>NC_064638.1:192249555-197249555 GCF_023864345.2 Schistocerca serialis cubense | reverse complement strand
TAAGGCAAAGATGTCATTCATGTATCTAAACCAGACCAGGGGCTGAAGGCTAATGCATCCCAGGAAACCTCACTCCAAGTGACCCCTGAAAAGGTTGGCATAGGAAGGAGCCGTCCTGTTTCCCAGGGCCGTACCTCTGATCTGTTTGTATGTATTTGTTCAGATGAAGACTCTTTACAACAATACACCACCATGCTCAACTCAGACTTCAATGGATGTCTTTATCCCACCAGTCTAGTTCAAAAGCAGATTTCCATGACCATCACATCCAGTACTGGTACTGCTGATCTCTCTAAAAACATCTCTAGTCACTCATTATTATCCTGGTCTAGAATGTGTTAGTCAGCTTCTTTGACAAGATTATGACTTCCAGAAATCATGCCCTGCAATGAGGTCCAATCTGTCTAACACACATAGAACAGTTTTTCATCACCCTACCAAACCCTGTAATGACCTTGTCAGACACTGTGCTGCTTCTGCACCCATTTCCCTACACTATGGCTCCTATCCCTGTGGCCATTCCCAATACAAGACTTGCCCCATGCACCCTCCTACCAACCCTTATAAAAGCCTGTAACTGGCAAAACATATACTATCAAAAGGGAGAGCCATCTGTGAAATGACACATTGTGTACCAAATGTTATGTAGTTATGAGTTGGGATGAATAGGCATAGGCATAGGAATGGGGTGTATAATGGCAACACACAATATCCTGTTGCAGAGTGTGCTCTACAAAATGACAGCCACGATCTCTGTGTCTGTTTTATCACATGCACTATCTGGGTTCTTCCCCTGACATCAGTTTCTCAGAAATCTGCAGGTGGGAATTAGCTCTACAACATGTCCATGATTCTCACCAATCATCTAGCTGTAATTTGTGTTAATTTTCTACATCTCTCATTTTCTGACCTGTCAGTTTTTCACCATCCCCTCACAGCTTTGTTACATACAATCCTTTTAGTTTTTCACTCTTATTAACTCATGCACAATGTTTTAGCAGTAATCTCTGTCTTGCATATTACCCTGTCTTCCACCTTTAAGCTCTCAGGTTTTCAAATCTTGTCTGGTGCAATCCCCAGCAATCAGTCTTTGCTTCTCATCCTGTCCAGTAAGCCTCTCCTGACTGAGGGATCTGGGTGACTTTTTTAAACTGTAACCCTTTCCATAAACTTCTCCAGTCCTTTTCCCCTTCCCCTTCAACTCTTCTGCCAGTAGAAGGAGCCACTGATTCTGAAAGCTTGTAAAAGTTAAATATTTTTGTGTGTGTGTTCCCTGCCAATGCTAGGTGAGTAGACTTTTTTACTTATCTATTTACAATTACTTTATAAAGGATTCATCAGTTAGAATACATTATTAGCTTTTAAAAGATGTGGAAGTTTCTTGAAATTTTTTAGCTAAATAGCATATGTTTTATCATGTGTGAGGTATTCATGCAGTGTGGCTGTTCAGGGCTCATGACATATGCTACCTGTGTTATAGGTATAACTGCCTCTACCTTTTCCAAATCCCCATTCCATCTGATGTGTCTGGGGGTAATGCTCACACACCACATAAAATAATGTACACATAACTGAACTGTAAGAATTACTTTTTATCTAGTACTGCAACTATACTTTCAAAAACAAACACAGATAACTTGAGACTGAAAGTAACTACAAAGATAAACTTTGTACTGAAGGTAACACATACCACAGTCTGATATTACAGTGCCTGTGTTGTTCAGAAATATGATGCAATGTTGCTTCTGACTTGTTGTTGCTTGTCCAAAGGAATAGCGATTTCAGCGATTACAGCCATTATGAAATATATTAAATGTGTTTACAGTTGTGAATATCAACAACCATTATAAAGTGGAATTATGGAAATGAGAATCTGTGCCAGATGAGGACTCAAACCCAGATTTCCCACTGATCATGAGTGGCTTACCTTACCATCAAGCTATCCAAACACAGCTCACAGCCATACCCAAACTTCCACATGTGTGCATGCATGCAGGTCTGAAAGGATATTGCATCAGACTTCTGAAGAACACAGGCATGGCAAAATTATATTAATATGCCAACACTAGTGAAGGACTTTCTATTAAAGTGTCTCCCCTGTACGGGAATACACATAATGAATGTATGAGTGCAGGTTGTAGATACATGATTGACAACATATGGAAGTTTAGGTCTGACCATGAGTCACACTCAGATAGCCTAATGATAAGGTGGCAACTCATGATAAGTGAGAAACTGGGTCCAAGCTATGGTCTGGCAGAGATTTACATTGTCATCGTTCCATTATACAGCTGACATTTATCCATATTCTCAGCTGAAAATACATTTAATGCATTCTACAGTCAGTTGCTGGATCAACTATTCCCATGCAGAGCCCCCACCCCTTACTATAATACAGTGCATCTGGATTTTGAGTAAATTTAAACTCTATTTGCCAGATGGCTCTCATGCGGCATCAGTGCAGCTGCTGGATGCAGTAACAGTGAGGCTGCCAGGTAATAGAGGGATTGGTAACTGTAGGTGATGTCTGCTCAGGTGTCTCTAGGCATGGCGAGGATTGCAGCATCAGTGGGGTGCCATGTAGGGGTAAAAGTAGAACAAACACTGGCTTTACCCACTTGAGAGCAATCTCCTTTGTGTGGTCTCCTCATCACCACACTGCAGAGGGACCAACTTATGATAGTTGGAGTAGGCATTTGATGGATTCTTTGTGGAGCATGATTTGAGTGCAGTTATCCAAGGCTTTGTGGACAAGAACGGGATGTTCACTGCATTGTGAAGCAGGTGGGCAATAAATCTTGGCTAAATGGTCTCAGAGCCATTGTATAAAATGCAGCAGTCTGAAACATAGCAAGACAAATTACTCCATTTGCTACCATTTTACTCCTTTAGATGACAAATTTTTTCTTGTCTTTCAACTGATACCAAGATGTATATATCATGTGTGCAAAAAAGTGCCAAATTATTATTCATGCAGTATTTTACATAATCTTATCATAATTTGCAATCTGCAAACTGTAATGGTATAATCAGTTTTCCATAAAACATTTTCTTTCAAGGTAAACTGTCAATTGAAATTGTGCCACATGGAATCTTACCACAAGCACCAGCTTTTCTGAGTTGTGCAGATGAGAACTTTCCCTGCAAGATATCCTTCATTCCTGTAACTCCACTGGCCTCAACCTATGCTAATCCCTGTCATCTCCTTCCATGCTCCCACTGCAGCCTCACAAATGCCTTCTGTCCCCCATTTGCAGATGCATAGTTCTTTCCCTTCTCTGCTTCTCTTCTCTCCTCCCTCCCCCTTTCCCCTCAGCATAGCATCTGAATGCTCCACCTAGCAACCCATTATCCTGCCCCCACCACACTCCTACCCACTCCCACAGCCAGATTACAGCATCTTCCCCCATTCCTACGATTTCATGCCCCGTGCTTCTTGTGTACACCAACTACCCTTCCCACCAGAAATTGCTACTCACTTCAATCAAGCCTCAGTGCCCAGAGACAAATGTGTGTATCTACATATACATCTATGCTATTTAAATCAATGCGAGGTGCATGGCAGAGAGTATATCCCATTGCACCAGTTATTACAGTTTCTGCCAGTTCCATTCATGTATGTAGGGTGGAAAGAATGATTGTTTGAATAGCTCTGAGCATCCCGTAATTATTCTAATCTTATCCTCACAATCCCTATGTGAGTGACTGGTAGGAGATTGTAGTATATTCATAGAGTTATAATTTGAAGCTGGTTCTTGAAACTTCATTAACAGACTTTCTTGGGATAGTTTACACCCGTCTTCCAGTTCAGTTCCTTTGATATCTCTGTGACACTCGCCAAAAGATCAAACAAAATCTGTGACCATTCATGCTGCCCTTCTTTGTATATGTTCAATATCCCCTGTTAGTCCTATCTGGTACAGATCCATCACACTTGAGCAATATTCTAGGACCAGTCATACACATGATTTGTAAGCAATCTCCTTTGTAGACTGATTGCAGTTCCCCAGTATTCTGCCAATAAACCAAAGTCTGCTACCTGCTTTACCCATGACTGACCCTATGTAATCATTCCATTTGATATTCCTACAAAGTGTTACACCCAGGTATTTGCATGACTTGACCGATTCCAACAGTGACTCATTGATATTATAGTCATAGGATACTATGTTCATTTTTTGAAGTGTACTATTTTACATTTCTGAACATTTAAAGCAAGTTGCCCATCACTGCACTACTTTGAAATCTTATAAAGACCTGTATGAATATTTATGCAGCTTCTTTCAGACAGTATTTTACTATAGATAACTGCATCATCTGGGAAAAGCCTGCTGTTACTGTTAATATTGTCTGCAAGGTCACTAATATACAACATGAACAGCAAGTGTCCCAACACACTTACCTGGGGTACACCTGAAGCTACTCTTACATCTGATTATAACTCTACATCCAAGATAACATGCTGCATCGTTCCTACCAAAAAGTCCTCAGTCTGGTCACAAATTTTACTCAATACCCCATATGATCCTGCTTACGAGAATAAGTCAAATGCTTTTTGGAAATCAAGAAATACTGCCTCTGCCTGACTGCCTTGTACTCTAGCTCAATAAATGATTTGTTCTGAAAGCTAGTGTCTTTTCTCTCCCTTTTTCTTTTGTGTGTGCTTGTCGACATTTCAGCATTTCTGATATTACGTGAGTGGTGTCCTTGACTCCTAAATTACTTATGAACACCTTGGAAGTAAGTATTACCAGTTTATTCCCAAACACAGTTTACGACATAGTGCACACCACGCCAATACACCATCACTATGTTTGTCACCCTATCCCCAAATAATTAGCCTTATCGAGATCTCATTGTGAGGTGAGAAGTGCAAACAGAGAGTCAGTCAACTATGGAAGCATTCTCTCCTGAGAGAAGAAATAGCAAAGGTGGTTCACGAAGACCACTTTCACATGGTGAATCTGTTGCACCAGTTACGGCATCAGAAGGCACAATAATGTTTATTTCGTTTGCAGATCCAGTAACAGTTGATATTGATGAGTGGGCTTTTAAAAAAGACAACTTGGTGCATGACATATGTTGCAGACACACTGGAAATTACTCAAAGTAATAAGAATGCATTACTGAAAATTAAGTGTGGATTAATGCTATTGGACGATCTACATCTACATCTATACTCTGCAAACCACCATGAGGTGCATGGCATATCTTATTTACTGCCTGGATGAAATTTAACTCATTCCTAGTAGTTATTAAATTTTTATGGGCATCCTTGGGATAATTAGACAAAGAATCATTTGTGATTAGCATGTGTGATTCCATGTAATAACCTGTTAACTTCCTTTGTAACAAAAATTTCTAGCAGCAAGAAAAGTAATTGTCAATATAGAAGGCATATCAAACAGATCACATGTTAAATCACAGTGGCTATAATTTAAAATTAATTAATTTGAATGTAAAATGTGGTTTAGATGTATCAAATTTTTACATGTAATGTAACATGAAGGATTAAACTGAAGGAATCAGTTATACCTTCAGAACAGTATTTGTGAAAAGATTGTTGAAGGTGCATTAAAATTCTAGGCAGTCATCTCTCAGAGGACTACTCATATCCAATTCTTTCTCACAGTTGTATCCTCTACTATCTAAGAATACTGTAAATTCTGGGCAAATTAGCTTATGACTACAATTACACATGCACAGTTTGTGCTCATACAGAGATAATGATTAGTAAATAACCTCTTAGTTGATGCGAGATGTGAATGTCGACCTGTTGTTGTTGTTATGGTCTTCAGTCCTGATACTGGTTTGATGCAGCTGTCCATGCTACTCTATCCTGTGCAAGCTTCTTCATCTCCCAGTACCTACTACAACCTACACCCTTCTGAATCTGCTTAGTGTATTCATCTATTGGTCTCCCTCCACGATTTTTACCCTCCACGCTGCCCTCCAATGCTAAATTTGTGATCCCTTGATGACTCAGAACATGTCCTACCAACTGGTCCCTCCTTCTTGTCAAGTTGTGCCACAAATTTCTCTTCTCCTCAATTCTGTTTAGTACCTCCTCATTAGTTATGTGATCTACCAATCTAATCTTCAGCATTCTTCTGTAGCACCACATTTCGAAAGCTTCTATTCTCTTCTTGTCCAAACTATTTATCATTCATATTTCATTTCCATACATGGCTACACTCCATACAAATACTTTCAGAAACGACTTCCTGACACTTAAATCTATACTCGATGTTAACGAATTTCTCCTCTTCAGAAACGCTTTCCTTGCCATTGCCAGTCTACATTTTCTGTCCTCTCTACTTCGACCACCATCAGTTATTTTTCTCCCCAAATAGCAAAACTCCTTTGCTACTGTAAGTGTCTCATTTCCTAATCTAATTCCCTCAGCATAGCCAGACTTAATTGGAATACATTCCATTATCCTCATTTTGCATTTGTTGATGTTCATCTTATATCCTCCTTTCAAGACACTGTCCATTCTGTTCAACTGCTCTTCTAACTCCTTTGCTGTGTCTGAAAGAATTACAACCTCAAAGTTTTCATTTAATCTCCATGGATGTTAATACCTACTCCGTATTTTTCTTTTGTTTCCTTTACTGCTTGCTCAATATACAGATTGGATAACATCGGGGAGAGGCTGCAACCCTTTCTCACTCCCTTCCCAATCACTGCTTCCCTTTGATGCTGCTCGACTCTTATAACTGCCATCTGTTTTCTGTATATTTCTACAGAATCCAAACTGATCTTCCCCGAGGTCCGCTTCCACCAGTTTCTCCATTCGTCTGTAAAGAATTTGCATTAGTATTTTGCAGCTGTGTCTTATTAAACTGATAGTTAGGTAATTTTCACATCTGTCAACACTTGCTTTCTTTGGGATTGGAATTATTATATTCTTCTTGAAGTCTGATGGTATTTCACCGGTCTCACACATCTTGCTCACCAGATGGTAGAGTTTTGTCAGGACTGGCTCTCCCAAGGCTGTCATTAGTTCTAATGGAATATTGTCTACTCCCGGGGCCTTGCTTCGACTCAGGTCTTTTAGTGCTCTATCAAACTCTTCAAGCAGTATCATATCTCCCATTTCATCTTCATCGACATCCTCTTCCATTTCCATAATATTGTCCTCAAGTACATCGCCCTTGTATAGACCCTCTATGTACTCCTCCCACCTTTCTGCTTTCCCTTCTTTGCTTAGAACTGGGTTTCCATCTGAGCTCTTGATATTCATACAAGTGGTTCTCTTTTCTCCAAAGGTCTCTTTAATTTTCCTGTAGGCAGTATCTATCTTACCCCTAGTGAGGTAAGCCTCTACATCCTTACGTCTGTCATCTAACCATCCCTGCTTAGCCATTTTGCACTTCCTGTCGATCTCATTTTTGAGACATTTGTATTCCTTTTTGCCTGCTTCATTTATTGCATTTTTATATTTCCTCCTTTCATCAATTAAATTCAATATTTCTTCTGTTACCCAAAGATTTCTACTAGCCCTCTTCTTTTTACCTACTTGATCCTCTGCTGCCTTCACTACTTCATCCCTCAAAGCTACCCATTCTTCCTATATTGTATTTCTTTCCCCCATTCCTCTCAATTTTTCTCTAATACTCTCCCTGAAACTCTGTACAACCTCTGGTTTAGTCAGTTTATCCAGATCCCATCTCCTTAAATTCCCACCTTTCTTCAGTTTCTTCAGTTTTAATCTACAGTTCATAACCAATAGATTGTTGTCAGAGTCCACATCTGCCCGTGGAAATGTTGCACAGTTTAAAATGTGGTTCCCGAATCTCTGTCTGACCATTACCTAATCTATCTGAGACCTTGCAGTATCTCCAGGCTTCTTCCATGTATACAACCTTCTTTTATGATTCTTGAACCACGTGTTAGCTATGACTAAGTTTTGCTCTGTGCAAAATTCTAGTAGGCGGCTTCCTCTTTCGTTTCTTAGCCCCAATCCATATTCACTTACTACATTTCCTTCTCTTCCTTTTCCTAATATCGAATTCCAGTCACCCATGACTATTGAATTTTCGTCTCCCTTCACTGTTGTTGTTGTTGTGGTCTTCAGTCCTGAGACTGGTTTGATGCAGCTCTCCATGCTACCCTATCCTGTGCAAGTTTGTTCTTCTCCTAGTACCTACTGCAACCTACATCCTTATGAATCTGTTAGTGTATTTATCTCTTGGTCTCCCTGTACGATTTTTAGCCTCCATGCTGCTCCACAATGCTAAATTTGTGATCACTTGATGCCTCAGAACATGTCCTACCAACCGGTCCCTTCGTCTTGTCAAGTTGTGCCACAAACTGCTCTTCTCCCCAATTCTATTCAGTACCTCCTCATTAGTTATGTGATCTACCCATCTAATCTTCAGCATTCTTCTGTAGCACCACATTTCAAAAGCTTCTATTCTCTTCCTGTCCAAACTATTTATCGTCCATGTTTCACTTCCATACATGGCTATACTCCATACAAATACTTTCAGAAACAACTTCCTGACACTTAAATCTATACTCGATGTTAACAAATTTCTCTTCTTCAGAAACGCTTTCCTTGCCATTGCCAGTCTACATTTTATATCTTCTCTACTTCAACCATCATCAGTTATTTTGCTCCCCAAATAACAAAACTCCTTTACTGCTCCCTTCACTATGTGAATAATTTCTTTTATCTCCTCATACATTTCTTCAATTTCTTCGTTATCGGCAGAGCTAGTTGGCATATAAACTTGTACTACTGTAGTAGGCGTGGGCTTTGTGTCTATCTTGGCCACAATAATGCATTCACTGTACTGTTTGTAGTAGCTTACTCACACTCCTATTATTTTATTCATTATTAAACCTACTCCTGCATTACCCCTATTTGATTTTGTATTTATAACCCTGTATTCACTTGACCAAAAGTCTTGTTCCTCTTGCCACTGAACTTCACTAATTCCCACTATATCTAAATTTAACCTATCCATTTTCGTTTTTAAATTTTCTAACCTACCTGCCCGATTAAGGGATCTGACATTCCATGCTCCGATCTGTAGAACGCCAGTTTTCTTTCTCCTGATAATGACGTCCTCTTGAGTAGTCCCTACCCGGAGATCTGAATGGGGGACTATTTTGCCTCCAGAATATTTTACCCAAGAGGATACCATCATCATTTAATCATATAGTAAAGCTGCATGCCCTCGGGAAAAATTACGGCTGTTGTTTCCCCTTGATTTCAGCTGCTCGCAGTACCAGTACAGCAAGGCTGTTTTGGTTAGTGTTACAAGGCCAGATCAGTCAATCTTCCAGACTGTTGTCCCTGCAACTACTGAAAAGGCTGCTGCCCGTCTTCAGGAACCCCACATGTTCGTCTGGCCACTCAACAGATACCCCTCCAATGTGATTGCTCCTACGGTACAGCCAACTGTATTGCCAAGGCACGCGAGCCTCCCCACCAATGGCAAGGTCCATGGTTCATGGGGGGGAAATGTCGACCTATTACCATGTAATGGTGTAAGTATGAAGGTTATGCATTTCAGAATTATGCTTCAAGCTAGCAATAGGATATTGCGTGGTAATTAACTTTTAGTAAGCACATAAATCACATGAGTTAACAGAGTCCAGGTATTTCATATAACTGACTTTCAAGTAATAGTAAGATCTGCAATAGCTTGTGTGTAGGCAAAACACTGCTTGAACCGCTTTTTAGGACTGTTCTTAAAATTAAGAGCATGTATACTAGCATTTGATAGCCTCTGAATAATTCTTAGCCATACGGTGTCTAAATATAAGTGGGCACTCACAGCTTGTGCACCTCAGGGATAGTTGTGTTAATTTCACCTTGAATTGTGTTGAAATGTGTAATGAATTGCTTTAGAGTCTATTCAATAAATATTGTTATTAGTAATGGTTCTTTGCATAATGTAATTAATCCATAATATAATTATTTCATTAGAGAGGTTAACTGAATTTGTACCAAACAGTTGTTCAAGAGTTAATATTTTGTTCTTAATGTCCATCAGATCTCAGGTGGTTGAAGCAGCAAAATCACACCAGTTAAGTTTGCATGTAATCAATGTTTTGTGTGACAGGAGGTTGAAGAGGCCACAATCTTCTGCCCATAACTAGTAAATGTAGACTCTACCTGCATTTTTGTAGGGATCCAGTTGTTATATTAAGATGTTCCTATTTCCAAAACTATATTTGTTGCAGAAAGAACAAATACAATTATGGAACATAGTACTTTGTAGGGCCAACGTAGGGTACAATTAAGTGCAGGTTGCACATAGCACTGAACACAGTGAATGGACAACAGCAATACAAGTTACAGAGTAGGCTGAGCACTCATTTACAGTCACTTAAATAATACTTTTTCTTTGGCAGTTCACCACAGCATGCCAGGGAGCTAACGCAGATGGTCTCTATAAGTGGGTCTGTGAACTGTATGGATGCATGATCTCTGAAATAACACTCATCATGAGTGTAGGTGCATCACTCCTCTCTTCTAAGGGGTGGGAAAATCACCTACATACATACAAACACAAGGCACAGAAAAATACATTGCACAGAAAAAATGCAGGGTACAAAAGAACTGAAGGATACAGAAAAATTGCAGGGTACCAAAAGAAAGCACTGGTACCAAATAAAGCACTGGTACCTAAAATGAGTACTGGTACCAAAAAAAAGCACTGGTACTATAAAAATGCACTGGTACCAAGAAACATCACTGGCACCAAAAAAGGTAAAGAAAAAAAGCACTGATCTCACAAAGCACTGAGATTACGAGTCATGGGAAAAAACCAATAATGGCACTGAGGCCCATTTCATTGCCTAATGATGGCAGCTGCTGCAGCATGTGTTGGGGAGGCACAAGCAAGTAGCACTGGAAGTGATGAGGGGATGATCTGGCCTGCCATCCCCCTTCTCATGAAACCAGTTACAGCATCTCCGTAGCAACGTCCTTGCCGAGGTCAGTGATTGGTCCCAGAGGTGTCAGCAGGGATGTTGGAGGCAACGGCTGCACAGGACTCAGCATCGAAGGTGGTGCTGGCTGTGGTGTCAGGCACAGCAGGGGCTGCACTGGCAATGTCAGTCAAGCAGTGGGGGCAGAGGCAGGGATCCAAGTCAGTGATCCACCAGGCAGCAACCCCCAGTGTGGAGCAAACCGTGCTGTCTGCGACACAGGGACAAGTGTCAGTGGTGGAGGGGGCTGGGGAGGTGGTGGGTCCTCAGGAACGGAACCCACTATGCTTGGCCGCAGCTGGTCAAAGTGATGAGACGTTCACCTGTAAGGAGTGCGGATGATGCACAGGTGCTGGCCCATGACTCTTGATAATGGCAGGAACGCAGTTTGGCCGCAGCCAAAACCAAGACACCAGACAAGTGCACCCAGCTGTAACCATCATGGAGCTGGTCATGCCAGGGGCATGACATCAGATTCAGCAAGTGAAGGAGGATCTGTGGTTCCTGTCCATGTAGCAGCTCTGCTGGGCTCTTGTCCCCCACTGGAATGAACTCAAAAAATGGTCTAAAGCATCTTTATGGCACCTGCAAGATACATATTTATGCATCTGAGTTTTAAACATCCAAACTATGTGTTTGGCCTCATCATTAGATTGAGGATGAAATGGAGGAGCCATGAAAAGTGAACACCACTAGCCTTACAAAAAGATGCAAATTCTTGAGAAACAAACTCGGCATCATTGTCAGTAACCAGTGTATACAGAAGTCACTTAATTGCATAAATCTTATATGGGGCCAAAACAGTAGCCACTGGATTAGGACGGACAATGTACCCCATAGGGAAACTTGGAACAGGCATCCATTACAGTGAGCCAATACTGATTTAGAAAGGCCCCAGCAAAATCAACTTGTAGATGATCCCAGGGGAAAAAGATGTCAGCAGGTCTGCCTCTTGCTGAAAACAATGAGTGCAAGTGTCAATAAGCTGCATTAATGTTCCCATCTATGCCTGGCTGATACACATGCTTGTCGACTGACATGAAGAAGGCGCAGTATATTACAGCATAAGAAAGTGGGAGTCACAACCTGGGAACAGCACCCTTCATAACTGACAAAATGAATCTGTCAAACAAAGACAGGCAATGCTGGATAGAAAAGTAACTAAGCAAGGGATTTGAGACACTGCCCACGGTTTTTCCAGCAACTGTGCTGCACAAAAGAGTGGACCCAACTAAGTACAAGATCTGTGATGATGGTCGATACTATCATGGCACAAGTGATGGGAAAACCATCAGCTGTATTCTGGTTCTCAATATCTAAATACAAACAAAGCAATTCATCCTGATCAAATGCCAGGTTCAGACCAATTGGAAGGTGTGATAAGGCATTGGCATTGGCGTGTTGAGGCATCGGTAACGCTGGTAGTACACTATCAAATATCTTTGTCAAAGATTTGATCAAAGATGTGATCAAATATTCCGTCAAATATATTTGGCAAAGATCTTTGACGTAGCACTAGAGGGGGTATTACACTGTCATCATACTTTTCGTCAATGTTCAAGACGACTGACAACAAAAACTTATTAACCGCAGCAGTTGCATGTACCACAATTGCACTATGTGCACGTGTGGAAGAGAAGTGGGGAAAAAAAAGGAAACATACCTGGGTGAAGCCATGGATTTACGACAATATGACAAAAGCATTCAACAAAACTTGTTACATGAGATTATGTTGGAGGACATCAAGTCGTACATCAATTACTTAAGAATGGATGAGCATACATTTCTGTTATGTGCTCAGTGAAGTGTATCTTCATATCACAAAGCACAATATTTACTTAAGAACTGCTACACCTGCAGGAGACAGGCTCACAGCAACACTCTGATTCCGTGCTACAGGAGAGGGTTAGGTCAGGTCTCCAATCTTCTTAATCTATTTTTGTACTCAGGGTGCCTCACATTGTAAAGCACCTCATCAGCTTCATACATCTCTATTAATTTTGTAGTTGTCAGCACACACCAATTGTATTTACCGGCAATGTTTATAAAAACACTACAGACGGCAGAACGCTGCAGCAATGCTAGCGCTCCATGTGGTAACATGTCACATTGCAGTGAACAGAAGACAAGCAACTTCTTTGATCAAATCTACAGCGAGGCCCTAGATTTGATCAAATATTGGATGACATTTGACAAAGATCCCTATTACACCATCAAATATATTTGACAAAGATTTTTGACAAAGAAATTTGACAAAGAAATTTGATAGTGTAATATTGGCCTAAGTAATGGATCTGATGATGATACAGGAGAGAAAGGAAGCCCATTGGTGCAAATGATGCACTGTTTTATCTGCCACAGAAGCCAAAGGGTTAAAAAGAGCAACCAACAGCTTGTGATCCATGATTAAATGGAACTTAGAACCATACAAGAAGATGTGAAATTGCTTGAGGGTCAATACAATCGCTAAAGCCTCATTTTCAGTCTGCAAATACAACTGCTGAGTGGGAGATAAAGTTTTAGAAATGTGAACAATGGGTTGTGCATAATCAGTGGGTTGTTCAGACCAATCTACATATTTGTGCACCAACACCACACCAAGACCATGCTGAGAGGCATCTGTAGCTAACACAAGATGCTCAGCTGGCTGAAAGTGGCCAACACAGTGCAGATTTAAGATTAGATTTAAGTAAAGTAAATGCACTGCCACAAGCTGGGGACCTGTAAAAGGCACATTTTTACACAAAAGCACTTGCAGGGGCTGAGCAACAGAGAATGCATCTGGTAGAAACTTATGGCAGTACACAACTCTGCCTAGAAATGCCTGCAGTTCCTTGATAGAGGTCAGCTGCACCAAAGCCACAATTGCTTCAGCATGGTGATGCAACAGCTTGACTCCTGTGTGAGGTATCTCAAAACCTTGGTACTCAACAGATGGCTGAAAAAAATAAGATTTAGCAATATTGCAGTTGAGATCTGAAGACTGCAAAACAGAAAACAATGATTGGAGATTGCTAAGGTGGTCTTAGTGGAAGAATTCAAAACAATGAAATCGTTGAGGTAATTGATGCAACCAGGCCCAAAGGCTGCCAGATGTTCTAAAAATGCTGAGAAATTGTGGGTGCAATAGGGATGCAAAAGGCACACATTGAAATTGGCATAGCCCGAAAGGTGTATTGACAATGAGAAGGCGCCTAGTGGACTCATCCAAGGGGAGCTGGAGGTATGCTTTCAACAATATAAATCTTTGAAAAGTGGCGGCCTCTTGATAATTTTATGAGCAACTTGTCAGGGTAGGGCAAAGGATATGTATCTATCATGGACTATGCATGAATTGTGACACTGAAGTTGCCACAGAGACGAAGCTTACATGTTGGCTTCTTAACTATGACCAGTGGTATAGTCCATTCACTGGAAGAAATAGGATAAATGACACTGAGTGACATTAAATAGTCCAATTCGGACTTGTTGAAGTCTCGCAATGTGACGAGCACCTGCTGCGGGGGAAAAAAAAAAAAACCACCAGTGCAGACAAATTCTTTCATGGTAATGTGTGCCTAAAAACTGATAGCCCAACTAAGCCCTGGGAAAAAGAGCAATGAAAACTCATAGCAGAGGGACTGCAGCTGTTGAAGCAGAACTTGATCTGACACTAAATTTACCTCATTAATAACAGAGAAACCAAAAACATTAAATGCAACTAACCTGAACAGGTCTATGGTATGGAAATAGTCCTCAACAAGGAAGGTGTGTGACACAGGAGTGGAGAACTGACCTAGGATTGGAATCTGATGTTTCTTGTAGCTTACCAACTTTCGTTAAGCCTGTGTGAGGGGAGGGGATCTCAAGTCCACAAAAGTTTGTGCATTTGCTAGTCCCTGTGGCTCCTGTGTCCATATGCATTTTCAGCAATTCATTAAACACACATAAATCAATAAACAATTTGTTTGGGGATACAGTCATAGAAATACAGTTTATGTCTATCGGTACTACTGTGTACACTATGTTGTATACTGATGCAATGTGGCCTTTCTTTTAACAGTTACTGCAAACAGTCCAACCCTTAGGGTATGCAGTGTGCTCATGTTTGACAAAGCAGCATGGGCAAGATGGAAGGGGGTATACAGTCACTGTTGTGACGCAGCTTGTTGGTGCTGTGGCCATAACTTACACTGACCCATGTGATGCTGAATCAAAGGTTTTACTGCTGCAACAGCTTCCCCATCTTCCTGAACATTTTCAGCATGCCTAAAAGGGGTTGACTGAACAACTTCTGATACCTCCCTCCATGCAGGAATCTGATTTCCTGCAGCTCATGACAGTTCAAAGGACTATGCTAAACTGAGCTCATCTGTAAGCATCAGATTCTCACACAAATGTGCTTTTTCGTGGCCTTCCCTATCTGAGGCCATGTGAATAATAATGTCATGCATGTGATCAGCATAATATTCATCACCGGTACTGGTGAAAAATTTACAACAGCTCAACCTGTGTGATTCTGCAGCCCAAGCTTTGTAAGATTGGTTTTGATTGTTTCTGACAATGGTAAAATTCTGCACATATTACAATGACTTGTGTTTTGTCACAGTAATGTGTTGAGAGAAACTTGAACATTTCATCAAATCATAAGCCGGCTGGTTCTTGCAAAGGTGAAAGTTGGCACAACAATTGATATTTGTGTGGCAAAAGCCAGGAAAGAAACAAAGCCCTACATAGGTTTGCATTGTGCACATAAAAAACCTTGAAAATGTTGTCATAACCATCTCTCATAGGAGTCCCAATCTACAGCTGATTCAACATATGCCAGAAAGGGCAATGGTTTCCCTGACTGAAGAGTATCCTGCAGCGAACATGCAGATGCCACTTGATTGAGTGAGGTGGTGAGAGCCTGGTGTTGTTCCACAAAGCCTTGCTGTTGGGCAATGACACGTTGGAGTATTTCTTCCATCAAGATGTTTCTCGAGTGACTTAGCACTGACACAAAAATGTAACCTTCACTCATCGCCAAATTTGTTATGGAAAGAACAAACACAATTTATGGAACAAACATGAAGTACAGGTTCATATAACACTGAAAACATTGAATGGACAAAGTAGTACAGGTTACAGAATAGACTGAGCACTCATTTGCAATTGCTTAAATAATACTGTTTCTCTGATGACCCACCAGAGTGTGCCAGGGGGCTGACCCAGGTGGCACCTACAAGTGGGCCTGTGAACTGTATTGATTTGAGATCTCTGAAATCAGCTACATCATAAGTGAAGGTACATCAACGTTGTTACCATTAACAGAATTAATTAGATCAACTTGCTTCTTAACAGAATTCAAGTGTTCTTGAATTTAAACTAAACTGTGTATAAAAAGTAGTTAAGCATTATGTTTTGAATCTATAATATTCTATCATGGTTCCAACAACACAGCTGGTTTCTGTGGTACTATTTCTACACCATTAATATTATAGCAACACTTTTTGCGACCATAGTTAATTTAGTTCCAAGCACTAGGTAAACAGTGAACATATTACAAATGCAGAATGAGAGGTAGGAGACGAGGTACTGGCAGAAGTAAAGCTGTGAGTACCGGGCGTGAGTCGTGCTTCGGTAGCTCAGTTGGTAGAGCACTTGCCCGCGAAAGGCAAAGGTCCCGAGTTCGAGTCTCGGTCGGGCACACAGTTTTAATCTGCCAGGAAGTTTCATATTACAAATGTCCTCTTGTGGTAGGTAACCTGTGGAAATAAATGGGTTACATTGTGCACTCTTTGTAATGGTTGCAATTTCTACACAATACATTCACATAGGCACATGCGTTAAGTCTTGCAGTTGCTCACACTGCACAGGTTGTAGGGGTATCTTGGGCAGGTGCACTTGGTATGTGGTAATACCTTGGCCTCAAAGTCTGGATTGCAGATTCATGATTCTCACTTCCTAGATTTAGGAACAGCTGACCTGACCTTAGTCAGCCCTCACTGTAGTGTTGTGGTGCTACAGGAAGTCTACCCAAAAATGACTTTAAAGAGTTGACAAGAAATACAATTGGGGCATCTCTGACATGAAGTGACACTTCTTTGATTATCCTCTTTTGCTTTCCTTTCTGTCTTTTGTCCTCTCGCACCATGTTTGATGTCCATTTCTGAATTCGCTCTGTTCAGTGCTGAAATAAATGTTCATTTTGACTCTAAAAATGTGCTATTATGGTTCTTCACTTTGTAAAACTCACAGTGGTCACCCAGTGTTCAATGTCGTGTGTTCGGGGATTATTTTGTGCTTATTTTGATCAGTAATGGACTCCGTGTGTTGGCCCACATTGTCTTGAAAACAATGGATTTACCAGTGTCGTTTTGTGCAAGTGCGTCACACCCTAGCAATTGTGCTTGTGTTTTTAATAGTGTTCCTAATAGACAGCTGGTTAAAAGTGAACAATTTTCTGGCCCCCTGCCATGCCAGCAGCCACTTCACTGTTGCCTTCCCAGCATGGCCACCGCCAAATGCCACTACGCAGCAGGGCCTGCCACCCGGACAGTGCAAGCTGCTCACCAACATAGTGAACGAAAATCATGTGAAGGACATTGTGTTTCACCCTTCGGTTAAGCAGTCACCTTCCGGCTGGTTTGATGTGTTATCGCACCATCGCAACCCCCCGCCCCCCTGCACACTGTCTCAGTGACACCAGTCGCCTCAACTGCACCGGTTGCTGCGACCATCACTCTGTGGTCACATCGTTACTTTCCGCCCACTTCTGTAACAGCACTGGCCATTTCTTCTGCATCAACAGGTATTATGCGGTAGATTTCCTAAGCTGCCTGCACTGCAAAAGGACAACCCTAAGACTTGGTTTACCTAGTGGACCATCTACTGGAATCCACGGGATCTCAGACAATGATGCATGTTTTGTCTGCCTGTTGAGCCACCACCATGACCACCCTGACCTAATCAGTAATCTGCTGCTCTCGCCTCCCACCTCACCCAAGTATGCATATTGCATATTGCATACTTGCGTATTGCATATTGCATATTGAATGCCTTCTCACCATCCAGCCGAGGCCATCCATCACATCATCCATGATGAGCATCTCGATGACTGCACGCCTTCGCACTGTGGCAGCAACTTCTTACATTGACTGATGACCTAACACTACCTGATGCCATGCTGTGAACTCTGTGGATGATCAAACTACTGTCAGACCTACAGCTTCACCTGCTATCATATGTCGTTGACCCTCTCCTGGTCTGAATATGCATTGCCGATCAGGCCTATGCAATCATTCTGTTGGCTTCGCCGGTTCCATGCACCACTGGTAGAGGTCAACATGTGCGCCTCAGCAGCTCAATGACCTGCCAGGAGCTGCCTCCTGGCAGCCCACAGGAGTTACTACCTGCACCCTCCCAACAGCAGACGACCTCACCTGAGCAGCAGCTGGAGCATTCTCAAGCTACGTTGCAGCCAGCTGTGTTCCCCGCTTGCCCCACAGCGCCTCGCCTCCAAGCTTACCCGATTTGCTGGTACCGTGCAACCTACGGGGATGCCGCTCGCAACTGCTGCGAGCCTTGTGCATACCCAAATGACTTCAGCGGGCACATTTAGGCACCACATCCCGCCATGATGATCAACAGTGCTACCTTCAGATGCCGCATCACTTGTACTAACAGCGCGGCACCTCTACGTCATGGACTTGTCGTCAGGCATGTGCTTTCTCGTCGCCACCGGCACAGATGTTACGTTATTTCTGCTAAGCATGCTGGCAACACGCTTTCTCCTGCTAACCTCGCACTGGTCACCTCGAATCAGTCTCATATTGTGGTCCTCAGCTACATCAAGATGTCGCTTCGTCTGTCCCTGGGCGCGACATTTCCTTGGACCTTCCACGTCGCCGACGTGGACGAACCTGTGATTGGGTTGGACTTTCTACACCAATAAGAGCTTTCGCCAGACCTACAGGCTGCTACAATCTGCCACGCATCTGGTTCTACCATTCCGTGCTCGAACGGGTGCAGCACATCCTCGCTCTCTGAGTCCTTGGCCACACTTTCCACATGTGCTTCTCTGCTCGAAGATATTACAGCTCGCCTCTCTGATTTATCAGACATTTGGAAGTAGATCGACGGACTACGCACTCATAATGCGGAGTTACGCCCCACATTGCTACCGCCTCTACTGAATTAGTTTATGCACGGATTACTTTACGCTGATTCTCTGCAGAGCCGCTTCTGTCAACGCAGCCTCCCTCTCCTACAGTTTCTTTGCTCTACCCCGCTCCTGTGTTGAGCTGCACCTTTCCTGCTGCCGGTTCTGCGAGGACGCAGTTGAACCTACAGGATGCACCCGCCCCCACTTGGTGGGATCCTTCGCATTGTGTGGCTGTCACACCATGCCCACCGTCGCTGTCTCCTGCCGAGGCCCTGCCAACATCACCCCGGCCCGGCTCGGACGTCCATGTCCCCACTTTGTGGGATCGCTCACTTCCCGTGGCTACTGTGCTCTGTGCTCAGCCATCGCCTACTGCCGACAGTTCGTACAGTTCGTATACACCATCCCGGCACTCCAACGTTAGTCAACTGCCGCCGCTTATGGCCCCCCCCCCCCCTCTCGCCCCACCTTGCATGCCTCCCTTCACGGGTCTCGGCAATCAGCAACAGCGACTGCCACCGAATACGCTAATTGTTGTGAGCGAAAGAGATAGTTAAAGATTTACTGGCTTTGGGTGTGCTCCAACCTTCTGACAGCAACTGGTTCTCCCCCATTCACCTGGTGCCTAAGAAAGACGGTTCCCTCCGTATGTGAAGCGACTACAGGTGCCTTAATGCTAGAACTATTATAGACAACTATCCAACTCCTCTTATACAGGATTTCACGCAGTTACTGCATGGCTCGAAGCTCTTTTCTGTATTGGTCTGTTCGAAGGCATATCACCAAATTCCGATACATGTACTGGAAATTCCGAAAACGACAAGCATTACGCCTTTCCGCCTTTTCGAATACTGCTTCATGCCATATGGTTTATAAAACGCTACACAGACGTGGCAACGTTTGATGGATTCCATTTTGCTACCACTTCCTTTCGCTTTTGCCCATTTTGATGACATACTTATCTTTCCCTCATCTGCGGAGAACACAAATTCCACGTTGACGCAATTCGTACGGCTCTTGCGGCCAACGGCGTGGTTATTAATGATGACAAATCGCAGCTCTGTTTCACATCTGTTACTTTCCTTGGCCATACGGTCCCGGCCGGTGTCCTCGGCCCTACTGACTCATGAATCGCGTACATCCTTGCTCTGCCTCTCCCTGAGGATTACGCGTAACTACGCCCTTTCTTAGGGATGGTGAACCTTTATCGGCGACATATACCTCGGGCTGCCTCCGTCCAGTCAGCTCTAACCGACGCCTTCTCTGGCAAAAATAAAATGGGAAAGCATAAACTGGATTGGACTAGGCCCATGCTGGGCGCTTCTGACAATTTGAAATCGGCCATTGTACAGGGTATCACTCTCGCGCACCTCGACCCCAAGGTGCGGATTTTTATCACTACCGACGCTAGCGAGTCAGCAGTAGCTGCTGTCCTCCAACAGCAGACTCCAGAGTCAATGTAGCAGCTGAGTTTCTTCTCAAAAAAGCTTACGAGGAGTCCGTGTAAATGATCAGCCTTTGACCATCTTTTCTGATCATAAGCCTCTTGTTAACGCGATCTGCAACCCGGCGAAAGATCTCCCACCGCGCCGCTTCTGGCACATGGACTTTATTTGCCAACATTCTTCGGACGCCTGTTATGTCCGCGGTGCGGAAAACGTAGTTGCCCACTGCCTCTCCCGCATTTTGATGATCTCTGCCCCGTTGAACTTAGAGGAACTGACGCGGCCTTAGGCCGAAGACACGGACACTAAACATTCGCTCTCGGATGACTGTTCTTTGCACATCATCAAACTTATTGCCTTGTTCGGGTCATCAATTCCTTTCATCTGTGACGTTTCTACTGGTTCGCGCTGCCTCTTGGTGCCTTTCCCTCTTCGGCACGGGATTTTCGACGCGTTACATAATCTTGCTCACCCTGGAATGCGGGCAATGACACGCCTCATAACTGAACGTTTCGTATGGCCCAGCGTGCAGTACAATTGCCACTCATGGTCACGTGCTTGCATTCCTTGTCAACAGAGCAAAGTGAGCAGACATGCACAACTGCCTTTAGGATAGTTCGACGCCCCATCTGCGCCACGTGCGCATTGACATAGTTGGTCCTCTCCCCCCTTCCGAGGGATACAAATAGATCCTTTCCATGATCGACTGCGTCACCTGTTGGTTTGAGACGGTACCCATGGTGGAAATTACAGCTGGGACAATCGCTCGTGCATTCATTTCGGCGTGGGTGGCTAGATTTGGTTGCCCACTCTCAATTACCACGGACCATGGCCATCAGTTCGAGTCGTCGCTTTTCGCTCGCCTGTGTGAGTTGTGCGGGGTGGGGAAATTTCTCATGACAGCATACCATCCGCAAGCCAATGAACTAGTCAAGCGATGGCACAAAACATTAAAATCTGCACTCATGTAGCACAGCGGGCTTTGGTCTGAGGCTCTGCCGTGGGCATTGCTGGGAATCTGCTCCGCACACAAGGAGGACCTCAATGCTTCGTTGGTGGAGGTCCTGTATGGTGAACCGCTCGTCCTGCCTGCCGAATTCGTCGAGGACACTTCTCCTGCTGACGCCACCGAAGTAAGTATTGAAATTATCATTTTGAATAGATCACTACCAGCCATAATTTGTTGAGGTACTTCACAGAAATAGTCGGCAGTGGTTGGCTCTGTATGGTGATGTATAACATGTTTCATGACCTAGAAGGCTTCTCTCCATGATGGGATTTATGGAACATAAACTGTGAACGAATGAATCAACGAACTGAATTATCTCAGCACCCCTCTAACCTCTAACTACCCCATAGAAGTTGATATAATATCACAAACTCAGAAGGTTAATAGATGTTGTTATGGTCTTATGATAGTTTTCAAGCCTTCTATGAATCTGGAAAAGCACATACACTAATCGTTAATTAACAGTGTGATGCAGTTATGTGTAACAAAGTGACATCTGTGATAGGTAAAATGAGCAAATAGTGCATTAATGTTGTTCATGTTTAGTGTAGTTACCAGGCCCAGTAGGCCATGTAAGTGGCATGACCAGTATCAGATACTGAGTGATAAAGGACACGGAGATGCTTCAAATACCTGTGAGATGGCGTTATCAGCACCTCTCAGAGTTTCAGATCAGCCTCATTATGTCTTCCCGTTTGGTTAGCTGGTCGAATTGCACGGTATCAAGATTTGTGGGCCATTCAGAAATGACAGCGGCTTGCACAGGAACGTGTGGGCAGGCATGTTCGTTGTCAAGGTTCCAGCTGACCAGGTGTGATCACTACAAGGGAGAATCACTGTACTGTGCATCAGTCACATTGTATCCATTCACATTTGTGCCTGACATCTGAGAACAGGTATTGGCCTCCCTACAAGATTCAGTGTCATCTCACATCAATGGTCAGAGACTACCAGCAGACAGACTAACAAATTAGCATCCCATGCATAGGCTGCTGTTAACACCCTACCACAAATGACTGGTCTGGAGTGGTGCCATGACCGGGAGACATGGACTGCTGCTGGTGAATGGCATCACAGTGTGTTCAGTGATGATTCGTGGTTCTGCACTACCCTGGATGACCATCATAGAAAAATATGATGATGACATGGGGAGAGGTCACATTCTTCCAATGTTTTGGAGAGGCACTGCTGTATTACACCTGGCATCATGGTTTGGGGAGCCATCAGGTATGACGTCAGGCCACAGCTAGTGGTGACTGAGGAAACTTGACAACACAATGGCATGACATGTTGTATGTTTCCCCTCATCCATTATGATGACGCCATTTTTCGATAGCACAGTGCTCATCCGCACATTTCGCAAGACTCTCAGAATTGTCAGTGTGATGTCGAGGTAGTCCTGTGGTCAGCAAGATCCCCAGATCTGTTCCCAATACCACATTTGTGTGACCAGCTCGGACATCAACTGCATCTCACTACCAGTATTTGGGACATCTAGGCTGCTTACAATAGCTGTGGCCTGGCTTGCTTCATGAGAGAATACAAAGGCCATATGACATCCTTTACAACACGATCAGTGCATACATCCAGACCAGCGAAGGAGCAACATCATTCTTATAAGTGGGCTCATATTGCAAAGCTCTTTGTAAATTTGACAAGATTTTGTAATCACTGAAATAACATCACATACATTGTCAACGCAATTGCTCATCCCCTCTGGGTGCTTCATTTCTTTTGTCAGGCAGTGTATAATTGTGCACAGCTACTGTCCTGTGACTACAACATTAATGAGCCACAGTTGGAATCAGTGAACTAGTATACGAGTACCTGAATGAAACAGTTTGTGGAGGTAGGAAGTGGAATGACTACATAGGCCCAGTCGTAGGTAAGACAGGTGGTATACTTCGTTTCATTGGCATGATGCTAGAAAAATGCAAAATACAAAGGCTTGTACATCCTGTCTTTGAATGTGCTCAAGTGTGTGGGGCCCATACCGTATAAGGAATGTGGCATGAATGGTCACAAGTTTGTATGACTTGTAGGAATGTGTCACATAGGTGCATAAAAACGTAAATTGACCGACACTTGAAAACAGATGCTAATTATTCTATAAAAGGTTGTTTAGAACGTTTCAGAAGCTGGTGTTAAGTGAAAGATATATTATTCAGTTCTGACTCTGTAGCTTTTTGATGACAAGATTAGACAAAGTACAGTGCGCACAAAGGCATTTGAGCAGTCGCTCATCAGCCAAATTATGTAGAGCCAGGCATCCAGACAGCAGCAGCTCTGTCTGACTGCCGCCACTTAACACTCACAATTATAGACTTGAACAAGTGTTGCAGTGTGTAACATCAGATCTGGCAGCAAAGCTTATAGCAGTACACTCAGCTGCACGGTCATTGAACCACACTTCTAAAACAAAACAGGTGGATAAACAGAAACGTAAAGTCAAGTCTTATTAGTTTGGATAGTGGGAAGAAACTTTGAGGCTATGTTACCGACGTGGCGACCAGTCTGGAAGCTGCCATCTTATAAGCATGAATGAATCTCGTAATTTTCAAGTGGAAAGGATGTCGTGTGGTATATCAGACAGAACAAGAATCAAGCGATAAAAAGAACTATGTCTTTCATTTGAGCACAGCTTTATTAATTAGGGAGCAAATGGTGGCAATAAGAAGTAGGATGTGCTCGACATATTGTGCAGCACGTTATAAGGTTGTTAGTATCGGCTTCACCCATTCCTCATGGACTTTAAGCAACACACATCTCAGCTCGCGAGCACAAGCATCAACGATCGGCTCCCTGATGTGCGCATGGTTTCTTATCCTCACTGCAGACACAACCACGTTCACATATGGACACAGACAAAAGTCTAATGGACTTAAATCTGGGAAATGTGGTGTCCACTCGAACAGATATCTACAGCCTGTCTATCCAGGGAAAAACTGGATATCCAGCCATGTCCAGACAGCTAGCCCAAATTGAGGTGAAGTACCATCGTGCTAAAAGAAAGTTGGAAATAGCCCATCACCAGATAGCAGCGACAGCAGCACATCATTGCCTGACAACTGCAGATAATGCGATGCTTTAGTGCGCTCTGAGTACTAAAGGTCCCAACAGTGTGAGAACCCCATATTCCACACCATTTTCAATGCACCAACTTACTTCAGTGGATCCATCCAGTGAAGATTGGCACTTGATCAATATCTATGATTCTGTTTATTGATCTAGCGCTTGACACAGGAAACACCTTCACCCATAAACAGTACACCATATTGGAAAAGGAATTGTTTTTCCTGCTCGTGTATCATCCATTCTGTAAATTTAAACCGACGATTTGGCTCTTCCTCGGTGAGATGTTATAACATTTGCATTCTGTAATGGTACTAATGTACGGCAACATGGAACGAGTAGTACACTGTGGACTGTGGTTGAACAATGACAGAACAGGGATTGGTGTTAATTCATTCGCTGCCGTTATCGGTCATCCAACTTTTTGTTTGTCTGCGACGGAGTGTTTCACGCAATTTCGGGAGAAGTTTCACCATCGAACTGTGGCGAAAAGGTAGCCTGCCTCGGTGGAATTAGTTAAAATCCTCTGGGATAACAAGGGGGATCCTTCCCCTGGACATCAGGACAATCTCAATACGTTCAGCTTGTGTTAAACACATCAGCTATCAGGTCATATGTAACGAAGAAATATCAATCACAACACGAGAATGAACCATGCTATGCTCATACGAAAACACCATTATATTCCTCGTGCGATTTTCCGTATATCTCATATGTCACATGACTTCCTTCCTATTTGAAAATTAAGAGATGCATGCAAGATGCCAGGTTCAGAAATGCCTGCAATGTTATAACATAGTCTCATATGTCCTCTCTCTTACACACATTGCTTGACTTTAAATTTCTGTACATCCACCCGTTTTTTTTTTTTTTTTTTTTTTTTTAAGGGATGGTTCCACATCTTCAGCCTGAGTTGCAGACGAAGAAAATGAGAGGCTGAGCTCGGGCGTCACTGTTTCACGAGCTGCTTTGTATCCTATCCTCAGACCTGCCGGTGTATAGACACACTGTTACATACAATAATGGCCATTAAAATTGCTACACCGCGGAGATGACGTGCTACAGACGCGAAATTTAACCGACAGGAAGAAGATGCTGTGATATGCAAATGATTAGCTTTTCAGGGCATTCACACAAGGTTGGCGCCGGTGGCGACACCTACAACGTGTTGACATGAGGAAAATTTCCAACCGATTTCTCATACACAAACAGCACTTGACCGGCGTTGCCTGGTGAAACGTTGTTGTGATGCCTCGTGTAAGGAGGAGAAATGCGTACCATCACGTTTCCGACTTTGATAAACGTCGGATTGAAGCCTATCGCGATTGCGGTTTATCGTATCGCGACATTGCTGCTCGCGTTGGTCGAGATCCAATGACTGTTAGCAGAATATGGAATCGGTAGGTTCAGGAGGGTAATACGGAACGCCGTGCTGGATCCCAACGGCCTCGTATCACTAGCAGTTGAGATGGCAGGCATCTTATCCGCACGGCTGTAACGGATCGTGCAGCCACGTCTCGATCCCTGAATCAACAGATGGGGACGTTTGCAAGACAACAACCATCTGCACGAACAGTTCGACGACGTTTGCAGCAGCATGGACTATCAACTCGGACACCATGGCTGCGGTTACCCTTGACGCTGCATCACAGACAGGAGCGCCTGCGATGGTGTACTCAACGACGATCCTGGGTGCACGAATGGCAAAACGTCATTTTTTCGGATGAATCCAGGTTCTCTTTACAGCATCGTGATGGTCGCATCCGTGTTTGGCGACATCGCAGTGAACGCACATTGGAAGCGTGTATTCGTCATCGCCACACTGGCGTATCACGAGGCGTGATGGTATGGGGTGCCATTGGTTACACGTCTCGGTCACCTGTTGTTCGCACTAACGGCGCTTTGAACAGTGGACGTTACATTTCAGATGTGTAACGACCCGTGGCTCTACCCTTCATTCCATCCCTTCGAAACACTACACTTCAGCAGGATAATGCACTACCGCATGTTGCAGGTCCTGTACGGGCCTTTCTGGATACTGGCCAGCACATTCTCCAGATCTCTCACCAACTGAAAACGTCTGGTCAGTGGTGACCGAGCAACTGGCTCGTCACAATACGCCAGTCACTACTCTTGAACTGTGGTATCATGTTGAAGCTGCATTGGCATCTGTACCTCTACACACCATCCAAGCTCTGTTTGACTCAATGCCCAGGCGTATCAAGACCGTTATTACGGCCAGAGGTGGTTGTTCTGGGTACTGATTTCTCAGGATCTATGCCCCCAAATTGCGTGAAAATGTAATCACATGTCAGTTCTAGTATATTATATTTGTCCAATGACTACCCGTTTATCATCTGCATTTCTTCCTGGTGTAGCAATTTCAATGGCCAGTAGTGTATACAGAGGTGTATGTAATTGTTTACATACTGTGTGCAAGATGATACACCTCTTAATAACGTGACTGGTCCCCATATAGTTACATAAAATGACCAACAGTTAAAAATTAATAATAATAAGTAGAAGGTGTGGGCGCTTCTTTCCTCTCGTTTCTCGAAGATTAATTAATAAAGGATTTCATAATCTGGAAATATTAACTCGACAAAGGAAGTCATTCTTTATGATCGAAACATGGACTGGAATCGAAGTTTGTCAGGATTATCAATCAAGAGCGCTGGTCACAAGGCCATGGTGATCAACAGTACTGAATAATGAAAGAGTACTACACAAACTTAGCGTAATAATACTGCCAGACCACTCAGTGTTGAATGGTTGTAGTGTCTCCCACTGGCAATGGTGACATTTGATTCAGTATCGAGGGCGTGGGGTCAGCATAATGTTCTCACAACCACTGTCAGCTCCTGGATCTTGGAGCCGCTACTTTTCACTAAAGTAACTTCTCAGCTTGCAGCATGAGGAGGAGCCCACCCATTTCCAGTCCTTCCACCGAGAAAATCTCTAGCAGTGCTGAGAATTGAACATAGATCTACATGGCAGCAG
Source organism: Schistocerca serialis cubense (assembly GCF_023864345.2). Taxonomy (NCBI): domain Eukaryota; kingdom Metazoa; phylum Arthropoda; class Insecta; order Orthoptera; family Acrididae; genus Schistocerca; species Schistocerca serialis. The sequence continues at coordinate 197,221,954 of NC_064638.1, read as the reverse complement.
ACACTCTCACCACTTAACTGCAGAGACTTTGGAGTATCATCATAAAATGATAACAATGAACACAAGTTACGAATGTCCCGTTGTGGCAAAGTCAGAGAAAAGTATTTTCTGAAAGAAATGCCATTTTGCGCAGAAGGTGCTTCGCGCTGCTGAACTGTTCGGTACCTTAGCTTCGGCCCAGTCCTGCAGTAGGCGCGAGACGCCGCTGAAGTTGGCCTCGGGCAGAGAGGGGGCGCTGCGGGCGCAGACGGCGGCCATGACACCACTGTGGGCGGCTGCGGGACCCGCCCCCGCCACCACCACCAGCGCCGTCTTCCGCGAGAACTCCTCCAGGGCCATGCCCTAAGGCACACGTCGTACCAACTTGTAGCGCTTAATTTCCTAGCAACTAACATAAAGAAACATTGCTGGAAACGTGTATCATATTTTAAAGACAGACTAATTTGAAAACTTATTTTAACAACGTTGTCGTGAACATTGTTGCTGCATTAAAATTAATGCCGCTGGTCCAGGTCCATCGTCCGATGCGGAGGCTTCTGAGTAATGGACACAATCAATAACAGAAAGAAACCTGCTGAAAAAAAAGGACAAAATATATTCAGGTGTTTGCCACCATTATTGTAAGCATACCACTGGGTGAGTGTAAAGTCTTTTCCCGGCTACATAAATTTATTACTACACTACGGGCCATTAAAATTTCTACACCAAGAAGAAATGCAGATGATGAACGGGTATTCATTGGACAAATTTATTATACTAGAACTGACATGTGATTACATTTTCACGCAATTTGGATGCATAGATCCTGAGAAATCAGTACCCAGATCAACCACCTCTGGCCGTAATAACGGTCTTGATACGCCTGGCCATTGAGTCAAACAGAGCTTGGATGGCGTGTAGAGGTACAGATGCCAATGCAGCTTCAACATGATACCACAGTTCAAGAGTAGTGACTGGCGTATTGTGACGAGCCAGTTGCTCAGCCACCATTGACCAAACGTCTTCAGTTGGTGAGAGATCTGGAGAATGTGCTGGCCAGGGCAGCAGTCGAACATTTTCTGTATCCAGAAAGGCTCGTACAAGACCTGCAACATGCGGTCGTGCATTATCCTGCTGAAATGTAGGGTTTCGCAGGGATCGAATGAAGGGTAGAGCCATGGGTCGTAACACATGTGAAATGTAATGTGCACTGTTCAAAGTGCCGTCAATGCTAACAAGGGGTGACCGAGACGTGTAACCAATGGCACCCCATACCATCACGTAGGGTGATACGCCAGTATGGCGATGACGAATACACGCTTCCAACGTGCGTTCACTGCGATGTCGCCAAACACGGATGCGACCATCACAATGCTGTAAACAGAATCTGGATTCATCCGAAAAAATGAAGTTTTGCCATTCGTGCACCCAGGTTCGTCGTTGAGTACACCATCGCAGGCACTCCGGTCTGTGATGCAGCGTCAAGGGTAACCGCAACCATGGTCTCCGAGCTGATAGTCCATGCTGCTGCAAACGTCGTCGAACTGTTCGTGCAGGTGGTTGTTGTCTTGCAAACGTCCCCATCTGCTGACTCAGGGATCGAGACGTGGCTGCACGATTCGTTACAGCCGTGCGGATAAGATGCCTGTCATCTCGACTGCTAGTGATACGAGGCCGTTGGGATCCAGCACGGCGTTCCGTATTACCCTCCTGAACCCACCGATTCCATATTCTGATAACAGTCATTGGATCTCGACCAATGCGAGCAGCAATGTCACGATACGATAAACCGCAATCGCGAAACGCTACAATCCGACGTTTATCAAAGTCGGAAACGTGAAGATACGCATTTCTCCTCCTTATACGAGGCATCACAACAACGTTTCACCAGGCAACGCCGGTCAAGTGCTGTTTGTGTATGAGAAATCGGTTGGAAACTTTCCTCATGTCAGCACGTTGTAGGTGTCGCCACCGGCGCCAACCTTGTGTGAATGCTCTGAAAAGCTTATCATTTGCATATCACAGCATCTTCTTCCTGTCGGTTAAATTTCGCGTCTGTAGCACTTCATCTTTGTGGTGTAGCAATTTTAATGGTCAGTTGTGTATGAAACTATGCTGGATAAAGCAACAAATTTTATTGCAGATGGTAGTTTAATTTATGAAGTTTTTATACATGCACTTCTGCATGTGCTCTAAATTCTTTTCTCTATCTCATTTTACAGACAGCGTAATTTGGAAGTGTTGCTGTCGCAATGGTGTCTTTGCAGGAGAAAAAGGAATATGTTCTATGGTTTCACGAAAAACACTCGCCCATTATGGTTCACCGACAGTTCCAAAGTACCTATGGTCGACATCTGCGAGGTGTGAATAGCAAAAAAGGAAGTTGTGGAATGTTTAAAAAAAATTGGCAAAGTTGGTGACAAGGGAAGACGCAGTACACCTTGAGTGGGTGACAACACCGTTGATACCATACGTACAGCATTTGAATACAATTTGCGGAGAATGTCACGTCGTGTTTCCAGAGAATCACATATACCATATAGCACTGTCTGAACACTTTTACACAAATGGCTGCTTTTCCATGCATGCAAAGTGCAACTCCTGCAAGCGTTGCAGCTAGATGTTAGGTTCAGACATGCTGAATTCGCTAGGAACATGCTGGAAAGAATCGACGCAAACAGTGGCTTGCTTAATAAAATTTGTTTTTCTGGTGAAGCAATTTTTCATATCTCCGAGAATGTAAAAAGGCATAATGCCCGAATCTGGGGGTCAGAGGATCCACCTATAGTGTTACAGCAGGTATGGCACAGCCAAGAAGCGAATGAGCAATGCGGCTTAATCCACAACACACTTACTGCACTGTTTTCCCTCACTCATCCTACCATTAATGCTACAGTTTATCTGTTCATGTTGAAACTTTAAGTTGCAATTCAGTTACAGGAATTTCAACCATGGGTAATGTTTGCAAAACATGGAGCACCGCAACACAGGGGATTAGTTATTCGCCAGTTCTTGGATGAACCCTCTCTGGGCAGATGGAGAGTACAGATGGTCCAACATCATGGCCACCACGTTCACCCTAGATAATCCCTTGTGACTTTCTCTGTTGGGTTACCTTAAGGATAAACTGTTGAGTTCACCAATTCCTGCTGTGCACAACCTTACAACACGAATATGAGATGAAGTAGAGGGAGTGATGGAAGACATATTGGGAAAGACATGGAGAGAAATGAGTGTCGCTTAGGCGTTCTATCGGCAACAAACGGATCACATGTGGAAGTGTATCCACAAAAAACTTTATGAGCTACGTTACCATTTGCAACCAACTCTGTAGCGGTGCGTAGGTAGTTCATTAGAAACATTTGTTTTAATCGGTAAAATAATTTATACTTACTCTAAATTACTTTTCATATGACTAACCAAATTTAATTTTGCATAAATATTGTGAAGTAATTATGAACTTTGTGCACGTTAAAACTGAAATACAGTGTCTGACAGAAACTGTAGTTGGTTGTCAATGTGACTTCCTACGGATACACACTATTAGCAGGTATGTAAATGTTGAGAGTTACCATTCTCTGTGACAGGTAGAATGACCACTGACGTGCATTAGTGGTGTTCGTGTTTGGTATTGTTATTAGGCCTGGAAGGATATACAAGGGGCGTGAACAGCCTCAGATGCTGAATCATCACCGTGAGGCACACGGATATGCTGCAAACCCGTCTACGACAGCATTATCAGCACCTGACAAGAGTTTTAAACGGGCATTTTTTTAAGTCACCATTTAGCTGCCTGATCGGATCATATAGTGTCCAGATTTGTCGGGCATTCATATGTGACAGTGGCCTGATGTTGAACTGCATCTGAATCTGAGGGCATTAATGCTCATTGTCAAGATGACGATTAACCTCATCTGACCATTACAAGGGAGGCCACTGTACGTGCACCAAGCATGTTGTAACCCCTTATCATATGCGCCTGCCATCGAAGAACAAGTGCTGGAGTTTCTGAAACACTCTGAGTCATCCCACACCACTGGTCAGGGACTAACAGCAGCCAGACTGAGGAATTACCGTCCATTGAATACTACACTGTTAACACAACAACAAAGATGCCTGCAATGCGCAAACACCAAATCGTAAAAGCACAAAAGGGTCTGGTTATCTGCCTATGTACAGGTGCAAAACTACTGTAGTGTGGTTTTCATCACTGCATATGTAGAGGTGCAAAACTGTGGTAGTGTGGTTGTCATCACTACAGGAACAGCTGAGTGTAGCGACATCGCGCTGCTTTTACGTTGTGTATAGTGATTCATTGGAGGAGATGCAAGTCGGCTGATTCTTCATCAGTAACCCTGTCTATGTTGCTGTGTGTCACTGTTAGCATGCAATTAACTCTGCCAAAAAAAAAAAAAAAATCCAGAAAGGACAGAAATACATTGAATGCAAGCTTGACATCGTGTTTTAAATAAAGAGTTGAGCCCCACTACACCTGCGCTAGCATGGTGACCATCATAGCAGTTTTAAGAGCAGAGGGAAAAAAGCACCATGGGAAAAACAGTGAGGATGAGTAGTAAAAACATTAGCAATTTGTTTGCTACCTGTGACAGAACATGCAAAAGTAGGTTGTGTTATCAGCAGCTATCATGCAGCTCAATACCAGCGTCACAGTCATGTGTTCATCATAAACAGGTCAGTCCAAATCGCCTGTGCCGTGGGGAATGTATGTGCTGTGTTTTGTCACCACTCCGACACTGGGATGACTGGGCACAACAGTTGGTCCCCGTGCAACAGTTGGTCCCCGTGGCTGCTGTCCCTACCCGGCGTTAGCCCATCAAACAATGTCATAAGCTGCAACTGTCCTCTCCCCTCCCCTTCACCTTGGTGACCACTGGTGGGGGAGCCCTATTGGCTCAGTATTGGTATCTGTAGAGGCGTTCCCATGTAGGCTTCAGAAAGGCATTGAAGTGTCCCCAGCTGCCAGATGGCTTCCTCAGCATGTGCCGCGAAGTTGGCTTTGTATGCTTCCCTCACTGCCTGCATGTGAGTTGTGGTGGCCTCTCCTTCTGTACCGCACAGCTGAGAGACGTGATTACCACATCTATGTCTAGGTCCATCGGGTGCAGTTCTCATTGCTTTCCTGTTGCACGTTCTCAGGAGCTAACTGCAATATCTCTTCCTCTTGTAGCCAGTCCCGAACCCTCCCTCCCCTCCCCGCCACCACTGCCACGAATGGAATGTTCCAGCCACTCGCGGTCGGCGGAAGCTGCTGTCTTTTGCTACCCCCTGTGTTGCGCTGCCTTGGCTCCCGTCGTTTGTCGCCGCCTTCTCTTGGTCACGGTCTGCTCAGCCGTTGGTCGGCTGTGGCCAGAACATTGGGTAGCCGCACTAGTTGGCGATATGTGGCCCTCCGCAGCGAGCACATGTCAGAGTATCTTCTTTTCTTCTGTCACTGGTGCAGCTGTCTTGTCCGCCCGAGCACTCGATGCATCTCAGGGCACTGCCACTGCCACATGGCCGTTATCCTGGCACCTGAAACACTGGGGTCAGGGTACGTACCTGCAGCGAGAGTTTGTGCTTGGATTGGGCAGCCTAGGAGCTTCCGCACCACAAAGTTGTCGACTGCCGTTTGCACGATGACGACAATTGTCGCTTCTTCTTCTTTCTTGTGCTGTGCAGCCCAATTGTCACATCCCCAGCTCCAGCACCTTAGCACCCGTTCTTTGACTGTTGCCTCGTCGCAGTCCACGGAGGAGTGCCTTCATCATCTTACAGTATCTTCTTCTTATCGGGTGCTGCGACAATTTGGCCAAACACAGGGCCCTTTCCACTAAAGTGATAAAAGTTATGGGACAGAGATATGCTCGCATACAAAAGGTCATAGTATCGCGGAAACAAGGTATAAAAGGGCAGTGCTTTGGCAGAGCCGTCATTTGTGCTAAAGTGATTCACATGAAAAGCTTTCCGACGTGATAACGCCCGCACAACTGGAATTAAGACTTTGACCACGGAATCGTAGTGGGAGCTAGACACATGACACATTCCATTTCAGAAATCGTTAGGAAATTCAATATTCCGCGATCCACAGTTTCAAGAGTGTGCCGAAAATACCACATTTCAAGCTTCACCTGTCACTAAGGACAATGCAGTGGCCGACTGCCGTCACTTAACGACCGACAGAAGCAGCGTTTGCGTAGAGTTCTCACTACTGACAGGCGAGCAACACTGTGTGAAATAACAGCAGAGATCAATGTGGGATGTAGGACGAACGTATCCGTTAGGACCGTGCGCCGAAATTTGGCGTTGGTGGGTTATGGCAGCAGACGATCGATGCTAGTACCTTTGCTAGCAGCACGATATCGCCTGCAGCGCATCTCCTGTTCTCGTTTACAGCTCAGTTGGACCCTAGATAACTGGAAGCCGGTGGCCTGGTCAGCTGAGTCCCGATTTCACTTGGATCGAGCTGAAGGTAGGGATCAAGGGTGGTGCAGTGGTGCAGACCCCACCAAGTTATGGGCCCATGTTTACAAAAAGACAGAGTGCAAACTAGTGGGTGGCTCTATAATGGTATGGTATGTGTTTACATGGAATGGACTGGCCCTTCTGGATGTTTGGCTGCTTGGAAACCAGTTGCAGCCAGTCATGGACGTCCTCTTCCCAAATAACGATGGAATTTTTATGGATCACGTCACCGAGTCACAGTTGTTCACGACTGGTTTGAGGAATGTCCAGGAAAATTTGAGCGAGTGGTTTGGCAACCCAGATCGCTCAAAGCGAAACCCATGAAACATTAATGGGACATAATATAGTGGTTAGTTCATGCACAAAGTCCTGCAATGGCAACACTTTCCCAATTATGCGCGGCTTTAGAGGCAGCATGGCTTTATATTTCTGCAGGGGACTTCCAACTAATTGTTGAGTCCATGTCACGTCGAGTTGCTGCACTATGCTGGGCAAAAGAAGGTTTGACACGATATTAGAAGGATTACATGATTTTTGTCACATCAGTGTAGTGCCACGAATCTCTACCACAGCATCTGCGTCAAAAGATTCAACACTGATACAGAACTTCCAGCAGCTTGACGTCTTGTTGTACTGCTCAGTTCATTCTACACTTCTGCATCGGATGTAGAGAGGAGGGACCAACGAACGATATCGTCTTCTTGGAGTGACGAGCAAGTTCGCTCAGCAACATTACTAGTGGCCCCTTGACTGAGTCCACTTTCCATTTGGTTCGCCTCCATTTGCCATGCCTGGTGTAAAATGATAGCAAATTTTGCTCACCTCATATCCTTGAGATCCAGAGTAAAGTAAATACCACTACTGGAAACAGCAGTACTGTGAGCGAATAGAACAAGTTTGTATCCACAGAAGACACACAGTGCATACCGTCGACATTTGCACTGTTGTGGACTATCTTCTGTGCAGTAAGATGCAAAGCTAATGAGGGCAAGATGAGGGCAAGAAACCAAACGAAATGCAATAACTCCATACTAAACCGCACGAAACTGTGGGACACTTATACCAAACTACTCCACAGGTCTCTGTCAAGAACTTAATAATGTTTGTCAGCGCACAATATAATATTGTCATCGACTCAACAAGCCATCCGAAGTCTCCTGCAGAAATACTGAGCCAAGCTGCGTATACAGCCGCCTCTACAGCCGCCCATGACTGCGAAAGTGTTGCCGGTGCAGGATTTTGTGCACGAATCAACCACTCGATTACGTTCCATAAATGTTTGATGGGATTCATGTCGGGCGATCCGAGTGGCCACATCGATCGCTCGACTGTCCAGAATGTTCTTCACATCAGTCGCCAACAATTGTCACCTGTTGTCATCCATAAAACTTCCATCGTTGTTTGCAACATGATGTCAGTGAATGCCTGCTAATGATTTCCAAGTAGCCGAACATCCAGAGGATCCAGTCCATTGCACGTAAACTCACCCCACACTATTATGGAGCCGCCACCAGCTTGCATAGTGTGTTGTTGATAACTTGTATCCACGGCTTCGTGGAGTCTGCGCCACACTCGAACCCTACCGTCAGTTGTTACCACGTGAAATCGGGACTCGTCTGATCAGTCCCCGGCTTTCTAGTCGTCTAGGGTCCAACCGACATGGTCACGAGCCTAGGAGAGGCGCTGTAGCAAGGGCACTTACGTCAGTCGGCTGCTGCCGTAGCCCATTGGCCGCTTTGTCCTAAAGGATACTTTCCTTGTACATCTCACATTGCTTTCTGCGGTTATTTTACGTAGTGTTGCTTGTCTGTTAGCACCGACAACTCTATGCAAGCGCCGCTCTCTCGGTCGTTAAGTGAAGGCCGTCCGTGGTGTGAGGTAATGTCTGAAATGTGGTATTCTCAGCACACACTTGGCACTGTGGATTGTGGGATACTAAATCTGCTGACGATTTATGAAATGGAATGTACGTTGCATCTGACTCCAATTATTTGCATTCACTGTCTGTTAATTCCCGAGGTGTGGCCATAATCGCTATCCCATGGCTTTTGTCCCCTCTGTGTGTGTATACTGCTTGACATTTTTCTGGACTGTGGTGACTGCACCACCAACAAGGAGCATTCTCCAAATATGGGAACAACCTTTTGAAACCATCTACTCGGTGATGCACGAGTTCGGAATTTTGCCTGATGCTCCACAGCACTAAAAATGTATGTCATACTGACTTGTTGCGTGGTGTAATGGGTAGGGTAAAGTCTTGATGCAGATAAGGTTGTGGACTTGAATCTCGTCAGGTACTACATTTAAAAAAAAAAAAAAAAAGATTTTACTGAAATTACTTTGATCATTATTTTTTTCAGTTAATTTGTGGAAATGTAATTTTTAGTTATATTCATTTGTCACATCATTTCAATCATCATATAAACTTCTTCTTTTTCTCTCATTTTTCTTCCTATTACATGCACGTCTTTTAGTGAAAAATACACTTTTGCCACCAATGTGTAGACAATATAAATATATTGTTCTGTCTTTTGTTTTTTATCCGAAAGATAGATATTTTGAAATATTTAAAAATTAAAATAGATAGATGTAATCTACATCTACATGGATATTCTGCAAATCACATTTAATTGCTTGGAGAGGGTTCATCGAACCACATTCACAATTCTCTATTATTCCCATCTCGAATAGCGCGCGGAAATAATGAACACTTATATCTTTCCGTACGAGCTCTGATTTCCCTTATTTTATCGTGGTGATCGTTCCTCCCTATGTAGGTCGGTGTCAACAAAATATTTTCGCTATCTGAGGAGAAGGTTGGTGATTGGAATTTCGTGAGAAGATTTCGTCGCAACGAAAAACGCCTTTCTTTTAGTGATTCGCAACCCAAATCCTGTATCATTTCTGTAACACTCTCTCCCATATTTCGCGATAATATAAAAGGCGTGCTGCCCTTCTTTGGAATTTTTCGCTGTACTCCGTCAGTCCTATCTGGTAAGGATCCCACACCGCGCAGCAGTATGCTAAAAGAGGATGGACAAGCGTAGTGTAAGCAGTCTCTTTTGCAGGTCTGTTACATTTTCTAAATGTCCTACCAATAAAATGCAGCCTTTGGTTAGCCTTCCTCACAACATTTTCAATGTGTTCTTTCCAATTTAAGTTGTTCGTAATTGTAATACCTAGGTATTTAGTTGAATTTACGGCTTTTAGTTAGACTGGTTTATCGTGTAGCCGAAGTTTAACGAGTTCCTTTTAGCACTCATGTGGATGACCTCACACTTTTCCTTATTTAGGCTCAACTGCCATTTTTCGCATCATTTAGATATCGTTTCTAAATCGTTTTTCAATTTGTTTTGATCTTCTGATGACTTTATTAGTCGATAAACGACAGCGTCATCTGTAAACAACCTAAGACGGCTGCTCAGATGGTCTCCCAAATCGTTAATATAGTTAAGGAACAGCAAAGGGCCTATAACACTACCTTGGGGAACGCCAGAAATCACTTCTGTTTCACTCGAACACTTTCTGTCAATTACTACGAACTGTGACCTCTCTGATAGGAAATCACAAATCCAGTCACATAACTGAGACAATATTCCATAAGCATGCAATGTCATTACAAGCCGCTTGTGTGGTACAGTGTGAAAAGCCTTCCGGAAATCCAGAAATACGGAATCGATATCTGAAATCTCTTGTCAATAGCTCTCAGCACTTCATGTGAATAAAGAGCTAGTTGTGTTTCACAGGAACAATGTTTTCTAAACCCATGTTGACTGTGTGTCGATAAACAGTTTCGTCGAGGTAATTCATAATGTTTGAACACAATATATGTTCCAAAATCCTGCTGCATATCGACGTTAACGATATGGGCCTGTAATTTAGTGGATTACTCCTACTACCTTTCTTGAATATTGGTGTGGCCTGTGCAACCTTCCAGTCTTTGGGTACAGATCTTTCGTCGAGCGAACGGTTGTATATGATTGTTAAGTATGGAGCTAATGCATCACCATACTCCGAAAGGAACCTAATTGGTGTACAGTCTGGACCAGAAGACTTGCTTTTATTAAGTGATTTAAGTTGCTTCACTACTCCGAGGATATTTACTTCTACGTTACTCATGTTGGCAGTTGTTCTCGATCCGAATTCTGGAATATTTACTACGTCTTCTTTTGTGAAGGCATTTTGGAACACTGTGTTTAGTAACTTTGCTTTGGCAGCACTGTTTTCGATAGTATCTCCATTGCTATCGCGCAGAGAAGGCATTGATTGTTTCTTGCCGCTAACATACTTTACATACGACCAGAATCTCTTGGATTTTCTGCCAGGTTTGGAGACAAAGTTTTGTTGTGGAAACTGTTACAAGCATTTCGCATTGAAGTCCGCGCTAAATTTCGAGCTTCTGTAAAAGATAGCCAATCTTGGGGAATTTGCGTCTGTTTGAATTTGGCATGTTTGTTTCGTTGTTTCTGCAAGTGTTCTAACCAGTTTTGTGTACCAGGGAGGATCAGGTCCATTGTTTGTTAATTTATTTGGTATAAATCTCTCAATTACTGCCGATACTATTTCTTTGAATTCAAGCCACATCATGTCTACACTTATAATATTAATTTGGAATGAGACGTCAAGTGAATTTTTATCTGCTTTTTGAATAGGTATATTTTTCGCTTATTTTTGGAGGATTTGGTGATTACAAAATTCAGTCGCGCTAATCCCTGTATCGGTTTTGATGCTCGTTAATAACTCAGGATTATTTGTTGCTAAGAGGTCAAGTATGTTTTCACAACCGTTCACTATTCACGTGAGCTCATTAACTAACTGCTGGAAATAACTTTCAGAGCATGCGTTTAGCACAATTTCGGATGATATTTTATGCGTACCTCCGGAATTAAACATATATTTTCGCCAACATATCGAGGGTAAATTAAAGTCACCTCCAACTATTATCGTATGAGTAGGGTACGTGTTTGACATCAAACTCAGGCTTTCTTCGAATCTTTCAGCAACTGTATCATTTGAATTGGGAGGTCGGTAAAAGGATCCTATTATTATTTTATTCCGGTTGCCAACAACGACCTCTGCCCACACTAACTCACAGGAGGTATCTACTTCAATTTCGCGACAAGGTAAACTACGTCTAACAGTAAGAAACACGCAACCGCCAATGTATTTACCCTATTCTTTCGGAACACCGTAAGGTTCTTCACAAAAATTTCGGCTGAGTTTATATCCGGCTTTTAGCCAACTTTCAGTGCCTATAACGATTTGAGCATCAGTGCTTTCTATTAGCGCTTGGAGCTCTGGTACTTTCTCAACACAGCTACGACAATTTACAACTGTTATACCAATGGGTCCTGTATCTACGTTCTTCCTGCGTTCAGCCTGCACCCTTTGTGACTGAAGCACTTCTTGTGTTGTCCCGAGACCCTCTAACCTAAAAAACCGCCCAGTCCACTCCACACAGCCCCTGCTACCCGTGTAGCCGCCTCCTGAGTATAGTGGACACCTGAGCTATTCAGGGGAACCAGAAACCCAACCAACCTTTGGCGCTAGTCGAGGAATTTGCAGCCTACACGGTCGCAGAACCGCCTGAGCCTCTGATTAAGACCCTCCACTCGGCTCTGTCCAAGAGGTCCGCAATCGGTGCTGTCGACTATGCTAAATGGTCAGCTCTATTTCATCTTGCAAGCAAGACTGGCGGCCTTTACCACTTCTGTTAGCCGCTCGAAACCAGAGAGAATCTCTTCTGATCCAAAGTGACGCACATCATTGATACAGACGTGAGCAACCACCTGCATTTGGGTGCACCCTTTGCTCTTCATGGTATCCGGGAGGACCCTTTCCACATCAGGAATGACTCCACCCTGTATGCACACTGAGTGCACATTGGTTTTCTTTCCCTTCTTGACAGCCAAGTCCGTAAGGGGTCCCATAACGCGCCTATCGTTGGAGCTCTCAACTACCAATAATCCTATCCTCTGTGATTACCCGGATCTTGCAGGCTGAGTGGTTTCCTCAGAAATAGGACAGGCGACAAGACCTGGCTCAGCGACAGTGTCAGCTACAGACAGCACCTGGAACCTGTTTGTCAGACAGACCGGGGAGGCCTTACGTTCGGCCGCCTGGGAAGTCTTTCGCCGCCTTCTACGCTCTGGGGCGACCTCCCACTCGACCACAGGTGAGGGTTCAACCTCGGTGCGAGTAGTAACTGCGCTGGCGGTGCCCATCCACTGCAGCATCAAGGTGTGTAACCGAAGCCATCACAGCTGAGAGCGAAGTGTCTCTCGGCTCGCATCCGCACACAACAATCGCAGTCCCTGTCCATACTAAAGATCGTGGGAAACTAAACTATAAAGATAAATGGACTATCGGCACGTGCTGCGCAACTCTACTGTAGACCCTGACGAAAATGCAGGAACTGTGTCTAATAATACGCAGATATTCAAAAACCTAACTACCGAAGCACTCAGGTGAAACAAAAGAATTCACCCCTGATTAGGAAGTTGTAATATGTCACAAAATCGGTTTACTTTCCGACGCAAGCGAAAACGCGAGAACTGTGGCTATTAGATATTAAATTTATACGCTGAAACTCAAGAAACTAAACTATTAAAGCACACAGATGATATAATAAAATTCGCTCCTGGTTAGGAACTGGTAAATGTCACAAAGGCGGTTACTTCCCTGTTGCTGCGTCTGTATCGGTCGGCTACTACTGCCTGAAATTCACTTTCACAAAAATTCCGAGTGGAGAAAGACTGATATAAAGAAGATATGAGAGCAAACGAACAAATTTATACTATAATTAAAATGATGTGACAAAGGAATAGGAATAAAAAAATACATTTTAACCAATTAATAGAACAAAAATAATGAGGAAAGTAATTTCAATAAAGATTTAAAAACAAAATATTAAAAGCATCTGACTATATTCGGACCCAGGACGTGAGGAGCATTTCGTAGACATTACACCACACAACCAGTCCACTAAATGCTTCTCTGTTAAGGTCATTTAGCGTCATGTAAAATTCTGATTTTTATTTCGTTGATTACTCGCAGACGATGGCCCACCAGAGTGAATGATGGGTGTGATACCTGGAATCTTAAACTGCATCGCTATATACAAGGTGTGGCAAATAAATGTGCGGCAGATAACAGCAGTTCCAAGTTACAAAGAAACACAGCAAAGGACAGGGCGTCGGGATGATTTGGTAAGACTCTGAAGCATTTTCTGGTGAACTGCAGCCACATTTTCTGGTGTGCGGGCACGTTTCGGAATGTTTATTTACTTGGCCAGAACAGATCCTGTCTGACGACATTTTCGGACTGAGCGTTGCATGGCACTCTTTGCTGTCACTCTGACACCATTTAACTTCTCAACAAGGAACTGACCACACCGTTTCCACGACTTTATTGTCACGCAACTTTCCACAACGGACACCCGCTGCTGGACTGTGGTACCATAGCCCCTTTTGCCGTGCTCCACTCACACTAACGCAGCCCGCACTACGCTCTGAAGCGGTGTGGATCATGTGGCGGGCGTACACGCGGTGTGCGCGTCACAGGGTGTGGTTGTATTGATACATCCACTCGTCCGGCCCACTTTTATTTGCTCCACCCTGTAGATTGTTTCAAAAAGTCGATTCCACTGCTGAGGTTCTCTCCTTGTAAGTGGACTACCCCTGTCAGAATAAACTACACATTTTGCATCCAAACATCCACACTCCAACAGCTGACCTGCTACCCAGGGCAAAATAAGCACTAATGGTTTGCTCATGCTAAATGTATTTGTAGGCACTATCCTACCGAAAAACATGCGACTTGTAATATCTATAATTAACAGTCTGCAAAAAACGTAACTACTGATGTAATGTTGTTCAGTAGACTGTCCTCAATCACCAATAGAAAGACCCGTACTTATACGCTTTACACCATGCATATGTCATGTCGTTTTCCAATCCTTAGTCTTTGTTTAACTGACTTCTTTCAATGGCCCGTAAATGGCAAACACACCCAAATAAGTTGCATCAATAAACACTGTAAAGAGTTGCGTAGTAAGTGAGGTACTATTAACTAAAAATTGTCAGATATTTTTCACGTACCTTGTAGAATGCTCCACGCTTGTGAACACTGTAGTTGTGAAGCGTTGTGTTATCTCGCAGCTCGAGTTGAGTAGGGTAACACGATTTGTTTGTCCCTTTTCAGTTAACAGCAGTTCAGGCGCCTCATCTGTAAGAAATCTTTCGAAGTGTCGCAGATATGCTAGCGTGCGACACATTTGTTCACTTGCTGGAACTCCTTCGCTGTAGTTGCATCGTAGGTACGCGAACAGCAGGATGTCTCAACCTGTTTAACTACTAATAACTTTGCGATTGCACGACTAACGCCATTTCCTCTCGGAGAATTTTCGTCTTCCGAGAAATTTATCCTCCACGAGGATAGCTCTGCAGAGTAACGACAACTCTCAAGAGACCATCTGTTTTTCTTGAACGCGTTCTGTGCTTTTCTCTGGTATGGTGTCTATCAAGTGCTTAAACAACCTTTTGTGAATGAACACATGGTGGTGTCTGTGATTAATATAGTCCATGCATTTTCGTAAATTAGTGTGGCTTTCGGAAATGAAGCCGGTTGGCTCTGAGCACTACGGGACTCAACTGCTGTGGTCATAAGTCCCCTAGAACTTAGAACTACTTAAACCTAACTAACCTAAGGACAGCACACAACACCCAGCCATCACGAGGCAGAGAAAATCCCTGACCCCGCCGGGAATCGAACCCGGGAACCCGGGCGTGGGAAGCGAGAACGCTACCGCACGACCACGAGATGCGGGCAATGAAGCCGGTGTTTCTGTTTCTGGCTGCCTCTTAGTTGCCCTTGTGCTGCTGTGTGGGCCTCATTGGGGTCTTATAGCCAACAAAAAGTCCATATCCATGCTGAAAATCAAACGTTTCATTTATAGCCAAGAGCGAAAAACTCTTACGGGTTAAAAGAAAATCAGAATTCACTAGTTTCTGCGCATCAGTTGGGTTTAGTTTTTATTTAATCATAAAAACTTTCGAAGACGTAAAATTGCCTTGGTGATTCGGGTAGAGGGGGTGGGGGATACAACGTTTCCAGGTGGCGAATCTTTATCCATATTAGCATTGTGGTAAAAAAAAACAGTTATCCTGCTTCAAGTAAACGAAATGAGTGTGTGGAAGTTTTATTTATTACTTACAAATATGACGGTCCTAAATGAATTTCTCTAACATCTAAAGTGAGCGGCATGGCGCACTGGTTAGGAATTGAACTCACATTCGGGAGGACAACAGTTTTTTGGTTTTCCGTGATTTCCCCAAATCGCATGAGGCAAATGTCCTTCATATTTCTTTCCAGGTTGTAATATGCGTACACAATTTGAATGAAATCGTTCCACGGATTTAGAATGAGGTTTTCACCTGTGGAAAAATTTGTGGTAAGTTCCTATGGTGCCAAAATGCTGAGGTCATCGGTCCCTATGCTTACACACTACTTAATCTGACTTAAACTAACTTACGCTAAGGACAACACACACACACACACACACGCACACACACACACACACACACACACACACACACACACACACACACACACACGCACACACATGCCCGAGCTTCCTGCCTCCCGCCCCGTTGTTGTTCGCATCTCTAGTACTCGACAAAGGCGTGGCGTTTCGGGGAGGGGTGAGGGGGAGGGGGAGGAATATGCTGCCGTATGCCTTCGCTAGCACACTGGTCGGCAGTTCGAAAAATCGTATAACAGACGCTGAACTAGGCGCGCCTATGACAAGAGAAGACCAAGACACGCCCACAGGCTATGCGCCGAGAATGCCCCCTGGGCAATGTGCATATAGGCCACTGCCGTCGACCGAGCTATCTCCGTTTCTCAATCTCAGTACCTCAGTACGTCGCATTGGGACTCAGCTTGCATTGAATCTCAATGCGTTGCACTGTGCTCTAGTCATCCACAGTGATGGTCCACGCCTCGTACCTTAGCTATCTGTGAGAGAACGTTAGACATCATATATAGTTGTGATATGGAAGATTCAAGATTTAGTACGTGATTGCTATTAACCACAGAACTCCAGGAAACCGTCCACCCACCTATCATACAACCCTCTCCCCATCCAGCCAGGAAGCAAAAAACACCACAGGAGGGCACAGCCAAAACATTTACGAAACTTCGCATCCGATCATAGTAATGGATTTGTTGCTTTACATTCGTGTGTTCTATTGTTAATACCGACTTTCGTAATAAGGTGATTTGGTGAAGCAAGTAATAAAAGGTGAAATTTGAATTTTTATTTTTTTTTGTTGCTTGATTGAAGTGTAACTTAGGTGCAGTGTACGACGACATGAATGTGGAAAATCTTCCAAAGTAAGCTACAAATTTTTCGACAGAAACGACTCTTAATAACGTAGGACTGAATCGGAAAGGCCCTCGTCTCCTCGTTTTGAGACGATGGTGTGCAGGTATGGCTGTTACGAGACCGGACAGCCGCGGCACATTAGCACGCTGCTTCTGGGATTCTGGCAGGCACGCCTTCTCCAGACCAAATCCACCCGGCGGGTTAATAACGAGGATCGGTGTGCCAGCCAGCCTGGGAGTGTTTTGTAGGTGGTTTCTCACATCCGACTAGGTACATACCAGGCTGATACCTATGTCCCGCCACATTTACACAACTAACAAACATTTAGAAAACGTTCACACACTTTGAAATGGGTAACAATACACGCAGACAGTAGGGGTACACATATTTCCTCGCAGGTGGCAATCGATTGGCGACAGGAAGGTCAAACACTACCCTATGGTCACTGTGAAGTCGCAAAAGACAGTGAGAAACGAGTGGTCTTTCTGTTTACCTTTTGGTTACACCACTATTCACAACAAAATGTTTAAATGTGTGTGAAATCTTATGGGACTTAACTGTTAAGGTCATCAGCCCCTAAGCTTACACACTACTTAACCTAAATTATCCTAAGGACAAACACACGCAGCCATGCCCGAGGGAGGACTCGAACCTCCACCGGGACCAGCCGCACAGTCCATGACCGCAGCCCCGTAGACCGCTCGGCTAATCCCGCGCGGCACTGTTCACAACGCGGAATACTCCTTTCTTATACGGAACGAACAAATAGCGTTTGTGGTGCAAGATGACCTGGGTTTAGACGAGTTGTAATCCTGGCAGGTGTCACAAAAGTATTAGTGTGCCCTCCAAAATAAACTACTACTAGGAGGAGGAGGAGGAGATTAGTGTTTAACGTCCCGTCGACAACGAGGTCATTAGAGACGGAGCGCAAGCTCGGGTTAGGGAAGGATGGGGAAGGAAATCGGCCGTGCCCTTTCAAAGGAACCATCCCGGCACTTGCCTGAAGCGATGTAGGGAAATCACGGAAAACCTAAATCAGGATGGCCGGAGACGGGATTGAACCGTCGTCCTCCCGAATGCGAGTCCAGTGTGCTAACCACTGCGCCACCTCGCTCGGTAGCTACTACTAGTAAATGAGACGCAAATCACAATTACTTTGATTTACTCCGACAAAAATATTCACAAAAGAAATGCCTAACAGCGGCAACATTGATACATTAAGGCCTTGGCATGTCTAACATAGGGGTTGGAGGAAAGATGCTAATCATGCCGTTAGGTTAATTACTAGGATGGACAAAAAGCAGTGGCATCGCTATTATAATTCATACCGGACTTTATAGACGGACGTTCACCATACTACATGCCCTCATCACAAGCCCCCCACATTTCGATCACATTCCACCAAAAGCATGGAAGGCGTCGTACACCATTAGCGCGTTCATCTCTGTTGACATCTCACAAGCTGTCCTACGGCACAGACTGTATTGTAGCACGTGCCATCAAGAGATTCCTTCAGTTTGGTGAACAGGTCGCAATCGCACGGACTCATATCGGGTGAAGCAGTGAATGTTCCAATATCTGCCACCCCACATTTGTAGGATGTCCTTCACGGGCTTCACCGTGTGGCGTCGTACGTTGTCATGAAAATGGCAGGGTGCAGTGCCAGAAGGTTCCATCGCTTTCTTCTCAGTGTGGAAGGAAGGTGATGTCACAAGAAACTGCAGTACTAGGTTGCAGTGATCATCTGCCCAAATGAAACAACGTGATGCAAGATTAACTCATGAATATCGTAAGCCACAATAACCATCACTTTTGTACCAGATGGTTCGTGGTGTACGTTCTGAGGGCGAGGAGAACTAGCGATTTTCCATTAATTGGATTGCCACTATCACTGTGGTTCATATGACTGAGTTCAGATTTCGCCCTTAGTGACGATCCTTCCAAGCAAGTCTTCACCATTCCTGTGGCAGCGATTGAACTATTCCTCAACAAGTGCATAGTGATGCCAATGTTGCACCTCATTGCGTGCGATACCCAAAGCGGGGAAAGAGATCATCCGTGCCATACGGCGGTCCTTGCGAAACATCAACAGAAATGGACGCGCTAACGGTGTACAAAGCCTTCCATCCGTGCGTCGTGGAAGATTATTGACATGTGGGACGATAATATTGAGGGAATGTAATACGATGAACGTCTATTAATAAAGTATGGTATAAATTATAACAGAGTTGACATTACTTTTCATCCAACCCATGTAATAGCATTCGTGAATTCCCCAGTGATTGTCGTGATATTAACTGAAAACAGATGGTACTACAGAGGGAATATGTCACACCTGTGATTGGAGTTGAAAGCAGGCTGTTCATTGATTCATAATTAAAGTCCTCAAGGTCAAGCATGACGTGATCGAAATGTCATAAAATGACTTAAATTTCCGTACACCTCATCTTGCAATTGCGGCTTCATCTCATGATAATGTTGTAATTACAGACTGAAGTGACTGCAGGATCATTCATTGGTGAAAACAACGTTCCTTGTCAACGGCAGAGTGCAGGTCAGCACGAAGTTTCTCAAAGATCTTCAATACATCAGCTCTGGCTGCTGCAGGCCAGGAGACGCATGATGTAGTGATGGAGACTCCTGAAGATCCAGTAGAAGTTCAAAATGAAATTGATGATGAAGAAGATCAGGATGAAGTGATTTCTTCTTGAAAGTTTACTACAAGGAAAACTCACCTTGCCGTGTTTTGGCTGTGTTCCAGATCTTCTGAGTGCCGACAGTGAAAAAGGCTCCTTAGAAAATGCTGGTCCCCTTCTCTGGGCGCTCCTCTATTTGGTTAACCAATGAAGTTTATCCTACCGTCTTACAGGCAAAAAAGTCGTTTCATTCTCTCTCTGTCTATGCGTGGTGGTCGGAACTTGCATCACAGGTGGTCCTGACTATGTGTCCCCGAAGCTTTATGCACCCCAAGCCAATGTCACAAACGACTATCTGGCTGTGGAGTGTTGACCTTCGCCTTTCCTTTGGGAGGCCTTTTGCAAAATGACTCTAAGGGTGACAGCCGAATTTTGCGGTCCCTGAACCGTCCAGAACGCTTACACGTTCTCTCCCTTCTACAAAGCATGCAAATCCGAACCAAGAGTAAATGAAGAGTAAGGTTACATTAGTGAGTTACCGACAATCACTGGTATTGCGGTTTATCATATTCCTCGGCGTCAATTAAACATTCTGATCAAATGGATATTTCATTACGAATCTGTATACGTGACGTGGCAATTTCTGAAAAACGGTCGTGTAACAGTAGGTAAATATTTACTATGATGTTGGGTAGTTGCTCACCTTTTCTCTTTTCATTTTCTTGTTTCCGTCACTACTTTGTTTACTTTAGGAAAGTAACGTATATAAAAAATTTTAATATGATGATAATGATTTGCTTTAATTAATGCTTAGTACATCACCGATGCTTAGCTTACAACAATAATAATTAACAAGATGCAAAGTCAAAGTGTGGGTACACCATTATCAGTAGTTCACTTAGCACTAAGAATATGACCGAGCGAGGTGGCGCAGTGGTTAGCACACTGGACTCGCATTCGGGAGGACGACGGTTCAATCCCGCGTCCGACCATCCTGATTTAGGTTTTCCGTGATTTCCCTAAATCGCTTCAGGCAAATGATAGGATGGTTCCTTTGAAAGGGCACGGCCGACTTCCTTCCCCATCCTTCCCTAATCCAATGAGACCGATGACCTCGCTGTTTGGTCTCTTCCACCAAACCAACCCCAACTAAGATTATGAACACACGTCTGCAGACTAGGACTGTGTCGGCGTGTAAACGAGTGGAATGTTGTTTCTTTCAGTCGTTTCCGCGCTCTGGTGGAAAGTCGGGGTTTCTATTATTCCGTAATGGAGGCTGTATCTCTTTCCGGGCTGCCTTATTTTCTGTAGTTTGTGTGGTCTACCTGTGGACTCAAGAACTGTGTAAGGTTTGTTGTCGGGGCAGTTGCGGCTAGGCTATGAATGTGTGCCTCGAACTGTCTCGATTGCTCCGTATGGCCGGTCAGCACGCAAGTCCAGCCATATGGATCAGGCCTCCAGTGAGTAACTGAGAAAGTCCTGTGCTAAACACAGCTTGTAATTTTCTAGGATTCCTGGCTGTTTGTAGACTGTTTTCATGCTACTGTATTTTTCCAAAAATTATCGAAGAAATTTGGAAACTGATATATGTGAAAACATAAACGCTCTATCTTTGTTTGGAGGAAGAGATGTCATGATCTCCGTGATCCAAATCTGCCCGCAAATGGGTTCAGTCTCAGAAAGCATTGACACCTTTTCTTTGTACACAGACAAATGGTAGGTTACTGATGGGATTAAACTGAATAGCTGAAGAAGGGGCTGTCCTCATGGGAGCTGGGGATGGGTGGCAAATGGTTCAAATGGCTCTGAGCACTATGGGATTTAACATCGGAGATCATCAGTCCCCTAGAACTTAGAACTACTTAAACCTAACTAACCTAACGACATCACACACATCCATGCCCGAGGCAGGATTCGAACCTACGACCGTAGCGCTCGCGCGTCTCCAGACTGAAGCGCCTAGAACCGCTCGGCCACACCGGCCGGCGATGGGTGACAACAGGCAGGTATACTTCCAGCCATCTTTATACTGTGGTCGGTTTTGAAACTGTTCCTGCTGCTGCTCGATAAGGACTGCACAAAGAAGCGACGAAGAAAAGATTGGGCGTTCTTATATGGCAATGTTCTATAAAGGTTCAAATCCACTTGACTGCAAATCGATGACAACAAATGCGGCGCCGCCATGAGAGAAAACGATGCCATGTCCCGTGAACAGCCCGATAAACAAAGCGCGAGTAACATAGCGCTTTCCAAATCCACAGTGTTTCCCGTTGCACTCGGCTATACTGAAGTTGCGCGTAAGTCAAAATACAGAGAATCGTTTGTTTAAATTTGCGAGAATTCTGCAGTTACTAAAAATACTACAGACCAGATTATAGGAGCGGGCATGTGCCAACGCCAGAAAATTGTAGCGAACTGCAGACACTTTCAGTTGACCTTCAACGCTAATAAATGTGCGAAAGTAGGTGGAAAGAGTCAGTGCTATTCGATTCCACAACTGGCGATAAATCGTCGGAAAACGCAGCAACTGTAAAATTTCTAGGAGTATCCGTACGGAGCCGGCCGCGGTGGCCGAGCGGTTCTAGGCGCTTCAGTCCGGAACCGCGCTGCTGCTACGGTCGCAGGTTCGAATCCTGCATCAGGCATGGAAGTGTGTGATGTCCTTAGGTTAGTTAGGTTTAAGTAGTTCTAAGTCTAGGGGACTGATGACCTCAGATGTTAAGTCCCATAGTGCTCAGAGCCATATCCGTACGGAGTAACGAAAAGGGGAACAACAACATAAAAAATTATACAATAAGCGCACGCCACACTGAGATTTACTAAAAAGAATCCTAAGGAAATGTAATTCATCGACGAAGGAACTGATTACAGAAAGTTGCGTTCCATCAGACTATAGCTCTTCGGTCTGGGCTCCATACTAGGCAGAATTACCACCGGCTGAGTAGTATACAGAGCTGTCCAAAACTTAGGAAAGAAAATAGCTTTCGCACGACTCCTCACTGTCAAGTAACATAGCTCGATGAATCTTGGACCATACATAGAAAGTACTGCTGAAGTATTATACATAAGGGAACTGAAAAGAAAGCGAATCAGACGAACAAAACTGACATTTTTGTTCAAAGACATTACTTACGCTGGAGACACTCCTATTTATAATTCTCCACTGGACTAAACGAAATACACGGTTCTTAATAGGGAGTGAGATTATCACGGATGGCAATGCATACATACTCTGCAACGACCTCCCACGCTGCCCAAGAAGTTAGTAAGCAGTTGTTATGGTAGGCAGGTCTATTCCTCTGCATGAATGGAGTTTGTTAATTCAGCAACCATTCGTTCGGATCAAGTATTTTTCGCATTGGTTACGGGAGAGCTCTTTGCCTATATTTTTCGATCGCACATGGATTGATTACGGTATTTATCTCTGCTACATGGGAAGAATGTGAGTTTTACTTGTGATCTTTGGAATCGTTAGCTCGGCCAGTGAACGGCTAGGGTGTGGTTGTTCCACGTGAGCACATACAATGTGAAACAAAAAAGGGCAGGAGTTGTACGGGGTCTGTTATGGCGTAAAGTCAGCGCCGACACGCCAGTCGGGAACGACAGAGAAGAGGAGCCTGTGAGAGGAGGTCAGCCAATCGCACACTGACCGACGTCCCTCCAGGTCGACATAGCGACAGCAGCGCCCCTAGGTGAAGAGGAGATAAGCGCTGCGCCCAACTGGTGGCACCGCACTTCGATGGCACCTTCAACATTAGCGACTTCGAAAGCCAACGCATCGTGGCCTCAATCATTAGCAATATCTACGTAGCACAGACCTGAGTTTCTCTAGTCTGAAGAAAATTATTTTTGTATGTCGCTCTATGATTGTGACACGTCTATTAAAGCTAAGTATCTGGAATTGTCCTGTTATAACAAAACTCATTAATTTGATTTGTTTGATTGTTTGTCTAGCGAACTGAGTAGCAGGATTCCTAGATACAACATGGCGACGAAGACGTCCGAATAACATACTGACAACCTGTTAACGTTCAAACCCTGAGTCACCAGCTGCCACCAATTGTCTCTGTTTTGTTTTGTTGTGGGCTTTTGTGTTTTGCTGGCGCCTTAATTCTACCTTGCTTTTCTTTGCAGGGATGTGTTTACCTTTTTTAACAGTGTCTCTTATGATGTTTTTTTTTCTATTCAGTGTTTCCAGGTGGGCGTTGGAGAAATTTTTTTCCATGTGTGCTTGTTTTTATTGCTTGCATTGTCTATTTATTGCATTTCCCTGTTCCAAAATGAACAATCCATCTCTCTCATCCCATGCTCAGGCACCTTAGCTGCAAGCGTTAGATACAATGCAGCGAACGCAGATGTTTCAGTTTCAGATGCAAGTGATTGCAACCCTTTTAAACACAGTACTGCGGTTACTGGCAAACCAAGCTACAAATGTAGCACGCCCAACAGACCAACATGCAACAACTCAGAGTGCCATACCGACTTTTCGCAAGTTTAACGAAAAAGAAGAAGAATGGCTCAAGTGGTTGCAACAGTATGAAGCCCACAACATTCCTGACAAAGTATCAGGTACTGTGAAACTACATTACATTTTGTCATGCAGGAAGTGCAGTCTTTCGCCTCATTCAGAAATTGTTCTCTAACGCCACTCCAAGTGAACTTTCCTATGATCGGGTTGTAGGTTCTCTAACTTACTATTATGACCAACAAGTTAATGTGGTGGCAGCTACAGGGTGTTTCAAAAATGACCGGTATATTTGAAACGGCAATAAAAACTAAACGAGCAGCGATAGAATTACACCGTTTGTTGCAATATGCTTGGGACAACAGTACATTTTCAGGCGGACAAACTTTCGAAATTACAGTAGTTACAATTTTCAACAACAGATGGCGCTGCAAGTGATGTGAAAGATATAGAAGACAACGCAGTCTGTGGGTGCGCCATTCTGTACGTCGTCTTTCTGCTGTAAGCGTGTGCTGTTCACAACGTGCAAGTGTGCTGTGGACAACATGGTTTATTCCTTAGAACAGAGGATTTTTCTGGTGTTGGAATTCCACCGCCTAGAACACAGTGTTGTTGCAACAAGACGAAGTTTTCAACGGAGGTTTAATGTAACCAAAGGACCGAAAAGCGATACAATAAAGGATCTGTTTGAAAAATTTCAACGGACTGGGAACGTGACGGATGAACGTGGTGGAAAGGTAGGGCGACCGCGTACGGCAACCACAGAGGGTAACGCGCAGCTAGTGCAGCAGGTGATCCAACAGCGGCCTCGGGTTTCCGTTCGCCGTGTTGCAGCTGCGGTCCAAATGACGCCAACGTCCTCGTATCGTCTCATGCGCCAGAGTTTACACCTCTATCCATACAAAATTCAAACGCGGCAACCCCTCAGCGCCGCTACCATTGCTGCACGAGAGACATTCGCTAACGATATAGTGCACAGGATTGATGACGACGATATGCATGTGGGCAGCATTTGGTTTACTGACGAAGCTTATTTTTACCTGGACGGCTTCGTCAATAAACAGAACTGGCGCATATGGGGAACCGAAAAGCCCCATGTTGCAGTCCCATCGTCCCTGCATCCTCAAAAAGTAATGGTCTTGGCCGCCATTTCTTCCAAAGGAATCATTGGCCCATTTCTCGGATCCGAAACGATTACTGCATCACGCTATCTGGACATTCTTCGTGAATTTGTGGCGGTAGAAACTGCCTTAGACGACACTGCGAACACCTTGTGGTTTATGCAAGATGGTGCCCGGCCATATCGCACGGCCGACGTCTTTAGTTTCCTGAATGAATATTTCGATGATCGTGTGATTGCTTTGGGCTATCCGAAACATACAGGAGGCGGCGTGGATTGGCCTCCCTATTCGCCAGACATGAACCCCTGTGACTTCTTTCTGTGGGGACACTTGAAAGACCAGGTGTACCGCCAGAATCCAGAAACAATTGAACAGCTGAAGCAGTACATCTCATCTGCATGTGAAGCCATTCCGCCAGACACGTTGTCAAAGGTTTCGGGTAATTTCATTCAGAGACTACGCCATATTATTGCTACGCATGGTGGATATGTGGAAAATATCGTACTATAGAGTTTCCCAGACCGCAGCGCCATCTGTTGTTGAAAATTGTAACTACTGTAATTTCGAAAGTTTGTCTGCCTGAAAATGTACTGTTGTCCCAAGCATATTGCAACAAACGGTGTATTTCTATCGCTACTCTTTTAGTTTTTATTGCCGTTTCAAATATACCGGTCATTTTTGAAACACCCTGTACATACCAATTGTTTCGTGGCAAGAACAGGTCAGAACAAACTTATCAAGACTGGGTAAGAGATTTGCAAGATACGACGAGGAAATGCAAATTCAGATGTTCTTGTGATGCTTTATATTCAGATGTTATGTTGCGTAATGCGATCGTTTACATTGTAACTGATGTCAACCTGAGAGAACAGATTTTGAAACAGTCAGATCCACCATTTTATTATGTAGTGCAAATTCTAGATCAGTGTGATTCAGGAGTCGTAGCTGCCGATAAATCTGAGCAGCCACCAATTTTTCAGGTTGAGTCCCCTGTCCACGACCGGCCCAGGAGGCAGCAACAGCATGCATGCACCACACCGTGTAAACAGTTCTCTAAACAGGTGGCTATATCAGTGAACAGAATTAAGTCTTGCCCTTGGTGCTATTCACGGCACAAACGCCCAAGATTGCCTGTCCGGACAAGCACAGTGTTGCGTTTGTGGCGAGAGAGGTCATGTACAATCTGTATGATTGCAATGGAACAAACATAAGAATTCTGCCCACTCACTAAAATCTTGTCACATGGCCTATGTAATCAATGCAGTGTACTCAAAGCCTGGTGCAAGCATTAGCAAAACTAGCAAGCAAACAGTTTCTTCAGTGCTATGCCAGTCCAACAAACTATTTGTTCATCTGCATCTTAGTGGAAAACATGTGAAATTTCTGTTGAACACTAGTGCCTATGTTACATTGCTGAATCATAACACATATGAACTGTTAGGCTCCCCACGCCCGTCTAAAACTAGCAAGCACCTGACAGCTTATAATGGACGAGGCACTCCCGTTCTCGGAAAATGTATTCTACGTGCCTTGTATCGCTTGCATATGCAAACTGTGATTTTCACTGTGCTACAATCACACGATTGTGAAAACATATTTGGCCTCGATTCGTTTGGTTTGCTTGGCTTTAAAATTCAGGACAATGTGTTGTCAGTGACTGCATTCAATGCCAAAGAATGCTAAAAGAATTTCCTGAATTCTTTTCTGAAGGTTTAGGCATGGCTAACAATTTGTTGCACATATTACTATGGAAGACAATGCTCAGTCAAAATTTTGCCTGTCCAGAACTGTTCCCATTGCATAAAGGGACAATGTGGCTGCTGAACTTAAAGAATTGCAAGATAGCGGAGCTATTGCGCCCACACAAGCTAGTCACTGGGCAAGTCCATTGGTGTTGCTCCCCAAACCTTCAGGTCGCATTCGCCTCTGTGTTGACTTAGTAGTCAACCCACAAACTGTGATTGATACTCATCCAATGCAAGACCTAGAGGATCTCATAGACAGATTAGGCTCTGGTAGCTACTTTTCAAAAATTGATTTGCGCGACTCATATCTTCAAATACTGCTGCATGAAGAATCTCAAACTGTGTGTTTTGTCAACACTCATTTGGGCATGTTTAAATATCTGCGTTTGCTTTCTGGCGGTGCTTCCACACCCGCCATTTTCCAACGGTATTTGGAACAAGGGACTGCTCAATTACCAAACTGTTCAAACTATATGAACGAGATTGTCGTAGCAGGTCGTACACCTGAAGAACACATTGCAAATTTGCGTGTTTTATTTCGTGTTTTATATGATGCAGGACTAAAGTGTAGACTGGACAAGTATGAATTTTTAATACCTGAGTTGCAGTATCTCGGTCATGTCATAAACAGTCAAGGTGTACATCCTCTTCAGTCACATTTGTTAGCCATACGTGACCTGCCAATTTCTCGCAATGTCACAGAACTGTACTCAGACTTAGGGAAAATGAACTATTATACTCGGTTCATATCGTATGGTGAACAAATCGCAACTCCACTGCATCGCGTGCGTTACAAGAACGTTCACTTTGCTTGGAACGATGAGTCCCAAGAAGCTTTTCAATATTTAAAGATGCATTGCTCAGTGATCGATGCTTTGACCCTGAAAAACCAGTTGTAGGCCTACGCTTCCTTTTATGGAAACGGTGCAGTACTTTCGCACAGAAATTGTGATAAAGTCAGACCTATCGCTTTCGCATCGAAAGTATTGTCCAAAGCTCGGTGTAACTATTCACAAATAGAGAGAGAGAGGCATTCGCTATTACGTATGGTGTCACCAAATTCCACCACTATTTGTATGGCTGCAAATTCTACTTAGTAACGGATCACAAGCGACTGCAGTCCTTATTTCATCCGATGGAATCGGTTCCTGTACGAGATGCCCAAAAATTGCAAAGATGGGCTTTGTTGTTGTCTCAATGCCAGTAAGAGACTGTGTATCGTCTGACAGTTCAACATGGTAATGCGGACGCACTTTGACATCTTCTGATTGGCCCTGATGCAGGCTCTCACCATTCTGCTACATCTTGATGTCACATCGATGCTCATGATTCGGAATTGCTTCTATTCTTTCCACTGAACTACAGGAAAATTGCACAAGTCACGAAAGCTGATTCAGATTTAAAGATTTTCCTAAAATACATTCGCACATCTTGGTCTCGCTTATTGCATAGCATAACGAACCCTGTAGTGCGCTGATACTTTGCACATCGCCATAGCCTCGCTATACAGCATAGTGTGATTCTCGTTCACAATGACAGTGGAGAGTCACGTCTGTTGATCTTTGCAAAAAGAAGTGTTGCAGTTACTTCATCACGGACACTGGGAGATTGTTCGTACGAAACAGTTAGCGCGTCGACACTACTTGAAAGGGTATGGACACCCAAATAGAACAGATGACGTCACAGTGTCACGCATGTCTGGAAAATCAGTCCACTCCGCCACAGAAATTCTCTGCTTGGCCTAAGTCACAATCGCCATGGCAACGTGTGCACACAGACTTCGCGCGTCCTGTTTGGAACATTTGTTGGTTGATTGTGATAGTTTCAATTCAGGTACTGTCCTCTATTTGAAGGTCTGCCTAAAGTCATAGAATCGGAACATTGTGCCAGAACCTTCAAGCAGCAGATGGTCAAACTTCGCACAGCACACACCAGGGATCAAGCATTGCAACTTTCTCTCCCCTGAAACTTCCTGACAGACTAAAACTGTGTGCCGGACCGAGACTCGAACTCGGGACCTTTGTCTTTCACGGGCAAGTGCTCTACCAATGGTGCTATCCAAGAGTGACTCACGACCCGCCCTCACAGCTTCAATTATGCCAGCACCTCATATCGTACCTTCGAAACTTCACAGAAGCTCTTCTGCAAACCTTGCAAAACTAGCATTCCTACAAGAAAAGGTATGCAGAGACATGGCTTAGCCACAGCCGGGGGGATGTTTCCAGAATGAGATTTTCACTCTGCAGCTGAGTGTGCGCTGATATGAAACTTCCTGTCAGATTAAAACTGTGTGCCGGACCGAGACTCCGACTCGCAACATTTGCCTTTTGTGGGCAAGTGCCCTACCATTTCTCGCTACAACTATTTTTCGCCTTTTGTCATTCGTATTCCACGAGATGGTCCATCGCCAGTAGAAACGCTTCACGGCCGACGCCATCGACACTGCTCCACCTGCTCAACGATTCTCAGCATCCGGCGGAGAAGGAAGGCCACAAGTATCGCTTTGCCCCGCATGATATTGTGTTTGTCAGGGTTTTTAGTGGCAGCAGACAGAGGGCGCGAAGCGAGATCCTTGGTTGACTTGGCGCATGCATGTATCTTATTTCAGGCCCACACGGATTGCAGTGCCGACATCACAATCAAATTCGCCAGTGTCATGTGCACGGTCGTACTTCCGTATGACTTTCCCCAGATGCACGGATCCCGAGGACAGCGCGGCCACAGTAGCTGCCACTGTGGAACGACCTCATGGAGACGGAGCCTTTGCCTCCTCTGCCTCCTCTCGTCTTACCGATGGAACTGTACCCACCCACGCTACAGCAGCCGACGCCTTCTACATCGTAGTATGGGCCTGCGGAGGTGCATGCATAACCTTCTGTGCGTTTTCTGTAGGATGTTTCCACCAGAATGAAGGCCGAATGGCAGGGTACGACCTGAAGTTTGACGTTGCTTGCAGCCACAGCCTCCTGTCCACCCGAGTGTCCACGCTCCTGCCTCCCCGCCCCCTAACCCCCCTTCCCCCGCTCGTCTTCGTGGTCCATATACTACAACGATCTGTCGCTTTGGGGGGGGGGGGGGAGGAGAGGAGGAATGTTGCGGCGTAAAGTCAGCGCCGGCACGCCAGTCAGGAACGACAGAGAAGAGGAGGCTGTGAGAAGAGGTCAGCCAGTCCAGTCGCCAACTGAGTCCAGCATATGGTTCGAGTTTTATTACTCTATGTGAGGATTGTCACAGTAATTATTCTAATAGGTCAGAAGTCTATTCAAAATTTCCATTTTGATTAACTTAGTAAGACACAAGTTACCATCTCATGCCTTTTTGAGGTAACAACTAACAAACATTTTGTGATTGGCGCTAGTCCGGATATTTAACTTATTTCTGCCTAAGAAAGATGTCTAGGAGGGGTCACTGTTATATTATAGGGCCAATTTTGTAAATGTATGGTAAAGTCACATTATAGAACGACCAAAGCGCACCTGCTGAGCTTTACAGGCATGTTAACCTTTTCAGGTGGTGTAGCATTGTTTGACTACATGTATCTATGATTTAGTTTTTTTTATCGCACATATAAGGACAGCAACTGGCCTATAAAAGCATACAGAGGTAGTTCATTGGTTGAGAATATCTTCGAAAAAATGACAGATTATACTGTTGCACAGTATATGTACCGGCATCTATAATATTAAAGTGTGCTTTGATATAGTCAGATATCGATACGATTTCTAGACAAGTACACTTGATAGAATGAAATTTTCACTCTGCAGCGGAGTGTGCGCTGATATGAAACTTCCTGGCAGATTAAAACTGTGTGCCGGACCGAGACTTGAACGCTGGACCTTTGTGTTTTGCGGGTAGAGCACTTGTCCGCAAAAGGCAAAGGTCCCGACTTCGATTCTTGGTCTGGCACACAGTTTTAATCTGTCAGGAAGTTTCAAGTACACGTGACTTTTAACATGGATATGGTACACACCAGCGCAATAGACACTGCCGGATGGTTGTTGGTGCAAGTGAACATGCTGCAGTATGTCTCTCTATTGCATTCTGAATGTGCTCGATGGGATTTAAGTTGAGGGCACGGGCAGACAGTTCATTCACCGACCATCCTCTTGTTCCACGAGCTCCCCCACCTGCACTGTTCTAAGTAGTCGCGCACTGTCATTCACAAAAATTAAGTCACGGCCAAAAGCATCTATGAAAAGACACTCACGGGGAAGGAACACAGTGTCACAATAACAAAAGAAGCTGCATAGATATTCAGTCAGATCTTGATAAGATTTCAACATGGTGCAGAGACTGGCAGCTTGCTGTGAATGTTCAGAAATGTAAAATTTTGCACTTCACATAACGAAAAAAGTTAGTATCCCAAGACTATAACATCAGTGACTCACTGTTGCTATCGGCCAACTCATACAAATACCTGAGTGTAATACTCTGTAGGGATATGAAATGGAATGATCACATAGGTTCTGTCAGGTGTAAAGCAACTGGTAGACTTAGGTTTATTGGCAGAATACTGGGGAAATGCAATCAGACTACAAAAGAAATTGCTTACAAATCACTTGTGCTACCCATGCTGGAATACTGCTCAAGTCTGTGGGATCCATACCAAACAAAGCTAAAAGGGGATACTGAATGTATACAGACAAGGGCAGCACAAATGGCCACAGGTTTGTCTGATCCATGGAGAGTGCCACAGAGGTACCAAAGGAACTGAACTGGAAGAACCATGAAGATAAAAGTAAACTTTCCTGATAAAGTCTTTTGACAGTTTCAAGAACCAGCTTACATGATTACTCTAGGAATATACTACAACCTCCTATGTATTATTCACGTAGGGATCGTGAGGATAAGATTGGAATAATTAGTGCAAGCACAGAGGCATTCGAACAGTCATCCTTCCCAAACTCCATACGTGAATGGTAAGGGAAAAAACCATAATAACTTGTACAAAGGGACATACCCTCTGCCATGTATCGCACGATGGTTTGCAGAGTACAGGTGCATATGTAGAACGATGCGTGTTTAGTGTACAGTATCAAATATTTGGAGGTCAGTAAATGCTGCAATATTGTGGTTCCCCACATCATAATGTCTGAACCACCGAAGGATCATGTTTGACAACATTGATCGACGGTATTGTGACACTATACTCCTCCCCCATGTGAGTCTTTTCATAGCTGTATTTGGCCTTGACTTCAAAATACAACATCAGTTTGCCATTCACAATGGGTTGTTATGTAGGACAATGAAGCTTGGTCCATGGATCATGGTGGCTGCAGCACTATTAGGACCAAGTGTTGTAACAAGCACATATGACCAAGTGTTCTTGGGACATGAAGGACACAGAATATCGGATAGCAGAGTAGCTGAACAATACTGGTAGAGAAAAGACACACTGCATGTGAAGCAGTATGTGAGTAAACCGTGCGCCTAGTGTACAATGTGTAAATGTAAGTCATCAAGTAGCACCACTTCAGAAATTAGTGGAAGCAGTCACACTATTTGAGGTGAATAGAATGCACATCATGGATCCATTTAACAAAATGCCAGTGGGTAGCCACTATGTTTTGATTATCACAGACATTTTTCGTCTTATGTCACAATGATTGCCATTCAAAATTAGGAAGTACAGTAGCAGAAGCATTGGTGAATAACTGGTTGTTGAAGTATGGCGTCCATTACACAACAATTACGGATCAGGGCATCAACGTAATGCCAGAACTAATGAAACAGCTGTGCCACCTGTTAAGATTCTGGAAAATATAGTCCTTTGCATATCCAAGATAAGGAGAGAAACAAACACATTTACTGTATCTTCAGTAAGATGCTGAGCTATTATGTCAATAGTGAGACATTTACCTACACTATGTAGTGACCGCATAAAATTCAAAGGTGCCTGTTACTGTTGGTCTCTTGCCATATAACGTAGCGTGTAGAAGGAAGATGCTATTACATATTGAGGTTATTAAACATAAGATATGGAAAAATGGGGAACACATATGGAATTTTGCTGAAACATTAAAATATGTATGGAATCGAGTACAGAAGCCAAATACTAAGGCAGTCAAGTGGTAGAAGGAATTGGGGTGGCTTAGTGGCAAATTTCTAGAGTACATGGTAGGCCAATGTGTGATGTTTGCTAGCCCCTACACACCAAAGAGTAAAACAGAGATATTTATTACATGATATCAGGAGGTATACAGAATTGTGAAATTAAATCATCAGTAAAGGTTAAGTTGCAGTTTACAGTGTGGATTGTCCACGTTGGGTGCTTTTGATCTTTCATGTGCACTCCAGACACCTTACCACATCATAACTACAAAGCACGACTACCTGATAAGAAAGTAGGGTCAAAAAGGGGAGTAAAGATACAGAAACTCAGATGCAGGCCACACCCAAGATACCTTATGCACTGAGCTCACACAAGGGAGCAGGTAGGCTGACATGTATAAAATGGTTCAAATGGCTCTGAGCACTATGGGACTTAACATCTGAGGTCATCAGTCCCCTAGAACTTAGAACTGCTTAAATCGAACTAACCTAAGGACATCACACACATCCATGCCTGAGGCAGGTTTCGAACCTGTGACCGTAGCAGTCGCACGTTCCAGACTGAAGCGTCAACAACAGCTCGGCCACACCAGCCAGCTGACATGTATAATTTGAGGATATTTGCTGTATATGATTGTATATGATTAATAATTATGAAAGAAATATGAAACCTGCAGCGAAAATTTTAGTATGCTGTGTTGCATTCATACAGGTTTTTATTTTTACTGGTGTTATATTTTGTTAATCTAGAAAGATTAGTGTTTTCACTTTGATGTATTTTGTTGCAATAGGCATGGCACTGTATGTGTTGTCTAAATAAGATGGTAGGATAACAGTAAGTTATAAATCATTGTTGAGTAATGATGTGTCACAAGAACTGGTCATTTCAAAAGGGGGATGGGGAGTGATGTGGATTAATTTCCGCAGTTGGAATTACTGACAAGGATGACCATGAGAGTAGTGGAGCAAGGGTGGCGCCAGTGCATTTTGTGAGTGGGGGTTGCCTATACCAGGGGCGGGTATGCACTCAGGGGCAAACCTATTGTTCTCCTTTGATTGACAGGTCTTTAATTGGAGGAAATTCGATTGTAGTGTATGGAATATTATTTAGACAATGTGTGGAATATTGATTATTTAAACAATTTAGGGGATTCAAGGCAATGTATGGAATATATGGAAATTGGTAGCTCTTGGGCAGAGTGGAAGGATCTCCCAATAGGAAATTCAATGGTATACAGTTTATTTATAGAAATGTCAGTTTGTGGACGTTGGATTTCTCTTGCTCATCATTCTCTGCTATTTGCAACATGTAGGTCCTGTAGGAAGTAATTACATGGGGCAATATTAGGCACTGTACTCTGGGTGTCTTAACCTAATGTTCAGCCCTTTGTCGGCATTTAACCTATTGCTCTGTTAAGTGGTTTTCCTTGTCATCCCATTTCCTTAAACTATTGCACCGCCTTTGATACCAAATTAAGTAATTAGTTATGTCCTCACACCACTTTTCGAATTTCACATGCTTTTGAGTTCCATTTCGGGCGCATTCTTCTTTGTAATCCACACCCTTGACCTATTGCACTGCATTTTAATAATAATTATCCAAAGTAGCCTATTGTTCTGCACTTAAACCTGCTGTTCTGCTCCATGTCACCCACACATGCAAAGCCTCCCCTTCACTATTGTACCGCTAACACCACGTTTATATAAAAAAATTATGCGAATTAATTAAATCATTATTCTTCACATGTATGGGGTAGTTTATTTTTAATTTGCAGCATCCTATTGGTCGGTGAAATCGATGGAATACAGTTTAAACAAAAGATCGATATAAAAACTCATCCCCCCACTCAACACCCAACTCTGACGCCGTCGACTCTGCACACGTCCCCAGAGTCGGGATGCACCGGCGGTCCCCCTGAAGTGACGACATGGCCGTCAACTTTCAAGCGACACATAAGTGTCTGTTCAGGTCCCGCAAGGATGAGGCAGCGGCATCTCTTTCATACATGACACCTGACAAATTCCTGCCGAAATACGTGTTCACTAGGCACCATTGCCGGAGCGATGACACATAGATGCGGTGCGGGTCCAGCGCCAAGAGAGATGTTCCAAAGCTTCCCAGCGTAGCACAGTGTGCATTATTCCTAGCAATCCCAACGGGAAAGCCAGTTCGTCACTGAATTTGCACGTCAAACTGCTGCTTTTGCCAGTGTGATAGCACTGTCTGCAATTATTTTCTGCAGACGAGACTTTCAGCAGCAAAATTGTTTTGTACAGATCGCTGCACTGCACTGACAGTTAAACCCTGCAAAGGTTGTCTAAGGATCATCAAATACATACAAGACTCACAAGAACCTATACTTCTCTCATGATAGGCACACAGTCATTTTCTCTAGACATACCTGAACATAAGCCACAGTAACTTTACACTGCAACATATATGCATTTCAGACAAAGAGTGCAGTTATTGTTTATATGTGTACAGCACCCGAAAAAGTCACGGCATGCCTACACTCAAACCAGCTACATGTCTCGATTCTCTTCAGTTCTAGGAAATTATGTGACAAAGGCTTCGAATCAATGCTTCTGGAAGGTGCTGCATCCTGTCAAGATTCTCTCAAACAAGTGTTATAAAGCACAGGTGTTCGGCACTATGTAATAATCAACAACGCCCCCCGCTGTCGAAAGGGCTGAAAAGATATCAGCGATATGGGTTGGTGTACTGTAATTAACATCATTGCCGATAATGCGACAAGGAAAACACGAGGATACGCTTAGGGGGGTGCCGAGGAGGGGACTTTTTTACAGCCGTATTGTACATCCTGTTTGTACACAATACCAGATCCAGTTGAGCCCTTGCATTGCTATATTGTGCGTCCGTGTATGAAATGAATCCACCATCCCTTACGTTCGGATATATTCCTTGATGCGTTGAAATCACAATTCACCACATCAAATGAATCTTTCTCTTAAGACTAGACTTACGTAATCTTCTTTTTTACGTAAATAGTAGTTTGATAACGTCTCACAAACATATGTCGGGCCATAAACCACGGTACCATTACGTTTAAGCAGCAGCGTAACATTTCTGACCATCAATAATAAGTGTACAAAAAAACTGTGATTCGTCCACACTTGCACCGGCTGCACACTGCAAAAAGACCTCCCTCCATCACATACTTGTCGATGAATAAAGGAAGTAATTACAATTTAAGAAAGCCCTAGAGTCTTTTCGGTTAATCAATTTCACCATTTCCACGAAACCTTGTGGTATTTTCGATACTTGTAAATCCAGCCAACACACAGTGGCGTCTTTTATACATTCAGACCACCAAATCGGGATTTGTGTTAGTGCATTCCACGCATAGCTTCCACCACTCAAATCACAGTATTTTCCCCTGACTAAGAAATCATTGTGATCCATTGAGTAACTAGAAACGTATCCCGTCTGCAAAGACCTTTACGTGAAAACTCGAAGAAAATAGAGGAAACTGATATTTCCACTCGCGAATACCAATGTCGGTGATATAACAGAGTCCAAATCATCCTTATAAGTTACAAAGTCAGCTAAGGTGTTTCCCACATCTAGAGAAACAGCAAACGAGTTCTCCACCCGTCTTTCACGTACTAGATGCACACGTCACAATCGATCAACCAAATAAAGACGACAAATGTGAAGAAGCACTCAATGGAACAATTTACATGGGAGGAAATAATGGTCCAGCGCAAACACATGTCCATATTGAATCTTCTCAAATTTCCATGTGATCACGAAAGCTGTCCAACACATACTAAGTCTTAATCCGGTATTCGCCCGTCTAGAAGACGAGATGGTTAAGTCAACTACATCCCTGTATTCCAACATGTCTCTCCATTCGGACGGCTCCTGCCATTAACGGGAAACGTGAATCATTCCGACTACAGCCCACCGCCGCCGCCACGTCAAGCACGCATAGACAGAATCATCCGAAGAAATCGGCCTCATATATATTTGATCGCTATACTTACAATTAAACGCTACGATTGCAGTCTCAGTTGAACGACATTCGACAATGAGCGTAGTATCGGAAATACACCATTCTGACTTCTGTGGCTCTGGAAATAGAAATATCTGTACCATTCTTATGGCTTGACGTACTCTTCCTTTCGCTATCACAGTATTCCACGCAAACCCATACCTTCCTTAGGACTGGACATTGTCATTTCCTTTGCAAATGTCGGAACACGAAGACATAGTTTATAAGCCTGATGCTCAAGACGAACCTGTCACGCATCCCCTGCTTACTAAGTATAATACTTCGCCAATAACTGATTGCTGGCGATACGAAATAATACTGACAGAAAATCAGCGATGGAAGGACGTGTCTCATAAGTATTTCTTGCGAGTGGTGCAACTGTGTCTCAGAAAGAGAGGCGTAATCGTCTGACAAACCACAGATGTTAAAAAACACGACCATTTTAATATCACATGCGGTCTAGGTTCTACAGGTGGACACAAGTATCCAGTTAA
Source organism: Schistocerca serialis cubense (assembly GCF_023864345.2). NCBI lineage: Eukaryota > Metazoa > Arthropoda > Insecta > Orthoptera > Acrididae > Schistocerca > Schistocerca serialis. Next base: position 197,184,598 of record NC_064638.1, on the reverse strand, counting down.
TAGCTATACCAGCTTCATAAACCAAGGAATGGCATTACCTGAATGAATTGCTTTTTCCAGACGAATACCGTGACACTCAACACGTCAACGACAGTGCAACCTCGTGATAAAATTACTGAATTTAGAAAGTGACTTTGCTAAAGATCGTGGTATGAAGCCCTCATGCCGCCGCTAGATATTTCTCCAGTATTTGTAATATATTCTGTCTCGATGCTACGTAAGAGTTTCGGTGATACATCGACTGGGTTACAGGCGATGGTTGATTGAGAAGGATCACAAACATTAGTAGATGGTGTCCTGATTGAGGTTTCAGATCTCTAGTGCAACGCTTTTGGTAGAAATGATGTCTATGATCTGAAGTCAAGTCTTTCCATTCAACTACATACCTGCATTGTATCTGGTGGAGAAATCCTTTAATGATTACAGCCACTAGTGAATCATGTTTCTGGCACTCTCATATCTTGAAACGAGTCACCTTTTTCGAACCTCTCTGCTACAGTAAAATTTTAGATAGTCCCTATGCATCTTGCAACCACGCCTCAGACTTTGCCCTACCATCCCGGCAGCTTTGCGTATGTTATCGTTCCAGTTTAAGTCGGAACTGAGTAGACGTCGGAGAAAGATAGATATCTACCACCTTCTGCAACCCGTGTAGAAACAAGCTGAGCTAGTGCAGCAGGACTGTGTTTTCACCATTTGATGGAAATGTAAACATGTTGTCCTATCCCTGCCAACTGTGCATGATGTGTAAGCTCAGTGCAAAATGAAGCCCACTCTTGCAACACGAGGTAGTGTAAAAGACAGTATGGGAACTGCTAGAAGGACAAGGACTTTGCTACTGCATTGTGGTGTGTCCCCAAACTACATACAGATACTGCACTCCAAAGCAGATTCGCGTCCGTCAGGTCCCATTAACGTCTATCACCCCAACATTCTATCATCGTTATTGTGCACCATCGAACAGATAAAAATTACGAACTATGAAAACTCCACTAACTTCATCTGATAGAAAACTCGATAAGATTTTTACTGCATCTCTCTCCTCCCATATATCGAAAACAAATACCATATGCATTCCAGCACTGAGCACATCTGGTGATCATATTAAATATACAGGTATTGATCAACTGCACAGACCAGTTTAAAGCTTCATCATCTGTACTGTAGGAGGATGACCGTACCCCACAGACTATACTGTAAGTCGCAAGAGACGCTCCCTGTGACCCTGTGTCATTGTTTGAAACAAACTAGATGTTGCACGGTGTAAATCATGTTGTTACTGCTGATACCATAACACACCACACACACTGGATGGTTTTAAATAAAAGACAGTTACAACGTAAGGAAACTGGAAGAGTTTTGCGGTGTTGTGGGGCCTTTCCAAACCGTTGTCCGAAGGTGACTGACGACATCTACGTTTAAATTCATCTGTCACAGTGATGGAATTGCTGATGGTGCTGCATTTCGTTTCTTATGATTCCTCGTATTGTAATCACTTACGCGATCACTGTTTCAGTACTAGCTAACCCCAGAAGATGTTGCTCCTCCACCAAAGCTCTTTCTCCATCTCAAACAAGAGACGTCAGTCAATCATTGTGTGGTAACTGTTGTGTACATAGTTCCACGTAGTCAGCGCGTACACAACTTTCCCACTAGAGCGCGCCCCGCGAAGTACAACAGCGCAGGCGCAGCGCTCGTCCGTCTCCGCACTACGAGATGGCGCTGTATTAGAGACGGACCACATTCTGCTTCCGCCGATCCGCGTATTAATATGTAACGCATCCAATGAGATTGCTGCTAACGTAGAACCTTTTCTCCTCGCGGATCACACTCGCGCAGTGATACCTGAACGCGCGAAGTATTATAACGAGTGTACAGACCTCCGATTAGTCAGTCTGCATCAGTCTGCATTCGTCTGTAGTCAAGTTTCAGTCTGCGCCTAATAAGATTAGCATATTCCTGCACATAGCCATGAAGAGAAATGTATAGACACTTTGTCAAGTATCAGAGATATGTGAGAATAAGATTAACATACCAAGACCAAAGGAACTTCAGATTGTCAATTGTAAATAGCATCCAGAACCAAGTTAAGTTATTATTATGCTTGTTATTATTTTAATAAATGTGTGTGAAAATTAATCAAGTTCTGTTTAAAGTTGGTCACCGTCAATCTGCTACTAGCGTGCAAGTGGCATTTCTATCGTCTGACCTAACGGCAGAAGATAAACACGCCACTATACGACCACGAGACATATTGCTGACACTCGCCTACTTCGTTAGAGCGACAAGTTAAATAATCTGATGGTGTGTGTACCGAAGGTCTTACAGTACGCACACCACAGTAACCAATAGCGTACCAGTGGATGGATGAGGTGGAAAAAATCGTCTATGTACTGTAATAATAAGCGTCACAGTTGATAGAGCGAACAATTTTAGCAATTTTACAGTAATTTCAACTATGACCGATGATGCGACAGCATGTTTCCCAATTTCAGTATCATAGCTAAACAGCCCCTTCTCTGCTTTGCGAATATCATTGCGAATATAGAAAGATGACTGTGCAGTACGTCCATTCATTGTTAATTGTCGAACACATACACCATCAAAGTATACCAGACAGCACTCTACATATTTCTAGCACCTCGACAATATCTTTATGCTGATGAGAGTCACAGAGAATTCTCACAATCTTAGGATAAAATTAGAGACTGAAAGACCTCCTCACACTGTCACTGACCAACCTGCCCTGTACACCGTTATCAATTTAGCCTGCAACCGACGAGAAGTAGACCATACATTCCATGTCCCATGACTGAATGGAGCTTTCTGAGTCATCGCCCATCCAAGATCACATGCTTTCCCTCAGATGCGCCTATGTCGAGGAGGATAATTTAATGGGGGATCAAGGAAGCTGTAGGTATGGATTTGGATGTTGGAAATATTGGAGAGAAACTTACACTGGCATGGAAAAGAGTGTGTGATGTCTAAGTGCGAGGGAAGTGACAGGTGGTGTAGTGCCCCCAGAATTTTACGAAAGTCTGGAGACACTTGTGTCCCAGTCGTTTCAAACACGCGTTATTTTAAAGCAGGGCGTAAGGATGAGCATGGGATGCTGCACCCATTTATTGTTTGTGCAGGCGAAACTGAAAGGGAGATAATTCGTCGGCGCTGGCAAGTGTTCAGCGCGACGTACCAAGAATAATCAAATACGGCCCGGAAACTCCGTGGCCGGCTGCAAAGAGTAATGTAGCTTTGTATTATTGAAAAACAAATGGAGTGACTCGAGATAGTGACTGTTTATTAGACGTTGAACTCCTGTTGAGAGAACGTGGACTGGACATGGATAGTCAGCCACGATAAAAGCTTATGTATTAATTGTGTTCAAAAATGTGTAATTAACTGATTCTGGGTGCCCGGTAATGTGTGGGCTTACGTCATAAGGTTTAGTTGCTTTTTGTACATAGTGGAAATAAATATGTTCTGGTGGATTGAATGATATTCCAAGAGTAGCGTATTTTTAAATAAGAAGAGAGAGAGCGAGAGAGTGAAAATTTCCCCTTCCTAGCAGAGAAATCTTCGGAGAAGCGTCCGGTGCTAGCAGAAGACATCGGCGCTGCAAGAAAGCAGAACCAGCATTCTTCAACAAGTAAGTCCACGAAAACGCTTAACATTACACCGGGCCACCGAAGTGGGAGGCAGGCGTTAGTATTTGAGTGTTATGCGAGTTGGGCAAGGGAGGGTGGATTGAAGCCTTGACTTAGCTTGCATACGGTGGGTTGGACACAACAGTAGATTTGAGGAAAGAGTTTATGGTTTGGGAGGAGGCGGCGACTGAAACTGCGCTGCGAAAGCAGGTGGAGTGCTTGCAGTTGGAGGGGAGGTGGTATGTGTCGACTGAGGCCCTGCAGCTGGTCAGGTTTTTAAGGAATGCGGGCGATTAGAAGGTGTGGGGACACAATATTGCGGGAGGTATAGGAGGGCGGAGAATCTCTTCGATTTAGGTGAGTGCCTTGTACACTAGATCTGACATTGAACCTTAAAAGAAAAAATCAAGTGATGTTACACTTGATGAAAAAAGTGACTTTGGAACAAGAGTTACTCGTTGGATCTACCTTCCAGGGAATGACCAGCGTAAGTGTTCTCGAGAAAGAAACGAAAAGTGATCTGAGTTCCTTCATGCTGGAACGACATATCACATTTAATCAAAACTATCCGGACACTCCTATGTAACGCGGAACTGACCGGTAGATGTCACAAATGGTGGACCCGCCAGTGTAAATGGATGCGGTGAGTATCGTGTTGTCAGTAGAGATGCAGTAACAGCAGAATGGGTCGGTCAGGAGAGTTTAGTGACCACGAAGGCGGACATCCCCTGAGTAACAAATCCATCAGGGACATTTCAACCCTTCCAAAGGTGCCCAGGTCGACTGCTGGTGATGTGGCTGTGGAGAGGAAATGCGAAGGAATAATCAACAGCTAAACCAAGACCAGCCAGACCTCTTCTACTGTTGAACATTATGGAGGGTGGTTTCAAAAATCGCATGAATAAGCTCTGAGTTCCGAAGTGCCACCAGCAGCCCCGCTAGCACAGGGGCTGTGGGTAGGGATTTAGAACCAATGGGATACAATGGTCAAGCTGCTCCTCATACAGTGCACATTTCTGCAGTCACGACGATTGAGGTGGCGTAATGTCCGACGCCACTGGACGCGGATACCTGTAAACGAACGAAATGGACTGATGAATCTCACTGTACCCTGTGGCAATCCAGTGGAATTTTTAGGTTTGGTGAATGCTTGGAGAACATTACCTAGCATCACATGAAGTGTCAACATCCACTTACGGAGGAGGCGGTGTTTGAAAAAAAAATTGTTCAAATGGCTCTGAGCACTATGGGGTTTAACGTCTGAGGTCATCAGTCCCCTAGAACCTAGAACTACTTAGGCCTAACTACCTTAGGACATCACACTCACACCCATGCCCCAGGCAGGATTCCAACCTGCGACCGTAGCGGTCGCGCGGTTACAGACTGTAGCGCCTAGAACCGCTCGGCCACACCGGCCGGCGGTGGTGTTTGACATGGGGATCTTTATCGTGGTTAGGAAGTGGTGCCCTTGCCATGAGTAGGAAACACTAAATGCGGAAGGATGGAACGAATTTCACAGCGTTGTGTACTGTGCATAGTATAGAAACAGTTTTGTTACAATGATTGTTTGTATCAACATGAATATGCGCCCTGTCATAAAGCAGCACCTCTGAGGCTATGGTTTGTGGGTAATGACGTTATTGAAACTGACTATCCTGCCTAGAGTCCCGACCTCAACCCAACGGAACACCTTAGGGGTGAGCTAGATCGTCGACATCGCTCCAGACCCCAATGTGCAAAATGTCTGGCATGCGCTCTTGAAGAAGAAAGGGCTGCCAATCCTCCATAGACATTCTGCCACTTCATTCGGATTTCAAGTCGTCAAAAAGGTGAAGGGTAAACGCATGGTCACTAATCGGTGTACGGGTCTTTTTGGTCAGATAGTGTGCTTGTACGCAAACAAAATGCGACATAGTGCAGTTTGGAGTGCAGTATTAGCATTTTGTTTCTCCACCTCTTGTGATGAACATTTACATGACAGCTTAGTGTGCCTACTCTGCAATGTGTGACACAGATTAAATATGAGGCGTAACAGTGCAAATTAGTATGAAATGGAACGAGCACGTTACGTCGCTTGTAGGGAAGACGAATGATCGAATTCGGCTTATCGGCAGCATTCTAGAAACGTGCAACTCTTGTCTAAAGGAGGCAGCATACAGAAACTTGTGGGATCTATTTTTGAGTACCTCATCTCTGCCATTTTAAAGGAAGACATCGAAGAAATTCTTAAGTGTGCTGCTAGATTTACTATCTGTAGTTACAGTCACTAGGCAAGTGTTACGGAAATACTCCGTGCACTCAAACGGGAATCTGTGCACAGAAATAGATGTTCTCTTCGCGAAACACCATTAAGCAAGTGTAGAGAAATAGCATTTGCAACAGATTGCAGAACGATTCCACTTCCACTAACGTACATACAACGTAACAGCCTTGAAAACAGGACAAGAGAAATTAGGGCTCGTATGGTGCCACATACTCTCATACTCATAAATTAAGGATAATGCTGATACATGATGAAACAACGCTCTGGTGGGCGGTTTGCGGGTTTAAATCACCTCGGGGTATGACCATGCGGTGCACTTGAACTGCGGTCCTCGCAAGGTGGTGCTAGCAGCATTCCACATATGCAGAGGTGTGTTGGTGCATGTCAGAGTACGGCGCAGCGAGTAAGTGTGCAGACGTTTTCAGACATGCTGATGGTGACTGTGTGTTGAAAATCGCTCAAAGATCACATATTGATGACGTTATGAGGGGCCGAATAACAGGGCGACTGGAGGCTGGTCAAACACAACAGGTTGTAGCACGGGCCCTCCGTGTGTCACAAAGTGTAATCTCAAGATTATGGCAACGATTCCAGCAGACACGAAACGTGTCCAGACGCTACAGTACGGGACGTCCACATTGTACAACACCACAAGAAGACCGATATCTCATCATCAGTGTCCACAGGCTGCCACGGAGTACTGCAGGAAGCCTTGCTCGGGACCTTACCGCAGCCACTGAGAAAGATGTCTCCAGACACACAGTCTACAGACGACTGAACAGACGTGGTTTATTCGTCCGGATACCTGCAAGGTGCATTCCACTGACGCCTGGTCACAGGAGAGCCCGTAAAGCCTGGTGTCAAGAACACAGTGCATGGTCACTGGAACAGTGGTCTTAGGTTATGTCTGAACAGTGATTCTCGTCGGGTTTTCATCTAGCGTGAACCAGGAACCAGATACCAACCCCTTAATGTCCTTGGAAGGGGCCTGTGTGGAGGTCGTGGTTTGATGGTGTGGGGTGGGAGTATGATTGGTGCACGTACACCCCTGCATGTCTTTGACAGACGAAACTGTAACAGGTCAGGTGTATCGGGACGTCATTTTGCACCATTATGTCCGCTATTTCAGGGGTGCAGTGGGTCCCATCTTCCTCCTGATGGATGATAACGCACGGTCCCGCCGAGCTGCCATCGTGGAGGAGTACCTTGAAACAGAAGATATCAGGCGAATGGAGTGGCCTGCCTGTTGTTCAGACGTAAACCCAATCGAGCAAGTCTGGGATGATCTCGGTCGACGCATCTCTGCACGTCTTCAAACCCCTAGGACACTTCAGGTGCTCCGACAGGCACTGGTGCAAGATTGGGAGGCTATACTCCAGCAGCTGATAGACCACCTGATCCAGAGTGTGTCAACCCGTTGTAGAGGCTGTGTACGTGTGCATGTTGATCATATCCATTACTGATGTCGGGTTGCATGCCCTGGAAACTGTGGTGTCTTGTGGCACAGGTGTTCCAGGACTGTTTTCTCAACTTATCACCAATACCGTGGATTTAAAGATCTCTGTCGTGTATGTCTCCTATATGCCTATGCTATTAGCGCCAGTTTTGTGTAGTGCCACCCTGTATGGCACCACATTCTGCAATTATCCTTAATTTATGAGCATGAGTGTAGATAGTCGTTTTACCCTCTCACCATTTGCGAGAAGACTGGGAAAGGGAATGACTAGCAGTGATAGAAGGCACCCTTCGCCTTGTTCCGTGTCGTTGCTCGCGGAATACTTCACATACAAGTAGACGATCCAGTCACATTTATGGCACCACCGCCTATATTCACCGTCAACGTGCAATAACCACTCACAGACGTCAGGTGGCAGTACTGGCAATGTAGGATATATAAAGCTTGTTGGGAGACTAGGGAAACAGTCCAGTCGTTGTCTTAATGCGGAAACAGAGCGATTTACATGACTTCCAAAAGAGCACGAGCATTGGCGCCAGGGCCAAGGGTCGAAGCATCTCAGAAGTGGCTAAGTTTGAAAACGATCTGCATGCCGCCGTGATTAAAGTATACCGTGCATGGAAATGGCGCTATCTAAAACCGACGCTGAGGCAACTGTCGTGCGCCGCGGCCCATTGGTAACAGGGGTGAACGGCAGCTGCGGCGATGTGTACGGGCGAATAGGCGTCCAACTGATGAACAACTGACTGCCTGGGTAAACCATGCGGTTGCCAAAATCGATTGTTCAGCGAATGTTGCCGTGTATGCACCACCGTGGTGGGCGCTTGGCTCATGCATCAGTGCTGTCTGCTGTTCATCAGCGGCAGAGTCTCGAATTTGCACACCAGTGCCGCAACTGAACATCCACTGTGTGGCAGCAGGTGGCCTTTCCAGATGAGTCACGTTTTATGCTCCATCAGCGTGAACCGCCTGAAAGCGAACACCCTGTTAACAATAGTGGGAATGGTCCAGGCCGGGGGATGCAGCACTGTGGTCTGGGGGAATGTTTTCATGGCATTGTCCAGTTGGTATCGCCAATATGGAAGGCAGGATGGGTCAAAGTTAAGTATGCATCTATCCTCGGGGACCATGTCCATCTCTACATGCAGTTTATTTTTCTTCAGCACGATAGCATCTAGTAGCAGGATAATGCAACGTGCCACACAGCTGGTAATGTATGTGCGTGGTTAGAAGAGCGTCAGGATGAGTTAACCATACTCCCCAGTCGAGAATCTAAGGGACCACTTGGATAGGGCTGTTTGAACCGAGACACCTAGCTCGACTGGGCACGCTACTGGAGTCAGTATGGCTTGAAATCCCTGTCGGTTCTTTCCAGAATTTGACTGACTCCCTTTCTGCACTTCTCGCACCGGCCTGCGCTGCAAAAGGTGATTATTCGTACTATCGACACGTGGACACATTAATGTGACTGTACAGTCTAGATATAGATGCAGATTTAGATGTTAGGAACTATTCACATATTAAATTAGTTTTATTATACCGTATAATCAACGACACATGTGTTCTCGATCCCGAAGGCAGTTGCCCTCTGTATTTGTCTTTGTAACTCTCGGCTCAGTTGTTATCCGATCAGGGTTTCTGTTCCCAGACTGATACATTTGCCATCCTGTATCATTCACGAGGTTTTGTATCACCACACGAAAATAACCTTTATATCATTGTTATATTCTATACCTGTTAATGCAATCACTCGTCGCATAATTTACCAATCTCGTAAAACTGTTACGACAGTAGATTTCCGTTTGGTGGGAGTGTGATTCCTCCCACGGCATACTTATCCTGATTTAGAATAACGAACTGACTTCGTCAGACTGTGGCCAATTACTCCCTTCTCCCCCGTTTCAGGCTACAGATTAAGCTTAGAGTTCCTTTTCACATATAATTGAAAATTCTGCGCCTAGTTTCATTCTGGTAGCTCTCAAAATAGTAAATAAACTACTTTGAAAAAAAAAAAACAAGTTGAATTAACTATGTGCTTGCACCGCCTCAGTGGCGATATCGTTTAAGAACGAGTTTCTTATTTAAGCAAGCCATTTTTAAACTGTAAGAAGGCTGAAGCTTGCAGCTTGTTGCAAGTGTACTTACGTGGTTTCGAAACACCTTGACATTCCTCTGTAGCTCAAGTTGAGTCATGCTGTGCGTGGAAGCAGCTTCCGCTGTCAGCAAAATGGCCACATCCGCGTCTTGAAAGGCAGTTTCAGGGTCATCAGTTGCTACCAAATCTATGAAAAGGCGTTCTGTTAGTGGCGTAGAAACTGGAAGGATAACTGATATCTACCACAACAACGTGAGTGACGATATTTGTGTTTTTTCCTGTTACAGCGTTTCAGCTCCAGCGCCCCATATGGGCGAGGGGCGGGTTTGCAGACATACATACAACCCAATTATCAGTCAAATTGGTTGAAAATATGTAAATAAAATATAATTAAAAAGTGAAATATTCAGATATGTCTTTAAAATTATTAAATAGAACTTTTTCATCTCCCATATTGGAAAAGGGTATTAATGAGCTGCAGACTTTTGTGTTTAAAAAATATAAAAAAACCACCAGATGGCGCATCAAGGTGAAAATCTTACAACAATAAGCACAGTGAAAGATGAAAGAGCTACTCTTGGAAAGGATAGTTAGGAAATTGAAGATTATATATTCTTAGGATCACAAAAGGGTCCAGTAGATTCTAACTGTGGAGATTGCCCCCTCCTGTGGAAGCGCATACAAATCTAAAAATGGTTGAGATTCTATTAAACAATATATATATAGCAAGCAGGTTTCAGAGCAGGAAAAGCTACAGGTCGTTAAGCCTAATCAATATTAATTTATAGGGGACGGTTGTGAAACCTAGAAAACTAAATGAGTAGCTTTTATCGATATGGAGGCTGCTTAGGACACTGTCAGTCACCTGCAGTGTCACAGAAGATCTACGGGAGCCGGCCGAAGTGGCCGAGCGGTTATAGGCGCTACAGTCTGGAACCGTGCGACCGCTACGGTCGCAGGTTCCAAACCTGCCTCGGGCATGGATGTGTGTGATGTCCTTAGGTTAGTTAGGTTTAAGTAGTTCTAAGTTCTAGGCGACTGATGACCTCAGCAGTTGAGTCCCATAGTGCTCAGAGCCATTTGATCTACGGGATAACAAAAGATTATGGTCTCACCAAACTTATTCAAAGTTTACTCCAAAACAGGAGACTCTATGTGGAATTCCAGAGTTGGCGTAGTCGATGGAGATGTCAAATAAATGACTTACAACAAGGAAGTGTTCTTTCACCATTGTTATTCAACATGTATATCAACGATCAACGACTTACGGGGAACTTTACGCCGGTAATGTGGCATTTGTGAGTCAAGGGAAATCGTTTGGAGATGTTAAAAACCCACCACAGACGCAATGAGAGAGTTGATTTTCTATTACTCGGACAATCAACTTCGTCCAAGCCCAACTTAAACCTAATTGTGTGCGTTTCACTTCAAGCAGAATCAGGCAAGTCCCAAACTTAACATCGCATGTTAATGGAGACAATTTGTAAATACGACTCATCCAAAATATCTGGGAGTGCCTCAGGTCTGTACTCTGAAGTACAAGCAGTAATGCGACAATACGAGAAGGCTACCCGAGTACATACGAGGGACGAGCTGGTGTTGCCATCGACATAGATCTCACTTTAGCAAACCGCATAGCAGCAGCTAAGATAAATAGTTGCCAAGTGCTTCAGCAGCTAACGTCCAGTGACCACGATGAAATTGTCATCGAAGGGGAAAGTGGCAAAAGTAGAGGGAGACAAAGAGAGGAAAACATGAGTCGCTTAGACATCAGGAAAATGGATTGAGATGACTTAATTTCCTACGCTGCAGCTTTTCCAGTCGAATCGCTATTCCTTCATGTAACCTTTGGTGTGCAGCTACTAGCCGAACTCTTGCACAGAGCACAGAACTTGAGAAGAAGGTACATAGTCAGACTACAATCTCTTGCAGCACAAAAATTTCAAGGCTGAGGCGAAGGACAAGATGGGAACAAGAGCTTATCAACGCAATTTACGGTAATCAGAGCCCACTGCGAGGACAATTAATATGTGCCACAAAACATTGGTTCAGGAATCTAAAGGAATACACTAGGAGAAGTTTCTATGAAGGCAATTACGACTTGACACACGAGGAAGACCGTATAAGCTCTCGACTGAATGGGTTAAAGCACTTACTGTCATGTCCACGGTTCGTAAAGAGTATGGTTTAACATCGGTTGGGTGGAGCGAGTCAACGGAATATCTGCTATCCGGCCTGCTTCCCGATGGCAACACAAACACAGATACTGAAATGCGGAAATGACATAGAAGTGAGCTAGATAACGAACACGACAATCAGATGTTGGGTGCCCTTTCGCCCAAGAAGAAGTTACTGTCGGGATTTCCCAGCTCATAAGTGGAAAGGGTCCTGGTCCGCACGTGGCTGTGCATTAAACCACATACATACTTCTGAAAGGGCGACTTCCTCTTGCCCTAAATTCTTCCCTGAGGCTTGACGGAATAAAACGCAGCACTGTCTGCAGGTATCTACGTATTCTTCTAGACGATAAAAGGTACTTATAGAACATGTAGAATCTATTACTCAGACAGCGGCTAAAATGATTCATATGATTGCGCGTGCTGGTCCTGCCGACTATAAATAGGATAGTACGCAGATCAGACGACACAAATATAGATCAGAAGTCACGGTAATTAACATTTCTATTTTTGTGATTAAGTTGCTTTCTAATTTAAATGAAAAAGATCCAGATCCAAGAACAAACCTGTAACTTTTTTGCATGGCCTATGGCATCCCAAGGCTATCGCAAATGAAGGGACTTATAGGCTTCTAGTAATTTTGAAAGTTTGAAACGAATGGCATCAGAATAAGTCCAGATGACTACCTGGATAATGTAACATAATTTTTTAATGATACAACTGACTGATCTGCCAGAAAAGTACTTTGAAATCAACTCCAGGAATAAACTTCGCTAGTTCCCCGTTATTTTCTGATTGTGTCTCAGAGTAATCAACGTTACTAGTGAATCCTTCTCTTCCACTCTTCATATGCCCCTGTCAAGCGATATGAACATTATAAGACCAAGCACGAGAGATGAATTTTATTTTGAAACTGATAAGAGGACTGGACTGAAATCTGTAAGACCGGTGCACTATATTCTTTTCTTTTAGTTTACTGAACATTGATCAGAAGCGCATTATGTTACTTCCTACACACGTAAACATGCTGGCAATCATTCTGTGAAATTCTGTCAGTGATGAATCCCGTCATTGGCGCATGATGCCACAACGATTACAGTATTCCAGTTTGCGCCAACACTCGACTTTCGGGAATACACCCCTCGAAATCTAATAGTTATTAAACCAGCGCGCGGCAGTTTAAAATTATTATTCGTTATATTGGAGTAGTTTAATATAATAATCACTGTCAGCAACTACACTAATTTATTTGACGAAGGAGTCAGGTACAGCCACCAGTCGCGAGTGATAAGTATCTACTAACGTTTATAGTTTCTGAAGAAGGATAGCACATGTATATCTGAACCATTAAACAATAAATTCTTACCATTTCCAACTGTTGGTTGTACGTTACTAATTCATGGTATCAAAAACGCACTGGTGGAATTACTGTGGGCGTACGAAAAGTTGGCGTGTCACCTCACGGGGAACGTAGGTCGGTCGTGAGGCATGTCAAGATAGTACGCGCAGTTGCAATTACAGCTTGTACCGGATGGGCAGCGTTAACGCACCTGCCTAGTAAACAGGAAATTCGAATCCCAGACCAGTACACATTTTCCCTCGTCGCCGCCGATTCTGCGTAATGTCACGCTGCAGCTGACATCAGTAATCCGTTCCCTTCCCTTTCCTTTCTCCCTTCCTCCATCATCAGTTTACATGAAATGTTTACATTTTTGTTCTCTACGACATCGGAGAATAAGGAGTAGTTAGTCTAATCTGATACACTTGTATATAATTTCTCCTCTGTCCGTCGGAACACTTCGCGTTATTTCTTTGGGGGCATCCGCTTCCCAAATACAGTGCAATGACAGGTCATAGTCTGTATCCTGGAATGATGTTCTGTATTACAGGGTGACATTGCATCCAGCTTGCAACCGAAGTTAGTACTGTTAATGGGTATACTACCGCACACTCTGATTCAATCTAGTGCACCACGAACAACTGTTAATTCGCTCGAATTCCGCCGGCAATATCTCGTGCAACGTATAGTATAAACCACGGGGAAACGATCCTGTCGGAGCTCTTGAAAAGACTGACAGAAAAGTGGGGAACCAGCAACCCCAATCCTCATTGTACCTCAACACCAAAAATTTCGACATACGAATATATTCGCGTCCTTTTAACACAGTACATTCTAAATATTTTTATTCAGTCATTTTTTTTTTGTAGCGAAGCCTTCAGACTGAGCATTTCCCTTTCACTGCCACTATTTCTGTCTCTCTCCCACTGTCTCATTTTCCCTCCATTGATTTACAATGCTACCGTCTGCTCTCTCACTTCCAGCGTCTCTTTTTGCCTTTCTTTGCACTGCTACTTTCTCCACCATATCTTGGCAGCAAAAAATTCTGAGTGGAGGGCGACGGGATGGAGGGGCGGGGAGGGGGGGGGGGGATGGTACGAAATGTCTGTAATCTTATACCAAAGAGCTGAAAATGTCTGTCTAAAGTGCACCCTCTCCTATACCTACGTTTTAAGGTTCGCCTGTCTGGAGGGTCTATAGCCCCCAAGCTTCTGTATCGCGGCCACTCATCTCTCTTTTGCATTTCCACTGTCTCCTCTCTCTGTTCCTCCCACTCCTTTCATCTTCACGCTTCTCAAGGAAGGGAAGAGAGGGAACATTAGGTTCAACGTCCCGTAGATATCCACATCATAACAGACAGAGCACTAGCTCGTATTGTGACAAGCATGGATAAAGAAATCGGGCGTGTCCTTTCAAAGGAACCATCCCGGCATTTGCCTGGAGCGATTTAGGGAGATGACGAAAAGACCAATTCCGGATGGCCACACGAATGCGGGTCCAGTGTGCAAACCACTGCGCAATTTCGCTTGATTTCGTGCATCTCTCTTTCACTGCCTCTGTCTCTCACTGAGCGTCAATGTCTCCTCTGTCTTTGGCTGCCACTGCTATTGTATTCATCCATCTCTCTTTCTCTTTCACTGCCAGGTTCTCTCTCAGCATCATTGTCTCTCCTCTCTTTCTCTTCCATTGACACTGTCTCCTCTGTAATGTATCCATGATGTGACGTTCAATAGCCATAAAATATTTTGTTGTTGTTGTTGTTGTTGTGGTCTTCAGTCCTGAGACTGGTTTGATACAGCTCTCCATGCTACTCTATCCTGTGCAAGCTTCTTCATCTCCCAGTACCGCATCTGAATCTGCTTAGTGTATTCATCTCTTGGTCTCCCTCTACGATTTTTACCCTCCACGCTGTCCTCCAATACTAAATTGGTTATCCCTTGATACCTCAAAACATGTCCTACCAACCGATCTCTTCTTCTAGTCAAGTTGTGCCACAAACTGCTCTTCTCCCCAATTCTATTCAATACCTCCTCATTAGTTATGTGATCTACCCATCTAATCTTCAGCATTCGACTGTAGCACCACATTTCGAAAGCTTCTATTCTCTTCTTGTCCAAACTATTTATCATCCATGTTTCACTTCCATACAAATACTTTCACAAACGACTTCCTGACACTGAAATCTATACTCGATGTTAACAAATTTCTCTTCTTCAGAAACGCTTTCCTTGTCATTGCCAGTCTCTCCTTCTAAGTAAATGGCTGATGAGGCCCCCGGCCTGAACCAAGAATGCTATTTTTAGGGTTTGGTGCCTCAATCTGTAAAAATGGAACCCTTATAGCATCGCTTTGTTGTCCGCCTGTCCGTACGTCAGTCTGTCTGTCCCACTGTCAAGAACCCTTTTTCTCAGGAACGGTTGAACGGTTAAGCTATTAAGTTCAAATGTATGTCATATATTAAGATTTATGATCCCTTGCTAGCGTAAAAATTTTAAGCTTCTAAGGCACCTCAATCAAGGGTACGGCCATTTTTGTCACATAGTTTGATACTCCAAAATCCACTAATGAAAATCTGTAACGCACTTCTCGTTGACCTAGAGTCATAAAATTCGACAAGAAGCAAGATCGCAGTAGAAGTGCAGTAAAAAAATTAAAATTCGTTAGTCGCATCACCTAAAAAATATTTTGCATTCTTCATCTGTCAAAAGCATAACACACGAACTTTATTGCATGCAAACAAAAAATGTAATCTGTAGTCTTGTTTTAGTAAGTAAATAAAAATGTTTTAGTAAATTTTCATTCTTTACATACATAAACTGAAGTCCTCTAGTCGCCTGCTCGCTTCTTTTGTATGTCGGGGCTAGTGTGACGAACTACTGTAGAGGTTGATGAGAGGAAACGGAACAGAAAGGTCTAATGAAGTAATGTCCGGAAATGCATAGTGTCCATGATAGAGTCTATTTTTTTCAATCATATTTTGTTACAGAGACTGTACCATGCAGCCACAATTACAGTATGTGCTGAAAATTATTTCCATGTGTCTCAACGCACGCGTGTCCGCGACGTAGCATGTTCTGTATCACACGTTCACATCGTCCAGGCTGGATCCGAACAGTATTAAAGGCGGCATGAATACGCTGCTCCAGTGTCTCCATATCTGGACTGGGCTCTGCATACACGATACTGTTGAGATGGTCCCATAACCAGAAATCGCACGGGGTGAGATCTGGTGAACGAGCAGGCCATGCAACTGGACCCCCGCGTCCGATCCGTCGACCAGGGAAGACACGATTGAGATGCGTCCGGACGTTAACGGTGAAGAGGGCTGGAGCACCATCACGTGCAGCCACATAACCCTTCGAATCATCAATGGCACTTCTTCCAGTAGGGGAAGCAAGGTCACCCGCTAGAAACGCCTGTTGGGACGTGGAAGGAAGACTGGTCCCAAACTACGGTCGCCAATTATCCGGCCCACATATTCCGGCTTCACCGATGCTGATGATTCGCTGTCACCATACCATGGGAGTTCCTCATGCTATCCCACAGATGACTGTTACGAAAGTTGAAGATACCACTTCGCGTAGAGGTGGCCGCATCTGTGAATAGGATGGATAACACAATTCCCTGAATCGTGGTTGCCCAGTGAAGAAACCGGGGACAAAACTGCTCCCGATGTCGAAAGTCTGTCGCTACTAAGCCCTGCATACACTGTAAGCGATATGCGTAGAAACAATTGTCAAGGTGAATGTTCCAGACGGTCGCCTGGCTTACCCTGTACTGTTGTTGTTGTTGTCGTCTTCAGTCCTGAGACTGGTTTGTTGCAGCTCTCCATGCAGTAAAGCTGCATGTCCTCGGGAAAAATTACGGCTGTAGTTTCCCCTTGCTTTCAAACGTTCGCAGTACCAGCGCAGCAAGGCCGTTTTGGTTAATGTTACAAGGCCAGATCAGTCAACCATCCAGACTATTGCCCCTGCAACTACTGAAAAGGCTGCTGCCCCTCTTCAGGAACCACATGTTTGTCTGGCCTCTCAACAGATACCCCTCCGTTGTGGTTGCACCCGCGGTACGGCCATCTGTATCGCTGAGGCACGCAAGCCTCCCCACCAACGGCAAGGTCCATGGTTCATGGGGGAAGACCCTGTACTGGCGGATCAAATTCCTGGTCCTCACACGGCAGTCGCCTTCCACAGTGTTAATCACATTTTCCTCCAAGTCTGGTGTCCGAACATTTCGGCTACGTCCTTCATGATTTCCTGCTTCCTGACGAGACTCTGCCTCAGACAGACAACGAAACACTGTTGCGAACCTTGAATGCTGTGAGTGTTGTCGGCGGGGATGGGTCTCCTGAAGCAACCTTGCAGCCCGTTGCCATTTGCCTTTCTGTAAGTATACACCATGTCAGCAAGCTTTCCATTCGAATAGGGAAACATTGTGTACAACGCTATATCACATCCACTACAAAGTGAGTTAGCAAGAGAAGTGAATCGGACGCAACATTATCTATTACTATGGCAGGAGAGGGCACTAGGATATGACGTATGAAGAACAGCACCGTCCTTTAGGAGGAAACAAAGCACACTGTAACTGTGGGTGCATGGTGCAGTGCCTATTAAACCGCTGTCACTGTAACAAAGTATGACTGAATAAATGGTCTCTAGCATTGAAACAATGCATTTCCGGACATAAGTTCACTAGATTTCTTATCGATCAGTCCCTAGGGTTTGCATACGGTGGAATAAATCACACTGTATGCATAATTAAGGTTTTACGAAACATTCAGTGAGCGAGTCCTAATCGCAATTGGACAATTTTTTCTAAAGTTTCGCCATATGGAGCTCCCATTTCTGTCACTTTCATTTCGGGCCAAGCCCTGCACACACCATAAATCTGGACGAACTCGGTGATGGCAAGTAGGAGAGGCTCCCTTTGTCAGCTACAGAGGCGGACGACGACCAGAGTCTAGATAACTTTCATTGACATCCAGTACGTGTTTTTCAGTGGTTCATATTTTTATTTCTGTTTCGTATTTTGCCGGCCGAAGTGGCCGTGCGGTTAAAGGCGCTGCAGTCTGGAACCGCAAGACCGCTACGGTCGCAGGTTCGAATCCTGCCTCGGGCATGGATGTTTGTGATGTCCTTAGGTTAGTTAGGTTTAACTAGTTCTAAGTTCTAGGGGACTAATGACCTCAGCAGTTGAGTCCCATAGTGCTCAGAGCCATTTTTTTGTTTCGTATTTTGCATTTTCACTGTCAGCCTAACATTACTGGAATATGAATCTAAGTATCTTTGGTGAATATTTTCTATCTCTTCGTTGGACACGGTGCATTTACTCTTTTGAGGATACCATTTCAAATCTTTAAATCAAAAAGGTGTCCTCAATAGCTTGAGATACAATAAGAATCGTGTAACTCATAGCAAGTTTAATTTTTGGGGCACCACGTGTTTCGAACTAATCAGATCACTGACATCAAAAACGTCAACTGCGGAATCTTCCCCTACTCTTTGATATATTTCTGCGGACGCCCATGGTAGCTGAGATGTGTTGATACAATTATGACAGAATTAGAAATTAGAGGCGAAACTGTAGGACTGGTGCAGATGTCACAAAAATTGAATCAAAAGTTTTTTATTTCAGTCTTCGTTCACAACATCAATTCTTTTGACGATGACCGGTTTCAGTCCGTAATGACCATCCTCAGATCTATAATATACAAATGTATACACCTAGTGAGCAGTGTGTCTTTCAACACAATACAGCAATACGTATCACAATATACTATCATACAACCAGAGGAATGTACAGATAAAATACAGTAAAACGTACCTTTTCTACACCATGTCCTAAAGTGATAAGGCCATAATGGCATCATCAAAACATATAAATATAATCAGCACAGCATCGTCGCATAGATCTAAAATAAGGTGTAGAATAGGCCACATCGTCCACACAGTCGTTATTGCAACTGGCTACTGAAGTACAGTAGCTACCACAAATCCGTTTGCCTACATCCTACTGCGCGCTTAGATGTAGCCATAATTTACGCAAAAACTTAATCTGATAAAAACACATTAGGTAAAATACATGTAGCAGACTTTTGAATATTGATAACTGGTACATTAAAAGACGAATACAGTTGTTGTTGTGGTCTTCAGTCCTGAGACTGGTTTGATGCAGCTCTCCATGCTACTCTATCCTATGCAAGCTTCTTCATCTTCCAGTACCTACTGCAACCTACATCCTTCTGAATCTGTTTAGTGTATTCATCTCTTGGTCTCCCTCTACGATTTTTACCCCCCACGCTGCCCTCCAATACTAAATTGGTGATCCCTTGATGCCTCAGAACATGTTCTACCAACGGATCCCTTCTTCTAGTCAAGTTGTGCAAGAAACTTCTCTTCTCCCCATTCCTATTCAATACCTCCTCATTAGTTATATCATCTACCCATCTAATCTTCAGCATTCTTCTGTAGCACCACATTTCGAACGCTTCTATTCTCTTCGTGTCCAAACCAGTTATCGTCCATATTTCACTTCCATAAATGGCTACGCTCCATACAAATACTTTCAGAAACGACTTCCTGACACTTAAATCTATACTCGATGTTAACAAATTTCTCTTCTTGCCATTGCCAGTCTACATTTGATATCCTCTCTACTTCGACCATCATCAGTTATTTTGCTCCCCAAATAGCAAAACTCCTTTACTACTTAAAGTGTCTCATTTCCTAATCTAATTCCCTCAGCATCACCCGACTTAATTCGACTACATTCCATTATCCTTGTTTTGCTTTTGTTGATGTTCATCTTATACCCTCCCTTCAAGACACTGCCCATTCCGTTCAACTGTCTTTTGCTATCTCTGACAGAATTACAATGTCATCGGCGAACCTCAAAGTTTTTATTTCTTCTCCATGGATTTTAATACCTACTCCGAATTTTTCTTTTGTTTCCTTTACTGCTTGCTCAATATACAGATTGAATAACATCGGGGATTGGCTACAACCCTGTCTCAGTCCCTTCCCAACCACTGCTTCCCTTTCAAGTCCCTCTACTCTTATGACTGCCATCTGGTTTCTGTACAAATTGTAAATAGCCTTTCGCTCCCTCTACTTTACTCCTGCCACCTTCAGAATTTGAAAGGGAGTATTCCAGTCAACATTGTCAAAAGCTTTCTCTAAGTCTACAAATGCTAGAAACGTAGGTTTGCCTTTCCTTAATCTTTCTTCTAAGATAAGTCGTAGCGTCAGTATTGTCTTATGTGATTCAATATTTCTGCGGAATCCTAACTGATCTTCCCCGAGGTCACCTTCTACCAGTTTTTCCATTCGTCTGTAAAGAATTCGTGTTAGTATTTTGCAGCCGTGACTTATGAAGCTGATAGTTCGGTAATTTTCACATCTGTCAACACCTGTTTTCTTTGGGATTGGAATTATTATATTCTTCTTGAAGTCTGAGAGTATTTCGCTGGTCTCATACATCTTGCTCCCCAGATGGTAGAGTTTTGTCAGGACTGGCTCTCCCAAGGCTGTCAGTAGTTCTAATGGAACGTTGTCTACTCCGGGGGCCTTTTTTCGACTCAAGTATTTCAGTGCTCTGTCAAACTCTTCACGCAGTATCATATCTCTCATTTCATCTTCATCTACAGCCTCTTCCATTTCCATAATATTGTCCTCAAGTACATTGCCCTGGTATAGACTCTCTACATACTCCTTCCACCTTTCTGCTTTCTCTTCGTTGCTTAGAACTTGGTTACCATCTGAGCTCTTGATATTCATACAAGTGGTTCTCTTTTCTCCAAAGGTCTCTTTAATTTTCCTGTAAGCAGTATCTATCTTACCCTTAGTGAGATAAGCCTCTACATCCTTATATTTGTCCTCTAGCCATCCCTGCTTAGGCATTTTGCACTTCCTGTCGATCTCATTTTTGAGACGTTTGTATTCCTTTTTGCCTGCTTCATTTACTGCATTTTTATATTTTCTCCTTTCATCAATTAAATTCAATATTTCTTCTGTTACCCAAGGATTTCTACTAGCCGTCGTCTTTTTACCTACTAGATCCTCTGATGCCTTCACTACTTCATCTCTCAAAGCTACCCATTCTTCCTCTACTGTATTTCTTTTCCCCATTCCTGTCACTTGATCCCTTTTGCTCTCCCTGAAACTCTGTACAACCTCTGGTTCTTTCAGTTTATCCAAGTCCCATCTCCTTAAATTCCCACCTTTTTGCAATTTCTTCAGTTTTACCCATATAAAATTATTAAAAGGAAATACATGAAGAGAATAGGTCTGACCCTTTTTTGGTGAATTTACGGTTAAAAATTAATATACGTGATACATTGCCTGTAGTAATCTATAAATTACCTATGAAAGATAAAATGTCTATATGACAGCTGGAAAAGACAGATCAATGATCAGCGCCCACTGTTGAGTCGGCCGCCATGATGTTATTAGGAGCGCACCGATCGTAAGAACTTAACCACTAGAGGGCTTTACATACATCGCGGTATGTGTCACACAGAAAACGTTTAAACAAAATATTAACAGTCAATAAATGAAATTATATAGTATGGCCACACATTCCATGAATAGGTGGGACATAATCAGTTACAGGATTAGAGCGACTAATGTATGAAAGTTATGCAAATGCCTACTGTTCTCGACATAAATCATCAAGCGCGGCTAGGTATAAATATACGAGGCATTATTTGGTTATCGTAGTACGTTATCAAACAAAGCAAAGTAGGTATTGGGCACAAAATCACTTTGTTCATTGAGCACCCTAGTGGGCTCACGCTTTTTCGCTTTGTAAATCTCTAACTGTTTCAACAAGTCAAGAGCGCGACCGTTCTCAGCACTGTGTAGAAAACGCGTACAACTCTCAATATTGCCTGCAGTGTGACCGGTTTCTGCCAAATGCATTCCCAATGCTGTTTTGTTATGTGCCTGCAAATGCTCCATGAAACTTATATTGAAAGAAC
Organism: Schistocerca serialis cubense; assembly: GCF_023864345.2. Classification (NCBI taxonomy): domain Eukaryota; kingdom Metazoa; phylum Arthropoda; class Insecta; order Orthoptera; family Acrididae; genus Schistocerca; species Schistocerca serialis. The sequence goes on along the minus strand of NC_064638.1, from coordinate 197,162,647 downwards.
AGCCAGTTTAACCGATATAAAATTTGTCACCACTACTACATACGATCTTGTAAACCCCAGAACCGTCAAATTTGTCAGAATCTTTACTCAAACTATGTTTTACACGGAGTTTCAGAGTGTTCTTAACTTGAAAACCGCATCTAACCTTAAAGTTACTCAAACACTTTCCTATTTGTTGGGACATTTTTCCGCAAAATTTCATTGGAATAGTTTTCAGGTTTTCTTCATTCTTTTTTCTAGATGATTGTGGGTCTGCCTACTATTTACTTTCTGCTTTTTTATCCTATTGTTTGGGCGCAAAATATCATTAGCTGAGAAACCGTTGGCTACTACAATTTGCCTTAATATACTAAGTTCTTGGCGTATTTCACTGTCGGCCAATGGTAATCTAAAAAGTCGGTGGATCATAGAGGTGAAAAAGGACCTTTTGTATCGTGGCGGACGGCATGAACTGGCTCCAATAATAGTATCTGTACATGTAGGCTTTCTGAAAATTGAAAATTTATGTCTGTTATCAACCTTCGTAATGGTAAGTTCTAGATAGTTAATGGAGCCTGCTTCTTCTATTTCTGTAGTAAACGCTATTTTTTGGTGCATGCTGCGTATGGCTTGAGCAAATGCGGTAACCTCATTCTCGTCCCCCTCTAACAGTAACAAGATGTCATAGACATAACGTTTATGATATATAGTCTTGTCTTTCAGTCGTGGAAACATAGCAAAGAACTTACATTCTAAGTCGTTCATGAAAATGTCTGCTAACGTACCAGCCAAACTATTACCCATCCCAAGACCATCTTATTGGTGATACAATTTGCCATTGAAGATAAAATAGTTATAAGTTAACGCAAATTCTAAAAGTTCTATTAATTTTGTGTATTCTGCAGTACTAATCTTGTTATGAGTTAGCAGATTAAGCTTAATGATCTAAATCGGTTACTTTATCGGAATACTACTGTAGAGGTTTTTTACATCTAGGAAAGCTAGTGTCGCTTTATTTGGAATATGCATATCTTTAATCGCATTAGCAAGATCAGAACTGTTTTTCACCTCAAAATTGGTAGAGAAAGCATACACCGCTTTAAGTTTGTTGTTAAGAAATTTATTTAGTTTATAACATGGCGATGACAAATTGTTGACAATTGGACGGACTGGCTTTCCTTTCTTATGTATGTTAACCTGCCATCTCAGTTGGGGGAGCTTAGGATTCATCATTTTTAGCGATTTCTTTTCGTAATTGTTAAACAGAAATTGGGAGCTGTCTATCTTTTCCGTAGATCTATCTGGAACTTCTGTGTTGGGTCTTTGTGAACTTCTATTATCTCATTTTCGGAGAAGAATTCCTCCGTTTTCTTACTATAGTCCTCTTCATATACAAGGACTGCTGTATTACCCTTGTCTGCGCGAATAACCATTGCCTTCCCTTTTTCTAACTTTGTTTTAAGAATTTTTAAGATACGACTCTCATGATTGACGGCGTTAGAAGAGCTACACTGACTGGATAAAGCTTTATTAACTTTAGATGTATACATTTGTATATTGTGTATCTGAGGATGGTCATTACGGACTGAAACCGGTCGTCCTCAAAAGAACTAATATTGTGATCAAAGACATTTGAAAACATTTGACAGTATTGGATCACTGTTCGTACACGCGACTATGTCGCAGCTGGTGAAAAGTGCATCAATAAAAACACCCATGCAGACAGGCAAAGTTTGTGTAGTTTCAAGTCCTTCGACTGCAAATCTCAGGGGAGCTATACTTCGAAAATTTAAAAAGGATGGTACTTGACATAGAGTGATAACATTTCCAGCATATATTCTCGTCCATTTTCGAGTATCTTTCGCGTTGTATGAAAAAAGATGCTTCACTAGGGAAACACCAAATTCAAACGCGCTGTGATCTTTCAGTTATCTTGGGAATGACTGATTTAATGTTGTGCCTCCATCTCGAAAACAACAACTCGGTTGAACACCTACCACTGATCATAGGGCAGCAGTCTATGAGGAGAATGGTGCGGAAGGAAATACACTGAAGATCCAAAGAAACAGGTGAATCTGCCTAATATCACGCAGGTCCCCCGCAAACACGCAAAAGCGCCGCACGACTACGTGGCATGGACTCCATTAATATCTGAAGTAGTGCTGGAGGGAACTGAAACCATGAATTCTGCTGGGCTGTCCATAAATCCGTAAGAGTACGACGGATGGAGATCTCTTCTGAACAGCACGTTACAAGGCATCCCAGATATGCTCAATAATGTTCATGTCTGGGGAATTGGGTGGACAGCGGAAATGTTTAAACTCAGTAGAGTATTCCTGGAGCCACTCTGTAGCAATTTTGGACGTGTGGGGTACTGCACTGTCCTGCTGGAAATGCCAAATTCCGTCGGAATGCATAATGGACGTGAACGGATGCAGTTGATCAGACAGGATGCTTAGATACGTGTCACCTATCAGAGTCGTTTCTAGATGTATCAGGGGTCCCGCATCACTCCCACTGCACGCGCCGCATACCATTATGAAGCCTCCAACAACTTGAGCAGTTCCTGCTGACATGCAGGTAGTCTCCATACCCGTACACGTCCATCCGCTCGATACAATTTCAGAGACTCGTTCGACCACGTAACACGTTTCCAGTCATCAATAGTCCAATGTCGGTGTTGACGGGCCCAGGCGAGGCGTAAAGCTTTGTGTCTTGCAGTCACCAAGGGTACAAGAGTGGGCCTTCGACTTCGAAAGCCCATATCGATGATGTTTCGCTGAATGATTCGCACGCTGACACTTAGTGACGGTCCAGCGTTGAAATCTGCAGCAATTTGTGGAAGGGTTGCACTTCTGTCACGTTCAACGATTCTCTTGGGTCGTCATTGATTCTGTTCCTGCAGGATCTTTTTCCGGCCTGAGCGATGTCGGAGATTTGATGTTTTATCGGATTCCTGATATTCACGGTACGCTCTTGAAATGGTCGTACGGAAAAATCTCCACTTAATTGTTATCTCGGAGATGCTGGATCCCACGGCTCGTGCGCTGACTCTAACACCACAACACCACGTGCAAACTTACTTAAATCTTGATAACCTGCCGTTGTAGCAGCAGTAACCGATCAAACAACTTCACCAGACACTCGTTGTCTTATATAGGCGTTGTCGACCGCAGCGCCGTATTTTGCCTATTCACATATCTCTGTATTTGAATACGCATGGCTACACCACTTTCTTTGGCGCTTCAGTATATAACCATGCCATGATCTCCCATATACTACCAAAGGAATTCTGTTTCTTGTGATTGTTTTTAATTTGTTGCTACTACCGAGGCGTATAATCCTAAACCGAGTCAAGTGCGAACTGTCCACTTAATCTATATGTACTTTGCAGTAAGTATCAGTTATTTATTACATCAGAATACTTAACATTACCATCAATCAGAGGAAAACAGCACTTCTTCAGTTCCGATAACAGAGCACCTAGCTGCTGGAGTTTAGACGGCACTTCGAGAAGGGAGACGCGCAACAGCTGATCAGTTCCGAAAACATCACCGTCACACATCTTGTACAGCAGATAATGGGCGACTTGGGCAGCAGCTCCCGCCACAACCACGTTGATCACCGGTAGGAATCCCTATAAAAAGCCAAAATATTGTCTTCTGTACTTTATACATACATAAATAACAAAACTTGAATAACATGGCTTTCATGATTTTATGAATTACGTGTTTCTTTTGTAAGGTGTCAGGCAAATCCAATACCTTCCATGAAAACCCTGACATGATAAGCAAATCCAGTAGTATGTCACATAGCTCCGAATAAATCGTGACATTAAATTAACCAAAGTAATACGAGTAACGAGTGAGCAAATGGAATACCACATACTAACACAAGAATGCCTAAATGCATGTCATACCTTCCCACCGTGAGACAGACGCAGTTCCGAGGGAAAAGACGAGAACAGAAGCCGAGAGCAGAACCGTGTTAAGCTAGAAGGCTCTACGATAAGGGACGGACACCCACGTCGCCAGCTAACCACCAGGACCACCCCCCCCCCCCCCCACAGACCATGTTAAAAGCTAGAGCCCTCCAGAAGAACAGTATAGATCTTACGATAACACTAAAAGGGCCACACCAGCCGCAAGTTTTAGCGTGAGACTTTTTCGCGTCTTTACGTTGCAAACGTAAAAAACATTGCCCCACCACGAAAAGTAACCGCTAGGACCACCCCCCAGCCCATGTTAAAAACTAGAGCCCTCCAGAAGAACAGTATAGATTTTACAATAACACAAAATGGGCCACACCAGCCGCAAGTTTTTACGTGAGACTTTTTCGCGTCTCTGTTATGTTGCAAACCTTAAAAACATTGCCCCACCACGAAAAAGTATAACGTTTCTCATTGGATAGACAGAATTTTTGTAGGCGGAGCTTAAGGTTAACGTTGAGACCCTGATTGGTCAGCTGAAAACACAGCCAGATAGTTTTTTTTTAAACCAACTTCGGTAAATTGTAGTAAGGAGAAGTTAGGAGAGAGTTAGTTCCGAGACGGCGAGATGCATGGAGCTGCGCCGGCCGCCGCCCCCTGACGAACACAGACAAGGTAATGAATGCACGCGATGCCGCATTTTTGAGCCCATAAGGCTTCACTCAGAACTGCAGAAGTCTCATCTGTTACATCCCCTTTTTACGTAATACTAGTGTCGATCGTCAATTGAAGCTCATGGTATTCACATTTGCTACATAAGTTAAAATCTGAAACGTGATGATTTTTCTGTTATATAATTATTGAGAAGCCACATCAGCCACTGTAATTTACGACAAGTTAGATAAGTAATTAAAGATAATTGAGGGTCACTGTAGACCATTTTGAGAGTTTTCTCTTTTGTGAAACTTAATTTAAACCTAGATTATAGATGTGATATGGCATAGGTCATCCTTCGATCCACTATAGAACTTGGAAACCCACTCAGGGAATATTCGTTCACATTTTTGTTGAATGCAGTTGGTTTTTATCATCCTGTATTAAAATATTTCCTTTTATCAATAGCGCAATTTATAAACAATGTTTTGTGAGTAGGATAAAATTTCCAATGGTAAACTTAACTGCTTTTTCAACGTTATTTTACCAGCTAACTAAAAATAGGAAAGCCTTGAACCCCTTCCACTAAATTTAGTTAGTATTAAGATTCTTTTACAGGGAGTGCAGTGGAGCTGACGCTGAAATCATGAAGTATTTGGTTATATCATCGCTAGTCTCACTGAACTCTTCTGACTTCTACATGTCACGTGTGGTCTGGCGTCTCCTTACCAGCAATAGGTCCCAGGTTCAAACTAGACAATTCCCTAAAAAACAAGCTCAGAGCGTCGTTGCGCGAAAGTGGTAGTGAGACACGACTTAGAACAGACAGACACCATGCAGAATGTTAGAGAATGGCGACCCTGCCAGGATGGTAAAATACCATGATTGAAGGTCGACCACATGCCTAACTAGGTCAGAAAAATATCTTGTTGAAAAATTTTTGTAACGAAATTTTTTTTCCTAAAGTTATACATAGTCAAAAACAGTAGCTGCAGCGATAGATAGTAAAAGTATTCAATAGAAAGTGAGACATTCTGGCAGAGACAATAGCATAATTAAGTTATGAATTCTAATATTTTTAGAATTAAGTTTAATTAAGTTTTCTCTCCAATGTAAGCGCACAGGTGGCGGATACATCGTTGACAAGTTGGTTCTGACCCAACAAGTAAGTGAATGGATTGTCAAGTCGTGTGTGCAAAAAGTTTATGAAATGCGTGAGATCGTATGAGCGCATGTTGACGCGAAGTAGGGCGCGTGAATTGCTTTTAAAACAGAAAATAAGGGATTCGGAAAGATTAGCAATGGCAGATCGAGACATTGACCGAATTGAGGTAGAGACCCAGCATGAAGGCGGACAGAGAATAGAGGATAGTACAACAGACGATGCAGTATCGCGAGAAATAGGACAGATAATGCATCACAACGAGGATAATGTACTTCAAGGCATAGAAAACGTAAGTCAGCATACGACAGAGGAGCAGGAAAGTAGAGAGACAGCCGATGAGGATTCTAACTTGCGTCTTGAATACGTAGAACCCCTACTACAAGTAATCAGAGCTCCCTCACCACAGAGTACAAGGAATGCGAGCAGAAACGTGTCACCGCACAGTTCAATGCAATCGGTTGCAAACCAACACTTGGGCGAAAACACAGAGCGTAGGACGTCGGAAGAAAACGCAATAGGTCTCACCAATCTGGCAGAATTATTACAATTAATGACGGAAACCATGACAAGACAAAATAAAGAAATTGCGAACCAAATTAAAATTCAGAATGTAGACACGACGAACCAAATTGCAGAAACCACGAGACAAATGCGTGAGATTAAAGAACGAAAAAAAAAAAAAAAAAATCAGTTACACCTAAGTCGTATTGAAGATGAGGCAAAACAATCTCGAGAAGTGATAGGAAACTTAGTAACAGGTCACAATCAATTGAGAACAGACACTGACAAGGTACAACCGGACGTACAAAAATTGCGTCATGACACTCAGGACGAGATCAAAACATTACGTAACAACACCCAGGGAGAAGTCAAGAAACTAGATAAAAAGATAAACGTAATTACTAGACAAGCAGCAGGTACAGCCCGTGAAATTGTTGAAAACAGTGTGTTACACAAACGTATCACAAAAGCAGCGCTGAAAAGATATGATAACCGCATAGTCAAAATAGAAGCGCAAACGAAGCGACAATTTCAGAAATTGCGAACAGAGTTGTTGCAATCCAATGAAGAGCGTAGTGAACAAGATCGAACAAGCACTGAGTCAGCAACCACATCGGCTGTAACAGCACCGGAAAAACAAACAATTAACGAAGATATCATGCATTTGCGATTCCAATCACAGGCGGTAAGTAACATACGTGAAATCAGACAGCCTGCACCGCGGATACGCGAAAGTTACAGTGGACAATATCCAATGGATCTACCACGACCGGAAACAACGACGGGAGATGTGGTCTAATTCCCTCAGCATCACCCGACTTAATTCGACTACATTCCATTATCCTTGTTTTGCTTTTGTTGATGTTCATCTTATACCCCCCTTTCAAGACACTGTCCATTCCGTTCAACTGTCCTTTGCTGTCTCTGACAGAATTACAATGTCATCGGCGGACCTCAAAGTTTTTATTTCTTCTCCATGGATTTTAATACCTACTCTGAATTTTTCTTTTGTTTCCGTTACTGCTTGCTCAATATACAGATTGAACAACATCGGGGAGAGGCTACAACCCTGTCTTACTCCCTTCCCAACCACTGCTTCCCTTTCATGTCCCTCGACTCTTATAACTGCCATCTGGTTTCTGTACAAATTGTAAATAGCCTTTCGCTCCCTGTATTTTACCCCTGCCACCTTTAGAATTTTAAAGAGAGTATTCCAGTCAACATTGTCAAAAGCTTTCTCTAAGTCTACAAATGCTAGAAACGTAGGTTTGCCTTTCCTTAATCTTTCTTCTAAGATAAGTCGTAAGGTCAGTATTGCCTCACGTGTTCCAGTATTTCTACGGAATCCAAACTGATCTTCCCCGAGGTTGGCTTCTACTAGTTTTTCCATTCGTCTGTAAAGAATTCGTGTTAGTATTTTGCAGCTGTGACTTATTAAGCTGATAGTTCGGTAATTTTCACATCTGTCAACACCTGTTTTCTTTGGGATTGGAATTATTATATACTTCTTGAAGTCTGAGGGTATTTCGCTGGTCTCATACATCTTGCTCACCAGATGGTAGAGTTTTGTCAGGACTGGCTCTCCCAAGGCTGTTAGTAGTTCTGATGGAACGTTGTCTACTCCGGGGGCCTTTTTTCGACTCAAGTCTTTCAGTGCTCTGTCAAACTCCTCACGCAGTATCATATCTCCCATTTCATCTTCATCTACATCCTCTTCTATTTCCATAATATTGTCCTCAAGTACATCGCCCTTGTATAGACCCTCTATATACTCCTTCCACCTTTCTGCTTTCCCTTCTTTGCTTAGAACTGGGTTTCCATCTGAGCTCTTGATATTCATACAAGTCGTTCTCTTATCTCCAAAGGTCTCTTTAATTTTCCTGTAGGCGGTATCTATCTTACCCCTAGTGAGATAGGCCTCTACATCCTTACATTTGTCCTCTAGCCATCCCTGCTTAGCCATTTTGCACTTCCTGTCGATCTCATTTTTGAGACGTTTGTATTCCTTTTTGCCTGTTTCACGTACTGCATTTTTATATTTTCTCCTTTCATCAATTAAATTCAATATTTCTTCTGTTACCCAAGGATTTCTAGTAGCCCTCGTCTTTTTACCTACTTGATCCTCTGCTGCCTTCACTACTTCATCCCTCAAAGCTACCCATTCTTCTTCTACTGTATTTATTTCCCCCATTCCTGTCAATTGCTCCCTTATGCTCTCCCTGAATCTCTGTACAACCTCTGGTTCTTTTAGTTTATCCAGGTCCCATCTCCTTAAATTCCCACCTTTTTGCGGTTTCTTCAGTTTTAATCTACAGGTCATAACCAATAGATTGTGGTCAGAGTCCACATCTGCCCCTGGAAATGTCTTACAATTTAAAACCTGGTTCCTAAATCTCTGTCTTACCATTATATAATCTATCTGATACCTTTTAGTATCTCCAGGGTTCTTCCGTGTATACAACCTTCTTTCATGATTCTTAAACCAAGTGTTAGTTATGATTATGTTGTGCTCTGTGCAAAATTCGACCAGGCGGCTTCCTCTTTCATTTCTGTCCCCCAATCCATATTCACCTACTATATTTCCTTCTCTCCCTTTTCCTACACTCGAATTCCAGTCACCCATGACTATTAAATTTTCGTCTCCCTTCACAATCTGAATAATTTCTTTTATTTCATCATACATTTCTTCAATTTCTTCGTCATCTGCAGAGCTAGTTGGCATATAAACTTGTACTACTGTAGTAGGCGTGGGCTTCGAATCTATCTTGGCCACAATAACGCGTTCACTATGCTGTTTGTAGTAGCTTACCCGCATTCCTATTTTCCTATTCATTATTAAACCTACTCCTGCATTACCCCTATTTGATTTTGTGTTTATAACCCTGTAGTCACCTGACCAGAAGTCTTGTTCCTCCTGCCACCGAACTTCACTAATTCCCACTATATCTATCCATTTCCATTTTTAAATTTTCTAACCTACCTGCCTGATTAAGGGATCTGACATTCCACGCTCCGATCCGTAGAACGCCAGTTTTCTTTCTCCTGATAACGACATCCTCTTGAATAGTCCCCGCCCGGAGATCCGAATGGGGGACTATTTTACCTCCGGAATATTTTACCCAAGAGGACGCCATCATCATGTAATCATACAGTAAAGCTGCATGCCCTCGGGAAAAATTACGGCTGTAGTTTCCTCTTGCTTTCAGCCGTTCGCAGCATGAGCACAGCAAGGCCGTTTTGGTTAATGTTGCAAGGCAGTCAATCATCCAGGCTGTTGCCCCTGCAACTACTGAAATGGCTGATGCCCCTCTTCAGGAACCACACGTTTATCTGGCCTCTCAACACATATCTTTTCATTGTGGTTGCTCTTTACACTACGGCTATCTGTATCGCCGAGGCACGCAAGCCTCTCGCACCAATGGTTCATGGGGGGCCCCAAAACGTATTTTAAAATCAATTTCTCAGTAACGTATTGCAGAATTTACATTGTCAAAACGCATTTTGCAGATTACCCACAGAGATTTAAATAATCCCGGTAAACGTTTTTGGAACTATTGATATGTGATATCAAGCAATGTTTTTCGAACAGTAAATAGCTAGTCTGAAGGCCGCGCCATAGAACACTGCTTAGCTCTATGCAAGCAAAGGTTTGGGGGCATGGCTTTCTCATAGTGCAGCTCATATGGTTTTCGATAAGCGTTGGCCTTTCAGCCTAAGGGTGCCCTACCAACTGCCACAGAGTTTTCACGTTCATCTGCTTACAGGCAATGGGAATCAACAGAGCTGCTGAAACTTTGTTATCGAATCCCTGTCTCTGTATATCTCTGTTATGCTCGGATGCGTCATTAATCGACGTTTAGTTGTTTCTTGTTTTGTTTTTGTTTCTTCCACTGACTGTTCTCTACATTATCAGAATAAGTTTGCAGATGTCTCACAAGAGTGCACTAGAGCACGGCAACATAAGAATAACCACCTAGCTATAGTTTCAGGAATGATCAGAGAAAAATGCGCGCGAAACATGCCCCGTTACTTTAGTTTCCTTGCTTGTTTACTCAGTTTGCGCAGTGTGTCGAGCATGAATTTAGTGCATTTTGCTTTCTTGCGAATAACTGCAGCATACCACGAGTTCGAAAACAACAAAATATGAATTAAATATGCAACTTATCAGGTAAAAATTTGGAACTGGCCTTTGGGATGGAAGTGAAGGAACTTGGTGCGCCCAGACTCGATCTGTTTCCAGCCCAGTGGTACCATATGGCAGCATCACTTTTAACTGTTCCTGAACTGTTTCTCCAAAGATCATAAACAACAGCGCAGCACTTTCTAATATTATGCGGAGGTAAAAGATGCAAAATAACTTGAAAACTGCTCGAATAAATTATGTATAATGTGTAAATTATCTAGTAAAGGGTTTGAAAATGATATCAGTTGTGCTAACTTGTTGTTTGAAAGCAACAGATATGTGTGAGTAAATTTGGCGTCGTTGGGAATTTGTTGTGATACCGAATGCAGCACATGCGAAATCGCCAACTAACATTTACCGTAGCGTCTAACACTAATAATTTTAAGTTTCTTTTGAGGCTACGATATACTAAGTGATTCTACTAATATCTTAACATACAGTATTGATATAATTTATCAACATTTTCTCTGCTTTAGTGAATATTCCTGGTTAGTTTACGAGATGATTCACATTAATAAATCACTTTCAGAAAAAAAAAGTATTGAAAAACATATTATTGCTTCTCGAACGTGATTTATCTGATATGGATCTCGATACGTCTGGTGTGGAGGGAAATATTGAAGCTTTTAACAGCAGGACCCTATGACACTGGATATACGGTTTGTTCAAGTACTGGATCTCTATACATTGAAATTGTGGATACGCAAGGCAATGATGAAAATAGTGTTGACGGCTATGTTTCCTTGGCTTCCTGCAACCCTGTAGCACATCATTTAGCTTAGAAAAATCAATATGAAACACACTGCGAGCTTCCATGGAGAGTGAAGGGCATCAAAGAAGTGGAGGCATGATGTGATGCAATTTTTCTGACCCTTCTGAACATGAAATTACGCCTGTGCAGTTTTCAAAGTATAGTGTTTTGATGATATTATCCACAACCTCATCGATCAATCTAACCTATACAGTACACAAAAAACTGGTACATCTTTGATTACAAATGTTTGTGAAACAGAGAAGTTACTTGGGATACACCTGCTGGCAGGTGTTGTGAAACTGCCTAGTTACAGAATGTACTGGGCAGAAGCTACAAGACTCTCTCCAGTAACAGTGCATGAGGACAGGTTTCATAAGCTAAAATGTTACATGTGAATGATAATACTAACATGAAACAATGATAAGACTCTAGTTATGACAGGCTGTTCAATAGAAGACTATTTGTTGACAAGATCAAACAAAATTATCACTTAATGAACCTGAGGAATATAAATCATTGGACGAATTACTCATTCCTCTCAAAGGTCATTCATCTCTGAAACAATATGAAAAAAACTGCACGAATGGCGTATGAAAGTTTTTGTGCGCGTTGCGTATGTGGACCTGTGTAAAATTTTGAAACATTCCGAGGAAAAGGTACCGTACATAATGATACTGGTCTTGGTATGAGTGATACTTTATTAGTAAAGTTTGTAGAAGGACTACTCAAATACAAAAATTTTCAAGTGTTTAATGAACAACTGGTTCACCTCTCACAATCTTATTTCTGCCGTGAAACACCTTGAAATCGGCTGTTGGAACTGTTAGACCTACAAGAATTCAAGAGCGCAATCTAAAAATGGACACTGACGTGACGAAGCTAGGACGAGGACCATACGATTACAGAACTGAAACAGACAGGAGCATCATAGCAATGCAGTGGTATGATAACAAGTCTGTCATCCTTGCTTCGTCATACAAAGTAATAAATCCTGTAGAATCTGTGAAATGTTGCGCACTTGGTGAACGAAAATATGTTCATGTTCCAAGGCCAGACATTGTTAGAGAATGTGACTCTTTTACGGGTGGAGTTGACCTGCACGACATTCCGACTTCTAGGTATAGGAGCGCTATTGGAGTGAAAAGGCTTCATCTAAGAATCATATTCCATCTCATTGACACATGTGTGTTGTGAATGCATGGCTCCTGTACGGTCGACAATGCAGGCAAAGAGGAATTACCAACCACACGCCTCCGTTAATTTTTCGTTCTGACAATGGTTACGAACGAGCAGAAAACACATTACTAAGAAGTTGAGAACGCCCATCAGATAACAGTCCATCACAAACAGTTGTAAAGAAACGAGCCCCGTTTGTTCCAAGCCTAGTTGATGACGTAAGGAATGACAACACTGTACATGGGCCAGAGCATCTGAAAACCAAACATAAATGTAAATCGTGCATTAAAGCGTGTTCTCGAACAAAATGCATTAAATGTAATAAAACGTTTTGTTGCAGCAAAGACAGGAGCTGTTTCTTAGATTTTCTGGTACACTAAGAGCCACGCTACAAAAAAACTTTGTTAGACTGCTTTCAAATGCAAGCTGAATTCTCTTTTCTTTCAATAAACCGCATTAACTGTATATTTAAAATTTTTATTCGGGTTCCATCACCAGGCGCTGTGGAATCCCAAACTCCTGAGAGAAAGAAACAAATCCTACCCAACGATGCCATGAGAGGCCATCTCCAATATCCCTCCAAAAACTAAACAAAAAAAAAATCAAATATTCTTGCAAATATACGTTATTTCAAAATCACATATGGAACTATGCGAACTTTTTTTTTTTTTTTTACAAATTAATAGAATCTGGGCTTGAATGGGCTAAACGCCAATCAAGAACAAAAACAAAATAACACCAGGCAGAGGTGTACACGTAATTTTAACAGCGCAGTATACAATACAGCTGAGTGTTTGTGTGATTGTGAAGTGAAAAATGCATTTTTTTTTGCTTCATCTGTTTTGTGACAAATAGTAATGATAGTGCCTGGGCTGAGAATGGTATCACAACACTTAAAACATTTTCACTCAAAAAGTGAAAAAAAAACACAATTCCAGTGAAAAACATTTAAATGGTATCTATTGTATTTTCAATGCTAGGGAAACTGGACATTATTGTTGGAACTAGCGCACCGAAATAAGTAATTCTGAAAATGAAAAATGCAGGAATAAGGCAAGCTATATTTTAACAACCACAATTAATCCAACGCATTATAGTACGTCGTTAAGGTAACGGCATAGAGTATAGAAAGCACAGATATAGAGGTCTGTTACACTCCACGCAGTACGCTTTGCCGCGCTTAAGATATATTTTGTTCATATGCCCCCAACAATTATTTGCCAACTACATAGTGTCTTGCGCCTTAATATAAAGACATATGATGAAAATTTAGAAACAACTGGTATATATTGAATAAACTGATAGACTGCATTGAATTTTGCGGTCATTTCAAGCTTGCCTTGAGGACCCGTTACGAAACAGAAAATTCCAAGAACCCGGGAATTTTTCGAGGTCTAGTTGATCTCACTGAACGGCGTCTTGAAGCAGGAAACTGAAAAATAGGAAAACCGAGTTTTCTTAGGCCGGTCCAAAACAATTAAAATGAGCTGTTGGAATCAGTTTATGAGGTATGCCTCACTCGCATCAGGAATGAACTGTCGAAGACAAATTTCTCCGCAGGCGAAGTTGACGAAACAACAGACAGTGTAAACTTTTCGCAACTGATCGTAATTATTCGGTATAGCTACTGTGAAAATAACGAAAGATTTTTTTTTACCTTGTACGATGAAAAAGTCATACTGTAGACGATGTAGCCGGCCAGGGTAGCCAAGCGGTTCGCAGTCTGGCCTTAGCTGTCTCCGCGGTCGCACGCTCCTCAAGTTTGCTCCGTGAACGTTCAGTGTTTACGCCAGTGTTTTCGTGTTTCGTGATTGTTTATTGGCGTTTTGCACGTAAATTAAGTGTTATAAATTGAGCTATTGGTCTTCGTTCGTGTCGTCTTTCTACGTAGTGCCGTTGGGATTCCGGCGTTGTTCGAAATTTCTTCGCTGCAGAACACCGTGGCAAACTCCGTGAGAAAAAACACCGTGATTTTCACCTTCGACAGGTACACCCATCGAGTACAGCGCTCTGCATTTGAAATACACGACTGGATCACCGAGGTAATTGGCCTTCATTCTGAAGCTGTTCATACCATGCAGCTAGACTCTGATGAATACTGCATTTTTGTAAACGATCCCGTGAGTGTAGACCGCTTTCTGGAAAAATTTGGTTATGAAACGGAATTTATACACCGTGATGGTACTAAAAGTACTGTAAAACTCAGGAATTCCGAGTCTGTAATTAGAAATGTTCCTATAGAAGTAGACAACTCGAAAATTAGGGATATCCTTTCAAAGTATGGGGTTATCTGGCAAATAGTCAACGAAAGGTGGGCTTCGCATTTCAAGCTGCAGTGCCTTAACGGCATTCGCTCCGTGGAGATGGAAGTGAAGGCAAACATTCCCTTCCACATCTTTGTTGACGGGCACAAGGTGCATGTTATTTACTCAGGGCAAACCCCTACCTGTCATGTATGTAGCGAGTCTGGTCACCTCCGTCAGGACTGCCCTCGCCGTGTTTTTGTGCTAAAAAATAACCTTACGCAACGCCGGAAATTAACACTCAACGATTTGTTGCCAGCCAGTAATACAACAGAGCCGGCGGCTGTCGTGGATCCTGTTACTACCTCCGAAAATGTTGCACTTAATGTTAATGAATCTCCGTCTTTAAAACCTGCATTAACTGCTGAAATTCCGTCCCGTGACAGCGAGATTCCCACTAAAAAGCGTCCTCTAGAGGACACTGAAAAAAATGTTGATGAGGACTCTTCCTGTGAAACACCCGTTGCCAGGAAGCCGAAGCCAAGTCCTGAAGATCTGTTGGAAGTGGATCAAGGAGATGAAATGCAGGTCGATGTGGCTCCCACTTCCGCACAAGGAATTATACCGCCACGAACAGGTAGTGACGCAGCTGGTAGTGACCTTTCACAGAAATGTGACCCTGAGCCTGAGGTCACAGCTGCAATAACCGCATCAAGTGCACAGCCCGTACAGTGTGAACAGTACGAGGAAGTATCAAGTAAACAACTTGCTGACTCCGAAGCGCAACACCGCGCCGAAGAAGGAAATAAACAAGCATCACCGCCTCGCCAGCAAGACAACATAACAGACAACACGTCGGAGCCAAATATTGCCGACTCGCAAGCCACCGCCGTTGCGCCAGATGGCCACCGTTGGAAACTGCGACCGAAACCAGGTCTTGCTGTCAAGCGTCATCAAGCGAAAGTCACGCCAGAGAAGAAAGACATCAAGAAAAAGAATATTAAATATGAAGTCATCAGGGCCAACACTGACGAGGAGAAAGAGAAAGACCACAGTGACTTATAGCAGTGCATTGTCAGGATTTCAGGATAATTTTCTTTTCAAGCACTTCGTTTAAAAACAGTAAAAATTTTTCTACGAAGTTAGTACATGTAATGGGCACACAGCTTGTAAAGATCTTGACTTGTAGAGAAGCACGTTGCTGCTATAATCATACCGATCCTCATCCCAAATAGCTTCTTCTGGTATGTCTGTGATGCAAGCTTATAGCATTACTACTATTAACGTTAATAAAATACAGTCACCCTTGAAATTGGCAGCACTAAAAGAATTCTTGTACCAGTCTGGGACAGATATCGCGTTGCTACAAAAAGTTGCGGTAACGGAATTTCGGATCCCAGGCTTTTTTGAAACTGTTAATGTTTCTACGGAAGCCAATATCGGTACAGCCATTCTTATAAGGGAAGGCATTCCGGTGATTGAAATCGAACGACTAGAATCAGGAATAGCCGTAGGCATAAAAATTTTCGATGTGACCGTGCTTAACCTTTGCGCCACATCAGGAAATTCCCATAAATTGGATCGTGCGAAGTTTTTTCAAGATGAACTAATTTTGTTTATTGAGGAAAAATCCGTGTTCTCTTATACTAGGTGGAGATTTTACTGTGTTTTAAACCAGAAAGATCAACAACCCAATTTCAACTACTCGCCACAGTTAAAAAAGTTAGTAAGTATCTACAACTTAAGGATCTGTGGGAACTTCAGCACCCGACTTCAGACGAGTTCACGTATATAACCAGCCACTCCCGCAGCAGACTAGATAGAATTTACGTGTCACCAAATTTGCAGAATTTTTTATTAAACGTTGAAATTGTTCCCGTGTATTTTAGCGATCACAGTACACTTTTAACTTGCTTTAATTTAAGTGTGCAGCCAACGCGTCGATTCAGAGGCCAATGGAATTTGAATATCTCTGTTTTAACTGGCGAAAACTGGAACAGGAAATAAGAGTAGCGTGGACTATGTGCCTCCGCACAGCAGACAAGCACCCAACAGTCATTGACTGGTGGACTAGGAGGGCTAAACCAAGGCTGCGGAAAGTTGTCATGCAGTATAGTGCAGCGAGGCACAGGGAGTTGAGGAATACAATGGAGTTTTATTATAAAGTTTTAAGAGACTTATATCAACAGGCACATGATGACGCAATTCGTCTGAATGATATCAAAAAAATAAAAGCCAAGTTATTAAGCATTAAACGGCAACAGATGGAGGGACTAAAAATTAAATCTAAAGTCACATCAGTAGTAGCAGATGAGACAGCTTCTCTCTATCACTTGGTGCGGCATGCTAAAAACAGACGTCAAACTTTTATTGATGAAGTCCAGACGCATACTGGTACAAGGCTCACATGCCCGAAAGAAATACTGGACGAAGTCGACAGCTACTGTGACAACTTATACGCCCCTACCACAGTGGACAATGCAGCTCTCGAGGACTTTCTCACTATTTTAGGGCCACAATTGTCGGGAACAGACAACGCTGACATCCTGTCACCCATTACTAAAATTGAAGTGCATGAGGCAGTGCGTAACTCACCTCTCAAAAAATCTCCGGGACTTGATGGCCTCCCTGTGGTGTTTTATGCACGCTACTGGTCTATAATTGGAGACAAGATCACTTCCATGGCGAATGAGGTCCTGAACGGAAAAGCGGTCCCTGCTGAGTTTAAGGAAAGTAAAATAGTACTGATTCCTAAGAGTAAAGGCAAAACCAACGTAAACAATTTTCGGCCTCTTTCGCTACTAAATTCTGATTACAAAATAATTTCGCGTATTATCAGCAAAAGACTCTCTGCCTTTTCCAACAAAATATTGAGTCATCATCAATCTTGTTCTCCAGCCAGAACGGCATTCGAAAGTCTATTTGCATTCAGAGACGTCATTGCATTTACCTCAGTGACAAGTATAAAATGTGCTTTAATCTTCATAGATTTCAACAAAGCTTTTGACCGCCTTAGTCATAGATACCTCTTTGCGACGCTGTCAAGAATGGATTTCCACCCTCAGATTATCAACATGCTAAGAAATATTACAACAGGTATAAGCGCGAAAATAGCTATCAATGGTCAAACATCTAAACCCATACAGATAAGGCGAGGGGTTCCACAGGGCAGTCCCTTATCTATGTTTTTATTTTCCGTATCTTTAGAGCCCTTTCACCGCACTGTCCACGCAAGATTAACAGGCATAACATTGAGTGGTGAGAAAACTGTCATACGAGCTTATGCTGATGACGTGTGTGTTGTAATAAGGAATAAGGAGGGGACAGTTACACTGGAAAGAGAAATCCAAAAGTATTGTCTAATGTCGGGAGCGACAACAAATGAAAACAAAAGTAAAATATTGAATCTGCGGGGCCTAGATCACCACCGACTGGCATGGGCAAAACAAGACAACAAACATAACACTTTGGGAATAACCTTAATGGCATGTCCGATGAGGATGGCTGCTTGTAACTGGACAGAAACTAGGAGGAAAATTCATGGTGCTGTGATGGAGAACATCCACCGAACTATGGAGCAGGTGCAAAAAGTCAGATTCATCAACTCCTGCATTTTGTCTAAAGCGTATTTTACTGCGCAGGTATTTCCAATCCCCAAACTAGTAGCGAAAGAGATCATGTCCACTGTTACCAATTATTTATGGCGAGGAGACATATTCAGGGTTGGCGCGACTACCGTTATACCGGACGTCAGAAACGGTGGCCCCAGTTTGGTGGATATTCGAAATAAAGCGTCTGCTCTGTTCCTCAAACGGACTTTCCATATACTCAGAGAACTTCCACAATGTGTAACCGCAAAGCTCTTTGAGGCTGTGACACCCCATAGCCGGCAAGCACCGATTGATGTGCGAAGGATTAATGCCCGTCTGCAGTACGTGAGGAACTTTTTCCTCGAAGCAAGTTATCTTAATGATGAAATCAGAAGCAACACATATATCACAGCACGAGACATCATACTTGAAAGGAAGTTAAGTGAGGACAGAAACAAAATTGAAAAGAAATTCCCAAATTGTGACTGGTAAGCTGTATGGCGGAGCATCAACTATGCCGAGCTGTCTACAGACGCTATTTCCGCATGGTACAAAACAGTTAACAATGTCATCAGCACCAACGAGAGACTATATGGGATCGGTTTAAACCAGACACACCTTTGTGGAAAATGCAATCTGGTGGATACACTCATCCGCAGATTCACCTGTGGCGGCAATGTGAATAACTGGAATTGGATCAGGCAACAAATCGCCTTTCTCACCAGATCCTCGACGGAATATATAACGCCATCGCTCCTCCTGAGACCAGACGTGACATACTTTCCGAAATTAAAGACCAACGCCATTAGCTGGTTAGTGGGAAAATATGTTTGTTATGTCATCAACAAACTTGGGTCGGACAACGAGATATAATTCCGCGTTTACATGACACGTGAATATGCAAAAATCAGCACGTATCGCAACCACAAGAAGCACTACGGAAACATGCTGAAGATCATTTTTGAAAGAATGTGTGTCGGTTAAATATGTGGTACCACTACAACACCTT
Organism: Schistocerca serialis cubense; assembly: GCF_023864345.2. Classification (NCBI taxonomy): domain Eukaryota; kingdom Metazoa; phylum Arthropoda; class Insecta; order Orthoptera; family Acrididae; genus Schistocerca; species Schistocerca serialis. The sequence continues at coordinate 197,143,465 of NC_064638.1, read as the reverse complement.
GAACGAGAACGAACAGAAGAAAATTAAAAGTCACTTGTGTTCTTATTATTATTTACTATTACTTCTATATTACACGAAGGTTTTGTTTCAAAACATTTTGTTCAGAATTGCTCGTGTTCGCCTTCCAAAGTATTTGTGTGATTCAAGAAGAATTGTTAAGTTTCATCAGTGTTCAGTTTCTATTCAGAGAAGAGGTTTCTTTTTCATTCTTACATCGGAGAATGGGAGTTTTATGTTAAGATTTCTGCACACTTAGTGCTATGACCCAACAGGGGACATGAAAAAAGGGGTGGGAGGGGTCTGGGCCTCGACGCACTGGCAGTGCCGTGAAGAGACCCCACTGCTATTGCGGCGTGTACCACGCCCTGAAAAAAAAAAAAAAGGTTAAGACGTTGGACTGCTAATCCAATGTGAATTACAAATAATAAAAAAAAAGCGGTTCTAGGCGCTACAGTCTGCAACCGCGCGACCGCTACGGTCGAAGGTTCGAATGGTTCAAATGGCTCTGAGCACTATGCGACTTAACTTCTGAGGCCATCAGTCGCCTAGAACCTAGAAATTAAACCTAACTAACATAAGGACAACCCACACATCCATGCCCGAGGCAGGATTCGGACCTGCGACCGTAGCGGTCGCTCGGTTTCAGACTGTAGCGCCTAGAATCGCACGGCCATCCCGGCCGGTCGCAGGTTCGAATCCCGCCTCGGGCATGGCTGTGTGTGATGTCCTTAGGTTAGTCAGGTTTAAGTAGTTCTAAGTTCTAGGGGACTGATGACCTCAGAAGTTAAGTCCCATGGTGCTCAGAGCCATTTGAACCATTTTTTTTAGACGATGTAACTGCAGCTGTTCTCAGCAAGATAGAGAAAATGAACATAAAGGAAACATCTGAAAAACTGATAGCCCAATGTTGCGAAAGTGCTCCTGTTGTGAATGGTCACAAAAGTGAAGCTCAAATCAGAATTGAAGAGGTGTACGAAAACGCTCAATGCATTCACTGTTATGCACATCAGTTAAATTTAACAGTTGAACGTTAAGTGACCGGTAATAAGCAAGTGCGGATATTCTTCAGCAACTTGGAAGGATTTTCTCCCTTTTTCCCAGTCCTTTAAACACACAGCCGCTCTTGACGAGATAGTAAAGAAACGTATTCCTAACTGTTCTCAGTCCATGAGAAGGAATTTCAAAACACGGAGCGTAAGCACTGTACACAAACAACAAAAGGAAATTGTTCAGTGTATGGAAAAAAATTGATGATGCTACTAATGATTAGAGGACAATAAACAAGCCTATGGTAGTGTTTCCTGCAAGGCGAAGATTTCCTCTTCTGGTTAACTTTTTTGAGTAAAAGCATGCCTCGTTGTGACGTTCTGTGCAACGAACTACAGCAAAGGAATACTGATGCAGTGAAAAATATTGCATATGTATCTCACTTTGTAGCTTCTGTTCAGCATATTAGGATGTCATTTCGCTCTGACAATCAATGCGAACAGGAGGAACCATCTGCAAAACGGGGACGTTCGACTTAATCAAGAACTGTGTATGCATGAGATGTCTGCGACCGCATCGTGATTCAGCGAGTGAGCGATTCAGTTTTAATGAACACTTGTCAACTTTTTGAACTATCGTCGTTTTTTAAACGTAAAACTGTTTTCCAGGACAAAGAACTGAAAGTAACTGCTAATTTTTTTGAATTACAGTCTTCAGACTTTCGTTATAAACTGAATGTGTTATACAGCTGAAAGGATTTTATGTAAGTGTCAGGTGCTTTGACCCTGGACCCTGTTGAACTCCCTTTATGAGAACAATCTGGCAAAAGCTTTTCCTGAAGGCGTTTAACTTCTGTAGATAATAGTAACCTTTGCAATGACGACTGGTAAAGTAGAACGTAGCTTTTGTAGAATAAAGCGAGTGAAATTATTCATGCGTCATACTACGAATAATGAGGACGGACTTAAGTAGCCTACGCTTGCGATGAGTCCTTTCGAAAAATAACTAAAGAATCAGCTAATTTCAATGAGATGGTCATAAACACCATTTGGCAGCGCACAAGGGGAGACGAGCTGGTTCCACCCGTAAACTAATGAATTAAGGAAAGCAAAAGTGCGTTAATAATTGATAAGAAACAATTCCTTTAGCTTACGAAATGAAGTGCAGAAAAGGGATAGTGACATGTTTAGCCTCCGATGTCACATTTTAGAAAACACATCATTCTTAGTATGGTTTGTGTTGCTGAAGTGTCACATTTTCTGGCACGTCAACACAAGGAACCATACTAACAACGATACTTTTTGGAGGGATATCTTCGTAATACAGGAGTGTAAATACGACAGATACGGTGTGAAAATTAACACGGCTGTTGCTCGGGTTGCTCACGTTAAGTAATCACATTACGAGGTCCGTGACGCCATGGAAACATCACTGTTTCGTCCCACGAACTCATAAACGCTGCGGTTTGAGTGCACAAAACATCAAATGTCTAAAGTGTAGAAATGAAAACACCAAAACATGAAGCATGCAGCGAAGCTACTGTACACCGCACTAATGATCTCTCCAAAACACGTCTTTTAGTGCGACTTGTTTTGATAAGCTGTCGGGAAATGTGATGGAGGATAAATAAGCTACCTATAGACTGTATATTGGAGTTAGATTTTGATGTTATTTAGTAGCTGATTATGAAACGGAAAGAAGATACAGTAGTAAGCATTTGGCTAGAGTATTATTTTATTTTTTTGCCCCTCTTTCTCCTGAAATCTTGGTTTTGATGACGGATTGATCTGTAGCGTAGCCCGATGTCTAGGTTAGTTCTGATTGATATATGTCGCAGCCTTCCCCCGTGTGGAAGACAAAAAGCTGCACCTGAGTTGCTAGTATAGGTTTTCGAAATAGCTGTGCCATAGACAATTTTCTGTTTGTGAAACGTGAGAAAATATATCGAACATTTGTATCCAGTGGAAGTAAAGAAAACAGTTTTTTCATGTTATTAAGGTTGATATTCACCATGAAATTCCACAAAGATAGTAGAGGTTTGGAGCTGAAGGGGAACGCCTCCAAGCTGGGACATATCTTAGTCTTAGTTGAGTTTTTACAGTCCATTCTTGGAACAACTATTTCTAGTCTCCCCTGTCCCGACATTCGTAAACCGCTCGTGCCATTCTAGTTATAAAATCGGCAAGAGAGATGTAATAAAGTGATTTAATCTAGAACAAACGAACTGTTCCTGAAAATTGTGTAGGGCCGACGAAATATTATTTTTTAGCATTTACAGTACTAATATTCTGATATAATGAGATTTTCGCAACAACTGAACTTCGATATTTTTACGGTATAGAAGCAGCAGTCCGTGATTCTACCCTGAGGACGCCGACTCCCATAAAAGAGCATGAAAAATCAGGCAATGTAAGGATCGTAGCGACATGTAGCCAATGCGTCATAGGGTTCTTGATGAGCGGTAAAGTAACGTACCTACTCTAGAGCATACTTTGAGATTTATGTTGCATCTGAAAGTTCGCGTTTCTTCGCACAACTTGACAAATGTGGTGAACAATTAATTATTATCGAGTGCTTCCTCAGTTTGACAGGAGAAAATGATTAGTATAACAAACAATATATAAAGCAGAAAGCGCCAAAATTCTGACGAGGTATCCTGTCGTGTGTTAATGCAACTGATAACTGTACGCGTCATATAATGAGCCAAAGGATTTGAACCACATGAGACACACAGAGAGCAGTGAGGAATAGACGCAAAATAGACCATTTTGTGAGGGGTACAATGTAAAGCAGTGGCCGGGTATACTCGGATAATGGGCAGATGATTAACGTCGCAGTGTCTAACGATCCTGTTAGTTCGTCAATTACACGAATACCGAAAAAATATTTAAATGTATATCTGAGCACTGTTCCGTGGATGCCTGCTTGTAATTGGTTACGGCTTGCCAGTCAAGTACAGGAGAAGTAATGCATACGCAAACGTGTGTGGATATTTGTTTTGTTTTGAATGTTAACATTTCTATCATGTTCTTGCCAAGAATTTCGTGTATAATATGTCATACCGTCACTCTTAAAACAAATACTTGACGAGCGATCATTAAAGTTTGTAAAACAGTTGACACATCACGCACTCACTGAAACGTGAAAGACGAATTCGGTAAGGACAAGATGATGAACGTATTACTATAGAAGGAAAGTATTTTTATACAGCAACTGCCTGTTGAAATATGTAATAATTAAATGTTTCAAAAGAAAGCCAAAGATAAGATATTTCCTCTCTTTATTCCGATTAAGAGAGCAGAATGCTGTTTATATTTTCGTTATAACTCGTTAAAGTTCAAAACTTTATCTTACAAGTTTTAAACAATGGTGAGATGTAATCTAATCAGAATATTTCGAAGATACTTATAACTGAAATACAGCTACAGTGTTATAGCCCCCACGGTGTTAAAATAATTTTACTCGAAGCAAACTTACTTACCATGATTAGTGCAGCTCGTTCGGAGAATAACTTTTTCAGACGCTGTAAAACAAATGACAAACAGTAAGTGCGGTTAAATGACGACCGACCGACTGAAATATAATTTTTGCTCAAGTCTTTGATGCTAGAGCTATCGATGCCTTATCAAAAACAGTTTTTTGTGCTGTGTAATTGATGTGTACGCAGTACCACCATAAGCCAGATGAAAAAATAATAAAAAATAGGAAAGTTATTGCCACAGATTTTACTCATAGAGTATGAATATCTGTGGACCGAGATAAGTATGCTGCAAATATGGCCAACATCAAACCAAAATAATCACATGCTGTTGGTACGAGGCTGTTGATTATATTTTGCGCCAAGACTGAAATTTTAATATTACACATATCAGCATTTTGTTTAACTTTACTTAATAACAATAATGATAATAATAATACTGCTGAATTGCTGCTGCAAGGGCTGTCACTAATAATTCGTCGAAGAAAAAAAAAAAGATACTTTGCTTAGCTTAGTGCCACAGAGGTCTAATTACAGTTATCACATTTTTAAGAGGCGCTTTATGTATTTAATAACATCGATAACACTGTAATGAAGGCATAAAGTCTTAGAGAAAATTTATATGACTGTATGGACATATGTTTACGAGGCAAGTGCCAGATAAATGCTACAGTGTGGGAGCATGCTAAGGGTTAACTCGTAGAATGTGTACACATATCAAGCAGTTTTCAGCCAGAGATAAGATTTATATACGGTAGTCTGAACCATTACTTCCGAATTGTACAGATCCTCAAATTACACAAACAAACAAAAAAAAAAAAAAAAGAATTTACATCACCTCAGTTCCGAGAATTCCGGAACCTGTACAGAAAATTGGATTAGAGATGAACATAAACATCATTTCCGCCCTTTTCATTGCTCACGAAAACAACACAATGCATGTTGTAGCACCATACAGCGAGACCTTCAAAGCTAGTGGTCCTGATTGCTGTACACACCGATACCTCCAGTACCCAGTAGCACGTCCTCTTGCATTGGTGTATGCCTGTATTCGTCTTAGCATACTATCCACAAGTTCATCAAGGCACTATTGGTCCATATTGTCCCTTTCCTCAACGCGATTCGGCGTAGATCCCTCAGAGTGGTTGGTGGATCACGTCGTCCATAACAGACCTTTTCAATATATTCCACGCATATTCGATAGGGTTCATGTCTAGAGAACATGCTGGCCACTATAGTCCAGCGATGTCATTATCCTGAAGGAAGCCATTCACAAGATATGCACGATGGGGACGCGAATTGTCGTTCATGCAGACGAATACCTCGCCATTACGCTGCCGATATGGTTGCACCATCGGTCGGAGGATGGCATTTACTCATCGTACAGCCGTTATGGCGCCTTCCATGACCACCAGCGGCGTACGTCGGTCCCACGTAATGCCAGCCCAAAACAGCAGGGAACATCCACCTTGCTGCACTCGCTGGACAGTGTGTCTAAGGTGTTCAGCCTGACTGGCTTGCCTCCAATCACGTCTCCGAAGACTGTCTGGATGAAGGCATATGCGACACTCGTCGGTGAAGTGAACGTGATGCCAATCCTAGGCAGTCCATTTGGCATGTTCTTGGGCCCATCCGTACTGCGCTGCATGGTGTTGTGGTTGCAAAGATGAACCTCGCCATGGCTGTTGGGAGTGAAGTTGTGCATCATGCAGCCTATTAGGCACAGTTTAGGTCATAAACGATGTTCTGTGGCTGCACGAAAAGCATTATTCAACATGGTGGAGTTGCTGTCATGGTTCCTCCGTGCCATAATCCCAAATAGCCCTTGGACGGCCTGAGCGAGGCATGTCATCGACAGTTCCTGTCTCTCTATATCTCCCCCATGTCCGAACAACATCGCTTTGGTTCACTACTAGACCCTGGGCACTTCCCTTGTTGAGAGCCCATCCTAGCACAAAGTAACAATGCGGACGCGATAGAACCGCGGTATTGACCGTCTACGCATGGTTGAACTACGGACAACACGTGCCGTGTACCTGTTTCCTGGTGGAATGATTGGAACTGGTCGGCTTTCGGACCGCCTCCTTCTAGTAGGCGCTGGTCATGCATGGTTGTTTACATCTTTCGGAGGGTTTAGTGACATCTCTGAACAGTCAAAGGGACTGTGTCTGTGATACAATATCCACAGTCAACGTCTATCTTCAGGAGTTCTGGGAACCAGGGTCATGCAAAACTCTTTTTGATGTGTGTATTTTACTTTCAACTGGAAATATTCGTACTGGTTCTTATAATGTAGCGAATTAGTACGTATGATTCAGATTGAACGTATGGAACAAGAGAGCTAAAAAAATATTGAAAAGATTTGCTATAGGTTATTGGTCCAAATTCGTTTCTTGGGACACCTTCACTTTGGCGCAACAGGGAACCATTTCGCACTGCCGCCGTACAACAGTTTATTAAAACAGATTCGTGGGAATAGAATTAGATGCGGTACCAAACCTAAAATTATGGTGCTTTACCATCTTTTCCTATAGCAAAGTAAAACAGTGACATTCGCGTTGTGACATTCGTTGCAACCAAACGGAATGCCCTTGCATTCATCTCATAAAGCCATTAGCCAAGCTTATACCTATTCTCGACTGCAAATTATTAAAATACTCATCAAACGCTTGTACAAAATTCATCTTGATGTTGAATGCGATGTCTCTTTTCTTACGAGGTAAGGACATTCAAAATTGCAGAGCGCTACGAACAAAAATTAGACCTCTCCGTAGACACGTTGGATATACTGTACAAAATATTAAAACGTGCGACGAAAAGTCAGACAGAAAACAGAGTAAAATGAAAATAGTAAAAAACTCTGCAATTAGCTCTCATAATGGTAATTTGTAATAAAATGCAATTAATATGGTACAAAGAGACACTATGAGATAACAGTGTAGGATGTCTGTGCTAATTAATTATTCTTTTACTCGCTGACGAAGGAAACGAGAAAGGCCAGCCAGCGTCATTACTCACTCACTGTTCTAGTCTTGGGGCTAACACAAGCTACGGCGGCCATTACGCACTGTAAGTTGTAAATACTGAATAATATATGATAATTTATGCTGATGGTGTATATTTTTCCTTCATACGCCTAGTGACCTTCAAGCAGAAATAAAAATATTATTTGTAAGGTTTTCAGCACGCTGGATAAACGACAAGAACGGTCGAACAATCGACCATTCTTGGCAGACATCTTGCGTAGCAAAAATTTCATTATAAATTTCATTGCGTTCCGTCATCAACGGACGCATTAAAAGACTTGTACCATGTTGTATGAGAGTAAAAACTAAGAACATTCCATTTAGTTCAGATATTGGCCGCTTCTCAGCAAGACGAAGATTATTACGTTAGTAAAAAGGGGAAATACTTTCTTTCAGTACAAGGTTTCTTTTAATTAAATTTCACTACAGTAAAGATATCCTGCAGCAATATTTTAATGTGGTAACACGAAATGCAATCCCTGAGATTAAGTTTAGGTTTTTTTGTCAGTATGAAAGCTCCACATAGACCTCTGTTTAAACTAATTCTAAAAGCGCCTCACGCAATCCTATATTAACAAAGCGGTGGATCGCGCATTGTTAACTAATCAGAGATCATAGACCTACTTTACGAAAGAATAGATTCAGTCCCCACATATTTTCATGATTCTTTCTTGTGTCCGATCCGCCAAATAAGTGCTCTATTCACACTCTCGCCGGGCGTAAATATAAGTAAAGTTAGGCGGTAAGATCTTACACTCTTTTCGTCATTATTTATTGAACACACCGTAAGTATACTTAAGACGGTGTACGGACCTGAGCGGTAGCGGCACAAATGGCGCCCAACGTGGGGCTCGACTACATAAATATTGCTGTTCGGTATTCAATTTACAAGTCAGAAATATTGCTGTAGTGAGTACATTATTTATTGAAAAATTAACAATATCAGATTATGTCTATGTATGTATAATAACAATTTTGTACAGTTTGTAATTCTGTGAATGTTTTGTTCCATGTACTTATAATAATTACAATCCATTACTGAGCACCTAAGGTAATGAACTCGAGCTGCTGAACTGGGACAGACTGCAGCTGCCATAAGATTATTGTACAAAATAGACGTCGGAACCCTGATGTGGAGCGACGAGTAGCACAGATAGCTTCCCAAGGTATGGATACGACTGCAAGGTCTTCCAAGTTCAATATTAGAATCATTAGGTAACTGGGGGCCATGCACAGTGCTTACTGATTAAATAAAGTGTGACACTCAGTAGTTTGGTTAGTGCAACCGGTTACATTTATTTTACAAAATGTGTTTGTTTGACGGCAGTGCTAAAATTCATGTGTAGATATATTTCTTCAATTGACATAGATATTTTGTGAGATAAGCTATACAATCGCTGTGTGGCTATAGATCCTTAAAAGTTCCATTCAAGAGTAATTTTAATTTTTGTTGCCAAGGTGCTACGACTGAGTTTTTCAGGGTGAGTTGGTTAGCATATAGTGTATCATTGTGAGTACAGTGTATTTGTTTGTATTAGACTAAGTGGTGTATTTTTGTGTATTTTGGGGGTAACAGCGTTAATACAAGTGAGTCGTGAATTTGCAAGACGACTTAAGTCCACATTTTCATGGTTCTGAGTTATGGACACAGCAATGTTCCAATACCCAACACGCATCACTTAATACCAAAGAGACTTTAGTCCATAACTTCTGTACATTATTTCTAGTGACAGAACATTCGTGTTTACTGGCAAAACAGCCTCAGTGCAGGACTTAAGTTGTTTTGCTTGCCAGGTAATAATAATTGTTAACAGATTCATGTATATCTTTAAGTTGGTAAAACGTATGTATTACTTTTGTTTGTGTGGTAGACCTGCGATACGTTAGTTGAAAGCAAAAATGGCGTCCAACAGTAGTCCTTTATGTATTGGTGTTATTGAAACTGAAGAAAATAATGACCAGAAAAGAAGGAAAGGAATGAAAAGGGCTGCAGAATACAAGAGAGCTACGATAAAGTGTGCTAAGGTTAAAGGTTTCGAGCACTTAAATCGTGTGGGGAAGTTAGTTTCAGCTAGATAAACGGGACCTGCTTGCGGTTAAAGCAACTTGGATTTAATTTTGTTTCACAATATTGTTGTATACAATATTGTTGTACACATCATTGTAGCTTCCTGAGACTGGTAATTACTAGTAATGCAGACCCTTGTTTATAAAAAATTGTCATATATTTCAGATGCAGGAAACAATGTCTCAACTTGATTTTCGAAAATGCATTGTTAGAAGCAGTTAACTACATGAATGATTTTGACACTAAGAACTAAAAAGATGTGTTCTTACAGGGACCTACTGAGAATATTGCCATAAAAAGATGAAGGAAAGACGAGCTTGGTACTACGTCAGCTATGTTCAAGTATTATGTTAAAAATTCAGACACGCAGATAGAGGTACGTAAGAAAGCCTTCCTCAGTGTTTATTGTGTTACCGAATCCAGGACGAAGAGATTGATTAAGTTGCCGCTTTGTGGCAAGTCTCCTAAAGACCAACGTGGAAAATACAAACCAGGGAACGCGAAAGATGCTGATATACTTGCTTCACTTCATGCCCATATTGCGTCATTTTCAACTAAACAAACCCACTATGGAAACACACGTTTTCTACTTAAGCAGTGAACTAAGTGTGGAAACTATGCATGAAATGTTTCTTGTCAAAATCCTGATAGTAATGTGTCTTACCACTATTATCACAGATATTTCAGTAACCATTTCCGTTTGAGATTTGGTAGGTTCAGTGTAGACACATGCATTACGTGTGAAGAACTGAATGTTAAAGTGAAAAGCGGTGCACTTAATGATTGTGCTAAACGTGTAGCTGCAGCAGAGCTCCTAGTTCACAAACGTTGCAGCAAAAAGTTCTACAAAACACTAGAAGATGCAACCAAGTTACGCACTGAGAGAGAGGCCTTTCTTGCTTTAACGTTTGACTACATGCGAAATGTATGCTTGCCTAAGATACCAGTTCAGAACATGTATTATTATCGTCAACTGACAATTTCAGTTCTCTGTGCATAAAACGAAAACTAAATTTGTATCCTTCTACATCTACCATGAGGGGCAAGCTAAGAGAAGCCCAAATGACGTATGCAGTTTTCTCCTCCATTATTTCAATACCTGTGTCATATCTAGTGTAAAAGAACTCTGGTTGTTTTGTGACGGTTGTCCAGGCCAGAGTAAGAACAACACTCTCATCAGGTTTTTAGTGGCTATAAGTGCTCAGAGGCCTTTTTTGAACATCAGACTTCTTTTTCCTATCAGAGGACACTCCTTTCTGACAAATGATACGGACTTAGCAGTAGTGAAAAGACGACTTAATAACGTAGGTGAACACATAGTCATCTTTAGCGCTTAAGCAAATTTTACAGTTACAATCGTTGAAAGTGAGGATGTTTATGATTACAAGAAATGATGGCCACATTATTACAAAAGAAATTCCAATTCCATGGAGACTTCTGTTAAAGAGGTTCCTATAGATAAAAAGGTATCATTCACTGTTTCAACTTTTATGGAATTCTGCTTTTCTCCAGAACAGATCACAATAGTTGTGGCAAAACCAATCATAGGAGGAATAATTCAACATTCTTTCATCCTTGGGCCAACATATCCACACGTCCCAGAACTACCACACAGACATGCTTATGCATCTGGTGTGTGTCCAATCAATGAAAATAAAATTAAAGATATAAGCAAAATGATCAAGTACATTCCCGACTGTAATGAATCTAAAGCACTTTATGGGAAAATTGCAGCTTGGGAAATAAAGACAAATGAAAAAATTGCAATTTCGTTTTGGAAATTTTGCCCTGTATGGAACAGAGCAATGTAGAGGAAATATTGCCTGCTGCTAGTGGTCAACAGACGGAACAGAAGACAGGCGTCAGCTCAGCTGAAGGCTCAAACAAAACAACATCAGTTGTAAACACAGCTGATGTGCTGCCTCAGCCAGCACCGACGAACGATTTTCTGGCCGTATTGCTGGCTAATGTCGAGTTGAGAGAAAAAGATAGAGAAAAGGGATATTAGAGAGAAAGGGTATATTAGAAGCAGAACGCTTAGCGAGGGAGGAAAGAGAAAAAGCAGAACGCTTAGAGAGGTAAAGGAAGGGAGAGGAACGTAACGAACGTTTGGTTGGTCGGCTGAACCAGAGTTTAGATGTACGAGATAAAGTCATCGAAGCACATCTTAAGGGAGAAATAGATGGTCTGCAGGAATGTTTCCGGATTGGTAACACGAAGCAAAGGTATTCCAACGAAAGTCCAGAAACTTGACGAGAAGGTAACCGAACTCGACAAGAGCACAACAAGCACTGGAGGGTCAGGTGAAGCCGTCAGCAAAAAATGTAGAAACAAAAATAGAACAAGAAGTAACGAATGCGGTTGCATAGATGTAGAAATATCTCTTCACCACTGTATTCATTACCTGTTCATCGTTTCTCGGTGCTCTCACATCACACGTACAATTGATATGCAATCTTGCTCACTCCGTAGCCACTAAAGTATCTGTGTTAATGGTTAGTCTAAATTGCTTGTATTTTTGTAATCTATCTATTACACAGGGTGATTTTTATTAATTTTTAAAAACTCACGAAGCGTTGTAGACAACGGTGAGACAAGTAATTTAAAAGAAGACACATGGAGCCGCAATTGTCGGGAAATACCCGAAAACTGGATGACAAATGCTGAACAAGTGACGTCACCAAATGACGTACATCGCCGCACGTTCAGCGTTTGAGCTTGTCGATCCTGCCATCGCCGCTAGGGGACTGTGGCACGTATCGCTCCGCAAGGGTACTCTGTTGTCCTTCATTCATTACCCGAGGTGATGGTCGTGCTAGTGGTAATACAAGACTACGATGAATCGGTTTACATTTACGAAAACAGAGTAGCTCACGGAGCAATTTGTAGCACTGCCCCTTACCTGTGGCAGCAGGATCGAGAAGACCAATCGGTGCACGTGTGGCGAGCTACGTCATCGGGGCCAACGAGATACTCGTATACCCTGCAGTGAAATAGTGACGCAACAGTAGTAGGCTTGTCCGCCACACTTCGGCAACGTTCGGCTCTGTGCAGTGCCCAGCGTAACTCAACATTTAACTGAAAAAGCACACAGTAATGGTCTCACCTTTGTCGTGTGTTTTAGAGATCTTGCATGTATTTAAACACGTAGTCAAGAATTAATAAAGTCATCCGAAATGGTAGCTCCCCCCGCCGAAGACGGCCACAGGCACTCGTAAGACCTGCAGTGCCACGTGCTGTGACGTGCTCGCCACGGCCTGTCTGCCTAGTGGCGTCCCGTGTTCAGCATTTATCATTCACTTTTGGTGTATTTCCCGACGTTTTCGGCCCTACGTGTCTTATTTTAAATTACTTGTCTCATTGGCATCTAGTTCGCTTCGGCGGTTTTTAAACGTTGAAAGAAATCGCTATGTATAATTACACTGCTGGCCATTAAAATTGCTACACCAAGAAGAAATGCAGATGATAAACGGGTATTCATTGGATAAATATATTATACTGTTTGGGTGCATAGATCCTGAGAAATCAGTACCCAGTACAACCACCTCTGGCCGTAATAACGGCCTTGATACGCCCGGGTATTGAGTCAAACAGAGCTTGGATGGCGTGTATAGGTACAGCTGCCCATGCAGCTTCAACTCGACCACAGTTCATCAAGAATAGTGACTGGCGTATTGTGACGAGCCAGTTGCTCGGCCACCACTGACCAGACGTTTTCAATTGGTGAGAGATACGGAGAATGTGCTGGCCAGGGCAGCAGTCGAACATTATCTGTATCCAGAAAGGCCCGTACAGGACCTGTGACATGCGATCGTGTATTATGCTGCTGAAATGTAGGGTTTCGCAGGGATCGAATGAAGGCTAGAGCCACGGGTCGTAATACATCTGAAATGTACCGTTCACTATTCAGAGTGCCGTCAATGCGAACAAGAGGTGACCGAGACGCGTAACCAATGGCACCCCATACCATCAAGCCGGGTGATACGCCAGTATGGCGATGACGAATACACGCTTCCAATGTGTGTTCACCGCGATGTCGCTAAACACGGATGACATCATCATGATGCTGTAAATAGAACCTGGATTCATCCGAAAGAATGACGTTTTGCCATTCGTGCACCCAGGTTCGTCGTTGAGTACGACATCGCAGGCGCTCCTGTCTGTGATGCAGCGTCAAGGATAACTGCAGCCATGGTCTCCGAGCTGATAGTCTATGCTGCTGCAAACGTCGTCGAACTGTTCGTGCAGTTGGTTGTTGTCTTGCAAACGTCCCCATCTGTTGAGATCGAGACGTGGTACACGATCCGTTGCAGTCATGCAGATAAGATGCCTGTCATCTCGACTGCTAGTGATGCCGTTGGGATGCAGCACGGCGTTCCGTATTACCCTCCTGAACCCGCCGATTCCATATTCTACTAACAGTCATTGGTTCTTGACCAACGCGAGGAGCAATGTCGCGATACGATAAACCGCAATCGCGATAGGCTACAATCCGACCTTTATCAAAGTCGGAAACGTGATGGTACGCATTTCTCCTCCTTACACGAGGCATCACAACAACGTTTCACCAGGCAACGCCGGTCAACTGCTGTTTGTGTATGAGAAATCGGTTGGAAACTTTCCTTATGTCAGCACGTTGTAGATGTCGCCACTGGCGCCAACCTTGTGTGAATGCTCTGAAAAGCTAATGATTTGCATATCACAGCATCTTCTTCCTGTCGATTAAAGTTCGCGTCTGTAGCACGTCATCTTCGTGGTGTAGCAGTTTTAATGCCAGTAGTGTATGTCACTTTATTGACATTCCCTTGAGGACAAGCTATTACGGTATAATAACGCAAGTGCTGAATATGAGTCTCGTAAGAACAGGTGATGGCAACAGCCAGTACTAAACACACAGCGAAACATCGTTTCTGAAAGTCCAAGTGGGGTGGAGAAGGAAGCCCCGGGGAACAAGACGGCTCCGGGCAGCCGCTGCGGTCGTGAAGTATGCGAGCTCATCACGCCGGCTTGCCGCCTGCGAATCACCATATCTTTTGTTACGCGCGCACAAACCCTCGGGCGGAACATTTTACGCGACGCGTCGTGGTAAGTGAAGAAAGAAAATTCGACTAAGATAGCGCTACACGGCAGAGGCGCGCCCGCGTAGCTCTACGACGTGACGGGGAAAGATTGCAGCTCGTTTCCCGGACACTCCGTTTCGCCGAAATCACAGAGCTACTGGTGCGTCGGTTTTAATCTACTCCATTCGTATCTCCTCCGTCTCGTGAAGAGCCCCGCCACAAGTGCCTGGTCCCATTTCCCCTAACACGCTGTTTTTCCGGGCAGTGACGGAAACAGAAAATAAATTTTCACTGTTTCACGTAGCCCCGTGAAGCGAATTGGTATCGAAATGAGCTGTTTCCTGCAACAGAACGTGAAGCCTGTAATGATAAAGGGTCCGTTTACGTCAGGCATATTGTATACAGAAGTGGAAGAGAGAGCACCACTAAATTCTACAATCCCCATGCATTGCATACACACAGGAATTACTGTGACAGTGTATTTACGGAGCCCAATGAGTTAACTGTGTATTTTCTGGTGAGAAAGAGCACTGGCAAACAGTCTTCGCTACATTAGGTTACTTAAACTGGTGTCACTCTGAGCTAGAATTTACGGCCAGTGACTAAGGTCGCCGGCCGAAGTGGCCGTGCGGTTCTGGCGCTGCAGTCCGGAACTGCGAGACCGCTACGGTCGCAGGTTCGAATCCTGCCTCGGGCATGGATGTGTGTGATGTCCTTAGGTTAGTTAGGTTTAACTAGTTCTAAGTTCTAGGGGACTAATTACCTCAGAAGTTGAGTCCCATAGTGCTCAGAGCCATTTGAACCATTTTTTTGACTAAGGTCAATGAGTCGGCTGCGGGTTTTGCAAATGTGAAAGACTTTCCTACATTATAGAAGCGAATATTAAATTTGAACTAATATTGCGAAAATTTTGAACTTGGATAGCTTAGAATGAAAATCTTTCTGTTAATTGCAAAGGGAAACAATTGATTTTCTAAAACATTCTCTGTCATACGCAACTTGAAATAGGTCACGTCCACCAAATCATATGGAAGAACTGACAGCGACGTATATCGGAAGGCAGTAAGATCCCTTGGCTTTTGGTTTGGCAGTATTCGACAGCCATTTCTAGGTGCAAGTAAATGAAGAAAGGCAGCGCGTTTTTGTTATCAAGTAACGTCTTCATCAATTGCTTTAGTTTTAATGTAATCTACGAGTAATTGTTGATGTTTGATATTAAGATGAAAAGGATTCGGTAGACAGAGAAAGAACCTGTTCGGGCAACTACTTCTATAATGACCAAAAGGCATTAAATGATCTTAAAGCACATGTGTTCCAGCAGTGGTATGAAGAAAAAGATAGTAATAATGACGGTAATAATCGAATCGCCAGGTAACTTCACACTTCACTGTGGATTTCTTGAACTAAGAAATTTGATGAATTAGTTAAAATTTCAAAATGGCTAATGCTGACACGAGAATAGCATAATCTCCGCGACAGAAGCTTCTATTTAACCATTTAACAGAAACGCATTTTTTCCATTGTGACTAATTTTGTAATCTAGGCACATCATCCGTTACAGCACACTCCTGGGGCTGGGAAATATGGCCACAATGGTCTGGCGGAACGAACTATCACAGGTGCAATGCGTGGCTTCAGGCATTTACTTTTAAGAGGTACCAACAGATTTACTTTACCTCTGGTAACCTCAAGAGAAAGACGTTATAATCCAGAATCTCCATTAAACATCACGTTCCTTCATTACCAACTGGGCAGAGCCCGTTTACGTTGCGAAATGACATAGGCGGAAGTCATGGTAAACAGAAATACTGTCGCCAGTAAACTAACTTACATTCGAAAATTTTATTTTATTTGATGAACCGATAGCCGTTTAAAGGAACAGGGCTCTTATTTTACTTGTACTTGATTGAACTAGAGACATTGAAAAATTTGGTGCTGGACTGGTATTTGAATTCGTATCTCCTCTTTCGAGGATCTGACTCTCTAGGAACAGTATAGTTCAATTATTTCGTTCCTTTTCCCAAGACTGCAATCTTCTTTAGGTCTCCGCCAGAGATAAGTGTGTGGGTCCGAATACTGATCCAGTAAAAAAATATTCGTAATTTCATTTCAAGCTCTATCACATGCACACCGGCCTGCTAGTGAAAATTAACGTGCATGTCTGTTCATGTGTTGCCAACATTAGCAATAGGTGTCGTTATTTCTGTTCAAACACGCACACATCTTACTGTTGGTGAGTAAGCAATTGATACTTAAGCTATATTAGTGGATGATAAAGAAGGACGGTAGGTGTGCGGTTCGATTGTCACTCAGGCACAAAAATTTGTATCCTTATTTTAGATTCAAACACCTAGGAGCTGGTAAGAAAAACTGATATGTAACATTTGAATTTACTTAGTTAACAATCCGATTACATGTTGGGTTCGTATCTCCATCACAGAATTTCACTTCTTTAAATGCATGCACACTTCGTTACTTCCGAATGGAGATATATCAGACAGCTTTCGTGGTTAGTTAACGGGGACGAAAAGGTCTTGATACAAGTCCCAGCGTATTACAAAAACTATCATCTTTTATTTTGAAGTTTAGATTTGGTTACTGATATTGGCGAAAATTTCGGTAATTCATGACTCTTAATGGCTAGTCAGCAAGATATGATTACATTAGAGTAGATTAAATTAGATCAATACTTGTTCCATAGTTCATGAATACATTTCGTAACGATGTGGAACGTGTCATTTTAATGAAAGATTTATTTAAACACCATGATTCAATTTCTTTACAACAATTTTTTACTCTCTCTTTCTTTTTTATTTTTATCTCTCTCTCTCTCTATCACACACACACACACACACACACACACACACACACACAGACACACACACACTCTTTTTTTATTTTTATTTGTTTGTTGTGCTCGACTATCGGAGAGGCACGAACACGTCTGTGAATGAGTTTCTTAGTTTTGAGTACTCATACGAAACAAATATAAAAACAACTACGAGAGTTACGGATTTATGATGCTTAGTTTGCAGTCAGTTCTGAGTATTATTAGTAACTACACTCCAGTCCCTAAACCTAGTTACAGAAATGCGAATCAGACGCTTTACGTATTCCAGGTCGTGCTAGCCGCGTCTTTGAGACGCCAGCTATGGTCACTTCCAAGCCCGCTGTAGGATCACATCGGTTCGCCTTCCTCCTGCTGGTACTGTAACTGAGATTTGGCAACAAGGCAAGGTATGTTTGGCAACTCTGTGATCGACGAGTTACTTCCTGGTTTGCATGGAATTAAGCCTCAAAGTTCACTTGATTTTTCCTGTCATTTCCATTGAATACTCTGAATTGTTATCGCATGAGATGTAACAAAAGATTATAAATTTACTGTTTTCAGCCCAGGAAAGTCGTCGCACGTGGAAATCGCAACTAATCTCGTCCTTTAAGTAGCGGTTTACGAGTTCTAGCCACTATTGGCCTCGTAAGAGGAAGTCAAGACACATACCTCTTTGGTAGCTCTGTGGTAACGTGCTGACCTGTGAAAAGCGCCTGTTATGCTTGGCGGTTCTAGTTTCGTCAACCATAACGTTTTTATCCCTTCTGTGAAAGAGCTACGATCAGTTAGATTGATCATCGATAAGGAAATCGCAAGAAAATACTTTTGGCTCATAGTGCAGTGCTGCACAATAGGTAACGCCTCTTTTCGCTGCTGACAAGCAAATTTTTGATTTCTAGGAATACCTAACTTTATTTATGAAATGCCACATTTGCATACCTCTTGAGTATGACACAGCATACCAATTAAACACAGACTCAATCGAAATCTAAGTGAGTAGTATTTTACTAATTCGTGACGGTAGAGACACACTTGTGTACAGATACTCAGTTTTATTAAAACAGACTTTTGTTGTAAGGTTATCGTCGGTAGTTTTATTTCATTTCTTATAATACAGTGCACAATTTTCGTAAGGTTTCTTTTAGTGTTGTTAAAACAATAGTAAACTTGTGAGAGAAATTTATCATCTACGATGTATGCGAATTCTCTGATGTTATCTATAACAGTCTGACAATGCACATGTTGTTTATGGATCAAATGCATGTAAAAAACTTGTTCTGAGTTAAAGCTGTCAAACAAGTTTTGAAGAAGAATAAAATGCCACAACGACACGACAGCTAATGTAGAAAATACTTTTCTGACGTATTTTGGCACGATGCGCTCTGCCCATACATAATACAAAGGGTTCGAGTTGCATCTGCTACCTGACCGTCTATTAAACCTGAAAAGAACAAAATGTCGCAGAAGTTAGCCCTACTTCCACTTGCGACTATTTTAGGTGGAGAAGTGATCGGAATTATGTTCAAAGTTCCATTAGATTGATAACTTCAGCAGACAGCAGAATTGCGTTTTAAAAAATGTAGCACCGAATGTACTCGAACCAGCGACGTCTTATCTGTGGCGCGTAACACTTACCATTACACTACTAGCTGACATCAAGCTACAACACCTGCTGAAGTCAATAACAATTCCTCCAGAACTTCCGCATTCCACAGTGTTGTGAGATAATTCATATTGCCGGATCTAGACTTCTGAGAGACAGTTACAGCTTTTCTTTTGTACTGCATGTTTTCAACAAACAGATAGCGCAGTAGAGTAGCTCCTATTTAAATTTCTGCATTCTACACTGTTGACAGTTCTGTGTATGTGGCACTTACGTGATTTTATTTCTGTGATTACAAAATAGAGTCGAATGTATGCACTAGGTAGCTGAGGTAACTATTTCATTACGATTCGGTCAACCAAGTAAATGAATGTACTGAACATGCTACAAACCACTACAGGGAGCATGTGTGTCAGAATTCTCATCCGGTGTGGCGCAACGGCGTTACAATAGAAAAATGAGTCACAGAGGTAAGGATTTGGTGGTCTATTGTATTGATGATAGGTTTATATGGTCTGGGTTCGATTCCAACTTTTACTGATGATTTTTGATAGGGAGAGACAGATTCTATTCTCTTCTGGCCATGCCAAGTGAAGAAGGTATAACTGCATTGTGGTCTGAAATTCACATTAAACATGATATTCCTTCTCTAACAAGTAGGCGTTAGGTTGAATCACAATAAAGTCAGGAGTGGCGATATGTAGAAACTCTGTCACCAGTAACCTTTCTTATACTAGTTATTTATTTCCAATGACGAAAAAAAACGCTATATAGGGTCACTGGGAATGCAACTCACACCGACCTTAACGAGGAATTTGATCCCTTCGTGACAATACAGCTCGATTACAATTTTGTTGTTTGTTCAAAACTGCAGATTCCCCAACATCTCCACATATTGCGCGTGAATAGGTTTGAATCCTGGCCCGGCACTAAAGTTTTCATTATGTATTATCAAGCTTTCGTATGAGAACACGTATCTGCTGCTGGATAATAATTTTGATTTTTAATGCATTTTCATTCGTTGTCAACACTAACGATATCTGACGTTTTTGACTCCCAGTGAGGCACTGAACTATTTGCGAGATCACTTTAAGTTCAAGGATGTTATTCCGAGCTGCTGGTGCAGAAAAATTCGGTAGCTGACATCTCTTTGTGTGTAGTCAATAACGATATGTATGGGGTTCGATTCCCAGTCAGCACTGAACTCTTCGTCATATTATTTCTAGTTCACACATGCTCACATGTCGCTGCTGGCGTAACAAACACATATTAAAATGTATACGTTATGTAATTTGAAGTTGATATGCTAACTGATATGTCTAAAATCTAGGTATATCACTCTCTGTATGCCTAGGCAGGAATAACTGTTAGTTTCCGTCAGTCACGAAATCTTTGCGTAGTCTGGATGACCAGGGTTTGAACCCATATGCAGAACGAGTCGGCTCGTCGTGTCATTTGAAGTTCGTACATAATCTCAACTAGCTGCTCGTGAATAATGTTGTATAGCTAGAGAAGGCCGAAATGCACGCGTTAAACTCAAGCAGGCTGGCGTGAGGTCTGAAACAGGATACGTAATGAATGCAGTAAAAAGAAAAGTACGTAGCTGCTGGAATACTTAACTTTAATTCACAATTGTTGAACATTGGTCTTGTTACTGTACATGCTTCATTAGATACATAGCAAAGGATAATTGGCGCCTTGCTAGGTCGTAGCAATTGACTTAGCTGAAGGCTATGCTAACTATCGTCTCGGCAAATGAGAGCGTAATTCTCAGTGAACCTTTCCTAGCAAAGTCGGCTGTACAACTGGGGCGAGTGCTAGTAAGTCTCTCTAGACCTGCCGTGTGGCGGCGCTCGGTCTGCAATCACTGATAGTGGCGACACGCGGGTCCGTCGTATACTAGCGGACCGCGGCCGATTTAAAAGGCTACCACCTAGCAAGTGTGGTGTCTGGCGGTGACACCACAAATAACTTACATTTTTAATGTTATTATATAAGTACGGTATGTTACTCTGAAGAGGAAATGATGAATATGACGAATTTACTACGTGCATTACCCATTTGACGTAATAATGAGAGTGGTAACATTTCAGGTATGTCATTTATTGTAATAAATGTGAGCTTACAAGCCTTAAGGACAGTCTTATCTGTGATAAGGTTTTCCCTGATATTTGTAGTATCGTGGTATTACTTTACATCTTAAGTTATTGCGATACAGAGCAGTGTTTTCTAGTGGTGACTTGTTGGAACCATTTTCAATAGTCAAACGACTGTACCGAGGAGCGATTAGAGGACTTGCTAGACAGCTGCGTTATGCGGGTTGCATGAGAATCAGGCGAAATGCTATTCAGGTCGTTCGGATAATTTTGAGCATGACCGTACATTACTGTTTGTTTCATGTATGATATACACTCCTGGAAATGGAAAAAAGAACACATTGACACCGGTGTGTCAGACCCACCATACTTGCTCCGGACACTGCGAGAGGGCTGTACAAGCAATGATCACACGCACGGCACAGCGGACACACCAGGAACCGCGGTGTTGGCCGTCGAATGGCGCTAGCTGCGCAGCATTTGTGCACCGCCGCCGTCAGTGTCAGCCAGTTTGCCGTGGCATACGGAGCTCCATCGCAGTCTTTAACACTGGTAGCATGCCGCGACAGCGTGGACGTGAACCGTATGTGCAGTTGACGGACTTTGAGCGAGGGCGTATAGTGGGCATGCGGGAGGCCGGATGGACGTACCGCCGAATTGCTCAACACGTGGGGCGTGAGGTCTCCACAGTACATCGATGTTGTCGCCAGTGGTCGGCGGAAGGTGTACGTGCCCGTCGACCTGGGACCGGACCGCAGCGACGCACGGATGCACGCCAAGACCGTAGGATCCTACGCAGTGCCGTAGGGGACCGCACCGCCACTTCCCAGCAAATTAGGGACACTGTTGCTCCTGGGGTATCGGCGAGGACCATTCGCAACCGTCTCCATGAAGCTGGGCTACGGTCCCGCACACCGTTAGGCCGTCTTCCGCTCACGCCCCAACATCGTGCAGCCCGCCTCCAGTGGTGTCGCGACAGGCGTGAATGGAGGGACGAATGGAGACGTGTCGTCTTCAGCGATGAGAGTCGCTTCTGCCTTGGTGCCAATGATGGTCGTATGCGTGTTTGGCGCCGTGCCGGTGAGCGCCACAATCAGGACTGCATACGACCGAGGCACACAAGCCAACACCCGGCATCATGGTGTGGGGAGCGATCTCCTACACTGGCCGTACACCACTGGTGATCGTCGAGGGGACACTGAATAGTGCACGGTACATCCAAACCGTCATCGAACCCATCGTTCTACCATTCCTAGACCGGCAAGGGAACTTGCTGTTCCAACAGGACAATGCACGTCCGCATGTATCCCGTGCCACCCAACGTGCTCTAGAAGGTGTAAGTCAACTACCCTGGCCAGCAAGATCTCCGGATCTGTCCCCCATTGAGCATGTTTGGGACTGGATGAAGCGTCGTCTCACGCGGTCTGCACGTCCAGCACGAACGCTGGTCCAACTGAGGCGCCAGGTGGAAATGGCATGGCAAGCCGTTCCACAGGACTACATCCAGCATCTCTACGATCGTCTCCATGGGAGAATAGCAGCCTGCATTGCTGCGAAAGGTGGATATACACTGTACTAGTGCCGACATTGTGCATGCTCTGTTGCCTGTGTCTATGTGCCTGTGGTTCTGTCAGTGTGATCATGTGATGTATCTGACCCCAGGAATGTGTCAATAAAGTTTCCCCTTCCTGGGACAATGAATTCACGGTGTTCTTATTTCAATTTCCAGGAGTGTATTTGCTGATGTGTTGCCCAGAAGCCTGGCCACAAACCCGCTACCCACAACTCAGCTCATGGAACTTGATGCTCTCGCTGATGATGGATTGATCAGTTTTCTCTCTCTATAAGCATAAGCAAGAATAATGAAATGCCGGCCGGGGTGGCCGAGCGGTTCTAGGCGCTACAGTCTGGAACCATGCAACCGCTACAGTCGCATGTTCGAATCCTGCTTCGGCATGGATGTGTGTGATGTCCCTAGGTTAGTTAGGTTTAAGGTAGTTCTAAGTTCTAGGGGACTGATGACCTCAGAAATTAAGTTCCATAGTGCTCAGAGCTATTTGAACCATTTGAATAATGAGAATATGCCTACGACCCGGCATGGTGCGTCCTGTCCACAGTTTTTGCTGGTTTCCTGTGGATCATAGAGACATGTTAGAATGTGAGCCAGCCCAGGATGAATACAAATTAGGCAACGAATTCGATGAGCGCAACATGAGAAAATTTCAATGTAATCTCCAAGTCCCCTTAGCAAAAATCGAAAAAATATAAAAATAAAATAAAATAAAATACTACTCCGTTTCCTTAATGATCTAATATTACCTCAGCAACTATACTGAACAAATTTAATAATATCCTTGCAGAAAAGAACTAGTTTAGTTAAATTTTAATCTTCTATGTATACAGGAGTTCAAAGCTTAAGGGGAAAGTAACTCTCGCATGATGTTTCACTGAGAAGTAACATAGTTCGATGTAACTTGGAGCATACGAGTACATGGAAAGAACTGCTGTAGTATACTAGAGAAGATAACTGAAGTACGCTATAAGACGAACAGAAACGACACTTTTATTCAAAGACAATAATTGTATTGAAGTTACCGTGATACATTCTCTGAAAATTAGTTCATGAGCCCACGCGAACAGTAAACGGTTGTGAAAACACACTTGACCTCTTAGCAACAAATAATCCTGAGTTAATAACGAGGATTAGTGAACACAGAGTTGTGGTAGCGAGATTGAATATTGTAATCCCCAAATCCTCGAAAAGAAAGCGAAAAATATACCTATTCAGAAAAGCAGATGAAAATTCACTTGACGTATTCCTAAGAGACAATCTCCACTCATTCCAAACTAATAAGCTTAGACCAGATGTGGCTTAAATTCAAAGTCGCGTGGCATTAGCCGAGCGGTCTCAGATGCTGCAGTCATGGACTGTGCGGCTGATCCCGGATGAGGTTCGAGTCCTCCCCCGGGCATGGGTCTGTGTGTTTGTCCTTAGGATAACTTAGGTTAAGTAGTGTGCAAGCTTAGGGACTGATGACCTTAGCAGTTAAGTCCCATAAGATTTCACACACGTTTGAACATTTTTTTAATACTATCGGCAGCAACTGAGAGATTTATACCAAATAAATTAACAAACGACGAAGCTGATCCTCTTTGGTACACAAAACGGGTTAGAACACTGTTGCAGAAACAGCGAAACAAACATTCCAAATTTAAATAGACGTAAAATCCCCAAGATAGGCGATATTTTACAGAAGCTCGAAATTTAGCGCGGACTTCAATGCGAGATGCCTATAACAGTTTCCACAACGAAACTTTGTCTCGAAACCTGGCAGAAAATCCAAAGAGATTCTGGTCGTATGTGAAGTATGTTAGCGGCAAGAAACAATCAATGCCTTCTCTGCGCGGTAACAATGGAGATACCATCGGAGACAGTGCTGCCAAAGCAGAGTTACTAAACACAGCCTATCGAAATGCCTTCACAAAAGAAGGCGAAGTAAATATTCCAGAATTCGAATCGAGAACAGCTGCCAACATGAGTAACGTAGAAGTAAATATCCTTGGAGTAGTGAAGCAACTTAAATCACTTAATAGAAGCAAGTCTTCTGGTCCAGACTGTATACCAATTAGGTTCCTTTAGGAGTATGGTGATGCATTAGCTCCAAAGTTAACAATCATATACAACCGTTCGCTCGACGAAAGATCTGTACCCAAAGACTGGAAAGTTGCATAGGTCCCATCAATATCCAAGAACGGCAGTAGTAGTAATCCACTAAATTACAGGCCCATGTCGTTAACGTCGATATGCAGCAGGATTTTAGAACATATAATTGTGTTCGAACATTATGAATTACTTCGAAGAAAACGGTCTATTGTCACACAGTCAGCATGGGTTTAGAAAACATCGTTCCTGTGAAACACATCTAGCTCTTTATTCACATGAAGTGTTCAGTGCTATTGACAAGGGATTTCAGATCGATTCCGTATTTCTGGATTTGCGGAAGGCTTTTGACACTGTACCACACAAGCGGTTCGTAGTGAAATTGCGTGCTTGTGGAATATCGTCTCAGTTATATGACTGGATTTGTGATTTCCTGTCAGAGAGGTCACAGTTCGTAGTAAGTGGCGAAAAGTCATCGAGTAAAACAGATGTGATTTCTGACGTTCCCCAAGGTAGTATTATAGGCCCTTTGCTGTTCCTAATCTCTATCAACGATTTGGGAGACAATCTGAGCAGCCGTCGTCGGTTGTTTGCAGATGACGCTGTTTTTTTTATCGATTAATAAAGTCATCAGAAAATCAAAACAAACTGGAAAACGATTTAAAAAAGATATCTGAATAGTGCGAAAACAAGGCAGTTGACCCTAAATAACGAAAAGTGTGAGGTCATCCTCATGAGTATGAAAAGGAATTCGTTAAACTTCGGTTACATGATAAATCAGTCTAATCTAAAAGCCGTAAATTCAGCTAAATACCTACGAACAACTTAAATTGGATGGAACACACATAAAATGTTGTGGGGAAGGCTAACCAAAGACTGCGTTTTATTGGCAGGACACTTGGAAAATGTAACAGACCTACTAAGGAGACTGCCTACACTACGCTTGTCCGCCCTCTTTTAGAATACTGCTGCGCGGTGTGGGATTCTTACCAGATAGGACTGACGGAGTACATAGAAAAAGTTCAAAGGAAGGCAGCAAGTTTTGTATTATCGCGAAATATGTGAGAGAGTGTCACAGAAATGGTACACGATTTGGGCTAGATATCATTAAAAGGCGTTTTTCGTTGCGATGGAATCTTCTCACGAAATTCCAATCACCAACTTTCTCCTCCTACACCTGCCTGGAGTAGCATCTTGGAAACTATTATATGAAGGAAATTTTTGTTTTGGACAGCCAAAAGCGGCGACTCATACGAGTCAGATTGTACCTATCAAGACTTGAAAGCAGACCTTGGGTTGCGATTCTTATTCAAATTACTACAGAACGAAGTCACCACAATCTCTTACGTCTTTACCATGTGTGGACTAGGTCAATTAATCAGTGAGACAATATTAGAAAAAGTGATCATATGCTTTAGGCAAACTCTTCTATAGATCTAAAAAATTGATCAGAATTTTACAGTAAAATTTCCACCAATGACTAGCGCTATAGGTTATTTGCATGCACAAAGGCTCATTGTGCAAAAGGTATGCAGTGGAATTTAATTTCGGATCAGATATGTATGTTTTAAAAAGCTGATAAACGCTAATGAGCTTTTTGCTCACGCTTAATGGGCGGTGTTGAATGTATAGTTTTTAAATATTTACTGCTGCTGAAATTCGACGAACCTTTGAAAGTACACCTCTAGCAAAATAACATATACAGCCTAGCAGTGTGTGTACTATGTGTTAGGCCTGGCTTTATTGTCTGTTTTCATCATTTATAATTCCAGTAGTTCAATGTGTCACTTAGAATCTTACACAGGATGTCCGAGTTAAACAAATCTAATACATAAAAAGCAATCTTTGTTTACGCACTTGCTTGCACTTGCGCGATGGTTATAGGCACAGTGCAATTAACTTACAGTAGGTGGCGCGCGTTTCATACCGGCGAATGTATTTGAAAGAGCAAATACTCAGAAGCGTCAAAAATTGCCGCATCTTGCATGACGTTTTCATTGATTACTCCTTTTCAACTAACTCCGTCGCAACACATTTCGCAGACATTAGGCGCATATACCACTGTATACACCTGCAAAATTATATCATAGTACAGCTCATAGTTCAGGAGATACGACGTCATAAACATTGAGCTGCGTGAAAATCAAAGTGTTGGGCAAAATTCACTTGACTTATAGGTGAAATATATATGACATGTGCTTATGCGGGCAAAGTCAAGAGTAAAATGCTCATCCTGGAGGGGTAAGAACCACCAATTGTGGTGTCACCGCCAGACACCACACTTGCTAGGTGGTAGCCTTTAAATCGGCCGCGGTCCGTTAGTATACGTCGGACCCGTGTGTCGCCACTGTCAGTGATTGCAGACCGAGCGCCGCCACACGGCAGGTCTAGAGAGACTTCCTATCACTCGCCTCAGTTGTACAGCCGACTTTGCTAGCGATGGTTCACTGACAAATTACGCTCTCATTTGCCGTGACGATAGTTAGCATAGCCTTTGTGGTGTCACCGCCAGACACCACACTTGCTAGGTGGTAGCTTAAATCGGCCGCGGTCCATTTAGTACATGTCGGACCCGCGTGTCGCCACTGTGTGATCGCAGACCTAGCGCCACCACAAGGCAGGTCTCGAGAGACGATATAGCACTCGCCCCAGTTGTACGAGGAGATTGCTAGCGACCATACGGACGAAGCCTTCCTCTCATTTGCCGAGAGCCAGTTAGAATAGCCTTCTGCTAAGTCCATGGCTACGACCTAGCAAGGCGCCATTAGCCTTACCTACTTTGAGAGTTATAGTATAAATGTCTCAAGAAGAATGCTGTAGTCATCAAATAATAAAGTTAAGTATAAAGCAGCTACGTAATTTTCTTGCTACCATTCAATAGTTATCCAGTTCCAGAATTGACGCCCGTCGGCGTGAGTGTGTACGCGTGCCTTTCTATCGGCTACCCGTCACTGTGGACTGGCTGCCTTGTCAGTCCACTTCAGCCTTAAGCTACGTCATTTGCTACGACCTAGCAAGGCGCCATTATCAATTGCTATTTATCTTGTGATGCATGTACCGTCAGGCCGATGTTCACCAATTATGGATTAAAGTTAAGTATTCCAGAAGCTACGTACCTTTTTTGCTAGTCTCTATTTTTTTAACTGTTCCAGACCTCACGCCAGCCTGCGTGAGCTTAAACGCGTGCCATTCGGCTTCCTCTCATAGTGGCTTGGCTGTCTCGCCAAGTCACAACACCAATCTTCTATTGAGGTGATAACGTGGAGAGAGAAGAGAGGATGAGGAGATGGACAGGCAGGAAGAGAGAAGAAGATAGGCACAGGTAACAGGAAGAGGAGGAGGAGGAGGAGGAGGATAGAGATAGGGGCAGGAGAAATGGGCAGAGAGAGGGGACAGGAGGAGATGGACAGAGAAAGGAAATAGGAGGAGATGGATAGAAACAGGGGGAGGAACAGATAGACAAGGAGATTTGGGGATGAGGAATTAAATAGACAAAGAGGAAGGAGAAAATGGACAGAGAAATGGAAGAAGAAGAGCTGGACACAGAAAGGAAAGGGGAGCAGACGAACAGTGAGATGAGGGAGGAGGGCAAGGACAGAGAGAGGGAGGAGAAGATGGACAGAGAGAGGGGAAGATTAAGAAAGAGATGGGAGGAGGAGATAGAATTGGAGGGGGGAGTATGAGCTGGATAGAGGAGGAAGGAAGAAGAAAATGGGCAGAAAGAAGGGCAGGAGAAGATGCACATAGAGTGGGAGATGGAGGAGGTCGACAGAGAGAAGGGTTGGTTCAATGCAGCTGAAGGGGAGGGGCAAGTAAGAGGTGGACAAATAGTAGATTAGAATAAATAAATAACCAGGCAATGCCGGGTTCTCAGCTGGTAAGAATGTAAAATCTAATAGGTTGAGAGGTAATTGAGACATTTATTGACGGTATGTTTCTGCAAGTATGGTAACTCAAAATGTTTTTTACGCACCTAATACACCTCGATATGCGCATCGTTATGGCGCAACAGATATCTGGTGTGACGTGTACTTCTTTCCAAGCGTTTTGTAGCATTTCGGGAGTAACACTTGCGATATTGCACAAATAGTTCTGGTAGCTCACGGACTGGTGTCTGATACACTCCAATCTTGATAAATACCTACAGAAAGAAATCTAGTGACGTAATGTCTGGGCTTCTAGTGGGCCAAGCAATCGATGGACTACCTCCCATTCCAGCGATCTGGGAACTCATGAACCAAGAAATCCTCACTATGTTCGAAAATGGCAATGTGCACCACCTTAATGAAAGATCACGTCATGAATAAGCCGCGGCACAGCAAACAGTTAAAACATGGCTAAGTACGTTTTTCATTAACAGTAGGCTCTGCGAATCTTGATAAATACCTACAGAAAGAAATCTAGTGACGTAATGTCTGGGCTTCTAGTGGGCCAAGCAATCGATGGACTACCTCCCATTCCAGCGAT
Source organism: Schistocerca serialis cubense (assembly GCF_023864345.2). Lineage (NCBI taxonomy): Eukaryota > Metazoa > Arthropoda > Insecta > Orthoptera > Acrididae > Schistocerca > Schistocerca serialis. The sequence continues at coordinate 197,114,189 of NC_064638.1, read as the reverse complement.
CTGGGAACTCATGAACCAAGAAATCCTCACAATGTTCGAAAATGGCAATGTGCACCACCTTAATGAAAGATCACGTCACGAATAAGCCGCGGCACAGCAAACAGTTAAAACATGGCTAAGTACGTTTTTCATTAACAGTAGGCTCTGCGAAGATGAATGGGTCTATAACGCTGTCCTTCAACAATCTACTTTCGGAAAGCCACGTTCGCACCTTATTATTACGTGGGGGGGGGGGGGGGGGCGTAGCCTCGTTCGAGACACGGGGAAAATCCAGGAATGCCTCATTGTCACCCATTTTTGCCAGAGCTGTCTCGGCGAATGCCTTCCGTCATGGCCTCCCCTGAGGCTTGATTTTGTGACGAAAGTGTAGTTTGTACGCCCGTAGGCACAACTTTTTATGGACGACATCGTGTCCTGTCGAACGAAGTAACAGTTACTACCCACTTGCTTGTCGGATTGACTTTGTAGGGCTCCGCTGGAAGGACGTACGGATTAATTCAACGGTAGCCTCTGAAACTATTTGCTTCAAGTGATGGCCCAACATCGAAAGCAAACCCCCAGTTTCCCAGAGCCACTTGTCCGGTGCGAAGCCGTCCCGATCCCCACTGGTAGTCATGAAGTGGACCGAGTGTTGTAGATTGGCAGGAGAGCCAACCCAGGAATCTAGAGGAAGCCGAAAGGCACGCATTTTAGCTCACGCAGGCTGGCGTGAGGTCTGGAACAGGACAAGGAATTTAGACTTTAGAAAAGAACGGACGTAGCTGGTGGAATACTTAACTTTAATCCATTAATGGTGAAGGTCGGTCTTGCCGTTACATGATTCACGATATTAATAGTTCAAAACCATCGTACAATATGCGTTAGATGAGTATGTGCCAAGCAAGATCGTAAGAGATGGAAAAGAGCCACCGTGGTACAACAACCGAGTTAGAAAACTGCTGCGGAAGCAAAGGGAACTTCACAGCAAACATAAACATAGCCAAAGCCTTGCAGACAGATTTTTCTCTCTAGACCTGCCGTGTGGCGGCGCTCGGTCTGCAATCACTGATAGGGGCGACACGCGGGTCCGACGTATACTAACGGACCAAGGCCGATTTAAAGGCTACCACCTAGCAAGTGTGGTGTCTGGCGATGACACCACACCGAGGACTTCATGAACTTCTGGCGGATGATCAAGGAGGTCGTAGACGTGAAGTCTTTCAAAGTTTCTGGGAATGACCTCTACAAGGTCTTCCCCTCCACCATTGACGAACAGAAGAAGCTCATGGACTTTGTCAGGGCACAGGGGCTGCATTGCTAGACGCACAGTACACCACCTCCCCCTTAGGGTGGACCCCAGCCACCTGAAACAAGAGCTTGGGGACCTGGGCTATGCCGTCCCCAGGACGCACAAAAAAATTCCGTTGTTCCTCGTTGTCTTGGCTGACAATGAGGACAACCGCAAGATTTTTCAGTCAGAATCAATTGCAGACACTAATATTTCTCTAGAACCTCTCCGGGTATAGGATAAGCGGCCGCAGTGCTACTCTTGTCAGAGCCTGAATGACGTCGTCTACAACTTCACTATGCCTGCACGCAGTGCTAAGTGCATGGGCCAAGACAAAAGCAAAGAATGTCTCAAAAGCGTGCGGATCGTCCTCAATGCTGCAACTGTGGCGAGCTATAGGGGCTGCAGTGATTTCCCCAGCATGTTATAGTTCTGGGTGGAGATTTTAATTTGCCGGATATAGACTGGGAGACTCAAACGTTCATAACTGGTGAAGGGACAAAGAATCCAGTGAAATTTTTTTAAGTGCTTTATCTGAAAACTACCTTGAGCAGTTAAACAGAGAACCGACTCGTGGCGATAGCATATTAGACCTTCTGGTTAAAGGCGCTGCAGTCTGGAACCGCAAGACCGCTACGGTCGCAGGTTCGAATCCTGCCTCGGGCATGGATGTGTGTGATGTCCTTAGGTTAGTTAGGTTTAAGTAGTTCTAAGTTCTAGGGGACTTATGACCACAGCAGTTGAGTCCCATAGTGCTCAGAGCCATTTTGAATCATCTGGTGACAAACAGACCCGAACTATTTGAACCAGTTAACGCAGAACAGGGAATCAACGATAATAAAGCGGTTACTGCATCGATGATTTCAGCCGTGAATAGAAAAATTAAAAAAGGTAGGAAGATTTTTCTGTTTAGCAAAAGTGACAAAAAGCAGATTACAGAGTACCTGACGGCTCAACACAAAAGTTTTGTCTCAAGTACAGATAGTGTTGAGGATCAATGGACAAAGTTCAAAACCATCGTACAATATGCGTTAGATGAGTATGTGCCAAGCAAGATCGTAAGAGATGGAAAAGAGCCACCGTGGTACAACAACCGAGTTAGAAAACTGCTGCGGAAGCAAAGGGAACTTCACAGCAAACATAAACATAGCCAAAGCCTTGCAGACAGACAAAAATTACGCGAAGCGAAATGTAGTGTGAGGAGGGCTATGCGAGAGTGCGTTCAATGAATTCGAAAGTAAAGTTCTGTGCACTGACTTGGCAGAAAATCCTAAGAAATTTTGGTCTTATGTCAAAGTGGTAGGTGGATCAAAACAAAATGTCCAGACACTCTGTGACCAAAATGGTACCGAAACAGGATGACAGACTAAAGGCCGAAATACTAAATGTCTTTTTCCAAAGCTGATTCACAGAGGAAGAGTGCACTGTAGTTCCTTCTCTAGATTGTCGCACAGATGACAAAATGGTAGATATCGAAATAGACGACAGAGGGATAGAGAAACAATTAAAATCGCTCAAAAGAGGAAAGGCCGCTGGACCTGATGGGATACCAGTTCGATTTTACACAGAGTACGCGAAGGAACTTGCCCCCCTTCTTGCAGCGGTGTACCGTAGGTCTCTAGAAGAGCGTAGCGTTCCAAAGGATTGGAAAAGGGCACAGGTCATCCCCGTTTTCAAGAAGGGACATCGAACAGATGTGCAGAACTATAGACCTACATCTCTAACGTCGATCAATTGTAGAATTTAGGAACACGTATTATGTTCGAGTATAATGACTTTTCTGGAGACTAGAAATCCACTCTGTAGGAATCAGCATGGGTTTCGAAAAAGACGGTCGTGTGAAACTCATCTCGCGCTATTCGTCCACGAGACTCAGAGGGCCATAGACACGGGTTCACAGGTAGATGCCGTGTTTCTTGACTTCCGCAAGGCGTTCGATACAGTTCCCCACAGTCATTTAATGAGCAAAGTAAGAGCATATGGACTATCAGACCAATTGTGTGATTGGATTCAAGAGTTACTAGATAACAGAACGCAGCATGTCATTCTCAATGGAGAGAAGTCTTCCGAAGTAAGAGTGATTTCAGGTGTGCCGCAGGGGAGTGTAGTAGGACCGCTGCTATTCACAATATACATAAAAGACCTTGTGGATGACATCGGAAGTTCACTGAGGCTTTTTGCGGATGATGCTGTGGTATATCTAGAGGTTGTAACAATGGAAAATTGTACTGAAATGCAGGAGGATCTGCAGCGAATTGATGCATGGTGCAGGGAATGGCAATTGAATCTCAATGTAGACAAGTGTAATGTGCTGTGAATACATAGAAACAAAGGTGCCTTATCATTTAGCTACAAAATAGCTGGTCAGCAACTGGAAGCAGTTAATTCCATAAATTATCTGGGAGTACGCATTAGGAGTGATTTAAAGTGGAATGTTCATATAAAGTTGATCGTCGGTAAAGCAGATGCCAGACTGAGATTCATTGGAAGAATCCTAAGGAAATGCAATCCGAAAACAAAGGAAGTAGATTACAGTACGCTTGTTCGCCCACTGCTTGAATACTGCTCAGCAGTGTGGGATCCGTACCAGATAAGTTTGATAGAAGAGATAGAGAAGATCCAACGGAGAGCAGCGCGCTTCGTTACAGGATCATTTAGTAATCGCGAAAGCGTTACGGAGACGACAGATAAACTCCAGTGGAAGACTCTGCAGGAGAGACGCTCAGTAGCTCGGTACGGGCTTTTGTTGAAGTTTCGAAAACATACCTTCCCCTAGAATCAAGCAGTATATTGCTCCCTCCTACGTATATCTCGCGAAGAGACCATGAGGATAAAATCAGAGAGATTAGAGCCCACACAGAAGCATACCGACAATCCTTCTTTCCACGAACAATACGACACTGGAATAGAAGGGAGAACCGACAGAGGTACTCAAGGTACCCTCCGCCATACACCGTCAGGTGGCTTGCGGAGTATGGATGTAGATGTAGATGTAGAAACGAGGCAAGGCGGCACAGAAAGTGCAACCTGGAGTTAGTTTTGCGACGATTGATAGAGGGGAAGACTGCGGAATAGCAGGTCCCACACACTGGCGACCGTCGAAAGCTTCCCGCCCGTCGCAACTGGCCGAAAGTTCACAGCGTGTCTCCTGCGCTGCAAGGTCACCCCCTCCTCACCTGGCCAGTGCCGTGGACGGACGGGCTGCTCCTACTACACAGAATCTTGAATGAGATTTTCACTCTTCAGCGGAGTGTGCGCTGATATGAAACTTCCTGGCAGATTGAAACTTTGTGCCGGACCGAGACTCTAACTCGGGACCTTTGCCCTTTCGTGGGCAAGTGCTCTACCAACTGCGCTACCCAAGCACGACTCACGCCCCGTCCTCACAGACGAGGTACTGGCAGAAGTACAGCTGTGAGGACGGGGCGTGAGTCGTGCTCGGATAGCGCAGTGGGTAGAGCAAAGGTCCTGAGTTCGAGTCTCGGTCCGGCACACAGTTTTAATCTGCCAGGAAGTTTTACACAGAATCTTGCTCGTGACCAGAGCCAGCCTGGCCCTGGCCCCCAGGTACCTACACCCCCCGCCCCTTCGATCGCGTGTGTTGTTGCTGAAGATCTGCAAGTTCTGCTGCAAATACTAAATAGAATTATGGTAAACTTCCACCACTTGTCTCCGCAGTTGCGACGGCCCTGGCTAATAATCACGTTCGTGGCCTGACAGTCTGCGTTTTCAATGCAAATAGTCTCGTACCCAAGCAGGGTGAATTTCGGGAATTTCTTAGCGACGAGGCAGCTGACATCTGCCTCGTCTGCGAAACATTCCTAAAACCAGGTGTCCACGTTAATGCTGCAAACTACTGCTGTTACCGCCGCACCGACTGGCTGACTGCTGGTGGCGGTACGGCGGTTTACGTCAGATCGTCGTTGCGGAATTTTCCTGTGCAATTGCCCCAGCTAGACACCCTTGAGGCTTCCGGTGTGATAATTCAAACAACAATCGACCAGATCACTTCCCTGGCGGCCTACCAGGCCTCTCTGGGGGTACTGCAAGAAGTGGCCATGGGGGTGGGTGGGTGGGAGGGTGGGTGGTGGGGGGGGGGGGCGAAGTCCGCTCAATGGAACTCTCGCCTCACCAACGTCAGCGGGCGCCGACTAGAACGAGTTGCTCTGCGACACAGTGCCATTATCCTGGGGCCCTTTGACCCCACTATTTTCCCAGTACATGGACAACCTGACGTACTCGACAACGCCATTTTAATGGGTGGGGGAGTTGATCAGTTTACGTCTGTTGCAACGAGGACAGCCCTGTCATCTGATCAAGTACCAGTGATCTTTGACATAGATGTCATTGGTGTGGCAGTAGAGGCAGGCTGTCCGACCTACAGAAGGGTCGATCTCGAGCGCTTTCAAGCCGAGGTAACGACGTACCTTCCTGATGCACTTGATCCTGTGGAGGTGGGAGCTGTAGCAGCCATCGCCTCTCTAAATAAGGTACTTCTACTTGCTGCAGATGTCGCGACTCCTGGACGTCCCCGCCACCCGTGGGTTAGGTGTCGCCGGCTCCCACAACCAATACCAGAGGCCACTGCAGTCAAAAACCGCCTTTTTCGTGAGTGGCAACTCACGAGGCAGCCAGCGACGAATTGTCGCATTAACCGCATGTGACCTGCGGTGGTCCAAGCACACCGCAACAAGGATTGGGCAGACCTTGTCGACTCCCTCGATCCGGACGACGGCAGTGCTTGGCGCTTCGTGCGCGGCAGGTAGCGCGTCTCCCACTGCAGTTCGGTCAATATTACATCTGTCAGCCTGACGCCAAGGCCAACGCCATGACGCGTACCTTTGAGGCAAATTTAAGGCCTGTCATCGACGTTGTCAACGAGGCCCACTTCAGGCTCGTGGAAGAACGCCTTCCAACCTTCCTTGCTTCAAGAGAGGAAGATGACGCCATTGACCCCATTACTGCCAAAGACATCGCTTCACTACTTCGGACGCTTAACACCCGGAGGGCTTGTGGCAACGACGGCATCCCGAATTTACTCCTCTGATACCTACATCAGGAGTATCATCCATATCTGGCAGGCATCTTCAACGACATACTTCCTTTGGATGTTTACCCTTCTGTATGGAAACATGCAGAGGTGGTGGTTATCTCGAAGCAAGACAAAGACCCACAATTGTCGTTCAGCTACAGGCAGATAAGCCTTCTCCCATCCCTCTCGAAGGTTTTCGCAAAGCGGCTACTTCGACATGTAAATCAAGAACATCTTCTCCTGGGTGAGCAGTTCGGGTTTCACGGCGGTCACGCCACGTACCACCAGCTGCTGAAACTCGTCGAACATGCGATGAGGGCACTGGAGACGAGAGAATACCTAGGGGCGGTGTTCCTATACGTCTCCCGTGCCATAGACTCCGTATGGTTCGGCGGCCTCGTCTACAAGTTGTTTGTACTTTGGGTGCCGACGTCGCAGGGGGTCCTCCTGAGGTCATATCTCACCAGCAAGACTTTCCACGTCTGGGCGAGCCAGGGAAGGTTCACTGTCAGGCCCATCCATGCTGGAGTACCGCAGGGGTCCGCACTTGGCCCTCTGCTCTACTCGCTTTTCACAGCGAGTGGACAGAGTGGAGTTGGCCCTCTCTGAGGACAACACTGCTCTATTCACTCGCAGTATGAATGTGGACCACATGGAACTTCGCCTCCAGCAAGGCCGTGAATCACTTGGTGCTTGGGTCACCAAGTGGCGCCTTAAATTTAATGCAGGAAAGAGCCAGGCAGTTGCTTTTTCAAGGTAGAAGGTACCTCCTAATCTTGAACCCCTTTATATTGCGGGAAGCCCCATCCCGTAGTCCAGGACTGCGACATATCTCGTTGTGAGACTGGACCAGCGGCTTACCTGTGACCTACATATCAAATGGGTCAGGAACAGAGCCATAGGGAGACTCTGCGCCTCATACCCCCTGCTAAATAAGGAGTTGATCTTGTCCCCCCCACCACGGTATCACGCTGTATCTGACACTGGTGCTCCCAGTGTTGGAGTATGCGGCCACGGTGTGGGGCAATGCTGTCGACTCCTCGATACTCTCCCTCCAGCGGGTGCAAAACAAGGAGCTCAAGCTTGCGCTGCACCTCCCCCGGTTCTACCCATCTGCCTTTCTTCATGATGATACCGGACTTCTGACATTGCGTGATAGTTTTCGGGCCATTGCAAAAAGCGGGTCACTCCCGCAACCGGCTCATACACGGACTGGACCACCAACCACACCACTGGCCTACTACCTACCTGTTGCGGGAATGACTCACTTCCCAACAGCCCAAGGTAACACCCCCATCAACCATGAGGACCCCCACAACCGATAGTACATCCCCTCCCAACATAATTTAGGCCCTGCAGGCACAGCACACAAGTGCTTATCCTGCCCCCACATGTGCGATAGGACGGCACGTTAGTCAGCCAGCCAGCCAGCTATGGCTCCATTGGTTTTCCGCTATGGAGCCCTAGTGGTCGTGCTTGCCCGATGTTTGGGCATGTGTTGGCGAGACTTGGAGTGACCGTTACGAAGGAACGTTGGTTTCTCGCCTGAGACCGCTCGGCTACATCGGGCGGCCATGAGTCATTCTAGGACAGTGCGCACGTCATGTTTAGTGTTAAGACAGCGTGCTTGTAATGTTACTTGAGTATCTTACGATTTATTCTGTGGTCTCCGTTTGAAGGGGGCTTGACTTTGGCTCACATATCGCGGACATTAAATGGGCTGCTGCTAGAGGGCTCTAAATTATAGTGTGTTACGTGGCAGTGTGTAACTTAACCATGAGGAACACATCGAGTTTCTAAGTGAAAGCACGAATTGGAAGAGTTCGTCCACACATGGAGCGCCCTCTCTTTCAGTATGAAAGTCCCACGTCACACATGAGTGGAGGGGTATTGGCAGCAATGCGATGCCTTGCGTTCACTGTCATCGATCATCCTCCGTACATTCCCGCGTTGGACATCACTTTGATAGTGACGAAGCGGTGCAAGCAGAGGTGGGGTTGTGGCTCTGTCAACAAAGCCAAACATTCTACAGTGATGGTGGCAACAAATTGGTCTCACTTGGGGAGAAATGTGTTCGCCGCCCGAGTGACTATGTTGAGAAATAAATATGTAGACGTGAAGAATAAAGATGTCGAATGTTAATAAAATTTGTTTTATTTAAAAAGCTTTAATTGTTTTCACGAAAAAATTTCGGAGACATTACTTTTCACTACGCCATCTTACTAGTGTAATTATAAATTTCTGATCGCTATGATACTGTTAGCATCATGTAATTTAAACGAGGGAAAAGCCCATTGTGCGTTATGAACCCTGTTATTCTAGGCGGTTGGGTTACTCCTATGCCGTAAGAAATAATGTTTCTGAAACGAACCTCTAGCAAAGAGGTGGAAGTGGTTAGATGCTAGAATATGAAGTTAACGTTCGTGCCATAAAATATTTATTTTTTTAAAGTCCAAATTCTTAATTTTACTGTCAACAGTGCTTTAAACAATTATAAGGCTATCAATTATATCAGTTTACAGCACACAAATGAAAAGGGTTATTAGAAAATCGCCAAGAACACAGCTAACATAAATGGAAACTCAATTAGTTCAGTCAGGTAATCATAGATCATGAGAACAGTGGGTAAAAACCAACACATATAAATACAATCAAACAAAGGTGCACTCTTAACTGAACAATGCATACATTGTGCACTAATGTTTTAACACTAAATAATCTGCTAATACTGATTAACAGGCTAAAAATTTCACATGTGCAAGCTTCAACAACCAGTCCTGTGTCGTGCCTTAACTTTCTAATCAGTAACCTTTGAACTCTGTGCACTTGATTCTAACCGAATAAAACGCCCAATAGGGCTCTCTTACTACGGCTAAAAGTAACTTGTTATCACCCGGAGAAGACATTACACTCTCACTCATTAATAATCGTGATACATGCGTAACACGCGAGGTTCACGTCTACTGTCACTCTATAACCACACACTGAAATCAATTTATGAATGTAGTCACGGGAAAAATCTCACCTTATCTTAGTGGATTTGCACTGGGGGTCTCAACCACTTCCTCAGCACTGAACTCTGTGCTGACCAGATACGTCGTCGTGTTTTTACCGTTCTACCCTGCTGGCTTTGCAGCAGGTAACCGACCGCATGGACTAGGAAAACCGCGTGGCGGTACTGTCGACGTCTTTATCGGCCAAGCTCGGCGACCCGGACTGGACGCTGTCCAATCTCGGAAGGCGTTAGTGACTTGCAGCCACATCTCCCCTCCAAGTCGCTGCTCTTTGGGGAACTGTCTTCTGTCAGACGTAAGCACTGATTCGCCCTCAACCAACCCAGAGAGACCTTAGCTCAGTTTGGCAGGGCACACGTGCACCACATCACAGCGGAGGTCGCGAGGCTGGCGCTAAAGAAGTTGCCTAGTACTTAGATGAAGCGAAGGTGTGCACAGTTCAGTCCTCTCCCCTGCCCCCTCCCCCCAAACTCGATCCTAGAGGAGTCATTCCCCGAGCGGCCCGCCTTCAGCTCACTAGTATGGACCCCGTTGGTTTTACTGGTGGCTACATTCTTTACCAAGAGACTTGCTGGGGTGGGCATCTTCGGAAACTTACAGGGACCACGAAGACGGGGAAAAAGTTAACTGTCTTGTTCCTGTTCTTCTTAATGGTCTTAGTATTGATTTCCTCCAGCAAGAGGTCATTGATCGACCACAGACTGTAAATTGGAGAATTCACTGGGTACGCCAGCATTAATTTAACAGCTGCTGTCTTATATGCTTCATGCACCAGGTCACTGAATGCAAGGTTAAGTCAGCTAATGGACCTATCCGCGTTACCGTGAGACTGGCTTTCATGAATAATCAGAGCGGATTTGAGATAGCGATTAATATGCTCCTCAAAAGATCGCTGAGGATAGTACAGAACGGTGGTGATATATGATATGGCGTTACCAAAACAGAATTTTTTGAACTGCCTAGATTTGGAAGACGGTGCATTATCGCTGACAAATGCTTCTGGAGCACCAGAGTAAGAAAATATCTTGCTAAGATGCTGAATAGTTAAAGCTGCCGTCATTTTCCTGTTTGGGGCCAACCAGTGAGGGAATGCAACCACCACAGCCAATATACCTTTATTCCCACTCTCCGTATGTGGAAGTGGCCATAAACAGTTTACGAATAGTTTATCTGTGGGCTTCTCTACCCAGCTAGAGTGCAGCAAAATTTGACGAGCTTTGACATTAGACTTTTCTGGCACTGCTGGACCAATTTCCTGACATCAGAATTCAGAAACGGCCATGTCAGCTGTCCCTTAATTTTCATGGTGATCCTTCCCACTAAGGAGCTGTTGTTTAACCTCCTTGAGCACTGAATCCCGTTTCTGGTGTTCCTCCAAGTTTTCGAACAGTGTAGGAATCTCTGTGAACACAGCTGCACAAAAATGGTAATACTCATTGGGCAGCGGTATCTCAAGAGGCTCCTGAGGCTAGGCTATCATTCGGCTCAACGCAACTGCTAACCTATTGTCAGGATTCCTTATATGCTTCACTACAAACCGGAAAGCTGAAATCCATACTCCCCATCAGGCAGTCCTACCGGTTTTGTGAGGCCTCACCTACACCAAGGATAGCCCCTGATTGTCAGTTTCCAATAAGAAATTACGGTGTTTCAACTAAAACTTAAATTTGTCCAGACCAAAGTCTCTAATTCATATATGACTATTTAACACCTGTCACTGAAAGGGTCCTGGCCTGTGGTCCCCATCAAAATTCTGTAACGAAACAGCAGTCATTCCGGAATTGGAAGCATTTGTCTGGAGAATAATTTGACTGTGAAAATCAGGAATGGCCAACGTTGGAGCATTGCTGAGTGCTTGTTTCCAAGCGTCAACGACAGACTGTTGGCTATTACACCACTTGAATGGTTCTCCTTCAACACAGGCAGTTCAAGAGATTGGCTAGTTGGGCAAAATTCGGCACAAACTTCCTAAAAGAATTCACTATGCCAACAAGCTGGACTATTCCCTTCTTATCCTGAGGTGACGGAAAATTATAAATAGCCTTAGTGCTGTCATGGTCGATTTTGACATCATTGGCGCAAACCAGGTGACGCAATAAAGATATCTCAGAACGGGCTAAATTAACCTTAGCATGTTAATCCTGCCTACCTAAAATAGTTTAACAACTGCTGAAGATGTTGAAGGTGTTCATCAAAGGTCTTGCTGTAAATAGCAGTGTTGGCGAGGTAGTTATACACATAATGAAATTTAAGCTCCCCCAAAACATTATCAAGCAAACGCGATAAGACTCCCAATCGATAATCCGAAAGGAACCCTGTTGATCTAGTACAAGTTCCAGTCAGTGCACAAACAGTCACCTGTTTCAACTCTTCAGCCAGAGATATTTGGTAGTAAGCCTTATTCAGGTCGAGAACGGTGGAATATTGTGCTCCTGTAAACCAAGTGAATTATATTTGCAGGTCAGGCAAGGGAACTAACTCCATAACTACTCTCCCATTTCAAATTCTGTAGTCGAGAAGAGGCCCATACCCTTCGCCATTAGCCTTGGGGACTAAAAACAAGGATGAGACATGTGGAGAAATAGATAGTCCAATCACCCCTTCCGAGAGCAACTTTTCAAGAGTCCTCTTCTGCTCTCGCATCTTGGGTGGCGACAAGTGGTAAGGAGGGTGTCGCCCGAGATCTTATTGGGGAGATTGATTTTATACTTTATTCTATCCGTTGCTCCCAACGATTTGGTCAAAAGTGTGGAAATTGATTTAATAACTCTAGTAATCACTGTGCTTCATCCTGCCTGAAAAGGTCAAACTCGAATCAGAACTTTCCAGACTTCACGTTATTTTCTGCATAATGTTGGCTCTGTCTGCATACTTGAAGCCCCTCATTTGGATAAAACTTGAAGAAGAACCTCTTCCCTGTGTAGTCCAAAACACAACCTGTTCTGTGTATGAAATCATAATGCAACAGTAAATCAACAGACATTTGTTCAGCAACAACGAATTTAACAGCCCATGAAGAATGCTGAACTCTCAAATTAACTCACATCTCTCCTAACAAGGGCAACAACTGGCCTTAACTGTAGAACTTGTTTGTATAGTGACTTCAAACTTCGTATGCTTACTCTCGCCCGCCCAGTTGGCCGTGCGGTCTAACGCACGGCTTTCCGAGCTGGAAGAAGCGCCGGTCCCCGGCACGAGTCCGCCCGGCGGATTTGTGTCGAGGTCCGGTGAGCTGGCCAGTCTGTGGATGGTTTTTAGGCGGTTTTCCATCTGCCTCGGCAAATGCGGGCTGGTTCCCCTTATTCCGCCTCAGTTACACTATGTCGGCGATTGCTGCGTAAACAAGTTCTCCACGTGCGCGTACACCACCATTACACTACCACGCAAACATAGGGGTTACACTCGTCTGGTGTAAGACGCTCCCTGGGTGGTCCACCGGGAGCCGAACCACACAATAACCCTGGGTTCGGTGTAGGGCGGCGGAGGCGTGAAGTGGACTGCGGTAGTCGTCGTGGGGTTGTGGACTACTGCGTCTGCGGCGGGGACGGAGCCTCTCCGTCGTTTCTAAGTCCTCGGTTAACATAACGTAACATAACTTAACATGCTTACTCTCAGTGTACGAAGTGTAATTAAGCAGGGAAGCGCTGCTGCCGGAATCCAGCAATCCACAAACCGGTTTGTGATTGATGGCGGCAAAGTCTAACGGAATCGAGGACTTACTGACTCCTCTTAACTTATTACATCCCCCTGGTGACCAACCTCGTTGCCTTCCCCAAACTCGTTGTTGACACTTTCATGTGCCGCCACTTCCTCCGTGTAACTCCGAATAGTGACGGGCAAAAACGTCTCGGTTTGTTACACCTAGAACAGTTTCCGCAACATCGCTCAGGTCCTCTCCTTTTTCCATGCTGTTGAGGGGAAGCATCACCTGGCATATTGCCTTGCTGATTGGGGTCCTCGTCGGCCGCTGTGGCCAAGCGGTTCTAGGCGCTTCAGTCCGGAACCACGAGGCTCATGCGGTCGCAGGTTCGAATCCTACCTCGGGCATGGATGTGTGAGATGTCCTTAGGTTAGCTAGGTTTAATTAGTTCTAAGTCTATGTGACTGATGACCTCAGATGTTATGTCCCATGGTGGTTAGAGCCATTTGAACCATTAGGGGCTTCTCGTTTTTGATCAGCAAAACTGATACTTTCTGTATCCCGCTCCACCTGGTCTAGGTCACTTAAACTACTTGGTCTATTAGTAAAAACCGCCCGTGAACGGTCTTCTTGGCGCATATCCTCAATTATATCGCCAACAATCTGAGACTCGTTGAACCGGACACACAATAAAAACTGAGAGCTCCTAATGTTGCCAACGTAACTCACGAAACTGTCTAGTTGATATTGTACACTGAAATATTGCTTGATGATTTGCTCATTACTCAATCTATCTGACAAACTTCAGTCAACAATCCAGTCGTGCAAAACACCCAGGGTTTCGCCTTCTTGAATAACCTGACCAATCATACTAGTTCATGCCTAAATTAACTGAAAAACTACAAGTTCGGGAATCTGAAGGGCTGTGGCCTCTGCTTGTAACATAACCGACCAATACAAAAATTCTACCACGCTTACATAACAGCCACCATACGATTAGGTAAACGACTAAAATGCTTCCACATCTCCACACCATCACCTCTATGTGAAACATGCCCGAGGCTTGAGTATTGTGTATCTGTGCCTCCTCATCCGCACCTTTTACCTAGAGAAAAAGATTACTTCTGGGTTACCGTTACGTAACATTTCCTTCCCTTACTCTGATCTCTGCCCATTGTTTAGCATATGTGCAAATCCTACGCTAATCCTGGACTCTGTTACTCAGATGGTCGAAATGAGACTGCACACTCAATAACTTAGAGTGCGAAGGACTAAAATCGCGGAGCAAGTCAACATCGTTCACCGCATCAGCGAACGACTCATTACAGATGCACTCCGCCGACGAGTAGCGGGGGTCAGTTGGAGTGGGCTTTCCAATGCCCCAGGAACACGCTGCGCCAACTCATTAACGTTGCCTTCCATCGGCTGGCCACGAATCCTTAATTCATGTAGTAGCTGTTCCTTTTTTAAACACACGATCCCCAGTATTTCTCTGGTTTCCAAGGCTGAAGCCAGAAGAGCCTGTGAACGCAGACACTTGAACAGCACACACCAGCAAGAAACCAAAACAGAGAAAAGGGGAGAAGAAAAGGAATCCAATGGACCCAAATTTAATGTTAAATGTACTTTCTGAGAACGCAGTACACCACACACTCACAACCGGTCTCAGCTACCAATGAAATGGGGCAGGTAGCAAGGCGCTGGATGTTCTTAGATGCTAGAAGATGAATTTACCGTCTGTACCAGAAAAGACATTTTAAGCCAAATACCTAATTTTTTGTTAGTTAACAATGCCTTAAACAATTATAAGAATAGCCGTGATACGGCGAACTCAAAAGATATCTTACACTACGAATACTCTGAATTACACAAACACCTAAGAACTATAAGTGAATATATAAACCGAAGAGATATATTTCATTCCGAGCCATTTGAATTATACAACCACGTAAGTACAAAAACAGAAGAAAAAGAGTCATCAACAAACTGCCAATAAGATAACTAATGTAAATGGAAACCTAACAGCTCAGACGAGGTCATGAGAACACTGGGTAAATACCAACACATATCAAGCAATGACGCACTCTTAATTGAACAGTATTAATCAGCTACTAATGATTAACAGACTCAACGTTTCACATGCACACCCTTCACCAACCACTCCTGTGCAGTGTCTTAATTAGCAAATCAAAACCGTACGAGGAAAGAGTCTTTGAACTCTGTGTACTTTCGAACTAAACAAAACGTTCCACTTGGTGCACTTAATACAGTTAAAAGGAATCAGTTCTCGCCCCGAGAAGTTATTTCACTCTCACTCATTAATAATCGTGATTTATGCATGACACATGATGTTCACGTCCACTGTCGCTCAATAACCACACGCTCAACTCAAATTCAAGAATGTAACCACGAGCAAAAGCTCACCTTACCATAGGCGACTTGCGCCGCGGGCTACAACCAGCTCCTTGGTATTGAGTGCGATGCTCACCAGGCACGTCCTCGTGTTTGTATCGCGCTAACCTGTAGCTGCAGGTAACCGATCGCACGGGCAAGGAAGACTGCCTGGCCTTACTGCCGACGTCTTGATCGGCCAACCTCTGCGACTCCGAATTGCACTCTGGACGCTGTCCAATCCCGAAAGGCGTAAGTGACTTGCAGCCACACCTCCCCTCCAAGCCGCCAGAGGTCGCGAGGCTGGCGGCAAAGATGTTACCTTGTACTTCGATGTATCGAAGGGACGCACGATTCAGTTTCTTTATTGAGACTTTCTCAGATCATTAAGAGACTACATAAAGACATTCGTTATCTACACTCCTGGAAATTGAAATAAGAACACCGTGAATTCATTGTCCCAGGAAGGGGAAACTTTATTGACACATTCCTGGGGCCAGATACATCACATGATCACACTGACAGAACCACAGGCACATAGACACAGGCAACAGAGCATGCACAATGTCGGCACTAGTACAGTGTATATCCACCTTTCGCAGCAATGCAGGCTGCTATTCTCCCATGGAGACGATCGTAGAGATGCTGGATGTAGTCCTGTGGAACGGCTTGCCATGCCATTTCCACCTGGCGCCTCAGTTGGACCAGCGGTCGTGCTGGACGTGCAGACCGCGTGAGACGACGCTTCATCCAGTCCCAAACATGCTCAATGGGGGACAGATCCGGAGATCTTGCTGGCCAGGGTAGTTGACTTACACCTTCTAGAGCACGTTGGGTGGCACGGGATACATGCGGACGTGCACTGTCCTGTTGGAACAGCAAGTTCCCTTGCCGGTCTAGGAATGGTAGAACGATGGGTTCGATGACGGTTTGGATGTACCGTGCACTATTCAGTGTCCCCTCGACGATCACCAGTGTAGGAGATCGCTCCCCACACCATGATGCCGGGTGTTGGCCCTGTGTGCCTCGGTCGTATGCAGTCCTTATTGAGGCGCTCACCTGCACGGCGCCAAACACGCATACGACCATCATTGGCACCAAGGCAGAAGCGACTCTCATCGCTGAAGACGACACGTCTCCATTCGTCCCTCCATTCACGCCTGTCGCGACACCACTGGAGGCGGGCTGCACAATGTTGGGGCGTGAGCGGAAGACGGCCTAACGGTGTGCGCGACCGTAGCCCAGCTTCATGGAGACGGTTGCGAATGGTCCTCGCCGATACCCCAGGAGCAACAGTGTCCCTAATTTGCTGGGAAGTGGCGGTGTGGTCCCCTACGGCACTGCGTAGGATCCTACGGTCTTGGCGTGCATCCGTGCGTCGCTGCGGTCCGGTCCCAGGTCGACGGGCACGTGCACCTTCCGCCGACCACTGGCGACAACATCGATGTACTGTGGAGACCTCACGCCCCACGTGTTGAGCAATTCGGCGGTACGTCCACCCGGCCTCCCGCATGCCCACTATACGCCCTCGCTCAAAGTCCGTCAACTGCACATACGGTTCACGTCCACGCTGTCGCGGCATGCTACCAGTGTTAAAGACTGCGATGGAGCTCCGTATGCCACGGCAAACTGGCTGACACTGACGGCGGCGGTGCACAAATGCTGCGCAGCTAGCGCCATTCGACGGCCAACACCGCGGTTCCTGGTGTGTCCGCTGTGCCGTGCGTGTGATCATTGCTTGTACAGCCCTCTCGCAGTGTCCGGAGCAAGTATGGTGGGTCTGACACACCGGTGTCAATGTGTTCTTTTTTCTATTTCCAGGAGTGTATGTTGTGTCGCCTTCCCTCACAAGATTAAATCCAGTACTTTCTGTTGACAAATCGCATATTAATGTTCGGCTAATATTTATGTTAATTATATTTATATGGTTTTCGTTATCCCGTAGATGGAAAATCCTTCCATTGAACGCACCCTATCGTGTAACCAGCGCAGAACCAGTAAAAGAAGAAACATTGTGGTATTCTGCATACTGCTGTAGGAATCAATCTGAAAAATCCACGTAACATGAAAAGTCCGCTGGCTACAGCTTTTTTTGTATGATTGGAGTGGAAAGACTCCAGTAGAAGACTTTGCAGGAGAGACGCTCAGTAGCACGGTAGGGGCTTTTGTTACAGTTTCGAGAACATACCTTCACCGAGGAGTCAAGAAGTATATTGCTCCCTCTTACGTATATCTCGCGAAGAGACCATGAAGATAAAATCAGAGAGTTTAGAGCCCACACAGAGGCATACCGACAATCTTTCTTTCCACGATCAATTCGAGACGGGAATAGAAGGGAGAACCGATAGAGGTACACAAAGTACCCTCCGCCACACACCGTCAGGTGGCTTGCGGAGTATGGATGTAGATGTAATGTAGAAATGTTTTCTCAAAGGCAAATTTATGTCATTTTGGAGGTATTTTGACGTGGTTCTGTCACTGTGTGAGCAGCTACACATTTTGCTTTCGTAAACTTATTCATACAACTCTATACAACTCCTCAGTGGTTACGAGTAAATACAACTGCATTTCTCTCAGTTCAGTAATTCAGGTATGCACTATGGTGCACAATATTTCAGTGGGTGTAATTCGTAACAATAGTTTTAAATACTGCGTTGTGCTTTGACTAAGTTAACGATAAAATATACGAAATTCAGGTACTGCATTAGTGTGTAAACTAATATTAAAATATGTGTTATTCAATGAGAAGGGGGAGCGTGCGTAGAAAATGACCACACTTTTTAATTAATATCCACTGGTAGAATTTTTCTCTGTGCACAACTTCAAGCAGATCAAGGATGGCGCAGTGGTCTTGTCTCTCCAGGATGTGTTGCTCCACACATTCTCAAACATCTTGTTAATATGATGATGAACAATTACTGCGGAATACTATTTAACACCTCTGATGACCTATGGACCTTGCCATCGGTGGGATGGCTTGCGTGCCTCAGCGATACAGATAGCTGTCCTGTAGATGCAACCACAACTAAGGCATATCTTGTTGAGAGACCAGACGAATGTGTGGCTCCTGAAGAGGGACAACAGCCTCTCTAATAGTTACAGGGGCAAGAGTATGGATGAGTAAGTGACCTCGCCTTGTAACATCTACCAAAATGGTCTTGCTGTGCTGGTACTACGAATGGCTGACAGCAAGCGGAAACTACATCTGTAATTTTTCTGGGGACATGGATCTTTAGTCTGTGGTTAAATGACGACAGTGTCCAGAGGTTAATAGTCCCCCATTCGGATCTCCAGGCGGGGCATACTCAGGGGGATGTGGTCATCAGGAGAAACAACACTGGCGTTTCACGGAGCTGAACGTGGAATGTTAGATCCCTTAATTGAGCTGGTAGGTTAGATAATTTAAAAAGGGAAATAGGTTAAAGTTAGAGATAGTGGTAATTAGTAAAGTCCAGTGGCAGGAGGAACAGTACTTCTAGTCAGGTGAATACAGGTTTATAAATGAAAAATCAAGTAGGGGCGATGCAGGAGTGGGTTTAGTAATGAATGAGAAAATAGGAATGCGATAAGCTGCTATGAACAGTATAGTGAATGTATTATCGTACCCAAGGCACACAAACTCCATACCCACCACAGTAGTACAAGTTTATATGCCAAATAGCTCTTCAGATGATGAAGAGAGTGAAGAAATGTATGATGAGATAAAAGAAATTACGCAGGTATTTAAGAAAGACGAAAATTTAATAGTGATTGGGAACTGGAATTCGATACTAGGTAAAGGAAAATAAGAAAAAGTAGTAGGTGAGTATAGACTTGTGGACAGAAATGAAAGAGGAAGCTGCCTGGTATAATTTTGCACGGAGCTTAATTCAACCAATACTATCACTTGATTTAAGGATCCTAAAAGAAGGTCGTATACATGGAAGAGACTTGGAGACTCCAGAAGGATTCAGACTGATTATATAACGGTAAGACAAAGATCCAGGAAACAGAATTTAACTTGTAAGACAACTCCAGGGGGAGAATTGGACTGTGACCACAATTTATTGGTTATTACCTGTCGATTGAAACTGAAGAAATTGGAAAAAAGCAGGAAATTTATTAGATGGGACATGGATAAGTCGAAAGAACCAGAGTTTGCTGAGAGTTTCAGAGGGAGAATTAGGGAACGGTTGACTAGAACACAGGAAAGGATTACAGTAGAAGAAGAATGGGTAGGTTTAAGAGATGAAATAGCGAAGGCAGCAGAGGATCAAATAGGTACAAAGCCAAGGCCTATTAGAAATCCTTCGATAATATAAGAGACCTTGAATTTAATTGATGAAGGGAGAATATACAAAACCGCAATAAATGAAGCAGGTAAAAGGGAATATAAACTTTCAAAAAATAAGATTAACAAGAAGAGCAAATGGGCTTAGCAGAAATGGATAGAGAACAAATATATGGATTTAGAGCTATATTTCACTGGGGGGAAGATAGAAACCGACTACAGAAAAATAGAGTCAAAGATAGGAAACAATTCCTGAGCGAAGAAGGGAAAGCTGAAAGGTACAAGGAGGATATAGAGGGTCTATGCCAGGGAGATGGCCATGAAGATAATACTATAGGAAGGGAAGTGGACGTAGATGGAGATAAGATGGGAGAAACGATACTGAGAGTAAAATTTAACAGGGCTCTGAAAGATCTAAATCCGAACAAGGCCCCAGGATTAAACGATATTCCGTGAGAACTACTGATAGTCTTGGGAGAGCCAGCCATGACGATATTATTCCATTTGGTGAGCCGGATGTATGGGACAGGCTAACTACCCTCAGACTTCAAGAAGAATTTAATAATTATAATTCCAAGAAAGCAGTTACTGAACGGTGTGAATGACCAAACTATCACTTTAATAAGTCATGGTTGCAAAACACTAAAACAATTTCTTTATAGAAGAATGGAAAAACTGGTAGAATCCGTCTTGGGGAAATTAAGTTTGGTAAATACTGCAGCCAGCTACTAGTTTTCATGAAATATTTTATTATTCCATTACTATTTTTGGGCCTGAGCCCATCATCAGATGGTAGGTTGACTTCCCATAATTTTTATATTTGTGTCGTAAAATACAGCAAAAATTTTTCTGATGCATGGATTACAAAAGGTTTTTCATTTTACAGTTAGACCCTAAAATTTAACAAAGTTTCTGTCATAAATAGCTATGGTATATGGTCTATACATTGTACTTGCTTCCTGAAAAGCCCTTCTACACATATTATAGGCCAGAGGTTTGGTTTACTTTTACAACCCATATAGACATCACAGGGGCCTGAAATACTGAGGAAGCACCCAAGTGGCCCGTGCAATGCAATGCTGTGTCGCGCTAGCCTTGTACGCCAGCGGAGTTTCGTCGTCATCAGGATGCCGGCAGTTGACTCGGCGGTTGGCGTCCCTGTTGACTCAGAGCCGCTCGGTGTGAACCGCAGGCGGCTAGCTGCGTCATTCTTGCTGGTGTGGATGAGATCGCGGCGACAACAAGCGCCCGCAGTCCAGCGTCCGAATCTGCGGCCCTCAATTAGGGATGCCTCCGGTGTGTGTTGGAAGCCAGGATGCCAGACCGAGGTAAGCAAGGGAGTGGCCCGCCGCTAGGTGGCTACGGAACCCGCGTCGGCCTCAGAGGGTCAAACCAGCGACCCGCTATGGACCGGAACACTGGCGCTCCATCTGCTGCTGCATGTAGCTGGTGGTGTGACACGCCACACCGTCCAGGAGAGCTGCCACACTTGAATGAATGTCGTTAGAAACCCGCACCTATTTATACACGGCTGTGCGCCTCTGTTTTGCCATATGAACCGCTTTCGGTCACTTACTCTAGGTTGGCCAGTGGGGCCCCTTCTGCCTGTGATTTGCGTCATGCAAAACTGCTACGTATATTCTTTCAGCAATTTGCCGGCCCTGTGGCCTCTATTCTACTTCGCAACTGTTGGTATGTGTAACTCACTGCAATCCGGCCCACACCTGCATGTTACTTGTGCTCAGAATATTGCACAAAACTATCTTTCCCAATCCTAAACGGTGGTACAGCTACACAGCAGACCATGAAGAGCAACGAAGGACCATATGTGTGGAATTGCTTGCACGTTATGGGGCTGATAGTGACATTTTTTGTCGAACACCGTTACAGGTGATGAAACATGGATTCATCACTTCGAACTGGAAACAAACGGCAATCCATGGAGTGCCGCCACAGCATCTCTCTTCAGAAGAAAAAGTTCAGAGCCGCACCTTCAGCCAGTAAACTAATGGTGACGGTGTTCTGGGAATCTGAAGGGGTTATTTTGTTTGATGTCCTCCCTCATGGTGCAACTACGAATCTGAGGTATACTGTGCTTACCTCAGGAAATTAAAAGAATCAACTTCAGCATGTTCGTCGCCACAAATATGCAAACTAACTTGTCCTTCTCCACGACAACCCAAGGCCTCACAGAAGTCTGCACATTAAGAGGAGCTCACAAAACTTCATTGCACTGTTCTTCCTCATCCATCCTACAGCCTGAATCTCGCACCATCCAACTTCTACCTGTGTGGTCCAACGAAGGATGCACTCTGCGGGAAGCATTACGCGGGTGATGGGGAGCTTACTGATGCAGCAAGATGTTGACTCCGAAGTCGACCAATAGAGTGGTCCCATGCGGGCGTACAGGCCCTCCCAGTAAGGTGGTGTAGGGCCGTCGCCGTTAACGGAGGTTATGTTGCAAAATAGGATTTTGTATCCAAAAGAGTGCGGAATAATATGTGCTGCTGGAATCCTGAATAAAACCAACCTGCTTAAAAAAAAAAAAAAAAAAAAAAAGCACAGTCTTCTTACGTAATGGAAGGGTTAAACTCGGATCATATTTCGAAAACGGTAGGTAATTCCAGCAGATGGAGTTCATTGTCTCGGGAATCCCAGTCAAGTAGTGCATCTTCATACATTTCTGCTGCAACGCAGTTCTTTATTGAACAATATTCCTAATTATACTTCAGTTGACTATTGTGTGATCAGAATAAACTGTCGTACGCTCTCCCATTATTATGTTTTTCCAACCTTCATGTAGACAACTGTGAATAAATTCCTCCGAGCCGGCCGTTGTGGCAGAGCGGTTCTAGGAGCTTCAGTCCGGAACCGCGCTGCTGCTACGGTCGCAGGTTCGAATCCTGCCTCGGGCATGGCTGTGTGTGCTGTACTTAGGTTAGTTAGGTTTAAGTAGTTCTAGGGGGCTGATGAACTAACACACACACACACATACACAATTTTGTCCACTACCAACTTGATTGATCATTGGTGCCATAAGATGTGCCCCATCAACTTTTGCCTTCTCTTAATCACGATATCCCACAAGTTTCTTTTCTCTTTAGTTAAGTTTAATACCTCTTCATTAATTAACCTATCTGTTTCTTCTTCAGAGTTCTTCACTTTTCAAAAGTTTTATATTCTCATCACGTCTGTGCTGTTTATCGTTCACCTTTTTCTCCCATATTAGGCTACGCTCCAAACAAATATTTTCAGAAAACTCTTCCTAACATTTATGTTTTTATTGGTTGTTAACATGCCTATTTTTTCAGATGCAGTTTTCTTGGAACTCCCAGTTTTCATTTTGTATCATCTTTATTTCTGCCATCCTAAGATACACTCCTGGAAATGGAAAAAAGAACACATTGACACCGGTGTGTCAGACCCACCATACTTGCTCCGGACACTGCGAGAGGGCTGTACAAGCAATGATCACACGCACGGCACAGCGGACACACCAGGAACCGCGGTGTTGGCCGTCGAATGGCGCTAGCTGTGCAGCATTTGTGCACCGCCGCCGTCAGTGTCAGCCAGTTTGCCGTGGCATACGGAGCTCCATCGCAGTCTTTAACACTGGTAGCATGCCGCGACAGCGTGGACGTGAACCGTATGTGCAGTTGACGGACTTTGAGCGAGGGCGTATAGTGGGCATGCGGAAGGCCGGATGGACGTACCGCCGAATTGCTCAACACGTGGGGCGTGAGGTCTCCACAGTACATCGATGTTGTCGCCAGTGGTCGGCGGAAGGTGTACGTGCCCGTCGACCTGGGACCGGACAGCAGCGACGCCGCACGGATGCACGCCAAGACCGTAGGATCCTACGCAGTGCCGTAGGGGACCGCACCGCCACTTCCCAGCAAATTAGGGACACTGTTGCTCCTGGGGTATCGGCGAGGACCATTCGCAACCGTCTCCATGAAGCTGCGCTACGGTCCCGCACACCGTTAGGCCGTCTTCCGCTCACGCCCCAACATCGTGCAGCCCGCCTCCAGTGGTGTCGCGACAGGCGTGAATGGAGGGACGAATGGAGACGTGTCGTCTTCAGCGATGAGAGTCGCTTCTGCCTTGGTGCCAATGATGGTCGTATGCGTGATTGGCGCCGTGCAGGTGAGCGCCTCAATAAGGACTGCATACGACCGAGGCACACAGGGCCAACACCTGGCATCATGGTGTGGGGAGCGATCTCCTACACTGGCCGTACACCACTGGTGATCGTCGAGGGGACACTGAATAGTGCACGGTACATCCAAACCGTCATCGAACCCATCGTTCTACCATTCCTAGACCGGCAAGGGAACTTGCTGTTCCAACAGGACAATGCACGTCCGCATGTATCCCGTGCCACACAACGTGCTCTAGAACGTGTACGTCAACTACCCTGGCCAGCAAGATCACCGGATCTGTCCCCCATTGAGCATGTTTGGGACTGGATGAAGCGTCGTCTCACGCGGTCTGCACGTCCAGCACGAACGCTGGTCCAACTGAGGCGCCAGGTGGAAATGGCATGGCAAGCCGTTCCACAGGACTACATCCAGCATCTCTACGATCGTCTCCATGGGAGAATAGCAGCCTGCATTGCTGCGAAAGGTGGATATACACTGTACTAGTGCCGACATTGTGCATGCTCTGTTGCCTGTGTCTATGTGCCTGTGGTTCTGTCAGTGTGATCATGTGATGTATCTGACCCCAGGAATGGGACAATGAATTCACGGTGTTCTTATTTCAATTTCCAGGAGTGTATTTTAGTCTTACGACTGCAGTCTTGTTTCTGTACAAGTGTTGAAATTTCCGCTGCCTCCACTGGTGCAGTAGTAGTTCAGAGGATGTCGAGGACAGTTGTTGTTCTATTGGGCGAGAGAGTAGATGCTGTTCGTTTGGTGTAATGTATAGATGGAAGAAGTTGCAATTGTCAGAGTGTATTTCAGAAAGGAGGTGGGCTTTTGATTTATGATGCTGGTGTAATGGAAGATTTTCGTCAATATATATTACAGTTTTGTTTAATGACAATGCCTCTTGCTCACAGTTACAGTCAACAATGCATTTGACTCGTGTTCATTTATTAGACTTGTAATTCTGGTTTCTATGTGCGGTTATAGTATTTCTGGTTCTTCAATTAGTTCATTGTAAATGGTGTTTAAAATATTTTGTCGTATTGAGAAAGAACCGAGCCAGATACGTTTACGTTGAGCCACACTACCACACACAGAACATTTACACTTGTGCTCTGTTGTTTAGTAGCTTTTGTAGTTGCAGGGGACTTAATTAATCAATTGTGTTAATGGAAATTCCTTGTCATTATTTATTTTTATTTTATGAAGTCAGATTGCGTGCTAATAATAGTCAGGGCCAACCGGTTACGAGACTTCGTAACGGTCACAGAGCTAGTAAAATTATTGCATTTATTCATTAATATTAGTCTTTTCTTTTTAATTATTATTCTCTCATGCACGTGGCGACCGCTGCTTCGGATCGTCCCTTGGAATTCTTTTGATAGTAAAAACAGTAGACAGTAGTATCGTAGTAATTTTTTAGTTTAGTAATTGCAGTCTATATTGCATGTGTAGATTTTGTAATTCAACATTTGTAGTTGTCTTGTCATTCTTCTAATGGTATTTTTACAGAATGTAATTTTTGATGTGTCGTATACGGGTTTGACTATTTTGTACAATTGTGAAGGTTTTAACTGTTCGTTAATCGTGTTTGTCGGGCAGCATTTCGTGTGAATGGTATTGTTGGTGATAAAGTGTTACATTGTGTGTAATTTTCGTATAGTGACGAGTTTTGTATGTTTTGTAAATGATTACACAATCGATGAAAAAGGCAAGAATGACGGATAGTCAGAAAAACGAAATCGTTAACATGGCGAACTCGCCAACACAGGAGACCAGTATGGTGAATAATGGAGTAGAAAACAATTTAATAAGCCGGGAAAATAGTCCGGAACCAGTTCAAATTTTTTCACAATCGGAAAATTTTCAGAATACGAGATTAACGATAGAAGATTCCGGAGTAGTATCGAACACAGATAGCTTTGCGGCTATGACGAAGGAAGTTAGTTTTACGGGAAATGTTAGGGGCGAAAAGAATTTCGAACCAGTTAATATGGAGCAGTTGATGAGTGCAATATTAAATTTGGGATCACAAATAGGAACAATTAAAGCTGATATGGGAACAATGGAAACACAGTTAGGATCTGAATTTAAAACAGAGATGAGAACAATGGCAACACAGTTAGACTCCCGAATAGGGATATGTTTTGGAAACATGAAAGATGAATAAAAGAAAGAAATATGAGAAGAAGTACAACGGATTTTGAATGCTCACAATAATAGATTAACTTCAATAGAAAATAGACAAAAGGAACAGGATAGAGAACAGGAAGAAAGAGATCGCGTCGTAGTACAAAAATTTTCAGAGTTAAATTTACAACGTGCACATGATAAGGAAGAAATATTTAAAAGAATCGAGGAATCTGTACCAAATGACAGAATAAATAGCCTAACACAACAATATGAACAGTTAACTATTAAATGTGTCAATACTGAAACCCAAATCGCGACACTTACGGAAGACGTAAATAAACAGAAAAAAAAGTAGGTGATTTATCGGAAAGAGTTGAGGAGATTTCAGATAAATTGACAATTCTTAGTTTAAATGGGGACAGAAATTCAGATGATACAGCTCCATTGCCATTTGCAGAAACAGAAGAGTACCAGGATATAAATAAACATGTTGAAAATCAGGGAAAATTTTATGGACGCGTAAAAGGGAATTTGAGGCTTTACGAAAGCAAGTTAAACAAATTGAAAGAGAAATCGTAGTAAAAGACAATAGAAGAAATTTAGAATCATCGATATCGGTGGTTTTGAAGAACATAATTTATTTCATTTACGAGATGCAATAAGAGAGCGCCAGGCGCGCGAACTTGACAATAATCGACATTCGGACTGGGACAGACGCGGTAGGTCTTTGTCGCCACGAGGCGAAAACTTGGACTATAAACACTTTTTAACTGTTTGGATATTTAAGATCTTTCGCAATTCTAATAATTTCATACATCCACGTTCGTGGTTAGATCAATTTACGTACGCACTTCCGCCAAATTGGCCACTAATTCACAAACTGGAATATATGTGTGGATATTTAGAAAACGAACCGGCGGCTCGCATACGCGCACTTATTAGAGACTGTAATAATTTAAATGATTTTTATCATGCATTACTATCGGCATATTTGTCCGAAAACACTCAAGACAGAGTCAAACATAGTCTTATTATGCAGCGTAATTTTAAACAGTCTGAGTTCTCCACGCCGGCAGAATACTTTGAAGACATGACTCGAAAGAATGAATTCCTTTCCAACCCTTATAGCCCGACTGAATTAATTCGTATTTGTTTAACTAAGCTGCCACAATCGATTAGACACATTGCTTAAGTCGAAAGATGTAAAGACGACATTGAAACTATTAAGACTTTGCTACAAGAACTTGAGTATGACAACGACTACAGAACTTCTTGTAATTTTTTCAGTAACGGTAATCACAATAGATTTTCAGAGAAAAGGGATAATGATCGGAACGGACGTTATAGGGGTAATTTTGAAAATTACAGACGAAACAGACAGGACAATAGATACCAGTCTTATGATAAAGGAAAGCGTAGCCATTAGACAGTATTATTTAGTTCGCAATGATATTCTTTTTAAACGAAAATCGGTTGACAACTCTATTTGGATAGTTTGCATTCCTGCTGAGTGGGTTAACAAATTGATTTGGTATACACATTTCATCTATGCACACTTTGGTCCCAGAAAATGCTTTCATAAATTACGAGAAAATTGCTACTTCAGTAATATGAAAAAACGTATTCGATTTATTCTAGCTAAATGCAAATTATGTCAAAAGGCTAGGCCGCCAACTATTTCTCACAGAGCACCGTTGTTTCCTATCATTCCAGCGAGATTAAAAGAGATGGGTGCAGTCGATTTGTTCGGTAAAGTGGTTCGTTCTACTAATGGTTTTGCATACATTTTGGTAGTAGTGGAATTCACATCAAAATACGTGTGTTTTACACCTTTACGCAAAGCAACAGCTCGTTCAGTATCTAATACTTTCATCAAACATTTTCTTACAGAAGTGGGTCATGTTGATAAAGTTATAGCACATAATGGATCACAGTTTCGCTCTAAAATCTGGCTTCGTGCTCTACGGCGTCGTAAGATTAAACGAATTTTCATTTCACTTTTTCGCCCTTAATCTAACGCGTCAGAGAGATGGATGAAGGAAATCAATACATTGTGTCGTCTTTATTATCATCATAATCACAGAACATGGGATCAGTATCTTCAGTATCTTCATATTTTTCAAAACATTCTGAATGAACTCCCTAATGATTCAACTTCTTTATCGCCTATATTGATATTAAAAAATAAAGCACCGACAAGTCGTATTTCTGAAATCATTCCTTTACCGCCTACACTAAAACTGCGGCATTCTGAAGTTGTGAAGCTGGCTCTGCAAAATATTGCATCTGCGGCTGCTAGAAGACAGAAATCAGCTAAACTTCCTGGTCGTTTAAAAATCTTATTCAGTTGGTCAAAAGGTGTTAATTAAGTCTCATCGTTTGTCTCACAAAGGAAAAGGCTAGTTTCGCAAATTTTTTGTGCTTTATAATGCTCCATATAAAGTTCGTAAAATTATTCATGATAACATTATTCAAGTAGCAACTCTTAAATCACGGCACTCTAAGGGAATACATCATATATCGAACGTTAAAATTTTTGTGGAATGACATACTTTTGAGAAATTAACAGTTACTCGTAAACACGTAGAGAATACAGGGATACCGCGCCGTGTTCTAGCGGTAGCACATACACAAAGCGACAGTCATTCCACGCGCCGCACAAGGTAGCCGGTGACCGCAAACAATTACTTCGTACGTCACACGTACCTACAGCTCATCGAGCGCCATAGACAAATACACAATCTAATTTCTCCGATTAAATTCAGTATAAAGCTATAGTGACTTGATAACTTATGTTATTAACGTTCAGTTTTTCCAGGATACAGTTGTATAAAATATTTAAGAACTTCAGGTAAATGCTCTGCGTGTCCGACATTAAGAAGACTTGCTTTCGAGAAAATTTCAGGAAGAATGTAATTTCGAGGAAGAAAGTAATAAACTAAAAAGGTAACTATTAATTGAGTTTATTTTTCAGGTAACATATTTCTACTTAGGTATGTACTTTATACACAATTTGCTGCTCGCGATTACGTGATTTATACTTTGTGTTAAATTTTATGCTCTATGAATTTACTTGTGAAGCGGCATGCTTGCGTACATTTGCTGATTTTGACAACGTTTTATTAATGAACAGGGTTGTTACTTTTGTATATTATTCATCGCTTGGGTGCTATGCTTTTTCGCTGAAGTCATATTTTTTATTATGTGCCTGCTGTGCCTATTTATTTAAATTATATTTGTCACCTGATTAGTTGTGCTGATATGGCTATGTATGTAAGTTATACTTGGTGATTTATCTGCTTGCGCCTTCATGTTTACTTATCGAGATTACATATGAACATTTTTTTGCTTTTGCTGTATGATGCTAATGACCTATTTATTATGTAAGATATATACTTGCTGCTTTGCGTATGGATTGCATATTTTCACATTTCTGTTATGTTGTCATAACTATTCTTTGATTTAGTATAGAGAAATACTTATATACTGTGTACGAACATAGAGTTTAGGTTACACTATGGTATTAATAATAGATTGTTCGCTTGGCAGAGCCTAGTTGTAGGGATTGTGCTGCATCCACTTGACATTCTGTTCTCTACTGGTATATTTACTCGCTATTGCAAGTTTTGGCTACGCTCAGTGCTTTACATTTTAAGAGAAGAAAATGAACAACTATAATTCCACGAACTACATGGGTACAAGAAACTTCATTGAAGTAACATGAACTGGAAGTTTTATGGAAGCTGTGTAAATTCATTATAATAGAAAGGAAGCTGACGACATGAAATACCAACACTAGCTTTAGACCATTGACATTCATTACACTGCATTCTTCGTGAGCAATTTAAATAGCAAGTGACACTTGACACAAAGAAATACTCCACATGTTTGCTTCTGTTTTGACATGACTCTTGAAGTGGTGTACACACTGTGAAATATTACGATTTATTCATTCAAATTCTTATGTGATCATTAATACTGTGCACTCGCACCTACTTACTGAAAGTTATTCAAACTGAAGGCTGTTAGAGGTCATGTATGCATTTCTTTTATTTTATGATGGACAAGGTAACCAAAATGTATTTTATAATTCATAATGAGTAGAAGATTTGACGCAGGTGGATTACACAGAGGTTGTGTGTGGACACTGTGTCCTCGGATTGTATGGGATGTTGAATTGAAGTTTGCACTAGGATTTCATCTGTACTTGTTCGAGATGACTGACTAGAGGAAAGAGTTGTTATGGAAGTGAAATGATATTGGTGACAAGGTTTATATGTATCGTCGTATTGAAGAGGTATTATTGAAGTATTGAGATCATGTGATGCTGATGATTATTGGAGTTTTGGTGGATAAGAGGTAAGTGAGGAGCATATTCTTTTTGTTGGTTTATATAGAACAAGAAGGATGAAGATGGCAGACTAGAACACTCCAGTGGAAGGAAGATTGTCTACACGCGCACATAGTTAAATCAATAAGCAGTATATACTTTTTTTAGGGGGAGGAAATAGTTGCGTATCTTGGCAAACTGACAGTAGTTCAGCAACCGTACATTTTGATGTGGGTTGGAAAACATTGGTCTTGACATGATGACTATAAAGTTGACTAACTATTATTGACTATTACACACTGCTGCCACTACTATTTGATACACATTTTGAACATTAAATTTTGACAGAATTGCATTTACATAGTTAACACTATTCAATTACGCAATAGTACTTAATATTTGGATGAAAGATGAGTGAGTGTGTTTTGTGTGTTTTCCTTTCCTAATCCCAAATAATTGGTACCGACCTACCTCCTAAATATTATTTTACTTATTTATTGTGGCTTGCACTGACACCAATAAATATTATAGGTTTAGTGATATTTGCGTATTTGTAATAGATAATATGACAATTATCTGATATCATTTGTGTGTTTTTATAATTTGTATGATTAGTGTAAGAGCATTCAAACTGTTGTTCGTACCTGCACTTGTTCAACATTGATGGGTGCCACTTAAAAATGTTTAATTTCTGCTGATGAACTCTGATGAACTGTTTAATTATTGATAGTGAATATTATGGACTGTTACCTTCGCTTGTTCAACATTACTGGGTGCCACTGATGGAACTGCTTCTACTGAATGATGTCACTTGTTGCTGTCTGCACCTGTTCAACATTACTGGGTGCCACTGATGGAACTGTTTCTACTGAAATGATGTCACTTGTTGCTGTCTGCACCTGGTCAACATTGCTGGGTGCCACTGTTGGAACTGCTGCTACTGAAATGATGTCACTTGTTGCTGACTGCACCTGTTCAACATTACTGGGTGCCACTGATGGAAGTGCTTCTACTGAAATGATGTCACTTGTTGCTCTCAGCACCTGGTCAACATTGTTGGGTGCCACTGTTGGAACTGCTGCTACTGAAATGATGTCACTTGTTGCTGTCTGCACCTGTTCAACATTGCTGGATGCCACTGTTGGAACTGCTCAACCACTGATGAGACGTCACTTGTTGGTGTCTGCACCTGCTCGCCATTGCTGGGTGCCACTGTTGGAGCTGTTCAAATACTGCTGATGAAATGTTATGAGACTGCTATTTGCACCCGTTGACCATTGCTGGGTGCTACTGTTGGAACTGTCGACTACTCTGAGGAGTGCTACTTGTTTATTGAACTGTTGAAAATATTTTATGTGAATATTTGTGTAAACTGATTTATTGTGTATTTACTGTTTATAAAATGTTATGAGACTCTTATCTGCACCTATTCGTCATTGCTGGTGCCATTGATTGAACTGTGTAACTACTCTGAGAAATGATACTTGTGTAAACTATTATGTAAAATCACATGTATGCAAGCATTTTTATTCCTTACTGTATTTTTACATTATTGGTTATTGAAGGGTCAGTGCAAAGCCAAAACTTATTTAGTTATGTGATATTTACTTATTAATACCATCTTTTATTTTCGTCTGCGTTTTTTGGACGAATTTGGTGGTAGTTTCACCACCAATGCTGCCAAAAATACCACCAAATCCTAGCCTGTGGTGGAGGGGTATATGAAAGGTGGCTACACTGATTCACAGCGCTAGAGATTGCGCCAAAGATTATTATTCCACCGCCTCCACTGGTGCACTAGTAGTTCAGAGGATGTCGAGGACAGTTGTTGTTCGGTTGGGCGAGAGAGTAGATGCTGTTCGGATGGTGTAATGTATAGATGGAAGAAGTTGCAATTGTCAGAGTGTATTTCAGAAAGGAGATGGGCTTTTGATTTATGATGCTGGTGTAATGGAAAATTTTCGTCAATATATATTACAGTTTTGTTTAATGACAATGCCTCTTGCTCACAGGTACAGTCAACAAGGCATTTGACTCGTGTTCATTTATTAGACTTGTAATTCTGGATTCTATGTGCGGTTATAGTATTTCTGGTTTTTCAATTAGTTCATTGTAAATGGTGTTTAAAATATTTTGTCGTATTGAGAAAGAACCGAGCCAGATACGTGTACGTTGAGTCACACTGCCACACACAGAACATTTACACTTGTGTTCTGTTGTTTAGTAGCTTTTGTAGTTGCAGGGGACTTAATTAATCAATTGTGTTAATGGAAATTCCTTGTCATTATTTATTTTTATTTTATGCAGTCAGATTGCGTGCTAATAATAGTCAGAGCCAACCGGTTACGAGACTTCGTAACGGTCACAGAGCTAGTAAAATTATTGCATTTATTCATTAATATTAGTCTTCTTTTTAATTAAGCCCCCATGCAGTGTACATAACTTTCATTCCCTGTATTTCATCCGTCATATCTTCGATATTTAGAACATACTCCAATCAGACTTGGCAAAAGCTCTTTTAACTCTGCATACACAAAAAATACACGTCTTGTTCTTCAGTTTATCTTCAAAGATACATTATAGTGGCAGTACCGCCTCAAATTTTCTACATTTGTCCTCAACACAAACTGAAATTCGTAATGGTCGAACTCGACCCGTTATTCCATTCTTCTGCGGATAATTTTTCGGCGTAATTTTTTGAAGGTGGTGGTTCGGTAAGACGTACAGCTGTCAAAACCTGGAGTTGATAACATCGTTTTCGAGTATGAGATTAATTTTTTTTCTTGTTTCATATATCATGCTTATCAAGTGGAACATTTTTTTCGTGGTTGACTCTCCAAATGGTAAGACGAATATGATTGTAAAACGATGACGCAGAGCTTAATTAAAAACTTGGCGCCAGCTGAGCCCGAAGCAGAAGTTGTGGTTTGGGATTTGAGCACCTGTCATTCCGGACAGTGGCTTTCACATTGTGCGACTTCTATCGAGGTCAAGGGCGCCCATGCCTGGGGTTAAGCGGGGCCGCCCGCCAACTCCCCTCCCCACCGTCTTCCCTCCCTATCTCCCTCCCCCCCCCCCACCACCACCCGCCCACCACCTGCCCCTCGCCCCTAGAAAGAGGCAAAAATATATTGTACTTAGTTGTTTTTCTCTCAAGAAACTAATCTAAAAGTCGGTACTACGTAAGTTTTTAACTGGATCGTAAGTGGAAATTTTTTATGCTTACTTACAGATTTGCCATTCGTATTCCATAATATTAAAATACTCCACACCTCAAGGTGTAGCCAGCCGCCACCCCTCGTACAAACCATCGTATGGGCACCCTTCATCAAAATTGATTGATTCAGCTGCTTCATCTGACTTGAATCATGTCCATGAATGAAACGTTTCCGAGTCACCTGTGAATGTCCTCACACACCTACTTCAAGATGAGTTGTTATACATTCCTGATATTGCATGTTTACGTTTTTAATATAAAATGAAGAAAAATTGTAATATTTTATTTCAAATTGTTGACTATCATTTAGGGTTACCTAAATGGTTGCATTGTTTGTTCAACTAGTGTAATGATTACAGTTGCTCATACTCACGTAACATTTATTTTTGTGATGTTTGTAAACTGATAATAGCTGAATACGAAGTTAAAGAGAAAAAAAATTACCCCCTTTTATCGTATAATATTTCTTTCCGTTCAAATTGTTGCCATCAGTCTAGGCACACCTAGATGATGCTGTTATGTAATTTAACACATGTTCGTCTAATTTAATTTAACTACGTCTAGTGATACTTACGTACATTTTATTTTGTGATCGTTGTGAACTTATTCCTTCACATTTATTACTTATATCGTTTTTATGTTTATATTGTACCACAGCAGTCATTGGTTGCTATTTCCTTCTGTTTTGATTAAAGACTACTTCTCTAACGTTTTTTACGATGTTCGCTAACGACACACTTTTCATGCAGTTAGTACGAGTTTCTCTTCCATAAAAGTAGCATAAATGTTTTTTTCAAATTTGTTCACGAGGTTCTGATATATACTTAATCGCGATGTATAGAAGTTTGTAAAGTTACTTTTTGACTTGCGTCCTATGGTCAATGCTAGCGCCACCTACTTGCCTTCGTTTACCTCTTTGATAGTTCAATCGCTACGCTCAGTTT
Organism: Schistocerca serialis cubense; assembly: GCF_023864345.2. Taxonomy (NCBI): domain Eukaryota; kingdom Metazoa; phylum Arthropoda; class Insecta; order Orthoptera; family Acrididae; genus Schistocerca; species Schistocerca serialis. The sequence goes on along the minus strand of NC_064638.1, from coordinate 197,079,803 downwards.
GGCACTGGTTCTATCCGAATAAACGACGGCACTGTCACATACGCCTACATGAGATGAGATTTGTATTATATTCAGTCTATGTGCTCACTTTCGTCACTTTTGTACTAAAGTTTGATTTTTCCGTAAGTACGATACTGTCTGAAATTTCTATGTATTGGAATGCTTAGATGCACACTTACGTACATTTTCTATCATTAATTTCTTGTACACTTCATTCCACAGCTTCAATCTGACTATAAAATTTTGGGTTCTTAGAAAAGAGGCCAATTTTTTTTTACACTCTTTAACTTAGTGTTAGATCGTGTAACTGTCCAGCTGTTATCAGTTTACAACCATCACTAAAAGAAATGCTACGCATGATCAACTGTAATCATTACACTAGTAACGACGTTTCTGTAATCGAAAGTTGTGTCACCTGTAGTAAATATCGATCTTGATAGTTGTGGACACTTATAAAAAGACATTTTATGGGGCGCGTCGGCTTTTCTCAGACTGTGTACCCTTCATATTTTGCCACAATTCGAGAACGCGTGGGTGTAGCTGAGCTGTTACTGTCATCATTATGTAGTAACCGCATAACAGCGCTCATCGTGGGCCAGACGTGCACATTAGTTCCGGCGTCCCGGAAACGCAGATGTGAGCACGTGTACCACCACCTGTTCCCCGGCGTCGCTGCGGTACACACGTGCCGCGCTCTCTGCGGAATTCCCCTGTCGGGTCGGGAATGCCGGTGGCCCGACAGCGCACGGTGGACGTTTGTCACCGAGATTTGTAGCATTCCGCGGCTCCCTCATCCACGGTGGACGCCCGCCGTGTGCTCATAGAAAGACCACGCAGTTCGCCTGCTGCGGTTGACGGTCTTGGCTAGCTGTGGTGTAGTTGCTCGAGAAAGTTATTGGGTCAGCCCACAAGTTCGCGTCGTTTTGAAAATGACGTGATTTTATTTCTTAGTGTAAAATACACTGCACTACATTACAATACAGTATGCAATAACAAGACTGATAGACTACTCAGTGAGGTAAGCACCATCCTTGTCAACGACCACCTGCCAACTTTTAGGTAGGAGGTCTGTACCCTTGCTGTTGCGGTTGCGAATTGAAGAAATCTGTTAGCCTGCTGGTAAAAGAAACTTCATCACGAAACACTTGTGAAATGTTATAGTTATGGCCTCTTAATTCAGCGAGGTAGGAAAACCGGGAAGGGCTGGACCAATTAATCAAAAGCCGCAGCAATGAAACTCATTTCAAAATGAATGCCAATTTAAATAATTTATAGAAAATTTAAAGTTAAGGTGATTTAATATTCTTTAAGGCAAGACACACCCTACACAAGACACAATGAAATAAGAGTAAGGTCTAAAAACGGACAGATGTAAAACTAAAACACAGTACTAGAACAGGTTAGAAGGGCCTTAATCATCAAATGGTGAAAACAGAACATCGCTTAAACTTGACTGATAAAAAAATTAAAATCATACTTAAAACAATGGAAAACAATTCAACACCAACATTTAGGCAAGATAATTTTGAGCCCAGAAACACCCATCTATTGAAGATTTAACACATTTTCCAATAAGACAAGAATAATTAAGCTACAACAGATTAAGGTACAAACTTATTTGGATACGGTGTCTGTTCTTTCGGACGTACGGATGCACACATATTACTCGAACTCTTACAGGACTTGGTAATGAGTGTGTATCGTACGGACGCTACGAATGTAGTGTGTGGACATATAAGGTGAGAATGTGGGTCTCGCGGGAGCCGTGCAAGGGATAAGTCCCTGCAGTCGCACTATCCTCTGTGCCCCCGGTGGCTCAGATGGATAGAGCGTCTGCTATGTAAGCAAGAGATCCCGCGTTCGAGTCCCGGACGGGGCACGCTTTTTCACCTGTCCCCGTTGATATATATCAACGCCCATCAGCAGCCGAAGTTATTAATATATAATTATAAATTTAGATTAAAGTATATGTTGGGTTCTCAAGGTACACCAAAATTTGCTTAAAGTGAAGGCCACAAGCTAACGCGCACAAATTCAGATTATTCCAAGTATAAACTTAACTCGAGCACGATCATTAAGTAGTGCGGCTGCGGTTGGAGGAAACAGCGCGAAAGACAGACAGCGGCGAGAGGTGCTGAGCGTAAGCGCTCCAAATGTGAGCACCCGGCTAAGTAAGCCGACGGGCCGTGAATAAGTGGGACCCCATCCTGGGTAACACGTACCAGCAATGACATACAAAACATTATTAACGACAAGTTGCCTGCAGCATACATAATTGTAGTCCGAATTCCAACGCATAGCCGTGCATCAAATAAATACTCTTAATTAGGGTGGAAATAATTAATGTGAACTCTTACCAGAAACCATGACAACCAAAAGATTTTAGTAGCAAGCTACAAATATTTTTTAAAAAACAATTTCAACAATAAAATAGTAATATCAGATTTTTTAGCAAACCATTAAAGCAGCCACAAGGACACTCGCATGACATCTTTCAAAGCTCATCCGTACACATGTTAGTCCATAGCGGTTCGGAGAGAGCATATGCGTTCTGGAACAGACTAAAATTTATGTGAGCCACTAAAATATACTAGACACACTGTATAATCTCTTAGACACCATAGGCCTTTAGCGTTAGCTTGAAGGATACCAGAACGACAAAAGCAGATTATAAATAGGCCAGTAACGTAGAAAAACCGACACAGATTCAGACATGAATAATTAAATATCCGTGGTAGTTTCACTAAACGAAACTAAACTCCGTCCGAGCGGGCCTTGGAAAGCCCAGCGGTACCGTCCGGCCACCGTGTCGTTCTCAGACCAAGGCGTCACTGGATGTGGATATGGAGGAGCATGTGGTCAGCATACCGCTCTCCCGGCCGTATGTCAATTTACGGGACCGGAGCCGCTACTTCTCAATCAAGTAGCTCCTCAGTTTGCATCACAAGGGCTAAGTGCTCCCCGCTTGCCAACAGCGCTCGGCAGACCGGATGGTCGTTACCCATTCAAATGCTAGCCCAGCCCGACAGCGCTTAACACCGGTGATGTGCCGGGAACCGGTGTTACCACTGTGGCAAGGTTGTTGGCAAACATTTCACTAACCCTCCAATTGAAAACTACACTACCAATAATCCACTTTAAAAATCAAATAATTAATGGGAGCCAGTCAAGAACAGGTAACGCATATACTAACGAACACAGCAAACCTCCCAAATAAGTTATCTTCTGGAACACGGCGCTTTACTAAATGTTCACAAGCATACGGATACATAAGTTAACGCATAAAACAAATTATAATAAGATATTAGCCAATTAAGACTAACTTTGCTACCAGATCTTGAAATCTTATTGCCCATATAATGCCATGGAGACACGGGTATCCCTACCCAGCAAACAGAAGGAAGACAGACCAAAATGACTGTGAACACTGCCTTGACAGCTCGGTGCCCTTCTGATGAACCCCAGCGCAAACCACGTCGGTACTTGATAACTTACAAGGGGTAACATCACCCCAACATTGGTGGCCCATCAACAGCTAACACCACGGTGGAGAGGTCCCATGCAAAGCTCGTTACAGCTTCGTTCCTCAGCTCACACTGCCCAGCAAACCGGCCGCCACGCCCGGAGCCACCGCATCAGAGGCGCTGCGCCCCAACTCCAGCATGTCAGTCAAAGAACATAAGAATAGTGATGTCGATACACTGCGAGGAAGCTGCCACGGTTCATCTTGACTCTGGATATTGAGAGAGAGAGAGCGCAGAACACGATAAGCAAAAGGGCCTAAGTCTGGTGAATATGAAGGCTGAGAAAATGGTTCCCAACTGCAGCGGAGCGGAGTTCTCGTCCGTCTAACACTTCACCTACTTCGATAGGGTTCTTGCTGTTCGTCCTCTTCACTGGGCGTTGATAGGTACTGGTTCGACTGGCAAAAATAGCATTGAAGAAAATACGAGCAAATACCTACCTGCATAACTCGAGCTTGGAGATAGCTTCTGGAAGTTTGAAGAAATTTCGGGCGTTCGGCATTCTAAATAACTTGCTTGATTAGACATTGTTGTTGTTGTTGTGGTCTTCAGTCCTGAGACTGGTTTGATGCAGCTCTCCATGCTACCCTATCCTGTGCAAGTTTCTTCATCTCCCAGTACCTACTGCAACCTACATCCTTCTGAATCTGCTTAGTGTATTCATCTCTTGGTCTCCCTCTACGATTTTTACCGTCCACGCTGCCCTCCAATGCTAAATTTGTGATCCCTTGATGCCTCAGAACATGTCCTACCAATCGGTCTCTTCTTCTTGTCAAGTTGTGCCACAAACTCCTCTTCTCCCCAATTCTATTCAATACCTCCTCATTAGTTATGTGATCTACCCATTTAATCTTCAGCATTGCATTATTGCCTCAAAATAAGCTGTAAATTACCATAAAGTCCGTATTTACTGTCAAACTATTATTGTTGCAAGTTGATTACGGTTTTTTTTTTTTACAAGTTCTTCTCACAAATGCATCCAGAACCTTTCCAATCCGACCCGAATAATTTTCACTTCCTATACAGTCACTGCCCCACGGCTATTCAGGTGTAACTTCACCCAGTCGAAAGAAAGTGTGCCCTGTATGTTCTGTGATGTTCACGAAGTACGCCCTGCGGAGATTTAAGTACACCTAGAAAGTTTCCAAATACATCTACTTAAAATTTCCAGACTTTCACTAAAATATTCACAAGCAAAGTCACTTTACAATTTCGAAATCAGAACCGACAGAACGTAAGTCTTCCTTCATCTTAACAAAAATTCGCGTGCAGCAGTTCCACATTGATCTGTTACTAAGAAACGATTCACGTGTCACTCTCCGAGACAGTAGCACATAGTACTAGAGAAATCGCTAGAGATGCATTGGCTGATAATTTAGGCAGCCGATCAGATAACCTGGACCACTGTTGTTCCCACGCTAATTTCTAAACCGTCCTGCAGAATTACAGAAAGCACCTGAGCCAAATCGCTGGTCGATCATCAGCGATCGGGTTGTTATCTTTGGCGCATGAGCATCTTTGCGTTTTCGGCTGGGGCGCGCGGGACGGAGAGAGGCAGTCGGTTTGGGGCGGTCGGTGAGACTGGCGGAGTTGTGGCTCGGGCGTAAGTACATGTGTGATGCCTGTTACGCTGGAGCTATTTGCTAATCGTGGAACTCCTGCGGCGGTTACTGGTTGCCTGGAAGGCATTTGATATAAACTATGCCAAGCCTCGCAGTGAGAGGGGAGTCCGTAGTTGGTGTTGGCCTAGATGTTTGTACAAATTGAGGTGCCTGTGTGAGAAGCACGGCGTGCGCCTTTTGGTTGCTTCGTCCTTCTGGCAGCCACCGCAAGCGGATGCTCGGCCAGTATGTCTACAGTTTGTGGTGAGCGTAGTGTGAACAAGTTCTCGTAGGATGTGCTCCCAGCCTGACCCTAGCCTGTGTAATTTGTGGGTGCCGACCCCTTGTCTGTAACTGCTTCCGGGTGTCCTGTAAGATTTCACAGCAAAACTGTGTTTTGGTGGCATTCTGTGTTTCTGTCTCAGCCTCCGCCTAGAAAGGGGAAAGATTTGTGCCTCAATTGAAAGGGCGTGGGGGTTCGATTGGACATCTTTTGGAATTCCTTAATTCTGTAATTTAAACATATAAAAAAATTGTTCTTTCAGAATAAGCGCCTGTTTCTTTGGGACACTGCAGTTCAAACAGGAGTGGCGTAATGTTAATGAGTATTCGTTATTCGTCAAATGAAGTGTATTTAATGTCTTGCAGTTTTCTGGGGCACGCAGCTGTGTTATTGAACTCATTTTGAAGTGTTCTGTCGGGTGAATGACTGCTCCCCACTTCAGTGTATTTTCTTGAGTAGTATTGTAAGGTTTTTTGAATATTTGTCAGTGGGGTGTATTGATTCAATTATGTTTTTCTCTTTCTTTTGAATTACGGAGAATTGTTTAGTTTATCTGGTTATTGGCTTAACTCGCGCTTCACGCACTAAATCAGCTGATATTGAAATTGTTTTTTTCATTCCTGTTTAATGTCAGACAGATTCAAATGCAACTTCATTTATGTTATTTGAAATAAATGCGTTGGGTTGACCTTATTGAATTATGTGCAATCGAAGTACGGGACCTAGTCCTTCATTAGGGCTTAACAGTGGCGTGTGGTGCGGGTTGTGAGCCCCGTGCTCGGACCAGCACCTTAAATAGAAACTCTGTAATTACGAAAATAAATTTAATTTAAATAAAATAAAGAACGGATTATCCCCAGAAATGAAATACTAATTGAGTTAATACCTCACTTGTCTTCTGGCTGCTTTTACACAAAAGCATGCACACTAGAATACACGCGACATACGTCATGTGATTCTTGATTGCACAAGAATTTGCAAACGCATTTATTTTACATAGTCTTCAATGAAACAGAACGTCCACACACGCATTACGTATGTCCTCCACAAAACGCAACAAAACACAATTAAATATTAATTTTGAAATGGTTGCTTTTACGTCAAACAGCTACTTTAATGAAAGCAAAGAAAAAAAATTGAAAAACAATTCCTGCGAACTTAATGTTTAGTTACAGTTTCAGCTGATGTTGTAAATGAACATATTTGAATCTCTAGCTCAACTTTTTAGTATCAGAAAAGTTATTTTGGCTTTCAGTTAAAATTTTATATCTCTAAAAGAACTGAAAATATTGACTTCATATTTTTGCAGCATAGTTGTATTATCAATAAAAGTTTGTACGTAGAACATGAAAAAGAGCGAATAAAATTTAATTCAACCTCTTCAGATTCATAGGGAATGTGCATAAAGACGCGTACACACTAGGCCAGCGAAAGCCAACGAACGACAGGCAAGCACTTCGTTGGCCGATATTTGCTCATTGTGTACCGGCGGCAAATTACAGCCAACGAAGCGGTTGGCCTTGGTTGCTGTTCTGCCTGCTGGCGGTAACATCGGAGTGTTGGCAGTGGTTTGGGGCTGGGTGTCCATTGATACTGGGAACGCCGAGTCGAATGTCTGTTTGCTCAGTAGCGATTTGTTGTGCCTCTAGGACGTGTGTGTGTTTTTAAGTTTTTCAGGACAGCTAGAAGTCGCACGTAGTATCTTTTATTGACAGGTATCAACCTTTAATTTAACAAGAGCATCATTAGAAACTACGGAATTTACAGTTTAAAGTACAGTAGTTGGCTAGTTAGAGCGAAATCGGTCAATAAAACAAAGTGAGAGCGACTTGTGGCTATCCTGAAACAGTTAATTTCAACAGTCGCTGTTTCCCCTGCAGGCAGTGCCTGCTCTCGCCATTTATTGTGTTTAAAAATACTGGAATATAGAGTGGAATATGGAGAGAGCATACAAGCAGATGATACTTTTATAGGGAACGGGAATATTTATGGGCCCCTACTAACTGTGATTATAGAAACAAACTGAAAAGACTATACGCTTGGAGGGAAATAGCTCAGCTAGTAGAGTGATATGCACGGTGTATGTATTGACATAGCGACAAAGAGAAACAAACAAAACTGGGAGTGACTGGTAACTTTCTGTTGTACGTGCAGCTCTCCTAAAAGATGAATTATCTTTGGAAATTGTATGGCCTCACTATACGATAACAATCTGAACTCTAGCTTTAATTAGGAACAAAATTATGAAATAGAACAGTTCAGCTCCATCACACTGCTCCATACTGTTTAAAATAGATGTCTTCCACCAGTGTCGTTTTCTTCTTTTTATGATGATCAGCTTCTTGAGATAAAATGAATGCTGAGCATGCGACCACTGTAAAACTATTTTTCCCTCGTCATATCGGCCAGTGAAATTGTAATTAAGACGCTACTTTGTAGCAACAAAAAACGGGAGCATGGTCGGAAAGGTACCAGAGCCAACTGCGGTTACACATGGCCGTGTCGCTTGGCTCAAAGTCCTTCGTTTGGTGTCGATGCGAAGACGATCACCAATGCATTGGCGAACAAAGTTCCGACGAATTCAGTCTTAGTTTGTTGTTCTTCGTTGGCCTAGTCACTCGCGTGAACGCGCTTCCGCATCTTGCGCATGCTGTAGGCCAGATCAGACTGCCCAAGCGGTGAGCGACAGCTGCACTGACGCGAGAGAGGGGAAAAAAAATCCTCTTCCACAGATTACATGAGCAGACACTACAAGATCGCTTACTTCCCTGCAAGGTGGAAAGAAAAAATGTTTCAAAGGGCTCTGAGCACTATGGGACTTAACAGCTGTGGTCATCAGTCCCCTAGAACCTAGAACTACTTAAACCTAACTAACCTAAGGACATCAGACACATCCACGCCCGAGGCAGGATTCGAACCTGCGACCGTATCGGTCGCGCGGTTCCAGAATGAAGCGCCTAGAACCGCTCGGTCACTCAGGCCGGAAAGGTGGAAAGACTCGGAATAATCTGCTATGTTACACAACCAAGTCCAGAAACCGCATCTGTGGTGGTTGTGGCTGTATGCGGGCGTGCATTACCGTTGAGTAACAACACAGGGTTACCAGTTGTTTCATTTTCAATAGCAATACCGAGTTGAGGTATCTTAGCAGTACAGTTTTCGTAGTAGCTTTTATCGTTTCCATTTCGTGGTGGCAATTTGTGATGACCGACGTCAGCTTGGTTCCACCAAACGCACAACATGATTTTTTGAGTGTGTACCATCCTTCGCAAGGGGTCTTGCTTTTTGCGATTAGGTCAGCCGTTGTTTCCTCATTAAATTCACATAGAGGCATTATTTCTCCTTATCTGTCGCAGTGTTCCCAAGGAAGAGCTCGAACCTGCAACAAGACAAACAGTAACGGGTCAGCAAGGACGAGGGCTCATTTCTTCCCTTGTCGCTTAACACATGTGGTACGCACGTACCCAATTTTTGCACCTTACCCAATAGATCTGTGGTTACCAACCTTTGGGAGACTATTACCCCAGAGTGTAGTCAGATAATAGGTACTAGCCCCCCCTCCCCCCTTGCCCCCAACGTCAAAACGTTTCCGCTCTAGTAAACCTTAGAATGAAGAGGAGTTTTCTTTGCACACTCTTCTTTTTAAAATGACGAGAGGTAAATGATACTTAGCTATTGTAGATGTTTCGTTAAAGCACTAAGTAATCAATTTAAGAGTAGGTATTGTTTATTTCTAACAATCTCTTCTTCTCTCAGTTAATCGCGAGTGCTACATGCACACCATACCTCAGAAAAGAAAGCTGACTATCCACACAGGGAAAGACACTCATTACAAAACATGCAGCCTAACGACACTTACTTCACCTACATCTTGCAAACCTGGCCCCTCTCCCCGGATTTAAAACCAACCAAATTAAAATGCGTGCACTATACGTGTTGTTTATAAATAACTTGACTACTTAAATCCTAACTTCTGGAGTGGAAGGAATTGGAAGACGTCAGGTCGCTAAGGCTTTGTGTCTGACCAATGCCAATAATAAGCATAAGAATACTAATATTGTATAGTCTCTGCAGCAGTGTAGTAGCCATTACGTACTTACTGTTTCATCGCGCTGTCAATTACTTCGTTTATCTGTTCCGAAGTTAATAACGAAGAAATTTCTGGTCCTTTGCGGGAACATGTTGAAACATATGTGACGCCAGTGTTGCAGTTTTACTGTCGTAGACTCATGGTACAAAGTATGTGTGTAATAGGTGGGCTATATGAGGAAGAAGGTATTCACACATTTGTTTGACAGGCTGTAACCATCACCACAGTGTGCCACACGTTATGCTAGTATTTGAAATTGGTGTAATTATTCGTCGCCGGCCGCGGTGGTCTAGCGGTTCAGGCGCTCAGTCCGGAACCGCGCGACTACTACGGTCGCAGGTTCGAATCCTGCCTCGGGCATGGATGTGTGTGATGTCCTTAGGTTAGTTAGGTTTAAGTAGTTCTAAGTTCTAGGGGACTGATGACCACAGATGTTAAGTCCCATAGTGCTCAGAGCCATTTTTGAATTATTCGTCACTACGAAATCAGAAACATTGTTACGAATTATTGATAACAGTAAAACCATTTTAAAAATAAATTTAGTTTCCTTACTGAAACACAATCGAACATTTCTGTTTTTACCTCTCAGAAGATTTAATTCTGTCCCTCAGGGGTGATTATCTCTAGGCTCGGTGCCATTACGGTAGTTGTATTGCTCGGGCAAAGAAAGTTGACACTCGGCACGGTGTCTGATGCGAGAGATTGTAAACGGAAACGAATTTTCCTTCTCGGACACGAGAAAACCATTTCTATGCCGTCCTCTCAGCAAATGTCTCCAGTCTCTACACACCACAAAATCTTCTTGTGGTTTCTGCGGCACCAGATCCTCGATTAAACTCGCGGAATAAAATCTGTCGGATGTGTTCATTTTTCTCTTCTTGACACTCCATGTTCATTATCCTTGAAAATAGCCAAAAGGAGCAACTAACAACGTACAAGCTTCTGTTTGCAACAATAAAACTCTGGATTGAAGAAAAACAACTCAATAATGGAAAGCGAAGGCTTCACAATGCAGTGCAGCCAACCTAGTGGATAATAGCGCTTTCTTATGCACCGATCCAATGTTAGCGGTACAGGTGATTTTGTTTTCTCTGTTACAGCACAAGCGTATAGTTTTGTTTCGCAGTACATGGAGTTGGAAGAGCGCTGGATGATAATTGCGACATTGGTTGCAACTGCTACCCTGAGATGCAGAGATTGGCACTGGAGAGGTAATCATGGTGGGGCGCTTAAAAACCAGTCAAGAATCTGACGACTAATAAAAGAAAAGCTCCGAAGTAGTTTAGTCTTTTTGCTAGAGATCTTCTCGTGTGTCAGCAATGTATCGCCGCAATTGGTTCTTTCTGTGACAGTTTACCTAGCACATGTCACTTCAACCTTTCTTACACATAAAAACCTTTCTTCTCTTATTTCTGCTAGCGTCACTTCACTTAGCACTTTTTGTACATTTAGCTTATGACTGTGTTCCAAACGTTTTCCTGTGTCTTGTTCTGCCACAGGAGTCCCTTGATCGACATTTCATTTCCATCAGATGTTATGCATTAAACTTGTTTCTGGAACATCTGTCACAGTATTATCTCGAAGGAAGATTTCTTGCCGGCCGAAGTGGCCGTGCGGTTAAAGGCGCTGCAGTCTGGAACCGCAAGACCGCTACGGTCGCAGGTTCGAATCCTGCCTCGGGCATGGATGTTTGTGATGTCCTTAGATTAGTTAGGTTTAACTAGTTCTAAGTTCTAGGGGACTAATGACCTCCGCAGTTGAGTCCCATAGTGCTCAGAGCCATTTGAACCATTTTTGAAGATTTCTTTGCCGGCACCAATTTAGTTTCGATGTGTTCCTCACGCTGACTAGCTTATGTAATTTTGCCAAAGATCTTTTGTGTCTTTTCTTGTTGCTTATTTCAGATTATACTAAAAGGATAACCTGATAGGGGACACAAACCTGACCAACATAGACAAATGAGAGGTCGTCGCTATGCAGGCATCGGATTCTATACTGTTTCTCAAGAAATAATCATATTTTCGACTGCGATGTTGATGAACAGGAAGGGGCAGCGATCACATAAGGATGCAATGCAAGAATCTAATTTTAGCTCAGTGAAGAACTGTATTATCCGCACCAAATAGTTAAACAGCTGAGAATGTAAAATCCTACTTCGACTGCACAGTTTTTATTGTACCACAAAGGGTTTCGAATCTACAAATCAATTTTCAGGCGGGACGTTATGCTTAGTATCAAAAAACAGTTGTTTTTTAAGAAAATCCGAGGAAATGAAGCGGCATTTCTGGGTTCCATAGCTGTACGGAACCATTACCTAAATTGAAGCGAGTGGGGAAAATCTGGGAAGGAACAATGGCGCAATACGCTGGTAGCTTTAAACCGAAGCCTGCAGTCTCTCCGATACTGAGAAAAAGTTGACTAAAGTTACGAGCTTTATAAGCGTGTGTTGTGCTATTTTGGATGTTTTCTTTTAAGTGGTTATCTATTTTTTATCTTTCTATATCCTCCGTTTCTGTCTATATGTTCAGACTAATCTCAGGAAGTACTGTAGAGATTTTGATACGGTTGTCACTAACAGATAGGCTGCTTCACAACGAAGATTTGAGTTTATAATTTATTACAGCTAAGTAATGGTAAGGGTAATTTATATACTGTTATCTGTTCTATATTTATTTGGCATATGGAGAGAGATCTCATGGCAATTGTGGGAGTTACGAGCTGGTGAGCTACAGAGGAGGTGGCATCTGGTGAAAAAAGCGATATACAGCCGCCACAACTTTTGAAGAGAACAGGCAAGCTTGACAGAGTTCACGTTTGGCATATTATCTACCGGTGGAGCGTGCACCTTTAAACTGAATGGGCACAGGATCCAATCAAAGTCGGACCGCGGATTTTTCAGTCTCTCTTTTAATCCTGCATTCATCTCTCAATGATTCTCCAGAAACGACACGAGTTTCGGATTCCACGTTAATGTGTGTGTCCCCTTTACCAGGTTGGATAACTGTCATGGGTTAGTTGCACCCAAGTCGCTGAAGTGGCCTACAATAGAGAGAGCTACACTAGGCCAGTGAGCCAGAACATACATCAATAGATATTTTCTTCTATACGTATTATAAATTAAAGTCCCCCCGTCATGTTTTTTTTCTGTCTGTATGTTTAGGTTTATCTCAAGAATTACTACAGGAACTTTGATGCAGTTTTCAGTAAAAGCTAGACTAATTCACCAGGAAGTTTTGTGTTTATAATCTACCACCGCTACGCCAAACAATTCTTCCGGGCGTACATATTTAGTTATTCGAGTGAAGCAGTGGCAGGTTGCTAGTAACATATCATTTTTGGTGTCTGCATTTAACCTAACAGACGGTGTATTCTTCAAGGTGGGTAAGTTGTATTGCATACATCGTAAACAGCACTTAGTAGTGAAATCAGTAAAGTATTTACTCATTTGGTCGTGCACTTCATAATACGTGTGTCCTCGCTGGAAATAAAATGACACTTTTTTTGAATATTCGTCTTGTGATTTGGAGAGGTTCTGCTGTATATAATCCATTAACCAGTTTCAGGTAAGTGAAATGCTCGGAAATTGGTATGGACGAACTGCACATGCAGACAGTGCTGCAAACATATTCAAGAGGACGAGAATTTCCTAGGTTAACAGAAATATCTTCGCTGACAGCGTCTTTGCAGTAGCACTATCAGCAGTATTTTCAACAAAAGCTTCAGCAGTAACTCTGTAGGTTGACACAGGTGTGTCTGCTACCAAAATATGGTCTCGCTCCTCATCTAAATCGGAGCTCTCCAACGTCTAAGACCTACATAAAGAGACAGCAAATGAGCAGAGAATCTGACTGACTCTCCACCACAAATGCGTGAATCACATCATAAACACAGGAGCGGAAGACACAAGAACTGCGTAAAATCTTTCACGAAACCACGATGTATTCCTTCCGAAAACTAATGCAATCAAGAGCTTCTAGTAGGCCTTTAGAGTCAAAGAATACCACAAATTCTTGATATCTCCGTACGCTATTGCGCTGCCTGCCGAGCAAATGTGCATCAGGAAATTTCGCGTATGTCATGAGAAGGGATAATAGACCACGGTGTCCATGTGTAACAGCCTATTACGCATCGTTGAGAAGAAAGACGGATAGATTTGCCTGGTCTTGGACTCCAGACAAAGCAATGCAATAATAACATCGAAAACAAACGGACCTGAATAACTAGAACTGTTACTGAGGTTCCATGGAGCTAAGATTTTTCTGTCAATCTACCTTCGTTCAAGCTTCTGGTAAATCGAGTTACCTCCATCCTGTTGGGAGTACACGGTGTTCCTAGCTTCAAGTAGGGCTGTTGATAAAATCGATATATAGATAATTAGTCCAGAAAGTATCGATGTACAGTATTACGGCGATGTTTAAACCCTACATATCGATAACGAAATGGAAATATGGACTGCTGATATTTTTGTTTTATACTAATATTTTTTTTGCAGTATTGGGTAAATTTTTGTTCTTTTGAAATTGTAGTAGAGCATAATCTTACTTTCACTGCTTGAAGGAGTCTTACTTGTTTTTGAGCTTTTATGATGTCCAGTCTTTCTCTAAGCCTGAGTAAAAAAATGTAGGTCGCACGAAGGAAAAATCCAATTACATTGTGTGTGTGTGTGGGGGGGGGGGGGAGGGGGGGGCACTAAAGTGGGCACTAATAAATGCAGCATTGTTATCACATCCTGAAATTTCGGTCGATTATCGCATGGCCACGAACAGTGCAGAATCGGGAGTCAGGATCATGATTTTTCAAAACTTTGAAGAGGACTAAGTGACCACGATTAAGGCAACCGCTTTTGGAGGTACAATACTGACGAAAAGTGAGAAAAATTACTCTGTGACCGACCTCGAGGCTTTAGTCGTCTTTTTGAATATTTAAAAGTTCCGATACTTTCTGTTTGGACGGAAGACGTGGGTACACACGGACCACCGCGCATTAGCATTTATTCCCATAGAGAAACTCACTCATGGTTACTCTATTTGTAGGAATTTGATTCCTATATTACGTATGTGCTGATGTACTCTCACGTGCGCCGATAGGGAGGACACACGAAGTGGCCGAGAATACTGAAGACCACCATTCCAGCCTATACTATACGAGGAATGTTGCCTTCGAAAACTACATAACGGTAACTCTGCAGGATATAGCTAGGGAACAAGACGAGCACCCAGCTCTCCCATGACTGAAGCAAAGAGCTAATGAAACCACTTGGTTCCAGAGACTTTTCAAATCTCAGATATCTATGATTTACATATGTAGATTGAAGCGACGAGCCCCCGAACTGGTACAGATTTTCATTCGTCACTTCAGTCTGCGTATACACATGAGGGAAAGATAGCAGGACAGGGGAGAAACATCTGCCCGACTATTCTACATGGTACATGAGGGAATCTTGTTTCACAAGAGGTGTGCAATATATTCACTGCGAGGCCTTTGCGTACCAGAAGAGTTAATTAACAAAATAATGTGGTATAGCCATCGCAGTTGTGGACACTTTGGCCCGACAAAATATTTCTTAAATAACGTTATATCATTTTAGCAACATAGAGCGCAGAATCAGTAAAGTCCTTTCTGTGTGCAAGGCCTGTCAGAAGGCTAAACCAAGCACCCAGTCAAATGCAAGCACCACCTTACTTCAAAATATCTCAGAAATTACATCTATCTTCAGATGATTTAAGGGGACCATTACCCGCAACTAGGCGAGGACATCGGTATGTCTCGGTTTTCACGAAGATAACATCTAAATGCGTGACTATCACGCCACTGCGCAGGATTGCTGCACCCACTGCGTCCCGCATACTTCCTGTCACAAGTGGACAAGTGGGCAGAAACATGCCTAACAGTGGACCTCAGTTGAAATGAGAATGGTGGAGAGCCACACTACGAAGACATAGATGCGACTCACCTACGTATTAGCCTACCATCTGAATTCGGACCCAGTTGAATGCATTATGAGGGAACTCGCTCGTTTATGTCGCATATATTGCAAAAAACAACACGAGATGTGAGGCGTTCTCCTTAGGGAATTTCAAAATGGGATAAATGAGATGCGCATGGCTTCACCCTATTGCCACAGTTAACAGTGTTAGAAAATCGATGTCCTCCCGAGAAGATTACAGATCTGGAGGAATTCGCACCACAGGCATGGTACAGCGTCAGGTGCTATCTGTGCCCTGTACGGGACCCTGTGGCATGTGGCAGGAAGGAAGAAGAGAAGGGAGAGGGCAGACAAGTAGGCACGATTGAGTGAGTACCATGTAGGATAAAAAGTCCTGGTCAGGTCTTTAGTCTGTCAAATAATCATAAGAAACTCTGCCACAAGCTATTTCAGTTGTGCAACGGACAATCAAGTATAAGCAGAATCTCACGTGTTAATGCATATTGAAAGTTTCACATTGAAACTTGTAAACTCATGTTTGCAAATGTCTGGTTGGTATCTGAGAGGTGTATAAAACTTATTTTGATACCGAAACACGTAAATCTCAGTCCAGAGCAACAGACCTGTCTGAAAATTTAATTTCGAACGGAAATAGGTGGACCGCATGATACACGGTGCGAAATACAGACTAGCCAGTACACCGATCAATTCGTCTACGAGAACGAAATCCGATTTAATGAAAGTATGCTATTTGACTGCAAAGCAAATGTTAATCTTTATATTAGTCTTATAACAGTGACTGTACCAGAACTGTTAATTTAATTACACAGAAAATTAACATAAAATTTTTACGCATCTGACTTTCTGATAAAACTGCTTGAAAATTTACAAGACAGCCCTTTAGGTAGATTGTCTCCTGTTATTAAACCTCTGAAATAATACGTTATTTTCACAAGTAACACTCTGGCAATCACTGTGCCTTGCAATGGCAT
The DNA here is from genome assembly GCF_023864345.2 of Schistocerca serialis cubense. Classification (NCBI taxonomy): domain Eukaryota; kingdom Metazoa; phylum Arthropoda; class Insecta; order Orthoptera; family Acrididae; genus Schistocerca; species Schistocerca serialis. The sequence goes on along the minus strand of NC_064638.1, from coordinate 197,063,387 downwards.
GAGTTTTGATGATAATTAAATTTGTTGGTTTACTTGTGCGAACGGAGCGCTTGTCTATTCCATAACCCGTTGCAATTAAGATAATGATGAAACTGTCAGAAATTGAATTTCATTTACCGTACTTGCGATATGCAAAGCACGATTGAATCTTACCACTTTTCATAAAAATGCTTCTGCGGCACACAACCCGCAATGAGCAACGCGAGTGTACAAAACACGTTCATAAAGGTAAAAAATGAAAAATGTGGAAGTAAAGTTAACAATCGATAAATGAGAACAAGGCTTCAAGTCTTGATTCATTAAGCCAGAACAACAATACACATTTTCATAGAGTTCTGACAAGTAGATAAGTTAGCGAAATATTTCTTAATAATTTTCCTGTGCACAATTATTTCTCTTGACACTTGTTGCATTTATAAGACAAAACTATATATTGCATTATAAAATTTCTACACCAGCAATACACATTTTCATAAAGTTCTGACAAGTAGATAAGTTAGCGAAATATTTCGTAATAATTTTCCTGTGCACAATTATTTTCCTTGACACTTGTTGCAGTTATAAGACAAAACCATATATTGCATTATAAAATTTCTACACCAAACTTCAATCGTTCACAATGTTCTAACAAAAAATTACACAATCACACACATAAAATAACTTGATTACCTTAAACATTCGCTCATCTAATTTCTGCATTAATACAATCCCACTTACTCAGTATTTTTTATCAAAATATATTATTACAAAATCCCTTCTAAATGATGCTGCTTCCACTTCACGGCAGGGCAGCTTCCATCATTCTCAGAGTAAGTACATAGCCAGACTGACTACCTCACACTGCCTGCCACTCTCTTTAAAAGAAGTAACCTCTCTGATCAAAATCTGTGGTCTCAAGAACAGACATACAAGAAACGTGGTTATATCGATACTACAAATGTTGAATACGTTCATCATATTCACAACATTCTTTACACTTACTGTCCAAACTTCTTGAAAATCGTATTGCCAAATAAGACAGATAAGACAGTCCTTTTTCAATATGAATTGGAAACCATAAAGTCCAAAACGTCAGTCAGTGTGCTTCAAATCTGCCACATCAAACCATTTATTCAAGAATAAGTTAAGTGATAACTGTAAAGCAGGTGAAGTTTTAAGAACTAACTGTGATCTGGAAGCAGAACAAATTTTATGAGCTATTCACGTCATGCAAAAAAATAACATTAAAAAAAAAAACATTAGCAATCATCATGGAAACGGTAGTCTGGAAGAAACGGTGTATGACAGAAGATGTGGCGACTATATTGTCAATCTGTTTTACTTAGAAAGCCATTTAGACAGAACGTAGTCATTTTATTGCATACCTTCTACTAGATAATCTTAGCCTGATTAAGTGCTTTCTCTCTTTGGTAAACCAAAACATTTATATTTTAGGCACATTGATGTAGGTTTCGACACCTACTAGGGCTGTCTTCATCAGAATGAAATTATGATAAATCGTAAAATTATATTGACAAAAAGCAATGTTCAGAATTTAGAGCAACTATGCTCAAGTCAAAAGTGAAATAAAACGTTCTAACCTTCGCCACGTGTGCCCAGATGGGAACAATATCATAATTTCATTCTGATAAAGACAGCCCTCGTAGGAATCGAAACCTAGGTCAATGTACCTACCAGTTATGTGCAACCGGTTGGCTGTGTAGTCCTATATTGAAACTACTCTACTGGCCATTGAAATTGCTACACCAAGAAGAAACGCAGATGATAAACGGGTATTCATTGGACAAATATATTATACTAGAACTGACATGTGATCACATTTTCACGGAATTTGGGTGCATAGATCCTGAGAAATCAGTAGCCACAACAACCACCTCTGGACGTAATAATGCCCTGATACGCCTGGGCATTGAGTCAAACAGAGCTTGGATGGCGTGTACAGGAACAGTTGCCCATGCAGCTTCAACACGATACCACAGTTCATCAAGAGTAGTGGCTGGCGTATTGTGACGAGCCAGTTGCTCAGCCACCATTGACCAGACGTTTTCAATTGGTGAGAGATCTAGAGAATGTGCTGGCCAGGGCAGCAGTCGAACATTTTCTGTATCCAGAAAGGCCCGTACAGGACCTGCAATATGCAGTCGTGCATTATCCTGCTGAAATGTAGGGTTTCGCAGGGGTCGAATGAAGGGTGGAGCCACGGGTCGTAACACATCTGAAATGTACCGTCCACTGTTCAATGTGCCGTCAGTGCGAACAAGAGGTGACAGAGACGTGTAACCAATGGCACCCCATACCATCAGCTGGGTGATACACCAGTATCACACGTTTCCAATGTGCGTTCACTGCGATGTCGCCAAACACGAATGCGACCATCATGATGCTGTAAACAGAACCTGGATTCATCGGAATAAATGACGTTTTGCCATTCGTGCACCCAGGTTCGTCGTTGAGTACACCATCGCAGGCGCTCCTGTCTGTGATGCAGCGTCAAGGGTAACCGCTGCCATGGTCTCCGAGCTGATAGTCCATGGTGCTGCAAACGTCGTTTAACTGTTGGTGCAGATGGTTGTTGTCTTGCAAACGTGCCCATCTGTTGACTCAGGGATCGAGACGTGGCTGCACGATCCGTTACAGCCATGCGGATAAGATGCCTGTCATCTCGACTGCTAGTGATACGAGGCCGTTGGGATCCAACACGGCGTTCCGTATTACCGTCCTGAACCCAGCGATTCCATATTCTGCTAATAGTCATTGGATCTCGACCAACGCGAGCAGCAATGTCGCGATACGATAAACCGCAATCGCGACAGGCTACAATCCGAACTTTATGAAAGTCGGAAACGTGATGGTACGCATTTCTCCTCCTTACACGAGGCATCACAACAACGTTTCGCCGGCCGCGGTGGCCGTGCGGTTCTGGCGCTGCAGTCCGGAACCGCGGGGCTGCTACGGTCGCAGGTTCGAATCCTGCCTCGGGCATGGGTGTGTGTGATGTCCTTAGGTTAGTTAGGTTTAAGTAGTTCCAAGTTCTAGGGGACTTATGACCTAAGATGTTGAGTCCCATAGTGCTCAGAGCCATTTGAACCATTTTTGAACAACAACGTTTCACCAGGCAACGCCAGGCAACTGCTGTTTGTGTATGAGAAATCTGTTGGAAACTTTCCTTATGTCAGCACGTTGTAGGTGTCGCCACCGGCGTCAACCTTGTGTGAATGCTCTGAAAAGCTAATCATTTGCATATCACAGCTTCTTCTTCCGGCGGTCAAATTTCGTGTCTGTAGCACGTCATCTTCGTGGTGTAGCAATTTTAATGACCAGTAGTGTACTAAACGGTTGCTGAGTAGCAGCCATGTTTAAAACTTTAACATTTATATTTCTTCAAATGATTGTAAATTAGTTCGTATTAGGCTATAAGTGATTACGTGTACTGAGCCTGGTTGGAAAGAACTGTGCAGGGTCGCATGACGATGAGGAACGGAGCGCCGGCAACGCGGAGCGTGGTAACACCCAGACACAACCTGAGGGTGTAGCAGTGGTAGCAGTGGCAGGCGGTGACGTCACAGCATGCAACAGGCGAGTTGAGGGAGTGCCGTGATGTCGCACGCCACGGCCCAGGCCGATCGTCTTACAAGCGTCACTGAGCCGGACGGGTGGCACACAGTGGAGGCGGGGCGCAGCACATGACCGATGTGTCGCCCACAGTAAACACCGGCCTGCCACACTGGCGTGTATCAGCGAAGGGATTCCCGAACCGGGGAGAGCTGTTGCGATTGGTCGGCTGATGCGCTACCCCACGTAATCATATTACAGTGTGCAATACAGAAGTGGATGAGTCAGCTACAGCCTGATACATTTACTAAACGCTTCATCTAATGGATCAAAGTCTTATGGCTACATAAAAATACCGAACATTTCTGTAGTAGCCAACCGCAATCAGTTAACTATTCTTCTGGTTCCGCGCGCCACGAAGTTTGAATCCGGGCCGGACGTCATGGTCGTCGAAGACCTCTAGTGGTCTCTGCACCATCGCGCCGTAAGCTGTGGCGGCGCGCGCCTCCTGGCCCGCATTTACAGTGAGGGCGCCACAGTGGAACACGTGGTCCCAGCGGCCAACAGCGGCGCCCCCGATAGAGTAGTGACGCGCCTGCCTCTCGGTCAGCCAGTCAGTCTAATCTCGCGTACGTCTGTGAACACATCGCCTCACGTTAGACAGCTTACTTACTTGTTCTGTGTACGAGTGGATGTGTTTGTTAGGTTTCCTTGTGACTGTATTGTTCGCTCTTGTTGTTGTTCGTTCTGTCCTCCGTCGGTCGTGTCCCTCCTCTCCCGTCGTGTTGTTGTTCGCGGGCCTCTCTCCTCGGGTTCCACCGCGCTTGCCGTCATTTCAACCCCACGACCGTCCCTGTCGCAGTTACAACGCTTCTTTGCAGAGAACTTGCTACTGTCATATGACAAAGCTAATGGTGGAGATCAGCTAAACCAATTCATATCAAATCTCTGGCTTGTGGATTGTCAGCCAACAAGTCCATAAAATACCTGTTCGCTTTTTTTTTTTTTTTTTTTCAATCGAGCACCATGACCACTGTCACGGCACAGTAGAAGCAACATCACAATATCAGCGAACAGCACCACTAGCATTTGCGAATGGATTAGGGTCTCTGATGACTGATGTTACTAATCACATGCCTTTGGTCTTGGGACTGCCATGCTGCAGGAGATTAGCCCCAACCAGTGGAGAATGGAGATGTCACGGCACCGAAGTCACCCATATCTTGAAATGTGGTGGGATGCGGAGAATCTTTGTAGAGATAGATGTGTACGTATCGAGACTGTGCTAGAGTGGAACCAGAAAAGGAAACGATATTAATGTGCTGAATGTATTTAGTTTTTAGAAAATTGAATTTCAATGTTGTGCCCATTTTCATCATGGTTTGGTTGAAAGTAGAAAACTGAATGTTGAATTTAAGACGGTGCATTCCTGAATATGATCAGTGCTAGTTCAAAGAGGAAAAAATAGATCGTTTTTACGTTTTCAGATTAATGAATATAGGCATATACTGAGTCATAATAAAAGTATTTCCACAAAAATATTTCTTCCTAATTTGTCACTGTCTAAATTTTTTGTTATACATTTCCATTGTTCTTTTGCGTTCCAATATATGTGGTCTTACACTTCATACTGTGTTTACAGCAACTGCTGTTATGGCGAAATGAAGAAAATTTGGGTTATTACAGTTGAAACTTACTACAGATGGCAGCTTTTCCCCATGAACTGTTGTTAAATGTATGTCTTCACAGTCTCGATTTTGGGGAACTGTATCATTATGAAGTGACAGGTCATTATTCTAAATGCCTAGACCACATGCAGTGCCAGCGGCCCCAAACTTCCGAAATTCTATACCGAGACGCAGACCAACATCCAGGAAGCTTTTGTAGTTCGACCCTCTACTATCGGATGACAGTTATTGAACTACATGAAACAAAATCGCCGTAACTTCTGAACGGTTTGTCTTAGGTCGTTCAAGCTGCACCGTTGGCCGCGAGGCATGATGGGAATTGGTATGCGCATGCGCACGTGCCTTGTTGTTGTCGGTCATTTGCACGTGAAAACATCATGGTACAGCGCATAGAGCATGTGGAGGCCTAGTATTCGAGCAATAACAGCCCAACTGCGGTTCAAAGAAAGTTTACGACCGACTTCAAGCTGAAGGCAACCGGTCAAGTGTGCTAACAATCAAGAATCTGATTCGCAAGTTTAAGAGAATGGGTAGTGTTCGTGACGTCAGTGTTGGCAATGTCAGTCGTCCAAAAATTATGAATAAGTCTGAAAATATTGAGAAGGCACGCGCTGTATTTCAACCCAGCCCCAGGATATCGATCAGACTAGCTGCACAACAGCCATCAACTGCACGACACTGCGACAAGTTTTTGTTGAAGACCTGCAACTCTTCTCATATAATATCCAATCCCATCATTCATTAATCTCCAGCGCCATGGAACAGCGGTTGTGTTTCGTCAATACTGTTTTCCGGAGAATTGATGAACGGGACTTTAATGTGAACATGGTCTGATATAATGACGAAGCCCGCTTTCAATAGGATGGGTGCTTCAATAAGCAAAATTGACGCGTTTGGGACAATCCACATTTCGAAATCGTGAGGTCTCTTCACCCTGAACAGGTGACTGCGTGGTGTGCAATGTCCAGTCACGTAATAAACGTTGCAATATTCCTTGATGGCACGGTGACTACCGAATGGTACGTGAAGAATTTGGAAGACGATTTCATCCACATTGTCCAAATCGACTCTGATTTCCACAAGATGTGGTTCATGCGTGACGGAACTCGACCCCATCGAAGCAGGAAAGTGTTTGATGTCCTGGAGGAGGCCATTGGGGACCGCATTCTTGCTATGGGACACCCAAACACCACTGGCATGAGCCTCGATTGGCCGCCATATTCTCCGGATCTGAACTCATGCGACTCTTTTTTGTGGGGTTATACTAAGGACAGGGTGTACAGCAATAATCCCAAAACCATTGCTGAGCTGAAAACACCCATTCAGGAGGTCACCGACAGCATCGGTGTTCTGACACGTCAGTGGGTCATTTAGAATTTCGCTATTGGTCTGAGCCACATCATTGCCAATGATGGCAGGCGTATCGAACATGTTATAACCTAAACCAAAATACCTGTAGCGACGTTTACATTTTGAATAAATGGTGTACACGCCATAGTTTGTAACTAATTTATGTTTTGTTTCATACAGGTCAATAATTGTCATCCTTTATGTGGTAACTGCCGGACCTCAATCTCTGATCTGCTCTCGCCTGACACAAAAACATTGCTCCTTCCACCTAGTCAACACTGGACAGCCGCGATTAAAACGTGACTCATCCAAGTAGGTCATAGCCATCGTAAGGCCATGCACGCACCTGCCGTTTCTTCAGACGCCGCCACGAGATCTGCTGACGCAGCCTTGGAACCTCTGTCACCACTGTCGTCTCCAGCCACAAACCACGGACGGCGGTCTGTTCGCCCGGGGCCTCGCCAGCCAATACTCTGTCGCTCGCAGTCACACCTGCCACTGCCACTGGAGATTACGAGCTGCGCGCTCCTGCTCTCCCACTGATGGTCCAGAGTTTGAGTCTGGCCGATACCGCTACGTACTGCAAAGCAAGAAGATGCCACTTGCCTCCTGCAAGCAGGAGAGCCATTCCGAATGCTCTGGCCGGCGACTTCGAGACAAGGCCGGCTGAGAGGGCGTTCTTTGTGTAAGCTGTCTGCCTTCCAACTTCGTGTGTAAGCTGCAGGCTGTTCTGCTACGAGTACCTCAACTGTCAGGCTGTGATGAAATATTACGAGAGAGCTTCAGTCTGCTTCAGAGATGAGGGTGCACCTACGTTATCGTTAAAATCAGATGGAGTAATAAAGAAATGTTTTCGATACAGTTCCCCACAGTCGTTTAATGAACAAAGTAAGAGCATATGGACTATCAGACCAATTGTGTGATCGGATTGAAGAGTTCCTAGATAACAGAACGCAGCATGTCATTCTCAATGGGGAGAAGTCTTCCGAAGTAGGAGTGATTTCGGGTGTGCAGCAGGGGAGTGTCGTGGGACCGTTGCTGTTCACAATGTACATAAATGACCTTGTGGATAACATCGGAAGTTCACTGAGGCTTTTTGCGGATGATGCTGTAGTATATCGAGAGATTGTAACAATGGAAAATTGTACTGAAAAGCAGGAGGATCTGCAACGAATTGACGCATGGTGCAGGGAATGGCAATTGAATCTCAATGTAGACAAGTGTAATGTGCTGCGAATACATAGAAAGAAAGGTCTTTTATCATTTAGCTACAAATAGCAGGTCAGCAACTGGAAGCAGTTAATTCCATAAATTATTTGGGAGTATGCATTAGGAGTGATTTAAAATGGAATGATTATATAAAGTTGATTGTCGGTAAAGCGGTTGCCAAACTGAGATTCATTGGAAGAATCCTAAGGAAATGCAATCCGAAAACAAAGGAATAGGGTACAGTACACTTGTTCGCCCACTGCTTGAATATTGCTCACCAGTGTGGGATCCGTACCAGATAGGCTTGATAGAAGAGATAGATAAGATCCAACGGAGAGCAGCGCGCTTCGTTACAGGATCATTTAGTAATCGCGAAAGCGTTACGGAGATGATAGATAAACTCCAGTGGAACACTCTGCAGGAGAGACGCTCAGTAACTCGGTACGGGCTTTTGTTGAAGTTTCGAGAATATACCTTCACCGAGGAGTCAAGCAGTATATTGCTCCCTCCTACGTATATCTCGCGAAGAGACCGTGAGAATAAAATCAGAGAGATTAGAGCCCACACAGAGGCATATCGACAATCCTTCTTTCCACGAACAATACGAGACTGGAACAGAAGGGAGAACCGATAGGGGTACTCAAGGTACCCTCCGCCACACACAGTCAGGTGGCTTGCATAGTATGGATGTGGATGTAGATGTAGAAGTTTCTCTTCAGGCACCTCACTATGCCACTACATTCTGGATTCGCTCCTTATGAAGCCAGGATGCCTCACGTCGAACGCATTCTGATGAACGAGAAGATGGCTCCAACCATCCGGTAGTGGTCACTGTGCTACCCGTTCACTACGCTATGAAGTATGGCAATTACAGTTGCTGACAAAATATCGATAACGCTATATAATACTTTCTCAAAAAGTATCGCTATATACCGGCGAGGCCTGTTTCACTAAAATATGGGTATGTAGCTACTGAACGGTAATATCAAGTGCCGATATTTTTATTTTATATTACATTTTTTCGCAGTTTTCGGTAAATATTTGAAATTGTAGTAGAACACTGTTTTACTTTCACTTTGTGAAAGAGTCTTATTACGTTTTGAGGTTTCACCATGTCAAGTCTTTCACTTTGTGTGAAGGAAGTATAGATGGCAGAAAGAATAAGCCCAATTGCACTGAGGGTGGCGGTGTGAATGAAATAGTTGTAGCCGGCCGAAATGGCCGAGCGGTTCTAGGCGCTACAGTCTGGAACCGCGCGACCACTGCGGTCGCAAGTTCAAACCCTGCCTCGGGCATGGGTGTTAGTGATGTCCTTAGTTTAGTTAGGTTTAAGTAGTTCTAAGTTCTAGGGGACTGATGACCTAAGATGTTAAGTCCCATAGTGCTCAGAGCCATTTGAAACATTTTTGAAATAGTCGTAACAAGATTTTCGATGTGAAGAAATAGCACACCAGTTGCGATAAAAACAATTACTTCTTCACTTCTTCACCACAATGAAGAACAAAAATCTAAATGACAAGATTGGTCTTTGCGATGGTCGAAGACGTGTGAAGGGAGATGGTGACGTAATCGGGGCTCAGGGCTACCAACAGAAACTGTAAAGTTAAATCCGATATGTGACGAAACCGAACGACGGACCCATCGGATTCGTTTTATTGTGCCACTTACGTGCAGTTACCATTGTTAGCAAAGTGGTTATCGCCAACCGTGAACATGCATCGTTTTCCTTTCAGTTTTTGCTCTAAGGGGACACGCAGGTTGCTAGCTTATTCAAAAATGGCTTTGAGCACTACGGGACTTAATATCTCAGATCATCAGTTGCCTAGAACATAAAAGTACTTAGACCTAACTAACCTAAGGACATCATACGCATCCATGCCCGAGGCAGGATATAAACTTGTGACTGTAGCAGTCGTGCAGTTCCGGACTGAAGCGCCTAGAACAACTCGGTCACAGCGGCCGGCTGCTAGCTTGTTGATGGACAGAATATCTAATAATAACTCAGTACTTAAATATACAGCTCTGAAACCTATAGTATATTTATAACGTGTAGCTGATATTTTTAATGGCCGATACATCGATATTTTTTCCGTCGATACTGTTTAACGACGTAGAGGGCAAATAATATTATATTTTTAAATATCGATATATCGAATTCCGATATCTTTTTGAAATATCAATAGTCCTAGCAGCAATACGGATAAATACAGTTAGTAGTGCTCCAGGCAAAATATGTGATCGTTTCTAAAACGTGTAACCATGTACCTTCTGCTTTTTTTCCAGTGGCACCTACCAATCTTTCTTTTACGTTACTGACTTGGACTTCTCTTATTTATTGGTATCCTGGAAAAGAACTTCGTTATTACATCTATCTCTTATTCACATCAGTACACATTCTACACATCCCCATTTAATCTGAACTACAGTCATATAGTCTTCCAGTCGAATTTATTTCCTGATTTACTTGTTTCCTTTCTTTATTGCAAAGTATCCCTCCACAACTCGCTAAGTAACCATCGACTTTTGAATGGTTTTTTACTTTACTTTACTTTAAATCAGATATATAGAAAGTTTACCTATGAAAGCACTACTTACTTTAACAACAGAAGTGCACTCCGTTCTGTTCTCTTTCTTCCCCGGACATCCAGTCGTTTTCAGCTGCCATAGAGACCAAAACTCATCAATTGGCTCTGCAACTTTATTGTTAATTTACACTATTTTCTTACAAATATGTTGACTTTACATCGTCATAGTATTTTTACAGTTGGTTTTCAGACGTAATTTAAAATTTATTTTACCGCATTATTCCTATCTTGCTGACGTTGATCGGCACTCGAGGCAAGTAGTACAACGTGAGAAGTGTTTCAATAATATGGAGTCTAACTGCATGTCGTTTCTTTCAATTGTGAATGTTTCATCATCATGATGAAGTGTGAAGGAAGCGGTAACATTAGTCCACATTTTATCCAGTGATGAATCATTACCTTGTTTCTCAATGGTTGTTAGAACAGATTAGGTTGAAACGGAATCAAAGACTTTCTCAACATCTATGAACTCCAGATGAAGTGGTATACATACTGAGTTATTCGTTCTACAGGGTGAGTCACTAACTACTGCCACCTAGAATAACTCTGAAAGTATGATAGGAACTGAAGAGTTTGTGGGACAAAAGTTGATGGGGCAACTGGGTCCATAATATGACGTTGGCTTTTTGTTGCTAGGTGGAGTCGCTTCAGAGATATGAAGGTCAACTTCGTTTTTTTTTTTAAAGGGATGCTATAGTTTGGTACTTATTTTCTGATAGCGGCTATTGAGACGAATCCAATGATGTGTAACAGTAAGGTCTTTGAAGGTCAACGAAGGTCACAAAAGTGGTATGAACGTCCATTTACGGAAGGTGTTCGAAGTAATGAAGATTGGTATCAATGCTGTGCTGCAATCTTCTTATCACGGATTGACTGGTATTCCTTATCACATCGGCACTTATCGAAGCACATACTCTGACAGTTGTCTTTCTCACATCTTCAGGTGTAGTTGGAACATCTTTGTAAACAATGTCTTTTACGATTCCGCACAAGAAAAGATCCAGAGGCGTCAAATCTGACGAACGAGACGGCCACTACACGTCTCCTCCGCGTCCAATCCTACGATTTGGAAATTGTCTCTGCAACTCATTTGTAGCCATCACCGATAAATGTACTGGACACCCCTCTTGCTGATACCACATTCCGTTCCTTGTTCCTAAAGGTATTTTTTGCAATAACGGACCTAATGTTTCTTGCGGGAATGTGGTGTACTTCCCAACATTAAGATTTCCTTCGATGATCTAGGGGCCTATAATTCTGTCCTCCAGAATCCCACACCATACGTTCACCGACCACGGGTTTTTGTGGTGTGCAACATGCAGCAGCCAACATGGATTTTCAGTTGCCCAAAATAAAAAAATAAAAAGAGAAAAGTTGATCTTCATATTTCGGAAGCGACTCCACCTAGTAACAAAAAAGCCTCGTCATATTATGGTCCCCGGTGTCCCGTGCAACATTTGTCCCACAAACTTTTCAGCTACCATCATACGTTCAGAGTTACTCTAGGTGGCAATAGTCAGTGACTCATCCTGTATAACTAAGTCCACACAAATGCTATATATCAGCGTGTAACGCTACATTATGAATTTGCTGATTAAAATCGAATGTTTAGTGTGTACGATTGGTAATAAACTCTCAAAGTTTCGTATTTGTTTGTACGAACTTTCCTTTCATAGAAATCGAGAATTATACTTTAACATCACGCATTTCAGTATACATTCACCGACAAAAACTTACGCATGTAGAAACAATGGTCTGACGTATACGCAGTGCTGTACACGTAAATGTATTCAGTGGTATGGAACTAATTGGAATTTCACTAATCTATGAGCTGTAGAACGTCTGTTATGTAAGCGCGTTATCAGATCTGATAGAGGACAAACTGTGTTTCAAAAAAGTGTACTATGTGGACACAGGAGCAGTTACTGAATGTAACTACCAAAAAAAAAAAAATACAGTGACAAATGTGTCCGGCAACAACTATTTGCTGACATCGGAGCGATTGTACTCGCACAATGTGCGGTCAGTAACCAATACCCTGTGGTACACCCTTTGACATAAAAGATGTAAAAGATTGCCGCCCACTGGGCATCACAGGGAAAGAGTCGTTCACTTAAGTAGCCACAAACACAGCGTACCCCTCAGAATTTCAAGTCTGGCAACACTGTAGGATGCGGAAGTCTCTGGAGTAAGAGTTGTGTTTCTCTTACGCTGCAACTATGATGCACAGGGGTTCGACAAAAATAAAAATGGCTCTGAGCACTAAAAGACACAACTTCTGAGGTAATTAGTCCCCTAGAACTTAGAACTAGTTAAACCTAACTAACCTAAGGACATCACACACGTCCATGACCGAGGCAGGATTCGAACCTGCGACCGTAGCGGTCTCGCGGATCCAGACTGCAGTGCCTAGAACTGCACGGCCACTTCGGCCGGCTTGGACAAAAATATAGAAAATCCAAAAACACAACACATTACCATGCCTAATACGGTGTAGGAAAACCGTTGGCGTTCAAAACAGCTTCCAGTCATCTCGCAATGGCTAAATATAGATCCTGTATGGTTTCCAAGTGCATCTAACGCCATTCTTCCTGCAGAGTAGTGCCAAATTCAGGTAACGACGATGGAGGTGGTCAGCGATCACGCATCTCTCTCTCCAAAGCAACATTGACTTTGGTAACTATGATGGCCACGGAAGATGCCGCAGTTCATCGTCGAGGTCTGAGAACCAGTCCTGGATTATGTGAGCAATGTGAACAGGGTCCCTGTGGTCTTGGACCACAGCATCACCACTGGGGAACCAACATTTTACCATGGGACTGACCTGATAAGCCAAAATGATAACGTTATCCTTGATGGTAATGCTATCTTGCGGAGTAACCATGGGGCTCATTGACTACCGCGATGTCGCTAGCCAAATCATCACTTAACCCCCGCCATGTTTCACCTTTGGAACATAAATTCGGCCAGAACCTGGAAACAGTGTGAAACAAGACTCATCCCACCAAATGATTTTCTTCCATTGCTTTGAAGCCCAGTTTTTATGGCTTCAGCATCAAGTTTTCCGTTTACGGGCGTTTGCATAATTGATGAGCGGTTTACGAATTCAAGCTCGTCCTGCAATTCGTAGCTTCTGGAACTTCCTACGTGTTGTTTTGGTGCTGACAAGGTTTGCGAGTGCGACATTCAATTCTGCAGGTGGCGTCCCGTTATTTTAGGTCACGGTCCTCTTCAGAGACCGATTGTCACGGTCACTCGACACGCACTTTCGTCCGCATTATCACTTAGCGGATAATCCTTCCCCGCTTTCCCTGTATGCGGCACACGTCTTCGATACGGCGGTCTCTTGAAACACCAAACGTTCCAGCTAACTTCATTACGGAAGCTCCCACCATACGAGCACCAATACTTTGCCCGCGATCCAATTAATTTTGCTCCGACATGACGCACGCACAGCCACACTGTTATGTTCACGTCAGACACTTTCAAATTACTGAGGATATTGCACAGGTGCTATTCGTAGTCAAGTACAACAGTGCAACATACATGCGCATTGCCGGCCGCTGTGGCCAAGAGGTTCTAGGCGCTTCAGTCTGGAACCGCGCGACCGCTACAGTTGCAGTATCTAATCCTTCCTTGGGCATGGATGTGTATGATGTCCTTAGATTAGTTAGGTATAGTTCTAAGTGATACGCCCGCTAAACCCACAGGGCAGAACAGGTAATAGGATTGTGGAAAGGGCCAACGGTTGAAGTCAGTTTCTGTTTCTAACTGTCATTTATTGTAATTTACCAACTCTTTCATGGCTGAAGGCCTCCAACAAGAAATCTTAACAAGATAAAAATCCAATTAAGATAGCAATAAAATAATTCAAAAAACAACATAAGCAAAGTGCAATACAAATGGCTGAGGGCCACTATTAATTTCCAAAATTTCAGAATATATTACCATAGCCCTTTAAAGCCAGAAGGCCAAAAATAAATCAAAAAATCAAAATTCAATTAAGATAACAATTTAAAACCCAAAAGGCAACGTATACAAGGTGCAACACAAATGGCTGAGGGCCACAACTAAACTTCAAAACTTCAGAATATATTACCATAGACCTTTAAAGGCTGAAGGCGAGCATTTTTAACAACAATAAATCTTGAAAATCAACATGATAAAAATCCAATTAAGATAGCAATTAAATAATTTAAAGAAACAACATCTGCAAGGTGCAACACAAATGGCTGAGGGCCACAATTAAACTTCAAAAATTTTAAAATATACAACCATAATCTTTAAAGGCAAATGGCCGCAGTGTTTAAGCTTGAAAGATAAATTTGAAAGTTAATTTTGCATAATTTTAAGGGAACAAAACAAATAACTATAAGCCTAAAATTTAAAATAGCTGACAACAGATAATGGATGAAATGGCTCTGAGCACTATGGGACTTAACATCTTAGGTCATCAGTCCCATATAACTTAGAAGTACTTAAACCTAATTAACCTAAACACATCCCACACATCCATGCCCGAGGCAGGATCGAACCTGCGACCGTAGCAGTGACGCGGATCCGGACTGAAGCGCCTAGAATCGCACGGCCACCCCGGCCGGCGACAACATATAATTAAACATCGGTGGCACTCAGAAGGCCTCCAGGGAGGTCGGTCTGCCCTCGTTCACTTAGGTGAGACAGGTGGTGACCCTATCTATACTTGATGCGTCGGAACCCAACCAGGGGGGCAGCCACGGACCGACCGACACAACAACTTGCTTCCCGTCAATCAGTACATGAGAACCATAGCCGGCAATGTTACAAAAGTGCTAATCCACAATGGAGTACGTATTAGCTGTCAAAATTACACACCATGTTGGACAGCGACAGCAGGTGAGGAAAGGACGCTGCCTGAAATTACGTTAGTGGCCAGGGCAGGTAACCGGAACACTAACGGCCACTAGGCAGAAAATTCTGCTGTTACACTTTAATTTGAAACACGGTAATAGTTAACTCTTTCAAAAGAACACTGCCTGAATTTACGTCATTGCCCAGCGCACGTAATTAGACACTAACAGCCACAAGACAGAAAATTCCACTTGTGCACTCAAATCGTAGTCGACCAAAATAGTTAATTGCACCGTATGGCGGCTAATTCTCAGCAGTAGAACCACTCGGTGTTGCTCACCGGAAAACCTCTCCAACAGCAAAACACCGAAGTTAACCACCACAACATAAACAGACGTGCCTTGGGTAGCTGAAACCACTTCTCAACTTTGACGTCCTGAGTCAGCGAACCACGAAGCTCGTAGCGGTCGGACAGCTGCACACACGCACCGACACTGCGCATGGACCGCCAGCGGGCCGAGCCGACTGTACCGCGCGGAGAACTTCCCTCGTCCGCAACAACCGACCGACTCCCTCAGAATGACGACAACATCTAAAATAGTCGTCAGTCAACCACACACGCAACACTGGCACGAAGACCTGAAAGATACCCAACAGTAACTAAGCACACGCGAAGACAAATCGGGAGTCGATGCACACACACACACACACACACACACACACACACAGCCGACTCATGAACGATCGGCGAGCCAAAACGCGTCGTCCGGTAGGACGACAGACGGACGATCCACCAAGACCGTGGCCCGGCTCAGGTGATGCGTGGCGGCAATGGTCAGGCGAGCCATGTCGACGCAGACCTCACTGGTGCTGCAACCCGACTGCACTATAGTTGAATTCTTTTATCTTGGCGGCTCGCGCATGCCCGCCCAGACGCGGGAGATTGCTGCGTTGCCAGTTGCACACGACGCACGCGCCAATAGAAGCAGCGCCATAGTATAGCATAGTTCGCAAGCTTATGTTTAGGGGGGAGCGCGCAGTTCATGAAGTAAAGCCACCAAGGCCGCATTAACCCTTTCGCTGCTACAAAGACGTGCTCCCTGCATTCCGCGCTGTGCGCGATTTTGTCACTGCTCTGCTCGCCTGTGCAGACACATCGTGTTCCGACTGCTTTGACACACTTATCATTCGATTCCACAAAAACTATTTGGCCCAAAAATTTGATTTTTACACATCTTATTGACTGATACCTTCCCCCCATAAATGACTTAATTTTGTTTCGATGTTCAACGCAGTTATTGTGCAGCATTAAATGTAGTAAACCATTGCAAGAAATTTTGAAGAGTTTGCAGAGGTAAAAATCCATAGAGTATACTTTCTGTATGGTCGATTTTAGTTGCCACGATGTTGAGAATGAAAAGTGGACAACATACCTAAATTTCATATAAAATTTACTGTATAACAATATCTCATTTATGTATCACATAGGTGTCTATGTAATATTGAGAAATATTCCGTCTTTCGCGACTGTAACAAAAGTTTTATTTACACCGGACGTGTTTGGCTTTTTTTAAAGCACTTCATTCAATGAAAGGTATGGTAGATATACATTTCATTCTCAACATTGTGGCAACTAAAATCGACCATACGGAAAGTATACGCTATGGACTTCTACCTCTGCAAACTCTTCAAAATTTTGTGCAGTGGTTTACTACATTTAATGCTGCACAATAACTGCGTTGAACATCGAAACAAAATTAAGTCATTTATGGGGGAAGGTATCAGTCAAGAAGACGTGAAAAAATCAAATTTTTGGGCCAAATACTTTTTGTGAAATCGCATGATAAGTGCAGTGATGACAAAATCGCGCACAGTGCGGAATGGGGGGAGCACGTGTCTGCAGCAGGGAAAGGGTTAATGAAGATACAAAGCACTAGAAGTTTCAAAAAATTGCATTCAAACGAATATAATTCGTGAAGTAAGGCACTTCGATATTGTTTTTAAATAATGAAAATATTAAGCACCGCACAAGGTTTTGAACTCCTAACCTTCCACATAGAAGCCCAACATCTTAACCGTTACGCTAACGCAGCTCGTCTGATTATAGGAGGACTCTAACACGTCAGACAAAATACTGAAACACTGTTGGTATGACTATGAATTACTCACGCTTCGTCGAAGCACAATAGGAAATAAACAAGTACCGCTGTTCTTTATTGCGAAAAAGCGGTTCGTGAGATTGATACAAGCACCTTTCCTTGCTATCACCTGAATTAGGAGGCTTATTGCTTGTTTGGTTTAATTAATTAATAGAATGTGAAGCAATTAGTATAAAGAATGCTTTTTCCAAACTTTCTGTAAAAGAAAGTCTGCTATCAAGACACTGCTTTTGTTCTATTACTTTATTTATGACTGAACGTTTATAAAACACTCGTTCATGCTCTGCACGGCAATCGAGATATGGCAACGTCGTTCTCTGTTCATTGACTGACTGTGTTTTGTGACGTCAGATGCGCAGAACGAACCTAAACTCGGCCGCCAACATAAATGACGCGCACTTTAATGCCGTATTGCAACTCCCGACTGGCAGGTCCGGACTGCGCTCCAAGTGCGTTCTAACTGACTGGACGACCCGAACTTGCAACCCGAACTCCCGACCCGAACTGCCTATCCGAACTGACTCACTATGACAGGCAACGACCGGGAAATAATAGCAGTCGAGCAACGATACTAGGAGAGGTAATATATCGCTGCTAACGCCGCTCACGGTGAGGCAAAGCAGCGACTCATTGACAGTAGTAATTAAAATTAACGTAGTGAGGTGGAAGTACGTTAAAAACAGTGTGTAAAATACATGATGGCGGAAACACGAGCCAGTCACAACTCACTAAGTTCTAGGGGACTGATGACCTCAGATGTTAAGTCCCATAGTTCTCAGAGCCATTTGAACCATTTTTACATGCGCATTTATGTTCAAGATGTTTATTTTTGCCGAGCCCCTTGCTACCGGTCTAGCAGTAAACATCACACAGTGTACACACAAAGACACGGATCCTTGTCCTCCGTTTCCATCATTTGCGGCTGGATTTAGGCTATGTGTTAAAGGTGTCAGTCAGTTGGAACCTCGAAGAGGATTTTTATCATATTTTAACACACCAGTAATACCAAAATCTTTGGTAAACGAGTTTATGACTGCATCACCTTTAGAACAGTTTATGCTTGAGTCTCCTGGCCGCCACCAGAAGCTTGACGCCGGCCGCGGTCCGACCAGGTGACTGCGGCGTGCTGCATTTTGGGCATGTTTCTGCTCACTCATTGGTAAGCACACAACTGTGTATTATTGTAGCTTGACTTTCCGCATAAAATTACGTGGATGAGTGAAGACCAAGCAGTAGTACATTAGGCATAAGTTATTATGGATGTCCACTGAGGTGACAAAAGTCATGGGAGATCTCCAGATATCGTTTCGGCCCTCCATTTTACCGTCGTAGTCCAGCAACTGGACGTCGCATGGGCTCAGGAAGCCGTTGGAATCCTCCTGCAGAAATACTGAGACATACTGCGTCTATAGCCGTCCATAACTGGGACAGTATTGCCAGTACAGAATCCTGTTTACGAACTGATCTGTCGATTATGTACCATAAATGTTAGATTGGTGGCAGAATAATTCGCTCGAACTATACACAATGCTCTTCTGATCCAACGGGAGTAACTGTGACAGGTGACATTCCGCACTGTAATTCATAAAAATTCCATCTTTTGTTTGGGAACATGAAGACCATGAATGGCTACAAATGGTCTCCAAGTAGCCGAACATAAACGCTTCCAGTCAATGATCGGTTTAGTTGGACCAGAGGACCCAGTTCATTCCATGAAAAACATAGCCCACACCATTATGAAGCCACCACCAGCTTGCACAGTGTCTTGTTTACAAATTTGGACCCATGATTTCGTGAGGTCTGCACCACACTCGGACCCTACCATCAATTCTTACCAACTGAAAACGGTACTTTCTGACCACGCCACGGTTTTCCAGTCGTCTAGGGTCCAACCGATACGGCGAGAAGCCCAGGAGAGGCGCTTGCAGGCAATGCTGTGCTGTTAAATGGTTCAAATGGCTCTGAGTACTATGGGACTTAACATCGGAGGTCACCAGTCCCCAAGAACTTAGAACTACTTAAAGCTAACGAACCTAAGGACATCACACACACATCCATGCCCGAGGCAGGATTCGAACCCGCGACCGTCGCGGTCACGCGGTTCCAGACTGAAGCGCCTAGGACCGCTCGGCGACAACGGACGGCTGTGCTGTTAACAAAAGCATTCGCTTTGGTCGTCTGCTGGCATAACCCATTAATGCCGAATTTCGCAGCACTGTCCTAACGAACTCGTCGTACGTACCGCATAGATTTCTGCGGTTATTTCACTCAGTACTAGTTGTCTGTTCGCACTGACAACTCTACGCAAATGCCGCTATTGTCGGTGGTTAAGTGAAGGCTGTTGGCCACTGCACAGTCCGTAGTGAGAGATAATGCCTGAAATTTTGTATTCTTCGCACAATCTTGACACTGTGGATGTCGCAGTATTTTATTCTCAAAAGATTTCCGAAATGCAATGTCTCATGCGCCTAACTCCAACTACCATTCTGCGTTCAAAGTCTGCTAATTCCCGTCTCGCGCCCTTGGATCCATCGCATTCGGGAGGACGACGGTTCAATCCCGCGTCCGGCCATCCTGATTTAGGTTTTCCGTGATTTCCCTAAATCGCTCCAGGCAAATGCCTGGATGGTTCCTCTGAAAGGGCACGGCCGACTTACTTCCCTGTCCTTCCATAATCCGATGAGACCGATGACCTCGCTGTTTGGTCTCTTTCCCCAAAACCAACCAATCAACCAACCTTGGATCCATTGCCCATCTAGGCGAATCAATTACATGAATCAGTGGTGTCTGTTATTTCGGACATACAGTTCACATAACTGATTCGCCTAGATGGGCAGTGGATCCACCTTCTTCATTGCGGATGTGCTAGTATGTCCGGCCTCCTGCCAGAATCACAGATTAGTGAGAATGGAGGGCAAGGAACAGACTGCAGATAGGTGGCGCTCCGTGGGAATGTGGGTCAGCCAGGAGACATGCCGAGGTAGTCCGCGCGGTTGGGATAAATACTGTGTCCGGATAGCACATGTTCTGCCTAGTAAGCAGAATGTGGTGTCACCGCCAGACACCACACTTGCTAGGTGGTAGCCTTTAAATCGGCCGCGGTCCGGTAGTATACGTCGGACCCGCGTGTCGCCACTGTCAGTGATTGCAGACCGAGCACCACCATACGGCAGGTCTAGAGAGACTTCCTAGCACTCGCCCCAGTTGTACAGCCGACGTTAATAGCAATGGTTCACTGACAAATACGCTCTCATTTGCCGAGACGATAGTTAGCATAGCCTTCAGCTACGTCATTTGCTACGACCTAGCAAGGCGCCATTATCAATAGATATTTAACTTGTGATGCCTGTACCGTCAGACCGATGTACACCACTTATGGATTAAAGTTAAGTATTACATCAACTACGTACTTTATTTGCTACTAATAATTCCCTTAACTGTTCCAGACCTCGCGCCAGCCTGCGTGAGCTTAAGCGCGTGCCTTTCGGCTTCCTCTCATAGTGACTTGGCTGTCTTGCCAAGTCACAACACAGAAGATCCCAGGTTCGAATCCCAGACGAGCACACATTTTTCACTATATGCCGCACAAAGTCCTAATGCAGCTGACATCAGTAATCCCTTCCCCTTCCGTACCTTTCTCCCCCCCCCCTTTCCCCCTCCTTCAATTTAAATCATAATCATGTTATGTTGGTTTCATTTAATCTTGGTGTGCGCCTGTACTTGATTGTTGCTTGCTTTCCGACTCGTACATATATACATTGCCGTTGCTTTTCCTGTGTCAAGTTGCAGTATGTTCTCGATTTTGGTAAGCACTGTGGACTTACAAGGTTTGTTTATACTTGGCTTTTGCAAAATTTGCATCATTGACGTATAAGTTTAACTGTGACATGCTGTTGTATCTATTGTGTTATTTGTTACACATGTGCATTTTACTATGCATTGTAGTTTTGATTCATATGGTTATTTGGCATATCAGGGTACGAATAAGAACGGTTGAACACTCGGAACTTAGTTACCAACTCTCCCATATGATGGTCGTACAGTTTCCAGCTGAAATATCGCCAGATAGCGTGTAACGGATTCACGCCCGGAAAGTGACGGTATACCCTTGGTATTATATATCGCTGTTCATATTTGTTGCTTAGGTGCACAAGCTTTACGTCATTTCATTTACCGAATGCTGTCGAATATCCAGGGAGATACTTACGTTTAAATCAGTCTCCTTCGCAGTTATATTCTGCAAGAGAGCACACTGTGGATTGTTTCTCGTTTATGGATACTGACGCATAAATGTGTACATTATGTTAGTAATACGTAAAAAAAGTGAAGTATGAGCTTTCTGAAAAGTGGAGAAAAACGGAAGCTGTTGGGAGAAATAACAATATGTCAGTCTTTAGCAGTAGATAATACTGTAGAATGGACATAAAGAACTGTTAACACTGCGGAATAATTCAGACATAATTGGCGTCTCTATTTATCCTTCGAGAATTTACTGTGTATGTTCAGTTCTGGTTTTGGAAGCATTTTTTTTACTACACTGCAGAAATACAAAAAGCGCAGTGCAATCCGCTTTCAGTACATTCAGAGGCAGCCAGGCGTGGCGAAGGTTACGCAACAGGAGAGGAATTTCTTGTTTCCCCTCTTCTTGATGAAGACCTGCCAGTTGTTATTCTTTTTTTTTTTAGCTACGGAATTCAGGAAACAGGTTGCAGTACTTTGGACAGCTGAGAACGAACTCTCACCTCCAAATGAAATGCAGTATTTAAGGGTAGAAAACAAAGAAAAAATGGTTCACCTCTGTCGCCGACAGGCTCCACGGCAGCTTCCCCGCCTGACGAGTATAATTACCAGCCCTTCAGAAACTCCCCGACCACCGCTTCATCCTGTCACATTTTTCTCAAGCTGCCATAATAATGACACGATTCTAATTGTTTCCAGCGTTCAAACTATTTTCCAGTTGCCTGGTTTAGCATATATTTGTGTTATTATTTGGACATAATTTGCTAACATGTTTTGTGTCCCTGGATGATTTTGAAGTGGCATATTAGACATAGTTCAACGGCTCAAAAAGCTTAAGCATAACTCTCAGAGAATTATTCTCAACGTACTGAGTTTTCCAGTGAAACCTTGTAAACATATATAAGCACTGGCTTAGCTCACACTGCTTCGCTCATGTAGACGCTATGGTCTGCATAGACATTTTTTGTTTTGTTTCTCTGTAATCGAATTTTTATTTTGTTCACAAACTGCAACACCTAAAGATTTCACGCTAATTAAAGCCATAGAAGCATGTCTTTTCAGCATGTACTTCTGACCATAAAGCGATTCTTGTAGCTGGAGTCCAAGGTTTTTGTTAATCATTTCTTTTCATTTTTTGTAGTCATGCCCTATTTCACTCCCTTAGGCGGTTGTATTTTCAAGAAAACTGAAAGAGTTATTTTTCTGTTTCTAACCGAGAAGTCAAATACCAATTCCATAGATGTAGCTTTCAAAGTAGTTTAATAGTTCTTTAATAATGATTTATTTTCAAAGAAACTTTCACCCATTATTTTACCCATTGTGGTTGAATTTCCAAAACTGCTAGTACATGTATTTTTTTTTTACTTCTGACTGAGAAACCAAGTACAATTTTCGTAGTTATAGCTTCAAATTGCCTTTGCAGCGACATGTTTTCAAAGCGCTTTCCCCTAGTCCATCCTGTTAAGAGTGGTATTTCGAACAATCCCTTCTTAAACGATGCCAACACTATAAGACAGACACCTTCTCCAAATTTCAGATTTCTATCCTTACCGGTTTGGACTGGGCGATTGATGAGTCGCCGGCCGGTGTGGCCGAGCGGTTCTAGGCGCTTCAGTCCAGACCCGCGCGACAGCTACGGTTTCAGGTTCGAATCCTGCCTCGGGCATGGATGTGTGTGATGTCCTTAGGTTGGTTAGGTTTAAGTAGTTATAAGTTCTAGGGGACTGATGACCTCAGCAGTAAAGCGCCATAGTGCTCAAAGCCATTTGAACCATTTTATTGATGAGTCAGTGAATCAGTGTGATCCTGTTTCACCCCTTAGGAGTCGAATTTCCAGAAGCAGTGAAATTCGTGCTTCTTTTTGTTTCTAACAGAGAAAGCAAATACGAATTTTCATAGATTTAGCTTCGAAGAATGCTTGTCTAATGAAATATTTCCAAAAAAACTTCCATCTTTTATTTCACCCCTATAAAGGTTTAATTTAAAAAAAAAAAAACAGTGGAACACGCATTTTTTTTTAAATTTCTGACGGAGAAATCAAATATAAAGTTTCATAGATTTAGGTTTAGAAATGGTTTCATAATGAAATGTTACACGAAAAATTCCATCCCCTAATTCATCCCCATCAGGTGCCGGTTTTCCAAAAACACTGAACATGAATTTTTTAAATTTTTAACCGAGAAGTCAAATACCAGTTTTCATAAATGTAGTATTAAATGTACTTCGGTAGTCTTTTAATAATGACATGCTCAAAAAGAACTGTCACCCAATATGATAGGGGTTACATTTCAAGAAAATACTCAAATACATATTTTTTCATTTCTCACCAGGAATCCGAATGTCACTTCTCAAGGTGTAGCTTCAAAATTGCCTTAACAGTGACATTTTTTCAAAAAATTTTGGTCCCCTATTTCACCCCCTTAATGTGGAATTTTGGAAAATTCCTTCTTAATCGACGCTTGCTGTATAACATCAACACAGTCTCCAAATTTCAAGTTTATGTCCTTAGGGATTTGGGCTGAGCAGTGTTGAGGCAGTGAGTGAGTCAGTCAGTCGGAACATTGCCTTTGATGTATATAGATTACACTACAGAATGCCAGATCAATAATGTGTACAGTTACACACTTTTCAGTTTCTCATTCTTTTTCGTAATCAGCATTTTATACTCCGCCTAATGTAACTTAATAGTTGTCGGTGCTAGTTGTATAGTGTATAATTTATACTGATTTATTGGTTGTATGCGTTCGCTTCACTGTGACTAGACCCAAATTACTTTTTGTTTACCGTTAGCTTAGTAAAAATGTCCGTGGAGGCCGAAATCTTGGGGATGAAACTAAAGCACTTTGGCAAGTTACGCAAGCAGAAGACTCAGCACAAAGGTCGGAGGAACAGCTAGGCAAAGTTGAAGAGAATAACCAAGGTAAAGGTGGACAGCACCAGAGTATCACTGAAAATACTGACGAGCAATACAGTGTTAGTGCGTATATTGAGTGACATCGGTCATCATAGCAATTGAAGACAATCTGATGGATCACAAAAGTCGAAGGAATCCTTTTTCTTGACAAACAACCTGCTGGTGCCTTCTTGACCGGCTCAATCTAGCATTAAACTCTGGCAAGGCGTACAGAAAGTTCGTTTAATGCTGTTCCTAAGGAATCGCCACGAGCACCTCTTCTAGAAAAAAAGACAAAAAGCCTCAGAAACGTGCATGTAACTACTACAGATTTAAAACTTGGGGAACAATTTCTCTTTAAATTATCTTTCTTCCGCAATGTAATTAAATTAATTTTTCTCTTTTGCAGAAGACGTCAAGCAGAAAAACGTCAAAATAAAAAAATAGTTTTATTTCACTAAGAAGGTATGCAATTACCTTTTTCTTCCTCTCCTGTTCCTTTGTAGTTCGTGAGTACGTAAATAATGAACAGCGCAGACCCGACATAATTTCAGCGACCTACATAAAACGGAAGGACAATTGGAGGTGTCACCGTTAATGAAGTCTGTACAAATGCGTTTTAGACAAAGTTTCGTTTCGGAAGGCAATATGTTAAGTCTCCTTAGCGGGCAATAACGAAACTCGCAATCTTT
This sequence comes from Schistocerca serialis cubense, assembly GCF_023864345.2. Lineage (NCBI taxonomy): Eukaryota > Metazoa > Arthropoda > Insecta > Orthoptera > Acrididae > Schistocerca > Schistocerca serialis. The sequence continues at coordinate 197,038,190 of NC_064638.1, read as the reverse complement.
ATGGAGATGGCAGAGGGGCTTCTGAAACAGTTGGTCAACCGAACAAACTGCATACAATGCAGTGACACAGATTCTTAGAAATTACAAAGTCATGTTTTTCTTGTGTAAAATTCGGAGAATTACTTCGTCGCTGAAAGTAAGTGGTGTATGTAGAATGCAGTCATATTTACAATCTCTCACATAGACTGTTCTCATGTGTGGCCCGCCGAAAGTGGTTTCATCTGGTTGTAACGGCGCAGTTAATTTTGCTCGTCCTACAGAAAGTGTACACTCACACGCCTTCCCTGTTAAAAACGAACGATGTTCTTCTACTGGAAAACTTCAGTAGGACCAGTATCATAGGAATCCAATCGGCGCAACAAACGTTTCTCACAAGGGAACCTCCCCATCGCACCCCCCTCAGATTTAGTTATAAGTTGGCACAGTGGATAGGCCTTGAAAAACTGAACACAGATCAATCGAGAAAAAAGGAAGAAGTTGTGTGGAACTATGAGAAAAATAAGCGAAATACACAAACTGAGTAGTCCATGCGCAAGATATGCAACATCAAGGAGTGTGTGGGCTCAGGAGCGCCGTGCTCCCGTGGTTAGCGTGAGCAGCTGCGGAACGAGGGGTCCTAGGGTCAAGTCTTCCCTCGAATGAAAATTTTTATTTTTTATTTTCAGACAATTATCAAAGATCAGGCACTCACACATAATCAACTTCGCTCTCCAAAATTCCAGGACACGTTCAGATTTGCTTGGACATATGGTGGATTTGACGGTCTACACACGGAAATATCTGAAAACATTAAAAACAAATTTGACAGAGCACAGGGTAAACTGTGCGACTGTGAAACTGTTGCATTCATTTGTTGCAGTTTATGTGACAAACTCTTATGTTTTCATTACTTTTTTCGGGAGTGATTATCACATCTACAAGAAACCCTAAATCGGGCAAGGTAGAAGAATCTTTTTACCCATTCGGCAAGTGTACAAGTTAGGTGGGTCGACAACATGCCATCACCAGTGTCGTATGGAATATATCAGACGTGTTTTCCTGTGGAGAAATCGGTTCACCTATGACCTTGCGATCAAATGTTTTCGGTTCCCATTGGAGAGGCACGTCCTTTCGTCTACTAATCGCACGGTTTTGCGGTGCTGTCGAAAAACACAGACACTAAGCTTATTACTGTGAAGAGAGACGTCAGTGAACGAAAGGACAGTTTATATTTTTGTGAAAATAAAAAAAGTGAACTTTTGACTCGAGGGAAGACTTGAACCAAGGACCCCTCCTTCCACAGGACCACGGAGCTCCTGACCTCACATTCTACTTGATGTTGCCTATCTTGCGCATGGACTACTCAGTTTGTATATTTTGCTTATTTTTTTCATAGTTCCACACAACTTCTTCCTGTTTTTCGATTGATCTGTGTTCAGTTTTTCAAGGCCTATCCACTGTGCCAACTTACAACCAAATCCGAGGGGGGTGCGATGGGGAGGTTCCCTTGTCAGTATCAGGTTAACTGGGCAATTAATTTAAAGGTAGGTTGTGAGTGAAAACTTCGACATAGTGGCTCTTGTTTAAGGCGCTGCAGTCATGGACTGTGCAGCTGATCCCGGCGGAGGTTCGAGTCCTCCCTCGGGCATGTGTGTGTGTGTTTGTCCTTAGGATAATTTCGGTTAAGTAGTGTGTAAGCTTAGGGACTGATGACCGTAGCAGTTGTCCCATAAGATTTCACACATATTTGAACATTTTTTTTAGCACTTGTTTGGTACAAAAACACCCATGGAAGTGGTAAGTTCTAGTCCCACACGCAATCATAGTCACTCGTAATAGCCAGCTTATGGTATCGAACCAAATCTAATATCAGAAAGAATTAAAAATGGATCATGTGTGACAGAATGCTAGCTCAAATATGACACAGTTTCACCACTACGAGTGTTCAGTTTGCAGTCAAAGCTTTTTAAAAAATACCACGTGGATTTTGGTTATTCAAATGCCACAGTTAACATAATAAAATCGGAGTTTCATCTGTTCACTTTTTTCACACGTTTGCATCCACTTTGTGGCACTCCATAGTCAAGTTTTAATCATTGATCCGCAAAAGTGTCACACCTATTCAGAGTTACTTCTATCCACAGCCGAATATGATGTTGGTTGAGCTCTGAACTGACCTCTTTGGATTTTACAAGGCAATTCTTTGTCTCACAAAATACACGCAAACGTACTGTGGTCTGACTGGGTGATAACCATCATAGCCTAACCGGTATTAGCATTAAACTGTATAATCCCGCATATTTTACCTTTGACCAGTCAGAACATAATAGCTTTTATGAACAATTTACTGAATGAACAAATTTAGAAAACCCACAGGTATAAAAATAAACCCTTCTTTAAATAACAGAATTATCATAAAATGTTTGTTGTTTCCCAAGTCCCGTAAACAGGTTAGTTGCACTTTACAATTTCCCCTGAGTATGATTCACTCTCTCTCTCTGTACACAGTTCTCATATTCTCCGTTAATCGACGTGAAAATATTAATTTCGTATCTTACTTTCCATTCACACTGTCATTCACACTATTAAACAGATTATATTAACAATAATTATTGAAAGTTATAACAGTCTAAATGGGTTAGTTTTGTTCCAGTTTGTAGTCAGCGAGATCCTTACACCTTTTGGCCACGGTCGTAACTATTTGCAGCTAGCTACTGGATTACAGCACATTTGTCACTCGATAACCATCTGCTAACTTCCGTCTCTTACATAGGTGCGAACAGTGGTGGCTGTTATGTAAGAGCACAAGAGTACATGAACACCCTAACATTTGACACTTTGTGGATTTTTTGCGTTATTTCATTGAATGCTATTAAAATGTAAATGGCGTGTGACTAAGGCCTCCCGTCGGGTAGACCGTTCGCCGGGTGCAAGTCTTTCGATTTGACGCCACTTCGGCGACTTGCGCCTTGATGGGGATGAAAAGATGATGATGATTAGGACAACACAACACCCAGTCCCTGAGCGGAGAAAATCTCCGACCCAGCCGCAAATCGAACTCGGGCCCCTAGGAGTGAAATTTTGTCGCGCCGACCATTCAACTACCGGGGACGGACATTGAAAGCTATTAAACGTGACGTACACACCGATTGACTCAGAAAGTTGTAAGAGGTATGCGCTATATGCGCTGCCTGCAACAGGCAAGGCATAGGAGAGTCTCTGACCAGAGAGCAGTATGTAGTTAGTTGTTACTTGTCGCTAGTCGACAGTCTTGAGTAGTCTGCGTGAGTCGGCAGTAGTCGGCGCGTGTCTGCGCTTGTCTGCAGTCTGCTCTGGTCGGGACTCTGGAGGATGAGTATTATTGTAGAAGGTAAAGAAGCAGCCTTGCGCATATCTAGTAATGTATGTTAACTGTCATTCAATTTCTTTTAAAAATGCCCCAATAATAATTTTTATAATATAAAGTAATTTTTTTTAAAAAAAAAGCATTCATTTCAATTTAAAGATTTTATCCAACGGATGATTATTTCTTTCACGAATCACAAAGCATAGGCCAGCATTGCACGGAGCTGTGCCGAAATTTTTTTTAGGTAAGAGCAGATATATTCGCAGTTTTTATTGAGGTAAGAATTTTTTGCTTTTTTTATTCAGAGTACAGAGCCTTGGCGCAGCGCTGCTGTCGTCATAAAATTTACCAGGTTACTGAATTTTTTTATTATTTTGGTGTTTAGGAATTTTTCTGTTTCGAGCTCACATTCAATGAGAAAAGAATTTTGTGGGTACAGTAAATGTGAATGCATTTCTCCACGGAGATTATAAATGGGAACCAATTTTGTTCAGAGGTTACAATATTTAAAAAATTCATTTAATTAATTTTTCGTGGGGAGGTTACACTTGGTTTATCGTACATTTTAATTATTATTTCTGTGGGGAGGTTACACTTGGCGACATCCGGCCAGGATCGTATTTCTTTGTGAATCTTCTGATAAGTAGTCACATATCTGCTCTTATTTACTTAAATGTAGTTTGCATCTGGCGCAACGCATTTACTAATTTGTCACTCTTTCTTTCACAGATCATCAGCATTTTGTTGCTCTTTGTTGTAATTGTGTTTGTTGCATTTTGCATTGTCCTTGTTACATTTGAGCTTAATTTTAATTTGTGAAAAATGCCGCGAAAAACTGTTAACAGTACATCGCGATGTACAATGAGTGAAATAGCCGACTCGAATAGCTTGAACGATAATACTTGCAACACTCAGTGTAATAGCGACAGTCCTCCATTTACAGACAATCAGTGCGTACCAACTACTAATAATGATTTCAATGCTAATAATGAGTTAATTTAATGACAATTGATGACGCGGGACGTTCTGTTGCAATGAACGCTGCCCAGCTTGACACACCCGGTTTGAAAAATTTACGTAATGAACAGACAAATTTTTCTAACGAAAATGAAGAGTGTAATCAGAGTACGAGAGATTTATTTGATTCCGGTGTAGTGACTAACAGTCCACACCCGATTGGTAAACCTTTTCGAGAATCACAGAATGACCAAATGGTTACACAAAACGTGACACATGCAAATACACCATCACACAGTACAGAGAATAGAGTAGGTAATATTGGCTTTGATCAAGTTATGACATTAATACTACAAATCAATGAAAATTACGACAACCATTGCAAACAACTTAATGAAAATTTCAAACTACTTAATGAATCGTACAAACAACTTAATGAAAGTTTCGACAACCATTTCAAAGAACTTAATGAATCGTGCAAACAATTTAATGAAAGTTTCAAACTGTCGAACGAAAAACACGACAACAATTACAAACAGTCGAATGATAAGCAAGACAGCAATCACAAACAACTTAGTGAAAATCTTAACCAACAAATTAATGAAATTAATGAAAAACTAGACAACAATTCCAGACAGCTTAGTGAACAGATTACAGCCGTTGCCGCGCAATATCATGATACTAAAGAACAATTACGTGACGAAATTAAGGCTTGTGCTAGTAACAGTAGTGAAGAAATTAGATCTTCTGCACAAGAATTAGGTAATAGACATGCAGGCACAACAGAATCACTTAGAGATGAAATTAATGCAGTCACTGAACAATGTTCAGAAAACGCAACACAGTTACGCGACGAGTTTAATTTAAAGTCACCAGAACTTTCGCACACTCTGGATACGGAAGTCGATAAGAAATTTGAACAACAGATCAGCCAAATTGACGAACGTATTAAAGTAACAGAAATGAAAATGTTTTAGCCTCTAACACGGCATAGCATACGCGACATTCCGAACATTTGATACACTGACACAGCCAGTGTAACTTAGGTAATTTACAGAGACTACGTGACATAGAATACGAAGTGCCACAGACAAACAGATTCTCACACAAACCTGAACCTCTTCACAAATTCAGAGACGATAATTTTGATTACAAGCAATTTTTATCCGTAAGAAAATCTAAGGTATTTAAAAATGACAGAGCACAGGTACACGCTTTGAACTGGATACGACAATTTATTTTTGTATTTTCACCGCCATTACCCGTAACGCAGAAACTAGCCTTGGACTGGATACGACAATTTGCTTTTGAATTTTCACCGGCATTGCCTGTAACGCAAAAACTAAAATTTATTTGCAGCGCGTAATTGACCTCAGGGGATTCATTACGCTTTAATGAATATGTGCCGTAGCGTGCACAGGGCCCCGAGCTATAGTAGTGCTATTTCATCTTTAGTTTTCTGTACTGCTGCCTTCTCTTCTACTATCCTTTATATCTACTAAAACAGCTCTTCAACTATCGATCTATCTAGGATTAAGAATGAGTAAAGAAATCCTGATAAGACAAGTTTTACCGAAAGTGACATTTATCTTTAGACGCTCCAGAAATGACAACCACGAGAACTTTAATACCAGACAAAAATTTAATCATCAGTATGTGTAAAATTATCAGCAACAGCGAAACGCATTTTGGTAACAATAGAAGTTTTTCACCGCAATAGCAACAAAACCAGCCAGTCAGCATACCTAACCAACAATGTAATGTACAAGGTCAACCAGCTTTAATGTTTCGCCGCCTGCACGTATAGCATCAGCTCCAACAAATAGTAACGCACAGCAACAAGGAAATCAGTACCTACAGAAAACACACTATTTCAATTCGTATCGCAACGCGCCATATAGCAATGACTATCATGACAGACGTAAAAGTAATGAGCACAATTTTCAGCGTGCGTTTAATAACAGTCGGTCTTATCAGCAGCAGAATCATCCGCAACAACAGATTATCATGGATGAACCAGACAGTAGATATCATCCCGAACGTAATACGTCAGGACGAAATAACAGAACAGTACAAATAGTTGAAATGCCACAGCATCCTCCCGAAAATAATAGCACGTCAGATAGAATTTGACTAAATACAGTACAGGTTGCATCTTCCAGCAACGTAAGCAATACTTCTGATACACAGAATCCTGTTAACGAAAATGTTATTTGAAACATGCCTTGTTGAATGCACCACTTTTATCACATCCAGATCTTACTAGAAATTTTTCCATTGCCACCGACAGTTCTAACACCGCTTTAGGCGTACACATTTTTCAGGAAATTGAAGATGGCACTACAGTAATTAAAAACATAGCCTTTGCGAGTCGCATTATGTCACCCGCTGAACGCAATTATTCTGTTACAGAACTTGAAACACTATGTGTTGTTTGGGCATTTACGAGATTTCGGCATTTTCTTTATGGAAGACATACGACCGTTTACACAGATCATAGAGCTATACAGTTTATACTTCCCGCTAAATTTACACACGACGGATTAAGTACATGGAAACTTTATTTGCAGGAATTTAATTTTACAATTGTTCACATTCCCGGTACACAAAATATTGTAGCAGACGCACTATCCCGTTCTCTCAGCAACAATCAGCAAGACATCACAACCAACTTCTGCAAAGCAAATTTCAGCGTCATGTACATTCAACAAGTTGCAATTGAGAATTTCATTTCGTCGTCATTACGAGACATAGCACAAGAGCAGAGTAAAGACAACGTGTGGAAAGAAATTAAACACCTTTGGCAAGATAGGAATAATGTTACCATTAGAAACCATTACACTGTACGCAATAACCTTCTGTTTCGCCGCTCTCACCCTGACAGCAACAATTGGTTATTATGTATTCCTGTCGAACTTGTTAACAAATTAATCTGGTATACTCATTTAAGTTACGCACATTACGGAGCCAGAAAATGTTTTCTTATATTGAGACAGAACTGTTATTTTACCAACATGGAGAAACGTATTCGACGAGTTTTAGCGTCATGTAAAATCTGCCAGAAAGCTAAGTCAGATACGACTTCACATATTCCCACATTACATCCCATTGTACCTGTTAAATTAAGACACATGGCCGCTGTAGACATTTTTGGTCCGATTCCCAGAACTAATAGAGGTTTTTGCTACATCTTTGTCGCTGTTGAACTCACTTCAAAATTTATTACCTTCACTCCGTTACGCAATGCTACTGCTAAAATTGTTTCGAAAGCATTTGTAAAACATTTTATATTTCATGTAGGGCATGTATTGAAAGCAATTTCAGACAATGGACCACAGTTTCGATCTGCTATATGGACATGTATGTTACGAGTTAGAAACATTTCTCCTATCTATATATCCAGGTACCATGCTTCTTCGAACCCTTGTAAACGATTAATGAAAGAAATTGGTAAACTGTGTAGAATATACTGCCATAAAAAACATATTGATTTGGACACACACATACTCTCATTCCAGGATGTAATTAATTCCATACCAAATGAATCTACTATGCTATCTCCGTCTGTTATACTGAAAAATGTTGAACCACCTAACAACATTAAAGAATTAGTAACCTTTCCTACATCTCGTCGACTACGACACCATGAAATAATTGACATTGCGCTGAACAACATCAAACGTGCCGCAGAGCGCCGGAGAAGACAGCAAAAACAGGTTTGTACACGCCGTGACTTTCATATTGGACAGAAGATATTAGTACGCACACAGTATTTATCTAATAGAGGAAAAAGTAGATGTAGTAAATTTGAGCTTTTATACGCAGGTCCATATCGAATTCGCAGCATTCCTCACCCCAATGTAGTACACGTCGAAACTCTGAGAACCAGAAAAAACAAAGGCAATCACCATGCTTCCAACATCAAACCCTTTATTGAATGAACATACTTTATGATTTATCACACTGTAATGCCATTTCCTGATTTTTTTTATGACCACTTATGCAATTATATTCACATGAACACTTACTTATGATTATCGTATTTTTTCTTCGCAAGTGCCCGGCAAGGTAAGGTTAACAGGTCGCACTTCTTGTCGTTAGACCTCAAACCGTGCACATTTTTCCAGATAAACCTACATATTTTATGACCACTTATGCAATTATATTCACATGAACACTTACTTATGATTATCGTATTTTTTCTTGGCAAGTGCCCGGCAAGGTAAGGTTAACAGGTCGCACTTCTTTTCGTTACACCTCAAACCGTGCACATTTTTCCAGATAAACTTACACATTTTATGACCACTTATGCAATTATATTTATGTGATTACTTGCTGATGATTATCGTATTTTTTCTTGGCAAGTGCCCGGCAAGGTAAGGTTAGCAGGTCGCTTTTCTTGTCGTTACATATCAGACCGTGCACATTTTCCATTCTTCATGTATGTATGATTGTTTTACTGTTTTGTTTGTATGCACTATGAAATATTTAAGATGTCACAAACGCCAGTTGACTTTGACATTTTGCCTTATGATATCTCAACATCGTAACTATTTTACATTTTTTTTGCTACTACATTGTGATATTCTGTGTACATTTTGCACCTGACCACTGTCTATGTTTTTGACATATAACGTTTTCTGTCATGCTATGCTGTATTCTCAGTTATATCACTAGAAACCAGTTTTTATTTAATAGGTATATGATTTAAATGCAAGACATTAATCACTGTTTATCATTTTCAGAAAGAAATAACGTGTAAAAGAAATAAATTAAACAGACCACAGTGTATTACTATGAAATGGGAATTTCACCTTCGGAATGAACGAAAGAAGATGCAATACCTCGTCACGAACGAAGGGTAAATGGATCAGAATTAACCAGCATTAACAAGGATATACTATACACATCGTATGATAGCAGTCTTAATTAATTTTTTCTTTCAGAATACGAGGCGATTGATGCAGGCTGTCAGACAGAACTACACATCTTAGTTTTAGTGATGAAATATGCTAGAAATGAGGAACTCTATACTATGAATAGTTGTATGATGAAGTGTCTTTTTGCAGATGATAATGAATGATGATGAATAGTGATGCAGAATATGCTAATATGGATAATGAAGTTTTTCTTTACAGGTGACGATAATAATGGAGTTATGGTAATATGGATAATGAAGTTTTTCTTTGCAGGTGATGATAGTAATGATAATGAAGTTTTTCTTTACAGATGAGTATAATGTTGAAGTTTATGTATTTATGCTATGTAGTTATTTAAGTATTTATTGCAGTTCGTCTTGACAGTATGTCTTATGTCGCATGGTATGATGACTGAAAGTTTTGGAAAGGACAGCTAGAGAACATATATATTTAATACACATTTCATTACCTGTTAATTCGAAGTTCACTACGTTTCAGCATTATATGCGTTTCTTCTTTCAGCTTAATAATCCATTTTGTATTTTTTTGTAGGAGAAATTATTCATGAAATTAATGTGCTATAAGCAGTTGGTCATTAAACCTGTGTCATTCATGAATGTGATCACATATACTCTATTTTTTTCATAACCTTGCTACAGCTGACTCATGACGAATGATGTTACCCATCTTCATTTGCAGCAATAAGTCAAAAGCAAATATTGTTATGCCCCAGCAATTAATTATCGATCCCAACGCAATGCATTGCTATCACAAAAAAAATGCATTACCAGTCCCAAATAATGCTACTAGCTTAAAAGAGTTATGAGTAATACTGAATGATGTTTTCCAACCACAGACTTGAGTAATAGTTAGAGTGTTACATTTTCAAATATGTCATATGTCACTTGAATGATGAGTCCTGAGTAATAGAGAATGATATTTTGTAATAATGCATGCATGCTCTACACTCTTTAACTCCTGTTTTGAAGGATGACTTCTGGTGTTTTGTAACTGACCAAGGAGTGCCAATAATTATTTTAAATATGTCATATGTCACTTGAATGATGAAAAATGTTTTGTAATATTCAATACTTGCTGACCAATGAATGCCACTGTTTATTATATTTTAAATTTGTATTATGTCACTTACATTCTATATATATGAATACCAGTAGATTGATGCTACACTCATTAGCTCCTCTTTTGACTGATGATTTCTGATGTTTTGTAACTGGCCAATGAGTGCCAATAATTATTTTTAAATATGTCATATGTCACTTGAATGATGAGAAATGTTTTGTAATATTCAATACTTGCTGGCCAATGAATGCCACTGTTTCTCATATTTTAAATTTATACTATGTCACTTTCATGCTATATATATGAATACCAGTAGCTTGATGCTACACTCATTAGCTCCTGTTTTGAATGATGACTTCTGATGGTTTGTAACTGGTCAATGAGTGCCAATGTTCTCTGTAAACAGATTACATATGAACATTATTCTGTAATACTTAATACATGGTACAGAAATGTTCAGTAACTGGACGATGAGTGCCACGAATTACTCAAACCAGTTGTTAGACTAGTGTAATTCTCAATGAAGACTAGCATGTGACTTAATGTCCTTCACCTTCTGACCTAATTACCAGAAATTACTGCAATATCCGTTTGTCCTGTCTATCCTCATGATCATGGAGCACTATATTTGGTTTTTGCACTAATTCTACGTTGATGTGCCTTACAAGAACGTGGTGTTGACACGACATGCTGTCCACCACCTTGAGCGATGGAGATGTTATTATGGTCCCACTGTTTGGTGTACCTAATGTACTACCAAAATGATAATATGGAATATTAATACGACATTTCAGTGTCTTGGCTACACTGATTAGTACTTCAGGGAAAAGAACTTCAGATTGTCTCACTTGGTGTTGTGCTTCTGTAGAAAGATATGGACTTTCATTGCAGCTGCGTGCAACCTAATGTGCTACAACCATGATGCAATCCTTCCGTTTCCTATCCTAATTTTTGTAAAATAGTAAAAAAAAACTACAGTGTGTGTGCACTTTATGTCATTTGTTAATATGATTTGCATTCATTGCGAATACATTTTGTTTTTTCCTGATATGTTCTGTACTACAGTGCGCGTGCACTTTTGTCATTTGTTAATATGATTTGTATTCATTGCGTATACATTTTGTGATTTGCTGATATGTTCTGAACTACAGTGCGTGTGCACTTCATGTCATTTGTTAATATGATTTGTATTCATTGCATATACATTTTGTGATTTCCTGATATGTTATGTACTACAGTGCGTGTGCACTTTTGTCATTTGTTAATATGTTTTGTACTCATTGCGTATACTTTTTGTCATTGCTTCATATGTTCTGTACTCAGTGCATGTGCACTATATTTTAATTCATGTTCTGCACTTATATATATATGTATATATTCTGTGATTGTAAACTTAGTTAAGTAAGAAAAATTTGTTGCTCATCGCAAGTCCAATTGACTCACCATCGCTGCCAAATTTTGGTCCCCCAGTGGAGGGTTATGTAAGAGGTATGCGCTATATGCGCTGCCTGCAACAGGCAAGGCATAGGAGAGTCTCTGACCAGAGAGCAGTATGTAGTTAATTGTTGCTTGTCGCTAGTCGACAGTAGTCTTGAGTAGTCTGCGTGAGTCGGCAGTAGTCGGTGGTAGTCGGCGCGTGTCTGCGCTTGTCTGCAGTCTGCTCTGGTCGGGACTCTGGCGGATGAGTATTATTGTAGAAGGTAAAGAAGCAGCCTTGCGCATATCTAGTAATGTATGTTAACTGTCATTCAATTTCTTTAAAAAAATGCCCCAACAATAAATTTTATTATTATTATTATTATTCGTTACAGTCAACTTTGGACTACGCTAAGCATCAGTCATTTATTGTGCTTTTTCTTGCGTTCTTCCCAGTACTTCTTCATTTTTTCTGAGTGGGCTTCTTTACGTTCTTGCGACCAGGTTGTTCCCGTCTTCTTTGATTGCGTTCGGTCTTTGAATCCCTGTATTTTGTTGATGGCATTCCTATATTCCATTCTGTTGTAAACTGTCTCTGGTATAATGTTCATTTCTGCAATGTCTTCTTTTACTTCTTTCAGCCAGTTAATTTGTGTCTTTCTGCTTTCCATGTATTCCAGGATTTTCTTTGCCGTTCTTTCTGGTGCCATTCTTTTGACATGCCCATAGAAACTCAGTCTTCTCTTTTTAAAGGATGTTGTCAGTTTTTCAATTTTCTCGTATAACTCTTTATTGGATCGCAATTTATAATCTTGTCCATCCTTTTTAGGTCCTAAGATCTTTCTCAGTATTTTTCTCTCTTTTATTTCCAATTTCTCCAACAGACGTTTTCTGTTCAGTGGGATGCATTCAATCGCATACAAACTTTCTGGTTTTATTACCGCATTGTAGTGCCTGAGCTTGGCATTGATGGAGATCGACTTTTTATTGTATACATTTCGGCATAGCTGGTATGCCGTTTCCATCTTTATTGCTCTTTCCTGTAGTGAAACATTTGGTAACCCTGTCGGTGTAATCCATTCCCCTAGATACTTAAATTTATGAACTCTCTTAATTATTCCATATTTAGTTTGCAATGTCTGTGTTGGGTCTGTTTTGTCCTGTATCATCAGTTCTGTCTTTTCATACGATATTTGTAGACCTGTCTTCTCAGCGATCTCACGCAGCATTTCTATCTGAATCTTTGCTGTTTCGATGTCATCTGCCAATATTGCCATGTCATCAGCAAATGCCAGACATTCAATTTTTGTTTTATTTCTTCCTAACGTTATCCCATTTTTCACTCCAGCTTCTGCCATCTTCTTTCTCCATTCCCTGACCACTTTTTCAAGGACAATGTTAAACAACAGTGGGGAGAGCCCATCCCCTTGTCTAACACCTGTTCCAATTACAAACGGTTGTGACAATCTACCCAAAAACTTCACTTGCGATTTTGTTCCCGTAAGGGTTTCCTGGATTAGACTTCTGCTTTTATCATCAATCCCAAATTCTTCTAATGTGTTAATCAGGGTTGGTCTATCAATAGAATCATATGCTTTTTTGAAGTCTATGAATGTAATTACTAGATTTTTCGATGTGCGTGCGCGAAGTTGTATTATGGAGAGTAGACTGAATATCTGTTCACTGCATGATCTTCCTTTTCTAAAACCAGCCTGATATTCACCCAGTTCTTTCTCTACCTGATTTTCAATCCTGTTTTGTAGTGCCTTGGATAGGATCTTATAGGCCACTGATAACAATGAGATACCTCTGTAGTTATTTGCATTTGTCTTGGCACCCTTCTTATGTAACGGATGAATCAATGCTGTCTTCCATTCCTCCGGAATCTTCTCTGTATTCCAAATCTCTTCAAACAGCGCCTCGAAATTATTTATTAAGTTTTCTCCTGCGTATTTCAGTAGTTCCGCGACTAACGAATCTTTACCAGATGCTTTATTGTTTTTCAATCCTTTCAAGATCTCTTTAATTTCTTCTTTATTAGGTGGTTCAGAGTCTGGTAGCTTATTCTTAGGCTTCTCAAATGTCAAGGTTTCATCAGGTCTTTTGCAGCTTAGCAGCGTTTCAAAGTAGTTCGCTAGGTGTTGGCAATTTTGTTCCACGCTGGTGATCAGATTTCCTTTTTCATCTTTGAAGCAGAGTGTCGGTGGTTTATATCTTGTTATTGTAGTTCTGAATGTTTGAAAGAAATTGCGTGTATTGTTCTTAGAAAATTCATCTTGTATTTTCTGTATTTGTTGTGTGTCATATTTCCTTCGTTCACTTTTAATGATTTTCGTCGTTTCACGTCTTTGCGTTTTGAACTGCTCCCAGTCAGTTGGCCTTTTGGTTGAGTTGTATTTCTCCCAAGTTCTGGCTCTTTTCTGTAGTGCTTTCTCACAGACCTCATTCCACCAGGGATGCTTTTTCTTTTTGGTTAGTAAATTTGTTTGTTCTGCTGCGTCTCGTATTGAGGTTTTTATAATATAAAGTAATTTTTTTTTTAAAAAAAAGCATTCATTTCAATTTAAAGATTTTATCCAACGGATGATTATTTCTTTCACGAATCACAAAGCATAGGCCAGCATTGCACGGAGCTGTGCTGAAAAATTTTTTAGGTAAGAGCAGATATATTCACAGTTTTTATTGAGGTAAGAATTTTTTGCTTTTTTTTTATTCAGAGTACAGGGCCGTGGCGCAGCGCTGCTGTCGTCATAAAATTTACCAGGTTACTGAATTTTTTTTATTTTGGTGTTTAGGAATTTTTCTGTTTCGAGCTCACATTCAATGAGAAAAGAATTTTATGGGTACAGTAAATGTGAATGCATTTCTCCACGGAGATTATAAATGGGAAACAATTTTGTTCAGAGGTTACAATATTTAAAAAATTCATTTAATTAATTTTTCGTGGGGAGGTTACACTTGGTTCATGGTACATTTTAATTATTATTTCTGTGGGGAGGTTACAAAGTGACGAAATCAAATAAGCGTGACCACAAACGAACATTTTACAGAGAAGTATATATATTAAGCGTAAATTATTGTGCGGGTGAAACGTAAGAATGTCTGATTTTCAGCCCGGAGGTTAATTTGTTAATTAATATATGTACTAGCGATCTTGTAGATTTGTTCGAAAACATAAAAAAGCACGGAAACGCCTAGTTACACAGAAATGTGAAACGGAGAGTAGCGAAAGTTTAAACATATTTCGTTCTTGCCCCAAACTCTTCTTAATTATTTACAAAACAACAAAATTCCACAAAAATATTTTTTTTGTATAAACAAGTTTTACATATTATTATTATTATTACTATTATTATTATTATTATTATTATTATTATTATTATTATTATTATTATTATAGCCCGCCCGGTTCGCCGAGCGGTCTAACGCACGGCTTTCCGGAGCGGGAAGGAGCGCCTGGTCCCGGGCACGAATCCGACCGGCGGACTTGTGTCGAGGTCCGGTGAGCCGGCCAGTCTGTGGATGGTTTTAGACGGTTTTCCGTCTGCCTCTGCAAAGTTCTCCACATACGCGTACACCACCATTACTCTACCACGCATACATAGGGGTTACACTCGTCTGGTGTGAGACGTTCCCTGAGGGGTGGGGGGGGGGGGGGGTCCACCGGGGGCCGAACCGCACAGTAACCCTGCGTTCCGCATGGGGCGGCGGAGGGGTGAAGTAGACTGCGGTAGTCGTCGTGGGATTGTGGACCACTGCGCCTGCGGCGGAGACGGAGACTCTATGTCGTTTCTAGATCCCCGGTTAACATACAACATTATAATTAATGGCCGTTTCTGTAGTTGTTTAAATATATTGATAAGCATTACAGTTATACAGCAGATGCTATTAATTACACACTGTTTCTATTTATCAGAATATAAAAATTTGTGAACTCCCAGAATGTACTAGGTCTGTTCAAAAAACTTCTGGAATATTCGTAATTTCGCGTCAATGGTGCGTTGGAGCGAAGTGTGGATGGTGTCTCTGCACACTCCTATGTTTAATGTGTAACTGCCAGAACTTTCATAGTTGTATGTCTGTTAGTTATTGCTCGGTGCCGTATTGAGTAGAACGATGTGTCGCACAGTTTGCGAATTTCGAGGTACCATAGTATGAGAACCAACGCCACTGATTCAAATTTTGCTTGAAACTGAAGAAAACCTTGACAGAGACCCACTAAATGACGCAGGAAGCCCCCGGTAATGAGTGCTTAAGCTAAGCTCGGTATTGCGGATGGTTCACACGGTTTCAAAATGATCGGACGAAAGCTAAAGATGACCATCGCTCAGGATGCCTTTTGACGTCTACCGACGACGCTCGTGTCAGGAACGTCAACGAAATTGTGCGTGACAATCGAAGACTGAATGTCCGAAGATTGCAGAAGAATGTAACATTTCAGTTGGATCATGTCATGAAATTCTGAGACAGCGTCTTGGAATGTATCGTGTTGCCGCTAAGCTCGGCCCACGGCTCGTGAGGCAAGACTAGAAAGACCTTCGTGTCGCAAACTTTGAAGAGTTTTGAATCGCACGAATGAGAACGGGATATGAAACTACCTGGCAGATTAAAACTGTACGCCGGACCGAGACTCGAACTCGGGACCTTCGCCTTTCGCGGGCAAGGGCTCTACCAAATGAGCTACCCAAGAATGACTCACGACCCCTCACCACAACTTTAGTTCTACCAGTACCTCGTCTCTTACCTTCCAAACTTCACTGAAGCTCTACTGTGAACCTTGCAGAACTAGCACTGCTGGAAGAAAGGATATTGCGGAGATATGGTTTAGCCACAGCCTGGGGGATGTTTCCAGAATGAAATTTTCTCTCTGCAGTGTACACTGAAATGAAAGGGAGTGCTAGTTCTGCAAGGTTCACAGAAGAGCTTCTGTGAAGTAGGAGACGAGGTACTAGCAGAACTGAAGCTGCGATGATGGCTCGTGAGTCGTGCAGGGGTAGCTCAGTTGCGCTACGAAACACTCACCCTCCCTCCGCGTGATGGCGGACTGGGACTTATAAATGTACGAGCGAGAGCTACAGCGTTATACTTCCGCACAATGATGAAATTGTGGACCCACAAAGATGCCTCCCTTACGGGTCGTCTGTTAGAGGAATTGCTGCCGGCGTCTCTTTTGTCACCTGTCACGATTGCGCCCGTTACACCCTCACTCTCGCATCTCTCGGCATTTATTCTTGAGTATAGTTACGTGCACCCAGACCTCCTCAACACTCGCACTCCCAAGGTGAGAGACGTTTACAGGTTGCTCCTAAGGTCCATCCCTCGCAATGTGATTGAGAGGAAGAGCCCTACGACCGTATGGCCTGCAGTGTGGAGAGCGGTCCAGAAGCCGTTCCTTCTCACGCGGGTACGAGCCGCGTAGTACCAGGTGGTGAACGGGAAAGTTGTAACATGACAAAGGCTGCACGCTATTGGGATGAAGGATTCCCCCCTTTGCTCACGTTGCCACCTCGTGGATACTGACGAACACCATTTAATATGTGGATCGGCGTTAGAGGTATGGCTGCTAGTGCAGAAGATCCTCGCCTGCTACCTACGTATCGCGCCTCGCATAATTGAGGCACGGCTCCTCTTTTGTCCAGAGGATACTTATTTCTCACCTGCGAAGACTCACGCTCTCACATGGTTTAAAGGCATGTCCGTACACTACCTGTTTCGAGATGATGAGAAGATGGCACTTGATTACTGGCAATTTCTCCAAGACAGTCATAGCACACTTGAGTGTACACCCCGATACCGACAACTATTTGCGAACTATTTGGGCAGTGTCTTCGATAACCCCCCTCCCAGTTGGGGAGTACCGGGCAGAGGATGACCGCCGTCAGGGAGCTCCACACTCTGCGAAATGTTTTATCAACTTGGAATATGGAATCTGTGCGCAGATGGGCCATGCGCATGGAATGGTGTGCGGGATTTGGTTACATTTTTCTTTCTTCATTGTCTATCATCATACTATTAGTTTCAAATTCTATTTCATAGTTTAGAAGGAACTCTTGTTCTGTTTGTTGCTTCGGATGTACATTCTAATTTTGTTTGTTGTAACTGAAAGACGCCTTTTTCCATACAAAAAAAAGTTGGCAGAGAAAAAGTTTACAAATAAAACAATAAAAAAATAAAAACAAAAACAAAAAAGAGAGAAAAAAGGTTTACAGCTACCGCGCTGGAGGTACCGTGTTCGAGTCCTGCTCGTGTATGTTTTTTCTTCAAAATCGAACAAATGTTTCAATTTTATTTGAAAAAAAATAAAAAGAAAAGGTTGATAGAGCACTTGCCCGCGAAAGGCAAAGGTGCCGAGTTCGAGTCTCGGTCTGGCACACAGTTTTAATCTGCCAGGAAGTTTCATATCACCGTACACTCCGCTGCAGAGTGAAAATCTCATTCTGGAGAACGAGATATTCCTTAAGAGAATTGCAGCTGTAGATGAGACGTGGGTCTACAGTTATGATGCTGAGACCATGGCTCAACCTTCACAAAGGGTCGGGAAAGGTTTTCCAAGACCAGACATAGCTCGTTAGGTCAGGTCAAATGTCAAAGCCATGCTGATGGTTTTCTTTAACTCTGAAGGATTGGTTCATCACCAATTCGTGCCACAAGGACAAACTGTTAATCGATGGTACTACTGGGACGTGTTGTTACGCCTGCGAGAAGATGTGAGAAGGAAACAGCCTGAAATGTGACGAGACAATTCATATCTCTTGTATCACGATAACTCACCCGCACGTTCATCCGTAACGGTGCGTGACTATTGGACCAAAAACGAAATAAATTTGTCGCCTCACCCTCCATACCCTGCAGACTTGGCCCCTGCGGAAATTTTTTTTATTTCTGAAGTTGAAAACCTCACTGAAAGGACGAATATTTGCAACGATATGTGACGCAAAAGAAAATTCGCAGACGGTGCTTCGCGCGCCGCGTGGGATTAGCCGAGCGGTCTCAGGCGCTGCAGTCGTGGACTGTGCGGCTGATCCCGGCGGAGGTTCGAGTCCTCCCTCGAGTATGGGTGTGTGTGTTTGTCCTTAGGATAATTTCGGTTAAGTAGTGTGTAAGCCTAGGGACTGATGATCTCAGCAGTTAAGTCCCATAAGATTTCACACACATTTGAACATTTTTGCTTCGTGCGATGCAGCATGAGGCGTACCAAGACTGCTTCCAGAAGTGAACACGTGTTGGCAGCGGTATACCAATTGTGGAGGAGAGTATTACGAAGAGGACCATGCACAATAAGGAAAAGGTGAACGTAGAAAAGTTTTGTGGAATAAGTTATGGAATTTTCCGAATAGACCTCGTATACTCACGAAGCGTCGCTGGGAGCGATACAATGCGCTACGCCTCATGTTCAAAACAAGACCTGCGCCCTTGAGGCCACTGCTGGTGTTGAAAGTAATTACACGTGAGCGCTGCGTTTTCGGATAAGCTCGAAGTGAGACAGCCTATCGACAGAGAGTGGGCGTCATACCCGACAGTGAGCTCGCGAGCCTACCATTGGTCAGAATGGCAGACGGAGCTGCGGCTGCGGCCACTGGGCCGGTATGGCGCTGCTGTACACCGAGGGCCCGCTAATGGTCGCCCTAATGACGACAGCCGGTGCCGAGAGACTCGCGTCGAGAGCGAACCGCCCGTGTGGTCAGCAAACAAGCGCGCCGGCCCTCGAAGCTCGAAGCCGCCATAATGGGAAGTAATTATTCAGTCATCCCGGGATCTCCCGCACGCGATACTCGTCAGCTTTGCACAGTGCCGCTGTAGTCCGTTTAAAATTACTTGATAGCTGACGTCTGTCACCTGACGCTACGGTGTTGCCATATCAGCCGACTACTACCGCTCGGTTCCAGGTATCACGCAGTTCGTCGGACAACCTTTACAATATTCTCTATTATTCCACTTTCGAACAGCGTGCGGGAAAAATGAACACCTATATCTTTGCTATGATGACGATCGTTTCTGCCCATGGAGGTGGGCATCAACAAGAAATTTTCGCATTCGGAGGAGAAAGTTGGTGATTGAAATTTCGTGAAAAGATCCTGCAGCGAGAAACGCCATTGTTTAAATGATGTCCGTCCCAACCCCTGCATCATGTCCGTGACACTCTTTCCGATATTTCTGGGTGCTGCAAAACAGTCTGCTCTTGTCTGAACTTCCTCAACATACTCCATTTATCCTATCTGGTAAGGATCCCACACGGCGCAGCAGTACTCCAAAATAGGAGGGACAAGCCTAGAGTAGGCAGTCTCTTTAGTAGATCTGTTGCATCTTCCAAGCGTTCTGCCAATAAAATACAGTCTTTGGTTCGCCTTACCCCCCCACAACATTTTCTATGTGTGGTTACGAAAAGCAGCAATTAACTCTTCCAGCACAAATAATTTTGTCTCGATCACTATTTCATTCTTTGATTTTCCTTAAGATGTGTTCCGATAATCGCTATCATCAGATCTTGACACGAAAGGAACCTTGTAAGGAGCATTTCAAAGTCAAACAGCACACATCCAAGACTGGTTAAAATTTGTTTTCCACATATTTCAAAAATAAAAATTGAAAACTTTTACCGTTATGATCAGTAATACACGTACAGTACAAATAAAATTTTGTCGACAGAATTTGAATGGACCTAACTACGTCCACGTTTTCATGTAAATCTACGATCTTCAAATTTAAATTTTTGTTTATCGAGTGTTTCTATCAGTACGGAAAATTTAGA
Organism: Schistocerca serialis cubense; assembly: GCF_023864345.2. Classification (NCBI taxonomy): domain Eukaryota; kingdom Metazoa; phylum Arthropoda; class Insecta; order Orthoptera; family Acrididae; genus Schistocerca; species Schistocerca serialis. Next base: position 197,017,744 of record NC_064638.1, on the reverse strand, counting down.
AAAGAGTGTAACAAATCAATACCAAAATGCATCTATTCTTGTGGCAATGAAAAACGCGAAATATTCCACGCAAATTTTCAATATAAAATTTCAAGATGGCCTTCACATATCATATACCTACGTCTTCTACATTCTATGAAGTTTGTTGGGGTGTGTATGTCCCACTAAATCAAATTATGTACAAACCTTGAGAATTACTAAGGAGTTTATTCTTGTTTCAAAAGAATGTATGAGATAACAATTGGAATGGAGAAGATGGCGATTCATCTAATTTTCGTAAAACAAGCGAAGTGTGCGTGGCCGCAGCATTTTACTCCGAGTCTGAAAGTTTTTCACTCGATAGCACACTAGACAGAGAAGGCATATCAACGTCCAGACGATCAAAACTTCGTATTATTTTAATGGGACATAATGTCAAGAAAAACTTAAATGAAACATAAATACTTTGTCAATATTAAAAAATCAGAACATTGGCTCTCTATTGTACAGAATGTAGGAGACCAAAAGTTGCTATGTGTTGCAATACTACAACGAAACCAAAAAATTTTTACACGGACGTTAAAAAAAAAGTTTGCGCCAATAAGCAGAAGGAAAAAGAATGCGGAGACTACATTTACTTCTTCTATGAGCCAAATTTAAAAATATGTTCAACTATGAATTTAAATATAAAAAGGAAAGTGCCATATGGAGGCAACGGAGTAAACAGGTCAATCATTACATGTTGAAGATAAACAACATGCAGTACCGGATCCGTACGAATTTTTATCATGGACCTCTGTAAAATAATTTAAAAGAATTCGGAATTGGGAAGATAAGAAAATAGCCACGACACAAGTAGGCAGGAAACTAATTTCAGATTTTGTAGGTATAAAGAGATAAATTTCTCTCACTATGCCAACGGTTCTTGCAGACCGAGGAGGCTAGAGAAGTCGAAAGTCGGCGACGGTACTCTGTAAATCGTGGCCCTCAGGCTAACAGATGGAGGAAAGTTCTTGACTTCTGTTAAGAAAATGGCCAACTCCTCCAAGGAAGAAAGAGCGCGTAATTGGATTCTGTGCGCTTCTTTGTTCCACAACTTATAACGAGGCTCTCCGCAAAAAGTCTTTCTGCCTTCCTTGCTACCTTCGTCAGGATGGACTAGAACGAGACAAGGTGGCAGTGTGTTCAATCTTCTTCTCTTTTTTAACCTAATAACAAACTTCTTAAGCCTAATCGTAGAAGATGATAATATGTACATAGCTCCGATTAGTTTTCGAAATGAAAATCCAAACGACTGACTGATAACATTGAATGAAATATCATCTGGTTTCCTTAAACTACTACAGGTTTAATGCAAGAGCTGTGTCTTCTGTCTAGATATCAATACAGACACCAACGAGCGAATAAGAAAGGTCACCCCATGCGCTAGAAATGAGTCAGCTGTATGCTAACCTCCTTAAGCGAATATCTCGTTTGTTAGTCTCGGAATAGCATATTAGTTTGTTTCTCAGAGGTGTACCTCACAGTTTCGTATGAGTACTTCATGAATCTCTGAAAAATAATTCACTGCATCTCCATTGTGAGTTATGTAGTCTATGGAAGACAGCAAGAACGAAAGAGACTAAGAAATCCTTTGTCTTCTAAACACTCGTATGTCACTCCTCCAAATGTAATTTATCGCTACAAGAGCTGCGTGTCCTGTCGCTATCGTCTCCAGTGTGTTTTTCACTCTTCGATCGTGTCGGTAATTAATTTACGATGCTGGGGACAGGGGCTAAAGTTGGGTGGACGGCGAATGCACTACGTCCACCCAAAACAATTACCGGGAGCGAAGAGAGTGCTTCCGGCAGGCAAGAAACTGTCCAGAACCTCTGAGCGCGGGGTAAAACAACCCTGTCAAATAAACAGTGTAACATGCACAGCAGCACCTGAAATAGGCATAAGTTTGTTTCACTGACCAGATGCTATTTATTTATGGTGTACGTGCGGCTTTAAGTCTGATTGTTGTTACTTGTGATATAACGAATGTGACACATTACTCTCTGAATATAATTAGACACCGAACAAAAATTAAAAAGTGAGATGTGGCTCATCTTCTTCATTGTCCATGGAAGGATCAGCAATTGTTTTACCGCTGAGAGTAACGTGACCACCATGTCACGTGATGTGATGAGTTTCGATATACACTGATTCTTTTGGCCAACGCTTCAGATCTATTTAGGAATGGTTTTTAATTACACACGGAACTAAGTTAATTGCCGAACTACGGATTTCCGAAGAAACATTAATAATTCTAATAATTTTTTTCCAGTTGTAGTTTAACGAAATGATACAAGAGAGCTTGTAACGTTGTTGCTTTAATTTGCTATGAAAGCGGTGCTGATAGACAATAAAAGCGGGTTAAAAGCTGTGAGCTGTCTGGGGAAGTTAACCTTGCATTACTGAGCAACTGTTTCACCTGTGTATCCAGTCTAGCTTACCAAATTCCCAACCAGACTAACATTAATTATAATCTTTTAATAGTCATACGACAATCGGTAAATCAGTTTATATTTGGAAATTTATTTTAACATTGATCATTGAAATTTCAGCATATTAAACTTGAGTCATAACTAAGCTGGTGCCTTATTTAGGATTGTGTGAATGTGAGTTTGTAATCTTATGGAACACATCAAATAGGGAGCCAAGATTGGGAGACTACATACAACACTGCATTCATAAAATAACACACGAAGAACGTTGAAACATATGCAAGAGGAAATTAACCATAACCAACCGATTCAATTTTCCCCCAAAGAAGTTACGTTCGCAGCGCAATCCTGTCCGTCATGTAATTACCACACACTGGTATACTAAATTCACACTAACTCTCTGTGAAATCTTCCCGAAAAGAATAGCTGAGGGCTACTTTGATGATTACACCACATGCTTCACGTGGTCCACTTGGTTTACACAAAGAGTGTAACTCCACAATAATTTTGATAATTAAAATAAATTACATCGAAATGCAATTTACAAAAGAAAAACCTCGAACTGATTACTAACGTCTTACTATTAACCTGATGGGACAAACAATTGTATGAGCACGTGGTACTGGTCTCACAAAGTACACCCCACGTGGGTTGAACATAAAGAAAAGTTGCTATATTGAAAAATATTGTCAAGACGAGACGTTATAATCTCACGCACATTCGCATTTAAGATTGATGATGCTAGTTAGAGTTACTGATCAACACGTAGTTCCACTTTACTCACAAAGTAGTGACAAAGCAACTACCGGAATATATTCTGAACTTCACACTCGAATTACAATGCGTTGCAATTTAAGATGACATTAGATATTTTAGAGCTAAACCTGAAATAAAGGTGATTAAATTTTCAGTTAGGCTGAACTTAAGAAATCCATTGTCCTACGGACTTAGCCGACACGCGCTTAGCTGGAGATCTTACCACTTCAGACGCTCGCCGCTGACATACTGCCGTGGTCCCTTCCTGAGGGGTGCCTCACAAATACAAGCGGAGATGGCCAGAGGGGCAGCTTCCTATACTAACATGACAAGGGACGGACAGGACCATACTGAGAATAGAAACCTCTCTGCTTTTAGCAAGCGTAGCTACCTTTACCGACGTTGGTCCTACTGTTCTCTAGCAGACAGGCTTGTCTGCTACCCTCAAGCATGCAACTAGAAATACATTTGCTCATTCATCCTCTCACACAGAAGGGAAGGGGGTTGACAGTATCTTATCATATACAGTACGTAAAGGAAGGCGGATGTAGGTTCCGTATGAGACTGTGTGACATGAATTGCATATAAGCTGTGCCTTGAGGTGTAGTAGTGTGACAGATAGTTCTTGTCTATGTGTAAGAATAATAGTTCAAGAGAGCTGCGTCGGTGCTTTCCTGGTTTCAACACCAGTACATGTATATAACTTGTAGTCCGGGGTGATATGTTACAATACAGCATCACCGGTCTATTGCGGTCTAACTGTGTTGGTGAGGCAGTAAATTTCCACAGGGCAGTGACTGCGTCACTGCAATTCACTTTGGAGGTGTGGCGGTGGGACTTGTAGTCCCGTACCACCCTCTGACGGTGATAGTACTACATGAATCAGGCAGAAAAATTTTGCCTAACATGGGCAGGTGATGTATATACAGTACCTACAACTAAAATAGATATCCTAGTAGCATTCTACTGCGAGAGGAATGATGAAATCCGGCAATTCCTTGCATGCCTTAAACATTTACGGATAGTTACGATATGAAATAAGACGAACCCCTATAATGAGTAATACCATAATCGAACAAAAGATTTAGATTTTTGCAGGGCTCATATTTTTTGTGTAGTCTGTCAAGGTGACAGAAATACTTTGTAAGAGCACACTTCTGATGATACTGATCTACATCGATTATACAACCATCATGTCACCACTCATAGGAGTACTGCATTTTCTTAATTTAATAAAAATTATTAGTTAACGTCCATCTGATACATCAGTCTTCGTATAAAAGAAGTGTTTTCTAAAACGTATTAACTGCATTGCAGTAATGATCTTTGACATTCAAATTAGAGAAAGGTAACAGAATTAAGAATACAGTGTATGTGTGTCAGTGTCACAGCAGTTAAAGTTGCATGAAGACTACACGATAGGCTATAAAGGCAGTAGACGTATCTTGAACTATGGCTGCCGTATAGTGTACTATAACTTTTTTCTTTCGAAAGTACTCAATGCGTTGTGCATACAATTAGCAAATCATGTCAGTGGCAATAAAACGAAAACTAAAGCTCACAGCCCATCTCCTGTGTCTACATAATGTCCTATACATAGCACTGTTGTAGTACGATATGTTCAAGAATCCCACCTTTAGGTTTAGCAGTCAATGATAATGAACGCTTTCCCTGCTGCGGGTGTGTATACACATCCTGCAACGCCATTCCACAGGTGCTGTGGATGTTTATACCAGCGATACTTGGGTTTTCCTACAGTGATATGGACGTCTGAATGTGTCTGGGCCGCTGACGTCACTGGTGAAGATGAGTTTTTTTCCATATTTCGGTGAATAAAAAAGTTTCGAGTATTGATCATACAACACATGTACCTCATTGCGTGATATTATTTGCACGAAATCTCGTTTTGAAATCTTGAATCGTTTGTGAAATATGATGGTTGTTATGACTACAAGACTCGCGAAGGTCAAGGATATGAAAGGGCGCACCGCACGCGACCGTCCTTCGGATATAAAACCCAACAACTCGAGAACTAAATCGGATATCATTCTGCTTTGAATTTTAAATAAAATTTCGACATGTTATCTACACTTCATTTATCGCAATCTATGAGCTAAAATCTACCTTACGCAGTTTACGCAATGCATTTTTAACTCTGAGAATTCTTTAAAATTTCGCGCAATATTTTGCTTAATTTTATGCAGCACATTACGTATGGTGGGTAAAGAACGGAAATTCAGATCTTTATCGAGTGAAGTTATCAGATTGTAAGATGTGCAAAAATCAGTTGTCGAAAAATCCGATGATAAATATTTCATATTGGCCGGAACGCCGTTCTCTCAGCACAAATAACGGCGTTTAGCGAGCAGTAGAGCCGACTTCTCAACATGAAATGCGATGAGAGCGTCTATAACAGCGAAAGGATTAACAGTGCGAAACTTCCAGCGTTTCTTGCAGAAATTCAGGATAACAAACATCCTTGATCGTTGAAAGCTTACTAAATAAGTCACTCGGTATTTATCAGCAACGTTGTGAATTTACACTGTCGTTAAACATCTGTCAGCTATAATATGAACACTCTGAAGATGACCGGTGTATCAGCTGCATTTTATTTTTTATAGTTTTTTTTTGGTCAGAAGTCTCCCTACTCCTCGAAATCACTCTGTAACAGATCAAGCTTTTTTTATTTGTGCAGAAGAAAAAGCAGAAGTTCGGCCTACTTTGTATTGGTACATTTGAAACCTTGTGCTATGCTTGTATTGGTACATTGGAAACCTTGTTCTATGCTCTCAAACGATTTCATTAAGCACACTGACCAGGATGAGAACCAAATAACAGTCATCACACACCAATTTCATAGTGAGCATTAGACGTTTATTTCATGTACAACCCTTTTCTGGGAGGGAGAATCTCAGTTGTTTATCTTAAATAACAGGTATTTGAATCATCCACAATTAAAACAAATGGTACTGGTACTTTGTCTATGGGGAATATGAAGAAGGAAGCTTGAACGGTCTCACACAACGCAGCAGATTTATATCTATTTTAAAGAGTATAGTGTCGATCTTCACCTCAGCAGTTTTACAGTTCAAACAGTCTCAGCTTTCTGGACGTATGTGTTTGTTCTTGCTCTACAATAATAAAATATTTTTCTTACTTCGACGTGCTCCTTTTACATCTAGGTGAATTTATTAGGAAGTCATAATTCGTATCTGTTGACACACAAACAAACAAAAATGTTTTTCTGGTACAATCTCTTACACAGCAGAAAAACCTGAGTGTGAACGACTGTTTGTTACGTGGCGCGTTGGATCTGATGAATCAAGCTTACTCTTCGGAATTGTATATGCTGGTTAAAGGTCTCACAAGCATAGTAGGCTCAAGCATACGTTTTCATTTGACTTTTCGGTATAACTTAGTCAACTGAATTACGTGACCTAGTCTGTTAGCATTCATGACTGTAAACGCTCGCTTGTCGTGTCGTATTTGCCGTAATTACATACGTTGAAATTTATTAGTGCCGGCGGGCAATAAATTGGTATATTCTTTTCATTTTTGTCAGATAATGGAGTTTAACCTTGTCAATGCTCATTGGCCAAGCACCCCTTTAAGCAGTATATTTTTCGGTGTGGTCAACTAAACAAACTTAGTCTGTTTTAGTGCACTACTTCTTGGGTCCTGTAATTGGTCGCCTTGCGCTCCACGCTGTTGGAAATTAATTTCGAGTTGTTTATGGTGGCGCAAATGGTTTGGGCCCATCAGTTGACTGAGGAAGGAAATGCACAATGCAGTAACCGTATTTATAGTATTGCGGTGACAAAGGAGAACGAATCGGCGCCTTGACCTTGTATTAGTGTGGACTAAGTTATGTACATAACAGTTGTGTTAAAATTATTATCTTTAAACGTTTGTTATAGTGTCTAGCTTAATTTGCTTGCCATTTGGTAATTGAACTTGGTTTAAGTGAATGCATAGCAGTATTTTCTTACATTCTGTGCCAGTGCACGAAATTCATTTAACCACATTTTAATATCAGTGAATCATTACTAGCCATTTACTGAATGTGGGTTTTACGATCTTAGCCAGTTGTGTGCCTTGGGAAACGATTGCTTCTTAAATGAAATGACTAACGGTCTTATTTGTTGGCATTCATGATGTTATAAATTTAATCAGTCATTTTCTTAACTTCAGTATTTGTTAGAATCAAGTTTTGGCACAAATTCAGGGAGTTGCTAGTAGTTCTAGATGTTGATTGCCTTAATAACGGCTAAATATGTAAAGAAAACATCTTACTTAAAATAATATTTTCTTGCAGTTTGTTAAAATTATTTATTATAGTGTTTTAAGAAAAGGTTTATCCTTTTATAAGAGATCATTATTTTAAATATATCTGAGATTGTTCAAGCTGAATGAGACCAACAAAAAAGATTTCCTTAAGAATCCATTATCATAAATATATGCTATATCAGATTAAGCTTGCCAATTGTTAAACAAATTTTCTGTTAAAATTTTTTAACTGTGAATGGTGTTGCTGTTGTTAGCCTTGGGTTCCCTTTCCACACCACGGCCCTTTTGCTGGACTTTACCTTCCTGTGGTAAAACCCTATTCACTGACCTTTACGTATTTAATGTCTGTTAACAAAGCATAACATGCAAGGAGATGAAGTCTACCAACATATTGCCTATAGATGTGAAGTCGAAAAACTGACTGAACGTTGTGAGACCGTTCTGGATAATGTGGGAGACTATATTGTTGCTGACTTCAAGTTAGCATGCACTGTACTAAGACAAATAAGAACGTTACAGAAAAAGTTTTTTAAATGAAAAAGACAGTCCCAAATTGTTAGATTTAGCAGGATAACATACAATTTCGGTTTCTAAACGGTCTGTGTCAACGTTCAGTCCACAATAATACTGAAGTAGGGCTACAGAAGTACCATGAAAATATAAAATGTAACAGTAGGAGCAGATATATAACAAAATCCGGTTAACAAACCTTTCAATGCCAAAATTAAGTCAATCAATTGACAGAAACAGAGATCAGAACTGAAAACTAACGCGCTCTTCCGCTTGAGGAATGAACACTTTACTGCTCATATAAGCTAGCGTACGATTGCATCAACCAGCGCACCATTGTTGTCCCAGCGACGGTCAAGACAGAGAACTTGCAACATAAATGGCGACATAAGCTGTAATTTCTGTTGGAATGAGCTTCCTGGACTGAAAGCCATAAATCTGCATCCTCTGTGTTATCCCCTACGTGCAAATGGTTCGGAATATATATAAGTTACACGACGAGGAAATGTCGAGTAAATTCACCAGGATAATCCGGAACCAAACAAGGAAGTAAATCAATGGTCACATAGTTGCCAAAAATATTCTACAATGTCGCCAATTCTCCATTAGACTAGCGGTTACTCTGCCGATGTGAATCTTGAGCTTTCTGGTATTGATGAGGCTCGCCTTTCGAAATACGGCGTCACCAACTGCCAATCCATTGACTGAGTGCAACAATATACGCAATGAGTTTCATTCACAATTCTGTAACAATGATGTGCATCTAAAGGATAGTTATGAATAATATCCAGATTCAGTGACTGAAACTTGATCATCATAAATAAAGAGCATGGAAAATAATTCCGGCTATATTCCTCTTCTTCAGATGCTGTTTCCTGCCTAAAAAACCCATTCAGTGGAAGCGATTCGCTTTTTTTAGCATCACCAGACGATTTCAACATTATGATTAAATAACATTCATTTTAATATAATGCATTTGAAAACAGTTTTCTTACAAATTTTGGCATTAGTACTACCTCTTAAACATAAGGGCGTAAATCAGAACAAGACAACATAGCAATACTTATACATATTCTCCTTTTTGCAATAAAATTTCATATGCTGCAAAAAAAATAAAAAAAAAAAAATAAATAAATAAATAAATAAAAATAAAAAAAGAAATATACTCGTAGTTTCAAATCACAAAAGGAAACTACTGTGCAACTGATTTTTTTACAATGGCTGATAAAGAGAAGTCAAAAGCCATAAAGCTAATTAAATAAGTGGATCATTGCAGTTCAAGGTTGACTCCAGATTCTGACGAACATGAAAGAAGAAGCAGTTATGATGAGAATGTGAAACAAGGAACAAAAATTTTAAAAAAATGTTGAAATGGCTCTAAGCACTATGGGACTTAACATCTGAGGTCATCAGACGCCTTGACTAAGAACTACTTAAACCTAACTACCTAAGGATCTCACACACATCCATGCCTGAGGCAGAATTCGAACCTTCGACCTTAGCAGCAGCGCGGTTCTGGACTGAATCGCCTAGAACCGCTTGTCCACAGCGACCGGCTAAGGAACAAAAGTGCGGACTGTAATATGTCAAATATGTCATTCTTGAGCAAAACTTTTTCTCATATTACAAAAGCCAAAGAGACGAAAAGTATCGTCTAATCACAATGAGTACATTAAAATTGCACGTGATGCTTTGTCTGTAACAATGAAAAGCACCTGATGAATTATTCAATTTCCAGCCAGCTTAAGACTTACTTTGACTTGACTTAATTCCTTTGGCCCCTATGGGGGCATAGGGCATCCAGGAGAACTCGCCATCCGTCTCTGTCTTTGGCCATTTGCCTCAATTCTGCCCAGGTCTTGCCAACTCTTTTTGCTTCCCCTTCCACTGTCCTCCTCCATGTGTCCCTTGGTCTTCCTCTCTTCCTTGTTCCCTGGGGATTCCATTCCAATGCTTTTTTCTCGATGGCTCCATCTGGTTTTCTCAAGGTGTGCCCCAACCAGCCCCACTTTCTCTCTCGTATCTGGTCTTCTATAGGTATCTGGTTTGTTATTCGCCATATTTTTTCTGGCCACCAGATATTCATGATGCGTCGAAGACATCTATTTATGAGACTTTGTAACTGGGTTGTTATCTTTTTATCCATTTTCCAGCTTTCACTGGCGTACAGAAGGACAGCCTTCACATTTGTATTAAAAATACGGATTTTTGTTTTGTATGTGATATTTCTATTTTTCCATATTGGATACAATTGTATGAAGGCAGCATTTGCCTTTTTAATGCGGTTTTTCACATCAGCTCCAGCTCCACCATCTTCCGCCACTATACTACCCAGATACAGGAATGAGTTGACAGTCTCCACTCGCTCCTCACCTATTAACAGGGGCACCTCCATGTTACCTGAATTTACTCTCATTTCCTTTGTTTTGCCTGTATTTATCTTGAGGCCAGCAGTCTCTGCTTCTTCTTTCAGCAAGTTTAATTTAGCTTGCATATCAGTCAGCCTTGGATCTAGTAAAACTATGTCGTCTGCAAAATCCAAATCCTCCAGACGTTCGTGGATCCCCCACTGGATTCCTCGTCCCCTGCCTGCTGTGACTCTTCTCATAACAGAGTCTAGAATGAGTAGAAAAAGTGTTGGTGACAAAATGCAACCCTGCCGGACTCCAGTTGTTACCTTTATGGGCTCTGTCATATTTTCCTTGTGGAGTATGCAGCATTCGTAGCCATCATATGGATCTTTTATGATGTTTAAGAACATCATAAAAGATCTATATGATGGCTACGAATGCTGCATACTCCAGCTTAAGACAGAGAGGAACAAAAGTAACAAGAGGAAATTACCTTATGTGAGTGTGGGATGAAATTTATATGCAGTATCTCGCGTATGACACATTTTGTCCGAGGTTTATTTTTCGATGTTTCACTGTACCGACACCTGTTATCATAACACTCACATATGAATTATAAAGGTGTAATTGTTAAAACAGCTGATATTTTAAGTATTACACTTGTGGCCAGATCTGAATCAAAGGACAACGCTAATTCTATTTTCATTTCATCTTGACTACTGGAAAGGCATAACATTGCTTTCGAGTTACAGCATCAGCTTGTCTCCTGGAACAATTGCTCATCGGCTCCCGCCTAACTAAAATTTTGAGAGCCACACAAATAGGATAAAAGCCGTAAATCATTTCTTCCATAAGTATTTCCGTTTTGAAATCGTCCCTACACAGCTAAGAAACATGTAATCGAAGATCTCTCGAGGCATTTTAAACACTTGCTAGACACTGCCGACATCCCAATCCCGGTACGAAGCAATCCCCAACTAGCATCTTGCAGTTTCAGCGAAACTCTCAGCAACGATATAGTTTCAGGAGGAGAGTCAAAAACAGAGAATAACAAGCCCAAAAATTGCAGGAAATGAAGTATGTAATTTTCCACAGAATCAGTACTAAACTTACTAATTACATGATAGTAGTCCTGGGGAATGCAGTGTGTGATGGTTAATTTCGACGGTATATTAGTTTCTCAACACCAGCATTTCGGGCTCATAGGGACTGTCTGGGGTACTCAATAAAGTGAGAAGAATCAAATATAACTTGTGAAGAAACTAAATGATTCAATCACTTTACAGAAAATCACAACCACTACCGATTTAAAAATATGAAGTCGACATCTGTGAAAAATTGTCTATCAAGACCATATACATCTGACACAAAAACTTAAGTAACAACATAAAATTATGGACCATGACCTCAGCAGTTTTGTCCCTTAGGAATTCATACACATTTCAACACTTCAGCAACATAAAATGTTTCCAATCAGTTGGGGGTTACAGGTAGTAGATACGTAAAACTTGACAGAAGTAAGAGCAAATACGCTCTTTGTTTCACGTAAGAGCAGTAAGTAGATGAAATAAAAAAAAATTATAAGCACATTGTTGTTTTATTGTGAAACATAGCTAACGGACTCTGCTGTGGTTTAAATATTACACGTTTAAAAGTTTCAAGTAAGAACTACAGTTGCAACGTGAGAATGAAATTTAGTACACTATGTACAAACATCATTGAACTAACGTTATTTGCTATTTTCACAGATACTTATTCCAACTCCAACAGGTTAAATGTATCGTGAGAAAAGCAGTTTACCGAGCGAGGTGGCGCAGTGGTTAGCACACTGGACTCGCATTCGGGAGGACGACGGTTCAATCCCGTCTCCGGCCATCCTGATTTAGGTTTTCCGTGATTTTCCTAAATCGTTTCAGGCAAATGCCGGGATGGTTCCTTTGAAAGGGCACGGCCGATTTACTTCCCAATCCTTCCCTAACCCGAGCTTGCGCTCCGTCTCTAATTACCTCGTTGTCGACGGGACGTTAAACACCTACCACCACCACCACCAAAAGCAGTTTATTGATTTTAACATTAAAACATAAAATAAGGTGCTAAATGTCCACGAAAACTCTGGTATCATACCTGTTCAAAGAACATCGTTGACAAACAGGAACACACACTTCATTTGACTATTTCAATTAATATAAATAAAATCTACTTACTTACACACACGTATTAACAACAGTAATCAAAACAACTTGGCATCTGCTAGACAGTTTAAAAGAGAGTGACACTGTTGTCTTAACTCAAATAACTTAGTTAAGGCAATAAAGAGTGTTAAAAAAACATCCAAAGAACCATTTTCATGATAGATGGGCATGCAGCCATCATGCAGGTAAACATGCACGTAGTCTCTCTTCTTGCAGTGGGAGACTAGCATTGGAGATGATAGCACACACCACATGCAGTTGTGTGTGCGTACGTAGGGAGTCACGCTGGGTAAAATTGAGCAGAGATCGGTACACCTTTGAGGTTACTCTCCCCCCTAGCTGTGAGGATTGCATCAGCCTCCTCCTGTATCACTTGAGTTGATGACTTGACGACTGCACAACTCATGGCGTTAGGACCAGCCAGGTAGCCCAAGGGGCTCAGCTGTCACCTTCCTCTGTTGGGCGCTCTTGGGATCAGTGAAGTGGGTCTACAGATCTCAGCAATTTGCCGTACCTTGGTTGGGGGTGGTGAGTTTCCGCCAACGCAAGGGGTGGCGTCACTGTTAAGGCGACTACATTCTCGAGCAGCTTTTTCGTCGCTCGGGCGGCGACGGCAGTAAGACGGTCTTCCGTTCTCGCCTCACCGCTAATGCTTGTATCACGGTCCCAGGAAGATGTGGCTGTCTGAACGGCTATACAAAGAATTCATGCAATATTATACGTAACATGAATATATTCTAGATGCAATCATTTTTGCACAAGCCTCCACTGCAGCTTTACATGAGTAGGAACTCACCATATGAATCTTAAGCTATTTCATACATGAATATGACTAATGGAAAAGAAACACCAGTTATTTAAAGCAATGTCTCACGGTATACGGTGTGAAATGGACATGGGTGTAGGACGAAAGAATTATTCAGCAAACCCTCACATTCTCCATCACCACACTCACACAACCGAAATATTAACTAACTTCATACGCCTATTATTTTACATCATGCTATATACACATCTGAAAATTACATCTCCAAGTGGGAACTACAAAAATTATTAACGTTGTGTAATGTCGTTGCTACCTACATAATTACATTATCATTACTCCAACACAGGTAAAAATTTCGACATCTTCAAATCCCTAGAACTCTTTTTAGTGATTATAGTGCTCAGTAGGCTTCAGAGCCTATAAACATCTCACAAAATGAGATCATCTCAGACCTCTTGATATCTTGATCAGAGGAACAATTCGAAAAACAATACAATTAACAAACTACATTTTATACAAGCAAGCAGTCACTGCGCTAGTGGATTTGTTGACTAATGTGGACCAGTCTACATAGGATTCCACATGGTCATCGCTCAGCAGCTTCATTCAACACTGGAAAGAGAGGAAATAATCAATTAACGCATTGTATGTATATATCTCACAAGGTATCAGGTGCATTTAAACCTCTGACCCTCGAGGTTTTCCTCAAGAGTCGACTCTCAAACATTCTCTTTACGATTGACAAAAAATCATGCGCCATACGAAGGATAGTCCAATTTCACATCTTCCTTTTAATATCTCCATTGACTAAAAGGGTTCTTGTCATGAAGTAGTGCACCAGGACACGTTGTCAACCCTTTGCAAATAATTTTCCATACTCTTGGTCTGGTGGCTTTTCGTTCTGCCAAAAAGAGTATAACGTTATCGGGGTTGTTCCTGTCTACGAATTTTCAGGTCTTCTTATGCCATTGTTCGCTTCCCAGTTGCAAAAAAAAAAAAAAAAAAAAAAAAAAAGAAAACCCATAGACAAATATTTATTTTCATCATGGCAGCGACAACAGCAACTGTTACGAAATTGTCTCGAACGAAAAACAGCCCACAGTTGCACTAAATTCTGTTTGTTTTAAACCTTGACCATGGTTTCTGCTACAATAATATAGCCTTCTTCAGAAGTCATACACACTAATAAATGAAAACTTTCTTAACCCAGCGGCTGCGTCGATTGACGACCGTGCGCCCAGCATAACAGAGGTAGTGGCGGAGGACATACGTTGCCATTTGGAATTTTACTTATGTTCGAAACAGGTTTATGTCTGTTGAAGTTATTTTATTGGTCTTGACGCAGCCGCTGGGCTAAGACAGTTTTCATTTATTAGTGTGTATGACTTCTGATGAAGGCTATATTATTATAGCAGAAACGATGGTAAAGGTTTAAAATAAACAGAATTTAATGAAACTGTGGGTTGTTTTTCATTCGAGACAATACACAAATAACACGGCTCAGAACGTTCTAAATTATTGATAAAGCACTTCTTATTGTCGAGTCGACAGTCAGCGTCTCCTTTTGAAGTCTTTGTCTCGATTATTGATTGTTTTGTGGACTTGTCCCTACTCATGAGGTTTCTTCATTAACAGCAGTGCCACAGAAGTGTCGAAAAGGAACTAAAACACACTACGTTGTATAGGTAGTCGTTAGGGACACAGTTTCAGCTTCTACAATATGCATGGCAATGTTAACTGAAAACTACGAAATCACAAGCAGATGGCCGTCTAATGACAGCAGCAGTAACATTAGTCACAAAAATTCACCATTCAAAATAGTACTGAGCTTAACACAACATTCCCCCATACAATGCTTAGCTTAGTGAAAAATCTAATTAGCCAAAGGGGAGCTCACAATGCCTAGTGCTTCGGACTCAGGGCACACGTGGTGCTAGGTCAAAAATGAACAAAATATTTGCCATCAAATTACCCTCAACGCACGAAATTAAATTTGAAATAGATGGGATTACGTATTACTACTAACTGTACTATTACCTTCAAATACCTGGATTCATAACAGAACGAGACAGCCCTCGACAGCTTGTCTGATCACTTATAATCTGCCGCAAGAGTGACGAACATGGGGCTTCGTAGAAACGTTTCCTCCGGTGGAGGGGAGATATATCGTTACGACCGTCCAACCACTCCGCAGTAACGTCATGACCTAGCGAGTCATCTTTGTTCCTGTCTACTGCTTTCATTTTCTGCTATACCTCCCCACAACGTTAAGATAGCAAGGGCTACTCGCTATGTTTGCTAACTCTTGTCGCCCACAGAAACATTTGAAATCCACTTTCACACAAACATATTAACTCATGGTCATCTATAAGACACGTGAGTAATGGAATAGACTTATTTAAGCAACATAAATGAACAGATGGGCGTATTTCTTCTATAGAGGCTGGTTATTAACTTGACAGAGTAATTTGCATCATGAAATCTGCATTACAAGCACGAAAGATACTCCACAAAAGCGAGGATGTATTTTTAGCCCGAAAGCTGCTCAGGGGGATCAGTGGTGAGACCCTAGGATAACATTCGGGTGGACGGTGGTTCAAATAACCGTCCAGCCATTCAGATTTAGATCTGCCGTGATTTCCTTATGTACTGTAGTCGAATGCGGTGGTTCATTCCAAAAACAGCCAATTTCCATCCCTAAGTTGAGCTTTTGCTCTATCTCTAAGGACTAGATAGTCGACAGGAGGTAAAAGTCTATTGATCAATTTAGTCTCAAAGATGCATGAATCCATTCAATCTAATTCGGTGTCAAAGTAACACTTCTGTCTTGTTAGAAATTTCTCAGCGCATGGAAAACTGCGTGCATGGGACACTGTGCTTAATGATAATGACGTACTCTGTGATAAGTACGAATAAATCAGAGGTACTAACGTGATGAAACTATAGCGAGTTTCTAGCTGTGTACTAACAAGTAAGTAAAATGAATACACGACTAGAAGAACAGTATGGCTTCAGAATGAGCAAATGTTCAAGTGATGTAACTGGAATGTTACAAATATTTGTGCAAGAATATCTAGAAAAAGGGAGACACGTTTGTGCGGTTTTAGTTGACTTGGAAAAGGCCTTCGACAAAGTTCGGTGGACTAAACGTTTAGATATATTGAAGTATATTGGAGATGACCTGAAAAAAAGGAGAGTAATAACGGAACTACACCGAAGAGCCAAAGAAGCTGGTACGCCTGCCTAGTATCGTGTAGGGTCCCCGTGAGCACCCAGCTGTGTCGCAACACGACCTGTCATGAACTCGACTAATGTCTGAAGTAGTGCTGGAGGGAACTGACACCATAAATCCTGCATGGCTGTCCATAAATCCATAAGAGTACCAGCCGGTGGAGATCTCTTCTGAATAGCACGTTGCAAGGCTTGATCAATAATGTTCATATCTGGGGACTTCGGTGGCCAGTGGAAGAGTGTTCTTGGAGCCACTCTGTAGCAATTCTGGAAGTGTGGGGTGTCGCATTGTCCAACTGGAATTGCTCAAGTCCGTCGGAATGCACAGTGGACGTGAATGGATTCAGGTGATCAGACAGGATGCTTCCGTATGTGTCACCTGTCAGAGTCATATCTAGACTATCAGGGGTCCAACATCACTCCAACTACACACGCCCCACACCATTACAGAGACTCCAACAGCTTGTTCCACTGCTGACATGCAGGGTCTATGGATTCATGAGGTTGTCTCAATACCCGTACACGTCCATCCGCTCGATACAATTTGAAACGAGACCCGTCTGACTAGGCGACATATTTCCGGTCATCAACAGTCCAAAGTTGGTGTTGACGGGCTCTGGAGAGGCATAAGGCTTTGTGTTGTGCAGTCATCATGGGTACACGAGTGGACCTTCGGCTCTGAAAGCCCAAATCGATGATGTTTTGTTGACTGTTTCGCACGCTGACACTTGATGATAGCCCAGCATTGAAACCTGCAGAAACCTGCGGAAAGGTTGCACTTCTATCACGTTGAACAATTCTCTACAGTCGTCGTTGATCCCGTTCTTGCAGTATCTTTTTCAGGACGCAGCGATATCGGAGATTTGATGTTTTATTGAATTCCTGATATTCAAGGTACACTTGTCAAATAGTCGTACGGGAAATTCCTCATTTCACCATTACCTCGGAAATGCTGTGTCCCGCCGGCCGCGGTGGTCTAGCGGTTCAGGCGCTCAGTCCGGAACCGCGCGACTACTACGGTCGCAGGTTCGAATCCTGCCTCGGGCATGGATGTGTGTGATGTCCTTAGGTTAGTTAGGTTTAAGTAGTTCTATGTTCTAGGGGACTGATGACCACAGATGTTAAGTCCCATAGTGCTCAGAGCCATGTGAACCTTTTTTTTTTGCTGTGTCCCACCGCCCGTCCGCCGACTATAAATCACGTTCAAACTCAGTTAAATCTTGATAACCTGCCATTGTAGCAGCAGTAACCGATGTAACAACTGCGCCAGACACTTGTTGTCTTATATGGGAGTTGCCGACCGCCAGCGCCGTATTCTACCTGTTTACGTTTCTCGGTATTTGAATGCGCATGCCTATATCAGTTTCCTTGGCGCTTCAGCGTAGATTTCTTATTAGTCTCATATCTTTCAGGTAACCAGAAATCCGTGTCAGAGTATGTGAACTTTTGTGCACTCAAACATAGTAACTTTCGAATTTTTCATGTACAAAAAGCACTGTCAGGCATAAAACTTACGTTGCACACAGAACAATTATGGTTGAAACTGGATGTACACTGAAATGCCAAAGAAACTGGTACAGACATACGTATTCAAATACAGAGATACGTAAACAGGCAGAGTACGGCGCTGTAGTCAGTAACGCCTGTTTAAGACAAGTGTCTGGTGCAGTCTTACATCAGCTAACGCTGCTACAGTGGCAGAGTATCAAGATTTAACTGAGTTTGGAGGTGGTGTCATAGTCGGCGCACAAGCGATGGGACACAGCCAGCATCTCCGAGGTAGCGATGAAGTGGACATTTCGAATACGACCATATGACGAGTGTACCGTGAATGTCGGGAATCCGGTAAGACATCAAATCTCCGACTCCGCTACAGCCGGAAAAAGATCCTGCAAGAACTGGACCAATGACGACTGAATAGAATCGTTCAACGTGACAGAAGTGCAATCCTACCGCAAAATGCTGCAGATTTCAATGCTGGGCTACCAACAAGTTTCAGCGTGCGAACCATTCTACAGAGCATCATTGATATGGACTTTCGAAGACAAAGGTCCACTCGTGTACCCTTGATGACTGCACAACACAAGCCTTATGCCTCTCCAGGGCCAGTCAACACCGACATTGGACTGTTGATTACAGGAAATATGTTGCATAGTCTGACGAGTCTCGTTTAAAGTTGTATCGAACGGATGGATGCGTACGGGTATTGAGACAACCTCACGAATCCATGGACCCAGAGTGTTCAAGCTAGTGGAGTCTGTAATGGTATAGGGCATGTGTAGTTGGGGTGATGCGGGACCCCTGGTACGTTTAGATATGACTCCGACATGTGAGACATGGAAGCATCCCGTCTGATCATTAGCATCCATTCATCTACATCTATACTCCGCAAGCCACCCAACGGTGTGCGGCGGAGGGCACTTTACGTGCCACTGTCATTACCTCCCTTTCCTTTTCCAGTCGCGTATGGTTCGCGGGAAGAACGACTGCCGGAAAGCCTCCGTGCGCGCTCGAATCTCTCTAATTTTACATTCGTGATCTCCTCGGGAGATATAAGTAGGGGGAAGCAATATATTCGATACCTCATACAGAAACGCACCCTCTCGAAACCTGGACAGCAAGCTACACCGCGATTCAGAGCGCCTCTCTTGCAGAGTCTGCCACTTGAGTTTGCTAAACACCTCCGTAACGCTATCACGGTTACCAAATAACCCTGTGACGAAACGCGCAGCTCTTCTTTGGATCTTCTCTATCTCCTCCGTCATCCCGACCTGGTACGGATCCCACACTGATGAGCAATACTCAAGTATAGGTCGAACGAGTGTTTTGTAAGCCACCTCGTTTGTTGATGGACTACATTTTTTAAGGACTCTCCCAATGAATCTCAACTTGGCACCCGCCTTACCAACAATTAATTTTATGTGATTATTCCACTTCAAATTGTTCCGCACGCATACTCCCAGATATTTTACAGAAGTAACTGCTACCAGTGTTTGTTCCGCTACCATATAATCATACTATAAAGGATCGTCTTTTCTATGTATTCGCAATACATTACATTTGTCTATGTTAAGAGTCAGTTGCCACTCCCTGCACCAAGTGCCTAGCCGCTGCAGATCTTCCTGCATTTCGCTGCAATTTTCTAATGCTGCAACATCTCTGTATATTACAGCATCATCCGCGAAAGGCCGCATGGAACTACCGACACTATCTACTAGGTTATTTACTTATATTGTGAAAAGCAATGGTCCCGTAACACTCCCCTATGGCACTCCAGAGGTTACTTTAACGTCTGTAGACGTCTCTCCATTGAGAACAACATGCTGTGTTCTGTTTGCTAAAAACTCTTCAATCCAGCCACACAGCTCGTCTGATATTACTTAGGCTCTTACTTTGTTTACCAGGCGACAGTGCGGAACTGTATCGAACGCCTTCCGGAAGTCAAGGAAAATGGCATCTACCTGGGAGCCTGTATCTAATATTTTCTGGGTCTCATGAACAAATAAAGCGAGTGGGTTCTCTCACGTCCTTTGTGCATTCCGACGGACTTAAGCAATTCCATCAGGACAATGCGACACCCCACACTTCCAGAACTGCTACAGAGTGGCTCCAAGAACACTCTTCAGAGTTTAAATACTTCCACTGGCCACCAAACTCCCCAGACATGAACATTATTGAGCAAGTCTTGCAACGTGCTGTTCAAAAGAGATCACCACCCACTCGTACTCTTATGGATTTATGGACAGCCCTACAGGATTCATGGTGTCAGTTCCCTCCAGCACTGCATCAGACATTAGTCGAGTCCATGCCACGTCGTGTTGCGGCACTTCTGCGTGCTCGTGGGGTCCCTACACGATATTGGGCAGGTGTACCAGTTTCTGTGGCTCTTCAGTGTATATTTCAGCGAATGATAAAGTGCTTCATTTGAAAAACAGCCAGTTTTCATCCCCAAACCGAGCTTTTGCTCTGTCTCTAATGACTAGATAGTCGACGGGAAGTCAGTCTCTAGACATCCTTAAATTTAGTCTCCAAAATGCATGATTACATATAACTTTATTCTGCGTCAAAGTAAAGCTTCTGTCCTTTTGCAATATTTTCAGTGCAGGGAAAACTGCGCTTAATAATAATGATGTACACTGTGATAAGTACGAGTAATAACAGAGTTTCTAACGCGATGAAACTTTAGCGAGTACTAGCTTTGCCGCAAGTGAAATGAATAGACGCCTAGAGGAACAGTATGGCTTTAGAATGAGCAAAAGTACAAGCGATGTAACTGGAATGTTACTAATATTTGTGCACAAATGCCTAGAAAAAAGAGAGGGAAGTTTGTGCGGTTTTAGTTGACTTGGGAAAGGACTTTGACAAAGTTCGATTGATTAAATGTTTATATATACTGAATCGTACTGGAAATTATCTGGAGAAATGGAGAGTAATAAACGATCTATATGCTACCCAGTAAATGAGGATTCGAAATGAGATGACAGAAGAAACTGGAACTGAGAGAGAGCGTAGACAAGTCCGTTATCTTTCTCCTGTTTCGTTTGATATCTGTTAAGATAGTTTAATTACATAAAAGAGCGATATGAGAATGGGAGGAAGCATTATCGAAAGTATCAGATTTGCTGGTGACCTGGTATTAGTATATCAAAATGAAAAGGCAATGCACAACATGTTAAAACAAATAAACGCGCCGGCCGGGGTGGCCGAGCGGTTCTAGGCGCTACAGTCTGGAACCGCGCGACCGCTAAGGTCACAGGTTCGAATCCTGCCTCGGGCATGGGTGTGTGTGATGTCCTTAGGTTAGTTAGGTTTGAGTAGTTCTAAGTTCTAGGGGACTGATGACCTCAGAAGTTAAGTCCCATAGCGCTCAGAGCCATTTTGAAATGAACGCCAGTTGTGAGAAATATGGACTGAAGATAAATGTGAGAAAGACAAAGGCAATGGTTTTTTTCTAGGAAATAGACAGAGATAAATGCGAAAACTTGTGATGCAAAAGAGGCAGCAAGAGTTGCAGCTAAAACGGATATTTATTAGTTGATGACCGGTTTCGGGCTATGCCCACTCTTAAACCAACAAATGTCTTTCATTGATTGGTTTGAGAATGGGCATAGCCCGAAACCGGTCACCGACTAAAGAAACATCCATTTTAGTTGCAATTCTGGCTGTCTCCCTCTGCATCATAATCCAAAACGAGATGATGTCCCACATTACTCAGCACGCTGAAGTTATGCAAGTGAAAATTTATGAGGGGTTAGTGAAACAAGTTGAAAACTTAAGGAACCTAGGATACAAAATAATCAGTAACAGGAATCGTAATTACGAAATAAAAACAAGGATAGCTATTTTCCGTAAAATACGCGTTTTGCAGAAAGGTGTGTATTTTCTTCAATCATTAAAGTATGAAGTGTTTTGTATGGAACCTTGCCTTGTACGGTGCAGCAAAATGGACTTAGCGACAGAGAAAAGAGAAATATTTAGAGAATTCTAAGGTGTGAATTTGGAGAATGAACCGTGTGAAATGCACAAATAAAGTAATCAATGAGATTGTGTTATACTGGGTGAATAAGGAAATAAAAGTAAAAACTACATTTAAGAAGAAGAAAATTTGATAGGTTACCGAAAGACAGAAGTCTATATAATAAAAGACTGGTGAGTAGGAAGAGGACCAGAGGAAGAAGATGGTGGCATCTGACTGACGACATCAAGGTAAATAAATGAATGACGTGCAACTACGGAAAGGATGGTAGAAAAGCGAACTTTTAATGATAAACCATCATCATTGAACATGGAAATAAGCAGCTACTCTATAAATGTGACTGAGAACACAATGTATTAATTCGCTGTAACATTGGACAAGTGATCAGTTTTTCTTTGATTTATTTGATGCGTTTAGCAATTGTTTGTTTTTAAACATGACAATCTTTTTGTTCGATTCTAAACGAAGTAAGTAACAAAAAGCACTTCAACACAATGTATGAAGCATGAGTATGCCAATGAAGAGGAATAAAGAAGGTAAAATTTAAAACAGAAGCAACGGTTTTGAGGAATTCCATTTTCTTGAATCTTAAATCTTATGAGAGTTATTTGTGTTTGTAGACAATGATAATCACAAACAGAACGCTATAGAGACAGACAGACAGACACACACACACACACACACAGAGAGAGAGAGAGAGAGAGAGAGAGAGAGAGAGAGAGAGAGAGAAAGAGAGAGAGGGAGAGAGAGCGATCAGTAAGACAGAAACTGACTTCCGAATATTTAACAACGAATTTTCGGAGCTTTGCTCTGACACGAGTTTATTTTTTTTATGGATTTCAGAGAGATTTACGTTATTCAATTAACGGCACTCGGAAAACAATCCTTGCGTGGCTGTTTACGTTAATACTTTCATTCTTTATCAGAACAAATGGAAATATACATTGAATTTAGCATTTTTGGCTACACTGAAACATGAAATTGCGTTTCAGGCAATGGACCGACGATGACCATTGTTCCCATTTATAATAAAGTTACGGAAAAAGCATGAAATGACATTTCGTCCACTTCCGTGCAGCTGTAATATAAATTTGATTCTAATCTTCCAAAAATTCAGATGTGTGTTGTTTCGAAGTAGTACGTAAAATAATGGAACATCCAGAGCGACGTCTGCTACCACCAAGCAAACGGACCAGACAGCATACAGTTCATTCGATCGCTGCTCCGTAATGCTCGAAGCGGAATTTCACTCTTCTTCCGTTACGTCATATCACTGCGGGAGAAGTAGCAGCTCCCCTTTATTCAGTTGCTTTTGTGTGGGAGTCTTTTTGTACATGTTCATTAACCTGCGTCAAGAAAAAAGCAAAAAAGAACTATCATGAATGACACTGCATACCAATGGTGTTGGTATGTCAAACGTACGAAGTACAACGTTTCCTCTCTAAACAAAGGAAAAGAGTTACGAATGTTCATAGAAAAGTAGATGGTAACTTCCCAAATCTGACAATGAACTCGTTTTGTGAAGTGAAGTATTGACTGTGGTAACACAGGAAAAGGAAACAGTCGGAGCGTCTGAGATCTGGTGTTATAGGTTGATGATGAAAATTAGATGGACTGACAAAGAATGAGGAGATTCTCCGCAGTGAAGAAAGAAAAATGTGAGAAAAAACGGACAAGAAGAAGGAACAGGATTATAAGACATGTGTTAACACATCAGGGGTTAACTTCCGTGGTCCTCTATGGAGCTGTGGAGGATAAACATTGTAGGGGAAGACAGAGTCTGGAATATATCCAACAAATGATTGTGCAAGTGCTACTCAGAGAAGAAAAGGTTGTAAGTAGCCTGTTTATGTGTTTGTATGTTGGCAGCGCTATGTAGCGCTCTGCATTAATATCTATGACAGCGCTGCGCTCTCTGTAAGAGACTCTGTGGCTTGTCGGACAAGCAGTTGGAAGTTAACAGTCAGCGGTCATGGCAGTTGGAAGTAAACAGCCAGCAGTGATGAAAGTTGGGAGTACTCAGCATTGATGGAGGTTAGAGGTTAATAATTATCAGTGTTGGAGGTTTGCAGTATTAGCGCGAGCGGACGGTCTGAATGTGTATTACGATTTATTACTGATGATTATATAATTTTTGAACTGGTTGTCACATTCTAAAGGTAAATACATTGTTTGCTCTGCAACAAAATCTTTACTTTGCTAATCACATGCCTATCAGTAGTTAGAGCCTTCAGTAGTTAGAATCTTTTATTTAGCTGGCAGTATTGGTGCTTGCGGCATTGCTGTAGTTCGTGTAATGAAGATTTTTGTGAGGTAACTGGCTTATGAAATTTATAGGTTATGTCAGGATTTCTTCTTATTGAAGGCCATTCTTTTGAGTTAATTTGAAAGCAGTCAGATCGCGTTAGCGTTGAATATTGTGAGTAATTGATTAATAGGAAAAGTTTGAGTTCTGTTTCCCAGGGCAAATTCTGTAGGTCAGTGTAGAAATGGTAAGATTAAGAAAAGAGAAAGTGGGCTCAGTACGTTCAGTTTCACTCAGCAGCTTAAGAACATTGAGTAAGCATTCAGCAGTCCAAGTAAGTAAAAAATAATAAAGAAGTTACAAGGGGTGCATAAGAAAAGAATTAGTGGCGGGCCACATAGAACCATTTCGAAGAAATGTGACTATGAATTCGCTCTTATCAGTAGTAACCACAACTGTCAATAGATGTAGCGTTTTGTCTGAAATTTGAACTGCTCTGTCGCTTAACAATTTCAACGCATGTTTTCCATATTAAATTCTCTGCTTAGGAAATTAATGTTTCACATGAAAATATGGTTATAACTTTCTGACTAGCGTTGTTACAATCTAGTCTTCTTGTTACACGAAGTATTAACGAGACATGGCGTTGTACAAGGTGGTGAAGTGAAGACATCTCATGAATGAACCAATACTCAAAAATGTTACGTCATTTCAATGTGACACTGCTAACGGCTTGCTTATAGTTATCCATCGTAGGAGAACGAAAATTTTACGACTAAATATGCCTGAAGAAACTTTACATTTTTCACTTCCCTCGGATTTACCGCCATTAAATCTCGTGGTTGTAAAAACTGAGAAGTGGGCTGTATCCAGAGCCTGAAACGTTTTAACGACGATGTTTCTCCGTGGTAGAAATCTGAGAGACTAGTCACAAGGTACAGTCATACATTTGAACATATCTTTCGGTTCATTCGTAGCGGTTGTTGTGGGTACAGTGCTGTGGATTAGGTGGTAGATTTCTGTTGGGGCCCTTATGGAGAGGTACAAATACTATGTGCATTTGGAGGGGTGCATTCGCTAGAAACGTGTGCAGCGTACGTGCTGTTTATTTGTTTACTCTACACGAAGTCTTCTCTTGTATCGAAACAGATACATTACAGCTCACCTTGTTGACTTACGTACAGAGTGACAATAATTATTGAACTATATGAAATAAAAACATCATAACTTCTGAGCAGTTTGCGTTAGGACGTTCAAACTGCACGGCTGGCCGCGGGGCATGATGGGAATCAGTATGGTTTGGTGTAGCGACGAAGCCCACTTTCATTTCGATGGGTTCGCCAATATTCAAAATTGGCGCATTTGGGGAACTGAAAATCCGCATTTTGTGATCGAGAAGTCTCGTCACGCTCAACGGATGACTGTGTGGTGTCCAGTGTCAATCGGTGCGATATTCATTATGGCACGGTGACTATCGAACGGCACGTAAAGGTTTTGGAAGATGATTTCATCCTCATTATGCAAAATGACCCTGATTTCGACAAGATGTGGTTAATGCAAGACGGAGCTCGACCTCATCGAAGCAGAAGAGTGTTTAATGTCCTGGAGGAGGTCTTTGGGGGACCAAATTCTGGCTCTGAGGTACTTAGAGGCCACTGGCATGAGCCTCGATTGGCCGCCATATTCTACGGAACACTGACGACTCCTTTTTGTGGGACTATACTAAAAAAAAAAGGTTCAAATGGCTCTGAGCACTATGGGACTTAACATCTCTGGTCATCAGTCCCCTAGAACTTAGAACTACTGAAACCTAACTAACCTACGGACATCACACACATCCATGCCCGAGACAGGATTCGAACCTGCGACCGTAGCAGTCGCGCGGACTATACTAAAGACAGGGTGTATACCAATAACCCCAAAACCATTGCTGGGGTGAAAACAGCCATACAGGAAGTCATCGACAGCATCGATGTTTCGACTTTTCAGCTGGTCACACAAAATTTCGCTGTTCGTCTGCGCTGAATCGTCACCAATGATGGCAGGCCTATCGAACATATCATAACCTAAATCCCAATATTTGTAGTGACGTTTACATGTTGAATAAAGTGTATACACACCGTAATTTGTTACTAATTTTCGTTTTTTTTCATATAGTTCAATAACTGTCACCCTGTTAAGATACACTGCGAGGAACGGAACCAGTGTGCTTGTAGATAAAAGAAAACCACACCGATCAATTGGTTTTTACCCCTCGGTTTCTCCCAGGCAACCCCATACGATTTTCTTTCACGCCTACTCTCTGCCTCAACGCACAGCGCTCTAGATAGACAGGGAAGTTAGCCAGACATGGAACCAGTACGCGCGTCGTGTTACCTGAGAGCTACACGACAATATTTTATTTACCACTACATAGCCAGAGTAATTGTTCATCGTATAGCAATGTTGCAAATACAGGGACCATCTGTGTACCATGGCGAACATCTTGCAAATATGTTCTGTGTAGGAATCTAACTGTTCAGAAGATAATAAGAACGGCTAAACTAAAAAGTCTCGGCTAGCAGAGAAACTGCGCAACCGAAGTTATTTAATACGATAATCAGCTATTTCACAGTAGCGAGATATTTGGTACCCTATCACATCGTACGCCAGCATAGAGCTGTTTATACTTGATTTCCCTGATGTGTTCCAGTAATGCTATTGTTAGTGCGCTACAGTGATAAAAGAACAGAGTATAGGTTTCTAATCAGGGCCCGGAAGGTAGTTAGTGGACTACGTTCCTTAAAGGTAAGGATATTTCTTTCATTTTTGCGCTTCAATCGCAACAGATTCTTGAAATTCAAAGTAGTGTAAAACAAACATTCAAAGCTGAAACAAAAACTGCAGTTGGTGTTATCAGAAACAGATGATCATGATCGGTTTGATGCTTTCGAAGGGGACCTTGGTGTGTTGCTGGTTGATGATGATGATAATAATAATACTGATGGTGCTTCCGTCGGCTGGAGGATGATCATTAGATGACCAGCTCTCGGTAAAGCAGTGATAATCGGTGTTCAAACGCAACGAACTGATAATGAATAAGCAACTGAACACAATGAATTTTTAAATGCAACGGAATTAATTTCATGATATTTGAACAAAAATGCAAACATGGATAACACTTCATTGCATTATTGACAACCACACCGTCTGCTCGCTAGTTCTGTATCCAACAGAGACTCAAATATTCTACCATATCTGAAGAAGTAGCAGACATTGGTACTTACCTGTGATCTTGATCCTAATATTCTTCAACCAAACAAGAACGCTGAATTTAAACGAATCTATGCTACGTCAAAAAGGAATACAAACGTCTCAAAAATGAGATCGACAGGAAGTGAAAAATGGCTAAGAAGGGACCGCTAGAGGACAAATGTAAAGATGTAGAGGCGCATATCACTAGGTGTAAGATAGATACTGCCAACAGGAAAATTAAAGAGACCTTTGGAGAAAAGAGAACCACTTACATGAATATCAAGAGCTCAGATGGAAACTCAGTTCTAAGCAAGAAGGGAAAGCAGAAAGGTGGAAGGAGTATATAGAGGGTCTATACAAGGGCGATATTCTTGCGGACAATATTATGGAAATGGAAGAAGATGTAAATGAAGATGAAATAGGAGATATGATACTGCGTGAAGAGTCTGACAGAGCACTGAAAGACCTGAGTCGAAACAAGGCCCCGGGAGTAGACAACAGTCCATTTGAACTACTGACAGCCTTGGGAGGACCAAGCGTAACAAAACTGTACCATCTAGTGAGCAAGATGTACGAGACAGCGAAATACCCTCAGACTTCAAGAAGAATATAATAATTCCAATCTCAAAGGAAGCAGGTGTTGACAGATGTGAAAATTACTGAACTATCAGATTAATAAGCCACGGCTGCAAAATACTAACACGAATTCTTTACAGACTAATGGAAAAACTGGTAGAAGCCGACCTCGGGGGAGATCAGTTTGGATTCCGTGGAAATATTGTAAAACGTGAGGCAATACTGACCCTACGACTTACCTTAGAAAATAGATTAAGGAAAGGCAAACCAACGTTTCTAGGATTTGTAAACTTACAGAGAAAGCTTTTGACAATATTGATTGAAATACTCTCTTTCAAATTCTGAAGGTGGCAGGGGTAAAATACAGGGAGCGAAAGGCTATTTACAATTTGTACAGAAACTAGATGGCAGCTGTAAGAGTCGAGGGGAAGGGTGGTTGGGAAGGGAGTGAGACAGGGTTGCAGTCTGTCCCCGATGTTATTCAATATGTATATTGAGCAAGCAGTAAAGGAAACAAAAGAAAAATTCGGAGTAGGAATTAAAATCCATGGAGAAGAAATAAAAACTTTGAGGTTCGCCGATGACATTGTAATTGTGTCAGAGACAGCAATGGACTTGGAAGAGCAGCTGAACGGAATGGACAGTGTCTTGAAAGGAGGATATAAGATGACCATCAACAAAAGGAAAACGAGGGTATTGGAATGTAGGCGAATTGAATCGAGTGATGCTGTGGGAATTAGATTAGGAAATGAGACACTTAAAGTAGTAAATGAGTTTTTCTATTTGGGGAGCAAAATAACTGATAATGGTAGAAGTGGAGAGGATATAAAATGTAGACTGGCAATGGCAAGGAAAGCGTTTCTGAAGAAGAGGAAGTTGTTAACATCGGGTATAGGTTTAAGCGTCAGGAAGTCGTTTCTGAAAGTATTTGTATGGAGTGTAAGCGAAACGTGGACGATGAATAGCTTAGACAAGAAGAGAATATAAGCTTTCGAAATGTTGTATTGAATAGAATTGTGGAGAACAGGAGTTTGTGGCACAACTTGACTAGAAGAAGGGACCGGTTGGTAGGGCATATTCTGAGGCATCAAGGGATCACCAATTTAGTACTGGAGGGCAGCGTGGAGGGTAAAAATCGTAGAGGAAGACCAAGAGATGAATACACTAAACAGATTCAGAAGGATGTAGGTTGTAGTAGGTGCTGGGAGATGAAGAAGGTTGCACAGGATAGGGTAGCATGGAGAGCTGTATCAACCAAGTATCTGGACTGAAGACTACAACAACAACATGCTACATCTAGTTACCAGTATTCGTGCAACTGACTTAATTGGTCCTGACGTCATGGTTACCAAAACTCTCACATCTTACAGCACAAATCACCTTGTACTAATTCTTAGGACGTAATCCACGTATATTATAAAAATGTATGTATGTATGTATGTGTGTATGTTCAATATCCCCCCATAAATCACTGGACCGATTCAACCAAACTGGTTATCATGTCCTTTACTGTCCCTACCTATTATAGTTCAGGAGATATGACGCCATAAACAATGAAATACATCAAAAATTGGCGCATTAAATTTAAATTTATTATTTCTTTGCTAACTAACTGTGTTCGCAACACATTTTGCAGATAGTATGCACGTAAGCCGCTGAACGTACCTACGCAAACATATCATTGTACGGCACGTACTTCAAGAGATATAACATTATAAACGCTGAGACGCGAGAAAAAAATGCCGCAT
This sequence comes from Schistocerca serialis cubense, assembly GCF_023864345.2. Classification (NCBI taxonomy): domain Eukaryota; kingdom Metazoa; phylum Arthropoda; class Insecta; order Orthoptera; family Acrididae; genus Schistocerca; species Schistocerca serialis. The sequence goes on along the minus strand of NC_064638.1, from coordinate 196,987,922 downwards.
CATGCATGAATTTTTAATACGTTTATTAGTTATTACTAAGACACTTCTACAGTCAAGTTGTCTTAGGGAATTCCCTGTCAATAGAACTGTGAGGAAGCGTTGCCACCGAGCTAGGTGGCGCAGTGGTTAGCACACTGGACTCGCATTCGGGAGGATGACGGTTCAATCCCGTCTCCAGTCATCCTAATTTAGGTTTTCCGTGATTTCCCTAAATCGCTTCAGGCAAATGCCGGGATGGTTCCTTTGAAAGGGCACGGCCGATTTCCTTCCCAATCCTTCCCTAACCCGAGCATGAGCTCCGTCTCTAATGACCTCGTTGTCGACGGGACGTTAAACTCTAACCACCACCACCAGGCGTTGCCATAGAGACGTTAACAAACTCGCGTTGTAGACACGCGAAACAGCTGCATTCAGAGTACGGAAACCGTCCGGGATACGGTACTTACACTGTATATTAGTACATAATACATATTTCTTCCATAATTTCAAAGGTATTCCACGAGTGCACAGAAATGAAATTTTTTCGATATTTCAACACAAACTAGTTCATTTTTATTTGTTTCCGTTTCCAACAGAGAACTTTCAAAACGACTACCAGGGCAATGCCGGGTCTGTCAGCTGGTAACTTAATACTCAGACAGAATGTCTGGTTTAATAAAGAACGAATCGAAGCTACAGACATTGGCAGCACGTGGTGGAGAAGTGTGAATCAAATCTTCAATACAGGCTAATAAAAAAATGGTTCAAATGGCTCTGAGCACTATGGGACTTAACTACTGAGGTCATCAGTCCCCTAGAACTTAGAACTACTTAAACCTAACTATCCTAAGGACGTCACACACATCCATGCCCGAGGCAGGATTCGAACCTGCGACCGTAGCGGTCACGCGGTTCCAAACTGACGCACTTAGAACCGCACGGCCACACCGGCCGGCGGCTAATAAAACAAGAGGAATACACGAATGCGTCATTCAGATGTGGCAAAATTTATATCCCAATTACTATAAAATAAAAACACACGTCAACATCAACATCTCGCACATTGTTCGCCCAGTCAGAAAAGAGAGAACTCTTTAAGCAAAAGCCACTAAGCCAATTTTTCATTTAGACCGTATTCAAGAAATCGAATTTACAGCTGAAATCACGCGATACACAATGGTCAGCTGATACTAAAAACGAACTCTTTGGGTCCTGTCGCATTCTACACACACTTGTCACGAAGGCCTGGTTTCCTCACAATAAAAATAAAAATTAAAAAACCTCAAAACTGAATCAAATGATCGACCACTAGCGATACCAAAGCGAGGGAACATTATTATCACCTAAAAGCCAGACGGGTTCCGGCGTCGTTAATGTCTGCTTGGTCAGTCACGGGTCTTACGGCTCACTAGCCACCATGTGGTACTCAAAATTTCGGATTTACGAGGACTTTCCCCTCCAGGAAGTTACTAGTGCACTACACGTATCACTGTCACAAATTTCCAAATGGTCACGAAGTATGTGGCTGAGAAACAACCAGAACAGCATGTGAATTCACAAAAAGAGTAAAAGTAAGAAGCGCTAAGCAACACGCTTTCACACTAATTTACGAAACATTCTTTAAGCACTGCAAGGCAAGGCATTCGTCAGATATAAGAGGAAAGGAATATTACAGTTTCCCAGTACTAAGATACTCATGAAATTGGAAGAAATCTCATTCAAAAGACTTTATTTATCACTTCCATGAGTTATTTACAGCGATGGATGCAACTGATATGTGACATTAAATGGCAAAAGTGAATATAAAGCTAAAGCTCGCTCTCTAACGGTACATCGTATCGCTCTAGAGACTTCGACAGTGATCTGTAAAAAGGAGGGTAGCTGCTGAGGTACGGGCTTTGTTAGTCCTACACTGGTGTTCATCCATGACACAAGTGCCTGTAAATTGCTGACGAGAATTCTGAAAATAGCCTTAACCTAGTTACTCGAAATTTGCTGTCCACTCCTCCACATTTCAGCTCGCTGTGGTTGAAAAATAAACGCTTATTCACTACTTCAAGTGACTAAGGAAGTGTCTAAAAAGTTAAAAGTCACTGTTTATTATAAATAAATACACACACACGCACACACAAATCTATATATACACCTATGGATAGGTACTACATATCAGCGGACTCAGTAATCATTACACATCCTGAGAGAAGAGAATGGGGCGCTCCACCAAACTCATGGATTTCGAACGTGGTCAGGTGATTGGTTGTCACTTGTTTCACACGTCTGTACACGAGATTTTTCACACCCCTAAACGTTCCTGGGTCCACTGTTTCCGACGTGATAACGAAGTGGTAACGTGAAGGCACACGTACAGCATAAAATCGTACAGGCAGACCTCGTCTGTTGACTAACGAGATCGCCGACAGTTGGAGACGGTCGTAATGTGTAATAGACAGTCATCTGTCGAGACCCCCACACAGGAAGACCAAAACGCCTCAGGATCCACTGCAAGTTGGGCGGGAGGTGACAAAAGTTGGATTTCATGGTCGTGCGGCTGCTCATAAGCCACACATCACTGCGGTACATGCCAAACGACGCCTCGCTTAGTGTAAGGAGAGTAAAAATTTTACAAAGAAGAAAACAGCAACCAGCCACTATTAATACTGCTATTTATTGATATAAATAGGACCGTTAATTGTACACAGCCACGGTCTCACCATGTCAGTTTTAGACAAAATAGCATTAAAAATTTTATGATTGAACAATAGAAAAACCTTGTGTGGAGTAACGAATCACAGTACACAATGTGTCGATCCGATGCCAGGGAGTGGGTATGGCGAATGCACGGTAAACGTCATTTGTCAGCGTATGTAGTGCCAACAGTAAAAGTCGGAGGCGGTGATGTTATGGTGTGGTCGTGTTTTTAATGGAGGGGCTTGCACCCCTTGTTGTTTTGCGTGGCACTATCACAGCACAGGCCTACACTAATGTTTTAAGCACATTCTTGCTTCCCACTTTTGAAGAGCAATTCGGGGATGGCTACTGCATCTTTCAACACGATCGAGCAGCTGTTCATAATTCAAGGCCTTTGGCGGAGTGCTTACACGACAGTAACATCCCTGTCATGGACTGGCCTGCACATATTCCTGACCTGAATCCTATAGAACACCTTTGGAATGTTTTGGAACTCCGACTTCGTCAGTCCTCTCCGAGCGACATCGATATCTCTCCTCAGTGCAGCATTCCGTGAAGAATGGGCTACCGTTCCCCAAGAAATCTACCAGCACCTGATTGAACGCTGCACTGAACGCTGAATTCCAGCATTACCGATGGAGGGCGCAACGAACTAGTAAGTCATTTTCAGCCACGTGTTCGGATGCTTTTGACCGCATAGTATATATATATATATATATATATATATATATATATATATATATATATATATATATATATATATAAGGAAAAGTGGGACAAAATGTCTCCCACTGGAAGGTCATGTTGTTTTATTTAAATGAGTACAAAATCAGGTAAAACGAACAGTAAGGTTGTCAGTATAAGCACATCACTGTTGTCAGTATGATGTTGCACTGCCCAGGGCCTGTAATGATAAAGGACCCAGGACTGGCATATTGTATACAGAAGTGGAAGAGAGAGCACCACTAAATTCTAATCCGTATGCATTGCATACACACAGAAATTACTGTTACTGTGTACTTATGAAGCCTAATGAGTGAATTGCGTATTTTCTGGTGAGAAAGAGCACTGGAAAACAGTTTTCGCTACATTAGGTTCCTTAATCTGGTGTCACTCTGAGCTAGAATTTATGGTCAGCGACTAAGTGTAAGGTCAATGAGTCGGATGCGAGTTTTGCAACTGTGAAATACTCTTATACATTATAGAAGCGAATATTAAATTTGAACTAATGTTGCGAAAACTTTGTACTTGGATAGCTTAGAATGAAAATCTTTCTGTTTATTGCAAAGGAAAAGAATTGTTTTTCTAAAACATTGTCTGTCATATACAACTTGAAATAGGTCATGTCGACCAAATCATATGGAAGAACTGACAGCGACGTATATCGGAAGGCAGTAAGATCTGTTGCCTTTTGGTTTGGCAGTACTCGATAGCCATTTCTAGGCTAGATCATGAATACGATATTTCGTAATGATGTGGAACATGTCATTTTAATGAATAATTTCTCGACATACCATGATTCAATTTCTTTACAATTTTTTACTCTCTCTCTCTCTCTCTCTCTCATTCTTTTTTATTTATCTCTCTCTCTCTCTCTGTCACACACACACACACACGCATTCTTTTTTATTTTTATTAGTTTGTTGTGCTCGACCATCGGCGAGGCCCGAAAACGTCTGTGAATGAGTTTCTTAGTTTTGAGTACACTTACGAAAGAAATATAAAAACAACTATGAGAGTTACTGATTTATCATGCTTAGTTTGCAGTCAGTTCTCAGTATTATAAGTAACTACCCTCAAGTCCCTAAACCTAGTTACTGAAATGCGAATCAGACGCATTACGTATTCCAGGCCGTAGCAGCCACGACTTGGAGACACCAGCTATGGTCACTTCCCAGCCCGCTATAAGATCACATCAATTCGTCTTCTTCCTGCTGGTATTGTAACTGAGATTTGGCAACAAGGCAATGTATGTTTGACAACTCTGTGATCGACGAGTTACTTCCTGGTGTGCACGGAATTAAGCCTCAAAGTTCACTTGACTTTACCTGTCATTTTCATTGAATAATCTGAGTTATTATCGCTTGAGGTGCAACAAAAGATTGTAAATTTACGGTTTTCAGCCCAGGAAAGTCGTTGGACGTGGAAATCGCAACTAATCTCGTCCTTCAAATAGCGGTTTACGAGTTCTAGCCCCTATTGGTCTCGTACGAGGAAGCTAAGCCACATACTTCTCCGCCAGCTCTGTGGTAACGTCCTGACCCGTGAAAAAGCATCTGTTATGGTTCGCAGTTCCAGTCTCACTGAGTGGAGCGTTTTTATCCCTTCTGTGAAAGAGCTATAAACCGTCAGATCAAACATCGATAAGGAAATCGCAAGGAAATACTTTCGGCTCATAGTGCAATGGTGAAAAACTTACAATGCTGCACAACAGTTAACGCCTCTTTCCGCTGCTGACAAGCAAATTTCCGGTTTCTACGAATACAGAACTTTATTGATGAAATGCCACATTTGCATACCTCTTGTGTATGACACAGCATACCAATTAAACACAGACCCAATCAAAATCTAAGTGAGTAGTATTTTACCAATTCGTGTCGATAGAGGCACGCTCGTGTACAGATACTCAGTTTTATAAAAACAGACTTTCGTCGTAAGGTTATTGTGGGTAATTTTATTACATTTCTTATAATACAGCTCACAATTTTCCTAAGGTTTCCTTTAGTCTTGTTAAAACAATAGTAAACATGAGAGAGAAATTAATAATCAACGATATATGCGAATTCTCTGATGTTATCTATAACAGTGTGAAAATGCACATGCGGTTTATTGATTACATGCATGTAGAAAACTTGTTCTGAGTTAAAGCTGTCAAACAAGGTTTGAAGAAGAATAAAATGCCACTACCAGACGACAGCTAATGTAGAAAATACTTTTCCGGCGTATTTTGGCACGATGCGCTCTCCCCGTACATAATACAAAAGTTTCGAGATGCGTCTGCTGCCTGGTTGTTTATTAAACCTGAAAAGAATAAAATGTCGCAGAAGTTAGCCCTTTTCCCACATGCGACTATTTTGGGTTGAGAAGTGAAGAGAATTATGTTACAAGTTCCATTAGATTGACAACTTTAGCAGACAGCAGAATTGCGTTTAAAAAAATATAGCAATGAATGTAAACGAACTCGAGATATCTTATCTACCGCACGCGCTACGTAGTATTACGCGACTACCTGACACGTAGCTATAACAGCTCAAGAAGTCAGGAACAATTCCTCCAGAACCTCTGCATTCCACAGCGCTGTGGGATAATGCATATGGCCACGTCAGTACTTATGAGAGACAAACAGTTATACTTTTTCTTTTGCACTGCACGACGTTTTCAACAAACAGATAGCGCTCAGTAGCTCAAGTGGAAAAGAACACTTCCTATTCAAATTTCTACATCCTACACCGTTGGCAGTTCTGTGTAGGTGGCAGTTACGTGATTTTACTTCGGTGATTACAAATTAAAGTTGAATGTATGCACTGGGTAGCCGAGGCATCTAGTTCATGGTGATTCGGTCAACCAAGTAAATGAATTTACTGAACATGCTGCAAATTGATACAGGCAGCCTATGTGTCAGAATTCTCAGCCAGTGTGGCACACCGGCGTTATGATAGAAAAATGAGCCAGTGAGGAGAGGATTTGGTGGTCTGTTGCGCTGATGATTGGTTCATATATCTGTGGTCTGGGTTCGATTCCAACTTCGGTAAGTGATTTTAGATAGGTAGAGACAGATTCCATTCTCTTCTGGCTACACCAAGGGAAGAAGATATAACGGCATTTTGGTCTGAAATTCACTTTAAAAATGATATTCCTTCTCTACCAAGTAGACATTAGGTTGAGCCACAATAAAGTCTGGAGTGGCGACATACAGAAACTCTATCACCAGTAACCTTTCTTATACTAGTTATTTATTTCTAGTAACGAAACAAACGCTATGTAGGATCACAGGACACTTATTGAATCTTTTATCTGAGTTTCTGTAAGTCGATAAAATTGGTTATGAAGTGGGACTGCAACTGAGGCCGCCCTTAACGCGGAATTTGTTCCCTTCGTGACAATACAGCTCGGCTACAATTTGTTGTTTGTTCAGAACTGCAGATTCCTCAACATCTCCACATATTGCGCGTTAATGGCTTCGAATCGTGGCCCGTCACTAAAGATTTCATTTTGTATTATCAAGATCTACCATGAGAACACCTATCTGCTGATAGATAATAATGTCGATGTTTAATGTATTTTCATTCGTTGTCCACACTAACGATATTTGACGTTTTTGACCCCCAATGAGACACAGAACTATTTGCAAGATCACTGTAAGTTCAAGATGTTATTCCGAGCTGCTGGTGGAGAAAAATTTGGTAGCTGGCGTCTCTTTGTGTGTAGTCAACAACGATATGTGTGGGGCTCTATTCCCAGTCACCACTGAACTCTTCGTCATATTATTTCTAGTTCAGACATGCTCACATGTCGCTGCTGGTGCAACAAACCCATATGTAACGTTCGTTTTCTCTAGAATATAACAGCGATAGGTGCCGGATTGGAGTCCTGGGAAGGAAAAAATTAATGTTTCGTCTCGTCATTTCAGTTAAAACATCTAGCTGCTGCCAAGAAAATGCGATACGTCACAGTTGATTGTGCTTCGATATCTATCTTATTAGGTTCTGGGTTCGAATCCCTGTCCAACACGAAGGTTTACCTCACGGCATTTCAAGTAAGTTGCTTGTTAAGAAACAATATTGAACATCTCCCGTAGTTCGTTAACAGGGACAATAGGTGCTGGGTAGGAATTCGCGTCCGTTAAAAATGTTTGCGTTATGTAATTTAAAGATGGTATTTGCTAATTGATACTGTCTAAAAACGAGATATATCACTCTCTGTATGCCTAATCAAGAATGACTGTTAGTTTCCGTCAGTCACGAAATCTTTTCTTAGTCTGCATGACCTGGGTTTGAATCCATATGCAGAACGAGACGGTTCGTCGTGTCATTTGAAGCTCATACATATTCTCAATTAGCTGCTCGTGAATAACTTAAATTTTTAATGACTTTTGTGTTTAATAATAAGTACGGTATGTTACTTTGAAGAGGAAATCATGAATACGACGAACTTACTACGTGCATTACCTATCTGACGTAATAATGTGAGTGGTAATATTTCAGGTATGTCATTTATTGCAATAAATGTGAGCTTACAAGCCTTAAGGACAGTCTTATCTGTGATAAGGTGTTCCCTGATATTTGTAGTATCGTAGTATTACTTCACATCTTGAGTTATTGCGATACAGAGCAGTGTTTTCTAGTGGTGACTTTTTGGAACCATTTTCAATAGTCAAACGACTGTACCAAGGAGCGATTAGAGGACCTGCTAAACAGCTGCGTTCTGTGGGTTGCATGCGAGTCCGGCGAAATGCAATTCAGGTCGTTCGGATACTTTTGAGCACAACTGTACATGTATGAAAATGAAAAGAATATCAGCTCAATTAAAGAAAATGTGTTCTCGTTAAATGTGAATAACTGTACATGTTGCTTTATGTTGTTCAAAAGTGTGATGTCAAGGACTAAATTAGAGACAAGCAGAGAATTCACACATAATAATAAACACAGAGCATGTGTAATGTCTTTATCAAAATACGATGACTATTGTACATCGTCATAAGTGTGATGTCAACGAAAAATTAGCGACAACCTGAGAATACCTACAGAATAATAAAGAGTGGAAGACTAATGTCTTCCTGAAAATACGAAAAATATACACTGTGTATAGTGCAAACAGTTACACGCAAATTACCCACGTAAACTACTTGCAGTTATGGTCTATTCATCAAACTTTGTTGTACTATATTCTATTTTTGGTTATTACCTTAGGTATGATAAATAAGAAGTTCCATTGCCTCTGTGGCTGAGGTCACAAATGCATGTTTATGCAGTGGCACTTTACTGTGGGTAAGCTGCTTCGAATCCTGATAGTGGAAACATTTTTCACTGCCAGTATTTTGCTGGGAAGGGGGCGAGAGGTGTTGACGTAACGTTCCTGATCACCAGACGTTGTTCCAATGTCCTGGCTTAAATACTAAAGCTCTCCACTGTGTCTAATGAAGTGATGGCATGTGACATTGTTGATAATGATCTGACATTAAGCTTGGCGGCCTCCTTGGTGCTATTTGCAAGGAGTAGGTTATATGTCAGCTCTGGGTTTTACCCTCTCCTTTCTATCAGCATCATACAACAAAAACATTACACTAAACTACAAACATGCACGCACACTGTAACCTCCTCGCAAAAATATTCAAGTCAATATTTTGTGAATTAGTAACCTCCCAGCAAAAATGTGAAGACAATGATAATAAAATTGAGCCAAGCGTAACCTCATTGCAAAATTAAAGAATAATAATTGCCCAAATGTAAACTCCCCACAAAATTAACGTTAAGATGAACCTGATAAATTTTATAAGGGCAGCTGCGCTGACCTTCAGCCCTATGCAATAATTAAACCTGAACACAAAAACCAAAATTCTTACCTCAGTAAACTGCGTCTATATCTGCTCTTATTTTTCGGCACAGCCCCGTGCAATGCTGGCCCATGTTTAATATTGATTCTTGGAGGGAAGGCATAGGGAATATTATTTAACTTGAAATGAATCTTTTTCTTTAAAAAGGTTACTTTGTAGAAAAATTATTATTGGAGCAATTGTTGAACAAATTAATTACGATTAACATGTGTTATTAGCTGAGTGCAATGCTGCTTCATTACCTTCAATAACAATATACCTCGTCCAGAACCGTGACCAGAGATGTAAGGAGAGCACGCCACCGACCCATGTCGACGCCCGCTCAGTACAACCATCCACTCGCTACTAGTGCTGCCGACAGACAGCAACTCGCAACTGACAACTCGCTCTGCCGACTCCTCACACACAACAACTGACTGAGTCCAACTCGCAACTGCCCTGTCGCGCGGTCAAGCGCAGACTAGCAACGATAAATAACTCTCTGGTCAGAGATTCTGTCATGCCTCGCCATCGCTATTAATACATATGTGTTTCATAACCCTCCACTGGGGGGGGGGGGGGGGGGGGGGGCAAAAATTTGGCAGCGATGGTGAGTCATTTGGACTTGCCATGAACAACAAATTTTTTAAACTAATTGACTTTACAAACAGAGAATATACAGATGTAGAACATGAAGTAAATATGGTGCACATGCACCGAGTACACAACATATCAGACAATGACAAAAAATATATATAATGAGTACAGAACATATCAGAAAATGTATATACAAATCATATTGGTAAATGACAAAAGTGCACACTTACTGACGTTCAGCACAAAACATATTAACAAATGACATAAGTGCACATGTACTGTAGTTCAGAACATATCACCAAATGAAAAAAAAATGTACATACAACGAGTAGAAATCATGTTAGAAAAATGACAAAAGTGCACATGCACTATATTTCAGAATATATCAGCAAATCAAAAAAATGTATTGGTCATGAATACAAATCATATTAGCAAAAAAATGATTTTCACTATGTTACAAGAACTAGGATAGGAAAGGGAAGGATTGCATCATGGTTGTAGCACTTTAGGTTGCACGCAGCTGCACTGAAAGTCCATATCTTTCTACTGTAGTACAACACCAAGTGAAACAATCTGAAGTTCTTTTCCCAGAAGTATTTGTCAGCGTAGCCAAGACACTGAAATGTCGTAGTAATATTCCATGTTATCATTTTAGCAGTACATTAGGTACATCAAACAGTGGGACCATAATAACATCTCCATCGCTCAAGGTGGTGGACAGCATGTTGTGTCAACACCACGTTCTTGTAAGGTACACCAACGTAGAATTAGTGCAAAAACCAAATATAGTACTCCATGATCAAGAGGATATACAGGATAAACGGGTATTGCAGTAATTCAGGGTAGTTAGGCCAGAAGGTGAAGGACATTAAGTCACATACTAGTCTTCACTGAGAATTACATTAGTAGTTTGCGGCATTCATTGTCCAGTTATTGAGCATTTCTGTACCATGTATGTAGTATTACAGAATAATGTTCATAAATTGGCGTTTTACAGAGAACGTTTGCACTCATTGCCTAATTATAAACCATCAGAAGTCATAATATTCATGTGGTGTTTTACAGAAAACATTGGTACTCGTTTCCTAATTACATATCATCAGAAGTCATTACATAATAATATTCATATAATTATTTACAGAGAACATAGGCACTCATTTTCTAATTTAAGTCATCAGAAGTCATTTACAGAGAACATTGGCATTCATTGACTAATTACCATCAGAAATCATTTACAGAAAACATTGGCATTCATTGCCTAATTACAAACCATTTACAAAGAACATTAGCATTCATAGACTAATTGCAAATCATCAAAAGTCATTTACAAAGAACATAGGCATTCATTGCCCAATTAAAATCATCAGAAGTCATTTACATAATAATATTCATATAATGCTGTACAGAGAACATAGACACTCATTTTCTAATTATAAGTCATCAGAAGTCATTTACAGAGAACATTGGCATTCATTGCCTAATTACCATCAGAAATCATTTACAGAGAACATTGGCACTCATTTCCTAATTACAAATCATCAGAAGTCATAACTTAAAACAGGAGGTAGTCAATAACATAGTATTACAGAATAATGTTCATAATTAATCATTGCTCATCTCAATACAGTAATCAGTAGCATTAATTTCCCAGTTACAAAGCATTATTATTCATTATTCAGGTGACATACTATTCAGAGCTGAGCAGCATTACTCAGAACTTTCTTAAACTGGTATCATTATTTGGGACTGGTAATACATTTTTTGTTAGCAATGCATTGCGTTGGGTAATTACACGGGAAAGAAAAAAAATTGCTTTTGGGTTGTTGCTGTAAATGAAAATGTGTAACGTCATTCGTCATGAGTCAGCTGTAGCAAGATTATGAAACAAATAGAGTATATGTGATCACATTCATAAATGACATAGACGTAATGAACAACTGCTTATAGCACATTAATTTCATAAATAATTTCTCCTGCAAAAAATATACAAAAAATGGATTATTAATCTGAAGGAAGAAACGCATTTTATGCTGAAAAGTAGTGAACTTCGAATTAACAGGTAGTGAAATTTGTATAAAAATGTGTTCCATAGCTGTCCTTTCCAAAACCTTCCGTCATCCTATTATGCAATATAACACATACTGTCAAAACGAACTGCAACAAATACTTAAATAACTACATAGCATAAATAAATAACTTCAACATTATCCTCATCTGTAAAGAAAAAACTTCATTATCCATCACTTCATTATCTTTATTATCATAACTCCATTATTATCATCACCTGTAAAGAAAAACTTCATTATTCATAGTAGCATATTCTTCATCATTATTCATCAGCAATCATTATCATCTGCAAAAAAATCACTTCATTACTCATTACACAGCTATTCCTTATCTCTAGCATATTTCATCACTAAAACTAAGATGTGTAGTTCTGTCTGACAGCCTGCATCAATCGCCTTGTATTCTGAAAGAAAAAATTAGTTAAGACTGCTATTCTACGATGCGTATAGTATATTCTTGTTAATGCTTGTTAATCCTGATCCATTTACTCTTCCTCACAAGGTTTGCATCTTCTTTCGATCATTCCGAAGGTGAAATTCCCATTTTTGTTTAATTTATTTCTTTCACGCATCATTTCTTTCTGAAATTGATGAACAAAGATTAATGTCTTGCATTTACATCAAATACTCACTAAATAATGATTGGTTTATGGAAACATAATTAAGCATCCAGCATACCATGACAGAAAACGTAATATGTCAAAAAAAAAAATAGACAGTGTTCAAATGCAAAAATGTACAGATAATATCACAATGCAGCAGCAAAAAATGTGAAACAGTCACGATGTTGAGATATCATAGGGCACAAACGTCAAAGTCAACTGGTGTGTGTTATATCTTAACTATTTCACAGTGCATACAAACAAAATATGAAAACAACCTACATACATAAAAAAAATAACGACAAGAAATGTGACCTTCTTTGTTCAGCTTGTATGTTGTGCAGTTAGTAGAGGCGAGAATTAAAGACTTTAATGGGGAGATAATTTAATAAAATTAATATGTCACTAGATAAAATTGCATAATTATTCATAAGATACGTAAGTTTATTTGGAAAAATGTGCACGGTCTGATATGTAGCGACAAGAAAAGCAACCTGCTAACCTTACCTGGCCGGGCACTTGCCAAGAAAAAATACGACAGTCATCAGTAAGTAATCACATAAATATAATTGCATAAATGGTCATAAAATGTGTAAATTCATCTGGAAAAATATGCACGGTCTGATGTGTAACGACAAGATAAGCGACCTGCTAACCTTACCTTGCCAGACACTTGCCAAGAAAAAAATACGATAATCATCAGTAAGTAGTCATGTGAATAAAATTGCATAAGTGATCATAAAATTAGCAAATGGCATTATAGCATGTTAAATCATAAAGTATCTTCATTCAATAAAAGGTTTGATGTTTCACCAGTGGTGAATTCCTTTCGATTTTCTGGTTCTCAAAGTTTCGACGTGTACAACATTGGGGTGAGGAATGCTGCGAATCCGATATGGACCTGCGTACAGAAGTTCAAATTTACTGCACTTACCTTTTATTTTGTTGGATAAATAGTGTGTACGTACTAATATCTTCTGTCCAACGTGAAAGTCACGGCGTGTACAAACCTGTTTTTGTTGTCTTCTCCGGCGCTCTGCGGCACGTTTGATGTTGTTCAGCGCAATGTCAATTATTTCATGGTGTCGTAGTCGACGAGATGTAGGAAAGTTTACTAATTCTTTAATTTTGTTATGTGGTTCAACATTTTTCAGTACAACAGACGGAAATAGCATAGTAGATTCATTCGGTGTGGAATTAATTACATCCTGGAACGAGTGTATGTGTGTGTCCCAATCAATATGTTTTTTATGGCAGTAAATTCTACACAGTTTACCAATTTCTTTCATTAATCGTTCACAAGGGATCGAGGAAGCATGGTATCTGGATATATAGAACGGAGAAAAGTTTCTAACTCGTAACATACGTGTCCATATAGCAGAACGAAATTGTGATCCATTGTCGGAAATTACTTTCATCACATGCCCTACATGAAATAAAAAATGTTTCACAAATGCTTTCGAAACAGTTTTAGCAGTAGCTTTGCGTAACGGAGTGAAGGTAACAAATTTTGAAGTCAGTTCAACAGCAACAAAGATATAGCAAAAACCTCTATTAGTTCTGGGAATCGGAACAAAAATGTCTACAGCGGCCATGTGTCTTAATTTAACAGGTACAATGGGATATAATGGAGGAATATGTGAAGTTGTGTCTGACTTAGCTTTCTGGCAGATTTTACATGACGCTAAAACTCCTCGAATATGTTTCTCCATGTTCGTAAAATAACAGTTCTGTCTCAGTATAAGAAAACATTTTCTAGCTCCGTAATGTGCGTAACTTAAATGAGTATATCAGATTAATTTGTTAACAAGCTCGTCAGGAATGCATGATAACCAATTGTTGCTGTCAGGATGAGAGCGGCGAAATAGAATGTCATTGCGTACAGTGTAATGGTTTCTAATCGTAACATTATTCCTATCTAGCCAGAGGTGTTTAATCTCTTTCCATACGTTGTCTTTATTCTGCTCTTGTGCCATGTCCTGTAATGACGACGAAATAAAATTTTCAAATGCAACTTGTTGAATATACATGACGCTGAAATTTGCTTTGCAGAAGTTGGTTGCGATGTCTTGCTGATTGTTGCTGAGAGAACGAGATAGTGCGTCTGCTATAACATTTTGTGTGCCGGGAATATGAACAATTGTGAAATTAAATTCCTGTAAATAAAGCTTCCATCTACTTAGTCTGTCGTGTGTGAATATAGTCGAAAGTAAAAATTGTATCGCTCTATGGTCTGTGTAAACTGTAGTGTGTCTTCCATAAAGAAAGTGCCGAAATCTCGTAAAAGCCCAAACAACACATAATGTTTCAAGTTCAGTAACGGAATAATTTCGTTCAGCAGGTGACAGAATGCGACTTGCAAATGCGATGTCTTTAATTACAGTTGAGCCATCTTCTTCAATTTCCTGAAAAATATGTACTCCTAAAGCGGTGTTAGAACTGTCGGTGGCAATGGAAAAATTTCTGGTAAGATCTGGGTGCGATAAAAGTGGAGCATTCAACAAGGCTTCTTTCAGGTTCACAAACTCAGAATGTGCTTTCCTATCCCAGGACCAAATAGTGTTTTTACCTGTCAATTGACATAATCTAGGGGTGTCTAAAGCAGAAAGATGAATAAATTTGCGAAAAAAGTTAATTAAGCCCAAAAAACTACGTAATTCTTTCTTCATTGTAGGAACAGTAATATCACGTAGAGCTTGAAGTTTTTCCGCATCGGGCGCAATGCCTTCTGCTGAAATTACGTGTCCAAGAAATTTTATAGAAGTTTTACCAAAATGCGATTTACTGAGATTAACTGTGAGTCCTTGTACACGAAAAGTTTGCAACAGTTGTTCAAGAATCAGATTGTGTTCAGTCCAGTTAGCTTCTGCAATAAGAATGTCGTCTACGTATGTTGTAATTCTGTCTTTAAGCTCTGTCGGAAGTATTGTGTTCAAACGGCGAATAAAGGCTGCTGAGGAAATTGTTAAGCCGAACGGTAATTTACAAAATTGATAACAGTCACCAAAACAGAGAAAAGCTGAGTACTTTCTGCAGTTCGGATGGAGCTGAATTTGCCAAAATCCCGATTTCGGATCTAATGTAGAATAAATAGCACTACCGTGAAATTTCTGTAGTAGTTCCTCTAGTGTCTGTGGTCGATCTGTTTCATTAATAATTATGTCATTCATGTGACGCGAATCGAGTACGAGGCGAAGTGAGCATCTTTTTTCTTAACAATATGCAGCGGGTGTATGTACGGACTAACTGCTGGTTCAATAATTCCTTGGTCAAACATATCCAACAATTCTTTCTTAACCTGTTCTCTATGAATATACGGAATGGGATAATGCTCGGCTTTAAATGTGTCGTACTGTTTGACTTGAAATTCATACATAAAACCGGACATCGTACCAGGAACATTGTCGAAAACTGGAGCTTGCTGTAAAAGAATTTTGTGTAGTTGCCTGCGTTCGTCGTCTGTATTTGCACTGCTCTGTTTAACTTTATCAGAAATCATCTGTATAACGTCATAGTCGGCTTCGTCTGGAGTATTATAGTTATGTACGTACGTATCTGTGAACAATGTGGAATTACAGTCTATGCTACGTGATACGGAAATGACCTCAGTGCGATTAATTGTTTGTTCTTCTGCAGATAATGAGTACTGAAATTCTAAAGCCAATTGTACATTTTCATCCTTCAACATTAAATAGGAATTTTGAAAATCAATAACTGCGTCGTGTTGTACGAGAAAATTAGTACCTAAAATAACGTCTGCTGTCAATAAAGGAACAATACAAAAATTTGAGTGAAATGTGTGACCTGCAATACAAAATGATAAATGTGTCTGTAATTTAACGTCTACTCCTTTACTCGATACTGCTCCTTTCACTTTCGTTTTGCCTAATGGTAATGTAGGATAGCTATTCTCTTTGTTACACTCGTTGAAAGTTTCTTCATTTATTACTGACATAGGTGATCCGGAATCGATTACTGCTGAGAATTTCGATGAACCAATTTTAATTTCGATGACAGGGTGTGAAATGGTTTTTTGAACAACTGGTTTTTCCTGCAAAAGAGTGTCTCTGATGTCGTCAAAAGTAATAACATTTTCGTGAACAATATTCTGTGTATCTGAAGTATTGTTTACGTTGCTGGAAGATGCAACATGTACTGTATCTAGTCAAATTCTATCTGACGTGTTATTATTTTCGGGGGGATGCAGTGGCATTTCGACTATTTGAACTGTTCTGTTATTTCTTCCAGACGTATTACGCTCTGGATGATACCTCCTGTCGGATTCATTCATGCGAATATGTTGTTGCTGAGCATTTTGCTGCTGGTAAGACCGACTGTTATTAAACGTACGCTGAAAATTGTGCTAATTATTTTTACGTCTGTTGTGACAGTCATTCCTATACGGTGCATTGCGATAGAAATTGAAATACTGTGTTTTCTGCACGTAGTTATTTCCTTGCTGGCGTGCGTTACTATTTGTTGTAGCTGGGACTATATGTGCATGCGGTGAAACATTAAAGCTTGGTTGACCTTGTAGACTACATTGTTGGTTAGGTATGCTACCCGGCTGACTTTCATGCTGTTGCGGTGAAAAACGTCTTTTGTTACCAAAATGTGGCTCCTGTTGCTGATAATTTTGACGATATTGATAAGTAAAACTGTGTCTGTTATTAAAGTTCTGGTGGTTGTCGTTCCTAAAGCGTCTATTAGCTTTGCTATTGAAATGGCGTGGTTGATCATAATTACTGTAAGTTTGTTGGCCTTGGTTGTTATATGAAAAATTTTTGTTTACGAAGGAATAATCTGACTGCTGCACTTATAAAAGCTGCAACAGATCCCTGAATGCCGAAATATTTTCTTTTTGCTGACCCGTTAAAAGTGGCACTCTTAATGATCGTGGCAATTTAGAGATACATAATTGAATGAGTGCAGATTCACTATCTGGTTCACTTAAGTACTGGTTTTGTTGGACCATATGCTCAAAAAATTGCGTGACACTCGGAAAATTTGAGTTTTCATAATTTGGTAAACTAATTAGTTGATCTTTAATTCCACGCTGTGTCGTCTTCGACCAATACGCTGACAAAAAAGCATTCTGAAACTCTACCGAAAAGCATTGCCTCGCGATCGGTCTCATACGAGTTGCCGGTTCGCCTTCCAGAAAACTGTAAATAAATTGAAGTTTATGTGTTACAGGCCAAGTTGGTGGAAAAGCAAAGCTAAATTGTTGTATCCAATCCAGTGGATGAATCTGTGTTCTGTCATTTTTAAACACTTTAAATTTTCTCACTGACAGAAAATGTTTGTAATCAAAATTATCGTCTCTGTATGATGGAACAGGTTCACTATTGTAAGAGAATCTATTTGTCTGTGTCTGTTCGGAATCTAAGTCGTGTATTCTCTGTAGATTACCCAAATTATACACGCTGCGTGAGTCTGACAAATGTTCGCAAAGTGGCGTCTGCTGTGATGTGTTATTAACTGAAATATTTTTCATCTCTGTTACTTCTTGCTGTAAACTTGACAACTTTCTACGCAATGTGTTATTAGACGAATCGATCTCATTGATTGTCTGTTGTAGATTTTGGAATTCAGGTGTTTGGTTAAACGAGATCAGTGCAGTATCGTCTGACTTGCTGTCATTATTTTCAATAACATCAATACGACTGGCCAATTCATGATATTTTTCAGTCAGTATTTTTGTCTGATCATCGTTTTTAGTGTCAGAAGCATTAATCTGTTTTTGTATTTTACGTGTGGTTTCGTTCAGTTTTTTAACGTCAGCTTTGATGTCATCGGAATCCTGTGTTAGTTCTAATTGTCCGAGTCTGTCTGTCACTGTCTGAATATCTACTGTGTGTGTATCTGTTTTTGATTTAAGATCGGAAATTTCATGACGTAATTCTGTGTTCAACTGCTTGATGGTATTAATTTCGTCGGACACTGTAGCAATATTATTGTCTACGTATGTTTTTGCTTTCGCGAACAATTTACGTTTGTCTTCTTGTCTCTGTGCTGTGATTGTTTCCATGACTTGTCGTTTTACTTTATTCTGTTCCTGAATAAATTTACGGAAACGCGTATCACTGTTTTGTATGTGGTGATTAAAACGTTCGTCAATTTGAGTGTTCTGTTGGTCGAATTTCATGTCTATCTTTGCATCCATTGTACGCGAAAGTTCTGCTGTCATTAACTTAAACTCGTCGCGTAATTGTGTTGCCTTCTCAGAGCATTGTTTACCGACTGCACTAATTTCGTCTCTAAGTGTTTCTGTTGTAGCTGTTTGCATATCCCTTAATTCCTGAGCAACAGACCTAATTTCTTCGCTACTTTTCCTAGCACAAGCCTCAATTTCCTCGCGTAACTGTTCCTTAGTATCATGACACTGGGCGGCAACGGCTCTAATCTGTTCACTAAGCTGTCTGGAATTGTTGTCTAGTTTTTCATTTATCTGTCTGGAATTGTTGTCCAATTTTTCATTAAGTTGTTGTTTGAGATTTTCGTTATTTTCATTAACCTGTTGTTTGTTCTGTTCACTAAATTGTTTGAAATTTTCACTAAATTGTTGTTTCAGATTGTTGTCCTGTCTTTCATTCTGTTGTCTGGAATTTTCATTAAGTTGTTGTTTGAAATTTTCACTAAGTTGTTTGATTTTTTCATCAAATTGTTGTAGCAATAGTGCCATAATGTGATCCGAGCCAATACTACCCACTCTATTCTCTGTGCTGCTTAGTGGTGTACCTGCAATTGTCACGTTTTGTGTCACCATTTGGTCATTCTGTAATTCATAAAAAGGTTTACTTATCAGATGTGTACTGTTAGACACTACCTCGGAATTAAATAAATCCGACGAATTCTGATTACACTGTTCATTTTCATTAAAAAAATTTGTCTGTTCGTCACGTGAATCCTGCAAACCGGGTGTGTCAAGCTGGGCAGCGCTCATAGCAACAGAACGCCCCGCGTCATCAATTGTCGTCAAATTAACAGAGGACACAATTGAATACATTTGTTCATCATTAGGATGATTGTCAGTAAACGGTAGATTGTCATCATTATATTGCGTGTGGCAAGTACTATCGGTGAAGTTATTTAAGTCGGTTATTTCATTCATTATACTTCGCAATGTACTATTAATAGTTTTTCGCGGCATTTTTACACAAGTCACAATTATTCGACAATGAAACAAAGACAATACAAAATGCAACAAACACAAATAGAACAAAGAGCAATGAATTGCCGATGATCTGAGGAAAGAAAGTCACAAAATTAGTAAAAGCGTTGCGCCAAATGCTAATTATATTTTAGTAAATAAGAGCAGATATCTGACTACTTTTCAGAACATTCTCAAAGAAATACGATCCTGGTCCGCATGTCGCCAAGTGTAACCTCCCCGCAAAAATATTAAAGTCAATATTTTGTGAAATTGTAACCTCCCAGCAAAAATGTGAAGACAATGATAATGAAATTGAGCCAAGCGTAACCCCATTGCAAAATTAAAGAATAATAATGGCCAAAATGTAAACTCCCCACAAAATTAACGTTAAGATGAACCTCATAAATTTTATAAGGGCAGCTGCACTGACCTTCGGCCCTGTGCAATAATTAAACCTGAACACAAAAACCAAAATTCTTACCTCAGTAAACTGCGTCTATATCTGCTCTTATTTTTCGGCACAGCCCCGTGCAATGCTGGCCCATGTTTAATATTGATTCTTGGAGGGAAGGCATAGGGAATATTATTTAACTTGAAATGAATCTTTTTCTTTAAAAAGGTTACTTTGTAAAAAAATTATTATTGGAGCAATTGTTGAACAAATTAATTACGATTAACATGTGTTATTAGCTGAGTGCAATGCTGCTTCATTACCTTCAATAACAATATACCTCGTCCAGAACCGTGACCAGAGATGTAAGGAGAGCACGCCGCCGACCCATGTCGACGCCCGCTCAGTACAACTATTCACTCGCTACTAGTGCTGCCGACAGACAGCAACTCGCAACTGACAACTCGCTCTGCCGACTCCTCACACACAACAACTGACTGAGTCCAACTCGCAACTGCCCTGTCGCGCGGTCAAGCGCAGACTAGCAACGATAAATAACTCTCTGGTCAGAGATTCTGTCATGCCTCGCCATCGCTGTTAATACATATGTGTTTCAACACACATACACCCACAACCACACACACACACACACACACACACACACACACACACACAATATATATACGTGTAGTATTGTTAATACTCAAATGGGTCATGTTATAAATAAGTAAAGAAAAAAATAGCAAGTTATGTCTGATCATTAATTTTTGTGTAGATGATTTCTTCCTTTTCGTTTTTCTGTAACTGTGTTTTTATCTCCAGTGCAAACGTCATATTCTGTTATGTAATGGTCATATGCAACCATGTGGTTCTAAATGCACAGATGGTATTTCATGTTGCAACCTCATCTGTCTTTAGCTGATTAGTTCTCATAGTTTCCTTTCTTTCATGAATTGTACTATGATTTATGTTGTATGCATATGTGGACCTTGCAGGAATTTTTATTTCATGCAAACTTATTACTGAGGAAACCGCCTATGATGTCCGGGATGAGCGGTTAGCTGGCAATAATAAAACATGCACTATTATGTAAATTAAAATATGAACGTTTCCTTGTTTGCCAAGATGAATCAAATTTCAGTTTTACTGATTTTCACTTTTGATGTTGTTTGCCATTAATTAACAATTCTCTGCATTAAATTCTAACACTATTTAACCATTGCCTGTGGAATACTCAGCTATAGTATGAACAGGGTGATGGTTCCCACTGGTATGTATGTGTTAAGATTTCATTATTTGTGTTTTTATGTTTTATATATATAGGCAAGATGTACCTTTCCGTCCCATCACTATTTTTCAGCTCGTCATAAGGCGAATGGTGCCGCTAACTGTGGGACTACCGACCAGAAAGAATTTGTTTGCTGAGGACACATTAGATTTCGCGAAGTGTATCATTGCCCAGACAAATTTCTTGCATACACCTCTATTCATTCCAGCTATACGCTATTATGCAATTAGCACCATTTTTATTTCCAGATCAATTACATTTCCCTTTAAATTCAGTCTAAATCTGGGAGAGTTCAGAAACACACGTTTGTTTTCAGTTTCAATACGACAACAGTGACTGCGTAGGTGATTCCTTCCTTTTCCTCCATATAGACATTTGTAGACATTCCATTGCATGTACTGGGTATAGACTAACGCGATTTCTGCATGCTGTACCAGCCACAGAGCAGCAGGGGCCGTGCAACGGAAGAACTATTCCAACCCCCGCCATGGGCTCAAAGCGTAAGTTTTTGACAAAAAAACATTTAGGGAAAAATTTGGACAGTGTTGTCGGCGGTTCACTCTTTGAAATTTTGAAGGTACCAGAGATTAAATACAGGGAGCGAAATGTTATTTGCAACTTCTATAGGAAACAGGCAGTAGTTACAAGAATAAAATGAAGTGAAAGGGAAGCAGTGGTTGAGGAGCGAATGAGACATGGCTGTAGCTTATCCCCGATGTTGTTCAATCTGAACTGAAATTTGGAAATATAATTACAGTTCAGGAAGAATAAATAAAGACTTGGAGGTGTGCCAATGAAACAGTGAAACAGTGATTCTGTTCGATTCGGCAAGGGACTTGAGAAAGTAGATAAACGAAACTGGTAGTGCTGCAAAAGAAGTAGTAAGAGGAATATCAGAAAGATTAAGGTAAGGTTAGTGGAAATTAGTTCAGTTAAGTCAGAAGACGGTGAAAGAATTAGATTAGGAAATGAAACACTGAATGCAGTGTATGAGCTTTGATAGTTAGGCAACAAAATAACTGACGATGGTCACAATAGAAACGATATAAAATGCATGCTGAAAATAGCAAGAATATCATTTCTGAAAAGGTGAAATTTGTTGTCATCTAATATCAATTAAAATGTTAGGACGGTTTTTCTGAAGAACAGGTTCTTCTGGAGCACGAGTTTGCAAGGAAGCGAAACGTGATAGATAAGCAGTTCACACAAAAAGAGCATAGAAGTTTTGGTATGTGTTTCTGCAGTAGAATGCTGAAATTTAGATGGAAAAATCGGATAACGAATGAGGCGGTACTGAATAGAACTGGGGAGAAAAGAGCTTTATGACAGATACTGACTAAAAAATTCAGGCATCAATTGATGGGATACATCCAGAGTCATCAAGGGAATCGTCGGAGGAGTAAACATTATAGAGGTAGAGCAAAGTTTGACTGCAGCAAGCAGGTTCAAATGAACGTGAACCGCGATTGTTATGCAGAGATGAAGAGGTTAGCACAGGGTAGACTAGCTTGACTACCAAAACAGTAACAAAACTAATAAATGAAATGGGCAGCTAACCAATGCATTTACTCACCATTTCCCTTTTCATGAGTAACAATCTTAATAATGTTGCTTGACTGTTTTTAGCAATCAGTTTGCATACTATGTTTTATTTTTCCTCCATTCTTTTCCAAACGCGAACCAGAAGATACAAAATACCGAATTTGGTTCGGAGGCTTACTTTTTGCAGTATCAAAAGTTTGGGTTGCGGCATAGATACCGACACTAATGCGGATCCTAAGGACGCAGGGGGGGGGGGGGGGGGGGGGTTATAAGGTGTTACACACGTCTCGATGTATTTCTATTTTTTCAGATTCTGGTAAGAACTATAGGGCTGATATGAAATCACCACTCCACCCACGCATAACTTGCTGTACTTTCTGCAGAGATGAGTTCACACGAAAATTTATATATTCTCACTCCTGCATGAGAAATGAATGAGGTCTTACTTCTGCCTTAGTCAGAGCCGCATCTGTTTTCTTGAAATATCTCGTTTTGTTTTGTCTTGCTGTCATTTATTTGAAATTAATACTCTGTTATTCAATAGGTAACATTCACACATCAGTTATGGAGCTTTAATCACTTCACACCCATTAGCAATCAACATACACCGTTGGATTTCTGCGCACAATTTCTTATTAATTGCAAATGCAGAGCACAGTAATGATGGAGTCGATGTTACGTCTCCATCGGTTTTCGTTTTCTGCGGGCCACACACCTTGGTCGCACCCCAGAAAACGATTGTTACTGTTACATTACTGACAGCACTAGGGGCTACAGGGGTGGGAGTCAGGAGGGGGTTAAATATAATTTTTTCACAAGCGATTATTGTTGTCTGAGAAGCATAAACGAATAAGAAATGGAAAACTACAAATTTTCCATATATTACTGTTTTATACAATATCGGTTTTAAACGGTACTCTACATGTATAGGATTCATAAAAAAGAGATAACACAAATCCAGATTTAGCGTTACGATCTCAACAGATAAACTACCAAAAGTTCTGGCTCTATCTAATCAAAATTGACGTCATATTCATTGTAGTGAAAATGGTTATGATGTCCATTTGACAGCTCTTTGGTACAAAATAAACTGTATACTACTTCACAGGCATTACTATTAAATTACCTTTAGTTTTTAACTAAATCCAATAGTTACAATAATTCAGCATCAACATAAACATTCGTCTTGTTTGGATTAGCACCGACACACTATGTATAAGAACACGGGAGAATACTGTAGCGAGTCGGTGAGTGCTTAAATTCGACGCTATATTTCTACCGAAACTTTTGAGAGTGTCCGTCCATTATATATATTCTTCCGTCTCTTATTAAGCTGCTGTTTTCAATACACACTGTTATTCTACACGCTACATTTACTTAACGAGAACAAAATTAAATATTATTGTTTTCATGCCTTGCTCTAGCGTAACATTGACTTTATTCCTTTTCTGTTGAGAACAATTACTTTCACGCTATATCTCTACCGACACTATTGAGAGTGTCCACTATTATATGTATTCTTACGTCCATTATTAAAAAGCTATTTTCAGTACATACTGTCATTCTACACACTACATTCACTTACCGAGAAAAAATGAAATATTATTGTTTGCATGCCTTGTTCTAGCGTAACATTGACTTTATTCCTTACCTGTTGAGAAGAATTACTTTCAGGTTTTATTGCCAAACCACAAAATATGTCTGTGGTGGACACAAGTCTTCATAAACATTAGGTAAATAAAAGGGTGCTTGCATACAGGCGTTCGCAAAAGGGAGGGGTATGGAGGGGGGGGGGGGGGGAGGGTTAGGCCCTTGTACTCCAGAGGCGTAACGTATGCGTTACAGGCTTGCATGCAAAAATAAAAATCTGGACCCCCTAAAATAAAATGTATTGTCTATCCACAACTAACACAACTTTAATTATAGCATGCAGAAGTAGAAATTTAATGCAGTGTCTTGTATAATCCCAATTACAGTATAAACAAAGGGATCATTCGTTCATTATTTCCAAGGTATTAAACAAAATTATTAATACTGGTGCCGGTCACGGTGGCCGAGCGACTCTCGGCGCTACAGTCTGGAACTGCGCGACCGCTATGGTCGCAGGTTCGAATCCTGCGTCGGGCATGGATATGTGTGATGTCCTTAGGTTAGTTAGGTATTGGTAGTTCTAAGTTCTATGGGGCTGATGACCTCAGCAGTTAAGTCGCATAGTGCTCAGAGACATTTGAACCATTAATACTGGTAAATATTATTAAAAATTAAATGCATTATAGTGACTCAGTGTTAGTAGGCAGAGGCCTCTCTTTCATGTACTTATAAAACCTCAATGCACTCACTTAGCTCCCTGATGAAACTGGACCACATGATTTGAAACACAAATACTGTCCCGAAAATTTTAAAAGAATGCGAAAAGGGATAATCGTATGGAAAACAAAACGTTCTCAGACCATAGACAAAATTTAAAGGGAAATAAGAGCAACGAAATGTAACATGATCACTGGTAAGCTGTATGTATAGCATCGCAGTAAAGAACTGTCAAAATACCTGTCAAGAACGTATTTTTACATTCCGTAAATTACTGTTACCAACAATCGACAGAAGGAATTTACTATGGTCGTCGATTCCAACTGGACGTAAGTACCAATGCAAAAAAATATGAAACAGTCACAATTTACGTATAGATAATATTACTAGTGTTATTGTCACAGTTCACTTGATGATGGCAATAAGCAGAAACAGGTCCGTCGTGTAAAACATTAAAAATAGATTACCTTACTGCATATAGTTTTCGAGCTTTCAATTTTATTTTGTAATGTAAGTAAATTTTCGGGCACAGGACACGTGAAGAAATTGGTAGTAGGTATAGTAAAATTTCTGAAGTCGCAAGAATTATTCTACTGTCAATTCCAATAGTTTTTGATGGAACTGAACGACAGGTACGCAGACTTTATATATTATTGCAAATGATATTGATTTAGTCAACGGGGAAGCCTCAAACGATTTTTCGATATAAAACCTGCTATTGTCGAATTTATAAAGGAAAAAGGAGAGCAAGCACGAAAACTAGATCATCTGGAAATGGAAATGAGCGTACTGCATTGTGGGCCGGGAGCCCCCCTTCGGGGAAGTTCACCCGAAAGGCTGCAGACTTTGCACTTTAAGCGGACTTGATTGCACTGTGCCCACACTAAAACATTGCAAGGTGAGAAACAGCTTATTTCCGATTTGATAGGTATGCATTTGAAAAGAAGCTCGCATCGCAGAAGGGACAAATTCTGACAAAGACAGTCCCGTTCCCCAAGCTCACTGGCGTTGAAGAAAACACGGGGTTAAAGAATTCATTGGACCTTGAAAGAATTACACGAATAGTTTTTCTAAACTTCTGAGAACATTTCCAATCTTAGATCTGTTTTCGAGCTGTTTTCAAGACTATTTGCTATTTCAGCTCAAAGGGCCCTGTGCATGTGCGGATGTAACTGAATGATCTGCAATGTTTTAAAGACACATCATTCTACATTAAACTGTCCAGGGCGTTTACATTCTTTTCCTCAGGTAGAGCTTTCACATCTCCATAATGAAGCTGTGAAAGTGCTACAGTATTTAAATCAATACATGAGTGTGAAAGTTCCGTCTTAGATTGTGAAAGTAAATGTCACGATTAAGTTGCAACCTGAGTGCTAAAATCTGTGATATTATCTCCATCTGTTCGTATACTGACAGTTTGTACCAAATAAAAATTATATTACGTCTTCTGCGGGCCAAAGATAATGTAATAATAGCGAAGTTTTGTTTCGTTTGTGATCTAAGTTGTTGAGAAATATGAAACCAAGTCGTACGTAGTGCGACTGCATTGCTGTCTAAATAGGGCGTGTTCGCAGTTTCCCCCTTTCCCGCGTCTCCCACTCACACACTTATAACCTCCCCACTATATTTGTTTCTATATGAAGTATATTAAATTTAGCCCAATTTTACCTCCGACTCTATAAATGTCTACGTATTACCAAAACTATGTCCTTAGGAAGTGTTATCCAACTTAAACTCGTATACTGACCTTTGACCAAACGGAAACTAATTTGAACTGAACTATGACTGACCAGAATGCGAGTTGTCTTTGTATGAAATGCGCAACTGAAGCAAATTACTTATCCGGCCCCAATCAAAATTTCCACTTACCTCGCATCTTGAGAACAGTGTGGCACATTTCTCGAAAGCACAACAGCAAACAGCAAGAAGGGAGCAGTTAAGCCACATTTCTGTTTCTAAATACATATTAAAATTGTTGCGTGTGATTATGCGTAATGGTAAACAGTAGGGTGGGGACAGTAACTCTTCCTATGAAATCATATCCCAAGGTAACAATTTTAAAACGACTATGTATTCAAAAAGACAGAGTAAAACTTCGCGTGATATTCACGCATAACGTAGATCTGAACAGGACTATGCTTCAGAAAATGGACTATGATTTAAAAAGTGTACAGGTTTAAGAGAGAATTTTTATAAAACTCAAACAGCTTAATCAATTAAAACGTTAACGCATGACTCAGGTAAGTGGGGTGGTCTTTCTCTAAGCTCTGAGCAATATAACTAGCTGATAATAATAATTCCTAGCTGCGCAGTGCTGCAGTCTTACCAAAAACGTCTAATTTTTAAAAATTATCGCATTACTCAAAATTTATACTCCTTTCTCCCTCCAATATATACATTATATTCATCCTTGCTGTCCTTTACAATCGATCTTTCTTCATCCAACAGATACAATCACAATTCTACACAGCAATACAAAATACGTCCATTACTTACCACACTTCAACTAAGTATGTGTCAAACTGCGCAGAAGCAAAGACTGTGCCACGACAAGACCAAAAATTGTTTAGCAGTAACGTAACGTAACTTGCTCTCTCTTGAAGTTCACATCGATAACATACAAAAACCAAAATGACATGACCACCTTACACAGTGTGTTGGTAGGGGTAATTTGCAGCGAAGCTAAGGGCTACGGTACGTGAGGCCGGGCATAGCTCAGAAGTAGAATTCTTGGCTGCCCCTGCACTGAACAGTAAATACTCTTTCATCTGAAGTATAGGATGTGAAACCCTCATGCAAGCAGAGAAAGAAGTAAGAATAGTAAATACACTATCATCGGAAACATATCTCCTGCAACTAGACAAAAAAGTGTGAACTGGTTGTGCAGGGGATAAGTGATATTTATTACAGATGAGTGTGGAATAACTTCACAGCTCACCAACCCCTCAACAAAGACGCCTTTTTTTGTCCTTCTCCTTGCCCCCCGCCCTGCACCTCACCACCCCTCTTTTCTGTGATCGTTCCTTTCTAGACCCGTCCGGACGCATGTTCCTAAATATTTTACGGTTGTTATGAGGGGACTGGGAGAAGCCAGTTAATCATAATGGCATGCCAAGTAATTTTTATTCGGTGCTGCAGTACACTCCTTAGCAACATGGGTACATGATACTACTTTTCAGGAAAATCACCAAGTGTCTGTAGACAACTGTCGGAATGATCTACCAATTATTCAGTTCCTCGACGGTAGAAATCCGCTCCTTGGTCGCAAAGCCATTCGAGAAACTCTGTGTGAATGCCCGCATGGTTGGAAAATCTGTGACTGCTGCGAATCAGTTCCTCGACAGCCCAGACAGTCTCGTTTGTGCTCAATGTCGATACCCTTCCTTCTCGATGAGCATCACCCTCATATGTGTGGCCTTGGTCAAACTGTTGTCGCCATTTCACTACTGCTGGACGCGATAGTCCATTTGGTCCACATACCGCAAGATTTCAAGGTGAATCTGCGAGCAATCTAGACAATTTGTGCACAAAAATTAGACTTCAACCTGGGAGCACGTTCACGGTTGTGCACCATTTCATCCGCAGACTGTGATGCAGCTGTTATCCTTGCCGCAGCAGAAAGGTCTGCAGGAAACCGAGAACAAGACGCAACACTTGTCGCGGAATCGTCTTACTGTAGCACGACATGTGTAACACTGATTTTTAAGTCCGCTCGTATTACTGTTCCAGTGATTGACCACTACTTGTGTAATCGAACAATAATGTCTATTTCCATCTGCTTATGTGCAGTTCGCTGCATTTAGTTTTGTTGCCAGCGCTTGCACCAAACGTCTTCCCTCTGTAGGTCTTTCTGCATTTCGTTGCAGTTTTCTGCCGCTGAGGCTTTACTATACGCGACAGACTCATTTTCAAGGAGTTCTAATGCTATCCACCAGGTCACCTTATTTATCGTGGACTGTAACATAGCCTTTTGTGCTCCAAGAGACAGGGTGGAAATGAATATTATGCTTCCCTAAGAACAAGACACCCGGCATTTGTGTGGCCGCCAATGTTTTCTTCTTTCTGGATCTCGTGGACGACCAGAGCAAACTTATTATGCTTATCCATTACGGATATTTTAGAACCGTGACTGTATATTGAATGTAAATAAGTTATACAGAACTGCAAACAGTCACTTTTTTGAATAATTATGTTTTATTCCATGAACCGGTTTTCGAACTTTTTCAGGTTCATATTCAGATGGTTCCAGGAAGTTACATCATTACTGGTAGTAGCATAATGCTCGGTGCTGGCTGTCGCTGCCCTAGCCACACGGCATTTCCGTATCCCGTTGGCTATCGAGGTTGGAACACATTACATCTGTGATGCCATCGAGCCATTTCATCCTCTGACGTCCTCTTCTTCTAATGCCTTCGATCTTACTCAGCATTAGTGTTTTTTTTTTTTTTTTTTTTTTTTCATTGGAACATGTCTTATCATGATATGTCCAGAGTAGGTCAGCTTCTGTTTCACTATCAGATCTTCCAGGGAATCCTCTGGTTTTATTTGCTCTGATAATGACATATTCCTTCTCTTTGCAGTCCATGGGACTCAAAGAAGTTTCCTGCAACACCACAATTCAAAGGAGTCTATTCTTCGCCGTTCCGCCTTTCTAATGGTCCAGGTCTCACATCCATCCATCACAACTGGAGAGACTATAGCCCTTATAATACGGATATTTGTTGCTAAAGTTGTATCTCTACCCCTTAAAACCTTGTCAAGGTTTGACATTACTCTAGTGGCTAAACTCTACTTCAAGAAAGTCATGTCCGTACGCATAACCGATATGGTCATGGTGCCTTTCCGGTATTGAGCCATATTAGATGATTCTCAATTCCACAATCACTTATCGCAATTCAGAATGTATTTTCACTCTGGCGCGGAGTGTGAGCTTTCTTAGAACTTTGTAAAGGATTAAAACCGTGTATCTGACCGGCACAAAAGCCCTGATGCTTTTTTTCGCCAGCAATGCCCTTACCGACTGAGCTACACAGGGACGGCTGTCGACCAACCTTCACAGCTTCAGTTCTGCCTGTACCTTGCTACTATGGCATACGTGCGCCGATTGAAAGGAGGAGCCACGTTACGGCATGGCGCAGAGAAACATTTTGGGAAGGCGAATTTAGTAATTTCGGCCACATCTCTGTATCTTCCTCCGTTTAGGTGCCATACGGTCACTGAGCTACGATATAATGCTTTTCATGCTTTTAATGACGTACCAGAGAGTAAACCTCCCTAGCATTTTTTGTCAGATCATTCGAGAACATTTTAACTTCATTCTACAGCTCTTGTATTCTCGTCGTTACGTTTCCTTTTAGCTTCATTCATAGGCAGTTGTTAACAACCTCCGATGGAAATCCTGACATTATGGACAGCCTACTGCACTCCAGTGAGAGTAGAGGGTAATTAAAATGTAAAGAGCACGTAACAAAGCGATTCGTGCAGTACAGAAAGGGAGCTGTTCGCTCTGGGTGGCGATCACACAGCGTATGCATCTCCATAATGGGTTAGTTGTGACACCAGACCAACATAAATGAGGATTAACTCGTGTACGCGGTGCGGGGCTGGTGCGTAGCGTCCAACAAAGGAAGCCACACTCGCTGTTCGCGGGCTAACTAATTGAGAATAATGTTCACAGTTTTGTCACTGCGATGCAGAATGTCGTGCTGCGGGATGGGTGACGCGTCAAATGGGAATCCGCTAATGCAGCGCACTAATTTGCAAAATTCTCTCAGCTTTACGGTTTCAGCGTGTTGCTCATTTCCTCTCCATAAACAAAAATGAAGTGCCGCTCGGCTTTTGACCGCAGCAGAACTTCCTTCTACGTGTGGTGCTCGACATAGCGCGATGCAACTTCCGACAATGATTGATATTAAAGTTTAACGTCTGTTTCGCGTCCAAATACATTAAATATGGAGAACTAAACTTGTATTCCGCAAGCGGCTCATACAAGCTTTCTAAATATCTCACGAAAACAAAAAGTGTTACCATTTCGCCGGCCGCGGTGGCCGTGCGGATCTAGGCGCTTCATTCCGGAACTGCGAGACTGCTACGGTCGCAGGTTCAAATCCTGCCTCGGGCATGGATGTGTGTGATGTCCTTAGGTTAGTTAGGTTTAAGTAGTTCTAGGGGACTGATGACCTTCGAAGTTAAGTCTCATAGTGCTCAGAGCCATTTGAACCATTGATTAACATTTCAATTGTTCGAGAAATTCCTGAACTGCCAACACCCATAAACAGAACGTAAACCGCTACTGTGTAAAGACGAATTACGAAATGATTAATGTTTTGGCTAGCGAAAGCACTTGAGTCGGTAGGGAGTGTGGGGATTGTACACGGACGCGCTTGTATTTAAACTTGTTATACGATAAATAAAATTTATTATACTAAACAATGAAAGAATTACACTTGGCTGGGAAAATATACAACAATTTTTAATTAATATTGCTGCTACTATCATTCAAGTTTCATCTTAAAGCCACTAAAGTCATTTAGCAAACACAGCAAAAAACTACAATTTACATTTTAAACTTACAAGGAAGCTTCAAGTAATCAAATGGGTCAAATGGCTCTGAGCACTTTGGTACTTAACATCTGAGGTCATCAGTCCCCCAGAACTTACAACTACTTAGACCTAACTAACCTAAGCACATCACACACATCCGTGCTCGAGGCAGGATTCGAACCTGCGATCGTAGCAGTCGCGCGGTTCCAGACTGAAGCGCCTAGAATCGCTCGGCCACAACGGCCGGCTTCAAGTAATCCTCCAAGCATATAAGACACTGCTGTAGAAAAACGCCTTATATACATCTGTACTCACACACTCAGTGGCCCTTGTCTAATTTTGGCCCCAAGGCGGCACTAAATATCTTTTATAAGGAAATCATTACAGATGATAAAACGTATACAGGGTGAGTCAATAACTATTGCCACCTAGAATAACTCCGAAAGTAGCTGAAAAGATTGTGGGACAAATATTGCATGGGACAGCGGGACTATAATATGACGTTGGTTTTTTGTTGCTAGGTGGGGTCGCGTCAGAGAAATGAAGGTAAACTTTTTTTTTAAATGGGGTGCTATAGTTTGGTACTTATTTTCTGATAGCGGCTATTGAGACGAATACAATGATGTGTAACAGTAAGGTCTTCTGAAGATCAACGAAGGTCAAAAAGGTGGCATGGACGTCAATTTACAGAAAGTGTTCGAAGTGATGACCATTGGCATCAATGCAGTCCTGTATCTTCTTATCATGGACTGAGTGGTATTACTTATCACTTCGGCACTTATCGAAGCACATGCTCTGACAATTCTATCGCGTATATCGTGTAAATAGTAAATATTCGCCGAATATGGCGTATCCATCTAACGTGCCTGAAGAATACTCAGTATTGTAGAACACTCAGTATAATGTCGTTTATTGAAACTGAACTACAGTTCTTGAACTATCACTATATGCAGACAAAAACAAATAACCTATAGACGATCATCAATAAAGAGCGTCAGTGAAGTCCATTGGAGCTGGTCCTAACTCGGCGAGGAACTGGCTGTACTGCTACTGCGCTGGCCTTATAAAGCCGGTGGAGTACTCCAACTTTCCCTGTATCTGTGAGGCGACCTCTGCAGAAAAAGGTTCGCATTAGTCTCTAGCAAGTTCTGTTTGTTTTGAGGAATTGTTTTCCTCTTGGTTGCGCCTGTGAGTGCTTGTGTATATTATGTGGTACACAGGGGTGACTTGAGTTTAGTCTGCCTGGCAGGGGCCGTCTGTGGCAGACGTAACAGTGCCATTGACATGTAAACACCATTCGACGATATCGCAATACAACACTAATAGGAACGGTAAGACTAATATCGTAGAATCAACCGAATGTGAATGACGTATTCCTTCGAAGAACAAGTCGATATGCATATCATTTATGGAGAATGCCAACGAAAGTCAGTGAGAGCTAGGGACCTATACGCTGAAAGATATTCTCAATGTAGTCACCCTACATGTCGTACATTTAAATATGTGTATGATAATCTGAGAAGAACGAGGAAACGGAAATTGGTACTCTTGCCGCTGTGGTTCGAGATCCTTGTGTTAGTTCGTGTCAAATCGCAAGGGAATCTGGCATGAGCCAGAGTAGTGTTGTTCATGTTCTGCATCGCCATAAATATCATCCTTACCATATCAGTATCCACCAAGAATTAACTGGTACGGATTGTATGCGTCGCATTGAATTCTGCTGATGGGCTCGACTTCAGATTCAGAGTGATGACACATTTATTAATTTGATTTTATTTACTGACGAGGCTACATTCACTAAACAGAGAAATGTTAATTTGCATAACATGCATTATTGGACAACTGAAAATCCATGCTGGCTGCGGCAATTTGCACACAGGAAGCCGTGGTTAGTGATGTATGGTGTGGGATTCTGGAGGACGGAACTATAGGCCCCTATTTCATCGAAGGAAATATTAATGGTAGAAAGAACACCACATTACTGCAAGAAACATTAGGTCTTTGATTGGTAGAAATACATTTAGGAACAAGGAACAGAATGTAGTATCAACACGATGGGTGTTCAAATGGTTCTGAGCACTATGGGACTTAACATCTGACGTCATCAGTCCCCTAGACTTAGAACTACTTAAATCTAACTAACCTAAGGACATTACACACATCGATGCCGGAGGCAGGATTAGAATCTGCGACGGTAGCAGCAGCGCGGTTCCGGGCTGAAGCGCCTCGAACCGCTCGGCCACAACGGCCGACTCGATGGGTGTCCTACATATTTTTCGCTGATGGCTAGAAAAGAGTTGCAGAGACAATTCCCAAATCGTTGGATTGGGCACGGAGGAGATGTGTCGTTCTCCAGACTTGACTCCTCTGGACTTTTTTTGTTTTGTTTGGGTTCGTAAAAGACTATTTATAAAAACATCCCAACTGCACCTGAAGATATGCGAGAGAGAATTGTCTTAGCATGTGTTTCGATAAGTGCCGATGTGATAAGGAATAGCACTCAATCCATGATAAGAAGATTGCAGCACTTCATTGATACCAATAGTCATCACCTCGAAAGCCTTCGTTCATGCCACCTTTGTTATCTTCGTTGACCTTCAAAGACATTACTGTTATACATCATTGGATTCGTTTCGATAGCCTCTATAAAAAAAGTTCCAAAATATAGCACCCCATTTAAAAGAAACAAAAAGTTGACCTTCATATCTCTGACGCGATCCCACCTAGCAACAAAAAACCAATGTCATATTTTCACCCCTGTTGTCCGATGTAACATTTGTCCCACAAACATTTCATCTTCTATCATACTTTCGGAGTTATTCTTAATGGCAATACATTAGCGACTCACCGTGTATAGGGTGATTCAGCTGCCCCTACCGGCCCATTTTATGGAATCCCACATTACATAACAAACGTTTGTTGGCCAGTTCGCTCTGTACATGTGAAGCAGACTGTCAAAATGTCGTAGAATAAATGGTAAAGTACACGAAGACATCTTTCTCTTATTGTACTGATTTTGTCTGTGAAACTACTTTAGCACATTGACGCAGCCAGTCTTTTCATTGGGTTGTATACCAGAAAGCTGTTTCTATAACACTTCCCATTTTGATATGTCCTGTCAACTTTGTTGTTTCCAATGGTAAAACACGCTCTATAAGGCAACGTTTCTGATCGTTTACGAAAGATTAAGTACTGTAAACGCAATAAAATTACAGAGACATCCAAAAACTATATGTATACACCATTAATTACACAAAGAGAGACTGGAGGCAGTTGAATAACCATGGGAGAAGTATATCTTTGTCCAAAAACACTGTGTATCTCATGGCCAGTCTTCACCTGAACTTTTTACAGTATGAATCCGTTTGTTAAGAATCGCCCGAAGCTCTGAGAGGGAACTTATATGGATTTTGTGGCAGCAGCCTGTCTGGATACCATTCCTGATACAGACATAGAGCGGTTTGCATAAAACGGATCAGATTTCTTCTGAATATTCTTTTTAACAAAGACACTTTAAACAAAACATGCATGGGTAGAATAGTACACTCCTGTAGCTCTATATTGCAGGCGCAAGGTAACAACTCAACTGGCAAGTGTGTAGGATACTAAGTTTAATATTAATTCTACAGCAACAAGAACAAGGAATAAACATAGGATCAGCATGATAAGAACATCCGTTACTTAAACTACAGAGACGTTAGTAGCATATACTGGTTGGCAACACTGATTCTAGGAGGCAACATGCAGCTGAAAGATCCAACGCGACAGCGACGTAAACCACGGCAGCTGGGAGCCGCCGGCTTGTGCATGTATGCATTGTCTACTGAATGCCTTCTCATGTACCAAGTAGCATACTGCTGCACCCACAGAGTAACCATAAAGCCACATTGAAAGCCTTTGCTGAGCAAAAGCGTACTATTGAGCATCACCAATTAGTAACAAGTTTCACTTCGCTGCTGCTTGGAAGTTATGACCATTTGAAGACGCAAGTAAGAACGATGTAAGTACTTAACCGTAACTTCCCACACAGAGCATCACAAGGAAGCTTGTGCCGCTTGGACCAGCGCAGCGTCGTCCATTTTATGCAATGAGCAAGCGGGAGACAGAGAGTACGATATTGGACTGCAATTACAATGCAAAGTTCCGTCGGATTAACAGGCAGTGCAATTTCGTATTTATCCGTCGACACCGGGCAAGCTACTTTCCAGTGAAATGTGCCTCCTGTATGGGAACACACGAGTACAGGTTGTAGACGCATGGTTGACTACATATAGAAGTTTGGGTCTGGCCAGGAGTCGTGCACGGGTAGCCAGATGGGTCAGCTGCCCTCTGTAGTTAAAAAAAAAAAAAAAAACTGAGTGAACGGATCAACGATGAACTTGAACAGGTGTCATGGGACGTCCGCCCCGAACAAATGCAACGAACAATAACGTACAAAATGAGATCAGGAAAAAAAGAAAGAAAGAAAAAGAAGATGGAAACGCGACTGCTCGCGATAAGCGGGAAATCCGGGCTAGAGTCGTGATCTGGCACAAATTTTCAGTGTCGGCATTCCGCTCTACAACTGGTGGTTGTCCATGTTTGAAATTGCGGATGAATTTAACGTGTCCGCAGCTCGTGGTCGTGCGGTGGCGTTCTCGCTTCCCGCGCCCGGGTTCGATTCCCGGCGGGTCAGGGATTTTCTCTGCCTCGTGATGACTAGGTGTTGTATGCTGTCCTTATGTTAGTTAGGTTTAAGTAGTTCTAAGATCTAGGGGACTGACGACCATAGATGTTAAGTCCCATAGTGCTCAGAGCCATTTGAACCATTGTTTACATTTAACGTAGGAACAGAGAGGGCTCGCGCTATGAGAGTGATTCACTAACTGATAACTTCTGTTTTTTCATGGCGCTCCGAAGGTGTAGTGCCTCTCTCGTTGTCCACCGGCTGACTGACTGCCGGTCCACCATAGCAGTCCACGTTTGCTCGTTTCCTCCTTCATCAAAGAGCTTTCTCTGCGACGACAGTCCTTGCAGCACGACTTCTTTGGAATCGATAATCCGAGCAACTGCAAGAACGGCTCGCCACTCATGGTACAGGAATTAGTTATTTTGAAATCCTAATATTTCCTACGAGGAGTTACATTCACGTATGTGCGAGAGAAAGAATCATAGAAGTCTTAGGAAAGTAGGTCAAGATCTTACCCTTCGCTTTGAGGATGTCACTGGTCAGAAATCGCTAATGTTCAAGGCGTTTAGAACCAGCATAGCATAGCGTACCTTGTCACTGCTGCCTCAGGAAACAAATGGACCACAGCTGTGTTACACCATCCCCATTACATCTACATCCATACTCCTGACGGTGTGTGGCATCTGTTGCAAAGAAGACAACAACCATGCATTCTTCTGAATAATTACACAGATATCTGCAAAAACTGCACTGTTCCTTACCGATTTCTGTAACCTCATTGTTGTGGGACAAGAGGTACTGCATATACACCACCTGACAGAAAAGTGAAGCACTAAAGAGACACTGATATCGACAGGTATGTATATGATTAGAGCTAGAATTCTCTGTGGCATGAAGAATGGCCACCAACGTGGATTAGTGTTGTTTCTGTTTAGTATTGCCACCGGGCCTTGTTGGCTAGATAACTGGTGTGAACTGCATCAGATGTTCTATGAAAACTGTGATGGACACGGAGATGTGAGGCAGCGTTGTCAGCA
Source organism: Schistocerca serialis cubense (assembly GCF_023864345.2). NCBI lineage: Eukaryota > Metazoa > Arthropoda > Insecta > Orthoptera > Acrididae > Schistocerca > Schistocerca serialis. The sequence continues at coordinate 196,950,525 of NC_064638.1, read as the reverse complement.
CATGGCAATGTTTGAATGGGGTCTGATTGTGATTCTCTGGCTGTCTGAACAAATAGTGTAATACTCAGATTTGTGGGCCATTAGGATGTGATTGTGGAATACTTATCCTCAAGGTTCCAGCCCACCACATCTGTCCACCATAAGCGAGGATCACACAAGCACATCGAAGCCCTTTCACGTATGTGTCTGTGACCAAAAACAAGCAATGGATTACTTACAACATCCTGTGTAGTCTAACACCATTCATCAGAGATATGATGCAGCTGGACTAAGGCATCATTGCATCACGTGTAGGCTGCCATTAAGATGACGACACAAATGGCTGTGTTCGGAGTGGTGGACTGCTAATAAACGATCTCACATTGTGATGGATCGTGGTTTTGCACTACTCTGGATGATCATCATCCGAGGGTATGGCGGTGACATGGAGAGAGGTGCCACTGTACCCATGTTTTGGAGAGGCACAGCGGCGCTACGTCCATCGTTATGGTGTGGGAAGCCATCGTGTGTAACTTCAGGACACAGTGTTTCTGATGACACAGTGTTATGAATATCCTGCATCCTCATGCCTTATGTCTCATGCGACAGTGCCTTATCTCTCATGTGACTGTGTCGGGTGGCATTTTACAACAGGACAGTGCGTGTCTCTGAACTCCGTGTGTGATGTTGAGGTACTCAAATGGCCAACAAGAGCCGCACATCTGTCCCCAGTAAAACATATGCGTGATTATTTCCAATGTCTACTCTGTCTCATTGCGAGTATGGTGGATACCAAGGACCAGTTGCAAAAAAGTGAAGGTCAGCTTGCCTCAGAAGTTGATAGATGATTCAACGGCTTTATGATACCTTTCCAAGCGAAACCGAATATCTCTAATGTATTGTATTGAGGGTGGGGGAGGGGGGGGGGAGTCAGTGGCGACAAAGTCATACTGGTAAGTGGGCTCACTCTGTGTAGTGCTTCGTAAATTTGAGTCGATATTTAATCAGTGAAATTACACCACCACTCAAACCGTGAAGTTTCATTTCATTTCCACCTGCCCTCCTTGGTGCTTCGTAGTTTTAATTAGGTAGTATGTCTGCTGTTGTATGCCTCTGTAGCTGAGTGGTAAGCGTAGATAGCTCCAATGCGGAGGACCTGGGTTCGATTACCGGTACTAATAAGTGTTTTTCCTTAGTGGGAGGGCTGGTATGGGGACCAATCAGCCTCGTAATGCCAGCTAAGGAGGTACTTGACCGAGTAGTAGCGATTCCGCAGTCTGGAATGTCTGCAGAGCGACTGGAAGACAAGTGTGCTGAGCACATACCCCTTCATACTGCGTCTGCATGACAGGGGGGTTGGTAGAAACACCTTGGGCCTTCATGGTCCGCGAACGAGCTCGTTATATATATATATATATATATATATATATATATATATATATATATATATTAATCTGTGTACTGTAACACTTGTTTTAAGTTACTTGGCTGTCAGTCTTTAATGTAATACGTGACACTTCTCTTGAAATGCATACATTTTTGTGGGAAAAGGTCGGTTTTATGTTGCTTATACAGCTTCCGTAGGGAAGCGAGGCATAGTCTGGACTGTAGATATTCTTGGTGAATGGGCAAAGCTGCCCCAAAGCACACAGTCCTGTCACATTGATGTGACCATTGCCTGTGTTCGACTTCAACGAGCAATAACCAGTTACAGACGGCAGCTGGCAGGACTAGCAGTGGACGGTATATAAAACGTGTCGGGAATGTGGGGGGGGGGGGGGGGGGGGAGTGGGGGGACGCGGAAAACACTGCAGTCCTTGTAGTGAAGCGGAAACAAAGCGTTTTATCTGAAGTCCAAAAGGGCATGATCATTGGATTTTGGGCCAAGGGTGGAAGCATTTCCGAAACGGCCAAGTGTGTAACCTGTCGCGAGCTGCCGTGGTTAAAGTATACCGTGTCTTGCAAAATGGCGCCATCCAAAACTGGCGCCGAGGCACCTGTGGTGCACCATGGGCCATGGAGGACAGGGGTGAGCGGCGACTGCGAAGATGTGTTAGGACGAACTGACGTGCAACTATTGAACAACTGACCGTCCAGATGAACTAAGAGACTACCAACAGTGTCTCGTCACTGTCGTTCAGCGTACGTTGCGCCTGGTTCATGCACCCATGCTGACTACTGTTCGTCGGCGACGAAGGCTGGAATTTGCACGCCAGTATCGCAACTTAACGTAAACTGGATGGTGACAGTTGACATTTTCAGATGAATCACGTTTTATGCTATCTATTTAAAACAGAAGATAAAAATTCGCTTGATGCCTTCCTAAGAGAGAGTCTCCATTCCTTCCATACTAATTATGTAAGTGTAGACCAGATATAGCTCAAATTCAAAGATACAGGTTCGACAGCAGTAGATAGATTCGTACCGCGTAAGTTAATAAGAGACGGGACTGAACCACCATGGTACACAAAACACGTCAGAACACTGTTGCAGAAGCAACGAATAAAGCATGCCAAATGCAGAAGAACGCAAAATCCCCAAGACTGGCTAAGTTTCACTGAAGCTCCAAATTTAGTGCGGACATCAATGCGAGATGCTTTTAATAGTTTCCACAATGAAACATTGTCTCAAAATATGGTAGAAAACCCAAAGAGTTTCTGGTCGTATGTAAAGCACACGAGTGGCAAAAAACAGTCAATACCGTCACTGCACGGTAGCGATGGAAATGTTACCGATAATGGTGCCACTAAAGCACAGCTGCTAAATACAGTTTTCCGCAATTCCTTCACGAAAGAAGAAGAAATAAATATTCCGGAATTCGAAACCAGAACAGCTGTTGGCGTGAGTGAAATAAAAGTAGATATCTTAGGTGTTGCGAAACAACTCAAAACACTTAAGAAAGGCAAGTCTACCAGTCCAGATGATATACCAGTCAGGTTTCTTTCAGGGTATGCAGACACAACAGCGCCTTTCTTAACAGTCATATACAATCGCTCACTTGACGAAAGGTCTGTTCATAAAGACTGGAAAATAGCACAGGTCACACCAATGTTCAAGAAAGGAAATAGGAGTAACTCATTGAATTACAGACTCGTATCACTGACCTCAATTTGCTGTAGGATTTTGGAGCATGTACTGTACTCGAACATTATGAATCACGTTGAAGAAAATGACTTATTGATGCATAACCAACACGGATTCAGAAAATATAGTTCTTGTACAACACAGCTAGCTCTTTATTCCCATGAAGTAATGAGTGCTGTCGACAAGGGATCTCAGATCGATTCCGTATTCGTAGATTTCCAGAAGGCTTTTTATACCGTTCCTCACAAGCGACTATTAATCAAATTGCGTTCATATCGAGTATCGTCTCAATTGTGTGACTGGATCGTGATTTCCTCTCAGAGAGATCACAGTTCGTAGTGATAAACGGTAAATCATCGAGTAGAACAGAAGTGACATCTGGCGTTCCGCAAGGTAGTGTCATAGGCCCTCTGCTGTTCCTCATTTACATAAATGATCTGGGTGACAATCTGAGCAGCCCCCTTAGAATGTTTGCGGATGACGCTGTAATTTACCGTCTAGTAAAATCATCAGGCGATAAATTCCAACCACAAAATGATCTAGGGAGAACTTCTGTATGGTGCGAAAAATGGGAAGTGGCACTAAACAAAGAAAGGTACGAAGTCAATCACATGGGTACTAAAATAAATCCGATAAATTCTGGGTACACGATAAATCGCACAAATCTAAGAGTAGTCATTTCGACTAAATACCTAGGAATTACAATTACGAGCAATTTAAATTGGAAAGGCCACACAGATAATGTTGTGGGGACGGCGAAACACTTAGAAGATGCGACAAACCAACTAAAGGGACAGCCTACATTACACTTGTCCGTCCTCTGCCGGAATACTGCTGCTTGACAGTGTGGGATCCTTACCAGGTACGATTGACGGAGTGTAAAGAAGGGCAGCTCGTTTCGTGTTATCGGGCAATGGGGGTGAGAGTGCCACTGATATGATACGCGAGTTGAGGTGACCGTCACTGAAGCAAAGGCGGATTTCTTTGCGGCGAGATCTATTTACGAAATTTCAATCACTAACTTTCTCTTCCGAATGCAAAAATATTTTGTTAACACCTACCTGCGTAGGAGAAATGATCATATAATAAAATAAGAGAAATCAGAGCTGGAACGGAAAGATTTAGGTGTTCCTTTCTCCCACACCCCATTAGAGAATGGAATGGTAGAGAAGTAGTATGAAAATGGTTCGATGAACCCTCTGCCAGGCACTTAAGTGTGAATTGCAGAGTAGCCATGTAGATGTAGATGCTGCATCGAACAGATGGCCTTTGGTGTATACGGCGTGCAACTTCTGAAAGCAAACATCCTGCAACAGTCGTAGGAAGAGTCCAAGCTGGAAGGCACGAAGGATCAGCACAAATATGCATCTATCCTTGGTGACCACGTCCACTCCTAAATGCCGTTTGTTTCTACTCGGCACGACGTCATTTACCAGCAGACAATGCTACGTGTCACACAGCTCGCAGTCTACGTACGTGGTTCGAAGAGCACCAGGATGGGTTTACCGTACTCCTCGTGCCTTCAAACTCCCCGGATTTAAACCCAGTCGAGAATCTGTGGGGCCGTCTCGGTCGGGTTGTTCGCCCCTAGAAACCTAGGGCAGCTTGCCAGCGCTGGAGTCGGCATGGCTCCCCATCTCCCTGGGTACCTTCCAGAACCTCACTGACACTCCAAAAGGTGCTTATTCAGGCTTTTGACAGATGGTCACATTAATGTGACTGGATACGAGATAACAGAGTGAAAGGACCCAAACTAAACAAGCCCTTCTGTTCCAGTGTCAGTGTCAGTGGAGATCACTCATATAGTGAAGACAGTAGTATTCCGTTTCTGCACGAGATCTTGAACTTAATACTTCCAAGAAAGCCTTCCATCACCCCCGTGCCCTAATACTTTGGAATTGTCCACCTTACTCTCTGCATAGGCTCAATTATATTTCTCTTTTAGAAGAGTTCCTTGTCAGAAACTGTACGTATTGCTCTTGTTGCTGTTATGCGATAATCTGTTGTCTGAAAGTCACACTGTAACGCAGAGACTTTCCAGAGACGTTTAGAGAACGTGTCAAAGTCTCTACTGCTGTCCGACGTAGTCCCTATATAAAGAGAAGGAGTAAAATGAAATGGAAACTGCTGTTCCAACCACAAGTTTGGGTTGCTTATGCAACTACGAATTTCGTAGTAGTAGGCACGGGGCTGCTTACACCTTTACTAAAACGATAATAATTTGATTGTGCATTAAAAGCAAATTTCTCAAGGCATCTGTAACCGGAGATTTAATTCATAAATTTGTCAAAATGGCGTAGAACTGCAGGAGATCCAGTGGCCATTGGTTTCAAGAATCCACACCGAGGTGACAGTTGCCCTCACGGATGCCGGCCTGACGACGTCCAGACACATGGCGCCACCCCAGTAACGCCAACCTGTGCGTGGGCACGCCGCGCAGGCCCTCGGCTTGAAGTCTAAGCCACCGTCGGCACTCACGGTTCCGCTCATGTTGGCAGCACCTCTTGCTGCCGGAGGAAGCGTACAATGTGCGAGGACCCGAGATCACAAAACTACTGGGAGTCCCCCCTATCGCTCTCAGTACGTGGCAGTGCTTGCTAGGATGAGTTCGCGGTACTACATTGTAGGCTTCGTTTCGTGGTCAGCACTCGTGCTGCGAGATTTTTCGCTGCATGTGTTCATTTCCACCGCCATGGAAGCAACCAAGTAAAATAACGCTCAGTTATAATCAAGTCATTTTCGGTTGAGTGCCCATAGCAAAGTCGACACTGTTTAATATGTAAATATTCGGTTTGCAGCCCGAGAGATCAGTGTTCTGGTTTAATCAATGTCGATTCGGCAGTCTTAATCGTGCTGGCCCTGTCGGTGTGCTCGCAACTTTTTCCCACACATGGCTCTTTGCTAGGGGTGTTGATTCTTTTAGAAATATCTGGAATCCGGTACATCGATATTTAAAAAGAATATCATTATTGGATCTCGACATATTCAGGGAAGTATCGACATACCGGCTGGAAGTATCGACGTTCATGTCTATAAAATACCGGCTGCACATTGTAAATATACTGCCGATTTTAGGTCTTATATTTAATTAAAAATATATGGAACTCGGTGTACCGATATTTAAAAAGGATATCATTCACGGAAAGTATCGACATGCCGGCGGGAAGTATCGACACACATGTGTATAAAAATACCGGCTGCACATTGTAAATATACTGCCGATTTTAGGTCTGTATATTTAATTAAAAATATCTGGAACTCGGTATATCGATATCTGAAAAGGATATCATTATTGGCTCTCGACATATTCAGGGAAAGTATCGACATACCGGCGGGATATTTAAAAAGGATATCATTCACGGAAAGTATCGACATGCCGGCGGGAAGTATCGACACACATGTGTATAAAAATACCGGCTGCACATTGTAAATATACTGCCGATTTTAGGTCTGTATATTTAATTAAAAATATCTGGAACTCGGTATATCGATATCTGAAAAGGATATCATTATTGGCTCTCGACATATTCAGGGAAAGTATCGACATACCGGCGGGAAGTATCGACGTACATGTATATAAAAATACCGGCTGCACATTGTAAATATACTGCCGATTTTAGGTCTGTATATTTACGCACTGATTTATTATTAGATATTCTGTAAATCAACAAGCTGGCAGTCTGCCTATCCCCTTACAGCAAGAATTGGAAGGAAAACGAAGCACGTTCAAGCTTGGCGGTAACCACTTTGCTAACAATGGTAACTGCATGTAAGTGGCACAATAGAAGGTGTCTGGTGGATCTAACGTTCGGTTTTGTCGCATATCGGATTTGTCCGGAACACTTGATGTTGACTTCACTGTTTTCTCATTTCTGCAAACGCCATCGACTTAGCAGCTGTACTGACAAAATTGCGTAGTGAAGCTAAACGTTGTAATTTCTGTTGTTAGCGCCGAGCGCCGAATACGTCAGCATTTACGCTCTCAAGTCTCCGCCTACAGCAACTACCAATTTTGTCAGTTAGAATTTTCTTCATTATTTTCAGCAACTGTTTTTGAAGAACGTCTATGTGAAGAAATAGAGCACTAGGTACGTTAAAAAGTGATTTTTATTAATGCAACTGGTGTGCTTCTTCTTCACATCGAAAATCTTGTTATTCCTTCACACGGCCACTGCCCAGTGCAGTCGGAGATCTTCTTTTGTGCCACATTTAACAGGTTCACAGAGCCAAAGTATTAAGACTCCTTCATACAGTGACAGTAAAATTACGTCCTACTACAATTTCAGAAGAAAAACTTCAAATATTTCCCGAAAATTCTGAAAAATATAATATGAAATAAAAATACAGTTACTGGATATTGCAGTCTTGATATTGATGTTTAGATATATCGTGGAAGAAAATCGTCGATACATATCGACATTCTTGAGAAAAAATCGGTATATCGATATTTTATCAACAGCACTGCTCTTTACCATAGCTTGTGATTCGAATTCTGGAGTTCATCTTTGTTAAGCTGCGTCAATTCCCTATAGCGACTAGAATAGTTATCGTTATGTCTGAACATATTTTGTGTCCCTCCATGTAATTGTGGTTTGGACCACAGCAAGCGTGCGGATCGCCTATGAATTCCGAAATTACAGACTGGCTAGTTATCATCTATTTGTATCGAGACTGCCTCTCATTGCATTGTGTTTACGAGAATATATCTGCTATTCTTCTAGCTGACTGTTACTGGTCACTAACCAATTAATTTCAATAAGCAATCGATATCTCTGCGGTACGCGAAGAAGAATCCGACGTAATCAAGATCATCAGAGAAGAAGATCATCAGGTGAGGATGTTTAGAACCCTGGATTCGGGGTTCTTCATGCTCCACACTGCCTCCACCTCACGCTCCACACGGATCCCTAAGAGCATTGTGATTCATGGATCGTAGCGAAGACAATGACAGGTAGAACCCATTTATTTCTTTAATGTGGATCCTTCCGAAGGCAAAAGAAACGAGCGCTCTGCAATACGTTAATATTACTGATTATCCTATAAGCTCCACAATTTTCCGTTACTATCCACGTCTTTCACAGTAACACTGCAATGCATATAATAAGAGGACGAAACCACAAGTTGAGAACAGCACATAAATACTCCGTCAAAACAGGCGTCGGAAAGCCCAACGATACCGGCAACCCCCATGTTTTCCTCTGCCGTGAACGTCACTTGATGCAGATATGGAGTGACCTCAGCACACCAGTTTCACGGTCGTTGTCAGTTATCGTGACCGGAGCCGGTACTTCTCAATCAAGTAGCTCCTCAATTAGCCTCACGAGGACTGAGCGCACCCCGCATGCCAAAAGCGCTCGGCAGACCAGGACGGTCTCCATCCAGGTGCCAAGCAAGCCCGACAGCTCTTAACGTCAGTGACCTGACTGCAGCCGGCGTTACCACTGCCAGAAGGCCTTTGGCATGAGAACAGTAAATTTTTTCATTTATTTAAAAAAGAGATATCAGCAAACAGAAAAAGTTTTGAGTTGTCAGTCATCTTCAGTAACAGACCACTGATATATGCAATACTTAGAAAAGCAAAAAAATTCAGAACACTACCCTGCGGCGTTCTGTAAGGTACGCCTTCTGTTCAAAACAGATTTTATTTCCTTATTTTACTATTTTACAGTTTTGTATCGCGTCTGCAGATATCATGTAGCATTCGGCGACTATAAAGCCGTACTGCACAACTCATGCAATTGGGAGTAAGTTTCAGTTCCCACGCTGGATGAAGGAGACGGTGGGAGAAGGTTGACGATGTGGCGTTGCCAGTGGACTGTGGTGTGAGGCGCTGTGGCTAGATTTGAGAACGCCCGTTACGTCAGCAGTGAGGTACGTAGGGAATGCACTGTTATTAGGGTACGAAGCAAGTAATCATTCTTCATAAATATTTGCTAATAGTACTCGCTGTTTTCAGCACAGATATTACGATATGCCTATAGGTCATACAGGAATAGAATCGCTTCCGCGAAGGACTTCGCGAGCTTCTCGGCGAAACAGGTAGAAACAATCCCACGCGATGACTCAGTAAGAGTCCAAGAACGGAATGTGTTAATCTCCGCACGGCCATTCATACTATACGCCTCTTAATACCACCTTCTACACACTCATTGGTTATACTGACACATTTCTAGAGTGTAGAAGTGTGGGGTTCTTCCAACCACCTACTATGCCATGACTCCAGTCAGATTAAAATTTCGTCGCTGTTTATTTACAGTTCAGGACAACCTTCTGCTTCCCATTTTCCAGATATGATGTGAACAACAGTAGAACCTCGTCCCTAGTCCATAATGTTCCAGACTGGTCGAAAGTATTGCGTGGTCCACACAATCAATTGCCTTTGTTGAATCATAGAAGCTACCTATCGTCCTGAACCTATAATTCTGCACTGAGAGTGACTATCACACAAGAGAATAAACTGAATTTTCTGTCGGCACTCCTTTTCAGAAGTCAAACTGCGAGTGTGCGAGCAAATTATGTATACTGAGTTGATCCGCTATTTTCTTACACTTTGCTTTCTTGAAAACGTTTGGAAGCTCTAACGGCAAAGAAATTCGCTGGTAATTTTTTACATTATAAAATGGTTAACACTTTGTAAACTGTTTATTGGAGCTGAATTTTGTTTGTTTCGAGAATAATGCCAAAAGTGGGTCTGGAAGGCACTGGAGCCTTTGTCGAACTGTTCCTGTGGCAGTTGGCCATACTGCTGCGTTCGTTGAACACCCCCCCCCCCCCCGCCTCCCCCTCCCCCCCTCTTTTTCTAAATAAGTCATCGCTACACCCGTCTGTCTCGATAGAAACTTGTACTGTAGTTCCCTTTTCTCAATGGCACCAGTTGCAAAGTTCCAGCAGTCTTTCTGTTTTTCATTCTTCACGACGTGGCTTGTCCAAATAGTGATATTCACTACTTGTGTTTAGAAGAGTGAGCACTGTGATCTGTTAGTCATTAATCTCATTATCAAGATTCGCTTCTGCAGATACGAGAACATAGAGAAAACACTCCAATAACGCATTTGAACTTCGTTAAATTATGTGAGAAATACTTCATTAGTTACTATTTTCAATTACAATATCGTGGTACCTACGGTGAATGGTATACATAGGAAGAATATGTGATACAAGAATAGTACTGAACATTACATTCTAGATCGTGAAAACTTCGTATAAACAATTTGGTCCTGTCTTGCAATTCCTAATTACCACGAACATATGTTTTGCTTCAGTTTGGAAGACATCAGTAAATAGTTAAATATCTACAAATGATAGAATAAACATCAGTCAACCATTGACTACGCCTTTGACTTCAGCTTTCAGCATTTTATTAAATCTTACAGTGTTATATTTTATTTAAAGACGTAATTTGCGAATGATTAAACCACAAATCAGAATGCATGTACTACATATTGCCACAATCTTAGCTTCCACTGGGTAATCTGAATCAAAATTAAACCACGTGTCGCTATAAGTCCAGTGTCCGTATTTCTCGGAAGTTTTCTGTTTACCTTGACGGGCTGTTACTTTATGAGGTATTTAAGTTACGAAAATATACTTTTTTCTGCAGTTTTATTGCAATGTGCCGAAATATTGTCTTAGCTATCTCGTCGAGAGGGTACCGGAACTTCTTGAGAACGACCTCCTTTGCCGTCTTGCGTAGCCATTTCACGCATCCTTCGCCAAAAAGGTCGGCTGAACGCAGCACGAGAAACAGCATTTTACATAGTGTGAACAGATGAACGGCCTTTTGAATATTCATGAAGCTCGGTTTGGTGCGCCAGAAGCGAAAGGTATTCTTTCTCCCCTGCGGTGTGTTCGGATGAGCAGGCGCCGCGGACCACGACGGATCGTGTAATATTCCGTTTGATCCTACAACCGCGGCTACGGTTGTAGTTTATTGCTCAGCTGCCATTGTGAGAGGTGACTACAAAGCGAGATGAAATGGCGTGCGCGGAAAAAGCAGGGCAATTAACGAAATGCCTTCCACATGTTTTGTTTTATGCATTGACAAGGTCTCCTAGCACAGGAAACCACGTCTCTGCAGGACATGGTGGTAACAAAAAAGTCGTTGTCAAACATTTATCGTGGGCATCTGACACAATACTGAATGTTTTTTTTTCTTTTTTCTTTTTCAGTAGCAGATACATGTTGGAAGCCGAGAAGAGTATTAAGAAGCCATATTACGGGGGATTACATCTTCAGCTGCCTATAGGCATTGAAATAAATCGATTTTGAAGGATGTCACTGAAACTGGTCCATTAATAGCTTTGTTAAAAAAAATTATTTTTTTATTTTTTTAAGGAGTCTGCCCGGCGCCCAAAACGAGGTATGGGGGCAAAGTGACTATCGCCTCGGCCATACAGGCACGCTCCCCATACAACCAAATTCTGAACCTGTCACGCAAAAGTAGCGCCTCCCAGCCATTAGCGCCACTGATTGTAGCATTCGCCAGGTCTCGCAGCGATTCAGGATATATGGTGAATCTGTACTGAATGTAACTAGAGCCATCCTCGCTCTGTATGTGTAGATATGTGGTGTCTGCTCAGTCGGATATGTGCGATGGAACAGACACCATGTACCTATGTATTAAGGAGCTAACTCAGGTGCTTGAAGACAATGAAAATCTAGGCGGAGGTAGGTACATGATGGGCATTAAAGTATTTGTCCTATTGCGTTAGTACAGTATGTCTGTTATAAATAATAAAATGCAGAGTGTCATCATGATATTTCAAGATGGTCTCTTGTTGTCGAGCAGATGTGTAGAATTATCAGCTGACAGACAAGTATGAATCCTCTGGAAGCTGTTTTGGTCGATTTTCTGTGATGATAATTCTACATTGTTTTGCTCAACAACAAAAAAGTGTTGCGAAAACCAGCTACAAGTCAAATTTGCTGAAACTAAGTTAAAAATGCTACAACACTGAACTATGCATCTATACAAAAAACTTATGTTGAACCCTATGACATGTTATATACGTGAAGAAGTTTTTGTCAGGATGACACAGCTCAAGTAACAACGCTTTTCTTCTTCTTCTTCCTGGCTCTGTCTCGTGATCACACAGTTCACTCTGGTTCATGGGCTGCAAATTTATTTAATTTTTCCAGAACGAAATTTTCACTCTGCAGCGGAGTGTGCGTGATATGAAACTTCCTGGCAGATTAAAACTGTGTGCCTGACCGAGACTCGAACTCGGGACCTTTGCCTTTCGCGGGCAAGTGCTCTACCAACTGAGCTACCGAAGCACGACTCACGGCCGGTACTCACAGCTTTACTTCTGCCAGTATCTCGTCTCCTACCTTCCAAACTTTACAGAAGCTCTCCTGCGAACTTGCAGTTGGTAGAGCACTTGCCCGCAAAAGGCAAAGGTCTCGAGTTCGAGTCTCAGTCAGGCACACAGTTTTAATCTGCCAGGAAGTCTCATATTTAATTTTTAATTATGCATCTGGATGTCATTCCTCGCATCACAATGGACATTTAACGTATGGGAGAAAAATCGTGTGCATCAGCTGTCTGAAAATCGTGTAAACTTTGTTCCACGAATTGTATTTTAAATGTTTATGTGTCACGATTACTGAGACTGAGATTAGGGTCCAGCACGGAATTTACGTTAACAAGCGTTGTGAAGACAAGCTGGCCGGTGTTCCAGATCAAAGGCCGTCCGTCCGACGTGCGGGTTCCATCGACGTCTCGCTGATTCCCGCGTCTCACAAACTAGCAAGCTACGTTCATTTATTTAATTTTGGTTAGGTTCCCTTAACACTCCTCACAGCCCTTGCTTTCGCTCCCCGTTCCACCGTATTATTCGCCTCTCTCTCTCTAATTAATTCTCCTTCTCATGTTTTATATATATACAGGGTGGCGCAGGGAACCGAAAAATTTCGAAATAACGTCATTTCCATGAATAAATTCATAAAACTAGTAATTTATTAACGAAAGTGAATGTATTCAGTATGCCATTATTCAGTATGTCTTTACACTCAAAATGTCCAAAAGTGTCTCTTTACTTTTTAAAGATGACATCGGAAAGATGTGCTCCCATTCGGCGTTCACACTCTAACAGCCTGTTATGAAAACTCTGGAATGCGCGGTGTAGCAGATCTTGGGGAATGGCAGTGATTTCGTTTTCAATGTTCTCTTTCAGTTCATGGATTGTTGCAAGACGTGTACGGTACACCTTGCCTTTAAGATATCCCCACAGGAAGAAGTCACACACACTAAGCTCAGGGGATCTCGCAGGCCATGCAATGTCACCGTTACTTGAAATAATGCGTCTTCCAAACAATTGACGAACTACTGCCATCGATTGTCGAGCAGTGTGTGACGTGGCTCCATCCTGCTGAAACCACGTTTTCGACGTTAAGATTAGGCTCGTACAGTCTCGGTGTAAAGAATGTTCGAAGCATTTCAACATATCGAGCGGATGTTACTGTCACAGCACTACCATCCTCACGTTCAAGAAAATAAGGGCCGATAACACCATGACATGATACAGCACACCATATTGTGACCTTGGCGCTATGTAGTGGTCGCTGGTGCAACTTACAAGGATTTTCCTGTGCCCAATAACGAAAATTCTGTTTGTTCACGAATCCGTTCAGGTGGAAATGGGCTTCGTCTGATGTCCATAAGTTACCAAGGAAATTCTCGTCCTCGTTGATTTTAGCCAATATCTGGCAAGTAAGCTCCATACGTAACGCTGGGTCTCGTTCATGTAAGTGTTGCACAATCTGCAACTTATAGGGATGGAAGTCTAATTCGTGCAGTGTTATTTGTAAACTTCGTCGCTTAATCCCTAGCGAAGATGCAGGCTGTCGAACGGAGCGGCGAGGACTTCTCTCGATTGCAGCTCTAGCAGCTGCAATGTTCTCTGGGGTACGTACCGTTGGAATGCCACCTGGAGGTTTCTTTTTCAAGGCAGATCCTGTTTCTTCAAAATTACGTACCCAAGTTGTAATCGCATGCGCAGATGGGACACGTCCATGACGCACAAGCTGGTAATGCTCTCGAAATGTTCTCTGCGCGGCAGTCGCACTATCAGCATTTTTGTAAAACGCTCTCACAGCTACTGCACGTTCCGCACCAGTCCAGTTCTCCATGATTACTAAATGGCAATGCGCTCACATCAATTATGCAAAGTTTAGAACATCTGCCGGTGCTACAGTGCTGCCAACGGTAACGTTCAATATTCGCCATTCCCCTGCGCCACCCCCGCACGCAGTCCTCCGTTCACTTTAGTTAATCATAGATACAACAGACGTCGAAAGGTTTGCCTAAGTCGAACAGTAAAGGGGACTCCACGCCAACAGAGGGGAGACACTGCTAAACGTAGGACCAGAGCTTGATCACGAACACTTTAAAGCTATAACTGGTCCTATAGCTCGTCGCTAGAAAACCTACTTGCTGTAGGAGCAGTGCCGGGTTCGATTCCTGGACTCGAGAAAGGTATCTGCGTAGAAGAATGATTGTCCCTGACCAAAACAATACGCACAAGGGCCAAAACTTATTAATTATCTGTTTCAAGGCATATCAACATATGACTGCTAATTCATGCTTAACAACTGACAGTATTATGTAAATCTCATCACATGTTTGATTGCAATAAAGAACAATGAATATAATGAATATCATAAAAGATGTTCCTTTAGACCTACGTTATACATTGACAGATCTTTGTAATTGCATTATTCATAATACAAATGTTCGAATGCATGTCCGCCTTGCTGGATGCATTGATGTAAGCGCTTCTCGTTATTAACATGGACATCTCTTAACATTTGTGCAGATACTGAAGCATAAGCATGACGTATTGGTTCGTTTAACACATCTGGATTTTCCGGTTCCATTTCGTAAATCTTCGCTTTGATATAACTCCATAACAAACAATCCAAGTGCGTTAAATCTAACGACCTCGTTGGTCATCGAATACAACCACGACGACCTATCCACCGTTTGGGGTACACATTGTTGAGGTATTCCCTAACCCCTCTACAGTAATGGGGTGGTGCACCATCGTGCTGAAACCAGTGCCTGACAGCTAAGTTGGATGCCGTCGTGGATTTAGCTCATTCTGTAGGAACTGCAAACACAGACGAGGAGTTAGTCTGAGAGTCAAATAAATTGGCCCAGAGATGCGGTTTCCTAGAATTCCGCGCAATACATTAACACCCCAGTGCGCCTGCATGTGATGTGGTCGTAACCAGTGAGAATTTGCAGGAGTCCAGTAATGTAGACTGTGTCTACTGACAGTGGTGTCATTGGCGAATGAATGAACATAGAAATAACGAATACATTTCATAGCCGAAGATGAAATCAGCAGCAAAGATTAAACGATTAATCAACTAACTTCAAACACTATATAAAGCAGCTCTGTAACCATATAGCATCGTTAGTGAGACTGTCAAATATGCTACGAGAAATTCGTTAACATACACTGAAGCGCCAAAGAAACTGGTATAGGCATGCGTATTCAAATACAGATATATTTAAACAGGTAGAATGCTGTACTACGGTCGATAAGGGATATATAAGACAACAAATGTGTGACGCAGTTGTTAGATCAGTTTCTGCTGCCACAATGACAGGTTATCAAAATTTAAGTGAGTGTGAATGTGGTGTTATAATCGGCGCACGAGCGATGGGATACAGCATATCCGAGGTAGCGATGACGTGGAGAAAATCCCGTACGACCATTTCACGAGTGTACCCTGAATATCAGGTATCCGATGAAACATCAAATATCCGACATCGTTGCGGCCGGAAAAAGGACCTGCAAGAACGGGACCAATGACGACTGAAGAGAATCGTTCAACGTCAGAGAAGTGCAATCCTTCCGTAGATTGCTGCAGGTTTCAACGCTGGGACATCAACAAGTGTCAGCGCGCGAAACGTTCAACGAAACATCATCGATATGGACTTTCGGAGCCGGAGACCCACTCGTGTAACCTTGATGACTGCACGACACAAAGCTTTACGTCTCGCCTGGGACCGTCAACACCGACACTGGACTGTTGATGACTGGAAACATGTTCCCTGGTGAGCGGACGGACGTGTACAAGTATGTAGACAACATCATGAATCCATGGACCCTGCATGACGGCAGCAGACTGTTCAAGCTGGTGGAGGCTCTGTAACGGTGTAGGACATGTGCAGTTGGAGTGGTATGGGATCCTTGATGCGTCCTAGATAAGACTCTGACAGGTGACACGTACGTAAGCATCCTGTCTGATCATCTGCATATATTCATGTCCATCGCCAATTCCGACGGACTTGGGCAGTTCCAGCAGGGCAATGCGATGCTACACATGTCCAGAATTACTACAGATTGGCTTCAGGGATACTCTTCTGACTTTAAACACTTCCACTGGCCTCCAAACTCTCCAGACATGAAGATTATTGAGCATATCCGGGATGCCTTGCAAGGTGCTGTTCAGAAGACATCTCCACCCCCCGGATTTATGGTCATCCGTGCAGGATTCATAGTGTAAAATCCCTCCAGATATTACACTACTGCGTGCTCACGGGGGCCCTACACGACATTGCATAGGTGTACCAGTTTTTCAGTGTATAAATATAAATTAAAATGCCCTGGACAGCATCCACTAATGTGAAAAAGGACCAACAAACTATTACAAATTCGCTAAAATATAAAACATGGGTCACAGAATCATAGACAGCAATTTAATAAGCGACAGTACCGACCAATGTGATACGGAAGTCAAGAATAACTATGCGTAAGTACCTTTGTACACACACACCATATAACATGTAAATACAAAATATTTAGCAAATGAAGATAAAATTCTACTTATTATTTGCAGATGGCTTAACAGTCGCAACTGTAGCCGAAATAGGCCAACCACCAAAGAGCCCCCCCCCCCCCTGGTTCTCAGGGAAAGAAAAAATTCTGGCTGTTACTTCATCTTTGGCCGAATGAACGTTTCTATTCTGTGGGAGGTACGAATAAGTAAAGGCTCTTCACCCAAAATTATAAGATTAGTTGCAGAAATAAAGTAAAAAGGGTAGTGAAATAAAATGTTGGATGATTGGTTGTCATATTTACCTACGCTCCATTAGTTGAAACTACCTTTCGCGTGGACGGTCCTCTCCCAAGCTGTTGCAGCTGTTCTCCAGTAGCAAATTCCAGACAAAGATTTACAAAAATATGTTAAATCTGATTGTTATGACGACGACGAACGAGTCGTCGCTAATGCTAAATAGAAACACATAAATCACTGCAGGTTTGTAAGTAACGTCGATAAGGTGCTGGCTGCATGGTCTGGATCTGCAACTAAAATAATTAGATGTCGTCGGCAAAATTAATATACATTGTACTTAAGTGGTTGTACAGGATTCTTCTTGGCTGCATGCATATAAACAGATAGCTATTGAGGCCTCACTTTAGGCCATATGTTTCTAAGCGCATTGTTAGAGGTTGCTTCCTATCTGCTGAAGGCTATGCTACTTTAGTACTTGACGTTCCCAGCAAGAGTGGACGAGAGCTAAACACTTGATACAAGCCGCGGAGCGGCGCTAGCGGCGGTGGTCGCAACTAGCGGGTCCAACGATACTACGAGGTACATTCAAGTTCTAAGGCCTCCGATTTTTTTTCTAATTAACTACTCACACGAAATCGATGAAACTGGCGTTACTTATCGACGTAATCGCCCTGCAGACGTACACATTTTTCACAACGCTGACGCCATGATTCCATGGCAGCGGCGAAGGCTTCTTTAGGAGTCTGTTTTGACCACTGGAAAATCGCTGAGGCAATAGCAGCACGGCTGGTGAATGTGCGGCCACGGAGTGTGTCTTTCATTTTTGGAAAAAGCCAAAAGTCACTATGAGCCAGGTCAGGTGAGTAGGGAGCATGAGGAATCACTTGAAAGTTGTTATCACGAAGAAACTGTTGCGTAACGTTAGCTCGATGTGCGGGTGCGTTGTCTTGGTGAAACAGCACACACGCAGCCCTTCCCAGACGTTTTTGTTGCAGTGCAGGAAGGAATTTGTTCTTCAAAACATTTTCGTAGGATGCACCTGTTACCGTAGTGCCCTTTGGAACGCAATGGGTAAGGATTACGCCCTCGCTGTCCCAGAACATGGACGCCATCATTTTTTCAGCACTGGCGGTTACCCGAAATTTTTCTGGTGGCGGTGAATATGTGTGCTTCCATAGAGCTGACTGGCGCTTTGTTTCTGGATTGAAAAATGGCATCAACGTCTCATCCATTGTCACAACCGACGAAAATAAAGTCCCATTCATGCTGTCGTTGCGCGTCAACATTGCTTGGCAACATGCCAAACAGGCAGCCATGTGGTCGTCTGTCAGCATTCGTGGCACCCACCTGGATGACACTTTTCGCATTTTCAGGTCGTCATGCAGGATTGTGTGCATAGAACCCACAGAAATGCCAACTCTGGAGGCAATCTGTTCAACAGTCATTCGGCGATCCCCCAAAACAATTCTCTCCACTTTCTCGATCATGTCGTCAGACCGGCTTGTGCGAGCCCGAGGTTGTTTCGGTTTGTTGTCACACGATATTCTGCCTTCATTAAACTGTCACACCCACGAACGCAATTTCGACACATCTATAACTCCATCACCACATGTCTCTTTCAACTGTTGATGAATTTCAATTGGTTTCACACCACGCAAATTCAGAAAACAAATGACTGCACGATGCTCAAGTAAGGAAAACGTCGCCATTTTAAGTATTGAAATCAGTTCTCATTCTCGCCGCTGGCGGTAAAATTCCATCTGCTGTACGGTGCTGCCATCTCTGGGACGTATTGACAATGAACGCAGCTTCATTTTAAAACAATGTGCATGTTTCTATCTCTTTCCAGTCCGGAGAAAAAAAATCGGAGGCCTTAGAACTTGAATGCACCTCGTAATACGGACTGCAACCCCTAACAAGTGTGGTATCGAACGTTGATACCACATTCCTCCCCTGCAAATCTACAAACGACCGATGAATATGGCTTCCGACTGCCGGCTGGAGGACCCCATGCTGACGTAGTCCAGGAGGTGGGGAGCGTGACTGCAGGCCCACAGACCCGCACCCTGGCATTCGGACCGAAGGGAGACAGGAAACGCCTGGAAACCTACTCCAGGATGCACGTCAACATGATGTGTCTGCGCTTCTACAACTATGGGAGGAACTGAAGGGCCGACCTCCATCGGGTAGGGGCACCCGACCAGCAACAAGGACTGGAAACCAGGAATGTGCCGACTGTCTACTGCGGTGGACGGCGTTGTAACCGGAATTTCACTGTGCCCTATCACAGTTGAAGGCACGTGGTCATACGGTCATTATGTCGCCGCAGATATGCTGGCACTGCGGCCGAATCCGGCACGATACATGGCGTCCACGCTGATGCGTCGTCGCGTGGCAAAGGCGAAGCTACGGCAACGCCACCTAGAGAGAAGGCCTGTGCGCTGAGCAGCTCGCCTGCCAAGAGTAGTCATACAAGTTCCGTCCATCCAAGAGCAGCTTTTACTGGCAGGCACTTCTAGAAACGCTTTTCTCTGGCTACATATTATATTTCTAGTGTCGTATATCGCTATTTCAACAAAATTTCTCTTATATTAATTATTTCACATGCTAATACATTAAAACTTGCCTGTTTTTACACTGCAAATCCAAAACTTCTAACGGGATTGATGGTTTCATTAGGCCTATACACGTGTTTTCAACTACACACAAATTGGCATTTTTAATAATGAAAACATCAGGATCTTTCCATGTGAAATCAATACAAAATATGATTTAACATTGATTATTCGGAATTTTGCATATTTCATTTTATTCTATCAAAATGATGAAACATCCAAAATCGAATATTTTTTATGATTTTTATTTTTGAGTTCTTAGCGCCAAAATTCTGCCATTTTTGTCTTACTTTGAAACCTTAAAAAGGCCACAATCACAAAACCATTTGACTTAAAGACCTGAAATTTGTACCAATTTATTCAGTTTCTTCTAAGGTTTAAAGATGTGTTCTCTAAATCAATAACAAAACAATATCTTTAAACACATTACGTGGAGAACGCCGAAGCACATGATGACTCGCTCTTGTTCCGTATCAGGCTTCACTTTCATGGAGAGCAAACAACTAAAATCGAATGAGAAATAATAACAAGTAAGTAAATATTAATGTTACGCTCATAACCCAACAGAAATTGGCGTTTAGTGCCCTGTAACTTCTGTGAATTCAGCGGCAATATAGAAAATCAAAATTGCAATGGACACTTTATGAATGGTGTTCAGCTTTAATTTCCTCTTACAGAATTTAAAATATGTTAGTGGCGCCAATAACAATAATAATAATAATACAATACTCTCAAAAGATTAACACAGTAAGTGCCAGGGGATGTGTAAATTTAAGGTTATGGCTCACATTGTTTACTTTATACTACAGTATAATTGTAAATGAACTTAAATGACTTACCTTTATTGTTACTTACCTTTGTTTTTCCCTTGGGATAGCCCGTTTCCATTTCTCTAATAATTTTTCTTCCTTTGGAAACAAAAAAAAACTTGCATTTTCGGTCCCGTCGGGTAATTGCCTTTACACCCGATCCCACAACATCTGTACGGCATTTTCTCTGTTACTAACACAAATTCGAACAGTGCATCACATAAATAACTTTACAAACGTTCTAAAACAGTTACGTTGTGCTGCATTCACGTACTCCCATGCTCAGCACAGCTTTATAAGACACTTGCCTCTTCCTTTTGTTATGACTACTCTTGGATACCCCTCATGCTGTACACGGGGACCACTCAGGCCTTCTCTCCAGGTGGCGTTGGCTACGGGCGCTGCCACCCAGCGGCGAGGAGAGCAAGGAAGCGGTCCCCGCCAGGGCAGCCCCGTCGGCGCCGACACTGGAAACATAGGGCAAGCGGCAGAGACCCTACGACTAAAGAGGCACATCTGATTGTGATGCCTGCGCACCTCATCAGATGGACCTGATATGACAAACACAGCGCGGCCAAGATGGCGAAGAATGCGCCCTTTCAACCATCGGCGATTGCTGCGGAAATGACGAAAATAGACAATATCATCTGGCTAGAATTTGTGGGTCTTCCGTGGCAAAGAAACGCGGTGCGGTGGATGCAAAAAATTCATCAGAGTTCTGTGAGGACGACCATGCAATAATTCAGCTGGCGAAGCCTCGTCGAGTAGCTGCGATCGGTAAGAAGATAAAAACAACAAAAGAGATTCCTCGCGAGAATAACATTGGCTCAATTTAGACATCTGCGACTTAAAGGTCCGAACGAATCTTTCAGCGGTTCCGTTCAATTGAGGGGAGAACGGTGCTGAAGTTAAATGCTGAATACCATTATAGTATGAAGGCTTTCACGACCGGATGACATATCTTCTGGTAAACCTTCCGGGATGTAAGGTCGTGGTACATGAAACTTTTCAGCTCCTAACGTTTCGTCCAGAGCTGCGCTGGACATCTTCAGAGGGGTGTTTCTCCTCCGGTGAGTCTTGCCGACTGACGGGTCGGACGTCTGAGAGCGACTTATATATCGTAGAAGATATGAATACCATTAGTTTCACAAAAGGTTTCTAACTCTGCAGCCACAAATTAAGGTCTATTGTCGGTGACAATGTCTTGTGGCAAACCTTCGACGCAAAATATTTCTATTTGCGAGTGGAAAAGGAGGGGAAATGACAATTGGTACAGGATACTCTTCGGCACGCACCGTACGGTGGCTTGCGGAGTATCTTTGTGGATGTAGATGTTTGGAAGCATCCATCATACAGTCCACACATTGCACCAGATGATTTCCGTCTTTTCGACAAGCTGAATGAAAATCTGTGAGGAAAGAGATTTTCCTTAGAGGACGTTCAGACAGCGATACCCGAATAACTCCGTTACCAAGGAGCAGATTTCTGTCGTCGAAGAATTGAACAGTTCGTAGAACGTTCCGACCGTAGTTTACAGAGGCCTGGTATGTTGAAAAATAGTGTCGCGTACCTGTGTCGCTTTGAAATGTAGTCCAGCATTTAATTAGTAGGTATTTGGCATACCATAATAATGTGTAGCTTACTTTTTGAAGTCCCTTCATATCTAATGACTGCTTTAGGAGACACTTTCAGGTGCTACGTCTGAGCACAGCATCACTGCAAGAGATCTAAGTACGCAGACAAACAAAAGCAATCAGAAATCATCCAAGACTACTGTGTACTGCCCCTTCGCGACAGAAGTAAAGTGAGTAATTTCGCAGTATATTTTTGTTTCCGGACATATACTTAAATGATTCCAATTCGTGGTTCATGGATATCATCGTGATGTGAAAATTATTGTGGAGCGGGTGTGAGACATTAATGAGAAATTACGTTACCATACGACGATTTTAATAACATGATCTTTAAATTTAATCAGGTAAATGTGACTATTTATTGAAGCAAATAAACAAGTTAAATTGTACACTTGAAGTACATTACATTAATTGATACGACAGTGTCTTGATAGAAATACTAAGAACTACCCTCAACATTGTTTTCCTTCTGAAGTAATATACTTGTAAAAATTAATTTTCATTGTGCTGAATTGCAGAGTGATTTTTGAAGCTGTTGTATTTTATTATTGCAAATATTATTGGTGCAACTCCTAGCATCAACCTTTTAGATTTATAATTTTGAGGAGTTTCACAGTGAAGATTCGTTAAATCGCCCAGCAAATAATTAGATGCTGACTCATGTAAAGTGCACTCATTTTCCAAGTAAACATTGTTAAGTACTTTAATATATTTTTGTCTAAAAGAAGAATTTAATGTTTTTCAAGCTGGTAATATTAAACTCGTTGTTATTGAACTAGTGTGGTGTATTGTCGCTGTTTGTATATCTGTGAAGAAAACTATCCTGATCGGCGTCGACAACTCCCAGAGCATACGTAATTTCATACACATAGACAAGTCAATCTCGTGTTGGAGAAGCAGCTGCCGACTCCGACGGTTGCCGGTAAAATTCTTGAAATGTAAGAGAAACAAAACTTGTATAGGATATTCTCGAACTGGAACAATGCCATTCGCATTTGGTCTTTCGATGATCGTCTGCGGGTGAAATGAGTTCCTTTTAGTAGAGAAAACTTTCTCTATTCTTTCGACCATGTTATTGAAGCAGGGTCTGCAGCAAACATCGACACCAAATGTTCGCAGTCCTATAGAAGCTTGTAGTACATAATAGTTCATCACAGAATCCGTCGATCAAAATTAAATACGCGCAATTACCTTTGAAATGCAACAGACTGTATTACGAACGTTACTAAACTACACATTAACATTAGTTATCGCTTGTCAATCTCAAAACTCACAAATTATCCAATATGGCGGCTGACAATGACATTTCATTGCACACACTTCCTACACGTCATCTCGTTATCCTCTCTCGTAACAAAGTCCAGTTACATTCCGATTTTCTAACTTTTCTTCATTCGCCATGGAGCAACGCAAGTCAAGGTATAAACTTTTCGGTAGGTATGTTGTCAGCGTGACATATTTGAAAACAATGATTAATTTAATATAAAAGCACAATGCATGCACTTGAAATATCTTATTTAAAGAAAGGTTGAAACGTCCCCTTTGAACAATTTATACACGACTGTGCTTAACCTGACACACAATATTTTTAGCGCAACGCAATCTGACTATCAAAGATCCCTGCAAAAGAATGGCCCTGAGTAACATTAAACTATACCTTTCAGAAATCACTTACCTCACAAAAATCTTCATTACTCGAACTACTGCAATACAGCGAGCGCCACTACTGCCAGCTAAATAAAAGATTCAAACTACGGAAGGCACTAACTACTGATAGGGATAGTTAGCAAATGAAAGATATTAATAGAGAACAAACAATGTATTTACCTTAATATCATCATATATCTAGCAGTTCATGACAAATTACAAAACTCCACCATCTCTCTCCCCACATCCACCACTGCTGGCGGCTCACCTCCAACTGCGCAACGCTACGCGCTGTTCACATCCAGCTGCCGCTGCCCAACACTACAATGGCAGACAACAATGCAAACTACCCGCAGACTGCACACAGCACAGCCAGCGATTTTTCATATAGAGCGCTACGTGGCGTTACCAATAAGAACACATAAACAGCCTACTTACAAGGTCGTTGAACTGATCACTCCCTTCTGCCAGCAAGTACGGGCCAAGGGATATTATAGTACCCACTGATTGATTTTTAAGAATAAAATTTTGGGTAGGTACGTTGTCAGTGTGATATATTTAAAAACAATCATTACCTTAATAAAAAATCACAATACATGCATTTGAAAGATCTTATTTATGAGATTTTGTTGAAACTTTAATGCACCAACTTCTGAAAACAACCGACTTTTTCCTTACCATTGTTTGCAGCTAGGGTAAACATACACACACAAACACACACAAAATAGGGCATTTGACTGTTACCTGGAAATCACCTTGAATGGTTAATTATGACGTTTTATGCACAGAACATCGTTTTTCCCTCACTAATTTAATTATTAAAAAAACTGAAATTAAATTCAAATACTTTGAAAGCCCATTAAAATTGTCCATTTGAGTCATGTGATGCGTGTGACGTCACTGGCAACAACGCTGCTCCCGCTGTCGTAATTGCGAAATCACAGTGTGGTATCTTGCTTTGAATTTTACGTTTCACAAAGTGGGTTAAAGTTGTGTATAGTACCACACTGTACGACTGATTCTATAAAACTTCCTGAAAAACTGTTTTTGAGTATTCGAAAGAATGAGTAGATGCGTAAAATGTGGATGCAACTCTCCCACATTGATCGAAATGAGGTAGTGGTCACTACATGTGTTCCTCTCTGTGAGCAACATTTTGATGTAGGTAAACATTCCAAGTAGGAAACTATTTCCTGCCTTATATGACTCTTATTCTGAAGGATCGGAGAAACCATTTAGCAACTTCCGACCACATTATTTCTCCCAAACATGTGGTTCAGGACAATAATTTGCCACTTACAGTTGTCTCCATTGAGCCTATTGTAAAGCAATGTGATTTTGACAGAGAGTAGAATTGGACATTGCTTGGAACTTACAAGGGCACTACGGTAAAATGAATGTAGGTCCTGCTAAAGCACTTTTAGCTCACTATGTTTCCGCAGCAGTTAAGTATGCAGTGGAACAACAGATGCTACGTCACTTGCACATTTTATGGATATAAACAGTTCACAAACTCGGCATTTTGCAGATATTCTATTAGAAACGTAAACTAAAAGAAAACTATGTTTTTGGTGTAATATCGAAAAAATTTCATTTCCATGTATTTATGAAACGACCTTGAAATTATGAAACAGTCGAACAGCTATTTTGCACATATTGTGTTTATGCAAACATCCATACAATGATTTTGCAAACATTGCAACGTCTCTTCGTAGCTCTATAGATGGTTATTGTTTTCGCTTACAACCGTTTGCTTTTCGCAGTTGAAAGCTGTCGAAAGCGCTGTCACGCGTCAGGATTTCCGTATGTTGAGTCGATTGTAGAAGTGTGCTGGTAGTAAGAAATAAACGTATTAAAGCTTCATATATGGTGAGGCATTTTTTAAACGAATGTTCCTGACGTCATATCTCCTAAACTATGAGTGGCACTGTAATAGAATTTTGTAGGTGCATTTAGCAGCATATGTGAATAGTGTCTGAAAAATTTATTGTGAATATTATTAGTGGAACAGAAGTAATAAATTTAAACGTCATGAATGCAATCGCAGTGTTTCACGTATCTCATTGTTTATGACGTCATATCACCGGAACTATGATATGTGGTCTCACACCGACAATGACTTTTGCCTAGCAGCAGGGGATATGTGTACCAAGTTTGGCTGAAATCGGTTCAGTGGTTTAGGAGATATGGAAAATACGAGGGTGGTTTGAAAAGTTCTCGGAATCACCACTAGTTGTTCACTTGATATTCATTGGACTGTTGCCTGTAAACACGTGCCACGTCAGAGCTCTTGGAAGAGAGGTACGGCTGTGACGTGGCTCTGTTGATGTTCCCGCGTAGTGATTTGCCAAGTGGACAAATGAAATTAAATTTGGTCGGGAGATCTTAGATGATGATCCGCGCAGTGATCGGCCAAGATGTGTCACTACTCCAGAAATGATGGCAAAAGTGTACAAAATGGTCATGGAGTATCGCCGACTGAAAGTGCGTGAAATTACTCACGCTTGTCAGATGTCATCTGAAAGGGTGTATCGCATTTTAACTGAAGAATTAAAAATGAGAAAAATGTCTGCAAGATGGGTGCCGCGACTCTTGATGCGCGCCCGCACACATGTGCCGTCAGCCTTGGCAAAATTACACAAACTAAGGTATGAATTGTTGCCACATCCGCCTTATTCACCTGATATGGCTCCGTCAGACTTCCATGTCTTCCAAAAACTGAAAATGTTTCTTGATGGACGAAGATTCACGTCAAACGAAGAACTGATAGCCGGAGTTGACAGCTATTTTTCAGTCCTGGAGGAGACTCATTTTCGAGATGGGATTAAGCCACTGGAACACCGTTGGACCAAGAGCATTAATCTCAAGGAGACTACATTGAGAAATAAAGAAAAGTTTCAGTGATGTAAGTACATTTTCTATTCCGTTCCGAGAACTTTTCAAACCACCCTCGTTCACACACATATCTATGTACGCTGAGGTGACGAAAGTCATGGCATAGCAGTATGCACTAATGCAAATGCCGGTAGTTTCGCGTAGACAAGGTGTGAAAGGGCAATGGTTTGGCGAAGCTGTCATTTGTAGTCTCGTGATGCATGTGAAAAGGTTTCCGACGTGATTTTGATCGGAACACGTGAGTGGTAGTAGGAGCTAGACAAGCGGGACATTCCATGTTGGAAATCGTTCGGAATTCTGTATTCTGAGATCCACAGTGTCAAGAGTTTTCCGGGAATACCAAATTTCAGGCATTACCTCTCACCACGGACTACGCAGTGGCCGACGGCCTTCACTAAACGACGGATAACAGCAGCGTTTGCTTAGAATTACTAGCGCCAACAGACGAGCAACACTGCGTGAAACGACCGCAGATATCAATGTTGAAGGTACGACGATCGTATGTGTTAGGACAGTAGGTGAAATCTGGTGTTCATAGGCTATGACAGCAGACGAACGACGCGGATGCCTTTGCTAACAGCACGACATCGCCTGAAACACCTCTCCTAGACTCGTGACCAAATTGGTTGGACCCTGGACAACTGGAAAACCGTGGCCTGGTCATATGAGTCCCGATATCATTTGGTAAGAGCTGATGGTAGGGTTCCAGTGTGGCGCAGACCGCACCAAATTATGGACGTAAGTTCTGAACACGGCATTGTGCAACCTAGTGGCGGCTCCACAATGGTGTGGGCTGCGTTTACATGGAATGGACTGGGTTCTCTGGTCCAAATGAAGGATCACTGACTGGAAATCTTTATGTACGTCTGCTTGGAGATCATTTGCAAACGATTCATCGAGTTTACGTTACCAAACGACGATGTAATGTCACGGAGCCAAAGCTGTTCCCGGTTGGTTAGAAGAACATTCTGGACAGTTCGAGCGAATAATTCGGGCCCCCAGGTCACCCGACATGAATCCCATCGAACATTTATGGTACATAATCGAGACTTCAGTTCGTGCATAACGTCCGGCAACACTTTTGCAATTATAACTCAACGTTTCTGCAGGGGACTTCCAACGACTGGTCGAGTCCATGCGACGTGGACGTCAGCAGTACGCGGGGAAAAAGGATGTCCTACACGATATTAGGAGGAATCTCACGACTTTTGTTATGTCAGTACGCATCCATTTTTATAATGTGTATGAATCCTCGAGTAGTTTAAATTAATGATCTGGAGGAACAAAGAAATGCTATGTGTAAAGCTGTAGAAAGCAAACACGATGATGCTCTGCAGTTCCAGATGAGTGTCTTTGCGCTGTCAAAAAATCTGAAAATTGAGGAAAAAGATACCCAGAAAACAGTAGTAGTTCTGGTAACAACGGTAGAAATTAACAGTTAGAATTATCTGCTGAAAGAAAAAGTTTCCACTCAGTAGGGATCATACACTCGCAGGCTGTAAACCCCTCCTGTTTTTCCAGGATGAAGGCCGAGAGAAATGTATGGTGTCCCTAGACGCAATTAAAAATTTAAATATTATTTCATTTACTCCTCTGAATACAACTTGTTGCTGTATCATAGGTGGTGGCTAGTTGCTAAGTAAGCCGGTGAAGAATCTGCTGAATCCAGAGGAAGGCTCACACTGCCATAGTTTACTGCATCAATCCCATCCCCGGGATGGAGACATCTAGTATGTGTGTTGCCATCCATGGTATGGAAGGCTAGCCCTGTCGGAAACTCTGGGCAGTGATGCTGATGACCACAGCGCGTGTGTCTTGTGTCTCACACGCCGTTGTGGAAGTACTCTATCCCTCCCAGGTGATGTTGGCTGCAATGTCGAAAGCCTTAACATCGTGTTGAATGCTGACCCTGGTCCTGGTTTGGTGAGTCGTCTGACCAAGTGATGCTGGAGTTTAGTGCAGCTTGTGTCCCAGGCAGGAACAATGTTGTAGGCCCCTGGACTACTCACCAGTGGCAGCTAGTACTAGAGCCTGGCTTCTATAAGCCGTTACTAGGGACAGATGGTCATCTCTTAAGGCGCAATCTTGGTGACTCACAAACCATGTCCTAACTTTTATGTTTAGTGGCTGGCTCGTGTCAGTACTTCCATGCTTGAGCAACGTCATTCTGTTCACACGTAGAAAATTTCACTCCCCCATTCCCTTATTTTCATGATGGTTAACACTCCACACCATTTTAATAAAATTCGTCTAGAATTTTAGTCTTTCTTAGTCAGCTTGTGAACAGTCTTATACAATTTATGCTCTGAAATTTTTTTTCATTTTTACCACAAAACAATTTATCCTCGTTAAATATAATTTCTCTAGTTTGCTTTTCAAACATTGTGGCTTCTTGAGATCCACAGGAACTTAGTGAACAGCTGCTTCTTTTGCTTGAGTGGTTTTTCTTCTTTGACAAAAAGAAAGTGCACAAATAAATGCTAGTATCCTGATAACAATAGACACTGACACAGTGATCGTAATGATATTTCGTTTCCAGTTCTCTTTGTATTTCTGTACACGCTGTAACATCTCATCTACGAAATTTGTCCTTTCTTTGAAATGATTATACACTGGCTGTAGTAAAGTGGGATCCAAGATACTGTTAAGGAAGGTTTGGTTTTGTGTGGATAAAACACTTAAAGGATTCTCCAGCAAGTACAACACTGATTGAGTTCCTGTAATTATCATGCTATCTGTAATTGCAGCAGGAAGGTGAAACTGAATTCCAGCTATATCACACTTGGTTCCATTAATTAATAACCTACTCTGTCTTGATTCTAGTTTTGTCATACCTGTAAATTTTTTATTGGTCTACCAGTTTAGTATTACTGTTTCCACTGAGAACATTGGATAGATCCAATGACTGCCTTCTCACTGAAAGCATGGATGTGTCATTGACACTACCCTTTGCACTTTGGTGTTTCCATATTTCCTAGGAATAACTGACTTTCATTTGTCGGTACATACCACCTGAGCTGGACAAGTGGTGACTAACTTCTTACTGCAGTGATAACATCACTTGTTGACACAATAACATGTGTTTCCCCTTGCTCCAGAACAAGTAACAGTTCAAGTTTGAGCCTGAACCCTCTTATGGCTTGTGAAAGGCACATCTGGCTGCCATGAGAATAAGATTCCATTTCCCAATGCTGGATTGTTATTACACCGCTTCACATGCTTGTAAAACACTATTTCCATGATAATATATTTTCCCATAATTTTCGACTCCATCTAGGAGAAAGGAATTAGGAGTAAGCTTTATCGTACAAAAAAATACAGATATTACAGCAAACTAAATAAAATAACATTGACAAAGATCACCTAAAATAACATTAAACAACAGCATACTGTTACTACATCATTTATTCTTAATTTAGGTTCATGTGGTACACTCTGTACTACTTTTGTACTGTGTGCTAACTTCATTTTCTGCAGTAATGGTGACGGTACTTGCAGCAGTGCATCAGTGGTATTGTTAAAGGGTTTTATCCAACTAGTGTATACTGTCGATTTTCTCACTGGCAGCTTCAACTTGACATCGATTGGTGAATTCATCTCCACTGCCTGATATTGTCCTTAAAACTTTGACAAGAATTTGTTAGTTTTACTCGGTTCAGTATAAAGATTCGCCAGAAAGTCCCACTGTCCTACTTTTTTCTTAGGTAACGTACTCATACTATGCACAAAAAGTCTAATGCTTTTGCATTAACGCGTTTTACCTGTCACCATATTTTTTTAAAAATGTTTTCACGAATGGCTTTACATATTCACCCTGCCTTTGGCTTGATCTGTCAAAAGGTGAAGACATCTTTCGCCCATATGCTACTTCATTTGGCAAAAGACATGTGCCTGTGTGGATTTTGGAGTTGTATGCACCCACCACATAACTTAAATACATATGTCACTATAAGTGTTCACATAATGACTTAACGTTTTGAGTATGGTATGGTGCTCTCACATGTAGGACTATTTGCTTATAGGTTGAGTGGTCTAGTAAGCAAATTCTCCAGTTCCAATAAGTGACATAACTGCTCCAATGATAAGACATGAATGTAGTTCTTTGATATGTGAGTATAGTTTCTGGTACTCCAAATTTAAGAACCCATTTGTTAACGATGACTTGGCTACAGTGATTGCTTTTTTGATCTGGTATCGCCATCATTAATAAGTATCTTGAGTGATGATTGTTCATTGGCAGTACATACTTATTCCTGTTAAACTTCTACTGAACAGTCCTAACATGTCAATTCCTACCATCTGAAAAGGTTTTTCTGATTCTACTAACATCTTTTGAGTTGTACCTTTTGCCGATTTAAATCTGTTTTTTGATCATGAGGAATGCCATTTCTAACATTACTCCACATCACGACATTGTGTTCTCCACCAACAACTTGTTGCAATCTGTCTGCCAGCAGTCATTTTTTCCCCTCATGCCATGATGGTACATGGTCATGTGCTTGTTGTAACACTATGGTGTGGAGTGCTCCCAGAATGATGATGTGTGGTCTGTGGTGTGTTGTTCTACACAGTGAAGCTTTATGTATAAGAAATTGCGGTAGTTTGTTGCATAATTGGCATTCCTTGTCTATTGCTTATGACTTCTTCCGGTCTGTCAAACTTAATCGAGATTCTTGCAACACCACAATCTTCCTACTAAGTTTGTCCACAGTTGTATGTTTCACACCAGACTGGTGAATTAATTCATATTGAAACTCACTTAATTTTAGTGCCCATATTGTTAGTCAACTTGATAGTCTTTTAGTCCTAGTAACCACTTCAAGGACGTGTGATCTATAACTGCTTTAAATTTACAAGCATATAAATAACAACATAAATACGAAATATCGTATATCAAAGTGAGAATCTCTTTTTCTGTATTCAGATAGTTTCCCTCATCATTATTTAGCTGAAACAAGCGGATGTTACTGGATGATCCTGACCATCTACATTTTGACTTAAAATGGCTCCTAAGGCATTATTGTTCGTATCACATGGTAGTATAAATCCTTTGGTAAAATTATGAAAAATTAATACAAGATCTAAAGTTAATATCTCTTTTAAATCTTGAGATGCTGTCTGACACTCTGATGCACTATGATATGTAACTCCTAGTCAATAGCTGCGCAAATTCTGCAAATGCTTTGAAGAATATTCGATAATAATTTGCTAATCCAAGGAATGAATGTATTTGTTTCAGTGCCAATGGTTATGTAATTTCTGCAAATGCTTTGAAAAATTTTCAGTAATAATCTGCCAAACTAAGGAATGAATGTATTTGTTTTAATGTCAACGGTTGTGCAATTTCTGCAAGCTCTTTGACGAATTTTTGGTAATAATTTGCTAAAGCAAGGAATGAGAGTAGCTGGAAGCGCAAAATCACAAACATCTGAAGTGAGATGAGGGTCTGTCATCACTCCATCTTGGCTGATAATATGCCCTAAGTTACGAATTTGTGAACATGCAAAATGACATTTGTTATGCTCAGGATGAGACGAGCTGTTCTTGACCCATCAAATACTTCATTTCGGCATTTCATGTGTTCATATAGATCATTAGCAAAAACCATATTGTCATCCAAATAGACCACGCATTTTTTCGGTTTTAAACCTCACAGGACTTATAATGTAACAAGTGATGGACTGTTGCAGGAGCATTCATTAACACAAAAGTAATTTTGTTAAATTCGTAGTGACCAGGTGGTGCTGTACATCATGTCTTAGGCCTGTCACCCAGACATGCTTGAATCTGGTGATAACCACTCCTTAAATCTGTTGTGCAAAGGAATTTATAGGGCTCCACTTACCAAAAGTTTCAGTTGTATTAGGAATTAGATATGCATCAGTTACTATATGTTCAGTTAAAAATCTGGATCACAGCTGGATCGATATCCCTTAAATCTGTCAGGTGACTTCTAGTGTAAAATTAAGGTACTTGCTGACCAGTGACTATCGTTGTATTCTGTTATGCCTTCCGCAACTTGCTGATCTATGAACTATTCTATCAATGGCTGGAGATGCTTTGGTAACCTGAATCACTTTCATTATACTGGTGTATGATTTGCTGTTGGAATGTGATGCTGCGTGTGGGTATGGCTGGCATTGGACCCTCTGAATAAAATAAATCTTGGTACTGAAATAACAATTCGTCTGTGACTGACTAATAGTTACCCTCTAAATATCTGGCTTTACAGAGCCTTGCGGATGTGCTGACAGTTTGCTTGACATTATCCTCTATCATTTACCTGTCGATGTCTTCTTCACCAAGTATTTGTACTGTAGCAATTACCAATCCCTTGAGAAGGCTAACTTCATGAATTCTGAAATTATGCAGCTCTTTGCCACTATAACATGGCCCCTTGTGTCCCTAGAATGTGCCATACGTCTTCATATGAAACGATGCTGTATGTTTAAAATGTCATTTCTGGGCAGCAGCTTTATAAAACATAAAGCTTTCTGTGCTTCATCAAGGTCTACTGAAACCCAAATTAGCTTTCTTGTATTTGCTTGTACCTTGGTAGGTGAGACAACCTTTACTATCATTGTACATGCTTTGTTGGATACTACCTTAGCAACGGGCATATGTTGTGGCATAGAAACACTTTCAACTGTTGTACCCATCAAAAACGAATTCCTGTTGAGTTCATGTGTTTACTGTCAAAGACTGATTTTAGCATCATGCCTAACCAGAATGTCTAATCCAATTATTGCAGAAAATCCCTACGCTGTTGTTGGTAACACTTCCATTTTGTCACGAAAACTTTAGTTTTCTACCTTAAATTTCAGTTGTGTGTCCTATTATCCCCTACTGCATACAATCTGTATCTCAGAGTTTGCAGTCTCATCTTATCCATGAGGTGCAGACTTGCATCTGATAAGTGTGCCTCAGTATCGAATATAAATTTGTACTTCTTTTTATTCATCCAGGCTCTCAACCAACAATTCGTCTCTTCATACATTTTTACAGTACTGCAGCTCATTCGGAATGCTTCCCATTATATTTGCCCTGCTTTCTAGATTCACAAGGCTACACCTAATTACCAAAGTGTTATGAAATTACAGCATTGTTGTTGGCGACATTGTGCCTTCAAATTTCCCTATCCGCTATAGTAACATTCCTTCCCAGGTGTAAATATCTTTCGTTCACCTCACATTTTTATGGCACTATCTGTTTACAATGAAAAGTTCTGCAGTTAAATCCTTAGGGTTTTCCATTCACCCCTGCAGTGAAACATCTGGGGAAATCCATGACAGGAAGACATTTGATTCCTATTGTCTGCTTCTTTGAGTGAGACACTATCCACCTCTAGCTTTGTGTCACCTCGTACATTTGTGCATTTGCCTTGTGTAGACTGTCAGAAAATGATTCAGCTGTTTCGTTTGCTTTCTGTTTTAAGGTATTGCGTTTCTCCTGAAAAGAAGCCTACACTATTTTGTTTTATGCACCTTTGCTGTAAGCCCTCTGCTAGTTCTACAAATCTGGACACCTTATTAAGAACATCATGATATATGTGTCTTCGCCTCACATGTGATACAAAACCTGGTCATCCTCAAAGATGTTTCATCAGACTACGCACTTAACTCAGCTATAACTAACACATCGTTTATAAACAGAGTAATGTCCTCTGACATTATCTAGGAGAAGGGGTTATGAGATTCACAACTGAAAAATTAACTGCTACAGTTTTAATTTCATTGAAACCGGATTGTGGCTGCTGGTCTAACAATAAAACTTGTTACTGCTGACTTAGCTGTTCATTAAGTGCTTTCTGTTGTTCACTATCCTCAGACAATTTGGAAACTTGATTCATAAGAGCGGTTATTGTAGTATTGCTACTATAGCCTGCTTCACGTAAGAAGGCGCTTCCGCACATAGAGGCAGAGCAATAGGGAGTCGTGGAGGGGATGAGGATTGCGCACGTGTGGCGGCAGAGAGCGGTCCAATGAAGTCCGTCTTGCCGAAATGTGCGGACAACAATCATGTTCATTTGCGTTCGCTACACCGTATTATACGTTCAAATCTATGAGGGAATAATACATTTTAAAACCCATTTCGATAATTCGTCTACATGAGAGAAATCTTTCTTTTGAGTTTTGACAACTGCCTCTACTCTATATAATTTTTTAAATGTGCATAATGCACGTATATATGGGTGTCCGTCACTGCTGTTCAGTCTAAACCACTATGCGTAAAAAAAGAATTACTGGTGGCAATCACTAGACTATCGTAAAAATTGTCAGCATATCATATTTTTTGGTGTCAACAGGCATTATGACTTTAAACTAACTCGTTCGATACTCCAGTGGAAAAACACATTTACGATACATTGAACAAGCTAACAATTAGCCATCTTCTGTGAATAACTCGAAGGAATGCTGACCGATAACACCGAAAACGATCGATATCTCCACAAGTAACCCTCCCTTTCATTTAAAGGCATTTTCCAATTCGTGTCTTGAAAATTACAGGGGTTTATGTGTCGAAATACTGCAGTTTTGGACGAATTTATCCATCCGCATTCTCGCAAGTAATGCAAGAGGCTGGGAAAAGCTTAAGTTCTCCTTGGGCAGTGTGTTGAACTTTATAGTCTGAATACTTCACAGGCCACATATTCCTAACCAATAAAAGGTAGGAAGTTCTCATGTACAGTATATACAATTGATATATTGACAAAAACGTTTTTAAGCCATGCGTCTTTAAAACCAAGAACCGCTACGGTCGCAGGTTCGAATCCTGCCTCGGGCATGGATGTGTGTGATGTCCTTAGGTTAGTTAGGTTTAAGTAGTTCTAAGTTCTAGGGGACTGATGACCTTAGAAGTTAAGTCCCATAGTGCTCAGAGCCATTTGAACCATTTTAAAACCAAGAAAGATCATTACTTTGTTACAAAGTCTACACCGTAATACCATCTACTATCTGAGTCCATTTCCGAACCATCTGATTGTAAACTCAGGATGATACGTTCAAGGCCTTTATCCATTTTCACATCCCTGTGCGAGTCTTATTTTTGAAACTTTTCAGCGTGACAAACACAGTGTGCTCACGCTGAAGGGGGATGCTGTCTATTACTTCAAGCACAAGCCTTCCAGTGTCTGTTATGTTGAATTTTTTCCCCACATAAGTTGTAAATTATGCGCAAATAAATTCTATCGGATTATACTGACAGCCATAACGCAAAACTGTTTGACCACATTCACATGCAAGAAAATCGAATTTGTACATTCTGTCGTGTGGCTTTCATATTTTAACGAGCTGCAACAGTTCAGCACGAGTCTGGCTTATATTCTCCAGAACATTTTTATTTTTCAGCCAGAGCACAATATCCCCTTTCCTGGTGCTCGGACATTTCTCTGTAACAGCTGAGTGATAACTGGCACGGTAATTATAATGACCGACTCCGAGCTAGGTATGGCAAGAATCGTAAAACTTTGAACGTAGCTGCTAAGGTTCAGTGTCCGTGTCAGAATTATATTAGAACAAATAAGCCCTCGGTCACAAATATTAAGTCATAATTGACCAGGTTTCGACGTTACTATGCGCGTCCTCTTCAGAACTATACTAACTGTATTAAAACATATTAAGTACATAATACATTAATAAAATTAAAGTTTGTACTGACTGGAAAAAGATGCAGTTTTTGCCTTAGCGGCTCGCCATCTTACTTACAACTATTCATGACGTCGCCTTGCCGGCTTAGATCTTTTTTGATATGCGACTTGTAAGTACTGCATCTTTTTTCAGTCAGTGCAAACTTTAATTTTATTAATGTATTATATACTTAATATGTTTTAGAACAGTTAGTCTAATTCTGAAGACGACGCTCATAGTAGCGTCGAAACCTGGTCAATTTTGACTTAGTATTTGTGACCGAGGGCTTATTTGTTCTAATATAATGGAAAGAATCGTTCAGTGAATCACTTCTTGAAAGTGACTGTGGTGTCACCGCCAGACACCACACTTGCTAGGTGGTAGCCTTTTAAATCGGCCGCGGTCCATTAGTATACGTCGGACCCGCGTGTCGCCACTATCAGTGATTGCAGACCTAGCGCCACCACACGGCAGGTCTAGAGAGACTTACTAGCACTCGCCCCAGCTGTACAGCCGACTTTGCTAGGAAAGGTTCACTGAGAATTACGCTCTCATTTGCCGAGACGATAGTTAGCATAGCCTTCAGCTAAGTCAATTGCTACGACCTAGCAAGGCGCCATTTATCCTTTGCTATGTATCTAATGAAGAATGTACAGTAACAAGACCAATGTTCACCAATTGTGGATTAAAGTTAAGTATTCCAGCAGCTACGTACTTTTCTTTACAGCATTCATTACGTATCCTGTTTCAGACCTCACGCCAGCCTGCGTGAGTTTAAGCGCGTGCCTTTCGGTTACCCGTCACTGTGGACTGGTTGTCTTGTCAGTCCACAACAGTGACAACGTTCATTTTCGAATGGTAGTCATTACAGTTTTTCTTACATCTAAATACAAATTTACTCTCAGGAACCAAATCAGAGGAAGAGCCAGCATGCAGAATAAGTAACCGAGAACCTTTTCGTAAGGGAACTTTAAAACCGCCACTACCATCACTCATTTTCCAACTGGTATTTATGGAATGATTCTGATTCACCCATGTTTCCTCAAGGTAATAAACTGTAGAACTACCTCCTCCTCTTGTATCGTGCATCTTTATAACAGACGTGCTTCGTGCTACTTCTATGTCTATGTCACAATTAATAACTCTCTTCTTAACATGTTTAAAACCAATGTATTTTAAAATTCTTTACATTGATGAACTGCTACCTTTGAAACCAATTTGCTAAGGCATAATTGTAACAGGTTTTTGTGATGTTGGTTATTCACTTCTTATAGACATTTCAAAAACGGAGTGCTTTAAAACATCGTTGTCAAAACCATTTATTTGTGTTACAGGTTTCTTGCGATTTCGATGATTTTCAGGCTACACGACATCAAAATATCCTGAGTTTTCCACAAATCCGACGCTTTTGTTTACTCTTCTCTTTACAGCTCCGACACTATTGTGCACTATTCTCTGTACAGTTTTCTTGCTGACACGTGCTCGTGCAGTTCGTTCTCGAGACTTGAAAAAGTAAAAAATAGAAATATGGGTTTCAGATTCAAGTTTGAAGACGTTATAAATGCGGGACGTAAACCTCCTCGACAGATTATGAAGCATCTACATCTACATGATTACTGTGCAATTCACAATTAAGTGCTTGGCAGAGCGCAGGAAACACGAGCGCTTTTGTCTTTCCTAGCGAACTCTATTTTCTCTTATTTTATTATGTTGAACATTCCTCCCTATGTAGGTGGACGCCAACAAAGTATTTTCACATTCTGAGGAGAAAGTTGGCGACTGAAATTTCATGAAAAAATCCTGCCACAACGAAAAAAGCCATTGTTTTGATGATTGCCACCCCAATTCGCGTATCATATCCGTGGCAGTCTCTCCCCTGTTTCGTGAAAATACAAAACGAGCAGCTCTTCTTTGAGCTTTTTCGATAAGTTCTATCTGCTGTGGATCCCACACCTGACAGCAAAACTCCGGAAGACGGAAAAGCATAGAATAAGTAGTCTCTTTATAGGATCTGTTGCATTTTCTAAGTGCTCTACCAATAAATCGAAGTCTTTGGTTTGCTTTCCACACGACGTTATCTGTGTGATAGTTGCATTTTAAGTTATTCATAATTGTAGTCCCTACGTGTTTAGGTGAATTTACAGCCTTTAGAAACGTATGTTTTATCCTGTAAACCGAATTTAGCGGATTCCTTTTTTAGTAATCATACTGATGACTTCAGATTTTAGCGTCAATTCCTACTTTTCTCACCATACAGATATCTTGTCTAAGTAGTTTTTTAATTTTTGTTAATCTCATATGATCTTATAAGACGGTAAATCATAGCATCATCTGCTTACAGTCTAACAGGGCTGCTCAGATTGTCACCTAAATCTTTTACTCGATGGTTTCCCGTCGATTACCTCTCTGATTGGAAGTCACGATCCCAGTCGCACAACTAAGACGATACTCCATAGACACACAATTTTATTAAAGTTGCTTCTGAGGAACTTCACGTTTATTGCTGTCTCCTGACATATTCATTTGGAAACCACACTAAAACGTTTACATATACACATTCACAGCTATACTGCTACATGAAAGTAACATCGACTTCTGAATGAATAATTCGTCGCTGTGTGAACGAAACTGCGTTGTAGCAAAATACGGCAACAGCGCTACACGTGGAAGACAACAGCGTTCCACGTGGGAGAGAGATGCTCGCAGTCCAGTTGGTAACTCGCGGCTAGCCGCTCTGAAAGAGAACGAATCTTATTGGCTGTTCGCAGTTAATGGTGGGGGATGCGTAGAACGGCTGAAAACACTGGGCAACAATGAAAATGTTTCGGGCTTAAAAATAGTAATTTTACATGTATTTCCATCTGCTGAATTCAAAAATCACCATAAAAATGGCAGATTAGCTCTTGTTTTGAAGATAAAGTGACATTTAATTTTTTAGAGTGAAGATTTTAAATTTGGGGTCATTTTTTTTGGAGTTGGCGCACCTGTCAAATAACAAAACGCAAATGCTCTTCAGCTGTTTGTAAGTCATAAACATAGATGCTGTTGCTGTGAATGTGAATTACATGTAGTTTCTATTTAAATTAATGTAAAATTTCTGGTTCGCGAGTGCTTTTTTAGTGTAATATTTGTAAAAATGCCACGAAAATGTGTAAATAAGGTGAATAACTTCTATTATATTTGTGGTGAAATAACGTTTTCCTCACAGAAACGCAATCTGACGCCTCTTCTAAAGACTGCCTATCGTTATCATTTCGGCATGAAAGTAGGGGACCAGGATAAGTCTTGGGCTCCACGTATATGTTGCAACGCATGTTCAGTTACACTGCGAGAATCGCTGAAAAAGAAGAAGCGATCTATGGCCTTCG
The DNA here is from genome assembly GCF_023864345.2 of Schistocerca serialis cubense. Lineage (NCBI taxonomy): Eukaryota > Metazoa > Arthropoda > Insecta > Orthoptera > Acrididae > Schistocerca > Schistocerca serialis. The sequence goes on along the minus strand of NC_064638.1, from coordinate 196,910,840 downwards.
CTGTGCCTATGATTTAGCGGGAGCCTACAAACCCTAAGGATGACTGCTATTTCTGCCTGACTCCACCTATAAAGGCGGGATTGTCTATAAAGAAAAGAAGAGCAGTTCAGTACCCGAATCTTCCGTGTGCTATTCGACCCATTGCACATTCGGATAGTTTACCAGTTCCTACTCCACCCGAAAATTGTGTGTTTGAAGCAGAAAATGAAGACAGCGTGGAACAAGTAGAACCTCACAAGCCTTCCATATCCCATGACCCTGATTTTGAGGGAAAAGATGATAAATCACACAGACTGAGTCAAGTGGAATTGAGTGATTTCATTCGAAACCTTGACCTGTCAAAGGAGAATGCAAAATTCTAGGGTCTCGACTACAGCAATGGAATCTTCTCCAAAGTGATGTGAGAATCTCACAGTACAGAAAACGTCACATGAAACTGCTTCCCTTTTTTGAGAAGAAAAATAATCTTGTTGTTTGTTACGACATTAATGGACTGATGAAATCTTTGAATTTGAACCATGATCCAACTGAATGGAGGCTATTCATAGACTCCTCCAAGCTTAGTTTGAAAGCTGTGTTACTTCACAACGGGAACCTTCTTTCATCTATTCCTGTTGGTCATGCTGTTCACATGAAGGAGACATATACAAATATGACAGCTCTCTTGGACTCAAATAATTATCATGAACACGAATGGAAAATCTGTGGTGATCTAAAAGTCATTGCCATACTCTTAGGAATGCAACTGCGTTACACAAAGAATTGCTGCTTCTTATGTATGTGGGACAGTAGAGATAGGAAACTGCATTATATTAAAGAAGACTGGCCTGCAAGAAATCTTCACCCTAGCGAGAAAAACGTCGTTGCCAAGCCTCTTGTGGACCCAAAAGACGTTCTTCTTCCACCCCTGCATATCAAGCTGGGTTTGATGAAAAACTTTGTCAAAGGTATTAACCGAGAAGGATGGGCCTTTAAGTACATAAGAGAGAAATTTTCGAAATTAAGTGATGAAAAAGTTAAGGAAGGCATTTTTGTCGGACCACAAATAAGAGAAGTTGTAAAGGATCCTGCATTTGACCACGTTTTGGAGGGGAAAGAAAAGGAAGCTTGGGAAGCCTTCAAGGATGTTGTTCATGGATTTTTATGCAACAAAAGAGATAATACCGCAACCTTGGATGCAGCATGTGTGGTGTCACCGCCAGACACCACACTTGCTAGGTGGTAGCCTTAAATCGGCCGCGGTCCGTTAGTATACGTCGGACCCGCGTGTCGTCACTATCAGTGATTGCAGACAGAGCGCCGCCACACAGCAGGTCTAGAGAGACTTCCTAGCACTCGCCCCAGTTTTACAACCGACTTTGCTAGCGATGGTTCACTGACAAAATACGCTCTCCTTTGCCGAGACGTTAGTTAGCATAGCCTTCAGCTACGTCATTTGCTACGACCTAGCAAGGCGCCATTATCAGTTGCTATTGATCTTGTGATGCATGTACCGTCAGACCGACGTTCACCATTAATGGATTAAAGTTAAGTATTCCACCAGCTACGTCCGTTTTTCCAAAGTCTAATTTCCCTGTCCTGTTCCAGACCTCACGCCAGCCTGCGTGAGCTAAAACGCGTGCCTTTCGGCTTCCTCTAGTATTCCTAGGTTGGCTCTCCTGCCAATCCACAACAGCATGTCCCTTAAGATCCATTTTCTCCACTCCCAACTAGACTTGTTCCCTCCTAGTTGTGGAGCTGTTATTGATGAACATGGTGAGAGATTCCATCAGGACATTTCTGTCATAGAACAAAGATACTAGGGCCGTTGGAATGAAGTAATGCTTGCGGATTATTGTTGGTCTTTGTGTAGGGATTCTGCGGAACTCCATTACAAGAGGCAAGCTAAAAGACGACGAAGTCAATAGGCCACCACATGATTATCTTCAGACACGACCATCTGCGAAGTATTTTTCCAGCAGTTTAGAACTCTTAGCATGTAATTACCAGTTAAAAAAATCAAATGCACTGTCATTGTTGTTAGCATGTATGTAATTAAAATGTATCCTTTCTCTCAATCCGTTAATATGTAATATTTCCACCTTGTATATATCGTAGAAACTAGAGCCAATAAAAATTTTTCATTATCATATTTGTTTTTCTCAACCCAATATTAGTAGAATTTGCCTCTTGAAGTGCTAGAAACATTCAAAAACTATTTTTTTGTTGCCCAGTGAAATAGGGTCTCCTCCAACATGATGTGAGCTACAGCTGACTGTGTTTGCGACATGTTTGTGCATTTTACATTTCCCTTTTCTTTCTTTTTTTTAGTACACAAGCAAACTAGAATCGCTTCAGAACACTAGCTCAGTAAATACAGTTATTAATCGTAACAATTACACTAATTCATCGTGCAACAACAATCTGAACAATCAATCTCTTTGTGCTCTTTATCTTCTACATGTAGCACAAAAAGCAATAATAAATTTATCATAGAGCGCACTATGACCCGTTAAATTAAAAATTTTGCAGTTTGTTGGAGCAATATATTCTTGCCGCCTATTACACTAAAATTGAAGTCAATCAGCCCGCTGATTAGGCCAATAGAGAACAACTTTCCAGTATTCTAACAACAATTAACAATGTTATTTTTTCTGATCCACCCTATGTGACTGTTGTGGAAGTTAGTATGCCAGACAGGAAGTGATTCCGAAATTATCGTCTTCCAAGTCGCATTGGTCCTGGACTGGAGCTCTTCTGAGATCCGATAACTAGGAGTCGTCCACTCTCGGGTGAAATGACCTATTTTTCCATGATGAAGGGCGAGAGAACTTTGTGACATCCCTAGGCACAATAAAACACAATTAATTATTATTCCATAGGTGCGATATAATTAAATTTTTCTCGAGACATTTGAGTCTCACCCTTATCTACGATAATGATGGAAGCTGAAGAAATGAATTAAAATTTTTACCATGGCTGGAACCTGGGTCTCTTTAATTACTACGCAGGTACGTCAGTCATTACTCCACCACCGCATTATAGCTAAAACAGCTGCAAAAACTACAATAGTCCAGTGCCCTCCCTAACGCAAACTTCGGTTCACATCTACAGCTTATTTTCCCATTCTTATCTCATCACCATTGCACAGCCTGTCCCGTATTGGAATAGCGCCTATACCAGCGAGCCGCGGCAGTAGTGATGAGCTAAGAAGGGGAAAATAGGCTGAAGATGTGAACTGAAGTTAGCGTTAGGGAGGGCATTGGAATATTGTAGTTTTTGCAGCTGTTTTAGCTATAACGCTGTGCTGGTATAATGGCTATCGTACCTATCTTGTAAGCAAGGAGATCCAGGTTTAGGTTCCAGCCCTGGAACAAATTTTAATTCATTTCTTCAGCTTCCAACACTATAATAAATATTACTTCATTTGTTTCTCAGTATACAGTTTGCTTCATTTACTTCTCTGTATACAGTTCATCGTAATATCCTCCGTGGTCGCTGGTGACTTAGTAAGCCAGCGAAAAAATCTTGTGAACCCAGTGGCTGGCTCAGACTGCAGTAGTTCACTGCATCAGCCCTGTGTCCAAATCGGTGGCTTCTAGTAAGCAGAGATGGTGGTCGTCATGGCGTGTGCAGTGTGTCTCACATGCCATTCTGGAAGTCCTCTGTCCCTTACAGGACACTCCCCATGTTGTCCCATCAGATGGACTGTGTATGAGATCGAGATGTGAACTCGTGCTGTATGCCAATTGTGACTCCTGGTGCGGGAGGCAATCTGACGCAAGTGATGCTCGACTTTAGTGCGGTTTGTGCACCAGGCAGGAACAGCAGGGCTGTGTACTACTCAATCAGTGGCTGCTGATGCTGGAGGCTTGCTTCTATCATCTGTGGCTACAGATCGGTGGTCATCTCGAAACGTGGCAGAAGTGTGGCTGGTACTGGAACTACCTCATACACAAGATGTTATAATTTAGTAATCAGATAATCAATCGTGAACGACATGCCATCGATCCACTGACCGCCGGCCGCGGTGGTCTAGCGGTTCTGGCGCTGCAGTCCGGAACCGCGGGACTGCTACGGTCGCAGGTTCGAATCCTGCCTCGGGCATGGGTGTGTGTGATGTCCTTAGGTTAGTTAGGTTTAAGTAGTTCTAAGTTCTAGGGGACTTATGACCTAAGATGTTGAGTCCCATAGTGCTCAGAGCCATTTGAAGCATTTTTTTCCTACTGACCAACTGACTGTTGGGTGGCAAGGTGGATTATATACAGGATTGAGGAGAGATTCTGCTTCTGGGCATCATTCATCATGACCGAATTGGTTCTGCTCTTTAGTAGTGGTCAATGGTCTTCCGTTCTGCTACATTTGCTTAGCCAATCGTTCTCGGTGTCTACACTACTTTGTCAATACCCTGATGTGTTTTGTTGCCTCCTCCTTAGTGTTTCTTACGTAATGTTACGAGAGTAAAGGAGGCTACTATGTCTGTCGTTCGGATCAACCTTTAAAGCTAGCAAAATGAGAGTCTTTCCACTCCGCCAGTAAGAGAACTCAGCGAGTGGTCGCCCGGTCGGGGCTTAGTTCCTGCATCTGAGTCTGCGCGTTAGGCCGCCAGTCTGCTAGAGTTTGATCAGGCAATGGTTATTGGCGGTTGGATCGATCGGTTGGTCGGTCGCGCACTGAGACACAAGATAACTTGTCCGTCTTGAGCGTCGGCGCATATGCGGTCGCCACGTGAGTCCAGTGGGCCGCGGCGTATAGCGAGGGGTAGTGACTACGTGGCCGACACGAGAGCAACAAGAGTCAACCCACGGCATCAGTCTGGCCGGTGCGAGCTGCGACGCCGTGAGACGGGAGATCAGCGCGCCTTCCTGAGTCCGTTGAAGCGGCTGGCAGTGGACGGTTCGGGAGAGCGATTTGGGGGGGGGGGGGGGGGGCTGCGCCAGGTCTTCTCGAAAATCGCAGTTTATTAGAAGTGATGGTGATATGTTGTTTGATTTACTCTTGTTAAATTCTACTTGTTTTCTTGGTGAGGTTTGAAGTGTTGGCAGAAGAGCCAACACCGTGTTGCTAGAGGAGGCCGAAATGCACGCATTTAAGCTCACGCAGATTGGCGTGAGGTCTGGAACAAGGTAAAGTAATTATCCTATAAAGAAAAGAACGTAGTTCTTGGAATACTTAACTTTAATCCACAATTGGAGAACATCGCTCTTGTTTAGACATTAATATAATCTCAATATAACTGGTAATGGCGCCTTGCTAGGTCGTAGCAAATGACGTAGCTGAAGGCTATGCTAACTATCGTCTCGGCAAATGAGAGCGTATTTGTCAGTGAACCTTTCCTAGCAAAGTCGGCTGTACAACTGGGGCGAGTGCTAGGACGTCTCTCTAGACCTGCCGTGTGGTGGCGCTCGGTCTGCAATCACTGACAGTGGCGACACGCGGGTCCGACGTATACTACCGGACCGCGGCCGATTTAAAGGCTACCACCTAGCAAGTGTGGTGTCTGGCGGTGACACCACAAAGTCACCAGCCGTTTTGCTTTGGAGTCGTCCCACCATTCTTCTCCGTTGGCCCACCCGCGGGAAGGTGGTTGTTTATAAATTGGGCGGTCCGTTTTTCCCTTGTGGAGTAGGGGCGGGTTAGAGCAGCCTGCAGTTCGGGTTGTTCGGTAATCTCCCTATCAATCTACCGTATGTTAGTAGCTGCCTCTGTCATGTTTTTTGGATTTGGTGTGTTAACGAATTTATTGCTTGGAGTGCAACGGCCTAGTACCTGAAATACGTTTTGATCTTTGGAAACTTTGATATTATTGCCTATGATCTTGAGAGGCGGTATCTGTGTACTGTAGAGCATCTTAACTATTGTTTGGCCAACCTTGTAGAATTTTATATAAGATTGCATTTCATGGGCTTTTATTTAAATGATCATTTTAGTATATAAAGTTGCCACCCTTTCACTTTCTTTTCTTAGAAGTTAAATCAAGTTGCACCTTCGGTGGCAAGGTTAATATTTTAATTGTTAGTATTTTGTACCATTTTCATCCCTCCTATGGGGGGTGCACAGTTTGTGTGCTTGTGTAAATTGTTAAAACTCTTAGTTTAAAGTTATCTGGTGTGTTGCAGTTTTGCACCAGTACAGTCTTTCAGAGGCTGTTGTGAGCTGTAGTAACTGTGGCCGTGTGAAAAGGGTGCGGCAAGGTTTTCTGCCTGAAAGCTCACACAGTCAAAACTTGCTTCTTTCTGCCTCTGAATAAATTGTAACTTTGATATTTAGAGGGTGATTTCTGATTATAATTTTAAATCTGTTTCTTTTTTTAAAAATGCTTTTAGGTACTATTAAAGTGAATAAAATTCCCATTTGCTAAAAGGAATTTGGTTATGATTTCATCAGTTTCTCCCTGGCAACTACTTCCATACTTACATAGTGTAATTAAATGTGTTAATGTTCTTGATGAATCGCTAGTAAATAAAATAAGTTCTTAAGAAAATTCTTTGAACATAAATCACGTTCAGAGGGGAAGGGAAGTGACGTGTTAGCAACATACTCATGTGTATGAGGTCATTGTGTAGGCAACCTGGACGGCCAGTTCAAGGTCATTGATGAGGTAACGTGTTTAAGGTCAATGACCAGATTCAGGGTCAGATTTGGCTCAGAAACTTCATTGCATTCCTACTTATGACCATTGCTATTTGCTATATACAGAACCATGTACTTGTAGATGAGGGTTTTACTGTCGGTGTGGTGTCACCGCCAGACACCACACTTGCCTTTAAATCGGCCACGGTCCGTTAGTATACGTCGGACCCGCGTGTCGTCACTTTCAGTGATTGCAGACCGATCGCCGCCACACGGCAGGTCTAGAGAGACTTCCTAGCACTCGCCCCAGTTGTACAACCGACTTTGCTAGCGATGGTTCACTGTCTACATACGTTCTCATTTGCAGATACGACAGTTTAGCATAGCCATCAGCTACGTCATTTCCTACGACCTAGCAAGGCGCCATATTCAATTACTATAATCTGAACAGATAATATTGTGAATCATATACCGTCAAGAGCGACGTTCATCATTAATGGATTAAAGTTAAGTATCACACTAATTACGTCCGCTTTCTGAATTCTCATTCCTTGTCATGTTCCAGACCTCACGTCAGTACAGTTCTTCCCTCCACACGCCAGGTTGCGTGAGCTAAAACGTGTGCATTTCGGACTCCTCTAGTAACACGGTGTTGGCTCTTCTGCCAACACAACAGTCGGAATGCAGAATTTTCATTGTATTGTCCAGAAAAAATCCTTCTTAAATTAATAAAGCGGCTGCTACACTGCTGTCACTTGGTAAAGAAGGCCAGGTATATAAATTACGTGTTTGTTCAAGGCCACCCTCACAATACAATGTACACCATATTGCCCAGCATAATCCATGTAGACTTCAACTGCACGCAGTTAACTGTGGTGGCGATTTTCCAGTCGGTAGAAACCATAACGATATTGTTAATGGGAAACTTAGAGCAACTAGGAAATGCCTCCTAGTATGTCGATAGGGCCACGATTAAATGCATTGAGGTCTTGTGTTTTGTCATTCAATGTGTGCCTGCTGCGCATAATGAAAATGAGTGTTGAGCCAAATTTTAGCAATAAGAACCTATACTTTGAAATAAAAGTTGATGTAAATACTGCAGGGCCCTTTTGAAACTTAATAGGAACACCAAGATGAGATGACAGAAGCTATCAACCTTGATGAACTTGATGTAATCATTTGTGGTGCTCATCCCAATAAACCAGTAAGCATAAGTGGACTACCATATAACTTTATGCACGTTTTTAGATCTCAACTGGAACACAATTACTTGATATAAATGATAGTTAATTGCAACCTTCAGCTGCCGATAGGTGTTGTTAGACATACCTCGATGGGACATGTGCAATGAGGTACTCCACGAAACGAAGCTGCTGTCCTCTATCATGGAAGAATTAACAAATTTCTTTGCAAAAACAGGCGAAAATGAGATAGAAATCTATCGTCATCGTACATTTCTCAACGTAGATTGTTGTTGTGGTCTTCAGTTCTGAGATTGGTTTGATGCAGCTCTCCATGCTACTCTATCCTGTGCAAGCTTCTTCATCTCCCAGTACCTACTGCAACCTACATCCTTTTGAATATACTTAGTGTATTCATCTCTTGGTCTCCCTCTACGATTTTTACCCTCCACGCTGCCCTCCAATACTAAATTGGTGATTGAAGCCTTAAATGTTTTACGTAACAGCTGATTAAAATATCTCCTGTCCAAAATTATTGGGCCTTACCAGGGCTGGACTAATAAGGGGCTCTTTATGAGACGCAACATCAGGATACATAGATATCGTTCTTATAACTTGGATTTGTAAAAGCCTTGGCATCTGGCCTACGATAATCATCGAGTGAATCACAAATGTTCTGTGGCAACAACGGTGAAAATGCGATTCGATAGGCACCAAATATCATGCTAAGGTTAAATGACGATTGGCTGAATCATCTCTTCCATAACGAGTAGTTCGTCAGGGTTGTCCCTTGTCCATAACATTGAAAGCGCTTGCAGCAGAAACCTCATTCCGAATGTCCTACGATGCTAACATCAAAAGAAATGCGAAGCTTAATTAACAAAGTGGCTTCGGAATGAGATTTTCACTCTGCAGCGGAGTGTGGGCTGATATGAAATTTCCTGGCAGATTTAAACTGTGTGCCGGACCGAGACTCGAACTCGGGACCTTTGCCTTTCGCGGGCAAGTGCTCTACCATTTGATCTACCCAAGCACGACTCACGCCCCGTCCTCACAGCTTTACTTCTGCCGGTACCTCGTCTCCTTTCTTTCAGGAGTGCTAGTTCTGCAAGATTCGCAGGAGAGCTTCTGTAAAGTTTTGAAGGTAGGAGACGAGGTATTGGCAGAAGTAAAGCTTTGAGAACGGGGCGTGAGTCGTGCTTGGGTAGCTCAATTTGTAGAGCACTTGCCCGCGATAGGCAAAGGTCTCGAGTTCGAGTCTCGGTCCGGCACACTGTTTAAATCTGCCAGGAAGTTTCATAACAAACGACTATTCATGCGTAAGTTTGGTAATCAGCAGCCAGCAGGATCTGAGACTCGCCTAGAGATAGTTTACGATTTTACCACTGTCAGCGGCGCAAAGTTTAATGAACTCAGCCAGCCGCTGTGGCCGAGCGGTTCTAGGCGCTTCAGTCTGGAACCGAGCTACCTCTACGGTCGCAGGTTGGAATCCTGCCTCGGACATGGATGTGTGTGATGTCCTTAGGTTAGTTAGGTTTAAGTAGTTGTAGGCTCTAGGGGACTGATGACCTCAGCTGTTAAGTCCCATAGTGCTCAGAGCCATTTGAACCATTTTGAATGAACTCAGATCGCAAACAGTACCGCTCTGACCTACAAGCAAGCAATTCGACTGGTTCCAAACCACAGGCCTTATTATCACTGCCAGCACAGCTGTGATGATTAAACTAAACTAGGGCCATTTTCTGTCGTCTCATTGGTATTGTGGGCTTGTACCATGGAAAGCAAGGAGATGATGTACTTTGGTGGCAGGTATCCTCTTTCTATAACACAACTGCATGCATGTATTAATAGGGTTCTTTACTAACATAAACAGAGAGCTACTTATCTCAAAGGAAGCTGTCGTGGTGTAAGCTCTTTTGTAAAAGTACGCGTTAGCCTCCCTGCTGGTGAAGTACAAGCCCCGCTAAGTAATCTGCTCTGGTCGCAAGGTACTGACTGAGCTAGAGACTGTGACTCTGACTGGGACTGTAATTGAGGACTCAACTCTGTCTGTAACTGATTGGCTGAAACTGCGACTGACTGGGTCCTCCGGTCTGAGATGGCGATCTAAATACTGGCGGTCGAGACAGCGTTGGTGGCACGTTTCTTGCGAGTCTCACTTTGGCCTCTCTCCTCATAGAAGTGCTTGCTCTGGCGCCTACTATCGATCTTCTCGCAGCCTCATATCCGATCGGAGTGCTGGCGACAGCTTACACCAGCACAGACCAAATGCTTAAGAAGATTCGTGCCATCCAATACGTGAACAGCTATGCACTTAGTCAATAATACAACATATTAGCAGTCCTCGCAATCTCGAGAGACATTCATATTAAAGTACTACTGGGGGCCTGTTGGTTAATATCGAAAGGAAATATATTGAAACCTCGTTTGTAAACTGCAACGCTTATTCTTGTGAATGGTAGTTTGGGTGTCAATAATCCGTATAATCAATGTAAGGCGATATTTGTTTGCTGAATTATAAAAGTTTTGGGGAATAATCAGAACATATTAACAAAAAATAAAATCTCCCCCTTCGCATCGAAAGGCATATGTCTACTCGTCCATATCGTAGATACAGTGATAATCTTGAGCAATTAAGAAAGCTTTGTGTGGGATATAGTTATATCCAAGATAATCAGCTGTCTCACAAGACAGCAGATTTTTGGTTTATACAGCTCATAGTGTACCACGATACCCAAACGACTTGGAGAGCAACATAGAAAGTCCACTCTTTAACACTCAGGTCAGATCCACCTAGTATGACAGAAGTTAAGGACAAGGTTACAAATGGATACAGGCTCCGTAAGATGCGCTTGCGTTAGGTAGGGGCCGGCCGGAGTGGCTGTGCGGTTCTCGGCGCTACAGTCTGGAACCGAGCGACCGCTACGGTCGCAGGTTCGAATCCTGCCTCGGGCATGGCTGTGTGTGATGTCCTTAGGTTAGTTAGGTTTAATTAGTTCTAAGTTCTAGGCGACTGATGACCTCAGAAGTTAAGTCGCATAGTGCTCAGAGCCAGCCGTTAGGTAGGGAAATTTTAATGCATAATACGGTCTAATGACTAGACGTTGATTTGGAAGTGGACTATGAGGAAGGTGGTTCTCACCAATAGAACAGTTAATATTTACGTAGCTGCACAGGAGATACTACATTCTCATTTGTACATATTCCAGTTTTCAAATATACTGCATACCCCTGGCTTAAAGGGTATTATGATTATAATGCACTCAACAACAAGAATTCTGCTCCCCAACGTAGGGAATACATGGGAGATGGGAAGCACTTTAGCCGCTACGACTTCTCAAGATCTCATCGGTTCTCAAAAGAGATGACAAGTTTATCAAAGGAAGTAATAAACTTTAAAGATCTCACTCTGGAAAATAAAGTTTTAGTTTAATATCGAAATTAAGAAGCAGAATGTTCCTCTTGTGAAGTAGCGAACTTCATTTTTGTTTTAGTTTATTTATTTTTCAATTAAGAGAGGACAAAGGCTTAAGTTTTTTATAAAAAAGATAATGGTTAATTCGACTATTTCTACATCTACATACTTACTCCGAAGCGAGAGAAAAAGTTGTGTCTGTATGCCTTCATATAGACTCCAGTTTCTCTTATCTTCAGTGTCCTTACGTTGGCGGTAGCAGAATCGTCCTGTAGTCAGCTTAAGATGCCGATCCTCTAAATTCCTCAATTGCGTTCCTTAATAAGACCTCCGCATTCCCTGTAGGGATTCTCATTTGAATTCCCGAAACATTACTGTAACGCTTCAGTTTTGTTCGAAGCTACCAGTAACGAATCTAGCAGCTGGACTCTGAACTGATTCGATGTCTTCCTTTAATGCAGCCTGGTGGGGATCATAAACACCCGAGCAGTTCTCAGGAATAGGTCGCACTAGTGCTCCGTACGCAATCATATTTACAGCTGCGCTACGCTATTCTCAAATTCTCCCAATAATCAGAAGTCGACCATTCGCCTACCCTACTACCGTTCTTACACGCTTATTTCATTTCATATTGCTTTGCAACAGAACACCGAGATATTCAATCGATGTGATGTGTCAAGCAGCACACTATTAGGCTGTATTCGGACATTATGTGTATGTTTTCCCTACAAATCCGCGTTAGCTAACATTTTTCTACATTTACAGCTAGCTGCCATTCATAACACGAACCACAAATTCTGTCAAAGTCATCTTGTAGGATCCTACAGTCACCCATTTTCGACAACTTCCCGTACATCACAGTGTAATCAGCAAACACCTTCTCCACCATATCATTTATGTACATAGGGAATATGAGTGGTCCTATCACACTTCAGGGCACTCCTGACGATACCCCTATCTCTCTTGAACACTCTCTGTTGAGGACAATGTACCAGGTTCTGTTACTTAAGAAGTCTTCGGCTCACTTGCATATCTGGGTTCCTAATTCGTATAGTTGTACCTTCATTAAAAGTGTGCAGTGAAGCACAGTGTCAAATACTGATAACAGAACTGTAGAACCGTCGTGTCTGTCTGTTTGAACACGCTAATCTCCAAAAGTACTTGACGAGTTTTCATGGGGTTTTCAAAGGTAACGCGAGCATAGCTTAGGGAAACATAGAGGCTTTATTTCATGAAGATCGAAGAATGGAAGAAAAAGGTATGGTAATGTGAAATGTTATATAAACTTGTCTACTCAGGTTAGTTAGCCGGCCGCTGTGGCCGAGCAGCTCTAGGCGCTTCAGTCCGGAACCGCGCTGTTGCTACGGTCGCAGGTTCGAATCCTGCCACAGGCAGGAGCCATTTTTTGAGTTAGTAGTTTGGACGTTTTGGTTCAAATGGCTCTTAGCACTATGGGACTTAACATCTGAGGTCATCAGATCCTAGACTTAGAACTACTTAATCCTAACTAACCTAAGGACATCACACACATCAATGTCCGAGGCAGGATTCGAGCCTGCCACCGTAGCAGCAGCGCCGTTCCGGACTGAAACGCCTAGAACTGCTCGGCCAGTTTGGTCGTACACCAAAGAACAAACAGGTGGTACTGTTTTTCAACTCAGTTACAGATGTATTTTTGTAAGTTTACGTCAGTGACAGAGTTGAGTACAGCATGTAAGTTTGCTTATGATTTGGGTGCCTACTCAATACATTTTGATTTCGTTGTGTTTGAAATAAAAATGTCTAGAAAACGTTTGAGTCTTTCTGAATACACCAGAATATTTAACCGTCTGAGGACTATGTCGTCTCAAGGACATCAGGATTTAACTCCTTGCTTGGAAACACCTTTCAAAAGCGGTGCGCGATGTAACTCTGTTCGAGAGCGTCGAGAATTATCTTGCTCCTCAGATTCCTTCACAGAGGCTTAAAGTTCCTTCTCTCCAGCGTGTCATCATAGAAGTGGAGATTTTGTAGGAAATTGGCTAGCAAAACGACTTTTTATGCATTGAATCCAGCTTATTCCTAACAGGTTTCCATTTCGTTTTAAACATGTGCAATTCGCAGTGAGCTTATGTTATCCCATGGGATTAAACAAAGCACAAGGTCAGATGCTGTGTGCTGGAGGTTTGGACCTTAGCGTCAGTTGCTTTTCGCATAGCTAGGTGTATGTGGCTCTCTCCAGTGTTTGTAGAGTGAACAAGTTCTCCGTTCATGTCGGTAATCACACTACTTCAAACATTGTACACAAACAATCTTTATAAGTAAAAAATAAATCCGACGCATTCGAAGCCTCAGGCGCCACTATAAATAAATACCTGGATAACGCTGGGTTCCTCACGTAGTCTGGGAGTATGGAATCTGCCTGTTGCTGTTTAGTATAAATAAATATCTGGTTAACGCTGGGTTCCTCTCCTAGTCTAGGAATATGAAATCCACCTGTTGCTGTTTTGCTTAGAGAAACTTTTCTGTCTCAAAGAAATTTATTATATTCGAACTCGGAATATGTTAAAGAATTCTGCAGCAAGCTGATGTTAAGGATATTGGTCAGTTGTTTTGGGATCCATTCTTTTACCCTTCTTACTCGTATATATAGGAATCATATGCGCTTTCTTCCAGTCGCTTGGGACGTTACCTTCGGCGAGAGATTCGCGATAAATGCAAGCTAAATAAGGCGCCAGTCTCTGTACGCAAAAGTCCAGGTTCGATTTCTGGCCGGGCAAAGAGTTTCAATTTCCACTACATATTCAGATTTTATACAGCAATTTCAAGAAATTTCACTTTAGAATAATTTCTGTGTCTGTGTTACTTTTCTACCTTTCATCGCCTCAATAATCCAAAAGAATTTATTCGTGGTCAGTTATCATCGTGTGTTATTGCGACCTGTTAACACTTACTATCTGTCTTGCACAATTTATCATCATACCTTCAACGCACATAATAACGTGCTAGTTGCACGAAATCTACACTAAACGGAAAAGAAGAATAGTCAATTGAAGAAGTATGTTGCTTGGTACACTACAACAGCAACCATGTGCACAGTTTATGTAGATCTACATGGATACTCTACAAATCACATTTAAGTACCTGGCAGAGGGTTCATCGAACCACCGTCACAACTCTGTAGTATTCCAATATATTCAGACGCTCGGCATTCACAACTGTCTCCGGCGGTGGTGGAGAGATGCTCCTGGCCGGGCGGAATATCGGCGGCGCCAGCGATGCAGCACTGGGTTTTCCCGACGCTGCCAACGATGGTGGGACCAGCGCCATAGCCCGGGGAAAATGTGTGCCTGGTAGTCCTAGCTGCATTGCCGCATCAATGAAATCCTGCCGAACACGGGTGCTCTCCCGAATATGCCGCACTCCACATTTTTGGCTTCAGTCGCGCATCTGATTGTTAGATGTTAGTCATTTACTGGGCCAGGTAAAGTTTCCCTATGTGGCAAGAGTACAATTATTATTCGATCCGGGATTTTACTTGTTAGAATACGTACGTTTTTCTGATTTCACTTCTGACAGAGCTTTTATATTTGCATGGTCACGTTTATACACTCTTAAGGAAAAAAAAAAAAAAAAAAACATAGGACGCACCACAAAGGAATTTTCGGAATCGGACACCTATTGGTAGATGTGATTTACATGTACAGACAAACAAATAATTACAATTTCAGAAAAATTTGATTATTTATTCCAGTGGAAGTGCTCCAAAAATTGGGAAAATTAATAACGCGTTGTTCCATCTCTGGCCTTACGTAACAGTTACGCCTCGACATTGATTGACAGCGCTGTTCCTCGTCCTCCGGAGAGGTATCGTGTCAAATTCTATCATTCTGGTACGTCTGAAAGTCAAAAATCCCGAGGTGGTTGGAGGGTCCTACCCATAATGCTACAAACGATATGAATTGGTGGGAGATCGGGTGAACTTGGTAGGGTTTGGCAAGCACGAAGGCAAGCAGTAGAAACACTACACGTATACTTGGACATTATCTTGCTGAAATGTAAGGCTAGGATGGCTTGCCATGAAGGGCAACAAAGCGAGGTATAGAATGTAGTACCACTGTGCTGAAAGGGTGGATGACAACCAAACGGGTCCTGCTATGAAAAGAGATGGCAGCCCAGAGCGTCACTCCTGGTTGTCGGGAAATGTGGCGGGCGATAGTCAGATTGGTGTCCCATTGCTGTCAGGGGCGTCTCCAGACACATATTGGGCCTGTAATCTCACTGACTGGAGTAGAACTGCCTTCAGTGATAAGCCCCCTTCGAACAGAGTCCTGTTGACCAGCGATGACGGGTCTGGAGACGTCACGGGCACTGGTGGGCTACCAACGTGAATGTCGCCCGCCATACGGCCCGACAGCCAGGAGTGACGGTCTGGACTGCCACTTCCTCACAAAGCAGGACCCCTCTGGTTGTCATCCGAGACACCTCTACAGCACAGCGGTACGTCGGCGATATTCTACATTCAGTTTTGTTGCCCTTTATGGCAAGCCATCCTGGGCTTACATTTCACCAAGATAATGCCCGCCCTACACGGCGAGAGTCTCTACTGTTTGTATTTGTGCATGCCAAACCGTACCTCAAGCCAGAAATGTCGTCGGGTCTCTCCCCAATTGAGAACATTTGGAGCATTATGGCAGGCCCCTCCTGCCAGCCTGGGATTTTGACGATCTAAAGTGCCATATTTCTTATTGTGCGCTCCTTCTCCTCCTGTGATCTCTCAAGTACATTTTCCTTTTTTCTGAAACTAAATCTGCCCGGTATATCCTTCATATCTACAGATACTTCAAGTTTCTGGGACAAAATTTTTTATAGGAACTGCTTTTCTGTCAGTCTCTTTACAGTGATTAAACGACCCTCAGCCTCGCCTGTTCTTGTGTCGCTGAAAAATTTGATTCCTTGCCACGTGTAGAACTAGATACTGAGCTATATATTTTGTATAGTTATTTACTTCTGCACTGTCGGTACGCACCACCGTCTTGAACGGCTACTCTCACGTTGATTGAAACGAAACATTGCAATTGACTAGTACACTTGTAAGCCAAATCATTATGAGCACCGTCCACAGAAAAGTTAAACTTTGCCTGGTGACAGTGCAGACATTGGACGCACTAAGGAAAGAATGTAAGCGAAACAGACATGAATGAGAAATCATTCCAGAGCCAACATGGGCAAGAAATGAGGAAGTCCACTGACTTCAGCGACCTTCAGAAAGGCCAGATGGTTATGGCCCTACTTCTGTGACCGAGCAACTCCGTTATGGACAAACTATAGTCTGGTTAAAATTACTTGGTAGTTGGCGCTTCATGCGTTGGAGCTGGTTTCCTCCAATCCGAAAGCTGAATGTCACACCGGAACCTTTCGACTTTGCCAAACTGACACAACAACCGGTCATTTCATTCCAATTCTTTGTCCAGTATTTTTCTTGATGTGTTCTGGTCCTGAATTATGGGTCAGGCATATTTGTTTCGTATTTCATTACACACATACACATAAAAAAGTCTTGTTTCACCCCAGTTGTCAGAGCTCCTGAAGATAGACATTGACTGTGGATATTCTGTCACAGACACAGTTCCTTTGACTGTTCAGAAATATCACTAAACCCGCCCAAATATGTAAACAACCTTACATGGGCAACGCCTATCAGACAGAAGGGGTCCGACAGCTGATCAGTTCCAGTCATTCCACCACGAAGGAGGTACACAGTTCGTGTTGCCTGTAGTTCAACCATGCCTATATGGTCAATATCGCGGTTCGATAACGTCCGCATTGTTACATTCAGCCAGGAAGGGCTCTCAACAAGGGGAGTGACCAGGCATCTCGGAGTGAACCAAAGCGATGATGTTCGGATATGGAGGAACTATCGATGACATGCCTCCATCATGCCGGTCAAGGGCTACTATTGCAGTGGACAACAGCTACTTGCGGATTATGACTCGGAAGAACCATTACAGCAATGCCACCATGATGAATAATGGTTTTCGTTCTGCCACAGGGCGTAGTGTTACGACTCAAACTGTGCGCAACAGGCTGCATGACGCGCAACTTCACTCCTGACGTCCACGGCGAGGTCCGTGCAGCGCGGTACAGATGGGCCCAACAACATGCCGAATGCACCGCACAGGATTGGCATCACGTTGTCTTCACCAGTGAGTGCCGCATATGCCTTCAACCAGACAATCGTCGGTGACGTGTTTGGAGGCAACTCGGTCAGGCTGAACGCCTTAGACAAACTGTCCAGCGAGTGTGGCAAGGTGGAGGTCCCTTGCGGTTTTGGGGTGGCATTATGTGGGGCCGACGTACACCGCTAGTGGTCATGGAAGATACCGTAACGGCTGAACGATACGTGAATGCCATCCTGCGACCGATAGTGCAACCATATCGGCAGCATATTGACGAGGCATTCGTTTTTATGGACGACAATTTGCGCCCCCATCGTGCACATCTTGTGAATGAATTCCTTCAGGATAACGACATCGCCAGACTAGAGTGGCCAGGATGTTCTCCAGACATGAATCGTATCGAACACGCCTAGGATAGACTGAAAAGGGCTGGTGATGGACGACGTGACCTACCAACCACTCTGAAGGATCTACACCGAATCGCCATTGAGGAGTGGAACAATCTGGACCAACAGCGCCTTGATGAACTTGTGGATAGTATGGCACGACGAATACGGGCATGCATCAATGCCAGCGGACGTTGTAACGTCCCCGCAAAAATGAAAGAAAATAATTAATTAAATGTTAATGGACATCGTGCTATGTGTAACCTCCGCGTAATTATTTTTAAAAGATATGAATTGAATGAAAATGGAAATATAGCCAAATGTTAGCTTCCCACGGTAATAAAAGTCAATGATAATAAAAATGTGCAAAAATGTTAAGTCCTGACAAAATTAACGCTAAGATCAACCTGATAAATTTTATAAGGGCAGCTGCGCTGACATTAGGCCCTGTGCAATAATTAATCTGATATATTGATTCTGGGAGGAAAAGCTTAGGAAATATTGTTTCATTGGAATGATTCTTTTCTTAAAAACGATTGCTTTGAAAACAAAATTATTATTGGGGCATTTCTTGAACAAATTAATTACAATTAACATACATTACATTATCAGATGTGCGCAATGCTGCTTCATTACCTTATTTAACAATATACCTCGTCCCGCACCTTGACCAGAGACCCATGTCGACGCCCGCCGACTCCTCACACATGACTCCGACTGAGTACAACTCGCAACGTACTACATCCTACTCGCAACTCGCTACTAGCACTGACTGAGTGCAACTAGCAACTGTCGTCTCTCGCGCGCTACTACTCTCGAACTGAACACTCGCGCGGTCAAGCGCAGACTAGCAACGATAAGTAACTCTCTGGTCAGAGATTCTGTCATGCTCCGCCATCGCTGGTACTGAATACATACGCGTTTCATAACCCTCCACTGGGGGAGGGGGGGGGGGCAAAAATTTGGCAGCAATGGTGAGTCATTTGGACTTGCCGTGAGCAAAAAATTTTTTCATGACTAATTAACTTTACAATTACATAATGTACAGATGTAGAACATGAAGTAGATGTGGTGCACATGCACCAAGTACAAAACATATCAGGCAATACCAAAATATATATACAATGAGTGCAAAACATATTCACAAATGGCATAAGTGCATACGCACAGTAGTACAGAACATATCAGCAAATCAAAATGTACATACAATAAGTATAAATCATGTTACAAAAATGACAAGAGTGCACACGCACTGTAAATCAGAATATATCAGTAAATCACAAAATAATGGTTAGAAATCATGTTAAAAATCTCATTGACAAAAGTGCACACGCACTGTAACTCAGAATATATCAGCAAATCAAAAAAAAAAAAAAAAATGTTCATATAATGAATAGAAATCATGTTAGCAAAAGAAATGATTTTCACTATGTTACAAGAATTAGGATAGGAAAGGGAAGGATTGCATCATGGTTGTAGCACTTTAGGTTGCACGCAGCTGCACTGAAAGTCCATATCTTTCCACAGAAGTACAACACCAAGTGAGACAATCTGAAGTTCTTTTCCCAGAAGTGTTTATCAGCGTAGCCAAGACACTGAAATGTCGTAGTAATATTCCATGTTATCATTTTGGCATTCATAGCCCAGTTATTGAACATTTTTGTACCATGTATGTAGTATTATAGAAAAAATGTTCAATAATTGATTTACAGACAACATTGTCATTGGTCATTTCAATACCGTAATCAATAGCGTTCATTTCCCAGTTACAAAGCATAATCAGTAGCATTCATTTCCTTGTTACTAAGCATAATTAGTAGCAATCATTTCCTAGTTACAAAGCATTATTAATCATTGGTCATTTAAATACAGTAATCATCTCAATACAGTAATCAGTAGCATTCTTTTCCCAGTTACAAAGCATAATTAGTAGCATTCATTTCCTAGTTACAAAGCATTATTAATCATTGGTCATGTCAATACCGTAATCAGTAGCATTCATTATTCAAGTGACATATTATTCATAGCTGATCAGCATTACTCAGAACTCTCTTAAACTGGTATCATTATTTGGGACTGGTAATACATTTTTTGTTAACAATGCATTGCTTTGGGTAATTATAGGGGAAAGCAAGAAAAAAATTGCTTCTGGGTTGTTGCTGTAAATGAAAATGTGTAACGTCATTCGTCATGAGTCTGCTGTTGCAAGATTATGAAACAAGTAAAGTAAATGTAATCACATTCATAAATGATATAGATTTAATGAACAACTGCTTATAGCACATTAATTTCATAAATAATTTATCCTGCGAAAATATACAAAAAATGGATTATTAAGCTGAAAGAAGAAATGCATTTTATGCTGAAAAGTAGTGAACTTCGAATTAACAGGTAGTGAAATGTGTATAAAAATGCGTTCCATAGCTGTCCTTTCCAAAACCTTCTGTCATTATACTATGCAATATAACACCTGCTGTCAAAGCAAACTGCAACAAATACTTAAATAACTACATAGCATAAATACATAACTTCAACAATATCCTCATCTGTAAAAAAAAACTTCATGATCCATCACTTCATTATCATAACTCCATTATTATCATCACATGTAAAGAAAAACTTCATTATCCATAGTAGCATATTCTTCATCATTATTCATCAGCATTCATTATCATCTGCAAAAAAATCACTTCCTTACTCATTACATAACTATTCCTCATCTCTAGCGTATTTCATCACTAAAACTAAGATGTGTAGTTCTGTCTGACAGCCTGCATCAATCGCTTCGTATTCTGAAAAAAAAAAATTAGTTAAGACTGCTATTCTACGATGTGTATAGTATATTGTTGTTAATTCTTGTTAATTCTGATCCATTTACTCTTCCGCATAAGGTTTTTGCATCTTCTTTCGTTTATTCCGTAGGTGAAATTCCCATTTCTGTTTAATTTATTTCCTTTACACGTTATTTCTTTCTGAAAATGATGAACAAAGATTAATTTCGTGCATTTACATCATATACTCACTAAGTAATGACTGGTTTATGGTAACATAATTAAGCATACAGCATAACATGACAAAAAACGTAATATGTCAAAGACATTGACAGTGTTCAGATGCAAAAATGTACACAGAATATCACAATGCAGCAGCAAAAAAAAAAAAAAAAAAATGTAAAACAGTCACGATGTTGAGATATCATAGGGTAAAAATGTCAAAGTCAACTGGTGTGTGTTATATCTTAACTATTTCACAGTGCATACAAACAAAACATGAAAACAATCGTACATACATAAAAAAAATGATGACAAGAAATGTGACCTTCTTTGTTTTCAGCTTGTATGTTGTGTAGTTAATAGAGGCGCGAATTAAAGACTTTAATGGGGAGAGAATTTAATAAAATTAATATGTCACTAGGCAAAATTGCATAATTATTCATAAGATACGTAAGTTTATCTGAAAAAAAATATGCACGGTCTGATGTGTAACGACAAGAAGAGCGACCTGCTAACCTTACCTTGCCGGGCACTTGCCAAGAAAAAATGTGATAATCATCAATAATTGTTCATGTGAATATAATTGCAGAAATGATCATAAAAATTAGTAAACGGCATTACAGTGTTATAAATCATAAAGTATGTTCATTCAATAAAGGGTTTAATGTTGGAGACATGGTGATTACCTTTACTTTTTCTGGTTCTCAAAATTTCGACGTGTACGACATTGGGGTGAGGAATGCTGCGAATCCGATATGGACCTGCGTATAGAAGTTCAAATTTACTGCACCTACCTTTTATTTTGTTGGATAAATAGTGTGTACGTACTAATATCTTCTGTCCAATGTGAAAGTCTCGGCGTTTACAAACCTGTTGTTGCTGTCTTCTCCGGCGCCTTGCGGCACGTTTCATGTTGTTCAGCGCAATGACGATTATTTCGTGGTGTCGTAATCGACGAGATGTAGGAAAGTTTACTAATTCTGTAATTTTGTTCGGGGGTTCAACATTTTTCAGTATAACAGACGGAGATAGCATAGTGGATTCATTTGGAATGGAGTTAATTACATCCTGGAATGAGAGTATGTGTCTGTCCCAATCAAATTGTTTTTGTGGCAGTATATTCTACACAGTTTACCAATTTCTTTCATTAATCGTTCACAAGGGTTCGAAGAAGCATGGCACTTGGATATATAGATCGGAGAAATGTTTCTAGCTCGTAACATGCGTGTCCATATAGCAGAACGAAATTGTGATCCATTGTCAGAAACTACTTTCAACACATGCCCTACATGAAATAGAAAATGTTTTACAAACGCTTTCGAAACGGTTTTAGCAGTAGCTTTGCGTAACGGAGTGAAAGTAAGAAATTTTGAAGTGAGTTCAACAGCGACAAAGATGTAGCAAAAACCTCTATTAGTTCTTGGAATCGGACCAAAAATGTCTACAACGGCCATATGTCTTAATTTTACAGGTACAATGGGATATAATGGAGGAATATGTGAAGTTGTGTCTGACTTAGCTTTCTGGCAGATTTTACATGACCCTAAAACTCGTCGTATACGTTTCTCCATGTTGGTAAAATAACAGTTCTGTCTCAGTATAAGAAAACATTTTCTGGCTCCGTAATGTGCATAACTTAAATGAGTATACCAGATTAATTTGTTAACCAGTTCGTCAGGAATGCATAATAACCAATTGTTGCTGTCAGGATGAGAGCGGCGAAACAGAATGTCATTGCATACAGTGTAATGGTTTCTAATCGTAACATTATTCCTATATTGCCAAAGGTGTTTAATTTCTTTCCACACGTTGTCTTTACTCTGCTCTCGTGCTATGTCCTGTAATGACGATGAAATAAAATTTTCAAATGCAACTTGTTGAATGTACATCACGCTGAAATTTGCTTTGCAGAAGTTGGTTGCGACGTCTTGCTGATTGTTGCTGAGAGAACGAGATAGTGCGTCTGCTGTAATATTTTGTGTGCCGGGTATGTGAACTATTGTGAAATTAAATTCCTGTAGATAAAGCTTCCATCTACTTAGTCTGTCGTGTGTAAATTTAGCTGAAAGTAAAAATTGTATCGCTCTATGGTCTGTGTAAACTGTAGTGTGTCTCCCATAAAGAAAATGCCGAAATCTGGTAAAAGCCCATACAACACATAATGTTTCAAGTTATGTAACGGAATAATTTCGTTCAGCAGGTGACAGACTGCGACTTGCAAATGCGATGTTTTCAATTATTGTAGAACCATCTTCTTCAATTTCCTGGAAAACATGTACGCCCAAAGCGGTGTTAGAACTGTTGGTGGCAATGGAAAAATTTCTGGTAAGATCTGGGTGCGATAAAAGTGGTGCATTCAACAAGGCGTGTTTCAAGTTCATAAATTCAGAATGTGCTTGCTTATTCCAGGACCAAATAGTGTTTTTTCCTGTCAATAGACATAATCTAGGTGTGTCTAAAGCAGGGTGATGAATAAATTTACGAAAAAAGTTAATTAAGCCCAAAAAGCTGCGTAGTTGTTTCTTCGTTGTAGGAACAGTAATGTCACGTAGAGCTTTTAGTTTTTCCGGTTCAGGCGCAATGTCTTCTGCTGAAATTACATGTCCAAGAAATTTTATAGAAGTTTACCAAAATGCGATTTACTGAGGTTAACTGTGAGTCCTTGTGCACGAAAAGTTTGTAACAGTTGTTCTAGAATCAGATTGTGTTCAGTCCAGTTAGCTCCTGCAATAAGAATGTCTACGTACGTCGTCTACGTACGTCGTGATTCTGTCTTTAAGTTCTGTCGGAAGTATTGTGTTCAAACCGCGAATGAAAGCTGCAGAAGAAATAGTTAAACCGAATGGTAATTTGCAAAATTGATAACAGTCACCAAAACAGAGAAAAGCTGTGTACTTTCTGCAGTTCGGATGAAGCTGAATTTGCCAAAATCCCGATTTCAGATCTAATGTAGAATAAATAGCAGTACCGTGAAATTTTTGTAGAAGTTCTTCTAGTGTCTATGGTCGATCTGTTTAATTAATAATAATGTCATTGATGTGACGTGAATCAAGTACGAGGCGAAGTGAGCCATCTTTTTTCTTAACAATATGTAGCGGGTTTATGTACGGACTAACTGCCGGTTCAATAATTCCTTGGTCGAGCATATCTTGCAACTCTTTTTTAACTTGTTCTCTGTAGATATATGGAATGGGATAATGCTTGGCTTTAAATGTGTCGTGCTGTTTGACTTGAAATTCATACATAAAACCGGACATAGTACCAGGAATGTTGTCAAAAACTGGAGCTTGCTGTAAAAGAATTCTGTGTAGTTGCGTGCGTTCGTCGTCTGTATTTGCTCTGCTTTGTTTAACTTTGTCAGAAATCATCTGCATTACGTCGTAGTCAGCTTCGTCTGGACTATTATAGTTATGTACGTACGTATCTGTGAACAATGTGGAATTACAATCTATGTTACGTGATACGGAAATGACCTGTGTGCGATTAATTGTTTGTTCTTCCGCAGATAGTGAGTGCTGAAATTCTATAGCAAATTGTATATTTTCATCCTTCAACATTAAATAGGAATTCTGAAAATCGATAACTGCGTCGTGTTGTACCAGAAAATTCGTACCTAAAATAACGTCTGTTGTCAATAAAGGAACAATCCAAAAATTTGAGTGAAACGTGTGACCTGCAATACAAAATGATAAATGTGTCTGTAATTTAACGTCTACTCGTTTACTCATTACTTCTCCTTTCACTTCCATTTTGCCTAATGGTAATGTAGGATACTTATTCTCTTTGTTACACTCATTGAAAGTTTCTTCATTTATTACTGACATAGGTGATCCGGAATCGATTACTGCTGAAAATTTCGATGAACCAATTTTAATTTCGATGACAGGATGTGAAATGTATTTTTGAACAACTGGTCTTTCCTGTAAAAGAGTGTCTCGGATGTCGTCGAAAGTAACAACATTTTCGTGAATAACATTCTGTGTATCTGAAGTATTGCTTACGTTGCTGGAAGATGCAACCTGTACTGTATTTAGTCAAATTCTATCTGACGTGTTATTATTGTCAGGATGATTCTGTGGCATTTCTACTATTTGAACTGTTCTATTATTTCTTCCAGACGTATTACGTTCTGGATGATACCTACTGTCGGGTTCATTCATGAGAATATGTTGTTGCTGATCATTTTGCTGCTCGTAAGACCTACTGTTATTATACGTACACTGAAAATTGTGCTCATTATTTTTACGTCTGTCATGATAGTCATTCCTATACGGTGCATTGCGATAGAAATTGAAATACTGTGTTTTCTGTACGTAGTTGATTCTTTGCTGTCGTGCGTTACCATTTGTTGTACATGGGACTATACGTCCACGCGGTGAAACATTAAGGCTTGGTTGACCTTGTGTACTGCATTGTTGGTTACGTATGCTAAGCGGCTGACTTTCATGCTCTTGTGGTGAAAAACGTCCATTGTTACCAAAATGGGGTTCCTGTCGCAGATAATTTTGACGATACTGATAATTAACATTTTGCCTGTAATTAAAGTTCTGGTGGCTGTCGTACCTAAAGCGTCTGTTACTTTTGCTATTGAAATTACGTGGTTGATCGTAATTACTGTAAGTTTGTTGGCCTTGGTTGTTATATGAAAAATTTTTGTTTACGAAGCAATAATCCGATTACTGTACTTCCAGAAGCTGTAACAGATCCCTGAATGCCGAGATATTTTCTTTTTGCTGACCCGTTAAAAGTGACACTCTTAATGATCGTGGCAATTTAGAAATACATAATTGAATAAGTGCAGATTCACTGTAAGGTTCACTTAGGTACTGGTTTTGTTGCACCATGTGCTCAAAAAATTGCATGACCTTGGGAAAATTTGAATTCTCATAATTTGGCAAACTAATTAATTGATCCTTAATTCCATGCTGTGTCGTCTTCGACCAGTACGCTGACAAAAAAGCATTCTGAAACTCTTCTACCGAATAGCATTGCCTCATGATCGGTCTCATACGAGTTGCCGGTTCGCCTTCCAAAAAACTGCAAATAAATCAAGTTTGTGCGTTACAGGCCAAGTCAGTGGAAAAGCAAAGCTAAATTGTTGTATCCAATCTAGTGGTCGAATCTGTGTTCTGTCATTTTTAAATACTTTAAATTTTCTCACTGATAGAAAATGTTTCTAATCGAAATTATCGTCTCTGTATGATGGAACTGGTTCAGGATTGTAAGAGAATCTATTTGTCTGTGTCTGTTCGGAATCTAAGTCGCGTACTCTCTGTAGATTACCCAAATTATATGCGCTGCGTGAGTCTGACAAATGTTCGCAAAGTGGCGTCTGCTGTGATGTGTTATTAACTGAAATATTTTTCATCTCTGTTACTTCTTGCTGTAAACTTGACAATTTTCTACGCAACGTGTTATTAGATGAATCGATCTCATTGATTGTCTGTTGTAGATTTTGAAATTCCGGTGTTTGATTAAATGAAACCGGTGAAGTATCGTCTGATTTGCTGTCATTATTACTTTCAATAATATCAATACGACTGGCCAATTCATCACATTTTTCAGTCGGTATTTTTACGTGATCATAGGTTTTAGTGTCAGACGCATTAATCTGTTTTTGCATTTTACGTGTGGTTTCGTTCAGTTTTTTAACGTCAGCTTTGATGTCATCGGAATCCTGTGTTAGTTCTAATTGTTCGAGTCTGTCGGTCACTGTTTGAAAATCTGTTGTGTATGTGTCTGTTTTCGATTTAAGATCGGAAATTTCGTCACGTAATTCTGTGTTCGACTGTTTGATGGTATTAATTTCATCGGACATTGCAGCAATATTGCTTTCCACGTATGTTTTTGCCTTCGCGAACAATTTACGTTTGTCTTCTAGTCTCTGTGCTGTGATTGTTTCCACTACTTGACGTTTTACCTTATTTTGATCCTGTATAAATTTGCGGAAACGCGTATCACTGTTTTGTATGTGAAGATTAAAACGTTCGTCAATTTGAGTGTTCTGTTGGTCGAATTTCGCGTCAATCTTTTCATCCATTGTGCGCGAAAGTTCTGCTGTCATTGCTTTAAACTCGTCGCGTAATTGTGTAGCCTTTTCAGAACATTGCTTACCGACTGCATTAATTTCGTCTCGAAGTGTTTCTGTTGTAATTGTATGCATATCCCTTAATTCCTGAGCAACCGATATAATTTCTTCGCTACTTTTCCTAGCACAAGCCTCAATTTCCTCGCGTAAGTGTTCCTTAGTATCATGACACTGCGCGGCAACGGCTCTAATTTGTTCACTAAGCTGTCTGGAATTGTTGTCTAATTTTTCATTGAGCTGTTGTTTGAGATTTTCGTTATTTTCATTAAGCTGTTGTTTGAGATCTTCTTTAAGTTGTTTGGAATTGTTATCTAGTTGTTTGAAATTTTCCTTAAATTGTTTGTTATCTTCACTATTTTCATTAAGTTGTTTAGTCACTTGTAGCAACAATGCCATAATTGGATCCGACCCAAAATTATCATTTCTATTCTCTGTGCTGTTTAATGGTATATCTGCAATTGTCACATTTTGTGTATCCATTTGCATATTCTGTGATTCTTGAAAATGTCTGCTAGTCGGATGTGGACTGTTAGTCACTACCTCGGAATTAAATGAATCCGTCGCACTTTCAGTACACTGTTCATTTACATTAGAAAAATTTGTCTGTTCGTCAGGTGAATTTAGCGGACCGGTTGTATTAAACTGGGCAGCGCTCATTGCAACAGAATGCCCCTCGTCATCAATTGTCGTCAAATTAACAGATGACGCAATTGAGTTCGTTTGTTCATCATTAAGATAAAAATCATTATTAGTGGTTGGAACGCACTGATTGTCAGTAAACGCAGGATTGTCATCATTACACTGCGTGTCACAAGTACTATCGGTGAAATTATTTAAGTCGGTAATTTCATTCATTACACCTCGCGATGTACTATTAATAGTTTTTCGCGGCATTTTACACATATCACAATTATTCACAAATGGGACAAAGACAATGCAAAATCCAACAAACAAAAATACAACAAAGAGCAACGAATTGCCGATGATCTGAGGAAAGAAAGTCACAAATTAGTAAAAGCGTTGCGCCAAATGCTAATTATATTAAGTAAATAAGAGCAGATATCTGGCTACTTTTCAGAAGATTCTCAAAGAAATACGATCCTGGTCCGGATGTCGCCAAGTGTAACCTCCCCGCAAAAATGAAAGAAAATAATTAATTAAATGTTAATGGACATCGTGCTATGTGTAACCTCCCCGTAATTATTTTTAAAAGACATGAATTGAATGAAAATGGAAATATAGCCAAATGTTAGCTTCCCACGGTAATAAAAGTCAATGATAATAAAAATGTGCAAAAATGTTAAGTCCTGACAAAATTAACGCTAAGATCAACCTGATAAATTTTATAAGGGCAGCTGCGCTGACATTAGGCCCTGTGCAATAATTAATCTGATATATTGATTCTGGGAGGAAAAGCTTAGGAAATATTGTTTCATTGGAATGATTCTTTTCTTAAAAACGATTGCTTTGAAAACAAAATTATTATTGGGGCATTTCTTGAACAAATTAATTACAATTAACATACATTACATTATCAGATGTGCGCAATGCTGCTTCATTACCTTATTTAACAATATACCTCGTCCCGCACCTTGACCAGAGACCCATGTCGACGCCCGCCGACTCCTCACACATGACTCCGACTGAGTACAACTCGCAACGTACTACATCCTACTCGCAACTCGCTACTAGCACTGACTGAGTGCAACTAGCAACTGTCGTCTCTCGCGCGCTACTACTCTCGAACTGAACACTCGCGCGGTCAAGCGCAGACTAGCAACGATAAGTAACTCTCTGGTCAGAGATTCTGTCATGCCTCGCCATCGCTTGTACTGAATACATACGCGTTTCAACGTGCTAATGGGTATTACAGGTACTGGTGTGTACAGCAGTCTGGCTGACCACCTCTGAAGGTCTTGCTGTATGGTAGTACAACATGCAATGTGTGGTTTTCGTGAGCAATAAAAAGGGTGGATCTCTATTCCAATTTTCTGTAGAGGTTTCGGAACTCTCGGAATCGAAGTGATGCAAAACATTTTTGATGTGTGTGATAACCAAACACACACACACACACACACACACACACACACACACACACACGACGCTTATAAAAATCAAACTTTTCATACACAGCACTGACTAAAGACTAATGGAGACTTCCACACTAGACGCGATTAAGCGTCACACAGACAGTAGTTTAGCTTGAAGTCTGTAGTTCGTCATTGCGACAGGGTGACTACAGTGATAAATACACTCCTGGAAATGGAAAAAAGAACACATTGACACCGGTGTCTCAGACCCACCATACTTGCTCCGGACACTGCGAGAGGGCTGTACAAGCAATGATCACACGCACGGCACAGCGGACACACCAGGAACCGCGGTGTTGGCCGTCGAATGGCGCTAGCTGCGCAGCATTTGTGCACCGCCGCCGTCAGTGTCAGCCAGTTTGCCGTGGCATACGGAGCTCCATCGCAGTCTTTAACACTGGTAGCATGCCGCGACAGCGTGGACGTGAACCGTATGTGCAGTTGACGGACTTTGAGCGAGGGCGTATAGTGGGCATGCGGGAGGCCGGGTGGACGTACCGCCGAATTGCTCAACACGTGGGGCGTGAGGTCTCCACAGTACATCGATGTTGTCGCCAGTGGTCGGCGGAAGGTGCACGTGCCCGTCGACCTGGGACCGGACCGCAGCGACGCACGGATGCACGCCAAGACCGTAGGATCCTACGCAGTGCCGTAGGGGACCGCACCGCCACTTCCCAGCAAATTAGGGACACTGTTGCTCCTGGGGTATCGGCGAGGACCATTCGCAACCGTCTCCATGAAGCTGGGCTACGGTCCTGCACACCGTTAGGCTGTCTTCCGCTCACGCCCCAACATCGTGCAGCCCGCCTCCAGTGGTGTCGCGACAGGCGTGAATGGAGGGACGAATGGAGACGTGTCGTCTTCAGCGATGAGAGTCGCTTCTGCCTTGGTGCCAATGATGGTCGTATGCGTGTTTGGCGCCGTGCAGGTGAGCGCCACAATCAGGACTGCATACGACCGAGGCACACAGGGCCAACACCCAGCATCATGGTGTGGGGAGCGATCTCCTACACTGGCCGTACACCACTGGTGATCGAGGGGACACTGAATAGTGCACGGTACATCCAAACCGTCATCGAACCCATCGTTCTACCATTCCTAGACCGGCAAGGGAACTTGCTGTTCCAACAGGACAATGCACGTCCGCATGTATCCCGTGCCACCCAACGTGCTCTAGAAGGTGTAAGTCAACTACCCTGGCCAGCAAGATCTCCGGATCTGTCCCCCATTGAGCATGTTTGGGACTGGATGAAGCGTCGTCTCACGCGGTCTGCACGTCCAGCACGAACGCTGGTCCAACTGAGGCGCCAGGTGGAAATGGCATGGCAAGCCGTTCCACAGGACTACATCCAGCATCTCTACGATCGTCTCCATGGGAGAATAGCAGCCTGCATTGCTGCGAAAGGTGGATATACACTGTACTAGTGCCGACATTGTGCATGCTCTGTTGCCTGTGTCTATGTGCCTGTGGTTCTGTCAGTGTGATCATGTGATGTATCTGACCCCAGGAATGTGTCAATAAAGTTTCCCCTTCCTGGGACAATGAATTCACGGTGTTCTTATTTCAATTTCCAGGAGTGTATAACTACTTAACTCAGTGTTGTAGGGTAGCGCAAGAGATAGTGTAATAATTTACCACGTTGAAGGTTGTAGGTTCCTAAATCTAATAAAAAGAACTTTGCTGTTTTTATTCAATTAATTATTTTAAATGTAAATTTTAATTTCTAATTCTGTGCCACGTCATTTTCATCACCGTATTGACTTTATTTGCTCTTATTTTTCTTCCTATCATTCTTTTTTCGTATGGAATCTGCCTGTGTCGCCCATAATCTGTAATCGAGTGTCAACCAGGACCGCTCATCGGTTGATAACTCGGCAACTCGTGGAGTTAGTTTGAGGATAGTTTTAGATAACCAATTAATTACAGTTAGCTTATAGCGCTGAAACTGATTGTGTCTGCCTTGAGTTTGCCTGTAGATGTTAGCTTTAACAGCTGTGATCAAAGTGTTCGTGATTTTAATTCCGGCGCAGATTGTTGACCGCCATTTTCTTACATTGTCAACACATTAGCTTAGGACATGAATGTAAATTCAGAGCTATAAAATGCGTCGGCTATAAACGCGTCATCTGCCACAGTTCAGCCATTGGTCGCTTAAAATCAGCTGTCGACAGAGCGTCTCGTATTTCTGACATTCCTCGCACGGTGGCCGGGAACCGACGTGGCAATACTGTAGTAGCAAGATGTTTGTTAGCACACCGTTCAGTGCACACAGTTGAGCATAAGGTCCCGAGGGGACGATCCCTACATGTTGCCATACTGACATAGCGACATCGTCAGTAACGACGTAAGTGCGCACGGGGTCATCGAGACTGGTCAATGGATCAAAGGACTGTGTCGGCTGGTCGGATGAATTACGTCGACCAGATCGATAGTTGTGCCCAGATACGCCGTCATACGAGAGAACGGCTGCTCGAAACGTGGACTGCAGCACTAACGCAGGTGTGTGGGAGGGGTGCTGTGCTGTGGAGGACATTAATCCAGGCTTTCGCGGGGACCTGTGGCAGTAACTGAAAGCTCCATTGCAGCTGTGGCCTATGTGGGCCACCTGCTGCCCTTCGTGCTTGATATCTTCCCCGACGGTGATGGCATCTTCCAGCAAGACAACTGTCGGGGTCACTAACACAGAATCGTATTACAGTGGTTTGAGGCACATGATAATGAGGTGCGATGGTGCCTTGGGCACCAAATTCTCCTGATCTGTACCCGATGGAATCACCTGGGACGATATCGGATGTCAGCTACCACTAACAAACCACCAGCTCGTAATTTACTGGAATACGAGACTTGTGCCTCCGAAAACTTATCAAAGATTTGTCGGATTCATGCCGCGCAGAAATGCTTTTGTACTGGTTTCCAGATGTAGTCGATTACGCTATTAATTAGGTGGCCATAGCTTTTGGCTCTACCCCCATGAACCATGGACCTTGCCTTTGGTGGGGAGGCTTGCGTGCCTCAGCGATACAGATGACCGTACCGTAGGTGCAACCACAACGGAGGGGTATCTGTTGAGAAGCCAGACAAACGTGTGGTTCCTGAAGAGGGGCAGCAGCCTTTTCAGTAGTTGCAGGGGCAGCAGTCTGGATGATTGACTGATCTGGCCTTGTAACACCAACCAAAACAGCCTTGCTGTGCTGGTACTGCGAACGGCTGAAAGCAAGGGGAAACTACAGCCGTAATTTTTCCCGAGGTCATGCAGCTTTACTGTATGGTAAAATGATGATGGCTCCCTCTTAGGTAAAATATTCCGGAGGTAAAATAGTCCCCCATTAGGATCTCCGGGCGGGGACTACTCAAGAGGACGTCGTAATCAGGAGAAAGAAAACTGGCATTCTACGGATCGGAGCGTGGAATGTCAGATCCCTTAATCTGGCAGGTGGGTTAGAAAATTTAAAAAGGGAAATGGATAGGTTAAAGTTGGATATAGTGGGAATTAGTGAAGTTCGGTGGCAGGAGGAACAAGACTTCTGGGCAGGTGAATACAGGATTATAAATACAAAATCAAATAGGGGAAATGCAGGAATAGGTTTAATAATGAATAAAAAAATAGGAGTGCGGGTAAGATACTACACACAGCATAGTGAACGTATTATAGTGGCTAAGATAGAAACTAAGCCCATGCCTACTACAGTAGTACAAGTTTATATGCCAACTAGCTCTGCAGATGACGAAGAAATTGAAGAAATGTATGATGAGATAAAAGAAATTATTCAGGTAGTGAAGGGAGACAAAAATTTAATAGTCATGGGTGACTGGAATTCGACAGTAGGAAAAGGGAGAGAAGGAAACATAGTAGGTGAATATGGATTGGGGGAGAGAAATGAAAGAGGAAACCGTCTGGTAGAATTTTGCACAGAGCATAACGTAATCATAGCTAACACTTGGTTCAAGAATCATAAAAGAAGGTTGTATACATGGAAGAATCCTGGAGATACTAGAAGGTATCAGATAGATTATATGATGGTAAGACAGAGATTTAGGAACCAGGTTTTAAATTGTAAGACATTTCCAGGGGCAGATGAGGACTCTGACCACAATCTATTGGTTGTGAACTGTAGATTAAAACTGAAGAAACTGCAAAAAGGTGGGAATTTAAGGAGATGGGACCTGGATAACCTGACTAAACATGAGGTTGTATAGAGTTTCAGGGACAGCATAAGGAAACAATTGACAGGAATGGGGGAAAGAAATACAGTAGAAGACGAATGGGTAGCTCTGAGGGATGAAATAGTGAAGGCAGCAGAGGATCAAGTAGGTAAAAAGACAAAGGCTAGTTGAAATCCTTGGATAACAGAAGAAATATTGAATTTAATTGATGAAAGGAGAAAATATAAAAACGCACTAAATGAAGCAGCCAAAAAGGAATACAAACGTCTCAAAAATGAGATCGATAGGAAGTGCAAAATGGCTAAGCAAGGATGCCTAGAGGACAAATGTAAGGACGTAGAGGCTTATCTAACTAGGGGTAAGATAGATACTGCCTAAAGGAAAATTAAAGAGACCTTTGGAGAAAAGAGAACCACTTGTATGAATATCAAGAGCTGAGATGAAAACCCAGTTCTAAGCAAAGAGGGGAAAGCAGAAAGGTGGAAGGAGTATATAGAGGGTCTATACAAGGGTGATGTACTTGAGGACAATATTATGGAAATGAAAGAGGATGTAGATGAAGATGAAATGGGAGATAGGATACTGCGTGAAGAGTTTGACAGAGCACGGAAAGATCTGAGTCGAGACAAGGCCCTGGAGTAGACAACATTACATTAGAACTACTGACGGCCTTGGGAGAGCCAGTCGTGACAAAACTCTACCATCTGGTGAGCAAGATGTACGAGACAGGTGAAATACCCTCAGACTTCAAGAAGACTATAATAATTCCAATCCCAAAGAAAGAAGGTGTTGATAGATGTGAAAATTACCGAACTATCAGTTTAATAAGTCACAGCTGCAAAATACTAACGCGAATTATTTACAGACGAATGGAAAAACTGGTAGAAGCCGACCTCGGAGAACATCAGTTTCGATTCCGTAGAAATGTTGGAACACGTGAGGCAATACTGACCCTACGACTTATCTTAGGAAATAGATTAAGGAAAGGCAAACTTACGTTACTAGCATTTGTAGACTTAGAGAAAGCTTTTGACAATGTTGAATGGAATGCTCTCTTTCAAATTCTAAAGAGGGCAGGGGTAAAATACAGGGAGCGAAATTCTATTTACAATTTGTACAGAAACCAGATGGCAGTTATAAGAGTCGAGGGACATGAAAGGGAAGCAGCGGTTGGGAAGAGAGTGAGACAGGGTTGTAGCCTGTCCCCGATGTTATTCTATCTGTTTATTGAGCAACGAGATAAGGAAACAAAAGAAAAATTCGGAGTAGGTATTAAAATCCATCGAGAAGAAATAACAACGTTGAGGTTCGCCGATGACATTGTAATTCTGTCAGAGACAGCAAAGGACTTGGAAGAGCAGTTTAACGGAATGGACAGTGTCTTGAAAGGAGGATATAAGATGAACATCAACAAAAGCAAAACGGGGATAATGGAATGTATGCGAATTAAGTCGGGTGATGCTGAGGGAATTAGATTAGGAAATTAGACACTTAAAGTAGTAAAGGAGTTTTGCTATTTGGGGAGCAAAATAACTGATGAAGGCCGAAGTAGAGAGAATATAAAATGTAGACTGGCAATGGCAAGGAAAGCGTTTATGAAGAAGAGAAATTTGTTAACACCGAGGATAGATTTTAGTGCCAGGAAGTCGTTTCTGAAAGTATTTGTATGGAGTGTAGCCATGTATGGAAGTGAAACATGGACGATAAATAGTTTAGACAAGAAGGGAATAGAAGCTTTTGAAATGTGGTGCTACAGAAGAATGCTGAAGGTTTAATGGGTAGATCACATAACTAATGAGGAGGTACGAACAGAATTGGGGAGAAGAGGAGTTTGTGTGACAGTTTGACAAGAAGAAGGACCAGTTGGTAGGACATGTTCTGAGGCATAAAATGATCACAAATTTAGGATTGGAGGGTAGCGTGGAAGGTAAAAATCGTAGAGGGAGACCAAGGGATGAATACACTAAGCAGATTCAGAAGGATGTAGGTTGTAGTAAGTACTGGGAGATGAAGAAGCTTGCACAGGATAGAGTAGCATGGAGAGCTGCATCAAACCAGTCTCATGACTGAAGACAACAACAACAACAACAACTTTTGGCTTCATCGGTGCACGGTGCAGTGTTGTTTACAAAAATGGGTTTCGGCTCAATTACGAATCATTTTCAAGTGTATTTAGTTTCTGTGTCAAGGAGAAGACGATCATTAAACAAAATATATAAGTGGACTACATGCATAGGTGTTAATCGGAATAAAAAGAAACACAGCATTTTATTATGTAACTGTGCTATACTCCGCACAAACACTTAATACTCTTGAAAATCACTCATGATTGGGGCGAAACCCGTTGTGTAGATAATATTACTACGTGTTTGTCAACTGCGATATATCATTAGAATCAGCGTCGAATTGATAGCGGCGGAAGGACTATGACGCTCTCTGAGCATCACTCGCGTGCAAGGGAATAGTTTGCAATTTCGTGAGGCTCATACCGGCTAGAAAACCCTGGTCAGACGAGTCACCATTTCAGTTGGTAAGAGCTGACGTTGTGGGTCTTGCGTGGCGCAGACCCCATGAAGCCAATCTTAAGTATCCATCATTTCTGGGGTTGGATATCTGGCATTCCTTAATGCTGGTACTTCGGATTCTTAGACGAAACAAGAGGGACCAGTTTCAGACGCTATCCTGGATATTTACTTATTCCATGTCGACAATGGCGCAGTGACCTCTGATAACAGCACAATGTTGTAAAATGCTAAGCAACTGAGAGCAAAATTCGCTTTGTTGCTGCCTCTTCTAACTCCAACAACCGAGCTAGGTTAATAATTGGCTCCTTTTACCGACCTCCCGACTCAGCAGCATTAGTGGCAGAACAACTGAGAGAAAATTTGGAATACATTTCACATAAATTTTCTCAGCATGTTATAGTCTTAGGTGGAGATTTCAATTTACCAGATATAGACTGGGACACTCAGATGTTTAGGACGGGTGGTAGGGACAGAGCATCGAGTGACATTATACTGAGTGCACTATCCGAAAATTACCTCGAGCAATTAAAGAGAGAACCGACTCGTGGAGATAACGTCTTGGACCTACTGATAACAAACAAACCCGAACTTTTCGACTCTTTAAGTGCAGAACAGGGAATCAGTGATCATAAGGCCGTTGCAGCATCCCTGAATATGGAAGTTAATAGGAATATAAAAAAAGGGAGGAGGGTTTATCTGTTTAGCAAGAGTAATAGAAGGCAGATTTCAGACTACCTAACAGACCAAACGAAAATTTCTGTTCCGACACTGACAATGTTGAGTGTTTATGGAAAAAGTTCAAGGCAATCGTAAAATGCGTTTTAGACAGGTACGTGCCGAGTAAAACTGTGAGGGACGGGAAAAACCCACCGTGGTACAACAACAAAGTTAGGAAACTACTGCGAAAGCAAAGAGAGCTTCACTCCAAGTTTAAACGCAGCCAAAACCTCTCAGACAAACAGAAGCTAAACGATGTCAAAGTTAGCGTAAGGAGCGCTATGCGTGAAGCGTTCAGTGAATTCGAAAGTAAAATTCTATGTACCGACTTGACAGAAAATCCTAGGAAGTTCTGGTCTTACGTTAAATCAGTAAGTGGCTCGAAACAGCATATCCAGACACTCCGGGATGATGATGGCATTGAAACAGAGGATGACACGCGTAAAGCTGAAATATTAAACACCTTTTTCCAAAGCTGTTTCACAGAGGAAGACGCACTGCAATTCCTTCTCTAAATCCTCGCACAAACGAAAAAATGGCTGACATCGAAATAAGTGTCCAAGGAATAGAAAAGCAACTGGAATCACTCAATAGAGGAAAGTCCACTGGACCTGACGGGATACCAATTCGATTCTACACAGAGTACGCGAAAGAACTTTCCCCCCTTCTAACAGCCGTGTACCGCAAGTCTCTAGAGGAACGGAGGGTTCCAAATGATTGGAAAAGAGCACAGGTAGTCCCAGTCTTCAAGAAGGGTCGTCGAGCAGATGCGCAAAACTATAGACCTATATCTCTGACGTCGATCTGTTGTAGAATTTTAGAACATGTTTTTTGCTCGAGTATCATGTCGTTTTTGGAAACCCAGAATCTACTATGTAGGAATCAACATGGATTCCGGAAACAGCGATCGTGTGAGACCCAACTCGCTTTATTTGTTCATGAGACCCAGAAAATATTAGATACAGGCTCCCAGGTAGATGCTATTTTTCTTGACTTCCGGAAGGCGTTCGATACAGTTCCGCACTGTCCCCTGATAAACAAAGTAAGAGACTACGGAATATCAGACCAGCTGTGTGGCTGGATTGAAGAGTTTTTAGCAAACAGAACACAGCATGTTGTTATCAATGGAGAGACGTCTACAGACGTTAAAGTAACCTCTGGCGTGCCACAGGGGAGTGTTATGGGACCATTGCTTTTCACAATATATATAAGTGACCTAGTAGATAGTGTCGGAAGTTCCATGCGGCTTTTCGAGGATGATGTTGTAGTATACAGAGAAGTTGCAGCATTAGAAAATTGTAGCGAAATGCAGGAAGATCTGCAGCGGATAGGCACTTGGTGCAGGGAGTGGCAACTGTCCCTTAACATAGACAAATGTAATGTATTGCGAATACATAGAAAGAAGGATCCTTTATTGTATGATTATATGATAGCGGAACAAACACTGGTAGCAGTTACTTCTGTAAAATATCTGGGAGTATGCGTGCGGAACGATTTGAAGTGGAATGATCATATAAAATTAATTGTTGGTAAGGCGGGTACCAGGTTGAGATTCATTGGGAGAGTGCTTAGAAAATGTAGTCCATCAACAAAGGAGGTGGCTTACAAAACACTCGTTCGACCTATACTTGAGTATTGCTCATCAGTGTGGGATCCGTACCAGATCGGTTTGACGGAGGAGATAGAGAAGATCCAAAGAAGAGCGGCGCGTTTCGTCACAGGGTTATTTGGTAACCGTGATAGCGTTACGGAGATGTTTAGCAAACTCAAGTGGCAGACTCTGCAAGAGAGGCGCTCTGCATCGCGGTGTAGATTGCTCGCCAGATTTCGAGAGGGTGCGTTTCTGGATGAGGTATCGAATATATTGCTTCCCCCTACTTATACCTCCCGAGGAGATCACGAATGTAAAATTAGAGAGATTAGAGCGCGCACGGAGGCTTTCAGACAGTCGTTCATCCCGCGAACCATACGCGACTGGAACAGGAAAGGGAGGTAATGACAGTGGCACGTAAAGTGTCCTCCGCCACACACCGTTGGGTGGCTTGCGGAGTATAAATGTAGATGTAGATCCTTCATACCTTCTTCAGCATGTGCTTCTTCCCATTCTTTGATGACTTTTTCGTAGGAAAGAGTTGAAGAGGATTGAAGACAGGATATCCCCTTTGCCTTACGCTTGTTTTGATTTCAGGTTGTTCGTAATCCTGCCCACTAATTTAACGTATTAGATGTACAACATGACGGAATTAGTTCTTAAATAATGTCATAGTAAACATTTTTATTTCGGAAACTTTATTCGTGTAGGAACGCGTTGTCATAATTAGTACTATTCCATTCATAGTTTCACGCTATATTGAACGAAAGATATTTTATGAAGGTAATGCTGATTTGCTGATGGGACTGTAGATCACGTAATTATGCTTAAGTTCTGCCTTCGATAGTAATATTTCTTCCATGTTTCAATAACAGAGTCACTGACATCGTTCCAAGTAATCAGTGGTGATTTTATCTTCTCGTTACTTTTTAACCGTGTATAATCTCTGAAAAGTTCTTTATTTAAATGAGTGTGGTTGTACTTAAATTGCAGAATGACTGAGAAGATGAAACATCTACGTTATCTGATTCTGAAACAGCTGAGTAAGACTGAACGTACTGAGCCTACTTTCTCTTTACTTTTTCTTATCATGTCAACATTGACCCACAATATTCTATCGCAACGCAATCTGACTGCTCAAAATAATTACAATCTGACTTCAAATAATTAATTCAAGAGAACGGCACTGATTAAAAAGAAATCTTAACAATAATCTATACATTTCATTAACAACTTACCTCACAAAATCGTCATTACGCGAACTACTGCAATACAGCGAGCGTCAGTACTGCCAGCTAAATAACAGATTCTACCTACTAAAGCCACTAACTACTAATAGCCATGTGGTTAGCAAAGGAAAGATTTTGTTGCAGACCAAATAACATATTTTTTACCTTAATAACTTGACATCCTGTTCAAACACGAATATAAATCGTCATTGACATCTACTATAAAGGTATATAATCATGAATAATATTCAATCTCCAAGTCGAACATGTACAGATCGTTAGCCTACGCTAACACTTCACACTTCTACCCTCCATCAGTGCTAACTTCTCACATCTAACATCCATCACTGCTGGCTGTTGACCTCCAACTGCCCAACACTA
The DNA here is from genome assembly GCF_023864345.2 of Schistocerca serialis cubense. NCBI lineage: Eukaryota > Metazoa > Arthropoda > Insecta > Orthoptera > Acrididae > Schistocerca > Schistocerca serialis. Next base: position 196,871,369 of record NC_064638.1, on the reverse strand, counting down.
CTTCCATCACTGTTGGCGACTAACTTCCAACTGCTCAACACTACTGGCGATTAACTTCCAACAACGAGTCCATCACAGCCACAGAGTCTCTTACAAAGAAAGCGCAGTCAGAGATCCAATGCAAAGCGCTACACAGCGCTATCAACACAGAAGCTGCCCACTTACATCTCTTATGATAACCTGAGAGAAACTTAACGATTTACGACGAGTGATTACTCTGGTCATTATCAGAGTTTGCTCGCAATGATGCGGCTCAGGTTGATGTCATGTGGTAATGACGTTATAATCTTGTGCCACTCAGACTGTAACTCGACAATAATTATCTCAGCGAATAGTCAGAACAGGACATAGCTTAGAAATTTTATGTTTTCTATGGTAGTGATTATATTCTCGTTGATGTTAGAGATGATGTCAAGGGAACCGTACAGAGATTTGTATTAACAATTGTTATTAGGAACTGCCGCATATTCTTACTTGTTGTTTATATATGACCAAATCCGAATAAATATGCTCATCATTAGAGGTATTTTGTGGTCAATAACCTTGGTGTAGCGACAAGATCTATCGTACGAGAAGTATTGGTTCTGCAGCGGTTGGTTACTAGATGACGTCTTCGAAACAAACGACAATTCGTTATGCTAATCCTTCTGACCAGTACGGAATATCTCTTAGTATGGCGCAGTTAGAGATTTTCCTGGGGCTCACGGCTACGTTATCTATTCTATCGCAGTCACAGGTAGCATGGATGCTGTACCCTTTGCTGAGGTAAGCTGGCGCACAACTGTTCCAACTTGTTTTTCATATCGTGGATACTGACATTGAGAGGCATTTGACGTCCGGGCTGGTCACACATGTTCTGTCGGGGACAAACCTGGCGTTCTTCCTGGCCACAGAATGCCCGAACATCACGCAGGTGGTTCACAGAGACATATCATGTGTGGACGAACATTGTTCTGTTGAAAAATGGCACCAGGATGCTGTCGCATGACAGGTAGCATACGAGGACACACGATGTCCTGATCTGTCGTTGTACCGTTAGAGGTCCCTCAGTCACAACTGTTCGTGACCTGTAGTAATACTCGATAGCTTTCTGAGCATCACGCCGCTGGGAGTAACACCGCTGTGCCTCTCCAAAACGCTGGAAGGACGTGATTCCCCAAAGGTCATCATCATTTTCGTCGACGAAAGTGATCTGGAGCAGTGCAGAACCGCAATTCATCACCAAATACAATGCAACGACGTCATTAGCAGCCCATGCTTCCAGGTCACGAGCAGCATTACGAAGTCAGTCCTTTGTGTTGTGTTAATGGCGGGCTGCGGATAGTACGCTAATTCCCTTGTCCAGCAGGTGTTAATCTGCGACCGACCGTGCGAAGTGACACAGAATGTTGCCTGCAGTCCATTACCTGTCGTTGGACGGCAAGTGCAGATTAGAAGGGGATGAGATGTCCTTGGGTCAAACAGACAGTCCTTCCTAGATGTGATGAGACGCAGTCGACTGGAATTTTTACGAAGAGTATGTCTGGTTTCACGTTCCAAAACAGCAGAACATCGGGGCACTGTCACATCTGAACGCTTTAGAAATCTGGATACTGGACGATTGGTTATGTAGAGACCCAAAATGGGGGCCCTATGAACTCCGTCAGGTGCTGATAACGCTATCTCGCCGAGTACGCCGCATGTCTGTGTCCTTGACACTGGTTAGTCACCATCTGACAGTGTTCATGCCCCTTATGTACCTTACCAGGGCTGGTAACATCTTTAAACACACTAACACACTTTGGTGGCCGTTTTGCTGGCACATAGAATTCTATCTCTTACATATCCTCTGATAGCGTGTACTTGCACGACGTTAGCATGACATCCGACCATGTCTTCTGGGTGCTTCACTTATATACGTCTGAGTGCATGTGTGTTTGTTTGGACATCACACTTCTGAAACAAAATAATAGTCAACACTTGCGAGCCTTGATGGCAGCTGATAACACCGATAACAAAAATTCTATGTCATGTAAAGTACGATATGTAATGCGAAGATGCTAGTTATGCTGTGCAAACATAATTAGAAACGGTTGCCGCAATCAGCATGTTAATACTGTAACTGTAGAGGTAAAAGTAAGCAATTTGGTCAGTAGAAATTGCCAGAAATGCATTTTAAAAATTGAACGCCGCGTCGAGTGCAATGTAAACATTACGTCACTTTAAAAGCAGGATAATAATTCCGCAGCGAAATTTTATTAATTTGACTTTTTACTCCCGTTGCAGTCGCTGCCTTTGTGTTTGCTTAACTGAACGCACATTTTATTTTAATGGAGTAATTTGCATGTGAATTCTAATAGTAGCAACTTTCAAAATAATTTAAAACTGAAGTTGACGTCTTTTTCTTCTTGGTGTAGAAATTATATCCAACGAAAGTTAGTATTCTGCTCCTACGAGCCGAGTATTGCCTTTGAAAACTACCTAACAAATTAAGTTTTAGATAATATAACTCTGCGAAAGTTACTCTCGCTGTCTAAAAATAACTGCCGAGAGTTGAGTACTGTGATCGGAGCGAAATCGTTGGAATTGCAATTAGGCCTATACGTCTGCGCAACATGCGTGCAGCTGCTGACGTATCTCCTAATTACCAAGTACATATTATGAGTATAGATAGTGCAGTTAGATGCCTGATCCATCACACCAATCGACAGTACACATTTCTTGTAATGGATGGGACTGGATCTGTATTCTAAATGAAAAAAAGGTGGAAACGCGAACAGAGAAACATGCATATTCAAAGCAATTAAACACTCTACGACGATAAAAAAACCAACGCATCACGAAAGAAGAATTCGAATGGGACTGAATTTGGTAGTTGTGATGTACATCTACAGACAGACAAATGATTACAATTTCAGAAAAACTGGATCATTTATTCAAGAGAAAGAGCTTCACAAGCCGAGCAAATCATTAACCCTTTAGTCCACCACTGGCCATTATGAAAGCAGTTATTCTGCTTGGCATTAGTTGACGGAGTTGTTACATGTCCTCTGGAGGGATATTGTGCCAAATTCTGTCCAATTGAAGCGCTAGATCGTCGAAATCCCGAGATGGTTGAGGGCCACATAACTCTGGCCTCCCAGATCGACCAGCGCCTTGTGTCGAATTGGGACCATCTCTGAACTTGGCGCACTATTCAACAATGGTGCTGCCCCTACACATTTTTCGTTGTCGGACACTTGTCTACCACAGTTTTTCCTTCGGCATCCAAGAAAAGACAGAAAGGGGCTCCTGCTTGTATGCATTTGGTAACAATATCGGCATAGTTCATGCTTCTGTATTTACTGCACACTCATCGGAAAGACACGGATGTCACACCAATCCCTTCCATGCTTGTACATGTCTGTGCTTGTATGTCCGCATCGGAGTCGTACTACGTTGCATATACGCTGCAGCAACACCTTCAAATGGAAATCTTTTGATCGCTCCTTATACCTAAGATAGTCACACAATTCTCAAAATAAAACACTGCCTGACAAAAAGAGTGAAGAATCCAGAAAATATAGCCAGGCAGTGTAACTTCGTACGCTTACACATCATCGGTGGATATGTGAATGATTCGAGTTGCTACTCTCTGTTACAGTTTGGTCGACCACCAGAGTGCATTAATATTGTCCTTGTTTAGAGCTGTTACCAGGAATGATACGAGTATGTAAGGAACATGAACATCGCCACGTGTAGTTTGATCACCGTTAAGGACGCGAAGAAGCCACATGCTCGTGTGAGACAGAGGTATATGCTCCTGACGATGTTCGTACGGAGTCCCACTGTAGGTCTACATTTGACCGTCTGGTCGAACCAAGCACTATCCAGTATTGTGGGGCCTTCACATGTGACAGATGCCTGACGTTGGACTACATGGAACATGAGGGCATACATACTCATCCTGGAGGTTTTGATTCAGCACGTCTGAGCACAGCAAGGCAATATGTCGTATTGTGCATCAAGGGCATCTTACCTAACCTCTTCACAACTGCATGCGCCACCTGAAAACAAGTAATACACTCCGTGGAACATTCTGAGTAATTGCTTGCCATTGGCAGCAGCTGGATAAGGAAATTACTAATCCATGCCTAGTCTGCCCTTAAGAACAAAAAAGAAACAGCTGAATTTGATGTGGTGCCGCGACTGGGAAGTATAGACCGCTGATAAATGGCGTGGCATTGTCTTCAGTGGTGAATGACAGTTCAACCCTACCCTCGATGACCATCATCGGCGAGTATAGCAACGACTTGGGGACTAGCCACATTCTTCCACTACTTCAGAGAGGCATCAAGTTGAGGGCGGGGGGCATGGACTACGATAGCAGGTCACAGTTGGTAGTTATTGTGGGAACTCTGACTGTACAGTAATAATCATAAACCTCCTGCGTCCACATGTGTTACTTCTCATACGACAGTACTGTGGTGCCATTTTTCACCAGTTGTTGTTGTTGTGGTCTTCAGTCGTGAGACTGGTTTGATGCAGCTCTCCATGCGAATCTATCCTGTGCAATCTCCGTCACCTCCCAGTACCTACTGCAACCTACATCCTTCTGAATCTGCTTAGTGTATTCATCTCTTGGCCTCCCTCTACGATTTTTCCCCTCCACGCTGCCCTCCAATGCTAAATTTGTGATCCCTGGATGCCTCAGTACATGTCCTACCAACCGATCCCTTCTTCTAATCAAGTTGTGCCACAAACTTCTCTTCTCCCCAATTTTATTCAATATCTCCTCATTAGTTATGTGATCTACCCATCTAAGCTTCTGTAGCACCACATTTCGAAAGCTTCTATTCTCTTCTTGTCTAAACTATTTATCGTCCATGTTTCACTTCCATATATGGCTACACTCCATACAAATACTTACAGAAACGATTTCCTGACACTTAAATCTACACTCGATGTTAACAAATTTCTCTTCTTCAGAAACGCTTTCCTTGCCATTGCCAGTCTACATTTTATATTCTCTCTACTTCGGCCATCATCAGTTATTTTGCTCCCCAAATAGCAAAACTCCTTTACTACTTTAAGTGTCTCATTTCCTAATCTAATTCCCTCAGCATCATCCGACTTAATTCGCTTACATTCCATTATCCTCGTTTTGCTTTTGTTGATGTTCATCTTATATCCTCCTTTCAAGACACTGTCCATTCCGTTAAACTGCTCTTCCAAGTCCTTTGCTGTCTATGACAGAATTACAATGTCATCGGCGAACCTCAACGTTTTTATTTCTTCTCGATGGATTTTAATGCCTACTCCGAACTTTTCTTTTGTTTCCTTTACTGCTTGCTCAATATACAGATTGAATAACATCAAGGAGAGGCTACAACCCTGTCTCACTCCCTTCCCAACCACTGCTTCCCTTTCATGTCCCTCGACTCTTATAACTGCCATCTGGTTTCTGTACAAATTGTAAATGGCCTTTCGCTCCCTGTATTTTACCCCTGCCCTCTTTAGAATTTGAAAGAGAGCATTCCAGTCAACATTGTCAAAAGCTTTCTCTAAGTCTACAAATGCTAGAAACGTAAGTTTGCCTTTCCTTAATCTATTTTCTAAAATAAGTCGTAGGGTCAGTATTGCCTCACGTGTTCCAACATTTCTACGGAATCGAAACTGATCTTCTCCGAGGTCGGCTTCTACCAGTTTTTCCATTCGTCTGTAAATAATTCGCGTTAGTATTTTGCAGCTGTGACTTATTAAACTGATAGTTCGGTAATTTTCACATCTGTCAACACCTTCTTTCTTTGGGATTGGAATTATTATATTCTTCTTGAAGTCTGAGGGTATTTCGCCTGTCTCATAAATCTTGCTCACCAGATGGTAGAGTTTTCTCGGGACTGGCTCTCCCAAGGCCATCAGTAGTTTTAATGTAATGTTGTCTACTCCCGGGGCCTTGTTTCGACTCAGGTCCTTCAGTGCTCTGTCAAACTCTTCACGCAGTATCGTATCTCGCATTTCATCTTCATCTACATCCTCTTCCATTTCCATAATATTGTCCTCAAGTACATCGCCCTTGTATAGAACCTCTATATACTCCTTCCACCTTTCTGCTTTCCCCTCTTTGCTTAGAACTGGGTTTGCATCTCAGCTCTTGATATTCATACAAGTGACTCTCTTTTATCCAAAGGTCTCTTTAATTTTCCTTTAGGCAGTATCTATCTTACCCCTAGTTAGATAAGCCTCTACATCCTTACATTTGTCCTCTAGCCATGCCTGCTTAGCCATTTTGCACTTCCTGTCGATCTCATTTTTGAGACGTTTGTATTCCTTTTTGCCTGCTTCATTTACTACATTTTTATATTTTCTTCTTTCATCAATTAAATTCAATATTTCTTCTGTTACCCAAGGATATCTACTAGCCCTCGTCTTTTTACCGACTTGATCCTCTGCTGCCTTCACTATTTCATCCCTCAGAGCTACACATTCGTCTTCTACTGTATTTCTTTCCCCCATTCCTGTCAATTGTTTCCTTATGCTGTCCCTGAAACTCTATACAACCTCAGATTTAGTCAGGTTATCCAGGTCCCATCTACTTAAGTTCCCACCTTTTTGCAACTTCTTCAGTTTTAATGTCTAGTTCATAACCAATAGATTGTGGTCAGTGTCCTCATCTGCCCCTGGAAATGTCCTACAATTTAAAACCTGGTTCCTAAATCTCTGTCTTACCATTATATAATCTATCCGATACCTTTTAGTATCTCCAGGATTCTTCCATGTATACAACCTTCTTTTATGATTCTTGAACCAAGTGTTAGCTATGATTACGTTATGCTCTGTGCAAAATTCTACCAGACGGTTTCCTCTTTCATTTCTCTCCCCCCATCCATATTCACCTACTATGTTTCCTTCTCTCCCTTTTCCTACTGTCGAATTCCAGTCACCCATGACTATTAAATTTTCGTCTCCCTTCACTACCTGAATAATTTCTTTTATCTCATCATACATTTCTTCAATTTCTTCGTCATCTGCAGAGCTAGTTGGCATATAAACTTGTACTACTGTAGTAGGCATGGGCTTAGTTTCTATCTTAGCCACTATAATACGTTCACTATGCTGTCTGTAGTGGCTTACCCGCACTCCTACTTTTTATTCATTATTAAACCTACTCCTGCATTGCCCTATTTGATTTTGTATTTATAATCCTGTATTCACCTGACCAGAAATCTTGTTCCTCCTGCCACCGAACTTCACTAATTCCCACTATATCCAACTTTAACCTATCCATTTCCCTTTTTAAATTTTCTAACCCACCTGCCAGATTAAGGGATCTGACATTCCACGCTCCGATCCGTAGAATGCCAGTTTTCTTTCTCCTGATTACGACGTCCTCTTGAGTAGTCCCCGCCCGGAGATCCTAATGGGGGACTATTTTACCTCCGGAATATTTTACCCAAGAGGGAGCCATCACCATTTAAGCATACAGTAAAGCTGCATGCCCTCGGGAAAAATTACGGCTGTAGTTTCCCCTTGCTTTCAGCCGTTCGCAGTACCAGCACAGCAAGGCTGTTTTGGTTGGTGTTACAAGGCCAGATCAGTCAATCATCCAGACTGCTGCCCCTGCAACTGCTGAAAAGGCTGCTGCCCCTCTTCAGGAACCACACGTTTGTCTGGCTTCTCAACAGATACCCCTCCGTTGTGGTTGCACCTACGGTACGGCCATCTGTATCGCTGAGGCATGCAAGCCTCCACACCAAAGGCAAGGTCCATGGTTCATGGGGGTAGAGCCAAAAGCTATGGCCACCTAATTAATAGCGTAATCGACTACATCTGGAAACCAGTACAAAAGCATTTCTGCGCGGCATGAATCCGACAAATCTTTGATAAGTTTTCGGAGGCACAAGTCTCGTATTCCAGTAAATTACGAGCTGGTGGTTTGTTAGTGGGAGCTGACATCCGATATCGTCCCAGGTGATTCCATCGGTTACAGATCAGGCGAATTTGGTGCCCAAGGCACCATCGAACCTCATTATCATATGCAGTACCACAACAGCAAGGCCGTTTTGGTTAATGTTACAAGGTAATGCTCATCTACACGTGGCACATATGTCTATTAAGTTTATGAATGATACTGCGCCTTCCGTGTCCAGCAAGATCCCCATATTTGTTATCTTATAAAACAAGTGTCGGACTAGTTCAGAAGTGAGTTCTATTCCAGTGCCATTAACCACGATGGCAAGGATACATGCAACTATTGTGGGCCAGATAGCCTCAAGAGAGGCTACACCAACTTTATGACGCCCTCTCAACTGAGTCAGTGCCTGCTTCGTGGCCAGAATGGGTTTATACATAGGTCCCTTGAAAATAAGTACACGTAAATGAACATTTACTTATCACACTTTGCAAACAATCAAACATTAAACAAAAAGAATTGATCAGTTATCTCTGATGTTCGTTGAATAATACGCTGTGAACTAATTTTCTTTCGGATTGCTTGTTTTCCTCTTATGAAAATCTTATTCTATTATAACAATTCGGAACATGCAAAATTTATGACCCTTCATAACTAAACGGAATCTTTAAGTACTTTTTTCTGCTGTCAAACTTTGTTAAGGAAATAAAGCAGCTTTCTCTTTAAACTTATGACGCTAAGGCAACTCTTGGAGCTTGGGCCAGGAACCTAGATTAATAACAGTTCATAAACACACGTAAATTAAACTATATTGATAAAGAAACGAACAATAAATATTGGCTCACGTGATGTACAATACTAAAGACAGCTGCACATTGCCTGAAGGTGTCAATGCGAAGCGTTGCGTCGATGTCGTCGAATATTGTGTGGTTTCAGCCTCAGAGTTTATAAGGTGGACACATGGGTCTTCTTCTAATTAACAATTGCCTCGATGCATTATTTAAACATTCCACATCTTTGCTATAGGAGGCAAAATCCATCCGGAGCAGTATTTCCATGCAGGTATTTAGATTTTATCCTCGTATTTGATCCGAAATGTGTCCACTGTGATTGCTCGAAAATGGCTGGTGCTTCGTCCTCAGTTGTTGCGCACCTTCTCCACTCGTTCGTTTTTGCCTTCTTCCTAGAGAGGGACTTCCCTCCAGCTTTTACTGTCTCGTTGTTACAATTCTAGAGATCCTATAAATGGACCAGAAACCATCCGATGTTTACACAGGTCACGTTACAGCAGCCACAACATTGCGACCACCTACCTTATAGCCGGTATTTCCATGTTTGACACAGATAACAGCGGTGACGCGTCGTGGTCCTGATAGGTCGCTGGAGGAAGTTGGCACCACATCTGCACACACGTCACCTAATTGCCGTAAACTCCAGGGAGGGGACGATGAGCTCTGAAGCAACGTTGAGTCACATCCCAGATGTGTCCCATATGGTTCAAATTTGGTGAGCTGGGGGGGCGAGCACATTGTGTTCCTCGAACGACTCCATCACGGTTCTAGCCTTGTGACATGGTGCATTATCTTGCCGACAAATGCCATAGCCGTCGGGAAACATGATCTTCATGAAGGATTGTAGTGGTCTACAGCCAGTGTAGGATACTCCTTGGCCGTCATGATGCCTTGCACAAACTCTACTGGACACATGGATGCCCACATGAATAAACCCCAGATCATAATGGAGTCGCTGCCAGCTTGTCCTCATCCTGTAATAGAGGTGTGAAGGAGCTGTTCTGTTCCCCTGGAAGGCGACGGATTCGCGCCATTCCGTCGGCATGATGAAAAAGGTATTGGGATTCATCAGACCGTGCAACGCTCCGCTACTGCGCCAACGAGCAGCGCCGATGATGACCTGCCCATTTCATTTGTAGTTGCCGATTTCGTGGTGGTAACAGTTTCACATGCAAGGGTCCCCGGCTGCGGAGGCCTATCGTTAGAAGTGTTACGGACACTGTGTGTCTGACCGGCATTAAAGTCTGATATTAATTCCGCCACAGTTCGCTGCCTGTACTGTTTAGCCAGTCTGGCAATTCTGCGACGTCCGACATCTGTAATGATGGGTGATCGCCCAACCCTACGACGTCAAGACGTGGCTTCACCTAGGTTTCGGCACGTGTTGAAGACATTCACCACAGCAGTTCTCGAACACCCAACAAGTCGTGCAGTTTATGGAATGCTCGTGCCGAGCCGAGGGTGACCGCGCGGTCTAGGGCGCCATGTCACGGCTTGCGCCGCCTCTCCCGCCGGACGTTCGAGTCCTCCCTCGGGCATGGGTGTGTGTGTTGTTCTTCGCCTAAGTTAATGTGTGAAATCTTGTGTGACTTAACTGCTGAGGTCATCAGTCCCTAAGCTTACACACTACTTAACCTAAATTATCCTAAGGAGAAACACACACACCCATGCCCGAGGGAGACTCGAACCTCCGCCGGGACCAGCCGCACGGTCCATGACTGCAGCGTCGCCTATGTTAGTGTAAGTAGTATGTACGTCTAGGGACCGATGACCTCAGCAGTTTGGTCCCTTAGGGATTCACACACCTATGAACTTTTTGTTTTTTCGTGCCGAGTGTCCGAGCCATCACAATATGCCCTCGGTCAAACTCAGGTCGCGCGCGTTTCGCATTCTACACACGTGCGGCATGCTCACATGCACCGTTCGTATACCTGAATGGCAGTCATTCCTCGGCAGATGACGCTGCTATGGCCTGGCCGGATTTATACCGATAGTAGTTCGGTGATCTTAATGTTCTGGCTGATCAGTGTATATAAATGATTCTGATTAGTACAAAATCATAAAAAGATAAATACTAACAAATTATACGCAAATCCAGATAAAACATCTGTAAAGAATTGAAAATTTCGAATGGCTTGATGTGTTGGTTACTACGTAACTCACTGAAGTACGTATTGTTGGCAGAGAGAGGTGGCGCAGTGGTTAACATACTGGACTCGCATCCGGGAGGACGACGATTCAAACCCAGGTGCGGCATTCCCGATTTAGGTTTTCTGTGAAGTTGCTTCAGGCAGATGGCGGGATCGTTCCTCTGAAAGGGCACTGCCGACTTTCTTTCCCATCCTTCCCTAATCCGATGGAACCGATGACGTCGCTGTTTTGTCCCTTCCCCCAAGAGAATCCACCTACTAACGTGTTGTTGTGTATATAAGTTAATTTGATTCGTGTCCACAGCTCGTGGTCGTGCGATAGCGTTCTCTCTTCCCACGCCCGGGTTCGATTCCCGGCGGGGTCAGGGATTTTCTCTGCCTCGTAATGACTGGGTGTTGTGTGCTGTCCTTAGGTTAGTTAGGTTTAAGTAGTTCTAAGTTCTAGGGGACTGATGACCATAGATTTTAAGTCCCATAGTGCTCAGAGCAATTTGAACCATTTAATTTGATTCGTAACTTAGTTTCCTAATTTTTCACTATCCCCTCTTCCTGCTTCTTAATCAGGTCACCCGATGATGATAAGCTGGAACCGCAGTTTGTGTGACCGAAAGAACGCTATCGTTGATTGCTTTCCTGTTATATAACTTCCGCTTCGGATATTCAGTACTTTAAAACTATTACCAAACTGAAACTGCGTGTCCCACAGGAGATCAAGTTTAGATTTTGGTCTTTCGAAACGACGCTCTGCCAACTAAGCGAACTGAGATTCCGTTTACAGGAGTTGCCCCTTTCGACAGACATCAGAGATCCTGGTGCTTACCTTGCTATAGTGGCACTCCAGGGTACGATACAGAATATGTCTGTTATGCAATGGAAACGTGATGCAGGCTGACTGCTATAATCAAAAACTACCGGATTAAAACTTTCAAAAGTTTGAGTAGCTGATAATGGATTCATTTTTCCGCCAAACTGATCTCAATGCACACTTCAACAAATTCGTTAGAATTCCGCCTACAAGAGACGATAAATTTTGCGTTTAGTACTGTATAGCTGAGAATTTAAGTTATAGTTTTCTTTCCAAAAAATGAAAACTATTCGTCCTAGTCATTTGATTCCTGTCTCATTCCACAGTTAATTTTCTTGCCCTGAAGTATAATTTCCATAATTTTTTTCTTTAAACTTTCAGACTTAGTGGCACTAGACATTTTTCAGATAAGTTCTAAATCCATATCTTCAAAATAGCCGCATAACGAATATCATTACTTTTCTTACATTGTCAAGTCACGCCGGCCCGAGTGGCCGTGCGGTTCTAGACGCTACCGTCTGGAACCGAGCGACCGCTACGGTCGCAGGTTCGAATCCTGCCTCGGGCATGGATGTGTGTGATGTCCTTAGGGTAGTTAGGTTTATATAGTTCTAAGTTCTAGGGGACTGATGACCTCAGCAGTTAAGTCCCATAGTGCTCAGAGCCATTTTTGTCCAGTCACATTAAGGTCACTACCCATCAAAATCCTGAATAACCACCTTTCGCACTGCCGTTCGCAGACTGCTAAGAGACGTGCAGGAAGAGAGCCAACGAGGATCTGGAAGGTACCGACTGGTGTGTGGAGCTTTGGAACTCCATTACCGTGGCCTGCTGTTCCCATCACTTGCGTACAACTGAGATGTGTGACACGTTGCATGTCCCGATGGTAGATGCCGCCGTGTGGTGAACATAAACAAACTGTATGTAAGGGTGGACATAGTCTTCGAGGATAGAGGACTAATCCATTGTACCTTCCAGAATGACGAGATCACGCAGGAAATGCCACGAAAACAATCCCCAGACCATAACGCTTCCCCCTTCTTTGCTTTCAGACGTTTCAGTCCATTCGCGCCAAGGCCCATGTGTGGGATGGAACATGATTCATCTGAAAGGACCATCTCTCACCACCCAGTGAGCGTCCAGTTGTGGTACTGCCGTGCAGGTTCCAGCCTTCGTCGCCAATGAGATGCAGGATGGGGCATGGGCGCGTGTATGCTGCTGGAGCCCATGCGCGGCAGCATTCGCTGAGCGGTCATTGAGGAAGGGCTGTTTCTGGGAGCTTGGGTACATCTGCGAGGTCGGTGGCTGGGCTATAACGCATCTTTGCGACTGTACAGGTATCTGATGCGTCGTTTGGCCGCATCGTATATCGGACTTGGTGCCCCACCGTTGCCTCAGCGCCAGTTGTAGCGAACAATATTCGATTCAGTCTCTCATATCCGAGGCGGTAGTTTGATTCCCAGTGAGCGTCCAGTTGTGGTACTGGCGTGCAGGTTCCAGCCTTCGTCGCCAATGAGATGCAGGATGGGGCATGGGCCGCGTGTATGCTGCTGGGGCCCATGCGCGGCAGCATTCGCTGAGCGGTCATTGAGGAGGGGCTGTTTCTGGGGGCTATAACGCATCTTTGCGACTGAACAGGTATCTGATGCGTCGTTTGGCCGCATCATATATCGGACTTGGTGCCCCACGGTTGCCTCAGCGCCAGTTATAGCGAACAATATTCGATAAAGTCTCTCATATCCGAAGCGGTAGTTTGATTCCTTCGTCTATCGACCTTGCTGGCATTAGCGCTAGCCTTCATTAACAAGATTTGTTTCAATAGCTAAAACCCACCATTATACCAATACCTAACCGAGCAAGTAACTTATATGGTTCAAAGACTTAGTACGACTGCGAGAGACAGATTATGTCTGATCCGTGGCATAGAAACTCTGTGGATATATTGTGGAACATTACGTTTACAAGGAATTTATTTACTTCTTGTTGAGTATTGCGGAGTGCAGTGGAATTGTAATTTGCAGCATTGTTGTAAGCTGCCATTTGAATGTAATTTAATTAATTACGATAACGTTTCGTCTCATACAAGAATCTGACGTATCCTGAAATGTAGCTATGAAGACCATTTATAGAAAAAGTATGATTTCGTTAATGGAAAAGGTACGGTCAATTCTTTGGTTATTTTAACTTCTTCCTCGTCCGTGGCTCGGGACAATATTTGGTTTGTCGAAACTCGTAGGGAATTTTGTATCCTGAAAAATCAGTAGAGCCTGCACCACGGCCGTTTATGCTCTGTTTCAAGATATTAAATTCTGAACTTGATAGCAACTGATACACATCTTGGACACTGATTCTCATGCTGCGGAGTGAGTGCATCATAGCACCCAAGACGGCATCCCTGCGGCGTACGACTGTGTCTCTGATTGTTTTTAGAATTTTCAGTCGACGATAGCCTGAGTTCTGCAGTCACAGAGATTTTATTCCAGACGCTGACTACGACTACGAGAGTCAGTAAGCGTATGATTATGAAGTCTAACTTCTAATCATTTCGTTTTATGGACTTGAGAATTCAAAGTAGTAACGAAATGTACCTGGACGTGTGGGAAATAATTGTTTAAAACTATTGAGGAAGCGACTTCTCTCGGCCAAAAGTTTCCACTCGAGTAACAATATACGAGGGCTATCCACAAAGTACATTACGTTTTGGAATTAAAAATAAAGAAAGTATTGGAAATTTCTTAATTATATACAGATGAAAGCCACACTTAAATACTACTTTTCTATATAGTTGCCACTTAAATTAAGGCACTTATCGTAGCGATGGACGAGCTTGGAAATTCCTTCGTCGTAAAATTCTGCCGCCTGTGCTTTCAACCACGTGGTTAATAGGTAACCCGGTAGAAATACGATTTTTGTGGATTTCCTGGAGAGAGGCACTACAATAAACTCTCAAAGGTATTGCCAAACTCTGCACAACCTCAGAAGAGCAATACAAAACAAGCGCAGGGGAAAGTTGGGGTCAAAGATCTTACTGATTCACGACAACGCCCGGGCCCACACGGCAAATGCCACTCGTGCAGTCCTCGAATCTTTCAAGTGGGAGTTGTTTCCTCATCCGCCGTACGGTCCCGACCTGGCACCGAGCGACTTCGACTTATTCCCAGCAGTGAAGAAGTGGTTGGCTATGCAGCGTTTTGATGACGACGCACAGCTTCAAGAAGAGGTAACAACGTGGTTGAAGGCGCAGGCGGCCGAATTTTACGACGAAGGAATTTCCAAGCTCGTCCATCGCTACGATAAGTGCCTTAATTTAAATGGCAACTATATATAAAAGTAGTATTGAAGTGTGGCTTTCATCTGTTATAATAAGAAAATTTCCAATACTTTATTTATTTTTAATTCCAAAACGTAATGTACTTTGTGGAGAGCCCTCGTATTATTCAGTCATAATAATTTAACTTCAGCTTCATGGGGAGGGAAGTTAAAATGCATGGTATACTTTAAAAACTCTGGCACGCGAACAGTTTACAAACTTACATGTTTCGGAAATGTGTCTACTCTTGTTCCGAAAGCCAATGGTCATGCCCTTTTGAAGGTCAGATAAACCACTACACTGCTTGCCATGCCCCCTACCCCCCTCCTCCCCAACATGTTGCTAGTGCTGCCACCTACTGTCTGGAAGCAGCTATTGCACGTTGATGACAACGTAGGTTGTGGTCACATTAGTATGCGTGGACGATGTATGTTTTACCTTTCGTATTGTTTCCTGTAACAGACGAATTCCTTAAAATTGCCATTCTAATTTGCATCTATACAAGTTTCTAAGGAATGAAATTCTTTTCATGTACTTTTTCCACAAGGTTTAAAGGACAATGGCTCAGCCCTCGACTTTGCAGAACTGACCAGCATAAGTTCACAGCAGGACAACGTTTTTTATAGGTTACTTTTTAATGGCGAAGTCTTGTGCAGTTTACTATACAATTTGTGCCAAGCGAAACTGGAAAACTGAAATGCTAAAAGATTTTCCCTGGAAGACAGGAGGAAAAGAAGTTTCCATACACCCTCATGATCACCCCATTGGTACAGCATCCTTATAAAAAACATACCTGCCTCAGGAAAGAATGTCAGGATTTAATGTCCCACCCACAAAGAAAGCCATTACAGATAACTCCTTTTTTCTGCGAATAAAGTCGCCTAGATTTCCTAATATAGTTTCATTTATTATGAGATTCTGGCTGTTGCCATAACCAAATAAAAACTTCGAACTCGTACAGTAAACGCCAGTCCATACTAAACCTTGTTTGAAGAGTTCTAAATTTCAATATCCGAAACGGCGTAATAAAAGAAACTAAATCAAACGATCTTGACAACTTTGTTTACAAAAATTCATAATGACCACAGACTCGGTTAGGGAACTCACTTCCTTGATTAATCTGTCACGGTCTCTGTCATAGATTTTCCTAAGGATCTTAAGTCTAGCCCGGCGGTATTAACTTTCATAGAAGTGACTATTAAGAAAAAAATGTTGATCGGTGAAATGACAGAAGCTTAATTGAGTATTGCTTATGGAAGAAGAAACATTATAATAGTTATTTGTATGAGGGTAAATGAGCCTGGAACTGCTATTCACATGTAAGCATCTTATCATAAAGTGACAAATCACGTATAGTTGACTATCGTTTAGTTAAAAATATAGTGTAATCCGTTCTGACCAACGGTAAATTCAACATGCGTGTAGCAGATCTCCAGTTACATTAAGTATAAGAGCCATTAACATAGGGAAAGTTATCGAGAATGTCAATGCTGACTTGGGTTCATCAAAACGGTTGCAGAATACAGAATTAAAGCACAGTCAATCGAAAACCCAAGTAATCGTGGTTGCTCACTCTTGATTTACTAACCCGAAATTTCGAGACTCACTAACCAGCTTTAATCCTAAATGGTACAAACATAAATTTCTCTCACTGAGCGCAGAGTCTAGGAATTATAATAGATGCAGACCTAAACGGGGCTGGTCACATAAATACAATTTGCAAGAAGGCATCAGCATCACTCTATGCCCTACAAAGAGCTCTTTCCTTTTAAGCTCTAAAAGAAACTTGTCGAAATGTTTTACTTCCAGTTGTTGATGGCAGCGATGTTACCTCGGAAGACATTTCTCAGCAAAACTCACGGCTCTTAGAGCTGATGGTGAACACTTGTGTGCAATATATCTACGACAATGGACCTCTTGACCATATTTCATCATTATGTACACAGCTACTCTGCCTAAGTGCAGACAAATGCAGGGTTATCTGTACATTTTGTCTCTTTTGCCGACTAATGAACGTACACAGTCCGTCTTATGTCTCCTCGAAATTAAATGTCTAGTTTGAACGACACAGTACAGTCACAAGTTCCCGTCAGAGCAAAATTATCTCTGACCGTCACTTCAAATTTTTTCTGAAATTAAAAAATTTACTCCAGAAATTAAGATTTATCCAAACTGAAATAGATTCCAAGACATAACAAGGTCATGAACCTAGGAACAAATACCCCACTGAAGATTAAAAATATTTGAAGAAGAAAATCTTTTCCAAACGATTTTTAATCGTCTATTTCTTACATTATTACTCTAATACACACGAATAACAATTAAAATTGGTGTAAAGGAGAAAATCTTATGAGTACTTTGTTTCATCGTCGATCTCTGACACAATTATTCAGTTGCAAATCAATAATCAGTAAGTGAAACTAAACTAAGCAGAAGTATTATCAGAAACCAGCTACATGTTAAATACATTTTGAAAAAGCAGTTACTGGAAACTAACGTAAGGTTCTATTTTCAATATAAGTAAAACTGTTAAGTCGCTAAAAAATCTCAGTTCATTGCCAAGTATTACATGTTCGATGATGAAAGATCTTCCTTTGTTTTAAGGTACAAGATGGTGCACAACTGACAAAGTGTGACTTAACTGTCCACATGTTGTCGAAATAGTTCTAGAAATCTGCAGCATTTTACTCAACATAAAAATCTGAAACTCAAGATTTAACAATATATCCCAAATACCTTTAATATATTGTTAAGCATTTGAATGAATAGAGCGCGAAATACTTACAAATGCTGCACAAAACCAAACTCGTGTCTAACTATAATAAAAACTGTAGAAAAATGTAGAAACTGTTTATGGTGGTCTCTAGCGTTCATTCCTCCTGTGATTCTAATATCAGTCTCCAGACTAAAGTACCAACCAAAATCCATCATATGTTCCTATGTACATTATCCTCTAGGTACAACACTCTCTTCTGGTGTTATACCAAATGCAATGAGATACGTAAAAAAAATTGTTTCGGATCTGTTTTGCTTGTATTTTAATATTTCATTAGTATTTGTCATTTTAAAATTGTTGTCATTCCTGAAGAAAGTATGATGTAAAAACACTCTATACGTAAAACCATGGTCTGATAAAAGAGAGAGCTAAAATACACTAATCTGATCAGTTTAAATAAATGAACGAAATAAATCCCGACTCATAGGTATCTTCGTCACGATCTTGGCCCTGATCTCTCCCGAGTTTGCCGTATCAGCAGGTGAGAGGCAATTAATTGTGCGGCTCTAGTTACAGGGGACATGGAAGACGGAGAGGTGTTCCAGTGATACATTGCCCGTTATCTGCCTGATGTGGGCCCGTAATGGATCTCTGGTCACCCCGCAGCTGGTTCAGACCTATTCTATGGCTTCAGTTACAGTTTGTGGGTTACCACATGCAGCAGCGAAAACTGCTAACTCGTATCACAATGATGTTCAGTATTCTAATTGAGACTGTGGGTATTTCTTTGCAGAAACATGGTTATTAGATATAGCAGCTATTGTAAGTACTGGTTTGTTGTGCGTGTGTCGATGTCCCACAGGATCGACATGCAAATTCATGCTTGGCGTCCTGTTTGTCGAATATTTCTATGCTGACCGTTCATGTCTGTTCAAAATTAGCTTACTCATACACAATTAAAATTCCTGTCAGTAGGCTATATGCTGAACTTTCTACGTTTGTGTCGCATGTTGGATTCTTTCCAGCAAGTTAGGAGTGACAGCAAATTAGAACAGAAAGCGGACAGATTAAAAGACTAGACACAGGCTAAATTACAAGTATGATCAGGGACGTACTTTTTTGTGTCCCAAAATCGATATGATATTCTATTTACCAAACAGAGATCTACTTTCATTTATTTTATGGCATATAATCGATGTAAAGCGACCATGTCTTTGGAAGCCGCCCATTCAACTCACAATTAATTAATAAATAATAGAATTTTTTGTCTTCGAAAATGAATATTTAAGTCCACCCTGAACTCAGCCAACTTTTATTCAGATGCAAGCCGAGTTGGTGACTACTCTCAGCTCCAGGCTATGATGGTTTCGGTTACACAGACTGAACTGCAATGGTTGGGCATCATTGTTGTGGGCCGGCCGGATCCAATGGACGTCCAACAAGTTTGACTCCGCTGACTGGTCTGCACCTGCAGCAAGTCCAGTTACTTCTGGCACTGAGGTTGACCCCTCACCTGTGTTCCAATGGGAGGTCGCTTCTGGGCGTGGCAGGTTGTGAAAGGCTTCTTTCGAGGGGGGGGGGGGGGGCGAATGTAAGGTCTTTATTCTGAAAAACAGGTTCCAGGTGATGTTTGTGGCTGACACTGTCCCTCAGCCAGGTGCAAATATTTGTCCTGTTTCAGAGGAAACTCCTCAAGTTGCAAGATCTGGACAATCACGGAGGGTGGAATAATTGGTGGTTGGGAGCTCTAGTGTTAGGCGTATTATGGGGTACATTAGGGACATGACTGCCAAACAGGGGAAGGAAGCCAGTGTGCACTCCGTATGTATACTGGGTGGAGTCATTCCAGAAGTGGAATGGGTACTTCAGGATGCCATGAGGAGCACAGGGTGCAGCCAGCTGCAGGTAGTGGCTGACGTCAGTACCAATGATGTGTGTCACTTTGTGTCAGAAGAGATTCTCGCTGGTTTAGAGCGGCTATCAGAAATGGTAAAGGCCGGCAGTCTTGCTTGCGACATGAAAGCAGAGCTCACCATTTACAGCATAGTCGACAGAATCGATTGCGACCGTCTGGTACACAGCGGAGTGGAGGGTCTGAATCAGAGGTTCACACGGTTCTGCGACCGTGTAGACTGCACTTTCCTCGATCTACGCTACAGGGTGGTTGAGTTTCGGGTTCCACTACGTAGGCCACGAGTCCACTATACGCTATACGGGTAGCAGGGGCTGTGTGGCGCGGACTGGGTGATTTTTTAGGCTAGAGGGTCTCGGGCAAACACAAAAAGGGTTTCGGTGACAAAGGGTGCAGCCTGAACACAGGAAGAACGTAAATACAGGAACCATTGGTATAATAGTTGTAAATTGTCGTAGCTGCGTTGGGAACTACCAGAGCTCCAAGCGCTAGTAGAAAGCACTGATGCTCAAATTGTTGTAGTAATTGAAAGTTGGCTAACGGTGGAGATAAGTTCACCCAAAACTTTCGCGAAGGACCTAATGATGTCCGGAAAGGACAGGCTACAGTTGGCGGTAGCGTGTTTGTTGCTGTTAGAAGTAGTTTACCGTGTAGCGAAATCGAAGTAAATAGTTCATGCGAGTTAGTACGGGTAGAGGTCACTCTTGGCAACTGGAATAAAACAAAAGTTGGATCCTTTTACCGACCTCCCAACTCGAATGTTATAATTGCTGAAAGGTTCAAGGAAAATCTGAGTCTAATTTCAAACATCTACCCGGCTCACACTGTTATAATTGATGGTGACTTTAATTTACCCTCGATATGTTGGCAAAAATACATGTTTAAATCCGAAGATATGCATAAAGCATCATCTAAAATTGCGCTAAACTCATTCTCTGAATATTATTTCGAGCAGTTAGTTCAAGATCCCACTCCAGTAGTAAACGGTTGCGATAACACACTTGACCTCTTAGCAACAAATAATCTTAAGCTAATAACGGACATTAAAAGGGATTATTGAACACAGGGTTGTCGTAGCGAGACTGAGTATTGTAACTCCAAAGTCTTCCAAAAATAAACTAAACTTATACCTATTCAAAAAAGCAGATGAAGTTCACTTGACGCCTTCCTGAGAGACAATCTCCACTACCTCCAAACCAACAATTTAAGTGCAGACCAGATGTGGCTAGAATTCAAAGAAGGAGGATCTACAGCAATTGAGAAATTTATAGCAAATAAATTAACAAACGATGAAGCTGATCCCCCTTGGCACGCAAAACGCGTCAAAACTCTGGTGTAGAAACAACGAAAAAAGCATGCCAAATTTAAACGAACGTAAAATCTCCAAGCCTGGCGATCATTTACATAAGCTCGAAACTTAGAGCCGATTTCAATGCGAGATGGTTAAAATAGTTTCCACAACGAAACTTTGTCTCGAAACCTGGCAGAAAACCTAAAGGGATTCTGGTCGTATGTAAAACATACTAGCGGCAACACACAGTCAATGCCTTCTCTGCGTAATAGCAATGGAAATACTATCGATGGCAGTACTGCCAAAGTAGAGTTACTAAACACAGTCTCCCGTAATTCCTTCAGCAAAGAAGACGAGGTAAATATTCCAGAATTCAATTCAAAGGCAGCTTCCAACATAAGTAACTTAGAAGTAGACATCCTTAGAATAGTGAAGCAACTTAAGTCACTCAATAAAAGCAAGTTTTCTTGTCCAGACTTTATACCAACGAGGTTTCTTTCAGAGTATGCTGGTGCAATAGCCCCAAACTTAAGTCATATACAACCGCTCGCTCGACGAGAGATCCGTACCCAAAGTCTGGAAAGTTTCACACGTCACACCAATATTCAAGAAAGGTAGTAGGAGTAATCCCATAAATTACGGGCCCATATCTTTAACGCCGATATGCAGCAGATTTTTGGACCGTATTTTATTTTCGGACGTTATTAATTACCTCGAAGAGAACGGTCTATTGACACACAGTCAACACGGATTTAGAAAACATCGATCATGTGAAACACAACTAGCTCTTTACTCACACGAAATGTTTATTGCTATAGACAAGGCATTTCAATTTGATTCCGTATTTCTAGATTTCGAGAAGGCTTTTGACATTGTACCTCACAAGTGGCTAGTAGACACATTGCGTATTTACGGGATATCGTCTCAGTTGTGTGACAGGATTCGTGATTTTCTGTCAGAAGAGAGGTCACGGTTTGTCGTAACTGACAGGGAGTCATCGATTAAAACAGAAGTGATTATTGGCGTTCCCCAAGGTAGTGTTATAGGCCCCCTGCTGCTCCTTATCTCTACAAGCGATTTAGGAGACAATCTGAGCAGCTGTATTAGGTTGTTTGCAGATGATGCTGTCATTTATCGAGTAGTTAAGTCATCAGAAGATCAAAACGAATTACAAAACGATTTAGAAAAGATATCTGTATGGTGCGAAAATCGGCAGTTGACCCTAAATAACGAAAAGTGTGAGCTCCTCCTCGTAAGTGCTATACGGAATCCGTTAAACTTCGGTTAACGATAAATCAGACGACTCTAAAGACCGTTAATTCAACCAAATACCTGTCCTTGTAGTTATTGTTGTTATGCTCAGTACAGAGATTGGTTTATGCAGCTCTTCATGCTACTCTATCCTGTGCAAGCCTCTTCACCTCCGAAAACTACTGCCACCTGAATCTGCTTAGGGTATTCATCTCTTGGTCTCCCGGAACGATTTTTACCCCCACGCTTTGTTCCAAAGCTAAATTGTAATTCCTTGATGTCTCAGAACGTATCCTACCAACCGATCCCTTCTTCTAGTCAACCTGTACCACAAACTGTTCTTCTCCCCAATTCTGTTCAGTACCTCCACATTAGTTACGCGATCTACCCACCTAATCTTCAGCATTCTTCTGTAGCACCACATTTCGAAAGCTTCTGTTCTCTTCATGTCTACACTGTTTATCGTCCATGTTTCGGTTCCATGTCTGGCTACACTCCATACAAATCCTTTCATAAAAGACTTTCTATCACTTAAATCTATATTCGATGTTAACAAATTTCTATTCTTCAGAAACGTTTTCCTTGCCATAGCCAGTCTACATTTTATATCCTCTATTTTGACCGCCATCAGTTGTTTTGCTCCCCAAATAGCAAAACTCATTTACTACTTTAAATGTCTCATTTCCTAATCTAATTTCCCCAGCATAACATGATTTAGTTCGAGTGCATTCAATTATTCTTGTTTCGCTTTTCCCTCCTTTCAGACACTGTCCATTCCGTTCAGCTGCTCTTCTAGGTCCTTTGCAGTCTCTGACAGAATTACAGTGTCGTCGGGAAACCTCAAAATTTTTATTTTTCTCCATGGATTTTAATTCCCACTCCAAATTTTTCTTTTGTTTCCTTTTCTGCTTGCTCAGTATATAGATTGAATAACATCGGAGATAGGCTACAATCCTGTCTCAGTCCCTTCTCAACCACTGCTTCCCTTTCATGCTCCTCGACTCTTGTAACTGCCATCTGGTTTCTATACAAATAGCCCTTCGCTCCCTATGCTTTACACCCGCCACCTTCAGAATTTTAAAGAGAGTATTCCAATCAGCATTGTGAAAAGTTTTCTCTATGTCAACAAATATTAGAAACGTAGGTTTGCTTCTCCTTGACCTATCTTCAAAGATAAGTCGTAGGGTCAGTATTACCCCGTGTGTTCCAATATTTCTACGGAATATAAACTGATCTTCCCCGAGATCGGCTTCTACCAGTTTTTCCATTCGTTTGTAATGAATTCGTGTTAATATTTTGCAATCGTGACTTATTAAACTGATAGTTCGGTAATTTTCACATCTTGTAACACCTGCTTTCTTTGGGATTGGAATTATTGTATTCTTCTTGAAGTCTGAAAGTATTTCGCCTGTCTCATACATATTGCTCATCAGATGGAAGAGTTTTGTAATGGCTGGCTCCCCCAAGGCTATCAGTAGTTCTAATGGAGTGTTGTCTATTCCCGGGGCCTTGTTTCGACTTACGGCCGCGCGGGATAGCCGCGCAGTCTCAGACGGGGTAGCCGCGCGGTCTTAGGCGCCTTGCACAGGTTCGCACGGCTTCACCCGTCGGAGGTTCGAGTCCTCCCTCGGGCATAGGTGTGTGTGTTGTCCTTAGCGTAAGTTAGTTTAAGTTAGATTAAGTACTGTGTAGTTTGGTCCCACAGAAATTATCACAAATTTCCAAATTTTCGACTTTCAGTCTCTGTGAAATTCTTCATGCAGTATCATATCTTTTATGTCATCTTCATCTACGTCCTCTTCCATTTCCATTGCCCTCAAGTACATCGCCCTTGTATAGACCCTTTACCACCTTTCTGCTTTCCCTTCTTTGCTTAGGACTGTTTTTCCATCTGAGCTCTTGATATTCATATAAGTGGTTCTCTTTTCTCCGAAGGTCTCTTTAATTTTCCTGTATGTATCTTACCCGTAATGATATATGTTTGTACATCCTTACATCTGTCCTCTAGTAATACTTGCTTAGCCATTACGCCCTTCCTGTCGACCACATATTTGAGACGTTTGTATTCCTTTTCGCCTGCTTCGTTTACTGCATTTTTATACTTTCTCCTTCCACCAATTAAATTCAATTTCTCTACTAGTCCGCGTCTTTTCACCTACTTGATCCTCTGCTGTCAGTACTATTTCATCTCTCACAGCTACCCATTCTTCATTTACTATATTTCTTTCCCCTGTTCTTGTCAACCGTTCCCTAAAGCCCTCTCTGAAACTTTCTATAACCTCTTGCTATTTCAATTTATCCAGGTCCTATCTCCTTAAATTCCTACTTTTTTTCAGTTTTAATCTACAGTTCATAACCAATAAATTGTGGTCAGAGTCCATATCTGCCCTGGAAATGTGTTACAGTTTAAAACCTGGTTCCTAAATCTCTGTGTTACAATTATATAATCTAAAAATATGACATTTCAGTGTTCTGATCGCTATTTTTTATTTTCAGTGACCGGTTTCAGGCTAGCTGCACATCTTCAGATCGTATATTGCAGTTACAGAGTAACTTGTCACTACAGGACTATCGGTTCTCTGTCATATGACAGAGAACCGATAGTTCTGTAGTGACAAGTTACTCTGTAACTGCAATATATGATCTGAAGATGGGCAGCTAGCCTGAAACCGGTCATTGAAAATAAAAAATAGCGATCGGAACACTAAAATGCCACATTTTTATTTAATGAACGATCACGGAAATCCCATTAAGACATACATGTCTAGTTTTGATAAATTATATAATCTACCAGAAACCTTCCAGTGTCTTCAGGCCTCTTCCACGTATACAGCCTTCATTCATGATTCTTAAAACTAGTGTTAACTATGATTAAGTTAAGCTCTGTGCAAAATTCGACCAGGCGGTTTCCTCTTTCATTCCTTAAACCCCAGTCCATACTCACCTACTACTTTTCCTTTTCTTACTGTCGAATTCCAGTCCCTCAAGACTATTAAATTTTCATCTCGCTTAGCTATCTGAATAATTTCTTTCATTGCATCATCCAGTTCCTCGATATACTCATCATCCGCGGAGCTAGTAGGCATATAATCTTGTGCTGCTGTGGTAGGCGTAGGCTTCGTGTCTATCTTGGCTACAATAATACGTTCACTATGTTGTTTGTAGTAGCTTATGCGCGTTCCTGTTTTTTTGTGTTCATTATTAAACCTACTTCTGCATTACCGTTATTTGACTTTGTATTTATAACTCCATATTCACCTGAGCAGAAGTCTTGTTCCTGCTGCCACTGAACTTCGGTAATTCCCACCATATCGAACTTTAACCTATCCATTTCCCTTTTCAAATTTTCTATCATACCTGCCCGATTAAGGGATCTGACATTCGAATCTCCGATCCGTAGGACGTTAGTTTTGTTTCTCCTGATAACGACGTCCTCCTGAGTGGTCCCCACCTGGAGATCCGAATGGGGGAGTATTTTACCTCCGGAATATTTCACCCAAGAGGGCGCCATCATCATTTAACCATACAGTAAATCTGCGTACCCTGGGGAAAAATTAAGGCTGTAGTGTCCCCTTGCTTTCAGCCGTTCGCAGTGCCAGCACATCAAGGCCGTTTTGGTTGATGTTACAAGGCCAGATCAGTCAATCATCCAGACTGTCGCCCCTGCAACTACTGAAAAGGCTGCGGGCCCTCTTCAGAAACCACACGTTGTTTGGCGTCACAACAGATACCCCTACGTTTTATTGGCAAAGCATTTAGAAGATGCAACTGATCTGCCAAAGAGATTGCCTACATTATTCTTGTCCGTTCTCTTTTGGAGTACTGATGCGGGATGCGTGATTATTACCAGATAGGATTAATGTAGTATATTAATAAAGTTAAAAGAAGTGAAGCACGTTTTGTGTTATCGAGAAACATAGGAGAGAGTGTTAGTGACATGATGCAGGATTTGGAGTGGACATAATTAAAACAAAGGCGATTTTCCAAGTTTCAATCACCAATTTTCTCCTCTGGAAGTGAAAATATTTTGTTGACGCCGATCTACGAAGGGAGAAACCATCATCGTAATAAAATAAGGGAAATCAGAGCTAGCACGGAAAGATATAAGCGTTTGTTTTTCCCTCGCGCTGTTCGAGATTCGAATAATAAAGAAATATTGTGAAGATGGTTCGATAAACCCTCTTCGAGGCACTTAAGTGTGATTTGCAGAGCATCCACGCACATGTGGACATAGAAGTACTTTTCGAAGTTCCCTCACACATAAATGACCATATGGATTAAGTCTGTTAGTTATCTAAGATGCACTAATCTCCACGGAGGTAACATCACTGGAAACTTGTTAACATATGCAGAGAGACTTGCAAATGATCAGTCTGGTGCAACGACTGGCTGTTAATACTAGATTACACAGAGTGTTCCGCTACTGTAGGGGCAAACGAAAGGCGCTAGTAATCTTAATAGAGGTTCGGAAACCATCGATTTCTCAGATAGGACGTGTTATGACTGAACCTATGATCATCTCTTAAGGACCCTTTCACGCTCAGATATTAGAACCGACTTGTCTGAACAGAGAGTGTTCACACCGAAAAATCGTTACATGTGGATGGATCGCCGACTGAAAAATTTGGCTGTGTTCCACCTGTGATAAGTCT
Organism: Schistocerca serialis cubense; assembly: GCF_023864345.2. Classification (NCBI taxonomy): domain Eukaryota; kingdom Metazoa; phylum Arthropoda; class Insecta; order Orthoptera; family Acrididae; genus Schistocerca; species Schistocerca serialis. The sequence continues at coordinate 196,844,621 of NC_064638.1, read as the reverse complement.
GGTGATGCTTGAATTGACACAGTCCAAGACGTACTGGCCCGACAAAGTGCTTTGGGTAGTTCATACACGGTACGACATGTTTCCGGAATTAAGTGACTCGACGGTGAAGGTGGTAAAATAGCAGAAAATTTCAGACCAGCATAGTTTCTGCCTGGTGCCAAGTACCTAAGTCTTACTACAGCCTTTCATAAGCACTTATCTATTTGATCATTACAGAGTCCTTTCTATTTGTATACAGTGTAATATAATGCAACATTACAAGGAATGTCTCTTTATCCTATGTGGTTAAACCAGTATTCCTTCGCCGAATTTAGCTCCTTCAAAATATGAACATGCGGAAGCGTTACACGTTTTAGAGACAGTTCTTTTGTTCATGTTATCTGCACTGATCTTTCCTTTTTATAACTTCCGAAATAGTAGCTCTACATAGAGTAATTATCTTACAAGCAAATTTAATTAATTTAGTCTTCGGCATAAAATACTCTGCACTATCTCACTACTTACTCAGGACTATGAGAAAGTCGCGTTGTGGTTGGAAGTTGTGAGTGCGAATTTAGTACTGCAGACAAGATGTGTAGACCAGACCTGAGAGTGTAAAGGGCCCTTTAACACAGTCTCGAGTATCGAAACTGCACATAAACTGCACATACGTGCTTGAGGGCCAACACGTTACAGCATGTGATCCACGTGGCCCCCGGCATATGGAGGCAGTCTGCTGCACCTCTCCTCAACGATACACACACACCTTCAGAAATCCCAGGCGTGTTCCGAATGCATTGCAACAATCGAGAATGCGTTCCTGAAGTTCATCGACGATATAAACAGAGCTGGAATACACCAAAGATTTTAGTTATACCAACACAGAAGGAATTCAATGGGTTCAAGTGGGAGTTCTAGGAGTCTATGGTCTTTGGTAAACACGATCAATGTAACTGTCAAAACGTAGGGTCCCAGGATAATGATAAAAGCGAATTACGCCTCCCTTACGATGCTTCGAAATAAACATAGCCTTAGTGATTAACAGTGTTGTAATATTGTCATGTGGTTCCTACGATGTATCGAGAAATTCGTTGGTTTCTGGACCAGTGTTTACTATGATTATTTGCTTGTTTCATTGTTTTCTACTTGCCCCTCTAGTCTGTACCCGTAATAGTCAAATTCCCTGTATAATGTAATTGTAATATGACGAAAATGTTCGATCAGTTGATGGGTGATCAGAAACTGGATTGTCACTAAACTTCAAGTAAGAGTTTCACTCCTGAGCGACGACAGATGGAACGCCTGTAAATTCTAGCCTTGGAGAAGGCAGATGAGTGATTCTTATATGTTGCAAGAGTCCTAAAAACATTTAATTAAAGCACGGAAAACGTGGCTTACAGAACATGGAAAAATGCGTGACGCAGTATTTTCTTGCAATATTTACTTATTACGACCGGGTTCAGTCACCGACCATCTTGCAAGTAAATGCACAACGACGTGGCAAAAAGAAAAAGTAATATAACATCAAAATAGAATAGAAGGCCCTATGGAATTAAACAGTCAATGTCAAATACTTACGAAAGAAAGATCATAAAGACCAAGGAACACACTTGTGCGCAATAACATAGGAACATATTAGCCTAATGCTATGTCGTAAATTATATAAAGGTACAACAGCCAAAGGCCGTGTTTAACATTGTGGGAAATCACTACGGTTTTTTTCGGTCGCGTCTGACCGTACTGAAATGCATGTGCATGGTAGACATATTATTTAGAAATATAGGGTGTTTCAAAATTAATATACGGGTTTTAAGGCTTGGTAGCATTTATTACATTCAACATATAAATAACGCATCAAATGAAAGAGCAACTCAAACAGATTTGTATGTATACCCGTGCGCAAAGGGAAGAGTATGGAACGACCAAGAATGTATGAAAAACATCTTGAACGAGTGAGACTCTATCACGAGTAGTCCAAGAACTCAGTTCGTTCTTGTCGTTCGCAGTTGTTACAAACTCTAAAGCCCACATACCACGGCTTACGTGAAACTTCGCAAACGTATTTTGCTGCATGAGATGAAGATTTTCTGGATTGTGTTGTCTTCAGTGGTGAATCAACATAACACCTACATGAAAATGTGAACACACTTAATGTGTGAATTTGGGGGCAAGAAAATGCCCGCGAGATGGTGCAGTTGCGACGAGACTTCGCTCGACTTTTTCGGCGAAGAAACTGTAACTGGTGTTTCTCAGCAGCAAAATGGTGCTCCATCTCACTGGCTTAATTCAGCACGCGACCGGTTAAACGACGTTGTACCGCTGGATTGGCCACAAGGCGCTGGATGACAGAGGTAGTTTTATATGATCTTCATGTTCACACACTATCTGACCCTATGCGATTTTTGCCTTTGTGGATTCATAAAGGATAATGTGTACATGTCCCAGCTACCAGGTGATCTATACGACTTCAGAAACAGCACTGTTGCAACAATTACTAAAGACATAGTGATAAAGGTTTTGGAAAAACTCGCCTATCGACTCGATATGTGACTATGGTGCTCACATTGATCACTTTTAAAAAAAACTATCATAGTTGTTCTTTCATTTGATGTACTATTTATTGTTGTAAGTTAAGTGTAATAAATGCTACAAAGCCTTAAAACCCGTATATTCTTTTCGGAACTCCCTGTATATGTGATAATAGGCATAATCAAGGAATTTTTTAAAATATAAATGTGTACAAATCCAGCTACAATCATAGGGGATAAGGCATATAATAGAAGCAAGTTAGCCAGTACCATCTCATAGTTGAAAAAATATTATTACACAAACGAGTGAGAAGTAAAATACCTGGGTTCAACATTCTATGTCATGTAATTAACAAAAATTATAATTAATAATTCATGAATACAAAAAGCTCTAACGAAATTAAATACGTAAGTCCTCATTCGTTCCTGCGCTGAAGAAAAAGTTAGAAACCAAGTGGCTCAGAAATGAAAATAAAATTCATAGTTCGTGAGGACTCCATTAATTACATCCACTGAAGTGCTATGCAGCTGAGTCATATTAAGGAATATAGTGGAACATCCATTGTCCTACATTTCACGAGTACATATTCTTACAAAAATTGCAATACTTTAGTCGGTCATTATAAACTCATGTAAAAATAACTAAACATCCAGAGGTATATGCTAACCCACATTGAATTACAAGCCAACAAATCACGGTAACAGAAGGAGTTTCATAATGTAATCATACATCAGTCAGGTTCATAGTTTACTTAACAAATGGGGGGAGGGGGGGGGTGGCGAGGTTTGTGCAAAGATGGATGGGAGATGTGAAAGGGCAGCAACACAGTTAATACTCGGAGTGAACATGATTACTCCATATCCACAGTGATAAGCTCAAAACAGAAGCCTTTGAAAAACCAAACACATTTTGAACACGAAAATAAAGGCAGACCAAAATATACTGTTCAAAGTCCATATGTACTTCAGCTATGTAGAGCATAACCAAAGAAGCACGTTTATGTGGGAGAGCAGTTTAGAGCATCATATTACTACTGTCCAGGAACTGACCCAACGACTATGAAATGTACGCTAATGGACAATAAAAAATGAGGACTGAAAAGTACAACAGCACTTATATTATATTTTTATGTACTCATACATAAGATTCAGATTACTTTTGAGATCATCCTTCAAATTATTATTAAAAAAACCGCTCAAAGTTCCATGTAATGTAGTTAATTAAAACAGTTAACTAATATGAATAGAAGAAAATATAAAGCCAATAAAATGCAAGTCATCATTCGTCCATCTGATGAAGTACAAAAAAAACATCATAAACCATTTTTCAAGAAAATATGAAAATGAAACTCATAGGTCGTAAGGATATCCATTAATTAATCTTATTATAGTTCAATATGATGGAGCCATATTAAGGGATATAGTAGCAAATCTGATATCCACTATTTCTTGAGGAGATATCCTTTTTTAAGCAGTTATAATATAAGATTCATAACATACATAGTACAGTAACTCAATCTCCAAGGATATATGCTAAATTGCATAAAATTATAAGCCAACACTTCAAGATAATATACGAAACTTCAAAGTTTAGGCACACATCAATCACATTCCTCATCTACATAACAAAATATAGGGAGGGGGGGAGGGAGGGAGGAGTGCAAGGGCAAGAGGGGTTGGATGTTCTGCTTACAGAACTGTTTTAACAATTATTTAGTGTTGCTCATCATTGGGGGGTAGTTACCAAGTAGGATTAGGAAAAGATATAGAAAAATTCGAAAGAGTGGCTTTACGTTTCGTCATGGGTTTGGCTATCGTGCGTGTCACACGAAAGCTCACACAGTATGTTAGAATGGAGCTCCCAAAATTCATGAAGTGACTTCTCAAGACCCCTTCCGGTTAGTCACTTAAATATTCCAATATCGATTCAGGGAATGCAGTTATAGCTACCAGACATCCACTTCCTCAATCGATTTCATTCCCATGTTAATATACAACTGTTTTTGAAACGAGCGTAGATTTGCAGGTTAATCTCGTTATAAAAAACTTTCAGCTACTCTAAACGGTGTGATCTTTTGTGTGCTGAGGGACAAATAGTGTTATTAGACTAGGCAAGAAGTTGTCTACTTGTAACATTTAACTGACAAGAAACAGCCACGTATATGCCGAACGGCTAACCCAGTTCAATGGTTTGTAGCGCATAATCCCACTGGCAAGCCGTGAATCTAATGGCTTCGAGGGGCAAAAAAATTTGATTTTCAATATTTCATAGAATTATTGAGCGAATTTTCAAATTTAACATGCTGTCGTAACTTTCTTTTTGAGAGGTATCATCTTACATTAAAGATATAACACGGTTACGCAAGTATTACAGTTAAAAGCTGTGCATGTTTCTTGAGTGAGCGTAACTCACCAGGCTCAAATGCCAAGACTATAATAATCCAGTGTTTGCGTTTGAGAGTGCTTAGTGACTTGCAACAAACTTTACATATAATTTCAAAGCTTTATAAAAAATTTTCCCATTAACAGGACACGCAAAAGGATGAAAGGAAAATAGTTTATAGCTGACAACATTTTCTGCATTCACGCAGTAAAACTAAACTGCTACATCAGAAATGACGTTTTAATTATTACTGCTGTGCGGTGGCAATACGTTTTGCAGGCAGCATCCACTTAGACCACTGAATGTACCCGCAAATTATTATATGCGGAGATCTGACCTTGTATACACTGAGATGAAAGAAAAAGTAGCTCTCGTTTAAAACAGAGCACAAGTCAATCAAACCACGCTCATTACAGTGTTTCATAATGAGGCCACTTAGAGATTTCCAACAAACTTTAAACCTAATTTCAAAACTTTTCTAAACTTTTTTTGTTGGTTACAAGCTGAACGTAAGATATTTAAAACATTAACTTATCTGTAAAGCAATGAGAAGTTTGAAACCATTTTATGGAATGAGTTCAAGTCTTCAAAGAATCGTGAGTTTACCATTTGTGTCGGCAATCAGAAACCAGAATAGATGATTTCCATACGCCATTTGTGTAAAACAACTGATGATCGGAAAAAAATAGTTGACCTGTCTAACAAAAACGCTTCAGGCCTTAATATTAAACACGGCAGTGGAAAGCGGTTTCCGAAATTAGATTTTCACCTTCTGTAAGCTGCATCGCTTGTAAACGTTGTAAGCCAGCGGTAGAGAGACGCACTGCGAACGCCACACGTAGCCCGGCCTGTGTATCTTCTCTTTCCGGTAGTGCTCTTTGTTTGTACTGCCGCACGGCTAGCGCGATTCTGAACTAGAGATGGGCAAACTGAAACACGTAACTGTTTCGAAACAAATGAAACAGTACAATGTAATGTTTCGATACGCTGTTTCGAAACAGTGAAACAGTTTGTGTTTTGTAATCTAATAAACCTACACATTTTATCATCTTGAATGTCTACTGTATAAGTATGTCCATATAAACAAAAATGAGGTGCGAGAGCGATAATCATATCGCAGAAAGTATGAAACTTATCACTTAAGAGTGTTGGCAGTTTCGTATTTCCTGCAGCAAATGCGCTGCTTTCGTGTCGTGTGACTTTCATACTTTTCAATTGGCTGAGGACAGCCATAGCTGAAGACAGATGAACCACCACGAACAGAACTGGAGGTGGGAGCAAGCTGCAGAAACAACGGATATGCTACTGGGATTCCCACATTCCGTTTGTATGGGTAATATACCCATCCTGCTAATTTCCATTCACACAAATGGAATCATTGTGGATAATAGGCACAGTGACTATAGACTCACAAATAACGCCAAATAATTCGAATAAATAACAAAATATAACAGAAAAAATTTTGTCTTTCAAGGTGTTTCGAACCGTTACTATAAATTCACCATGCTTCCCAGCCCTTCCCGTTCACCATTACACTATCAGTGATATGTCAAACAGATTGCTTGCAATTATACCTACATCAAATTTATGTATATGTCTAATAACTGTCACTCTACGCCTTTTTTTATTCAAAATGTTGTAGGCTTACGTGCGTTGCTTAATATGATTACTGTACATGAACAGAGACGCGTGTGTTATAAAAAAAGGGTAATTTAACTGAATGATTTTCACATATTTATTATTTTGAATGTGAATAGTATGCGTTGTTTTATTGTTTGGTTAGTGTTTATAAAGCAGATGTTACGCCATTTCGAAATAGGACAGTCAGCTAGAGACGTAGCTTTATTTTCGGATAACTTAAGCTTCATGCTATTGCTTGTCAAAAAGATTTCGACGTTCTTGAAAGTGTTTCATGAAGTGGTATGTTGTGTTTCAGTACCTGTGCCGAGCCCGAGTCTCGTCCGACACAGAGCGGAATGAAACATCACTGTTTCGATACAATTAGTCCGTTCCAAGCTCAGGTGGAGATACTAAAAGGTATCAGATAGATTATATAATGGTAAGACAGAGATTTAGGAACCAGGTTTTAAATTGTAAGACATTTCCAGGGGCAGATGTGGACTCTGACCACAATCTATTGGTTATGACCTGTAGATTAAAACTGAAGAAACTGCAAAAAGGTGGGAATTTAAGGAGATGGGACCTGGATAAACTAAAAGAACCGGAGGTTGTACAGAGATTCAGGGAGAGCATAAGGGAGCGATTGACAGGAATGGGGGAAAGAAATACAGTAGAAGAAGAATGGGTAGCTTTGAGGGATGAAGTAGTGAAGGCAGCAGAGGATCAAGTAGGTAAAAAGACGAGGGCTAGTAGAAATCCTTGGGTAACAGAAGAAATATTGAATTTAATTGATGAAAGGAGAAAATATAAAAATGCAGTAAGTGAAACAGGCAAAAAGGAATACAAACGTCTCAAAAATGAGATCGACAGGAAGTGCAAAATGGCTAAGCAGGGATGGCTAGAGGACAAATGTAAGGATGTAGAGGCCTATCTCACTAGGGGTAAGATAGATACCGCCTACAGGAAAATTAAAGAGACCTTTGGAGATAAGAGAACGACTTGTATGAATATCAAGAGCTCAGATGGAAACCCAGTTCTAAGCAAAGAAGGGAAAGCAGAAAGGTGGAAGGAGTATATAGAGGGTCTATACAAGGGCGATGTACTTGAGGACAATATTATGGAAATGGAAGAGGATGTAGATGAAGATGAAATGGGAGATATGATACTGCGTGAAGAGTTTGACAGAGCACTGAAAGACCTGAGTCGAAACAAGGCCCCCGGAGTAGACAATATTCCATTGGAACTACTGACGGCCGTGGGAGAGCCAGTCCTGACAAAACTCTACCATCTGGTGAGCAAGATGTATGATACAGGCGAAATACCCTCAGACTTCAAGAAGAATATAATAATTCCAATCCCAAAGAAAGCAGGTGTTGACAGATGTGAAAATTACCGAACTATCAGCTTAATAAGTCACAGCTGCAAAATACTAACACGAATTCTTTACAGACGAATGGAAAAACTAGTAGAAGCCAACCTCGGGGAAGATCAGTTTGGATTCCGTAGAAACACTGGAACACGTGAGGCAATACTGACCTTACGACTTATCTTAGAAGAAAGATTAAAGAAAGGCAAACCTACGTTTCTAGCATTTGTAGACTTAGAGAAAGCTTTTGACAATGTTGACTGGAATACTCTCTTTCAAATTCTGAAGGTGGCAGGGGTAAAATACAGGGAGCGAAAGGCTATTTACAATTTGTACAGAAACCAGATGGCAGTTATAAGAGTCGAGGGACATGAAAGGGAAGCAGTGGTTGGGAAGGGAGTAAGACAGGGTTGTAGCCTCTCCCCGATGTTGTTCAATCTGTATATTGAACAAGCAGTAAAGGAAACAAAAGAAAAATTCGGAGTAGGTATTAAAATTCATGGAGAAGAAATAAAAACTTTGAGGTTCGCCGATGACATTGTAATTCTGTCAGAGACAGCCAAGGACTTGGAAGAGCAGTTGAACGGAATGGACAGTGTCTTGAAAGGAGGATATAAGATGAACATCAACAAAAGCAAAACAAGGATAATGGAATGTAGTCTAATTAAGTCGGGTGATGCTGAGGGAATTAGATTAGGAAATGAGGCACTTCAAGTAGTAAAGGAGTTTTGCTATTTGGGGAGCAAAATAACTGATGATGGTCGAAGTAGAGAGGATATAAAATGTAGGCTGGCAATGGCAAGGAAAGCGTTTCTGAAGAAGAGAAATTTGTTAACATCCAGTATTGATTTAAGTGTCAGGAAGTCATTTCTGAAAGTATTCGTATGGAGTGTAGCCATGTATGGAAGTGAAACATGGACGATAACTAGTTTGGACAAGAAGAGAATAGAAGCTTTCGAAATGTGGTGCTACAGAAGAATGCTGAAGATTAGATGGGTAGATCACATAACTAATGAGGAGGTATTGAATAGGATTGGGGAGAAGAGAAGTTTGTGGCACAACTTGACCAGAAGAAGGGATCGGTTGGTAGGACATGTTCTGAGGCATCAAGGGATCACCAATGCAGTATTGGAGGGCAGCGTGGAGGGTAAAAATCGTAGAGGGAGACCAAGAGATGAATACACTAAGCAGATTCAGAAGGATGTAGGTTGCAGTAGGTACTGGGAGATGAAAAAGCTTGCACAGGATAGAGTAGCATGGAGAGCTGCATCAAACCAGTCTCAGGACTGAAGACAACAACAACAACAAAGCTCAGGTGGACTGAAACAGCCTTATTTTGAAACAACGATACAGTTTCTGTGGCTGACTCGAGATCGAATCTGGTCCGGTTATCCGAGACAGGAACGGAATGAAACACCACTGTTTCGAAACAGTGAACCACAGCCGTTCCGAAACACTGAAACAGTTCCACGTATCGATACACTGTATCGAAACATAGAAACAGTGGCCAAGTCTACTCTGAACATACGTGGAGCGCGGAAAGACAGTCGCGACGTTTCCATGCAGCACCTCTTCCGGAAGACGAAATCCGCATTTCGTAAACCGTTTTCCGCTGTCGTGTTTACGTGTTAGTGTACGTTTACACTGCCTGTGACGCGATGCGACGCGACGCGAGGCATAGGGGACAAGCGATGCAATGCGATGGAACGTTCACATTGCACACGATACAGCGCGCGCGCGATCTGGCAAGCAATTGAGCAATCTCGGCACGATGTCGTTTTCCCTCGACCCAGTAAATTCTTTTTTATTAGAAAACAGTGCTCTGAGAATTCAACGCAGTCGTGAATGGGTGCATGAAATCAACAAGGAGAGGAGGTCTTTAGGAGAATTTCATCATTTGTACAGTGACTTGAGAAAAGATGAGGATAAATTTTGGAATAATTTCAGAATGAGTACAGAGACATTTGATTATATAGTGTCGTCTGTTTCAAATAGATTACAGAAGCAAAACACAAATTTCAGAATGGTTATTACCCCTGAAGAGAAAGTTATGATCACCATCAGGGAGGTACACAATATTAAGTTTACAGTAATCATTTTATTATGAAACATTTACAAATTGTGATAGATTCAAACTTTCTTTTAATAAATTTTGACGTAGTTGACAATGGGAAGTTAAATACATCACAGCTCACTCACTTAAGTATCAAAGTTTTCAGAATTTTGGTGGCTTGAAATAACAATGTCATCAGGTTGAATTTCAGAAATGACTATTTCATTTTGCGGATTTCCAGCAATTACGATTTCAACTGGATTTTCAGGTGCATAAGGTGACATCAACGAGTGTGCAGTGGATGTGGTTGATTGTTCCAATTCTTCCAAAAGAACCTGCTGAATTTTTATCCTGGCTCTCAACTGAGCTGCTGGTGATAGTTTTCGCATTGCAGGCTGCAAACTCACTACAAAATGATAGCTGTCATCTTGCGTTTCTGATTTCGACATTTGTTGCTCAATTAGCTTCAACTTTTGCTTCTCTATATTTAGCAACTCAGAGTTTGTCGATTTCTTGGATCTTTTGTTTTGGTTTGTGTGTAGGGTGGGTGAGGGAGGAGGCATCGAAACGCTACCCTCTGAACTTGCAGACAGTCTTGAAGAGCTGGCTTGGTTGGTTTCATCAGGTGAAACACTCTCTCTCTCTGTTAGAGCTGGTGAAAATGTTACGTCGTCGAGTGCGTCGTCGTGTTGCGATGCTGTTCTCTTACTGTGATGAACATTAGTCTTCGTCTTCCGTGGCGTCATTATGTCAGTCAGGAAGGTCATTAGCTCGTACCACGGCCAATTGGATTGGAAAGGCGGCATGCCACCTTCGTCTCTCGTCTCCTGAACGTTCAGCACGAGTTTTTTTGAGTTCAGAACGGAAAGTGTCACGTAGGTTCTTCCATTTATTCTTCAGTACCTCGCCTGAAAATGTAGACGTGAAAATATGCGTATATAATTAAGTACACTGTATACTTAATACAATTTTTGTCCTTAGCACATTAACTGCAAATCCTACGGAGATCCTACACATCCTTCAATTACGCTCATTTAATTCTTTTTCCGATATTTGTCGGTTGGGATGTCTTTCCATGCACTGTCAGTCGTTTCGGATGGATGTAACTACAGTCGCACAATATGTACATGAAACGAGCGCCACAATATGTGAAATTCTGAGCCCTGTACACCTGCTTCAAACCGCTGCAAAACACATGTATGCCATTTTCCGAATTGTGTGGGGGCCATTGATGGTAAGCATGTTCGGGTGAAATGTCCACCTCATTCTGGGACAATGTATTACAATGAGAAAAAATATTTTTCGCTTGCTTTACTAGCTGTAGCCGATGCTAATTGCAGATTAATAGCAGTTGACATTGGGGGCTATGGCAAGCAATCAGATGGTGGCACATTTAGAGCAAGTAACTTGTACAATAATATTTTGAACTAAACTGAAAACTGGCCTCCACCGAAAGAACTAACAGTACTTCAGTAAAAACCCCATTAGTGTTGGTTGTAAATGAAGCCTTTCCACTACCGGAAAACTTAATGCGCCGTTTCCCTGGACTATCACTGACAGTAAGAGAGGTTATTTAACAGGAGGCTATCGAGGGCTAGAACGGTGGTGGAACGCACTTTCGGAATTATGGCCAGCAAGTGGCGTCTTCTCCGAAACGAAATTGAAACTTCTGTAGAACATGCAGACATTATTATTCAGTGCATCTGCGTCTTGCATAATACAATAATCGATAAAATAGGCCTGACATTTCCCTTCAATTGTCTATTGACCAGAACATAACAGAACACAGTGCTTTAGCAGCATGCTTCCAAAATGACAGAGCAAACAGTAGTGCTTCAAGAAGAGCGAGGAGTGTCAGAGAGGCCTTCAAAAACTATTTCAACAGTCATTAATGCAAAAATATTTCATGCCAAAATTATCAAATACTGTAACTATTGTGAACGTCATTTCATTATCAAAATACTGTAGTAGTATCTATACACAATTAAAATTATAAAATAAACGAAGTTGTTTGTGTTACTTATTTCTTGGAGTCTTGTAGCTATTTATTTTACTTTTTTGTACTTACTGTCTGCTCCACAATCTTCAGCTATTTCGTTCCATGCTTGACGAACAAAATCCCTATTGCGGTAATATTTATTTTTCTGGTCCCACAACACGGGGAGTTCACGCACATTGTTAATTAGTCTTTCGACGTCCATCGCAGGCAAGCAATTACTCCAGACGCAAGCGCAAACAAGCAATCGCTCCAAACACTCGCGCGAAACGCAAACTCGGTTGCGACTACAACGGAGTCATCGCATCGCACCGCATCACATCGCTCGGCCCAACCTGCAGTCTAAACGGGCACCGCTCTGTTGCCACTGTTAAACCAAGGCTGCCCATTGTCACGCGATTTCAGCGCTTCATCGCTCCGCTCGGCTCGGCGTCGCATCGCATCGCGGGCAGTGTAAATTTAGCCTTAAGGTCTGAAGCGGATTTACAGGCTCAGTTAAATGTGGCGTATGGAAAACAGCTCATTCAGTTTCTGAGTCAGGCAACACAATCGTTATTTCTCTTCTCTTAAATATTGCACATAAACAGCTTCATGCTCAGTCTAATATTGCTGCTTCTCCATCACAGCACTGTAAGTGCATATTAACCGAATATTCTGAAAGCAAGACATAACTTGACAACCCAAGCACATTACAAACGAGTTACGTAACTTGACAACCCAAGCGCATTACAAACGAGTTACGTTTACATGGGAGCAAAAATCGATTGCGGAATTGGAAAACCGGCAGCTAGAAGCGGATTTCCAGAATCGATTTTGAAGTGTTTACACGACGACCAAAAGCGGTATTGGGAAATCGGTTTACGAAATCCAATTTTGGGAGCCCCATGCAAACGTCATTGAATGTGCAGCTGACAAGCGAAGCGTGTGATCTCGTTTGTCGAGAAGACTCTATGAGGTAGATTTGTACAGAACAGACGACATATGCGACACACGTGTAATAAAATCGCGAGTATTCTGTAAAGATCGAATTCCGATGAAGTTTCATATATTCCTGGTAACGCAAACTGTTTTACGGAATTTGAAGAATCACAAATTGAGACGGGAGGATATAATTCGTAGGGCGTAATACAGATTGATCTCTTACAACCACGACCTCAAGTCCATTATAGACAAAAAAGTGATTATCTAGCAGCTTATAACATTTACTACAACATTTTGCGACCACAGATTGTTTATCTATGCTATTGAACTCACACTAATTAATTCAAAGGATCTTATAAACTCATTCCTCTGGTAATGAACTTTTGCTCATAAAAGGCAGAACTGTGACTCTTAAATAGAGGAACAATTAACCGATGTTTTCTAAATAAATTAAATTATTCATAACGGGGGACTAGTATAACTAGCTCACATTTATATAATGTCCTCGTTATAACAAGCTACGAATTCTCACACGAGACTAGGTTATAATATTTGGACTTTTTTGTGAACAGTACATGATTCGCACTGGTCAAGGAATATGGAAAGAGATCCTATTGAGGCACCTAGTACTGACAAATATGGGGACTTCTAGTGGAAGTTGAGAGGACAGATTGTGATGAGGGACCGAGAAATAACAGCCTGTTAACGTAGTGTAACTCTACGAAATAAATATTGTAACTTGATAAGAATCCATGGAGATGGATCAAGGAAACAAGCACTAGATTACCACACACTGCCTTCAGCATAGAGAAGCGCTAATAGCAAAACCACTGGAAAGGATTTGAAATCACTTTTAGACAACACTGGTAAAATGGTAAATTAAGTCTCAAGTTAAATATGTGAAGAACTGGGAGCACAAAATTGTAACCTCCTACACCACACAGAAGTTCGTTAGCCATCCAGAGAGATAATACTTACTCGTGTGTATGAACGTAAGTATGGAATACTGTACTTATTTAAGGAAGAAACCAAAACCTAGTTTGTGGGTGCATTAAAAGATGAGCTCTCGAGGACAAAGCGAGAATTTATGACTGATTTATTAGAAATACTCAACAAGACAAATACTAGTCTTCACGGTAAGGATGCAAATCTCCTTACCGCCACAGACGAAACTGCAATATTAAGAGAATAAAATGGAGATACGGTTGAGAAAAGCAAAACACAGCAACTCTTAAATGTTTCCGTAGACATCTAAATGTGCAGTTAGTAACAAAATACAATCACTGATTCGTGACCATTGAATGCAACTGATAGAGAGAAAAAGAGCAGTTCTCTGCAGTCTGGCTTTGGGGGACAGATCAGGACCGACTAATCGCCGGTCGTTCTCTGCCAGCGGCGTTACTGGTTGTATGGAGAAGCGTGGGGTCATCAAAATGCTCTATCCGCATTTCCACTTTCCTGACCCTGGAGCCGCTACTTCTCATTCAAGTAGCTCCTTATGAATTAAGTGCACGTTTCACCAGTCTCACCATTGAAAAATCCCTAACAGTACCGGGAATCGAACCCGGGTGCTCCACTTGACAGCCAAACTCGCTGACCACTCAGCTAAGGAGATGGACTGATTGAAGGAGAGGTTGGATGGGTAGTTCCTAACAGTAGATATAAACCAGTATTACTGGGTGAGAAACCCTTTGGTACTCACCCGTACTTGGGGACCTCAGCTTGTTTAAGTGTAGAAACTGACAGACCTGAAGAACAACATCACTTTAAAACTTAAGTACCAAGAACCGCACTTGCGCAACTTCAGCAAGATTACTCCCACCTAAGTAAAAGAGCGCCTATTGTTTTTCTGTAGTTTTCTCCAACATATTCATGTGAAAGTATATTTTTTATTATGCAGAATATAAAACAGTTAACTGAGGCTTGTTTGAAAAAGTTAGAAGAGGAAATGTGCGTGGATTCGTCCTGCATCCAAGCTCATATATGCAGCAGTGCTTTTCCGAAACTTGACCTGCACGCTGAACCTGCTCTGAAGCCGATCTGTTGTGTGTGACGTTAAGATCGAATATGACTTCAGTTAGCTGTGCAGCAGACAGCAGTGTTCTTGTAAGTACGCTTAATACATGTCACTCATGACCAGACAATAAAGCAGATAGGATCGCTGAAAGCGATACATAGGTTATGTTATGATATACGGTAGACGTGATTGTTGGATATACTGAGGTTTTGCTAAATTACCGAAGTTGGAAGAGGCACAAGTAAGATGCACATTGAGTAATTTGACAACCATCGTATGTCAGGTACCATAGCATCAATAGAGCTTCAGAAACCAGTATGAATACTATAGATTACGTTGAGAACAGTGTATCTCAGAATGTGTTTTCTAGGATACACGTTGTTTAAAATGTTTACCAATTACCGATAAGCGATGACAACGTAATGGAGGGACAGAATACAGCAATTTTTGGCTTTCTTTTCATACGTGATCCTAACTGCTATACTGGAAACTGAAAAATTGTTTAGTTGGGAAGATGTATTGTGATTATGTTTCTAGCTGTATGTGATTTATTGTCCCCTCTTTGTTTTCCTAATTTAATCGGTAATAGTTTTAAACTTACAGTATAATATGCACGGGACGACAGTTTAATGCTGTAGGTAAAGAAAAATGTTTCTTCGTGAATACTGGCATGATCGTAGTTGACGGAGAAATGTTACAGGGCATCAAGACGACTTTGATATCGCTCTTATTCGGAAACTTTTTAATATTCAGAGAGGTTTCGCCACTGCTATCGAAGAAGCATCCAACTCTGATTTTATCTGTCGAAGTGAGCTGAAACAGAAACTTTCTCCATAAAGGAATGTTTCTTTCTCTCAAAAAGGTGTGCAAGTAATTAGAAAATGGAAACAAAACTGGCTGCAAGCTGCCCGTCGATGGTGCTTAATTAAGTACATCCTTTATGGACTTCATTTAGCTTCATGGCGGTGGCATCGAAGTTTTTTATAAGTGCACATTAGCTGATTATTTTACGTTATAGAATAAAGGTGTGCATCATTCCCCACTAAATCGTGGTCATTACCTTCATACAAAATAGACAACACATTATCAGCTTAACTGAGAACACGCTTGAGAGAGTCAGGAAGATCAGGTACAGTAGAGATTATTAACGGAGCTATTGAAGTTTTACTAAATTGCTGAAGGAGGAGGCAGAAGTAAGAACCATAGTGAGTACTTAAACAACCTTCGTATGTTGGAAGATAAATCAGAACAATAGAAGCAAATTGTGGTGCTGGTTAAATTAAAAGTGGGATGAGGATGAAGTGTTGAAGAACAAAATTACATTGAACTGGACAAGATTCAAAGGCTAAAACGTCGAACGTGTTCGCGATATTTCATTTCCCGTATGTTAACGAATGATACTGTAATGACTGATACTGTAATGATGTTGTCGGTGTCTGCCGCCGTAGCTGAGTGTTCAGTGTAGATAGCTGTCATGTGGAGGACCCCTTGTGGCTGGTTGCATTATTTTTTACAGTGTAATTTACGGATACAGCTGTGGTTTTCTCCAACCAAAATGAATAAAATAATGACTGAATTTCTTAAACGCCCATATTGTGGTCAGAGCCGATTTCCATGATCTCACACTGAAAGGGTTCTACTAGCAAAACTACTTATGTTAACTTCACTCTTTAGGTCTTTTTCAGGTATTTGAAATAGATATGCACCGATTTCCGAAAAGGATGCTTACGTGGCAATGCAAAAATCTAAATTCATATCAGTCTCAAATAAGATTTCAGAATTTTAGAAAAATATTCTTTATTGCGTCGACATCTACTTGACAATTTTCTGACCATTTCTATGCGACATTTTGTCTTAGTAGACTCGAAAATGCTGTTAAGTAACTGTCCAAGGACAAAATGACAAAAAACGAGAGTGAAGAAAAGCTTTCAACTGCCTGTTTGTGCTTGGAGATGGAAAATTTTTCGCCTTACTTATCTTATCAGGATTAGGTGTTATTCCTGCAGGAGATATGACATGACCCAAAAATTTTAGTTCCTCGTCACTAAATTTTTGATTCCAGTCTCTGAAAATTTACATAACGTTCAGTCCAATAATTCAAGGTGTTTTTCAAAAAAATGGTTGAAATGGCTCTGAGCACTATGCGACTTAACTTCGGAGGTTATCAGTTGCCTAGAACTTAGAACTAATTTAACCTAACTAACCTAAGGAAATCATACACATCCATGCCCGAGGCAGGATTCGATCCTGCGACTGTAGCGGTCGCTCGGTTCCAGACTGTAGCGCCTAGAACCGCACGGCCACTACAGCCGGCGGTGTTTTTCACATGTAACGGCTGCAGATCAGGATGTTATCAACACATAGTGTTGCTTTGTTTGGAAATCTCGTCCGATAACTGTACCTAGCGCCATAGCAACTATGCGTTACATTAAGTCCAAATAGTAAAACGGAAAACTGTTAGCTTCTGTCCGTATGGACAAAATCTGTGTATTTCCTAGACTCATTTGACAATAAGACCTACCAATAACAACAATGGAGGTCTAGGTTGGTCAAACAGCGTACTGCACGAAACGTTTGTAACTGCTGTTCTAGATTTCCTGGCTGCGTCTTGACTGGTCTTTTTATTTTATTAATAGCACGTGCACCCAGAAGGAGACATACTTGGCCATTAGCTTCATTTATTGCTAATAATGGAGTACATTACTGAGAATGTGATGATTCACCTACTTTCCACTGAAGCATTCGTCTTATTTCTCGATCAACGGCCTCTCGTTTTGTGCACGGAATGGAGTAATACTTACGACAAAATTCGTTATGTGGTATGACGTCCATATGGTACACATATGTATTTATTACAACAGGATCTCCTCAATAACACAAAAATACTTCAAAAGTACGCTTCTTAAATCTTATTGTTGTTCTGTATCCAAATAAGATTGTATTGCCTTATCATGTATATGTGCTTTCTTATTGTCATTTTCACAACACTGGATCGAGAATAAATCTTCAGATACACTCCTTAACTTAAAAAAATTTGACAAACTTCCTATTGGCTTCTGTTTCGGGTTCTTCGGCCGACGTTCATCTAATGATTTTTCTGACGTTTCGCCAGCACGAGTGGCTGGCATTGTCAAAGCTTCACCCTCCATTGCCGGTGGTGAACTGGAGCCGAGCTCAGCTCGTGGCCGCAGACTATATGTACCTGGCGCGCCAACGTCCGAGGGCTTCTCCGCGGTCATTTCCGGTGCGGTTCTCCTCTTGCTACCTGCGACGGTCGTTCGCTGCAGTACGGGAAGCCAGGATCCGTTTCCCTTAAGGCTTTCCTCTTTCTTGTTGAAACTGTTCGCGTGTTTTTGTATTTCTACAGCTTCTCTGAACAAGCGCGTGTGATAGTGCTTCTCTACAGCCAGAACTTCCGTGTCGGCGAATTTTATTACGTGGTCAGTCTCATTCAGTGCGTGCTCTGCCACGGCCGATTTCTCCACTTGCCCAAACCTGAAATGTCGCTTGTGGTCTTTGATCCTGGTTTTAATTGATCGTCCAGTCATTCCGACAAAAACTTTTCCACATGTGCATGGTATACGGTATATTCCCGACATTGCAAGTGGGTCTCTTTTCTCCTTCGCCGATCTAAGACGCTCTTTGATCTTCGTTGTCGGTTTGAAAATCGTCTTTATGCCATGTTTGCGCAATATACGGCCGATTCTGTCCGTCACTCTGGGAATGTATGGCAGAAAGGCCGTACCCGACATTTCTTTTTCTGGTTCCTTACTTCGCCGAGTGTTTGGCTCTGTTACACTTCTAATGTAATTTGTGGAGTGCCCATTGCTCCTCAGAACAGTTTCCAGGTAGAATTTCTCGTTTGAGGTGTTGCGGCTCACATATTCGTCCTGCTCTCGTTACGAGCGTACTAATCATGCCTCTTTTCTGGCTCGGGTGGTGGTTTGACAGTTTGTGCAGGTATCGGCCCGTGTGTGTCGGTTTTCGATACACGCTGTGTCCCAGGTTTTCGCCTTCCCTTGTGACAAGAAACTGCCATTTCTAGATGTGCTGCCAATAAGTTAGTAGAATTTGCTTTGGTACCATATGGTGTATGATTTGCTGCCGTAGGACTGGCGTAATATCTACATACTTTATCGACAGTCGACGGGTTGCCTTGAACTATGCCCCTGACTGTTTACAACACTTGTTTAGCGGTCGGGATTTGGGCATTTAGCTGGTCTTGCCATTCTGGCAAATTTTTTTGCATGAAGTTGCTTTTATTTGTTCTAAATCAGATTTCACTGTTTGGCCAGCACTGTCTCGGTCCAACATAGCGGCTGTGATCGTTTCACCTACGGCACCCTCTAGTTCGGAATTCAATTTGTCGTTTACCTCTAAATCCTTCTCCGAAAGCCACTGTGAAAAATTAGTAGTCAATTTTTCTTAGCTATTAGATCGTTTTTGTAATTATTTGGATAGGTATTGTATTTTTTTGGATACGTTTCGTAAATCTTTGACCTGGTTTTCAAGTTGTTTTGGTAGGTTTTCAAACTGCGTTGTCATTTCGTCCCTCAGTACCTCAAACACTTGCAACAATAAGCCAACGAGATTAGTTGGTATTTGCGTGTTCACTTCACGTGAAATATAGCCCACTGAAACGCCTACTTCAGGTGAAGCATTATTGATAAATTGCACTACTCGCAAGATCACTTAATTGGACATTATTTTCACACAGTACGTTATCTGCCATAATATCTGTCTCAGTTTCAGAGCGCGATTCCAGAACAAGTTCTGAAACCTGTGCATTTTCGACCTCTACTTTAGAAGACTCGATCTGTTCAACTTCCTGCGTAGTCATTTTGGTACTGGCTATTTTCACCATCACATTATAATATACATTAAAGATATGTTACTAAAAATTTTGAATGACGATGATCTGAAAAACATCTACTGCATAAGAATACTCCAGCCCGGAAAGCTGGTACGACTATGTAGTCCAGCACACACCATTTTTGATAAAACATTACGGAAATAGTTAGCCATCTTGTGATTTGCATTCACAATGCCACAATTTAACACAGAAAATGTTGTATTCAATGGAATGGACAAAAATTTCAGTACTACACGTTGTACGAAGCATGAGAGGCTAAGATTACACGATGCATATTGCCCTTACCTCAAATAGTGATGCGGTGACGTTCTCAAAATGTTTCCTAGATTTGATGAACGGAATTCTCTGATGATTTTCCCTCCTGTTTAATGTTTATCTTTGGTTCCCTTTGAAATGTAGTCTCCGTTGAGATGTGGTACATGCAACATAGAAAAAGAAAGAACTTTAGATGATTATAAGTGCTTTCGCGGGTTCCCCATTTACAATTTTCACTTTACGTTTAATAACATTTACAATTGCTCTTTACGTTTAATAAGCTATTAATATTTGTTTTGGTGAATATACAAGTCAAAAGAGAGAAAATACGATTATAATGGTCAAATGAACGACAAAATTAGTGAAGCCTACGTTTTATGCCTATCTTTAACACAATGCTGCGTGACCGTAGAAAGACGATTAATCTGTTTCGTGATTCAGAATCCACTCTACAATAAATTTACGCCCATAAAATGGCGACTGATACATTGCACCATCGTATTAGGACGACCAACTACGAATATTTGTTGAAAAACATTAAAAATTATTAGATGAGGAGAAAAGTAGTTAAATAATACAAACGACTAAAGAAAATCCTCATGTTATTGTAATTAAGCTAACCGAAATTTAATTGTAAGACACAGCCTTTTACTAAATCCATTTACTAAGACATCAATGACAGAACAGACAGGGAGCAAGACACTGCTGAGACAATAGTATTTGTCATGAAACAAATCGTGTCGTAAATAAGCCACAGAACATTTCTGTGCTGTGATAATAAGAACTGTGGGATTACAGTTTTGCCAACGGGAATCTTTGTGAAAGTGATTTGAAATATTTTTATTCTTCTGTCAGTATACTGGACTATCGATTGGAAACCAAAATACGAAATATATACCGTATTGGTACTAACTGTGCAGTGGCGTCAAAAGCGTATTTTCGTTACAAGATTGTGTGTTGATTGTAATCGTCATAGAAGCATTTGAAACTTAAATTCTCGTTGTACTACGAAAAAATAACGCAGATGGAGATGGAGATGTAAACAAAAGAAGGGATTATTAAGTAAAACCGAAACTCAACAACAATGAGGAAGAGAGACAATGAATACAGTAACACGGGTGAAAACATAAGATGTTCGAACGGACGAAATGAAACCGACATTAATACATAAAAATAGTCAAAATCACATGAGCAAAGATCTTAAATGGAAAAATAGTGATAGGAAGTAACTATGCGAGCAAATGAGGAAGTTCGTATGATGATAACAACGGCGTGACAAAGGAATAGTGTAGTGTACATTTATTTGTTTCTGGTCCGCAGCTCGTGGTGGTACGGCAGTTCGATTCCCGGCGGGGTCAGGGATTTTTCTGCCTCGTGATGACTGGGTGTTGTGTGATGCCCTTAGGTTAGTTAGGTTTAAGTAGTTCTAAGTTCTAGGGGACTGATGACCGTAGATGTTAAGTCCCATAGTGCTCAGAGCCATTTGTTTCTGGCTGAAATTTATCCCGACTTTACAGAACCTAATATAAACTGAACTGTAACTGATATGAATGCAGCGTGACTTTGTATTAAATGCGCAATGGAAGCGGAAAAGTTATCTGGTCCCAATCAAAATTTTCACTTATCTCGCGTCTTGACAGCACTGTTGCAGATTTCTCGAAAGCGAAAGAATGAATATTGATTTTCAGTTGAAGTGATGTGAACACACAAAGGTACTTGGAAACAGAATGTCATCAGCATGTTATGCCCTTAGAATCCTGTCATCAGTGTGTAACATGCTGTGTCTTTTAGTTACATATTATTCATATGTACACTCAGATCTTAGCTATGGCTTTCTTTTTTGGGGAACAAATGCACAAAATATGAACACAGTTTTCAAACTCCAGATAAGAGCCATAAGAATAGTAACCAAAAATACTAGTCGAGCTCATTGCAAAGATCTGCTCAGAACACTGAGGATTTTAACTATTCGATGTGAATACATTTACCAGTCAGTCGTACACATCAAAAATAACATTGGTAATTACTGCACAAACAGCTCTGTCCATGACCATGCAACATGAGATAGACTCAACTTACATTTACCAAGAAAAAATGAACATGAAACTCAAAACAGCATTTTCTACCAAGGAATAAAAATGTACAACAAATTACCAAAAGAGATTAAAGAAATTGCAAAAATACACTTAATTAAAGTGTGCTAAAAAGTACCTGTTGTGCAATACATTTTATACATTGAAGGATTACTTAGCTAAAACAGAGTAGGTGTTTGATATAAAATGTTGTACAAATAAATAATAATAATAATGATGCATCTAAAACATCCAACATTCCACATAACACCTTCACTTTATGGTTTTTCCTTCTTTTTTTTCCTTTCTAGAAATACTTGCCTCCAAGCTATGCATGGCACAATTTTAACACCTCTTCCTCTTTCTGAGCTCAACATCTCACTCATTATAGAGGGATGCTGACTCAGGTTTTCGAGATATCAAGTGGGAAGTTGTGGTACAGAAAATGGCCTAGAGATAACCAGTATGTGTGTGTGTGTGTGTGTGTGTGTGTGTGTGTGTGTGTGTGTGTGTGTGTGTTTAGTGAGTAAAGTGTTATGAAACAATGTGTGTATAGTGTGTGTAGTGACTGATAGTGAGATATGAGTGAACAATGTGGCATTACATTATTTAATAAGTTATTTGTAAGAAAAGTATTGTGTACCAGGAGTAAATCTAATGATTGTCTCTAACTAGAAGTCTGTAAATATATGTGTATACAAATTAGCTTATTTTAAATTGACCTAAATCGGTAAATACTTTGACATGTCCTGTATCCTTGTAAAAAGAGATCTGCAGGTGAATAAAGCTACTACTACTACTACTACTACTACTACTAATGATGGCCATCAGCCTCAATGCAAGCATGAGATTGGCGAACAAGATTCTCACAAATATAGCTGGTGTTTTTCGAATCACGTCACAGGCAGATACAATTCAGGCAACTAACTTCATCTCCGTATCCACTGCGGGCTCACATACAAATGACTTCAGATATCTCCATACTAAATAATCAAGGGGATTAAGGTAGATGACCTTGCAGACCATGGAATAGGACCTCCCATTCCAATCCAGTGACCAGGACATACAGCACTGAGATGACGCCGGCATCCACACTGAAATGAGGCGATGCACCGTCATATCCTCTCACGGAGAGCCCAGAGTACGTTCTCCAACAACTGAAGTAGAACCAACTCTTCACACGAACCTCAAGTAAACAGAACCTGCATCATGACTTCATAGTAATCAGGCTCGTCCTCTTTGTTTCCTTGCAGGAAACAGAAAATGTACAAGTAAATAAACCGCAAAGTACGTGTAAATTTGTACGCTTGTTAGTAGTAAATAAGCTGGAAAACAGTTATGTCAGACAAAGCGCTCGTTTATGAAAACTTGAAAAGACGACTCCTGCACGCACATCGGTTGGGTACGGGACTGAACCAAACTCTACGCTAGCGCATACACCACCAAGAGTATGGAAAAGCCCTGTATTACGGAGGTAGGCGGAGGTCACATGGTCATTCTGTGTCGGATGACGTGCTTCTGCGCGTTGTATTATAATACTGTATAAAACGCATTTGATTGTTTGATCAGGAAGAAATTGTGGAATATCATGGGATTTGAAGGTGAACTGGAAAACAATGAAATGTAGGTTTCCACTGTTGATGTTTACTTTAGTTGAAACTTCCGGGCTGAGTGGCTGTGGTCGCTGCATAATACTAGCCATTCAAGATGCCAATTTGCCTCTGCAGATGACGCCCGCGAATCGGGACGAAACATCTGTGAATCGTTTTACAAATGGACAATGCTTCTCAGCTCGGAAGTTTTAACTGAAGAAGATAACTGAAATATTTTATTAAAATAAACGAAAGCCTCGACAGAAATATATCTGTATAAAAGGTTAGACTAGACAGACTATATCAGCAAGGACAAAGGGCCGATAAATCATGGAGCAAACCACGGATGATCAACGTCAGTACTGAATAGATTGTGTCACACAGGAGTATCAAATAATTCTGACAAACAATGTGATAGGGTTCACTGTGATTTTATACATCTTCGATCTGCAAGTGATTTGGCTATTTTGGTATATCCAGAGGTCGGCTTACGTTAGCAGGGAATATGATGGAAGTGCGGCCAGCTGCGTATGCTGATG
This sequence comes from Schistocerca serialis cubense, assembly GCF_023864345.2. Classification (NCBI taxonomy): domain Eukaryota; kingdom Metazoa; phylum Arthropoda; class Insecta; order Orthoptera; family Acrididae; genus Schistocerca; species Schistocerca serialis. The sequence continues at coordinate 196,820,427 of NC_064638.1, read as the reverse complement.
TTGACGTTGGTAATTCTCCTTCCTCTACATCGTACATTCGACAGAGAATCTCCTATAATTCCGTGTGTACAATCACTCAGAGCATCAATATACACAATGCAGAGTTCCACTTTACCACGACTTCTCAATAACGGATAACGGCAAGCTGGACTTTTTGCTGGCCTGTGACAGATGCTCGTTTAGAACCTCATGCTACTCTCTTCTATATGAATGCGTGGTGTCTGTTCTTTCGGTCAGGTCCGAAAGAATAGACATCACGCGGAATCCGCAGCTGTGATACATTTTATGTAAATTGAAGGACAAGGGGGAGAAAGGAAAGAGCATCTGGATGTTGTGCAGCATCAGCGGCGACGAGTGAAAATGTGTGCCGGACCGGGATTCGAACCAGCGATCTCCTGCTTACTAGGCAGTTGCCTTTTTCTTCCTTTTTTTGGTCGCCTTCCCATTTTTTAATTATTATTATTGTTATTATTATTTCGTTTTTTCCGGGAAAGTGCTCTGCCGATTTTGTTTGTTTTTCATTTTTTTACAGTTATGTCATTGCGAGCGATTGCCTTAACATTTTTTTGCGCTAACGATGATATTTTTTTAAAAATGATTCAATATTTATTGAGTATAATATCTATTTGACATACACATACAAATTAAAAGAAAGAAAAAAATGCAAAAAAATTGCTCTTAAGAAGATTGGAACAAGAGACTCTTTTGTTACCCAACTATGGTGATATGCATTTGGTGTTTCTGACAGCTTTGCACTTTATTAGCGAACAATATAAAACCGATCAGAGTCCAACTGAGGCTACCCTACCGGTATTACAACAAAAGAACGACGACACCTCGGAAACATAAGCAAATTAATGTTTTCTGCTCTCAGCTCTCCACAACGGGGTCTCGGGACTGTCTTCTCGGAATACATTCTTGTTCCGTTGTTCATTTCGAGATCCATATCAATGTCCAATGGAATTAACTTCTCTTACTCCGTACTACCCAACTGCTGTGAGAATCCGTGAATACACTGTTTAAGTAATTAGCAAAGGTCCGGCGATATCTGGAAATAGTTTGCAACTGATCGTGTCGTTTCTATAAGTCAGTCCAAAAGTCGAGCACACCTTTTATACCGACCATAAAAAGGCAGTACACAGGAAGTCCTCTGACCAATTAATGGCTTTTTTTTTTATCATCAGTCTACTGACTGGTTTGATGCGGCCCGCCACTAATTCCTTTCCTGTGCTACCCTCTTCATCTCAGAGTTGCACTTGCAACCTACGTCCTCAATTATTTGCTTGACGTATTCCAATCTTCCTCTACAGCTTTTGCCCGGTACAGCTCCCTCTAGTACCATGGAAGTCATTCCCTCATGTCCTAGCAGATGTCCTACCATCCTGTCCCTTCTCCTTATCGGTGTTTTCCACATATTCCTTTCCTCTCCGATTCTACGTAGAACCTCCTCATTCCTTACCTTACCAGTCCACCTAATTTTCAACATTCGTCTATAGCACCACATCTCAAATGCTTCGATTCTCTTCTATTCTGGTTTTCCCACAGCCCATGTTTCACTACCATACAATGCTGTACTCCGGACGTACATCCTCAGAAATTTCTTCCTCAAATTAAGGCCGGTATTTGATATTAGTAGACTTCTCTTGGCCAGAAATGCCTTTTTTGCCATAGCGAGTCTGCTTTTGATGTCCTCCCTGCTCCGTCCGTCATTGGTTATTTTACTGCCTAGGTAGCAGAATTCCTTAACTTCATTGACTTCGTGACCATCAATCCTGATGTTAAGTTTCTCGCTGTTCTCATTTCTACTACTTCTCATTACCTTCGTCTTTCTCCGATTTACTCTCATACCATACTTTGCACTCATTAGACAGTTCATTCCGTTCAGCAGATCATTTAATTCTTCTTCACTTTGACTCACGATAGCAATGTCATCAGCGAATCGTATCATTGATATCCTTTCACCTTGTATTTTAATTCCACTGCTGAACCTTTCTTTTATTTCCATCATTGCTTCCTAGATGTACAGATTGAAGAGTAGGGGCGAAAGGCTACAGCCTTGTCTTACACCCTTCTTAATACGAGAACTTCGTTCTTGATCGTCCACTCTTATTATTCCCTCTTGGTTGTTGTACATGTTGTATATGACCCGTCTCTCCCTATAGCTTACCCCTACTTTTTTTAGAATCTCGAACAGCTTGCACCATTTTATACTGTCGACCGCTCTTTCCAGGTCGACAAATCCTATGAAAGTGTCTTGATTTTTCTGTAGCCTTGCTTCCATTATTAGCCGTAACGTCAGAATTGACTCTCTCGTCTCTTTACTTTTCCTAAAGCCAAACTGATCGTCACCTAGCGCATTCTCAATTTTCTTTTCCATTCTTCTGTATATTATTCTTGTAAGCAGCTTCGATGCATGAGCTGTTAAGCTGATTGTGCGATAATTCTCGCACTTGTTGTTGTGGACTGACAAGGCAGCCAGTCCACAGTGACGGGTAGCCGACGCGAAAGGCACGCGTACACACACGCCGACTGGCGTGAATTCTGGAACAGGATAATTATTGAATTCTCATAAGAAAAGTATGCAGCTCCTCGAATACTTATCTTTTATTCTTTGATGAATACAGCATTCTTGATGAGACATTTCATATGATAACTTTCAAACTATGTAAGGCTAATGGCGCCTTGCTAGGTCGTAGCCATGGACTTAGATGAAGTTTATTCTAACTGTCTCTCGGCAAATGAGAGAAAGGCTTCGTCCGTAAAGTCGCTAGCAAAGTCGTCGTACAACTGGGGCGAATGCTATCCCGTATCTCGAGACCTGCCTTGTGGTGGCGCTCGGTCTGCGATCACACAGTGGCGACACGCGGGTCCGACATGTACTAAATGGACCGCGGCCGATTTAAGCTACCACCTAGCAAGTGTGGTGTCTGACGGTGACACCACATTCCTCCCCCGCAAATCGGCGAACGGTCGTGTTATAAGGCTTCCGCCCACCGTGGGGAGGACCCCATGTTGGCGTATGCGACGAGGTGGGGAGCCTAACAACAGGCGAGGCTGTGCCACCCGCACCCGGCCATTTGGTCCGAGGGGATCTAGGAAACGCCTGAAAACCTAGTCCAGGGTGCACGTCAACATGCGGTGTATGCGCCCGTAAAGAGAGAGGAGGGGCCGAAGGGTCGACCTCCATTGCGTCGGGGTATCCGACGCGCGAAGACGCCATGTGGTCCGGAGCGGGCAAGAGTTCCATGGCGGAGGACAGCTGGTCACGGGAAGCGATCGGCGGCGCGTGACCCAGGGAGGCGCTTGGCGGCTGCAGCGAAGCGTCGAATGCGGGCGGCGCCGGCGGGAGAACAGGCGGCGGCGGCTGCGGCGGCGGCGGCGCGTCGCCATGGGGCAAAATGGAAGGCATCGTCGGTAACACCTGGGGATGAGGCGTGTCAGTAGATGGGTCCCCATGGCGCTGACCGGACGGCACCGTCGCTGAAAGCAGACGGGGAGCGGCAGAACCCGTGCGACGACAGAGGCGCAGCTGATTGAGATGCCGACGCACCTCACCAGAGGCCCCCAAAACCAATTACATCGCGCGGCCGAGGCAGCGAAGAATGCGCCCTGCGAGCCAACGCCGTGAACCGCGAAAGTTGCGATAGAATACAACGTCGCCTGGAGCAAAAGCAGGAGTCTGCCGCTGCACAGGAACCTGATGCGGCGGGTGCAGCAAAGACATCAAGGTTCGATGAGGACGACCGTGGAGCAACGCAGCCGGCGAGCGACCATCTCGGGGCTGAGAGCGATACGAAGACAAAAAGAGCAACAATGCGTCCTCCCGAGAATGCAACTCTTTCAACTTCAACATCTGTGACTTGAAAGTCCAGACCAATCGTTCAGCGGCACCGTTTGACTGAGGCGAAAATGGCGCGGATGTCAGATGTTGAATACCATTGGCCTGGCAGAATGACTGAAATTCTGCGGACATGACTTGTGGGCCATTGTCGGAAACAATAGTCTGCGGAAGACCTTCAATGCAAAAGATAGCAGACAACGCTTGGATGGTGGCAGAGGACGTCGTGGAAGACATCCGGACAACAAAAGGAAAATTACTGAAGGCATCGACCAGAACCAACCATCTAGCATTCGAGGATGGACCAGCAAAATCGATGTGCAAGCGTTGCCAAGGGGAAGTGGCTTTTGGCCATGCAAAGACTTTCCGCGGCGGTGCGGATTGTTGTTCGGCACACGCCATGCAAGAAGAACACATATTCGTAATCGCAGCATCGATTCCGAACCAAGTACAGTGCTGACGAGCAAGTTGTTTCGTTCGCACTATACCCCAATGTCCTTGGTGAAGAAGCCGTAAAACAGAGGACTGTAACGAACGTGGGACCACTACTCTGGACTGATCATTATCAGAACGCAACAACAAAACACCACGTCGAACAAAAAGTCTCTCCTTGTGAGCAAAGAATCGGCGAACCAACGGATCCTCGATCCGAGACTTTGACAAAGGCCATTGCGTAGCAACAAAACGCCAAACGGTAGCAAGGACAGGGCAGCAGCTGTGGCTGTAGCTACACGACGAAAATCAATCGGAAACGATTCGACCACGTCATCCGTTTCCGCATCAATGAACATGCAAGCAAGTTCGGAAGAATCGAATGCTTTATCCTCAGCAACAGGCAAACGGGACAACGCATCGGTGTTTCCGTGCTTAGCAGTGGACCGATACAAGATATCGTAGCGGTACTGCGAGAGGAAAATAGACCAGCGAATGAATTTCTGCGCTGTACGCGGAGGTACAGACTTGTTCGGATGAAAAAGCGACGTCAAAGGTTTGTGGTCTGTGATGATGGTAAAGTGACGACCATACAAGAAATCGTGGAACTTAGTAACACCAAACACGAGAGCCAAAGCTTCTTTCTCTATCTGGGAATAATTTCGTTGCGCAGACGAGAGCAATTTGGACGGAAAGGCAATAGGGCGATCATGCGAGCCAACTTTGTGCGCAAGCGCAGCACCGATCCCGAAATCCGATGCATCTACCAGTAACAAAAGGGGTTTCTGGGGATCGAATGGCGTAAGGCAAGTATTTGAAAGCAACGCCGATTTCAACTGGCGAAAGGCGCGTTCGCATTCCGTCGTCCAGAGAAACGGAACACCTGTACGGCGTAAGCGATGAAGCGAAGCTGAAATGGAAGAGGCATTGTGCACATTCACTCACACCTCGTGATTCTAAATCGTGTAATGTGCTTGCGACCTCATCACGCAATGCGTGAGGAACAGTGCGCGATCTGAAAAATTTCGGTTGCGCGTCGACTTGCAGTTCCAAATGTGCTTCATAGTTTTTAGCGCAACCTAAGCCCAGTGCAAAAATGTCTGCAAATTCTTCACATAACCGAGCAACACTGTCTGAAGGCACAGTCTGATTCACTGATAGGACCTGATTTACTATAGACATGTTAAACAACTGAAATAAATCTAAGCCAAACAAGTTCACTGCAGTAGAAGAACGAAGAACGTAAAATGACACAAGTTTTGTTTGTCCCTTGTATGTTGCAAGAAGGCTGCACTGTCCTAACACAGGAATTTTCTGTCCTGAATATGTACTGAGCTGAACATTTGCGGCACGCAACGGAGGTTTGCCCAGTTGTTTGTACGTGTCGTGATTGAGCAATGAAACTGCAGCTCCGGTATCGAGCTGGAATGGAATGACCGTGCCATTAAAGTCCAAATCTACAAAAAGTTTATTGTCCTGCTGACGACAAGAGCGACTGTTTTGTGCAATTTGAACAGACACTGGTACAGAATCACTTGCTAATTGACGTGATTTCCGGCGACGTCGACGCACACTTTTTGTGGGACGAACACAGTCACTGTTAGAGAAAGTGGCACTGGGCGGAGTGGAATTAACTACACGAATGTCCATGGGTGAAGGTCCACGAGCCTGAGTGTCCTTGGTTCGATTCCGGCGCGAAGCAAAGGGCCTGGAATGTTTGGGATTGTCTGATCTGAGCTTTTTCTGGCAAACACTTTGAACATGTCCTTTCTTATTACAGAAAAAGCAAATAGCTTGGCGGGACGGGCAATCTTCATGCGAATGTCTAGTGGCACACCGCGGGCATGATTTCAGCAATGCATTTGCTCGCCTTCGCGGGACACGTGGTTGTGCGGACGTGCGCGAAGGTTGTTTACAGTTCCTTGCAGCGCGCCCGGTGGGCCGGTTAATGCGACACACAGCTGGCGAAGTTTCAAATGATTCCTGAGCACAGTCAAGTGTGTCTTGCCTATCCAATATGTCTATCACTTGCTGAAGGGAGGGATTAACTAGTTTCAAAATCTGTTCCCGTATGCGAACATCAGAAACGTTCTGTGCAATTGCATCACGCACCATAATATCTGAATACGGAAGGCCACAGTCACATTCAAACGCACAATCCCTAGTAAGGCCTTGCAAAGTTGCAACCCACTCCCTATTAGTTTGACTGGCCGTACGTTTTGTACGAAAGAAAGTATACCTTTTTGCCACTACATTAACTGTTTCTTTGAAATAGGCGTCCAATGCCGACAAAATTTCATCGTAGGACAGAGTTGCTACGTCGCGTTGGGGAAACAATTTCACTATCACACGGTACGTTTGCACCCCTACACACGCCAATAAATGAGGCTGCCGCTCGTTACCTTGAATTCTGTAGGCGGTGAGATGAAATCCAAACTGGCGGGACCACTCGGTCCACGATTCCACTTGTGGGTCGTAGGGCCTAAAAGGCGGTGCAACTGCGAGTTGTGGCGGTGGTAGCGGTGAAGCGGCGGCTGCCGCATCGGTTTGAATGGCACGTTGACCCTGGACGAGCTGTCCAAGGGCATCCAATAACACCTGCGTCTGCTGATTCTGCAAGCGATAAAATTCGGACAGTACATCGGGAGATTGTGGCGAAGCCATGACACAAATAAATGTAAGCAATCAGAAAGAACACTTATCCCATCCTCGTCGCCAAATGTTGTGCACTGACAAGGCAGCCAGTCCACAGTGACGGGTAGCCGACGCGAAAGGCACGCGTACACACACGCCGACTGGCGTGAATTCTGGAACAGGATAATTATTGAATTCTCATAAGAAAAGTATGTAGCTCCTCGAATACTTATCTTTTATTCTTTGATGAATACAGCATTCTTGATGAGACATTTCATATGAGAACTTTCAAACTATGTAAGGCTAATGGCGCCTTGCTAGGTCGTAGCCATGGACTTAGCTGAAGTTCATTCTAACTGTCTCTCGGCAAATGAGAGAAAGGCTTCGTCCGTATAGTCGCTAGCAAAGTCGTCGTACAACTGGGGCGAATGCTATCCCATATCTCGAGACCTGCCTTGTGGTGGCGCTCGGTCTGCGATCACACAGTGGCGACACGCGGGTCTGACATGTACTAAATGGACCGCGGCCGATTTAAGCTACCACCTAGCAAGTGTGGTGTCTGACGGTGACACCACACTTGTCAGCTCTTGCCGTCTTCGGAATTGTGTGGATGATGCTTTTCCGAAAGTCAGATGGTATATCGCCAGACTCATAAATTCTACACACCAACGTGAATAGTCGTTTTGTTGCCACTTCCCTCAATGATTTTAGAAATTCTGATGGAATGTTATCTATCCCTTCTGCCTTATTTGACCGTAAGTCCTCCAAAGCTCTTTTAAATTCCGATTCTAACACTGGATCCCCTATCTCTTCTAAATGGACTCCTGTTTCTTCTTCTATCACATTAGACAAATCTTCCCCCTCATAGAGGCTTTCAATGTATTCTTTCCACCTATCTGCTCTCTCCTCTGCATTTAACAGTGGAATTCCCGTTGCACTCTTAATGTTACCACCGTTGCTCTTAATGTCACCAAAGGTTGTTTTGACTTTCCTGTATGCTGAGTCTGTCCTTCCGACAATCCTATCTTTTTCGATGTCTTCACATTTTTCCTGCAGCCATGTCGTCTTAGCTTCCCTGCACTTCCTATTTATTTCATTCCTCAGCGAATTGTATTTCTGTATTCCTGATTTTCCCGGAACATGTTTGTACTTCCTCCTTTCATCAATCAACTGAAGTATTTCTTCTGTTACCCATGGTTTCTTGTATGTCTTTGATTGGGGAAAGAAGGTCGTAATCGAGCGAAGGAGCAATCCGGGCTGGATGGTGTGGGACGGCACTCGGAGGTAGCACCTTCCGAATCTGAAACCACACATCTGCGAAGGTCCACATTTCATGCGATGTTGATCCGCGTCTATCGCACCAACCACATGCACATTGCGGAGTCAGCTAGAGAAATGTTGTGCAGTCTTTATCTCGTCGGAAACTTATCATTGACGACTATATACCAGGTGGCGCAGATCTCCGTCGTAAAATATCTTTAGCGGATCACTCGCCAAACCGCAGGCCACGCCATTCCTGGGTGGCGTTTTTCAACCACATTCCGAGGATGATACGTCATCAGCTGATCGTATACATCAATCGCCGTAAGAGCCCTCGTACAGTGGAGATTCGTGTGCACATGGTTATAATAGAGAAAGAATGTTTTGATGTGGGGTAGCATAGGTGCAATGTGATTGAGTGCAGTAGGGGGCAGGCAGGACGGAGCCGGCAGTTCATCAATGAAGAGACAGGTGAGACTACCTCGACGATGGATCCACATCTTGACCATGGTATTGATGTAAAGAGCCGTTTCACGTATTCGAACACTGATAAGTCCCAGTCTTCTGTTGCGAGGACGAAGCGTGAGGGCATCATTTCGAATCTTGAAGAAAAGTCCATTATTAACAAAGTAGCCGAAGGCCGCCTGTACTGGCTGTGGCATCACTGCAGTCATTGGTAGGATCTGCGCCAAATGAGGTATCCGGCATGTGGTGTTAATGAACGCGATCCTTTGGACCACATCTAAAGCTCGAAGGAGATGGCCTCGGACTCCCGTGCGAGTTTGTAAAAGGCGTTTATAGTTCAGTGCCGTCGTACGGCGGACATCTTTCGTAAATACGATGCCCAGACAATACAGTGTGTCCATCGTCCACAGCGGGAGCCACACTTCCCTCTCAGAATTTCCATGGCACAAGTCTTGGACATATTCATGCTGCTCCTTTCCGCATTCACACATAGCTCGATCCATCCTATCGCTATCCGGATTTCCTCCTCAGAATGGATGAAAAAGACTATATTATCCGCTTAAGCACGGCTCTGGAATATACACACACGAAAAAGAGTTTTGCAGCACCTCAGTTCCGAGAGTTCCGGAACCTGTACAGAAAATTGGAGTAGAGATCAACACAAACATCATTTCCGCCCTTTTTATTTCTCATGAGAACCACGCATTGCATGTTGTACCACCATACAGCGAGACATTCAGAGGTGGTGGTCCAGATTGCTGTACACACCAGTACTTCTATTACCCAGTAGCACGTCCTCTTGCATTGATGCATGCCTGTATTCGTCGTGGCATACTATCTACAAGTTCATCAAAGCACTATTGGTACAAATTGTCCCACTCCTCAGCCGCGATTCGGTGTGGATCCCTCAGAGTGGCTGGTGGGTCACGTCATTCGATCTGTCCCAGGCATGTTCCGTAGGGTTCATATCTGCAGAACATGCTGGCCATTCTAGTCGAGCGATGTCGTTACCCTGAAGGAAGTCATTCACAAGATGGAAACCATCGCGGCGCGAATTGTCGTCCATGAAGACCAATGCCTCACTAGTATGCTGTCGATATGGTTGCACTATCGGTCGGAGAATGGCATTCACTGTTGTACAGCCGTTACGGCACCTTCCATGACCACCAGCGGAGTACGTTGGCCCCACATAATGTCACCGCAAAGCACTAGGGATCCTCCACCTTGCTGCAGTCGCTGGACAGTGTGTCTAAGGCGTTCAGTACGACATGGTTGCCACCAAACACGGCTCCGATGATTGTCTGGTTGAAACATATGCGACATTCATCTGTAAAGAGAACTTGATGCCAATCCTGAGCCAATCCTGAGCAATCCATTCGGCGTTGCATAGTGTCGTGGTTGCAAAGATGGCCCTCGCCTTGGACGTCGGGAGTGAAGTTGCATCATGTAGCCTGTTGCGCACAGTTTGAGTCGTAACACGACGGCCTGTGGCTGCACGAGAAGCATTATTCAACGTGGTCGCTTGGTGTCAGGTTTGTTCTGAGCCATCATTTGTAGGCAGCGGTCATCCACTGCAGTAGAAGCCCTTGGGCGGCCTGTGCGAGGCATGTCATCGACAGTTCCTCTCTGTGTATCTCCTCTATGTCCGAACAACATCGCTTTGGTTCATTCCGAGATGCCTGGACACTTCCTTTGTTGAGAGCCTTTTCTGGCACAAAGTAACAATACGGACTCGATCGAACCGCGGTATTGACCGTCTAGGCATAGTTGAACTACATCTACATCTACATCTACATTTATAATCCGCAAGCCACCCAACGGTGTGTGGCGGAGGGCACTTTACGTGCCACTGTCATTACCTCCCTTTTCTGTTCCAGTCGCATATGGTTCGCGGTAAGAACGACTGTCCGAAAGCCTCCGTGCGCCCTCGAATCTCTCTAATTTTACATTCGTGATCTCCTCGGGAGGTATAAGTAGGGGGAAGCAATATATTCGATACCTCACCCAGAAACGCACCCTCTCGAAAGCTGGCGAGAAAGCTACACTGCGATGCAGAGCTCCTCTCTTGCATAGTCTGCCACTTTGCTAAACATCTCCGTAACGCTATCACGGTTACCAAATAACCCTGTGACGAAACGCGCCGCTCTTATTTGGATCTTTATTTCCTCTGTCAACCTGATCTGGTACGAATCCCATACTGATGAGCAATACCCAAGTATAGGTCGAACAAGTGTTTTGTAAGCCACCTCCTTTGTTGATGGACTTCATTTTCTCTCCCAATGAATCTCAACCTGGTACCCACCTTACCAACAATTAATTTTATATGTTCATTCCATTTCAAATCGTTCCGCACGCATACTCCCAGATATTTTGCAGCAGTAACTGCTACCACTGTTTGTTCCGCTATCATATAATCATACAATAAAGGATCCTTCTTTCTATGTATTCGCAATACATTACATTTGTCTATGTTAAGGGTCAGTTGCCACTCCCTGCACCAAGTGCCTATCCGTTGCAAACAACTCGAGCCGTGTACCTCCTTCTTGGTGGAATGCCTGGAACTGATTGGCTGTCGGACCCCCTCCGTCTAATAGGCGCTGCTCATACATGGTTGTTTACATCTTTGTGTGGGTTTAACGACATCTCTGAACAGTTAAAGGGACTGTGTCGGTGATAAAATATCCACAGTCAACGTCTGTCTTCAGGAGTTCTGGGAACCAGGGAGATGCAAAACTTTTTGATGTGTGTATGTCGACTCAGTGTTATACCCAAAAGATGTTGTTTCAGCCCACATAGAAGCGGCTCAGTCACTGTTGCATATGGGATCATTGAGGGAGGACAGCCCTGTTAGACTGAATGCAGGATGGGGATATGTCATTCCACCCAAGCATTAATCATCACCCTCGACAAGGCACCATGATAAGGTGGGCAAAGGCAGCTGGGAAGGCTATCTGATACAAGACAGCCAGGAAAGAATGGCTCATTGGAGCAAATGCGTGATCAAAGTCCACATAGATCAGGGCTGGCCGGAGTGGCCGTGCGGTTCTAGGCGCTACAGTCTGGAGCCGAGCGACCGCTACGGTCGCAGGTTCGAATCCTGCCTCGGGCATGGATATGTGTGATGTCCTTAGGTTAGTTAGGCTTAATTAGTTCTAAGTTCTAGGCGACTGATGACCTGAGAATTTAAGTCACATAGTGCTCAGAGCTATTGGAACCATTTTTAGATCAGGGCACCAAGCAACCTACAAACTGACGCAAGGGCAATTGCATCTCGACAGTCGTAAGGACTGTCTGGATATTACTGTTCCACCCAAAGATGTTTGTTCATATGAGATAACTTGGTGCAAAAATCTCTTAAGATGGATCTCCAAAATTCTGTTGAAGATTTTGAAATCACAGTTGAGGATTGGTCACCAGAACAACAAGACAGGCTGGCGGAATGGGGTCTGCAAATGACAGCAATTCTTCTTACGTCTCCTTCAATCACAGGGCGATCAGATACCTGAAGGTCTGGTAGAATTGTAATGGAAAGTCGTCTGGTCTTGGCGATTTATTAACTGCACCCTTGGCAAGGGCGTCCACAACCTCATCACTCGTTATCTCCTCCAAAAGTGGTACCGATGATGTATTATCAAATGTGCCAGTGAGGGAATGCGGCACAGCACCAAAGTTACACCATGATGTTGCACCTCTTGATGTCGTCGGCGATCGTCGTCGTTGAATGCATAGGTGGTGTCTGCCTAGGTCGTCACCCTGCTACCATCCAAGAGATGCATAGCATGTACCAATTTCTGACGTCTTTGTCGTCGTTTAGAGATTATTTGGTGTATGGATGGAGGTTCTTCGCTGATTCTATCCTGCTGTCTCGTTCGATATACAATATCTTCAAGCCTATGGCGGGTAAGGGTGAGAATCTTCGCTCTGGTGCGATGGATCTCCGCCTGGCGATCAGGAGTTGGTGGGAGTACCGTAAGTTCTCGGAGAAATGTATAACGGGAGTCTGTCGTTTGTTGGTGCCAGACCGAACTTTCTGTATCGTAACTAACCAGCGCACGTTGTAAAGCTGGTCTGACACGTTATAGGTACCACTGAATGAGGCCCACGTACACGCTATGAGCTGCCTACATTCTTGCTCCTGTATGAGAGCCACGTTCAGTTACCATAATCCCCAACTTCTCCACATCATCTGGCGGCAGAGGTTGACCATGCAGATGTGCGCACTGTGGTCTGAGAAAGTCGTGGGCCAGCACTCTGCTGCTAGAACTGCCATCACAAGGTCAGAGGAGACAGAGGAGACGTAGATACGATCGAGTTTGCTGGCTGAGTGACTGGTCGGTTAAGTAAAGCCAGGGAGAACATCATGTAATACCTCCCAAGTTTCAGCAAGAGTAAGGTATTGTACTAAGTGTTGCATTTCAGGTCACAGAGCGTAGTTTGATTGTTGATCTATCTGAAACAGTATACTATTAAAGTATGCACCAATAATGATGTGGTTATAGCGGCCTAAGAAGAGAGGCGTAAGTTCTTGCGCATAGAACCGTGACCGGTCTCGCCTTTTATCAAATCAAATGGTTCAAATGGCCCTGAGCACTATGAGACTTAACATCTGAGGTCATCAGTCCCCTAAAAATTAGAACTACTTAAACCTAACTAACCTAAGGACATCACACACATCCATGCCCGAGGCAGGATTCGAACCTGCGATCGTAGCGGTCGCGCGGTTCCAGACTGATGCGCCTAAAACCGCTTGGCCACTAGGGCCGGCCGCCTTTTATCTGTAGACATTAATAACTCCCTCCATATCGAACGCCAATCCCCCTGCCGATCGCAAATACATCACGTTGTTTACCTCTAGTCCTTCTCGCCCAAGGGCAGCCGTTCCAGTGCCCCCTATAGCAGCAGGAGTGACGTAAGCAGTAAACCCATAGAAGTCTGGGAAACTCTCCAGTCGAACTTCCTGCAATAGGGCAACAGCCACTTACACCACACTCAGCATTTCGCACAGCAGTTGAAGTTTGATACATATGCCATTCGTATAAGACTGATGGAGGCTATCCTGTAAGCTTAAATCTGGTTTGTAGGCAACGGTATGTTGATAGCACCAAGTGGAGGTGGCATAACCGGAACGCAAATCAGCCACGTCCAGCAGCCCCTTCACCGCACAACACATATTAACGTTCCGATGCCGCCGAGGCTACAGTTGTCTGTGTGTTTTCGGCAAAAGATTCGGGTACATTATCATCTGGTGAGTGGTACGGTCTTCAGAGTCCTCCCAAAACGGACGTGGTGGCTGCTGGAACACTTCACATGATACAGGGCGTCGTTCGTCGTGCTGGTCGGCAATTGAGCGGCTGCACGTTGAAGAGTGAATCAGCCACCCGCCCGGTGGAAGGACACAAGACAGAAAACGGCGTGTGGCGTCCATCGAAAGTTTATTGTGGTGGTGAGAGATCTCATCGTCTCGTAACTGTGTCATGGACGCACTGGCAGCGGTCATCTTCCATTTCTTATGCCTGTTTGAGGACGGCAGTTTCAAAGAGTGCGTCTCTGTGTCAGATGATGGGATTGAGTCCCATGTCCAAAGGCGGCTGTGGGCACAACCATCGCGTCAACTTCCAAACAGCCACCCGTCTTCTCTTCTCCTCCTTCTACAGCTGGTGGGAGCGTGAGGAGACTGTTTTCCGTATTGACGACGTAGGTTGCGAAAGATCTTGAGCGTGGTGGGGTCCCTGTATCTGACTGGGATCCGTCCAGATCGCCGCTACATACGTGAGAGGTACAGATGTCGGACTGCTGGAAGATATCAGAATCGTTGTCGGAGCTGGACGGTCCGTCGCTGCAGATATTCTGATCGAATGTGGCCCTCTTTTCTGCAGCCTGAGCAGGTCTTTTTCTTGCCATCGTATATGATGATTGTTTAGCATCCCCCGATGTAGAGGTAGAACGGAATACGCTTACTGAGTTCAATGCATACCTGTCGCACTCCGTTCAGTACAAGTTAGATGTTAAATTGTGCCCAATTCTCTGCGACGTCTCTGTTGATCCACCATGGATAAGCGACATCAGCTGGTTAAGTAATTGTCAGTACCAATGAAATTCTCGAACAGCCATGTAACTAAGATGTTATTTTATTTTATTTTGACGACAACCAGTTTCGGCTTTCCAATATACCATCTTCAAGCCCCATATGCATGTCTCAAAATAAACTACAGTGCCATATAGTGCCATATACCCATGGATTTTCACAAGTGCTTCATTGAAGACATGGTAGGAACTTGGAATGTTAAAATAAAATAACGTCTTAGTTACATGGCTGTTGGAGAATGTCTTTGATAATATCAATCTCTGCGATGTGGCTGTGAATTGTTCCATAGGACTTAAGTGCAGCCACCACAGCGTCTGTGGGCACTTCGGACGAGAATTCGAATAGGCAGATCTAGCTGAGTCTGAGACCCGCATGATCCACAGCCTCTGTGCCAATGTTGCTATCACAATGCTGGAACTTGAGCACATCCCTCGTCTTCTCTAAATTCTCGTCGCACGCAGCATGAGTTACTAATTTAACGTAAACCACGCTGCTCACAATTGAGAGGTGGATTCCAACAAGGTCGGTCCAAGGAATCTTCAATTCGTCTCGAAGAAATCGTTCTATTTCAAGTGCTTTGTGACGTGCATATACATTCGATAAACTGAATTTCACTGTCGATTTCCGATATGAATTGACCACCTACTTCGATAGACACTCATTCATGCAAAAGCCGCTGTAGAACGTAAACACCTCGAAATGGACCACCACAGCGACGATGTAAACACCCCCGTCCGCACTTCTCTGCTGACGAAGGCAGACTTGAACCATTGCGCCACTCGGACGCAATGTTTATCGCAAATTCAGCGGACTGTCTCGCCCCGCCTCTCGGCCGACTCACATTCCCACGTAGCGCCACCTGTGCTCAGTCCCCGCCCGTGTCCTGCTCACTCGCTACTTAGAGATTCCTGCAGGGGGTCAGACCATCGTTGTGCATCATTGCTGAATGTGGTGGATTCATTGCCCATTGAGGTGAATCAATTAAAAGAATTTGTGGCGCCTCAATGGGCAATGAAATCACCACATTCATTGCGGATGTCATTTACTCGTACATCGAACCTCCTGTGGGAGCCCTCACAGGCTCAACATTCATTTACTGGGTACAGGCTTGCTCTGGTCATGCTTCAGCGACCACCGTGCAGTGTGGAGGTGGAATGTTGTGTGTCGCAGGGAATGTGGATCTTGGCTTGCATGATCGGATCGCGAGTATGGTACAAGCCTCTATAAAAAAAAACCACTCTCAATCTCAAGGTGTGCTGCATGCTGATAAGATGCATGACTGTTGAGGCGGAGCAATTATTAGCGGGCAACCTCTGGGGAACCCGCCTTATCTCACTTTACCAGGTTTATGCAGGCAAGCGGAGGTCTGTCTGGTGGACTTTCCTCCCTAGCTGCTCATGGGACCACTACATCCTAAAGTCGTCTCATCACACTAGGAGGCCCCCTGTGCCTTGGTGGACTGATAAGTGCCGTGCAGTCGTACAAGTCAGGCGTGCAGCTTGCAACAGTTTAAGAGCCTTTCAATCAGCGAGAGCAAAGGCTCGACACATCATCAGTGAGAGTAAGAAAACGGCATGGCTTATGTTCCTGGACTCTGTCAACTGTTCCACCTGTTCACTTGCAACGTGGGAAGCCATCAGGAGGAGTTCCAGTAAAGACAGTCGGTTATCTATAGCAGCGTTGTTGACTCAAGGGTGTTTCCAAACAACACCTGGAGACGTTGCACAGACAATGGCAGAGCCTTTTGCGCTGTCATTGCCAGCCAGGATCCAGTACTTCATCATTATCTTGCCACCATGGAAAGGGAGGAGTTCAGACTCCAATAACTGCCATTTCTCCATGTGGGAGATGGATTCAGCACTGTCTGTGGCTAGTGATACTGCGCCCAGTCATGACCAAACCTGATACAGCATGCTTCGATATTTGTCCACAGCATCAAAGGAAATCCTTCTCGAATATTTCACTCCCATATGGAAGACCTGCAACTTTCCCAACTCCTGGGGAGAGGCAATTCTGATACCTCTCTTCAAACCAGGAATGGTGCTCACATGTCCCAATAGTCCCCTTAACAAGCTGTATAGAGAAGACCTTGGAGCAAATGGTTAATCATCACCTGGTTTGGCTATTGGTGACCAGGCAGCTCCTAAGTCGCTCTCAGTGTTGGTTCAGGAGATTTCGATCCACTGTCGACAACCTAACCTTACTAGAGACAGCTATTCAGCGGGCTTTTCTATGTAGACAGTTCTGTATAAGTGCTACCATTTTTTCGGTCTTTATGGTAAGTTTATTTCTTACAAACCAGTGTATTAGCTCCAGCAATGATGTGTCTGTATGAAGACATTTTTGGTATAACCCCATAATCAAAATACTGGTGTTATCAACAAATACAGCTTTCTGTTTGGCATGAACAGTTTCATTCAGGTCATGTATATGTGAAAGAGAGAGCATTGGACCTAATATCGACATCTGCGGCACACCATAGTTCACTGAAGCTTTTTCTCATGCGTATGTTGATAATCTTAACATATTTTCAGTGATTGTATCCTGTTTCAGAACAACTTTTTGTTCTCAGTTAGTAAGATATGATGTCTTTTCGTCTATAACATGTAGGATTGCATGCAGGAATTTATAGACTGCTGTGGTTCTGGGTCTTGATTGCCTGAAACCACGCTCATGATTTCACAGCAAAGGTCATTTTTAATAAACTCTAGCAATCTCTTGTAAAAGAGATCTTTGCGAAGCCACTAAGCTGTGCTACAGGTCTGTAGTTGTTAACATTGTCTGTTGCTCCCTTTTTGTGCAAGGGAGTTATCTTTGCAACCTTAAGTAGATTAGGAAATGTACCATTGGAGAAGGAGTGATTAATAATATGCTTCTACAATATCCAGTTTGGTTTATAACATAGTCTACAATGTCATCAAAACCACATGACAGTTTCTTTAATGATCTGATTCGCAGTATGAGTTCGTTGTGTGTGGCATGTTTGATAAACATAGACCTACTGGGGGATTTGTGGTTTTCAATGTGGTGCATATTAACAGCTTGGAAGTTACTCTGGACGTCATTATTTGCTATTTTGTTAAAGTACTCATTGAAGGTATTAGCTACTGTAGTGGCATCAGATACTTGCCTATTTTCCAGATTTAGGCAAATACTCTTTGCCACTGGTTTGGTGCCTGTTTCAGAATGGATAACATTCCATGTGGCCCATATATATTATTTTTTAATTTTAAGATGTATTAATCATTAACCCCCTTTTTGCACATTTAGTAACTTTGTTTTAGGTCCTACTGTACTCTTCAATATAATTTTACATCTCTAATGATACAGTAGCTTTTTGTATGAATCCAGAAATCTTTGTTTTGCACTAGAGATTTTTGTACCTGCAGTGGCCCAACTTTTGTTTCTAGTAGGTTTTAATTTACGTTGCTTAAGTGGAAAGGCAAGGTCTAAATAATATTGACATGTTCCACAAAAGTTATTAAACATTCTATTTACAGCTGTTTCGTTGAACACTTCATCCCATGTTTCCAGGCTTAATAGTGGTAAAATTTTACAATATTACCATCATTGATATCCCATCACTCAATCATTTTGATGGATGATATTTTATCTACACATAACTCCAATGTTAGCAACAGAGCGTCATGATCACTGTAGCCCATATTTACTACCTTATTATTGCATATAGAGTGGGTTACTAAAATAAATATTTGGTCTAGTGTTGATTCACAATGTTTAGAGGTAGGCGTATTTATTGTGGGGATTAAACTGAAACGTTTTGCCGCGTTCAGTAATTCATCTCTGCAGTTTCAAGGTTTCAAAAAATGGATGTTAAAGTCACCACAAATGATTAACTTTTTTCTTGGATCTAGACTATTAGCATCATTTCAGATTTACCCAGGAAGTCGTCAAAGTCGCCATCAGGTCATCTGTACACGGTTACAATGGTAACGTGGATGTCTGTAAGTTCAGTAGCTGCCATTTCAAATTCTTTTTCATTAGTCAAATCAGAAAATATTTAGAGTTTTTTGTACCTTAGATTTTGCTTTGCAGAGATAGCTGTCCCACCATGTTTATAAACGGACCTAAAGAATGAATTGCTTAGTAGAAAACCAAGTATATTTACAGTTTCTGTTTACTGTTTTCTTGGCCCATGTTCCGTTATGAAGATCACATAAACTGTTTGGTCAGAGTCTAGTATTATTTTTAGTTCTTGTGATCTGTTGGTTAGAGATTGAACATTATGATACATTATATGAAATGGGAGAAAGTTGGTTTTGTATTGCTTATTGCTACTGCTTTTAGTTATTTCTGATCAACCACTTACCTCAGATAACATCGTGCCTCTGTTTATCTTCTGTTTTTCCTTGGTGTGCTTTCTACTAAAAAATCATTCAGATGGGAAGGGGGCACTTTTTCCTCCTGCTCACGTCATTGGACACTGCTGCTGGTGCTGTTTCTTGTGTATTCATTTCCATACGGAGGTCGGAACTGGTGCAGCTGTCTTAACTTTTCCTGGGACATATCCCTTGAGAGGTATCTGGTGTTGACTCTGCTTGTGTGTTGTCAGTCTGAGATGAATTCTCTGACGATGTTCTTGAGGTAAGGGACACTTCACTCCAGTTAGTACGAACATGAATAGCATTTTCCAGAACTGCTTAGATTGCCTGAGATAGAGGAATGGCACTTGAACTATGTGTACAATGAGTACTCTTCATAATTTCAACGATTTTTTTACAATTAATAGTTTTTCCCCTCCCATTAAGATGCATACCATGCCTGGTAATGAGTTCACGGTCCATCATACTAGGTGGGATTATTTGTGACAAGCAGAAAGTTTGCACTCTTTCTTGCATATTAACAAAACCTATTTCTTGTGTGTGTCATAATATTAAATACAGGAAACATAATACCGGTAAAGACAAGAGACAAGCAAGACAGAACATTTTTTCAATCCTTAGGTCCCAGCATTTTTTCTCTCTAATCTTGCTACACATTTACACGGTGCGATTTCCTTTCTGCAAAAGAATCTATTACCTCATCAAAGTTCATCAAAAGATTTGCTTGGTGAAAAATCAAAATGTCGTTGTCTAATACTGAAAAAGCTGTTGATATGAATAATGCCCAAGACTGGGTTTCTCGATTTGATTGCTTCTGTTTTGTCGGTGACTGTTAGATAAAACGAAAGAGATCTTTCTAATATAGCAGCAATTGTTACACACGTCAAACAAGCGAGACAGTTTTGGCACAAATGGTCACTTTTATGTATCTCATTTACATAAATGACACGACAGAAATAATTCACGAGGTACCAATATCAAATGCCTATTAGGCATACTACAACCAAACAGTTTTATGTTAGGAAATAGTTTCACATTTCATTCATATGCTCTAGTTTCTCAAGCGTGAAATCGAAAAGTAGTGGTAGTAGTAGGAACTTTTTATATAAATTGGGAATCGTCACATTCTTCCCTATTATTTGTGTGATGTCCCCGTTTCTTCTCCTTCTTCTCATCACTAATTCTGTAACTATTCATGCCATTTTCAAAATTTATTCTCCGGTTAACTTCACTAACCCTGCCAGAATCTCCGGTTTAGCTGTCCGCGTTTATTCTCCTGGTAAGTGTTATTATGCCTTCGAACACGTTTCCGCGCCATTCCAAAATAGCATTAACTGGCTTCTATCCGGGGACTGTACAACTGGCCCGCAGAAATGTGGCGTTTTGGCAAAATTTTCTGTCAAAATTTCATTTTCCTGAATACACCGAGGAGAGAATATGTAATCTTTCTGTCGTATCGGCCACCGCACAGCAGCCGTCAACTCGGCGCGGCGTGCTACAACGCGCGCGGCACACAGCGAGTATCGTTGGCGCCGCACACGATGTCAACAACTGGCGCAAGTGAACGCGTCGTCGCGGGGTTAGCGGCAGCGTACACACCACTATCGATACGGATTACCTGGTGGCGCTGCCCTTGCCACCAGAGTGAGCAACCGTATAAGGGCGCCACCTACCAACACTCTGATTGGCCGGACCTGCGGATTTAAGCGATCTCCCTGAGCCCGTTTAACCAGTTCAATCTTCGTCGATGACTGTGTTAATACCCGGCTGCTGGATTCACGACTACCGAACAGTACTGTGGCCTCCCTGGCTGGAAACTTGCGACGCGTCGGTATCGACTGGTTGGCAGTGGTTTGGACTTGTATTTTCTACTAGTGACTCTGATTTCTCCTTGGCGCTACAGCCAGCAAAGTGTTGTGTAGTCGAACTTAAGTTTTGTTTTGAGTGACAGAAGGGCAAATAAATTTGGTTATAACGGAATATTTGTTGTGTTATAGTGCGGACGTAACACTTTCGTATCTGTTCTTCCTCTTAGTCGCTCATTTACACTCTGACAGTCTAAATGTACGGATTTCGCTAATAATTATAACAAAGCTTATCATTCGCACACTCAATCAATCACATAAACAAACAGCGATTGCTATTCACCCACTCGGGCTTATTCGGCTCAGTTTGTATAGCCCCATCCCCTTTTGTCTGTAGGAAAGATTTTTTTATTTATAGATCTGACGGGGATTCCTCTGACAGAGACATCACGTACAGTATGCACGCATTCAAAAATTAGCTTATGATTCGTTCAGATATCAACTTAGAATGTGTTCAAATACCAACTGGGATGCGTTTCAAAATCGTGTGAACTATCGTTAGAGCAGCGTGCGGTGTATGCTGAGCGATTTGTTAAACAAGATTTTTTTTTTCTTCATGAATATGAATTTGGATACCTCGGTTTGCCCCTCCGCCCCTCCCCCCCTCCTGAAACCCGAGCCTGGCCTTACTATAACGTGGATATGTACGAAGTTGGGCTAAAATCGGTCCAGTGGCTTAGGAGGACATATGAAGTATATGAGGGTTGTTAGAAAAGTTCTCGGCCCCGCCCAGAGATCGCAGCACTACTCCTCTGATGCAAGTGTTTTGGACAGCCCTTGGGCAAGGGACCCTCTGCACACCCAGCAGAAGGATCGCCTTACTGTAACTACGCTTCAGTATAGGGTCAAATTTTGAATATTACACTTCCCCAGCTTAGACAAATGGAGCATATCGGTTGGTTCTTTTTGTATTATATGTGGTCAATGGTGGGCCCTAAGGAGCTTATGGATGCACCATTTAGTTCATTGACAATTCCTTAGAAACCAATAAAAACGTAGTTTTTGTGTACTAAAATTGAACTGCGGATACGCACAGTAAATGGCTTGAAGACCTGCAAAGACCTTGACAATTTTCTTGATATATTTGTCCATTTACGAAATACAGAGATTCAAATTTATCCTACTTTTACAGGAAAATGCGCACGTAATATCAGGTGTGAGGCGAAACTTAGTTTATAAAGTGAAGCAGAACAGAGAAATATGCTGTAAAGCGTCTTCGTTATCATCAGAAGTGTTTCGGGAACCCCAAGTTGCAGTACTGAGGCACATGAAAAATTGTGCAGGTAAACTCCGACCTGAGTCGTAAAATTAATTTTGCGTTATTTCAATTTCACATAAATAAACTATCAAAATTTTGCTGACTCTTGCAAGCTTTTTCATATGAGTGACATGCCCTTCTGTGGCAAAGAAGGGAACCGTCGGTAAAGTGCTCCTATCGAAGCGCAAAAAAGGCGAATACGGTCCTGTTAGGAGACTCTAACCGAATAATTGGATACCAGCTACGTTATTCTACCTTCCTCAGCACCTTTAAAAATTTTCCCAAAAACTTTGCCGTGCAAAGGCATTTGCGAACCAGAATCTATGAAAATGACACCGATGAGGGGAGAGACAGTACAGTGTGAAGAGAAAACAGTAGCGGGAATGAATGAATGACGTAGAAGTTTTAAGAGAGATCACTGGCAGTGAGAGCGGCGGTAGGACTAAGCCGACCGTGGCTGTGAGACACGACACACTGACAGTTCGAGAAAGACAAAGAGATAATGACAGTGAGCTGGGCTGAGTGAGAAAGTGGCAAGTGGGATTGGATGGGTGTGAGTGATGAACTATTTGGGTGCAGGCGAGTTCAGTTAGGGCAGCTTGTGGGATTAGCCGAGGAGTCTGTCTCGGTCCGGCACACAGTTAAAAGGCCGGCACGGTGGCTCAGTGTGTTTGGTCACAGAGGTGGTTGGCCTCTATAATAAAAAAACTGAGTGTAAAGATCAACAAACGAACCTGACCGGAGGTCATGTGACGTCCGCAACGACCAAACACAAAAAAAATCAGTCTAAGGCGCTGCAGTCATGGACATTGCGTCTGGTCCCGGCGGAGGTTCGAGTCCTTCCTCGGGCATGGGTGTGTGTATTTGTCCTTAGGATAATTTAGGTTAAGTGGTGTGTAGGATTAGGGACTGATGACCTTAGCAGTTAGTCCCATAAGATTTCACACACATCTGAACATTTTTTTTTTTTTTTTTTTTTTTTTTTTTTTTTTTTTTTTTTTTTTTTGGAGGTGCGAGTTGCATCTTAAAAAGTACGAGAATATCTTCGCATGCCAGGAGTTTTGGGAAAATGTTTAAAGGTGCTGAGTAAAGTAGAGTGAGGCACCTGGTACCTCACTTTTCAGGCAGACTCCTTTAAAACAGGAGCTCATTAGTCTATTTTGTGCTCCAATAGGAACATTTTTCCTCTGGTGCCTATACTCCACAAGCCAAGTTACGCTGTTTGGCGGATGATACTTGGTTTACTTTTGCCACTGAACTCCTCCCTCTTTCAGTCGCGAATCGGTCGGTAGTTGAACGACTGCTGGTAAGCCTCTGTATGAGCTAGATCACCTATTATTGTACCTTCATGGTATCTGGACGAGTTTCGCAGCACCTGCTACTATAATCCACTGGACCTTTCCTTGACGCTTTCGGGTTTATTAAATGTACCTGTTGCGAAAACCTTTGCGCTTCTATGGATTTTTTCTATTTCCTCTATCGATCCTATCTGGTGCACATCCAAGACTTACTAGCAATATTCATGTACCAGGTTTTTTATGGGGCAGTCGTAACTGTACAAGTCCATTTTGAAAAATGAAGAAACCTCAGGACAGTTGCTTAGTGCGCAATCTTCTATTGAGTGTACCCAGTAAAATATTGTGGACTGCGGTTTCTTAATTTTTGAAAATAAGCAAGGTTTTTGTTCCTTGGTGGCTGGACTGCATTTCATGACGATTCCTTGTATTCTTCTGACATCTGCCTTATCTACCATCAATTTTATGTGGTCATTTCACTTTCAATCGCTACGTATGCATGCTCCTAGACATTTTATGGATGTGACAGCTTCCAGTGAATGTTCTGCAACCGTGTAATCATATAATAATGGGTCTTTCTGTATTTTATGCGCAATACGTCAAGTTCTAGTTGCAACGCGATAAGTCATACAGGCGACACGCAATAAACACGGAGTTTCTGATACGCGGTAGACACCAAACTGTAACTGATTCCCAGTTCCACGAATGTGACGAACTCGAAAAGTTTCTTATAAGTTCTTCGCTTTCTGCTAACCAGTTCTTTCTATGATGCGCCTCAGGTGTCTTCGAAAATTTGGATAAATCAATACGCCAATCTGAAAAGTTTGTAACCTCTTCATTAGTTAGAAGCAGGCCTCTCTCACAAACCGACGGTCATCACTTTATAGTGGAGATGGTACAAGACTCTGTAGCAAAAACCGCTGCAGCCGTATTTAGTACTTTATTATTGTATCACTACCGATTTCGTTGCACTAAAAGCCATTTCTTCAGGTGAACATCTGTATAACAATAAATGCAGAAGGATTATTTTTACGAAACAATAATTTTTAGAATTTTAATGTTCTTCATGTTTATTTAAATTTTAAGGTTTATTCTGTGGACAATGCTGGCAGGTTTATTTCATTGCTGTAATATATGCATATGATGTTCCTCTTTTATGTCGTTACATACTGTAGCTTTAGCTTAAATTACGGGCGTTATTAACGAAATAGAAGTCAAGTGATACTATCATATTGTTATTCTACAACCGTTTTTCAAAAAAGGTTTTTGTATGTTTTATCCCAATATTCCTTGTTCCCATTCACCATTCGCCTATCCCCAAAAGAACACCAGTCATTCGGTCGAGCCCGCGCATCATTAGCGCATGCGCGAGCCGCCCACTGGCAAGCTACACTACTGGCCATTAAAACTGCTACACCAAGAAGAATTGCAGATGATAAACGGGTATTCATTGGACGAATATATTATACTAGAACTGACATGTGATTACATTTTCACGCAATTTGGATGCATAGATCCTGAGAAATCAGTACCCAGAACAACTATCTCTGGCCGTAATAACGGCCTTGATACGCCTGGGTATTGAGTCAAACAGAGCTTGGCTGGCGTGTACAGGTACAGCTGCCCATGCAGCTTCAACACTATAGCACAGTTCATCAAGAATAGTGACTGGCGTATTGTGACAAGCCAGTTGCTCGTCCACCATTGACCACACGTTTTCAATTGGTGAGAGATCTGGAGAATGTGCTGGCCATGGCAGCAGTCGAACATTTTCTGTATCCAGAAAGTGCCGTACAGGACCTGTAACATGCGTTCGTGCATTATCCTGCTGAAATGTAGGGTTTCGCAGGGATCGAATGAAGGGTAGAGCCACGGGTCGTAACACATCTGAAATGTAACGTCCACTGTTCAAAGTGCCGTCAATGCGAACAAGAGGTGAACGAGACGTGCAACCAATGGCACCCCATACCATCACGCCGGGAGATACGCCAGTACGGCGATGACGAATACACGCTTCCAACGTGCGTTCACCGCGATGTCGCCAAACACGGATGCGACCATCATGATGTTGTAAGCAGAACCTGGATTCATCCGAAAAAGTGACGTTTTGCCATTCGTGCACCCAGGTTCGTCGTTGAGTACACCATCGCAGGCGCTCCTGTCTGTGATGCAGCGTCAAGGGTAACCGCAGCCATAGTCTACGAGCTGATAGTCCGTGCTGCTGCAAACGTCGTCGAACTGTTCGTGCAGATGGTTGTTGTCTTGCAAACGTCGCCATCTGTTGACTCAGGGATCGAGACTTGGCTGCACGATCCGTTACAACCATGTGGATATGATGCCTGTCATCTCGACTGCTAGTGATACGAGGCCGTTGGGATCCAGCACAGCGTTCCGTATTACCCTCCTGAACTCACCGTTTCCATATTCTGCTAACAGTCATGGATCTCGACCAATGCGAGCAGCAGTGTCGCCATACGATAAACCGCAATCGCGATAGGCTACAATCCGACCTTTATCAAAGTCGGAAACGTGATGGTACGCATTGCTCCTCCATACACGAGGCATCACAACAACGTTTCGCCGGGCAACGCCGGTCAAGTGCTGTTTGTGTTTGAGAAATCGGTTGGAAACTTTCCTCATGTCAGCACGTTGTAGGTGTCGCCACCGGCGCCAACCTTGTGTGAATACTCTGAAAAGCTAATCATTTGCATATCGCAGCATCTTCTTCCTGTCGCTTAAATTTCGCGTCTGTAGCACATCATCTCCGTGGTGTAGCAATTCTAATGGCCAGTAGTTTATTTACTGTCCGGCCGTCAGTAGGAGAGAGCACGCGGCCACTTCCCCTGTCCGCGATTCAGTATGGATCGGAGATGCGGTTTTCAGGATCTGCTTTTCTGTCAATAGCTATTTACTTGACGGATTTGGTCCAGGTAGAACATCCCTCAATTTTGTGACAACCACGTCTTGGTTTTTCATTCTGGCAAAAAATTACGTCTTAATAGTTTTGTATTTATTTTCACCTTACAAATGGGTAAATATGGTATTATTTCTTTAGGATCCATCCATTGTATTGGAATTCGGCTATTTTACTCTGTGACATATCGCCGTTTAGCGGTGTTTTGTTACGACGGACAACGAATGTTGGGTGCAAATTTCCGATCATTTCCGCTCTAATGTATTGGTTATGTGAGTACTAACATTCTGATATTCTCATGTAAAATTCTTTTAGTATTTTAAAATTGCTTTTTTCCTGTTAAAATAATTAGCATATCGTAGTATATATCAGGGCCGTTATTCCATTTGGATTTCTTGTTATACAGATGTTTACCTCAAGATGTGGCTTTTAGTGCCACGAAACCGGTAGTGATCCAGTAACAAAGGACTCAGTAGAGCTGAAGGGGTTTATTAATACCCAAAATGACTACTCATAGCTGTGACTGCCCCATCTACAAGGTTGTCTGTTCTGTAGCATAGTTGGTGACGAGTCTCCACAGCTGTATGGTCGTGGCTGAAGAAACTTTGCGGTTCCTGACGTTTCGTCCAGAGGTGCGCTGGACGTCTTCGGAGATGCCGCTGGCGACGCTGTCTTGTTGACTGCGTCGAGAAGAGCACATCCGAAGATGTCTGGACGAAATGTCAGGAATTGCAAAGTTTCTTCGACCATGGCCATGCAGGCCGGCAGACTCATCAGCAAACTACGGCCTTCTCTGTAGCAGCCCTATAGACGTATTGGCCAGTGTACGACATATGAAACACCTCTCTGAAGTTTGACTCGAACCTGGCTCGTGACTACTAAATGCCTCTACTTCTTCGTTAAACCACAACTTTCCAATTTATTATGTTAGAGGCCTAATTCCCAGTAAAGTTGGATAAATATCACGCTTCTGCTTCAATAAGCAGTCCACGGTTCCCGGTCGTGGCACCAAACCAAACGCAGCCGTGTAGTCGTGTTACTGGCAGCTGACGCGTGAGGTAGTAGATTCCTAGTCCTGCTACTGTTGGGATCCAATCAGTGGTGTGGGATGACACAGAATAGCAGGTATTCCGTCACCTGTTCCCTGTTGGCTGGTGCATATAAGAAGGGGTAACGATGTGGTTCGTACACAACATGGTGATCCTCTATTGTAGTGATCAGACATGGTCAACTGGAACCTTGACGATGACTGCCCTCACGTTCCCATGCAGTGCAAAATCTGACAGCTGTCACGTCCAAATTCCCCGCAAATCTGGACATTCCACTATTCGACCAGCTGGCCAAATGAAGATGCACAACGAGACCTTTTACAACTCTGTCACCGAGCTAGATGCTGCAGTGGTTAGCACACTGGACTTAGATTTGGGGGCACAATGTTTTAAACCCGCGTCCGGCCATCCTGATGTAGGTTTCCCGCGATTCCCTAAACCACAATGCCAGGATGGTTCCTTTGAAAGGGCACGGCCGACTTCCTTCCCCATTCTGTCCTAATCCCATGGGACCAATGACCACACTGATCTCGCTGACCCGAATCAACCAACCAGCCCTGTCAGGTACTGAATACGCTGTCTCACACGAGTGATCACTCAACATCTGATGTTGTTGACTACCTGGTCTGGAAACAACACTAAACAGGAATAACACTAATGCATTCTGGTGGTAGCTCTACCCATCGTAGAGAATTGCAACTCTTATGATATACATACCGACCGATGTTGTGTACCTATACAAACTTCCATAGACAAACCGGACCATGTCTTCTGGGTGCTTCACATTTTCACCAGGCAGCATATTAAAGCCCAGCCCTTGTGAGGCAAACAGAGGAGCTCCTTGACTGAGAAGTAGCTGCTCCAGTCACGTGAACTGACAACGGCCGGGAGAGCGGTATGCTGACACCATGTCCCTCCATATCAGCATCCAGTGACGCCTATGGGTTGAGGGTCACACAGCGGCCGGTCGGTACTGTTGGGCCTTCATGGCTCGTTCGGGAGGAGTTTTCAGTTTTTTTAATGTATTAAAAGGCTCGCAACTTATCGAACTAAAGACCAACTTCACTGACGTCAATTTCCTGTATAATTATGGAAAATGTACTGTGTTCGCACCTGCTGGATTTTCTTATGGTCAAATAACTGTAGTGGAAATATTACCACGTTTCGTCGAGCACCGGCCAAATGACACCCAAACTATATTGTTCCCTAACAAGATTCAGAAGGCCATAGACAGCGAAGCTTATACTGATACCTTGTTTCAGTGCTTTCTCGAGTCCGATATAGTTCTGCACCGTTGAATAACAAACTAAGTAGGTGCATACTGAATATCCAAACACGTAAGTGACTAAAGACTTCCTAGCAAACGGAACACAGTATACCGCTCTTAATGGAGAGACATAGTCAGAAGCGAAAGGAGATTCTGGCATATCACAGGGTAGTGTAATTTGGACACTGCAGATTGTCATGTACAGGAAGGTCAAGATAAAATTGATCCCGAAAATATACCATGCATTGTAAGACAAACAACCCAACTTACGTCATCTGCCTCACACCAGGTGGGAAAGTGCGAGTTGGGTTGCTTGCATGGAATATTTTCGAGGCCAGTTTCATTTTTCCCACATTTTGAGTAAAGGACGTGGCAAGTAATGGCTGTAAGCCTTTGAGTGTGTTCGAGATTAGCATGTTCATAGACGGCACGGTCATGTGGAAGGAACTGACATCGTTACAAGTGTTTATGAAATGCAGAGAGACTTGCAGATGGACAGTGGATGGTACAATGCGTGATAGCTAACCCTTTAACATAAATGAAGTTAATCTCCTTCGCGCAAATGGACGAAAAGTTGCTGTGTTGTTTGACTGTCCAATCGGCGGTCAGCCACAGCAATCAGACACGGCCCTCAAGCATCTCGGAGTATACATTCCTAGCGCTTTTAGGCGAAAAAAAATTTAAATCTAGACTTGTAGAAGAGAGGTAACAGACTGAGACTTGTGGTTGGTTGGCTGATTCAGGGGAGCGGACAAAACAGCGGGGTCATCTGTCCCGTTGGATTATGGAAGGAAGGGGAAGAAAGTCGGCCGTACCTGTTGAAGAGAAGATTTATGGGAAGTGTGTCACGTGTAATACGCTCATGAAGCAGACGGATGACAAAATTCGTTAGACTAATTCTTGAGTATCGTTCTTTAGTCTCGGACCTTTACGTAGTTGGATTAAAAGAGCAAATAAAAGATACTCAAAGAAAGGCTACACGATTTGTAGTCGATTTGCTTGGTCAGTTTGGAAATGTAATAGCGACACCTTAAGAATTTCCGGCGGAGACGCAACAAGAAAAACGTTGTGCCTGGAGGAGAACATGAGTCACAAAATTCAGAGAGAGGCAACATCCCTTCAACATTTATCTCATGCAGTGGTTTCGACGTTGAAATTTGAGGAATTCGGACTCTTGCAGAGGAGGAACAGCAGGCTCTCTTCCTGCGCAATTTATGCAAAGGGAATGAGTAGGAGGGACAGTGATGGTGGTACCACGATACACTGTTAGCCAGCCTTAGACTACGATAGCGTGGCATTTGAAGTGCGGATGTAGACGAGACTAGTAAGTCTATAGTTTTATGTCTTGTTTGTATCTCTTCTTGTGATGTAGAATGATTTCAACGTTGTTCTATTTTTGAGGAATGTCTTTCTCTGCAGACGTTCTGTGGCAGTACTACACAAACTTACTATAACTATGCGTTTGACTGGTGCTTAAAGGGCACACTGTAGCTACGATGCTTGAAACACGGCGAAACTCACTATACTTCTGCAATATAATGTAGTGCGACTTCGTAGTATTTGCTCATCTGTTTGGTTAGTAAAACTAACTTATCCATTTCTTAAATAAGTCACAGGCTGACATTATCTAGAAGTTTTATTTCCGTGTTATTCAGAATATTAGCCGACACCTGACGACAGAATATTCTCCCCAAGTGCTCTCAAACTCTACACTAGCAGCCACATTGAAGGCAAGCGGATGACGAGACAGTCAGTACCAAAGAACGCGTAGTGCACAAGGAAGTAATAGTCGCAACCAGTTCATTTCAGTAAGCGGTATACTCATGGAAACCCTACTTTTACGGGATACTAGTTTAATATTTTTCTTTTCAGAGCAAGTACAACTTGTGTAGTTTTTCCTGGCAATCATTACGCTATGGAGGTAGCTAAATAATACGTTTGCCTACTGTAACATTACGTATTTTATAATGTTACAGCTGTAATTGCCCACTATCAATCTTTGGTGGTGCACGAAACTACGTACACCTCTACATAACAAAATTAATTAACAGTATGTTCCGCAGGACTGTCGAGATAGTAGACATGTATATGAAAAAGGCAGAAAGGAAAATTCAGACACAGAATTATCAGCGAAAAAAAAAAAAAGTGGTTCAAATGGCTCTGAGCACTATGGGACTTAACTGGTGTGGTCATCAGTCCCCTAGAACTTAGAACTACTTAAACCTAACTAACCTAAGGACATCACACACATCCATGCCCGAGGCAGGATTCGAACCCGCGACCGTAGTGGTCGCGCGGTGCCAGACTGTAGTGCCTAGAACCGCTCGGCCACTCCGGCCGGCAATTATCAGTGAAGTGAAAATTGCAGTGAAAGGATCAAAATTAAGAAAGCATAGTCTGGGGCGTATTTTACAAGAAGTAACTTTTCAAACGTATCAGTGTGGTCTCTTAAGAGAGGAACAGAATCTTCTCCACACATCTTCACAATGAACGTTATATTTCAAATTGTTCGCACCCTCAGGCATCGACTTCGATATATAATGATATCCCAGTAAATCGTGCACATGTTCTATTTTGACAGAAGTCGCCCTGTGTTCTCACTCTTTCCCATGGGTGTAAAAGGATCTGTTAAAAAAAAAAATTACTTTAGAACAGTCGTAATTTGTATAGTTTGGAGAGCTGTACAGGAACTCCGAGAACAAGGAGGTCGCGTAGACAGGTACGCGTGTAAAGCCAAATAAACACCCACTTTGATGTGTGTGACAGGTACCTCATTGTCTGTCGACCCACTACCGGTTCGAGTTCTAGGTCGCAGTTGAAATTCACGGAGGCGACACTGTGTCAGGCATAACGATTATCTGGAAGCCACGACGCGCCTGTACGTACACGACACGCGGGAGCCGTTGCGGCTGCCAGCACGTGTATCGCGCCAGCTGCATGGCGGCTGCAATTAAGCTCGTGCAGCCGTTATCGTTGCAATTAAGCAGAGCGCGAATACGGCGCCGTGGAGGCGAAACAGATAGCGGGCGTGCCGGGGAGCGTGTATAGCCGAGGCGACCCCTACTTGGCTGATTGGGTTTGAATGGTGCATTGCTGTGTTCAGTGCACAAGGTGCGCACTACGAAGAACAGCTCTGACGTGGCCACGAAACATCGCAGCAAACGTACTCTGATCGTAGGAAGAAACCGATGGTGTCTGCTTAAACCTCATGTCGAACTGCAGCTGAGCGTACCAGGCAAAAATCTAAATATTTTGTTTCGTGCTTAATTGCAACATGGCGGGCATCAAGTATCAGTAGAACATAAAAGAAAATCCAGCACCTAAAAGAGCCTACTACATCGTATGTTTCAAATGACAGGAGATGGACCAAAGTAACTGTTTCAAATTGAAGTTAAAATCTTCTGGGTTATTAGGCCGCGTCATGTTTCTTCTAAAATGTTCGACGTTTCGACCCCTCTGCTGGGATCTTCCTCAGGATCTTTTGGGGTCCACTACTGCTAGAGTGTTCTAGCAGTAGCTAGAGTGTTCTAGCAGTAGTGGACACCAAAAGATCCCGAGGAAAATCCCAGCAGAGGGGTCGAAACGTCAAACATTTTAGAAGAAACATGACGCGGCCTAATAACCCAGAAGATTTTAACTTCACTGCAGTTCTAGCAGTAGTGGACACCAAAAGATCCTGAGGAAGATCCCAGCAGAGGGGTCGAAACGCCGAACATTTTAGAAGAAACATGACGGGGCGTGATAACCCAGAAGATTTTAACTTCAGTGACAACGGCCACGAAAGCCTGCAGACTGTTTCAAAATTATTAACTGTCGTGTTTCTAACAAAAGGGTTGGTCGACTAAATTTCTGAAAAAGAAATTTACTGGTGTATGCAAGCGTTGCCTTATGCTCGGTTTGTTTCTTGTGTTGTTATTTGAATTTTTCTTTAACAGTTATTTATTGAACATAATGAGAATTACACACACGAAAGAATGGAGTTTTATACACATACCCTATTTTTCCACGTAATTTCCATCCCGTTGTGTGGCCTCCGTCAAGCGCGAAACAAGGGCGTGTATGCCGTGTCGGTACCAATCCTCGACCTGGTGGCGGAGCCAGTGCTTCACTGTGTGGCTCACCTCCTCATCGTCCTCAAAATGTCTTCCACGAAAGGCATCCTTTAATGGACCAAACAAGTGAAAGTCCGAGGGGTCTAGGTTAGGCGTGTCAGGTGTGAAAGCCATGGATGGTCTCCCTGAGCGCTGCAAATCGTGGAGTTCCGCCGAACCGCCTTCTGATGACCTCACTCTCCTTGCCTAGCGACTAACTGTATTTCGGTCGACAGCAGATGCTCCATGGTATTTGCTCAATCGTTTGAGAAATTCAATGACGGCACGTTACTTATAACGTACATCACTCAAAGACGCCATTTTGAAACTATCCTGCAGCTACGCTATCTTTCGGAAGTGACGGAAACCTGGCGCGCTCATTTAGGAGACTTCAAATAATACATACGTAATGTTTCACATCCATAGCATTGGTTTCGGCTGAGAAAAAAAAAATACCGTACATTACTTTCTAGGAAACCCTCGTAAAATGGCATAAATCTCAGTGAAATATAACAAATAATGTGAAACTAATCTACTGTTCAACTGATATAGTAGCCCTGTATTCTTCTTCAGACTTTGCTAACGATGAAAACATAGAATTCCACATTTGTGAAATCATTATTTAGTGACATTAAATTTGGTTACCCACACACATTTAACACGATTACTGATGGATAAAATGATTTCATGCACATACCATTAGCTCAAGAGAAACTACTCACTATGCAAACATGAAAAACCTGTGAATAACATAAACATGAAAAACAAGACACATGTTGACCAGACGTCAAGTTTGTGTATTACGATGGCTGCAGCTCTCAGCCAATGAGGGAAAAGCTAAAGACTATAGTACACCCACACATATGTCATACACTAACGGACACTCAGGTTGTAAATAGGCTGTTTAGGTTTTTATGTTGCTAACGCCACGTAGCGCTCTGTATGAAAATCACTGGCTGTGCTGTGTGCAGTCTGTGGCTGGGTGGCATTGTTGGAATAGTCGCTATTGTAGTGTTGGGCAGTTGGCTGTAAACAGCGCGTAGCGTTGCGCAGTTGGAGGTGAGCCGCCAGCAGTGGTGGATGTGGGGAGTGAGATGGCGGATTTTTGAGAGCGGATGATCTGGAGAGAGACAGCAAAATTGTAATATTGGCTATCATGGACTGATATATATATATATATATATATATATATATATATATATATATATATATATAATGACTTTTGAACACTATTAAGGTAAATACATTGTTTGTTCTCTATCAAAATCTTTCATTTGCTAACTATGCCTATCAGTAGTTAGTGCCTTCAGTAGTTTGAATTTTTTATTTAGCTGGCTGTAGTGGCTCTCGCTGTATTGCAGTAGTTCGAGTAACGAAGATTTTTGTGAGGTAAGTGATTGGTGAAAGGTATAGGTTAATGTTAGTCAGGGCCATTCTTTTGTAGGGATTTTTGAAAGTCAGATTGCGTTGCGCTAAAAATAGTGTGTCAGTTTAGTGGTGGTGGTGGTGGTGGTGGTAGTGGTTGTTGTTGGGATGTTTAAGGGGGACTTAACAGCTAAGGTCATCAGTCCCCCACAGTTTAGTGTTGATCAGAATAAGTAAAGATCCAAATGTTTGAGTATGTTCAAATAACGTAAGAGGTTTATCAGCACAGTAATTCATTAATTTTTCTAAGGGGACGTTTGAAGGTATCATTCCAGAAGGTAAGTTTTCGCGTAGGCAACATCTCCAACTGCTCGTCTGGCCTCTTCCGTGGCCGGCCGCAGTGACCGAGCGGTTCTAGGCGCTACCGTCTGGAACCGCGCGACTGCTACGGTCGCAGGTTCGTATCCTGCCTCGGGCATGGATGTGTGTGATGTCCTTAGGTTAGTTAAGTTTAAGTAGTTCTAAGTTCTAGAGGACTGATGACCTCAGAAGTTAAGTCCCATAGTGCTCAGAGCCATTTGAACAATTTGAACCTCTGCTGTGCGTGTGTTGTATTTCACGAAGTAACTCACATCTCTGTAGCTGGTAAATGAGAAACTGGCCCTGTAATATCATTCATAGTTCCCCTTATAATCAACCGATCACCTCTTAATTGTAAGCGTCCGGGTCCCACGAACTTCCCTTGTTCCTAGCAACTCGCAAGCACTACTATTATGCTATTATACACAGAATACACCAAATATAGCCCTGCTCACAGGAAGTATACTTTAGGTTCCGTCACCTCTTTTCGACATGGACGACCGTCTGCCTTGCCCCTGAACAATTGCGTTGCAGATGTACTGCCCACCGTATGAGTCTCACAAGCAGCCTTGCCACTCTGGTATTGCTGCAGTTCTCTCTCACACATCGCCACATGCCAATCTCCATCTTACACTATTAATAACACCCCATCCTCAACAATTTGCATAAACGTCCCCAGTATTTCAGGCCTCACCAGATAGGTGCATACCTTCACTTGAACAAGATGTGCTTATCTCCTACTGGTCCTGTCACCGATGTGTACAAACGTGCATTATCTGGTTTCACTTCCATCATTGCCCCGTTGTAATAGAAAGGCAGATTCTGTATGGTAGACTCTTGTACTAACTTTAGTTTTGGTGGTAATTCGCGCAGCATTTTCCTTAACCCCTTCAGGTATCGCTCGAGTCGTAATAGGACCGGATTCAACGTACCATGCAACGCCTGATGAATGGCTTCTAGCTAGTTCGTCAGCCCTACTCTTGCATTCTAGATACTATACACTAGTGACTACAACAGTCATGTTGATGTTATTCTTGTTTCCAATACTTCCATCCGTGATTACACTGCCTCTGAATCCGGTTTAGAGTGCTAGCTGATGCTTTGGCCTACCATATCAGCTCTCTAGTTAACTGATGGAGCATGCCTTTGTTGCTCAACAAATAGCTCTCCAAGTTCATAGTGTGTGTGGGATGCCACTCCACAGCTGCCCTGTCCCTACTACCAGTTTCGTTGCGGCTTCTGCTGTCCTATTCAACTAATTTACATTATTCGCATCTGGTGTCCCAAAATACTGTCCTAAGTAATCAGCCTCAAGCATCTAGCCACTCCCTTTCCGATCTTTGCACCAAGCACGGTAGTACTCCCACTACATTCCACACTTGCTCCCGTAACCGTGTATATGCTATAAGCAAATTCTTGTGGTCATCCGACACCTTCATAAATACTTCCTTATTACTCGTTAATTGCTGCAAACCGGTAAACACTTCCTCCAATCTCCTCATCTCCCTTTCTTAGCTCCCACACAGTGAACGCCCTATTTAATTCCCATTTGTGATTAGATAGTATCACATCCTGCTGCCTAGAAAACGAAACTCTAGGTAATGGTTCTACAGTGCTCCTACTCCACCCCAGGCGAAGAGGTACAGCACCGCCAAAAATAGCATTCTTCCTTCCTCGCTTCCATGAAACAACAACCTCCCCTCAGAATCATGCTGTCTCTGACGAGCATCTTTAATACTGTTACGTACTCTATAGAATTCCTAATCTGACATATACACATGACCTTACCCGTAATTATTTAAGCAACTTCCAACACACTGTAAACAAAATAACCAAACTTGCAAGACTCATATCAAAACACAACACGTATTAACTACTCCTTCGATAAAGGCATCGAGAGTAGGAGGTGAATGGCCTTCTACCTCCTGTCATTCATTCCTCTCCTCCTTATTTCTCACTTTCCTCCCTGGTTGCCCTAAAATTCTGCCTGGAATTGCTATTGCGCCACCTATCAATGGTTGTACATGCCTGACAAAATGTTTCAAATGGCTCTGAGCACTATGGGACTTAACATCTGAGGTCATCAGTCCCCTACAACTTAGAACTACTTAAACCTAACTAACTAAGGACATCACACACATCCATGCCCGAGGCAGGATTCGAACCTGCGACAGGAGCGGTCTCGCGGTTCCAGACTGAAGTACCTAGAACCGCTCGTCCACACTGGCCGGCCATGCCTGACATGTACAGTTGTTGACCTCATTGGCTACTGTAGCTTCACATTCACAGGTACCTGGTTTCATCACTTTGTACAGGCCGTATTACTGTGTGACAAACTTATTTTTGTTTCCTTTTGGAGCATATGGACTTCAGAACATAACACACTGACCCATCTTGTACTGAGATAAAATCTCCTTGCATTTCATTGTCCGCTCTTGTGTTTGTTTGCTAAACATTCTTCCAAACCTCCCTCACTGTTTTCGCAGATTCCTGGAATAATTTTCCATTCCTGCCTCCTCTGTGCTTAATAATATCGAATGTCGATGGCATCTTCTTACCATACACAACATAGAATGGCGACAACCTGGTGCTAGTGTGTGCCTTCGAATGATACCTTCTCACCATAAAAGATAGATATCTGTTGCAATATCTATGGTGGGAGATCACATAATAACTAAACATCGTTAGGATCATCCGATGAATTCAATAAATATTAATATTAATGTATAATATATAATAAATATTAATGTTTCTGCGACTCCTAACTTCAACAGCCATCTACTCACCAACGCGTGCACAACTTTGATGCCTTCTGGTCCGGCATCAGCATCATCTCGCCACAACGAGAAAAGTAATCTACGATGGTTAATACAAAACAGATCCCAACAACTATCGAGTCATTTCACTCCTACCAGTCGCTTACAAAGTCCTCTCACGTGCTTTTCTGACCAGATTAGGACAACAGACAGGACATATGATCGGTGACTATCAGGCAGGCTTCCACCCACATCGATCCTGCGTAGAACAGATCTGGAACCTGAAGATGATACTTCAACACCGTCAGTCGAACCGCACAGTAATCAGCTTCGTAGATTTCATAAAAGCATACGACTCAATTCATCGCACTAGTCTGTTCAATACACTTCGTGAATATGGAGTAGATAACAAAAATTCTTCATTAGTTGAGCAGAGGTTAAGAGACACAACCTCAAAAGTAAAATTCATGGAAGAAGTTTATGAACCTCTTCAAATTAGGACGGTATTGAGACAGGGTGATGGGTTGTCCCCACTCCTCTTTATCCTGGTGCTGGACGAGATTATCAAGAAATGCGAGAAAGAAATATCTGGAATAAATATGGGAACAAAGACATGCGAATCAATATAAAATGCCTTGCTTTTGCTGATAACCTAGCAATAATTACGCGGACTACCGAAGAAGCCAAACATGCCATCGAGAAACTTCATGAGGTTGCCATCAATAGCGGACTCCAAATTTCTTACGAGAAAATGCAATTCATGGACTAAAAAAGTTCAAATCTGAAACCACTTGCAACAAAATATGGTGACATCAAACAAATTAAACACTTCAAGTACTTGGGTGAAATGATCAGCAACACTGGCAACGAAAAAGTAGCTCACAAAACACGAGCCGAAAAGTTACGTAAATCTTATACAATGACCTGGAACGCGTACAATAAGAAATCGCTATCCACTCAAGCCAAACACCACCACTATCATACAGTCACTCTTCCAGAAGCGTTCTATGCAACTGAAACATAATCATTAGCCATCAACATCAAGGACATTGAGAAAATGGAAAGGCAAATACTCAGGAAAATTTTTGGACCCAAGATTCAGAATGGCATCTGGATGCACAAATGCTCTGAAGAACTGTACTCAAGGACTGAACGTTTCACGTCAGTTGCACGGAAAAGACGATTGAAATTCTACGCACA
Source organism: Schistocerca serialis cubense (assembly GCF_023864345.2). Taxonomy (NCBI): domain Eukaryota; kingdom Metazoa; phylum Arthropoda; class Insecta; order Orthoptera; family Acrididae; genus Schistocerca; species Schistocerca serialis. The sequence continues at coordinate 196,781,950 of NC_064638.1, read as the reverse complement.
TTTAGCAAGAATGGACGCCTCTAGAATGACAAAGAAAATCTTCCTGATCATCAAAGGAACTCGCCAAACCAGGGCACGATGGCTAACAGAAACCTAAACTGACCTCACAGAACTCAGTATTGACCCACTAGGAACGACACGGACTGCATACAGACAGAAATCAACTCTCATAAGTTCACAACCAAAAACCCGACGGAAAAGGATCTGAAATTGAAAAACGCATGGACACAAGGCCCAAAGTGAAAGGATGAGGAAGTTTTGGGAAGAAAAGAAGAACAAGGTAGCTAAGAAGACCAGTGCTAATTAATGGTTCTGTGTGCTCCTTAGAGGGCGAAACGAATAAATAAATAATAATAATAAAATGCTTCCCTGCTGGCAGTCGGTTGAACGGTCCTAAAACATCCGCCTCAATGAAACTAAAAGGTTCTATTGCTTCTGGGAAGCTCTGAAATAGCAACTGTTTCTGACATTAATCCATTTGCTGTGAATATTGTGCTCAATTCCCGATGTACTGATTGACCGCATTCATCTATCCACTTCACCAGTACTTCTCCACCACTCTCCCATTTATTGTTCTGCACATTCCATGACCAGATACAATGCGATCAGGCATTGCCCTCAGCACTTTGTCCATCAGCTTTGCTAGTTAAACCAGTCATGGTCCTAATTACGTCTCTCTACATAATAATCCATCAAACATACTAAACTGGTGCTGTTTGATATACTGCTTATTGACCTAGTACTTCTACCAGTTCTGTCTTCCTGTATCCTTCATTTGGAGTTCCGTCATTCGTCACTGGTTTGTGCATTCATTGTACTCATATTCACTGAACTTTAATGCCCATCTCGTCATTCTACTGAAAGTGTCCTTCAAATCTAAGAACCAGTTCAAAGCAGCATGGTACTTCATTACGTTAGACTTGTTTCCATACAGATAACACCAGAACCATGCTACTGGTGATACCAACAATAATTTTATCTTGGAGCTCTTCCATTTGGTCCGTGTTTGCATGGAAAAACAACAATTTGGGATCTGTGAGTCCTGTTGTGACAGTAGAAAATTTTAATTTTTATTCTTGCTTTTGTGACCATAATAAGAGTTCAGGCTCCATAGGCAAACAACCAGGCGACATTAAGAAATAGTCCACCAGGACGTAGGGACAAGATAAGCGGCGGACGTTGCCAAGTATGGCTTGTTGATCAAATAACTCAGTGTTTGACTTCCTGCCAGAGGAAGCAGCATGAATCACACTTGCACAATGGAAGACACAAACACCAGGGCTATAATACAGCAAGAGAGAGTGTCAGTCACGTGCGGAATAGACTCGTGTGGAACCAAATTAAGTTGTGTGCAGCTAGAAACGAAAGAGTCGTATGGAACTGAAGGCATTCTTGCGCAAGCCGACCAATTAGAAATGAGTGTGTCGTGTGGCACCAAAGGCATTCTTGTGCAATACGATCACTTAGAAATGAAAGGTCATGTGAAACAAATTAACTCGTGTGCGCCCAAGTACATGAGAAAAGAAATAAAAGGCCAGGCAGCGGAATAGCTAGAAGCAGAGATTCAGATGCAGATTCAGAGCCAGTATCGGCAGTTCGGAGATTCCGTAGCGAAATGCCAGCGGGGCCGAGAAGGCCCATAGTAGCCGATACAGCTGATAAAGACTTCAACTACGAGAAGACAGACTCTGCTGGACAGTCAGGAACTGCAGGTCAAGTAGGATTTTTAGAGTTTCATTGGAATAGTGTTGAACAGAGGCTGTCAGTCTTTGTCTCAATTACGTAGAGAGATTTCAGTGCTAACCAAGAACAAGTGATTGCTTTGTACTTGTTTCTTATATGTACTAGCAATTAGCTTTGAAATAGCAAGTCCGAATAAATAGACTGAATCTTACTAAGGGGTTTATGGTACAACACCTCACATAAGTACATGTGAGAATGAACTTGATAGAAACCAACCAATCTGTTCTGCCTCTTGCAATTCTGTAACCTATTTTCAAGAAACTTATTTGGTTCAAACCAAGGAGATTCTTTCCCTCTCATCTCCGATATAAATGTTGACAGCAATTTATAACTAACATCCCGATTGCGCTACGCAGTTCTCACTTACTTCATTCTGGTATAGTGAGGCTGTGCCGCTACGCGACAGTCCGCCTTGATGCAAGACACTTTTTGTTATTTATTTACTTGTTTATTCCTCAAACTACAATCCTGGAAATGGAAAAAAGAACACATTGACACCGGTGTGTCAGACCCACCATACTTGCTCCGGACACTGCGAGAGGGCTGTACAAGCAATGATCACACGCACGGCACAGCGGATACACCAGGAACCGCGGTGTTGGCCGTCGAATGGCGCTAGCTGCGCAGCATTTGTGCACCGCCGCCGTCAGTGTCAGCCAGTTTGCCGTGGCATACGGAGCTCCATCGCAGTCTTTAACACTGGTAGCATGCCGCGACAGCGTGGACGTGAACCGTATGTGCAGTTGACGGACTTTGAGCGAGGGCGTATAGTGGGCATGCGGGAGGCCGGGTGGACGTACCGCCGAATTGCTCAACACGTGGGGCGTGAGGTCTCCACAGTACATCGATGTTGTCACCAGTGGTCGGCGGAAGGTGCACGTGCCCGTCGACCTGGGACCGGACTGCAGCGACGCACGGATGCACGCCAAGACCGTAGGATCCTACGCAGTGCCGTAGGGGACCGCACCGCCACTTCCCAGCAAATTAGGGACACTGTTGCTCCTGGGGTATCGGCGAGGACCATTCGCAACCGTCTCCATGAAGCTGGGCTACGGTCCCGCACACCGTTAGGCCGTCTTCCGCTCACGCCCCAACAACGTGCAGCCCGCCTCCAGTGGTGTCGCGACAAGCGTGAATGGAGGAATGGAGACGTGTCGTCTTCAACGATGAGAGTCGCTTCTGCCTTGGTGCCAATGATGGTCGTATGCGTGTTTGGCGCCGTGCAGGTGAGCGCCACAATCAGGACTGCATACGACCGAGGCACACAGGGCCAACACCCGGCATCATGGTGTGGGGAGTGATCTCCTACACTGGCCGTACACCACTGGTGATCGTCGAGGGGACACTGAATAGTGCACGGTACATCCAAACCGTCATCGAACCCATCGTTCTACCATTCCTAGACCGGCAAGGGAACTTGCTGTTCCAACAGATCAATGCACGTCCGCATGTATCCCGTGCCACCCAACGTGCTCTAGAAGGTGTAAGTCAACTATCCTGGCCAGCAAGATCTCCGGATCTGTCCCCCATTGAGCATGTTTGGGACTGGATGAAGCGTCGTCTCACGCGGTCTGCACGTCCAGCACGAACGCTGGTCCAACTGAGGCGCCAGGTGGAAATGGCATGGCAAGCCGTTCCACAGGACTACATCCAGCATCTCTACGATCGTCTCCATGGGAGAATAGCAGCCTCTCGCACCTGCCGCCATCCCACTCCAGCCAGAGGCCATGGCCCACTCTCAGGCCATCGGCCATCACACTGCCTGACATTCTCGTCAGGGCTCTGAGCCTTCGCCAGCCTTAACGACTGGAGTGGGGGGCATCTACCTGACACTGCTAGCTGTATAACGTGTATCTGAAGTTCATGAAGTATTAGTTTCTGTAAGTATAAAATTAGCTGCAAGAAGCCCAACAAACGTCCAGATGGCATTTTGTTTGCCGATAAAAATGGCAGCAGAAAAAGCACTGACAATATGCCGCACAGAGTGACAACAGTTCTTAGAGCCATGCTGTAACGTACAATAAAAAATATTTAAAGAACCCACTGATGATGGCGATATTTGTCACTGAAACTACACTCCTGGAAATTGAAATAAGAACACCGTGAATTCATTGTCCCAGGAAGGGGAAACTTTATTGACACATGCCTGGGGTCAGATACATCACATGATCACACTGACAGAACCACAGGCACATAGACACAGGCAACAGAGCATGCACAATGTCGGCACTAGTACAGTGTATATCCACCTTTCGCAGCAATGCAGGCTGCTATTCTCCCATGGAGACGATCGTAGAGATGCTGGATGTAGTCCTGTGGAACGGCTTGCCATGCCATTTCCACCTGGCGCCTCAGTTGGACCAGCGTTCGTGCTGGACGTGCAGACCGCGTGAGACGACGCTTCATCCAGTCCCAAACATGCTCAATGGGGGACAGATCCGGAGATCTTGCTGGCCAGGATAGTTGACTTACACCTTCTAGAGCACGTTGGGTGGCACGGGATACATGCGGACGTGCATTGATCTGTTGGAACAGCAAGTTCCCTTGCCGGTCTAGGAATGGTAGAACGATGGGTTCGATGACGGTTTGGATGTACCGTGCACTATTCAGTGTCCCCTCGACGATCACCAGTGGTGTACGGCCAGTGTAGGAGATCACTCCCCACACCATGATGCCGGGTGTTGGCCCTGTGTGCCTCGGTCGTATGCAGTCCTGATTGTGGCGCTCACCTGCACGGCGCCAAACACGCATACGACCATCATTGGCACCAAGGCAGAAGCGACTCTCATCGTTGAAGACGACACGTCTCCATTCCTCCATTCACGCTTGTCGCGACACCACTGGAGGCGGGCTGCACGTTGTTGGGGCGTGAGCGGAAGACGGCCTAACGGTGTGCGGGACCGTAGCCCAGCTTCATGGAGACGGTTGCGAATGGTCCTCGCCGATACCCCAGGAGCAACAGTGTCCCTAATTTGCTGGGAAGTGGCGGTGCGGTCCCCTACGGCACTGCGTAGGATCCTACGGTCTTGGCGTGCATCCGTGCGTCGCTGCAGTCCGGTCCCAGGTCGACGGGCACGTGCACCTTCCGCCGACCACTGGTGACAACATCGATGTACTGTGGAGACCTCACGCCCCACGTGTTGAGCAATTCGGCGGTACGTCCACCCGGCCTCCCGCATGCCCACTATACGCCCTCGCTCAAAGTCCGTCAACTGCACATACGGTTCACGTCCACGCTGTCGCGGCATGCTACCAGTGTTAAAGACTGCGATGGAGCTCCGTATGCCACGGCAAACTGGCTGACACTGACGGCGGCGGTGCACAAATGCTGCGCAGCTAGCGCCATTCGACGGCCAACACCGCGGTTCCTGGTGTATCCGCTGTGCCGTGCATGTGATCATTGCTTGTACAGCCCTCTCGCAGTGTCCGGAGCAAGTATGGTGGGTCTGACACACCGGTGTCAATGTGTTCTTTTTTCCATTTCCAGGATTGTAGTTTGAGGAATAAACAAGTAAATAAATAACAAAAAGTGTCTTGCATCAAGGCGGACTGTCGCGTAGCGGCACAGCCTCACTATACCAGAATGAAGTAAGTGAGAACTGCGTAGCGCAATCGGGATGTTAGTTATAAATTGCTGTCAACATTTATATCGGAGATGAGAGGGAAAGAATCTCCTTGGTTTGAACCAAATAAGTTTCTTGAAAATAGGTTACAGAATTGCAAGAGGCAGAACAGATTGGTTGGTTTCTATCAAGTTCATTCTCACATGTACTTATGTGAGGTGTTGTACCATAAACCCCTTAGTAAGATTCAGTCTATTTATTCGGACTTGCTATTTCAAAGCTAATTGCTAGTACATATAAGAAACAAGTACAAAGCAATCACTTGTTCTTGGTTAGCACTGAAATCTCTCTACGTAATTGAGACAAAGACTGACAGCCTCTGTTCAACACTATTCCAATGAAACTCTAAAAATCCTACTTGACCTGCAGTTCCTGACTGTCCAGCAGAGTCTGTCTTCTCGTAGTTGAAGTCTTTATCAGCTGTATCGGCTACTATGGGCCTTCTCGGCCCCGCTGGCATTTCGCTACGGAATCTCCGAACTGCCGATACTGGCTCTGAATCTGCATCTGAATCTCTGCTTCTAGCTATTCCGCTGCCTGGCCTTTTATTTCTTTTCTCATGTACTTGGGCGCACACGAGTTAATTTGTTTCACATGACCTTTCATTTCTAAGTGATCGTATTGCACAAGAATGCCTTTGGTGCCACACGACACACTCATTTCTAATTGGTCGGCTTGCGCAAGAATGCCTTCAGTTCCATACGACTCTTTCGTTTCTAGCTGCACACAACTTAATTTGGTTCCACACGAGTCTATTCCGCACGTGACTGACACTCTCTCTTGCTGTATTATAGCCCTGGTGTTTGTGTCTTCCATTGTGCAAGTGTGATTCATGCTGCTTCCTCTGGCAGGAAGTCAAACACTGAGTTATTTGATCAACAAGCCATACTTGGCAACGTCCGCCGCTTATCTTGTCCCTACGTCCTGGTGGACTATTTCTTAATGTCGCCTGGTTGTTTGCCTATGGAGCCTGAACTCTTATTATGGTCACAAAAGCAAGAATAAAAATTAAAATTTTCTACTGTCACAACAGGACTCACAGATCCCAAATTGTTGTTTTTCCATGCAAACACGGACCAAATGGAAGAGCTCCAAGATAAAATTATTGTTGGTATCACCAGTAGCATGGTTCTGGTGTTATCTGTATGGAAACAAGTCTAACGTAATGAAGTACCATGCTGCTTTGAACTGGTTCTTAGATTTGAAGGACACTTTCAGTAGAATGACGAGATGGGCATTAAAGTTCAGTGAATATGAGTACAATGAATGCACAAACCAGTGACGAATGACGGAACTCCAAATGAAGGATACAGGAAGACAGAACTGGTAGAAGTACTAGGTCAATAAGCAGTATATCAAACAGCACCAGTTTAGTATGTTTGATGGATTATTATGTAGAGAGACGTAATTAGGACCATGACTGGTTTAACTAGCAAAGCTGATGGACAAAGTGCTGAGGGCAATGCCTGATCGCATTGTATCTGGTCATGGAATGTGCAGAACAATAAATGGGAGAGTGGTGGAGAAGTACTGGTGAAGTGGATAGATGAATGCGGTCAATCAGTACATCGGGAATTGAGCACAATATTCACAGCAAATGGATTAATGTCAGAAACAGTTGCTATTTCAGAGCTTCCCAGAAGCAATAGAACCTTTTAGTTTCATTGAGGCGGATGTTTTAGGACCGTTCAACCGACTGCCAGCAGGGAAGCATTTTATTATTATTATTTATTTATTCGTTTCGCCCTCTAAGGAGCACACAGAACCATTAATTAGCACTGGTCTTCTTAGCTACCTTGTTCTTCTTTTCTTCCCAAAACTTCCTCATCCTTTCACTTTGGGCCTTGTGTCCATGCGTTTTTCAATTTCAGATCCTTTTCCGTCGGGTTTTTGGTTGTGAACTTATGAGAGTTGATTTCTGTCTGTATGCAGTCCGTGTCGTTCCTAGTGGGTCAATACTGAGTTCTGTGAGGTCAGTTTAGGTTTCTGTTAGCCATCGTGCCCTGGTTTGGCGAGTTCCTTTGATGATCAGGAAGATTTTCTTTGTCATTCTAGAGGCGTCCATTCTTGCTAAATGTGCGTAGAATTTCAATCGTCTTTTCCGTGCAACTGACGTGAAACGTTCAGTCCTTGAGTACAGTTCTTCAGAGCATTTGTGCATCCAGATGCCATTCTGAATCTTGGGTCCAAAAATTTTCCTGAGTATTTGCCTTTCCATTTTCTCAATGTCCTTGATGTTGATGGCTAATGATTATGTTTCAGTTGCATAGAACGCTTCTGGAAGAGTGACTGTATGATAGTGGTGGTGTTTGGCTTGAGTGGATAGCGATTTCTTATTGTACGCGTTCCAGGTCATTGTATAAGATTTACGTAACTTTTCGGCTCGTGTTTTGTGAGCTACTTTTTCGTTGCCAGTGTTGCTGATCATTTCACCCAAGTACTTGAAGTGTTTAATTTGTTTGATGTCACCATATTTTGTTGCAAGTGGTTTCAGATTTGAACTTTTTTAGTCCATGAATTGCATTTTCTCGTAAGAAATTTGGAGTCCGCTATTGATGGCAACCTCATGAAGTTTCTCGATGGCATGTTTGGCTTCTTCGGTAGTCCGCGTAATTATTGCTAGGTTATCAGCAAAAGCAAGGCATTTTATATTGATTCGCATGTCTTTGTTCCCATATTTATTCCAGATATTTCTTTCTCGCATTTCTTGATAATCTCGTCCAGCACCAGGATAAAGAGGAGTGGGGACAACCCATCACCCTGTCTCAATACCGTCCTAATTTGAAGAGGTTCATAAACTTCTTCCATGAATTTTACTTTTGAGGTTGTGTCTCTTAACCTCTGCTCAACTAATGAAGAATTTTTGTTATCTACTCCATATTCACGAAGTGTATTGAACAGACTAGTGCGATGAATTGAGTCGTATGCTTTTATGAAATCTACGAAGCTGATTACTGTGCGGTTCGACTGACGGTGTTGAAGTATCATCTTCAGGTTCCAGATCTGTTCTACGCAGGATCGATGTGGGTGGAAGCCTGCCTGATAGTCACCGATCATATGTCCTGTCTGTTGTCCTAATCTGGTCAGAAAAGCACGTGAGAGGACTTTGTAAGCGACTGGTAGGAGTGAAATGACTCGATAGTTGTTGGGATCTGTTTTGTATTAACCATCGTAGATTACTTTTCTCGTTGTGGCGAGATGATGCTGATGCCGGACCAGAAGGCATCAAAGTTGTGCACGCGTTGGTGAGTAGATGGCTGTTGAAGTTAGGAGTCGCAGAAACATTAATATTTATTATATATTATACATTAATATTAATATTTATTGAATTCATCGGATGATCCTAACGATGTTTATCAGTGATTGCAGACCGTTCGCCGCCACACGGCAGGTCTAGTCTACAAAAACTCACTAGCACTCGCCCAGTCGTACAGCCGACGTTGCTAGCGATGGTTCACGTACTACATACTACCTCATTTGCAGAGACGACCGTTTAGCATAGCCTTCAGCTACGTCATTTGCTACGACCTAGCAAGGCGCCATATTCAGTTATTATAATCTGAACAGATAATATTGTGAATCATGTACCGTCAAGAGCGACGTTCATCATAAATGGATTAAAGTTAAGTATCAACTAGCTACGTCCACTTTCTGAATTCTAATTCCTTGTCATGTTCCAGACCTCACGTCAGTATAGTCCTTCCCTCCTCACGCCAACCTGCGTGAGCTAAAACGCGTGCATTTCGGCCTCCTCTAGTAACACGGTGTTGGCGGTTCAGCCAACACTACAGTGATATTTGAGGTTCAAACAAGCAACTCCTAAATACTGGTGGAAGAAACGTTATTGTGTCTTCATCGGTACTTAACAACAATGTTATGTGCGATTTCGACTCCCAGGCAGCACAAGACTATTCGTCACATCATTCTCACTTCAAACATATTCACAACTCATTACTGGCAAAATATTTCTACATTTAACGTCTATTCATGACAAGAAAATAACACAAAACTTTTTCGCGACGTCATTTCAGTTTCAAACATCTCACAGCAGGTGTGAAAGTTCTGTATCTAATACCTTATTGTGCTTAGTTGACAATTTATTAGTTACAGCTTCGAATGCCCGTCGAACACAAACTTTACAGCTCGTCATTTCACTTTGTTATTTGTGAATGAAACCGCATTAACGATTCATCGTGGGTAATTAACAGGGACAGCAGTACCTGTATAGGACTCTTTGGTCACTGTCCGGAACAAAAGTTTTCATTATGTAATTTCAATTCGCATATTGCTTTTTGAAACGTCATTTGTCCAATAAACTTGAGTTTACAACCGTTAACGACTTTGCCATTTACAATAACATCTTTCTTGATATTTACATCACCGTGGTTTTAATTTGCATTTAGATTGATAACAATACAGAGTAGTATTCTGTAGTGCAATCTTGTACAATTATCTTGTATAGTTAGACGACTCTACCGCAACGAATTTTAGGAGCATCAAGAAAATTAGGTTTTCTTGGTTGCTTACAAATCAAGTCGAATGCAATTCACGTCACTTGGGCAGTTCTAAGCGTGGTAGCACTTTATGCAACACAAAGGATTACGTTTTCGAACAGCCGTAATTGTCTCCAGTTGCGGCTTAGGAGTTAGACATTTGGCCCAAGGGAGACTACAGCCTTCCTCTGTAATAGTGCAAGAGCGTGGTGCCCTGCGACGTCATGCCTGGGCTCAGTCATGCTTCACCCGCTCGTCTTTGTTCAGTTCTTTTGAGACGTACCTGTAGAGCGACAAACTGTGACGAGACTCCTAGGTACCTTGCTCGTGCCAGTAGGCATGCGGTATCGGTAGAGTGTCAAGAGATTATCTGTCTGCAAGTTCCTAGGAGATCATCACAGTTTGTCTCTGTAAATGTATAATTTTAAAGTGCCCAACAAAGTTAGGAGCTTGGCACCGAGACTGTTGCCAAACTGGGCAGTCTTAGACGGACCCTTTGCCATTTTAGTCACACATGTGTCAATGTCGCACTTACTTAATGAAATTCGTTGCAAGTTATAAATCTCTGTTTCCAACAGTAGCTCAATACATACTATCAATACTAGGAATAAGAATGGTTGGTTGGTTTTTGGGGAAGGAAACCAGACAGCGAGGTCATCGGTCTCATCGGATTAGGGAAGGACGGGGAAGGAAGTCGGCCGTGCCCTTTGAAAGGAACCATCCCGGCATTTGCCTGGAGCGATTTAGGGAACTCACGGAAAACCTAAATCAGGATGGCCGGAGACGGGATTGAACCGTCGTCCTCCCGAATGCGAGTCCAGTGTCTAACCACTGCGCCACCTCGCTCGGTACTAGGAATAAGAACAATCCACATAAAGGCCATAGTAAAATCATTTACCATGGTTCAAAAAGGGATCCAATATTCAAGAACACACATATTGCCTGCAACCATTTACAACTTGGTTTCAGATAAAGTACGATTTAAACGGAGTTTGAAAGACTTTTTGATAGGCATGTCAGACCAACATAGGCACGCACATCGACAAAACTTTTGCACCACCTCGTTCCCAGAGTTCCGGAACCTGTACAGAAAACTGGAATAGAGACCAACATAAACATCATTTCCGCCCTCTTTATTGCTCATGAAAACCACACATTGCCTGCTGTACCACCATACAACGAGACCTTCAGAGGTGGTGGTCCAGGTTGCTGTACACGCCAGTATCTCTAAAACCAAGTAGCATGTCCTCTTGCATTGACGCATGCCTGTATTCGTCGTGGCATACTATCCACAAGTTCGTCAAGGCACTGTTGGTCCAGATTCCCCTACTCCTAAACGACGATTCGGCGTAGATCCCTCAGAGTGGTTGATGGGTCACGCCGTCCATAAACAGCCCTTTTCAATTTATCCCAGGCATGTTCGATAGGGTTTATGTATAGAGAAGATGCTGACCACTCTAGTCAAGCGGTGTCGTTATCCTGAAGGAAGTCATTCACAAGATGTGCACCATGGGGACGCGAATTGTCGTCCATGAAGACGAATGTCTCGCCAATATGCTGCCGATAAGATTGCACTATCTGTCGGAGAATAGCATTCACGTATCGTACAGCCGTTACGTTGCCTTTAATGACCACCAGCGGCGTACGTCGGCCCCACATAATGCCACCCCAAAACAGCAGGGAACCTCCACCTCCCTGCACTCGCTGGATAGTCTCCTATGATTATCTGGTTGCAGGCCTATGCGAATTTGAAACTAATCGGTGAAGAGAACGTGATGCCAGTCCTGAGCGGTCCATTTGGCGTGTTGTTGGGCCCATTTGTAGCGCACTGCATGCTGCGGTCTAATAGGCGCTGTTCATGCATGGTTGTTTACATCTTTGGGCGGGTTTAGTGACATTTCTGAACAGTCAAAGGCACTGTGTCTGTGATACAATATCCACAGTCCACGTCCATCTCCAGGAGTTCTGGGAATCGGGATGATGCAAAACTTTTTTTGATGTGTGTGTAAGCGTAGGACAAATGGCCTGTAAAGTGGGAAAGTGTCCTGACGATCTCTCCATTGACAAAAGACCCCCATTCTGATCTTTCGGGAAGTACTGCCAGGGGGGAAGTGACCAAGAGAAAAAGATGGAATAACCAAAGACAGGATACCATTCTATCTATCAGCAGTTTGAGCATAGTAGGAAAACTGGAAAATCTGAAAAGGGAAATAAAAAGTCGCAGTGTAGATGCAGGGGTGGTTAGAGAAGTGAAATGGAAAAATGCCGAGGATCTCTGGTCATATGAATGTAGGATAAAATCAACAGCAGAAAATGGAATAACAGGAGTAGGATTCGTTATGAATAGGAAGATGAAGCAGAGAGTACAGTTCAGTGACAAGGTTTTGACTGTCAGGTTCGACAGGAAACCAACGCTGACAACGATACTTCCGGCATACATGCCAAGACCGCGAGCAGCAGCTGAAGAGACAGAGGAAGTATTTGAGGATAATGCCTAGGTAATTAAGTAAGTAAAGGGAAATGAAAATCTAATAGTCATGGGGGTCTGGAACACAATTTTTGGAGAGCGAATAGAGGTAAAGGTTACTGGAGAATATGGGCTTGGTACCAGGAATGAGAGAGTAGAAAGGTTAACTGAGTTCTGCAATTAATTTAAGATAGTAATAGCCAATAGTCTGTCAAAGAATCACAAAAGGAGGTGATATACTTGAAAATCATCATCAGACACGGAAAAGTTACAACTAGAATACAGCATGGTCAGACAGACAATTCTAAAATCAGGTACTGGATTGTAACGCGCACCAAGTGCAGATATAGACTCAGATCGCAATATAGTACTGATGAAGATTAGATTTACGTTCAAGACAATCGTGCGTTAGAAGCAGTTTGGAAGGAAGTGGGATACAGCAGTAATGAGGAATAACGAGAGGCGTTTGAAATTCGCTAAGGGTGTAGATACTGCGATAAGAAACACAGGAGTAGGCAATTCAGTTGAAGAGGAGTGGACATCTCCAAAAAGGGTAATTGCAGATTCTGGACAGACAAGCATAGGTGCAAGGAAAGTAACTGCGTTCGGACCTTGGGTAACAGATGAAATGCTTCAGTTGATCAACGAAAGAAGGAAGCACAAAATTGTTCAGGGAAATACAGTAACAGACAGATATAAATCCCTTAGGAATGAAACAAAGGGGAGGTGCATGTAAGCCAGAGCAAAATGGCTGCAGAAAAGACGTGAAGAAATCGAAAAAGAAACGATCTTTGGGAGGACTGACTCAGCACGTAAAAGGGTCAAAACAGTATTCGGTGTGATTAAAAGCAAGGGTGGTAACATTTAGAGTGCAACGGAATTTCCACTATTAAACGCAGAAGATAGAGGGAAAGTGTACACTGAAGGCTCCAATGAGAGGGACCGCTTATCTGATGACGTCACAGAAGAAGAAATTGGGGTCGGTATGGATGAGAGAATTAGCACTGGAAAGAGCTTTGGAAAGACGTCAGATCAAGAAGGAATAGATAACGTTCGATCGGAATTTCGAAAATTATTGGGAAAAGTGGTAACCGAACAGCTATTCAAGCTGGTGTGTAGAGTCTATGAGAGTGGCGACGTTCCATCAGACTTAAGCAAAAAATATCATCCACACCATTCCGAAGACAAGAAGGACAGATAAGTGCAAAAACTATGGCACAATCATGTTAACGATTCTTGCATCCAAGCTGCTGATAAGAATTACATTCAGAAGGAAAGAAAACAGAGAATCTCTGAGATAAAGATCAAAATGGTTCAAATGGCTCTGAGCACTGTGGGACTCAACTGCTGAGGTCATTAGTCCCCTAGAACTTAGAACTAGTTAAACCTAACTAACCTAAGGACATCACAAACATCCATGCCCGAGGCAGGATTCGAACCTGCGACCGTAGCGGTCTTGCAGTTCCAGACTGCAGCGCCTTTAACCGCACGGCCACTTCGGCCGGCAGATAAAGATCAGTTCTGCTTTAGGAAAGGTGAAGGCACCAGAGAGGCAGTTCCGACATTGCGCTTGATAATAGAAGCAAGGCTGAAGAAATTTCAGGACGCGCTCGAATGATTTGTAGACCTAGAAAACGCATTCGACAATATAAAATGGTGCAAGATGTACGACAGTCTGAGAAGAAAAGAAGTAACTTATAGTGAATGACGGTAATATACTATATGTACTGAACCAAGAGGGAAAAGTGAGACTGGAAGGCCAAGAATAAATACGAAATCACAGTGATTGTGTTATTGAGAAATACGATGCAATTTTCCTTCGGACATGCACGCTCTCTTGGCAGTTTCCTATTTATCGGCCGATACCAGGCCCTCGACTCAAGAAAAATGTCCTTCCTGGGCAGGAATATAATTGACATGCGAGTGTAGGTTGTGACACATGGACGACAGCATATGGAAGTTTGGATCTGCCCGTAATTCGTACATGGATAGCCGAAGCGGTTAAGAAGACCGCTCACGTAAAGCGGGACATCCGGTTTCGAGTCCCGGCTCGGCACATATTTTCATTGTGATCATTCTGATATACATACGGAGGTGGTCGATATTCGCACTGCAAATGCATTTCCTGTATTTCTTGACGGCTGTAGTCGTTGCAGTGCCTTCTACTTTACATAGTACTCCTTAACTACACAGACAGCGCAATTTTGTATCCTAATTTTACGTGACAGCCCAATTCTACGTCGCTTCTTGCTGTTGTTGTAGTGGCCTTCAGTCCAGAGACTGGTTTGATGCAGCTCTCCATGCTACTCTATCCTGTGCAAGGTTCTTCATCTCCCAGTACTTACTGCTCCTTCTGAATCTGTTTAGTGTATTCCTCTCTTGGTCGCCCTCTATGATTTTTACCCTCCACGTTGTCCTCCAATACTAAATTGGTGATCCCTTGATGCATCAGAATATGCCCTACCAACCGATCCCTTCTTCTAGTCAAGTTCTAGGCGCTACAGTCTGGAGCCGAGCGACTGCTACGGTCACAGGTTCGAATCCTGCCTCGGGCATGGATGTGTGTGATGTCCTTAGGTTAGTTAGGTTTAATTAGTTCTAAGTTCTAGACGATTGATGACCTCAGAAGTTAAGTCGCATAGTGCTCAGAGCCATTTGAGCCATTTTTCTAGTCAAGTTGTGCCACAAACTCCTCCCCAATTCTTTTCAGTACCTCCTCATTAGTTATGTGATCTACCCATCTAATCTTCAGCTTTCTTCTGTAGCACCACATTTCGAAAGCTTCTATTCTCTTCTTGTCTAAACTATTTGTCATCCACGTTTCACTTCCGTACATGGCTACACTCCATACAAATACTTTTAGAAACGACTTCCTGACACTTAAATCTATACTCGATGTTAACAAATTTCTCTTCTTCACAAACGCCTTCCTTGCCATAGGCAGTCTACATTTTATATCCTCTCTACTTCGATCATCATCAGTTATTTTGCTCCCCAAATAGCAAATCTCATTTACTACTTTAATCGTCTCATTTCCTAATCTAATTTCCGCAGCATCACCCGATTTAATTCGACTACATTCCATTATTCTCGTTTTGCTTTTGTTGATGTTCATCTTATATCCTACTTTCAAGACACGGTCCATTCCGTTCAGCTGCTCTTCCGGGTCCTTTGCTGTCTCTGACAGAATTACAATGTCATCGGCGAACCTCAAAGTTTTTATTTCTTCTCCGTGGATTTCAATTAAACTCCGAATTTTTCTTTTATTTCCTCTACTGCTTGCTCAATATACAGTTTGAATAACATCGGGGATAGGCTACAACACTGTCTCACTTCCTTCCCAACCACTGCTTGCCTTTCAGGCTCCTCCACTCTTATAACTGTACAAATTGTAAATAGCCTTTCACTCGCTGTATTTTACCCCTGCCACCTTCAGAATTTGAAACAGAGTATTCCAGTCAACATTGTCAAAAGCTTTCTCTTAATCTACAAATACTAGAAACGTAGGTTTGCCTTTCCTTAATCTATTTTCTAAGATAAGTCGTAGGGTCAGTATTGCCTCACGGAATCCAAACTGACCTTCCCCGAGGTCGGCTTCTACCAGTTTTTCCATTCGTCTGTAAAGAATTCGTGTTAGTATTTTGCAGCCATGGCTTATTAAACTGATAGATCGCTAATTTTCACATCTGTCAACACCTGCTATCTTTGGGATTGGAATTATTATATTCTTCTTGAAATCTGAGGGTATTTCTCCTGTCTCATACATATTGCTCACTAGATATCAGAGTTTTGTTAGGCTTGGCTCTCCCAAGGCTCTCAGTAGTTCTTGCTATCACTTCTATATACGTATACGATATGACGTGCTTAAGATGATCAACATTAAATGTGTAATCGGATATTATCGCTTTCTTTTTGACTGTTACAGTCATTTTCATTTTTTATCCTCCTATTAATTACACCCATCGGAAATTTTATGTAACACTTTCTGAATTTCCGATCTACTTATTTATACGTAGACAGCTAGACAACAGTATTGCTAGCTGAAAGTCTTATTTTACGTTGCAAATTGTTTATCTGTACTGAGGACATCATAGGTGCTGGTATGCTGTTTTGGACAGACTGGATGTTGCTTTTGTTACTGTAGAAAAGTTGCCATGGAGTATAGATTTATCATAGAATATAACGTAATGGGTTCTGTTGGCCACGCTTTACGGAAAGCTAGGAAGGCGATATCTATCCGCTGACCGGCAAGTATCGTTTGTAGCAGGTAAAAATAAAGCTAGCTGGGTTTCACACGAGTGATATCTGCTGAATCAATACCGATTCTCTGAGAAAAGCCTATTTTCGTCCAGGAACACCATAATTTTCGAGCGTGGAATATCCTCTACAAATCTACTGCCGTGCCAACGAAATAAACACGTGCTCACTTGCTAGGCGGCCACCTCTGTTGGAAAGTAAATCTCACTAGGCAGCAACGCTCTTCATAAATTCACGTATTGAGGATGCTTCGCAATCTCTATTACCGATATCTGGAGGCTGTAGAGGTGACTTGGTAGATAATATTTTGATAAGGAACCAGTGTCCAGAAATGAACCGTTTGGGTATGAAATAAGTTTGAAGATGGGGTCGCTTTCAAATTTCCCGGTGCGCGCTACGTACACAGAGAAGACAACAAGTTCTGACCTGTGTTCTCTGGAGTTCCGTTCCCACGTGGCGACACTGCTGGTCGTTGCAAGAGGTGTATCTGTGACGCAACCTTTCATACACAGCGTCCGCAAGGCCTGATGCACGGCTGTGAAGTGCCACAGTCAACCCTGCTATTCGAGTTGCGAACGTACCAGTTTCCCGCAGCCGTTTGTTGTGGAATGAAAATGGTGTGGGATGGACTGACGCTCTCTGGGAAACGTACACGGTACAGGTGTTCTTTAGCTCTACCATTACGTAGCGCACCGTGATGTGTCAGATTTGAATGTGTCTCTATCTTCAAAATTATTTCATATCAAAACTGTACATTTTCGGACATGAGTTCCTTTACAAAACTTTATCTACTGACATTACCTACTTCTGTAGTCAGTTGCGTATAGTATTACGGTACGCTGATGATTTTTTAAAATCTTGGAACTGTCTAATTACAACTGATTGAAACAGAATTTTTGTGCCATTCGCGTGTCGAACAGCGACAACGAAGAAACAAAAACACACAACATATAGATCAATAATCACAAAATCTGTTCTACATCTACATTGTACATCTACATTTACACTCCGCAAGCCACCCAACGGTGTGTGGCGGAGGGCACTTTACGTGCCACAGTCATTACCTCCCTTTCCTTTCCGTATAGTTCGCGGGAAGAACGAGTGCCGGAAAGCCTCCGTGCGCGCTCGAATCTCTCTAATTTTACATTCGTCATCTCCTTGGGAGGTATAAGTAGGGGGAAGCAGTATATTCGATACATCCATAAACGCACCCTCTCGAAACCTGGACAGCAAGTACACCGCCATGCAGAGCGCCTCTCTTGCAGAGTCTGCCTCTTGAGTTTGCTAAACATCTCCGTAACGCTATCACGCTTACCAGATAACCCTGTGACGAAACGGGCAGCTCTTCTTTGGATCTTCTCTATCTCCTCCGTCAACCCGATCTGGTACGGATCCCACACTGATGAGCAATACTCAAGTATAGGTCGAACGAGTGTTTTGTAAACCACGTCCTTTGTTGATGGACTACATTTTCTAAGGACTCTCCCAATGAAACTCAACCTGGCACCCGCCTTAACAACAATTAATTTTATATGATCATTGCACTTCAAATCGTTCCGTTCGCATACTCCCAAATATTTTACGGAACCAACTGCTACCAGTGTTTGTTCCGCTATTAAATAATCATACAATAAGGGATCCTTCTTTCTATGTATTCGCAAATACATTACATTTGTCTATGTTAAGGGTCAGTTGCCTCTCCCTGCACCAAGTGCCTATCCGCTGCAGACCCTCCTTCGTTTCGCTGCAATTTTCTAATGCTGCAACGGCTCTGTGTACTACAGCATCATCCGTGAAAAGCCGCATGGAACTCCGACACTATCTACTAGGTCATTTGTATATATTGTGAAAAGCAATGGTCCCATAACGCTCGCCTATGGCACGCGAGAGGTTACTTTAACGTCTGTAGACGTCTCTCCATTGAGAACAACATGCTGTATTCTGTTTGCTAAAAACTCTTCAATCCAGCCACACAGCTGGTCTGATATTCAATAGGCTCTTACTTTTTTTATCAGGCGACAGTGCGGAACTGTATCGAACGCCTTCCGGAAATCAAGGAAAATGGCATCTACCTGGGAACCTGTAGCTAATATTTTCTGGATCTCGTGAACTAATAAAGCGAGTTGGGTCTCACACGATCGCTGTTTCCGGTATCCATGTTGATTCCTACAGAATAGATTTTGTGTTTCCAGAAATGACATGATACGCGAGCAAAAAACATGTTCTAAAATTCTTCAACAGATCGATGTCAGAGATATAGGCCTATAGTTTTGCCCATGTTTTCGACGACCTTTCTAGAAAACTGGAACTACCTGTGCTCTTTTCCAATCATTTGGAACCCTCCGTTCCTCTAGAGACTTGCGGTACACGGTTATTAGAAGGGGGGCAAGTTCTTTCGCGTACTCTGTGTAGAATCGAATTGGTATCCAGTCAGATCCTGTGGACTTTCCTCTGTTGTGTGATTTCAGTTGCTTTTCTATTCCTTGGACACTTATTTCGATATCAGCCATTTTTGCGTTCGTGCGAGGATTTAAAGAAGGAACTACAGTGCGGTCTTCCTCTTTGAAACAGCTTTGGAAAAAGGTCTTAAGTATTTCAGCTTTACGCGTCTCATCCTCTGTTTCAATGCCATCATCACCCCAGACTGTCTGGATATGCTGTTTCGATCCTCTTACTGATTTAACGTAAGACCAGAACTTCCTAGGATTTTCTGTCAAGTCGGTTAAGCAGAAATTTAAATTATTACTGCACAACAGAAACGAAAAAAGTGCCAGAACTGTTTATCACCTATATATACAACGTCCTAAATATAAACTAAATAGTATAAACTAAAATATGTGCATATTCCAGGCCACTGATAATGTTCTGCAAAGAATAAAGACGAAACGCGTATGGCACGTAAATTACGTGTCATTTAGTTGTAACTAGACAACTGCAAAATAAAATTGATTTACTAAGTCCCGCGTACAGTCCCTAGAAGCGTGTAATAGGACTCGTGAAACAGCCTGTAAGTGACCCACTGTGACCTATACACACCCTGGGCTGCCGCCGCGCTCATCAGGGCTGCGACCCCGCCAGCGGTTCTGGCCGTCGGCCAGCGCCGTGTCTCTTGGAGTCATGGGGTGGAAGTAGGAGGCTGGGAAGGGGGGGGGAGGGGACGGAACCCGCATGCCGGACCCTAAATCACGGCGCCAGGGTGCTCAAAGCTCTCTGCGAGCTACGCGGAGACCAGCGAACTCGCATCGCATCGTCACAGTTTTCCGACATATCCAGCGTTAACGCTGAAGTCGTAATATTTTCAATGACGTGTGCCACTTTCTCGTGACGCGAGTTTGCACAGGGTGGCGCACCGAAAACCGAGTACTAGACACTTCAGTGTCTCTTGCCAGTTGTCATCTACTGTTACAAAGCTGCTGCGACTTCTGTTTGTATTGTCAGATCGGAAAGCGTTGAGACTAGGTCAAGAAAAGCGAGATGTATCCTCTTCAAGAAAGAATCGCACTAGTGGAGGTGTAGGTGGGTACCGGTTTATTCGAGAAAACACGGGACATTTCTGCAAGGAAGTTTCCTGGCCTTTTCGTACCTGCGAAGGGCAGTTTCAAGGGTTTGGCGACGGAATGGCGTACTACAGGGTCAGGTGCAAAAGCAAAAGATTCTAACCCCATACGTACGTATGTACGTCTACTTACTGCGATCACAAATACTCACGCACTAATGATCCAGAGTATAAAGAAGTCGACACGTAAAAGTAGCAACATGTAAACGTTTCGCATCGGTATTATCAGTGTGTTTTCTACACCCTGCAAAGTAACATGTGCCTGTGGCGTCTCTGACGCGAAGCGACAGTTCTTTGACTATTCTCTTTGGTTTTGCTTCCTTGTCTTTGTGTTCCAGCACTATGATCCTCAGCCATATTTCTGTATTCGCTCTATTAAGCGACGAAATAAATGTCGTTTCGATACTAAAAGTGTGTTCTTACGGATCGATGCCACGTAAAACAGTGGTGACCCCTACTTCAACGTTGTGCGTGCGGGAATTATTTTGTGCTATTTTCATCAGTAACGGACTCCGTGTGCCGGCCCACATTGTCTTGAGAAGAATGGATCTACCAGTGCTGTTTTTTGCAAGTGTGTCACACCCTAGAAATTGTGCTTGCGTTTTTAATAGTGTTCCTAATGTACAGTTGGTTAAAAGTCAACAATTTACTGGCCCCTGCCATGCCAGTCATAATCACAGCTGCAAAATACTAACGCGAACTCTTTACAGACGAATGGAAAAACTGGTAGAAGCCGACCTCGGCGAAGATCAGTTTGGATTCCGCAGAAATGTTGGAACACGTGAGGCAATACTGACCCTATGACTTATCTTAGAAAATAGATTAAGGAAAGGCAAACCTACGTTTCTAGCATTTGTTGATTTAGAGAAAGCTTTTGACAATGTCCACTGGAATACTCTCTTTCAAATTCTAAAGGTGGCAGGGGTAAAATACAGCGAGCGAAAGGCTATTTACAATTTGTACAGAAACCAGATGGCAGTTATAAGAGTCGAGGGACATGAAAGAGAAACAGCGGTTGGGAAGTGAGTGAGACAGGGTTGCAGCCTGTCTCCGATGTTATTCAATCTGTATATTGAGCAAGCAGTAAAGGAAACAAAATAAAAATTCGGAGTAGGTATTAAGGTCCATGGAGAAGAAATAAAAACGTTGAGGTTCGCCGATGACATTGTAATTCTGTCAGAGACAGCAAAGGACTTGGAAGAGCAGTTGAACGGAATGAACAGTGTCTTGAAAGGAGGGTATAAGATGAACATCAACAAAAGCAAAACTAGGATAATGGAATGTAGTCGACTTAAGTCGGGTGATGCTGAGGGAATTAGATTAGGAAGTGAGACACTTAAAGTATTAAAGGAGTTTTGCTATTTGGGGAGCAAAATAACTGATGATGGTAGAGATTGAGAGGATACCAAATGTAGACTGGCATTGGCAAGGAAAGCGTTTCTGAAGAAGAGAAATTTGTTAACATCGAGTATAGATTTAAGTGTCAGGAAGTCGTTTCTGAAAGTATTTGTATGGAGTGTAGCCATGTATGGAAGTGAAACATGGACGATAAATAGTTTGGACAAGAGGAGAATGGAAGCTTTCGAAATGTGGTGCTACAGAAGAATGGTTCAAATGGCTCTGAGCACTATGGGACTCAACTGCTCAGGTCATTAGTCCCCTAGAACTTAGAACTAGTTAAACCTAACTAACCTAAGACATCACACACATCCATGCTCAAGGCAGGATTCGAACCTGCGACCGTAGCGGTCTCGCGGTTCCAGACTGCAGCGCCAGAACCGCGCGGCCACTTCGGCCGGCCTACAGAAGAATGCTGAAGATTAGATGGGTAGATCACATAACTAATGAGGAGGTATTGAATAGGATTGGGGAGAAGAGAAGTTTGTGGCACAACTTGACGAGAAGAAGGGATCGGTTGGTAGGACATGTTCTGAGGCATCAAGGGATCACAAATTTAGCATTGGAGGGCAGCGTGGAGGGTAAAAATCGTAGAGGGAGAGCAAGAGATGAATACACTAAGCAGATTCAGAAGGATGTAGGTTGCAGTAAGTACTGGGAGATGAAGAAACGTGCACAGGATAGAGTAGCATGGAGTGCTGCATCAAACCAGTCTCAGGACTGAAGAAAACAACAACAACAGAGCCATGCCAGTGGCCACTTAACCGTTGCCGGCCCAACATAGCCACTGTCAAGTGCTGCTACGCAGGAACGCCTGCCGCCTGGACAGTGCATGCTGCTTACTGACATTGTGAACGATAATCGTCTGAAGGGCGTAGTGTTTCACCCTCCGGTTAAACAGTCGCCTTCCGGTTGGTTTGATGTGTAGACGCAGTTCAAGAACTGTACTCCAAACTCTCATATGCGTGGGGTTGCACATTCTTACTTGTCTGACGTCACTGCACGCACCCTGCACGCCATCGCGGCGACTCTGGTCGCCCCAGTTGGGTCAGTTGCTGCAACCATGGCTCCGTGGTCACATCAAGATCGCTTTCCGCCCCCTCTCGTAACGGTACCGGCCGTTTTTACCGCACCGGTTTCGGGATCAGCCCCCCGCCCCCCCTGCCCCCCCCCCCCCCTTGGCTGTAACGCGGCCCCCTTCCACCTGCTGTTGTTACGGCACTGACTGTTACACCTGTGCCGCGCCTGCCTACGGGCCTGCAGTTAGGACACATTGTGCCATCAGTTGCGCTGGCCCACTCCTCTTCATGTGCTGCCTGCGACCGCCCTCCCCCCTCCCCCCCCCCCTAACGACCCGCCCAACGCTATTGCACTCCCAGTGCCAGGGGCTCCCTCAACCACCATCACAGATCTTCGTCTGCCTGTGCTACATCACGATGTATTACGTGGCAGATTTCCTTAACTGCCTGCGTTGCTAAAGCACAACACTAAGACTTGTTTTTACTGGGTATTTAGGGGATCTCGGACGACGACGCACCTTTCGTCTGCCTGGTGAGCCAACTCCTTGATCATCCTGACTTAATCAGTGATCTGCTGCTCTTGCCGCCCACTTCGCCCAAGTATGTGACGGCGAAAACTTTGCTTCTCGATAGCCTTTCTCGCCCTCTGGCCAAGGCCATCCACCACATCATCCATGTTGAGCACCTCGATGACTGCACACCTTCACAGCTCTGGCAGCGCCTGCGTACATTGATTGATGACCAAGCACTACCCGACGCCGCGCTATGGACTCTGTGGATGATCAAACTTCCGTCAGACCTACAGTTTCACCAGCTACCGCACGTCGCCGACCCTCTTGAGGTCCGCCTACGTATAGCCGTTCTCGGGCCCACGCAATCATTTGTCATCGAAACCACCTGTCATGGATGACATCGCCTTCGCCTTCAGTTGGCACCCCTGCTTCGCCGGTTCCAGGTGCCACGAGTAGAGGTCAGCGCATGTACCTCAGCAGCTCAGCGACCTGCCAGTAGCTGCGCCCTCTCCACAGCAGCCGACCTCGCCCGAGCAGCAGCCTGAGCATTCTTGCGCTACGATGCAGCCAGCTGCACCCCCTGCCCGCCTCGCAACGCCTCGCCTCCAAGCTTACCTGCTTTGCTGATACCATGTAACCTACAGGGGCACCGCTCGCAGCTGCTGCGAGCCTTGTGTGAACCCATAGGTCTTTGTAAGGCACGTTTAGGCGCCACGTCCTGCCATGATCATCAACAGCTCCTAACTTCTGACGCTGCACCGCTTGCACCAATGGCGGGACGTCTCTACGTCACGGACTTGTCGTTGGGCAAGCGCTTTCTCGTCAACACTGGAGCTGATGTCAATGTTATCCCAGCCAAACATGCAAGCAAAATGCTTGCTCCCGCTAACCTCGGACTGATCGCCGCGAATCACTCTCATATCATGGTCCTTGGCTCCATCAAGATGTCGCTTAGTCTGTCCCCTGGTGCAATATTTCCTTGGACCTTCCACGCCGACATGGAAGAACCTGTGATCTTACGAGATTTCGCCGGACCTACAGGCTGATACGCTCCACCACACATCTGGTTCTACCGCTCCGTGCTCGCACGAGTGCAGCACGTCTCCACTCTCCACGTCCTTGGCCACGCTTTCCACATGTGATTCTCTGCTCGAAGATATTATGTCTCGCCTCTCCGATATATTGGACGACCACAAGCAGATAAGAGAGACTACACACTCATAACGCAGAGTTACTCTCCTGCATTGCTGCCGCCTCAGCTGAATTGCCTCATGCACAGGTTACTTTACACTGCCTCTCTGCAGAGCCATTCCTGTGTCTTTGCTCTGCTTCGCTCCTGTGTCGAGATGCACCTTTCCTGCTGATGGTTCCGCGTGGACGCAGTTGGACCTGCAGGACACTTCTAACCCCACTTCACGGGATCCTTTGCACCACGTGGCCGTCGCGCCACGCCCACCTTCGCCGTCTCCTGCCAAGGCCCTGTCCATGATCCCGCTTCACGGGATCGCTCGCTTTCCATAGCTACTGCGCCACGTGCTCAGCCGTCGCCTACTGCCAATACTTTGTACACACCAAGGTCAGTAAACTGCTGCCACTCGTGCCCCCCCTCTCGCCCCACAATGCATGCTTCCCTTCGCGGGTCTCGGCAGTCAGGAATGGCACTTGCCACCGAATCTGCACCACGGAAGGACCTCCCGTACGTCACAAAACTAGACGTCTTATTGCTTCGAAATTGTTGCTAGCGAAATGGACAGCTCTAGCTTTACTGACCTTGGGTGTGCTCCGACCATCGGACAGCAATTGGTCCTCTTCCATCCACCTGGTGCGTAAGAAAGATGGTTCGCTCTGCATCTGTGGCGACTAGTGATCCCCTAATGCTAGGACTTAGACAACTATCTGATTCCTCATATCCAGGATTTCACACCGTTACTGCATGGCTCGAAGTTCTTTTCTGTCTTGGACTGTTCGAAGGCATATCACCAAATTCCAACGCACCCGCCGGACATTGCGGAAACGGCGATGATTACGCCTTTCGGCCTTTTGGAATATTACTCTATGCCCTATGGTTCAAAAGACGACGCGCAGAGGTGGCAACGTTTCATTGATTCGATTCTGCTACAACTTCCTTTCTCTTTTGCCTTTTTGGATGACATACTTATCTTTTCCTCGTCTGCAGAGGAACACCAATTTCACCT
The DNA here is from genome assembly GCF_023864345.2 of Schistocerca serialis cubense. NCBI lineage: Eukaryota > Metazoa > Arthropoda > Insecta > Orthoptera > Acrididae > Schistocerca > Schistocerca serialis. The sequence goes on along the minus strand of NC_064638.1, from coordinate 196,756,687 downwards.
TGATACATTCGTGCGGCTCTTGCGGCCAACGGTGTGGTTGTCAACCATGACAAATCGCAGCTCCGTTCCACATCTGATACTTTCCTTGGCCAAATGGTCTCGGCCGACGGCCTCCGCCTTACCGATTTACGAATTGCGAGCAACCTCGCTCTGCCTCTCCCCGAGAATCTACGGACAACTGTGCCGTTTCCTAGGGATGGTGAACGTTTATTGGCGACGTATACCTCAGACTGCCTCCGTCCAGTAGGCTCTATCCGAGGCCCTCTCCGGTAAAAATAAAATGGGAAAGCATAAACTGGACTAGGCTCATGCTGGACGCTTTCGACAATTTGAAATGGGCCATTACGCAGGCTATCACTGTGGTGCACCCGACCCCAAGGCGGGGATTTCTATTACTACCGACGCTAGCGGGCCGGCAGTAGGCTCTGTCCTCCAACAGCACACTCCAGAGTAAACGTACTCGCTCAGTTTCTTTTCAAAAAAGCTAAGAAGGAGACAGTGCAAATGGTCGGTCTTCGACCGTGAGCTCCTTGTGCCTTATGAGGCAGTAAAACATTTCAGGAGCGACGTTGAAGGGCGCGTTTTCACACATAAACCTCTTGTTGACGCGATCTGCAAGCCGGTGAAAGATCTCCCACCGCGCCACTTCCGGCACATGGATTTTACTTTCCAACATTCTCCGGACGCTTGTTACATCCACAGTGCAGAAAATGTACTTGCCGACTACCTCTCCCACAATTCGACGATCTCCACCCCATTGAACTTAGAGGAACTGGCGCGGCTTCAGTCTGAAGACGTGGACACACAATGTGTGCTCTCGGACGACGGATCTTCGCTCGTCATCAAACCTATTGCCCTGCACCGGTCATGAACTACTAACAGCAATGACGTTTCCACTGGTTCGCCCCGCCCCTTGGTGCCTTCCCCTCCTTCGGCGCGGGATTTTCGACATGTTACATTAACTTGCCCAACCCGGAACACGGGCAACGACACGACTCGTAACCGAACGTTTCGTCTGGGCTGGCATGAGGCACGATCGCCGCTCGTCGTCACGAGCGTGCGTTCCTTGTCAACGGAGCAGACAGAACCGTGAATTTACTTTCAAACCTTTTTCTTAAGAATTTACTTTATTTACTAGCGATTCATCAAGAACATTAACACATTTACGCACACTATGTGAGCGTGGAAGTAGTTGCTAGGGAGTAACTGATGAAATAAAAATGAAATTGCTTTTAACAAATGGGAATTTTATTCCTAAAAGCCTTTTTTTTACAGAACAGATTTATAATTATAAGCAGAAAGCAGCCTCTAAATATCAAGTTACAATTTATTCAGAGGCAGAGAAAAACAAATTTTTGAGTGTATGAGCTTTCGGGCTGAGAACCTTGCCGCTCCCTTTTGACACGGCCGTAGTCATGACTGCTCACAACAACCTCTGAAAGACTACACAGGTGCAAATCTGCAACATACCAGATTACCGTCAAGTAAAAGTTTTAACATTTCACGTAAGCACACAAACTATGCACCGCGTAGGAGGGATGGAAATCGTACAAAACACTAAAATTAAAAGATTAACTTGCCACCGAAGGTGCAACTTGATTTTAACTTCTATGAAAAGTCTTACGGTGGAAGCGTGGCAACTTTATATACTAATATGACCATGAAATGCAATCTTACATAAAATTATACAAGGTTGGTCAAACACGCTCTACAGTACACATATGCTGCCTCTCATGATGATAGGCAAGATAAAAACATATTTCAGGAATTAGGCCGTTACACATCAAGCAATCAATTCGTCATCACACCAAATACGACAAACATGACAGAGGCAGATCCGAACGACAGACATGCTAGCGCTCCGACCAACCATCTGACCGATTTCCAACCGTCACACCCAACTGCACAAACAACAGAGAATATCGGCTGATCTCGAGTAAACCAAGATACCTACACCTTATAACTCGGCCTCACCAAGACAATTGTATTCCTCAAATTTCATTATTCTAAATTAATTATCTTTTAGTGGTCCAAGTTTCTTCCCATCCGTGCCTTGGCATCAAACACCACTCAAGACAAGTTTAAAAGAATACAGAAAACACAAGTCACAACTGTCAAATCACTACGGAAGAAGGTTGCAGGTTCCAGACCACAACAAACACCAATTGTTATCACACGCGTCAACGGCTGAGGAAACAACAATCCACAAATAACGAACAAATCGTAACAGTCGAGATTTAAAAAGAAGTAACTAATTACTCAACTTGAGGATCCTGCTTCGGAGGAAAGCGAAAAGTCGCTCTTGCAGCTACCACCTCCAAATGCAACAGTGCGTGCCTGCCACAAAAAGCCCCGGCCTGGCTTCGCGCTATGGAGACTACGTCGCTGCTCAGTTCCAACAAACCAACAAGGTCCAACCACATCCCGACTCAGAAAATGGTGTTCATCCTGAGGATCCAAGACGTCGTCGATTAAGACTACCGGCCGTGCAAACGGCCATCGGCAGCCCGCTTTCGCCGACAGTGGTCCTGTCGAATACTAACAGCATACGGACCCGACAGTGGAGTAACGACGAACTCGACTCAGTCCACAACCCATCAGCGACTGACTAACATGCGAGTGTCTGCCTTCCGACTGACTCAGTCGACCCACTGCACCGACTCCCAGACTGACCCCGACTGACTCCAGACTCATAGCGCCCCTTAAATGCACATGAAAAGGCAACCTTTCCCCTTTCCCACCAGAGGGAGACACCAAAGCTGCGATTGTCACAGCGCCACCACCGCCAGAAACGGAAGGCGACTGCTTCACGCTACGCGCTCGGGTGCGCTCCTCAAAACAGCAATTCTTACGACATCTCACAGACGTGTGCAACCGCCTTTAGGACAGTTCGACGTCCCCAGGGGCCGCTTGCGCCACGTTTACATTGACGTGGTCGGTCCTCCTTCCCCATCCGAGGGATACAAATACATCCTTTCCATGATCGACCGCGTCACCTGTTGGGTTGAGGCGGTACCCCTGGTGGACATTACTGCTGAGACAATCACTCGTGCGTTCATTTCAGCCTGGGTGGCTAGATTTGGTTGCCCGCTGTCACTTACCACAGACCAGGGCCGCGAGTTCGAGTCGTCGCTCTTCGCTCGCCTGTGTGAGTTGTCCGACGTGGCGACATTTCACACGACTGCATATCATCCGAAGTCCAATGGACTAGTGGAGCGATGGCACAGAACACTGAAAGCTGCACTCATGTGCCACGGCGGGCTTTGGTCTGAGTCTCTGCCTTGGGTATTGCTGGGAATCTGCTGAGCGCACAAGGAGGACCTCCAGGCTTTGTTGGCAGTGGTCCTGTATAGTGATCCGCTCGTCCTGCCTGCCGAATTCGTCGAGGACACTACTCCGACCGACGCTATTGCCCGCTTTTATCCTCCTCTATCTCGCGCTCACACCACGCCACAGGTGTTTGTCCATAAGGGCATGAAATCATACGATTTCGTCATGTTACGAGATTGTTCGTGTGGCTCAGTAACCTCCGTGCTCCGGGCCCCACCGTGTATTACGCCGAGGGGTCAATACATTCGTGATTCGGCTCAACGGCCGCCCGAGTACAGTTTCGGTACAACGTTTAAAGCCTGCGTGGTCCCTGCCGGAACCACTTGTCACTGCTCCCCGCCGAACAGCCTCCGCGCCGCCTCGGCCGCCGCCGCCGCCGCGGCCACCTCCGACTCGCCACCGCCTGCGCAGCTGTCAGACGCGTGCGTCCCTGAAGATGACGCGCCCGAGCCGAACAGTTCGCAGCGCCGGACGCCACCTCGGCCCGCCGCGCTGGCACGAAGTGGGGATGTATACTAGCTCAGCTCTGCCATTAAGTTTCGAAAACTCATGAAAGGTTCATTCTGAAAACAATCTCCTAGGTTCTGATAATTTGAAGCCATACTGAATATTAGTTGACCGTGACTGTATCTAAAATATGAAAAAGTTTTTAAGTGCCGCTACTTGTCACAAACTTCGTTGACAGCTAAATTATTTATTTATCAACTTCTTTTGAGGTGATACATCATCATCTGGCTATAACGATATCACAAAACACTTTGTGGTATCGATAGCTACGATGCCACAACGTAGTTCCGCTCTGCTAGGTTGGCAGTTCGAGAGACACCGACGACAGCACCCTCTAGCCGGCGCTGTCGAGGTATACGAGCTCTGCGACTGCTTCAGCCCATTTCATCAGGTGCAGCCAGCGAGGACACTTCGCTTCAGCTTCGCACCTCATGTTATGTATTCTTATTTCTTGAGTAAAGGGGATTTAAATTCATGCAGCAGTACCGACGTGTTTTACCTTTTCCTGATCCAACCCAAGTGCCGCCTTCCAGGCGGGATTTAAAACACTTAGCTCATATTTATCCAGATATCAAAGCTGCTCTGCATGATTTCTGTCATCATCTTTGTTCCCCTGACGTGGTGATTTTCTTGTGATGTATTGAAGTATTGTTATTTCCACGGCTCTTTGGGACTTCTTCGCTCTCTGCTGATTTGCTTTGTGTATCGTGCTTTAAAGACACCGTCGTGAAGTTTGTGAATAATGGTGAAGAAGTCCAAATGAGATGCGGAAATAGCGCTGTCTCAACACATAACAAGAAAACTGCCAGATCACAAGAGCCGGCCGGGGTGGCCGAGCGGGTCTAGGAGCTACAGTCTAGAACTGCGCGACCGCTACGGTCGCAGGTTCGAATCCTGCCTCGGTCATCGATGTGTGTGATGTCCTTAAGTTAGTTAGGTTTAATTAGTTCTAAGTTCTAGGGGACTGATGACCTCAAAAGTTAAGTCCCATAGTGCTCAGAGCCATTTGAACCATTTTTTGAACCACGCCACAAGAACAAAGATGATCACAGAAGTCTTGCAAAAAAGCTTTGATATCGGTATAAAGACGTGTCAAATCTTTTTGTAATGCCAATATAGTCTGATGATGACGTGTCACCTCGCGACATGTCGCTAAATAAATAATGTAGTTGTTGTGTTGGCAGAAGAGCCAACACCGTGTTACAACTGGAGGCCGAAATGCACGCGTTTTAGCTCACGCAGGCTGGCATGAGGAGGGAAGGACTCTACTGACGTGAGGTCTGGAACATGACAAGGAATTAGAATTCAGAAAGCGGACGTAATTAGTTTGATACTTAACTTTAATCCATTAACGATGAACGTCGCTCTTGACGGTACATGATTCACAATATTATCTGTTCAGAATACATTCTTGTAACTGAATATGGCGCCTTGCTAGGTCGTAGCAAATGACGTAGCTGAAGGCTATGCTAAACTGTCGTCTCTGCAAATGAGAGCGTCTGTAGTCAGTGAAACATCGCTAGCGAAGTCGGCTGTTCAACTGGGGCGAGTGCTAGGAAGTCTCTCTAGACCTGCCGTGTGGCGGCGCTCGGTCTGCTATCACTGATAGTGGCGACACGGCGGTCCGACATATACTAACGGACCGCGGCCGATTTAAAGGCTACCATCTAGCAAGTGTTGTGACTGGCGGTGACACCACAGTATTTCTCAACAAAGTTGGTGACTGGTAACGGTATTTAAAAACCTTTTTTGTAGTATGTTCTGGATAAGCCGTTTCCCTACAGTATCCTTTCATGAAGAAGCGCTAGTCCAGTGAGGCATGCAGGAGAACATCTTTGAAGTATGTATGGCAGTAGATGAGATACTACCGGCAGTAAAGCCGTGAGGACATGTTTTGAGCCATGCCTCGGTACCTCAGGTGGTAAGGGAACTGTCTGCCGAAGACAGTTTCCGTGTTTTCTTCACATTCTCCTTTGATTACTTACCGTCTATATTAACATAATCGGTTAAGTTTGCTTATTGTTTCGCGTAACTCTACTCATCTGGGTCAAAAAATGACTCAGTCCACCCGACTCAAACGGCTCGCGTGCATATACAATCGTACACGTTCTCGACTGGCAAACAAGACATCAACAACAATAAAATGAAACTTTCTGGCAGATTAAAACTGTGTGCCGGACCGAGACTCTAACTCGGGACCTTGGCCTTTCGTGGGCAAGTGTTCTACCAACTTTTTTTTTTAAATCTCATTTTGTTCGTTGCATCTGTTCGGGGCGGACGTCGTAAGACATCCGTTTAAATTCGTTGATGATCGATTAACTCAGTTTTTTTATTACAGGGGGCACGTAACCTTCTGACCGAATACGCTGAGCTACCGTGCCGGCCTACTGAGCTACCCAAGCACGACTCACGCCCCGTCCTCACAGCTTTACTTCTGCCAGTACCTCGTCTCGTACCTTCCAAACTTTACAGAAGCTCTCCTGCAAACCTTGCAGAACTGGCACTTCTGAAAGAAAGGATATTGCGGAGACATAGCTTAGCCACAGCCTGGGGGATGTTTCCAGAATGAGATTTTCACTTTGCAGCGGAGGTACTGGCAGAAGTAAAGTTGTGAGGAGGGGGCGTGAGTTGTGCTTGGGTAGCTCAGTTGGTAGAGCACTTGCCCGCGAAAGGCCAAGGTCCCGAGTTCGAGTCTCGGTCCGGCAAACAGTTTTAATCAGCCAGGAAGTTCCATATCAGCGCACACTCCGCTGCAGAGTGAAAATCTCATTTTGGAAACAATAAAATGGGCAATGACTGTCTATTAGGTTTCCAGACAACTTATCCATGTTTATTGTGGAAGTCATGCGATCTTCAAAGCTTTGGATATAGTCTACACCTGTCAGAGAACTAAGGTTTGTAACGGTAGACTTCCATACGTTGTTCACAGCTAAAATATTAATTTCACATACAGAGCAAGCAAAACGTTCATTTCAAACTGTTGCTGAGTGATGGAAGAGGGGCGATAAGTGAGGAAACTGTTTTTAATAATTGTGGACAACCTTTGTTTCTCGATCACGTCTAAGAAAGTCCTAGACGCCAGCCAGTTTTCATTTAGTGGGAATGCAGAGCTCAGAAGACCGATGCGCCTACGGCAGGCATGTGCAACAGTGATTCAAAAGGCGCGGAATCCACAGTCCGCTGCTATCGCGCAGAAACAGAAAATTTAACACACTTCGTTAGTCAGCCATGGCTTTGTATTTGTTCTGCCTGGTAGACATTTGCGCCAGAGCTATAGAAGTTATAACTCATTTCTTTTTAAAAAACTGTTAGGAAGTTCTGTATTACAATGCACAGTGCTGCTACTTTTACTTCAAGAATGTGCGCATGGATGGAAAGAAACTCGCAGCACTAAAACATAATTAATTTAGAATTATGAAATTTGTCGAATACAGTTGCCTAGGTAACATATGTAAGTGATTAACATCGCAAGACCACAGGTTAAGGTAAGCGCGATATAAGACATCGCAAATGTGAAACGCAATACATTAATAACTGGTGTAACCGGCAGAACGTTGAAAGTAAGTATGCAAAAGTGTAAGCATTGTGTTGTACAGATGCCGTATGTTAGTTTTTGTGATGGAGTTTCATGTCTGTTACACTGTCGGTCAATACACGAGCAGTTAATGCTGTCTGTGGACGACACTGGAGTTGTCGTCCCATAGTATCCCATATGTGCTCGATTGGGGACAGATCTGGTGCTCGAGCAAGCCAAGGCAGCATATTGGTACTCTATAGAGCATGTTGGGTTACTACAGCGGTATGTGGGCTAGCGTCATCCAGTTCGAAAACACCCCGTGGAATGCTGTTCATGAAAGGCAGCACAACAAGTCGAATCACCTGATTGACGTACAAATTTCTAGTCTGGGAGCATCAGATAACCACGCCAGTGCTCCTGTTGCCATACGAAATCGCATACAGACGATAACTCCAGGTGTCGGTCCAGTGTTTCTAGCCCCCAGACAGGTTGGCCCTCAACTGGCATCCTTTTAACCAATACACGGCCATCGCTGACACCGAGGCAGAACCAGCCTTCATCAGAAAGCTGTCCTCCAACCAGATCTCGCTTGACACCGCCAAAGTCGCAAGTGGTTTGGGGACAGTGGAATGCACGCTACAGGGCGTCTGACAGAGCCGTACGCCGAACACGCGCCCTCTCGGCAATGGCACGTGGCCGTCCGGAGCTCAGTCTTCTTGCGACTACGTCCTCGTGGCTACCGCTGCCAGCAGTAATACACAATGGCTACATACCTGCCAAGTCTTTCTGGACTATCGCTGAAGGAACATCCAGCTTCTCGTAGCCCTATTACACGACCTAGTTTAAAACCAGTGAAGTGTTGAGAATAGTGTCTCTAAGTTAAAATCAAAAGTCGATATCGCAGTAATATTTGTTTATTTACAATTTTCGGCTTTTGTTGAAGGCATCTTCAGAATTTTTTGCCCCCTATGGCTGACGCTGGCGACTCCTAGGTTTTCTTGTGATACCACGATCTTGGTATAACTGATTGCTTATTGATTCCATAGATAGTCACCCAATACAATTCTTCTGAAATTGTGTTTTAGAGTTCGTGTAAGAACTCAATATTTCGAATGTTAAAACCAGTCGATTCATCCAATATATTTTGCTACCATAAGTGGAGGTTCTATAAAAACTGAAGTATGATAGATTTTGTGGGCTACTTACTCACTTGGCTAATTCCAAAATCCTGTAACATATTATCGGAAGTGGTTATGATGCCACATTGAAATTCAATTGAATGATTGTTTTCAAAATTAATGGTTATCCCACTAATGCTAGTGGACAAAGGATCACGTTTTACACATAAAACTGTAACTCAAATGCATCGGGTGAATTAATGTTAATAATTAACTTTAAACACATTACGGGACTCGCAAAATCTAATACCAGTTTTCGACCCAGCACAAAAACATGAGAGTTTTACACATAATTTAAAAGACGTTTACAAACTTAGGAAAAAGTTTTATATTTCTTTTGTTTTGCTAAGATGGATTGTGGAAAGAAGAGTTGGCTCAAACATAATTGCTACCACATTTGTGTGAATTACGATTAATTTCATATTCCAAGGAAAACTCTTGTGAGTTAAAACTAGTATAAAAGTAGTGCTAGCATTCAAGCAGCGTAGTTCTACTATGAAGTACATATTTGTATTTCGTTTTTATGACTTCGCATGCCTTAAAATACTGGGAAGAGGCATGTCTGCTATTGATTGTTATGACATACAGGGTGTAAATTTTAAGTTGACAAACCAGAATAGTTAGAGAAATAAGCTTCACACGAAAAAATGTGTAGAATCCAAAGTTGATTATTTTCAAGGGGGATATCTGCTGGTGCTAAAATTAGACCGCCACCTAACTTTAAAATTTCAAATGGTAATCACCATTTTTTACTGTAGTATCAGGTTACACATAAAAAACTACGTACATTTTGTCTTAAACATTTATTTTGATTCTTGGTAGTTGGCGCTGTAATTCAAGAAAATCCATGTTCTCATTTTTGCGTGGAAAATGATTACGGATAAATAAAAAATACTCATTTACCTCGTAAATTTTGATTCGCTAAAACTAAAACTCTCCCTCTCTTCCCGTAGGGTGTGATTTCAGAGAGAGGATTTAGAGTTTTAAAAATGTTGACCCAAATATTACTAGTAATGTTGTGCTGATGTCCTAGCCGACTCGTTCACTTAATACCACGGAGCTAGTACTATTTTTTCACAGGTGAGTCTGTATACCACTGTTTACATTTTGGTACTCGAGAATCGATACGTACTAGTATGAATTTAAAACTACGTCTGCCATAATACAAATGCTTTCTTCACTCATATCTCATTAAAATTGCTTTTGACAGAATTAGGTAACATTTTTAAATAGAAAATTTACGATAAATTACATTTTCAACATATAAAGTCATTTTTAAAATGTATATTTACGGTAAAAATATAGTTCAGTTTATTTATCCAAACACAGTATATGCATCGACATCAGTTGCCCGAAATCGATCACCATGGTAACTATATGCAAAATGCTATAGCTCACAGCCGCATAGCGGATTGAATACAATATACCAGGGAGCTCGTGGTATAAATTCGATATAATTTCTGATGTCTACTCAAAATTACGTGCATAAACAAAATCACTGAAATATGTGTACGACATGGCAACGAACACGACACTTCTAACGTAATCATTCTGTGACGAACTATTAGGTTAAGTAATCATCCCAGCACACATCTTCATACAAGAAAATCGTATATGCAAATGCAGTGGTGGTCAAGGTGCCCATTTAAGAAATATTGATAAAGGCAGAATAATGTTATGCGCAGCCCTCAAGGCTGACATTACAGTGATCATAATACATTCGTGTATAGTAAATTCTCCTATTCAGTAATTGACTAACAAAACGTAAAGCTCAAAGTTAAAGTGTGACTTGATGCTCGATGTTTACTTTTGTTACAGTATTCCAGGTTTAGTTAGTAACATGGTAATTTCAGTAACGTATCACGAAACTGTATGCCATATAAAGTACGACTGCAACATCACCCTCTTCTATCATGCCTGAGGAAAGTGTACTCAAGCATAAGCTGCTCCAAATCTTGATACACGATAAAAATGCACCAAAACAGAGCGCGTCAATACGAGCATTTAAAGGCGTGTTACCATAGTCTTGGAGTGAACGGCAAAAGATCCGTTTCACCACACGACACATACTAGGTGACGGAGCTCCTTGGGCCAAGGACCCAGCAGGACTCTGTCAAAATTATGAGCAGTCTGAAAGAGCATTTTTATCTAAGTTTTGCTCTATAGACCATCAAGAGAGAATGATAAAACGGATCTTCCATCCGGAGCCCTTTCATACTAAACAAGTTGCTCTCCGATGATATTTCGAGAAACATGTAAACAAAACTCGTTACAGGAATGAGCTTATTTCTCACAAAGATGTGTTAAGATTTCGAAGGCGAAGATGTCTTTAGATATTCGTGAGAAACTCGTACATGTACCGGAAGAGGATGTTTAACATTTTATGCCCATTCTAGAGTCAATCGACCTTATAAATGAAGACATGAAGTAAACACAACAATAACGGCCACAATAACACAGAATCATAACACCGACCGTACTAACGACTACAGAACTGAAAAAATTTCTGAATAGCAGTTTTAACATTTCTTAAATAGTCATTACCTTTCTATTAATGAATAGATATTATGAGCGTGCTTGTATAGTGTAGAGTTTTGCTGTGCAAGGATACAGTCATTTAACGATGACTCTGAGCTAATTAATATTTACTTGAACTTTCGAAATGAATACGAAAATAAAATGGAAAAGTTTGTCATGAAATTAAAACATTAGTTGTAGTTGTGCTATGTTTTACTAATTTATATTTATGTAGAGTGAAAATCTCATTCTGGAAACATCCCCCAGGCTGTGGCTAAGCCATATATCCACACTATCCTTTCTTTCAGGAGTGCTAGTTCTGCAAGGTCCGCAGGAGAGCTTCTGTAAAGTTTGGAAGGTAGGAGACGAGACACTGGCAGAAGTAAAGCTGTGAGACCGGGCGTGAGTCGTGCTTCGGTAGCTCAGATGGTAGAGCACTTGCCCGCGAAAGGCAAAGGTCCCGAGTTCGAGTCTCGGTCGGGCACGCAGTTTTAATCTGCCAGGAAGTTTCATATCAGCGCACACTCCGCTGCAGAGTGAAAATCTCATTCTGGAAACATCCCCCAGGCTGTGGCTAAGCCATGTCTCCACAGTATCCTTTCTTTCAGGAGTGCTAGTTCTGCAAGGTTCGCAGGAGAGCTTCCTTAAAGTTTGGAAGATAGGAGACGAGATACTGGCAGAAGTAAAGCTGTGAGACCGGGCGTGAGTCGTGCTTCGGTAGCTCAGATGGTAGAGCACTTGCCCGCGAAAGGCAAAGGTCCCGAGTTCGAGTCTCGGTCGGTGACGCAGTTTTAATCTGCCAGGAAGTTTCATATCAGCGCACACTCCGCTGCAGAGTGAAAATCTCATTCTGGAAACATCCCCCAGGCTGTGGCTAAGCCATGTCTCCACAGTATCCTTTCTTTCAGGAATGCTAGTTCTGCAGGGTTCGCAGGAGAGCTTCTGTAAAGTTTGGAAGGTAGGAGACGAGATACTGGCAGAAGTAAAGCTGTGAGACCGGGCGTGAGTCGTGCTTCGGTAGCTCAGATGGTAGAGCACTTGCCCGCGAAAGGCAAAGGTCCCGAGTTCGAGTCTCGGTCGGGCACGCAGTTTTAATCTGCCAGGAAGTTTCATATCAGCACACACTCCGCTGCAGAGTGAAAATCTCATTCTGGAAATTATATTTGTGAGGTTAAATTATTGGTTCTAGATGAGGCGCTGATTCTTTACCTTTATGTAAATAAGTATTTGTAAATAATGACGATGGACGAGTATTTCAATGAAAAGTTGTGTGTATCCTAAGATACAACCGTCCTTTGAGCTGTTCTTTATTTTCGGTTTACTTTGCGTGCCTTTGCTCTGCTATGAGGAAATGGTCTACTTCCGTGACACAGGTAATGCCTATTGTCAAAACCTTAAATGATCTTGAGCCCACATAGTAGCAAATTTTAAAGCAAAATCAGCTTAACCTGACTTAAAACTTTGCGCACCAATTTAAAGTAAAGGACAAGGAAGAAATATAGAAATGAAAATTAAGTGTTGATTTCTTTATCTAACTGTAATGAAAAGATGTTTAGTTTTATGACTGGTAACGAAATTCGCGGGGACTAAGCGAGACTTTAAATAGCCAATGTAAATTACAAATCTCTCAACTAGAAATTCTTAGTTAAAGTTGAAATGAAGTTTCAACGTGTTTAAAGAACCGTTGAATGTATGTAACTGAGACAAGAAATCTAAAAATGATTTACTGTGTGTGAGAAACCGCACGTTTGGCGTGTGGTACCGTGTGCAATCGGAACACTTTGCCAACGCACGTACGTAAACAGATGGTGAAGAGGTTGCTTACCCAGATTTAATCCCGGGAGCACCTGGGCAACTGCGGTTCAATGCGTGGAAGAGGGATGTCCTTGGAAGGGGTTACAAGGCATTCCATATAGACATTAGCACGCGAACACTTTGTCGAAATTGCAGCTTCATCGACCGACTGTTTCCTGGGTCCACGGCCAAGTGCCAGATATTTCGGCTACAATCTCCGTTATATAATACAGAACTGATAGTTGCGCGCATGATGTGAACAAAAGGAACACAAAAACGTTAACTCAATGTAGACACGATCTACTCCTGGTGTAAAGACGTGTGACATGTTACATCGTCGAGGCAGTAGTTGTGATGTGCGCTTCGCAACAAAATATGTGATGGATTATACGAAACCTATATCCCTTGATGAGATTCAATGGATCTCTTAGGATATACAGGGTGTTACAAAAAGGTACGGCCAAACTTTCAGGAAATATTCCTCACACACAAAGAAAGAAAATACGTTATGTGGACATGTGTCCGGAAACGCTTACTTTCCTGTTAGAGCTCATTTTATTACTTCTCTTCAAATCACATTAATCATGGAATGGAAACACACAGCAACAGAACGTACCAGCGTGACTACAAACACCATGTTACAGGATATGTTCAAAATGTCCTCCGTTAGCGAGGATACATGCATCCACCCTCCGTCGCATGGAACCCCTGATGCGCTGATGCAGCCCTGGAGAACGGCGTATTGTATCACAGCCGTCCACAATACGAGCACGAAGAGTCTCTACATTTGGTACCGGGGTTGCGTAGACAAGAGCTTTCAAATGCCCCCATAAATGAAAGTCAAGAGGGTTGAGGTCAGGAGAGCGTGGAGGCCATGGAATTGGTCCGCCTCTACCAATCCATCGGTCACCGAATCTGTTGCTGAGAAGCGTACGAACACTTCGACTGAAATGTGCAGGAGCTCCATCATGCATGAACCACATGTTGTGTCGTACTTGTAAAGGCACATGTTCCAGCAGCACAGGGAGAGTATACTGTATGAAATCATAATAACGTGCTCCATTGAGCGTAGGTGGAAGATCATGGGGCCCAATCAAGGCATCACCAACAATGCCTGCCCAAACGTTCACAGAAAATCTGTGTTGATGACGTGATCACACAATTGCGTGCGGATTCTTGTCAGCCCATACATGTTGATTGTGAAAATTCACAATTTGATCACGTTGGAATGAAGCCTCATCGTTAAAGAGAACATTTGCACTGAAATGAGGATTGACACATTGTTGGATGAACCATTCGCAGAAGTGTACCCGTGGAGGCCAATCAGCTGCTGATAGTGCCTGCACACGCTGTACATGGTACGGAAACAACTGGTTCTCCCGTAGCACTCTCCATACAATGACGTGGTCAACGTTACCTTGTGCAGCAGCAACTTCTCTGACGCTGATATTAGGGCTATCGTCAACTGAACGAAGAATTGCCTCGTCCATTGCAGGTGTCCTCGTCGTTCTAGATCTTACCCAGTCGCGAGTCATAGGCTGGAATGTTCCGTGCTCCCTAAGACGCCGAACAATTGCTTCGAACGTCTTCCTGTCGGGACACCTTCGTTCTGGAAATCTGTCTCGATACAAACGTACAGCGCCACGGCTATTGTCCCGTGCTAATCCATACATCAAATGGGCATCTGCCAACTCCGCATTTGTAAACATTGCACTGACTGCAAAACCACGTTCGTGATGAACACTAACCTGTTGATGCTACGTACTGATGTGCTTGACGCTAGTACTGTAGATCAGTGAGTCGCATGTCAACACAAGCACCGATGTCAACATTACCTTCCTTCAATTGGCCCAACTGGCGGTGAATCGAGGACGTACAGTACATACTGACGAAACTAAAATGAGCTCTAGCATGGAAATTAAGCGTTTCCGGACACATGTCCACATAACATCTTTTCTTTATTTGTGTGTGAGGAATGTTTCCTGAAAGTTTAGCCGTACCTTTTTGTAACACCCTGAATGTAAATATGTATATATCTAGTTTGATGTTGTTCTAGAAAGGAAATTTTGTACTTTTGTACTAGAAACTTTTATTTCAGCACAACCGTTGAAAGAATTGTGCAAAAACTTCAATGATTCTGCTGAATAACTATTTCATGATTCCGGCCCTTGTGAATGACCTGACGACTATCTGAATAACATCCCGGTTGAGACGCGACGTTCAGTGACCATATGAACAATTACCTCGTCTCCTGGTTTCTATTGTCCTAAATGGAACTGTCCGTCAACCTATGGTGTCTCCTGTCACCTGATATCCTTGGGTATATCTTTTACTTTTCATAGAACAGTTGTAAAATAGACTACATAGATCGTTCTCATATATTTGAACAATTAGCTTCTGTGATAAATGACAAATGACAGTCTATTTAAACTAAAAAAAGAAAACGTTTTCCTATGTATACAACCATCTTTTATTTACGTCAAGGAAATACGTGTATTTGTTAATTCATGTATGTGATTTAGTGTGATACGCATTATGTGATTTCAAAGTGAAAAAAAAGTTAGTGGAATTATTTGTGGCAAACTATGAATACGATGAAATGAACATACGTTAAATAGTGGCTTGTTGAATGACGTCATCAAGTTTGTGGTGAAAAACTTTGTGAACCCTGTGGTGCCACCGCCAGACATCACACTTGCTAGGTGGTAGCCTTTAAATCGGCCGCGATCCGGTAGTATATGTCGGACCCGCGTGTCGCCACTGTCAGTGATTGCAGACCGAGCGCCGCCACACGGCAGGTCTAGAGAGACTTCCTAGCACTCGCTCCAGTTGTACAGCCGACTTTGCTAGCGATGGTTCACTGACAAATTACGCTCTCATTTGCCGAGACGATAGTTAGCATAGCCTTCAGCTACGTCATTTGCTACGACCTAGCAAGGCGCCATTATCATTTGCTATTTATCTTGTGATGCATGTACCGTCAGACTGATGTTCACCAATTATGGATTAAAGTTAAGTATTCCAGAAGCTACGTACCTTTTTTACTAGACTCAACTCCTTTAACTGTTCCAGACCTCACGCCAGCCTGCGTGAGCATTTAAGCGTGCCTTTCGGCTATCTCATAGTGACTTGGGTGTCTTGCCAAGTCACAACAAACCCCATTCAAGAGGGCTGTATAATCCCACATTTTATTATCATCCCACAGCTTCCAAATCTCAGAGATAGCAAATATTTTATGCAAGTTGTTTCAGTAAAAGTGTTTCCCTCTGTAACTTACAAACTAATAGGTGAGAGGAAATTTACTGCAGCAGGTCAGCATGTGAAACGTTTCACTTTCTGTGGAGCTATGAAAATATTTTACTGTCTTATTTTCCAAAGAGTTACAGCAAAGAGAGACAGTTTTTAAATGGAACAATAGGTGTTTCTATGATGCAATGGGATCGTGAAAACCAGGTATGTATAAATCGCTTTAAACACAAACCTATCATGTTTAGTTTGGGAGCTACAACCCTTCAAAGTTTCAGGGGCAGGTGTCACACGCTGCACATAATAAGTGGTTGTGGGGCGATGGCGGTGGAATGTTGATTTAAATAAGGTACTTAAATATGAGTACACGTTCCTGAATGCACAATACAATGCACCATCTAAAGGATCTTCAGACGAGATGAACCGCCACCGGTGTAACAGAGATACATGCTTCCTCGATGCGTGTTTTAGATGGTCTGGGTTTGTGGGCTCAGTGACAGAAACACGATACTTTGGAAATTCTCACAAGAAGAAGTCTGCTGGTGTTAAATCGGGTGACCATGTGGGCAATTGATGAGAGCCACGGCGACCCACCCATCTTCCAGGGAATCTGTTCAGTTCTTCCACAACAGCACGCATGGAATGGGCTGGGTGGCCATCGTAATGCATCCACTAATGGAATCACGTGTCTAAACACACATGTTCAAGTAGAGCACCCGAAGTGTCGACTATAAACGTCCAGTACATCTCACCTTACAGCGTACCTGTGAAGCGGTATGGACCAATGGTTTTATGTCTAAGTATTCCACACCATAAATTAGGAGGCCACCGACGCTGATGTTTAGCAGGTCCTACCCACCTACGGTTGCCAGCGGCCTTGTAGTGCATGTTATGACGGTTCACAGCGCCATAGTTTCTGAAAGTAGACCCATCGGAGAACATAACGCTATGTATGGAGTCTCGAGTGAAATTCTCCGTCTGAAATCGTTCCCATGCAGCTCTTGGGTCAGTGACAGATGGTACAGGTGAAACAAGCCTGTGCTATACGCCACACAGATGTAAGTGTAACACCAGCGACTGCAGCAAGGTCTCGTAAAGTGACATGGAGGTCGCGGTGTATTGCAGCTGAAACAAACACCTTCGTCTCCTCACGTCTTGCAGGTCTTCGTCTATTACTGCTGCGCTGTCCCAAGTTGCCTGTTTCACCAAAGTCGTTGCACAGGTCATAAGAACGTGATGGCGGTCGGGGCTCTTCTCCTTGGATATCTCACAGCATGCACCATGGCTGCTTCAGCGGCGTCGTATCGGCATTCACCGAGCATCAGCGACATGCCGTCGTACTCAATATACGTGTGTGCCATCTTCGTTCGACGTCAGTAACCGCGGCACACTCAAACCCGTTTCTTTGTATGGTTCGACCTATCGCATACACTTGTATAACGATAACAAAACAAACGGCTGTATTTGAATCTATCGTCACTTATTCTATTTAACACATGCTGTCACTTCCGACACCACATGGTATCACCTCCAGGCCACGAGCCATTTGGTGTTGAAACTGGTAGCATGTGTTAAAAAGACTAAACGACGTTGGATTCAAATACAGCCCCTGGTTTTGTTATCATTATTCAAATACTACTTATCCGGATGCAGTCCTACTTTTCCTGTTGGATTACCAGAGACTGTCTCTTATACAGTCATATACGGCTACAGTCGGCAGTCTAACAGCACGGCGAGGAAGCGTGTCGCTCCACGACACCGGTGACGTCACGTCTCGTCCGAAGCACTTTAGAAGGCGCATTGCGTTGTGTAGAGCGTATGGTATCCGCCCCTGAAACTTTGAAGGTTTGTAACTCCCAAACTAAACGTGACAGGAATGTGATTTAAACTGATTTGTATACAGCTAGTTTCAATGATTCCAGTGCACCATGGAAACACTTATTGTTCCATTTCAAAAATTGTATCTGTTTGCTGTATCTCTTTGGAAAATAACACAATAAACTGTGTTCATAGTTCCACAGAAAGTGTAAAATTTCTAACGTTAACCTATCACAATAAAACTTCCCGTCACCTATTACTTTGTAGGTTACAAAGGCGAATAATTTTACTAAAAGACGCTGTATTGAATTACAATAATATGAATGTTTAGTTTTATCCTTTGCCATTTGTTTCATTCCTTGTCCTAATGTGACCGTTAGAGGCTTTTCAGCAAATTATTCGAAACAACTGTTCTACGACGGTCGTCTTAATACGACGATGCAGTCGTTTGACCACCGTTCTCGCCGCTATAAGTGCACGCTCGATCAATGTTAGGACCCTTCTTCACTCAGAAGTTCCATTATGATGTCCGAATTCTTTTTTTTAGCGCATTATTTTATTACAAGCGTAATACCGATAAAAAACTTTTAATTACTTTTCCCGGTCACGTAGCGTCGTGTCAAAAATGGGCAGCCTTCATTGCTCCCATCAAAATTATAATCACACTCTCTTATGTTTATTTATCTTATTCTTTAAAACCAATACTTTGAAAAACTTACATACAGAAGAAGAGCGACTGTAGGTACCATTGAAGCAACAAAAGAGAGAGTATAATAAAACTACAGGACGTTTGTAAAAATATAAACTAGGTGGAAAGAAAAGTAATTTTTCGTAAATAATGTTACCCTTCTCGATGAAAATTAAAAATGTGACAAGACTTATAACTTCAATGGATATTTTTGTATAATCGAAATTTTTACTAATAAATATGAGAAATTCATGTAAATAAAACTTAATTACTTTAAGAATCTAAAGGGAGAAACTAATTAAAAAGCAGCGAATGATTTGTAATGTGCAGTCGATCATGTTATTGAAATTCGGTTAAGCTGAACGTGAAAAATAAGTCATTCCAAACAGACTAAGCTGTCTAGAACAAAAAAGAAATCTACTCTTCTCTTACATTTTATAAGACCACTAGACAGACTATTGAAAATGCCTTGGAAAAAAAACTTTGCTGAATGGAGGTCTTGCAAAACTGGTATCGGGTGACTTCCAGTTTCGTAGGACATGAAGTAATTTACTTCATTATCGTGCGAGTACGAGACTATAAACACAACTATCTATAGGATTGGCTGCTATGTCCTCTGGATGCTATAGGAACGGTTACGGTAGGAAACATAGCAGAGTCCATTCTAAAATACGTTCCTTAAAAAAATAAAAGGAGCACGTGTGTACCACAACGGAATGCCCTTAATTAACAACGGTGTATAGCTTTCTATGCTTTAGCGGCCGCGTTCGGAAATTGAGAGTGGTCTCCTGCTTTATCGGCTGCAATTATCTGTCAGCAATATACGCGAGTGGAAGGTTTATTAAATCGCAGGCCTTGTATCGGATTCCGAATATCGATAATTTGAAAACAGCCACGTGTACATTCCTCCCGAAGATATTGCAGTGTAAATAGGTAGCTCGATAGACGAATTTCTTTGTGGAAATTATGTTCTGCTACTTCCACGATACAACAAATTTCAGGCCAACTGTGTTTAATTACAAACGGCTTTTTCACGTTAGTTTGGGTAAAGTCATCACTTTACGTGCATACTTGATGCACCCATAGATTCACACAGAAATCCTCTTCTTATTCTTTAGATTTTCAAGGTTTACGCTAAGGAACGTATGTTCCAGTCTCACAGTCTTACTCTTGGTCTCACCACTGATATTCCCTCGAAACGTTTATAATTCATGGTTTGCTACGGAATCATAGTCTCTCAATACGCAAAACATTTTCCTCCCACTCCTTTTCCTGCTGTGCCACTTTGTCTGTTATAGATCTTACACCAACTGTGCTCTTATGTAGCTGTTCCTGATTTTATCTATTCTACTACAGACTGTTACAGGTGTAGAAAAAGCTTCCTTTTTTCGATTATTCTAGCTGCAGAAAGTATTTCTTTCTCAGAGCCGAAGTATTGCCTCTCGGCGGTCTTTCTCATAATGAAACAATTGACGTTTAGCGGAAACACGGGAAATCACTTATAGAATTGTGTGAGAAATTTACAAAAAAATCCTGTAGTCATTTTCCAAGGGGCAGATGTAGTGCCCTTCCTACCCCTCGCCCTTGAGGACGCCTATGATCTCATTCCTCATCTATCCTGCACTTATTCTCACACGCAGATTTTATGAAATGTGTGTGGCATCCTTATCATCTTCACAGGTTATGTAGAGACAAGGTTCTGAAAATGAGACATTTGATCTATTTTCGTGAATAGTGACTTAACTGTCACCATGGAGTAAGAGTTTCGCATATTGTAGGCCACCTAGTTTCGTTCTAAAAAGGAGCATTGCCTTGTTTTGAGATCTCTATCAAGTCACCCACATAAATCTTAAACAGCGTCCAGGACATACGAATATTCCTACCTGCCTCCCTAGTATGTATATCAATGACAGTATTTAATTTTCAGTGTCTATGATAATTCTACTACTATTTTTAATATAATAACGCGGATATAATGCCTTGGATAATATTTTTTTCCACATTAAAATCCACAACTTCCGCCTGTCGACAATATAAAACGAATTTTCTAAATCCTACAATCCTTATTTCTTCTTAAGTCAAAAAAACTTCAGAGGCTATAGGGATCTGTCAGTTTTTTTTTTCTATACGCTTTTCAAAGAGCATTACAAGATTTCTGCAATTACTGGATTCCTTTCTACTGAGTAAAAATGTTTCTCTGTCTCAGTATCCACGTATTTTATACCTCCACTGACGTGGAATGAAAAGATGTGAGATTCAAAATTTTACTTTATCGTACTTAACTTATTCCAGATTTACTTAATATGTTCCTTCTGCCTATCTAATCATTACTTTTGACCATGAGGTACCAGAATCTGTTGTTTCCAAGCCCACTGTTATCCCCAGATATCCTAACCTTCAGTTTGTTAGCACCTTCTTATTATAAAACAGCTATTCATACGATCTGTTCCTATTTTATGAGTGTATTGTCTAGTTTGGCGATATGTCTGTCCGTTCCGTTGTTTCATGAATGTATAAGCAGTTTCTTATCTTTTCTGTATTCTCCGGATTACATGTTTATAGTAAATTCAATTGAGAAAAATATACGACAAATTAATTAAGCGACCAAACAAATTATTATTTGAAACGCGATTGTTGTCGGATATAGGTGATATAGAAGTAAAAAAAGTTGCATAATTCACTTACTTTCAATATGTAATGTCATGCAGGATAATTTTCCTCGGTAAGTCAATAGCCAAGCTGAGGTTTCCCTGGTCTGAAAGAGTGTAATACCAATTATTTGTAGTGTAAATTAGAGAAGGTCTGCTTCCAGTATGGTTATTCCTTTATGAAGGTCGTTACAAATATCTCCTTTCCAACCCAACATCTTACATCATGGAATCAATACTATAAATAAGAATAATCTTCCTAATGTTTTGAAGTCACTTGCTTCAGTAAGGAAATATGTCCTTTATTCAAAAACACACATTTTCAATAACCTGCTGTTAGAAATAAAGATTTTAACCAGTAATAAATTTGTATGGACAGTAAAGGATGTATTAGTGGCCCACTGCTTTACTGCACTGATGAATTTCTTAGTAGAACCGTCTACACATTATGAATAATATCAAATAACGTGAGTGTTACTTAAAATATGACTTCTGCACATCTTCGGTGCACTAAACTTATCAACGTAAATAAGCGTTGTAAAATGATTATCTCTTTGAAAATTCATAGGTACAATAGCCTAATAATTGTTATATACATCTCGGTATACTGTATATTTATAGTTTTTGTGACAAGATTGTTGTTACCCCTTAACTGAAATGTTTAATATTTCTTGACTTATTTCGTAACTATGAGGACCACTTACTTTGCGATCTGTACAAGGGAAATCAGCATATTTCATTCTTCTGTAAATTTGTGTGATACATTCTTGTTTTATGTCGTGTTTTACATTCTTCAGGATCTTCTGACTGTGAGACATACAATCTATATCATGTCTATTCTATCTATAATCACAATTTATACTGCCTTGTGTGGTTGCCATACTTCAGATTTTGCGTTGTTTAATGCTTCTTGGCTTTGGGTCGTCCGTATTTAATTCTTTTGTTTTATATTTCTTTCCAAATGCCGCTTTTATTCTGTCGTTTTATATTTTTGAATCTTCTGCCGTTAACGTGTTGTTTTGTACATAGTGCTTTTTATGATTGAGTTTTTTTATCACATCACAGACATTCCCCGAGCTATCTTGTCGCTGTAAAGCCTTTGCAAGGTGTCTGTATAAGGAGAAGTGACAGTAGATTTTGTAATCTTTGTCGGGGAGCCTTGTTCCTGAGCTCATGGATGGAGTAGTTCTCTTTGCGATACCAGAGATAATGCTGTTACAGGTAGATGGCAACGGTTGTTTGTTTGCTTCTATTCGGACACGCTTTTGGACTTCGGCTTCCAGTATTGGCTGTGATAGTGCGGAGACTTAATTTAGTGATACCGTTTCCTGCATTTCGGGGTATACTGAATGAGGTAACACATTTGCATTTGCTTCCATTGCAAATATCTTCATGAATATTCTCCATTTCGTTGCTCATGATGGAGAAATACAATTCAAGATTAACAGAATATTGTTTATTCAGCTATTTTACGATTACCATACTTAGACTCAGGAATTCAATATATCACTGTTCAACCATTTTAAGTGTACCTAATAGGAATAAGGTTTCTGTTAAAACGGTTAAAAGTATTAACATATCTTTCTGTTTCATTCTTACGTCCACGTGATTGTTAATGACAATGTCTAGAAAAGCCTTGTAGCCTTCATTCAAACGAAACTGGAATACTTTAACTGAATGTTTTCTGAGCTGCGATAGAACTTTCGATTGCAATAGGATTCGATTCTCTGTACAAAGGAATTACACATTTCCGTTTGATGACTGGAGGCTTGCTCACTGCAGTCACTCTTACATGCATTGTACAGTCATGTGACTTGAGGCATGCTCATATGCATTGCACCTTGCGTGATTTATTCAATAGGAATTGGTTTAAGACCACCTTCAGCAAAAATTCCCACTCAACGGAGGCTAAAACAGGTTGAACAGGGGGAAAAATTTGAGTCGCCGCAAATCTTTGTATAGTGGTAGGAGGAATTGCCGTGAACAAAATACTAGTATAATCCTCACTGGTTGGGTATAAGCTAGGGGATGGCAGGGCGACTAAATGTGACTTTCGTAGGTGTTTCTTGAGTAATTCGAAATCCGCCGCTTCTAGAGAATAAAGTTCCCACCAGTACGAAAGGAAACTAAATTAAATTTCCTACGAAAAGACTTATAATTTTTGCTCTGGGTATAATAGTTTCTGCGTTGCTGAGGGTAGGAAAATTGCAGATTGCTACAAACGGTGTTTTACTAGTGTGAATTTAATGTGTATTGTCAAACGAAGTGGATTATGTACAAATAGTAATGTATGTACCACACCTATGTGCAGTAGAGCCGTATTAAGTGACAAATTGTCTTTTGGTGGTGTAACAGGCTGGAAGGAGGGGATAGATGCATAAGGGAAGGTAGGTCACCGGAATGTAATCATGCACGTCCCTTGTTTGTAGGTCTTCAAACTGAAGAGCAAACAGGCGATTCCGTACACTCTCTACCCCACTACGACACAAGAAGAAACTACGGGATTTTTCACAATATTACTCTGAACCGTTCCCAGAGTGACTTAATACTAAATGGAATACAGATATGAGTTACTAATAATACTAACGCAAGAAATGCATATAGACAGATTCAATGAGAATCTCTGCACACTGTTCCACACTGCTAGACGGTAAAACGATTCCTAGGCATTATAGAGAGCAGCTGTAGTGTCCCTCTGGTAAGGGCCACTTTCCCCATTGCGATCGCTGCTCGCTGTTCAGTTTACAGACAGATCACACAGCCTCAACGTTTGCTGTCCTATTCTCTTAAATAAACTGAAAATGCAACTTCACTGAGCTCGTTGTTATATAGTGGAGCTATTTTCGGTTTATTAAGTGGTTACTTATTTGCAGTAGTTAAGTGAGTTATTATACAAACAAATTCTCAACATCTGGAGCTGTCAACTGTCTACCACCCTGAAAATCCTGAACCAGATGGAACATGCTCTCAATATATATTCGACTGTGGCAACTTAATTGCCTCCACTATCAACGGAAGTAGTATTTTTCACAGCATGAGAAGTATCAAATGCATCATCCCACCCTCAACTGCCTCAACATCTAAAGAGGTCCAGTGGCTTAAATTTGCTCTGTCTACGAGATAACTAGGTGTTAAAGAGCTTCGGATCCTTCAACATAAGTCACACAGTCCATTACTGCAGATTACGTTCTGGACTTGAACGTGATCAGTCCTATTCCATTAAGCGTTTTGACACCCACTTTGCAAAATATATTGCGGATGTGTGATAAGAGGCTCCAGCAGTGGAACCCACTCTACAAAGCCTGAACCGAAGAGATTTATGCTGTCTACTAGTATCACAATTAATGCTGAGGAAAATGCATTAGCTTTCTGGTCATTCATCAATTCGTCAATATGTTTACATGAATTTGCAGCACAATTGTAGACAGGAACAATGTGCCACAATTACCAAGTCAATCACTCCCCACCAACATTACATAGGCCTACCCACAAATTACAGCCATTGCTTATAGGGATACATTTTGCATACTAGCTCACTTAACTGTAAATACGAGGGTAATCCCAAAAGTAAGGTCTCCTATTTTTTTATGAGTACACATCTCTGTTTGTGTGACTGATGATCACACTGTTATGAAGATTGATTTACCCGCTGTGTGTAAACATGCGCACGCCGCGCTGAGATGCTCAGTCTTGGCTTGGTAGACATTGAGAATGGAGCTCCCGTTGGATGTTACCGCCAAGCGCGAATTGCGCGCAGTTATTCGGATTTTGAACGCCGATTGAAATCCATCGCCAATTGACGGAAGTGTGCAGTCAGTCGTGCATGGATGTCACAAATGTTAATAAGTGGCTTAGAAAGTTTGCAGCTGGACCGAAATTCATGACGAACAAAGGAGCGGGAGACTATCAATTTCTGAGGAGACAGTGTTGAAGGTTGAGCAAAGCATGCATGAAGATCGGCGGATCACCCTGGACGATATCTGCACGTTGGTCCCTGAGGTTTGCCGAAGCACCGCTCACAGAATTTTAACGGGAACATTGAACTACCGGAAGGTGTGCACGAGATGGGTGCCACGCACGCTGACTGACGACCAACGAGTTGACGCTTCCCGCGCATTTCTTCACCGCCTTGCAGCCGAACAGGACAACTTTATGGACTGGTTAAAAGAACATTTGGCCGGAAAGCGATTCAGCTGCAACGACGAGGCGATAGAAGAGGTTCATAACTTTCTGAATAGCATGGCGGCGAGCTGGTATGACATGGGCATACAAAAACTGCCACAGTATCTATAAAAACGCATCGACAGTAATGGTGATTATGTCGAAAAATAGCTAAATGTTCAAACTGTAAACTGATGTAAACCATTGTTGGAATAAACAGGTCTATGTTCTTATAAAAAAATAGTAGACCTGACTTTTGGGATTACCCTCGTAAGTACTCATTTCATGCACTGAAAATAACTCAATTATATAAAAGAGTGCTCAGTGAAGTTATTTCGTCTATTCATATAAAAGAATTGGGTAAGAATTACTAGTGTGGTACAGTCTGTCTCTAAATTGAGCAGCGAGCAGTGATCATGGTTAGGGAAGTTGCCGTTCCCAGAAGAACACAACAACTGTCGTAGAGGATGACTAAGACGAAGAGTCCACTCAATCAATGTAGAACAGGAAGCAGAGATTCAGGTAGATTCCGTCCACACGAGTTGCTTGTGTTGGTGTTATTAGCAACTAAATGGAATACAGATTCCATTTAATGTAACGCACTTTGAAGAAAATAAACACCCTATTGACATGTCTGTGCACTGTGTTGCCAGCGATTCATAATGTGAGCTGTGGAAGCGTCGGTCTACCTTTGCAAACTGCGTGTCAACGTTTCTTTTAAAAATTACCTTAAGCACTGAAATAGAAGTGTTTTCGTTTTCTGGTGTCATGAGTGAAGTTCTGTTGGTTATATTAGTAAGTGGGAGAATTCATATCAATATATTATACTGAGGGAACTGTAAAGTTCTTTTCTTGATGAATATCGCTGATAGTCAAGATTTATTATATCTGAGTTGGTGGGTTGTTTCTTGTAAACATTTGAGTCTCTGTAAAGGAATTTTAGTGGTTCTTTGGGCAGCACTTATCCCTCTGATTCTGTTTTTAAAACTGTAATTCAAATGGGAAGATTATTTCTTGATCTTATGTAGAAATTGGTGTATTTGGGTTGTTCTACATTTAAGTCAAAATGTCATTTACCACTATACCCAAGAGGGGAACTACAGAGTCAATTAATATTGCACCTAAGTATTCGTAGAGATATTTAGTTTTGTTGATGCTTCACAGGCTAATGAGTGAAGTGAGGTATCTGCCACAGCAGTAGATGTGCATTAACAGAGTAGTTAGCTTCTTGTACTAAGAGAGGAACAGGAATATACAAAATGAGGTTTAGCATTTGTCATTCTGTCCTACTGCTGCAGTATCCTCTCACTGCCACTGTCTCCCTCATGCTCTTTCTTACTGCTAATATCTCATTCCTCCTTCCCACTGCAGCTATCTTGTGTCACTATTACTCACTCCCTCGTTGTCAATGCTATGATTATCACTGGTCCTCACTCAATTCCACTTTCTCTTTCTCTTTATTCCTTTCCCCTGTCACTGTCTCATCCATTCTTCTCCTCGCATTCTGTCACCGTCAGCTATGTTCCATTGCCATTGTGTTACTCTCTGTCTCTTACGCTGTCACTGTCTCCTCCGCTCTTTTTGTGACACAACCACTGTCTACTACACACATCAAAAAAAGCTTTGCATCACCTCAGTTCTGAGAGTTCCGGAAACTGTACAGAAAATTGGAATACGGATTAACAAATCTATCATTTCCGCTCTTTTCATTGCTCATGATAAACCACTCACAGCATGTTGTACTACCACACAGTGAGACCTTCAGAGGTGGTGGTCCAGATTGCTGTATACAGCTGTACCTCTAATACCCAGTAACACGTCCTCCTGCATTGATGCATGCTTGTATTCGTCAACAAGCCGTTACGGCACTTTCCATGACCACCAGCGACGTACGTCGGCCCCACATAATGCCACCACAAAACATTAGGGAACCTCCACCTTGCTGCAGTTGCTGGATAGAGTGTCTAAGGCGTTCAGCCTGACCGGGTTGCCTCCAAACACCTCTCCGACGATTGTCTGGTTGAAGTTATATGCGACACTCATTGGTGATAAGAATGTGATGCCAATTCTGAGCTGTCCGTTCGGCATGTTGTTGGGCCCATCTGTACGGCGCTGCATTGTGTCGTTGTTGCAAAGACGGACCTCGCCATGGACGGCCGAGTGAAGTTGCGCATCATGCAGCCTATTGTGCACAGTTTGAGTGGTAACGCCTCGTCCTGTGGTTGCACGAAAAGCATTATTCAACATCGTGGCGTTGCTGTCAGGGTTCCTCCGATCCATAATCCGTAGGTAGCGGTTATCCACTGCAGTAGTAGCCCTTGGGCGGCCTGAGCGAGCTATGTCATCGACAGTTCCCGTCTCTCTGTATCTCCTCCATGTCCGAAAACCATCGCTGTGGTTCACTCCGAGACACCTGGATACTTCCCTTGTTGAGAGCCCTTCCTTACACAAAGTAACAATGCGGAAGCGATCGAACCCCGGTATTGACCGTCTAGGCGTGGTTGAACTACAGGCAACACGAGCCGTGTACCTCCTTCCTGGTGGAATGACTGGAACTGATCGGCTGTCGGACCCCCTCCGTCTAATAGGCGCTGCTCATGCATGGTTGTTTACATCTCTGGGCGAGTTTAGTGACATGTCTGGACGGTCAAAGAGACTATGTCTGTGGTAAAATATCCACAGTCAACATCTATCTTCAGGATTTCTGTAAATCGGGGTGATGAAAAACTTTTTTTGATGTGTGTGTATACCAGTATTTATTACTTTTCCCTCTTATTGCCACTGCTACTGTCTTCTTCTCTCCCAGCATAAAATAGCGAAAATATGATCGCATGGCAAAGTTTTTGGGACAATTTTTAAAGACGCTGAAGGAGGTAGAATGAAACAGATGGTACCCAACTTTTCAGTCTTTTTAATAAACAAGAACATAATATAAGTTTTAGGCTTCCACGGACCGAAACGTTGGTTATTTAACTGTTTTTGTAGTTACAATGTCCAATACCCTAAATTATTTTATACAAAACAGGACCTTATTCACACTTTTTGTTCCGATAGGAACGTTTTTCTATTGGTTTCTTTCTTTTCTTGGGCATGTAACTCATATGAAAAGAAAAGCATTGGTCAAAAAAAAATTTAGATAATAACGCAATACTAACTTTACGCCTCAGACTGGATTGTACGCGCAAAAAATTTTGTGAACGTGCTCTGGTACTACAACATGGGGTTCTGAGACGATAACAGAGACGCTTTACACCATATCTCTCCGCGATACGTCATTTTAATCTGCGTTTCCAACTCACATATAATTATACGTTTCTATTTTACGTGTACAATTAGGGTAACTTTGAACCTCAGTATCTCGGAAATGGATAAAGACATGCGGAAAATTTTCAACGTTGTCCAAGATCGGGATCTTAGGAATACATCGTAAAAATTGCAGCCATTTTTTATGCGTAGAAGCCTCGGAGTCTGCAGCCGGGTTTTGGTAAAAAAAATGCCTAGAGAATATACCGCTAAAATTTGAGCTATTTATTATTTAGATTTGGCCTTACAGTGGATTTTATGTGTAGAAGTAGGGTAACTTTGAACCTCTCTGTCCTGGAAACTGATAGAAATATCAAGGAAATTTTCAATTCTGTTCGAGTTCGGGATCTTAGGAATATCGTAAAAATTTGAGTCTTTTTCAGTGCATAGTTGTCTTACCATAAAAGCCTTGGCTTTGTTTCGGTCCACTGGTGACGGCAAAAACCCCATTATGGGGTTTTCCGAGGAACCGCTTGTGAAGTAATTGTGCCTCCGTAAATTCCATCAAGATCACTGTAGACTACGTGAAGTGCAAAAACAACAACCGCTTTGCTCCGTTTCCTTAAGTAGAAGGAAGTGTGTTATATTCATACTTTGACCCTGTACTGTAGGGTAGCGACACCAAGACAGTCCTTCTGTGGGCTATGTTAATGCATC
Source organism: Schistocerca serialis cubense (assembly GCF_023864345.2). Taxonomy (NCBI): domain Eukaryota; kingdom Metazoa; phylum Arthropoda; class Insecta; order Orthoptera; family Acrididae; genus Schistocerca; species Schistocerca serialis. Next base: position 196,727,323 of record NC_064638.1, on the reverse strand, counting down.
ATAGCCCAAGGTTTATCCAAAATAATTGACCCTACATTTTTATCACCAACGGAACCCGATTAATGAGCACGAAAATTCTGTTTTTATACAAGGCGTTTTGGAACATATTAGGTACTCATGCTGTCGCGTGGTTACCGGTGGTAAAGTCAGGGTAAGGTGATGTCTGACAGATGCATTGGGCTTGGAGTAACAGCTTCGCGGGTCTGCCTTAACAAGTAACGTAACGAGATTTTGTATATGTCTCTATGGGAACGCTTCAGTGCTGTCACGGCTCTGTAGATAGCAACTGTTGCCGCCTACAACCGTTAGCGTTTCGCAGTTCAAAACTGGCAACAGTGCTACGAGATGTCAGGGATCCTCTTAAGTAGCCTCGACTATAGCAGCTGCAGTGTTAGGTCGAGTCTTCCAGTTTTAAGCTCCCTTTCAGATATACTGGAGTTCATGAAATTTACCCATCGAGCTGGCACAGTGGCTCACATCCGTTTATCCAACACTTACTGATCGAAATCATCAGTACGCTTATTAAAGGGCATTAATACGGTGTGTGACCGTCCTTCGCTTTTATGACAGCTTGAATTCTGCTGAGGACACTCTGAGTGGGGTTTCCGATTTTAGACGCAGTCTACTCTTCTTGAAAGGCCGAAGCCCGAGTAGGTAGTGATGTTGGATGTTGGGGTCTGGAACAAAGTCGACGTTCTTAGCCATCCCAGGCATGTTCCATGGGTTCACATCGGGACTGTGGGCAGGCCAGTCCACTTCAGGAATGTTAGCTCTCACAAACCATTGTCTCACAGACGCTGTCTTACAACAGGGTGCATTATCATGCTGAGACAGTCACTGTTCCTCTACTGTACACACCACATATTACATCATCCTTACGAATTTAGCTGTTTTTAAAGCGCGAAGAGAAGAGCACATTCTAGCCACGAAAACACACACATACCATAAAATCATTTCCTCTATACTTCAGTGGTATGACTGTAAATGATGGCCTGTAACGTCCTCTAGGCATTCACCAAACCCAAAACCTTCCATAGGATAGTCACAAGTTATAGCGTGGTTCATCACCCCAAATGACCCGTTGCAGTCATTCACTGCCCATTGCCGTTGTTCTTTCATCCATCTGAAGTGTGGCTTAACATTCACTAAAGATAAGTGTGGCTCATGAGACACCTCTCTTCTAGTGCGCCCCATTCCTTGTAACTGGCTATGTACAGGCATTGTGCCACCAGGACCGCTCACAGCACTTTGGAGCTCATTAATGGTTCCTCGTGTTCGTCTCATGCGATGTTTTAGAACTACTCTCCACAATGCTCAACGATACCTGTCCATCAGCACACGAGATCTGCCTGATTTTCTTCTATGTGTGGTTGTTCTTTCGTGTTTCCATTTCACAGTCACACCACTAACGTCAGACTTGAGTAACATTAGAAGATAGAAATGTTGCTGTTGGATGCGCTACTGAGGTGACACACAGTGACCTGGCCACTTTCCAAGACGGTGAGCGTCCCTGAATTACCCATTCTCTTCTTATTGCTTCTCTACTGACACACAGCTCAGCTCTCCCCAACTTTTGTTATGTTGGCGGTGTTGCCTCTCGTGACATCTGGTCTCTTCCGCATAACATACAGCTTTGCGGATTCTTTTAATATGATAGTATGTATGGTTCAAATGGCTCTGAGCACTATGCGACTTAACTTCGGAGGTCATCAGTCGCCTAGAACTTAGAACTAATTAAACCTAACTAACCTAAGGACATCACAGACGTCCATGACCGAGGCAGGATTCGAACCTGCGACCGTGGCGGTGTCGCTCGGCTCCAAACTGTAGCGCCTAGAACCGCACGGCCACTCCGGCCGGCTGTATGTATGTACACTCCTGGAAATTGAAATAAGAACACCGTGAATTCATTGTCCCAGGAAGGGGAAACTTTATTGACACATTCCTGGGGTCAGATACATCACATGATCACACTGACAGAACCACAGGCACATAGACACAGGCAACAGAGCATGCACAATGTCGGCACTAGTACAGTGTATATCCACCTTTCGCAGCAATGCAGGCTGCTATTCTCCCATGGAGACGATCGTAGAGATGCTGGATGTAGTCCTGTGGAACGGCTTGCCATGCCATTTCCACCTGGCGCCTCAGTTGGACCAGCGTTCGTGCTGGACGTGCAGACCGCGTGAGACGACGCTTCATCCAGTCCCCAACATGCTCAATGGGGGACAGATCCGGAGATCTTGCTGGCCAGGGTAGTTGAATTACACCTTCTAGAGCACGTTGGGTGGCACGGGATACATGCGGACGTGCATTGTCCTGTTGGAACAGCAAGTTCCCTTGCCGGTCTAGGAATGGTAGAACGATGGGTTCGATGACGGTTTGGATGTACCGTGCACTATTCAGTGTCCCCTCGACGATCACCAGTGGTGTACGGCCAGTGTAGGAGATCGCTCCCCACACCATGATGCCGGGTGTTGGCCCTGTGTGCCTCGGTCGTATGCAGTCCTGATTGTGGCGCTCACCTGCACGGCGCCAAACACGCATACGACCATCATTGGCACCAAGGCAGAAGCGACTCTCATCGCTGAAGACGACACGTCTCCATTCGTCCCTCCATTCACGCCTGTCGCGACACCACTGGAGGCGGGCTGCACGATGTTGGGGCGTGAGCGGAAGACGGCCTAACGGTGTGCGGGTCCGTAGCCCAGCTTCATGGAGATGGTTGCGAATGGTCCTCGCCGATACCCCAGGAGCAACAGTGTCCCTAATTTGCTGGGAAGTGGCGGTGCGGTCCCCTACGGCACTGCGTAGGATCCTACGGTCTTGGCGTGCATCCGTGCGTCGCTGCGGTCCGGTCCCAGGTCGACGGGCACGTGCACCTTCCGCCGACCACTGGCGACAACATCGATGTACTGTGGAGACCTCACGCCCCACGTGTTGAGCAATTCGGCGGTACGTCCACCCGGCCTCCCGCATGCCCACTATACGCCCTCGCTCAAAGTCCGTCAACTGCACATACGGTTCACGTCCACGCTGTCGCGGCATGCTACCAGTGTTAAAGACTGCGATGGAGCTCCGTATGCCACGGCAAACTGGCTGACACTGACGGCGGCGGTGCACAAATGCTGCGCAGCTAGCGCCATTCGACGGCCAACACCGCGGTTCCTGGTGTGTCCGCTGTGCCGTGCGTGTGATCATTGCTTGTACAGCCCTCTCGCAGTGTCCGGAGCAAGTATGGTGGGTCTGACACACCGGTGTCAATGTGTTCTTTTTTCCATTTCCAGGAGTGTATTTAATGTCTCCTGTCCCTAATAATGTCGTCGTTATGGTTTTTGAGTCAGGGGACTGGTTACACGTAGCTCTCCACGTCATTCTATCCTGGCCATGCCTCTTCATCTCTGCATAACAACCACACCCTTCATCCACATGCAATTTATATTCACTATCAATGACACAATCTAATGTGGTGTCACCGTCAGACACCACACTTGCTAGGTGGTAGCCTTTAAATCGGCCGCGGTCCGTTAGTATACGTCGGACCCGCGTGTCGCCACCATCAGTGATTGCAGACCGAGCGCCGCCACACGGCAGGTCTAGAGTGACTTCCTAGCACTCGCCCCAGTTGTACAGCCGACTTTGCTAGCGATGGTTCACTGACAAATTACGCTCTCATTTGCCGAGACGATGGTTAGCATAGCCTTCAGCTACGTCATTTGCTACGACCTAGCAAAGCGCCATTACTAGTTACTATTGATGCTGTAAAACATGTACCGTCAAGAGCGATGTTCACCATTTACGGATTAAAGTTAAGTATTCCACAGCTACGTCCTCTTTTTGCTAGTCTCATTTCCTTGACTTTGTTCCAGGCCTCACGCCAGCCTGCGTGAGCTAAAACGCGTGCCTCATAGCGGGTTGGCTCTCTTGCCAATCCACAACACATAATGTCATAATTTCCGTATCAGCTAACATTTCTGGATCTCCCAAGTTATTTTATATGCCATTGCAATAGTCATTTGTTACCCGATGATGGCCTAAAAAACCGAAACTACCTCTGTTGTTATTTTAAGCCAGCCCTGTACAGGGGATTTAGCTAATGTCAGATTCTCTTCTCTCGCCGCACAGATGGGAAAATTACTGTGCATATCACGTTGTTTTCATTCCTACTCCGATAGTCATTTGTTTCTACTCTACTTTCTAGCTTTTTTCAGGAAACGTTTTTTAGCAACGGTACGTTTTATTCTGTCCCAAGTAGTCTATCGAATCCATTCCACAATTCTTCTGCACCTTCTTTACATGAAGTCAGAAAGTCACGTCGCTCGCAAAGCTTAGCATCTATATCTGTTCGACTTACCATGATGTACCTCTTACGGAACTTTGTCGTTCTACACTGGGTTTTCGAAGTACGAATAAACAATAATGGCGATAAGGAACTGACGTGTCTTAACTATCCACTTTCGTCAACTCGTCCTTGCAGTTGTTACAGATTAGACATTAGGTTACAGTTTTTTCTCTTTTCTTCTCAGAATTTCGGCTATCTCACTTTCTATATTATTTTCGATGGCTTCCTATCGGATACCAAAATCGGCACTTTATGGCCACTACACAGACATTTGAATACATGCAGAAAATAATTGAGGACGTAGGGTGCAAATGCTACTCTGAAATGAAAAATTTGCGGAGGAGAGGAATTCGTGACGGGCCGCATCACACGAGTCAGAAGACTGATGACTCAGAAAAAAAGTATAGATGATACTCCACTCAGTAGTCGCAGATGCTCCCATGTAATACGGTGAGTGCTTGCTACTAAATTACTTGTTGACTATATTGTATTTATCCGTAATGTTCCTTGAATAGAATCGTACGACATTTGGTCTTAATTCTGCGTAGCGCAGTTGACGTATTACATCATTTAAAACTTCCGGGCTAACAGGCCGTTGTCGATATACACTATGTGATTGAAACTATCCGGACAGCTCCAGAAACATACGTTTTTCATATTATGTGCATTCTGCTGCCACCTACTGCCAGGTACTACGTATCAGCGACCTCAGTAGTCATTAGACGTCGTGAGAGAGGAAAATGGAGCGCACCTCGGAACTCACAGACTTCGAACGTGGTCAGGTGATTGGGTGTATTTGTGTCATACGTCTTTACGCGAGATTTAGACACTGCTAAAAATCCCTAGGTCCACTGTTTCCGATGTATATGTAAAGTGGAAACCTGAAGGCAGACGTACAACACAGAAGCGTACAGGCCGACCTCGTCTGTTGACTGACAGACCACTGACAGTTGAAGAGGGTCGTAATGTGTAATAGGTAGACATCTGTCCAGACCATCACACAGCAATTCCAAACTGCATCTGGATCCACTGCAAGTACTATGGCATTTAGGCGGGAGGAGAGAAAACTTGGATTTCATAGTCGAGCGGCTGCTCACCAGCCACACATCACACCGATAAATGCCAAACGACGCCTCGCTTGGTGTAAGGAGCGTAAACATTGGACGACTGAACGGTGGAAAAACGTTGTGTAGAGTGGCGAATCACGGTACATAATGTGGCGATCCGATGGCAGGGTGTGGGTACGGCGAATGCCCGGTGAACGTGATCTGCCAGCGTGTGTAGTGCCATCAGTAAAATTCGGAGGCGGTGGCGTTATGGTGTGATCGTGTTTTTCATGGAGGAGGCTTGTTTTGCGTGGCACTACCACAGCACAGGACTGCATTGTTGTGTTAAGCACCTTCTTGCTTCCCACTATTTAAGAGCAATTCGGGGATGGCGACTGCATCTTTCAACACGATCAAACACCTGTTCATAATGCACGGCCTCTGGCGGAGTGGTTACACGACAATAACATCCCTGTTGTGGACTGGCCTGCACAGAGCCCTGACCTGAATCCTATAGAACAACTCTGGGATGTTTTGGAACGCCGACTTCGTGCCAGGCCTCACCGACCGATATCGATACCTCTCCTCAGTTCAGTACTGCTTGGAGAATGGGCTGCCATTCCCCAGGAAACCTTTCAGCACCTGATTGAACGTATGCTTGCGAGTGTGGAAGCTTTCATCAAGGCTAACGGTGGGCCAACACCATACTGAATTCCAGCATTACCCATGGAGGGTACTACGAACTTGTAAGTCGTTTTCATACAGGTGTCCGGATTCTTTTTATCACATAGTGTATAAAACTTTCTCCTAACGCTTCTTCTCCCACTGCGGGATTCATCTTTAGAGATAAAATGGCTAACTGAAACGAGAACTCAGGAGAGTGCCTAATATATGGGCTGTGTAGAGGGCACCATGGTCCATCACATGACGCCGGCTACAAGATTATCTGTGGTAGCGCCAACATTCTCGACTGAAGGTAATCGATCGTCATTCTTGTGCTGCAATGTTAACATCTTTTAAATAAGTCGGTTCACAAATTTTTGGCGCCCTGTACACCAAGGTTTTAATGACACCTCTTTTTTGTCTGGGGTGGTGGTTAGAATCTTTATGCAGACAGCGGTTAGTATGCGTGGTTTTTCTGTATATCCACTAGCCCAACGTCCCGTCCCCTCGCTTGATAACGGACACACCCAAGAAATTCAGTTGACGATTATTTTCCGTTTCCATAGTAAGTTGTAATTTTGGGTTGACACTGTTGAGATATATCATGCAGGCAGAAAGTTATTCTGCACTGTGTGTATGTGCTGCGAAGGTATCACTGACGTAGCGGTACCACCTGGCTGGCCTTTTTCTGGCAGTCTGCAACGCCCGTCGTTCAAAGTTCACCATAAACAAATTGGCCACAGCCGGACTAAGAGGACTACCCCAATCTGTTCATAAAACTCATTATTGAATTGAAAATTAGTTGTCGTGAGGCAGTATCTGAGCACAATATCTGCTGGAAAAATATCCGCTGTACATGAGATAGCTTAGTTCACTGGGATCATCCTAAATAAGGACACAACATCAAAATTAACAACGATATTTCCTTGCCCTCTACACTGCCCCTATATTCAGCACTCTCTCGAGTTGCGGTTGCACCTTGCCATTTTACTTCTGAAGTTGCCCCCCCCCCCCCCCCCCCCCCCCCCCAGTTGGAGAGGAAATGTTAGGATAAGTTTTATATATCGACCACGCCCTGTCAGCCTGCAACTTTTAAGTGATGTCCGTACTTCCCGTGAAATCTTACACTGTATGCGTTGACATAATAGTATTCTTAGTATCATACCTCGTCACAAAGTAAAAACTATGTACGATGTTCAGAAAATTATTATGTCAGCCGTGCTACCCTGGGTTGAGACCGAATTTTATGCGATCAAGGGACAACACGGATAAATTCACTATAGTCAACAAGTAATTTAGTAGCAAGTGCTCTCTGTAGTACTTGCAAGCATCTGCAACTCCAGGGTGGGATATTATCGAAACACTTTTTCTCTGAGACATCAGTCTGAGTAGTTTCATGTGGCCCGACACGAATACCTATCCTGCGCTAATCGTTTCATTTCAGAGTACTACATGCACTTTACGTCCTCAGTTATTTGCCGGATGTATTCAAACTTCTGTCTTCTCGTACAGTTCCCTCTAGCACCACGGATGTTAGTGCCTGATGCCGTAACACATTTCCTATAATCCTGTCCGTTCTTCTTGTCCGTGTTTTCCGTATATTCTTTTCTTCGCCGATTCTTCGGAGAGCCTCCTCACTTCTTATCTTATCAGTCCACCTGATTTTCAACATTATTCTGTAGCACCATATCTCAAACGCTTCGATTCTCCTCTGTTCCAGTTTTCCCACCGTCCATGATTCACTACCATAGAATGTTCAGATCCACACATACATTCCCAGAAATTTCTTCCTCAAATTAAGACGTATGTTTGACACCAGTGAACTTAATATGGTAAGAGATGCCCTCGTTGCCTGTACAGGTCCACTTCTTATGTCCTCCTTTCTTCGTTCGTCATGGGTTATTTAGCCTCTAAGGTTGCAGATTTTCTTAACTTCTTCTAGTTCGTGACTACCAGTTTCTCGCTATTCTCATTTCTACTATTTCTCATTACCTTTTGTCTTTTTTCGACTTTCAGTCCATGTTCTGTACTTATGAGACTGTTCGTATCATTCAGCGGGACCTGTAATTCTTACTTACTTTCACTGAGGATAGCAATGCTATAAGGAAACCTTACAATTGATGTCCTTTGAGCCTGAATTTTAATCCCACACTTGGACCTTCCTTTATATCCGCCATCCCTTATTCGATTTATAGACTGAACGGAAGGCACGAAAGACAGCACCCCTGTCTCACAGTTTTTAATCTGGACACTTTGTTCTTGGTCTTACAGCCTTAATGTTCGCTCTTGTACATATATACTAGCGAACCTAGCAATGTTTTGCTATTGTTAAATATGTATGGAATTGGATATATGTCGTAATATGCTCTTCTCCTCTCTCTTCGTCCGTCTCCACCGGTCTTTGACCACCGTCTCTTTCTCTCCCCCCTCCCCCCCTCTCTGTCCATCATGTCCTTCGCCCTCCGTCTGTCTGTCCACTCCTACCCCATTCTCTCTCCATCTACTCCTGTCCCCTCTCTCTGCCCATTGCTCTTTACCTGCTCTTTGTCCATCTCGTCCTTCTCCCCCTCTCTCTATGCATCAATTCCTCCGTCCTCTCTCTGTCTACCCACGCCTATCCTGCCTCTCTCCATCTCATCCTCCCACCTCTCTCTGTCCATCTGCTCCTTCCCGCGCTCTACCATTGCCGCACCCCACCCACCTCCTCTTTCCTACTTTCTCTAGCCGTGAGTCCGCAGCTCGTAGTCTTGCGGTTGCGTTCTGGCTTTCCGCGCACGTGGTACCGGGTTCGATTCCCGGCGGGGTCAGGGATCTTCTCTGCGTTGAGATGACTGGGTGTTGTGTGTCTTTCATCATCATTGACTCGTAAGTCACCGAAGTGGCGCCAGCTAAAAAGGACTTGCAATTTCGGTGGCCGAACACACCGCATGGGGTCTCCCGGCCAACAATGCCGTACGATTATTTCATTTCTGAGCGTGAGTCTCTTTTATTGTTATCGGAAATTGATATTCAGTAGCAGTATTCTAATCGCAAGCCGATAAGCCATAGACAAAATTTTTCTGTTTTCTGTGAAAAACAACACAGTCCATTTATGCCTCACAAAACAGTGTTTACACTGTCCCTGTTCTCTGTCTCTCACTTCTTATTGTCACACTCACTTATTGTCACAGTCACTGTCACAGTAGCGCGTCTCTCATTGTTCAAACTTTTCTCAGTATTGGCATCACTCACGCATGTAATTCTAAACAATTAAAATTTCGCGGTTCTAATTAATTTTCTGTTCACTGTCTTATTCACTGTTCTCGCGTAGTTTCAATTCATCTGTGCGACACAAAGCTGTATTTCCACTGTCCCTGACCACTGTTTCTCACTTGTGATCGTCACAGGCACTGTCTACTATTTCGCCGCAAGCGCCTGGGCGGTACAGTCCTCAATCGAGGCACCAAATTTAACATAACTGTATTTACCTGCGCAGATATGCCATTGGTAGCTGCGCCAACAGAGACTCTGTTGCAAAGTGGGTGTCTAAAGTAGGCTTTTTTAGATGATGAGGTCTACACCAAGTTTGCAGTTCACAATATTGTGTGCTAAATAACCTAGTGTAGTGGCCAGATCAAATCTCATTTATAATAATTGTAATTTGCTCTCAATATTTGTTTCTGTCTGTAATTTAGCCCATCATTACAGAACCTAATATGAATTGGGCTGTAACCTGAATGCAGCTTGACTTTGACTTAAATGCGCAAAGGAAGTAAAATAGTTATCTGGCCCTAACTAAAATTTCCACTTACCTAGCGTCGTGACAACATTGTTGCAGATTTCCGAAAAGCACAACAGCAGACAGCAAGAAGGCAGTGGCTAAGCTAGATTTCTGTTTCTAAATACATATTCAAACTATTTCATGCGATAATGAATAATGATATACAGTGCAGTGGGGAGAGTAAGTATTCCTATGAAATGATATTCCAAGACAACGATTTCAGAATGAAATATATTTTCAAAACGACTGAGAAATAATTACTGTGCTCTTTACGCATATCATTGATCTGAACAACACTAAGCTTAACAAAATGAACAATAATTTAAAAAGGATACGAAGCTCACAGAGAATTTCTATTAAGGTCAAACAGCTTAATTAATTAATATGCAAATCCATGATTCTGGAGAGTGGAGTGATCTTTCTCTGAGCTCTGAGCAATTTAACTAGCTGAAAATAATCATTCCTAGCTGCGCGGTGCTCAAGTCTTACCTCAGACTTCTTCTCTTCAAAAATACTGATATTATTCAAAATTTATATTTCTTTCATTTTTCAATGTAACCATCATATTCTTGCTATCCTTTCTTCACCTATCAAATACAATCACAAGTCAACACATACCTGCTAAGTACGTCCATCACCTGCCACACTTGAACTAAGACTGTATCTAACTGCGCAGAGAAAAGGCTGTGGCACGACAAGACCAAAAAATGTTTAACAGTAACGTAACTTACTGTCTCTGTGATGTGCACATCGATGACATACAAAAATCAATATTACATGACCACCTTACATAATTTATGCACAGATAAATGGTTAGCCACGTACTATCTCGGTTGATATCTTATGAAATGATTGTCGAGCGCAGTAAAGTAACGTTGAAGTAGTTAAACACAATTATTATCGCGCGGAATGTGAATGGTTAATACAGACACTGAATAAAGTTCTCACATCATAGTTCTTGAAGTACAACTGTCAGGTCAATAAGAAAACGAAGTGCACGTTAAGTAGTATTTGTAAATAACCCAGTTCATAGTCGGAATCTACTGTCACAGTTTGCATTTCTTATTACTAAGTCTAAAATATTTCATCAAATTAATTGCAAGTGCACAGCATTGATCAATAAAGCAGTCCCTTAATCATGTAGATAACTCCTGGATGCGTGATTTAGATAAAACTTGCACATTGTATGAGTTGTAATTAGTGCTATATCGTCTGCGGTACATTACTGGACACAGAGCTTGCTCGTTTCATAACTTTCCTCAAAGTAATTAAAATCACTTCCGAGATGTTCTTTTTATAAGTCTGTAATAATTAGAATTGTTGTTCTTTGCTGGAGTTTTACAAATTAGAGTTAAAAATTTACGTTTCTGATTAACTCAGTAGTGAAGGAAGGAGCTTCTGAATGTGAACATTTTGATACAGCAGTAATTGCTATTTAATTACGATGTCTAGTTGGCCAAGACATGGAACTCTATTTGAGTAACAGGTTTTTAGTTTAAAATGCTAATTACTTTGGAATTAAATGATCACGAAATTACTAACATACGTTCGTCATTATCTGTACACAAGCAGCATATGGATCAGACTGCCTAACATTGAATCATTGAATAACAAAGGCGAATTAAGAGAACTGGAAAAAAGAGAGAGAAACGTGACAGGAATCGCTTCAGGCTACTGGTAGAAAACGCAAACTATGAAGAAGATGAGCAAAACCTCGACACAAAAGAGTTTGGACAGATGAGCAGAGACGAGCAGTTGGAGAGAAAATGAAGGAGTACTGGGAAGAAAGGAAGAAAAAGAAACACCTTAAGTCTTAAGTTGTATGCGGTCCATAGCTGGCCAAATTCTTAAATAAATAATATATATATATATATATATATATATATATATATATATTTGATGTGCTTTATGAGGAAGGCAGTAGTGGGACAATGAGATCGAAATATGAAATTACTGGTGTCGATAATTCGCATGATTTGAGGCAAACCAATTAGTTGATTAAATCTTGATAACCGATGGAATGTAATAAATACTAAAGTTAATTAAGAAAAAGCTTATGTCAATGTCTGAGACTTTTAGAAACTGTGGAATTGTCATATAAATAATACTATTGAAGATATTTGCAAAGGAGAAAAAGGAATAAAAATTGCTGGGGAAAAAATGTAACTGCAGGAAAGAATCCACTTTCTTTGTTACACGCTGTAATTATACAACATCTGAACTACTAAGCTGAGAAGATTATATTAGATGAAACTTTAAATTATGGATTTTTTCCTGTTCCCGATCTTAATGCAATAAAGCCTGTACGTTGCCCCAAACTGTGCTCAAGATACTTGTGTAAACTCCATGAAAATTCTTGCAGTAGTTTTGGAGATTAGCGTGTTCACACAGGCAGACACGGCCGTTCTACAGTTTTATTTTTAATATATAGACACAGATGTGTTTAGTAATCTATTGATACCTGTTCCGTACTTAAGTGGCCTTTGGAGTGATATTTCTTGGTACTGATGGGAGCCAGTAGCTGGTCAGCTACAGAGGTGGTATCCGGCAGGAAAAGCGGTAAAGTAAACATCCACCGCAGCTCCAGAGAGCAGAAAATAATGATACGAATGCATAAGTGTCTATCTATACCAGGGGCACCCCCCTTTCCCCCTCAAGCCTGCTACTAGCTCTGGGACAAAGTAAAAAGTTTTTTCTGAAGTCAGATGTTTCAGGAAATCAGGAAAAGATTTAAAAGCCGGTTATACAACGGTTTTTAACTGTGTCGTAACTGGAACTTTTTATGGTTATTCATCTTCCAAAATATTAAAAATACTCCATACACCCAGGTGTAGACTTCCCACTACAAACTATCATAAGAGCGTCCTGGATCTTTAGATATACATATTATAAATTGAAGTTCCCAGTAACGTCAGGAATTACTGTACAGATTTTGAAACGGTTTTCACTAACACACAGACTGATTCACGACAAAGTTTTGTGTTTATAATTTATAAATATTCTGCACAAAATGTCTGAACTATATTGAACACAAGTCCTCATCCGGTTTTTTCTGTCCGTATGTGAAGGTTAATCTCAGAAACTACTGCAGAGATTTAGATACGGTTTTCACTGATAGAGAGACTTATTCACGAGGAATATTTGTGTGTGCAGTTTATCAGTGTTACAAGTCACTCGTATTGAGCGAAGCCGGGGTGGGGTTCACTAAGCATGCCTAAATTAATCACTGTATCAGCGATAGAATATGTTGCGCTTGTGCTCACATCTGCCAGATATCTGTGGTAAGCCTCGATTAACCCACCTGCTCCCAACAGACCCGCCTTTCAGCTGTCTGCTGGCTGACAGCTTCGCTCATAGCTCCTGTTGTATCGCTATCAACAACCGCTTACGCACACGTCCATTATTAACATGAGAGCACCTGGTGGATAATCTACAGCAATCTCACACGTCATCGGCAGTCTCCCGTCAACAGTAGAAAGTAATGCGTCGCCTCCGGGCACCCTTCTCTCTGTTTACCCGTACGCTAGCTTTTAGCAGCGGCTTCGTACATGCGCGGTACAATGTATGTCTGGACCTCTGCTGTATTGTACCATGCCTCAGAGAGGATGTGAAATTTAACTCTGATATTCAGCCGTGCGTCAAGATCTTTGGTCCCGAAAGACGTTGGCAAAACTATTGACTCGCTCCAGTGCTCATCCTCGCGATATAGTTGGCATACTGATCGGCACAAATATAGAGGCAAATTTCACTTCACACTCATAAAGTCTTCCACTCTTAAATCCATGATGGTAGATGTTAGATGTGGATTCATCAAAATAATCAGGAAAAATTTAGATCCTTCCGTAATCTGCATTCCCCCTTTTATTTCCCTGTCCCCTCTACCACCTGCTTCATCACACGCTGTCTCTTTTCCACATCACACACTCCACTCTTCCACTGCCACCTCGCGGCCTCTTCCTTTTCCTCCTGCCTACTGCTCTTCTACAGCTTCCCATCCTACCCCTTCTCTATTTCCTTCTCCCCTTCTTCTTTGCACATTTCCTCCTCGCCTCTACATACATCCACATGCAAACTCCGAAAGCCACTGTGTTGTGCGTGGCAGGGGTAGCCTATACCAGCACTACTCATCTCGTTTTCCGTTGAACTTGCAAACAGGGCGAGGGTAAAATGACTGTGTTTATGCCTCCGTAATATCCCTAATTTGTCTAATCTTATCTCCATCGTCGTTAAGCCAAATGTACGTCGGCGGCAGTACAACTGTTCTGCAGTCAGTTTCAAACGCCAGTTCACTAAATTTTCTCATTAGTATTCCTATAAAAGAACGTCGCCTTACCTCCAGCGATTCCCAACTGAGTTCACGATGCATCTCCGTAATACCAGCGTGTTGTTCGAACGTACCGGCAACAAATCTAGCAGCCCGCCTCTGACTTGCTTCGACTTCTTCCTTTAATCCGACCTTATGTGGGCGCAAAACACTAGAGCAATACTCAACAATGGGTCGCACTAGTGTCCTACATGTGGTCTCTTTTACAGATGAACCACACGTTCCTAAAATTCTGCCAATAAACCGCATTCGACCATTCCACTGAGCCGTGGTGAAGAGCGCGCCGCAGCGCGTTGTGTGAAGCGGTCGCCCTCCGTTTCTTACGGTGGCACCGCTGTGGAAATCGCAGCTTTGGTGTCTCCCTCTGGTGGGAAAGCGGAAAGGTTGCCTGTTCACATGCACTTAAGGGGCGCTATCAGCTCGGCAGGGGGGCAGTCGGAGTGAGGCTAGGTCAGTCTCGCGTCACCAGTTGCTGGTCTGGCTCTCGTTTGCATTTGTGCGGCAGTTAGTGTCTGTCTGTCGTCGGAGTGCTAGTATGTCGTTTGGATCAAACTTTAAAGCCAGAAAATGAGAGTCTTGCCACTCCGCCAGTAACAGAACTCAGCTAGTGGTCGCCTGGTCGGGGCTGAGTTCCTGCATCTGAGTCTGCGCGTTAGGCCGCCAGTCTGTTCGAGTTGCTCGGGCAACGGTCATTGGCGGTTGGATCGGTCGGTCGCGCACTGAGACACGTGATGACTTGTCCGCCTTGAACGTCGGCGCATGTGAGGTCCCCACGTGAGTCCAGTGGGCAGCGCCGTGTAGAAAGGGGTAGTGGCTTCGCGGTCCACACGAGAGCAACAGTAGCAAAACCACGACATCGGGCTGGCCGGGGCGAGCTGCGGAGCCGTGAGACGGGAGATCGGCGCGCCTTCCTGTGTCCGTTGAAGCGGCTGGCAGCGGACGGTTCGGGAGAGCATTGAGGGTTCTGCGCCAGGTCTTCGCCAGAAATCGCAGTTTATTAGAAGTTGAGTGATTGGAGATATGTTGTTTCATTTAATTGTTAAATTGTGAGGTCACCAGCCGCTTGTTTTGGGGTCGTCCCACCATTCTTCTCCGTTTGCCCACCCGCGGGACGGTGGTTATTTGTGAATTAGGTGGTCCGTTTTTTCCCTTGTGGAATTGGGGAGGTTTAGAGCAATCTGCGATTCGGATTGTTTAGTAACCTCCCTCCCCCCCCCCCCCCTCTCTGTCAATCTGCCATACGTTAATAGCTGCCTCTGTCAAGTTTGTCGGATTCGGTGTTAACGAATTTATTGCTTAAAGGCCGAATTCTTGAAATATGCTTTTATCTTGCCTATCATCTTGCGAGGTGGTATATGTGTAATGTAGAGCATGTTGTATATTTTATGTAAGTCTGTATTTTATAGGTTTTATTTAAATAGTGATTTTAGGTTATAAGGTTGCCACCCTTCCACCGTAAGATTGCTTTAAAAAAAAATGCGCTTTCGGTGGCAAATAATTTGAGTGTTGTACCATTTCCATCCCTCTTACGGGGTGCATAGTTTACGTGTTTGTGCGAGGTGTTAAAATTTTTTTTACTATAAAGTAATCTGGTGTGTTGCAGATTGGCACCAGTGTACTCTTTCAGATGTTGTTGTGAGCGGTCATGCTACGGTCGTGATGAAAGGGAGCAGGCAAGCTTCTCAGCCCGAAGGCTCATACTGTTAATATTGTTCTTTCTGCCTCTAAATAAAATTGTAACTTGATATTTAGAGGGTGCTTTTCTGCTTATAATTTTAAATCTGTTTTTAAAAAAAGCTTTTAGGAATAAAATTCACGTTTGTTAAAAGTAATTTCATTTTCCATCAGTTACTTCCTGGCAACTGCTTCCACGCTCACCTAGTGTGATTAAATGTGTTAATGTTCTTGATGAATCGCTAGTAAATAAGGTAAATTCTTTAAGAAAATATTTTGAAAGTAAATTTACGCTCACATTTCCTATTGCTTTGTAACATCACACATGGATATTTAACCTACGGGACTTTGCCAGGCACTACACTGCTAATACAGTATGCGAATCTTACGGGTTTGTTTTTCCTACTCATCTGCATTAACTTACATTTTTCTGCATTTAGAGCTAGCTGCCATTCAACACACCAACTGGAAGTGTAGTGTAAGTTATCTTGTATCTTTTTACAGTCATGCAGCGACCATATATTCCCATCAGCACACTGCCGACGACTCATGCTAAACTTGTTTTCTGATCATTTATGCATGCAGAAAATAATGGCGGTCCTATCACATTTCTGTGGGACACTCATGACGATACCTACGTCTCTGATGAACACTCTTCTAAAAACTCACATAACCTATGAACTATTTCGTATGCTTGTACCGTCGTTAACTGTCGGCAGTGTGTCAGCGTGTCAAATGCTTTACGTGAAACTAGGAATATGGAATCCGTCTGTTGCCCTTTACCCATGGTTCGCAGGATCTCATGTGAGAAAAAGGAAAGCTGAGTTTCGCTTGAGCAATGTTTTCTGGAACCGTGCTGGTTTGTGGACAAAAGTTTTTCCCTCTCATGGAAATTTATTATATTCGAACTGAGATGATATTGAAGTGTCTGATGCAAACCGATGTTAAAGATACTGCTCGGTAATTTAGTAGGTCTTTTTTTTGCGTTTTTTTATACAGGATTCACCTGCTTTTTTTTTCAATCGCTTGGGAATTAGCACTGGGCGAGAGATTCGCGATAAACACAAGCTAAGTAAGTGGTCGATGCTGTAAACTACTCTTTGTAAAACCGAATTAGGATTCGATCAGTGTCTGGTGGATTATTTGCTTTCAACTCTTTCAGTTGCTTCTCTAACCAGCGATGTTTATTGCTATTTCCTCCATGCGGGATTCTGTGCGACGGTAAAGCAGCTGTATGTTTGTCCGATACTCAATCGTGACCGATTTCTTAATTGTGAAATTGAAAACTTGGGCTTCACTTTTAATGCCTTTTACTGCCACATCAGATTCGTCAACGAGCGGCTCGATAGAAGGCTTTTCGCGATTTTACGTAGGACCACAATTTTCTCGGCAAAGATCTATTGCTATGGTATGACAGTGGTAGTAGTTGCAAGCTTCACTCATCGATCTTTTTACGGACGCACAAATTTCTACTGATATTTGCGCGTTCTCTTTTGCACAGAGCGTACAACAGCCTTTGTTTCCTTAGCATTTTTCGATTTTCATTGTTAAACCTCGGTGCGTTTTTCCATCCTTAATCCACTTACTTGGCACATAATTTCTCCAGAGTATGATTTACAGTCCGCGTAAACTTTGTCCACAATTTCTCTACGTCTGTCGCACTGGAACTAAATGAGTCAATTCATTGTCTAAGTGGGTATAGAACAATTGTCTGTCCGTTCTTTTTAGCAGAAATGCTCTGCTACCCTTCATGAGTGATTTATTAATTTTAGTAACCATAGTCGCTGCGATTACATCACTGTCACAAATTGTTGTATCTGTATTGACACGGTCGAAAGGGTCAGGCCTGTTTGTAGCTATAGGACCTAAAATATTTCCAATGGCTGTGGGCTGTCGAATTAGCTGCTCAAGACAGTTTTCAGGAAACGTCTTCCAAAGAACTTCGCAAGACTATCTGTCTGTCCCCCTGGCAATGAATCCATAGACGTCCCAGTAGACTCGGTAGGCCAAAGTCACGTCCAACTCATACTGCAGGAGCTGGGAATTTCCACACAATTGGCCATAGACTTTCTGTCAATAACTCTACAACCGTGCATCTCATCTTCCTCTTCTCTACCTCCAACTCATCCATCTCCTCCTCTTTATGAGTATACTTCTCCTCCTCCTTCTCCCTACATCCAACTTCCCGATCCTCGATCCTCCCTTTTCTGTCCACATCCTCCTTCCTCTCTCTCTCTCTCTCTCTCTGTTTCCTCCTTCCCACTCTCTGTCCATCTGACGAAGGTCAGCAACGTCGTTCTCACCACCGTAGTACTTCTTTCCAGAGAATAATTTCAAATGGTTCAAATGGCTCTAAGTACTATGGGACTTAACATCTGAGGTCATCAGTCCCCTAGATTTAGAACTACTGAAACCTAACTAACCTAAGGACATCACACACATCTATGCCCAAGGCAGGATTCGTACCTGCGACCGTAGCAGCTGGGTGGTTCCGGACTGAAGAGCGTAGAACCTCCCGGCCACAGGAGAGAATAAGTGTTGAGTGTACCAACTTCTACTGAAATCGATCCAGTGGTTTAGGAGAAGATGTGAAACATATATACGTTCATACACACACACCTACATCCATTTATATTTCGCACACTAGCTCAGAAACCCGGCGTTGGATGCGTATTTATGTACTCCAATCTCTATTAGTCTATTTCCTCCTCCCTCCTCTCTTTCTCCGTGTCATCGTTTCCCCGCTGTACATCTTCTCTTATCCCTCTCTCTGTCCATCTCCTCCTTCATCCTCTTTTCCATCCACATCCTCCTCACCCTCTCTCTACCCATCCTCTCTCTTTACCCATTTCACCTCTCTCCTTTCTCAACCTCTCCCCTCTTGTCTCTGTCTATCACCTCCATCCCTCCCTGTCTCTGTCCACCATCCCCTCTCTCTGTTTGCCTCCTCCACCCCCCACTCTTGGCCAATCTTTTCCTGCCCCTTTCTCTGTCCATCTCCTCCTCCCCTCTATCAATCTACTCCTCCTCATCTATACATATCCTCCTTCCCCCTCTGTCAGTCTCCTCTTCCCCTCTCTAATTCCACCTCATCCTTCCCCTCTCTCTGTCCATCACATCCTCCCCTTCACAATCTCCATCTCCCTTTTCATCGCCTTCCCATTCCTTTCTCTTTCCATCCCCCCCTATCCCTCTCATTGTCCATCCTCTTTCCTTTCCCTGTCGATATCCATCTCCCTCTCTCTTCATTTCATCCCATATCGCTATGCCTGCCTCTTCCTACCCCTGTCTCAGTCCATCTCCTCCTCTTTCCCTGTTCATCTCCTCCTCTCATTTCTCTCTGTTTCCCCCTCCCCTACCTCTATCCAACTCTTCCTCTACCTCTCCATGCCTGTCTCCTCCCTCCCCCACACTGTCCCTGTGGTGTCACCGCGAGACACCACACTTGCTAGGTGGTAGCCTTTAAATCGGCCGCGGTCCGTAGTATACGTCGGACCCGCATGTCGCCACTATCAGTGAGCGCAGCCACACGGCAGGTCTAGAGCGACTTCCTAGTACTCGCCCAGTTATACAGCCAACTTTGCTAGCTATGGTTCAATGACAAAATACGCTCCCATTTGCCGAGACGATAGTTAGCATAGCCTTCAGCTACGTCATTTGCTACGACCTAGCAAGGCGGCATTACCAGTTACTATTGATGCTGTAAAACATGTACCGTCAAGAGTGATGGTCACCGATTAAAGTTAAGTATTCCAGCAGCTACGTACGTTTTCTGTTAGTCTCATTTCCTTGACCTGTTCCAGACCTCACGCCAGCCCGCGTGAGCTAAAACGCGTGCCTTTCGGCTTCCTCTCATAGTGGGTTGGCTGTCTTGCCAATGCACAACAGTCCCCATCTCCCTTCCCTTTTCTTGTTATCACACTCATCCCAATGGGAGTTTAGTGGTTTCTACTTCTACAGAATTTCTTTCCAGATTGTAAGTAATATGTGTAACAAATTTGATTGCAATTGTTCCAGGGGCTTAGGACGAGATGTGGAAAGTACATACACACATCACAAAAAGCTTTCCATCACCTTGGTTCCGAGAGTTCCGGAACTTTTCTGAAAAGTGGAATAGAGATCAACATAAACATCATTACCACCCTTTTCATGCTCATGAAAACCACACATGTACCACCATACAGCGAGACCTTCAGAGGTGGTGGTCCAGATTGCTGTACGCACTGGTGCCTCTAATACCCAGTAGTACGTCCTCTTGCATTGATGCATACCTGTATTCGTCGTGGCATACTATCCACAAGTTCATCAAAGCACTGATGGTCCAGCTTGTCCCACTTCTCAACGGCGATTTGGCGTAGATCCCTCAGAGAGGTTGGTAGGTCACGTCGTCCATAAACAGCCCTTTCCAATATATCCCAGGCACGTTCGCTATAGTTCATACCTGGAGAACATACTAGTCACTCTAGTCGAGCGCCGTCGTTATCCTGAAGGAAGTCATTCAGAAGATGTGCACGATGGGTCCGCGAATTGTCGTTAATTAAGATGAATGCCTCGCCAATATTCTAGCGATATGGTAGCACTATTGGTCAGAGGGTGGCATTCACGTATCGTACAGCCGTTCCATGACCATCAGCGGCGTACGTCGGACCCAAATAATGCCACCCCAAAACAGCAAGGAACCTCCACTTTGCTGCACTCGCTGGACAGTGTGTCTAAGGCGATCAGACTGAGCGTGTTGGCTCCAAATACGTCTCCGACGATTGTCTGGTTGAAGGCATATGCGACACTCATCAGTGAAGAGAACGTGATGGCAACCCTGATCGGTCCATTCGGCATGTTGTTGGGCCAACCTGTACCGTGCTGCATGGTGTCATTATTGCAAAGATGGACCTCGCCATGGACGTCGCAAGTGAAGTTTTGCATCATGCAGCCTATTGCACACAGTTGTAACATGACGTCCTCTGGCTGCACGAAAAGTATTATTCAACACAATGGCGTTGCTGTCAGGGTTCCTCCGAGCCATAATCAGTAGGTAGCTATCATCCACCGCAGTAGTTGTCCTTGGGCAGCCTGAGCGAAGTATGTCATCGACAGTTCCTGTCTCTCTGCATCTCCTCCAAGTCCGAACTACACGCTTTGGTTCACTCCGAGGCTCCTGGACATTTCTCTTGTTGAGAGCCCTTTGTGGCATAAAGTGACAATGCGGAAGCGATCGAACCTTGGTATTGATCGTCTAGGCATACTTGGACTACAGACAACACGAGCCGTGTACCTCCTTCCTGGTGGAATGACTGGAACTGATCGGCTGTCGGACCCCCCGTCTTAAAGGCGCTGCTCGTACATGGTTTTTTGCATGTTTGGGCGGGTTTAGTGACATCTCTGAATAGTTAGAAGGACTGTGTCTGTGGTACGATATCCACAGTCAACGTCGATCTTCAGGAGTTCTGGAAACCGAGGTGATGCAAAACTTTTTTTCATGTGTGTGCATACATACATACTTTCCTCCATTTTTATAATTCATATATATATATAATGTGCGAGTGTGTGTGAGTGAGTGTGTGTATGTGCGTGTGTATAGAGCTCCGTGCCAACAAAATCACTGTTCTTCGAAATTTTCTGACCTTCTGTGAGAATATTTCGACCCGTTACGTTTTGTGGGAAACACGTATATTGCAGATTAATGATGCTGACATATAATACACTGAGTCTGAAAGATCTGACAGTGAGTAATGCCACAACAATTTCCACTAATAGTTACAGACAGAATTTTTCTATAACTAAGAAATATGATACAGCTGTTGTTCTGTACGTTATTTGATTTGCGTGTGTACTAAGACTGGAAGTACTAAATTATTTTCTGTAACGTTAATTGAATTACTCGTCGGTGCTTCGCAGAACATGTCAAGAAGACGAGAAAGGAACCACTTCCAAGATACTATGTGTCTGGTTTGCAGATTATCAGGTAAGTATTTCTTGATTTCCTGTTTTTATTACCCTATCTGATTTTTTGGTAATTGATTTCGACTTCTCCGTTATCTGTGCCTTGTTATTCGTGGGCTAATGGTAGACTTGTACAGATTATTATCAGTTGATAATAACGTTAAAATAAAATAACGGACTATAGGAAACTTAAACCGGAATCTCTTCTTTATTCAGTAGCCAATACGACGCGCAGCAAGTCGTAATTGTAAATTTGTCCCTATGTGTTAATAACACGAAGTAGTTACTGACGCAGTGTCTAGTCGATTTATAGCCATGGCACAGCACGACAGAAAACTAAAGTCAGAAAACTTCAAAAACTGAGAGAGAGAGAGTGAGAGAGAGAGAGAGCGAGACAACGAGGGAGAGACAGACAGCGAGAGAGAGAAACAGTGAGAGAGAGAGAGAGAGAGAGAGAGAGAGTCAGTGAGAGGCAGAGAGAGAGAGAGAGAGAGAGAGAGAGAGAGAGAGAGAGAGAGGGAGACAGTGAGAGAGAGAGAGAGAGACAGTGAGAGAGAGAGAGAGACGGCGACAGAGAGTAAGTACAAGCCAGAATAGGATAACGATGCATAAAACCGTATGCGTGTAGACTGTACACCAGGCGCGTCCAGACTGTGCCCCTGGGGCGCTAGCGCCCGCTATCGTCCGCGGCCAGCGCCCCGGGCGGATTCGTGTGTTGCCGCAGTGGCCGAGCCGTGTCGCTCAGCTGGCCGTGCGGACCGCCCAACCGCCCCGCGCACCTGCCATGCGCTTCGTGAGGACGACAGACCGCCGCGCCATGGACTCACACATCGCCAATTTAAAGAATTTCTGGCTGATATCGAAGCAGAATACCCGGACATCCCCTACCACACCGAAGTAAGGTGGCTGAGCAGAGGAATGGTGCTTCATCGGTTTTTCTCCTTGAGGAGTGAAATAAATAGGTTTTCGGAAATGAAAGGACTCCAGAAAAATTACTTTGTGATCCTAAGTGGGTGGCGAATTTGGCTTTTTTGAGTGACCTTTCTGGTCATTTAAATACTTTGAACATTTCACTCCAAGGCGAAAATCACTCTGTTGTTGATTTAGTGCAGACTATTCAAGCATAAAAAAAAAAAAAAATATTTTGTGGAAAAAACAGTTGCGCGAGAAGAATTGTGGTCAGTTTCCTGCACTAGACAGTGTTAAAGAAGATGTGGATTTTTCAGATTATGTTCAAATCATTTGCGAATTACAAGAACAGTTTGAAAACAGATTTTTGGAGTAAGTCAGCTGCAGCCGGCCTTAGATATATTTGTTCGCCCGTTTTTCCCTTCGGCGGAGAACGCCTCACGAGTGCTTCAACTAGAGCTGATTGATCTGCAGTGCGATATCCGCCTGAAGGACCGCTTTCTTACATGTGAAACTTTCGATGACTTTTACAGCTGTCTTCCACGAGAGAAATATCCTCTTCTGCACAAGCACGCGACCGAAGTTCTCTCAATGTTTGGTTCCACGTATATTTGTGAGCGCTTTTTCTCTCTTTTAAAGCTTGCTAAAACTAAGAAACGTTCATTACATGGCGAAAAAAATTTGACTAATTCTTTGAGGTTAGCAGTCTCACGGAATATCGTACCAAACCTAGACAAAGTCGTTACCTCGAAAAAGAAAAACGGATAAAATGTTAATTGTCTTCTTTAACAATGTTGTCTGTAAGAATTAAAGAGCTTTATAACCTTAATTCTATTTTTAATAAGTTTTCAAACTTGGTCAGTTAATATTATTACGTACCAAACAGCAAACTAAGGATCCGATTTCAAAACTCTGAAAATGGACATAAATAGCTGTAGCATGAAGTATAACAAAAAATATTTATTTGTAATTACTAACAGTAAGAATGAGACTCTATATCCCTTACATAAAATTTTTTCTAAAATAGAATATTTTGTTTACGTTTGATCTGACCGCGGGACACTCCAGCGTAGAGCAGTGCTGTGCGATCTACACTCGTTCCGCAGCTCTCTCTCTCTCTCTCTCTCTCTCTCTCTCTCTCTCTCTCAGTCCTATGCCGATACTAGCGACACACGGTCGCGGACGGGGCGCTGAACTACACTGCATTGCACCCGCGGGGCGCAATACTTGAATGAGCCTGCTCTACACAAAGAGCCAAAGAAGCGGAAGTCTGAACTGACTTCTTGCGATTAACGTGACTGACTTGCAAATTACGATTTCTGGTGATATTTAGTGTTTGAAGTTTTCTCACTATAGTTTTCTGTCGTGCTGTGCCATGGATTTAAATCGACTAGGCACTGCGTCAGTAACTACTTCGTGTCATTAACACAAAAATCACCACAGTGGCGCTACATAGGGAGAAATTTACGATTACGACATGCTGCGCGTCGTATTGGGTACTGAATAAAGAATAGGTTCCGGTTTTAGCTTCCTATAGTCTGTTATTTTATTTTAACGTTATTATCAACTGATAATAATCTGTACAACTCTTCAGTTAGCCCACGAACAACAAGGTAAAGATAACGGAGAAGTCGAAATAAATTACAAAAATCTATCTCTCTCTGCCAGCCGTTGTGGACGAGTGGTTCTAGGCACTCCAGTCCAGAACCACGCTGCTGCTATCATCGCAGGTTCAAATCCTGCCTGCGACATGGATGTGTGTGATGTCCTTAGGTTAGTGCTAAGTCTAGGAGACTGATGATCTCAGATGTTAAGTCCCATAGTGCTTAGAGCCATTTGAACCATCTCTCTCTCTGTCTCTTGCTGCCTCTCGCTGTCTCTCTCTCTCTCTCTCTCACACACACACACATACACACACACACACGCACACACACACACACACACACACACCACACACACACACACACACACACACACACACATATATATATATATATATATATATATATATATATATATATATATATATATATATAGGCACAAGTAATGCACCTGGACATGTTACTGTTCTTCAAAAACCAATTGTAGTTACAAGTTGTCATCCTTTTCTCCATTAAATTGTTTCACAACTATGTCGAAACTGCTCAGGACTAAATGTTCCATATCATCTATAGATAACCGAGTTTTAGGTGATTCCAGTACATTAAATTTCATGATTTTAAACAAACGTAAGACCTAGTCGATTATGATTAACAAACCTGTTTCGACAAAAAAAAAAAATTGGGGAAAAATGACCAGTAGTCTTTATGATGCCGTGAATTCCACAGCGCCGCGCGGGATTAGCCGAGCGGGCTAGGGCGCTGCAGTCAGAGACTGTGCGGCTGGTCCCGGCGGAGGTTCGAGTCCTCCCTCGGGCATGGGTGTGTGTGTTTGTCCTTAGGATAATTTAGATTAAGTAGTGTGTAAGCTCAGGGACTGATAACCTTAGCAGTTAAGCCCCATAAGATTTCACACACCTTTGAACATTTTTTTTTTTTTTTTTTTGAAATCCACAGCAACGCAGATGAATGAACATGGCGTGATACTGCAGAACGCTTTTAGTAGCGAGAGTGGAGCGAAATGAGCATGCAAAAGCTCCATTCTCCGATGACTGTTCTGAATTTGAAATACTGTGCACTTAATTCTGTTTAGCGTTACTGTTATTTTCTTTCCGAGCCTACCAACACAACGAATTTCCACTGCCAATGTGACGCTGCAACGGCAAGGAAAATGTATTAACGGTTACAGGACGACGTATGTTTCATAGTTGGTACTGGTAAAGTGAATTATTAATTCATATTCAATGCACTGACTGTAATTGCGAAATATATTTATGCAGTGTCATTACGTATCTACAGACATGAAAGCGTGTGTGCAGGAGGACTAAATTGCATTTTTGCTAAGGCAGGTGAATGTAATAACGCTTTATCAATTCATTGCTTATAAAAGGTATAACCTGCTAGAAATGGGTAAGTACCAATGGTGTCTTGATGTAAGACTGCAGCAGAACTAATGAAAGTTTTCGTTAAGTTTCATGTGGCGTAATATCAATTGGAAATATATATATATATATATATATATATATATATATATATATATATATACAGGGTGTTTCAAAAATGACCGGTATATTGGAAACGGCAATAAAAACTAAACGAGCAGCGATAGAAATACACCGTTTGTTGCAATATGCTTGGGACAACAGTACATTTTCAGGCAGACAAACTTTCGAAATTACAGTAGTTACAATTTTCAACAACAGATGGCGCTGCGGTCTGGGATACTCTATAGTACGATATTTTCCACATATCCACCATGCGTAGCAATAATATGGCGTAGTCTCTGAATGAAATTACCCGAAACCTTTGACAACGTTTCTGGCGGAATGGCTTCACATGCAGATGAGATGTACTGCGTCAGCTGTTCAATTGTTTCTGGATTCTGGCGGTACACCTGGTCTTTCAAGTGTCCCCACAGAAAGAAGTCACAGGGGTTCATGTCTGGCGAATAGGGAGGCCAATCCACGCCACCTCCTGTATGTTTCGGATAGCCCAAAGCAATCACACGATCATCGAAATATTCATTCAGGAAATTAAAGACGTCGGCCGTGCGATGTGGCCGGGCACCATCTTGCATAAACCACGAGGTGTTCGCAGTGTCGTCTAAGGCAGTTTGTACCGCCACAAATTCACGAAGAATGTCCAGATAGCGTGATGCAGTAATCGTTTCGGATCTGAAAAATGGGCCAATGATCCCTTTGGAAGAAATGGCGGCCCAGACCAGTACTTTTTGAGGATGAAGGGACGATGGGACTGCAACATGGGGCTTTTCGGTTCCCCATATGCGCCAGTTCTGTTTATTGACGAAGCCGTCCAGGTAAAAATAAGCTTCGTCAGTAAACAAAATGCTGCTCACATGCATATCGCCGTCATCAATCCTGTGCACTATATCGTTAGCAAATGTCTCTCGTGCAGCAATGGTAGCGGCGCTGAGGGTTGCCGCGTTTGAATTTTGTATGGATAGAGGTGTAAACTCTGGCGCATGAGACGATACGTGGACGTTGGCGTCATTTGGACCGCAGCTGCAACACGGCGAACGGAAACCCGAGGCCGCTGTTGGATCACCTGCTGCACTAGCTGCGCGTTGCCCTCTGTGGTTGCCGTATGCGGTCGCCCTACCTTTCCAGCACGTTCATCCGTCATGTTCCCAGTCCGTTGAAATTTTTCAAACAGATCCCTTATTGTATCGCTTTTCGGTCCTTTGGTTACATTAAACCTCCATTGAAAACTTCGTCTTGTTGCAACAACACTGTGTTCTAGGCGGTGGAATTCCAACACCAGAAAAATCCTCTGTTCTAAGGAATAAACCATGTTGTCTACAGCACACTTGCACGTTGTGAACAGCACACGCTTACAGCAGAAAGACGACGTACAGAATGGCGCACCCACAGACTGCGTTGTCTTCTATATCTTTCACATCACTTGCAGCGCCATCTGTTGTTGAAAATTGTAACTACTGTAATTTCGAAAGTTTGTCTGCCTGAAAATGTACAGTTGTCCCAAGCATATTGCAACAAACGGTGTATTTCTATCGCTGCTCGTTTAGTTTTTATTGCCGTTTCAAATATACCGGTCATTTTTGAAACACCCTGTATATGATATGGCTCTCACAGACTAGAGTGGTATTCTATGACTGATCGTTTGAGTGTTTTGTAAGCAATCTCATTTGCGCACTGACTGTATTTTCTCAGTGCCCTACCAAAGAAATCACCATACTTAAGACAGTAACGATGCGAGAACTACAAGTGACGATATTAAACAGGCACTTATTTGCAGCAAGGCAAGATCAGGGGTTGTTGAAAAATATGGAAACACTGCGAGAAGTGGATGCTTGAACATGAATCCAGGTGCTGGCCAAGGCTGCATGTTGTACTTTGTACTGTTGCACGAACGGCACCTGTGCTGCGTCCTCAATACGTAACAATTGACTGTTGTGGTCAGAACAGGGGGCAGTGATCACTGTAATTGTGGGAGTATTTTGTGTGAGCCAAGTGAATTCGAACATGGTGGACGTACGGTGGGAGCCGAAGTGCACTGCAAAAAATGGTTCAAATGGCTCTGAGCGCTATGGGACTTAACTTCTAAGGTCATCAGTCCCCTAGAACGTAGAACTACTTAAACCTAACTAACCTAAGGATATCACACACATCCATGCCCGAGGCAGGATTCGAACATGCGACTGTAGCGGTCGCGCGGTTCCAGACTGTAGCGCCTAGAATCGCTCGGCCACCCCGGCCGGCAGTGCACTGCACCCCAGACCTTTACTGCATTCAGGGAAAGCTAAAAAACAACATCCGCAGATTCTCAACGCCGACGACAGTGTGTCGAGTGATCGTGACGGACGGTCTTTGAAGAGAATTGTGAAGAAAAACAAGAGGATGGCAGCTGTAAAAGTCACTGCAGAACTGAATGTCGCACCCGAGAACCCTGTACATACCAAGACAACACGAAGTGAGCTTCATACATAGATAATTGCAACGCGGGCTGGACTACCAAAACCGCACATCAGTGATGCAAATGCCTGTAGCAAGGTAACGTCTTGGGGAAGCCATAAAACCTGGACTTTTGAGCAATGGAAGAAAGTTATTTGGTCGGATGAATCTTGCTGCGAACTGTTTCCAACTTGTGATCCGGTTTACGTCCCAGGAATGAAACACGGCATGGGATCTGTAGTGGCGTGGCAAGACAGCCAAGCCACTCGGAGGTAGCCGAAAGGCACGCGTTAAGCTCACGCAGATTGGCGTGAGGTCTGGAACAGGTCAGAGAAATAAGACTAGCAAAACAGGAGGTACGGGTAGAATATTTAACTTTAATTCATAATTGTTGAACATCAGGCTGACGGTACAGGCATCATAAGATAAATATCTATGGATAATGGCGCCTTGCTAGGTCGTAGCAAATGACGTAGCTGAAGGCTATGCTAACTATCGTCTCGGCAAATGAGAGCGTATTGTCAGTGTAGCATCGCTAACAAAGTCTGCTGTACAACTGGGGCGAGTGCTAGTAAGTCTCTCTAGACCTGCCGTGTGGTGGCGCTCGGTCTGCAATCACTGACAGTGGCGACACGCGGGTCCGACGTATACTAACGGACCGCGGCCGATTTAAAGGCTACCACCTAGCAAGTGTGGTGTCTGGCGGTGACACCACAGGTTCAATGATGATTTGGGCGGTCTTGTCTACAAGAACCACTGGCGTAGACGCAACGACGGCTGGCAAAAAAAACAGCCGTCCCCAGGAATGAGGGTAAAGAAGTGTAATCATATAAAATCAAGTGACACTAAGGGAAACAGATAAAGAAATAAGACACTGGAACTGGCAGACTAACGAGTTTTGCTATTTGAACAGTACAATAACTGACAATGGTCTCAGTAAAGAGTATATAAAATGCAGAGCGCTAACAGAAAAATGTGTTTTCTGAGAAAGACAAATTTATAATTATCGAATATAGATTTTTATTTCAGAGAATTCATTTCCTAAGCCATTCGTCTGGAGTATATTTTTATGAATGTGAAACATGGATCTTAAACAGTACAAAAAAGAATAGAAAAGAAGGTTTTTAAATGTGGGTGCTACAGAAGAATGCTAAAGACTAGATGAGCCGATGCCGTTTGGAAGAAACAGGGCGAACATGTGGAGAAAGGGCATTACGGTACATCTTGACAAAAGGAAAGAGAGGCCAACACATAGCCCCTCGATGGCAGTGCATCACCACAGGGCGCACTACAGGTATTGCGTAATCGAGTCACCACAGGATCGTGGAAGGAAGCGTCGATGTTGCCTCTGACTGTTCGTCCAAATCTCCGCTATCATTTTCCGACACTCGCATCCTCGGGGAGTGCCACATTCATTTTTAATATGCTCCTACTCTGCCACACCCCCTGTAGTGGGAGGGAGATGGTGCAAAGCTAGGCATCATGGTCTGTAAAGGCTGCCAGCCATATCTAAGCATCAAGCATTGTTGCCGTAAGTCCCTGGGATGTGTAGGCCCGGCCAAGGTGACTCGCAAAATGCCCGGTAATATATTTGTATCCCTGTCTATTTCCGTGGATAGTCCGCCACGTATCGATGAGGTGAAGGTATTGCACCAGGCGTTGTAGTTACCTGCATGTGCTTAACAGTGGTCCCTGTGGTGACAGGACACAATTGATGTTGTCCCCTAGGATGAAATGATCATAGCATCCCTCGAATAAGGGCGCGACCTGCTGTGCATGAAATCTCAATTGGTCTTTCCTCTTGTTCATACTGGAGGGAGATACACTTTCACAATCCTGACTCCGTGATACATGACAGCAAGTCCTCGTATTGACAGAAGGTAGCTCACGCCATTCATCACAATGCCTTCATTTACAAAAACGGCTGTACCACTGCCATTTTCCATGCATGGCGCCTTATAAACGTGGTATCCACAAATAGACAGGAACTAGACGAGGCGCACTTCCTGGAGAAGTGCACTATCGAGATCTTCCGCGCGCAAGAAGTCACGAAACATCTCGTGTTACTGAGGTTGCTGATGACAATCCGATAGGCCTGCCAAAGGAAGCGGTATTTCTGTCGCATGTTGGGAGATATGGGAGACCTGAAGAAGGCCCTGCCGTCAACAACAGGTCCCCTCATACATCCACTGTGATTTAACTGTCGTGATGTGAAAGAATTGCAACCATTTTAGCTACTTCATCAGACGTTACGTCCTCGACATCGTTGGCCCACGTCGTCAACTTTGTGTTACGATCATCCTTCGGAATTAATGGGGCGGCTGTAGATTGCAGTACGTCGAATGGTTCAAATGGCCCTAAGCTCTATGGGACTTAACATCTGAGGTCATCAGTCCCCTGGACTTAGAACTACTTATACCTAAATAACCTAAGGACATCACACACGTCCATGCCCGAGGCAGAATTCGAACCTGCGACTGTAGCAACAACGCGGTTCCGGACTGAAGCGTCTAGAACCACTCGGCCACAGCGACAGGCTGCGGTACGTCCATGGTAAGGTCAGATACTGAATTTATTTGCTGTCCACCATCCAGAAGCATGATACTGTGAGAGGTATGCTTCGAATCCGTTGCTGATTGAGTCCCGTCAGGAGAAGTGACGTTCACGTCTTCCTGCTGGGGATGGTCGTCACTGTTGAGAACTTCATCTTCTGTTGACATTGGTATCGAAAGAACCAGTCGACGTTTCTCCCGGCTTTGGAGCCCACTGCTTTCGACATGAGTGTCGGTATCTGACAACGACTAGCGATCGTTACTATAAGGGGAAGAAAGTCTGTTCTCACTAGCAAATCTGCTGTGGCCAACCTCTCCAGAAGGGCTGTTCCCCATTCACACTACAAAACTGATGCTGGGGGTTTCACTGGCAGTGCACAAACTCCGTCTGTAGCGTCCTGCCGCAGCATCGGAGGTTGCTCAGTGTCGACTGAAATGAATGATCAGATGGAACAGACTGAAGGGCCCCCACGTATGCCAGTGGGAGAACCATCAGATCGGGAGACATGTTCTTCTCCCCCGCTGGCAGTTGCTTGATGCGACGTTGCGTACAGCTTGAGCTGGTCTCTTAGCCACATCCAAAATGGGTCCTTGGCTGGCCGTTGTAAATCACAATGGCACGGTGTCCGACAGGACATATTTAGTTAGGTCTGTGTGGAGACGGTGCTCCCCATTCAGAACTGTGTACGTGGTAAAGTGCGTATGTGTCACGAAGCAATTACCTTCCGCACTGGCGGAATGTTACGAGATACCACGTACTTATACGTTTGTGACTATTACAGAGCCATCTATCACAAAGCGAAAAAAGTGGTCCAACTAAAACATTCATATTTCTTTACGTACTACACGAATATGTAATAAAAATGGGGGTTCCTATTTAAAAAAACGTTGTTGATATCCGTTTGACCTATGGCAGCGCCATCTAGGAGGCCGACCATAGCGCCATCTCGTTTCCCCCTTCAAGCTAGACAAGTTTCGTTCTTTGTAGTTTTTTCGTTTGACACTTATTTCGTGAGATATTTGGCTCGGTCACGATCAATGGACCACCCTGTATACATTAATTAGCTGCGGATACAGAGTGAACTCTGAGTAGAATAGACTGATAGAAGAGGAGCAATCGTGGTGAAACATAAAAAATAAAAACGATCAGAAAGCTGATGATCAAACAAATAAGAAAAAAGCGGTAACTCAGAAATTTTCGATCACCTGAGAGCCTTTCGCCTGAAAAAAAATGATAAAGTTAAGTAACAGAGCTTTTGTGCGTAGAACCATACACGCACATTAACCCTGCCCAGGGTGCTTAGAGCCCCATTCTCTACGCGCACTTGGATAATTCTCAGCAGACGCGTCCACGTCACGGGGGTGGGCCCGGCTTTCGTGCTGGTGGCAAAGTTCTGCTGGGGACCCAGTATCGCGGGATATAACGCGTTGTCCATGGGCAGGGTTACGGGTGAATACGACATCGGCAAGGAGGGTAAAGAAGATGGACTTCAGTACGGCGGACTTGGCGTAAGTGGTACCTCGTTCCCAGAGGATCCCAAGGGAGGGATAGAGTCCGAGAGCCCAGGAAGGCAATTGTCTAGTGGAATAAAACCAGGATTAAAAATCACCTGGCCCTCGAAGTCGGGGGCTTAGTCGTTGGACCTGCACTCCATCCTAGCAAAAGAAATCAGATGCAGAACCTCCCAATTTAGCCTTGGAACGGAATGGATCAAAACGAAGAAGACAACAGGCACGAAAAAGGACAATGACAATTGCAACATGGAATATACAAGGAATTTATACAAAGAAATGTGAAGTCTTTAAAGAAATAAAGCGGCTTGACGTCGACATAGTGGGCCTAACAGAAACCAAAATGAAAGGACATGGTACAGAAGAGACAGATGAATAAATATACACTTATGGTGGCATAGCAAAGGAACAACGAGCCCGAAGTGGAGTTGCCATTGCCATAAAGAAAAAACTCAAGATAAATCTAACCAGCTGGGAATATGTCATTGATAGAGTTCTGCAAGTACAAATCAAAATAAAGGGCCATTCTGTGGTGATTATTGTGGTCTGTTCACCAAACGACGACGCTGATGTAGCGAAGAAAGACTTATTCTACACTCAATTGACAAGATCTCTTGAAAAATATAAGGAATCGCCAACAAGTCATTTCACTAGGAGACCTAAATGCCAGAACAGGATGGAAAGCTAATGACAACATAGTGGGACAATATGGTGAAGAAACCATAAATCATTATGATGAAAGATTGATAGAATTCTGCATGCAAAATAACTTAAGAATTCTGAATGGATGGTTCAAGCATAAGGACATCCACAAATACAGATTGACGAAACAAAGCGTTAACCTTAAGTTCATTATAGCTATGTAATAACAAAGCAAACAACAAAGGTAGTAGCACAATACGTGAGGGATATGAGAGATGCAGAGTGCGGATCAGACCATTTTTCGCTAGTGTGTAAGATATTATTCAAGTTTATCAAAGACATAGAAATTCAAGTGGAAACTGAGCCAGAGAAAGCCAATAATATTCAATATAATTTACAAAGCTTGGCCATAGTTCTACCCGTTTCTTCTACCAGCAAAGGCCAGCAGAAAAACTTGCTACCATTGAAGAAACCTCTGCAGGTAAGATGTATGAGATGAGTAAAGAAGTCATCCATAACGCAGCTTCTGAAGCTGTAATAGTGTAATAGAACATGTGATGAGTGGTGGAACCACTCGGTACAAGAGAAGGTAGAAAGCTTATAATAAATGGCTGAACTCAAGATCAGAAAATGATTGGCGGGATATACAGAGAGCGGAGAAAAGCTGCACAGAAAACAATAATTAAGGCAAAAAACGAAGCTTGGTAGGAAACTGGTGAAGAGATAGAAAAAAGACTTTGGGAATACACGAGCAAATAAAGCCTGGAAGGTATTAAAAACAATGAGAACACAGATTGAAGATAAAGCAGATATAAACTTCATTAGCATGCAGGAATGGGTACAACACTACCAAGGACTACTAACTGAGAACAGAGCGACATTCACTGAGAACCCACCACACACTGAAATCAGTAATGATAATATACCACCGATAACCCCGGAGGAAGTCCAAAATGCAATTAATGCCATGAAGAAGTCGCCAGGTCCAGGATTAATTTATGTAAAACTGGTTAAAGCAGCACCGTCAAAACTGAGATTTTTGTCAAATGCCTTAGAGGTGACGAAGCACCAAAGGAGTGGAAAGAGGCAACAGTTACATCAATATTTAAGAAGGGCAACAGGAGAAATTGTACTAACTATCGTGGTGTTAGTGTGATTCCATCCATGGCGAGAGTGTATGGTTGTATCCTAAAAAAGAGAATAAGAGAATAAATAAATGAATTTTAACAACAAAATGGATTCAGGTCTGGTCGCTCCTGTGCTGATGGAGTATTTACCCTCAAAAATCCAGTGGAGCAAAGGTCAGCAAGAGGCCTTATGACCCACCTTTTCTTTGCAGACCTCCAGAAAGCTTATGACACAGTTCCACACTACAAGCTATGGACAAGTCTAACTGATAATTGCGTGCCACCGTGCTATGTGAAAGCTGTCAGACCCATCTACCCAGGTTGTACGGCAACGCTAAAAGGGCGAAATCAACTATCTCAAGAGTTTGAGGTGACAAAGGGACTACGCCAGGGATGCACACTCGTCCCAACACTCCTTAAGATCTGCCTAGAGGAGGCACTAAAATCCTGGAAAAGGAAATGCGGAGGAATGGATATCCCCGTAGACGATAACATCTTGTTTACTTCATTTTTTGCCGACGACCAAGGTGTTAGTAGCTGGAGATGATGAAGATGCAAAGTACAGAATTAGAAGAAGAATATGAAAAATGGGGTCTTGTCATAAACGTATCTAAAACAGAATATCTGAAAGTGGGAGAAAATGCTGTTAACGGCTCACAACACTGCACTGATACTGTAGAAGGCTGTCATAATTTTAAGTATCAGTGAGTGACACTGCCGTCCAATAGTAGAAGATATAAACAATAAAATTGACCAGGGCAAGCGAGCCATAAAACAACTAAATGGTATTCTCTGGAACAAAAACATATAGCGCAGAACAAAACATACCATATACCACACAAATATTGAAAGTATCACAACATATGTGGCAGAGTTGTGGGGACTAACTCAGAGGCCGAAAAATCGCTTGTTGGTTGTCGAGATGGATTTCTGGAGACGGAGTTGTGGATATTCCAGGCTTGATCATATTAGAAATGATAGGATCAGAGAGGTTATTAATGTCGAAAGCACAATCCTAGACTACATAGAAAGGAAGTACCTACTCTAGTATGGTCACTTACAGCGTATGCCAGACACAAGATGGCCAAATCGCGTATGGCAGTGGACTCCACATCAAAGAAGAAAGCGTGGTAAACCTGCGAGATGCTGGAAAGACGACGTCAACGAAGCAATGGTGGCGAATGGTCTTAGTGAGTGGACTGGAATGACCGTGAGCGATGGAGATTAGGATGCGAGAGGCGGCAGCAGACGTAGAAGCCTCCCTCAGCCGCGCGGGATTAGCTGAGCGGTCTTAGGCGCTGCAATCATGGACTGTGTGTCTGGTCCCGGCAGAGGTTCGAGTCCTCCCTCGGGCCTGGGTGTGTGCGTTTGTGCTAAGGACAATTTAGGTTAAGCAGTGTGTAAGCTTAGGGACTGATGACCTTAGCAGTTAAGTCCCACAAGATTTCACACACATTTGAACATTTTTTTATATATAAAGTAAGAGAATGTATTTTATATCAAAAGTTTCCATCTATTACTTAATGGAATAAAACGTAGGAAAAACTACTGTTTATATGTATCTGTGACAGACGTTAACAGTTTGATACTGTTTTCAAGACAGTACATTGAATTTGCGAATAATCGTACTTTTGGTGTGAAGACAGTTTTTTGGATCTTTCTATTAGATGCATATCTTCAACTGTTTGATAGTTGAGGTTTTTGATTTCTTCTATTATTCTATCCTGATAGGCGAACAAGCTTAGGTCCATTTGCACTGCCATCATTGTTTACATTCAACGACGCCTTTTCGTGCAGTCTAATACGGCTCCATATATTTTAGCAGAATTACAGAGTAAGCGTATCAAGTATCTTTAATAACTGAGGTTTGCTTCATATTCAAGTGACACTATGATCTTGTTTTATCTGGTGTCCTCAGGTGTTGTTATGCTCTGTATGACTTGACATTCCCTGACTCATCAGCCGTAAAATCAAGAATATTTCATACTGATGTGATTAAACTTTGTCTCAAGTAATCCTTTCAGCTATGAAATGCCAGAGATTTATTTGTATATAACTACTGACTCATGCATGAAAAACAGTGCACGGGTGTACATTTACGACTATGCATGCCATTCTTGTAGGATAACGTTCATTATCTTGCCTGTTAAACAATTCTCACTTCAGGAAAAAACTGGTATTACGTCCTTTATGGATTTATTGTTTTTAATATTAGTGAATCCGAAGCTTTTTAAAGTATCTGAAAAAATTAGCTCTGTTTCAACATTTTTACTTTTATGATAATTCAGGGTAACTCAGTACAGTGTGAAAACAGTCCCTCACGTTTCATCTTTTCTACTCAGTGTTTCTAATGAAATATTTGAACGAAATATAAAGAAAATTTTTGCACTGTAATTAACTGTTTTATTGAAATTTCTGCTAATATCGAACATGCACACAAGGTAAATGTATAATTTTTATACTGAAATTAACTTTCTCTTTCTATGAAATTTCTGATAATGTCCAACAAACCCACAGCGTAAATATATAATTTGAAGCACTGTTTCAGTTTCACAAACATTGCTACCAATTTAGTCATTAACAAAATAATAATTATTAAAGTATTCACATTAGTACCAACTTTGTAGGGAAATGAGATATTATTCAGCCGAACAAACATATTTAGAGAACGGAAAATTTGTAATTACCATATTAATAGATAATATAGAAACAATTATCAATAATAAATAGTATCAGGCATGGTTAAGAGCTATAAAAATACGGGTCATAAAATTCGCCATCTCTGAATCGACAAATCTGCAGAGAATACAAAATGATCCACTTGTTGCCTAGAGACGTAAACAGCAAACCTTTCGAATAATTATCTGCGCCTGACATGTTTTGTAAAATACTGGCTGCAGATTATTCTAGAAGAGGCAACAATGTTCCATGTTTCATATCCGTGAAGTTACGATATTTTTCGAACAACTAGAGTGTATATCTGTGATACCTATGCAGTTGGCGTGCAGTGGGGTTCGATTTACAAAATTTATATGCTGTTCATGTGCACAGGAATTGCTGTGATATTTCATTCCGTCAGCTAATAAAATGTCGGTCACGCGAAATGTGAATTACAGTTTGCTGTCATAATATATCCACGGGATTCTGTGTCGCCGTTTCACTACGTCGCCGACGAGATAAAAGAGTTTGCAGCAGTCTATAGCAGAACAATCTCGATACGTAAGTTGATGTTACCTCTTGGAAGGCGCAGTCACATTCTGAGATCCACAGATTTCGACAAGTTCGGAACCCCTCGAAAGTAGCTCTTGTGAAAGAGTTTACGGCACGAAGCTCCTGTTTTTCTAAAGTTCTTTCTTCTTTTAGGTTAAAAGGTGGGCAGGATCCTTTTCGGACTTGGTGGAATCGTTGTATGGCTGGAAGAATAGAAAATTTTATTTCTACATAACTATCAGGTCCCAAACCAAAAGTTTCCGAGAAATCGAAGAATTCTTGATCTCCATTCAGGACACATGGTACGCCATATCCGCAAAGTTACATATTTTGGAAAAAGATGGATGCTTTTTTAGTGTTCCTGCATTCAAATTTCCGTGGAAAGTGAGTCACGTTCAGGCGTATTATTGTAAATTTAACTCCTGTTAAATTACGTGGGAAATAAAGCCGGTGCTAAAATTCCAACTCAGACGTTGCACTGTACGGTAAATTGTTGTGGTTAGTTGTATCTGTTACGTTTAACATGTTCAGCTCCATTCTTGGAACTCACGTCGTTATATGGAGAACAGGGTAAGTTCACGTACTACAGTAGTAACATTCTAACAGCCATCAGTAATAATCTCTAACTGATATGGCAGATCATGAGTGTAACATCAGTAGAGATTTAACAGAAATTTTATCCGGCTCTTTACCCTTTCGGGTTATCTATTCGCTACAGAATTAATATCATACGCTTCTGAACTTTGTTCTATGAACAGTGCAGAGGATTAACTTCGTTTTGTTGTGATTATGGGATCAGTGACAATGAATAAATTTCATTTGAGTTCAAATACAAAAATCGTCTAAACCACTATCCATGATCTATCAAGCCAATATGGAAGTACTCGTATATCCACTATGGGTAACGTAAATGTAAGTTACAGATATAAATAATGAACAAAGGTAAATAAACAACAGGGTCATCTGTTCGTAAATTTTGCCTTGATCCATACACCGAAACAGTATATGCTGAACTATCATACCCACGAAATTAGTGGAAGAGATACTATCGTAATATCTGTCATAATCTGTATGTTATCTATATTGAAAACTTGAACACTGCAGTGGAAGAGACGTTTAGATACACATTGGTAGTAAACAGTAATACCGCATAAAATTACGTCTTTCTCAGAAGTGAGTCACCTCTCAGAATCTTGTTGCAAAGCGCTGTTGATACTGTATGTTTTGTTTCGGTATTCTTCAACCTGTGAAAAACTGTATAGCTTCTGTAGCACATCTGCGTATTGGAAAAATGGACGTTTCTCTGAAACGCTGTGTTGTCATAAAGAGCATCATGTTTCCTTTTGTGGTATACGTGTTGGAACTACAATATCATAAATCGTTAAACATATATTGAGAAAGGAAACAAGAAAGACTGCCTGAACTCACTTGGTTCAAAGCAACAACTTTCAATCTTCACAAAGGAGCAACAGTGTAACAAACAACTGATTTTTCATCGATAAATAAGCGTGTTCAAGTAGGTTAGAAAACCGATTCTCATATGGATAAAGTAATATATAATTACTGCAAAGAAATATTATCAATCCCTAAATGGCCAGTGAAATATACAAACAAAAAATGCAAAAAGCCAAATGAAAATGGAGTGTTTTCAATAGATTAATCATTGTTATAAAAACTAACATTCTAACTTGCTTGAAACGAATTGTCTACGTACATCACACGTTTGGATCTACGGCAACAAGACATGAGCTTTTGATACGAAACAGTTTTAGAAACCTTTTTTGTTCTACGAGTAACAAAGGGTTGTACGTCTGGAATTACTAAGAGACGCAAGGAAAGAAAACCAACTGATCAGTACAGTGGCTGAAATTGAACACGTAACTGTTAAAATACGCCCGTCGTTAAAAGAAATGGAGGTGGACGTGACATGCAGGCAGGTCGATGAATATAGGGTCGACTAAGAAAGAACAGTGATGCGTACCAGACAATAAGAAAGCTAGCTAGAGAACGTGCGAAAACATCTGAGATCAACAAGACACTTGCGGCTACCTGTAATGATTAGAGGGGTCTGGAGGAGATCGTCATCCAGAAATAGGTGTCAAGCGCTGATGATGGCCATGACGCACTGTAGATTTGAAATGAGTTTCCTATGTAAGTTATATGTCCATTGCAATGTGTCCACTGCAATGTTATTCGTTGCTAATGCTGTACGACTATGTTACATTGTCACAGTAAATGAAAGTACTTTAATAAAAAGTTGACTGCTGTGAGTCCAAAACCTCTTCTATAGATATTTGATTCATTTTGACAGGAATACAGGTTCGTCGCTTTAGAGATAGAATAGGACTAGAAAGGAAAACTCTTCTGATGTACACCAGAAATCGTCGTAATATAGTTGTTGACTGTCTTCGGCGTTCTCACAATCAACGATAATATTTATTCTGGCGCTCAGCTAAATTCAGGACTCGCTGATTTTTGCGTTGTCATTCAAATATTAAATTACATATTTTCCACCTTAATCTGTTTTATGGGCGTTTCAGTTACTTTAAGCAAAGCATTTTAATTCAGAGTCAGTTAATAGCTGACACTGTCTTTAAAACCATAAAATAAAATCAAGGACCTGCATTTCTGACTCAGCTGATTAAATCTGCATGAAGGCACATATATTTCAGGAAATGCGTATTAGACGATAGTTATTTGTCATCTTCACAATATCTTTGAATTGGTATATTCACCACCATAGAATACAATACCATACAACATATGAGTACATCAGTTGTAGACATTAAAAATACTACAGATAATTACTACACAGACACCCCTATGCAAGCAGTGGAACAAAATCTAGACGGAACTTACACTTACCATGAAAGAATGAACATAAAACTAAATAAAGTATTTTTTTATCAAGGAATAAAACTGTACAATAAACTGTCCAAGAGGATTAAAGAAATCGCTGAAACAAACTTATTTAAAATTGCAGTTACAAAGTACCTGTTATGCAGTACGCTGCATATGTTGAAGGTTTACTTATATAACACAGTGTAGGGGTTTGGAAAAATAAATAAATAAATAAAAATAAGAAACAGATGAATAACAACGACGATAAATGATCTATCATTCTACATAAAATTTTCACTCTATATTTTTTCCTTCTTTGCATTTTTTTTGGAAAAACCTACTCCCGCACCTCTACAGTATATAACACTTACACCTTATCTTCTTTCTGAGCTCAGCATCTCACTATTTATCAGTGTTTCAGACTAACATGTGGGAAGTCAAGGACATAAAATGCTCCTGACGTTAGCTGATGGTGTGTGTCGTGTTATGAAACAATGTATGTATGGTGTGTGTGTGTGCAAAGTGACTGGGAGTTAGAAACGAATGGACAGTGCAGCGTTAGCCTTTCCCATTATTAAATAACTTATTTGTAAAACAGTATTGTGCACTGTGGATAAGCTATATGAGATAACACTGTTTTGTGCTGAGCAGCCTTGTATTTGGAAGGGTGAAGGATTCAGTTTTCATCCGACCAGTCTCATTTAGGTTTTCCGTGGTTTCCCTAAATTGCTTCAGGCTAATGGAGAGTTGATTCCTACTATAAGGCCACGGACGACAACCTGTTCGCTCCTTGACATACTAGACCTGTAAGCGTGTAAATGTCTGTATAAGTGAAATCATTTATTTTGATTGTTTCTTAAATTGTAGTACCAAGAATACATATGAATAAAACCACTGGTTAGAGTACTACTCCTACTACAAGCTATTATGATGACCTCAGCTGTTAAGTCCCATAGTGCTCATAGCCATTTGAACCATATATATTGTTGTTGTGGTCTTCAGTCCTGAGACTGGTCTGATGCAGCTCTCCATGCTACTCTATCGTGTGCAAGCTTCTTCATCTCCCAGTACATACTGCAAGCTACATCCTTCTGAATCTGTTTTGTGTATTCATCTCTTGGTCTCCCTCTACAATTTTTACCCTCCACACTGCCCCCCAATACTAAATTGGTGATCCCGTTGTGCCTCAGAACATGTCCTACCAACCGATCCATTCTTCTGGTCAAGTTGCGCCACAAACTTCTCTTCTCCCCAATCCTATTCAATACCTCCTCATTAGTTATATGATCTACCCATCTAATCTTCAGCATTCTTCTGTAGCACCACATTTAGAAAGCTTCTATTCTCTTCTTGTCCAATCTAGTTATCGTCCATGTTTCATTTCCATACATGGCTACACTCCATACAAATACTTTCAGAAACGACTTCCTGACACTTAAATCAATACTCGATGTTAACAGATTTCTCTTCTTCAGAAACGCTTTCCTTGCCATTGCCAGTCTACATTTTGTATCCTCTCTACTTCGACCATCATCAGTTATTATTCTCCCCAAATAGCAAAACTCCTTTACTACTTTAAGCTTCTCATTTCCTAATCTGGTTCCCTCAGCATCACCCGACTTAATTCGACTACATTCCATTATCCTCGTTTGCTTTTGTTGATGTTCATCTTATATCCTCCTTTCAAGACACGATCCATTCCGTTCAACTGCTCTTCTAAGTCCTTTACTCTCTCTGACGGAATTACAATGTCATCGGCGAACCTAAACGTTTTTATTTCTTCTCCATGGCTTTTAATACCTGCTCCAAATTTTTCTTTTGTTTCCTTCACTGCTTGCTCAATATACAGATTGAATAACATCAGGGAGAGGCTACAACCCTGTCTCACTCCCTTCCCAACCACTGCTTCCCTTTCATGCCCCTCGACTCTTATAACTGCCATCTGCTTTCTGTACAAATTGCAAATAGTCTTTCGCTACCTGTATTTTACCCCTGCCACCTTCAGAATTTGAAAGAGAGTATTCCAGTCAACATCGTCAAAAGCTTTCTCTAAGTCTGCAAATGCTAGAAACGTAGGTTTGCGTTTCCTTAATCCAGCTTCTAAGATAAGTCGTAGGGTCAGTATTGCCTTACGTGTTCCTATATTTCTACGGAAATCAAACTGATCATCCCCGAGATCGGCTTCGACCAGTTTTTCCATTCGTCTGAAAAGAATTCGCGTTAGTATTTTGCATCCGTGACTTATTAAACTGATTGTTCGGTAATTATCACATCTGTCAGCACCTGCTTTCTTTGGGATTGGAATTATTATATTCTTTTGAGGTCTGAGGGTATTTCGCCTGTTTCATACATCTTGCTCACCAGATGGTAGAGTTTTGTCAGGACTGGCTCTCCCAAGGCCGTCAGTAGTTCTAATGGAATGTTGTCTACTCCCGGGGCCTTGTTTCGACTTATGTCTTTCAGTGCCCGGTCAAACTCTTCACGCAGTATCGTATCTCCCATTTCATCTTCATCTACATCCTCTTCCATTGTCCTCAAGTACATCGCCCTTGTATAGACCCTCTATATACTCCTTCCACCTTTCTGCTTTCCCCTCTTTGCTTAGAACTGGGGTTCCATCTGAGCTCTTGATAGTCATACAAGTGGCTCTCTTTTCTCCAAAGGTCCCTTTAATTATCCTGTAGGCTGTATCTATCTTTCCCCTAGTGAGATAAGCCTCTATATCCTTACATTTGTCCTCTATCCATCCCTGCTTAGCCATTTTGCACTTCCTGTCGATCTCATTTTTGAGACGTTTGTATTCCTTTTTACCTGCTTCATTTACTTCATTTTTATATTGTCTCCTTTCATCAATTAAATTCAATATTTCTTCTGTTACCCAAGGATTTCTAGTAGCCCTCGACTTTTTACCTACTTGATCCTCTGCTGCCTTAACTACTTCATCCCTCAGAGCTACCCATTCATCTTCTACTGTATT
This sequence comes from Schistocerca serialis cubense, assembly GCF_023864345.2. NCBI lineage: Eukaryota > Metazoa > Arthropoda > Insecta > Orthoptera > Acrididae > Schistocerca > Schistocerca serialis. The sequence continues at coordinate 196,684,271 of NC_064638.1, read as the reverse complement.
TATTTTCCCCATTCGTGACAATTGTTCCCTTATGCTCTCCCTGAAACTCTGTACAACGTCTGGTTTAGTCAGTTTATACAGATACCATTTCCTTAAATTCCCACCTTTTTGCAGTTTCTTCAGTTTTAATCTACAGTTCATAACCAATAGATTGTGGTCAGAGTCAACATCTGCCCCTGGAAATGTCTTACAATTTAAAACCTGGTTCCTAAATCTCTGTCTTACCATTATATAATCCATCTGAAACCTGTCAGTATCTCCAGGCTTCTTCCATGTATACAACCTTCTTTTATGATTCTTGAACCAAGTGTTAGCTATGATTAAGTTATACTCTGTGCAAAATTCTACCAGGCGGCTTCCTCTTTCATATCTTAGTCCCAATCCATATTCACCTACTACGTTTCCTTCTCTCCCTTATCCTACTACCGAATTCCAGTCACCCATGAATGTTAAATTTTCATCTCCCTTCACTGTCTGTATAATTTCTTTTATTTCATCATACATTTCTTGAATTTCTTCGTCATCTGCAGAGCTGGTTGTCATATAAACTTGTACTACTATAGTAGGCGTAGGCTTCGTGTCTATCTTGGCCACAATAATGCGTTCACTATGCTGTTTGTAGTAGCTTACCCGCATTCCTATTTTTTATTCATTATTCAACCGACTCATGCATTACCCCTATTTGGTTCAAATGGCTCTGAGCACTATGGGACTTAACATCTATGGTCATCAGTCCCCTAGAACTTAGAACTACTTAAACCTAACTAACCTAAGAACATCACACAACACGCAGTCATCACGAGGCAGAGAAAATCCCTGACCTCGCCGGGAATCGAACCCGGGAACCCGGGCGTGGGAAGCTAGAACGCTACCGCACGACCACGAGCTGCGGACTACCTCTATTTGAGTTTGTATTTATAAACCTGTATTCGCCTGACCAAAAGTCTTGTTCCTCCTGAAGGCGAACTTCACTAATTCCTACTATATCTAACTTTAACCTATCCATTTCCCTTTTTAAATTTTCTAACCTACCTGCTCGATTAAGGGATCTGACATGCTACGCTCCGATCCGTATAACGCAAGTTTTCTTTCTCCTGATAACGACGTCCTTCTAAGTAGTCCCCACCTGGAGATCCGAATGGGGACTATTTTACCTTCGGAATATTTTACCCAAGAGGACGGCATCATCATTATACCATACAGTAAAGCTGCATGCCCTCGGGAAAAATTACGGCCGTAGTTTCCCCTTGCTTTCAGCCGTTCACAGTACCAGCACTGCAAGGCCGTTTTGGCTAGTGTTACAAGGCCAGATCAGTCAATCATCCAGACTGTTGCCCCTTTAACTACTGAAAAGGCTGCTGCCCCTCTTCAGGAACCACATGTTTGTCTGGCCTCTCAACAGATACCCCTCCGTTGTGGTTGCACCTGCGGTACGGCTATCTGTATCGCTGAGGCACGCAAGCCTCCCCACCAACGGCAAAGTCGGTTCTTGGGGATATATATATATATATATATATATATATATATATATATATATATATATATATATATATATATATATATATATATATATACAGGGTGAGTCACCTAACATTACCGCTGGATATGTTCCGTAAACCACATCAAATACTGACGAATCGATTCCACAGACAGAACGTGAGGAGAGGGGCTAGTGTAATTGGTTAATACAAACCATAAAAAAATGCACGGGAGTATGTTTTTTAACATAAACGTACGTGTTTTTAAAAGGAACCCCGTTAGTTTTGTTAGCACATCTGAACATATAAACAAATACGTAATCAGTGTCGTTTGTTGCATTGTAAAATGTTAATTACATCCGGAGATATTGTAACCTAAAGTTGACGCTTGAACCCTCTGACGTTCAGTTGCGTGTTGTAACAAACACGGGTCACGGTCGGCGAGCAGCATCTGCAGGGACATGTTTACGATGACGATGCAACAGGTATGGTCGTAGCACGCAAACGGGTCCGTAACAGGCCCGTCACAGGAGAAGCGGGTGCAGTTGGTGTGTTAGCTGCTGTTGCCATGAACCCACACATGAGTACACGGGACATTGCGAGAGCCGGTGGACTGAGTCAAAGTAGTGTCATACGCATACTGCATTGTCACCGCTTTCACCCGTTTCATGTGTCGCTACATCAGCAATTACATGATGATGACTTTAATCATCGAGTGCAATTCTGTCAATGGACATTAACAGAGAATGCGTTGCAGTTATATATTGTAAAATGTATTGAATATCAATGGCGTTTCTAAGTCAACTGCTATGTCGTATATACTCATAATCACTACAAGAGATTTGTACTGAATCCGACATTCATTCTAATGAAATATGAAGTAAAAAGGGCAGACCCAGGGTTTCGAATCCAAAGGCATGAAGTGCTTTCCTCAAATGCTATGAGCACTTGTTATCCTTGCTATTGTGAGACACACCGGTCCTCAACAAGTGCTCGTAGCTCCGAGAGTATAAATTTTAGAACCATGTTACCTAGATATTTTCTTGTTTTGGACTCAACTGTCTCCTAACTAAATATGTAAGACGAAGAGAAGGTCCACTGTACGAGGTAACTAAACCATTTTTGCTAGTAATTTCTGTTTCAGTAGCTTCAGGTCCAGGGTCCTTTACTTCAAAATGACACATTTATTTACATTTCACCATCATCCCTCAATTCTGTATTTTAATTCAGAGAATGTTTCGTGTACAATCACCAAGTTTCTAGCTTTCTCTACAGGTTGTAGCGGATACTCAACGATAAATTGATCGCTGTAATGCGGCAAAAGGTAGCAGTACCAGCGCTACCCTTAGGGACTTTACATACGAAACAACGAAACAAAAACAAAAAACCGTATATTAGACTGAATAGGAAGCAGTACAGTTGCAAGTATAAAAGTTATAGTTCTTCTGCTACCTATGTACGTATTTAAGACGACTCAAAGAATGGACTCATATGTAATCATAATGAGAGATACAAATGACCCAAATATTACATTGACACTCTACTAAAATTAGAATCTTTCAGTAGAAATACTAGACGGAGTGGTAAATCAATAGTAAACATACACAACAAATCTAAGATTTCCCTATTATCTTGAACAGGTTGTAGAGCTAATAGGATTTCATTTAACAATAATTCAAAACCTTTTATTAATACTGCAATCGACGTCGTCTGTAGCGTATTCCGCTACGTCAAGTAAAACTCATTGTGCGCTCAGTCTGGAGGGAATATCGCAGATGAGGATTTGAAGAAGTAGAGAGCTCCAGAACTCATTTTTCAACAACGATGTGTGTGCCTGGAAGCAATATCTCACGCCTGATATACGAAGAGTACAGGTGTTCCCTAGGTAGGATGATGGACGTGTTGCTTGGAGCCATGACAGACGCTTAATCACAGTGGCGGTGAGGCGTGCATTCCGTTACGCTGTGAGTGCTCGTATGTCTCTTTCTTCTCTTGGTTAGAGCCACAGAGATTCCGTCATCAGATATCTTTGTGAACAACATGCAGTGCTAACGGAGGCACAAGGAGGGTTATAATCACCCTACAGTTTCTCATTCGCGATGAATATTAGTTTTATATTATTGTGTTTAATGGTTTTATGAGCGACGTCAATTTAATGGCATGTTACCATTCTTGAGATGTTGTAAAACTGTTAAATATTTGTCGCAATTTAGAAAATTATTTTCTTATTTATCTATAGTTTCAACGCCAGATTCTTATGAAGGTATCACCTACATATAATGATGTTCCTAGCTGTCGGAATTTTAAGATTTTCAACTACTTTTCGGCTAGTCACTCGTCATATTTCACCATAGACAATGTCACCAAAGTACAAAGTATTCCACAAATAAGGAATTCAAAAAATAAGACAAAGGTTCACTTCATAGTGAACAATTGGTTTTAGCGCAATTTTGGGCTATTCCTTTAGGGGATTACTGCTAACATTGTTATTCGTGTTAAATCCAAGTTATAACGGCATTTATGGATAAGTCACTTCTCAAGACGCTGTTTAAAACTCTCTCTAACGAATTATGAAACACAGCTCTTTTGACGTACAGGCATTTTTCTGTTAACCATACGGAAATCTGTTTTATGCTTTATATCATTATTGTGAGTTACATGTTACTGTTCGTAACCTTAGTATCCTATTTCACTAACATAATGGTTTGTAGTATGCACATTGCATAAATTGTGAGAATTTTAAAAAACTATCAACAGGTTTTCACAAGATGTGCCTTGTTTCACTTTCACTACAATCCTCACAGCTCGCTTATGGATAGCGAAAACTCTTTTCACATAAGTTCGGTAGATCCTGCCGCACACTGCTACTCCATAAGATAATAATGGATTTGATAATCCGAGCCGGCCGTTGTGGCCGTGCGTTTCTAGGCGCTTCAGTCCGGAACCGCGCTACTGCTACGGTCGCAGGTTCGAATCCTGCCTCGGGCATGGGTGTGTGTGATGTTCTTAGGTTAGTTAGGTTTAAGTAGTTCTAAGTCTAGGGGACTGATGACCTCAGATGTTAAGTCCCATAGTGCTTAGAGCAATTTGAATATTGATAATCCGAAACACACAGACCTTATTGTATGTGGTTTACGCAAAAATCATGACATTGTTAATACATATACACTTGACATTATTTTTATGCTTCCATGAAACCCACTCATACTTATATAAATTCGAACATTAACATCCTGCAAAGGTCTTTGACAGAATCGCATTTTTACAGTATTTTGTCTGTTTGGACCACACAGTCAATAATGGGTTATATTACTTTTTAGAATGAAGCTGTGAAGACGTGGTGTGAGTCGCGCTTGGGCAGCTCAGATGGTAGAGCACTTGCCCGCGAATGGCAAAGGTCCCGAGTTCGAGTCTCGGTCCTGCACACAGTTTTAACCTGCCGGGATGTTTCATATCAGCGCACACTCCGCTGCAGAGTGAAAATCTTATTCTGGAAACATCCCCCAGGCTGTGACTAAGCCATGTCTCCGCAATATCCTTTCTTTCACGAATGCTAGTTCTGTAAGGTACGCAGCAGAGCGTCTGTAAAGTCTGGAAGGCAGAAGACGATGTACTGGTAGAAGTACTGTGAAGACGGGGCGTCAGTCGTGCTTGGGTAGCTCAGATGGTAGAGTACTTGCCCGCAAAGGCAAAGGTTACGAGTTCTAGTCTCGGTCGGCACACAGTTTAAATTTGCCAGGAAGTTTCTAGTGAATTTACTTTTTATTTGTCTCTTTCAAAGTGAGATCAGAATTTTCAGTAAAGTTTTGAATATCTTTTGAATATCTTTTTGTAATGCTGGACTGCACAGCACGCACGAGATGTGTCATCGGCATTTATAAAGATATGATGCTCATGTTCTAGAGAACTTGGTAAATTACTAACATAGTATATGAAGAGGTATGAACCTAAAAGGAGGCCGTGAAGGAAACCATGATGTATATTTACTATTCCAGACCGCCTCCTCTCAAGAATTACTACATTATCATGTACAATTTCTGTGCACCGTTTTCTGCCTTTTAAATAGGTTTCTAATAATTACATCAATTTTTCTTAACAAGATTCGATCATTCTGTTCTCTGTCTAAGTCTTCGGAGAGGTCCTAGAATGGGCTTGCGGCTTGGGAATTTTCATTAATTTTTCCAAGACGTTATGGGCCATAATGCAGAAAACATACCGCTGCTTACGATGTACTCCAATATCTTCTAAAAGCGTGCTTTCTAACATTAGTTTCTAAATCAGTTTGCTGAGTATTGAGATCAGGGTAACAGTTCTTTCTGAACATTCACTTTTTCTATATATCTGTTTGACTACAACCTATCTGAACTTGTCCGAGGGTACAACATTTTCAAGAACACAGTTTATTAGATGAATTAACTCTTGTTTGAATTTATTCGTTAGAAATAGAGAAATTTCATGGACTCTTGCAGACTCTCTCTGGCACTCTTTAAGCTGCAGAATGTTATCAATGTATACTGCAGGTAGTGTGCTGTAGTTCTGATCTAATCATTAGAAATTTTGGTAGCTAGAAGAGCTTCAGACATGTCACTATGTTTCATAGATAATTATATATTATTCATTTTAGTTTCTGCTGCATTGCTGCTGATTTTATTTACTATTGACCCACAAGATTTTGAAACATTATCTGAGTTTCGTATCCATTGGCTTTTAATGTGAAACTTACATTGTTTGTAGAGATCTTCATATAGCATAGACTTAAGTCACTAGGTGAAGGCTATATATGTGTTCCATTTTTTCATCTGTTAGTTTTAACACTTCACATTATGTGTTTTGATTTTAAAGGTCGATTTATGGAATGTGCACCATTTTTATGGATGTATTTCATTGGCTAGCCCTTCGTCGTAGTCACTTAGTAACGGCTGTAGATACTTTTGCTGACAGACTTTCACAGTTATGTATCATAGCGATATCTGATTCATGCCACTGTGTTTAATTGTTCTGACTTCAGCATGCGTAAGGCCAGAGATTATGAATAATTAAGGTATGTCGTCCCAATAATTTATGTACCATTCTGTACTTAATTCTCTGTCAAAATTTATTCCCACTGATATATTGTTCTTGATGTTAAAAAAGAGGTGTTGATGTCTTACACTGGTATACTCATTTCGACCAAACTATCATTCTTCGAAATTACCAAGGCTATTTCGGCAAGTCGATAGAAACATCAGCTTTGAATTCTGACAGTATGACACAGGCCAGAAGCCACAAGCATTTTTATTTCTTTTTCTTCACCCTCGCCAAGTTGATCAGGTAAGAATTTTGTTCCACTTTTTGGTCAAATATTTGAGGGGAGCGAAAACAAGGCACCCTAGAAATTACATAACGAATTCTTGTCCGGATCTTCGGAGCCAAACCAAGAGTGCAAAATGGACAAATGGGATATGAATTTGACACGAGTGAGATCAAGCTCTGTAAAAAATATTTGAATGCTTGAAACATGGATAATGAAGGAACATGTAACTACTGATTTGAAGGAAAATTTTGTGTGAATTTTCATGTCTAAATGAAGAGTAGGATATGGACAAACAGAAAATAAATAAGACCTGCGCGATGTCTAGTTTTAGAAAAAAAGCATTAATTGCTTGACAATAATCAGAGTAATTAAGAAAATTGTGATTAGTGATCTGCAGGAAAATATTACCCGAATTTTCACGGCCAGTCCAAGTGTATGAAATGGAAAACGTGGTAGCAAACTGATCAGCGTAATGTACAAAAGAAAAAACCTCATTGCTTGAAACTAATCCAGGTAATTAAGAAGGACTTAAATACTAATTTGCAGCAAAATTGCTCAGTTGATATTGCGAACTTTCATAGCAAAACAAAGAGTGGGAAATGGCCATTTGGGGTATCAAAAACCGACTAACATGAGGTCTAGTTTTGCGAAAAAATATTTAATTGCTTCAGAGTGGGCTAACTGGGCAGACTACAAGTCCGTATCTTTAATATTAAAAAATTGAACAGAAATAAAAGGACAGCATAAAAAGGTAACCTCTGAGATTCTATATATATACTGCAGGGGTGGATTCCTGTCTGGAAATGGAGGAAAAAGAGAACATGTGTCCGGAATCGGATGTTCTTCATGCTACATCAACAAACCATTCTAGAGCAGACTAAAGGGCTCAATCGCATCCACTAAATCCATGATAAGCAGATTGCAGCAGCACTGCACTGATACCAATGGTCATCACTTCGAATACCTTCTGTAAATGGACGTTCATGCCTCTTGATTGACCTTCATTGACCTTCAGAGACCTTACTGTTACACATCATTGGCTACGTCTCGAAAGTCGCTATCAGAAAATAAGTACTTAACTATAGCATCCTATTTTAAAAAACAAAATTGACCTTCATATCTCGGAAGCGACCCAACCTAGCAACAAATCACCAACGTCATACAGTACTGGCCATTAAAATTGCTACACCACGAATATGACGTGCTACAGACGCGAAATTTAACCGAAAGGAAGAAGATGCTGTGATATGCAAATGATTAGCCTTTCAGAGCATTCGCACAAGGATGGCGCCGGGTGCGACACCTACAACGTGCTGACATGAGGAACGTTTCAAACCGATTTCTCAAACACAAACAGCAGTTGACCAGCGTTGCCTGCTGGAAGGTTGTTGTGATGCCTCGTGTAATGAGGAGAAATGCATACCATCACGTTTCCGACTTTGATAAAGGTCGGATTGTAACCTACGGCGATTGCGGTTTATCGTAACGCGACGTTGCTGCTCACGTTGGTCGAGATCCAATGACTGTTAGCAGAATATGGAATCAGTAGGTTCAGGAGGGCAACGCCGTGCTGGATCCCAACGGCCTCGTATCACTAGCAGTCGAGATGACAGGCATCTTATCCGCATGGCTGTAACGGATCGTGCAGCCGCGCCTCGATCCCTGAGTCAACAGACGGGAACGTTTGCAAGACAACAACCATCGAACAGTTCGACGACGTCTGCAGCAGCAGGGACTATCAGCTCGGAGACCATGGCTGCGATTACCCTTGACGCTGCATCACAGACAGAAGCGCCTGCGATGGTATACTCAACGACGAACCTGGGTGCACGAATGGCAAAACGTCATTTTTTCGGATGAATCCAGCTTCTGTTTACAGAATCATGATGGTCGCATCCGTGTTTGGCGACATCGCGGTGAACGCACATTGGAAGCGTGTATTCGTCATCGCCATACTGGCGTATCACCCGGTGTGATGGTATGCGGTGCCATTGGTTACACGTCTCGGTCACCTTTTGTTCGCATTGACGGCACTTTGAACAGTGGACGTTACATTGCAGATGTGTTACGATCCGTGGCTCTACCCTTCATTCGATCTCTGCGAAACCCTACATTTCAGCAGGATAATGCACGACCGCATGTTGCAGGTCATGTACGGGCCTTTCTGGGTACAGAAAATGTTCGACTGCTGCCATGGCCAGCACATTCTCCAGATCTCTCACCAACTGAAAACGTCTGGTCAATGGTGGCCGAGCAACTGGCTCGTCACAATACGCCAGTCACTATTCTTGATGACCTGGTGTATCATGCTGAAGCTGCATGGGCAGCTCTGTTTGACTCAATGTCCAGGCGTATCAAGCTCGTTATTACGGTCAGAGGTGGTTGTTCTGGGTACTGATTTCTCAGGATCTATGCACCCAAATTGCGTGAAAATGTAATCACATGTCAATTCTAGTATAATGTATTTGTTCAATGAATACCCGTTTATCATCTGCATTTCTTCTTGGTGTAGCAGTTTTAATGGCCAGTAGTGTATTATGGCGTCAGTTGTCCAATGCAGCTTTTGTACCACTAACCTTTCAGCGCCTATCATACTTTCGGAGCTATTTTTGGTGGCAATAGTTAGTGATTCACACTGCATATATAGGGTGTGTTTTAAATAGTTGTCAGGTGTACTTTCTCCGGTGTTTCAGCAGATTCCCCTAATTTCGTTTTTCCAGTGTCTAGCTGGAACCAGCCCAATGAAATAGCAGTTCGCATCTTTCAGGAAACGGCCGGTATAGACGGAAAGAGCTGGTTTGTTTTCTGCTGCAGAAAAAGAGACTTTTAAAGGAGAATTTCTTATGCTCATTGGACAGAGCAGTCCCAAACCGTGTGATGTTCGTTTTACCGTTATCTATCTACAGGGACAGTAGAAGACGAAGAATAACCAGTAATTCAGAAGAGAAGGCATCGCCATGGCCTGCGGTGACTGCTAGCGCCGTGCAGCAGCGCTGCTCAGTCGCTGCTGGTTATTTTTCATGTTTTACTCTCCCTGTTGATATATAGCGGTAAAACGAATATCACACTACACTAATTAGGGAGTGATCTGTCGAATGGACACATGAAACTCCGTTTCAAAAATCATTTTGTTTGCAATGGAAACAAAGTAACGATTTCCATCGATGCTGGGCGTCTCTTGAAGAACGTGTGGACCAATGTTTTCTTGGGCTGACTCCAACTACACATTGAAAAAAGATAATTGGAAATATCTGCTGAAACACCAGGGAAAAGGCATCCGATAACATAACTGGAAAATGAAAACGAACTTGGAAAAACGTACCAGACAAATATTTTTGAAAAAGATGAATCTAGTAAGAAATAAAATTGATTAAACAAGCATTTGGTGTACCTTGAATTCACATATCTATTGTTCCTCAAAGCCACACAACAACAGGCTGTGCAGTATGCATAATCAACAAGACAATTATCCTCTAGTACTGTTTAAAATTCTAAGAGGATAACCTAAATATTGAACTTCAAATTCCCAGTCAAGATCACATTTTCCGTACAGGATTCTGTGCATCAAATGTTTCTCTAATCCTATTTATGTCTTATTTTTATATAAATCGTTTCAAAAAACATTAGACCACTTTGCTTTTCCAGTACTCCTTGTTCTTCACATACCGCTTTTTATTTTATCTTTTCATGTTTCTCGTAATTTGTTATTTTTCTTTCCATTTGTGCCATAATTCCACCTGGCGACATAAACAGTTGCTATAATGATTGAACAATACGACGTCACATGTAGATTATCCCACGTTAGTTGAGTAACTAGTTAACATGGCACAAGAAGACATATTCAGTATGCAATACCTTGTATTCAGTATGCTGACACTGCGGAAGATGCCACCCAGCGCTTCACCAAGGTGAAGCTGTGACACATTACAGTGCCAGCACGGGGCTTCTGAGGTCGCTGACAAGAGAGGAGCGTCGAGAAACACGGTGTCGTGATTGCTAAAGGATTAAGGGGAGTAGCTCTGGCCCGTTATCGGCAAGAGTGCTGTCGTTTGAGAAACGCAAGCCATCTTGGCTTGCGTATACGGGGAGTGGTGAAAAACATGGAAACACCAAAAGCACAACTCATTAACATGCGTAATACGCTTTAGTTATTTATTTAGCTTATGGCTAGACACACTACAATGGAAACAGCATAAAGGAGAATACATAATGTTAAAATATAGGATACAAAAATAATAAAATAATGTAACTTGAACATTGGCATATACCAATAAATGTAAAACTATGTTACAAAACAATAAGATTGCATAAAATTCAGACTGCAGTACGTTCAGCAATCACAATTCCACACTTAGAATCTGCAGCCACTCCACAGCTTGAGGTGTTGTCCTCAAGAAGTCGTCTTCAGTGCTGGTGAACGCCCTCAGTGGACACTCGCTGACGATGTGGTGGATGGTTTGTTCTTTGTTACCACAACCGCATCCGGGGTCAGGTCTCAGTTTCATCTGTACATCAGGGATCCTCATCGACCATGACCTGTTCGTATCCTATTCAGTGTTACCCAGGTTTTCCTTTGGAGATGAAAGCCCGCTGGATGGTTGAGAATCTCAAATAAAGTATGCCATTTTGGATTGGCTCTGTTTCTCCAGTCCGTTTGCCAGATTTCGGGGCCATTGTAGTTTTGGCTCAGAAGTTGCTGTGCAGTCTACACAGGAGGATTTCTGGATTTGAATCTTCTAAATACAGTAAAGTTAAACTGTCTTATGAGTGTATTGAATCGTCATATTTAAGGCGGTTCGATATTACTGAGGACTGGTAGCCAGTAGAGCTTTAGTACAGATTCTGTATGCTTTTCAAGGCAGTAGTATACCATCCTTCATGCAATATAGTGCAGTTTCAGGTAATTATGGCGGAAGTGGAAAGCGACCACGCACCCTTCTCTCCAAAGTAAACAAGAACGTCTCAATAATACTGAGATCTGATGACAGTCATGGCCTAGGTAGAGCTGACAATTGATCCTCGTGCTCAAAATACCAGTTCTGCACAATGCGAACTGTGTCAACAGGGGCCCTGTCGTCCCAGAACACAACATCACCCATGGCGTGGACCTTATCATCCCAATTGGGCACATAATCCTTGGCAGTAATGCAGCCTTGCAAAGCATCCAACCAAATCAGATTTTTTTTATTGCTCCATAGTCCAAGTTCTATGATTTGCACACCACATTTTTCTGTTACAGGGTTTTGGAATGCCAGCTCGCCATGCAATTTACTGATTTTGGTATCCCTTCACGATGTTTTGATGCTGACGGGGTTCACTAGTGGGACATTCACTTAAGCAGGGACTTCCCAGCCGTCGTCCTCTTATTTTTCGTTACGATCCTGTTCAATAACCATCTGTCAGGATGACTCAACACACTCTTCCGTCCGCGATGTGACTTAGTGGATGATGTTTCTCCACTTTCCCTGTTTGCTCTATAAATCTTTGATGCTGTTCTTCTTGAAAGAACAAAGATTTCTGCTCCGTTAGCTATGGAAGAACCTACCATATGTGCACCAACATTTGAATTCACTTAGGTCCAATGGAATGCACTCACAACTACACAGAATACGGTTCTGACCACGACTGACGCTTGCAACATATTGAGGACATTGCACAGGTGCTTTTCATGGTCAGACACAACAGATTAACAAACAGTTTTGACTAGTATCTGCATTTATGCTCGAGCAAGTATTTTTCACAGTGTTTACGTTATTTCTCCAACCCTAGTGTAGCACCTAATTTATACTGTCAGTCTCAGTTATCGATCCCACTGGGTGTGCTGTGCCTGAATGCTTCTTTCGCACCTTCACACTGTCAGGGAACCTGCTGAGTGACTGCAATTTGTGGATGGGCAGTGGGTTCGAGCCTGGACCATACATCTGAGCATGGTCAACACTGTTTCTGCTCTGCTCCCAGACTGGGCATATGCTATTGCTTCTCACCATCGCCAAGTGTGGGCACATGACATCGACATCATCCTTGCTGGAGGTCGCAGTTTGTTTCTGACTTCCCCAATACCTAGAGAGCCGCGCAGATGGGACAGGGTGCTTTATGCCGTAGCAGATGCCAGTGATGAGAAGCTTATCTGACGTGCAGAGTGATACGTGGCACTTACTGGAATTAAGGAAAACCCACCAATATAACTTTCTTTTCACACAACCTGTTTACTTAATAATATATAAACTGTGTTTTACCGATAACCGGAGCATTTAACCATTCTATTTTCTTTAACAAAATGAACAAATTTGCAAAATTCTTTTGACCTTAAATCTTCAGTTGAATAATATTTTAATCTTTGCAAAAGAAATCTGAAGTGCTGTATTGCAAAACAGCAAACAATATGACAATGATTACAAGACGGCCAGACCTGCAGCCCGCCCGTTATCTGGTGAAACAGCGGTGTTTACTACCGCTCTGGACACAGTCTGTCTTATTAAATGCCCTTCTGCAACACGTGGAAACTATATAAGCGCCACTGATGACAAGAGTGATTCAGTTACTCAAAGCAAATGACTTAACTTTCCATTTGAGAGCTGTGTGTCGAAAGGTTCGGGGTTAAGATGCGAAACTGTGCTTAAAGGTTAAACAGATTAGCAAACGTAAGGCTTACTTCAAAGCGACCAACTTCTTAATTACAATCGGCACGGTGCGACTGGATCGCAACCCGTCCCTCCTGACAACTTTATTTTGACTAAAGCCCTAGTGGCTGTTGGCTGTTAATATTTTCAAACTTAAACTGATTGTCAGTTATTAAGATCGCTCTGAGGGAACGTCTTAAAACATTACTTGTGAACACTTATTACTTGTGAACACTTATTACAAGGGTACTCACTCGGCGGAACCACAAGATCCAGCTAAAATACACCATTAATGACGCGGTCTTTCAAACAGAGAAACGAATAGCTTAGTACAACAGGTTGTTCAGATTATAACTAATGACTGAGAAATGTAATTACAATCAAAGAACTGAACTGGTTAACAGCTAAATCTAACTACAAGGTCCCTCTTGTGTCTTAGTACAATTGTCCTGGCTGTATTTACGACCAAGACCAGAGTAATTTGAATATTAATGATCGGGTACAAACCAGAAAGGAAAGGCAATATAATAGCTGCACAGATTTTCCAACGGCAACTAGTGTATTAGTATAATACTGATGCCCACATTTACGACCAAAGAGCCGACCGAGTAAAACTCTGAGCAGCGGTACAAACCAGGAAATAATAAGTAGGGCAGGTAACAAAGAAACCAATCAGCACGAAGATTACAGAATGTTACTCCCTTTATCAGCAAGCAGTTGCTTGGATCCACTGTGCGTCGCAGCGGTTACTGAGTGGTGCCGATGAAAGGCAGGTGGAAGGGGGCAGCCAGGCCACGAGCGGTCGACCGACACGAATGAAGCCAACCAACCGACGGAATGACGGCCTGCTGCTTGTAGTCGACGCTGACCGTGGTAAAGTACTCTGGTATCTTCGCTCTGTGCAGGCCTTCCTTGTGCAGCTCGTGGCTTCGGTCGCTCGTACCTCGTTACCACTTCTTGTCGCGACGCTACCGGCAATTCCCAAACATTGCGCCTCCCTCTCCGGCCAGCGAACCCCGTATATATATCGGTAAACAAAGACCTAAGGACACAACCCACAGATACCAATTTTTCCTCATAGATATAGGCAATGGTTCTGCAAGAGGGATAGTCGATACTACACCTGAGCCAGTGACATCAGACAGAACAGACTACTAATTCAATGGCGCCACGGCTCAGAGAGTAGTAAGGATTTCGAAGTTATCAAGAGTGTGTTGCATTATCAGCTCTCATTTCTGGCGAAAATTTTGCGTCTGAAGCAACTGTAGCGCCAGACAATGTAGGTGTGTGTTTTATTGCTAACACGAGTTTGTGAATAGCAACAAGGATGGTCCCAATTTAGGGGCAATGGTACCAAAGTTATTGGATGTCGTATACAGTCCATGCAACCTGTGCCAGATCTACAGGTAAGTACATGTGCCAGTAATTTTTGTGTCGAGCAGAGCGTAAGTGGTGATTTTGCTGTAGATACTGCAAAGGATGCACAGGATGATACCAACTGTGTTGTAAACGCTGTGGGTAATGAAGTGGTACAGACGCATTTGTTTCTGAAGGCCGCAGTTTTGTCACCACCGGTGATGGCCCGCCTTTTCAGAAATGTGTGTGTGTGTGTGTTTGGGGGGGGGGGGGGGGGATGAGAGAAGAGACATAGGAAACCAGCTTTGAAGTTCAATGATCGGGAAGACAAAGCTAAATCCTTTCAGGAATATATGTCTGAGTACAGTAGGTTCTTTAAGTTGATGATACTTACAATGCAATATGTACTGTGAGAAACAGATAACGTCGTATGAATCGTATGAGAACTGATCTTTCACGATGCGCAGTGAAACTCGTGGGATCTGCCTGAGGGAGAGTTGGCCAATTACGCACTCTCGCAAGCTTCTCATGTTATAAGGGTAGATTCAGTTAAACTGCGTACTAAATCAATAAGACTCAGTCACGTGATAAAGTGCCGATTGCTTTGGGGGAGCGAAGATACAGTGGACCACAGCATTGAATGGAGGATTCATTGTGTAATTCGCGCTGAAGTAAGGGGAATACGTGGAACTATCAGTCAATACACTGTATGTGGCAGTAACACTAGCGCCTCTACTGAATTAGCAATAGACACGTAATGTCACTCGTGTGAAAGAATTTTAATTTGATCGAGATCGGGCATGTTGGAAGGCTGTCAGGCTGTTTCCTGTTCTCGAAAGATTCCTGCTGAAAGCAGGCAACCGCAGAACAAACGTGAGTCCAACCGAGAGTCTGTTAGTAATAAGAAAACTGCTATTAGGTAAAAGAGAACGGTCGTCACCCTAATTGGGCAAAGTTGTACTAAGTAATGGTTCAAATGGCTCTGAGCACTATGGGACTTAACTTCTAAGGTCATCAGTCCCCTAGAACTTAGAACTACTTAAACATAACTAACTTAAGGACATCACACACATCCATGCCCGACGCAGGATTCGAACCTGCGACCGTAGCAGTCGCGCGGTTCCCGACTGCGCGCCTAGAACCGCTAGACCACCGCAGCCGGCTGTACTAAGTAATATCACGGTTCATAAAGAAAGTGAACTGTTGGGAATGAATTTACTTGATACTGAAATTCTGTTTTGCAAATAAGACGGAAGACGGTAGTACACTTCAACGAGTTATGTAACGGTAGTTTGGCATGAACAACACAGCAGGAATATTAACCGTTTGTTCAACAACTGGCTTTCAGCAACACTTGCTGTCTGTATAATAAAGCAGCATAATAATTATCATTGCATGTAAAAGATTTTCTTCTGATGGAGCACTACTAACTTGGAAATGAGGTTCTTTTATCATTTGAATTTTTAGGAAATACTGTATTACTTATATTACTTTTACTGATTATTATTTGCATTCTCCAGCAGCATTCACTTCCTTGTGCTATTTAGCCCAAATGGAACTTGTGGTACTTGTATCTAGTACAGTTAGGAAAACTGTAACCAGCTGCTAATTATAGCACACAAATGTTAGAGACTGAAAAGTGCACTTCATTAAAGCTGTAGTTATAATATGAGACTTAAATCTGGCTCATCAGTTAGCGTGGGGATCCAGGAACTAATTTCTCAGGAGGCTCAGATCAATGCTCAACATTTTAGTCACAACACAGTTTAAGAAGCACTAATAACTATACACATATGAAATCATAAACATTGTTACATCCACATCTACACAATAATTGATTCTTATGCTGGCCCTTCGATTCTACCAGCCACTAACTGTTATGAATCATCACAATTTTTGCAGGTAACTGTAATAATGAACTGAGATTTCAACAAGAAAAATCTTTAACATGAATACTTTAAACATCCTCTTTGTAACTGTACTTTTGGTGAAACATTAACTTTTATTTTGTGAAAAATATCTGGAGTATTTCCAACATAATAATTATGAAATTTACTGCACCACAGAAGTTATTACATTTTGTTAGGGAGGGTGATTATTTTTCCATTCAATAATTTAGGGTACCCGAAAATATCACAGCACGGAGAACAGGACCCTCTCTAGTGTGGCGTTCGCTTTGTTATTCAGTGGTTTGGTATTTAACTAATTTGTAAATGAAAATGATAATCTTATTTTATTACATTGAGTAATTACTAAATAATTTTTCTCCCTGCTATAGAGTTGGTCAAGTTGCCAAAGAACTCCAAGTTAACGTTGTGTTGAAGTGTTGTCTGTAAGTTGTGTAAGTGTCACTAAATTACAGTTCATACAGCAGATTCTATACAACTATTGATTATGTTGGAAACATTTATCTTCAGTAAAATGATCATTAAAACCACCGGATATCAGCCGCGCACAACACTGACGTATGTTACCTGAAACAATATTCTTCGTAACTCGTGCTTAATTAATTTCGGCTCCATACATCAGCTAGAAAAGTTTCTTGTAACGATCGTGCTACGAGAACTGTTTTTAAAGAACCAATCTGATTCGAAATATTTTCATTAAAATGAGTTTGGGACCACCGGTGCACATTTATTTTTACACATTTGTATTACCTTCGGCATTTATGTCTGCAGAATTGCGTAATTTGAATTTGCCGCTGAGATAATTGTTAAGATGGCGGCAGACAATTGATAGAGACTTTCTATTGTTAGAGCAAATAGGATAACTATTTGAAATGCTTATTAAACTTTACTTTCGTATTGTGCGCTATTTAGACTTCATCAAGCAAACATTTGATTTTTTTCTAAGGAAAACAGATAAAAACACTATACAAACCGCTATCGTAAATGACTGCACTCCTTGCAGCGTAAAGAAATAATTAACACAGATAATGCTTACTGAGAGAGGAATCAAAGTTACAAATAATTATTCACTCATATTTATACTAATAATGAACTCTATTCTCAATTAATAATTAACAAATAATTACAATTTCTTTACAGACCTCAGTTTGATATGCGTCCGCAACCTACAAAAGCCATCCAACAAAAGGTAAAAAAAAAAAAAAAAGGAAGACAAACGCAGATCATAAAAGGAATTTACAATTATCATTGTCTCTGTATGATACATATCGATATGTCCAATTACATCATAAAATATTATATAAATAATTAATATTTATCATCGTTTTCACTGTTTTTTTAAATGCCGAATAGATAACGTTTATAACTGTTAGAAGCATAATTTCCTTTCGTCGCACTGTAGCTAAAATTTATCTCGTGGATGTTACACAAGGTAAACGAGTAAGGATAAAATACGGGAGCTCAACACAAAGTTTAAAGAACACAAACAAATGATTGAGTAAGAAACCGCATTACTGTTCAACCGCATAACTGTTCCATGTATGATTCTTTGAGATGAAGGTGGCAGCAACCTCTGTCCCTTGTGGTCATTTTAAAAAGATAGCAAGAATGTTCTTGGCTCTGTAACAAGCTCAGAAGATGCTCTTCTTACTGTCGGATTTTCTTAGTACAGTGCTAACCAAGTATGCCATTGATAATAAGCAAAATTGCTTCCATAGCCGATGCTGCTCGTATATTACATGATCCTGCTGTTCGTCTCGCCTCGTTCAGTTCACAAGATGCAAACACTTTGCCTGCTAGCTACTGACAAACTCCTCTCACAAAGGAGCCTTGCACTTCAGCCGCCAATTCCACCTTCTTCATTCCTGCTTAAATATTTCCATAGCTGACGGACTCCCTCAAGGTTTTATATAATTAAAAACCTCCTTTCTCTATACATGAACCAGTACTAGGATTTAACATTTCCATTCCTTTAGACAACATCACCCCTAATGTTACATCTGTAGATTACTTAAAATGACATAAATAATGAATAAAACATTTACTCAGAAGTCACATCAAAGATCTTGGTGATACGGAAGTCACATTAAACAGACATATTCAAGGAAGATAGAAAAGTGTGGGCAATATCGATATTGGTAATGCACATGTCCCATGTTTCAGTTACGTGTCCTGCTGGGAATACATCAGCGGAACATTCATAATATCTCAAAGAGAGTTAGGTAAAAGAAGAATAAAATTGCAAAAACATGAAAACAGCATATATTTTCAATAAATAGCAATACAAAATACATAATTTCGTCTCGTTCACATAAAAACAATATTGGTTACAATTTGCAATCACATTTATCATGATAGAAAACTGTCTGTGTTACACAGAACATTGGCTGACAATGAGTACACCCACATAAGAATAATACATATATATGAGAGAACACACAGTACATAAATACAAGAGAGAAAATACAGTACAAACTTTCACTTGAGTATTACTTGCAATGTGTCCAGTATATACTTTCATTTACTAGAATTTTAATCGATTTATTTTACTTTGCTTTAAAGGAAGTATTTAACTCACCAACTTTATAATTTTCACCATGTTGCTGAAGATTTCACTTTCAATTTACGTATAGGATAAACAATTAGGAAAACGTATTATTTTCATCAGGTAGATGCTTATGGCTGCAGTAATTTTTCAGCAGTTCAGCAAAATAACACGACACTGTTTACAGAAAACAAAAACTTCTTCACTGCCTCTTCATTATTTCAGGCAGTTCACACTAACGCTTTTATTCACAAATCTTGTTTTACGAAGAGTGCACTAGCATGCCCACTGAGATTTTTTCAGCCCATCGAATGTGAAAAACCCTTTTCTGATCTGTTAGGGTAGCAAAAAATAATGCTGCCCATTTCACATTTTGTCAGTGCATCTTATTAAGCTGCCGTTCATTATGCAATGCAGCCTTCTAGTGCGTCATTTCGCTTTTTCTGCAATGTCCATTTCATTCTACGTAAGAATCTGAAACATATAGACTATATTAACAAAGCTGTAACAGAAAGTCTTCACAACAGTATAACATCCGTTACAAGAAACGTTTTGTAAAGATAAATATATTATAATGCAGTATATATTATTCATGACATTTTTTCAAACAGTGCTCCCTTTTATTCTGATCTGTGTACATAAGGTTTTAAATCTACTATATTATGAACAGCTAAGGGCTTCTTTGCTTTTGGGTACACCAGATAGTAAGCGTTAGTGTGGGTTATTCTTTGCACTTCGAACATATTGAAATTTGGAAATAAACTTGTTTAATTTTGGATTCCGCCAATACGTGAATTCTAATTCGCTTACTGGTTTTACCAGTAGCCGTTACGACTTCTACGTTCTTTATGGACATCAATAACCTTCGGATGGTACTGCGGTGTCTCTCCAGGCCCACTTCGTTGTTAAGCAGTAGGAGCGTGTGCTAACCACTTCCATTGGCCACATGGCCTTGAGTACCATTTCCACCAGTTACCAGCCAGCATGCCGCTGATCGGAGTAAGTAAACCTAGTTGTTTCGAAATAATCGGAGACAAGGCCACTGTGGAGTCAGCGCGGATTCCGGAACGCGAGGAATGCATTGGGGAAAAAGTTCTTTTGTAGGCGGTTAATCTGTTACTGCAAGCATGTATTCTCTGCTGCTTGATTTTTTTGTCTTTCGCAGGATAATGGAGCGCATTTATAAGGACGAAGATAGTCTGAAAGAACTACAAACGAGGCAACGAGAGAAACCGTGTAGTAGTGATGATGGTCCTGAAGAGTTGTGCAGTGACGCGTAGACAATGTCCCAATTCATGATGACTACCAAGACGATCGATTAGATGTTCTCCCTGAAGATGAATCTTCACTCCCAGAACGCTTTTCACCAACTCAGTCTTCATATTCCTTTGACGATGTATGTAGAACTTTCGATTTGAGGAAAGACCAAACAACTATTTGGACACATACGACTCTCCTGTTCCAACGGTGAGCCAGAGTACCGGCTAGGGACCTTATTACCCATCTCCCAATCTCTCTGGAACTAAATGAGATGCTAAAGTTGCTGTCGGGGGATGGACCGCTTTTACTGTATATAACTGGCAAAATGAATGAGACTATTAACCTTTACGCCACGAAGAAATAACCGGCGTGGGATCCATATATGAACCTGGACGGTCGTTCACAGGGCTCCCGAATGTGATTACACTGAAATATTTGATTGATCTCTTGCTCTTCTCAAGGGTACTGAAAGATCGAAATCTAAGTTTTGATGACCTCAACAGTCGGAGGATTGTCCCTCCCCCCTCCCCCCACACCCCCAATAATTCTGTGATGTTAGATATGACACTGAAATTTTTGTTGCGAGAATTGAGATTTGACGCGAAAGTCACCCGCGAAGAAAGAAAGCAGAAGGATGAGTTCGCTCCTTTCCAAGAATTGTGGATCGTCTATTAGGAAAACTACTCACCGTCTGAATAAAAACTTATATCTGGTTGTGACGCAAAAACGTTTTATTTCTACGGCTGGATCCCATACATTGGAAAAGTCACCATAGAACAAAAAATAGATTTATTAGCGCCAACCAGGTATGTACTGAAGTCAGCGGAAAGTTGAACGGCAGTCATCGCAACATCACCGTCGATAACCGGTTCTTCTCATATCAATTATCAGAACAGCTACAAAGAAGGATACTAACACTGGTAGGAACCCTAAGGAAAAGTAAAAGAGAATTTCACCTCAACTAAGGTTATACCACGAGCAACTCGAGGCTCCTATTTCAGCCCGAGAAGATGATGCTTGCTTTCAATAAAACACCGAAAAAATATGATATTACTGTCTGCCACTGTCTGTGAGGTAATTACAATATCTGTAAAATCAGAAGTTGCTGAATTTCAAATCCTATATCGGGAAAACCGGAAATTGTTGGATTTTACAACTTGTCAAAATGGCATATAGACATGTATGAAAAACTTTGCCACCATCATAACAAGCAGGCGTAGGCCATGATGCACTTGCATTGTGTCCCCAATACCACAGGCTTAACCAGCAGTATTTTATTCAAGCTGAATGGAACAAAATTTACCGGCGCCAACTTCTTGAAATCTCTGATGTATTCACTAGCAGAACCCCAAAAGGAAATAAGAGTGTACACCGCAAACCTATCTACAGTTCTTCGATCCGAGGTAAGGAGCGTCATTGATCTTGGCGAAGAAACCACGGCTCCACTTGCTGATGTGCAGCGGCTAGAAAAACAAAGAAAACGGTCAAGTTCTTACCCTCGTAGTCAGGACACAAAAATCAACAGTATTTGTCACCTTTGCACGAAGGCAGTTCCTAAAAGCCATGTGCGTACTGTCCAGACATGTCGTGTTCCATTTTTGCACGCTCTTACGAAGACACTCTGCTTATAGGCAATTCTATATGCAGTTTTCTTTTCGTTGTTGTTTAAAAGTGTTTGGTGTTTTGCAGTGCACTAGCTTTTTCTGCCACTTTCATCAGAAGACGGCTGAGCAATTGTCCCAGTATGCTTTACTGGCCTCCCACTGAGCGAGACGGTGCGCCGTGGTTCAGGCTAGGGGGTCGAATTTTGGAGGTCCACTTCCGGTAACATGTATTCATGTCTCTGTGGTTTTTCTAAGATTGATTCAGGAGAATACTAAAACCCTTCCTACCGCAGGACACGGCAGATTTACTTGTCTATCCTTGCCCAATCTATGTTTATGTTCTGTCGTCCCTTTTCAGGATCACCACTCATGAGGTCCTTGACGACACAAGTAGGACTCTAAGTGGAATTCATGACGAAAATTCACGTCTTCTGTTAGAATAATTTGAACAAAATATCAAGTTAAATATTTTTTGGGAGACGTATCCTTTTGTATTTGCAAGACTTCGAGTGTACATTTCATGTAACATTCTCATATTTCCGCTCATCTTGGAATATTAGTGGACAACAGTATTTCACATTGTTTGCCACAGAACCTATGGTCTTTATTCTGTAACGCCAGTTCCGTGTGGACTTTGTTTCCATGTGGTAAGAGAGTAGCGAGAAGTTTTACGTAAACTACAGGTCATATCTCATGCTGTCAATGATGTATATAGCAAGTATCACGCAATATTTACTTCGCAACAAACAAAATTCTCCTCCTCAAGCGAAAATCGATAAGCATACAAAACATTTACATGTCATTTGCAAGGGGAATTAATTCACAGTCACTAACCAGACATCAGCTCTCTGTAATAACATCTCGTAACCAACATTACTGTTCGGCTCAAACGTTCATCTGTTCCCGATGTATGTTACCTATCTAACGGATTTTGAATATTTCTTGTAATTATTGAGTGGACCTAAAAATTTAAAGAGCTGTCATAAGCTACTCATTAATCCTTACAACTGTCTCTGTTCATAACAGATTTTGCGGACAATATCCACATATTATGTTACTTTAAAGCACTAAAACAGTAAGTCAGGTATTAGAGTTAGAAACTGTGTTTATGTATAGGGCCAGCTCAACTCACAGTGCTTGAATTACCCAGACTATATTCATCCAGTATTAGAAAACAAAAGGACTTAGCGACTTCCAACATAGTTCACACATAATTGTATATCTTTTGCAAAAATTTGTCTCTGACACCACCCACAAAATAATGAAATGAAATAAATTTGTCGCTTGCTACATTTTCGCTATGCATGCACAAAAACCTACACTTCAGAGATGACGTTATGATTTATTACGTATAGTCAAGCCCACAACGCGTGTGTGGTGTACTTCCTTTCAGCCCCATCGACGGGACGAGGTTCTCCTCACTCGGCTTCGAATAGGCCACAGCCCTATGACGCATGGCTTCCTGCTCCGGCGGGAGGACCCTCCACTGTGTGGTGCTTGCGGCGTCCAGGTCACTGTGCGCCACGTTTTATTGGATTGCGTTTTATTTTCTGACCAGCGGGCCGCGGCTGCCTTGCCAGCGGACCTGCCAACTCTTTTAGGCAACACTCGGACGAATGTGGTTAAAGTTTTAAAGTTCTGTGCCATGTCGAATGTTTTTACAAAGATTTTAGGGAGGGGATTTTAACTTGTTTCCTGTGTGACAAGCTCGCCCATATTTTATGTAAGTGGCCAGACACTGACGGTTTCCTATGTCATTCTTGTCGCTATGTTATCCCTTACCTTAGGTTTTACCTTCTCAGGTCGTATTTTCCCTCTTTTCCTGCTTTGAGTGTGTTTTTCAGTTTTATTAGGTCTCTCCACATTCGTTCCTTTTACTGTGTGTGAGGGCGCTGATGACCTCGATGTTGAGCGCCCATAAACCCCAAACACACACACACACGTCTTTACAACAAACTCCATTCATAACAGATTTTGCGCGCTATATCCTCGTTTACCACTGACTGTACAGTCAAAATTATGTCGCTGTAATAGGCGTTCAATTCTTTACAGAATGGTGGGGAAGCGGGAGGGGGAGGTAGGATTCACTCGTATCAACTGCTCAACAACTTCAACAGGAAGAAACCCAACAGGGGACGTTACTGAATGGTAATACGACAAGACGCCACACAGTGGCTTGTAATGAGCTGAAGAGGTCTGATCGAGAACTTAACAGCGAAAGATATATTTTATAGAAAATCATAGCTCCAGTCAAAGAAAATAATGAAGTGAGAAGACTACGAAACAAACAACTCCGCGGACATGTAAAACAGTTAACGAATGCCATTTGTAGCTGGTGGATTGTTTTCTATTGCTAAATTGGTCAGATGAGCCCTACAAGATAGAACTAGGGGATATTTCGCTACTTTCTCAACAAGATAACTAAGGTAATTCACATAGTTGTAAAAAACCTGCCAGAAATGGTAAGAAATAGGGACGGTATCTACGAACACATACTACTCGAGAAAAAGAGCATCTTGGTTAGCAAGAACAGGCAAAACTAAAAGCTGGGGAAACGCAGACTGAAATGAGAGAGGAACAGCATAGGAAAGCAATGAAGAAACACTGGGTTCAAGTTAAAATCTAGGCACGATTAATAGGCAAGGTACAGCTGAAATAGCGCATCCGTAGGCTGCGGAAACCACAGTAAGGAGAAGAAAGGAGAAACGTCCATGGGCATTCATTTTACATAAACTGTGTTTATTGACAGAAATTCGCCCCTCTTAAGAAACAATATCGGACAATGAACTATTATGCGAATATTTTTTGACAATAATAGGAGCACCGATACATAAAAACGAAGAACCTGCCGCCGTGTCAGCTGCGTCTAGCCGTCAGTACTTATGAGAAATTTTCACTGTCTGCTTTAATAAATGATGCCATTTATCTACAACTATTTTACAGCCGCAGTATCTCTGCTAAGAGCTTTATATTAGTCGGTGTCGACTCCTACTTCTGTTTAGTGTATAGCCCCATTACATGTAACGTAGTCTGCCATTAAAGGCGTTATAGTGTACATTTTATCTTTACGGCAGGTGATATGGGAATGTTGCTACTGCATCATCTGCCAGATAGCAATAAACATAACAACGCGGTCGGGCGAAATAGCAGCTCAGTACATTGTACTCACAGGAAAAAACATAGAAGCTATTTGTTTCACAATGCTACTAGAAACGTTGAACAAACAATCACGCATAACAGCGTTTTCAGATAGAACAAACAACTTCTTATACTAGTTTCGTCTATCGCTAACAGCAGTGTCATGTTGCTGGGGAAAACACGGGTACCACATGCTACGTTAGTCGTCTTGAACGAAGAGATATTTAGAATTTTAATTTGTAAATACACGAAAAAAAGAATAAAATCGTCTAGTTCGAACAAGCTAACAAGTATGCTGCAATCGGCGTCCTTTCGGCGCAGCACTAGTTCGACAGTACGCGGATCAAATGACGCACAGACGCGATTTTTATTAGACTAGCGACAATGCCGATAAATAATACAGATTGCGGTAACTGCATTATCAGGAGCAGCTGTTGACATTGAGTCAAACGTGCGATTTCTGGGGTTTGGCTGCTCCTCTAACGATTGAAGCAAGGAAGTACCGGGTTGTTACAATTAATGCGGTTTGGAATTATCGTACAACGCCGAAGCTTGGAAGATATGCTAGAGCAAAGTGTATTCATGTACTGAAACATACACATCTCCAAAAGTATTTCAAGCAATAAAACTGGAATTTCCCAGTTGAAGCCTCATAAGAGGCTAATAAAACGTGTAGAACAGAATTTTGTTTAAGGTTATAGTTGCTTTGAAGTTAATTTTTCAGTTATGTGATACCCAGGACTGCTCTACTTCTCTCAAATTTTAAAGGAGGAAAGATAACGGAAAACTACTGCACAGGATTATTCAGTAAACAATTCTTAAGATGTATACCAAATTTCAGGAGTTAGCTATTATACCTGTATTACCTGTGGAGAGGTACATTTTAATTCAAAAAAGCCAGTTTGCAGCAGTTCACATTTAAAGTTTTTATTTCAATTTTTGACAATATTTCAGTACCTCTAGTGAGTAATGCTGTCCATATCCGTAATCTTAATTCTCTTCCTCGTCTCTCTGGAGTAATCGCTTCCCCTACCTCCTTTGCCTAGCCAACTTTTCCATTTTTTCTTCTGCTATCTGAACTTTGTCCAGTTACACTTCATCGATGCTTCTGAGAATCTCCAGTGTGAGTGGAAGCCTAGTCTCTGCAGGCACTTAATCATACCTACATTTCCACTACTGAACACCAGACAGGCATCACATGCAGCTATCTTCACAGCAACTAAGAACACAAATACTGTTTCTCGACAATGCATCCATATA
This sequence comes from Schistocerca serialis cubense, assembly GCF_023864345.2. Taxonomy (NCBI): domain Eukaryota; kingdom Metazoa; phylum Arthropoda; class Insecta; order Orthoptera; family Acrididae; genus Schistocerca; species Schistocerca serialis. The sequence goes on along the minus strand of NC_064638.1, from coordinate 196,657,810 downwards.
AAGACACACATTCACAGAATTAATTAATTTCAGGCACAGAAATAACAATTTTCAAATCGTAATTTTGGCTTAAACAATTTATCTACTTTAGGGTGTAAGTGGCTGTAGATGATAAGCTGTGTAACAAGAATTTATGATAGATCCTTGTGTATACATGTTCAAGTCCAGAAATGTGTTTTGCATTCGGAATGTTTGTCCTGGCTTGAACGACAGGCAGAGATCAGCGACTGTCAGTAGGCTAACATAACCTACACCTTTGATTCGACAAAGATTTTAGTTACAGTAAGCACATTAGACCGTAGTAGATGAAGTGTTGGCAGAAGAGCCAACACCGTGTTGCTAGAGGAGGCCGAAATGCACGCTTTTAAGCTCACGCAGTCTGGCGTGAGGTCTGGAACAGGGCAGAGAAATAAGACTAGCAAAACAGGAGGTAACTGGTAGAATACTTAACTTTAATCCATAAGTGGTGTACATCGGTCTGACGGTACATGTTTGATAATCTCAATATAAACTGGTAATGGCGCCTTGCTAGGTCGTAGCAAATGACGTAGCTGAAGGCTATGCTAACTATCGTCTCGGCAAATGAGAGCTTGTTTGTCAGTGTAGCATCGCTAGCAAAGTCTGCTGTACAACTGGGGCGAGAGCTAGTAAGTCTCTCTAGACCTGCCGTGTGGCGGCGCTCGGTCTGCAATCACTGACAGTGGCGACACGCGGGTCCGACGTATACTAACGGACCGCGGCCGATTTAAAGGCTACCACCTAGCAAGTGTGGTGTCTGGCGGTGACACCACAGTAGAAATACTTAAATCACAGCTCAAGGCGACAATGACAAATATGTTTCTCGTTTTGCACAGTATATTCGTTTATAAAAGTCAATTTGTACAACATAAGGATAATGCACTACCTCAATAGTCATGGTTATTATGTACGACAAGGCTGTATTATTCACTTAATAAGTACGTTAAAGCAAATAATATGGTACTTGCAATAAGAATATGGAAAGGGAGTCTTATTTCTGCTTAGTAAGTTAGCTTCGTAAAATATAGGCCATGATGTCCTATCGATAAACGAAAAGCGCTAGTTTACCTATTGTAACGTTGTTCCACGAAGAACCGATAGAAAATTCGGTTAACTTGATGCCCTTTTGCCTAAGACAGTTAAGCGTACCTCACTTGCTAAAATTTTCCAGAAATACGAAGGTTTAATGGAAAATTGGTGTGCAGTGTCAGAAGTCGGTTAAAAACCAATTTAACGATACGTCGTTCATTCCTGTACGATCAGCAGAGTTCAGGAAAAGGGGTGTTACCTTGAGGAATAATATACTCATATGATGATAAGTGGCTGTAGTAGAAAGTTCGGTGTGCTGTGTTGGTACAGCACGCAGTTATTACTTTCGATGGAGTAACAACGTATACCAAGATTTATCAACCACTAGGAAAAGTTACGGTATATTGATAACTTTTACTTATGGACCGTCTGACAGCAACTGAGTAAAACACAATTTTGGTGCCATACGCGTTTCGCCTTTATTTTCTGCAAGGCATCATCAGTGGCCTGGAATATGTACATATGTTAGCTATTTTATTTACATTTTTGTCACTGTGCCTATAGGTTATAAACAGTTCTAGTGGTTGGTATTTCCTATTAAGTAGTAATGTTTTGAACTGTACTTACAGGTTGCGTGGACAGTTTCTTACATATTACGCTCCTGTTGCATTTTTGATGTTGTTGTTCTTGTTATGAACGCCAATTTGCGGTTTTTTCCACATTCCACAGCACTATGCACTGAACGCTTGTTTTAATGCAATGTTTTGGTTTCTGTTGTCGACTGTCAAATGTTTCTGCCAAAGATCAAATACTGTATTATTGCCAAACTTATGAGAGTAACTATTGAAGTATCTGTGGTCTGTTCGTGTATGCATTTGTGTGTGCGTTTGTGTAAGTGTGTGTGTGTGTATGAGTGTTTTTTGGTGTAATATTAATTTTATTTTATTTTATTTATTTATTTATTTATTTATTTATTTTATTTTATTTTATGCCTTGCAGAAAATAAAGGCGAAACGCGTATGGCACTAAAATTGTGTTTTATTCAGTTGCTGTCAGACGGTCCATAAGTAAAAGTTATCAATATACCGTAATATTACACGCAACTGAGGAAGACAGGACCAAAAAAGTTGAAGATGTCACTAGGAAAAGTGTTTGTTAACACGTTGCATCATCCCATCCACGTCAAGAACGGTATCCTTGAACTCAAGAGTAAATAGTCGCCATCCTTGCTCTCAAGAGTAAATAGTCGCCAGATGAAATACTCGAGGATGTATGTTCACACTGAACTGCGGATGTATCCATGGTGTGTGCTAGGATGACGTAACTGGTTAAGGTTACTTCTGTCGACGAGCAGCAGGTCTGGTTGCGAATCCCAAAAAAGCAGAAGGCACTCACTCAATACTACGTACGTGTTATCACTGTTTCCTCTACATGTTTCACTTAATCCTAAATCACATCTTCTACTGGTACTTAAATAATTTCGACAGTGACATTTCTGCCCTGTTATGGAACTAAACTATTCCAGTGCCCTGGATCCAGCTTATGTTTCCATCGCGTTACCCCAGACCGTAAAGTAAAAAGCTAGAACAGGAGACGTACTCTCTTATATTTCAAGCTTGAACCCTCTCCCAGCTTTAGAGATTGCGCTGGAAACAAAAAGAATAGAGATTTTCAACAGTGGGTGCAGATCACTTAAGTAGAAAACGCAGGTTCGAATCCTGCCTCGGGCATGGATGTGTGTGATGTCCTTAGGTTAGTTAGGTTTAAGTAGTTCTAAGTCCTAGGGGACTGATGACCACAGCAGTTGAGTCCCATAGTGCTCAGAGCCATTTGAACTATTTTTTTTTAGTAGAAGAATAAATGTTGAAAAATCTATGGCTAAGAAAAAGTGACCATCCGAAAACGTCGGCAGGAAGAAGCTGTTCAACAAACCGTATAGCCTTTTCTTCACTGTGGTTTGGACCATTCTAAGCCACTGCAATCAAAAGATACCGCCACATAAGTCACGTATTTTGATACTCGCAGACTCACTCATCTAAATCTATACGTGAACTGTCTACACCGAAGAGCCAAACACACTGGTACACGTGCCTAATGTCGTGTAGGACCCCCGTGAGCACGCTAAAGTGCTGCAACACGACGTGGCTTGGCATCGACCAATAACTAAAGTGGAGCTGGAGGCAACTGACACCATGAATCCGGCAGGGCTGTCCATAAATCCGTAAGAGTACGAGGAGGCGGATATGTCTTCTGAACAGAATGTTGCAAGGCATTCCAGATATGCCGAATAATGTTCATGTCTGGGGAGTTTGGTGGCCAGTGGACGCGTTTAAACTCAGAAGAGTGTTTCTGGAGCCACTCTGTAGCGATTCTGGAAGTGTGGGGTATTGCACTGTCCTGCTGGAATTTCCCAAGTCCGTCGGAATGCACAATGGACATAAATGGGTGCAGTGATCAGACAGGATGCTTACGTACGTGTCACTTTTCAGAGTCGTATCTGGACGTACCAGGCGATCCATATCAATCCAATTGCACACGCTCCACACCATTAGAGAACCTCCACCAGCTTGAACAGTCCCTTGCTGACATACAGGGCCCATGGACTCACGAGGTTGTCTCCATACCCGGACACGTGCATCCGCTCGATGGAATTTGATACATGTTTCCCGTCATCAACAGTCCAAAGTCGGTGTTGACAGGCCCAGGCTTACAGCTTTGTGTCGTCCAGTCATCAAGGGTACACGAGTGGTTCTTCGGCTCCGAAAGTTCATTTCGATGATGTTCTGTTCAGTCGTCGTTGGTCCATTCTTGCAGGATCTTCTTCCGGCCGCAGCGATGTCGGAGATTAAATATTTTATCGGAACCCTGACATTCACGGTACACTCGTGAAATGGTCGAACGGAAAAATCACCACTTCATCGCCACCTCGGAGATGCTGTGTCCCATTCCTCGTGGGCCGACAATAATACCACGTTCAAACTCACTTAAGACTTCATAACCTGCCATTGTAGCAGCAGTAACCGATCTAACAACTGCACCAGACAGTTTTTGTGCTATATAGTCGTTGCCGACTGCAGCGCAGTATTTTGCCTATTTCTATACCTCTATATTCAATACGCATGCCTATGCCAGTTTCTTTGGCGCTTCACTGTATATTCATGTTGGCCGTGATGATTCACTGGTAAAGCGCGTGTCTGGGAAACCGAAAGGTCGTGCACTTCAATGTCGGGCAGACCACGAAACTTTCAGTTTTCCTTTTAACATTGCTCATATCTCTGAACGATATGTGGCGGCGCCAGAAACGACACATGCTTCGGATTCCACAAAAGATTGTAGACGCCATTTCCCAGGTCGGATATCAGAGTTAGGGCCACGCAAGACACCAAAGTGGCAACCAATAGAAAGACTTCCACCAGGTCATTCACGTACACTAAATTATGTTATTTTCATCAAGGTGTTTCAAAGTTCGTCTTACACGCTTCTAGAGGTTGTAGAGGCTACTTAATAGATCAAGCTTTACGCACGAACCCATGTCCGGAAACGTAATTCAGCGACGCTACAGACTGTTAGAAGTATAACCAATGGCGCCTGCAGATGTTTGTATATGCATGGTGACTCGGTGATATTACAAACTTTCACTTCTGATGGAGAAGGATAAATGTATATGTTTGAGGTAAAGATATTGTTCAGATGGCTCTGAGCACTATGGAACTTAACATCTGAGGTCATCAGCCCCCCAGAACTTAGAACTACTTAAACCTAACTAACCTGAGGACATGACACACATCCATGCCCGAGGCAGGATTCGAACCTGCGATGGTAGCGGTCGCGCGGTTCCAGACTGAAGCGCCTAGAACCGCACGGCCACTGCGGCCAGCACGTAAAGATATCTTTACTGGAAACGAACGAGTCGAAAGTTGTAAGCGGAAACTGTTGTGATACCTCTAACAGTGGAATACGTGTACCGCTACTGATGTTGCTGAGTTTGTGGGGTAGACAATCTCTAGAGGTGGTAGCATAGGTCAAAACAAGAAAAAGAGGCTCCTTAAACAAGTGAAATGCATACCTTAAGAGCCATGAGCTCTTGTTCGGTGGAGGAGAGTTGTTTCACACTAGCGGAGAAGGTCAAGTGCTCATGGCTCCCTAGGTATGCGTTTCCGAGTCCATGTTTAAGGAGACATTTTTCCTTGCTTTGGCCGATGCTACCACCTTTGAAAGTTGCCTAACCTGCAACCTAAGCAACGACAGTACCGGTACACGTATTCCACTGTCAGAGGTATCAGAACGATTTTCGCTGTAGCTTTCAACTCGTTCGTTTCCGGTAAAGGTACCCTGACCCCAACCTGCCACATTTATCCTCCTCCATCATCATTGAAACATTGTAACATCACGTTATCATCCTGTATATACATACGTTTACAGACACGGGCGGCTACAGCTCTGACACTCAGTAGTGTGGCTGAATGACGTTTCAGGACATGGGTTCCTAAGTAAAACTTGATCTGCTGAGTCCCCTCTACAGCCTTTAGAAGTGTGTAACATTAAGTGTTAAACACCTGGTGTATACATAAGTATGTCTGTATGGATCTCTCAGAGCTAGAGTCCTAGTCGTACTTCCACGTTTTTTTTTTTATCGTATCTTCGCAGTATCAGTATTTCTTTCGTAATGTTTGTGAGTACAGGCATACACTTTTATTATCCGCAAATATTGAGCATATTTGGTCGGAATTGAAAGATATTGTCCACCATGTGCTAGAGAAGTATATGCCTAGCAAATATATAGGGGAGGGAAAGGATCCACCTTGGTACAAGAAACATATTAGGAAGTTGCTAAGAAAGTAGAAAATTTTGCACAGTCGTTTTAAACGTAGTCACTGCCCCGCTGACAAACATAAATTACGCGAAATGAAAGCAGCTGTCAGAAGGACAATGAGAGATTATTTTAACGAATTTGAAAGCAATATTTTATCTGCAGATTCTAAAAATAACCCCAAAAAATTTTGATCTTACGTAAAATCTATGAACGCTACAAATAATTCAATACCTTCTCTTGCTGACAATACGGGTAATGTAACTGATGATGATAAACAGAAGGCAGAAATTCTGAACCTACTTTTCAAATACTCATTTACGGTAGAGGACTGCAGCACCATTCCCCCTTTCAATTATCGAACAAACGCAAGGATGGCTGACATAGTGTTTAGTGTATCTGGGATTGTAAAACAGTTAACATCCTTAGACGACAGGAAGGCATCTGGCCCAGACGGTATCCCCGTAAGATTTTATTTTGACTATGCTACAAATGTAGCAACATTATTATCCATAATCTGTCAGAGATCATTGGAACAGCAGAAAGTGCCGCGAGACTGGAAGAAGGCCCAGGTCATAGCAATCTATAAAAAGGATAGAAAATCGGATGCACATAATTACCGGCCAATTTCACAGACATCGATTTGTTGTAGAATCATGGAACATACTTTGTGTTCAGACATAATGACCTTTCTAGACTCTGAGAAGTTCATCTGCAGAAACCAGCACGGTTTTAGGAAACAGCGGTCATGCGAGACACAGCTGGCCCTCTTTGTGCATGACATATAACAGGCTCTAGATACCGGCTCCGAGGTTGATGCCATATTTCTCGACTTTCGAAAGGCGTTCGACTCAGATCCGCACTGTCGCTTGCTCCAAAAAGTGCGCGCTTATGGTCTATCCGATGACATATGCGTTTGGATACAAAGTTTTCTAACAGACAGGGAGAAGTATGTCGTCCTGAACTGGGTGACTTCAACAGAAACAAGCGTAACTTCAGTTGTGCCCCAGGGCTGCGTAATAGGTCCGCTGCTTTTTACGATTTACATAAACGACCTGGTTGATGGTATTGACAGCGGAATTAGACTGTTTGTCGATGATGCTGTAGTCTACAGGAAAGTAGTATCACACGGTAGTTGTGAACAAATCAATGAGGATTTGCTCAATATTAGTAAGTGTTGGTTGGTTGGTTTTGGGGGAAGAGACCAAACAGCGCGGTCATCGGTCTCATCGGAGTAGGGAAGGACAGGGAAGGAAGTCGGCTGTGCCCTTTCAGAAGAACCATCCCGGAATTTGCCTGGAGCGATTTAGGGAAATCACGGAAAACCTAAATCAGGATGGCCGGACGCGGGATTGAACCGTCGTCCTCCCGAATGCGAGTCCAGTGAGCTAACCACTGCGCCACCTCGCTCAGTTTAGTAACAAGGTGAAAATCCCCATTAATGTACGAGTACAAAATGAATGCTCAGTCTTTGGAAGCGGTAACATCCGTCAAGTATCTGGGTGTGACTGTTCTAAATGATAATGGATAAGGCGAACTCTATATTGCGGTTTATTGGTAGAATCCTGAAACGATGCAGTCCTCCCACAAAGGAAATAGCTTACAATACGTTAGTTCGTCCAGTCTCGGAGTGTTGTTCGTCTGTATGGGACCCTTAACAGTTCGGTCTGATTCAAGAGATTGAGGTGGTCCAAAGAAGAGCGGCAAGATTCATGTCTCGTACATTTAGCCATCGCGAGAGCGTTACAAATCTCATAGAAACTTTGAAGTGGGACACACCTGCAGATAGACGGCGTGCTAAACGGAAGGGGCTGCTCACTAAATTCCGAAATCAGATCTTCACCGAGGATGTAAGCATATATTATTACTACCAACTTTCAAATCGCGCAATGATCAGCAATCAAAGATAAGGGAAATTAGAGCTCGTACTGAGGCGTTCAGACAGTGGCTTTTCCCTCGCGCGGTCCGTGAGCGATACAGAGGGGGAAAATACGACTTTGGCGCGAATTGTGCCATCCGCCAAACACCGCTTGGTGGCTAGCGGAGTATATACATTACTGGCCATTAAAATTACTACACCACGAAGGTGACGTGCTACAGACGCGAAATTTAACCGACAGGAAGAAGATACTGTGATATGCAAATGATTAGCGTTTCAGAGCATTCACACAAGGTTGGCGCCGGTGGCGACATCTACAACGTGCTGACATGAGGAAAGTTTCCAACCGATTTCTCAAACACAAGCAGCAGTTGACCGGCGTTGCTCGGTGAAACGTTGTTGTGATGCCTCCTGTAAGGAGGAGAAGTGCGTACCATCACGTTTCCGACTTTGATAAGGACAGATTGTAGCCTATCGCGGTTGGTAGATATCCAACGACTGTTAGCAGAATATGGAATCGGTGGGTTCAGGAGGGTAATACGGAACGCCGTGCTGGATCCCAACGGCCTATCACTAGCAGTCGAGATGACAGGCATCTTATCCTCATGGCTGTAACGGAACGTGCAGCCACGTCTCGATCCCTGAGTCAACAGACTGGGACGTTCGCAAGACAACAAACATCTGCACGAACAATTCGACGACGTTTGCAGCAGCATGGACTATCAGCTCGGAGACCATGGCTACGGTTACCCTTGATGTTGCATCACAGGCACGCCTGCGATTGTGTACTCAACGACGAACCTGGGTGCACGAGTGGGAAAACGTAATTTTTTCGGATGAATCCAGGTTCTGTTTACAGCATCATCATGGTCGCATCCGTGTTTGGCGACATCGCTGTGAACGCACATTGGAAGCGTGCATTCGTCATCGCCATACTGGCGTATCAGCCGGCGTGATGGTATGGGGTGTCATTGGTTACACGTCTCGGTCACCTCTTGTTCTCAATTACGGCACTTTGAACAGTGGACATTACATTTCAGATGTGTTACGGCCCGTGGCTCTACCCTTCATTCGCTCCCTGCGAAACCCTACATTTCAGCAAGATAATGCACGACCGCATGTTGCAGGTCCTGTACGGGCCTTTCTGGATACAGAAAATGTTCGACTGCTGCCCTGGCCAGCACATTCTCCAGATTTCTCACCAATTGAAAACGTCTGGTCAATGGTGGCCGAGTAAGTAGCTGTCACAATTCACCAGTCACTACTCTTGATGAACTGTGGTATCGTGTTGAAGCTGCATGGGCAGCTATACCTGTACACGCCATCCAAGCTCTGTTTGACTCAATACCCAGGCGTATCAAGGCCGTTATTACGGCCAGAGGTGGTTGTTCTGGGTACTGATTTCTCAGGATCTATGCACCCAAACTCTGTGAAAATGTAAACCCATGTCAGTTGTAGTATAATATATTTGTCCAATGAACACCTGTTTATCATCTGCATTTCTTCTTGGTGTAGCAGTTTTAATGGCCAGTAGTGTATGTAGATGTGAATGTAATTTGCTTTGTGTGGCTGATGTTCGCTTACCAGATAGTAGTTTATAATTGTAAACGTGTCAGTTACGGAGTTCATTAGGATATTTTGGTGCTGCACGATGAACGAATGACTGACGTCCCTTGTCGACACCCAGTTTAACTTTTATGAGTGTGGAGCATCGCGGCAAGACTGTCCAACCGACTGTCTAACTACAATAAACATTTCTGTATTGGCTTCTTATTTCCAGCCGATAATGCACGAGACACTGAGCTCAGTTCGTGCGTGTTTTCTCTGCGGGCGTAAGCTGTCGCCAGAGCTCTGATCTGCAAAGAGGTTGCGATAAGGCCGATAGTAGTCGCCGGGGCAAGCGAACCTATCAGGAGAGAGGCCGAAGGGGAACTCGCAAGGTATGTACTGCCAACACCCTCTCGACCGCCAGTATTTTCATCGCCGCCGCGCACCGGATAGGCCAGTCAGTCAGTTATCGATTGAGTCACCGAGTCATCAGTCGCAGCCCAGTCACTTGCAGTTGCAGGCGCAATCAGAGTCTAAGTTTCAGGCAGTACACAGCGACCAGAGCACAGTGTACGTAGCGGGACGTGTCCTTCACCAGCAGTGAGGCTAACGTGGACTATTACAGAACAGCTTGAACCACATGGACTAGCTTAAGATAAGTAACTTCTGGTTAATAAAGAACCCTGTAAATATATCCGTCCAGTTGTGTTATAGAAAGATGATACCGGCCGCCAAACAACATCGTTTCCTTGCTTCCCATGGTAACAGCGTACAGTGACAACTAGACGACACAAAACTTTCCTCCAAGACACGCGCGGTTTCTGATGACATGAATCAGATGTAGGACGTCGGAAAAAGTACGTAGGCTTAGGATCTGTGTTCACACACTGGATGACCTCAAGGGGTGCTCGTCGAAGGCAGGGACGTCCTCTATCAGCAACGTCCCGACCACTTTGTTGATGCCATCCCATGAAATACAGAATTGTAATGCTCGGGGTTCAACAAGACGTTATTTAATGCTATATATCAGTTGGTTTCGTTTTATTCGATATGTAATGAACCACACCGTGAGGCAGATTCTTATAATTTAGGTAACTATTTGTTTAGATTAAAGTTCAGTCTTGATCACGTCTGTTTTAATGGGTAACCGGTTTCGGTTTTTTCTATAAAACCATCATCAGACCCATTGGCTCCCTTGGGTTGGTAGGTGGAGCTCTCCTTGCTGCTGTGCAGTCAACTGATCAGTTGACTGCACAGCAGCAAGGAGAGCTCCACCTACCAACCCAAGGGAGCCAATGGGTCTGATGATGGTTTTATAGAAAAAACCGAAACCGGTTACCCATTAAAACAGACGTGATCAAGACTGAACTTTAATCTAAATATAACAATTGATCACTGTATTCCAAAAATGTTTACCAAAATTGTGAACTATTTGTTTATTTCACATTAAAAAGAAATTTCTATCTTCATGAGGCTTACTCTCTTTCCATGCGTCCTTCAAGCCACGCCCACATACATTCGAAGATAAACAAGCGGTGCAAAATATGTTTGAGCCTTTTAATATAGTTAAAAGACAATGAGTCAGAAATTAAGTATAATTTTAAAAGTTTAATAAAATGAAGGTCTAGCCATAGCGGATTCCTATTCTCACACATGCAAGATATGCAGTATTCGATCAACATTACTCGTATTGGGGTTGTTAGAATTGAGGTGCAGGTACTCGCAGAGATCCAATGTAATCTGTAATCATCGTCTGTCAGCGAAACATGGTAATGAGTTAATGTGGGACCAATTTGCACTGGAAAAAAGTTTCAATTTTTCCCATCAGGTACAAATCTGGCGCAGTGAATGAAAAGAAAGATGTGTAGAAATGGTTCCGTAGCTCAGAGATTAGGAGCGGGACGTGAGCACAAATGGTCAGACACGTGACACGTGAAAGGTATAATGTTGATTTTGTTGTCAATCACCGCATACAAAGTTTGTTCAATATCAGCATCGTAGACGTCGACGAGATGTTGTAAAGCGCCACTTTTGCGTTTAGTAGCGGAAATAGGAACTAATTTTTTCCAGCGTAAATCGGTTCCGCCATAAGGGCAGATGCAATAAAAAAAACCGAATTTTTTTTATTGCATAATTTTTTAGATTGAGTCGCTAACATCGAAAAGTTTCATAATCGAATTGCGGCTAGAAATATATTTAAAAAAAGTTTGTTTGTGTGCCTGCTCCAGTCCTGCCCCTCTTTCTATGCTGTGATCCACACCTTCTCTACGATAGAAATTTTTTGGGTGTTAATTTTTCTTTCACGCATCGAAACGAACTGCACATGAATCGCCATGAAAAGATTATCTTTGCTTGTTCCTTAGTTTACAGTGTGGTTTTTTGGGTAGTACGTTCTACAAACTTATCTGAGTTTTTAGTTTTCCATATATCAGCCTGCTTAGCTCGAAATCGGTCGTAACAGGGGAAGATACTCAAAAAAATTTAGGAAATGTCGAATTTCATACGTAAAACTTTCATCAGACGATAATCTTCACCATTCCCTTTGTGACATATCGTAGTGCTAATACACTCCTGGAAATGGAAAAAAGAACACATTGACACCGGTGTGTCAGACCCACCATACTTGCTCCGGACACTGCGAGAGGGCTGTACAAGCAATGATCACACGCACGGCACAGCGGACACACCAGGAACCGCGGTGTTGGCCGTCGAATGGCGCTAGCTGCGCAGCATTTGTGCGCCGCTGCCGTCAGTGTCAGCCAGTTTGCCGTGGCATACGGAGCTCCATCGCAGTCTTTAACACTGGTAGCATGCCGCGACAGCGTGGACGTGAACCGTATGTGCAGTTGACGGACTTTGAGCGAGGGCGTATAGTGGGCATGCGGGAGGCCGGGTGGACGAACCGCCGAATTGCTCAACACGTGGGGCGTGAGGTCTCCACAGTACATCGATGTTGTCGCCAGTGGTCGGCGGAAGGTGCACGTGCCCGTCGACCTGGGACCGGACCGCAGCGACGCACGGATGCACGCCAAGACCCTAGGATCCTACGCAGTGCCGTAGGGGACCGCACCGCCACTTCCCAGCAAATTAGGGACACTGTTGCTCCTGAGGTATCGGCGAGGACCATTCGCAACCGTCTCCATGAATCTGGGCTACGGTCCCGCACACCGTTAGGCTGTCTTCCGCTCACGCCCCAACATCGTGCAGCCCGCCTCCAGTGGTGTCGCGACAGGCGTGAATGGAGGGACGAATGGAGACGTGTCGTCTTCAGCGATGAGAGTCGCTTCTGCCTTGGTGCCAATGATGGTCGTATGCGTGTTTGGCGCCGTGCAGGTGAGCGCCACAATCAGGACTGCATACGACCGAGGCACACAGGGCCAACACCCGGCATCATGGTGTGGGGAGCGATCTCCTACACTGGCCGTACACCACTGGTGATCGTCGAGGGGACACTGAATAGTGCACGGTACATCCAAACCGTCATCGAACCCATCGTTCTACCATTCCTAGACCGGCAAGGGAACTTGCTGTTCCAACAGGACAATGCACGTCCGCATGTATCCCGTGCCACCCAACGTGCTCTAGAAGGTGTAAGTCAACTACCCTGGCCAGCAAGATCTCCGGATCTGTCCCCCATTGAGCATGTTTGGGACTGGATGAAGCGTCGTCTCACGCGGTCTGCACGTCCAGCACGAACGCTGGTCCAACTGAGGCGCCAGGTGGAAATGGCATGGCAAGCCGTTCCACAGGACTACATCCAGCATCTCTACGATCGTCTCCATGGGAGAATAGCAGCCTGCATTGCTGCGAAAGGTGGATATACACTGTACTAGTGCCAACATTGTGCATGCTCTGTTGCCTGTGTCTATGTGCCTGTGGTTCTGTCAGTGTGATCATGTGATGTATCTGACCCCAGGAATGTGTCAATAACGTTTCCCCTTCCTGGGACAATGAATTCATGGTGTTCTTATTTCAATTTCCAGGAGTGTATATTTAGGCAGAAGCCAGTGGAAATCCGTACACCCACAAACATGGTTTTCCACGTGCTGTTTTGGATGTTATAACTTCCAGGTACCTAGCCAGTTCTTAACAGCTGAAAAACAGTTTCACCTTCACCCAAACATGTTTCACTGCAGTTGCAGCATCTTCAGTGAGCTTTTATTTTTCATCTGTTAAAGATAAAGAATGTTCTTTACTGTTTGTGTACATGTAACTATTAGTTTTTATATCGTAAAATCATATATTTGAAAAAAACACATAAATTATGAATTCATACCTTTTTACCACATGGTTTCTCTAATGTGTTGTGTTTCTACAGTGACCGTCATAAATTCTTGGTTATTATTTCACGACGTTCGGTTCATTTTTAAAGATGTTCTCTCTTCATTCTCACAACTACCCTTATCCCAACGAATAAACGTATTGCCAATACTGTCATTATTGAAAACTGTAAAAGTGCGAAAGTTTCGCACTAGTGCCCTGGTTCGCCTGTAATACAGCTGGTATGAAGCACAAGAACCGATTGTGATTCACCAGACGAGTGTCGAAATCACCAGCCTGGAATTACAATCAAAACCCAATTTAACGAAGCTGCATGAGATATGGAACTCAACAGAAATACAGCTGTCTTCTTCACAGGTCTGAATAATCATTCATTCATAACCTTTGCTCCCACCGTCAGTTTCTGGCGCTGTGTGAACCGAACGCTACAGCTTTCAATAACGTCATAACTTACAATTTTTTTCCTACAAACCTAAATTACTATTAAAATTAAATGAAAAAAATTACTTTCAGTTTATTGGTCAAATATTCTTACAAAGAAGAGAAGAAGAGGTCTGATGAAAACGCTTTAAGTGTTGATTACACAAAAAAACAGAGGAGTGCAACTTGAAAAAAAAAAAAAAAACAGCATTGTCCCTGCATTAGCCAATGAGATTCACAACTTATAATTCAAAGGGAAGCCAAGTTACGGTGCACTCAGATTAAAACAGTTTTTTTGCAATGAGGGCAGATCAAAACAGACCCGTACTTTCAGATCGTTCGACTTCTCAAATACTGCCAATGTTTGGTCTGTATTGAAAGGCCTCTAGCGTGATGCACAGTCAAAAGAAAAAAAAAGGGAAAAAAGACCGCCCACCCTCGTGGAAATGATAAAAATTTATCTATGATTCGTAATTACGCTGAGAAGCGTAAAAGCATGAGACCGTCTTCCCAACTTCTCACAAGGATTTTCTTGACACTTCTTGTAACATGGAACTTCATATCGAAAATTTATATTCCAAATCTTTTACATACTTATTTTAAATGTCCTTATGAATCTCCTTGCGTGATTTACCATGGGTAGTTTGTTCTACTTATGAATTTCTTGCCCAGTGCGTTCCTTAATTGGTACTACTGTATAAAGTAATTTTTGGAAACCAGTTTAACAGCAGCATATTTGAAAAAAATGCGAAAAAAATGTTCTTACCTGCAGATCAGTATACATTACAAATATTATCTGAGAGAGTGAAAGAATTCTCCGTATATATTTCATTTTCTGGCATTACATTTAGTTTCTGTCTATATCGAAATAGTCACGGAGAAACATCAGCTGAGTTTGAAATGAACGTGAAAGTATGGTGACTCGATTATAACGTCCGCACAATCTTCTAACACACTACTTCGGTGTCTTTTACGATTATTGCTCCTCAGATGCTAATATGGCGCATAATATTTGCTGACTCAACCGTGTAACTAATATAAGTAAGACATATTGGTGATAAATTGGTAATGAAGATTATGTTTGCGTGGTGCCGTGCAGAAAGGTATTGAATGGGCATTTGTGAGATTAAAGAAGATCCACATGAGAAATTAGTTTCAAGGCAATCTTATAGTCGAATTAATAGAGAATATAAGTGACACAAAGGTGTGGTTTCTGAAGAGGGGTACTAGCATTTTCAGTAGTTGCATGCGCAACAATCTGCATGATTTACTGATGTGCTCTTGTAACATCAACTAAAACGGCCTTGCTCTGCTGGCACTGCGAACGGCTGAAAGCAAAGGGAAACTACAGCCGTAATTTGACGTTCTACTGTATGGTTAAATGGTGACATCCTCTCGGGTACGAATTATTGTAGCCAAGACAGACATAAAGCCGCACAATAGGGCAAGTCTGTATGCCAACTGGTTCCGCAGATGATGAAGAAAATGAAGAAATGTGTGATGACATAAAAGAAATTATTCAGATAGTTGAGACAGACGAAAAGTGGATAGTGATGTGGACTGGAATTCAATAGCAGGGAAAGGAAGAGAAGGAAAAGTAGCAGGTGTATATGTACTATGGAAAAGGAATGAAAGAGGAAGCCGCCTGGTAGAATTTTGCACAGAGCATAATTTAATGCTTTACGAATCATGAAAGAAGGTTGTATAGATGCAAGATACCTGGAGACACCAGAATGTTTAAGATTATGCAATGGTAACACAGAGATTTCGGAATCAGATTTTAAATTGTAAGACATATCCGGAGGCAGATGTGTACTCTGACCGCAGTTTATTGGTTATAACTGTGTATTAAAACAAGAAATTGCAAAGAGGCTGGAAATTAAGGAGATGCGGTTGACTAGAACAGGGAACGAAACACATTGGAAGACGAATGGGTAGCTTTAAGAAACGAAATAGTGAAAATAGCAGAGGATCAAATAGGTAAAAAGACAAGACCTAGTAGAAATCCTTGGATAACACGGAAGATATTGAATTTATTCGATGAAAGGAGGAAAAGGAATAAAAATACAGCAAATGAACCAGGCGTAACGGAATACACACGTCTACAATATGAGATTGACAGGAAGTGCAGAATGGCTAACCAGGAGTGGCCAGAGGACGAATGTAAGAATTGAGAAACCTGTTTCAGTTGAGGACAGATAGATGCCGTCTACAAGGAAATTAAAGAGGTTTTAAGAGAAAAGAGAAGCATTCGTATCAATATCACGAACTCAGATGGAAAACCAATCCTCAGTGAAGAAGGGACATCTGAAAGGTGGAAGGAGTATATAGCCAGTTTATACAAGGGAGAGGAACGTGAAGGCAGTATTAAGGCAAGGGTAATGGACGAAGTTGAAGATGAGATGGGAAATTGATACTGCGACAAAAATTTGACATAGCTCTGAAGGATCAAAGTTGAAACAAGGATCCCGGGAGTAGGCAACATTCTGTTAGAATAGCTGATAGCTTTGGGAGAGCCCACCATAACAAAACTCTTCTATCTGGTGAGGAAGACAGACAGGCGAAATATCCTCTGACTTCGAAAAGAATGTTACAATGTCAATTCCGAAGAAAGAAGTAGCTGACATTTGCGAAAATTACCGAACTATCAGCTTAGTCAGTAATGAATGTAAAATGCTAGCATGAAATCTTTACAGCAGAATGGAAAAGCTGGTAGAAGTCGACCTCGGGGAAGATCAGTTGGAATTCCGGGGAAATGTAGGGCCAAGGGGGACAATACTGACCCTACGACTTAATTTAGAAGATAGGTTAAGGAAAGATAAACCTACGTTCACAGCATTGGTAGACTTAGAGGACGTTTTTGACGATGTTGTCTGAAGTATTCTCTTTGAAATTCTAAAGGTAGCCGGGGTAAAGCCCAGGGAGTGAAAGGTTATTTACAACTTATACAAAAATCAAATAGCAGATTTAAGAGTCGAGGGGCGTGGAAAGGAAGCAGTGGTTGGGAAGGGGGTGACACAGGTTGCAGCCTGTCTCCGACGTTGTTCAATCTACACACTGAACAAGCAGTAAAAGAACCAAAGAAGAAATTAAAGGTCACGAAGAACAAATAAAATTTTAAGGTTTTCAGATGACAATGTAATTCTGTCAGAGACAGCAAAGGACGCGGAACAGCAGTTCAAAGGACTGGACAGTATCTTGGAAGATGGATATAAGATGAACATCAACAAACAAAACAAAGGTAATGGAATGCAGTCAAATTAATTCAGGTGCTGCTGAGGGAATTTCATTAGGAAACGAGAAACTTTAAAGTAGTGGATGAGTTTTGCTGTTTAGGTGCCAAAGTAACTGATGATGGGCGAAGTAGAGAGGATATAAAATGTAGACTGGCACTGGCAAGAAAAGCGTTTCTGAAGAAGAGAAGTATGTTAACATCGAACGTTGACTTTAGTGTTAGCAGGTTGTTTCTTAAGGTATTTCGCTAGAGAGTAGCCATTTATGGAAGTGGAGTATGGACGACAACAAGTTTAGACAAGAAGAGAATAAGCGGTTTTGAAATGTGGTGCCACAGAAGAATTCCGAACATTAGGTGGGTAAATCATGTAACTAATGAGAACGTAGTAAACAGTATTGGGGAGACAAGAAATTTGAGACACTACTTGAGTAAAATAAGGGATCAGTTGACAGGACACAGACTTTAAGACATCACCAGTCTGGTATTGGAGGAACGCGTATGGGGTACAAATCGTAGACGGAGACCAAGAGATGATACAGTATGCAGATTCAGAAGGATCTAGGTTGCAATAGCTACTCGGAGATGAAGAAGCTTGCACAGGATAGAATAGCATGGAGAGCTGCATAAAACCAGTGTTTGGACTGAAGACCATAAGTACAGCAACAAGTGACACCGTAACTTATTAGTGCTCGTTGGTTCCGTAAGTCATAAAGCTGAACGTAAAATGTAGTCCGATATTCGTAAAATACTGTATTCAAGTGTTCCAAGGCCTTTAACAAAAAGTCCGGTGTCAGTTTTAAAAAAAATGAAACGGTAGATTGAGAATATACCTTTTTCTTGTAAAATTTATGGTAATTATTCTATAATCAGAAGAATGATCATTTCTGAAACCAAACACAATACCAGAATCGGAAAATAAATATATTTATGCTTATCTCGTGGCTAAGTAAGACCTCTCTTTCAATCGGAGAATGTTGTCCTACAGTTTACAAACAAAGAAATGATTGAACAGAATTCGGCTTACCACCTTAAACATATTTCAGAAAAGCAGTAATTTGTTCTGTATCACAGGTATAAACAGCTAATTCTGATTTTCATTTTATTTTATTTATTTTTAATGGCAGAGGAGTTAGCAATTTTACAGTTTCTGAATAATATTTTCATTTCTTCAGCGATTTGTTGACGAATGTTTAAAGTTAAAAGATCCAATGACACCAAAGGTCCAGGTCTTCCACGATTCCAGATTTCAAGAACTTATTGCAGTGGTCTAGGGCGTCTTTCGATACTTGCGTTTTCGGAGAAACAGGAATGACCAAAAATGTTCTAATCATAAGTTAGCAGATTATGTACTGTTATGGATACCTAAAACCAAAGACAAGATTCCAAAATCTCACGTAATGTAAGCAAGGAGCTTTATACCAATTTACAGACATCAGCTCAAATCCGTGTCGAACTGCAAGCAAGACGCATGAAGTCGTCGAATTAAAGTCTCACTTATCCCTTTCACAGCTGCAGAAACACCTTTGTTTTCATATATAGCCATGAATCACTTGTATTACTTCAATGTTCTTGAAATAGTGGTTAATTTTTTCGCTACTTTTCATTATTAAATGGTGTCAACAGTTGCTATAGTGCTAATTCGATGATTTGTTACTTTAAGAACGAGAAACCTTTCTTGCAAATCACTGTCGAAGTTAAACTGTAGTGAAGTGATTTATTTAACATTAACGCTAGATCTGGAAGGTATAAGCGAATTTTATTGGGCTAAGATAAGTTCATCTTGATTTGAAGCAGTTTTGACATTGTTAACCAGACATTTGATTAGAATTGAGCTCTTCTGTAAAAGAGATATGCAGAATGTGACAATTTTTATACAAACCGCATGCTCCAGGATGTGAAGAGATGTAATCGAAACGAGAATTTTGATGACAAATATTTCTTCGTATGTGCTGTGACCGTTAAGCCCCAAAGCACCATGATTAACAAATTAGCTTTAAACTATGGACTCCAATTCTATTTGCTTATCAAATCACTAAAATCGTGTCTACTAATTCTGAAACCGTTTTAAAAGCCATTTCAGTAGTTCTGATCGACTGTAGATCTACTCTTGTAAACAACGACTTTTTTAGTCCAGTCGAAGAAGGAAAATTAGAGGAAAAATTTCGTTCAGTCGCAAAGTTTTGTATCACAGTAGGGGGAGTGGAATGAATAACATGTTAAAGAATCATGAGCGGCACGGAGTGGGTGGGGGTAGTGGACCGTGGAGGGGGTTTGGGGGGGGGGGGGTGACGGGGGGTGGGGGAGTCTGAAAGCCACTTTTCTATGTTTTTCTTGACTATCTCAAAAACCGTGGCTTTTAGCGGTAAGTTTCCCTGTACAAAAGTAAACTACGTTAAATTTCCTACAAAGAAGGTACCGCACAATTTTTTTCTAGGACTAGCGGGTAGGGTAAAAAATTAACGTTTACTCTTAAATAACGTAGAATAAGGCCTAATATTAAATATTTCTACCACAACTAAGTGCAGCAGAACCGCATTAAGGAATAAATTGCGTTCTATAATGTGCTACAGGGTGGAAAGGTGGGGATAAAGGTCAGAAGCGTAATGGAAGGTAGGTCACCGGTTTGTGGTAATTCACTTCCCCCCTTCATAGGTCTGCAAAATGAAGAGCAAGCAGGTAATTTCCCATTCCCTCTCCAACTTAATTCACCAGAAGCCATTACAGTGTGTTTCACAAAGCTGTACCGACCCTACTGTAGCTCGCCTTACGAATAACTGGCGACGCAGTGTGTAGACATGCCTCTGGGTATTTATTTTCCACAAAGTGCGTTATCACCACACTGAATACATATGTGAATTACTAATATTACTATCGGAAGAAATGCATATGGATAGAATCTACGTAAATCTCTGCATGCTGTTCAAAAATGCTAGAGGGCAACTGATTCTTAGTGATCCTGTAAGGCAGCTGTAGCGTCCTTCTGGGAAAGAGCACATCCCACAACATGAGACCTGCGCCCTTTACATTTTACAGACAGACTAAACCTCCCCAGCATTTCCTGTCCGGTTCTCTCATGTGAGTAGACAAAATTACTTCACTGGCCGCGTGTTTATACAGTGGAGTTGCTTTCAATTTATTAACTGAGTATTTATTTGTAGTTGTTTTATTACCTGTTACGTGGAAAAGCTCAACAGCTGGAGCTAGCAACCGTATACCACACAGAAGTGTAACATGCTGTCAATATGAATTCGAGAATGTCGACTTCATTGCTTCCACTATCAGTAGCTAGAGTACATTTCACAGCATGACTAGGATCAAATGCATCACCCCAGCCCCAGCCGTCCCAACATCCCGTCACCTATGTGTTACGGACCTTCAGCTATTACAACATATGTCAAGCAATGCAGTACAGCATGTTATTGTTCTGGACTTGCACGTGATAAATCCCATTCCATCAGATATATTCATATCCACCTTACAATAGATGCAGCCGGTGTGTCGTAAGTTCTCCACTCAGTGCAGGCCACTCAGCAAGTGCCAGCAGTTCCGGAATGGGAGACATTTATGCAGCTTACCAGTAGTATAATAAATGGCGAGAGAAGTGCAGCAACTTTCTGGTCATTAACACAGTTACAGTATAAGCCATCCACTACGCTGTCAGCGATAGACAGCGACAAGGTTCCGCATTTACCAGCCGCTTCCATTTCCCACCAACGCTACAGAAGTCGCACCTACAAGTTAAGCAGTTCTCAACCATTGTTTAGGGGAACGTATTTTACACGAAAGTTGGCTAAACAAATGTGAATAAATACTGTCTTAAACGAAAAATAAATCCATTATTTAAACACCAGCTTACATAAGAGAACTGGAGAGGAAATAGTGGAGAGGTTTAGTGTGTCTGTAAAGTGAAAAGGAAAGAGAATTCGTGGTGGAGGAAGTCGCCTTTCGAGGAACGAACTCTATTAACTGTCATACAGGATGATTAAGAATCAATTTCTCCTGTAGCAGTGTAGAACGTTGTGCTTTTCTCACGTTTGTATTATCAGCAACTCGCACACTTCGTGGAGATTAAGCACCTACAGGCAAGTCTGAATTCTGCATCGTCAGTGATTCACAAGGCGAGCCGTGGAAAGATCAATATAACTTTGTGAACCTCTTTAGCTGTTTTCATGACGTAGTGCGATAGACAGAATGAGGAATTTCCAGAGCGCTCTTCATTTTGCACACCTGAAGGAGGAAGGCCATGTGCATAATCTGGGGACCTACCATCCTCACACTTCTAACCTCCACCCTGAAGCCGCTCTTCTGCTGCCATAAGCAACGATTTTAAATACTTTCGATAATATTTTTGTACAGTACTGAATTGTTTAAGAATAATCCCCTCAAAAGAATAAGTGGTGTAGGCAGAACTTGTCTAACATTCTGCGTGGTGTCTGTTTGTTCTAAGTCGTGTCTCCCTACCATTTACACGCAACGACGCTCTTAGCGTGTTTTTTAGGGAATTGACTAGTTTGAACCTGGGACCTGTTGCTGGTAAGGAGACGCCAGACCACACAAGACATATAGAGTTCAGAAGAATTCAGTGAGACTAGCGATGATATAACTGATGAGTTGGCAAATGTGCCAACACCTTGTAGATAGAGGAGGCCGAAATGCACGCTATCTAACGCAGACGGGCGTGAATTCTGGAACAGGATAAGTAGTGAATGCTAATAAGAAAAGTATGCAGCTCCTCGAATACTTAACTTTATTCCATCCTTGTGGTACATCGGTCTTGATAATTCAAATAAGACTATCTTCAGATACGGTTAATGGCGCCTTGCTAGGTCATAGCCATGGACTTAGCTGAAGGCTATTCTAACTATCTCTCGGCAAATGAGAGAAGGCTTCGTCAGTGGAGTCGCTAGCAAAGTCGTCATACAACTCGGGCGAGTGCTATTCCGTATCTCGAGACCTGCCTTGTGGTGGCGTTCGGTCTGCGATCTCACAGTGGCGACACGCGGGTCCGACATGTACTACTGGACCGCGGCCGATTTAAGCTACCACCTAGCAAGTGTGGTGTCTGGCGGTGACACCACAATAACCAAATACTTAATGATTTCAGCGTCAGCTCCACTGCACTCCGTGTAAAAGAATCTTAATACTAACTAAATTTAGTGGAAGGGGTTCAAGGCTTTCCTATTTTTAGTTAGCTGCAATCTTAATACTAACTAAATTTAGTGGAAGGGGTTCAAGGCTTTCCTATTTTTAGTTAGCTGGTAAAATAACGTCGAAAAAGCAGTTAAGTTTACCATTGGAAATTTTATTCTATTCACAAAACATTGTTTATAAATTGCACTATTGATAAAAGGAAATATTTTAATACAGCATGATAAAAACCATCTGTGTTCAACAAAAATGTGAACGAATATTCCCTGAGTGGGTTTCCTAGTTCTACTATGGATCGAAGGATGACCTATGCCATATCACGTCCATAATCTAGGTTTAAATTAAGTTTCACAAAAGAGAAAACTATCAAAATGGTCTACAGTGACCCTCAATTATCTTTAATTACTTATCTAACTTGTCGTAAATTACAGTGGCTGATGTGGCTTCTCAATAATTATATAACAGAAAAATCATTGTATTTCAGATTTTAACTTACGTAGCAAACGTGAATACCATGAGCTTTAATTGACGATCGACACTAGTACTACGCAAAAAGGGGGTGTAACAGATGAGACTTCTGCAGTTCTGAGTGAAACTTTATGCGCTGTTATGTGGCATCACATGCGTTCATTACCTTGTCGTTGGTTAGGCAGTGTCAGGGGGGCGGGTGGCGCAGCTCCATACAGCTCGCCGTCTAGGAAGCAACTCTTTCCTAACTTCTCCTTACTACAATATACCGAAGTTGGCTTAAAAAAAGCTATCTAGCTGTGTCTTCAACTGACCAATCAGGGTCTCAATGCTAACCTTAAGCTCCGCCTACAAAATTCGGTCTGTCCAATGAGAAACATTATACTTTTCGTGGTGGGCAATGTTTTTAACGTTTGCAACGTAACAGAGAAGCGGAAAAGTCTCACGCTAAAACTTGCAGCTGGTGTGGCCCTTTTAGTGTTATCGTAAGATCTATACTGTTCTTCTGGAGGGCTCTATCTTTTAATATGGGCTGGGGGTGGTCCTGGTGGTTGGCTGGCAACGTGGGTGTCCGTCCCTTATCGTAGGGCCTTCTGGCTTAACACGGTTCTGCTCGCGGCTTCTGTTCTTGTTTCTCCCCTCGGAATTCCTCTGTCTCATGGTGGGAAGGTATGACATGCATTTAGGCGTTCTTGTGTTAGTCTGTGGTATTCCATTTGCTCACTCATAACTCGTATTACTTCGGTTAATTTAATGTCACGATTTATTCGGAGCTATGTGACATACTGCTGGATTTGCTTATCATGTCAGGGTTTTCATGGAAGGTGTTGGATTTGTCTGACACCTTACATATCACCACCCTTCAAACTTAATTTTTGCACTGAAGTTAGGCAATGATTGAATCGTTGTCTAAGTCAGTCAAAAATTATTCCTTTACCTAAATTTTGTTGCCTACTGTTCAGTCACGTTATTCTGGTTCTATGCCAGTTTGTATTACTAATTTATATTTTTATATTCTTCCACATTATTTTCAAAAATATGTTTATATTGAGAAGAGAAGTATATTTTTTTGCTATTATTATTATTATTAATTTTTAATTATTTTCTTTCTTCATTTAAGTGTGAAGTCTGTTGTTTAAGAAGTTTGTTATCGAAAGTGAGGAGTCTTTCACATCGATTTTCTTAGAAATATTTTTTTTTATAAATGTAGTAATTAAGTAAAATCTATTCCTAACACATTTTCTAAATGTCATATACAAGTAAAATGTTTTTGTTTCTAGACACTCATTTCAACATTTTTACACTAACAAATAAGAATTATTTCCAAGAATTGTTTTGACAAAGAAATATACATACACAAGTATTCAGATATTATCCTAACAAATGGTACAAATGTTGATAAAAGGGAAAACATCCAACAAGATAATTTTTTATTCTTTGTTTTTATAAGGAAAAAATAAGTAAATTATAGTTATTCTTTTATTTTTATGAGGAGAAAATAAGTGGCATATAGTTTTGGTGTTTATTATGCCTTACTTTTGTTCTTTATATACTGTCCACTTCAGAACTAATGACTTATTGTCTATTTTTTACTTAAGTCCATAGTCAATGACTGTTATTTTGTAGTTTATTAGCTGTCTGGTGTGCTTAACTTATTTAGTTTTTCACACGTTGCTTTTGCACAATTCCTACATCACATAATTTGATTTCACACATTCACACAATACTATGAATGTTTAAGCTTGAGGTTAACGAATATTTTTGCACGAAGGTGATGGACTTCAGCGAGATGGATGTGGGCAAGTATTTGATGTACAGCTTCATTCATCGTTCCTTGTTGGCTTTGCAACGGTGTGTTGCTGTTGTGAAGGTCCCATAATGGAATGGCGCTGTGAGTGCAGAATCTCGTGGTTTACTGGCTTTCTATGCGTGAAAGTCATCGTTATGTGTCGCTGAAAGCTGTCGTTTTTCGTTGTAATACTTCACAGACGACTAGATTACAATAGGATAGGGATTTGGGAAGGTATGTCGTCTATTCTTCACCCATCTTGTTTCTTGGTCTCAATCTTGCGAATCTTCAACTTCTGTTCTTCCTGCTATTTCTCTGCTTCTGAGTGCAGAATCTCGTGGTTTACTGGCTTTCTATGCGTGAAAGTCATCGTTATGTGTCGCTGAAAGCTGTAGTTTTTCGTTGTGATACTTCACAGACGACTAGATTACAATAGGATAGGGATTTGGGAAGGTATGTCGTCTATTCTTCACCCATCTTGTTTCTTGGTCTCAATCTTGTGAATCTTCAACTTCTGTTCTTCCTGCTATTTCTCTGCTTCTTACTTGATTCTTGGTTCTTCTCTGGGCAGGATATGGGAATATTTATTGATAACTAGTCGCCTTGGAGATCTCCTCTTAGTAACAGTTTGATAAATTGTTTGGACGTGTCATTTTTACTTTGTGGAAGTTTTCTTCAGTTTCGTGCATCAGCGTGCTGTTTAATAGCAGCAGTGTGACTTTAACACAATTTTTTTTTTTTTTTTTTTTTTTTTGCCAGTAGTGGCTTGCCCAAGCCGTCTTCTCGTCGGGCCGTTTTTTTGCTCGCTCCGCTGAGACAAGACCCTCTTGGCCTTCTGTGTTCTGTCCCAGCAGGGTTCCGCTTAGCGGCAGATTTACTGCCCACTTTGGCTACAAGGGCCATCTGTTGGTCTCGCTGTCCTTTCCCTTCTCTCGACACTTCTGCCTTGTAGGAATCGTGTCTTGCTAATTGCGTCCTTTTCTTTCTTGATACTTCTCATGTTGCAACTTGTGGGTCGTTGCATCTGGTCCTTGCTGGAGTTTTTTACAATGGTTCTTAAAAAAAGTTTTACTTATATTCATCTAACATATGTCTAATACCTACATTGTTTTATGCCTTTTTAAAAAGCTTTTCAAATTTCGGTACCTTTTGTATGTTACAATTCTAAGATATTTTGTGTCTTAACTTCTACAAGAATCCTCAAATTCGTTTTTTATTTTTGTGTAGTGTCGTGGTGTATAGCATTTTAGTATTTCATGCTGTTAGACTATCCACACTTTATCCCTTCACCTAAATCTATGGTACTATTGGTGTTATTTTTGTTTTTGTTTTTACTGAAACTACTTTCTTTTTCCCACCTTCCTCTCTCTTCATTCTTCTTTTTCCTGACGATCTTACCTGCAACATAATCTTGAAATATTGTGCTGCTTATTTACCAATAATAAAATTAATCTTCAAACTTTTTGATATGGCTCACATGGTGAAGTCTTAAGGTTTTGCCTGTTTTTAGGTTCATTAGTTCCACAGCATTATCATGAGCAATTCGGCTAATTATGACAGGTGCTCGGTATGCAGCGTTAAACTTATGTATTTTGTGTTTCTGTTTGCTGGAGAGATGATGTGCTTTTACAAATACTTTCTGGCCTATTGAGAATGTTTTTTTAATTGCTGTTCTATCTCCTCTTTCTTTTCTTTTAATGTCTGCCTTTCTTATGTTGGAGAATGCTGTTGCTATGACTTGTTTGTGCTGTCTGCGTGGTACAATAGGAAATCCAACATTTTTTCTGGTTATGTTTGGGGGTTCAATATTTTTAAGTACAGTAAGTGGAGGTAGTAGTGTAGTGCTATGTGGCATTTCATTTATTACTTCTTGAAAATCTTTAAGGTATATATCCCAAGTGTTGTGTCTTTTGCCTGCATATAATCAGCATAAAGTGCCTATGTCCTTCATAGATCATTCTGCTGGATTTACGCTAGGTTTGTACTTAGATATGTAGATGGGTTTCATTTTGTGTTGTTTTAACGTGTTCTGCCATTGCACTGATTTGTATTGTGGGCCATTATACGAAATTATTCGTTCCACTCGACCTACTTGTCTGTGAAAATTTTGTCTAAATACTTTACTTATAGTAAGATGTGTTGCCCATTTTAATGGTGTCAAGGTAACATATTTAGAAGTAAGTTCCAAAGCGACAAATATGAAAATATATCCATTTTCTGTGTGTGGGAGGGGCCCCATCAAATCTGTTGCAGCTATTTGTTTTAATTTTTTTGGGATTATTGGAAACATAGGTGGTTTGGTTTGGAAAGTGATGTGCTTAGCCCTCATACATTTTTTGTATTTGACTAATACTGTTCTAATTCGCCTTTCCATATTAGGAAAATGGCTTGGTTGTTTTATTTTTAAAAAGCATTTCTTTGGTCCAAAGTGGCCATTACTTAAATGTGTATACCATATGTACTTATTAATTAGTTCATCTGGGATATAAATTAACCATTCATTTGTTGAAACATTTCGTCTAAAAAATAAAACATTGTTTTTACGTTATAGTGCCCTTGAATGCCTGGAAAATCCTTACTTCTCCACTTGTGTTTGATTCCTAGTATTTCGGGATCCTTGTCCTGTTCTTTGCCTATGTTTTTCTATGCTGTCGTAATGTAGTTTTCGAGAGATACTTGTTTCATATAGTACATTGTAAACTGATCTTCTGCTGCTTCCAAACCTATGTTATTGGATGCACCCTGTGGACATCGTGATAAAGCATCTGCTAATACATTCGCTGGTCCTGGTATGTGTGTAATAGTGAAGTCAAATTCTTGTAGTATTAACATCCATCTGGCTAACCTCCCATGAGTTAGTTTGGCGGATAACAGAAATTCTAATGCTTTGTGGTCAGTGTATACTTTTGTTTTTCTTCCGAATAGGAAGTATCGAAAGCGTTGGAAGCCCCTTACAATGGCTAATGCTTCCAGCTCTGTGACTGAATAGTTTTCCTCGCTTTTTGTGAGCACACGACTGGCAAATGCAATTGTTCTATATGACCTTAGCCTTGCCTGTTCGTATTCTTGGAATAAAACAACTCCTAAACCTATTTTTGCGCTATCAGTGGCTATACAAAAATTTTGTGTTAGATCAGGATGTGCTAAAATCGGTGCTGTTGTTAGTGCGTTTTTCACTTTTAAAAATTCTTCATTGGCTTGTTGATCCCATACCCATGGTGTGATTTTTCCAGTCAATGCACATAGGCATGGTGTTGCGAGAGAGTCGATCCAAATAATTTTTTTATAGAATCCGGTGAGACATAGAAATCTTCTGAGACTTTTCTTATTATATGGAGTACAGAATTCTTTGATTGCCATTGGTTTTTCTGGGTCGGGCATTACCCCTTTCTCTGAAGTTATGTGTCCTAGAAATTTGACCTCTCACCTTCCAAATTTGGATTTTGTTATATTTACTGTGACCCCATGCTCTTTCATGATCTGTAAAAACTGATTTAATGGGTCGTTGTGATGTTCCCAAGAGGGTTCTGCTATAATCACATCATCAACATAACAAGTAATTTTTTGTAAAATTTCAGGACTGAATATAGTATTAAATCCCCTAATAAACGCTGCTGATGATATGGTTAAACCAAATGGCAATCGTTTAAATTGGTAACATCTACCGAATACGATAATTGCTGTAAGTTTTCTACATTCTGGGGCCAATTCTATTTGCCAGAAACTACTCTGTAAATCAATTGATGAAAATATCTTAGCAACGTGGAAGTTTTGTATCAATTCCTCTAATTTTTCTGAGCGATCTGTCTCAGTGATTATGATTGTGTTGATCTGCCTGGAATCAAGCACTAACCTGATGCTCCCATCTCGTTTTTGTACAATATGGAGCAGGCTGTTATATGTGGAGGTAGCTGGTTCAATAATATCATCATCTAACATTTTAGATATATCCTGGAATACTTTATTCCTGTAGCTTAATGGGATTGTATAGGATGGCACTCTAAATGGTTCGTGCTGTTTTACTTCAAACTTGTACTGAAAGTGTGTAATACTGCCAGTCTTAGGTAAAAATACCTCTGCTTTATCTCGTAAAATACCCTCTAATTCTCTTTTACTGTTCAGAAATTCTTTGAACTTCTTGCAATTTTTCGTCTATTTCTGTATGGACTTCTAACATGAGTTGAGGCGATTCCCCCTTTTGAGCATACCATTCTAATTCTTCATCCTCTTTATCTCGCATCATTCTTAATTGTTTGTTTATAAGTGGTATTTCCTCTAATTTTAGCTTTTGCTCAAAGAGAAGTGTGACATTCCCGAATGTTACGCTACCTTACCCCATATCTATTATCGCTCGTCTCTCATTTAAAAAATCTGCACCTATGATCAAATCTACAGTTAGGTTAGGTATAATCACGAAGTTGGATTCGATCTTTTGATCTTGACACGAAACAGTTAACCTTGTTTGTCTCGTAACTTCCACAGCATTGTTTCTAATAGGACCTCTTACTTTAATCTTACGTGTTTTCAGAACTGGCAATTACTCATTGGCATTACACTGCATGAATAAATTTTCTGAGATCGCGGTCAGTTCACTTCCGCTATCAATTACAATATTGACTGGGATATGCTTTACCATGGCCTTCAAAATTGGTTGAATTTGAATGGGTTGGTTCGGTTCTTCTTTTTTTGCATCAACGAATCCTCCACTGAATCATACATGAGTCTTTTCAGGATATTCCCCTGTGAATTCGAACTGTCTGTAGGATAAGCTTCGACTGCTACTCCTCTCTCTTTTATTTCCTTGATTGGCGACTCCATGGAGTGTCCTGTGCACCACGACCAGATAATGGATATACTTGGAAGGAGAGACAGCATTGGTCGTATTTTTTTTGTTTTATTAACCGCAAAATCGATTTTCGGGCACTTAGTGACCATCCTCAGTGCTAGAAGTTAAAAATTTTTATATAACGATCAGAGAGTATAAAACAGAAAATCACAACTACATCTGCATATGAACATAACAGTTGGTAGGAACATACCTGTAATATACAATTTAAATTGGTAGGCACTGGTGTCAACAACCTTAGAGTGATCACAAACTGAGGCCGCTGTTTACATGCACTTGTTCAGCAGACCTCGGTGTGACAGGGCTTGGAACGCCCTCTATGTGACATGTGTCACGTGAAGACTTAATATTACTGGTTTTGCGAGATATTAACACTAAATAACTCTTGTGCATTTGTGAATCATGAAGTAATTCAAATTTAAAATGTACGTAAAACACATAGCAGACGAAGGGGGGAGGAAACATCTAAAATACATCGTTTTTAAAAAACAAACTTACAAAACAAAAAACAAATCAATAATAAGTTGTCAGAGTGCAGGCCAGGTAAAAGAGAACAAGACAATTGAAAAGAATAATATTTGAATAACATGAAATGAGGTATAACATGAAATGACGTACAACACAGGTCAAAAAAAAAAAAATACGACCAATGCTGTCTCTCCTTACAAGTATATCTTTTATTTCCTATTCTCTATTTCTTTCTTCATTTACGCTTTCTTCAACATCCTCTACTTTTTCCTCATCCTCGTCTATCTTCTCCTTCTTCGTCGCTACTTCCACATAATCGCATCTAAATGCTCTAATTATCGCTTCATAACTTCCTTCATTATATACGTTGGGTTGTGTGCCCACTAGTAACTTATTTTCAACTTCTGTCGACTGCGCATTATCCTCATAGAATTCGCTTTCCCTGGTTTCCATCTCAAATAGCTCTGCAATACTCATTACATCGTCCTTTCCTCCTACATTCGTTGTGCATGCCTCTGGTAATTCATATTCCTCGTCAGTATTCTCCCAATTAATTTCGTCCCAACACGATATTGTTATTTTCCTGTCTTCGTTTACATCTGGTCCCTGCGGATTTGTTTCTTCCTTCTCCTCTTCTAGTGATAAGGCATTTACTTCTCTGTTCAAGGTGCTGCAATTGTCCTGGGTCGGTGCGTCATTCTCTTTGGCATGGGCGCTTAGTTGTCAATTCGAACGTTTATCGGGGTTTGGTGGTTTTACCTCTACCTCTTCTATCTGTATTCTCTTTTCTTGTTCAGCTTGTTGATATTGGTTTCCTTGTTGATAATTTGTCGGTCTGTTGGTTCTCCAATACCGGTTCCGGTTGTCGTTATTCCCTCTGTAAGAGTTGTTGCCGTTCCTGGGTGAATTATAGTTATTGCCATATTCTTTTCTAAATCCGTAACCGTCCTTTCTTGGTGCGAAGTTATCACGTGGTTCGTAATTATTGTTACTTAGTACTGTGTCTTGTGGATTCCACTGCTTTTTGCTTTCGTTTTAACGTGCACTTCGTCTTTTTCTTGCGTCATCTTCAGAAAATATGAACTCTAGTTCTCTTAGAATACCTTTAAATGCTTCGACGTCATTGCCTCCGCGACCTACTAATGATTTCTGGTATTTCAATGGTAACTTCATCGCGCATAATTTAATCAACTCTCCGTCGCTGTATGGTACATCTAAGCATTGGTTTTTCTTTGCCATTACTTCGAAAAATTTCACGGGACTCTTCTCTCCTGAATTTTCAAAATATGGGTTCTGTAATAATTCGTACTTCACTCCGTTCTGTGCTTCGCTGGACCAATATCGTGAGAGAAACTTCTCTCTGAAATCTTCGTACGATCGGCATGTCACTGCAACATTCTGCATGGTTTCTGCGATTGTTCCTGACATGTGTGCACATATAAAGTCTAATTTGTGTGCTAGCGTCTAGTGTTCTGGTAATCCTACTCGGAATTGATCAATAAAAGTTCGTGGATGTAATGAGTTTCCTTCTGGAAAGTGTTGAAATTTTCTGACTGTGAGGAAATGATCGTTGTCGTACTTTGTCATAGTTCCATATGAAATTCGCGATTTTTCATCACTTTTGTCCCTGATCATTTCTCCCGTCGTTCTTTCCGGTTGTGGTAGATCCATTGGATATTGTCCACTGTAACTTTCGCGTACCCTTGCGTAGTATCGTTGGAGTGGTACGCAATAATTTTCTTCCATCGGTTGTGAACGTGTAGCTAAATGCATTGCACTGTACTTTTCGCGACCTGGCTTTCCATTGTCACGTATTTGTTCGGTATCTTGTCTGACTAACCTTGCCGCTTCATTGCACGATCCTGTCTTGAAACATTCACTCCTGGAAATGGAAAAAAGAACACATTGACACCGGTGTGTCAGACCCACCATACTTTCTCCGGACACTGCGAGAGGGCTGTACAAGCAATGATCACACGCACGGCACAGCGGACACACCAGGAACCGCGGTGTTGGCCGTCGAATGGCGCTAGCTGCGCAGCATTTGTTCACCGCCGCCGTCAGTGTCAGCCAGTTTGCCGTGGCATACGGAGCTCCATCGCAGTCTTTAACACTGGTAGCATGCCGCGACAGCGTGGACGTGAACCGTATGTGCAGTTGACGGACTTTGAGCGAGGGCGTATAGTGGGCATGCGGGAGGCCGGGTGGACGTACCGCCGAATTGCTCAACACGTGGGGCGTGAGGTCTCCACAGTACATCGATGTTGTCGCCAGTGGTCGGCGGAAGGTGCACGTGCCCGTAGACCTGGGACCGGACCGCAGCGACGCACGGATGCACGCCAAGACCGTAGGATCCTACGCAGTGCCGTAGGGGACCGCACCGCCACTTCCCAGCAAATTAGGGACACTGTTGCTCCTGGGGTATCGGCGAGGACCATTCGCAACCGTCTCCATGAAGCTGGGCTACGGTCCCGCACACCATTAGGCCGTCTTCCGCTCACGCCCCAACATCGTGCAGCCCGCCTCCAGTGGTGTAGCGACAGGCGTGAATGGAGGGACGAATGGAGACGTGTCGTCTTCAGCGATGAGAGTCGCTTCTGTCTTGGTGCCAATGATGGTCGTATGCGTGTTTGGCGCCGTGCAGGTGAGCGCCACAATCAGTACTGCATACGACCGAGGCACACAGGGCCAACACCCGGCATCATGGTGTGGTGAGCGATCTCCTACACTGGCCGTACACCACTGGTGATCGTCGAGGGGACACTGAATAGTGCACGGTACATCCAAACCGTCATCGAACCCATCGTTCTACCATTCCTAGACCGGCAAGGGAACTTGCTGTTCCAACAGGACAATGCACGTCCGCATGTACCCCGTGCCACCCAACGTGCTCTAGAAGGTGTAAGTCAACTACCCTGGCCAGCAAGATCTCCGGATCTGTCCCCCATTGAGCATGTTTGGGACTGGATGAAGCGTCGTCTCACGCGGTCTGCACGTCCAGCACGAACGCTGGTCCAACTGAGGCGCCAGGTGGAAATGGCATGGCAAGCCGTTCCACAGGACTACATCCAGCATCTCTACGATCGTCTCCATGGGAGAATAGCAGCCTGCATTGCTGCGAAAGGTGGATATACACTGTACTAGTGCCGACATTGTGCATGCTCTGTTGCCTGCGTCTATGTGCCTGTGGTTCTGTCAGTGTGATCATGTGATGTATCTGACCCCAGGAATGTGTCAATGAAGTTTCCCCTTCCTGGGACAATGAATTCACGGTGTTCTTATTTCCATTTCCAGGAGTGTACATTTGTGGTTTCGCATGTGTTTGTGGTGCCGTTTGTTCATCAAGAATTTCGAAACGTGTTTGTTGCTGTGCAGGCTGTCTGCTTTCCCGTATGTTACTTTCCGCCTGTGATTGGTCTCGCAAATGCATGATATCTTCGTTAATTGCTTGTTTTTCCGGTGCTGTTACAGATACGGATGTGGTTGCAGACTCAGTGCTTGTTCGATCCTGTTCACTACGCTATTCGGTGGTTTGCAACAACTCTGTTCGCAATTTCTGAAATTGTTGCTTCGTTTGCGCTTTATTTTGACTATGCGGTTATCATATCTTTTCAGCGCTGCTTTTGTGATACGTTTGTGTAACACACTGTTTTCAACAATTTCACGCGCTGTGCCTGCTGCTTGTCTACTTATTACGTTTATCTGTTTCTCTAGTTTCTTGACTTCTCCCTGGGTGCTGTAACGTAATGTTTTGAACTCGTCCTGAGTGTCACTACGCAATGTTTGTACGTCCACTTGTACCTTTTCAGTGTCTGTTCTCAATTGATTGTGACCTGTTATTAAGTTTCCTATCACTTGTCGAGATTCTTTTGCCTCGTCTTCAATATGACTTAGGTGTAACTGAATTTTTTTGTTTTGTTCTTTAATCTTACGCATTTTTCTCGTGGTTTCTGCAATTTGTTTCGTCGTTCTGCATTCTGAATTTTAATTTGGTTCGCAATTTCTTTATTTTGTCTTGTTATGGTTTCCGTCATTAATTGTAATAATTCTGCCAGATTGATGGGTCCTATTGCGTTTTCTTCCGACGTCCTACGCACTGTGTTTTCGCCCAAGTGTTGGTTTGCAACCGATTGCATTGAACTCTGCAGCGACACGTTTCTGCTCGAATTCCTTGTACTCTGTGATGAGGGAGCTCTGATTACTTGTAGTATGGGTTCTACGTATTCAAGACGCAAGTTAGAATCCTCATCGGCTGTCTCTCTACTTTCCTGCTCCTCTGTCGTATGCTGACCTACGTTTTCTATGCCTTGGCGTACATTATCCTCGTTATGGTGCGTTATCTGTACTATTTCTCGCGATACTGCATCGTCTGTTATACTGTCCTCTATTCTCTGCCATCTTCACGCTGGGTCTCTAACTCAATTCGGTCAATGTCTCGATCTGCCATTGTTAATCTTTCCGAATCTCTTATTTTCTGTTTTAAAAGCAATTCACGCGCCCTACTTCGCGTCAACATGCGCTCATACGATCTCACGCGTATCATAAACTTTTTGCACACACAACTTGACAATCCATTCACTTACTTGTTGGGTCAGAATCAACTTGTCAACGATGTATCCGCCACCTGTGCGCTTGCATTGGAGAGAAAACTTAATTCTAACAATATTAAAATTCACAACTTAATTATGCTATTGTCTCTGCTAAAATGTCTCACTTTCTATTGAATACTTTCTTACTATCTATCACTGCAGCTACTGTTTTCGGCTATTTATAACTTACGGAAAAAAGTTTGTTACAAAAATTTTTCAACAAGATATTTTTCCGACCTAGTTAGGCATGTGGTCGACCTTCAATAATGGAATTTTACCATCCTGGCAGGGTCGCCATTCTCTAACATTCTGCATGGTGTCTGTTTGTCCCAAGTCGTGTCTCCCTGCCATTTTCGCGCAACGACGCTCTAAGCGTGTTTTTTAAGGAATTGACTAGTTTGAACTTGGTACCTGTTGCTGGTAAGGAGACGCCAGACCACACATGACATGTAGAATTCAGAAGAGTGCAGTGAGACTAGCGATGATATAACCAAACACTTAATGATTTCAGCGTCAGCTCCACTGCCTCCCTGTAAAAGAATCTTAATACTAACTAAATTTAGTGGATGGGGTTCAAAGCTTTCCTATTTTTAGTTAGCTACAATCTTAATACTAACTAAATTTAGTGGAAGGGGTTCAAGGCTTTCCTATTTTTAGTTAGCTGGTAAAATAACGTCGAAAAAGCAGTTAAGTTTACCATTGGAAATTTTATTCTATTCACCAAACATTGTTTATAAATTGCACTATTGATAAAAGGAAATATTTTAGTACAGGATGATAATACCTCTATAATCTAGGTTTAAATTAAGTTTCACAAAAGAGAAAACTATCAAAATGGTCTATAGTGACCCTCAATTATCTTTAATTACTTATCTAACTTGTCGTAAAATACAGTGGCTGATGTGGCTTCTCAATAACTATATAAGAGAAAAATCATTGCATTTCAGATTTTAACTTACATAGCAAATGTGAATACCATGAGCTTTAATTGACGATCGACACTAGTATTACGCAAAAAGAGGGTGTAACAGATGAGACTTCTGCATTTCTGAGTGAAGCTTTATGCGCTGTTATGCAGCATCGCATGCATTCATTAGCTTGTCGTTGGTTAGGCAGTGTCAGGGGGCGGCGGGCGGCGCAGCTCCATACAGCTCGCCGTCTCGGAAGCAACTCTTTCCTAACTTCTCCTTACTACAATTTACCGAAGCTGGTTTAAAAAAAGTTATCTGGCTCTGTTTTCAACTGACCTACCAGGGTCTCAATGTTAACCTTAAGCTCCGCCTACAAAATTCATTCTATCTAATGAGAAACGTTATAATTTTCGTGGTGGGGCAATGTTTTTAACGTTTGCAACGTAACAGAGACGCGAGAAAGTCTCACGCTAAAACTTGCAGCTGGTGTGGCCCTTTTAGTGTTATCTTAAGATGCATACTGTTCTTCTGGAGGGCTCTATCTTTTAATATGGGCTGGGGGTGGTCCTGGTGGTTGGCTGGCGACGTGGGTGTCCGTCCCTTATCGTAGGGCCTTCTAGCTTAACACGGTTCTGCTCTCAGCTTCTGTTCTCGTTTCTCCCCTCGGAACTGCGTCTGTCTCACGGTGGGAAGGTATGACATGCATTTAGGCATTCTTGTATTAGTCTGTAGTATTCCATTTGCTCACTCGTTACTCGTATTACTTTGGTATGTCACGATTTATTCGGAGCTATGTGACATACTGCTGGATTTGCTTATCATGTCAGGGTTTTCATGGAAGGTGTTGGATTAGCCAGACACTTTACACCTTTAGTCATAAGAAGTTACGGTTACGTCAACTTCTGTTTTGTATAGGTCTATAAATAGTGGAGAGATTAGTGTCTCGCTCTCAAGCTGTCATTTTGTCATTTCGTCTCAGCTCATCTCGTCTCACGTTGTCTGTACTGCGTTAGATCGTGTGTGCGATTATAACTTGTAATTGTCAAGATATATAGTGTGAAAGTATTTAAAACTTTAATTTCAGAAGAACCTTCCATCTTATCTGAAAGGAATTATCTTTGTAAAAGGGAATACTTTTGTTGTGGCTACGAAGGCTTTCCCAGCATAATAATTGATAATATTCTTCTCGGGTATGCAGCCGGATCACAACGTCTTCATGACACAATATTTCCGCGGTCCAACTGGCCGCCATCTTCAGGTGAGAGTGCTGGTGCACGATCTCGCCGGAACTGACTTCCTAGCGCAAGCTGCGGCCCCTATATAGGCCGCAGAAGACCCACAACGCGTGCGCGAGAAGGTGCCGTAACTGCCCTCTAGCGCAGTAAACATACCGCACCGCCAGTGGTGGAAATAGGCGAAATCGAGATATCGCTGTCAAAAAATTAAAAAATTTTTTATTCCGACGATCGAAACACAGACCGTTGTTTTTTGATGTCAGATAACACCGGGTCCCAAGTCTTACTTAAAAGATAGCCCTTGTCTCTATTAATAAGATTGTCAGATAAACGAATCTCTATGGATTCTTTTAAAACACCGTCCCAACAGCGAGATGCAGGGGCAACCATTTCTGTCTTGTCATAGAGCATTCTGTGTCCCTCGGTGAGACAGTGCTCCGCCACTGCTGATTTCTCAGGTTGAAGCAGCCGTGTGTGCCGCTGATGCTCAACACATCGGTCCTGAATGCTCCGGATTGTCTGCCCAATATAAGCCTTCCCACAGTGGCAAGGGATCTTGTACACACCGGGCTTCCTCAAACCCAAGTCATCCTTTACAGAGCAAAGGAGCGCTTTAATCTTGGCTGGCTGACGAAAAATACTTTTGATATGGTATCTTTTCAGAATTCTTCCTATCTTCGAGGAAATGCTCCCAGCAAAAGGCAGAAAAGCCACCGATTTGCAGGTATCTTCTGGTGGTTCAGGCGAAGGTCCAAACTGGAAAGCATGATGGATCTGTTTATCTGTATAGCCATTCTGCTTGAACACAACCTTAAGATGGTCCAATTCTTGTGTCAAGCTTTCTCCATCTGAAATGGCATAAGCTCTTCTCGCCAACGTCCGCAGGACCCCCGTACGCTGGAACGATGGATGACAGCTAGAAGCATGCAGGTAACGGTCCGTGTGCGTAGTCTTTGGATAAACACTGTGTCCCAGTGTCCCATCATCCTTTCTGTACACCAAAACATCCAGAAACGGAAGCTTTCCATCACTTTCCACCTCCATGGTAAACTTGATGCTAGGATGCAGGGAATTAAAATGATCTAGGAGAACTTCTCTCCCATGAGGTCACACCATAAACGTATCGTCAACGTACCTCCAGAAACAAATTGTTTTTAAGGACGCCGTCTTCAGAGCCATGTCCTCAATATCTTCCATAAAAAGATTGGCGACTATTGGGGACAATGGGCTCCCCATAGCCACTCCGTCAGTCTGTTCAAAATATTTGTCATTAAATAAAAAGTACGTCGACGTCAGCACGTGGCGACAAAGCCTGGTTGTTTCCTCATCCAGTTTCTCACCAATTAATTGCAAGGATTCTTCCAGAGGAACCCGGGTAAAAAGCGACACGACATCAAAGCTCACAAGTAAATCCGAGGGACTAAGAGACAAGGACTTCAATCTCTGAATAAACACCATAGAATTGGAAATGTGATGTTCGCATTTACCGACGTGAGGGCCAAGAACAGATGCTAAATACTTGGCTGGATTGTAGGTAGGTGCACCCAAATTACTCACGATCGGACGAAACGGGACCCCTTTCTTATGAATCTTGGGTAGACCGTATAATCTCGGTGGCATGGCAGCACCAGGACGAAGTTTTTTGAGAACGTCGTCAGGTAAAGAACTCTTCTTCAGCAGTGAAAGCGTCTTCCGTTTTATCCGTTCAGTTGGGTCGTCCTGCAATGTTCTGTATGCTGAGTCTTCAAGTAAGAGATCCATCTTTCCCAGATAGTGATCACGTGACAGAAGAACCGTTGCGTTGCCTTTGTCTGCTGGTAGAACTATCAGATCGTCTTCTCTAATGGACCGGACAGCTGCCCTTTCGAGAGAGGAGATGTTACTCCGTGGAGGCGGCGCCCGCCGCAATGTATGTGAGACCTCTTGCCTAATCTCTTCAGCTTGGTCCTCCGAAAAGCTGGACACTGCTTGTTCGACTGCGCAGACGATTTCGGTGATAGGCACATTCCTCGGTGTAGGGGCAAAATTCAGGCCTTTCTCCAACACTGACAGCGTGGCGTCGTCCAGTTTTTTACTCGTGAGGTTAATCACTGTCCGTCGACGGGTGTCGTCATCAGATGTCGTGGGTTGAGAAGAAAGCCGTTGAAACTTCGAAGACTGTTTCTTGACGGCACTCCCATGCGTCCAATCTGATAGTGCCCAAGAAGAACTATCCACCCATTCCCAGGATGCGTCCGACAGCAGCGACGATAACTCCAAGTGCAAGAAAAGTAAATCCTTGGATATGGTATCCAGTTGTCTTCGAGTGAAGCGAATGCGCTCCTTTATTAAGGCGAAACTGGCACGCTTCTTGATGTTGTTGGCCGTTTTCGTATCAATAAAATGCACAAATCTAGCAAACTTAGGTATTACTCTTCCATCGCGGCATCTGGCGGCGCGGTATGTTTACTGCGCTAGAGGGCAGTTACGGCACCTTCTCGCGCACGCGTTGTGGGTCTTCTGCGGCCTATACAGGGGCCGCAGCTTGCGCTAGGAAGTCAGTTCCGGCGAGATCGTGCACCAGCACTCTCACCTGAAGATGGCGGTCAGTTGGACCGCGGAAATACTGTGTCATGAAGACGTTATAATCCGGCTACATCCCCGAGAAGAATATTATCGAAAACTTCTGTTATTAAAAAGAAACGATAATTGATTTTTAAGCGAATTCAGGGAAGTGAGATTGGGAGTTACAGTGGATAGGAATTAATTCAAACTTGAAACTGTGAGGACTTCAATTACTTTCGATTGTTACATCGCAGCGCAGCGCAGCGCACCGATCATCATTTTTTCATCAAATCGAACGAAAGTTAAGATAAGCATAAAATCTCTGACTGCCAGCATTAATAAACATTGACTTTACAATCACTTTTGACGTAAATTTAA
The DNA here is from genome assembly GCF_023864345.2 of Schistocerca serialis cubense. NCBI lineage: Eukaryota > Metazoa > Arthropoda > Insecta > Orthoptera > Acrididae > Schistocerca > Schistocerca serialis. The sequence continues at coordinate 196,618,214 of NC_064638.1, read as the reverse complement.
CTTACTTGCAAGAGTGTAAAATTTATTTGGATAGAACTTACTTAAAGATTATCGTCTTTATTCATTGATTAATCCATCAAAGTTAAAGCCACGATGATACCAAGAAATAATCAGTTCCAATAGGAATCCTGTTTTATGACGAATTTTAAAAATGGTAAATTTTGACGTCTTCTCGCAAAGAAAAGTAGCAGTTACCACTCCCTGAGATCAGGAAGAAGTCGATATTAACAACGACTAACTACTACCAAGTAGTCGACAAATATGAAGATTACGAGAGCTCCCACAACCATTCCACTCTGTTACACCCCAGGAACACAATTTACTGCTTAATACGTTCTGTTGTACACAGGGTGGTTATAATTAAACTTTCGCTACGTGTAGACGGAAAAAACAACTTATCGTTTGGGAACCCCGCTTTCTATGAATGATGTTCAGACTGTGCGATGCAGGCTTTGTGTTGTTAGTAGTGTTAGTGTGGCGCCTTGCCGTTATGTGCCGGTACTGGTGCATCGACGTGGGGTTGAAACACGAGGGTCAGGGTGCATTACAGTTATTGACAGTGAATGTGAATCTGCGCAAGGCTAGCACGGCTTTACTCGTAAAACTCTTTGACCAAAACGACTTGAATACTGCTGCTGATTCTCGCAAGTATCGGCGCCTTAAAGGAGTACGACGAGGTCGTATTTACGTACCGTGGTTGAAGAGCATGATTCCGGAGTTCGAATTAACTGGCGATTTGGGATTGTTCCTGATAGAGGCCGTCGACCAATTGCATCACAAATTGTTCAGGAAGTTACTGCTGCCATGGCTGAGAAGGCTGGACGTAATATCTTCAAGCAGCGCACGAGCTGTATCACGACAACTGAACATCCATGGTCCGCCGTTGTTTCGGACAGCAGTAGAGAAGTCTCTAGCTCCGTTACGGGGAAACGCTGATGCAGATAGTCGTCAGACTGATCAACGTCTGTAATCTGGCATTTAAACATGGTACAGAATTAAGGGACGTTACCATCCCATGTGGATATTAACACGTGATCTTAGGGAGAGTCAACCAGCAAAAGTTCTCTTATGACGACCCTGTTAGGTAGTGTCATTTAATGTTGGTACTTCACCGACTCTATTTAAAAATAAACATCAACTTTATCTCATTCAAAATACTTTTTTTAGTAATTGCGATTTTTCCGTCTCCTGCAACGTGGGAACTATTTGTCTTAGAGCAAAAGGGAACAGGACGTTTTTTGTAGGAAATTAATTGTAGTTAAAAATTTTACCAGGAAACAGTGTCACTAGATGTCGCGGTTTTCGAGATTTTCAGTAAAATCCAAAATGTGAAATTTACACCCTCCTACCCCCCCCCCCCCCCCCACGCCCCCTTCACAGGCTCACGTTCACACCGCATGGGCCGGGATTTTTAGTAAGTTGTTCATAACACTTCTCTCTACCGCTGTACAAATATTGCCGACTAACGACTGCATATTTTCGTTGGGTAGGCTATTTAGAACAGGATTGATGGTGTGTGTGTTCGCAGGACGCAATCTTCATTTTAATGCATTAGCGTAGTGCCCTGTCCCCATCTCTTGTGATACACGCCTACATGTTATCGTGTTTTCTTGTCCTAAAATATCAGCAATGGAGCATCAACAACCGAATTTCTTACATCGTAAAAGCAAATATTTGTGTTTTTTTTTTTTTTTATTTCATAACAACATGTCAAGCTGCGTAGCTTTTCGATTCTCTTTCTCTCTGGGATACATAATATTAAATTGCTGTGCTTTGCATTCTGTAATCCTTATCATGGGAACACCCTGCGAAAGGCTTTAACCAACTTCGTCCTACACGCTTTACCTGCATACTGAATGGAAAGAAGTCAGGAGAAGGGCCGCCCTATTTGGAGACGGGTCGTCTATAATGAACGAGTGTTACTGCTAGATCCGGCGTGAGGTACGAGCGTAAACACTGCAAGTGAGCAATCTGTTACAGACTGTGTGTAGTGAATATGGCACATCGTCATGATTTACCGGACTGTGAACGGAGGATGGTAATCAGTGCAAGATGCGTGGTTGAGCAGCTTATCGGAATTTACACAAGAATACTGGTGTCTGAAATGAACGGCGCCTACGGTATCTGAAATAGGATGTTTACACGTGCATAAACCGCCGTACACGTCGACTGTAAGTGTGTGAAGGACGAACGTCACGTCTCCACCGCAGAACCATAGGGGTCAATGGTGGGTCTCCTCTCTCAAACTGCCTCCGGTTAGAACGTGGAACGTCATGAATCTATTTCTACCAGGACTTAACAGAGACAAATGCGGCATATAGTCTTCAAAGATGTTAATTCAGTGCGTTCCCATGACTACTGCCCGCTCAATGCAATTGCGAATCTTTAATAAGTGTGGGGGCTCGGTCTTGCGAGTACGCTTTGCAGATTGTCTAAATTACGCACCACACTGGGAATTAATAAAGCAGTTTGAAAAACATCCATCCATATGAAATTTTGTAGAATCTTCCAAAATATGAACAGTTAAATGTTCTCCGAGTTTGTGTTTCATATTTGAAGTAATTTTGGTAATACACTAACGGAAAAAAACCGCAGCTAAAACAACCAGGGTCATAAGCGCCCATGTCAGAACCACAGAAGACGAAGACAAAAAATGAGTTAAAGACGACTACACGTTAAGCCCAATCGACGGAAGGAAAGACAGCTAAAAACAGGGAGAAAGGTCCATAAAATACGCCAAAGAGAAACGGAGGTCCTGAACTAAATATTAAATGTCCTTCGCCATATTCCTACGACGTACAAAAAGCAAAACGTGAAACGGCAACCCGCGCGTCGTTTGCTAAAATGGCCGATAACTCAGACGGCAAACATAAATGAGAACGTAAGTGGTTAAAAAAGGGCACTCCGTCAGGAAAGGACGAACCATCAAAGGTTGAGAGCAATGGGCACAAAGTGGTGGAGGAGCACCACTTAATAATTAATGGCGGTGGCTAAAAAGACAGTTCCCAATACGCAACCAAGCTAAAATGATCTCCACGCGGCGAGATGTCCCAGAGGAGCTTGTCCAAGCCACTGCGCGTGGTTTAATTCACCGGAGCTTGTTCCCACGAAGGGAGGACCAGTGGTGAAGCCAAAGTGACAGCACCTGCTGACAGACGGCAACACAGAGATTATCGGAGGGAATGTAAGAACTAGCGGCCTGAGGTATGAGGACTGCAGCGTCAGCGGCCTCGTTTCCCGTCAGTCCTACGAGACCAGGGACCCACATAATAACCACAGTGGCTCCACCAAGAGTGAGCAGGTGACAGCTTTCCTGGAGCTGCTGCGCTAAGGGATGGACGATGTACAGCACATAGAGGCTCTGAAGAGCACTGGTAGAGTCGGAGCAGCTGACAAAACTGAAAAGCCTGTATGTATCGCGAGATGTACTGCGAGGCCTGATACGGGGCGCAGAACTCCGATGTAAGTACGTAACAGCGTCCCGGAAGCCGATACTGAGAAACGTCGGTGCCAATGAAGAAGGCACAGCCGACACCACGGTTAGTCCGAGAGCCAACACTGTAGACAAAAGTACAATCGCGAAGTGCCGTGCGAAAGTCGAGAAACTTACGGCGGTAGAGCGAGGCTGGAGTGATGTCCTTAGGAAGCGAATGAAGGCCAAGGTGAACACGGGCCGCCGCACTAAGCCGAGGTGGTGATCGAAGGAGTCATCGAAGGGGAAGGCATGGGATGGGTAGCCAGGCATGCCAGACGAAAAGCATGCAAAGCTGCTTAGGAGAAAACCACGGCCTTATGGCAGCGATAGTTCGGCGGCTTCTGCACGCGTACTCTCAACTGGGCCAGTATAAAAGGCGCCAGTGGCCAAACAGATGCCACGATGGCGGATAGTATTCAGACGGCGTAAGAGGGACGGACTTGCAGACGCATAAACGAAACATTCATAGTCTAGGAAACCACTACAAACGGAGGATAGTCCGATTTTCTCCACAGGAAGTACCGCTAAGGACGTGTAGGACATTGATGGACCACGTACAGCAGGCAGTCAGGTGAGACACGGAGCACAGACAAAGAAAGTTTCCTACCGAGCAAGAGTTCCAGGAATTCAGTAGTTTCAACGAACGGAAGAGCAACAGGCCCAAGATGTAAAGACGGTGGAAGAAACCAAATGCGTCGCCAGAAATTCATAAAACGCTTTTGTCAGTGGGAAAGCGAAAGCCATTGTCGATGCTCCTTGAGTAAAGACGATAAAGACAACGCTGAATACGCCCCTCAAGGAGACAAGTCCGTGGGGAACAGCAATAGATGGCAAAACCATCAACGAAAACGGAGCCAGAGATACCCGGCGGGAGGCAGGCCGCAATTGGATTGATGGCGATAGCAAAGAGGACGACGTTCAGGATGGAATACTGAGGCTCCCCGATTTCCTGCATACTAGTGTCTGACAAGGTAGAACCCACACCTGTCTTGAAAACTCTGTCATTTAAAAATCCCTGAAGAAAGCTGGGTTGTTGTTGTTGTTGTTTTTTGGGGAAAGAGACCAAACAGTGAGGTCATCGGTCTCACTGGATTAGGGAAGGATGGGGAAGGAAGCCGGCCGTATCCTTTCAAAGGAACCATCCCGGAATTTGCCTGGAGTGATTTAGGGAAATCACGGAAAACCTAAATCAGGATGGCGGGACGCGAGATTGAACCGTCGTCCTTCCGAATGCGAGTCCAGTGTGCTAACCACTGCGCCACCTCGCTCGGTGAAGGAAACTGCGCATACATTCACAGAAGCCCCATTTGTGGAGAGCATGGAGGACCCAAGTGCTCCAGCAGATTCCATAGGCTTCCTCCAAATCGAAAAACACGGCCGCAGACTGGTATTTCCGCAGAAAACCATTCGTGCCATGAGTAGACAAAGTGACGTGATGTTCAACTGCAGAACGGCACACTCGATATCGACACTGTGCAGTGGTTAGTAAATTGCGAGGCTCGAGCCACGATACCCCCTGGGCTTCAATCATACTTCCATCACCTTGCAAATACAGCTGGCGAGAGAATGGAGCGGTAGCTAGAAGGACGGTGTGTGTCCTTACCTGTCTTAGGTATGGGTATGACAGTCTCTTCACGCCAGCGTCTGGGAAAAGTGCCCTCTGCCAAGATGCGGTTATACGTGTGAAGGGAAAAATGTTTGCCTGCAAGAGAAAGGTTCTGCAACATCTGAATGCGAACATCGTCTAGCCCTGGGGCAGAGGATCAGGATGAAGTGAGAACATGATCTGGGTCCGTCATGGTAAACACCCTGTACCCATTGTAGCACTCATGATTCTGAGAAGGATATCGCTTGAGTCATCTCGATTAGTTTCCGATGGATCAAGGCAGGGTGATACGGGGTGGAGCTCGAAATCTTCGGAAAATAGTGACTCAAGGTGTTGGAGATAGCAATAGGGTCCACTTTGACATCATCTGCTACGGTCAGGCAAGAAATTACGGAATGGACGTTGGTCCCAGGGGGCCAACAGAGGTTGGCCCACATGGCAGAAGAGAAAATGGAACTGTTGACAGAACTAGTAAATGAAATCCAGCAAGATTTCTGCTATCCCGAAGAATGCGACGACACTATGTACGCAACTGTTTACAGCGGTTTTTCATCGTAGGATGACGGTTAAGAACACTGAGAGCACGTCTGTGCTCGCGAATTGCGCCGTGGCGCACCTCAGTCCACTAAGGGAGAGGGACACGGAGCATGAAGAGGAAGTGCGAAGAATGGAACATTCTGCGGCGCTAAGGACAACGTTAGTAAGATATTCTACATGGTCATTACAACTGGGTCGAAGGTCGCCTGGGAGGAGTAAAGCGTCCAGTGAGCCTTAGAAAGCTGCCATTTGGGTTTGCACATAGGTGGGGTAGAAATCAGCAAACGGATACCACACAGAAAATGGTCGCTCAAGTACATAACAGGGATAATGAACCACTCGAGACTAGGTTTGCGTGGAGTCTGAAAGTAGCGTGGGTTCTTCCGTGTTTCGGCAGATGAGGTTAAGTTGACTGAGAAGGTCAGCCAAGAGGGCACCTCTCTGACAGGCTCTGGAAGAGCCCCAAAGGAGACAGTGTGCAGTAAATCACCAAGCAGCAGAAAGGCGTGAAGGAGCTGCCCAATATGGTGGAGGAAGTCCGCCCTGGGGACACCAAATGATAGATGGATGTAAACAGTAGAAAGGGTGAAGGTGAAGTGAGGCAGGAAAATGCAGAATGTAACAGCTTGCAGCCGGATAGACAGAGAGATGTTTTTATTATGAACTTCATGCCTCATGAGAGGATGACTCTCCCATGAGATGGAATTCCATCCTTGGGGCGGGGGGGGGGGGGGGGGGGGGGAGGTCAAAGCAGACTGGAAAGAAATGCGAGAGCTCAAGCTCAAAGCAGTTGTGAGGACGGAATTTGGTTTCCTGCAGGCAGAGAGCAAGTAGACCCTGCGATCCGGAGCACCCATAAGTAGTTTTATTGGATCTAAGATCGCGAATGTTTCATTGGAGGAGAGTGATGACGAGGAGAGGGTAGGAGGGAAATAAATCAAGAGATTTCACCTCGGCGGTTGCCGAGAGCCAGCCGTCGAAGACTCATTGCTACAGGGCGCAGAGGCTTGAGGCCCCTGCTCCATGAGATGTACAGAGGCGTCGGAATTCTCCGTCTGTCGGTCTGCAGAGTCTACGGCAGAAAAACAGATGGCAATGCTCACTATCGACGCGGATGTTGAGGATCTCTGAGTGTGCGAAAAAGAAGACCATTTGCCTTTGTTTGATTTCTTGGAGCCTTTCTGGTTGGCAGTGGAAGATAAAGATTTTTGTTGGCTAAAAGGATGTAAGAAGTCTTTGTGGGAGTATTCCTTCTGTCCTTTCTGGCCTACATGTTACGCAGGTGGTGACTTCGCCCCGTGAGGCGAAAGTTTGGCCTCTGGTTGCACAGCTGGAATAGGAGACGGGGATGTACTGGGCGATTTTACAACCGCGGTGCTGAATTTGAGTTCGTTTCTCCGCGTGGCCATATCCTTCGTGGAGCCAGAGGTAGCAAGAACAATAGTGTAAATAGAATGCAGGGTTTCCGACTAGCCAACAACTTGCAAGTGACGGGACAATCTCAGGAGGAGGATACATGTCGCCATTGCAATTGATACAGTAGGAGAAGTAGGCAGACAGTCGCCCTCATGAGCATCCCTATCACAAGTTACATATTTGGCTGAGCCGTCGACAGGATGGCTATAACGATGACATTGGTGTCAGCGCATCAGGTTCAGAACATACAGATGGACTGTATCAAAAGTGAGGAAAAGAGGGCACGTCGGCAAAATGGTTCAAATGGCTCTGAGCACTGTGCGACTTAACTTCTAAGGTCATCAGCCGCCTAGAACTTAGAACTAATTAAACCTAACTGACCTAAGGACATCACACATATCCATGCCAGAGGCAGGATTCGAACCTGCGACCGTAGCGGTCGCTCGGTTCCAGACGGTAGCGCCTAGAACCGCACGACCATCCCGGCCGGCAGGCATGTGGGCATTAAGGATGCATTTACCTTCTTCATCACCCAATGGGCTGCAATGCCACTCTGACCAGAGAGGTACGTTTGGATTTCTACCTCGATCAGACCATCGAGCAGCCTACTGTAAATAACATGACAGGAAGAATTCAGCTTTCGATGGGCCGCAGCACGAACGGGATAGCCATTGAGGAGCGAAGGTGCAAGCAGTTGTAGTGCTAGAGTATAAGACGTAGTCTCCAAAAGCAAAATGCCATTGCGTAAACGAGAGCATGATTTCACAGGGCCGGAATTGCATCAAACCTTTCTGAATAATAAACGGATTTTCTGTAGCAAAGGACACACCGTCTTCAGTATGAGAAACCGCAACGAGCGGTGGTGCATCTACCTACATCTACATGGTTACTCTGCAATTCACACTTAAGTGCCTGGCAGATGGTTCATCGAACCATTTTCATGCTACTTCTCTGCCATTCCACTCTCGAAGGGTGCGTGGAAAAAACGAACACCTAAATCTTTCAGTTAGAGCTGTGATTTATCTTATTGTATTATGATGATCATTTCTTCCTACGTAGGTGTTTGTCAACAAAATATTTTCGCTTTTGGAAGAGAAAGTTGCTGATATAAATTTTGTAAATAGATCTCGCCGCAAAGGAAACAGCCTTTGTTTCAGTTACCGCCGCCCTACTCGCGTACCATATCAGTGACACTCTCATCGCTATTGCGCGATAACACGAAACGAGCTGCCCTCCTTTGCACTTTTTCGATGTCCTCCATCAATCCTACCTGGTAAGGATCCCACACTGCGCAGCAATATTCCAGCAGAGGACGGACATGAGTAACGTAGGGTGTCTCTTTAGTGGGTTTGTCGCACCTTCTAGGTGTTCTGCCAATAAAGCGCTGTCTTTGTTTCTCCTTACCCCACAACATTATTTGGGAGGGTTTTCGAATCGTGAGCTTCATTCCTTTTATGTTTAGTAGACGTTGACAGAGAAGAAGATGATTGGCTCATTGCGAGAAAATCCCACACGATCATCTGCGATGGTGTGCTTCTCCAACTGCCACCCCCCCCCCCCCCCCCCCCCCTAGAGGGCAGCGCTACTGCCTCAGGTGATTGTTCACACCTTAGCTGACACCTCGTGAATCGTGAACAACTGACAAAGGGACCAATCGGAAATTTGGGAAGGTAGCATGTCGGGCAGTCACCTCTCCCTGGGCCGAGTCAGAACCAGGGGATACGTGAAGACCCTACCTGTCGAACCGGAGCTGGGAATTACGCGTTGCCCAGTCACCTGTTAGGATCAGAAGCCGGCCTTCAGAAGCCAAGAGGAAGGAAGAAGAAAACGAGGAACCTCAAACGTCGAAGCAGAGTAAGGGTAGGAGAAGGGGAACAAAGAAAAAAAAAAAAGGAACGAAAAACATTGGAGAAACTGTCCTGATGTCAGTTACTGATAATGCAGAACACGTTCCTAAATGCGTTCCAAACATGTTCCTCAGGGGAAGGGACAAAGAATGGTAAGAGGATAGACATGCAGAGCAGAAGGGAAAAGATACTGCAGAGGCTGGGGCCCTGTGGTTGCCAAGCACTAAGCCCCCAAAGAGTGGCGAGCCCTCTGGGAGAGGGGGGACGTGGTGAATTGATGTTAGCCTAGTATGCCTTTAAGGCGACAAAGACGCCATTATCAGCACGTCACTGAGTTTGAACGAGGTCGTGTAACAGGGCTACAAGAAGCAAGATGTTCCTTCTGCGCTATTGCAGAAATACTTGGCGGGAATGTAGCCACTGTACGCGAGTGCTGGCAGCTGCGGACACGGCAATGTACGGCCAGAAGATCGGACTCAGGACGGCCACGTGGCAGGAAGACCATCGTATTCAGCATACGGCTCTGGCGCAACGTACGTCGTCTGGAGTATGAATTTGTGCTGCAGCTGGCGTTACAGTGACACAAAAAGAACTGTTACAAATCGGTTACTTCAAGGACAGCTCCATGCCAGACGGTTTGTAGCGTACATTCCACTGCCCCAAACCACAACGGTTTGCGACTTCAATTATGTTAAGCGAGACCTAACTAGAGGGCAGGATCCAGTACTATTGCGTTTACTGATAAAAGGTGGTTCTGTCTCGGTGCCATTTATTGCCGCCAGTTGGTTATGCAACCAACCTTTCTGCATGCTAGACAAACTGGACACCTGGAGCTATAGTCTGGGTACCCCAAACAGCAGGAGCACTCTCGTCCCAAGCAACCTGACTGAAAATTTGCACCTGTATCTGGTGATGCGACCTATCGTAATGCCATTCATGAACAGCATTCCAGATGGTGTTTTCCAATAGGTTAACGCTCGCCCACATGCCACTGTTGTAAACCAGCATGCTTTACAGAGCGTATACACGTTGCATTGACTTGCTCGATCAACAGATCTGTCTCCAATCGATCACATATCAGACATCATCGGACGGCAACTCCAGCGTCATCCACAAACAGCACTAACCGATGTTGTTTTGATCGACCAAGTACAACAGGCCTTGAACTCTATCCCATAAACTGACGTGCGGCGCCTTTACAGCACAACGCATGCACGTTTGCATGCTTACATTCAGTACCGGCTAGTAATGACCGGAATTTCACATTTGCGTTGGCTTGTCTTGCACTTGCATTAATCTGCGTTCTTTCAGTATTAATCATTTACATATGTTACATAGGCAAATGTATTACTGAAAGTTCATTACTATATACAAGGTGTACAGCTCTGCTTCCGCCATTTTTCCCCAACATTTGAGGCTTTAATGAAACAAATTGGTTACACATGTATCATTCAAAGTATTTTCCTTCGCTGGCCACTACTTTCTCCCAGCTTTCGGGCAGTGTACGAATCCAGCGTCGAAAAAATTGCTCATATTTTGAAGCGATCCACGAATCGATCCAGTTTGTGACTTCTTCGTGGGATCCGAAGTGTTGGTCAGCCAGGTCATGCGCCATTGATCTAAACAGGTGATTGTCATAGAGAGCAATGTCTGGAGGATACGGCGGATGGGGTAGGACTCCCCATTTTAACGTTTCTAAGTACGTTTTGACCTCTTTTGAAACGTGGGGTCGAACGTTGTCGTGCTGCAAAATTACTTCATCGTGGCTCTCGCTGTATTGCGGCCGTTTGTCTTTTAATGCTCTGCTCAAACGCATTAATTGCGTTCGATAACGAGCACCTGTGATTGTTTCACTTGGTTTTAACACCTCATAGTACACGACGCCGAGATGGTCCCACCAAATGCAGAGCATGATCTTGGAACCATGAATATTTCGTTTGGCCGTCGACATGGAAGCATGGCCGGGATGTCACCATGATTTTTTGCGTTTAGGGTTACCGTAATGAATCCATTTTTCGTCCCTGGTCACAATGCGGTGCAGAAATCCCTTCCGTTTTTGCCTCTGAAGCAACTGTTCACAAACACACAAATACCGTTCAACGTCTCTTGGTTTCAGCTTACAGGGGACCTAAGTTACTTCTCTCTGAATCATGCCCATAGCCTTGAGACGTTCGGAAATGGCTTTTCTGTGTCACTCCCACTAATCGTGCCAATTCTTCTTGGGTTTGACGCGAGTCTTCACTCAGCAATGTCTCCAGTTCTGAATCTTCGAAAACATTCTCTCTTCCACCACTATGACGGTTTACGACGTTAAAATCACCATTCTTGAAGCGTTGAAACCACTCACGACACGTTTTTTCACTAACAGCGTGCTTAACAAACGTACGTGAGAGCATAAAACTTTGAACATAGCTGCTAAGGTTCAGTGACCGTGTCAGAATTATATTAGAACAAATAAGCCTTCGGTCACAAATATCAAGTCAAAATTAACCAGGTTTCGAGGCTACTATGAGCGTCGTCTTCAGAATTAGACTAACTGTTCTAAAATATATAAGGTATATAATACATTAATAAAACTAAAGTTTGTACGGACTGGAAAAGATGCAGTACTTACAAGTCACATGTTATTCACAGTGCGAGCAGCCGTTAGCTGCTCGCCATCTCACAACTATTCATGACGTTGCCTTTCCGGCTTAGATCTTTTTTAATATGTGGCTTGTAAGTACTGCATCTTTTCCAGTCAGTACAAACTTTAATTTTATTAATGTATTATATACCTGATATATTTTAGAACAGTTCGTCTAATTCTGAAGACGAGGCTCATAGTAGCGTCGAAACCTGATCAATTTTGACTTAATATTTGTGACCGAGGGCTTATTTGTTCTAATATAGTACTTGAGAGCATTCGATGAGACTCAGCGGCTGTTTTCTTCATACTGAAACAAAACAGTAACACCTCCCGCAAATGACGAGAATTGGGCTCGTAAACTGACATTTTCAATGAAGAACAACTTTCTGATGCAGGCACAAATCGACTAATGTGTGAATGAGGTTATGTTGACCGAGGTCCAAGCTAACTGCCTGACGTCTGCGACCTGTTTCTTTCGACCGCTACTTACCGTTGTTGCCACCTATCGTCAAACGGTGGAAGCAAAGTTGTACACTTTGTGTTAATTATTTTTTGGTATTGCTGTTAATTTCCGTCAGTGTATTTAAAATTATCTCAACATTAATGTTTATAACTTCCTATTACATTCAACGTTCAGATACTTCAATATGTTTCTGTATATATAGCAGATGATTACTTAAACTTAACACTTAGTCACAAAAAAATTAATTAAACAGCATTTTTGGCACTACAAATTAAGAAACAATGTTAGCTTCCAAAACGTAATTAGCTTTTCAGTCTGTTGAATATTATTAGCTTAGTCTGTTATGCTGTTCGAGAGAAAGAGAGAACGAATGCAGAATGTATGTGAGGTAGGAATCATTGAAGATGTGAATAACTAAGTGTGAGTGGGCTTAGGAATCTAATTGTGCAGCCTTGGTAGGAGTCGCGCCCTCGGGGGAAAATGCTAAATCGAAAGGAGACTCTTTTTGGTAATGGAAAAACAGAAGTTGCCTCAATCCTACATACTGTTAAAGATGGGACTGATTTGTTTTTATTTGCTTTTTGGGGATGTGCTATTACTTAATTTCATCTAAATTGATATTAGAACGAGGATTTGTCCAAAGAGAGAGAAAGAGAGAGCACAGGGTTATGTGACTCGAAATATGAAGCTTATTGGCTATTTTGTTATTCCGCCAGAGGAGAGATCTTTCGGGTGGTTTGGTACTGGCGTACATCTTCGCGGGCGAAGTGGAGGAGACCATGGTGAGCGCATATGGCGAGGGGTTACGTCGCTCGGAACTCTTAATGATTTTCCTTGAAACTGAGTCAAATTGACTTTTGGGAAAATTTGAGTTATCGTTAAAAGTTTGTCATCGTTCGTGGATGGCATCTACAAATATTTTATTTTATTTATTTTTTTTTTTTGACTCAAACTTTTATTCAGAGTCCATAAATTCCGCTTGCGTGTGGTAGTCAATTTTTCAAATTGTATTCTCTTTCCATTGTTTGATTCTTATATATATTGCCAATTTTTCTAGTTCATTCTGCTGTGTAGTGTCTCTAAGAAACATAACTAACTCGCTCTATGTTACTTATTTATGTTTCTATGTATATTAGTGCATTTTTTATGTTTGTGATGGATTTTTTTTTCAGCTGAAATCTGGAGACCAACTCTGTCCACTTTTCGTCAGATATTCAGATAAGTAACTAGTTTCGTTAGATTTTCTGAGAGTATTGTAAAATCATCTGCAGAAGTCTGGCAGCTTACTCTAAATACATTTACTTTTTTTATTGTTTAGCTGACTTTCAGATTGTTGTACATGTTTTGCTATTTTAATATCGAAGTCAGTTCATGACGGATCTTTCCTAAGCGTAACTGTTGCACATATTCTGCTGTCGATTGATACTTCTGCCTAATCTCATCTTCTAACCGCCTCATTAGCTGTCGATGGATACCGATTATGCAAGTGAAGAACGAGTTAGTGCAAATTCAATACAAGGAAGAAAGAGGCAATTAAGAAACACTTTAAGAATAGATCGGGAAAGTATGAACGTTCTTTACAAGTAAAAATACGAAGTTACCAGAAGATATACTATGATAGCGAATAACAGTAGCCAAGACAATGGAGGTATCAACAGTATGGAAAACTTATTCCTGTAGGGAAAAATGTGGGTGTGTATAAATCAGATTTCATATATGTTGGACCTAGGGAAAATGAAAACACCAAAAATATTATCACAAGGTAATAAAAGATGAAAGCAGAATACGATACGAAAGACTAGTAGTTACACTGAAAGAAGTAGATCCGCCGTTTTTACGTGGCACAGAATCTGTCAGACCTCCATAAGGCTTCATTTACGGGAGATGTTTCCAACCGCCTAGTTTATCATGAGAGATTTCAATAGCTACTCCTGGCAGTTTTTTATGACGCTACCATTGGACGTAAGGGCTCAATTTTACGATCCGACAGGTATTTATTTTGTCAGCATGAACAACATCTGATTGTTTTTTCGGCCTAGACGTATTTTTGCTGTTAACGTAATGAAAACTGTAATATAATATCTTCCGCGATATGGTGCTTGAGACAGTAAGTGCCAATCTTGCTGTCTTCCATTCTGAACAAGTTAGTGTTTGAAAAACATTCAGCCACGATCTGTTAATGGGGAAAACACGACAAGAAAAAGTCACAAAAAATGACGTCCAGGTATAACTTGTTCGTGAGATTATTCATCTACATCTACATCTACATCTACATCTACATCTACATGGTTATTCTGCAATTCAGTGCCTGGCAGAGGGTTGATCGAACCATTCATACTACTTCCCTACCATTCCACTCTCGAATGGGGCGTGGGAAACAGGAACATCTAAATCTTTCCGTTCGAGCTCAGATTTCTCTTATGATGATTTCTCCCTAAGTAGGTGGGTGTAAAAAAAAAAAAAAATATTTTCGCATTCGGAAGAGAAAGTTGGTGATTGAAATTTCGTAAATAGATCTCGCCGCAAAGAAAACCGCCTTTGTTTCAGTGACTGGCACCGCTACTCGTGTATCATATCAGTGACACTCTCACCCCTACTGCGCGATAACACGAAACGAGCTGCCCTTCTTTGCACTTTTTCGACGTCCTCCTTCAATCCTACCTGGTAAGGATCCCATTCCGCGCAGCAATATTCCAGCAGAGGACGTACAAGTGTAATGTAGGGTGTCTCTCTAGTTGGTTTGTCCCATCTTCTAAGTGTTCTGCCAACAAAGTGCAGTCTTTGTTTCGCCTTCCCCACAATATTATCCATGTGGTCTTTCCAATTTAAGTTGCTCGTAGTTGTAATTCTTAGGTATTTAGTCGAATTGGCATCATATATATTTGTGTGATATATCGTATACCCAAAATTTATCCGATTTCTTTTGTTACTCATGTGGATGACCTCGCACTTTTCTTTGTTTAGTGCCAATTGCCACTTTTTGCACCATGCGGAAATTCTCTCTAAATCATTTTGTAATTCTAATTGATCGCCTGATGATTTTACTAGACGGTAAATTACAGCGTCATCTGCAAACAACCTAAGGGGGCTGCTCAGATTATCACCTATATCATATATGTAAACCAGGAACAGCAGAGGGCCTGTGACACTACCTTGCGGAACGCCAGATGCTACTTCTGTTCTACTCGATAATTTACCGTCTATCACTACGAACTATTACTTCTCTGAGACGAAATTACGAATCCAGTCACACAACTGAGGCGATACTCCATATGCACGCAATTTGATTAAGAATCGCTTGTGAGGAACGGTATCAAAATCCTTCTGGAAATCTAGGAATATGGAATCAATCTGAGATCACTTGTCGACAGCACTCATTAATTCATGGGAATAAAGAGCTAGCTGTGTTGCACAAGAACGATATTTTCTGAATCCGTGTTGGTTATATATCAATAAGTCATTTTCTTCAAGGTGATTCATAATGTTCGAGTACATTATATGCTCCAAAATCCTACTGCAAATTGAGGTCAGTGATGTAGGTCTGTAATTCAATGGGTTACTCCTATTTCCTTATCTTGAATATTGGTGTGACTTGTGCTACTCTCCAGTCTTTAGGAACAGACCTTTCGTCAAGTGAGCGGTTGTATATGATTGCTAAGAAAGGCGCTATTGTGTCAGCATAATCTGAAAGGAACCTGACTGGTATACTGTCTGGACTGGAAGACTTGCCTTTCTTACGTGATTTGAGTTGTTTCGCAACACCTAAGATATCTACTTTTATGTCACTCATGCTAGCAGCTGGTCTGGTTTCGAATTCTGGAATATTTACTTCTTCTTCTTTCGTGAAGGAATTACGGAAAACTGCACTTGGTAACTCCGCTTTAGTGGCACCATCATCAGTAACATTTCCATCGCTATCGCGCAGTGACGGTATTGACTGTTTTTTGCCTCTGATGTACTTTACATACGACCAGAATCTCTTTGGGTTTTCTACCATATTTTGAGAAAATGTTTTATTGTGGAAACTACTAAAGGCATCTCGCATTGACGTCCTCACTAAATTTAGAGCTTCCGTGAAACTTAGACAGTCTTGAGGATTTTGCGTTCTTGCGGCTCGCGTTGATGCCGTTCATAGCTTGGCATCTTGTAATAGCGATAATGGCGTCTTGATTTCTTAGAGTGTTCACTGGCGCCACTACATTTGCTCGCCTTGTCTCTCCGAGAGTGGCAGCAGCAGCCCTTCTCGATAGCGCGTACTGTGTTGTACTATCTTTGGAGCGGTCTCTAGAATTTCCGGGTCGTCGTGTGTCGAGGGGAGTTGAGTTGGGACGGAGCAGCAATGAGGACCGGACAGCCAGTACTCGCGCGACACCTGGCGGCACACACGCACTGTCCGACGGAAGGATGTGGTCGCGAGAGTGCACGACCACGTCAAGGACCGGGTTCAGCGAGTTTCAGTTGAATGGACCGTGATATTCGAGTAGTGCAACTTTCACCTGTGTGCATGTCCGCCTGTCGAAGTGCCCCCATGGCAATAAGTTGTCAGTCGATGATTTATACTGGGATCTTCCCCGTGCCTGACTTGAGTGGGAGGGGACTGATGACCTCAGATGTTAATTCCCATAGTGCTCAGAGCCATTTTGAACTTGAGTGGGGACGACCGTTGGTTGGTCGTTCGGTCGGTCGTCGCAGCGGGCGATGTCCATTTGGTCTTCCGACCGCTTCTGGCTTCTCTGTGTTTGTGCCGGCTAATAATTCGTTCGTGTAGTTTCACAGTGACTGGTTTTAGTATTGTGAATTGTTGGTGGAATTGCTTTCCCGGATCCATATGTATCTTCTGGTTTTGAATGAGCAGTTACGTTAATGCTTTCTGCGTACTGGGTTTGGTGAGGAGTGGCAAACGGACATCAGGTCGGTTGGGGGCGCAGCAGCGAGTAGGGCAAGCCGAGGCCGCTGACAGTACGCTGCCACTGCGGGATCGAGGAGGGGTAGCTGCGAGAGCGACGACTTCGTTGGGCACCGTACCCTGGAAGTTTAAGTTGAGTGAAGAGTAACTGCTAATTCTACCTCGACGATTCTGAGATCTCGCCTTTGGTCGGCGGGTTGTTGCTCCCAGGGCCGCTGAGCCTGGCGGCAACGAGTGAAGTGTTTCGAAGCGGGGAAATATTGCAGCCGTCTTTCTCTATTTGTTATTAATCATTGAATTTAGTATTATTCTTATTAGTGAAGTACAACCAGCGGTATTTTCTGCCTTGTGGCCGTTAACGCCCCAGTTACCTGCCCTGGAGGTTAGTGTACTTTTCCAGCAGTGTACCTTTCCTTGTCGTGTTGATGCAGTCCGACACGGCGTGAAGTTCGACAGCCTCTTGTATTGTACTGTCTATATTTTTTGGGAGGTCTACCTTGGTCCTAGTCTTTCCTTCAGCCTTGGGTGTTTCCTGAAGACGTAATGCTGTCTGTCTCTTCGCCCTTGCCGAAAAATATTCCATCGTTGTACCGGTGATCGGACGTTAGGTGGATTGGTTAGTCGGTCGGTCGGCGCTTAACCTGCCCCTAGTTGGAGTAGCCATCCTGTTACGTGAATACAACTCTTGGCAGCGTGTCTCACCTTACATGATGTTTGAGTTACCTTCCCAGGCCGACTCTTGCAACACTTGCTGAGAACCGTTTGTCCTGATTCCTTATATTGTGATATTTGTTTTAAGGATATTTGTAATTTTCTAATTATTGTTGGTGTGGCCTTCAGCCGAGCAATAGTTTCATTTCTTTCATGATAAGGCCTTCAGCCGTGTTACAATAATTTTTTAGCAAACTGGTTTTAAAAGCAAAGTATTTGTTGAGATGTGTGCTATTTGGAATTGTTTTCCTGACATCTAATTCAGGCCATCAGCCGTTTGTTATTTGAAACTGTATGTTGCCTTCTGCCGAGTGATAATTTCACTTCTTTTACAATTAGTGCTTCAGCCGTGTTACAGTTTGTTTTAGAACTAAGTACTTATCTTAATATCTGGTATTTGGAACTGCTCTTCTGACTTCTAATTCAGTCTTCAGGCGTTTGTTGTTTGGCCCTAAAATTGTGGAATTTTTTTCTGTGATAAGGCCTTCAGCCGTCCTACAGTCAATTGTGTTTTTTAAGAGATTGTTTTAAAATTTTAATGAAGTTTACTTATTTGTTGTGCAACGGAGAGTAACTGATAACGCCCCCATCCACAATCGTAACCTTATCCTGCCCCATCCTGAGAATCCAGCTCTCAATTACCTTTGCGAAAAGTCATTCCCTGATGATCTAGGCGCCATAGGGTGTACTTGCTTTCATTGCAGTATCTGAAAAATTCACATTTTACTTATACAGTGTCGTACAAATCCTCCCACTTTCGTTTCGTTTAGGACACCGTCGCTGAATGTTGAAAGTTTCACAGCGGATCGTGTATGTTAATTTGTAGCAATGATTAGGTAATCTCTATGCATATAACGTATTACGATGAGCGAAATACACTTGATAAGCACTACAGCGTAGGTGAAACACATGCGTGTACTAACTGTTTATGAGTAGGAACAGTAAGGGGATGCGATAAACCTGTAAATCGATTTGTTTCGTCTGTCTCCCTCGGGACTGTTCTCAGCTAAGAAATGCTCAGTGTGGAAACTGATGGATCATACATCGCCTGCGACCGGTTTCTGATGCCTTTTGAGATTTTCAATACAAAGTTGAACTGAAACATCCATGGAGTAACTGCAGGTCTAATACTGTAACAATTACGCTGCTTCAGCACTGTCCTAGCTGCTGCATCACATGTCTGCCGTATACACTTGAAGATCGACATTTTATATTAGGGTCTAAGTCAAACTGCTTATTCTCTAGCTACTTTCAACCTTGCTGTGTATTGTTTCCGTTGACGCCTCTTAGCAAGCAGATACATGGTTAAGTGCTACTGCACTTCACATTTATATAAATGCTTTAGTCCACATTTTACATTAACCTCAATATAATGTTTCTTCTTCTTCGTATATTCCATGCTGTGTGCACCGAGTGAAGTAGCACAGTTTCAAGAAACTGAATTCGTGTTCTGGAGGAGCAGGGCCCAAATTACACTCAGCTCATGTAGAATTAGGTTTTCTGGGCTTCCCTGAAGAGCTTAAGCTGAATGGGTAATTGGTTTCCCACACCCACACTATTCTAACCTGCTTTTCACTTTAAAATTGTGTCTGTCAGAAACTTCAACACCACGTCAACGTCGCAACTGCTTTAGCGCTTGAGGTTTAGGAAACCTTCGACACCTCGTAGGTGGGGTTTGCGTACCTTCAGGTGCTAGAGTAGCCGCAAGGCTGAATTGCTGTAAAAGTATGTGACCCGTATATTTTTAACATACGGGCCTGAGCGGCACCAAGAGTGTTGCCAAAGTGGGGGGGGGGGGGGGGGGGGGGGGGGGGGACCTTAGAAGGACTCTTTGCCATTTTAATCACGCACAGCCGGCCAGAGTGGCCGAGCGGTTCTTGGCGCTACAGTCTGGAACCGCGCGACCGCCTCTGGCATGGAGGTGTGTGATGTCCTTAGGTTAGTTAGGTTTAAGTAGTTCTAAGTTCTAGGGGACTGATGACCATAGACGTTAAGTCCCATAGTGCTCAGAGCCATTTGAACAATCACGCACATGTTAATGTTGCACACACCCCTCCCCTCCCCCGTGATCCCACCATAGGCACAGAAAGGTACGAAACAGGAGGGATTAAAAAAAATCCTTTGGTGCTTCGGATCAAGTTCCAATTTCGTCGAATGGTTTTGAATGACTTTTAGTGGTTGCACACTGTACACAGAGCAGAAATTGGGGTCGGAACACGCTGTAAAGTGGTCAGATGACATTCAGTGGCGTTGCAGACTAATGATGTCCTCAGCGTAGTGTTGAAAGGCCCAGGGGATGGCAGAAGTGTTGAGCATTGTCAAGAGCGCCGTCGTGTTGCGCATCGCACTGGGAACTACCCTTTTCGGCCGCGAAATGAGTGGGAGTCAGTGTCCCAAGGGAAGAGGTGGCTTACCGAGCGAGATGGGGCAGTGGTTACCGCATTGAACTCACATTCGGGGGGACGACAGTTCAAACCCGCTTCCGGCCATCTTGATTCAGGTTTTCCGTGACTTCCCTAAATAGCTTCAGGCAAATGCTGGGATGGTTCCTTTGTAACTGCACGGTCGACTTCCTTCCCAATCCTTCCCTAATCCGATGGGACTGATGACCTCGCTGTTTGGTTTCCTCCTCCGAATCAGCCATCCAGCCAGCGAGAGGTGGTTTCATTGATGCAGTTTATGCCATCTTCTGTGTGTTTTTCGAGTCGATCCAGAGCGGCGGTGCGTCTGAAATGTTTTCCTCGGCCACCCCTAAGAAACCTGTTTGATTTGACGCTGGGTGTTGCGGTTCTGGCCTCCGTCACAGTGGCGTCGAAGGAGGTGTGAAGTGAAATATGGGGAAGAGGGGAACTGGCTACCTTCCCATCGTGTGATACGTCTACAGTGGCGTTTTTTTTTTGTTTTGCTGTAGGGCGCAAAAAACAACTGGGGTCATACGAGCCCAAGTCAAAACTATAGAACACGAACGCACAGAGAAGTCCAAACTTAAAAATTAAGTGGCCTTCACCATATTGCTTCGGCGGATAAAAAATAAAACGCCGTCGACAGCCCGCACGTCATTCGCTAAACGACTGATAAATCAGACAGCAAACTCAAGCAGGAACGTGAATGGTTAAAAAAAAAGGGGGCATTCCATCAGGAAGTGGAGGACAGTTAGAATTTGGGCGCAATGTGTACAAAGAGGTGGGGTAGCGCCACTTAGCGAATGACAATTGCTAAAGAGGCAGTGCCCAGTACGCAGTCGAGTTAAAAGAATATCCTCCTGGCGGGAGGGCCGAGAGGAGGCCGTCCTAAGCACTGGGAGAGGCTTAAGGGGACCACACCCTGCCTATCTAACCCTTGTTAATTTAGGCAAGTATTTGACTTATTTCTGAAAAAAAAGTATTTGATGCAGGACCTTAATATTTTTACTGTATGTTACATGAAGCTAATAGAGTCAACTTCACTAAAATCTACGTTATCCATTTTATAGTTTTTAAGAAACACTTTTCTAAATTTATTAACAAAAAATATTAAGTTTTTTCTGCAGAAAATATTTTTTGTGAACTTTCTAATGGCGGAATATTAATGAATGTAGTACCAGAGGCGGCTTTTTATGTTATGCAGAGTATCTGAAAATTTCATTCATTTATATATGATAGTTTCTGATATAATGGGGCATATGTACTGAAAATTTTAGTTTGCAGGAAATAGACTTTAAAGAAAAAACTTTTGAAATTTGTTACTTACAGTTAATTAAAACTGTCCTGCTGCAAATGATGGCCTTTATTTGGCCTCTAGCAGGTCTTCCAGCTTCTTTTTTACCTTCCTGGATGTTTGTCTTGCTTTCTTGGCCATATTTTATGCAGACCTGTCTGCATCTGCTATCCTCATTTTATCGCAATGTTTCAGCCCAGAGATCATATTTTCACCAGGATTAATTCCCAGATTTTTCAGTACCCAACACTTTCCAATATTACCACAACTGAATGTACTAACAGCATCATGAACTCCTATTTTCATTGTATGCATGCCTACAAATACAGTTTTAGGAAGGCGGTTCCAAATTATGCTGTTGAAACATTCATTTGGGTTCTGTGTCTGCCCATGCATACGTTTTCTTAGAAGTTCAGGGTGAGACAAGTCTCTGAAAATAGGTTGAATTGCTGTAATAACAGCAGCAGGAAGAGAATGCTAGTGAGAATAAGATTCTCCAGTTGCCTGAGCCCTATTGTATTTGCACGACGAATTTTCTCCTGATGGACACAATCCATGACATAGCTTATCATCAATAGAGGACTTATGGATGAATATGATACAAACATCTCTCTTCATTGCCTCCAGATTTTCTTTACTTCTCCTAATTGTCTCTCCAAAGTATACCTGCAAGTTTTCTATTTCAGCTTTAATTAACAGACTCTGTCCGGTCAACAATTTTCCATCTTCTAATTTTTTTCCTCTCATATCAATAGTTAGTTTTCTCAGCCTTGTTCCAAACGTATTTTAAAATGGCCTACACATTCAATTTTGCTAATAATGGCATCTCCGTATGGCTTAGAGTTCACAGTGTGTGGGTTGACAGTGGGTGACAGGGAAGTGGGCGTGGTACATTAACACACGTGGTAGGAAAATGCTCTTTAAAGGCTCACAAAAATTTTTTTTCAGAAAAATCCTTTTCATGGCACTTAAATAAAACCTCAATCTATCGAGAAATGATGAAAACTGAAAATCGATTTTTTTCGACCACAATCACGATGTGGTCCCCTTAATAAGCCGAAGCTTATTCCCGTGAATGAAGGACAATTGGCGATGCCAAAGGGACACCACCTCCTGACAGACGGCAACGCAAAGATCATCGTAGGGAATAGAGGTGCGCGCAGGCTGAGGTACGAGGACTGGCAGCAGCGCCAGCAGCGCGTTGGGAAGACCTGTGGTAAAATTTAGTGAGAATGTATATCATCACCACACGTTACAAATCACATAAATTTCTGAGCTGTGGCCTTTTTTCCCCATTTGTCCACACCTTGCTGTGTGTAGCGACGCCGAGCCCGAGGGTTACGTCGCAGGGCGCCACGCTTCTGCATCAATACAGAAGAAGTTTGAAGCCATCATTAAGCCAAGTTTCAAACTTATGTGTCCCAATGGGATGCAATTACGGCGTTTAGAAAAAGTGCACAGTGTATCTGAGATGAACGGCTTAACTGAATCAACCTGCATGTTGTTGTTGTGGTCTTCAATCCTGAGACTCGTTTGATGCAGCTCTCCATGCTACTGTAACCTGTGCAAGCTTCTTAATCTCCCAGTACCTACAGCATCCTACATCCTTCTGAATCTGCTTAGTGTATTCATCTCTTGGTCTCCCTCCACGATTTTTACCCTCCACGCTGCCCTCCAATACTACATTGGTGATCCCTTGATGGCTCAGAACATGTTCTACCAACCGATCACTTCTTCTAGTCAAGTTGTACCACAAACTCCTCCACAATTCTATTCAATACCTCCTCATTAGTTATGTGATCTACCCATCTAATCTTCAGCATTCTTCTGTAGCACAACATTTCGAAAGCTTCTATTCTTTTCTTGTCCAAACTATTTATCGTCCACGTCTCACTTCCATACATCTCTACACTCTATACAAATACTTTCAGAAACGACTTCCACTTAAATCTATACTCGATGGTAAGAAAATTTCTCTTCTTCAGAAACGCTTTCCTTGCAATTGCCAGTCTACATTTTATATCCTCTCTACTTCGACCATCATCAGTTATTTTGCTTCCCAAATAGTAAAACTCGTTTACTACTTTAAGTGTCTCATTTCCTAATCTAATTCCGTCAGCATCACCCGACTTAATTCGACTACATTCCTTGATCCTCGTATAGCTTTTGTTGATGTTCGTCTTACATCCTGCTTTGAAGACACTATACATTCCGTTCAAGTGCTTTTCCAGGTCCTTTGCTGTCTCTGAAAGAATTACAATGTCATTAGCGAACCTCAAAATTTTTCCAGAATGAGATTTTCACTCTGCAGCGGAGTGTGCGCTGATATGAAATCTGCCAGGAAGTTTCATATCAGCGCACACTCCGCTGGAGAGTGAAAATCTCATTCTGGAAACATCCTCCAGGCTGTGGCTAAGCCATGTCTCCGCAATATCCTTTCTTTCGGGAGTGCTAGTTCTGCAAGGTTCGCAGAAGAGCTTCTGTAAAGTTTGGAAGGTGGGAGACGAGATATTGGCAGAAGTAAAACTGTGAGTACCGGGCCTGAGTCGTGCTTCGGTAGCTCAGTTGGTAGAGCACTTGCCTGCGAAAGGCAAAGGTCCCGGTCGGGCACACAGTTTTAATCTGCCAGGAAGTCTCAAAATTTTTATTTCTTCTCCATGGATTTTAATACCTACTTCGAGTATTTCTTTTGTTTCCCTTACTGCTTGCTCAATATACAGATTGAATAACATCGGGGACAGGCTACAACCCTGCCTCACTCCCTTCCCAACCACTGCTTCCCTCTCATGTCCCTCGACTCTTATAACTTCCATCTGGTTTCTGTACAAATTGTAAATAGCTTTTCGCTCCCTGTATTTTACCCCTGCCACCTTCAGAATTTGAAAGAGAGTATTCCAGTCAACATTGCCAAAAGCGTTCTATAGGTCTACAAATGCTATGAACGTAGGTTTGCCTTTCCTTAAGCTATTTTTTAAGATAAGTCGTATGGTTAGTATTGCCTCACGTGTTTCAACATTTCTACTGAATCCAAACTGATCTTCCCCGAGGTCGGGTTCTACCAGTTTTTCCATTCATCTGTAAAGAATTCGCGTTAGTATTTTTCAGCCGGGGCTTATTAAACTGATAGCACGGTAATTTTGACAGCTGTCAACACCTGCTTTCTTTCGGATTATTATATTCTTCTTGAAGTCTTAGGGTATTTCGCCTGTCTCATACATTGTCAAAAGCTTTCTCTAAGTCTACAAATACTAGAAACGTATGTTTGCCTCTCCCTTTCCGCGAATTCCGATCGAAATTCTATGATGCGGAAATTTTCTAGTGAATGCTACTGTGGACTGTTAACGACGGAAGTCGATAATACCCGTAACGTGTGATGATGTAGACGTATAGGACGGATGTGGGGCGTGTCGGACGAGGAAGCGCGCTGGCCGCGCCTATTGCTTCAGTACGCCTGCCGCCCGCCGGCAGCCGTCTATTAGCCAAGCAATCCATTCCCCGCCGTGTAGCCCCGCAGTCGGTATAATCTGCCTGTGTGATGGGCGCCTGCGCCCTGCAGATAGGCCGGCCGCGACGGCAGCGCCGCCCAGCGCGCCGGGGCGAATTATTGATGCTCGAGGCGGGGCGCGCCGCAGCGGGTAATTTCGCTGCAAGTGGTCTGTCCGGCCGGTGCCTCCCGCCCAAGGTCCGCGCGGCAGTGGACGCAGCGCAGCCGAGCGTCACGTGACCGCAGGCTGCGTGCGTGCACCGCGGTATATCGCTTTTGCTCCGTCAAGTCCTCCAGTCCCTACCGAGGTCAGGTCACTATCGTTGACCTGGTGCGTCAGTAGCGCCGCCATTCGTAGCAAAGAAAACGCTTTTGCAGTCTCGAATATCTACTCCCCTATCGAGATCGGTTAATGTTGGCGCACCCAGAGGAACGCAAGTGGTCGAGCCGTCTGTTCATAAATATCCGATGTTTCGACATAAGTGACACCCCATCATATTCAAGCCACAAATGCAGTGAGAGAATGCTGTGAAAACAATCTTAAACTGTTCATGGACTACACCGATGTTGATTCATAATACTGAATACGCAGATAGGCAAAACACACATACACACACACACACACACACACACACACACACACACACACACACACAGATCGTTAACAACTATCTATTTATGCACCAGATAATGACAAAGAGACCTTTGTAGAAAAGAGACCCACTTTTATGAATATCAAGAGCTCAGATGGAAACCCAGTTCTAAGCCAAGAAGGGAAAGCAGAAAAGTGAAAGGAATATACAGAGGGTCTATACAAGGGCGATGTACTTGAGGACATTATTATGGAAATGGAAGGAGATGTAGATGAAGATGGAATGGGAGATACGATACTGCGTGAAGAGTTTGACAGAGCACTGAAAGACCTGAGTCGAAACAAGGCCCCGGGAGTAGACAACATTCCATTAGAACTACTGACAGCCTTGGGAGAGCCAGTCCTGACAAAGCTCTACCATCTGGTCAGCAAGATGTATGAGACAGGCGACTTCAAGAAGAATATAATAATTCCAATCCGAAAGAAAGCAGGTGTTGACAGATGTGAAAATTACCGAACTATCAGTTTAATAAGTCACGGCTGCAAAATACTAACGCGAATTCTTTACAGACGAATGGAAAAAGTAGTAGAAGCCAACCTCGGGGAAGATCAGTTTGGATTCCGTAGAAATATTGGAACACGTGAGGCAATACTGATTTTTCGACTTATCTTAGAAGAAAGATTCAGGAAAGGCAAAAATACGTTTCTAGCATTTGTAGACTTAGAGAAAGCTTTTGACAATGTTGACTGGAATACTCTCTTTCAAACTCTGAAAGTGGCAGGGGTAAAATATAGGGAGCGAAAAGTTATTTACAATTTGTAAAGAAACCAGATGGCAGTTATAAGAGTCGAGGGGCATGAAAGGGAAGCAGTGGTTGGGAAGGGAGTGAGACAGAGTTGTAGCCTCTCCCCGATGTTATTCAATCTGTATATTGAGCGAGCAGTAAATGAAACAAAAGAAAAATTCGGAGTAGGTATTTAAATCCATGGAGAAGAAATAAAAACGTTGAGGTTCGCCGACGTCATTGTAATTCTATCAGAGACAGCAAAGGAATTGGAAGAGCAGTTGAACGGAATGGACAGTGTCTTGAAAGGAGTATATAAGATGAACATCAACAAAAGCAAAACGAGGGTAATGGAATGTAGTCGAATTAAGTAGGATGACGCTGAGGGAATTAGATTAGGAAATGAGACACTTAAAGTATTAAAGGAGTTTTGCTATTTGGGGAGCAAAATAACAGATGATGGTCGAAGTAGAGAAGATATAAAATGTAGACTGGCAATGGCAAGGAAAGCGTTTCTGAAGAAGAGAAATTTGTTAACCTCGAGTATAGGTTTAAGTGTCAGGAAGTCGTTTCTGAAAGTATTTGTATGGAGTGTAGCTATGTATAGAAGTGAAACATGGACGATAAATAGTTTGGACCAGAAGAGAATAGAAGCTTTCGAAATGTGGTGCTACAGAAGAATGCTGGAGATTAGATGGTAGATCACAAAACTAATGATGAAGTATTGAATAGAATTGGGGAGAAGAGGAGTATGTGGCACAACTTGACAAAAAGAAGGGACCTGTTAGTAGGACATGTTCTGAGGCATCAAGGGATCGCAAATTTAGCATTGGATGGCAGCGTGGAGGGTAAAAATCGTAGAGGGAGACCAAGAAATGAATACACTAAGCAGATTCAGAATGATGTGTGTTGTAGTAAGTACTGGGAGATGAAGAAGCTTGCGCAGGATAGGGTCGCATGGAGAGCTGCATCAAACCAGTCTCAGGACTGAACACCACAACAACAACATAATGACATACGAGTATGATTCCAGCTATTCAGATATTAATAATTCAATAACAGTGTTATTCGCATTTATTATTGTTATAACACCGCCAACCAGTTTCAACCCGACGTAGGGGTCATCTTCTGGGCGTTTACACCATTGGTAGACAGGAGTGACACCACCAGCAGTCGACCAATGATGTAAACGCCCAGAAGATGACCCCTACGTCGGGTTGAAATCGGTTGGTGGTATTATAACAATAATAAATGCGATTAAGACTGTTGTTGAATTATTGATTAATCAAACTAATCGCTGCTTCTCTCCACAACCATGTTATCCAAAAATTCAGATATTAAACTGAGTATTCAAAGAAACTGGTACACTTGTCTGATAACGTGTAGGGCCCACGCGAGCACGCAGAAGTGCCACAACACGACGTGACTTGGTCTTGAGTAATGTCTGAGGTAGTGCTGGAGGGAAATGACACCTTGAATCCTGCAGGGCTGTCCATAAATCCGTAGGATTACGAAGGGCTGGAGATCTCTTCTGAATAGCACGTTGCAAGGCACCCTAGATATGCTCAATAATGTTCGTGTCTGGGAAGTTTTTTGGCCAGCAGATGTGTTTAAACTCACAAGAGTGTTCCTGGAGCGAATCTCTAGCAATTATGGACGTGTGGGGTGTCGCATTGTCCTGCTTCATTTGCTCTAATCCGTCGGAATGCACAAAGACATCAATGGATGCTAGTGATCAGACAGGATGCTTACGTACGTGTCACTTGTCAGAGTCGCATCTAGATCTATCAAGGGTCCCATATCACTCCAACTGCACACCACTTACACCATTACAGAGCCTCCACCAGCTCGAACAGTTCCCTGCTGACAAGCAGGGTCTATGGATTCATGAGGTTGTCCCCACTCCCCTTGCACGTCCATCCGCTCCATACAATCTGAAACGAGACTCGTCCGATCGGGCAGCATGTTTCCAGTCAGCAACAGTCCACTGGCCGGCCAGAGTGGCCGAGCGGTTCTGGGCGCTACAGTCTGGAACCGCGTGACCGCTACGATCGCAGGTTCGAATCCTGCCTCGGGCATGGACGTGTGTGATGTCCTTAGTAGGTTAGTTAGGTTTAAGTAGATCTAAGTTCTAGGGGACAGATGACCGCAGCAGTTAAGTCTCATAGTGCTCAGAGCCATTTGAACCATTTGAACAGTCCACTGTCGTTGGTGACGGGCACAAGCGAGGCGTACAGCTTTCTGTCATACAGTCATCAATGGTACACGAATGGGCCTTCTGCTTCGAAAGCTCACATGGATAATGTTTTGCACGCTGACACTTGTTGATGACCCAGCACTGAAATTTGCAGCAGTTTGCGGAAGGGTTGCAGTTCTGTCACGTTGAATGATTCTGTTCAGTCGTCCTTGCTCCTGTTCTTACAGGATTTTTTTCCACCCGCAGCGATGCGGGAGATTTGATGTTTTAGCTGATGCCTGATATTCACGGCAAGCTCGTGAAATGCTCGTACGGAAAAATCACCATCGGTTCCTCGGAGATGCTGTGTCCCATCGCTCGTCCGCCGGCTATAACACCATGTTCGAACGCACTAAAATCCTAATAATCTGCCATTCTAGCAGTAATAACGGATCTGACAACAGCGCCAGACAACTGTTGTCTTATGTAGACGTTTCCGACAGCAGCGCCGTATTCTGCCTGTCTACATGTCTCTGTATTTGAATACGCGTGCCTATACCAGTTTCTTTGTTGCCTAAGTGTATTTGAATGCGTGATGTCTGTTCTCTCGGACATGTCCAAGAAGAGCAGACACCATATATTCATATGATCAGCGTCAGTGGGCAATGAGACCAGCGGCTTCAGTGCGGATGCACAATTACGTTCGGCCTCTTGCGGAAATCTCAAAGCAGCGGGCATGGAGGATACCGACTGGGACTGCAGATAGATGGCGTTGTTTGGGAATGTGTTCAAAAATGGCTCTGGGACTTAACTTCTGAGGTCATGTCCCCTAGAACTTAGAACTACTTAAACCTAACAATCCTAATGACATCACACACATCCATACCCGAGGCTGGATTCGAACCTGCGGCCGTAGCGGTGGCACGGTTCCAGACTGTAGCGCCTAGAACCACTCGGCCACCCCAGCCGGCTGGGAATGTGTATCTGCCGACGGGCATACCGGCATACCGAGACAGTCCACACAGCTGCGATAAGCACTGTGTCCTGATGGCGAAGTGGTTGACTTAACTGCAGCAGACCACGGGTTCGAACCGGCACACATTTACACTCGCCGCCGCTGATACCGTATAATGTCCTGATGCAGCTCAAATCAATAGTTCCTTCCCTTTCATTCCCTTTCCATACCTCCACCTTCAGTTTACATACTACTGAGACTATTGCGAGTAGAACAACAAATGACCTTGGAAACAGATGGAGGGTTTTGTATAAATTTTTCTTGTAATCCTGCTTTCTCCCAGATCAAGCAACACATGAGCGGGATTAATGCTATACCGTCACCTGTTGATAATTGATACTTAGAATGATAATTTCTGTCGTCGGTAATCTTTGCTTGTAAAATAGTGTTGGTTGTTGATAGTATGTGTGTGTGTCTGTCTGTGTCTTTGTGTTTTGTCTTTTTGCAAATGCTATATTATCGTTGTTAGCCGGCAAGCTCCGCCTACTGAGGGTTTAAATCTTCCTGTACAGTGACGTCTCGTTGAATATCAACAGCTGTTGAAATAGCAGCTGTCGAAGACGTTACCCGGCTTCATGGCTCTAAGTTGTTTGAAAACTTTATACACAGGGACGTGCATAAGAGTCAGACAATTAAATTTCTCGATAACGTTGTGCAGTATGACTTTGGAAGTAAGGGCAGGAATAAAATCTTGTCAGAAACCAACTGAGACGGCTCTAAGTGGGGTACGTATGCTGGCTACGCAATGATGTCGTTACATATTGTCTACACGGAAAGCTCGAGGTACAGACAAGGTGGGAACTCGTTTCATCAGACTATGCAGGAGGGAAGCCAAGAACAACTGAATCAGGAGTTTGAAAACAGTACGAAGTAAACAGAAAGATCAAATGTGGACGGCTTTCAACAAGCACAATTCTCGTAAAAGAAACCCCTGAGACAATGAAGTTAAATACTAGAGCAGCCCAGAGCGCTAGCAGGCTCAGTAAATCAGTAAACGAGAGCACATTTATTCACCGTTGGTAGGGAGTGGGTTGGGAAAAGGGGGGGGAGGAAGGAATCACATCATTGCTTGCTGAAAAACTTCCACATTCCTCAAGCTCATTCCCAGAATATGGTCATTCCAGCTGCATGATGGACACCGATGGAACAACAGCTCTATTAAGTAGTAAGATGCTCTCGTGAATTTGAAACGTCCCTTTAGAAGAATTTAGAAATGACAGTGCTGGAGAACCTCCTACATTATTTGATTTACAAACAGCTGAACAAAAACTCAACGTACTCAAACAGTTTTCTCTTTACTTATTCCGATCATCACTAAACTGACACACAATATTTCTTAGCGCAACGCAATCTGACTTTCAAATAATCCCGACAAAAGAATGGCCCTGACTAACAATAACCTATACCTTTCATGAATCAATTACCTCACAGAAATCTTCGTTACTCGAACTACTGCAACACAGAGAGCGCCAATACTGCCAGTTAAATAAAAGATTCTAACTGCTGAAGGCACTAACTACTGATAGGCATAGTTAGCAATTGAAAGATTTTGATAGAGAACAAACATTATATTTACCTTAATAATGTTCAAAAGTCATCACATATATATCTATCAATTCATGACATCCATCTTTACAAATTTCCTTTTTCTGGCGGACACACGACCAGATCGTCCGTTCTCAAAACTCTGGCTCTCTCTCTCCACATCCACCACTGCTGGCGGCTCATTTCCAACTGCCCAACGCTATGCGCTGTTCACATCCAACTGCCCAACACCACACAAGCGAATATTCGAACAATGATTCCAACCAGCCACAGACTGCACACAGCGTAGTCAGCGATTTTCATACAGAGCACTACGTGGTGTTACCAACATAAAAACCTAAACAACCTACTTACAAATTCAGCAAGTGCCTATAAGCCGCCGCCAACTTGGCGTCGCCCCGTCGCTCCACACGCTCAATGGCCCCCGCCCTTCACTCGACTTCCTGATATCAACACGTCGCCGGCTCTGAGCGAAACAGTAATTCACAAAATTTTCAGATTTAACCGTCCTTACGTAACGTAAAAATCATAGTCCGATATGTTTATCTTTACATGACGCATTGTAATTCTTCCTCTGATCTTGACAGAACTAGCTAATTGTCTGAATATTCACGAGGACGTCGGTTCACACCCGCGTCCGGCCGTCCTGTTTAGGTTTTCCGTGATTTTCCTAAATCGCTTTAGTTTTTTTTTTTTTTTTTTTTTTTGTCATCAGTCTACTGACTGGTTTGATGCGGCCCGCCACGAATTTCTTTCCTGTGCTAACCTCTTCATCTCAGAGTAGCACTTGCAACCTACGTCCTCAATTATTTGCTTGACGTATTCCAATCTCTGTCTTCCTCTACAGTTTTTGCCCTCTACAGCTCCCTCCAGTGCCATGTCTTAGCAGATGTCCTATCATCCTGTCCCTTCTCCTTATCAGTGTTTTCCACATATTCCTTTCCTCTCCGATTCTGCGTAGAACCTCCTCATTCCTTACCTCATCAGTCCACCTAATTTTCAACATTCGTCTATAGCACCACATCTCAAATGCTTCGATTCTCTTCTGTTCGGTTTTCCCACAGTCCATGTTTCACTACCATACAATGCTGTACTCCAGACGTACATCCTCAGAAATTTCTTCCTCAAATTAAGGCCGGTATTTGATATTAGTAGACTTCTCTTGGCCAGGAATGCCTTTTTTGCCATAGCGAGTCTGCTTTTGATGTCCTCCTTGCTCCTTCCTTCATTGGTTATTTTACTGCCTAGGTAGCAGAATTCCTTAACTTCATTGACTTCGTGACCATCAATTCTGATGTTAAGTTTCTCGCTGTTCTCATTTCTACTACTTCTCATTACCTTCGTCTTTCTCCGATTTACTCTCAAACCATACTGTGTACTCATCAGACTGTTCATTCCGTTCAGCAGATCATTTAATTCTTCTTCACTTTCACTCAGGATAGCAATGTCATCAGCGAATCGTATCATTGATATCCTTTCACCTTGTATTTTAATTCCACTCCTGAACCTTTCTTTTATTTCCATCATTACTTCCTCGATGTACAGATTGAAGAGTAGGGGCGAAAGGCTACAGCCTTGTCTTACACCCTTCTTAATACGAGCACTTCGTTCTTGATCGTCCACTCTTATTATTCCCTCTTGGTTGTTGTACATGTTGTATATGACCCGTCTCTCCCTATAGCTTACCCCTACTTTTTTCAGAATCTCGAACAGCTTGCACCATTTTATATTGTCGAACGCTTTTTCCAGGTCGACAAATGCTATGAACGTGTCTTGATTTTTCTTTAGCCTTGCTTCCATTATTAGCCGTAACGTCAGAATTGCCTCTCTCGTCCCTTTACTTTTCCTAAAGCCAAACTGATCGTCACCTAGCGCATTCTCAATTTTCTTTTCCATTCTTCTGTATATTATTCTTGTAAGCAGCTTCGATGCATGAGCTGTTAAGCTGATTGTGCGATAGTTCTCGCACTTGTCATCTCTTGCCGTCTTCGGAATTGTGTGGTCCTTTAAAAGTGAGCAGCCGATTCTACATCTACATCTACATACATACTCCGCAAGCCACATACGATACTTGGCTTAGGGTATCCTGTACCACTACTTCTCATTTCCCCCCCCCCTCCCCCCCCCCCCTGTTCCACTGGCAAATAGAGCAAGAGAAAAACAACTGTCTGTACGCTCCGTACGACCCCTAATTTCTCGTATCTTGTTTTCGAGGTCCTTACGCATGATGTACGTTGGCAGCAGTAGAATCGTTCGCCAATCATCACCAAATGGCGGTTCTCTAAATTTTCTCGATAGTGCTTCTCGAAAAGAATGTCACCTTCCCTTCAGGGATTCCCATTTTACTTCCCGAAGCAACGCGGTAACACTTACGTGCTGTTCGATCCTATTGGTAACAAATCTGGCAGTCCGCCTCTGAACTGCTTCGATCTCTTCCTTCACTCCGATCTTGTACGGATCCCAAAAACTAGAGCAATACTCATCACATTCCCGTGGCACCCTATATCGCTTTGCAACGTTACGCCCAGATATTTAAACTACAATAGTAATACTGTATCCGAGCATTACATGTTTGCTATTCCTACTCATCCGCATTGACCTACATTTTTCCACATTTAGAGCTAGCTGTCATTCATCGCACCAACTAGAAATTTCTATGTTGCTTTGTATCCCCCTACAGTCACTCAACTTCGACACATTACGCTACACCACGGCATCATCAGCAAAAAACCACAGAACGCTGCCCACCATTTATGCATATTGAGAACAACAGCGGTCCTACCACACTTCCCTGGGGCACTCCTGACGCTACACTTGTCTCTGATGAACTGTAGCCAACGAGGACAACATACTGGGTTCTATTATTTAAGAATTCTTCGAGCCTCCCATATATCTGTGAACTTATTCCATGTGTTCGTACCTTTGTTAACAACCTATGCTTCCCTAAACTGAGATTGTGCTCCGTCTTCAATAACCTCGTTGTCGACGGGACTTTAAACACTCATCTCCTCTTCCTCATATAAATATATAATTGTCTTTGTCCTTCATCGTGTTGAAAAGCTTTGATGATGAAATACACTACTTCCTCATCACCAGTTTTTACTACCAATGTGAGACGGAACTAGCCACATAAATGGGAAACGTCAATGAAACGAAGATAAATGCCAGAAAGACCAAAGCCATGGATTCATAAAACATCTGTCGCCAAAATATCACTGAAAGCAAAGATCTGAAGACATCTGGACTTTTTTTGATACTTACGATGTTTCGTGACAGAAATGGAAGTTGCGTATAGGTAAAAGAACACTTGCAAACGTGGAACAGTTGTTGACACCAAGAGCATTTCTTTGCATATAATTGGATAAAACTGAAAGATCTGTTAATTGTTTGGCTATAGTGTAGTGTCATATGCCTAACAGACCAGATACCTGCTCCATGAAGTAGAAGGGGAGAAGCAGCTGAAGTGAAACATGCGCAGCGGAAAAGAAACAGCATAAATCCTTGGACAGTTCTGAAATGCAGTCGTGCGGAAAAATGCTTGAAGATTGCTGCAATGAAGAGTGAAGCGGTACGTCTATGAAAAGAGTAGTTAATAGTAATGGGAATGACAAAGAGTGAGGAAAGCGTCTTGGCTCGGACATACTATTCAAACAAACAGCGCGCAACGAAGATTCAACTAAAGAATGATCATACGGAAGAGAAGGAGAGAAAAGTGGTATGATGGGCTGATGATTGACGTTTAAAATAGAGAAAGTTACCAGCAGACTGAGAAAGAGGCGTAGACAGAAAGAGCGCCTTTAGATACTTGAGATATCAGGGATATCAAAGAAGAAAAGAAGAATACCGCTTTGTGGAGGGAGAGTTGGAGTACCAACAGATAATTCTTTAATCAAAACACTTTTCAAAATAATCGTTAGTGAACACACTCCTTCAACGCTCTTTCTTTTGGTCAGTATTTCACAGCAGTCAGTGAACTGCGTCCTATTTAGGAGCCTTTAGAAATTACTTTGCACGGAAGAAATATTATGTTTATGGTTTCAGTATTGATCTCAGATTTCTGTTTGAAAAAGAGCAGGTAATTAGTGGCAATAAACGTGGTTCTATAATATGTTGTTTGTATACAGCGATAATTGGTGAAAATAGTTGCCAACTATTTGTTCAATTCATAGATTAACTAAATATTACTTACAACGTTGATAAAACGACTATTCAACTAGCGTTTGGCATGGG
The DNA here is from genome assembly GCF_023864345.2 of Schistocerca serialis cubense. Classification (NCBI taxonomy): domain Eukaryota; kingdom Metazoa; phylum Arthropoda; class Insecta; order Orthoptera; family Acrididae; genus Schistocerca; species Schistocerca serialis. The sequence continues at coordinate 196,583,101 of NC_064638.1, read as the reverse complement.
AAAAGTAATTAATCTGTATTTACTTTTCATCACGTGTTACGTAGAGTTATTAGCGTATTGCGGGAAATAGATCATAGAAACCATACAGTGACGAACGCGAATTCTAATCTGTTTAAAAGTCCCGACTAAGCCCCGGAATATAAGGCGGTACGAAGGGAAAAGAGAAGTAGTTGAGGTGAAAAATGAGTATGGATGTAAATGAGAATATTTGTCGAGTTCCCATCAAGCAAATTATTAACTGACTTGATTATTGGGTACGATGATTTTAGTTTGTGTCCAAATCAACACTCCTTCCCCATCTTAATTCTTCCTTCGCTTACCCTCTTCCATGTTACTACGACTAACATGTAAATGTGTCCATTTGTACTGGAAACGCAGGATATGCTTGGGCCACAGTCGTGTTCTACCACTACAAGGTACACACGGATCTTGTTACACTTCAGTAACCCGATATCTTGTTGACATGTCACTGTCCCAGCACGGTTGTAGTGCTCGGGTCAAGGGTCTGTTGTTGCTGAACTCAGACCGAAAATAACTGGCGAGGTCGATTGATTGTACTAAATGATGTAAGTTTCAAATAAGAAATGCCATCAGCTTTTTTACTGACAAAACACGAAACAGAAAAGCTATAAGCTGTCAATAAGACTTTTCCACATGTTCGATTACAGAGTCACAGTACTACGGTTCGCCGGCCTTGGTGCCCGTGCTGTTCTAGGCGCTTCAGTCCAGACCCGCGCGACTGCTACGGTCGCAGGTAAGAATCCTGCCTCGGGCATGGATGTGTGTGATGTCCTTAGGTTAGTTAGGTTCAAGTAGTTCTAAGTTGTAGGGGACTGATGACCTCAGATGTTAAGTCCCATAGTGCTCAGAGCCATTTGAACCAGTACTACGGTTCATAAAGGTACGATCGCAATCTTGTTACATTATGTCTTATAGGAAATGATAATCATAAAAATTATGTCGACTATTACTCTGTTATTCTCTGCTTTATACGCAGGATCGCGTTAGTTGAAGACAGTATTATACGGCACGTACCGCGGATTTTAACTGTGCGGTCTGGAACGAGAACCATGGCGTTCAACCCCTCGCTTCACACTGACCAGACAGCCCGAATCACTCCACTTCCTAGCATATGTATGGTGGGAGCCGAAGGCGCGCAAGTTGCTTCGTCTGAAGATCGTTATTCAAGTGTCACTAAAAATTGTTGTAAAAATCAGATATGAAATGACTGGATGAAAGTTTGCCATTGATAGTATACTCAGAAAAACCGACAACAAAACATGAATTGAAACGCCTGTGCAATTAGAGCCGGCCGTTGTTGCCTAGCGGTTCTAGGCGCTTCAGTGTGGAACCGCGCGACCGCTACGGTCGCAGGTTCGAATCCTGCCTCGGGCATGGATGTGTGTGATGTCCTTAGGTTAGTTAGGTTTACGTGGTTGTAAGTTCTAGGGGACTGATGACCACAGATTTTATGTCCCATAGTGCTCAGAGCCATCTGAACCATTCCCATAGGACTCAGAGCCATTTGGTTTGTTGAATTAGACATTGCAATCATGCTTCACGTTAGTGACCCTCTCTCTCTTTGTCCCTCCCCCCGTCTCCCCCCCCCCCCTCTCTCTCTCTCTCTCTCTCTCTCTCTCTCTCTCTCTCTCTCTCTCTCTCTCCGACCATCTCACGAGTATACCATGAATATCACGAATCCGGTAAAACGTATATCAAATCTCCGACATAGCTGCGGCCGGAAAAAGATCTTGCAAGAACGGGACCAATGACGACTTACGAGAATCGTTCAACGTGACAGAAGTGCAACCCTTCCGCAAATTGCAGCGTATTTTAATGCTGGGTCGTTAACAAGAGTCAGCGTGGAAACCGGTCAACGGAACATCATCGATATGGGCTCCCGAACCCGAAGGTCCACTCATGTAGCCTTGTTGACTGCACTGACATAAAAGCTTTACGCCTCGCTTGGGCCCATCAACACCGACAGTGGACTGCTGCTGAGTGATTATTGTGATGTTTGGTTTGTGGGGCGTTCAACTACGCGATCTTGAGCGCCCGTACTAAGTCCCAATTTTTACACAGTCTAATTTTTACACAATCCAATCTAACCACTAATGGTGGTGGTGGTGGTGGTGGTGGTGGTGGTGGTGATGAAATGATGAGGACAACAGAAATCGGCGCGACCGCTACGGTCGCCGGTTCGAATCCTGCCTCGGGCATGGATGTGTGTGATGTACTTAGGTTAGTTAGGTTTAAGTAGTTCTAAGTTCTAGGGGACTAATGACCTCAGCAGTTAAGTCCCATAGTGCTCAGAGCCATTTGAACCATTTGAACAAAACAAACACCCAGTTCCCGAACAGAGACTATCCCGAACCCGGCCGAAAATTGAACCCGAGCTCTCGTGACCCATAGGCAGCAACGCTAGCCGCTAGACCACGAGTTGCGGACTCTGTTGATGACTGGGTACGTGTTATGTCGCCTGGTCGGACGAGTCTCGTTTCAAATTGTATCGAGCGGATGGACGTGTCCAGGTATGGAGACACCGTCACGAATCCATGGACCCTGCATCTCAACAGAGGACTGTTCAAGCTGGTCGAGTCTCTGTAATTGTGTGGGGCGTGTGCACTTTGAGTGATATGTGACGCATGATACGTCTAGACATGACTCTGAGGTGACACGTACGTAAGCAACCTGTCTGATCACCTGCATACATTCATGTCCATTGTGCGTTCTGATGGACTTGGGCAATTCCAGCAGGACACTGCGACTCCTCACACGACCACAATTGCTACGGAGTGGCTCCGGGAACGCTCTTCTCAGTTTAAACACTTCCGCTTTCCACCAGACTCCCCAGACATGAACATTATTGAGCATACCTGGGATACCTTGGAACGTGCTGTTCAGCAGAGATGTAACCCCCTCGTACTCTAACGTATTTATGGACAGCCCTGCAGTTCATGGTCTCGGTTCTTTCCAGCACTACTTCAGACATTAGTCGAGTCCATGCTACTTCGTGTTGCGGCACTTCTGCGTCCTCCTGGGACAGCTGTACAGGCGATATTAGGCAGCTGTACCAGTTCCAGTTTCTTTGGCTGTTTGTTTATATATATATATATATATATATATATATATATATATATATATATATATATATATATACACATAAGAGAGAGAGAGAGAGAGAGAGAGAGAGAGAGAGAGAGAGAGTGAGAGAGAGAGAGAGCAACATAAACCATGCATGACTAATTGAATATTTGTCTCAACATGTACCTGTTCAAAGGAAATTATCATCAAAATACATACAAGCAAGTGTGGGGTGCATACTGTAAGACCTTCAGTACACACACCATCAGATTATTTGACTTGTCGCTCTAACGAAGTAGGCCAGTGTCAGGAATATGTCTCGTGGCCTTATCGTGGCGTGTTTATCTTCTGCCGTTAGGTCAGACGATAGAAATGCCACTTGCACGCTTAGAGTAGCAGATCGACGGTGACCAACTTTAAACAGAAGTTGATTAATTTTCACACACATTTATTAAAAAGATAACAAGCATAAAAATTACTTAACTTGGTTCTCGATGCTATTTACAGTTGACAATCTGAAGTTCCTTTGGTATTGGTACGTTAATCTTATTCTCACATATATCTCGGATACTTGACAAAAGTGTCTATACATTTATCTTCATGGCTATGTTCAGGAATATGGTAATCTTATTAGGCGCAGACTGAAACTTGACTATAGACTGGTACAGACAAATGTAGAACTCGTACAGACTGGTACAGACTAATTCAGACTGGTACAGACTAATGCAGACTGACTAATCGGAGGTCTGTACACTAGTTATAATACCTCGCGCGTTCAAGTATCACTGCGCGAGTGTGATCCGCGAGGAGAAAAGGTTCTACGTTAGCAGCAATCTCATTGGCTGCGTTAAATATTAATTCGCGGATCGACGGAAGCAGAATTTGGTCCTTCTCTATGACAGCGCCATCTCGTAGAGCGGAGACGGACGAGCGCTGCGCCTGCGCTGTTGTGCTTAGCGGGGCGCGCTCTAGTGGGAAAGTTGTGTACGCGCTGACTACGCGGAACTACGTACACAACAGCCAGCTTCTTATACGAAAATACTAAAAATAATTTCTGTGAAAATTCCAAGTGCCACAGATTATCCCTGGCAACTATGTTCTTTAAAGTAATGTACAATCTCCAGTTATAGGAGACATATCCCTTTTTGCTTTGTCTTTTGACATTTTGCAAAAAATGGCTCAAATGGCTCTGAGCACAATGGGACTTAACTTCTAAGGTCATCAGTCCCCTAGAACTTAGAACTACTTAAACCTAACTAACCTAAGGACATCACACACATCCGCGCCCGAGGCAGGATTCGAACCTGCGACCGTAGCGGTCGCGCGGTTCCAGACTGTAGCGCCTAGAACCGCTCGTCCGCATCGTCCGGCGACATTTTGCACTGACAACCTATACACTAAGGTACATAGAAAGTTTACAGTAAAATTCACGTGGTTTTAATCCGACAAATAATCTATCCTAGTCAGTAAGTTTTTATTTTATCCTTGTATTATCCTGTTGCACTTTCCGTTATCTCTATGCCTCTGATGTCTTGTCTAATTTTTGTACGTTTCACAATGTTCACTTATGACCTTGACTAGAGTTTTCTGAAGATTATCTTCATACATAAATCTCCAGTGTTTTCAGCTTCTCCCCTTATTGCCATGAGTTTACTGATGTCATTGTTCTTCAAATTTAACATTTTGTCAGCTGCCTCTGGAATGTTACAGAAGTTTTGGGCTCCCATTTTAAACACTTGAAAAGTGTTGGAAAGTTTTGCAGTTGTGATATCACATAAGTTATCAGGGACGTATGACTTTCTGACTGTCCAGTCCTTCTCTATTATAGGAAAGTCACATGTGACCTGTACAGATACACTCCTGGAAATGGAAAAAAGAACACATTGACACCGGTGTGTCAGACCCACCATACTTGCTCCGGACACTGCGAGAGGGCTGTACAAGCAATGATCACACGCACGCCACAGCGGACACACCAGGAACCGCGGTGTTGGCCGTCGAATGGCGCTAGTTGCGCAGCATTTGTGCACCGCTGCCGTCAGTGTCAGCCAGTTTGCCGTGGCATACGGAGCTCCATCGCAGTCTTTAACACTGGTAGCATGCTGCGACAGCGTGGACGTGAACCGTATGTGCAGTTGACGGACTTTGAGCGAGGGCGTATAGTGGGCATGCGGGAGGCCGGGTGGACGTACCGCCGAATTGCTCAACACGTGGGGCGTGAGGTCTCCACAGTACATCGATGTTGTCGCCAGTGGTCGGCGGAAGGTGCACGTGCCCGTCGACCTGGCACCGGACCGCAGCGACGCACGGATGCACGCCAAGACCGTAGGATCCTACGCAGTGCCGTAGGGGACCGCACCGCCACTTCCCAGCAAATTAGGGACACTGTTGCTCCTGGGGTATCGGCGAGGACCATTCGCAACCGTCTCCATGAAGCTGGGCTACGGTCCCGCACACCGTTAGGCCGTCTTCCGCTCACACCCCAAAATCGTGCAGCCCGCCTCCAGTGGTGTCGCGACAGGCGTGAATGGAGGGACGAATGGAGACGTGTCGTCTTCAGCGATGAGAGTCGCTTCTGCCTTGGTGCCAATGATGGTCGTATGCGTGTTTGGCGCCGTGCAGGTGAGCGCCACAATCAGGACTGCATACGGCCGAGGCACACAGGGCCAACACCCGGCATCATGGTGTGGGGAGCGATCTCCTACACTGGCCGTACACCACTGGTGATCGTCGAGGGGACACTGAATAGTGCACGGTACATCCAAACCGTCATCGAACCCATCGTTCTACCATTCCTAGACCGGCAAGGGAACTTGCTGTTCCAACAGGACAATGCACGTCCGCATGTATCCCATGCCACCCAACTTGCTCTAGAAGGTGTAAGTCAACTACCCTGGCCAGCAAGATCTCAGGATCTGTGCCCCATTGAGCATGTTTCGGACTGGATGAAGCGTCGTCTCACGCGGTCTGCACGTCCAGCACGAACGCTGGTCCAACTGAGGCGCCAGGTGGAAATGGCATGGCAAGCCGTTCCACAGGACTACATCCAGCATCTCTACGATCGTCTCCATGGGAGAATAGCAGCCTGCATTGCTGCGAAAGGTGGATATACACTGTACTAGTGCCGACATTGTGGATGCTCTGTTGCCTGTGTCTATGTGCCTGTGGTTCTGTCAGTGTGATCATGTGATGTATCTGACCCCAGGAATGTGTCAATAAAGTTTCCCCTTCCTGGGACAATGAATTCACGGTGTTCTTATTTCAATTTCCAGGAGTGTATATTCTCTCTCATCACAATGGCAAACGCCCCTTTTGAAAGTACAAGACCCATGAACTTCGGAAGCACGCAATCTATCCATTCTAATGTGAATTACTTACAAGGCTTATCACATTTGACCCAACTGAAACCGGAGTGTGTATTGGTACTTTGTAGCTATCTATTTGAAAATATATGTTTCACCCTAAATGTCACTTTTCCCTTTTATACTTCAAGGTTCCAGCTATACTTCATCAAATATTAATAAAACAGTCTAACAAATTTGACACTCTGTTACTGTGTCAACAGCCAATCAGATTGTCCTACAATTAACCTGTCGCAGTTTCTCACGGAATTGGTACTCATTGTGGCTCAAATGGCTCTGAGCACTATGGGACTTGGCTACTCATTGTGTCGTCTGCTGTCTTCCTCTCATCCCCATCTCATACGTCATGCCTTATCTGCTGTAATCCCAGCCAAATTATGGAGTGAAACTTTCGAAGTAATCTTATGGCTCCAAAACCAGTGATATGAGACATATTCTCCCTTGTGAGACTTTCAAACTGGATGGTTCTTACAGAAAACCGATACCTTTGAAAAAAGGTTATTCACCTGTAACTGTGAACAAAAGTAAAAAAAAACTGAACAAGGGCCTCTCAATAGCAGCATCACATCATTAAGATTCTGTTTTCATATCATCCCCAAACTGAATTTGCACTACTGAATATAGTGAAATTAGGAAACGTTAACGAAGTGCTTTCAGTGAGTAATGCAAGACATTTTTCTTCAGTGTCAGATTTCGGTTGAACAAAATGTGACGTTTTCTGTATGGCATCGTGTAACATTCCCACTTCAGCCCCTACGATTTCATGAAGTTCCAATAGGTGGCGGCGCTTTATGTAGCCTTGAAAACGGCGTCTTAGGAGGTGCATTCGAAGCAGAGAGCTCTTTCTGGATTTCTTTCGGCGAAAATCAGAGCATCACAGAAGTTCATAGGCGCTTGCTGAGTGTCTACGGAGATGGAACAATGAACAACGGCCGTTGGGCGAGGCGTCTGTCTTGATCGCAACAAGGTCGCGCAAACCTCTCGTATCTCCCTCGTGCGTTCCGACCGGCCACACAGCTGTGGCTCCTGCAGTAGGAGCGGTCACTCTCATTCGAGGGGATCAACGGATCACAATCAAACACCTCGCTGCTCAACTGAACATCTCTGGTGGTAGTGCTGAAACATTTCTCCATCAGTTGCGGTACTCGGGGGAGTGTGCCCGCTGCGTTACTTGCCGCTTAACGGAAAAGCATTGAAGACAACGAAGGGTCATTTGTACAGTGAAGGATGCACTCTACTGACGAGGTCATTGGTGCATCAAGACTATCTTTAATAGTTTTTAATTAGTTGATAAATTATGAAGACGCTATTGCTGAAGGCAATGTTTCTAATTAATTTTGTGTGTTCTATCAGAATTGCATTACTTTTTCGGAAACAGAACATCTTAATTTTTAACAAAAGAGACTCTGAAGGTTGGATCACTTCATTCACCAGTTCATTTGTTTTGCAAACTTTGCTCTCATCTTTTTCTGCTGGAATAAGTTATCAGTAGTCCTGTTACTGCATTCCACGATATAACGATAACTCATGTATTTATTATGAACCATCTTTCCATCTGCCCAGTGCCGTCCTTTTTAACTATCATTAAATACAGGGTGACAATTATTGAACTATAAAATAAAATTCTCATAACTTCGGAACGGTTTGCGTATGGACGTTCAAACTGCACTGCTGGCCGCGGGGAATGATGGAAATTACTATGCGTGTGCTTGGTTTGGCTTAGCGAGGAAGTCCACTTTCATTTGGATGGGTTCGTCAACAAGGAAGATAGGCGCATATAGGGGACTGAGAATCTGCATTTCGCGATCGAGAAGTCTCTTCACCCTCAAAGGATGACTGTGTGGTGTACAGTGTCCACTCACGGAATAATGGGTGCGATATTCCTTGATGGCACGGTGACAACCGAACGGTACGTGAAGGTTTTGGAATTTGATTTCATCTCCACTACCCAGAGTGACCCTTAATTCGACAATATGTGGTTCATGCAAGACGGAGTTCGACCCCATCGAAGCAGGAGAGAGATTGATGTCCTGGAGGAGCACTTTGGGGACCGCATTCTGGCTTTGGGGTACCCAGAGGCCACTGGCTTGGTTCTCGATTGGCCGCCATATTCTCCGTATCTGAACTCAAGCGACTCCATTTTGTGGGACTATATTACAGACAAGGTGTACAGCAATAACCCCAAAACCATTGCTGAGCTGAAAAGAGCCATTCAGGAGGTCGTCGACAGCATCGATGTTCCGACACATGCAGAATTTCGCCATTCATCTGCGCCACATGATCGCAAATAATGGTAGGCATATCGAACATGTGATAACCATAATATGAATATCTGTAGGGACATTTACATCTTTAATGAAGTGTGTGCACCTCGTAGTTTGTAACTAATTTACTTTTGCTAAAATACGGTACAAAATTTACAAAAATTGTTAAATTATTTCTCTTTAGTACCCCTCGATAGCTGAGTGGTCAGCACGACGGAATGCCGAGCAAAGGGGCACGGGTTCGATTCCCGGCTTGGTCGGAGATTTTCTCCACTCAGGGACTGGGTGTTTGTGTTGTCTTCATCATCATCATCATCTCATCCAACGGGATGGCGACAGGAGCGGCATCCGGCCATCCCTTAAATTAACCATGCCAAATCCTGCCCGTAACGATGCCGACCCTGCGAAACCGCTGGACAAAAGCACCAGAAAAAAAGGAGAAGTTAAAATTTCTCGTCAGCACAGTGCTGTCCTCTTAGCTTGAGCAGAAATTTTTTCGTCATTTTGACGCTCGAATTTTATGTCAACCACTAGAGTTAAATACATTATTAAAGATTTTGCTTACGTTTCCTTCTCCTCCCTTTTGAATGAACTTCTTCACACAATGACTTTTGGGGTTGTGGAGACGAAGGATTTCTGTAACTCACACAGCAACTGGGAACTGGCGTGTACAGGCCAGCGACTGCGGCATCTGGACTTGAGCCCATCATGTGCAACGTGACGTAGCACTGCTTGATGTCCTTTTTTCCTAGTCTGCATCCAAATTGATCACTCTCACTCCTTCCTGCCGTCTCCAATCGCAGCATAGAGGACTAGTACGTAGTTACATGAAAAACATCAAATAGTATCAATTAGTTTCTCAGTCTGCCTAAAAAGTTACAAACCTGAAATAAATCGCGATAAACTCTGTTATTACCTTTGTCCACTAACATCTCCATTATACAGTGACATTAATCAATGTAATGTCTTTCTGTAATTTGCTTTAACCTCGCGGTCTAAATTTGCAGTGTAGATGTAAGTGCATAGCTTGGTTTGAGTTGGTGCATCAGCTGCCAACTGACACGAGTGACACTGTCCACTCATAGTCATGCGGTTTCACTGTTCTACCTACACACCGCTTTAATTTTAAATTGCCGAGTTTTATTCTATAGCGAATTGTGAAGCTGTGCAAATGCACTAGAAGACAATGTAATAGTGTTGATTTTCTTGATTAAGAACAACACTTAATTTGAAATAATACTGCCGGCCGCGGTGGCCGAGCGGTTTTAGGCGCTTCAGTTCGGAACAGCGCTGCTGCTACGGTCACAGGTTCGAATCCTGCCTCGGGCATGGATGTGTATGATGTCCTTAGGTTAGTTAGGTTTTTAGTAGTTCCAAGTCTGCGGGACTGATGTTAAGTCCCACAGTGCTTAGACCCATTTGAACCATTTTTGAAATAATACTACTCCCAGGAACATTGTTACTTGCTTTCTCAAACGCACTGGGTATGTGCGTAGAGTGCAGTGAAGTGTACTAGAATCTGATTATCTGAATATCCTGCCAGTACTGCATTACTTTTCTCCAGTTTTACAATAAAATGAGCCGCTGTGAAACAACGAATCTACCTTTCATTAATTACATTATATTTCTTTAGTTAGTCATATTTTATCCTTGCATTATATAACAGAAACATGTACTTTCACCACGATAATTATATATTATGTGCTCATAACGTCATTGGTAGACCTTTAAACACCGCAGTTGCACATCCTGTCACTATACCATAATAATACAAACTCTGAACAACATGTTTTAGAGAGATAATATGCGGGCTGTAGCGCTGATACTACACATATTCGTAATAAAAGAGGATAAATATGAAAAACATCAATTACGGACTGTTAATTTCTAAGGTGATGGTCTCTTCTCACGCTAACCGCTGGCGAGAGAAGGAAAGTGGCGTCGCAAAGTTAAAGCATTTTTACCTTTTGTGGCATGGTATTTCTCCGTTCATGTCATATGTTCATAACACTTGTCTGGTAATTCCAGTGACTGGGGAAAAAGCGTACAATACTTGCCACGATCTTTTCGAGGTAGATATAGCTTATTTACAATTGTCTTTTAACAGCTAAAACCGCACTGCAATAGTCGTCTCCAAGCACAGAGGCATCGTGGTGTCCATCCCGTCCTTGGAGGTTAAAAAATAGACTACTTGATACATAAAATAGATTTTAACCTAATCTAAACTCCTCGATCCTGCCACAAACTGACGAAAGAGATCTGAAGCACAGTGACTAAGCTGTCGGACGCTGTTACCGGAGAACATTCGGCAACGGCATCTGACGACCGCCAGCCTAAGTTCTACACCTGTGTAGCAGTGTCCCAAGCGTAAATGTTCGGAACTGCAGACTGGTTCACGTCGCCCAGTTTCCCGAAGCACGCGCGATATTACTGGAGTGAATAAACGCATGCGCGCTAGATGTCAATGCCGCGCGAATGTCGAAGGGGACTATGATTTTTTGTAAAGTCGTTCCTACAAATTAAAAATTTCTTAGAGCTCAGAGTTCCTATTCATTAATCAATTGTTTTTATCTTAGTTATTATTATTTATTAAATAATTGTTGTTCACTTATATAACTATCAAGAAATTATTTTATTATGGGCTGAACTATTCGTTGTATAGTATAACACTTAGTAGCGCAGGCACACAGTTTTCCGAATTTACGTTTATACTGCATTTTGCACGTGAAGGAAACAGTTGTTTTTGGAGCTGTCATTGTCCTGGCAGTGTTTGTACCCTTAGGATAACGACGACGAAAAGCCAGACGATGCTAGGTTTAGCCTTGGCTGGGAAGAAAGGACGACGGCAATGGCATATATTTCCTGCTAGAACAGGAATTGAGGCTCCAAGATCCGCAGGAATTTCGGAACTCCTTCAGAATGGAAACGGCTTATTTCGATAAGCTGCTGTCAATAATCAAGGAAGGAATTCGTTAAAGTGACGGAGCAATGTATAAGGCAGTTTCTCCAAGTCGAAAGTAAAAATTACACGGTTTGTTTTATCATGTTGTGGTCGGACTTTCTCGCCGACTATTGCCAGTTTCTCCTTCCTGCATGCGGGAATAAAGCAAAAGATGCAATCAAATGATATGTGAGCTTTCGTCAATTACGGCACTACATATACAAATCGAAAAGCACAGTTATAGAGTTATCTGCATACATAAACGACCTCCGGTGTATCTTATTACGATACAGCGGGTCGTGTGAAAATCATACACACACTTTTCCTCACTATACGCCTGGATGCTTAATGCTTGTTGCCATTTTAGTTTCTTGAATACGAGACAGTCATGGCAAAGAATTCTTTTATTTAGTTACTGCATTTATGAAAATTTAATCTCCAAAAAATTGACAAAATCTCCAGTATGAAAACCTGAAGTTCGCTGCCGGCAAAGATGTCAACTACAACAGAAAACAATAAACATTAAAAGCAGAAAGCATACTGAGAGTACCCCTTGATGCACAAGCAGGACTTATCGCCGTCTAGTGTGCATGTGCGGACTGACGTGAGTTGAGAACTGCTTTCTATTTCCGATCGCGGATAGTGTGTCTGCCAATTCTTAGTTCCACCCGTTCTTCCGCCAGATGGCTGCCAACTGGCCGTCGTCTACGCGTTAACACTCTACTCTGCAGCTGAAGAAAGCGAAATATTCCTGTTGACTGCAGGATCCCAATACAAAGTTAAAATTAGCAAATATAATGTTGTCTCAAATAAGAGGAACGTCCCAGCTTGCACTGTGACAGACAGTCTTCTTTCCGTCAATCTACTTGGTAGGTAAACTGGTTTAAGGGGCTCCGGAAAGGCTCAAAATCATGAAAAGTTCAATTTTTACTTTTTTGCGTTTTCTGAATCTGCAGACTATTACCATTTAATAGATATATAATTTATTCAATTCCGAAGACTACAACTATTTTTAAATTTTTTTTGAAATGTGTTCTACATGGGCGTGACCCACTGTGGCGCTGTTAAACTGCTGTCAAATGGTGTTATTATTAACGTCCGTGTTCATCAGGTACATTTTAGTGATGTGAGATAAAGTATGTGTTGTGGCTAACCTGTGATGGTTCAATATATATCGCTGGTGTGATTGTCGATTGTTTCATGTTTATTTACTCTGTCGTTATCTCGAAAATATTCGTAATTAATTCTGTTTCTTGAGTCTCTGTTTTGTTGAAGTATAATAATGAGTAAAAGTAAAGTTATTAGAAATCCTCTGAAGGCTTTTAAGAGAAGGAGAAATGTTGGAAAGCCAAAGGTATGTGTTATTACTGTAAACAATAAAGACGATAACCAAGTGAGTGAACCTAACCTCTCAAGTACACCTGCCCATAGCAGTCAAAGTGGGAAAGAAAATACTTCACAGAAGAAGCTTGGTTCAATGAGTGAAAACTATGAATGTTTTATGGGCGAATCGGATGTGAATGAAATATTTGATATGTCGGTTCTCAAAGGAATTTTTTCAAACTGTGTAAGATGTATTCATTGTAGTGAAGTTGGTCTGGAACTCTCCATAATAAAGCACGTAGGACTTGCTAGTGAAATACAACTGAAATGTGATAAGTGTTCATACATGACCACCTTTTGGAACAGTGTTGCAGTAACTACAACTGAAGAAAATGGTAGCAAAATCTACGAACACAACAACGAGCGATGCTTGCTTTAGACAAGGAACGCCTTCGGACTGCAGACAGGGCTGTAAAGAGTCTAGAAATACAAGCAACAGTAAACAGGAGGAGGAACAAGAGGAAGCTGGAGGAGGAGTTTGCAGAGGATGAAGATAATCCATCCTATGGACCTGGAATGCACTAAAAAGTTAATCCAATCTTTGTCGCTCGATTCCCAAAACTTTTATTTTCTCATACTAATTACATGTTTTCTAAGGATCTTCCAAACATATTTGTTTCAAACTTTCAGTAAATGTTACACAGTACCTTCTGCATAATTTAACACAGCCTTTTTCCAAAAAACTGTATTTTTGAATATATAAATAAAAAATTGCAAAAAAATGTGAAATTTCATTACAATTGAAAAAAAAAATCATCTTTAATAACTGAACTAAAATTTTGTAAAATCCCTGTGTTAAGTTGTAGCCCATATTCCAATAAATAATCTGCAAAAAGTTCAACTTCCTACCTCAAATACTTTGTGAGGAAAGATGTAATTTATAAGCGTTATTTTAACATTGCAAGTATAGGGCGTTCCGGAGCCCCTTAATAGAAGTACACCTACAAGGCGATAATTATTAGGAACACTAATGTTTCAACTTCTCTTTCGCTATACTACAACGGTCGTAACGAGTTTGATGTTAAGAGTAGCATTTAAACAGAAAAAAATATAGGAATGTAGGCTTCCGGAGCGATTATCAGTTTCAAAACAAAAAATTCCCAGCGTGTGACCATGCCGCCATGTTGTGATGTTTTTCATCGTTTGGACCATTGTAGAAATTTAAAATGTTTTACGTTTTCGAGACACAATAGCATTTTTATTTCAAATTACCGGATTAAAGTGTGGCAACACACAGTCCTCCAGTGCACTACATTGATCTGATGATGGACACACATATGGATGAAACAGGTTAGCTAACAACATAAATGTGAGTGTGTCTGGTCGTCTCTAAACGTTGAAGGTGTCGTATTTCATACAGCCGAAGTAGATGGGCTTATTCGTCAGCAGAAACACAATTTTAGTGACACTGAACTCCTGTGAAAGCAAGAATATTAACATTTATTGTTCAGTGGGTGACGAATGGAGAGGGAGCGCAAACTCGGTTTGAATAATAATGGAGAGGGACGTTTGCCGTGTCCTTTTCACATGAGCCACTGAAGTACTTGGCTTAACGATTTGGAGAAACGACAAATGGCTCTGAGCATTATGGTACTTAACTTCTGAGGTAATCAGTTTCCTAGAACGTAGAACTACTTAAACCTAACTAACCTAAGGACATCACACACATCCATACCAGAGGCAGGATTCGAACCTGCGACCTTAGCGGTCGCGCGGTTCCAGACTGTAGCCCCTAGAACCGTTCGGCCAACCCGGCCGGCGAGAAAAGACAAAATGACCTCATTTGGGAACCCATATAGGGCTTTTTAACCGTGTCTCCCAAATGCGAAATCGTTACCAAGAAGCGGGAACACCGGTTTCATATTTCTCTGCATCGCATGGCGAATCAGCTAGCTCGTTTCGAAGTAACAATGAATGTGAGATTAATAAACGGCATTCATTTACTCAGTAAATTTCTGAAGATGGCCTTGTAAGCCGAAAACCGGTTAGCACAATAAAAGTAATACCGTAGAACAAAAACAAACTAGTGCTTTTCGTTTATTACTGCCATATTTCTTACATTCTTCCTTTACTACGTTCGCATAGTTGATTTCGTCGCGTTTCTTGTCTTTAAGTGAACTCCGATACAGAACCACTGTTAATGAATTAAGAGAAAAGCTTTCGAATGAAATGCCTCCGCTAAGCTAGATTTTTTTCTCTGTCGCTAGTATTTAGATGTAACGTAGGGGTGAGTGTTGAACCTTAAGGATAGTGTTCCCTTGTCGGTGTTTCGAATCGATTTTACAGTCACATGTAGCAACGCGCTCTAGAGACCGCCATAAGCAGTTGCCGGCATTACCTACCATTTGTGCTGTCGTGTGACATGAAGATGTGTTTTATGCAGCGTTTATAAATGTTGCCTTGTTTCATGCAGGGTTTATAAATGTTGCCGGTTCTGCATATTGAAGTGCTGTGTAATATATTACAGCTATCTTGAGGATTTGTTAATTTTTCACTTACTTGGTTTTATGATGAGTAAAATTATGTAAATTTTTAAAAGTAGTTACCTAAGATGTCCCCTCATGAACCATGGACCTTGCCGTTGGCGGGGAGGCTTGCGTGCCTCAGCGATACAGATGTCCGTACCGTAGGTGCATCCACAACGGAGGGGTATCTGTTGAGAGGCCAGACAAACGTGTGGTTCCTGAAGAGGGGCAAAAGCCTTTTCAGTAGTTGCAGGGGCAACAGTCTGGATGATTGACTGATCTGGCCTTGTAACACTAACCAAAACGGTCTTGCTGTGCTGGTACTGCGAACGGCTAAAAACAAGCGGAAACTACAGCCGTAATTTTTCTCGAGGAAATGCAGCTTTATGGTTAAATGATGATGGCGTCCTCTTGGGTAAAATATTACGAAGGTAAAATAGTCCCCCATTAGGATCTCCGGGCGGGGACTACTCAAGAGGACGTCGTTATCAGGAGAAAGAAAACTGACGTCCTACGGATCGGAGCGTAGAATCCCTTAATCGGGCAGGTAGGTTAGAAAATTTAAAAAGGGAAATGGATAGGTTAAAGGTAGATATAGTGGGAATTAGTGAAGTTCGGTGGCAGGAAGAACAAGACTTTTGGCCAGGTGAATACAGAGTTATAAATACAAAATCAAATAGGGGTAATGCAGGAGTAGGTTTAATAATGAATAAAAAATTAGGAGTGCGGGTAAGCTACAACAAACAGCATAGTGAACGCATTAATGTGGCCAAGATAGACACGAAGCCCATACCTACTACAGTAGTACAAGTTTATATGCCAACTCGCTCTGCAAATGCTGAAGAAATTGATGAAATGTATGATGAGATAAAATAAATTATTCAGGTAGTGAAGGGTGATGAAAATTTAATAGTCATGGGTGACTGGAATTCGAGAGTAGGAAATGGGAGAGAAGGAAACATAGTAGGTGAATATGGATTGGGGGTAAGAAATGAAAGAGGAAGCAGTCTAGTAGAATTTTGCGCAGAGCATAACTTAATCATAGCTAACACTTGGTTCAAGAGTCATGAAAGAAGGTTGTATACATGGAAGAATCCAGGAGATACTAGAAGGTATCAGATAGATTATATAATGGTGAGACAGAGATTTAGGAACTAGGCTTTAACTTGTAAGACATTTCCAGGGGCAGATGTGGACTCTGACCACAATCTATTGGTTATGAACTGTAGATTAAAACTCAAGAAACTGCAAAAAGGTGGGGATATAAGGAGATGGGACCTGGATAAACTAAAAGAACAAGAAATTGTACAGAGTTACAGGAAGAGCATAAGGGAACAATTGACAGGAATGGGGGAAAGAAATACAGCAGAAGAAAAATGCGTAGCTCTGAGGAATAAAGTAGTGGAGGCAGCAGCGGATCAAGTAAACAAAAAGACGAGAGCTAGTAGAAATCTTTGGGTAACAGAAGAAATATTGAATTTAATTGATGAAAGGAGAAAATATAAAAATGCAGTAAATGAAGCAGGCAAAAAGGAATACAGACGTCTCAAAAATGAGATCGACAGGAAGTGCAAAATGGCTAAGCAGGGATGGCTACAGAACAAATGTAAGGATGTGGAGGCTTATCTCACTCGGGGCAAGATAGATACTGCCTACAGGAAAATTAAAGAGACCTTTGGAGAAAAGAGAGCCACTTGTATAAATATCAAGAGCTCAGATGGAAACTCAGTTCTAAGCAAAGAAGGGGAAGCAGGAAGGTTGAAGGAATATATAGAGGGTCTGTACAAGGGCGATGTACTTAAGGACAATATTATGGAAATGGAAGAGGAGATAGATGAAGATGAAATGGGAGATACGATATTGCGTGAAGAGTTTGACAGAGCACTGAAAGACCAGAGTCGAGACAAGGTCCCGGGAGTAGACAACATTCCATTAGAGCTACTGACTGCCTTGGGAGAGCCAGTCCTGACAAAACTCTACCATCTGGTGAGCAAGGCGAAATACCCTCAGACTTCAAGAAGAATACAAAAATTCTAATCCCAAAGAAAGCAGGTGTTGACAGATGTGAAAATTACCGAACTATCAGTTTAATAAGTCACAGCTGCAAAATAGTAACGCGAATTCTGTACAGACGAGTGGAAGAACTGGTAGACGATGACCAAGATCAGTTTGGATTCCGTAGAAATGTTGGATCACGTGAGTCAATACTGACCTTACGACTTATCTTAGAAGAAAGATTAAGGAAAGGCAAACCTACGTTTCTATCATTTGTAGACTTAGAGAAAGCTTTTGACAATATTGACTGGAATACTCTTTTTCAAATTCTAAAGGTGGCAGGGGTAAAGTACAGGGAGCAAAAACCTATTTACAACTTGTACAGAAACCAGATGGCAGTTATAAGTCGATGGACATGAAGGGGAAGCAATGGTTGTTAAGGGAGTGAGACAGGCTTGTAACCTCTCCCCGATGTTAGTCAATTATATTGAGCAAGCAGTAAAGGAAACAAAAGAAAAATTCGGTGTAGGAAGTAAAATGCATGGAGAAGAAATAAAAACTTTGTGGTTCGCCGATGACATTGTAATTCTGTCAGAGACAGCAAAGGTCTTGGAAGAGCAGTTGAACGGAATAGACAGTCTCTTGAATGGAGGATATAAGATAAACATAAAAAAAAGCAAAACGAGTATAATGGAACGTAGTCGGTTTAAGTCGGGTGATGCTGAGGCAATTAGACTAGGAAATGAGTCACTTAAAGTAGTAAAAGAGTTTTGCTATTTGGGGAACAAAATAACTGATGATGGTCGAAGTAGAGAGGATATAAAATGTAGACTGGCAATGGCAACGAAAACGTTTCTGAAGAAGAGAAATTTATTAACATCGCGTATAGACTTACGCAGGTTAGAATCCTGCCTCGGGCATGGATGTGTGTGATGTCCTTAGGTTATTTAGGTTTAAGTAGTTCTAAGTTCTAGGAAAATAATGAATTCAGCGAAGTTAAGTCCCACAGTACTCAGAGCCATTTGAACCAAGAAGACAATAGATGCTTTCGAAATGTTGTGCTATGGAATAATGCTGAACATTAGATGGGTAGATTACATAACTAATGGTTAGGTATTGACTAGGATTGGGGAGAAGCGGAGTTTGTGGCACAACTTGACAAGAAGAAGGGACCGTTTGGTAGGACATATTCTGAGGCATCAGGGGATCACAAATTTAGCATTGGAGGGCAGCATGGAGGGTAAAAATCGTAGAGGGAGACCAAGAGATGAATACACTAAGCAGATTCAGAAGGATGTAAGTTGCAGTAAGTACCAGGAGATGAAAAAACTTGCACAGGATAGAGTAGCATGGAGAGCTGCATCAAACCAGTCTCAGGACTGAGGACCATAACAACAACAACAACCTAAGATGTTGCTACAGAAGAATGCTGAAGATTAGATGGGTAGATCACATAACTAATGAGGAGGTATTGAATAGAATTGGGGAGAAGGGGATTTTGTGGCACAACTTGACTAGAAGAAGGGATCGGTTGGTAGGACATGTTCTGAGGCATCAAGGGATCACCAATTTAGTATTGGAGGGCAGCGTGGAGGGTAAAAATCGTAGACGGAGACCAAGACATGAATACACTAAGCAGATTCAGAAGGATTTAAGCTGCAGTACGTACTGGGAGATGAAGCAGCTTACACAGGATAGAGTAGCATGGAGAGCTGCATCAAACAAGTCTCAGGACTGAAGACCACAACAACAACACACCTAAGATGTCGTCGATGAAACCATATTTCTTCAGTAGTGCACCTTCTTGTACCTTCGAAACAGGTCTCCTTCCCATGGAACCCTTGATATTTCCAAGTGAATTGACTTTTTTTTCTGTCTTAACAATTCTCCCTGTCACAAAAATGAAAATTATTATTCGAAGCCAATAACTTCCGTTTCGGAGTGTTTTTAACTTGTAACTGGTTGGTGATAATAGTTCTTTTTAATTTGATTTCACTTGGTAATTTTTGGTATGTAGTAGAGTAATAATATAACAGATAGGCGATTAAATAGAATATGAAAAAATTTTATCGACTGCAGCACTTATAAATTCGATCAGAATATCTGTTCCTAGTCATAAGATCATATTGTACCTCGGAACAGTTTATAACACTACCGTCTGTTACTACTATGCCATAACCTTACAGTTAAGGCAGGTCGTTAAATGAAACTATCTTGTTAAAGCAATTATGGTACAATGCAACAGAGCAGTGTTACCCTCTGAGAGGAATTTGTTGTGTTGACCGTGTTGTACCTAACGGAGGTGGCTTATCGGAAGTGAAAGTCAGAATTACGTAAACACTTAGACAGTATCAAATAATATTTTACCTAGGTACACTGTTTAAAGGGTAAAGAAAACGGTCGCCAGCCTAATTAGGCAAGAGAATGATTAACATTCTTTTTGAAGAAATTAGACATGAGTAACTTCAACAGACAACACAACCTATACTTTGCCACACGCGAGTGCAATGAACTCTGACACCTGCATATGTTCATTGTTTAGATGGGAAGCTGACAGAGCAGGACAGATTATTTGCATAAATATAGCAGATAACGGAACACATTATTACTTTCATGGCAAACTAAGTGGTCTTTACAACATTATTATTAATATTCACTGCAGAATCATAAATTGGACATAGGTTAAGTATTATTTTTCAAACACTTCCCTAATTGACATAGAATTATAAATGTTGTTCACTGCAAAATTATGAGCTGGTCATAGGTTAATTCTCTCTCAGTTAAATACTTTACTATTTAAAACGAAAGGTAATTGGAATTCACTAACAGGTTACTTCTCACTGTCTTTTGAATAAAGGAGTTATTGTTTTCATAATTAGTGGTCTTCCCATTATTTGTTACCTAGCATTAGCACAATAGACAAACTGTGAATCCTGTTATACTATTAATATGCACTTCCAATACGCAAGAGAGACAAACACTCAGCAACCATAAGCATATAATTTTCTACTATTGCAGTTATCCACTTTTACTACAGTGAAACACAATGTTAACAAATTTGCAAGAAACTGACTCACCTTTTAAAATTTACTGCAGGCAGCATTATGATCATTAACCAAGCAAAACTTTATAAGCCTCAATTTTAAGAACTTTAATTTATAAAAGAAACAGCAAATTGTCTTTATTACCACAGTCTTCTACTTTCAAGTAAATGTTTAAATAGGTGACTTTGAAACTTCACAAAACTACATTTACTGCCTCCCACAATTTCACTAAATCGACAGTAAATCTGAATATTCCCTTCTCATCGAAGATCAAACAACGTTATGTAATTAACTGTCTAACTTTGAGGCTTTCATTTTTTCCACAAAATAGGACACTCTGTAATCATAGTTCGAATGGAGAGGAACCTGAAAGGTGTTGTGATAGGGAAAAATCAAGGTAGGTACATGAATTCAGTTATAAGTTACCTTATATTTGAGCACACTAACACATCCAATAAGCTGATCCTTCACTGTAAATTATTATAGTACTCCTTTACAGTGATTGCGCAATGTGGTGGCAACTGCAAGTTGGTAGGCGGATTTGCAGACAGAATTGCTGGACTCTGGCCCTTCTTGGTGGCGATGATTAATACTAATTCCAGAATCGTTCCAGCTATTTATCCATCCATCCGAGGCACTGGAAAGTGGCAGAAAAAGCCCCTCTCGGAACCAGCACTGTATGCAACATTTATATGGCAGTGCACAGTTTGGTAATTCGTCCCCGACTGACTCTTGTTCCACCTTTTCTACCTAGGCCAACCACCATTCGCGCGCGCTGCACAGTTCCGTTCCCGAGGGGAACCACACTACCTTTGCCATATAGACTAACTAAGAATCCTAAGTGAGGATCAGCAGTTTACATAACAGCAAACAAATACATTAAATAAAACAGAACATTTGCACATATTGACATTTCTACCAAAAATTATTCACACAAAATTACAATTATATACAGTAAGTTTTGTTCCTTCCAAATGGGACAAAGAATTTAAATGACAGGTATACTACATTGCATAGAATCAAATCATGATATCAAATTTTTAACAAGAAAAGGAGTATACAATTTTGTGTTATCTATTCAATCAAACAATATTTACAGAAGACCATACGATGTAACATTAAATAAAACAAAAGCAAAATAAATCCGTACAGCATAAGAGCTATGGTGTTACAAGTTCTTCGCTTTTGGAAAAATCTCATTTTTCTGGAGTAATTTTCTAAAGCCAGAGAAACACTACAGCACACGTGAAGTGAGTACTATCACCATAAAATGAAATAAGAAAATACATTAAACTCTTATTACACGGCTGGGTAGAGGTCGAAATCTGGAATGTGTTCCAAAGCAGTCTGGAACACTGTCAGCTATTGTTCAGTGTCTCCAGCATTTAGTATTCCAACCGTGCTTTGATTGTATCGTAGATAGCCACGTGTCGAAAGGACAAATGCACATTTCTTTGTTTTTTTTTTGGTGTATCTCTAAGACTATAAAATGAGAGAATACCTACAAAAGCATTGCAGTAAACTCTAATAAGATCCGCCTTTTAGCGTTTTTGTGTGCGTCATCGTGCAGAGCGCTTTGACGTTTATTGATATTTTCACTTCTGTGCACTTTTGTGCGTGATGCCAAATAAACAGACTGAAAGCACAAAAACTAGAAACAAAAGCCCTCCATAGCCGAAATATTGCATCGAAAATACGCTTTGTGTAGTGGTCAATCCATTCATCCAACTTTCCGCTTGTTTTGTAATATTTTATGTTCACATATGGAATAAACTCCGAATTGTACCCACATTTCGAAACATGCGACAGCCGGTGGAAGTAAACTTTGATTGTATAACGGATAACGAATGTGACAGTATAACGAATAGATGCGAGTATAGAGCACTGTGTCATTTTTAATTAATTGCACGCAGAACCTGATAAATTGTAACCCGTTTTACCTTACGAGGCAGTAACGTAATACTTTATTTTACGATAGTTTGTCTGTTACTATGTTAGACCATTCACTTTCAGTTTTTTAAGTTCGTGATGATGATGATGATGATGATGTTTAGCGCTCGAATTAAATTACGGTGAGACGATTATGGTTGAAATAAATCCCTTAAAGTTAAGGAAAAAACTATATTGAAATAACAATAGAATGATATTTAAAGTGCAAATTTAGACAGTTTCTCCCTCCCTCGTCCCCCTCCAACCCCCCTCTCTTCTCTCTCTCTCTCTCTCTCTCTGTCTCTGGTCTCAGCACCAGTTGCTTCACTCAGGTAGACTGTACGGTCTGTACAGAATTTTTATGTTTCCCTATAATCGAATTTTTAATTTGTTAACAAACTGCGACACATTATAAACTTTTCACAGTAATTAAGGCCATATAAGCATGGTCTTCTCCGAATGTACTTCTGACAAAAAAAGCTATTCTGGTAGCTGGAGTCCGACGCTTTTGTCAGTTCTTCCTTTTAAGTTCTCGTGGCGATATTTCCATCAACACTTTTCATTCCTCAATACATATTCCTTTAGAACTAAAATACCTGATTTCAGAAATTTAGTTTTAAATATAAAAATAAAAATATATTTTCATAAAAGTTTTCATCCCCTGTTTCAATCCCTTAGGAGCTGAACTTCCAAAAACAGTGAAACATTTCTTTTGCTTCTAACAAAGAAGCCAAATAAATATTTTTATAGATTTAGTTTTGAAAATACTTTCGTAATGAATTAATTCATAAAACTTTTCGTCACCTATTTCACTACCTTAGGCGACTGAATTTTCGGAACCACTGTAATACTTTTTTTTAATTTCTTACTGGAAAGCCAAATGCTAATTTCCATCGATGTACGTTTAAAAATGTTTCAATAAATGTTTAGTAACGATTTCTTTTCAAAAACCTTTCATCTCCTACTTCACCCCCTAGGAGTTGAATTTCCAAAAATGCACATACAGGCATTTGTTTTACATTCCTGACCAAGAAACCAAATACCAATTTTCGTAGTTCTAGCTTCAAAACCGCCTTAATAGCAAACTATTTTCACAAAGCCTTTCATCCCTTATGTCACCCTCTGAGCGATGACATATGGAAAATCCTCTTATTAAACGACGCCTACTTTGTATGATCAACACCCTCTCCAAATTTAAACTTTCTGTCCTTATTTATAAATTTATATTTTCTATATATCGTCAGACAGAAACTCTCATGTGTTTCATCAGGTTTATGTGACATAGCTGTCACGGTGTCTTTCATTACTGCACAAGTGCCATGCCATGGAAGCCCTGCGAATGACATTAACTGCTCAATATTGCTCCCCCCCCCCCCCCCCCTCTCTCCCGTTCTCATCCAGGTGCGATGCATATTTCGAGCAGCTGTTCGCTTCGATGACGTGGTGTCCTGTCCATACTTCTTGTCGGCTTCATGTGTTCGACTTCATCTTGGTTGCCTTTTTGGTTGCCCATATTTCTTTCATCTTCTGGCTGTGATCTTGTTTGTGTTCTTCGGTCCATTTTACACCCGTTCGTTTGTCACAGTGTATCTCATGTAGTTTACTTTTGTTATTGATATTTTTGAATTCTATTCTGTCGTTTATTGTGTCTGGTGGGATGTTGAGTTGGTTCAGGTCGTTTTTTACCTCTGCACCCACTTGTTGTTTCTAGTGGTTACCCAGTCAAAGATCTGTTTGGTCACTCTGTGTGATGGCATTCTGTATAGGTGTCCATAGAATTGTAGTCTGCGTTTTCTAATCTTTTCTGTGATTGTCTCCGTATGTTTTTATAGTTCCTCTGTAGGTTTCTTGATCCATGTTCCATTGTTGTTAGTAGCGCCAAATATTTTCCTAAGTATTTTCCGTTCTACTTTTTCTCGTTGTCTGATACGTGTATGCCCTGGGATTAGTGTGGTCTCTGCTGCATACAGTGCTTCAGGTTCAAATGGTTCAAAGGGCTCTGAGCACTATGGGACTTAACATCTATGGTCATCAGTCCCCTAGATCTTAGAACTACTTAAACCTAACTAACCTAAGGACATCACACACATCCATGCCCGAGGCAGGATTCGAACCTGCGACCGTAGCAGTCGCGCTGCTCCGGACTAAGCGCCTAGAACCGCTAGACCACCGCGGCCGGCAGTGCTTCGGGGAACACCACCGTGTCGTAATGGCGTAATTTGGCTTTTTGTGAGATAGATTTCTTGTTGTAATGATGCCACACTACTTTGCATGCCTTGTGTAGTATAGTTCTTCTTTCTTCGTTTGAGTCTCTGTTATGTTCGCTCATTTGTAGTGTTCCACTGAGGTATTTGAAGCATGCCGTTTTTCAAATCGTGCCGTACTAGTGTTCAGAGATGAGAGTTCCTTTGTGCTCATAAACTGTGTCTTTTCGTAAGAGATCTGTAGTCCAGTTTTGGAAGCGATTTCGTGTAGTTTTTCAATAAATTCTTTTGTTTCGTTTATATCTTTCGTGACAATCGCCAAATCGTCTGCAAAAGCCAGGCCATGAATCTGTAGGTTTCCTAAGGTTATCCCCTGTTGTGATATTTCCCATTCTTTTATTACCTTATCTAACCAGATAAAATTCCAATTAAATCATGACTATTGTTTCAGGGAGTCAAGTATCATTACTGCCATACCTTCCAAAAATACTGTGAGACTAGTGTGGTTATTGCAATGAATGGAATATGGAGCATGTTCCATGTCTCATTTCGACTTACAAAAATTGTCTTCACTGGAGAATCCTAGGGCTTCTTATTTCACACATAATTCATGTGCAGACTGGAAAGGGTCCATCCAGAACTTTTTACAATCTGCTTTTAATGTTCAAATGCACACACGTGCGCTTCCAGTTTTTCCTTTACACTTCCCGACGAGTTATTTGCTGGTGGTGTTGTAAACTACGTATGTTAAGTAAAAACCTCGCCGCGGAAGTAGCACTGGTAGCCAGACGAACTTTTGTTATTTATAACAGAGGCATCGTTTCGCTCAGCTTCTGTGGGTTCGTAGAGGCAATATGACGCTTCAGAGTCCCGTGGTAATTGTACTCGTTTCTGCAAACTTCGCATTTAAAGGCAGTGGTTTTAAAATGCTATTGCAACGTGGAAGTACAAGCGGTAAAACAGTGTTACAACGTCGGGGCAAACGCAGTAGAAGTCACAATGAAAATGCGGAAAAATGTACAATTAGAAGCGGTAAAACACTGCTATAACCTCCAAAGGAAATGCGTTAAAAGACACAAATTTGCAACGATACAAATACTGCAAAGCGGCAAAACAGTGATCGACAACGTGCGCTGAGTGCTGGTCCTCGGAACAATGGCGCCTGCACCAGCATTATACCACAGAACACAGAGTATACAGTACTGAAACTTCGTTTGTAGACCATATACCAATATTTAGGGCGAATGAGTGAAATCAGCCATATTCAGACCGAGTAAACAGCTGACTGAAGCCAAAAGCGAACGTATACATTATCTTTACTTTATTAATTGTGGATTTTAGCTGTTGGGCGTATCTACAACTAAACAGCTGTCTGATGTACTGTTAGAGTTAGAAATATGTAAATATGTAGTGAGCTGTGCTAAGAGAAAGGACCATACACGAAAGTAACGAGCTGTTCCCACAAATCGGCTTACAGCAGGACATGAAAAAACTGAGCTTCCCGACTTTCTTGCTGTAAACAATAAAAACTCACTGAACTGTAAAGCATGCTGGAAGTAAATAAATCAAAGCTACATCAGCTCTTGGGGTTTTGTTTGGTAGAGTTTCTTCTTTTTGCAATTTTGTCAAATAAAGATATGGTTGTAAATCTCCTTTTCCTTTAAAAAACTAAAGCGCCCTGTTTCTAATTTGCGCGTTTTCTTCACTTCTGTATCGATTCTGAGGAAACTAATTGGTGAACAAAACTGGTTTCTTTAGTATCTTAAAGTTTAATATCACAGCTCTATGACGCAGTGTCTATTTCTTCGATATTTGGATGAGAAATTCACCCTTATGCAAGACGCCTTTGGAGTTTTGTTTTACCCATACTTGTTTCAGCACTCTTTGTGCTACCTTCATTGGGTTACTTTATTTCCTTTCTGTAATATTGTTACTAACATGTTAACATTTAGAGAAAAAAATTTGGTGTAAGATATTTACATCTGTGAATGAAATGATTGTTGTCAAATATTATACATTGTCTGTTTACAGTTCGCAGTTGAGATATGTATTACTGGACACATGCATTATGTGTTGTTTATTACAATTTGTCTAATGTTCTGGTTTCATAGCTTATTTGGGAAAAGGTTAGATACATGCATTAGTTTACATGTAAAAAGACATATTGTAATAAACAACATACAGTGCATCAGCCCAGTAATACAAACCTCAACTGTGAACTGTGTACAATATGTGTAACACCTGACAACATTCGCAAACATAAATATTTTGTAGCAAAAGTTTTCTCTAAATGTTAACATGTTAATAAAATTTTTACAGAAATGAAATAAAAGAACTCACTGAAGACAGCACAAAAAGTGCTGAAACGTGTTGGGTAAAACAAAACTCCAAAGGTGACTTGCATTAACCGATGACCTCAGCAGTTTGGTTCCTTAGGATTTCACACTCATTTGAACATTTGTCTTGCATTAAGCGAAATTCCTAATCCAGTTTTCTTATCAAGCACGGAAATAAGAAGGACTGCAACACCACGAGATAATTCTTCAATATATTGGTCACAGTTATTGGGTGACACCGTACCTAATTTTCTAGTACTCTGAGGCATAAAATTTGATAAGTTTGCAGTGAAAAATGTGATAGCTGGCTACCTTACGTTTGGTTCTTTATAGGTGATACGTTGGTTTGTACTAAATGTAGCTAACATACAAAAATTGTTTTTAAAGTTGGAAGGTAAACAACATTTTATTACAGCAGGGAGAAATTAGAATTTGTTTCATTTGAGCCCACTACCTGGCGACGGAACGTGCAAATAGCCCACAGTTCAAACATGAACAGCTCTTCCAAGTAGACGAACGTTACTCAAATTAATGACGCCGACTTATTGTTGTACGTACTGCTGGAAGAAAATCATAAAGAAGACATTTAACGCCAACAGTTACATAGTGGAAAATGTTAGCATATCCCATATTCAGGACACAGCTCGACGAAAGAGTTTATTTATGACACTTATCAGTTATCATCTACTGAACAAATATTATTCGTATTACATAATTTGTTAGAGTGAACTTATAGGTCTAGGTCTAATTCAGAACATTATCATAAATTAAATTTTAATGCAGCTTGTTCTCTTCTTTTAAATTAATACCTACATTAACTGGAAATAAATTCGCTGACTAAGAATATTTTGGCGTGCTGTTTTAGGTATAGACATACTACTTATTCGTGACATATGAATATTTGAGCTCCACCGCTTCAGGACTTCAGATAAAAAATCACTCGGAATACCTTTCGCCAAGGGGCAACGTAATGCTAATATCACATGGCGATGCACGGGCCAAGGTATTGGGTGAAAGCTCTGAAACATAATTGAGTAGGCACATAGCTGGGTTTGGTAGTCTGGCGAAATGATTAGCTAACCTAAACCTTGGGGTCCAAACGCCTGATCAAAGTACTTACTGGTGGGGTTAGCTGCTGGACTTGCTACCTCTTCCTGACTTTCCAAGCTTAAGGAAGCTGCTTGGACCTGCAGATCCCTCGCTCGATCACTCAACTGCCCCTCCCTGCTAACTTCAGGGTGGCTGAGTTGCAAGGAGGTAATATCCCTCAAACGGTTCTACAAATGTGCAAGGTGGGCCTGAATTCCACCAATTTGCCTAACAGCAGGTTGACCGTTCTGCAAAAAGGACAGGTTCCGCTGCACCTCAACCAGCGTTGCGGAAATATTATCCAGACAAAGTCATACCTCCCCAATGGTGCTCGCCGAAACGCAAAGCAGGGTGCCCAACGCTGCGCGCATTCTGGACGCCAGCTCTGCAACACGACCCTGGGTGCTAAGCTCCAGAATTCTCAGTTAAGACCCTAGGATCTATAGCAAGGTAGCAACCTGCAAACAACGCAATAAAGTAATACAATGCCAGACAGACAGTAAGGGACCGTTATGCACTAAGGAAATGATCACAGGAAATGACAAATGTCCAGAGACCCCTTGCCAACGGAATGCAACCACGCTCGGTGAATACCAGTTGAAACCTACAATTATGGATAAAGGAACGTAAGGCGACATGCTAGGGCCCATGTACCATCACGTGTCATTTCGTTTTATTGTCTTATTGGCATAAATACCTCTGAAACAGGTAGGCCACTGGGAATCACAAGTTCAGTTAATTACAACACAGACTGAGGAAGATATCAAATCTTAATAATAAGTCTTGATTAATATGAGTTTCAGCTAACCTAAATCATGAAATAGTTTTTAAGTTAATCAAAAGGGAGCAGATAGGCTTTCAACAATAACAGCTTCAGTTAAGTACAATTACGAAATAGAAAACAGGCAGGCCTTATGAATATCTTCTTCAGTTATGTAATCAAGAATTTGAATTGCCTCCTCACAAGGGGTGTACGAGAAGGCTTATAGGCATGGAGCCCAAGACTACGCCAAATATACCCTTTTTGTTGGGTATAGACCGGCAAAAGAAATATTAACTCAGCAAGGCTAATTACGAGAAAGCAACAGTAACTAGCCAAACGGTATATCCACGTGACTGCAGGATACCTCCTCTGCTACGACGGCGAAAAGCCCGGAAGAAAACTAGGCTGTCAAACCCAATTACATAGCCTCAGCAATCGCAAATTCTGAGACCTGGGCACCTCCTAAGCCAATATAATTAACGGAGCTATGAGATTTTCAATGCCTGAAAGTATCTCGAAAATTGCACCCGGCCCTAGGGAGGTACTTACGTGGTGTTCGAAGACGTTTGGAAGGTATATTGGCTAAAACCCAAACATCTAGGTGCAGTGTGACGATGAACGGTCCAGCCACACTGTAGAAGAAACGTGTTATGGCTCCGGCTCACGAAACACCTTCATCTCACACCATTTAATATATCCTGTCAACAAACAATCAATGCATGTATCGACTCAGGAAAAGCAAACAACAGCCACAGTCCTAGGAAGCAATCGGTGGTGAAATAGATCAGCTAAGAAATTCCAATGTTCGCAACAGACTTACAGGTATTAAAATAACTTTTAAGACCTCAAAATCCAAAACTTAACTGAAGTTCACGAATCGGAGCTGAACTTAGCCTGTTTCAAAGTGGCCCAGCATTCGGCACAGCGAGACTGGCTTCACTTCCCTTATCGGTGTGTCACGTCCCACAGCTGGCTGGCAAGGCCACGCACAAAGACGGCAATCGAAGTTAGCCACGTATTCAAATCGGCCCACAAATATGCCCAGCAGCCACTCGCCGGTCACCGTCTCCAAGACGCTTGAGCGAGTGCTCGCCCTAAGGCGAAGGGCAGACTTCTCACACCGTCCCCCGGGCTCCGTTACCCCTCCCCAACTCGCCACGCCACCAAACCACACGCCCCACCACCATCAACAACCCCGAGCAATGATATTAGTGGCCTCCTCAAGCCAGGGGGCATCACAAGACAGATCGCGCAAGTAGAGTCAAGGAGTTGGACAGGTGACACCAGCAACTCCGCCACGGCTCAGCCTCTGCAGTGGCAATATTTCCTCTGAAGGAAGGAACCGTCAAATACGAGGTCGTTAAGACGGACCACAAGCTCGGACTATGTTAAGGACGGGGCAGGCATTTGCCTAGAGCCATTTAGTTAAATCACGCTAAACCTAAATCTGGATGGCCGGACGCAAGTTTGAACAGTCGTTCTCCAGAATGCGAGACCAGTGTGGTAACCATTGAGACATGACGCTGGTTTCCCTTAGAATTATTCACATCGTTGGGAGAGCCATTCAAGAAAAAGAATATCCCACCTGGCTAGCGAGATATATGAGTGAAGGGAAGTACTCCCCGAGATCAAGAAGAATATAACGTTACCAATTCCAAAGATGGGAGGTTCTAACAGGTGTGAACATCACCGAACCATCTGTTTAATAAACAATAGCTGCAAAGCACAGATACGATCTATTTACAGAACAATAGAAAAATTAGTAGAAGCCAACCTCATGTAAGATCAGTTTAGGTTCCACATAGACACGATGTATTTACAAAAGAATTGGTAAATTAGTAGAAGCTGACTTAGGGAAAGATCAGTTTAGGTTACGGAGGAATATAGGATCAGCGAGGCAGTTCTGACCCTACGACATTATTTATTGGAAGATATATTAACGAAATTCAAACGTATGTTATAGCAGTTGTAGATTTACGGAGTCCTTTTGGCAAATATAACTGAAATACACTCTTTGAAATTGTGAAGGTAGCAGGGATAAAATACAGGAAACGAAAGCTTATTTACAAATTATGCAGAAGTCAGTCTGCTGTTGTAAGTATCAGAAGACGTGGAAAGGAACCAGTGATTTAGAGCGGAGCGAAACAGACTATCCCTGATGTTATTCTATTCGTACGTCGAATAGACGCTAAAGGGAACTTAGGCGAAATTGGGGAAGGAACTTCAGTTCAGTGAGAAGAAATTAAAGCTTTGAGGTTTGCCGATGATATTATAATTCAGTTAGAGACTGTAAAGAACTTAGAAGACTAGTTACAGTGAGTGGATGCAATTTCGATGAGAATTTATGAACAACAATAAAAGTTAAATAACTTTAGATGAATTTAATGAGGCGATCCTACGAAATTAGGTGAGGGTGTGAGATACTAAAAGTTGTAGATCAGTTTCGCTATTTGGACAGATTGAAGTCAGCTGATAGGTATACCGCTAACTAAGGGCTCACCTTCAGGTGACATCATGTTTCCAAGTAGAGAAGGAATTAGCATATTTCACCAAAATATAAGGGGTATTTGAGATAAAGTTAGTGAAATGCTTATAGATGTTGACTCTGAAATTATTGGTATATCGGAGCACCGCTTAAATAATTTGACAATTCAGAGGCTTCCTTTAACAGGATACAGATTAGCTGGCTGTTTTTCAAGGAGTTCCTTGCGGGGTGGGGGAGTAGCTATGTACGTAAAAAACAGTATTCGATTTGAGTCCATACACGTATCACGGCACTGCACTGAACAGGTATTTGAATGTTGTGTAGGAGCAGTTGAATTTGGTGAAAATAAACTTCTGATTGTTATTGTTTATAGGTCCCCTAGCTCTGACTTCAAAGCATATCTGCTCAAGCTAGAGAGGGTTCTTGATTCACTGTGTAGGAAGTACCAGATATTAGTTATATGTGGTGACTACAATATAAATTTCTCGTATGATGGTGCAAGGAAAAGGATGTCGGCAGATCTCCTAAATTCATATGATCTGATGAAGACTGTGTTTTTTCAAACTAGGGTGCAGTGGAACAGTAGCACAGACATACACAATATTTTTATTCATTCTTCATTACCAGAAGGAAGTGTCTGGACAGCAGCACAAGGTCGACGATATAAAGTCAGTTCGTAGTAAAAATATTTCTGTTGCTGATAAATCAGATATATGTAGACTATTTAACAATCATTTTCTGACCACTGCAGGTGAATTAAATAAAAATTTAGTTCCTACAGGGAATCATTTAACTTTTTTTGGCAAATTCTTTTCCGAGAGTGATGTCCGAAATACTCCTCTGTGATACAGACAAGGCGGAGATCGAGTCAATAATTGAATCACTGAAAACTGAGAGCTCTCATGAATATAATGGAGTACCTAGCATAATATTAAAGTACAGTGCTGCATATGTTAGCCCTGTATTTAGCCATATTTGTAATTTTTCCTTTAGCAATGGTCAGTTCCATGAACGATTAAAGTACTCACTAGTAAAGCCGCTTTATAAAAAGGGAGGAAGGGATAATGTAGACAATTTTAGACCTATTTCTATGGCATCAATGTTTGCTAAGATTATGGAAAAGGTTGTGTATGTAAGGATAATTAATCATTTTATATCACACTATTTGCTATCAAACGTACCATTCGACTTTAGAAGTCGTTTAACAACTGAAAATGCTATATTCCCTTTTC
This sequence comes from Schistocerca serialis cubense, assembly GCF_023864345.2. Lineage (NCBI taxonomy): Eukaryota > Metazoa > Arthropoda > Insecta > Orthoptera > Acrididae > Schistocerca > Schistocerca serialis. Next base: position 196,550,525 of record NC_064638.1, on the reverse strand, counting down.
TCTGTGAGGTACTGGCTGGGTTAAACAAGAGGTTTCGAACGCTAGACATATTTTTTGATTTAACTAGTTTGATTGTGTTGATCACAAAATATTGCTCCAGAAGTTGGACCATTGCAGATTGCAGGGAGTACCTCACAATTGGTTCACCTCTTACTTTAGCAACAGACAGCAAAAGGTCATTATTCACAAAGTAGAGAATGGCTGTGATGTGGGGTCTGAGTGGGGTACAGTCAAGTGGGGGGGTGCCCCAGGGATCAGTGTTGGGGCCACCCCTGTTCCTTATTTATATAAATGATATGCCCTCTAGTATTATGGGTAACTCTAAAATAATTCTCTTTGCTGATGTCACTAGCTTGGTAGTAAGGGATGTTGTGTGCAGCATTGGCTCGGTTTCAAATAGTGCAGTTCAAGACCTAAGTTCATGGTTTGTAGAAAGTAACGCTAAATCACAGTAAGACTCAGTTTTTACAGTTTCTAAAACACAATACAACAAAAACTGACGTTTTAATTTCACAGAATTGGCATATGATTAGTGAAATTGAACAGTTCAAATTTCTAGGTGTTCAGGTAGATAGTAAACTGTGGTGGAAAGCCCACGTTCAGGATCTTGTTCAAAGACTTAATGCTGTCATTTTTACTATTCCAACGGTATCTCACGTAAGTGAGAGCTCGACACGAAAATTAGTCTGCTTTACTTATTTTCATTCTCCTGTGTCGTATGGTATATTTTGGGATGGGTCTTCCCATTCCAAAAGAATATTTTTGGCTCAGAAATGGGCGGTTCGGGCAATAAGTGGTGTAAGTTCACGAACCTCTGGTTGACCCCTGATCACGTGTCTGGGTATTTTCACATTGGCCTCTCAATTTGTGTATTCCAAAGAATAAGCAGCTTTCACTCAGTTACTACTCGGCAGAAATCAAATCTGCATTTGGAACGGACTTCCGTAACTCTCACCCAGAAAGGTGTGCAGTAGACTGCTGAATCCGTTTTCGATAAGGTGCCACTCGAATTCTAAAATATTAGCAGTAATCCACGCTCTTTCAAATCGAAACTGAAGAGTTTCTTCATGTGTCACTCCCTCTATTCTGTCGAGAAGTTCCTTGAAAAACTAAGATGATTCTTGTTGTATTGTCGATTGCATTTACTTAAATGTATGGACTGACTTTTTTCGAGTTCATAAACATTTTATTTTTGTCTGTTATTACTTTAATGTTATAATTTCATGTACTAACACGTTCCATGACCTTGGAGATCTGCTCCTCAATTTGGTCTTACGGAACTTGGAGTGTAAATTAAATAAAAATAAAAATAAAATAACTCATGCCCACCAAAGAAGAGAGAATGTCAATTGCACTCTGGCTCTGAGAAAATGTATTTCTGAAAAAGAGGAATTTGTTAATTTATTATATAAATTTTAGTTTTGCGAATTATTTTCTAAAGAAGGATCCTTGAACGGAAGTGAAACGTGGACACGGGCGTTTCATACAAAAAGGGGATAGAAGTTTTTGAAATGTGGCATTATAGATGAATACTGAAGATGAGAGATATAGATCGTACGGTATCAAAGTGGGAAAGAATTATTTCATGGCACAAGTTCACTAAAAGAAGGGATCAGTTGGTACGACACCTCCAATAGCAACAATGAATCGTCAGTTTGGTCAGGCAAGGGAGTTTGAGGGGTAAAAATTTTAGAATGAGAAGAAGGCTTGAATACACTAAATAAGATCAAATGTATGAAGGTTGCGCAGTTATTCGGGGGTTAAGAAGCTCCCACAGGACAGAGTGGTGTTCACAGCTGTCTGTACCCGACCAGTCGTCGGACTGAAGACTACAAGAACATAAGCTAAGCTTCACCAGTACTCTTCATATGATTTTCAATGGAATGAGTTTTTCACGGAAATGTTGATGTTTGCTAACTAAGTCCTGTTCCAAAAGATACAACAGCACCTTCGCTAATAAAACTGCGAGCATTTAGGTCCCGAGTTCGAGTCTCGGTCCGGCACACAGTTTTAATCTGCCAGGAAGTTTCATATCAGCACACACTCCGCTGCAGAGTGAAATTCTCATTCTGGAATGTTTACATAGTTCATAGACAGGTGGCACACACGATTTCTCTCCACTAGGTAACTGTCGACCGGCGCGTGACGAAGACCAGGCGTCTGTAAAGTTAAATAGCTGTGTTACTTCCATTCATTGTGTTGCGACCTGGCGAAACTACTTTCATCCGTACATAATTGTGGATTTTTTGAATGCTTAATGAGGTGGCACATCAAACCAGAACATATGAAATACTGAATTCGGGGAAAATCGTAATGCCTCGCCGATGGGGTGTTGGTGCCAAATGCAGTCGGCATCCCTTAATGTGCATCCGCCGGATGTTTGATTGTTGTGTGCCCATCAGTTAGTGTTCACTGCTGTACTGAATAGAACGTTTTACGTCACAGTTTGCGAATTTCCAGATGGCAGTTAGAGAAGCAACGCGTCTGCTTAAATTTTGCGTGAAACTGAAGAAGACCTTCACAGACACACACCAAATTGTGCAGAAAGCCTACAGTAATGAGTGATTAAGTCGTACTTGGTGTTGCGAAATATTCACACTCTCTAAAGTGGAAGAACGGAGGTTAAATATGATTCGTTCAGGATGCCCTTCTTTGACTTTGAAGGATTAGTTCATCATGAATTCGTGCCACAGGGGCAAACTGTTAATCGATGGGACGGGACGTCTTGCGAGCCTGCGATAAAATGTGAGAAGGAAACGGCCTGAAATATGGCGAGACAATTCATGGCTCTATTATCAGATAACGCACCCGCATATTCATACCTGTTGGTTTGTCACTGTTGAACAAAAAACGAAATCACTATGCTGCCTCATCCTCGGTATTCTCCAGACCTGGCCGCTGGGGACTCTTTCCTTACTTTCAAAGTTGAAAATTCCATTGAAAGGAGGAAGATCTGCAACGACAGACGAGATAAAAGAAATTCGCAGACGGCGCTTCGCGTGATCCGTCAATTGGCGTACTAGGACTGCTTCCTGAAGTGGAAACGACATTGTGAGCGGTGTGTCAATTGTGAAAGAGAGTGGTTCGAAGGAGACCACGCAAAAGACATAAACGGTAAGCGTAGAAAAATTTTGTGGACAAAGTTCCGGAATTTTTTCGACCAGACATCGTAAATGAATAAAAAACAGCTTTTACACACTCTTTTCGCCACAGACATGTACAACTGTCACGGATTAGCAGAGCATCACTTGATGCACTAATTAACAAACTGTTCTCTTGAGGTACAATGTTCAACATTAACAGCACTGCACGTTTATCTGAAAATTTACGACTGTCACTGTCCAACTCACTGATGATGACTTCTGTAGCTGAGGTCTCAAACTGGGGCAGAGCTGTTGCAAGCTCGACGCTATATTGACCCTCAGCGTGAGGGCGCAGCTGTGCTGAGAGAGGAGACGTGGTTTCCATCTGAGACCATTACAGGCTTCATCTTCCTACTCATCCTCACTATCCTACATTTTTCCGCATTTAAGGCTAGCTGCCATTCATCACACCAACCAGTAATTTTGTCTAAGTCGTCTTGTATCTTCCTACTGACACTCAACTTCGCCACCTTACCGTACGCCGCACCATCATCAGCAAACAACCATAGATTGCTGCCCACTCTGTTCGCCAAATCATTTACGTAGATAGAGAACAACCACGGCCCTGTCACGCTTCCCTGGGGCACTCCTGACGATACCCTTGTCTCTGATGAACACTCGCCGTCGAGGGCAACACACTGGGTTCTGTTATTTACGAAGTCTTCGAGCCACTCACATATCTGTGAACTTATTCCATATGCTCGTAGCTTCGTTAACAGCCTTCAATGCGGCACCGTGTCAAATGCTTTTCGAAAATCCAGAAATGTGGAACCTACCCCTTGTCCTTCATCCACAGTTCTAAGTGTATCTGCCAGAAAAAGGCAAGCTGAGCTTAGCACGAGCAATACTTTCTAAAACCATGCTGACTAGTAGAGATGTTCAAGGATTCTGCAGCAAACAGAGGTTACAGTATGGTCTGTAATTTTGTGGACCCAGTCTTTTACCTTTCTTATACAGGGTGAGTCACCTAACGTTACCGCTGGATATATTTCGTAAGCCACTGACGAATCGATTCCACAGACCGAACGTGAGGAGAGGGGCTAGTATAATACAAACCATTAAAAAATGCACGGAAGTATGTTTTTTAACACAAACCTACGTTTTCTTAATTGGAACCCCGTTAGTTTTGTTAGCACATCTGAACATATAAACAAATACGTAATCAGTGTCGTTTGTTGCATTGTAAAATGTTAAATACATCCGGTGATATTGTAATCTAAAGTTGACACTTGAGTACCACTCCTCCGCTGTTCGATCGTGTGTATCGGAGAGGACCGAATTACGTAGAGATCCAAAGGGAACGGTGATGGACCTTAGGTACAGAAGAGACTGGAACAGCACATTACGTCCACATGCTAACACCTTTTGATTGGTCTTTTTCACTGACGCACATATACATTACCATGAGGGGTGAGGTACACGTACACACGTGGTTTCCGTTTTCAATTACGGAGTGGAATAGAGTGTATCCCAACATGTCAGGCCAATAGACGTTCAATGTGGTGGCCATCATTTGCTGCACACAGTTACAATCTCTGGGGTAATGAATGTCGTACACGCCGCAGTACATCTGGTGTAATGTCGCCGCAGGCTGCCACAATACGTTGTTTCATATCGTCTGGGCTTGTAGGCACGTACCTCACCCTTCATGGTAATGTATATGTGCGTCAGTGAAAGAGACCAATCAAAAGGTGTTAGCATGTGGACGTAATGTGCTGTTCCAGTCTCTTCTGTACCTAAGGTCCATCACCGTTCCCTTTGGATCTCTACGTAATTCGGTCCTCTCCGATACACACGATCGAACAGCGGAGGAGTGGTACTCAAGTGTCAACTTTAGATTACAATATCTCCGGATGTATTTAACATTTTACAATGAAACAAACGACACTGATTACGTATTTGTTTATATGTTCAGATGTGCTAACAAAACTAACGGGGTTCCAATTAAGAAAACGTAGGTTTGTGTTAAAAAACATACTTCCGTGCATGTTTTAATGGTTTGTATTACACTAGCCCCTCTCCTCACGTTCGGTCTGTGGAATCGATTCGTCAGTATTTGATGTGGTTTACGAAATATATCCAGCGGTAATGTTATGTGACTCACCCTGTATACTGGAGTCACTTGCATTTTTTTCCAGTCGCTTGGGACTTTTCGCTGGGTGAGAGATTGAAGCTAAATGCAAGACAAGATAAGAGGCCACCGCCGTAGAGTACTCTTTGTGAAACCAGACTGCGATTCCATTCTGGCCTGGTGATTTGTTTGCTTTCAAATCTTTCAGTTGTCTCTCTGCACCAGGTTTGCTTATTACTATGTCGGCCATAAGGGAATTCGTCCGATGGTCAAATGATGGTATCTTTGTACAATTCTCCTTCGTGAACAATTTATTGAACGTGAAATTTAAAGCTTCACCTATCTTCATTTGCCACGCCAGGCTGCTCAATGAGGGACTGAATGGAAGCCTTAGACCCGCTTAGCGATTTTACACACGACCAGAATTTTCTCGGGGTCTCTGCCAGATCTTTTGCTATGGTGTGACTGTCGTAGTTATTGTATGCTGCGCTCACAGATCTTTTCACAGACGCACGAATCTCTACTAACCTTCGTTTATCGTCATTTATGCGTTTCCCTATGAAAGTACAACAGTACCACGATACTGAGATAGGGCACTGATAGTCTCATTGTTTAGCGTCCATCATTTTGTATTAGAGCCTCCTAAACAGTGGTAAACTGCACACTGGAAGCATCATAGACAGCTGTGTATTGTTTTCCAAGGTATTGTCATCTTACATACAACCGAGAGAGTTGTTTATTATGACAACATAGCCCATTTAAGAATTCTGTTTCATCGGTATTGCTTGCACAAGATCCCATACCGTCGGACATACTCATCCCCAACAAACTATTGCCGAAACGAAAATAGGCAGTTTACAAACATTAACTGTAAGTATAATTTTGAGCGTACGGGTATCCATCTTTCTAGTTTTTGTAAGCGTCAAAAAGCTAGCCCAGTATGTTACTGCCGAAACACCGTGTCTGTTTTGTCATACGAAACGTTTTTAAGTTTTATCTGTAAGCTAACATAAATAATCCATTTGAATTTATTCTGTAAATCCTTTCCGTGTTCAATTTTAAGCGGGAAACTTCACAACTCGTTCCGTACGTGTGATAACAGCGAACGTTTGCTGATCCTAACGAGAAAACTTTTCGGCCCTCACTCAATAATGCATATAACACTCGCCACTGCGAAAAAGCTGTGCCCAACGAAAGCGAGATTACATCTGAAAAATACGGTGCTGGGGTTACGGTCTCTTTTTTCAGCACTAACGTATTTCTGTCGACAGAGGAGTGTTGAAGAACATTGTGTTCAATTGTTTTAAATTTTTAACTTGTGACGACAAACGTTCGCTCTTTACTTGTTCCTTTGTCGCATTCTGCAGAGATTATTTCGTGACTGGTTGGTTATGGCACGTTGCAAGATGCAGCGGAAAATTCAGTCGTCACCTTATCTAAAATATTTTCTCGGTATTCCTCAGGACTGATAGCAACCGCGAGGGATCTTAATGGAACTGTATTTCAACTACGCTGCTCTCGAATATGACATCAGTGCATGAACCACCGGATCACATTCACTTCATTCGCCTCTGGACTTCAAGATTACCTTAATTTATTATATTTTACTTTGTAAAGTACGAATCATTTTATACATCTTTCATTTCAGTCATCTCTCACCTCACTGTGTTTTTACCAACTTACTACGGGTTCGCTTAATTCTATGGTGAAACTTATGTTCAGGGTTAATTAACTCTGAACTGTACGTATAAGCTGTGCTCTTCACGTTACGTTCGTACGAGTCTCACTTTTTAAAAGCTGCTAAATTATAGTCACTGAATAAGCCTTCTCACTCTATCTCTCTATTTAATTTGCCTCTGATGGTGTATGGGCTGCAGATAAGTCGTTCGAAATCACGTGATAGGTATATCATGTGGTCGGAAAATAGATTTTGTGATCATTTATAGCCTTGCTCCTTTCTCAATAAATGCCGTCTCCAACAACAAACCGAGCGAGATGGTGCAGCGGTTAACACACTGGACCCGCATTCCTGATACATGTTTTCCGTGATTTCCTTAAGTCACTCCTGGCGAATGACGGGATGGTTCCTTTGAAAGGGCACGGCCGACTTCCTTCCCAACACAATCCGAGCTTGCGCTCCGTCTCTAATGACCTCGATGTTGACGGGATGTTAAGCCGGATCTTCCTTCCTTCCAACTACGACAGCCCATTCATCTTTGTATGTAGGATTAGTAACGATGATGTAGAAAAGCAGTCTTGTTATCCACGTTCAGAGTACTGTGCGAGGATGTTAAAAGTATTGTTTCCAATCAGTCAACATAAGGATAGTTATTCCATTGTTGTTGTTGTTGTTGTGGTCTTCAGTCCTGAGACTGGTTTGATGCAGCTCTCCATGCTACTCTATCCTGTGCAAGCTTTTTCATCTCCCAGTACCTACTGCAACCTACATCCTTCTGAATCTGCTTAGTGTATTCATCTCTTGGTCTCCCCCTACGATTTTTACCCTCCACGCTGCCCTCCAATACTAAATTGGTGATCCCTTGATGCCTCAGAACATGTCCTACCAACCGATCCCTTCTTCTGGTCAAGTTGTGCCACAAACTTCTCTTCTCCCCAATCCTATTCAATACTTCCTCATTAGTTATGTGATCTACCCATCTAATCTTCAGCATTCTTCTGTAGCACCACATTTCGAAAGCTTCTATTCTCTTCTTGTCCAAACTATTTATCGTCCATGTTTCACTTCCATACATGGCCACACTCCATACGAATACTTTCAGAAATGACTTCCTGACACTTAAATCAGTACTGGATGTTAACAAATTTCTCTTCTTCAGAAACGCTTTCCTCGCCATTGCCAGCCTACATTTTATATCCTCTCTACTTCGACCATCATCAGTTATTTTGCTCCCCAAATAGCAAAACTCCTTTACTACTTTAAGTGCCTCATTTCCTAATCTAATTCCGTCAGCATCACCCGACTTAACTAGACTACACTCCATTATCCTTGTTTTGCTTTTGTTGATGTTCATCTTATATCCTCCTTTCAAGACACTGTCCATTCCATTCAACTGCTCTTCCAAGTCCTTTGCTGTCTCTGACAGAATTACAATGTCATCGGCGAACCTCAAAGTTTTTATTTCTTCTCCATGAATTTTAATACCTACTCCGAATTTTTCTTTTGTTTCCTTTACTGCTTGCTCAATATACAGATTGAACAACATCGGGGAGAGGCTACAACCCTGTCTTACTCCCTTCCCAACCACTGCTTCCCTTTCATGTCCCTCGACTCTTATAACTGCCATCTGGTTTCTGTACAAATTGTAAATAGCCTTTCGCTCCCTGTATTTTACCCCTGCCACCTTTAGAATTTGAAAGAGAGTATTCCAGTCAACATTGTCAAAAGCTTTCTCTAAGTCTACAAATGCTAGAAATGTAGGTTTGCCTTTCCTTAATCTTTCTTGTAAGATAAGTCGTAAGGTCAGTATTGCCTCACGTGTTCCAGTGTTTCTACGGAATCCAAACTGATCTTCCCCGAGGTTGGCTTCTACTAGTTTTTCCATTCGTCTGTAAAGAATTCGTGTTAGTATTTTGCAGCTGTGACTTATTAAGCTGATAGTTCGGTAATTTTCACATCTGTCAACACCTGCTTTCTTTGGGATTGGAATTATTATATTCTTCTTGAAGTCTGAGGGTATTTCGCCTGTTTCATACATCTTGCTCACCAGATGGTAGAGTTTTGTCAGGACTGGCTCTCCCACGGCCGTCAGTAGTTCCAATGGAATATTGTCTACTCCGGGGGCCTTGTTTCGACTCAGGTCTTTCAGTGCTCTGTCAAATTCTTCACGCAGTATCGTATCTCCCATTTCATCTTCACCTACATCCTCTTCCATTTCCATAATATTGTCCTCAAGTACATCGCCCTTGTATAGACCCTCTATATACTCCTTCCACCTTTCTGCTTTCCCTTCTTTGCTTAGAACTGGGTTTCCATCTGAGCTCTTGATATTCATACAAGTCGTTCTCTTATCTCCAAAGCTCTCTTTAATTTTCCTGTAGGCGGTATCTATCTTACCCCTAGTGAGATAGGCCTCTACATCCTTACATTTGTCCTCTAGCCATCCCTGCTTAGCCATTTTGCACTTCCTGTCGATCTCATTTTTGAGACGTTTGTATTCCTTTTTGCCTGTTTCACTTACTGCATTTTTATATTTTCTCCTTTCATCAATTAAATTCAATATTTCTTCTGTTACCCAAGTATTTCTACTAGCCCTCGTCTTTTTACCTACTTGATCGTCTGCTGCCTTCACTACTTCATCCCTCAAAGCTACCCATTCTTCTTCTACTGTATTTATTTCCCCCATTCCTGTCAATTGCTCCCTTATGCTCTCCCTGAATCTCTGTACAACCTCTGGTTCTTAGTTATTCCATAAATTAAAAAAAAAATTAGATCGAAAGTCACTGAAAATAAAAATGAATTATCTAAAATATACATTGTCAGACTTCTGGCAATGCAGTTAGTTGTAAGTAGCGCAGCACACAGGAGTTTTAATCAAGACCATAATTAAGCGCTTTTGGTCCTCTGAGAGTAACGTAATGGGTTTACAGTTTGAATACGATTGCTTCTGGGAAGGACGCAGATGAAATCTCTCTCTCTCTCTCTCTCTCTCTTTCACTCGTTCTCTCTTTCTCTTTCGCTCTCTCTTTCTATTTCTGTCTTTCTGTCTCCCCTTCACTCACTCTTTTTCTCTCCTTTCTGTTCCTTATTTCCGAGCTTCATTTTATAGAAGCATTAATATGAGCTAATTCATTTGGTAAAAGTGATGAAAACTCAACTTATTCGAATGAAGACCTGTTTCTGTTTCTGCTGATAGAAGATTTCCGGTCGAGTATCACTACCATGTGGTAGAATTTGTGGCGATATCTGCTCTGTTTTGATGCACAGCCAAAACGTGTCGGACGTATCAATAAATTTATATTTAATTAATTTTCATTGATCGAAGACGTAATTATAACCCTACTACATACACATCAGTAAGTGGCGCGCATCTGAGTTGGAGAGACGACGGGTTTCAGAAAGTAAGTTTCACATTATTGTGACAGGGCAAGCAACTTTTATTGAATGTTGTAGTACACTTCAAACTGACACAGGTACATGGCACTGTTTTTCAGCATATTCAGCAAGTCTGTAAAAACTGTCGGAACATTCTCCTAATAGTTCCGTTCCTCGACGACAGAAATCCGATCCTTCGTCACGGAATCATTCGGGAAGCGCTGTGTGAACATTTAAATATCTTTTAGTCGGGCGTCCGTAAAATTAGTCGAAAAGATGGAAATTGTATGGTGCTAGATGTGGAATTACCGATTAGCATCAGCCACGTCTCTGTGGCCTTGCTAAAACTGATGGCACCGGACGCGACGTTGCGTTTGGTTCTCATATCGCCGGAATTTCACGGCGAATCTCTATGCAGCCCAGACGTTTTCCCCACTGCGTACTTCCATTTCTAAGTTCATTTCCAGTTGTAGCGACATTTTATTTGCACATTATGATGCACCTGTTATCCGCACCGTAGCAGAACTGTGTCTGCATGAATTCCGAACAACGAACTCACTTCTGACAATGCTCCGCTCTTATAGCACATGGGTCTCAGCGTGGAAATGCACGAGTAATTTTCTGAACTCCTTACGTAGCTGACGTGATGGAGAATAGCGCTCTTGTCACTTCAAGATTGTGTAACACGCTGACGTGTCGCGTGACTGGAATACCGTCAGGTCTTCTTCTGGCCTTTGGCGTGACATATGAGCTCACTGGGCAAGACGCCCAGTATCGGTGCATATGATCGATACTCGATCATGAGCCGGCGACGTTCCATCACTGTCACGTGCGACCATATCACAGGCGTGCCCTGTGTATCTTAGACTCGGGATAATATGCTTCCTCCCGAGTCAGCCACCTCCACACGTATGCTCTGCAAGCCAGTGTACGCTGCATAGCGCAGGGTACGTGGAACCAATTTGTCATGTTCTGTTTTCTATGCAGGGCCTTAGCCGCTGCTGTATCTCATGATGAGTGAAAACACCACCGACAGCTGGTAAACCGTGGTTTTAAGGGACCACACTGCCGGTTTCACATCTTACAGCTTTTTCTTCACGTGGAACCCACCTTCTTAAGAAATAAAATATAATTGTGTGTGTTGAAAATCTGTGCTGCTATATAAAATTTATCTGAATCTTTATACTCTCAAAAATTATTGCACAAATTCGTCGTGTATGAATCCAAAAAACCTTAGTCAAGACACTGTCAATCTGAGAATATTGTCACTATTTACATACATTATGCGAAAGAAGCATAAATTGAGCAGATTGTCCGTGTTATATTCTCTGATAATGTTGGCGGCTAGATCGAGCCAATACACTGGCCATTCATTGCAAGTGCAAGTATGTGTAAGAAATAAGAAACAGTGCTGTTGGCTAAAACGGATTTCAGAGTTATAGCTCATAAGGTTGTTAATGGTTAGAAGTAGTTCAAGATTGTGCACTACAAATAATGCATAGTATCACAAGTCTGGCTGAAAATCCTGTCATGCTCCATAGAAAAGGAAAAGGCCAGGTTTTTATCCTACTGGAGGAAACGAAAATATTTAGATGTAAAAAATAGTTCACAGAATACGTTAAATAATCATAAGAATTTAAAGCATCATAACATTTTGACTACATTTGATTCCTCGTAATTTAACTACATTGTAAGGGAGCGTGCCAGCGCTCTTAGTCACGAACACATTGCATCCACGTGATGGTTATCACTTACTGGGCAGTCAGTGTTCCCTGATGTTAGCAGAATGCGAGGCCTACTCTGGAAGGCTGCGCCTTACGTGTCTGGATTGAGCTGGTAAGAAAGTGGTGTTCCCAGTTTATTCTACTTTGTGCCTACCGTCTTGCACTATTTCTGATGTTAACTGCGTTATATCTTCGAAATCGGTTTTAGGCTGCAGCACTGTTTCATTTTCTTATAGGCACTTGTGCATGCACTGAACGGCCAGTATATCGGTTTAATCAACCCGACAACAGCATTAGAGAGTAATAAAATTATAGACAGCCGACCAGTTGCAATGGATAAAGAAATTCTTTACCTAGGTTTCGACAAATATAAATTTGTCTTCTTCAGAAGGTAACAGTTTTACATTAGTAAATTGTTACCTTCTGAAGAAGACAAATTTACATTTGTCGAAACCTAGGTAAAGAATTTCTTTATCCATTGCAACTGGTCGGCTGTTTATAATTTTATTACGTGAAACCGTTGCTGTTGTGCAGCTATGTTTAAAATATTGTATTAGAGAGTATTACATGGAGCACCTTCTCAATTTGTCCTTCGTCCGTCTATTTTTTTAAATGCTGCGAATTTTCTCGGAACCACAATACGTCGACAAAAAACGATGAGGCTGTCTATGACGGATTAATGTAATACTTTTCATAAGTATAAGTTTTCAAATAATATTTACATAATGGCACAAATCTGCAATATAGTTTATAATTATATTTCAATTCTCAAATATGTAGGTTGCACCTGAAGATGTGGCTGTTGGCCGTGAAACCGGTAGTGCGATCAATGAAAACCAAGTTTTATCAGCTGTCAGAGGTGGTTTAGTTCATCACGAAGCAACGTGTACGAGTACTTAATGATGTATAAACCTCTTGGGCTGGCATATATTCCAGCCCTCTGGAGCGATGGAGAAATTTATTGCGTCGCTGTGGCTGAGCGGCTCTAGGCGCTTCAGTCCGGAACCACGCGGCTGCTACGGTCGCAGGTTCGAATCCTGCCTCGGGCATGGATGTGTGTGTTGTCCTTAGGTTCTAAATCTAGGGGACTGATGACCTTAGATGTTAAGTCCCATAGTGCTCAGAGCCTTTGGAAGCATTTGTTTTGTCACCACTGGTGACGAGATTAATAAATGAAAAGGTGGGGGTACGACTATTGCCTACGACAACTGTAATTAAAATGGAAATACGATAATTGGGTCCTATCGATGATTATAGGCCTAGATCCGATTTTGTCGATCCTCTTTGGAATTTTACATAAAAATTGTGGCTTATCTGCAGGAACTGCTTTTCTTCTTGACCATTAATCATCTGTGCTCGCAACCGACAGCAGGTGTTTCTATAGTGGCCTGTTCGAGTTACTTGGGGGCAGCTAGATGGTCTGCAGAAGATTAAGAGAGATGCTGCAATTGAACTAAAAGTAAGTATATTGACTTCAAGCACAGTGGAAACGATGAGGTAGATTTTAGAGTACGGGGGAGGGTATGAACCCAGACTTTTGCACAACTATTGCCACAAATCAACTGTCCACTGGTAAAAGAAAAAAAAAATAAAACGTAAAAGAAGACAACAATGTGAGTTTGTTCCAGCTGTCAGGGACGATTGCTACGTATGTCGAGAGAGTGAACTAATCGAGTGGAAGCAAATAAGCGGTTACTGAGCCATGACGCTGGTAGAGACGAGAACGAGGCGCAGGCGTATGAGCGGGTCACTAATCACAACAACAATTAGTTGTGCGTAACAGGCTGCTTGCAGACCCTAATGCGACTTGTTATTGCGATCGCAGAAATAATGCGTATCTTCTAGACACTTGATTGATCGATGGAGGTAGCGTAACATTCAGCCCGCGACTTGCTACTGCTTAACAATGGGCTTGGGAGCGTTGTCCCTTGGTTTCACTTCCTTTGTGGAGACACTGTTTTAATGGGAGCAGGGAGTTGGGCCCAAAGTAATCGTTAGGTTAGTAAAGTTTGAATTACTACCATGGCCACTTATGGATCTAAAACATTTTCCATCCTTTAACTTCCATAGTAAAATTTCTGATAATCAGAGATGTAACAGGGAATTATTGAGAAAAGAATCTCTTAAAATAACAAATGCAAAATCCAAAATCGTTAGCTTTATAAAACTGTAATAAAGTGAACTTGATCTATCCCCTACACAGCAAACTATAACCACGGAATTCACTGGCCTTTCGATGAAGGTTATAACCCAGTAGCTGAACATCTGTTACAACATTATTTATAGAACTACAGAAATACAAAATAAAGCTTCCCTTCTGCTGCAGCACGTCTCAACCGTTGTCACTATCCTGTCCATTGAATCAACAGCACATATCGTGTACATGGCGCGTTTTCCTTTTACAGAAGGTGTGCAGACCTGAACCATGACTGCACACCGACCAGCGCAGCGCTGCCAAACGGCAACAAAAAGGCGCTGACCCGGGCGCCATTGGAACGAACGGACAGCGCCACACCTCTAGGAAGACAGGGTTCAATGCTCCCTGCCAACGCTATCTTAACCAGCCGCCCGTCGCTGGTGGAACCAAGTCCGGTCGCAGAGTTCGAGAGTATCAATACGGAGAAATAGGAAGATGAAACTTAGCCTGCACCGGCCGCTATGGCCGAGCGGTTCTAGGTGCTTCAGTCCGGAACCGCGCTGCTGCTACGGTCGCAGGTTCGAATCCTGCCTCGGGCATGGATGTGTGTGAAGTTCAAATGTTTGTGAATTCCTATGGGATCAAACTGCTGAGGTCATCGGTCCCTAGACTTACACACTACTTAAACTAACTTATGCTAAGAACAACACGCACAGCCATGCCCGAGGGAGCACTCGAAGCCCCGGCGGGAGGGGGGCCGCGCAGTACGTGACGTGGCGCCTCAAACCGCGCGGCCACTCCACGCGGCGTGTAAAACTAATTGCATGTAGCAGGCACAGGAAGCACATCAAGCCACCTCATAGCGAGAAATTAAGTCATGTTTCTTTCCTTATTAAAAATAATGTGTTCTGTTAATGCGCAAGTGTTATGTACAGATCATTTTGGATCCCTACCAGCAGCCATCGCAACTTCTGTCTCTTCTCGTTTGTGTCGGTGCTGACACCCACAGTAGGCGACACAACAGGAGGAGCGCTACATGGAGTTCATCAGCACAGACACTGCCCCCTTATACATAGCACTTAGACACTGGTTCTATCAACCTGCAACAGGCATATGTTACACACTGAAAACAACATTTCATCAGCTTAACAAATAATATGCAAGCACCTGTAACGAGGTCAGCAGCGCCAGGCTGCTACGAAAACTTAACAGACAATTACTCTGCCACCTTATAAGAATGTCTTCAATGTCCCTTTTGAAATACCTGACCACAAAAGTTACTCGGTATTTTACAAGGTACAGACCATGACAAACTGTGGTGAACATTTCCAAGAGACTTGTTCAGTAAACTCTCAGCGCAGTGCAACCATATTTTAACTCAAACGCACGCTTCTTACGTGCTTACATCACCACAAATTCATGTTTTCCAATCAAGCCTTGATACTTCTGCAATAACACTGGTTGAGTGTGGCATCGAGGACGCCACGCACCTGTTTCCGACGAATTATCCCGGCGCACAAGCCACACCTCGCCCGTAACACTTGCCGGCTTGCACTGTTCCTAGTCCACTCCCTGCCGACCACTGCGCGAGAGCCGGCCAGGGTGGCCGAGCGGTTCTGGGCGCTTCAGTCTGGAACCGCGAGACCGCTACGGTCCCAGGTTCGAATCCTGCCTCGGGCATGGATGTGTGTGACGTCCGTAGGTTAGTTACGTTTAAGTAGTTCTAAGTTCTAGGGGACTCATGATCTCAGAAGTTAAGTCCCATATTGCTCAGAGCCATTTGAACTGCGCGAGAGTAACTCCGGAGCTTCGTAAACGGAAGAGAAGTCATTGCCCCTCGATGTGACTATTGACAAGTGCCGACGTGGCACAGAATGGTAAACGGTAGTTCCTTGCAGCCGAACTGAACAGCGCCGGCTCTCCTGTGGCGTTTCAGGAAGACAGACTGAGGAGGCTCTCTGGCTTCTAAGTTGGTCATTCCTCCTTTCGCAACAGACCAAAGCAACCTTGGAAGAAAGCCACCTTGTGTGGAAGCGTGGCGATCATAGGGCTTTAAAAGAACCGGCCCCTGATCTCTTGAATAAAAACGGCATCCAGGAAAACTTTCATAAATTTCTAGAAACCTAAAAATTAATCTCATCCTGTGCTCCTTTTTCTTGGGAACACTTACTCTCATCACCTCTGCGCGGGACGTACTATAGTGGCGCATTAACAATCACACATTCTGCGTCCAAAATAGTTTCTTTACATTTACCCAACGGAGGTTCACGGGCACTACATCGATTTTCTGTCAAGGCCTTCCACATGTGTTCTCCGTGCACGTCTATTACACTTTCGTATGGGCTAAACAGTTCTGTTACGGTACTACCACCGCGTCTGTGAATTCTTTTGATATCTGTTGCGACGCCTACTTGATGAAGACTAAAATTACTGGAAAATTTATCCGAAATTCGGTATACTATCTTCTTCGAAGAAATTTTCTACACAGATGCATCGCAGATTCCCAGTACCATCCCGACAATTCTAAATCTTCCATTTGCCTTCCATAGCCATGACTTTACCTACTATGCCGTTCCATATTGCTTCTTAATATTACCCTTAAATGCTCAAACGATTAGATAAGAAGTCAGCGTTCACAGATGGCTCTAAACTCTGTCTTCCTGGAGGTGCTGCGCTGCCCACTCCTTCCATTGGCACGTGGGTCAGCGCCTTCTTGATACCGTTTCGCGGTGCTGCGCTGATCGATGTGCAGTCGATTCCAAATAAAGCAGGCGCTGACAGGTGTGACAATTAACGAACTATCAGTTTAACAAGTGACTGTTGCAAAATACTAACACGAATTCCTTACAGACGATCAGTATAGAATCCAGAGAAACGTAGGAACACGCGAGGCAATACTGACCCTATGACTTACCTTAAACGATAGGTTAAGGCAAGGCAAACCTACGTTTATGATTTGTAGACGTAGAGAAAGCTTTTAACAATGCCGATTGGAATTCTCTCTTCCAAATGGCAAGGTGGCAGTGGTAAAATACAGGAAGTGAAAGGGTATTTACAATGTGTACAGAAAGCAGTCGGCAGTTATAAGAGTTGAGGGGCACTTAAGTGAAGCAGTGGTTGAGAAGGTAGTGGGACAGGGTAGTAGCCTATCTACAACGTTATTCAATCTGTATATTAAGCAAGCAGTAAAGGAATTAAAATGTAGGGAGAAGAAATAAAAACATTGAGGTTTGCCGACGACGTTGTAATTCTGTCAGAGACAGCAAACCACTTAGAAGATCCTTTGAACGGAATGGAGAGCGTCTCTAAAGGAACGTATAAGATGAACATCAGTAAAAGCAGAACGGGGATAATGGAATGTAGTCGAATTAAATCAGGTGATGCTGAGGGAATTAGATTAGGAAATGAGACACTTAAAGTAATAGATGGGTTTTGCTATTTGGGGAGCAAAGTCGAAGTAGAGAGGATAGAAAATGGAGACTGGTTATGGCAAGGAAAGCGTTTTTGAAGAAGAGAAATTTGTTAACATCGAATATAGATTTAAGTGTCAGGAAGTTTTTCTGAAACTATTTGTATGGAGTGTAGCCATGTATGGAAGCGAAACGTGGACGATAAATAGTTTAGACAAGAAGAGAAACTTTACTAGAAGAGGGGATCGTTTGTTAGGACACGTTCTAAGGCATAAAGGAATAACCAATTTAGTACTGGAAGGAATCGTGGAGGCTAAAATTCGTAGAGGGAGACAGAGAGATAAATACATTAAGAAGATTCAGAAGGATGTAGGTTGCAGTAGTTATTCGGATATGAAGTGGCTCACACAGGCTAGACTAGTGTGGAGAGCTGCTTCAAACCATTCTTTGGATTGAAGACCACAACAACAACTCTAACGATGTGATGTGCTCAAGAGTTGCACCACTAACTTATAATCGGATACCATTGGGTTTAGTGTTGCTGATGCTGTCAGTATGTACAGTATATGGACAATAGTAGAGGTCCAGTTACTCTTCCTTGCGGCACACCCGATGTTACGCTAGTTTGTAGTACTTAAGGACGTAAGTAGGTTTCCCATGACGCGTCAGTTCCAAGTAAATAGTTGGATGAAAACTGAACCATTGATACAAAGAATGTTGCAGTATAGTACAGAAGGAAACTGAAAGGATTACGCAGTGAGATGAACAGAAATCACACAGTAGTTCAAAGAAGATAACAACACTGAAGTCACCACGGTTTCTGATGGTCTCCCGGCCGTTAGAAAAAAGGCAGAACATGGTTCTTAATAATTGGCTACGTGATCACAACGGATGACGATGTATGTTGTGAAATGTGGTCCCACGCTGGCCAGACGGCTGGTACGGAGTTCTCGTGGTACTGCCTTCCATTCGTCCTGCAGCACGGTTGGATAGTCGTTGGTGGATGTCGACCTTCTGCAATATGTCTCCCCAACGCATCCCACAGGTGCTCGAGAGGACTGAAGTCCGGGGAACGGGCTGGCCAGTTACACATTGGAAAGGAGTACGGTATCACAATAACGTTGACTGATGAATATAACGTATTCCAAAAAACATTACCCCTCCCTATATACCACAACACGAGGCCCACCGAAATTATCATATTTGAGAATGTTTCTAGGTGGATTACCTGCTTATATATGAGGGTTCGCCCGCCAGGAAC
This sequence comes from Schistocerca serialis cubense, assembly GCF_023864345.2. Classification (NCBI taxonomy): domain Eukaryota; kingdom Metazoa; phylum Arthropoda; class Insecta; order Orthoptera; family Acrididae; genus Schistocerca; species Schistocerca serialis. The sequence goes on along the minus strand of NC_064638.1, from coordinate 196,531,726 downwards.
ACCTCTGTTAGGTGACTGAGGGATGGCAAACCGTCATCTGGATTCGAGCTGTGTGGTGGACCCTGAAACATGCCGATGGCAAGACGGATGTACAGCACCGTCGAATAATGTGGTGGTTGAGTTATTGTGTGAGGGATTTGTAAGTTTTGTGAGCAAACCACTTTTAACAGTATAGATTAACCCATGTGGAAAACGAAGAACAGACTGAAACTGAAGCCTCACTGGGAAATTGAAAACTCTATGTTCAACATCTACAGACTCAGTAACATAAAACTGGCCCATGAAGTATCTCTTGCATGTCAGGATTGGCAGCCGGGGTACATCATGGTAGTTGGGTTGACTATCTTAAAGGTACATGTAATACCTTATGAGCCAACCCATTTTAAAGCACACGAAATGTTTTATGGGCCCAGAGCCTATACATTCATATCCTGCAAACAACAGTGATGTGTTTGGTAGATCGTACTTTCCAGTGTACTACTCATTAGGATTTGCGTGTGAAGCAGAGCAAGATTTACAGCTGAAATGACTCTCTGTGTGCTATAGTAATGTAATCATGATGTCAGTATCTGTAGGGTAGCAATAAGTCAGAGCCGGCAGCATTTTCCTTCATTCCTAACTTGTTGCTGGTTCTTGGAACTTCCTACTGTTTCAAGGGGTAGTTGCTGTCTATTTTCAACCGTCTGTCAAATCAGGTTTTTCAACAATTCTTCTGTGAATCAAACAAATCTCTGACCATTCGAACTGACCCTCTTTACATACGTTAAATATTTCTCCTTAGTTCCATTTCATACAAATGCCGAACAGTTGAGAAAAATCCTAGTATGTGTCGTACGAGTGTCTTGTAAGCAGTCTCATTCGTAAAAGCATTGCTGTTTACCAGCAGGCTACCAATATCCCTTTATCTCCGTCTGATCCTATGTGATGAACTAATTTCACGTCCCCGTGAAATTGTATTCTCAGGTATTACTCGTGCGTGAGTTGACTGGTTCCAATTGTGACTCGTTAGTACTGTAGTCATAGTATACTGCTGATGTACATTTCCTGAAATACACAGTTTTACTTTTAAATCTAATTGCCAGTTTTTGCATTACTTTCATATTCTATGCACTCCTGTCTGCATGTTAGTACAAAGTTTTTCAGGTACTACTTCATTATATGTAACTGCCTCATCTCCAAAATTGTCCGACGTTATTTTCAGTACTGTATGCCTTGTCGTACTTGTATGACGTGAAATGCAAGGGTCCCTTCACACTTCCTCGAGTGGTATCTGATGTTACTTCTAAATCTGCCGAAGATAACAAGTTGCGTCCTCCCTGCCAACGAATTCCCAATGGAGTCGCAAATTTCGTTTCATTCTTAACACTACTGTATTTGCTTTAGTGAGTGTCGCTGTGCTACTGAGTTAAATGCTTTCCAAGTCAAGAAATACACTGACGTGACAAAAGTCATCGGGTACCTCCTAATATCGTGTGTCACCTCCTTTGGCGCGGAGTAGTGCAGCAACTCGGCGTGGCATGGACTCAACAAGTTGTTGGAAGTCTCCTCCAGAATGATTGAATCATGGTGCCTCTACAGCCGTCCATAACTGCGAAAATGTTGCCGCTGTAGGATTTCATGCGTCACGTCCCATAAATGTGTGATGGATTCATGTCGAGCGATCGTGGTGGCCAGTTCATTCGCTCGAAGTCGCCAGAATGTTCTTTAAACCAGTCGCGGACACTGTGGCTCCTTGAAATGGAGAATTGTCACCCACCAAAATTCCATCGTTGTTTGGGAACATGGTCCCCAAGTAGCTGGACGTAACCATTTCCAGTCAATGATCGGTTCAGTTGGACCAGACGACCCAGTCCATTCCACCTAACCACAGCCCACACGATTATGGAACCATAACCAGCTTGCACAGTGTCTGTTGACAATTCGGGGTCCATGGCTTCGTGGGGTCTGCTCCTACTATCAGCTCTTACCACCTGAAACAGTGACTCATACGATTAGTCCACGTTTTTCCAGACGTCTAGGGCCGAATCGATATTGCAAAGCTCCCAGCTGAGGCGCTGCAGACGATATCGTGCGTTGAACAAAGGCACTCGTCTGCTGCCATATCCCATTAACGCCACTGCTGCCATAGCCCATTAACGCCACTGCTTCCATAGCCCATTAACGCCATATTTCGTCGCACTCTCCTAACGAATACTTTCGTCGTACATCCCACATTAATTTCTGTGGTTATTTCACGCAGTGTCGCTTGTCTTTTAGCACTGACATCTTTACCCAAATCGGCTGATCTCGATCGTTAAGGGGAGCCGGAGGTGCCTATGCTGCCCATGTTAAAATCACTAAGTTTGATGAACATTTATGAATAAACTACCAAATAGAAAAATTTGAATTTTTTTTACATATAGAGTGGCTTAGTATTGCAGTTATGACAGAGGGATTTTGTAGTATCTTTTCTAGTTTCCTTCCAATTATTTTTTTATTAATGACGCAAATTTTTTTACAAATAATTGCTTTATAATTAAATTGAAATGAAACTACTAAACATATTGCCAAATGGCTGTGTTACAATGTAACTTTGACCACTAGGAGTGCTGTATAAAAATTTCATCTCTCTAGCTTGAGTGGATTTTGAGAAAATGTTCCTTATATTCGAAAAATTCTAATTTACGGGAAATGGCTATCAAAGTTTCTCAATACATTCCTGCACTATAGGATGGATTATCAGGGTCTTCTTCTTCATCCTCCAAAAGCTTCCTCTTCTGTCTTCTTTTCTGGCCTGTTGTTCCATCATACTTCATATGCCTTTCTCTTCTTTCTGTTCCTCTTATCCTTTCTCTGTCAATATTTCTTAGTGCTCGTACAGTGTTCACCCCAGCTGTAAATCCTAATGCCTTCAGAACTTCACACTTCACACTGTTCCCTTGGTTGTAGGTTGCTATTGCATCATAAATGCCAAAGTGCAGTGTTTTTATGATTACAAACACCCTTTTAGGAATTACTTTCCAAATCAAATTGTTTACGCTCTCATTAGGATTCTGCGTCTTTCCGTGTAGACATTTGTGTAACAATTCTGGCTTTGCTAAGTCGTGAAAAATATCATCACTGTCACTAACATATTCACGAAATCTGTCACTTCCACCAGTCAGCTTGTTGCTAGAAGATGTCACAGGGCTATGGCCGGCCATGTGTTGCTTAGCAGAAGAACGCACTGTTTCAGTAATTGTAGTATCGCAACTTGGTATTAGTGTTAATTTTCTTTTCCCTACGTTCTTCCTCTTCTTATATACATGGTTACTAAAACGTGGCATCGTAACCAGAACAACGCTTTACACAAGAAGTATAATACTACCAACAACAGGCGCAACACTCAACTGATTCGAAACGGTAAACAGCAAAGAGACGACGTTCCGCGCTCTTAGCGCTTCATTTGTCACAGAAAACAATGTATCCAACCCTTGCACACTTGCTGTATGCGTAACGTAAGGCGCTGTATGCGTAACAGGCCGAGAAAATCCCAAGCAGTTCGCCAGGAAGTCACGAGAGGGTGTTAGATGCATTCAGCGCCCGCCCATTTCCTCTGCAGGCGTGGGGGAAAATGGTAATAACTCCACTTCCAGGGCGAGTAGAACAATAATTCAAAGTTTACATTAAAGAGGAATGTTCCAATAAATTTTCGGTAGCAAAAAAAAAAATCGTATTTTTTTGGATTTGACCACCTCCGGCTCCCCTTAAGTAAAGGCCGACGGCCACTGCGTCGTCCGTGACGAGAGGTATGCCTGGAATGTGGTATTTCGGCACGCTCTTGGGACTGCGGGTGACGGAGTATTGAATTTCCAACGATTTCCAAAACGGGATGTCACTAGCGTCTAGATCAATTACCATTCTGCGTTGAAAGTCCGTTAATTCACGTCGTGCGTCCATAACCACGTCGGAACCTTATTTGTCTCGGGAAAAAGACTGGAAAAGGGCACAGGTCATCCCCGTTTTCAAGAAGGGACGTCAAACAGATGTGCATAACTATAGACCTCTATCTCTAACGTCGATCACTTGTAGAATTTTGGAACACGTATTATGTTCGAGTACAATGACTTTTCTGGAGACCAGAAATCTGCTCTGTAGGAATCAGCATGGGTTTCGAAAAAGACGATCGTGTGAAACCCAGCTTGCGCTATTCATCCACGAGATTCAGAGGGCCATAGACACGGCTTCCTAGGTAGATGCCGTGTTTCTCGACTTCTGCAAGGCGTTTGATACAGTTCCGCACAGTCTTTTAATGAACTAAGTAAGAGCATTGTAACAACAATAACGCTGTACTATTGTACATATAATAATTTTTTCTTCCGATTTTTGATAAATTAGTGTAATCGATGTTCTGATTTCATTCCTTTTTTGTTTCATGCCATTATGTTAAAGAAACTGTAAACAATTTTCGATGTGAATATTAAGGTTTATGTCAAATGTTTAAGCAATATTATAACAGAATTGAAATGTAAGAAACGTTGAAACTATTGTAAGATGTCAAAGTTGTAATTGTGCGTCTGGTCCATACGTAGGCTATGTATTAGGATATGTAGAATACAAAACCTTTGGTGAATACCCTGTCTGTAGGGGAGCGGTAAAAGGTGGATGGCAGGCCAGCGCGGGAAAATGCACACGGGCGCTGTACGGCATAACGGGCTCAGCAGTAGTAGTCTGAGTTGGGCATCGGTCTGAGAAACACGTTCTGGATCGAGGAGGCTCTCCTGGAAAACGTGATTTCGTTGAGCCTCGGATGCGCCGTTTCCGACGCCTATACACCATGGCAATATTCCATAGGCACTAAACGGAAAAGTATGGCGATGCTAAGAAGAAGCAAAGTTCCGATACATCAAGAGCCATTGCTGTGATTGTATGTGTGCTCTGTGCCTCGACATCTCGCCGCCCGCCAACCACCACATCGATACGAACAGTTTCAAACTTTTAGTACTGTATTCGTGTGGACCAGTGTTAGTTTTGTTCCATACTGTTCAATAACAATTTAAATTTTACCAGAACTGTCCTATCAGTTAATTATCCTCACAACTAACCTAGACAGGGTCCTTTCCACATGTTGTGTAATCCGAGTGTCCCGAAATGAAGATTTAAAGTTTATGTTAATAATAATTACCTGCAGACCTATCTATGTTAGAATGATGTTTAAAGAACTTTGTTGTTAATGAATATATAGGTAAATAATATAGGTCTGACAAAGTTGGAAGATAATGTTGAAATTGGTTTAGTAATGAAGTTTAATTAATTTGAGACAAAAATAATGGTAGTTAAATGAGCAGGAAATAAGACAAAAAGAGTAGTAACTCATGTATTGGAAATCTTGAGTGCTTAATGATTTCAATAATCAAAATTTCAATACAGTGATCATAACAGTTTCAGGGTCCCTCCCCCCCCTTTTCTTTTCTATTCATTTGAATTCTGAAGTGTACTGAACTGATTTGACCAGCAAAGTTAAAGTCAATATAAAACCAAAATTTATGAGTGTTTTACCTTTTTCAAAATTGACATTGTATGTGTGTTTCGAAAGTGCTATTTCTAGGGTAACCTATGCCTGATTTTAATCAGATCAATAGACAGTACAAAGTTTGTAGTAAACATTATAGTGTTTTGTTGTGTATTTATGGTTTATCCATATTGGTACTGAAAGTGAAATTATCAGTTCAGTAGATTTTCTGGTTCTAACATTTACCATATTATGCAGTATTATTGCATGTTGTTTGGCATAAACGTACATCAACTTGTACAGGGAAGAAACTCAGTTAACGCCTAATTAGGCTGGCGACCGTTTTATTAACAATTTGGTAGCATCTTCTGTGTTGTTTCTTGTCCGTCCTGACGTGTAGTTTCATTTTGTGCTTGCTTGACATATCATTGTTATTACTGAGTGGGTGTAAGTCTGATTTGCCTCCATTCAGGTACGCGTGGTCAACATCTATAAAAAAACCCTTTCTCTTAAGGTGAAGCCCGTCAACTTATCATAGTACAGGCTTTAATGAGTATCGTGTGCCCAAAAGCGCATTGTTACAAGTGGCTCCCGGTGACAGGACATCCAGTTGTTAGCGGTTACAAATTAATGTGAATACCGAACAGTGGATGTTCAGTGGCACGAATTGCAATCATATTCAGTAAAGTAAATAGCAGTGAACGTCAAGTACGGTAGAGAGGTGTAATTTGCATTTAGTATGGACAGGGACGTAGACACAGTAGATGTGCCGAGTGAAATGGAAAATGCGGCTGGCAATGACAGGAGTGTACGTAGCCAGATAATAGATGGCGTTAGCGGTAGACAATTGGCGTACATACAATATCACGAACATATTAACGAACAGATTGAAATGTCGAGACTGCCTCGAACACAGCAAGGGATAAAACAAGAAGTAGAGGACAACTTTGTAGATGATAATGGGTACGTGAACGAATCCACTGACATGTTTGATTCTCCACAGATAAAGAAAGACCCGAAAGAAACTTTTAAAGTAGGCTCGGAACACACCGATTCCGTAGAACAAAACAGTGTGAAAATTTTAAGCATGAACGATTTATTTGAACAATTAACCAAACAAATTGCAGGACAGAATAATCAGCTTAAAACACACGTTGCCGACCAGTTCAAAACGCAGAATGATCAGCTTCAGAAACAAGTCAGTAATCAGGTTAGTCAGCTTAAAACACATGTTGATGAGCAGCTTAAAAAACTAAGTAATGAGCGTAAAACACACGTTGACAAGCAGCTTAAAACACAAGTTAATCAGGTTAAAGCACAGGTCGAAGAGCAAGGAATTAAAATTAGTAAACAAATAGAACAGGTAGAACAAAAAGTGGGTCGTTTTTAAGCTCTGTAGTAAATACTATGAAGTTTGAAATTGACACAATTAACAAAAATATGGATACTATGCAGGGGGAAATTGACAACATTAACAGTAGGTTTGATGTTGAAATTCTCACATCCAAGAAAAAGTGGAGCCTCTGGTTGAAACAAAAGTAGATGAAAAGGTTTTCGATCTTAAAACTGAGATCGTAAACGAATTTCAACACGGAATCTCACAGTTGAAAGAGGCAGTTTCAGACTCTGAAAGAGATTTAGGCGAAAAAGCTACCGGATGTGTACAAAAATGTGAACAAAATACTTCGAAAATTCAAGGCAAAATTTTCGATCATGAGAGTAAAATTAAAGATAGACCTGGTGTTGTCTGTAATGGCACACCACTTACGAAGCTGTTAGAAGGTGAGGAACGCTTCGATCCCGCCAAGAAACATAACGGATGGCATCCATTAGATTTCATCAAAAATTGCGAGAGGATGTTTCCTGAACACTTGTCTGGTCAGGAAAAGACAAACGTAGTAATTAGCGCCTTAGCAGGTGACACTAAGCGCTGGGGAATTAATTTGAATATTGAAAAAATGAGGTTCGAAGAATTTAAGCAAAAATTTACGGAAGAATATTGGTCCGAACAAAAACAGGATCATTTGTGGCGCGAGTTTATCATGGCTAAACTTCATGATAACAGGGGCAGGAATTCTTTGAAAGATTTCTGCGAATATTGATACCGAATGTTAACGCATTTAAGAGGGAGAAGATCCGATTCAGAAATCATATGGGAGCTATATAAAAAGCTTCCAGAAGATTCGAAGAGATGCGTGGGAAGCAATCATCGCAGCTTACAAGCGTTTCTCGAGAGGGTCGAAGATGAAGACCATTGGCGCGAAAGTCGTGCCAATTATCAGAATTTTGGTATTAGAAATAATCGTAATAATGACGAGAGAAATGACGGCGATGGGTTTCGCGTCAATATGATACAGAGAGGTAGAGGCAGAGGAAGAGGAAGAGGGAGTTATTCAGGTCGCGGTAGGGGGTACACCGCACAAAATAATAACGATGCGGGAAACTGATTTCCGCGAAGGTTGCGGGCCAAACGGAAGCGGACAGTATATACCGGCCCCGATTTAAGAAATGTTACTGAACCGACAGTAAAGTTATGAGACAGGTTAGAGACAGGCGTGGAACGACGCAACGTGTTGTTGCGAAACAAGCGTCAGGTGCAAGGGCGGATGAGTCATCTTCGCCGCACAGAGCAATACAGGTTAACAGGCGAGTGGAGCATCAGAGGCCAACGGCCCTGCCTAAGAGAACAGCTGTTCAGAGAGAAGCCGCTAGCAATGAGGCAGCATTAGATACGAACATTGCCGTAAGAGCTGGTGAATACATTAAGAGTGATAATCCCGTGGCGAAGGAAATAATAGATGAAACTGTGGATACACAGAGAGGTGCGGTTAGCAGTGTTAGCAATAAAGTAAATGGCGAGAATGAATTAGCAGAAGTAACTGATTGGCGTGTGCAGATCGACGATCTGTACAAAGGCCTCAAGCAATGTGAGTGGGAGGATTTTAAGAAGGAGTATGAGGCAAGGAAGTTAATTAGTGAAAAAGGAGATAGTAGGGACGTTGATAAGGTGACGTGGCCCGAGTTTAAAGAGGAGAGAGTAAATAGCGTCTCGCAAAGTACGCGTGCTGCCGATAGGACGAAGGTTAAAGATAGGAAGGAATTGGAGGATGAAATCCTAAGCATTGATGAGGAAGTAACTTCTGTTAACAATCCGCCAACAGTACAAGCTGCTACCGAAAGGCACCGTGAGGAAGAGGCAGGTAATTACCTGAAAGTAATTGAAGTCCACGAGGATTACACTAAATATGAAGTAACAGTGGATGTGAGTAAAGCTGATAATGAGGCCGTTTTGCCAAAAGAGGATATTGAATTAAAGCCTGACGAAAATGCAGAGGGAGAACTTAGTGCCTGTCTCAGAAAAGCTTTTATGTTAGAACCTGAAAGCGATCCAGAATGGTCGGATTCTGATGATAGTTCAGATGACGAATATTTCGGTACTAGTGAAAATAATGAGGATACAGCTAATTGCACTATTGTACCTAATGATGATGAAGATCCAAAACAAAATCCAGATGTTGAGACTGAACAAAGAAAGAAAGAGCCACCGGACGACTCAGTGTTTATTTTACAAAGAGTTCAAGTAAGTATATTGGAAATCCTGAGTGCTTAATGATTTCAATAATCAAAATTTTCAATACAGTGATCATAACAGTTTCAGGTTCCTCCCCCCCCCCCCCTTTTTCTTTTCTATTCATTTGAATTCTGAAGTGTACTGACCTGATTTGACCAGCAAAAATAAAGTCAATATAAAACCAAAATTTATGAGTGTTTTACCTTTTTCAAAATTGACATTGTATGTGTGTTTCGAAAGTGCTATTTCTAGGGTAACCTACGCCCGATTTTAGTCAGATCAATAGACAGTATGAAGTTTGTAGTAAACATTATTGTGTTTTGTTGTGTATTTATGGCTTGTCCATATTGGTACAGAAAGTGAAATATCAGTTCAGTAGATTTTCTGGTTCTAAAATTTACCATATTATGCAGTATTATTACATGTTGTTTTGCATGCACGTACATCAACTTGTACAGGGAAGAAACTCAGTTAATGCCTAATTAGGCTGGCGACCGTATTATTAACAATTTGGTAGCATCTGCTGTATTGTTTCTTGTCCGTTCTAACGTGTGGTTGCACTCCGGAATTGCTTGACGTATCAGTGTTATTACTGAGTGGGTGTAAGTCTGATTTGCCTCCATTCAGGTACACGCGGTCAACATCTATACAAAAATCCTTTCTCTTAAGGTGAAGCCCGTCAACTTACCATAGTACAGGCTCTAAAGAGTATCGTGTGCATTAGCAGATGTTACAGCATATGCACTATTAGACCAATTGTGTGATTGGATTGAAGAGTGCCTAGATAACAGAACGCACCATGTCTTTCTCAATGGAGAGAAGTCTTCCAAATTAAGAGTGATTTCAGTTGTGCAGCAGGCGGGTGTCGTAGGACCGTTGCTATTCACAATATGTATAAATGACCTTGTGGATAACATCTTAAGTTCACTGAGGCTTTTTCGGATGATGCTGTAGTATATCGAGAGGTTGTAACAATGGAAAATTGTACTGAAATGCAGGAGGATCTTTAACGAATTGACGCATGGTGCAGGAAATGACAATTGAATCTCAATGTAGACGAGTGTAATGTGCTGCGAGTACGTAGAAAGGAAGATCCTTTATCATGTGGCTACAGTAATTCCATAAATTATCTGGGAGTAGGCATTTGGAGTGATTTAAAATGGAATGTCCATATAAAATTAATCGTCGGTAAACAGATGCCAGACTGAGATTCATTGGAAGAATCCTAAGGAAATGCAGCCCGAAAACAAAGGAAGTAGGTTACAGTACACTTGTTCGCCCACTGCTTGAATACTGCTCACCAGTGTGGGATCTGTACCAGGTAGGGTTGATAGAAGAGAGAGAGAACATCCAACGGAGGGCAGCGCACTTCGATCATTTAGTAATCGCGAAAGCGTTACGGAGATGATAGAAAGACTCCAGTGGAAGACTCTGCAAGAGAGACGTTCAGTAGCTCGGTACGGACTTTTGTTGAAGTTTCGAGAACATACCTACACCGAGGAGTCAAGCAGTATATTGCTCCCTCCTACGTATATCTCGCGAAGAGACCATGAGGATAAAATCGGAGAGATTATAGCCCACACAGAGGCATACCGACAATCTTTCTTTCCACGAACAATACAAGACTGGAATAGAAGGGAGAACCGACAGAGGTACTGAAAGTACCCTCTGCCACAAACCGTCAGGTGGTTTGCGGAGTATAAATGTAGATGTAAGCATGGATGTGTGTGATGTCCTTAGGTTAGTTAGGTTTAAGTAGTTCTAAGTTCCAGGGGACTGACGGCCTCAGATATTATGTCCCATAGTGCTCAGAGCCATTTGAACCATTCTGAACCTTATCACATGAATCACTTGAGTAGAAATGACAGCTGTGCCAATGCACTGCCCTCCCATGGTTTTTGTCACCTCAGTGTGCTGCAGCCAGCACACTGCTTTGAACCATGGCCTTCGACATCTCATAGTACTTGACATTAAGTAGTCGGTGTGCTGCGGTGTGGACGCTACTGAAGTGTTTCTAGAGGGACTCATTTTGTCAAAGCCACATTTAAATAATTTTATCCCACTTGCTCTTTTACTTTTCACATTCACAGTTTCGAGATGCGTTACCTATTATCGTCCATGTGTATTTAATGCTGCGCACAGATTCTAAGATCATTGATGTAAAGGCGAAATTGTGACCACTGGAACTGTGTGCCAACTCATGTCTGCCTGTATGAAGACGAAGAAACAGCAAGAGGTACGCTCGCTGACAATAGAGCAGAGGGAAGACAGAAATGCGAGGAGCAAGCGGTGGAGTTGCCAGAACGGAAATGCGGGAGACAAAGCGTGAGGAGGAATGGGTGGGATTTCAGATGAATACAGTGGGTGGAGGGAAGGGTGGGGGGTGGCGGTGGTGGGAGGGGGTTGGGAGGTGGTGCTCAGCAGGTACAACGGCGCGCCAGCAGCTGTGGCGCCTGCGGGCGACAAGAGCCGGCTAATTGTTTTTCAAATCCCGCTTTTCATTTGCAGATGTGCGCTTGTTTCCAGCGCTGGAAGGGTCTTGACTCGTTTATTCACGCCAGGCCAGTGGGACCGGGCGGTGGAGAGCGGGTGGGTCGGGGGGTGGGGGGGGGGGGGGGAGGGATGGGGTCGAATAAAAGTAGAACACGGTTCCGCATCGAGGGAGAGCAAACAAGAGCCTAATGAAGCATCGTCTTGGGTTTGTCTAGCTTCCACTGAATATGGAGCGAGTAGTGCTGCATCTGTTACACAACAACAATATGGAGACATTATTCTGCGTCGAATGCTGCTGCTGCACCTTTTCAGCGGTATACCACCTGAGTGAGCAACACCAGTGGTGCAGGGACGTAAGGAGAACCACAGGTACATAGATATTCACTTCTTCTATTTACTGTTGGTAAACAAAGTAAGCTGAGGGCCTGCACATAGAGGTACCCAAGTTGTTCCCAAGCCTCAGATCAGTCATACTTCATTCAGTATTGATATTACCTGGTCCAAAAGAAAAGGTGAACATCTCGTATTAGGGAAAGTGGCTTACAGTTAGCCATAAAATGTTTTATGCACGAAGGATAATAGCGAAAGCACTGATGTGGAAGGTCACTTAATGTGTTTGCCAAATGTTGAGTAGATGGGAGGAACGTCGATGGTGTATACGGAAAATTCTGATGTAGTGTTTAACGTCCTTTATAAATGTTAGTATTCTTTATAAAATTTATGTGTTTGTTTCTCAATGAATATCAAATGCGTAATGTTTGTGTTATGTAGATTTACTGTGTGTTGTGTTATTGAGCAAATGGTGTGCGTAATCAGTTTTATCGTAATCCAGAATTAAGAAACTTAATCTGGAAAACCAATAGGCAGTGACCACAGTGAAATCAATCCCTCTGAAGCTTACTCAGTCTCGTGAGCACCGAGTTATATGGCCCTGTACAACAAACTGACAAAATTTCCTGTGCAAATAGACAATGAAATAAAGTTTCCTTAGCTCTAGAGTTGCAAAGGATGTAATCTTGGTATTCTGTTCTCTCCACAGTAGGTACAGAAAATATTCAGTCTTGGAACAGTGAAGTTCAATTCCGCCTGTAAAATACCTGCATACAAATAATATCAGTAGATTGACTGATAAATGAATATCCTTGCATATGTTCAGTGAAAACACTTGATATTGACTCGGCGTTGAGAAGTGCTGCCCACATTGAAACTATTACAAACATTAATACTTTTCTTATTCTGCCACATTAATATTTTTCTTATTCTGATGAAAAAAATTTCTTTTAAGAAAATATTCATTGGATTTAAATGAACACGACACAGAAGAGGATGTGGTACTGATAAGGGGATTTGATAAGATCGAATGCTTCAGTTTGAAAATTATATTCAAAATAAAGTTTCACCTTCACAAAATCTGATATGAAACGTTTTACATTAACTCCCGAATTAGTGGACTTCTCAACTGTTCCTAAATCCTCACTTACTTTCGTAATTAATAACTCTCAGATTGTTACATGAGCTAAAGTCAGACATCGTTTGACAAAACAGATTCCAAAATTTAGCTTATCTGTATCAAGCCTACAAAAAAACACAGAATATTACAAACCGCATATACCTAATCAACCTATAAATATGATGGAAAATACTCAGTTCCCAAATTAAAGGGCCAGTATTGTAAAATTCATCCAAATCCATATATCACGAGGTTGCATACTTAAAACAAAATATATAAAATTTCATTACCTTACAAATTTGTTCCAGTTGCTTTTAATTTGACTTACAATGTAAATTCATTACTCTTCTGTAATTGCCATGGACAATGATCAATATCTGTTTATGATCAGTATCACTTAAATTCTTGATAAGCTTGTTGTTGTTGTGGTCTTCAGTCCAGAGACTGGTTTGATGCAGCTCTCCATGCTACTCTATCCTGTGCAAGATTCTTCATCTCCCAGTACCTACTGCAACCTACATCCTTCTGAATCTGCTTAGTGTATTCATCTCTTGGTCTTCCTCTACGATTTTTACCCTCCACGCTGCCCCCAAATACTAAATTGGTGATCCCTTGATACCTCATAACATGTCCTACCAACCGATCCCTTCTTCTAGTCAAGGAGTGCCACAAAATCCTCTTCTCCCCAATTCTACTCAATACCTCCTCACTAGTTATATGATCCACCCATCTAATCTTTAGCATTCTTCTGTAGCACTACATTCCGAAAGCTTCTATTCTCTTCTTGTCCAAACTATTTATCGTCCACATTTCACTTCCATACATGGCTACACTCCATACAAATACTTTCAGAAATGACTTCCTGACCCTTAACTCTATACTCGATGATAACAAATTTCTTTACTACCGAAATGCTTTCCTTGCCATTGCCGGTCTACATTTTATACCTCTCTACTTCGACCATCATCAGTTATTTTGCTCCCCAAATAGCAAAACTCCTTTACTACTTTAAGCGTCTCATTTCCTAATCTAATACCCTCAGCATCACCCAATTTAATTCGACTACATTCCATTATCCTCGTTTTGCTTTTGTTGATGTTCATCTTATATCCTCCTTTCAAGACACTGTCCATTCCGTTCAGCTGCTCTTCCAGGTCCTTTACTGTCTCTGACAGAACTACAATGTCATCGGCGAATCTCAAAGTCTTTATTTCTTCTCCATGGATTTTAATTCCTACTCCGAATTTTTCTTTTGTTTCCTTTACTGATTGCTCAATATACAGATTGAATAACATCGGGGAGAGCCTTTAAACCTGTCTCACTCCCTTCCCAACCACTGCTTCCCTTTCATGCCTCTCGACTCTTATAACTGCCATCTGGTTTTTGTACAAATTGTAAATAACCTTTGTTCCCTGTATTTTAACCCTGCCACCTTCAGATTTTGAAAGAGTCTATTCCAGTCAACATCGTAAAAAGCTTTCTCTATGTCTACAAATGCTAGAAATGTAGGTTTGCCTTTCCTTAATCTAGCTTCTAAGATAAGTCGTAGGGTCAGTATTGCCTCACGTGTTCCACCATTTCTACGGAATCCAAACTGATCTTCCACAAGGTCGGTTTCTACCAGTTTTTCCATTCGTCTGTAAAGAATTTGTGTTAGTATTTTGCAGCCATGGCTTATTAAACTGATAGTTCGGTAATTTTCACACCCATCAACACCTGCTTTCTTTTGGATTGGACTTATTATATTTTTCTTGAAGTCTGAGGGTATTTCTCCCTGTCTCATACATCTCGCTTGCCAGATGGTAGAGTTTTGTCAGGACTGGCTCTCCCAAGGCTGTCAGTAGTCCTAATGGAATGTTGTATACTCCTGGGGCCTTGTTTCGACTTAGGTCTTTCAGTGCTCTGTCAATCTCTTCACGCAGTATCTTATCACCCATTTCATCTTCATCTACTTCCTCTTCCAATTCGATAATATTGTCCTCGTGTACATCACCCTTGTACAGATCCTCTACATACTCCTTCCACCTTTCTGCTTTCTCTTCTTTGCTTAGAACTGGGTATTCATCTGAGCTCTTGATATTCATACAAGTGGTTCTCTTTTCTCCAAAAGTCTGTTTCATTTTCCTGTAGGCGTATCTATCTTACCCCTAGTGAGATATGCCTCTACATCCTAACATTTGTCCTCTAGCCATCCCTGATTAGCTATTTTGCACTTCCTGTCGATCTCATTTTTGAGACTTTTGTGTTCCTTTTTGCCCACTTGTTTTACTGCATTTTTATATTTTCTCCTTTCACAATTAAATTCAATATATGTTCTGTTACTCAAGGAGTTATACTAGCCTTCGTCTTTTTACTCACTTAATCCTCTGCTGCCTTCATTATTTCATCCCTCAAAGCTACCCATTCTTCTTCTACTGTATTTCTTTCCCCCATTCCTGTCAATCGTTCCCTAATGTTCTCTCTGAAACTCTCTACAACCTCTGGTTCTGTCAGTTTATCGAGATCCCATCTCCTTAAATTCCCACGTTTTGCAATTTCATCAGTTTTAATATATAGTTAATAACCAATAGATTGTGGTCAGAGTCCACATCTGCCCCTGGAAATGTCTTACAATTTAAAAACTTGTTCCTAAATGTCTGTCTTGCCATTTTATAACCTATCTGAAGCCTTAGAGTATCTCCAGGCCTGTTCCATGTATACAACCTTCTTTTATGATTTTTGAACGAGGTGTTGGGCATGATTAAGTTATGGTTTGTGCCAAGTTTTACCAGCCGGCTTCCTCTTTCATTTCTTACCCCCATTCCACATTCACCTACTACGTTTCCTTCTTCTCCTTTTCCTACTATCGAATTCCAGTCACCCATGACTATTAAATTTTCGTCTCCCTTTACTATCTGGATAATTTCTTTTATCTCATCATACATTTCATCAATCTCTTCGTCATCTGCAGAGCTAGTTGTCATATAAACTTGTACTATTGTACTACTGTGGTAGGCGTGAGCTTCGTGTCTATCTTGGCCACAATAATGCGTTCACTATGCTGTTTGTAGTAGCTTACCCGCACTCCTATTTTTTTTATTCATTATTATACCTACTCCTGCATTATCCCTATTTAATTTTGTATTTATAACCCTGTATTTACCTGACCAGAAGTCTTGTTCCTCCTGCCACCGAACTTCACTAATTTCTATTACATCTAACTTTAACCTATCCATTTCCCTTTTTAAATTTTCTAACCTACCTGCCTGATTGATAAGCTAATAGCCTCACAAATTAATAATACACGCTTTTCACTGTTATAAAATTAGCTACGACCTATTATGACTGGCTCTGTGTGAGCAGAAACAATATCATTCATCACTTCATTTTATAAAAACTGTACTATGCTGCGTCCATAGACCAACAACTCAATTCTTACAGCGACTCACTAGCTTTAAGTTTTTTATCCTACCTATAACAGATGTGACATTCCTGGCGGTGCCTGTGGGAGAGTTCGCCACTTGTACTGAACTTGCTTCTGCTTGGTCAGCACAGTCGGGTGTTGGGCGCAAAAACGTCTAACTTCTCTTATTAATTATTTATATACTTTTCATTGTATTTAATCCAGTTTTCAGTATGACAGTCACCCATGGTTACCCTACGAGTCTACTGTTTTTGTTTATTAAATTTCACTAGTTTTGAGAAACATAAGATTAATGATATTACGACCGAAGTGATTCGGACACCTTCGGGTCACCTTGACGCGCCTGGGAGACAAAGTACTTAGGCTGCGCTAGCCACTCTGTTTCGGGTGTCCTTCAGAGCTGGACATGTATCTCTCTCTCGGACGGGCATGTCGTAGTCTATATTTGAAGTTTTTAGAAAAGTAACCGTACTATTAAGAAATCTATGTCGAGTGCTGTAGAAGACAGTGTAAAAAGTGATATTTTAAAATATAAACAAACAAGATACATTAGTGAGAGGTGTTGCCTACCATCATTACCAGTACTGCACATCTTGCCCTCTGTAGATACAAAGACTAACCTGGACAAGTGGGATCCCATATAAAAAAGCACAAACACAGGTACAGGTCCGAGATGACGGCATAGTAGCCTCCGCCGAAGAAGATCCTAAGACCGATGAGCTGTCTTCTGCGCTGGGGACACAACTTTAGAAGTCGACAGGTTGGTGGAAAGCACAGGACTCTTATTCAATCTCTACAGATCTCTCAAGTTTTCAGATCTGACTTCCAACACGACAACGTATAATTTATACAAAGTGCAACGGCAACTGCCATTGCGCTCCGCGCGCTCCTTCTTACAATCGGTTCTGCCACTCAGGCAACATTTTTGGTTCAATGGTGTCAAACATACAATGTCTTCTACATATGACAACCGTTTCAGGTCATTTTTCACGAATTATATTACAAAATCGGTCTCCACGTACAAGTGGACCCCTTACAAATGGTATTTGATTATGTTTTTGAAAGATGTAAGTTCGTAAACTTGCACTACTGAGTTAGTTTTCACAAAATTCGGATTGCCGACTGTGTCGTGTTGTAAAACCATGTACCTACGTTTTGTAAACTGTTGAATGTCCACTCCAATACGGTACGGTATGTTGTGTTAGGAGTAATCAACTCAGTTGATGGTTGGAGTGCTGACACATTGTCTGCGAATCTAGTAATTATGGCAACTGATGCTTTATGCGTGGGGATCGTATCATCCTGTACCGCATCAAAACAGCCTGAAGATGACGCAATGAAGCGTCGAAACTGGTAGCGACAAAATAAAATAAAATCATAAGGACGGCTGTAGGTGTTTTATTTTTAGTCACGACCACTAATGAAAGGGTCCATAGAATTGGCTTTTGTGACAGTGATAAATGCGTCCGCTGTGGTCTGGTCGACACCTTACGCGATCGCTTCACTTGTGGCGGTCATCTCATTAACTGGAAATGGGTGCAAGAAAGTACCGAACTGCGTGCCCCAGCTCGCAGCTGGTCGCATTCTTAATAGAGACGCTCATTTCAGCTGGCACTACAACAAGAGATTTCAGCCGACTGAGGCATCTGAGCATGTGTTCTACAGCCAACACCTTGTCCTGAGAAACATAGCTGCCAACTTTATCGAAAGGAAGTCTATTTGCGCGTCAGAGAGTCAGTATTCTTGCTCGAAGGATCATACATCGTATTAATACTCCTAGGTACACTAAACACCACTGTTTCCAAATGTACCACCGAGCCTGTCAATTCCGGACCCCATGACCGTCAAACATGGTGTGTGTCCTTAATATTTTTCAGGTGCACGTTTCTTGTCTTCTCTCTTACCCAGCAAAAATCCATTCTTCCTCATAAGACGATGCGTTTTGTCTGTTACTGTCGCCTCAGACCCAGACAGGGAAAGGTGTTGTTACTTTATGATGCAGTACATCGGTTTTCACCACGGTGCGATGCATGGCTGTGACAACGAATCACTCTCCAAAATATAACGTCATAGGGAAGCTTGCCCTTGAAACAGTTTCACTGCCCTAGTAAACGTGCAGAGCTAATTAAGTATGAACGTTACAGTGGCCTCGATACTTTACAAATGTCATTTTAAACACAGATACCTGCTTTATTCATTAGAATGCCTACGTTCATCCCGCAAACCATAGTGCGAGTGACATACTGTAAAGGCGTGGTGAACGGAATCTCTTCCAGTGACGGTGCATTTAGAAGCATCACTGGATAAGAGCAGGTACCTATTCCGTACGTTAACCTGAGAAATAAGGCGTTAATCGCGACGAAATGCGCTGCACTAGACACTACAGGAGAGCGAACAAACACTTCTTTCAGCTGCCATCTTTCTGGGCGAGCTGTAGAGCTCTATGAGTCACAGTCAACTTCTTGTCCGTCCAGACCTGTCACTCCCAGAATCCGTGTACATCTACATCTATATGGATACTCTGAAAATCACATTTCAGTGCCTGGCAGAGGGTTCATCCAACCACTTTCACAATTCTCTATTATTCCAACCCCGAACAGCGCGCGGAAAGAACGAACACCTACATCTTTCCGTGCGAGCTCTGTTTTCCCTCTTTCATCATGACGATCGTTTCTGCCTATGTAGGTCGGCGTCAACAAAATATTTTCCCATTCGGAGGCGAAAGTTGGTGACTGCAGTTTCGTGAGAAAATTCCTCCACAACGAAAACGCCTTTGTTTTAATGATGCATCATTTCAGTGACACTCTCTCCCCTATTTCGCGATAGTACAAATCGTGCTGCACTTCTTTGAACTCTTTCAATGTACTCCGTCAACCCTATATGGTAAGGATCCCACACCGCAAAGCAGTATTCTAAACGAGGACGGACAGGCGTAGTTTTGGTAGTCTCCTTAGTAGGTCTATTACATTTTCTAAGTGTCCTGCCAATGAAACGTACTCTTTGGTTTGCCTTCTCCACAACATTTTATAAGTTTTCCTTCAATTTAAGTTGTTCGTAATTGTAATTCCTAGATATTTAGTTGAATTAACGGTCTTTAGATACGAGTGATTTATCGTGTAGCCGAAGTTTAACGGATTCCTTCTAGCCCTCACGATATTTCGATACTTAGGGTCAACTGCCAATTTTCGCTCCATTGCTTTGCAATGTGTTTTGATCTTCTGATGACTTTACTAGTCGATAAACGACAGCATTATCTGCAAACAACCTAAGACGACTGCTTAGATTGTCTCTCAAATCGTTTGTATAAATAAAAATCATTCTCTGTCATACAAGCGATTTTTCTCTTCATTCACATGTGTTAGGCAGCGTAACAGATATTACTAACATACGTTTGATAGACGTTATATACGATACTTGAGTCAATACCAGCCAACGACTAATGAAAACAGAGATAAGATTAAAGTTCAACAGGAAGCCTACAAGATATGACTACTGCCTTAAACTGTACGTATGGAATACCACAACCTCAAAAATCCCCTCCTTAGCTAACCACAATGATAAGAATAATTCTTTTTTTCACTTTGCCATGTTTTAATAGCAGATGTAGGAAACGCTCATGCTCTTAGAAAACATTCATCGCAGGGTCTTCAGCTTCTAACGAAACGAATAATGGAAGAGAACTGAATACATGTTAGAAGTTTTAGATATACGTATTCAAATGAATCTACAGGTATAAACCGAGAGTTCCCAGACTATTATACATCTATATGCGAAAAATATATTCTCCTTGAGCTCAGCGTGAAGGAAAAATTGAGGATAATATAGAGGGGGCGACTAATTCTGTATTCAGGGAACGGCAAAACAAAAATCGCGTCGTACCACTGAATTTTTCAGGATGTTAGAACATAGAAAACAAGAAGTTAATTGGAGTATGTTAATTTCATTATCTGACAAGTAAATTTTGAGGACCCTGAAAGGTGTCAGTGAAGACAAAAAGGACGCCAGGGTAGACAGATGAGAAAAGTAACGGAAAAGATGATATGCAAACATCTTATTTATCACCAACACGTTTCAGTATAAATGCCAAGGAATTAACAGAGTGATCAATAAAATAGGGCAAGAAGCTTAATAATAGAAAAAGAAACGATAAAGAAGGAGATACGAGGCTAAGTATGCAGATGATTAAACAGTGCTGGCACAATCAAAGGAAGAACTAAAAATTACGCAGGAGTGGGCTGTAAAGTTGGGAAAGTAATACCGAACGAAGTATTTATGGGACGTCGAAGTTAAAGAACATGTTCTCCATATCATGAACTTCGCTTAAAATCGGGTGTATTACGCAGTGGCATATGCTACAGAAGACGACAAACAATTTTATGTAGATTTATATCTACTACTTGACAATTAAATACTCTGAACTTGTTCTAATGGTTTGTAATTTCTTTACAATGCTCGACAAAATGCCTGCAAAAGCTTCTATGTGCACCACATGGATGAGTATTTCTCACAGATATCACAGTGCTAAAATTTATCAAACACACTGCGAAAGGCAACTTGTTTGGACTATTTAATTGGTTGAGAATGTTGGCAAAATTTAGTGTACTAACAACATTTATTTTACCAAACAAGACATAAATTATACTAAACAAGTTATAGATTGAATTTTCTAAACAACTAACGGATGATTAAACACTCGAGTGGGTGGTGCCTGGTTGGCTAGGACAGTTTATGTAATGGATGAGTGAGTCAAGTACTCTGGCCCTAAAGATGTGGATTAAACAAGCTGAATAGATCCGACGCTGAGCAGAATTTAATTGAACAAATCTCCTGAAGTTTCCCTACATAGGTGTAGCTGAGAGCAAGTGGCGATTGAGATCTGTACGCCCTGACAATGCTGGAGCGGCAGTACGTTAGAATCGATTGTGGCCACGAAAGAAATGCAAAAGTCCCACGGTCTAGCGATCAGACAGACGAATCGCAATTTACTCTCTACCAGAGCCCTGAAATCATGGTAGATTTCAGTGTGTGACACACCTGTCCGCTGGTAGTACCAAGGACCAATTTGGCTTGCAACGGTACTTTCGCGTTCTCGTCAATACGGTACCAGAACGTTTGAGTTCTACCACTGTAAAGATCCGCGATTCGGAATGTCAGAACTGTGCAATAAGTAGCGGCAGGAACACCACCACAAAATCACGCAGCACTAACACTCCAAACCATCGACTCTCGGAGAGAAATTTTAACCGTGTTCAACTCAATGATAAGGTATCGAACCATTTTCCTTCTAATCATACAGTTTGCGGGAAAAGCGGTGAGAATAATTACTTTTGGAAACCTTTTATCAGACAAAGTCTGTTACAACAATAAACTGTTTCGCTTAATAAAATGGCCGCCAGCCCAAATCGGGCACAGTGTCTACATTTCACTTACTACGGTCACTTGGCAGTAAGTACTATTAATTCCTCTTTCTGTTACTTATGGAATTTATCACTATACTTCAGTAATTATTTAAAGAAGACACACATATGTTTCAACAAGGATACAAAAAAATATTAAACTTATAGCTGTCATTCATACTTCCAAAACTATTATTTAACACGACTAAATTTCATTTCTTTAGGACTGTTATTTGTTAATGTTTTACTAAAACCAATATTTGACTGGCTTTCTTTGACATGGAGAAGCAGCATGAACAATTACTGTTAAGATTGTTGCAGTTAAACAAATATGTTACTTTACTTTCAGAAATACTATTGAAAACTTATCCTCATGGTCACACAAAGCTGTAGCCCTTAAACTGATACTTGTAAATTTTAGCATTTAATAATGATTTTCAGAATTTACTACCAAAACAGTACTCTTGCCAGTAATTTACTATCATTTGAGCTTCAATAAACATCAGGATACTCGAAATAAATTCATTTAGGTGAGGATCCTACTGAGGTAAATGACATAGGAGTATCACGGTTAAACACAAAGGTACATTTAACACTTATATTTCAGTGATTGAAGATAGATGGTTCATACTGTGATATACTTCTAAATAAAGTACTTTGCCTGTTACTGATGTCGAAGGTGGCGTGAGGCGGTGCTGCGTAGTAACATTGCGCAGGTACGGCTCTTGATGTACATAGCTCTGTCTTCCTCTTGGTGGCGACGTTAAAATTACAAATTTCTGGGCTATTAATTTATTGCCGTACTGTGCCAATCATGTAGAACACAACCGAGGCCATAAAACCCAGCCTTATAGGTAAATTCGGGGCCTATAGTGCTTGACCAACATAATGCGTGTTCACCACCTGCAGGGCAGCTACCGACAGTATGAGCCACTTGCGCGCCAATTCTCACTCGCGCGCCCCACCACCTTTTCCATTCTCTCCCACAGAACGGAGTTCCGCTCTACCTATGATCTCTACACCTTTTCAATTTACACTTCGGCTTACAAAAAACCTAAATATGTGTGGTGTCACCGCCAGACACCACACTTGCTAGGTGGTAGCCTTTAAATCGGCCGCGGTCCGTTGGTATATGTCGGACCCGCGTGTCGCCACTGTCAGTGATTGCAGACCGAGCGCCGCCACACGGCAGGTCTAGAGAGACTTCCTAGCACTCGCCCCAGTTGTACAGCCGACTTTGCTAGCGATGGTTCACTGACAAATTACGCTCTCATTTGCCGAGACGATAGTTAGCATAGCCTTCAGCTACGTCATTTGCTACGACCTAGCAAGGCGCCATTATCATTTGCTATTTATCTTGTGATGCATGTACCGTCCGACCGATGTTCACCAATTATGGATTAAAGTTAAGTATTCCAACAGCTACGTTCTTTATTTGCTAGACTCAAATCCTTCAACTGTTCCAGACCTCACGCCAGCCTGCGTGAGCTTAAAAGCGTGCCTTTCGGCTACCCGTCATTGTGGATTGGCTGTCTTGCCAGTCCACAACAGTATGAACCATCTACAATTGCATGACAGCACATACATACAAAATTTACATAATTAATTACAGTTGTACTTGAAATATTACATAATTATTTACAAAATATGTTTTAATACATTTATTCCACCTACGTCAAAGAGGTTATTTTAAACAGATAAACTACACATAACAAAAGCTTACTCTCGTTATAGTACTTTCTTAATTTTTCAAAATTATTATGGAACAAATAATTTTAAAATATACAGATTAATGGCAGTATTATATTTACAATAGCATTACAGGCTCACTTATACGACATAGCGCACAGGGATACCAAACGTCAAGAGTGGTAAACCAAACTAATAAGTATACCCTCGGCAAACGTATAGTCCGAGATGTTTGAAGTCACACTGTCGGTACAGTAAGATCTTCACCACAGGTACCACAGGCAAGTAAAGTCAGTCTCAGGAAAGGTGCTAAGTACCAACCACACATGCCAGATCTGCGACCGCATGCACAGTGTCTTGAGCCAATGACAAGGTTCTAGAGGCGCTAAATCTCCCCTCCCACACGACGGTACACATTCATGTCGAACCAGGGAGAGAGTTAAGAAACCTGAAAAAAATAAACTGCCAATTACTGGCTTTTTTAAGTTTTTGCAGAAGGGAAAAGATGATTTTCTTCGAAGTCATGTCTCTTCCCATGGCAATAAACAAACAGATACAATCTCAAAGATCTTTATCTAAATCATCTTTGCCTTGGATCTTCTAAGTCCTAGCTGTTGTTGTTGTTGTGGTCTTACAGTCCTGAGACTAGATTGATGCAGCTCTTCATTCTACTCTATCCTGTGCAAGCTTCTTCATCTCCCAGTACCTACTGCAAACTACATATTTCTGAATCTGTTTAGTGTATTCATCTCTTGGTCTCTCTCTACGATTTTTACCCTCCACGCTGCCCTCAAATACTAAATTCCTGATCCATTGATGCCTCAGAAGATGTCCTACCAACCGATACCTTCTTCTAGTCAAGTTGTGCCACAAAATCCTCTTCTCCCCAATTCTATTCAATATCTCCTCATTAGTTATGTGATCTACCCATCTAATCTTCAACATTCTTCTGTAGCACCACATTTCGAAAGCTTCTATTATCTTCTTGTCCAAACTATTTATCGTCCATGTTTCACTTCCATACATGGCTACACTCCATACAAATACTTTCAGAAACGACATCCTGACAGTTAAATCTATACTTGATGTTGACAAATTTCTCTTCTTCAGAAACGCTTTCCTTGCGATTGCCAGTCTACATGCTCTCTACTTCGACCATCATAAGTTATTTTGCTCCCCAAATAGCAAAACTCCTTTACTACCTTAAGTGTCTCATTTTCTAATCCAATTCCCTCAGCATCATCCGACTTAATTCGATTACATTCTATTATCCTCGTCTTGCTTTTGTTGACGTTCGTCTTATATCCTCCTTTCGAGACACTGTCCATTCCGTTGAACTGCTCTTCGAAGTCCTTTGCTGTCTCTGACAGAATTACAATGTCATCGGCGAACCTCAAAGTTTTTATTTCTTCTCCATGGATATCAATACCTACTCCGAATTTTTCTTTTGTTTCCTTTACTGCTTGCTCAATATATAGTCCTAGCTATCAGGTGTAATAAAGATACCATCTCTAAAGTGTCCTCAGATGCCGGAGTTTCCTTATTCTTCAGGGGTGGCCGAGGAAACTGGCTCATTGGCCTTCTTGCAATGTCGGCGAACACGAAAACACGTGAATATTTATTACGCGTGGCTCTGCACACGTTGCCCAGTTTACGACTCCGCTGTGTAGATGTGTTACTTTAGACCGTCGCCCCTGCCCCAGGCTTCTGCTGGCGCCGCGACAGGTGTTGCAGCGCTGAGTCTTTGCAACACGCGCCCAACGCGTGGACCGCTAACACCATACGAAACACATCCCAAAATCGAGTTGCACATGCTCTATGGCACGATTTACCGTCTTGACACCACGAAAGAAGATAAAGTAAAGTACATCCCTCCCTTGGGCAGTGTACAAGAAACTACGGAAAGTAAACACAAACAACTTCACTGGCCATGGTGATACTTGTGAAGGCTCTTCTACGACGATGTTACTACAGTGTACGATGCTGAGTTGCGGTCAAATTACGACAGATCTCCCTGTTCTCCTGGGAGCGGAAATCGGACAACAACTGTGAAGTCCAAAGAAATAATAGCAACACTCTGTTGTTTGGAGTATTCAGTATTGCAACGTGCTTGGTTTGGCATGCCACAAAAAGTGTCAGTTGTTGATGAGATATAACCTGCAACGGAATTTTAATTCAATGTCCTACCAGCCAGTGAATGTTGGTGTGAAGATGTCAAAAACGCGCAACTCGTTTTACCACGTTCAACAAGGACTCGTGCTGAAAACTAATGGAGATGACAACAAACAAAATAACACCGAAATAGAACAAATGGAAAATTATCCTAAGCAACACAATATCAACATTAAATTACGTTAACCAGTTCATCCATGGAGACTATTTACATACCGCACCTTCTCTGATCTATAAACCTACTATGTACACTTATTTTATGAGTGGTTTTACATGACAACATGGTGGATGCCAAGAGATTTCCTTGATTTCAAGGTCTCTAGCTCCAGAGAGTTCAAGCGAGCGATTCTCAGAACATAGACAGGTCCATAGCACACTACCGGCCATTAAAATTGCTACACCACGAAGATGACGTGCTACAGACGCGAAATTTAACCGACAGGAAGAAGATGCTGTGATATGCAAATGATTAACTTTTCAGAGCATTCACACAAGGTTGGCGCTGGTGGCGACACCTAGAACGTGCTGACATGAGGAAAGTTTCCAACCAATTTCTCATAAACAAACAGCAGTCGACCGGCGTTACCTGATGAAACGTTGTTGTGATGCCTCGTGTAAGGAGGAGAAATGCGTACCATCACGTTTCCGACTTTGATAAAGGACGGATTGTGGCCTATCGCGATTGAGGTTTATCGTATCGCGACATTGATGCTCGCGTTGGTCGCGATCCAATGACTGTTAGCAGAATATGGAATCGGTGGGTTCAGGCGGGGTCGAGATGACAGGCATCTTATTCGCATGGCTGTAACGGATGGTGCAGCCACGTCTCGATCCCTGAGTCAACAGATGGGGACGTTTGCAAGACAACAACCATCTGCACGAACAGTTCGACGACGTTTGCAGCAGCATGGACTATCAGCTCGGAGACCATGGCTGCGGTTACCCTTGACGCTGCATCACAGACAGGAGCGTCTGCGATGGTGTACTCAACAACGAACATGGGTGTACGAATGGCAAAACGTCATTTTTTCGCATGAATCCAGGTTCTGTTTACAGCATCATGATGGTCGCATCCGTGTTTGGCGACATCGCGGTGAACGCATATTGGAAGCGTGTATTCGTCATCGCCATACTAGCGTATCACCCGGCGTGATGGCATGGGGTGCCATTGGTTACACGTCTCGGTCACCTGTTGTACGCATTGACGGCACTTTGGACAGTGGACGTTACATTTCAGATGTATTACGACCCGTGGCTCTACCCTTCATTCGATCCCTGCGAAACCCTACATTTCAGCAGGATAATGCACGACGGCATGGTACAGGTCCTGTGGGGGCCTTTCTGGATGCAGAAAATGTTCGACTGCTGCCCTGGCCAGCACATTCTCCAGATCCCTCACCAATTGGAAACGTCTGGTCAATGGTGGCCGAGCAACTGGCTCGTCACAATACGCCAGTCACTACTCTTGATGAACTGTGGTATCGTGTTGAAGCTGCATGGGCAGCTGTACCTGTACACGCCATCCAAGTTCTGTTTGACTCATTGCCTAGGCATATCAAGGCTGTTATTACGGCCAGAGGTGATAGTTCTGGGTACTGATTTCCCAGGATCTATGCTCCCAAACTGCGTAAAAATGTAATCACATGTCGGTTCTAGTATAATATATTTGTCCAATGAATACCCGTTTATCATGTGCATTTCTGCTTGCTGTAGCAATTTTAATGACCAGTAGTGTAGATGGGGTAGAATTTGTGGCACAGCTGTTTCTGTTTGTTAGATAGAAACTTCTAAAGAGTACTTTACGACCAATTCGGTGCTGTCACTCGCGTGCTTTTCTATCCCAACTCTCTTTCAGTTTCTCTCCAGCCTCACGCAACTTCCTGAATGCAAGGTCAAAAACTTGTTTGTGTTGTTCTCAAGTTCACTGGGGAAAATTTACAACTTCACGAATGAGATCTGTGGGTTGCCTGTTCCTGAGAACTGTTACTGGTGCTATTTTGGTGACACTGTGTGGCAACTCGTTCATCATGCATTGTAAGTCACGTAGGAAAACACCCCAGGTGGCGTGTCGTTTTACGCAGTAGATGCGGCAGAGGTTCCCCAGATTTTCATCACTCTCTCCGCTTGCTGTGATTGTGGATGTCGTATGGAAGTGAATATGAGTTTGATTCTGTGTTTCCGCACCTCTTTACACTTCTCTGACCGGGACTGAGGTCCATTGTCGGAGATGATCCTGTTGACATGGCCGACTTGCTTGAGGAAATCCTTGCAGAATGCTCTACATACTGACTGCGCAGTTACTTTCTTGAGCAGCGTTAAAGTGACATACTTGGATCTCAGTTCTACTACCACAAGGACGTATCAGTAGTCTCTATTTGTTCTTACTAGTGGGCCCATTAAATCTGCTGTTGCAAAGTGCTTCAACTTTGATGGGATAATGAGATACAGAGGTCCTTACATTGCCACAGTGACGTGCTTTGACTTCTGACACGCTTTGCAAACAGCCAAAACCCGGCGGATTCTTCTGTCCATATTCTTGAAGTGGCGCAGTGTGCGTAATTTTAAATAGCACTTCCTGGGTCCAAAATGTGCGTAACTCAGGTGCGTCTGCTAGATGATCTTGTTCACCAGTTCATCTGGAATGCAAACGCGCATGGCGCTCTTTCTGCCTCACAGAATGTCTTTTCGTGCCAAGTGAAACTGCCTCAGTTTTGATTCGCTCTTGTCTTTCATCTCTGTTTTAGAGCAAATAGCCCTCACAGAATGCCTTGTCGTACCAAGTAAAACTGCCTCAGTTTTGATTCCCTCTTGTCTTTCACCCTCTGTTTTAGAGCAAATAGACCTGGACCCTGGTCCTGCTCCTTGCTGATATCCTTGAGGCTCGAGGTTACATCATTTTCAAATGCAACTTTCTTTATATAGAACAAGCTGTATTGTTCGTCTTCCAGTGGGTTGGCCTCACTTGCCTCTAGCCCCACAGGTGAAACTGACAGCGCATCCGCAATGATGTTCTCCTTCCCTGGTATGAGAGTGGTAGAAAAGTCATACTCCCGGAGCGAGAGTGCCCATCTCGTTACACGTTTGTTTCGGAGTTTCGCTGTGAGCAGGAATTCCAAGGCTTTGTGATCGGTGTATACTCTTGTTTTTCTCCCATACAAGAAAAAACGAAAGTTTTTGAAGTGGAAAACAACCGCCAAAGCTTCTAACTCAGTCACAATATAACTTCTTTCACATTTGCTGAGGACTCGGCTTCCAAAAGCAATGGTTTTGTGCACCATGTTTCCCTCGTGCTGATATCGTTGGAAACTCACTACAGCAATCCCAGAGTAGGAGCTGTCTGACGCCATGTAAAAGTCCTCCTCCATTGGCGCATTAATCAGCGCGGTTTTGAGGCCTTGGAGTTCATCTTCGGCCACGTCGTCCCATTCCCACGTCGTCTTTTTATCTCTGAGATAGCATAGCCGCGGGGTCGCTAATTTCTTCACATCGGCGAATCGTTTATAGAAATTTGCGATGCCAAGGAAGCCACGTAGTTGTTTCTTGGTTGTTGGCGTTACAAATTTCATAATTGCCTCTATTTTTTCCGGGACTGGTGTGATTCCTTCCGTGGTAATGATATATCCTTTTACTGTTGAGTTTCCTATGCATGACTCGTGATGTTGGCGGTTATGACGCATGCTTTGAAGGTCTGTAGGATTTCTCTGAGGATCGCATTGTGTCCTCCCCACGTCAAGAGGTCGTCCACGTAGGTGGTGATCCTTTGCTTAATGGAATCCTTTAAGATGCTATCAGATCCTCTGATGAAGGCAGATGAAGACACATTTAGCTCGAGTGGTAGTCGTTTAAATCGATAGCGTTTTCCGAATGCAAGGACCGCCGTATATGGTTCAAATGGCTCTGAGCACTATGGGACTTAACATCTGTGGTCATCGGACCACTAGAACTTAGAACTACTTAAACCTAACTAACCTAAGGACAGCACATACATCCATGCCCGAGGCAGGATTCGAACCTGCGACCGTAGCGCCTAGAACTGCACGGCCACACCGGCCGGCACCGCCGTATATTTCCTGTAGTCTGGGTGGAGCATAATTTGCCACAAACTGGACCGCAAGTCGAGAGATGAAAAAAACCGTAACACCATGGAAATTTTGGAGGAGTTCCTCCAGCTTTCCCGGACGATCTGTGTCTGGCTTAATGATTGTAGTGATTTTTCGCGAATCCAGCACCAAACGGATCGAGCCGTTAGCCTTCTCTACCAATGTGAGTGGGTTGTTGTACGTGGAGCTTGTTGGTTCAATGATGTCTTCGTCAAGCATTCTCTTGATCTCGAGAAAAACCTTCTGTCTGTAGGCGTGTGGGATTTCATACGGAGGCACGAAGAATTTAGTTTGTTCCCGCACCAGAAACCCATACATGAAATTTCGGATTGCTCCGGTTTTCGGTAGAAAGACTTCAACATTTTCCTTTAATATTCCTTCTAGTTCTTCTTTTTCCTGTGTCGGGATGTTTACTAAATTACCTAGCATGTGGTCAATAACCTCGCGCACCTATTGTCGAATTTCCTCTATATCTTGTGTGTTGCGACTACACTCGTGGTGGCATTATTGACTTTTTCTTCCCTTCTTTTTGCTGTGTAGTTTAGATTGAGGCATTCGGCAGGGATTTGCGCACGTACTGCGTGGAAATCTTCATGGCGCCGTCTTTATGTAAAGTCAGCTCTACTCGCCCTTCGTCCAATACGGCTTTTTGTTGATTTAGGAAATCCATGCCAAATATTATCTCAATTACCAAAGATGGGACGACAAAAAAGTTAGCTTCTAAGGTGTGCACTTGGCAGCTGAAAGTCAACCTAGTTTGTAACTACACTTTTGTATGCTTCCCTCTCAGAGCGCCGGTGATTTTGGTGTTCTTCAGCGTGAGTGCCGGCCAAGAAAAATTCGCAGTGCGTTTTTTGTAAGCCGAATCAGATATCGCCGTCACTTGGCCAGACTATCCCGGTTAGATTGACCTTCTCGACTGTGATGTGAATGATGCGGTGTAAATCAGTTTCTCCTACCAGTTCTCTTGTATCTTCGTACTATAACAGGATAATATCTCTCGTTCCGATACTTTCTGCGGGTTTGGTTTGGGCTGAATCCGCAGCGGCTGTGTATCAGTTCCTGTCTGAATTTTTTCTGCGTAACCCCTGCAAGGGATTAGGTGACCTCAATTCGACATATTCGCTACGCTGGTCATTCCACTGACCTTGACCCTTGTATGTCCTGCTGCTGCTTTGCTGTTGGTCCCTAGAATCCTGTTGGCCCTGGTACGAGTTCTGTTTCTCTCTCCAGTTTCCGTTTCGTCGGTAGTTTTAGTTGTTATGACTATAAATTCCTCGTCCTCGCCTATTTTCCCATGATGGCTGCTTTTTCCATTGTAGTTTGAATTTTGGTTTCGATTCGATCGATGTTTTCCCTCATTTCGTCCATCGTCAATCCTCTCTGGCGAATCTGGCCAGTTACGGTCATTATTTCTACTTCTTTCCTGCGAGTTGTGAATTTCATTCACGTAATCGAGTTCGTACAGCGCCCTCTTGAAAGCTTCGATTGAATCGCTGCATCTACTGATGAGCAGTTGCTTGTAACGTAAAGATAATTTAATTTAGCAGTGCCTTGTAAGTTCCGTAGGACTGTATGGCTGATCCAAGAATCGCTTATTCTTGACCAGAAATTCGAAGAATGTGACAGCACTGCGGAATCCTGACGCTTCTAAGTCCTTTCCTAACATGATCTGTTTTATCCTCTCTTGTGTCTTGCGACCAGTATGTGCTAAGGAATGAGTCCTCAAATTCTGGGTAGGAGGGACAACTCTCCGCAACTCCGCGCATATGTTCTGCAATCGACCCTTCTAAGAAATCACAGATAAACTGGAGCTGGTACTTCAGTGGCCAAGATTCTGGTAGCACGTGATCGTACTGTGCCATCCAGATCTTTCGGTGTAATGCGTTGTTTGCCCCCTTGTAGACTTGAAAATTATGGATGGTCAAGAAACGTTTGTGGTAGTAAGGTCCGACGTATCCGACGTACAAATTTTCGCTCTCGTCTGCACTGCATGATTCCATGTATCCGTGCCCAAACGATCCTTGTGCACTGTTATGGTATCCCGTCGTGTTGTCAGATTCACGTAATAACATTTCTGACCTCCATAGACGTGTACAATTGTTTTTCGGCTCGGTCTCTGACATGCTTCGTGTTACCGACGGAGCGTGTTCTATTACGCGTTTCGCCGAGGCAGGAGCATATTCCTGCTGCATTCGCCCATGTGCATGGGGTGTGTCCTCATACAGCGGTTCGGAGAGTTGCACAGCATTTTAATCACTTCTGCGATGCTCTCGAGGGCGCTCTACAGGACGAGATTGTGTCTGCAATTGCGCGACACGCTCATGAGCCTGCCGAACGCCAGTGATCTCATGCTTTTAGCTCCCTACCAGGCTCCATCAACGTTTGCTCAGGCCGTTAACTTTCTGGAGTCTCGCTTAAGGTGCATTAGGTTGTAGTCAAATCTTTAATAATTTTCCGTATGCGACAAGTAGGTGGGAGTGTAACTTGTCCTCTATCAAATGTTTCCATCTAGATATCACTGAAAGGGAAGCGCTGAAAAAATGTAATTTCAATTAGCTTCATTGTAGTAGTTGTACGAAGAATATCGGCGAGAATAACTGGTAATGAGAAGCTGAGAGATTTCTTAGTACGTAAACTACACTTGTGTGTAAAACTTGACATATGGTAGGTGAAATGACCGAAACCCATATCCCCTTTACGCTTTGGAGTTAAACATACTGTTACGTTTAACAATAAATTCAGCATATGTTTACATGTGGTCATAAATGGTCAGTGTTGCTAACGGTGACGTATTTTTCCACTACAATAACAGTTTTTAAGCCGAGGAACAAAGGCTTCCATACTTGGGGCCTGGGGGTTCACAGTCTTTTTCCTCCCCCCCCCCCCCCCCCTTTCTCATAGCTCTCACGGAAGGGAAAAGATATAGTGCAGTCAGATATTTTTCTTTCAGGAGATGTTTTAAAAGCCCTTATTTCGCAGTTTTCGGAACTGGATCTTTTTATGGCTACTTAAAGGTTGTCATTCGTCTTCCAAAATATTAAAAATACTCCATATTTCTAGGTCTAGCCCCTTCCACCCTCCCCCCCCCCCCTTTGCTTACAAACTATCGTATCTGCGCCTTTGACCAGGAGGATAGTGCAAACAGTGTAAACAATTAATTAACGGTTCTTTGCCAGTGTAAAACTTACAAAATGCTCGGAGGTCAAGATCAAGCATGCAGACGCACCACAGCTGGCCGAAGGGGAAATGTGACAGCACGCATCGTTGTAAGACGACTTTACCCAAGATTTGTCACCGTAGATCCTTGGCAGATACTTCAGTTAACATTTGCAAGAGGAAAGTGGGTGAGATTACAAAGCTGTCTTTATAGAAAACTCAACCGGTTGTCCAACACCATGAAATGGGGTCAAGCTTCCAGAAATTGTACGCCTGGAGCTCGACATTCTACGTCACCGAAATGTGGGTCACCGTAAATTTAGAAACGTAGAAAATGTTGAAAATTAAGGAGACAGATAAAATACGAAATAAAGAAGTACTAAAAGGAATACGTCACGAAATAAATCTATAAAACAACGGCGGAAACTGACTGATTATTGAGGTATATTCCGCAGCGTCCAGGAATGGTTAACTTAACCCTGTTCGGAACGGTGGAGGTGCAAAGCAGTCGGTGAATATTAGACAACGTAAAACATCTTATAGAGTGTACTGATTATGTAGATCTGAAGACTTTTAGAAGCATTGTGGGGGC
This sequence comes from Schistocerca serialis cubense, assembly GCF_023864345.2. Taxonomy (NCBI): domain Eukaryota; kingdom Metazoa; phylum Arthropoda; class Insecta; order Orthoptera; family Acrididae; genus Schistocerca; species Schistocerca serialis. The sequence goes on along the minus strand of NC_064638.1, from coordinate 196,498,231 downwards.
AGTGGACAAGCGATAAATATTTAACGCCAATTAGGAGGAAAAGCTTACCATTTCATGTAATGCATGTTGTGCTCTTCAAGAAATCTTCCACGAGACGAACCGTGTCTGGTTAATTGTCGTCACCTTGTAGAATATTATCACATTTCTTGCACCTTAAGATACATAGCTCTGCAGTCATGGACCGTGCGGATAGTCCCGGAGGATGTTCGAGTCCTCCCTCGGGCATGGATGTGTGTGTTTGTCCTTAGGATAATCTAGGTTAAGTAGTGTGTAAGCTTAGGGACTGATGACCTTAGCAGTTAAGTTCCATAAGAATTCACACACATTTTTGATACGTAGCCCAACTTAATCTTCCGCACTCAGGGAATGGTGTAGGTTAGGTTGCCTGTTGTAAGATAAACGAAATATTTTAAGGGTCACTTTTATTTTGCCTATCCTGTACATCACATTAGCAATACGACTTCCTCGCAAAGTACCAATATTATTGGTCTGTTCACATTTCCATTAGGCAATGCAGAGACGTTTCCAAAGCACTTCTGGCAGTTAAGTCTTCCCCCAGAGATTCACCTCACCTATCACGCACATTTGATGGACGGTAATGGATTCAAGCTACTAATTCGATACACGTCAGTTTTCACTTTTCTAGCTACACCTTGATATACACAGGAAGATAGGTGCTTCTTCGACTTTCAGGGTTGGCTCAGCGGCGAATGATGATAGGATAGATGTTGCTCATGACAGTAATATGCAGGTACAAGTGACAGGAATTTGCCTAGCAGAGTTTCAGAGTGAAATGAGAATGCTCGTCAGTGGTTTGGAAGGAATACCCGAAGACGTAAGGAGTGTAACTCAAAATAAGTTAGTATGCTCTGTAAATGAATGTAAGGCCTCAAATATTTTCAGAATCTTATGGTGGCTCCCTCTCTGATATCCTGTGCTAGAAAATCTACCATATTCTTTGATACGTATTCTCAGTCAAGCGGAGTTTTCGTGCGTGTCCTAGCTACGTCTACATACGTACTGAGAAGGTCACTGTGTACCTTTGATGTACTATTTTCTTTGCTGTTCTACTCTTAAAGGGAACGACGGCAAAATTATTGAATGTATTCTACAAACCGAAGCTGTTGCTCAAACAAACAAATTTGTATGAGCTGGTCCACTGGAAGACGTTGGTAGACTTGCTGATACAAGAGCCAGTGAATGTTTATCGTAAGGGTCCAGAAAATTATGGTAAATATGTTTCGCAGATGTTGATTAAATCACCCATCTCTAGTGTATGCTTGCTGGTAAAGGTATGCGGCACAGAAATCGGTAGCACTGTGAAGTAAAGAGAAAAATAATGAATACTGACATTAGGAAAGTTATTTGCACCGAGAAATTAATCAGAGAACGTATGAGCAACGTAATAGCTCTAAGCAATTGCGAACAAACGCAACTGAGTGAATCACATACCTGTAAAACAATGCTAAAAGCTTCGCAATCCAATCCTGAGCAGCATTGAACGGAAAAAAGGCTTATATCTAAAATCACAGCGAAGCAGTTATCGGCGCAAGAGGGGTTTGATGCAAAACTGAAAAGTCACGCTGGATGGGGTTTCCGAGTATTCCTACAGTGGCTCTTCATTCAACACATACTGTTCACCGGTGCGCCGTTTTGCATATCAGTGTAAAGCGGTCCATATTATTATTCAGTAGCTATTTAGTGAAACAGCACAGCTGTCGTCCTTTGTCCTGCCGAAAGCACTTCCGCACGCGGCCGCTTTTGTACAGACACGCACACAAGGACACATTCGTCAGCTTAACGCGCACGGAAGTATGCACACGCACAATAAAAACGCTGGAGAGAACAGGGGGAAGGGCTCGGAGATTGGCTGGTTGGTAGTTTCCGGTTCGTTCGGACTGCAGAACACGTATGTTGGACAAGTAAAAACTTACATGCCTAACAGTGTGACTATTCACACTGAGATGAGAATTTATTAGTTTTTTATCGTCCTGATGAGCGACCAAATGCTAGAAACGTGGAGGCAGATACATCGCAGTGCTACGTTTAGTACCCCCTGAAGAGGAGGAGATTACCAATAGACATTTACTTCATACTGAGGTTAGTGACTGAATCTGACACACAGTACTATTGTTGCGATAACCAGAAACATTATTCATACTACTTCAGTGTTTGGCTGCAAAATTATCCATCCACTACTTCGTTTTGAATAGCAAACAAAAAGGGACTGATGTGGGTAACATGACTTGGAGACATAAGAATGATCCGAGCAAGCAAGTGATAGCATTCTGAAGTAGCACAATAGGAGACCACCTACTGTGATTCCTAACCAACTGAAGTGTAAAGTACCATCTTTCGATGTTTATAGAAAACTGTATAATGAAATGAACATACATTGTGGCAATATTAGTCGTCTAAATTGGTGAAGTTCAATAAGCTGGAACGTATTCAAGATGAAATGTAATTAATATGTCACGGTATCTAACCAGTAACTGAAAATACGTAAAAATGATTCAACCCAAATAGCAAAACTAGTACTTACAAAATTCGTACGTTGAAATGTGATAGTAATCTTTAATCAGTTAATCATAAAGACTCTAGACTCATACTAGTATCAAAATCAAAGCTCGATTTATAAAGTTTTTAAGGTATGATCCAAACATTATTCTAAAAATGCATTACATGTAATTGGCCATTATAATCGTCAGATTTCGGCATATTAATCATTCTAAAAAGATCACAACAAATTGTAGATCCGAATTGTGTAATCTGTTTTGTAAAATCAATTAAATTTTAATTGTGAACTTCAAATAAGTGTTTAAAACAATGTATGCTCTCACATTTCGATTGTTGAAACATATATAAGGAGCAGTAGCACCAGCCGTGAATGGCACAGTATTGTCTCAGATTCGATGGCGTCAAGGTTACGTCAGTTTGTGATGCGATAAACTACGTTTTTCAGAAGCATTTAACTGTTTCGGTTACGTCATTTGTACTTGATCAAGTCGGCAAGTAGCTCCTGACACATGAAGAAGCCAGACGTTCTTAGAAGCAAAGATCAATGTAGCGAAGAGATGCCCACGTCATTCAGGATCATTGAACATCAAGTAGTTCAGTGAACAGATTTCTAGTCATATTACCTCAAATGGTTCAAATGGCTCTGAGCACTATGGGACTTAGCAGCTGAGGTCATCAGTCCCCTAGAACTTAGAACTACTTAAACCTCACTAACCTAAGGACATCACACACATCCATGGCCAAGGCAGGATTCAAACCTGCGGTCGTAGAGGTCGTGCGGTTCCAGACTGAAGCGCCTAGAACCGCTCGGCCACACCGGCCGGCAGTCATATTATCTGGTCATGTTTTAATTTGCTTGGAGTAGCTGGGATAAAGTAGATTCGTTTTAAAAAGCACAAGCAATATAAGTCATTGAGGGTGAAAGAAGATACTTTCGGTGTAGTTTCCAGATTAATCAGTTTGCATAAGTTCGACTAACTGAGTGCTGACGTCGGCGATCTCATTTCCCATGCCTTATGCTCCCAGTGACATCAGTAAACAATATTTCATATTTCATTCTTTGCATGCTAATTTTGCTACTCCCCACTACTGCATATTTCAACCAAAGCAAAGTTAATAAATCTAGTGGCTGACCTGGACGTTGTCGTATCTTCTATCTATTGCATGATAACCAGTTATATGCTCCTGCCAATGATTTGAGTGACCAGCGGCTCATATTTCAGTGTTTCTATACTACCCGTTCGGCCCCGCTCCCAAATGTACCAGTCAATGTAGAGCTAACATATTTTGTGACATCTGACCCTATAAATTTCCCTTCTTCGTCTATAGTTTGTGTTGTTTAATGTAGCTAAAGATCACAATGCTTCACCACACTTCATTTAAGCTTCCTTGAACAGCCATATTGTATTTAACTTATTAGACAGCAGGAACATTCTATTGGCTCAATCACTATATTTTCTGTAGTTTTCGTTTGTAGCAGTACCTATTCATTCTTTTACTGTTTTCAACGCTTCCTTCATTGAATTGTTAAGTGCTTCAATTTTTTGGTAGGATATCTGTCCACGCAACTTAGCAAATGAGCTGACGACTGCCTGTATAAATAACATGTAAAATGTAGACTGACAACGTCAGGGAAAGCTACCCTGAAGAAAAAACTAAGTTACATGGAACATCAATTTAAGTGTTAAGTAACCTTTTATGGAAGTACTTGTTTGGAGATCAGCCTGATACGGAAATGAAATACTATTTTAAATAAAACAGAGATGTTGGGAATGAAAACTTTTGAACTGTTATGTTGAAGATTACATGGGTAGATCGAGTGACTATTTTGAATCGAATTTGGGCGGAGGGAACATTACGGTAAAACATGATAGGGATCGGTTTGTTGGACACATTTTGAGAGATCAGGCTATAGTTGTTTTGATACTGGAGGTAAATATGTGGGTCTCGTGAAGGGCCATCGAAGCTCTAACACAGTGAACACGTTCGAATGGATACAGGGTGGGGTAGTGTGCATTCGACTGCCTGGTTGCCAACGTCACATCCAACAGAATGTTTATAGCATCTCGCCAGGAGAGGATTAAGGTTTTGGTTTCGTTTTTCATATGTAACACCTCTGTGAGGGATAAAAAGAATCTGTACTATTTACACCGTTAGTAGGCACCTACTATTTCTGCACTAAAACCCCACATCGTATTGTATTGGAACAATTACTCTGATAAATGATGTAATCAAAACAACGTAAGAAAATCGCCGTGTATCATTTATGATGGAGTAGTTTGAATAAGCAGTTTCCTACAGAGCTATGAACTATGAGTCCCCTTATCTTCCAGAAAACGTTAATATATTTCGGTGTGCGCACAAAACAAAGAACTGCACATGTGTATTCGACTGACTCATAGCTATCCACACAGTGTCAACAAATCAGCAAATTACAAACAGTATTAAGGTGATATCAGAAATATGTAGAATTTGATGAAAATATAACTCAGATGTTATAATAACATACGTTACTACCAACACACGCGGTCAAGAAAGATACTCACTTTTTCATAACGAAAAAGCGGATGCCATTCTTGTAATCACATAGCTAAAACGTCAGCCTGTTGCTTCAGGACATTTAAATTAAGACCAAGAACCTTGATAAGATCCGTTTGGGTAAAAGGTCATGGTTCATTTGACTCGTAGTAGGTTTGAAATGTTAGATCAGCAAATGCAAGAGCAATGGTCGGGATATGAACCACAAATTAGCCATCTGATGATGGTGCACTATCCACTGGAAAGTGTCATGTTTTTAACTGAAAATGTTAGTGACTTCTTACGTTGCGATTGTTTACTTATTGTGTTAACACAGAGCCAGGAAACAAGTGTTTAAAAACATTTTATGCTGCAATAGTAGGGCTAGCAGTGGTGGGAAACTGGTGGACGAGACATTTGTTAGGATCTAATAATAAACTCAAACGCTCATGAACAGCAAAAGTAGGAAACTAATTGTGGCTTTGGTACACACTCAGCTCACGATTTGGGCCTCGAATTCCTGGTTTCGAAGCCTGGTGAGGGCAGTTTTATCAGTGCCGTCTGACACATTGAATGTGTCACTTCCTGTCGATATCATATAATATTGCAGGTTAATAATACAATTAAATTAGTTAAAATAAGAGATGTGATCGTAAATCCCTTGCTTTCCTGACTAGAAGGCCAAATAAAGCTATGTATTTCACAGTTTCTGCAGCTGTTTCGAAGAATTTTACAACTGAAAAAGTTATATCGTTGCTCCATTGTGTACTAAAATACAGGTACAGTGAATTTCCGACAGGAGGACTCCATTTTTAGGGGTTCTCCAATCATGTGATAGCCAGATTTACGTGGTATTAGGATGTGACAGTAACAAATGCTGGACTGCATGAGAAACTGAGGGCAGGCACACTGTTCGATAAGGTTACAGTCGAGCACATCATACCACGAAAAGGAAAGATCGCCATATTACGCACTAAGCACTGCGTATAACACGCGCAGGATACGGCGGCCGATGGGCAGTGATCAAGCTTCGTCCAAAGCGCTGGGCGAGTTCATTTGTTCGTTCGGAAACAGAGGGCGACACTGTATGAAAGCTTTAACGCTGTCGTCCACAGCTCGTGGTCTCGCGGTCGCGTTCTCGCTTCTAGAGCACGGGGTCTCGGGTTCGATTCCCGGCTGGGTCAGGGATTATTACCTGCCTCGAGATCACTGGGTGTTTGTGTTGTCCACATCATTTCATCATCATTCACGAAAGTGGTGAGATTGAGCTGAGCAAAGGTTGGGAATTTGTACGGGCGCTGATAACCGCGCAGTTGAGCGCACCACAAAACAAACATCATCATCTTTCGCCTTGTCGGCGATGACAGAATACAGGCGCACACCCTGCAATCTTTCTCAAACGATTTTACAGAAACTATTCGCTAAAAAAATAATTTTTACTTTACTTATATCCTCATGTGTCGGGTTCATGATGGCGTGCCCGCCATTTCGTTAATGGTAATCGTGATATTTACGTGGAAGTGAGACACTGCGCGAAATTCGAAAAAGTTTGTAATGAAAGATGAAGGTGACTATGATTCTGCGTTTGGTGCATATTACATAATATGTTGCAACGTATGAAATTTAGCTAACATGCTGAATTTTTCTTTGCAGTTGGCTGGAGGTTTCTCTGTTTCACCAGCCTGGAGAAAATTGATCTGACATAGCACACTCATTTGCGATCGCGCCGCGCCAGCGAAAAAGCCAGAGTGGAAAATACATAACATTCCTCATATTTTATAATCGGTCTGAGATATCGAGCCGGCCGCGGTGGCCGAGCGGTTCTAGGCGCTTCAGTCTGGAATCGCGTGACTGCTACGGTAGCAGGTTCGAATCCTCATTCGGGCATGGACGTGTGTGATGTCGTTAGGTTAGTTAGGTTTAAGTAGTTCTAAGTTCTAGGGGACTGATAACCTCAGATGTTAAGTCCCATAGTGCTCAGAGCCATTTGAACCATTTTTTGTTTTGTTTGAAATATCGAAATGAGGTTTTGCCAAATAATGGCACGCAAAGAGGAGAGTACTTTGGGATATAGTTATTACGCAAAACTGCTTTATGTGCCGAGTTATTCGACAAACTACAGACTCTGTCGATGAAAGAATGCAATTTTTAAGGGCTGTCGATAGCTGGTGAAACGAGAATGCACATAAGTGAATACATCACACGTGTATTTTTTACCGTGAATGTACTTTTTCATAAGCCACAGTCCTTATTTTTCCTCAGTTCCTCACTTAATAAGTTTAACAAACAGCCTGCATTTCTGTCTGCGCAACATGTTTGGGAGGTGGTCTGTGTGAACTCCGCTGAGTTTTGACAAAGGAGGCAAATTTTAACATGACAACAACAGAAACATGTAGGTTTTACTCAAAATTCACCACTCATGATACTTCTCTGAAAGTTACAAATAGTTAACCAGCGAGGCGAAAATGAATCGCTGCACATTTGGTGAAATTCATTCTAGATCTAACCAAAGCAAAGGTGACAGTAGATCTTTTTGAATGGTCACCGTGCAAGTGTGGACATGGACCGCCCCCACTTAATGTTTACATAAAATTGTGAGCGTAGGCTTCAGTTTACAACAGCATTTCTCCTCTAGCGTTCGGCATTTTCCCTACAGCGCCTGCCCGTAACCCCCACCACTACACCCCCGCACCCCCCCGCCACCCACCCACGTGCGCCTTGCCATTTGTGCATACAGCGGCCACGGCGTTCTGCACGAATTATAACCTCTTAACATTTGCGCCTCCTGTCCGAGAATATTTTGTGCCATCTCGCACTTTTTGTCGGAGTCAAGCAGCAGTGGGACTAGGGAATTACGGTGCCATGCGTAGGCTGCCGTTGATACCACAGCGGAAAACAGCTGCGGTTGAGGCGGTGCCATGACTGGGAAGCATGGGCTGAGCAATGGCGTTGCATTGTGTTCAGCAAAGAACTGAAGTCCTGTGTTACAGCAGATGACCGCCATTAGCACGTATTGCGGCGATCTGGAGAGAGGTCCCATTCTTCCAATGATTTGAGAAGGCTTACCGATGTTATCATAGCCTCATGGAGCGGTTAAGACTTCAAGTCATCACCGGTAGTAACAGTTGGACTTCTGAAATCCTGCAACCTTACGTGTTGCGTCTTGTGAAACACCATTGTGACGCCATTTTTGAACACAACAATGCTCCTCCTCAGATGGACGTGTCTCTGTGAATCGGCGTGACATTCATGTTTTGGATCTGCAGCTCTTGTCTTTCTTTCCGTGTTTGCAGTCAAATTATTGGATGTAGGTTCCGCCCTTTAGGCAAAACGCTGTTTCTTCTTGTTTCCCAAACATGTTTCGGCACCTCTGTGCCATCATCAGTGGGTTTGTTGATTGAAAAGTGTAAACAGTGTACATATTTTATGTTGTAACTGATTTAACAAAGTGAGGCCTAAAAGACGTTTGTGTTCGTTTGGTTTTGCAGGACCATCCTGCATAGATAGCTTTCATCTGCAAATCAAACGATGTAAATGTGAATTCCATTTGCGAGTTAACATATCCTTTGTTTTTTAAGAAACATGATTTTGCTGTGGCAAAATGTTTTGGGTATATATTTTTTATTACTCGAGTTTTGTGCCTTCAGAATGCAAAAGAAGAAGGATCAGTCACAATAAAACAGTTCTGAATGAACAAAATCCACTTACGATGGCACAGAGATGCCGAAACATGTTTGGGTAACAACAAAAACAGTGTTTTGCATAAAAAGAGGAACCTATATCCAATGAGTGTCTGTGCTGAAGTTAAGATACTCCCGCGGCTAGCAAGATGCGCTGAACTGACCCCGACAGAACATTAATGGGAACATGTCGGACGGTAGCTCAGTCACATTGCTGATATAGCTGATAACAAGGGTCAGTTAGAACAGTTGTGGGTCATCTTACTGCCGAGAGGATAGAATGGGCTTATAATAACCTCTCCAACCAAATAACAGTGCGCATTCATACCGCAGGGCGCACAACGTCATACCGATAAGGGACCGCATACTGCCAACTTGTTTATGCATTTGACTCGATTTTGTTATCAGTCAAATAACACCAGATTCCCTGTCAACCAGTGAAGTTTCGTTTTGTTTCCAGGGCTCTTGGGTGTCTAGCCCGATGCGATCGTTGAAGTCCCACGATATTTCGGCGAATAGCCTTTCCGCCATCATCAGCTGGTTCTGATGGAATGGTCTGTCTGCTCATTGTCAGTGTTATTTATGACCGCCAATCGCGTGACTGACAATGAGCAGACAGACCATTCCATCAGAACCAGCTGATGATGGCGGAAAGGTTATTCGCCGAAATATCGTGGGACCTCAACAATCTCATCCGGCTGGACTCCCGAGAGCCCTGGAAACAACACATAAGCCGGGAAAGCCTCCATCACATAAGTTTCGTTTTTTTTACTGCTCCCCTTCCTAGTACATCACTTTTTGTCAGGGAGTGTATACAGCCCTCTATGAAAATCGAACATTACTGAATTCTTCCCCTAAACTTAATTTTACTGAAGTGCGAGCTGAGCGAAAACTGTGAGGAGTCGGGAGTAACAGGTGTTCCGACGCCAGAGATGCCGTCTGCTTGAGAGAGCACGCAGAAGCGCCTGCAGATGTTGGCAGGGTCGTAGCGACAGCCGGTGCCTTCCCACCGTGGTGAGCCGGCGAAGCCAGTGGATGGCACTCTTGATGGTCTTTTGATGTTACCGTACCGGTCCACTCTCCAGGAAAACCGCTGACGGTATTAATAAAACATGTAATCAAGTTTAGCTCTCCTCGTCCGTTATTTAGTACTGCCCTTAAATTTTCCACAGTGGCGAAATCTAGTTGGGAGAAAGGCACTTGTACAGTACGAAGCAGAGTGATCCAGCTGCTCCCAGTCTGGAGAACAGCTGGCCGTTAAGGAATTTGCTTTAGAGCGTTCGCGTTCAACCTTACTAAAAATGTGCAACACCTAGTATCTGATTGAATTTCATTTCAGCAACAGCTATATTACACGTGGCGGATCATAATTACAATTAAATAAAAGAGGGTTTACGTGCATGTCATTGAAACTGACAGACATTTTCTGTGATTTGGTTTCATAACGATGCTATCTAGATTTAACGTATACACGGGATTAGCCCCGACAGTTCTGATATTGATAGCGCTGCGCGGAGTAATGTCTGAGGTTGCACAAATATCTGGCGTTTGACAATTTAATGACTACCGAGTAATTAAAAAAATATTGAGACCTGTATGTTTGGCATCGCGTTTTCAAACATTCTCTCATGGCCGTTCTTTATTCAGCCGATCCCTGGGAGCAAACGCTCATTCCACTGAGCAGCTGTGGCTATCGTTTCCGCCACAAATCTTCAAAAAACCATTTAGCAACGTAACAGGAGCAGCGTGTCTACGTTATAGTCATGCGCGGAGTAACTCGTCTACATGTTTTTGTTTGTTTTACTTCTATTTGTTTACTGTCTCATCGTTTAGCAATGAGCAAAAGAATGCGTATATTTAATGCTAATTTGTAACAGAAATACAAATTTTGGGAATTGTGTAATGACGATGAAAACGGACGTGCTTATCGCACACCGAGTAATGTAGAATTTTCTGTTGCACATAAAGGAAACAGTGACATAAACCCCACGCGAAAACAGCTAGACATAGGAGCGCTATTAATGTTCTTCTTCACCAATCAGCTGACACATTTTAATGACAAAGGAGGGAATAACTGTCATCTGGAGTGTACTGCCAAAGAGGCTACACTTTGATACCACATTTCTAGACACCAATTCAGATTCAATACATCAGACCGCAGAACCAAAACCGACGCAATTATTGTTAATGTTATTTCGTCAGTTATATTTGATAATGTGTTGCGCGCTCTGGAAAATATTAATTATGTAACAGCAGAGACGAGTAGCTCAAGAAGAAGTGAAATAACTATTTCCGTATGGAGGAGAAAATGCAAGTTAAACTTTGAAATTTCGATCTAGTGTGAAGTAAACTGCTCAAATGAAAGTCAGTATCTTTTTCAGTGTGAAAAAATACAAAATAAAAGAAAATTGCATACACGCATACTGGGTTGGACCCAAAAAATGAGGTAAAGTGCCTTGGGTTGGGTTGAAAAAATTATGGTAAACCTAATGTTACCTTATCCAGAAACTAAATTACCCCATATCTTACTTATTTCCTTGATGGTCTCTACCTCACGAACTAATGTAATCGATACAAGATTGCAATGTGAGAATGAACAGCTACTTACGTTACGTCAAGCAGTGTATAGTCACCCGGGCATCGACAGCTTCCTTGCAATACTTGTGAGGATCTCGTGTGTGTGCGAAAACAACAGTCTACGATCTGCAGGAAAAGAGGTGTACTATACAGGGTATACCACTAGTAATAACCAAAACTAACACTGGTGAACGTATACTGTAAGAGAAGAAATATATTTCAGTAAATGTGAGTGTGCACACGAGCCACTTGCGAGGTAACTCTCGCCGCATGTACGTGACGCGATCACGCATTAGAAGAGTGTTTAATGAGTGGCACCTAGAGGCTACTCTACTTCGAATATAATCAGTTTGACAAATGATGTGGTGAACGGTGTTACCAACCAGTTCGTTAAGACCACTCTGTGCCTGGTCCCCCTTCTCCACCCTATGTAGACTACCTCACCCGACCAGGCCCTGCGCATGCTTGCACACAGTCGGCGCAGCGAGCACATGGAGACCGAGAAGGAGCCGAGATCGGCCGGCGCGTGACCCTACAGGTACACTTGGCGAAGCGTCGATCACGAAGCTAAACTGACGTACAAACCACCTCCCTCGTGATACAAAGCAGCCGTGGCTCACCATCGCCACCGAGGATGTTGATGCCATGATTACGATGCTGGGGTGACGACGGCATCTTGTGGAAAATAGTGAAGAGGATCTTGAAACGGAGACAGAGCATTCCGCGCCGCACGTCCCAGAATTAACACTGGCAACAGCAACGCTTCCTCCCTAAGATGTCTACATTGGAGATTTTGGAATGACCGTAGCCTCTTTTTTCAATGTCTGGCTGTTCATCCACTTTCGAGTTGATGGGAATGTTGGGGAATGTGCTTTTTCCTTCTTTTAAATTTATCGCTACTTAGGTTTAAGTAGTTCTAAGTGTAGGGTACTGATGACCTCAGATGTTAAGTGCCATTGTGCTTAGAGCCATTTTGAGCTGGTAATGCAAACATAGTTTGTTAAACCTGTCGTGTATCTGAATACAGACTTGTAATAGTCACAGCAATTAATCTTATTGAACATGGATTATTTTGACTGTGGGTTCCCTACATACAAAGTGCTATGTTCAAAGGAGGCTTCCATTGTACGTCAAGACTAATACAAATAACTTTCACCTGTTAACAAATTTTAGACAATACATTGTTTGTAGGTTTCGTAATTTTATCGAATTTTCCTGACAAAATAAAACTGGCTACATTATTACAATCAAGGACACTGATAACTAACTACCAAATAATAAAGTTTAATCTGCAACATCTTCAATAAAATTTCGACATTCCTTGAACATACTTGTATTTACGTATTTAATAGGCAACATAAAAGAAGTAAAATGTTTTCTTTGGATCATTGGTTTACTTTCTGGTTTTAATTACTTGCTTTATTTTGTAGTATGTGATGTGAAGACAAATCTTATTACCATATCCTCAACCTACGTGTTGCGTGTGACTATATCCAAATATATTCTGCACGAAATTATCTCTTGCACTGGGTGACATGTATGGAACAATACAGATGAAGTTACAATCGAGAGCGCCCTTAAACATCGGTATCGACTACTACAGTGATGGAAATTAATCTACCCAACGGTTGCATTTCACTGCATAATACATTGCACAACTTGGTAAAAAACAGCTACAGACATAAATTGTTTTATTTTGTTCACCACATAATGACTGTAGTGTTCTAATTTTCGCATACATGACCTGCCTATTGTATTTGCCATAGTTCAAGAATAATAAACTGAAGAGCCAAAGAAACTGGTACACCTGCCTAATGTCATATAGGGCCCCGCGAGCACGCGGAAGTGCAGCATCACGACGTGGCATGGATTCGACTAATGCAGGAAGTGGTCCTGGAGGGAACTGACACCATGAATCCTCCAGGTCTATCCATAAATCCGTAAGAATACAAAGGGGTGGAGAACTTTTATGAAAGGCATGTTGCAAGACATCCCAGATCAGTAAGGTTCACGTCTGAGATGAGGGTTCCTGGATCCACACTGTAGTAATTCTGGACGTGTGAGGTGTCGCATTGTCCTACTGGAATTACCGAAGTCTGTCGGAGTCCACAGTGGACAATAATGGATGCAGGTGATCAGACAGGATACTTACGTACGTGTCTCCTGTCAGTCCTATCAGGGGTCCCATATCGCCAAACTACTCACGAAACACACCACTGTAGAGCCTCCACCAGCTCGAACAGTACAGTGCTGACATGCAGAGTCCATGGATCCTTTAGGTTGTCTCCATACCTGTATACGCCCATCCACTCGACACAATTGGAAACGAGTCTCATCCGAGCAGGGAACATGTTTCCCGTCTTCAACAGTCCAATGCCGGTGTCGAAGGGCCCAGGCGAGGCGTAAAGGTATCTGTCGTGCAGTCATCAAGGGTACACGTGTGCGCCTTCGGCTCCGAAAGCCCATATGGATGACGTTTCGTTGAATGGTTCGCACGCTGACACTTGTTGATGGCCCAGCATTGAAATCAGCGGCAATTTCCGGAAGAGTTGCACTTCTTTTACGTTGATCGATTCTCTTAAGTCGTCGTTGGTCCCACTCTTGCAGGATCTTTTCCGCAGCGATGTCGGAGATTTGTTGTTTTACCTGATTCGTGATATTCACGAACACTCGTGAAATGGTCGTACGGGAAAATCCCCACTTCATCGCTACCTCGGAGGTGCTGTGTCCCATTGCTCGTGCGTCGACTACAACACCACGTTCAAACTCATTTAAACCTTGATAACCTGCCATTGTTGCAGCAGAAACCGATCTAACAACTGCGCTAGACACTTGCTACCTTACATAGGCGTTGCCGATCGCATGGCCATATTCTGCCTGTTTGTATATCTCTGTATTAGAAGACGCATGCCTACACCAGTTTCTTTGGTGTTTCAGTGTATTTCGATTTCTAATTCAATGCTTAATAGTGGACGGTAACTGTTAATACTGTTGTTGCAAATGTGAATGCTCTGAACTGTAATATGACCGAGAAAACTCTGTATAAATGTGTAATACTAGCAGTAGCAGTAACGTACTGTCGTGTTAAAAAGTGACTATCAGCGCGCTGTGCGCCATGGATAGAGTCGGTCCGCAGACACTAAACCGTACAGTGGGCTCACGATGGCAGAGGCGTTATGGTCGTCATCGCCGTTAGCCCTCCTGTAACTGGGCGTGGACAGAAGTCTGACTACTCACTGGTCTGTCGGTGTAATCCAGCCAGATGGAAACGGAAATGCAAATAAGCGGAAGTACGCTCACATTCTGTGTACCTAATTCCGCCGACTCGAATTACAGTAGCACAGTGTCCCGTAAAGTTTCCGGGACAGTGACAAGACTTTGACGGTAATTTGGCCACTCGTTTCGTTTATCGAGACCAAAGCGTCGCACATTTGCCGATGACTATTCCAATACTTCATGATACTTTTATTACGTGTTCTAATTTTTATATGTGTGGGATAATGCATATGGCCGGTTCGAAAATATTTTTCCACACATGGGATATTTAATCTATCACCATCCCCTCTTTAGTCATTAGTTACCTTCCCTTGAGCTCTTACTCATTTTTCTCATCTCAGGAACATAAGCCCCCTCTGTAGCTGCATGGTCGAATTCACGCTTTTGGGCTGGTAGACATGGGCTCATTTACTGCTACGAGCAGCAATTTAGACATAGCCGCCCGCCACTGGAAATGAGCCAGATGAACATAGACGTGAAAAGACGCAAAAACGTTCCAAAAACACATGGATACGAGCAAAAAGCCGTTTGCGAGATAATTACGAATTTAGACCAGTCAAATGATGCTTTTCCAACAGCAAAATTGCGGCAGGAACATCTGAACTGCATGACAAACAAAGAGTTGGACGTCCTGTGACAGCAAGCACAGAGGTTAACAAGCAAAATGTCGAAAGATTGATTGAGGACGATCGTCGTATCACTCAGAGAGAAACTGTAGCCCAATCGGCATTCCACAAGAACGTGTGGGACACATTAGAACTTTTCTTGGCAAACCGCACACTTTATGTGCCACCACAGCAGAACTTCAGAGACAAAATCTCACCACCGTATAGCATCCTACGTACAATCGAGATTTAGCACCGTATGACTTCCATCTGTTCCCGATAATGAAAGACGATCTGCAGGGACGTCATTATGCTTCTGATGAAGACGTTGAGAGAACTGTGTGGCCGCGCGGTCTCAGGCGCTGCAGTCATGGACTGTGCGGCTGGTCCCGACGGAGGTTCGAGTCCTCCCTCGGGCATGGGTGTGTGTGTTTGTCCTTAGGATAATTTGGGTTAAGTAGTGTGTAAGCTTAGGGACTGATGGCCTTAGCAGTTAAGTCCCATAAGATTTTACACACACTTGAACATTTTTTAGAATTGTGAGACGGTGGTTGTGGAAACAGAGTGTCTATTTCTTCCATGACGGCTTCAGAAAATTTGTTCATCGTTGGTAGAAATGTATCGATTTGGCTGGTGATTATGTGGAAAAGTAAATATTGGTAATTAAAGGTCACATTCTAAGAATTATTTCTGTTTTTAATTTATTAAAATATTCCCATCCAAACCCAACTAACGAAGGGGGAGGCGTTACTTTCCATTCAACCCTCGCAATAATCAGTGAAGCGCGCTTACTGACGAAACAGCCACTTACATTGAGGAGTAAGTTTAGGGATATGATATAAATAGCGAAGCAACTCGCCAACATCAATAGAGAGGACGAATACAGGCTTCTGGCGTCCTGGCTGCCCACTGTGACAATACTATGGGTGGACAGCACTCAAAACGCAATTCACACGGGCGCCCACGAGACTGTGGTGGTCGTGTTTAGTGTAAGTAGCCTCTTTTTGTGTTTGTATGTTGGCAGCACGATAGACTGCATTAATATCACTGACAGCGCTGTGCACCCTCTGTAAGAGACTCGGTGGGTGGTTGGACCCTCAGATACCAGTTAATAGTTAGCAGTGATGGAGGTTTGCAGTGTTAGTGTGGGCGGCTGGTTTGGACATGTGTCCATCATGGAGATTTAGTATTGGTTGGAAATGGACTAAAAATGATTTATCTATTTGCTAATGCTTGGATAATGGGATTGTTGACGATTATATAATTTTTGGAACTGGATGTCACACAAATAAGGAAAAATCTGCTAAACATATTGTTTGTTCTGCAACAAAATCTTTCCTTTGCTAACCACATGCCTATTACTAGTTGGAGCCTACAGTAGTTAGAATCTTTTATTTAGCTGGGTGTAGCTGATGCTTACTGTTATCGCTGTAGTTCGAGTAATGAAGACTGTCTGTGAGATAAGTGAGTTATGAAAAGCATAGGTTATTGTTGGGATTTCTTCCAATTTATGGCCATTCTTTGTGTTAACTATTTGTAGTCAGATTGTGTTCCATTTGTATATTGTGGGTCATAAATGAATAGGGTAAGTTTGAATTGTATTTGTCATGGAAAATTCTGTAGGTCAGTGTTGTAATGATAAAAACAAGCAAAGAGGCTGTAGGTTAAGTTGCACTCAGCAGTTTAACAAGGTTCAGTTGCATTCAGAAGTTTAAGTAAAAGAAGTTCCACCTGGCGACCCTACCAGAATACTTCACTGGAATATTCTGAGTTTTCTTGTAGTTTGAATAATTAGTGCATGATTGGAAATTAGTTATTGTTTACTGCTAGCTTGTAACTGCATATAGGAAATTTCCTTTGTAGTTGTAGTTTCTTATCTCAGGGACTGGGTGTTGTGTTGTCCTAATCATCATCATTTCATCCCCATCGACACGCAAGTCGCCGAAGTGGCGTCAAATCAAAAGACTTACACCAGGCGAACGGCCTACCCGACGGCAGGCCCTCGTCACACGACATTTCATTGTTGTACTATATTGTAATGAGCAAAGCAGTTGTGGCATGCATGTAGATTTGCACAAAGTATTGTGCAGTCGATTTTGCAACTAATTAGATATTGATTATTTTCAGTTCTATTTTAATCTGTTGCATGGGGGCTTAATTAAATAAAATGCAAATATTTTTAATTTTAGTAGCTGACTGTCCGGTTACGCAGTCTCGTAACCGTTTGGCCCTGGCTAGTATTAGTACGCAATCTGACTGCATAGAATAACAACAAAGAATGAAAGGAAATTTCCGTTACCACAATTAATTAATTAAGTCCCCAGCAACTATAAAAGCTACGGAACAAAAACTACGGAACAACAAAGCACAAGTGTAACAGTTCTGTGTGTGGAAGTGTGATTCAATGTACACATCTGGCACGGTTCTTCCTCAATAAGACAAGATATTGTAAATACCATTTACACTGAATTAATTAAATAAAACTGAAATACTATAATTGCACATAGAAACGCGAATTACAGTCTAATACATGAACACAAGCCAGATGCTTTGTTGACTGAACCTGTGACCAAGAGGCATTGTTAGTTAGGAAATTTAAAAAATAATGTTTTTTACCTTCATATATATTGACTAAAAATACACTCTGATCATTACAACATCTCCATTCGAACAACATCTGCTGTCTAGCCCATCAAAACAACTGCACACGACATGGTCTCAACTAGTACAGCTATCGACACCCTCTCAGCAAAAGCACTAACCACCACAACCTCTGAACAAGCACTGCCAGTGGAGGCGGCGGAATAAAACTCTCTGGCGCAATTTCTGGCTCTGTGAATCAGTGTAGCCACCTTTCATATGCCCCTCCTCCACGGGCTAGAATTTGATGGTATTTTTGCCAGCATTGGTGGTGAAAATACCACAAATTCGTCAAAAAAATACAGACAAAAATAAAAGATAATATTAATAAGTAAATATCACATAACTAGATAAATTTTGGCTTTGCACTGACCCTTCAATAACCTAATATATAAAATACAGTAAGGAATACAAATGCTTGCATACATGTGATTTTACATTATAGTTTACACAAGTATCATTCAATCAATGGCAACAGCAATGTCAAATACGTGTAGGTAAGAGTCTCATAACATTTCACAAACAGTAAATATACAAAAAATCAGTTTATACAAATATTCACATAAAATCCTTTCAATAGTTCAATAAACAAGTAGCACTCCTCAGAGTAGTTGACAGTTCAAACAGTAGCACCCAGTAATGGTCAACAGGTGCAAATAGCAGTCTCATAACATTTCATCAGCAGTGTTTAAACAGCTCCAACAGTGGCAACCAGCAATGTTGAACAGGTGCAGACAGCAACAAGTGAGATTATTTCAGTAGAAGCAGTTCCATCAGTGGCACCCAGCAATGTTGAGCAGGTGCAGACACCAACAAGTGACATTTTGTCAGTAGAAGCAGTTCCATCAGTGGCACCCGACAATGTTGAACAGGTGCAGACACCAACAAGTGACATCATTTCAGTAGAAGCGGTTCCATCAGTGGCACCCAGCAATGTTGAGCAGGTGCAGACAGCAACAAGTGACATCATTTCAGTAGAAACAGCTGCATCAGTGGCACCCAGCAATGTTGAACAGGTGAAGACACCAACAAGTGACATTATGTCAGTAGAAGCCGTTTCATCAGTGGCACCCAGCAATGTTGAGCAGGTGCAGACAGCAACAAGTAACATCATTTCAGTAGAAGCAGTTCCATCAATGGCACCCAGCATTGTTGAGCAGGTGCAGACAGCAACACGTAACATAATTTCAGTAGAAGCAGTTCCATTAGTGACACCCAGTCATGTTGGCAGGTGCACACAGCAACATCTCATCACTGGTTGAGCAGTTCCAACAGTGGCACCCAGCAATCTTGAGCAGGTGCAGACAGCAACAAGTGACATTATTTCAGTAGAAGCAGTTCCATCAGTGGCACCCAGTAATGTTGAACAGGTGCAGACAGCAACAAGTGACATCATTTCAGTAGAAGCAGTTCCATTAGTGACACCCAGTAATGTTCACAGGTGCAGACAGCAACAAGTGACATCTCATCACTGGTTGAGCAGTTCCAACAGTGGCACCCAGCAACGTTGAGCAGGTGCAGACAGCAACAAGTGACATTATTTCAGCAGAAGCAGTTCCATCAGTGGCACCCAGTAATGTTGAACAGGTGCAGACACCAACAAGTGACATCATTTCAGTAGAAACAGTTCCATCAGTGGCACCCAGCAATGCTGAACAGGTGCAGACACCAACAAGTGACATTATGACAGTAGAAGCAGTCCCATCAGTGACACCCAGTAATGTTGACAGGTGCAGACAGCAACAAATGACATCTCATCACTGGTTGAGCATTTCCAACAGTGTCACCCAGCAATGTTGAACAAGTGCAAGTAACAGTCCATAATATTCACTATCACTAATCAGACAGATCATCAGAGTTCATTAGCACGAATTAAACATTTCCAAGTGGCACCCATCATGTTGAACAAGTGCAGGTAACAGTACATAATACTCACTATCACTAATTAGACAGTTCATCAGAGTTCATTAGCAGAAATCAAAAATTTCCATGTGGCACCCGCCAATGTTAATACGCGTAAGCACGAACAACAGTTTGACCGCACGCACAATTGCTTTTACAAAATTATTATCATTGCTCTTACACTAAACATACAAATAATAATAAACACACAAATGATATCAGATAATTGTCATATTAAATATTACAAATACACAAATATCAGTAAACCTATAATGTTTATGGGTGTCAGTGCAAGCCACAACAAACAAGTAAGATAATATTTAGGGGATAGGTCGGTACCAATTATTTGGGATTAGGAAAGGAAAACACACAAAACACACTAACTCATCTTTCATCCACATTAAGTACTACTGTGTAATTGAATAGTGTTAACTGTGTAAATGCAATTCTGTCAAAATTTGATGTTCGGCATGTGTATCAAGTAGTAGTGGCAACAGTGTATAACAGTCAATAATAGTTAGTCAACGTCATAGTCATCATGTCAAGACCAATATTTGCCAAGCCAAATCAAATGTACGGTTGCTGAACAACTGTCAATGTGCCAAGATATGCAAATGCTTCCTCTCTCCAAAAAAAAAAAAAAGTATATACTGCTTAGTGATTTAACAAAATGTGTGTGTAGACAATCTTCCTTCCACTTGAGTGTTCTAGTCTGCCATCTTCATCCTCCTTGTTCCATATAAACCAACAAAAAAAAATATGCTCCTCACTTACGTTACCTCTTATCCACCAAAACTCCTATAACCATCAGCATTACATAATCTCAGTACTTCAATAATACCTCTTACGTCGATACATATAAACCTTATCATCAATATCATTTACCTTACCTATTGTCCACCAAAACTCAAATAATCATCAACTTCACACAATCTCAATACCTCAATAATACCTCTTCAATATGTCGACACATATAAACCTTATCGCCAATATCAAATGGTTCAAATGGCTCTGAGCACTATGGGACTCAACTGCTGAGGTCATTAGTCCCCTAGAACTTAGAACTAGTTAAACCTAACTAACCTAAGGACAACACAAACATCCATGCCCGAGGCAGGATTCGAACCTGAGACCGTAGCGGTCTGGCGGTTTCAGACTGCAGCGCCTTTAACCGCACGGCCACTTCGGCCGGTTATCGCCAATATCATTTCACTTCCATAACAACTCTTTCCTCTAGTTAGTCTCCTCGAACAAGTACAGATAAAATCCTAGTGCAAACTTCAATTCATTATCCCATACAATCCGAAGACACAATGTCCACACACAACCTCTGTGAAATCCATCTGACCCGTATCTTCTACTCATTATGAATCATAAAATACAATTTGGTTTCCTTGTCCATCATTAAATAAAAGAAATGAATACATTACCTCTAATAGCCTTTAGTTCGAATAACTTTAAGTAAGTAAGTACGAGTACGGAGTGTGTATGATCATAATTTTTCACAGTGTGTACACCACTTCAAGAATCACGGCAAAACGGAAGCAAACATGTGGAGTATTTCTTGTGTCAAGTATCACTTGCTAATTCAATTGCTCACGAAGAATGCAGTGTAATAACTGTCAATGGTCTAAACCTAGTGTTGGTATGTCATGTCGTTAGCTTCCTTCCTATTAGCATACATTTATACAGCTTCCATAAAACCTCCAGCTCATGTGACTTCTATGAAGTTTCTTGTACTAATGTCGTTCGTCGAATTATAGCAGTTCATTTTATTATCTTAAAAATATAAGGCACTGAGCGTAAGCAAAACATGCAATAGCGAGTAAATATACCAGTGGAGAACAGAATGTCAACAAGTGGATGCAGCACAATTCCTACAACGAGGCTCTGCCAAGCGAACATACTGTGACCTAAACTCCGTGTTCGTACACCACATATCAGCATTTCTATATACCAAATTAAAGAGTAGTTATGACAACAAACAGAAATGTATAAATATGCAATCCATACGCAAAGCAGCAAATATGTATCTTACATAATAAACAGGTCATTAGCATCATATCAGCATAACCAAATAAATGTTCATATGTAATCTTAATAAGTAAACATGAAGGCGCAAGCAGATAAATCACAAAGTATAACCTACACACAACCATATCAGCACAATTAATCGGGTGACAATTATAAATTAAATAAATAAGCACAGCAGGCACATAATAAAAAATAATGTGACATCAGTGAAAAAGCATAGCAGCCAAGCGATGCATAATATATACAAGTAACAACCCTGTTCATTAATAAAACATTGTCAAAATCAGCAAATGTACGCAAGCATGTCGCTTCACAAGTAAATTCATAGAACATAAAATTCAGCGCAAAGTAAAAATCACGTAATCGCGAGCAGCAAATTACGTCTAAAGTACGTACCTAAGTGGAAATATGTTGCCTGAAAAATAAACTCAATTAATAGTTACCTTTTTAGTTTATTAGTTTCTTCTTCGAAATTACATTCTTCCTGAAAATTTCTCGATAGCAAGTCCTCTTAATGTCGGACACACACAGAATTAACCTGAAGTTCTTAAATATTTTATACAACTGTATCCTGAAAAATACTGAACGTTAATAACATAATTTATCAAGTCACTATAGCATTATACTGAATTTATTTGAAGAAATTAGACTGTGTATTTGTTTACGGCTGTCAGTGCATTCGCACTGAGCGCTCGATCAGCTGTAGGTACGCGTGACGTAGGAAGTAATTGTTTGCAGTCAACGACTGCCTTGTGCGCCGCGCAGACTTGACTGTTGCTTTGAGTCTGTGCCGCCGCCGGAACACGGCGCGGTGTCCTTGTATTCTCTGCGTGTTTACATGTAACTGTTAGTCTCTCAAAAGTATGTCATTCCACAAAAATTTTAACGTCCGATATATGATGTACTCCCTTAGAGCGGCGAGATTTAAGAGTTTCTACTTCGACAGTGTTATCATGAATAATTTTGCGAACTCTATATGGACCGTTATAAATCAGAAAAAATTTGCGACACAAGCCTATTCCTTTGTGAGACAAACGGTGAGACTTAATTAACACCTTTTGACCAACTGACAAGGTTTTTAAACGACCAGGACGCTTAGCTGATTTCTCTCTTCTAGCAGCCGCAGATGCAATATTTTGTAGAGCCAGGTTGACAACTTCAGAATGCCGCAGTTTCCGTGAAGGCGGAAAAGGAACGATTTCAGAAATGCGATTTGTCGGTGCTTTGTTTTTTAATATCAATATAGGCGGTAAAGAAGTTGAATCAGTAGGGAGTTCATTCAGAATGTTTTGAAAAATATGAAGATACTGATACCACGTTCTGTGATTCTGATGACAGTGAAATCGACACAATTTATTGATTTCCTTCATTCATCTCTCTGAAGCGTTAGATTGAGGGCGAAAAAGTGAAATGAAAATTGGTTTAATCTTACGACGTCGTAGAGCACAAAGCCAAATTTTAGAGCGAAACTGTGATCCATTATCTGATATAACCTTATCAACATGACCCACTTCTTTAAGAAAATGTTTGATGAAAGCGTTAGATACTGAACGAGCTGTTGCTTTGCGTGAAGATGTAAAACACACATATTTTGATGTCAATTCCACTGCTACCAAAATGTACGCAAAACCATTAGTACAACGAACCACTGGACCGAACAAATCAACTGCAGCCATGTCCTTTAATTTCGCTGGAATGATAGGAAACAACGGTGCTCTGTGAAAAATAGTTGGCGGCTTAGCCTTTTGACATAATTTGCATTTGGCAAGAACAGATCGAATACGTTTTTCCATATTACTGAAGTAGCAATTTTCTCGTAATTTATGAAAGCATTTTCTGGGACCAAAGTGTGCATAACTGAAATGTGTATACCAAATCAATTTATTAACCCACTCATCAGAAATACAAACTAACCAAACAGAGTTGTCGACCGATTTTCGTTTAAAAAGAATATCATTGCGAACTAAATAATACTGTCTAATCGCTATGCTTTCCTTTCTCCTCCACTTCTCCTTAACGTCCTTCCAGATTGGATCCTTATTTTGCTCCTTAGCGATGTCCTGGAGCGAAGAAGAAATAAAATTTTCAAACACAACACCTTTAATATACATCAAACAATAATTTTTTCCTTTCAGTCCTCCTCAGCACTTTGTTTCAAACCCATAGGTTGTGACATTACAGCCTTTATCACTGCGATTTTTAACATGTAAAAGTTTTTTTTTCTGTATTTGCGTCAGTATGTGCGAACTTCTAACATATACCAATGAATGTTGTAACCAGATATCTTTGCCGCGCTCCTGAAAAGCGCAGAATATCACGATAGCTATAAACTGTTATACGCTGCTATCGATCAGTAAAAAAAAAAACCGATGCACCTATGTTCCAAAATAACAATTGCCAGTTTTTACTTCTGCAGGGAGCCGCGTCGCTGTCTAGCTCTTCTGTGAATGTGTTGCGAGTCGGACGCAAAAGTATTGTGCTCCATACTGATATAATCATTTTTATTGTAAAGTTAAGAGTTTAAGTGATTAAAAATATATGTAGCCACAAACAAGCGAGAATGTATATCGTGAAAAATTCGCTCCACCGCCACAATGGGTGGCCATGTTAATGTAAGTTTCCGTTTCATATTATAATACTTGAAGCCTTGAAGTTTATTTAATTTCAAAGAAAATCTCTCAACCTAATTTTCATTAATTATACTTATGATAATCCTTCCTGTTTAAAAGATTTATGCAGCTTATGATCCAGCGTGTGTTCTGTCGGAACAGGAGGCTGTCGTGACGACATCGCTATAGTATTTATTCCAAGTTCTTTCAGTTCCGTTTATATGTTCGTACAAATCCAATCAGTTGGTCCCTTAGGTTTCTTTCATGTAACTTCCGTCTGTTTTCTCCGCGCGATCTTCCTCCGAAAAAAAATTTCTGTTCATTTTCTTTAGTAATTTTCGATATCGCGAAGGAGAAAAGACAGCCGCCTCCTGCTCCGAACGGAACACTACGACTTTTCTAACGTCGGAGAGTACCGCACGAATTTTCCGCTAAAAGGTAATAGAGTTTCTTAAAGCTGGATCAATTACACATGTTGCTGCTGTTCTCCGACAAATCTGGTGTGATTAATAGTAATTTATTCTGTCACGACAAAAAGAACCAATTTTATTTTTACCAAAGCAACAAAGCTTTCAATTAAATTACTAAGAAAAAAAAATCATACCAGATCTGGCGCCTGAACAGGGACATGACTAAAATATTGAATGTGTCACGGTACTAATATATGATTGTCTTATTTCATGTATCGCTCTTTGGAACCCACTGCTGCATAAAATTACGGATGAGCAATAAATATACGCAATCTTGAAGGACGCGGTATTTACACAAATATCTTGGGATTTAATAAGACGCAGATTTGCAGTTTTGAAGACAACGCCGAGTGAGTACCAAATTTTCGTTTGCCATAGTTCTGTCTAAAGAGTAGCTCATTGACCTTCAAATTCGACCTCACTCTATCCTTTCTGTAGCTTAACGTAAAAAACCATTTTTTTTTTCTACGTAAATATTTGAACATTTTCTGTAACCTTTTGCTTGGCCTATTTGTTTTATACTGTAGTTAGTATTCTCGTGTAAGTTCAAGATGGATGCCATTTCAGTCTTTTCTGTGTAACAGCGTTGGCAATCAATTGTTTCAACGGCGTTGACTCCATCTTGTCTTTTTGCTACAGACGTGTGTCAGTTATTACCCACGTAACATTAGACATTTGACGAACGCGCCGCGACTTTAACTTGCGCGGCAAGAATAATTGACAATCAGAATTTCAGTTGGCAGTACCCATTTTAAGTTGGCAATAGTTGAATTTCATTATGGCGGACGGACAATCGAGCGCGAACTCTGCAGACGAAAGCGACGGCACTGTTAACAAACATTACCGACTCCGCTCACGCGGAACGACGGCCAGGACAGACAACAGACAAGAGGTAGCTAACGTGGACGACACTCAGCAGGAAACACCCACCTCCCCGATAACGGTATCAGTTGACATTGTCAAAATGTTACAGGAATTGATATTAGACAGACAGGAGAGGGAACAGCGCGAACGTGATCGCGAACAACGTGAGAAAGACAGAGACAAGTTTTTATCAGAGCTGAAAACGGATATGACAACTAGAGATGGGGGATGCGCTCTTGAACTAATTCATAGAGTTGAATCTTTCAAAGGAGTGAACAATCAGTGATTCAGAAAAAAAGAACGGTAGCTCCAAACGTTTCCCACGGCAGAGAGAGAGAGAGAGAGAGAGAGAGAGAGAGAGAGAGAGAGAGAGACGGAGCATATCAGCAGCGCCTCTGCTGGTCAGAGCACAGTGCACGCCACACAGCACAGCCAGCGCCGGCCTCTGCCCTGCTTCTACCTTGGCTGCCTGCATTGTGCAGTGCCCCATTGGATTTTGTGTTTCACATATGCCGTGCCGTCCATGTGCGTCGTCTGCCGCGCGCAGTGTCTGGCGCAGCTTAACTTCGCATCGCACTCTGTCGGCGATCGTTTCAGTCGCACGTCCTGCCCTCTGGGCAGTTGATGCGAGCAACAGGACAGAGAGCCACCTAGCGGATAACATAGGAACTACTTGCAACAACCTGCTCGCAAGGGAACGGACGATTTGTTTCGGAGCGGGTGAGTTCACCGCTCCCCCCACCCTCGGAACTCGCCCGCTCAACGCTCACCCCACAGGCTCGACTCTAGCCAGAGCGTTGAGCAAAGCGACTCAGGTGTCACTCTGGTCTCTGCGGTCTCAGCTCACGCAGTAATACAGCTCGCGGCTCGACCCGCTCGACTCAGCGCCTCTGCATCGGAGTTCGTCCCTACTGGATATTGTTCTTCGTAGTAATACCGCTATGTATATTACATTATTATGTTATGTATACATCAATTGTTTTTATTTTATTTTTATTTGTTTAAACTGATTAGATTAGGTTCCTGATGACTCCTCTTACTATAGGATTTTTATTATGGACACTCGAATTTACGCTTTAATTACGAGCGAACCGATAAACGTATCGCAAAATGTGATACACCAATATTTTCCTTGTTTTATTCTGCGTAAGGCTATATGCAGCACTTTCGTTTTACAGTCAAATTTATATTTTTTTTTCTTATTCTGGTACGGATTTTGCGATTTTAGGCGTCTTCGGAAGGAAACGTTCACTTTAAAAATATATGGCTTGCGATGAATTTGTATGAGGTTAATGAAATTTTAATACATTATAGCCAAATATATTGTTAATGTAAATCTCAAGTTACAACATTTTCCAATCACCCAAAAAACCACGATAGTGCAAAATAAATCAATAATCAAAAACTTTGTCATATCGTGGAATTTTCAATAAACAATACAAAATTCTTACTCATTATCTGTGTTACTTAAAAATAGGATCAAATAAGATCAAAATACAGGTGTAGTACTGGAATAAACCAAGTTTAAAGGACAATGTGCCTTCCATTTATTTTCTATTGTAAATGAGTGGTGAGTCATGAAAAAGAGCTAATTCATTTCAGGGAGTGAACAGTTCTGATCCAATCTCTGAAAAGAACATTTTTGCCCATCTCTAATGACAACACAGATAGAGTCGGTTAAGGGTGACGTCACGGCACAGATAGATTCGGTTAAGGGTGACGTCACCGAGCAAGTAACCACTTTGACAACCCAGATAAGCACTCTGAATAACAAAATTGAGAACATCGGTCAGAATCTCACAACTCAAATCGAAGCGTGTCGCAAAGAAACCGATTCGGTAAAACTTGCGTATAAAACAGTTGCACAACAGGTAGACGAGTTAGCGACAGCGGTAGCCACTGTAGAATCAAAAGTAAGTGCAATGGCGAATGACATTTCGGACCGAACTATTGACGAAAGAGTTAACAGTAGTGTTGCTTCGCACACTAAAGCACTTACCGAACATTACAAAGAATGGATTGATGTACAAGAGAAGTTAGTTGAGGAGAAGGTTACACGTGACTTGAAAGATGTTGTTAAATCCGCAACCTTAGACATATTATCTGCACCCGGCAGTTCAGGAGACACTGTTTGTACTGAACTAGGCCAAATTAGACGAGTGTTTACCCGGGATTTGCCGGAATGGCGGAAGCAAGTAACAGATGAGATATCCGACCTGAAACAGCAAATTCAAACACTACAGTATGATAACCAGAGTGACGGGAAACACTCACTACCTTCTGAGCCAGATGAACATCAATACCAGACAACACAACAACACAACACACCACAGTACATTCCGCGACTGAAAAATGAATTTAACGATTCACACAACAACAACACTGAACAATTGACACTCACAACCCTCATGAAAGAGGAGAGTGTATTGAAACACAGAGTTTTTCAACCATTCCAACCGGAAAAGCGAAATATTCATCCAGTCGTTTTCCTAAAGAACTTTTCAGGAGTCTTTCCAGCTGCCTGGAATGACAAACAGAGAATACAATTCATTACCGGATACATACAAGGAGAAAGTGCTATATGGGGAACCGAGATGGTTGATAAGTGCAAAACATTTAGCGAGTTTGAGAAAAACTTTTTAAGCAAATTTTGGAGCGCAGGTGTTCAGCAACGCCTACGCAAAGAGGTCTATAACGCCGAACCTTTTCATTCGAACAGTGGCGGACTTCGCCGGTACTTTGAGAAGTACTTGAGAAAGATACAATATTGGGACACTCCCATAACAACAAAAGATGTTATTATGATCCTTAAGTCAAAACTACCCATTCCCATACGCGAGAAATTAGTGAACGTGTCAGAGGAAGATCAGGACGCATTTTTATCCGTCCTTGATTCGCTCGATCTTATACACGAAGACGCGCGTGCGAATGCTAACCGTAAGAACAACAACGCAGGCACGTATTCGAATGGAAACGGTAGTAATGGAAATGGTTCACACGAAACACAATACGGAAACAAACAGTACAATAACCGCAATAGAGGCCGAAACAATGGTTACCGTAATGGTAAACACAAAAACAAGCATTACGGCAACCAACGGTACAATCCAATATACAACATGCAACAACAGTATTACGGGAATGCCCCATACCAATCAAACAATAACGGTAGTAACTTCTACGAGAATGGGAACAAATACAAGGGTAAACGTTGCAACAATCAAAATTGCGGAGGTCAGCTACCTCCACCACAACCCTATGGGCAGCCACAACACCAGCAACAACAGCAATACACGCCTCAGCAACAACCATTCATGCAACAACAACAGTACACGGCACCACAACAGGACTTTAGATACAATAACAATAAACCAAGAAAACAATACAATCCACCGGTATATTTTACGCAGGCAAGTAAGGTACCGATTTTTCAGCCTGGTAATCAAGTGCATTACCAACAAGGGTTTGATACAAATCAACAAACACAATGGGTAAAAAACCAGCGAGAATGGTCAAGTGATGTGACAGAAGAATCAAATCAGTCGCATCACAAGAAAGCGGAAAACTAAAGGCAGCACCTTTTCACATCCTTGGGGATGCTGCGGGACATAATGGGGGCAAACTCGACCTTGAACGACTTAACGTAATACGTTATGATCGCGACACTGACTTGAGAGACGATTTGTTGCAGGAAAATATTGAGACAGACTTGAATGACGTATGGGAAGACGAAGTACAAGCAATGACTAAAATTTACATAGCCAATACACCAATAGATGCTATTATTGATACTGGTGCAAATGTAAATGCTTTATCACTATGTATGTTTAAGAAAGTTTCTGCAGGGATGAAAATTTTAACGTTACCAGTACAAGGTTGTTCAGTAACAGGAGCGGTAGGATCTTTATCACAGCGAGTCAATTTGCAAGCTCAGGTACCGATAAGGATTAATTCTACTTCTTTCATGTGTGTATTTCTAGTAGTTAAGAATTTGTCAGTGTCATGCTTATTAGGAATGGAGTTCCTGAGGAAGAATAAGGCAGTGATTGATATAGAAAAGGGTATCTGTACAATCCGAGTAGGTGAACAGGAGGTAACGCTGCAATTGTTGCGCGGCAAGGTCAAAAGAGTCAACACTGAGCACAAAGTTAAGGTACGGAGACTGGTACAGCGAATGTTTTTGAACCAAGCACACATGACAAGACAGGGTAACAGTTGGACGGTTTTTGATACTGATGACGGACTTCCGACTAGAGAAGAGATTTTGAATAAAGTAAGCGAATCAAGTGAACTTGATTACATACAAAGGCAAGATTTACTGCACTTACTTATGAGGTATCTTCATGTCTTTTCTTCGAAACCTGGAGTAATACGTGACTACGAATATGACATGAAGGTCGCTCCCCATTCTACTTTTTGCAAGACAACGTACTCTGTCCAGTATGCAAGGCGCGAGGCTGTGAAAAATGAAATACGTAAAATGCTTAAGTGGGAGATCATTGAACCGTCAGACTCACCTTACAGTAGTCCGTTATTGCCAGTTTTGAAGCAGGATGGTAGTGTACGTATAGTTTTGGATGCAAGAAACATAAATAAAATAATTATTCCAGTAAGAACTCGACCTGAGGCTATGGATGAACAATTACAAAGGTTTCATGGAGTAAAATTCCTCACATCGGTAGACTTGAGATCGAGCTACTGGCAGGTCAAGATGACATCACAGTCTCGAAAATATACAGCGTTTATATTTGCAGGTAGATCATACCAATTCAAAGTAGTTCCATTTGGTTTGAATGTGAGTTCAGGCGTATTCATAGCTGCACTTGATCATGTATTAGGACCTGAACTGTTGGATCGAGTAACAGTGTATGTTGATGACTTACTGATTGCTACGAAATCTTGGGAAGAACATTTAGACATAATAAGCAAAGTTTTCCAGAGGTTTGTTGACTATGGAGTCACAGCTAATCTACATAAGTCTAAATTTGGTAAAAGCGAGATTAAATTTTTAGGACATCTTGTATCATCACAGGGAATTACCCCAGATCCAGACAAACTAGCAGCTATTAAAAACTTTCCTGTGCCCTCTTCTAAACGCCAGTTGAAAGGCTTCCTCGGAATGACTTCCTTTTTCAGAAAGTTTATTTCGGACCAGTCGATGAACAGTCAAGCATTGCATGATCTTCTAAAGAAAAACACTCACTGGCATTGGACGCCAGAGTGTCAGACAGATTTTGATCGCATTAAACAAGCACTTCTTAACAGCAATATTTTGTTCCATCCAGACATGGATAAAGAATTCTGTATTTCGTCAGATGCTTCATTTCAGGGGCTTGGTTCTTGTTTGTTTCAAATAGAAGTAATTGATGGAAAAGAAGAGATAAGAGTTATCAGCTTTGCAAGTAGGGTTCTCACAGAATGTGAGAGGTCATACTCGGTGACAGAGTTGGAGGCTCTGGCCGTTGTATGGTCCTTTAAAAGGTTCAATTACTACATCCATGGTCGGAAAATTAAGGTCTTTTCTGATCACCAAGCTCTTAGTTTCTTGCTCTCGTGTAAACTTCTTCATCCTCGTCTTACACGATGGAGTCTCTTCTTGCAAGAGTATGATTTCGAAATAATATACATCAAGGGTAAAAACAACATTATCGCGGATGCTTTGTCACGCATGCCGCAAGGACCTCCCGAGTCCAGTGAACTTATCGAGCAGATGTCTAACTACCGAATTCTTCTAATGAAAGACCCACTACATAGAAAGTATTTCCTTCAGCTCTGCAAGCAGATGCGCATACTCCAAGAAACAGATCCCAAATGGCGTAAGATCAAACAACTTCTTCTAACAAAACCCGATCACCACTTGTCCAAATTTTATAAACTACACAACGATGTTTTATTCCATCGAACTTCTCTCCTCTCTGGTAGATGGTGTGTGTGTATACCACACGCATACGTTGAACACCTTATCTGGTACACACATCTTTCCTGGGGTCATTATGGACCTGAAAAATGCAAACGAAAGATTTCTGCCTATTGCTATGTACCAAACTTGCACCATCGAATCCATAAGTTGTTAAGTACATGTCTTATCTGCCAGAAGGCAAAACCCTTCAACCATTCGAACCTAATTCCTCTGAATCCAATTATTACTGAGAGACCAAATGAAGTTCTGGCCCTTGATCTCGCCGGCCCCATGCCGCAAGGGAGGGGAGGGGTGAAGTACCTAGTCGCATTGTTGGATCTTTTCACAAAACATGTGAGACTTTATGCAGTGAAATCATCCAGTGCACTTCCGATCATCCGTCGAATCGAACAAGACTATTTTCCTCGATTTGGCAAGCCGGAGGCCATTCTATCAGATAATGCA
Organism: Schistocerca serialis cubense; assembly: GCF_023864345.2. Lineage (NCBI taxonomy): Eukaryota > Metazoa > Arthropoda > Insecta > Orthoptera > Acrididae > Schistocerca > Schistocerca serialis. The sequence goes on along the minus strand of NC_064638.1, from coordinate 196,466,176 downwards.
TCGAATTTCACTGGCAGACAATGGCGCAATTTTCTTGCCAGACATGGCATCAAACAAATACTTATATCTCGTTTCAGACCGCAATCTAATCCCACCGAACGTATCTTCAAAGAGTTCAATAGATTCATTCGAACCTACATACCTAATAGACAAACCCGTTGGATTGACTTTGTATCTTCATTCGAGCAGATTGTCAACAATCTTCCACACTTCTCAACTGGATTTACACCTGCGGAACTAATGACGAGTCATCGGGAAAGAAATGAATGGTTAGATCCCATACCTAAAATTGTAGAACCAGAATTAGATTTAGATGCAAAACTTAGGCAAGCATTGGTATCCTTAGCTGTACAGGCGAATCTACGCAAGAAGTCTTATGACAAGAAAGTATCTAAGGCCCTTACATATGATATTAATGAAAAGGTGCTTTTACGGACACATTTTAAGCCATCGAAGTTGTTGAAAAGAAATCGGAAATGGAGGCTATTGTACGACGGACCATTTGTAGTAATTAGAAAACCACATACAGGATGTTATCTAATGGCGGATCCAGCATCTGGCAGAATTAAAGGATTGTATCACCACCAGGATCTCAAGAAGTATAACGAGGCAAAGTAACGAGCAAAGGAACATTAGCCTAAGGTTTAACCTGCGAAACACTTCGGTATTCAAACACACCAATACGAGTACTCACACTTTGGCGAAAAACTATGGAGGTAATTGAAGATTTGATTTATTATGGCGTACGAAAAAGAAAGCACATTCCATTTGAGAGGATAGATTCTCAGTTAGTTTTAAGTTAGTCCTAGGTGTAAGCAGTCCAAGTTGGCTGTTGGCATTGAGGAATGCCGTTATTGGTGAAAGGAGATACGGAAGGAAGTAGCAGATTGCCACCTTCCAACTCCAATGAATATATATATATATATATATGAAATATTAGGTTAAGCAATTTCTTTTTCAGCCCTCAAGATGGAATGTTAGTCTTTAAGTGTACAGAGTACAGCCTATTGCGTGTAAACTGTGCGTTATTGTAACACCGCCATGAACTATACCTTTTGTTAGCGCAATCTTTAGAATTAAACAGATTTGTGTAGCCAAGTGTTTGAACTGTCAAAAGCAGTAAATAACAGATAGAGTATCACGTAGTATTTGATAGTTTTCAGGAGATTCAATCTCAGATTCAAAATATCATCTACGAACAGTAAGCCTCATAAAGATTTAATAGCTAAGCAACAAAGCATTTCCTTTATTGTGTTTTACAACAGCTGTTAGGTCATGTAGTCGAGAGTGCCACTACATCGAAACATATATGTCGTACTGACAAGCCTGGAGTATTCCTGATGGTAAATGTTTCTTCTTTAAACATGTAAGATGCACTAAAGTAATTAGCTATTTCACAGCCAAGCCCGACAATCGCCCAGAAGGAAGCGTGATAAACTAGAAAGCTGTCACCAAATATGACTCACATTATAATAATAAAACTAAGATCTGATATTAGATTAAAGAATAGCCACTTGAAGGCACACGTGACGCATGTCATGCATCTAAGGTAAAAAAAAAAATCCTAGTGTAGTTGTGCTAGAATTTGTATATGTATATAGTATATTTATGTTCATATTTGATCCTCTCCTCTTCCACTTCCCCATCCTATCCCATTAAAAAAAAATTGAGGATTAGAATTTGACAGGCTCATCTGAGTGCTCTTTAGACGGTTGAAGTGGAAACGAAATTTGTGGGAGAGATCCGTTAGCGAAAATTTTGTTCTAATCGCGTATCGCGAGTAGCAAGGTTGAGAGATTATAATACATCCCGCGAGTAGCACTTGCAGCCAGTAACTTTATGAAGCATGAATCTTCCGGAGAGAAATGCATGAGTATGCTCGGCCAGTAGAGATAGAATTTGTTCAATCTGTGCTCTACATAAACAGTGACACTAAATTTTGAAGAGAAACGAAATAACAAGCTGCTTAAAAGATTTGTTTTAAGAAAAATTTTACCTTTGTAAAAGGGAGAGAGAATAACCGAAATAATCGTGCCTTGATGCACAAGTAGTGGTATTCAATACGCTAATCCGGCGTGGCGTGACTGAAAAGGTTAACAGAATTTGTGACTGTAAGCAAACTTAAGAAATGTATGTATCTATGTATGTAATTTATGGACATTGTTTAATCTTGTAATGTATTTACCTGTGAGTAACTTGAACTGTGAACTTTGAAATCGCAATGTGAGATGGGAGATGTGAATTTGCAGACACTCTAAGACGTTCTAAACAAAATGCGAGTGATAAAGTGTACAAAATACGTGTGCAGTGACATGTGTACACGCAAGTGCAGGTAGTGACAGCGATCACAGCAAAGCATTTTGCAAACTATATGTAAAACGTTGACTTCACTTACCTGTGTGTAAGCAGCATGGCGGGTCGCAGGGACTGTCGTGTGAAATCCTCGAAACAGACGGTGGTATTTTCTACCCAAGTTTTCGATACGCCGATCGACGATGGAGAAAGGACACTAGACGTGTGTTTCCCGCGTGTTCTCATTTTAGCAGAGCGCGAGTGACACACGTTAAACTTCATACGAGCATACACGAGCGCGTGTTGCACTGGACTAGTAACCGGCAACAGCGCGGAGCTGCTTGCAATTGGACTCAACAATTAACATTTGAAACACAACCGACGCGCGCGCTGTGGAGGCGTGTCATTGACCTTAGAATGTTTTCCGTCTCACAACTACGCAAGAGACATTGCTAAAGCTATCACAGTGAAACTTAATTATGAACTTTATTTATTCTGTAAAACGAGAAGTCTTAGCTTCAAATTAATTTCCATTTAATCAGTCACGTCGGATATTTTGCGATAGATAGTTAAATAAAGACAAGGCATTACTGAGCACTGAAACGTTAACTGGAGGGGAAGGTTATCAATCCTGTCCAGAATCCTATAAAACCTTTACCTGTAAGTCTACATTATAGCACGAACCTAACACAAGTTTCTTTCTGTTTATTTGCATGTAAACGACATGACGCTTGATGCGAGACACTAGAGAGGCAACACGAGCGAACACAAAAAAAAAAGGACGCTACCCAGGGTCGTGACCTCTCGGACGACGCCGCTCACCGAACGAGAATAGACGTTGCAGACTCCGGTTAAGTGAGCGCGTGACAAATAAAAGTGTACAGTGTAGTGTCAAGTGAAACGTCCTGATTAACAACGACATTCTAAAAGAATCTAATGAAACGGATAAAAAAAACATTACGAGACCAAACAGGTCACAGACAATTTTAGAGGACTGTTTAAGTAATTATTTCAATGTATCTGTGTATGTTTGTCTACTGACATGTTTTGTTTTCTATATAGAGTATTATTCATTTATCTTTGTGTGTGTTAGACTTAAGATTGTTTTTTTTTCATATTTTGTTTCACCGTAACAGCAATTAAGATGACAGTGCAAGGACACCTTACAATGAACTGAGAGAAGTGCCAAAGTGCACAAAAGACACTGAAAGACTATTTGTTTTCATAACTGTACTGGAAGCATAAAATAACTAGATGACAAACTCATTCCAATTTTATGTTAGAACGAAAGTAAACAGATGATAAAACACAGTAATGTCTTGAAACTACATGTGAGTCCTGATGATCCTTCCGGAATCATCATGCCTCACATGGGAGGCATTGTGACATTACAGCCTTTATCACTGCGATTTTTAACATGTAAAAGTTTTTTTTTCTGTATTTGCGTCAGTATGTGCGAACTTCTAACATATACCAATGAATGTTGTAACCAGATATCTTTGCCGCGCTCCTGAAAAGCGCAGAATATCACGATAGCTATAAACTGTTATACGCTGCTATCGATCAGTAAAAAAAAAAAAACCGATGCACCTATGTTCCAAAATAACAATTGCCAGTTTTTACTTCTGCAGGGAGCCGCGTCGCTGTCTAGCTCTTCTGTGAATGTGTTGCGAGTCGGACGCAAAAGTATTGTGCTCCATACTGATATAATCATTTTTATTGTAAAGTTAAGAGTTTAAGTGATTAAAAATATATGTAGCCACAAACAAGCGAGAATGTATATCGTGAAAAATTCGCTCCACCGCCACAATGGGTGGCCATGTTAATGTAAGTTTCCGTTTCATATTATAATACTTGAAGCCTTGAAGTTTATTTAATTTCAAAGAAAATCTCTCAACCTAATTTTCATTAATTATACTTATGATAATCCTTCCTGTTTAAAAGATTTATGCAGCTTATGATCCAGCGTGTGTTCTGTCGGAACAGGAGGCTGTCGTGACGACATCGCTATAGTATTTATTCCAAGTTCTTTCAGTTCCGTTTATATGTTCGTACAAATCCAATCAGTTGGTCCCTTAGGTTTCTTTCATGTAACTTCCGTCTGTTTTCTCCGCGCGATCTTCCTCCGAAAAAAAATTTCTGTTCATTTTCTTTAGTAATTTTCGATATCGCGAAGGAGAAAAGACAGCCGCCTCCTGCTCCGAACGGAACACTACGACTTTTCTAACGTCGGAGAGTACCGCACGAATTTTCCGCTAAAAGGTAATAGAGTTTCTTAAAGCTGGATCAATTACACATGTTGCTGCTGTTCTCCGACAAATCTGGTGTGATTAATAGTAATTTATTCTGTCACGACAAAAAGAACCAATTTTATTTTTACCAAAGCAACAAAGCTTTCAATTAAATTACTAAGAAAAAAAAATCATACCAGAAGGTGCACGTGATAAAGCATCTGCAATAATATTTGAAGAACCCTGTATGTAAACAATACTAATGTCAAATTCCTGTAGATACAGCACCCATCGTGACAATCTTCCATGTGTTAATTTTGTTGACATAAGAAATTCCAGAGCTCGATGATCGGTGTAAACCTTACTATGTCTGCCATACAAAAATATGCGAAATTTTGTGAAAGCCCATACAACAGCCAAAGCTTCAAGTTACGTAATCGAATAATTCTTTTCTAATTTAGAGAGATCACGACTTCCAAATGCAATAGTTTTCTGTACTACAACGCCGTTTTCCTCTATCTCTTGAAATAAGTGTGCACCTAGGGCTTTGTATGATGAGTCCGTCGCCAAACAAAAATCTGCAGATAAATCCGGATGTGAAAGTAGTGGAGCAGCAACTAAACCATCACGAAGTTGTTCAAATTCTGATTGAGCTTCCTCATCCCAACACCAATTAGAATTCTTTCCAGATAGTTCAAATAAACGAGGTGTGGCCAAATTTTCCAATCTAACAAAGCATCTAAGAAAAATACAGACACCAAGGAAACTACGAACATCACGTTTTGTAGTAGGAACAGCACAATTACGAATAGCGTCTAGTTTCTCTGGATCAGGAAGAACACCTTCTGTAGAAATAATATGACCAAGAAATTTCACCTGAGAACGACCAAATTCAGATTTTTCCAAGTTCACTGTAATGCCAACTCTTGCAAAAATACGTAATAATGAATCCAAAATTTTGTTATGCTCACTCCAAGAACGTTTAGCAATAAGAGTATCGTCAACATATGAAGTAATATTGTCACGAAGATATACAGGTAAAATTTCGTTTAAATTACGAATAAATGCTGCTGAAGATACAGTAAGTGCAAACGGTAATTTCCGAAATCACTTTTGGGTAAACTAGTCATATTCGGTTATTCTTTACCGAGTCCTTTTCTCGGTAGATTGATAGTTGAAGAGTTGTTCTGATAGATACAAAGAATAGTAGAAGAGTAGGCAGCGGTGCAGAAAACTAAAAGGGAAATAGCACCACTACAGCTCGGGGTCCTGTGCAAGCTACGGCACATATTCACTTAGCGTAGTGAATCCCCTGAGGACATAAAAAGCCGCTCATAAATTCCAGTTTGTGAATTAGTGGCCAATTTGGCGGAAGTGCGTACATAAATTGATCTAACAATGAACATGGATGTATGTCATTCTTAGAATTGCGAAAGATCTTAAGTTTCCGAACAATTTAAAAGGTTTTATAGTCAAAGATTTCGCCTCGTGGCGACAAAGACCTACCGCGTCTGTCCCAGTCCGAATGTCGATTATTGTCAAGTTCGCGCGCCTGGCGCTCTCTTGTTGCATCTCGTAAATGAAATACACTATTTTCTTCAAAGCCCTCTGCTATCGGTGATTCCAAATTTCTTCTACCGTCTTTTCCTACGATTTCGCTTTCAATTTGTTTGACTTGCTTTCGTAACGTCTCAAATTCCCTTTTAACGCGTTCGTTAAATTTTCCCTGATTTTCAACATGTTTATTTATGTTCTGGTACTCTTCGGTTTCTGCAAATGGCAATGGAGCTGTATCATCTGAATCTCTGTCCCCATGTAAACTAAGATTTGTCAATTTATCTGAAATCTCCTCAACTCTTTCCGATAAGTCACCTAGTTTTTCTTTCTGGTTATTTACGTCTTCCGTAAGTGTCGCGACTCGGGTTTCAGTATTGACACAGTTAGTAGTTAACTGTTCATATTGTTGTGTTAGGTTATTTATTCTATCATTTGGTACGGATTCCTCGATTCTCTCAAATATTTCTTCCTTATCGTGTGCACGTTGTAAATTTAACTCTGGAAATTTTTGTACTAGCACGCGATCTCTTTCTTCCTGTTCTCTATCCTGTTCCTTTTGTCTAATTTCTATTGAAATTAATCTATTATTGTGAGCATTCAAAATCGGTTGTACTTCTTCTCTAATTTCTTTCTTTAATTCATCTTTCATATTTCTGAAACTTGTCCCTATTCGTGAGTCTAATCGTGTTTCCGTTGTTTCCATCTCTGTTTTAATTGTTCCTATTTGTGAGTCTAACCGTGTTGCCACTGTTTGTAATTCAGATCCTAACTGTGATCCCAGTGAGTCTAACCGTGTTTCCATTGTTCCCATCCGTGATCCCAAATTTAATATAGCACCCATCAACTGCTCCATATTAACTGGTTCGAAATTCTTTTCGCCCGTAACATTTCCCGCAAAACCAGTTTCCTTCGTCATAGCTGTGAAGCTATCTGTGTTCGATACTACTCCAAAATCTTCTGTCATTAATCTCGTATTCTGAAAATTCTTTAATTGTGAAAAGTTTTGAACTGGTTCTGGACTATTTTCCCTGCTTATTAAATTGTTTTCTACTTCATTATTCATCATACTGTTCTCCTGTGTTGGCGAGTTCGCCATGTAAACAATTTCGTCATTCTCACTATCCATCATTTTTGCCTTTTTCATCGATCGCGTAATCATTTACAAAACAAACAAAACTCGTCACAATACGAAAATTACACACCATATGACACTTTATCACCAACAATACCATTCACACGAAATGCTTCCCTCAAACACGATTAACGCACAATTGAAATCTTCATAATTGCACAAAATTGTCAAACGCGTATACAAGACATCAAAAATTAAATTCTGCAAACCATTAGAAGAAAGACAACTACAAATGTTCATTACCAAATCTACACATGCAATATAGACTACAATTACTAAACTACAACAATACTGTCTGCTATATTTACTATCAAAAGAATTCCAAGGGACGATCCGAAGCAGCGGTCGTCACGTGCATGGGGGCTTAATTAAATAAAATGCAAATATTTTTAATTTTAGTAGCTGACTGTCCGGTTACGCAGTCTCGTAACCGTTTGGCCCTGGCTAGTATTAGTACGCAATCTGACTGCATAGAATAACAACAAAGAATGAAAGGAAATTTCCGTTACCACAATTAATTAATTAAGTCCCCAGCAACTATAAAAGCTACGGAACAAAAACTACGGAACAACAAATCACAAGTGTAACAGTTCTGTGTGTGGAAGTGTGATACAACGTACACATCTGGCACGGTTCTTTCTCAATAAGACAAGATATTGCAAATACCATTTACACTGAATTAATTAAATAAAACTGAAATACTATAATTGCACTTAGAAACCCGAATTACAGTCTAATACATGAACAAAAGCCAGATGCTTTGTTGACTGAACCTGTGACCAAGAGGCATTGTTAGTTAGGAAATTAAAAAAAAAATGTTTTTTACCTTCATATATATTGACTAAAAATACACTCTGATCATTACAACATCTCCATTCGAACAACATCTGCTGTCTAGCCCATCAAAACAACTGCACACGACATGGCCTCAACTAGTACAGCTATCGACATCCTCTCAGCAAAAGCACTAACCACCACAACTTCTGAACAAGCACTGCCAGTGTAGGCGGCGGAATAAAACTCTCTGGCGCAATCTCTGGCGCTGTGACTCAGTGTAGCCACCTTTCAGTGTCTTCCTAGTTTTGCTTTTCAAATTTTTTTTGTGTAATATTGTATGAAATACTGTGATAATTATGGTATGTGACCGGCGTAACACTAGGCTGCAAGGCTAATTGAGAAATGACAGTGAAGACAAGTGTAGTGTGTTAGCACCACGTTATAATGAATTAACAAATGTCCAAGATAATAATTTGGTAATTGTGTATAGGAACATGGAACAGGCAGTAAATAATGGGGTAGACAGTGAAACAATCACTGAACAGGGAAGTACTGTCGATCATCGGTCGGTAACACTTTACCTAAGGAATGCAAAATAACAGAACCAAATCATGCAAATACCGTAGATTCAGGTTTTAAGTTATCACCCTTTTCCCAGTTAAGAAACACTCTCTGCTTTTCAAAATACGAATACTGCGATGCAAATGCACTGCTGAAAAGCACAAAGGAATATGTATCAGTTTCTAGTCCATTGTTATTGCAATTAATTCAAAATGTGGAACAAAATAAGAAACAAACACAGCAACAAATGGAACAAACACAGCAAGAGCTTCAAACGTTAGACACAATGGAACAAAATCTTCAAAAGTTAGACACAATTGAACAAACTCTTGAACATGTGAACATTTAACTGCTGCGATACTCAAAATCGAATCGAAATATCTAAAAATTTCTGAAGATGTAAATACACAAATTTGGTAGTATTTTCAGCCCATTTTTTTGCGACATGAAAAAAGCATTGCAGAATCTTGAAGCAGCCATAACAGAACTGCAGATCACTGTTCACGAAAATCACGACACCTTGTAGGCTAAAATTGACTTATTTGCATCTACCGATACAGTAGCACAACTTGTAAAATTTTAGCAGAACATGACACGCATTTGAGTGATTACTTTCTAAACTTGGAACATTTTTAAAAATATTTTTGAACTGCAATGATACAGAGAAGGTTTTCGGTGATACATTTCATTCCGCAGCTTTAATCTGTAACATCTGAGGTATAACTACATTATCCCTCAAGAGGGTACACCTACTTTGTGTACCATGCATGTGGCAATCACAAGGAGCCCTAGCTAATATGGTATTCACTGATCCAATTTTATACATTGGTACCAGAATTACACAGCTATCAGATCATTTAACTGAGAAAAATAAACATTTTACTACGTCACTTATGTATCTCTACATAATTTCACAGTTGGATAACTTCAGTTTTACGAAATTGTACTTTGTCTGCATTTTGGGAACTGTTCACATATATTTTCAGAACCATTGTGATACTGTGAGAGCTTTGAGTGATGTATATTCTATGGGATCATGATTTCTGAAGGACGTTCGAGGTAGACGACAGTTGAAATGGGCAGAGAATTTTTTTAGAGGTTTTGAGATTATTGAAGGAAGCTACGACGATTTTGAGATTTGATTGATGTGTTGTGATGATGTCATTACGGCGACGATGTGTATTATGATGTTGAGATATGTTTATGATCAATAAGGCGATGCTGTATGCGAAATATGATTATGCTATGCGTTTATTATATGAAATATTGAAGAAGTATCAAGGAATATGTCTTTGTGTAATGAGGGTTAGGGACTCTGGTTTGTGGAGAAGAGTGCTGGAAACCAAGAATTGTTCTTTAAGAGCTATGAAATGTGAGTATATATGTGAAAGTGAGTACCAAAAAGGTGAAAGAAAATTTTTGATACTGTTATTGATGAGATTTCGTTCCTACACACTTCTCTAACTTTTCAATCTGTGAAGTTTTTTATTTTGTATGAAACTGTCATTGCAACTCACAAGTTGTAGTAAATATTTCGGTAAAGAGTGTATGTGACCTTGACATAATGCTCTGCTGCGCTTGGCTGCGTGCTAGCCGTCAGGAAAAACACATTTTTGTATGGCCTATCAACTTTAATAGTGTTGCTTTAGCCAGTCTTAAGCTTACTGCACTCCCCCAAGCGCTCTACAGCTGTAGAAGAGAGAGGCTGTTGACCTCGTTGTTGACATTGCTTTGCAAAACACATACTATTACTTGGAAATGCATGATTACACTTTGGAGTTTGTACTTCGTGGTACTTACTGAAATTCTTATGAATTGATGGAAAACATTCGTATGTCTACATACCTGGTTATGACAAGTGTCTATGAGAGCTGAGAGAATTTTACGGACTTACGAAGTACAACATGGCTATTGAATAATGTTTTTATGTTTTGCTTTGTACCTATACGCTTATTTTATTTGATACCAGGTTACTAGCTGCGCTAAGGCATTGGTTTTATGAAATAAAATTTCATACATATGCTAATGTGAACACTTTCTGTCAACAGATCAATGAAACAAAATTTTATGATCCATATTATTAAAAACGAGCACTTGGAAAGGAAGGAACGATAAGAAGGAGAAGGAACTAGTAACAGGAACTGCATACATAACTTTCTTTTTAAGGACTTGGTAATTTTTTCTGGTAGAAAAAGTTGTTGTGGTGCATCACTTTACTGCTAAGATGTGATGTAGAATCATTGCATTTCTTATGGGAGTTTTGATGATCACAGATGCACATATGCTAATGTAAGTTTACACATATACTTCTTCATCTGCATTGCTGCCTTTTCTGTAATACTTTTTCCGCCTGTGCTTTGTCATGTTTAGGTATAAGTTATTGGTATATGTTATTGCATTTGCTGTTGTTATTTGTCAGGTATCGTTCATCTGAATTTTACTTTGAATTACTGTGCTAAGTCAGTCTACCACTGATTTACTTTTCTTGTTTACTGCATATTACCTCATATTAGTTGTAATGTTGCATTTGCTTTGCTAATTTAGATACGCTGCTGCTTGCTTTGCCAGTTTTCATTTTGTCATTGTTTGTGTTAATTGTGTTGTGCTGCTGTATTGCATCGTTCTCTAGTTTATGTATCTAAGCTCAGTAGATTTAAGGATGCTATATAAGAAAATTATTGATTGGCGACTCCATGGAGTGTCCTGTGCACCACGACCAGATAATGGATATACTTGGAAGGAGAGACAGCATTGGACGTATTTTTTTGTTTTATTAACCGCAAAATCGATTTTCGGTCACTTAAGGACCATCCTCAATGCTGTAATATACAATTTAAATTGGTAGGCACTGGTGTCAACAAGCTTAGAGCGATCACAAACTGAGCTTGTTGACACCAGTGCCTACCAATTTAAATTGTATATTACAGCACTGAGGATGGTCCCTAAGTGACCGAAAATCGATTTTGCGGTTAATAAAACAAAAAAATACGTCCAATGCTGTCTCTCCTTCCAAGTATAAGAAAATTAGTTGTGATGAGTTGGGAAGAAATGAATTGAGAAAATATAAAAGGTTTGTCCAGAGAGTATTGTACGATGAGGAACAATTATTTTGAAAGAGGAAATGAAGAGATAAGGGTATAGTGACAAAAACTTTAGGTAGGTTTTTTGGAAATGAAATATGAGGTAAGAAATTATGAAAGTATAAATACAGAATGCATGCTTCGATAGGATTTTTTTATGGGAACAACTATTGAAGTAAGAGAGGTAAATGAAGTTTTGGTTGGAAATGAATCAGTTTTTAATTGAGTTATGAACATGAGATACAGTATTGAAAAGAGAGAAATGAAACAGAGATTTAAAAATGGTTTAAATGGCTCTGAGCAATATGGGACTTAACATCTGAGGTCATTAGTCCCCTAGAACTACTTAAACTTCACGACATCACACACATCCATGCCGGAGGCGGGATTCGAACCTGCGACCATAGCAGTCGCGTGGTTCCAGACTGAAGCGCCTAGAACAGCTTGGCCACCGAGCCGGCAAACAGAGATAGACAATGCTCACCACAAGTACTGCAGGTACACTGCAAACAGACCCCATCCTTTCCTTTTCTGTAATTCCGCTGTTTCTGTGTGCCCTTGTGTGGCTGTGTTGATCCTGTCTCTGTGTGTTTACCTGATAAGATAAATTTAGTAGAATTTTTTCTTCTAATACTAAGCTGCATTCACTACGATGAGGAATATTGTTATACTCACGTCTAATTTGTTTTTATACCACATTCATTACTTTGAGATGTTCAGACATTGTTTATTCTGTTATGTTTTCTTTTAATGCCCATGTGTCAAGTTAATGTTTCTAAGGATATTCTCATTTTTCATTTATTTACTTACGTCATAATTCCTATAATACTCATATATATGCTTATTTCCATTCTTTTTGTAAAGCCTGTATTACTGAAAATGTTATTTGTATTATCATGTTCTTTACTGTAATGATGTTTTCTATACATTTGTAGTTGAATTTGTATACTGTTAAATTGTAGTTGTATAGACATCAGTTCTCCATGTTAGGTACATAGTAGGGATGCACTTTACTGCACACATTTGTCTGTTGGTCATACTGTATGTATAAAATCTCAGAGGTTATGTGTCTGTGTTAGTGTTTGCACATGTGTTGATAATTCAGCAAGGGACTGGTTAACAGCATTGCTGGCTCTAAAGATATTATAAAAATTTTGTGAGTGCATAAGTAGTAGTTCATAGACTTGCAACATTATCCTCAAGACTCTTCAATTGTGATTATGCACCCCCACAGTCGCAACGGATGGCTGCTGGCAATCTCAACTAGGACTACAGTGAGTCTGCCCCTTTGGTAGCCCACTACTGCCATAATGTATACAAGGACTACAGTGAGTCTTCACCTTTGGTGGCCCATTACTACGTCTCTACAAGGAATACTGTGGCTCTTCTCTGTGGTGACCTACCATTTGTATCAATATCCTTCAAGACCTCGACTGGCTCTACTGTGGGTCTGCTCTGTCGTGGCCCGTTATCAGTTTCCTAATATCAAGAGTCAGCACTGTGTTTCCGTTGGGAGGGCAACAGTACTTCTTCAAGACTCTACTGTGGTCCCCTACTTAAATATGCATTTTCTTTACTGCCCAGCTTTTGTGCATAAAATTATCATTTCGCTTCTGATGAGAGATTAGGACTGTCTTTAGGGACTGTGACGAGAATTTTTGCTTTATTGACCAACAGTATATTACTAATTGTGTGTAGCTAATCTGTTTGATATTGTTACTATAAATTTTTTAACAAATTAGTGTTGGCCACTGCCCAAAACACTGCAAAATTTTTTGAGGGGAGCATGAGGGGAGGGCTATATAAGTAGCCTGTTTTTATGTCTATGTGTTGGCAACATGATAGACTCCGTGAATAGCACTGACAGCGCTGTGCCCCTCTGTAAGAGACTCTGTGGCTGGTCGGACTCGCAGATAGCAGTTAATAGTTAGCAGTGATGAAGGTTGCAGGGTTAGCGCGAGCAGACGATTTGGACACGTGTACGTCTTGGAGATTTAGTATTAGTTGAAAACCGATCGTAAAGTGATGTACTTGCTAATGCATAGATAATGGAATTATTGACGATTATATAATTTTTGGAACTGGATGTCTGAAGAATAAGGTAAATTCTGCTAAATACATTGTTTGTTCTGCAACAAAATCTTTCCTTTGCTAACCACATGCCTATAAGTAGTTAGAGCCTACAGTAGTTAGAATCTTTTCTTTAGCTTAGTGTAGTTACTGCTTGCTGTTATCGCTGTTGTTCGAGTAATGAAGATTGTCTGTGAGGTAAGTGAGTTATGGAAAAGAGTAGATTATTGTTTGGATTTCTTCTAATTCAGGGCCATTCTTTTGTGTTAACCATTTGTAGTCAGACAGCGTTCCGTTCGTATATTGTGGGTTATAAATGAGTAGGGTACGTTTGAGTTGTATTTGTTAGGGAAAATTCTGTAGGTCAGTGTTGTAATGATAAAAACAAGCAAAGAGGCTGTAGGAAAAGTTGCACTCAGCAGTTGCATTCAGAAGTTTAAGAAAAAACTTGGAAGTTTCAGTACGTACGCAGAGTGCAGGCACGCCGCAGCCAGCACCTGGCAGCAATTAAACAGCACTACGTCACAACTGTCGCACGTTTCTAAAATTCGTCTGTTCCCACCAAAAGGCAAGAAGTAACGTAAACACCCATCAGGAACGTCTTTGTACGTCGATGACAAGGAATAATATAGAGACCAATAAAGAACGCCTTAACACCTTTCCTCCTGTCCTCAAGTACGCTATCAAATTACGTAAAGATCTTCTTCCGCTACCATATAAGATACAGAGTCTCTCTCATTCAGCAGTCAGCTCACCTGAAAGCCCTGAGGAAGGCCACTGACAACAGTGGTCAAAACATTGGACAATTTTATACACTATGTGATCAAAAGTATCTGGACACCGCCAGGTACTCCATATCTGCGACCTCAGTAGTCATTAGACATGGGGAGAGAGCAGAATGGGAACAACCGCGTAACTTACGAACTTCGAACGTGGTTAGGTAATTGGATGCCACTTGTGTCATACGTCTGTACGAGGGATTTGCACACTCTTAAACATCCCAGGTCCACTGTTTCCGATGTGATAGTGAAGTGGAAACGTGAAGGGACACGTACACCACAAAAGCGTACAGGCCGACCTCGTCTGTTGACTGACAGAGAACGCCGGCAGTTGAAGAGGGTCGTAATGTGTAATAGGCAGACATCTATCCAGACCGTCAAACAGGAATTCCAAACTGCATCAGGATCCACTGCAAGTACTATGACAGTTAAGTTGGAGGTGAGAAAACGAGGATTTCACGGTCGAGCGGCTGCTCATAAGCCACGCCGGTAAAGGCCAAACGAGGGCTCGCTTGCTGTAAGGAGCGTAAACACTGTACGATTGAACAGTGGAAAATCGTTGTGTGGAGTGAGGAATCAGGGTACACAATGTGGCGATCCGATGACAGGGTGTGAGTATGGCGAATGCCCGGTGAATGTCATTTGCCAGCGTGTGTAGTACCAACAGTAAAACTCGGAGGCGTTGATGTAATGGTGTGGGCCTGTTTTTCATGGAGGTTGTTACACCCCTTGTTGTTTTGAGTGGCACTATCACAGTACAGACCTACGTTGATGTTTTAAGCACCTTGCTTCCCATTGTTGAAGAGCAATTCGGGGATGGCGATTGTATCTTTGGTCACGATCGAGCTGAAACGTCCCCTTAGAAAAATTATACATGACTGTGCTTAAACTGACACACAATATTTTTGGCGCAACGCAATCTGACTTTCAAAAATCCCTACAAAAGAATGGCCCTGACCAACATTAACCTATACGTTTCACAAATCACTTACCTCACAAAAATCTTCGTTACTCGAACTACTGCAATACAGCGACCGCCAGTACTGCCAGCTAAATAAAATATTCAAACTACGGAAGGCACTAACTACTGACAGGCATAGTTAGCAAATGAAAGATTTTAATAGACAACAAACAATGTATTTACCTTAATAGTCATAATGTATATAGCAGTTCATGACATCCATTCTTACAAATGTACTGTTTCTGATGCTCTCAAAAATCCGCCATCTCACTTCCCCACATCCACCACTGCTGGCGGCTCACCTCCAACTGCGCAACGCTACGCGCTGTTAACAGCCAACTGCCCAACACTACAATGGCAAATTCCAACAATGCCACCCAGCCACAGACTGCACACAGCACAGCCAGTGATTTTCATACAGAGCGCTACGTGACGGTGGCGTTACCAATAAAAAAACCTAAACAGCCTACTTACATAGCCCCCATGCTCCCCACAAAAAATTTTACAAATTGTTTTGGGCAGTGGCCAATAATGATTTGATAAAATTTTTCATAATTACAATAACAAAGGCATCAAATGCACACACTTATTGATACAATGTTGATCAAAAGCTAAAATTTTCTCACAGTCCATAAAGACAGTCCTGATCGTTCATCACAGTAAAATTTCAGTGTTTTTCTCAAAGTCTGAGCAGGAAAAGAGAATGCACACGGAAGTAATGGATTTCCATGCAGTCTTGAAGAAGTAGTGTTGTCCTTCCAACGGAAAGACAGTGCTGACTCTTGACACGCAGACAGGTAATGGGCCACAACAGAGCAAACCCACCGCAGAGTCAGTCGAAGTTTTGAAGAATATTGGTAGGTAGGTCATACCAGAGCAGACCTACTGTAATTCTGGTAGAGATTATGGTACTGGTGGGCCACCAAAGGTGCAGACCTACTGCAATCCTGGTAGAAATAATGGTATTGGTGGGTCATCAAAGGTGCAGACCCACTGCAGACCTTGTAGAGACGGCCAACAGCCATCCGTTGCGACTGTGCAGGTGCACAATCACCATCGAAGAGCCTTGCGGAGAATATAGCAAGTCCATAAACGACCACTTGTGCACTCACAAAGTTTTTGGAATTGTCCTTAGAAGCAGCAATGCTGTTAACCAGTCCCTTGCCAAATTATCAACACACATCCAAACACTAACAGTCCTCTTTTTTTTCGCATATTGTGCATATACTGTGACCAACAGAAATGTGTGCAGTGAAATGAATGCTTACAAGTTACTTAATTTGATGAACTGGTGTCAATTACAATATTATAACATGAGAATACAATAGCAAAGATACAAAATACATCATTAAAGAACATAACAATACAGATAACATTCGTAGTAATACGGGCTTTACAAAAGAATCGAAATAACATATACATCAGTGTTACAGGAATTATGACATAAGTAAAAACATAAAAGATCAGAATAACTTTTGAAACATCAACTTCACATGTGAGCATTAAAACAAAACAGAATAAATAATGTCTAAACATCTTTACAAAGTAAATAACATATTATTAACGCAAATTATATTTGAGGATAACAGTATTCCTCACCATAGTGAATGTAGCTTAGTACTAGAAAAATTCTGCAACATAAATCGTATTAGCTAAACACATAAAGACAAGAAAAACACACATACACAAGGGTACACGAACACATAGGGGGATATAGAAAAGGAAAGGACAGGGTTTGTCTTACTGCAGTAATTTGCAAACAAAACTTTCTTTACTTCTTGGAGATCTCCCTTCATTCATCATTATTCCCAAAAAGTCCTATCTATACCTCCTTTCTGTATTCTATTCATATTTCTTTCAAAAGAATTTTTTCTCATTGTACAATACTCATTGTGGCCCAAATCTTTTTCATATAACTTCTCAATGCTTTCTTTCCCTATTCTCCATATTCAGTTTCTTATACAGTCTACCCCCTCTTAAGCTAACTTATCTCTACTGAGCTCAGATGCTAAACTAAGGGACGAGGCAATGCAGAAGCAAAAAACAATTAACACGAACAGCAATGACAAAAAATGCAAATTGGCAAAGCTAGCAGCATTAAATCTAAATTAGATGAGCAATTGCAATATTACAACTAATATAAGGCAATGTGCAGCAAACAATAAAAATAAATCATTAGTAAAACTGGCTTAACAGAGTAATACAAAGTCAAATATAGTAGCACTATGCCTGGCAAGCAGCAGCAGCAAATGCAATAACTTATACCTAAACATGACAAAGCTCAAGCAGAAAAAAATATTACAGTAAAAATGGCCATGTTTAGTACCTATGCCACATCTTAACACTAGAGTCATGCACCACCTTGATTTATCTACGAAACAAGTTACACAGTCATTGACAAAAATTATGTATGCAATTCCTGTGAAGGGAAATGTCTTTTTGTGCTCCCTGGTTTTTTTTGGAACATAAAATGGTTATCTACTGGATCTGTAGGCATAAAATATCTGTATTAGTACATCTATTAAATTTTATTTTAACCAAAGCTGCAGTGCAGCTAGAAACTAGATATTAAACGAAATGCGCAAATATATATATATATATATAAAGCAACATGTGAAACGTCATTCACTAGGCAAATGGCGTCTCCAAAGGCAAAAAAAAACCTCTCAACCAGAAAGACAATAGATGTAAAATGTTTCTCATCATTTCATTAGGCATTTTAGTAAATATCATAAATTAAGAGCTCCACAGTGTAATCATATATTTTCAAGTTTGAGCGTATCATATTTGCGATGCTTCCTACAAAGAAATGTCAATAGCGAGGATAATGGCCTCCTTTTTTCTCCACCTGTGCCTCTGAAAGGCACACACTAATGGCTTTTTTCCAGGTGATTGTTGCGCAGCTGGGTGCCCACGACGGATTACGTGAAGGTCACTTAACTTTCTTACCGAAATATTTACGACATCAGTTTGCACTACAGTGACAGTCATATAAAAAATTTCGCAGGTCGAGAATTTGCGTTTCAAATGTGTAGAAACAAAATCCTGTAAATATAACAGTGTGCAAAAAATTTTCGCCTGCATTGTGAGACATTCACGCATTTACACACATTTCATAACTCTTAAAGTACGATTCTCACCTTGATTGATCATAAACGTACCTCAACAGCATAATACACATCGCCATCGTAATAATAACATCATAACAGATCAATCACATCTCAGAATCGTCGCAGCTTCTTTCAATAATTTCAAGACCTTCAATAAAGTCATCTACCTCAAATGCACTTCAAAAATCATGATCCCTTACCAAATACATCATTCAAAGCTCTCACAGTAGCACAATGGTTCCAAAAAAATATGAACAGTTCACAAAGTACAGACAAAATACAGATTCATAAGTGTGAAGTTATCCAACTGCGTAATTGTGTAAACAAGTGTCACTGATGTAGTAAAAAAAAAGTTTGTCTCTTTGTCAAATAATCAGGTAGCTGTGTAATTCTGTGTTGGAGAAATATGGTACCGATTTGTTAAGTTGTATAAGTAAATACCATATTAGCTAGGGCTCCTTGTGCTTGCCAAACACATGGTACACAAATTAAGCATGTACCCCTCTGAGGATTAATGTAATTATACCCTCGGGTGTTACAGATTACAGCAATGGAATGAAATGTATCACGGAAAACTTTCTTTGTAATTCAAAAATCTTTAAAAATAAATGTTTCAAGTACAAAATTAATCACTCAAATGTGTGTCCTGTAGCGCTAAATGTGCGTCTTGCTGTAAGATAATTCTGTGGAAGTTTCGTAGTCATCGTCCTCTGTAAGCAAAGTTCTGCTGAAGTCAATGTAGTTACCTCATCATAAACGAAAGTGAAATGCTTTGCGTATAGATATCGTAGTTATTATGTACCTTACCATGATCAAGAAAGTACTATACTGTAACATATTGTTGTGCTATGGAAAAGGCTATCTCATTGTATCTATACCACAAAAGTTACTACTAAAACATGTTTTACTTTCCAGAATAATACAGAAAAACAGTGCAGATATAAAACAGATACCCTGCAAAAGCAACAATGTAAATTGTGTCACATATTAGTAGCGTTGTGACATAATCGTGTAGCTGTCAAATAAACTAACCACTGTGTCATCTGGTATCTCTCAGAAAGTACTTTAAATCCAGAATGTATTATCAAGTAAACCAAAATGTTGCATTAAAATCTCATTAGCAGTACCAGTACATGTACTAAGTATGTCAGCCTTACAGTCGTTTTGTAATCGTGCAACTAACAAGCAAGAATGTACACACACAATAACCCTGTGTTGTCTGTTCACTATAAAAATGCACTCGTAAATACTGTCTAAATATGTTCCCTAGGTTCTAGACGGGATAGTGAACTTCAAAACACTGTTGCATGTTAACAGTTTCTAAGTCTGACAAAGCATACTAGTAATGTGAAGTGAAAAATTTTATGGCAAAAAGTAAGTTAAAAAGCAGATTGTCTTTCAATAAACGGTTTTACATGTGAAATGTGGTGCAGTGCTTTACTCTTCCTAGTACGCAGAGTTTCAACTTCAACGCAATTATCATGTGGTATACGTCGGATTCTGTAAGGTCCATTGTAAACTAGAAAGAATTTGTGACTCAAGTGTTTCTTCTTATGTGACAATGAATGAGCTTTAATGAGAACTTTCTGACCAATATATAATTTCTTTGCATTTGCTTTATCGTGTAGTTTTCTCCTTTTGTCTGCTGCAGATTTTATATTTTTAATACCTCAATTAATTATGTCTTTGTGTCGAAGTTTACATGTATTCGGAAAAGGTACAAGCTCTCTGATTCTGTTCGGTGGTTCTTCATTCTTTAGTACAAGAATAGGTGGTAAAGCAGTGGAGTCATGAGGCATTTCATTCAACACGTTTTGAAATAAGTGTAAATATCTGTCCCAATGCTGATGCTTTCTGTGACAACAAAGTCTGCAAAGCTTACTGATTTCTTTCATAATCCGTTCAGACGGATTACAATGTGGTGAGTACAATGAAATAAAAACAGGTTTGATTTTATGGTTCCGAAGCATGCGTGACCAAACAGCAGATCTGAATTGCGGTCCGTTATCTGAAATGACTTTACTAACGTGTCCAGCTTCACGTAAGAAATTTTTAACAAAGGCGTTGGATACAGACCGTCCAGTGGCTTTACGTAACAGAGTGAAAGAAACAAATTTTGAAGTAAGTTCAACAGCGACTAGAATGTACGAAAATCCATTCGATGTTCTGACAAGGGGTCCCAAGAGATCAACAGCAGCAAATTCTTTTAATTTAAGAGGAATGATAGGAAACAACGGAGCACGATGTGAGATAGTAGATGGTTTAGCTTTTTGACAAAGTTTACAAATAGACAATACTCTTCTAATTCTCTTTTCCATATTGTTAAAATAACAAGTCATTTGAAGAATATGATAACATTTTCGTGGACCAAAATGTGCGTAGCTGAAATGAATGTACCAAATGAGCTTATTAACGAAATCGTGTAGAATGCAAAATACTCATAGCTTGTCATCAACAGTGCAGTGTTTGAAGAGTATGTTGTTTCTAACCAGATAATAATGCCGAATCTGAGTGTGTGTCTTTTAATGCCATTTACTTTTGACGTCTTTCCAAATCGGAACTTTATCTTGTTCATGAGCAATGTCCTTTAAAGATGCGGTGATGAAATTCTCAAAGACGACTTTCTGAACGTAAAGAATACTGAAATTTTTCTCGAGGTTGCCTTCTGTGTTACTTTCCTCAAGCCCAGCCGGTGCGTGTGACAGTGCGTACGCAACAATATTCTCCTTGCCGGGAATGTAGACTATTGTGAAGTGGAATTCTTGCAGAAACAATGCCCAACGTTTTAACCTATCATGATTTAATTTCGAAGACATAAGAAATTGTAATGCACGATGATCACTGTATACTTTTACGTGCTTACCAGGAAGAAAGAAACGGAATTTGTTAAATGCCCAAACGATAGCTAAAGCTTCTAATTCAGTAACGGAATAATTTTTTTCAGATTATGTTAGCACTCGGCTAGCAAAAGCAATGGTTTTCTGAACAGTAGTATCATTTTCTGTGGCTTCTTGAAATAAATGGGCACCAAGACCGACTTTAGAAGAATCCGTGCTAAGGCAGAAATCTTGTGATAGATCTGGATGAGCTAGTATTGGCGCGTTAAGTGGCAATTCCTTCAAAGAATTGAATTCCAACTGTGCTTGTTCGTCCCAGTTCCAAATAGTATTTTTTCCAGTGAGAGAACAAAGTTTTGGTGTAACTAGAATTTGCATATTCAGAAAACGACGGTAAAAATTTACGAGACCTAGAAAACTGCGGACTTGCTTTTTTGTGGATGGAACTGGAATGGCTCTGATTGCTTCTAACTTTTCAGGATCCGGCTGAATGCCTTCAGAAGAAATAATATGTCCCAAAAACTTCACCTTTGTCCTACCGAATTCAGACTTTTCCATGTTAACTGTAATTCCAGATTCTGCAAAAATTCGTAACAAACTGTTGAGGATGCGACTATGTTGTTCCCATGAGTCTTCTGCTATTAGAATATCATCCACATATAAGGTGGTGTGACGTTTTAAGAAATCAGGTAATATGGAATTTAGCCCGCGAATGAACGCTGCCGAAGAAATGTTCAAACCAAAAGGAAGTTTCCGAAATTGATAACAAACGCCGAAACAAAGGAAAGCTGTGTATTTTCTACATTCTGGATGAAGTTCGATCTGATAAAAGCTGGATCTGAGATCAATAGAAGACAACACTTTTACATCATTAAAATTTTGAAGAAGGTCTTCCAACGTTTGTGGCCTGTCTGTTTCAGGAATGATGATAGTATTGATTTGTCTCGAATCTAAGTCAAGCCTGATCGATCCATTTTTCTTCTCAACAACGTGTAATGGATTGTTATATGAGCTTACTGCAGGCTCAATAATGCCCTCGTCAAGCATAGGTTGTATTTCTGTTCTAACACGGTCCCTATAATGTGCCGGAATTACGTATGGTCTAACACAAACTTTAGTATGCTCACGAACACGAAATTGGCATTGAAATCCCTTGATTGTTCCTATTTTGTGAGTAAAAACTGTGGAATGTGCTTGTAAAATCTCAAAAACGTCCTGCCTATCAGTGTCATTACAATTCTCAACTGTTTGAATTTTATTCTGAATTAACTCGTTAGTATCAAATGCGCCATCGATATCATCCATGTCAGTACTTGCAGAGTGATTGTTAGTGTCAAGTTCCGTCGAAAATTCCGAAGTGTTGTCTAACAGGAGGTAAAGCCGATTAATTTCTTCGTCATGGTTTGAGAGCCAATCTTCAAATTTCAAAGCTATTGACTTACCTTCCTTCTCTAAACTTATTTCAGCATCGTGAAAGTTTAAGATTGCTTTGTATTCATTCAAAAAGTCTACTCCCAATATAATTTCCGTCGACAATAATGAAACAATAAGAAAGTTCATAGAGAAGCTGTGGCTTTGGCAAAAGAATTCTAAGTTGGTTTGTTGGCGTACATCTACACTTTTTCCAAAGATTGCACCTTGTAATTTAATCTCACGTAACGGAAGTGTGGGACAATCGTTCGATTTGTTGCATTTGCTAAAGCCTGTTTCACTAATTACTGAAATAGGACTGCCAGAGTCAAGTACTGCCGTAAATTTTATGTCATTTACTGTAATATGAATCACAGGATATGCAATGTTGTTATGTTTTACGTTTTGTTCTTGGAGTAAGATGTCCCTAATGTCTTCCATTTTTAGGTAATTACTAGCTACGGCAGCTGCGTCGTCAGTTTCATAAGTACGTTTTGTGGCTGCCAGCGGTATGAGTCATTGCCTATTATGCCTTTGTTGGCTCGCGTCGTTATTGGGATTTGGAGACCTAACTTCTACAAATTCACCTTGTCGAGAGGGCCCTGCCCTGTTTGAATCCCGCCAGTTCTGATGCAATTCAGGTCTGTCGTTACGATCATATCGTGTGTCGTCATGTCGGTAGATTCCATAGTTTCTTTCTTGTTGGTCACGTGGTGGAGAATTTCTCCCTGAATCGTAACTGTGTGCTGGACCGTTGCATCTAAAGTTATTCTGTCTTCCTTGATAATAATTATTTTGGTTCCCATATTGTCTGTTTCTCTGATTGTGACAGTCACTACTGCGGAAAGGTGGTCTTTCCCTGTAATTATTACTACTCTGCCAACGGTTGTCATACGGGTGGTGTCTGTTTTGGTCACGATTTGTGTTTTGAGAATAGCCGTGTCGTGTCCAGTTATTATTTCTTTCATCGCGGAATTGCGACGGATGTGACCTGTAATTGTTGTGTTCCTGTTTTCGCGTTCCGCGATTGTCAGTGTCAATTTCTAAGTCTGGTAAGAGTCCCTGAAAAGCTTCAATGTCGTCTTTGCAACGTCCTGCCAAAATAATATATCGTAAATGTTCAGGTAATTTGATTAAGCAAATGCGGATGAGTTCTGAGGGGCTGTATGGGTTTGACAGGTACTGATTCTTGTGCAACATGTCTTCAAAATATTTCACAAGACTGGAGAATTCAGTTTGTTCGAAATGTTTCATCATTATGATGCTATGTCTTACTCGGTCTTGTGTAGCTTGAGACCAATATGCTGGGAGGAAGGCATGATAAAATTCTCCTTCACTGTGACAATCGTGAATGACCGATCGCATTCTTACAGCTGGTTAACTCTCTAAGAAGCCACACATAAATTCTAATCTGTGCTGCAATGACCAGTTGGGAGGAAAACAATGAGAGAATTGATGAAGCCATGCTCGTGGATGAATGTCGTTGCCAGAATTCTTAAATGTTTTGAATTTACGTGTAGTAATGAACAGCTTATAGTCAAAATCATCGTGTCGGCGAGTCGCACATCGCTCATTGTTACTTCGTTTCGGCGGTTCCATCTCAAAATTCAATGCGCCTTGCCAATTTCTTTCATAATTTCCGAAGTGTCCTGTGTTATTATTTTGTGGTTGTTCCGTATTTCTATGTCCCTCTTCCCGTACTGGAGCGCGAGTGTCCTCTGAAATATGTAATTCTTGTATTACTTGTGCCAACTGATCTTGTACTTCCCGGATGTGTTTTTCTGAACCAAGTTTCAGAGTGTCCATTTGCGTTGAAATCGTATCTACTGTGTCCCTTAAGTTTTCCGGAGTTTTTGCAAGTTGCGTAACCGAATCGGTAGATGCAACTGAGTCAATTTTAGCTTGCAAGGTCTCATGATTTTCATGAACAATAGTTTGCAGTTCTTTTATGGCTGCTTCGTGATTCTGTAATGCATTTTCATGCCGAGAAAAAACAGGTTGAAAATGCTCACAAATTTGTGTTTTTACGTCATTACAGACTTTTGACATCTCGATTCAATGTTATGTAACTTAGTCGTTAAATCTTTACGTGTTTGTTCAAGCGTGGTGTCTAACTTCCGAAGATTTTGTTCCATTGCGTCTAACTTCTGAAGCTTTTGCTGTGTTTGTCTCAGATTTTGTTCAATCGTGTCTAACTTTTGAAGATTTTGTTCCATTGTGTCTCACGTTTGACGATTTTGTTCCATTGTGTCTAACTTTTGTAGCCTTTGTCCCATTTGTTGCATTAACTGTAATAACAATGCACTGGTGTCTGAAACATGTTCCTCAGTGCTATTTGGCAGTGCATTTGAACCGGAAATATTCGCATTTTAAAAGCAGAAAATGTGTCTAGACTTATTTGAGAAAACGGTGAGGACGCAAAACCTGAATATAAAGTATTTGCAACATTGTGTCCTGTCATTTTGGATTCCTGAGGCGAGCTGTTGCCAACCGATCGATCGACAATGCTTCCCTGTTCACTATTTGTTTTACTGTCTACGCCGTTATTTGCCGCCCGCTCCATTTCCCCATGCACAATTACCAAAGTACCTCTTTGGATGTCTGTTAATTCATTACACAGTGGTGCTGATAAGCTACGCTCGTCGTCACTATTATTTCTCAGTTTACTTTGGAGCCTAGTGTTACGTTTTTCACACGCCATAATTATCACGTATTTCACACGATAACACAGAAAGGCACAATTTGAAGAGCAAAATAAGAAAACACATTAACATGGCACGGAAAATAATATCTACTTAATTGCAAGCGCAGCTGCGAAATACTTGGTGCAAATCTACATGCATGCCACAACTGTTTTACTGTACAACAATGAAAGACTGCAAGTACAAAGGAGATTCTCTCTACAATTACGCACTAGCAATAAACAATAGCTACTCTAATTACACAAACTACAAGAAAAAATCAGAAGATTCCAGTGAAGTATCCTCGGCTAAGGGTCGACATATGAAACGTTCCTTTAGAAAAATTATACATGACTGTGCTTAAACTGACACACAATATTTTTGGCGCAACGCAATCTGACTTTCAAAAATCCCTACAAAAGAATGGCCCTGACCAACATTAACCTATACGTTTCACAAATCACTTACCTCAAAAAAACCTTCGTTACTCGAACTACTGCAATACAGCGACCGCCAGTACTGCCAGCTAAATAAAATATTTAAACTACGGAAGGCACTAACTACTGACAGGCATAGTTAGCAAATGAAAGATTTTAATAGAGAACAAACAATGTATTTACCTTAATAGTCATGATATATATAGCAGTTCATGACATCCATTCTTACAAATGTACTGTTTCTGATGCTCTCAGAAATCCGCCATCTCACCTCCCCACATCCACCACTGCTGGCGGCTCACCAACTGCGCAACGCTACGCGCTGTTAACAGCCAACTGCCCAACACTACAACGGCAAATTCCAAGAATGCCACCCAGCCGCAGACTGCACACAGCACAGCCAGTGATTTTCATACAGAGCGCTACGTGACGGTGGCGTTACCAATAAAAAAACCTAAACAGCCTACTTACAGAGCACCTGTTCATAATTCACGGCCTGTGACGGAGTGGTAACACAATAACATCACTGTAATGGACAGGCCTGCACATAGTCCTGACCGGAATCCTATAGAACACCTTTAAGATGTTTTGGAACGCCGACTTCGTGCCAGGCCTCACTGACCCACATCGATACGTCTCCTCAGTGCAGCACTCCGTGAAGAATGGGCTGCCATTCCCCAAGAAAGCTTCCAGTACCGGATTGAAAGTATACTTGCGAGAGTGGAAGCTGTCATTAAGGCTAAAGGTGGGCCAACACCATACTGAATTCCAGTGTTACTGATGGAGGGCGCCACAAACTTGTAAGTTATTTTCAGCCAGGTGTCCGGATACGTTTGATCACATAGTATATATTGACAATGCCAGATGAGATTTATTGAGAGTTCTGTATGTTGTATGATTTGCTGAATACGAATTCCATGTCTGGTGCCTTGTAGGAGATCGTTTTCACAACAAAAAACAGAGAAAACCTGAAAATTTTCTCACGTTTTCCGTTTTTCTTTTATATTGCGAGGGCTACGTGTTTTTAGAAGATGATATTGGATACTGCATTAAAGTAGATGAAATTTCCTACAAAATGCACTAATCTGATTTGATTTTCTGACCAGAGGTATCGGCGCAAGACCGCGCTGAAAAGTAGCAACTTCTTGGCCACTCAGCGAAAACGTCGAATACGTCCTCTATTACCTCCTAGAACTCGAAAAACATAAATGTTATCAACAAAACCCCCCTTCGCAATGGGAGGCTCATTAAATATTCTATAAGACACTTCTGTAACGCCGGCCGTGGTGGCCGAGCGGTTCTAGGCGCTACAGTCTGGAGCCACGCGACAGCTACGGTCGCAGGTTCGAATGCTGCCTCGGGCATGGATGCGTGTGATGTTCTTAGGTTAGTTAGGTTTAAGTAGTTCTAAGTTCTAGGGGACTGATGATCTCAGAAGTTAAGTCCCATAGTGCTCAGAGCCATTTGAACTTCTGTAACATTCAGTTTTCTCATACAGGTAGAAATGAGTAAAGCAAAAATTAAGAGAAATATCCTCCCCTAACACCTTTCTGTCTCTCATTGGCGCTATGCATCTGGTGTATTACGCTTAAAAGAAGTTTTTTTTGAATGAATTGATGGGAAAGCGTGTTTGATGGAAACATTAGCATATTACATATACAATACATTATTTGCACGACACTGAATAGAAAAATGCAAATGAAACCTGTTTGTAGTAAAGTATATGTGTCATGATATGAGTGAATGTCGAGCCAAGGAGTAGGTTCTCATTTCGAGTATGATCTCCTTCTGCAAACGAAAGAAGGCATTTAGCGACAGAATATGGATGCAGAGGACAGGTAAGCTGTATACTGAACTATCGATGTATGAAGAAGTACTGTGCTAATGTTATGTGTGCATTTTTTTAATTAATTAATTTTTTTTTTTGCTCGTCTGCATTTATTTGGCTGTTAGTGGCCCAGGCACTGTTTCTTGGGCACTAGCAGGTGCAGATGAAGGCAGGTAAGCAATAGAAACTCCAGTAAAAGCGTCAAGCCTGTGGAAGCTCCAGGCTGAAAAGTGAGCTGTTGGTGTTCTTGTAACGTTAGGCGAGCGATTTTCCGCCTGGAAGTGGTACGACTGGAGGTGGGGCTGGAGTACGGCGTCAAGTAGTAAGGAAATCTGAACACATTTGTGATATCAGAAAAATAAAGTGCATCCAATGAGAACAATAATTCAGTATCTTTAAATTGAAGAATTTAATATTTCATGGTGAACCTCCGAATTAACAACTTTTAAACACTTCATGCAATTTCAACAAATGATAGCTCAGATGATAACATGCACCATAGCTATCATCCTAGAAAGCCTTTCATCTGTATCTATTTTGTCTATTGACTTATGATGTGTTTTTATCTTCTTTTATTAGACTAATTTTGTGAGAACATCGTATTCTTCACAATTGCACAGCATGAATATCTCATATCTCATCATACTTTTGTAGTTTCTTAATGAACCGTTTATTATTTGCCAGTAACGTTATTTAAATGTGTATTGTAAGAGCCATTGAGAAACTGTGCTAATCTAAATGGGATCAATCATATCTGTTATCTGACACCACAACTGAGAAGAGAACCAAGAGACTTTTCTGTCAACAACGCATAAATAATTGTTTAAACAATATTTAATGACAAGTTTTAGTCATTTAATATGAGCGCTGTTTGGCAAAAATATTAACTTATTTATTATGAACAATCATTTATTTGTAATTATTAATGTAATAATGATCTGATTGTGACTAATTAATTATAATATTTCTTTATTTAAATATTGTTATAATATATTACCTTAGTCTAGGAAGTGGTCGAGTCAAATCATGTCTGCAGAAATTAAGAACGATATATTTTTGGTGAGGGTGGTCTGCAGCCAATGGAAAAGCAGACAGTAACAGAACACTAGAGGAGTCAAGTGAAGACTGGGTGTTTTTGAATGAAGAGCTCAAGGGCGCAAATCTTCACATCTGAATGTTCAGGAAGAAAGCAGAACTGCCTGTGGCCTTGGGTGATAGTTGATGGAGTGGGTGATAGATTCTGAGTAGTGAACTGCCATTATGAGACTTAAACTTTTGAGGACACTTCACATGGAGATATGGTGGAAGACAGACCTGGCCAGGGTAACATGCTATATTCGGTCATGTCGGCGAGTGACTGTGGGTGTTGAACAGATGCTAAAATTTGAAGGGTCTTCGCGAGTTCTGAATATACTCCAGTGTAGGACACAAATTTTTTTCACTTGTATTACACAACTGAGGAAAAACAGTGTATGAGGTTCTACTCATCTTTTCGTGTGTGTTAATTTGTAAACCATCATGGTGAACTCTGAACTGTTTTGAACTACTGCATATTTTTACATCATGAATACGAAAGGGACATAGTTTCTGTGTATGTTTGATGATTGTCTAGTTTCAGGATTTGCTACCATTCTCATAAGATCTCAACATGTCTTTACTGCCGTGGATAAGACTTTTTTTGCCTGTATTTTAACTGAATATTGCAGGACCAGTTCCTGTCTATTTGAGATATCCTTTCTTGCATGAAAATTATTAAACATAATTCTCTGTTGTCTTCATCAATTTCACATGTTAGATGAGAACCCTTGTTATTTAACTATTCATTAAACTTTTATTTAGTATTACTGTGTATTTTATTAACTCTCAATTCTAGCCATTGCGCAAACACTGTGACTGCAGATTCACAGCTACAGGTTATCATTTGCAGGGAATTAGCTGTGGGCATGAAAGCAGACGTGCATGATTCGACCCTATGACTACATCGAGTTATTCCTGTCAAACAAAGCTGTGCACAGCCCCGGTACGTAATGTATGAATAACCACAGATGAAGACTGGTTTGCTCGTTTAGGTTGCTGCTTGGAAGAGCAACTACACAACAAAGAACTGTTAGGTACCGTTGCATGCTTCAACTGAGAAAAGTGTAACTCAGTGATTAAGAATAGTTATAGCGGAGAAAAGTTTATTATTGAAGATGCATGGTGCTGCAAAGTAGTACATGAATTAATATTTTCTGTCGTCTCAGCTACTTCAACAGCAGTGCTGCAAAGGGGCTAATCCAGCTAGTCGTTTTCTTCTATAACAAAATTATCATCGACGATAGAGTACTATCCTTTATATTGCTGGTAAAGTTTAATGCAGAACAGCCCTGCTCGCCAACATCCACGACGGCCTTAGATATCTAGTTTGCATTTCCAGTGTATAAGCTGAAGAAGCCTTTCGGCAACCAAAGGCTTCAGTGTGGTAATGGGAACCAACTCATTTTTTCTCAACTTACACCCCCAGTGCTCTTGATCCATGTAGAGGATATAAAATGTAGACTGGCAATGGCAACGAAAGCATTTCTGAGGAAGAGAAGTTTGTTAACATCGAGTATTGATTTAAGTGTCAGGAAGTCGTTTCTGAAAGTATTTGTATGGAGTGTAGCCATGTATGGAAGTGA
This sequence comes from Schistocerca serialis cubense, assembly GCF_023864345.2. Classification (NCBI taxonomy): domain Eukaryota; kingdom Metazoa; phylum Arthropoda; class Insecta; order Orthoptera; family Acrididae; genus Schistocerca; species Schistocerca serialis. The sequence continues at coordinate 196,435,773 of NC_064638.1, read as the reverse complement.
AACATGGACGATAAATAGTTTAGGCAAGAAGAGAATAGAAGCTTTCGAAACGTGGTGCTTCAGAAGAATGCTGAAGATTAGATGGGTAGATCACATAACTAATGAGGAGGTATTGAATAGAACTGGGGTGAAGAGGAGTATGTGGCACAACTTGACTAGAAGAAGGGATCGGTTGGTAGGACATGTTCTGAGACGTCAAGGTATCACCAATTTAGTACTGGAGGGCAGCGTGGAGGGTAAAAATCGTAGAGGGTGACCAAGAGATGAATACACTAAGCAGATTCAAAAGGATGTAGGCGGCAGTAGGTACTGGGAGATGAAGAAGCTTGCACAGGATAGAGTAGCATGGAGAGCTGCATCAAACCAGTCTCAGGACTGAAGACCACACAACAAATGCTAGAAACGTAGGTTTGCCTTTCCTTAATCTTTCTTGTAAGGTAAGTCGTAGGGTCAGTATTGTCTCACGTGTTCCAACTTTTCTACGGAATCCAAACTGCTCTACCCCGAGGTCGGCTTTTACGAGTTTTTCCATTCGTCTGTAAAGAATTCGCGTGAGTAGTTTGCAGCTGTGACTTATTAAACTGATAGTTGTGTAATTTTCACATCTATCAACACCTGCTTTATTTGGAATTGGTATTATTATATTCTTCTCGAAGTGTGAGGGAATTTCGCCTGTCTCACACATCTTCCTCACCAGATGGTAGAGTTTTGTCAGGATTCGCTCTCCCAAGGTTGTCAGTAGTTCTAATGGAATGTTGTCTACTCCCGGGGCCTTGTTTCGAATTAGGTCTTTCAGTGCTCTGTCAAACTCTTCACGCAGTATCATATCTCCCATTTCATCTTCATATACATCCTCTGCCATTTCCATAGCAGTGTTCTCAAGAACATCGCCCCTGTATAGACCCACTATATACTCCTTCCACCTTTCTGCTTTCCCTTCTTTGCTTAGAACTTGGTTTCCATTTGAGCTCTTGATATTCATGCAAATGGTTCTCTTTTCTCCAAAGGTATCTTTAATTTTCCTGTACACAGTATCTATCTTACCCCTCGTGAGATAAGTCTCTACATCCTTACACTTATCCTCTAGCCATGCTTGCTTAGCCATTTTGCACTTCCTGTCGATCTCATTTTTTAGACGTTTGTATTCCTTTTAGCCTGCTTCATTTTCTGCATTTTTGTATTTTCTCCTTTGATCAATTAAATTCAGTACCTCTTCTGTTACCCAAGGATTTCTACTAGCCCTCCTCTTTTTAACTACTTGATCCTCTGCTGCCTTCACTGTTTCATCCCTGAAAGCTACCAATTTTTCTTCTACTGTATTTCTTTCCCCTATTCCTGTCAATTGTTCCCTTATGCTCTTCTTGAAACTCTGTACAACCTCTGGTTCTTTCAGTTTATCCAGGTCCCATCTCCTTAAATTCCCACCTTTTTGCAGTTTCTTTAGTTTTAATCTACAGTTCATAACCAATAGTAGTGGTCAGAGTCCATATATGCCCCTGGAAATGTCTTACAATTTAAAACCTGGTTCCTATATCTCTGTCTTACCATTATATAATGTATCTGAAACCTTCTAGTATCTCCAGGGTTCTTCCATGTGTACAACCTTCTTTCATGATTCTTGAACCAAGTGTTAGGTATGATTAAGTTATGCTCTGTGCAAAATTCTACCAGGCGGCTTCCTCTTTCATTTCTTAGCCCTAATCCATATTCTCCTACTACGTTTCCTTCTCTTCCTTTTCCTACTGTTGAATTCCAGTCACCAATGACAATTAAATATTCGTCTCCCTTCAATACCTGAATAATTTTTTTTATCTCATCATACACATAATCAATTTCTTCATCATCTGCAGAGCTAGTTGGCATATAAACTTGTGCTACTGTAGTAGGTGTGGGATTCGTGTCTATCTTGGCCACAATAATGCGTTCACTATGCTGTTTGTAGTAGCTTACCCACACTCCTGTATCCATATCCTATCCTAAATGCGTTATTTCTTTTCCAGATGGTGAACCTACTCGAAATGATTAGCCAATACTGGGCTGTCTGTCGTAAAGGGACATCAAACTCGGAGGCCGCATTGGCGCTATTCATGGGGTGTAGGCTGTGTGCCGTCATCGCGTTTCACCCTCTCCCTTCCCTTTATCCACAACAACTCGCACCCAACGTCACACTGTACAAACACTTGCCATAATCAGCTACACGACGCAGATGCTCGCTTGATACTTCATCCCTGATCGAAAGAAGGCAGCAACCACATCCACTACGAACTTCCGTAGAACGGCAATGCGAGATTTCAACTTCTATTTCCCGGCGCTCATTTCCTGAATATGGGACTAATTTGGTTTCATTATTTCGAAGCATTTAGTTGTAGATGTTAGGTTGAGTAGTTCCATAAAACACTTTATTTGGCCGCCTTATTTTAGTCAATATTCAAATGACTTCGTAATATCCACTATGTCACCGTATATGTGTTCACTACTGTCAAAAAAATCAGAACGGTCTTACCTTGAGACTTTTGCTCCTGAAAAATAGAAGAGAAAAGGCTATCTTACAGACAGTTAGATCACCAGTTCCGAATGGACAATAACTGAAAATCTTTGATATCTGCACTCAAAATTATTAACAGAATTTTTCTTGAAATTTTAGTGCTTTAGTGAAACAGGGAAGCAAGGTAGCACAAATTTGTTTTTTTCTGTTTTTCCTACCAACATTACTATCCTTTTTCAAAGAGAAATGTTATCAGTCTTTAATATTGTTGTTTTACATTGATGTTGCAAGATCGTAGTAGTCAGATTAAACATGGACTTCCACTATATAAGTAAATCAATTAATTATCTTTAAGTTCTGACTTCGTTAGTAACTGTTAAGAACAAAAGTAATAGTAACTTGTACATCAGAAAATAACTAACCACTTTTTCTTATTCTGGAGTCCTTCCGTTAAAACTTCTATGAAATGAAATGATCGTATGGGATTTTTGTCCGGGAGGCCCCATTCGGGGGAGTTCGGCTGCGGTTTTGCAAGTCCTTTTTAGTTGACGCCGCTTCGTCGACTTGCGAGTCAATGATGATGAAATGATGATGGACACACAACACCCAGTCCCCTGCCGCGAATCGAACCCGGGCCCCCTGCATGGTAGGCGGTAACGCTACCGTAAAACTTCTATTAAGTGACATTAATGCTACTACACAAACATTTCTACTGATTATAATTACTCTTCTATTATCAATATCATTTTAGAAAATGACGTGGGAGGAAGGAAATGTAATCTTTCAAGTAATACTAACATGCGTTTGTTTCACGTTGGAGTGATTACTCATGAGTGACTGGCCCGAACGCTAGATATTTATGTTCCCATAATTATTTGGTGGCACCTGAAGATGAGGCTTTAAGCTTCGAAACCGGTCGTGGAATAAACAAGAAAAATCGCTAGCAACTGAAGCGTGCTTTTATTCTATAAATATGGACGTATGAGACTAGCAGCTTCAGTTTTTATTTAGCCTTAAAAATTCTTGCATACTAGGGGATCAAATAATGAAGATGACTCATCACTGTACATGCACCAGATTGACGTCAAAGTCCAACAACGTGCCGATATCGTTTACTACATATAATTAACTGTTTGTTATGTACACGAGCCTCCGACTGCATTGCATTCCTCTGTAGCTTTAGCTGACTGCCAGTCTCTTTACGCATTGTCCGTCAGGGCAGTAAAAATGGGACAGACTAAAAGACGTAGAAAATCTCCAGATTTTGTGGTTGAAGACTATTCCACAAATTCTTTATTTCATTCCCTCAGTATGAGATCATTTTTGCAATCATAAACGACGTAAGCAATTTGTTTAAGAAAATAGTTTCAATAAAATAATTCAGTGTGTGTGAATTGCTAAGGGAACAATCTGCTGAGGTCATCGGTTCCTTAGTCTTACACACTACATAAACTAACTTAGACTAACTTATGCTAAGGACAACGCAACAGCCATGCCCGAGGGAGGACTCGAACCTCCGACGGGGTCAGCCGCACGAACCGTGGCAAGACGACTGAAACCGCGCGGCTACCCCGCGCGGCAAAATAGTTTAGTACACATTGTATCGTTAGAAATAGTTAATTAATGGTTTTACAGATCAGCTATACAAAATACAATAGACATGATATTGTGATGGGAAGAAACACGAGATAATAAGTAAAATGTGGTTCTGTTACGTTACACGTTATGTGTGCTGTGCGTGTGACATAGTTCGCAACTGACGCTTAGTACTGTAAATGTTACATATATTCCACGAGGAACAGCTTCATTACAATATCTCATCTGTATCTGTACTGCGTGTGTGCTGGTGTGTGTGTGTGTGTGTGGCGGGGGGCGGGGGGGGGGGGGGGTGTTGGCGGGGGGGGGGGGGGGCGGACGGCGGCGCGTGCGTTTTTTCTAATGCGTCGGTTCTGAGTTGATAATTACAGTACCAGTTGTCGCTGTCATACGTTTTGTTAATAAACAAGACTCTTACTGCTGATTGTTTAATTTACTGCATTCGAATTCTGATCGATAACCAGTGTGGAGGACTATAGTTACCACAGTAACCTTTCAGCGATCATAAGTTCACATTAAACTATGCAAAATGCATCATGCTTTTTCTTTGCGTTTGCGCACCAGCCAGCATCAGTAAAAAACATCTGAAAACCATACTCCAGTGTGCAGTACCAGCACAAACGTTTTATAGTTTTCGGCAAATGATTTTAAACAAAGCTGCGTGTGGTTTTGAGCAAGGTGAATATTGTCGCTTGACAACAGTCGAGAGCCGTTGACAGAGGTCATCCCACTTAGCAAGATTCACTGTTGATCTCTTAGGGTGGGAAAGTCTTACATGTGAATGCCCTGGGACGCATGTGTAATACGGTTTACAAGGCTTTTACCTGGCAGTGGGAGAGAGACAACAGTGTTTCCGTAGATGTGAAGTACTCATTTTGTAACTTCCCTCTCATTTGCTAAAGGTCTCACTGCTTACTTCAAGATAATGTCATACTACTATTTTGATATTTACTGTCACCATCACACTATTCCATTACTAAAATGAAAAAAAAAGGCTCTTGGCTATCTCAATATGTAAGGAAAGTGTAGTTTCAAACAATTGCCATGCACCAAATATTTCTAAATAGTTATTGTCTACGTCTTGCACTGCGGAACGGTGAAAATGTAAACTGCTTCAAACTAACTAATTCTTAGTAGTTTGATTGTGCTTGCGATGACGAGTCGCAAAGGGAGGGTCCAGTGAATGCTGGGTGTTTCGACGTACTCAATAATTAAAGGCGACAATTTATTCACAAAAGATAAATTAAAATTTAATTCCGCTCTACTGAGTACTTGAAAATTACAAAAAACTTGATAATGTTGAACAATCTTCACACATTAAACAACTGTATAGATAGTCCAAAACAGATCATATAATACAGTAATCAATTTCTTTATCTGATGAGCTGTTAATCATTTCAATTAACAATAATTAACTGAGCCAAATAGTGAGTTATGTTTTGCTCTCACGGAGCTTTTTGAACAAGCTTACATTAATCCGGGCATCCAGTCAACATTGGCCACAACAAAATTTAAATTTAGTTTAACCAATATGAATCTCTTAACCTGCCTTCAGAGTTTGTAAGAGAATTTCTTATACAAGGACAACAAAAGAACATGAGTAATAATAGCGGCGGTTCTAGGCGCTACAGTCTTGAACCACGCTACCGCTACGGTCGCAGGTTCGAATCCTGCCTCGGGCATGGATGTTTGTCATGTCCTTAGGTTAGTTAGGTTTAAGTAGTTCTATGTTCTAGGAGACTGATGACCTCAGACGTTAAGTCCCAAAGTGCTCAGAGCTATTTGAACCATTTGAAATAATAGCGAAATGTTTTCATTAACGACGCGAGCCGCAATTTATGACAAAAATTTTTTTGTTAACCCGACCCAACTGTTGTGAGAGGTGGTATTAAAGCATTCGCACAGTAATTATGTGTGTCTAGTTATGAACAACTGTTTTTTATCAAATACTCAATATAATTCAGAAATACCTAACACCTCTTATTGTGCGGTTTAGCTCTAAATGTGTCATTCAACAGTCTTATAGGAAATTACCACTTCCAACAGGACGGAAGCTGTTACACGTGACTGCAAAAAATACATAAAAATCTCGTAATGTTAATGTGTTACAGAACCATTTAACAATAATTCACTTCGTCCAACATGATAGAATTCGTTACACACTGCATGTACGTAAACATCGTTTAATCTTAATGTCCCACAGGATAGGTTCACGGTAGTTACTACACCAGACAGTCAGAACCGGTTATGTATGAGAACCAAATAGATCAAATTAAGCTCGACTGGAATCGCTAGAGGGAAGAAATTCAACATGTCAACCTTCAAGAAACAAACTATCTGCACAGGAGTCTGCTAGGATGAAATTCATACTCACAGCAATACCAAACAGAATGGCTTAACAGGAGTGAATAATTCAGTTCAACGCCGTCTAACATGTCTCATTATCGGTGCATTGCTCCAACAAAACAACCTTCAACACGATGCTTTTGACAGACAGAATATGTACTACAACTCTCCGAGATATCACTACTCGATGCCTAGCTTAGACTAAGCACCTTTAAAAAAAGATGTTGTAGACACGACTCCTCCTGGCAGATTAGAACTGTGTGCTGAACTGAGTCTCGAACACGCGACCTTTATCCTCCACAGGGAAGTGCTGCACCGAGTGAGATAACCAAGCACGACTCACGACCACTTCTCATAGCTTTCCCTCTGCCAGTACCTCGTGTCCTATCTTCCAAACTTCACAGAAGTTCTCATGCAAATTGCAAGGCTGCACTCCTAGAAGAAAGGATATTGTGTAGACATGGCTTAGCCTCAGCCTGGAGGATGTTTCCTGACTATGCCACGTCTCCATAATATCCTTCCTTCCAGGAGCGCTAGTATCGCGCTTTGAAGGTAGGATAGGAGGTGCTGATGAAACTGGAACCGTCAGGACAGATCGTGAGTCGTGTTTGGGTAGCTCAGTCCTCAGTCTGCATTCGACGGCGGAGGGGGATGGACGGGTCTGTTTACGGCCTCGCCGCAGCGCGCTCTGTCGAGTGAGTGTCCTTCGAAAGAAATGGCCAACTCGTATAACAAATCGCCGCTAAAATTCAGCTTCTCGAATGATTGTGTACGTCTCAGTTACCTGGAAGTAGGACGATTACTTTGAGACGAAGTGAAGGTCCCTTGTACCAATCATATTGGAGACCACCTCTCAATTGAGAGCAGCGTGGTTGACGTTAAATTAGTAACTAATGCTGCATGCGACGCGATATTAGAAAAGACAAGAGATGGGCTCGAGTTGCGACATTCGGACGGCAACATTCGTCCAGTGACTATGGACGATGTGGGTCTCAGACTCAGGACGTCCGCATATTCCTTGCGGAGTGCTGGCAGATGATGTAGTAGCTGTAGTCTGTATGGAAAGATTCACAGACGGCCGCTGTGGCCGAGCGGTTCTAGACGCTTCAGTCCGGAACCGCACTGCTGCTACGGTCGCAGTCTCTCCCACTGCCAGGTAAAAGCCTTATAAACCGTATTACACATGCGCCCCAGGCCATTCACATGTAAGACTTTCCCACCCTAAAAGATCAACAGCGAATTTTGCTAAGTGGGATGACCTCTGTCAACGGCTCTCGACTGTTGTCAAGCGACAATATTAACCATGCTCATAACCACACGCAGCTTTGTTTAAAATCATTTGCCGAAAACTATAAAACGTTTGTACTGGTACTGAACACTGGAGTATGGATGTGTGTGATGTCCTTAGGTTAGTTAGGTTTAAGTAGTTCTAAGTTCTAGGGAGCTGTTGACATCAGATTTTAAGTCCCATAGTGCTTAGAGCCATTCGAATCATTTGAACGATTCCCAGCTATTTCGTGGAGATATACCTACCATATACTGAATGAAGTGTGAAAGGTACGCATAGAACTCAGCAGATCTACGAATACAACGGCGGCTGCAGACGGCTCATTATACATTGAAGAGTCAAAGAAGCTGGCACACATGCCTAATATCGTGCAGGGCCCCCGTGAGCACGGAGAAGTGCCGCAGCACGACATGTCATGGACTAGACTAATGTCTGAACCAGTGCTGGAGAGAATTGACACCACGAATCAAGAGCGGCTGTCCATAAATCCGTATGAGTAGGAGGGCTCTGAACAGCACATTGCAAGGCATCACAGATATATCAATAATGTTCAAGTCTGGGGAGTTTGGTGGCCAGCGGAAGTCAAAACTCAAAATAACTTTCTTGGAGCCACACTGTAGCAATTCTGGACGTGTACGGTGTCGCATTGTCTTGCTGGAAATTCCGAAATCCGTCGGAATGCACAATGGACGTGAATGGATACAGGTGATCACACAGGTTGCTTACGTACGTGCCAACAGTCAGAGTCTTATCTAGACGTACCAGGGGTTCCATATCACTCCAGCTGCACATGCCCCACACCGTTACAGACCCTCCACAGGCTTGAACAGTCCCCTGCTGACTTGCAGGGTCCATGAATTCATGTGGTTGTCCATCCGTTCGATACAATTTGAAACGAGACTCGTCCGATGAGCCAACATGTTTCCAGTAACCCACAGTCCAATGTCAGTGTCGACAGGCCCAGGCGAGGCGTAAAGCTTCGTGTCGTTCAGTCACCAATAGTTCATGAGTGGGCCTTCGGCTCAGGAACCCCTTATCGATGATGTTTCATTGAATGGTTCACACGCTGACATTTGTTGGGGGCCCAGCACAGAAATCCGCAGCGATTTGTGGAGGAGTTGCATTTCTGTCACTTTGAACGATTCTCTACCGTCGTCGTTGGACGCGTTCTTCCAGGATCTTTTTCCGGCCGCAGCGATGTCGGTGATTTGAAGTTTTACTGGATTTCTGTCATTCAAATAAACTCGTGAAATGGTCGTACGGGAAAATCCCCACTTTAGCGCTATCTCGCAGATGCTGTGTCCCATCGCTCGTGCGCCGACTATAACACCACGTTCAAACTCACTTAAATCTTGATAACATGCCATTGCAGTAGCAGTAACCGATCTAACAACTGCGCTAGACATTTGTTACCTTATGTAGGCGTCGCAGATCGCAGCGCCGTATTCTGCCTGTTTACATATCTCTGTAATTGAATACGCATGCCTCTATCAGTATCTTTTTCGCTTCAGTGTATTTGGCGGAAACCCACAAATCTGCTCGAGTTACAGAAAAGAGGGCGACGTTCTCTCAGAATGTTTGCAGTGATGTCCAGCTCCGATATATGGATCCGATGCCTTGCACCACCACAAGACGTTTACCTCTCACGTATGTAGCAGTGTTCCAGAAGCACTCCAGTCAGATGCATGAGCCTGACACCTACAGGAGCATTCACAACCGACAACGTCAAAATGGGACGAAGAGCAGCTGACGCCTAACACAGTCCCCACTGCCCCCTCCCCCCGCCCACTCCCACTGGCTCTAGAAGGAGGCGAAGAGAAGCCCCGCGGTGGTACGAAAGCTGAATAGATGGTTGTGATCACGTCCGCCTTGTGCCTGGACATAGGGACTAACACGCGTCGTCTGACACAGAGACGCACTCTCGGAGATAGCAGTCCACAAAGAGGCATAAGAAGCGAAAGGTGACAGCCAGTGCCCCCACCACACAGCTGCTATCTGATGGGATCTATCATCATCAAGAAATTCCGATGGAAGCCTCCTCGCCTGATTCTGGTGCGAGTCGTCCTACTGGGCTTTGGTGCTTGGCCATTGTGTTTACAAAGATGTCAGCAGTATGACGGCTATGAACTATTAACGCCTTTCAGAAGCTCTCCGCTTCAGATAGGGTCCAAAGGATCGCTCACAAGGCGTCCCGGGTACCTCACTTGGTGCACATCGCATCAGTTGGGCCAGTGATGACATAGTGGAACCAGGCAGCCTTCGCATACTTCGTTAGTAATGGACTTCTCTTCAAGATCCGACGATCCGACTCTACTGTGACGCTTCTAGAGTCATTCAGAGAAAGTCTATGGTCAATTGTGCATCGGTTCCCAGGTATACGATACTAGCTGGTCGTGACTTCAACGTACCGTGTATAGAATGGGACGTGTGTGGATTCATTGCAGGGGGGGTTCAGGCAGACAGCCTTGCTAAGTACTTTTGAACAAGTTTCCCGTAAACTATCTTGGCAGCTAGTTCGACAGCCCATACGCAATGGAAATACCTTGTACCTTGTAGCTGCGAACAGGTCATACCTTATCGATGGCGTCAGTATAGAGATGGGTATTAGTGATCATGATGTCATCATAGCTACTATGATTATGAAAATAAATCAGTCAAGAGGGCTAGGAGAGTGTTCCTACTAGAAAGAGCTGATAAGCAGTTGTTTGCTTCTCACTTAGACAGTGAACTGCAATCATTTAGTTCCACAATGATGGATATAGAGGCATCATGTGCGAAGTTTAAACAGTTTGTAAATCGTGCTCTGCACAAGTATATGCTTAGTACGTGGATTAAGGAGCAAAAGATCCACCACGGTTTAATAATAAAATTCGGAAAATGCTGAGGAAGCGATTACTTTTGCACTCTCGGTTCAAAAAAGGACGCACAAATGACGACAGGCAAAGAATAATGTAGATTTGTGCGTCTGTGAAAAGATCTATGCTCGAAGCATGTGACAGCTACCACCGTAATAGTTTGGCTAACAATCTGGCGGTGAACCTGAAAACATTCTGGTCCGATGTAAAATCGCTAAGCGTTTCTAAGGCCTCCATTCAATCACTCGTTGATCAGTCTAGTTCCGCAGTAGAAGACAGCAAAATGTAGGACGAAGTTTTAAAGTCAACGTTTAAGAAATCGTTCACGCAGGAGAATCGTACAAACGTACCGTTGTTTGACCATCGCGCAGAGTCCCGTATGGGTGACACAGTAACACGCATCTCCGGTGTTGAAGAACAACTGAACGAGTTGAAAGTAAATAAGTCGCTAGGTCCGGATGGTATCATAGTATTCTACGTCATTGGCCCCTTACTTAGTTTACATTTATCGTGAATCCCTCCATAGGTGCAAAATGCCAAGGGATTGAAAAAAAAAAAAAAAGCCCAGGTGACTCCTGTATATAAGTAGGTAAAAGAACGAACTCGCAAAATTACAGATCGATATCCTTAAGATCGGTTAGCTGCAGAATTCTAGAGCATATTCTGAGTTCGACTATAATAAATTTTCTAGAGATCGAAAATGTCATGTATACGAATCAGCACAGCCTTAGTAAGTATCGCTCGTGTGAAATCCAGCTTGCTTTTTTCTCACACGATATACTGCGAACTATGGATGAAGGGAGACAGTGAGATTCCATATTTCTAGATTTCCGAAAAGCATTGAACACCGTATCCCACTGCAGACTGTTAACCAAGGTACGAGCATACGGAAAAAGCTCCTGGATATGTGACTGGCTCGAAGTCTTCTATAAGTAATGGAACCCAGTATGTTGTACTCGATGGCGACTGTTCATCTTAGACAGGGGTAACATCAGGAAAGCCCAAACGAAGCGTGATAGGACCGTTGGTATTTTCTATATAGATAAAGGATCAGGCACACAAGGTGGGCAGCAATCTGCAGCTGTTCGCTGATGATGATCTGGTATACAGGAAGGTGTCGAAGATCAGTGACTGTTGCATGATACAGGATCACCAAGAGAGATTTTCTATTTGGTGTGATGAATGGCCTCTGGCTCTAAATGTAGGCAAATGTAATTTAATCCGGATGGGCGGGAAAAACAAATCTGTAATGTTCGGATAAGGCATTAGTAATGTCCAGCTTGACGCAGCCACGTCGTTTGAATATCTGGGCGTAACATTCCGAAGCGATATGAAATGGAAAGAGCATGTGAGGATTGTGGTAGGGAAGACGAATGGTGGACATTGGTTTATTATGAGAATTTTAGGAAAGTGTACTTCATCTGTAAACGTGACCGCATATGGGACGCTGGTGCAACTTGTTCTTGAGTAGTGCTGGGATATGTGGGACCCGCACCAGGTCGGATTTAAAGAAGACATCGAAGCAGTTCAGAGGCGAGTTGCTAGATTTGTTACCGGTAGGTTCTATCAGCATGCATGTGTTACGGATATGCTTCGGGAACTCAAGTGGGAATCCCTGGAGGGAAGAAGACATTTATTTCGAAGTACACCTCTGAGAAAGTTTAGAAAACCGGCATTTGAAGCTGACTGCAGAGCGAGCCTACTGCCGCCAACATACATTTCGCGTAGGGACCACGAAGATAAGAGAAATAAGGGCTCATACAGGGACATACAAATAGTTGTTTTTCGAACGCCCTGTTTTCCAGTGGGACAGGACAGGAAACGACTAATAGTGGAACAACGCACCCTCCGCCATGCACTGTGGCTTGTGGAGTACGCATGTACGTGTAGATGTAGAAGATGCGATACGATGCCCTCATCCACCCAGTGGACTGTGAGTGATCAGCGTTTGAGCACGGGTGGCGTCCCATTACGTCAATACCGTACTCAAGACTTGGACTCATCGTCGACACAGCTTCACTGATCACCTCATTGATAAACTGGCGCCTCGATCCTGCCTCCTCCTTTTTGCACCCGTTGACATGTGGCCTCCGCCCTCCCACACAAAAAATTCTTCCTCGCTCATAGCTATGGGCAAGGAATCTCCGCTGTGTACCTGCGGCTCTTGACGTGTGTGGCCAGCTGACAACGAATCACACTCGGAATGTGATTGAAAGACGTCACCCCGGAGTGGCGTTGCTTGCGGTATGGCAAGCGATTTACCAAAAAATATTTTACGAAGGAGATCCGCTCCACCTCGTACCTTGTCGTCAAGGAAAAGTTTTCGACAAGACGTAGACCGCAGAACATTGATCTAGCTGACTGCCGAATGTGTATGCGGTGTCGTGCGGTAGACATGGATGAACATCGCCTGGTTTGTGGGCCTTCCACAGATGTGTGTCTCCTAATTCAGAAGTGTGGTGTCACCGTCAGACACCACACTTGCTAGGTGGTAGCCTTTAAATCGGCCGCGGTCCGTTAGTATACGTCAGACCCGCGTGTCGCCACTGTTAGTGATTGCAGACCGAGCGCCGCCACACGGCAGGTCTAGAGAGACTTACTAGCACTCGCCCCAGTTGTACAGACGACTTTGCTAGCGATGCTACACTGACAAATACGCTCTCATTTGCCGAGACGATAGTTAGCATAGCCTTCAGCTACGTCATTTGCTACGACCTAGCAAGGCGCCATTACCAGTTTATATTGGAGATTGTTTTATGTATCATGAAGAGCGATGTTCTCCAATTGTGTATTAAAGTTAAGTATTCCAAGAACTACGTTCTTTTCTTTATAGGATAATTACTTTACCTTGTTCCAGACCTCACGCCAATCTGCGTGAGCTTAAAAGCGTACATTTCGGCCTCCTCTAGCAACACGGTGTTGGCTCTTCTGCCAACACTTCAAGAAGTGCCTTCCTACACGATCGATCCCTGAGTGTTCCTTCGCCCAGTTAAGACCTACTTTCACCAATCAAAGAGACATGCAATGAACCAGATCAAATGACTTTCTGTGCACCATCTTTTTCGGGATGGTATCAAAGATGTGCTTGACTTTTCGAGTTTCTTGTAGAAACGAGATGAACAGTTGCAGTAAATATCCACATACCGTCAGACCGTTACTAGTTACTTAAACAGTGTATTCAAGGATTCAAGTATCCCTTCTCCGCCCCCCCCCCCCTCCCCTCTCCGGCCCTTCGCAGTACTGGGTAAGAGAAGTTCAGTCTGCTGTGCATTCATTTGATTCTCGATATGGACAACTGAACAAGACGCTAATCCGAGAAGACGCACTCCAGTCCCAGTTGTGGAAAGTTGGGACCAGATATGGTTTATTTTCCGATGTTTTCGAGTGGTCGTCGTTCTTATCTTGTACTATCGGAAGGGTATCCTCCGTCTGGTTTATTTTTATAATGCTTACTCATAAAATACAACTCTGCCTCACAGGTTTTATTTGTATTGTTAGGTCCATTGTGAGTCCACTAGCTTAATACAATGAAAAAATGAAATTAATTAATGGAAAGTGGTGTTAGTGCCGCAAGAGGAAAAAACAGTGACATTTTCCTTGTTAAAATTGTACAGAACATTTTCCACCACGCCATTATTGTAAGATTTTTGTAATTGTGATGGATAAAGGCAAACGTACCGAGTTCGAGTCTAGGTCTGGCACTCAGTTCTAACCTGTCAGGAAGTTTCATATCACGCCACACTCCACTTCGAAGTGAAAATTTCACTCTGGATGTCTTAGATAATTTCAATACGCACTGCAACGCTATATAGCATGCCCCGTCAATGCTCAGTGCAACAAAACGCCCTTATCAATTTGAGACTCCACACAGTGCGTTGGGAAACTTGGACAGCGTGCCGCAAGCCTGGTACACTCGCAGCTAGTTTGGTTGTTCTCACTTCGGCGGCTGCTTCCTTGCATTCGCCCAGTTTCTCCCGCTTCAGCTGTCTCTATCTTGCGTCTGAGTCAGAGAGGCATCTAGTTGCCGCTAACGTTGCGCGCAGATCGCACCAGAATCTATAGCCTCTGTGTTGGCTCCTGACGACGAATGTGACATAAAAAATTGAAACACACCTCTGGCCTTGGTTTTAGAAAGGTTTTCATCCATAAAGGAAAATAGAAGAAATTTATTGCCAACGTACGTATAGATGTTACGTGCACCAAGAAAGAAGCAGTGTAGTACTAATATTATTCCCACGACTGAGTGAATCGAAACTCCAAGAAGCTATATTCATTGACTCAGAGATTTTTTCGGAACATAGAATTTCATGAACTTTTAAATAGCTGTGAGATGCGTGGGTGGCAAATGATTGATTTAATTTCTTAGGAAATAAGAGGATAATAAATGATAAGGAGGTTTTGGATGAACTGTTGTCATGTTATAAAATCTTGGTTGTAACACGCCTCTGAAAATGCACCACCTTCGTGGCCACCTCACTTCATCGGCGAAAATTGTAGAGCAGTTTCTGAGGAAGATGTTAAATCATTTCCTCAGGATCATGCAGTCATTCAGAAGGGATATAATAATTCCAATCCCAAAGAAAGCAGGTATTGACAGATGTGAAAATTACCGAACTATTAGTTTAATCAGTCACGGCTGCAAAATACTAACACGAATTCTTTGCAGACGAATCAAAAATCTGGTAGAAGCCGCCCTCGGAGAAGATCATTTTGGGTTCCGTAGAAATATTGGAACACGTGAGGCAATACTGACCCTACGACTTATCTTAGAAAATAGGTTAAGGAAAGGCAAACCTACGTTTCTAGTATTTGTAGACTTACAGAAAGCTTATGACAATGTTGACTGGAATACTCTCTTTCAAATTCTAAAGGTGGCAGGGGTAAAATACAGGGAGCGAAGAGGTATTTACAATTTGTACAGAAACCAGATGGCAGTTATAAGAGTCGAGGGGCTTGAAAGGGAAGCGGTGGTTTGAAGGGAGTGAGACAGGGCAGTAGCCTATCCCCCATGTTATTCAATCTGTATATTGAGCAAGCAGTGAGGGAAAGAAAAGAAAAATTCGGAGTAGGTATTAAAATCCATGGAGAAGAAATAAAAACTTTGAGGTTCGCCGATGACATTGAAATTCTGTCAGAGGCAGCCAAGGACTTGGAAGACCAGTTGAACGGAGGATATAAGATGAGCATCAACAAAGGCAAAACGAGGATAATGGGTTGTAGTCGAATTAAGTCGGGTGATGCTGCGGGAATTAGATTAGGAAATGAGACGCTTAAAGTAGTAAATGAGTTTTTCTATTTGGGGAGCAAGATAACTGATGATGTTCGAAGTAGAGAGGATATAGAATGTAGACTGGCAATGGCAAGGAAAGCGTTTCTGAAGAAGAGAAATTTGTTAACGTCTAGTACAGATATAAGTGTCAGGAAGTCGTTCCTGAAAGTGTTTTTATGGAGTGTGGCTATGTATGGAAGTGAAACGTGGACGATAAACAATTTAGACATGAAGAGAATAGAAGCTTTCGAAATGTGGTGCTACAGAAAAATGCTTAAGATTAGATGATTAGATCACATAACTAATGAGGAGGTATTGAATAGAATTGGGGAGAAGAGAAGTTTGTGGCACAACTTGACTAGAAGAAGGGATCGGTTGGTAGGACATGTTATGAGACATCGAGGGATCACCAATTTAGTAGTGGAGTTCAGCGGGGAGGGTAAAAATCATAGAGGGAGCCCAAGAGATGAATACACTAAACAGGTTCAGTAGGATGTAGGATGCAGTAGGTACTGGGAGATGAAGAAGCTACCACCGGATGGAGTAGCATGGAGAGCTGCATCAAACCAGGTTTTCGTGTAGAATTCGTGTAGGTCATGTCGCAAGTACTCCATAATATTTTGGCAAATAGAATTTTTGTTCTCTTCATCGTTGTTCCTGATGGCCGCTACCTGAACAGTGAAACTGTCACCAGGAAACACGCGAACATGGCACCGACTTTGAGTGACGAAATATCGCTGAGAGCTTACGTCGTGACATGGGAGGACGCCGGGGAAATCTACAAGTCGATCTATATTTTAATCAAAAACTCATCAAAACGACAGATCAGAACACTTGTGATGGTAAACCGTTTATGGTACTCAACATTACGCTCTCTGGTAATACCAACAATTATTTTCTTTATTCATCATAAATGCAAATCCTGTGTTTGTTTGGTAATGTCTGTAGAAAACGGTAAAAAAACAATGAAAATTCTTCAATTTCTTTAGGTTTTATATCGTAATTTTGTGACTTGATGTTTATTGAATTTTATCGGTGCAAGTGATTTCATGTGATTTGAAAGATATTTCACCCTACGGTTTCACGTTCATTAGCAAATTTTTTGTACTAAATGTGTCTAGGGCATGTTGTTAATTGAATAAATACCTTTGCGACAGCATTTGCGAGCGTTAGGGTAGCTGGTGGAATATGTTTTTCGAGACTTGCCATGAATGGAACAATTGCCGTCGATCATGGGCACTGACTGCGTCCCATGAGCTAAATGCGAAGGCCTTGTTCCCGTAACGTGCAAAAGTCACCATGAGGGGGACCAATTTGTTTACAAAATAGGCCCGTGAGTGCAGCTGATGTGTGTTTTACGTAGCTGGTTTATGTGTTATCAGCATTGTTGTTGGAGAAATTTGCTATGGTGCATGAACTTTGCTGGCATAACCAATCAGGATTGACAGGTCTTGCCGTTGTGTTATCATGTTTGAGCGTGCCAGAGGTTGGTAGCTTTCTGTGTGAAAAATTTTAATGACCTGATACGATTGGACCGCAGTCTCACAGTTTCAGAATGAAGTATTTGTAGGGATATTGTGACGTCAGTAGAGATGTGTGGCGAAATCTTGAATCCTCCCGTGAGGCACAATGTACTGTGCGTTACTGAACTCGTTTTAGAAAGATCGAGTAATTAATTATATATACTAACATGTTTAATGTGTTTATCGTGTTTCATACCGAGGCGCATCGCCGATTTGTTTCATAATCGCGCAAGCACGTATCTCGACTCTCCACTGTTTTCTTCCAATGCGTAATATCTCTGACAAGCTACACTGCCTGACTCGCTCCTGTATCATCTCTGAACAGCCGTCAGCAATTCGTAATCTTATGGTTAGCGCTGCTGATTCTCGATCACAGGACCCCGCGTTCGACTGACGGCTGGAACGGAGATTTTCTCCGCTCGGGACTGGTGTGTGTGTGTGTGTGTGTGTGTGTTGTCCCCATCGTCATTGACACGCACATCGCCGGCGGCATCAAATAAAAAAGGGCGCCCACCAGGCGCCGAACTACCGGGAAGGGATTCCTGGCCAGATATGCCCAATGCATTGTTTTTTCTTTTTTACTGAATTGCCGCACGGGTATGTCACCTGGACCTTTCCTTGTGAGAGCCAATGAGATGCCTTATTTGGGATTTCTGGTAGAAAAGCGTGGGCAACGCGAAAGCCGGACTTGGCCGCTGAATTATATTCAGTTTGGACGCTGGTCAGCAGGCCGTCATACTGCTGTGCACATATTTGGGGGAGATCGCTACATGCTCGTGACGTAAATCACGCCTTCCAAGCGTGTTTCATTTTGTTTCTTGCAGGACGTCTAACTTTCTAATCATGTTTCACGCTGAGTAATTTCTCGCGTCACGTGTTTATTTATATTGTCATGGAACAGAGTATTCCTTTCTGCTAGGTTCGGAAAGATGAACACACGTGCATAAAAATATCGAGATGTCCTTCTTACATCCGTGAGTGCTAATGCAGATCAGTCTCTATCTGTTAAATATTTTAAGCAGATTACGTTAGTCAGGTTATTTCTTGGCTTCTGAAATGAAATTAGATGGTTTTTTTGTAACATTTTACCTGAATTGCAGTCGTTCACTTAGGCCTGCCTATCACATAAACAAACTACTTGATAATCAGATTGCCTTTACAAATGTATCAGCATTCTAGTGCTCACTATGTTAAAATTTTCCCTTGAGTGAGCATGAAACTACGCCGCTTTGCGATTCTACGACCAGTACTGGCTTTCTCATTACCCTTTCTCTCATTATAACGTATCTTTCCCTGCAGGAAGTGTACACGCTTTGTACCATTACACACAATGTACTGTCGTTCGTAACATTTTCAGCTCTGCGTTAAGTGTTTCTGGTACAGTTCCCGCTGAATGCAATTCAGCCGGCAGCCACTACTTCAGGTGAGTGTCCCACTAAATTTCGCCACTATTGTTAGAGTCTAAAAATTCATTCTCTTGGATATTTAGATTCACAGCGTACAAATGTAAATACTGTTGTATAGCATGGGATTCTGTCTACAACACAGGACTCATTGCACGAAGCATTCACTGCAGAGTTTCGTGATAGCATTAATTAACCCATGTCCTTCAGATACACATACACTTTGTGATCAAAAGTATCCGGACACCTGGCTGAAAATGACTTACAAGTTCGTGGCGCAATCCATCGGTAATGCTCGATTTCAATATGGTGTTGGACCTCCCTAACCTTCATGACAGCTTCCACTCTCGCAGGCATACGATGAATCAGGTGCTGGAAGGTTTCTTGGTGAATGGCAGCCCATTCTTCACGGAGTGCTGCACTGAGGACAGGTATCGATGTCGGTCGGCGTTCCAAAACATCCCAAAGGTGTTATATAGGATTCAGGTCAGGATTCTGAGCAGGCCACTCCATTACAGGGATGTTATTGTCGTGTAACCACTCCGTCACAGGCCGTGCATTATAAATAGGTGCTCGATCGTGTTGAAAGATGCAATCGCCATCCCCGAATTGCTCTTCAACAGGGGGAAGCAAGAAGGTGCTTAAAACATCAATTTGGACCTATGCTGTGATAATGCCACGCAAAACAAAAAGGGGTGCAAGGCCCCTCCCCCCCCCCCCCCACACCCCATGAAAAACATTACCACATCATAACACCACCGCCTGTTCAGTCGTCCAATGTTTACGGGCCTTTCACCAAGCGAGGCGTCGTTCAGCATTTACAGGCGTGATGTGTGTCTTATGAGCAGCCGCTCGACTATGAAATACAAGTTTTAGCACCTCCCACGTAACTGTCATAGTACATGCAGTGAATCTTGATGCAGTTTGGAATTTCTAAGTGATGGTATGGATAGAAATCTGCCTATTACACATTACGGCCCTCTACACCTGTCGGCTGTCTCTGTCAGTCAAAAGACGAGTTAGGGCTGAACGCTTTTGTACTGTACGTATCCCTTCAGGTTTCCACTTCACTATAACTTTGGAAGCTGTGGACCTAGGGATGTTTAGGAGTGTGGAAATCCCGCTTACAGACGTATGACACTAATGACACCCAACCACCTGACCACGTTCGAAGTCTGTGAGTTCCGCGGAGCTACCCATTCTGCTCTCCTGCTAGCAGGTGGCAGCACAATCCGCCTGATACGCAAAACGTATGTTTTTGTGGTGTCCGGATAATTTCGAGCACATAGTGTATCTGAATCCTACGATCAGCCTGAAAACGTTCAATCAGTAGACACTAAAAAATTACGGCTCTTTCACAAGGTTCTGTGTGAAAATAACCCACAAGTCAGTTTAATTGTTGCTTGGGAACGACTTATATGTAAAACATTCTCGGTATTCTTGCCGCGTCAGTTCTAGATAAGATCTCGAGCTTTCGACGATTACCTCCATTGTTATCATCAGGAGCTGACTGTCTCCACTGCTGCTATGGTAGCCTCTATATAGCCAGAAGACGGCTTCTGATTGGTCGGCGATTACGTAATGCTGTCATAATCCGGCCAATCAGGAGCCTTCCACGGGCTATAAATAAGGCTACCACAGCAGCAGTGAAGACAGTCAGCTCCTGACGATGACGATGGAGGTAATCGTCGAAAGCTCGAGATTTTATCCAGAACTGACACGGCAAGAATCCCGAGAACGGTTTACATATTAAATGTTGCTTAAATGTTCCTGTGGGGCAAATACGTAATTAAAGTTACAAAAGAACGCTTAGTTTTCTGTGTTTCATCTTTGACACATGAGATGCAGTCCACCAGAAAAGTTTCGGCATTTTCGGGTAGCGGTTCATTTTTGCAGTGCGCAGCAGGTATTTACGGGTCGCAGTTCCATCTCGTAGCGCACAGATGCAGAGTCAAGAGCGACTGCCAGCAGTAAAACGTGGTGCTTTTCTCTGGCGTGCCTGCATGCCCCTGTGAGATCTCTACTTCCCAGTTCCTCGCGGACGTTACGGATTTATGGAGCTGCCAATCGTAGATTTACATGCAGAAACCCAACTGCAGCGGACTTGCTGAATATTCTCTGACGTACGATCCGCTGGATGCAGTCGTTGAAGCGGCAATCCAGGCGGGGACTGTTCGGAACTGCGGGTCGATCTTCAGCTTACTCTCTAAGCCCAGTGTCTTCATCAGTACCGGCATCACAAAGGCCAGAAAGAATAATACATCACAAGAAACTCATCAGGAATTTCTCTTCTAGTAAAACAAAAGAGCCCACCTAGAGTGAATGAAGCTTTGTGGAGGACAATATGTCGTTCTCAGCACATTACAAGCAGTTGTAGATAACGATTTAATTAGGATGTGGAGAGTGATGATAGATTTGCCAGCCATAAGTGGTATTTCTTTCAAAACAAACTTTTTGTTTTCCGAGGAAGCTCTAACAGCCTGTTCACAGCTTCAACATTTACCAATAACATTACTCACAAGTCCAAGTATCCCAAGTATTTTTCTTTTTATCCCTGTAATTTTAGTCACCAGTTGGCATTTCTTCTCGTTTATGGAGAAGAATGGAAAATTGAAGTTGTGTTAGATGACGATCAGTTTGGCTTTAGGAAAGGGAAAGGCACTAGAGATGCAATTCTGAGATGGCGGTTGTTAATGGAAGGAAGACTCAAGAGATATCAAGACACGCTCATAGGATTTGTTGACCTGGAAAATGCGTTCGACACTGAGAAATGGTACAAGATGTTCGAAATTCGGACAAAAATAGCGGGAAGCTGTAGGGAGAGATGCACAATGTACACTACTGGCCATAAAATTTGCTACACCACGAAGATGACGTGATACAGACGCGAAATTTAACCGACAGGAAGAACATGCTTTGATATGCAAATGATTAGCTTTTCAGAACATTCACACAAGGTTAACGCCGGAGGCGACACCTACAACGTGCTGACACGAGGAAAGTTCCCAACCGATTTCTCATACACAAACAGATGTGGACCGGCGTTGCCTGGTGAAACGTTGTTGTGATGCCTCGTGTAAGGAGGAGAAATGCGTGCCATCACGTTTCCGACTTTGATAGAGGTCGGATTGTGGCCTATCGCGACATTGCTGCTCGCATTGGTCGAGATTCAATGACTGTTAGCAGAATATGGAATCGGTGGGTTCAAGAGGGTAATATAGAACGCCGTGCTGGATCCCAATGGCATCGTATAACTAGCAGTCGAGATGACAGGCATATTATTCGCATGGCTGTAGCGGATCGTGCAGCCACGTCTCGATCCCTGAGTCGGGGAGGTTTGCAAGACAACAACCATCTGCACGAACAGTTCGACGACGTTTGCAGCAGCATGGACTATGTGCTCGGAGACCAAGGCTGTGGTTACCCTTGACGCTGCATCAGAGACAGAAGCACCTGCGATGGTGTACTCAACGACGAACCTCGATGCACGAATGGCAAAACGTCATTTTTTCGCATGAATCCAGGTTCTGTTTACAGCATCATGACGGTCACATCCACGTTTGGCGACATCGCGGTGAATGCACATTGGAAGCGTGTATTCGTCATCGCCATACTGGCGTGTCACCCTGCGTGATGGTATGGGGTGACATTGGTTACACGCCTCTGTCACCTCTTGTTCGCATTGACGGCACTTTGAACAGTGGACGTTACATTACGACCCGTGGCTCTACCCTTCATTCGATCCCTGCGAAACCCTACATTTCAGCAGGATAATGCACGACGGCATGTTACAGGTCCTGTACGGGCCTTTCTGGATACAGAAAATGTTCGACTGCTGCCTGGGCAGCACATTCTCCAGATCTCTGACCAACTGAAAACGTCAGGTCAATGGTGGCCGAGCAACTGGCTCGTCACAATACGCTAGTCACTACTCTTGATGAACTGTGGTATCGTGTTGAAGCTCCATGGGCGTATCAATGCCCTCATTTCTCAGGATCTATGTACCCAAATTGTGTGAAAAAATAATCACATGTTAGTTCTAGTATATTGTATTTGTCCAATGAGTACCAGTTTATCATCAGCATTTGTTCTCGGTGAAGCAATTTTAATGGCCAATAGTGTACAATATGTACAAGAGCCAAGAGTGAATAATAAGAGTGGACGCGCAAGAACGAGATGCTCGGATTACAAAGAGTGTAACACATGGTTGTAATCTTTCACCCATGTTGTTCAGCGAGTACATCGAAGAAGCAATGATGAAAATAATAAAATGGTTCAGGAGTGGGATTAAAATTCAAGGTTACACGATATTAATGATAAGATTTGCTGATGAAATTGCTATCCTCAGTGAAACTGAAGAACTGTTACATGATCTGCTGAATGGAATGCACATTCTAAACAGTACAGAATACGTAGTGAAGGTAAATCGAAAAAAAGCGAAAGTAATGAGAAATAGGAGAAATGAGAACAGCGGGAAACTTAACATTGGTGTTGATGTCAAGAAATAGATGAAGGTAAGGAATTCTACTACCTAGGTAGCGAAATAACCAATGACGGATGGAGCAACGAGGACATCAAAAGGAGACAAGCGCTGGAAAAAAGGGGATTGCTGGTGGCCAAGAAAAATTTACTAGTATCAATAGTAGGCCTTAAATTTCTGAGAATGTATGTTCGGAGCACAGCATCGTGTAGTGGTGAAACATGGACTGTGGGAAAACTGGAATAGAAGAGAATCGAAGCATTTGAAAAATAGTTGGATTGATAAGGTAGGAGTGTGGAGGTTTTGCGCAGAATCGAAGAGGACGGGAATATGTGGAAAACACTGAAAAGGAGGAGGGACAGGATGATAGGACGTCTGTTAAGACATGATGGAATGACTTCCATGGTACTAGAGGGAGCTGTAGAGGGCCAAAACTGTGCCGAAAATAATTGAGGATTTAGGCTGCAAGAGCTACTTTGAGATGAAGAGGTTGGCACATGACAGGAATTCGTGACGGGCCGCAACAAACCAGTCAGAAGGCTGATGACTCAAAAAAAAAAAAAAAAATAAATAAAATAAAAATAAATAAATAAATCGATACTCAGTTGTCGATGTATTTATTTTATTTTGATTCCGTTTGTAATTGTTGGCTTGTTTCTTGATTTTTTTAAAATTCTATTTTGATATTACTTTTAACAAATGGTTTGGCACATGACGGTCACTATGTTTCGTGCGCGGCCGTCTTCTATCAATGCATCATTCCGTATCTCGACTACACTTGTGGCGACCACGCGCCGCACGTTGTAAGTTCTCTTGCGTTGTTTTTTGATGTTCTCTTAATTTTTTCTCCGTTTTTTCTATCTCTGACCGCTCAGTTTTCTTCGTTTATTTTGCAGACTACGGTTGCGACACAAGTCTTTCGTTCTGACTAATCCAACCGTATCAACTTCATATTATATTTGGGCAGTGAATCCCTGCTATTATTATAACAAACAAATGTTCAGTGAAAACAATTTCTCATCAGAATTTCTTCATTTCCCTTCCGCAGTCCTGTATACCTGAAGACGGGGTTCTAAATCGGCCGAAATCCATCGCGATTTTGATCCAATGACACTATTTACAGCAGAAGCGGTTAGTTGTCTGATTCTGTAGCTAAAAAATAGAAAATCTTGGAAAGGTGGCTTGTTAGGTGTGTAACTCGTATTAGCACTTAACCGAATACATTAGCACATGAACCGAGAAACACTTAAATATATAAAATCAAATGAAAACATAAAGAGGTAAAGGCAGTAAACAAGTAGCTTCCCTTCAAATTTGACTAAAAAGTTGCTCTGAGCACGGCCTAATAATATTGAATTAATTAATGAAACAATTCAGTGGCCTCTTCTTGTGCTTTCTAAGGACGGCGAACTCCCAGATTACAATTTAGGAAACTTCCGTTCTCTGACAGGAGATTGAACGCTATACAATAAATGAAGGTTAATCAAACTGCTTTTATACTGACTGTAAAAGTAGAATTATCCTAGAATTTGGCCAACTGTCCAAGGCGACTAGCTTAGTCTAAAACTGACCAGAAAAATGATGCGAAAAACAGCTCTTGAACAGTGCAGATAATGATAACAAAATAATTCGAACAACAGCTCTAAAAGTGACCAGGAAATGATCGTAGTATGCACTCATGTGGAAAACTGAAGGACAAAAGTAACGTTCACAATAAATGACACTGCCAAGCAACACAGTTTAATCAAACATAGACCACCAGTAGAAAGAATTGCTACACTATAGTACAGAAGGTAATTGACACAAATATGCAACGAGACGAACAAAAATGACAGTTTTATTCACAGTCAATAATTATACTGAAGTCATCGCGATTCATGATAGTCCCTTGAACATTACAGAACGTAGGATATGGTTCTTAATGTGGTCTATGATGATACGCCTCGGACAGCAGTGCATGGTCTGCAATGTGTTCCCATGCTGTCTACGAGGCTTGTACGGAATTCTTTTGGAAGGGCGTTCCATTTCTCCACCAGGTCAGCTGACAACTTCCGGATGGTTGTAGGTGCATGGAGACGTGCTGCAGTAAATAGCTGACAAAGATGGGAGTTGGGTCGAGGGAATTGGTAGTCCACCGCCCCGAATTCACTCTCCTCCCAAGAGCTGCTCCGTCTGCACTGTTCGATGCTGTCGTGCATTGTCATCCATAAAAATGAGGGCAGGTTCGAATGCATCCCACAACACACGTACATGGGGAAGGAGTATTGTGTCACAAAAGCATTGTCTGGTGAGTGTACCATGTACAAAGGTTTAGAGGGCAGTATGCCCTTGTAACAGTATACCTCCCCACCCAATACCATCTGGACCACCAAAACGATGTTCGGCGGTGCTGGACGTACCCTCAGCAGGTGAGAAGTGGTAACACCTAGTGCATCCAGGACCATTGTCCAACATGTGACCAAAGTGTTTCAACAACGTACAATGACTGGTCAACACTATTGTGACACTGTACTCCTTTCACATGTATGCCTGTCCACGGGCGCATTCGTCCCTGACTTCGTTATTATGGATGATAAAGTATGACTGCATCGAACAGTGCAGATGGCGTAGCTCTCGTAACGAGAGGATATTTGGCGAATGGATTGGCCTGCTCGTACTCCCAAGTTAAAATCCCTCCAAACAGGTGTGGGCTATGCTGCGGAGATGTGATGCTGCAAGGCTAGTTGCTGCACAGGCGGTTCACCGCGGCTCTGTCTGTCTGTGACGCCACGGAAATGAGCGACGGCGGCGCGTGTATTGAACTTACACACGCCGACTTGGGAGGTGGTGATCTGTCCCCTCCCGCTCATCACCCTTCTTCTTCGTCTGTTTTACGGCAGTGACGGTTTCCTGTAGCCATGAAGTTGACGATATTGGCCCGCCGACCAGGTCGACCCTATTCAATCCGCCGGAATGTCAGGAACGCTGGTGTCCTGCTGCTGGGAGGTAAAACGCCCCACCCCCACCCCTCCCCCAAAGGTCCTCTCATATGCGACAGAGGCAGAACAAAGGCAAACTGTGGTGTTGATCTTTGCGACTGGTCACTATGGTGAGGTAACCACCTCTCCCAGTAGCGACTGTTGTTGTCTGTAGCATGCAGTAAATCTACGACAGACTTGTGACTCACGTCACTTCGCTACAGTCAGGAAATCGAGTGTGAACGTCATGTATGCCACTGATCCGTCTAGCAAGTGTCTTACGAGCTGACCTCCTGGGGTGTTTACGAAGAGAATCAGTGGTTTATTACGAACGTATCAGCGGTTTTCTTTCTACCATGCTTGCTTAAAGCGTTTGTTGTATCATAGAACTGGTTTGTACAACCCTTGGTTCCGTTTGTTGGTACAGCCTGGAACCCCGCGATCGCTACGGTCGCAGGTTTGAATCTTGCCTCGGGCATGGATGTGTGTGATGTCCTTAGGTTAGTTAGGTTTAACTAGTTCTAAGTTCAAGGGGACTGATGACCTCAGCAATTAAATCCCATAGTACTCTATTTCAACCATTTGAACCGTTTGTTGCATTCGCCTTAGCCTTTCTTTAGTCACATGACAAAGGTGACGTGACCTTGTATGGCAGCTCTGACCCACTACGTTATGCTCAAATCCGCTTCCTGCCTCGCCAGAAATGCCAATACTGTATTTTGCCCTGACCGAGACTCGATGGCAAATGTTTTTATTACGGCCGCCTCGTGTCGACATTGCTGTAATACAGCGGGGTAGCCCAGCTCTGGGATTTTGAAAATTTCACGTTTTACTGCTCTATACAAGGTTGGCATGCAACTTACACCTCTACTCTAAAAAAACTGGCCCGAATTTTTAGGGAAAACAAAAGAAATTGACATTTTAATATAATAATCTTAGTCCATTAATCCCCCCCCCCCCTATGAACTATGGACCTTGCCGTTGGTGGGGAGGCTTGCGTGCCTCAGCGATACAGATAGCCGTACCGTAGGTGCAACCACAACGGAGGGGTATCTGTTGAGAGGCCATAAAAACGTATGGTTCCTGAAGAGGGGCAGCAGCCTTTTCAATAGTTGCAGGGGCAACAGTCTGGATGATTGACTGATCTGGCCTTGTTACACTAACCAAAACGGCCTTGCTGTTCTGGTACTGCGAACGGCTGAAAGCAAGGGGAAACTACAGCCGTAATTTTTCCCGAGGGCATGCAGCTTTACTGTATGATTAAATGATGATGGCGTCCTCTTGGGTAAAATATTCCGGAGGTAAAATAGTCCCCCATTCGGATCTCCGGGCGGGGACTACTCAAGAGGACGTTGTTATGAGGAGAAAGAAAACTGGTGTTCTACGGATCGGAGCGTGGAATGTCAGATCCCTTAATCGGGCAGGTAGGTTAGAAAATTTAAAAAAGGGAAATGGATAGGTTAAAGTTAGATAGAGTGGGATTTAGTGAAGTTCGGTGGCAGGAGGAACAAGACTTCTGGTCAGGTGAATACAGGGTTACAAATACAAAATCAAATAGAGGTAATGCAGGAGTAGGTTTAATAATGAATAAAAAAATAGGTGTACTGGTAAGCTACTACAAACAGCATAGTGAACGCATTATTGTGGCCAAGATAGACACGAAGCCCACGCCTACTACAGTAGTACAAATTTATATGCCAACTAGCTCTGCAGATGACGAAGAAATTGATGAAATGTATGATGAGATAAAAGAAATTATTCAGGTAGTGAAGGGAGACGAAAATTTAATAGTCATGGGTGACTGGAATTCGTCAGTAGGAAAAGAGAGAGAAGGAAATATAGTAGGTGAATACGAATTGGGGCTAAGAAAAGAAAGAGGAAGCCGCCTGGTAGAATTTTGAGCAGAGCATAACTTAATCATAGCTAATACTTGGTTTAAGAATCATCAAAGATGGTTGTACACATGGAAGAGCCCTGGAGATACTAAAAGGTATCGGATAGATTATATAATGGTAAGACAGAGATTTAGGAACCAGGTTTTAAATTTCCAGGGGCAGATGTGGACTCTGACCACAATCTATTGGTTATGAACTGTAGATTAAAACTGAAGAAACTGCAAAAAGGTGGGGATTTAAGGAGATGGGACCTGGATAAACTGAAAGATCCAGAGATTGTACAGAGTTTCAGGGAGAGCATAAGGGAACAATTGACAGGAATGGGGAAAAGAAATACAGTAGAAGAAGAATGGGTAGCGTTGAGGGATGAAATAGTGAAGGCAGCAGAGGATCAAATAGGTAAAAAGACGAGGGCTAGTAGAAACCCTTGGGTAACAGAAGAAATATTGAATTTAATTGATGAAAGGAGAAAATATAAAAATGCAGTAAATGAAGCAGGCAAAAAGGAATACAAACGTCTCAAAAATGAGATCGACAGGAAGTGCAAAATGGCTAAGCAGGGATGCCTAGATGACAAATGTAAGGATGTAGAGGCTTATCTCATTAGGGGTCAGATAGATACACCCTACAGGAAAATTAAAGATATCTTTGGAGAAAAGAGAGCCACTTGTATGAATATCAAGAGCTCAGATGGAAACCCAGTTCTAAGCAAAGAAGGGAATACAGAAAGGTGGAAGCAGTATATAGAGGGCCTATACAAGGGCGATGTACTTGAGGACAATATTATGGAAATGGAAGAGGATGTAGATGAAGATGAAATGGGAGATATGATATTGCGTGAAGAGTTTGACAGAGCACTGAAAGACCTGAGTCGAAACAAGGCCCCTGCAGTAGACAACATTCCATTAGAACTACTGACAACCATGGGAGATCCAGTCCTGACAAAACTCTACCATCTGATGAGCAAGATGTATGAGACAGGCGAAATACCCTCAGACTTCAAGAAGAATATAATAATCCCAATCCCAAAGAAAGCAGGTGTTGACAGATGTGAAAATTACCGAACTATCAGTTTAATAAGTCACAGCTGCAAAACACTAACACGAATTCTTTACAGACGAATTGGAAAAACTAGTAGAAGCCGACCTCCTGGAAGATCAGTTTGGATTCCGTAGAAATGTTGGAACACGTGAAGCAATACTGACCCTACGAGTTATCTTAGAAGAAAGATTAAGGAAAGGCAAACCTACGTTTCTAGCATTTGTAGACTTAGAGAAAGCTTTTGACAATGTTGATTGGAATACTCTCTTTCAAATTCTGAAGGTGGCGGGGATAAAATATAGATAGCGAAAGGCTATTTACAATTTGTACAGAAAGCAGATGGCAGTTATAAGAGTCGAGGGGTATGAAAGGGAAGCTGTGGTTGGGAAGGAAGTGAGACTGGTTTGTAGCCTATCCCCGATGTTATTCAATCTGCATATTGAGCAAGAAAGAAAGGAAACAAAAGAAAATTCTGGAGTAGATATTAAAATCCATGGAGAAGAAATAAAAACTTTGAGGTTCGCCGATGACATTGTAATTCTGTCAGAGACCGCAAAGGACTTGAAAGAGCAGTTGAACGGAATGGACAGTGTCTTGAAAGGAGGATATAAGATGAACACCAACAAAAGTAAAACGAGGATAATGGAATGTAGTCGAATTAAGTCGGGTGATGCAGCGAGAATTAGATTAGGAAATGACGCACTTAAAGTAGTAAAGGAGTTTTGCTATTTGGGAAGCAAAGTAACTGATGATGGTCGAAGTAGAGAGGATATAAAATGTAGACTGGTAATGGCAAGGAAAGCGTTTCTTAAGAAGAGAAATTTGTTAACATCGAGTATTGATTTAAGTGTCAGGAAGTTGTTTCTCAAAGTATTTGTATGGAGTGTAGCCATGTATGGAAGTGAAACGTGGACAATAAATAGCTTAGACAAGAAGAGAATAGATGCTTTCGAAATGTGGTGCTACAGAAGAATGCTGAAGATTAGATGGGCTGATCACATAACTAATGAGGAGATATTGAATAGAATTGGGAAGAAGAGATATTTGAGGCACAACTTGACTAGAAGAAGGGATCGGTTGGTAGTACATGTTCTGAGACATCGAGGGATCACCAGTTTAGTATTGGAGGGCAGCGTGGAGGGTAAAAATCGTAGAGGGAGACTAAGAGATGAATACACTAAACAGACTCAGATGGATGTAGGTTGCAGTAGGTACTGGGGGATGAAGAAGCTTGCACAGGATAGAGTAGCATGAAGAGCTGCATCGGACCAGTCTCAGGACTGAAGACCACAACAAAAACAACAACAGTCCATTTATAAAATTATTTATTTACTTAACTCAGGTAACAATTTCTCTTCTCCTTTCTGGTACAATCCATTCCAGATGGATCTCGTGTTTGTGGTTTATCACTGCTTTCCTTATTTTACTCCTTAGGAATAGATCAACTGCTCAAAAGACTGCTGGTACTGCGATTATACTAGTGGTCGCTACACTAAAGTAACTGTATTCTGCTTTCGACCACGTTGACATTCCTGAATACGTCTTAACATTCGATCGACAGCAATCTACCGCATTTCTACATCAATCAAAATTTCTATGCTCTATAGTGCTGTAGAATACAGTATGTACTTTATAAGGGAATTGTTTTAGGTAGGTAAAATGCTGAAGGGATTTTCTGGCCAATACTATGTAGGTTGTACACTCGTAATTGGTATAGTACGCATAATGGTTGCTGGTAGTCTACTCCCACTATATCACATTCAGCTGCGTTGATTAATATACAGCAAAACTGTAATTCTACTCTTGTCATTCCCATAAAAAGTCTAGTTCCTATAACTGTTCACTAAAACCCTTTGTGACTTGTCTACAGAATGAAACCAATGATTTTATTCTGAAAATTCTAGTAGAAAATTTTTTCGTGGTTTCATAACTACCTTCTTGCACTCTGGTGCATTCATATTTCCCAAGAACTGTTTTACGTCACACGATCGGTTGGTCAGGAAAAATAGTAATAATGTCTTTAATACATTTAACAAGATTTTCTACTGATAGAACTAAGTGCATTTCACGTTGTTTAGATACAAATAATACTTCATAAATCGAAAATTTAATCCATCTGTTAATAAGACTCTATCCAACCAGGTAGCATGAATCGTGTATAACACTCAGTATACTCCATCTAAGTGTCATCCTCGCCATCAGCTAGAGGAAATAATTGACATGTACTTCCTTCTACCTTAAAAAAATTACAATAAAAATATCTGTATTCCTAAGTACACTACATGAATAAATGAAAACAAAGAAAAAAGTCCTACTATTACCCACGTGTCTCTACATCGACAACTATGTACTCCTTCCTCTCAAAACACATCGCCTATTCTGCGGTATTTCTTTACTCTTTTGCTCCTTAATTCTAGTACGTCATATCTCTGTTTACACTTGAAGAAAGGAATCTATGGCCCCTTGGAAAGATTTAACCCTATTGGACATCATCACCAATGTTCTGCTATATTAGCAGGTCCTGTGCCTCTCCATTTTCTGCGATCCATTGCTTCCTACTTAAGGCTGCTGTATGTTGTACCGTCCATCACGTCATCCAGTATCTCAAATCTCTTCCTTCCTCGCTTACTTTTCCCTTCTACATAACCTTCTAAAACTGTTTGTATCAGTCCGTCATTCTTTCTTAATATATGCCAAATCCAATTTCTTTTTTTTTTTATTACATCTAGTATCTGTCTTTTCTCTCCCACTCTTCTCAGTACCTCTTCATTTTTTACTCTGTCCATCCAACTTATTATTGCCATCCTCCGCCATGTCCACTCTTCAAAAGCCTCCAGCCTTCCTCCGTCTTTCTTCCTCAAAGTCCATGTTTCAGAGTCATACAAAAGAACACTCCATACAAAACATTTTATGGGTCGTTTCCGCAGTTCTGTATCCAGACTGCTGCATCAAATTCTCCTTTTCTTATAAAATGCCTCTTTTGCCATTGCTATTCCTGTTTTAATTTCTTTGCAGCACTTCCAGTCGGTGTCTATCCTGCTTCCCAGTTAGTTAAAATTTTGCAACTCTTCTAATATTTCTCCATTCAACATAATTTTTATTTCTTTATTTCCTCCTAGTGCCAATATTTTTGTTTCCTTTGTGTTAATTTTCATTTCTGAATTTTCTGTTATCTTCAATGGTGTCCACTAAAACCTGCAATTCTTTTTCCCCTGTGGCCAGAACGACCATGTCATCAGCAAACCTGAAACTCCCTACTCTTCTCCCTCCAATTTCTACTCCACTGTCATGTAATGAGCATTGGTCAATCATATTTTCCAAGTAGAGGTTGAAAAGTGTAGGTGATAAACAGCATCCTTGTCCTACTCCTTTTCCTAGTCCAATCAAGATTGTACTTTCTTCTCTCACTTTAACTGAGCCTTTTTGCTTCAGATATAATGAGTTTACAAGTCTTCTGGTTTTGCAGTCCATTCTCTTTTCCCTCATTATAGTCGCCAGCTTGTCCCAAACCGCATTGTCAAATGCCTTTTCTAGATCGATGAAGCACGTATATAGGTCTCTCCCTTTTTCAATAAACCTTTCTCCCAAGATTCGTAGGAACCCTATTGGATCTCTGGTGCCCGTATTCCGTTAAAGCCAAACTGCTCCTCGCCAAGATTCTCCTCCATTACTTTTTCAAGTCTGTTATTAATTATTCGTAACATCACTTTGGCTCCATGTGTAATGAGAATAATTGTCCTGTGCTCACTGCATTTCTTGGTTCCTTGTTTTTTCGGCAATGGAATCATTACTGTTGTCAGAAAGTCCTCAGGCCATTCACCCCTATCATATATTTTATTACATAACCTCAATATTTCTCTTGTTCCATCCTGGTTCAATCATTTTAATATTTCTTCCGGTGTCGTATCTGTACCTACTGCTTTGCCATTTTCCATTGCAGCTATGGCAGACTTTACTTCTTCCATTATGATGGTTGGTCCTTTCTTGTCATCACTTACACTGTTAAGTGATTCAAGTTCCAGAGTTTCTGGTTTGCGATCTGTGTCATATGGGTCTTTTAAATATTCTTCCCAACTCTGGAGGACCTCGTCACGATCTTTGTATACTAACTCTGCGTCTTTACTCAAAATTTCCATAGTAGCATTTCCTGCTCTGTTTTGATCTCATGCTTTTACTCAGTTGTACAGTAAATCATATCTTCCTTTCCTGTTCATTTCTTCAATTTTATCACATTCCTCTTTTAGCCATTCTTTCCTAGCCTAGCCTTTATTATTTAACCTTCGGTACCCCTTTCTTGCTTCTTCAGTGTTCTTATTTTTGAATTTTCTTCTCTCCTCCACGTTGTAAATCATTTCTTGTGTGAGCCTTGGTTTTTTGCTCTTTTCCCTTTTACATATCATATATTTTTTTTCCTGCTTTAATGATTCCTTCTTTCAGCACATTCCAGTACTCGTTGACATTATCAGGTGGTACATTGTCTCGTAATGTGTTTAGAAACTCAAGTGACAGCATTTCTGTAACTTGTTCTTTGTTGGACCTTCTCTAGATCCTACTTCTTCATCATGATCGCCTTCTTCACCTTTTTCATTCTTATTTCAGTTATTGCCATAAGTAAGTTGTGTTCGCTGTTAATATCTGCACCTGGTAACGTTTGCACCTTACTGATTCCGTTCCTGTATCTTCCTTCTACCAGTATAAAATCGATTTGGTTTGCATTTATCCCCTGGTTATTTCCAAGTGTAGAGCCTCCTTTTGTGGTTCTTGAACCATGTATTTGCCACTATAAGTTGCCTTTCCCTGCAGAAGTCAATTAGCCATTCACCTCTATCATTTCTCTTTCCTAGACCATGACTGCGTACTATTTTTCCCTCTTTCTCTTTTCCCACAGTGGCATTCCAGTCTCCCATTACTATTCTGCAGCATTTTTGATTTTCGTCTATTATTACCTCTATTGCATTGTACGACTCCTCTACAATTTGGTCATCATGTTCCAAAGTTGGCATATACACCTGGACAATCAGTAAATCCTTTTGTGCTCCCTTCAGCTTTACACCAATAACCTGGTCATTTGCATAGTCCACATATTCCACAAGTTTAGGCAATTCCTTTGTCATAATCGTTACCACTCCATTCATTCCTTCTACTTCTCATCCCGAGTAGTACAATACATGTTTATCTGACTGTAGCTTATCACATCCATTCCATCTTACCTCAGCAACTCCTAAGAGGTCCATATGATTATTTTACATCTCTCTTTTAAGGTTTTCTAGTTTTCCTGCTTGGATCAGAGTTATAAAATTCCAGGTACCAATTCTCGTTTAGATTTTTTGACTCCTTTCAAGTTGTCCCTCCCAGAGATCCGTTGCGGGACTATTTTGCCTCCTGATACTGATTTAACATGAGAGGAAGCCATTTTTTTACATAAAATGGAGGCTGCATTATGCAGGGAATATACCTGCGGTGGTATTCCGTTGCGTTCCGTAGTTCTGGACGTCGCCCCTAACATGGAATATAGATGCCTTTCGCAGTAGCCCGCTCTGGGTCAGACACTGCATGAGAAGTATAGGTTGGAAAATGAAAGACCCCTAGCTCTCGAAATCTAATAGCGTCAGGTTCGGAAAAGAACAAGAGTTGGCCGAGGGTGGCCAGATGCGAAAGTGAAAAGTGAGG
This sequence comes from Schistocerca serialis cubense, assembly GCF_023864345.2. NCBI lineage: Eukaryota > Metazoa > Arthropoda > Insecta > Orthoptera > Acrididae > Schistocerca > Schistocerca serialis. The sequence continues at coordinate 196,400,965 of NC_064638.1, read as the reverse complement.
AGCCTGGCATAAGTAAGTGGAAGCAATGTCAGGACTCAGCTCGGGTCCCCGTGATCGCCAGCCATGTACTCACTAGGTGTGAGTCCCTGGGGGGAACTCTACTAATATGACCTACTAAAATTCTATCTGATAATTGTAATTTTACTTTTAAAGGCGACTTTACCTCGACCACCATTTAAGGTTCCTGGAACTTCGTCAAAAACATTTTTGTCGCACCCTTGTGTAAAAATATGTAAGTAATACCCACTAACCTATACGATACTGTGGTACGTTCCTCTTACTTAACACCACACGCTCTTCAAGCTCTAGCACTTTTGTGTTAGCTCGTTTTACCTTTTGCCAGACTTCCTTTAGAGTTTTTGCCAATAATTAGACATGTTCACCTCCTTTTCCCAACTTTCGTTTAATCTCACAACTGCAGAACGTATTTTGCGTCCAGATACCAACTCTTAAGGTGATAACCTTATTCCTGTATGACCTTTTGTCCTTTCTGTTTGACCATTTGCTTATGAGTGGAATGGGCTTGTATATAATTTCTTGATTTTCAGTAAGCTACAGAGCTTAGTGAGATAGGACATGAAATTTTTCCCCAGCTTCATAATAATGGTTTGTGGCAACCCATATTTAAGTATCCAGTGATTTACCATAGCATGAGCTACTGTGCTTACTTTCTGTTTTGGTATTGCTACCATTAACAGATACCTTGAGAAGTGATCGACAATTGTTAACACATACTTGTTACCTGATGGACTCTTGTGAAACGATCCCAGAATATGTGCTCATATCATTAGGAATGGGTAGTCAAACTCTCGTAGTCGTCGTAATTTATCATTTGATGCCATAATCGGCATGTTGTGCATATGGAATACAGTTCTTGACGTACTGTTGAACATCAGCGCGTCTTGTTCTGCACTAGAACCTATCTGCTACTCTTCTATCTGTTGCCCTCTTATCCCGAGGACCTGATAACATTCTGAACACCCCATTTGTGAACCACAGCGTATTGAAATTCACATAGTTTCAAAGCGCATCTCTTTTACTATTTGAAGAATATTTTAGTCCTAATAGCCATTTTAAAGCTGCATGATCAGTAATCACTGTGAACTTATGTCCATATAGATTACATCTAAAATGGGAAGTACCGCATGTTAATGCTAATATATCCTTTTCAGAGGTATAATAATTTTGTTCAGTCTTATTAAGCTGATGAGATGCATACGCAACTCGGAACTGGAGGAGATACAGAGAGACAGGAACTGCCGATGACATGCCTCGCTCAGGCTGCCTAAAGGCTACTACTGCAGTCGATGACCGCTACCTACGGATTATGGCTCGGAGGAACCCTGACAGCAACGCCACCTTGTTGAATAACGCTTTTCGTGCAGCCACAGGATGTTGTGTCACAATTCAAACTGTGCGCAGTAGGCTACATGTTGCACAACTTCACTCCAGACGTCCATGGCGAGATCCATCTTTGCAACCACGGCACCATGCAGCTCGGTGCAGATGGGCCCAATAACATTGACCGCTCAGTATTGGCATCACCTTCTCTTCACCGATGATTGTCGGATATGCCTTCAACCAGACAATCGTCGGAGACGTATTTGGAGGCAACTTGGTCAGGCTGAACGCCTTAGACACACTGTGTAGCGAATGCGGCGAAGTGGGGGTTCCCTACTGTTTTGGGGTGGCATTATGTGGGGCCGATGTGCGCCACTGGTGGTCATGAAAGGCGCCGTAACGGCTGTACGATACGACATCCTCCAACCGATAGTGCAACCATATCGGCAACATGTTGGCGAGGCGTTCGTCTTCATGGACGACAATTCGCGTCCCCATCCTGTACATCTCGTGAATGACTTCCTTCAGGATAACGACATCGCTCGACTAGAGTGGCCAGCATGTTCTCCAGACAGGAACATTATCGAAGATGCTTGGGATAAACTGAAAAGGGCTGTTTATGAACGACGAGACCCACCAACCACTCTGAGGGATCTACGCCGAATCGCCGTGGAAGAGCAGGACAATCTGGGCCAACAGTGCCTTGATGAAATTGTGGATAGTATGCCATGACGGATACAGACATGCATCAGTGGAAGAGGACATGCTACTGGGTATTAGATGTACCGGTGTGTACAGCAATCTGGACCACCACCTCTGAAGGTCTCGCTGTATGGTGGTACAACATGCAATGTGTGGTTTTCATGAGCAATAAAAAGGGCGGATATCTATTCCAACTATCTGTATGGGTTCCGGAGCTTCAGGAACCGAGGTGATGCAAAACTTTTTTGATGTGGGTATAATTTCAACGTATGTATCTCGAAGTAACAACCCATATTTGTCGTGCAGGAAGCGGAAGCTACCATCTACACGAACAGCCAAACAACAGTTTCATCGATCACAAGTTAAGTTAAAATAACGAACTTCAGTTACCCTACTTGTAATTGCACTTACTAATATGTGTTAATTATGCAAACACAATCAAAGTTACGAATTTTTGAAAATTGCTACTTTTTTGGTTACTACGATTATTGTAGTCAACTGATCAAGGAGAGGGGAGAAGTTCATCCTACGCTCTCTGGAGCTGTGCTTTTATTGTTGTTTAAGGAGGACGTATGCTGAGAGTTTAGATGCACCTAACTGTTTCCCGATTTGGGGCGTGATTTCGCCATCGATTCAATTCTCCTTCGTAACTAACCCTGATGAGTGTACTGTACAGGGCGTTAGAAACCTTTTTGGCGAAACTGAGACAGGTGATACTGGGTCCACAAGTGATTACATTGAGACAGGAAACCAATGGTCGGAAATGGCTATTTATTGTCTTATGTACATATACAGTGTACAATGTATAACAACAACGTAGCTCGTAGTAATTGTTCAAAGTGACGACTGACAATGTCAGTGCATGCATGGTAACGGCGCATGAAATTCTGACGAACTCTCTCAAAGATCCCTGGTGTCTGTTGTACCAACAGATAAGCTGATTGGACCGTGGGAAGCAGTTCTTCATCTTTACGCAGATTGTTTCATAACCAACATCTTGACGAAACCCCAGAGGAAAATGCCCATATGTGTGATATCCGACGATCGCGCTGGCCCTGGGATAGGACCTCTCCTTTAACGATGAGAGTATGTTTTGTTCAGGTATACGAGAATATGAAAGTCAAAGTGGGCTGGTGCACTGTTGTGTTCAAACCACATCCTTTCGTTGACCACAAGAGGTACAGTCTCCAGGAACTGTGGTAACACTTCCGTTGGGAGCACCAGGTAACGCGGACCATTGGAGCCGGCAGGCGGCATATAAGGTCCTATTAGGCCACCTTGGACAGTGTCTGTCTATATGGTAATCGTTGCTGTTGGTTACCGTTGTGGATGGTGTGAGGACTGTCCCACTCCAGACATGGCTGTTGCGACTTCTGAACATACCATCACATCTACATCTACATTTATACTCCGCAAGCCACCCAACGGTGTACGGCGGAGAGCACTTTACGTGCCACTGTCATTACCTCCCTTTCCTGTTTCACTCGCGTATGGTTCACGGGAAGAACGACTGCCGGAAAGTCTCCGTGCGCGCTCGAATATCTCTAATTTTACATTCGTGATCCCCTCGGGAGGTATAGGTAGGGGGAAGCAATATTTTCGATACTTCATCCAGAAACGCACCCTCTCGAAACCTGGACAGCAAGCTACACCGCGATGCAGAGCGTCTCTCTTGCAAAGTCTGCCACTTGAGTTTGCTAAACATCACTGGTGAATGAGCCTTCATCGGTGAACAGTGCAAACTGTACGAAGTTCTGCACAACAATACTGCGGTGGATAATCTTTTGTAAGCCCTCTTCGCCAGTTTTGTAAAGGCCTCGTCGCTACTACTGTGGAGGTCGAGTTGCCACTGTTGTTACGGTAGGCCGAGTCTGTGAGTTCGTGGAACGGCTTCTGGTGCAGTACACCGCTAAGACAATTTCTCCCTGCTACTATTGCACAGCTATGCCCCAGGGTCAGGTAACAGGTTCTACAACACTCCAACAAATTAGTAACAAAGTCAAATGGCTCTGAGCACTATGGGACAACTTCTGAGGTCATGAATCCCCTAGAACTTAGAACTACTTAAACCTTACTAACTTAAGGACATGACACACACCCATACCCGAGCAGGATTCGAACCTGCGACCGTAGCGGTCTCGCGGTTCCAGACTGTAGCGCCGAGAACCGCTCGGCCACCTCGGCAGGGCAGTAACAAAGTCACACAAATGAGTTAAAAGACTTATTTATCTCTGTGACTTGTCGAATAACGAAGGCCGGCCGGAGTGGCCGAGCGGTTCTAGGCGCTACAGTCTGGAACCGCGCGACCGCTACCGTCGCAGGTTCGAATCCTGCCTCAGGCATGGATTTGTCTGATGTCCTTAGGTTAGTTATGTTTAAGTAGTTCTAAGTTTTAGGGGACTGATGACCTCAGAATTTAAGTCCCATAGTGTCAGAGCCATTTGAACCCTTTGAATAACGAAGTCTGTAACACGGCATGTAATATAACACAAAAAGGCCCTCACTGGCTAAGTGCAAATAATCGTAGGTAAACTTCATAGTACATAGCAAATGCAATTTACAACAACTGACTGTTCACTTCTAAGACTTCACTAAACGACGTTCCCTGTCTAAGTAAGGCCTGCCATTTCTAAGTCGGCCCTGGACGATGATCTGTAACCAAGCGGGCCAGAGCTGCTCTTCTCTTTTCCGAGTAGGAGTCTGTCCGTTGTCGTCCCGTCATTGGCGGATTGTATTCGCCTAAGTAGCCAAGCCAAAGTCGATATCTTCATCCTCAGCGCCGCCCGTGGCGCTGGTCGAACTCACGCAGATGGCGTGTTTTTACGGTGATGGCACCAGCTCGCATCTTTACTCCTGTGGTGCTTTTTCTCAGGCTATGTCGTGTTCTGTCGACACAGCATAATCCATAGACAGGAATGAATGCAGGGCTCAAAATCCGTTGGCCCTAGTGCAATCGCACATTCTTTATGGCAGGGGTGTAGTACCTGGTCCTCCCACTCTGTTCTTGAAGTGTGCATTTCACGGACAAGTTGAAGGCTACTTACTGCTGGGTGGTCGGCCCAATATTCAACACCATTGACTCAAAAGCGAGAGTGTGACAGAACTGCACACGCCGTTGTGATACATGCATTGAGACTGGCGGTCGTCGCTTTAAGAATGACTGTGAGCTACGTTGTTGTTATGCAGTGTACGCTGCGTATGTCCACAACACCATAAGGATATACTTACGTCCATTTGTTCCCTGTCGGCAGCGCAAAGCCGGCTGAATACAGCACATGCAGCTCGCAAATGACGGCACTCCATGTATAACAAGCCACAACACCGCTATATTTATAAGCGGAACACGTCCTTTACGAACGTTCGGCCGTCTCCCGTGCATAGAGGTGGTACTAATATGAAGCGCAAGTTTTTTCTTCTTTATGACGCGTTTTGAACTGAGGGAATTTTTATACAGCCTTGTTACAAAGCTGGTGTTCCTAGTTAGATATCGAATATTTAGATGTAGTTGCGAGAAGGACTTGTAATTTTCGTCGATGATTCACCACATTGAACATCTAATCGTTGTATAATTGTGTTTTCCGCAGTATGAACTTTACCACCCGAAGCTATTGGATATTATCAAATCTTCTTCATTTGCGTGGTTATACTGTGCGCAGTCGCTTCATAATTGGTATGGTATACAATAATGTACCGCAATAGGTTCACATACAGAGTAGGAATGTCTGAAGAAAAGGAGAAACGTGACATAAGCATTGGCTTTAAAACGAATAATTCAATACAGAAACACATCCCAAAACCAAAAACAGACAAAAGTCTGTTATCTGTCAGCTCAGTTTAGAGACTGAGACGTGACCTTCATTAAGACGACTGGCAGGACGTTCAATACAAGCTATAAAGAGTACATTAGGGTATAGACCTACAGTAAAATCAACACATTCAGACCACCTGATTTTTGGATTGCAACAGTGTAAACTTTGAGATTCTACTCGCAAAACTAACAACTTAAAATTTTTCTTCATGTACTGTACAGTGGCTCCACTGATACCTTACATCTCGCAAACAGTGTAAATGTTGGAACAGAAAGGTCGGAATGGAGGGATGTAATGTGATGTGTCCCTCAAGGATCAGTAGTGGGTCCAAACTGTTCTCATTATAATTATGTTAATGACGTGTCAGCTACTCTCTCCCACTAAAAATATCACCTACAAGAAGACGACATTGAGTTGTATCTATTCGCCAGTGCAAAAGACCTGTGAACAGCCAACCATTGGTCGCAGAGCATAGGTTTGAAACTTAAAGCATCTAAAGCTCTCTTATTCGCTACGACTTACTACCCCTCAGTTCAGAGAATTCCATCCACCATTAATCCTAAATGGCGCAGAATTAACCTATCCTTCTTTTTTAAAGAACTTGGGGATAATTCTGGACCATCACTTGGAATGGACTGAACACACAACAGAGGTCTATAATAATGCGTCAGCATCCGTTCGCTCACTACAGAAATGTAAAAAAAAAAAAGCATTTCCTTCCGAGAATAAATACAAGCTCGCAAAGTCATTAATACTCCCCATACTTCAATACTGTCATACCATTCTTCAAGCAGTTACTCACGAAAGCACACACGGGGTGGAATTAGCCATGAATGCTTGTATACGACACAATGTGATGTAGGCTTTTTTGACCAAATTTCATCAGTCTTCTAACAATTATCGTGGCTGCGTGCCGCTAAGTGTAGAGACCATCATACTCTCTGCTTGCACTAACGTCTTCTACTTCACTGCTCTCGTTCTTATTTGTCTTCAACTCTTACTCTGCAGCAGAAATACTCGTCAACTAAGTGAAAATCTCCGTTTAACATCATATAGCACTGCCATGTTTTTTAAGTTATTTTCAGTATCAGGAACCGTACTTTGGAACGATCTTCCTGAAAATATGAATTCTATTGAAGTAGCTATCTCTCCCACAATCTGCGAATCTGATACTCGTCTGTCCCTCTCGCCACAACTTTTCCCTACCCATTTTTGTCAAAGTTGTTTCTTTATATTCTGCTCTTTGCTAATGGCAACTGTCACTACCATTTCCTCTTCTGATAATACGAAACACGGCTTCAGATGCGCTAAGGTAACCTTTAAATGCCTTTTATTATTATTCTTATTTGTGACAGTTTTATTATTATTTTATTATTATTGTTATTGTTACTATCATTATTATTATTAGGAATATTTTGTTATATCTTTGGTATGTATTCTTTCCTGTTAGTTGCAAGAAAGGACCTTAAGGCCCTAATGTAGTCACGTTAAATAAGCAATAAGTGAATAAATAAAAATCTATTTCTATTGAATGAGTTGTCGTTGTTTACAGAACCGACAAAAAACTGTCTGTAACATAGAGCGCAATGATACGACAAATCTTAGCTGCAAAACCTATAGCAAAATGCATGCAGTTTCATTGGTAGACACATCTATCATTCCAGGATGACGTTTCCACCATCAGCGTAAAGTACACTGGTTTTGAATGCGTTTTGCCAGGTTGGATAACAGTGCCACATCTTGTTCAGCTTGCAGTTAGAATCTCCCTGCGTGTACTTCCCACTTTTCAACTACAGAAGAGTATTTCGAGCTTACATTGCTAGATCCATATCATCTCGGAAAATGAGGCAGTGACAGATCACTTAGCGGAAGCGTGGATTTATTGCACAATAAAATGTTCATTGCAGAAGTTAGTGTTACGTTGGTTTCAGGCTAGTAGTTTCCACACTATCGTTCATCCAAGAAGCAATGGGAGTTAGAAAATCTTCTTTTGAAGGCGCGAGGGAGCTACTTGAGACATTCAGCTTGCGGTTCAGATTGTCATTCGTGCCAGAATAACTTGGACGCAAAAACAGTGTAAATAAAATTTGGTGATCTGTATCCGAGTCCCAATCTGGCACAAAATTTTATCCTTAAGGCTCTAATTGTCCTCTTTCAACTCCTTAACATGAAGCATGTAAAAAATTACTAGGTATCATGATATGTGACTATGGGTCATACCCTCTTGAAGAAATAGTACAGCCATTTCGACTTTGGCGCACTTTGTTTACATTGAACTCTTGTGACGTAAGTGTCGTTGGTGATTGCCAAAAGTATTTGTGTCCTAAATGAAGTGTAGAGATGCTTTGTAGGCAGTAACCCAATACACAGTTTCGTCAGTACAAATTCTACCACATCAACAAAAATTATTCCACTTCAAAAAGTTTCATCTCTTGATACATATGTGCATACACAGTGTCAAAAATACATAAAGCTGTTGACAATATTGTGGTACCATATATGGTGTGTATCTGAAGAGTCTGAGTTGTGTGGTGTCAAGCTCAAAAGTATCTGAATTGTGTAAATTGGTGTGATGTTTAAAAGCAGGCAAACGATCTGAAATAGATAAATTGGTACCATGTTAAAAATAATCTGAATGATCTGAACTATTTATCAAAAATACGTAAAGATATTGACAATACTGGTATTACAGTATTTTCATATCTGAAATAACAATATTATTTTTCTATAATAAATAAGGTTCATCCGAATTGAGTAAATGGGCATCATGCTCAAAAGTATCCGAACGACCTGAATTCTGTGAAGTAATGCCATATTCAAAAGTATGTGAATGACCTGTACTGTGTAAATTGATGCCATGTAAAAAAGTATCTAAAGATACATTGCATAAATTAGTGCCATGTGTAAAAGTATGTGAACGAACAGTATTATTTATCAAAAATGAAGAATCTCGTTACTCTTAGTAGTATCCACGGCCAGTTTGTGGTAATGTTTGCGTGATTCTATTAATGGGAGTCACCATGTGAGCTAACCATCGTGACCCCAGTGATGTGTATGTCTTCTGGGGTGATAGTAGCCATCAAGATCGGTGTAATGGTTGTCACCATTTATTGGGCAGTAAGCTATTTGATCGGAGGTCATTTAGTTTCCACTGTCTGACAGCGTTTAGTTAGTATCATTAGCAGAAGATTAGAGACTTTTTTTACATTTAGATAAATCTTGCAACCTAGAGTGGGAGTACTGTAATGTTTGGCTAACTCTGAAAAGTAGTTGAAAGTGGGGAGTTGAAAGCATAGTAACCTTACAAAGTTACTGATTTTCTATAATGTTTGGGTGACTAAAAAGTAATTGAGAATGAGTTCTTGAAAGCATAGCAGCCCTTGTTCCTTACCTATATGAATATGTATTAAATTATCATGTGGAAAGTACAATACTCTTAAGTATACTGTTTCATTGAAGTGCCATGTGGTTTGCGCTGTGTGACAGTGTAAGTCAGTCGTCTTCAAGTATATCTTAACATGTAGGTGACAGCACTGTTGCTACGTGGGTTTGTACTGCTATAGAACAGATCTTTTCGTATTTTGATAACTGATGTAAATATTTTTTTATTTCTCTAAAGTATAATACGAAGTCTGAACTATTCTCAATGACAGCTGCACTTTAACCTGTACAATCAGTAGTATCATGTTGGTTTCGTATGTTACAGAACAAATCTTTATGTATTTTCGTAAATAATGCAGACAGTTTTACTATGGTGCAAAGATCGAATTTTTGTTTGTGATCAGAGATCTGTATGGGACCTCACCCATAACTGTCATTTACCGACTGTTACAAGACCGTTTCTCCCAAAGCCATCCCGTAACTATTATAAAACCAAAAGACAGGCCGTTTGCATCAGAGTTCTTAGTCAACACCTGTGATTAACTATATCTGCTTTCATTTTTATTTGGATTTGCATGGTGTATATAAGTATGAAGCCATGTGGAAGTGCACTGGGAGAAGGCGGCAGCCCTGAGGCACACAGGTAGGCTCCACAGCCAAGGACCACCAAAGGGTGAATTCTTAGGAGGGCACGCCGGGAACGACACAGGTCATTGCCACTCACATGCCCGAACTTTCCTTCTGATTGCCACAACTGGATGCTGGGTATCCCACGGGCAACATAGATATGATCTACCGCCTATCATGCTACCAGCATCGACTGTTCTATGACCTGAAACTAGAAAGGGGTTAACTACTGTTTTTAGTAATGCACTGTCCGCCCCCGGTAGCCGAGTGGTGACCGCGACAGGATGTCAATCCTAAGTTCGATTGTCGGCAGGGTCGGAAATTTTCTCCGCTAAGGGACGGGGTGTGGTGTTGACCTAATCATCATCATTTCATCCCCATCGATGCGCAAGTCGCCAAAGTGGCGTCAAATCGAAAGACTTGCACGCGGCGAACTGTCTACCCGACGGGAGGCCTTAATCACACATTTTTTTAGTAATGCATTATTGTGAACAAAACGTAGAAAATTGTGCTTCTTTTGGGACGCACCAGACGCCACAGATAACATCTAGAAACTGCTGTGGGTGCCTGCATTTTGGAACCTCCCAGTAAGTTTGTGATGCCACCGAAAATTAGGTTCACGAAAACGAAATGTTTACGGAATATATGAACTGCCAGGATTGGCTAATGTCCACAAAATGGAAATTATAGAGAGAAACTTCATTAACCATAGAATGAGATATAGAGTGAAACGCGTTTTTACGACATTACATATTAGTAAGCATGTTGAAACTCAGGGAAGGGATCAGAATCTTTTGAAGAATCGTGTACCGGTCGACACTCGGAATATCTGGAGCCCATTCAAGTGAGGAACTCAGAAATAGGAGTTTTGCTTTTAAGAGTCAGTTCGTACAAATTCATTCAATTTTCGGTTTCTTCCTCTCTGAAAGCCTTTACAGTAAGACTTCTGTTCCACTGTCGGACAGCTCTGGCAAGGTCCATCTCTGAGCAGATGAGCTGAGAGACATAGATAGATTTCATGCTGAGCTGAACTTAGCAATGGCCGCTTCTTCTGTCTCCACCTACGTAATGAACTGTTGAGACCGAGCCACGAGAGATAGATGATCCGTAGGGAGAGTAAAAACGTTTATCTAGAACTGCAGTAACCTCAAGCTTCACTCTGAAGACCAGCTTCCAGATTTTAATGACGAATTTACTTCCAACTACGGCCGGAGATATTACAGATGACCTTGTCTTGTACTATCTGTAATTTACACTAACATCACGACAATCACAGTAAAGCTTCGAGAGCACAAATGATTCATTTTTATAGACAATTATTACAATCTCACTTCAGACCCGTCACTATGGTGTGCCAAGGTTTTGCTTTATAAATATTATTGCTTGCCAGGTGATTTATAAGTCATTTTAACGTAATTAACCGAATTAACTATGAATTCTTGTTTTATTTAGTATCATTGAGTTTCTAATTCATGGTTTTGGAGGGCGTCTAACTAATTCTTGTCGAATAAGAAGGCATGTCGGCATTATTTCAGATCATGCAACTCGTTGCATATTGTATTTGTTGCATTTCGAAGCCATAATCCGGTACTAAGTAAAATGCAGTTTGAGATACAGGTTTGAGATACAGTGCATTAAAGAGGAAACCTGTCTAAAAAGAAATCCTAACAGTGATGATGATAATGATGATGTCCCATACTCCGAGGAGTGTAGGGGACGATGCGGGAGACCCGCACCGCCGACTTGGCAAGGTCGTAGCGGAGGTGGTTTGCCATTGCCTTCCTCCGACCGTAATGGGGATGAATGAGGATGATGAAGACAACACAACATCACCCAGTCATCTCGAGGCAGGAAAAATCCCTAACCCCGTCGGGGATCGAACCTGGGACCCCATGAGCAGGAAGCGAGAACGCCACCGCAAGCTGCGGACATCCTAACAATAATCTATACATATCATTAAGCATTTACCTCACAAAAATCTTCATTACGCGAACTACTGCAATACAGCGAGCGTCAATACTACCAGCTAAATTAACGATTATAACTACTAAATCCACTAACTACTAATAGGAAAGATTTTGTTGCAAACCAAATAATATATATTTTTTACATTAATCATGTGACATCCAGTTCAGACAAAACTATAAATTGTCATTGACATCTAGTACAAAGGTATATAATCATGAATAATATTCAGTCTCCAAGTCGAACATGTACAGATCGTTAGCCTACGCTAACACTTCAGACTTCTATCCTCCATCAATGCTAACTTCTCACATATAACATCCATCACTGCTGGCTGTTCACCTCCAACTGCCCAACAGTACTTCCATCACTGCTGGCGACTAACTTCCAACTGTCCAACATTAATGGCGATTAACTTCCAACAACGAGTCCAACCAGCTACAGAGTCTCTTACAAAGAAAGCGCAGTCAGAGATCCACTGCAAAGCGCTACACAGCGCTGCCAACACAGAAGCAGCCCACTTACAAAGATATAAAAAGGCACAATTCTCATTTCCGTTTGTTGTGCTAAACTATCATAAAAATGACGTCGTTGGATAAACATGCTAGTGGAACGTAACCACAGGTAGATCCAAGACCTGAAGTAATAGGAAATACATATTAGCCAGTCAGATCCGTGACTTATCTTATTCTTGATATATTATCTTCTTACCGCCTAAAGTGGTGGTTTCTCAGGTTAGATTTTGTACTACCAATAACATAGCCTCATTTAGACCTAATAGGAAGTGTTAATTATCATGTTACTTCAGCCAAAATGTATTGTGGACTGTTATACAACAATAATAGAGGTAGTTTATAAGTGGGTATAGCATTGTAACACTTATTTTGGCAGCCCACAATCATGCTGTCGGCATCAAGTGTTTCTTATCCTGTAAGTCAAATAACAACTCATTCTTCAAAGTCAATGTGTATTTTATAAATAATGCAGATGTCTTGTTGTTGTTGTTGTGGTCTTCAGTCCTGAGACTGGTTTGATGCAGCTCTCCATGCTACTCTATCCTGTGCAAGCTTTTTCATCTCCCAGTACCTATTGCAACCTACATCCTTCTGAATCTGCTTAGTGTATTCATGTCTTGGTCTCCGTCTACGATTTTTACCCTCCACGCTGCCCTCCAATACTAAATTGGTGATCCCTTGATGCCTCAGAACATGTCCTACCAACCGATCCCTTCTTCTGGTCAAGTTGTGCCACAAATTTCTCTTCTCCCCAATCCTATTCAATACTTCCTCATTAGTTATGTGATCTACCCATCTAATCTTTAGCATTCTTCTGTAGCACCACATTTCGAAAGCTTCTATTCTCTTCTTGTCCAAACTATTTATCGTCCATGTTTCACTTCCATACATGGCTACACTCCATACGAATACTTTCAGAAATGACTTCCTGACACTTAAATCAATACTGGATGTTAACAAATTTCTCTTCTTAAGAAACGCTTTCCTTGCCATTGCCAGCCTACATTTTATATCCTCTCTACTTCGACCATCATCAGTTATTTTGCTCCCCAAATAGCAAAACTCCTTTACTACTTTAAGTGCCTCATTTCCTAATCGAATTCCCTCAGCATCACCCGACTTAATTAGACTACATTCCATTATCCTTGTTTTGCTTTTGTTGATGTTCATCTTATATCCTCCTTTCAAGACACTGTCCATTCCATTCAACTGCTCTTCCAAGTCCTTTGCTGTTTCTGACAGAATTACAATGTCATCAGCGAACCTCAAAGTTTTTATTTCTTCTCCATGAATACCTACTCCGAATTTTTCTTTTGTTTCCTTTACTGCTTGCTCAATATACAGATTGAACAACATCGGGGAGAGGCTACAACCCTGTCTTACTCCCTTCCCAACCACTGCTTCCCTTTCATGCCCCTCGACTCTTATAACTGCCATCTGGTTTCTGTACAAATTGTAAATAGCCTTTCGCTCCCTGTATTTTACCCCTGCCACCTTTAGAATTTGAAAGAGAGTATTCCAGTCAACATTGTCAAAAGCTTTCTCTAAGTCTACAAATGCTAGAAACGTAGGTTTGCCTTTCCTTAATCTTTCTTCTAAGATAAGTCGTAAGGTCAGTATTGCCTCACGTGTTCCAGTGTTTCTACGGAATCCAAACTGATCTTCCCCGAGGTCAGCTTCTACTAGTTTTTCCATTCGTCTGTAAAGAATTCGTGTTAGTATTTTGCAGCTGTGACTTATTAAGCTGATAGTTCGGTAATTTTCACATCTGTCAACACCTGCTTTCTTTGGGATTGGAATTATTATATTCTTCTTGAAGTCTGAGGGTATTTCGCCTGTTTCATACATCTTGCTCACCAGACGGTAGAGCTTTGTCAGGACTGGCTCTCCCACGGCCGTCAGTAGTTCCAATGGAATATTGTCTACTCCGGGGGCCTTGTTTCGACTCAGGTCTTTCAGTGCTCTGTCAAACTCTTCACGCAGTATCATATCTCCCATTTCATCTTCATCTACATCCTCTTCCATTTCCATAATATTGTCCTCAAGTACATCGCCCTTGTATAGACCCTCTATATACTCCTTCCACCTTTCTGCTTTCCCTTCTTTGCTTAGAACTGGGTTTCCATCTGAGCTCTTGATATTCATACAAGTCGTTCTCTTATCTCCAAAGGTCTCTTTAATTTTCCTGTAGGCGGTATCTATCTTACCCCTAGTGAGATAGGCCTCTACATCCTTACATTTGTCTTCTAGCCATCCCTGCTTAGCTATTTTGCACTTCCTGTCGATCTCATTTTTGAGACGTTTGTATTCCTTTTTGCCTGTTTCACTTACTGCATTTTTATATTTTCTCCTTTCATCAATTAAATTCAATATTTCTTCTGTTACCCAAGGATTTCTACTAGCCCTCGTCTTTTTACCTACTTGATCGTGTGCTGCCTTCACTACTTCATCCCTCAAAGCTACCCATTCTTCTTCTACTGTATTTATTTCCCCCATTCCTGTCAATTGCTCCCTTATGCTCTCCCTGAATCTCTGTACAACCTCTGGTTCTTTTAGTCTATCCAGGTCCCATCTCCTTAAATTCCCACCTTTTTGCAGTTTCTTCAGTTTTAATCTACAGGTCATAACCAATAGATTGTGGTCAGAGTCCACATCTGCCCCTGGAAATGTCTTACAATTTAAAACCTGGTTCCTAAATCTCTGTCTTACCATTATATAATCTATCTGATACCTTTTAGTATCTCCAGGGTTCTTCCATGTATACAACCTTCTTTCATGATTCTTAAACCAAGTGTTAGCTATGATTATGTTGTGCTCTGTGCAAAATTCTACCAGGCGGCTTCCTCTTTCATTTCTGTCCCCCAATCCATATTCACCTACTATGTTTCCTTCTCTCCCTTTTCCTACACTCGAATTCCAGTCACCCATGACTATTAAATTTTCGTCTCCCTTCACAATCTGAATAATTTCTTTTATTTCATCATACATTTCTTCAATTTCTTCGTCATCTGCAGAGCTAGTTGGCATATAAACTTGTACTACTGTAGTAGGTGTGGGCTTCGTATCTATCTTGGCCACAATAATGCGTTCACTATGCTGTTTGTAGTAGCTTACCCGCATTCCTATTTTCCTATTCATTATTAAACCTACTCCTGCATTACCCCTATTTGATTTTGTGTTTATAACCCTGTAGTCACCTGATCAGAAGTCTTGTTCCTCCTGCCACCGAACTTCACTAATTCCCACTATATCTAACTTCAACCTATCCATTTCCCTTTTTAAATTTTCTAACCTACCTGCCCGATTAAGGGATCTGACATTCCACGCTCCGATCCGTAGAACGCCAGTTTTCTTTCTCCTGATAACGACATCCTCTTGAGTAGTCCCCGCCCGGAGATCCGAATGGGGGACTATTTTACCTCCGGAATATTTTACCCAAGAGGACGCCATCATCATGTAATCATACAGTAAAGCTGCATGTCCTCGGGAAAAATTACGGCTGTAGTTTCCCCTTGCTTTCAGCCGTTCGCAGTACCAGCACAGCAAGGCCGTTTTGGTTATTGTTACAAGGCCAGATCAGTCAATCATCCAGACTGTTGCCCTTGCAACTACTGAAAAGGCTGCTGCCCCTCTTCAGGAACCACACCTTTGTCTGGCCTCTCAACAGATACCCCTCCGTTGTGGTTGCACCTACGGTACGGCTATCTGTATCGCTGAGGCACGCAAGCCTCCCCACCAACGGCAAGGTCCATGGTTCATGGGGGGGGGGGGGGGGGCAGATGTCTTAGCGGTGGATAAATTACACCAGTAGGCATTTTGTCAGTTTCTTTGCGTATTTTTGACAGGCGTCACAGATGTGGACATAACATTGACATACGCATTGTGAAGCTCTAAACATTACAATAACTTTAAGCCTATAATAGACAAAAGTAATTGATCATTGTTGAAAAGTGAGGGTATGGGTCTGTACAAGCATGGAGAGAACGAAAATGTACTGTCATGACTGGAATATGTTGTCAAGCAAATCGTCAACACTTGTCGACTCTGTCCACCTCGGTGACCGAAATGAATTGGTACAGAAATTAGTCTCCTTGCTATCTTTAAAAGCACACGAAAGGATATGTACCAAAGATAAACTTCGAGAAGCAGCTATTCATACTTGAAATTTATGATTGATATGGGAAATAAAGTGAAAGACGCAAGTGCAGAATGGAAAGCTGCCTACGAGACACTACGTTAGGTGAAAGACAACCACAACAAATAATGCATTAAATTTCGGGCATGCAGCAGCGCATATACACTTCTTCAGCTCATATTTCGGCCGCGTATCGTCGGCCATCCTCAGAGCGAGAGGCAAGACTGACGATGAGGTGTAAATCGCGGCTTTGTATGCTCCACCGCTGAGGTAGTGTGCGTGCGGGTTACGGATGCTGGCCGGCGGCAAAGTGGTACACTTACACACTTACCTACAGTATCTGATCAGAAGCACTAGGACACCTAATACTGGATATTAATATGGGAAGAGCCCATCCTTCGCCTTCATGACGGCTTTAATTTTGCTGGGAACACTTTCGATAAGGTGTCCGAACGTCTGTGTACGCCGGGCTCTGGAGCTAAATGGACGTCCTAACTCATCTCAAAGGTGTTCCATTGCCTTCAGGTCGGTCCGTTTCAGGAATGTTATTATCCGAAAACGACTGCCTCACATATGATGCTTTATGACAGGGCGCATTTTCATGTTGATATAAAATATCATCCTCTCCTGTCTGTGCATCTACAGTAAGCAAAAGGCATTCGTGTAAAATGTGACAATGTCCTTCCGCGTTGAGCATTTTCTTAAGCTCAGTGAGGAGCCACGAGAAACATCTCCATACTGTAGCACCCTCTCCTCTGTACTTCGCCGTTGGAAGGACGCTTAATGGCATGTAAGGGTCTCCAGGCATTCAAAAACCCAAAACCGTCCGATTGCCGCATTGATATGGCGTGAATCCCCTCGCCAAACCGTTTCCAGTCATCCACCATCCAGTAGCGGAACTCTTTACGCTTCCTCAAGCGCCGCTTTGAACTGAGTACAGAAATTGGTGGTTCAAGGGGAGCTGTTCAACCACTGCACCTCTTTCCTTTTAACTCCCTACGTACCCTCACTGTGCCTGTTGGACAGCTAGTAGGGCTTCGGAACTCAGGAATGATTTCTTCAGCTGATTTCATGCGATTTTTAGATACCTTCGCTAATGATCGACGATCACTGTACATCTGTACTTTAGGTCTGCGTGGTCTTGGTTTTCCTGTGGTTGTTACGGAACGTTTCCAGTTCACAACCACATCACCGATAGTCGACTTCAATCTTCCAAGTGCTGAAAGGCCCCCGATATACGCTATTGGCCATTAAAATTGCTACAACACAAAGATGACGTGCTACAGACGCGAAATTTAATCGACAGGAAGAAGATGCTGTGATATGCAAAAGATTAGCTTATCGCAGCATTCACACAAGGTTGGCGCCGGTGGCGACACCTACAACGTGCTGACATGAGGAAAGTTTCCAACCGATTTCTCATACACAAACAACAGTTTACCGGCGTTGTCTGGTGAAACGTTCTTGTGATGCCTCGTGTAAGGAGTAGAAATGCGTGCCATCACGTTTCCGACTTTGATAAAGGTCGGATTGTAGCCTATCGCAATTGCGGTTTATCGTATCGCGACATTGCTGCTCGCGTTGGTCGAGATCCAATGAATGTTAGCAGAATATGGAAGCGGTGGGGTCGGGAGGGTAATATGGAACGCCGTGCTGGGTCCCAACGGCCTTGTATCACTAGCAGTCGAGGTGACAGGCATCTTATCCGCATGGCTGTAACGGATCGTGCAGCAACGTCTCGATCCCTGAGTCAACAGATGGGGACGTTTGCAAGACAACAACCATCTGCACGAACAGTTCGACGACGTTTGCAGCGGCATGGACTATCAGCTCGGAGAACATAGCTGCGGTTACCCTTGACGCTGCATCACAAACAGGAGCGCCTGCGATGGTGTACTCAACGACGAACCTGGGTGCACGAATGGCAAAAAGTCACTTTCTCGGATGAATCCAAGTTCTGTTTACAGCATCATGATGGTCACATCCGTGTTAGGCGACATCGCGACGAACGCACATTGGAAGCGTGTATACGCTATCGCCATACTGGCGTATCACCAGGCGTGATTGTATGGGGTGCCATTGGTTACACGTCTCGGTCACCTCTAGTTCGCACTGACGGTACTTTGAACAGTGGACGTTACATTTCATTCGATCCCTGAGAAACCCTACATTTCAGCAGGTTAATGCACGACCGCATGTTGCAGGTCATGTACGGGCCTTTCTCGATACCGAAAATGTTCGACTGCTGCCCTGGCCAGCACATTCTCCTGATCTTTCACGAATTGAAAACGTCTGGTCAATGGTGGCCGAGCAACTGGCTCGTCACAATACGCCAGTCACTACTTTTGATGAACCGTGGTATCTTGTTGAAGCCGCATGGGCAGCTGTACCTGTACACGCCATCCGAGCTCTGTTTGACTCAATACCCAGGCGTATCAAGGCCGTTACTACGGCGAGAGGTGGTTGTTCTGGGTACTGATTTCTCAGGATCTATGCACCCATATTTCGTGAAAATGTAATCACATCTCATTTCTAGTATAATATATCTGTCCAATGAATACCAGTTTATCATCTGCATTTCTTCTTGGTGTAGCAATTTTAATGGCCAGTAGTGTATTTCTTACTCAGACAACATCCAATGACCAGTCTATGTCCGAAAGTCACTGAGCTGTCCTGATCAACCCATCCTGCTGCTACTGCATCTCTACTGGCAACATGAGACCCCCGCCTCCTTTTATACTTTCTGGTCTGCTTCTCGTGACATCTGGTGGTCAGTACCGCATTGAGATGGGGTGTCCGGATACTTTTGATCAGATAATGCACGTGCATTATCAATGCAGCTGAGTAGATCACGCTGTGTCTCTAGTCGTAAACAGGGCCGGAATAGTTTAGGTTGTCGGCATGGCTCGGAGAGTCATTTGAAGCTGTGACGGCGCACACACTGTCACTATTATGACAACAGAGGTTGTCGGCACAGGATGTTTCTGTATGCAAGATTTTGGTACACCTCAGCGTCGTCATTCCAACGTGCAGCCTCCAACGTGAGACAGAAAACTTTGGAGATCCGCTTTGTATAGTCCCACGACGTCAGAAACGCCATGTAATGGTCGCTACCTACATGAGCTAGAAGCTGCCAGCAGAGGACAGAGCCATGTCCTGACAGACAGGATATCCTCCAGGTGTCCATTAAAGCGCTCTTCAGTCCCAAGTGAACACCATGGAATTTGCAGTGCTGAACTAGAATTCTCTATGGTGTACAATCTAGGAGCTTATGAGTAAACAGCATTCCTCGTTGTATTTGGTTTGCATTCATTTCTTGTGTGCACTCGTGTTCCGCTGATTGTCGATCTTTTAGCGAACCTTCAAAGGAATTTCGCCACGTCTTTGCGTAGGCGCTAGAACTACAGGAAACCTTAGTCCACTATTATGTCTACCTTTATT
The DNA here is from genome assembly GCF_023864345.2 of Schistocerca serialis cubense. Classification (NCBI taxonomy): domain Eukaryota; kingdom Metazoa; phylum Arthropoda; class Insecta; order Orthoptera; family Acrididae; genus Schistocerca; species Schistocerca serialis. The sequence goes on along the minus strand of NC_064638.1, from coordinate 196,381,049 downwards.
ATTGTTTGCATGACTTACGTGAGCTATCGAGTGGCCCTAAGAAAACGTAACATTGTTGATGGAAGAATATACCTAGCATACGTGCTTCCGGAACCAAAGAGATTCACAGCAGAAATGCAGAAGGAATAGAAATGTGATCAGTGGAAAATTATCGAAGTTCTCAACGGTCACGAGGACGTGGCGGATGTGGTATCTGTCACATATCGATACCATTCTGCGGGCATCACTATGTTGGTAACAGAATTGAAAACTGCCTTACTCCGCCGCAATAGAGCCGCTCAGCGCACCAGCGCTCGGAGCTACTTTCCCATATGACGATACGCAGAGTCCGTCTGCTCACAGTTCCAACACCATTACTCATACTTCAGTACTAAGAGATTCTTCCTTGTTGATGTTGAGATAGCTGGACTCTAATTCTTGCTCCATTATTTGCAGTGAGTCTTCATATGTTTGGAAAAATACATGATAAGCAAATCTTTGCTTAACTTGATCACTAATCATTTCTGCTCCTGTCCAGCTGTCCTGCCAATGCACTTTCTGCACCACTGTGTAGCTCACCTTCCCTTATCTCCTCATGAATTCGTACAGGACAAGAGAGACCAGAAATTCATTAGATGCTTGCATCAAACGGAAATGTACCAAACAAGCAGAAACTTTGTAGGTCTTCTCACAAAAAGGAAAAGCGCAATCACTTTCTTTGAAAATAAAGAAGTGTGAATATACGTCTACTGTGAAGCTTGAAAAAAAAAAAAAAAGAAATATGCAGAAGCCCTGATCATTCTCGTTGCTTACATTCACAGTATCTGTAATTTCTTGGCTGACGTGCCACTGTGTCTTTAGATATTTTTGCTGACGAATGTAAATGCTCCTACCTGGACCATGCTATCTGCTCTATAACTATACAGGGTGGTTGATTGATCGTGACTGCGCCAAATATCTCACGAAATAAGCGTCAAACGAAAAAACTGCAAAGAACGAAGCATGTCTAGCTTCAAGGGGGACACCAGATGGCGCTATGGTTGGCCAGCTAGATGGCGCTGCCATAGGTCAAACGGATATCAACTGCGTTTTTTTAAATAGGAACCCCCATTTTGTATTACATATTCGTGGAGTACGTAAAGAAATATGATTGTTTTAGTTGGACCACTTTTTTCGCTTTGTGATAGATGGCGCTGTAATAGTCACAAACACATGGCTCACAATTTTAGACGAACAGTGGGTAACAGGTAGGTTTTTTAAATTAAAATACAGAACATAGGTACGTTTGAACATTTTATTTCGATTGTTCCAATGTGATTCAGATACCTTTGTGAATTTATCATTTCTGAGGACGCATGCTGTTACAGCGTAATTATCTGTAAATACCACATTAATGCAATAAATGCTCAAAACGATGTGACAGCCATGCGGATAAGATGCCTGTCACCTCGACTGCTAGTGATACGAGGTCGTTGGGATCCAGCACGGCGTTCCATATCACCCTCCTGACCCCACCGATTACATATTCTGCTAACATTCATTGGATCTCGACCAACGCGAGCAGCAATGTCGCGATACGATAAACCGCAATTGCGATAAGCTACAATCCGACCTTTATCAAAGTCGGAAACGTGATGGTACGCATTTCTACTCCTTACACGAGGCATCACAAGAACGTTTCACCAGACAACACCGGTAAACTGTTGTTTGTGTATGAGAAATCGGTTGGAAACTTTCCTCATGTCAGCACGTTGTAGGTGTCGCCACCGGCGCCAACCTTGTGTGAATGCTGTGAAAAGCTAATCATTTGCATATCACAGCATCTTCTTCTTGTCGATTAAATTTCGCGTCTGTTGCACGTCATCTTTGTGTTGTAGCAATTTTAATGGCCAGTAGCGTACATCGGGGGCCTTTCAGCACTTGTAAGGCTGAAGTCGACTGTCGGTGATGTGGTTGTGAACTGGAAACGTACCGTAACAACCACAGGAAAACCAAGACCACGCAGACCTAAAGTACAGATGTACAATGATCGTCGATCATTAGCGAAGGTATCTAAAAATCGCATGAAATCAGCTGAAGAAATCATTCCTGAGTTCCGAAGCCCTACTAGCTGTCCAACAACCTCAATGCATTTGGCAATACGTGTAACGACATTCCTCTCAACAGCGAGTAGTTCGCCTTCCGTAATGTTCGCACATGCATTGACAATGCGCTGACGCATGTTGGCAGGCGTTGTCGGTGGATCACGATAGCAAATATTGTGATATTATTGGATTTCAGACATTTTGCATATGAGAAAAGGGCAGCCATCGAGCTGTAGTTTGTAATGATACTAAGCATGACAACGCGAGAGTAAAGAAACGAAATCTGTTTATAACGTGCGCCTATACCAAGACGCGCGGCCAGCGTTTAAAAGGTACTTTTAAACACTATGACTCGCTGGGCGCAGATGTTTAAAATCATTGCCGCAGCGCTTGATAGCAAGAAGCTGCGAAACAGTAGAAAGAACAATTTATCATTTGTTAGGAAAATTCTAGAGTCTTTATAGTTAGTTGTACTTCTGGTCGCCGATATGTTAACATGTACTACATTACCTTTGATGTTTGGTCGCCGACTTGTTAAGACGTGTTGTGTAGCATCGCTAGAAGTTATATTTCATTTAGTGTGAAAAACCAAGTTATCACCAAGGGAAAAAAACGCTTTTGTTAACCTTGTGACGATAAAAAATACTTACGCGCACGCCAGGACATTTAATTTTTACAAACTATCACACATACAAAAGCAGCGATTGTTGGACTGCTCCATGTATGAGAAAAACATAAAAATGTAAGTTTTGTATTCATTGTAAATTTGTTGATGTTTATAGTTTAACGCCTTTGTTCTTTGAGAGTATATTAATGCTTCACTGTACAGAAAATCTATGCTTATTCTTTTCTTTAAATTAACCATAAATAATGTTTATGTTTAAATGAACTGTGTTACAGGTTCGCTCTTTATCGCGGTGTCTCGATTGTATTTGGGATACCATTAATGTGTTCAATTTCCGATCTGACTTTTTTTACAAAATTTCACTGTTTTGCATTCATTTCCAATTTTTTTATAATTATTCAAATAGGTCCCTTAGGTAATTTCTTTGAAGAGTCTGATTGCGTGAAAGCAATCCGGGTTAAGAGATCATTTGAGAAACTATTTTAGCGCAATCAATCTGTACGTCTCCTGAACACAATCGAGAACCGACGCATCGGCGATCATTCATTAATTTTTCTCTTTCCAAGTCGTACCAAAAAACGGGCAAGGAGAACTGCCGTGAGTACGCAATCTAGTGTTAAAGGTTGCATTCTTTATCTTGTCGGCAAACATTGCCATAAATTATCATCATCAATGTTATATTTGGTTAAATGTGAAAAGCAAAACCTTTGAACGCTAGATGTGGCGCCCGAACAGGGAGTTGACTAAAAAACTAATTCGTTCTTTTTATTTCCATGCTACCATCTGGAGAAAATTGGAAGCCAAAACCAGTGATAAAAAAAAGGACGCATATGCAGAAAATCGTAGTAAGAATCCACAACAGCAATAAATAGCAGCGCGCAAGACAACTAATGTGAGTACGATTTTTCATTACGTTTGAAGCTTTGCGTACCGAGCATTCAGTCAGCTCGTGAAATTCACTCTCTATGCTTTTTCCTTTTCCTCAAGCAATTTAATTTCCAAATCTCTGTTTCCTTTTGCTATTAGATCCGCCTCTATCACATCATTTCTCTTACAAAAGTTAGAAATAGTTAGCAAGAATTTCCATTGTTGTGCATTTTAGTGAATCACAATGGCCGCTATCTGTGCCAGTTTCAGTGCTCTATAAGTGTTTTTCATTTATTTTATCACTCCCGTTGCCATATTGGCATTTTCGTGTGTCAGAGTTTCAATTGTTTATAACGCGCAAGCAATATCTGAGAAATCAGGACGCGAAATCCTTGGCGAACCTAACAAGTGAAAATCATAACTAACAAAAATTATCTTTTCTAGCTCGTGCAGTGTAACTACTTTAAATTTACGATGGCTGATGAGCAACCAAGGCAACTTAGACCGCGCGCGGGTGTAAACAAATCTCGTAGTGAGGGAACAACAGACGACGAAGCGACACGTGTGCTGTCGGCGCCACAGACCGCGTCGCAGTCACGTCAACGCTCGCTGTCAGATATACTAAAATTGTTTGCTGATATGAAAATCAGTTTTGAAGCAGACATGGCACAGCTTACAAACAAGAGTGATAACATTGAAGCTCACATGGGTAATCTTGACACTCGGATGGGACAGTTAAAAAACCAAAGTGACAATATTGAAAGGCAAATCAGTGAGTTAGCAAATCAAAGGTTAGAATCAAGGATAGAGGACACTCAAGTGCGAATGAACAATATAAATTCTGTTATTACCGACATCCAAGCACAAATCAAAAATTCGAATGACACCATGGAGGAAAAAATTAAATTACCACTGCTTACGCAAGCGAGCTGAACGCAAGCGTACACGCAAAAATTGAATGTGTTCTTTCGATGGTGGAATCCACCGAGAGCAATATTGGTAGCAAGTTCACAGATATGCAGGCCCAAATAGATGTGTGTAAATCAACTGCGAGTGACTCTTTGAACATTACACTGATGTTTCAAAGAGAGTAAGCAAATTGACAGAAGGTGTCAACCACGTTGGTGAGCGAGTTGAAGACCTTGCTCAGCAAATATCCGATGTCAATATTGACAAAAAGGTCGCAGATGTCAACACCGGTATAAGCAATACACTTAATAGGGAATTTGAAGAGTGAATGCAATCCAAAGAACAGTACATTGTCAGCAAGGTATACGCTGACCTAAAGGGTACGGTTAAACCTGTTACAGCAGAAATCTTAACCGCTCCCGGTACTTCTGGTGACACTTTAACCAGTGAATTAAGTGAAATCAGACGAGCATTTACCCACAATCTTCCGGAATGGAAACGTCAGCTAAGCAATGATATAGATCAACTGAAACACAAGTTGCGGAATTGCAAGGTGACAATCAAAGTGAGTATTCGCTACCGCCAGAACACGATAATCGTCAATATCCCGAATGTCAGGTACAATTCTCACCAACAGTAAATAATACGCGTGACGAAACTTCCACGTCACGTAGTCATGCCGATCAACTAACACTCGTTGAACTAATGCGAGACGAGAGTGTGCTAAAACACAAAGTTTTTCAGCCTTTTATACCTGAAAAACGAAATATACATCCCATGGTATTTCTAAAATCATTCACAGGTGCTTTTCCAGAATCATGGAACGACAGGCAGCGGATACAGTTCATCTTAGACTATGTACACGGTGAAGGATCAATTTGGGGCACAGGAATAATAGACAAATGTCACACCTATGCAGATCTTGAAAAGCATTTTTTGAATAAATTCTGGAGTTCAGGTATACAACGAAGACTCCGAAAGGAGGTTTACAACGCCGAACCTTTCAACACCAAAGGAGGAGGTTTGAGATGTTATTTTGAAAAATATCTACGTAAAATTCAGTATTGGGACACGCCCATTTCAATCAAAGATGTAATCATGATCTTAAAGTCAAAACTTCCTGTGTCAATAAGAGAAAAACTAGTTAATGTGAGTGAAGAAGACCTAGAAGCCTTTCTTTCTGTTCTAGACAATTTGGATATGATCTATGAGGATGTGCGTGCGAGCGCGAGGAATAATTATAATAATACACTCCTGGAAATGGAAAAAAGAACACATTGACACCGATGTGTCAGACCCACCATACTTGCTCCGGACACTGCGAGAGGGCTGTACAAGCAATGATCACACGCACGGCACAGCGGACACACCAGGAACCGCGGTGTTGGCCGTCGAATGGCGCTAGCTGCGCAGCATTTGTGCACCGCCGCCGTCAGTGTCAGCCAGTTTGCCGTGGCATACGGAGCTCCATCGCAGTCTTTAACAATGGTAGCATGCCGCGACAGCGTGGACGTGAACCGTATGTGCAGTTGACGGACTTTGAGCGAGGGCGTATAGTGGGCATGCGGGTGGCCGGGTGGACGTACCACCGAATTGCTCAACACGTGGGGCGTGAGGTCTCCACAGTACATCGATGTTGTCGCCAGTGGTCGGCGGAAGGTGCACGTGCCCGTCGACCTGGGACCGGACCGCAGCGACGCACGGATGCACGCCAAGACCGTAGGATCCTACGCAGGGCCGTAGGGGACCGCACCGCCACTTCCCAGCAAATTAGGGACACTGTTGCTCCTGGGGTATCGGCGAGGACCATTCGCAACCGTCTCCATGAAGCTGGGCTACGGTCCCGCACACCGTTAGGCCGTCTTCCGCTCACGCCCCAACATCGTGCAGCCCGCCTCCAGTGGTGTCGCGACAGGCGTGAATGGAGGGACGAATGGAGACGTGTCGTCTTCAGCGATGAGAGTCGCTTCTGCCTTGGTGCCAATGATGGTCGTATGCGTGTTTGGCGCCGTGCAGGTGAGCGCCACAATCAGGACTGCATACGACCGAGGCACACAGGGCCAACACCCGGAATCATGGTGTGGGGAGCGATCTCCTACACTGGCTGTACACCACTGGTGATCGTCGAGGGGACACTGAATAGTGTACGGTACATCCAAACCGTCATCGAACCCATCGTTCTACCATTCCTAGACCAGCAAGGGAACTTGCTGTTCCAACAGGACAATGCACGTCCGCATGTATCCCGTGCCACCCAACGTGCTCTAGAAGGTGTAAGTCAACTACCCTGGCCAGCAAGATCTCCGGATCTGTCCCCCATTGAGCATGTTTGGGACTGGATGAAGCGTCGTCTCACGCGGTCTGCACGTCCAGCACGAACGCTGGTCCAACTGAGGCGCCAGGTGGAAATGGCATGGCAAGCCGTTCCACAGGACTACATCCAGCATCTCTACGATCGTCTCCATGGGAGAATAGCAGCCTGCATTGCTGCGAAAGGTGCATATACACGGTACTAGTGCCGACATTGTGCATGCTCTGTTGCCTGTGTCTATGTGCCTGTGGTTCTGTCAGTGTGATCATGTGATGTATCTGACCCCAGGAATGTGTCAATAAAGTTTCCCCTTCCTGGGACAATGAATTCACGGTGTTCTTATTTCAATTTCCAGGAGTGTAGACCGCCCGCTCCGCAGCAGCATATAACAAATTGCATCAGTGGAATGTCGTACCAACATAACACGGGACAACCAAACGCTCAGACTTACGGCTATCATAACTGTTTCAACCACCGTAATGGAAAACAATATAACAAATATCCACACCAGAATAGATACAATCCGTTTTATCAAAACACATAGCAACAATACGGTAATTCACCGATAAATCACAACGGTAATTACCAGTACCAGAACAACAAGACGAATTATGGAAATCGTCACAAGGGAAAGAAATGGAACAATTATAACAGACCACAACAGCACAGTCAGCCGAGTCACTTCACTCCCTCTCACCAAATGGATTTTTCACAGCCGAAAAATGCGACATTTTCTCACCAGCCAAACCAACAGTTCAGGAACAATAGTCAGGACAATTCGTCGCATGTTTTTCCTGACACTGCCGGTCATAATAGCCAAGGAAATCCGACCATTTTCTACACACAAGCGAACCAAGGACCAAACGCAATGTCAAATAACACGCAATCAAGAGATGCCCAAGTCGTATGGGATCAAATCGTCTTCACGCCACAAGTGGCCCATCGGGACCATCCGACCGCCGTATCATCCTCAGAGGAGGATGCGGATAGGAGGGGCGTGTGGTCAGCACACCGCTGTCCCAGTCGTTATGATGGTTTTCTTTGACCGGAGCCGCTACTATTCGGTCGAGTAGCTCCTCAATTGGCATCACGAGGCTGAGTCCACCTTGAAAAACGGCAACAGCGCATGGCGGCTGGATGATCACCCATCTAAGTGCAGGCCACGCTCGACAGCGCTTAACATCGGTGATCTCACGGGAACCGGTGTATCCACTGTGGCAAGATCGTATGGAATACGAACGCAAATTTTCGACCTGGTATGTCGCAAAATACTAGTCAAGTAAAAATAACTGACATTTCAGCTCCACCCCAGTCGGAAATCCATTAGCAGCTTCTTTAGGCCTCCACGGGGAAGCTGCGGAACCAATGGGGGGCAACTTCATTAAAAGACAAATCAACGTAATTAGATACGAAGACGACAGAGACTAACAGGACGAACTATTAGACGAAAAGAACACCTACGAAAACAACGACCTTTGGGAAAACCAAGTACAAGCGTCAACTCTGATTCACATTTATGATATACCAATCATTGCCATCATCGACACAGGTGCAAATATTAATGCTATGTCTATGTGAGTATATAAAAAGGTGTGCTCTGTAACAAAAATTCCTTCACTTCCTGTACAAGGATGTACTGTATCCGGAGCAGTAGGCTCCCTAGTACAGAAGGTTAGCTTGCAAGTACAAGCAACAATACAATTTAAATCCGACTGTATACAGTGCACATTTTTAGTAGTAAAGAACCTGTCAGTGCCATGCTTGTTAGGAATGGAATTTCTACGAAGAAATCGTGCCATCATTGATTTAGCTGAAGGTAAGTGCACGTTAAGACTAGATGATAGGACACTGGTCATACATCTAATGAGAACCAAAGTCAGGGTAACCAACCTGGAACGTAAAGTGAAAATACGTAGACTTTCTGACAGGCAACATTACCACCGTGCGCTTGACGAGTTCAGTGACGTCAACAATGACCCTGACTATTACCAACTGCCGACGACTTACGCATAAAAATTGTGGAAACAGACGGACTCGACGACAGACAGATGTATGAACTACATGACCTATTATCAACATTTGTGAACATTTTTTCCAGAAAACCAGGTATCATAGCAGACTATGAATTTAACATGAGAGTGAAACCCCATGATACTTTTTGCAAAACAACCTATTCAGTTCCGCAGTCCCGTAAAGAAGCCGTCAAACAAGAAATACGTAAAATGCTTAAGTGGAAAATCATAGAACCGTCCGACTCTCCCTACAGTAGCCCGTTGTTACCTGTTTTCAAACACGATGGAAGCGTCAGAATTGTCTTGGACGCAAGGAATATTAATAAAATCATCATTCCAGTATGCATAAGTCCAGAACCACTGGAGGAACAACTACAAAAATTCCATAGTGTGAGGTTCTTAACCTCAATAGACCTCCGGAGTAGCTATTGGCAGGTGAAACTATCATGACCATCGAGCAAGTACACAGCCTTTATCTTTGCCGGCAGATTCTATTATTTTCGTGTAGTACCTTTCGGTCTCAACATTAGTTCTGGTGTTTTTATTGCAGCACTTGCTCATGTGATAGCACCAGAGTTACTTGACCAAGTCACCGTCTATGTTGATGATTTACTGATAGCAACGACTTCCTGGGAAGAACATTTAACTCTCCTACAAAAGATCGTTCAAAGATTCTCTGATTTTGGTGTTACCGCAAATTTACAAAAATCCAAATTTGCCAAGAAAGAAGTCAAGTTTTTAGGACATATAATTTCTTCGGAAGGAATCTCACCTGATCCCAGGAAGTTAACAGCAACAGAAAACTTTCCTGTGCCCTGCACTAAAAGGCAACTAAAAGGTTTCATTGGATTAGCTTCATTATTCCGTCGCTTCATTCCGAATCAATCAATGAACAATCCCGCATTGTTAAATTTGCTCAAGAAAAAGTCCATTGGATGTGGACTCCTGAATGCCAAAAAGCCTTTGACAAGATCAAAGAAGCTCTTCTAAGGAGTAACATTTTAAGTCATCCAAACATGAGTTTAGATTTCTGCATCTCTTGCAATGCATCGTTTCAAGGATTAGGTGCATGTTTATTTTAAATAGACAAAACTGATGGGCAGGAGGAAGTCAAAATAATCAGTTTTGCCAGTCGGGTCTTAACCGAATGTGAGAGATCAGATTCGGTAACCGAATTAGAGGGATTGGCCTTTGTGTGGGCTTTTCGCCGCTTTAATTACTATATTTATGGTCACAAAATCAGAGTATACTCAGATCATCAAGCACTGAGCTTCTTACTCTCTTGCAAACTGTATCATCCTCGGCTTACTCGATGGTGTTTATTTCTACAAGAGTATGATTTTGAAATTATTTACGTAAAGGGCAAGAATAACATTATTGCTGATGCATTGTCACGTATGTCAGAAGGATTGCCGGAGCCCACTGAATTAATAGAACAGATTTCTAATCACAAAATTCTTCTTATGAAAGATCCTCTACATCAGAGTTACTTTTTGCGTCTTTGCCCTCAAATGAATACTCTTCAAGACACAGATCGCAATTGGCTAGAAATTAAACAGCTTCTTCAAAACAACCCTGATCACTCGTTGTCAAAATTTTATAAAGTACACAATGGAGTTTTATTTCACCGAACTTCTCTGTTGACAGGAAGGTGGTGTGTCTGTATTCCTAAAGATTATGTTGAACATCTCATTTGGTACACTCACCTCTCCTGGGGTCACTATGGCCCAGAAAAATGCAAACGCAAGCTTTCAACATACTGCTATGTACCTATTATTAAAAGTTGTTCCATTTGCCAAAAGGCGAAACCTTTCAACTTGTCAGATGCCTTACCTTTAAACCCGATACGTAGAGAAAGACCAAACCAAATCGTCACTTTGTATTATGCAGGTCCACTTCCTCAGGGAAGAGGAGGTGTGAAGTATCTGGTCGTATTGTTAGATCTTTTTACCAAACACGTGAGACTCTATGCAATGAAGTCGTCTAATATACTTCCACTAATTAGACGTATTGAGAAAGACTACTTTCCTCACTTTGGCAAGCCTGAAGCCATGTTATCTGATAACACATCAACTTTCGTGGGGAAACGATGGAGAAATTTCCTTGTAACCAACAACATCAGACAAATTTTGATATCCCGGTACCGACCGCAAAGTAATCCCACAGAAAGAGTATTCAAAGAGTTCAATCGTTTCATACGAACGTATATTCCAAACCAGCAGACACGATGGATTGATTTCATCACACCCTTTGAAGAGACTGTTAATAATTTACCTCACACATCAACTGGTTTCACACCATCAGAATTAGTCTCTAAACGACTAGGAAGAAATGAATGAGTAGACCACACCCCAAAATTACAACACCCTGAAGTAACATTAGACGACAAGTTAAGACAAGCTCTCATATCTTTAATCACTCATGCCAACCTAAGAAAAAAGGCGCATGACGAACACACTAGCAAAGTCTTATCGTATCGTATAAACGAACGAGTGCTATTAAAGACCCACATCAAACCATCTTTGATTCATTATAAGAATCGCAAGTGGCAGCACTTGTATGAAGGACCATATATTATATTAAGAAAGCCGCACATTGGTTGCCATCCATTAGCTGACCCTGTATCTGGCCGAATAAAAGGATTGTTTCATCACGCAGACTTGAAGAAATACCGGGTCAACCATTGAAAATATCTGTTAAGTTAAGCTGCAAAAATAAAATATACACACACTATAAGTTGTCATACTATGTCTGAAGTACCAACGTATGTAATAGTAATGCACAGGACTAACACGCTGTCGACCTACCACAACAAGATAAGTAATTTATGTGAGCACCTGAAGTAAAACACATTTATTGTAGGAGAGTAAGATTTGCCTTAGATGTAAGTTAGTTTTAAGTTAATTGAGCCAGAACGGCCACAGCCGAAAGAGCTGACAAATAAATATTATAGTAGGAACGTGCTAAGTGCCACCTACTACCACTAGTTTTAAGTATAGGAAAGCTCTCTCCTCTTGAATGAAATAAATTAAAATGATCATTCAGACCAGAATGATTGCTCGTAGGTAAAAAAAAAAAAAAATATTGATGAAGGTCGCTTACTCTAATGAGGTAAATGTTATGTTATGCATAAGGAGTGTGTGACAAGAAATTTTATGAGACCACCTATGAAACGCAGCAGGCAAAAAGCAGCAGCTTAGCATATAAGAATCAAGTAAGTCAATAACGATCCAGGTAGCAGGAAAGAAGTGCGCAACTCAATTATTTTATTATAATACGGAGAAAACCGTATACGCTCATAACAATTTTACGGCACAGTGCAGCTGAAATACTTACAAAGATCATTTATAAATAAACTAATTTAGTACTAGAAATATCTATTTCAGGTCCTCGAGATATGACGATTTCTTTTTTAGAAAACCACTTTTACGATACATGGAACAGAAGATAGTTAACAGACACAGTTCACTGCTAATGCATGGTTTAAGTAATTTTAGATATGCATAGAAAATTGTTTAGAGAGCTGGATCAGACGACACTGAAACTACTGTATCGATTTAATTATACTATTTGTCATGAAAAACTAAGGTGATAATAATTTATGTTAAGCTCATCATATCATACGTCATTAACACTGTCTCTTCAAATCTCTTCACTCCATAAAAGTCTTTTGTGTTTTCCTCTAACCAGTCTCCTTACCATCCTACCTTGTCCGGTAGAGAAGTGAATTTTACGAGCTGGTTGCATGATTGATACATACAGGCTATACGAATGGATAGTCGTGACACATTGGTTGTCGACGGGCTATGCTTATTCTCCGCAAATCGCGAGTTCAATTAAGATTTGTTATGTGCAATTGCACGACAGGTAACACCAAGCTTCCCAATTTCCCTAATGGTAGTTTGAACACGAACTGTTCATCACGTAACCGAAGCCACATTGACTATGTCTTCAAAATAACGACGTAATAGAGAGAAAATAATAGAGCTGAACTTGAGAAAAGAGTAACTATTGTAAAAAGAAAAAGAATAACAAGATTTCGAACAAAGTGTAAACCTAAAGTGCCTTGAAAGCACAAACTATGAACAAGAGACACGCTTTTCGTCAGGCCTTGTAGTCACAGAGACTAAATATTTCTTTGTAAATAATTTTTAGACGTGATATGTATACTAAACGTTAACTGTACTTTGTAGTAATAATGCAGTCAGTAATAAATGGACACGTATATGCTGCTGCGTGTGAACCACTATAGAGAATTAATTAATGGACACGTATAAAAGTGGTGCGTGTGAACCTTAACATGACGACCAAATAAATGTGAACATGAATTAATAATAACGTGTGAACTGAAAAGATGATAAATCCAAGGACACGTGTGAAATACCGCGTGTGAAGTAATGTTATAAGTACTTGTACCACGAAATCACGATGTAGAAAGCCGAAGAGTGAGACTGAATAAGTGTTGTACTTACCACAAACGGTACTGTACGCCTTTCCATGGACACATTCTTCGAAACAGCTGCGGGAATCAGCGCTTCTGGCTGCTTCCGTAATCCAGAGTCGATGAAAAACTGTGGAAAAACTCACACCACGGCTAGTATACACCAAATGCTCTGATTCTCTCAGAATACCGCTGGTGCGTTGTGGAACTGTCAAGTTATTATCCGTGATTGTGATCAACGGACGTAACACTGTGTACGCTGAGCACTCAACAATCAATTTTTCTTTGCACAACGAGCGCGGATGCCAAATGTGTTTGAAATGCATTCAAAATAAAATATGACAAAGCAATGAATTAAGCACTCATGAACCTTGTGAAATTATAAAGACACTAATCGGAAGAGTCTTAAGTTCGATTTTGACAATTGCTACCGAATTTACTGACCAGGCCGAGTAATGACGAAAACGTGTCGAACCAAATAAAACCAGAAAAATAGATAAATATGAGAACTAAGCATTCCTAAGAGAATGAGACCCTGTGTACATAAACAATTGTTATCCTTACCTAATCCAATTTTCTTTTAGACTAAGTTATTACTAAGTAAGCACATTCTAATACAGAGTTTTTTCTGTATTTTTCATGTACAAAAACATAAATGTAAGCACGGACATGTGTCAATTGAAATAGAGACCGCCACCATACGGCTCAACATGTTGCAGAACCAATCTTCCAGTTCCTGACCCACGACGTATTTCCAACGCAACATCACACCCCGACAACTGCTCCAACTTCCACAGTGAAAGTGATGCCCTACTTTTCCTCCACTGTGAAAGTGTAATCAATTTCCTCACTCAAGTGCAGTGCTATCATTTATACCCGAAGTTCTACCACTCCCAGTGCAACTCATAGGTATGAGTTTTTTTTCAGGTCATGAAAGCCACAAATAAGTAAAGAAATCTTCGACGAAACAACGACAAAAATATTCATGTAATATGTCATTGTAAAACAAGAATGTAAATTTTTTGTAACGTATGTTTTCCACGAGTGCACACAGCACCCCGACTTCCTGCGAAGTAAAGTAATTTATTTCTTTGTTATTTTTTAATATTTATTATGCCATGTATAACATATCTATGTATGTGTATCTTTATCTTAATTTCATTATCTTTTACCGAGAAATGAACATTTGTTATCCTTGTACAATACATTAAAAAGAGCACAGTTCAATTGTCATGTAGTTACCCTATGGACAAATTACTATCAATTTCAGTCGCACGAATACACTTATCTGATACTCTGTATGTTAACCACTTTGCCTAATGTAGTGTGTAAAATCTATTGTAAAGAATTTTTGCAAGTAATACTAACTTGTTTCACGAAAGCAATAATATCACGACCACGCGTGAGTCGCTCTTTACGCGGGAAGCAATGTGAAATTATTGGATTTCAGACATTTTGCATATGAGAAAAGGTCAGCCATCGAGCTGTAGGTTGTAATGATACTAAGCATGACAACGCGAGAGTAAAGAAACGAAATCTGTTTATAACGTGCGCCTATACCAAGACGCGCGGCCAGCGTTTAAAAGGTACTTTTAAACACTATGACTCGCTGGGCGCAGATATTTAAAATCGTTGCCGCAGCGCTTGATAGCAAGAAGCTGCGAAACAGAAGAAAGAACAATCTATCATCTGTTAGGAAAATTCTAGAGTCTTTATAGTTAGTTGTACTTCTGGTCGCCGATATGTTAACATGTACTTCATTACCTTTGATGTTTGGTCGCCGACTTTTTAAGACGTGTTGTGTAGCACCGCTACAAGTTATATTTCATTTAGAGTGAAAAACCAAGTTATCACCAAGAAAAAAGAACGCTTTTGTAAACCTTGTGACGATAAAAAATACTTACGCGCACGCCAGGACATTTAATTTTTACAAAATATCACACATACAAAAGCAGCGATTGTTGGACTGCTCCATGTATGAGAAAAACATAAAAATGTAAGTTTTGTATTCATTGTAAATTTGTTAATGTTTAT
Organism: Schistocerca serialis cubense; assembly: GCF_023864345.2. Taxonomy (NCBI): domain Eukaryota; kingdom Metazoa; phylum Arthropoda; class Insecta; order Orthoptera; family Acrididae; genus Schistocerca; species Schistocerca serialis. The sequence goes on along the minus strand of NC_064638.1, from coordinate 196,365,787 downwards.
AGTTTAACGCCTTTGTTCTTTGAGAGTATATTAATGCTTCACTGTACAGAAAATCTATGCTTATTCTTTTCTTTAAATTAACCACAAATAATGTTGATGTTTCAATGAACTTTGTTACAGGTTCGCTCTTTATCGCAGTGTCTCGATTGTATTTGGGAGACCATTAATGTGTTCAATTTCCGATCTGACAACTTTTTTTACAAACTTCCACTGTTTTGCATTCATTTCCAATTTTTTTTATTATTCAAATAGGTCCCTTAGGTAATTTCATTGAAGAGTCTGATTGCGTGAAAGCAATCCGGGTTAAGAGGCCATTTGAGAAACTATTTTCGTGCAATCAATCTGTACGTCTCCTGAACAGAATCGAGAACCGATGCGTAGGCGATCATTCATTAATTTATCTCTCTTTCCAAGTCGTACCAAAAAACGGCCAAGGAGAACTGCCGTGAGTACACAATCTAGTGTTAAAGGTTGCATTCTTTATCTTGTCGACAAACATTGCCATAAATTATCATCATCAATGTTATATTTGGTTAAATGTGAAAAGCAAAACCTTTTAACGGTAGAATATCCTTCAACTTTCCCCACAGAATGAATTCCGGGCACGTCAGATCCGGTCAACGTGGGGGCCATGGTATAGTGCTTCGACCACCAATCCACCTGTCATGAAATATGCTATTCAGTACCGCTTCGACCGCACGCGAGCAATGTGCCAGACATCCATCATGTTGGAAGTACATCGCCATTTTGTCATGCAGTGAAACATCTTGTAGTGACATCGGTAGAACATTACGTAGGGAATCAGCATACATTGCACCATTTAGATTGCCATCGGGGCCAATTATCCTTCCTCCCATAATGCCGCACCATACATTAACCTGCCAAGGTCACTGATGTTCCGCTTGTCGCAGCCATCGTGGGTTTTCCTTTGCCCAATAGTGCATATTATGCCGGTTTACGTTACCGCTGTTGGTGAATGACGCTTCGTCGCTAAATAGAACACGTGCAAAAAATCTGTCATCGTCTCGTAATTTCTCTTGTACCCAGTGGCAGAACTATACACGACGTTCAAAGTCGTCACCATGCAATTTCTGGTGCATAGAAATAACGTACGGGTGCAATCGATGTTCATGTAGCATTGTCAACACCGACGTTTTTGAGATTCCCGATTCTCGCGCAATTCATCTGCTACTGATGTGCAGATTAGCCGCGACAGCAGCTAAAACATCAACTTGGGCATCATCATTTGTTGCAGGTCGTGGTCAACGATTCACATATGGCTGAACACCTCCTGTTTCCTTAAATAAGGTAACCATCCGGCGAACGATCCGGACACTTGGATGATATCGTCCAGGATACCGAGCAGCATACTTAGCACACGCCCGTTGGGCATTATGATCACAATAGCCATACATCAACACGGTATCGACCTTTTTCCGAAATTGGTAAACGGTTCATTATAACACGGGTAATGTATCACGGAGCAAACACCGTCCGCACTGGCGGAGTGTTACGTTATACCACGTACTTATACGTTTACCACTATTACAGCGCCATCCATCACAAAGCGAAAAAAGTGGTCCAACTAAAATATTCATATTTATATGTAATAAAAAATCGGGGTTCCTGTTTAAAGAAACGCAGCTGATATCCGTTTGACATGTGGCAGCGCTATCTAGCACGACAACCATAGTGCAATCTGGTTTCCCCTTTCAAGCTAGACGAGTTTCGTTCTTTTTAGTTTTTCCATTTGACGCTTATTTTTGAGATATTTGGCCCAGTCACTATCAATGGACCACCCTGTATGCACGATTTTATCGATAGTTTAAGTGATTGCTCGTATGTATATTTCTCATTTACTTAATGACATGTTATTGATATTAACTTCTTTGTACGTACTTTACTTAAATCTTAGAAGTGCTCTGAAAGTGATATACACGGTGGACCAGAACCCCGTCGACAAATTTTCAGAAGTTGTTCAACATATTCACAATGCTTCGCGAGTATTTTGGTATAATGGGTCCTACAGTCTTCCACGGCTCATAGCAGAGTTAGAGCATTTCTTGCCCCAGTCAGCTTTCATCTGTACTGCGTTGACAATAGTATACAATGCTGGAAATGTTGGCGATTGTGCTGTGGAGCTTGTTCGGAAAGAAACTTGTTCCGTTCACTCAGCTAACGTTCTGCTGACAACAAAAACGGCCACTTTACTGTTCACCATCAAGCAAGCATTCAGTGCTTCTCGTTCCATCCCCAGTTTGTTTCGTCCGAGGGTTCATGTATTATTCTGTATCAAACATGTGATGTTGTATTACAGGCCTCTTCACTGTTGTGAAGTACACTCCTGGAAATTGAAATAAGAACACCGTGAATTCATTGTCCCAGGAAGAGGAAACTTTATTGACACATTCCTGGGGTCAGATACATCACATGATCACACTGACAGAACCACAGGCACATAGACACAGGCAACAGAGCATGCACAATGTCGGCACTAGTACAGTGTATATCCACATTTCGCAGCAATGCAGGCTGCTATTCTCCCATGGAGACGATCGTAGAGATGCTGGATGTAGTCCTGTGGAACGGCTTGCCATGCCATTTCCACCTGGCGCCTCAGTTGGACCAGCGTTCGTGCTGGACGTGCAGACCGCGTGCGACGACGCTTCATCCAGTCCCAACCATGCTCAATGGGGGACAGATCCGGAGATCTTGCTGGCCAGGGTAGTTGACTTACACCTTCTAGAGCACGTTGGGTGGCACGGGATACATACGGACGTGCATTGTCCTGTTGGAACAGCAAGTTCCCTTGCCGGTCTAGGAATGGTAGAACAATGGGTTCGATGACGGTTTGGATGTACCGTGCACTATTCAGTGTCCCCTCGACGATCACCAGTGGTGTACGGCCAGTGTAGGAGATCGCTCCCCACACCATGATGCCGGGTGTTGGCCCTGTGTGCCTCGGTCGCATGCAGTCCTGATTGTGGCGCTCACCTGCACTGCGCCAAACACGCATACGACCATCATTGGCACCAAGGCAGAAGCGACTCTCATCGCTGAAGACGACACGTCTCCATTCGTCCCTCCATTCACGCCTATCGCGACACCACTGGAGGCGGGCTGCACGATGTTGGGGCGTGAGCGGAAGACGGCCTAACGGTGTGCGGGACCGTAGCCCAGCTTCATGGAGACGGTTGCGAATGGTCCTCGCCGATACCCCAGGAGCAACAGTGTCCCTGATTTGCTGGGAAGTGGCGGTGCGGTCCCCTACGGCACTGCGTACGATCCTACGGTCTTGGCGTGCATCCGTGCGTCGCTGCGGTCCGGTCCCAGGTCGACGGGCACGTGCACCTTCCGCCGACCACTGGCGACAACATCGATGTACTGTGGAGACCTCACGCCCCACGTGTTGAGCAATTCGGCGGTACGTCCACCCGGCCTCCCGCATGCCCACTATACGCCCTCGCTCAAAGTCCGTCAACTGCACATACGGTTCACGTCCACGCTGTCGCGGCATGCTTCCAGTGTTAAAGACTGCGATGGAGCTCCGTATGCCACGGCAAACTGGCTGACACTGACGGCGGCGGTGCACAAATGCTGCGCAGCTAGCGCCATTCGACGGCCAACACCGCGGTTCCTGGTGTGTCCGCTGTGCCGTGCGTGTGATCATTGCTTGTACAGCCCTCTCGCAGTGTCCGGAGCAAGTATGGTGGGTCTGACACACCGGTGTCAATGTGTTCTTTTTTCCATTTCCAGGAGTGTATTTTCACAGAAACAAGCGTGACAGCGGTAACAAAACGACTAAATCGCCTTTACCTTATTACTGAGTAATGAGCTATGAGTGACGTATGCCAAAATACTCAGAAGGTGTCACGGAACAATATCTGTAACTCTGTCGGTGGAGTTCTTGTTCAACCTGAATAGCATCCAGTGAAACACAAAACAGTAACTAATGTCAGTGGCTCCGGTTGCTAATAACCAGAGCGTAGTGTCTCGTCAGGTTCTGTCTTTCGTCGGTGATCAGTGTTCTGCATTTAAATTTCCTCCTCAGTTGTAATGAGAAGTCAATTGAAGGCATGAATGGATACTTCTGCAAAATTCTGGACGAAAGCTAAGGAAAGCTGCATCTGCAGTTCAGTGTGAAGTGCATGATCTCTTTTGGTCTTTATCCCCTTGGGATCGTATCCTGCAGTTTTCACCGTTTAGCAAAATGACAGTGTATTGTGCAAGCGTAGCATCCTGTTTGTATTAATACCAGAAAATCAGCATACTTTTTGTCTCTCTAACGAGACAATCCTTACACTATCACTGTGCTTGATTCCTACGCATGGAAATGGTCGACGACAATGCCGGATACGCTATGAAAGCAGGATTATGGTTTCGTTGTAATCTCATGTTTCGAAAAGCTGCTGCAGCTAAACTGTGCTTATTACTACAGATTATCTTGCGATAAAATTAAATACGTTTAATTCAGAACGTACAAGTTGAATGATACTATTTAGTGGCCCATGTAGATTTCACTACAGCAAGAGAATTGTCATGATTACGGGAAGAGTCTACTTTAAGGGAAATTTTACTTCTTTCGCAGAAAGAAAATAAATGTAATAAAAATTTTGCTTCAATATTTCCTTCTACGAGGAAGAGATTGCTTAATTACCCATTTAATAACCGCCACCTCGTATTTACGAATGAATTGCAGCCACTGTGCATCTCTCTTGCCCGCCACTGTTTCCTGTTTAATTTGTGAGCCTCATTTCCCTCGGAAAAATTACCGCTCATTAAGTGGACACCGAACACACATTAGCTTAGCATATTTTTGTGTGAAAATTCACGGCACCATTGGTCTGATTTATACAGCAGTCTCCCCAGTTGCCCCATTATCTCTAGGCCTGAAACGTGAGGAAGCGGTTCTGGGTGGTAGGTTACCAACTCGTAACTCTGTTGCTGTGGAGTAGACGGAAGTAAACCAATGAAAGAACTTCAGAACATGATAGGTGTCACAGATTTTGGACTCGTAAAAGAGGAATTTTCAGAGTTCTGGGCAGACCATTTTAACGTAGATTTTCATCCGTCGTTTATGACACTAAATACCTGTACATGTCATCGAAACATTATTACGATGCTAGAAAAATTGAAGTTGGATTTGGAAAGTTTTAAATGAAGATTCTCCATGTACACATCGTGTTGGTATAGTTCAGAGTGTAGTCCCTGTAATTTATGTAGTAACTGAAGCGTGTTGTGCATCGATGGGATTCCATATGCCATCCCATTAAAAACCACTGAAAACTTAACACCATATACATAAAAGGCCTCGTTCTATTCTAGTATTACATTGTTTTCAATACTCAAATGCGAATCAAAAACGCTGAGTGAAATTGTGATTTGTCTGACATATTCTCTGATCGATACTACGGTGCCATCTTAGTAGCGTATTTTCACTGAGGGAGAGATTTTATGCTGAAAATTTTTTGTTGCGAATATCTAAGTTCCCTACTATACTTTCAACAGATTCTTTGAGAATAAGATTTAAGTACGGGTTTTCGATAATTTTTCATGTAAAATAGACTTCAACTGAAATGTTTGCAATTTTCTCTAAAGTACCTAATGTGACAGAGATTTTTAATTATATTTCTTATGACCAAAAGATAAACTAAAAATATTTTTTTGAGTGTAAAAGAAATTTCCAAAAAGCACAATCTTATAAGATTGAGATGGGAAAATGTAATGTAGCTCAAAGGAAAAACATCAGGCGAAATGTGAGACTGATGTGTCATACAGTTCAACCCTTGCGGTAATCACACTTCCGACTTTCCTGAAGTGAAAATAAATAAATAAAATAACATAAGAATAATGGAATGTAATGGCACTGAAGTCTTCCTTGGTGGCCCACCATTCTGGAGTAAGAGCTTGCTGCCATAGTTAGTTGTACTCTTTTCAGAAGTTCCGTAAGTTTGGTAAACAGACTCAGAAGTTATGTCGCACCACGGATGCATGCTCTCAGCGTAATAGGTCCAAGAAAAAGATGGCCAATAGCTCCGTCTATCAATACATATAAAAAATGGTCCTCGATGATCAATAACTACGTCTACAGTGCCCTACAAAATGTGTCCCATATGATCAACTCAGTCTATCGTGGCATATAAATGTTTGCCCCTGATGACAACATCGTCCACCATTCCAAACAAAAATTTGTACCGGGTGACGAACAACTCCGTCCGTCACCTGATATAAATTTTTCTCAGGCGAATAACGCCCCTGCATTGCACATATTTTAACATATGTAGAAAATTTCGAAGACCGCGTACCGTGATTTGATTGTCGACGCGGTGTAGGAGCAGTCGTGGTTCGTCTGACAAAAGACAAAAGAAAGCTGTGTTGTTAACACCTTGCTAAATCATGACGTGTTCGTTTCCACTCAGACCTCATCTGCGACCATCGTTTGGTCAGCTTATCAGACGTAAGCGTCCACGGCAAGAGAATAAACTTTCCTCCACTCAGCGATGAACGATGAGTTGTAAAACCATCCATCATATACGTTGTCAGTTACGTCACAGCCTAATAACGCCTTTTCAGTTTTACTAATAGTGGCTGAAAGAGGGGCATAGCGGGAGGGAGAGAGAAGCTTTCGGCGTCAATGATTATGAATGCTGCATCACTCTATAACGTATTTATGGCCATTACCAAAGTTATCGTCGATCTTTGACTTTTCATTCCGATGACAGCACCGGCACATGAGTCACGCTTTGCAATTTGCGTGCGAGACGTTCCATAGTCGATTGCAAAGAGTCTTTCTATCGGCCAGCGACGTAATGCTCGCCATGAGGTAAGAGTATGCAGGGCCGATGTCTAAGGGGAAACGACACGGCGACGGACGAAAATACTGCTCAAATTCAAGATGTTTTTCTCAGTTCTGGAACGCAGTAGGCAAATGGGGTCTGCTGAAATGAATAAAACGTACATTGAAGTTCATAGTGGTATTTTCTTTATTGAAACATATTAATATCTTCACTGTGAGTAGTATAGCTAGGCCGGCATCGCCCCTGTGACGTTATCCAAGATGGCTGCCATGATATCAGCTGATGACGCGAGTAGGTGACGTTATGTGACGTCAGTTGATGACGTGATTGACGTCATATAAGATGGCGGCCGTGAACTCTGCTGATGACGCGAGTACTGTTATTCATTATGGCGGCATTTGCCAGGACAGTGACACGCCCCCTGGCAGGAATTTCGAAATTTGGAACGAAGATAGGTCAGTTGGGCTACCTCTACTAACCTAAGAAAATGGCGGGAAAATAAGGGCACTTGGGCTACCTACACTAACCTAAGTCACCCGACCGCCATCTCTTCCTACCAACTGGTGGGGAAAGGAGTCGGCCTGTGCTGGACGTAAGTCTTTATCTCAATCTTTATATAAACAACTAGAGACAGTACCACCATAAAGTGTGTTCGCCGTGGGGTCTTGGCGCCTCATCCCCTTGGAAAATGGGTGGGAGTTTCGAATTTTGGAGGGGAATGTTGCTCTAAGAGCTTATTCGTGCAGCTGAGAGGAGTTAGTATGGTGTTGCCTCCAACTGAGGCTGCTCAAGATGTCATTCAATTCGAATATAATTTGTTTAAATTTCTTTAAATTTGTTTAGATTTCTTTAAAATTTGTTGAAATTTCTTTACATTTATTGTCTACCTACGACAGTAGCGGCTTAATTCAGTGTTACCACCATAAAAGGCTGAGGTATGGTGTGCTTGTTGAGTTGTTGGTGTTCAGTTAGCAATATGTTGGTGCCAGACAGTGCCCAGGAGTGCATCCAAAGCTCACCTGCATGAAGAATGGAAGAAAGCATTAACGCTTGAACATATGAAGAGTGTGGTGTCACCGCCAGACACCGCACTTGCTAGGTGGTAGCCTTTAAATCGGCCGCGGTCCATTAGTATACGTCGGACCCGCGTGTCGCCACTGTCAGGATTGCAGACCGAGCGCCACCACACGGCAGGTCTAGCGAGACTTACTAGCACTCGCCCCAGTTGTACAGACGACGTTGTTGAGTTGCCGGTGTTCAATTAGCAATACGTTGGTGCCAGACAGTGCCCAGGAGTGCATCCAAAGCTCACCTGCATGCAGAATGGAAGAAAGCATTCACACTTGAACATATGAAGATTGTGGTGTCACCGCCAGACACCGCACTTGCTAGGTGGTAGCCTTTAAATCGGCCGCGGTCCATTAGTATACGTCGGACCCGCGTGTCGCCACTGTCAGGATTGCAGACCGAGCGCCACCACACGGCAGGTCTAGCGAGACTTACTAGCACTCGCCACAGTTGTACAGACGACGTTCATAGCAATGCTTCACTGACAACTACGCTCTCATTTGCCGAGACGATAGTTAGCATAGCCTTCAGCTACATTTGCTATGACCTAGCAAGGCGCCGTATTCAATTGATATTTATTATGTGAAGCATGTATCATCAAGAGAGATGTTCTAAAATTGTGGATTAAAGTTAAGTATTATATCAACTACTTACTTTATTTGCAATTCTCAAGATATTGTCCTGTTCCAGACCTCACGCCAGTCAGCGTGTAATTAAACGTGTGCATTTCGGCCTCCTCTAGAAAAACAGTGTTGGCTCTTCTGCCAACACTACAAATTAGGTGACGAAGATTTAACGGTCGTATTGTTCTAATTTACTTGTGTCATGGCTTCGCCACAATTGCCAGACGTACTGTCCGAATTTTATCGCTTGCAGAATCAGAAGTCGCAGGCCTTATTGGATGCCCTTGGACAGCTCGTCCAGGGTCAACGGGCAATGCGAAACGATGTGGCAGCCACCGCTCCACCGCTACCGCAGCCACAACATGCAGTTGCACCGCCTTTTCGTCCATATGATGCGGCACCGGAAAGGTGGACGGAGTGGTCACGCCAATTTGAATTCCATCTCGCTGCCTACAGAATTGAAGGTAACGAGCGGCAGCCTCACTTATTGGCGTGTGTAGGGGTGCAAACGTACCGTGTGATAGTGAAATCATTTCCCCGCCACGACGTAGCAACTCTGTCCTATGAAGAAATTTTGTCTGCATTAGATGTATATTTCAAGGAATCAGTCAATGTAGTTGCAAAATGGTATACGTTCTTTCGTACAAATTGTACGGCCGGTCAAACTAATCGGGAGTGGGTTGCAACTTTGTAAGGCCTTACTAGGGATTGTGCTTTTGAGGTGAATGTGGACTCCCTTATTCAGATACGATGGTGCGTGATGCAGTTGCACAGAACGTTTCTGATGTTCGTATATGGGAGCAAATTTTGAAACTAGACAATCCCTCCCTTCAACAAGTGATAGACATATTGGATAGGCAAGACACACTTGACATTGATCAGGAATCATTTGCAACTTCGCCAGCCGTGTGTCACGTTAACCGGCCTGCCGGGCGAGCTGCACGAAACAGTAAACAGGCGTCGCGCCCGTCTGCGCAGCTGCTGCCATACTCTCCAAAACGTGTGCCGAGCCAGCACGCAAATGCAGTGCTGAAATCATGCCCCCAGTGTGCTACTATACATTCGCGTAAGAATTGCCCGTCACGCCAAGCTAGTTGCTTTTTCTGTAATAAAAAAGGACATGTTCAGAGTGTTTGCCAGAAAAATCTCAGATTGGGCACTCACAACGATTCCAGGCCCTTTTTCTTCACGCCGGAATCGAACCAAGAATACTCAGGCTCGTGAACCTTCGCCCATGGACATTCATATAGTTAATTCCACTCCGCCCAGTGCCACTTTCTTTATCAGTGACTGTGTTCGTCCCACAAATAGTGTGCGTCGCCGTCGACGGAAAGCCCGTCACGTCGCAAGTGCTTCTGTACCAGTGTCTGTTCACGTTGCACAAGACAGTCGCTCTTGTCGTCAGCAGGACAATAACCTTTTATTAGACTTGGACATTAATGGCAACGTGATACCATTCCAGCTCGATACCAGAGCTGCAGTTTCATTGATCAATAAGGACACGTACAAACAACTGGGCACACCTCCGTTGCGTGCCGCAAATGTTAAGTTAAATAGTTATTCCGGTCAGAATATCCCTGTGTTAGGAGAGTGCAGCCTTCTTGCAACATACAAGGGACAAATAAAACTTGTGTCATTTTACCTCCTTCATTCTTTTCTGCAGTGAACTTGTTTGGTTTCGATTTATTTCAGTTGTTTAACTTGTCTATAGTAAATCAAGTCCTCTCAGTGAACCAGACTGTGCCTTCAGCCAGTGTTTCTCGTCTATGTGAAGAGTTTGCAGATATTTTTGCACCGGGCCTTGGTTGCGCTACGAACTACGAAGCACATTTGGACCTGAAAGTAAACGCGCAACCGAAATTTTTTAGAGCGCGCAATGTTCCCCACGCATTGCGTGATGAGGTCGCAAGAACATTACACGAATTGAAATCACAAGGTGTGATTGAACGTGTGCAGGCTTCTCTCTGGGTCTCACCCTTAGTAATTTTGCCAAAACCTTCTGGAAAATTGAAACATTGTGTGGACTTCAAGGCAAAAGTGAATCCACAACTAGTGATTGCAACTTATCCTTTACCCCGCCCAGAAGATCTTTTTAACAAACTGTGCCTGGGTAAATATTTTTCGAAGTTGGACCTAGCAGATGCGTACTTGCAAATACCGGTGGACGAAGAATCCCAGCGCGTTTTGGTGGTTAACACGCATCTTGGTTTATATCGATTCAAAAGACTGCCATCCGCCCCTGCATTGTTTCAGCAATATCTGAAAACTGTTTGTGACTTGGTCCCTATTGCAGCAAACTATCTGGACGATATTGTGATCTCCGGAAAGACGGAAGAAGAACATTTAGCCAACCTCCGAACATTATTTCAGGTCTTGCGACAAAATGGTCTTCGCTTGCGGAAGGACAAATGTGTGTTTCTTGCTCGTGACTTACCTTATCTGGGACATGTAATCAATGCCCAAGGCATACATCCCAGTCCCGAGCACCTCCGTGCCATACAAGACTTGCCTTCGCCGCAGAATTTGAAGCAGCTACAGAGTGTGCTGGGAAAAATTAATTATTACCATAAATATATACCACATGCCTCTTCCATTTCAGCTCCACTTCATCGCTTACGCCGTAAAGGTGTTCCGTTCGTCTGGACGACGGAATGCGAACGCGCCTTTCGCCAGTTGAAATCGGCGTTGCTTTCAAATACTTGCTTTACGACATTCGATCCCCAGAAACCCCTTTTGTTGATGGTAGATGCATCGGATTTCGGGATCGGTGCTGTGCTTGCGCACAAAGATGGTTCGCATGATCGCCCTATTGCCTTTGCGTCCAAATTGCTCTCGTCTGCGCAAAGAAATTATTCCCAGATAGGGAAAGAAGCTATGGCTCTCGTGTTTGGTGTTACAAAGTTTCATGATTTCTTGTATGGTCGTCACTTTATCATCGTCACAGACCACAAACCTTCGACGTCGCTTTTTCATCCGAACAAGCCTGTACCTCCACGTACGGCGCAGAAATTTATTCGCTGGTCTATTTTCCTCTCGCAGTACCGCTACGATATCTTGTATCGGTCCACTGCTAAGCACGGAAACGCCGATGCGTTGTCCCGTTTGCCTGTTGCTGAGCATTGAGCATTCGATTCTTCCGAACTTGCTTTCCTGTTCATTGATTCGGAAACCGATGACGTGGTCGAATCGTTTCCGATTGATTTTCGTCGTGTAGCTACAGCCACAGCTGCAGACCCAGTCCTTGCTACCGTTTTGCGTTTTGTTGCTACGCAATGGCCTTTGTCAGAGTCACAGATCGAGGATCCGTTGGTTCGCCGATTTTTTGCTCACAAGGAGAGACTTTTTGTACTACGTGGTGTTTTGCTGTTGCGTTCTGATAATGGTCTCGGGTCATTCTGCAAGGCCAATGGTATTCAACATCTGACATCCGCGCCGTTTTCGTCTCAGTCAATCGGTGCCGCTGAACGATTGGTCCGGACTTTCAAGTCACAGATGTTGAAGTTAAAAGAGTCGCATTCTCGGGAGGACGCGTTGTTGCTCTTTTTGTCTTCGTATCGCTCTCAGCCCCGAGATGGTCGCTCGCCGGCTGAGTTGCTCCACGGTCGTCCTCATCGAACCTTGATGTCTTTGCTACATCCGCCGCATCAGGTTCCTGTGCAGCGGCAGCCACCTGCTTTTGCTCCAGACTTCGTTGTATACTATTGCAATTATCGAGGTCCATGGCGTTGGCTCGCAGGGCGCATTCTTCGCTGCCTCGGCCGCGCTATGTATCTGGTTTTGGGAGCCTCTGGTGAGGTGCGTCGGCATCTCAATCAGCTGCGCCTCTGTCGTAGCACTGGTTCTGTCGCTCCCCGTCTGCTTTCAGCGACGGTGCCGTCCGGTCGGCGCCCTGGGGACCCATCTACTGGCTCGCCTCAACCCCAGGTGTTACCGACGCTGTCTTCCATTTTGCCCCATGGCGACGCTCCTCCGCCGCCGCCGCCGCCGCCGCCGCCATCGCCGCCTGTTCTCCCGCCGGCGACGCCCGCAGTGGATGCTTCGCTGCAACCGCCAAGCGCCTCCCTGGGTCACGCGCCGCCGATCGCTTCCCGTGACCAGCTGTCCTCCGACATGGACCTCGTGCCCGCTCTGGACCAGATGTCGTCTTCGCCCGTCGGCTGCCCCGACGCGATGGAGGTCGACCCTACGGCCCCTCCTGTCTCTTTACGGGCGCATACACCATATGTTGGCGTGCACCCTGGACTAGGTTTTCAGGCGTTTCCTAGCTCCCCTTGGACCGAATGGCCGAGTGCGGGTGGCACAGCCTCGCCTGTTGTTAGGCTCCCCACCTCGTCGCATACGTCAACATGGGGTCCTCCGCACGGTGGGCGGAAGCCTTATAACACAACCGTTCGCCGATTTGCGGGGGAGGAATGTGGTGTCACCGCCAGACACCACACTTGCTAGGTGGTAGCCTTTAAATCGGCCGCGGTCCATTAGTATACGTCGGACCCACGCGTCGCCACTGTCAGGATTGCAGACCGAGCGCCACCACACGGCAGCCTAGCTAGACTTACTAGCACTCGCCCCAGTTGTACAGACGACGCTCATAGCAAAGGTTCACTGACAACTACGCTCTCATTTGCCGAGACGATAGTTAGCATAGCCTTCAGCTATATTTGCTATGACCTAGCAAGGCGCCGTATTCAATTGATATTTATTATGTGAAGCATGTATCATCAAGAGAGATGTTCTACAATTGTGGATTAAAGTTAAGTATTATATCTACTACTTACTTTATTTGCAATTCTCAAGATATTGTCCTGTTCCAGACCTCACGCCAGTCAGCGTGTAATTAAACGCATGCATTTCGGCCTCCTCTAGAAAAACAGTGTTGGCTCTTCTGCCAACACTACACAGAGGAAGAATGTGGTCCTGCAAATAAATGCTTTGCTTTAAAGATGCATTACACAACATGTGGAAACATCTGTCTCTGCTGGAATTGTCTCTCATTTCATAAACCTACATATAAGCTCCTACCACAAAAGAGACGACTGCTTGTAATCCACCAGACCAGAGAACTGACCTAGTTCTCAAGTTCAACCCTGCACCAACCTCCTCATCTTCCAGTGGTCTGGAGGGGAGGACTGGAGGAAAATGAATCAGCCTGTTCTGGAATGGTGGAGAGAGGAAGGCAGGTACTTTATTTACTTTTGGAACAATTTATTTAGCGACGGATTCACGTAATTTAATTATTACGCTGACACAAAACACTGATCCTGATATCCTTGGGATCACAATATACAGTTTACATACCTGGAGACTACTCGGAAATAATGCATTCCACTGATGTGCAGGGACGCAAACAACTGGTAAATTACTAAACGAATCCAGTACACAGCATACAGACGTGCCGACTACTCGTAGATACCAAAATAATGTATGCAAACACGCTCATAATGCTTAAACACCAGAAAATAATGCATTGCACAAACACTGAGTGCACGGAAAAATGGCAAATTATCAGCGTGTCGAACCCTGATTCTACTGGACAGAAAGCCTGAGTGCACTCCCTAACACATGGGAAATGCCCAGATGCGGGAGAGGAAGGTTATGTTAGTGTACTTTAATTATTTTGGTCGCAAAACTGACGCAAATATCGATCCAAATTACATACTTAATCACGAAGACCGGGACTAATCACACAACTACATTCATGGCGCTGCACGAGGACGGCACAAAACCGCAATACGCCGTAAAAGATGGCTATACCATTTAACTGGTGACATCGTGGTGGGAAAAAGTATCGCAGTACCACTCGAAACGAGCGACAGAAACACTCAAACTCTACCCTACACCTACAAGCTACGAGGGGAAAGGCTGTGGTGTGAGGTACAATCTTTATTCTTTTTGGTGGGAAATACATTCAACTGGTGTTTGGCAGAGAGGAGTTTAAAAAAGTGTATTACCTTACAAGCATACAGCATCTATCGCTGTTTGACGTCAGAGTTCACTACCCACGCCTACTAAAAATCACCCTACATGCCAGCTATCCAAAGCCAATAAACGCTGTCACAGCTGATGGAAAAAAGCGTGACAGTTATAATTACACTTCGAAACTGTCGCGAAAAAACCAGCACTCGTATTGAATGGGTCATAATGCATTACATGTTATTGTTGTGGTCTTCAGTCCTGAGACTGGTTGGTGCAGCTCTCCACGCTACTCTATCCTGTGCAAGCTTCTTCATCTCCCAGTACCTACTGCAGCATACATTCATCTGAACCTGCTTAGTGTATTCATCTCTTGGTCTCCCTCTACGATTTTTACCCTACACGGTGCCCTCCAATACTAAACTGGTGATCCCATGATGCCTCAGAACATGTCCTATGAACCGATCCCTTCATCTAGTCAAGTTGTGCCACAACTTCTCTTCTCCCCCTATTCAATACTTCCTCATTAGTTATGTGATCTACCCATCTAATCTTCAGCATTCTTCTGTAGCACCACATTTCGAAAGCTTCTATTCTCTCCTTGTCCAAACTAGTTATCGTCCATGTTTCACTTCCATAAATGGCTACACTCTATACAAATAATTTCAGAAACGACTTCCTGACATTTAAATCTAAACTCGATGTTAATAAATTTCTCTTCTTCAGAAATGCTTTCCTTGCCATTGCCAGTCTACATTTTATATCCTCTCTACTTCGACCATCATCAGTCATTTTGCTCCCCAAATAGCAAAACTCCTTTACTACTTTAAGTGTCTCATTTCCTAATCTAATTCTCTCAGCATCACCCGACTTAATTCGACTACATTCCATTATCCTCGTTTTGCTTTTGTTGATGTTCATCATATATCCTCCTTTCAAGACACTATCCATTCCGTTCAACTGCTCTTCCAAGTCGATTGCTGTCTCTGACAGAATTACAATGTCATCGGAGAACCTCAAAGTTTTTATTTCTTCTCCATGGATTTTAATACCTACTCCGAATTTTCTTTTGTTTCCTTCACTGCTTGTTCAATATAGAGATTGAATAAAATCGGGGAGAGGCTACAACCCTGTCTTACTCCCTTCCCAACCACTGCTTCCCTTTCGTGCCCTTCAACTCTTACAACTGCCATCTGGTTTCTGTACAAATTGTAAATAGCTTTTCGCTCCCCGTATTTTACCCCTGCCACCTTCAAAATTTGAAAGAGAGTATTCAGGTCAACATTGTCAAAAGCTTTCTCTAAGTCTACAAATGCTAGAAAAGTAGGTTTGCCTTTCCTTAATCTAGCTTCTAAGATAAGTCGTAGGGTCAGTATTGCCTCACGTGTTCCAATATTTCTACGGAATCCAAACTGATCTTCCGCGAGGTCGGCTTCTACTAGTGTTTCCATTCGTCTGAAAAGAATTCGCGTTAGTATTTTGCAGCCGTGACTTATTAGACTGGTAGTTCGATAATCTTCACACCTGTCAGCACCTGTAGTTTTGTCAGGACTGGCTCTCCCAAGGCTGTCAGTAGTTCTAATGGAATGTTGTCTACTCCTGGGCTTTGTTTCGACTCAGGTCTTTCAGTGCTCTGACAAACTCTTCACGCAGTATCATATCTCCCATTTCATCTTCATCTACATCCTCTTCCATTTCCATAATATTGTCCTGAAGTACTTCGTCCTTGTATAGACCCACTATATACTCCTTCCGCCTTTCTGCTTTCCCTTCTTTGCTTAGAACTGGGTTTCCATCTGAGCTCTTGATATTCATACAAGTGGTTCTCTTTCCTCCAAAGGTCTCTTTAATATTTCTGTAGGCAGTATCCATCTTACCCCTAGTGAGATAAGCCTCTATATCCTTACATCTAGCCATCCCTGCTTAACCATTTTGCACTTCCTGTCGATCTCATTTCTGAGACTTTTGTATTCCTTTTTGCCTGATTCATTGACTGTATTTTTATATTATCTCCTTTCATCAATTCAATATTTCTTCTGTTACCCAAGGGTTTCTACTAGCCCTCGTCTTTTTACCTATTTGATCCTCTGCTGCCTTCACTATTTCATCACTCAAAGCTACCCATTCGTCTTCTACTGAATTTCTTTCCCCCATTCTTGTCAATTGTTCCCTTATGCTCTCCCTGAACGTCTGTACAACCTCTGGTTTAGTCAGTTTATCCAGGTCCCACCTCCTTAAATTCCCACCTTTTTACAGTTTCTTCGGTTTTAATCTACAGTTCATAACCAATGTCTTACAATTTAAAACCTTGTTCCTAAATCTCTGTCTTACCCTTATATAATCTATCTGAAACCTGTCAGTATCTCCAGGCTTCTTCCATGTATACAGTCTTCTTTTATGATTCTTGAACCAAGTGTTAGCTATTATTAAGTTGTGCTCTGTGCAAAATTCTACCAGGCGGCTTCCTCTTTCGTTGCTTACCCCCAATCCATATTCATCTACTACGTTTCCTTCTCTCCCATTTCCTACTGACGAATTCCAGTCACTCGTGACTATTAAATTTTCGTCTCCCTTCACTATCTGAATAATTTCTATTATTTCATCATACATTTCTTCAATTTCTTCGTCATCTGCAGAGCTAGTAGGCATATAAACTTGTACTACTGTTGTAGGCGTGGGCTTCGCATCTATCTTGGCCAGAATAATGCGTTCACTACGCTGTTTGTAGTAGCTTACCCGCATTCCTATTTTCCTATTCATTATTAAACCTACTCCTGCAATTACCCCTATTTGATTTTGTGTTTATAATCCTGTAGTCACCTGACCAGAAGTCTTGTTCCTCCTGCCACCGAACTTCACTAATTCCCACTATATCTACCTTTAACCTATCCATTTCCATTTTTAAATTTTCTAACCTACCTGCCCGATTAAGGGATCTGACATTCCACTTTCCGATCCGTAGAACGCCTGTTTTATTTCTCCTGATAACGACATCCTCTTGAATAGTCCCCGTCCGGAGATCCGAATGGGGGACTATTTTAGCTCCGGAATGTTTTACCCAAGAGGACGCCATCATCATTTAACCATACAGTAAAGCTGCATGCCCTCGTGAAAAATTACGGCCGTAGTTTCCCCTTGCTTTCAGCCGTTCGCAGTACCAGCACAGCAAGGCCGTTTTGGTTATTGTTACAAGGCCAGATCAGTCAATCATCCAGACTGTTGCCCCTGCAACTACTGAAAAGGCTGCTGCCCCTCTTCAGGAACCACTCGTTTGTCTGGCCTCTCAACAGATACCCCTCCGTTGTAGTTGCACCTACGGTACGGCTACCTGTATCGCTGTGGCACGCAAGCCTCCCCACCAACGGCAAGGTCCATGTTTCATGGGAGGAGATGCATCACATGTACTGAGGAAAATCGTCGTTCTAAAAGACTGAAGTTGAACGTGGGTTCTCCTCCATGTACAAACTGCTGAAAATAACCCTACGGGATGCAGCTATTCTGCCGACAATCTCGCGGCTCGTGCTGGCCGCCGCCCGCCTTGCTACGATCACCTTCACCACCACAAAAGCAAGTATAGACAACTAAGCAATACAAGTTAAAAGGGCGGCTTTCCCAAATGCATGTTGGCCGTCTACAGTATAGTGGCGCAGCCGCCCCTAATGGCTTGGAGGAGCTACTGTCACAGACTAGACAAGACCCCAACGCCTTTCGTTCTTGGATGGAAAACACTTTTGTTCAACATCACTTAGGACACTCCAGAAGTGGGCGAAGCAGAACCACTCTCTCGTAGGGAACTCACCCTCCGTTTTGCCTCCGATTGTTTAAGATCAACTCCGCTCCTATAAAAAAGCAACAATTGAAAAAAAACTTCGCTACGATAATAAAGGTCCACTTTCATTTAGTTTTATGAGCAAAATCAGTGTAGTTTTCTAGATTCGACTGCACTCGCATCTCATTGTTTTTGACGTCCAGCGAAGAGTACAGCCACCGATCACAAATGATCAGCAGAGAGAAACTTATCCCATCTGGAAAGACCTTTACGTGGACACTCGAAAAAAGAAAGTAGAGGAAACTGACATTTCCACTCGCAAATACCGATGTCAGTGATGTAACAGATTCCAAATCATCCGTATAATATACAAAGTCAAATGAGGTGTTTCTCATGTCTAGAGAACCAGAAAACATGTCCTCCACCTGCTAGATGCACATACCACAATCGATGTTCTCTCAACTAAATAAAGTTTCGAAATGTGAAGAAGCAGTCAAACGAACAGTTGACATGGGAGGGAATAATGGCCCAGCGCAAACACAAGCCCATATTGAATGTTCTCAAATCTCCACTGTATCATGAAAGCTGTCCAACACATACTAAGAATTAGTTATCTGTTCGGCCACAGGCCACCGCCATGCCATACATGCATAGAATTATCCTACTAAATCGTTCACACACACACACACACACACACACACACACACACACACACACACACACACACACACACATATATATATATATATATATATATATATATATATATATATATATATGATCGCTATACTTACAATGAAATATTTGGGATATGGTTTCAGTTGATTGACATTCGACAATGAGCGAAGTATCGGAAATACACCATGCTGACGGCTATGGCTCTGAAAGTAGAAATATCTGTTCCATTCATCTTACTTGACATACTCCTCCCTTTGCTATCGCAGTATTCCACGTCAAATCCATACTTTCTTTACGACTGGACATAGTCATTTCCTCTGCACATGTCGGAACACAAACACATAGTTTATAAGAATGATGCTCAAGGCGAACCTATATCACACCCCTACTACTAAGTACAGTACTTTGTCAATAACTGACTGCTGGTGACACGAAATAATACCGAGCGAAAACAACAATGGGTGGACATGTCTCATAAGGTTTCCTGCGAGCGGTACCACTGTGTCCAAGAGAGAGACGCGTAATCGTCTTACAAATAGTGAGATGCTAAAAAACACAACCAGATTAACATCACAAGCGGTCTTGGTTCTACAGGCGCATACAAGTATGCATTATAAAAACCATACCCACTTTATAAATCGAGGTACGGCATTACCTCTGAATGAAGTGGTTTTCTTCTAGACAAATACCGTGACAATGAATATCAAAGTTTAACGCCCCAGTGTATAGTATCAAACCAACAGCACGGTTACACGTCGCCGACAGTGCAACCATGTAATAAAATTACCGAATTTTGAAAATAATTCGGATAAGGAGTGTGGTATGAAACCCGTGTTTGCAACTCCCTCACGCCACCGCTGCTAGATATTTCTCTAGTATTTGTAACGCATTCTGTCTGAATGCCATGTCAGAGGCTCAGTGATACATCGACTGGGTTATAGGCGATGGTAGATTGAGAAGGATCACAAACATTAGTAGGTGATGTGCTGATTGAGGTCGTAAGAAATGTGCACTAGCGTTTTAGATCTCTAGTGCTACGCTCTCGGTAGAAATGCTGTCTGGGATTTGGAATCAAGTCTTTCCATTCAAGCACATATCTATGTTGTGTAATATGTACAAGTCCTAAATGATTTCAGCCACTATTGAATCATACTTCTGGCACTCTCACATGTCGAAAAGCGTCACCTTTCCCGAACCTATCTCCTACAGTAAAATTCCAGCCTCGTTTTTGGTAGACCATATACATCCTGCAACTACCTCCTCGGACTCTGCGATATCATCCCTGCAGGTTTGCACATGTGATCATTGTAATGTAAGACGGAACTGATTAGAAGTTGGAGAAAACTATATCAACCATCTTCTGTATCCGGTGTAGAAACGGGATAAGCTGCGTTACTGCGACAGAACTATGTTTTGGCCATTCGATGGAAATGGGAACTGGGAGAAGGACGAGGAAGTTTGCTACTGCACTGTTGCGCCTCCCGAAACTACATACAAGTACTATAGATCCGCGTCCATTCACATCTATCACACCAACATGCTATCTTCATTAGTCTGTACCATCAAACAGAGATTAATCACGAACTATAAACGCTCCACTAACTTCATCCGATAGAGAATTCGACAAGATTTTCACTGCATCTCTCTCCTCACATATATCGAAAACAAATACCGCATGCATGTCATCATCGAGCACGTGTGATGATTCTATTTAATATACAGGTATTGATTAACTGCACAGACCAGTTTATAGTTTCATCACCTGTACTGTAGGAGGACTGTCGTATCCCATGGAATATACTGTAAGTTGAAAGAGACACTCTCTGTGACCCTGTCTCATTGTTTGAAACATTGTTTCTTCTGCTCTAACACACTTTGTACACTGCCATACATTTAGTTTTCCACCACAACATCGAGGTCTGTGTCAGGTTCTAAACTGACATTAACTCGTTCTGATCCATGGCTTCTTGCAGAAAACTAGATGTCGCATGATGTAAATCATGTTGTTACTGCTGCTACCTTAACACTCCACATACACTGAATGATTTTAAATAAAAGTGAGTTACAACATAAGGAAACTGGAAGAGTTTTGCGGCGTTGTGGAGAGCCTCCAAACTACAGTCCGAATGTGATTCACGACCCCTACATTTAAACTCATTTGTCACAATGAGAGAATAGCTGATGGTTCTGCATTCCATTTCGGCTGATTCCTCATATTGCAGGCATGTATATGATTACTGTTTCGGTGCTAGCCATCCCCAGAATGTGCTGCCCCTCCATAACACTCTTTCTCCAACTCAAACAACTCTTGTCAGTCAGTCATTATGGAGCAATCAACAGGGTGCCAGTGGATGGATAGGATGGAAAAGACACCGCCGATGTACTGAATTAATAAGCATCACAGTTCATAGTGCGAACAATTTTAGTAATTTACCTTCATATCAACAACGACCAATGATGCGACAGCATGTTTCCCAATTTCAGTATCATAGCTAAACCACCCCTTCTCTACTTTGCGAGTATCATTGCAAATGTAGGTAGATGACCGTGCAGTACGATTGTTCATTGTTAATTACTGAACACATACATCAACAAGGTATACCTGACAGCACTCTACTATTTCTAACACCTCGAGCATACTGCTTAATTTATGACCTATCTCTATGCTGATGGGGGTTACAGGGCATTCTCGCATTTTTAGCGTAAAATGAAAAACTGAAAGACCCCCCTCACACTGTCATTGACCAACCCGCCTTGCAGCTCTGTTACCAATTTAATCTGCAACTGATCAGAAGTAGACCGCTACATTCCATGTCTCGTGACTGAACGGAGCTTCCTGGGTCCTTGCCCATCCAGGTGCACAAGATTTCTCAAGATGTCGAGGGGGTGGCACTCCTTATCGATGTATAGTAACAGATTTGAAAGTGTTGTGATGTAAAAGCAGACAGTTAAGGAGAACGAGAAACGGGTAAAAATGTAAATGTCGTGTGACTAGGGCCTCCCGTCGCGTAGACCGTTCGCCAGTTGCAAGTCTTTCGATTTGACGCCACTTCAGCGACTTGCACATCGATGGGGATGAAATAATAATGATTAAGACAGCACGACACCCAGTCACTGAGCGGAGAACATCTCCGACCGAACCAGGAATCGAGCCCAGACCCTTATGATTGACGTTCTGTCGCGCTGACCACTTTTTACTTTTTTGGGGGGGGGGGGGGGACAGGAAGGCAGGGTAAACAAACAATCTTTATTCGTACAATTGTGCTGTTCTAGGGATAAGAAAAATATCGAGACAGCAAGAACAATTTGGAAACCATGAAATCAACGTTAAGGCCGCCCTCTTTTGTTTTTCTTTTTTTTTTCTTTTTTATAACAAGAATGAAGTAAATGACAATCCTAGTCACGGGCGGGAGTGAAAATGAAGTTATCGTGTACATCAAAATCCCTGCAGCACGCGGTGTCGCATCGTGATCTGGCAGAAAGCCATAATCTTGACCATTTCTGCTATTGTGGGCGGCATGTATTTCTTCTGCGTCGATCATTCGAAGGACCATTATCTGAGGCGGTTTCGGAGTTTACCATCGTTGTGTGTGTGTGTGTGTGTGTGTGTGTGTGTGTGTGTGGTTTTTTTTCCACGTTAACAGAATCCAGTCATAACTGGCACCAACTGATAGGGGCCAATTTTCTTCTCAGTGTGGTATAAGCCAATATAATTGAACCGCGCAGTACTGTCTCTAGTCGTTCTGCTGCAGGAGTCTTCTCAGTCCTGGGACACCCCAGCTGTCAGGCGGATTGTGAAAAACACTTCCTAAAATATTGGAAAAGTAAGTCCTGTATTTAGTTTGACTCCGTATGAGCTCTTGTTATTCTTGTAAATACATCCAATAGTCCATCACGGGCTTAATATCGTACGAATACAAATATTTCGTCGCATGTCCAGCGATCCAATTGACCGCATACGTCTTTTGTTTGGGAAAAAATGTCTTGTCCGGTAGGAAAAGTACATCCGATATGATTACTGTGTAGTTAGTGCGCCGAAGGAAGGCCAGTATTCGACGCGTCAGCATCCAGACGTCCCTCGCTGCGCCACGCACTAAACCATGTTCTTCCGTTGCTAACAGTCCACAGTTTGTACAAATAAGAGAATCGACCATATGAATTGTATGTAATCGACTCCTGGTCACAAGTTTACGGTTTATAAGAATATACCACATCGATCTTGCTGCTGTTGACAGTAATGGAGTATGCACTGCACACCATGTGTTGTTCCACGTTCTCGACGCGTATTTGAATTTCATTATGTTGCGGCCATCGTGATCCATCAAGCACCTATAGATCTCCCGAGTCGTGGGTCTTCTCGTCGAAGGTACTTTCAGACGAACATAACTGTAATCAACAAGAAATGAGGCAATGTGTGCAAGAGAAGACGAAATATTGCCCACCGCAATAGGGGGTTCGTACGAAGGCGGAACAAGTACTTCTACCAGAGCCGACGTTATGGTATGCTTTCGTTGTTGCCAATTTCGTATCATCGCTCGCATGTAAAGCGCCAGAGCTCTGTTTCGCACGTTTGTGAGGTTGAGACCACCGTTCCGGAACTGTAGCGTTAACGTGTCATATTTGATCTTAAATAACATCCCAGTACTAACATAGTAACCAAAGGCAGCAATGACGCGGTCTGCAATACCCTTCGGTATTAGTAGGATCTGCGCTAAATGGGGCAGTCGTGACGCTATGTGAACGTTGGTGTATGCCACACGTTGGATCATGTCAAAGGCTCTCAGTGAGTTGTTGCGTATCGTCAGACGAATATTCTGCAGAAGCCGCCGAGAACTCGCCGCCGCTGACGGCCGTAGTGAACGGGTAAATGTGATCCCCAGACATCTCAGCGATTCCACCGTCTGAAACGGTCCCGGTACGTCTTCCAGACCCCGTCCAATGTGCATAATTTTGGATTTCGTCATGTTAACGACACTGCCTGCCGCCGTCCCGTAAGAGTCTAGATGTTCAACAGCCTGACGCACTTCATGTCTTGGTCTGACAAGAAGGATCAGGTCGTCCGCATATGCGCGACAAACGAAAGAGTTCTCATTAAGCGCTATCCCAGTAAGTGAGTGCTTCATAACACACATCAGCGGCTCAAGCGCTATCGCAAACAGCATCATGGAGAGTGGGCACTCTTGTCGGACTGAGTTGTTAATAGGAATCGAGCCCGCTTCCCGACCGTTTCAAGCACCTTCGATGTAGCCCTTCGTATTAGCTCCATAACGATGGATATGAAAACAGGTGGAATCGCCATTCGGCTAATGACTGACGCCAAGAAGTCATGGTTTATCCTGTCGAACGCACGATCTAAGTCCACAGATATCATCGCTGCTCGCATTTTACACGTTTCCGCAAGCTGACTTCACGGACGCCATCTTGGGTGACGTCACAGGGGCGACGCCGGTCTAGCTATACTACTAATGTGTAAGTGGGATTTTCCTGAGGCTGTTCTGAAAGAAGGTAGATCGACCTGAAACATGAAATTAACATATCAGCCTGATCCTTACTGATGAAATTTTAGTTCATCGTAGGGATTTGCAAAAACATTGTTTGGTGAAATTATAGATATTCGAAAAAATGGCCATTTTATGACCCCCGTTTTAGGCCGAAAAAAACACTAAATATTAACATCAAAAAATCGGCTAGGGTTAACTAGAGACAATTCAATTTGTTTCAAGGGAGACAAAAAATTATTAAAATCGCATGAAAATAACAGCGTGGATGAGGAACACCCAGCCGAAAAACATGGTTTTGAGGTAAACGCATTTGAAGTTTGACAGTTATTTATGGTTTGAAAGAAGGGACAATGTTTGCAACTTAGGGAAACGATCGATGCATGTTCTATAATAGTTGTCGCTTCGGCTAGTGGATGGCCGCTTTCTGCTACTTTGACCTGAGAAACCCTCATTTTCGTCCTCAAAAGTCTTTTTGTCGCTGAGCGCACGACCGCTGGCGTCCTTATTCTCACTGAATCTGCGCATCTCATCGTCGATTTCGATTTGAAGGGCATTTGTCACCCGCGTTAATGGTGTATGGCCTACTTTCAATAGACACACGGCCAAATTTGAAGCAATTTTGACAATTTCACTTCGGCTGGATGTTGTTTTCGGAGCGTATCTCCAAAACAGACTAAACTTTCGTTCCTTTGAGTAAAACTGCCCTCCCAGCTTATCAGGTTTGCTGAAATCAGTATAAATAGTGGTGGGGACATCGATAGCGACTTGTGGCAGTAGCGTTTATAACTTTCTAATTCACCGTTTGGTTTAGGTTCAAACGCGCACAGAATAATTAGTTTTTGGAGTTAGCACATAATGTTTTCTGGAATAATTCTTCATCGTATATACATTCGAATTCCGTAATAAAAACGTTTCGAGTTTTTTGGACCGTCATCCTGTCGTTCCCCCTTAAAGGAGAAAAGTGAAGACAGGCGGAGAGAGTTGTGGACGGCCAAGAGAACGTGGCGGTTATATCACCGAGCAATTTGGAGTGCTTCGTTTACGGCAGGCACGAGGTGAGCTGGAGCCGAAGTATACTTTGAAACTTTTAGTGCATGGCAGTGGACGCCGAACAATGTTGCGACGCGTCATTAAGCCGTCGTGTAAGGGCTTAATGGAGAGGCGGCGCTCGGCATGTAGGAAGTTCCTCATTGCAGCGTTTCCAGTTGGCCGTCGTAACCGAACTGGACGGGGCAGTTTGGTGGCCCGCTAAAGTGGAATACGATCAGTGCAAAGCGCCATTAGCTGCTGTAACGTTGGGAACGCGCTGTGCGCTGATGGAAAGTCATTCCGTTCTGCTGAACGGGATAGAGATGTATTTCAGAATGATATACGTGAGCGTCTGCAAGTCTGTACGACTTTGTTCGTTGCTTGTGCTTCAACTGTTTAATGTGTTTTGGCCCAGCTTCTAACAGACTTTGCTTTGTTAGTGCTATAACCAGGAATAACGCAATAAATATATCGCCGTTCTACGATTACTTGACATACCACTGATACAAAATATTCTGTTACCAAGCACCAAGTTGTTGTTGAACACTTCATGGAAAATTATATAAATATGAGGTGGTTACACCAAAATCCAGGAAGTGCTAGTGAAATGCAGGATTCCGGCGGAATCACAAGTCCGTTGGCCTAGTGAACGTTGAAGCCCAGGCTCCAGTATAGCAAGTCCAGAGCGCAGCCAGATCAAAATCGAACAGCATGTCCACCGCAGTGTAGCACTCGTGATTTGTAGAGACGATTAAAGCACAATGAGATCTGGCTTGTAGGCGTCAGCAGCGGGGTTAGAGAAGGCTCCATAGCTAATGGAGACGACTGCTGGGGTCGCTGTATATTCTGGGCGTCCAATCGCTGAGTGTTGTGGGGGGCCAATGGCTGTGGTTTGAACATCGCGGGCGCTTGCGCGCACGAAGGCGGCCTACAATGTTAGCAGCGGGCCTCGCACGGAGAAGTGCGACCAACGATGGGTTTGGTTGGGTTGTTTGTGGGAAGAGACCAAACACACGAGGTCATCGGTACCATCAGATAAGGGAGGGATGGGGAACGAAGTCGGCCGTGGCCTTTCGAAGGAACCATCCAGGCATTTGCCTGGGGCGATGCAGGGAAATCACGGAAAACCTAAATCAGGGTGGCCGGACGCGGGATTAAATCGTCGCTTCGTCCTCCGGAATGCGAGTCCGGTGTGCTAACCACCGCCACACCTCGCTCGGTGAGCCAAAGATGCATTTCTAGGTCGCGCCAAACGTCGTTGAAAGTTTTCCGTATCATCCCAGTTTGACTCTTTTACAGTAAGTATTCTGATGAATCTTCATTTGAAAAGCGAATCCGGTAAATAGAAAATAGTAAGAGGGACTTGTGTCTGTCTTCAGAAACATAGTTTTAACAGTCGCTTCCCCTGCAGGCAATGCCTGCTCTTGCCAAGTGATGTGTTGGGCAAATATTTAGGCTTTATCAGTGATAAAGTATTCCTTACTCAATGGGATCTCACCACTACGCAGTTATTCTTTCAACACTCACCCCTTTACCGTCTATAGCCCACCTAACGAATGAAAAGTTAAGAAAGCTAATTAGCGTAAATATAGTGAAATATTGGATGCAAAAACTATTTTCTTACGTAGCGGGCAGTCCACACGAACAAGATAGATTATGTACGAAGTGTTTAAAAAGTCTACTCGCAGTTACGTGTGATTGTTAGCCACGTGTGCCGCAATGAATATACCGAAATGAAACTCAGTAAAATACAAGTTATTAATGTATTGAATATTCATTTTTACTTACAAATTTTCCCATTAAATGTTGAAAGTATCCCCTATGTTGTTCAATATGCAATTCAATTCGTCTAATTATGTTCCCAAACACAAGCTGTAACATTTCTTCTGTAACAGAAGCAGTGAAAGGGAATATTGCAGTTTTCAATTCATCGATGGATTCTGGACGGTTTTTACAGACAGTTGGTTTCGCTGCACCCTAGAAAAAAAAGTCAGGTGGTGTTAGGTCAGGCGATCGTGGAGGCCAAAGTGCCTGCGAATATATGTGATCACCAAAAACAGCAGTAAGCTGTGACATTGAAACGCGAGCTGTATTGTTGCACCATCTTGTTGAAAATAACCGTTCAGTATTTTACTTAACACAAATTCTCCTATGAATGGGTAAAGAATATCACTGCACTATCGTTGTGCATTTATTGTTTCGTTAAAAAAGATGGGACCCACAATCCGACGTCTAGAAATTGCAATCCAATCCCCTATTTTCACAGAATGATGTAGTTACTCGTGAATACACAATGTATTTGCAGTACTTCACATACGAGAATTTCGCGAGTTCATGTCCCCGCATAAATGAAACCACGCCTCATCAGTGAAAAAAGTTTCATTAAGAATATTCCTTCCCTTTTGTTGAACGAAATTTTTGAACCATTGACAATAATGCAGTCTCTTACTATGATCACATTTTTCAGTTCTTGCACGACTGTCACATTGTATGGGAAAAGTTCTAATTTTTTCCTTACAGCTGAGTGGGCCGTTCCGACACTAACATCGATTTCTTGGGCGAGTTTCCTTACTGACTTGTTCGCACTCATGGACATTTTATCGGAAATATCGAGTAGTTTATCCTCAGACAAAACGCTAGGACGACCACTTCTCGGTGCATCTGTCACTGAACCCGTACTTCCAAATTTGTTAATCAAATCTCGCACAGTATCGCGATGTGGGAGTGTTGTCTCCGGAAAAACTGAATTAAATGTCTGACGAACTGAAACTGTGTATTTACCTCCAGCTTTGAACACTTGTTCGACTAAAAACACACGTTCTTCAATAGTTAGCGTTTTAACAGTGACAAAAACGAAACAAATGAACAAAGGAACTAAACTTAAACACTCACGTCAACACGTAACGACACACACCAACGATACTGGTGACGCTGGCTGAGATAACCGGAACAGCGGAATGTTGGGAGAGTCCACTTGAAGGGAAGCAACCCAGGCAAGCGAACAATCATACGGCACGCGCGGCTAACAATCATACGGCACTGCGGAGAGACTTTTTGAACACCCCGTATTAGCTATAGATCAATGCACAACATGGAATTTTCAAAAACAAAATAGATGATCTCGTACCAAAGAGAAGCATCACAGAAGTAGAATTTCGTGTAATTCTTATGCTTCATACAGAGTTCAAACCAACGATGAAGGAAGCTGCTTATCATAAGTGGACCCGTGAATCACGTACAAGGGAAAACACCTGTACGCCATACAACTGGACACACCTTCCCGACCGTGGCTCGAATGTGTGAAAGTAAGTAACGTCCATGAGTCTAGGATACGAATGACACACTGGACATTTACATATGCGCAAAATTCTAATTTTTAGAGCCTATGATCAGTGCCAAACCGATTGGGTTGAAGGGAACATAATAATACTAACATGTAGGAAGTAGAAGAAACTATGAGACGTAGAGGAGAGTGTTGTACATGAGAACACTTTTCAGCCAGTCCTGCAAAGAAGTTCAGGATAGTTTCTTGATTCATTTTAAAACGATACCTTTCATTTTATGTGTGCTATATTTTTTTTGAAATTACAGTAATTACACCGGAAGAGAAAGGCTTTTCCAAATAGGATAAACAGTTCCGAAGTACAAAACGGTTATGTTCCTAGGAAGAAATACCTGATTGAAATTTAAAGGTATTGCAATCGCCGAAATCAAGCCAATATTGTACCATAAGTGTGTGGCTGAACTGTCCACACGTTATGTTGCTATTTCTAAGAATATACAGGATTGTATTCACGATAAAGCTTTGTAACTGAAGAGCTAACAATATCTTCAAAACAGCTTTAATACATTGCTCTGAAAAAAGTAACATAACCTATGAACAGCTGTGTGGAAATGATTGAAAGTGTGGATGTATATTGCTAGAGTTCATATGGCGTGAGACCAGCATGATTGGTTGGTTGATTTTGGGGACTATAGCGCCAAATGGGGATGGACTTACCACACGATGCAGTTGACAAATACCAAAAGCAGAGTCTATCAATCCGCGAGCAGCTGCGGTTCACTGTGATAATGATCTTCGTTACAAGATGGCCCGTAGACAACTTTTGAATGACTTCACACAGTGAAGAATCATCAGGAAACTGGTAGAAGAACGAAGTATGACGACTGTATGAACGAAGTATGACGACTGTAGCCCAAGAGTTAGATATTGCTCACAGCATTGTTGCATGAGAATGGGAAGCGTTCCAAATCACAGCTACTGGTGCCCGAATAAGAGGTGGTTGTCGACTACTGTCAA
Source organism: Schistocerca serialis cubense (assembly GCF_023864345.2). Classification (NCBI taxonomy): domain Eukaryota; kingdom Metazoa; phylum Arthropoda; class Insecta; order Orthoptera; family Acrididae; genus Schistocerca; species Schistocerca serialis. Next base: position 196,336,112 of record NC_064638.1, on the reverse strand, counting down.
TTGCAGCACACAAAAATCGCTACATTTTGCAACAGGTAAGAAGGGATCACCGTCAGACATAAGGTGCAATTGAAACTACATCCAACGGGACTGCAATGCGCGAAAGCTGACGCTACCCAGTGCGACGTCGTCCGTGTGAGTGTGATCTCTTTGGCCGATGACCAATGGACTGTGTTCCAGTGACACCCGTACATCAATCACAGCTTTTGCGGTGGTGAGAACTGCATGGGGACTTTGCCAACGAGGAATGGGCTGACATGCTCATTTCGAATGAGATCACATACTGTCTGAATAGTGATTCTCTATGTATCGTCGCATGGCGATCGGTGGACGCATAATGTGTCCAGGAACAATGTTGAGCATATTCGTGTTGTTGGTCTCGGTGTTACAGCGTATGGGGGGATAATATTGCGTGGGTGTACTCACCTCCAAATATTTGGCAGCATGCGCTAATCAGGAAATATTATTCTGGCGCTGTATTGCTTCCCTATACCTTCAGAGGAGCATTCTTGCCTGACTTTGGTATTAAGCATGGCTGGGCGCGACGATATTGAAGAGCACAAGTGGAAGAGGAGCCCTTGCAAGAAGAGAATGTCGAATGAATGGACTGGCGTGCCCGTTCCTCCGACTTAAACCCCATCGAGCACGTGTGGGATGCGTTGAGGAACAGCAAGTCCACGTGCACCTCGTGAAACACAAGTCAGATGAGCTGAACAAGCAGAATAAGCATGTAGTCGTTGGATCCCTGCATTTCTCAGAATATGCCAGTATGCGTAACATGTGTGTAAACATGCTACTATTCTCATATGAGGAAAATAACGAAAAAGGAAATTATTGTTATATTTGTGTCAAGGACATGTCCCACGTACTCTCACACCAGATGAGTAAACACGATCGCAAACAGCATATTTGCTTAAAGGTATCTCAGTTCCTTTTCCTCAGACAAGTTATTAGCGAAACATCTAGAAGATTGCGCTTCCAAGGACCCAGTATGTGTTATTATGCCTACTGAGGAAAACAAATTCACAGAGTATAAGGATGTTCACCATCAGGAGCGATGCCCATTTCTGGTGCATCCCGACTTTGAATTCCTCCTCGCTCATGTGGCACACTGTAAAGGTGACCCTACAGCCTCACATACTACCTTCACAGAAAAACACGTGCCATATGCGTCAGCGTACCAAGTTGCATCATACTATAATTCGAGTCTTTCATCGATACAAATATTATACCAGGGATAATCCTGCGGTTTGGCTTTTCACTGAGTTTGAAAAATCCGTAAGTTGTACAGAGACAAGAATCGCATGACTAACTCGAAGGAGAATGTACATAAAGGCGAATGACTGCCATATTTGTGGGCTGCCGTTATATAGAAGAACGGGAATTCTCCCTAAGGATCACTGTCATCTTACTGAGTAATTCCGTGGCGCCGCCCATAACACATGAGACTTGAAGTATCAATTACCGCGACACATACACGTTTTCTTTCATAAATTGAGAGAGTATGACGCTCACTTTCTTCTTGAGCGCTTGGATAATTTTGGCATGGAGGAAGATCAGATCAGTGTCATACCTGAGAGTGCTGAGAAATATATTCTCCAAACAAATGACGTCAATGATTACCCTGACTCACTACGTTTTAAGCAGGCGCTACTTCAGAAACGTGTTGAAACTCTTCCTCAGAAGGAAATGCACGTCACCTGACCTACGTTCCCCGAGAAGAAAAAGTTTCACCTTGCGAGTAGGAAGAGGGTTTTTCACTACGAGTATGTAGATAGTGTGGCAAAACTAAACGTAACCAGACTACCCGACATAATTGCGTCCTCCAGCAACCTTGCAAGCGATGCCATATCGGATGCGGAGTATAAGCATGCTGTAAATATTTGGAGGGAATTCAACATCTCCACTTTAGGTGAGTATGCACAGCCTTACATGGACACAGACGTGCTCTTGCTCTTATATGTTTCTAGAAATGCCGGTGTATATGCAAGAGTACAAATTCTCTGGAACAAGTCTTTTACTACACAGAACCTTGGTTGTCTTGGAAGCTACGCTCAAGAAAAGCATTAAGCTATTGACCGATTCTGAGATGCTTGATTTCTTCTGTCGGGGGATCCATGGCAGAATGGTCATGGTGAAGAATTCGACATGTCTTCATATACGGCTGATAACTTTCTTGTTCTGTAGAACAATACTGTAAGTATTATCGGTGTGTGAAGACGTGTCGAATTCTCCACCCTGGCGCCTCATTACTTCATATAGATCGCAGTTTTTACCCAATAGATGAAACTATCTGTATCTATATAAAGTAGCTTAGGAACAGCGAAATAGGGTTTCGCAAAATCATAATGGAAGCTGTACTTGTAGAAATTGGTTGGGTGTAGTATGCACATCTCCATATAGATATAGTTTCGTGAACTCAATTGCAATCTTCGCCGTCTCACAGCAACAAAGCTCTCATTGAATATTGTGACCCCTTCAAAATTTGGTTTGGCGTTGCATTTTCTTCCAATTCGGTTTATAATCACACTTTTACCATGCTCCCTCAACTTCTCGATTGATTTACCCAAAATTTTATTATTCATTAGATTAAAAAAAGTCCTGAAAGTCACACGTCGTGGACTCTCACAGAGTCGTATTCAAATCACTAAAGTCCTTCAACGAGGGGTATTGATTGAGGGAGATTGTTCTAACCAGCCTCATCCCTAACTCAGACAACAATGGATATTTTTTAATAGAGGCATGTCTTCTCACTGGATGTATTCAAATCTTTCTCTTCCTCTACAGTTATTGCCCTCTTCAGATTCCTCTAGTACGATGGAAGTTACGCCCAGATATCTTAACAGATGTCCTATCATCCTGTGCCTTCTCCTTCTCACAGATATCAACGTATTCATTTTCTCTCCAATTCTCCACAGGACCTCCTCATTCCTTACCTTATCAGTCCACCTAATTTTCAACATTCGTCTGTAGCACCACATCTCAAATGCTTCGATTCTCTTCTGTTCCCGTTTTCCCACAGTCCATGTTTCACTACCACACAATTCTGTACTCCAAACGTACATTCTCCGAAGTTTCTTTCTCAAGTTAAGGTCTATGCTTGATACTAGTAGACTTCTCTTGGCCAGGAATGCCCTTTTTGCCCATTTCATCTCCTCTTTGCTCCGTCTGTCATTGTAATTTGCTGCCTAGGTAGCAGAATTCGTTAACTTCATCTACTTCGCGACCGTCAGTACTGATGTCGAGTTTCTTGTTGTTCTCGTTTCGCCTGCTACTTATTACTTCCGTCTTTCTTCGATTTACTCTCAGGCCACATTCTGCACTCATTAAACTGTTCATTCCATTCAGCAGATCGTGTACTTCTTCATTTTCATTCATGACAGCAATGTCATCAGCAAATAGTATCATCGAGATCCTTTCACCTTGAATCTTAATTCCAGTCATGAAACTTTCTTTTATTTTCATCATTGCTTCTTCGATGTACATATTGAACAGTAGGGGCAATGGACTACATCCCTGTCTTACAACCTAATCTAAGCTCTTCGTTCCTGGTCGGCCACTCTTATTATTCCCTCTTGTCTCTTGTACATATTGTATATTATACGTCTCTCCCTTTAACTTACCTCTGTTTTTCTCAGAATTTCGAACATCTTGCACCATTTTACAGTGTCGAACGCCTTTTACAGATCGACAAGTCCTATGGACGTTATTTTCTTGTCCTTTAGTGTTGCTTCCATTATCAACCACAAGGTCAGAATTGCCTCTCTGGTGCCTTTACCTTTCCTGAAGCCAAACTGATCGTCATCTAACACATCTTCAGTTTTCTTTCCCATTCTTCTGGATATTAATCTCTTCAGCAACTTGGATGCATTACATTTAACTCTTAAAGTGCGATAACCCTCGTACTTCTCAGGTCTTTCAGTATTTGGAACTGTGTGGTAGATAAATTCTGCACACGAATGTGAATGGTCGTTTTGGTACCACTTCCCACAATCATTTTAGAAATTCTAATGGAATGTCATTTATCCCTTCTGCTTTATTTGATCTTAAGTCCTCCAAAGCTCTTTTAAGTTCTGATTCTACACTCATGCTAATAAATTAAGGATAATTCTGGTACATGGTGAAACAACGCTCTGGTGGGCGGTTGGCTGGTTTAACTCACTTCGGGGTATGACAATGTGGTGCATTGCGGTCGTCGCACGGAGGCGCTGGCAGCAGTCCACATATGCAGAGGTGTGTTGGTGCATGTAAGAATACGGTGCAGCGAGTAAGTGTGCAGATGTATTCAGACGTGCTAATGGTGACTGTGTGTTGAATATGGTCAAAGAACACATGTTGATGACGTTATGAGGGGCAGAATACTAGGGTGACTGGAGGCTTGTCAGACACAGCAGGTCGTAGCACGGGCCCTCCGTGTGCACAAAGTGTGATCTCAAGATTATGATAACAATTCCATCAGACAGGAAACGTGTGCAGGCGCTACAGTATGGGACGTCCACAGTGCACAATACCACAGGAACACCGATATATCACCATCAGTGCCCGCAGACGGCCATGGAGTACTGCAGGTAGCCTTGCTCGGAACCTTACCGCAGCCACTGGAACAGTTGTCTCCAGACACACAATCTACAGACGACCGAACATGGTTTATTCGAGCGGAGACCTGCAAGGTGCATTCCACTGACCCCTGGTCACAGGAGAGCCCGTGAAGCCTGGTGTCAAGAACACAGTACATGGTCATTGGAACAGTGGTGTCAGGTTATGTTCACGGACGAGTCCAGGTATAGTCTGAACAGTGATTCTCTCCGATTTTTCGTCTGGCGTGAACCAGGAACCAGATACCAACCCCTTCATGTCCATGAAATGGACCTGTATGGAGCTCGTGGTTTGATGGTGTGGGGTGGGATTATGATTGGTGCACTTACACCCCAGCATGTCTTTGACAGAGGAACTGAAACAGTTCAGGTGTATCGGAGTGTCCTTTTGCACCAGTATGTCCGCCTTTTAGGGGGTGCAGTTGGTCCCACCTTCCTCCTGATGGAAGATAACGCACGGCCCCACCGAACTGCCATCGTGGAGGAGTACCTTGAAACAGAGGATATCAGGCGAATGGAGTGGCCTGCCTGTTCTCCAGACCTAAACCCATCTAGCACGTCTGGAATGCTCTCGGTCTACGTATCGCTGCACGTCTTCAAACAACTACACTTAGGAGTTCGGACAGGCACTGGTGCAAGAATGGGAGGCTATACCCCAGCAACTGCTCGACCATCTGATCCAGAGTATGCCAACCCGTTGTGCGGCCTGTGTAAGTGTGCATGGTGATCATATCCCAAATTGATGTCGGGGTACATGCGTAGGAAACAGTGGCGTTTTGTAGCACATGTGTTTCGGGACGGTTGTCTCAACTTATCACCAATACCGTGGACTTACAGATCTCTGTCGTGTGTTCCCTATGTGCCTATGCTATCAGCGTCAGTTTCGTGTAGTGCCACGTTGTGTGGCAACATATTCTGCGATTATCCTTAATTTATGAGCGTGAGTGTAATACTGGATCCCCTATCTGTTCTTAATCGACTCCTGTTTCTTCTTCTATCACATCAGACAAATTTTCCCCTTCATAGAGGGCTGCAGTGTACTGTTTCGACCTAGCCGCTCTCTCCTCTGCATTTGACAGTCGAATTCCCATTGCACTCTTAATGTTACCGCCCGTGATTTTAATTGCACTGCACATTGTTTCGACTTTTCTATATGCTGGTGAAGTCCTTCCAACTATCACTTCTTTTTCGTTTCTTCATGTTTGACGTGAAGCCATTTCGCCTTAGCTTCCATGCACTTGCTGTTTATTATCTTTTAAGTTTCTTGTACATCACTATTCCTGAATTCCCTGAACATTTTTGTACTTCCTTCTTTCGTTGATCAACTGAACTATTTATTTGTTACATCTGCTTTCTTCGCAGTTTCCTTCCGGATACCTAAGTTATCTTTCGAATACCTATGACTGCCCTTTTTAAAGATGTCCGTTTCACCTTAAATGAACTGCGTACTGCTATATTCCTTTTCGCAGCATCCACATCCTTAACGAACTCGAAACGCGTCTTAACATTCCGCACTACTTCGTTATCCTACTTATTAGCTCGTTGATTCCCCTTGAGTAGTCTCTTAACCATCAGCGTACTCTTCATCAATACTAAGTTGTGGTTGAGTCTATATATATGATTTCGGATTCTCTACCTGACCGTGATGTAATGTAATTGGAATCTTCCCATATCTGCCGTTCTTTTACAGCTTATTATTGAACAGAGTCTGCACTGTTACTAGCTGAAATTTATTGCAGAACTCAATTAGTCTTTCCCATCTCTCTTTCCTACTACTAAGCCCATATTTTCCCGTAACCCTTTCTTCTATTCCTTCCCCTACAACGGCGTTCCAGTCGCCATAACTATTAGATTTCATCCCCTACAATGTTTTCGTATACTTTCTCTATCTCTACATCTTCTGCCTGCGACATCGGTATGTATACCTGAACTTTTGTCGTCGATGTTGGTTTGTTGTCGATTCTGATGAGAACTACCCTATCACTGAACTGTTGACAGTAACTCACTGTCTGCCCTACCTTCCGATTCCTAACAAATCCTTCTTGCGTTACATCATTTTCTGTTTCTGTTCATATTCGACAGACAACAAGTACTTAACTTCTTTCCATTTCACTTCGCTGACCCTCACTTTTTCTAGAATGAACCGCAGCATTTCCCTTTTCAATTTTTCTAGCTCTCTACCACGTTCAAGCTGCTGATATTCCAAGACCCTACTCGTACAATGTTACCATTTCGTTTCAGTTAACAAGTTAAATTTGTGTTTTTCTCAGTGCTATGATGGTTTTGATGCCTTTCCTGTTTATTAATCTCCCGTGATTGTCGTTGATTCCTACTTGCAACATTTGTTCTGATTCATGCTTGTAAATGGGGTGGAAAACAATTTTGCACTCAACAAATTCTCTTTCCTCGGGTCTCATTTATTAGGAAAACTGGTGAGGTGGTCGGGTGTTCGTGATAGTACCACGTTAACTGGAAATCCCTACATCAGAAGGTATTTTTGTAGAATGTCATAGTAAACTGGGGTGGGGAGACGAAGAGAAATGACATATAATGTTCTCCACAAACATACCTCTTTGAGTGAGTGAAAGGTAGAACTATTCGAACTCTCCAGTTAGTAAAGTCACAGGAACTCATCTAAATCCTGATCGTAAGTTGTTCGATAGGTATGGTGTCGTCTCTGAACAGTATAGGCTTACGGACGTGAACGATGTGTTTCAACTACAGTGATGTGGAGTTTCGATGACGTTTCTCTCAATATCAAGACACCAAGGTATTCAGCAGAAACAATACGTAGGCCTTCATGTTAAGGTAATAAAGTGTATTGGGCACTTGCTAATATGCGATTTCAGTGTATCCGGCCACGTCTTCCAGTTTAAAGCAAGGCAGAGTTACACAAGGAATAAACAGTGGAAAGGAAAAGGGCTGCACAGAGAGTGCCACAGCAGTGATCTACAATTTGTTTATTCTATGAAATGTTTCCTTTTTCTTTTTATGGTTGGGATATGCGGTACTAGACGTTCATCCTAAGGATTAAAGGCAGTTTTTCCATTCATCTCCTTAGGATAGGGGTCAGAGACTGCCTAACTTCATAGTGCAGCTATCTGCTGGAAGATGGCTTTAATCACGTTTTATTTTCATACTGACCGTATTGTGACCAACAAACCTCTTTGTGCAGGAGTTCAATGGATTGAAGATATTGTGACATGCACTCATAGCTTCGTGTCGGCTCTAACTGTGACGTTATTCACGTATGTGTATCCCACACACATATTTTTATTTGTCGCATAGACTCTCGTATGGAGCACACAGAAATAGGCACCACTGTCGCTGAGAAGCAACTGAAAGGGTTGAAAACAAGGAAGTCTCCAAGCCCTGATGAAATGCAAATTAAATTTTGCAGAGAGTACAATTCGGCAATGACCTTTTACTTCCTTTGCATTTATCACGAACCTCTCACCCAGTGCAGTTCCAAGTGACTGACTCCTTATGTGACAAGAGTAACAGAACGGAACTGAATAATTACGTACCATCGGTTTCCTGCAGAATCACGAAGCATATTGTAAGTTCGAATATAATAACTTGCGTTGAGACAGAAAAGATACTCTCAACAAATCAGCAAGAATCCATAGAGCATCGCTATGCGAAATTAGTTTTCCCGTTTTCGTGAACAATATTTTGAGGTCCGTGGATGATGAGCAACGGCCGTATTTCACATTCGTAGATCTCCAGGAAGTATTCGGTACAATGCCGAACTCCAGTATATTAACGAAGGTCCTAGATTACTCATTTGCATTAACTTTCACATTATACATTTAGAAGAAGCAGCCGGCCGGAGTGGCCGTGCGGTTCTAGGCGCTACAGTCTAGAGCCGAGCGACCGCTACGGTCCCAGGTTCGAATCCTGCCTCGGGTATGGATGTGTGTGATGTCCATAGGTTAGTTAGTTTTAATTAGTTCTAAGTTATAGGCGACTGATGACCTCAGACGTTAAGTCGCATAGTGCTCAGAGCCATTTTTAGAGGAAGCAGCCATTCCTCACACCAAATAAAAATTCTGTCTATGGCATTCTGTATCCTCATTCACTCACTCAACGACGATACTTCCCCGTACATTGCAGCGATATCAGTGAACAGTCACAGACAGACGCACAATGTACCCATCAGATCATTTATGTATGTAGTGAAGAAGAGTGGTTCCGTAATACTTCTCTGGGACACTCTTGACAATACCTTTGCCTCTGATGAAATTATTATGCCATTCAGGACAACGTACTAGGCTGTATTGTTCGTGTGTCATTGGTCAAATATTAGGCGCTACACTGACTTCGATTTAATGCGAGAATTCTCAGAAAGTTTAGTTCAACTATGAGGTACACAGTCTACAGAATACCTATTCTTGAGTATTTCTCGAGTGTTTTCGTTCCCCACCAAGCTCCATTAAAGAAAGACATCGAACCAGTTCAGTGCATGCTGCTTCCACTAGATTTGTTACCGGTAGATTTGATTAACATGTGAATACAACGGAAATGCTGGAAGGGAAGTGATGCTCACATCACGAAACACCGTTGAGATGTACAGGTTATTTCAATAATACACCGACAAACTTCTAGGGGATGTAGAAGATGCCTTGAGGAACAAAATGAGAATAAGAACCCGTGTCCGGAAACGTCATCCAATGACGCTACAGAGCGTCGACGTCACAAGCACCGGCGGCTGTACATGTATATATATATATATATATATATATATATATATATATATATATATATATACGAGGGGCGTTCAGAAAGTAAGCTCCGATCGGTCGCGAAATGGAAACGACTATGAAAATCCGATAAAGCTTTGCACAGATGTGTTGGGTAGTGTCTCTAGTATAACCCCAGTTAGCATCACGTCGCTCTTCTCATTTCTGAGCTCGCAGTGAGTGCGTAAAGATATCTAGAAAATAGTGTCTGCCGCCAAGTACGAGGGCCTGGTGAGAAATTTCGCCTGAAGCTATGCAGCTAACATTACATAACTGTCGTGCTGTTTCGTCTTCACGACAATTCTCAGCCGCATTCTGCAGGGGCAATGAAGATGCTCCTGCATCGTTTTCAAATGGAAATGTTAGATTACCCACAATACAGTCCGCAATTGTCTCCCCCTGAGTTTCATCTCTGGTCACATGAACCGCTGTCTTTGAACACAACATTGTGACACAGACAACGAGGCGTAGGCCAGCGTGGAGAATTGGCGGAAAGCACTGGCGGCTGCCTTCTATGATGAGGCTATTGAAAAGTTGGTACAACGCTATGACAAAAGTCTAAGTCAGAACGGCGACTACGTAGAGAAGTAGCTGAAAGGTGTAGCTAATTGTTACAAGTAAAACATTTCTCATGTTCACTGTGGCTTCAATTTGGCAATCAATCGGAGCTTACTTTCTGAACAGGCCTCGTGTGTGTATATATATATATATATATATATATATATATATATATATATATATATATAGAGCAAGATACCGTCTATACCGTCGTGAATTTCTGAATTTTTAGCGATCATGGAGAAGGATTAATATGTTAATCAGAGGAGCTATGAGCACTTGTTCAGCTTCTATACCGTGAATCTCATCTCCTATATCGAGCAAGTCCCCATAGCGCTCTTATGGTACACAATTTAGAGCCCATGTATACTGGATATTTTTATCTTGTTTCGGTACATACTATCACCTCTCAATATTGCCTACCCTACAGTCTTAACAATAACAGCAGCGGCGCATGCATTTCACTGTCGGAGGTGTAACAACAAGTTTAGTTTATAGCTTTCGACTCGATGGTTTCCGGAACAGGGTCTCTTACCTCAAATTGATGTTTTTAATCTCGTTCATCATCATCTCTGAAATTCCGCAACGTTATTACCAAATTAAAGTGTGTATACATACATATACAGGCGCCGACGCCTGTAACTTCAACGGTCTGTTGCATCTTTGGATGACTTTTCCGGACATAATTCCGTATCCTAATTTTGTTCCTCAAGACACCTTCTAACGTCCCTCGAAGTTTTTTGGTGAAATTGTGAAAGAACCTGAGTGTCAGGCGATAGTACAATACCTGTGAATTCTTGAGTTATACTCTATTGGTGTGTGTGTGTGTGTGTGTGTATTGTGATGTGTTGGCAGAAGAGCCAACACCGTGTTGCTAGAGGAGGCCGAAATGCACGCGTTTAAGCTCACGCAGACTGGCGTGAGGTCTGGAACAAGGTAAAGTAATTATCCTATTAAGAAAAGAACGTAGTTGCTTGAATACTTAACTTTAATCCATAATTGGAGAACATCGCTTTTGTTGATACATGAATTATAATCTTAATGTAAACTGGTAATGGGGCCTTGCTAGGTCGTAGCAAATGACGTAGCTGAAGGCTATGCTAACTATCGTCTCGGCAAATGAGAGCGTATTTGTCAGTGTAGCATCGCTAGCAAAGTCGTCTGTACAACTGGGGCGAGTGCTAGGACGTCTCTCTAGACCTGCCGTTTGGCGGCGCTCGGTGTGCAATCACTGACAATGGCGACACGCGGGTCCGACGTATACTACTGGACCGCGGTCGATTTAAAGGCTACCACCTAGCAAGTGTGGTGTCTGGCGGTGACACCACATATTGTGTATTGAACCGGGAACCTAGAAACGACGGAGAGGCTTCGTCTCGCCGTCGCCCTCAGTGGTTCACAATCCCACAACAGGCCACAGCAGTCCACGAACACTGCGACCGCCCCACACCGAATCCAGGGTTATTGTGCGGTTCGGCCCCCAGTCGACACCCCGCTCCCCCTGCCCGGGAACGTACCTCTCATACCAGAGTGTAACCCCAAATGTTTGCATGGTAGAGTAATTGTGACGTATGTTTATGTGGAGACAGAGTTTGTGCAGCAATCGCCGACATAGTGTAAATGAGGCGGAATAAGGGGAATCAGCCCACACTCGTCGAGGAAGATGGAAAACCGCCATAAAAACCATCCACAGGCTGGCCGGCACGACCGCCACGCCTTCCCACTCGGGAAGCAGCGCGTTAGACCGCGCGGCTAGCCGGGCGGGCTAAACGCTGTTGGTACCCATATAGCAAAGAGGTAGTTCCATTTCCTGCCAAGAAGTCAGGCGGTAGCCAGCGAGATACTACTGCAGTGCAAGAACGGAAACAACACGGGGCTAGCAGTATCCCCCACCACGCCATCTGAGCGCTAACCAAGCGACCAGTGAAAAGTCAGAATTGGAAGGAAATTAGTAAAGCGCTATGTTCCACCGGCGTGCCGCTTTATGTTTCAACGACCGTTGTATTCTTTCTTTCTTTTTGCTTTTGTGAAGCTTGGCAGAAAAAAAGAGCTAAATATTTGAGACAACGAAGAATATAAATGTCGTTTGAGCTGTCCAGGTACTCTAAGGTTTCTGCCTAACCGCAGCGCATTTGGAAACAAACATAGTATTTTTGCGACAAGCGAAGATTAGAAGAAAGTGTTCTAAACTTCAGTTCTAAAGGAGGACCTGATATCTTGGTTCAACATTCTCCTGAACTGTAGTGGGACCAAATGCAGATAGTAGTTTAGGCTGCTATGACTCTTGAGCGAGGTGCCCAAGTCGTCCGCTTAACTTGTTGTTTATCAGTTCGCTATTACGAGTTCTGTCTCGATGAAACGTTTTACAATGTCCTTCAGTTTTCACAATTTCGCCTAGTGTTAGCTGGCAAACGTTTCTTGAGTAGTAAGATTTAAGTTTAGTGGTTATGATTAGACCGTTCGATTAGGATGTTTGGTTCAAAAATTATTCTCTTACAAAATATAAGCTTCAGTTATGTAAACTGAGCCCCCTGAAGTTGCTGAAACTGTACACCTTACTCTTCAATGTTTTAAATCACCCTGATTTAGAACCGTATACACTAAAATTCTCTTGGGATTCTTTTGCTGATTCCAAGAGGATAATAGGGAGGGTTGATCAAAAAAGGTCGAATCTGTGTAAAGTGACTAAAGCTACTGATGCTTCAAAACCAGGTAAGTTCGAAGAATGACAGTAAACAGTTTAATGTTCCAAGAAATCTATCAAGGGTGTACAACACGAGGTAAATTACACCATAAGAAGTAGCAAAAACAAAAATAGGCTGACCTACAATTTTGTGTAAAGATCTTGACGAAGAACCGGTTTAGTATTGTTTTGTTATTGAAACTTCTTTGCTCGTGTATACTCGCAATCACTAGTGACGGACTGCTGTACAATTGACAGAAGGGAAGAACACTGAAAGCCCCATCAAAGACGAAATTTGTGTAGAACTTTCGGTTAGTCTTAGTTTTAAACGCCACAAAACCAAACCGTAATAAAGAAAGTCCGTAGGAACCTCATGGGCCTATATCGGTGTTCTTGGGTTCAGCAAATAAAACGCAGGGAAATTCTGTTACCTCCTGGAAGAGGTAAAGTCGTACCTACCTTGAAACTAGATTACCTTTTCTCTGATTTAATATGTTCTTCTAATCTTGTTTCGTGACATTTTCATTATTTTTGCAATGATTTTCATTATTTTTGCAGGGGTCCAATTTTGGCAGCTATTTTTGAAAGTCGCTAAGTGTAAAATTTTTTTGGAAATTGGTTTTTCGTTATAACATTTCGTTATATTTACTATTACTAAAATGTAAATCGTGCATAATTTTAAAAAGTTAATATCACGCGCCTTTAAAACATAATTTTTCACTATTTTCTATTTTTTAAAGAGTAAAAAAACCATAATGAGTGTTGCTATTAGGCACTTTCCTCTTTGAATGCTCGTTCACTTACAGAAATTCAAGCCGTTCTCTTAGGTTCCTGGCTAATCACACCCATGGAGATTGCGACCTACTCGGAAAAACGGTCAAATATTTACGACGAAGAAGAATTTAAATATCATTGTTGGTCTCAGAATCCGTCACAAACGCGAAGATGGCGAAAAAGAATATTTACACATAAAAAGCGGTACCCTATTACCCTTGACGCGGTAAAACGATACGTCTAAGCAGACGGCCACACTGAAAAGTGTACCTTCGTCAAAAAGTTATTGCCTGCGTTAGGATCTGCCGAATAGTTTTACCGTCGCTCTGTCACTGTCTGATATTTAATTACAAGAAGTCCTTCAGTGAGCCAAAAACGACTTCAGTAAAAAAAACGAATATAAACCTCCACGCGGGTGAAAGATAATGCTTTTCGATTGTCCTTGCAGTTCTGACTTTTGATTGTTGGCTTTGTTATAACTCACACGTCGTGGTGGTGATACTGCTAGTCCCGTGTTGCTTCAGTTCTTGCTGTCGTCATCTGCTGGGCGCTACTGATGAATGCATCCAATGGAGATGCATGGCGGGTAGCCTATACCACCTGCGCCTGTCTGCGGCCGAGCTATTGGGAGCGTCGGAGTGACCACGTCCCGTGGAGCAGCATTCAAACAATCTGACTTAGAAAATCGTGTAGAAATTTAGCTTCTGACATAAAATTAGTGTATCTGTACTGTTATTGTCATTTATCCTTCAGAAATATAAAGGAATATTATTGCTCATCAATTGCCAATACGTGTTTGCAGTGATCAGTTTATATGCTAAGTATGTCTTACTAATCTTTTTTTACCACCTAAGTTGTAACTTGCTTCTCGCACTATATGTACGGCAAACGGCAAGGAACAGATGTGAATAATTTTAATTTACGAACATGACAGCCTGAATCACGTACTTTCCGCCTTTCGTTTTGGCCAACTCGCGAACACATGATACATTTTTATTTATTCTCATTTTCTGCTTTCTTGCCTACCAACATTTTTTCATCTTCTCGCTACGTCTACCTTTCCTTCTTCGGACTACTAAGCACCTGTTATCTTACGGCTTCCGCCTTGAAATCCTTGGAACTTGCATACTTTTCGTTTGAAAAAGCCTCTTTATGCTGCTTCTTCTGCTTGTAGTTATGTGTATCTATTTTCTGAACTTGTCAGATCCAGCGTGTTCTTAATCATGTTGTCATTAATCTCATGTAAATGTCCTAAGAATGTCATTCTTATATTCATTATTGATAGTGTTATGCTTCTATATTCAGATACTACTTGAGAAAGACAATCTTTGCCTGGTCTTTATTTTCATTCAACCAGCCAAACGGCTGTGGTAACCACTTGCAGCCCTGTATATGGCGTTTACTTCTACGTAACAGTCAGATGGGAATGAGACGACAGATTCTCATAACTCAACAGGTATTGGCTTGCAGATGTATTCTTATTCTGTATTTTCATCTATTGTTGACCATTACTACCTTCTCCACAGTGGAATGCTTCAATAAAATCTTCTCGGTTTCAAGCCGCGACATTTCGAATAAAACATTCGAGCTTTCGATAGTTGTCTCCGCCATCATCATCAGGAGTTAAAATCACTGACTTCAGGGGCTGGAACCGGAGTCCTGCGAATAAAGAAGTAAGGCTCCATCAGGAGCTTCCAGAGTGGAGCGGAGTAGTCCATATGTGGGAGGCAAGTTGGGCAGCTCCTAGCGGCTCCGTCCCGCCACGGGACCGAGTGACGTAACATGCCGCGAGGGGCCGGCACCACGCGTGAAACTGCCGCTTCTGCGTCCCTATAAGCGTTAAGCCTACGTCTTTGTTTTCAGTCAATGAGCGAAAGCAAGTCGTAGGCTTGAGGTTTGACGTTTTTAGGGATGCAGAAGTGGCCGTTTCAAACGTTGCGCCGGCTCCTCCCTCAATATGACGTCACTCGGTCCCGTGACGGAACGGAGCCGTTAGCAGCTGACGAACTTGCCTACCGTGCATGCGCCACTCTGGCCCTCTCTGGAAGCTGCAGGACGCTGTCATTGCTTCTATATAAGCAGATCACCGTGCCCATCCCGGAAATCAGTGATTTTAAATACTGATGACGATGGCTAAGACACCTATCACAAGTTCGAGTTTTTTTTTTTTTATTGGAAATGACGCGGGTTGTAAATCGAAAAGATTTTATTGAATACTACCTCCTGTAGGATTATGTGTCACACATTTTTAAACACCCTACATATACGCGTCCGATGTGGAACGAATCCCCATCACAACAGGGTTACTGAACATTCGAGAGCATTTGGGAGCATTTCAGAATATTCTCTCACGTTCTGGATAATTTTGTAAAATTCAGGAACATTCTACCTTCTCCAACATTCTCGGACATTTTGGGAGGAGTATTCTGGCCAGCGTCAGCCACTTCAACAGTAGACACGCAGCTGTTTCACCGACATCCCATAAGCAGCCGTTTGTACAATCCCCTCTTTTGACGCCGATACCTTCGGACCTAACTCCTGTAGCTCCCAAGTATGACCTTGAGGAATAGAGATCAACCATGTCATATAACTTCCAAGGACCAGCAGCCTTGGATTGCAACATGCATGGACAGACAATGCTTACATTTTTTATAACATATTCCTTCTTAATCTCTAACCCTCTTTGCCTATTTTTGGACCTAACCTTATCCTCATGGTTCAAATGGCTCTGAGCACTATGGGACTCAACTGCTGTGGTTATTAGTCCCCTAGAACTTAGAACTACTTAAGCCTAACTAACTTAAGGACATCACACACATCCATGCCCGAGGCAGGATTCGAACCTGCGACCGTAGCAGTCGCACGGTTCCGGACTGCACGCCTAGAACCGCGAGACCACCGCGGCCGGCTTATCCTCATGATTCGGCTCTCTAATGTGTCTAATTCGTGTAATGTATAAAAAGAACTAGACATTCGCTTGTCTGGAGGAACTGTTGTTTCAAAAGTCTGCTGTAATTTATATTCTTGTACGTCTGGATATATTCTTTTAATTGTGTTGTTCATTGTTTTTATTCCACATGTCGTTTCAAGTTTGGGTTTCCTTTCATTTATTGGAGACATTTTAAACCTCTTTTCTTTAACTAAATTTTACTACTTACTTCAACTTTTGAGAGTCTCCGTTTCACCGATATCTATCAATAAAATTTTGCTGCAGTATTTATACTTCAGATAAACTTAGTTTTCATGTACAGAGACTTTAACGTGCTCTACTTACTACCTGTCCCGTGTAATTTACTTGTATTCTAGGCATGTGCTATACTTTCAGATAAGACTGTAAAAGCATCTGCAAATGGCAGGTGGTCAGGGTCAATACACTGTTTCTTTGTTCCCTGTGTTATAGGTGGTATAAGATATTCTTTTGATTTGTAATTCAAAATTCTTACTATTTTCTGTAACACTCATTTGAAGAGGACAGGAGATGAGCCATCACCTTGTCTTATACCTACAGCGTGTTTCAAAAATGACCGGTATATTTGAAACGGCAATACAAACTAAACGAGCAGCGATAGAAATACACCGTTTGTTGCAATATGCTTGGGACAACAGTACATTTTCAGGCAGACAAACTTTCGAAATTACAGTAGTTACAATTGTCAACAACAGATGGCGCTGCGGTCTGGGAAACTCTATAGTACGATATTTTCCACAGATCCACCATGCGTAGCAATAATATGGCGTAGTCTCTGAATGAAATTACCCGAAACCTTTGACAACGTGTCTGGCGGAATGACTTCACATGCAGATGAGATGTACTGCCTCAGCTGTTCAATTGTTTCTGGATTCTGGTGGTACAACTGGTCTTTCACGTGTCCCCACAGAAAGAAGTCACAGGGGTTCATGTCTGGCGAATAGGGAGGCCAATCCACGCCGCCTCCTGTATGTTTCGGATAGCCCAAAGCAATCACACGATCATCGAAACATTCATTCACGAAATTAAAGACGTCGGCCGTGCGATGTGGCCGGGCACCATCTTGCATAAACCACGAGGTGTTCGCAGTGTTGTCTAAGGCAGTTTGTACCGCCACAAATTCACGAAGAATGCCCAGATAGCGAGATGCAGTAATCGTTTCGGATCTGAAAAATGGGCCAATGATTCCTTTGGAAGAAATGGCGGCCCAGACCAGTACTTTTTGAGGATGCAGGGACGATGGGACTGCAACATGGGGCTTTTCGGTTCCCCATATGCGCCAGTTCTGTTTATTGACGAAGCCGTCCAGGAAAAAATAAGCTTCGTCAGTAAACCAAATGCTGCCCACATGCATATCGCCGTCATCACTCCTGTGCACTATATCGTTAGCGAATGTCTCTCGTGCAGCAATGGTAGCGGCGCTGAGGGGTTGCCGCGTTTGAATTTTGTATGGATAGAGGTGTAAACTCTGGCGCATGAGACGATACGTGGACGTTGGCGTCATTTGGACCGCAGCTGCAACACAGCGAACGGAAACCCGAGGCCGCTGTTGGATCACCCGCTGCACTAGCTGCGCGTTGCCCTCTGTGGTTGCCGTACGCGGTCGCCCTACCTTTCCAGCACGTTCATCCGTCACGTTCCCAGTCCATTGAAGTTTTTCAAACAGATCCTTTATTGTATCGCTTTTCGGTCCTTTGGTTACATTAAACCTCCGTTGAAAACTTCGTCTTGTTGCAACAACACTGTGTTCTAGGCGGTGGAATTCCAACACCAGAAAAATCCTCTGTTCTAAGGAATAAATCATGTTGTCCACAGCACACTTGCACATTGTGAACAGCACACGCTTACAGCAGAAAGACGACGTACAGAATGGCGCACCCACATACTGCGTTGTCTTCTATATCTTTCACATAACTTGCAGCGCCATCTGTTGTTGAAAATTGTAGCTACTGTAATTTCGAAAGTTTGTCCGCCTGAAAATATACTGTTGTCCCAAGCATATTGCAACAAACGGTGTATTTCTATCGCTGCTCGTTTAGTTTTTATTGCCGTTTCAAATATACCGGTCATTTTTGAAACACCCTGTATATTTCTTTACAAGGACCATGAGTGTTACTTTCGAGGTTGCCGCAAAGTGTTTGACAGTCTATACGTACGAATTTAATTTTACAATACTGCTGCTCCCACAAATGTATATCGTTACTGTGACAACTTGCATCAGTTGACGCTGGTGGTGGAACAGCAGTCCTTCATTTCATTATTAGGTCTAGAAATGTGCTGGTTGGACCATAACCGGCCACAACAGTTAAACAGAAACACGATCTACAATATTTTGTCGATAAGAAAGCTAAACAAGTTCACTGACTTTCCTTCCTGTACAGTGTTGGATCTCTATAATTGTGTATATTACGGACAGGTTCACATGATTTGTCTCCAGTGTCTCGATAAATATATTGCTGTTTATAATTTATTTCATCGCTCTAAACAGGTCACACCAGCTGCTTTGACCTGTTGTCCATTCACGTTTTCTCGTTTCTGGTCTCCTTTGGACGACAAGTGCAAACACACAGACCGCTGGCGGCGCAGCCAGCAGAATAGCTGAGACTTGCCGGGGGGTTAGTAGTGATTCGGCTGTTTGGCGCCCTCTCAGTGGTGGGTGTCTCGGAAGCTGAGGCCTGGAGGACAGACCGGAATTTAATCTCGCGGCCAATGCGGAGCGGGGAGCCGGAAGGCGCGGCGCTGCGGTCGGGGGTAGCCACATCTGAGACAGGCACGCTGCCAGACACCCGTCTTCCCCCCCCCCCCCCTCCCCCCTTCCTTAACCCTCTTGCTGCATTTCTTTTGCCGCAACACTGTGCAGGCGACAGATTCTGCGTCTTCTCTGCTCCTTCCATGAAGTAGTAATTGTTTATTTTCTTCTTGCGTGGACGGTAATGCAGTCTTACGCAAAACGGATAACAAGCAAAGTTCAAAAAATTTTGAAAGTGGTTTCAATAATGCGATTCACGTAATTGTAGGTAGCTTTAAATTTTCGTAAACGCATTGTAGGGCGTCTACCGAGTGACAATTATTGAACTATGTGAAAGAAAACGCAAAAGAGTTACAAACTACGGCGTGCGCACGCTTTATTCAACACGTAAACGTTACCACAGGTATTAGTGAAATTCTGCATGACCCGCTGAAGTGTCAGAACATCGATGCTGTCGATGACCTCCTCAATGGTTGGTTTTGGGTTTATTGCTGTACACCATGGCTTCAATATAGTCACACAAAATGGAGTCGCATGTCTTCAGATCCGGAGAACATGACGGCCAATCGAGGCCCATGTCAGCGGCCTCTGTATACACTAAAGCCAGAATTCTCCCCCCCCCCCCCCCCCCCCGAAGTGCTCCTCCTGCTTCGATGGGGTTAAGCTTTGTCTTGTATGAACCACATCTTGTCGAAATCTGGGTCGTAAAGTAATGTATCACATAAAATTTTTAATATAAGGAAACTTTTGATGTCTAGATCGCCATTTTAATTATACAGTTAAAGTTAATAGCTAATTTCGGTTGCCTTCCACATCCATCTTCAGATCTGTAAAGAAGTAGAGGACTACTGGACTAGGAAAATTTCGTACAATAAAGTAATATGTAAAACAATGTATAAGGAGAGCCAACCCCAATGCTAAAATTCAACGTTTAACAAATGCACTTGATGGCGCTGTGCAAGAATTACCATGCTGCTTTTAGGATGACCAACCTCTCAAATCGTAAAAACAAGTTGAATATGTATTAAAAACATCAACGTTAACTACACTGATGCAATGACATGTATTGGTATTATTGGTCAGGAAGACGATGACAGTACGTAGGTAAAAGCTTCGTCAAAAACGAGCCAGGTTTTAAGACTGCTGAAAAAAGTTCCAGACCAAAAATCTCAATCAAGATTGGACCTAAATCCATGAAGTTTTAAAATTGAAACAGGACTTTTTAAATGAGTTTTACCTTGTTTTGGTAAAGTATGTTGTCGGGTTGTTGACACATAAATATATATGTTAGCGTTAAAAGGACTTCATTCCTACCAATCTTTGACCAAACACCAAGGCATCATGTAGTGTCAGAAGGACTTAAGTACAGAACTAAGTCCTTTTAATTCTGAACTCTGTGTGAACAGAATGGAAGTAATTACACACGGAAACAATACACTAAATTCTGACTGCAAAGGTAATACAGAAGAAGCTGCAATTCCCTTGTAGTTTATTGTTCGTGATTATTTGAGAGTTTTGAGATGGCTCACTTAGGTGAAATTGTTAAAAAAACCTACAAAAAAGATAAAAACAGGAGGGGTATCAGGAATGACAGCTCATTTTTAAGGAAGATAATAAAACAAGTTCATGTGAGAGGAGGAAAATACGTAAAAAGTCGGAATAAACTGTGAAAATGATACAATCATGAGTTATACTGAATATTAATATGTTGTGGGCACAGTACTATAAGAAAATAACAATGAAAATGGAACAATGAACGTTCTGTGCCCCGATCTAAACAAGTTAAAATTAAGCCTTGTGCCTGTATGGAATTTAAGTTCTCATCACATGTGGAAGGAAGTGTAGTAACTTGAGAATAACACTATCAACAACAAACAATACTATATTTTGAATGTTTTTGCAAATGAACCGTTAAATGGACTATAAACACCATGCGCTATAAACACCTTAAAAATATGTCTGAATTGCTTCCTAAATGAAAAGTATTGTAATAAACATGATCAAAAATAACTGTACCAGCATTTACAGCAGTCTGAGTTGAAGTCACAGAACTGAAGAAAATGTCAAACAGTCTTTTTAGTTTTCTGAAGAGTAGAGGCAATGAACTTAAGCCCTTTTACCAAATAATGACTGAATGACAAAAATAACAAAACAATGAAGTTAAAATTACAGGACGTAGAAGCTGGCTTATATGCTTAACCGACAATATCACATAAGTGAAAGATAAATCTTACGTAACTATCAAATGACAAAAAAAATTTCGTTACAGTCTAGAGCTAAAAATATGAACATGCCGTAACCTCACAAGATGCTGGTAATAAAGAAGGAAAATGGCCAGTTGTATTAGTAAATTGCATCAAATGTCCATCATTTGCAACTGTACAGTAGATTTTGTAGTGAGAAAAGTAACAAGAATTGTCAGCTGTTCCATAGTTGTGAATATACAAACGACACAATATATAGTAATTTCATAAAAGGAGGTACGTGATTACTTCTTTATAACCCAGAGTATGGTATCTCCCTCTAACTTTATGACCGTTCATCTAAGCTGAAGACGCTAAAGTCGTATGGGTTGGGTGAAGTGAACAGTATATGTTTTCTGTAGTATCTCTAAACATCCCACGTGGAGTGTAGAAATGATTTCTTAATTGTTCATAAGACCATCTGTGACGTATATCATTAGTGCCCCCTCTTACCCGTGGAAAATATTTCGCATCTGGAAACTTAGCTATCGTGAGGTCAATCAGTTGTTGACCTGCGATGGTGAAACGTACAGTTACCTGCAGGCACCCTACCCTTGTAACTGCTTTGTTAGTGGTGATCGGGATGCGAAGAGCATTACCAGTTTTTTGATTAAATATGTGCTGTTTTATAGCTATGAAACTTCATAATGGAATCGGGGTCATCCCTTATGGGAAGTGTTACTTTTGAGTATGAAAGAGCTTCATTGAATTTTTTATAATGAGCCAGTTCGTCCCTTTAAGAAAAACACAGATTCGAAAAACACCTTAATACTGAAATGAGGATTATGTCGAAGAGCAGAACAGTATTACGTGCAAGAGGAAATATTACGTTGTTGAAAACGAATGAGCCAAGAAAAAGGCTGCTTGTAGAGAAAAAACATTCGAGTTCAAGACACTCAGGTTGTAACGGAACTGGGATGTCACATACATACGCAGAATATATTCCGTTCTGTGTTTACGAGTGTATCTACGTAACTATATTTGTATAATATTATGTATAATTGTAATTGGTGTATTGAGTATTAAATACAATAATTAATATTTTACTAATTTGGTTAAAATTATAACAACCTAACAATAAGATTTAATTTGTGTATTGAAACTGCAAACATTTTTGGAAGTGATAACTGTGTCCACTTGCGTTAAACACAATCCTACATCTTCCTACTAGAAGAAGGGATCGGTTGGTAGGACATGTTCTGAGACATCGAGGGATCACCACTTTAGTATTCGAAGGCAGCGTGGAGGGTAAAAATCGTAGAGGGAGACCAAGAGATGAATACACTAAGCAGATTCAGAAGGATGTAGGCTGCAGTAGGTACTGGGAGATGAAGAAGCTTGCACATGATAGAGTAGCATGGAGAGCTGCATCGAACCAGTCTCAGGACTGAAGACCAGAACAACAACAACATCCAACTTTGTATTATGTCATAATTATTATATATTGCTAATCTAACGAGATATTTTGCTTATATCTCTTGAAGGCCACGGAAAAAGACATTGATTTCTACTTCAAAGCACTGAATTTTGGCAATCAGTATCAAACTGTGTCATTCAAAAGGAAAGTTATAAGAACAACTTTCACAAGCATTTTAGGAAGGTGACTATCAACAGCCGTCAAGCAATGTACAAAGTGCATGTTTTACCATCAACTACTTTTATATTGAACCCAAATAATGACCCATTTCAGTCGTGGATCATCTCCATGTATAAGGGTTAAAATGGTTTATACTGCCGCATTATATTTTTCATTACTTAAATAATGTGTAGAGCATGTCATCAATATCAATATACGACACAGGACTTTTAAAAGCAAACGTACTACCACTAAGGGCACACAGTACAGTACTGAAGAGGAGATCAGGGCTATAAGTATTCAATTGTACAAAATACCGAGGAATATTTTGTACAACGCAATACTTATTGTCCTGGTCTTTTCTTTAGTACTGTTCTCTGTATACTTAGCATTAGTATGTTTGCTTCTAAAAGTTCTATGTCGTATATTGATATTCATGACATGCTCTTCCCATTATTTACGTAATGACAAATGTAATGTGGTGGCTTGGTTTAACATTGTAGCCCTTATCTGTGAAGATGGTCCATGACTGAAACGGGTTGATGTTTGGGTTTAAAATAAAAGCAGCTTATGGTCAACCACGCAATTTACACGCTTTCATAAGGCTTCCCACATGCCTTAATCTTTTATATGACTTGGGGTATAGTTTCAAACCGCAGGGTGGTTGCAATTACACTTTCTCTATTTAGAGGACCCCCACGAAACACGAGTGGCCGTAGGACCATGAAATCTTAAGGACGTGCGGAAGACAAATTACAAACCTTTGAAAGGAACATTTTAATCTCTACTTGACAGGGTAAAATGTGTTACAGCGTACCACTTTTAATTTCCATGTGACAAACATCGCTCAATGCGACGATCATCTACTCCCACGACAGCCTGGAACCGCAATACGGATTGCTCCACTGCTGCCTGAAACATTTCAAGTGGAATGCTCATCTTCAGCCTCCAACGTGTGTTAATGTAGCGTCGATAAAGCCTGTCCTATAATTGGACCTACTTGCAGAAATCACGTGGGTACAAAAGCAGTAATTTTGGCGGCCATGCTGTTTGGAATGAACGGCCAATGCTTCGGTTTTCTCCAAACGTGTTACGGAGTAAGCGAGCGACGTCACGAGCAATGGAAAGTGGAGCTCCATGGGGCATCAAAACTGTTTAGTCCGAAGTACCTGTCTCCCGGCCTGTTGGCGATGCAGATCAGAGTAACGTGTATCGTTCACGCTGCATGTCCACGCTGCGTGTCCTTGGTTGTTGTAGCCCGAGTTCCTCCTACGTCATCGTACCAATACCGGCGCTTAATGGCAGGTCATGATACTAACATTACGTACAAAGAAAATCCTGCAGCACTTAGACTGCACATCATTCCTGTAAAGTTAAGTGCCCATAAGGTAAATAGTTTTCCGTCTGCACTGGCTCAACAAGCGAAAGTTTAATTACAAGCATCCTGCATTACGTGTAACAGAATTTCATTGAGTGCAACAAATAGTAGCAGTAAATTTTAGTCTTATCGTGGCAGGTTTTTCCGGCAAGACCCAGTATTTCTCTTACAATACAGTACAGTTGTTAAAAGTGCAAAGATTTCGTTAGTTTTCCAAAAAGATACAATTTTCATATGGAATATCTAATGGTGAGTGTATGGGCACTTTTTCCAGGAAGTGGGAGGGTCACTGCACGAGGCCGACGTAAAGCTCGGAGTGAAATAGTTTGCAGGTACGAAAGGAAGAGCTTCGATAAACGGCCATGACGTTCAGTGCGTTGGAAGCCTTCGTTGTGTAACACCCTTTCCATGAGTAATATAGACCGCGATTACTTCACACAAAAAAATTGTAATAAACAGCAGTTTGCATGTAGTTAATGTATTAATGGTTGACTACAAACCAGTTCTTCACTGATCTTTTAATCAATGCACAGAAACTGAGGATCGTGTAAATATTATTTTTAATGGAATAACGCGTAAAGTACAGTTTTTATACGTCGCTTTACAAGTTGCACAGCGTACGTATATATGCATTGTTATCATACTTCTGTAGTAGCCACCAACTGGAACAGTACATGGTGCAACTCTCCGTACTAGCGTATGCTGCTATGCAAGCCTCTTCGTCTCCGAGTAACTGCTGCAACCTTACTGCATTGTTGCCATAGTCTCCTTTCATTAGTTTTTAGCCACCTTCGCCCACTCTTCCCTCCATTTCCAAATTACAAATAACTTAGTTCAGGATGTATTCTAGCGATCGATCATCCTTTAAGTCAACTTGTGCCATAAATTGGTACGCATGATACAGCATGCTTACCTAATTTGTTCCAAAACGCCGCGCATGAACACGCGATTTTCCGGTGCCCATACCTCGGATTCTACTGGCGATAAAAACGTTGGATCAAGTGTTTTGGATAGCGCTTGCGTTACGGACTTTTTGTATACCCAGCAGAATGTTCGTCTTAGTGTCACTAACCTACAGTACAGGGTCAAAGTATGCATATTGTACACTTCCTCCTGTTTGGGCAAATGGAGCAAACTGGTGGTTTTCTTTTTGTATTTGATGTGGACTATGGTGGGCTTGATGGCACTTACGGAGGCACCATTAATTCATGGGTGGTTCCTGGGAAAACCCAAAAAAGAGGGTTTTTACTATATTTTCGACGTCACTACCGGATCAAAACCCAGCCGAGGATTCCAAGATGACTATGCACAGCAATTGGCTAAAATTTTAACGATGTATTCCAAAGATCCCTATTTTTAACGATGTTGATGGCAAATGAGAGAAAGAGAGGGACACTGTGGCAATGCAACGTAGTTGACCATTACCGAAAAGTGCTAGGATAATAGTGAAGGAGACAGTGTCAGGAGGGGGGAGGGAGGAATAAAGAGAAAGTGGAAGTGAGTGAGAGCCTGAGATAACGAGAGATAGAGTACATGACAGTGACAACGAGGAAGAGAGAAACAATTACAGTGAGAAAAGACAGCAGCAGTAGGAAGGGAGGAATGATATATTAGCTGTAAGAGAGAGCAAGAGAAAGGCAGTGACACTGAGAGAAGGCCATAGTAATGGAACAGAACGAAGGGGGTTGCCATTGTGACGCAGGAGACAATGACAGAGAGACAAAAGAGATAATGACAGTGAGTTGGGCTGAATGAGTGAGTGAGAAATGGCAACTGGGAGTGGATAGATCAGAGCGAATTATGGCGAAGGACTAGTTGGTGTGAGTGAGTTACAGTTAGGGGAGCCTGTTGGAGTCTGAGGTGAGTTACATATTAAAAACGCACTAATATGTTCACATGCCGAAATTTTTGGGAAAATTTGTAAAGTTACTGAGGAAGGTATAATGAAGCAGCTGGTACCCCACTTGTCGGTCAGAATATTTTAAATAAACAGCAACATACTCGCATTTTTTGTGCCCCAATAGGCGAATTTTTCCGCTGTTTTCTTTCTTCCCCAATTCGATTCAGAACCTACTCATTAATTATTTCACCTACCTAACTAACTTTCAGCGTTCTTCTGTAGCACCACATTTCAAAATCTTCTGGTCTCATCTTGTCTGAGCTACTTATCGTCCACATTTCATTTCCATACAGACTACGCTCCAGAAAAATACCTTCGGCAAGAAATAATTAAGACTTGAAGTTATTTTAGACGTTAAAAAATTCCTCTTTCCTCTAAATTTTTCTCTTGGAATCGCCAGTCTTCACTTTATATCGTACTGTTTCCAATATCATCACTTGCTGCCCAAATAACAAACTCGATTACTAATTGTTATGTCTGATTTCCTGATCTGCTTCTCTCGGCGACTGATTTAATTCAGCTGCATTTCATTACCGTTATTCCACTATTGTTGACGTTCATCTTACGAGTTCTTTTCAAGGCACTGCCCACCCATTGACTAGAACTGCTCTTCCAAGGCCTTTGTTCTCTCTGACCGAACTGCAATGCCTTCGACAAACCCCTTTTCAAATATCTACTTACTTTAATCTCTTGTTTATCTTGCAGACTGACTAACAATGAGGATATACTAAAATCCTGTCCCACTCTCTTCTCAAATACTGCTATGCGTTATACCATGGATAAATTAACTTTGTTCTACTAACGTAAAAGTAACGTACTGATACACACATAGCAGGGTCGTTACTAATGGGTTTTGCTTCAGTGAATCTGAAGAGAATATCGACATTTTGTTACCACAATAAATTTTGTAGCTCAGAAAGCTAATAAGTGTAATTATCAATGATTTTTTCTTAATGTAGTGCATTCATGCTTTCTTTCAATAACTTCCAGTTTTTATAACGCAAACTTTCGTGAAGTGAGCAGATCGGGATATTTATTAGTCCTCTGAACCATGTTACAAATCTGTTCAGTTACAGCTTCATCTCTGCCTAGATGGAAATGTATAACACAGAATATGTTAAGGTGTAACTTTTTATTACGTACAGAGTTGGAAACGGCTGGTGCCATATTATAACTAGTACATCATCAAGGATGCCTACGGGGAAAAAGTTGTAAGATCTTTTGAGAGTTTTCCAGTAAACTCAACCGAGCGAGGTGGCGCAGTGGTTAGCACACTGGACTCGCATTCGGGAGGACGACGGTTCAATCCCGCGTTCGGCCATCCTGATTTAGGTTTTCCGTGATTTACCTAGATCACTCCAGGCAAATGCCGGGATGGTTCCTTTGCAAGAGCACGGCCGACTTCCTTCCCCATCCTTCCCTAATCCGAGCTTGTGCTCCGTCTCTAAAGACCTCGTTGTTGACGGGACGTTAAACACCAATATCCTCCTCCCTCCTCCTCAGTAAACTCAGAATGTATTGGGAGGACAATACGTATGAGTACATGTAATGATTAGCTTTACGTATCAACTATTCAAGCGGTTTAAGGTTGCGTGCATGGATCTGATCTGACAGGGTCATACTAGTACACGGCGTGGCTTCCACGGACAGCAATGAAGACACCAGCAAAGACGAAATTACGCACCAATTCTGTGATATTGGTTTCGACTGACGCACAACTCGAATACAGTCCTTCCTACCCGTGGCTGCCATTGGCAGCAGTCAGTTTCTTCCAGCAAGGGAGCTCTGTTACGTTCCCTGTGGTACGATTCCTCAACGCGAGAACATCGTGAATTTTTTAATATTCCTCTCTACATGATGGAGGCAGAAGAAATGAATTTTTCATGACAGATATTCGCGGCGCTAGTACTCATTTCTCGCAGACACTAAGGCGCGCGTCACAAATCCCGCCGTATGAGAACACACGACGGCGGGTAACTGAAGGCGCATCAAATATTGAAGAAGGTCGTCGAGAGGCATAGCGCCGCTCGGGTACCCCTAGCAGGCTTTGATCTTCGTCTCCTCGGACAGCTGCAATCGCTGGCCTGCCTTCGCGCTATTTTGCATTTACGCCGTCTCAGCTGGATGAAATAACTCTACTAATAATCAGGGTCTTTCAAGTGAAACAGTGAATAATTCTGAAATTCAAAGTCGACTTGAAGTATTCGGAGAGTTTTCCACTACACAGATGTCCTGTTTCAGCAAGCTTTGTTTACGAACTTGCCTACTGAGTAAATGACAGTCTGATTTCTATTTTTGCGTTTCATCGATGCCTGTTTACGAACAGGATCGTCAAAATTGACGTGCCGAGTTTGGATCCTCAACTATTTGTCTATTAGTTGAAACAAGATAGGTTCACTGTGCTTGGAATAACCAGGAGTTAACAACAAACGTAACTTAGATATTTTATTTCTGTTCATGTCTTCTAACTGTGAAGGTTCAAGATAATTTTGATGGGAGATTATTGTACATAGCTTTGCTAGAAAATCTAGGACCTGGACGAGTAAATTCTAAGCGTAATGACCCTTTGTACACACCGAGCGAGGTAGCGCAGTGGTTAGACACTGGACTCGCATTCTGGAGGACGACGGTTCAATGTTACTGGGACTTTTAAAATGTTAATAGCAGTCCTAAATCGTGTTTATAAATCAACTGCAGCGACCGCGGAAAAACGGTTTAGGAACGTAGGGGTGGCGCTTATCTCGTGCAGAATTTCGACGACTGCTCTGCGGCCATTTGGACAGCCGCGGCGTGACCTGCTGTCCGCATTGTGTCGGCTCGCGATGGGCGTTCCCTCACGCTGTGTAGTAAACACAACAGCCTTCGGCGAACCGTATTGTGTCTGGTGTCACCTTTTACAACCTGCATTTAAGTTAATGATGCCCTTCGTATCGCTTTGATTTGCTGCCTGTCTGCAAAATTGCCAACCCTGCCACATGTAATTCTCAAGCAATAAAACTACAAATCTACAATCACTATTTGATAATATTGAATAAAAGTAAAGGAATATGCTATTTTCCAGTGAAGTTAATTCGAGCTACATATAAAACTACGTAGTTTGCATAACAAATATCGATGAAACTCGAGAAAACCCTCATTTTCGCCTTTCTTTCACTATGCCTGTAGCTCGGGTGTCTTCAACTTTTCTTTTTCGTACTTCATTATTTCGTATCGCCTCACATTCTTACATTCTTCTTTCTGGTTTTAAGACGTAAATGTAATTCTTGGATACATATATTTATTCTCGCTCCTGACATTTCTAATTTTTTCTCAAAGGGCTCATGTAGCCTCTTTTTTTTTTTTCTTTTTTTAAGGGAGGTCTATTTCTTGCTGTCCACGGCCTCTCGTTTGAGGATGCTGACAATGAATGTTCAGTAACATTGTTGCTGATGGTTGGTAGTGTTTTGAAACATCCCCTTGGAAAAATTAATCAATTACTGTGCTGATAACGCCTTACGTTATTTGATTTTCAAGCAGCTGAGCAGAACTGAACGTACTCAGACATTTCTCTCTTTACTTATTCTGATCAACACTAAACTGACACACAATATTTTTAGAGCAATGCAATCTGACTTGCAATAATCCCTACACAAGAATGGCCCTGACTAACAATAACCTATACCTTTCATGAATCACTTACCTCACAAAAATAGTGCCAGCTAAATAAAAGATTCTAACTACTGAAGGCACTAACTACTGATAGGCATAGTTAGCAAATGAAAGATTTTTATAGAGAACAAACAATGTATTTACCTTAATAACATTCAAAAGTCTTCATATATATATAGGGTGTCCCAGCTATCTTCTCCATCCAAAATATCTCTGGAACAATAACAGCTATTGGAAAATGACTTTCACCGGTATCAATGTAGGGCTGGGGCCCATGAATGTACATATTTGGAAACATTCTAAAACGAAAGCATATGTGTTTTTAACAAAAACTTATGTTTTTTTAAATGGACCTCCTATATTTCTTCTTCAGCAATCCATAGCAAGACAAAGCACATACACAATGGCGTTGATTGCATCGCAATATTCCCATTACATCCCGAGATATTCAGACGCGCACCTGACGCTTGAAACACCCGACATGCACTACTAGCGCACGTCCTGAGGCTCAGGCGTGAACCCCATGCTGCCCGTAATCGCGATGTGATTGACATGTGTAATCACAATTCCATACTTAACAAGAGGTCCGAAACGAATAATATGGTCTGCTGCCATCAATTCTCACAAGCACATAATGGTTTCCCTCTTGCACGTTTTACGTATCTACGTACACAATATGAACCAGTACCGATCGGTGTACACCCGTCAGGTTGTCTTATTGTCTTATTTATCCTGCACACCCAAAATAAGATTTATCTAATGCGTTATATGACCCATTGTGCCTGTCGCGCAGAGCCTGGCTCTACCTAGTCAAGTGTCCAACGTAGTTCCCACTACTGCCACAGTTACCACTTCGCCTTGTTTATGATTTGCGACCCATGCAAACTCCTGTACTCCACCACCCTCCGAGCATCCCATTTGTTGTTGCTTTGGCGTGCAGTACACCGCTTGCCAGTGTAGTCGTGCATCAGAGGAATCTAGTGACGGCACGGAGGTAGTACACGTTGTGAATAAACGTTGTGTTGTGGAACTTATATTGTACAGTATAATGTACACAAATGAAGATATGGTAGAAATGTTGCTGACGGGAAAAACGTTATGAGATTGTTTGTTTGTTGATAGTACTGTTAGCGAACATTATGATTAATAAGTTAATATGTCTGTTTTCTACCCTACTCTAGATACCTGTACTGTACCCTGTTGTAGGTGGACGAAATGCTGTTCAGGCAGAACGACTGTACAGAAGACGATTCCCTGACAAGCCATCGCCTTCGCGCCGGATGTTTAGTCGCCTCACATCTCGTCTACGTGAAACGGGAAGCTTAAATCCAAGACCTCGACATCGTCCTAGAACACGCACAGATGAACGTGCTGAAGTTGCTGTGCTCGCTACCATAGCTGTGAATCCTCAAATCAGCCCACGTCAAATTGAACGTGAAGTTGGTGTGTCGAAATCAAATGCACAGCGTATTCTTAAACGTCATAAATTTCATCCTTACCATGTTCATTTACACCAGGATCTTCATGGAAATGACTTTCGCAATAGGGTAACATTTTGTCGGTGGGCTTAGCAAAAACTTCTGACTAATCCAAATTTTTTTGCAGATGTTCTCTTTACCGACGAGGCATCATTCTCCAACAGAGGAATTGTCAATATGAGGACTATGCATTATCGGTCCGCAGACAATCCAAAATGGCTCCGTCAGGTAGAGCATCAACGTCCGTGGAAAGTTAATGTTTGGTGTGGGATTATTGGAGATACCATTATCGGACCTTTCTTTATAAATGGCATCCAAAATGGCAGACAATACTCCAGATTTATACGACACAATCTTCCTGTTCTCTTGGACACCGTACCTCTGAACCGGAGAATGGTCATGTGGTATCAGCATGACGGATGCCTTGCACATAACGCCTTACGAGCACGACGACTTCTGAACCGTAAGATCCCTGGTAGGTGGATTGGACGAGGTGGCCCAGTTAGGTGGCCTGCCAGATCTCCGGATCTTACACCGCTGGATTATTTTCTTTGGGGAGCAGTGAATGATGCTGTTTACCAACATGAACCAACAACACCAGAGGACATGAAGCAACGCATTATTGATGCTTGTACAGCCATCAAATAGGAAACAGTAGCACGAAGTAGGGCATCCTTCATCCGCAGAGTGACCCTATGTATGCAAGACAATGGGCATCACTTTGAGCATGAGATATGAACACTATGTTTAGTATGTAGTGCTGGTATCACAGTGGAAGTTTCTATGAAGGGCCATTTTACCCAGTGATGTTAAGAAACATTTGTTTGCAACAATTTGTCATTTAACGCATTAGATAAACATAACATTGATAATTATGTGCTAATAAAACTAATTGGTTAAACATGTTTACATTCATCTTCTATGTCCTACCTGAACTTCCCAAATCAAAACATTTTTACCTAAACAACGGTAAAACTTTTAGTCCACTTGCTCGTTTCACTAAAACCGTCAACATGAATTTTACTATTACGAGTGAATGATTAACTGTCACTTGCGCTAGATCTACAGTAAAGTAAAGTATTAACGTTGAACGTCATTACCTTTTTAGTAACGGATTAACGATAAGCGAAGTTAAATTTGTGACTAACGTTGCGGTACACAGATATGTTACAGAACCGCATCACCCCCAGCCTATGGGATAAATACCTGCTGGAATGTACGACGTTAATGCAGGATGGCAGCAGACCGTGCTATTCGTTTCGGACCTCTTCATAAGTATGGAGGTGTGATTACAGATGTCAATCACATCGCGATTACGTGCAGCATGGGGTTCACGCCTGAGCCTCAGGACGTACGCTAGCAGCGCATGTCGGGTGTTTCAAGCGTCAACTTCGCGTTTCAATATCTCGGGATGTAATGGGAATATTGCGATGCAAACAACGTCATTGTGTATGTGCTTTGTCATACTATGGATTCCTGAAGAAAAAATATAGGAGGTCCATTTAAAAAAAACATAAGTTTGTTTTAAAAAACACATATGCTTTCGTTTTAGAATGTTTCCAAATATGTACTTTCATGGGCCCCAGCCCTACATTGATACCGGTGAAAGTCGTTTTCCAATAGCTGTTATTGCTCCAGAGATATTTTGGGTGGACGAGATAACTGGGACACCCTGTATACGGACATACGTCCATATCGTCCCCTCTGAAAGTTCTTCCATCTCTCTCCCTACATCCACCACTGCTGGCGGCTCACCTCCAACAGCGCAAATCTGAATGTACTGCTATCCTTATTCAAATCCGCATATCTAGGACAAGTTCCTCCGTAATCACGATTGCGCTGTCCTGAGCGTTGGAAAAACTCTGGATGATTCTCGGTAACCACCAGATGCAAGTGTTGCATAGACAGCATCACAATCAGCCCTGGTGGGAAGTGGATATACATGTAGACTGATCATCTGCACCACTTGCGAAGACATTTTGTCCAATAGTAGGATTATAGCATCGTCGCCTGCTGTCTTAAACATGTTAACCTTGCCTTGGCTCCCTTTTTTGTTTTGCTTCTCGTTTGAATATGTCACAAAAAAATTCACATAATTTACTGTTATTTTCTGTATGAATTCATTCTAAATAAAACAGTTTGCAAGATCTTCTCGTGGTTGGTCTCCTGCAAACGTTGCACCATCCGTTTTCTCGTTTTTAGTTACTTCTTTCATTTTGGAAATGACGCTCACAAACACACTTTTCCCATTATCAGAAAATTCGGATGCTCTCTTCTCTGTTTCAGAAGTAGTTTTCCATTTTCTTTGCATTATTACGACGTACTTTCGAAAGTAAATGTAAATTACTACTCGAAGAGATCAAATAGTTCTACTTAATTACAGTTACACAGTGAGGTGACAAAAAGTCATGGGATAGCGATATTGGCACATACAGAGGGCGGTATTATCACGTACATGAGACATCCAAGAGCAGTGCACTGGTGTACGCGTCATTTTTACTCAGGTTATTAGTGTTACAAAAATTCCGATGTCATCATGGCCGCACTACGGGAATTATCACACTTTGAGAGCAGGTTTTTATTTGGAGCTAGAGATATGGGACATTTCATATCGGAAGTCGTTAGTGAACTCAGCTTTCCGGGGTCCACTGTGTGATGTGTGTGCCGAGAATACCAAATTTCGGACGTTGCCGTAGACAACGCAGTGGCCGACGGCCTACACTTAACGACCGACAGCAACGGCATTTGCGTGGGGTTGTCAGTGATAACGGACAAAGAAAGCTGCGTGAAATGACCACGCAAATCACTGTGGGACGCACGCCGAATGTATCCGTTACGACGGTGCGGTGAAATTTGGCGCTAATGGACCATGGCAGCGGACGACCGACGCGAGGGTCTTCGTTAACACAACGACATCGGCTGCAGCGCCTCTCCTGGGCTCCGCATACTATCGGTAGGACCCGAGACGGTGGAAAACTGTGGCTTTGTGAGATGAGTTCCGATTTCAGTCCGTGGCAGGGTTCGAGTTTGATACAGACACCGCGAAGCCATGGACCTAAGTACACTACTGGCCATTAAAATTGCTACACCAAGAAGAAATTTAGATGATAAACGGGTATTCATTGGGCAAATATATTATATTAGAACTGACATGTGATTATATTTTCACACAATTTGGATGCATAGATCCTGAGAAATCAGTACCCAGAACAACCACCTCTGGCTGTAATAACGGCCTTGATATGCCTGGGCATTGAGTCAAACAGAGCTGGGATGGCGTGTACAGGTACAGCTGCCCATGCAGCTACAACACGATACCACAGTTCATCAAGAGTTGTGACTGGCGTATTGTGACGTGCCAGTTGCTAGGCCACCATTGACCAGACGTTTTCAATTCGTGATAGACCTGGAGAATGTGCTGGACAGGGCAGCTGTCGAACATGTTCTGCATCCAGAAAGGCCCGTACAGGACCTGCAACATGCGGTCGTCCATTATCCTGCTGAAATGTGGGGTTTCGCAGGGATCGATGAAGGGCAGAGTCACGGGTCGTAACACATCTGAAATGTAACATCCACTGTTCAAAATGCAGCCAGTGCGAGCAAGAGGTAACCGAGACGTCTAACCAATGGCACCCCACGCCATCACGCCGGGTGATACCCCAGTGTGGCGATGACGAATATGTGCTTCCAACGTGCGTTCACCGCGATGTCGCCAAACACGGATGCGACCATCGTGATGCTGTAAACAAAACCTGGATTCATCAAAAAAATGACGTTCTGCCATTCGTGCATCAAGGTTCGTCGCTGAATACATCATCGCAGGCGCTCCTGTCTGTGATACAGCGTCAAGGGTAAACGCAGCCTTGGTCTCCGAGCTGATAGTCCATGCTACTGCGAACATCGTCGAACTGTTCCTGCAGATGGTTGTTGTCTTGCAAACGTCCCCATCTATTGACGCAGGGATCGAGACGTGGCTGCACGATCCGTAACAGCCATGCGGATAAGATGCCTGTCATCTCGACTGCTAGTGATACAAGGCCGTTGGGATCCAGCACGGCGTTCCGTATTACCCTCCTGAACCCATCGATTCCATATTCTGCTAACAGTCATTGGATCTCGACCAACCAGAGCAGCAATGTCGCTATACGATAAACCGCAATCGCGATAGGCTACAAACCGACCATTATCAAAGTCAGAAAAGTGTTGTTACGCATTTATCCTCGTTGCACGAGGCATCACAACAACGTTTCACCAGGCAAAGGCGGTCAACTGCTGTTTGTGTATGAGAAATCGGTTGGAAACTTTCCTCATGTCAGCACGTTGTAGGTGTCGCCACCGACACCAACCTTGTGTGAATGCTCTGCAAAGCTAATCATTTGCATATCACAGCATCTTCTTCCTGTCGGTTAAATTTCACGTCTGTAGCACGTCATCTTCGTTGTGTAGCAATTTTAATGGCCAATATTAAAGAGCATATATTGTTGAAATTAAAGTGTAGAATATTACATGAAAATGCAGGCATAATCAGCGAGTCTCGTTGATGAAAACTATTTGGATTACGAGTAGAATCGTTGCGTTTTGTTTTCGCAGTGTTTCAAAGAGTACCCTAGTACTCATCTTCAGAGGACATCTTTCCTAGCCGTGTTGATGGGATGTCTCAAGCAAGCGACCTGCCATATCACTGCCTTTTCCCGACGCCGCTGGAAACAAAAACACTCTGCTGAGGAGAATCGCCTTCTTGATGAGTAGTTTTGGAGCATCTTGACTCTGTGCTGGATATTCCTGCTTAGAGGCTTGTTATGAATGAATGCTGGCTTTCTCCGGGAAGATCATTGATGAATTCTTCTCGGGTTACCAGTATAGTCGTTGCGTTGTATTGTTGCAAAGTTTCAGTTAATTTTCTACTCGTTCTCTTCATCCAAAATTAGATAATACTATTTAGGAAAATGTGGTGATTTGATAAACATTCAGCACCGTATTGAGGATCACGTGATGGGGGTTGCTGGAATCTAATAATTTGGACTGGGATGCGGGAGGTATCTGACTAGATGTTGGGTTGAGAAGGTTAATGGATTTGTGGGATGGAACTGATAGTTGGGATGGAGGTGTTTGGATAGGAGTGTGGTGCCAGCGAGACGAGGAAATGATTTGTTAGAGTCATCATTTGGGATGGGATTGTGATTCGAAGGAGGAGTAAATTGTGAGGATAGGATCACGGCCTGGAACGGAAGGCGACTGAGACTCTTTCGGGAATTTATGTAGAAAGTAGGGAGATGGATGACTGTTAGCAGAATATGAAATCGGTGGGTTCAAGATGGTAATACGGAACGCCGCGCTGGATCCCAACGGCCTCTTATCACTAGCAGTCGAGATGACAGGCATCTTATCCACATGGCTGTAACGGATCGTGCAGCCACGTCTCGATCCCTGAGTTAACAGATGGGGACATTTACAACAACCATCTGCAGGAACAGTTCGACGATGTTTGCAGCAGCATGGACTATCAGCTCGGAGACCATGGCTGCGGTTACCCTTGGCACTGCATCACAGACAGGAGCGCCTGCGATGGTGTACTCAACGACGAACCTGAGTGCACGAATGGCAAAACGTCATGTTTTCGGATGAATCTAGGTTCTGCTTACAGCATCGTGATGGTCGCATCCGTGTTTGGCGACATCGCGGTGAACGCATATTGGAAGCGTGTATTCGTCATCGCCATACTGGCGTATCACCCGGCGTGATGGTACGGGGTGCCATTGGTTACACGTCTCGGTCACCTCTTGTTCACATTGACGGCACTTTGAACAGTGGATGTTACATTTCAGATGCGTTACGACCCGTGACTCTACCCTTCATTCGATCCCTGCGAAACCCCACATTTCAGCAGGATAATGCACGACCGCATGTTGCAGGTCCTGTACGGGCCTTTCTGGATACAGAAAATGTTCGACAGCTGCCCTGTCCAGTACATTCTCCAGATCTATAAGGAATTGAAATCGTCTGGTCAATGGTGGCCGAGCAAGTGGCACGTCACAATACGCCAGTCACTACTCTTGATGAACTGTGGTATCGTGTTGAAGCTGCATGGGCAGCTGTACCTGTACACGCCATCCAAGCTCTGTTTGACTCAATGCCCAGGCGTATCAAGGTGGTTGTTCTGGGTACTGATTTCTCAGGATCTATGCACCCAAATTGTTTGAAAATGTAATCAAATGTCAGTTCTAGTATAAAATATTTGTCCAATGAATACCCGTTTATCATCTATATTTCTTCTTGGTGAAGCAATTTTAATGGACAGTAGTGTATAAAGTTAATGAAAGAATGTCAATGGCCGTTTCCACTCCAATTCTTCCAATTCTCCACCCCGGCGGGGAAAGTGTATAAAACTTTTAAATATTAAAAAAAAAAAATCAGTGTTCTGGAATCGATGAATATACCTTGGAGATACGAAGGAGAATCTTGGCGCAGGAGTGCTTTCTTGCTTATTGGAGTTCCGACCACTAAGATGAAAATCCGTAACTGGAAGACGATCATGCGGAAATGGCAGTGAGACAAGCGGTGGATTGACGAGCTCGTTTTTATAACCGATTTCAGCTCTGTATTGTACATGGTAACGGGTAAAAATGGTAAAAAAGAATTATTGTATCCTAGCTCCATCATTTTGACTTAGCTTCAGGCAGGGCATGAGCTGTTATGCTAACTACTCCACAGTACTTGGGGCTGGCTCTCTTGCTATTACGCTGAGTTGGCGACGCCACAACGATATTGCTGAATGAGGTACGCTAACTTTCCGCCAAAGGCCCGCCAGTGGGTGCCATCGAGGGAGGTACACAAGAGGGTGAGCGAGGCAGCGGCACTAACAGCGGGTCGCTCTCTTGCCTGCCAGCTTCCTTACCCTCTGGACGTATCCACCAGTCCTTCCTATTGAGGGCGAAATGCTCTTTCCGTACCACGTGCGGTTCACTCCGCGACCACAGCCAGTTTTCATGAATACTGTACCAATTAGTGAGTAGTTCTTGGAAATAAAAACCCGTTTTCCCCTGAATCCTGGCATTTCTCAATTTATGTATCGGACAAATATTCCGGGATGCCCGCCTGGACACCTTACACCATCCTGACATGCACAGTATTTTGAGGCGGTAGTAAGTCAGTTCTGGAAAATCTGTTTAACGTGAAGCAGGAAGAAGATGCTGTAATTAGCTGCCTAACAATGCCCAGCTGTAAGACGTATATCATGACGTAAAGTTTGCGTTGCATTGTGATATAATTTGTAGTGCCACCCATGTACACAAGCAGAATATGAGATAGGTCGTGACTGTGTACAAAGCCAGCTGTCTGCAAGTTACATAAAACTTCCTGCTACTAAAACCAGTATGTAATAGTCGCCGCCTGCCGAGGTGCCAAAGCGGTTATAGGCACTTCAGTCTGGAACCGCGAGACCGGTACGGTCGCAGGTTCGGATCCTGCCTCGGGCATGGATGTGTGTGATGCCCTTAGGTTAGTTAGGTTTAAGTAGTTCTTAGTTCTAGGGGACTGATGACCTCAGATGTTAACTGCAATAGTGCTCAGAGTTATTTTAACCATTTCAATAGTCGCCTTTCTTACTAGGTCATTAACTTCCAGCATCTATTCCATAGACGTCTAGTGACATATCCGCGAACCCACAGTGGTGACCTACGGACGGAGAATTTGCATTATTTAGACCTACAAAAGTTTCGTCATCACAAAACTGTAACTCCATTATAAGCTTCCAGCGGGTGCGAATTTAAACCGTGAAATCAGTTCCGGGAATTGTTTCTGTTTCAACAGAGGTACAACCGGTCATTTAATTTATTTACATAATTACGAAGCTCATGTATTTCGTTTACATTTTTACACTCACAAACGAACTATATTGGAGGGAGTCATTATAAATTTGCAGGTGAATAATTAATTGCTAACAGAAAAAAACAGGAAACCACCACAATCATTATACTGCATTATAGTGAAAGGAAATTGTACTTATATTTATATGCACTGTTTCGTGTTTAACTTCATATGCATACGCAAACCCGCGGTAAAGGGTAATTATACGTAAATGTGATTTTGAGGCACTGTCTCGTTTCCCCAATGCGCCTACTGTGTGTAAGTGGCAGAATGATCTGCATCTACGTCTACGTCAACACTATAAGACAAATAAAAAAAACTACGCGAGGGGTGGGGGCTAGCAGTATATTTAACACTAAATTCTTCTAGAATATTCATATGGAAATGATGCTCTAAGCCCTCCCCCCTTTTCTAACTCCAACTTTTACTGTTGCGCATGGATCAAGAAGAAACGCGAACTGACTGTAATCAACCCAGCAAGTGGAGTAGAAAAGAGTTTAGCACCTGCAATAGTTTAATTTCATAGAAATTAATTTGATAAAGGAAAGTTTCATTAACGTAGTGAGAAATGAAAGGGTTGCTCTACCTATCTACAGACTGAAAGTTCTTTCCAAAATAACAATTTGATTTATTATGAATAAACTCAAAATAATAAACAAAACACATGAAACATTTACAATGCGTCAAATTGGATACTCAAATAAATGCTGTGAAGGTGAAGTTGTCCATAAACTAGCTTATGACATTTATGACCAAGTGGTATGTGGAGCCAGTTCCTTGCAACACAAATCTTAAGAGAAACACCCAGCCAATCCAACATTAATTGCTGCTACAATAGTGAGAACTTGGACAATGAACACCCAACATAGAACCACGTTAGGAAAGACGGGAAAAGGCGCGTTCTGCTGAGCTCTGATTATCACACAGAAAATTCCCTAGTCTGCCGGTGCTGCGGACATACCTTACCAAGCCGTCTTCTAGCACCATCTGTCATACCAGAGGCGATTGCTGGTTGCTTCGACGTCCCGTCGTGGTGATGATAGTGTCGCGAGTATAGCCCGAAACAATCTATCCTGGTCTGGTTGTTCCAGACTAAGGACTTCATAGTGACACAAATGCGTCTTTGAGGGACACGAAGAAGGCTCGAAACACAATCACTGACGATTGATTGATTCTAACAACCGAAGTCAGACAGTAACTCCGATACAGTCAACTTTAGCCAAAACTGCTAAAGACGGACAACTTATGCCACTTGTACGCTGAACGCTCAATTGCCAACTGTACTCGGAAAGTTACGTTGAAGTCGAAACTTCAGCAACTTCGTCAAAAAGTTACAGTTAAATGAAAGTATATTAGACAGCCAACGGAAGGCAGGCTGTCCAGAGCAGCGAGAGCTCAGTCTTGTAACCTACACCGACCGAAAGGCGAAAGCTGACTCTACCAAGAGCACCCGTACAAGCCAAACACAGAACATTACCGCCCCCACCACAGTGGCCATGGTTAAACGTGCCAATCAGCAACTCGAAAACCGGCGGTAAATTCCTCTCTATTACCGAAGCGCTACTATTCCACCAATGGAGACACTTGGTGCCAATTTCTGCGCCGATTTAGCTACGTCATGGAGCTATCTCCTGAGCAAGCCAATCACAGTTATGATTTTGCAGAAAACGCGGGAATTTTCCCGCCAAGACTGCCTGGGAATGCAAGTCATTCCCACGCCTCGCTGG
Organism: Schistocerca serialis cubense; assembly: GCF_023864345.2. Taxonomy (NCBI): domain Eukaryota; kingdom Metazoa; phylum Arthropoda; class Insecta; order Orthoptera; family Acrididae; genus Schistocerca; species Schistocerca serialis. The sequence continues at coordinate 196,295,227 of NC_064638.1, read as the reverse complement.
TGTTTTCACTCTGTTTCTGCGAAGTAACGGAATCTCTAACCCCAGCCACTCGTTCAGGCTCCTATGGACGTGTCAACCCCGCTCTTATGACTATGTCGGCGTCTGGACAGCATCCACTCGACTCCCTCACATCCGTCGGCATAACCTTTTCTAGATCAGTAGTACCCGCCTGTCACCGGACCACCCAGGTGACGAAACACGCTGCGTGGGAAGTCCGCATGTGAAGGAATAGCAACTTTTCACCGCATGTGATTAGAAAAGAAAATATTCATATCTTCTGCGTACTCAATACTAGCATTGTAATGACAACATTCGGCTATACTTCCCCAAATAGAATTACTCAGAGTAAGATATATACTGGGTGATCAAAAAGTCAGTATAAAATTGAAAACGTAATAAACCACGGAATAATGTAGATAGAGAGGTAAAAATTGACACACATGCTTGGAATGACATGGGGTTTTATTAGAATAAAAAAAAAGGATTACAAAATGTCTGACAGATGGCGTCGTTTGGTGATAATCGTGTGCTAGGCCGCCACTTACGTCATGCTTGGCCTCCCAGGTCCCCAGACCTCAGTCCGTGCGATTATTGGCTTTGGGGTTACCTGAAGTCGCAAGTGTATCGTGATCGACCGACATCTCTAGGGATGCTGAAAGACAACATCCGACGCCAGTGCCTCACCATAACTCTGGACATGCTTTATAGCGCTGTTCACAACATTATTCCTCGACTACAGCTATTGTTGAGGAATGATGGTGGACATATTGAACATTTCCTACAAAGAACATCATTTTTGCTGTGTCTTACTTTATTATGCTAATTATTGCTATTCTGGTCAGATGAAGCACCATTCTGTCGGACATTTTTTGAACTTTTGTATTTTTTTGTTTCTAATAAAATCCCATGCCATTCCTAGCATGTCTGTCAATTTGTACCGCTCTATCTACATTATTCCGTGATTTATTCAGTTTTCAAATTTATGCTGACTTTTGAGTTGGGTTGGGTTGTTTGGGTAAGGAGACCAGACAGCGAGGTCATCGGTCTCATTGGATTAGGCAAGGAAGGGGAAGGAAGTCGGCCGTGCCCTTTCAAAGGAACCACCCCGGCATTTGCCTGGAGTGACCTAGGGAAATCACGGAAAACCTAAACCAGGATGGCCGGACGCGGGATTGAACCGTCGTCCTCCCGAATGCGAGTCCAGTGTACTAACCACTGCACCACCTCGCTCGGGGCTGACTTTTGATCACCCGGTATATGAGCGGGGGCAAGTCACTGTGTGCATCGTAAAGGCATGCCACCTCTAAACTACTCTCCACGAAGGAACTATCCGAACAAGACCGAAATCGGCAGTGGTGGTGTGCATGCACAGGCAAAAAAATGATACGTATTTTAGAATAACTGAATGCTTTATTCAGTAGTAAGAGCTTTACAAATCGAGCAAGTCAATAATGTGTTTGTCAGGCCCTGGCCGTTATACAAGTAGTTATTCCACTTGGCATTTATTTGTGGAATTGCTGAATATTCTCTGGAGGAGTATCGGGCAAAATTTTGTCCAACCGGCCCTAGCTGGTTCTCACCTGAGAACAGATCTGGTGACCTTGCTGGCAGGATTTTACAAGCACGAGAACAGTCATTAGAAACTCTCACCTTGTGTGGACAAGCATTATATTGCTGAAATGGAAGCTGAGGTTGGCTTACCACGAAGGGCAACAACACGCGGCGAGAATATCATCGAGGTACCGCTGTGCTGTCCCGGTATTGCGGATAACAATCACAGGTTTCCTGCTATGGAATGACATGGAGTCCAATCACTCCACGTTGTTGGACTATAAGGCAGGTGACGGTCAGGTAGGTATCCCCCTGCTGTTCGGGACGTCTCCAGACAAGTTTTCGCTCATCATTGGACCTCAGTTCGAAGTGGGTGCTATCACTAAAGAGTCCAGTAAATGAGATTCAAGGCCGAAGACGTGTCTGGAGAGCCCTGGACAGCGGCGGAGTATCAAACTGAATGTCGAAAACCAGGAGTGATGGTCTGGGGTGCTGCATATTTCATTTGAGGACCCCTTCCGTTGTCATTCGCGGTATCCTTGCAGCACAGCGATATGTCGACGTTATTCTGCTCCCAGTTTCGTTGCTCTTCACAGCAAGCCATCCTGGGCTTACATTTCAGCAAGATAATGTCTGCCCTCAAACAGCTAAAGTTTCTACCGATTGCCAAACCCTACCTTGGCCAGCTTGGTCACCAAATCTACTGGACAGAATTTACCACGATACCTCCACGAAGACTTCCTACAACACTGTCAATCAGTGCCAAGACCAATGTCTGCTTGCTTAATAACCAGAGGTGGACCAGTGCGATTCTGACTTGCTCAGTACGTGGAGCTTTTCCTCTTAAGTAAATCACCCTATTTTTCTGAAATCCGTATCATTTGTTTGTCTGTGCAGACACATCTCATCTACCAATTTCCGTCAAGTCTAGATAATTCCTTTGCGTTACGTCGCTTTTTTCTCCTAGAGTTTATATCTTTACTCCCTCAACCGAAGGGAGGTGCATGGCAGTGGGTTCTTCTCAGTGTACCATTCATTACGGCTTTTTCTCATTCATCCACGCGTGTGTCACGGGAAGAGTAATTGGTTTGTCACAATCTTGGTTGTTGTGAAATTTTGAGTTCATTTAAGAACGTCTGCAGAAAAGTGCTCTTTTTAAATGCCCATTTGTAAATTGTGAATAGTGACCCATGGAAGTTTTATTTTAATACTACCTGACTTTACATTAGGAACAAGTTAGCACAGGGATCACTTTGCGCAAAGGTTAATTAATGAGCTTCAATAAGTATTTAAATGAATGATAATAGTGGGGTGTCAGTACTGGTAGGTAGGAAACCAGAGCACAGGGGCTGATGAAGTAGAAATATTGAGTGCAACAGATGATACACATTTTAATTTATAATGTATTTCAAAAGGTTCACTTTGTTATTTACATAAACAGTGATTGACTAACAACCAATATGATGAAATTACTACAGTTAAATCTGCATTAAATAAAGCGGCTAGGCAACAAACCGACGGGACACTCTTAAAAAAATTCTTCACCTTCCTTTGTTTTTTAAAAAGCCCTTAACAGCAGTTAATCAACAGTTTTATTGTTTCTCCCTTTTCTTTGCTCCACCTATCTTTAGATAGATTCAGTTATTGCTGCGTTTTATAAAAAAATAATTTCAGACAACTATTAGCACATTATTATAAGGTAACAGCAACAGAGATTACTACTGAACACTCAATTTAACGTGCCACTCCTTATGAATCAATTGTGCATGACAACTAATAGTAAAGGAAACTCCTTACACAAACATTACCTTGCCCTGGCGTCAATCTCAATACGGTCAAACTGAGAACTAGAGAAGCGAAAATTTTCCAACTAGGCACAGACGATTCTAAAAACTTTTCTGGTTGCCATACATTAAACAAACCGTTGTAAAACAAATTACAGCTGAACAGCCAGTCCTAACTACCACCACTTGCTGTTAATTAAAAAGAATAAGCCCCTTTCCATTTTGCAAATCTTATCTTTCGGACAATCTACAATAACTAATGCTTCTAGGAAGAGCAAAAAATGTAAATCATCCAGTAGGCAGTTTACTCTACACCTGTCAACTTTCTGATGTTGGTACATGTCTTTCTCTAACTTGGCATCCCATGTGAACCCTGACATGGTATAACAGAAGGCGGAATACAGCGTGTATATGTCCATACATACACTCCGGCGTTCACCAGAAATATCCACAAGCGTGTGTGTCTGTTTGTGTGTGTGTGTGTGTGTGTGTGTGTGTGTGTGTGTGTGTGTGTGTCTGTTTTTCCATGTACAGTCTTGCATAATCCCCTGAGCCACGAATGTAGGACTCCTGACAAACATTCACTACAAGACCATGCTATGCTCCAGCTGTTGCCTATAAGTTTACTGATGAATGGGGCTACGTTGGGCAGCGAGGTTTTTTTGAATCCCTCCATCGAATCGAGGATTTCGTATTGAAAGACCACTTCTTCATCACAAGCTGAATATTCGCGTCATCAGTTTGTGCACGTCGAGTGATCTGCGTGTCCTTCTGACACAAGTTTATGAAGCGGTTCATGCATAAATCTAATCGCATCTGGGAAGAGTTATTCTTGGTGTGATTCACTTGGAAAAGCTGTATTTTTGGAAATTTCGTGATGGATACTCATCGTTTCTTAAGCCGACATCACTCGAATGTCAATAATGAAGTAAGCATCAGGCCTGCTGAGACTGTGGAAGAAAACAGATATGCATCATACCAATTGCCATTTCAAGTTGCTACGGTCGCAGGTTCGAATCCTGCCACGGGCATGGATGTGTGTGATGTCTTTAGGTTAGTTAGGCTTCATTAGTTCTAAGTTCTAGGGGACTGTTGACCACAGAGGTTAAGTCCTATAGTGCTGAGAGCCATTTGAACCATTTTTGATATTTCAAGTTGCAAGCTTTGTTTGCAGCGCCACAGAATTTCCTCGTTAAACGACAGTGATGGAAACTCCGTTTTTCTATCCAACTGCAGCCCACAAATATGACTGTCATCTGCCTTCTTGTATAACACATCACTCTAATACGATTTGGTCATGATAATGTTGGTCCGATAAATCGCATCAACATGAATTACAATGTCTTGAAGGTCAGAGAGCAAGCAATTGACAGTCTTATCCCCAACGTATGAAATGAAGTGGTTAAGAACAGAGTCATAGGAGCATTCAACTTGATGTTAGGTACATATGATTCTGTGAAGGTACTATGGTTTGCTTGAGACGACAGACACAGTGCGCTACAAAATCTAGGAGGCACTCGAAATCTGCATATACTGCAAGGGGGCAACGAATTTGGGAAGGTTCCACTCCAAACTGGATAGACACGCATTTAGGAGAGTGGCAGTGTCTCGAATGCCTACAGTAGAGGTATCCATGTGGGCAAGTGAGATACAGTTTGCAAATGGTCTTGCAACGACAGAATAATCTAAGGCTGGCATGCAAATAACCTGGGCCTCGCTAACACGATGGGGTATGGACGGCATCTGGGTCCAGGGCATAGCGAATGCATCGCTGATGGGCAGTTGAGGCGTGCAGGATATTAACGGGTGCAGCAAACACACCACCAACGGATCTGGGCATGGTGCTTCAGTTGGTTCCAATACTCCTGGAGTAAACTAAATGATATTGAGATATTGATAAGTATTCTGCATGAAGCAATAATCATCTAATACTCAGGAAGTAACTTGCTAGCACAAAGACACAAACATAGAGAGGAAAATATATAAATAATCTAAAAAAGAAAGAAAGAAAAAATGAACACTATACACCTTGAAGGAGTTATACAAATTGGTGACAAGCTGATATCAAAAGAGGTACTGAAGTAAAACGCCGAACTATAAACTTTGGTAGCTGATGAATGATTGTGTGACTCTGCAGTGGAATTTCACTTCATAGCTGGCACGGATAACAAACAGGGAACATGACCACCGCAGAACATAAAGTCTTTGCAATTTCACTCTGTATACTTCGTTGGACAATAATTATGCGTTGGAGACAGCCGCTAGAACAATCTACACAGATGTCAGCATTTTAGAGAGGATGTGTAGTTGGCTTCAAAGAAGCTGGTTGTTGTTATCAGTGAATCGCTCGACATTTGAGTAGAATTGATGCCACTGTTCGACGATCTTGGCAGGAATGGGTGAACTATAGCTGAACACAGTGTCAAGAAGGAAGCGATCGGTCTAGAGGGATGCCTGAATGTCTGAACTGAACAATTATCAGAGAAGCACTCGGAGCCCCAGATTCATCATTATCATCGGTGCAATGTGAACAGAAGGAACATTAACAATCGTCTCACAGAAAGGGGTCAGAGTTCACAGCACCCCTTGTGTTGACTACCATTTACCTCTGTATACCAACAAGTCCATTTGCAATGGTGTCGGGCACATTCAGCCTGGAAGCTCTTTGACTGGATTAGAATTTTCCTCAGTGGTGAGCCCAGATTCAAACTGAGTCCCGATGACCAGCGAAGGAAGGTCCAGTGAGGCCCCTGGGCAGTGGTGGGTACCAACCTAAATGTCGTCTGCCATACAACATGGCAACGATGAATGACGATCTGTGGTGTTATTTAATTTCAGAGCAGGATCTATTTGGTTGTCTTCCTTGGCACCTTTACAGCATACTGGTATGCCGACGATATTCTGTGCTCAGTTTTATTGCCGTTCATGCAATTCATTCTGGGATAACATTCCAGCAAGACGAGAGTTTCTATTGCTTGCCATAGGGCTTACACCTTGGCCAGAAACGTCGCCTGGCTGTTTCCCTGGTGACAACATACGGGGAATTACGGGCAGGTGCCTCAGACCTGTTCGGGATTTTGAAAGTATAATGGGACAGTCAGACAGAATTTGGCATTATATCCCTCAGAGGACATCCAAAGATCTATCACGTCTGTACAACACATCTGCCGATTTCCTCCTAATTTTGATAATTCACTTGTGGTGCATCCCTTTTCAGGTCTTACAGTGTGTTAAAATCTTGTAGTCTGAATAGTAAAATTCGCATGTTTTTGTGCAGTCAGCAATCAAACTAACTACATATATATATATATATATATATATATATATATATATATATATATATATATATGCGTAGGTGCAGTTCAATTCCACAATAATGGCACATAGAGAGAAGTGAGAACATCTGATTGCACAGCGAGGGCATGTGTGGGTACTTCATCGGCCAGTCATAATCACAGCTGATATTGTCTCTGATCAGCATGCCTATGGCTAGAGGGCACCAGCCATCTTTGGAATGCTATGGAGATACGCTGATACAGTGATCGATATACAGCTAACACATGTGCTGATGGAACCAAACAGTGTAATCGCTTACACCTGCATAACATGTAGGTAGGTGTGTAATGATACACCATCTTATTTCTCTAAGTTTTACCAACTGCTCCTAGCACATGAGCAGCTGATCTCATCTGCAAGTACCATATAGCGGAGCTGCACCTGCTCCTGACATGCATTCAACTAACAATCACCTGATACAGTCCTTTCGACAACTTAGTGGTAATTGCTACTACCATCACCCCCCCCCCCCCCGAATTGAGTCCCTAATCCATGAGCTGCAGAAGCACTTCACATCAGTGTCTGCATAATGTCACCTCTGTTGATGCCTCTCAGCAACAGCGGTGATAAACTTCAAATTATTGCCATCTGTTATTGAAAATACTGTTCATTGGCTTACTTCCCTTTACTCTCTGTTAGTAATATAGTGAATGCAAACATACTGTATCCATGTTTGTATCCAGATTTATTCAGTATGCTGTGTTTAATGTCATCCGTAAACTTTGATTAAACAATGAAAATATTTGATCCTTTTCCGAGGAGCAATTTTATAGTTTTGCCTTATAACAATTTTTCCACGTTGACAGCATTTAAAAGCATTAATTATTTAATTAGGATCTACATCTACATCTACATTTATACTCCGCAAGCCACCCAACGGCGTGTGGCGGAGGGCACTTTACGTGCCCTTTCCTGTTCCAGTCGCGTATGGTTCGCGGGAAGAACGAATGCCGGAAAGCCTCCGCGCGCGCTAGAATCTCTCTAATTTTACATTCGTGATCTCCTCGGGAGATATAAGTAGGGGGAAGCAATATATTCGATACCTCATCCGAAACGCACCCTCATGAAATCTGGACAGCAAGCTACACCGCGATGCAGAGCGCCTCTCTTGCAGAGTCTGCCACTTGAGTTTGCTAAACATTTCCGTAACGCTCTTCTTTGGATCTTCTCTATCTACTCTGTCAACCCGACCTGGTACGGATCCCACACTGATGAGCAATACTCAAGTATAGGTCGAACGAGTGTTTTGTAAGCCACCTCCTCTGTTCATGGACTACATTTTCTAAGGACTCTCCCAATGAATCTCAACCTGGCACCCGCATTACCAACAATTAATTTTATATGATCATTCCACTTCAAATCGTTCCGCGCGCATACTCCCAGATATTTTGCAGAACTAACTGCTACCAGTGTTTGTTCCTCTATCATATAATCATACAATAAAAGATCCTTCTTTCTATGTATTCGCAATACATTACATTTGTCTATGTTAAGGGTCAGTTGCCCCCGCCGGCCGCGGTGGTCTCGCGGTTCTAGGCGCTCAGTCCGGAACCGCGCGACTGCTACGGTCGCAGGTTCGAATCCTGCCTCGGACATGGATATGTGTGATGTCCTTAGGTTAGTTAGGTTTAAGTAGTTGTAAGTTCTAGGGGACTGATGACCGCAGATGTTAAGTCCCATAGTGCTCAGAGCCATTTGAACCATTTGAGCCATTCAGTTGTCACCCCATGCCACAAATGCCAATCCGCTGCAGAAATTCTTGCATTTCGCTGCAGTTTTCTAACGGTGCAATTTCTCTGTATACTACAGCATCATACGCGAAAAGCCGCATGGAACTTCCGACACTATCTACTAGGTCATTTATATATATTGTGAAAAGCAGTGGCCCCATAATACTCCCCTGTGGCACGCCAGAGGTTACTTTAACGTCTGTAGACGTCTCTCCATTGAGAACAACATGCTGTGTTCTGTTTGCTAAAAACTCCTCAATCCAGCCACACAGCTGGTCTGATATTACGTAGGCTCCTACTTTGTTTATCAGACGACAGTGTGGAATTGTATCGAACGCCTTCCGGAAGTCAAGGAAAATGACATCTACCTGGCAGCCTGTATCTAATATTTTCTGGGTCTCATGAACAAATAAAGCGAGTTGGGTCTCACACGATCGCTGTTTCCGGAATCCATGTTGATTCCTACAGAGTAGATTCTGGGTTTCCAGAAATCACATGATACGCGTGCAAAAACCATGTTCTAAAATTCTACAACAGATCGATGTCAGAGATATAGGCCTATACTTTTGCGCATCTGCTCGACGACCCTTCTTGAAAACTGGGACTACCTGTGCTCTTTTCCAATCATTTGGAACCTTCCGTTCCTCTAGAGATTTGCTGTACACGGCTGTTAGAAGGGGGGCAAGTTCTTTCGTGTACTCTGTGTAGAATCGAACTGGTATCCAATCAAGTCCAGTGGACGTTCCTCTGTTGAGTGATTTCAGTTGCTTTTGTGTTCATTGGACACTTATTTCGATGTCAGCCACTTTTTCGATCGGGCGGTGATTATAGAAGGAACCGCAGTGCGGTCTTCCTCTGTGAAACAGCTTTGGAAACAGGTGTTTAGTATTTCAGCTTTACGCGTGTAATCCTCTGTTTCAGTGCCATTATTATCCCGGAGTGTCTGGATATGCTGTTTCGATCCACTTACTGATTTAACGTAAGACCAGAACTTCGAAGGATTTTCTGTCTAGTCGGTACATAGAATTTTACTTTCGAGTTCACTGAACGCTTCACGCATATCCCTCCTTACGCTAACTTTGACATCGTTTAGCTTCTGTTTGTCTGAGAGGTTTTGGCTGCGTTTAAACTTGCAGTGAAGCTCTCTTTGCTTTCGCAGTAGTTTCCTAACTTTGTTGTTGAACCACGGTCGGTTTTTCCCGTCCCTCACAGTTTTACTCGGCACGTACCTCTCTAAAACGCATTTTACGATTGCCTTGAACTTATTCCATAAACACTCAACATTACCAGTGTCGGAACAGGAATTTTCGTTTTGATTTGTTAGATAGTCTGAAATCTGCCTCCTATTATTCTTGCTAAACAGATAAACCTTCCTCCCTTTTTTTATACTCCCTTTGATTTGTTAGGTAGTCTGAAATCTGCCTCCTATTACTCTTGCTAAACAGATAAACCTTCCTCCCTTTTTTTATATTCCTATTTACTTCCATATTCAGGGATGTTGCAGTGGACTTATGATCACTGATCCCCAGTTCTGCGCTTACAGAGTCGAGAAGTTCGGGTCTGTTTGTTATCAGTAGGTCCAATATGTTATCTCCACGAGATGGTTCTCTGTTTAATTACTCAAGGTAATTTTCGATGCTCTGTCCCTACCACCCGTCCTAAACATCTGAGTGTCCCAGTCTATATCTGGTAAATTGAAATCTCCACCTGAGACTATAACATGCTGTGGAAATTTATGTGAAATGCATTCCAGATTTTCTCTCAGTTGTTCTGCCACTAATGCTACTGAGTCTGGAGGTCGGTAAAGGGAGCCAATTATTAACCTAGCTCGGTTGTTGAGTATAACCTCCACCCATAATAATTCACAGGAACTATCCACATCTATTTCACTGCAGGATAAACTACTACTAACAGCGACTAACACGCCACCACCGGTTGCATGCAATCTATCCTTTCTAAACACCGTATGTACCTTTGTAAAAATTTCGGAAGAATTTATCTCTGGCTTCAGCCAGCTTTCTGTACCGATAACGATTTCAGCTTCGGTGCTACCTATCAGCGCTTGAAGTTCCGGTACTTTACCAACGCAGCTTCGACAGTTTACAATTACAGTACCTACTGCTGCTTGGTCCCCGCATGTCCTGACTTTGTCCCGCACCCTTTGAGGCTGTTGCCCGTTCTGTACTTTCCCGAGGCCATGTAACCTAAAAAACCGCCCAGTACACGCCACACAACCCCTGCTACCCGTGTAGCCGCCTGTTCAGGGTGCGATTTGTGCTTTTACCAGTGGGGGGGATGTCTTAGGGGGTTATTAGAATTAAATATATTACTAGCTTGACCCGTGGCGTTATGCATGGTTAAACAGCTATTTATAAATAGATGTTAATGCCGAAACTCTCTATTCACGCGTATGCACTATCAGAAAAGCATCCTTTGTTATATCTTTAAAAGTACATTATAGGTAAGCTTCTTTACAAAATCATCTACATACAGGTATTAGAGAGGAATTCAAAAAGTAGAGGAACATTTGTGAAAAGCTGTACTTACTCTGATGTTAGAAAACTGAAACATATTGGTAGTATTAATAGTAAGACTTATATGTTTCAGTTTTCTAACATCAGAATAAGTTAGTAGTATTAATAGTAAGACTTACTAAAAACTTTCTGCGTTCGGCTCCACAAATTTAAATTATATGTTAAGTTTTACTCCAGTGCATGGAAAATAAACATCCCAGGTTGGGATGCACAAACTAAAACCAGAGGAGGGGATGGTCTAATGCAGAGGGGGGAAATCCCCCCATCCCCCCCTGCAAATCGCACACTGCGCCTGTTGGGTGTAGTGGACTCCTGGCCTATCCAGCGGAACCCGAAACCCCACCACCCTATGGCGCAAGTCGAGGAATCTGCAGCCCACATAGTCGCAGAACCGTCTCAGCCTCTGATTCAGACTCTCCACTCGGCTCTGTACTAAAGGTCCGCAGTCAGTCCTGTAGACGATGCTGCAGATGGTGAGCTCTGCTTTCATCCCACTAGCGAGACTGGCAGTCTTCACCAAATCAGATAGCCGCCGGAAGCCAGAGAGGATTTCCTTCGATCCATAGCGACACATATCATTGGTGCTGACATGAGCGACCACCTGCAGATGGGTGAACCCTGTACCCTTCATGGCATCCGGAAGGACCCTTTCCACATTCTGAAATGACTCCCCCCGGTATGCACACGGAGCACACATTGGTTTTCTTCCCCTCCCTTGCACCCATATCTCTAAGGGGCCCTATTATGTGCCTCATGGTGGAGCTCCCAACTGCCATAAAGCCCACCCTCTGCGACCGCATGGATCTTGCAGACTGAGGGGCAACCTCTGGAACAGGACAATCAGCCATGTCTGGCCAAAGATCAGTATCAGCCGGAGACAGAGCCTGAAACCGGTTTGTCAGACAAACTGGAGAGGCCTTCTGTTCAGCCCTCCAGAATGTCTTTCACTCCCTGCCACACCTCGAGACGACCTCCCATTCTACCACAGGTGAGGGGTCAGCCTCAATGTGGGCAGTATCCCGGGCAGCCACAGCCAAAGTCCGACCGGGGGAGGTGTGGGACGAGCTGGCCGTCCCCGAAATAACCCCTTCCGGACCCCCACAGTGATGCCCATTGGAAACAGCCTCAAGCTGTATGACCAAAGCCAACATTGCCTGAAGCTGGGAGCGAAGGAATGCCAACTCAGCCCGCATCCGAACACAGCAGTCGCAGTCCCTATCCATGCTAAATACTGTTGTGCAAAGAACGTCTGAACTAATCTACAGAGAGCACAAACAATTAGACACAAAATTTAAACGGTTATTAAAATACAAGACTGGCTAGTAAATGCAGTAATGCTGCTACTAGCGCACTGCTGACACACTGCTCGGCGGCAGTAGAAGACTACGTGATTTTATGCTATTCAGGTATTAATACGCGATGCTACAACTCTCAAATACTATAATACACCAGAAATTTTTGAATTAAACATTGCAAGTACCCAGTGCAAGTACCCAAAGAAATTATGAATTAACTATGTAACAAATAATCGAGCTAAGAGACTTGCTGCTGTCAGCTGCTTATCAACCGCGGCCGGGAGCAGGATCAGTTGGAAGTCTGAAACATTGTTTTATTCTTTAGTTACGATATGTGAAACAATACTGTTTGTAACAATAATAGCAGTTTATAACATTTTCTCCTTATGACCTGGGGAATAACAGGATGCATACCGAATTGAAGAATGTAAGGAAAGGTAGAATAATATTTTTGTAGAGCAATTATGAAATAAGCCTCGCCGCAGTACCTTTAGTTATACATTGATTAGTATAACATCAACAGACTAGTTCAACCCTGCATCATTATGCTGGTGCCAGTATTATCCAAATATATGACTTAATTAATAAATACTTGTGATATATCACCTAATGGAACTTTTATCGTTTTAGAGAACAAGACTGTAATGATGAGATTCAGGAAGCCTCCTCTATTTATAGTGATGAAACACACACACGCACTAAGGATGATTGACGTACGCGTGTGTGTCGCTTCCATCATTATCATTATCTCTGGATTGACACAGGACGAATATAAGTTTCACTAGCTACGAGTAGAAATAGGCCGCTGAGCATCGTGGCTACTACAATGAATCAAATATGTTCATTTTATGTACCAGTACACTTTGAGATGTAAAGCAGTACACTATACAGTGATTGGCATACGTCACGTAGATGACTTGTCTCAAGCTTCTCGCCGGACGCAGAGTACATTTTACAAACACAAACTTCTTCTAGGCAGTTCGTTTCCGTTTGCTTTCAAGTTCAGCACTACCACTGCACTGTCTAATTGGAAAGGAAAGTTGACAGTGCAGACAGAAGCGCTCTACTCATATGATTATCTACTTATTTTGGTCAAAACCTGAGAATTTCGTCTGAAGGAGACAGACATCTGGGAAAACGCATTCTTCTCCTTGTCATTTGTCGTGTGTAAGAAGGTATCGTACATGCAAAAGGTGATACGATCTGTCTGCAATACCGCCATCGTCGTATCTTGCATCATCAAATTACAGTTACGAAAATTGAGCACAGCCATGCTTTATCGCTGCATCAATTTACCTACTTCTCTCCAAAAACTTTTATGATTGGGTTGAAATTGAGAAGTTAGAACACGATTCAGCTCTGAACAGTGAATTCCGTTTTCCTTTCTGAAAAATGGAAGTGTTAATTTCTTGTAATTTTCGTGAAAGCAATAAGACGATAAGTGCAAGATATATAGGTTGGTTGGTTTATAATCTGATTATGGGATCCTACAATTGTGAGACAGTGTTGTCCTATTTATCATCGAAACATTGGCTGGTGCCGATCACGACTTTTTTTTCAATTAATTATTCTTTCCAGCACCCATATCCTGCGAAGAGTTCCATAGTCAAGTGCTTTTATAGTATACAGGGTGAGTGACGTAGCACTTGCAAACATTTCTGACATGGAAAGCACTGCAGATATGCGGCTTCCACAGGACTGAATTGTAGGTAAGGACACACAATTTGCAGACAATACACAGATGTTGAGACATTTCCAAAAGTGCTGTTAATTACACAATCTACAATTCTTTATATGGGAAATGACTATTGACAGTAAAATACTAAGAGAAGAGTAAATGAGAAAGTAAATGCTGTTTGTTGCAGGAAGCTGGCATAAGTGGTTCACAAGTTATCGTATTGTGAATACTGCAAACACCGACAGAAGTTAGTTTCATCCTATTGCTTAAAGGCTAGGCAACGAAGCTATATTCATTTACATTGTGTTGTGTACACACTGAGAATGCGCTGCGACCGTCTTGTCAATTATTGTGTGATACTGGATGTAGTAGGACGTTCTTTGAAGATGGTAATGGGGAAAAAGCGGACACGATCTTGGTTTTCAGTGAATGCAGGAAGTATGCCGTTCGTTCGTGTACCGTGTACGCCGAAAGATATCCCATTAGACGTCTAGCTCTTCTAAGAATTACTGGTGATATGAAAAGCTGTATTACCGCTACCTGCACTGTTATTTCCACTGAAATGCTAGAACGTGTGTAGCAATCTTTGCATTGTAGACTACAAGCTTGTATAGACGCTAATGATGGTCCTTTTGAGCACAGGCTTTGAGAGTACACTGGTTCTTTACATGTCAGTCCACATAGAAGTATTACATTCACTTTTGTTTATTTTTCCTAGGCGACGTCCCAGTCAACAGCACGAAACCTCCGGAGACTTTTGTGCTAAAACATCAAACAAACCACTGTCGGCGTTTACAATGTTCAAACTACGGTGTCTGATAAACTACTTGCACTAGACGCCTGCAAAAAACACCATTGACGTCCTAATTTACTTTCATTACGGTACTGTCAATATGTATTCTTCCAATCACATATTTGTACCTATTTTAAAAATAGATACACATTTGAAATTCATAACACTCTGTGTTTTTATGGGCTGTATAGGCGGGCTTCTTATTACAGAAATATTTGCGGTGCAAGTTTTAGATGATTCACCCTACATTATAAAGATTAAGCTGGACTTTCTTGTGTATATGAGTTACAGCACCTATATTGTTTGCCGGCCGCTGTGGCCGTGCGGTTCTAAGCACTTGAATTAGGAACCGCGTGACCGCTACGGTCGTAGGTTCGAATCCTGCCTCGGGCATGGATGTGTGTGATGTCCTTAGGTTAGTTAGGTTTAAGTAGTTCTAAGTTCTAGGGGACTGATGACCTCAGAAGTTAAGTCCCATAGTGCTCAAAGCCCTTTGAACAAACCTATATTGTTTGTAATGCGAAAATATGTTCAGGAAATCCGGCAAATTCACTTCATGACTTCCGTTTAACTGGCGGAGATATTTTAGATTTTCCTGTATGTTTACAAATGGTTGTTGTACATTATATACGTGGGTGACCTTTGCTCAACTTCGGAGAGTCGTGTATGTAAAAACAACTGCGTATTTGTTACAAGCGTCGTAGAAATAAAAATCAGAAACAAGTAAGTGCTGGCACATAAAACGAAAACGCACTTGCAAACATTGAATTAAATATTAGAGTGTTGCTCCAGATAAATAAAGGCCTTCAAATGAATCGACTGTGTACATCTACCATGACAAAAACAGTTAAGTCAAAACGCTGTCTGAAAAATCCGAGAGCATATCAATAAGATTCTTCAAGAATTCGGTAGTATTCTCAGAACGTGATTGAAAGGTGGCCAGTTGGGACTGATGATATATCGAAATAACTCAAAGCTAGAAAATTTCATTGACATTTTTTTTTTAGCAGCCTGCACATATTTGTGGTCCACAGCCACAGATCATTGTTTTATTTCTGAATTGTTGGCATTCTTTATTAATGAAGTCAAGCCACTACACCATGTTTACTTTTGTTGCAGTTTAATGAACATAATGGTACTAACAGTTTCTTGAATGCATTTACACATTGATTTATTATCTATTGGGCTTATCTAACATACCTTGCTACAGATCACACTAGTTGCCCAATCTAGAGATAAAACAAGTTACGCGTTGATGTTGAGGATGAAATTAGTGTTTAACGTCCCGTCGACAACGAAGTAATTAGAGACGGAGCACAAGCTAGGATTAGGGAAGGATGGGGAAGGAAATCGGCCGTGGCCTTTCAAAGGAACCATCTGCGTTGATGTTGTTTGTAACATCTATTTCCAGTTCCACAAGAAAGTGTACGCCGTCATATGTATGAAATAAAATACACTATTCTAAATATATATTTACATGAAAATACGTGTTATTCCCTATTGCAAAATTACCTAATAGTTAATCCAATGTCCGCCATTATCGATTATACCTTGGGATCTTAGCCCTCTCTCCTGTAAATCATCCAGATTTCAAACCTCTAAATGTCGTTTGGCCCACTTCGCAACGAATGTCTTGGACTTCCAAAGAATTTTAGCAGCAGCTCCATATGGAACTTTTGGTCCCTTTGGATGATTTACAAGGAACATTGCCTCGTGACGCTTTGTACACATTTTAAACTGCAACCGACAAAACAAAACATTGAACTCTTACACTGATGATGTATATACTATGCAAAAGCGCATTGAGTACACATTCGAAACCATTGCCAGAGATGTCACTGCGGACGTTCCATTTAAAATTATGAGGTATACTTTCTTGTGGAACTTACTGTATGTTAGCCGGCCGGAGTGGTCGAGCGGTTCTAGGCGCTACAGTCTGGAACCGCGCGACCGCTACGGTCGCAGGTTCGAATCCTGCCTCGGGCATGCATGTGTGTGATGTCCTTAGGTTAGTTAGGTTTAACTAGTTCTAAGTTCTAGGGGACTGATGACCTCAGAAGTTAAGCCCCATAGTGCTCAGAGCCATTTGAATCTTTTTTTTTTGACTGTATGTTACTGTGGCCCTACTATGAAGCTATTGTATGTGCTCTTCGTAACCGCTTGTCAGGGGTTACTGACGCGTCATTTAGACGCGATACAGTTATATTATGGTAAGAATTTCTGAATACTCCGTTCCGTTATCTAAAGGAAGTACATACACACCGCGCAAAAAAGTATCACTTTTTCGAAAGCCATAATTTATCTCTTATTGCGACGCAAAAGTTTGAAATTTGATTGAAAGGTGCCTACACCCTTCCTCCATAACGGTGCAAAAGCGTGGTGTAATGCGACGTCACCTTGGATCTCGGCGGCGCTTCAGACAGCGAGGTGTCGACAAATTCGAAAGTGTAGCCACCCCTCGGAAGTTCACATAACGCATAATGCGGGTTAGTGATGTCAGATTGGCACCAAATTTCATCACAGTTCTGCCCAGCGTCATGTGGACTAGTCACGCGCTGGCGAGGTCGTCACATTTAACCCCTTCGTATAACACCTACACTATGGAGGCCATTACCACGAGACCCGGCATCGAAATCACGTGGTTTCCTTATGAGTGGCTAAAGGAAATATTTCAGACGCAACCGCAGTTCAGAAGTGGCACGAAAAGCCCTCAGGAAGTTGCATAAAAGTCGTCACTGGAACCACTCCTTTTCTAGGGGCACTCTGGCCCACGCGTTTTGCGGTTGGAAACAACAGATCGCAGTAGGATGAGCAATGGACGACGTTCTTGACAACGTTCGACATTGTTCACGCCCTCCATACGAGTCAACCCTACTCTAAATACACTCCAGGAAATTGAAATAAGAACACCGTGAATTCATTGTCCCAGGAAGGGGAAACTTTATTGACACATTCCTGGGGTCAGATACATCACATGATCAAACTGACAGAACCACAGGCACATAGACACAGGCAACAGAGCATGCACAATGTCGGCACTAGTACAGTGTATATCCACCTTTCGCAGCAATGCAGGCTGCTATTCTCCCATGGAGACGATCGTAGAGATGCTGGATGTAGTCCTGTGGAACGGCTTGCCATGCCATTTCCACCTGGCGCCTCAGTTGGACCAGCGTTCGTGCTGGACGTGCAGACCGCGTGAGACGACGCTTCATCCAGTCCCAAACATGCTCAATGGGGGACACATCCGGAGATCTTGCTGGCCAGGGTAGTTGACTTACACCTTCTAGAGCACGTTGGGTGGCACGGGATACATACGGACGTGCATTATCCTGTTGGAACAGCAAGTCCCCTTGCCGGTCTAGGAATGGTAGAACGATGGGTTCGATGACGGTTTGGATGTACCGTGCACTATTCAGTGTCCCCTCGACGATCACCAGTGGTGTACGGCCAGTGTAGGAGATCGCTCCCCACACCATGGTGCCGGGTGTTGGCCCTGTGTGCCTCGGTCGTATGCAGTCCTGATTGTTGCGCTCACCTGCACGGCGCCAAACACGCATACGACCATCATTGGCACCAAGGCAGAAGCGACTCTCATCGCTGAAGACGACACGTCTCCATTCGTCCCTCCATTCACGCCTGTCGCGACACCACTGGAGGCGGGCTGCACGATGTTGGGGCGTGAGCGGAAGCCGGCCTAACGGTGTGCGGGACCGTAGCCCAGCTTCATGGAGACGGTTGCGAATGGTCCTCGCCGATACCCCAGGAGCAACAGTGTCCCTAATTTGCTGGGAAGTGGCGGTGCGGTCCCCTACGACACTGCGTAGGATCCTACGGTCTTGGCGTGCATCCGTGCGTCGCTGCGGTCCGGTCCCAGATCGACGGGCACGTGCACCTTCCGCCGACCACTGGCGACAACATCGATGTACTGTGGAGACCTCACGCCCCACGTGTTGAGCAATTCGGCGGTACGTCCACCCGGCCTCCCGCATGCCCACAATACGCCCTCGCTCAAAGTCCGTCAACTGCACATACGGTTCACGTCCACGCTGTCGCGGCATGCTACCAGTGTTAAAGACTGCGATGGAGCTCCGTATGCCACGGCAAACTGGCTGACACTGACGGCGGCGGTGCACAAATGCTGCGCAGCTAGCGCCATTCGACGGCCGACACCGCGGTTCCTGGTGTGTCCGCTGTGCCGTGCGTGTGATCATTGCTTGTACAGCCCTCTCGCAGTGTCCGGAGCAAGTATGGTGGGTCTGACACACCGGTGTCAATGTGTTCTTTTTTCCATTTCCAGGAGTGTACTTCATTGGGCTGCAATCCCACTGACGTGGTATGACCCTTTTAGAGAATGTTGTGACGGCAATTTTTGGTTCGGTATAAAGGATGGAACAACTGTTGTTGTTGTGGTCTTCAGTCCTGAGACTGGTTTGATGCAGCTTTCCATGCTACTCTATCCTGTGCAAGCTTCTTCATCTCCCAGTACTTACTGCAACCTACATCCTTCTGAATCTGCTTAGTGTATTCATCTCTTGGTCTTCCTCTACGATTTTTACCCTCCACGCAGCCCTCCAATGCTAAATTTGTGATTCCTTGATGCCTCAAAACATGTCCTACCAACCGATCCCTTCTTCTAGTCAAGTTGTGCCACAAACTTCTCTTTTCCCCAATCCTATTCAATGCCTCCTCATTAGTTACGTGATCTACCCACCTTATCTTCAGCATTCTTCTGTAGCACCACATTTCGAAAGCTTCTATTCTCTTCTTGTTCAAACCAGATATCGTCCATGTTTCACTTCCATACATGGCTACACTCCATACAAATACTTTCAGAAACGACTTCCTGACACTTAAATCTATACTCGATGTTAACAAATTTCTCTTCTTCAGAAACGCTTTCCTTGCCATTGCCAGTCTACATTTTATATCCTCTCTACTTCGACCATCAGCAGTTATTATACTCCCTAAATAGCAAAACTCCTTAACTACTTTAAGTGTCTCATTTCCTAATCTAATTCTCTCAGCATCACCCGACTTAATTCGACTACATTCCATTATCCTCGTTTTACTTTTGTTGATGTTCATCTTATATCCTCCCTTCAAGACACTGTCCATTCCGTTCAACAGCTCTTCCAAGTCCTTTGCTGCCTCTGACAGAATTACAATGTCATCGGCGAACATCAAAGTTTTTGCTACTTCTCCATGAATTTTATTACCTACTCCAAATTTTTCTTTTGTTTCCTTTACTGCTTGCTCAATATACAGATTGAATAACATCGGGGAGAGGCTACAACCCTGTCTCACTCCTTTCCCAACCACTGCTTCCCTTTCATGCCCCTCGACTCTTATAACTGCCATATGGTTTCTGTACAAATTGTAAATAGCCTTTCGCTCCCTGTATTTTACCTCTGCCACCTTCAGAATTTGATAGAGAGTATTCCAGTTAACATTGTCAAAAGCTTTCTCTAAGTCTACAAATGCTAGAAACGTAGGTTTGCCTTTTCATAATCTTTCTTCTAAGATAAGTCGTAAGGTTAGTATTGCCTCACGTGTTCCAACATTTCTACGGAATCCAAACTGATCTTCCCCGAGGTCCGCTTCTACCAGTTTTTCCATTCGTCTGTAAAGAATTCGCGTTAGTATTTTGCAGCTGTGACTTATTAAACTGATAGTTCGGTAATTTTCACATCTGTCAACACCTGCTTTCTTTGGGATTGGAATTATTATATTCTTCTTGAAGTCTGGGGGTATTTCGCCTGTCTCATACATCTTGCTCACCTGATGGTAGAGTTTTGTCATGACTGGCTCTCCCAAGGCCATCAGTAGTTCTAATGGAATGTTGTCTACTCCCGGGGCCTTGTTTCGACTCAGGTCTTTCAGTGCTCTTTACGCAGTACCTTATCTCCCATTTCGTCTTCGTCTACATCCTCTTCCATTTCCATAATATTGTCCTCAACTACATCGCCCTTGTATAAACCCTCTATATACTCCTTCCACCTTTCTGCCTTCCCTTCTTTGCTTATAACTGGGTTGCCATCTGAGCTCTTGATATTCCTACAAGTGGTTCTCTTCTCTCCAAAGGTCTCTTTAATTTTCCTGTAGGCAGTATCTGTCTTACCCCTAGTGAGACAAGTCTCTACATCCTTACATTTGTCCTCTAGCCATCCCAGCTTAGCCATTTTGCACTTCCTGTCGATCTCATTTTTGAGACGTTTGTATTCCTTTTTGCCTGCTTCATTTACTGTATTTTTATATTATCTCCTTTCATCAATTAAATTCAATATTTCTTCTGTTACCCAAGGATTTCTACTAGCCCTCGTCTTTTTACCTATTTGATCCTCTGCTGCCTTCACTACTTCATCCCTCAGAGCTACCCATTCTTCTTCTACTGTATTTCTTTCCCCCATTCCTGTCAATTGTTCCCTTATGCTCTCCCTGAAACTCTCTACAACCTCTGGTTCTTTCAGTTTATCCAGGTCCCATCTCCTTAAATTCCCACCTTTTTGCAGTTTCTTCAGTTTCAATCTGCAGTTCATAACCAATAGATTGTGGTCAGAATCCACATCTGCCCCTGGAAATGTCTTACAGTTTAAAACCTGGTTCCTAATTCTCTGTCTTACCATTATATAATCTATCTGATACCTTTTAGTATCTCCAGGATTCTTCCAAGTATACAACCTTCTTTTATGATTCTTGAACCAAGTGTTAGCTATGATTAAGTTATGCTCTGTGCAAAATTCTACAAGGCGGCTTCCTCTTTCATTTCTTCCCCCCGATCCATATTCACCTACTATGTTTCCTTCTCTCCCTTTTCCTACTGACGAATTCCAGTCACCCATGACTATTAAATTTTCGTCTCCCTTCACTACCTGAATAATTTCTTTTATCTCGTCATACATTTCATCTATTTCTTCATCATCTGCAGAGCTAGTTGGCATGTAAACTTGTACCACTGTAGTAGGCAAGGGCTTTGTGTCTATCTTGTCCACAATAATGCGTTCACTATGCTGTTTATAGTAGCTAACCCGCACTCCTATTTTTTTATTCATTATTAAACATACTCCTGCATTACCCTTATTTGATTTTGTATTTATAACCCTCTAATCCCCAGACCGAAAGTCTCGTTCCTCCTGCCACCCAACTGGAACAACTAGGGACCCTTAAAACCACTTCACAAAATTTTAACGTGGTCCGAAGCAGCAAATGGTACTTTTCTTTTTTTCAGCCAACCTGTTACACTCCCTAATGGTAGAGGAGTGCAACATAGACACTCGCGTGAGTAAAACGTCAACGGGCCCCACTGATATCCACAATTTCGGCAACACTTTCGGTGCCATCCACGCACCTTCGTTGAGCACTTTAAAGAGGTGGAGGTGCATCATGGAGGAATGCAACGCACCTAAGGGCTGCGTTGCAATGGAAGAATATTACTGGATTTCGAAAAACTGATACCTTTTTTGCACACCGTAAAACAGGAGAAGCAAATCGAAATAGAAGTACACTTTGTCATCACAGCATTATTACTCTTGCCTAAACACGTGAAGCTTTGCATGGTGTGTAAAAAGCTGCGATCGAAACAAAACTGTATGTTATCAACTACTCATTAATTTGTACTACGGTTCCGTAAAGAAGGCGGCAGAATGCTGTAAGATATTTTACTGACTATTGTGGTATATTTTAAAAGGAAAGATACTGTCCACTCCTGATTCAGAATAAATACATGTAGCAATGATTTCTGGATGTCATTTTTATTCGAGCTCTAGCTAATGTGAATCAGAAGATGCAATAACCGATACCTTTTGTCTAAAGCATGAACTATACGATCTAAAACTGCCATTAAGCGTTAATTTCATGGCCAGAATATACCACCGTGAAATATACTACGATGTTTTCTACATAAACAGTTTACTGTTCTAAACAAAACACTAGCAAGTCAATTTGTAGGCCCAGAATGTGTTGCGTTATACCATCAGATATGCAGGTGCGGGGTAATCTTACATACAGCGTTAACACCAATGGCTCCCGCTGTCCCTAAATGACGGAAATTGGCAGCCTGTAATAATTACATTGTTTGAAAACTTAGCAAGTACTGAAGAAGTGTCTCATAACAGCTGGCCGGGGTGGCCGAGCGGTTCTAGGCGTTACAATCTGGAACCGCGCGACCGCCACGGTCGCAGGTTCGAATCCTGCCTCGGACATGGATGTGTGTGATGTCCTTAGGTTAGTTAGGTTTAACTAGTTCTATGTTCTAGGGGACTGATGACCTCAGAAGTTAAGTCCCATAGTGCTCAGAGCCATTTGAACTATTTTTTTGTCTCATCACTCCTCATATTGAGTTTTCAAAAGCCAACGCACTCAATCCAACTGTACCTCATCTGCTTCTTACAATGGAATGAATACTCCTAGCTGCATATAGGTGCTGATATGACATACGCCAACGGTGACAGTTGAAAATGTGTGCCCCGACGTGGACTAGAACCCGGGATCTCCTCTTTATGTAGCAGATGCTCTAACCTTCCGAGCCACCGAGGAAACAGAGGATATGGCGTCTGCAGGGACTTATCTCTGGCACGCCTTCCCTGAGATCCACATTCCCAACATAATGTCCCGCACTATATTCATAGCGCCCCTCCCCATTATACTCATTACTCGCAGCTTTTTGTCGATTCCCGTTCGGGCACTGTTTGTGCATCCGCACAGAAGAAGAAGATGGTCAAATGGCCGATGAGCCTTGACTATATTTATATACGAAAATGGTATCTGTTCTTTCGGACATGGCCGAAAGAACAGACACCATCTTCATATATAAATCATCTATTTCTTCCCTACCTTTGCATTTTCAGGTCTATGCGGGCAGTGTTCTGATGTTTCATGAACACCTCTCTCTCTTCCCATGTCATTGTCCCCACCACATCACATTTGTTATCATGAGATCTAGATCTCATATTTGTATCATCCACACTAAATCATTCTTTATTAGACATATATTGAATCAAATTTCTGCGTCTTTAACAAAGAAATAAACACCGACACAGATGTAGCATACGAATCAGATGCAGATTCAGAAACTCTCACTCACACTCGTATGCGAACACGCGCAGGCATTCAAAATTTCGGAAAAAGGCTCATTATAAATGTGATCTCACGGCATTTCAACTCATGCACATTGCAATCAGCATGCAATCGTCTTCAGCGTCCCGTGAACATTGACACTGTTATCTCGATTGCAATCTTCTTATCATCACGTCAGTAGGCGAAATGAAACTAAGAATAGCTGCTCCAGCCACACTGATGAAGACAACTGCGTCAGCATCGCAATCTATTCACAAGCAAATACATAACACGTCATTATACTGCCTACAGTCCTATACCAAATGTCAGGTTACACTATCAAGGTCAGAGTTACAGTGACGATATTTTAGAAGTTTATAAATACGATGTGTATTTGCAGTCATGAGATAAAGTGCTGCCATTACTCCAGAAATGACCGACTGTTATACAAATTCAAGTAGTTTGTTGCCTCATAAACCATAGAATTTATAGAGATGAATACGTATTATCACCTTGCAGGTATACAGTATTCTATACATACGATACTGAAGTGTCTGCGTTATTCAGAAGTAGGTACTGTGGCGACTACAGACGTTATGAAATACATTAAACGTATTCGTAGTTGCGAATGCTGACAACCATCAGCTGTATAATGGAATGAGGGCCATTAAAATTTGTGCCTGACCGGGAATCGAAGCCGGATTTCCCTCTTACCGCAGCGGTCCATACCATTAGTCTATCCGATCACGATTCAGGGCTACACCAAAACTTCATATTCCCGTACAAGAGAGACATTTTAACTGAAAGTCGCTTGAACGGTGTCGGCAGATAAATATGATATTGCAGTTCCTTGTTATTGCGAAATACGATGTAGTGTTCTTCTGGACATGCATACATTAAAAGCAACACAATATCGTCCTAGAAGTTGATGTTTATGGGGAACGAACCCATATGAATGGCACCCCTTTCCCGATTTACTTCGCCAACAAATTACACCTCAAAACACGCGTGTTTTTAGAGTACGTTCATTTTATATTCACCCCATTGCTAAATTCTGCAACGCCATTAGTGAAGAAAGAATGTTCCTTTCAATGGCTGTAATGCAAATAATTCTTTCGTTAAGTTGAACTCCACACGTAAACCACGAACAAAAATTATTAACTGAGCTGTGTCCGACAAATCAGTCCTTTCCTCCTAAGAATTCGCATATGTTTGGAATGTGACAGTATTACCACAAAAATATTTTCGATATCTTCATTAACCAGACAAATTCTGCGAACAACTGTTCCTCTCGATAAAGCTATTTACTTAAAATTATTTTTCTATCGGAACATAGTACCTCTACAATGTCCAAGATACACGCCTTTAAGTGTTTACTTTCATCAGAAGGCTTTAACTATACGACAGTTTTCCTACTCACTATCAAAGTAGCTTTAATCGAATTGTTGCACTGTGCCTTCAGTTTGGCAAACATACCTTGTTACTTGTCCACATTGGATTTTAGTATTTTAGTTATGTCTTTTTGCAGTTGCTTTGTAAGCTGCTGTTGAACAATGTGTTTCGTAGGAAAGTGTCTCCCTCACAACAAATAGTGATTCACTACACAACAGCAAGCAAACAGGGTTGTCTTTTATATGGTAAGAAAAATAATTTCATTTCTCCTGCAATTGGCTGTATTCGGCACTTACTTTCTGTTCTTAATGCCAGATTTTCCGCGAATAAAATCAGTAAAGAGGCACGCAAACCCTTGCACGCAAGTAACAAACAACTAGCACAGAATCTTATTTATTGATTCTTCCGTTACAAAATTCCATATTCAATGTGGAATAAGAAGTACACTGTTCTCTTTCTACTGAATTTTGTTTAATAGAAATTAGTTTTCGGCTTATCAGGCCATCATCAGAAACAAGTGTCTAGCGTCTAAATGGGATACTAGTTCTTAGGAAACCAAATATTATAAACAAAGACACAGTCATTTGCATAGAGTGTTGTGCATCAAACTTGTTTCTTAAAGTTGAAATTACACTTTACATATGGATAGTGTTAAGGCCGGCGGGGGTGACCGAGCGGTTCTGGGCGCTATAGTCTGGAACCGCGCGATCACTATGGTCCCAGGTTCGAATCCTGCCTCGGGTATGGATGTTTGTGCTGTCCTTAGGTTAGTTAGGTTTAAGTATCTCTAAGTTCTAGGGGACTGATTGCCTCAGAAGTTAAGTCCCATAGTGCTCAGAGCCATTTGAACCAATTTTTTTTTTATAATGTTAAGCTGAATAAATAATTAAACTACACAACAAGACAGATTTGGTTATAATGCTAAATTTTGTGAGTTCCTAACGTTGGCTGAGACAGTAATGACTGCAACAAACTATACTGTGGTCAGAAAAGCGGAGCCATAACAAGTAGGCAGATTGAACACGAACGCAGCTGGAGGTTACGTAAGTCAGATCCCACCTTTGCCAAACTCGTAGTGAAAGAAGGACGCAGATACGAAGCCTAGACACGATTAGGAAATACGGCCAACAAAGAAAGAAACCTAAGCCTCTTAGTAGCACTTGAGGTGAAAAGACATTTAGCTCAAAATCCCTAGTTGATTGCAAATGATCAATTATAGCTGATGCAATCAACAAGCCACATACTCACTGTCGGGTCGGCTACAGTGGGAGTCACCTCCGGCACAAAGACGATGAGGCACTCGCTGCCGGCTGCGCTCGCTACAAATCCCAGTAGAATGCGAATCTGGGGACAGGAAATCTGTGGAAGAATGCCGAGATCGATAAGCGCGAATCTGGCTCTGACGGCGGAGATTCGACGCAGCGGGACCTTGAGTGAAATATATGCAAGCACACAAATTTCGAGGTATCGTTCCTCTGTCCCAGCGCCTGGTGCGACCTAAGGCTCTGAAAAGAATAGAAACATTAGGCGCAAAGCCGGATGATACGGGAACATTTCAGGTAGAATACATCATGGTCAGACAGAGATTCCAAATCAGATACTGGATTGTAAGCCTTACTTACAAGCAGATATAGAGTCAGATCACAATTTAATAGTGATGAAGAGTAGGTTGAAGTTTAAGAGGTTAGTCAGCCATATATGTGGGACCAAACTATTGACGTCATCGGTCTCTAGGCTTACACACTATTTAATCTAACTTAAACTAACTTACGCGAACGACAACACATACATCCACGACAGAGGGAGGCGAGATTAGCCAGAATGCGCGAGATTAGTCAGAACGAATGAATATGCAAAGAATTTGAATACGGAAGAACTAAGGAATGACGAGACACGCTTGAAGTTCTCTAAGGATGTAGATACAGCAATGACAAGTAGCTTCGTAGACAGTACAGTTGAAGAGGAATGGACGTATCTAAAAACGGCAATCACAGAAGTTGCAAAGAAAAACTTACGTAGAAAGAAGATAAATTTGAAGGCACGATGGGTAACAGAAGAAATACGTCAGCTGATCGATGAAAGATGGAAGTACAAAAATTTCAGGGAAATTCAGGAATACAGAAATTCAAGTCGCTGAAGAATGAAATAAACAGGAATTGAAAAGAAGTTAAGAGGAAATGGCTGCGCGAAAAATGTGAAGAAAAATAAACGATTGTCAGAAGGACTGACTCAGCATACAGGAAAGTCAAAATGACTTTCAGTGAAATTAAAACCATGAGTGTTAACATTAAGAGTGAAACAGAAATTCCACTGTTAAATTCAGAGGAGAGAGCGGATAGGTGGAAAGAGTACATTGAAGGCCTCTATGAGGGGGAAGATTTGTCTGATGTGATAGGAGAAGAAACAGGAGTGG
Organism: Schistocerca serialis cubense; assembly: GCF_023864345.2. Lineage (NCBI taxonomy): Eukaryota > Metazoa > Arthropoda > Insecta > Orthoptera > Acrididae > Schistocerca > Schistocerca serialis. The sequence continues at coordinate 196,267,667 of NC_064638.1, read as the reverse complement.
ATTTAAAAGAGATAGTTGATCCAGTATTAGTATCAGAGAGCTTTGGAGTGCTTAAGATCAAATAAGGTAGGAGAGATAGGAAACATTCAATCCGTATTTCTAAAATCATTAGGGGAAGTGGCAAAAAATGACTATTCACGTTGGTGTGTAGAATTTATGAGTCTGGCGACATACCATCTGAGTTTCTGAAAAATCCCCAGACTCCAAGAGCCGACAAGTGCGAGAATTATCGCACAGTTGGTTTAACAGCTCAAGCATCCAAGTTGATGACAAGAATAATATACAGAAGAATGAAAAAGAAAATTGAGGATGTGTTACTTGAGGATCAATTTGGCTTTAGGAAAGGCAAGGGCACCAGAGAGACAATCTTAGGTTGCTGTTGATAATGGAAGCAAGACTAAATAAATATCAAACACGTTAATCGGCTCTGTCGACGCGGAAAGAGCGTTAGACAATGTAAAACGGTGCAAGATATTCGAAATACTGAGAAAAATAGTGGGAAACTGTACGGAGAGACGTGTAATATACAATATGCACAAGGCCCAAGAGGGAATAATAAGAGTGGACGACCAAGGATTAGGACCCCTGATTAAAAAGTGTTTAAGACCGGGATGTAGTGTTTGGTCGCTGCTGTTCAGTCTGTACATCGAATAAGCAACGATGTAAGTAAAAGGAAGGTTCAGGAGTGGAATTAAAATTCAAGGTGAAAGAATGTCAATGATAAGATTCGATGATGATATTGCTATCCTGAGTGAACGTGAAGAAGAATTACATGATCTGCTGAAGGAAGTGAACATCTAATGAGTACAGATTAAGGATTGGGAGTAAGTAAGTCGAAGAAAGATGAAAACAATGAGAAGTAGCAGAAATGAGAACAACGAGAAACTTAACATCAGGATTGATGCTCACGAAGTAGAAGTTAAGTAAGTCTACTCACAAGGAGCAAAATAACCAATGGTCGATGAAGCAAAGTGGACATCAAAAAGCAGACTAATGCTGACAAAAGGCATTCCTGGCCAAGAGAAGTCTACTAGTATCGAACATAGGCCCTAATTTGAGGAAGAAATTTCTGAGAATGTACGTTTGGAGAACAGCATTGTGTGGTAATGAAACATGGACTGTGGGAAAACCAGAAAAGAAGAGAATCGAAGCATTTGAGATGTGATGCTTCAGACGAATGTTGAATATTAGATGGACTGATAAGGAATGAGGAGATTCTGCGCAGAATCGGAGAGTAAAGGAATATGTGGAAAACACTGACAGAAGGGACAGTATGATAGGACATCTGTTAAGACATAAGGGAAATGACTTCCATGGTACTAGAGGTAGCTGTCGAGGATAAAAACTGTAGAGGAAGACAGAGATTGGAATACGTACAGCAAATAATTAAGGGCGTAGGTTGCAAGTGCTACTCTGAGATGAAGAGGTTGGTACACGAGGGGAATTCGTGGTGGGTGGCATCAAACACGTCAGAGGACTGATGATTGAAAAAAAAAAAAGAAAAAAACGGGCAAAGTGGTACTTGGTGAGCGTGGGAGACGCCGTGCGCTGAGGTGTGTGCAGGAACTGGAGCAGCGTGCGGTGGCGCCGGCCTTGTAGAATCTCCGCCAGCGGCGAGATGTCGCGGGGCTGGGAGCTGTTGGTTGCTCCAGTGTGTGGGACGTACGTAATTTGTTCATCTATTGCTGGAATATGCGCACATGTCATTCAGCTTTTCGGTGCTACTGTGGATGAAACGGAGTACTGGCTAGGTGAGTGATACCATTGGCTGTACGAAACTGTTCAAAGTCCTGAGCCGCAAACTGTTGTCCGTAACCAAAATGTCAAGCAAAACTGTCTAGCAAGAAATAGATGAGAATGCCTGAATGGTACCATGCGATGTAGTCTAGTGCATGGGTTCTGCAAACGGATATTTGATAAAAGAGTCCACAACAATAAGTCAACTAGGGTTCGAAATGTGACCTGCAAAGCCAATACGCACTCATTGCCACGGCTATCGAGACTTTGGCCAAGCTGAAGACATTTGCGGCAGGGCGGATAGAGTTTCAGTACAAGCACGACACTGTGACGTCATCTGCTCAGTGTGGACGTCCTTGCCCGGCCTAGTACAGAGCCGAGGCGCAAACTGTTTAGTGCGTACAATTCCCCAATGTCCTTGATGGAGCAATCGCAACACAACTTTCTGCAACGCTTTAGGAATAAGCACACACGACTGTCCAGAATCATTTTGTAATAAAATCACACCATGCTAGATGAAGAGGCTATCCCAACGAGAAAATATTTCCGCAATAAGGAATTCTGAATATTTTTCACTGAACGAGGCCAAACATCGCGGATGCAGTGCAACAAAAGGTTCAAATCAGGATCTGCTTCTGTAGTCTGCGCAATTTTCTTGCAGTGAAGAGGAAAAGTACGTAGAAGTTCAGTGTCCAGTGTATCGATCTGACAAGAAGCGGTAGTAGCATCGAATTCAGAATCAGGACCAACAGGGAGGCGAGAAAGGGCATCAGCATTTGCACGCTTCGACGTGGGCGGGTACGCTATTCCGCACTGGTATTGTGACAATAACGAAGCTCATCGTTGTAGCTTCTGAGCCGTGCGAGGCGAAACGAGTTTGGACGAATGAAACAAAGACTGATGTGGCTTATGGTCCGCACTATGTAAAAACGTCCGACCAGAAAGAGAATCGAAGCATTTGAGATCTGATGCTACAGACGAATGTTGAAAATTAGGTGGACTGATAAGATAAGAAATGAGGAGGTTCTGCGCAGAATCGGAGAGTAAAGTAATATGTGGAAGACACCCACTGCCAAAACTACAGGCATAGCGAGATTGAAATGAACAAGGCATTGGTCACTCAACAAGACATGTTTAGGTTCTGGAATACTTCCTGACGCACTTTGGCCAAAACAAAAGGCAGTATGATAGGATATCTGTTAAGACATCAGGGAAAGACTTCCATGGTACTAAAGGGAGCTGTAGAGGATCGAATTACGGTACGCCACAGATAACAGTGGTCGCTTCCTTCTCCATATGGGAATAGTTACACTGTGTCTTGGTCAATAACTTGGAAGTGAAAACAATCGGCCTGTCCCGTGAACGAAATCTGTGCGAGAGCACAATTACGATCCCGTAGGAGGTAGCACCCACTGCCAAAACTACAGGCTTAGCGAGATCGAAATGAAGAAGGCATTGGTCACTCAACGAGACTTGTTTAGGTTCTGGAATGCTTCCCGACGTACTTTGGTCAAAACGAAAGGCACATCTTCCCGTGCAAACTATGCAACGGAACCCAGATCTACGCTGCGTTGGTTGTAAACCGGATATAATATTTTGACTTCCCGACAACTGACTGCAATTCTGTCATGTTCAACGGGGCTAGGAGATCCCGGATGGCCAGTAAATGCGTGTGGCTATTAAGAACGTAGCCTAAGTGCGGAATTTCAGTCTGATAAAAGACACGTTTGTCCAAGCGATACTTCAAACCTGAAACTGAAAGTACCTGAAAGAGCGTACAAAGGTTACTGATATGTTCCTCTGTTGTAATTTGCACAGAGTGGAGATTTCGCAGTAAGCTGTTCTAAGTATCTATCGGATATGGCAGGCTTGGAAGTGCTACCAAAGAGTAAGCGCAAAAATTCAAACAACCCTAAATGTGTGTGGACCACAAACACTTTTTCAGACTTATCATCTTGCGCAATTTGCAAATATGCGAGTCGTAAATCCATTTTTGAAAAATAGCGGCCTACATCAAGCCTGTCCGTTAATTCCTTAGTGCGAGGGAACTGATAATTATCAATTATTGTTTGTAGATTCGGAGTGGATTTAAAGTTAACACAAAGACGAAATCTTACAGAAGACTTTGGTAGCATTACTAAGGGACAACCGGCCCCGAGTATAGACTGTTCGCCAATTATGCATGATATCTTGACCGCTACGAGCAGAATAGATAAACATGTAATAATTAGGCAGTATAGAAATAACAAATAAGCTAATGCAATCAACTTCGAAACAATAGATGACGATTGGTGGACGACAATGAGCAGTCTAGTTTGGGGCCGATTTTTCGTGCGCTACCCTGTACCACTGAAATACTCGTAATATTGTAGAAGTTATCGTACTTTCTACACAAAATGTGACACTGGGCACTCGATTATGGAGCGCGGGCTTCATTCAGTTGTAAGTCAGCAAAACTTGATTACCCAACGTTGCCTGGTTATGTATCTATTCGAATCGTCTTTTAGTCTATATACTTCTTCCCCCTCTGTCTGTCCATCTCCTCCTAATCCCTCAGTTTCCTCCTCCTTCCCTCTTTGTCCATTTGTTTCTTCCCCTGCTCTGTCCATCTGCTCCTTCCTTCTCTATCTTCTCACCCCCTCTATCTCTTCCCCATCTCAACTCAGCCCATGTTCCCCTCCCACTCTCTTCGTCCATTTCCTCCTCCCCTAACTCTGTCCAACTCTTCCAACACCTATCTCTGTCTCTCCCTCCTCTCTTCTTCCATTTCTCTGTCCATTTCTTCCTCCCTATCTCTTTGCCAATCTCCTCTTCCACTCTTTCTGTCCACCTTTCTCCTTCTTCTCTCTAGTCTTCCCTCCTCTGTCCATCTCCTCCTCTCCCCCGCTCTCTGTCCATCTCCTCCCCTCCATTTTGAGTCTATTTCCCGTCACAGTCTTCTTTCCCCCCTATCTGTGTCCATCTCCTGCTTCCCCTATTTCTATTTGTCCATTCAACTCCTCCTCTCTCTTTCTCTCTTCATGTCACTATGGATACCGCAGTACGAGTATACAGGTTCCTAACCCAACAGTATTTGTTTCCAGACAGTAAGAAGTATGTGTACCAACTTTGGTTGAAATCGATCCAGCAGTTTAGGAGGAACATCCAGCTGAGGCTTTACCCATGTATGCAAGTCACATATATTTAACATATTTCACACTTACTTGTATAAATGGTTCACCTGTATCTCTAGGGAATTTCACCCTGCAGTTTCGTTTTCAGGTACCTCTATGTTCATGGGGTAAAATATAGAAAGTGAAAAGCTGTTTACAATTTGTATAGAAACCAAATGGCAGTTATAAGAGTTGAGGGGCATGAAAGGAAAGCAGTGGTTGGGAAGGGAGTGAGACAGGGCAGTAGCCTCTCTCCGATGTTATTCAATCTGTATATTGAGCAAGCAGTGAAGGAAACAAAAGAAAAATTCGGAGTAGGTATTAAAATTCATGGAGAAGAGATAAAAACTTTGAGGTTCGCCGGTGGCATTGTAATTCTGTCACAGACGGCAAAGGACTTGGAAGAGCAGTTGAAAGGAATGGATAGTGTCTTGAAAGGAGGATATAAGATGAACATCAACAAAAGCAAAACGAGGATAATGGAATGTAGTCGAATTAAGTCGGGTGATGCTGAGGTTATTAGATTAGGAAATGAGACACTTAAAGTAGTAAAGGAGTTTTGCTATTTGGGGGGACAAATAACTGATGATGGTCGAAGTAGAGAGGATATAAAATGTAGACTGGCAATGGGAAGAAAAGCATTTCTGAAGAAGAGAAATTTGTTAACATCAAGTGTAGATTTATGTGTCAGGAAGTCGTTTCTGAAAGTATTTGTATGGAGTGTAGCCATGTATGGAAGTGAAACATGGACGATAAATAGTTTAGACAAGAAGAGAGTAGAAGCTTTCGAAATGTGGTGCTACAGAAGAATGCTGAAGATTAGATGGGTGGATCACATAACTAATGAGGAGGTATTGAATAGAATTGGAGAGAAGAGAAGTTTGTGGCACAACTTGACTAGAAGAAGGGATCGGTTGGTAGGACATGTTCTGAGGCATCAAGGGATCACCAATTTAGAATTGGAGGGCACCGTGGAGGGTATAAATCGTAGAGGGAGACCAATATATGAATACACCAAGCATATTCAGAAGGATGTAGGTTGCAGGAGGTACTGGGAGATGAAGAAGGTTGCACAGAATAGAGTAGCATGGAGAGCTGCATCAACCCAGTCTCAGGACTGAAGACCACAACAACAACAACAACAACAACATGTTCATGACGTCATATCTTCTGAATTATAAAGTCCTTAATAAACGGGTAAAACAGTAAAGTATCAGTTCAGCGAAGTTTGCGATGACGAGCCACTTACAGGGAGAGTAACTAGATTCAGAATTATAAATTCTTAACCAATAATTCCATATTTATCATCATTAGTCAAAAAAATGGTTCAAATGGCTCTGAGCACTATGGGACTCAACTGCTGTGGTCATCAGTCCCCTAGAACTTAGAACTACTTAAACCTAACTAACCTATGGACATCACACATCCATGCCCGAGGCAGGATTCGAACCTGCGACCGTAGCAGTCGCACCATCATTAGTCATTCTGGGATTAGGCTCATCGGCCTGTTCCGGCCCAGTCTACGTTAACTTCGGCCTTCCTGGGGCTCTCTGATGAGTAGGTCTCTACCGCAGTGCCATTATCGGAAGCCTTGTGTTGCACATTATTTGTAAATGATCTTCCCACTTGCTTCTGCTTTCAGTTTATCCTGTGTTGGAAATATTTGTAACTGATTCTGTATATCCTAGTTTGTTATTTTATACAGTCGTATGTGTCTCTACAATGCCCCAAGGAATTTCTTTTGTTTGGTTTGTACCTATTTTAAAATTCTCTCTTAAAGAGTTATCTTTGCATTTGCGTTTGGTGGTTGCCCTGGAATGCTATGGTTACTGCTTTTGAAACAGGAATTTTAAAGTTATATTGTTTTCAATTATCATGAAGTAAACAAGTAGCTCTTGGAAGATTATCTTCAGTACTTTGTATAATCACTCAGTAATTAGCATCAAATGCTAGCACAGTTAAAGTAGTACTTCCTAACTTAATTCCAGGTTGTGGCTGATACTTCTATCTGTGTAGGATTTCGTCTATGTAAATGTTAAAATCGTAAGTGCTGTTACACACACATGTCTTACTCTTTCGTTAATCACTACATTTCCCCCACTGCAATTAGACATAATGATTATGAAGCAGGTATCATTAAAAACTTTTAATACAAATTATTATTTGTTGAGGGTAGCCCACTTAGCCATTGTGTTCCACATTCCACGCATTTCTACCTTATAGATGATCTTCTCTAGATCTACAAACACCATGTAGGACTGCAAAACTGTATTTCCTTCTTTTCTCTATTAGCTGTTTCATAGTAAATACCTTGTGAATACAAGCTCTTACGTTTCGGAAACCACCACGTTCTTCTTGAAAGAGTGATACTATTGCCTTTGATCGGTTATTTAATATGCCAGTGTATAGTTCATACAATGTATTTGATATACTTGTAGCTCTGTTGTTTCTCAGTTTATTTCTTTCTACTTTCTAAAATACTGAAGAAATAGTGTCATAACTCATGTATTTGGTATCCTCATTGTAAGATGGCTAGACTTCAGTAAATGAAGAAGGTGGAGTTTGAGCAACAGTCCTCGAATCTTCTTGAATTCTGTATTTATGGCCTTTGGGATAGATTCTCTACTCCTGGTGGTTTTTCATTCTTTTGCTTTCTTCTTGCTGCCTATAAATCTCTTAATGTTAGTAAGCCAATAATTTTTACTATTTCTTCAATCCTATCTTTAGGATAAGTAGAAATGTCTGCATTAGAGTTTAATCAAATACTTTCGTAACACTCAATTCATTCTTATCACATCCATTAGTGTGTTGCCTCTTTCCAGTTAGTTTAAGTTATTTAATAAAGTAGTTTCTTCCGTATACATTGTGTTCCACACCGCTCACAAATTTTTCGCAACTGTATCTATGGGTTCTTGTTAAAGATTTCGGAATGATTCTTGTAGCAATATCATGTAGTATAACTTGCTTTTTTAACTGTAGTAGGTTTAATGAGCTACTTTCTTATCTGTGAGGGCTTTCCTATTTTGTCATTCCATATTCTCAAACATTTCTTTCGTTTCAACGTGGTTTGCTTGCCCAGTAGTCTATTCCCTAGTGCTTCCATACCCCGTGCCATTCTTCATTAGTATCCATAGTTTTTATTTTCTGCTTAATATTTGCTGATACGTAACTGCTACCAATTTTTCTTGCAGCACTACAGTTTCCTTCATTTTATTTTAGAGTACGGTTTCTTACCTTTGGCATATTATGGCCACCTGCAGATAATGGTCGCTGTAAATATTGCACTCTCTGTATATTGCTACATCGTTGAAGTAGTAGCATAATGTGATTCTTCAGTTTCTCCCGGCGTATTTGTTGCTCGAGCAGTCCACGGGTATGCTGCGGGTTCAGTGACCAACGGGCACAATATTTCGGCGGATCAGACATGTCGCCATCGACAGGCCGCCAGTACATGTCTGATCGCCGAAATATTGTGCCCGTTGGACACTGAACCCGCAGCATACCCGTGGACTGCTCGAGTAGTAGCATAATATTCGTTCTGGGACACTTTTCATATCAAATTGACATGCTAATTAATTAAATATATCAACTGAAAAATCTTACTCCATGTCAACTTAACATATTGTTATGTTAATTCAAATGTCTCTAAGCACTATGGGACTTAACATCTGAGGTCATCGATCCCCTAGAACTGCTTAAACTTAACTAATCTGAGGACATAACACACATCCATGCCCAAGGTAGGATTCGAACCTGCAACCGTAACAACAGCGTGGTTCCGGACTGAAGCGCCTAGAACCGCTCTGCCACAGCGGCCGGCGTCATGTTAATTGATTTGTAACCCAATGAGAGTTGACTTATGACTGCCAGGCTATAATCAGACCTGAGAAACCCCCCACCCATCGCACTCTCACTTCTGATTCGCCACCCCTGTCGAGAAAGCGGTACTTTGTCACACCTCCCTAGTTCATTTGAGAGCCACTTTTCCTCCTCCTGGGTACCCCTCCGTCCTCCCCTCCGCTACCCTTCCCCACTAGCCCCCTCCAGCCCCCCACTTACCCTCCCCATCTCCATCTGTGAATTATCAGGAAGGATCTCACAACACGAAATTCAAATCAACGTCAATAACAATAATATATTGATCAATTCAATTTGCATATTCTTTATTTCATCAGTTTGCAAGAGGCAGGACTCCCCCACTTGGGTAGAGCCCACATCTACACTCCCCTCCTGCCCCAATATCCCATGACGTAATAACTTCATGTAGGAATGGAATGAACTGAGGTATCATAGACACAGTTTTGAGTCATCCATGTGTATTTCTGCGCCTGGGTGCCGCCATCGAGGTCAAAAACCACCTTAAGACCCTAATTACAGTTCACAGAACGAAATACTACCGATAATGGACTGGATGTCGGCATCCTTTCATCGCGGAGCCTCAAACAAACCGTCAAGTGGCAGCATTCTGTTACTGGGAACTTGTACACTCGCATCCTGCCTCTGCCTCAATCAGATGGCTACTTCTTGTTTGTGTGTGAACCAACATCTCGAAACATGTAAATGGAATTTGACATACGTCAACGGGGACAGATGAAAGTGTGTGCCCCGACCGGGACTCGAACCCGGGATCTCCTGCTTACATGGCAGACGCTCTATCCATCTGAGCCACCGAGGACATAGACGATAGCGCGACTGCAGGGATTTATCTCTGGTACGCCTCCCGCGAAACCCACATTCTCAACGTATTGTCCCGCACTACATTCGTGGTGCCCCCGCCCATTATACTCATTACTCGCGGGGCGTTGCCGATTCCCGTAAGATTTCGGGCACTGTTTGTGCATTCGCACAGAAGAATAAAATGGCCAAGTGGCCGGTGAGCCTTAACTATATATATATACTAAGATGGTATCTGTTCTTTCGGACATGTCCCAAAAGAACAGATACCATCTTAGTATATGCATGTAGATGGAGGTTTTCATGCCTCCACAGAATGATGTGTTCGAATTAGCTACTGCTGGTAACAAAGGAAGGGCTCACAGAATTACGATAACAAAGCCGGTGGGAAATAGTCCATTTGCACTCCCCTACAAAATTAATTGTTTACCAGTTTCCTAAACAGATCACCTAAAAGCCTCATCATCACTTTACAATGAATCTTCTTCATAACAAAAAAATATTTTCTTTATCCGAGAATGAGAAACATTTTGCAAAAGAAATAACTGTATTTCTGTCACAAATAAATCATAGTTTTACATACACTACTGGCCATTAAAATTGCTAAACCATGAAGATGACGTTCTACAGACGCGAAATTTAACCGACAGGAAGAAGATGCTGTGATATGCAAATTATTAGCTTTTCAGAGCATTCACACAAGGCTGGCGCCGGTTACGACACCTACAACGTGCTGACACGAGGAAAGTTTCCTACCGATTTCTCATACAAAAACAGCAGTTGACCGGCGTTGCCTGGTGAAACGTTGTTGTAATGCCTCTTGTAAGGAGGAGAAATTCGTACCATCACGTTTCCGACTTTGATAAAAGTCGGATTGTAGCCTATCGCGATAGCGGTTTATCGTATCACGACGTTGCTGCTCGCGTTGGTCGAGATCCAATGACTGTTAGCAGAATGCGGAATCGGTGGGTTCAGGAGGGTAATACGGAACGCCGTGCTGGATCCCAACGGCCTCGTATCACTAGCAGTCGAGATTACACGCATCTTATCCGCATGGCTCTAGCGGATCGTGCAGCCACATCTCGATCCCTGAGTCAACAGATGGGGATATTAGCAAGACAAAAACCATCTGCACAAACAGTTCGAACACGTTTGCAGCAGCATGGATTTTTGGCTCGGAGACCATGCGCTGCGGTTACCCTTGACACTGCATCACAGACAGGAGCGCCTGCGATGGTGTACTCAACGACGAACCTGGGTTCACGAATGGAAAACGTCATTCTTTCGGATGAATCCAGGTTCTGTTTACAGCATCGTGATGGTCACATCCGTGTTTGGCGACATCGAGGTGAACACACAAGTTAAGTCGCATCGTGCGCAGAGCCATTTGAACCATTTTGAAGCGTGTATTCGTCATCGCCCTATTGGCGTATCACTCGGCGAGATGCCGCGGAGTGCCATTGGTTACATGTCTCTGTCACGTCTTATTCGCATTGACAGCACTTTGAATAGTGAACGTTACATATCAGATGTGATACGACCCGTGGCTCTACCCTTCATTCGATCCGTGCGAAACCCTACATTTCAGCAGGATAATTCACGATCGCATGTTGCAGGTCCTGCACGGGCCTTTCTAGATACAGGAAACGTTCGACTGCTGCCCTGGCCAGCACATTCTCCAGATCTCTCACCAATTGAAAACGTCTGGTAAATGTTGGCCGAGCAACTGGCTCGTCACAATAAGCCAGTCACGACTCCTGATGAACAGTTGTATCGTGTTGAAGCTGCATGGGCAGTTGTACCTGTACACGCCATGCAAGCTCTGTTTGACTCAATGCCAGGCATATCAAGGCGGACAGAGGTGGTTGTTATGCGGACTGATTTCTCAAGACCTATGCACCCAAAAAATAGAACATGTCAGTTCTAGTATAATATATTTGTCCAATGAATACCCGTTTATCATCTGCATTTCTTCACGGTGTAGCAATTTTAATGGCCAGTAGTGTATAACCGAGGTCCTGCAAAAAAAAAAAAAAAAAAAAAAAAAAAAAAAAAAAAAAAAAAAAAAAAAAAAAAAAAAAGAAGGTTCAAATGGATCTGAGCGCTATGGGACTCAACATCTGTGGTCATAAGTCTCCTAGAACTACTTAAACCTAACTAACCGTAGCGGTCGCGCGGTTCCGCACTGAGCGCCTAGAACCGCTAGACGAGGTCCTGCGTGCACCAACATTTGACAACACAAGCTCCTTCTCCCACCACAACATTTCCACCTTACACTAAACGTATCTGGTGAAAAGAACCTTCCTATCACACAAACTCACGATAAGGAAGAGCGCACAAACTACTGGCGTATTGTGAACCGCGACAGCAGAACATCGTGTCTTCACACATGCGCTTGTCGGGAGAGGCGCATAAACACCTCGGTAATGACGGCGCTTGCTGACTATTCCAGCTGTACAAGATGCTTAGATGCAGGACAGACTGTCACTATAACTACCAAAAAGTCAACAGATGAATTTACGTGGGGGGAATAATCATCCAGTGTAACTAGTATACTACCGACTCTGCTACTCAGCCATCTGGAGGGCGCCGTCCCAGGGACTTGTCCCTGTGGCCAAGAGCAGACAGGTCGAAGAATTCTTTGTAACTAACCAATCATCACAGGCTAAGCCTTGGTTTCCAGTCGGCCGCTGACTGCAGGCAGTGAGAGACAAACACGTGTGGGTTTCGCTATTAGTTCTAACTGCAATTCCATCCCAGACATAGATTCTCGTTGCTTTACCCGAACCGAGACAGGGATTTCATTGTCTATTCACACAGAAATTCGCACACTAAATTGAGATTCCTGCCTTTTAAACGTGTTATTTTCGAAGGCAGAAGAAATCAGAGCATACACACATTTTCACATCGCTAAAGCATCATTACTTGTTGTCAAAATTCTGTATAACAGTATGGCATGGCGTATATTTCCTCCAAGTATTCTCTCATGGGGTAAAAATATATCTATTCTTACAAGCTTAATACCTGCTATGTCCTGCATCACAGGACTAGAATATCAAACTCATTGTTGTCCCACTATGGAGTGCTAAGTGCAAGCTCTACCTGTGTCACATGATGCCTTCTCATTTTCGAAATCTCTTAAAGGTAATCAAATGCTTCGTCACATACAAAGTCTTTTAAGGTAGCAGCGCAGAGAAGTTGTAAATATCAAATTTATACTATATATCACTTTATAAATTCGGTAATACAGTTGATTTTATTTTAATGGTCATCTCTGGCCTTGTAGCTGAGAGACTGAAATTTTGTTTAAAGACTTTGCGCTGAGCATCGCTCCGCTCTCGAATCTTATCCATGGTACTCTAGTCTTCGTTTCCACCTGCACGGCTTCAGGTCACTGACATGAAATTGAGTGACCAATTAATTAAGGTGATCATGAGAATCACTTTGAAAGGTGAGCAAATATTTTCTTTCAGTCGGATTACACTCGCTAGGTACCACAAATGGGAATCCCTGGAGGGAAGACGATGTTCTTTTCGATGAACACTATCGATAAAACTTAGAAATCCGACATTTGCAGTTGACTGAAAATGGTTTCTATTGCCACGAACATAAATTTCGAATATGGATCATGAGGGGATACAAGAAGTTAGTGCTCATATGAAGGCATGTAGACAGTCTTTTTCTCTCGCTCTGTTTTCGAGTGTAATAGAAAAGAGCTTGAGAAGTAAGCATATAGATATGAATGTAAATTTAATCCACCTGTTAAGATGTACTTATGAGCATCGAAGAATGATATTTCTTCTCTGTCGAGAAGACAAAAGAAGAACATTTACTGGTGATTGGCTCTCGGTAAAAGTCTTCGTATTAGGTCCTAATTTGGTCACTGCAATCACTTTGCGATATGTATGTGAGGGGCTGTAATATGTTATTTATTTCAAGTTTCTGCTACCAGTCACTGTAATATGTGTTTGTTCATAACAATCAGAAGAAGCCGTACAATGCTCACATCTCAACCACTCTTTCGTCAACTATAACTTACTTCCTACTTTCTCAAGAATCTTCCAGTCTTCGACATATAGCATTTGAATCCACCTGATTTCGATGAGTAAGAGATGTACCCCGCCAAGGCACAGATTCCTGCTAATTCTCTCTAAATCCAATCATGTTCTGACAGCACTGTTCCATTAGTTAGAAGACTGTCTATTCCTCCATGTGTCACTGACCAGATAGACAGTTATCATAAGGAAAACACACTAACGTACAGGAGAAAATTCACAACCATACAAGAAATTCAGGAGGATAATATCTATAATTCTTCGATATCAAATGACGGTGTATAAGTATCCCCTTGCACATATCCTAGTCCCCTTTATTGTATTTCTATGATTACTACACTAAAAATACGATATTGTAATGGCGTGAGAAACTTTGTTGACATCATAGCGTCTCTCTCTCTCTCATCACACTCATCGTTATTTTTATAATGTCCAATGGTGTTAAACTACAAACTACCTCTAATGTCACCTGGTAGGGAACTTAATAAGATTTTATTATGTCTGCCTCTTCCGATATATCTAAAACATATAATGTCCGTGTGTAAATACAGAGAATATGGGTGGTTCTACTAAGTACACACGTATTAGTCGCCTTCAGTAGGTGGCCAGTGATCAAGGTCGCTTCCAAAACCTGTGTAAAGTTTGGTCTCTTGTACTTTACGAAGACCATATCCCACAAGAGTTCCTGTGCTGTCCTTTTATAAGCACTTTGACACTTTTTTCAATTTTATTTTTATTTTCTGCCGTAATAAATCCAAGCTGTTTATGACTACAGCCTTGTACGCTGCCATACATTTTGTTTTTGTACCATAACTTCGAGGTCTGTGTCAGGTGCTAAACATTAAAATATTTCTATCCATAGGCTCTCACAGAAAGCTGGAAATCACATGGTTTAAGGTAAGCTGTTCCCACAACACTCAGGGTGGTTGAAATAAAAGACAGAGGTGTGTTTCTTGTTGATAAAAATGTGGAAGACATCGCAACATATGGAAACTGGAAGAGCGTGTGATATTGTTGAGCATTTACTAATAGCTTCTCTATCGAGAAGACAAAAGAAGAACATTTACTGGTGATTGGCTCTCGGTAAAAGTCTTCGTATTAGGTCCTAATTTGGTCACTGCAATCACTTTGCGATATGTATGTGAGGGGCTGTAATATGTTATTTATTTCAAGTTTCTGCTACCAGTCACTACTTTCGAGAGAGTACTTTGGCAGATGAACAGATAAACATACAAAACCAAACAGGGGCAAACTTCTCTGGATTCCTTTTTCTTTGAATAGTGCCCATTTAGGTAACTTTGATGTGCCACCAGTGGTTTTAAACTGAAGAAATATGCAAAACAATCCTTTTTGGTGAAAAATAGTATTATTCAGAATCCAGCTCCATCCAAACAAGATTATGACAACAAAATTTTCTGAAATGGAATGTTTATCAAGCAATGACGTTTAAAATTTTATTACTACAGAGGTGTAGGAGCATGTAAGCCACATTATGTAATTAATTACTGAAAATCATAGTATGTGTGAGTTGTGAACTACTGCATCTATACACAAGAGACCGAGGAGGGGTAGTGGCAAGGCTGAAGGAGGCGACGACAAACTGCAATAAACAGGGGCAAACTTCTCTGGATTCCTTTTTCTTTGAATAGTGCATTATATATTTGATAAAGCCTGAACTCATTCACAAGATTATCAAAAGTTGATCAGTCAATAACTAATTATGTGTCACACAAACACACACACACACACACACACACACACACACACACACACACAGAGAGAGAGAGAGAGAGAGAGAGAGAGAGAGAGAGAGTGTGTGTGAGAGAGAGAGAGAGAGAGAGAGAGAGAGACGAAAACCAATTAATAAAGGTTTATATTTGTATTTCATGATACAACAGTTTGAAGTACTTTTTATCTTATACTTATTCCATAAGAAGAAAAGGAAACTTGTCAGCTCATTTCCCTAATACTATCTACATCACCTCTGAAGAAGACACTGTTAAGTGTTAATAAGTACATGATGGTCAACATTTTTGAGAAAACAATGAAACATTAGAAATTATAGGTGCAAACAATTCAAGCTTAGAGGTAATGCGCAAACCATTCTTGCTCTAGTACCCGCCACAACTTGCACAGATTTACAATTGTTTCCCTGTCTTTAAATACAGTTGCTTTTAAGTCTGAAGTGAGATCTTTTCAATTGATGTTTCTGATAGTGTACTTTACTGTATCCAATTGTTTTGGTCAATTTTTGACATGTAATCTCTATAAATTGAGAATTTTATACGATTTATTGTAAATAAATAAACTCACATTCCACAGTGACAGGGCAGCAGATGTCTCAGTGGTACATTCTTGAAGAGACCATGAACGTTGATTCCTCATATTGGTGGTGCATATTGAATCCAGGTACATTATCAATGTTTCAGTGTCCTAGGTGGTGGTCATTATGACCTCCAAATGTTTGGACACTGCATCTTCATTTCATGCCTTACAATGCATAACTGCAGTTGGAATGAGGGGGTACTCTGCAGGACTTAAATCCATTTAGCATGGGTAGCATGCAGCATCAATTGTCAGTCACACCTGTTGGAGAATACAGGGATTTTCATATATGTAAGTACCATTGTTCATCCATATTTTTGGCGTATTTACTTCAGTTTTACGTATTTTCCATCAATTTTCGCAATTTTACCAGGTTTTTCGTAATTTAAATGCATTTTATCCAATTATTTGAGTTCAAAACCATAACTCAGTGCGACTTGTCACGGTAATATAACGCCTTATCGCACCGATCTCATGATGCTACGAGTCAATGACATTGCAGTTTGATTCTCTATTTATGTATCATTGCTAAAGCACCTCATCCATAATTTTGCGAATGCTATATACATGTGGACACATTGTGAATTCTGCTGCGCTGCTTACATTACATAACACAAATACTGTTTCTTAGTGTCGGAAATAGCCATCAGCAGAGAGCATGTGCGAGAACTACGTTCCTCACCCGAATCACTTTATAAATTAGGCATGATTTTGCTACGATCACCCATCTCTCCCTGTCTGGGTGGGAGTCATAACGTGTCCCCACATTCATGAATCCTGGGCAATACTCTAGATGGTCTTCTATGCAGCTTGCAACTCTTCCTCTCTCTTCAACCAGCCCTCCCTACAACATTGTCGCCGATTTTATTTGCAACTTACTCGGAATAGGAAGGCAGTATAGAAACTAAATTCGACGTTTCGTGAAGGAACGGAACGAGCTGAGTTCCATGTAATCAATACACTTCGACATCTTGCTTTTGGAAAGATCATAAGCCATGTTCTAAACTGACGCTAGTAATTCAGACCAGTATTCTCATTCCAGTACTGTAACTACCGCTCTGCAAAGATTGCTTCATCCCAATCTTACTCACGTCACCCATAGAAGTACGCGCGATCTCTCTATATGCATGCATGCTGATGAGGTTTGCACTCCTTACTGGTGTGTACCAGCTGTAGAAGTATAAAACAGGAGTATCTCTATAGATGGTGCTAGTCGTCAGTGTATGGCCCATGAGACCACGTCTGCAGCGCCATCTGCTTTCTGCAACGGTTGACGACGAATGTCGTCACACAGTAACCCAACTTCTATCCATCGGTATCTTTTTCAAACACTTAAACAGGTCGAGTTTGTGTCTACCAACTCTGATTTGCGGACAGCATTGGTTTTCTGCTATCATTTGAGTAAAACTGCTGCAGAATCGCATCGAATGCTTGTCAAAGCTTTCGGCGATCATGCTCTTTGGAAAACACAGTGTTCCGAGTGGTTCGAAAAATTCAGAGGTGGTGATTCTGACGTGGAAACGACGAGCGCGGGAAAGCACCGAAAAAGTTCGAAGACAATGAATTGTAGACTTTATTGGATGAAGATGATACGAAAACTCAAGAGGAACTCGCGGAACAGTTTATTGTGATGAAAAAAGCCGTTTCTCTTCTGTCGAAAGCTATATGAAAGGTGCAGAAAGTTTGGAAAAGGGGTTCCACATGAACTGAATGAAAAACAGCAACTCGAAAGACCACTTGTGACTGCTCGGCAATCATAAAAGAAAGTCGTTTCTCCATCGAATAGTGACAGGCGATGAAAAATGGATCGCAAGTGTCGTAAATCGTAGGTGAATCCAGCCAAACCATCGATATCCAATGAAAGACCAAATCGCTTTGGAAAGAAGACAATGCTCTGTGTTTGGTGGGATCAGAACGGTGTCATCTATTATGAGTTTCTAAAACCTGGCGAAACCGTTAACACTGATCACTACCAACAGCAAATGATCGATTTAAATCGAGCATTACATGAAAAAACGACCGGAATATGAAAAAAGGCCACACAAATTCATATTGTTCCATGCTAACGCCTCATGACACACAGGAAAACTTCCCAGGGAAACGATGTGGGCGTTAACCTGGGAAATTCACGAGCATGCAGCTTGTTCTTCAGACTTCGTTCCGTCAGGTTGTCATCTATTTGCATCACTGGGACATGCTCTCCCTGAACAACACTTCAATTCATATGAAAATGTTGAAAATGGCTCGCTAACTGTTTAGCTTCAAAAGGAAACCTGTTATTTTTTGTTTTTGTTATTTTTTTTTTTTTTTTTTTGCATGGCATTCATAGTTTGCTGGGGAGGTGGTAGAAATGTATAAATAGTAGTGGAGGTTATTTTGAATAAAATATTGTTTATTAGTTTCAAACAACAGACATGTAATTATTGCAACCAATTTCATAGTTCTACTCCTCGTAGTAGATATGAGTCTGATATATTTGACTTATTATAGTAATATAATCGTTGCTTAAGAAGAAGAAGAAGAAGAAGAAGAAGAAGAAGAAGAAGTGTATGGTTTATGCACGAAAGAGCTTGAAATGGAACAAATTTGAAACATTTTATGTAATTCACTTGTATTATCCAGTCTGGACTGTCGTTCTAGTGTTAGGAGGCCATATCAAGGAGGTACTGAAGAGAGAATAATCACAAAACATAAATACCCATTTCCAAGGCTACACGGTTCTGCACTTAAATATGCCGTAACGTTAAAGCAGTGTGTTTCCAATATATTAATCACGTGGCATGCAATGCTATTAATACTCCAATGCAAGAAATATACAGTCTTTCCATCACCTGACATAAATTTACCCTGCAAGTTTTCTGTCCCATTCACTATGGCGAGAAACTTAATATGATAGAAATACTACCTTTTACACCAAAGGAACATACAGTATACCGCTTTTCAGAGACGTATAGCGCTCACTGTTCACATCCAATTACAGCTCAGAAATTGTGCTATGCTCGTATCAATCATGTGAAATGATGGTCAGCAAAGGACAAATGCTGAAACAACGACATCTTATGAGGAAATAGATATATGCAAAGCAGCTGCGTTTGGCATGTGAAATTATACGCCATGCTGTACTAAGTCCGTGAGCAGAACACAATCTCTTCCGTACACAACGTCTGTCAAGAAAATATATGCACAGGGATTGCAGCGCCTCAGAAACGCCTGTCACTGACCTGGAATCACTGCAGTTAAGAAATTGAGGACTTAATTTCTATCAAAAATGTTCCAGGGATATGGAGTATTTCACATATGTGTCCGTTCGTCTAGAGGAGGGTGCTGAAATAGGTTTTCCATCGGTTTTGTGGACACGATTACCCACACAAGGGTTGTAAGTCCTCTGATGAATGTGGTTTGGAGTGGCTTGCTGTTTGCGAGTGCATGTACTTCGAGATCTAAATCGCACACAGAATACGTATTTGTATGAGTCAAATGCACTTTATACCGCACAACAGATGCAGCCCAAGAGAGAAACGGAAAAAATGGATAAATGTGCGATAAAATGACCTACGATAACATCTTCTGTCTCTAGAAAGACGCATCATTCTGCTGTTAAATCCTTCCTCATCACAACACCTCTCAAAGTATTACTGCACCTACTTTTTAAGATACTTTAACACAAATCCATGTCAGTTTAGCTACAGATAATTCTACACTCCTGGAAATGGAAAAAAGAACACATTGACACCGGTGTGTCAGACCCACCATACTTGCTCCGGACACTGCGAGAGGGCTGTACAAGCAATGATCACACGCACGACACAGCGGACACACCAGGAACCGCGGTGTTGGCCGTCGAATGGCGCTAGCTGCGCAGCATTTGTGCACCGCCGCCGTCAGTGTCAGCCAGTTTGCCGTGGCATACGGAGCTCCATCGCAGTCTTTAACACTGGTAGCATGCCGCGACAGCGTGGACGTGAACCGTATGTGCAGTTGACGGACTTTGAGCGAGGGCGTATAGTGGGCATGCGGGAGGCTGGTTGGAGGTACCGCCGAATTGCTCAACACGTGGGGCGTGAGGTCTCCACAGTACATCGATGTTGTCGCCAGTGGTCGGCGGAAGGTTCACGTGCCCGTCGACCTGGGACCGGACCGCAGCGACGCACGGATGCACGCCAAGACCGTAGGATCCTACGCAGTGCCGTAGGGGACCGCACCGCCACTTCCCAGCAAATTAGGGACACTGTTGCTCCTGGGGTATCGGCGAGGACCATTTTCAACCGTCTCCATGAAGCTGGGCTACGGTCCCGCACACCGTTAGGCCGTCTTCCGCTCACGCCCCAACATCGTGCAGCCCGCCTCCAGTGGTGTCGCGACAGGCGTGAATAGAGGGACGAATGGAGACGTGTCGTCTTCAGCGATGAGAGTCGCTTCTGCCTTGGTGCCAATGATGGTCGTATGCGTGTTTGGCGCCGTGCAGGTGAGCGCCACAATCAGGACTGCATACGACCGAGGCACACAGGGCCAACACCCGGCATCATGGTGTGGGGAGCGATCTCCTACACTGGCCGTACACCACTGGTGATCGTCGAGGGGACACTGAATAGTGCACGGTACATCCAAACCGTCATCGAACCCATCGTTCTACCATTCCTAGACCGGCAAGGGAACTTGCTGTTCCAACAGGACAATGCACGTCCGCATGTATCCCGTGCCACCCAACGTGCTCTAGAAGGTGTAAGTCAACTACCCTGGCCAGCAAGATCTCCGGATCTGTCCCCCACTGATCATGTTTGGGACTGGATGAAGCGTCGTCTCACGCGGTCTGCACGTCCAGCACGAACGCTGGTCCAACTGAGGCGCCAGGTGGAAATGGCATGGCAAGCCGTTCCACAGGACTACATCCAGCATCTCTACGATCGTCTCCATGGGAGAATAGCAGCCAGCATTGCTGCGAAAGATGGATATACACTGTACTAGTGCCGACATTGTGCATGCTCTGTTGCCTGTGTCTATGTGCCTGTGGTTCTGTCAGTGTGATCATGTGATGTATCTGACCCCAGGAATGTGTCAATAAAGTTTCCCCTTCCTGGGACAATGAATTCACGGTGTTCTTATTTCAATTTCCAGGAGTGTATTTTCTAGGAAATCATCCAAGACAGTAATCAGTTTATTTGTATTCCTATTACCTCACTAGACATATAGCAGAATATTGTTAAAAACAATGCAGCAACTGTTCTGTAAGGTATTTGTTGGATGACCCTAGATGGTTATGAGAGGTAGAGAGAACAAAGAGATACTTTGTAAATCTTGTTTATTAGAGTTTACAACACTTAAAAAAATCGAACATGCTATCCATTCAATAGTTTTATATTGCAGCTATAAGTTTCTAATACAATGCTCTTTCGCTAAGGAGGACGTAAAGTTTGTCGTAGTCACATTCCAACTACTACATAAAAAACTATAAAGTTGTTCCTGATAAATTTGTGATCACACCTGAGCTTGTGATCTGACATATATAAAGTTGTTATTCTACAACTGGTCTCATCCATGTTAAACAATTAATTCCAGCCGCCTTATCGCCATCCACGAAAAGTTATTGTTTCCATGGTTCCCAGTCGTTCCATTTCGACTTTTTCTCTGATTTCTCTGGCTTTCACACACACTGTTTCCATATACATGGATTTTCCTGCACCAAGCAGATATGTAAGTACTCCCTATTTCTCCATCAATTTTCCTACATTTTTTGATATCTTACCTCAATTTATACGTATTTTCCGTTAGTTTTCATAATTTTACCGTTTTTATGCCATGAGAAGAAGTGACATATGAATTTAATTAATTAGTCAATCAATTTCATTTCAACGACGTGCTGCCATGTAATTGGAATCGATGGCTATAGTACTATGGATATGATTCACGAGTTGTAGTTGTAAACAGGCGCTTCTTCATTGTGGCATGATGTTTTAACGAAATATCAATCTCCCACGTCCACAGGCAGAGGTGACCATCGTAATAAAATGAGCTATATTACCGAATTTATGAAGCGATGCATAATATAAACTTGATATTTACAACTCCTCAGTGCTGTTACCTTAAGTGACTTCGTATGTGATAAAGCATTTGGTTATTTTAAGAGAGTTCGAAAGTGAGAAGGCATCCTGTGACAGAGGTAGTGCATGCACTTAGCCCTCCAGCATAGTTTAACATTCTAGTCCTGAGATGCAGGAAGTAGCGGATATGAAGCTGTAAGAACAGACATTCTTTTATCTGATGAGAGAATACTTATAGGAAGTGTACCCTATGCTATACTGTTGTACAAGATTTTCACAAGTGACGATAATTTGGCTATGAGAAAATGTGTGTCTTCTTTTGTCGAAAATAACTCGTTTAAAGTGGAAGGAATCTAAATTTCATGTGAGAAATTCGATGTGTGTGGGAAAAAATATCCCTGTCGCAGATTGGGTAAAGTGGATTTTTTTAAACTTAGGAGAGTCTGTCAGGGGTGGAAATGGAGTTAGAACTATGTGCCCTATCCGCACCTGTTTGTCTCACAGTGTCTGCAGTGAGAAGCTGGCCAGAAGCTGAGGCTTAGCCTGTGACGACTGGGTGGTTACAAAGATTGCTTCGACCTGACGTGTCCGCTCTTGCCTGCAGTTTCAGGGACAAGTCAAGGGGGCGGCAATCTCTGGATGGCTGAACTGTGCAGTATGATGGTTGAGAATGGCACATGTGTACTGCATGAGGTGATTCTGTATTATGAGTGTTTGGGCTGGACGATTATTCCACCCATGTAAATTGATCAGTTGACTGTTTCATTGTCACAGTGCACAGTGACAGTTTCTCCAGCCTCTGAGTTGCTGGTATGGTTAGAGATATGCACACAAGCGCCAGCATGACTGATGCACGTGCAAGCCTCTCGGAACCTGCGCATGCACGAAGATGTGACGTTCTCATTAGGGTGAGTCCCGGCATGCCTGTAACCGACGAGAGGTTCGCGGTCGTGAGTGTGTGTGATGAGAAGGTTTCTTTCATAAGATACGTTTATTGTAAGGTGGAAACGTCATGGTAGAGGAGCGCGCTTGTGTTTTCAAATGTTGGTGCATACAGGGCCTCTGATATATTTAGCGCTACAATCTATGTGTGGCGGGAAATTTAATTGCTTCATTTGCAACATGTTTGTGATCCTCAGGTGTTGAAAAAAAAAATTATATGAAGAAGAATCACTGTAAAGTTTTGATGAGTGTTTCAAGCGATCTGCTCGACTCCTCTAAATTGTTAAACAATTAATTTGATAAGGTAGTGCAAATAGAGTAGTTTCCACCATATTTGATATCGCAATTTTGTCAGCTCTCCGTTTCTCCCCAGCATTAGGAAAGAGGAACACACTATTCTGAGGCGCAGGAGACATTGTTTAATCCATCAGTTTCATTAATAAGCATATCTGTTTGATACCAAGTGTCCCAGAACGAACATTATCTAACTACTCATTCACTATAAATATTTCTTTCCATAAGCTAGCACGTAGCTTACGGTTGACCCAGAATCTCTATAGCTCCTATGGAGTGTATCATACCTTCAAGGAACTATAACTGCAAAATTAGAACATCTTCCCTGCATTATTGTTAATTTTATCTTTTGTGATCTTTTCTACAATGTCCTTGAATGAATATTCCAAACTCGGGCTTTCCAGCTTCCGTAATCTGTTTTATTGATCTCTATGGTGACAGGTTATAAATTCTCATTTAATTTCACCATATCTTATTTCTGCCATCTTCTGTACTATGAATTCCTACTATCGCTCTATGTCCTCTAGGCATTTTAAAACGAACTGACATAAATGACTCATTATAAAAGTTGCATGCTGTTATTTTTTCTTTCGATTTGTGATCAACCATTAAAATATTCGATACTGAGCGAAATATGTGAACTTGATCACTCTCTTTTCTTGATTTATATCGCTTTAATCTTTCTCTTATTTTGCTACATATAAATCACACTGATATGTCAGGGAGAATGGGAGAAGGAACTTAATCCATTTTCCTTAAATTTAGCAGTTTCTCTCTCTCTCCTGTAGCTATAACGGTTTCTCCTCTTCATCTACATCTACATCAATACTCCGCAAGCCACCCAACGGTTTGTGGTGGAGGGCACCTTAAGTGCCACTGTCATTATCTCCCCCTCCCGTTCCAGTCGCTTATGGTTCGCGGGAAGAACGACTGCCCGAAAGCCTCCGTGCGCTCTCTAATCTCTCTAATTTTACATTCGTGATCTCCTCGGGAAGTATAAGTAGGGGGAAGCAATATATTCGATACCTCATCCAGAAACTCATCCTCTCGAAACCTGGACAGCAAGCTACACCGCGATGCAGAGCGCCTCTCTAGCAGAGGCTGCCACTTGAGTTTGCTAAACATCTGCGTAACGCTATCACGCTTACTAAATAACCATGTGACAAAACGTGCCGCTCTTCTTTGGATCTCCTCTCTCTCCTCCGTCAACCCGACCTGCTACCAGTGTTTGTTCCGCCATCATGTAATCATACAATAAAGGATCCTTCTTTCTATGTATTCGCAATACATTACATTTGTCTACGTTAAGGGTCAGTTCCCACTCCCTGCACCAAGTGCCTATCCGCTGCAGATCTTCCTGCTTTTCGCTGCAATTTTCTAATGCTGCAACTTCTCTGTATACTACAGCATCATCCGCGAAAAGCCGCAAGGAACTTCCGACACTATCTACTAGGTCATTTATACATATTGTGAAAAGCAATGGTCCCATAACATTCCCCTGTTGCACGCCATAGGTTACTTTAACGTCTGTAGACGTCTCTCCATTGAGAACAACATTCTGTGTTCTGTTTGCTAAAAACTCCTCAATCCAACCACACAGCTGGTCTGATATTCCGTAGGCTCTTACTTTGTTTATCAGGCGACAGTGCGGAACTGTATCGCACGCCTTCCGGATGACTTGGCATCTACCTGGGAGCCTGTACCTAATATTTTCTGGTTCTCATGAACAAATAAAGCCAGTCGGGTCTCACACGATTGCTGTTTTCGGAATACATGTTGATTCCTACAGAGTAGATTCTGGGTTTCCAGAAACGACATGATACGCGAGCAAGAAACATGTTCTAAAATTCTACAACAGATCGATGTCTGATCTATAGTTTTGCGCATCTGCTCGACGACCGTTCTTGAATTCTGGGACTAACTGTGCTCTTTTCCAATCATTGGGAACCTTCCGTTCCTCTAGAGACTTGCGGTACACGGTTATTAGAAGGGGGCCAAGTTCTTTCGCGTACTCTGTGTAGAATCGAATTGGTATCCCGTCAGGTCCAGTGGACTCTCGTCTGTTGAGTGATTTCAGTTGCTTTTCTATTCCTTGGACACTTATTTCGAAGTCAGCCATTTTTTCGTCTGTGCGAGGATTTAGAGAAGGAACTGCAGTGCGGTCTTCCTCTGTGAAACAGCTTTGGAAAAAGGTGTTTAGTATTTCAGCCTTACGCGTGTCATCCTCTGTTTCAGTGCCATTATCATCCGAGAGTGTCTGGATATGCTGTTTCGAGCCATTTACTGATCTAACGTAACACCAGAACTTCCTAGGATTTTCTGTCAATTCGGTACATAGAATTTTACTTTCGAATTCACTGAACGCTTCACGCATAGCCCTCCTTACGTTAACTTTGACATCGTTTAGCTTCTGTTTGTCTGAGAGGTTTTGGCTGCGTTTAAACTTGCAGTGAAGCTCTCTTTACTTTCGCAGTAGTTTCCTAACTTTTCCCGTCCCTCACAGTTTTACTCGGCACGTACCTGTCTAAAAAGCATTTTACGAGTGCCTTGAACTTTTTCCAACATTGTCTGTGTCGGAACAGAAGTTTTCGTTTTGATGTGTTAGGCAGTCTGAAATCTGCCTCCTATTACTCTTGCTAAACAGATAAACCATCCTCCCTTTTTTTATAATACTATTTACATCCATATTCAGGGATGTTGCAACGGCCTTATGATCACTGATTCCCTGTTCTGCGCTTACAGAGTCGAATAGTTCGGGTCTGTTTGTTATCAGTAGGTCCAAGATGTTATCTCCACGAGTCGGTTCTCTGTTTAGTTGTCCGAGGTAATTTTCGGATAGTGCACTCAATATAATGTCACTCGATGCTCTGTCCCTACCACCGGTCGTAAACATCTGAGTTTTCTATATCTGGTAAATTGAAATCACCACCTAACACTGTAACATGCTGAGAAAATTTCTCTTGATTTGACTGATACGCTTCAAAGCATGGGTGAGCGGTCTGAATGTTTTGCAGAGGCCAAGGGAGTCTCTTTACTTATTCTTTCTATTAGTAGTACCAACATTTAGTGTCTCGCTTTTCAAGTATCTTTGATGCCATCCCGCTTCGTTCGGGTTGTCTGCTGAAGTAATAAGCAGCTTCTACGTCTTATCTACTCATCCCCATTGGCTAAGGAGCCGATGCCACCTCCCTGTGCTAAAAACTTCTGTCTCTTTTCTTGAGCAACGGATGACTTTGGTGAATCGTCTTCTAGTTTACACACACACGTGCCCACACACAGAAACAGACACAAGCAAGAAAGAAGTATACTTTAAATACAGAGTGGGCAAAGTAAAAGTGGCCTGTAAAATATTTCGTTCACCTTAAGAGAGACCCACCAACTTACATTACCTACATGTAAAGCTAATGAATTAAATGTGTTGCCAGTCTGAAGGTCCATGAAATATTTTCCGGGCCCCTTTCATTTTGTCAAATTTTTAGTATCCCAAAATAAGATAGGCCATAAATTTTACGAATTACCATGAAATCCTTCGTTGACTGGGTAAATGAAATATTTTCTCTAAGGAAAGACAAGCGGAAGATCTAATCAAATCAGTAAGAGGATTGCCGCCTGCCGGGTATGGAGTCCCAGACTAGTTCACCTGCATTCAACCTCTCGGACCAGAACAAGAACCATTAGTTCGAGTTAATGGAATTTCCTCCTTGCCCCCCGGAAATCTCTCTGCTCTGCAGAGATCGAGCAACATTTCAGCAAACTGCGTAGCGGCACTCACGGCGGAAATTCGTCCCCATAAATCTCGACACGCTGCACCGAGGCGATGAGCCATCGTCCAGAGTTGGGCAAGAAGATAGAGCGAGTCGGCAGCCAACTAGTAGGCTGGCGTGGCGGCACTTGGGTGGGAGTAAATGGGAGGGGGAGGAGGAGGGGGAGGGGATGGCACTGAAACACTGGGTCCTTATCTGCTCGCCGCCGCCTACTGCGGGATGCTTAATGCCGCGGGCGCGTAAACAACAGAGGCGGGGATGGATGCTCAGCTAGCTGCGCCTCGAACTGACACCGTCTTGCCTATTCCTCAAGCGACTGCGAACAAAGCCACAACGCAGTAGTTCATAGGGATAGTCATAGAGTTGCAGCGTTTGTCAGTTAAGGTCATTCAACGATTGTTATAATTTTTTATTTCATACTGATGATTAATATCCGTGAAGTAGTATTAGGAAATAATAGTCAATTAGAAGGATTGGTTTTAAGGCTACAAGCTGCACTGGGCATCGTCTTATTGAACGTTTGTAATTTCCCCTTAGAAAAATTATGAATGGTTCAAATGGCTCTGAGCACTATGGGACTCAACTGCTGAGGTCATTAGTCCCCTAGAACTTAGAACTAGTTAAATTTAACTAACCTAAGGACATCACAAACATCCATGCCCGAGGCAGGATTCGAACCTGCGACCTTAGCGGTCTTGCGGTTCCAGACTGCAGCGCCTTTAACCGCACGGCCACTTCGGCCGGCTAAAATTATGAATGACTGTGCTAGTAAACTCCTACGTTATTTGATACAAAGACAGCTGAGTAAAACTGAACGTACTCAGACAGATCTCTCTTTGCTTATTCTGATCATCACTAAACTGACACACAATGTTTTTAGCGCAACGCAGTCTGACTTTCAAAAATCCCTACATAAGAATGGCCCTGACTAACAATACCGGATACCTCTCATGAATCACTTACATCACAAAATTCTTCGGTACTCGAACTACTGCAATACAGCGAGTGCCAATACTGCCAGCTAAATAAAAGATTCTAACTACTGAAGGCATTAACTACTCATACTGGTCTAGCGGTTCTAGGCGCGCAGTCCGGAACCGCGCGACTGCTATGGTCGCAGGTTCGAATCCTGCCTCGTGCATGGATGTGTGTGATGTCCTTAGGTTAGTTAGGTTTAAGTAGTTCTAAGTTCTAGGGGACTGATGACCACAGATGTTAAGTCC
This sequence comes from Schistocerca serialis cubense, assembly GCF_023864345.2. Taxonomy (NCBI): domain Eukaryota; kingdom Metazoa; phylum Arthropoda; class Insecta; order Orthoptera; family Acrididae; genus Schistocerca; species Schistocerca serialis. Next base: position 196,239,463 of record NC_064638.1, on the reverse strand, counting down.
CGTAGTGCTGAGAGCCATTTGAACCATTTGATAGGCATACTGAGCAAATGAAACATTTTGATAGAGAACAAACAACGTGTTTACCTTAATAATGTTCAAAAGTCATCATATATACATCTGTCAATTCAAGACATCCATCTTTACAAATTTCCTTTTTTTGGCGGACACATGTCTAGATCGTCCGCTTATAGTAACCTCTCAAAACTCTGGCATCTCTCTCTCCACGTTAACCACTGCTGGCGGCTCACCTCCAACTGCCCAACGCTACGAGCTGTTCACATCCAACTGCCCATCACTACAACAGCGAATATTCCAACAATGACTCCTACCAGCCACAGACTGCACACAGCACAGTCAGAGATTTTCATACAGAGCGCTACGTGGCGTAACCAAAATAAAAACCTAAACAGCCTACTTACACGCTGAGTGTCATTACCTGAGAACAGACTATACGCCAGTTTGTGGGACCTGCAGTTGTTTGTTAAGGAAAAAAATAAATTCCCCGAACGAGTCCGCAACGCTTGTGAATATTTAGTGAATACAACCACATACGACGTTTAATGTACGTCTTTATTTCTTACGCCGTTTCGGCTACTGCCATCATAACATTGACATTTAAAAAAGAAAGTAAGAACGATAGGCGTTTGTTCTACGTAATTAGGTTACAAAAGACGAAAATTTGAAAAGTTAAAAAATGTTAAAATTTTCCCACACCAAAAATCAGATACAGTGAAACAAGTTTCAATGTCAGTATAAATACAACCTAAGCCTAATCGGAATATTAACTCTCAACTTTTTTCTAAAATTTTTTCAAATATGTAAGTGCTAGTCGAGAGGTGCTGCTAGATAGGGGACGTTGCCTCCAATCTCAGTTGCATCCATACTTATAAACTGACAGTATTTCAACTACAACCAATGAAATTGAGTTATGATGCACAATTTAGATGAACACAGCTGGACATTCATGAAATTATCTTTTCAGTTAGCGACAATTACTTGATGTGGATTTCACCTCAGTCTCACCACAAGAAATCACTGAATCTGCTTTAAATAACAGCTACACAATATCGCATAACGCCGTACACTGTAGTTCATACGATGCTATAATCTCAGTTATAGATCTGACAGTAAAAGTAGCTGAAACTACGTTATAGGTAAAGTCACATATCGAACGACCCACACGGTAACGTTAACAAAATCTTTCAGCTGAAAATCACTGCAGGGTACCATTTGGAATATTTAACATACGAAAGTCGCTAGAACAGGTCAACCTTATGTTACATTATCAAAAAGAACCTTCGAACCAGTAGGAAACTCTATTTCGAACTGAGAAACATGTATTGGAAACCGTTTGCACTGTGAAAAGTTTTGTGCTGAGTGAAACATTGACCGTGGGAAAACTGAGAATGAAGAAATAGGAATTTAAAATGGAGTGCTAGAGAAGAATGATTATAAAAAGCCTCTCTCATTGTGTGAGTCCTGTTGGGGAAAGCAGTCATATATCTCTCCATCTTAACCTGTCCACAAGGCAACCATTAAACCATCTTCGATAACGTCCTTTACCGATACCTGTCAAATCGCACGACTCCGTGAACTCATCGATAGCCGCAAAAGTATCCAAAATTTTAGTCCATCCTAGCTGCTTTTAGCGCTAGTGGAAGTCAGACGCCGATCCAGTACGCGTCTTTCTCTATGGAAAGGAATTTGTCACCACCGATAGAAACCACCTCTCACGCCAAGTACTGCATTTAGAGGTACAGGTGAATGTGTGTGCGAGGCATATGCGACGATTGTTATTTTTATCAAATTACAGCACACTGTACTAGCTAATGCATACGAACACAAATGTTTCCATATGCCCCTTACTGCCTCTTCAACATATACGAATGCAGCACATCCTATCTCTCCTTCGAAATCGTAACTCAACACAAAAGAAACACATGTTTCCATCAACGACAATATTTTTTTCTATATGAAGATGTCCGAAAGGACAGATACCACTGGTGATCTTGCAGCTCTCGAAGAATGAAATTACAATGAAATCCAGACCATTAGCTGCTTACAGGCGTTGATAAATATTAACGGGGACAGTTGAAAATTTTTGCCCCGACCGCGACTTGAACGCAGGACTTTTTGCTTACATGGCAGACGCTCTATCCCACTGAGCCATTTTTTTACGCACTTAATAGTGGCACTTAACAGTGGTTCATGGTGTGGGTTCCTGTAGTCATGTCCTAGTCATGAACCGCAGGCAACGTAATCCACCGGTTAGTCCCTCAACCGTTAGGGGTAAAACCCAATGGGACTCGGGGCAAGTAAGGCTAGCAACCTGCTCCCCTGGTACTTTAAATATGATGCTGGCAACAATCAGAGCAAAATGCCTCGGACCTTTGGAGGTGACGGAGTCCCACCTCTAACTCACAAACCAGGTACTCCTAAGATACGACTTGGCAAACAAATGGTAATGAGATGGGGAGCTATTCATATCAATGGGGGCTACTCTGGGAAGAAGGCAGAGCTGGCAGAGGCTGCAAGTAAGATGGGGCTGGACGTTTTAGCTGTTAGTGACATTCGGGTAAGGGATGAGAAAGAAGAGGAAGTGGGAGAATACAAGGTCTACCTGTCAGGAGTCAAAGCAGGAATAACACAATGCGGTGTAGGGCTTTACATCAGGAAAGAAATGGAACCTAGCGTAGTTGCAATAAGGCATGTAAACGAACGACTGATGTGGATAGATTTGACAGTGTCTCGCAAGAAAATTAGGATTGTGTCAGTATATTCGCATTGTGAAGGGACAGATCAAGATGGATAGTTTTTATGAGGCACTCAGTGATATAGTTGTTAGAGTAAAGGACAAGGACAGTGTTCTGCTCATGGGTGATTTTAACGCCAGGATTGGAAATCGAACAGAAGGGTATGAAAAGGTTATGGGTAAATTTGGAGAGGATATGGAGGCCAACAGGTACGGGAAACAACTCTTGGATTTCTGTGCCAGTATGGGCTTAGTAATCACAAACTCCTTTCTTAAACATAAGAACATTCACCGGTATACTTGGGAAGGCAGGAGAACCAGAACTGTCATTGACTATATAATAACAGATCAGGAATTCAGGAAGGCTGTGAGGGACACACGTGTATTCAGGGGATTCTTTGATGACACTGATCATTACTTAATCTGCAGTGAAATTGGGATTGTGAGGCCGAAAGTGCAGGAGGTCAGGTTCATATGTAGGAGGATAAGAGTGGAGAAACTTCAGGATAAGGAAATCAGGCACAAGTACATAACAGCGATCTCAGAAAGGTACCATTTAGTTGAATGTAGTCAATTACAGTCATTGGAAAAGGAATGGACAAGGTACGGGGACGCAGTACTAGAAGTGGCTAAAGAATGTCTTGGAACAGTAGTGTGTAAAAGTAGGATGAAGCAAACAGCTTGGTGGAATGACACAGTCAAGGCAGCCTGTAAAAGGAAAAAGAAAGCGTATCAAAAATGGCTACATACTAGAACTCAGCTAGACAGAGAAAGTTATGTTGAAGAAAGAAACAAAGCCGAACAAATAATTGCAGCATCCAAGAAGAAATCTTGGGAAGACTTTGGAAACAGGTTGGAGACTATGGGTCAAGCTGCTGGAAAACCATTCTGGAGTGTAATTAGCAGTCTTCGAAAGGGAGGTAAGAAGGAAATCACAAGTGTTTAGGACAGGTCAGGAAAACTGCTCGTGAATCCTGTGGATGCCTTGGGCAGATGGAGGGAATATTTCGAAGAGTTGCTCAATGTAGGTGAAAATACGATCAGTAATGTTTCACATTTCGAGGTAGAATGGGATAGGAATGATGATGGAAATAGGATCACATTTGAGGAAGTGGAGAAAATGGTCAATAGATTGCAGTGCAATAAAGCAGCTGGGGTGGATGAAATTAAGTCGGAACTCATCAAATACAGTGGAATGTCAGGTCTTAAATGGCTACACAGGATACCTGAAATGGCCTGGGAGTCGGGACAGGTTCCATCAGACTGGACAAAAGCAGTAATCACACCAATCTTTAAACATGGAAACAGAAAAGATTGTAACAACTACAGAGGTATCTCTTTAATCAGCGTTGTGGGTAAAATCTTCTCAGGTATTGTTGAAAGGAAAGTGCGAGTATTAGTTGAGGACCAATTGGATGAAAATCAGTGTGGGTATAGGCCTCTTAGAGGTTGTCAGGACCAGGTCTTTAGCTTACGGCAAATAATGGAGAAGTGTTATGAGTGGAACAGGGAATTGTATCTATGCTTTACAGATCTAGAAAAGGCATATGACCGGGTTCCTAGGAGGAAGTTATTGTCTGTTCTACGACATTATGGAATAGGAGGCAAACTTTTGCAAGCAATTTAGGGTCTTTACATGGATAGTCAGGCAGCAGTTAGAGTTGACGGTAAATTGAGTTCATGGATCAGTGTAGTTTCAGGGGTAAGACAAGGTTGCAACCTGTCTCCACTGTTGTTTATATTATTTATGGATCATATGTTGAAAACAATAGACTGGCTGGGTGAGATTAAGATATGTGAACACAAAATAAGCTGTCTTGCATATGCGGATGACTTAGTTGTGATGGCAGATTCGATTGAAAGTTTGCAAAGTAATATTTCAGAGCTAGATCAGAAATGTAAGGACTATGGTATGAAGATTAGCATCTCCAAAACGAAAGTAATGTCAGTGGGAAAGAAATATAAACGGATTGAGTGCCAAATAGGAGGAACAAAGTTAGAACAGGTGAACGGTTTCAAGTACTTAGGATGCATATTCTCACAGGATGGTAAGATAGTGAAAGAACTGGAAGCGAGGTGTAGCAAAGCTAATGCAGTGAGCGCTCAGCTGCGATCTACTCTCTTCTGCAAGAAGGAAGTCAGTACCAAGACTAAGTTATCTTTGCACCGTTCAATCTTTCGACCAACTTTGTTGTATGGGAGCGAAAGCTGGGTGGATTCAGGTTATCTTATCAACAAGGTTGAGGTTACGGATATGAAAGTAGCTAGGATGATTGCAGGTACTAGTAGATGGGAACAATGGCAGGAGGGTATCCACAATGAGGAAATCAAAGAAAAACTGGGAATGAACTCTATAGTGTAGCAGTCAGGGCGAGCAGGCTTAGATGGTGGGGTCATGTTACATGCATGGGAGAAGCAAGGTTACCCAAGAGACTCATGGGTTCAGCAGTAGAGGGTAGGAGGAGTCGGGGCAGACCAAGGAGAAGGTACCTGGATTCGGTTAAGAACGATTTTGAAGTAATAGGTTTAACATCAGAAGAGGCACCAATGTTAGCACTGAATAGGGGATCATGGAGGAATTTTATAAGGGGGCTATGCTCCAGACTGAACGCTGAAAGGTATAATCAGTCTTAAATGATGATGATGATGACTTAATATAACACTTTTTTTACCATTGCACTATTTTTGTAGACGCTCTATCCGACTGAGCCATTTTTTGACGCTCTATCCAACTGAGCCTTTTTTTCCAGAGTGCCTCCCCCATAATTGTAACTGAGTAGCTCCATTAGTCCCATGTATTCCCATATACACCTTAAACCGCAGAACTAAACTGAAGTAATAATTAAGGTAAAGTAAATAACAGATTGCCACTTCCAATGGCGTGAGCATCTTGTAGAATGTGACTCATAACAGGCAAAAGGTGAAGGAAAAATCCATAACAAACATTCGTTCGAAAACATTTCACAATTTAAGTAATTATGCGCTGGAGGCATATGATATCTGCATGGAAGCCATAGATTTTTCAACAAATGAAAGAAAATTCGAAGCTGCAAGCGTTTTGCCAAATTATAACAGTTGTCATTTTAGAGCCAACATAAAATAATTCCAGGAATAAGAAAAAAGAAAGAATAAGTATTCTGATTCTAATCAATAAAACTGTCCTCTTTGTAGCTCACGTAAATCAGTATATAACAAGCTTTGAACAATTCCTTATATTTGTGATTCTTCTTCAACTTAAAATGTTCTACTCCAATACAAAACATGTACTCTTCTAAGTTCTAAGTTTTGTTCGTTAACACGTAAAACACAAACGGTCTCAGAAGCCATGAATAACTGTTATTCTTTGCGGACGGGTAACATTTCCAGTCGGGTTGTAAGACTTCAGTTATTTGTATATGACATTCTATGGTACTGTTGATAAGTGCTAATTTCTTCCTAGTCCAGTTTAAAATTCTAATTTTGTTTTCACATAAGAACATGTGCGCAACAGTTTCTACAAGCTGACATTTGTCGCAGTATGGAGATGGTCTCAATTTGATTTTCCATAGTCGTTCCACTCTGGGTATGGTTTCGTTTACGACGTCATACCATACTGCACTGACTCTAGTTGGCAGAATTTTGTTGTTGATATTTTTCCAAATGTTCGTTAAGATTTAGCAGGATATTTTACCTGAACTGGGTTGTGAAGACGATTTCTGGTAATATAATCATACACGGTTCTTGTGTTGGTTTGTGCTGGCGGAGGTCTTATACACCTCCAATCGACATTGTACTTTCGGACGTAATCCAGGATGGCTTCCATATATGCTACATAAACAGGAGTGTTCCTGTGCCCACGATCTACGAGAGGAATAGAAGTTTCGTAATGTCTGTCTTAGTGTCATGTATTAGTTTAAAAGCACGAGTTATGAACAGTGCGTCACACCTAGATTTAACGTCGTTATTTCCAAGTCCCCCGTTGTGCCTCTGCAAAATCGCCGTGTGGAAGGATACTTTTGTGCTCACACATACCAACATTCTGCAGCTAGTACTGTATGTGCGGTGACGTGCGGAATCGGTAAGACTGCTGTTACATGATTGTTTTGCTAAGTATGTATGTATTTATAAACTGAACTTTCTGCAGTCGGTCGAACGATAGCATGTTATGGTCCTTCAGCAAGGCTATGATGCCATTAAGTTTCCGCTCCCAGTTGTTCGTAGCCATTGGCTTTGGATTTGCCCTTAACCACAATCCGAGTTGGAGTCGCTCTTCGGTTACATCTAACCAATGCACACCTATTGCACTGTTGTAAGAACCGAGATGCATTATTTTGGAGTTTTGAAGATTCAGTTGTGTGCCAGAGGATCGTTAGTACTGGTGTACCAAACGTCGCTCTTCATCGACGAAACTATTCGAATTTACAATAACGCTTATGTCATCAGCATAACCGTGTCAAACTGTCTTAATATTGAAAACTTGTAGTCCTCGCAATTTCTGGTACATTGTCGAAAGCAAAGGTTCCACCGCGATCGCATATAATGTCATAGACAGTGGACATCCTTGACGAACTGATTTTTGAACTGGAAATGTTTCAGTTACTTGTCCATTGATTTTAATTCTTGAAAAAACACCTCTGAAACATTCACGTATGGCAGTTATGAAGATATCGTCGAAACGCATTTTCTGCATGGTGCTGAATAAGAAGCCATGATCGAACCTATCAAAGGCTTCATAAGAATCTAAAAACAATAAGGAAAGACTATTGTCAATCAAGTATGGTTTGTGACGTCCCTATACTCACATAACGTATCTAGCATTGATCTCCCTTTATTGCACTCGTTTGGTAAGGACCTATGACATTTTGCAGGAGGGGCTATTTAGGACGCGAGTGAGAATTTTAAACTCAGCGTTGAGTAAGGTGAGTGGTCTTAAATCGTGAATCCCCTTGCTGCTTGGTTTTTTAGGAATGAGTACAATCATTCTCTCCGTACATAGAGGAGGGAAAGCCTGGTTAGTTAATAACTCAATGTACATACTTGTGAGCTCATTCCCTATTACATCCCACATGCGTACATAAAATTCGTCCGGAATCCCATCGGGACCAGCTGACGGTTTTTATTTAATCGTGAGTTATATGTTCGATTAGACTGGCATTATCCTCCTCACGTTTGCTAAAAGTTCTTCACAGTCCCGTCTATCTATTTTCGTTCCAGCGTAAAATTTCTGTAATATTGCGCCATATATTGTTGTATGGCGGTGTGAGTAGTGTACTGTCGTCCCTCATTGTCTGCCAGCATGGTTATTATTCTCTGTTTCCACCTACGTGTCTCCTTTATTACACGGTATAACGACGTACATTCCAACATAAGATCGTCTTTGCCTCGAGCACGCGTACGCACACCATCCAGACGCTGCCGGGCTAGGGCCGTCATTTTCGACTTAAAGCATTTCAGTTTGAGAATATTAGCCGAAAGGCATCTGGTTATTGATAACGGTCTCGAAAACAGGAGAAATAATATTCCGCCGTTTGTTTGCGCCAATATGCTTGGGCTTTTGCATACTGTATGATGCATTTACGCAGTACGGGTTTTATATATTCGGTTCACCAAATTATCCGTTCCCGATACCTCGTTTGGGAGCGTAAACATTTGAGCCAAGTCTGTCTAATATGTTGCTTAGTTCAACATCCTGCAATAGTGAGACGTTAAGTTTCCATACACCACGTACACGAAAGGCTTTTTGACCGATATACCTGAATGAAATATGGTATGCACAATGATGGGAGAAGTTTATAGGCCATGTCTCACAATCATCAATATTCTTTGGTAACATAGATTCTATGTAACCTGCGTGATGACGTGCTACTGACATAAGTATATCCGGTATGGTGGGGAATCAAGCACATCCAGCTGTCAGTTCTAACTCACTCACCGATATTTTTAGGTCTTGACAAGTATTAAAATTGGGGGTCTGATCTTGACGGCACAACTCACAGTTAAAATCTCCGGCAAGCAAGGCAGCTTCTCCAACGTTCCTTCACAGTTCAACTATCCGATTCCGATAAAAGTTACTTCTATGCCGTCTTTCATTAGTCCCAGAAGACGCATATATTTAATTAAGATGCGGTCTTGAATCTGATAGTTCCCCGACCAGTCTCTTAAATAGCTTGAGCTCGACGCGCGATACCCTCTTTGAATAAAACCGCTATGTATCCTGCCTGTTGACGTGCTACTGACATAAGTATATCCGGTATGGTGGGGATTGCAGTACATCCATGTGTCTTGCAGTTCTAATACTGACATAAGTATATCCGGTATGGTGGGGATTGCAGTACATCCATGTGTCTTGCAGTTCTAACTCAGAGACCAATGTTTGTAACTCTTGACAAATATTAAAATTAGGCGTCTGATCTTGACGGGGCAACACACAGTTAAACTCTCCGGCAAGCATGGCAGCGGCTCCAACGTTCTTCAAGAGTTCAAGTATCCCATTCCGATAAAAGTAACTTCTGTGCCGTCTTTCATTAGTCCCAGATGGTGCATACACGTTGATTAAAATTAGTTCACGAAATTGGACAGTTATATCCCGACCAGTCTCTAAAATAGCTTAAGCTCGACACGTGATACCCTCTTTGAATAAAACCACTGTTTCTCCTTTATTTCCGATGTTGATTATGGCTTCATAACCTGTTATGTCCACTACTTTAGTTGTGACAACCTCTTGTAACATGGCAACATCCATTCCAGTGGCATAAAGATAATCTTTCAAACACTGTAACTTTACCGCCGAGCTTATCAAAGAGACACTAGCTGTAGCCAGCATGTAAGTCTGCATATAACCGTTTACAACTGCTCAGTATCTTCCGACCAAAGCGTGCTCGGAACTGGGTGGCACTCGGAAGATGCTAACACTGTTGTATTCACGGATTGTCTAATACCTTCCGAATGCCGTAATTTCGAATGGGAGCCATTACCCTAATTGCATCAGCCACCGCCGCTTCCCCTGTCTGAGATTTCTTAAGGATACCTTTTGTGCGTGTTCTTTTCCTTTCTAATTCCTGTGTCTCTTCCTGACTTTGTGTTGTGGGGCGCCGTTTCGTTAGTTTAGACAACTTTTTTGAATTGTCCTTACATGATACTGGGTGATCAGATCTGTCGCTGAAGGTTAGGTTGTTTGGGTTTGTGTCCGCGTCTACTAGCACGTCACTAACTACTGATGACACTGGAAATCATCGGAGTTAATACCTAGTGGAACCTCGGGATGTATGACAAGCATAGTACTTTGTTTTCCACTTGTCTTGCTACGGTCTAAGGTCTGGGTATTAGTCTCTCCTGCAGAGGCCTGATTCGAACATTTGGCAGGGTAACCGTTGAACTCTGTTCATTTGTCAATACGGTACGTGTAGTTGAATCCTGATTTCCTTCATTTTCTCCCTGACGTGATATGTAAGGGCCCTGCCCACTCCCAGTTTCCTGTGATGGGGCTCAGTCTCTACATAAGATAATTTCTGTTGATGTTGCACATCGCCCGCGGAGGTGAGTCCCTGGTTTTCCCACCGTAAAGATTTGACACGGGGGCAGGTTGTCTTAAGATTATCCGCGGATCCACATACTACGTAGGTCCTCGGTTGGTCATCTAAACAACTAAGGCTTTGATGCCCTGAACCACAATATGCGACGGAATATGCTTATGAAGATCAAGTCTATCATTTCGCAGACCACTGTCAACATTTGTTTGTTGCCCATACAGTTCTCACCAGTAACCTGAAAAACCGTCCCATAAGGCGTTAAAGCTTGTTTAATGAGATCGAACTTCAGTTCAAATGGGAGGTTGAATATGCGGACATGTCGCAACCCTAAACCAGCGTAACTGATCGCAACTGAGCTAGATTCACCGTTGGAATGAAGAAAGATCGCCACACCGCCTGTTTTTGTCATAATACGAGTACATGTTTCAACATACACTGCATTACCAAGGAAACCATATGCAAACCGTGAACATCATCATCTTGTAAACCTATACTTTCGAACAACCAATCGTCGATTTCATAGAGTTTCGGCCTTTCATATCCAAACGGCAACTTCCGAATCGCAGCTTCCATAACAGGATGGCTATGTTGTACTCACAAGCTGCAGCGACTCCCGGCCGATGACGTGCCCCACGCGGCGAGTTCTGCAGGCGGCGGCGGCTAGGCCAGCACTGGGCCATCGAGGACACAGAGGATACTGCGACTGCAGGCACTTATCTCTTGCACGCTCCCCGTAAGACCCACATTTCCCACTTACCGTCCACGCACGACATTTTTAGTGCGCCCGCCCACTATACTCATTATTATGGCAGTCAATCTACCGATTCCAGTAAGAGTTTGACCAATGTGAGTGCATCAGCACTGAAGAAGATCATTGGCCTGTATGCCTTATCTATATGAAAATGGTATCTGTTCTTTCGGGCATGTCTGAAAGAACAGATACCACTGGTGATCTTGCAGCTCTCGAAGAATGAAATTACAATGAAATCCAGAGATAAGTCCCTGCAGTCGCAGTATCCTCTATCTCCTCGATGGCTCAATGCCGGCACGGTGGCTCAGCGTGTTACGTCAGAGGGTTACGTGCCCTCTGCAATAAAAAAGACTGAATGAATGGAACAACGAGGAACTTGAACGGATGTCATAGGACGTCCGTCCCGAATAAGTGGAACAAACTATAAAGAACAAAATGAGATAAAAAACAACAAAAAAGTCGGATAGAGCGTGTGCCATGTAAGCAGGAGATCCCGGTTTCGAGTCCCGGTCAGGGCACACATTATCAACTGCCCCGTTGATATTTATCAACCCCTGTAAGCTGCTAACGGTCTGGATTTCATTGTAATTTCATAATTTTTTCTGTTTGACTCCATAAATTAGCGGCCTTCTGTGAACACAGTGCGTTAGTAGGAATCCAATTTTCACGTAGTCTCCCTCAGAGTACCAAATGAATGTATGGCATCCATCATATTTTCAAAAATTTTTTGGATTTTCGCTCGGGTCACGTCGTAAGATCTCCACGACATTTCCGGAATTTTCAGATGGCTAGAACTTCTCCTCAGTGATAGTGCCCTGTTGATGAGTTTTGATATAGTGTCTCTCTTGGCCAGGATACCTGGAATTGATAAGCAAGGAATTCGAAACCAACCTGACGAGATCCATCAGGTTTGTGTTCACCTCAACTTACTTTCTGTTCTATGGAAATTGTGACGAAGAAAAGTACGGCTTAACTTCGGCGTGTCTTCTGTCTCCGGTTGTGGTGAATTTGTTCATGAGCCGGCCGCTGAGGCCGAGCGGCTCTAGGCACTTCAGTCAGGGAACCGCGCTGCTGCTACGGTCGCAGGTTCGAATCCTGCCTCGGGCATGGATGTGTGTGATGTCCTTAGGTCAGTTACGTTTAAGTAGTTCTAATTCTACATGTTAAGTCCGGTAGAGCTTAGAGCCACTTGAACCAATTTGTTCATGGGAGCTTTCGAGAGGGCCCTGGAGTATGCCCAACCAAAGACAGCTGGTTTCTGTCGTTATCTGGACGATATATGGGTTGTTCGGCCACACTGACGTGACAGCTTAGTGAATTGCTCCATCAGAACAACTCGTTCCACCTCAACACACAGTTTACTATGGAGGCGGAACAGGACAACTCCCTCTCGTTTCTTTACGGATACCCCAGGTCAAGCAGAGACACACTGATTTATGTCTCCACATTACCACAACTCCCAGTGTGAAGACGTTTTGCGTACGCTCGTTCACAGACCACGATCCATTTGCGACCAAGAGAGCTTTCTATCTGAGATGAAGGAGATATAATTGCATAGTAGTCGATACAGCAGTAAGCAGGCAAGGTGTGTTTTTGGTCAGCGACAATAAAATGACGAGCACGAATCACTAAGGAAGCATCCCATTTATCCAGAAAAGTCCGCAGAATCTTGGAACGACACAATGTCGAATTATGTTTTTGGAACACCCCTTAAGACCGCCCTCCCGATTATCTGCGTGAGTTAACGCGACCACTTGAAGGATAGGTAGATACACACGAAGGCTAGAGGATTAACGAAAAGGGTTGATGTTCGTGCCAGCCCGGATGTGATTTTTAAGCGGTTTCCACATCCCACCAGGTGAATACCCGGCTGGTTCCCATGTTTAGCCTCAGATACCTGCTACGTAAACGTTTAAAAAGACTTGCTCATACTTACATACAGAATTTATTCTAAACGCAGACTGGCTGGGTACACTGCTTGCGACCTGTGTGATGACATTCGCTGTTTGAGCTCCTTAAACATTCAACAAACCAACCCTACTATCTTGACACTACTAGGTTCAGTAAATGATGCCCTAGGCCTTTGGAATCTAGGGCTCTATCGTATCTCCTCCCAACGCAACAAATGAATTTGGGAAACTGCACACACAGAGGAGCACAGCTATCGTGATTTTAGACGCCACAGTGAATTACGTCAGACGACCAAATTTGCCATGACTGGCCATATTATAAAAACTGGCCGTTCTATAGGGTGTAACAACACCGTGATGTGTGGGCAATCTTCGTCCTTCTGTGACTGCGTGAATAAAGGTGCCTCTAATATTAGTGTCCGAGACGATCTGGAGGTAGCTGTCTAGAACTGAGTCAGGTACGGAACTGGGCACTAAGCTGAGAAACAGGAAAGCTTTGCCGCAGAGTGAGGTCCATGTCCGACGACAGTACTGCAGACACTTGAGGTCTGCAGCTGTGCGTCGCCACCCCCACCCCCACAACCAGCACCGCCACCACCAACTGTGGCGTCTGCTCGTGGATAGCGACATAATTGGAGTTACGGAGGGGGTAACGACCAACGTATTTAGGGCGTCCACTAAAAGCAGAGCAGCAGTCATCAGAAAACACCTGGGTATGACAACGTGTCTGTTTGCCGAAATATCACGGATATTCTTCGACATGAACCTGTTGGTCACCCATGAATTCAACAAGCTAGAAATGCAGCGGAAAAACATCAGATCACAATGACATCCATTGCTTGAAAATAATGTCTGTGTTTCAGTAAGAGTGCACACTCATATCTCATCATGACCCATTACTGCCTTTTGTAATGGTTTGCCTAGTACGACCATCAAAATATATTTGAATCCCCAAATACATCATCAGGTTATCATATTTTTAATAACCATTGCCGCTGAAAGCCTATGAGGGCTACAGGTGGCGAAATTTTTTTGTGCTGATCTTTGTAGGACCAGAGTAATTTGCTTCAAAGGGAGAGAGAGCACACGATATGTAAGCAATAGGACGCCTTACACCACTGTCCTCCTGTAAAAGCACACCTGCTACCCCTGCCATCGATGCGTCTATTTGAACAATGAACTCCTTATTGAAGTCGGGTACTGCCAGTACTGGCGTACTGGATAATGCAGTTTTCAGACTTTAGAATGACATTTACTGCCAAGTGACCCACTCATATTTCCTCCCCTCCATTGAGGTTAGTAGTAGTGCCGCCAGCCGGGCAAAATCGCAAATATGTTTACTCAAAAAACTGATTACACCTACAAATCGTGCTATTTGCTCTCGCATTCTTTGTGTGTGGGAATGACTGAATAGAACGGCTCTGATAGCCTTAGCGGAAACAAAGTGCCCCAAGAAGGAATTTCGGGTTGCCGAAAGTCACCTTCGATGGCTTCACAGTGATCCCAACTTGTGTAGATGCTTTAATCGTTATAATTGCTTTAAGGCCACTATCTGCGAAGCGCTCTTCTCCTACTGCCAGACACTACACGATTTCTTTGTATGGGCAATTCGTCGGCCCGTCGTATCCCAAGCCAAACTGATACGGATAGAAATTTGAAATTTGGAGGTGTGGATCTCATACTGTAGGCGTCGTTTAAGAAGGGATGTTTAGAAATTCCACCCCTGTGGGGGTGAAATAGGGGATGAAGGGGTTTTTGAAACATGTCGCTGTTAAGGCAATTTTGATGGTAGGACTTCGAAAATTGGTATTTGGTTTCTCGGTCAGAAATAAAATACATGTTTCAGCATTGTTGATAATTTAACCCTGTGGGAGAGAAATAGTGGATGAAAGATTTTTTTTCAAAATATAGTATTACTGAAGAACTTCTACAGTACTTTAAAGCTACATCTATCAACACTAGTATTTGACTTTCGGTTACAAATAAAAAAAATATGTGTTTCAGTGTTTGTGGACATTGAGTCCCTAAGGGGGTGAAATAGGGAATGAGCTTCTTATGAAGTTGTTTTAATATTTTACTATGGAAGAATGTTTTAAGCTAAAGCTACGAAAATTTAAATTTATCTTCTATTTTAGAAATAAAGAAAATGCATGTTACACTGTTTTTGAAATATCAGCCCTATCGAGGTCAAATGGGGGATGGAAGTTATTATGGAAAAGTTTCACTGTGCAAGATTTTTTATTCTAAATCAACTAAAATTACTATTTGGCTTCCCTATTAGAAATAAAACGTGTCATGATTTTTGGAAATTCAATCCATAAGTGGATGAAATAGGCAGTGAAACGTTTTATGAAAATGTTTCATTGCGAAAACATTTTTAAAGCTAAATCTTTGGATATTGGGGTTTGGTTTCTCCGTTAGAATTGAAAAAGTACGTGTTTCACGGTTTTTGGAAATTTAAGCCTTAAGGGAATGCAGTAGGATCAGATTGATTCACTGACTCATCATCGCACAGCCCGAACCCCTAAGGATAGAAACATGAATTTTGGAGAGGGTGAGGACCTTATTCTGTAGGCATCGTCTGACAAGGGACTGTTCGAAATTCCAGTCCTAAGGGGGTGAAATAGCAGATGAAAGGCCTTTTTAATTTATGTCACTGTTAAGGGAATTTCGAAGCTAGAATTACCGCAATTGGTATCTGCTTTCTGAGTCAGAAAATTAAAAAAAGTGTTTCAGCATTTTTGCAAATTCAACACTAACGGAGTAAAATAGTGGGTAAAACATTTTTTTGAAAATAATTACGAAAGCACTACTAAAGAATTATTAAGGCTGCATCTACGACAATTGGTATTTGGTTTCACAGTATAAATTAACCCCTAAGGGAGTGCAATATAGGATGAAAATTTTGAAGAAATTATTGCGTTACATTAAAAAATTTTAAAGCTAATTTTATGAAAATTGATATTTAATTTCTGTGTTAGATATAAAGAAATACTTGTTAAAGGCTCAATCTTGCTACAGAAATATCTCCACAATAACGCAGAAATCATAAATCTTTGGACTTCAGTTCCCATAATCACTGTTTCGTCAAACTGCGTTCAGAAAAGACCATGCTTACATGGCCTCGATTGGCGCATAAAGCTAGGAAGGTGTTGCAGTTGGTGAAAAACATAAAACTCCAATTAAATAAAAACAAACAAGTCCCTGCAGTCCATACAGTCAATGGGAACGAAGCAGCGACGCTAATCTAGTACCAGATAAATGCGATCGATTGTTGGACACTTCTTCCTTGCCCGGTTGGTAGTAACAGTGCGACAGAGCGGGTTCCAGGACATTTGTATCTGATTTACAACCAGACCCCTAAGGCCTCATAACATGACAACTTAATTAATTGGTTGTTAATTGGTCTCTCACGCAACTGGGCTCTGTCGCTCTCTCCTTCCTCCCTCCCTCCTGGCCTGGTGTTTGAGGGCTCCAGCAGATTCTGAGTATCGCTGACTTTTGGCCAGTGGGCTCGTGAGCTGGAGAGACTGTCTTGTCGAGTAGCATATTATACTATCCGCTGCCTGAGCACTCCAGTAAGTATTGGCAAAGTTCGTGAAATACTGATATTGTTAAAAATACGAATATGTAACGCGATGGGCGACCGGCGATGGCAGGACTACAGTCCCCACTGCAGAAGTGTGTCAGAACTCCATTCTTGAGTAATGAAAAAAGATAAAACTGATGTTACTAGTTGATTTGACCACTGAATTGTATTTGTAAACGACATAAGTGTTGTGTCTAGACAAGACAGCCTAGACACAATGAGAGGAAGCCGAAAGGCACGCGCTAAGCTAAAGCAGGATGGCGTGAGGTCTGAAACAGGATACGTAATGAATGATATAAAGAAAAGTACGTAGCTTCTGGAATACTTAACTTTAATCCATCCTTTTGGTACATCTGGAGATTGTGGCGATACAAGTGAGACTCTTTAGATACATGCAATGTTACTAATGGCGCCTTGCTAGGTCGTAGCCATTGACTTAGCTGAAGGCTATTCTAACTATCTGCTCTGCAAATGAGCGAGGCTTCGTCAGTGTGCATCGCTAGCTACGTCGTCCGTACAACTGGGGCGAATGCTAGTTAGTCTCTCGAGACCTGCCTTGTGATGGCGCTCGGTCTGCGATCCCTGACAGTGGCGACACGCGGGTCCGACATGTACTAATGGACCGCGGCCGATTTAAAGCTACCACCTAGCAAGTGTGGTGTCTGGCGGTGACACCACAGAAGCACCATGCCCAGATCCGTTGGTGGTGTGTTTGCTGCACCCGTTAATATCCTGCACGCCTCAACTGCCCAACAGCGATGCATTCGCTATGCCCTGGACCCAGATGCCGTCCATACCCCATCGTGTTAGCGAGGCCCAGGTTATTTGCAGGCCAGCCTTAGATTATTCTGACGTTGCAAGACCATTTGCAAACTGTATCTCACTTGCCCACATGGATACCTCTACTGTCGGCATTAGAGTACCAGGCGAAGACTTCTGTGATGAGTGTTTGGCCTGTAACGAGAACTGGCAGAGGTTAAGGAATGCTGTGGTGCTTTATCTGTACTAAAAACAAAACTGTAAAACCGTTCTCTCTGTCTTTTTGTCTGTTCGAACACAACAAGAGTAATACACATATTTTCGTGGGATTTCAACAGGTAACTTGAGCCTAGCTGGGGGAAACGGAAAGGTTTTATTTAACGAAAATCGGAACATGAAAAAAAGAGTACAATAATTTAGTACTTTGGATGTTTACCTCAACGAGTATATGTCTGTTAACATAGTTATGGAGCAAGAAGACTGTAGCGTTTATACAGCAGAACTTTAAACCGTTTTTCCTAACCTGGCCCTCCATCACACAAAATTTCAAAAACGGCGATCTGATTGTTCAGTTGCGATATTTAAGCCCATCGAAATTGTTTTCTTGAAGATAACTCCAAAGTACCATCCCAGTAAAGGAAATTTTGAAGGGAAGTGACGCAAGCGACTCGGTTTTTATACCCCGAACATCGCTTATTCCCAAAAATATGCCGTTCCGCTTTATAGGTGCAAAATTGCCAGGGAGCTTAAGTTATACCACGACCATAAACAACTCACAAGGCCAGACGCTTCCAGCTGCGGTCGTGGACCTTAAAGTCAGTTGCTTTTCCCACTGCCGGCTCTACATGGCTCTCTTCAGCGTTTTTGAGGCACACAATTTCTTCTTGGGTGTTCCTAATCGTACTACAACAAAATTGTGCGCAAAAGCATACGCGGACGGGGGATCACGCTAGCGAAGGTATGGGTTGCAAATGAGGAAATACAGTGAAACAAGCGACTTTGACAAAGGCAGATTAGTATTATGCAGAGCGTGTGAACGAGTGTCCAGAAAACGGCGAAGGTGGTCGAGTACTCACGTGCTACCGTCATGAAACTACCACTAGGTGCTAAGTGATAGGTGTCCACGACTCTTCACAGAAAGTGAGGTTCGGAGGTTAGTCTGTTAAGAGGCATACACTACTGGCCAATAAAATTGCTACACCACAAAGATGACGTGCTACAGACGCGAAATTTAATCGACAGGAAGAAGATGCTGTGATATCCATATGATTAGCTTTTCAGAGCATTCACACAATGTTGGCACCGGTGGCGACGCCTACAGCGTGCTGACATGAGGAAAATTTCCAACCGATTTCTCATACACAAACAGCAGGTGACCGGCGTTGCCTGGTAAAACTTTGTTGTTATGCCTCGCGTAAGGAGGTCGCGATTGCGGTTTATTGTATCGCGACATTGCTGCTCGCGTTGGTCGAGATCCAATGACTGTTAGCAGAATGTGGAATCGGTGGGTTCAGGAGGGGAATACGGAACGCCGTGCTGGATCCAAACGTCCTCGTATCAATAGCAGTCGAGATGACAGGCATCTTATACGCATGGCAGTAACTGATCATGCAGCCACGTCTCGATGCCTGAGTCAACAGATGGGGACGTTTGCAAGACAACAACCATCAGCACGAACAGTTCGGCGACGTTCGCAGCAGTATGGACTATCAGCTCGGAGACCATGGCTGCGGTCACCCTTGACGCTGCATCACAGAAAGGAGCGCCTGCGATGATGTACTCAACGAGGAACCGGCGTGCGCGAATAGCAAAACTTCATTTTTTCGGATGAATCCAGGTTCTGTTTTCAGCATCATGATCGTCGCATCCGTGTTTGGCGACATAGCGGTGAACGCACATTGGAAGCGTGTATTCGTCATCGCCATGCTTGCTTGTCACCCGGCGTGATGGTATGGGGTGCCGTTGGTTACACGTCTCGGTCACATCTTGTTCGCATTGACGGCACTTTGAACAATGAACGTAACATTTCAGATGTGTTACGACCCGTGACTCCACCCATCATTGGATCCCTGCGAAATCGTACATTTCAGCAGGATAATGCACAACCACATGTTGCAGGTCCTGTACGGGTCTTTCTGGATACATGTTCGACTGCTGCCCTGGCCAGCACATTCTAGAGATCTCTCAGCTACTGAAAACGTCTGGTGAATGGTGGCCGAGGAGCTGGCTTGTCACAATACGCCAGTCACTACTCTTGATGAACTGTGGTATCGTGTTGAAGCTGCATGGGCAGCTGTAGCTGTACACGTCATCCAAGCTCTGTTTGACTCAATCCCCAGGCGTATCAAGACCGTTATTACCGGCAGAGGTGGTTGTTCTGGGTAACGATTTCTCAGGAACTATGCACCCAAATTGCGTGAAAATGTAGCCACTGTCAGTTCTACTGTAATATACTTGTCCAATGAATACCCGTTTATCGTCTGCATTTCTTCTTGGTGTAGCAATTTTAATGGCCAGTAGTGTAGATGCTGATCTGCTGCATCTCTGTCGAAAGAGCGCAATGCTGTTGCACGCAAAAATGCTTCGGAGCACACCGTTATAGTAGATTGTTGAGGATGCAGCCCCTCAGCAGACAACCCCTAAGTGTTCACATGTTGATTCAACCTCATCATCAGTTACGATTGCAGTGGGCACATGACCATTGGGGTTACGACAGTCTATCAACGGAAACGTGTCGGCTCTACTCACATTTTTACTGCACTAGCTCTGTGGTAGTATCCATGAACGCCAGCATCGATGTGAACGGCGGCTCGAAACGCGAAGCGCACTACTTAGGCAGGAATGTAGGAGCATTATTGTGCTATGGGAGACATTCTCCTACGCTTGCATGGGACCTGTGGTAGCAATCGAAGACATGTTGACAGCTGCGAACAGCCTGCATCCCTTCATGGTTAATGTCTTCCCCGACGCCCATGTCATCTTTCAGCAGTGTAACTGTCTGTGTCTCGGAGCCAGAAAAGTGCTACACTGATTTGAGGAGCATTATAGTGAACTTCCGTTGATGTCTGGGCAACCAAATTCGCCTGATATAAATCCTGTGGATCCCATCTGGCGCACTATCGAGAGCCATCACCGCGTTGTCAATACATTGGCAAGATTTAACGGGGATAACATGACCTGTGTGTAGACATCTAATGCCACATACCTCCAGAGGAAACTGTCAGATCCTAAGACCCAGAATCAGTCATCTGCTTTGTTCCAAAGACGGACAAACAAGTTACTGAGCAGTCATACTGTTTTGGATCATCGGCCTCAATATCCAGGCAACGCTAGTTTTCTGTAAATAATATTCTCAGGATATATGAATATTTTGTGACTGTATTCGTGGTCTTCTGACTTGTAGTCTGCTTTTTAACGAAGTGATTGCCTTTTGTGGTTGTTACTATGTGAAGTTTAGCATACAATAGTTTTAGCTAAACCTGTTAGTAATGTTCTATATTCTTCTGGACCCGCTGAACAGTATGGGTCTTTTAAAGGCATTGTATAAATATAACTTAGAATTCAAAGTACACTGCTAAGTATTATTTCTTTTATTTTACAACGGGCCTATTTCGGCTGAACTGCCATCATGAGGTTATCTAGTTTCGTCACTGTCTAGTGTATTTTTACTTACGTTCGGTTGCTCTTATTGTAATAATAAAGGTTCTATGTCACCTTATTGGACTTATTATGTTATGTAGTTGTCAGACTGTATTATTGCACGGATATTTTCGTGACAACTTGTCTGACAGATTGTGGTGTCACCGCCAGACACCACACTTGCTAGGTGGTAGCCTTTAAATCGGCCGCGGTCCGGTAGTATATGTCGGACCCACGTGTCGCCACTATCAGTGATTGCAGACCGAGCGCCGCCACACGGCAGGTCTAGAGAGACGTCCTAGCACTCGCCCCAGTTGTACAGCCGACTTGGCTAACGATGGTTCACTGACAAAATACGCTCTCATTTGCCGAGACGATAGTTAGCATAGCCTTCAGCTACGTCATTTGCTACGACATAGCAAGGCGCCATTACCAGTTACTATTGATGCTGTAAAACATGTACCGTCAAGAGCGATGTTCACCATTTATGGATTAGAGTTAAGTATTCAAGCAGCTACGTACGTTTTTTGCCAGTCTAATTTCCTTGACCTGTTCCAGACCTCACGCCAGCCTACGTGAGCTAAAACGCGTGCCTTTCGGGTTCCTACCTGTGGGCTCTCCTGCCAACCCACAACACAGATAATCAGCAATATTGTATGGTTACAAGCAGTACCCTTTATCGTTGCTATTATGTAGTTACTGATCTTTACATGTCCATATGACATAGCTGGATGTTGTCATTATAATCTATTTTTGTAGTCGGATTTCGGAATAGGCCGTGTTTAGTTCTATTTATTTCTTTGTATTCAGTTATAAATGGAATGTAACATTAATTTCTTCTTATTTACGTCCTTTTTAATTTTCGTACGTGCGTCTTCGTACCTGCTTCTTCACACGTTTCTTAGCGATGCTGTGTGGTTACAGCACTGTTTGGTCCAATCTATGTCGTGACATAAATTTAGCTATAATGTCATCCCTGGTCGTCTGGTATTATTTGTTTTTATGCACTTGTCCATTGACCCGGTGGATAATTTCAGTGAATTTCTCTATGAATTGCTTGTGTTTCAGGTGAATTTGCTCATTTAGTATTTTTTGCGGGTATTTGTGTGACTGTACATAGATTTATATCCATTCCAAATCTTCAATAGCTGTCCATTCGGTGTTATGTGCAAAATATGGACAGCGGGCTTTATATTATCTACACTGTGTCATCCTCTATTTAGATGGTCGAAAAACATTGATGTTTGTCGCTGTCTTTAATGTGTTCACGTTATCCAGTAGTGACGTTTCAACCTATCTGCTCTACGTGGAATTTATCGTTGTCCTTGCACTGAATTTTGTAAACTCCTGGGTTCTATCATATTGCTGAGTTCGTTTTACACGACTGAATTTCTGATCTAAGAATGGGTCTTGTTTTCCTTGCGGATCTTACATTTATAAGAGAACGTTACATTTATGGTTTGTAGTAGTGGGATAATTTACCTTGATATCTTTCGTAGGTATGTAATTGGTACATATGTAAATTTTGCTTTTGTTGGTATTTTCCTTATCAGTCTTTCTTCTTCTTATCTTAGATGTGCTGGTTTGGTACGTTTATTGCCTGGTTGAATTTCTAGTTATTGATTGAAATTCTTTTGTTGTGCCCCTTACTGCAGGATTTTAATCTCTTTTTATAAGGTTGTCCTATTGTAGTGGTAGGTTTATTATTCTGTTAAACATGGAATGAAAGTACCGGTGTTTATGCACTTTTGAGTGACATGAATTTGCATTAATAATGTTATCTTTGGCAGTGGATTTACTATTAATTTCACATTTGAGTAAAAATTTCTCGGTGTACATGCCGCGTCAAATCAGAATAAATCTCCGAGCTTTCGACCACTACCTCCATGGTCGTCGTCAGGGCTAAAACTGACTGTCGTGAACTAGCGAGGTTCCCACTTTTATATGTAAAGGACGGCTTCTTATTGGCTGGAATACGTCAGCGATATGGCGCGTAGCGAAGTGGTGCCCTCTACTTCCATAGATGTACGACTAGTTGCTATCCCACGTTGCTTGCAGCGCCATCCCTTAAATCAGGAGGTAAAGTGCGAGAAGTTTTTCTCTGCGATTTTTCTTTATCCAGTGCGCTCTTCCAAGTGTTGCTAAGTGCATAGCCGTTGTCTCTATTAAAGTTATTATCGCTAAGTCTAATTTCGACTGCTTCCCGGATCACAGAGTCCCAGTAATTCGATGTGTGGGCTATTACTCTGGTTTCTTCAAATAAAATCTTATGCTTGTTAAGCAGGCTATGTTCAGCAACCGCTGATTTTTCCAAATATCTGTATTTCAGGTGGCGTTGGTGCTCGATGCAGCGGTCTGCAACGGTTCTTACAGACTGGCCCACGTAATTCTTGCCGCATTCGCAAGGAATAGTATAAATTCCCGGCACTCTTAAGCCGAGACTATCTTTAACTGGTCTCAACATTTCCTTAATTTTCCTAGGTGGTCGGAAAACTGGTTTTATTCCTCGCCTCTTCAGGACTCTGGCTATCTTGCTCGTTGTAGCACCGCAAAAAGGAAGCCGCGCTATGTGTTGGTCCTCTTCTTGTATGTGGCCGGCATCGTGTCTTACTTTCTTGGACAATACTGATTTAATTTCACCGGCAGTATTGTCCAAGAAAGTAAGACACGATGCCGGCCACATACAAGAAGAGGACCAACACATAGCGCGGCTTCCTTTTTGCGGTGCTACAACGAGCAAGATAGCCAGAGTCCTGAAGAGGCGAGGAATAAAACCAGTTTTCCGACCACCTAGGAAAATTAAGGAAATGTTGAGACCAGTTAAAGATAGTCTCGGCTTAAGAGTGCCGGGAATTTATACTATTCCTTGCGAATGCGGCAAGAATTACGTGGGCCAGTCTGTAAGAACCGTTGCAGACCGCTGCATCGAGCACCAACGCCACCTGAAATACAGATATTTGGAAAAATCAGCGGTTGCTGAACATAGCCTGCTTAACAAGCATAAGATTTTATTTGAAGAAACCAGAGTAATAGCCCACACATCGAATTACTGGGACTCTGTGATCCGGGAAGCAGTCGAAATTAGACTTAGCGATAATAACTTTAATAGAGACAACGGCTATGCACTTAGCAACACTTGGAAGAGCGCACTGGATAAAGAAAAATCGCAGAGAAAAACTTCTCGCACTTTACCTCCTGATTTAAGGGATGGCGCTGCAAGCAACGTGGGATAGCAACTAGTCGTACATCTATGGAAGTAGAGGGCACCACTTCGCTACGCGCCATATCGCTGACGTATTCCAGCCAATAAGAAGCCGTCCTTTACATATAAAAGTGGGAACCTCGCTAGTTCACGACAGTCAGTTTTAGCCCTGACGACGACCATGGAGGTAGTGGTCGAAAGCTCGGAGATTTATTCTGATTTGACGCGGCATGTACACCGAGAAATTTTTACTCAGGAAATACGTCGCGAAAGACTTCGTAGCCAATTTCACATTTGTTTGTGTTTTAGCGTATGTTATGGTCACGTTGAGGAAATTAATTGGTTTATTGTTTTCTGGTTGTACTGTAAATTTCATTTTATAGTGCTGCGCATTCAGCGACCTACGTTTTTGTTGGATGTCTGTATTGCCTCCACCTATTAGTGTTAGTGTATCGTCAAAGTGTCTACTCAATTTTTGCAATCACCTTGTTTCTATTACTGAAAAAGTTTGCTTCTAATGTATTTAAGAATATATTTACTATTGACCCAGCAATGTTGTAAACCATAGTCTCATCATCCGCTTGTGTATAGCTTTTAACGTAACTAACAAACAGATAGTGACAGAATGACGGATATCGTATGGATGTCAAAACCATCAAACGTATGTAAAAATGTATAGTAACGCAATCCATTTAATAATAACTTATAGAATTAGAAATAACGTACCAAAATTATGTACGATTTACTTAGAGATAACCTGATGTTGTTAGTTCAGCCAAAATAGGCCTACTGTAAAATAAAACCAATCAAATTTAGCAGCGAATCTGGAATTATAAAATTTAATTATGTAATTGGTAAAGGTTTACTGCAAGGGACAACTCGTTATTCCATGAAAATGCAAGAACCTCCGTGAGCATAGAAACGTTTACCACTTACGAGTAATCACGATTTTTCATTCGGAACCCCACACAGTTGGATGAGAATGTTTCTATCACAGTAAGTTCCAATCATTGCGCATTCTCAAAGGATTTTTTTTAGGTGCTTTCATCTGGCGCTTGCACATGGATCGGCTTTTAGAGTCGTTGCGTGTCCATGTTCGGGAAGACAGGAAAGGGAACTGAATTCCTAACACCGGCTGTAACATTCACCCCCAGAGACGCGGACCGCCACAATTTTTTCGCCAAGACCTTTCCCCTTTCCAAAAACTGATCTCTGGCCAATATACCCGAAAGTTGTGTGAGTAGAACTGTTGATATCTGGATTATGATAACTTGCTGTAAATAACTTGTAATAATAACTGTAGTATAATAAGATTATAATAATTACACACACACACACACACACACACACACACACACACACACACACACATATATATATATATATATATATATATATATATATATATATATATATATATATAACTTGAATAACAAATGGTATATTTACAGGAGTATAATGTGATACCTTGTTGTGAACAATACAGCCCAGTTATAGGCTATGAATTCTTTTCCTTTATTTATTTAGGAAGCATAATCAACTAAGTTACTGAATACGGCTGAATTCCACTCAAATTGAAAATATGTAAAATCACGCATTTCTGTGCAAGTTTATTTTCTTGGACTTTTCAGTTCTAATAGCAAGAGATCCCGTCCATTACAGGGCATCTCTTGTTTTCAAACAAATATCGGGCTAATTGGAAGCGAGATAGGGAGTGGTCCACTTGGGAATAAATGGTAAATGGCTAGGTATACATGTTACAACCCACTGGAACCTGCCGAAAACCTTGGTCGCAGCCGAAATATTGGAAAATGTTTTAAATTTATTCCTACCAAGTTGTTGTCCATTGTCTTTGACAAAATAAGAAATTTTGTGTTTGCTGGTATCATATATGTATGGCTGAAAAGGGCGAACATTTTCTCACATCGTAGAGAGAGCTTCTGCAGTAATGACACATGCTCGTTTCAGGGTACGTGTAGGTAAGTACCGGTAGAAATTGTAGTGGAGGACAGTATGTACCAATTTGGAATATAAAGGAGGGGAGTTCTTGGTTACGTCAACTGTGTTACACACACGGGAAGCGCCGAATACTTTGGTCAGAACTGAAGGATGGGCAGTATTTTTAATTTAATTCAGGGATGATACGTCTCAGGCAAAAAATATTAAACCTAATGTACACTGCCTGTATCCAGAGATCTATTAGTGGACATACACTCCTGGAAATTGAAATAAAAACACCGTGAATTCATTGTCCCAGGAAGGGGAAACTTTATTGACACATTCCTGGGGTCAGATACATCACATGATCACACTGACAGAACCACAGGCACATAGACACAGGCAACAGAGCATGCATAATGTCGGCACTAGTACAGTGTATATCCACCTTTCGCAGCAATGCAGGCTGCTATTCTCCCATGGAGACGATCGTAGAGATGCTGGATGTAGTCCTGTGGAACGGCTTGCCATGCCATTTGCACCTGGCGCCTCAGTTGGACCAGCGTTCGTGCTTGACGTGCAGACCGCGTGAGACGACGCTTCATCCAGTCCCAAACATGCTCAATGGGGGACAGATCCGGAGATCTTGCTGGCCAGGGTAGTTGACTTACACCTTCTAGAGCACGTTGTGTGGCACGGGATACATGCGGACGTGCATTGTCCTGTTGGAACAGCATGTTCCCTTGCCGGTCTAGGAATCGTAGAACGATGGGTTCGATGACGGTTTGGATGTACCGTGCACTATTCAGTGTCCCCTCGACGATCACCGGTGGTGTACGGCCAGTGTAGGAGATCGCTCCCCACACCATGATGCCGGGTGTTGGCCCTGTGTGCCTCGGTCGTATGCAGTCCTGATTGTGGCGCTCACCTGCACGGCGCCAAACACGCATACGACCATCATTGGCACCAAGGCAGAAGCGACTCTCATCGCTGAAGACGACACGTCTCCATTCGTCCCTCCATTCACGCCTGTCGCGACACCATTGGAGGCGGGCTGCACGATGTTGGGGCGTGAGCGGAAGACGGCCTAACGGTGTGCGGGACCGTAGCCCAGCTTCATGGAGACGGTTGCGAATGGTCCTCGCCGATACCCCAGGAGCAACAGTGTCCCTAATTTGCTGGGAAGTGGCGGTGCGGTCCCCTACGGCACTGCGTAGGATCCTATGGTCTTGGCGTGCATCCGTGCGTCGCTGCGGTCCGGTCCCAGGTCGACGGCACGTGCACCTTCCGCCGACCACTGGCGACAACATCGATGTACTGTGGAGACCTCACGCCCCACGTGTTGAGCAATTCGGCGGTACGTCCACCCGGCCTCCCGCATGCGCACTATACGTCCTCGCTCAAAGTCCGTCAACTGCACATACGGTTCACGTCCACGCTGTCGCGGCATGCTACCAGTGTTAAAGACAGCGATGGAGCTCCGTATGCCACGGCAAACTGGCTGACACTGACGGCGGCGGTGCACAAATGCTGCGCAGCTAGCGCCATTCGACGGCCAACACCGCGGTTCCTGGTGTGTCCGCTGTGCCGTGCGTGTGATCATTGCTTGTACAGCCCTCTCGCAGTGTCCGGAGCAAGTATGGTGGGTCTGACACACCGGTGTCAATGTGTTCTTTTTTCCATTTCCAGGAGTGTATTATGGGGAGCGTCTACTCTTCGCTTTTATGAAGTCTTAAATTCTGCTGGGGACACTGTCAATGATCTGCCTAAGTGTCTGTGGTGTAATCGCAGTCCATTCTTCATCAGAACCCGAAACTTGAGACGGTAATGATTGTTGAGCGCTGGATTATGCAGCAAATTCGATATTGTAACTCATCCCACAGGTTTGCCATTGGGTTCACCTCGAATCTCGGGCCGGGTCAGTCCATTTAAGCAATATTATTTTCCCATAAAGTACTGTCTCCCAGATGCTACATTATGACACAGTGCTTTGTCGAACTGATACAGTCATAGTGTGCTAAGTGTTCGTCTCCTGTACGCTGTACAAAATGCTGTATAAGGTGTTCGTATCCTTCCACACTTAGTATTTTCTAAAGCTCAATAAGGGCTCTGCAATACATCCACCCCCAAACCGTACCACCGCCTGATCCGCACTTTACTGTTGACAATACGTCTAATGGCAGGTAACGTTCTCCAGCATTCTGCCAAACGCAAACCCCTCCATCGGACTGCCATGGTGTACAGCGTAATTCATCATTCTGAATCACTAGTTTCCAGCGATACACTCCCCAGTGGCGTTTCTCTTTCCCAGCCTAAAGTGTCGCTTAACAATGACTACGGAAATAGGTGGCTTATGGAGAGCTGTTCACAATCCAGTGACTAGTCGCCGTTCGAAGTCAATGACCTCTCCTGACAGACCTGTTCTACGGTCACTGCCTCCCTACTGACAACACAATCCTCACCAACCTCTTCTTATACTGGCGGAGCAGCCACTAGTGACCTCTGGTGGTCAATTTAGCTGTACCTAGCGGAGTCTAGATACTTCGTGTATGTGAAAGTGTGTTTGATTGTGAGTATTTAGAGTAAATTCGATGAGTTGCTAGACTTACACGGTGTAACGATGTCCCGTTGAGATGAAAAGTATGCCGACACCTGGCTGAAAGTGACTTACAAGTTCGTGACGTCCTCCATCGGTAATGCTGGAATTCAATACGGTGTTGGCACACCCTTAGCCTTTATGACAGCTTCCACTCTCGCAGCCATACGTTCAATCATGTGCTGGAAGGTTTCTTCGGAAATGGCAACCCATTCTTGACGGAGTGCTGCGCTGAAAAGAGGTATCGATGCCGGTCGGTGAGGCCTGGCACGAAGTCGGCGTTCCTAAACATCCCAAAGGTGTTCTATAGGATTCAAGTCAGAACTCTGTGCAGGGCTGTTATTGTAGCGTAACTATTCCGCTACAGTCCGTGCATTATGAACAGGTGCTCGATCGTGTTGAAAGATGCAACCACCATCCCCGAATTGCTCTTCAACAGTGGGAAGCAAGAAGGTGGTTAAAACGTCAATGTAAGCCTGTGCCGTGATTGATGTGTTGGCAGAAGAGCCAACACCGTGTTGCTAGAGAAGGCCAAAATGCACGCGTTTAAGCTTACGCAGACTGGCGTGAGGTCTGGAACAGTTAAAGGAGTTGAATCTAGTAAATAAAGAACGTAGTTGCTTGAATACTTAACTTTAATCCATAATTGGAGAACATCGCTCTTGATGATACATAATTACAATCTCAATATAAACTGGTAATCGCGCCTTGCTAGGTCGTAGCAAATGACGTAGCTGAGGGCTATGCTAACTATCGTCTCGGCAAATGAGAGCGTAATTTGTCAGTGAACCATTGCTAGCAAAGTCGGCTGTACAGCTGGGCGAGTGCTACGACGTCTCTCTAGACCTGCCGTGTGGCGGCCCGCGGTCTGCAATCACTGGTAGTGGCGACACGCGAGTCCGACGTATACTACCGGACCGCGGCCGATTTAAAGGCTACCACCTAGCAAGTGTGGTGTCTGGTGGTGACACCACATTCCTCCCCCGCAAATCGGGGGACGGTTGTGTTATAAGGCTTCCGCCCGCCGTGGGGAGGACTCCATGTTGACGTATGCGACGAGGTGGGGAGCCTAACAACAGGCGAGGCTGTGCCACCCGCACCCTGCCATTCGGTCCAAGGGGAGCTCGGAAACGCCTGAAAACCTAGTCCAGGGTGCACGCCAACATGCGGTGTATGCGGCCGTAGAGAGACATGAGGGGCCGAAGGGTCGACCTCCATCAAGCCTGGGCACCCGACGGGCGAAGACGACATATGGTCCGGAGCGGGCAAGAGTTCCATGTCGGATGACAGCTGGTCACGGGAAGTGATCGGCGGCGCGTGACCCAGGGAGGCGCCCGGCAGTTGCAGTGACGCGTCCACTGCGGGCGTCGCCGGCGGGAGAACAGGCGGCGGCGCATCGCCATGGGGCAAATTGGAAGGCAGCGTCGGTAACACCTGGGGATGAGGCGAGCCAGTGGATGGGTCCCCATGGCGCTAACCGGACGGCACCGTCGCTGAAAGCAGACGGGGAGCGGCAGATCCCGTGCGACGACAGAGGCGCAGCTGATTGAGATGCCGACGCACCTCACCAGAGGCCCCCAAAACCAGAGCAGCCAAGGCAGCGAAGAATGCGCCCTGCTAGCCAACGCCGTGAACCTCGATAGTTGCGATAGAATACAACGTCGCCTGGAGCAAAAGCAGGTGGCTGCCGCTGCACAGGAACCTGATGCGGCGGGTGTAGCAAAGACATCAAGGTTCGATGAGGACGACCATGGAGCAACTCAGCCGGCGAGCGACCATCTCGGGGCTGAGAGCGATATGTGGACAAAAAGAGCAATAACGCGTCCTCCAGAGAATACGACTCTTTCAACTTCAACATCTTTGACTTGAAAGTCCTGACCAAATGTTCAGCGGCACTGTTTGACTGCGGCGAAAACGGCGCGGAAGTCAGATGTTCAATACCATTGGCCTGGCAGAATGACTGAAATTCTGCGGACATGAATTGTGGGCCATTGTCGGAAACAATAGTCTGTGGAAGACCTTCGATGCAAAAGATAGCGGATAACGCTTGGATGGTTGCAGATGACGTCGTGGAAGACATCCTGACAACAAAAGGAAAATTACTGAAGTAATCGACCAGAACCAACCATCGAGCATTCCAGAATGGACCAGCAAAATCGATGTGTAAGCGTTGCCAAGGGGTAGTGGCTTTCGGCCATGCAAAGAATTTCCTCGGTGGTGCGGATTGTTGTTCGGCACACGCCATGCAAGAAGAGCACATATTCGTAATCGCAGCATCGATTCCGAACCAATTACAGTGCTGACGAGCAAGTTGTTTCGTTCGCACTATACCCCAATGTCCTTGGTCGGACCAAGACCCGGGACTGATCATTATCAGAACGTAACAGCAAAACACCACGTCGAACAAAAAGTCGCTCCTTGTGAGCAAAAAATCGGCGAACAAACAGATCCTCGATCCGTGATTGTGACAGGGGCCATTGCGTAGCAACAAAACGCAAACGGTAGCAAGGACTGGGTCAGCAGCAGTGACTGTAGCCACACGACGAAAATCAATCGGAAACGATTTGACCACGTCATCGGTTTCCGCATCAATGAACATGCAAGCAAGTTCGGAGGAATCGAATGCTCTAACCTCAGCAACGGGCCAACGGGGCAACGCATCGGCGTTTCCGTGCTTAACAGTGGACTGGTACAAGATATCGTAGCGGTACTGCGAGAGGAAAATAGACCAGCGAATGAATTTCTGTGCTGTACGTGGAGGTACGGGCTTGGACAGATGAAAAAACGATGTCAAAGGTTGGTGGTCGGTGATGATGGTAAAGTGACGACCATACAAGAAATCATGAAACTTAGTAACATCAAATACGAGAGCCAAAGCTTCTTTCTCGATCTGTGAATAATTTCTTTGCGCAGACGAGAGCAATTTGGACGCAAAGGCAATAGGGCGATCGTGTGAACCATCTTTGTGCGCAAGCACAGCACCGATTCCGAAATCCGATGCATCGACCATCAACAAAAGGGGTTTCTGGGGATCGAATGGCGTAAGGCAAGTATTAGAAAGCAACGCCGATTTCAACTGGCGATAGGCGTGTTCACATTCCGTCGTCCAGACGAACGGAACACCTTTACGGCGTAAGCGATGAAGTGGAGCTGAAATGGAAGAGGCGTGGCGCACATATTTATGGTAGTAATTGATTTTTCCCAGCACACTCTGTAGCTGCTTCAAATTCTGCGGCGAAGGCAAGTCCTGTATGGCACGGAGGTGCTCTGGACTCGGATGTATGCCTTGGGCATTGAGTACATGGCCCAGGTAGGGTAAGTCCCAAGCAAAGAACACACATTTGTCCTTCCGCAAGCGAAGACCATTTTGTCGCAAGACCTGAAATAATGTTCTGAGATTGGCTAAATGTTCTTCTTCCGTCTTTCCGGAGATCACAATATCGTTGCTGCAGTAGGGACCGACGCACAAACAGTTTGCAGATATTGCTGAAACAATGCAGGGCCTGATGCACACCCGAATGGGAGTCGTTTGAATCGATACAAACCAAGATGCGTGTTAACCACCAAGATGCGCTGTGATTCTTCGTCCACCGGTATTTGCAAGTACGCATCTGCTAGGTCCAACTTCGAAAAATATTTACCCGCGCACAGTTTGTCAAAAAAATGGTTCGGGCGGTGTAAAGGAAAAGTTGCAGCCACTAGTTGGGGATTCACTGTTGCCTTGAAGACCACACAAAGTCTCAGTTTTCCCGAAGGTTTTTGCAAAATTACTAAGGGTGATGCCCAGAGAGAAGCCTGCACACGTTCAATTACACCTTGTGATTCCAAATCGTGTAATGTTTTTGCGACCTCATCACGCAATGCATGGGGAACATTGTGCACTCTGAAAAATTTCGGTTGCGCGTTGACTTTCAGTTCCAAATGTGCTTTATAGTTCTTAGCACAACCAAGGCCCGGTGCAAAACTGTCTGCAGATTCTTCACATAGGCTGAAGGTAACATTTGCGGCACGCAACGGAGGTGTGCCCAGCTGCTTGTACGTGTCGAGATTGATCAGTGAAACTGCAGCTCCGGTATCGAGCTGGAATTGGATCACGTTGCCATTAATGTCCAAGTCCACAAAAAGTTTATCGTCCTGCTGACGACAAGAGCGACTGTCTCATGCAACGTGAACTGACACTGGTACAGAATCAGTTGCGACTTGACAGGTTTTCCGGCGATGTCGACGCACACTATTTGTGGGACACACACTCACTGTTAGAGAGAGTGGCACTGGGCGGATTGGAATGAACTACATGAATTGCCATGGGCGAAGGTTCACGAGCCTGAGTTTTCTGGGTTCGATTCCGATTCCGGCGCGATGCAAAGAGCCTGGATTGGTTTTGAGCTTCCGATTGGAGCTTTTTCTGGCAAACGCTCTGAACATCTCCTTTTTTATTACAGAAAAAGCGAATAGCCTGGCGTGACAGGCAATTGTCACGCAAATGTCTAGTAGCACACCACGGGCATGATTTTAGCACTGCATTTGCTAGCTTGCACGGCACACATGGTGGAGAGCTTTGCGGCAGCTGCGCGGACGGGCGCGAGGGCTGTTTACTGTTCCATGCAGCGCGACCGGCAGGTCGGTTAATGTGACACACGGCCGGTGAAGTTTCAAATGATTCCTGAGCAAAGTCAAGTGTGTCCTGCCGATCCAATATGTCCATCACTTGTTGAAGGGAGTGATTGACTAGTTTCAAAATCTGTTCCCGTATACGAACATCAGACACTTTCTGAGCAATTGCATCACGTACCATAGTATCTGAATAAGGGAGTCCACATTGACACTCAAAAGCACAATCCCTAGTAAGGCCTTGCAAAGTTGCAACCCACTCCCTAGTAGTCTGACCGGCCGTACGTTTTGTACGAAAGAAAGTATACCGTTTGGCAACTACATTGACTGATTCTTTGAAATATGCATCTAATGCAGACAAAATTTCTACGTAGGACAGAGTTGCTACGTCGGGTCGGGGAAATAATTTCATACGGTACGTCGACACTCCGACGCAAGAAAGCAGAAAAGGCTGCCGCTCATTACCTTGAATTCTGTAGGCAGCGAGTTGGAATCCAAATTGGCGTGATCACTCCGTCCAGCTTTCCAGTGCCGCATCAAAAGGACGAAAAGGTGGCGCAACAGCGTGTTGTGGCTGCGGTACCGGTGGAGCGGCGGCTGCCGCATCGTTTTGCATTGCACGTTGACTCTGGACGAGCTGTCGAAGGGCATCCAATAAGGCCTGCGTCTGCTGATTCTGCATGCGATAAAATTCGGACAGTACATCTGGAGATTGTGGCGAAGCCATGACACAAGTAAATTAGGGTAATATAGTTAGGAACGCAGAATCCTCGTCGCCATATGATGTGTTGGCAGAAGAGGCAACACCGTGTTGCTAGAGGAGGCCGAAATGCACGCGTTTAAGCTCACGCAGACTCGCCTGAGGTCTGGAACAGTTAAAGGAGTTGAGTCTAGTAAATAAAGAACATAGTTGCTTGAATACTTAACTTTAATCCATAATTGGAGAACATCACTCTTGATGATACACAATTACAATCTCAATATATACTGGTAATGGCGCCTTGCTAGGTCGGAGCAAATGACGTAGCTGAAGGCTATGCTAACTATCGTCTCGGCAAATGGGAGCGTAATTTGTCAGTGAACCATTGCTAGCAAAGTCGGCTGTACAACTGGGGCGAGTGCTAGGACGTCTCTCTAGACCTGCCGTGTGGCGGCGCTCGGTCTGCAATCACTGATAGTGGCGACACGCGGGTCCGACGTATACTACCAGACCGCGGCCGATTTAAAGGCTGCCACCTAGCAAGTGTGGTGTCTGGCGGTGACATCACAGTGATAATGTCTCGTAAAACAACGCTGGGATCAAGCTCCATCCA
The DNA here is from genome assembly GCF_023864345.2 of Schistocerca serialis cubense. Taxonomy (NCBI): domain Eukaryota; kingdom Metazoa; phylum Arthropoda; class Insecta; order Orthoptera; family Acrididae; genus Schistocerca; species Schistocerca serialis. The sequence continues at coordinate 196,204,895 of NC_064638.1, read as the reverse complement.
TGAAAAAGACGAATTTTATTGTTGGCAGATGATGTTCACCAGGTATTCGCCATAACCACACCCTGCCATCGGATCGCCACATTGTGTACCGTGATTCGTCACTCCACACCGTTCCAATGTTTACGCTCCTTACACCAAGCGATGCTTCGTTTGGCATTTACCGGCGTGATGTGTTTCTTATGAGCAGCCGCTCGACCCTGAAATACAAGTTTTCTCACCTCCCTCCTAACTCTCATAGTACATGCAGTGGATCTTGATGCAGCTTGGAATTCCTGTGTGATGATATGGATAGATGACTGCCTATTACACATTACGAACCTCTTCAACTGTCTGTTGTCTCTTCCGGCAGCTGTGGCTGATAGGTTCTAGGCGCTTGAGTCTAGAAACAAGCTGCTGCTACGGTCGCAGGTTCGAATCCTGCCTCGGGCATGGATGTGTCCGATGTCTGTAGGTTAGTCAGGTTTATGTAGTTCTAAGTTCTAGGGGAATGATGGCCTCAGAAGTTGTCCCATAGTGCTCAGAACAATTTGAACCATTTCTGCCGTCTCTGTCAGTCAACAGACTAGGTCGACCTGTTCGCTTTTGTGCTGTACGAGTCCCTTCATGCTTCCTCTTCACTACCACATCGGAAACAGTGGACCTAGCGATGTTTGGAAGTGTTGAAATCTCGCGTACAGACGTATGACACAAGTGACACCCAATCACCTGACCACGTTCGAAGTCCATGAGTTCGGCGGAGCGCCCCAGCCTGCTCTCTCACGTCGCCTAATGGCTGTTGAGGTCACTGTTGTGGAGTACCTGGCTGTAGGTGGCAGCACATTGCACCTACCGTATGTATTTGGGGGTGCCCAGATACTTTTGATCACATAATGTAAATGAGTTTAATCCTATTTATCAGCCTGGAATAGCGGAAGAGCAAGTATTTTTCTAAATCCCAACTTTTCAAAAAGAGATGTGCGCCCGCGGTGTAAGACACCGCCTAATTACCTAGCTCCCAGGCTTGCGAAAAATTAATCACCTGGAGTAGAGAGCGGAAAAGCACAGGACGAAGGGCGGAGAAATACCGGGGGCGAAGCTGGGAGCTAAGTGACGTCATTACAGAGATTACACGACTCTGCAGCTCCAGGTGCTGAAAGGGAGGCGGGCAAGAGCTGAAGGCGTAGAACTGGCGCAAGTAACTGCGGGTAACGAGCAAAAGGTGCACCTTCTGACGTACTGGCCTTAAAGTCGTGCTTTATTTCTGCCTCCAATTTCGGCAGGTGCATTCATCTATACAGTAGACGCAGCTACGATGAAAGAAGCTTTTTTGTCAATTACGTGTAGAGTAAACAGGGGACAGATGGAGCACATTTTCAAAATAGCTTGTGTGAAGTCAGTGGTTAATTTTTACTAATTTTTTTTGTACAACTAAACACACCAGTTGTCTATGACATAGATTTTTATTTAATTTTCTCGGTGTATCATTTAAACTTAACATTTGATCATGAAAACATCTTGACATTGTGGCGTCTATTCCTTAAGCTATGGTTGATACGCAGTATCCTTCAACACCATAGATCTACCCTACTTTTTAAGCCAAAACTTTTATGTATGCGCTTATAAAACATTTTTGATAATAAATATGCTGTGAATTGATAAGAAAACGATTACGTGTTAACAGTAATTTCTTCTTATTTATATGTCTATGTAGTCGCTTTGTTAGATATTAGTTTACTTATTGATGCATGAAAACATTAAAACTAACATAATTTTATAATCCACTTATCTTTATTCAACAAACTCAAAAATTCCTAGTGAAATACTAAATCAAAAACAGAAGTAATATTTACAAATTTTGATTTGATGTTTTACGCTAAAAATCAAAAGAATAATATTATTTACATATTTGGTACACTTATTTCGTCAGTACTCGGCTAAATAATTTTAAGTAATTGGCAAATATATATATTCAGGAATACTGAATAATATTGCGCATTGATCTTCATGCAACTATGCGAACACACTTAAAATGTGGACTAAGTCATTTGAACAAAAATGCAAGCAAAATAGAGATGTTTTCACGTATTTACGAGGGCAGTTCAATAAGTAATGCAACACATTTTTTTCTCGGCCAATTTTGGTTGAAAAAACCGGAAATTTCTTGTGGAATATTTTCAAACATTCCCGCTTCGTCTCGTATAGTTTCATTGACTTCCGACAGGTGGCAGCGCTGTATGGAGCTGTTAAAATGGCGTCTGTAACGGTTGTGCGTTGCAAACAATGGGCAGTGATCGAGATTCTTTTAGCGGAAAACCAGGGCATCCCAGATATTCATAGGCGCTTGCAGAATGTCTACAGTGATCTGGCAGTGGACAAAAGCACGGTGAGTCGTTGGGCAAAGCGTGTGTCATCATCGCCGCAAGGTCAAGCAAGACTGTCTGATCTCCCGCGTGCGGGCAGGCCGTGCACAGCTGTGACTCCTGCAGTGGCGGAGCGTGCGAACACACTCGTTCGAGATGATCGACGGATCACCATCAAACAACTCAGTGCTCAACTTGACATCTCTGTTGGTAGTGCTGTCACAATTGTTCACCAGTTGGGATATTCAAAGGTTTGTTCCCGCTGGGTCCCTCGTTGTCTAACCGAACACCATAAAGAGCAAAGGAGAACCACCTGTGCGGAATTGCTTGCTCGTCATGTGGCTGAGGGTGACAATTTCTTGTCAAAGATTGTTACAGGCGATGAAACATGGGTTCATCACTTCGAACCTGAAACAAAACGGCAATCAATGTAGTAGCGCCACACCCACTCCCCTACCAAGAAAAAGTTTAAAGCCATACCCTCAGCCGGTAAAGTCATGGTTACAGTCTTCTGGGACGCTGAAGGGGTTATTCTGTTCGATGTCCTTCCCCATGGTTAAACGATCAACTCTGAAGTGTATTGTGCTACTCTTCAGAAATTGAAGAAACGACTTCAGCGTGTTCGTAGGCACAAAAGTCTGAACGAACTTCCCTTCTTCATGACAACGCAAGATTTCACACAAGTCTTCGCAGCCGAGAGGAGCTCACAAAACTTCAGTGGACTGTTCTTCCTCATGCACCCTACAGCCCCGATCTCGCACCATCGGATTTCCATATGTTTGGCCCAATGAAGGACGCAATCCGTGGGAGGCACTACGCGGATGATGAAGAAGTTATTGATGCAGTACGACGTTGGCTCCGACATCGACCAGTGGAATGGTACCGTGCAGGCATAGAGGCCCTCATTTCAAGGTGGCGTAAGGCCGTAGCATTGAATGGAGATTACGTTGAAAAATAGTGTTGTGTAGCTAAAAGATTGGGGAATAACCTGGTGTATTTCAATGCTGAATAAAACAACCCCTGTTTCAGAAAAAAATGTGTTGCATTACTTATTGAACTGCCCTCGTAAAACTGTACTTTATTTGTGCAGCAAGTATCCCTAACGAAAAAATGTGTGTGGCATATGTACCGTATTTTATTGCACCATGTATCCCGATCTGTAGGGGAGAGATGCCTAACTTTATAAATTCATGACATTGATATCCAAGATGGCAGTGCTAGAATAATAACACCCTCAGTAGAACTTACTGTTAATAGGCCTTCAACTACACAAAAATTTGGAAATATTTGAGTGTTAAGTATTGACTAAGAACTGAGGGTAACGGTAAAAGGTTCTGAAGGGTTGTTTGTAGACGTACCTCAGTTATTCCTCCAGAGCTTGTGTGAAACGTGCTCGATCGAAACGTAAAATCTTTTATTATTATCTGGCATCTCCGGACAACTGCATTTCCGGTGCGTGCATACTCTGTGCTTTCCGAAACTACGAGGGTTGCGCCCTCAAAAAAATGGCTCTGAGCACTATGGGACTTAACATCTATGGTCATCAGTCCCCTAGAACTTAGAACTACTTAAACCTAACTAACCTAAGGACATCACACAACACCCAGTCATCACGAGGCAGAGAAAATCCCTGACCCCGCCGGGAATCGAACCCGGACGCGGGAAGCGAGAACGCTACCGCACGGCCACGAGCTGCGGACTGTGGCGCTCTCCCGAACATGCAAATCATCTACAGGTAGGGAAAAACAACTGATGGCTGCTCGATACTTTGGGTTCGTCTAACACTACAGAATATTAATTTTATTCTTTTATGTTCACAGACGACTACTTAGCTGCCAGTCCTGCGTTCTTGATAATGGGTTAAAATTTTCGTAACAAGTACGAATATTATGACGTCACTTATAGGTTTGAGTCATCGCTCTTGTTAGCCCAGTTCGATGAAATGAAAAGACAAGAAACCAGTTCCTGCGGTTATTGAAAGAAATTTAAGCGATGTAATATGTTTATTCCTTTAAGAACCAGGAATTCTTTTAACTAAAAAACCTCTAGGTAAGTATTGCAGCCTTCTGCACGTTCTTATCCAAAAGCGACGTATATCTTAAAAAGAATGTTCACCCTCTTTACACTACTTTCATTTAGGTACTGATAACTAATTTGTCTTATTTTTAAATTACTGTTAATATTTTATATTTGTATATGTATGATGTAGTATAAACGACATTGTAGCAGACGTGGTAAATACCCAGGAAATTGTACATAGACAGAGACTAATCATACAAAATACTCGACGTTTTGATATTCCTATATTGTTTGAATGATGATATAATTAAATGTATTGTGTAAGGTTTCGAGCTTACTTCTCGTATTCAGTGGGGGTGATGCGAGCTCTCTTTTTATTCGACGCGTCGTACTTCATATCTGCACACAGAATATTTTTAAAATAGAAGTCTTCAATAGTCGAAATGTTATGCCACAGATATTCTGAGTGCAAGCAATGTGATCTTGGTTTGTCGGTAGCACTGTAGTTCCCAGTGGAGTAATCGGGGTAAATTAAGTGAGACATCGGGTGTTACTCATGCTGTTGAGCAGTCTGGAAATAATTAGCATAACACAGAGATGCAACTGCAGAGGCCATTACTCTTTGAACTATGATTTTCTAAAGATTGATTTGAAAAGTGTAAAAGAATTTGCGTAATGTTGTCACGGCGTTGCTTGATCGTGTGGAATTTATCGTGAGTTCGAGGAAAGCTAATTTTTTAGCATGATTCCATTTTATTGGTCCGGGTTAGTTAGTTTAACTATCGAGACCTGATTGAAAAAAGTTATCTGCTCATATATCTCGGATTCACCATCCATTTACCATTTCATTAACGTTATACATGACAGAGAAATATTTTTGTACAAGAAGTGAATTTGGTGAAGATGGTTGTATTTGTTAAGGAATCAGAGGTTTACCATACAGTTTCTTGATTACTATTCTCTTTTCAATAATACAGTAAGTTTAGTTTCTTCCACTGTCTCCTCACGAAAGTTTAATTTTTTAACTATGCGTGGCTGCACTGCACTTAGCAGAACGTAGCTGCTGAAAACATAAAGTATGATGTGCGTATCATAGCTACCTTTCCTTGCTTTGCACTTGGCAAGGTTTTTCTTCAGCTGGTTTGCTGCTGCTTTAATATACACCACTTTCGAGCAGTACCGAGTTACCGTTTCCACAAGGTAGGCCGTGAAAATGTGTCAGAGGCAGTTTAACCTTACAGTTAGGAAACAATACGATCATGTAGAGCTAAATGTTGCATTTGAAAATTATTATCAGGTTATGTTTAGCTAAAGGTCAGTTGAGATTTCATTTCTCTGTTAGACAATCTTTTCCTTACAGAGCAGTGTTACATATGCGTCCGTGCGTCCGTGTGTTGTGTGTGTGTGTGTGTGTGTGTGTGTGTGTGTGTGTGAGTCTGTGTGTGTGTGCGCGCGCGCGCCATGTAATGTCCGAGATTTTAGGTACACAGTGTGCGTACGTAAATTTACAGGGCATTTTCACAGAAGCATTTTCTTCGCCACACACTGTTAGGTGGCTTGCGGAGTATAGATGTAGATGCAGATGTAGAATACTCGTTTTATAATTTTATTTAGAATTTTATACAGTGTTAGTTTTATGTGTTAGAACTGACATACAAGAAATGTGACGTCACGGACTGTAGCACTTTTAATGGGCTGCACAATAGAAAATTCCACAGCATGGCTTCCCTAGTATTCAGTTTCCCTTTTACTCTGTTTATCAGATAGCGTTCACTTAAGCACACTACTTGCATTCTTCATGATAACATTACAACTAGAACATGAACGATAGCTTCAGACTAGGAAACCAATTTACGTACAAAACAACGGAAAAGGGCAATAATAAAACAGTTCCAGTTGGACTTCTGCTGTTGAAAAGTGTTCCTAAATATTTTACCTGAGTTCAATGTACAGACAGTTTCATATCGTTCGCTCGCAGATGAAAATCTGCCCTATATCCTGGGTTTAAGTATGGGTCTCTCACCCTTTGTTTTCTGTCTCTTCCAGGTAATCGCAACATTCAGCTCTCCATTTCTCGTCGAGAAAACCTTAACTCCTGCATGGCTTTTGCTTTAAAAGCCCAACTTTCAATGCCAAAGGAAAAACTGGAGGTCCTTTTTTTGATTGCAAACATACATTCAAAGAGATCGGAGGCTTTGTTTTAAATATTCTGACTAGGTTACCAAAAGGTCCCCAGGCAATTTCTACTCCATTGGTTGCTTATTTTTCTGCTAATCCACTTGATGATTTTAATGGTCTATACAAGAACTCAACAGGCAATTCATTTCTTTCATTTTGATATGTGCTGTTTTGTTTTCAAATTTTTTGATTATACACATTTTTAATGTAACTGTATTTTATTTTTGTGCTCGGTTTTAAATTTATTCTGTTACGCTCTCTCATTTGCTGTGATGTCGATCTGAACTAAAAGTGAATAGTAGTGTGTCATCAACGTAACGTGGATTGTTTCGATGTATTTCATAACATGTATTCGAACTTTTTTCTCCTTTAAGAATCTACAAACTTCCACTGTGTCGCTAAAAGTAGTGTTGGTCATACGGAATTTCCTTTCCCACTCCTGATCAGTCCAGAATTTCTCGCTATCTCGATGAAATCCGATAGAAAAAATTCCAATAAAACTACGGTGTTGGGAGAAATCCGCTGAAGTCTGGAAACACATGTTCTACTAAGCACGTGGTTTCTCGACAGCTGTTATTGGAGATTGAACAAATTCAAACCGAATCAACGCTTCCTGAGCATCTCTTAGTTTCATAAATAATGGCAATTCATTTTCATTGCTTTATTCTACGATTTCATTATCGACCTGAACATAGTCCATTGATCTATATCCATTTCTGAAACCTGCTCGTTGCTTTGGGTAATCCAAATGCAATATCTCCCTGTGAGACTGATGAAATTTTTTCTGAATTTCCTGTAAATTAGAGGTGACAGATGGGTTTTAACTTTTTATGTCATTTAATGTGTGTGTGTGTGTGTAGGTCTTTTCAGTTTCAGTTACTCATGAAAGTAAGTATAGATTTTTTTTTATCTGATGAACGGAAGGAGATGTAGACTGTACAAGTGGCTTAGTTTTTCTAAGGACTGACATCGTAAAGCCTGTGCATCTAAAACACTCGGATTTTGTTTATGCCGCTACATTAACGTGACAGGCTTTTTCTTTTCTTTTCGCTGTTAGTACACATTCAGCGTACCAGTAACTCATAAGTTCTGTAGTATATGCTTGACGATGTATGCGATGAGTCTACTTTAGACGTCCAACGTAGCCATTTAAATATAAATACTTTTATTATTACCGAATGGTCATTTTTAGCAATCAACTTATTCTCTGTAGAAAAAGATAGTTCATGGACAACGTACTTGTTTCGGATATTTTAAGGTCCTTAGCAGAAGAGAAGCGCCGATATTCACTGTCGCTTCATGTGAACTTTATAGATTAGTATGTACTATATCCGCCGATTGTCCTGTACCGTGCATCCGACAAACAAACCTGTGAAACCGGTCCCCCATTTTATTCCTAATGTCTGCTTCATGGAAATTTAACGGGTGGAAATCAAATTTCCTGCTGCAAAATTGGACGGAAAACGTGGAAGTCTCCAAATTCATTCGGGGAAATAACTTCACTATTTGACGTACAGAAGCAAGTGATTTCCACGTCCTCATCCTGATACGCGCTAGAAAATTATTCTACATCCCAAGTCGAGTGTGTGCCTTTCGATATTGCAACTAGGAGGATGAATATTGTCCAGCCGGAAGAGACACGGAATATATAAATTTTATCGTATCAGTTGCTCGCACGAACTAAGTTTTACTTGTTTTAGAACATCTGGTTAATAATATCATATTTCTTCCATTATATTAGATTGTTGAAGCAGTAGCGTCATCAATATCGTTATTTTCAGTTATACTGATTCTAATGATTATTAGTGAGATGTGGAGAAGCGCCATTTCATTCCTAATTACCTCTTAGTTATGTGAGCATGCAGATGTATTATTGTTTAATATAATAACATGATAATAATTTTTGCGATTAACAGTTTCGTCATACTGTACTCAAATAACAACATTTCATTAACGGAGGAATGGAAGGACTGTAAGACGCAGAACAGGGAACACACAAGTCAATATACAATGATACGTTAGAAGGTAGGTATATAAAGGTAAATCTGACAACTGTAGCTCCAGAAGAATATTTTGCCAGTGATGACTCATAAACGCTGTTTCAAATTCTGAGGACAGTAGGCATAGTATTCAGAGAGCGGAAGGTTATCTACAACTTGTACAGACACCAGACTGCAATTATGAGGTCGAAGGACGTACAAGGTAGTCAGTACGTGAGAATGGAGTGAAGGGAGATTGTCTTATATCCACCCATTGTGGAAGCACTAAATCAAAACAAGTGGAAATTAAGAAAAAGGAATTAAAAGTTCGCCTAAAAATATAGAAACGTTAGTGTTTGATGATAACGTTTATTTCTGTCAGAGAAGGTAAATGTCTTCAGAAATCAACTGAACTCATTAGATTATATCTTTAAAAGTGGTCATAAGATGAATGTGTACAAAGTAAAATGAAAACGGAAAATGAAATTGGATTAATTGAAATGAGAGTAGGGAATTAGATTACGAAATGTGACACCAAAAGTAATGGAAGAGTCTTAGTATTTGGGGAGCAAAATAACGAACGATTTTAGAAGTACAGAAGACATAAAATGCAGACTTATTAGTGTAGCAAGAAATTTCTGGGAGTCAGAGGTATTTTAATATCTAATATAAATGTAAGTATTACGAAATCTTTTCTGAAAATATTAATGTGACATGTAGTCTGGTAGAGAAATGAAACAAATGGTTCAAATGGTTGAAATGGCTCTGAGCACTATGGGACTTAACTTCTAAGGTCATCAGTCCCCTAGAACTTACAACTACTTAAACCTAACTAACCTAAGTACATCACACACATCCATGCCCGAGGCAGGATTCGAACTTGCGACCGTAGCGGTCGCGCGGTTCGAGACTGAAGCGCATAGAACCGCTCGGCCACTCCGGCCGGCAGAAATGAAAGGTGGACAGTTAACGGTACAGACAAGAAGAGAATAGTTTAAAGCATGATGCTGCAGAGCAATACTGAAAATCAGATCTGGTGACTCATAAAGAAGTACTGAATCGAATTTGGAAGAAAAAAAAAGTCTCCCCCCTCAGATTAAATGAAGGGATCGTATCGGAGGCCATATTCTGTAGCACCAAGTAACAGTCAACTTGGTAATTGGGGAGGGGGGATGTTTTTCTGGAGTAGGGGAAGATAAAAGCTGTCACGGGAGATTAAGGTTTCATTTCAGAAAGCAGGTTGAAATGGTTGTAAGTTACAATAGTTATGCAGAGATTAAGAGGTCTGCACGGAATAAACTAGTGTGGAGGGCTACTTCTAACAAGTTTTCCGACTAAAGACCCCAACAACTGGAAATGGCTGTATGTCATTTTGAGATGATGACTACGCCATTCATTGAACCAGGGTCGAGGAAGAACGTTGATGCTCAATTTCTTGTTCTCAGCGTCACATGTGTTAACGAGCTTATTGTGTCAGATCATGGAAAGAGAGTTCTGGAAGCATTGTTCTCTAGCAATAGGTGTATGTGAACAGGTGACTGCAACACTACACTGAGAAATCCTGAAATGCCCTATCTTTTGTTAAACCATTCAATTTAAACGTAGGATCCGCGCACTGAATGTTCCGTACAAACTTAATTATGTATACTGACGGAGAAAAGATCGCATCTCAAGAAGGAATTGTGCGACATAAATCGAGTTCTGGAAGCATTGTTCATCTAGCAATAGGTGTATGTGAACAGGTGACTGCAACGCTACACTGAGAAATCCTGAAATGCCCTATCTCTTGTTAAACCATCCAATTAAAACGTAGGATCCGCGCACTGAATGTTCCGGTTTTTTCTTTTTTTTTTTTTTTTTTTTTTTTTTTTTTTTTTTTTTTTTTTTTTTTTTTATTCTTCAGTCTACTGACTGGTTTGATGCGGCCCGCCACGAATTCCTTTCCTGTGCTAACCTCTTTAACCTCTTTATCTCAGAGTAGCACTTGCAACCGACGTCCTCAATTATTTGCTTGACGTATTCCAATCTCTGTCTTCCTCTACAGTTTTTGCCCTCTACAGCTCCCTCTAGTACCATGGAAGTCATTCATTCATGTCTTAGTTGATATCCTATCATCCTATCCCTCCTTCTTATCAGTGTTTTCCACATATTCTTTTGCTCTGCGATTCTGCGTAGAACCTCCTCATTCCTTACCTTATCAGTCCACCTAATTTTCAACATTCGTCTATAGCACCACATCTCAAATGCTTCGATTATCTTCTGTTCCGGTTATCCCACAGTCCATGTTTCACTACCATACAATGCTGTACTCCAGACATACATCCTCAGAAATTTCTTCCTCAAATTAAGACCGGTATTTGATATTAGTAGACTTCTCTTGGCCAGAAATGCCTTTTTTGCCATAGCGAGTCTACTTTTGATGTCCTCCTTGCTCCGTCCGTCATTTGTTATTTTACTGCCTAGGTAGCAGAATTCCTTAGGTTAATTGACTTCGTGACCATCAATCCTGATGTTAAGTTTCTCGCTGTTCTCATTTCTACTGCTTCTCATTACCTTCGTCTTTCTCCGATTTACTCTCAAACCATACTGTGTACTCATTAGACTGTTCATTCCGTTCAGCAGATCATTTAATTCTTCACTTTCACTCAGGATAGCAATGTCATCAGCGAATCGTATCATTGATATCCTTTCACCTTGTATTTTAATTCCACTCCTGAACCTTTCTTTTATTTCCATCATTGCTTCCTAGATGCACAGATTGAAGAGTAGGAGCGAAAGGCTACAGCCTTGTCTTACACCCTTCTTAATACGAGCACTTCGTTCTTGATCGTCCACTCTTATTATTCCCTCTTGGTTGTTGTACATATTGTATATGACCCGTCTCTCCCTATAGCTTACCCCTACTTTTTTCAGAATCTCTAACAGCTTGCAGCATTTACATTGTCGAACGCTTTTTCCAGGTCGACAAATCCTATGAGAGTGTCTTGATTTTTCTTTAGCCTTGCTTCCATTATTAGCTGTAACGTCAGAATTGCCTCTCTCGTCCCTTTACTTTTCCTAAAGCCAAACTGATCGTCACCTAGCGCATTCTCAATTTTCTTTTCCATTCTTCTGTATATTATTCTTGTAAGCAGCTTCGATACTTGAGCTGTTAAGCTGATTGTGCGATAATTCTGGCACTTGTCAGCTCTTTCCGTCTTCGGAATTGTGTGGATGATGCTTTTCCGAAAGTCAGATGGTATATCGCCAGACTCATATATTCTACACACCAACGTGAATAGTCGTTTTGTTGCCACTTCCCCCAATGTTCCGTACAAACTTAATTATGTATACTGACGGAGAAAAGATCGCATCTCGAGAAGGAATTGTGCGACATAAATCGAACATGTTGGGTGTGTTTTTACATATGAAAAATTATGTCTATTCAAATTTTACGCCAGACGCCAGCAGCGTCACTATGAGGAATCAAATAAGGCTTGCTATAAATACACGCTGCAACGGTCATGAGTGTTAGTTTCCTTTGAGACTGGACGTGGTGAGTTGATGTTAGTCAAGAATGCCTTTATGGCGACAGTTACGCCATTACCGACACCTGAGTTTGATTGAGGTCGTGTAACAGGGTTGCGAGAAGCTGAAGTCCGGGCTAAGGGCGGCCACGTGGCACTACAGAGAGCGATGGCCATCATGTTCGGCGTATGGCTCTGGCGCTTCGTACTGCACCTGCAGCACCAGTTTCAGCACTATTTAGCACCGCAATGACACGACGTACTGTTAAAAATTGTTTTTTTCAGAGGAAACTCCGAGTCAGAGGCCCTGTAGTGGGTATGCCACTGACCGCAAACCACCACCATCTGCGACTTCCATGGTACCAAGTGGGATCTCATTGAAGGGCTGGTGGACGTCTGTTGCGTTTTCTGATGAAAGCTGGTTCTGCCTCGGTGCCAGTGATGGCCGTGTGTTGGTTGGATGGGGATCAACTGAGAGTCGGCAACCAACCTGTGTACGTATAGCTAGATACACTGTACTATAACCTTGAGCTGTGATCTCGGGTGCGGATTCATATTACAGAAAGAGCACTAGCGTGTTTATCCCACGTAGCATGACTGAAAATTTGTATATTAGTCTGATGATACGACCTGTTGTGATGCCATTCATGATCAGCAGTCCAGAGGGTGTTTTCCAGTAGGATAATACTCGCCCACATACTGCTGCTATAACCCAATATGTTGTACTAAGTGTCGGCATGTTGCCTTGTTCTGCTCGATCATGAGATCTGCCTCCAATCGAACATGTATGGGACATCATCGGGCAACAACTCCAGCGTCATCCACGAACAGCATTAATCGTCCCTGTATTTACCTACCAACCGCAACAGGCATGGAACTCCATCCCACAAATTGCCAACCGGCACCTGTACAATTCAATGCATGCGCTTTTGCATGCTTGTGTTCAACAATCTGGAGGTTACACCGATTATTAATGTACCAGCATTTCAGATTTGCAATGGCTTATCTAGCCCTTACACTAACCTGTATATTGCAATGTTAATCACGTAAATACGTTACCTAGGCATATGTATTTCCAAAATTTCATTACTCTATATTAATTATTCTCGCTGTAACGATTTTTTCTGTTAGATTATACAGACAATTATCCATTTCAGGAATCTGTAATCTCGACGATTTTCACCTGTTATCGACATTGATACTGGCAAAATATCGGCTCCAGAGCTTCCAAGACTTCAGAGAATGAGATAATTTGAAGTTCAACATGGGATAACAAATGGCAAAGAAATATTTTTTTCGAGGGATGTAATCACAGATTAACAATTTTCTAATTTTCCATTTAGTTGTGCTGTGAAACCTTGCTTACTGCCACATTTAATGAACCTAGATCGGCGGGAAATGTCCTGTTGGTTTCGATGAGTGGATTAGCGGATATTAAAATGTGTGTTATAAATGGCCGTACCTTTTGATGGCATTGAGTTAGAAGCACCTCCAAGGGACTGGAGACATTACTGTGGGACATAAATATTAAGATACGTCTAATGATTCCTGAGAAAAAGGGTTTTTAACAGGTAGACAAACAGACAGACAGATATATCGACGGACAACAAAGTGATCCTGTACAAGTTACGTTCTTTACAATTGAAGTACGTATCCCTAAAAATAGCCGCGACGTTTTCAAAGTACGCAAATATTTCTCTGAACTGATATAGGAGAGACAAGGTTAGTGGGATCGGATCTGAGTCCAGTCCATTTACAATGTGTTAAACACAGTGTAACTTAACCACGTTAAAATAATAAGAAAAGTGTGTGATATATTTAAGAGCTTTGCTTGTTTGTACTGATAAGAACTTTTACTATTGTGACCGTGTGACTAATACAGGGTGCTTCTACTAAAGGCACAGACACTGCGCCTAGAACTGCATGAGAATCACTACCCACGGACACACGGGCCGAAGATTGCACGACGCTGCGGTTGGATGTTGCGATTTTATGGCAGGAGTAACATCAGTTTCATTCAGCAATAAGCTAGACGTGTATTGGGTGGCCTTGGAGAAATGACAGAAAGAATCGTTGCGTCACTTAGAAATTCGTTCTTGTTGTGTCTGTAGTTTCTGCTCGCAGAAATGCACGCTAACTCGTACCTCACAAAGAAAGGGTGAAAGCCGCCTGCTATATGCGTCACTTATACTATGTATTCATATGTGTATCGATAAACACTTTCTTGTTTGAAAGAATATGTAATAAGTCTTGCATCTGCTGGAGTAGCCTCTTCAGTTGTTCAGAACTGAAAACATACTTATGCTCTGAGAGCTATTCAGCCAATAACGTTGCTTGGTGCAGCGATTGATCACGAAGTATGGCTTGTGGGAAAAAAGTCTTTGGCTTTCAGCTTCCGACTGCGTTCGTGTACAGGCTCTGCTTTCTTTCTGGTTGGATGTGCCGAATTGTTTGGCATAATATATGTTTGTCTTATGATACTGAAATGAAGTGACATCGTCCACGATTCTGATGAGATGGTTCCTTACATGCACTGCCTCTGCGTAATTATCCCACAGTAATTTGCCACCATTTTGTGGTTAATTTTGTTTACAGTACAATGGGCATATTTGCTAAGGGGAAATCTTTGCATATTCCTCACTGGGAAGGTGTTCTTCCGCTTTGTGCCTGTGTCCTCCCTGCCGGCAGAAAGCTATCAGTGAATCTTATTAGGAAGATGGCAGAAGATCCCCTGGAATTCAGGCCTGCTTCGTGCTTTTGTCAGAGTCTTCTAGCCCTGAGCGGAAGCCACTATGGCGCCACTGCCATTCACAGGGAATAACTGAGAACGGCACTTTTGCCTATTCTTTTTGAGCGTCAAAGGACGAGAGGGACATGCCGCCCAGCCAGCATGGGAATATCCATTGCTTTCGCTCCCAAATTTGGTGCACGCGGTAGACTCAGTTACATTGTCACTTTTCTTGGGGCAAAGAAGCCAACCAATCGATGGGAGACTTTTCCATACTATTACCGAAATTTTATTTGTTACATTGCGTTATATACTCCTAGAGTGGAAGTTTCTGCAGTGTTACCCGTTATTTCATTAATAAGTGATTTTCTCGTCCATCACATTGACAGTAACTACGAGCCATTGCCTCCTCATAAGGTATTTTTGAAAGTAGAGACCTGCAGAGAGACATCTATAAGTGTTACAATTTCATTAGGGGGATCCTTCTTACGAGCAGCCCGTTCCTCGCTTACTGTGCCAAGTAACTTGTGTCGCTTACTTTGATTATGGTTTGTGGCAACTTATTGTGTTGTTCACTTTGACTTCACGAGCTGCTCAGAAGAGCAGATTTTGACATACATTCTTCATACAGCCTTCCATACTTTTTGATTCCTCCCCACAGTGTTAGCGTCAGTTTGTAACCTGATTTGAGTCTTAGAGAATTTTGTCAGCCATTAGAACAAATCAGTATTTCATCATTTGGATTTTCTGCTACTTATGTTGACCATGTTTGCAGTTAAGATTGTTGGATGTGAGGTCCGTCAGTTATGCAAAACACCGTTTCTTCTCAGTACCCAAACTTGATTCAGCAACATTGTGCCATCATCACTGATGGCACAGTGGTGCTGGAACATGTTTGGGTACTGAGAAAAAACGGTGTTTTGCACAAAAACACAGTTTTTTCTCAGTTTCCAAACATGTTTCAGCCGTAGTGTGCCATCATCAGTGGTCCGGCAGTTATGCAAAACACCGTTTCTTCTCAGTACCCAAACATGATTCAGCAACATTGTGCCATCATCACTGATGGAACAGTGGTGCTGGAACATGTTTGGGTACTGAGAAAAAACGGCGTTTCGCATAACTGCCGGACCACTGATGATGGCACACTAGTGCTGAATCATGTTTGGGTACTGAGAAAAAACTGTGTCTTGCATAACTGACGGACCTCACATACTACAAATCAGTATTAGTTAATCCCAATATTGACCTTCTTTGAACGATCCTTTATCTTCATAAAAAAATTTTCCACCTGTGGGTGACCCACTAGTAATAAATATAACCTGGTGTACCACTAAGTTTACACACTATGTTATCAAAACTATCCTTACACCTGGCTGAAAATGACTTACAAGTTCGTGGAGACCTCCATCGGTAGTGCTGTAATTCAATATGGTGTTTCCCATACTTAGACTTGATGACAGCTTCCACTCTCGCAGACATACTTTCAATCAGGTGCTGGAAGATTTCTTGGGGAACGGCAGCCCATTCTTCACGGGGTGCTGCGCTGAGGGGAGGTATCGATGTCGGTCGGTGAGGCCTTGCACGAAGTCGGCGATCCAAAACATCCCAAAGGTGTTCTATAGGATTCAGGTCAGGACTCTGTGCAGGGCAGTCCATTACGGGGATGTTATTGTCGTGTAACCACTCCGCCATAGGCCGTGCATTATGAACAGGTGGTCGACCGTATTGAAAGATGCAATCGCAATCCTCGAATTGCTCTTCAACAATAGGAAGCAAGAAGGTACTTAAAACATCAATGTAGACCTGTGCTATGATAGTGCCACGCAAAACAACAAGAGGTGCAACCCCCTCCATGAAAATCACGACCACACCATAACACCGCCGCCTCCCAGTTTTACTGTTGGCACTACACACACTGGCAAATGACACTCACCCGGCATTCGTCACACCCACGCCTTGCCATCGGATCGCCACATTATGTACCGTAATTAGGCACTGCACACAACGTTTTACCATTGTTCAGTCGTCCAATGTTTAAGCTCCTTACACAAAGCGAGACGTCGTTTGGCGTGTACCGGCGTGATGTGTGGCTTTTGGCGAGCTGCTCAACCATGAAATCCAAGTTTTCGCACTTCCCGTCTGTCATAGTACGTGCAATGTGGATCCTGACGCAGTTTCGAATTCCTGTGTGATACTGTGGTTAGATGTCTGTCTATTGCATATTACGACCATCTTTAACTGACGGCGGTCTCCGTCAATTAAGGGCGCTGATAACCTCGTTGTTGTGCGCCCTAAAACACTAATCATCATCTGTCAATTAACAGACGAGGTCACCCTGTACGCTTTTGTGCTGTACGTGTCCCTTGATGTTTCTACTTCACTATCACATCGGAAACAGTGTGTAGTGTTGGCAGAAGAGCCTACACTGTGTTTCTAGAGGAGGCCGAAATGCACGCGCTTAATTACACGCTGACTGGCGTGAGGTCTGGAACGGGACAATATCTTGAGAATTGCAAATAAAGTACGTAGATGATGTAATACTTAACTTTAATCCACAATTGTAGAACATCGCTCTTGATGATACATGCTTCACATAATAAATATCAATTACGAGGGGCGTTCAGAAAGTAAGCTCCGATCGGTCGCGAAATGGAAACGACTATGAAAATCCGATAAAGCTTTGCACAGATGTGTTGGGTAGTGTCTCTAGTATAACCCCAGTTAGCATCACGTCGTTCTTCTCATTTCTGAGCTCGCAGTGAGTGCGTAAAGATGTCTAGTCTGCCGCCAAGTACGAGGGCCTGGTGAGAAATTTCGCCTGAAGCTATGCAGCTAACATTACATAACTGTCGTGCTGTTTCGTCTTCACGACAATTCTCAGCCCCATTCTGCAGGGGCAATGAAGATGCTCCTGCATCGTTTTCAAATGGAAATGTTAGATTACCCACAATACAGTCCGCAATTGTCTCCCCCTGAGTTTCATCTCTGGTCACATGAACCGCTGTCTTTGAAGACAACATTTTGACACAGACAACGAGGTGTAGGCCAGCGTGGAGAATTGGCGGAAAGCACTGGCGGCTGCCTTCTATGATGAGGCTATTGAAAAGTTGGTACAACGCTAAGACAAAAGTCGAAGTCAGAACGGCGACTACGTAGAGAAGTAGCTGAAAGGTGTAGCTAATTGTTACAAGTAAAACATTTCTGATGTTCACTGTGGTTTCAATTTGGCAATCAATTGGAGCTTACTTTCTGAACTGGCCTCGTATCAACTGCTATGGCGCCTTGCTAGGTCGTAGCAAATGACGTAGCTGAAGGCTATGCTAACTATCGTCTCGGCAAATGAGAGCGTATCGGTCAGTGTAGCTTCGCTAGCAAAGTCGGCTGTACAACTGGGGCGAGTGCTAGTACGTCTCTCTAGACCTGCCGTGTGGCGGCGCTCGGTCTGCAATCACTGACAGTGGCGACACGCGGGTCCGGCGTATACTAGCGGACCGCGGCCGATTTAAAGGCTACCACCTAGCAAGTGTGGTGTCTGGTGGTGACACCACACAGTGGAGTGTGAAAATCTTGCGTACAGAAATATGACACAAGTGACACCCAAACACTTGTCCATGTTCGAAGTCCGTGAGTTCCGCCGAGCGTCTCATTCTCATCTCTCTCAAGGTTGTCTAATTACTACTGAGGTCGCTGGTATGCAGTACTTGGCATTAGGTGGCAGCACAATGCACCTAATATGAAAAACGTTTGCATTTGGAGGTGTCCGGATACTTTTGATCACATAATGTAGTTCTCACTATGACAGTATTATCGTTGTCAAGAGGGAAAAGAACGAACATTGTACTCTTCTTGTATCATGAAAGATTTGTTTTATAATGAGTATTGCATTGACGCTCCTCCACTTTGATCCAAAACAAAGGTAATGCAAAACACATTTCATTGGCTTCAGATTTATTCGCAGAAAATACACACATCAAAAAAGTTTTGCATCTACTCGGTTCCGAGGGTTCCGAAACCTGTACAGAAAATTGGAATATAAGTCAACATAAACATCATTTCCGCCCTTTTTATTGCTCATGAAAACCACACATTGCATGTTGCACCACCATACAGCGACACATTCAGAGGTGGTGGTCCAGATTGTTGTACACTCCGGTACCCTAATACCCAGTAACAAGTCTTCTTGCATTGGTCATGCCTTTATCCGACGTGGCATACTATCCACAAGTTCATAAAGGCACTGTTGGTCCATATTGTTCCACTCCCCAACGAAGATTAGGCGTGGATCCCTCAGAGTGGTTGGCGGGTCAAGTCTTCCATCCCTTTTCAATCTCTACCAGGCGTGTTCGATAAGGTTCATTTTGTGGAGAACATGCTGGCCACTCCAGTCGAGCGATGTCGTTATCCTGAAGGAAATCATTCACAATATGTGCACGATAGGCGCGCGAGTTGTCGTCCATGAAGACGAATACTTCGCTAAATCCTGCGGATATGGTTGCACTATCGGTCGGAGGATGCCATTCATGTATCGAATGGCCATTATGGCGCCTTCCATGACCACCAGCGGCGTTCGTCGGCCCCCACATAATACCACCCCAAAACAGCATGGAACCTACACCTTGCCACACTCGCTGGACAGTGTGTCTAAGGCGTTCAGCCTGACCTGTTTGCCTCCGAACATGTCTCTGGTGCTTGTCGGGTTGAAGACATATGCCAGACTCATCGGCGAATAGAACTTGATGCCAATCCTGAGCGGTCCATGCGGCATGTTGTTGGACCCATATGTACCGCAGTGTATGGTGTTGTGGTTGCAAAATGGACCTAGCCATGGACGTCAGGAATGAAGTTGCGCATCATGCAGCCTAGTGGGCACAGTTTGAGTCGTAACACGACGTCCTGTGGCTGCACGAAAAGCATTACTCAACATTGTGGCGTTGCTTTCATGGTTCCTGTGAGCTAGAATCCGTAGGTAGCGGTCATCCACTGCAGTAGTATCCGTTGGGCGGACTGAGTGAGGCATGTCATCGACAGTTCCTATCTCTCTGTATCTCCTCCATGTCCGAAAAACATCGCTTTGGTTCACGCCCAGACGCCTCGACACTTCCCTTGTTGAGGGTCCTTCATGGCACAAAGTAACAATGCGGACGAAATCGAACCGCGGTATTGACCGTCTAGGCATGGTTGTACTACAGAAAGCACGAGCCGTGCACGTCCTTCCTGGTGGAATGACTGGAACTTACCAGCTGTCGGACTCCCTTCGTGAAATAGGTGCTGCTCATGCATGGTTGTTCACATCTTTGAGCGGGTTTAGTGAAACCTCTGAACAATCAA
This sequence comes from Schistocerca serialis cubense, assembly GCF_023864345.2. Lineage (NCBI taxonomy): Eukaryota > Metazoa > Arthropoda > Insecta > Orthoptera > Acrididae > Schistocerca > Schistocerca serialis. Next base: position 196,184,818 of record NC_064638.1, on the reverse strand, counting down.
AGGGACTGTGTCTGTAATACAATATCCAAAATGAACGTCTATCTTCAGGAGTTCTGGGAACCAAGATGACGCAAAACTTTTTTCAATGTGTGTACTTTTCGACAGCACTTCATGTGAGCGTTGTAAGTTCTTTTGTTCCATTTTAGAATTCGTTTGGATCACGTGGGAAATGATGATCGTTTTCTATTCCTTCACCCAAATCTACGTATTGTTTATGCCATTGCAAAACGGTTCAAATGGCTCTGAGCACGATGGGACTTAACTTCTGAGGTCATCAGTCCCCTAGAACTTAGAACTACTTAAACCTAACTAACCTAAGGACACCACACTCATCCATGCCCGAGGCAGGATTCGAACCTGTGACCGTAGCGGTCGCGCGGTTCCAGACTGACGCGCCTAGAACCGCTCGGCCACTCCGGCCGGCTATGCCATTGCATCTCCACTCATTAAGTAATAGTATGGACTTTACTTTGAATACAGGATTTTTTCTTTGGTTTTGTAAATGAATATTGATGGGAAGTTACGTGGTCCGTTGATGAGCATTTGTATGTCACACATGTAGATTTATGTTTTTATGCATAAGATATGAATGTTCATTATGTTTTCACGTAACTGGGGACTTTATAGATGAGATTTGTTGAATAGGTTACTGTTTCAAGTAAAATTTGTTTACTTATGTTAACCTCTTTTGCTTCCCCCCCCCCCCCCCCCCCCACTAATTGCTGGACCTGTTCTTTTTCATGAAACCATTGCTGCCGATAGATATGGGCAATGACCAAATCACAGGCATAGCTTTGCAAAGTATTTTTTGTTCCACAACCATATCAAGTGAACAAATGATGCTAAATGCCAGTAAATTAGTCTATTACACGAATGTTCTCCTATTTTCTTTGACAAAATCGGTTTATACAACCGACGATACATATTTTGACGATGACTTGTGTTCTGCTCAAGTCTAATGATTTTTATTGCTTGTAACACTTGAAGATGGCCTAGGACCGATATCTAGAGTGTGGAGTAAAACCCATTGTTCAGTGAGAGGGTGGTTATATCATTCAAAAAGTTTTATACGGTTGTAGCTCCACACCAATGTAAAATGATTAACTTTACTGTCGTCAGGAGTATTTCGAGAAAATGTCACAGAACAATTTCCAGTGCGTGCTCCTTCACTGTCTTGCGTGGAATAACGGTAAGTCTTCCCGTTAATTATTATTTCTAAGAAAATAAAGCTTGCAGTATGGCAGGTATGGTTTGATGATAGCTCCAGCAATTCGTGTTGCGTTAACTTGACACCGTACACTCGTTTTAACATAACGCATAAGCTCTTGGTTTAACTCGCGAGATTGTCAGTAGCCTAAAGCTGTATATTCTGCGAGTTCATGCATCCCAACACACTTGAAGATGGTCTAAGGCCGAAATGTAGATTGTCGACTAAAACCTGTTGTACAGTCAAATGGCCGTTATATCTTTCCAAAAGGTGGCTAAGTTGATCCGCATCCTCCATGTTGAAACTCATGTGATTTTTATCTTAGGAAGACGTTAAAAGTTAAAGTAAAGACAAACCATTCCCATACACTATTAAATTACTTAAAGTGATCTTATTAGGGCCATCAGGCACTCTCTTACATCGAACCAGGGTTTCGCGCATACAGTACCATTTCTACTCCATAGTTACCTAAGAAATAACAAATTTTAATGTGACAAACATTATTAAAATGATGTGAGCGTCTGTTATGACAATGTGAGTAAATAATAGAGACTGTGAACTGATGAATGTTAATGTTGGTAGTAATTGTACTACTGCTGCTGCTGCTACTGCTGCTTGCTGCTGCTACCAGCAGTGTTAATATCCTGCCAGAAAAGAAAATAGTATAAATGGAAAGTCAACGTGCGAATGGTTTCAAAGTTGTCCGCCACCAGATACTTTAGTGACGTATCCATCAGAGCGTGATCTGTGTCAGTCCTTCAAAAGGGGAAGCTCACAGCCAGAAGATTCAGTGTGGTGCAAACGCGTGAAGCAACCAGGCAATCATATCGCGCAGATGCGCTCGTGCTACACACAGCCAGCTGAGCGAGCCTTAAAGGGGTCAAATTGTGGCTCTCCGGGTGGCGAGGTGGTCATTTCAGAGAATTGCCACACACTTCGGCTGTGATGCTTCATTTGTGCGACGATAGTGGTACCAGTGTCGCGTGAAAATTTTCACACCTGTAGACGGGGTTCTGGACGTCCACGCATCACAAATGTCGACAAGGATGTTCGTTTTTTAAGTGCACCACTGGCAGATCGTACAGCTACCACAGCACAGAAAAGAGTGGTGTGAACCAATATGCGTCAACACGAACTGTTGCGAATCGGTTATTAAGCGGTGGGACTACAGGCACGCGCATCTCCTGGACAGCCCATCTTCCACTCACGCCACATCATCAACGTGGCCAACTCTACTGGTGCCGTCAGAGGATCACTTGGAAAACGCAATAGCGTGCCGTGGTCTTCACGGTTGAAAGCAGATTCTGCCAGCACCCGAGTGATGGTCCTTCGCACGTACAACGTAGTCCTGGTGAGCGCTGTCTCATAGACTGCATATGTCAGAGACATACTGGCCCCATCCCAGACCATAAGCCAGGCTATTTGTGCAGGAAACGCTAACGAGCGCTCGGTACGTGCGGAATGTTGTTAGACCCGTTATTTTGTCGTTGCTCCAACAGGAAGCTGATGTATTCTTTCAGCAGGAAAATGCTCGTCCACACACTGCACGTAAAACTGAATGTCCTCTGCAAGACGTGCAACAACTTTCCTGACCTCCACAATCTCGATGCTTGTCTCCAATCGAAAATGTGTGCGACATGATGCGACAAGAAGTGCTGAGCATGAAGGCTATACCAAGTGATGTAATAATAATAATAATTACAATAATAAATGGTAGTGGCAGACATAAAAAGAATTTCTACGTACGCAAAATAGGTGTTTTCTGGTGTAGCAGGTTCTGGGGAATAGAAATTTAAGGAGAATGCACCAGCTAAGAGAACTTGGAAATAGGAGGATTTCGTTAGAAAGAAGGATGACAATGGTAACGAGTGCATACAGGGACGATGGTAATCACTATTGTTCCTTTGGTAGATATGTCATCAACTGTTTCCTGAAACTGGAGACGTTATTCGTACTCTCACATTATGCGAGGCGTTATTTCAAAGTCGGTGTCCACCCCGATGGCTCAGTGGCCAGGGTGACGAATTGCCGTCCTACGAGCCCCGGTTCGATTCCCGGCTGGGTCGAGGATTTTCTCCGCTCAGGGACTGGGTTCTGTGTTGCCTTCATCATCATTTCATCCCCATCCGGCGCGCAGGTCGCCCAATGTGGCGTCGAATGTAATAAGACCTGTACCAAGGCGGCCGGACCTGCCCCGTAAGGGGCCTCCCGGCCAATGACACCAAACGCTCGTTTAGATTTTTCCATTTCAGAGTCTGCTATTGAAAAGGACTTCGATAAAGCGGCTGAACGATGGAGTGCGACAGAAACAATTTTGCTCTGAAGGGAACGTGTGTTGCAGCCATCTTGTTGAGGCAAACTACACTAAGGTTGACGAGAGATGTGGATGACAGTTTATGTTGATAAGACGGTAGAAAAAGCAGAGAGTATGGTAGACTCAGCACTTATCTGCAAGCACATGAAATGGTTGTGAGCATGATGGTGAAATACGGTCAAGGAGGGGAACATCTTAGATATAGCGAACACAAGCATTCATAACTGGTTTCTGGCGTCGTCAGTATTCCTGATAAAGACCTTGCTGGATAACAGCGCTGTAATCAATAATTGGAAGTGTTAGTACGAGTTCCTTTGTCAGCAGTTATGGGCTCAGTTCAATTTAAATTTTCAGCTCTTAGTACTCTTTGACTCTTTGCTGAAGAGAGGTTGATATTTTGACCCATTTAGGGTTAATATCTAAAGGGATTCCTGATATTTCGAGCTAATCAGCCTAGAATGGCCAACCCGTACCGCTTGGGTTTCGGATGGATTGAGCTTTAACCCTACGTCTTGTGCCCGTTTTAATAGTTCACACAGATCGGTACTGAGATTCTCAAGTGAGAAGAGATAGAGGACAGGATTCAGATCGAAGTGCTCTCATGTGGGACATTCGTGTCCCCTCAATACCCAGTATCCAAAAAACAACCAAAATGTTAATCTTAATTCAATACTTTGCTTTTATGGGATCGCATGTATCATTATTTTATATTACAGGGAAAACCGGCCGCCGTGCTACGGACGGAGGTGCAGCAAGGTATTTAGTTTTCTCCTTTAGCAGAGAACATTATTCACAGTCGTGTCAAGGAAAGGCGTGAGTGGTGTGGCCTTGGGGTAGGGGCGAGAGGCAGGGGAAATACGTGACGAGAGTGTAAGATGAGATACCGGCGATGGTTTCCTATGCAACAGAGAGACATCCTTACAGAGTAATAAGTGGCATTACAAGAAGTCGAAGGCAAGAGGAGAGCTTGTAAAAGGAAAATGGAGGTCAAGTACAATGACCAGCGAGACAAAAATCACCAGGTCCGGATGCAATTCCATTTAGATCTTACAAAGAGTACTCTACCGCTTTGACCCCTTACCTACTTTGCATTTATCAGTGATTCTCTCACTCGGTGCACCGCTCGAGTTCGTTCTGCATGCTCCTGTGAGTGATGCTGTTGATCTTGTCCCAGTCGTCTCGATGCATTCTGCTACTTTGTTGATAGAAAATGTCCAAAAGTTCCTGATCCGTTCTTGTCAAGTCTCCCCGTGTTGTATGAAATCGCTCACGAAGAAAAGCTCGTTCCATTCTGTCGTAGATACGATGTGCTTGGGCCGTGGTGAATAGGCGTTTACATTCCAAGAACTTCGGTGTAGTACCTTCAACTCGGCACCGTGACAGAAAGGCGAGAGAGGACATCAGTCGCTCTTTCTTCTTCTGTCGTTGGTCAAGGCGTCGGTACAATCTGCAAATCTCCTCCCCGTAGAGGCGATATACAAAACTGTTGAGTCTTTCGTGGCCACTTGTTGAAAAACTGCCTATTGGCTTCTGTCTCGGGTTCTTTGGCCGACGTTCATATGATGATTTTACCGACGTTTTGCCCGCACGAGTGGCTGGCATCGTCAAAGCTTCACCCTCCATTGCCGGTGGTGAACTGGAGCCGATCTCGCGGCCGCAGATTATATGTACCTGGCGCGCCAACTTCGGAGGGCTCCTCCGTGGTCATTTAAGGTGCGGTTCTCCTCTTGCTACCTGCGACGGTCGTTCGCTGCAGTACGGGAAGCCAGGATCCGTTTACCTTAAGGATTTCCTCTTTCTTTGTGAAGCTATTCGCGTGTTTTTGTATTTCTACAGTTTCTATGATCAAGCGGGGGTGATAGTGCTTCTCTACAGCCAGAACTTACGTGTCGGCGAATTTTATTACGTGATCGGTCTCACTCAGTGCGTGCTCTGCCACGGCCGATTTCTCCACCTACCCCAACCTGAAATGTCGCTTATGCTCTTTGATCCTGGTATTGATTGATCGTCTACTTATTCCGCATAAACTTTTCCGCATGTGCATGGTATACGGTATATTCCCGACATTCCAAGTGGGTCCCTTTTCTCCTTTGCCGATCTAAGACACGCTTTGATCTTCCTTGTCGGTTTGAAAATCGTCTTTACGCCGTGTTTGCGCAATATACGGCCGCTACTGTCCGTCATTCTGGGAATGTATGGCGGAAAGGCCGTACCCGACATTTCTTTTTCTGATTCGTTACTGCGCGGAGTGTTTGGCTCTGTTACACTTCTAATATAATTTGTGGAGTACCCATTGCTCCTCTGAACACTTTCCAGGTGTTGCATTTCGCGACTCAGGAGCACATATTCCTCCTGCTCGCGTTACGAGCGTGTTAATCACATCTCTTTTCTGGTTCGGATGGAGTTTGATAGTTTCTGCCGGTATCGGTCCGTGTGTGTCGGTTTTCGATACACTCTGTGTCCCAGGTTTTCGCCATCCCTAGTGACCAGCACATCTAGAAATGGCAGTTTTTGTCCTTTTCTACTTCCATGGTAAATTTTATGTTAGCATGGAGGCTGTTCAAGTGTCAGAGGAACTCACCGAGCTGTTCTTCACCATGGCTCCACACAACGAAAGTATCATCGACGTACCTGTACCACACCTTAGGTTCGCAATCGCCAAGTCCAGTGCCTGTGCTTCGAAATGGTCCATGAAGAAGTTGGCCCCCAATGGACTAAGAGGACTACCCATTGGCGACAGCTTCCAGCTGCTCGTAGAAATTTCCATTCCACGTGAAATAGCTCTGGAGCACATCGGTTCGATTTTCCCACAAGACTTCACAAAGCTCTTTCAAGCATGTCTCATCACAAGCAGGGTTGTTCTTATCAGAATCGACAGCAAACCAACACCAACAACGATAGTTCAGGTATACATGCCGACTTCGCAAGCTGAAGATGAAGAGATAGTGTATGAGGATATTGAAAGGTTAATGCAGTATGTAAAGATGGATGAAAATCTAATAGTCATGGGGGACTGGAATGCAGTTGTTGGGGAAGAAGTAGAAGAAAATGTTACAGGAGAATATGGGCTTGGGAAAAGAAATGAGAGAGGAGAAACACTAATTGAGTTCTGTAACAAGTTTCAGCTAGTAATAGCGAATACCCTGTTCAAGAATTACAAGAGGAGTAGATATACTTTGAAGAGGCCGGGTGATACGGGAAGATTTCAGTTAGATTACATCATGGTCAGACAGAGATTCCGAAATCAGATACTGGATTGTAAGGCGTACCCAGGAGCAGATACAGACTCAGATGAAGAGTGGGCTGAAGTTTAAGACATTAGTCAGGAAGAATCAATAAGCCAATGAAGTGGGATACGGAAGTACTAAGAATGACATACGCTTGAAGTTCTCTAAGGCTATAGATACAGCAATAAGGAATAGCTCAGTAGGTAGAAGAGTTGAAGAGGAACGGACATCTGTAAAAGGGCCATCACAGAAGTTGGTAAGGAAAACGTAGGTACAAAGAAGGTAACCCGGAAGAAACTATGGGTAACAGAAGAAATACATCAATTAATTGATGAAAGGAGTAAGTACAGAAATGTTCCGGGAAACTCAGGAATACATTAATACCACTCGCTGAGGAACGTAATAAATAGGAAGTGCAGGTAATCTAAGCCGAAATTGCTTCATGAAAAATGTGAAGCATCGAAAAAGAAATGATTGTCGGAGGGATAGACTCAGCATACAGGAAAGTCAAAACAGACTTCTATAACATTAAGAGCAAAGGCGGTAACATTAAGAGTGCAACGGGAATCCACTGTTAAATGCAGAGGAGAGAGCGGGTAGGTGGAGAGAATAAATTGAAAGCTTCTATGAGGGGGAAGATTTGTCTGATGTGATAGAATTAGAAACAGGAGTATATTTAGAAGATATAGGGGATCCAGTATTAGAATCAGAATTTGAAAGAGCTTTAGAGGACTTAAGGTCTAATAAGGCAGAAGGGATGGATAACATTCCATAAGAATTTCTAAAATCATTGTGAGAAGTGGCAACCAAACCAGTTTTCACGTTGACGCATAGAATGTATGAGTCTGACGACTTACCATCTGACTTTCGAAAAAGCATCATCCACACAATTCGGAAGACGGCAAGACCTGACAATTGCGAGAATTATCGCACAATCAGCTTAACAGCTCATGCATCCAAGTTACTTGAGATGACGATCAGTTTGGCTTTAGGAAATCTAAAGACACGAGAGAGGCAATCCTGTCGTTGCTGTTAATAATGGAAGGAAGATTAAGAAAAATCGAGAAACGGTCAAAGGATTTGTCGACCTGGAAAAAGCGTTCGACAATGTAAAAGAGTTCGAAATTTTGCGAAAAGTAGGGGTAAGCTATAGAGAGACACGGGTCATATACAATATGTAAAAAAGCCAAGAGGGAATAATAAGAGCGAACCATCAAGAACGAAGTCCTCTTATTAAAAAGGGTGTAAGACAAAGTTGTAGCCTGGTATACAATTTAGACTGGAGCCTTGACTTTATTAAGTTTTTCAAACTGATTCACTACACTGAAGATGTCTACTTCTAAGTTACTCATGTTGGGAGTTGTCTTCGATTCGAATTGTGAAATATTAACTTCCTCTTCTTCCGTGAACAAATATCGGTTTAACGTGCTTAGTAACTCTGTTTTAGTGGCAATTTCATCAGTAACATCACCACTGTTATCGCACAGTGAAGGTATTAATTGCGTGATGCTGCCGGTGTACTTCACATACGGTCAGAATCTGTCTGAGTTTTCTGCCAGATTACGAGAGAGAACCATGAACCTTCGACCTTGCCGTTGGTGGGGAGGCTTGCGTGCCTCAACGACACAGATAGCCCTACCGTAGGTCCAACCACAACGGAGGGGTATCTGTTGGGAGGCCAGACAAACGTGTGGTTCCTGGAGAGGGGCAGCAGCCTTTTCAGTAGTTGCAGGGGCCACAGTCTGGATGATTGACTGATCTGGCCTTGTAACGCTAACGAAAACGGCCTTACTGTGCTGGTACTGCGAACGGCTGAAAGCAAGGGGAAACTACAGCCGTAATTTTTTCCTAGGCCATGCAGCTTTACTGTATGGTTAAATGATGATGGCGTCCTCTTGGGTAAAATATTCCGGAGGTAAAATAATCCCCCATTCGGATCTCCAAGCGGGGACTACTCAAGAGGACGTCGTTATCAGGAGAAAGAAAACTGGCGTTCTACGGATCGGAGCGTGGAATGTCAGATCCCTTAACCGGGCAGGTGGGTTAGAAAACTTAAAAAGGGAAATTATAGGTTAAAGTTTGTGGGAATTAGTGAAGTTCGGTGGCAGGAGGAACAAGACTTTTGGTCAGGTGAATACAGGGTTATAAATACAAAATCAAATAGCGGTAATGCAGGGGCAGATTTAATAATGAATAAAAAAATAGGAGTGCGGGTAAGCTACTACAAACAGCATAGTGAACGCATTATTGCAGCCAAGATAGACACGAAGCCCATGCCTACTACAGTAGTACAAGTTTATAAGACAACTAGCTCTGCAGATGATGAAGAAATGTGAAATGTCCGATGAGATAAAAGAAATCATTCAGGTAGTAAAGGGAGACGAAAATTTAATACTCATGGGAGACTGGAATTCGAGAGTAGGAAAAGGGAGAGAAGGAAACATAGTAGGTGAATATGGATTGCGGGTAAGAAATGAAAGAGGAAGCCGTCTGGGAGAATTTTGCACATAGCATAACTTAATCATAGGTAACACTTGGTTCAAGAATCATAAAAGAAGGTTGTATACATGGAAGAATTCTGGAGATACTAGAAGGAATCAGATAGATTATATAATGGTGAGACAGAGATTTAGGAACGAGGTTTTGAATTGTAAGACATTTCCAGGGGCAGATGTGGACTCTGACCATAGTCTATTGGTTATGAACTGTAGATTAAAACTGAAAAAACTGCAAAAAGTGGGAATTTATGGAGCTGGGACCTGAATAAATTGACTAAATCAGAGGTTGCACAGAGTTTCAGGGAGAGCATAAGGGAACAATTGACAGGAATGGGAGAAAGAAACATAGTAGAAGAAGAATGGATAGCTCTGAGGGATGAAGTAGGGAAGGCAGCAGAGGATCAAGTAGGTAAATCAAGTAGAAATCCTTGGGAACAGAAGAAATATTGAATTTAATTGATGAAAGGAGAAAATGTAAAAATGTAGCAAATGCAGCAGGCAAAAAGGAATATAAACGTCTCAAAAATGAGATCGATAGGAAGTGCAAAATGGCTAAGCAGGGATCGCTAGAGGACAAATGTAAGGATGTAGGGGATTATCTTACTATGGGCAAGATAGATACTGTCTACAGGAAAATGAAAGAGACGTTTGGAGAAAAGAGAGCCACTTGTATGAATATCAGGAGCTCAGATGGAAACCCAGTTATAAGCAAAGAAGGGAAAACAGAAAGGTGGAAGGAGTATATTGAGGTTCTATACAAGGGCGATGTATTTGAGGACAATATTATGGAAATAGAAGAGGATGTAGATGAAGATGAAATGGGAGATACGATACTGCGTGAAGAGTTTGACAGAGTACTGAAAGACCTGAGTCGAAACAAAGCCCTGGTAGTATCAAGATTCCATTAGAACTACTGACAGCCTTGGGAGAGCCAGTCCTGACAAAACTCTACCATCTGCTGAGCAAGATGTATGAGACAGGTGAAATACCCTCAGTCTTCAAGAAGAATATAATAATTCCAATCCCAAAGAAAGCAGGTGTTGGCAGATGTGAAAATTACCTAACTATCAGTTTAAGAAAGCAAGTGTTGACAGATGTGAAAAATTACCGAACTATCAGTTTAATAAGTCACAGCTGCAAAATTCTAACGCGAATTCATTACAGACGAATGGAAAAACTAGTAGAAGCCGACAACGGGGAAGACCACTTTGGATTCCGTAGAAATGTTGGAACACGTGAGGCAATACTGACCTTACGACTTATCTTAGAAGAAAGATTAAGGAAAGGCAAACCGATGTTTCTAGCATTTGTAGCCTTAGAGAAAGCTTTTGAAAATGTTGACTGGAGTACTCTCTTTCAAATTCTAAAGGTGGCAGGGGTAAAATAAAGGGAGCGAAAGGCTCTTTACAATTTGCACAGAATCCAGATAGCAGTTATAAGAGTCGAGGGGCACGAAAGAGAAGGGTTGTAGCCTCTCCCCGATGTTATTCAATCTGTATATTGAGCAAGCAGTAAAGGAAACAAAAGAAAAATCAGGAGTAGGTATTAAAATCCATGGAGAAGAAATAAATACTTTGAGGTTCGCCGATGACATTGTAATTCTGTCAGAGACAGCAAAGGGCTTGGAAGAGCAGTTGAACGGAATGGACAGTGTCTTGAAAAGAGGATATAAGATTAACATCAACAAAAGCAAAACGAGGATAATGGCATGTAGTCGAATTAAGTCGGATTTTGCTCAGGGAATTAGATTAGGAAATGAGACACTTAAAGTAGTAGAGGAGTTTTGCTATTTGCGGAGCAAAATAACTGATGATGGTCGAAGTAGAGAGGATATAAAATGTAGACTGGCAATGGCAAGGAAAGCGTTTCTGAAGAACAGAAATTTATTAACATCGGGTATAGATTTAAGTGTCAGGAAGTCGTTTCTGAAAGCATTTGTATGGAGTGTAGCCATGTATGGAAGTGAAACATGGACGATAAGTAGTTTGGACAAGAAGAGAATAGAAGCTTTCGAAATGTGGTGCTACAGAAGAATGTTGAAGATTAGATGGGTAGATCACATAACTAATGAAGAGGTATTGAATAGAATTATGGAGAAGAGGATTCTGTGGCACAACTTGACAAGTCGAAGGGACCGGTTCGTAAGACATGTTCTGAGGTATCAGGGGATCACAAATTTAGCATTGGAGGGCAGCGTGGAGGGTAAAAATCGCAGAGGGAGACCAAGAGATGAATACACCAAGCAGATTCAGAATGATGTAGGTTGAAGTAAGTACTGGGAGATGAAGAAGCTTGCACAGGGTAGAGTAGCATGGATAGCTACATCAAACCAGTCTCTGGACTGAAGACGACAACAACAACAACAACAACATTAAAAACATCTCGCGTTGAGCTTCGTGCTAAATTTCAAGCTCCAGTAAAACGTCGCTAATTTTGGGGATTTTACGTTCTTTTAAATTTAGTATGGTTCTTTCGTGTTTCTGCAAAAGTGTCCTGACCTGTTTTGTGTATTATGGGGTAATCTGTACCATCTCTTATTAAATTGATTGTTACGTATTACTCGTTACCATCGATACTATCTCCCTGAATTTAAACCACATCTGGTCTACGCTTACGTAGTCAGATTGGAAGGAGTGGAGTCTGTCACTTAGGAAGGTACCAAAAAATGTGTGTGAAATTTTATGCGACTTAACTGCTAAGGTCATCAGTCCCTAAGCTTACACACTAGTTAACCTAAATTATCCTTAGGGCAAAAGCACACACCCACGCCCGAGGGAGGACTCGAACCTCTTCCGGTGCCATCTGGATAGTACATGACTGCAGCGCCTTAGACCGCTCGGCTAATCCCACGCGGCTCGGAAGGTATCAACAGAATTTTTATTTAAATGGATATATCTTGCGTTTATTTTTGGTGACTTCGGAACCTGTGGTATTCATTGTAGCAACAAGAACCTTGTGCTTTATAATCCCTGTATCTGTCATGATGCTCACTGATTGGTCAATATTATTTGTGGCTAAGAGGTCGCGTTTGAACTTCCCTTTTTCTCCTGTTCGGTTTAGTACCTCGTCATTGAATATTCAATCAGCTTATTTACTCTTCAGTTTTCTTTTGTAGCACCAAATTTCCAAAGCTTCTATTTCCTTCTTTCTGACCTCTTCATCGTTTGTGTTTCACTTCCGTACAAAGCTAGACTCCAGACGAATAGCTTCAGAAAACCCTTCTAACATATAAACATGTATTCGTTGTTAACATATTTCCCTTTTTCACCAATATTTTCCTTGCTATTGCCAGTCCGCGTTTACCATTTTCTCTACTTACGCTGTTACTTATTATTTAGCTCCACAAATACCAAAACTCATCTGCTGCTAATAGTGTCTCAGTTCCTAAGCTAATTTCCTCAGCATCACCGCTTTTAAATGGACTGCATCACATTACCCTCGTTTTACATTTGTTGATGTTCATCTTATACCTTTTCCGTTCAGAATCTCTACCAAAATCCTTTACCTTGTCTAAAAGATCTACAGTGTCACTAAGTAAACGTCATAGTCATTACACACTCAGTCACGTTGAATCAAATTAAAAACTCTCCTTGGTTTCCTTCACTGGTTGCTCAATGTACAGACTGAATAACATCGGGAACAGGCTGCAGATGTGTCTCACTGCGTTCTCAGCAACTATTTACTTTTCATGTTTTCGACACTTATAACCGCAATCTTGTTTCTGTACACATTTTGTATACACTTTTGTCCCTGTATTTTATAAAAACGACCTTCAGGCTTTCAGAGAGTGTGTTCCATTGTCAACAGACTTCCCTAAATCTAAAAACTATTAACGTGTGATGTTTTTCTTTGAAGAATCCTGCAAAATGAGTCGTAGATGCAGTATTTCTATGGATCTCTAGATGATCTTGCCCGGGGCAGGCTTCGACCAGTTCTTCCATTCTTCTGTAAGTAATTAGTTTCAGTGTGTTGTAACTACGACATCTTAGATCGGTAACATTAATAGATGTCGGGCCTACCTATATTTGGAATTCGAATCACCACACTGCTCTGGAGCTTTGAAGGTATTGCACCTGCCGTGAGAAGATTCCCCTCCAGGTGAACGCTTTTACCATTGCCGGCTCGGCCAAAGTTCGTAATGATTCCGAGGTAATGTCCTCTAGTCTATGAGCCTTGTTTCGACTTAGGTATATCGGTGTTCTCTCAAACTCTTCTTGTTCGTAATATCTCTCGTCTGATATTCATTTACATCCACTTCTGTTTTAAATGAAACATGTTCACTTCTGTTTTATTCAAGTTTATTTTTATTTGTAGCCTTCTATGGATTTCCCCCACCTTTCGGTTTTTCCTTCTTTCCTTAACACTGGCTAGCCATGTGGGCTCTTAATATTCATACAGCTGCTTGCCTTTTCTCAGAACGTATCTTCCATTTTCCTGTCGGCAGAATATAGCTTTCCCACAGCCATTCATGTTCCTACAAGTTGGATTTCTCCATTATTCATACCTGCTAGACAGTTTGCATTTTCTGACAGTCTCATTTGTAGCAATCTGTACTATCTTTTACTTGCTTCCCTCTGTATTATTAAATTTTCTCGTTTCATCAGTTAAATTTGATATCTCATGTGTTAACCAAAGATTTTGTCTCTCTACCTATGTCATCGTCTGCTCCTTTCACTATTTGATCTCTCAAAATTAGCCATTTTTCATCTGTTTTATTTCTTTGTCCCCTTTTTCTGCATATTATTACCTAATAATTCATTTGAAACTCTCTGCAACCTGTGATTTTTTACGGTTTATCTAGAATCATCACTTGAATTTTCTACCTTACTGCAGTTACTTCATTTGCAATTTGCAGTTTGTAACTAATGAAGTTTGGTCAGAGCCCTACCTACTCTTGAAGTTATTTTGTGCTTAAAATTCAGTTTCTCAATTTCTGATTTACAGCTATATAAGCAATCTGAAAACTATCAGCGTGTCTTGGTCTCTTTCATGTACAAGCACTTCCATCATGACTCTCATATCAAAAGACTGCAACGGTTAAATTATGCACCGTGCAAAATTCCTCCAAAGGACATCCCTGTCATACTTTTGCCGCACTCTACATTCTCCTGCTGTTTTCCTTCTCTTCCGTTTGCTACTGTCTTATTCTAGTGTTCAGTCTCAATTAAATTTTCATCTACCTTAACTGTTGGAACAATTTTTAACATAATTTTGTATTCCTGAGAAATCTACACACAAGCGAGGCTGTATTGACGATGAGAGATATCTTAGGACGTAGGTTGAAGAGGAGAAAACCTACGTTTGTATCATCTGTGGGTTTAGAGATAGCTTTTGACAATAATGGCTCGAAAACAGTTTTCGAACTTCTGATGTCAGCAGGGACCAAATTACAGGAAGAGAAATATTATCTATAGTTTGTACAGGAACCAAATGGTAATTACAAGACTCGTAGCAAGGAGCACTATGTAAGAAGGGATTGAGACTGATTTTTAGCGTATCCCGGTGACAGTTAGTCTGTACAATGAACAATCTGTATAGGAAAGCAAAGAAAAATTAGGAAAAGAAATTAAAGTTGGTGGAGATGAAATAATAACTTTGAGGTTTGCCGATGAAACTGTAACTCTCTCAAGAAGGCAAAGGATTTGGAAGAGCCGTTGAACGGAATGGACGGTGTTCTGAAAGGAGGTGATAAAATATACATAGAGTCAGTGTTAATGGAATGCAGCGAAAATAATTCAGGCGATGTTGAGAAAATTAGATTAGGAAATAAGACACTAGAAGTAGTATAAAAATGTTGGTATTTGGGCAGGAAAAAAAACTGGTGGCGGTCGAGTAGAATGCAGACTGGCAACAACGAGAAAAGTATTTTTGAGAAGAGAAATTAGTTTATATAATATAAATTTAAATTTAAAAGAACTTTTACTGCCCAGATCGCAGTTAATACATATCGTGATTACTAGTTTCAGCAAAGTTATATCTTCAGATCATGGGGATGGCCTTAAGAGTGCCATGTCCTATGACCTGAAAATGTCTGTGTAACATTTCCGAAATTGGTAATCAGGAAATGTATAATCAGTGATCTGGGCAATAAAACTTCCATTCTGGAAGCTATTTACTATGACATAGGAGTAACTCTTCTTCTGACAATGTCAGGTGATTACAATAAAGTTAAATGTTTTGAAGTCTTCCCTTGTGGTGAGCGTACTGTAAGACCTTCCGTACGCACACCATCAGATCATCTGACTTGTCTCTATAACGAAGTAGGCGAGTGTCAGCAATACGTCTCGAGGTCTTATCGTGGCGTGTTTATCTTCTGCCGTTAGATCAGACGATAGAAATGCCACTTGCACGCTTAGAGTAGCAGATTGACGGTGACCAACTTTAAACAGAACTTGATTAATTTTAACACACATTTGTTAAAATAATAAATTACTTAACTTGATTCTGAATGCTGTTTACAATTGACAATCTGAAGTTCCTTTGCTCTTGGTACGTTAATCTTATTCTCACATATCTCTGATACCTGACAAAGTGTCTATACATTTCTTTTCATGGCTATGTACAGGAATAAGGTAATCTTATTAGGCGTAGACTGAAACTTGACTATAGACTAATGCAGACTAATGCAGACTAGTACAGACTGGTGCAGACAAACGCAGACTAATGCAGACTGACTGATCGGAGGTCTGTACACTCGTTATAATACCTCGCGCGTTCATGTATCACTGCGCGAGTGTGATCCGCGAGGAGGAAAGGTTCTACGTTAGCAGCAATCTCATTGGCTGCGTTACATATTAATACGCGGATCGGCGGAAGCAGAATTGGGTCCGTCTGTAAGAGAGCGCAATCTCGTAGTGCGGAGACGGACGAGCGCTGCGCCTGCGCTGTTGTGCTTAGCTGGGCGCGCTGTATTGGTAAAGCTGTGCACACGCTGACTACGCGGAACTATGTACACAACGTCTCTGGACGTATTTTTCTGGAGTGTAGCCTTGTACAGAAGTAAACCGTGGGCACTGAACCATTCATGCAAGAAGAATATAAGTTTAGAAATTTAGTGCTGAAAATTGGTGGATAGGTCGGATAAAGGCATTCCGAAATGAATTTTGGAATAAAGAAATTTATTCGAATAAAGACTACCGAAATCAATTGTCGAATAAAGAAATTTACATTATAATGTGGGTAAAAGAAGGTACTAGTTGATGTGATAAATCCTGACCCATCAAGGTATCGTCAGTTTGGTCGCAAAGCAAACTGTATGCGTTTGTGTGTGTGTGTGTGTGCGTGTGTGTGTGTGTGTGTGTGATTGGTGTGGTGCTGGGATGGGGTGACAACGGGAAGTGGAAGGGTTAATAATTGTAGAGCCAAAGGAAAGCTTGAATGCAGTGAGCATGTAAGTCAAAGGGTTGGCGTAGGTTGCAATAATTAAGCAGAGGTGAAGAGACAGCGAGGGAGGTAGCAAAGTGGTTAGCACACTGGACTCGCATTCGGAAGGACGACGGTTCGAAACCGCGTCCGGCCATCCTGATTTAGTTTTCCCGTGATTTCCCTAAACCGCTTCAGGCAAATGCCGATGTGGTTCCTTTGAAAGGGCACTGCCGAATTTCTTCCCCATCCTTCCGTACTCCGATGAGACTGATGGCCTCGCTGTTTGGTCCCCTTCCTCCAAATCAACCTACGAACCAAGAGATGAGGAGACTTACACACGAAAGGTTAGTTCGGGAAGCTGCAGTAAACTAGTCTTCGAACTGAAGACCACACCACCACCACCACCACCACCAACAACAACAACAACAACAACAACAGCAACAAATAGTCACGTGTAATGAGGACAAGAGGACCCAGAGGTAACAATTAAGACTGAGCGTCGAACTTGTGGGCGACTGACCAGGGCACAGGCCCTGGCAGACGCTGGAAAGATCGACTGGCGGGTGAGAAACGCGGAAGACAAATCCCGCAGGTCAGCGTGAACTAACATACAATATATAAGCCCGATAGCTGTAGCAAAATGTATATAGAAGAGCAGCTAGGATTTATACAGTGCTTCCCCAGTTCCATTTATTAACCGGTGAACTTTGGACTGTAAATAAAGAAGCTGTACGTTGATATGCTCATGAATGACTTCGTATGTGCTTTGCTTGCTTCTTTTCTGTTGCTCGGGGCGACTGTTGTACCGCTGGTTGCAGTATCTTGCGCTTTCTGAAAGAGTAATATTATTATGACTTTGTGAGTTTCCTTTCGTCTGGGACACCTTTGTTTAAAGGTCAGCGTGGCAGAAAATGCCTTTGCAATGCTCTGTTTCCGTGAGACAGTTTTAATGGACGGTGTTAGGAAGGTTGTATCCCTCTTGGGTTCTGTAAAGTCGCATAGAACTCGTAGAGCAATCGTATTCTAACATTATGTTCATCTACGAAAGGTCTTTGTGATATAGTGCCAAGCACAGATTACGACGAAATTTGTGTCAAGGAAGATTGTTACAGGCCATCGCGTCTCAACTGTAATTTATCTTTATAAAATATTTCATTCTGTACTTGCTTGCAGGCTACGCATTATCCTCCCCTGGATTGCTTTTATTAAAGTTTCTCGACGTACTATGCGAGGTGAGAAGCAGTGTTGTCTGAGTGCTGTCTTAATCCTGGATTCTGTCACCAGCGGGAGGAATTAGTTGAGCATTATATTATTATAAAGTGGTTCTCGTTCTCGGTATGGCTTGTGATTTCACGAGTTTCGGCATCCGAAATTCCAGAAGTGTTTGAGAATACGTACAGAAGGTATGAGGCTGGTTTTACTGCAGAGGAACGTCGTTTTTAGGACCAGCTTCAAACAGCGCCAACCTTGATGTCGGCACACTGAACCTAGGTACATTATCAGTTCAGGAAAGACGCGCCACCCGTCACCAGTGCACAACCTGTGCGAACTTCGGGTATGTGCTTACGTCGAATATCAATCGTCCTTTGTAGTCCTATTTAAGCATCAAGCATTTTTTTTCGTTGCTAACTTTTAGCTGGGTTCCTGTCGAGTGGAATGAACGAAATTCGCGTATTTGACATATTTCTGTAGAACTATCAGCTGTCACTGGCCACCGGCCTTGCCGCAGTGGTAACACCGGTTCCCGTCAGATCACCGAAATCAAGCGTTGTCGGGACCATTCGGTCTCTCGAGCGCTATTAGCAAGCGGAGTGCATTCAGCTCTCGTGAGACAAACTGAGAAGCTACTTAGCTGTGAAGTAGCGGCTCCGGTCTCGTAAACTGACATACGGCCGGGAGACCGATGTGCTGCCCACATGCCCCTCGATGCAGATCCAGTGACGCCTGTGGCCTGAGGATGACATGGCGGCCGGTCGGTACCGTTGGGCATTTTATGGCCTTTTCGGGCGGAGTTTAGTTTTATCAGCTGTCATTACTAGCAAGAAATTAAATACTACGGTTTATATTTCACAGAGTCGGCTACGTAACGGATATACAAAAGACTTTCAGCTTTTATGTATTTATTCCAATGACACTCAGTTCCCTTGTCGCTATACTTATATATTATATTTTGAAGTTTTCCTCGTGCATGTACACGCAGTCAATTTTGAGACAATATTGTCTCTTTTTGAGGTACCTGTCAGGCATGATTCAAGAACGGAATGTCGGATGTACTGCGACTATGGTTCCATCAAGGGAGAGGCCTATAATGCGTCTGCCGTATAGTTTGATAATTCGTGTCAGGCACCCACTGTTCTATGCACTGAAACGGAAATAAGAAGAAAAAGGTGCTAAAATACATTAGGATTTTTGAGGTTCATTACCTCAGTCAGCAAAAATGGAATTTACGACAGCAGCTGCTAGTGGGCATTGACATAGATTAGTGGTTCCCAATCTTTCTTGGACCATTACCCCTGAGTTCAGTTTGATTTTAGCTGGTACTTGTTCCCTCCTCCACCCTCCCCTCCACCCCATGCCATCCGTTACGCACTCCCGCCACTCCCCCACATTAATACCAAAATTAGCGCTTTATGAAAATATATCATGAAATTTATTTTTATAATAATGAAAATGGATGTTATTTAGCTTGTAAGTGTGTGTGTGTTTCTGTGTGTGTGTGTGTGTGTGTGTGTGTTAGCATGAATAACGACGGAATTCGTAGTGCATCGCAGGTGCTCCCCACAACTCCTGCTCAGATAAGAAAGCTACCTATCCACAGTGACGGTAGACACTTGTCGCAAGACGCACTTCCCCCGCATTACTTGTTTCCATTGCGGCACTTGCTTGACCTGCACTCTACAGCCCCATTTAGAATCAACCAAGTTAAAATGTGTGCACTATACGTTCCTAATCACTTGATTACTGCACTCCTTACTTCTCAGAAGGCAGAAATTGGAAGACTTCAGGCTGTTAATGCTTTGTGTCTGATCACAGCCACTAATAGTAATGTAATAATAGTGATGTCAACAATAATAATAATGATAATAATAATAATAATAATAATAATGCTGTGTACAGCACTATAGTAGCCCTTATGCAGTTATTGATGTGTCGTTCTGCCAATCACTTGATTACTGCACTCTTTACGTCTCAAAGGGCAGAAATTGGAAGACTTCAGGCTGTCAATGCTTTGTGTCTGATTGTGGTGTCACCGCCAGACAGCACACTTGCTAGGTGGTAGCCTTCAAATCCGCCGCGGTCCGTTAGTATACGTCGGACCCGCGTGTCGCCACTATCAGTGATTGCAGACCGAGCGCCGCCACACGGCAGGTCTAGAGAGACTTCCTAGCACTCGCCCCAGTTGTACAGCCGACTTTGCTAGCGATGGTTCACTGACAAATTACGCTCTCATTTGCCGAGACGATAGTTAGCATAGCCTTCAGCTACGTCATTTGCTACGACCTAGCAAGGCGCCATTATCATTTGCTATTTATCTCGTGATGCATGTACCGTCAGACAGATGTTCACCAATTATGGATTAAAGTTAAGTATTCCAGAAGCTACGTACCTTTTTTACTAGACTCAACTCCTATAACTGTTCCAAACCTCACGCCAGCCTGCGTGAGCTTAAACGCGTGCCTTTCGGCTTCCTCAGAGTGGCTTGGTTGTCTTGCCAAGTCACAACACTGATCACAGCCACTAATAGTAATGTAATAATAGTGATGACAACAATAGAAATAATAATAATAATAATAATAATAATAATAATGCTGCGTACAGCACTACAGTAGCCCTTATGCAGTTATTGCTTTGTCGTTCTGCCAATCACTTGATTTCTGCACTCTTTACTTCTCAAAAGGCAGAAATTGGAAGACTTCAGGCTGTTAATGCTTTGTGTCTCATCACAGCCACTAATAGTAATGTAATAATAGTGATGACAACAATAGAAATAATAATAATAATAATAATAATAATAATAATGCTGTGTACAGCACTATAGTAGCCCTTATGCAGTTTTTGCTGTGTCGTTTTGCTGATTGCTTCATTTATCTGTTTCGAAGCAAGTAATGAAGCAGTTTCTGGATTGTTGCAGATACTGTCTGCAAGTTGGAGAAAACGTTTTCTTGAGATGTTTAGCATTTGGTAAGCACATGTTCGCACTTTTATCATCAGTGATGTACGGGACAAAGCACAACATAAGTGTGTGGTGGGTTGAATTACGTGAGGAATCTGCAACCTCCACCGTATTGATGCTGCTGATCCCATGGTACACAAAACGGGTCAGAACACTGTTGACGTAACAGTGAAACAAGCACGCCAAATTTAAACGAAGGTAAAAACTCTAAGATTGGTGATATTTTACAGAATCTCGAAATTTAGCGCGGACTTCAAGGCGAGATGCTTATAATAGTTCCCACAACGAAACTATGTCTGGAAACCTGCCAGAAAGTCCAAAGAGATTCTGGCCGTATGTAAAGTACGCTAGCGGCAAGACGCAATCAATGCCTTCTCTGTAAGACAGCTATGGAAATACCGTCGACGACAGTGCTGCCAAAGCAGAGTTACTGCCTTCCGAAATAGCTACACCAACGTAGACGAAGTAAATATTCTAGAATTCCAAAGTAGACGAAGTAAATATTCGAGAATTCGAATAAAGAACACCTGCAGAGGTTAGCAACTTAGAACTAGTATCCTCAGAGTATTGAATCAACGAATCACTTAATAAAAGCAAGTCTTCTGGTTCAGAATGAATACCAGTTAGATTCCTTTCAGAGTATTCTGATGCAATAGCTCCATATTTAACAATCATATACAACCGCTTGCTCGACGAATGATCCGTACCCAAAGACTGGAAACTTGGACAGTTCACACCAGTATTCAAGAAAGGCAATAGGAGTAATACACTAAATTACAGACAAATATTATTAACGTGAATATGCAACAGAGTTTTGGAAAATATATTGATTTCGAACGTGATGAAGTACCTCGAAGAGAACGGTCTATTGCCACACAGTCAACACATTCAGAAAACACCGTTCTTGTGGAACACAACTAGCTCTTTACACACACGAAGTGTTGAGTGCTACTGACAAGTGATTTAAAATTGATTCCGCATTTCTAGATTTCCAAAATGCTTTTGACACTGAGCCACTCAAGCGACTTGTAGTGAAATTGCGTGCCTATGAATTGTCTCAGTTATGTGACTGGATTCGTAATATCCTGTCAGAGAGGTCACAGTTCGTAGTAATTGATGGAAAGTCATCGGGTGAAATAGAAGTGATTTCTGCCTTTCCCCAGGGTAGTTTTATAGGCCCTCTGCTGTTCCTTATCTATACAAACGATTTAGGAGACAATCTAAAAACCGTCATTGGTTGTTTGCATATGATTGTTTAGTAGAGTCATCGGAAGATCAAAACAAATTGAAAACGTTTGAGAAAGGATATTCGTATGGTGCGAAAACTGGCAATTGACCCTAAGTAATAAAAAGTGCGAGGTCATTCACATCGGTTAAGCTTCGGTTACACGATAAATCAGTCAAGTGTAAAAGCCATAAATTCAACTAAATACGTGGTAATTACAGCTACCAACAACTTAACTTAGAAAGAATGGGTAGAAAATTTTGTGGGGCAGGCGAACCAGAAACTCTGTTTTACTGGCAGAACACCTAGAAGACACAACAGATCTGTTAAAGAAATTGCCTGCATTACGCTTTCCCGTTCTCTGTTGGAGTACTGCTGCGTGGTGTGGGATCCTTACCAGACAAGATTAACAGAGTACACAGAGAAAGTTAAAAAAAACAGCACATTTTGTATTATTGCGAAACAGGCGAGAGAGTGTTACTGATATGATGCAGGATCAGCGGTGGACATCACTACAATAAAGGCGTTTCTTTGTTGCGGCGGAATCTTGTCACAAAGTCGAATCATCAACTTTCTTCTCCGAATAAGGAAATATTTTGTTGACGCCAGTCTACACAGAGAGAAACGATCATCATAATAAAATAAGGGAAACCAGAGCTCGCACTGAAAGATATAGGTGTTTGTTTGCTCAACACACTGTTCGAGATTGGAATAATAAAGAAGTATTGTGAAGATTGCGATGAACTCACTGCCAAGCTCTTAAGTGCAATTGGCAGAGTATTAATGTAGATGCATATGTAGATTAAATATTTACTTACAGAACTCAATTCGTACCATACGCTCAACAACGCGAGACCTACTCGTCTTATCTGGTATTTTTTATTTTTACCGACTGTTTTAGCGACAGAGGGTATAGTGGGAAGACATTCGAATCACGAAGCACGCTTAAAGTTTCTGAAGATTAGAAAATATTGAATGAACACAAAAAAAGCTACAGCGGTAAGGAAAATGACTTTCACTGGAATAAATACTAAGGCTTCACGATTGCAACCATTGTCGGTCGTATTGGACATCTGCAACGGTTCTTTCATCTCACAGTTCTCGCTTCGAGAATATTTGCTATGTTACTTATTCAGTGAGAACATCCGAGCAAAAATAAAGTTCCTCTCATTATTTCAGTTGCTTCTCTCCACGTGTCGACCTGAGAAATGCGCACGGAAGCGAAATTAATCTGTCGGCCAGTACAAAGAGGTGGTCGGTACGGAGGATCAGCGCCCCGCTGTTTTCTTCCGTCCCTTTCAGCTGGCGGTCTGAACGATGACGTCTGCGGTGTACTTCATACATTCATGGCATCACAATGGAGACGCGTAAGCTGTGTGCACACAGGAGCGGACAGAATGCCCGCTTGCCGAAAGCGGATTACAGGCAGTGCTAGCCCAGGCATAGAGGGGAACAAAGGGACAGTGCATTGATCACCGTCGGCGAGAACAGGACCACGTCGTGGATGAGGAGAGCGGAAAACATTAGGCGACGGCGTCGGCTGGCTGGTACGTAATGCGCCACTGTAACTAATGCGCCACGTGCAGCAAAGTTTTTTTATCTCGTGCACATTGTCCCACAAAATACTGCGCTGCCACACAGCACCACGAGCTAAGTGTAGATGCAGCTTCCCTCTTGTCACGTAGACCACGTCTGCTGGTGGATGAATTGCGACTGCTTCATATATGATGCCTTCCATCTCACGACAGCATTCGGGACGGAAAGTAAGAGAGTCTAACGGTGCCTTGACTCGAGATCACAATTAAAACCGAAATATCTATTGAAGTCTAAGAAAGTAGTTCAGTCCAATAGTTATGCTAACATCGTGAATTGTAAACATTCATTATGGTACAAATGAAAACGGACCAGATTTTTGTGCTTTAAGTTAGAGAAGAAAGGCCCGATTTCTTCTCAGATGGAAATATTTTCGTTTCAGAGGGCCACACGCACCAGATGTCTTCAGCTGTTTGTTTTATATGTTCTTACCTCAGTCTTTGCCTTATATTTCGTCCTCTACCATTCTTTCAGTCTGTGATTCCAAATTATTTTCCCCTGACATTTATATGTGGATTCTTATCATCTCTTACAGATCTACCTAACTTTCAGCATCTTTCTACAGCACCTCAATTCAAAAGCTACGATTACGTCTTTCATTATTTTTATTGTCAATAGCAACCGGTGCCGTTGAACTCATTTAAAGTTTCCGGTCAAATATCAGAAATATTTGATATTTACAGCCGAAAGAGGTCGTACTGTGGCTACAAGAACTAATACCACAGATAAATGAAGTTCTTCATTGAGGACAAATTCGTGATGAAACACGTCGGGACATCACAGACAAATTTCAGCAGAACTGTTTGGGTTCCAGACAACTTTGTACAATATTTTTGTCTGTTTGTATGACGGAACTGATCTATCCAATCATGGCCGGCGATCCACCGTCGCAGCCCTCTTCCAGAAGTGCTGGACCCCAAGGTATGTTGGGGAACTTCTGTGATGCATGGAAGGTAAAGCTATGAGGAAGGGTGGTGAACAGTACTTGCCCGCATAAGGCGCAACTCCCAGGGTCGAGTCTCGGTCTGACAGAGTTTTAATCTTCCGGGAATTTCCTAATCGGAACTTACTCCACCGCGGAGTTGATATTTCATTGCAATTCATTGTGCTTAATCACCGCAGCCACTTTAATTGCAAGATATACTGATGGAGCATGGATGAATAGTTACAAATCTTTTATGAGTAGATGCTAATTACTAACCTTAGTAGTCAGTATTTACTACATCTTGTTCATATGCCACTTAGACTCAGCGCGCGACCGCTACGATCGCAGGTTCGAATCCTGCCTCGGGCATGGACGTATGTGATGTCCTTAGGTTAGTTAGGTTTAAGTAGTTCTGGGGGACTGATGACCTCAGCAGTTAAGTCCAACAGTGCTCAGAGCCATTTGAACTTAGACTCATCTTCTTGGATGAAGTTGAGAGTCCCTTTCTTCGCTATTGTCGGAAGAGTCACATTCGGAACAGAGATGAATATGTAGTGGTAGTGAATGTGAGTACTGCAAGATTTGCAACTCGTCGTTGTCACACGCTACAGAAAAATATGACACTTCGAGTGACTGCGTAGAGAGTGAAACTAATGGTGGTAGTAGCTTGTTATTAAGCCAGAGGCCAAGAGATTTTTTAGGAGCTACAAATTTACAACCCACGGTGCTAGCTAGTCTCGGAGGACTTGGTTGATCGCATACAGATTGTGTGTGCCGTTTGTCAATAACTTGTTTTGTTATTACGATAGAATCATTATGTTGTTGAACTGGCACAACAGCAGAGCAAAGGACGGTGCCAGATGATCAAAACATTGTCGTGACAATAGTAGGAAGACGTTTTTTGATAACTTATAGCCGCGCGGGATTAGCCGAGCGGTCTATGGCGCTGCAGTCATGGACTGTGCGGCTGGTCCCGGCGGAGGTTCGAGTCCTCCCTCAGGCAAGGGTGTGTGTGTTTGTCCTTAGGATAATTTAGGTTAAGTAGTGTGTAAGCTTAGGGGCTGATGACCTTAGCAGTTAAGTACCATAAGATCTCGCACACATTTCAACATTTCTTTTGACAACTTATAACTTGGGAACTAAAAAACAAAAGGAATCGAAGGAAGAGTAACTGATTTAGAACTAGTTAACACCAGAGAACACAAGTAGCTACATTTGAAACCAAGCGGTAATGCTATATCCTCACTGCCTTTATCTCAAGCAATCAGCAGCTTCATTTTGGGTGTGAATCTTTCGACTTTCGACATGACAGCCTAGACATTTCGCCAAGTGACTTTCATCTTATCCGTTTCCTGAAGCACTTACGTTTCCAAGACGACACTCATTCACAAACAGCATGGATTCATATGTTGTTGGCAGACTAGTATCACAAGTTCATACACTTTGTAACACAATTAAGTACACCAGGTACAGGGAGACAATTATTGAACCATATGAAACAGAATCGTCAGATTTCTGAACAGTTTGGATTAGGTCGTTCAAACTGCACGGTTGGCCGCGGGATATGACGGGAATTAGTATCCACATTGTGGTTTGGTTTGGCGACGAAGCCCACTTTAGTTTGAATGAGTTCGTCAATAAGCAAATTCGGCGCTTTTGGGGACTGATAATCCTTATTTCGCGATCGAGAGGTCTCTTCACCCTCAACGGGTGACTGTATCTTATGTCCAGTCACGGGATAACATGTGCGATATTCCTTGATGGCACAGTGACTATCGAACGGTACATGAAGGTTTTGCAAGATGATTTCATCCCCATTATCCAAAGTGACCCTGATATCGCAAGATGTAGTTCAAGCAAGATGCAGCTGGACTCCACCAAAGCAGGAGAGTGTTCGATGTCCTGGAAGAGCACTTTGGGGACCGCATTGATTGTGGATCTGGGATACCCAGAGGCCACAGACCTGGGCCTCGATTGGCCGTCATATTCTCCAGATCGGAATAGATGCGAGTCTTTGTGTATGTTGTGTGTGTGTGTTTGGGGGGGGGGGGTTAGAGGATAGGGGGGGGGGGGGGAGAAATTAAACACAAGGTGCACTGCAATAACCAGAAAACCATTGAGGAGTTGAAAACGGCCATTCAAGAGGTCACCGACAGGTCACCGACACCATCGGTTTTCCGACACTACAGCGGGTCACGCCGAATTTCGCTATTCGTCTGCGCCACATCATCGCCAATGATGGCAGGCATATCGCACACGTCATAACCTAAATCCCAATATCTGTAGTGACGTTTACATGTTGAATAAAATGTGTGCACACCTTAATTTGTAACTAATTTACACTTATTTTCATACAGTTCAATAATTGTCACCCTGCATTACACTAAAGAACACAGACACATGAGTTACTTTATGATATACTGCGTGGTGGCTTTGTTTGAAAGACATGTAGACTGTTTTGTGACAGTGGAACTTGAGCCGTTTCGGTGCGACAGATCTTTTGTGATCATCTCTGGATGTCATCGCGGCCCAGAAAGTGTCGCAATGCCCTACGTTGCGTGACGTTGGCGGTAAGAAGACATCATGCTCCGTGTCGCCTTCAGCTGGGGCTTCTCCTGCAGTGTTGTCCTTCAGTTAGTCATATACCTAAACTCCACGGACTTAAGACAGATATGCTGAGTGTCTGGGTGTGCCTAGCGGTGGTGCAGTTAAATCTTCTGACCATGTGTTGCGCAGAGACGATTTTTCTATTCTAATGACAGTATAGATCAGCGTATGCGGCATCATTTGAAAATGTATGTGATATGACTGAGATGTAGTATACCGAAGCAAGTTCTGGTCAGTGCAGTGTATAGCCCGCTCTATGTGCAGCGATTTGACACCATTTGCAACCTGCAGCATGTTGGCCTTTGATGACTCGGACAGATTTTTGAACTAATTTGAACATACTGAGAAAGTCATTAGACTGCGTTCTTAAAAGCTAGCATCGACGTATTAATGCTATAACTAAATTTTAATTCTTTAACCGAGTCAGATTCTGTTGGGTACAATAGTTTTTAGATCTTTTAAAATGGTTGTTTTTTTTATTTCTTTTTTAAGTCATCAGTCGTATTATCATGATTCCTCCTGATTATAAGGAATTACAATACTACGTAAACAGTGTATTGTACAGTCACTAGCCTTTACGCTACCTGTTGCGCTCCCTGTTGTCCTAATGAAAGAAGAAAAGATTGATAAAACGGTTCTATGTTGCAGCACTTCCTATAGATCTTTCTGTGTCTGTGATAGAAATTTAAGAATTCTGGATCACTGCGAATCTTTTTTATGGAACTGAGGTGTTTAAGTGTTAGGTAGGACTTCTTAATACCTGCTGTTATCCATCTGTTTTTGTGAGATGTTGATACAGACTTGCATACTATTGGAAATGCCTTTTCAAAGTTTAAGGAAGACCCATCGTGGATTCGAACGTCAGTGACAAGGGGAGGAATAGAGAAAGTTGTGCAGTAAGTGAATAAAAACAAACAGTGAAATGTGAGTACTAAAAGTGATACAATGAATATAAATCGAAAATAGTGTGAAAAGTGTGTTAAGTATACTTAGTATTTGTTAGTAAAAAGTTGATTTGAATTATCTTTAGACAATGCCCATACCTAAAAAACGGGGAGATGTTGCCAGTTCTGAAGCGAAACGGTGAAAACGAAAAGAATAGCCAAAAAATGAAACAGACGAAGAGTGCGAAGCACGTTTAAGTTCCCAACAAACTAGAATGAGCTCCGTGAGAGGCAGAGAAACCGAAGAACAACGAAACGAACGGGTTGAAGAATCAAGAATTGTGACACAATTTTATAATGAAAGACTGCGAACTTAAGCCAGCCATGAAAATATCGTTCCACAAGAACCGCTGACGAGGACAAGTAAACAGTGCAAACTAACAAATGGAGTATTCCAGTACGACCCGACGGAAGAATTTAGCAAACACACACACGTCACAACCTGAAGAATGGGTAACATCTGCCAATTTTGCAACTTGAATAAATTCACTAGAGAAGCACCAGGACTCTGCAGCGTGAACGGAAAAATTCGATTACCACCACTGGAAGGACCTCCGCAGGAATTGTTACATTACATGACCGGGGAAACTCCAGAATCAAGAGACTTTCTTCAATATACACTCCTGGAAATGGAAAAAAGAACACATTGACACCGGTGCGTCAGACCCACCATACTTGCTCCGGACACTGCGAGAGGGCTGCACAAGCAATGATCACACGCACGGCACAGCGGACACACCAGGAACCGCGGTGTTGGTCGTCGAAAGGCGCTAGCTGCGCAGCATTTGTGCACCGCCGCCGTCAGTGTCAGCCAGTTTGCCGTGGCATACGGAGCTCCATCGCAGTCTTTAACACTGGTAGCATGCCGCGACAGCGTGGACGTGAACCGTATGTGCAGTTGACGGACTTTGAGCGAGGGCGTATAGTGGGCATGCGGGAGGCCGGGTGGACGTACCGCCGAATTGCTCAACACGTGGGGCGTGAGGTCTCCACAGTACATCGATGTTGTCGCCAGTGGTCGGCGGAAGGTGCACGTGCCCGTCGACCTGGGACCGGACCGCAGCGACGCACGGATGCACGCCAAGACCGTAGGATCCTACGCAGTGCCGTAGGGGACCGCACCGCCACTTCCCAGCAAATTAGGGACACTGTTGCTCCTGGGGTATCGGCGAGGACCTTTCGCAACCGTCTCCATGAAGCTGGGCTACGGTCCCGCACACCGTTAGGCCGTCTTCCGCTCACGCCCCAACATCGTGCAGCCCGCCTCCAGTGGTGTCGCGACAGGCGTGAATGGAGGGACGAATGGAGACGTGTCGTCTTCAGCGATGAGAGTCGCTTCTGCCTTGGTGCCAATGATGGTCGTATGCGTGTTTGGCGCCGTGCAGGTGAGCGCCACAATCAGGACTGCATACGACCGAGGCACACAGGGCCAACACCCGGCATCATGGTGTGGGGAGCGATCTCCTACACTGGCCGTACACCACTGGTGATCGTCGAGGGGACACTGAATAGTGCACGGTACATCCAAACCGTCATCGAACCCATCGTTCTACCATTCCTAGACCGGCAAGGGAACTTGCTGTTCCAACAGGACAATGCACGTCCGCATGTATCCCGTGCCATCCAACGTGCTCTAGAAGGTGTAAGTCAACTACCCTGGCCAGCAAGATCTCCGGATCTGTCCCCCATTGAGCATGTTTGGGACTGGATGAAGCGTCGTCTCACGCGGTCTGCACGTCCAGCACGAACGCTGGTCCAACTGAGGCGCCAGGTGGAAATGGCATGGCAAGCCGTTCCACAGGACTACATCCAGCATCTCTACGATCGTCTCCATGGGAGAATAGCAGCCTGCATTGCTGCGAAAGGTGGATATACACTGTACTAGTGCCGACATTGTGCATGCTCTGTTGCCTGTGTCTATGTGCCTGTGGTTCTGTCAGTGTGATCATGTGATGTATCTGACCCCAGGAATGTGTCAATAAAGTTTCCCCTTCCTGGGACAATGAATTCACGGTGTTCTTATTTCAATTTCCAGGAGTGTATAAAAGCGTACAACATGTGCTTCGAAATGACTTCTTTCGGTGACATTTGTATTCGTATTAACACCAGCAAAGGTGAAATCGATTATGTTTTTTCCATCCAAGGACAAATCTATCTCATGGGATAATTAGTACCACTACCCAACGAAGACTATACATTTCTGCAAGTATATGTCATAGGATATCAAGAAACAGAAATTGTTCAACGATGCACAAATACCAGTGGATTGAGACGAGACTTAGTCCAAGATGTACAGAGGATGCTACAAAAAATCCAATCAATTTATTCACATATTCAAAACAGCACTATACCAAATGATTTCTGATGACTGTAAACTTATAATTCAAACCGAAAAAGACTGCCTGACGAACACGAACGTCGATACAATGCACCTCAGATACGAAGCCGCCATCGTAATTGTGGACAATCAAAACACAAGCCATAACACAATTGTGCAACGAACAAGAGAAGGACTACAACGCATTGCAGAGACAAGCCATTCGAATGGTACCCTCCAGTATCCATTAATATTTCTACTCGGAGAGGACGGATTTCATTTTAATGTGAAACACATCCAACCTGAAACTGTCGTAGTAACAAACAAAAGAGTCTCTTCCGAGAAGTTCTATGCTGACCGCTTAATCATCTAAGACAATGGAACATACATTTACATTCTCTACTCTCGCCGGTTATTCCAACAAATCCTGGTAAATACATGTGCAAAAATAGAAGCGTAACGGATGTTTTACGGAAGACCGACTCAGAAGAAACTACGCACGGAAGAACACATCCACCTTCGAGACGCAGTCATAAATGACGAAAACATTGATTACACTGGAACAACGCTAGTATTACCGTCATCACGCATAGGAAGTACGAGACACATGAACGAATACTCAGGATGCCATGACCTACATGAGAAAATATGGCCTACCTGACCTCGTCATAACGTTCACATGCAACCTGTCGCGGTCAGAAATCAAAGAACAACTAAGATATGGACAAGCCCCGATCCATCGACACGATATAATAGACCGAGTTTTATAACAAAAGCAAATTAGATTTGTTGAAGTCGTCACAAAATATCACATCTTTGGGGGCGTTAGATGTTGGATGTCAGATACGAATGGCAAAAATGAAGACTGCCTCACTCAAGCAGTCTCATATGGCTGCACGACAGAATTCATTCCACGGATATCGACAAAATCATCCAATCTGGATTTCCTAACCCACAAGAAGATCCGGAACTGTACAGCATAGTATTGAAAAACATGGACCATGCGGGCCACTAAACCTCAATTCGCCACGAATTCGCGACGAAGTGGAAATATTTGATCGATGGATAGTACCATGCAACACACTACTTCCTAAAACGTGCCAAACACACATAAAAGTACAATACCAAAAATCATTGAAATCCATAAAATATGTCTGTAAGTATGTCAACAAAGGCATTGACGTGGCAGTTTTTCAAATAGCCAAGGAGCGAAGAACAAAACAGAAACGACGAGATCCTCATGCAGCAAATGGGAAGATACGTCAACTGTAACGATTCAGCCTGGCGGATTTTCGGTTTTCCCATACAGGAACGCGAAAGAACTGTGCAACATCTAGCAGTACATTTGTAGAATGGACAGAGGGTTTACTTCACGAAAGACACCGCCAGAAGAACTGCAAGCGAAAAACCTGAGAACAAAATATTAACAGCTTTTAACCAGCTGTGACATACGGATCTAGTCGCACGTAGAACATAGTCTTTCAATCAGAAAACGAGGAATTCCGGTAGGACATCATTCAGGAATCATGAAAACTGGCACGGTAGGCCGAGTATACACCGTACATCCGAACGATGCCGTATCTTTCTGTCTTAGGATGTTGCTATACGAAATACGGAGACCAACAAGTTTCGAAAAGCTCAAGACTGTTGACGGTTACCTGTGCCAGACGTACTGAGAAGTATACCAGCGCTTAGGACTACTGGAAACCGACAACCAACCGTACAAGAGGCCTCACTCACAGCATCAGCAGAACAAATGACAGACTTACTCGCGATTATTCTAACACGTAACCCATCGAATCAAAAACAGCTACTGAACTTGTTCAAAGAGAGTATGAGTGTACCATATCCGATAAGCTCATCCTGAACTGACCATCGAATTCAACGGCGATATCTTGAATGAAATGTCGTGTGACGAGGGCCTCCCGTCGGGTAGACCGCTCGCCTGGTGCAAGTCTTTCGATCTGACGCCACTTCGGCGACTTGCGTGTCGATGGGGATGAAATGATGATGATTAGGACAACACAACACCCAGTCCCTGAGCGGAGAAAATCTCCGACCCAGCCGGGAATCGAACCCGGGCCCTTTGGATTGACAGTCTGTCGCGCTGACCACTCAGCTACCGGGGTCGGACGATATCTTCAATGACACATTCATTCCCCTAGAAGATAAATATTTTGCAAAAAAGAAGCCAGACCTTAGTAGTACTAGAGATGCAAGCACCACGAAAAGCTGCTATCAGGGTGCTAAACTTCGAAATTACAAAGGAAAAGACCTACATCAACGAACTATTTCAATACATTGCTCATAACAAACCACATCTCAAAGACAATCATAGGTACATTTACAATGTTATCATGGACCGGATCGACAACAGCATTCGTGGAATTATGTATTTCGGTGCACAAGGAGGCACCGGGAAAACGTTTCTAATAGATCTATTGCTGTCGGAAATACGTGCTAAACAAGACGTCGCGCTTGCACAGGCAACCCCCGGAACTGCACCCACATTATGGAACTACCAGGCCGCTCTACAACTGCAGCTGAATATATTCGAAGAACAATCCCCGGTATGTAAAATCTCAAGATCATTTGGACGGCGTGAACTTCTAAAGCCAGCTAAAATTATATTCTGGGACGAATTCACATTGGCATATAAAGAAAAAGATCACTCGAAGCCATGGACAGAACATTACAAGACTTGCGAGGAAACTCTGGAGTGATGGGAAGGGCTCTACTCACACTCTCAGGAGACTTTCGACAAACACTTCCACTTGTCCTCAAGTCAACACCGGCAGAAGAGATCAACGCATGCTTAAAAAATAACATTCTTTCCCACGCATTCAAATATAGTGACTAACAAGAAATATGGAAGTTGAACTATCGAGAGACGAAATAACAGCACATTCTTCTCAACAACTTTTACTAGTAGACGAAGGCACATATCTTACTCACCACACAATCGGCCTCATTAAATTCAACAGCGATTTGAAACATAGCCATTGCTGAAAAATGAACTCATCGACCAAATTTATTCAAACGTTGTTCACAACTATACTAGCCAGGACTGGATTCTAGAAAGGGCAGTTTCGGCAACTAAAAATAATGTTGTCACCCATATCAGCTTTAATACTCGAAAGAAAGTACCGAACGTATGACTGGAAAGTACAAAGTACACGCTCTATTTATACCCACAATAGCACTGATCTCTTATGAATTGCCATTCCAGTTTAAGAGACTGCAATTTCCAATCACATTAGCCTACAGTTTTACAAATAACAAGGCGCAAGGACGAAACTAAAAGCATTGTGATTTCAATGTCAAAGACTCCTGCTTCTCTCATTGTCAGCTATACGTAGGTAGGAGGAAAGTAGGAAATTCGAAAAATTTGTACCTCTATACCCTTGATAAGTAAATGAAAAATTTTTGAAACCTGGTAGTTAACGAAGGCAGGATTCGGTTACGATTGGGGACGGGGACGTAATCAGTTACTTATGGTTCTCTTTTTCAATTACACACATTTATTTTAAAACGGTAATTCCAGACTCAGCAATAAATAAAGACATCACACGTTATTAATGAAGGAATAAACAAGTGTGTAATTAATAGTGCTTTCAGTGCATTAAAATTTACCAAATGAGACACAGCAAATAATGTTTAAAAAAAAAAGCCAATGTGATACCAATTATAATTTTAAGGCAAGTAACCACAGTCACGGCTGAAAGACTTTAACGCCAAGAATGGCAATTATAAAAAATTTAACAAACAGCAGTGCAATAGCAAAGGTTAATGTAAAAGGACAAGCAACTGATCACCATACAGGTGAGACACAATGAAGGTAAACTTGGTAGCACAGTCATTTAAACCAGCTGTAATGCCAAGAATGGCAATTATATAAAAAATTTAGAAACATACAATAAAACAGAAAATAAAATAATAAAACACAAGGGCCAGTCACAGACAGTGCTCCAGGAAAGCAAACCGGACGCAATAAATAGTAATTGGAAGTCCAGGAAAGCTAATCAGATCCGCCTTCCCCAAGCACTCCACTCGCTGCCCTTCGCCTCGGCAACAATACGAGCAGCACCACGAACCCAAGTCACTGGATAATCGCAAGATCTCACAATGGTGGACGTTTCTCTACTTGAATCCAAATGTACTCAACTTAAAGCTTGCAGGATCCGGTTTCCGACGAGGTCGTGCACCCTAGTGACCACAGGTCTTCGATCCGGGAGTCCATGCAAGCTGCCAGCGGTTCTGGCGTGTTCTGGCACTGCGCTGACCTGGCTTCTCCTGAGTCCACCTACCGAACTGCATACTGACCCGAACCGCAAGAACAACAACGTCGCCCCAAAGATAGGGCCACAGTTACTACATATCGATAACCGCCGCTGCTGCCACTAGCGGACAGGCAACGCTTGCGAAACAAAGTGGCGCCCGTCAACACGAGACGAACAACCGCAACCATGACGACTAAACGATACTGTCTGGCCTCCAACAGAGGACGGAAACCTACATACAGCACCAACGTGAGCCGCAGCTTGGCTAAATTTTGTTAGTAAACAAGTATTGTAAATAGAATATATTTCCAACATTTTTTTTGGTTCTTATACTTTAACAAGTATTGTAAATAGTTAGAAAATGTTTTCAATAAATTTTCTTAGCCCTTATACCTTAAAGTTTATCCTCTTATTGCAACTACATCACAATCTCATATCAACTCCCTGATCATATCATCACAAGACGGTGCTCAACAACGAACGAAATTTCCACGTGCTCATTACATCCCTCACGTCACCAGGCGGCGTCCATCAGTAGTCACAGAAAGATCAGCACTAACGCTGAGCGATGATCCGTTGTGGCAATTTCGTTCTTCTCATCGCCGAGGTCGGAATTTGGCCTCTACTCAGGCCGGTGGAATGGCTGCAGAGATATCAGAATGGCATCCCGTTTCCTAGCCTGGATGTCCATACATTGACAATGTATGGACGATGGTGAGCTGGAGTTGAATGGTGCGAACCATCAGTAGGACGTCCCTGGTTAAGACAGTTCTTCATTCATAACAGTTACAGAGAGAGAATCATAGCTGGAGAGGAGATCGGTGGCTTTGTGACTTGGCAGTTCCTGTAGCGGTCACATGCAACTCAGCGGATCGGGAGGTGCTAACCTGTGGCTTCCGGCTTCGCTGAAGACGATGGCGTGCGCCCACTCTATGCACTGTACACCAACAACGTAGGCGAGCTCGGGCCAGTGGGCAGTGACGGATCAGCTGGAGAGGTAGCTGGTCAAGACTCGAAACCACGGCTGACTTGGAAGTCAGTGGAAGGTAGTCACCCAGCAGGTGACTCGAGGGTACAGTGCCGCCAAGCTGCTGCTTGGTAGCTTGTGCAGAGGTCTGCAACTGGCGACAGTAAACACTGGCGACAGAGGCTGGTTGCTTCATCCTGAACAGCAAGCGGCCTTCGTCTCGTGGGTTGGTGTTGCTGCGTCAGCGGGTGCACTTTGCACACCTGGACACAACTGAGCACAGTCTAAGAAACAGCGTCTGACTTGGGTGGTGTACAACTGAGCCAGTTGGATAGTGTTTCTTCAACTGCAGCATTTCCACCTCAGAAACCATATCTGCCGTGCTTTAATGTCGGGCAACAGGGACTTCAGTTGCCCAGATTTTCCTGTCTAATCAGCTCCTTCAAAAGCTCTGCCGTAGCTGTTAAACGTCTGTGTCCTGAACGACTGTTCTTAAGTTCTGAATACACGCTGTTGCTACGCGGTGCCTGCTCATCAAGCTAACGTGTGCTTCTCCCCCTATGACGCCATTCTGATGCTCGACACAGGTGCAGTTCATCACCCCGTGCAAACAAGTAGTGCAACACCATCGTTCGTTATATCCGTCTTGTGTTCACCTGTTCCACACATGTATCATAGGCTAGAGCTAAATAGTCCTACGTCGACGGTCCAGTACCCGATCATGAAGCAGAAATCCATGTGTCGTCTAGCACAGCACTCATTTGACGGTCATGATAGCGTACAATGCAGCAGGCGAAATGGCGTGAAATGGCCAGAGATGATCTAACAAGCTGATGTTGCTCCTTTCTCAGCGAGGAATCACTCTTGGACTTGCTTGTACTTTCTTTCGTTCCAAAAGGAAACAAGCATGATTATGTAATTCATGCCAAACAAAGAGTCATCCTTCAGTGGCACCTCTCTTAAACGTAAAGTAGCTTCTAAATTTGCTGACTTTAACAGAACCAAGTTTCTGTCTATTTACAATTTACATTACTTTAATCATGCAGAAAAACTATAAAACACAACAAAATTACGAAGATCTTTTTAAAACACCTGATACACTACTTTCGAAGCTGCAGTAGAATCGTTTGTCTCCAAACGTAAATGCAAATTAGAAAAGAAAAATAAAGTACTTTCAGGATTTACGTAAAACGCACTCCCTTCAGTAGAAACGATAATCTGTACTTACTAAACAGTTGTACAATTTCACCCACTGACTCGGACGCACTGTTAAATGGCAAGTCCAAACAAACGCTATTGTCATCAAGGACCCGTCAGGTTAAAAGTATTCCGTTGTGTCTGAACATTTGACAAATAAGAAACACTGCGTGGCACTATGAATGACGAGAGGCGTACGAGGTAATGCCGGATGCCAATGAATGGTCGAAGGATTATGAGAAACAGACACTTCACCTAAACAGTTAAACATAGAAAAGGTTCTAAAAAAGTTACCCATACAGACAGTTGTACCTAAAGGCATCACACATTGCTAATCGTGTATATAATTCATTCTTCATTAGTTGCGCCTTCGCCCTTAACATGGACGTAATGTTATGTCTCAACAGGTCAGGCTGTAATAAATTCCCCTATAATCCCTGTTGTTGTCACATAATACGAGTTTGTCACTTACTACAATGTATTAAATTGCTTGCTCTGTAGGTTTCTGTATGATGTGATGCTCATATTTACGTCGAATGGAGCCTGTAGTATGTGTGTATTTACAGATCCCAAATTGAAAAAAATCTGGTTATTCTGTAAACTCTGGAATTAATATGGCTATCCATAGAGTACACTTAATATAGAGGGCCGAACTAGTGACATAGTGAAAGGAATGATACGCTACATATATTTATAATGCCTCTGGTGTATTTATAGCAACATTAACTTAGAATGTAACACTTTGCTTTGCAACTCAGTTACTATGATGGTTTATTGAAAAGTGAAGGTGGTTATAAAAAGAAATTATATTATGTGTTTCGTAGAGTAAGTTTACAGTATCTGCGTTCCTTCTTGTGGGATTAATGTCTGCTTTCTTTCTCAGCGCCACACTACGTACAGACAGATTATTTCCTACAGCCTACCAATGATATAAGATTCGTTTTAATTATTTCAAAATGTTATTCCAGTATCAAAATCTGTTGATTTGCGTATAAAAAGTCTCTTTATTGATTTTATGTTCTCCAGTAACAGTCGTAAATGTTTTGCTTTGTTGAGTGTGAATTGTTGCAACCGAGAACGATTTTACAATTGGAGTACTAGCAGACTGACATAGTATTCAGAGAAAGAGATGGTTTTCCTTTAATTGGAGAAATGTTTTGCTTTGTTGAGTGTGAATTGTTGCAATCGAGAACGATTTTACAATTTGAATACTAGCAGACTTAGTATTCAGAGAAAGAGTTGGTTTTCCTTTTATTGGAGAAAGAATCTGATCAGTAAAGGCACATTCCTTCTCATCCATTCTAGTCAGTTTACGTATTTTTTTATTACAGCTGAGGACTAGAAACACAGAGAAAAAGCTTGACCATCTGCAGTTACTTAATAATGAAAATGTACGGCAGGAAATTGTATCATGTTAAATTCTCGACGCAAGAAAAAATGCGTGAAACGAAATAAACGTAACACTTTTCGGCTTTTAGGGTGTTCATTAAATACGATGCGAGGGAGAAACACAATTATGCGGAAAAGACTTTACAATTTCTTTCAAAAGAGCCACGCCTGTACCGGAAACTTCCATTACGGTTCGCTCGAGCGGCAAATTAGGCCTCCTAGCTGCTTTACTTGCATGGAATTTCTTCTTCCTCCGTAAACGGAGAAACAAAGACCTGTGACACGAGAGGTTTCATTTATTCATGCGGAGTGCCGTGGCAACAAACGCAAAAAAGGAGAGTTTACCATTAATTTAGGAATAGAGCTACAACAGCTCTTTCGGGAAATGTTTCAGCACATTTATTCGATAAATAACGGTCGCATGCAATGACTGTAAACTATGTTTGTTTAATTGACTGTGCCATACTGCTGCAATAGAATTACTTAATTTTCTTTATTTCCGCTCTGTTGAATGAAGTTACAGCTTCAATTTGCTCTCATTTATTTCAGAGAATTGTCTTTACTCTGCCACTCCACAGTGGTGCACTGAAGTCCAGTTTTTGCTTTCTGTTGGCGAAACTATTTTATATGCCATTAACTTACTGACTGCATTAATAAAAAGCAGTACAATAATATGTAGAATGAATGTGAAGTAACTCTATAAAAACGCGAAACAACATTCTTATTTTTAGGACAAGATTCAAATGGCAGTGATGTACTACCATGGAACCCAACCTCTTGTCGGAACAGTCGTTTGACTGTAGAAAGACCAGTAGAGATCACTCGTCTACATGGCTGTTAACGCAGTTGCAAATTAATATTCTGACCACGCAAATACCAGCGAACACAATTTGAGATCAAGCAGTCTTTAATGCGTATAACTGAAATTCATTACAGTAAATGAGATTTCGAAATGCAAGTTTCAACTCGAAATTTAATGACGAAAATTTTTATAGCACCCGGAAACCGGGACTCCTACCTAGTAACCCCTGTCATTGTTAATTAACCACGAAAAGCATAAATGTGGATTCCATAACAAGTAACAGGATAAACGAATGTTTGAACTTGAAATGACATGACGTAAATTTGTGTTGGAAAGAGATTTATCGAATTCTTAATTGCGCACGATAAAATGTTGAATCTCGAACGTTTTGACAAGTAGTTAGATGATGAACTGAAGTGACTGTACGAAAAAGTTTTGCCTCACCCTTATTCGAACCTAGCAGTTATAGCCGCAGTTTCCTAGCCGTAAATAGATGTAAAATCTTGATTTATGTCAGTAAAACGTCATTTATGTCATCGTTGTTGACTACACATGAAGAGACCTTAGCTGTTGAATTAATTTTCATCAGCAGGTAGGCGCGGCATATTTGTACTGAAACGATGTAATGAATTGTTCTGTGTCTGACCGGGAATCGAAACCGCCACCAGTCTTATCACTGACAGATGGTTGCTAAAGCCTATGCTTATTTTTCACCTGTATTTGAATGTAGGCAAGGTACAGCTTGAAATAACGGGATGAAAGGTTTCGTGCCAGATATGGATTCTAACAACGACACGCCTGTTACTTTATATGACGACTGGTTCTTTAACAACGTAAGATTTCCGGTATAAGAAGACTTACTGATGACAAAGTTTCAACTTGCTGTGACCTCCGCTTTTGTCATGGTCCAGCCTACATCGACTCTCATACAGTATAGGTTGCGAAGGGATACCCTGTAGAATGTCTATTTGGAGCCATGGTGCAAGCCTTCTTCTTTCAGCTGGTATTGCTAAACGTGAAGGTGGGTCTCTCGGTGTACGTTAAAATTAACGCCTGAAGAGTGAATCAGACCTTAAGCATTTCAAGGCAGAATCATTCCAGCAGACCACCAAACTGCATATTTAGCTGGATCATGATTTCATCGTAATGAAGGATACTCCACACACAACGAAAATTTGATTCCTTTGAGTGGGATTGTAGCCTGTTCAAAACATTCGTTTTCTGGTTAGTCCACAGAGCCAGTCACTAGATGCCTAGGCTACTCAATGCGCACTTCGAGCTTGATTTTCTAATCACTGAAATAAAATCACATAACTGCCAGCTACACGAACTGTTAACATGGTAGAACGCGGAAATTTCTGCAGGAAGTCTTGCTTTCCACATCAGCTCATGTGGTTTCCTATATATTTATGGTCGCATTAAACCATTTACCGCTGTGATGAGACAGTTCGCTCGTTGCATATGTACCTCCGTCCCCATATTCCGTCTGCGGTGGAGCATGAGCGGAGAGGTTACTGTTACTGCAAGCATTCTGATTCGAAAACAATGGACATGAATTTCATACAGCATAAGTTCTTTCCCTTGGGGCCTGCAGTGCAAAATATGTCTTGTAGTAAATTGATTACGATAATGATATAACGGTTATACTGCTCTTTATATAAGGTACACCCCAAAATGAAATTTTACATAGAACACGTGACCTACAAAACAATTAAGTTTATCGTCTTAACTACTAAAAAAAAATCAACAACAATCATTATTTCGAAATCTACAGATGGACTGTATTATAAGCGCACTTTCATGTCATCCCAAAGCCCACAAATTCGCTTTTTTAACAGACTGATAAATGTGCCACTAAGACAAAGCAGTTCAGATGAATGTAAACGATAGAATACGTAGTCCAAGAAAATGATTATGACCTCAAAATTATGCCAAACCTATCCTACATTAAAAGACAATCAAAGAGGCTCAAAATTTATAAAGAAATAACACACCTAGACAAACAAAACGAAGACGAAGAAAGCGACATACGGAACCACAATTTATCTAGGCAATGTCTCAAACAAAATTAATATAGTATTCAACAAAACCAACATATTCTTCGCATATCAAAACACACACAGCCCAAAAAACAAAACCTATAAAAACATTTTGACCATTCACACTCATAGCAAACCAGCCATTTATAAAATTTTATGAAATGAATGCCACAAATTCTGCATAGAAAAAACCGGCAGAGACTTCAAGATAAGATGTAAAGAACGGTGGACGTTTTATATACTAGTATAGCACTTTCAGGCTCTGAAGCACTACAAATCGAGAAAAAAGGATTACTCTTGGCTAGGTTTGTAACACTGAAACTGCATATTTGTTGCATAAGCAAGTATAAATACGAAATCTACCAAACACGGTACGATAGCTTCGGAAACTGCGAAATCGAGATTCCGTTAGACAATACGCCTTTGTTACACATCAGGGACACAGGACACATGACCTAGTTAGCAAATCAGTACATAGAATAAGATTAGATTACACATTATGTAATTAGCCAATCGTATCATCATGTTTTCAATGGGTGAAAACACAAACGAATGAAACATTTTAAGAATGAAACACGAGTGGATATACCAATGGAATGTACAAAATGTCCGTTACCAAGCAAAGCATTGCTATAACATACCAGTAATGCTTAGGAAGCATCTGTTTCCCCGAAAGGCACGGAATAGTACTCGCTGGTCGTGCTTGCAGCATTTTTCGAAAGAATTATTCCAGTACAATTCCGCAGGGTGGGTCAATTTTACCTGCTTCAACAAAAGGGTGACGTAATATTTCTTCCTGGCAACGCGCTCGACGGAATGTATATACTCAGCTAGGTGACTCGCCATATGGTGGGCTTTCACCTCTGACGTCCTGCCACATTCTGTCCACGTTGTTTGTGTAAATGGACCCATCTTTCGTGTCTACGTTCAGACTATGGTGAACTTTAAGGTGCAGAAAACCTTCAGTACCTTGAGTGTTGTAAGACCTGAAGCAGTCGCTAGAGATCTTCGTCCCAGGAAAAATCTTTTCTTTTATTATTCTGAACAACAATTCCTTAGTTCGAAATTCAACATTTTCTACTTATTGTGCATGTGAAACACCACTGGCAACTTTATAACTGTAAATAACAAGTGCATAGACAGAAAATTGCGACTTACATTGAATAAAATCTGGAGTCATGATATCTACGGTGGTTTAATAACAATGTCACCGGGTCCTCCCCTTTAATGTTCTAGCGATATTGCGATATTGAATGGAAGCATTTTTGGTCCTTCTTTGAACTGCACTGAACACCCATTTTCCAGCGACATCAGGGCCTCTATTGTGTTTGCTTTTCCCAAGTTTCGCTTCTCCAACTAACAACTAAAGTGTTGCTTTCCTAACTAACTTAACCTCTGGCTGCGCTGCAGATCGGTCTGTTAGCACAACCAGATGTTTTGCTATCACAGGCGTTGGAGTCGCCAATGCTGAACTACACTGTTGCATTCAAACCTAACGTAGACCTCTGTTTACCCTACAGATCAGTCTGTCACAACACTCCTGGACATCGCAACCTGTTCGTAGGATAACAGTCAAGTATTTGTAACAAGGAAGAATATAAAAGTCACTATTTCAGTCTTAGCATTTTCACCCTTGATAACTAAACCGTCCTAGAATTAATGATTGCAGTTGGTACCGTAACAGTTCGAGGTTCCCCCTAATATTTTGGGCAGGACAGTTGTCAATACAGAGTGTAAAAGGCATTCTGTAGTTATCGTGTATGTGAAATACCACTGGAAACCATAAATTTCGACTTCCTTTCAATAAAACAATGAGTTACAAAATTTATAATCGTTTACTAACAATGTCAGAAAGTCCTCCACTTTAATGTTCTAGGACTAAATTTTGTTACGTCCAGGTCGTATCACATGCTCGGATATCGCGGTAAGGGAACCACGACATATTCGGAATAAAAGAACCATAAATTTTTCCCAAACAATAGTGGCAATATCACTTCTTCAATCACATCGGTTTAAGATATCTTATATCCCAGCCTAATCATATCTCTGTCCGAAAAAAAAAGCAGAACCAGAATTACATATGAAACTGGCTATAGCTCCACTAATTTCTATATTGCATCTATTTTAGTTTGTGTGTGCGCGGGACATTGTCGTTGACTGAATAGATCACGTCTGCTACGCTCGCTCTATTTAGCTAACTACACTCATGCTCATAAATTAAGGATAATAGCAGAATGTGGTGCCACACAACGTGGCACTACACAAAACTGGCGCTAATAGCATAGGCACATAGGTAACACACGCGACACAGATCTGTAAGTCCAAGTTATTGGTGATAAGTTGAGAAAACTGTACCGAAACACCTGAGCCACAAGACACCACAGTTTCCTGGGCATGCAACCCGACATCAGTAAGGGATATGATCAACATGCACACGTACACAGCCTCTACAACGGGTTGACACACTCTGGATCAGGTGGTCTATCAGCTGCTGGAGTATAGCCTCCCAATCTTGCACCAGTGCCTGTGGGAGCTCCTGAAGTATCCTAGGGGTTTGAAGACGTGCAGCGATACGTCGACCGAAAACATCCCAGACGTGCTCTATGGGGTTTAGGTCTGGAGAACAGGCAGGCCACTCCATTGCCTGATATCTTCTGTTTCAAGGTACTCCTCCACGATGGCAGCTCGGTGGGGCCGTGCGTTATCATCCACCAGGAGGAAGGTGGGACCCACTGACCCCTGAAAAGGCGGACATACTGGTGCAAAATGACGTCCAGATATACATGCCCTGTTACAGTTCCTCTGTCAAAGACATGTAGGGGTGTACGTGCACCAATCATAATCCCACCCCACACCATCAAAACACGACCTTCATACAGGTCCCTTTTAACGACATTGAAGGGTTGGTATGTGGTTCTTGGTTCACGCCAGTTGAAAACCTGGTGAGAATCACTGTTCAGACTATACCTGGGCTCGTCCGTGAACATAACCTGGGACACTGTTCCAGTGACTATGTACTGATTTTTTATTTAAAATTTCTGCTACCAGTAGCAGAAATTTGAAATAAATAATTATCCCATACAGTCACGATGCACAAACATAGCCATTATGGCTGAAAATAATTATACCATGTACTGTGTTCTGGACACCAGGCTGTACGTGCTCGCCTGTGACCAGGGGTCAGTGGAATGCACCTTGCAGGTCTCCAGGTGAATAAACCATGTCTATTCAGTGGTCTGTAGACTGTGTGTCTGGAGACAACTGTTCCAGTGGCAGCGGTAAGGTCCCGAGCAAGGGTACCTGCAGTACTCCGTAGCCGCCTGCGGGCACTGATGCTGAGATATGGGTCTTCTTGTGGTGTTGTACACTGTGGACGTCCAGTACTGTAGCGCCTGGAC
Source organism: Schistocerca serialis cubense (assembly GCF_023864345.2). Lineage (NCBI taxonomy): Eukaryota > Metazoa > Arthropoda > Insecta > Orthoptera > Acrididae > Schistocerca > Schistocerca serialis. The sequence goes on along the minus strand of NC_064638.1, from coordinate 196,140,350 downwards.
ACTTTTCCTATCTGCTGGAATCGTTGCCATAATCTTGAGACCACACTTTGTGACACACGGAGGGCCCGTGCTATGACCTGCTGTGTATCATCAGCCTCCAGTCGCCCTACTATTCTACCCGTAATAACGTGATCAATATGTGATCTTTAAGACATTTTCAACGCACAGTCACCATTAGCACGTCTGAAAACGTCTGCACACGTACTCGCTGCACCGCTTCTGACAGGCACCCACACACCTTAGCGTATGTGGACTGCTGCCAGCGCCACCGTGCTACGATCTCAGGTCAGATGCACCGCATGGTCATCCCCGAGGTATTTTAAACACGCAAACCGCCCACCGGAGCGTTGTTTCACCGTGTATCAGCATTATCCTTAATTTATGAGCATGAGTGCAGATCGCGTGTGCTGTTCTCAGATTGTCTGACAAAAGCACTCGGTACAGCGCAATCTTGATTTCACAGTTTCCGAAGCTATCGTGCCGTGGTTGTGGATTTCGTATTGCAGTGTCAGTCCTACAGCACATGAAAGGCTATTTTCTTGTCGGTGTACAGTGCCTGAAAGTGCGATACCGATGTATAAAAATTTTAGCCAAGGAGCACACTAGAAGCAATGAAAACAACCCATCCACATTCCTTCAACATCTGCAAGTAGAAAAACACGACGTAAACGAAGCACTGAAATTCTTCAATATTACGCAAAATGGAGCAGTCATGAACATCGTTGAAGAAATAGAGATATATTCACATGCTCACATTAACCCTCTAAATTTACTCAGTTAAATAATCGATCTCAAGCACAAAAAGTATATTGAAAACTTTATTAATATTATAATGTACAAAAACCGGTGAAATAAACAAACCAGGGATACTCAGTAACACACGTCAACAGTAACAGGACCATCATACACCATAACAAAACTATTACGCAAACATAAAAACAATAAAAATCAAAGATAGTGTCAACACAAACCAGGGAAAATTTCAGCTAAAAAACATAACCGGAACCAGGCTTAAAAAGTTAATCAAAAGATAACTGAATTTCCACACATCGCCTACTTCTAGTAGTAACTATGTAAACGTGTAATATCGCAAAAACTAATTTATACATTTCAAAAGGGTTTTGCATCACCATTGTTCTCAGAACTACTGAAGATAGATGTTGACTGTGGATATTGTATCACAGACACAGTCGGTTTGACTGTTCAGGTGTGTCACTAAGAACACCCAAAAAGATGTAAACAACCATGCATGAGCAGCGCCTATTAGACAGACGATCAGTTCCGGTCATTCCACCAGGCAGGAGGTACACGGCTCGTGTTGTCTGTAGCTCAACCGTGCCTAGACGGTCAATACCGCGGTTCGATTGCGTCCACATTGTTACTTTGTGCCAAGGAGGGCTCTCAACAAGGGAAGTGTGCAGGCACCTCCGAGTGAGCCCAGGCGATGTTGTTCGGACATGAAGGAGATATAAAGAGACAGGATCTGTTGATGACATGCCTCGCTCAGGTCGCCAAACGGCTACTACTGCAGTGGATAACTGCTGCCTGCGGATTATGGCTCGGAGGAACCCTGACATCAACGCTACCATCTTGAATAATGGTTTTCGAGCAACCACAGGACGTCATGTTACAACTGTACGCAATAGGTGCGTGATGCGTAACGTCAATCCCGACGTCCATGGTGAGGTCGATATTTGAAACCACAACACCATGCAGTGCGGAACAGATGGGCCCAACAATATGCCGAATGGACCGCTCAGGATTGGCATCACGTTCTCTTCACCGATGATTGTGGCATATACCTTCAACCAGACAATCGCCGGAGACGTGTTTCCAGGCAACCCGGTCAGGCTGAACGCCTTAGACACAGTGCCCAGCGAGTGCAGCAAGGTGGTGTTTTCCTGCTGTTTTGGGGTGGCATTATGCGAGGCGGACATACAACTGTGGTGCTCATGGAAGGCACCGTAACGACTGTACGATACGAGAATGCCATCCTCCGTCTGATAGTACAATCATATCGGCAGCATACTGGCGAGGCATTCGTCATCATGGATGACAATTCGCGCCCCCATCGTGCACCTCTTGTGAATTACTTCCTTCAGGATAACGTCATCGCTGGACGAGAGTGGCCAGCGTTTTTCCACACAATGAACCGTATCGAACATGCCTGGGCTAGATTGAAAAGGGCTTTTATCTACCACGTAACCCACCAACCACTCTGAGGGACCTACGCCGAATTGCTGTTCAGTAGTGGGACAATCTGGACCAACAGTGCCTTGATGAACTTGTGGATAGTATGCTACGACCAATACAGGCATGCATCAATGCAAGAGCACGTGTTACTCGGTATAATTGGTACCGGTGTGTACAACAATCAGGACCACCATTTCTGAAAGTTTCGCTGTATGGCTTTACAACACACAGTGTTTTCATGAGCTATAAAAAGGTCAGAAATGATGTTTAGATTGATCTCTATTCCAGTTTTCTGTACAGGTTCGGGAACTCTCGGAACCGAGGTGATGCAAAACTTTTTTTGATGTTTGGCTATCTAAAAATCAGATGTAACAGTACGTATACAACGAACGTCCAAGCAGCTTCTAAATACAAATTGCAACGAAGACAGCATAAGGCATAATTGGCATTACTCGTAAGGTAAAAACACCGGCTAATGTATAATACGAGGGTTGTCCAGAAAGCCAGTTCCGATCGGTCGCTAAATGGGAACGACAGTGAAAATCAGAAACATTTTATTTGCAAGAATTAGCTGCACTTTCCAGATACTTCTATGTATTGTCACCGTTACTACTTATACATTTGTCGTAGCGCTGTATCAACTTTCCAATACCGTCGTAAAAGACGGCAGCCGCCAGTGCTTTCGACCAATTCTCAATGCTGGACTACAGATCGTTGTCTGTGCCAAAATGTTGTCTTCATAGCCAGCGGTTCATGTGAGCAGAGGTGAAACTCAGAGGGAGACACGGACTGAATTGTGGGTAATCAAATATTTCCAATTGAAGATGTTGCAGGAGCATCTGCATTGCCCCTGCAGAATGCGGCTGAGAATTGTCTTGAAGAAGAAAACGCACGACAGCTAAGTAATTTTGGCTGCATAGCTCAGGCGAAATTTCTCACCAGGCTCTCGTACGTGGTGGGAGACACTATTGTTCTAGGTACCTTTATGTGCTCTCTGTGTGCTCAGAACTAAAAAGAACGACGTAACGCGATCGACGGGCGTACTAGATACACTGTCCAATATACCTGTGTGAAACTGTATCGGATGTTCACTGTGGTTTTCATTTAGCGACCGATCGGAACTTACTTCTCTGGATAACCCTCGTACCTTTACGACTATAGTTACAGTTAACAATATCAATATTATCATCTATTAATGTGTTTACAGTTCACCTGACGATAGCAAATGCCGAAATGAACCCATTGTGTTTTAAACAATAAAACTAATTCAAAGAGCAGTATAACTGGTATATCATCATCGTAATATACAGTGAGATCCGCATTTCCGCACGGACACGACAGACGCCGACTTGTGGACGTAAATATCTAGTTAAAGGCGACCGATGGAGTGTAAATAGGTGGAAGGATTGCAATAAAACTTCGTCACTTATGTGTTACGCTTTAGGACGATCAATGGTGCCTTGATGCGGTCGAATTGTGAACTGGGAAGGTAGATTTCGTATCTCACACTGCAGAGGTCCTTAAAGTCGTCGCCGTGGTATCGCACGCAGTAGTAGGTTTGAGGGTGTTAAGTCTCTATCCGTTGAAATTTCAGACAGTGGCATGGAGTGTGCTTTGTAAAGATGCAGAGCTGTAAAAAAAGTGATCGTGTACTGTGAGTCATGTACGGTGGTAGCATTTGAAATAGTTTAACGTGGGCAGTGCCGTCCGTGCATTAAAAATAGATCTTTGCAACATGTACCATCATTTATTGATGTCCAGGGATTCGACGCGTTAATTAGCTACGACTGCTAGCTGAGGACATGCGCCGCGTGCGACTGTTTGCGGACACAATGTCCAAAAATCGTCTACACAGAGTATGCGACATCGAGCGGTACAAGAAATATTTCGCATTCGCCAAACCCTACTTATGCAGAAAGAACTGATGGTATAAGTTCCGTCAGCTCTTTGTCAACACCCATCAGTTTTGCATCGCAACGGGAACAGAATGATGACGCCATTGTACTCATTATAGGTCAACCCAGTTTCCCGACGGTTATTGATTCAGACAGGGATAATGTTAGTGCTGCTCTAACAAATCTGGAGCGTTCAGCTGTTCGCTCTGGGGAGGCATGGCCTCATGAAGATAACTATGAAACTATGTGGTCTCACCGCCAGACACCACACTTGCTAGGTGGTAGCCTTTAAATCGGCCGCCGTCCGTTAGTATACGTCGGACCCGCGTGTCGCCACTATCAGTGATTGCAGACCGAGCGCCGCCACACGGCAGGTCGAGAGAGACTTCCCAGCACTCGCCCCAGTTGTACAGCCGACTTTGCTAGCGATGGTTCACTGACAAAATACGCTCTCATTTGCCGAGACGATAGTTAGCATAGCCATCAGCTACGTCATTTGCTACGACCTAGAAAGGCGCCATTACCAGTTACTATTGATACTGTGAATCATGTACCGTCAAGAGCGACGTTCACCATTAATGGATTAAAGTTAAGTATTCCACCAGCTACGTCCGTTTTTCTAAATTCTAATTTCCTTGTCCTGTTCCAGACCTCACGCCAGCCTGCGTGAGCTAAAACGCGTGCCTTTCGGCTTCCTCTCATAGTTGGTTGGCTGTCTTGCCAATCCACAACATTTGGCGACGAGGCCAATTCGCGTTCGTAACTATACTGCCCTGATTTACTTGTGTAATGGCTTCGCCACAATCTCCAGATGTACTGTCCGCATTTTATCGCTTACAGAACCAGCAGACGCAGGTCTTGCTGGATGCCCTTGGACAGCTTATCCAGGGTCAATGTGCAATGCAAAACGATGCGGCGGCCGCCGCTCCACCGCTCACGCAGCCACAACACGCAGTTGCACCACCTTTTCGTCCTTTTGATGCTGCACTGGAAAGCTGGACGGAGTGGTCACGCCAATTTGGATTCCATCTCGCCGCATACAGAATTCAAGGTAACGAGCGGCAGCCTTTCTTATTATCCTCCGTAGGCGTCCAAACGTACTGCGTGATAGTGAAATTATTTCCCCGACGCGACGTAGCATCTCTGTCCTACGACGAAATTTTGTCTGCATTAGATACATATTTCAAAGAATTAGTCAATGTAGTTGCCAAACGGTATACCTTCTTTCGTACAAAACGTACGGCAAGTCAGACTACTAGGGTGTGGGTTGCAACTTTGCAAGGCCTTACTAGGGATTGTGCTTTTGAGTGTCAATGTGGACTCCCTAATTCAGATACTATGGTACATGATGCAATTGCACAGAACGTTTCTGATGTTCGTATACAGGAACAGATTTTGAAACTCGTCGATCCCTCCCTTCAACAAGTGATAGACATATTGGAGCGGCAGGACACGCTTGACTTTGCTCAGGAATCATTTGAAACTTCACCAGCCATGTATCGCATTACCGGCCCGCTGGGTGCACTGCACGGAACAGTAAACAGCCCTCGCGCCCGTCCACGCAGCTGCCACCAGGCTCTCAGCCACGTGTGCCACGCAGGCAAGCAAATCCAGTGCTAAAATTATGCCCGCGGTGTGCTACTAGACATTCACGTGAGAATTGCCCGTCACGCCCGGCTATTTGCTTTTTCTGTAATAAAAAAAGACATATTCGGAGTGTTTGCCAGAAAAAGCTCAGATCGGACACTCACAACAATTCCAGGCCCTTTGCATCACGCCGGAATCGGAATCGAACCAAGGATACTCAGGCTCGTGACACTTCGCCCATGGAAATTGATGTAGTTCATTCCACTCCGCCCAGTGCCATTCTCTCTAACAGTGACTGTGTTCGTCCCACAAAAAGTGTGCGTCGACATCGCCAGAACTCCCGTCAAGTTGCAATTGATTTCGTACCAGTGTCAGTTCACGTTGCACGAGAAAGTCGCTCTTGTCGTCAGCAGGACAATTAACCTTTTTTTAGACTTGGACACTAACGGCAAAGTGATACCATTCCAGCTCGATACCGGAGCTGCAGTTTCACTGATCAATCAAGACACGTACAAACAGCTGGGCACACCTCTGCTGCGTGCCACAAATGTTAAGCTAACTACATATTCAGGTCATGGGCTCCCTGTGTTAGGACAGTGCAGCCTTCTTGCAACATACAAGGGACAAACAAAACTTGTGTCATTGTACATCCTTCATTCTTCTTCTGCAGTGAACTTGTTTGGTTTAGATTTGTTTCAGTTGTTTAACTTGTCTATAGTCAATCAGGTCCTATCAGTGAACCAGACTGTGCCTTCAGACAGTGTTTCTCGTCTATATGACGAATTTGCAGACATTTTTGCACTGGGCCTTGGTTGCGCTAAGAACTATAAAGCACATTTGGAACTGAAAGTCAACGCGCAACCGAAATTTTTCAGAGCGCGCATTGCGTGATGAGGTCGCAAAAACATTACACGATTTGGAATCACAAGGTGCAATTGAACGTGTGCAGGCTTCTCTCTGGGCATCACCATTAGCAATTTTGCAAAAACGTTCCGGAAAATTGAGACTTTGTGTGGACTTCAAGGCAACAGTGAATCCACAACTAGTGACTGCAACTTTTCCTTTACCCCGCCCGGAAGAACTGTGCCCGGGTAAATATTTTTCGAAATTGGACCTAGCAGATGCGTACTTGCAAATACCGGTGGATGAAGACTTCCAGCGCGTTTTGGTGGTTAACACGCATCTTGGTTTGTATCGATTCAAACGACTGCCATTCGGGTGTGCATCCGCCCTGCATTGTTTCAGCAATATCTGCAAACTGTTTGTGCGTCGGTCCCTACTGCAGCAAACTATCTGGACGATATTGTGATCTCCGGAAAGACAGAAGAAGAACATTTAGCCAATCTCAGAACATTATTTCAGGTCTTGCGACAAAATGGTGTTCGCTTGCGGAAGGACAAATGTGTTTTTTTTGCTTGTGACTTACCCTATCTGGGACATGTACTCAATGCCCAAGGCATACATCTTAGTCCCGAGCACCTCCGTGCCATACAAGACTTGCCATCGCCGCAGAATTTGAAGCAGCTACAGAGTGTGCTGGAAAAATTAATAATTATCATCGCTATGTGCGCCACGCCTCTTCCATTTCAGGTACATTCACACAAACAAAGAATGAGAGAAGTTGCGATGGCTGGTGGGAGGAATTTAAAATGATCCGCTCATAGCACATGCTGATTAGTATAACAATTTCTACAAAGAATGTAGGGTGGTCCATTGATAGTAAGTGGGACAAATATCTCACGAAATAAGCGTCAAACGAAAAAACTACAAAGAACGAAACTTGAAGCTCGAAGCGGGAAACCAGATGGCGCTATGGTTGGCCCACTAAATGGCGCTGCCATTGGTCAAACGGATGTCAACTGCGTTTTTTTTTAAATAGGCACCCCATTTTTATTACATATTCGTGTAGCACGTAAAGAAATATGAAGGTTTTAGTTGGACCACTTTTTTCGCTTTGTGACAGATGGCGCTGTAAGAGTCACAAACGTATAAGTACGTTGTATCACGTAACATTCCGCCAGTGCGGACGGTATTTGCTCCGTAATACATTACCCGTGCTAAAATGGACCGTTTAACAACTGTCGAAAAGGTCGATATCGTGTTGATGTATGGCTATTCTGATCAAATTGCCCAACGGGCGTATGCTATGTATGCTGTTCGGTATCCAGGACAACGACAGCCACGTGTCCGGACCGTTCGCCAGATAGTTACGTTATTTAAGGAAACAAGAAGTGTTCAGCAAATGAAACGTCAATCACGACCTGCAACAAATGATTATGCCCAAGTAGGTGTTTTAGCTGCTGTCGCGGCTAATCCGCACATTAGTAGCAGACAAATTGCGCGAGAATCGGAAATCTCAAAAACGTCGGTCTTGAGAATGCTACATCAACATCGATTGCACCCGTACCGTATTTCTATGCACCAGGCATTCCATGGCGACGACTTTGAACGTCGTGTACATTTCTACCACTGGGCACAAGAGAAACTACGGACGATGACAGATTTTTTGCACGAGTTCTATTTAGCGACGAAGCGTCATTCACCAACAGCGGTAACGTAAACCGGCATAATATGCACTATTGGGCAACGGAAAATCCACGATGGCTGCGACAAGTTGAACATCAGCGACCTTGGCGGGTTAATGTATGTTGCGGCATTATGGGAGGAAGGATAATTGGCCCCCATTTTATCGATGGCAATCTAAGTGGTGCAATGTACGTAATGTTCTACCGATGTTACTACAAGATGTTTCACTGCATTATAGTATGGCGATGTACTTCCAACATGATGAATGTACGGCACATAGCTCGCGTGCGGTTGAAGCGGTATTGAATAGCATATTTCACGACAGGTGGATTGGTCGTCTGAGCAGCACACCATGGCCCGCACCCGGATTTCTTTCTGTGGGGAAAGATGAAGGATATTTGCTATCGTGATCCACGGACAACGCCTGACAACATGCGTCAGCGTATTGTCAATGCATATGCGAACATTACGGGAGGCGAACTACTCGCTGTTGAAGGAATGTCCTTGCGCGTATTGTCAAAGGCATTGAGGTTGACGGTCATCATTATGAGCATTTATTGCATTAATGTGGTGCTTACGGGTAATCACGCTGTAACAGCATGCTTTCTCAGAAGTGATAAGTTCACAAAGGTACATGTATCACATTGGAACAACCGAAATAAAATGTTCAAACGTACTTACGTTCTATATTTTAATTTAAAAAACCTACCCGTTACCAACTGTTCGTCTAAAATTGTGAGCCATATGTTTGTGATTATTACAGCGCCATCTATCACAAAGCGATAAAAGTGGTCCAACTAAAACATTCATATTTCTTTACGTACTACACGAAAATGTAATAAAAATGGGTGTTACTATTTTGAAAATCGCAGTTGATATCCGTTTGACCTATGGCAGCACCATCTAATGGGCCAAGCATAGCGCCATCTGGTTTCTCCTTCAAGCTAGACTAGTTTCGTTCTTCGTAGCTTTCACGTTTGACGCTTATTTCGTGCGATATTTATCCCGGTCACGATCAATGGACCACCCTGTATAACCATTATTTAACTTGTTGTGCCTCCTGCATGCAATTACTTTTACACACTATTACTACTCGCGGGACGCAGGCTATCTACTGGCTTCCTGTTACTCAGTACTGATGCTCTCGAGGTCTGCGACTGAACTGGATTACCAGCGATGACCGGCTGATTAAATCAGCGTTGGCAGGGGGCGCTGTACTCTGTCTTCCTGAAAGTGTGGCGCTGCCCGTTCTTTTCAAAGGCGCTCAGGTCAGAGTCTTCTTGATGCCGTTTCGCGGCGCTGCGCTGCTCGATATGCAGTCGATGCTTAAAGACTGCAAACAACATAGTCAGAGCCGATCAAAGCTGATGTATATCCCTTGGGTATGTTTACTTGTGAGCAGCATTGCTTTTGGGCACAAGAACGCGCAATCCCATGCCACAAGTGTGACAACTGTGCTATTATAGTCGTGTCACTGGTTACAGTCCTGGTGCCCCAAGGATCTGTCCTCTCCTCTACCTTCTATACACTGTGGATATGCCACAGCATTCACCCCCCCCCCCATGCACCTTCTCGAGTACGCCAATTACACTGCCTTCCTTACCCTCGCCCCCACCCTGTGACTCTCCCAGCACCTTCTCCAATCCCATATTGACCAGTTCACCACTTGGTGTAACCAGTGGCTGCTCAAGGTCAATCCTTCCAAAACCAAGGCAATCATTGTAGGCAAAACCACCCCTTCCTTCTGCCTCCTTGATTTTTATGTTAACGTCTATGGCTCTCCTATTCACGTCACCCTAACCCTCGAGTACCTTGGTGTCACTCTTGGCCGTTGCCTTTCCTGGAACCCCCATCTCTGGATGATCCAAGCCAAGGCACGTTCCTGACTCCACCTCCTCAAATTCCTTTCTGGCCACACATGGGGTCTGGACCCCTCCACCATCCTCCACACTTATAAATCCCTCATCCGCCCCATCCTCTGCTATGCCCATCCCACCCGAATCTCTCTGCCCCTACCACCTACTATAAGCCCATCCAAATCCTTGAATGCCACGCACTCCGCCTCGCCTATCTCATCCGTCTCCCATCCCCCACACAGATCGTATATGACTTGATTCTCTTCCCACACCTGCTTTTCCTCGAATGGATACAGATCCTTTACACCTCCTGCAAGCTTGATCCCCCACACTCGCTCCCATCCTCACCCATCCCAGCCTGCTGCAGTCCCTGAATTCTATCATCCCACCTGCTCTCCATCTTCACACCCTCCATACCCTTTCCCAAGGTGGCTTTCGCCAACTACCCATCCCTGATAATGTCTTTGTCCCGTCCATCTACCCCTCATAGCAGCTCCGACTCTCCCCTGCCATCCCCCCTTTTTTCCCCCAGGGCTCCCTCTCTCCCTCCTGACCTTCCTTTTCCCCCCTCCTCTCTCCCACGTCTCCCACTTCCACCCCTCTCCCTTGGCTTGTAGCCCCCCCTCTCTCCTCCCCCCACTCTCCCTTCTTTCTCCCACTGGCTCCATCCTCATCCTTCCCGCCATCTTACCTCTCCTTTTCACCTGGAGGCAGCCCCCCTTTCCCTCGTCAGTGTATGTGCTTCGTCGCCAGTGTTTCCGTGTGTCATTGTCTCTCCATTTGTGTATAGTGTCTTTGTCAGTGTTTTCTACTACGTTCGTGTGTCCACCTGGACGTTTTCATCTGTTGGAACTGGTGCCACCCTTCATTACAGTGTCTTCCGTCGAACGACTTGTGATTTCATGTGCAGTGTTCATCTTGTGTTTACCATGTTTTTTATGTTTTCTATGCCGTCCGTGTATTCATGTTGTGTCTTTTGGCCGAAGAGCGGCGTATGTAGGCCGCTGCCGGCCCGACTCAGCTGAGGCATGAACTTACAATAAAGGAAAAAAAAATTACAGTCCTGTCACTCCTTACACTCTGGACCTAGCTGTCTCCGTTCAGCTTCTATTTGTTTCCTCATTTGAAGACGTTTATTGTCAACGAGCACTTTGCAAGTGACAATGAGGCCAGGGTGAACGTCCAAAACATGTTCACTCTGCAGAAGCCCGAATTGTGTGAAGTGAATATGTTGCAATTAATGTCAAGGTATGACAGGTGCCTTATTTCAGATGGTAAATATTTCAAAAAGCAGTTTAAGGTGTGTAGATTTTCCTACAGTAAAATATAGGTAAAAACAAATTGCTAATAATTTTTAGTACCCATATGGCACTTACTTTCTGGGTCAGCATTGTAATTTCAAGTACACTCAAATTTCCAGTTACAATAATGGATTTCTAAACATCAAAAACTTTAGACACAAATCAAATCATTTGAAAGTATTTCCTCACGATTTTTGATTCGTAGTTGTGATGAAACAGTACCATTCATTTTATGGGCTTAGCATGTCTTTCATAAACGAACTAAAGCGTCCGCAGAATTGCACAGGAAGGTCATGTATGCAAATAAACCTATGTTATGGTTGGTCACCCAAAGAAACATTTGTCAGGAGGGAAGCAGACTAACAGGTTTTGTCCCAGGCGTAATTGTTTTACACGAACGCCAACACAGTGTCATATATATGGAAGTGGTCCCCAGTTTTGTCACCGCTAAATCTATTGCAGTTCTGATGATTCATTTTGCTTCAGCTGCATAAACAGTTACTGCACCACGAATACCCCTTAATAACAGGCTGAATGCAAATGAGAACGATTGAGCATGTGTGTCCGTACAGCTTAATATTGGAAATTAAATCAGTGAGAACTCTGTATATCAGTTTGGCATAGCTTTAGAGGCATGCACGTTCAAATGGGCGTCATCGCAGATGACAGAGAATACTTCTCTGCATTTACACCAGATTAACGCTTTTGTTACGCCGTAAGAGTTCAAAGCTGTTGTCACTAGTGGAATCCATTTTCATAAAATCGCACAATTTAGTCGTACATGTAGAGTAATGAGAGAAATTGAGTGCTCAATGCCCTTCAGTTACGTCGATTAAAGCAATCAGACTTATAATCAGTTATTAGCCGGGGATAATGCTTGCTGGTCGAAATATATGGCGTCAGAAATTTCGCTTAACAGCTTATGGGTTAAATTAAATCGTAGCAACTGTTGCTCAGTGACAACAAATTATGTCGAATGTTCTATCACTCTTTGTGGACTAACATTCTATTTTCCCACATGAAAAAAAGATTAATGACTTCACGAATATGGTACTGTTGTGGACGAATGGAATGTCGTCAGATTTTCCTTATCCCAATACGTCCCAGCTGACGACACACAAATTCTGAAAGTCACCATTCGATGTGGTTTTGGTGGACATGTCGGAAATTTTTGGGAAGCATCTAACCTCAAATACACATTCACTAAGAACATGTGACATTACAGCCTTTATCACTGCGATTTTTAACATGTAAAAGTTTTTTTTCTGTATTTGCGTCAGTATGTGCGAACTTCTAACATATACCAATGAATGTTGTAACCAGATATCTTTGCCGCGCTCCTGAAAAGCGCAGAATATCACGATAGCTATAAACTGTTATACGCTGCTATCGATCAGTAAAAAAAACGATGCACTTATGTTTCAAAATAACAATTGCCAATTTTTTACTTCTGCAGAGAGCCGCGTCGCTGTCTAGCTGTTCTGTGAATGTGTTGCGAGACGGACGCAAAAGTATTGTGCTCCATACTGATATAATCATTTTATTGTAAAGTTAAGAGTTTAAGTGATTAAAAATATATGTAGCCACAAACAAGCGAGAATGTATATCGTGAAAAATTCGCTCCACCGCCACAATGGGTGGCCATGTTAATGTAAGTTTCCGTTTCATATTATAATACTTGAAGCCTTGAAGTTTATTTAATTTCAAAGAAAATCTCTCAACCTTATTTTCATTAGTTATACTTATGATAATCCTTCCTGGTTAAAAGATTTATGCAGCTTATGATCCAGCGTGTGTTCTGTCGGAACAGGAGGCTGTCGTGACGACATCGCTATAGTATTTATTCCAAGTTATTTCAGTTCCGTTTATATGTTCGTACAAATCCAGTACAAATCCAATCAGTTGGTCCCTTAGGTTTCTTTCATGTAACTTCCGTCTGTTTTCTCCGCGCGATCTTCCTCCGAAAAAAAAAAAATTTCTGTTCATTTTCTTTAGTAATTTTCGACATCGCGAAGGAGAAAAGACAGCCGCCTCCTGCTCCGAACGGAACACTACGACTTTCTAACGTCGGAGAGTACCGCACGAATTTTCCGCTAAAAGGTAATAGAGTTTCTTAAAGCTGGATCAATTACACATCTTGCTGCTGTTCTCCGACAAATCTGGTGTGATTAATAGTAATTTATTCTGTCACGACAAAAAGAACCAATTTTATTTTTACCAAAGCAACAAAGCTTTCAATTCAATTACTAAGGAAAAAAAAAATCATACCAGATCTGGCGCCCGAACAGGGACATGACTAAAATATTGAATGTGTCACGGTACTAATATATGATTGTCTTATTTCATGTATCGCTCTTTGGAACCCACTGCTGCATAAAATTACGGATGAGCAATAAATATACGCAATCTTGAAGGACGCGGTATTTACACAAATATCTTGGGATTTAATAAGACGCAGATTTGCAGTTTTGAAGACAACGCCGAGTGAGTACCAAATTTTCGTTTGCCATAGTTCTGTCTAAAGAGTAGCTCATTGACCTTCAAATTCGACCTCACTCTATCCTTTCTGTAGCTTAACGTAAAAAACCATTTTTTTTCTACGTAAATATTTGAACATTTTCTGTAACCTTTTGCTTGGCCTATTTGTTTTATACTGTAGTTAGTATTCTCGTGTAAGTTCAACATGGATGCCATTTCAGTCTTTTCTGTGTAACAGCGTTGGCAATCAATTGTTTCAACGGCGTTGACTCCATCTTGTCTTTTTGCTACAGACGTGTGTCAGTTATTACCCACGTAACATTAGACATTTGACGAACGCGCCGCGACTTTAACTTGCGGGGCAAGAATAATTGACAATCAGAATTTCAGTTGGCAGTACCCATTTTAAGTTGGCAATAGTTGAATTTCATTATGGCGGACGGACAATCGAGCGCGAACTCTGCAGACGAAAGCGACGGCACTGTTAACAAACATTACCGACTCCGCTCACGCGGAACGACGGCCAGGACAGACGACAGACAAGAGGTAGCTAACGTGGACGACACTCAGCAGGAAACACCCACCTCCCCGATAACGGTATCAGTTGACATTGTCAAAATGTTACAGGAATTGATATTAGACAGACAGGAGAGGGAACAGCGCGAACGTGATCGCGAACAACGTGAGAAAGACAGAGACAAGTTTTTATCAGAGCTGAAAACGGATATGACAACACAGATTGACTCAGTTAGGAATAACGTAAATACCATAATTGATACGAAAGTAGGTACCCTCACTACGCAAGTAGGCTCTCTCACAGCACAGATAGATTCGGTTAAGGGTGACGTCACGGCACAGATAGAGTCGGTTAAGGGTGACGTCAAGGCACAGATAGATTCGGTTAAGGGTGACGTCACGGCACAGATAGATTCGGTTAAGGGTGACGTCACGGCACAGATAGATTCGGTTAAGGGTGACGTCACGGAGCAAGTAACCACTTTGACAACCCAGATAAGCACTCTGAATAACAAAATTGAGAACATCGGTCTGAATCTCACAACTCAAATCGAAGCGTGTCGCAAAGAAACCGATTCGGTAAAACTTGCGTATGAAACAGTTGCACGACAGGTAGACGAGTTAGCGACAGCGGTAGCCACTGTAGAATCAAAAGTAAGTGCAATGGCGAATGACATTTCGGACCGAACTATTGACGAAAGAGTTAACAGTAGTGTTGCTTCGCACACTAAAGCACTTACCGAACATTACAAAGAATGGATTGATGTACAAGAGAAGCTAGTTGAGGAGAAGGTTACACGTGACTTGAAAGATGTTGTTAAATCCGCAACCTTAGACATATTATCTGCACCCGGCAGTTCAGGAGACACTGTTTGTACTGAACTAGGCCAAATTAGACGAGTGTTTACCCGGGATTTGCCGGAATGGCGGAAGCAAGTAACAGATGAGATATCCGACCTGAAACAGCAAATTCAAACACTACAGTATGATAACCAGAGTGACGGGAAACACTCACTACCTTCTGAGCCAGATGAACATCAATACCAGACAACACAACAACACAACACACCACAGTACATTCCGCGACTGAAAAATGAATTTAACGATTCACACAACAACAACACTGAACAATTGACACTCACAACCCTCATGAAAGAGGAGAGTGTATTGAAACACAGAGTTTTTCAACCATTCCAACCGGAAAAGCGAAATATTCATCCAGTCGTTTTCCTAAAGAACTTTTCAGGAGTCTTTCCAGCTGCCTGGAATGACAAACAGAGAATACAATTCATTACCGGATATGTTGTGTCGGTATCTGGGCCGACACCGTGAAGTTGAGATGGCTGAAAAGGCAAGCTAGACTAACGCAGACGGGCGTGAAGTACTGGAACAGGATACGTAATTAATGTTAGGAAGAAAGTACGGAGCAGGTTTAATACTTAACTTTACTCATTCCTGGTGGTACATCGATCTTGACGATACACAGGAGACTTTAAGTACAATCACTGTATGGCTAATGGCGCCTTGCTAGTTCGTAGCCATTAACTTAGCTGATGGCTATTCTGTCTCTCGGCTAATGAGAGAGAAAGGCTTCGTACATCTGGTCGGTAGCTAGGTTCTCGTACAACTGGGGCGAGTGCTCTCTCGTATCACGAGACCTGCCTTGGTGGTGGCGCTAGGTCGGCGATTACACAGTGGCGACACGCGGGTCCGACATGTACTAAATGGACCGCGGCCGATTTAAGCTACCACCTAGCAAGTGTGGTGTCTGGCGGTGACACCACAGGATACATACAAGGAGAAAGTGCTATATGGGGAACCGAGATGGTTGATAAGTGCAAAACATTTAGCGAGTTTGAGAAAAACTTTTTAAGCAAATTTTGGAGCGCAGGTGTTCAGCAACGCCTACGCAAAGAGGTCTATAACGCCGAACCTTTCCATTCGAACAGTGGCGGACTTCGCCGGTACTTTGAAAAGTACTTGAGAAAGATACAATATTGGGACACTCCCATAACAACAAAAGATGTTATTATGATCCTTAAGTCAAAACTACCCATTTCCATACGCGAAAAATTAGTGAACGTGTCAGAGGAAGATCAGGACGCATTTTTATCCGTCCTTGATTCGCATGATCTTATACACGAAGACGCGCGTGCGAATGCTAACCGTAAGAACAACAACGCAGGCACGTATTCGAATGGAAACGGTAGTAATGGAAATGGTTCACCCGAAACACAATACGGAAACAAACAGTACAATAACCGCAATAGAGGCCGAAACAATGGTTACCGTAATGGTAAACACAAAAACAAGCATTACGGCAACCAACGGTACAATCCAATATACAACACGCAACAACAGTATTACGGGAATGCCCCATACCAATCAAACAATAACGGTAGTAACTTCTACCAGAATGGGAACAAATACAAGGGTAAACGTTGCAACAATCAAAATTGCGGAGGTCAGCTACCTCCACCACAACCCTATGGGCAGCCACAACATCAGCAACAACAGCAATACACGCCTCAGCAACAACCATTCATGCAACAACAACAGTACACGCCACCACAACAGGACTTTAGATACAATAACAATAAACCAAGAAAACAATACAATCCACCAGTATATTTTACGCAGGCAAGTAATGTACCGATTTTTCAGCCTGGTAACCAAGTGCAGTACCAACAAGGGTTTGATACAAATCAACACATACAATGGGTAAAAAACCAGCGAGAATGGTCAAGTGATGTGACAGAAGAATCAAATCAGTCGCATCACAAGAAAGCGGAAAACTAAAGGCAGCACCTTTTTGCCTCCTTGGGGATGCTGCGGGACATAATGGGGGCAAACTCGACCTTGAACGACTTAACGTAATATGTTCGTTGGACTGACTTTGTATCTTCATTCGAGCAGATTGTCAACAATCTTCCACACTTCTCAACTGGATTTACACCTGCGGAACTAATGACGAGTCATCGGGAAAGAAATGAATGGTTAGATCCCATACCTAAAATTGTAGAACCAGAATTAGATTTAGATGCAAAACTTAGGCAAGCATTGGTATCCTTAGCTGTACAGGCGAATCTACGCAAGAAGTCTTATGACAAGAAAGTATCTAAGGCTCTTACATATGATATTAATGAAAAGGTGCTTTTACGGACACATTTTAAGCCATCGAAGTTGTTGAAAAGAAATCGGAAATGGAGGCTATTGTACGACGGACCATTTGTAGTAATTAGAAAACCACATACAGGATGTTATCTAATGGCGGATCCAGCATCTGGCAGAATTAAAGGATTGTATCACCACCAGGATCTCAAGAAGTATAACGAGGCAAAGTAACGAGCAAAGGAACATTAGCCTAAGGTTTAACCTGCGAAACACTTCGGTATTCAAACACACCAATACGAGTACTCACACTTTGGCGAAAAACTATGGAGGTAATTGAAGATTTGATTTATTATGGCGTACGAAAAAGAAAGCACATTCCATTTGAGAGGACAGATTCTCAGTTACTCTTAAGTTAGTCATAGGTGTAAGCAGTCCAAGTTGGCTGTTGGCATTGAGGAATGCCGTTATTGGTGAAAGGAGATACGAAAGGAAGTAGCAGATTGCCACCTTCCAACTCCAATGAATATATATGTATGTGAAATATTAGGTTAAGCAATTTCTTTTTCAGCCCTCAAGATCGAATGTTAGTCTTTAAGTGTACAGAGTACAGCCTATTGCGTGTAAACTGTGCGTTATTGTAACACCGCCATGAACTATACCTTTTGTTAGCGCGATCTTTAGAATTAAACAGATTTGTGTAGCCAAGTGTTTGAACTGTCAAAAGCAGTAAATAACAGATAGAGTATCACGTAGTATTTGATAGTTTTCAGGAGATTCAATCTCAGATTCAAAGTATCATCTACGAACAGTAAGCCTCATAAAGATTTAATAGCTAAGCAACAAAGCATTTCCTTTATTGTGTTTTACAACAGCTGTTAGGTCATGTAGTCGAGAGTGCCACTACATCGAAACATATACGTCGTACTGACAAGCCTGGAGTATTCCTGATGGTAAATGTTTCTTCTTTAAACATGTAAGATGCACTAAAGTAATTAGCTATTTCACAGCCAAGCCCGACAATCGCCCAGAAGGAAGCGTGAGAAACTAGAAAGCTGTCACCAGATATGACTCACATTATAATATAATAAAACTAAGATCTGATATTAGATTAAAGAATAGCCACTTGAAGGCACACGTGACGCATGTCATGCATCTAAGGTCACAAAAATATCCTAGTGTAGTTGTGCTAGACTTTGTATATGTATACAGTGTATTTATGTTCATATTTGATCCTCTCCTCTTCCACTTCCCCATCCTATCCCATTAAAAAAAAAATTGAGGATTAGAATTTGACAGGCTCATCTGAGTGCTCTTTAGACGGTTGAAGTGGAAACGAAATTTGTGGGAGAGATCCGTTAGCGAAAATTTTGTTCTAATCGCGTATCGCGAGTAGCAATGTTGAGAGATTATAATACATTCCGCGAGTAGCACTTGCAGCCAGTAACTTTATGAAGCATGAATCTTCCGGAGAGAAATGCATGAGTATGCTCGACCAGTAGAGACAGAATTTGTTCAATCTGTGCTCTACATAAACAGTGACACTAAATTTTGAAGAGAAACGAAATAACAAGCTGCTTAAAAGATTTGTTTTAAGAAAAATTTTACCTTTGTAAAAGGGAGAGAGAATAACCGAAATAATCGTGCCTTGATGCACAAGTAGTGGTATTCAATACGCTAATCCGGCGTGGCGTGACTGAAAAGGTTAACAGAATTTGTGACTGTAAGCAAATTTAAGAAATGTATGTATCTATGTATGTAATTTATGGACATTGTTTAATCTTGTAATGTATTTACCTGTGAGTAACTTGAACTGTGAACTTTGAAATCGCAATGTGAGATGGGAGATGTGAATTTGCAGACACTCTAAGACGTTCTAAACAAAATGCGAGTGATAAAGTGTACAAAATACGTGTGCAGTGACATGTGTACACGCAAGTGCAGGTAGTGACAGCGATCACAGCAAAGCATTTTGCAAACTATATGTAAAACGTTGACTTCACTTACCTGTGTGTAAGCAGCATGGCGGGTCGCAGGGACTGTCCTGTGAAATCCTCGAAACAGACGGTGGTATTTTCTACCCAAGTTTTCGATACGCCGATCGACGATGGAGAAAGGACACTAGACGTGTGTTTTCCGCGTGTTCTCATTTTAGCAGAGCGCGAGTGACACACGTTAAACTTCATGCGAGCATACACGAGCGCGTGTTGCACTGGACTAGTAACCGGCAACAGCGCGGAGCTGCTTGCAATTGGACTCAACAATTAACATTTGAAACACAACCGACGCGCGCGCTGTGGAGGCGTGTCATTGACCTTAGAATGTTTTCCGTCTCACAACTACGCAAGAGACATTGCTAAAGCTATCACAGTGAAAATTAATTAGGATCTTTATTTATTCTGTAAAACGAGAAGTCTTAGCTTCAAATTAATTTCCATTTAATCAGTCACGTCGGATATTTTGCGATAGATAGTTAAATAAAGACAAGGCATTACTGAGCACTGAAACGTTAACTGGAGGGGAAGGTTATCAATCCTGTCCAGAATCCTATAAAACCTTTACCTGTAAGTCTACATTATAGCACGAACCTAACACAAGTTTCTTTCTGTTTATTTGCTTGTAAACGACATGACGCTTGATGCGAGACTCTAGAGAGGCAACACGAGCGAACACAAAAAAAAGGACGCTACCCAGGGTCGTGACCTCTCGGACGACGCCGCTCACCGAACGAGAATAGACGTTGCAGACTCCGGTTAAGTGAGCGCGTGACAAATAAAAGTGTACAGTGTAGTGTCAAGTGAAACGTCCTGATTAACAACGACATTCTAAAAGAATCTAATGAAACGGATAAAAAAAAAACATTACGAGACCAAACAGGTCACAGACAATTTTAGAGGACTGTTTAAGTAATTATTTCAATGTATCTGTGTATGTTTGTCTACTGACATGTTTTGTTTTCTATATAGAGTATTATTCATTTATCTTTGTGTGTGTTAGACTTAAGATTGTTTTTTTTCATATTTTGTTTCACAGTAACAGCAATTAAGATGACAGTGCAAGGACACCTTACAATGAACTGAGAGAAGTGCCAAAGTGCACAAAAGACACTGAAAGACTTTATTTGTTTTCATAACTGTGCTGGAAGCATAAAATAACTAGATGACAAACTCATTCCAATTTTATGTTAGAACGAAAGTAAACAGATGATAAAACACAGTAATGTCTTGAAACTACATGTGAGTCCTGATGATCCTTCCGGAATCATCATGCCTCACATGGGAGGCATTGTGACATTACAGCCTTTATCACTGCGATTTTTAACATGTAAAAGTTTTTTTTCTGTATTTGCGTCAGTATGTGCGAACTTCTAACATATACCAATGAATGTTGTAACCAGATATCTTTGCCGCGCTCCTGAAAAGCGCAGAATATCACGATAGCTATAAACTGTTATACGCTGCTATCGATCAGTAAAAAAAAAACGATGCACTTATGTTTCAAAATAACAATTGCCAATTTTTTACTTCTGCAGGGAGCCGCGTCGCTGTTTAGCTGTTCTGTGAATGTGTTGCGAGTCGGACGCAAAAGTATTGTGCTCCATACTGATATAATCATTTTGTTGTAAAGTTAAGAGTTTAAGTGATTAAAAATATATGTAGCCACAAACAAGCGAGAATGTATATCGTGAAAAATTCGCTCCACCGCCACAATGGGTGGCCATGTTAATGTAAGTTTCCGTTTCATATTATAATACTTGAAGCCTTGAAGTTTATTTAATTTCAAAGAAAATCTCTCAACCTTATTTTCATTAATTATACTTATGATAATCCTTCCTGGCTAAAAGATTTATGCAGCTTATGATCCAGCGTGTGTTCTGTCGGAACAGGAGGCTGTCGTGACGACATCGCTATAGTATTTATTCCAAGTTCTTTCAGTTCCGTTTATATGTTCGTACAAATCCAATCAGTTGGTCCCTTAGGTTTCTTTCATGTAACTTCCGTCTGTTTTCTCCGCGCGATCTTCCTCCGAAAAAAAAAAAATCTGTTCATTTTCTTTAGTAATTTTCGACATCGCGAAGGAGAAAAGACAGCCGCCTCCTGCTCCGAACGGAACACTACGACTTTTCTAACGTCGGAGAGTACCGCACGAATTTTCCGCTAAAAGGTAATAGAGTTTCTTAAAGCTGGATCAATTACACATCTTGCTGCTGTTCTCCGACAAATCTGGTGTGATTAATAGTAATTTATTCTGTCACGACAAAAAGAACCAATTTTATTTTTACCAAAGCAACAAAGCTTACAATTCAATTACTAAGGAAAAAAAAAATCATACCAGAAACACTTCCCTCGAAAAGTAAGTGTCCAATTACATGTTCCGTTCCTCGTCATACTTGTTATCAATCAAGAAGTTTAAAACAATGTTCAAGTCACTTCTTTTTTTTTAAGGTACCAGTCTTCTTATTTGACTGAGGCGGCCCGAGAGAATTCTTCTCTTGTGCCAATCTCTTCATCTCAGAGTAACACTTACACCTTAATTCCTCAATTGTTTGTTGGATATATTCCATTTTCTATCTTCCCCTGCACTTCTTGTCCTCTACAATTCCCTCTTGCACCACAGAAGTCATTTCCTGATGTCTTTTACACACTACCCACTGTCCTGCCTCTTCTTCTTGTCAGTGTTTTTCGTATGTTTCTTCTCCGCTGATTTCGTAGAGAATCGGCTCTTTTCTTATCAGTCCGTCTAATTTTCAACGTCCATACGTAGCACCACATGTCAGCAAATTCTCTTCTGTTCAGCTTTTCTTCACCGTCCGTGATTCACCACCACACAGTGCCGTACTCCTAATGTACTCGTACATTCTCATCAACTTATTTCTCAAGGTACGGCCTTTGTTTCTGATAGTAGTAGACAACTTTTGGACAGTTCGTCTTCTCCTGTGGTTGTCTGCTTTTGATGTCCGCCTTGCTCTGTCCGTCATAGGTAATTTTGCTTCCAATGTAGGAGAATACTGTTACTTCGTAATCACCAACTTTGGTGTTACGTTTATCGCTAATCTCATTTGTGCTACTTCTCATTTTTTTGTTTTTGTTCCGTTTACTTTCAGTCAATATTCTGTGCTCGTTAGACTGACCATTCCACCTAAAAGTATACCGACAGGTGCCGAACCGAACAGACGCATCAGCAGCGATAGCCTAGCAGCAATTGTCTGGACTATACCTGTGTATTTTACTGTGCGGACTTGTGTTTAGGAAATTTCTGTAAGTTTCTATTTTTTTGTAAATCTTGATACACATCCTTGTGTAAGGGTCTTCCTAGCGTAATTTTCTCGACTTTTCAGATGGTCAAGTCACGCCACTATGCTAAAACCTCGTGCTGGTACCCAGTATATGGTTTAGATAAGTGCATTATAATTCACATACTTATCTCATGCAGTATGCAGAGTTTCTAGTAACAGGTAATTCCAGATACGTCCACTTCAGCAGAGAAATCTATTTCTGTTTAAGAGTCTGCCGTCTCAGGACATAGTGATAAATCTCCAGAGTAGTTTTTAGTGGTTCTTCATTCTCCTCGGTATATTTTGCTTACATTTCAAACTCAGCAGCGTCATATGAGGTCTTATATCTATT
This sequence comes from Schistocerca serialis cubense, assembly GCF_023864345.2. Lineage (NCBI taxonomy): Eukaryota > Metazoa > Arthropoda > Insecta > Orthoptera > Acrididae > Schistocerca > Schistocerca serialis. The sequence goes on along the minus strand of NC_064638.1, from coordinate 196,117,260 downwards.
TTCAGACACTACAATATGGCTAGGGACTGTACTTGTTGTGCCGGCTGGGGTGGCCGAGCGGTTCTAGGCGCTACAGTCTGGAACCGCGCGACGGCTACAGTCGCAGGTTCGAATCCTGCCTCGGGCATGGATGTGTGTGATGTCCTTAGGTTAGTTAGGTTTAAGTAGTTCTAGGGGACTGATGACCCCACAAGTTGAGTCCCATAGTGGTCAGAGCCATTTGACCCTTTTTTTTTTTTTGTACTTTTTGTGAGTGGAAGCAAGGAAAATTGGCGACTGTCCGTAAACTGCTGGAAGCAGACCATCGACATGCTCCCGGCTAATGCTTAAAGTTGTGGCGACGTCGGGGCCCTGGGAACGACATCTGCGACGCCTTTGGTGCCGGTGGAATCCTCTGGGGACCCGGCTGTCACTGCATTTTCTGATACGGAACATCTGACCTGTCAGTCATCACTCCAGAGTAGGTAGCAGACAGTGGTGGATTCGCGTATCACTGGACAAAAGGCGAAGGAGGGAGCAGGTCGTGCGGCTGGCTCCCTACGTCTTAGCAACAGGCACGAGGAGCTACCCGGTGTTGATGGTAACTCTGAGCCAGCAAGGTATGCCTCTACTGTTGGGCTAGCGGCCGATTTCCGTGCCCAGTCAGGACGGGTGCAGGGAGTGGGTGGGTGGGTATGCTAGTCATTGGGAGCTCCGATTTTAAGCGGGCGATGGAGCCCCTCAGGGCGATAGCGGGCAAGGTGAGAAAGGATGCCAGTGTGCACTCGGTATGTTTGCCGGGGGATCTAGTCCGTGATGTGGAGGAGGCTCCGCCGTTGGCTGTCGAACGCAGAAGGTGCTACCGGCTTCATCTAGCGGCACATACAGCCACGAATGTTGCGTGCTGCTTGGATGCTGTGGGCATCTTCGGCTCCTTCCGGCAGCTGGCTGATGTGATGAAGGAAACTAGCATCGCAGGCGGGGTGCAGGCTAAACTCTCTATTTGTTGCATCATATTCAGGATTGGTCGGAATCCTCTGGCTTGGACCAGAGTGAAAGGTCGAAACCAGAGGCTCAGATGACCCTGCCACGGTATCGGATGTTAATTTTTCGACATCCGCAACAGAATACGGAATTGTACGGTTCCCCTTACTTGGTCAGGCATTAACTACAACCAAGATGCGGTAGCGGAGTATGTGTGGTGGGGCTTTTTTAGGCTAGACAAACCCTCCCTTGGGATCAAAGACGATTTGCCTGGCAAATTAGCTACAATGCCGTCTGAGAACGTTCGTCGTCGCAAATCAGAGACAAAAAAGGTTAACATGATTTTAGTAAACTGCAGCATCATCCGAGGATAGGTCCCAGAATTACTATCGCTTACTGAAGGTTATAATGCGCGGATAATATTAGGAACAGAAACTTGGTTGAAATCAGACGTTAATGACAACGAAATCTTAAGTTCAGATTGGAATATTTATCGTAAGGATAGGTTAATCACCAATGGTGGTAGCGTGTTTATTTCAGTAAGAAACCCGATAAAATCTAGCGAGGTTATCACGGATTCCGATTGTGAATTAATCTCAGGGAAGTTAAGTATCAAAGATCGGTCACAAATGGGAATCGGGTGCTTTTACAGATCGCCTGGGTCAGGAGCTCTATTGGTAGAGCGCGGCAGAACTTGCAGAGGTTCGTTAATGTTTGTCGTGAGCATGCTGTTGTAATAGAGGGTGACTTCAACTCGCTAGGTGTAGATTGGGAGCGTCATACTGTCAAAACTGGTGCCAGAAACAGGAATTCTTCTGTCGTTGTTCTTAATGTCTTGTCCGAAAATTAATTTCAGCAGATAGCTATAGAACCAAGTCGTGAGGGTAACGTCCTATACCTCCCGGCAACAAACAGATCTGAGTTTATCGAATCAGTTAACGTAAAAGAAGATATCAGTGATCATAGGGCAGTGATAGCGTCTACGGCAACGGGTCTGACAAAGAAAAGAAAATTGGGAAGACATTTTTGATTATCAAGCTTGACAGGATACAAATTTCAAAGTATCTGAGCAGTCAGCCACAAATATTCGGTGTTGAGGTTGGAGATGTGGAAAACCAATGGAAAGAATTCAAAGGAATCGTTCAATATGTCCTAGATAAGTACGTTTCGAGTAGAGTATTAAGGATGGGAAAGACCAACCATGGTTTTAACAGCTGTGTTAAAAAAACTGCTACGTAAACAAAGAAAACTCTATCTCAGACAAAACTAAAGCTGAACGAAGCGAAAACGAGCTAAGGGGAAGAATGAGAGAAACGTTCAACGACTTTAAAAATTAAACTTTGTCAACCTGAGTAAGAACCCTAAGAGGTGTTGATTGTATGTACTCGTAAAATCAATAATTGGATTAAAATCACCTATTCATTCACTCAGTGACCAGACTGACACGGAAGATAACAGAGAGCAGGCCGAAAATTCCATCTTCTGAAATTGTTTCACCGCGGAAGACTATAACACTGTCCCTCCTTTCAATTGTCGTGTGAACGTCGAAATGAGACGTACTGAGATAATCGATTGCGTAATAGAAAAAAATACACTCGCTTAGCATTGGATGGCGTCAGGACCAGATGAAATATTTATAATATTCCACAAAGTCTGTGCGAAAAACTTGCTTCCCTGCTAGCAGTACTTCGTCGTAGATCGCTTGAGAAACAAAGGGTACCTAGCGACTGGAAGAAGGCGCTGGTCATTCCCGTTTTTAAGAAGAGCTGTAGGACAGATTCATACAATTATAAACATACATCGTTGACTTTAATCTGTTGTAGAGTCATGGAACATGTTTTAGGGTCAAGAATTATGACGTTCTTGGAGAAGGAACATATCCTCTACAGGAATCAACATGGATTCCGCAAACAGAGATCCTGCGGAGCTCAGCTCGTTCTGTTCCTCCACCAGATCCACAGCACCATAAACAATGGCGGTCAGGTTGATGTTCATCGACTTCAAAAGGGCATTTGACACCATACCGTTTAGTGAAACAAATACGAGCTTATCGAGCATCGGAGCAGATATGTGACTGGATTCGAGAGTTTCTTGCAGACAGAACTCAACACATCGCTCTTAGCGGAAGAAAATCGGCCGATGTAAAGGTCATTTCCGAAGTAAAATGGTTCAAATGGCTCTGAGCACTATGGGACTTAGCATCTGAGGTCATCAATCCCCTAGACCTAGAACTACTTAAACCTAACTAACCTAAGGACATCACACGCATCCATGCCCAACGCAGGATTCGAGCCTGCGACCGTAGCGGTCGCGTGGTTGCAGGCTGTAGCGCCTAGAACCGCTTGTACACATTTCCGGAGTACCTACTGATTACAATACATATAAATGATCTAGTATAAAGCTTCGGATGCTCTCGAAGACTGTTTGCAGATGATGCGGTTGTCTATAAAAACAGTAGCTACACCGGAAGGCAGTAATCATTTGCAGAGTGACCTCCAGAGAAATGACGAACAGTGCAGGCTCTGGCAGTTGACTTGGAACGTAAATAAGTATACCATATTGCTCATACATAAGAAAAGAAATCCACTATTATATAGCTACACTATTGATGACAAACCGCTGGAAACAATATCTCCCGTAACACATCTGGGAGTAACCTTTCAGAGCGGCCTTAAGTGGAATGACCACATAAAACAAATAGTGGAAAAAGCACATGCCAGACTCCGATTCACAGGAAGAATCTTGAGCCAGTGTAACCCAGACACGAAGGAAGTAGCTTACAAGGCGATTGTTCTATCAATTCTCGAGTACTGTTCATCTGTCTGGGATCCCTCTCAGATAGAACTGATGGAAGAGATAGAGAAAATCCAGGAAAGAGTGGCACGTTTCGTCACGGGATCGTTTAGTCGCCACGAGAGCGTTACGGAGGTGCTCAACCAACTCCATTGGCAGACGTTACAAGAGAGGCGTTGAGCGTCACGGAGAGATTTACTACTGAAATTTCGAGATAGTACATTCCGGGAATAGTCGGACAACGTATTACTTCCCCGCAAATACGTCTCGCGTAATGACCACTGGGAGAAAATTCGAGGAATAGGAGTCAATACGGAGGTCACCGACAATCATTCTTCTCACCCTCTATTCGCGAGTGGAACAAAGTTGGAGGGCTCAGTTAGTGGTACGGAAAGTACCCACAGCCGCTTGCCGAATATGAATTAGGTGTAGATGTGAAAGGTCCTGTAATACTTCCTAAGCGACTACAAAGTCAAAAATCCACTCCGGTAATGTTACCGTACAAGAAAGATATTAGTGCCATGAAACTGACGTGTACATATAATGACTGAGTGAAAACATCCCTCGTACAAACGGAATAGTTCAGCACTACCACTACGCAAAAAATAGCCTGTAATGAGGTTTCTACAAACATCGCACATCCCAAGTACGAGGATACAAATATTAACTATTGTTCTTGACAGTCCCGTCTGTAATATTCCTTAAGGCCGTTGTGTGAAGATTTACGTCACGCCTCAATCATAAAAACATAGGAACAAAAGTAATGGTACAGGTTGTCGAGATGAGATTAGGTTAACCTGTATATTTTTCGTCCCATAGATACATAGGATATTCTCGAGGATGTAGAACATGTCATAAAACGAAAATACGCAATACATATTTACAAAAATAAAATATAACGTTCCTTTCACAATTTCTCAGTTACTTTGTAAATGGTCCTCATGGATGTAGAATACGTCAAAAATCACAACTAGATTTTCATTTAAGACGTAATGCCAAACTTATAAACATGTACTGTAAACCTATATAAACTGAAATGCAATGGATAACTATTACGCTGCTGTAGCCGAGCAACATCAAACTGAAACCATTTCACAACTCTTACTTCCGTCAATGACATTAAGAAATTGACGATTCTCAAAGCTCAGGGTTTGCGAAACTGATACGTTATTTGATATTATTGATAATACATACACCAGTTGATTCCAAACGAAAATTCGCCAGTGGAGTAGGGGGAGTTGGTTACTGTTGAATACATTAGGCTCCTCTTAAAATGAACTTTTTTGTTGTCTGTTCTTGGCAGGTTTTTGAAAAAGCATGTTTCCAAATAACAGCCACATTTCTAGACTACGAAAGTATATTAACCTTTATGTGGGTAAGTCTACTGATCCAGCGAACTGTTGGGTTGAAAACGAGGTATACTGATTATGACAGATGATATTACGGAACACATATATTGGAAAGCGGCAATTAGTATTCCCACAAACTTGAGCTTGCCTCCGTGGGGCGCTCTTCAGCTCAAACGGCAAATAGTGGGTGTCACACGCTACTGGACTCTAGAAACTTTATCTTGGCTCTGAGAAATGTCGATGATGTTATTGGAGTACGGTCAGATTTACTATCAGAAGAAATCACGATGGCAACAACAGCCCACTTGCACTATGTAAAAAGTGCCTTTTAAACCCATATTGTGTGAACAGATCAGTGGGACTAAGGTAAAATCTAATACGACAGAGGAAACTCTATTTCTCTAGTTAAAAATGGACGTGTACCCTAAAACTAAATCATCTGCGTGTGCTTGAAACGATTAAACATGCAGGGAGATGGGATGTTCACATTTAAGTTCAATTGTGACAAGCTAATACAAATGAAGGTGGAAGCATCTGTCACAAAAAGCACTGTATTTGCTAGACGTGGTGATAAAATAAAAAGTTATTAACCCCCAAGATTCAAGTGTCCTTCTCATGGTTTTACATATTCTAGCCCCGTTCCTCTCATTCGTCATTCTTTCCATACTCTCAACTCCTGTGAGCAGCTACCCACAAAAATAGCTGAGAATTTGACATCTGCATCCGACAATTTAACTAACGCTACTTTCGATGTTATTGAACTTTGCAGCTATTTGGTAAACGAAAAGAATTTTCGCTAGATATGCAAGAACGTGTCATTTTAGGTATGTCGACGTGAAGCCTTGGGTTTTCAACAAGTGTGCTTGTGTGGAAGCAAGTTTCGACACAAGAAAATAATTACACTGTATCTAGCAAGACAAAATTACATATCCATTTCAGGGAACATATTTTCTTTGTTTGATCATAAACGGAACTTGACATAAAATGTGTTACTCATATTGCTCTCATTCTGCTTGGAGACGTTTTGTGCCATACGCACTCGATTGACCTGATACTAAGAAAAGGAAATGGCAACTCGGATCGGCAGCTGGAGTACTTTAGAGAGCTGTCCACACATCCGGACAGACTCGTGCAGAACATTGGCCAGGATTGTGCCAGAGCCGGACCTTGCAGACTGAGCAGGTAGAGAGGAACGTGAAAGGCACGAGTGTGACCGGTGTGGCGGGGAGCAGGGAAACAGTCCTTCCCCGCTCCATTACTCCCAGCTGCTACTTATGATATGTGCCACTGGCTGACTAAAAAATATTGCCTTACCTACAAACTTCACTGTCAGCCTTTTATGTCATTGTTCGCTTGATGTGGTCTCACAGTTTCTTTCATTATTTATTTACAGCTCCATTGTCAAAGGCGAAAATTGAGGTGAAAAATTAATGCAGACGTTAAATCGATATTAGAAACAAGAAACAGACGAGAAAATCCCACTACTGGCGATGAATAAAATGACACGTATTGCAATGAAAAAAGCCGATTTCAGCACTTGCATACACAGTTGATACGGCACTCACTGAAACCATTATTTCAGAAGTACCGAGTGGTTCTACTCAAAGTGTAACTACTCACGGAGATATAGCGTGGGCTGTAATTATCGTATGGCAGCGACATGTGTTACATATGCTAATGCTTTAACACAGAACCCATTTACACGAGAAAAATATAAGTTCTAATGACGCTGTATAACATCTCGTCGACGACTCCAGTATTCATTACTGAACGAAATGTGTAAGCGTCGATTAACAATAAAATTACCATTAAGCCGTTCTCGCATGTCTCACCTTTTCTGACCGTGCCTTGTTCATAGTCCATTACATCTTTAAACATTTCTGTACGTCTTTCTTTCATTCGCAGCATCAGATTTGCATCTGGTGGCCAAAACTGGACCTAACACACTATCTAACAAATTACGCTGCCATACGATAATTAGAGCACTCGCTGGACTTCTGTGAGTATCTGCACTTTAATTACAACCTCGTGGTATCAGTGCAATGAAGACCTGAGACGATTAAGAATATTTACGTCTTTCATATATCTTTAATTCAGTCACAACTACAATTTTCACTCAGTTGTCTTCATGGAAATATTTTCAGAACAGCGCGTACTATCCTGTCTAGACCACGCTACACAGTAACATGTCACTCTATGCCTGCGTCAGGAACGCCCCATTTTATCGGTGGAAATCTAACTGGTGCATTGTATGCTGATTTCCTACGTAATGTTCTACCGATGTTACTACAAAATGCTTCACTGCATGACAAAATGGCGATGTACTTCTAACATGATGGATGTCCGTCACATAGCTCGCGTGCGGTTGAAGCGGTATTGAGTAGCATATATCATGACAGCTGGATTGGTCGTCGAAGCACCAGACCATGGCCCGCACGTTCAGCAGATCTGCCGTCCTCGGATTTTTTTCTGTGGGGAAAGTTGAAGGATATTTGCTAACGTGATCCACCAACAATGCCTGACATCATGCGTCAGCGCATTGTCAATGCATGTGCGAACATTCTGGAAGCCGAACTACTCGCTGTTGAGAGGAACGTCGTTACACGTATTGCCAAACGCACTGAGGTTGACGGACATCATTTTGAGCATTTATTGCATTAATGTGGTATTTACAGGTAATCACGCTGCAACAGCATGCGCTCGCAGAAATGATAATTTCACAAAGGTACCTGTATCTCATTGGAACAAACGAAATAAAATGTTCAAACGTACCTATGTTCTGTATTTTAATTTGAAAAACCTACCTGTTACCAACCGTTCGTCTAAAATTGTGAGCCATAAGTTTGTGACTATTACAGAGCCATCTATCACAAAGTGGAGAAAGAGGTCCAACTAAAACATTCATATATATTTACGTACTTTCCGAATACGTAATAAGAAATGGGTATTCATATTTAAAAAAACGCAGTTGATATCCGTTTGACCTATGGCAGCGCCTTCTAGCGGCCCAACCATAGCGCCATCTAGTTTCCCCCTTGAAGCTAGACAAGTTTTGTTCTTTGTAGTTTTTTCGTTTGACGCCTATTTCGTGAGATATTTGGCCCGGTCACGATCCATGGACCACCATGTATATTTAGTGCTACTCATCCTGCTTATCTCTTTGAACAGCTCTAAATCTGGATCACGTATATCCAGAAGGATTATGTCATCTACAAATAATAACATTATTTTCCACCTGTTCCCATTCACTTTTTATTGATTTTCCTAAAAGTACTCTGAGTTACATGACGGCTTCTCCGGGGTACAAATTAAAACTGCAGCCCCACCTTACACTAATCCTAACACGAACTTGCCTTCCTTCTCTTCCATTTTTATTACTACCACTTAAGTTTTGAAGTTGTTGTGAATCATTCGCCTTTCTCTGTTTTTTAGGTCAGATCCTGTGAGGACTGTCAAATCATTCTTTCATCCAACATTTTCGAAGGCTTTTTCTAATCTTGCTTCCATATGCCTTTTATTACTTACCACAATATCAAATTTGATGTTCTGGTACCTTTTTTGTTCGTGACGACAGAGTAATGGTTCAAATGGCTCTGAGTACTATGGGACTTAACATCTGAGGTCATCAGTCCCCTAGAACTTAGAACTACGTAAACCTAACTAACCTAAGGACATCACACACATCCATGCCCGAGGCAGGATTCGAACCTGCGACCGCAGCGGTCGCGCGGTTCCAGACTGAAGTGCCTAGAACCGCTCGACCACTGGGGCTGGCGACAGTGTAATAATTATCGTCCACCACGTCTTCAGTTTCTCTTTCTGTTCTGCTGTATTTTCTTAACAACAATTCTATATTAAATTACACTCTTGGCATACAATGACACGGAGAGAAAGCAGCAGTTAAACGTGTAAGCCGAACTTTTAGCAACGTGAAACTCTGTTCTCTCTGACGTGCCGAATAGGTCGAATTTCACTTTGTATTGAATTTATGACCAGCGGTGAAGAGAATCATCCAGAAGAAGACTTCCATTGCTTAGCGGGAGTTCTCAAGCATTGTTCAACGTCCTGAATGCCTATGAGGCACCAGAAGACGCTACTAGACTTTGTGAAGAAGATACGGCTTCAACATCTCGTCGATAACAAGGTTATTAGAGACGACGCACAAGCGTGGACTGAAAAAGGACCAGAAAGTAAATCGGCCGTGTCAGTTTCACATGAACTATCCCAACATACATAATGCCTAGACTGGGTGACCGAACAATGTTAGTGAGCTTAGAAACTGGGTTACAGATTCCTGGAGCCTACAACGCAAAAAGGCAATTCAAGAAACGAATAAAAGGGCCTTTGGTGAGCGCTCAGGATGCGTAGGGGGTTCTGGTCGACAGTGCTTGAGGATCACTGATGCGAAGGTGTTGCGCACCGGACGACGCCCGGGACAGACTGAACACTTCTTGTAGATTTATTCACGTGTTTTATAAAATGAAGACGGAATGCAAGCATTCGCAGAAGACATTGTCTTTCTGACCAGCAGCTAGCTTCAGTTGCTCCACTGGCGATCACGTCAATCAGTCGCGATCACTGAATAACAACACTACAATACGTTCCGCCCACGGTCCGTCAGCGTACAAATTCACGTTTGCTGCCGACAGGGTGGTCTATGGCAGGCGCCGGCGCCTATAATTTCGGTGCCACGTAGCATCATTGGATGACGTTTCCGGACATAGGTTCCTATTCTTGATTTATTCCTCGAAACACCCTCAACAACCCCTCGAAGTTTGAAGCAATATTTCTCGAACATCCTACATTTCTTGAAGACAAGCCTCTTCTTAACCCAGATTGATAAAATGATAGCAAAAAGATAATCAATAATGATGAATCCATTCAAAACAACATATTATCTTAGGGAAACAAATCTTCTTTGTAAATTATGTACACATTGTGGTCCTCATTTACATAATAAAAGAACGAACTTCTTGAGAAAATACTGTACTCGTTCTCAGAACGCAGTAGTGACTGTACATGTATAACATTCCTTATGAACCAAGTGGATTTCTTCTCAGAAGAAAACTAGAAACTTCTAGCACAACAGTAAAATCCAACAAAATAGTGACTGTTGTTGACACAACGACGCACTAGCACCATTATAAACCCGCCGATACTATCCGAAAAAGGTACTGGAAGTTGGGTTGAGATTTGGTGCCGAGTTCGTTTCGTATGATCCATTGTCGTTAGCGTAGATAGGCTACTCAATCATCGATCAACTCTGATTTTGTACGTAACTTAAATGACTAAATTTCCGATTAGCCATACGAAAGAGTTGTTTTTTGATGCCGGGTTGAAAGACCAATCCAGAATTACCGTATGTTCCACAGTGATGTATTCAGTTGCTGATCTGGTTGTATGTGCCAAGTTACTTCGCGACCAAACCCCATAACCGGTTCAAATCTTTGGATCTAAAGATATCTGCGTTCGAGGCAACTAGTAACATTGAGGCTAGATGGCCAAGTGTAGCTGGAAAGCCTTTTCTTTTTCTAGTTATTGAGTCGGTAATTAGGCTGTACCAGTCGCTACTGATATTAGACTTAATTTTAAAGTTCTTTGGTGTGGCGGGGCAGCAGTCGTCAGTAATCTATAGATGTCCGCGTTCCCACCATTTGGAGTGTTGTGCCATAAACAGCTCGTCTCGAAATAATGTTCCCACACGTAATAGATACCTTTTACGTGCCATGACAGGCCCATAGATGCCAGTACGCTGCTTGATTACAGCATATCGAATAGCTGACTCGGAAGGGTCGCTGCTTTCTCCACTCTAAACGCGTTCGCGCGATGCGGTAATGTGGACTTGGGGTGCCGTCCCGATTTAGGGAGACTTAAATTTCCATTTGGAAAAGGAGAGGCACTAGCAATGAAGGTGACCTTAAAGATGTGGGCGCTCCAAAAGTGCAAGCACGTGGATGCTGGTATACTTCTCTTGACAGGTTTCTGTCTAGGGAAGTATCGATGTAACTTTGACCAACCACGGCATGGAATACAAAATGCTGCTTATATAAAGACTGAAAATATTTCATTATGTGTTGACGGATTTCTGATTGTGATTCCACGGCAACACCATGCGAGTCTGTAATTCGAGGTATGAGTGTGTCTTTAGCTCTACTGCATTCATTTATGGTGCTCTGAAGGTGACAATTGGACAACGACTTGCGTTACCTTTGTACACGCTGTACTGTGATCAATGCTGATATTTTCGCTTTGTACCGCCTAATCGTTTCCACATTTCGCATCACGTTGCCTGTATTAGCGTAAAGTTGTCTCAAGCCTAGGAAATGAAAAACTCTATCGTTCCTATTGTACTCAGTTTTTTCACGAGAAAAACTTTTTAATTTTCGAACTATTCTTGGCCTTGCTTTGTCCACCCATCACTCTATTGGGCTTCTCTTTTTATAAATACCTCTGAGTGATTTCGTCCATGATGTCATCAGGTCAGTTTCCAGCTGTGGTTCTTTTAAAATGGCACAACTCAGACGTCAAATACTTCACCCACGATAGCGCTTTTGTGGGTTTTGTCTCAAAGAAGTTTTGTATGCTGTGTCATGGGATAAAGATGTAGGTCAAAATTCGCTGTGAACTACTTCACAGAATGTACGGCAGTTGTATACAAATTCTTTCCAGACGGCTCGATGTGTCACCTGACAGGCACGAATAAGGTGTTGAGAATGGAATTAGGTCCAATTGTGTCTTAAGTCCAACCGTCACGCTAGAATGTTTATTTCTTCACGAAAATAGTAATGTGATCTCTGATACCACTGGTCACCAACACAACTTAACTTGCAGTCAAAATAATTTGTTTGATAAGGCCTGTAAATAGTGACAATAACTACCCCTTCGCTATAAAATTCGCGTCTCGTCGCCCTTGCAGTCGAGCCCGCTGGCGCGTAGACATTTACTACATGGATGTTGTTGAAGCATTTGAAATAAGTCGTTAAAATTACGAAAACAACTATTGTTATATCTGTTGTAGGGGTCATGAAATTGTGATTATTTAAACTACAAGGATCTGTACTAAGAACAGGCTTGTCTTGAAGAAAAACAGGGTTCAGAAAGAAACTAATTGCGCGGCTTTAAAATAATGAGAGGGAGTGGCAGCAGCATTGAAAAGATGGTAAGAGTTGAAAATTTTCGAAAAAACATGTCAAATTAAAAAGTTGGCAGAGTTCCTGACGCAGGCATAGAGTGACATGTTACTGTGTAGCGTGGTCTAGACAGGATAGTACGCGCTGTTCTGAAAATATTTCCATGAAGACAACTGAGTGAAAATTGTAGTTGTGACTGAATTAAAGATATATGAAAGACGTAAATATTCTTAATCGTCTCAGGTCTTCATTGCACTGATACCACGAGGTTGTAATTAAAGTGCAGATACTCACAGAAGTCCAGCGAGTGCTCTAATTATCGTATGGCAGCGTAATTTGTTAGATAGTGTGTTAGGTCCAGTTTTGGCCACCAGATGCAAATCTGATGCTGCGAATGAAAGAAAGACGTACAGAAATGTTTAAAGATGTAATGGACTATGAACAAGGCACGGTCAGAAAAGGTGAGACATGCGAGAACGGCTTAATGGTAATTTTATTGTTAAGCGACGCTTACACATTTCGTTCAGTAATGAATACTGGAGTCGTCGACGAGATGTTATACAGCGTCATTAGAACTTATATTTTTCTCGTGTAAATGGGTTCTGTGTTAAAGCATTAGCATATGTAACACATGTCGCTGCCATACGATAATTACAGCCCACGCTATATCTCCGTGAGTAGTTACACTTTGAGTAGAACCACTCGGTACTTCTGAAATAATGTCCGTCAAACACTCCAGTCATGTACATGGTTTCAGTGAGTGCCGTATCAACTGTGTATGCAAGTGCTGAAATCGGCTTTTTTCATTGCAATACGTGTCATTTTATTCATCGCCAGTAGTGGGATTTTCTCGTCTGTTTCTTGTTTCTAATATCGATTTAACGTCTGCATTAATTTTTCACCTCAATTTGCGCCTTTGACAATGGAGCTGTAAATAAATAATGAAAGAAACTGTGAGACCACATCAAGCGAACAATGACATAAAAGGCTGACAATGAAGTTTGTAGGTAAGGCAATATTTTTTAGTCAGCCAGTGGCACAAATCATAAGTAGCAGCTGGGAGTAATGGAGCGGGGAAGGACTGTTTCCCTGCTCCCCGCCACACCGGTCACACTCGTGCCTTTCACGTTCCTCTCTACCTGCTCAGTCTGCAAGGTCCGGCTCTGGCACAATCCTGGCCAATGTTCTGCACGAGTCTGTCCGGATGTGTGGACAGCTCTCTAAAGTACTCCAGCTGCCGATCCGAGTTGCCATTTCCTTTTCTTAGTATCAGGTCAATCGAGTGCGTATGGCACAAAACGTCTCCAAGCAGAATGAGAGCAATATGAGTAACACATTTTATGTCAAGTTCCGTTTATGATCAAACAAAGAAAATATGTTCCCTGAAATGGATATGTAATTTTGTCTTGCTAGATACAGTGTAATTATTTTCTTGTGTCGAAACTTGCTTCCACACAAGCACACTTGTTGAAAACCCAAGGCTTCACGTCGACATACCTAAAATGACACGTTCTTGCATATCTAGCGAAAATTCTTTTCGTTTACCAAATAGCTGCAAAGTTCAATAACATCGAAAGTAGCGTTAGTTAAATTGTCGGATGCAGATGTCAAATTCTCAGCTATTTTTGTGGGTAGCTGCTCACAGGAGTTGAGAGTATGGAAAGAATGACGAATGAGAGGAACGGGGCTAGAATATGTAAAACCATGAGAAGGACACTTGAATCTTGGGGGTTAATAACTTTTTATTTTATCACCACGTCTAGCAAATACAGTGCTTTTTGTGACAGATGCTTCCACCTTCATTTGTATTAGCTTGTCACAATTGAACTTAAATGTGAACATCCCATCTCCCTGCATGTTTAATCGTTTCAAGCACACGCAGATGATTTAGTTTTAGGGTACACGTCCATTTTTAACTAGAGAAATAGAGTTTCCTCTGTCGTATTAGATTTTACCTTAGTCCCACTGATCTGTTCACACAATATGGGTTTAAAAGGCACTTTTTACATAGTGCAAGTGGGCTGTTGTTGCCATCGTGATTTCTTCTGATAGTAAATCTGACCGTACTCCAATAACATCATCGACATTTCTCAGAGCCAAGATAAAGTTTCTAGAGTCCAGTAGCGTGTGACACCCACTATTTGCCGTTTGAGCTGAAGAGCGCCCCACGGAGGCAAGCTCAAGTTTGTGGGAATACTAATTGCCGATTTCCAATATATGTGTTCCGTAATATCATCTGTCATAATCAGTATACCTCGTTTTCAACCCAACAGTTCGCTGGATCAGTAGACTTACCCACATAAAGGTTAATATACTTTCGTAGTCTAGAAATGTGGCTGTTATTTGGAAACATGCTTTTTCAAAAACCTGCCAAGAACAGACAACAAAAAAGTTCATTTTAAGAGGAGCCTAATGTATTCAACAGTAACCAACTCCCCCTACTCCACTGGCGAATTTTCGTTTGGAATCAACTGGTGTATGTATTATCAATAATATCAAATAACGTATCAGTTTCGCAAACCCTGAGCTTTGAGAATCGTCAATTTCTTAATGTCATTGACGGAAGTAAGAGTTGTGAAATGGTTTCAGTTTGATGTTGCTCGGCTACAGCAGCGTAATAGTTATCCATTGCATTTCAGTTTATATAGGTTTACGGTACATGCTTATAAGTTTGGCATTACGTCTTAAATGAAAATCTAGTTGTGATTTTTGACGTATTCTACATCCATGAGGACCATTTACAAAGTAACTGAGAAATTGTGAAAGGAACGTTATATTTTATTTTTGTAAATATGTATTGCGTATTTTCGTCTTATGACATGTTCTACATCCTCGAGAATATCCTATGTATCTATGGGACGAAAAATATACAGGTTAACCTAATCTCATCTCGACAACCTGTACCATTACTTTTGTTCCTATGTTTTTATGATTGAGGCGTGACGTAAATCTTCACACAACGGCCTTAAGGAATATTACAGACGGGACTGCCAAGAACAATAGTTAAAATTTGTATCCTCGTACTTGGGATGTGCGATGTTTGTAGAAACCTCATTACAGGCTATTTTTTGCGTAGTGGTAGTGCTGAACTATTCCGTTTGTACGAGGGATGTTTTCACTCAGTCATTATATGTACACGTCAGTTTCATGGCACTAATATCTTTCTTGTACGGTAACATTACCGGAGTGGATTTTTGACTTTGTAGTCGCTTAGGAAGTATTACAGGACCTTTCACATCTACACCTAATTCATATTCGGCAAGCGGCTGTGGGTACTTTCCGTACCACTAACTGAGCCCTCCAACTTTGTTCCACTCGCGAATAGAGGGTGAGAAGAATGATTGTCGGTGACCTCCGTATTGACTCCTATTCCTCGAATTTTCTCCCAGTGGTCATTACGCGAGACGTATTTGCGGGGAAGTAATACGTTGTCCGACTATTCCCGGAATGTACTATCTCGAAATTTCAGTAGTAAATCTCTCCGTGACGCTCAACGCCTCTCTTGTAACGTCTGCCAATGGAGTTGGTTGAGCACCTCCGTAACGCTCTCGTGGCGA
The DNA here is from genome assembly GCF_023864345.2 of Schistocerca serialis cubense. Lineage (NCBI taxonomy): Eukaryota > Metazoa > Arthropoda > Insecta > Orthoptera > Acrididae > Schistocerca > Schistocerca serialis. The sequence continues at coordinate 196,101,468 of NC_064638.1, read as the reverse complement.
CTAAACGATCCCGTGACGAAACGTGCCACTCTTTCCTGGATTTTCTCTATCTCTTCCATCAGTTCTATCTGAGAGGGATCCCAGACAGATGAACAGTACTCGAGAATTGATAGAACAATCGCCTTGTAAGCTACTTCCTTCGTGTCTGGGTTACACTGGCTCAAGATTCTTCCTGTGAATCGGAGTCTGGCATGTGCTTTTTCCACTATTTGTTTTATGTGGTCATTCCACTTAAGGCCGCTCTGAAAGGTTACTCCCAGATGTGTTACGGGAGATATTGTTTCCAGCGGTTTGTCATCAATAGTGTAGCTATATAATAGTGGATTTCTTTTCTTATGTATGAGCAATATGGTATACTTATTTACGTTCCAAGTCAACTGCCAGAGCCTGCACTGTTCGTCATTTCTCTGGAGGTCACTCTGCAAATGATTACTGCCTTCCGGTGTAGCTACTGTTTTTATAGACAACCGCATCATCTGCAAACAGTCTTCGAGAGCATCCGAAGCTTTATACTAGATCATTTATATGTATTGTAATCAGTAGGTACTCCGGAAATGTGTACAAGCGGTTCTAGGCGCTACAGCCTGCAACCACGCGACCGCTACGGTCGCAGGCTCGAATCCTGCGTTGGGCATGGATGCGTGTGATGTCCTTAGGTTAGTTAGGTTTAAGTAGTTCTAGGTCTAGGGGATTGATGACCTCAGATGCTAAGTCCCATAGTGCTCAGAGCCATTTGAACCATTTTACTTCGGAAATGACCTTTACATCGGCCGATTTTGTTCCGCTAAGAGCGATGTGTTGAGTTCTGTCTGCAAGAAACTCTCGAATCCAGTCACATATCTGCTCCGATGCTCGATAAGCTCGTATTTGTTTCACTAAACGGTATGGTGTCAAATGCCCTTTTGAAGTCGATGAACATCAACCTGACCGCCATTGTTTATGGTGCTGTGGATCTGGTGGAGGAACAGAACGAGCTGAGCTCCGCAGGATCTCTGTTTGCGGAATCCATGTTGATTCCTGTAGAGGATATGTTCCTTCTCCAAGAACGTCATAATTCTTGACCCTAAAACATGTTCCATGACTCTACAACAGATTAATGTCAACGATGTATGTTTATAATTGTATGAATCTGTCCTACAGCTCTTCTTAAAAACGGGAATGACCAGCGCCTTCTTCCAGTCGCTAGGTACCCTCTGTTTCTCAAGCGATCTACGACGGAGTACTGCTAGCAGGGATGCAAGTTTTTCGCACAGACTTTGTGGAATATTATAAATATTTCATCTGGTCCTGACGCCATCCAATGCTAAGCGAGTGTATTTTTTTCTATTACGCAATCGATTATCTCAGTACGTCTCATTTCGACGTTCACACGACAATTGAAAGGAGGGACAGTGTTATAGTCTTCCGCGGTGAAACAATTTCAGAAGATGGAATTTTCGGCCTGCTCTCTGTTATCTTCCGTGTCAGTCTGGTCACTGAGTGAATGAATAGGTGATTTTAATCCAATTATTGATTTTACGAGTACATACAATCAACACCTCTTAGGGTTCTTACTCAGGTTGACAAAGTTTAATTTTTAAAGTCGTTGAACGTTTCTCTCATTCTTCCCCTTAGCTCGTTTTCGCTTCGTTCAGCTTTAGTTTTGTCTGAGATAGAGTTTTCTTTGTTTACGTAGCAGTTTTTTTAACACAGCTGTTAAAACCATGGTTGGTCTTTCCCATCCTTAATACTCTACTCGAAACGTACTTATCTAGGACATATTGAACGATTCCTTTGAATTCTTTCCATTGGTTTTCCACATCTCCAACCTCAACACCGAATATTTGTGGCTGACTGCTCAGATACTTTGAAATTTGTATCCTGTCAAGCTTGATAATCAAAAATGTCTTCCCAATTTTCTTTTCTTTGTCAGACCCGTTGCCGTAGACGCTATCACTGCCCTATGATCACTGATATCTTCTTTTACGTTAACTGATTCGATAAACTCAGATCTGTTTGTTGCCGGGAGGTATAGGACGTTACCCTCACGACTTGGTTCTATAGCTATCTGCTGAAATTAATTTTCGGACAAGACATTAAGAACAACGACAGAAGAATTCCTGTTTCTGGCACCAGTTTTGACAGTATGACGCTCCCAATCTACACCTAGCGAGTTGAAGTCACCCTCTATTACAACAGCATGCTCACGACAAACATTAACGAACCTCTGCAAGTTCTGCCGCGCTCTACCAATAGAGCTCCTGACCCAGGCGATCTGTAAAAGCACCCGATTCCCATTTGTGACCGATCTTTGATACTTAACTTCCCTGAGATTAATTCACAATCGGAATCCGTGATAACCTCGCTAGATTTTATCGGGTTTCTTACTGAAATAAACACGCTACCACCATTGGTGATTAACCTATCCTTACGATAAATATTCCAATCTGAACTTAAGATTTCGTTGTCATTAACGTCTGATTTCAACCAAGTTTCTGTTCCTAATATTATCCGCGCATTATAACCTTCAGTAAGCGATAGTAATTCTGGGACCTATCCTCGGATGATGCTGCAGTTTACTAAAATCATGTTAACCTTTTTTGTCTCTGATTTGCGACGACGAACGTTCTCAGACGGCATTGTAGCTAATTTGCCAGGCAAATCGTCTTTGATCCCAAGGGAGGGTTTGTCTAGCCTAAAAAAGCCCCACCACACATACTCCGCTACCGCATCTTGGTTGTAGTTAATGCCTGACCAAGTAAGGGGAACCGTACAATTCCGTATTCTGTTGCGGATGTCGAAAAATTAACATCCGATACCGTGGCAGGGTCATCTGAGCCTCTGGTTTCGACCTTTCACTCTGGTCCAAGCCAGAGGATTCCGACCAATCCTGAATATGATGCAACAAATAGAGAGTTTAGCCTGCACCCCGCCTGCGATGCTAGTTTCCTTCATCACATCAGCCAGCTGCCGAAAGGAGCCGAAGATGCCCACAGCATCCAAGCAGCACGCAACATTCGTGGCTGTATGTGCCGCTAGATGAAGCCGGTAGCACCTTCTGCGTTCGACAGCCAACGGCGGAGCCTCCTCCACATCACGGACTAGATCCCCTGGCAAACATACCGAGTGCACACTGGCATCCTTTCTCACCTTGCCCGCTATCGCCCTGAGGGGCTCCATCGCCCGCTTAAAATCGGAGCTCCCAATGACTAGCATACCCACCCACCCACTCCCTGCACCCGTCCTGACTGGGCACGGAAATCGGCCGCTGGCCCAACAGTAGAGGCATACCTTGCTGGCTCAGAGTTACCATCAACACCGGGTAGCTCCTCGTGCCTGTTGCTAAGACGTAGGGAGCCAGCCGCACGACCTGCTCCCTCCTTCGCCTTTTGTCCAGTGATACGCGAATCCACCACTGTCTGCTACCTACTCTGGAGTGATGACTGACAGGTCAGATGTTCCGTATCAGAAAATGCAGTGACAGCCGGGTCCCCAGAGGATTCCACCGGCACCAAAGGCGTCGCAGATGTCGTTCCCAGGGCCCCGACGTCGCCACAACTTTAAGCATTAGCCGGGAGCATGTCGATGGTCTGCTTCCAGCAGTTTACGGACAGTCGCCAATTTTCCTTGCTTCCACTCACAAAAAGTACAAAAAAAAAAAAAAGGGTCAAATGGCTCTGACCACTATGGGACTCAACTTGTGGGGTCATCAGTCCCCTAGAACTACTTAAACCTAACTAACCTAAGGACATCACACACATCCATGCCCGAGGCAGGATTCGAACCTGCGACTGTAGCCGTCGCGCGGTTCCAGACTGTAGCGCCTAGAACCGCTCGGCCACCCCAGCCGGCACAACAAGTACAGTCCCTAGCCATATTGTAGTGTCTGAAAATAGATATAAGACCTCATATGACGCTGCTGAGTTTGAAATGTAAGCAAAATATACCGAGGAGAATGAAGAACCACTAAAAACTACTCTGGAGATTTATCACTATGTCCTGAGACGGCAGACTCTTAAACAGAAATAGATTTCTCTGCTGAAGTGGACGTATCTGGAATTACCTGTTACTAGAAACTCTGCATACTGCATGAGATAAGTATGTGAATTATAATGCACTTATCTAAACCATATACTGGGTACCAGCACGAGGTTTTAGCATAGTGGCGTGACTTGACCATCTGAAAAGTCGAGAAAATTACGCTAGGAAGACCCTTACACAAGGATGTGTATCAAGATTTACAAAAAAATAGAAACTTACAGAAATTTCCTAAACACAAGTCCGCACAGTAAAATACACAGGTATAGTCCAGACAATTGCTGCTAGGCTATCGCTGCTGATGCGTCTGTTCGGTTCGGCACCTGTCGGTATACTTTTAGGTGGAATGGTCAGTCTAACGAGCACAGAATATTGACTGAAAGTAAACGGAACAAAAACAAAAAAATGAGAAGTAGCACAAATGAGATTAGCGATAAACGTAACACCAAAGTTGGTGATTACGAAGTAACAGTATTCTCCTACATTGGAAGCAAAATTACCTATGACGGACAGAGCAAGGCGGACATCAAAAGCAGACAACCACAGGAGAAGACGAACTGTCCAAAAGTTGTCTACTACTATCAGAAACAAAGGCCGTACCTTGAGAAATAAGTTGATGAGAATGTACGAGTACATTAGGAGTACGGCACTGTGTGGTGGTGAATCACGGACGGTGAAGAAAAGCTGAACAGAAGAGAATTTGCTGACATGTGGTGCTACGTATGGACGTTGAAAATTAGACGGACTGATAAGAAAAGAGCCGATTCTCTACGAAATCAGCGGAGAAGAAACATACGAAAAACACTGACAAGAAGAAGAGGCAGGACAGTGGGTAGTGTGTAAAAGACATCAGGAAATGACTTCTGTGGTGCAAGAGGGAATTGTAGAGGACAAGAAGTGCAGGGGAAGATAGAAAATGGAATATATCCAACAAACAATTGAGGAATTAAGGTGTAAGTGTTACTCTGAGATGAAGAGATTGGCACAAGAGAAGAATTCTCTCGGGCCGCCTCAGTCAAATAAGAAGACTGGTACCTTAAAAAAAAAGAAGTGACTTGAACATTGTTTTAAACTTCTTGATTGATAACAAGTATGACGAGGAACGGAACATGTAATTGGACACTTACTTTTCGAGGGAAGTGTTCTTAGTGAATGTGTATTTGAGGTTAGATGCTTCCCAAAAATTTCCGACATGTCCACCAAAACCACATCGAATGGTGACTTTCAGAATTTGTGTGTCGTCAGCTGGGACGTATTGGGATAAGGAAAATCTGACGACTTTCCATTCGTCCACAACAGTACCATATTCGTGAAGTCATTAATCTTTTTTTCATGTGGGAAAATAGAATGTTAGTCCACAAAGAGTGATAGAACATTCGACATAATTTGTTGTCACTGAGCAACAGTTACTACGATTTAATTTAACCCATAAGCTGTTAAGCGAAATTTCTGACGCCATATATTTCGACCAGCAAGCATTATCCCCGGCTAATAACTGATTATAAGTCTGATTGCTTTAATCGACGTAACTGAAGGGCATTGAACACTCAATTTCTCTCATTACTCTACATGTACGACTAAATTGTGCGATTTTATGAAAATGGATTCCACTAGTGACAACAGCTTTGAACTCTTACGGCGTAACAAAAGCGTTAATCTGGTGTAAATGCAGAGAAGTATTCTCTGTCATCTGCGATGACGCCCATTTGAACGTGCATGCCTCTAAAGCTATGCCAAACTGATATACAGAGTTCTCACTGATTTAATTTCCAATATTAAGCTGTACGGACACACATGCTCAATCGTTCTCATTTGCATTCAGCCTGTTATTAAGGGGTATTCGTGGTGCAGTAACTGTTTATGCAGCTGAAGCAAAATGAATCATCAGAACTGCAATAGATTTAGCGGTGACAAAACTGGGGACCACTTCCATATATATGACACTGTGTTGGCGTTCGTGTAAAACAATTACGCCTGGGACAAAACCTGTTAGTCTGCTTCCCTCCTGACAAATGTTTCTTTGGGTGACCAACCATAACATAGGTTTATTTGCATACATGACCTTCCTGTGCAATTCTGCGGACGCTTTAGTTCGTTTATGAAAGACATGCTAAGCCCATAAAATGAATGGTACTGTTTCATCGCAACTACGAATCAAAAATCGTGAGAAAATACTTTCAAATGATTTGATTTGTGTCTAAAGTTTTTGATGTTTAGAAATCCATTATTGTAACTGGAAATTTGAGTGTACTTGAAATTACAATGCTGACCCAGAAAGTAAGTGCCATATGGGTACTAAAAATTATTAGCAATTTGTTTTTACCTATATTTTACTGTAGGAAAATCTACACACCTTAAACTGCTTTTTGAAATATTTACCATCTGAAATAAGGCACCTGTCATACCTTGACATTAATTGCAACATATTCACTTCACACAATTCGGGCTTCTGCAGAGTGAACATGTTTTGGACGTTCACCCTGGCCTCATTGTCACTTGCAAAGTGCTCGTTGACAATAAACGTCTTCAAATGAGGAAACAAATAGAAGTTGAACGGAGACAGCTAGGTCCAGAGTGTAAGGAGTGACAGGACTGTAATTTTTTTTTCCTTTATTGTAAGTTCATGCCTCAGCTGAGTCGGGCCGGCAGCGGCCTACATACGCCGCTCTTCGGCCAAAAGACACAACATGAATACACGGACGGCATAGAAAACATAAAAAACATGGTAAACACAAGATGAACACTGCACATGAAATCACAAGTCGTTCGACGGAAGACACTGTAATGAAGGGTGGCACCAGTTCCAACAGATGAAAACGTCCAGGTGGACACACGAACGTAGTAGAAAACACTGACAAAGACACTATACACAAATGGAGAGACAATGACACACGGAAACACTGGCGACGAAGCACATACACTGACGAGGGAAAGAGGGGCTGCCTCCAGGTGAAAAGGAGAGGTAAGATGGCGGGAAGGATGAGGATGGAGCCAGTGGGAGAAAGAAGGGAGAGTGGGGGGAGGAGAGAGGGGGGGCTACAAGCCAAGGGAGAGGGGTGGAAGTGGGAGACGTGGGAGAGAGGAGGGGGGAAAAGGAAGGTCAGGAGGGAGAGAGGGAGCCCTGGGGGAAAAAAGGGGGGATGGCAGGGGAGAGTCGGAGCTGCTATGAGTGGTAGATGGATGGGTCAAAGACATTATCAGGGAGGGGTAGTTGGCGAAAGCCACCTTGGGAAAGGGTATGGAGGGTGTGAAGATGGAGAGCAGGTGGGATGATAGAATTCAGGGACTGCAGCAGGCTGGGATGGGTGAGGATGGGAGCGAATGTGGGGGATCAAGCTTGCAGGAGGTGTAAAGGATCTGTATCCATTCGAGGAAAAGCAGGTGTGGGAAGAGAATCAAGTCATATACGATCTGTGTGGGGGATGGGAGACGGATGAGATAGGCGAAGCGGAGTGCGTGGCATTCAAGGATTTCGATGGGCTTATAGTAGGTGGTAGGGGCAGAGAGATTCGGGTGGGATGGGCGTAGCAGAGGATGGGGCGGATGAGGGATTTATAAGTGTGGAGGATGGTGGAGGTGTCCAGACGCCATGTGTGGCCAGAAAGGAATTTGAGGAGGTGGAGTCAGGAACGTGCCTTGGCTTGGATCATCCAGAGATGGGGGTTCCAGGAAAGGCAACGGCCAAGAGTGACACCAAGGTACTCGAGGGTTAGGGTGACGTGAATAGGAGAGCCATAGACGTTAACATAAAAATCAAGGAGGCAGAAGGAAGGGGTGGTTTTGCCTACAATGATGGCCTTGGTTTTGGAAGGATTGACCTTGAGCAGCCACTGGTTACACCAAGTGGTGAACTGGTCAATATGGGATTGGAGAAGGTGCTGGGAGAGTCACAGGGTGGGGGCGAGGGTAAGGAAGGCAGTGTAATTGGCGTACTCGAGAAGGTGCATGGGGGGGGGGGGGGGGTGAATGCTGTGGCATATCCACAGTGTATAGAAGGTAGAGGAGAGGACAGATCCATGGGGCACCAGGACTGTAACCAGTGACACGACTATAATAGCACAGTTGTCACACTTGTGGCATGGGATTGCGCGTTCTTGTGCCCAAAAGCAATGCTGCTCACAAGTAAACATACCCAAGGGATATACATCAGCTTTGATCGGCTCTGACTATGTTGTTTGCAGTCTTTAAGCATCGACTGCATATCGAGCAGCGCAGCGCCGCGAAACGGCATCAAGAAGACTCTGACCTGAGCGCCTTTGAAAAGAACGGGCAGCGCCACACTTTCAGGAAGACAGAGTACAGCGCCCCCTGCCAACGCTGATTTAATCAGCCGGTCATCGCTGGTAACCCAGTTCAGTCGCAGACCTCGAGAGCATCAGTACTGAGTAACAGGAAGCCAGTAGATAGCCTGCGTCCCGCGAGTAGTAATAGTGTGTAAAAGTAATTGCATGCAGGAGGCACAACAAGTTAAATAATGGTTATACAGGGTGGTCCATTGATCGTGACCGGGATAAATATCGCACGAAATAAGCGTCAAACGTGAAAGCTACAAAGAACGAAACTAGTCTAGCTTGAAGGAGAAACCAGATGGCGCTATGCTTGGCCCATTAGATGGTGCTGCCATAGGTCAAACGGATATCAACTGCGATTTTCAAAATAGTAACACCCATTTTTATTACATTTTCGTGTAGTACGTAAAGAAATATGAATGTTTTAGTTGGACCACTTTTATCGCTTTGTGATAGATGGCGCTGTAATAATCACAAACATATGGCTCACAATTTTAGACGAACAGTTGGTAACAGGTAGGTTTTTTAAATTAAAATATAGAACGTAAGTACGTTTGAACATTTTATTTCGGTTGTTCCAATGTGATACATGTACCTTTGTGAACTTATCACTTCTGAGAAAGCATGCTGTTACAGCGTGATTACCCGTAAGCACCACATTAATGCAATAAATGCTCATAATGATGACCGTCAACCTCAATGCCTTTGACAATACGCGCAAGGACATTCCTTCAACAGCGAGTAGTTCGCCTCCCGTAATGTTCGCATATGCATTGACAATACGCTGACGCATGTTGTCAGGCGTTGTCCGTGGATCACGATAGCAAATATCCTTCATCTTTCCCCACAGAAAGAAATCCGGGTGCGGGCCATGGTGTGCTGCTCAGACGACCAATCCACCTGTCGTGAAATATGCTATTCAATACCGCTTCAACCGCACGCGAGCTATGTGCCGTACATTCATCATGTTGGAAGTACATCGCCATACTATAATGCAGTGAAACATCTTGTAGTAACATCGGTAGAACATTACGTACATTGCACCACTTAGATTGCCATCGATAAAATGGGGGCCAATTATCCTTCCTCCCATAATGCCGCAACATACATTAACCCGCCAAGGTCGCTGATGTTCAACTTGTCGCAGCCATCGTGGATTTTCCGTTGCCCAATAGTGCATATTATGCCGGTTTACGTTACCGCTGTTGGTGAATGACGCTTCGTCGCTAAATAGAACTCGTGCAAAAAATCTGTCATCGTCCGTAGTTTCTCTTGTGCCCAGTGGTAGAAATGTACACGACGTTCAAAGTCGTCGCCATGGAATGCCTGGTGCATAGAAATACGGTACGGGTGCAATCGATGTTGATGTAGCATTCTCAAGACCGACGTTTTCGAGATTTCCGATTCTCGCGCAATTTGTCTGCTACTGATGTGCGGATTAGCCGCGACAGCAGCTAAAACACCTACTTGGGCATAATCATTTGTTGCAGGTCGTGATTGACGTTTCATTTGCTGAACACTTCCTGTTTCCTTAAATAACGTAACTATCTGGCGAACGGTCCGGACACGTGGCTGTCGTTGTCCTGGATACCGAACAGCATACATAGCATACGCCCGTTGGGCATTTTGATCAGAATAGCCATACATCAACACGATATCGACCTTTTCGACAGTTGTTAAACGGTCCATTTTAGCACGGGTAATGTATTACGGAGCAAATACCGTCCGCACTGGCGGAATGTTACGTGATACAACGTACTTATACGTTTGTGACTCTTACAGCGCCATCTGTCACAAAGCGAAAAAAGTGGTCCAACTAAAACCTTCATATTTCTTTACGTGCTACACGAATATGTAATAAAAATGGGGTGCCTATTTAAAAAAAAAAGGCAGTTGACATCCGTTTGACCTATGGCAGCGCCATTTAGTGGGCCAACCATAGCGCCATCTGGTTTCCCGCTTCGAGCTTCAAGTTTCGTTCTTTGTAGTTTTTTCGTTTGACGCTTATTTCGTGAGATATTTGTCCCGCTCACTATCAATGGACCACCCTATATTCTTTGTAGAAATTGTTATACTAATCAGCATGTGCTATGAGCGGATCATTTTAAATTCCTCCCACCGGCCATCGCAACTTCTCTCATTCTTTGTTTGTGTGAATGTACCTTTAGTTAGGACCCAAGAGTGTCAGGATGCACTCTAGAAATTTAAAAATTCCTTGTTGAGTGCCAGATGCCTTGTTTATTTCTATGTCGCTACGCCTGTGGTGTTATCAGTCGAAGCATATCTGTATGATATCGAAGTTGTGCTCTCGCACAGATTCGGTGCACGGGAGAGGTCGATTGCTTTCGCTTCCAAGTTAATGACAAGTTATATTAACTATTCCTACATCGAGAAGAACGCATTCGCTATTATGTGTGTCGTGACAGTGTTCCACCATTACCTAGTGAAGGATCACAAGTCACATCAGTCTTTGTTCAACCCGTTCAAACCTGTTCCGTCTTAAAGACGTGAGCTGAGAAGGACAATAGGTTGTGCATCCAACACTCGGCTTGTGGCCATCACAATCAGTGATGCAAAACAGGTGTTCCACTCACACCACTTGCCCCCCTCCCCCCTCCCTCCTCCCCTCTGCTTATGCACTTGTGTAAGGTTGATCGGCCGAGGGAAAGACGTGAGAAACCGTTTCTTCCTTCATACTTCTGTCATGAAATTGCAATTGTCCAATGTGCTTGTTGCACAAAATCAATGTGCATTCTCCATTTTTGGCCCAAATGGTTCCATAGTTCTCCATGACTCTATAGATTTACGTAATGTTACAAAAATAATGAATAAACAATGTCATATTTACCATAATCAATTAGAAAAGGTTTCAAATTGCAAAAGAAAGAAAAATACTGCAAATTTAGAAGTAAAAGATAAATACAAGGTATTTTATACTTCAGAAAATTAAAAGAACTTATATAATACGTGTGTGTGTGTGTGTGTGTGTGTGTGTGTGTGTGTGTGTATGTGTGTGTGTGTGTGCTTGTGTGTATGTGTGTGTGTAAAATACACTTACATTGTATTTATCGAGGAAAACATATGAAACAATCCAGTATGACAACTGATATTGAAGCGTATAAATATCTGTCATGCATACAGCAACCTGTCGTGCATACAGCGATATAGAGATATTTCTAGCTTATTTCTGAAAAAGCGTCTTTGGAGTACCGCTTCCATATGTGACTGAATTTGGTAAAAACATCGCTATATTTTCGGTATTACTCAGATGTTGAAATAAGAAACAAAGGGATTTCGAAATAAATGACGTTTTCAACAAATCTTTGTGTGGTGTTGTAATGTACATTAAAAAACGTAGAACTTTTTGTTCAAAGTTTTTTTATATCTGCTACTGTTTATACGGTGTTCATTCAACAATACTAAACTCAGTTTTTTTCCAAGGGGGTGTTTCATCCCCTTAATGGCCATATGGGCACATATAAAAAAATATATGTCTCCTGTTTTGCACTACACTACAACATATTCAGAGCCAATAAAAATCGAAATGTATCCCTTGGCATTCTACGCCTTTTCTTCCTTATTGCAAACCATAATTTCTTCAGTGTGTTACAGTAACCTGGTGCGTTGTTGTGCCTCATTCCATCCAGTCCACCCAACAAAATTCCTGACAATGCCAGAAGACGGTGCAAATGATTTCTCATGAGAAAGGAAGTTCATAATGGTTGAAATGGCTCTGAGCTCTATGGGACTTAATATCTATGGTCATCAGTCCCCTAGAACTTAGAACTACTTAAACCTAACTAACCTAAGGACATCACACAACACCCAGTCATCACGAGGCAGAGAAAATCCCTGACCCCGCCGGGAATCGAACCCGGGAACCCGGGCGTGGGCAGAGAAAGGAAGTGACTACGCTTTCTTGAGTTTCAGAGAATCACTATGCCACCTGTCGTTTCGTTACAGGTGTCTCGTAGCAAATCTACGTCTCATCGCCTGTGACAATCCTCTTCAAAAAATTTTTTCCCTCTGCTGCATAGCAAAACTCTAAGGCTGCTACCATGCGTTTTCGAACGTCAGTTAGTTCTTTCTGCAACCATCGCAGACACACTTTTCGTAGCGTAAATGTTCAATCACTATTTCGTGCAGAAAATTAAAATCAGAAAACCTTACTCATCTAATGGGATGCACTTATCCGTCTATACAGTGCACAGATTCTTCAGTCAACAACAAAGCGGAGCCACTGTGCTTCTTGTTGTGAACATTTCCCTTCCTTTGCGAAACATTCTAACCCGTTCTCGCATTGCGATCTCTCCCCATGTTTCGCTTACCTGACGATAAATTTCATGAGGATGAACGTATCTTGCATTCGAAAACTTGATAACGGCTCTAATTTCACAGCTGGCAGGCTGATCGATTGATTTTATCGTGGTCACTCTTGTATCACGTATCGATACCACACCACAGGGGTCACAGCAACGGAATTGCACATTTCCGTTCGACGCCAACAGCGGTCTCGCGGTATGTGGCAGACCCAATGGTGCGCTCCCGCTGCGCCACGCCTCCAGTGGCTCAGGATGTTGGACGCCCTCTGCCCCACTTGCACCTGAAGCGTCATTACTGTGACACCATAGTTCGTGCTTAGTACAGCAGGTCTCATCCTAGCGAGCGTTGTCACAGCTCGACTGTGTTTCTTGCTACACTATTTGTGTCGAATCTTCGTTAGCATGTAGAAATACAAGTTATGTAAACCTTATGTTTGTTGTATTACCTTGTTCGCTAATCGTTTCTGTTGCTGTCCAGCATTCTTACAACATTTGCCGCATCATTCTGTAGCCCACCTGCCCTTTCCGTCGTGTTCGAAGCTGACAGACGATGACTTCAAACGTTAACGTAAGGAAACAAAGTGGCTGGGCTGCTTCGTCCTAGGGTTGAAGGGTGTAACAGCGCAGGCTTGGCCTTTCTAAATCAGCTTTTGATGTGATGAATAGAAATTCTTAGGCCAGTGCGTAACAGAATATTTTTCTTCATATTCGTCCAGTTATTCGTTCGTGAGACGAGCTTTGGTCTTACGTTGTTGCAGTTTTTATTCAGAAGATTGATTTATTGCAGCTCTCCACAGACGTGTATCGAGTCCAAATCGTTGTTTTTCTACGAAACTACTATAACGCTAATCCATTTGAACCTGCATATTACATTTTTCTTCTCCCTAAAGTGTTTATACCTAATTTTACCTCTATTAAAAAACAGATAGATCCTTGGATGTGTGATTCTTTTGAGATATCACAATTCGCAAGCGTCTTACCCATATTATTAACGTTTCACTTCCATATATCGTTAAACTCCAGTGAAATATTTTTGCAAAAGACTTTTTCGGAAAACAAAGATAATCGATGTTAATAGAATTCTGTTTTTGTGTTTTGTGTCATTTTTGCTCCTGCTGACTTCAATTGTTTGCTGCGCAAATAACAAGATTCGTTTGCTGATTTCGTTCTCTCCTTTTCTACTGCAATTGTGTACCCTTCAGTGACTTAGACTACACCCCATTACCTTTTCATATTTTTGTTGATGCTCATCTTACAGCCTCTTCCTAAGGCACGATCCATTCCGTTCAACTGATCTCAAATTCCCTTAACAGTCTCGGCAGAAAAACAATGTCACAAGAATTGCTTTAAGAATCTGTTTCTTCTCCCTCAACTTAAATTCTAGTTCCTGGTTTGTACGTAGTTCCCATTATAGCTTGTTCACTATACAAATTTAATAACATGGGGACCGTATTAATGATTTCTCAACAACAGCCTCTCTTCCGTTTCTTTTACTCCTCTAAATGGTGTCCGCCTTCCGCATAAATTGGAAATGAGCTTTCGCTCCCTATAGTTTGTTGCTTACAGGATTCTTCTTTCATATTTTGAGGCATATTATCACAAAAGCAGAGCTCTCAAAGGTCCAGCATTAGCTCCATGGTTAAAATCGTTAATCTTTTTTGTGTCCAAACAGTAAAAGTGCCCTCAAATCCATATGTCGTTGCATTAGTCCTATCTCAGCAGCAACGTAAACACTGTGTACTTACCGAAAAATGAATGTCGGCTAAGCGTTCATTGTGTCTAGTGGTCACTGTCGGTTAATTTTCTGAAGTTAACGGAATGATAACTAGGTTTATTTTGTTCTCTGCGTCTCCATTTGACAATAACACAATTTAGAAAACAATAGTTTCTCAGTGAGAATTTTTTAATGTACAAATTTCACAATACATTCGCAGCCCCCAACTGAAATTCCATGCAACATGGAGATAGTTAAGAATAACGTCATGAGATGCCGTGACACTGTGTCTGCAGTAAAAAAAGTACAGATGCGATGTCTGACGTTGCACAGGATGCGGGAGTTGAGAGTTGTCAACGGACGGTGTATGATTGGGTTTTATACCCTACCGAGCTTTTATGCAGCAACACGTACAAAATTTTGCGACATATTATTCAGAATATATTTCTGCTCTTACATTTCACTAATTTGTTTTCCTCCACTGTGTCTGTTTATTTGATACAACTTACTTTGCTGCGTACAATGAGAGTACGACCGCCGACATCCTCTGTATAGTCATCAAGCAGAAATATCCCGCCTTAAATCCCGCAAGAGTTTCCTTGCTAGGACTGAGCCGCTGGAGGAAGCACCAGAGGCAATTCGTCTTGCAACCTGGAAGAGCTCACTGGCCGTAGGCGTCTCACCATAGAAGGACGAGCTCCTGGCGCAAACCTACAATATCCTGTCTGGAGGTCATTCAACCGCCTAAGAGTGGGCATCCCCCGATGCAAGACCAACCTGAAGAAATTGGGTATCCTTCCAGCGAGCGCTGACACCTTTTTGCGACTGCAGTGGCTGAAGAAGATCCGAGCCACCTATCTATTGGTCCCCTCCTGGTCAGCCCGTACGCAATACCGGATGTTTACGAAGTAAATGACAAAGCTATCGCACCTACTGTTTTTTGGAAATGCTGACCGGACATGGTATGAATTAATGACTCACTTTGGGAAAAACTTTCTTACTGACAATGCGCTACATGCAGTGTGGCGTTTAGGCCACATCTCTGTTCACGTTTATTACATATTTGTTCCTGTGTCTTAATGTACAGTATAGGAAGATTTTGTTATGGGAGGCTAGTGAATAGGTGGGATCGCAAGGCAAACACATGGAATGACGAACCAGATGGTCACACAGCTTGAGAAAGGCCTGGCGAGCAGAGCCGTATCGTACTTGAACAGAGACGGAGAGGGGGGGGGGGGGCGGGGGGGAGGGGATTCACCTACAACATTGGACACCAAGAAGCGAATCTTTTATTACTTATACGCATTCAAGAAGAATATAAAAATTCCAATCCCAAAGAAAGCAGGTGTTGACAGATGTGAAAATTACCGAACTATCAGTTTAATAAGTCACAGCTGCAAAATACTAACGCGAATTCTTTACAGACGAATGGAAAAACTGGTAGAAGCGGACCTCGGGGAAGATCAGTTTGGATTCCGTAGAAATGTTGGAACACGTGAGGCAATACTAACCGTACGATTTATCTTAGAAGAAAGATTAAGAAAAGGCAAACCTAAGTTTCTAGCATTTGTAGACTTAGAGAAAGCTTTTGACAACGTTAACTGGAATACTCTCTTTCAAATTCTGAAGGTGGCAGGGGTAAAATACAGGGAGCGAAAGGCTATTTACAATTTGTACAGAAACCAGATGGCAGTTATAAGAGTCGAGGGCATGAAAGGGAAGCAGTGGTTGGGAAAGGAGTGAGGCAGGGTTGTAGCCTCTCCCCGATGTTATTCAATCTGTATATTGAGCAAGCAGTAAAAAAAACAAAAGAAAAATTCGGAGTAGGTATTAAAATTCATGGAGAAGAAGTAAAAACTTTGAGGTTCGCCGATGACATTGTAATTCTGTCAGAGACAGCAAAGGACTTGGAAGAGCAGTTGAACGGAATGGACAGTGTCTTGAAAGGAGGATATAAGATGAACATCAACAAAAGCAAAACGAGGATAATGGAATGTAGTCAAATTAAATCGGGTGATGCTGAGGGGATTAGATTAGGAAATGAGACACTTAAAGTAGTAAAGGAGTTTTGCTATTTAGGGAGTAAAATAACTGATGATGGTCTAAGTAGATAGGATATAAAATGTAGACTGGTAATGGCAAGGAAATCGTTTCTGAAGAAGAGAAATATGTTAACATCGAGGATAGATTTAAGTGTCAAGAAATCGTTTCTGAAAGTATTTGTATGGAGTGTAGCCATGTATGGAAGTGAGACATGGACGATAACCAGTTAGGACAAGAAGAGAATAGAAGCTTTCGAAATGTGGTGCTACAGAAGAATGCTGAAGATAAGGTGGGTAGATCACGTAACTAATGAGGAGGTATTGAATAAGATTGGGGAGAAGAGAAGTTTGTGGCACAACTTGACTAGTAGAAGGGATCGGTTGGTAGGACATGTTCTGAGGCATCAAGGGATCACAAATTTAGCATTGGAGGGCAGTGTGGAGGGTAAAAATCGTAGAGGGAGATCGAGAGATCAATACACTAAGCAGATTCAGAAATTCAGAAGGATGTAGGTTGCAATAGGTACTGGGAGATGAAGAAGCTTGCACAGGATAGAGTAGCATGGAGAGCTGCATCAAACCAGTCTCAGGACTGAAGACCACACAACAACAACAAACGCATTGTTTAATGTGTGCTGATGGCGTTTTTTGAGCTAAGAACTTGCTAATAATAATTTCGGTATCACTCAATAAATCAGGAAATCATAATTACAAATTTTAGTTGCTGTCAGTGCTTATTGATGGATAGGATTGGCCAGTCACAGCCGGCAGGAGTGGCCGAGCGGTTCTAGGCGCTTCAGTCTGGAACCGCGACACCGCTACGTTCGCAGGTTTGAATCCTGCCTCGGGCATGACTGTGTATCGTCCCTAGGTTAGTTAGGTTTAAGTAGTTCTAAGTTCTAGGGGACTGATGACCTCAGATGTTAAGTCCCATAGTGCTCAGAGCCATTTGAATTTTTTGACCAGTCACAAGTGTGGCCTGACAGATTAGGGGCCAAACTGCTAAAATTGATCACTACTAGTCTACGATCGGTTTCGGAGGAGATACTATATGAGTCGGTGTATAAAATTAGATCTTATGTCAAGGCGGAACAGTTTGCTGATAAATTGCCTTGGATGACGTACTTGTGCGATTTTGTGTTAATACAAGGCAAACTGCGATAGGTTTTCGAGGTGTCAACACACGAAGTGGTGTGTGCAGTGCAATCCCATGTGAAGACGCAATTGATTGTTAAAGTGGCGTCGGAAAACATATTTGTGCAATTTCTTGTGTATTCTAAGATCGTATGAAGCATTTTTGTGACTTTTGTGGTCTGCGGGAATTAGTGATTAGTGGCCAGGAATATTGTTATGAATTTGTCGATAGATTGGCTCTAGAAATCGTTTTACTGATTTTTCGATAGGACGAATAATACAACATTTTAATATTCTCATTATGCTTAGCACTTAAACCTACACGCTAGCCACATTATTATGCACTGTTTATTTCACAAGCGTAAGAGCTCTCGACCGTCGATAAAGAAACCAATTGGGACAATGTCTACGAGATGCAGGAAGCGGGTTGACTACAAGTCAGTTACGAGAAATGGGGGACGCAATGGCTTTGTCAGCCATACGCAACGTCGCTATGCTCGCAGGTGTACGTACTGCGGCAGGCAATATTTCGAACATTCATTCCTCTGTCTCCTGTGGTAGTGTTACAGCAGGCCAAAGATTTATCCATAATATTTAGTTGTTGTCCTCTATATTCTCTGAGGGACCTGTCTATCGGAATTCTGCTGGTCAGTCTACTCTCTGTCTTCCAATACAGCAGATACAACAGTGAGATTAACCGGGGCGTTACAAGAGATCTCCAACAGACTTATTTTGGGAATTTGTGGTAAGGTCTTATGGAACAAAACTGCTGAGGCTAGGCTTTCACAGTGACTAATGTCACTTAAACAAACTTACGCTAAGGGTAACACACCCATGCCCGAGAGAGGACTCGAACCTACGACGGGGGAAGCCGCGTGGACCGTGACTAGATGCCCAAGATCGCTCGGCTATCCTGCGCGGATCAACAGACTTATCTTCTGGCACCGTGTTGAAGGGCACCCTAACATGACTACTCTGTAATTCACTGTTAACTGCGTGGCAGACAGTTTATCGAACACATTACCAAAAGCGATATCGAAATCTGGCAGAAAACCCAAAGAGATTCTGGTCATACATAAAGCACACCAGTGGCAAGACGCAATCAATACTTTCACTGTTTTCCGAAACTCCTTAACCAATGAAGACGAAGTAAATATTCTTGAATTCCGTTGAAGAGCTACTGCCAAGATGAGAAAGATAGAAGTAGATATCCTCGGTGTAACGAAGCAGCTCAAATCACTTAAGAAAGGCAAGGCCTCCGGTCCAGACTGTATACCAGTCAGGTTCCTCTCTGAGTATGCTGATAAAATAGCTCCATATTTAGCTATTATATGCAACCACTCACTCACAGAAATATCCGCACTTAAAGACTGGAAATTCGCTTAAGTCACACCAATAACCAGAAAGGGAAGAAGGAGTAATCAGCTGAATTACAGGTCTATATCACTAATGTCGATTTACAGTAGGGTTTTGGAACATATACTCTATTCGAGCATTATGAAGTACCTCGAAGAAAACGATTTATTGACACATAGTCAGCACGGTTTCAGAAAATATCGTTCTTGTGAAGTGCAATTAGCTCATTATGAAGTAATACGTGCTATCGACAAGGGATGCCAAATTGATTCCATATTTTTTAGATTTCCTGAAGGCTTTGGACACCGTTCCTCACAAGCGTCTTCTAACCAAACTGCGTGCCCACGGAGTATCGCCTCAGTCGTGCGACTGGATTCGTGATTTCCTGTCAGAAAGGTCACAGTTCGTAGTAATAGACGGAAAGTCATCGAGTAAAACAGAAGTAATATCCGGCGTTCCCCAAGGAAGTGTTATAGGCCCTTTATTGTTCCTGATCTATATTAACTACATAGGAGACAACCGGAGTACCCGTCTTAGATTGTTTGCAGATGGTGCTGTCATTTACCGTCTTGTAAAGTCATTAGATGATTAAAATGACTGCAAAATGATTTAGATAAGATATCTGCATTGTTGTGTCTAGACAAGACAGCCTAGACACAATGAGAGGAAGCCGAAAGGCACGCGCTTAAACTCACGCAGGCTGGCGTGAGGTCTGAAACAGGATACGTAATGAATGCTATAAAGAAAAGTACGTAGCTTCTGGAATACTTAACTTTAATCCACATTTGTAGAACATCGCTCTTGATGATACATGCTTCACAATATTAATTATCAAAGCTATGGCGCCTTGCTAGGTCGTAGCAAATGTAGCTGAAGGCTATGCTAACTATCGTCTCGGCAAATGAGAGCGTCAGTGACCCATTGCTATGAACGTCGGCTGTACAACTGGGGCGAGTGCTAGTACGTCTCTCTAGACCTGCCGTGTGGTGGCGCTCGGTCTGCGATCACTGACAGTGGCGACACGCGGGTCCGGCGTATACTAATGGACCGCGGCCGATTTAAAGGCTACCACCTAGCAAGAGTGGTGTCTAGCGGTGACACCACATGCATGGTGTGAGAAGTGGCAGTTGACGCTGAATAAGGAAAAGTGTGATGTTATTCACATGAGTACTAAAAGAAATCAGATAAATTTCATTTACGCGATGAATCTAATAACCTAAATTCGAACGATCACATAGATAATATTGTGGGTAGAACACTTAGAAAGTGCAACAGGTCTACTAAAGAGGCTGCTTACACAACGCTTGTCCGCCCTATGCTGGAGTATTGCTGTGCGGTGTGGGATCCGCATCAGGTGGGACTTACGGATGACATCGAAAAAGTACAAAGAAGGGCAGCTCGTTTTGTAAGGGAGATAGTGTCACAGACATGATACGTAAATTGGAGTGGCAATCATTAAAACAAAGGCGTTTTACGTTGCGACAGGACCTTCTCATGAAATTTCAATCACTAGTTTTCTCCTCCGATTGCGAAAACATTCTGCTGGAATCCACCTACATAGGGAGAAATTTTCATCAAGATAAAATAAGAGAAATCAGAGCTCGCACAGAAAAATTTAAGTGCTTGTTTTACCCGCGTGCCTTTCAAGAGTGGAACGATAGAGAGACAGCTTCAAGGTGGTTCATTGAACCCTCTGCCAGGCACTTTATTGTGAATAGCAGAGTAATCACGTAGATGTAGATGTAGAAGTAATTCAACATAATGGCGTGGTCACACACTCAGAGGAGTTTTGCGAATCTTGGTTAGTCAGTTTTAAATATTGTGGACAACAGCTTAAATACTGTATTCTAGAGGTCAGAAGTACATCACTCGTCGTTAGATTTTTCAAAAATTAAATGTTGATAATAAGAAGAAACGGTTATCAGCATTAGTTTTAGAGAAATTCCGAGCTGTGGAAAAATCCTACGGAATCCTTGAACGATAACAAAAATTCAATAATTAGTCTGGCTGATACAAGCATTACATTCTGTTTACGCGTGATGGAGGATCACTGAGCTCAGAATTACAGCAAATTCAGTGTATTGTCACCAGCGATACGCGTAGTGCGTAAGCTGCAGTTTAAAAGTTCACACAAGGACAAGTGTCAAGTTGACAGGGAAACGGGAGCACACTCGGATAAAGGCGGCGCAGCGTGGAAAGGTCATTTACTGTCTTTCTTACGTTTTGCTTCGCCACGCCGCTTCTTCGAGATCTGCTTCGCGCTTCACTGTGAATTGACAGCCCGTGGTTGTTCTCGCCGTTACATGTGAAACGCATATAAGACCTACGATTTTTATTCTTTTATTTATTATGTTTTCCTTGACATCTTAGAGTCTTCTGGTCGTCTTATTTTCATTTTGGGTTCATGTATTTCACTCCAGTTTATACGAATTTACTACTTTTATAGTACCTTCGATTTCATGGCGTGACACGATAATACGGTTGTTTTCATCCAGGTGAGCATGTTACGAGAGATTTTTATTCGTTTTTGTCCATTACTTGGTCTCGTTGATATTCCTTTATTCTTCCTGTTTTGTCCGTTACTTGGTTCCGTTGATATACCTATACTATTCTGTCTAGAGCTAGAGGCATTCATCTGATATATCTTCATCGTTCGCTTTTTGTCCGTTACTTTGTCGCATTGATATACCCTTATTTTTCTTTCCGGAACTAGAGGCATTGACCATGGCTTTTACCTTCATTCTGCCATTCGTATTTCGACCAGTGACGACATATTATTGCTGACATTCGCTGACTAGTTTGCCTAGTAAGCATACAAAAAAGTTAAGTAATGAATTTCTGAGTACTCATATCCCTTAACGCAAACGCATGTCAAATTTTAATTAGAGATTTAATTATGTTTATGCAGGGTATTTATACAAGAACAAACTAAATAATTTAGGAGTCATTTGTTTCCCAGTGACACAAACACACTTCAAAGCACGATATTAGGGTACAATCTATGTCACTAGCATCTTAGAATACATTTCTTTATTTCCGTCTATAACCACAAACTTGTTAGGTCCTTAGATTACCGGTTTCAGTCAGCAGTGACCATCTTCAGATTTGCCTCAGATGGATGAATTATATTAGTCTCGTTGATTTCTAAGGACCTAATACGTTTTTGATCATAGAAACAAATAAAGAACTTCGTTTAAGGAAAGTCAACCTACGTTTATAGTATTTGGTAGATTTAGAGAAGACGTTTGACAATGTTGACTGGAAGACTCTCTTTCAAATTTTAAATGAGTCAGGGGTAACACACAGGTAGCGAAAGTCTACTTCCAATTTGTGCAAAAACCTGATGGCACTTACGCATTGAGAGGCACGAAGGGGAAGTTGTGGCGGAGAAGAGAGTGAAACAGGGTTGTAGCTTATCCGCAATGTTATTCAATCTGTATATTGAGCAAGCAGTAAAGGAAACAGAAGTAAAATTTGGAGTAGGAATCAAAGTCCAGCATGAAGAAATTAAGACTTTCAGTTTCGCAGATGAGATTGTAATTCTGTCAAAGGCAACGAAGGACTAGAAAGAGCAGCTGAACGGAATGGACTGTATCTTGAAAGGAGGAACAAGATGAACATCAACAAAACCAAAACCAGAATAATGGATTGTATTCGAATTAAATAAGGTGATGCTGAGGGAATTAGATCAGGAAATGAGACATTTAAGGTAATAAATAAGTTTTACTTCTTGCGAAACAAAATAACTGATGATGGTCGAAGTAGAAAGGATATAAAATGTAGACTGGCAGTGGCAGGAGAAGCGTTTCTGAAGAAGAGAAATTTGCTGACATCGAGTTTAGATTTAAGCGTCAGGAATTCCTTTCTGAAAGTATTTGTATGGAGTGTAGCCATGTACGGAAGTGAAACATGGACGATAAACAGTTTGGACAAGAAGAGAATAGAAGCTTTCGAAATGTGGTGCTACAGAAGAATGCTGAAGATTAGAAGGGTATATTACATAACTAATGAGGAGGTATTGAATAGAATTGGGGAGAAGAGGAGTTTGTGGCACAACGTGAAGGGACCGGTTGGTAGAACACATTCTGAGGCATCAAGGGATCGCCAGTTTAGTACTGGAGGGAAGCGGTTGCAGTAGTTACTCGGAGATGAAGAGACTTGCACAGGAAAGAGTAGCATTGTCAGCTACATCAAACCAGTCTTTGGACTGAAGACCACAACACCAACAACAGTTTGTAGTTACTGGAGGACCTCCTGTGTCTCCTGCTTCTTATTCCTGTCCTGCATGGATGTCTATTTCCTGAATAACGTCTGGTTGCTGATGACTGTCTTTAAGACTAATGTTGAACAGTGAACTGCTATCGTCATCCATATAATAAATGTAATCGATGACACCATATTTCTTTTCTGGCTTCACTGGATTGAACCAAGATATTAGTAGTCTCAGATCTCGCTATACCCCATTACGATATATCTGTACGCAAAGTCAGAATAATGTAAGTGAATCTTTGTATCTTAGTGAGCCTAGTTATGAACCACCTTCTTTGTATATCAGAAGGAAACACTTCTCAATTTGAAACACATCTCCAGGAACATTTAACTGGATGAGAAGTGCTGCGCGTAGACGCATCGAGAAGACGCTGCTCTTACCTCCAAAAATGGTTCCAAAGACTATGGGACTTAGAGTGAACCAGAACCTCACCATCAAACTTTCAGATGTTGTCCAGAGAAACCTTCCGAGTATTTTGAAATAAAAGGGTCATGGTCTTCAGCGCCTTGTTAAAGCAAACTCTTTCCGAGAAGCCTTCTTAAGCCTCAACGGTAGCGACCAGCCGCCGTGTCATCCCAGCCATGGGGCGTCACCGGATGCAGATACGGAGGGGCATGTGGTCAGCACACCGCTCTCCCGGCCGTTGTGAGTTTTTCGTACCGGTGCCGGTTCAATGCGAGTTATTGTTGTCTGGCGGCTCGTTGGAGAGCAATAATGTACTTACGATTTACTCAATTAGTTACAGCAATTACTTTCGTTTCTATGTAGATACCGTCAAAATAACAGAAGAAACGGTACTATGAACATCCGGTTCTATGTAGAAGCCCATGTACAGATGCCCTGTGGCTGTCGTCACTCCGCGAACCGCTCAACTTTCGCATACACCATTGCATTCGGTGAAGCCATACACTATGTGCATATCGTTCAACTCTTCACAAGTAAATCTATCCGTATTGTTGAGTACCGCTGTTGACGTGCATGTATATTCCATGCTGTCGGGCGAATAGTAAGATGCATGCTATTATTGTCAACAGCAAACACGACAGACAGCGCACATCGTCGGCATATGCACTGTTGTGTACTATTTTCGGTGCAGTACAGCGACAAACCTAATTGTGGCAATAAACCAAACGAAATGGGACACCTTTGGAAAGAGCCGACAGAAACCGTGGGTCCCTTACACCAAAATTCTCAGAAGATATCCCTGAACCAACTTTGAACGTATATTGGTGGACTTCTGGTTCACCCTGCGCACAGTGAGAGGCCCATAAATCTAGAACATAAAACCATTATTCTGTTTCATTTCTTCGTGATGCATGTTTCTTTGTGTGGAGTTAGACTCATTTTCTTGTTTTTGTCTTGTAGTTTGAGACTACCCTAAATGTATTCCTTTCTACCTACTGAAATTATAGAAAACTTTCCCTGTTACTGTTCTGCGCATTAACTCCTCCAAAACAACCAAAGCAGCCATTAATAGAATTTGTTTCACACACCAGAAAATTTACTGATACTGCTACAACACTGCGTTGAGTACTTAGGCATTCATAACCTTACAGATAATTCAAAACCACTCGCAGTCACTCAACAACATCACATTTCCAACTCAAGTTCATTTTATAGTTTCCAGAACATTCTGAGAATTTCAGTAAAAGTCTGTAATTTTCAAAAACATTCATGAAAATCAGCGAACGTGGTGGAAATTTCAATAACGATCGACACCACTAAAATAATTATTAAGTTTTTCAAAATATTTCTAATCAAAATAACACCATTTGACTAATTCCTGTTTTTAAAATAAGTCACTACAATTAAATCTTGTAGCAGTCATAAGTGGCAGGCGTGACTTCAGTTACTTCTCACGCGACAAGTTCCACATTGTCCAAAGCCAGGCCAAACAAACACACTTTAGCACAACGGAAGATGCACACACACACACACACAAACACACACACACACACACACACACACACACACACACACAGGGACATAGCGACAGATGGTTGACAGTAATCGGTTGTGGAGATAACCCAGTACGTAAGGACTGACCAGTTTTGTTTCTTCTACAATATGTGTTATTGGTTGCGCTGATACATTTGGTGCCAAAAGAAGTCACAGTATAAAATCCGTCGACTTGGGTGACCTCTGTCAACATAGTACTCAGAGGTGAACGAACCTATGAACTACCATTTTCAAGTTATGATAAGTAGTCCAGTAGTATGTTGGAGAGCAGTTTCTTCGCCGAAAAAGTGTGGTAGTGCAAGAGAGTTATTTCAGTATCAAGATAGTCGCGCTGATGACCTCGATGTTGAGCGCCCATAAAGCCCCCCCCCCCCCCCCTCAAGATAGTCGACTTCACTTCTGAGGTAAGTCGTCTTAACAGACATACAAACTCGAGTAAGACGCTTCGTGACAGAATTTATATGAAAATTAACTCGGTTCTCACATAGCTAAATGTTTGTGAACGCCGTTTAGATTTGTCATTTTGTCAATGGATGAAAATATCTTCTCTACAATTAAGTTAAATGAATGTCTATTGGATAAGATTAGGTGGCATAATCTAAGTCAAATTAATCGTTTCTTATATAGTTTTTGTTCTTTCGCAGTGGTTGGTGCCAAGGAAAGTAGCTGATAAACCATTCTATGGTTTACTTAGATAGCAAAAAAGAAACCTATCTACAGCACAGGCGGTAGTTGTGATGACAGCCTGGTGACGTGAGTTTGAAGATATATAACTCTTCTACGAAAGTTCTTTTTGAGGAAGCAAACGAGAAATTCTGTGATTTATGACTTCCGCCTTCAATAACTTTGGAAGGAGCAGGACCTCAGCAAATCGCGGTCTTCGACAAAATTCCCGTCACGTCAGCCGCCGACCTCAGCCCAAGCCGAACTTGGCCGGTATAAAGATCACGTCCCCAGCAGGGCACTGGCCCCACATTAAGACCCCCACCCCCACATACCCCGCCCCCTCACCTCCACCACACGACTTTTTCGGCGATCTATCAATACGAGGTGTTATTGCATACCGACTGGGGACTTGGTAAACCATAATTGGTCTTCTTCTTACGGACTGCTGTTATCACAGAACATACTACAAAGAATTTAGAATTTCTTACGACTTAAACAAGTTCACGGAGAGAAATTCATGAGTGTTTGTCTTTCAACAGCCAATGCATACGGCTTCCCAGTTACCTGAGATTAGTCGTTAACAGGTCTGATAAGAAACGACTGTTTCTTATTCCTTTTGTTTTTTTTATATTGGCAGATAAGTTCATGATTACATTACCAAAATAGTAAACTAAGATTTACGTTTAGGAGATTGAGCCTTTGCGGACCGAATGTATTGGAATTCGCCTTCGGTTTGGTGAAGAGGTCTATTGTAGGAAGTCTGTCATTTGCTCACTTTTGTTAGACACTGTCTAATCGAAGTTTCTTTCTTTTCCGGAGCGCTACGATTCTTTTTGTCGACACCATTTTCTCTCTTGCGCGTAATTCTTCGTCTCAGAACGGCACGTACATCCAGTGTCATCAGTTATTTGTTGTACACAGTCCAGTTATTCCTTGACGTATTAAGGGGAACGACAGGGTGATGGATGAAAGTGTTGCTCAACTTCAGGATATTTTTTCCGTACTGGAATGCAGTAGATATATAGAGTTTGCTACAATGAATCAAACATACATTGAACGTTTTATTGGTATTTTTGTTGAAAAATATTAATATATTCACTGACTATTTGGGATTTTCCCGAGGCAGCTCTCGAAGGAAGTAGATTGACGGTTGTCACTACAACTCCGGTTGCAGTTATGTGAAACATGAAATTAAAGTATCACGATGATCCTTACAGACGTATTTTTAGTTCATCGTAGTGATTTTAGAAATTTTTTTTCTGCGGAATAATAGATATTTTGATTTTAAGAATATTTGCCACCTGCATTAATGCAGTACGGAGTACACTGAACAGACATACGGCCAAATTCGAAGCAATGTTGACAATTCCGCTTCTGCTGGATGTTATATTTGGAGCGTATCTTCAAATGAGACTTCTGAATCTTTCATTCACATTTTGAGTAAAACCACCAAAACAACGCTCCGGCAAATCAGGTGTACTCAAATCGATATAAATAGGGGTGATGGCATCCATAACGACTTGTGGCAACCGGTTCTCTAGCGCCGAGGCATGCCGTGAGCGCTCGGCTTCCAACGCTCACAGAATCGTTACTTTTTGGAGTTCGCACATAATATTTTGAGGAATAATTCTTCAGTGTGTACACATTAGAATTCCGCAATAAAAAAATTCCAAGGTTTTTCGACCGTCACCCAGTCCACCAACGTCGTGAAGGTGTTCTGTACGACATCGAACACAACGGTAAGGAGAGGTGGGAAACAGAGTCGTGTAGCAACTGTCGTCGTAGAAAAGCTGGAGAGAAGCAGAAATTACTAGTGAACAAGTTAACACTATAAAGAGAAGATATATTTAACGATGACTCATTAAAAATTGTGTAGCAAGAATTATAGTCCAGCTCACACAACAGCAAATAAGATGAAACTCGCTGTCCTAAGCACAAATGAAGGAGTCATAGCGTAGGGGCTCCAGGTGCAAGTGGGTGAGCGGCTGCCGCCCGCCATCCAATATTGCGGCAGCAGAGGGCGCTCGTAACACACCTGCTTGAGGTACGGATCACCGGACACGCACCATTGGGTATGCCAGATTCCATGCAATCACTGTCGGCATCGAGGCAGAAGCTTGCCATTTCATTACCAACGTTCGTATGCCGTGGGGCTGTGTTCATATGTGATACCACAAATGGGGCATGATGAGATGATATGGTATGCCATCATACACTGATCTGAGACACATTTAATACCTTACATGAAATCAGTATGCCACCTGACAAACACTATTGCGTCTGCCATATCCCGCGTGACCTCTGTCCGCTTGAGACGGAAATATACCACTTCATTACCAACATTGATATGCCATGGTGTGATATTCATACATATACCACAAGTGAGATGTAATGTGATGATATGCCATCATATACTGATCTGACACAAATTTAGTACCTCACAGGAAGTCAGTATAAACCGCCTAACAAAAAAAGTGAAGCTCCCAGAAGACATGTTCGAATGTCAATGTAACTTTGT
The DNA here is from genome assembly GCF_023864345.2 of Schistocerca serialis cubense. NCBI lineage: Eukaryota > Metazoa > Arthropoda > Insecta > Orthoptera > Acrididae > Schistocerca > Schistocerca serialis. Next base: position 196,073,181 of record NC_064638.1, on the reverse strand, counting down.
ACATATACACACCACTCATGCGTATCTAAATGTTTACAGCTTGAATTCTTTCTGATAGAACAGCCTCCAGATGGCACTAGTGTTGTTCTTGTTTATTGTTGTTATTAGTCCTGGTAATGTATATCAGGGGCGTGGACAGTGTCAAAACGACACAGAGATGTCACATACCCATGGGAGACAGGATTGTCAGCCCTCGACAGAGATTCAAAGGGGCCTCATTGGGGAGTCTGTTTGGCAGGCTGGTCGAATTGTGCAGCATCTAGGTTTGTGGGACTTTCGAATGCGACAGCAGGCTGGTGCTAGCCTATGTGGGAATGTGGGAGCAGGTATACTCACTGTCAGTATTCTGGTAGAATACGTCTGACCACTACGTCGTAACCCAGCAAAGTCGCTATTGTTTTAGAAATTGAATTTACTAATGCAAGTAGAATAGTAAAGCCCGGCTTGTTATAAATAAACTGATGACCCAATACTCAATTTCGTAAAACTGTCTGACTTCTATAATGGATAGGAAAGTAAATAAATAGCTGACACCTAGCAAAGAATTTGGCAAATATTGTATGGCAAGCATAGCTTCTACAACTAAACATCAAGAGATATAAGATCACTTGCAGGATTTGCACAGTGATCAACTTATAGTTTATCATTGTGCACTGAGGAGGAGACCTTTCTCTGTAATTGCAACAAATGTGAAAGACGAATACGTATTCTGTAACACTTTTCTAGTTAATTTCAGCAATGATATAACTCGAAAGTTTCCAAAATTCATGACACATTTAGTAAGACTGCACACATTGATATTGTATTCTTTAGAAGATAGCTTGGGAACATGAACACTTATATGCATTACAGCATCAGCCAGAACAATTCTTCACTCGGCAACTGACGTTAATACTTGGCTGCGCCGCTGAAATCCCCATTCAGAAAACGGGAGTATTTATTACTAAAAAACTGGGAGACACAGTCTGCGATTTGAATTAATTCGTTACCACAGTGCCACAGTTAGGTAGACAAAAGGGGCGCCACGTAATGCACAAGACGAAAATGGCCATTGACAAGCTGAACAACAAAGTATACGTCAATTTTCAATAAATGACTGGGAAAGTCTAAATGCAAAACAGCAAGTCTAATTCGATATATATAGACCTCAAATCAAAGACAGAACCATCAGACGTCACTTATATTTCAAGATACACGTTCAATAGATATAAAATATTTTGGCAATGACATACATTCGTATACCCACGCAAGACACTAAGAAAAATATGGCATGTGTTGAATTGAAGGGGACAGTGACGAAGTTGACTGCATAATGGTTCAGACTGAATGACCAGAACACGATACTGTAACCAGCTTCAGTCCAGATGCTAGCACAAAGACTCGGAACTTTCGCAGTAATACACATCTCAATATTATCTCACCAACAGTTCTATGAGTACCACTGTATAATAAGTCATAAATATCGAGGAACTTCACGACAGTTATAGCACGGCTACAATTTAATCATTGGAAGCTCATCAAACTCTTATATCGGCTCAACCTAAGCGCCACCCCTCTGTGTGTTTGCAGAGAGGTACAATTTCCAAACCATATATTTCTACAGTTTCTTCGAAACTCGTATCTCGTAACCGTCTTTGGAAGAAATCTTCGGGCTCTTGGTCATCAATTCCCAAGCAGCCTCCAAATCTTGTCAGCAAACAACAATGTAGCAACTTGTAAGCTATTGAATGTGCTCGTCAATAGTGCCAACATCAAAATATACCTCTATGGGCTGCTAATCTAATGCTGCTGGTACTTAGAACACCGCGGGAAGACCAAAGCGCAATTGACTGACTATATCCTCAAGTGTTGTTCTGCAGAATATGAAACGCTCAATCTCTAAATCTCGACAAATTTTCAATTCTCTATCCTCAGATTTTGAAACAATTCACATTGGACTTGCAAAAAACATTTTATTAACAATTTTGGTATACAGTCATCACAAATGTCATTTATCATTTTTTTCTTTTTCTTTTTAGCAATAGGATTTCTACAGTATGCTAACACTGTGTCCCTGTTTCGTCTTTTTTAATTGTTTTAGTATACTCTGACGGTAAATCTTGTTTTGTGTTTAATCAGTCCTTTGTTAATCCTATTTTACATAGTACCTGGTTACATCTTAAAATAATGTCGCCATGAATTGTCAAAACCAATTATAATATAACATATAACACAACAAATTATATAACATATAACATAATATAACATTTCCTGTGTATGGATGGCTTAATGGCATGTGCTGAAAACCAAAACATTTAGAAAAAAAGAAATATATCGCACATTTATCACGCGGAGTTAATGACAAATAAGAGGTTGGGTACACGGCCTCACGTATGATTTAAAAGCAAGATTTTCTGTATGGTCAACCACTTCGTATACCAGAAACCCTCTCACCTTTACTGCCGAGCTGCTGCTACCGTATCCGACCTGCATGCAACCAGAACAAGCCTCCAGCAACGAGTGTCTTTCGAAGTTGTACGACATTTTTTCTTATTTGGTCTTCTGAGTTGCAATTCGACTAAGCCATCAATAACAACTGTACATATAAAGAAACAAAAGAATACAGAAATGCATATTTACAAGCAGATAAAGCTCAAACCGTCACAGCACTATGCCTTATATTTTTGCAACAGTTAAATGAATAGGTAGTTAAAATTGTGTTGAGTTACAGTTCACGCCATTCCTGAAATATCTTCAGAGGCAAGACAGATTGTGCCCAATACTCTTAACAATCACTTTAAACGTCCGCCCCCGGTAGCTGAGTGGTCAGCGCGACACACTGTCAATCCAAAGGGCCCGGGTTCGATTCCCGGCTGGGTCGGAGATTTTCTCCGCTCAGGGACTGGGTGTTGTGTTGTCCTAATCATCATCATTTCATCCCCATCGACGAGCAAGTCGCCGAAGTGGCGTCAAATCGAAAGACTTGCACCAGGCGAACGGTCTACCCGACGGGAGGCCCTCGTCACACGACATTTCATTTCATCACTTTAAATTTTCGCCTGAATGTCTTTAGTAAATAAAAGAGAAGTAGCTGACTGAGAAAGGTGATATCCCATACTGACCAATTTCTTCACAAAGTCCAACAGTTCGCAGTCAAGTTTGGGATGTGCCTGACACCAGCTCCGGCTCAGGATCACATTCTCGCGCCGACGAAGGGTAATCGTTGATCCGGTGTCGTTTGCTGGGAAACGTTTCCACATGTCTTGCCATTTTTGGTTTGGGTGGCCCTTGATCTCACGTAAGTAGTCTGTGTAAGGTAATTTCAGATACAGGACAGTGCCTTAAGGTGTCGCTTACTTATCTAAGGCATCAAATTCGTGATTACATAGGATACCTGCGTGCGAAGGCATACACAGCAAATGAATTACCCGCCCCATCCGTGTTCTGTGAATATATTCTGAAACCACGCCTAGATATAGCGGATAGTTGTTTCGTTCCAACTCTGGTGTTGAATATTTTGCAGAAGGCTTTGAGAGTCATACGCAATTAATTTCTGGGGGAATGAAGGGGAAGAGAAAAATTTAAGAGATTCCAGAAATGCTAGTGTCTGGACCGTAAATACAAAAGCACTGGGGGGGGGGGGCCGTTGGGAGGTTTTCCGTATCTGAATCTAGCGGCAGAGAAATGCACATCCAGTACACTCTTTCTGCGGAATTTTGGATCCACAGGTAAATACACAGAGAAAATCAGGCCAGTCAGCTACGACGGGGTGACTGAATCCACTATCGACATTAGCACTTACCAAGCAGTTTGCATTAAAATAATAGACTGGAATATGACAGCTGAGTGTATCAAGGTCACAGTCAAAGAGACGCAAATGCGATGAACTTCACATAGTACGTAAGAGAGATGACAAACTATCAAAGCAGGTACAAAAGGCCGGAGCTTTATTTCTTCTGTAGGAGGCAGTTCATAGTCGGTAAATGCAGTCTCAGCTTTGGTAGAGAGAACTGTCCACAAAGGCCATGCATTGGATGTGGTATTTATCCGATACTATGTGGCGTCTAATGATCGAGGGCGTCTCCCGTACTTTCAGCACGCCAGAATGCACACTTAACTGCCTGCACGGTCATTGCTTGAATGCGCCCCGAACCGGCCGAAGGTGACCATGTTTCCTCTAAGATATCTCATGAAGCCAACTCAGAAAATTTACACTTATATATCGATATATGTTTCATAGCTTCTTAGTACGCAATCAGCAAAGACAAATTCCCGAGTTACAGTATTGTTGAAACGTCGAAAGTGTTGTTTAATGTGTAACTTTAAACCGTTCCACATGCGTTCCTGCCACACTAGTACAAGTAATGAGTTCACGGCAACATTCTGTCTCATCCTGTACCACTAGCTGCAGATAGACTAGGAAATTACGCTGGCCGGAGCGGCAGAGCGGTTCTAGGCGCTGCAGTCTGGAACCACGCGACCACTACGGTCGCAGGTTCGAATCCTGCCTCGGGTATGGATGTGTGTGATGTCCTTAGGTTAGTTAGGTTTAACTAGTTCTAAGTTCTAGGGGACTGATGACCTCAGAAGTTAAGTCCTATAGTCCTCAGAGCCATTTGAACCATTTTAGGAAATTAAGATACCATGCATAGGCTTCTGCTAACATCACAACATAATCGGCTGCATTGGAGAGGTTTTGGGGCCCGGGATCATGGGCTGCCGCCGAATGGCGTCGCACTGTGTTCAGTGATGAACGGTAGTACAGCACCCTCTCAGTTGATCATCATCATCATCATCATCATCATAGGTGAGTACGGCCGCGACCTAGTGCAGGTCCCAGTCTTCCAGTGTATTTTCTGAGAGGCACAGCAGTGTTACACCGGACGTCATAGCGTGTGGAACTGCTGGGAATGACGTCATATCGCGGCTTGTGGTGATCGAGGAAACTCTGATGTCACTGTGCTACCTCACGGCCATCCTCGAGTGTCACCTCACATGTGCCTACCGCAGTGCTATTTTTCAGCACAAAAATACTCGTCGACACATGGGATGCATCTCTGTGAACCGTCTATGGGATGTTGAGGTACTCTCGTGGCTATCAAGATCTATAAACCTGTCCCTCATAGAACATCTGGGAGACCATCTCTGACGTCAAATCCATCCCAATGCCAGTATTCAGATTATCAAGGAACAGTTACACCTATTGTGAGCCAGCTTGGTTCAGGGGACACTTCAACAGCTTTCAGACACCATTTCCGACCGAATCAGGGTGTGTGTAAATGGGGAGGAGATGCAACTGCGTGCTGGTAGGCGGGCTCATACTGGCAAGTTTTTTTACATTTTTTTTATTTGGCTCGATTTTGTAAACACTGAAATAACATCACATACTAATTCAACACTTGAAGCTGCATTTTGTTTCCTCTTCCGCATCTTGGGGCCTTAGCTATTTTTCCGGGCAGTGTATATACACCGAAGGAAAAAATCTCAGTACCAAGAACAAGCTGAGTGACGTAAACGACAGCTCATAGGTGTGTTTCTACAGCTGAAAGATGATGTATGTTCAAAGTTCGTGCCAGTCGGTTAAGGGTGACGCTAGTACTAACACTATGAGGATGCAAATCACGTTTACTTTAAGCACCCGAAGTAACGACCGTCAGCGTTAGTTACCTTTGAGACTAGACGTGGTGTGTTGATGTTAGTCAACAATGACTTTAAGGGGACAAAGACCTCATTATCAGCATCCCATTGAGTTTGAACGAGGTCGTGTAATAAAGCTACGGAAGCTGGATGTTCTTCCTGCGATACTGCAGGGAGTCTTGGTAGGAATGTCTAGACTATGCATGACTGCAGGCAGCGGTGGTCTCGGGGATGCTCGGTTGCAAGAAGACAGGTCTCTGGAGAGCCACACGGCGCTACCGACAGGGAAGACGGCAGCGTTGGGCGTTAAGGCCCTGGAGTAACGTGATGCAGTTGAAGCAGCAATTTCAGCAGCAGATGACACAGCAGAGACGCAACGACCTGTTACACATCGGTTACTTCCACCACAACTCCCAGCCACGTGCTCTGTAGAGTTTGTTTCACCGACCCCAAAGCCACCGCCGTTCGTGACTTCAATGGTGTCAAGCGAGAGCTCACTGGCGGACAGGCTGGAGGTCTCTCGCGTTTCGTTCGAAAACCTGTTCTGCTTCGGTGCCAGTCATGGCTGTGTGTTGATTAGAGAGAGGAACAGTTGAGGTCTTGCAACCAACCTGCGTGCATGCTAGACACGCTGAAGTTATGGTCTAGGGTGCGATTTCGTATGACAGCAGGAGTACTCTCGCGCTTATCCCATGCACCCAGACTGCAAATTTGTAAGTCAGTCTCGTGATTCGACCTGTTGTGCTGTCATTTCTGAAAATCATTCCATGTATTGTTTCCATGTACCTCGATTGTAACACAAAAAGCTTCGCAGAGTGTTGACAAGTTGCCTTGGCCAGCTCCATTTCCAGATCTGTCTACAGTCTAGCTGATATGTGACATCATCGGACGATAACTCCAGCGTCATTCACAAACAGCATTAACCGTCTCTGTGCTGACCGACCAAGTGCAACAGGTACGAAACTTCATCCGTCAAAATGACATTCGGCATTTCCACAGCACAACAGCTGCACGTCTGGATGCTTGCATTCAACATTGTGGCGGTTACACAGGCTACTAATGCACCAGTATTTCACATTTGCAATTGCATGTATCCCACTTACATTAGCCTGTCGTCTTTCAATGTTTATCACTTATATATATTACTTGTTATTGTTGTTGTTCTGGTCTTCAGTCCTGAGAGTGGTTTGATGCAGCTCTCCGTGCTAATCTATCCTGTGCAAGCTCCTTCATCTCCCAGTACCTACTGCAACCTACATCCTTCTGAATCTGCTTAGTGTATTCATCTCTTGGCCTCCCTCTACGATTTTTACCCTCTACGCTGCCCTCCAATGCTAAATTTGTGATTCCTTGATGCCTCAGGACATGTCCTACCAACCGATCCCTTCTTCTAGTCAAGTTGTGCCACAAACTTCTCTTCTCCCCAATCCTATTCAATAACTCCTCATTAGTTACGTGATCTACCCACCTAATCTTCAACATTCTTCTATAGCACCACATTTCGAAAGCTTCTATTCCCTTCTTCTTCAAACTATTTATTGTCCATGTTTCACTTCCATACATGGCTACATTCCATACAAATACTTTCAGAAACGACTTCCTGACACTTAAATCTATACTCGATGTTAACAAATTTCTCTTCTTCAGAAACGATTTCCTTGCCATTGCCAGTCTACATTTTATATCCTCTCTACTTCGACCATCATCAGTTATTGTGCTCCCTAAATAGCAAAACTTCTTTACTACTTTAAGTGTCTCATTTCCTAATCTAATTTCATCAGCATCACCCGACTTAATTCGACTATATTCCATTACCCTCGTTTTACTTTTGTTGATGTTCATCTTATACCCTCCTTTCAATACACTGTTTATTCCGTTCAACTGCTCTTCCAAGTCCTTTTCTGTCTCTGACAGAATTACAATGTCATCGGCGAACCTCAAAGTTTTTAATTCTTCTCCATGGATTTTCATGCCTACTCCAAATTTTTCTTTTGTTTCCTTTACTGCTTGCGCAATATACAGATTGAATAACATCGGGGAGAGGCTACAACCCTGTCTCACTCCCTTCCCAACCACTGCTTCCTTTTCATGCCCCTCGACTGATATAACTGCCATCTGGTTTCTATACAAATTGTAAATAGCCTTTCGTTCCCTGTATTTTACCCCTGCCACACTTTAGAGAGTATTCCAGTCAACATTGTCAAAAACTTTCTCTATGTCTACAAATGTTAGTAATGTAGGTTGGCCTTTCCTTAATCTAGCTTCTAAGATGAGTCGTAAGGTCAGTATTGCCTCACGTGTTCCAACATTTCTGCGGAATCCAAACTGATCTTCCCCGAGGTCGGCTTCTACCAGATTTCCATTCGTCTGTAAATAATTCGCGTTAGTATTTTGCAGCTGTGGCTTATTAAACCGATAGTTCGGTAATTTTCACATCTGTCAACACCTGCTTACTTTGGGATTGGAATTATTATGTTCTTCTTGAAGTCTGAGGGTATTTCGCCTGTCTCGTACATCTTGCTCACCAGATGGTAGAGTTTTGTCAGGACTGGCTCTCCCAAGGCCGTCAGTAGTTCTAATGGAATGTTGTCTACTCCCGGGGCCTTGTTTCGACTTATGTCTTTCAGTGCCCGGTCAAACTCTTCACGCAGTATCGTATCTCCCATTTCATCTTCATCTACATCCTCTTCCATTTCCATAATATTGTCCTCAAGTTCATCGCCCTTGTATAGACCCTCTATATACTCCTTCCACCTTTCTGCTTTCCCCTCTTTGCTTAGAACTGGGGTTCCATCTGAGCTCTTGATATTCATACATGTGGCTCTCTTTTCTCCAAAGGTCCCTTTAATTATCCTGTAGGCTGTATCTATCTTTCCCCTAGTGAGATAAGCCTCTATATCGTTACATTTGTCCTCTAGCCATGCCTGCTTAGCCGTTTTGCACTTCCTGTCGATCTCATTTTTGAGACGTTTGTATTCCTGTTTGCCTGCTTCATTTACTGCATTTTTATATTTTCTCCTTTCATCAATTAAATTCAATATTTGTTCTGTTACCCAAGGATTTCTACTAGCCTTCGTCTTTTTACCTACTTGATCCTCTGCTGCCTTCACTGCTTCATCCCTCAGAGCTACCCGTTCGTCTTCTACTGTATTTCTTTCCCCCATTCCTGTCAATTGTTCTCTTATGCTGTCCCTGAATCTCTGTACAACGTCTGGTTTAGTCAGTTTATCCAGGTAGCATCTCCTTAAATTCCCACCTTTTTGCAATTTCTTCAGTTTTAATCTACAGTTCATAACCAATAGATTGTGGTCAGAGTCCACATCTGCCCCTGGAAATGTCCTACAATTTAAAACCTGGTTCCAAAATCTCTCTCTTACCATTATATAATCTATCTGATACCTTTTAGTATCTCCAGGATTCTTCCATGTATACAACCTTCTTTTATGATTGTTGAAACATATATTACTTAGGCAAACATATTTCCGAAATTTCATTAGTAATTAATTATTCTTTGATGATGGTATTTCTTTCCCGTCAATGTGTGCAGAGCGTTCCATTTATGTTGACGACCCCAAATAATTTATTGTCCAGAAGCAAAGTAAGAGATGAGTCAACTAGATTTAGTGTAGCTGCCATTTTGACATTGACCATGATGGCCTTCCCTCACATCTTGTTTATATAGCTCCCTGCAGATTCATTAGTTAATTCACTTCCCCTCCCCAAGACCTGTTCGCAAACGTATCACAGCGTACCATTCCGCTAAACACGTTATTACTACAAAACTAAGTTGAAACTGACTTTGACACTCTTGCAGTGGCACACAGTGCATGTACTCGGTTTAACGTAAGTCGTCCCCTTACTGGAGTTGACAGTGAATCACTGGAGGCACAAGAAAAATGCACAACTGGCCATTCAGTCAACCATCTTCACTAGAATGCCACTGTGAGTACAAGGAAGAGGAGGCAGAAAAGCTTCACATCTATGAAGAATTTTAAATTTGCATAGCAGTAATGACGTGTTGCCTGGAACAGTTTAGTTCGCATTTCGTCACTGTGGCAAAGACTTTATCCACAAACGTAACAAATCCCATTACTTATACAAGGTGAACGTTATTTAATATGACAAACTCTGATAGGATGCATGGGACATGGAGACAAATATTTTCCTCCCATGTCATACTTTCCTGTGCGGAATTTTTTAAACCCGTAGAGGGAGTTTTCTATGAACGAAAAGTAGTTAAGGTAAGAAACTCTGGAAGGCTGCGTGGGACAGTGAAAACACTTCTTCCTAATGTGTTTTCCTGTGATGACAAAAAGTGACACAAACAAGTTTCAATTCGTTGCTACCAAGTAATAACAACATTAACACAAAGCAATTACTTCAGTTACATTAGAGGTTCAAAAAAATCCTGGATTGACTTGTAAACAGAGTTTACATCATTAAGTCATGTTCTGTCTAACACGGTTAAAGGCTGCAGGAATGTCCTTAATTCCTACTACTGGCGCTAATCGCCAGGCAACCAAATCTTCTTCTGATTCAACAGGGTTTTTGTAAACAACGTTGCACATCTCTCCCCGTACAAGAAAAATACTAAGGGGTAAAATCAGGGAATGGAGTAGGCCATGATTTAGGACCAGCATGGCCAGGGCACTTGTCTGGAAACTGTCGGTCCAAGAAATGACGCAAGGGGGCGACTCAGATGTGGTGTATCATACAGCAACACTGACAACGCATTGGCTAGGAAATTGTAGTAATACCTGTCATTTAAGGGCCCAATTAAACAGTCTCAAACAATACCTGTCCACACATTCACGTAGAGCCGCACCTTATTAGCGCTAGTAAATGAGGCGTGTGGATTTCCTGACTCGAACATACGATCTGTGAACGTTGAAGACCCCATCACGCCCGAACGTTGCTTCACCTGTGAACAGTACAGAGGACTCAATTGTAGCATTCGTGCATTTGACGCTGTTCCAGGTACCACTGCGAAGATTGTGCTCCAAGTGGATAACTCCTGGTTTCATGCTGTAACTCAACTGGATTAACAACTGCTTGTAAAGGGAATCACATTCGTCTGATTCGTCCCCACATTATGCGGAATTGCATGAGTGCTGGGAGTGATTAAGCCCTCTAGCGGATTAAGAAATCCTCACTGGTAATTATGGTATTCCAAAAAATGTTTGTTTTGGTGTCCAGTACAACCTCCCGGAGTCTGTAGGTTTAAATTATTATCAACCTTTAGAATTATGTGTATGCTGTGCATCTTTGTTGCTTTGGTATCAGTTACAAACTTAGTTGCATTAAAGTGAAATGCATGCCACCACACAAACCAAGACGACGGCGATAAGATTGGAGGAATATCTTCACTAGATATCCATAACAGCCACTTTGCAGTACATCAAAGAATACATTATGATAAGTGGCAAAACGCCCAGTATTGTCTTCTGAAAGCTTATTCGTCTGGAATAGCCTCATATAATCTCCAAACAGATTTACGTACTACATTATTTCGTCTGGCTCATTTTCATATTCTCAGTAAGATTAGAAAACGGCTACTTCTTCGCTATCATATAAACTGTCACATGGGATAATTTTCCCTTTCTTTCAGTTTTTTCATTGGAAGTGACTGTCATGGAGAGACTATTGTAGCTACGTTGAGCACCATAAAACATTTCAAAACGATATATTATTCTCATCTCTCGGCAAATTATGATATTCAAGAACCTTCTTTAATATTCTATTTTATATAAATTCTTCTGTGGTTTAGAGGAATGTTCAGATCTAAAACATAATAGAAAATAATGGAAATAACCTAGAAAAATGTTACTGCACTTAACTGGATATTTATTAGTGTAGATTACTTTACCACAGAAGACATTTGCCAGATTTGCCTGAGACTCGAATATGCGTAAATTTGTCGAACAGTATTCAGAATGACATAGTATGATGCACATTTAGTATGCACAAAGAAGCATTATATTGTTCCAGTTGTGTCAGAAAATGTCTCAGCAGCAATTAAAACGGTAGTGAATAGAGTTCAATCCGCCGCTTTGTTACATTCCTACGCAGTTAATGTATTCTCTGGGGTCGTTGTATCATCCTTCTTCAACTGAAACAGTAAATTTCATTCTGCTTGTCGACTTTTCTTTTTAGCTGCTCTCCCGCTTCTTGCAGATCAGATAATTTCAAAAGTAATTACATTTTCAGTCTAGTAGGATAATACTCTCTCCGGGAGAAGCGTCGCTAATTAAATTCCTGCTGTGACATTATCGTTCGCCGACTTAACCTGACGGACGATGAATAATTCTCTTTTATTACCGCAAGGGCGTGGGTCGTCCGTCTCCGACACCCTCCACTGTTTCTGCCTCTGGCTAGGTCCTTCCTTGTCTCCATGTATCTCCTGTTATATAACTTTTTACTTAAATCTCGCCGTTTAGATAGAATCACGTATTTCTATTTTTAATACATATTAGCACTGGGAAGTTTTAATTAAATTTTAGCAACTTGTGAGGGCCCTCACGACAGTCGATTTATCGTTAGACAATGAGACTAGGTGGAATTATTTATATGGACATGCAGATGAGATATAATGAATAAACCATTGAAAGGAACACATTTTAATTTTCACTTCAGAGGGCAACATGTTAATTCTGCATCACGTTTACGTTTCAGGTTACAAGCTTTGCTCAGTGTGACGACCGCTTTCATTCACCACAGCGTGGAACAGCACTAGCGTTATTCTGCAGTTGCCTGGAACGTCGCATTTGGTATGCTGACTACCTGCCTCGCTGTGTTGATCGTCAGCCTCCAGCGTGTGGTAGTCTCCCATTTATAAACTCTGTCCTTCAGGGAAGCCCACGGCCAAATATCACCAGGGTTCGATTCTGGTGATCTTGGTGGCCGCACAATTTTGAATGATCGGCTAGTGATACGGTTTCTCCCGGGTGTGTTGCAGAGTAACCGACTGACCTCGCGAGCAATGTGAGGTAGCGCTCCGTCGAGCATCAAAGCAGTTGAATCCGAAGCACCTGTCTCCCGTAGAGCAGGGATTACTTACGTGTTGGCGGAGCAGATCATAGTAACGGCTGGCATCACGCAGCTTGTCCTTGGTCACTGAGGTCCTAATTTCTTTTACGTCTCCACATCAGTATAGCCGCCTAATGGCAAGTCATCACACTAACATCATCAATAACACAAATTCTTCAGCACTCAGTTTGAACATCATTTATATACGGGGTGTTTCGAAAGTGATGGTCAATAATTCACATATGGAAAGTACTGGCGAAGAATAGCTAAAATGCTCCAATAAACATTTGTGAACAAATCAACCGTTATCGAGGTACAACACATTTTCTGTTGCAGTTAATCAGTCTCTAGGAACACATGCCATCTCTAAACGTTATAGTAGGTGTTCGAAATGTTGTGCATGCGTCTGAATGCAACATTTAACCTGTGTTTGAAATGAGTTGGGAATCGTCTCAGACAGTCCTGGGGAATTCTGCAAATCCTGGAAGGCTGCTCAAGAGGATTTACTTTCGTAGCGTAGACTAGGCTTTTGACAACTCCACACACAGAAATCCCTGGGATTTAAATCTGGAGAGACCATGGAGACCATGCCGCAGGCCATTCTTCCCTGTCCAATGTTGACCATACGTCCGAGTTAGAAGTCAGCGCACTCGTAAACGAAAACGTGCTGGACGCCCTCACGCATGAACCACATGTTCAGGCGTTGGTTCGGTGGGACATAATCTTGTACATCTGGAAGCACAGCCTGCTGAAACCGCACGTACTGCTGTTCAGTTAGTCTCTGTGGTAGAAAGTGTGGTCCAGTTATGCTATCTCTGAGCCCTCCTGCCCAGACGTTCGACAAATAACGCTGATGATGCCCTCATACGTGTCTCACATTAGGATGGAAACGGCTCAGACGTGATGTTACGTTAGTTAAAAATAGCGCCACGGGTAAATCCAGCCTCATCCATGAACAGAATACTGCTTACAAACAGGGGATTCAGGGCAGTACGCTGCTGTTGTTGCTGTCATTAGCAGAAATTCTCTCTAGGAGGGAAGCCTGCGTTGTTGAGGTCCCGTACTCGCTGCACATAATATCAATAGAGTACTTGCCGATGTAAAATCCACATCTACATCTATCTACATCTACATCCATACTCCGCAAGCCACCTGACGGTGTGCGGCGGAGGGTACTTTTCAGTATCTGTATCGGTTCTCCCTTCTATTCCAGTCTCGTATTGTTCGTGGAAAGAAAGATTGTCCGTATGCCTCTGTGTGGGCTCTAATCTCTCTGATTTTATCCTCATGGCCTGTTCGTGAGGTATACGTAGGAGGGAGCAATATACCGCTTGACCCCTCGGTGAAGGTATGTTCTCGAAACTTCAACAAAAGCCCTTACCGAGCTACTGAGGGTCTCTCTTGTAGAGTCTTCTACTGGTGTTTATCTATCATCTCCGTAACGCTTTCGCGATTACTAAATGATCCTGTTACGAAGCGCGCTGCTCTCCGTTGAATCTTCTCTAGCTCTTCTATCAACCCTATCTGGTACGGATCGCACACCGGTGGGCAATATTCAAGCAGTGGGCGAACAAGTGTACTGTAACCTACTTCCTTTGTTTTCGGATTACATTTCCTTAGGATTCCTCTAGTGAATCTCAGTCTGGCATCTGCTTTACTGATGATTAATTTTATAGGGTCATTCCATTTTAAATCACTCCTAATGACTACTCGCAGATAATTTATGGAATTAACTGCTTCCAGTTGCTGACCTGCTATAATGTAGCTAAATGATAAAGGATCTTTCTTTCTATGTATTCGCAGCACATTACACTTATCTGCATTGAGATTCAATTGCCATTCCCTGTACCATGCTTCAATTCGTTGCAGATCCTCCTTCATTTCAGTACTATTTTCCATTGTTACAACCTCTCGATACACCACAGCATCATCTGCAAAAAGCCTCAGAGAACTTCCGATGTTATCCACAAGGTCATTTTACTGCTACGACTCAGGACACGCTCTTGGGTAGCAATCGTTCTTGATGAATGACTCGGACGTTCGTGTACAACTCGTAACACCCTTTCCTCAGCATCGGGTGTTATGGATCTGGACTGATCTTCTCGTACATGGTGTGCGAAACTTACGGTTTCTCTAAGGTGCTGATGTAGGCGGCGAAATGTACGCCTGTCGGGCTGCCTGTGAAGAGGAAAATTTCCTTCATACAATCTCGCAATGTCAAGGGCGCTGCCATTAGCTTTACCGTACACGAAGTGCGTGTCAGCGTACTCTTCATGGGGATATCCTCTGTCCAAGGTGGCTTCATGCTCTAAAATAACTGTGAGGCTGGTACGGCACAGTGCACCGACGGGCAAAGGTAAGTAGCAAACAAACAGATAGTCGATCCCAAACCTTGAGATACCAATGTAAATACCCTGGTATCCAGGGCCATTTACAGTTGGTTCCCAGCTCGAGTTAATGCGATACTCTGCCCTGTACTTTCCATGTGTGAATTATTGACCATCTCTTCCGAAACATACAGTGTAGCGGTGTGCCAGAATGCCGAATAGTGTTCCGTCTACAGTGGCTCAAGTAGGAGAAGTTTAACTATAACTATCGTGTATAATAAATTTCGTTATCAGCACCCAGTCGGTTGAACAGCGATCAGTCTTAGAGAATAGAGGTGTGCATTTGCAAACGAACGGGTCCAAAAGAACTGTTCACTAAAGTGAACGAAAAATGCAACGACGAATTCTGAGAAACGGTCGTTTACCGGTCATTTCATTCGCGACTGGCGTCGTTCCTGGGAACGGTCGTTCAGTTCACTGCAGTCGAGGACGGTCTCGTGCACGGAAACGGTCTTTCACCATGAACCTCGGCCGGTCCAGTTTCTTCTCCTCCGTTCCCTCCTCTGTCTAGCTCGGCAGTTTCGTTCTTCTTTGTAGATCACTCGTTCCAGTTTTTAATAATCATATAAAATTTAAGTTGTGTATAACACATACGTTGTTTGCAGGTACCAAAGAGAAACCTGCTTAGCACTTCGTCATTTGGGTCAAATGTTTTTTTTGTTTGACCATTACTTTTTTACTCGTACCTTAAGTTTCATCTAACTTTCAATAATTTTTTTATTGTATAAAACTTTCAAATTTATGCATTTTTTCTGAAGATAGGACATGGTATTTTCCAAGTGTTGTACTCGCTTGTTTGCTTTCTTTGCAGAAAAAGAAAGTTGGGTATGATTTCAGTTCAGTGGGAAAAAGTGAAACTGCGCCTCACCACTAAAAAGAAGTCTTAGAATGGGATGAAATCGAATACAATTTTCATCTAAAAAAATGTTGTTCAGAAGAAGGTTTTTGAAAGTTTCTTTTGAGCTCGATTACTAAAACCTTATTGCAGCATTATCTTTAATAATTCACCGTATAAATGTACTGCTTATTAACTGCGTGAGGCAAATATGACGAGAAAAGCTTACTTACTCTACGATAAAGTTTCGTTTTTGTCCTGGAACCTGATGGGAATACTGAGACCCAACCTAAGACATACGTAAATAGCTTCGGTTTCCTGTTTTTGTAAATCATATAGTACAGCGTTCCAAGAGCTTAGCGCCTCTGTTACCTGGATAATTTACAACTTCTTGTGTGGTAACTAGGTGTAGAAGGTTGACGACATTCTCGTTTTCATGTCACTGTGAAGAATCTGTCTTAAGATATTGTCACTCAAACCATATCTGTTTGAAGATACTTTTATTTTATTACAAACGAACTGTTTACAAACATTAGACATAATTTTTGAGATTTGATCGATTCCCATATATATATATATATATATATATATATAATGCATATATATATATATATATATATATATAAAACAACAGACATATATATATATATATATATATATATATATATATATATATATATATATATATATGTCTGTTGTTTTTGCTTAAGGGTTCGGTGTATGTACTGATTTCATGTTTCATATTTTACTCAGTGGGTTAAGGAGACAGGAGAGGGGGACAGGATTCATAAAGGACTTTTAGTTTTTGCAAAGGCACACGTGCTGTATCAATATCGTCGATCTGATATACATGTATAAAGCTTTGAAAGATTTCTGAAATCCAAATACAGTACTTTGGCTATTGAAGTAACAGAAGACCAAGCTTCGACCTACATACTGGTAAGGAAAATTAGACTAGAACCATGTACAGTCTCTTCTACCAGTTGTAATTTAATTTAATCAAGAAGCATAAACATTTACAATACATGTGTGCCTTTCTCTATCCATCCTATGTTATGGACCCGCTTGAAGCGCGGAAAGATAATCCATGATATGGTTCTTCGAGCAGAGAGTTTGCAGTCAATTCAAAAATTAGCATTATAATCCTTTCATATATCTTATATCTATCGAAATGTGGATATGGAGGAGAATGGAGAAGATCAACTGGACTGATAAAGTCAGGAATGAGGAAGTACTGAAGAGAGTTGGAGAAGAATGGAGGATGCTGCTGTCGGTTTTAAAGGCACATATGCAGGATGGATACATAGCAAAAACGTAGATGTAAGTTCAGAATATAAATAAAGAATTACATAAGACATTAATAATAATAAGCGGTTGTATCGATTGCGGCGTGCAACCGCAGAAACATTAGAATAACTACGCAGATCACTTGTCTTGCCGAAAAGACGGCACCTTTTTTGTTCTGGAAGCCGTCCTGATTGGACGCATATCTACCGTCACTGCAGATAATTATTTGGCACATGCCATTATTATATATATTAAGACGCAATCTAACTAGGCGTACTCATAGTTGCACACAGCAATAGAATTAACGTAAGTGTCTATGTTATTTCATTTAGTGTAATCTTTTGTGAATACAGTGATATTATTTAATGTTCTGTTTGATTTATGTTGCAAGCTATTGTTCCATTTAAACGGTGTCTTGGCAAGGTGAAAGGTTCTGTGTTCAAATTATATCAAAGGTCCAGTACGAACCAATGCTTTGGAATTATTCAAAGTACGATTTTCAGGAAAACAACTTACGGTTAAACTTGCAATGAACGGACCTAACTCAAAAAGCCATTGTCAAGCGTATAAAGTTGGTATGATCTGATCACATACTATTATCATTACTTATTATTATTTTTTTGTTCTTCGATATTCTCAAACCACAATCTAAGAAGAGATTGCCTTCTAGTAGAGGCAATTGAAGATTTCGTTCCGGGAAAGAGAGGGAAGGGCAGAATTAGGTTCCAGATGCTGGATGATGTCAGCAGGCTAGAAGGAAGGTACCAAAAAATTGAGAGGAACGCAGAAGACAGAGAAGCGTGGAGGGATATGCAGTCAAAACCAACCGCAAGGCAGACAACCCAGTGATGATGATGATGATGATGATGATATCTGCAATGTAAATATAAGAGAATTTTTATAAAATGCTTTCAATCAAAACAAATGCACTTCTGGAAGCTGCCGTATTTTATGGTTTTGTGGCAGAAATAAATGATTTAACTTAAATACCATGAAGCACGAGTTTTTCCCCCTTACCTCCAGTAATTTAAACGAACGATTATCAGCACTGAACTAATAGTGAACTATAACTTTCTTTCATTTTCAAATACATTTGTGTACAAAATTTATGTTTTAAGCACATTAATATGTATTTAATGAATAGTTGAATTTCATATTCGTTTCATTCTTGCTCTGTTAGTACCTGCCTGTGCTCAATCTGAGATATTCTTTCTCAAGTAACTGATGACTGATTCGATGCAATAACCTTGGCGCCCCTTTCAGCTAGTGACTAATCAAAAAGTGGTTACCTTTTTCGACTGTACTATGTGGTGGAAGTCTTGAGAAAAAAAGTCTTGTTTCTTTTCACTGAGGAAGTTTTGACACAAAGCTTCTAATTTTAGTACGCAATCTTTCTACTCATACGTCAGAAGTCTTGGTTTTTCCTAATAAATCCGCACTTCCCACACATGTAGTGTTTACTTTGATGTGCAGTTAATTCTGTCACCAGCACATTGTAGAAAGTTTGGAAGATAGGAGACGAGGTACTGGAAGAAGTAAAGCTGTGAGGACCGGTCCTAAGTCGTGCTTCGGTAGCTCAGATGGTAGAGCACTTGCCCGCAGAAGGCAAAGGTCCAGAGTTCGAGTCTCGGTCGGGCACATAGTTTTAATCTGCCAGGAAGTTTCATATCAGCGCACACTTCGCTGCAGAGTGAAAATCTCATTCTGGAAACATCCCCAAATCAGTGGCTAAGCCATGTCTCCGCAGTATCCTTTCTTTCAGGAGTGCTAGTTCTGCATGGTTCGCAGGAGAGCTTCTGTAAAGTTTGGAAGGTAGGAGACGAGGTACTGGCAAAAGTAAAGCTGTGAGGAGCGGTCGTGAGTCGTGCTTCGGTAGCTCAGATGGTAGAGCACTTGCCCGCGAAAGGTAATGGTCCCGAGTTCGAGACTCGGTCGGGCACACAGTTTTAATCTGCCAGGAAGTTTCGTATCAGCGCACACTCCGCTGCAGAGTGAAAATCTCATTCTGGTAAATTTATTATTGTTTCTTGAATGTAATATTTACCAAAATAGAATCATTACTGTCACACTGAACAACTGTAATGTATGTTTCTATCTTAGTTCATTAAAATACTGCCAATATCCACTGTACATCACTTCGGGCCTATGTGACAAAAGTGGTACTCACTTTAAAAAATCCTATTATACTCCGTTGATTATAAGAATAAATGTGATGCAAACAAACACAAACGCAACGATTGGTCAGCAGTCGTAGCTCTCGTACAATGGTGTTGTTCCGCTCTTGGAAGTAGGTCCAACTTATGTATTAGACATTTTATTACTATGTCACCGTAAATGAAACTTTAAGACATTCTCATGTATTAACAACCATCAACGGTTTTCTTAATAAAACTTTAGCTACGGAATTCTTATTTCAAAAATCGTGTACAGTCACAATGTCTGTAAGCGCTACTTGTGCTCTGATTGTCTTTCTGTTCCTACGTAGCACGAAATTGGATGACATTGCATCCAGCTTCGTAGTGAAACACGGGCGCGGAACACCATTAATGGCTAGAAAGAAGTTGTCCATAATGTTTTTCACAACGTTACAGAGAAAAATTGGCTTTGAGGTTTGTTGAGAAGCACTATGCGATAAACATAAGAAATTTGTCGTTGGCTGTAGTCTTGGAGTAATCGGCAGCGCTGTTGCTTCCGAATAAAGCGGGCTGGTGGACGGTGGTTTGAAACCTGTTGTCATCAATAATTTGTTTTAGGTTCGTTTCAATACCTAAATCCTTAAAGTACGAAATTTATTATTGTGTGGTAATTAACTCATACTTAACAATAGTTTTTCAATAAAAATGCATGTCTTCTGGTTTCTAATTACGTATCACACGCAGAATTCTGGTTCTCGTTCCAAATACACTGTGGTGTCACCGCCAGACACCACACTTGCTAGGTGGTAGTTTTAAATCGGCCGCGGTCCATTAGTACATGTCGGACCCGCGTGTCGCCACTGTGTGATCGCAGACCGAGCGCCACCACAAGGCAGGTCTCGAGATACGGACTAGCACTCGCCCCAGTTGTACGGACGACTTTGCTAGCGACTACATGGACTAAGCATTGCTCATTAGCCGAGCCAATAGTTAGAATAGCCTTCAGCTAAGTCAATGGCTACGACCTAGCAAGGCGCCATTAGTAACATTGCATGTATCTAAAGAGTCTCACTTGTATCACCACAATCTCCAGATGTACCAAAAAGGACGGAGTAAAGTTAAGTATTCCAGAAGCTACGTACTTTTCTTTATAGCATTCATTACGTATCCTGTTTCAGACCTCACGCCATCCTGCTTTAACTTAGCGCGTGCCTTTCGGCTTCCTCTCATTGTGTCTAGGCTGTCTTGTCTAGACACAACATACACATTCTTCATTATCGATATATTATAAAAGATACTTACAGATTTTTAAGCTAAGAAAACATTATACAATTAATTTTTTTGAAGAAGAATGAAAAATCAAATACTCTTTGTTTGAATCTGTCTACTGTTTCACAGGACAGATGTGGTGTCACACAAGCCAGAGTATAAGCGTCGTAGAAACACCGAAAACAATTTTCACGGTGTCACGCACACTGTAAAAGTACTGCTGTTTTACTTTTTTTCATCCTACCACTGCTACCTGTAAACAATAGAATTGGTCTGGAACCGAGTGAAGTGATATGTCACGAGAAATAACAAGACATTTAGTCTGGCAAACTTACTGGAAGTAATTCACGAAACCTTGTGACACGTCACTGCCGAACGAGGGCGAAATTGAGAATAGCACGGCATAAAAGAAGAGGAGGAGGAGGAAATGTGGACTTGTTGGTGGCTTTGGATTCTGTTGTTGATCGCCTCGTTATCAACGTGGCAATACTGAAATTTACCGCTTTTCTTGGAGTCCAATATGGAAGAAGTTCAGAAATTTCCAGACGACTGACTGTAATACCTTCAGTAGCTTCAATATGGTAAAATCCCAGCAGTTCACTTTTACGCCGTAAGTAGCTCATGCAGAAAATATTAGCCTTGTTAAAGTCAGGAATTTTCATCACTCTTCTTATTATAATTACAATTGTATGTTAGCTAAGATATAGGAATTGTTTTCCATCAATTCACCTAAGAAGGCTATCTCCTGAGTTTCAGCATTATTTCCTCCTGTTCAAAAAGGAAATGCCATTTACGTCTTTACTACGACTGTTCACATCACTGCAGGTTTGTTGGACCAGGTGGCTGGCCAATTCTTTCCAAATAAAACACCGATAAAGCTGTTGTCCCGTATTATTGCCGAGTCGATATACGCGGAACGCACAGCATAAATGTATCCCCTTTATCGTACTTGACTGTACTCGATATAGATTCGCTGCTGCTGCACGTGAATCGAAATCCAAGGAGGTTCCAGCAAACGTGGATAACTACATAGTATAATGTTTACATGAGGTTTATTCTTATGATGAACCAAATTTCGAAGCAGGGTTAAAGAAATGGATAATGCGAAAGGGGGGGGGGGGGGGGGGAGGGGATTATTACTGATTCCAACTAACCAGCGGTTTGTAGGTTTGTACGCCCAGTAGAACAACACACGCATACGTCATTTCTTTGTTCCCGTTGTATTATGTGTTATCAATATTTTCTATTGCAAAAATGGTAAACGTAGATATCCACGTTAATAAATTTTTATAATTTAAAAACATAGTATTAAATGAAGTGAGATCAATATTATAATGACATTAAACACGAAGAAGAGGCAAAAATTATTCAGGTCATTTCAGATGACCTCTGTATGACAAGCATATCTGTGTTTAACGTCACCATCTCTCTTTAAATGAACTGAAGTTTCGTAAAATAACTGAGAAATGAAAATATTGCATTCTAAATTTAAATAACTAGCAGTGACTGCAACGTTAAAGAAAACTGAGGTTTCCTTTCGTGAAGCATAGTTCCTCTGATTCTACTAATAATATTTTTACGTAATTTGCTGAACAATTTCTGTAGCAACATTTAAATAGGCTGATCTTTGGTAATCTATAACTTGATCGACAAATTTAATGCTGTTTCCTTTCTGAAAAGAATATGTAATTTATAAGTGGGCTTCGTAATGTATAAATCACTGCAGGTATCGGAATTTAAAGACAAAAGATAACTCTCCATTAAATGGCACATGAAAATTTCTCGGACCGAAAGAAAAACTTCCTTACTCAATTATTCCACAATTAATAATATTGTAAGGAAGGGAGTAGTATTTTAAATGAAGTAAAGTTGAATTTAACAGTGTATTTTCAAAGTAAATGACATGCACGCTTACATTTCGTCATCACAGTGAATAATCGATAGTTATGACAGAAAAAAATTCTGTTAATATAATATTTTATGTGATTCCTATACATTTAATTATTATCAGAATCTGAATAAACATTTCTTCTCCAGATAAGAATTAAAGCTGAACAGCTTTCTAAATGAAAATCGGATGAAGGCTGGCTCAATTCAGAACAGAGAGACCTACAAAGTGAACCAGCAAAATAAGCAAAAAATTTGGTCAAAAAGTGAGATATATGACCCTTGTAGAATGGTTTATATAATCATATATGTCGATAACCTATGTCAGTTTAGAGATTACGCACACAGTTATATCCACACTCTAACGTAACAGTCGCAACACCCCGTCTCGTTTTTCTTACCCACAGCGATAACAGCGTCCCAAGGGGCCAGCAAGCGGCGCTTCAGAATAAGGTATCGGATGAGAGGGGATGCTAATGTTTGTACTGAATTGTAACATAGTTTTTAGAATGCACAGTGTGTGTAATGCTATAAAAACCGCTTATAACTAAAAATGATACCACATTTGTCTTTATTGTGTCTCCTAAGGGGTCTGGGAGTTACGAGACGGTACATGACAGTTTACTTACGATTATGTAGTAACTTACGGATATTTGCTGAGTAAAGTCGTTTTTCTTTAACACCGTGAAATTACTGGTAAATAGGAGCAGAGCTGACCTTCTGCACAGGATGTCGTATTTCTGCCCAATGAAATAGAGTTTTGTTCGATACACTTTCAGCCAAATCAGTGATATTGGAACGTAGAAAAACTATATCGTACGTAAGATCTATATTATTTAACGTATCAAATAAGCCATCACACCGACAGCTTCAAGAGAAACTGCGTAGACGTGATGATAAATCGTCAAAGGCAATTAAAATATTTCCCAGCACAGAAGAACCCAGTTCCACGAGTTTGCTAAATCTGAGTCACAAACACAAAAAATCTTCAAATACATTCGCTTTTGAAGGAAAGGTAATTACATTTGGAAGAATATTTGTGTATTAGAAAGTCGACTGAAGAGTAAGAATGTGCGAATCATTAGATACTATAAATAATTATAAGATAAAAATTGTTTTCTTGCACCTTGGCCTGGTGGAACAGCAACCTTCTATTGCTACTATTTAAAAAAAAGTCGTAGGTTGAGAATGTTCTTTCTTAACATAAGAACAACGTGTTTCACCCGGATAGGGCATCAACAGGTTATGTTACAACATCATACATTTTCTTCGCATAGACCATACATAGTGATGTATACTATATACAGTGTGTTTCACTAAATGTGTTTGCCTCTGTAAGTTACGAAGTAATAGGCGACGGAAATATTTTTTGCAGTAGCTCACTATAAGAAACGTTACACTGTCTGCAGAGCAATGAACATAGTATTTTGTGTTATTATCCAAAGAGTTACATCAAAAAGGTACAATTTTTTAAATGGAACAATAGTTGTTTCTATGATGCACTGGAATCAGTAACACCAGTTGTGTGTACATCAGTTACATTCCTATCACTTTTAGTTTGGGAGCTACAACCCTTCAAAGTTTCAGGTGCAGATACCACACATGTTGCGCATAGCGCAATGCGCCTTCTAAATGTGGTGCGGCCGAGTTGTAACGTCGCCGGTGTCAAGGAGCGAGAAGCTTCCTCGATGCGCTGTTAGACTGCCGACTGTCGCCGCACACGTATACCCAACAGTTCGAGCCACACAAACAAACGGCGCTCAATATACCACAGTTACTGACGTCGGATGAAGATGGCATACACGAACAACGAGTACATTGACATGTTGCAGATGCTCGGCGAGTGCCGACACAATGCCACTGAAGCAGCCATCGCGTACGCCGTGAGACATCCTAGGCGATGAGCTGCGGCAGCCGTTACGTTCTTACGTGCCGAACAACGACTTCGGGAAACAGGCAGCTTGGTAATGCGCCGCAGTAACAGACGAAGAACTGCAAGAAGTGAGGAGACGTTGGTGTTTATTTTAGTGGCAGTACACCATGACCCTCATGTCAGTTTACGAGCCGTTGCTGCAGTCGCTGGTGTCAGTCTCACATCTGTGTGGCGTATGGTACACGGTCACAGGTTCTACCCGTACCGCCTGTCACTGACCCAGGAGCTGCATGAGAACGATCCCCGTGCGAGAGTTACATTATGACAATGGGCCATGAATAATTTCATGCCTTACAAGGTGTTATGTTCTCTGATGAGTTCACGTTCACAAATTATGGTGCAATGAATCGCCATAACGTGCACTACTGGGCCGCAGACAATCCTCGGTGGGTACGACCTGTCGACCGTCAACGTAGGTGGTCTGTTAATGTATGGTGTGGAATCCTTTGGGATGAAATCATTGGTCCACGCTACTTCCCAGGTACACTGACATCGCACGTTTATAATTGACAGTTTGGGTGGTCTCCTTGAACATGTGTGTCTACACACGGGAGTCCATATGTGGATGCAGCACGATGGTCACCCTGCCCATCCTGCGCGTGATGTTGTGGAAGAACTAAATGACAGGTTTGCAGAAAGGTGGCTGGGGCCCCATGCTCCTAATTCATGGCCCGCAAGGTCGCCTGACTTAACACCATTAGATTTCCAGAATGAGATTTTTCACTCTGCAGCGGAGTGTGAGCTGATATGAAACTTCCTGGCAGGTTAAAACTGTGTGCAGGACCGAGGCTCTAACTCGGCACCTTCACCTTTCGCATGCATTAGGTTTCTTTTGTGGAGATATCTAAAGGATCGTGTTTATGTCACTGAGCCCACATCCCGAGATGTCTAAAACGGCGCATCGAGGACGCATGTTGCTCCGTGACACCGGTTATGTTAGACCTCATCCGTAGATCCTTTAGAAGGCGCATTGCATTGTGCATTCAGGTACATGGACACACATTTGAACATCTCATTTAAATCAACTTCCCACCGCCAGAACATCCATCATCCGCCACACAGCCATGTATTATGTACAGCGTGTGGTATTTACCCCTGAAACTTTGAAGGATTGTAGCTCCCAAACTAAAAGTGATAGGAATACAATTTAAATTTATGTGGACATAGCTGGTGTTACTGATTCCAGTGCATGATAGAAACAACTATAGTTCCATTTTAAAAGAAAATTTCTTTTTGCTGTAACTCTTTGGATAATAGCACAATGAACTACGTTCATAGCTCCGCAGACAGTGTAACGTTTCTTATAGTAACCTACCGCAATAAATATTTCTGTCGCCTATTACTTCGTAAGTTACAGAGGCAAACACATTTAGTGAAACACCCTGTATAAATGCGGACTGGACTCTGGGACCGCTGTAGCTTACGGTTGTGCGCGACGTCCAGTTTTGCGCTGCTATGCCTGTCGCACTCTTACGAGGTTGCCTTTTCGTATGTTTTATGCGGCATTGTGCCTTCTTGACGGATGCTTTATGACAGACCATTTCTGATCATTTAACTAACTTAATGATGATTATTAAACAGTTAATTTTTGACAAGGGAAATGCCTATGATAATGATAACCCACATAAACAGAAGGCACTTGCTTATTCTGATCGCATCCTCTTTAATAAACTAATGAAAATTGCTGACTTTTCAACGAAATTTCAGTTACACAAAGCTCAAGCTGGGAGTTACTTTCTATTGCTGGTAAAATTCGAATGTTTGCTATAAATAACAAGCACAGAACGTTTTTCCGAAACGGACACGAATATTCTACAGAACATTCACGTAGATTGTGACAATAAGTGGATTTGTGAAACACTACCGTAAAAAGCGTTTCAGCACCTGAATATGGGGAAAACCCCTGAGAAAAATGGGACAACAACTGGAATCACAAAAGCAGGAGCGGAAATAGTTAAAATCAAATCTTGCACAGTTATTCACAGGAAGTTCGTGTTTGATGACGACCCCAGATAACTAGATCAATAATGTAATAATTTTAATTCACAAGAAATGGAGGACAGAAGATGTGAAGAACTGCAGGCCAGTTACTCTTTCGTTAGTGATACACAAAATTTTCACAACATATCTCGATAATCGTAAGAAAAACGAACAAGCGTGCTTTGGAACTTGCTATAATACAACGAAGCTATAAACAATCTATAAACAGTGTATATTAGTAGCCAGTTTTTGTGTGGTGCATAGAGTGCGAGACAGTGTTTCACTCTATCATAGTAACGTATATGAGGGCGGCACCTGTGAACCAAACAGTAGAATTGTCTACGTTAGTTTGTCGAAGAATGTATACCAGAAGACAACAGATTCCACCAGAATACAAGCGAGTGAAAAGTTCATATATGAAAAACAAGTTTAGGAATGTGATTGCATTTTAGGAAAAATTTTTTTGTAGCCTTCAAGCAAGTCTTGAGGTTATTATACTGCGATGAAGAAAAGATGCGCAAAACTGAATCTTGTCTGAACAATACTCATATCGAAAAGTAACATTCATTTTAGTGAATGTTGTATGGAACTAATAGACCAAATTAAAGTACTACCAGACCGACAGTACTAGATAGCAAATATTAATAAGAAATCTGTGGAAACTGTTGATGAATTGGTATACTTAACACAAATCAAAACAACATTCGGAAATTTACTTAAAATGCAAACAGAAGACTAAAATCGTTTGTACTTCATTTGGGAAATTAAATGCTAAATAAGGAGTAAGTTCCCAAAGTGACTTTAAACGGAAAGGTCACAAAACAATGCATACTCCCGGTATTACCTTACGGAAGTAGAGTATGGACGATAAATAGTCCGAGGGTTCGAAAATTGAACGTTGTTCAACAAGTAATGCAAATATGAAAGCTGGATCAAACAGAAACGGATGGGAAAACGAACAAATAAACGGCACTGTTGATTTGGTGGTGTGGCTAAGAAATAAAGCAGGCTCCTGTGTGTTGCCATCCAGCAATGCCGACAAAGTGCAGTAACAGCCGAGCAGCGGCTCATTACGCAATTGCCTTTCTCAACGACTGTTGTTCCGGCGGCCTCAGCTACATACTGACTTTAGCGTGGTACATGACTCATGTCCCCCTAGCTGTCTAGCAGGGGGCATGCAGTTGACGTAATGGCAGTGACCCATCGCCCCGCATAGATGGACGATGAACTGCTTCCCATGGCCCATGCTGGCCCGATGATGTGGCAGCAGCTCCAACTGACCTGTTTTTCGGGTCGACTGCTCTGCCGCTGAGCCAAACTGTGGTCCATTAAGAGCATTACCGAAGGCGCCCTAAGCGTCACAAAGCAGTAGAGGTGTGATATTAACACAAATCTCTATAGTATGAAATTAATGGGTATTTATAAACTTTCCGGCTGCATTTGGGTTGTTTCAATATGACTGTGTACCACAAATAAAGGTACTTGTTAATATATAAGAAACTATCAGCCTAGATTGCGGTAATGAAACCAACCTTTAACTAGGTTTCAACCCAAATAATTGAGCCCTCTTTAGAAGATATACCTGAATTTATAATTTGTCTAAGAGGGCATGGTCTACAAGTAAAACTAAAACAACCTGAATAGGCGTAGTCACATTTTAAAAATGCGGTACATAAGTACTAAGTCAACACCAAGGCTTAAGCTCTGGCGTGCGTCTCGTCTCCATGGACGCCATGTGGTGGGCCTCGGAACCTCACGTGAAACTAAGTAGGACTAGATAATGCGCTGCAAATCAACACGGCGGGGAACACTGCGTATGTCTAACTGAGACCACGACTGTTAAAGATAAAAGACCAAGGCAGTTATATCTTAAAACAAATAATTTATAGAACGGTTAAAAATCTTAAACATAAAGCCTCTGCACCAGGTGTAACAAACTATGCATAGATTTATATAATTTCGAACACACTACCCCGACTTACACTATTAGAATATATCAGACCTTTCACAACGAATGCTGCATAACGCACCCATCGTTATTAATAAGCGATGTCATAGGACATAAAATAGCGAAAGTGTAGTATGCAAACGCCACAATGCAGTAATCTCAGTTGACCTGTACACAGATGGTCGAGTAGGTATCTTTATCAGTTGATGTAGATATACTTCTTATTGCTGACACGCACTGAATGAAGAATATTACCAAGAAAATTTTTTTATCTTATTACTAAAAATAACGTGTGAGTAAACGAACAATGCCACTTCATCGCCATGTAATAGCAAATGACCAGATAGGTCAAATTATGTTTTACGTGTAAAAAACATGGTAATTGCGCGAACGGAAGTGCAACGCCCTTTCATCGCCCTTATACTCTATCGACCGACAGAGGTCAATTTCACTACGTCCTACAAAAGAGAATTATCACCTCTTATATTAAAGGTCATTGTTAAATCGATATTATAAAACGTGCGTGACCCGAAAAGACACACAGGAAAATTTTTGTGGATTCTTGACATGGGAGACTGGCATGCTCCTCACAGGGAAGAATTAAGAAGAAATAAAAGATAGCTACTAATATGCCCATGTGCATGCCATAAATGGACAAGAATGAAGTCGTCTCTGGATTGCAACACAAATAAATCTAAAGGAATTAAATCCCAAAAGGTAAAGACGGACCAGCTAAACTTCATCTTCTCACCTGAGGCTCAATTTCACCGCTCGTGTGCTAGTAACCACTTATATGAATATGACTATGGTCTATGGGATAGATACCGCATTATATAAGCACCGTATGTGGAAAGATCACCTGATGGGAATTACACTCCTGGAAATGGAAAAAAGAACACATTGACACCGGTGTGTCAGACCCACCATACTTGCTCCGGACACTGCGAGAGGGCTGTACAAGCAATGATCACACGCACGGCACAGCGGACACACCAGGAACCGCGGTGTTGGCCGTCGAATGGCGCTAGCTGCGCAGCATTTGTGCACCGCCGCCGTCAGTGTCAGCCAGTTTGCCGTGGCATACGGAGCTCCATCGCAGTCTTTAACACTGGTAGCATGCCGCGACAGCGTGGACGTGAACCGTATGTGCAGTTGACGGACTTTGAGCGAGGGCGTATAGTGGGCATGCAGGAGGCCGGGTGGACGTACCGCCGAATTGCTCAACGCGTGGGACGTGAGTCTCCACAGTACATCGATGTTGTCGCCAGTGGTCGGCGGAAGGTGCACGTGCCCGTCGACCTGTGACCGGACCGCAGCGACGCACGGATGCACGCCAAGACCGTAGGATCCTACGCAGTGCCGTAGGGGACCGCACCGCCACTTTCCAGCAAATTAGGGACGCTGTTGCTCCTGGGGTATCGGCGAGGACCATTCGCAACCGTCTCCATGAAGCTGGGCTACGGTCCCGCACACCGTTAGGCCGTCTTCCGCTCACGCCCCAACATCGTGCAGCGCGCCTCCAGTGGTGTCGCGACAGGCGTGAATGGAGGGACGAATGGAGACGTGTCGTCTTCAGCGATGAGAGTCGCTTCTGCCTTGGTGCCAATGATGGTCGTATGCGTGTTTGGCGCCGTGCAGGTGAGCGCCACAATCAGGACTGCATACGACCGAGGCACACAGGGCCAACACCCGGCATCATGGTGTGGGGAGCGATCTCCTACACTGGCCGTACACCACTGGTGATCGTCGAGGGGACACTGAATAGTGCACGGTACATCCAAACCGTCATCGAACCCATCGTTCTACCATTCCTAGACCGGCAAGGGAACTTGCTGTTCCAACAGGACAATGCACGTCCGCATGTATCCCGTGCCACCCAACGTGCTCTAGAAGGTGTAAGTCAACTACCCTGGCCAGCAAGATCTCCGGATCTGTCCCCCATTGAGCATGTTTGGGACTGGAGACTGGATGAAGGGTCGTCTCACGCGGTCTGCACGTCCAGCACGAACGCTGGTCCAACTGAGGCGCCAGGTGGAAATGGCATGGCAAGCCGTTCCACAGGACTACATCCAGCATCTCTACGATCGTCTCCATGGGAGAATAGCAGCCTGCATTGCTGCGAAAGGTGGATATACACTGTACTAGTGCGGACATTGTGCATGCTCTGTTGCCTGTGTCTATGTGCCTGTGGTTCTGTCAGTGTGATCATGTGATGTATCTGACCCCAGGAATGTGTCAATGAAGTTTCCCCTTCCTGGGACAATGAATTCACGGTGTTCTTATTTCAATTTCCAGGAGTGTATATACCAAAATGTGACGTGCTCAAATGCACGTATGATAGCCACTACCTTAAGGGATGTCTAAAATAAAGTACATCAAACACCAACCATCTGTGTCACACCGCTCCCGAAATACTGCTCGGCTCCTGCCAACCAACCATTATCTGGTCATGATATTCTAAATAATAGCATGAATATTCAAAAAGTTCTTGTTTTTTAACTGAAGTTGATCATTAAGGAGGTTATCCTTATCAAATTGCAGATGTTTAAAAATCTCCATTTCTTCTAGCATGTCTAATCTAGTACCTTAAATCTCATGATGAAGTTGCTCCCGGCTTGTTAGGGGATTAGGCGCATGTGCCATTTGGATCAGGTGTTCGGCGAAGGAGCAACCTCGTGTGCCGTCACCACTTTTGGTTGGAATGTGCTCTTTAGTAGCAAATGGCTCAGCCTGTTTGACCTATAATATAGTTCGGGCAATCCCTACAGGTGATTTTATAAACCCCAGAGTGAAATAGTTTGTCATGTGGTGCTTGAAATGTATGGACCACAGTTTTTTTCAGATTATTGTTGGTTGAAAATGCTACCTTAAACCCAAGATTCTTAAGCATTCGGTCCGATCTGTAAGAAACCCTGCCTATGAAGGGAATAGATAAAATGGCAGCAGGTTCACTTTCTCCCTCGTCATCTAACGTGGATGACGTGTTATTTCATTTCCCTCACCAAGTCAGCCTTGTAACCATTATTTCTAGCAATTTCCTCAAGCGTTACTGATTCAGATTCTAAAGCATCTGGTGACAGTGGAATTGTCAGGGCACGATGTATACTGGAACGAAAAAAGCTAACTCCTAAAGCCTGCGAATGGGCGGAATTGGCCGATATGATACTATCAGGGTATGTACTTTTATGAAAAATGCTGAGCGCAATGTGGCTATCTACTGTAGTGAAGGTAGGATCTAAATAATTTAAAGATCTGTTAGAGGATTGATTTTCAAGTGTAAAATTAATCTTCTCATGGAGCTCGTTAAATGACGTCGCCTATTATCACGATTGCTGACTGAGCTGCATATAATTTTTGAACTTCTAGATAACATATTAGAGAAGCTTTCATTTACTTAAGAATTTTTGTAACTTCAGTGTCGCCAAGTATGCACCGTTATCTGTTCAGATAATCAATAATGGCTTTTCAGTCACATCTCAAAACCTACTGACATGTTCTAGAATATCTCAGATATCTGTAGTCAGACTTTTGGTATATTTGTAACACAAAATTAAGAATTACATTCCCAAGAAGTTCACTAAATAATGTTTGTTATAGCATCCTGGGTAATGGTAGTCACCGTGAGTGAGGACACAAAGAGTGTCAAAGCGTTGTAGAGATTCTGTTCTTGGTGTGAAATCTCCGATCGTCACATATGCTGTGCCGTGATCACTAGAGTCTCACACAATTGTTGTATTACATAAGGGGCATTCAAATTCTGTGTCCGGCATCGTGCAGATTTCAGTACCGGGGAGGAGGGCTCCAGTCTGATACGCTGTGCTCTGATCATTGGACTCTGGCAGGTGTTTCATCAGTTTCAACAAAACGAAGACAATTTCTTTATATATACAACAGACAGTTTTGTCGTGGAAATAACATTGTCTACTTTGGTGCAAAGATCAAACCTTTAGTGTAGACAAGTTCACTTTAAGCTGTAAGTTAGGTGAGCAGTAGAGCCATATGTGCTCTGTAATGTTATAGAAATTTTTTTGTGTAATTTGATAACTATTACAGACAATTTTGCTTTCTTTAATCCCTGGTACACAAATCGAACTGAGCTGTGCCGTATGTTAGATAAGTGAGCCACGGATGTTTTCTTAAGTTGCAGAAAAACGATGTTATGATACCGGTGTGACGTGTGTTTTGTACTCGAAATCTATTTTTTATGCAATTTTATTTTGGTGCAAAGATCAAATTTTCATTTGCAATTAGGAAGTAAAGGTGCTCAATTTAGGTTTTGCTACTCGTTAAAAAAACTTTCAGCAATATTATCCAATTGCACATGCAACACCTAGTTTGACATGTTGATAACACTGTGGAAAAATTTCATAGTCATCCAGTTCTTATTAGAGGAATAATAAAAGGTTTTCTAAAACGTATTTTTGCTCACACTTATCTCATGCTATCGGGTACAAGTACACAAGTGCTGGGCAAGATTACACATTACGTACTTCTACCCTAATTGAAGAAATTAAAAAGGATTACAAATAAATAAGTCGAAAAACAAATTAGAAACCATTTTATTTTTCAGGAGGTTCAGAAAGTAAGTATCGTACGCATCTGAGCGTAAGACTGAAAAAAAAAACATTTATCGAGGGAAATTCAGTGCTACAATACTGCTGGTCCTTTCCTAAATGAAATCGCTTTTATGAGTTGGCCAAGATGCTCACTATCTGTGTTGATTTTAAGAAGTTTTCCTAAGGCCGCCTCTGAAAACCTGGTAGCTTTGGATGCTCGCTCTATTGAGCTCCTGTTTTCCATAAGACCAAACGCTTGATGATAGAACGGCCCTGTTAATCGTTGTCAAGTTCAATTTCTCGGGCAGTTGGTGAAAAAAAAATTACAGCTATGGAAGACATTACTACAAGGATGGTTTCATAAGTCTGGTAAATTACCATATAATAATGAAAACATTCTTGTTGGACCTTCATGGATGGTAAGTTTGATAATTTCAACAATGTGCGATATACAGTTTACTGCTCATAGCCGTTTAAATGATTCAGTGTGTCGATTGTTACTGAAATTGGAGGATACCTAGTATCGTACTGTAAGTAAATATTTCAGTTTGAATGGTTGGACTGCCACACAATTCAAAAGAGAACTGGACGAAGTTCATGCAGACTGTGCACCATCAGTGAAGACCATTTACTTTGGCTTAATGAAATTGAACGTGGTTCGACAACCACCGGAGACGAAGTGCTCTCCCACCGTCCTGCTGAGGTTACCACAAAGGAAACCATTGACAAAATCCATGATATGGTAAAGCAACACCTCCAAATAAAAATTCTTGAGATTTCAGAGACTGTAAACATGTAAACAGAGTGAGTGCATAGTATTCTGCACAGGGAATTGACTGTGAAAATGCTGTGTGCGTGGTGTGTGTCGTGACAGCTCACAATCGACCAAAATGGTATCTGACACAAGATTTTAAGACTATTTCTGGCGATGTTTAATTGCAATCTGCAATTTCTTTTAGGCGGATTTGCGACTTTTGGTGAAATATTGATGCATCACAAGACGCCGTGGTCACACCGGCAGTCAAAACAATAGACAAAAGCAGCTGAAGCTGCACTGAAGAAGGCAAAGACCATTTTGTCATCTGGCAAGACGGTGGCCACTGCGCTATGGGATTCCCAAGGTATAATCCTCATGGATTACTCGGAAGAAGGCAGAAGCATGACAGTACCCTACTATGCTTCATTGTTAGATAATGTGTAACCTGTATCATCTGAAAAATGACCCCAGCTGACACGATAAGAAGTGCTCTTTCAGAAGGGTACTGCACCGTCCCACACATCAGCGATAACAACGGTGAAAATGCATGATTTGAGCTCTGAATTGGTTCCTCATCCGCCCTAATCACCAGACGTAGTCCCAAGTGACTTCTTTCTGTTCCCGAACTTGAAATTTTGGCTTGATGAGAAGATATTTGCATGAAATGAGGAACTTATAGTTGCAGTCAACTAGTATTTTGCAGAGAAAGTAATTTCTCAGTGGGATGAATCGTTGGACCAAGTGTATAGCCCTCAAAGCAGACTATGTCGTGAAAAGAGGCTTGTTGTTTACGAAACAAATCTTTTCTTTGGCTTTTCATCAGACTTATCAAATCACTCATGTAAATTCGAAATGTGATTTGGAAGTAAATATGGCGGGAAAAAAACCACGACCAAGCGAAAGAAAAGCTACAGAAATGAAAATTTAATTCAAGATCTCTAAGGTGACTAATGTGGCATCTAAGATCCGTAAACACCAACAAAAATACTGGAATACGCTGGAAGTCAAAGTACATATTAGAAGTACAAGTTCGCTGGTGGTCATGGAAAGCGTCGTAACGGCTGTACGATACGTGAATGCCATCCTCCGACCGATAGTGCAACCATATCGGCAGCACACTGGCGAGGCATTCGTCTTCATGGACGACAATTCGTGCCCCCATTGTGCACAACTTGTTGAATGACTTCCTTCAAGATAACTACATCGCTCGACTAGAGTGGCCAGCATGTTCTCCAGACATGAACCCCATCGAACATGCCTGGAATAGATTGAAAAGGGCTGTTTATGGACGACGTGACCCGCCAACCACTCTGAGGCATCTACTCCGAATGGCCGTTGAGGAATGGGACAATCTGGACCAACAGTTGCCTTGATCAATTTGTGGATAGTATGCTACGACGAATACAGGCATGCATGAATGTAAGATGACGTGCTACTGGGTATTAAAGGTAGCAGTGAGTACGGCATTCTGGATCACCACCACTGAAAGTCTCTCTGTATGATGGTACAACATGCAATGTTCCTCTTCATTTATTAAGGTTATTTGTCCCCTGCTTATTTTTTTGCTTATATTGTTCTTATTTATATAGATTTTATTAACTGTAAGAAGATTTTATCCACTTCCCACGGTTTTGTGTCCCAATGCATTCAGTTCCGTGTCAGTGTTCCTATCATATAGCAGACAGTGGATTATTCTGTCTTGTCATGACGAAACATTATTATTACTGTGTTTTTGATTCTGTATTTTTGGATATATGCTTGCTGTTAACCAATTTCTGCACGTATTGCTTGTATTTATACTACAATTTTTAAATGTCCTTATCGCCTGAAATCTTCGTACATCCATAATGTGTATGCAACAGGTGCTCACTGATAATCTCTGACCGAAACAAGTCGCAACATAAAGAATAAACTGAAGAGCAAGTTAATCTGTTACTTTATGCCATTTCTATAGTTTATAAATTCTGTGGAACATTGTGAAGAAAAACATATTTTGTAACAGATAAGAGGGAAGACAGAAGCTGCGGACGAAACCGAAACTTAAGTGGATGTGGGTCCGACATACAGCGAGACAACATGACGGGAGATGGTTTGAGCTGATGAGGGAAGACATAGAAGACGACAAAATGTAAGCTGCATTGTCAATTTGGCGAAACACGCAGGAGAAACGTGGATTTGAGAAGCTGATGATTGTAATGTATGGAGAGGTTTGGAAAACCTTTTATTTAGCAGTGAGGGTGCCTGGCTGGTAATGATGATGGTCATGATGGGTAACATGTAGAAGATTACATAATTAAGGATGAAATTTGTGAGGCTTAATTGCCTTAAGTGCAGTAGATGAGAGCCCATCGAATGGCAGAAGTTGCTCCACAGCAGCTTGTTCAGCTTGTGGGAGATTACAGCAGATCAAGTCACCGTATGGAGTACAGAAGTTATCCACATATCTAAAAAGTTTTCCATCACCCCAGTTCCCAGAACTCCTGAAGATAGACGTTGACTGTAGATGTTGTATCACAGACACAGTCCATTTGACTGCTCACAGATGTCACTAAAACCGCAAAAAGATGTAAACGACCATGCATGAGCAGCGCTTACTAGAAGGAGGGGGTCCGACAGCCGATCACTTCCAGGTATTCCACGTGTTGTCTGTAGGTCAAACATGCCTAGATGGTCAATACCGCGGTTAGATAGCGTCCGCATTATTACTTTGTACCAGAAACGGCATGAAGTGAACCAAAGCAACATCGTTCGGGCATAGAGGAAGTACAGAGTAACCGTCGATGATATGCCTCGCTTAGGCAGCCCAGGGTAATGGTAATGGCTCTGAGCACTATGGGACAACTTCTGAGGTCACCAATCCCCTAGAACTTAGAACTACTTAAACCCAACTAACCTAAGGACATCACACACATCCATGCCCGAGGCAGGATTCGAACCAGCGACCGTAGCGGTCGCGCGGTTACAGACTGTAGCGCCTAGAACCGCTCGGCCACTTCGGCCGGCGCCGCCCAGGGGTTACTACTGCAGTGGATAACCGCTACCAACGGATTATGGCTCGGAGAAACCATAACAGCAACACCACCATGTTGAATAATGCTTGAGGTGCAGCCGTAGGACGTTGTGTTACGACTCAAACTGCGCGCAATAGGCTGCATGATGCGCAACTTCACTCGCTACGTCCATGGTAAGGTCCATCATTGCAACGACGACACCATGCAGCGCGGTACAGATGCGCCCAACAGCATGCCGAATGGACCGCTCAGGATTGGCATCACGTTCTCTTCACCGATGAGTGTTGCATACGCCTTCAACCAGACAATCGTCGGAGACGTGTTTGGAGCAACCCGGTTGGACTGAAAGTATTAGACACACTGTTCAGCGACTGCATTAAGGTGGAGGTTAGCTGCTGTTTTGGGATGGGACTATATGGGGCCGACGTACGCCGCTGGTGGTCATGGAACGCGTCGTAACGGCTGTACGATACGTGAATGCCATCCTCCGACCGATAGTGCAACCATATCGGCAGCACACTGGCGAGGCATTCGTCTTCATGGACGACAATTCGTGCCCACATTGTGCACAACTTGTTGAATGACTTCCTTCAAGATTACGACATTGCTCGACTAGAGTGGCCAGCATGTTCTCCAGACATGAACCCCATCGAACATGCCTGGAATAGATTGAAAAGGGCTGTTTATGGACGACGTGACCCGCCAACTACTCTGAGGGATCTACTCCGAATGGCCGTTGAGGAATGGGACAATCTGGACCAACAACTGCCTTGATCAATTTGTGGATAGTATGCGACGACGAATACAGGCATGCATCAATGTAAGATGACATGCTACTGGGTATTAAAGGTAGCAGTGTGTACAGCAATCTGGACCACCACCTCTGAAGGACTCGATGTATGGTGGTACAACATGCAATGTGTGATTTTCATGAGCAATAAAAAGGACAGAAATGATGTTTATTTTGATCTCTATTCCAATTTTCTCTACAGGTTCCGGAACTCTTGGAAACGAGGTGATGCAAAACTTTTGTGTTGTTTGTATATGGCGACTGAGTTGTCTCCTCGCTCCTAGTAGTGGTATTGTATTGTGATTTTGAAATGTCCTTGTATCCTTAATGTTTTAAGATGACGACTTCTCTCCATGTCGGGTACTCTATCAGAGAATGAACCAAGTGCCAAAGTTGGTCATAACTGTTAAAGTTTTCCGAGATTGTGAGTGCAAATAAAGTTATTTTGTCCTCTACGTTACTTTTAAGCAGATGTGAAGGAATGCACTTATTACCAAATGCTATGCTGGAAAACCTAGCGATTAGTTCTTCTTGATAGGTTACACAGTCTACAATACGCCTAAGACGAAACAAAAGGGGTTGTGCGCGCCTGTAATCTTCTATTTCTTGCCGTTAATATCGTGTACTACGTGACCTGCTGTAATCAAGATTCGGCAAATTTATTTTATTTAACTTTGCAGCCGGGTCCCTTTCTTTCGCCATAACCGTCAGTTACCTGAGGTAGGGGTGTCCAGCTCACCCGCTGCCTGCGAATTGTGTAAACTTTTGTTCTCTGTACGACCATATTTCAACCGTTTGTGTACCGTATTTACTGAGGCGGGTATTGTGACCTAGCCTAACATTTGCTTAAAACAACGTGGGAAACCACATAAACTTGGGGTTACAGATTATGCCCGTTGATACGATCCGGGTCTGGTTCAGTTTCCAGTACCGTATGGTACCGCGTTCCTTGTTACACTAGCGTGCAGGTGCTTTACCCATGAATGATGCCTTACAATATTCTCCTCTGAACTTTGTCATTTCTCTCTCATACCAATCTCCTAAGCCATACATTAACATTGTTTGAATGATTCTCGGGTATCTAGCAGGATACGATAGTCGAATGCCCACAATATTTCGGCGAATGACCCTTCCTCCATCATCAGCTGGCGCTTACGCAATCGTCGTCCGTTCTCTGTCGCTAGTATTTAGCCCTCGCGGCTCAAGGTGCGATGCTGTGCGCCTGTCGACGTACGGAAGGGCACCTGGACCAGCGAGGGATAAATACTAGCGGCAGAAAGAGGACGACCATTGCATCAGCGGAACCTGATGGTGGCGGCACGGCTATTGTCCGAAATGTCGTGGACATTCGACGATTGTATGCTTCTGAACTCCCGAGAACCCTTCAAACACCGAAGAACACCTCAAAAAGTATATACGGAAAGTTTCAGTTCACAAGAAACGCGTTCTGCGGAAGCTTCAGATTGAGATACAATCCACTTTTAGACGTTTTCCTTCCTAACTGACAACGGCCTTGCCGCAGTGGATACACCAGTTCCCGACAGATCACCGACGTTAGGTGCTGTCAGGCGTGGCCGTCACTTGGATGGGTGACAATCCGGGCTGGCAAGCGCTGTTGCCATTTTTCGGGGTGCACTCAGCCTCGTGATGACAATTGAGGAGCTACTCGACCGAACGGAAGCGGCTCCGGTCAAAGAAAACCATTATAACGACCGGGAGAGGGGTGTGCTGACCACACGCCCCTCCTATCTGCATCCTCAGCTGAGGATGACACGGCAGTCGGATGGTCCCGCTGGGCCACTTGTAGCCTGAAGACGGAGTGCCTTCCTAGCTGAACAGATTGAACTCAATTAATTATTCCACCACAACAGTTTGTCGTTGTGAATTCTATTCCCTTTTACTCGTCCTCCATTCCATAAGATACTCTGCAATTCCTGCAACAGTTTCAGAGCATTTGATACAGGTGTCGAGATGTTCAAAACTGCAGTTACGTTTCAAAAAAGGCTGCTTATAGTCGTAAATATGAAGGATTATTTTCGAATCTGTTTACTTATTCAGAGCTCTGAATACTAAACGATACTTCACTGTCAGTTTGGGTTTATAATTCATATGAAATAAATTAGGTAGTAATCTGGTCCTGTATTATTTACGTACAAATGATGTATCTTGTAAAAAACCTCAGTTTCCATTATATCAATCGATACTCGATAGGCAGTAAAATCGATGCGCAGTAAAAGCACAACGTAGCCGAGAGTGCTGGATTTTTTAAGCCGTGGCCGAGAGAAGGCGCGGTGAGGAAATGAGACGGCAATTCCACCAGCAGCATTGTTCCGCTGGGCGAACAGCAGATAATTACGACTCCTTTCTGCGAGAGGAAACCGCGGTCCAACGCACGGACTTGGAAGGGAAGGAAAAGGCCGTAGAACGAAAGGTTTCTCGCCGTGAGGTATGTATTCCGGAGGAAGGAGGCGGCTACTGAATTACTGA
The DNA here is from genome assembly GCF_023864345.2 of Schistocerca serialis cubense. Classification (NCBI taxonomy): domain Eukaryota; kingdom Metazoa; phylum Arthropoda; class Insecta; order Orthoptera; family Acrididae; genus Schistocerca; species Schistocerca serialis. Next base: position 196,033,277 of record NC_064638.1, on the reverse strand, counting down.
GGTAGCACTCGTATCTCTCCTTCGTAATTGCTGCTGCATTACCGTCCGTGATTCTATAAATGTGTCCCTCCGAGAGGTGTTTCAGCCACACACACACACACACACACACACACACACAGACCCGCGTGCGCCCGCTAAAAGTTTTGTTCCTGTTTTGAAATAAAGTATGATGTTTCCTTGGGGTGAGTTCCATAGGAATTTGTGTTATGTTTCCTTTTCAGCCTCCATTTGAGATCTTTCGGCAGTCTACTTGATGACTCTACTTTGCGTTTGATGTAACTTTCTACCAGCTGAATTACAAGACTCATTACAAAATCTCTATCCTTCACATTAGAGCCAGTGCTTGAAAACAGTAGCAACTGTGCATTAATTGCAGAAATATTTATTATTGAAAAGAGGACTGATAATGGTCTGCTCCTTCAACTCCTTGAAACATTATAGTTTGAACGCATTTCGTCAACTGTATCGAATAGTCAAGCTATAGAAGATTGTGATTTCCCTTTATTTATTTTTTTAAATTTCTTTTGGCGTCTCCTGTACCTTCATCTGACTTCTTGTTATGATGCATAGTTGATAATATAAGGACAACTTCACCTTTTTTCTGACTTAGTAAACTAATGTGGTGTTAGCTTTGAATCTGAATAAAGAAGAAGCTACTTATTTCTTCTGTGTTTCAACAAACTCTTCTGGAATTTTCGGTTTGTATTTTCTCAAGGTTGCAACAACTATCAACTTACGTTGCTCTAAAGGATTAGTGGAGAGTAGAAAATTCGAAAACCAATGATCCACAGTTATACATCTTGTTATACCAGAAATTGCAGGAACTGTTCTTTTGCACTAGGAGAATTATTCACTTTGAAGGGGCCCACGTGTTTTTCCCCTGCATTTATTTCCAGATTTGCTGTTTAAAATATCCGAGAATGTACCAGAGAAAATATTTTTAATCCATATTTGCTTGGCTCATTAGGCATATGCTGCCAACATGAACATCGACGACGGAACTTAACGAGTTTTTCATCTAACACCACTTTTTCCGATAGAGTAATGTGTTTGACATTTAGACACATAATATTGAAAATAGTGCCTTATAGGAGCCGGTTTGCCATTTTATTTGTGTTCTAGTTTCCTTATTGTCTAAATGAAGACACTGAAGTAAAAGGGGAAACGAAAGAGGGAGATTGTCATCACGAAAATTTATATGCCAGTTCCGTCAGTTGCCCATAGATAGGTTCAGCCTTTTTGATTTATATAAACCACCTAGATACAGCAAACAGCGCAGAACACATATTTCCTCGTACTCAGTTTTTTTTTCACAGCTTATTAGTGAGCTGAATCATATTTCAAGGCTTCTTGCTCAATAAACTTATTTGTGTTGTCAGGTATGCTCAAGCACTGGTTGGGTGATAAATAACAGTAATTATTCCAAAATTGTTTTCACGTTTTTTGCGTGTCCTTTGAGTCCAGGCAAATGGGAAATTACATTATGTGCTCGAATTCTCACAGCCGTATTTGAAGGTTATTTCAACTATTTTCCTAAAACATTTTACAATGACACTGGTTACCAACTTCGCGATTAAATTTCATCTTCACCTTCCTCTTCTGTATCACTGTCATGACTACTAGCGCTCCTATCAGGCCAGTCATCTGCTACTTCTTCTTCTCATTCAAATCCTTCCTCCTCCACCTCTTGCAGTAATTTTCTGACATGTTCTTCGTGAGACACCTTTATAGTAAAACCACAACAGCTGAGTAATAAATAATTCATAGACTACATTAAAGGAATCTATATTACTACTTCAGCTTACCGTAATTGTGAAACCAGAGTGCAGTGGTGGGTTTTGAGAAACCCCAGTGACCAAAACGTGTCTATCTTCCTCCATAAACGAAGGCAAACCTTCGTGAAGTACAGTAACGCCATCTATAGATTTTAACAGTAAGCTACCGAAGTGTTCAAGGTGAAAGCAGGTGCCGTCTCCTGACTATGTTGAGAAGTACATTAGCTGGGGTGTGTGAAACACCAGCGCAGTAATGAAGGATTAACTAAATCATCTAAATAGTTGTTAAACAGAGTACGTGAAAGGCAATAACCTTGTATGACCCCGCTTAGAAGTTAAATACCTTCTGTCAACACTTCTCGTATTTCTGCTTTTATACTTGGTGACATATAAAATCCATGTCAGCTTCCTTTCCTTCGATCCTCTTCACGGTGTTTAACGGGTTTAGTCCTCTGAACTCTCTCGAAGGTTTTTTTCAAAACAGCAAAAACTTCAAAAGAGTCCCTGTTCTCTGGCAGGTAACTTTCCCCACTTATTCATTACGGTCAAATTGCATCTCTTTTAACGCTTCTCCTTTTCAAGCTGAGATACTGTTTGTCCATTTCTCTTCAGTATTCTAAATCGATGTTTCACTATATGATGAAACAACCTTGTTGTAGTATATTCCGTACATTTCTTCGTTATTGGCACGTCACTGTTTCTGCGAAGTCTTTCGACCACTCTCCTTTCTGATAAATGATATTACAAAAATGCGGTATTTTCACCTTTCCTTGGCATAAGCCTCTGATAAGTTCAATAAAAATCCTATTTACACCATTTGCTTTCCCGCATTTCATTTCCGTAAGTGCCATCTCAAATTCCTCCGTAATGATTTGTAATCTTATGTATTCCTCAAAGTAATTATTTTTCACAATTGATGAGCAAAGCACTTTGATGGCCTCTTGCTTCAGATAGCTGTTCTATGTATGAACGGTATAGAGATCAATATTTACAGTACATCTAAATGAAACGCATAAGATCCACTAGGATAGCAGAGAGCACTAACGCACTGCTTCTTAGACTCGGGGGTGCCGGACCCGGATCGAGTCCGCCTGGCGGATTCACGACGACGGCCGGTGTGCCGGCCAGTCTAGATGTGGTTTTTAGGAGGTTTCCCACATCCTACTAGGTGAATAACGGGCTGGTCCCCACGTCGCTCCTCAGTTACACGACTCGCAGACATTTGCAACACATCCACACTATATCACGATTTACACTAGACACAGACAGCTGGGGTACACTACTTCTGTCCCAGGGGGTATGGGGTGGCGGCAGGAAGGGCATCCGGCCACCCCTTAAAAGTAACCATGCAAATTCCGTACTTAACCCTGCCGACCCTGGTCACAATACGGGATAAAGGCAGTAGTAAAAGAAAGAAAAATAAGTGTATGCAACAGACTCGAAATCATGAGACTGAGGACTGTAGGAAAAACAAAGTAAGGTAACGATATGAATTCCACTAGTGTTGTGAAATGAGGAAATGAACGTGGTCATTGCAACTGAGGTCAGAGCGTCTGTGGCTAGTAGATTACAGCGCGTGAGACCTCCACTTTCAGGTATCGGGTACAACGCTGCTGATGGTGCTCCTTCCCGTCTATACATAGACACCGCAACAGTCTGCTTAACATAGATCTTTGAGAAGTAACAACAAAAACACTGCAATTTTAGAACTCTTGTCTTTTCGGACTACTACAGTTCAATTCTTTTATCTTGGCGGCTCGCGCATGCCCGCCCAGACGCGGGAGATTGCTGCGTTGCCAGTTGCACACGACGCACGCGCCAATAGAAGCAGCGCCATAGTATAGCATAGTCGCAAGCTTACGTCTAGGGGGGAGCGCGCAGTTCATGAAGTAAAGCCACCACGGCCGCATTAACCCTTTCGCTGCTACAAAGACGTGCTCCCTGCATTCCGCGCTGTGCGCGATTTTGTCACTGCATTGCTCGCCTGTGCAGATACATCGTGTTCCGACTGCTTTGACACTCTTATCAATCGATTCCACAAAACCTATTTGGCCCAAAAATTAGATTTTTACACATCTTCTTGACTGATACCTTCCCCCCATAAATGACCTAATTTTGTTTCGATGTTCAACGCAGTTATTATGCAGCATTAAATATAGTAAACCATTGCACGAAATTTTGAAGAGTTTGCAGAGGTAAAAGTCCATAGAGTATGCTTTCCGTATGGTCGATTGTAGTTGCCACAATGTTGAGAATGAAATGTGGACAAGATACCTAAATTTTATATAAAATTTACTGTATAACAATAGCTCATTTAAGAACCACATAGGTGTCGTATGTAATATTGAGAAATATTCCGTCTTTCGCGACTGTAACAAAAGTTTTATTTACACTGAGCACGTTTGGCTTTATTTTAAAGCACTTCAATCAATCAAAAGAAAGTAGACAAAATACATTAAACAAAACTGTGTACTTACAAAAACATTAGGACTTGAATATACCGTCTATCAGTGAAGTGCTCTGAGCTATAATTTTTTTGTGTGGCACACACAAACATCATTTATTTGCTAAAACACTGATCTGCCAACACAAACGTTGAATATTGTGTTACCGCAGCACAAAACTACGAAAGGTGACTTGGCATGGAGGAGACAAAATACTGTCCACTGAAGATGCTTCAAAAGAGAGAAGCGCGTCTGGTCTAAATAAGTCCCTTATTACAGTTGCAGAAGAGGAATATATTTCAGTACCATTGGTAAAACTGCGACTGTGGGGCAAAAACAAGAAAGAGAACATGAGTACCATTGTGTATGTGCCATACCTTTCCTTGATTGAAGTGCTTTAAAATAAAGCCAAATGCGTCCGGTGTAAATAATACTTTTATTACAGTCGCGAAAGACGGAATATTTCTCAATATTACATACGACACCTATGTCGTACTTAAATTAAATGAGATATTGTTATACAGTAAATTTTATATGCAATTTAGGTATCTTGTCCACATTTCATTCTCAACATTGTGGCAACTAAAATCGACCATACGGAAAGTATACGCTATGGACTTCTACCTCTGCAAACTCTTCAAAATTTCGTGCAATGGTTTACTACATTTAATGCTGCATAATAACTGCGTTGAACATCGAAACAAAATTAAGTCATTTATGGGGGGAAGATATCAGTCCATAAGACGTGTAAAAATCAATTTTTTGGGCCAAATAGTTTTTGCGAAATCGAATGATAAGTGTGTCAAAGCAGTGGGAACACCATGTGTCTGCAGTGGTGACAAAATCGCGACCAGCGCGGAATGCGGGAAGCACGTGTCTGCAGCAGCGAAAGGGTTAATGAAGAGACAAAGAACTAGAAATTTCAGAAAATTGCATTCAAACGAATGTAATTCGTGAAGTAAGGCACTTCGATATTGGTTTTAAGTAATGAAAATATTAAGCATCACACAAGGTTTGAACTCATAACCTTTCACATAGCAGCCCAACACCTTAACCGTTACGCTAACTCACTTCGTCTGATTACATAACGTCATGAGGACTATAACACGCCACGCAAAATACTGACAAACAGTGTTGGTATGACTATGAATTACTCACGGTTCGTCGAAGTACAATAGGAAATAAACCATTACTGCAGTTCTTTATTGCGACAAAGCGGTTCGTGAGAGTGATACAAACACCTTTCCTTGCTATCGCCTGAATTAGGAGTCTTATTGCTTGTTTGGTTTAATTAATTAATAGAATATGAAGCGATTGGTATAAAGAATGCTTTTTCCAAACTTTCTATAAAAGAATGTCTGCTATCAAGACATTGCTTTTGTTCTATTACTTAATTTATGACTGAACGTTTCTAAAACTGAAGAAACTCGTCCATGCTCTGCACTGCAGTCGAGATGTGGCAACGTAGTTCTCTGTTCATTGTCTGACTGTGTTTTGTGATGTCAGATGCGCAGAACGAACCTAAACTCGGCCGCCAACATAAATGACGCGCACTTTAATTCATGTTGTAAAAATGGTGGCTATATCCAAAATTTTCGTCTTTTATGAAGTTTTAAAATGCTGTTCCCCAATGTTTTATGTGTTGGGCACTACCGAAGTTTTTCATGTCTCAAGTGTTCCACCACGGTCTTCATACGACACGTCGATGTGAAGCCACAGTACACTTCTTGAGAATTTTCTGGTCCACAACGTATGCTCGCAGAGTGCGTACCCCGCAGTGGGTGCCGTTTTCAGAGACTTTACCTTCGGAGGCCAATGTTCGGTAGCTGAGGAATGTACAACAATAAGCGTCATGTTTCTGTGGCGAAAGATGTCTGTCAAGGAATACTCGTAAGTGGTTCTCCTTCAAAACTCGGCCAGCATGTGATCATATCTGCAGGATATGGTCTACATCCTCTGGTGGAGGCTCTCTTTGTTGACCATAGGTACCACAATCAAGCAGCACCTGTCTGACAGTAAGACCCACCGTACATTAATGGTTAGCGATACTTTAGAATCATTTTACACGTAACTAAATTAGTACATAATGTTGAGGTATTTTACAAACGTAAGCAGAAAGTGCTGTTGAAATTCACTGACAGGTTCAGGAACTAGTATTTTAATGTTTTATGATCGCTCCAGAACAATGTATTCGAATAATCAACAAAGAAAGTTACGAAGAAAAGTGTTATAAGTGATAGGAGGAGACGAGTCGTTGGAACTAGAGAGAGCCGCAGTACTGATAGGTAGCTCATCTTTCGTTACATATAGAAAAAGTCGGTACAGCTCAAGAAAGAGAATAGTATATATACCCCATAAATTCCGTGGACGTTACGGACAATATGAAAATTGCAATTTCACATTAAGCATAAATTTCATAAAACAAATAAAATAGGTTTTTCCACTTGAGTACAAAATATGAGTTCAGATTATGGATCTGATAAAAATAATATAAATTTTGATTACTTTTCAGGAAACATATTTACTTTTTTGTGCATCGGATTTATTTCGAACTTTGCTTATTCGATTTTTATTTGCATTTGAAGCCATCGACATTAAAATGGCTGATTAAACCATTTAAAATAACTTCAAACAAAAGGTGATCGGTAAGTTACTCATTTATAACATAAAAAATTTCTTCGATACATGTGTAATCTTTGTTGACCTTCGTAAGTACTTGGAAGTCTTATATTTGCGAGAGTGCGATGTAGTTGTTGGTGGATAGTGCCATGTTGAATAGTTTTAATTTCATGATCTTGTGCTAGGAAATTAATTTCAGCGATTCTGTATAGTGAAACCTGCGACTATAATTACGCACTGCTGCATGTTTTAACTTACGTACAGTTTTTTTGGATAGAAATCAAAGTTTTTGATTTGTGGAGTGATTGTGACTGACTATATCGAAGAGGTTCTAAATCTGAAGACAATATGAAAACATGAAAACTAATATATGTGAAATGCAGCTAATAAATCAACAGAAGAAAGAATCTTAACCGAACAGTGTTTTTATCTGGAAAATAAAAGTCTCGATCATACTGCCTAGACGCTATTTACTGTTTCAGCGGGGACCCACAAGAATAAAATCCTTCTTTCACAGATATTTTGGCTACACTACTCGAACGCTGCGAATGCTACAACGGTGCGCTACATATAAATAAAAATTAAAACCTTTTCTCATGCTCGTATATTTAATTGTTTTATGCAGTAATATATGAGGCAGTCAAAAACCCAACACCCGTTAGAACGGTATCACAGAATGGTTCCATTCCAAAGTAATCATCACACGTGTTAAGGATAGACAGAGGGAAAAATCCATTCTTCTACTTAAAGCTATATATCTCCAAAAATATTACAGCTGAAAGAGTATAACTTGTGACTATTATGTACAACATAATGCTTGATACTCTGTGCAATTTTTTTTTTTTTGAAAATTCACGTCGAGCTACATTTTATAATGACCTGAATTTTTAATTACCATTGTTTCTATAATGTACCTTTCTCGTAATCAAGTAATAAAACTGGAATTTCACTGTTTACATCCGCGTACGAGGCGAATAAAACTTCTGGAACAGATTTGTCTTTAAAATCATAATTGCTTTGAAATTAACTTTTCAGATTTGTGTTACCCGGGACTGCTGTATTTTTCTCACATTTTAATGGAGAAGGTTTTTCAGAGAAAAGATAACCGAAAAGTCCTGCGCAGGATTTTGAGTAAGTAATTCTTAAGACCTATACCAAATTTCAGGATGTTAGATTTTATAGTTCCTGAGGAAAGGTATATTATAACTCAAAAAAGTCAGTTTACGGCAATTCGCATTTGAAGTTTTTATTTCAGTTTTTGACAATATTTCTATACCTCTAGTGACTAATGCTATCTATATCCATAATCCTTATTTTCTTCCTCGTGTTCCTGCAATAACTTCCCCTGCCAACTTAGCCTAGTAAACTTTTGCATTTCTTCTTATGCTGCCTGAGCTTTGTCTAGTTGGCTGCTTATGAGTGTTTTCAGTGTAAACGCACCTGGATGGAAGCCTAGTCTATGCAGGCACTTGATCCTACCAACATTTCCACTATTGACCACTAGAGAGGCATCACAAACAGCTATCATCACAACTATCGATGGCACAAATACTGTTTTTGGACAACGCATCCATTCAAGGTGTTGGCACTCTCATTTGTATTCTGTGTTCTCTTACGAAGACATTTTTTCAGCAGTTAATGATTAGCTAGGTACCTGAAAGTTGGTTTTATAACATCCAAAACAGCACGTGGCAAAGCATGTTTGTGAGTATATGGCTTTCCACCGGCCTCTACCTGACGAAATTTACACAAAGATATGTCACAAAGGCAGTGTTGAGGATTATCATACGTGGAAAGTTTGTGAAAGAATATTACCCACACGGCTTGCTGCATGGTTTTCACACTATGTAAGTTTCTCCTTGTGGTGCCACCGCCAGACACCACACTTGCTAGGTGGTAGCCTTTAAATTAGCCGCGGTCCGTTAGTATACGTCAGACCCGCGTGTCGCCACTATCAGTGATTGCAGACCGAGCGCCGCTACACGGCAGGTCTAGTCTAGAGAGACTCCCTAACACTCGCCCCAGTTGTACAGCCGATTTTGCTAGCGATGGTTCACAGTTTACAGACGCTCTCATTTGCCGAGACGACAGTTTAACATAGCCTTCAGCTACGTCATTTACTACGTCTTAGCAAGGCGCCATATTCAGTTACTTTGAATGTATTCTGGACAGATAATATTGTGAATCATGTACCGTCAAGAGCGACGTTCATCATTAATGGATTAAAGTTAAGTATCAAACTAATTACGTCCGCTTTCTGAATTCTAATTCCTTGTCATGTTCCAGACCTCACGTCAGTATAGTTCTTCCCTCCTAACGGCAGCCTGCGTGAGCTAAAACGCGTGCATTTCGGCCTCCACTAGTAACACGGTGTTGGCTCTTCTACCAACACAACATCCCTGATGGCTATCCCACAATATAATTGTAAAGTGTGATTTTCCTTGTATGTCAATCTGTTAAAACCTAACAGTGGTTTCCCATCTTCTAAAAACCACGTTGTAAACAAAAGAACAAGGAAAGGTAATCTTTCTCACAGCTTTATAGACTCATCTGCAGCTCATTTCGATTGTGTGAATGACAAATTATCGCACAAAAAAATTCCTAGTGTAGAGAAGGCGTGGATCACAGCATAGGAGGAGGGGACGTGGGAGGCGCAGACGCCCAAACAAACATTCCTAAAACATATTTCTAGCCAAAATTCGATTATGAAACTTTGCGATGTTATTCTTAAAGAATCAGTGTAATAAATAACGTGATAAAAATAAGAATTTTTCGCAATTTTTCTCTATACCTGCCATTAAGACATTTATCTCTCTTGAACAATTGGCGATCAATTCCTGTTCCGGAGAACAGTTGGCCGTTGACGAATGCACAGCAGAATTCATTCTTGCTCTTCCTCGTAAGAATGAAACCGACATCAATGCATGTCTTCATTCAGATCGTCAAAGATGTGAAAATCACATGCTGAAAGATCCGAGCTGTACAGAGCTTGTTGCAGTGCTTCCCAACCAAATCGCTGAAGTGTAACATTCTACCGATCGGCAGTACGGGGGCAGGCGTCATGGTGGAACGAGATGATTTTTTCCGGTAGCATTCCTGGCCGTTTTGACTTCATTTTTCTTCACTGTTACTGCAATAACGTCTCCATAGCGTTACGCAAAGACTGTGGTTCCGCGCTCGAAGAATTCTATGAGCAAAGGACCCCTGCAGTCGATGCAGAAAGTCATTGTGACCTTACCGAAACTTCTGTGAACAACTCTGGATTTCTTTGGTGGAGGAGATGTGGGATGCTTCCACTGATGGCTTTGCCGTTTGCCCTCGGATTGTCGGCATGCTGCCACACGGAGTCACCCTCCTGAAAGATAACACCAACCCCCAAATTGCCTATCCGTCGATGGCTACGCTTCATCAGTTTGCTTGGGAAATACTACAACATTCTCCGTACGGACAGGATATTTCACCATGTGAATTTCATATCTTTGACAACCTGAAGAAAGACGTGCGTGGTCGTCGGTATCAGTTGTGGATCCATCAGCGGCCGTTCGCGTTCTATGAAACAGAAATTGGTCGTCTCGTAGACGGCGGGATAAGTGTCTCAACGTGTTAGGTGATTACTTCCGAATGGAGCCATTCCATGGTCCCGTTGTGGCGGGTATTCTTTTTCTCACTTGGCTGCCCCTTACACAGGCGAGGGTCGTCGTAAGAGTTAGTCCTAAGCTTTTAAATATCATCTCGATAAAAGCTGCGACTATGAAGCTTGATAACACTGTCAGTTCGTCTCTACATACTCACTCTTCAATACCAAGGATTTTTCCCGACCATAGATGTTCGAAATCACTGATTAGTCTCGTCTTTGAGGAAAGAGGAAGATGTCACCGGGTGCCATGTGAGCAGAATATGGGGAGGTGAGGCAAAATTTGGTAGCCAAAACAAGCAGAAAATCTGGCCTGTTCAGAATGGGCTGGTGCCTTTTCGTGACGCACAAAAGTCACTTGTAGGCAGCTTTCCGGCAACTCATTATGTCGATGACCTGAAGAATCTCGTCAGAAGATCTCGGTAATATACTCCCGTAACGGTTCGCCCATCTCCTGTTAGCAGCGTACCACAGCAAACCTAAATTATGCTCACCATCATCCTATTTAGTGGTGGTGATTCCACATGATTCTACCGCTGGCCTTATTCCTTTCATTCCTGGTCATAGTGATACATCAACCACACGTCCGAGATGATTAGGCGGCTAAAAATGTCATCTGGATAGGCTTGACGAAGCTGCATCATTTCCGCAGCTTAAAATTGTAGAGAGCAGGTTTTCACTGGAGATTTAACAGCAATCGTAGTAAAACATAAAATGTTTTTGAACATTCTCGATTGCTGCAACTGTTTATTATAGTCAGTAAGCGTTTTCGCTCTGTACTTTAGACCACCTTCGAACAGCAAGCACTGCCACGAAGCACTATTACATTATCAGAGGGATTTATGTGCAGAGAAATGGTTACATGATGAAAAAGATGTAGAATGGAAGCTATAATAGTGACAAAATAATATGGTAATAGAATATGCCGTCGCTTCTTGGTAGAAAAACATTATAATAAATTAAAAAAAAGTTTGTTTTGGTTCTACAATAATACTTTTATTCTGTTAACCGGTTTTCGGCTTACAAGGCTATCTTCAGACTTTACCAAGTATTATCACCAAAGAAGTTACAAAGTTTGCAAACAACTTGGGAAGAGACGTAACACGTCTAGACTGAACTAGAAACATAAAGTAAGTAACATCTTTGACAATGCCGTCGTAATCCAGTGATAAAGTAAAAATTAAACAGTAAATAAATAACAACAGAGTAGACAGGAGAACCTTTAAAACAAAATAGGAACAGCATGCCTACATAACAGTTTCTATTAATAAACAAAACTAATAACATAAAATAAAATTAGTACTAGACAAGGTTACATCAGGAGGTATCAAACATGGAGAGTGATACCAATTAAAAGAAGAGACGATTATCAATGTAACTACAGAATACAGAAGGAACTTAATCAATATCAATAAGATAAACAGGAATAAATGAAAGCAGAAAAATGGAGGCGTTTGAGGGAACATACAGTAAATGCAATCTTTGAGAGTGTTTGATACTCATTTTAACATTGGCATTATATTAGAAACAGTCGCTATTTAATAGTTTGCTTCAAATAAATGAACAAATTAAAATATGTATAATATTTGGTGAGACCACTACAGGAGGTGTTAAACATGGAGAGTAATACAAGTACCAGTTAGAAGAAACCCTTAACTATTGAAACTACAGTCAATATGGAATACAAAGACAACTTCAATGCAACAAAAGAACTTGATGAATACAGGAAATTGAGAATATGTAGGAACAGACAGTGTGCCAAGCAGTGAACAATATATATGATTATATGAAGTTTAGGAGAGAGGAAGTGTTGAGCTGTGTCTGGTCATTTAGGATTAGAACTGGACTGTGAGACAAATATACCTTTCAGCTTATTTACTAGGTCCACGGAGTTTGAAATACCATGCTTGAAATACACACAGTGATAAATTAGTATCCTTTGATGTCTGCAGTTTGTTTTCTAAGATACCAGTGGTAGAATGCATTGATATTGTGACAGAGCTGATGCACAAGTCTAATGTTAATCCTGTGGAACTGAATGACTTGAGACTGGCCACTCAGACAAGCTTGGCACAGAACTATTTCCAGTTCCAAGGGACTCTTTATACACAATTAGATGGCATAGCTGTGGGTTCCCCTCTTAGTCCACTGTTGGCTGACCCATTTTCAACAAAATTTTCTAAAAACAGAACTTTTGAGTGCAAATATCAAATACTGGTTTAGATACGCACATGATGTACTGGTACTGCGAGACAACCCATTTTTTAAAAACCTAAACAGTCAACATAAAAATATCCAGTTCACAGTGGAGGCTGGCAAAAAGTAAGTTAACTACTTAGATCTCAGCTTTGACATCAGTACACACACACATTATTTCAAAATCTACAGAAAAACTACAACTACAGATACAGTAATACCTTCTTGCTCACAACATCCCATAGCTCACAAACATGCAGCTTTCCACTCATTGTTACACCGTCTCATATCTATCCCCATGTCCAGAGATGACTCTAAAGCATAGATACAATAAAATGTATTGCTACAGCCAATGGCTACAGTCTAGTTCTTATTAACCACATCTTGCACAGGAAGCAAAAGCGGAAAATTATACCCCTCCTCTATGCCCCACCTGCTTCCTCATCCACTGTCTGTAAGAAATGGTGTACACTATCATTTCTAGGTGAGGTATCATAGACTGTAGCCAAAGCACTGAAAGCCTGCAACTATAGGCTTTCCTACTATGTTAAAGACACGACAGACCAGTGTGTTTCTAATGGCCAACAGTGGGATATACAAAATGACCGGTTCTAATTGTGATAAATTTTACATCGGTCAGGCAGGCAGAGACATAGCAAATAGGCTGGCTGAACATGAACGCAGATGGAAGATGCAGAATTCTGACTCCACATTTGCTGAACACGTAGTGAGTGAGGGTCACAACTACCAGCCAGTGTCCTGTGTACTTCACTTAGCAAACAAAGGCCATAAACCAACCTGCTGAAAGCCTTGGAAATTAACAAACTTCTTGCTCATAGTCCAGATCTAATCCTAAATGACCAGACACAGCTCAACACTTCCCCTCTCCTAAACTTCTTATAATTATCTCTGCTGTTGATCGCTTTCCACACTGTCTGCTCTTACATATCCCATTTTTCTCTATTTCATCGCTATTGCACAGTGACGGTATTGCCTCTTTTTTGCTACTGGTGTAAATTACATACTACCAGAATCTCTTTGAGTTTTCTACCATGAACCCTCTGCCAGGCACTTCAGTGTGAATTGCAGAATAACCATGTAAATGTAGATGTATTCATTAAGTTCTTTTGTTGTATTTATGTTGCCTTTGTATTCCATATGGACTGTAGGTTCAGTAGTTAAGGCTTTCTTTTAACTGGTACTTGTATTACTGTTCATGTTTAAAACCTCTTGTAGTTGTTTCATCAGATATTGCCCATATTTTACTTTGTTCATTTATTTAAAGCAAACTGTAACATAGCCACTGTTTTGAATATAACGTTAATGTTAAAATGCAGTTCCACCACACTCTCAAAGATTGCATTTACTGTATGTTTACTCAAACGCCTTATGTATTCTCTAGTTACACTCATAATCGTCTCTTCTTTTAATTGGTATCACTCTCCATGTTTGATATCTCCTGATGTAGCCTTTTCTAGTAATAATTTTATTTTATTTTATTAGTTTTGTTTATTAATAGAAACTGTTATGTAGGCATGCTGTTCCTATTTTGTTTTAAAGGTTTTCCTGTCTACTCCATTGTTATTTATTTACTGTTCAATTTTTACTTTATCATTGCATTACCACTACATTGTCAAAGATGTTACTTACTTTATGTTTCTAGTTCAGCCTAGACTTGTTACTTCTCTTACAATGTTGTTTGCAAACATTGTAACTTCTTTGGTGATAATACTTAGTAAATGTCTGAAGATGGCCTTGTAAGCCGAAAACCGGCTAACGCAATAAAAGTAATATTGTAGAATAAAGACAAACTGATGCTTTTCATTTATTAATACGAAATAATTCGTTGTACCCACGCTGCTGACTGGTGACAGTGCACGGAGCAAGATTAGTAAGAACACGAACGTCAAGGCAGCATTATTCGAGAAAATATATTACAAGCTCTGCCACTGCGTGAGGTATGACATCATTGACAACCAACCATGTACTTATGACGCGACGTATGTTACACTAAATGGCATAGTTGAAATTTAGAAGGAAAGCGGATAAATAAGAAAAATACATACATAATTGCCCACAATAAATCCAATGACAATCTACTTGAAGTAATAAAACGTAATAACGCACATGGTTTGTACAGTTTTATACATAGTCTGCCCTCTGTGGGCATCTATGTGAACCCATTGTAAGCCGATTCTTCGACAGTAGTTTGAAGAATCTGCAAGTGATCCCTTGAGTTATTTCTTTTGACCTTAGGAGGCCCAACTGTGGCAGTCAGTTTCTGCCCAACATTCGTCTATCAAAGAGCAAACAAGACTATCAACTTCCAAACCATTGCATAGCCACTGCCTCGTCAGCGTTCAGTCTCTTATCACGATGTCACTGGTGGCCTTCGCTGGAGCGTAATTATAGATACCGGCATGCCATGGCTATTACAACCAGTAACATAATCTCACACAGATGCAAACAGAGGGGAGTCTACACGTAAAACTGTACAAATCGTGTTACTGTGGTTCGTTATTTCAAAGCAGATTATGACAGGATTTGATGTAAGCAATTAGAATTCGAATGAAGAATAGCTGCCAACATGAGTCACTTAGAAGTAGATGTTCTCGGAGTAGTGAAGCAACTTAAAACACTTAATAAAGGCAAGTCTTCTGGTAAAGACTGTATATCATTTACATTCCTTTCAGAGTATGCAGATGCAATAGCTCCATATTTAACTATCATACACAACCGCTCACTCGACGAAAGATCCGTATCCAGCCACTGGAAAACTGCACAGATCGTACCAACTATTCGAGAAAAGTAATATGTGTAATCCACCAAATTACAGGTCCATATCTTTAACGTCGTTAAGCAACAGGATTTAGGAACAAGTATTACCTTCGAACAATATGAATTCTCTCGAAGAAAACGGTCTATTGACTCACAGTCGACATGGTTTTAGAAAACATCGTTTCTATGAATCACAACTTGCTCTTCACATACAAGGAGTGCTGAGTGCTACTGACGAGGGACTTCAGATTGATTACGTATTTCTAGGTTTACAAAAGGCTCTTAACACTGTTCCACATAGCGGCTTGTAGTGAAGTTGTATACTTATGGAACATCATATCAGTTATGTGACTGAATTCGTGATTTCCTGTCAGAGAGACAAATGGCTCTGAGCACTATGGGACTCAACTGCTGAGGTCATTAGTCCCCTAGAACTTAGAACTAGTTAAACCTAACTAACCTAAGGACATCACAAACATCCATGCCCGAGGCAGGATTCGAACCTGCGACCGTAGCGGTCTTGCGGTTCCAGACTGCAGCGCCTTTAACCGCACGGCCACTTCGGCCGGCCCTGTCAGAGAGGTTACAGTTCGTAGTAATTGACGAAAAGTCATCGAGTAAAACAGAAGTGAATTCGGGCGTTCCATAACGTAGTGTTATAAGCACTTTACTGTTCCTTATCTATATAAACGATTTAGGAGACTGTCTGAGCAACGGTCATAGATTGTTTATAGATGATACTGTCGTTTACCTTCTCGTACATTCATCAGAAGATCAAAACAAGTTGCAAAACGATTTATAAAATGTATCTGAACGGTGCGTAAATTGACTCTTGACCCTAACTCATGAAGAGGGTGAGGTCATACACATGGGTCCTAAAAGGAACGTGTTAAAGTTCGGTTACGCGATAAATCAGTGCACCTAAAGGTCGTAAATTCGACTGAATACCTAGGAATTACAATCACGAACAAATTAAACAGGAAGGAAAACATAGGAAATGTTGTGGGGAAGGCAAACCAAAGAGTGTGTTCTTTGGCAGAACAACTAGGAAATATAACAGATCTACTAAAAAGACTGCCTAGTCTACACCAAGCTTGTCTGTCCGCTTTTGGAGTACTGCTGGGTTCCATACCAGATATGATTAACGCAGAAAATCGAGCAAGTCCAAAGTAGAGCAGCTCGTTTAGTATTATCCCAAAATACGGGAGAGAGTGTCACGGGCATGATACAGGATTTGGGGTGGGTAACAGTAAAACCAAGGCGTTTTTCGTTTCAGTGGAATCTTCGCATGAAATAACATTCACCTAAATGCAAAATAACAATTATAATAAAATAAGGGAAATCAGAGATCCAAGGGAAAGATTTAAGTGTTCGTTTTCTCGACGCGCTGTTCGAGAATGTAATAATGGGGAATTAATGTGCCAGGCATGTGAGTGTGATTTGCGGAGTGTAATGTAGATATGTACGTTTTTTTCGCGTGTATCCATTTTTCTTCTAAAGTCCAACCGTCTAGTGTGACATACCTCCCGTCGTAATAACACGATTGGCTGTCAATGATGCAATACCGCACGAGATGGCACAGCTTGCAGTATATTTTTTGAAATAATGGTGCCTAATTCAGCTGTTGACCTCGTTCTCATTGATCTTGCACCGTCCACCGCCCCCAGCCGACATCATGAATATACCGTCTTATATTGTTATTATTGCAGCTTCTATTCTAGATGTTTCTAGTCAGGATACATTTTACATTTGTGCATAAGCCCTTGGTATATGTATTATTACTGTATGGCAGTGCTTATGCACTGAATATGATTTAAATTATCGACTGAAACCGGTTGCCAACTACACTCATGCTCATAAATTATGGATAACGCTGACACATGGTGAAACAACGCTCTGGTGGGCGGTTTGCGGGTTTAAATCACCTCGGGGTATGACCATACGGTGCATTTGACCTGCGGTCGTCGCACGGTGGCGCTGCCAGCAGTCCACATCACCATTGCCCGCAGACAGCCACAGAGTACTGCAGGTAGCCTCGTTCGGGACCTTACGGCATCCACTGGAACAGTTTTCTCCAGACACACAGTCTACAGGTGACTGAGCAGACATGGTTTATTCGTCCGGAGACCTGCAAGGTGCATTCCACTTACCCCTGTCACAGAAGAGCCCTTAAAGCCTGGTGTCAAGAACACAGTACATGGTCATTGGAACAGTGGTCCCAGGTTATGTTCACGGACGAGTCCAAGTATAGTCTGAACATTGACTCTCACCGGGTTTTCATCTGGCGTGAACCAGGAACCAGATACCAACTCCTTCATGTCCTTGAAAGGGACTTGTATGGAGATCGTGGTTTGATGGTGTGGAGTTGGATTATGATTGGTGCACGTACACCCCTGCATGTCTTTGAGAGAGGAACTGTAACAGGTCAGGTGTATCGGAACGTCATTTTGCACCAGTAATGTCCCCCTTTTCAGGTATGCAGTGGATCCCCCTTCCTCTGATGGATGATAACGCACGACCCCACCGAGCTTCCATCGTGGAGGAGTACCTTGAAACAGAATATATCAGGCGAATGGAGTGGCTTGCCTGTTCTCCAGACCTAAACCCCACCGAGCACGTCTGGGATGCTCTCGGTTGACGTATGGCTGCATGGCTTCAAACCACAACGACAGGCACAGGTGCAAGAATGGGAGGCTCTACCCCAGCAGCTGCTCGACCACCTGATCCAGAGTATGCCATCCCATTGTGCGGCCTGTGTACGTGTGCATGGTGATCATATCCCATATTGATGTCGTGGTACATGCGCTGGAAACAGTGGCGTTTCGTAGCACATGTGTTTCGGGACGCTTTTCTCAACTTATCACCAATCAGATCTGTGTCGTGTGTGCTCCCTATGTGCCTATGCAATTAGCGCCAGTTTTGTGTAGTGCCACGTTCTGCAATTATCGTTAATTTATGAGCATGAGTGTATAATAAACGTGTGTTGCGCTGGAGATCGTTTTAAAGAGTCCTAATATATCCGCTGCTGACTCGATGCGGCTCGCGTTTTGACTGGGTGTCATTAGTCGCGGAACACAGTGGGCGGCCACCTTTGCGTTGTTCCCAGTGTCGTTCGCGATGTCCAAAATGAAGCATTTCTTCCAACACTGCCTCGATTCTGATACGGTGATTCTGTTGCAGTTACCGGTTCCTCACAGACAAACGGTTTTCCACTATTATTTTCACCATTGAGAGTTTTCTGAGCTCACTGGGAGCGTCTACGCAATATGTGCGTCGTATTTCTGTGCATTTTTGTAGTACATTTCCACCAAGTTAGCACGGATTTTTGGAGGGTTGTTTTCCTTCGAAAGGTCATCAGTCCCTAAGCTTACACACTACTTAACCTAAATTATCCTAAGGACATACACACACACTCATGCCCGAGGGAGGACTCGGACCTCCTCCGGGTGTAGGGAGATCCGAAGTGTGGGAAAAGTGCAGTCGTGCACCTGCATACAAACAAAAAAATGAATAAAATATAAAAATAAAAATTCGTAATATAGGCTTTTAGCTCATAATCAAGAGCCCTGGAGTAGACGACATTCCGTCAGAACTACTGATGGCCTTGGGAGACCAATAATGACGAAACTGTCCCACCTGGTGAGCAGGATGTGTGAGCCAGACGAAATACATTCTGACTTCAAGAAGAATATAATTCCAAATCAAAAGAAAGCAGGTGCTGACAGATGTAAATATTACTGAACTATCAGTTCAATACATCATGTTTGCAAAATACTAACACGAATTCTTTGCAGGAAGGTGGAAAAACTGGCAGAAGCCGACCTTGGGGTGGATCAGTTTGGAATCCGGAGAAATGTCGGAACACGCGAGGCAATATTGACTCTACGAATCATCTAAGAATATAGGTTAAGGTAAGACAAACCTACGTTTATAGCATTTGTAGGCATAAAGATAGCTTTTGACTATGCTTACTGGAATATTCTCTGCGAAATTTTCAACGTAGCAAGGGTAAAATACAGGGAGCGAAAGACTATTTACAACTTGTGCAGAAATCAAGAGTCGGGGGGCATGAAAGGGAAGCAGAGGTTGAGAAAGATGTGAGACGGGGTGGTAGTCGTTACCCGATATTATTCACTCTGTACAGTGATCAAGCAATAAAAGCAACCAGAGGGAAAATTTCAAGAAGAAATTAAAGTTCATGACGAAGAAACAAAAACTTTGAGGTTTGCCGATAATGTAATACTGTCACAGACATCAAGAGACTTGGAAGAGCAGTTGAACGGAACCAACAGTGTCTTGAAAGAAGGAAATAAGATGAGCAGTAATAAAAACAAGATAAAGATGATAGGATGTAGTCGAATTAAACGAGGGGATGCTGAGGGAATTAGATTAAAAACCAGAGAGTTGAAGCAGTAATTCGGTTTTGTTATTTGGGCAATAAGACGACTGATGGTGGCCGAAGTAGTGAGATATAAAATGTGGGCTGTACCGTGCATCAGTGTATGCAATACTCTAAATTTGGTGCGACGAATTGATATTGTGGTGAAAGGCATATACCGTCTGCGACAACCGGACGTTCCGTGCTACGAACGCATCTCTGTGTCTTACGGAATCAAAGATTTTGTTTTAGGAACTCTTTATGAAGAAACTGGTGCGATCGGACGTGTGAGAGAAGGACAGATATCTTGTTGCTGTGTGACGCCTATACGCTATATAGTAAATGTTCAAATAGTTTTTTGCTCAAAATAAAATCCAATAACTAACAGCAAGTATTCAAGGTGCGTATATCTCCATATCTAAATTTGTTAACTATCATGGTACAGACATTACGAGACATAGATCGAGATGAAGTGAGGAACGATAGTGCGAATCTGCACTTTCCACAGTCAGAATTCGTCGAGAGATCATGTCCGAATTAATAAACTTTAATTTGCTAAGTTGTTTGACTTATCATCCAGATGTCAAATAACATAGCATACAGTTGGCCCGAACGATCTGCGTAGCGAGTAAAGGTGTTAGAGATTTCAGGTGGAGCAGATAACGACGACGAATTTCCGCGAGATCGCTGCTGCGTCATGCAACTCTTGCTCTTCTGTGGTGTTTAGAACGAATTATTTGTATCTTCCAGGTTTTCACGAGAGGAAAGATAAAAGGAAATAAGGAACTAAGCTAAAACAATGACTAGAAGAAGGGATCGGTTGATTGGACACATTCTGACACATCAAGAGATCACCATGACTACTGTAAGCAGATTCAGAAGCATATAACTTGAAGTAGTTTTTCGGAGATGGAGAGACTTGCAAAGGATAGGGTAGCATGAAGAGCTGCGTCAAAGCAGTCTTCGGACAGCAGACCACAACAACAACAATAACAACAACAATCAAAACTTTACAAACACGCTTCATAAAAGTGACTGGATTTACCTTGCAGTTGGAATATCTGAACGAATGTCGGAAACAATCTACACGTTTCATTTGTCAATTTCTTCAACAAAAACGACGCTGATAAACGTACGCTACATATTTATGCAGATCCGTTTATTCAGCTGCAATATTCAAATCACTCAGAGAAGAGCTCCGATGTTCCCTGAACCTTATGTTTCTAAAGAACACTCGAGTGCCCCGGCGCTTCTCGCGGAGCGTCATATTTGTTTCTACTGGAGGCGAGAAGGAGTTGTGTTCTGGAAGCCCCGGCGTCTGCAGAGCACTTAAAATGCAAACCTGTTTTGTTCTGCGCTACGCTCGTCATTCCGCAAGCGGGAGACGCCACTTGCTAATTTTCTTCCATAAATTATTCGTGTTTGTTTGCTCGCAACAGCATGTAGACAGAAAGCCTCACCGGCTTTACGTGCATGACTCCTTTATTTCTGGCTATCTTCTTTGGTTTTATTTTATACTTCTAGGGCATGACATCATCTGAGCTATGAATTCATAGCGGGTAACTAAGGAAATATTCTCACGACATTTCCCGGAATCTTAAGACTCATTGGGCTCGGTACCACTAAATTGACGGAATGTCACCCTTCTGTACTTCATTGTGATTAATGCATATTTAGTTTATTTAGCGTATGGTGGTACACACATGGTTTACACTTATTACATTATGAAATTATATGATAAAATACACTATAAACTACGTAAATGAAGGATACATATTCAGATAAAATATAATACATAAACACAATTAAAAGTAACGTCACAGCAGATATTTTGCGTTACACAAGTCTTCAAATTCTGACGTCTAAATGGGCCATCCATTCGAGGCAGGGTGGTGTGGCGTTGAAGAAGTCAGCCCGACTACCCTGGTAAGGTCTTAATTTACAGTCTTTATGCATCCAGTTATGGTTCTTTTAGCAGCGTTGAGCTGGGTGTAAATCTTGTTTACATGCTTGCTGGTTAACCACGCTGGTGCACAGAACTCGGCTGCAGAGTACACTAAGGCGAGTGCAGAGGTTCATAGTGTGTCTGCTGCTGCTCCCCAGGTAGTGCTGGAGAGCCTCTGAATGAGGTTGTTCCGTGAGCTTATTTTATTGCATACATTTTCTATGTGTGTTTTGAAGGATGATGTCCTATCTAGATTGATCCCCAGGTACATTGGATATGGCTGATATCGCAGTTGACTGTTGTTCATATGAACCTTCAGCTCATATCTCGCCATTTTGTTGTTCGAACGAAACAGCTGACTTCAGTCTTGGTGGGATTTGGTATTAGCCTCCATTTGGTGAAATGCTCATGCATTTTGTTTAGGTCGGTTGTGAGGATGTCTTCAGTGTCTTCAAACTGCTTGCTTTGAATAGCTAGAGCCATATCGTCAGCATATCTGAACTTCCTTGAGATGGTTTCAGGCAGGTCAGAGATGCAAAGATTAAAGAGCATTGGTGCTAAAACTGATCCTTGAGGCAGTCCATTGTTCAGTTTCCTCTGTTTGCTTATGTCATTACCCTGTATCACCTGGAAGTATCTACCCGAAAGCATGTTCTTGATAAGTCTTAGTGTCATATGGCAGGAGATTACTTTTATCAGTTTGTGTAGAAGTTCTTCCTTCCATACAATGGAAAGCAGTCTTCTTTTGTTTTTGAAAACCTGCTTCAATATACGTCGTTAGACTTAGAACCTGGTCTGTGCAACTCCTATTGGGTCTGAAACCTGCCTTCTCTGATGGGATGACTTCTAGGATTCGTGGGCCAAGCCTGTTGAGGAGTAGCCGTTCCAGAATTTTTTAGCAGCAGCTGAAAAGAGCGATATGGCGGTAACTTTCGGCTTTATCTGATGGTTTATTTGGTTTCAGCACAGCAATTATTTTAGTGACTTTAAAAGCTTTTGTCAGGCATCCCATTGTTGGTATGCATGAGCAAAACTTGGTCAGCCATTTCTTCGTTTCCTTCCCACATTGAGTAAGGAATTCAGGGTGCATTCCTTCATAACTAGGCGCCTTACCCGTTTTAACATCAGTGAGAGCAGCTTCTAGTTTTCAGCTGTGAAGCTCCGAGAGTACTCAGTTTCTTGAGGTGTTGCTTGCTGTATGTTTCTATATTCCCTTTCTACTTTTTGTGTGTGGTGTTTGTGTCGTGATGCTCTACATAGTGATACAATTCGACTTGCTGTCTGGTTTGGTACCACTGTACGAGCTACTATGATTGGTGGTTTAGTTCCCCCTCCTAACTTCTTTAGTAAGCTCCAAGCTTTCCTGCTTGATTTCTTAAAATTCATTTCAGCAATTGTCTTCATGCATCTATTTCTTCGAGCCTCATCCAGCGTCTGGAGCAGTTCATCGGCTACGTCTGTATCAGCATGTTTTACACATGTTTCAAAACGTTTCTCACAATCTTTGTTCCAGCCCGGAATGTATTCCTTGTGGTACCCTCGTGGGATACTCTTTTTTGCTGTTGCGATCACTGCACCTACAAATCTGTTGTAATTTTTAGGTGTTGCTGGGATCCAACTTACGATCGTGTCAAGTTCTTGGGAGAACAGTTCCCAGTTTGCCTTTTGGAAATACCATCCTGGTCTTGGTATAGATCGACTCACCAGCATTTGTATGCCTATTTCATATATGACTGGACGACGTTGACTGCGTGGGAATGAAAATTGGTTGGCCACTGTGCTTCTGGGTGGAAAAACACAGATCTGGATTTGAGTTTCTACCCCATGCTGCTGATCTGAAAGTTTCCTTATCCTTTGCATCGAATATGATGAGACTTAAGCTGTTTTCTTCCATCCAGTCTGTGAGTGCAACGCAATTCTGTTCACTGATGTTGTATTTTCACATCGTATGGTGACTATTGAAATCTCCCAAGTACAGAGCTGGATGGGGAAGTGGGTGTAGTACCTCTGGAGGCCACTGGACGAGTGGAGGTTTGTAAACATTAGTTATTGAAACTTCTTCCAGTTTTATAGTGACAGTGTGGATTCCACTGTCAATGCCAGAGTGCACTACTTGGGCATTTTCTATGTTACTGCGGGTATAAGTAGCACAGCCGTGTGACTGATGGTATGTCGCACCTAGTATCTCGTATCCTGGTATTCTGCCTCTTGGCTTAAGAGCGGCCACACTAGTTACATGAGTCAATTGTATAGCAACAACATCAATGTTCCTCTCACGGAGAATTCGAGACAGAGTTTCGCATTTGGATCTTCTTAGTCCTTCAATATTTAGTTGGAAAATCCGGACGATAGGTCCGATATTTCTTGTCATGCAGCTCCTGCAAGAGCCATTATCTGACAGGCTTTCTTCCATGTGCGCAAAGCCAGGAGATCCTCTGGCGCCAGCTATCGTTCTAGTTCATTTGGTATTACCCAGGGTGCACGTGTGGACTTCTTCCACGGACGCGAGCTAGTTTACACCCCTGATTAACACATATACAGGGCGATGAATAACAATTGTAATAGTGTCATGCACTGAGCTACGCGCGTAACAGTTCATTCTAAATTGCTCCTAAGGCAAAAATGGCCATGTTACTGATTTTTGTTTATTATCACTGGAATCATCGTCAGCAATATCCATTAGCAATACTCGACATTTTGTTCTGTGATTGCAGAAACACTCCTACCTTTTTGGAATTTGGTCGTCTTTAATCTCTCTTTCTTTATGGTCCATACTTTAGATGGCAGACTATTATCTTATGTCCTGAAGACCTGTTGAGGTAATTCAGATTGTTACGCTTCCACGTAATATACCATTAATTCTATATGATATTATTTCATTACGTTTTCAGTTCTCGTTTGATCGCTGCATCTTACGTCACTTAGGGAATGTGCAGCATCTGAGTCCGCAGCTCGTGGTCGTGCGGTAGCGTTCTCGCTTCCCATGCCCGGGTTCCCGGGTTCGATTCCCGGCGGGGTCAGGGATTTTCTCTGCCTCGTGATGACTGGGTGTTGTGTGCTGTCCTTAGGTTAGTTAGGTTTAAGTAGTTCTAAGTTCCAGGGGACTGATGACCATAGATGTTCAATCCCATAGTGCTCAGAGCCATTTGAACCATTTTTTGCACTATCTGATGTGGCTTCGTCACTGTATTCAACACTAGCTGAGAAACCTGACATTATCTGTTTTTTTATTTATTCCAGTCTTCTATTAATCCACCTCCTCTTCACTCTCTCTGTCCACCTGCTCCAACCCCAAATCTCTGTCCATCTGTTCCTGCCCCTTTCTACGTCTGTCTCCTCGCCACTCCCTTTGTCCATACGCTCCTCCTGCCTCTGTCCATCTGCTCCTCCCACTCCCCTGTTCATCTGTTCGACTTCCCTTTTCGTGTCAGTCTTCGCCTCTCCCTGTCCATCTACTGTTGTTCCCTTTCTCTGTCCATTTCCTTCTTGCTCTGTTCATCTCCACCCCCTACTCTCCACCCGCCGGTTCCTCCTCCTGTCTCGGTCCATCTACTCCTCTTTCCCTTATGTGTCCATCTTCTTCTCTCCTCCCTCTCTGACCACCCCTATCTCCCTCCAGGTTCTCCTTCTACTATCTGTCCCTTATCTCTTGCTTCATCCTTCCTGTCTGTCAAGTACGCTCTTGTTTCTCCACGTTATCACACTCACCCCTGTAGGGGGCTGGTGGTTCTTACTCCTACAGTATTTGTTAGAAATTTGATTGAAATCGTTCCAGGGATGTAGGATGAACCTTTTACCCATGGCTTTGCTCGCATACGCACGTGTCAAATATATTTCACGCATATTTGATATATTTTATGTGTATTTCTACACATATTTGACTCTGCAGTTTCATTTTCAGGCAGCTGAATGTTTATGACGTCGTATCACCTGAAATATATGCTGTGGAGTGATATAATTTTGCATGTACATCCGTACATATATACACCTTCTGTCGGGGAAATGTGTTGTGAAAAGAGTTAAGAGTAAAGAAGTAATAAATCAAAACATCATGCATGATGCAACAGTTCTTACTCGCATCTCAGTACTTGACGTCATAACTGCTGAACTATGTGTCGTACAAAGATGAATTCAGTGGCAATTGTAGATTGTGTGAAAAGTGTTGCGGATGGAGTCAGTAGCAACGAAGTAATAAATTTTAGCTACGTCTGTTAAACTGCAAAACATGGCTATACAAATACATTATAAGTCAAAAAACACGACGCACCACGAACGAACTGTCCGAATGAGACGAAAATCGGTAGATGTGGTGCATGTGTGAGGACAAACTAATGATTACAGTTTCAGAAAAATTGAATGATTTATTGAAGAGAAAGAACTTCAGGAATGGAGCAGGTCAATAAGGTGTTAGTCCACTTCTACATCTCGCACTACCTGACAGAATTGTTGGATCTCCTCCTGATAGATCTCGTGTTAAATTCGGCCAAACTGGCACATTAAATCGTCAAACTTCCGAGCTGGTTAGAGGGTCCTGACCATAATGTCATGGAGAATACTGTGTTTAATGAATTGTACGATTTACGGCCAAAATCACAGTACCGTAAGCTCCTAGTCCTGTGATCGATAAATTCAGCCATAGGTTTGAGGCAGGATGGAGTTTGGTACCTATATGCATCATCCAAGTTCAGTTTCATTTCATACCCAGGCGGATCACAGCGATCAACCCCGCCAAATGTAACAGCCGTGTATCGTAAATTTCGCAACGTCTCCATCCCAAAATCTGGTAGAAATTTAAACATGTTCTTCGAATCCACAAAAAGTAAAATTTCGATATTTACTATCCTCCTGAATGTTTCAATTTCATTGATCAGTAGTTGACTTAAAATTTATCTGATATGCATTAAAGTCTTCTCAAGAAATCTCATCAAAAATCTGTAGGAAGTAAAGCACAGTTAACTGGAGGTAGTGCCCTTTGGATTACCACTTTGCTTCACTGCAACTAATTGTTTGAACTTTAATGGGAAACGATGAATTGGGAATAGGTGAGTTTTCGATGTTCTGAGGAGTGGGATGACAATGAAGTTGTTGAACAGTTAAGCAGAGGTGTATAGTGTCAAACAGTAGATGCTAGAGACATTGTATTATACGTTATACTGGGATGGAGGCCAGCTGATGTTTACTGCGAACACGAAAAAAGAAAAATGTAGGGTCGAAACAGGGTAGTAAAAATGAGGTGAGAAGTGATACGGAGTTCGCTATATCTGACTAGAAGGGTAAATATGATGGGTTTAAGTGTCGGTACGATTTGTTGGTATTGACTCGGAAGCATGCCACAAATCCTCACTAGGGAGGAAACGATAGAATTTTCACAGTCGACTTTGCGTAATGTATAGGATATATGGAGACGTTCATAGTCCATGAGTAGAGAGAACCGAGAGATTTGTATGGATTTGGTGGGAGTTATAGACAATAGGTGCATCAGATCTACAGGCGGACGGAAGGTCGGATGAACGTCTTGTTTGTGCTGAATTGGTGCAGGAATGCAACGTCCATGCTCGGGCGGTTAATGGTAACTCTGTTGTAAATATTTGACTAGATGGTTACTAGATGTGACTCTCATGTCAATTTAAGGAGGAGAATTTGCCTCAGATACATCAATGTGTTTGTTACAGAACGATCATAAGTCAGCAGGTAAAAGTCATGGGAAGAAAGCAGCGTGTGGCTAATGTAACCGCTCTTTAGACAGTGAGTATTCAGAAATGAATATTAGATTAAATTCTGTAATACGAAATGATCTAAGAGCCAAAAAACGGTAGTAGCCTTCAGGAGAAATAATTAGTTAAAATTTTACTCAAAGTAGTGCAAAGGAAATCCAAGGAAGACATAACTGAGCTGCGTTTTGTTTTGAAAATAATACATAAGCCAATGAGCAGCATTGTTAGCTCTCTTGAGTCTTTGTTTTCAGTGGTGCATGTTTGCGGTCTTCCGTGGTAGTCGGAAGCTAGGGATTATAAGCCTAATTAAATATCATTCTGATAACTGGGCTTGATATTGAAGTGGTGAATAATAGATTATTTTGAGATATTGGGACGGAAAATAGTTGGACCTTCTCATACTTATATCTACACGGAGCGTTGTTAAGGCGATTCTGCTAATAAACGAGATTTGAGATATAGTGCATGTGAAAAGGCAAAATATGTGCTGAACAGACATTGAAAGAACTCAAACTTATAATTAATATCGTGTCGAGAGAATTAAGGAGTTTAAACACAGTAAAGCCAGAGACATATTTATGATTTATCAGATACTATTAGTAAAGGACAGTTTCATGGAAATCATTCCTTTCGTGATAGGAACGCGAAGGAATGTGGTACGATACATACTAGGATCCACTCCTTCATTGATTCCCCAGTGCCATTTCTCATTAATTTAGGAATTGAAGTGTGTCAGTAAAACAGGATATATACGAGACTTTCAGCGTGTTTTCTAAATCACTAAAATCAGCTGGTGCATACACGTTTATATCTGTGAACATTCAAGGGTTATTGAGAATAGCTGGTCATCCTGTTACAAACAGATAATAGGATTTCACGAAGGCATTTTGACTACGAAAGTAACTAAATGAAATTATTTGAGAAACAAAAATTAGAAAAAATAGACTGGAAGCCGGTTGCTATGTTACTCCCGAGTAATAAATAAAATCACTGTCTTTGGATAAGTCGTGGTTGAAAGTCTATGACATATCTCTGAAAAAAAAAGAGATCAATTTCCGACTGCTACTTCATACAATTAGATTCACAGCGTGATTCAAAGACATTTTATACCCGACCCACACGGCAGGAAATGGTTCGCTATTAGCCGGGACAATATATATACAGACTTGTGAGACCAGCTCCGCTGCCGAAGGGGAGAACATCGAAGCGATTTCATTGCAGTTGAGACGACGGTGGGTGAACCGGCATACTAACCATACATTTATTGCCTCAGTTCTCGAAGGTTTTAATGTTTTATGGGAGGAACCAATAATGTACATTGGTTAACATGAGTTGTGATTTTTGGAATGTATGGTTGAAAGCCAACAAAGAAGTGTCATCGTTGCCCCCCAAGAGATGAATGGGAACTCGTTGTTTAGGCACTTCGCCTGAGTAGATGGTAAGTAGAAAGAGAGAGAGAAGGAGGTATCGGTATTGTTAATACCGATTAGTGAAAGATTCTTTCCCCAGCTCAGCGACTGCCACATAACAATTAAATAAACAGAGAGGTAGATTTGATGCTTTCTTTGTCTAGGAAGTCACAAAAAAAAAGAAGCTACAAATGGCTCTGAGCACTACGGGACTTAACATCTGAGGTTATCAGACCTGTAGACTTAGAACTATTTAAACCTAACAAACCTAAGGATATCACACACATTCGAACCTGCGACCGTTGCACCAGCGCGGTTCCGTACTGAAGCACCTAGAGCCACTCGGCCACAGCGGCCGGCGAAAAGTCACACAGACTGCGTCCTTTGGGTAATTATGCTCCTTAATGACATTATTGATGCACTGCTTCCAGCAATTTTTGTCTCATACAGCTGGGTGTATTAATTTAATAAAATTAATATATGTTACATTTGACAGTGATACAATTATTATTTTAACATTTCTATCTCAGAACCTACTACCAAGCTACTTTTTAAATATTTTCAAACTGATTATTTGCTCCTGTTAGCCACCAATAGGCACTAAAAATTTTGTATTAAAAAATTAAGATAAATTCGACTTTCAAAATTTTCCATGCATTTTGATATTATGCCATTTCTGCATTCCTGTGTCAATACCATAACTTATATTCTCAATTGGCATCTCATTTCGTCTCTGGAGAACGGACTGAGTATGCCAGAATATCCCATATCATGCTCAAATTAAACAATCCATTTTTCTGTGTGCATTGTCTGATACTGTATAGCTTGCACCAGCATGCTTGCATAGTGTTCACTCACAACAGAGAGCCAAATTAGGCAAGACGCGAATGTTTACTGTCGGTCTATGCATCTAATGTAACCATGACGAAAGAAGCATTCTTAATGAGTTCCTCGAGAATTAGGCTCCATTTCCTAGCCATAATTGTCGACGCTATTTCCTCTTGGCTCCCACAACAGTGCAGGAGTACTAAGTAGCTCACTTCATATTTCTCTATTTTCGCTAAAAAACGTCGCTACAAACGCGAACAGAAACACATTTCAGCGAACATTGTTACTTGCAGATGACCACTGACTGGGTCGTTGAACGCAAAGGTGGCCTGAAAACTAAAACAAATGAGAGAAAATTAAGTTGTAACAGTGTGCTGTAATGCACAATCCGTGCAAGTAAACAAACATCACTTTCAAGTTAAGTTTCTTTTTCGTTTCCTTTTACTTGAGGGCCACTAGTGATGGGAAGCTTGATTAAACTTCTCTAAATATTACACCTTCTGGGATGATCAGACTTTAAATGCCGGCCACTGTGGCCGAGCGGTTGTAGGCGCTTCACTCCGGAAGCGCGCTCCTGCTACTGTCGCAGGTTCGAATCCTGCCGCGGGCATGGATGTGTGTGATGTCCTTAGGTACTCCCATAGTGCTTAGAGCCATTTGTACCATTTTTAGACTTTAAATAATGGAAACGGTGCCACAGTCTCTGCTGCAACGCCGTAATGCGGCTGGTCTGCACTATCCTGTTGTCTGCTCTGTGGATTGCAGCAAAAACTCTGGCTCTGTTAGCTTCCTGCAAACTTTGAAGCTTACGAATTTCAGAACGCATGAGGTTTAGAACTGTTGTGGCGTAACAAGACAGCTACGCCACACTGAAGTAGCCGAAAGGCACGCGTTAATCTCACGTAGGCTAGAGAGAGGTCTGAAACAGGATACGTAATGAATGGTAGCAAGAAAAGTACGTAGCTGCTATAATACTTAACTTTAAATCCATCATTTGTGTACAGCATTCCTTGATGATACAAGTGAGACTCTATCTTAAAATGGTTAATGGCGCCTTGCTAGGTCGTAGCCATTGACTTAGCTGAAGGCTATTCTAACTGTCTCTTGGCAAATGAGAGAAAGGCTTCGTCAGTGTAGTCGCTAGCAAAGTCGTCGTACAACTGGGGCGAGTGCTAGCCCGTATCTCGAGACCTGCCTTGTGGTGGCGCTCGGTCTGCGATCACACAGTGGCGACACGCGGGTCCGACATGTACTA
Organism: Schistocerca serialis cubense; assembly: GCF_023864345.2. Lineage (NCBI taxonomy): Eukaryota > Metazoa > Arthropoda > Insecta > Orthoptera > Acrididae > Schistocerca > Schistocerca serialis. The sequence continues at coordinate 196,002,302 of NC_064638.1, read as the reverse complement.
AGTGGACCGCGGCCGATTTAAAGCTACCACCTAGCAAGTGTGGTGTCTGGCGGTGACACCACAAGAACAGTGAAAACAAGTCTGCCGTCACTAATTATACCTCTAGTTCTTATTTCTGCAGTAGAGTAGACGACATTCCGTCATAACTTCTGATAACCTTGGGATGGCCAGCCGATACAAAATTCTTCAATCTGGTCAGCAAGATCTGTCAGATAGGTGGAATACCCTCTGACGTAAAGAAGAATGTAATGATTTGCTTTCCAAAGAAAGGAAATGCTGAAGCATGTGAATACTACTGAACTATTAGTTTAATAGGTCCTGATTGCAAAATACTAACACGATATCCTTACAGAGGAGAGGAAAACTGGTAGATTAAAATGGTTCAGATGACTCTGAGCACTATGGGACTTAACAGCTGAGGTCATCAGTCCCCTAAAACTTAGTACTACTTAAACCTAACTAACCTAAGGACATCACACACATCCATGCCCGAGGCAGGATTCGAACTTGCGACTGTAGCGGTCGCGCGGTTCCGTACTGTAGCGCCTAGAACCACTCGGCCTCTCCGGCCGGCAAAACTGGTAGACTCCGACCTCAGGGAGGATCAGTTTGGATTATTTAGAAATGTGGGAACACGCGAGGCACTACTGACCCTACGAATTATTTTAGACGATAAGTTAAGGAAAGACAATCCTGCATTTATAACGTTTATAAACACAGAGATAGATTTTGACATTGTTGGCTGGAATAGTTTATTTCAAATACTGAAAGTAGAAGAGGTAAAATACAGGGAGCTAAAGGCTATTTGCATCTTGTACAGAAACCAGATAGCGATAATAAGAGTCGAGGGGGTGAGAGAGCCGTGGTTGGGAAGTGAGTGAGACAGGGTTATTCAGTCTGTACACGGAACAGGCAGTAAAGGAAAGCAAAGAAAATAATGGAGTAGTAATTAAACTATAAGGTTTTGCCGCTACCACTGTAATTTGGTTAGAGACGGCAAAGGACTTGGAAGAGAAGTTGAACGGAGTGAACAGTGTTGAAAGGAGGACATAAGATGAACAAGAGCTAAACAAGGATAATGCAATGTGATCGACGTAAATTAGGTGATGCTTAGGGAACCAGAACAGGAAACGAGACGCTGAACGTAATAGATCAGTTTTGTCACGTGGGCAGCAAAACCAACTGATGAGGGCTGAAGTAAACAGAAATTAAAATGTTGACTGGCAATGAGAAGAAAGATACTTCTGAAAATGAGAAATTTGTTGTCATCGAACATAGATTCAAGTGTTAGGAAGTCTTATCTGAAAGTATTTGTATGTAATGTAGCCATGAATGGAAGTGAAACATGGAAGATAAACGGTTTAGACACGAAGAGAGTAGAAGCTTTTGAAATGTGGTGATAGTGAAGAATGTTGAATATTAGGTGGGTATATGACACAACCAACTAGGAGTTACTTTACAAAACTGGAAAGAAAGCAAATATGTAGCTCAGCCGTATTAGAGTAGGCGATGGATTGGAAGGACATATTCTGAGACATAAGCTATCACCAGTTGGAGGGAAGTATGGAGAGTAAAAAGCGTAGAGGAAGACCAATAGAAGAGTACAGCAAGCACACTCAGAATGATGTAAGTTGCAGTAATTATTCAGAGATTAAGAGACTTGCACAGGATAGAGTAGTATCATCAAACCAGTCTCCGGACTGAAGACCACAACAACGACCATAATAACAACTTTGTGCTGAAAGGGATGTTTTAGTTTCTGTCCGAGTGGTGGGAAACAGTTTCACGAGCACGCGGTACAGCACAACACCCGCGTTGGCAATGAAAAAGGCAAGCCGCTCTGTACCGGGTATGTTGTATGCAGCGAAGTGTGCCTCGAGCTGGGCGATGTATTCTGGCCAGCGTTCAACGTCGTGATTGAAGGCACGAGATAGGAGGCGCCGTCGGCGACGGCGTCAGTACAGGCGGTGGCGCCTGAGGAGCGGAAATAGCTGCAGTTTGTAGTGTGACCAGCCCATTTATGGCAGCAAGCAGATGCGTCATTTGCTGAGCCTGAAAACGTACGAGATCGGACAGCGAAGCCTGTTCCTGTGGCGAAGCCATGGTTTACACAAATGAAAGTCTTATAGCGAAAGGTGGGAATGCTCATTCACTCAGTCACACGGGGCTAACACAAAAAGATAAAGCAGTACCGAGCAAAAAACATAGGTAAGAGGAGAGAGAAGCGGAATTCTCGTCGTCAACTTTTGTATCCCGCCTGGAAGGCGGCGTGTGGGTCTGCTCCTGAAAACTGAAAGTTTGGCCGAATGAACAAAGCGAATAGGAGCAGGTGAGGTAAAACACGTCGGTACTGCAAGTAAGTAAAAGTGGGTTACTGGTGCGTGAATATATACAGAGGAATACATAACTTTGTATAGATGAGCACGTAGGTGCGAAGTCTTAGACCCGTCGTAAGTGGTGCAAAATCCCTACATGAGGCGAAGTGTCCCGGCCGTCTGCTCTTGATCAAAATGGGTAGAATCTGCAGCGGCGCTCGTGGAGTTGAACAGCACCGGCTAGAGGGCGCTGTAATCGGTGTCGGTGTCGTAGTGCTAACCTACGAACTTGCACCTACGCCGTGGCATCGTAGCTATCGATTCCACAACTTCCATGCAATAGCGATCGAAAGACTTTCGTCAAATGATAAAAACTGCAAAGTAGTTGGTGAAATTTCACATAATGAAGTTAAATACATTTTAGTTTAGATTGTAATGGTAAAGTTCTATGTACTGACTTGGCAGAAAATCCTAAGAAATTTTGGTCTTATGTCAAAGCGGTAGGTGGATCAAACCAAAATGTCCAGACACCCTGTGACCAAAATGGCACTGAACCAGAGGATGACAGACTAAAGGCCGAAATACTAAATGTCTTTTTCCAAAGCTGTTTCACAGAGGACGAGTGCACTGTAGTTCCTTCTCTAGATTGTCGCACAGATGACAAAATGGTAGGTATCGAAATAGACGACAGAGGGATAGAGAAACAATTAAAATCGCTCAAAAGAGGAAAGACCGCTGGACCTGATGGGATACCAGTTCGATTTTACACAGAGTACGCGAAGGAACTTGCCCCCCTTCTTGCAGTGGTGTACTGTAGGTCTCTAGAAGAGCGTAGCGTCCCAAAGGATTGCAAAAGGGGACAGGTCATCCCCGTTTTCAAGAAGGGACGTCGAACAGATGTGCAGAAGTATAGACCTATATCTCTAACGTCGATCAGTTGTAGAATTTTGGAACACGTATTATGTTCGAGTATAATGACTTTTCTGGAGACTAGAAATCTACTCTGTAGGAATCAGCATGGGTTTCGAAAAAGACGATCGTGTGAAACCCAGCTCGCACTATTCGTCCACGAGACTCAGAGGGCCATTGACACGGGGTCACAGGTAGATGCTGTGTTTCTTGACTTCCGCAAGGCGTTCGATACAATTCCCCACAGTCGTTTAATGAACAAAGTAAGAGCATATGGACTATCAGACCAATTGTGTGATTGAGGAGTCCCTAGATAACAGAACGCAGCATGTCATTCTCAATGGAGAGAAGTCTTCCGAAGTAAGAGTGATTTCAGGTGTGCCGCAGGGGAGTGTCATAGGACCGTTGCTATTCACAATATACATAAATGACCTTGTGGATAACATCGGAAGTTCACTGAGGGTTTTTGCAGATGATGCTGTGGTGTAGTGAAATGCTGGAGGATCTGCAGCGAATTGACGCATGGTGCAGGGAATGGCAATTGCATCTCAATGTAGACAAGTGTAATGTGCTGCGAATACATAGAAATATAGATCCCTTATCATTTAGCTACAAACTAGCAGGTTAGCAACTGGAAGCAGTTAATTCCATAAATTATCTGGGAGTACGCATTAGGAGTGATTTAAAATGGAATGATCATATAAAGCTGATCGTCGGAAAGGCAGATGCCAGACTGAGATTCATTGGAAGAATCCTAAGGAAATTCAATCCGAAAACAAAGGAAGTAGGTTACAGTACGCTTGTGCGCCCACTGCTTGAACACTGCTCAGCAGTGTGGAATCCGTACCAGATAGGGTTGATAGAAGAGATAGAGAAGATCCAAAGGAGAGCAGCGCGCTTCGTTACAGGGTCATTTATTAATCGCGAAAGCGTTACGGAAATGATAGATAAACTCCAGTGGAAGACTCTGCAGGAGAGACGCTCAGTAGCTCGGTACGGGCTTTTGTTAAAGCTTCGAGAACATACCTTCACCGAAGACTCAAGCAGTATATCGCTCCCTCGTACGTATATCTCGCGAAGAGACCATGAGGATAAAATCAGAGAGATTAGAGCCCACACAGAAGCATACCGACAATCCTTCTTTCCACGAACAATACGAGACTGGAATAGAAGGGAGAACCGATAGAGGTATTCAGGGTACCCTCCGCCTCACACCGTCAGGTGGCTTGCGGAGTATGGATGTAGATGTAGATGTAGAATGGTTATAGAAAAAGGTCGCCAGCTCACGGTTCAAATGGTTCAAATGGCTCTGAGCACTATGGGACTTAACTTCTGAGGTCATCAGTCCCCTAGAACTTAGAACTACTTAAACCTACCTAACCTAAGGACATCACACACATCCATGCACGAGGCAGAATTTGAACCTGCGACCGTAGCGGTCGCTCAGTTCCAGACTGTAGCGCCTAGAACCGCTCGGCCACACCGGCCGGCCAGGTCACGGCGTGCGGGAAAAGTATTGAATACTTGTTAATCAATTTTTAGGAGTATATACGTAATAATTATTGCTAGACAATTAGGTTGGAAGGGACACAATTACACAGATTCGATCTCAGTTTCAAAATCACAGTTAGCAACATCAAATACACTCCTGGAAATTGAAATAAGAACACCGTGAATTCATTGTCCCAGGAAGGGGAAACTTTATTGACACATTCCTGGGGTCAGATACATCACATGATCACACTCACAGAACCACAGGCACATAGACACAGGCAACAGAGCATGCACAATGTCGGCACTAGTACAGTGTATATCCACCTTTCGCAGCAATGCAGGCTGCTATTCTCCCATGGAGACGATCGTAGAGATGCTGGATGTAGTCCTGTGGAACGGCTTGCCATGCCATTTCCACCTGGCGCCTCAGTTGGACCAGCGTTCGTGCTGGACGTGCAGACCGCGTGAGACGACGCTTCATCCAGTCCCAAACATGCTCAATGGGGGACAGATCCGGAGATCTTGCTGGCCAGGGTAGTTGACTTACACCTTCTAGAGCACGTTGGGTGGCACGGGATACATGCGGACGTGCATTGTCCTGTTGGAACAGCAAGTTCCCTTGCCGGTCTAGGAATGGTAGAACGATGGGTTCGATGACGGTTTGGATGTACCGTGCACTATTCAGTGTCCCCTCGACGATCACCAGTGGTGTACGGCCAGTGTAGGAGATCGCTCCCCACACCATGATGCCGGGTGTTGGCCCTGTGTGCCTCGGTCGTATGCAGTCCTGATTGGCGCTCACCTGCACGGCGCCAAACACGCATACGACCATCATTGGCACCAAGGCAGAAGCGACTCTCATCGCTGAAGACGACACGTCTCCATTCGTCCCTCCATTCACGCCTGTCGCGACACCACTGGAGGCCGGCTGCACGATGTTGGGGCGTGAGCGGAAGACGGCCTAACGGTGTGCGGGACCGTAGCCCAGCTTCATGGAGACGGTTGCGAATGGTCCTCGCCGATACCCCAGGAGCAACAGTGTCCCTAATTTGCTGGGAAGTGGCGGTGCGGTCCCCTACCGCACTGCGTAGGATCCTACGGTCTTGGCGTGCATCCGTGCGTCGCTGCGGTCCGGTCCCAGGTCGACGGGCACGTGCACATTCCGCCGACCACTGGCGACAACATCCATGTACTGTGGAGACCTCACGCCCCACGTGTTGAGCAATTCGGCGGTGCGTCCACCCGGCCTCCCGCATGCCCACTATACGCCCTCGCTCAAAGTCCGTCAACTGCACATACGGTTCACGTCCACGCTGTCGCGGCATGCTACCAGTGTTAAAGACTGCGATGGAGCTCCGTATGCCACGGCAAACTGGCTGACACTGACGGCGGCGGTGCACAAATGCTGCGCAGCTAGCGCCATTCGACGGCCAACACCGCGGTTCCTGGTGTGTCCGCTGTGCCGTGCATGTGATCATTGCTTGTACAGCCCTCTCGCAGTGTTCGGAGCAAGTATGGTGGGTCTGACACACCGGTGTCAATGTGTTCTTTTTTCCATTTCCAGGAGTGTAAATCCAATCGTGAAATCAGCAAAACAAACGCGCTCATCAAATGCAATTGACTGCCAATTATTTTGCATTCACTTTGCGTAATAAATAGCTCCACGCAGAATACCGTAAGCTTACTGTTAATATTTTTATTGTTGTTACTGTCCTTAAATAAATATTTTCTGTAATGCAAAATATGTCTTACTAACGCGTAACTTCCATTAAATAACCACTGATTAACTTTTGCATGACACTGTTACATATTTTACAAATTAGAGCAGAAATAGAACAGCAGTCGCTACATCTCGTGAAACTCTAAGCATCAGCTGTCTTCTTCGTTGCCGCTCGCAGCAGCCTTGGAGTTTTCTGAAGTCTTCGCCTGGAGCAGATCTCAGAGATAACACATTATCCAGCTGCTGGCCGCTGTCACAGTTCATTAGATTTTTCCGCGATGCGTATTTCAACGGGTTATTTTTTATCACGGTGTCCCAAAAATATGTTGCTGGTGCCAAAATTAAAGTTTTGTCATACTACGTTGTATGTCCGTTGGAAATACAATGTCCCACAGTTGTAGTGTTACTGGGTTGCAAAAGGCGACTGCAACATTTATTTTCTGTGTAGCGTTCTTCCACTGTGCGTATTGTTCCTCCTACATAGGCCATGTGACACTGGCAAGATATTCGTAAATTCCCTCCTTGCTCAATATCAAATTTTGCTTCACTGACCCTGCAGGTCAGAAATCTTAGATTGTGGGCGAAAATAATTTTCACATGAAAATTTCTAAGGATGCTATTTTGAAGGAAATATCTCCAACGAAGGGAAGAGAAGGTAGGAACTTTTCTGGCGCATTCTCCTCTTTATTCATTTTCCAGTTCTTGGTTTTGGCTAAGAACGCCATGCTAATTCGCCGGGTAGCGTACCCATTGTCTGAAAACACTGTGTTTAAATGTGTATGACCTATAGGCAAACTATCTACATCCGACACTGTATGGGCCCTGTATACTTGGGTTTTTGGGTACACTCATAGTTTGGGATTGGTGCTGGCAACTTGAAGAGTGTCAAGTACAAATCATTGCGAGTGGGCTTACAATAAACAGAATGTGCCAGAGAGCCATCACTCTCCCGTCTAACCGGAACATCCAGGAATGGGAGACAATCATTAGCATGAAATATTAAACTATTACACGATGTGGGAAATAAATTTAGTGTTTATTATTGTTCACACGCACTTACATTAACATATACCTCTTTATCGTACAAGGCGAGGAACAGAAAAGGTAAAGTAATGAAAGAAGTGAAGTACGTCAGACAAAAGACGGAGACTGTTTTACAAAGTTAATTTATTTACTAAACTGATAACTGCAGACTTCACTCATTATGACTGAACATTCCATATAAACGAGCGTCCGTCTTCTTCATCAAAAGTAACACACATTACAGTCAGACTATTAAATTTTGCTCTAAAACTAGTTTTATTAAAACAAGGAAATAAGAGAAAATTACTGTTTTGTTGCTACGCTGCCCCATTTGGTTGAGGCAAGGAAATGATCATATTTACTTAACTAAATCGGACTCCAGTGTCTTTCAGTAATTCCAAATGTCTTTCAATGTTTTTTTATTTTTTTTTTTTAGTCAGACCCACGTGCTCCTCAAATATACATCGATAAAAAATAATACTGTTCTTAGTTATGTTGAATTGTCAGTTGTTTCGATAGTATACAAATTTTCAAGAATCACGTCAGTTACACAATTATCACAAGTAAGAGCTGTAAACTATAGTTAGTTCCCTTGATTACTGAACGTGTAACGCTGAAACACAAGTGGCTCGATTACTGTTTTAGTCTTACGTTTAAAAAGGTTGGAATGAAAACTGATTAGTCATATCATTCAAGTGAATTTCGAATGCGTGCTGCAGCTGGATAGGGCCAGTAACGTGTGCGTTGCATACGACTGAGCAGATGCATGGGACTGCAGAAGCGATAGTGTGATGTATCAGGTCTCGCCATTGGAAGCCAGGTCCATACAGAAAGTTTTTTCCGGAAGTTATGGGCAGCATACCTCGATACCGTTGAGGACAGGATTCCAGGAGATTATGACGACATTCACATTGGGTGGATTACATGAAGAAATAGGAAGACTCCACTGTATTCTTGCATGATTCTATCAGTCTTATTTTAGAACAGTTTATTTGAGTAATATTGTGGTTATTGTGATTAGTGCATGTTCACTCCAGGGACAACTAAACATAGAAGTAGCACAAATTGTCTCTGTGGATCGTTTTGTCATTTTGAAACACTACTTATTTGCTCGTTAAACGCTAAGAGTATAGGCGTCTGAATCAAAACGCAGACAATAACTGAGTCTTGACGCCTCCACATGGGGTCGCGTACTGTTTGAATCGCACCATACTGCCACACAGATTGGCACGTTCACACATGCCGTTGATTTAGTGAATGTTCAAAACGTGTGCGTAATCAGAAATTCATAGTAATGGGTATTATTCACTGGATGGAGTGAAGACTTCGTGTGTGACTGCAACTGTCGCCGCTCGCTTCCACAACGTCCCAACACTATTAAGTGATATGTACTTCGATATTCCGTAGTTTATTCAGAGCGCGACACACTTTCGCCGCACCGCCACCTATCACCGTTTCACTTTTTATACATCATAAACAGTCTTAGATGTAGTGTTGCCAACACTGGATCCAACAAATAAATCTCTTCTTCTCGCATTACTTTCAGAACATTTCATGGGCGTTTAGGTCTCCCTCACAAGTAGCTGACTGCTATTCAGCCTAGTGTCCGTCTGATGCTTTTACATTACGTTACAAAGTTTTATACATTCATAACTTCCTTTTATGTACGGGGAGGCCATCCCAGCAATCGGAGTATTAATAATTCGTGCTCCAGTTCTGCTCACACGTGAATAAATTTCAGTATATATACTGTTTTCCTCAGTTGTACTTAGCAAGACAGTATCACTGGTTCTTTCATTTAAAAGTGAAGGCAATAATTTACCAGCACGTGAACAAAACCTTCACAAGTTTCAGTGCTCACAAAAGCCGGTCTCATCAAAGCAGGCATATAATTAAAATTCTAGCTGCGGAGCTTACCAAAAGAAAAAACAGAAATAAAATGTAGCTGTTTGAGACTTGTGCATGGAATTTTGTAGTACCTCTCGTATACTAATTTGTCTATCAAGATAAGTACGAAACATTAGTATAAATTCATTTCATATGGTTATTTTCAGTTTTCAGATAGCACTTTTAAAGACATAGCTCTAGTCTTTCATTTACTCATATATTAGTTCTAATAACTATTTTATTGTGTCATTGTTTTACTTAATAACTACAATTATATATATATATAATTCTCGGAAGTAAGAGTCAATCCAGTCATGAAAACTCAACATTTACTTCAAAATCTAAGTCACAGACATTTTCCTCGTATACCAAGCATCATATCAAATTTTCTTACTTAATTACACTAATTGAAAAATTCCTTGTTACCTACTCTACATACAGGATCGAGGGTAAGATTACTCAGTCAACGTATTACTGTTACATCAGCCGACCATTATGTAATTAAAATTTTTCATTAGTGGGTGAATTCATGCCATGTAATACTGTAGTTAAATCTCATATGTCGAGCAAAAGGCGTATGTTACCGCATTACTTAGTTATTTAGTTCTCTGAAACTGCCAGTATTTATGTTTTAGGTAACACCGATAGATAACCTTAGATGTTTTTACACGAGACGATATCTGTTTTATAACCTACTCATTTCAGTGTTCATTTGTTACATTGCATTCCTTATGTAAGGTCGATCCATTAGTCCCTTCCCAGTATTCCATCCTCGCGATCAGTCTCCACCTAAATACTTATTTTAGGCATGTCTCTTTACTTCGATTCCCTTTCACAGTGTTATACTAAAATTTATTTATTTGTTTATTTCTGAGTAATCAGCCTTGTGAGTGGTTTGATGCAGCCCGCGAGCAATTCCTCTCTGTGCAAACCTCTTCATCTCAAAGTAGCACTTGCACCCAACGTCCTGAACTATTTGCTGGATGCATTCCAGTCTTCGTCTACCTCTACAGTTTTTGCTCTCTACAGCTCTCTCTAGTACTACGGACGTTACTCCATCATAGATGATCTATCCTTTTGTCGGAGGTTTCCATGTATTCCCTTCCTCTACAATTCTGCAAAGCTTCCTCATTGCACATCTAATCAGTCAACCTAATTTAACTTCCATACAAAGCTGTGATAGAAATGTCCTTTCTTAGAAATTTCTTCCTCAAATTCAGAACTATATTTGTTACTAGAATATTCTCATGGCCAAGAATGCCATTTTTGCTAGTGATAGTCTGCCTGTTACATCTTCCTTCCTTCTCCCATCATGGGTTATTTTGCTGCCAAGGTAGCAAAACTCCTTAGATTCATCTTCTTCGTAATCACCAATCCTTATGTTAAGTTTCTCTCTGTTCTTATTTGTGCTACTTGTCGTTACTTTTGTCTGGCTTCGATTTCTCCTAAGTTCATATTCTGCTCTTATTGGACTGTTCATTCCATTCAGTAGATCTTGTAATTCTTCCTCAGTTTCACTCAGGATAGCAATGTCAACAGCTAATGTTATGACTGATATCTTTTCACTTGTATTTTAATTCCAGTCTTGGATCTTTCTTTTATTTCCGTCATTGCTTCTTCGACGTACACTACTGGCCATTAATATTGCTACACCACGAAGATGACGTGCTACAGACGCGAAATTTAACCGACAGGAAGAAGATACTGTGATATGCAAATGATTAGCTTTTCAGAGCATTCACACAAGGTTGGCGCCGGTGGCGACACCTACAACGTGCTTACATGAGGCAAGTTTCCAACCAATTTCTCCTACACAATCAGCAGTTGACCGGCGTTGCCTGGTGAAACGTTGTTGTGATGCCTCGTGTAAGGAGGAGAAATGCGTACCATCACGTTTCCGACTTTGATAAAGGTCGGATTGTAGCCTATCACGATTGCGGTTTATCGTATCGCGACATTGCTGCTCGCGTTGGTCGAGATCCAATGACTGTTAGCAGAATATGGAATCGGTGGGTTCAGGAGGGTAATACGAAACGCAGCGCTGGATCCCAACGGATTCGTATCACTAGCAGTCGAGATGACAGTCATCTTATCCGCATGACTGTAACGGATCGTGCAGCCACATCTCGATCCCTGAGTCAACAGATGGGGACGTTTGCAAGACAACAAACAGTTCGACGACGTCTGCAGCAGCATGGACTATCATCTCGGAGACCATGGCTGCGGTTACCCTTGACGCTGCATCACAGACAGGAGCGCCTGCGATGGTGTCCTCAACAACGAACCTGGGTGCACGAATGTCAAAACGTAATTTTTTTGGATGAATCCAGGTACTGTTTACAGCATCATGATGGTCGGATCCGTGTTTGGCGACATCGCGGTGCACGCACATTGGAAGCGTGTACTCGTCATCACCATACTGGCGTATCACCCGGCTGGTATAGGGTGCCATTGGTTACACGTCTCGCTCACCTCTTGTTCGCATTGACGGCACTTTGAACAGTGGACGTTACGTTTCAGATATGTTACGACCCCGTCCGCAGCTCGTGGTCGTGCGGTAGCGTTCTCGCTTCCCGCGCCCGGGTTCGATTCCCGGCGGGGTCAGGGATTTTCTCTGCCTCGTGATGACTGGGTGTTGTGTGATGTCCTTAGGTTAGTTAGGTTTAAGTAGTTCTAAGTTCTAGGGGACTGATGACCATAGATGTTAAGTCCCATAGTGCTCAGAGCCACTTGAACCATTTTTTGTTACGACCCGTTGCTCTATCCTTCATTTGATCCCTGCGAAACCCTACATTTCAGCAGGATAATGCACGACCGCATGTTGCAGGTCCTGTACGGGCCTTTCTGGATACAGAAAATGTTCGACTGCTGCCCTGGCTAGCACATTCTCAAGATCTCTTACCAACTGAAAACGTCTGATCAATGGTGGCCGAGCAACTGCCTCGTCACAATACGCCAGTCACTCCTCTTGTGGAACTGCGGTATTGTGTTGAAGTTGCATGGGCAGCTGTGGCTGTACACGCCATCCAAGCTCTGCTTGACTCAATGCCCATGCGTATCAAGGCCGTTATTACGGGCAGAGGTGGTTGATCTGGGTACTGATTTCGCAGGATCTATGCACCCAAATTGCGTGGGAATGTAATCACATGTCAGTTCTAGAATTATATATGTGTCCAATGAATACCGGTTTATCATCATCATTTCTTCTTGGTGTAGCAATTTTAATGGCCAGTAGTGTATAGACTGAACAGTAATGCCATAGAATGCATCCTTGTCTTACACCCTTCTTAATCCGAGCATTTCGTTTTGAGTCTTCCACTGTTATTGTTTCTTCTTGTTTCTTGTACACATTGTGTATTACCCGTCCTTCTCCATATCTGACCCCTACTTTTCTCAGAATTTCTAACATCTTACACCATTTGACATTGCCGAACTCTTTTCCCAGGTCTACAAATCCTATAAAGGCTTTCTGTTTTTCTTTAGTCTAGCTTCCATTATCAACCACAATGTCGGAACTGCCTGTCTGATACCTTTAACTTTTCCAAAGCCGAATTGATCGTCATCTAAAACATCCTCAATTTTCTTTTACGTTCTCGTGTGTATTAGTCTTGTCAGGAACTTGCATATATGAGCTGTTAAGCTGATTGTGCAACAGTCCTCGCACATGTCGGCTCTTGCAGTCTTCGGAACTGTGTGGATGATGTTTTCCCGAAAGTCAGATGGAATATCTAGGAACTCATACAATCTATACACTACCGTGAATAGTCTTTTTGTTGCAACTTTCCCAACGAATTTCGCAATTATGGTGGAATGTTATCTATCCCTTGTGCCCTATTTGACCTTATGTCTTCCAAAGCTCTTTTAAATTTAGATCCTAGTACTGGATCCCCTATCTCTCCTATATCGACTCCCGTTTCTTCTTCTATCACGTCATCAGAACAGTCCTGCCCGTGATAGAGACCTTCAATGTACTCTTTGCGCTTATCCGCTCTCTCCTGTGCCTTTAACATTGAAATTCCCATTGCACCCTTAATGTTACGACACTTGCTTTCAATTTCACAAAAGACTGTTTAGATTTTTCTATTTGCTGAATCATGAAATCCCCGCCATACACCCTCTCCCCCTGTCTTCGCTCCTCTCCTATGAACCGTGGAATTTGCCCTTATTAAGGTGGCTTCCGGGTCTGAGCGATACAGATAGCCGTACTTTAGGTGCAGCCACGGCGGAAGGATATCTGTTGAGAGTACAGACAAACGTGTACTTAATGAGAAGGACAGCAACCTTTTCAGTAGCTGCAGGGGCAATAGCCTGGAAGATTGACTAATCTGGCGTCGTAAGATCAAGGAAAAGGGCCTTGTTCTTCTGGTACTCCGAACGCCTGAAAGCGACTGGCGTGGGGAAACCGCATGGTTAAATGATGATGTTGTCTCCTTGGGTAAAATATTCTGAAGGTAAAGTAGTCCACCATTCTGGGCGGCGAAGGTGTGGGCCATTTTGAAGGATGTCATCATCAGGAGAAACATAGCTGGCATCCTGCAGCTCGGAGCGTGGGATGTTAGACCGCTTAATCGAGCAAGTAGGTTTAGAAAGTTTAAAGTGGCAAATGGATTGGTTGAAGTAAAATGTAGTGGGAATTAGTGAAGTTTACAGTGGAAAATGGATTGTTTGAAGTCAAATGCAGTGGGAATTAGTGAAGTTTGGTGGCGGGAGGAATACAGGGCAACAAATACAAAATCAAATAGGGATAATGCGGGAGGAGGTTTAATAAAGAATAAGAAAATAGGAATGAGTGTAAGCTACTATGAACAGCGTAGTGAACGCGCTATTGTAGCCAAGACAAACACGAAGTCCACGCCCACCACAGTAGTGCAACTTTATATGCCAACTAGCTAGCTGCAGATATTGAAGAAATCTATGAACAGAAAAAAAAATTATTCAGATAGTTAACGGCGAGGAAAATTTAATAGTGATGTGCGAATGGAATTCAATAGTAGGAAAAGGATGAAGGGGAAAAACAGGAGGTGAATATGGATGGGGTAAAGGAATGAAAGAGGGAACGACCTGGAAGACATCTGCATGAAGCATAATTTAATCATCACTAGCACTTAGTTTAAGAATAATAAAAGTACATTGTATACGTGGAAGAGACCTGGAGACTCCGGAAGTTTTCAAATTTATTATTTAATGGTACGACAGAGATTTAGCATCCAGGTTCTAAATATAAAGACATATCAAGGGGTAAATGTGGACTCTGACCACAATTCATTGTTTATAAACTGTAGATCGAAACTGAATAAATTGGAAAGAGGTTGGAATTAAGGAGATGGGACCTGTGTAAGTTGAAAGGACCAGAGGTTGCTGAGAGTTTCAGAGGGAGCGTTAGAAGACGATCGACTAGAAGTGGTGAAAGGAACACAGTAGAAGACGAATGGACAGCTCTAAGAGATGAAATAGTGAAGGCAGCAGAGGATCAAATAGGTAAAACGACAAGGTCTAGTATAAATCCTTGGATAACTAAAGAGCTATTGAATTTAATTGATGGAAAAAAGAAATACAACAGCATACTTCATTATAGGAAAGATAGAAACCACGTACAGGAAAATGAAAAAGGCCTTTGTAGCAAAGAGAAGCTGCTAGGTGAATACCAAGAGCTCCGATGGAAAAACGAGTCCACCGCAAAGAAGGGAAAGCTGAAAGGTGGAAGGAATATATAGTCTGCACATGGGAGATAAACTTGACGGCAACATAATAGAAAGGAAAATGGACATAGGTGAAGATGAGATTGGAGATATGATACTGCGAGAAGAATTTGAGATAGCTCTGAAAGATCTAAGTGGAAATAAGGCCCCGGGAGTAAAAGATATTCTGGTAGAACCACTGGTAGCTTTGGGAGAGCTAGCCATGACAAAACTCTTCCATATGGTGTGGAAGATGTTTGAAATAGTGGAAATACCCTCAGACTTAAAGAAGAATGCAATAATTCAAATTCCCAGGAAAGTAGTTGCTGAAAGATGTGGAAATTGCCGACCAATCAGTTTAATAAGTATCAGTTTAGTAAGTCACGCTTGCAGAGTACTAAAACGAATTACTTACGGAAGAATGGAAGAACTAGTAGAAGCCGATCTCAGGGAAGATAAGTTTGGATTAAAGAAATATGCAGGAACACGTTAGGAAATACTGACTCTACGACTTTTCCTAGAAGATAGGTTAAGGAAAGGCAAACCTATGTTTATAGGATTTGTAGAGTTAGACAAAACTTTTGACTGAGTTGACTGAAATACCCTCTTTGATGTTCTGGAGATAGCATGTATAAAATAGAGGGAGTTGAAGCCCATTTACAACTTGTATAGAAACCAGACAGCAGTAATAAGATTCGTGGAGCACGAAAGGGAAGCAGTAGTTGAGAAGGGAGTGAGACAGGAATGCAACCTATCCCCAATGTTATTAAGTCTGTAGAATGAACAAGCAGAAAAGGAAACCAAGGAGATTTTGAAGCGTCTCTTCAATCCTCAGTAGTTCTTTGCGCATTGATTCCTCCTGACTAGTCTCTTCAGCCTACTAAATTGTAATCATCACTACTAAATTGTGATCTGAGTCTATATATACTCCTGGGTACACCATACAATCCAGTACCAGATTTCGCAATCTCTGGTTGACCATGATGTAATCTGATAATTTCCCGTAGCTCCTGGTCTTTTCCAAGTCTACTTCCTCCTCTTGTGATTCTTGTACCGAGTATTCCCTGTTAACAGCTGACATTTATGACGGAACTCAATTAGTGTTCCTCCTTCCTTAATCCTCACACCAAGCCCTTATTCACCCATAACACTTCTTCTACTCTTGCCCTTTCTTCTACTCTTGCCCTTATTGAACTCCTCTATCCTTTCTCTGTCTGTCCAAAATCTCTTTCTTACGGCATGGCTATGTATACCTCAACTATTGTAGGCCGCGTTGATTTGCTATAGTTTCTGATGAAAAAAAACTCTATGACTGAACTGTTCACAGTAGCTCCCGCTCTGCTCTACTTTCCTCTTCATAACATATCCTACTTCCATTATACTGTTTTCTGATGTTGTTGATATTACTCTGTCTTGTCTGATCAGATATTCTTGTGTTCTTTCCATTTCACTTCACTGACACCCATTATGTGTAGGTTCAGCTTCAGTATTTCCCTTTTCAGATTTTCTAGCTTCCCTTTCACATTAAAGCTTTTGCCATCCACTCCCCGACTCCTACAGCATTGTCATTTAGCTGATTATTCAGTCTTTTTCTCATGGTCACCTCCCTTTTTGCAGTAGCCTCCCTGAGATCCGGAATCTTTCGCCAATGGAGATATCACCATGTCACTGTCTATTACGGGCCACATGCCCTATGGACACACTTTGCGTGTCTTAGAGTAATGCAGAGGTTTTCATTGCCACCTGCATCATAACGCCGTTGATCATTGCTGATTCTTCCGCCTTTCGAGGCTTATATATTTCATATATGTCACAGAGGTCGTATGTCTATCCTTACTGACCATAAGAAGTGTGCATCTACCATATTTTAGTTACTTACAAAACAGCATCGAGATTCATTTAGTAGAATACAAATAAAGAATCTCAGGTATGACTTAATACGTTATTCCCTTCACAATAGTAGGACAATAGCTGTTCACTCAGTCCAGCCATAATGTGGAAGCATTCAGAGGTGTGTAAAAATATGACCTTATATAAGTAACTAAGTTTGTAGCCTGTTGTTCACGTTCTTCCTCTGTCCTTAGCGAAACTATTTCTTAAGGACTCTATGGAAATAAATCCTTTTAATCTTATTAGCAACAGGATACGCTAACAAGTAACTGATTGAGATTTAACCTGTGGCAACCATCAGGATGACGGTAACCATTTGGATTTCCGTCAATATCGTTTTACTGATACTAGGCGGACCGCGCTCTGAGTGTCGTGTGTAGCGTAGCTTCCGCGTCATCGCTTGCGTCACAAAATGGTCGCCTCTATCTTGAGACGTAATTTTTTTTTTTTTTTTAACTTTTGGTAAGGTCTTATGGGACCAAACTGCTGAGGTCATCGGTCTCTAAGCCTATACACTACTTAATGTAACTTAAACTAACTTACGGTACGTACAACACACAAACCCATGCCAGAGGGAGCACTCGAACATCCGATGGGGCGAGCCGTACGGACCGTGACAAGGTGCCTCAGACCGCGCGGCTCTTGTGACGTAGCGTGCCAACAAAACCTTACATGCAACTATGAGATATAATTTGCACTACAAATTCTTGTAGTTTTCGTCAATGTCCTTACCGCTGCTTGTTATGAAGGTTGCCTTATGTAGTTGAGCCCTCGTCGGGACACACTGAGATGGTGGTGTAGAAATGATTTGAAAATTTTATTTAATGTAATTACTTTTTATGTAGAACACAATTGCATGGAAATTTTTGATGCAGAAGTAGTTGGTGCTTCATACTTTTCGGAAGAATTCACCTTTTTCAGCAAGTCTTTCTTCCCTTTTACATATTTGCAAAATTCCATGAAAGTCAGCCTGCACGTAAACTGGCGCTGTAAGACAGATCCCAGAGACCCCGGCAGCAGTCGATTTCTTTCATCAGTCCACTCGGCCGACATCAGCGAAAATATTCTCTCCACAATGGCAATGTGTGGGGAATAGAAAACAAATACTCGCACAACTTTAGCAGTTGACATCTGCATTCAGGATCTTCCGTTTCCTTAAGAAATTAATCCAGCTTCCTTTCACGGAATGTTTAGACTTCCATTCTTCCGAGTCACGCTTAATTTCAAAAAAGCTTTTCAGACACATATGTTCCTGAAAACAATTGTTGCCTGAAATCTTGACACCATTTTTAGTCAGGTATATAATAATGTTCTCAATTATCACCCAGTCTAGGGTTTCAGATAGTGTCATCCAATCAAATACTTGATATTTATTAAAAGAATTAGCCCATTTCTGTATGTAATCAAATGCTGTATTATAGAAAGCCATTGTCTCTTCCCCAGATCCCGAAATCAAATTAATAATGTCTGGGGTTAGTGTTCTCATTTCTTTACTTGTTCAAATTCATCTCCGATAGTATGCCAATGACACTGGCAGTAATATGAAGTAAATTTCACTCATCGAACTGGTGAAAACGACCTGAAGTTATTTTAGGGGCCCTGTCTTCGGAGTCAAAAAATTGTTTTCATGGGATCCAAAGCTTCAGAGTTCTCTCAGTTACGGACATTAACGATAGTCATCTTGTTTTTGAGTGAGACAGAAGAATGTGTTGACCTCAACGAAATACGAGAAATGAAATGTCGTCGAAGTACGTCACTTGATGCTGTCAAAGTTAGATTAGAAAATGAGACACTGAAAGTAGTAGAGGAGCATTACTATTTGTGCATCAAAATAACTGATTTAGCACAGGAGTTTTTAACTGCAGCCAAGTAATAACAAAAAAAAATTCGTTTCTGGAAAAATGACGTCATTTTGGCCTAAGTACTTCAGTACTTGTGCCAAGCTACTGACGGTACTTTGCAAAATCTGGACAGAATTAGGTCTTGTCGGGATTTCGGGGCAAGAAGGTCGACAATGGTGACTGTCCCGATATATCGGGACGGATGGGAATCCTACACGAAGGTAAACTTTCGAAGCTGTTTGTGTCGGAGTAGACTTACGTGTGGAAGAATAACAGCAAAGTTGGTTATACCTCCATACTCCTACTTGTATGGTTTTGTGACGACACATTACAGCCGTGCTTTTCATTAACATATATATTTTCGCTGCGTGCTGTAATATGATAAACATAGTAAGTCCCAGCTACCTGAGCTGCCTGGGATGAGTCTTTCCTAATCTGTCTCTTAATGTGTCTAATTTCTTTTCATTTGTTTCCTGGCTGATCATCAAAGTGAGTGTGGACATTTTCCTGCCATTTACACAAATATCGGTAAATGCTTTTTGTATGCGTCCTAATTCAGCCTTAATTGTCTGTGCAGAAGTGCTTTGTGCGGAAATATACTTTGGTGATAATTTGCCACATGGTTTGATATAATTCTCATTCTAACCTTCCTCTAATGTATTGGTACTTTTCCTTTAAAGATTTTCATGATCAATGATCAATGGAGCAATCCTCTTGTTAGATTACCACCTGATTATGGGCGGATTTCAAAGTTTCTTGCTCTAGTTGCAAAGAAGTAAGGTTTTGGGTAAATTTCTCTACTGCTTCGTTATTACATTTCATGCTAGTTTTCAATTCTTAATGTCGTTAGTTATGCTTTTCACATTGGCTCCCAAGTCATTGGCCACGTGACTAGCATCCTAGGTTTTTAACTGCTCAACTGAATTAGGCCTGTGCATTAATTTGCACGTGAATAGACAAATTATCTTGTTGTAACTCCGTACCTCGCAGTCTCTGATTCAGAGTGGTCGTATTACTAGCCATACTTTTTTCCTTTTGATTCACAGTGCCAGTTGCTTTTTAATGTTCTTGTAACAGTAACATAATATCTGGTAAAGCACTGACAATAGTCTCGTTTACAGCTAACGATGGAATTTCACTCGTCGCAGCTATAATGTTATTTACGAGAGATTTTCAATGGTGAATTCGAGGTCTGGTATCTGATAACACTGTTTCTGGATGTGAAGAAGCCATCATATTGAATTGTCTTCTCCTTAGTACCACACCACCGTGCAATGCTCACTTAATTATGACTATACAACATCTAGCGGCCTTTCTCACAACATATAGAACGATTGTATAATAGTTAAAAAAATTTCAAATTATTAATCATTCAATCTACAAGTCTCACTGCTATGACGCCTTAAAATAGACGATGGTACGCGCCTCACAGACCGTCGTGAAGTCCTCAAACACCTAGCAGACCATTATGCGCACCTCTTCCGGGTTTTTGCGGTAGACGTCGCCGCCCAACGAGCACTTATGGGTGGGGTCCCAACTTCATTGGATAGTCGAGACCGCGACTGTTTAACCGAGCCACTCACACTCGCTGACCTCACATCTGTCCTCCGTGCCTGTCCGGGATAAAAATCACCTGGCCCCGACGGTCTCCCTTATGAATTCTACCAACAATTTTGGGAACTGTTAGAAGACCGCTTCTGCCAAATGTGCGAGGAGATTTTTGCTGGTTGCGAACTACCCGCCGAATTTCTAGCTGGACGTATTCTCCTTATTCCAAAGGTCACAGGTCACTGTCGAGCTAAAGACCAGCGTCCTATCACCGTTCTTAACACTGATTATAAGTTGGTGGCACGAAGCGTGGCCTCTCGTCTTAAACAGGTAATGAATAAGGTACTTTGCCCCACTCAATCATGTGGCGTTTCGAATCGAACCATTTTCACCGCCGCTTCTATATACCGTAATGCTGTCTTACTCACCGCCGACACTCGAACCCCGGCTGCAATTCTCTCCCTAGATTTCGCCGGTGCCTTTGACAGGGTCTCCCACGCTTACCTGCTGGCCGTTATGTCGCGGATGCGTTTTGGGGAGAGCTTCATAAGAATCATCCGGCACTTCTTGGATGGAGCAAATTCCACAATCATTGTGAACGGCTGCCGATCACGACCAATTCCCATCAGGCGATCAGTTCGACAAGGGGGTCCCTTGTCAATGTATTTGTTCGCTTTAGCGCTGAACCCCATGCTGCGTGACGTCGGACGGATGGTCGATGGTGTCGCTCTCCCAGGCGTCACCTTCCGCAGTGCGCCATACGCGGATGATGTCGGTGTGTTCATCGCTAGGGACATGATTCAGTTCGCCGAGTTCTCAACGTTTATGGACGAGCATCCGGTGCCATGTTAAATTCCAACAAAACGGTGCTGATCCCGCTAGGACCACGATCATTGACCATCGAGCGCCCATGGTACCGAGTTGTGGAGGAACAACGTATCTTTGGCCTTGAGGTGACTGCCTGTCGGCAGCGCATGTTAAAACTCACGTGGAGGCCGCTTCTCACGCGCATCAGAGGACTTTGCGTGAGTCACGCTGATCGACGACTCGACCTCCATCAACGAATCCAACTGATTAATATTTACATCCTATCACGGGCATGGTATGTAGCACAACTCCTTACGCTACCGAAACAAACGGGCAGAGCCATCTCACAAACAGTATATTGGCTCTTGTGGCGGCATGCACTGTTCAAAGTTGATGCACAGACTTGTACACTGCCAAAGGTCGATGGTGGCCTTGGACTCATTGACTTTCCCCGCAAATGTGCGGCTCTCCTGATTCACCGTATCGCCACTTTGCGTGAAACGGACCCAGGTGGGACAACAGCGGTTCTTTTCGACCGTTATCGCCCACAATCGGCGCGTGCACCAGTATGTTTGACACATATTCCGTTCCGGATGACGACAGTCAAGGACTATTACCTCAATCAAAGTTACGTCCTAACAGAGGCCACTGACAAGGCACGCACGTCGAAGCGCCTTTACCAGGCACGTCGAGGCCAGCCCACACCACATAAATTAGAGGACAGACGACCGTCGGTCATATGGCACCAAGCTTGGGCTAATATCAACAACCCAGCCCTTCCCACGGAAGTTTCAGCGCTATGGTATCGTGTCGTAGACAATTTAACACCCACCAATCATCGCCTGGCGGCCATCCGCCTACGGCCCTCGGCTGCTTGCGGCCGATGTGGTGACGTCGACACCAAAGAGCATCGTCTCTTATGCCCTCAAGTCACAGAAGTGTGGGACCTTGCACGTGTGCTATTAGCGCTGATCGGTGGGACGACACCAGACAATGTGTCAATCGACTGGTTCCTTACCCCTGATATTCAGACCAACCCCCGACCACGACGTAACGTGGCTCTTGGGCCACACCACTTTCACGGTCTATGACCTTTCCCTCACCGATGCTGTCTCTTTCATGGACTACCTGTGGAGCCAGCATCGCCTGGCGGAATCTGACCGGAATTATACCACTACTTTTGCAAGATTTTTGAAAGTTGCAATGGTTCATGGTTATCAAAAGGTGTTCCGGGTTGAGTAAGGCACCTCGTCCAAGAATTGCCTGAGTTTACCCCTGGATCGATGTCACTCGGACTTTCAAACTACCCTTGACTTGCCTGTACCAAAGATTTGACATTGGCCTCCTGGGTATCACTAGAGTAAATTGTTCTATGATACTGATAATCTGGCAATTGGTAACATGGGAATTGTGTGAACCTTGTATGAAAAATTATTGGAAAATTAGAAAACACGTAATCTATCTTAGAGGATTATCACTTCGTTAATTCTATGGGAGATGGGATTATCTCGCCAGTTTCGTTTTTCATTTGTGTGTGCTGCCGTCCCCGTTTTTAATTTGCCTTCATTTCTGTCTTTATTTATTTCTTACTTTTTAGTTTCTAAACTCACCACTTGCTTCACACCTGCAGAGAGAGGTGTATTTCTGAGTAGTGTGTCGTCGCCCCCTGAGGCATAGCAGAGTATGCCTCCGCTTTTATTTTCCGTTTCTGGCAATAATTCTTGCTATTAACAGCACCTTGCTTTACGTGCTGCGTCGACAGTAGAGGATGGCGGCATTTTTGGAGAGGAAAAGGTAGTGCTATAGGGGAGGAAGGAGGCCCAAAATAAAAAAGAAAAAAAATCCCGATTACTACGGTTGAATGGGATATGTGTTGTACCCGCTAACAGTGATGTCCTTGCAAAAATTTATCAGTAATAATTTCCCCCTATTTCATGCCCTTTGCCTTTATTGGTTTTAAATGAATTACGCTCTCTTTTTAAGATTGATTATTCACCTTCGCATAACTTACGGATCAGACTAACATCGTGCGAACGTGTCGTTAGCGTACATGAAAAAGAAGTGGGTAATTATGAAACAAACATGTTTTGAAATAAAATTACATTGAAATGACGATCAGTAGAAAATCTTCAATTTCTACAAAAAGCACATGTTTCGGG
This sequence comes from Schistocerca serialis cubense, assembly GCF_023864345.2. Lineage (NCBI taxonomy): Eukaryota > Metazoa > Arthropoda > Insecta > Orthoptera > Acrididae > Schistocerca > Schistocerca serialis. The sequence continues at coordinate 195,979,031 of NC_064638.1, read as the reverse complement.
AATAATTAGCTTGGTTTCTTATTTTCGCGACCATGTCAGCTTCGAATATCTTAAGTGCGCTAATGTTGTTCACACTAGGAAATGGGACTTCATAAATTAAATAGCAAGAAGGTCCTGACTAATTACTACAATCCGTTGCGATCTCAGTGAGGCAGGCGTGACGGCGGTTAAGCAAACTTTATCCAAGCCATTTGTTATCGTTCATGTAGTAAGACTCGCCAGCATTTCTTTACAAAACCTGTTAGTAGCTAGGATATTATTAGCATCAATTAATAAAGTATTACACAATATGGGAGACAAGTTTAGTGTTTATAATTATTATTCCACAATTCACCTAATATGACTGTATGTTTGATAGGTATGATTCTTTTCTTCGTCACAAATAAGACATTATACAGTCATTCTAATAAATTTGCTCTGAAATTAGTTTTACTAAAACAAAGGAAACAGAAAATTACTAATACGTTGTTTTACCCCCCATGTCATATAACTGGGGATGTAGAGTGTAATGTATTTTGTTTCCTTCTTCTCGGGACGTGATTTCTTTTTCGCTCTGCATGATATAAGAGCATCTCTACGCATTTTAATGAAATTTCTTACCCGGTGATAAAATAAACATGGCGTGGTTGTACTAACGGAGCGCATTTGGGGGTAATCACTTTAATCCTACGATATGGCAATCCTTCTTCATCTTGAAATAAGCCCGTGAGTTAAGTGGCAGTGAGTTGCTCTGCGTACAGGAGGATTGTGGATTTGCTTTCCTGCACTTAGGACTTTATTACATCACTCAGTTATGACTTAGTAATGATAACATTTCTATATTTTTCCGGATACTGATCAGCCGTGTTCCTGAATCCTGGGCACAGAAGAGCCATTATACTATTGGCAATAATGTTCCAGAAAGGGTTATAGCATATCGTTCTTTATAAGATTCGGCTACGTTGTTCATTTGCGGTAATGTAAAAGGCCCATGCCACGCCCGAGCCTTACCGAAAGTGGTACTTTTTCTCAACACCTGGCCCTCTGGAGCTACCACTTCTGTCGGTTTCATTTCTGGCCAAGCCCAACATATACCATAAAATTCGACGACATCGGTGATGATGGATAGCTGCTGTCACCTTAAGACTGTCAGAATCTGTTGGACCGAAAGAACAAGCTCTTTTGTTCGTCTGCTAACGTGTGTCCGCTGATTCTGTGCGCTGCATACTTGTGTATCTGGCTGACACACGCGATTCTTCTGCGCTTCACACAGTGCTGCTACACGGTGCGTTACATTCGGACAGGGTACTGGCGGCCAGACCCCACACAGTACCTGAAACTCGACTAGTTTGTAGTTCAAGTGGTCCATTGACCGATGCTTTCAATTTTTTTTTTATTATTGACTATCATTAGTATTTCCTAGCTAATATGTAGTTGGCAGTGAGTTGCTCTGCGTACAGGAGGAACGCCTGGAACTTGTTAGAGTCTTCATTATGCTCCTTTTTTCTGTTCGTCTGGTCAAACGAATAGTTGAACAAGTTGATGACGTCAGAAGACAACATGTGCTGAAACTGCACGTCCACAGTCAATGTGCGTGTGGAAGGGACTGACTGTCTGGCACTGGCTAAACTGAGGAAATAGTTAGGAATCTGTAACTACGCATTAACATCTTTTGAATTAATAGGATATATTTACTATGAGACGAAGAGGTATGATATAGTCTAGAATAGGATATAATATTACATCAGCTAACCGCCTGAAAGATCCTGGAATAGGATAGTACGAAGGTGAGAGCTAAGATGTTCTAGAACACTTAACTTGACACTACAGGGTGGTCCAAAAGTCCGGCAACACCCTCACATATTTCAAATGGAGCAGCAAATAAGGAAACAGAGTCCCTACACACGAGGAACGGGAAGGGGGAAACTTTATAGGCTATGCCACCAACATGGCGGCCATCTTGAAAGCTACCATCTTGGATTCAACTCCAAAATTTCAAATGGGAATTTGGTCATGTGACATATGAAACAGATAGAGAATTTCACTAGAAAAACAATGCCGTTGTTATTTTAAACATAGCTTTATTCACTCTCGGGTTATAGCCACTTACATGTGGCAGCGGTGGGACGCTCGGCAGTATGTGTGTTATGTTCCGAAGAAACATTACGCCGATGTTACGCAGTCCCGAGAGACCACCAACAGTCATAGGAATGGCTCGATATGTTTTCCATTATGTTGGATTGTTAATGCTATCCTCCGAAGCTAGTCCCGATGAAATTTGACCATACATCTGGCTGAATTTGACCACATGCATTAACAATACGCTACTTTAGATGATACAAATCCCGTATTTTCACAGAATAAACCAGTGCTTTGACATGACCCCAAAGATAAAAATCCAAAGGAGTCAAATCTGGTGAACGTGGTGGCCACTCCAGAGCCCATAATGTGGTGGTGCTCCATCATGCTGGAAGAATTCCGGAAATTTCCCGTCCTCCGTTAACACTTATTCATCCAGCAACCTCATCAATAAAAAAGCTCCAACGACTTTGGTACCCCACACACCACACCGGACCATCACTTTTTGTGAGTCGACCGTTTTGGAAGCATCAATCCAGTGCGGATTTGTGTCGGACCAGTATCTGTGATTCTGCTTCTTCACTTCACCATTTATAAAGAAATGGGCTTCATCACTGAACAGCACCTGATAGGGAAACGTGGGTTTATCTGCAGCTGCTGTTTCACCCATTCTGCGAACTATACCCGACGGACTGGCTCATCCTCGTTCAGGTGTTGGAGCAGCTGAATTGTGTACGGGTGCCATTTGTGCTGCGATAAAATTCGCAGTACGGAGGCACGGCTAACCCCACATTCTTGTGACAGGCGACGAGTACTCCGTTGCGGACTCTTGCTAAATGACGCCAACACGCTCACAGCTGTTGCTTCATCGGTGGCGGATTTCGGTCTTTATCTGCGACAGAACCTGTCGTTCGGAATTTGGTCAAAAGATTGGCAACCGCGGTGTGAGTGATGGGCTGTCTGGTTGGGTGACGACTGTTGAAATCCTCAGCAATGACCCGTGTGCTTCTATCTCCTGATATTAAGATGATTTCAATGCGTTCTTAATGTGTTAAGGACATTTTGTAACCTATATATAAGGAAACAATGAGTAAAACGTTAGCTTGAGTAAATGATACCTAACAGTTAAACGCATGTAACGTATCAGACATGAGATAGTAACTTTGCACCGTTTCAGACCCCATTTTATGACTTCTCAGTACGTAATACTCACGCTGCCGGGCGTCCGACTGCTGCCGCAAGTAATTAGCTATAAACCGAGAATGATTAAAGCTATGTTTAAAATAACAACGACATTATTTTTCTGGTGAAATTCTCTATCTGATTACGTAGGCTTTTCCGACGTAATAAGTCTTGAAAGTCTCTTCGGGTTTGCTGCCGGATCCTAAAATCAACTTGACTCGATATTTCGGCGATCCAACTGTTCGCCATCTTCAGGAAAATGCTGCTTATGCTGATGAGTCCCGCTGAGAACTGGGTGACGACTGTTGAAATCCTCAGCAATGACCCGTGTGCTACTTTCTCAGCGGGATTCATCAGCATAAGCAGCATTTTTCTGAAGATGGCGAACAGTTGGATCGCCGAAATATCGAGTCAAGTTGATTTTAGGATCCGGCAGCAAACCCGAAGAGACTTTCAAAAATTCTCTACCTGTTTGATATGTCACATGACCACATTCCCATTTGAAATTTTGGAGTTGAATCCCAGATGGCGGCTTTCAAGATGGCCGCCTAGTTGGTGGCATAGCCTATAAAGTTTCCCCCTTCCCGTTCCTCGTGTGCAGTGACTCTCTTTCCTTGTTTGCTACTCCATTTGGATTTTATCAGGATGTTTCCGGAGTTTGGGACCACCCTGTAGTTGGAACGAAACAGGTAATACTATACGTCTACAAAGGAAAGTTAGCATAAGTAGGATCATTTATAGTTACTATTTGCATTAGTACATTACATTTTCAGAGGATTAGTTTATAAAATGTAACTAACAGTTAAGACTGTAATTGTAACATAAAACTATATTTTTTTATTAACTTTCAACGACAGCAAACTGAACTGAAATTATTTTGTATGTCAGAAGTTAAATAACGATTTTTCCGTGGTTGTAAGAGATGAAACATAATATTAATTCCTTCTTTTTGTGGAAGCTGTTGACTATACATGATGCATAATTTTATGGCTTGGTTAAAACTGATACAGTCCTATATAATTGAAAACATATGCGTCTTACTTAAGTTTGAAATAAAATGCATTCATTTCTTTGTGTACAGTAGCAGGTAAATTAAGAAAACTTCCGCTCTGAACAAACACCTCACAGTGCGAACCTATCAATCGTTATGCCATATTTTAATCTCAGAAACATCACAAATTCTGGCCTCTCAAGTATTCTGTTTGTCACTTTCGATAGATTTTGCAAGAAATATTAGCAGACCCGTGTAGAATAACACATAATGTCGCTCGCATTCATCGACTGCTATATGTGGAACACGACATCCATTTACAACGAAAACCATGCAGCTCTCATACATCAAAATGTTCCCACAATAGGAGCAAACAGTTCCAGAAGAACTTACGTTTAATGTAAGTGCATTGTCTATACATTTAACCCTCGGGAGAAATAGCAGACGTCGTAGTGAATTACGAATAAAAACCGAATACTCTATACAGGAGGCAGCACAATTGTAGCAAATTACACAGTGGACAAGATCAACAGGCGCTAGTACTGTATTGGTTTAGGCCCTTTCATGATAACTGTGTAGCCTAACCGGAATTGTGTTAGGCTGTTCGGCTAGCTGCGATTGTATTGTACTACAAACGTGAAATTTGATTCCAGTCTTTACGTCTCTGCATTGCCCAATGAAAATAACCGTTACCTGTAAACATGTTGCCTAGTAAGAGGCCGCCAGTAACTGAATCATATGAAACAGTCTATATTTCGTAACAGTTATTTAATGTTAGAGTGTCGCACTGGTTTTGCTACACTCGGCGAAATATAAATAGCGAATAGAGGTAGTAGCGAAGAAATAATTGATTGAAACATCATCGTTGATGCTGTACATTCACCATACCAACATCTAACGTTCAATGAAAAATAAACTGCTCTCTTTGCAATATTTTGTATGGCTGAAACGAAAAAATATTTAGACAATGTCTAGAATTGTGTTTAAAGTACGATGGATATAGTTAAAGTGCTCTTATTGTGAAACACTGGATGAGTATATTCTCGGTAATTTGTACTCTGTTTTAAGAACACCTACTTTTTCACAGTGTTTGATACAGTTTTGCAGACAGACAGATTAGAGAGTCAGAAACGACAACAGAGAACTACATGATTTCCACAACCACCACACTAGTACATGCTTATTTGTCACCTAGCTTCACATATGATGAAAGGATTGAACGAATGTATGATGAGATAAAGAAAATTATTCGAATAGTGAACGGATACGAAACTTTATTCGTGGTAGGTGAGTGCAAGTCTGTGAAAGGAAAACAAAGAGGAGAAAAAATAGTAGAAATTGAACTGGGCAAACGCGTGATAAAGGAAGCCAATATGTAGAATTTTCGACAAAATATAATTTAATCACCCTTCGTTTAAGAATAACTGAGCACTAATACGTAAGTGGAATAGATCTGGGGACAATGGTAGATTTCATGTTGATTACGTAATGGCAAGACAGAGATTTAGAAACAAAATTTTAAGTGTATGAGACATTTGCAGGGGCCGATAGGAAGACTACACTAAATTAATGATTATGAACTACAGCTTGAAACTCAAAAATAATTGCGGAAAAGTAGGAAATTAAGAAGCTTGAACCTCGATAAATCGTAGCCACCAGGGATTTTTGAGAGTTTCAGAGGGAGCATCGAGCAACATTGTGAAAAAACGTGGGAAAGTTGTGCAAACATTTGGACTGAGCATTCTTGGCTCAAAAAAGTGATTATAATTATTTTCTCTATCGAATCTGGAAACATTGAACGTTCGAAGATTATTGTGTGGATCATGGCACAATAGATTCTGCTCTGAAGAGCTCGACGATATGTTATCTTATGGAACCTGTAAGAACATTACTAAAATTTCTGCCATTATCTTAAGCTGACTAAATGAATGCCCCACATGAAAAATAATTCTTAGAAAGCAAATAACGCCACTGAAGGCAAATGATCCCTGTTGAATCACAACTACTGGATAATTTGTAAGGCAATTGGAAAGATCTGTACAGTACATATAAATTGTCATTAACGACTTTAAGCTCTATGAACAAATACAAAAAGATGTCATTTCACTTGGTAAGTATCGAAATCCAAAATATAATCAAATGATATGAAAGAACACAACCAGTGTTACAGGAACCACATGGTAGCTATACCACGGTAAGGTAGTGAATTATGTCTCAAAACATTAATGAAACCCACGAAACTTCAAGAATTTGTTAGCTGAATAAAGAACGGATGACATGAATATGAATCAAATACACTACCAGTAGGAACTCACTTATGGCCGACTCTGATTGAAATGCATATCCTATTACTCACAACGGCTTAGTACAGATGCGAACACTTTGCAGGAAGATGACACGTCAAGCCACACATTTGCGGCAAATAATTTCCTATATACTGTTGCTACTGTTCAGAGAAATGCAGGTAGCAGTTCTCATTATAAGTTTCCACTTAGAAACCCTGATCGTTATCACCAACCAGTCTCATCTCTCTCAAAGTACACTATAGCTGCCACATTTCCTCCTTGCAATCACGCCTCAGAACAGACAAGAACGGAATAGGACTTTTTAGACTCTTTGTGCCTTTCTCAAAAACACCGGTCATCTCCTCTCACAGGCCCCGTTCAATTTTTACTGATCGAGCCACTGCTTGCCCCAAATAACATCGTTAAGACAAACCACTGCAGGTGACTGGACGACGTGTTGCAATGGTCACTACACTGGACTCACATTCTCCTTCCGGTCATCATGATTTGGGTTTTCCGTAAGCTCCATAAATCGCTTGAGGCAAACGCCAGAACGGTTCCTTTGAAAAGGAACGCCCAATATTCTTCCTCATCCTTCCTTAATTCGAGCTCGTACTCGATCTATAAATCACCCCGATGTCGATGGGATGTTAAACACTTCTGTTCCTTCCTTCCTTTCACTGTAGTGAAGCAGGAGTGTTTACTCCAGTGACATCGATCAGTGGACACATATTGTCATAGCGAAAACTGCTTGCGAATTCGCAAGACCCATAAAAGACGAGAAATTGCAAGTTGAAAATTCTGACAGGCAGTTTTCAGGTTCATGCAGAACGGTGATTTAAGAAGGGCAAAGTAGGCGGAAGATTTAAACTGAAGTTTGTGTTAGGAAGGACACTGGAATAGAGTAGTCCATGCACGTATGTTAGCTAAACTGCTGCCGTGGTGTTATAGCTAGCAAGTCTACCTAATAAGCAAGTAAACCTGGGCTCCAGTCTTAGCTGCGGCGCAAATTTTAATTCGTTTCTTCAGCTTCTATCATTACCGTACTTTAAAGTTTGTTAACGACATTGTTCTTATGTCAGAGACGGCAAAAAATTTGTGGTAACAGTTGAAAAAAGGAATGGATAGTGCCACCAGAGATTATAAGATGACTATCAACAAAAGTGAAGGAAGGGTAAGGGAATCTCATAAAATTAAATCAGATAATGTTGAAATTATAAGGTCGGGAAATGTGAAACTAAAAGTAATAGAAGAATTTTGCTATGTGGGCAGTAAAGTAACTGACGCTAGCTGAAATAGAGAGGATATAAACTGCAAACTGGCAACGACACGAAAAACATTTATGAAGAAAAGGTCAGACACGAAGAAAGGACCAAACTGCTGAGATCATCTGTCCCTAAGCTTACGCACTACCTAATCAAACGAACTTACGCTAAAGACAACACACACACCCATGCCCCTAGGGAGGACTCGAACCTCAGACGGGAGGAGCTATGTGGGCCGTGACAAGGCGCCTCAGCTCGAGCGGCTGCCCCGCGCGGGAAGAAAATAAAAGCTTTCGGTATGTGGTGCTATATAAGGTCGCTTAAAGACTAAGATTTCTCTAGGTGGAGAACAAAGAAATTTATGGCACAACTTAATTGCAAGAAGGTACCTATTGGTAGGAAACATCGTGAGGCACCAGAGGTCAGTTTAGTAACGGAAGGAAGTACCTGGGTTAAAACGCAAGTTGGAGACCAATGATTGAATGCAGTATGCAGGTGGAAATGGTCAATGTTTGTGACAGAGATGAAGATGCTTGCTGGGTACAGAGTAGCGCCGATAGCTGCATCATACCAGTTTTCACAGTGAAGACCACATCAACACACACTTTTTCTTTACTGTTTGAACTTCTGTTTAATAATTACGGTTCTTTTAATGATTTAGTTTTGAGTTTAAGGCGAAGAGCAATTGTACATAAGGAGATAACATTATAGTTTAACGCGTGCACGTAATTTCTTCCAGAATCTTGCGATTTCCATACGTCTAAAAACTGATTACTAATGCAATTTTTTCTTAATAAATTTATATACAGTCAAACTTAGGATTTTAAGTGCCACCCAGTTCAACTGGAAAACAATACGTCCCGACTTAAATTTGTTTTTGCAACGTGATTTAACATGTCTCCGAAGAATAGTTTGTAGTAAGCCAAATTCCTTATCGGCTTTATAATTAGACAGTTCATTCTTCATGATAACTTATAGGGCATCCCTTACGTTACGGCGTAATTTCAAGCGCCGGCACGTCAGCCGGGAACGTCAGGGAAGAGAAGGCGGTGAGAAGAAGTCAGCCAATCGCACGCTAGCTGACCTCACTTCCAGGACGAAAACGCGACAGCAGCGGCCTCTAGCTGAAGAGGACATTAGCTCGGCGTCCGACTGGTGGGGACACTTGGATAGCAGCGTCCACGTTAGACAGTTCGAAGGCAGCGGTAACGTAAGCCACTTCGATAGCAGTTCAGGAAAGACTGTCAGTTAGAGATCAGCAGTCACTGCAAAGAATATTTTTTACGTTGTCTTTTGCTAGCGACACGTCTCTGAAAGTTAAGTATCTGTAATTGTCTTTTGTAATAAAAGCCATAAATACGAGTTGTTTGATTGTTTGACTAGCGAACTGAGTACACAAAATCCCTAGACACAACACCTTAGACTACACTGACTCCACTGCTCTCGTTTCTTCGTAAGCACTAAAAACCGACAGTGCATGTGGTCATCAGAATGTTCTCACGGCACATGAAAGTAATTTTTCTGCAAAATGTTGGGCAAATATAATTTATTTGGAAATGTAAAGAATAATGATGAAATTTCAACTATACACAAAAAAAGTTTTGCACTACGCCAGTTCCCAGAACTCCTGAAGATAGACATTGACTGAGGATATTGTATCACAGACACAGTCCCTTTGACTGTTCAGAGATGTCACTAAACTCGCGCCGGCCGGAGTGGCCGTGCGGTTCTGGGTGCTACATTCTCGAACCGTGTGACCGCTACGGTCGCAGGTTCGAATCCTGCCTCGGGCATGGATGTGTGTGATGTCCTTAGGTTAGTTAGGTTTAATTAGTTCTAAGTTCTAGGCGACTGATGACCTCAGAAGTTAAGTCGCATAGTGCTCAGAGCCATTTGAACTAAACTTGCACATAGATGTAAACAAACATGCATGAGCAGCGTCTACTAGAGGGAGGGGGTCCGACAGCCGATCAGTTCCGGTCATTCCACACTGCTCGTGTTGTCTGTAGTAAAACCAAGCCTAGACGGTCAATATCGTGGTTCGATCGCATTCGCATGTTATTTTGTGCCAGTAAGGGTTTCAGAAATGAAAGTGTCCAGGAGTCTCAGAGTGAACCAAAGTGACGTTGTTCGGACATGAAGGATATACAGACAGTCAGGAACCGTCGATGACATGCCTCGCTCAGGCCGCCCAACGGCTACTATTGCAGTGGATAACCGCTACATACGGATTGTGGTTCGGAGGAACCCTGACAGCAACGCCACCATGTTGAATAATGGTTTACGTGCAGCCACAAGACGTTGTGTTACGACTAAAACAGTGCGTAGTAGGCCGCATGACGCACAACTTCACTCGCCACGTCCATGGCGACGTCCATCTTTGCAACCACGACACCATGCAGCGTGGTACAGATGGGCCCAACAACATACCGAATGAAACTTCCTGGCAGATTAAAACTGTGTGGCGGACCGAGACTCGAACTCTGGACCTTTGCCTTTCGCGGGCAAGTGCTCTAGCGACTGAGCTACCCAAGCAGGAGAGCGTCTGTGAAGTTTGGAAGGTAGGAGACGAGGTACTGGCAGAATTAAAGCTGTAAGGCCGGGGCGTGAGTCGTGCTTGGGTAGCTCAGTCGGTAGAGCACGTGCCCGCGAAAGGCAAAGGTCCCGAGTCGAGTCGCGGTCCGGCACACAGTTTTAATCTGCCAGGAAGCTTCATATCAGCGCACGGTCCGCTGTAGAGTGGAAATTTCATTCTAGAAACATACCGAATGGACCGCTCAGGATTGGTATCACCTTCTCTTCACCAATGAGTGTCGCATATGCCCTCAACCAGACATTCCTCACAGACGTGTTTGGAGGCAACCCGGTCAGGCTGATCACCTTAGACGCGTTGTCCAGCGACTGCAGCAAGGCGGAGGTCCCGTGCTCTTTTGGAGTGAAATTATGTGGGGCGACGTACGTCGCTGGTGGTAATGGAAGACGCAGTAAAGGCTTTACGATACGTGAATACCATCCTCCGACCAATAGTGCAACCATATCGGTAGCATACTTTCGAGGCATTCGTCGTCATGGACGACAATTCACGCCCCCATCGTGCACGTCTTGTGAATGACTTCCTTCAGGATAACCACATCGCTCGACTAGAGGAGCCAACATGTTCTCCAGGTATGAACCCTATATAACATGCCTGGGATAGATTGCAGAGGGCTGTTTACGCACGACGTAACTCAGCAACCAGTCTGAGGGATCCTCGCCGAATCGCCGTTTGGGAGTGGGACAATGTGGACCAACAGTGCCTTGATGAACTTGTGAATAGTATGGCACAACGAATACAGGCATGCATCAATGCAAGAAGATGAGCTACTGGGAATTAGAGGTACCGGTATGTACTGCGGTCTGGACCACCACCTGAGAAGGTCTCGCTGTATGGTGGTAGAATATGCAGTGTGGTGTCACCGCCAGACACCACACTTGCAAGGTGGTAGCCTTTAAATCGGCCGCGGTCCATTAGTACACGCTGGACCCGCCTGTCGCCATTGTCAGTGATCGCAGACCGAGCGCCACCACACGGCAGGTCTAGAGAGACGTACTAGCACTCGCCCCAGTTGTACAGCCGACGTTCATAGCAATGGTTCACTGACAAATACGCTCTCATTTGCCGAGACAATAGTTAGCATAGCCTTCAGCTACATTTGCTACTACCTAGCAAGGCGCCATAGCTTTGATAATTAGTATTGTGAAGCATGTATCATCAAGAGCGATGTTCTACAAATGTGGATTAAAGTTAAGTATTCCAGAAGCTACGTACTTTTATTTATAGCATTCATTACGTATCCTGTTTAAGACCTCACGCCAGCCTGCGTGAGTTTAAGCGCGTGCCTTTCGGCTTCCTCTCATTGTGTCTAGGCTGTCTTGTCTAGACACAACATACAGTGTGTGGTTTTCATGAGCAATAAAAAGGGTGGAAATTTGGTTTATGTTGATATCTCTTCCAATTTTCTATACAAGTTCCGGAATTCTCGGAACCGCGGTGATGCAAAATCTCTTTTGATGTGTGTATAAAATCCAAAAAAGTAAATATGACTAGAGCTTTGATATGAAAGAAAACCGTTTTGGAGACAATTTTTAGAAAGTTAAATATGTTTCTGCAAAGTGTGACAATTCTGGAAAATGAAGAGCATTATTTAATACGAACGCCATAGGAGCGGATTAAACTTTCACTAATAGCAAAACGTACTATTGGCGAAGAATGATCCATATCATTGATAGCGAGAGCGGTGAAAGCGAAACGACAGTGACTTGTGCAAAGGCAATACGAGTAGTAATTCTTTCTACGAAGAAATTTGAAGGTAAACGTATCAATCCCCAATGTTTATGGAAAGATATAACGGTCATTCAACTGTATGTTATGCTTTATTACACGATCCAGATTTCAGCCTTGGGCCATTATCACGAGTTCAAACGTCAAAAACCATCTAACTAGTGTGGAACACTAGTCGTCGTTAAAATTTTTTTTTTCTTTATTGTATTTCAATTCCCCATCGGGGCGGGCTGGCAGCAGCATATGCGCTGCTCTTCAGCCGAAAGACATAGAACAAAACAATAGAAGACATTTAAAAACAGCAAAGGAGAGAAGAAGGCGAACATAGATATAAAAAAGGGAGAACATCAAGGAAGGCAATATACAAAAAAACGGGGTGACTGTAAAATGGAGATAAAAAACTGTTTAAAAGTAGCACACACAAAAAGCCACACACTGCGACGATTAAAAGACCACAAGGCACAGTATGACTGGAGCATAAAGGTGTTGACGGATGGCAGAGCACACAACGTAACACTGACGGCGAACCTCAAGGCAGTACACAATTAAAATCACACCTCTTGACGCACACGGGAAACAGCATGAAACACAACACTGACGTGGCACACTGATGATGATCAATACAGAGGATCTGCCAGGTTCAAGGAGATGAGGGAGACCTTAAGAAGGGAGGGAGGGGAAGAGATGGGGGAGGGGAATGGGGGGCGCTCAGAAGAGGGCCAGGTAGGGAGGGATGTGGGAAGGAGAGAGGCAAGTGGGGGGTGCAGGGTCTCAGGAGAGGGGGCGATGGAGGAAAATCCGCTCTGGGAGAAGGACGAAAGAGGAGAAGGGTGCCCTGGGGAGGGGGGGGGGGGAACAAGGCCGGGTTATAGTTGGAAGGAAGGGTATATGTCACGGTGAAGTTCGTCATCTGGGAGGGGGAGGCGTTGGAAATTGCCCTGATGAAGGAGATGGAGGGTGTGGAGGTGGAGAGAGGGAGGAATACAGCGATAGAGGCGCGGCAACGGGCGGGGGGTGGAGAGGAAGGAGGAAACCAGAGGGTGGGGGGGGATCAACCCTGCGAACAATGTAAAGGATGCGGAGATGTTGGAGGAACAAGAGGAGGTGGGGGAAGGGGATCAGTTCATACAGGAGCCGTGTGGGGGAAGGAAGGCGGATACGGAAGGCAAGGCGGAGCGCATGGCGTTCAAGGATTTGGAGAGCCTTGTAAAAGCGGGTGGGGGCGGAGATCCAGGTGACGCTGGCATAACAGAGGATAGGACGGATGAGGGATTTGTAGGTGTGGAGGATGGTAGAAGGATGCAATCCCCATGTCCGGCCGGACAGGAGTTTCAGCAGGCGGAGGCGGGAATGGGCTTTCTGCTGGATGGTCAGGAGATGAGGGGTCCAGGTGAGGTGTCGGTCAAGGGTGAGGCCAAGGTATTTCAGGGTGGGGGTGAGTTGGATAGGACGACCATAAAGGGTGAGGTAGAAATCTTGGAGGCGGAAGGAGCGAGTGGTACGGCCTATGATGATTGCCTGGGTTTTGGATGGGTTGAGACGGAGGAGCCACTGGTTACACCAAGTGGTGAACTGGTTAAGGTGGGTTTGGAGGGTACGTTGAGACCGTTGAAGGGTAGGATAGAGAGCCAGGAAGGCGGTGTCATCAGCATATTGGAGAAGGTGAACTGGTGGGGGTGGCTTGGGCATATCAGCTGTATACAAGAGATAAAGGAGAGGGGAGAGGACAGAACCCTGGGGGACGCCAGCCGTGGGATAAAAGAGACGGGAGTTGGTGTTGTGGAGGGTGACATAGGAAGGACGGTGCGAGAGGAAGGAAGCGACCAGACGGACAAAATTGATAGGCAGGGCGTAGGTTTGGAGTTTAAAGAGGAGACCGGGATGCCATACACGGTCATAGGCATTTTGGCGGTCAAGGGAAACAAAAATGGCGGAGCGACGGGAGTTGAGCTGGAGGGACAGAAGGTGAACAAGGTTGAGGAGTTGGTCGTCAGCAGAGAAGGAGGGTCGGAAGCCACACTGGGTAAGGGGGAGGAGGTGGTGTTGAGCAAGGTGCCGATGGATACGGTGGGAGAGGATGGATTCAAGGACCTTACTGAAGATGGAGGTGAGGCAGATGGGACGATAGGAAGAGGCGGCAGAAGGGGGTTTGTTGGGTTTGAGGAAGAGGAGGATGCGGGAGGTCTTCCACAGGTCAGGATAGAAGCCAGTAGAGAGGATGACATTATAGAGATGGGCGAGGACAGTTAGGAAGGAATAGGGGCTTTCTCGAAGGTGACGGTAGGTGACACAGTCGTGACCAGGGGCCGTCGTTAAAATATTTTTCTTCGGTTATATATACATGATGATTTGTAAGTAAAAGTGAGAACGTTTTTTCTTTTTATTTCTGGAACAACAGGTTTATACAGTGAAGGGGCAAATAAACTGGTACACATGATTAATATGTAGGGCCACGGCGAGAACACAGAAGTGCAGCCAAACGACGTGACACAGAGTCGACTAATGTCTAAGATAGTGCTGGAGGGAACTGATACCATGAATCCTGCAGGGCTGTCCATAAATCCGTAAGAGTACGAGGGGGTGGAGACCTCTTCTGAACAGCACGTTGCGAAGCATCCCAGACATGCTTAATAAGGTTCTTGTCTGGGGAGCTTGGTGGTCAGTGGAAGTGTTTAAACTTAGAAGAGCGTTCCTGGAGCCGACCTGTAGCAATTCTCGATGTGTGGGGTGTTCCATTGTCTTGCCGGAATTGTCCAAGTTCTTACGAATGCACAATGGACATGAATGGAAGGAGATGATCAGGCAGGATACTCATGTACGTGTCACCTGTCGGAGTCGTATCTACGTGTATCAGGGGTCCCATATAACTCCAACTGCACTCGCCCCACACCATTACAGAGTCTCCACCAGTTTGAACAGTCCCATGCTGACATGCAGAGTCCATGCATCCATAAGGTTGTCTCTATACCCGTACACGTCTATACTCTCGACAAAATCTGAAACGAGACTCTTCCTATAAGGCAACATGTTTCCAATCATAAACAGTCCAATGTCGGTGCTGACTAACCCAAGCGAGGACTAAAGCTTTGTGTCGGGCTGTCGTCAAGGGTACACAAGTGGGCCTTCGGAACCTAAAGTCCACGTCGATGATGTTTTGTTGAATGGTTCGCACCGTGACACTTGCTGATGGTCCAGCATTGAAATTTGCACTTCCGTCGGGCTGATAGATTCTCTTCAGTCGTCGTTGTTCCTGTTCTTGCAGGATCTTTTTTCGGCCGCAGCGATTTCGAAGATTTGTTGTTTTACCGGATTCCTGATATTCACTGTACACTCATGAAATGGTCGTACGGAAAAATCTCCATTTCATCGCTCCTCGGAGATTTTGTGACTCATCGCTCGTGCGCTGACTATAACACAACGTTCAAACTCACTTAAATCTTGATAATCTGCCATAAAAAAAAGCCGCGTGGCTAGGGCCTCCCGTCTGGTAGACCGTTCGCCTGGTGCAAGTCTTTGGAGTTGACGCTACTTAGGCGACTTGCTTGTCGATGGGGATGAAATATTGATGATAAGGACCATACAACACCCAGTCCTTGAGCAGAGAAAATGTCCGGCCCAGCCGGGAATCGAACTCGGGCCGTTAGGCATGACATTCCGTCGCGCTGACTACTTTTTTTTTATCTCATTTTGTTCGATGTTGTTCGTTGCATTTGTTCGGTGCAGATGTCCCAGAACACCCGTTCAAGTTCAGTGTTACGCCGTTGACTCTGTTTTTTCATTTTTTTAATTTTTTTATATTTATATTTTTTATTTTTTTACAAAGGGCAGCTTTACAGAGGGCAGCTGACCCTATTACCGAACACACTGAGCTATATTGCCGGCTACCACCCAGCTGCCAGGGTCGGACAATCTGCCATTGTAGCAGGAACAATCTGCCTTTGTAGCAGCAGTAACCGATATAACAACTGCGCCAGAAAAATATTGTCTTATATAGACGTTGCCGACCACAGAACCGAATTCTGCGTGTTTGCATATTTTTGTATATGAATACGCATGCCTGTACCAGTTTCTTTGGCGCTTCAGTATAGCACCTAAGATAGCATGTTAACGAGGACTTGTTTTTCACACAACTCATACGATTTTTGTTGACATCAGTTACGCTTGGGAATGGCCTACGGCTGAAATATGGATAGCTAAAGAAAGCGTATCATACAGACAAATGGCGGTTATATTTTCCCGTAAGTCTCTACGACTGTGACTCGCTCGTCGGTGGGTACTAACTTTTAAAGGAGCCAAAAGCACTTGCATTATTACATTGCGGAGACTGGACAGAAAAGCGAAGTCTATGTATACTGCTTACCATCAGACACCATTCATAGGCTGTTGCCGTTGATAACGTGATATATCCTTCTCTATAATATCAGTGGGATCCACAGCTGATGACTCATGGTGAGAGAACATCTACCGAACGTCGAAAATCTTCGCGAACGCTTAATAAAAAATTTATGACCATCTCGAACAGCATTTTTGCGTGTAAGGCGACAGAACTGTTTTAGTACTACCACATTGTAATTCCTGAAATGGCATTTCCTCCAAGTGACGCCCGTGAACAAACATATCCAGAAACTTGAGAACCTCTGAAGGCAACAAACCGTCAAGTGAGGCAATCAGTAATCTTACGAAGGCTGGACCATCAAGAGAGTGAAATAGAAATCGAAGAAGATTGCGCATATTGCCATAAAGGCGGCAGAACAAGCAATAATTAATTCAGACGGCGATTGAGATGTTGGAGTTACTGATTTGGACATGTTTTCTGAGCTGTTCCCAATTCCAAACAAGAAAGCAACTATACTGCCAAAGGAAAACGAGTAATGGATAGGAAACGCAGTGTTTCGAAGAAAAAAATTATTTTATAAGTTAGATGAAACGATGTTATCCAAAGTATAGTCGGCTCTTTCTAAATCACGTGTGAAAATGGGGACAAAATGGTTCAAATGGCTCTGAGCACTATGGGACTCAACTTCTGTGGTCATCAGTCCCCTAGAACTTAGAACTACTTAAACCTAACTAACCTAAGGACATCACACACATCCATGCCCGAGGCAGGATTCGAACCTGCGACCGTAGCAGTCCCGCGGTTCCGGATTGCGCGCCTAGAACCACTAGACCACCGCGACCGGCAAAATGGGGACATTAATGAAGAAAATCCTGTTATCGTTAGCCGAGTCGATAGTAATTAAATTTGTAATTGATTACACTTTTTCACACATTTCTGAAATATTAGGCAGAAACTGGTTGCTTACGTAGGGTGTATGGGCTACAATTTATCTGTAATGCGAATGATTTAAGAAATAAGATAATTTCTCACATATGATCGATATGTAGTTTGTCTATTGACTATTGGCAACAGCACATTGCCTATAGTTACTTGCAAAGTACTTCGTGAAAAGGCATAGCACGAGGAGCGGGTAATTGCTGTAACACAACATTTAAAATTCTTACAACTGAAGACACATGTGAAGCTTCCTTGGAAGTAACACATTATTGAACTTCAGCAGGACTGCGTAAATAGCATACACAGGCGGTAGTTTACCTTGGAATAAATCTGCGTTATAGCAAATGACGTTCTCAGCTCGGAGAATATCTGCGATTCAGTTTTTCAATATTACACAAATTACTGTTAAAACGTCTTAAGATTTTAACTGTGTGTATGAGACTCCAGTAAAGCTGCATGTCCTCGGGAGAAATTACGGCTGAGGAGGTATTGAATAGGATTGGGGAGAAGAGAAGTTTGTGGCACACCTTGACTAGAAGAAGGGATCGGTTGGTAGGACATGTTTTGAGGCATCAAGGGATCACAAATTTAGCATTGGAGGGCAGCGTGGAGGGTAAAAATCGTAGAGGGAGACCGAGAGATCAATACACTAAGCAGATTCAGAAGGATGTAGGTTGCAGTAGGTACTGGGAGATGAAGAATCTTGCACAGGATAGAGTAGCATGGAGAGCTACATCAAACCAGTCTCAGGACTGAAGACCACAATAACAACAACATGAGACTCCAGTAATAATATCAGTCAAAATCAACTGATTTCTTCCCTCGGTGAAACTGAAATATTAAAATAATTGATATTCGGAATAATACTTCTGTAGCTATTTTAGGATTATACTTTACATAAAAGAATCGAATCAAAGTGGCCTTTCCTTGTTGTTACTTTTCTTATTCTGTAACGGAACTTTTCACAGTAATTGAGAGCATTTTCCTGTATTCCACCAATAATGTATAACAACTGTCGTAAATCTCTAGTTCCCTGTATGTTGCTAGATGTATCCACTGATTGGTCTGGTAACCGAGTTCCTTTGACTCAGGCGTTTCTCGTAGAGAGCGGAAGGGAAAAAAATGATGATGGTGACCTAATTTTGTCTGACGGCACATTTAGTGTATTGTGGATTATAACATCCCACTTCACGTTGAAATTCGGTACATATCCGAACTCGTATGGAGAAAAACATTCCACTTTCATAAGCAGCCCTTTTTAATAGGAGGAAATCCACAGAGCTTGACTCGGATTGTGCAACTGAACCATTAACATGTTCCGTGAGCTTTTTACTGCTAAAGGGATTAAAATTCCCGCAGTAAATCAGAACAGCGGCAGCAGTAAATGGAATTACTTTAATGAACGCCATACATCCGTGAAATGCGCTCGCATGCGCTTTGTTACATTTGTTGCGGCTAGATTGATAAATTTTTCATCCTATGCCTCAAGCTGAGATACACTTGTTCCACTGTGACGGCGAAACTACCTGGATGTAGGACTCGGGTCTTGGCGTCGCATATAACTTTTACGTGCTTGCAGCTTTCTACCACCTACGTCCTCCACCGCCTTGTAAACAGTTTTTATCGGTATGAACATAATAATGTTCATAATCATGAATGTGTCTTGCAATATGAGAAACTGGGAATCATTTGCAATATCAATCCAAAAACGAATTACTCGGCACGTCGTACATGCCTCTTTACTTCTAAAATAGATACACCTGGTTCTTGAAAGTGTATACTGCCATTCTTAAAAGTCGACAATCAACGTACTGCTGAGCGAAATATACTGGCACACTTTTTTTTATATATGTCTCTGTGACATTGAATTGTAACATATTGGTACGAAATGCACAGTTTTACATAACAAATATGTATAGACGTATTTCACTTTAGACAGATATAGACAGATATACCGCAAGACCCATTTCCATCGTACCAGATTTTACTAAAGCACTACAAGCGCTATTTTTTTTTTTAAAGAACATATCCGTAGAGTGGAAGTTAACTTTGTTCCTCAGGCATCTCCGTTGTTTGGGACACTACATTCAACAAATTACATGTGTTTTAAGATTTTTAATCCCTCCTCTTCCTCGCCCTCTATGAGTCATGCACCATGCCACGGTAGGATGGCTTGCATGGCTTAACGATACAGAACGCCTTAGCGGAGATGTTATCGCAACGGAGGGGTACCAGAGAAGATGCTGGAAAAATCTACCGTTCCTACAGAGGATTTTCAGGAATTGGAGGGGCAACAGTCCGGAGTACTGACTGATCCAGCCTTGTAGGATTCATCAGACAAGCCCTGCCATGATGATACAGCAAACGGCTGAAAACAAAAGATGCTACAGCTTTTATTTTTGATGAGGGCAAACAGCTTTGTCGTATGGCTTAATGTCGATGATATTCCCTTGGGCGAGGTATTAGGTGTGTAACATTGCCCCTCGTACTGATCTACGGGCATGGTCTATTTAGGAGGATTCGTCATCAAGATAAACAAAAGTGGTGTTACGAAATGCGGAGCGTGTAATAATAGATCACTTACTCGTGTAGGCAAGTTGGAGGATTCAAAAAGGGAAATAGATAGGTTTAAGATAGATATAATGCCAATTGGTACGCCGGCAGGAGGGAAAGGACTTTGGTCAAATGAGCAGAATGCTATAAATAAGAAATTTAAGTAAGCATAACGCGGTAGTAGGGCGAATAATTAATATGAAAATGGAAATGTGGTTAAGCTACTATGAACAAAGTATTTAACGCGTTATCGTACAAAAGGTATACAAGAAGCTCAAACAAACCACAATAGAGGTAATTTACATGCCTATTATCTCTGCCGGTTATGAAGAGAGGAAAATCGTGTATGAAGAAATAAAGGAAATTAATGAGGCAGCTAAGGGAGCCGAAAAGTTTATTGGAATGAGACACTGGAATTCTGTAGCAGTAGAAGGAATAGAAGAAGAAAATTGACTAAAGGATCCAGTTTTGTAGAATTATCCATAGAGCACTTGATTTTAGAGTAATGAAAGAAGGTTATATACATGGAAGAAAGCTTGGGACACAGGAAGGTGTCAGCAGGATTGTTCACTGGTAACACAGAGGTTTCCGAAACTGACTTTAAATTGCAAAACATATCCAGAGGAATATGTCAACTGTGACCATAATTTATTGATTATGAACTACCATGTATATATGAAGAAATAGCAGAAAGGTAAGTAATTGGGGGTATGGGACCTGGACAAATTGAAAGAACCTGAGTTTATTGATAGTGTTGAACAATGTTGTACCTAGAGGATTGTGTACCCGCGAGCGGTAGCTGCTTCAGTCTAGTGACTGTTTTTAGAATCACATGAAGGAATGCTTACTAGAGATGGCCGCAATCAATTTCCGAAATATCTACAGTTTTTATTGTTGCTAGACATGCGGTTGTGTTTTGTGCAGCTTCTGTAAATATTTCATTTTCTACACATTGAAGTGCTTTATAATACAGAGTGTTAGAAATTCCCGTTAGAAACTTCGAGGACTTGTAGAGAGTAGATGGTATTCTGAATTGGACCCATGCCCGGAAACTTACAGTTTCCGTGCTACAGTCATATGAAAACATTTTGGTAATTTGACAGCTTTTACAAGCAATTGATGTGGCGTGACCCAGTACACCACTTGTTTCACATCTCCATTTATTAATAGCCGAAGAAATTACTCATGTACTAGCTGACGGGTTCTTTTCAACGTGATGCAGTACAGACTCTTCCAACACGGGTGTGAGGCGTCTTCTTGTAGCACCAGAGTCACGCCTGCTGAGGTTGAAGGTACCCTTTCTCGAAGCTGTTGCATAATTGTGGCGAAAAGCGTATGCGATGCAGTCGTATCTTGGTAAAGGCGATGAGCAGTTCTTTCATTACCGTGGGCTTCGCCATTCAGAATGATGATGTCGGTGTATTCTGCAAACGTGTACTCAACCGTGTCGCTGTAACCCTCACAGAAACGTGAATAAGGCTACAGCCAGGTCAGCGAGGTAGGACGGACGCCGAATGACATCAACCGATACGACGTAACTACCCCTCCTCCCCCACCCCCGCCATGACCACACTGTAGCATCAATACCTATCAAACACGTTTTCAAACAGCTGTTGCACGGAAACGGTGTGTTTCCGGACGTGGGTTCCTATTCGAAACGTGATGTACTCAGTCCTCTCTAGAAGTCCTAGAACTATGTAACGGGAATTTCCTAACACCCTGTATGTTGAAGCTATTTAGAGCTTGTTGTTAATTTTAAAGTTACAGAATTTTATGATGCATAAAACAATCGGTATTAATTTCAGAACTATTTACGTAACACGTGGGCAGTTAAGCCATACCTCGTTGCACGCACGCCATCTTGAATCTTAAAACAGAAGGTCTTTTACCATAGAGCATGTGGTACTTGCAGATGAACTGAGTGTCATTAATTTGTTAACAATTTTACCCGTCTTGAAAACGCAGATTTGTTTTAGTTTCCAGTAGCTCCCGTTTCAAAATGTATTTAGCTTGTAACAGGTTTCTGATAATTCTTTTGCTTCATTTGATTTCACTTACTGATTATTGGCATGGAGCAGAGTAGTGATATGACAGTCAGATGGTTAAATACGATAGCGACAGTATTTTCTCGATTAGAACGCTTTTAAATTTCAGTAGAATAGTTGTACCTTCGGACTTGTTTTCACGTTAGGAGAAACCTTAATTTTCCGGAGTAGTTTTGTAATTTCAGAAAATACTGCAGCACTTAAAAAGCGATTGCCATTATATAAAATTAGAATATGAAGATATATTTAAGTTATGTAGCAGGGCTTGCAAGAAGCGAAAGTCTGAAAAGTGAACCGAAGTTAAAAACTCCTGATGTAAAAAAATTACAATCGAAAACGAATGGGCAGATCTCAGAGCAATGCAGAGGGGGGAATTTCACAGAGCACTGAAGCACCTAAATAGAAACAAGTATTCCGGTGTATATGACATTCCTTCAAACTTATTGCGATACCTGGGAGAGCCAGCGATGACAAAATCATTCCGACTGGTGTGCAAGATATATGAGGCAGTCGAAATACTCTGAGGCTTCTAGGAGAACGCAATAATTCCATTTCCAAGAAGGGTCGTTGCTCACCGGTGCGAATATTACCGTATTATCAGTTTAATAAATCATACTCGCAAAATACAGACGTGAATTATGTTCAGAACAATGGAAAAACTGGTAAAGGGAAACGTAAGGGAAGACCAGTCTAGTTTTCAGAGAAAAGTAGAAATACACTATTCATTACGTATTTTCGTTTACTGTTTTAAATTTCTGGGCCCAATGCATAAAACACACAGTAACATTAAATTTTAAACTGAATCTTCCACACCGTCCGGAGTGGCCGAGCGGTTCTAGGCACTTCAATCCGGAACCGCGCGACTACTACGGTCGCAGGTTCGAGCCCAGCCTCGGGCATGGATGTGTATGATGTCCTTAGGATAGTTAGGTTTAAATAGTTCCATGTTATAGGGGACTGATGACCTCAGAAGTTAAGTCCCATAGTGCTCAGAGCCACTTTTTTTTAATCTTCCACATTAGCTCGTAACAATTTAATTATATTTCTTACAGTAGGCCTATTTCGACGGTATAGCCATTGCCAAGGACACATTACAGTTTAGTTTTGGGATATCTGTATATGCAGTTAACTGTGTATTTATACTTACGTTTAGCTGGGAGAGCGTACATGCTGCATCTAGCAGCTGTTTTTGTAATGGTAAAATACAGTCACGTAGTAATTTGACAGCTAGTTCATAGTTCTCAATGATGCCATATGTGTATAAAGTGGTTATAAATAGTCAGCGATATTGTTTCAGTTACAGATAATTTAACTGTTTGTGTAATCTGTGTTTACTTTTTTCCTTTTTATCATGTTCCAGAACGCAAATAAAATTTTCTAGGTAATATTTGTGTTAGAAGTCTGTGTGTTCCTTTATTACGGCATACGGATAAATTTTTATGTTTACATAAATTTTCAATTCTTTGAATATTATCATGGGGGGGGGGGGTTCTTTTTGATATTATGTGTAAGGTTTGAAGTGCAGCTTCGATTTTGTCGACTTTATGGTTTCGCTTGTTTAAATACTTGAAGAGACTCGGATAATTACTATCACTATCTCTGGTACATACTGTAAATCGATTAAAATTTCGTCCTATTTGTTCAGCGTGAAATTTGTTACAATTGTCACATATAATTTTGTGTATGCTTGGATTAGCGTATCTGGTATTTTGGTTCTTTCAAAGATGATTTCCGTGTTAAGGTTGATGTTAGTTCCGAATACTAGTTTTATGAAGGTGTTTATTTTGTTTGAGAGTTTCCCCATGTAGACCGCTGGCACGTATGTGGTTTCTTGTTTGGTCTAGATTTCTCTTTCTACTCTTGTATTATTATTTATTGGTTAGTTTGTGGATTTTATTTCTCCTTTATATAATTTTTGTATTATGATTCGGTTGAAATTGTTATTGTTGGTTGTATATGGGAGTACAGTTGATTCATTCTGTGTTGCTGGTTGTTATAGTGGTAGATTTTCAATCCTATTTATCATAGTGGGGTTGCGAGGAGCGCGATGTGGGGTTGCAACCTGTACTCGGTAACATGTAATCTGTCTATTGAGCAGTCTGTGAAGGAACCCAATAAATTGGAAAGGGGTTTAAAATTGAGGGAGAGGAAATAAAAACTTTGGGATTTCCCGATAGTACTGTTGTTCTGAAAGAGACAGCAAAGATCTCGGAAGAGCAGTTGAACGAAATGGGTGACGTTCTTGGAAAGAGGGTACAAGATAAAAGTCACGAAAAGTGAAACAAGGGGAATGGAATGCAGTCGAAATAAAGAGAAAATTATTGAGAGAATTACATTAGGTACTGAAACACAGTAAGTAGACTACGAGTTTTGGTATTTGGGCAGCAAAATATCTGACAGTTCCCAAAGTCGGAAGGATACAAAATACAGACTCGATATACCAAGTAAAAAATTTTTTGAAGAAGAGAGATCTGTAAACAGTTCGAACAAGAAGAGAAGAGGAGTTTTGGAAATGGGGTGTTGCAGAAGAATTATGACGATTAGGTCGAATAACTGTTGCGGAAATACAGAACCGGATTGTGGAAAGAGAGAGATTTATCATATAAGCTAACTAAAAGAAGCGATTAGTAGATATGATTCATTTTGAGGCATCAAGGAATCCTCAAATAGGTAATGGAGGATAGTATTGTGCAGGGAGACCAAGCCTCGAATGCAGAACGCATACGCAGAAGCAGTAATAATTTTATAATCATCTGTCAAAGTGCTAGAAACCTCATCGTTTTTCCATAGTTTTGAAATAGTTAATGTTGTTCTTCATCATAAATCTGGGTTTTTGATGTAACAAGTTAAAGTGGGCGCAGAATAGGAAATTACTCTCTTGGTCGTTGTACTTACACTTCGTAGGTATCATGTTGTACTTTGGCAAGTCCCGAAGTGCTTAGATTGAAAGGAAAACGTTTTTATTTAAAACCAAAAACTACTCATAAATAAATGTATGTGTCCTAACAGTTTAAATCCAAACGGGCGTCATCAGATAATAAACAATTGTCAGAGAAGCCTACATAACATCTCTCGTTCTATGGCCTAAATGCTAAAAGTAAAATTACATAATGCCATTCTGTGACAGTGTCGTCAGACGGAGAACTGATTAGTCTAATTACTGTCTGAAAGTACTCCAGTTGTCAGCAAAAGCATCAGCTATTAAACTGTAGTAAAGTGTAGTAAACTTGCACCTGACAATTACAATTTTGTCATGTGCGCTATGGTTACAGTTTTATTCTGCCTGATGTCCTTTTCGATCGAAACGGTTGTAACTAAAGTTGTGACCGCCATGCAGTTATTAGCGTTACATATATATAGATACGAGCTATGACGCACCACCTACACGTAGTACACAGTCTGTTCAAAAGTATCGGTGTACTACAATCCAATGCGGCATTGGCCCCTGGCTGTTACGGGAGGCGGACCCACCAGTCTAAAAGGAATCAGGAACCATTGTGTCGTCAGTAGACAAGCGGCAAGAGCAGAATAGGTCGGTCACGAGAGGTCAATGCCATCGAATATGGACTAGTCACTGTATGTCACCTGAGTAAGTAATGCGTCAGGGACAGTGGCGGCTCATAGGAACAGATTCCGTGTGTTCACAAATTTTGGTTGCCATTTGCCCCAGCGACGAGGAATGTTACATCTGCCTTCGGCTTTATTCGATCACCTGTCTTCAAGCTCCGTTAAACTCTGATACTTCTGGGTCCCCTATGTCTTCCCCAATCGCTATCTGTCTCTAATTTAACAGTGAAATTCCTTTTAAACTCTCAATTCTGACACCTTTGCTATTATTTTCACGAAATGTTATTTGGAGTTGTCGTTAAGGTCATGTGTTCTTCCAGCTTCTAGACCTCTCCACATTTTTCCACCATCCCTTCATTTCAGCTTCCCTGTCCATCTATTGACTTAATTCGTAAGTCGTTTATATAGCTGTCTGCATTCCTTTTACATGTTTCGACAATGAAATGAGGTAATGGTTCTCTTTCCCAAAATTTCTTCACAATTACCTTCTTTTTAATTACATTTTTCTGTTTAATTTTCGTGACTGCCCTTTTTTGGCCATTACTTACATTTCAGTTGATATATCTATAATTGTATTCATTATCCCAGTATCTATAGCTTCAGAGAACATCAAAGGAACGTTATCATTCGCTAATTATTCAGCATTCACTTTCTTTACGCTGTAGTTTTCTGATAATTCCCTTATATTCCAGGCCATTTTTCATCTTACTATATTATAATCGTTAATTATATTTGTTCCTGGATACTCCTTACCGTACAGTACCTCATTTAACAATATCTGCCTCACAGCGACATTCACCAAGTATACCTGAATTATTATCACTTTCGCTTGTTTCTTGTCGATTGTGATGACAATAATGACTTTACAGAATCATTTACAGTAACACAGCCAGTAACCTAGGTTAGTTTGTAACGAATCCTCTTCTCATTGGGACATTTTATGCTGCTGCATGTATTACACTGTGTTAATCTGTTCAGAAACCGTTAACTTATTTCAACTTGACTT
Source organism: Schistocerca serialis cubense (assembly GCF_023864345.2). NCBI lineage: Eukaryota > Metazoa > Arthropoda > Insecta > Orthoptera > Acrididae > Schistocerca > Schistocerca serialis. Next base: position 195,952,483 of record NC_064638.1, on the reverse strand, counting down.
CACTGATTAGTATTATATATAGATTAAACTTCTGCATTTCTGAATTCATATGTTCGCAGTTCATTTCCCCATCAGGAATTCCGACTCACTCTTTCAATCTTTTCCTCAATATTGCCTTCCTTCGTCAGTCCTCTCCCAGAGATACGAATAGGAAACTAATTCGAAGTCTTTGCCTAGTGGAGCGATCATAAAGACCTCTTTTTGATTACAGGCCTTCATGCTATTAATCATTTTGATTCTTCCGATTATAGGGGTTAGCTACTGCAAAGGCAGTAGAGTGCCCTAAACCTCTTTCCGCTGCTCCGCCCTCTTTACCAACACCCTTTGCAGATCGTGAGTGACAACTTATACCACAAGTTCCTTCGGGAGTATACTGATGAAACAGTTTTAGTAATCACATACAGCCTCTCGTTCGAGGGTTGACCCATCATTGACACGAATATGCTGCAGAATTTTGGAAAATGTACTACGTGGCGGACATTATAAAATACTTCTAAGGAAACGATCTACTGACACATAACACGCATGGATTATAAAATATCGTTCGTGTAACACACAGCTGACTCTTTATCCACAGGAAATAATCGGTGCTGAGGACAGGGGACATCACGCTGTTTCCATACTTTTGAATTACAAGAAGTATTTTGACACTATTCTTCACAATCGGCCTCCAATACAATTGTATTCCTAAGGGTACCGTTCCAGTTGTGCGACTGGATTTGTGATCTAGCCTCAGAAAGGTCGCAATTCGTAATAATTGACAGAAAGTAATCCAGTGAAACAAGAGAAATTGGGAATTCCTCGGGATAGTGTAGTTGATACTTTACTGTTCATAATCTGTAGTACAAACGATTTAGGAGACATTTTGAGTAGCCCGCTTGGACTGGTCTCAGATAATACTGTCATTTGGCATCCACTGGATCATTAGGAGGTAAAAATGAATTTCAAAATGATCGAGAGACGATATATTTGAAGTGCGAAAAATGGCTATCGAACCTAAACAATATAACGTATGAAGTCCTTCACGTTTAAGTTAAAAAGCGTTACAATTCCTTTAAACGATCTGTGAAGTTGCTTAAAATGTGGTCTATTCATCACAATAACTAGGAATTAAAATCACCAACAACTGAAAGTGGAACCATCACAGAAAATTTTGAGTGGAAGGCGAATCAAAGACTGCGTTATATTGGCAGAGCACTTAGAAGATGCAACAGGTATACTAAAGAGACTGCCTATACCACGCTTGTCCGTCATGCTCTGGAGTACTGCTGTGCGGTGTGGAGTCCCAATCAGATAATACAATCAGAGGACATGGAAAATGTCCAAAGAACGGCAGCTCGTTTTGTATTATCGCGAAATAGAGAAGAAAGTCTCTCGGATATGATACACAAGATGGGATGGCAGTCATTAAAACAAAGACAATTTACGCTGCACTGAGGTCTTTTCACGAAATTTTCAACACCAAGTTTCTTCTCAGAAACCGAAAATATTGTAATGAAACAGGAGAAGTGAGAGCTCCTACGGACAGATTTAGGTGTTCATTGCTTCCACGTGCTATTCGAGAATGAAACAGTTCAAACATTACCTCAAAGTTGTTCTATGGAACCTATACCAAACATTCATGTGTGAATTTGCAGCTGCCAGTGGCGTTACTTCTTATTCGAACTCTAATTATACTGGGAGATAACACTTGACCGAGGTCCCTTGGTTTACTAGTTAACAACGCTAGTCCTACACACAGGAAACTATCATAAAAATATATTCCACAAGATTTCGAAGACAGCAAAAACAGGTAAATGCGGAAACTATCGTCCAGCCAATTACATGACATACTTCCACGCTGCTGACGAGAATAATATACAGAGTAGTGGAAACGAACACAGAGAATATGTTAGACGACAGTTAAGTTGGGCTTAGGAAGGATAAAGGCGTATAATACTGGAAGTAAGACTTCTGAAAAATCAAGACATGTTCATAGAATCTGTCGACCTAGAATAAGCTTTAGACAATGTCAAATCGTGCTAGACATTCGAAATTTTCAGAAAAATTTCAGTATTTAGTAAGACAAAACTGGTAATATGCAATATGTAGAAGAAACAGGAGGGCACAGTAAGACTGGAAGACGGAAAATGAAGCGCTCGGCATCAAAAGGGTGTAAAATAAGGATGCAGTCTTAAGCACCTAGTGTTCAATCTATATATCGAAGAAACAGAGAGGCTGGACGGAGTGGCCTTGCGGTTCTTGGCGCTACAGTCTATAGCCGGGCGACCGCTACGGTCGCAGGTTCGAATCCTGCCTCGAGCATGGATGTGCGTAATGTCCTTAGGTTAGTTAGGTTTAATTAGTTCTAAGTTCTAGGCGACTGATGACCTCTGGTTAAGTCGCATGGTACTCAGAGCCACTTGAACCAATTTTGAAGAAACAGAGAGGAAAATAAATGAAGCTTCGATAAAGAGAATAAAGTTTTGGAGAGGAAGAACACCTATGACAAGATTCACTGTGAAATTTCTAGCCACAGTAAAAGTGAAGAAGAATTGCAGGACCTCTTGAGTGGAATGGAAAGTGTAATTGCGCTGAACCGCCAATCCTGTCACAGCAACTCAGCAACGATGTCTGCAGCAGGGGAAAGGAAGGCAATCTGACAAACCAACAGGCTTCACAACAGTCTAAACGTGTACCCAATATCAACGGTCCGCCGCAGATCAAATTATAAATTCTTTTTCCAGGATAAGTGAAAAATCCATAAAGAAAAACATTAAGCGGTAGCAGATTCAACTTAGAAGATAAGGATAGACGCAGCAAAATTCACCAGTCCCTGATGTAGAAAAGTTTTGTCGTAAAAAAATTTCTGACAGTTCAACAAAGTCACAGAATTTTTATATGTTCGTTGTGCGGTCTGACACTCCTTGATATCTTTGCCAGAATAAATTGAAATTCTCCTAATTTTTATTTAAATAATTAATTATTGTCACTAAAGAATCAATCTTGGTCTCATTTAACGAAATATTCCACTTCAAAACCGATCTTCTTTACCACAATCGCCGATAAAGTTTTAAAACAGAATTTTAATACACTCCACAATATAGATTATATTCAAAATGTCAATACGTGTCGACTTCTCATTAATAAAGCTTTAAACTATTGAAGATCGTCCACACTCCGGATAAAATTCTGCCAGAATCTCTTCAAGAAGTCTGAATTTTAATAAAATTTGTAAATTTCACACATAATTAATATTTACGATGTATGTCGTAACAACGGAGTCAACTGACTGCTTTAACTTCCAACTCGAGGTTTATTTAACAGTTGATAACCAATTGACATCCAATTACAAATTTTATCATTCCAGATTTAACATTGAACTCTTTTTAATTTTATAAAAAAACAACATGTAACCCATTTTAATAATGGTCAGCATGATGTTTCAACGGTTCTTCCAGCCGCCGGCCGTCGATAAAGATGCAATAGTAGTTAGCTCTCGTCGTCCGCCGCGTGTGGAGTCCCCACTAGATCATCTCGCTGCCACGCTCGAAATGAAAGAAAAGAAACAAAATCTTTTTAAATAACAAGTCTCCACTTAACATACTACAAATAAATAAATATATGTATTAACATTTCTTAGATGGCGTCGTTCCAACGCGATGTTTCCTGATTAGACTTTTGAAACACCACATAATGACTACAGAATATAGACTGCAAGTAAACCGAAGAATGAGCAATGCAATGAGCAGAACCGGGCAGCCATGGTCATCAACATAAATAATAATAGTGAGACACTTAGCGTCAAAATAGATGACCACGATGCAGAAGAAGACAAGGATTGCTTCTGCCTTGGAAGCAAAACATTATATGAGGGACGAAGCAAGGAGGACATAAAAGTTGTGTTAACTCTGACAAAGAGCGAATTTCTGGCCAGCAAAAGTGTACTGGTATCAAACATCGGCCTTAATTTGAGAGAGAAATTTGTAAGAATATGCATCTGGAGCACAGTGTTGCGTGGTAACGATTGACAATCTGCGAAAATAGCGGGGAAGAGGGGAAAATAACGTGGAATGTGGTGATAATGGAGGATATTGACAGTTCCATGGACGGATAAAATTTGAAAGAAGAGGTTCTATGGGATGTAGGGAAAGAAACATACGTATGGAAGGCACTGACAGTAAGGAAGGACAGGACGATATAAGATGTGTTAAGACAACGGGGAATAACTTCTATTGGACAGGAGGGAATAATATTGGGTAAAATCTATAGAGTAAGACAGAGATTGGAATACAGGCAACAAGTAATTGAGCTAGGTTCCTAGTGCTATTCTGAGATGAATAGCTTGGCACGCGAGAGAAATTAGTGGCTGGCCTCATCAAACCAGTCAAAGGACTGATAAAGAAAACGAAACAGGATCTAGTTTTCCAATACTGTCCGAATTTCTAACTGTCGAAAAACTGTAAAACAGTTATACATTCGTCCAAACGTACTGAGTATGTTCCAAAGAGATTCGAGTAGAAGATTCAGAGTGTGGACAAAAATCTGGAGCCGCGCGGTATTAGCCGAGCGGTCTAAGGCGCTGCAGTCATGGACTGGTGCTGCTGGTTCTGGCGAAAGTTCGAGTCCTCCCTCGGGCATGGATGTGTGTGTTTGTCCTTAGGATAATTTAGGTTGAGTAGTGTGTAAGCTTAGGGACTGATGACCTTAGCAGTTAAGTACCATAAGATTTCACACACATTTGAACATTTTTCAAAAATCTGGAGATACAAGAAACACAGCACATTATCTTGCCTAATGCAGTGTAGGAAAACCATTGCCATTGAAAACCGCTTCCAGTCGTCCCGGAATGAATACATACAGGACTGTATAGTTTTCAAGGAAATCTGTACCATTCTTCCTGCAAAGTAGTGCCCAGATCATTCAACGATACTGACAGTGAACAGCGGTCACGCATACTTCTCTCCAACATTGATCACAAGCGCTTAATAGTAACAAGATCTGGTAACTGTGGCGGCTACGGGGGATGCGACAGTTCATCTTTATGCTCCCAAAACCAGTTCCTGACGATCCGTGGTGCATGAACGTGTGCCCTGTCTTCTTGACACACAGTATCACCATCGAGGCACAAAGTTTGTACCATGAAACATATCTTATCAGTGAAAGTTGTCATATGATCCTAGGAAGTATTGTGATCTCACGGAATACCCATGTGGTCCATGGAATACAACGATATGGGTGCCTAAGTCGTCACCGAAACCCCGTCAAGTTTCACTCATGGAACATAAAGCCGACCAGAAGTTGGAAAGAGCGTGAAACAAGACTCACCGAACCAAATGACATTCTTCCATTGCTCCATAGACCAGACGTTACGCGTTTGGCTGCATGTTTTCCTGTTACGGGCGTTTCTGTCACTCATGAGTGGTTCTGGAAATCCAACTCGCCCTCCGATTCCACGATTGTGGAACTCCCTTCGTGTTGTTTTAGTGCTGAAAGTATTCACGAGTGTGACATCTGCAGCTGTCGTGACCTTACTTTCCGTCACAGTTCCGTTCAAAGACCATTCGTCATGGTCACTCAACACACACTTCAGTCCGTGTTGTGAGTTAGTGGACGATGTTTCTCCTCTTTCCCTATATGCGGTGTGTGTCTTCGATATGATGACTTCTGAAACACGAAACACTTCGGCTTCTTTGGTTAAGGAAACACCACGCCCATCAGACGAACACACGAACACCAATAATTTGCCCACATTCGGATTCACTTAACTCCGACGTAACGCACTCTCGAGTACACAGAACACTGTTCAGACGAAGACTGACGCATACGACGCACTGAGGACAATTCGTAGATGCCGTTCGTGGTCATGTACAGCAGCGCAACTTGCAGGCTTGTGTATTATCTGCACTTATGTTCTAGGTCGCATTTCTCACTGTGTTCCCATATTTTTGATTCATCAGAGTAATCTTCCTCAATCAGAGGAATATTTTGGAAAAACGCTGAAATCCGTCCGTACAATGAACATAAAATTATGCGCATCTGGTAGTGATGTACATTGTAGTCAGACGTCATTTACACATCTGTTATACGGGGCTATTGATGAGTCGATTTACTTTCGGGATCGCCAGGCATATTTTATCTGATTTTACAATGCAATGGGAACTCATAAAGCAGTAATGACTGTATCACAGTAATACAATCAGAACAATACATCTCAAATTGCAGCGGTATGTACCTGAGGAGCTGTACATGGTGATCTTCTCCGTATAATGCCTCAATTTGAACAAAAAAAAATATCTACGCTTAACAGTTGAAGTAAATTTATCATTCCAGAAGAGAACTGGTGCATCTGTGCTTTCCACTATAGTACAGACTTTCTATGATTTGAACAGGAGTCTTGTAGGCAAATCAAATGGATACAATAGTGTAGAAGAAGAGGGTGTCCATTTTTCGGAATATCGATGACTCCACCATTAAACTTATCGTTTTGAACATTGACTTTGAACAGATCTTCCGAAGCTCCTATCCATTCTTAAGGCGACCATATGATAAAGTCAAAATCTAAAATAGGGTAACAGCAGTGGATCGAGAAAGTGTAATATGTGGCCTCGGGTCTTGACTACGATATGAAAAAGGCTCTGCTGCCAAGAAGTCTGCTTCATGTCGTGGCTCAGAGCGGCACCTGTAATTCCTGTCGCTTAATCAACTTTGCGGTTCTTCTCTGTTGAAGCTGTGAAGACAGTTGGCTTCTCTCCCCTTGCAAAAATGCCGGTCGCCATTTCTGGCAGTCTGGTATTTAATCGGACGGAACACTTGATTCTGCGAGTACCTTCTGTGCTATAGGTTGGAGAACTGTGCACTCCGTCTTTGTGGATCTGCCGTGAACTACATTCTGGAAGCAGCTACTACTGTCAAACACGGTAGGTGTGGTGCTCCCATTAGGGATTTTTAAAATTTGGAAAATTGTGGTAAGGTCTTATGGGACCAATCTACTAAGGTCATTGGTCCCCAAGCCTACACACTACTTGATTTAACTTAAACTAACTTACGCAATGGGCAACACACACACCCATGCTCGAGGGGAGACTGGAACCTCCGACGGGGGAAGCCGCACGGACCGTGACAGGGCGCCTGAGACTCCGCGGCTACCCCGAGTGGCCCAGGGATTTTTAACTTCGAGGAGCCATTCTGCATGACGGATAAGCAGTTACATGCAGTACACCAATGAAGGAGAGCTGTTATGAATTGCGAAACACATCATTACGGGTTATGAAGAGATAGATGCAATCTAGTATTAGTGAAACGCAGAATCGTAGACATTCACTCATCAACAATGAAAATATACATTTAGTATTTCGAACATAAAAAACTGTAACGGTTCTGCTATGATGAGATCTAAAAGTTTCTTAAAAAATTTCCTTACTTAATATTGCGTGACATAGTTGAGGGATACAAAGACGGACGAGATTTTTGGACAGCAGACGCAGGTATAGCGTGTTGATGTTCTCTCAAAACCAACAACAAACTTGCCATCAGACGACTTTAAATCGTTAGACTTTCTTTATGGTGTTAATATTGGTATTGCTAATTAAAACTGTTAGAATGTAACGATATAGCTTGTAAAAAATTTACAATCACATTCTTAGTAATAACCTGAACCACACACTAAGTTAATATATTTAAACGAAGAGCAGTGTGTAGAACAACCAGTCAGAATGTTTCTCGTTGATAGCAGAGTGGTCCAACACACGCAGGAGGACGTGTTTTTGCCAAAAGAAGGCAAGATGCTGCATTAGTTGGTGGAGTCCTCAGCTGAATGCCGAACAGCCGGAACAACAGCAGATGGCCACCCCCCCCCCCCACATATATATATATATATATATATATATATATATATATATATATATATATATATATATATATATATACACTCCTGGAAATGGAAAAAAGAACACATTGACACCGGTGTGTCAGACCCACCATACTTGCTCCGGACACTGCGAGAGGGCTGTACAAGCAATGATCACACGCACGGCACAGCGGACACACCAGGAACCGCGGTGTTGGCCGTCGAATGGCGCTAGCTGCGCAGCATTTGTGCACCGCCGCCGTCAGTGTCAGCCAGTTTGCCGTGGCATACGGAGCTCCATCGCAGTCTTTAACACTGGTAGCATGCCGCGACAGCGTGGACGTGAACCGTATGTGCAGTTGACGGACTTTGAGCGAGGGCGTATAGTGGGCATGCGGGAGGCTGGGTGGACGTACCGCCGAATTGCTCAACACGTGGGGCGTGAGGTCTCCACAGTACATCGATGTTGTCGCCAGTGGTCGGCGGAAGGTGCACGTGCCCGTCGATCTGGGACCGGACCGCAGCGACGCACGGATGCACGCCAAGACCGTAGGATCCTACGCAGTGCCGTAGGGGACCGCACCGCCACTTCCCAGCAAATTAGGGACACTGTTACTCCTGGGGTATCGGCGAGGACCATTCGCAACCGTCTCCATGAAGCTGGGCTACGGTCCCGCACACCGTTAGGCCGTCTTCCGCTCACGCCCCAACATCGTGCAGCCCGCCTCCAGTGGTGTCGCGACAGGCCTGAATGGAGGGACGAATGGAGACGTGTCGTCTTCAGCGATAAGAGTCGTTCCTGCCTTGGTGCCAATGATGGTCGTATGCGTGTTTGGCGCCGTGCAGCTGAGCGCCACAATCAGGACTGCATACGACCGAGGCACACAGGGCCAACACCCGGCATCATGGTGTGGGGAGCGATCTCCTACACTGGCCGTACACCACTGGTGATCGTCGAGGGGACACTGAATAGTGCACGGTACATCCAAACCGTCATCGAACCCATCGTTCTACCATTCCTACACCGGCAAGGGAACTTGCTGTTCCAACAGGACAATGCACGTCCGCATGTATCCCGTGCCACCCAACGTGCTCTAGAAGGTGTAAGTCAACTACCCTGGCCAGCAAGATCTCCGGATCTGTCCCCCATTGAGCATGTTTGGGACTGGATGAAGCGTCGTCTCACGCGGTCTGCACGTCCAGCACGAACGCTGGTCCAACTGAGGCGCCAGGTGGAAATGGCATGGCAAGCCGTTCCACAGGACTACATCCAGCATCTCTACGATCGTCTCCATGGGAGAATAGCAGCCTGCATTGCTGCGAAAGGTGTATATACACTGTACTAGTGCCGACATTGTGCATGCTCTGTTGCCTGTGTCTATGTGCCTGTGGTTCTGTCAGTGTGATCATGTGATGTATCTGACCCCAGGAATGTGTCAATCAAGTTTCCCCTTCCTGGGACAATGAATTCACGGTGTTCTTATTTCAATTTCCAGGAGTATATATATATTGAAGACATGGAGACAAAGATGGCTGCCTTTTATTTTACGTTGTATAGAAGGACTACCACCATGTCGGATGACTATTCGAACAATTTCCATAAAGTCTCTGAGGATCGTTCTGCACCACTCAACTAACTACACCGATGATTCAAAAGATCAGTTTCTGTAATTTCGCATGTTTAACAGATGTATTATCGACGGATAAAAGCTCATGGTACATATTTTATTTACTAACATACTCCCCAGTCATTGTTGATGTTGTGGTCTTCAGTCCAAAGACTGGTTTGATGCCACTCTCCGTGCAACTAAATCCTGTACAAGCCTCTTCATTTTCGAGTAACTACCGCAACCTACATCCTTCTGAATCTGGTTACTGTATTCAACTCTTAGTCTCTCTCTACGATTTTTCCACTCCACGCTTGCGTCCAGTACTAAATTGGTGATCCCTCTATGCCTCAGAATGTGCTCCACCAAACGATCCCTTCTTTTAGTCAGATTTCTCTTCTCCGGAATTCTATTCAGTAACTCCTCATCACCTACGTGATCTATCCTACTAATTCAGTATTCTTCTGTAGCACCACATTTCAAAAGCTTCAATTCTCTTCTTGTCTAAACTATTGATCGTCCATGTTTCACTTGAAACGTCCCCTTTGAACAATTACAAATGACTGTGCTTAACCTAACACACAATATTTTTAGCGCAACGCAATCTGACTTTCAAAAAAATCCCTACGAAAGAATGGGCCCTGACTAACAGTAAACTATACCTTTCACAAATCACTTACCTCACAAAAATCTTCGCTACTCAAGCTACTGCAATACAGAGAGCGCCACTACTGCCAGCTAAATAAAAGATTCAAACTACTGAAGGCACTAACTACTGATAGGGATAGTTAGCAAATGAAAGATATTAATAAGGAACAAACAATGTATTTACCTTGATATCATCATATATAAATATAGCAGTTCATGACAAATTTCAAAACTCCGCCATCTCTCTCCCCACATCCACCACTGCTGGCGGCTCACCTCCAACTGCGCAACGCTACGCGCTGTTCACATTCAGCTGCCGCTGCCCAACACTACAATGGCAGACAACAATGCAAACTAGCCACAGACTGCACACAGCACAGCCAGTGATTCTCACACAGAGTGCTACGTGGCGTTACCAATAAGAAAACCTGAACAGCCTACTTACACACTTCTATACATGGCTTACACTCCATACAAATATTTTCCGAAAGGACATCCCAACACTTAAATCTATGCTCGATGTTAACGAAATTCTCTTCTTCAGAAACGCTTTTACTGCCATTTCCAGTCTGCAATGTTATATACTCTTATATACTTCGACCACCATAAGTTATTTTGCTCCCGAAAGAACAAAAGTCATTTACTACTTCATGTGTCTCATTTCATAATCTAATTCCCTCAGCATCATCTGATGAATTTCCATTACATTCTATTATCTTCATTTTAATTTTGTAGACGTTCATCATATATCCTCTTTTCAAGACTCTGTCCTTTCCATTCCACTGCTCTTCCAAGTCCTTTGATATCTCTGACAGAATTACAATGTCATCGGCAAACCTCAAAGGTTTTATTTATTCTTACTGAACTTTAAATGCAACTACAGATTTTTCTTTTTCTTCCTTACCTGCTTTCTCGATATACATATAGAATAACATAGGGTATAGGCTACAATCCCGTCTCAATTCCTTCTCGACAATTGCTTCCGTTTCGTGCCCCTCGACTCTTATAACTGCCATTTGGTTTCTGTACAAATTGTAAATAGCCTTTCGTTGCCTGTATTTTCCTCTGTCACATTTAGAATTTGAAAGAGAGTATTCCAGTCGACATTGTAAATAGCTGTCTCTACGCCTACAAATGCTATATATGTAGGTCTGCTTTTCCTAAACCTGTCTTCTATGAGATGTCGTAGGGTCAGTATTGCCTCGCGTGTCCCTACATTTCTACGGAATCCAAACTGATCTTTCCCGAGGTCCTCTTGTACTAGTTTTCCCATTAATCTGTGAACGATCCTTGTTATTATTTTCCACCATGACATACTAATATGAGAATTCGGTAATTTTCACACTTGTCAGCACCTGCTTTCTTCGGAATTGGAATTATTATATTCTTCTTGATGTCTGAGGGTAATTCACCTGTCTCAAGATCTTGCACACCAGATGGAAGTGTTTTGTCATGGCTGGCTCTCCCAAGGCAATCAGTAGCTCTGACGGAATGTTGTTTACTCCCGGGGCCTTGTTTTGACTTAAACCTTTCAGTGCTCTGTCGCAATTGCCCACACAGTATTATATCTCCCTGCTCATCTTCATCTACGTCCTCTTCCATTTCCTTGGTATTGCTCTGAAGATCGTCTCCCTTGTAATAGACCCCCTATATACTCCTCCCACCTTTCTGCTTCCCCTTCTTTGCTTTGGACTGCTTTTCCATCTGTGATCTTGATATTCATACAGGTGGTTCTCTTTTCTCCAAGGCAGCATCTCTCTTACCCCTAGTGATATATGCTTCTACATCCTTACATTTGTCTTATAGCCATTCCTGCTTAGCCATTTTGCACTTCTCGTTGATCTCATTTTTCAGACGTTTGTATTCCCTTTCCCCTGCTTCATTTGTAGCTTTTTTGAATTTCTCCTTTCATCAGTTAATTCCAGTATCTCTTGTGTTACCCAAGGGTTTCTACTAGCTCTCGTCTTATTACATACTTGATCCCCTGCTGCTCTCCAATCATACAGCAGTCAAATTCACACTTTTATGAACATTCGTATTAATACTTAGGAGGACACAATTAGAAAGAATGGAAGAGAACCTCGAGGAGTCAACTCGCTGAACACGTGGAAACGAGACGTCGAGAAGTGACTGAATTAAACTGTAGGACTGTGACCATCTATAACAGAGAACTGTAACGTTACGGACTAATCTATCTTTGCTCAATGATCACTGTCACTTTAATGTATAGTATTGGAATATAGATGGCTGTTTATGACATTTTTTGGTTTTTGGAGTACATGTCCGTTTAAAAACTTGGTAGACTGTATTTACTATGTTTTCTTCCGTTTTGCGTTACTCTCAACTTCTTCTACGGACATGAGTGTCGTAATCCAGTACTGTTGAAAGAGTCGCACTCAGTACTGAGGTCAATTGAAGTGATAGTATGCACTTTTTTGCGACGAATCGGGGTAATACGCTACTGATAAACATGAGGGCTGGAGCGGTCAAGAGAGAATGAAACTGTTTAACAACTTCAGACGGTATCATCTGGCCTGGAGTGCCAATACTTTTAGTTATAATGCACAAATTTATCGTTAATAGCTTTCAATTTTGACCTCGAAGACGCTGTGTTATTGAATCTGTCCCTGTGCCATAACCAAAACAAAGTCTATTCGCCCAATATTGTCATAAGCATAGTGAGGAGACAGTGTCACTTGTTAAAGTCAAATAACTGATAGCTGGCTGAGCTGGTAAGGAGATGAAACTGGTCTCTACAATAAATATTAAAGGTTGATAACGATTATAGTTCAAGATCCGACCGAGTGTTGTCCATTCTCCACCACATCTTATTCTTTTATTTCACGCTTTCTGGTTGTACACAGTTAATGACGTAACTGCTTGCCGATTCGTCTCATTTGAGGACTAACGTGGTTAGAAACAGTAATTATTGTCTATAGCCAATACTAGAAGCAACTCTAATATAGATGCTGGTTCTCCTCGCGCAGACGACAAATGATCATGTTCAATCGTACACTCAACCAAAATTTATGAATCGCTGGTTATTGGGATATCAGTTATACATGCAATTAAAAGGATTACATGTTAATACACTTCAGGGTTTCTTACCGTTAACCGGAATAATTATTTTTCATCTTCATACAGGTTATACCTCATGCTCTTCTTTGAAACTCCACAATGTGTCTTTACAAGTGCATTTGGCTAAGATATCGTTTTCCAACTGGCTTTAATTTCAGCAGAGATATACAGTATTCTTCCACATTCCAAATGTTTTAACTCATATAATAAATACCAACTGTTTTAACTCATATAATAAAAGTTTAGCACGTCCTGAAAGAGACAGCATACAATATTAATGATGTGTCGACAGAAGTGCCGACACAGTGTTATTTTGAGGGGGCCGATAGGCACGCTATCTAACGCAGACGGGCGTGAAGTCTGGAACAGGATAACTATTGAATGGTAGCAAGAAAAGTACGTAGCTGCTTTATACTTAACTTTAATGACTCCTTGTGATACATCTCTCTTGACTATACAAATGCGACTCGTAAGATACATGCACTGTTACAATTGGCGCCTTGCTAGGTCGTAGCCATGGACTTAGCAGAAGGCTATTCTAACTGACTCTCGGCAAATGAGAGGAAGGCTTCGTCCGTATGATCGCTAGCAATGTCGTCCGTACAACTGGGGCGAGTGCTCTCTCGTATATCGAGACCTGCCTTGTGGTGGCGCTAGGTCTGCGATCACACAGTGGCAACACGCGGGTCCGACATGTACTAATTGGACCGCGGCCGATTTAAGCTACCACCTAGCAAGTGTGGTGTCTGGCGGTGACACCACAATTAACAACTTACGTAACATCCCTTATTCATTCAATTATTGCATCATATAATCATAATCGCGAAAGAACAGCCTTTATCGCACCCAAGATCGCTCCGGACGAACATCTATCAAGAGAAAAACCAGAAAAACCCTTCCTAGTTCCTCATTGAGCAAAACCATTATTATAATAAATAACTAAAAATTAATTGTATACTGTACGATGCATCGGATAGAAGGAAAATTTATCGGTGATACTGCGAAATTTCGGTATCACTGCCATTGATCGCATTCTCATTGTTCGGTAGTGTCACGACACAATCTGAACTAAGCTGTAGCGTTACAAATTGATTAAACCTCAAATAATAAGCAAAGAAAAATTGAAATCTCAAGGAAATATGTATTTGCATCTTAGTTTGGAAGTTAATGGTGGTGGTGTGCTTTGTTATGGCAAGCATCTTAATGCCTGATGTGTAACTCGAGACAATGTGAGTAACGATAGGCGTCAAATATAGGCGTCAAATTGTAATTGGATGTTTTCTTACATTATCAGTTATCAATGAGCTGAAACATTTCAGAGAAAGTCCGAAAACTAATGAGTGTAAATTTTTTGCTCGTGCAATAGTGATTCAGGGATGGTTCAACATGCAATCTATACAGTGAGAGACGCAATGATTGGAATGGATCACAGGTTCAAAGAACCCTGTCACATTTTACGAAACGTCATTTCAGAAAATTATCTCGTATAGTTAGTGAAACAACCCGTCAGCAAGGGTAACACTAGCAAATGAAAAAGCAGAACGTTTCAATTCATTGCACTAAGAGAAAGTTATAAGTTATAAGAGTCGAGGGGCATAAAACGGAAGCAGTGGTTGGGAAGGGAGTGAGACAGGGCTGTAGCCTCTTCCCGATGTTATTCAGTCTGTATATCGAGCAAGCAGTAAAGGAAACAGAAGAAAAATTCGGAGTAGGTATTAAAATTCATGGAGAAGAAATCAAAATTTTGAGGTTCGCCGATGACATTGTAATTCTGTCAGAGACAGCAAAGGACTTGGAAGAGCAGTTGAACGGAATGGACAGTGTCTTGAAGGGAGGGTATAAGATGAACATCAACAAAAACAAAATGAGAATAATGGAATGTAGTCGAATTATATCGGGTGATGCTGAGGGAATTAGATTAGGAAATGAGACACTTAAAGTAGTAAAGGAGTTTTGCTATTTAGGGAGTAAAATAACTGATGATGATCGAAGTAGAGAGGATATAAAATGTAGACTGACAATGGCAAGGAAATCGTTTCTGAAGAAGAGAAATTTGTTAACATCGAGTATAGATTTAAGTGTCAGGAAGTCGTTTCTGAAAGTATTTGTATGGAGTGTAATCATGTATGGAAGTGAAACATGGACGATAAATAGTTTAGACAAGAAGAGAATAGAAGCTTTCGAAATCTGGTGCTACAGAAGAATGCTGAAGATTAGATGGGTAGATCACATAACTAATGAGGAGGTATTGAATAAAATTGGAGAGAAGAGGAGTTTGTGGCACAACTTGACAAAAAGAAGGGACCGGTTGGTAGGACATGTTTTGAGGCATCAAGGTATCACAAATATAACATTGAAGGGCAGCGTGGAGGGTAAAAGTCGTAGAGGGAGATCTAGAGATGAATACTCTAAGCAGATTCAGAATGATGTGGTTGCAGTAAGTACTGGGAGATGAAGAAGCTTGCACCGGATAGAGTAGCATGGAGAGCTGCATCAAACCAGTCTCAGGACTGAAGACCACAACAACAACAACAACAAGAGAAAGGAATGGCAGAGCGCAAAGCTATTGCGGCATCCCATCAAGACTTAATAATTGTTAGGAACGATTCTTCATGACGTTATATATACAGCTTGTTCCAGTCTATACGGCCATTTTAAGTGTTTGCCTACATCCTCAGCAACCATGTCGTAAATACCAAGCATTCTAAATATAAAATTTCCTAACGCTATCTAATTGGAAAGCCAAAAATTTATCTCTGGAGGACCATTGATATTAGTAACCTGCTTACGCAATCTAATGTCAATATCGGAGTTAACAATGATGAATAAGTATTATGAACCAGCGAACAAAATTTTTAGAACCAACCCGACATACTAATCAACATGTAAATTAATATGCAGAAGAGATTTCTCCTCCTTAATTTTACCGACATAATGCCTAGTCTTTCTGCTGTTTGAAACAAAAGTATGAAGGATTATTTATTTTGTCTACAATATGAGTGAAAACCATTAAACAAGCTTTATTTCACAAAAAGTATTTAATCGTGGCTTTAAATTTTATTATGTAACTATGAATTACTTATGAAAAAAAAATTAAATATATCGAAAATTCTCATTTGAAACCTTATTTCCTTAACTGCAATTTTTATTTTTATTTTCTACTTTTTATTGACGTTTAGCTTGTGGAAGGATGTAGAATGAATCTGGCGGCGCCGTTTCCAAAGGAAACGTGTTGGTGTTTGCCAGAAGTCATGTAGATTCTGGCGTTGACGTAGATTTCCTACATTCAACCGTTTACGTATCTCAACATGTGCCGAGGAAATGGAGTCCGGAGTTTAAATGCTCTTTGCGTTCAGTATCAATGAGTCAAGTTTTAAACTGGTTTTCGCAGGTGTACCACCAGCGAATGTTTGCTTATTCTAACGAGAAAACTTTCCGACCGGAGCCAGAAACATTAATAGCTTTCGCCGCAAGCAGACTGCCTCTGGGCTGAAAGATCGCGCGTTTCCGCTAGCGCGTTTCCGCTGCAAAAGCGGCGTAAACGTTTCTGATGGTTGCTTCTGTGGGCGTATTTAAGCCGAAGAGTGGATATCGACTTTCAGATGTGGGGAACCGTTAGAAATCAGAGCAAACTAGTGTTATTTCTCGTTCAAAATCCGCAATCAAGAGTGCAATCGAAGTAAGTGGTTTAGCACTCGTGCATTCAAATATACGATATGATGGGTGATTCATTTTTCAAGATATAATTACAAGTTGGCATTCGTGGTGCGTGAGAAAACGTATTCAGCGGTTACAACTGAATGAAAGAAGGTTCCATTTCAACCAACAATCGGTAAGTACACTACTGGCCATTAAAATAGCTACACCACGAAGATGATGTGCTACAGACGCGAAATGTAACCGACAGGAAGAAGATGCTGTGATATGCAAATGATTAGCTTTACAGAGCATTCACACAAGGTTGGTGCCGGTGGCGACACCTACAACGTGCTGCCATGAGGAAAGTTTCCAACCGATTTCTCATACACAAACAGCAGTTGGCCGGCGTTGCCTGGTGAAACATTTTTGTGATGCCTCGTGTAAGGAGGAGAAATGCGTACTATCACGTTTCCAACTTTAATAATGGTCGGATTGTAGGCTATCGCGATTGCGGTTTATCGTATCGCGACATTGCTGCTCGCGTTGGCCGAGATCCAATAACCGTTAGCAGAATATGGAATCGGTGGGTTCAGGAGGGTAATACGGAACGCCGTGCTGGATCCCAACGGCCTCGTATCACTAGCAGTCGAGATGACAGGCATCTTATCCGCATGGCTGTAACGGATCGTGCTGGCACGTCTCGATTCCTGAGTCAACAGATGGAGACGTTCGCAAGACAACAACCATCTGCACGAACAGTTCGACGACGTTTGCAGCAGCATGGACTATCAGCTCGGAGACCATGGCTGCGGTTACCCTTGACGCTGCATCACAGACAGGATCGACTGTGATGCTGTACGCAACGACGAACCTGGATGCGCGAATGGCAAAACGTCATTTTTTCGGATGAACGCAGGTTCTGTTTACAGCATCATGATGGTCGCATCCGTGTTTGGCGACATCGCGGTGAACGCACATTGGAAGCGTGTATTCGTCGTATCACCTGGCGTGATGGTATGGAGTGCCATTGGTTAAACGTCTCGGTCACCTCTTGTTCGCATTGACGGCATTTTGAACATTGGACGTTACACTTCAAATGTGTTACTACCCTTGGCTCTACCTTTCATTCTATCTCTGCGAAATCCTACATTTCAGCAGGATAATGCGCAACCGCATGTTGTACGGGCCTTTCTGGGTACAGAAAATGTTCGACTGCTGCCCTGGTCAGCACATTCTCCAGATCTCTCACCCATTGGAAACGTCTGGTCAATGGTGGCCGAACAACTGGTACGTCACAATACGCCAGTCACTACTCTTGATGAACTGTGGTATCGTGTTGAAGATGCATGGGCAGCTGTACTTGTCTACGCCATCTAAGCTCTGTTTGACTCAATGCTCAGACGTATCAAGGCCGTTATTACAGCCAGAGGTGGTTGTTCTGGGTACTGATTTCTCAGGATCTATGCACCCAAAATGCGTGAAAATGTAATCACATGTCAGTTCTAGTATAATATATTTGTCCAATGAATACCCGTTTATTATCTGCATTTCTTCTTGGTGTAGCAAATTTAATGCCCAGTAGTGTAATTAAGCAATTTCTCATGTATCCTGGGACTACCTGTGATAACTTTACTTGTTGTCTTGCTTATTTCCTTTACGCTATATTGCCGTTGAAGTTTATTTTGAACGATGTGATTCCATTGCCACCACTCTTGAGTAGAAGATGAGCACATCCAAACCCGCCCACCCTGTCAGCCGCGCGGTCTAACGTTGCTGGCACGGTAGCTCAGTGTGTTTGGTGAGAAGGTTAGTCGCCTTCTGAAACAAAAAGCTGAGTAAATGGATCAACGATGAACTTGAATGGGTGTCATGGAACGTCCGCCCCGAACAAATGGAACGAACAACAAAGAACAAAATGAGATAAAACTTTTCTACGATTAATTATAAAAATAATCGCGCTGCTCCCCGTGCGGGAAGGCGTGCCGGACCCTGGCTCGAATCCGCCCGTCGGATTAGTCTCGAGGTCCGGTATGCCGGCAAGCCTGGGGATGGTTTTCACTCGGTTTTCCATGTGGCTAGGCGAATGCGGTGTGGGTCCCCTTGCACTATGTCCCAGTTGCACTATGTCGGCGATTGCTGCGCAAAATCTGTCTCCACGTACGCGTACACCATAATTACTTTACCTCGCAAACACTTGGGGTTACACTCGTCTAGTAGACCGAGCGAGGTGGCGTAGTGGTTAGCGCACTGGACTCGCATTCGGGAGGACGACGGTTCAATCCCGTCTCCAGCCATCCTGATTTAGGTTTTCCGTAATTTCCCTAAATCGTTTCAGGCAAATGCTGGGATGGTTCCTTTGAAAGGGCACGGCCGATTTCCTTTCCAATCCTTCCCTAACCCGAGCTTGCGCTCCGTCTCTAATGACCTCGTTGTCGACGGGTCGTTAAATCCTAACCACGACCACCACCACCGGGGTTCGGTGTGGGGCGGCGGTGTGGTCGGTGGACTGATGTGGCCTGTTGTGGGGTCGTGAACCACACAAGGCTAGTGCAGGAAGAAACCTCTCTGTCATTTCTAGGTTCCCGGTTCAATACACAACACGCACACGCACATCGAAACCCAGGCCAATGTTGCAGAAGCAAAAGGCAACTTACGTTGTTTTGGCAGGCGTTCGAGGCACTGTAACTGATGTTGACTATACTGGATGTAAGTGCGAGAAGAGAAATACGAACTTTATGAGTGGAACAAATTGTAGAAGAAAATTTTTCGCGTCTGAGAGCATCCCCTAGGGAATGGTTCATGCGACAAATCTAGGTAGCACTGTATGCAGTCCTGAAGCATCGACTGCACACCGCCGAGCGGAATCAAGAAGGCGCTGACACGCGCGCCAGTGGAAAAAACGGGCATCGCGACACCTCCAGTGAGCCAGAGTTCAGCGCCCTCTGTCAACGCCAATTTAATAAGCCGCTCATCGCTGGTCGGCCCTAGTTCGGTCGCGACTTAGAGAGCGTCAGTACTGAGTAACAGGAAGACGTAATTTAGCCTAGTTTCTACGAACAGTAATAGAGAATACAGTACTTGTATGTAGGAGGCATAGGAATCACAGGTATCAACAGAAGTTAAGTCAGATTTATTATCATTTTCCAAATAAAGAGTTATATTAATCTTCAAATGCCGGCCGAAGTGGCCGAGCGGTTCTAGGCGCTATAGTGTGGAACCGAGCGACCGCTACGGTCGCAGGTTCTAATCCTGCCTCGGACATAGATGTGTGTGATGTCCTTAGGTTAGTTAGGTTTAAGTAATTCTAAGTTCTAGGGGACTGATGACCTCAGCAGTTAAGACCCATTGTGCTCAGAGCCACTTGAACCATTTTACCTTGAAACGTTTTGTACAGATAATTTTGGTTTCCTGCCAACGGCCATCGCAACTTCTATCCGTCCTTGTTTGTGTCGGTACTTATTCCCACAGTAGTCGACGCAACACACTGAACAACGTTACACGACGACTATCCGAAGTATGAATTTCACAAAAGTCGAGCTTTGTCTGCAGATGACCGATTGTGGGTAATTTGAGGAAACGCAACGTACGTTCTATGTTACTTTCTCGTGATGGCATATTGCGCTACGTTAACAAGGAGATCCCAAGTACCATAATCACCTGGACAGTGGCCTTAACTCATAGTCAAAAGCAAAGTAAAGGATGTATACAGAGTCATCGAAATAAGGACCGCGGCTTTTGAAAGACTTTTACTAAATAACTGACAGTATGTACAGTGTACTAATAGATAAGCTGTACGTGTTCGTTAGGCAGGCGTATGAGTATTACAGGCGTATGTGCGAAACGAATGAG
The DNA here is from genome assembly GCF_023864345.2 of Schistocerca serialis cubense. NCBI lineage: Eukaryota > Metazoa > Arthropoda > Insecta > Orthoptera > Acrididae > Schistocerca > Schistocerca serialis. Next base: position 195,931,834 of record NC_064638.1, on the reverse strand, counting down.
AAATTTAAATCCAGTGCCATAGCCACAAAATACAAAAATTATCTTTAAAAAGAGAGCAGGAGATATGGGGTGTGCAGTAAGATACTACACAAAGATCACTGGTACCTCACGAAATTTATACCTCCTGTGTATCAGACATCCTAAAGAAACGTGAAGGCAGAAACAGAAGAAAATAAGAGTGAAGATGTTCTTTGTGACATAGTAAAAGTGGCTACACCTGACACATTTTCCTTGCGTACTTTTCTCCTTCTTTTCTCTACTACCTTCTTACTGATACACGGTGAAGTCTTAGTTCTTTACGCTTATCAGCGTCTCTACCTTTTCGTTTTGATGAGGCTTCAAACCTTCATGTAGCCTACGAGTTTACCGTAGAAAACACGTGAAAAATATCAAACCGGTATCCAGATGAACGACTGACCTGCCAGAAGGGTTTATTCTTACGAACCAATCTTTCGGTCCACTTTCTTGGTTTAACACAGCTCTGTTTCTACTGTTATGCACAATGTAATTATTTGACAGATGCAACTAGTACGCCTCAGCTCTGTAGTCACCTTCCGCTGCAGATTGTATAAATTCCCAGGAATGAGGAACAAATCTATTAATATGAGATAGATGATCTTATTCCGGAATAACCTGAACCGTAAACTGCAAGGTGTGACTCTGAGTTTGGTCTTTCAGCATCTAACGAAGATAAAAATCAAACTATTGACCTATTTTATGAATAATTTTATCGTTCAACAATACAGTCACTGCATCCTGCTTAATTAGTTCGCATGTGATTATTATAATAATAATTTCGTAATGTACCAATTCGGAATTATTTTGACAGAAGCGATTTGAATAAAGATGTAACTATACTGCCTAAGTAAAGACTTAATTAACAGAACGAGAATTATAATGCTCAGTTTGGACTGCTCAGCTGGGATTGTGGTTGAATATTATTAGTACTTCACTGAAATAATAATAAGATAATGAAATAATACAGTGGTCAGTCATAAACTGGACAACTCGATTTTGAACTTGTCAATGAGAAGTACATTCATGCAAGAGCCAACAATACTTGTTCGGGTGACGTCAATCGCTAATGCGACGGAAGGACATTTTGCACTGCGGGGATTATGGATTTAGTTCTCTCAAAATCTGGAGTCAAAAAAGTATAATTACATAATGCGGTGATTAACAGAATGACAAATGAGTGAATAACTGCAGTACGCAGCACGGCAGTTGTTAAACTGTGTGATCTCACTGTAACTCTTAATACGAGTAATTTAAGCAGATAACTTTTTAAAAATGCCGAAACATCATTAATAATGTCCCTTCATTTCCTTAATGACACCTTTAGATCAGCAACAAGGCACTACTGGACGGTAGAATACGACAGCCAAGACATCCTACAAGCAAATGGCAATGAACATTCAATTTATTTAATATACTTGAATAAAAAAACGAAATCACTTCATTTCCCAAATTATGTTCTAGCAACTAGGTTTTGCAAACATTAATCAAATCTTTGACTGTTGTTGTTATTCGTATTTGGTTAAATGAATTTAATTGTTTAGAACCGACCTGAAATTTCTAACATGGAAAGATTTTTATTTTACTTTCTTGTAACATTACCGAATTGAATTAATTTTCAACGTCTTCAGTTGCGGAATGGAGTTCCGAATACAGGGCAATAGGACTTGGATCCTGTTCCAGGGAAAATGATTATCACTATCTAATTGTATATTTCGTACAAATTAGTAAATTTTTAGTTTCATTTTATTTTAATTTTTTTAACATGATGTGATTAGTGCCATCAGACGCTTTGTTACAACGAACCAGGGTTTCTCATATGCGGTAACTTTGTAACATCATGGATAGCAAAGAAATAACTACTCTAATAAGTTAAAAATTTTTGTAACATAGCTGCACAACAGCAACGGTTTCACGTAATAAAATTATAAACAGCTGACCAGTTGCTATGGATATCTTTATCCATTGCAACTGGTCGGCTGTTTATAATTTTATTACTTTAATATGTCTAATAGTATTAAAATGACTTGAAGGTCTACAGTGACAATGTGGGTAAAAAATACAGACCAATAAATTTAATACTGGCACAACTTGTTATACCACTGTTGGTGCTGCTGATATTCCCGAACCGGATTGTTGATTCATTCTCACGGTCTCATCGTCAACGGAATGTTAGACCATAAATCTTTCTTTCTCATGTTTCACGTGTAACAATACGAAGAACTACTGAAAATTCCTCTTCCACACAGCGTAGCACTCTGTCTTCCCACTAGCGATTCCTTAAAGTTCGCAGTTCTCATCGGTTATGGTTTTATGGTGTCGCATGCCATATTTTCCTTAGAGACTAGAGTTTCGAACATCGTCCGCGTTGTCGGATTTTTCATATGTGCGCGCATGACGAAGGACAGTCTCACAGTTACACTAGATTTACCATTTCTTTCTATAATCATCTACAGCTACAAATCATAACGTCTACTCGATATCGGATTGTAAGACAAAGTGCAGTCTTACAGATATTAGCATAACTTTATCGGTGTACACACAACCTTATCAGTGATGATAAGAAATACGTCGCGAAAGACTTCGTAGCCATCTTATCAGTGATGCATTAGCGAAATTCCCTGTTATAACTCCTCAAGATGATCGACTACATGTTGCTGCTGCACATGAAATAAAAAAAAACAATAATATTGTACGAACAACGAATCGCAGGTTCTCGTATTACAAGTCCAGGTTTATCTCACACTAGGTGAAGGTTTGTAATGTGATGTTAACTCTCCCCTCTACACCCCCACCCCCATCATCCCACCACAAAGGCTGCCTGTACCAAGTATCTCGTCATTCCTTAGTACTTCTGTATCTAATTTCTTTGCGTATTTGTTCTTCCTGACTAATCTCTCAAAATTTCAGGCTACTCTTCATCACTACTAAATTCTTATCTGAATCTGTGTCTGCTCCTGGGTATGCCTTTCGCTCCAGTATCTGATTTTCGGAATCTCTGACCATGATGTACTCTAACTGAAATCTTCCTCTATCACCCGACCTTTTCCAAGTATACCTCCTCCTTCTGTGATTCATGAACAGAATATTCGCTATTAGTAGTTGAAATTCATTACGGAACTCAATTAGTCTTTCTCCTCTCTCATCCCTCTTCGCAAGCCCATATTCTCCTGTAACCTTTTCTTGCACTCCTTTCCCTGCACCTGCATTCCAGTCCCCCAAGACTATTAGATTTTCATCTCCCTTGAAGTACTGTATTACACTTTCGAAATCCTCATGTACTTCCTCTACCTCTTTGTCTTCAGCTTTCGACGTCGGCATGTATACCTGGACTATCGTTGTCGGTGTTGGTTTGCTATCGATTCTGATAGGAACAACGCTGCCACTGAACTATTCACAGTAACACACTCTCTGCCCTACCTCACTATTAATAACGAGTCCTACTCCCGTTATACGATTTTCTGCTGCTGTGATAGTACCATAAACTCCTCTGACGAAAAATCTTGGTATTCTTTCCATTTAACCTGGATTGAGCCTTTGCATTTCCTTTTACAGATTGTCTAACTTCCCTACCACGTGAAAGCCATACATAATGTAAAAATGAATGCATGTGCAGGATGAAAATTATTGAACTATTTGAAATTAACTCGTAATAACTTCTGGACGGCTGCCGTTAGGACGTTCAAACTTCATTGTTGGCCGTGAGGCATGGTCGGAATTAGTATGCACTGGCTGACGGTCTTATTTTTGGTTGTAGCGAACAGGCACACAGACATACCCGTACCGAAAACCAAAGTACCCTACGCCACACACCAGTCTCGAAAGCGAGTTAATATTGCAGTGTCATCCATTTCCTACACCAAGTACCTATTCTCCGCCACCCACCAGAAAAGAAAGCTATTTAATACCGAACGGTAGGTGAAGGCTTTGGAAGATGATTTCGTCCCCAATATCCAAAGTGAACCTTATTTCGACAAGACATGGTTCATACATCTCTTTTTCCAACTAACTGCATAGTACACAGTATCATTACTAGGAATAAGAACAATATACATAAAGATTTAAAACCACTTACTCTTGCCCAGAAAGGAGTCCAGTATTCAGCAACGCATATTTTCAATAAGTTAGCAGCAACCATTAAGAGTTTAGTTTCATACAAGTCACAATTTAAACATAATTTAAAACAATTTTTGGTGGCCAACTCCTTCTATTATATCCATGAGTTTCTCAACAAGTGCTGTAGAGTATTTTAATGAAAATTTATGATATTTTAATTTTTGACAATACTTGGCTGTAACAGCCAAGTAACTATCTACTGTGTGAATGATGGATGTATGGAAAGCAGATGTAAGTCTTAAGTCTATAAATAGTGGAAGTTTAATTTTAAATCTTGTATATAATCTGACTTTTCTTGACTGAGGATCCCTGAAATGAATATTTTCTTTAATGTTTGACCATACTTGGTTGTAATATCCAAGAAACTAGCAAATGTCTGAGCGATGCATTACATGAAAGCAGATGTAAGTATTAAATCTGTAAATATTAGAAGTTTAAATTTAATTCATGTACATAATTTTACTGACTGAGGATCATTAAAATTAATGAAACTTAGGTTTTTCCAATTACATTTTTGTAATGTGTTTATCTGACATGTTCCACACCCAGGAGGATTCCCTCTTTTATGGGTCTATGGAATGACTAATTAATCTAATCTAATCTAATGCAAGAAGGAACTCGACCTCATCGAAGCAGGAGAGTGTTTGATGTCCTCGACGAGCACTTGCAGGTCTGCTTCTGGCTCTGGAGTACCCAGAGGCCTCTGGCATAGGCCTCAATTGGCCACCATATTCTTCAGATATGAAAACATGCGACTCCTTTTTGGGGGTTATATTAAAGACAAGGTTTACAGCAATGACCTCAAATTCATTTCTGAGCTGAAAACAGCCATTCAGGAGGTCATAGACACTTGAGCGGATCATGCTGAATTTCGCTATTCATCTGTTCCCCATCATCATCATCAATGATGGCGGGCGTACCGAACGTGTTATAATCTAAATCCAAATACCTATGGTGTCATTTAAATGTTGAACAACGTGTGTGCACGCCGTAATTTGTAATTAATTTACGTTTTTTCCCTATAGTTCAATAATTGTCACCCTGCATGTACATATGGTCCACTCTGCTCTTTAACCACCGGACCTATTTCAATCAAACTTGGTGCATATATTCTTCACTGTCATGAAACAATCGCTGTGAGGGTAAGAACCGTCTACCTACCATTGAAGGTATGACGTCATAAACAAAAAAAACTGCCGTACTAAGTATGACGTTTAAATTTATTACGTGTGTGCTACTATCTCTGTTAGCAATCGTAGACAGTATCTATACATCCCAGTAAATTTACCTACAAAACTAAATCATGGTACACACATATACTTCAGAAGATAAGAAGTCATAAACACTGAGATGCGTGAAGTTTTGATACGTGTATTCTTTTCTGCTAAGACACCGATGAAGTCGAGTGAAAATACTGGAATCCATGAGAACTGGTAGCGCTTTTGACAGCTTTCAACATTGAAACGCTAACGGCTGTAGGTGAAAGTAATAGCCTTCTGTAGGTCTATGAAGAGACGTTGTCGTAGAGACGTTTGCAAATTCGCGATGTAGACACGCGAAACACGCGCGCCCTGCGTAATGAAAGCTTCCTAATATCAAAGGCTTTTTTCCGGAATACATGAAAATGATTTTTTTTCGACGTTACGCTTCAAACAGAGTTCCTTTATGCCCTCATATCTAACAGAAAATTCGAAAAACGAATACCCGGGGATTGCAGGGTACGTCAGATATTTACTGAATATGTTTCCTGCCGATTTAAATTCTTCTAACATTAATAATTTTACTTTTCTGAACGGATAACATACATTTTAAGTAACGTTTCAATACGAAGCAGCTTTCAAATAAACCTGAGATTTTTTCATCCTTTTTCCCTGTAATGCTATGTGATTCTGAAGTAAAAAATCGGATTTTTATGTATATTTTTTGGTCCCTACTAATATGTGGCATTTTAAACTATTGGTACTCTGGCTTCATGATGTTTCAACGTTTTGTGTATGGTCTGAATGTCCAACTCTCATTATTTGTAAATATGTGAGTGTGTTGCATTTTGCAACACACTTCAGATTTTTGTCTGTATCCATCCCTTTAATGCAAGCTTAATACATTTTCTTATTTCATTTTGAAATAATAGCATTCGTTCTATGCGTTTTTCAATCTTCTTCCGAAATTACAGAACTTACTCCTGAAAAGTAATGTGAAAAAAATATTACAACGTATAACTCTTGTTATGGTGGTTTTCAGTCCTAGGACTGGTTTGATGCAGCTCTTCATGATACTCTGTGTAAACCTCTTCATCTGCTGCGAATACATAGAAAGAAAGATCCTTTATCATTTTGCTACAATATAGCAGGTCAGCAACTGGAAGCAGTTAATTCCATAAATTATCTGGAAGTACGCATTAAGAGTGATTTAAAATGGAATGATCATATAAAGTTGATCGTCGGTAAAGCAGATGCCAGACTGAGATTCATTGGAAGAATCCTAAGGAAATGCAATCCGAAAACAAAGGAAGTAGGTTACAGTACGCTTGTTCGGCCACTGCTTGAATACTGATGAGCGGTGTGGGATCCGTACCAGATAGGGTTGATAGAATAGATAGAGAAGATCCAACGGAGAGCAGCGCGCGTCGTTACAGGATCATTTAGTAATCGCGAAAGCGTTACGGAGATTATAGACAAACTCCAGTGGAAGACTCTGCAGGAGAGACGCTCAGTAGCTCGGTACGGGGTTTAGTTAATGTTTCGAGAACATACCTTCACCGAAGAGTCAAGCAGTATATTGCTCCCTCCTACGTATATCTCGCGAAGAGACCATGAGGATAAAATCAGAGAGATTAGAGCCCACACAGAAGCATGCCGACAATCCTTCTTTCCACGAACAATACGAGACTGGAATAGAAGGGAGAACCGATAGAGGTACTCAGGGTACCCTCCGCCACACACCGTCAGGGCGCTTGCGGAGTATGGATGTAGATGTAGATGTAGATGTAGGTGTAGATCTCCGATAACTACTTTAATTTACATCGTTTTGAATCCGCTTACTATATTCAACTCTTGGCCTCCCTCTACAATTTTTACCGCCCACACTTCCCTCCGGTACTAAATTGGTGATCTCGTGACGTCTCAGAACATGTCCTACCTACTGATCCCTTCTTTCTGTCAGGTTGCGCCACAAATTTCTTTCCTCCGCAAATCCGTTCAGTACCACCTCATCAGTTACGTGACCGACCAATCTAACCTTCAACATTCTTCTGTAGCACCACATTTCGGCAGCTTCTATTCTATTATTGTCTAAACTGTTTATCGTCAATATTGCACTTCCATATACTTTTACGCTCCATACAAATAATTTCAGAAAAGGCTTCCTAACACTTAAATCTACATCGTATATTTAAAAATTTCCATACTTCAGAAATGCTTTTCTTGCTTTTGCCTGTCTACGTATTATATCCTCTCTCCTTCGGTCAAAATAACGAAACTCATCTACTACTCTACGTCTCTCGTTTCCTAATCTAATCCCTTCAGCATCAACTGCTCTCTCAAACTGAAAACGGCTGCAGTCGAAAAAATATTGACAATATGTTTTATATAAGTCTCTGTGATACATTATTACACTACTATATACCAATAATCAGTAAGTGAACTCAGATTAAGATGTGTTATTCAAAACATTTTTAAATGAAAGCTGTTTGTACCTAATAAAAATTTCCATTTCCAAGACAGGTAAAATTGTAGAAGTACTAAAGAAATTCAGTTCATTTGAAAATATCACGCGTTCCACGGTAAAGAGACCTTTTGTTTCAAGGTACAGTGTTGCGCACTACAGCCAAACTGTCTAAAAGTTGTGTAACTAGTTAAAAAAAAATATAGAGAATTTTACTCACCATAAAACTCTGCAATATCCTCAAAGAGATTTGATACAGCATACATCACGCAAAGATGTACAACCCGTACTATTTAGAAAAGCTACACAGATCACAACCTCATGTCTCACAATAAAAAAGCAGTAGAAAATGCCCTTAACTTTTTGTGTCGGTCTCTAGTGCACGGACGTTCATGTGATTCAAAAAACTGTGAATAGACTGAATCAGTGACCAACAAACAACATGTGTTCGTAGGTACACCATCCTCCAGGCACAAGATATTGCCCTACCTCATTCATATACATATCTCTTCTCATTTCTTTTTCCAACAGGCTGCTAGCTTTTTAAGCAGTAAGAATGTTTATATAGATTTCTAATTTGTAAACGTCCGTTGCAGTTTTGGTAGCGGTTATTAAGTACTTCACACGTCTATCACTAAGGATATGTTTAAGGTTGTGTTTGCCTTGAGCATTATGGAATGTTAGCAGGCTGTTAGGCAAAGAAATTGTCATATCTCACGTAGGTGTATCTTTGATAAGATGTTTATAGAAACCCTTTCATTAGTAATAATTGAGAGTTCTTTAATGCCTTAAGAATACTCTTTCAGACTTAACAGTTGTACGTCTCACGACAGAAAAAGGAAGAGATTACTATTACCTGTACAGGAAATTTACGTATAGTCAACTTCGGAAATGATAAAGCAAGAGATGCAAAAATTACAGCAGTAGAAAGCGATTATTTCGTGAAAGAGATATTCAGCTAAGTTCTATGTAACAGGAATGAATAAAAAGTGTAAGGAGGAAGTGAATACGACGGTTAAACCGTAGATAACCTCTACTTTAAGGTAGAGTTCTTAGAAGAAGTGAATGACATGCTGAGTTTAAGCAGCGATCTTTATGTCTGAAAATGTACAGAGAAAACACCAACATAATATAACAACGACTGATAAAACCTTTGAAGCGAATGACTAATAACTCACTGTATAATCTAACTGAACAGACAAAAAGTTCCACTCACCAAGAGGATGCGGGAGAACGGACATACAAATCAATCATTCCTTCTCATCCCGTCCGGTGAGTTTCCAGAGCTCTGCTGCTTTTCCTATACTTGAACAGTCCGTTTCCTTCACCCCTGTTTCTTTCTCTTCAACTCTACTGAGGGAATAAGTCCGGGGCTTGCCATCTGCAGTACCTTTTGTATGTGAATTCTACCGTCGCTTGGTGAGTAGCTTTCTTCTCTATACAATTACATTACATTTTAAAAAACTGGTCATTTTCATTAATAACTGACTGTTATTATACGTAAAAAAACTTCTGGAAAATATTTTGGAATTAGAAAATAAATTGCGCTAGAAGAACCAGCAACGTAAAATAATTTAGTTATTTCTAACGAGCTGGTTCACTGAAGCTTTGTTGGTGGATAATTTCCGCAAGCTACTAACACGTCAGAAATTTCTATAATTACGCACTTGTATGCGTCAGGCACTGAACATTAACTTAGTTATGCACCATACTGAATACATACAGGTAATGAATTTAACTAAAATTAAATTAAAATCTCTAGCGAGATAGAAGAATACTCATCTGTGTAGTTCGCTGATAGAACAAGCTCTTCACTAACCTGGACGCGTGACTGCAGGAATAACCACACTGGTAATCGTAAATAAACACATTTCTTTCCCAGGAAACTGCTGTTTACCGTATTCGTAAAACATGTTATCGGTCGTATTTGGAGACCAGCTTCATTACGAGTTACTCGCCGGAAACTAGCCATTTATTTCCAGAATTAGACACAAAAAGCTTGCATTTCGCATCACCTGCTTCCAATTACTCTTCGGTAAATAATGGTTCAATTTTTACTGTCTCTGTTTTCCATTCACTTTTTATCCTATCAACCGTTCTCATTTTCCGAAGAGTCAGAACATCGATAAAGTCTTAAATACTCTAATAAGTGTCTTGGTGTGCGTGGTAACGGGTTCCATGTCATCGCACTTTTCATTTATCGAACATATTTGTTTACGTTATGTGTTACTTGCCCAAATTCCGGTTGATAGGCGTCGCTTCTTAAGAGTTGCGGATATGTTTGACATCTACATGTTAGAAACCAGACTAATGTTCTAAATAAAAGTATTACCTCTATTTAGAACAGAATGATTCACACTTTACATTGTATACCCTAAGACAAAGAAAAGATGCATGACGAATGAATTATCTGAATGGGACGGAAATTGGTATATGCAATTACGTATACCGACATGCACATGATTACATTTTCAGAGAAATTACATGATTTATTAAAGAGAATAAATTTCACAAATTGAGCAAGTCAAGAACTCGTTGGTCCACCTCTGGCCCTCGTGTAAGCAGTTATACCACTTGGCACTGATTGATAGAAGCGATGGGTGTCCTCCTCAGGGATATCGTGCCAAATTCTATCCTACTGTGGCGTTAGATTGTCAAAATTCCGATCTGGTTGGACGGTCCTGCCCTAATGTTCGGAACGTTCACAGTTGCGGAGACATCCGACGACCCTGCTGGCCAAGGTAGAGTTGGCCAAGCACGGAGACAAGCAGGAGAAACTCTCGCCATGTAAGGCCAGGCATTACATTTCTGAAACGTAAGCGCAGGGTGGCTTGCCATGAAGGGAAACAAAAGTGGGAGTAGAGTATTGTCGACGTGCCCCTATACTGTAAGAGTGCCGAGGATGACAACCAAAGGGGTCCTGATAAGAGATAAAATGCCTCAGACCATCGCTCCTGCTTCCTATAGTTCCATCTTGTAGCTCAAACTTGTCGGATCACTCCTGGCTGTCGGGCAGTATGCTGGTTGACAGTGGAATTTCATTGACTGGAGTAGAATTGTCTTCAGTGATAAGCCTCGCTTCGAACGGAGCCCCAATAACCAGCGAAGACTTGCCAAATAGATTGTCGCCCGCCATATGACCAGACAACCAGGAGTGATGGTCTAGGGTGTAATTTCATTTCGTAGCATGACATTTCCAGGGGCAGATGTGGACTTTGGCCAGAATCTGTGGGTTATGAACTCTAGATTAAAACTGTAGAATCTGCAAAAAGGTGGGACATTAAGAAGATGGGACCTGGATAAACTGACTAAACCAGACGTTGTAGAGAGTTTCGGGGAGAGCATTAGGGAACGATTGACAGGAATGAGGGAAAGAAATACAGTCGCAGAAGAATGGGTAGCTTTGAGGGATGAAATAGTGAAGCCAGCAGACGATCAAGTAACTAAAAAGACGAGGGCTAGTAGAAATCCTTGGATAACAGAGGAAATATTGAATTTAATTGATGAAAGGAGAAAATATAAAAATGCAGTAAATGAAGCAGGCAAGAAGGAATACAAAGGTCTCAAAAATGAGATCGACAGGACGGGCAAAGTGACTAACCACGGATAACTAGAGGACAAATGTAAGGATGTAGAGGCATATCTCACTAGGAGTAAGATAGATACTGCCTACAGGAAAATTAAAGAAACCTTTGGAGGAAAGAGAATCACTTGTACGAATATCAAGAGCTCAGATGGAAACCCAGTTCTAAGTAAAGAAGGGAAAACAGAAAGCTGGGAGGAGTATGTAGAGTGTCTATACAAGGGCGATGTATTTAAGGGCAATATTATGGTAATGGAAGAGGATGTAGGTGAAGATAAAATAGGAGATATGATAGTGCGTGAAGAGTTTTACATGGCACTGAAAGACCTAAGTCGAGACAAAGCGTCAGGAGTAGACAATATTCCATTAGCACCACAGACGGCCTTGGGAGAGCCAGTCCTGACAAAACTCTACCATCTGGTGAGCAAGATGTATGAGACAGGCGAAATACCCTCAGACTTCAAGAAGAATATTATAATTCCAATCTCAAAGAAAACAGGTGTTGACAGATTTAAAATTAGCGAACTATCAGTTTAATAAGTCACGGCTCCAAAATACTAACACGAATTCTCTACATACGAATGGAATAATTGGCAGAAGCCGACCTGGGGGAAGATCAGTTTGGGTTCCGTAGAAATGTTGGAACACGCGAGTAAATACTGACCCTACCACTTCTCTTAGAACATAGATTAAAGAAAGGCAAACCTACGTGTGTAGCATTTGTAGACTCAGAGAAAGGTTTAGACAACCCTCTTTCAAATTCTAAACGTCACAGAGAAAAATAAAGGGAGCGTAATGCTATTTACAATTTTAACCGAAACCACATGGCAGTTATAAGAGTCGAGGGGCATGAAAGGTAAGCAGTGGTTGGGAAGGAAGCGAGACAGGGTTGTAGCCTTTCCCCGATGTTATTCAATCTCTATGTTGAGCAATCAGTAAAGCAAGCAAAAGAAAAATTCTAAGTATGTATTAAAATCCATGGAGAAGAATTAAAACTTTGAGCGTCAACGATGATATTGAAATTCTGTCAGAGCAAAGGACTTAGAAGAGCATTTGAACGTAGTTAACAGTGTCTTGACAGGAGGATATAAGATGAACATCAACAAAAGCAAAATGATTATAATGGATGTAGTCGAATTAAGTCGGATGATTCTGAGGGAATTAGATTGGGAAATGAGACACTTAAAGTAGTAAATGCGTTTTGCTATTTGGGGAGCAAAATAATTGATGATGGTCGAAGTAGAGAGGTTATAAAATGTAAACTGGAAACTGCAAGGAAAGCGTTTCTGAGGAAGAGAAATTTGTTAACTTCGAGTGTAGATTTAAGTGTCAGGAAGTCGTTTCTGAAAGTGTTTGTATGGAGTGTAGCCATGTTTGAAAGTGAAACATGGAAGATAAATAACTTAGACAGGAAGAGAACAGAAGCTTTCGAAACGTGGTGCTACAGAATAATGCTGAAGACTAGATGGATAGATCACATAACTGATGAGGAGGTATTGAATAGAATTGGGGAGAAGAAAAATTGTGGCACAACTCGACTAGAAGAAGGGATGTGTTCTGAGGCATCAAGGGGTCACAAATTTCATACTGCAGGGCAGCGTTGAGAGAAAAAGTAGAAGAGGGACACCAAGATACGAGTACACTAAGCCAGACTCGTCCAAACTGTGCCCCTGGGGCGCCAGCGCCCGCGATCGCCCGCGGCCAGCGCCCCGGGCGGATTCGTGTGTTGTCGCAGTGGCCGAGCCGCGCCGCTTGGCTGGCCGTGCGGACCGCCCGAACGCCAGCCGGCATATATATTGGTTCGCCCGTTTTCCCATCGGACAGAGGACGTCTCACAAGTGATTCAACTAGAGCTGATAGACCTACAGTGCCATATCCGCCTGAAGGACCGCTTTCTTGTGTGTAAAACTTTGGATGACTTTCACAGCTGTCTTCCGCGACAGAAATATCCTCTTTTGCACAAGCACGCGGCCAAAGTTCTCTCTGTGTTCGATTCCACGTCTATTTCTGAGCGCTTTTTATCTCTTTTAAAGCTTGCTAAAACTAAGAACCGTTCATTCCTTGGCGATAAAAATATGACCAATACTTTGAGGTTAGCAGTCTCACGGAATATTGTACCAAGCCTAGACAAAATCGTTTCCTCGAAAAAGAAAAACGTGTAAAATGTTAATTGTCTTCTTTAAGAATGTTGACTGTAAGAATTAAAGAGCTTTATAACCTTAATTCTATTTTAATAAATTTTCAAACTGGGTCAGTTAAAATTATTACTTACTAAACAGCAAACTAAAGATCCGATTTCTAAACTCTGAAAAGGGATACAAAAAAAGTAGCACGAAGTATAACAAAAAAAATACTTACTTTTAACTACTAACAGTAAGAATAAGACTCTATATCCCTTACATAACATTAATTCTAAAATAGAATATTTTGTTTATATTAGATCTGACCGCGGGACAGTCCACCGCAGAACAGTGCTGTGCGGTCTCACTCGCTCTGCAGCTCTCTCTCTCTCTCTCTCTCTCTCTCTCTCTCTCTCTCGCTTCTGTGCCGATACTAGCGACACACGGTCGCGGACGGGGCGTTGAACTACACTGTCTTGTGCCGTGGGGCGCGGGCGCGATTCTTGGATGAGCCTGCACTAAGCAGATTCTGAAGGATGTAGGTTGCAGTAGGTACTGGGAGATGAAGAAGCTTGCACAGGATAGAATAGCATGGAGAGCTACATGAAACCAGTCTCTGTACAAAAAAAAAAAAAAAAAAAAAAAAAAAAAACTGCAGACCCCTTTGGTTGTCATCCCAGACATACTTAGAGCTCAGCGGCACGTCGACGATATTCTGTGCCCATTGCCTTCGTGGCAAGCTACCTGCGCTTACTTTACATACAGAAAAATCCCGTTAGGACACGTAGAGAATTTCTACTGTTTGCCATTGTACTGGCCAAACCCTACCTTGGCCAATAGGTTGCCGAATCTCTCCACAATTGTGGATGTTTGGAACATTATAGTTAGTGCCCTCCAACCATCTTGGGATTTTGGCGATATGCCGTGCCAATTGGGAAGAATTTGATACGACATCACTGAGGCGGACGTCCAACAACCTTGGATCGATACCAAGCCGAATAACTGCTTGCGTAATGTCCAGAGGTGGACCAACGCATCACTGACTTCCTGAGTTTGTGAAGGTCTTCCTCTTGAATATATCGTCAAATTTTTCTGAAATTTTAATAATTTAATTGTTTGTAGATGTAGATCATGTCTTTCGTTCCATTAGAACAATTACTTCTTGGTGCGTCCTTTCTTATTTTTATTATTTTTTGTTTTCTTGTTTTATTTTATTTCATTTTTCATCTTTGCTTGTATTTTCTCAAAAATCGATGTATTATACACGCAAAATCCACAAGCCGCTTACCCATTAGCTTTCTGTAGTTGCCTAAATTCTCCATGGCTAAGCGAATATTTCTTATTTACTTAATCTGTCTGAACAGAAAACTATAACTCTGAGTGGCTAGTTACAACTCAACATAGTATCCACATATACAGTTCAGCAACTTCTATGGATTAACAACCTCCAACTTATACACTCCTGCAAATGGAAAAAAGAATACATTGACACCGGTGTGTCAGACACACCATACTTGCTCCGGACACTGCGAAAGGGCTGTACAAGCAATGATCACACGCACGGCACAGCGGACACACCAGGAACCGCGGTGTTGGCCGTCGAATGGCGCTAGCTGCGCAGCATTTGTGCACCGCCGCCGTCAGTGTCAGCCAGTTTGCCGTGGCATACGGAGCTCCATCGCAGTCTTTAACACTGGTAGCATGCCGCGACAGCGTGGACGTGAACCGTATGTGCAGTTGACGGACTTTGAGCGAGGGCGTATAGTGGGCATGCGGGAGGCCGGGTGGACGTACCGCCGAAATGCTCAACACGTGGGGCGTGAGGTCTCCACAGTACATCGATGTTGTCGCCAGTGGTCGGCGGAAGGTGCACGTGCCCGTCGACCTGGGACCGGACCGCAGCGACGCACGGATGCACGCCAAGACCGTAGGATCCTACGCAGTGCCGTAGGGGACCGCACCGCCACTTCCCAGCAAATTAGGGACATTGTTGCTCCTGGGGTATCGGCGAGGACCATTCGCAACCGTCTCCATGAAGCTGGGCTACGGTTCCGCACACCGTTAGGCCGTCTTCCGCTCACGCCCCAACATCGTGCAGCCCGCCTCCAGTGATGTCGCGACAGGCGTGAATGGAGGGACGAATGGAGACGTGTCGTCTTCAGCGATGAGAGTCGCTTCTGCCTTGGTGCCAATGATGGTCGTATGCGTGTTTGGCGCCGTGCAGGTGAGCGCCACAATCAGGACTGCATACGACCGAGGCACACAGGGCCAACACCCGGCATCATGGTGTGGGGAGCGATCTCCTACACTGGCCGTACACCACTGGTGATCGTCGAGGGGACACTGAGTAGTGCACGGTACATCCAAACCGTCATCGAACCCATCGTTCTACCATTCCTAGACCGGCAAGGGAACTTGCTGTTCCAACAGGACAATGCACGTCCGCATGTATCCCGTGCCACCCAACGTGCTCTAGAAGGTGTAAGTCAACTACCCTGGCCAGCAAGATCTCCGGATCTGTCCCCCATTGAGCATGTTTGGGACTGGATGAAGCGTCGTCTCACGCGGTCTGCACGTCCAGCACGAACGCTGGTCCATCTGAGGCGCCAGGTGGAAATGGCATGGCAAGCCGTTCCACAGGACTACATCCTGCATCTCTACGATCGTCTCCATGGGAGAATAGCAGCCTGCATTGCTGCGAAAGGTGGATATACACTGTACTAGTGCCGACATTGTGCATGCTCTGTTGCCTGTGTCTATGTGCCTGTGGTTCTGTCAGTGTGATCATGTGATGTATCTGACCCCAGGAATGTGTCAATAAAGTTTCCCCTTCCTGGGACAATGAATTCACGGTGTTCTTATTTCAATTTCCAGGAGTGTATTTGTGGTCTCATTCTGCAGTCACCATATCTTTACCCAAGTATTCCGAATCTGTCATCAACATACATAAAATCTGTGACGTCAAAATTTGTTCCTAATTACGCTGATTTCTCCATAATGTACTTATATATATTAACAAAGGAATGCAGACCTCACAAGAAGCAGTCAGATAATGATGACGTGGGCTTCTACTCCCAGAATAAACGCCAGTGTGATATTTTCACAATATTCTTGTACTTCACATTGATTTCAGTACTATTCTTCCAGACGAAGGAACACATTCTTTGTTGAAACTTAATTCGGTTACCACAATTCCTAGTAAATGCGCACAAACGTGAAGATTTAGAAGTAGAGAACGAAGTTGTGAAATAGCTGCTGTTTACAATGTTGAATGATTCTCTTCCACCTATTGTGGAGACTGTTTCCAGCTTACTGTGGAAATGAGGTAGAACGGAAACAAGAGAATAGAGTTGTTTACGAAACTCATTGCGTACCTGGACATAGACCACATGTTTATCAAAATAAAGGATTGTCCGTCATCTTTTAAAGACAGAATCAAGAATGATACCACGGAAGACGTAACAGCAGAGGAAACGGTGGAGACAGCGGCCATAACTTGTTTTCCCGACAAAGAGCATATAGAAACGGAACAGCATATCATGTTTGGCGCGATCATCCGCCGACGTGTGGTCTCAGAATGGACAGCGTGCGTTTGTATGTGTGTGTGCGTGCGTGCGTGTGTGTGTGTGTGTGTGTGTGTGTGTGTATTCCGGCAAGTCTTCAAAGGTCACCCCCAGTTGCGGAGGTTACCCGTTGGCCAGTTTACCCTCTATCGTCCAATTGAATTCCGATGACTAAGTCTCGAAGAGCGGAAAGGGAGGTACACTTCAAGGGCAACTTCCTGCAGAGGAATAGGAAACAATTTCTCTCTCATCGTACTGGTGTTCAGTCACAAGTGTTTGAGGCTACAAAGCTATGGAAAATTTATTTATATAGCACCAACAAAACGGTGTAGGCAGGGAAGAGATGTTTCTTTGCGCGTAATTATATAAATTTTTTCGTCGTGAATTCGTTGTTTCCTCGTGTCTATTTGTAGTCGTCGCGTCTTACAAAGCTTCCGTTATTGTTAAAATAAAAGGACTAGATAACAAGTAGGGTAATATTATTTTCACCATTGGTGCAAGTGATGAAGAAGGAAGCTCATGTTTTAATGTATCACCACAGCTGTCAGCTGCAGTATTTCAATTTTTATACTGAAATAGATTCATCTTTTCCTGTCTGGGCTACATTAGTTAATCCGGAATCACTTAATTCTACAGATATAATGCTGTGTTGTGATTTGTTGTTTGAAAGCATGGTGTTTCTCGTATCGTGTGCGCCTATGATTATATAGCACCTCAGCGCGCCACAGTGGAGTTACTGCACGAAATCAGTCAATGGCCAGCTCCAAGAGCACGTTGTCATGAACTCCACTAATAGTATCATAGCGGAGAAACGAATTGGATGTATATTGAAATTGTAATGCTACGGTATCTGATATCGTAGAACATGAAACCTGTGTGGGCTTATGTGATATCGAGAATATTACTTTCTGTAGAGTGATTTATACACTGAAGTAAGTGTTGCACCGAATGTTAAAAGTTATTTGCGAAATATTAGGAATCATATATTCGGTTCTTCTGAACGCAATATCAATATTAGTGAAACTGATAACTCTGTTCCGACTGCTGTAAACAAACTGATCAGCCAAAACATTCGGACCACCGACCTACTACCGGTTGAAACCAGTCTAGGTGATAGCAGTGTCACCTGGCGAGGAATGACTAACAGTCAGACACATGCACGGTGCATGTAGTATCGGTGAGCGTGCTGTCCGTGTGTAGAAAGCGAGCGGTCTATTTGAATCTGACCGACGGCAGATTGTGACGGCCCGGGGGGCTCGGTACGAGCGTTTGGGAACTGGACATGACGAGTGTCCGAGAACTGCTGTTGTGAGTGTCTTCAACA
The DNA here is from genome assembly GCF_023864345.2 of Schistocerca serialis cubense. Taxonomy (NCBI): domain Eukaryota; kingdom Metazoa; phylum Arthropoda; class Insecta; order Orthoptera; family Acrididae; genus Schistocerca; species Schistocerca serialis. The sequence goes on along the minus strand of NC_064638.1, from coordinate 195,913,450 downwards.
GGTGGCGAAACTCAGATGAAACCACGTACAGATGTCGTGAGGTTGAGCGGCCATCCCTCATAACAGATGTTGGACGCCACAGGCTGGGCAGACTGGTAAAACAGGGCAGGTGACGAACTGAAGGGGAATTAACATCAGAATTTAATGCTACGCAATATATAACACTGTCCGAACACGCTGTGCACCGAACACTCCTAACGATGGGCATCTGCAATCGACGACCCAAGCAAGTGCCAATGTTAACGTCACGACATCGTCAACTATGAAATATGCACGTGACACCGGCACTGGACGTTGGCACAGAAACAGAGCGTTGCATGGTCTGACGAATCCCGACGCCTTCTTCACCATACCAATGGGAGGACGCGAATCCGTCATTTTCTGGGAGAACAGCTCCATACACGTGGACTTTAGGACAGAGACAAGCTGGCGACTGCTCCATTATGCCCTAGGAAATATTCACGTGGCCATCCATGGGCCCAGTGGAGCACATGCAAGGCACCTTGGCGGCCAAGGAGTATCATACACTGGCTGCAGACAACATACACTCCTTCATGACATTAGTGCTTCCAGACGGCAGTGGCATTTTTAAAGAAGATAATGCACCATGCCACAAGGCCAGGAGTGTTGTGGAGAGGTTAGAGGAACACAATGGCGGGTTAAAATTGGGGTGCTGGCCACCCAACTTGCCAGTAAAGCATCATCGGATAAGGGGAGAATTCGACAACAATTAACCTCATATCCGGAAAGTAAGAAACAGAAGGTTTTACTCCAGTGTAAAACAGAAGTTTTCTTTATGGATGGCACAAGCTGTATTGCGCAGACCAGGAACGTTGTGCAAACGATGTAGGTATACAGTAGTCAGTAATATCTGTACGTGTCTTCCAGAGCAGATCAACACAATACAGTGTGTTGTGACTTGGCGAGACAGCCAAGCCATTAGGAGAGGAAGCCGAAAGGCACGCGTTTAGCTCACGCAGGCTGGTGTGAGGTCTGGAATAGGTCAAGGTCTTATAGTAGCAAAAATAGTACGTAGCTTCTGGAATACTTAACTTTAATCCATAATTGGTGAACATCGGTCTGACGGTACATGCATCACAAGATAAACCGCAATTGATAATGGCGCCTTGCTAGGTCGTAGCAAATGACGTAGCTGAAAGCTATGCTAACTATAGTCTCGGCAAATGAGAGCTTAATTTGTCAGTGAACCATCGCTAGCAAAGTCGGCTGTACAACTGGGGCGAGTACTAGGAAGTCTCTCTAGACCTGCCGTGTGGCGGCGCTCGGTCTGCAATCACTGATAGTGGCGACACGTGGGTCCGACGTATACTAGCGGACCGCGGCCGATTTAAAGGCTACCACCTAGCAAGTGTGGTGTCTGGCGGTGACACCACACAGTGCACGCAGTTTCTGATATGGAATTATCGTAAAAGCGAAATTTTACTGTCCGTAGGTGACCAAAAGGCAGTGAAGACGGCCACGTTAAATTCTTAGGGCACAAGGTTCATTGAAGGCTTAATAGGAAACATCTGATTCAAGATTTCCTGCTGACATTTAATGCTGCGACTTTCACTACAAGAATGATCTCCATTGTCTCTGAGACAGTAACACGATGGCTTCTCTACTTTGCTCACTTGCGCTCTGTTATCCCGCATTGTAGTTTTATTTTGAGGCAATGCTGAACACTTACCAACAACATTGGAAAGGGGCGGTCAGACTGATGTGCGGTATCAGTTCGAGAACTTCGTGGAGGCCGTTGTTCGTGTTGTCTCGGAAATCTGACTCTGTTGCTCCTGGGAATATCTTTCACCATGGGATATGTTGTTGACAGTATTGCTTCGTTCAGAAGAAATTGCGAACTTCATTCAGTGAACACTAGCCGGTAAAACAATATGCATTTTGACGACACTGGTTTAAATACAGGGTGCTTGTAAACACAAAATACAAAAGTAACCATTAATAATAAACAAAGTAAATAATTTACAGAGACGTCTGAGGTGGCAGTAATTGCACTATATCTTAAAGTTTTATTCCCGTCCAACACTGTTAGTTCCAGGCGTTCCCTCCAGGCGGCCTGCTCGACGGAATTATTCCAACAGTCATCATGGAGTCGTATATCCGTGGGAAGTGTGACCTGTGTTGTTTAATATACTTATATGGATATGGTGTCTGTTCTTTCGGACATGTGTGCGGATGCACACATATTCCCCGAACTCTTACTGGACTTGGAAAGAATGTCTTCCACGAGTAATGAGTGTGTTGGGGTGGGACACTACGAAAGCAGTTTGTGGACATACAAGGTGAGAATGTGGGTCTCGCGGGAGGAGTGCGCGAGATAGTCCCTGCAGTCGCACTATCATCTGTGCCCTCGGTGACTCGGATGGATAAAGCGTCTACCATGTAAGCAGGAGATCCCGGGTTCCAGTCCCGGTCGGGGCACACATTTTCATCTGTCCCTGTTGATATACATCAACTCCCGTCAGCAGCTGAAGGTATTAATATAATTCTAATGTGTTGTTAAAGGTTGGCTGACCGAGATGACCAAGCGGTTCTAGGCGCTACAGTCTGGAACCGCGCGACCGCTGCGGTCGCAGGTTCGAATCCTGCCTCGGGCATGGATGTGTGTGATGTCCTTAGGTTAGTTAGGTTTAAGTATTTCTAAGTTCTAGGGGACTGATGATCTCAGAAGTTGAGTCCCATAGTGCTCAGAGCCATTTGTACCATTTGTTTAACGTTGCATGAATTCAAATCCGCTATTACAATTCAGAGACAAGCCAGAACCAAATATCTCAAGCGACAACCTCAAAGACAAACTGTTATCGATTGGTACAATCGTTTCACTGAATAAGGCTGTGCATTAAATAGGACGCCGATTCAAGATCCGCAAGTAATTTCTGACTCAGCAATCCAAGGGCCGGCCAGAGTGGCCGAGCGGTTCTAGGCGCTACAGTCTGGAACCGCGCGACCGCTACGGACGCAGGTTCGAATCCTGCCTCGGGCATGGGTGTGTGTGGTGTCCTTAGGTTAGCTAGGTTTAAGTAGTTCTAAGTTCTAGGGGACTGATGACCACAGCAGTTAAGTGCCATAGTGCTCAGAGCCAAGCCAATCCAAGAAATTCGGCAGTCTTACATTCGTAGTCTGGGTCGATCAACGAGATACTGTGTTAATGGACCAACACATTACCATCGTGAAGTTTCTTCGTATCTCCGTAGGAATTTGCAGGAGAAGGATTGGACGTAGCGTAACAAAGTCGTGGGCCCTGCGATCACCTGATTTAACCCCAGATGATTTCTGTGTATGAGGTTGCATTTAAGAGAGAATGTTTATTCCTCCGATTCCGGGGAACGTCGACAAACTGTGACAACGTATAATACAAGCAGTCGGCACTATACATCATGACTGGCATCATAGGACTAGGCAGGAAATTTGTTACAGGTGTAACTGAAAGTCTGGTCCATGTTTGTTAAGCTGATTAATTTTCATGTAAGATGTATCTCCCTTTAATATAAGAGGACGTAGTGCTCCATGGTTCCAATTTCTACCGCTATGTATCTAATGCTTTCAATTAGGCCAGATAAATTGAGACATGGGTAATCAAACCCGCTAGAAAAGATAGTATTACAATTTAAAAATGAAGCAACGGATAATACAACATCGGTGAATGGCCATGGAACAATACGTGCACATTAGGGACGGTAAGACTTTCTTTTTCTGATACTATGAATTCAGTTAGTCGCATGAAGTGCATAATGCATACAATGGAAATGCCTGGATTGAAAATTCATAGATTATAGTCTTTATCTCAGTGGTATGGATGAAGGATTCTAAATAACGCTAAGAGAGAATTTCAATCATCATTTTGATTTATTTCGATAATATTTAAGATAACTATTACTCTCTGTGACAAAACATTTAAGGAACTATTACTCCTTGTGACAAAACATACATGAAATCTATTATATTAAACTACCACTCTCAGTGACAAAACCTACATGTAGCACTCACTGTCTCTTGCATCTCATCATACCGGAAACACAGACAAAACTTCGTCGCCAGTTACATTTACTAATGATTAAAATGGGTGAAAATGAATGTTACTGAATGGTGGCCTCTTAACACCATTTAGTTATTGTCACTCTTATTTAACTCGCGGAGTATGGAAGGATGTTACCTTTCACTCTCTCAAACATTAATTGTGTTACTACACATGCAGTACCATGCCGATAAGTTCATGTTGAAACCGCGTATTATGCAACCGCAATGCAACGTGAGCAAACCAGCCCAGGCTTCATGACTCCACATTATTCATATTATGATTAACGAATGGCAAATCCAGGGACTACCGTTACGAATGCTGGCAACACGTGGCCAATTTAGACAACAAAGGAACGAGTAAAATAAATCGTTGAATCAATAAATCGTTGAATCATGAAAAATTTATATTGCTTTTATCCAGAACGAAACTATACAACAAATGAAACATTAATGAACCTATCCGCTATTGACCTAAGAGAACCGTTGGTTCATGCCCTCAATCACCTCGCGCCTAAGTCCGCTAGTTGACACATTAATCTGAAAAATTTCTACAAATAAAATATCTCTGAACGTTTCCCGGTATTAATTAACACCAGAACATGGTTCATAATCAATGTTACCCCAATAAACCTACATTATGAATAACTTTTCTCACCATCAATGAAGAGCGCCGCACCCCAGCGTCCGTCTCGTTCATTCGGCGGCCCCAGAGAGTCTTCACATGGCGCGTTCCAGGACCAACCGCCAACCGTTCAAAAAACTTGTGGTGGGGGTAGGACCTCAGTGAGAACCAACCTCACAAACTCTGCCCTACTCATCCCCACTATCTTTGGAATCACGAACTCTCTGCCGAATCTGCTCACGTTGTTGTATTGGTGCTAAACTACCCTATTGCCACCATCTTTGACTAACCCAGATTATTATATATTCTGTGGTGTCACCGCCAGACACCACACTTGCTAGGTAGTAGCCTTAAATCGGCCGCGGTCCGGTAGTATACGTCGGACCCGCGTGTCGCCACTATCAGTGATTGCAGACCGAGCGCCGCCACACGGCAGGTCTAGAGAGACTTCCTAGCACTCGCCCCAGTTGTACAGCCGACTTTGCTAGCGATGGTTCACTGACAAATTACGCTCTCATTTGCCGAGACGATAGTTACCATAGCCTTCAGCTACGTCATTTGCTACGACCTAGCAAGGCGCCATTATCAATTGCTATTTATCTTGTGATGCATGTACCGTCAGACCGATGTTCACTAATTATGGATTAAAGTTAAGTATTCCAGAAGCTACGTACTTTTTTTACTAGACTCAACTTCTTTAACAGTTTCAGACCTCACGCCAGCCTGCGTGAGCTTAAACGCATGCCTTTCGGCTACCTCCTAGTGGCTTGGCTGTCTTGCCAAGTCACAACATATTCCATACATAATTACGTTTATACATCCACATACATCATGGGATCAAAGGATGAGAGAAGAGGTGTGACACCAACAGAACAAAAAAATATACAAGGAATCTGGAGGGTAATTAGCTAGACGAAACACTGAAAGGACGCTCTCGGCTTAAAATGAATTACTAAACATGTAGAAATTAATCGGACAGTTAAATTAAGCGTAAACCTGTGACGTTTCAGTACATTTGTCGTGTTACAAAAGGCAGCCTCACTGTTTACTGCATTCAGTGTTGTATCAAACATTTCTGTAAGCTATTTGCATTTTTCACAACTAACGCTTACTTTTGTATAACTTGTTTACATTGATACAGGCACGCGTATTCAAATACAGAAATATGTAAACAAGCAGAATACTACGCAGCCGTCGGTAGCACCTACATAAGACAACAAGTGTCTGGCTCAGTTGTTGTATCAGTCACTGCTGCTACAGTGGCAAGTTATCACGATTTAAGTGAGTTTGAACGTGGTGTTATAGTCGGCGATAAGAGTGATGGAATGCAGCATCTCCGAGGTAGCGATGAAGTGGTGATTTTCCCGTACGAAAATTTCAGGAGTGTACCGTGAGTATCAGGAATCTGGTAACACATCAAATCTCCGACTTCGCTGCGGCTGGAAAAACATCCTGCAACAACGAGACCAATGACGACTGAAGAAAATCGTTCAACGTGACAGAAGTGCAACCCTTCCGCAAGTTGCTGTAGATTTCAAAGCTGGGCCATCAACAAGTGTGAGCGTGTGAAACATTCAACGAAACATCCTCGATATGGGCTTTCGGAGCCGAGGGCCCACTCATGTATCCTTGAAGACTGCGCAACACAAAGCTTTACGCCTCGCCTGAGCCTGTCAACACTGACATTGGACTGTTGATGAAACGTATTACCTGGTCGAATGAGTCTCGTTTCAAATTGTACCGAGCGTATGGAGAATCCGTGGAACATGCATGTCAGCAGGGGACTGTTCTACCTGGTGGAGGCTTTGTAATGGTGTGGGGCGTATGGAGTTGGAGTGAAATGGATCCCTGACAGTCTAGATACGACTCCGATAGGTGACATGTCTGATCACCTGTATCTGTGCATATCCATTGTGCATTACGACGGACGTGGGCAATTCCAGCAGGGCAATGCGACACCCCCACACGCACAGAATTGCTACATACTGGCTCCAGGAACACTGGTTTGAGTTTAAACACTTCCGCTGGCTACTAACCTCCCCAAACATGAACGTTCTTGGGCATATCTAGGATTCCCTACAACGCGCTATGTTTTGAGTTTAAACACTTCCGCTGGCTACTAAACTCCCCAAACATGAACATTCTTGAGCATATCTGGGATTCCCTGCAACGCGCTACTCAGTAGAGACCTCCACCTCCTCATACTCTTACGGGTTACAGAGAGGTGTGCAGTACTGAATATGTTATGTGAACAGGCTTCCAGAGGAATTAAAAACTCTGAGTATTCAAATCGAAGTTTAAAGATTTACTTATGGCACACTCCCTCTCTTCCGTACAGAGGTTCCTCGCAATAGCTGAGAACTTTGTCTGCGTCATTTATTCGTCTCCTATATGTTGTTTCGAGTTTTATTAATTGTTTGTTTGCAAATTTTCTAAACAGCGTTCTGTAAATCTATATTCACCTGTTTCGTGACCAAGGAAATATGTGGATGGGATGAATAAAGATGGAAAGTGATAAGGAAGTTTGGTATATTTAAAAAATTTAAGAGATTTCATATAAAAAATTCGGAGGTATTACCTTTCAGCATGCTCTCGTGAATTTGAACTAAGGCCGAGTCACATATATCGTGAAAATATCTCTGATAGAGAAATAAATCACAGCTTCCCCCTCCCTCCCCCCTGCCCCCCCCCCCCCTCACCACACACTCAACAGTCACGGGCAGCTAGTAACGGAATTAGGTTGAATTGTACATTTATTTATCGTGTTGTCGATATTTGAAAAATGGTTCAAATGGCTCTGAGCACTATGGGACTTAACATCTGAGGTCCTCAGTCCCCTAGAACTTAGAACTACTTAAACCTAACTAACCTAAGGCCATCACACACATCCACGCCCGAGGCAGGATTCGAACCTGCGACCGTAGCGGTCGCGCGGTTCCAGGCTGTAGTGCCTAGAACCGCTCGGCCACGATATTTGAAATGTTTTATTAATGATTACTTAATGATGATTATGAGGAAGAATTTTTATCAGAGCATTTTAAAAGTAAATTTTGCTCAGTAATTACACTTTGATTTCAAAGCTACACACTTAATGACTTGAAACATGTTTGTGAAGTCTGATCTCTTCCTATGGATGTTTATTATACGAAAGAAGTTGAGGTATGCCAAATGAGGGAGCCATTACGCCCGACGCCAGCCAAGCTGTTACCTTTGCCGTTTCCGTTTGGTGAACGCCTTTTATGTGGAACGAAATGGATCCGAGATAAACTGAACTGTAAAAGAGAAGACATCGAGCTGTGTTGGAGTGAGGTCTCGTATTGATGCGATTGTCAAAACGTTACATATTTGGTGCTAACAATAGTACAGTTTAAAGATTAAGGTTATAATTAGCACTTCTGCAAAAATTGTCGTCTCATGTCAACTGTATGCGTAGGTGCAAGATTATTTCAGGGCGGAATGTGGTGTTGCAAGAACGACACCACATTATTTCAAAAATGCTTATCAAAACTGGCAGTTTTTGGTCTATCTAACTTATAGTAACAATCTGTGGAAGTAGTTTTGCACCACATGCTCAACTGTGCTGCTTGTGACAAAGAAAGTTACAAACTTCTCATGTACCATATTTCTTGTTCCGTTGGAAGGAATTAAAATACAAGCAACGGAAGACTGAAGCATTTTATGTGCTGTAGTTTGTGCTTCCTATTCGATTTGGCGTGAAATAAATCACAGCTTTGCCCCACTGTCAGGGGCAGCTTGTAACGGAACAGGCAACTTACAAACATCTTGTTCCTTACTCCTGCACAGTAAGTAAGACTTGAGTCAACAAAATGTGTCATAAAAAGTGCTTTTGGTTCAATACGTTGACATTTAATTATTGCAAGTTTACCATCTATTTAAAGAACCTAGCATTACTTTGCCGCCCGCATCTCGTGGTCGTGCGGTAGCGTTCTCGCTTCCCACGCCCGGGTTCCCGGGTTCGATTCCCGGCGGGGTCAGGGATTTTCTCTGCCTCGTGATGGCTGGGTGTTGTGTGCTGTCCTTAGGTTAGTTAGGTTTAAGTAGTTCTAAGTTTTAGGGGACTTATGACCACAGCAGTTGAGTCCCATAGCGCTCAGAGCCATTTGAACCATTTTGATTACTTTGCCAAAACTCTATCATAAAGAAGAAAGTAGTCTTTGATGGATAGCTTTGTTACAACACTTGATTAAATTTCGTTTGTTTGAATTCACTTACTAAATGTCTCCCGATTTAGGTAACTTCTGTCTAGTAATGATTTCTAACTTCATTTTGCCTTTGCAAAGTTCGTAATGTAATTTTTCAAAAGGAAATTATTTACTATCTTGGTAGTTTCATTGTGATACCAAAAGCTATAGTTATATTTCTGATACTGCAAATTCATTTTCTATTCTAAGTCAAATAAAAAGATTTACTATCGAACTTAGTCCCTTCCAAACATGACGATCAGTATTAGCAACAAGAATTATAGATTTTCGGGAGGAAAATTCGCTAGATGGTTTAGTATTGGTTCCTGACCCATTGGTAAATGCTGTCACTCTGCGTTGGTGGGGAAATACATCTGCATCTACATACATACTCCACAATCCTCCATACGGTGCGTGGCGGAGGGTACCTCGTATTACAACTAGCATCTTCTCTCCCTGTTCCACTCCCAAACAGAACGAGGGAACAATGACTGCCTATATGCCTTTGTACGAGCCCTAATCTCTCTTATCTTATCTTTGTGGTCTTTCCGCGAAACGTAAGTTGGCGGCAGTAAAATTGTACTGCAGTCTGCCTCAAATGCTGGTTCTCTCCATCAGTAGCGATTCACGAAAAGAACGCCTCCTTTCCTCTACAGACTCCCACCCGAGTTCCTGAAGCATTTGCGTAACACTGGCGTGATGATCAAACCTACCAGTAACAAATCTAGCAGCCCGCCTCTGAATTCCTTCTATGTCCTCCCTCAATCAGACCTAATAGTGATTCCAAATGCTTGAGCAGTACTCAAGAATGGGTCGCACCAGCGTTCTATAAGCGGTCTCCTTTACAGATGAACCACATCTTCCCAAAATTCTACCAATGAACCGAAGACGACCATCCGCCTTCCCCATAACTGCCATTACATGCTTGCCCCACTTCATATCGCTCTGCAGTATAACGCCCAAATATTTAATCGATGTGACTGTGTCAAGCGCTACGCTACTAATGGAGTATTCAAACATTACGGGATTCTTTTTCCTATTCATCTGCATTAATTTACATTTATCTATATTTAGAGTTAGCTGCCATTCTTTAGACCATTCACAAATCCTGTCCAAGTTATCTTATATCCTCCTACAGTCACTCAACGACGATACCTTCCTGTACACCACAGCATCATCAGCCAACAGTTGCACATTACTATCCACCCTATCCAAAAGATCATTTATGTAGATAGGAAGCAACAGCGGACCAACCACACTTCCCTGGTGCACTCCAGATGATACCCTCACCTCCGATGAACACTCACCATCGAGGACAACGTACTGGGTTCTATTACTTAAGAAGTCTTCGAGCCACTCACATACTTGGGAACCAATCCCATATGCTCGTACCTTATTTAGGAGTCACTTATCGCAACGATAATTCAGGTAACACTGAAGTGAGGAGTATACATTATTTCTGGGTACAACAATACCTCACGTTGTCTGCACACTAAACACTCGGGTAGTAGTACAGTCTAATTAATATTCAGATAGATACAAAGGCCGTTAACATTAGTAAGAGAGTCCGCTTTACTCTAACGTTGAAAATGTTAATACTATTATTTTTAGTAACGAGCCCGAAGTTACAATTCGCGATAGACAGCCAAGGTTTTGTGAATGTTACACATCTTAACAGGCGTTACCAGAAGCTCGTAACAGAAGATAATAAGAGACGACTATAATTACGAATGGAAAAGAGGGTATGCGGTCGTTATAAGCTCAACTCTAGTGCCGTTTTGGAATCCACATGCGGAGTTAATACTAGGTGTTGCAGGCGTGTGTTCACGCGTCCACCCGGCGCAGTTCATGTCGCCTACATTAGCCGTCTGCGGTGGCATTGCGGCAAGAAATACTGCCGCAGTACTAGTTGTGTGTACTGTGTGACGTGCCGACATAAAGGTGAAATATTTCGCGCCCTGTAATCAATCAAATATTTGGCGACTTGCCAAGAGGTCTATGGAACAATGTACGTTCACTGTGATTAGTTGTGGCTTGCTAACTGTGAAGCGTTGACAATACACCACCGCAATATGCGGCCGAAATGTGTTATCTGCGACTAGATAACCTGTAATTAAAATTATTGAAACATACGATCGTGGCCGAACTGACGTTAGACGAGACACAGCAAATCAATCTTCAAGAAGACTGTTCGTTTCAGCAAAAGAAGTTCACATGAAGCTTTAATGTTGCCTTGTTCAATTGGACTTCCATTTTGTTCACAATATTTTTTGCTTTCTAATATCTAGAGTTTATCTTTGCAATGTTTTGTCAGTTAATTTGATGACCAGCTTTGATCAGTCAAGCCAAGTTTTCTTTTTTGCTATCTCTTTGTGCCTCCACTGAACAGTGCTTGTATCGTTGGTGAACTGCGAGAGCTTTTAGGCAGTGAGGAACATTCTCGAGTGTCCAGCAATGAGCCCATATACTTTTCTGGATTCCACACTACCGGCCATTAAAATTGCTATACCAAGAAAAAATACAGATGATAAATAGGTATCCATTAGACAAATATATTATACTAGAACTGAGATGTGATTACATTTTCACGCAATTTGGGTGCATGGATCTTGAGAAATCATTACCCAGAACAACCATCTCTGGTCGTAATAACGGCCATGATACGACTGGGCATTGAGTCAAACAGAGCTTGGATAGCGTGTACATATACAGCTGCCCATGCAACTTCAACTCGATACCAGAGTTTATCAACACTAGTAACTTGCGTATTGAGACGAGCAAGTTGTTCGGCCACCATTGACCAGATGTTTTCAATTGGTGACAGATCTGGTGAATGTGCTGGCCAGGGTAGCAGTCAAACATTTTCTGTATCCAGAAAGGCCCGTACAGGACCTGCAACACGCGGTCGTGCATTATCCTGCTAAAATGTAGGGTTTTGCAGGGATAGAATGAAGGGTAGAGGCACGGGTCGTAACACATCTTAAATGTAACGTCCACTGTTCAAACTGCCGTCTATGCGAACAAGAGGTGACCGAGACGTGTAGCCAATGACACCCCATACCATATCACCGGGTGATACGCCACTATGACGAAGACGGATACACGCTTCCTGTGGTGTCACCGCCAGACACCACACCTGCTAGGTGGTAGCCTTTAAATCGGCCGCGGTCCGGTAGTATACGTCGGACCCGCGTGTCACCACTATCAGTGATTGCAGACCGAGCGCCGCCACACGGCAGGTCTAGAGAGACTTCCTAGCACTCGCCCCAGTTGTACAGCCGACTTTGCTAGCGATGGTTCACTGACAAATTACGCTCTCATTTGCCGAGACGATAGTTAGCATAGCCTTCAGCTACGTCATTTGCCACGACCTAGCAAGGCGCCATTATCATTGGCAATTTATCTTGTGATGCATGTACCGTCAGACCGATGTTCACCAATTATGGATTACAGTTAAGTATTCCAACAGCTACGTACTTTATTTGCTAGACTCAAATCCTTTAACTGTTCCAGACCTCACGCCAGCCTGCGTGAGCTTAAACGCGTGTCTTTCGGCTTCACCTCGTAGTGGCTTGGCTCTCTTGCCAAGCCACAACACTTCCAATGTGCGTTCACCGGCATGTCGCCAAACACGGATGCGACATAAACAGAACCTGGCTTCATCCGAAAAAATGACGTTTATCCGTTCGTGCACCCAGGTTCGTCGAGTACACCATCGCAGGCGCTCCTGTCTGTGATGTATTGTGAAGGGTAACCGCAGGCATGGTCTCCGAGCTGATAGTCCATGCTGCTGCAAACGTCGCCGAACTGTTCGTGCAGATGGTTGTTGTCTTGCAAACTCAGGGATCGAGAGGTGGCTGCACGATCCGTTACAGCCATGCGGATAAGGTGCCTGTCATCTCGACTGCTGGTCATACGAGGCCGTTGTGATCCAGCACGGCGTTTCGTATTACCCTCCTGAACCTACTGATTCCGTATTCTGCTAACAGTCATTGGATCTCGACCAACGCGAGCAGCAATGTCACGATACGGTAAACCGAAATCACTACAATCTGACCTTTATCACAGTCGGAAACGTGATGGTACCCATTTCTTCTCCTTACACGAGGCACCACGACAACTTTTCACCAGGCAACGCCGGTCAACTGCTGTTTGTGTATGAGAAATAGATTTGAAACTTTCCTCATGTCACCACGTTGTAGGTGTCACCACCGGCGCCAACCTTGTGTGAATGCTCTGAAAAGCTATTGATTTGCATATCACAGCATATTCCTCTTGTCGGTTAAATTTCGCGTCTGTAGCACGTCGTCTTCGTGTTGTAGCAATTTTAACCGACAGTAGCGTGTTCGGATTCATTGCTGTTGCTGCCTTCAGTGTGGGGCATTTGAAGTCCTGCAATGATGGATTTTTTTTACGAGATCCTTACAATCACTAGCCACGCTGACTAATGACTGACTTGCAGATTATTTCAGTTGTGTGCTCGAAATATTAGCACTGTGATTTTACAGCCATTACCCGAAAAGAACCTGCACTCAATAGCAACGTGAAATAGTCTCCTTGCATGTGGTGACACAAAGGCTCATAAACTGCTTGCCTTTCGGCAAACGAAAGTTCATTGATAGGCTCGAGTAATAACTTTCCAACCTGTTGCCCAACAGATTCAAGCCCACCATCCTCCCCTACATTACGTTCTTCCCTGATGGAAGATGTATCTTGAACACATGTAAATTATTTTTAACTTTTCCTAGAATTTCATCTTCTGTTACACGCATTGGGAGGCTACTTCGTCTTTTAATTCGTCTGAACTGTTTTTAGAACGATATATAAGGTATTCGTTACATTTCTATGAATTATTTCGTTCGTTCTAACTCATTGATTTATTATAATAGGCAGAATAGTTCCATGCTGCGGTGCCGCCATCTTTTCCTCATCTGTGACAATAGGCTTTGTCATAACAGTGATCAATATGCTACGGCTATTTAAATAAAGCAGTCCTATGCTGCTATTACTGTCCATAAAGAATAAATACATACTCTTCGTGTGAACTAAGTGACAGGTGCTGAATTGTAGCTCACTGCACCCTTTCCTAGAGTTCCGATGGTTTTGGAAAGCTATGCATTCTGTTTCTGCTTCAATAGTAATACGTGTCACAGAACTTCTGGTGGTGAGGAGCTCCTTGTTTTCAACAGTATGTGAGGATTTCGTTGTTAAATTAGGTTATGAGCTTATTGGTTTCATGAGGTGTTTCACTAATTATCCTCTTTGATCCTAAATTCAGTAATCGCACATACGAAGAAACAGCCTCAAAGGACCGCCTTTGGCCGTAAGTTGAAAGCGTACACAATGTACAGCTTTCGTCAGGTTTTCAGTGAGTGATTAAATGGTATTTGATGTTAGATTACATAACTCTATACATTCATTGCTGTTGCGCATGTCTTCAGTACGTACATGTGCTCTGTGACTATTTCGTTACTCATTAGTTACCAGATCGCCTTTTCAATTGAATACAGCGGTATGAACATTCATTTAACGTAGCATAGCTTACTACATTACGGTACGATTTAACTACTCATTATAGTAGCTCATTCTTATAAGTAGCCATCAGAAAGTGTCCGTTCGGTCATAGAATCCAGAATCGTTATGCCAAGTAGGCAACCATACCACCGACGCACCAGGTTGAGGATACCCGTTAGGAGCTGCGTGAAGAAGTCCGTAGGTGGCTGCTAGTCGTCCTCGTCCGACAGGAATCGTCGGCCCTTTACGGCTTCTCTTACGGGATTGAATGACTGATAATTGCATGCGGAGAGACTGTATGGCGGATGTTCGAATGTCTCGCACTTGAGTCGGTAAAACTTCTGCGTTATGACATTCACTACTAGGGGGGCGCGTGATATCATGAAGCAGTAGCACGGCATTTGGTGCCTCGTTCCACAACAATGGTTTTCGACAGACGTGGTGTCCCATACACATACTTCAATTTCTAACAGATATCTACTGGTGTTTGTCCGTTGGCTGCCAAGAAAAGAATAACAACACTGTGGTACTGTTTGGGCGCAATTAAGAATAACCTCGCTCTAGTTCACGTTTACACATTTACCGCAGGGTGGTCGGAAATACACTAATTCCATACTGATCCCATGTCTACATGTCGGTGCTCATATACCTGCATCGAAGTCACTCTACGTTGCATATATGTTGTATCGTCGCCATTATTACGGAGCATAACGCAGGCTATCGATGGGTCAGTTTCAGGCATAAAGACCACTAAAGAAGATATGACAGCAATGTCCAAAAACTTATCTTCGAAAATTCCTAGTTAAAGTTGAATTCAACCGATTTGTCAACAACGATCTGCGCTATTTTATTAATAACTGATTTGTAAAAATTCTGAATTAGCTTCTCCAACGCTAAGTTCAGGATAACACGATAAGTGTTATTTCAGTATCTCAGAGAAAGCGTCCCACAATAATTCGAAATCTCAACACGTTTACCCAAACTATGCTATTTCTGTGGAGTTCTGTGCTTCCCAGTCCTGAATTTATGAAAGACGAAAACTAAAATTACCGAAAAATCTTTAATGTTCCTCAGTTCTCAACCAGTATTTAGGATAAAAAGAAGAGCTTATTTATTGTTGTGCTCAGTTCTCAAAATAAATTCATTGGGAAATCTTCCATGGAACTCCATCTTTCCTTGTGGCTCCTTTTTCCTACTGCGCCTCAGACGTTTTGAGATTCCTCCGCAACATCATAAGAGTCGGAGGGTGGAATTTAAGAAGTCTGAATGTGGTAGAGCAGCAACAGAATCTGAAAATGGAAATCCAAAGAATCAGTCTAGAAATAGTGCGGTCCAGTGAAATGTAGTGGAAAAACGGTAAGGATGTCAGGTCAGACGAATGCAGGGTAATCAACAGTAGTGGAAAATTTTATAACGGAAATGTTTAGCTGTTGTTCTTCCTTCGCGTTTCGACTTAACAATCAAATCACCAGCAGTTGACTTGGACAGCTTAGAAGCACTGAAATTTAACCGATGGATTTGTTGCTCACAATGAGAGGTCCCCACGGCGGGATTGACCTTTATGAGGGCATCTATAATTTCATGTAGGTTAAGGTCCCTGGTAACACAGGTGGTCCCTTATTTGCTAGAAACACACGAAAAAAAAAATTGGAATTTCGCATGATTTTCAAGCGCCTTAAAAATAAATAAACTGAATGTTGTGGTGTAGTTATTGAGGAACGTTCGTGATGTGGAGGAGTTTATGGGATAGAATATCGTATAGTATTACAAGACATTTTCTGACCAAATCTTTTTCGAAATAACTTTGATCATAATTTTTATTCTTTTAATTGGTTTTAACGTAAATTTTGAAATTTATGACCATTTGTCACATCATTTCAGTCATCATAGTAACTATTTCATTTTCTCTTATTTTGTCTTTCAATCACTCTTATTTCATATTTTTGAATTTTGGTGTATGTGATTTTACTAATTTTTATGTATTCAATGAGATGTAATCTCTTCCATTTCATCATTTTAAATTTTCGTCCTTGTAATGCATTCATTATGTCTATTCCTCAGGTTACTTCAATTTTGGTTTATTTATAAGCCCGTCTTTCATTTAAATCTGCATCGGCGTTATTGATTCCGCATTGCAATAATAATTAATGTTTTCAATGTGTTTATGAGGATTAAATGTTTGAATGACGATTACCATCCGAAAAAGCTTCACATCTTGTAACTAAAAATACATTTTTGACACAATTGCACAGCCAGTATAAATAGATTATTTTGTGTTCTGTATTTTCACCGACAGATCGGCATTTCCCATCGTTTAACTATTACAACAGATAAGATCACTTTCACAAGATTCCTACCCTTCATTCTTCAAGACAAAATAAGAGCAAATGAAATTTTTAATATGATAATTAAAATGACGTGACAGAAGACTAAAACTTTTTTAAAAATAATGATCAAAATCTTTTCTACAATGATTTGAAAATACAAATTTTAACGTTTGTGATGAGATTCGAAACTACAACTTTTCGTACATCACGACCGTACTTTAACAGCTAGAACCACGCCATAATGCAACTCTGTGTACTGTTGTTTATAAGGCGATACAATATGATTCAAAATTAATTATTTTTTCTTCAGATTACCAGCAAACGGGTGCCCACCAGGTTGGATGGCTGCAGGGTGCGACACCCAGTGTCTCAATCTACGTGGCTATATAGATGGTTTCAAAAATTCGCTTTCATCTATGTGGAACTCTCACTGTCATTTGTCATGCAATCACTAGATCACCTGCGATGCCACTGAATTCTCGTGGCCTCCTCATTCTGTTATCACTGCTTCTCTGCTTACAGCAAAATATTTCCCACGTCCTTTTATACTGGTACGTCCGCCACTCATCACTATGTTAGGTACCTGTTTGTGTGTTGACAACGCTATAGACTGTGTTAATATCGCTGACAGCGCTGTGCGCTGTCGGCAAGAGATTCTGTTGTTGGAAGGACTAGCAGTTAGCGAGTGGATAGGGAAGAGTGTGGAAATGATATTATTAGTGTTGGTAGGACATGCATTGTAAAGTGAGATGAAATCATGTGCTAATTAGAAAATACGCAAGGAAATGTATGATGTTGGATGTTTGGTTGATAATATTTGGGCAGTGGTATTATTGAGAACTATATAATTTTTGGAACTTGATGTCACATGAATAAGGTATAATTTCCTAGATACATTGTTTGTTTTTCAACTAAATCTCTCTTTCGGTAACCATATGAATCCTAGTAGTTAGAGTCTATAGTAGCTAGAATATTTTTATTTAGCTTGCTGTAGTTGCCACCTGCTGTACTTGCTGTAGTTCGTGTTATGAATATTTTCTCTGAGGTAAGTGACTTATGAAAAAGAATTGGGTTTGCACTGTTGGGATTCATGACTGAAAAGACTTTAGGCATTTAATAGAGTTGGAGGTAGTTTCATATTTCTGTAATTTCATATTTTTGAATTTGTATTATTCTTAGGATTTCTTGCAGTTTAGGGCCACTCTTTTGTGTTAATTATTGGGTCATGTTGTCAACGTATAGTAGACAGATTGCGTTGGGCCTGCATATTATGGATAATAAATGAATAGGTTAAGATTGAGTTGTCTTAGTCAGGGAAAATTCTGTAGGTCAGTGTTAAGTAAAAAGTAATTAAAGAGATAGTATCAACTAGAGGGAGCTATTGATGGTAAACACAGTGGGGGAGGACTGAAATTGGGATACCTCGCACAAATACACCTTGAGCACAAACATGGTGACCACTTTCTTAATAGTGTATTTGTTGAAATCCCATACGAGAACTGTTCTTTTTGGCATCGATTCGACACATTCTTGGTACGTCTTCAGATGCCTGTGATACTAGATGTCTACCCACTACTAACGCAATTTCCACGGATCATAAACTGGGGGACTCTGTGCGCAGAGTTGCACTCCGATGGTGTCGCTGATGTATTTAATCGGATTCACATCAGGTGTATTCGGAGGCCAAGACATCAACGTGAGCTGCCGGCCGGTGTGGCCGAGGGGCTCTAGGCGCTTCAGTCTGGAACCGACCGTCCGCTACGGTCGCAGGTTCGAATCCTGCCTCGGGCATGGATGTGTCTGATGTCTTTAGGTTAGTTAGGTTTAAGTAGTTCTAAGTTTTAGGGGACTGATGACCTCAGATATTAAGTCCCATAGAGCTCAGAGCCATTTGAACCATCAATATGATCTCACTGTCATGCTCCTCACGCCACTGTAGCATGATTCTGGCCTTGCGAGAAGGATAGTTATACAGCTTGGAGGATGCCATCACTGTCGTGCAAGACAACAAGCTGACCAGTCACTATGTTCATATAGTCCACAGCTATCGTGTTACTTTCGTTTACTGTGGCAGGTCGTATACAAAGCTTGGGTGAATGTCCTAGAGAGCACAATACAGCTCTAAGTGACCAGACCCCTTAGTGCGGTATACGTTTCGAGGAGCCGACACCTTTCAATTGATATATGGTCCAATCTCGATAATTCCGTTTTCTCTCCAGTCGTAATTGATTATGTCACTGATGCTTTACGTAGGAGTCGTCTATTGGAAAGCCCCATATTCAGCAATGTGCACTCAAACACTTGTACCTACACCAGCATTGTGGTCTACCGTTAGATCTACCACAGATTGGCATCCATCCTGCATCAACTTCCGAACTTCATGTCCTGTGATGAGGCGTGGTCATCCAACTACTGGTTTTACTGTCCTTCAACCACTTTATGTACATGTTAACTACACACGAAAAGCCCAGCAGCCTCGCTTTTTCCGAGATACTCCTTGCGAGGCGCCCGGACATAAAAATCAACTCTTTCTCAAAGTCGCTCATATCAGTGGATTTCCCCATTTGTGGTCCGTGCAGTCGCTATAATGATTACCCCACTCATCTCTGCTCTGTTGACAATGAGGTGTCGAAAGTCATGGGATACCTCATGACATGATATCGGACCTCCATTTTCCCGCTGTACCGCAGCAGCTCAACGTGGCATAGACTCAACAAATCGTTGGAAGTCCTGGCAGAGGTATCGGGCCATGCTGCCTCTGTAGTTGTCCATAAATGCCAAAGCGTTGTTGGTGCAAGATTTTGTACACGAACTAACCTCTCTGTTATGTCCGAAAATTATATGAGAATGCAGGCTTTCTCGGTGATAAAAATCTTCTCAGGTTGACAGCCGAGTCAATGCGTTCTTTTCCAGCAACGTTTCTCACCTGCCATCTTCAGGCGAAGTGTCGGGTTCTGGTGCTCTCTCTTACTGTAAGCCTTGCTTGAAAGCTGCGTTGATGAAGTGTTTTGTCTTGGCGAAATTTACTTCCGCGTTTTGGAGTGGATGGGTGGTGGTCATGGTTTTTTTCTGTGGTCCTGTGGTTTGTGAGAGAAGTGTTTTATTTTCCTGGGTTTACCTGGGATTAGGTAGTGGATTTGTGAGTTTTCATTTTTTGAGGGATTTGGGAGTTTTGATCCTGAATTCTGTTGCGTTATGGTTACCAAGGGAACTTATCAGTGGGTTCGAGGATTGCCTAGATCTGTCATAGAAGGGTTTCGCGAGGTTTTCTGAACTTGTTTCAAGAGGCTCTCTATTGACAACAGCGTGCAAGTCTGCAGAGGGCAAGCTGGAGTCTACATGTATGGCCCTTTTCAAGGCTCTGTTCTATATTGCTTGCAATCTTTTTAAGTGGGTTTTTGCGGGGTAGCCCATACAGGGCAGGGTGTCGGGTTCACGTCTCGTCCGGATCTTTGTAGCCGCTGGACCACGGGCTTCTCTGCGTTCTCAGCGCCGGTCTGGCCATTCAGTTGCGAGCGGAATCGTCGCGGTGGTGCGTGGTGAGGGAAGTCACGGGCTCCGGGTCCTGGCGTGATGCCCGCTCAGACTGCGGAGAGGTACGCATCGCTGCTGTCGCTGTTGCTGCTCGAGATGTCGGGACACGGAAGAAGACGCAAAGCTGCAGCCCTAGCGGAGTTGCTGCTCACTCTAGCAGGAACGTCCGGCAACAAGAAGAAGAAGACTGCAGCGCAGTGCTTTCGCTGCCAAAAGCTTGGCCACGCTGACAAGCACTGCAGCGGCGCAGTTGCGTGCATGAAGTGTGCGCAAGCACATGACACACACGACTGCAAGAAGGAGAAGGACACTCCTTGTGCCTGCGTCAACTGTGGTGGCGCACACGCGGCGAATGCCCGTTCCTGCACCTACAAGAGGGATTGGCGCGGACCGGACAAGAAGAAGACCCAGAAGCAAGTGACCACCAAACATGAAGAGGTGGTCTTTTGTACAGAAGACGTCGTTTCCAGGTGTCTAAAGGACGCTGTAGAAGAAGCCATGTCCACCTTAAAGTCCATCATGGCGGAAGAAAG
Source organism: Schistocerca serialis cubense (assembly GCF_023864345.2). NCBI lineage: Eukaryota > Metazoa > Arthropoda > Insecta > Orthoptera > Acrididae > Schistocerca > Schistocerca serialis. The sequence goes on along the minus strand of NC_064638.1, from coordinate 195,892,683 downwards.
GGCGGCCATGTTGGCGGAACTGGGCGAGGCTCGGCGTGAGATTGCTGTGCTGACGCAGGAACTTCCCTCAGCCAAAGAAAACTCCGCCACAAGAGAAGACACCCCCACCCAGATGACTCCTGCTCGAGAGAACGAGTTCGCAACGGTGGCCATGCAAACCGACGAGCCTGCCGAAGGGGAGGAGATACAGGAAAAGGACACCGAAGCAGCTGCACAAGAGGAAGAAGAATGGGAAGAAGCACCATTCCTCCCACTTCCCGACATGTACAGCGCAAGTGCTATACTGACGAAGATTGCTATTTCGCTTCGTGACGGTACATATCCTCACCACGATAATCCTTATCCTTTTGCCCACCAAATCATCCAAAACCGCCACATCCAGATCATGGACTTACCTATCCGGAAGGTCTTACTGGACTTTCCAGGGAGGATTATGAGCTCATTAATTCCTACCCCGTCTTCACTACCTTGCAGATGCGAGGTCTAATCTGTTCTCTGATCTATGGAGAACAGTTGAAGGCAGAATACGCTACGTATCAAGCCAACACCGAGGAACAGTCCTCAGTCACCAGTAAGAAGAAAAAGAAAAAGCGTCACACTGACAAGAACAAGAAATAGATCTTCGGCACTCCTTGCCAGTTACAGATACATCAAACAGTCCTAGGAAAACTCTCGTCAGGATTCTCAGGCGAGTAAAGGCCAACAGGCCACAAACTTCCATTCGAACTTCCTCACAGTGAGGAAAGTCAAAAAGGAGCCGCCTGCCGCCAGCCAGGGTCCTGGCGTCGTGTCTCGATGCGGCCTGTTTATTGCGTCCACCGCCACCGACCTGCCTCCGTCGGTGCGCTCTCGTCTCATTCTTGATAATGTTGTGTTCCACGCAGTGCTGAGTTGGAAGCCACTAACCCGGTTGACCAGGTTATCGCTGACCCGTACCTCGACTGCCTCTTTAATGACAGAGTCCCAGAAACCCTTTCGCTCTGCAAAGTCTCTTGGTTTCTTCAAATTCAAACGAATGTTCTCCACTGTGGCTGTGCTCCGCTACCGTGGATTTTTCTTTTTGTCCGAGGCGAACGCTTCTCACAAGTTAAGAGATGCATAGCTTTATACAACGCTGCGTCTGTCCGATATATTGTTGCCAAGATTCACAGGAAATGCTATAGACACTCGGTGTTCTTAGACCCAAGTTGTCCCTCATTGAGCCCAGTATATTTCTGATTTTTGCTGGAGGATGGAAGAAGGTTTTTATCTTGTTCTTCTCCAGTATCCTGGCAATCTTGACCGTGGGCAGCCCTACGTATGGGAGGAACGCCAGACCCTTCTTGTTCTCTTCCTCCTGAAGGTCCTTCTTCTGCTTCTTCTTCTTCTTGCTCATCTTGAGAGCGTTTATAATCTGCGTTTTGGTGTATCCATTCATATGAAAGGTTTTGTTCAGGTGATGACTTGGTTGAAATGTCTCCAAGTAACCGAACAGAACCACTCCCAGCCAATGATTGGAGAAGTGAGACCAGAAGATCCAGTCCATATCATGTAAACACAGCCCACGCCTTTATGGAGCCACCTCCACCTTGCACTGTGCCTTGTTGGCCACTTGGATCCATTGGTTCGTGGGGTCTGCGCTACACTCGAACCATAACATTAGCTCTTACCAACAGTAAACGGGACTCATCTGACCAGATCACGGTTTTCCAGTCCTCTAGGGTCCAACTGATATGGTATTAAGAAAACAGTCTTAATCGCATTTTTTATTTATTTAGTGCCGACCCGTTTCACCCCATCGCAGGGACCATCTTCAGGGCGAACATACTGTGAAATTACAATATATACCTTAGGCAAGACTAATGATAATTGTCTTAAAAGAGTGGATTACATAAATATAATGTTTTACCCACTGGTCGACCGCTGGTGGCGTGGTGTCTATCAAGGTGTGGCAGGAGACTGTGAGGAATTTACCTCATGTATGGGTTTATATTGCAATCCCTGAGCACGTGAGCGTAAGCAACGCCTCCAGCGGTGACCAATGTTAGACGTCTAGGTATAAAAATTGAAGTATAAACACAATTTTTGTTAAAATTATTTAAAAAGACCATGTTCATTTTAAAAGACATGACAACAGCGTGCATAGGGCCTGGACTAGGCAACAGATAACATCGTAGCTGAGAGGGCAGCCATGTTGGGCTGCTACCATGGCAACGGCGTCATAGTATCTGGATTAGAGAGCTCTGTATATACGATTATAAATAGGCACAATTAAAATTGTTACGTTATTAAATAATAGAAATAGGATACAAATAATCACAAAGTAAATAGAATACAGACAGCTTACGCTCACGTGCTCAGAGATTCCTATATAAACGCAGACATAAGGTAAATTCCTTACAGTCTCCTGCCACACCTTGATAGACGTAACGCCACCAGCGGGTAAAACATTAAATTCATGTAATCCACTATTTTAAGATAGTTTTCATTAGTATTGTGTAAGGTATATATTGTAATTTCACAGTATGTTCGCCCTGAAGATGGCCCATGCGATGGGCTGAAACCAGTTGACACTAAATAAATAAAAAACGCGATTAAGACTGTTCTCTTAATACTACGTTAATTTATATTAATCGCTGTTAATTCATAATCACGTTGTCCAAATATCCAACTGATATAATCACGAGCATAGCATAGTCGTGTGCTGCAGGCGATGTTATGCTCTTAGCCACAGACTATTAACGCCAATTTCGTCGCACTGTCCTAACGGATATGTTTGCTGTAGGTCCCACATCGTTTCCTGCGGTTATGTCACGCAGTCTCGTTTGTCTCTTAGCACTGACAACTCTACTCAAATATCACTGCTCTCTATGTTTGACACTGTGTGTTTCGGAATGCTGAATTCCCTAACGATTTCCGAAATGGGAGGTCCAGCTACCATTCCGCGTTCAAAGTCCGTTAACTCCTGACGTTCGACAATAATTTCGGAAACCTTTTTACATGAATCACCTGAGCACAAATGACAGCTTCGCCTGTGCACTGCCCTTTTTGTACCTTGTGTACGTGATGCTACCGCCGTCTGTATATGTGCATATTCCTATCCCATGACTTTTGTCACCGTAGCGTCTATACTTTCCTCACCATGTGACGTGCCCAGGCAGCATTCAGTCTTGAGCAGGCAGGGGCCTTAATGTTTGCTTCACCACCGAAACTGATGACACAGTGTGTAAATGCTGCCACAGTCTAATGTATGCAGTCACGATACTCCTGTTCACTTTCGTTACACGCTACATCAGCGCTCGAAGCTCCCAGTGAGATACATTTCTGAATACGATCTCGGATGAGAGTGGATATTATCGTTTATATGGATTTGTAATACACACTAACGGAAAAAAGTGCAGAGTACTGGTATTTCGGGAATACATTTGTCTAGGAAACAAATTCAATTGATTAGCATTGCAAGATCACACGTTAATGCAGACACGAGATACGCCATTGCAAACGTAAAATGCTGGTACATTAATAACAGGTGTAGCCAAGCGAATATTCAATGCAAGCATGCAGACGTGCGTTCATTGTGTTGTGCAGCTGGCAGGTGTTAGCTTGTGGGATGGAGTTTGATGCCTGTTGTGGTGGTGGTGGTAGTTAGTGTTTAACGTCCCGTCAACAACGAGGTCATTAGAGACGGAGCGCAAGCTCGGGTTAGGGAAGGATTGGGAAGGAAATCGGCCGTGCCCTTTCAAAGGAACCATCCCGGCATTTGCCTGAAACGATTAATGGAAATCACGGAAAACCTAAATCAGGATGGCTGGAGACGGGATTGAACCGTCGTCCTCCCGAATGCCTGTTGCGTTTAGTCGGTCAATACAGGGACAGTTCATGTTCTTTGTGGATGACGCTGGACTTACCATCTGATTACGTCCCATATATGCTCGACTGGAGACAGATCTGATGATCGAGCAGCTCAGGGCAACATGTCTACACTCTATAAAGCGTGTTGGATCACAACAGCGATAGGTGGAATTACCAGACTGAGGTGCAGTCGGGGTGCGTGTGATTATCACGAGACTTCTCCTGTCGTCAAATCAAATTGCAACCCAGACCATAACTCCACATATAAAACCAGTGTGTCCAGCACGCAGATAGGTTGGTTGCAGGTCCTCAACTGGCCTCCTTCTAATCAACACATAGCCATCAGTGTTACCAGACAGAACCAGCTTTAATCAGAAAACACAACAGACCTCCATCCTGCCCTCCAATGAACCATCGCTTGACGCCATTGAAGTCACAAATGGTGATGGTTTGGGATCAGTGGAATTCACACTACATGGCGTTTGGCTCGAAGCTGTCCTTGAGGTAAATGAATTGTAATAGTTCCTTGTGCCACTGTGGTCTCAACTGCTGCTCAATTTGCTGCTGCACATGGAGTACGATGTGACAGAACCATACCCCCTCTGTAGTACCACGTGGCCATCCAGAGCCCGGTCATCTTACAACCTTACATTCTCGTAGCCACCTCTGCTAGCAGTCATGTACAGTAGCTACCTGCCTGCCAAGTTTGTCTGCAGTATCGCAGCAGGAACATCCAGCTTCTCGTAGCGCAATAACACGGACACGTTCATACTCAGTAAAGTGTCTGTGCCTTACAGGTATTCTTGAATAACATCGACTCACCACGTCCAATCCCAAAGATACCTAACGCTGACGACCGGACCGCTACAGCGTGTGTGTAAGATTTTCGTTCTCACTGTGGTGTTACTAGCGCTACTCCTATGCGACTGGTGCGAAGTTTGAATAATCACGTCCGTCAGATGAAGAAATACGCCTACCAACTTTGATACATGTTGCAGAACTCCTTCTTGGTGGTATGATACTTTTTTCCGCTAGCGTCGTTATACAACGGGGAGCGCAAGTAGTGCGATAATATCGACAATTACTAAAAATTATGCTATGTTTTCCTTTCTTCTGTTTCCTTATGATCGTAGGAGGTATTGAAAGGTACATCACAGACCATTTAATTGGCGATTCTCTTCTAATCTACAGATATTCAATGAAGAACGTCGTTTTCTTTTAAGAGCAAAGAATAGCTGGTGCACGAGACCTGACCTTTTGCAGAAAGACGCCGTATACCTACATGACAGTATAAAGTTTTGTTCACTACACTTCTAGTCAAAACAGTGAATGTGGAACGTTGAAAACTTGTATGGAATGCAATACTTACATTCGTTAAAGTATCAAATAAGCCACCACAACAGTAAGCTAAAAGGAAAACCACATGTGTGTGGAGTTTCTTTTGCGCTTTTTCTTGATGCAATGCAACATTGCACTTTTAAAACACGTTCGATAAGATCAAATGATGCCAGCGTAAGACTATTGAAATCGTTCATCTTGAAACAATAAAGGTTTATATACTGCGATCGTAGCGAACCACACAGATCGCCCGTCAGGACAATATAATTGGACTCCATACAGAAGTTTTATGTGTCCAGGAAAGTGTCTATCGTAATAAGGTAGACAGCACGCAGAAATGTACGATTATCACGCATGATACAGTATTGTCTATATTCTCTTGATTTCAGCGGTAGAAGCTACAGTTATACATATATCTCAAAATATTTCCTGAGGAATAATTTGTAGCTTATGGCAATGAATCAGTGCAACTCAGCTGTTTCTATAATTATTTTATGTTCATTCATGTCTTTCGATGATGTACCAACGCTTGAAACGCAAAAATATAACTATTTCGCTGATTAGGTGAAAAAATAATTGAAGAAACCTTAATCTTTCGGCTGGTTTCTCGCCACTAGGATTGCTAGTGTCGTTCCAACTGTCGTTCCTACTCAGAAATACCGAGTGAAGTGGCGCAGTGGTTATCACACTGGACTTGCATTCGGGAGGACGACGGTTCAATCTCGCGCCCGGCCATCCTGATTTAGGTTTTCCGTGATTTCCCTAAATCGCTCTAGGCAAATGCCGGGATGGTTCTTTTGAAAGGGCACGGCCGACTTCCTTCCCTAATCCGATGAGACCGATGACCTCGCTGTTTGGTCTCTTCCCCCAAACAACCCAACCCCCCCCCCCCCCCCCCCTATTCTGAAATACGAGCAGAGAGGCTAGCAAGAGAGAAAGTTGTGGAAAGCCGCATCACATCTGTCAGAGAACTGAAGAACACCGTCTCCCCTAATACCACACCACCTACTCCATCCCCGCAAAAAAAGAAAAAAGCAATGGTTGGATTTCGATATTTTGTCATCTGAAAAAATTATTCATGATTGACAATACTCTTAAATGGGGGGGATAAGTCTCTAGACATTGATCGATGATTGTTTCCATTTTTTAAAACAGCCCTTTGGCATCTTTTTCAATTTTGTGTTCTCAGTACAAGGACTATCATTATTTTATATGAGACACTTTTTTACACAAGTTAAAAATGATCATTTCTCTGGAAGAATCCCCTGGAAAAATTGTGTCATGCCAGAATCTGTCTGCGACATAAAAGCAGTGCCACATCAGCTGTCGGTGGGAAATGTCAACTCTCACCGCAATATAAACAGCGATGCAACTCGCGGGTACGATGAAATTCGTTTCCGTGTTTTCAGCGTGACACAGAACAGGACGTCGCGCGCACTGCGAAGCGCGTATACGGTTTAATTAAACAACAGCGTTGATCCGCGCAATAAACAGGCGACAGACAACAGCACCAATAAAGCCAACTATAGTGCTTATTGGTTAGTTACTCAGCATATAAACACGTTTTTCGGGCACCGATGAATGTCGGTAGCATACATATTATTCACAACTTCTCGCTTTTATCTAGTGCAGAGTTTCTGCTCCGTGTGGTATCGTCAGGTTTCCAGTTTTGTTTCATGCGTTATAGAGAAAAATAGGGGACAAATGTTTCGTAATACTGTGCTTTGTTTATTGATCTCATCAGATAAAAAGCAGAGTCTGGCACTAACATACTACGAAAGTTGCATTACGGCTGAAGTCAGTGTTCCCAAATTAAAATCTCCGTTTCGTACACACTGACACCTTCACGCACAAAATATGGCTCTTAGTTTCACTCGGTGACATCATCTCGGGACGATCTACGAAACCAGTATGTGTCTCAGTTATTGGCGTTATAACCAATTCCTTGTTTGGTGCTTACGCTCTATTGCAATGTCCAGTTTGTTGTAACCGCTGCTACGTTCATCTTAACGAAGTACCAAAGTCCACACTTCAGGTCTAGTCACTGCTGAATTACCCTCTGCCTTATCAACAACTCGTGTATAGCAAAACTGTTACTAAGTTCTGTTTTTAGAAAGCTAACCCGTGACAGATAATACGTAAACGAAGATGGTAAGCAACTAAAAATATATTCGTAAATAATTAATTTGGTATTTAATGAATTAAAGAATTAAATAACTTGAAAATTGTTTCTAAAGTGAAAATAGCGGTTACCTGAGGAACAGAGAGATGCCGCTAACAGCGCATTCATTTCACTTATTAATCACAACGCCATTTAATTAATTCATGAAAACTCCAAGTCACTGAAGCACGCAATCTTCCTGAGTCATGCTCGGCGCTTGCTGATTTTCTTATTTCTTTTTCTAAAGATTCATCAGTTATGTATTTTTCCTTGTTCGCACTCATTGTTGGCTCAAGATCCAACAGTAGAGGGCAGATAGATGAGTAACTTACACTGATGAAAGTTTACCACTGGTCTTTAATCAAAGAAAATCATCAAACCACAATTAACACACTGGCAGTTCCTCAAGAGATCATGTAATCTGTGGAATATACGTTTTAAGTCAATAATAAGTCCTGAATTAACGTATTGCATCTTTTTACATTTCATCGTTTCTTGCCGAAAATGAATTACCTATGGGCATTCAAAACTATTTAGAGTGGATTAATCTAAGCTCTCAGTTTACGGCACCTGATTATAGCTCCCAAGATTTACGTTGAAACTCTCAGAAATAATCAGTCACTTCACATTTAAAGCGGGAGTTGTAACACGTGACTAAAACAATATCAGTCACTAATACGCATGCAGAACGATAAGAGCTTTTTGCATTCTGTGTTAGTGACAAGAGTTAATAACTGTATTTAATAGTTGCACCAAGATTACAATCGTGTGAAGAAAGGACGTTATCAGTGAAATAAGTGTTGCTTGCAGGCAGCAGGTAACTGTAGTATAGTGATGACTGTTCCTTGACATACTATTAGTCTGCAAGTTTTGAATTTCCTTCGAGAAGGTGCATTGATTTATACTGCGGCAAGTCATGATCTGAAAACAATAACCCACTGAAATGAAGTGGTGCATTCACGATCCCAAGGCATGTAATAACATCTTTGAGAAGAACATGAATTTTCTAGTATTATAGATCTCGTCATAGCACTTATAAACATTCAAAAATTGGTGGAAGCTACGACAAAATGTGACTCAGAGCATCCTAGAAAATACCTGAAAGTTAAACGCAGAGCAGACCAAAATATTACTGGCAGTCGTGTACGACCAACAGGCAATAAATAAAATGATCTGCGTCTTTCCACTTGCCATACAGCGGGACAAAGTTTTAACTGGGACGTTTAGTGCCATATCGGTAGGCGTTGCTATTCGAGTACGCCATCGCATCTACTGCTTCATTGTAGACACTTTTGTAAGATAATTAGTTACTTTCTCCAGTTCGCTCTGTACAGTTAAAAAAAGCCTATGCTTGCTTGACAAAAGCAACACAATTCAGCATGTTGAACAGTGACAGTTGAATGGGCAGGAACTGCTATCACGATAGAACTGCTGCGGGCGAGCAAACGCTATTGATGGATCGCATGAATAGAGACTGCGCACAGCTAATTTATCATTTTGAGTTTAATTTGCCCAGCAGGAAAACTGCAAGTGACATCATGAGATTGTTACTTCAAAGCAAAAATTTGAAGGCACTTTTCATTGGAGTATGTGTCCATAAAGCACGGTAGTTTTCCCAAATATGATATAGTGGCCTATTACTAACGTTCCATGTAGAAAATATTGTACTATTTTTTTTTTAAAGGAAAGGCAGTTAAAATGTTCCGCCAAATCATCCGGATTATTTATAGTCTCAGACTGCCGCTGATTTTGGGATTGTTTCTGATGGCTCAAATGGTTCCAAGCACTATGGGACTTAAAATGGTTCAAATGGCTATGAGCACTCTGGGACTTAACTTCTGAGGTCATCAGTCCCCTACAACTTAGAACTACTTTAACCTAACTAACATAAGGACATCACACACGTCCATGCCCAAGGCAGGATTCGAACCTGCGACCGTAATGGCCACGCGGTTCTAGACTAAAACACCTAGAACCGCTCGACCACAGCGGCCTGCAGCAGCTAACATCTCTCGAAATTCAGAAATGGTTGTCTACCTACAGGAATAGAGATCAAATAGACAGTGTGCTGCTTAATAATAACAAGTGAAATACTATTTCAGTCTTTGCTCTAATTTAGTCAACGAGCAAGTCATCTGTCAGTGTGTTCGAAACCTCGGGTTAACACCAGGAAAAAGCTCTAAGTTTTTCGTCAAATGTGCGTGTCTTTAACATTCTGTTGGAATCCCCCAGTGAAGTAATAAAAACTTAAGACTGCAGACTAACGGAGATGTTGGGGCAATTCGGAACGAGGTTTGGGCCGTTTTTATCCATTCCCCGTCCCAAAGAAATACGGTCTGCCAAAACGGAAGTTAAAAAAGCCAATCCCGTTCGTAATGAATGCCGAAGGCGAAAGTAAGCCTCATATGTAATGAAACACACCATGTAAAACAGGTCTGTCCCAGACGAAACTTCCGTTTTGAACGCAACCTAGTTAAAGGAAAATCTGTATCATCTGACCTCGCAGCAGGAGCCACACCAGCTGAAAGTAGTTGACTTACTTTTCTTGACACCGAAAGTGTAAACGTGTTCCAAATGATTTACACGAATTTGTTTCTCAGTCTTTGGTCGTACGTGAAAAGAGAACGCCTTGGGAACGGTGAATACTGGTCCATAACCTAACAGCTAAGCCTTGGCGAGCAGTCAATTCGAAGATACAGCACAGCTGATAGAGGCAATGTCGAAACAACGAACGGCAGACAACCCGACCGTCGAAGAGACATCGCAATCGTCCTCAGACAGTTTACGTTGTCAGCACATGTAGTACGACAGTTCGGAAGACTTCCTCAACTTACACCAAACTTATGCCAAAAATGAAAGATATTTTATCATTGTATAGAGTTATGCAAAGACATACCCAATTATATAAAAAAAGATATTTTTTATAACGTCAGTGATGCATCAAAATTAAATTGTCGCTCAATTTCTTCGCTGTATATGCGTCGTTCACGGCCAGATGGCACTCGCGACTTTGTTTTGAATCGTTATTCTGTCAACAGTGTAATTTAGCAGCATGAAAAAAAAGAAATCATAATTAACTTTGTCTCAGTTAATTACTGCGTAGGCTATAGGATAAAACTTTTAAACTTACTCTGTAACTACTTTTGTGTGCTGACAACGTATCTTCATATCCTACGGAAAGTGTGCTAACCTACAGCTACATATTCACTCCGCAGGCTACCTTGTTGTGTGTGTGGCAGAGGGTGCTTTTCGTACCATTGTCACTTCCCTCCCCCTCCCCTGTTCCAGTCGCGAGTAGTTCACGGGTAGAAATATCGCCGGCAGGTCTCCGTGTGGGCTCGAATCTCTCTAATTTTATCTTCTTGGTCTTTTCGTGAGATGTACCTAGGAGGAGGCAACATATTTGTTGACTCTACTGGAGCGTACAGTCTCTGAACTTTAACAACAAGCTACACTGTACTGCGGAACACCTCTCTGGCAGTGTGCACCACTGGAGTTTGTTGACAATTTCTGTGACGTTTCCGTGACTACTAGGTGATCCTGTAACGAAACGTGCCGCTCTTCTTTGGGCATTCTTTGTTAGCTCCATCAGTCCTCTCTGGTACGAATCTCTTACTGACAAGAACCCCTCTGCATACGACAATATGACCCGTCTGAGACGCCCTGCTAAACCCGCAGGACAGGACTGGTAGTTTAAACTGTGCAAAGGAGCCAAAATAAATGGCTGTCAGTTACACTCGAACATACAACCTTTTATTTGATCAAACATTGCAAGAGCCAAGAAAAATTTTTTCCTAAAAAAATAAAAAAACACAGCTTCAGTTTTGGAATTTAATTAGCGACTGAATGCGCCGTACAATCTCATGCCTTAAGAGCAAGACCACTTTAATTTAAAAACGGCTGAAAGCCAATAACTTAAAGCTCAATCAAAATAAAAAATTTAAAAGACAAAGCCTTATTTTAAAACTGTTCCTTACTTAGGCTGAAGGCCCAAAGAATCTGACACTTCAAGCGCAAACAACTTAAATTCAAAATCGGATGAAGGCATTAACGCTCCCTTAGGTGAGACAGGCAGTCGGCCAAAGCATTCTCGATCCGACGACAATCCAACCGCATACAGTCAACGGACCAAGCGACAGGATGTTACAACAGCCCACAACGAAACTCAAACGACACAATGCGAACAGTTGGGGCTGGCTGGTAGATTAAGTAAGGATTTAACTTTCGTGTCCGGGATCGGTGAGCTACGGGCCTCGTAGCAATGGGAACAGCCCCTCACACTCCGACCGCGCGTGGACCCCGCCAACGGCGCCGGAAAGACACGCGCCACGGAGACTTCCTCGCTGCACCAGGCCAACCGACCGACTGCCCAGGCCCGGAAACGGTGAAAGGACCAAATATACGTCGGTCGATGAGAGGACCAACCTAACGACCAACCAACGGTCGTCCCGCTCCAATCTCCCTCCGTCGGACAGTTCGTGTTCGTCGCCAGCGGTCGGCGAGCACTGGCTGTCGGCGCCTCACCGGCGCTCCGCCCCGACTTCACTGCAGCTGCGTCCCGACTGCACTGCTGGTCCGTCCCGAACTGACCGCCAGACACACGGCGACCCGGAAATACTATCCGTCGCTCCAGAGGTGGTACGAGAGTGCAGTTATCGATACGCGCTGCTGCTGCCGCTCACGGGCAAGTAAGGCAGCTAGTTAGTGACGTCAGTAAATGGAATAAGAAAACGAGGCGGTAGTACCGTAATAGAAGATGACAAGCAATGAGTAGAATAAACGAGAGTCTTGCACGGGTCACCGTCAAAAAATCCCACGTAACTCCTGACGTTATCTAATAGGTCATCTAGGTATCTTGTTGAAAGTAATGGTCCTATAGCACGGCACTGTGGCACACCCAAAGCTACTTTTACATCTCAAGACTTCTCTCCATTCGGAATGACATGCCGTGTTCTGTATTCAATACACTCTTCAGTGCAATCACACAGTTAGTCTGATGTTCCATAAGCTCTTATTCTGTTCGTTAGGCGGCAGTGCGGAATTTTATCGAATGCCGGAAGGGAGTCCTTATCGACCGCTTTCTGGGTCTTGTGGGCAAACACAACGAACTGGGATTCACAACATCGTTTTCGGAATCCATGCTGGATGCTGCAGAGGAGGTTTTCGGTGTGGGAAACGTCAGAATACGCGAACATAAACAAAATTCTTAACCGACCGACGTCTATATTTAGGATCTATAGTTTTGTGGGACTGTTCGGCGAACCTTGCTGAAAATGTGAATGACCTATGTGCTTTTTTCCTGGCCGAGCGGTTCTAGGCGCTACAGTCTGGAACCGCACGACCGCTACGGTCGCAGGTTCGCATCCTGCCTCGGGAATGGATGTGTATGATGTCCGTAGGTTCGTTAGGTTTAAGTAGTTCTAAGTTCTAGGGAACTGATGACCTCACAAGTTAAATCCCATAGTGCACAGAGCCATTTTTAAAATTTTTTTTGCTTTTTTCCAATCGTCTGGAACACTTCGCTCCTTCTTTCTCATGCTCCATGTAGATTCGTATTGGTATCTTCATCTGCATCTTCACGATCACTTCCAACAACCTTTAAGCAACTTCTCTACCGTTCCACTCTAGAACAGCACGCGGGGTAAATGAACACTTAGATCTTTCCGTGTGAGCTCTGATTTCTCTCATTTTATTATGATGATCATTTCTCCCTCTGTAGATTTGTGCTAACAAAATATTTTCACACTCTGAGGAGAAAGACGGCGTTTCAATTTCATGAGGAGGTCCTGTCGCAGCAACAAACGCCTTTGTTTTACTGTCACCCCACTTCGTGTATCATATATATGGCACTCTCTCCCTTATTTTGCGATACTAGAAAACGGGCTGCTCCTTTTTGAACTTTTTCAGTGTCTCGATCAATCCTATGTATCCAGTCAGGTAAACTGGTCTTCCCTCTATTGAGCGATTCTAGTTGCTTTTCAACCCTATGGTCACTTATTTCGATATCTGACATTTTGTGGTTTGTGCGACAGTGTAATAAAGGCACCACAGTGCGATCTTCCTCGGCGAAACAGATATGAAAAGAGGCGTTTGGTATTTCGGCCTTTTCTTGGTCGTCTTTCGTTTTGCTGCCATTGTGGTCAAACAAATCGTTGAACCCATTACGCATGGCTCTCCTTACGTTAATTTTGTCTTCTTTTAACTCTTTTTGTCTGTGAGGCTCTGACTACGTTTGAATTTCCAGTGAAGCTATCTTTGCATTCGTTGCGGTTTCTAACACGGCTGTTGAACCACTGTGGATCTATTCCATCCCTCAAAGCTTTCCTTGTAACATCCCAATCTAAAACACATTGTATAAAGCTCTTGAACATTGTTCAGTGATACTCATCCTTGTTACTGCTGGAGATAAAATATTTCTGCTGACCTCTGAGGTAATGTGAAATCTGTTTCTTGTCGCCGTTGCTAAGCAAAAAGACCTTCCTGCCTTCTTCTGTATTCCTACACTATGTGATCAAAAGTATTCGCACACCTGGCCGAAAGTGACTTACAAGTTTGTGGGACCCTCCATCGGTAATGCTGGAATTCAATATGGTGTTGGCGCACCCTTAGCCTTGATGACAGCTTCCGTTGCCGCAGGCATACGTTCAGACAGGTACTGGAAGGTTTCTTGGGGAGTGGCAGCCCATTCTTCACGGAGTGCTGCACTGAGGAGAGGTATCGACTACTGTCGGAGGTCCTGGCACCAAGTTGGAGTTCCAAAACATCCCAAAGATATTCCATAGGTTTCAGGTCAGTTCTCTGTGCAGGATAGTCCATTACAGGGACATTATTGTCGTGTCACCACTCCGACACAAGCCGTGACTTATGAACAGGTGCTCGATCGTGCTGAAAGATACAGTCGCCATCCACGAATTGCTCTTCGACAGTGGGAAGCAAGAAGGTGCTTAAAACATCAATTTAGGCTTATGCTGTAATAGTGCCTCACAAAACAACAGGGGGTGCAAGCCCCCTCCATGGGAAACATGACCACACCATAACACCACCACCTCCATTTTACTGTTGGCGCCACGTACACTGGCAGATGACGTTCACCGGGCATTCGCCATACCTGTAACCTGCCATCGGATCGCCACATTGTGTACCCTGATTCGTGACTCCTCACACAACGCCCCCCCCCCCCTGTTCAATCGTCATGTTTCTACGCTCCTTACACCAAGTAAGGCATCGTTTGCCATTTACCGGCGTGATGTGTGGCTCATGAGCAGCCGCTCGACCATGAAATCCAAGTTTTCTCACCTGCCGCCCAAGTGTCATAGTACTTGCAATGTATCCTGATGCAGTTTGGAACCCCTGCGTGATGGTTTGGATAGATGTCTGCCTATTGCACATTACGACTCTCTTCAACTGTCGGTGGTCTCTGTCAGTCAACAGACGAAGTCGACCTGTACGCTTTTGTGCTGCACCTGTCCCATCGGAAACAGTGAACCTAGGGATGCTTAGGATTGTGGAAATTTCGCATACAGACGTAAGACACAAAAGACAGCCAATCACCTGACTACTTTCGAAGTTCGTGAGTTCCGCGGAGCGCCCCACTCTGCTCTCTCAAGACGTCTAATGACTACTGAGGTAGCTGATATGGAGTACATGGCAGTAGGTGGCAGCACAATGCACGTAATATGAAAAATGTATGTTTTTGCGGGTGTCCTGATACTTTTGATCACGTTGTGTATTTACAGCCGTATCCAGTGACGCCGTGACCACCTTATGATCACTGATTTCCTGTTCTACGCTAAGATCGTCGTAAGGTTCATCCCTGTTTGTAACTAGCACGTCTAAGATTTTATCACAGTGAGTGGGTTCCGAGATTAACTGCTAGAGGTTGTTTACTCGCAGGCTATGATTTATCTTTCCTTTCGTTAAGGTTTACTGTGTCTAACAGATGGGCGTATTTTATTTTATTTTATTATTTAATTTTGTGTCCGGATGCCCTTATGATGCCAAAGTCGTCAAGGTAACCAAAGATACAGATGTCTTATGCCCCACCTGTCTCTGAATCGTGTATGTGATCTAATTCAACAGTTCACGTGTTGTATTGGCTGCTGCGAAACTGATGGCCAACCCACCAAATCGAGTGTGAGAAACTGCCGAAAACCACGTTCGGAGTGGCATGTGTGCCCTACAGCTCACTGACCTGTTTCGCAAGCTATCGTGGTGTTCGTTACGGTGTACAAACAGGTCACACGCAGAGTACGAAAGAAGTCGCCAATCCTCACCAGAAAATAAAAATCTGCATGTAAAATTGCCTGACACACTGTACGGTAAGGCGGAGAGGTGCAAGTAGATGATAGGCCGGTCTGCAGCAAATCTACTGTAAACAGAATATACTTAACAAATACAATACTGTGCGCCAACAGAATTCACTTGCCACGTTTCAAAATAGACCCAGCATGTTATAATATAGGTCAGACTAAATATTCTAAAATTTAAGCTCCTCAAAACGTGAATTATTTGATCCTATTTTTGTCCATTACCCACTCTTCTACGACTGTGGCTACCTAGGTACAGCTGCTGATTAGTATTATTCCTGACAGCACCAGATCATTGGTTAACGAAGTTAAAAAAGTCCATGTTTTGTGCTGTATACCCAGAATGAATTTTTTTTTTTTATAAACGATCGTAGGTGAGCTCCGCTCAGTCAGTGAAAACAATTAATTCAGTAATTCGTGACACACACAGAAACCGTCGGAGAGCGGCAACAAATATTTGTGAACAAGATAGGCCCTTATCCCACTGTAGCAACGCATGAAGATTCTCCACAAAGTTTAATTGACAATGTCCACCAACAGTCGATCCGTTGTGGTTCGTAACTGTTCCTTATTCTACATCTACATCAATAATCTTCAAGGCATATTTTGGTGCGTGGTGGACGGTACTTCGTGCACCACTGCCCCTTTCCAGTTCCAGTCGCAAATAGTGCATGGGAAGGACGATTGATGGTAAGCCCCCATGTGGGCATGACTGTCTTTAATCTTGAGTTCCTGGACTTTTCGCGAGATTCAGGCGGAGGGAAGCAATACATCTGTTGCGTTCTGTCTAGACACTGCACGGTAAACGACACACTAATTACTGAAGTTATTTACATTAGTTATTACCCAGTGGTGCTTCCACCATGTACTGGGACGCTATTACTTGGGCGGCTCCACAAAGAATTTGGAAGTTGTCCCAGTTCTCAAGACCCGCTGAAAATGCGTCAAGAGCGAACAATGGCCGAGACTTCTCTTCCGCACAGAGAGTCCTCTTACAGCTCCCAGGGGCACTAAAGCCGACCTGCATAATGAATGCAAATGAATGAAAATACCAACCATTTCCGCTGAAGTCTCTCTAAACGTAAATTACTTGGATCTCAGTTCGAAGTGAAATTAGGGTTTGGACCAAACACGTGAGAAGATCACGTAAACTGACTTTTCATAAAACACGAGTACACGGAAGACCTTCCTACAAATACTAAAATTAGTGACTATAAAAACAAACCTTCTAATAATACTGTCGCGTCCTTGCCGACAAACGGTGCGGAAGTACATTAGTACTGATAGCTGTTCTTCCTATCTTTATATATCTTGAGCTCAGTCCAATAAGAACTGTCATTGTAGCCGGCCGAAGTGGCCGTGCGGTTAAAGGCGCTGCAGTCTGGAACCGCAAGACCGCTACGGTCGCAGGTTCGAATCCCGCCTCGGGCATGGATGTTTGTGATGTCCTTAGGTTAGTTAGGTTTAACTAGTTCTAAGTTCTAGGGGACTAATGACTTCAGCTGTTGAGTCCCATAGTGCTCAGAGCCATTTGAACTATCATTGTAAACCGTCTACATTAGTAATAATGTCGCTGAGTATTGTATGTTATCAGCTGCGCCCACCCCATTTTAGGATTATGTAGTCGTAGTTCATACAGTTTCTGAAGGTCGTAGTCTAGGGGTTTGTGTAAGGAAAAAAGTCATCCAGTATGTCGTTTCATAAAGTTTACCGAGTAGATCATCATCACCCGGTTCACTGACACCATCACTTAGTTTTCACCATTTAACCATGTTGAATTTCGTAAGATAAAATGCTACAGTTTGAGAGGAGTCATATTATGCTGCCACCTCGCCATGTAGGGGTAAATAATCCAACGATTGTAAAATGAAAAAGTGGCTGCACAAAGAGGCACGTGTAGCCGCTAACTGACACAAGACATACGTACAATTTTCTGCCTCCACACACCATTTGCAAAGGCATTGGTCTG
Organism: Schistocerca serialis cubense; assembly: GCF_023864345.2. NCBI lineage: Eukaryota > Metazoa > Arthropoda > Insecta > Orthoptera > Acrididae > Schistocerca > Schistocerca serialis. Next base: position 195,875,078 of record NC_064638.1, on the reverse strand, counting down.
TGGGGTATAAAGAACATTTTTTTCCTTTTAGCCGTTGTATTTAGTACTACATGTCATTATACTGAAATATTACGAGTAAATACTGCTGAACATAAGCACCTATCTTTCCTGTAAGAGAGCCAGTTGTCACTGTCGAAACTGAACAATCGAGGGTGTGCTTGTTGATGCGCCGGAGTGGCTGGTGGGTTGGCTTTCATGTGGTAGCACATGATTACAACATTTAAATTAACGTAAGAACCGCATCAACGTTGGTGCAGAGTAGAGATCAGAAAGGAGGGTGTAAATATGTTGAGGGTTGCATACATCAGATATCAAGGTGCCCCTGCTACATCAGCAGTGCAGTATTTTCTTCTTTCATCGATCGAGGTGGCGCAGTAGCTAGCACACTGGATTCGATTTCGGGAAGACGACGGTTAAAACCCACGCCCGACTGTCCTGATTTAGGGTTTCCGAGATTTCCCTAAATGGCTTCAGGCAAATGTCGGGATGGTTCCTTTGAAAGGGCACGACCGATTTCCTTCCCTATCCTTCCCTAATCCGATGAGAGCGATGACCTCGCTGGTTGGTCCCCTACCCCAAATCAACCACCATCTTCTTCCTTCCTACTGTAGTTTCGCAAGCAAGACGAGTGTGAGAGCGGTGGCATTCAGGTCAATTCCGAGTCGTAGACTCGTTCTCGTTTACTGTAGCGAGCGGGGGTATAAGGTTAGTCGTGACTTAGTAGGGAAATTGAATGCCCGAGCATGCCACAGAAACAGCACTGACAGGATGATGTTACCGACTGTCGGTGACGAAGCCGGCCGCTGTGGCCGAGCGGTTCTAGGCGCTTCAGTCCGGAGCTGCGCTGCTGGTACGGTCGCAGGTTCAACTCCTGCCTCGGGCATGGATGTGTGTGACGTCCTTATGTTAGTTAGCTTTAAGTAGTTCTAAGTCTAGGGGACTGATGACCTCAGATGTTAAGTCCCACAGTGCTTAGATCAATTTGAACCATTTGTCGGTGACGAAACTGTGTTTCGCCAGGCTGTGGAGGGTGCAAGCCGAAAATGAACTGACGCTGTGTACACAATTGCAAATGTGCTCCATTACAGGACGACTGATGTCTGGAAAAAATTCAATACCGGAGACTACCCTTTAGACGATAAAGATACAATGTTAGTCCAATGTAATCGAAATGGTTGTATTCTTGTTTATTCCGCCTCCATAATGAGAAAACTTGTGTACTCCGTCAAACAAATACTGGGTACTGAGAAACGCCGCTGTTATGATCCTGCGACCGAAAAAGCGCGCTAATTAGGTATTCTTTTAGTCGTATCAGCTTGCGTTTACAGGCCAATAGCGAGTTGTCATTTATAATTTCTTTCTGTATTGGTTTCGAAGAGTGCTGTGAATTTATTTTAGTAATTTGTCACCATTTAGACTACACGGTTCTTCATCGAGTCCTATTTTCGTATACTGTCGTCACAGATTGCTGACACGCATCTAGGATGCAGGTCTGTGAATGGAAATGGACGAGCTGCAGTAAGAGGGTGTCGGCAGCGCTTATCCCCCCGACGGATACCAAAACACCAAACATTCAGATGTCGGCCTCGCTTGCTGCCTGATACAGGCACTTTCCGTGTAGGTATGCGTGGTACATGTCGAAATCCAACAATGCCGCTTCTCTATGGGTAAGACGAGATTCTGCGAAACATGTAAGACACGCCATCTACAAGTAGTAGATATACTGCACACATACATTTGGCGTCAGACGTTCTGTCGTGTGGAATGTGTTGCACGACCAGTAGTTTAATATCTTTCATCTTCATCGTGTGGCAGCGCCAGCAGCTAAAGATATTACCCAGCGCGTGCAGTTCGCTCAGAACTTCTTACAACAGACCCCCCCTGCTTCAGTTATTTCCGGCAGAAGCTCTGTACACCAACGAGACTTTTTCAGTATTTGGGAACAGGTACTCGGCCTCATGCTTATCAACAGCTATTCAGTGCTAATGTGTGGGCCGGGATTCTTTGTGATAGGTTAACTGGACCATACATGCTTCCATTCTGCCTCAACGGACGAAAATATCGCATCTTCATTGATCATATGTTGCTAGAATCGTTGGTGGAGATACCTCACGTGTCTGGATGTCTTCCTCTGCGGAAACAGAAGAAGATCGCTTCTGGTCCATTGCGGAAACGCCAGGAATCTTCGAACTGGCGCCGCAGTCAACGGGCCGACGAATTACTATGTGTATGCAGGCCAATAGATCGCTCATTAAAGGAGTTCCAGTGAATGCCATTGCTGTAATTAGCACGCTAAACTACCTTTTGTGTAAATCGCCGCTAGCGTCAGGAACTGCCTTCAGGGGCCGAATGCACCGCACCTTAATATGTCTTAATGTTCCATACCTCCTGCATTAATTTGAACGAATAGATTTGCAACGCCCTGTATAGTAATGGTCATGCCCAACGGTTCGTAACTTAGCGGCAACGTCCCAAGGCTCGGTTACATTCACGCACTCGTTTACTCGCTCTCCTTTCTACACTGGTTGAGTTCACTTGTACCCGACAAGACACAAATGAAGAGATCACGGCTATAACTGCGTACTATCGAGTCTCCCAGAGTGCAAAGGCGGCGAGTTCAGAAATGACGTCATCCGATCCGGTGCCCAGTTTAAACCGAGTATATGCAGATATTCTCTGATCTCTAATGCAGAAAGACGTGATTGCTACTCATGAAATGGTAAAGAGTTCTATAAACTTTCAATTCTGGATGAACTAAGACAATTTTCTTGTGTGCAACGGACGCATTTGTACGATAGCCAATTAGAACATCACACGGACTGTGCTCTGATGTATAAAACGTTGATTGTATGTTGATTTGCCCACTGAAGCTACACTGTTTCGCGGGTGACACGAAATAGGACACTGTATAGGCAAATATACTACGTGAATCCTTCAGTTACAGTGTTTCTAACTGTGCATACTCTGGATGTGAGATACTACATCCAGTTCCGGACAATAGTTGCGTCACTGCGGGAGTGACTCATTACCTGCAACAGATGTACAGGGTGAAAATTATTGGACTATATGAGAAAAAAGTGAATTAGATACAAACTACGGCGTGCACACACTTTATTCAGCACGTAAACGTCACTAGAGATATTCTGATTTAAATTATGTGCCTGCCATCATTGGGGATGATGTGGCACAGACTAATGGTGAAATTTTGCATGACCCGCTGAAGTGTCGCAATATCGATGACGTCGATGATCTCCAGATTGGCTGTTTTCAGCTCACCAATTTTTTCGGGGTTATTGCTTTGCTCCTTATCTTTAATACGGCCCACAAAAAGGAGCCGCATGTGATCAGATCCGGAGAATATGGCGGCCAATCGAGACCAATGCCGGTGTCCTTTGTGAACCCCAGAGCAAGAATGCGGTCCCCAAAGTGCTCCTGCAGGACATCAGACACTCTCCTGCTTCGATAGGGTCGAGCTCCGTCTTACGTGAAGCACATCTTGTCGAAATCATGGTCACTTGGGATAATGGGGATGAAATCATCTTCCAAAACCTTCACATACCGTTGCGTAGTCACCGTGTATCAAAGAATATCGCACCGGTTACTCCGTGCCTGGACATTACTGACCATATAGTCACCCGTTGAGGCTAAAGAAACTTCTAGATCGTGCTATGCGGATTCGCAGTCCCGCAGATGCGCCAATGTTGCTTCCTGCTGAACTCACCCAAATGAAAGTGGGCTTCGTCGCTAAATCAAACCAAGCATAAGCATACTAATTTCCGTCATGTCCCGCAGCCAACCGTGCAGTTTGAGCGTTCGAACGCAAACCGTTCAGAAGTTATGACAATTTTATTTCATATAGTTCAATAACTGTCACCCCTCATAACGGCTCTGGGAACTTTGCTTTCCACGCACAATCTTCAAATACATGCATCGCCCGTCAGAGTCGACACACTCTCGCACAATTTAGCAACGATGTGAGGTGCTCCTAAAGCGAAGATTTTTGGAACAGGCTGCCAATTGGTGGCAGTCTGACAAATGCAATAGTTTTGTACTATGCGTTTCCGTTTTAAAACCAAATGTTGTTCCGCTTGCAATAATCAAAATCAGTACCTGCCCATATATTACAGTGCACGTAAAGTCGAATATTATTATCTCCTCCCTTGTACAAGTATTAAGTGTCGCCTGATTTGAAGTTCAATCGTGACAAGAGAGTAATTTTGACTGAATAGTGTCTAAAAATGATAAAGGTTGACAGCTCAGAACAAAAATATCACTCGCCCTAAGCAGAAATAGACTTTGCAGCTTCCTGAGCCTCTTAGATACCTTAAAGTAATGTCCTCTTTATGGAAGGCTGTGTGGTTCTGTGGCAGAATACTCGCGTATCATGGGATGGCCTGGGTTAGATTCCTAGTATAGTAATGTTTTAAAAATTGGAAATTTGTGTTAAGGTCTTATGGGACCAAACTGCTGAGGTCTTCGGTCTCTAAGCCTACACACTTGATGTGTCGACAGAAGTGTCGACACAGTGTTATTTTGAGGGGGCCGATAGGCACGCTATCTAACGCAGACGGGCGTGAATTCTGGAACAAGATACGTTATGACTGCTATCAAGAAAATAAGTAGCTTTGGAATATACTTAACTTTAATGACTCCTTGTGATACATTTCTCTTGACTATACAAATGCGACTCGTAAGATACATGCACTGTTACAATTGGCGCCTTGCTAGGTCGTAGCCATGGACTTAGCAGAAGGCTATTCTAACTGTCTCCCGGCAAATGAGAGGAAGGCTTTGTCCGTATAGTCGCTAGCAATGTCGTCCGTACAACTGGGGCGAGTGCTCTATCGTATATCGAGACCTGCCTTGTGGTGGCGCTAGGTCTGCGATCACACAGTGGCGACACGCGGGTCCGTCATGTACTAAATGGACCGCGGCCGATTTAAGCTACCACCTAGCAAGTGTGGTGTCTGGCGGTGACACCACAACACTACTTAATCTAACTTAAACTAACGTACGCTATGGACAACACACACCCATGCCCAAGGGAGAAATCGAACCTCCGACTGATTGGGGGGGGGGGGGGGGGGGACCGCACGGACCATGTCAAGGCGCCCCACGCCCCAGAACGCGCGAATGTTTTAGAGAAAAATACATGTTACATGATCATTTCCACTAAGTGTAAAATACGTAACGACGAAGTTTAATTTGGAATGTTCACGTTTTAATTTAAACAATGTTTGTCAGAACAATCGTTTATGAAATTCGTTAATTAAGAATTTGTATTTGCAGTGGACTTTTGTGAGCAATAAGTAAATATAAATAAGAAACATTGCATTTGTCATAATAATGAGAATTAGAGATGCGTTGTTATACACTGGCTGAATTAGAAAGAAAGCCCCTTTTAAGTTGGCTGTTGTGACTGCGGGTGCGTATTCTGGCAGTCGATGACAAGCTAGCAGCATTGCAACACAGTGGAAAATTCAGTTGCGATGGAGAAGTGGAGCGTACAAAACTGTGTCCGTGTGGCAGTGCTTTAAACCGGAAAATAGTCAACAATGGCGACCCATCGAACTTGCCGCAAAGTGAACGATCCCCGTTCAGTCAAGTGGTATCAACAGGACGGTGCAACTGCACCCACCGCCCGTCTGTCAATGGGCGAACGGGGTGAATGGTTTCCTGGACGTTTCACCTCCCGATTTAGTGATGTGGCTTGGCCGGCACGTTTATTCTACCTGTCAGCTGCCAGCGTCTTCCTTTGGGGTATCTTAAGTACGAAGTCTCGTGTCCGGCCCACTCGTCTAATATAGCTTGTCTAGGAGGCTGTTTTCTCGGATATCTAGACAACAATTCAACCAAACCTTATTAATGCAGTTTATTAGAGTAAACTCAATTGACAGTACTTAATTTTGCCTTTTTACAAAAAGGTGTCGCAAGCAATTGGTGACATGCAAATAATCAATGTACTTCGATATACACAATTTCCATACAAGCAATTAACATACATCACAAATCGTTTGGAGCACAGCTCGTCTTGTAGTGCACCTTCTGGTGCGGCCGCAGCTAGCTGGAACGGCGCTTATGTTCTCTCCGTATAGGGGCCGCTCCTGCCGTGATGTCGGATGTCGTCTTGGCCAGCGTTCCATTGGCTGACGTCGTCTCACAGCCTTTTCTGCTGAAGCGTTTCAGGTCGACCCGTCGGCGCGTGATGTTACGTCGGAACACAAAGCGTTCGTAACTCTCCCAGGAAACCTCCAGCCGCTGGATGCCAATATCGGTGGAGAAGTCGTCGATATTCCTGTTGTTGTGCTGGAGAACAATTCGCGTAGCAACTTCGTAGCTCGTCAACGTGAGTGCTCCGATAAAGACGGTACTTATCTGAATAATGTGATCTTGAAGAAGTGAACGCTGTATACCAAAAGAAACTCCAAAGACTCAGTAACACATTTGTATTTGTATATTGTGAAGACCTGCGTTAAATAATTTTTTTTGTAGACTGTTGAAAAGGGGCGTTCTTTTTGCTCCACCCCGTATTTGATGAGGTTAATATTCATATAAAGAAAGAATTCGAACTGAACGGAGAAAGACGAAAAAAATAATGAGCGAAATGAGACTAAACTCAGTGATTACAGTCCCGAGGACTACTGATTTCTTTCCATCTTTATGCATTTAACACTTCACGGAAATTCCAGTTGAACATACACTACTTTAAAAGTCTGCATTGGCTTGGAATCGAACAAGAAATACTTTGAAAGCTTATTTTCTGGAAATTGTTTTAGAGTTACATCGAACTGCAACGGAAGATTGATATTTGAGTTCTGAACTTCACGTACCGTGAATATAAATAATTAAAAAAAGCCAATCGCTATTGTTAGACCGGCGGTATTGTCACAAACACCGTAACAACAGCACTCTTACTCTCTCTTACTCTAATTCGCAGTGGGTTTTTGGCCTCGTCAGGTCAATACACATAAATTAATTGTTTGCTCCGCATCGTATCCTACAATTTTTCTGTTAATCTGTAAAATTAACACAAGCTTCCATGCATTCAATGCATTTGCTATGTCCAACATACTCTAATATCTCACGTAATAAATAATTTAAATTCCGTTATGGACAGATTTTCAAACTGCCTTTATACGGCGTGCGTGTGAACCCATCATAAATATGTTTTGAAATGTTGTAAATACCACAACAGTCTCTGTTCGCAAATATGTGGTTTATTCCATTGAGAACAGCAAATATTAGCTATCAGACATCGTTCTGCCATTTACAGAATAGCATAACAATGGATCGCAGTCTCGTCATTCCTCTTCAAAGTGAGCTTTGCTATGATTGGTCGAGAGCCGCAGCAGGCTCTGCATTCCAGTATCACGTATGGTGTCCACGTGTTTGGGGCTGGTATTTTTACAGTGTTACGCGTGTTCCATAAGCTAAGCGCTTCAGTTATTTTGAGTGACTGAGTTGATATACGGATGTACACATTCTTATTATTCAACAACATCCTTATAGGATCTGTATTTAACGTCAGAAAATGACGTTTATTTAGTTTTATATAATCTGATTTTGCCTGTTTAGGTAAACGTACGGGGCGAGTAAGTGGCTACTATTTTGTTGATTTTGAGATGCAGATAGAATTTAATTCATTAAATGTACCTCAGAAACCAGCACAGAGAATTAATCACTCTTGATTAACACAGTCAGATCTGCACGTAACGGGACGGTCATTTGCACTGTACAGCGAGGGATTAGATCCTGCGAAACATCTTCGTGTGCAACAGTTTGAAAATCTGTGGTTTTCGACAGAGCTGCAAAACTGGAAGAAATCAGAGAACTGCACTTTCGTCCATTCCCTTCAGTTAGACATTGTCTAAATAGGACTTGATTGTATTATAGTCTTGTAAACAAATCGAAATTTGATTACCATTTCTGATTTTATTAGTTTACAGCAGACACAAACATTACGAAGGTGAAGTTGTGGGATTGCTTCCCATTTTGCAGTTCTCTCGAAAGCCAGATGTTTTGAGACTGTTGCGCACAAAGATTTTTCGCATGATCAAGGCTCTTGCGCTACAGAGAACACCGTATCTCTGGAACTTGAATGAATAATGACCGTCTGATCCTACACCGACAACGAACAGAGTGATCGGTCTCCATTATGAATGCGGCCACAGAGGCTTTTAATCTATTGGAAATGAGTAATGTGAGTTACTTAAAATAAATAGTAAAAAGTTCTGAGGGGACTCTCCAGTGCTGTAGCTTTTAGAAAGAACGCGTACTTACAGAAACCTAAAAAAAAAAAAAAACTTCACTCCCCCAGTTGTCGCATGGTGATTAAAGAAATACACTCCTGGAAATGGAAAAAAGAACACATTGACACCGGTGTGTCAGACCCACCATACTTGCTACGGACACTGCGAGAGGGCTGTACAAGCAATGATCACACGCACGGCACAGCGGACACACCAGGAACCGCGGTGTTGGCCGTCGAATGGCGCTAGCTGCGCAGCATTTGTGCACCGCTGCCGTCAGTGTCAGCCAGTTTGCCGTGGCATACGGAGCTCCATCGCAGTCTTTAACACTGGTAGCATGCCGTGACAGCGTGGACGTGAACCGGATGTGCAGTTGACGGACTTTGAGCGAGGGCGTATAGTGGACGTGCGGGAGGCCGGGTGGACGTACCGCCGAATTGCTCAACACGTGGGGCGTGAGGTCTCCACAGTACATCGATGTTGTCGCCAGTGGTCGGCGGAAGGTGCACGTGCCCGTCGACCTGGGACCGGACCGCAGCGACGCACGGATGCACGCCAAGACCGTAGGATCCTACGCAGTGCCGTAGGGGACCACACCGCCACTTCCCAGCAAATTAGGGACACTGTTGCTCCTGGGGTATCGGCGAGGACCATTCGCAACCGTCTCCATGAAGCTGGGCTACGGTCCCGCACACTGATAGGCCGTCTTCCGCTCACGCCCCAACATCGTGCAGCCCGCCTCCAGTGGTGTCGCGACAGGCGTGAATGGAGGGACGAATGGAGACGTGTCGTCTTCAGCGATGAGAGTCGCTTCTGCCTTGGTGCCAATGATGGTCGTATGCGTGTTTGGCGCCGTGCAGGTGAGCGCCACAATCAGGACTGCATACGACCGAGGCACACAGGGCCAACACCCGGCATCATGGTGTGGGGAGCGATCTCCTACACTGGCCGTACACCACTGGTGAACGTTGAGGGGACACTGAATAGTGCACGGTACATCCAAACCGTCATCGAACCCATCGTTCTACCATTCCTAGACCGGCAAGGGAACTTGCTGTTCCAACAGGACAATGCACGTCCGCATGTATCCCGTGCCACCCAACGTGCTCTAGAAGGTGTAAGTCAACTACCCTGGCCAGCAAGATCTCCGGATCTGTCCCCCCATTGAGCATGTTTGGGACTGGATGAAGCGTCGTCTCACGCGGTCTGCACGTCCAGCACGAACGCTGGTCCAACTGAGGCGCCAGGTGGAAATGGCATGGCAAGCCGTTCCACAGGACTACATCCAGCATCTCTACGATCGTCTCCATGGGAGAATAGCAGCCTGCATTGCTGCGAAAGGTGGATATACACTGTACTAGTGCCGACATTGTGCATGCTCTGTTGCCTGTGTCTATGTGCCTGTGGTTCTGTCAGTGTGATCATGTGATGTATCTGACCGCAGGAATGTGTCAATAAAGTTGCCCCTTCCTGGGACAATGAATTCACGGTGTTCTTATTTCAATTTCCAGGAGTGTACATCACGTGTTGAATGAAGTGAACAGTCTTATGAAAATAAAAAGATATATTACTAGTAAACCAAAGGTTAACAAATAATAAAGGGAAATTTTTTCTGCAAAAGGGACCGCAGTATTGTTCCTACAAAGAAACAAAGTTTGAATTGAAAATATTAGAGAAGGAAATTTGCTACTCACCATATGCTGAGTCGCGATAGGCACAACAAAGAGATTCACACAGTTATAGCTTTCGGCCGGTAAGGCCTTTGTCAGCAATAGACACACATACACACACGCACACACATTAACATAAACGCAACTGCAGTGTGGTTTCAGTTGTCTGAGACGGAAGACGGGTGTGCAGGTTGCGTTCGCGTGAGTGTGTGTGTGTGTGTGTGTGTGTGTGTGTGAGTGTGTGTATGTGTATCTGTTGCTGACGAAGGCCATAATAGCCGAAAGCTATAACTGTGGGAATCCTTTTGTTGTACCTATCACGACTCAGCATCTCCGCTATATGGTGAGTAGCAACTTTCCCTCTCTAATATTGTTACATTCCATTCTGAATATTCCATTGTTTGAATGAATGAATTAAGTAACTTGAATTTTTGAGGTGATCACATAATGACTACTCCTTGTAGATTGGAAGCTATAGCAGGGAACACACCCACTGAAGTACAAATGGGATTCACGCTGATCACTCGAGCCAAAGCTACTTGGTCATTGCGCTGGTCAGTGAATAATTTACAGACTGTCTAATACAAAATTCAGAAACAAAAGAGAGAAAGGCATTACTAAATCTAAAAAAAAATTACGGAGCATAAAAAAGAGATTACTGACACAAACTCTGAACTGCTACTAGGAACTCATGTACAGAATACAAAACGTGTGTCGCAAGAGCACTTTGCAAGTTATATTTGGAGATTTGGGGTTTATCAGTCTGTTTCGGCCTACTGAAAATGAAGCCGGCTCAATGGTACACAATTCTTTAAAATACGTGATGAAGTGTTACCTACGTGAATTTCTGTTTTCCGTCTAGTGTTAGTGACTGAATGTTGCTATTTCTTCTGAATGAATCAACAATGTCAACAATCAATCGCAGGACGAAATCTACGTGCAGGGGCGGCAGAGTCAGAAAACTGAGACACTTAAACAATGGCCAGCACGAAGCTGGAGATATACCTGACCGCCTTTAATGGGACGAGAATTTGAACTGCTCCACAATATTACACCACAGATTAATGGAGCTTTCCCTCTTCACTGTCAGAGACACTGGATATTATTCTTTCAGTCTCTGTACAAGATGTATTCATGTACGCCCAGTCCTAAGAATTTCAAATGGCCGACTTCAGCGGACAGTAAAATTTCGCCATTACAAAAGTTTCGTGTTAGAAACTGCTGGTCTCTGTGGCCGAGTGGCTCTAGGCGCTTGAGTACGGAACATCGCTGCTGCTACGGTCGCAGGTTCGAATCCTGCCTCGAGCATAGATTTATGTGTGATGGCCTTAGTTTAGTTACGTGTAAGTAGTTGTAAGTCTAGGGGACTCATGAACTCAGATGTTATGTCCCATAGTGCTTAGAGCCATTTGAACCATCTGTTAGAAACATTATGCATTGTGTTCTGTTGAAGTTATAGGATAATCTGTTCTGCAAAAGCCGTACGATTCTGCTACCGTCTGCCCTGCGATCTACGTCTTCTTCTTTACAATCTATGTCTTTGAAAAGCGCACTTGCGTCATCGTGAAAGACAGAAGTTCTTTAATCATCTGTCGTGACGAATGATATTTTCAGTTAACTGTGAGTGAGTATCTTTATGTATTTTACGCTGAGTGGGAACTTCCACTGATATATCATAGTTGTGTTCTAGTTGCTACTCTTGCTTGTATGAAATGTCCTTCAATAAGGCATCAGGAGGTGAGCACTGTAGGGCAAGTCCTTTTTCTTGTTGAGGCGTATTACTGGCATGCTGTAAACAGCCGAAGGTGTACGACTCACGCTTGGTTGGGCGTAACTTTGGACAGGCTATCATACGCAAACAAAAGTCACCTAATACTGATGCACGTTGGACGTCTAGCGTATCACAGAGCTTTAGGCAACAGAACGGCGGCCTAAACGTATTTTATTAGGTAATTTCCATATATAATGACACCTATGCTAGCGCGTTCGCTGTTTCAGATTCATATTTGAAGCTCGATAATGCCAAGAACACACCTGGTTCTCGCGGCTATGCAGACAACACGCAGCGTGATACTGATACCGGTCGGGGTGGCCGAGCTGTTGTATTCGCTACAGTCTGGAACCGCGCGACCGCTACGGTCACAGGTTCGAATCCCGCCTCAGGCATGGATGTTTGTGTGTCCTTAGGTTTAAGTAGTTCTAAGTTCTAGGGGACTGATGAACTCAGAAGTTAAGTCCCATAGTGCTCAGAGCCATGTGAACCATTTTTTATACTGATGGTGCAGCAGAAGCAGTACAAAAGGGTCTGACCGTGCCGGCAGCTGTATCTAAGTTAGACATCCCAATGAAAACCATTCTTAACAAAGTGAAGCAACTTCATGTGAACAATCCTGGAGGGCCAATATTGCTTTCTGAAGATGCATAATTAAAAACAAAAACAATAAATCTTAAAATCGAATGATTCACCATATTTCGTTTATTCTCGTAATGCGTTCCGAGAAGTCAATAAAGCTATGAAATGTGTCACGCCATTTCAGCGTTCTTTTCCATTAAAATTTTTCTAACCCCTTGGGCGGGCAAACTTTATAAAAACATTTTTTTCCGTTTAAGGCATGTCATAAGCATGATTTTCATTAATTTTGATAATTCTCTTTAAGAATCTTGATGGTATACGAAAGTCGTTTCTACCAATTATGTAGCTAATCACACTTTATAAAATCAAGAAAACACGAAAAATACGTGTAGAGTAACCCTGGTTAACGGCACTGACATAGAAAGAGACGCCACTTACCCACAAAAGAAACTTGTGGCCCCAACCGCCTCTTTACATTACCACAGTCAGATTCAACGCTCATTAATTTCCAATAAAATGTAGATATATTACATCTCACGGTTTAATGAAGGCAAATGATACCCCATTAGATGTAACGTTACTTACTTAGCAGTAACATAGACTTGCACAGGGTGAGCGGGTAACATTTTCACCTCCAATTACGCTCAGCTCGTTAAAGACGAATGTAATCTCTTTTCATCTAGGCAAACAGTGATCAGGTGCTCAACAAACAGCCAAGCGTTCTCGCAACTGCATTAATATCTGAAATACAGACATCGACCCTGTTTTCTTAAATGTACCGATACTTTGTTTTTTCTTTAGAATAGTAGATTTCGATGAGATAAATCTAGTGATGTAACTCTTTTGGAGATGGAACAAGAAACCACGGAGCAAACATACATTGTATATATGTGGTGTTGTTCTGTTGTTACGAATGGTCAGCCATGCGGGCATTTACACCAAGCTCCAAGGAAATGTCACCACCTCGGCAGTATGTGTCTAAGCTGCTTTTGAAGGAAACTTGCGTCGTCGAGGCATGACATAAATCGTTAGTTCAGTGATCGCTTTCGGAAGAATTAAGTAAAGTGCTGTGAATCACTGTCTATTTAGATCAGGTGTGTTATCAGGAATGCTTCAACACATTTATTGTATGTAGCTTGTAAAACATTTACGTAGTCGAACTGATAGTAATGAATTGACGATTTCGACGAGCGGAATGCCAGTTACCAATAACGAGTTGATAGACATACTGTTAGTTTAAGGCGAATGTCATCAGAATGCATCAAGGGAAGCTCAACTGTATGTAGAACGTTTTTCCTGTATAGACGTTGTTCAACAAATCACACATTCATGAATCAGAAGACTTCACAATACCGCAAGTCTTACCCCAACGAAACGAGTACGGAGGAAGCATGCTGCCATCGAAGCTGCAGACGCCACGGTTCTTGCAGCTGCTGTAATGAATTCGCGTACTAATTCTCGTCATATGCTGAGGGTGGTATTAGCCAACGAAGCGTTCTGTGGCTTCTTCATCTACATAAACATCAAGCCTTCCATATTTCTCTAAAGCGAGAACTACACTCCTGGAAATTGAAATAAGAACACCGTGAATTCATTGTCCCAGGAAGGGGAAACTTTATTGACACATTCCTGGGATCAGATACATCACATGATCACACTGACAGAACCACAGGCACATAGACACAGGCAAGAGAGCATGCACAATGTCGGCACTAGTACAGTGTATATCCACCTTTCGCAGCAATGCAGGCTGCTATTCTCCCATGGAGACGATCGTAGAGATGCTGGATGTAGTCCTGTGGAACGGTTTGCCATGCCATTTCCACCTGGCGCCTCAGTTGGACCAGCGTTCGTGCTGGACGTGCAGACCGCGTGAGACGACGCTTCATCCAGTCCCAAACATGCTCAATGGGGGACAGATCCGGAGATCTTGCTGGCCAGAGTAGTTGACTTCTAGAGCACGTTGGGTAGCACGGGATACATGCGGACGTGCATTGTCCTGTTGGTACAGCAAGTTCCCTTGCCGGTCTAGGAATGGTAGAACGATGGGTTCGATGACGGTTTGGATGTACCGTGCACTATTCAGTGTCCCCTCGACGATCACCAGTGGTGTACGGCCAGTGTAGGAGATCGCTCCCCACACCATGATGCCGGGTGTTGGCCCTGTGTGCCTCGGTCGTATGCAGTCCTGATTGTGGCGCTCACCTGCACGGCGCCAAACACGCATACGACCATCATTGGCACCAAGGCAGAAGCGACTCTCATCGCTGAAGACGACACGTCTCCATTCGTCCCTCTATTCACGGCTGTCGCGACACCACTGGAGGCGGGCTGCACGATGTTGGGGCGTGAGCGGAAGACGGCCTAATGGTGTGCGGGACCGTAGCCGAGCTTCATGGAGACGGTTGCGAATGGTCCTCGCCGATACCCCAGGAGCAACAATGTCCCTAATTTGCTGGGAAGTGGCGGTGCGGTCCCCTACGGCACTGCGTAGGATCCTACGGTCTTGGCGTGCATCCGTGCGTCGCTGTGGTCCGGTTCCAGGTCGACGGGCACGTGCACCTTCCGCCGACCACTGGCGACAACATCGATGTACTGTGGAGACCTCACGCCCCACGTGTTGAGCAATTCGGCGGTACGTTCACCAGGCCTCCCGCATGCCCACTATACGCCCTCGCTCAAAGTCCGTCAACTGCACATACAGTTCACGTCCACGCTGTCGCGGCATGCTACCAGTGTTAAAGACTGCGATGGAGCTCCATATGCCACGGCAAACTGGGTGACACTGACGGCGGCGGTGCACAAACGCTGCGCAGCTAGCGCCATTCGACGGCCAACACCGCGGTTCCTGGTGTGTCCGCTGTGCCGTGCGTGTGATCATTGCTTGTACAGCCCTCTCGCAGTGTCCGGAGCAAGTATGGTGGGTCTGACACACCGGTGTCAATGTGTTCTTTTTTCCATTTCCAGGAGTGTATATGCCAGTGAATATTCAGTATCGGTTTGAAAACTGTCAGTGGTTTCTCCAGCAAGGCAATAATTTTGTTCAAATGTGTTGTTTACTGCTGAGGCCACATCCACAAATCATGGGAATTTAAATTTCAGAAACATGCACTACTAGTCTATGACAAAGTCACATTGGCGTCATCAGGTGCTGAACCAGAGACAGTTGAGCTATA
The DNA here is from genome assembly GCF_023864345.2 of Schistocerca serialis cubense. Taxonomy (NCBI): domain Eukaryota; kingdom Metazoa; phylum Arthropoda; class Insecta; order Orthoptera; family Acrididae; genus Schistocerca; species Schistocerca serialis. The sequence continues at coordinate 195,859,630 of NC_064638.1, read as the reverse complement.
ATGTGTGATGTGGCTTAATCGTACAACACGTGATCGGCACTTGTTTCGTTATGGTACGACGAACAGAGAGAACTACAGACATTTTTGCTAAATATTTTAAACTCTTTATTAGAAAACGTACACTTGATAACTCGCCGTCTGATGTGATTCCATCATGGTGGATGACCCGAAAATAATTTGTCAGTAGTAAGATATGTTTTAAATGGCTTATTCTCATGGTGAAGTTTAGAAAGGTGCCGCCATATTCAGCACGATCCCATTAGGTCCCGCCAATAGACCTCGCCTCCTGACCTCATGTATGGCACGTGGTCCACAAGAGCGACTGTGGACGGCCTTAGGAGGCGAACTATTGCTGCGAGTAAAGCAAATACTCGATATATACTTGCAGTAGTGAGTTCTTCAACACTGCATTGTGTACGAAATTGCCGTGGTGCAGATAGCTTTCACATTGAACACATTCTTTAAGAAATTTACCAACAGAAATGCGATGGCCCACAAATGTCTTCCTTGTTTCTCTTTCATAGCATTTGTTTCCGATTATTTCATATGTAGTGGCGTGGCAAGACAGCTAAGCGACTCGGAGGTAGCCGAAAGGCACGCGTTAAGTTCACGCTGACTGGCGTGAGGTCTGGAACATTATAAGGAAATGAGAACTTAGAAAAACGGACTCAGTTGCTGTAATACTTAACTTTAATCCATAATTGTAGAACATCGCTCTTGATTGTACATGCTTCTTAAGATAAATATCAAATGCTATGGCGCCTTGCTAGGTCGTAGCAAATGACGTAGCTGAAGGCTATGCTAACTATCGTCTCGGCAAAGGAGAGCGTATTTGTCAGTGTAGCTTCGCTAGCAAAGTCGTCTGTACAACTGGGAGAGTGCTAGGAAATCTCTCTAGACCTGCCCTGTGGCGGCGCTCGGTCTACAATCACTGACAGTGGCGACACGTGGGTCCGACGTATACTACCGGACTGCGGCCGATTTAAAGGCTACCACATAGCAAGTGTGATGTCTGGCGGTGACACCACATCATATATAACCCTAACCAGGGGGTGAGCCGTGCGTGGCTCCCCGTCCCTCCATTTGGTATTTTACACACTGTTTTAACGTATTTCCATCTCACCACGTTGTTTTAAGTTACTGGCGTCACTGAGTTGCTGTTTTGACTATCATCGGCGCTAGTAGCGCGTATCGATATATCCCCTCTAATAGGATCTTTGCTCGGCTGTTATTACTTCACTGTTGTCATCTGTTGTGGGGACAGTCGGAACGTGCGAGGAGGAGAGTTCACGGCGGCAGTTCGGGTCGTGAGTTGGGCCCTGGCTGTGAGTTTCAACGCGTCTGGAGCGCAGCCCGGGACAGCCAGTCGCAGGCTCGCAGCAGCAGTGAGCCCTGCGTGGACATCGCCCGCCCGACCGTTGCCGCCACGCATCACTTAAGCCGGGCCTGACCTTTAGTCTATTGTTGATCGGTTGGCTGGTCCGAGGACATCTCAGTGCGGCGTGTTCGACTGGGCCGCTGGCGATATCTGCGCAGTGTCGGAGTCCGTCTGGAACTGTCCGATCGGTACGAACATGTCACTCGCCGACCCAGGACGTGAAGGTTGAGTGGTTTCGAGCATTGCGTTGCTGGTCCCGCCTTTTCTGTTGTGGAGGTTTTCCTGTTAGCAACAACGAGTGAAGTGTTCGAGATAGCTGCCGTCAGGTGTAATCGACCAAATTAGTTTATCCATAGTTAAGTGCACCAGCGGAATTTTCTGCCTTGCGGCCGTTAGTGTTCTGGTTACCTGCCCTGTCCCCTAACGTAAATTCACGCAGTATTCATTTTAGGTTAAGTTAACCGTGTTATCTTCTTTCGTAGTTAAGTGAACCAGTGGAATATTCTGCCTTGTGGCCGTTAGTGTTCTGGTTACATGCTCTAGCCGCTAACGTAATTTTTAGGCAGTGTCTTTTCCTCACCGGTTGTTGCGGCCCAACATGGTGTGTAGTTTTGGCAGCTCAGTGCACATACGCGTTTGTTTGGGGATAGTGATACTCGTAACTTTTTTGAGGTTTTGAATTCTCGTGTACTCTGTCATGGCAAGCAAGCAGTTGGTCGGTCCGTCCGTGACTGTCCCTTGGTTGGGTTCGGACGAATCGAGTGTAGCTGGGGTCACCGCCTGTCTCGCCTAGGTGGAGGAGGGCAGGCCGATCCCCTGGACGCTCCTGAGTGCTGTTGCCTTAATTATTCTTTGGCAGTGTTAATGTTGTTGTAACTTATTTTAAAAGGTCTTTGGGGCTTTACTGTATTTTATATTTTCAATTGGGCAAAGTTGATTGAGGGCTTTCAGCCCTGGAAACATGCTCACAGAGTTCCCTACAAGTCCAAACATTATTGCCTTCTGCTCTTGATAAGTTATTGTAATTTCCGCTGAAAAATTTTTCAAGTTATTGTGGGCCTTCCGCCGTTGGTGTTGCGAAAGGAAATTTGTAAACTTAAAGTATTGTTTTACCGATTGTTGCAATATATATATTTTCTTAATGTTCACAAGTTAACTTTGAGGCCGTCGCCCATCTTATTGCGTTTGTTTATCTCTTTCTGGGCACCTTGCGGGCTATCAGCCCTTTTAGCATCTTAAGACATTGAGGCCTTCTGCCTTCAATAATCATCATAGTATATTTTGAATTTTGAAGATGTAATCCGGAGGCCTTCAGCCACTCCTCATGCTGATCTCATGTATGTATACGGTTTATCTTATTCGTAAATTCAACTGTGTGTCAAGTCTTTCCAAAATTGAACTTATTGTAAGGCATCCTCTTTCAAAAGTGTATTTTTGAACTAAATGATAATAAATTACAATTCTGAAATTAATCCGACTGCAACTCTTTTGGTCCTTTCCTCAATCCAAATTACCTGTTACCCCTGCGTGATTTAGCGGGCGTTTCAAGGGGTTTCAATTAATAATGCAATACTTTCTTTCATAGCCAGTTTCGGTTCAAAAAAAGCCGAATTTGTTATGAATGTCGTGGAATATTCCCGCTTCAGCCCCTATAGATTCATGAAGATCCGATACATGGCATCTGTCACTGAGGTGCGTTTCAAACAAGTAGTTTGTGGTGTCACTGCCAGACACCACACTTGCTAGGTGGTAGCTTTTAAATCGGCCGCGGTCCGTTAGTATACGACGGACCCGAGTGTCGCCACTGTTAGTAATTGCAGACCGAGCGCCGCCACACGGCAGGTCTAGAGAGATTTACTAGCACTCGCCCCAGTTGTACGGACGACTTAGCTAGCGATGCAACACTGACGAACCCTCGCTTATTTGCAGAGAAGATAGTTAGAATAGCCTTCAGCTAAGTCAATGACTACGACCTAGCAAGGCGCCATTACAGTATAGTGCATTTATCTAAAAAGTATAACTTGTATCGTCAAGAGCGATGTACACCAATGATGGATTAAAGTTAAGTATTCCAGCAGCTACGTACTTTTCTTTATAGCATTCATTACGTATCCTGTTTCAGACCTCACGCCAGCCTGCGTGAGTTTATAGCGTGCATTTCGGCTTCCTCAAACAACACGGTGTTGGCACTTCTGCCGACACTTCATAGTTGTCACTGGGTTTCTTTTGGCAGAAAAGCAGAGCATCGCAGATATTCATGGGCGCTTGCAGAATATCTACGGAGATCTGTCAGAGAACAAAAGCACGGTGAGTCGTTCGGCTAGGCAACTGTCATCATTGCAACACGGGCGCGCAAACCTGTCTCATCTCCCGTGAGCCGGACGGCCACACGCTTCTGTGGCTCCCGCAATGTTGGAATGCGCGGAACCCCTCTTTGGAGCTCATCGACGGACCACAGTGAAACACTTCGGAATTCAACGGGACGTCTTTGCTGGTTGCGCTGTCACACTCGTCCTACCAGTGGGGGTACTCAAATGAGATCGTGTGAGCTGGGTTCCTCGCCGCCTAACACAAGACCGTAAAGAACAACGACTCACTATCTATGCGGAATTGCTTGCGCGTTACGAGGCTGACCGTGAAAATTTTTTGTCGAACTTCGTCACAGGTGATGAAACATGGGTTTATTACTTTGAACAGTCCATGTAGTGGCGCCACACCACCTCTCCTCCGAAGAATGAAGGATACACTCGGCGGGAAGAAATAAGCGAGTGATGGTGAGATGTTGATGCTGCGAGAAGTTGGCTACGACGTCGAGTAGTAGAAGGCCACCACGCTGGCACAGTCACTCCCAGGAAGGCGGCGTAAGGGCGTCGCATTGTACGGACTTTATGCTGAAAAATAGGATTTTATGGCCAAAAGAGTGGGGAATAATATATTGTATTGGAATCCTGGATAAAACTATTAAAAATGTAGCATTACTTATTCTACGCCCGTCGTAAATAAAACGGAAGAAGTAATTTGATTTTCATTTGAAGTACCAAATGGTATTCAGCTAATGTTGTCATAAAAAACATTCTTTTGTGAGCAATAGAAGTTCACATTAATACCATACCATATTTTAACATCGTGGAACGTGAAAGAAGTTAATGGTCTCACCTTAATGCCAGCTATGAATATTGTCAGCGGTGTAACATTTACTTTTGTACGAAACACATTTAAATACGTGTGAAATCTAAAGCCAGAGCATGACATTGCGTGTTAATACGTCGGCGCAAATTTCTTTGGAGCGTAAACATACATCCAGGAGAGGGGACTTTACACGCCTGTAAGAAAATGTACGAGGGCGTTTGAAAAGTCCGTGCAAAGTCTGAGAGATGGCACCAGCGGCGCGTATCGAGGTCATGTTTAGCTAGCAGCATCTTTGCAAAGAAGTTTCAGCCATATTGGTCTATTTCTTTGTGTTTGGCGTTCGTGTGAATCAAGGAAGTCCAGTGATTTTCAAAAAATGAACGAAAAAGAACTTCGTGTGGTTATTAAACATTACTTTATGACAAGGAAAACGCCTCAGGAGACTAAAGTGAAGCTTGATAAACAGTACGGTGACTCTTCACCTTCGATTAGAACAGTTCATGAGTGATTTGAAAATTTTCAGAGTGGCCGTATGGGCACAAGTGATGCTGAACGGTCTGGACGCCCTGTGGAGGTTACGACCCCAGAAATCATTGATAAAATCCATGATGTGGTGATGGATGACAGAAGAGTGAAGATGCGTGAGATTGCTAGTGCTTTCTGCATCTCGAATAAAATGGTACATAATATTTTCCATAAACATTTGGACATGAGAAAGCTATCTGCAAGATGGGTTCCACGATTGCTCACGCTTGAGCAGAAATGGAATCGTGTGAAGTGTTGCATGGATTGTTTGCAACTGTTCAGGAAGAATCCGCAGGACTTTGTGGGTCGTTTCGTCACTGTGGATAAAACATGGGTACATTACTATACTACTGAGACCCAACAGCAATCTAAACACCGGGTAACCAAGGGAGAATCTGCACCAAAAAAGGCGAAGACCATTCCTTTGTACGGAAAGGTTATCGCGACTGTCTTTTGGGATTCGCAAGGGATAATCCTCATCGACTATCTGGAAAAGGGTAAACCTCTTACAGGTGCATATTAATCATCGTTATTAGATCGTCTGAAAACCTAGCTGCAAGAAAAACGCCGACAATTGCACCGCAAAAATGTCCTTTCCCATCATGACAATGAACCAGCACATACCTCAACGGTTGTGGTCGGAAAATTATGGGAAATAGGATTCCAGCTCGTTTCACATCCCCCTTATTCACCAGATTTGGCTCCCTCGGACTACTATTAGTTTCCCTATTTGAAGAAATGGCTGGCGGAACAAAGATTTTATTCAAACGAGGAGGTGATTGCAGCAACTAGTAGATATTTTGCAGACTTGGACAATTCCTATTATTTGGAAGGGATCAACAAATTAGAACAGCGTTGGAGAAGTGTGTAAGTCTAAAAGGAAATTATGTCGAGCAATAGAAAAGGTTTACCCCAAACACGTAAGTGGTTTTAATTTTTGCACGGGCTTTTCCAACGCCCCTCGTATTCAGTGTATTTTTCTTCGCGATTTATTGTTAGATCTTCAAAAGTGTTTTATCGCTGAATTTGTCTCATTCCGTCGGCAAAAAACAGCAAGACAGAAGGACAAAGAAACAGAGATTGACGAAGTTGTGAGAAAGCATTGTTATTTCTTTCATGAGGTTGCTGGTCACTGTTTAGGTGAAAGCAAATTACAAATGATTTCAACGTGCCGAAGTAATATGAGGTGAAAGACGTACGCACCTCGGCCTGTATAATCCCTGGCGTGGTATTAATGAAGTCCAACCTGCTTTAGCTGCACTGATGGTAGACGTCAGCTGCATGCGGCAGTAATTTGGCAGTGCCACTAGAGAGGACAGACGGCGGCGGCTAGACGTTTTACTAGGAAGTCCTAGCTGTAGCACGGCTGCCCGGCTGTCGCCGCCTGCAGCCAGACCGCCATTGTCTCGGGCTGACGGGCTTCATCTCTGGCCGCAGCCAGCAGACAATGCGCTGGTTTCGGCTTTCGGGGAGCGAGTGTGTGTCTTCCTCGTGTGCCCACGTTGGGGCTTTTATCAGTTTCCTCGAAATTCGACATTCTCATCATTGTCACGAATTGTAGCGCATCAGATAAACGTCTAATGTGGTGATGCCTAACAGCCAGAGCAAATCGTGGACTTAATGGAGTCATCCAAAGGTCCTACGCCTTAAAATATCCACTGTACATTTGTTTCGTCTTCTCTTTAGACATTTCTTCGGAAGGTGTCAATGTAACTTCATGGCACTAGTAACAAAATTAGTTTAATATATTACTGCAATTATTAATGAAAGTCAGGTACAAACACGGGAATATAATGAAAATGCAGAGAGGGAATAAATGCTTCAAGGTTTGACAATGACATTGTTATTCTCCTCAAGAATGGTACACGACTTGGAAGATCAGCTGAACGGAATGGAAGCCGAAAAGAGGTTATAAGATCGCCATCAACTAAACAAGAACAAGAGATCTCTGAAAGTAACTGAATTAAGTCAGGTGATGGTACGGTAGGTTGATTATGAAATATGACACTGAAAGCTGTACACGAATTTTGCTGTTTGAGAAGCAAAATAAGCTACGAATTCAGAAGAAGAGACAACATAAAATACTGACTTTCAGAAACTATTTCCAGGAAAGAGAAACAGAAATTCAAGTTGAAACATAATATGCTAACGGAGAATTCGTTAACATTGTAAGGTGGTTATGTCATTTTGCTTTTTTGTATGTTATCGATGTGAACGCCAGAGAGAAAATAAGTTACATTACCGTTGAAGAATATTTGGTCTTGTCGTGGCACAGTCTTTGTCTCTGATCAGGCTGATACATTCTTAGCTGAAGAGTGGTGGATGGTGGACGTATTCAGTAATGCTGTGTGGGCTTGTGATTGTATCTGTTATTGAAAAGAACAGCAAGGATGAATCTGATGTAAATACTGGAAGGTGAAAAGGATACAAATTTCGAATAATGATATTATTTCTGAAGAGGAGAAGTTTGAGGTAATACTGCAGCGCAGTGCAGCTAGGAATGATTATAGTCAGCTAGTTAACTTGCTCAGAGCTGAGACAGAGACCACCCCACTTCCCTGAGTTATGCATTAACATATTAACTGATTAACCTGTTTGATTTCATTTCAATTGCCTGTTAACATTGTACCCGCTCTAAATCATTTTTCACTTTGCTAAGCACAGTACTGTTGTGTGTCAATATCCACCGGCCAAGGTGGCCGAGCGGTTCTAGGCGCTTCAGTCTGAAACTGCGTGACCTCTACGGTCGCAGGTTCGAATCCTGCCTCTGGCATCGATGTGTGTGATGTCCTTAGGTTAGTTAGGTTTAAGTAATTCTAGCGGACTGATGAACTTAGATGTTAAGTCCCATAGTGCTCAGAGCCATTTTTGTCAATATCGCGAAAATGTTTTACTATGCCTTTTTGAATACATACTTCATTCTAAAATCGTTATCTTGGAATATCATTTCATAAGAATAGCTACTCTCGCCATCCCAGTGTTTACATTACGCATTACCATATGCAACAGTTTGAATATGTATTTAGAAATAGAAACCTAGCTTGACCGCTGACTGCTTGCAGTTTGTTGTTGTGCTTCCGAGAAATCTGCAACAATGTTGTGAAGGGGCGAGGTAAGTGGAAATTCTGATTAGGGCCAGATAATTGTTTTATTTCAGTGAGGCACTCCATATAGAGACAGGTTCTGTTTAGTCAAAGGTTAGCACACGAGTTTAAGTTGTATAAAACTTTGTGGGGACATAGTTTTCGTAATACATACACTTCCATAGAGTGGGACTAACGTTGGGTAAATTTCAGACAGGTACAAATATAGTTGGGAGGTTACAACATCAGCTGTATTAGGTATAGATTTGCTGCTCAGCAGTGACATATGAAAATTTGTGCTGAACGGGGACTCCAACTCGGATTTACCGTTTATTACACATCGAAGTTTGGGTGAGTCTGCAGAACGTGCACTGATAGGCGAAGTGATTAAGGGGAACGCTCGTAACAAGCATGACAACCGGTTTTGAATCCAGGTCCGGCACAAATTTTCAGATCTCACTAATGGGTAGCAGACCTATACCGAATGCAGATGATGTTAAGGAATTTGCAGTCAGCGTTTTAATTTCGAAATATTTCGTGCAGCCATGGATGGTCAACTGTTTCTGTCCTTCCATACATGTTACATGGAAGCGTAAATTCCATCGTTGTGCACTATTTTCCAGAAATGTTTATCTGGCACGTTGCTTCATATCGGAAGTGGAACAACATGGACGATCAACAACACAGACAAGTACAGAATAAAATTTTGAAATGATGAGGTACAAAAGAAAGGTGAAGTATAAATTGGTACATTGGCTGAATCGAATTGGGGAGTAAATATACTGACGACACAACATTAGCGAAGGAAGGGATCGATTAACAGGATACAACGTAAGGATTCAAAGGACAGTTGATTTGGTAATGGAAGGTACTAGAGGGGGGGGTGGGGTGATAAACACTGTTGAAAGAGTCCAAAGCTTGACTGCAATAAGCAAGTTCAAAGGGATTTTTGGGTTGCAGCTGTCATGTAGAAGTGTGGATACCATATTTTATGGGGGAGAGCTACGTGAAATTAATTTTCGGAATTAAGACCACAACAACAACTAGAGGAACGTTGAATCAAATATTCAGTCAGTATTGAAGAAAAAAAAAAGCAGGGTTATTTAGTGTTATAGCCGAATATAGTTATCCACCCTGAATAATCGCTTAAAAATCGTACCTGGTTTTATTAGTAGGGTCCATTTATGGTAGCGATGAAAACAGTGCCAACCACAGCAACACACTATTTTCCGCAGTAGATCTATACTTTAAAACGGCCCAGCAGAATCAATGGGTCCCATTTTAGCCAATTTTAAAAGCAGCCAACATGTAAAGTACACGTCACTTAGTCAGTGTCACTACAAAGGACTTCTCTCTGAGCCCCATTATTAGCTAATGACATGCACTTAGAGCTCATCCACTGACGCAGTACCTTCTGGTATAGATCGTGTAGTTCACTGTTCACGAAGTGTAAGTTACGTCCCTGTTTTGCTTCATCTTACGACGAACCGCTGATCGCAGTCTGAAGCTACACGTCGATATACGCTACTGCCAATACACTACCTAAGACGCAACCATGCTCCACTGTCGTTCTCTTTATTTGCAGACTTCTCTCTCACTCGTGTAAACCCAGTATTTCTTCTCTGTTGTCAGAATTTATTTATTATGCAAAGTTTGATTGTCTGTTTGATAACCTATGAGCCCAGATTACTTATGCTAGTACGCTCTGTCCCTTTGATTAGAACGCAAAATCTTTGTTTTACTAAGTTCATGTAAATATCCGGTGCTCTGCTGTTGTAGAAGTAGTTCGAGCCTTAAAACTCACCCACTATCCCGTGGTGAACCTTCAGTGCTGAAAATAACTACTGACTGCTTGATAAATGCTTGTAAGTAGGACCAAATAGGACATTTTTGCGACAATATGTAACGGAATCCCTACCATTAGTTACAAGAACTGGTGGGCAAGGAGTGTTTACGGCCATATAGGGGCACCGCTGTCTCAGATACAAAATAAGAGTTTCTTAAATTGACTTCCTTAATGGACTACGGCCGGTAGCAGACCTACACGGAGCTAAGCATAAGTCCCAAAAGCATTTCTTCCGTCAGACATGTGGCTGATTCGATGCAGTCTGCCCCGAATTCCTCTCTTGTGACAACCTCTTCATCTAAGAGCAGCACTTTCACGCAACGTCCTCCATTATTTATTGGCTGTCTTCCAACATTTGTCACCCTCTACAGTTTTCACCCTCTATATCTCTCTGTAGAACCATGGACGTTATTCCATTATGTCTTCAAACCTGTCCAATCATCCTCTCCGCAGTTCTTTCCAGAATTTTTCATATGTTGCTTTCTTCCTTATTGTGCGGAGAATCTCTTCATTTCTTATCTTATCAGCCCACTTAATCTTCGAAGTCCTTTTGTAGCACCTTCCTTCAAACGCCTAGATTATCTTGTATTCCGCTTTTCCGACAGTCCATGATTCGATATCGTACCATGCTGTGATCCAAACGCGCATGTTCAGAAACTAATTCCACAGATTAAGGCCTGTGTTTGATACTAATAGACTCCTTTTGGCCAGGAATGGCGTCTTGTTTGCTTTTTATATGCTTCATCCATCATACGCTGTTTTGCTTTAAAGGTAGCAGAATTTCTTAAATTCGTCTACATTGGTAGTCACGATTTTGAATTTAAGTTTATCACTACATGACTTCCGGCAACTCTTATTACTTTTATCTTTCTCCAGTTTACTCTGAATCAGTATTTTGTACTGATAAGACTGTTCGTTCCATTCACCAGCTTCTGTAATACTTATTTACTATGAGGATAGCCACGTCATCAGCGACTCGTAAGATTGATTTTAGTCACACTTCTGAAACTGTTTCGTTGTTTAGTGCTTCTTATTTTTCATAAATCTTTCTTACGTTCTCAATTGCAACGTCAGAAGTGCCTGACTGGTGCCTTTATTTTCCGTCACCTAAAGTGATCGTCTTGCACCAGAGTCACAATTCTCTTTTTCCGTCTTCTTATGCTATTTCTTTCGGTATGTTTGATATAGGAGTTATTAAGCTGACTGTGCGATAGTTCTCTCTTCATCCTCACTTACGAACTTTTGGATTGCGTGGAGGACAACTTTCTGAAAATCTCATGGTATGTCTCAAGTCTCATAGATTCTAGACACCAACTTCAATAGTTATTTGTTTGCCACTTCCGACAATAATTTCAGAAATTCCGAATGAATGTTATTTATTACTTCTGCCTTTTTGATTTCAAAATCCCCAGTTTGCCCATTAATTGCGCTAACAGTCAGACAGCAGATCTCTGCCGCGAGGACTTGCCTGCTCGTGTCACTCATGCGGAGGGTGCTCTTTTCTGTTAATGTACCCCGCACCGCTCTGACGGTGGGTCATGTCTGGGCAGTGTCTGGTGTCCCAGTGCTTAGATATGACGGATATACCGTGTCAGCAGCATTGGGGTAGGTGTCAGCTAGTTTCAGATGAGAAGTTCCGTAACATTGCAAAGCAGTTTTAGGTATCAGTGACTAAGGGCGACATATGGCGATTAGTAGATTAGTAAGAATTTGGAACGATAAGACTCGTTAGACAGGGAATTGGGTAAAAGCACCGCCGAACTCCAGAAAAATACTGTCACGGTACATCTACATCTACATAGATACTCCGCAAATCACACTTAAGTGCCTGGAAGAGGGTTCATCGAACCTCCTTGACAATAAGTCTCTATTATTCCTATCTGGAAGAGCGTGCGAGGAAAACGAACACCTTTATCCTTCCGTGTGAGCTCTGGTTTCCTTATGTTTCTCCCCAAACAGATCGACGTCAACAAAATATTTTCGGATTCGGAGGATGGCACCTGAAATTTCGTGAGGAGATACAGCCACAACGAGAAATCCTGTATCACGTCAGGGACGCACCCTCCCCTATTTCGTGATAATACAAAACGTGCTGCTCTTCTTTGAACTCCGTAAATCCTACTGGTAAGGATCCTACACCGCGCAGCATTTTTCCAAAAGAGGACGGACAAGCGTGTTGTAGGCAATCTCTTTAGTAGAGCGGTTGCATCTTCTAAGTGTTCTGCCAATAACACGCAATTTTTTGTTTCCTTTCCCCACATTTTCTATGTGTTATTCCCAATTTAAATTGTTCGTAATTGTAATTCCTAGGTATGTAGTTGAATTTACGGTCTTTGGGTTTGACTGCGTTATCGTGTAACCGAAATTTAACGAATTCTCCTTAGTACCCATGTGAATGACCTAACACTTTTTCGGAAATCACTTCTGTTTTACTCAGTGACTTTCCGTTAGTTACTACGAACTGCGACCTCCCTGACGGGAAATCACGAATCCAATCAAGTATTCCGTAAACACGACATTTTACTACAAGCTGCTTGCATGGTACAGTGCCAAAAGCCTTCTAGAAATCTAGAGATACGTAATCAGTTTGAAACCCCTTGTCAATAGCACTCGAAACTTCGTGTGAGAAAAGAGCTAGTTCTGTTTCACAAGAACGATGTTTTCTGAATCCGTGTTGACGGGATATCAGTCGACCTTTCCCTTCGAGGTAGTTGATAATGTTCGAACACAATATATTTTCCAAAATCCTGATGCATAACGACGTTAATGATAAGGGATATATATGAAGAAGCCCACAACATTTAGCGAGGTCAGGTATTACATGCAGGGCAAAACAGCGACTGTTGATATTAAGTTTTTGATGGCAGACTGAGAGCGACTTGTGGCTGTCCTGAAAAACATAGGCCCTGGAAATATTTCGTGCATCTTAAGACAGCCAATACAACTTGGCAGACGGATGATATAAGTTGGATTGCCTGTCTTAAAATGCACGAAATATTTTACGAGACTGTTTCGTTTTGAGCGCCCTTTACTGATGATTTTATACGTAGAATACATTACCACCACTGTGAAGTATCTGTGGAAGAATTCCTTTTCTGAAAGTACCTGTTTATGTTTTTATAGTTAATTTAAGAAAACTGAAGAGTAACTTGAGTAACTACGACCAGCTTTGAACAGACACAAGAGAGCACTATGTTACAGACTGCTGCACATTACAGCATATCTGGGTCAGAGTGACAGAGCGACTGCAAGTTAGTCATGAAGAGGGGCACTGTCAGCGGTTCACTGTTACCTGTACGCCCAGTGTAGTCACCTCAGTAACAGCTGTGGAAAATTATTACTAAATTATTTCAAACGTTTTCCATTAATCTGCTTTTACTGAGTTGGCCTGCTTGATCATTTTATGCTCACTTTCGTTATTAGCATTTGTGTATTACTAACAATCAGCACGAAGAAACTCATTGCGTGGCGGAAACGATCCCAGCGCGTATGTTAGCAGCCGTAACTGACTTCGGTGAAACGGTATTACGAAGACGAAGAGAACAGAGGGCACTACTAACCTCGTTCTGTGGTTAGTTGTAGGTATGATAGCTCTTTTCGCAAAGAGCTAGCACTCATTCTCTTTGTTATTATGTTTTAGCTATAGTAACGTCGGTCGGAAGTTCCTTCAAGATGAATCATCAGAGGGTTAGGATGTGTCGCTATGTGTAAGGTAATTTAAATCATAGTGTGGATTAATAATTGTACAGTGCTCATATTACATTTGTAAATTAGCAAAATTCAACTATTTTGCGTTCTCGAAGCATATTATGAGCCGGTATAAGATGTTGTTATTGTTGTGGTCTTCAGTCCTGAAACTGGTTTGATGTAGCTCTCCATGCTACTCTATCCTGTGCAAGTTTCTTCATCTCCCAGTACCTATTGCAACCTACATCCTTCTGAATGTATTCATCTCTTGGTCTCCCTCTACGATTTTTACCCTCCACTGTGCCCTCCAGTACTAAATTGGTGATCCCTTGATGCTTCAGAATATGCCCTACCAACCGATCCCTTCTTCTAGTCAAGTTGTGCCACAAATTTCTCTTCTCTTCTATTCAATACCTCCTCATTAGTTATGTGATCTACCCATCTAATCCTCAGCATTCTTCTGTAGCACCACATTTTGAAAGCTTCTATTCTCTTCTTGTCTAAACTATTCATCGTCCATGTTTCACTTCCATACATGGCTACACTCCATACAAATACTTTCAGAAACGAATTCATGACACTTAAATCTACACTCGATGTTAACAAAATTCTTTTCTTCAGAAACGCTTTCCTTGCCATTGTCAGTCATATTTTATATCCTCTCTACTTCGACCATCATCAGGTATTTTACTCCCCAAATAGCAAAACTCATTTACTACTTTAACCATCTCATTTCCTTATCTAATTCCCTCAGCGTCACCCGACTTAATTTGACTACATTCCATTATCCTCGTTTTGCTTTTATTGATGTTCATCTTATATCCTCCTTTCAAGACACTGTCCATTCCGTTCAGCTACTCTTCCAGGTCCTTTGCTGTCTCTGATAGAATTACAATGCCATCGGCGAACCTCAAAGTTTTTATTTCTTCTCCATGGATTTTAATTCATAAGATGCTTTATAGCTAATAGAAGCACATAGTGTCCAGAAAACTCAAACTTTCTTTAAAGCAGCACTAAACCATTGCAGTCTGGTTTCATTTCATCATACGCTCCAAGATTCTGTATCCTACGATTTGTCCATTCCATGAAAACATGAAATCATAGCATAGTCGAGAGACCCCCATCTGGGGTTGTTGTTCGTGCAGTTGCTATACAGAAGCATCAAATATGCCACCTCCACTGACTTGTAAATGTGACTTTTCTACCCATTAATCTCAACTGTGATGATATACGCTGGTTGTATCTGTGATGTACCCTGTAATGGGAGCCACGTGTGACTACAAACCATGTTGCCCAACGCACAACGGGTTTGCGTTGTCCCTCCGGTATCTGTCTAAGAGTCTTTCAAATAAGACGGCACATGCTTGCCTCTAGAATTTCTCTACTAGTCTTGAGCGCGTGCATTGGACGACATGGCGAGCAGTCTAAGGCGTTGCAGTCATGGACAGTGCGGCTGATCCCGGCGAAGGTTCGAGTCCTCCCTTCGGCATTGGTGTGTGTGTTTGTCCTTAGGGTAATTTAGGTTAAGTAGTGTGTAAGATTAGGGACTGATGACCTTAGCAGTTAAGCCCCATAAGATTTCATACACATTTTTGGACGACATGGGTTGTGGTCAAAAGTAGCTCCCATTATATGACACATCATAGACACAACCAGCGTATATTATTGCAATTGAGGTGAATTGGTAAGAAGGTCATATATACAAGTCACTGGAGGTGGTGTCTTTGATGCTTCTGTAGAGCCTTATTTCTGTGCAAAACGTAATGACTGCGTCTTTTGAGACTTCTTTCATTATTTTCTCCAGCGGTGTACCCGTCCAATACGGAGTCTGCTTCTTCACAATATGGCAGATTTTATTTTACTGTTTAATATTTTGATTGGATGCCTTCCTGATGCCAGTCGTCAAGGTAACCTAAGGCAGGGAAGTCATGTGCCTCTTCCCCTTTGTGTCGTGGAAGCATTGTTCTGCGTCTTATCGTATTTCAGCTGTTCGTGTATCGTATTGTTAGAGGCGGTATTGGGGACGAGCATAGCTTTCGCCTAAACGAGGAATGAGAAAACTGCTTGAGAGCCACACTAGCCATAGTACCAGAACATACCAGAACACGGTTCTTGATCCGCCACTCGGATACAACCTGGGTCTTGGTCAGCCCCCTGTCTCACAAGCTAGCCCAATGCGCATTACGCTATATGAGTAGGTCGTCTCCTCCTTTCAAGATTTTATCATTTTACCTGAAAGTTCTTTTATCACGGAAACGCGAATTCAGTAGCGTAAAATACGTCACGCGGCAGGTAGCAAGGCAAGGTAGAATTCAGTGGCTTCTGGGCTATAAAATCATTATTGACAAAGCGTATGTTCGTGTGGACTCTGAAAGGAAACACCGAGGGGTTGTTGATAAATGATAGAAAATTAGGGCAAAAATGGAAAATCTATATAACGGTGGTTAGCCTCACATTTGAAGGCCCCTTGAATGCGGCTCCAGGGGCTTAACTCCCTGCTTTTCTCACCACAGCACATAGTGCACGTCACCCACCTTGTTCCCCGTCATGTATGTTCACGCTACTAGCCGTGATTCGTGTGTGAAATTTTCCCGTTGTCTTAGATGGCCACTTCTTCAATGAGATTAACTGCGTAAGGAATAGTTCATTCGCTTCCTAGTGGGCTTACTGGCATTATTAAAACCTTTACAAATTTTTTGGGTTGCAGTTTTGTCGTTCTGAAGACAGTCACTCTCCGAAACAAATTTATGTTTGCCATATAAAGCAGACAAATCGGTTTCGTACCTTTCAGTTTCATGTGAAACTGCGTTTCCTTGTTTTATGTACACCGTCCACTGTCTCTGTATTATGGACAACTGTTAAACATTAGACACTTAACTTCCAATGCACCATATCATTATTTTACAGATTTTTTCCGTGATCTCCAGAAATCCGCCGATTAAGTATCTCAAGTGTTAGCCATCTTAAGTTGTTTTAATGTCATTATTTTTGGTTGCAGAGATATATCCTTCGGGAAAGCTGCTCTTTTAGACTGCGTGTGTCCATTGTTATTACGCTTCCTGTCTTTGATATCTCCATCACCGTGGTTTCACATAGTGATGATAAAAATAATTAATGTTCTTTCCTTAACATATACCTGGAACTGACTATTTTGGTTTAGACAGCGTCTAGTAGCACGAACTAGATGTATTCGCTTAATAATGGCTGCGTCTCCGCCTGTAATATTCATTCAATAAGAAATTTTCTGTCAGAAGTACAATTAAATCTTATCCAGTGGCAATGAGTTTCTGTGTTCTGAATGTTAACAAAACAATTACAGTTGTGATCTTAGGTGTAGGGGTGAGTAGCATGCAAAGATGACAATGTATTTAGAAACACACGTATTCTGGCCGGTACTTCAGTATGGTGATTGATTTAGAATCACGTGAACAAATGCACACTAGAGACCGCCAAAAACAGTTTCTCCCATGTTCTACACTTCTTGTTGTCGTTAGACATAAGGCAGTGTTCTGAGCAGCGTTTGTAAATATTTCGCATTCCACACATGTAAGTGCTGTATAATACTGTATACCCATCAGCCAGAAAATTCTGACCACCTGCCTCTTAGCCGGTATGTCCACTTTTGGCACGTACACTATGTGATCAAAAGTATCCGGACACCTAGCTGGAATAGACTTACAACTTCGTGGCGCCCTCCATTGGTAATGATGGAATTCAGTATGGTGCTGGTCCACCCTTAGCCTTGATGAGAGCTTCCACTCTCGCAGGCATACGTTCAATCAGGTGCTCGAAGGTTCCTTGGGGAATGCAGCCCATTTTTCACGGAGCGCTGCACTGAGGAGAGTATCGTTGTCGGTCGGTGAGGCCCTGCACGAAGTCAGCGTTCCAAAACATCCCAAAGATCTTCTACAAGATTCAGGTCATGACTCTGTGCAGGCCAGTCCATTAAAGGGCTGTCATTGTCTTGTGACTACTCCGACACAGGCCGTCTATGAGGAACAGGTGTTCAATCGCGTTGAAAGATGCAGTCGCCATCCCCGAATTGGTCTTCAACAGTGGGAAGCAAGAAGGTGCTTAAAACATCAATGTAGGCCTGCGCTGTGATAGTGTAACGTAAAAGTACAAGGGGTGCAGGCCCCCTAGATGAAAAACACGACCATACCATAACACCACGTCCTCCAAATTGTACTGCTGCCACTACACACATTGTCAGATGATGTTCAGCGGGCATTCGCCACATCCACCCTGCCATCGGGTCGCCACATTGGGTACCGTCACTCCACTGTTCAATCGTCCGATGTTTACGCTCCTTACACCAAGCGAGACGTCGTTTGGCATTTACTGGCGTGATGTGTGGCCTTTGAGCAGCCAATCTACCATTAAATCCAAGTTTTCCCACTTTCATAGTATTTGCAGTGGATTCTGATGCAATTTGGAATACCTGTGAGATGTTCTGGATATATGACTGTCTACTACACATTACAGCCCTCTTTAACTGTCAGCGGACTCTGTTAGTCAACAGACGAGCTCGGCCTGTTCGCTTTTGTGCTGTACGTGTCTCTTCACGTTTCCAGTTCACTATCCCTTCGGAAACAGTGGACCTAGGGATGTTTACGTGTGTGGAAATCTCGCGTACAGACGTGTGACACATGTGACACACAACGACCTGACCAAGTTCGAAGTCCTTAAGGTCGGCGGAGCTCCCCGTTCTGCTCTCTCACGATGTCTAATGACTTTTGAGGTCGCTCATATGGAGTACCTGACAGTAGGTGGCAGCATAATGCACGTAATATGAAAAACGTATGTTCTGGGGGGTGTCCGGATACTTTTGATCACATGCAGTGTAACAGCGGCGATGCATCTTGGTATGGAAGCTGTAAGACGTTGATAGGTCGGTGGCAGCAAATATGCACACACAAGGTCCTCTAATTCCCGTAAATTCCGAGAAGGGGCCGATAAGCTCTGAAACCACGTTCAATCACATCTCAGATGTGTTCGATCGGGTTCAGATCTGGCGAGCTGGAGGGCCAGCAAATCAACTGGAATTCGCCTCTGTGTTCCTCGAACCATTTCATTATACTCCTAGCCTTGTGACATAAAGCGTTATCTTACTGAAGATTGCCACTGCAGTTGGGAAACATGATCGTCATCAAGGGGTGCACGTGGTCCTTAACCGCCATGGTGCCTTGCACTAACTCCACTGGATCCATAGACGCCCATGTAAATCTTCCCCTGAGTATTATGGAGGCACCGATATCTTGTCTCTGTCCCGAAATACAAGTGTCAAGGAACTGTTCTCCTGGAAGTCGAAGGATTCACGCCCTCCATCGGCATGATGAAGAATTCATCAGGCCATGCAACGCTCTGCATCTGCGCGTACGTCCAGTGGCGATGGTCACATGCCCATTTCAGTCGTAGTTGCCGATGTCCGGGTGTTATCATTGGCACATGCATGGGTCGTCAACTGAGGAGGAGGGAAATCGTTAGGAGTGTTCGGTGCACTGTGTGTTCAAACACAGCTCTGCTCCACCCAGCATTAAAGCCTGGCGTTAATCATGTCCTGTTTTACCAGTCTGCCCGGCCTACGACGTCCGACAACAGTAATGAGGCGCGGCCGCCCAACCTCACAACATCTGGACGCGGTTTCACCTTGGATTCGCCACGTGTTGGAGACACTCAGCACAGCACTCCTCGAACACCGGACAGGTCGTTCAGTTTTCGAAATGCTCGTTCCGAGCCGCCGCGCCATGAAAACCTGCCATCGGTGGAACTCAGAGAGATTGCGCAGCTTCTCAATTCTACACACGGACAGCACGCTCAGTGATGCACCGTGCGTGTGTCTCACCAGCAGTCATTTCACGACAGGTGACGCTGCGGTCGTCGGTATGGCTTTACGTCGATGGCAGGTCGGTGGTCAGAATGCTCTGGCTGGCGGTGTATAGTAAAGCTACTTGGAATATACTTTTCATTCATCTGGTGTCCGCCCCAGTAGCTGAGTGGTCAGCGTGACGGATTGCCGTCCTCTGGGCCCGGGTTCGATTCCCGGCTGGGTCGGAGATTTTCTCCGCTCAGGGACTGGGTGTTGTGTTGTGTTCATCATCATTTCATCCCCATCCGGCGTGCAGGTCGCCCAATGTGGCGCCGAATGTAATAAGACCTGCGATATGGCGGCCGGACCTGCCCCGCGAGGGGCCTCCCGGCCAATGACGCCAAACGCTCATTTCCATTTCCATTCATCTGGTATAGTACATTATGGTGAGTAAAATGCTGCATATTTTTAGAACTTTCTATATGAGATGTAGATAGCTAAGCCTTAGATCGTAGGTCTTTCATCATCTTGTATCTTCAAACAGAAGCAGATCTTTTGTCAAGGAACGTGTTATACTTTGCAAATGTACTAAGGTTCACTACTGGCTTCACACTTTTAACTGTCTTAAAACCGGAAATTTGAAATAGATTTCTATAGCTTCTATCCCAAAATGGGCAACGGTTTTGCCGCAGTGGATACACCGTTTCCCGTCAGATCACAGAAGTTAAGCGCTGTCGGGCGTGGCCGACGTTTGGATGGGTGACCATCTGGGCCGCCTTGCGCTGTTTCCGTTTTTCTGGGTGCACTCAGCCTCGTGATGCCAATTGAGAAGATACTCGACCGAATAGTAGCGGCTCCGGTCAAAGAAAACCATCATAACGACCGGGAGAGCGGTGTGCTGACCACACGCCCCTCCTATCCGCATCCTCAGCCGAGGATGATACGGCGGTCGGATGGTCCCAATGGTCCACTTGTGGCCTCAAGACGGAACGCTTTATCTCATAATGTATATAACTTTTACCTGGTTTTTTATAATACTTCTGCTTAATTTGAATTCAGGTGCTGATTATTGGTGCGTAGTAGAATAAGAACGTAACAAATCTGCTGCATCCAACTTAAGGCAATCTGACCTACTACCATTGCAAGTAATGCTTAATATCGTGGATACTGTGAGTGGGACATAGCTCACGTTCGAGATGTTCGATCGGGAACAGGTCTGTCCGTATTGCTGGCCACAGGAATCCCTCAATATCATGCAATTTGGTTTTGTTCTTTGGGATCCGCAGTACGAAATATATCTTGTAGTGTCATGATAACGATAAAGCTCCACCAGTTACACTGCCCTTTGTATGAGTTTTATTGCGTAAATCACTATGATCTTATTTCGGCATACTGCTGACGTACACCATTCATGAAGAAATCATCACAAGTCGTGAACTATACAGGGTGTTACAAAAAGGTACGGCCAAACTTTCAGAAAACATTCCTCACACACAAAGAAAGAAAATATGTTATGTGGACATGTGTCCGGAAACGCTTACTTTCCATGTTAGAGCTCATTTTCTTACTTCTCTTCAAATCACATTAAGCATGGAATGGAAACACACAGCAACAGAACGTACCAACGTGACTTCAAACACTTTGTTACAGGAAATGTTCAAAACGTCCTCCATTAGCGAGGATACATGCATCCACCCTCCGTCGCATGGAATCCCTGATGCGCTGATGCAGCCCTGGAGAATGGCATATTGTATCACAGCCGTCCACAATACGAGCACGAAGAGTCTTTACATTTGGTACCGGGGTTGCGTAGACAAGAGCTTTCAAATGCCCCCATAAATGAAAGTCAAGAGTGTTGAGGTCAGGAGAGCGTGGAGGCCATGGAATTGGTCCGCCTCTACCAATACATCGGTCACCGAATCTGTTGTTGAGAAGCGTACGAACTCTTCGACTGAAATGTGAAGGAGCTCCATCGTGCATGAACCACATGTTGTGTCGTACTTGCAAAGGCACATGTTCTAGCAGCACAGGTAGAGTATCCCGTATGAAATCATGATAACGTGCTCCATTGAGCGTACATACTGACGAAACTAAAATGAGCTCTAACATGGCAATTAAGCGTTTCCGGACACTTGTCCACATAACATCTTTTCTTCATTTGTGTGTGAGGAATGTTTCCTGAAAGTTTGGCCGTACCTTTTTGTAACACCCTGTATAAAATTATTACGTAGAAAATAAAAATGAAACACGGTAATCGCAACACAAGCCAGACGAAATTTCAGGCAGAAAACGTAATCAGAACGACCCTACCAAAATAATCGAAACATAACCGAATTTCCATATGTCACCTATTTGCAGTGGTAACCATTCAAAGATGTGATACTGCTGATCCACTATCACTCAAACTCTCAAATGGGAAAATTAAGCACAAAAACGAACTACTGTATATCTAAAAATCGAATATAACAGAACTACACGAGATGGAACACATGAAGATGCATCATGTCCGTGACGTATAGTTATGTTGTCAGAGTTCCTCCAACCACTATCAGAGGTGACCTTGTAAGGTACCAATTATTTGCAGGTAAGAACGCATTTTAATTTATTTCCAGTTTTGCTATTTCACATACGTGAAGTGACTGTATCAGCGCTGCAGTACGTACCGAGTTAGGAGGGACTGCTAGGTTCCCACACAGGACAGAAGAGGTTGCTGACCATCTGGTGCTCTCAGTGCGATGAGATGCCGATGAAGAAATTACCCGTGACGAAAGCAGAGTGATACGTGAGGAAAGTACATTTATTCTGACCCGAATCAAGGAATTGTTATTAATAAGTATTTGCTAAAAATGTGGTCTGTCTGCCACTCAGACATTAGGCATATAACGGTTATGAATAATATCTTTTACTAATTTTACAATTTTAATACATAAATGAATAACTTTGACGTAATCAAAGATGTACAATCTTATATGAACTCTACAGACCTTTTGCTCAAGTTACAGACAGTGCGCCATAGTCGGCAGTCGTTGACAAGGTGCCTTTCGAACTAGTCATGCTTTGGGTCACGCTCTCGTACCATTAGAGATAGCTTATAATCAGTGTGAACAAGTTCATTTTGCGGTGGTTGTTAAGTAAACGCACCGTAGCTACATCCCGTGTAAAAATTATTTGCACAAAAAAACTTCTTCCCGCTTCTTCACGTAGAACATAGACTGCAGTATTGCACTTTCAGAACTCGACGGCGCTGCTGCGGCTCTGCAATGGGACGTAACACTACGAGAACATCTTCACTTAACGGGCAGGAAGAATTCCTACGCTGCGGCTCACTAAGTCAGTTCAAGGAAGGATGGAAAAAAGTGTCCAGATACACTGTACGCCCCTTATATCACCATCTATGGAACCGCCAGCTAAGCTGAGACATTTCTGGAGGTTTAGTAAGAGTGAGGGTTTCTTGCAACCTGAAGACATACCTGATGGCTCCCCAATCCGACACATCAGGAGTACATCAATGTTTCTCTCCACAACATTGGATGAACTGGACTTCACCCCAAGTCGCCACCATACTCGCCCACGATGAATATCCGGCACAGTGCAGAACTGCGATTCGTTGCTGGACACAGTGCGAAGTCATTCATCAGCAGTGCGTACTTCCCGGTCACAGCACCATTCCAAATGCAGCCGTTTGTATCGTGGTACTAACGGTAGTCTTCACGTGGGATGGTAATTCCCTAGTTCGCCCACTTCTTGTCTCCAGCCAGTGGTGTAGGATGACGTGGAATGTTGAGGGAGTCCGTTTGTCCTTCTGGGGAGCATTCACGGTCATGTATGGGTCAGGTGTACTAGACACATGGTACGGAGACTCTCCCTTGTGGTGGTCAGACGTGGTCTCCTGCTCTCACATTCTCCTGTGGTCTAGCATCGGAGCGCCGTCGCAACCGAATGCCTCACAGACCTAGATACTGCACGATTTGACAACCCTTACAAATGGAGACTCACGATGAGGCCCCGTTCAAACTTTGTCAGGTGCTGACAACGCTGTGTCATTTTAGTATGCAGCATCTCCGTCTTGTTCATAGTGATTACTCAGCATCTCTCGGTGTCCACAGTTCACGCCCCTTATGAATCTTACGAGACCTAGTAACAACACTACCAATGAACGCACTAATGCCCTATGCTGGCCTTCCTTCCTGTCAAAGAGCTCTCCCTAATTGTTTACAGTCCACCCTCCACCCCCCCCGCCTTCAGTGGTGCATACGTGTACGAAGTTACATTGACGTCAGACCATGTCCTATGGGTACTTCATGTCTTTGCTTCATGAAATGGTTCAAATGGCTCTGAGCACTATGGGACTTAACATCTGAGGTCATCAGTTCCCTATAACTTAGAACTACTTAAACCTAACTAACCTAAGGAGAGTACACACATCCATGCCCGAGGCAGGATTCGAAGCTGTGACCGAAGCGGTCGCGCGGTTCCAAACTGAAGCGCCTAGAAGCGCTTGGCCACACCGGTCGGCCTTTGCTTCATGCAGCGTGCACCACACCCAGATAAGATCAAACAAGTTATGGAAGCGGGTAATGACTATGAACAACAGGATGTTTAAATTTATGTATGTTTGCAGGTGGGGATATTCAGCCGCCAAATAACTGTTAAAATTCGTTTTGAAGCCTTGAAGTGTCATTTGCTTTGCACAATGCGCTACTAGTTACGGGAAGTGACCAGTATCACTGAAACGAATAAATCAAACTATTAGAAACTGCAGAGTTTACAGGGAGCTATGAGGTTAAAAAGTATTTCACTTACAGTCATAAACGGCAGAAAACTTATACCACAATTTAAACAAAAGTAATTTGCTGTTTTAAGCTCACCATAGTATGTAAAAAGCATAAACAATAATAGAAACAAGTCTACATCGACAGCCAGTAACACAGTGACATATCTAACTAGGTCAAACTGTCAAGGATACAGGCAAAGACAATGCCTTGTCAGAGATGAAACTGTAGTACATGTTAGCGATTGCAATATCAGTTTACTAAGAGGTTCTTTTTAATGTTGGGTTCCAAGTAAACGCTGCAGATTAGTGAGCTAGAACGTGAAATTACATATATACAAACGTAATACATCAAGAAATGCGACATTTACGACCTTTGTAATCTAAAACAGATCGCAACTGCCGAAAATAAATCAACTTAAACCATAGAAAGCCATACACAAACATGTGCCTTTCAGCAAATTGATAATGCCGTTGCTAGCATATACTATAGTTTTCTCTCATGACATTGTCTTTGACTGTATCATTGACTGTTTGGCCTGTTATATCTGCGATTGTGTTACTAGCTATCGGTGTGGACTTGCTTCTTGACGAAGGTTTATTAACGTGAAAAATGTCTTATGTACCAGAGTGAGCTTTAAACAGCAAATTGTTTTCGTTTACATTATGGTATAGCTTTCCTGCCGTTTATGCCAGTAACTGAAATACTATTTAACCTCATAGTTCCATATAATTGCGTAATCTGTAACGGTTTGATTTATTCGTTTTGGCTAAGCATGATAATGGTCTTTGACCTAAACTAGTAGCGAATTGTGCAAAATAAATGACAGCTGAAGGCTTCACCACGAAATTTAAAAATATTTGAAGTAATTTAGTGGCTATTAGTATTTTTAAAGCATGTATTACTGAGTGTGTTGCAGGATCCTCTATTCTCGAAATTTTCTCTTTTTCATTTCTCTATATGTAATTTCTGAAAACAAATTCCTTTCAACATTCATAAAGTACGTTCAACATTGGCACAGCTGTATTCCAGTGTGCTGTATTTTTATAGTCTTCTTTTACAAATTTTACGAATAGTAATACTGTAATTGACGGCAGATCCCAATCTTGCTCAGTTTTTAAATTTTAACTAACAGACGTTCTGTCGGACAACGTGAGTAAAACCTCCTTCAGCACTGTGTGGGAAACAATGCAATTCACCGAAAGCTAATGAGAAAATTGCAACACCAAGAGCAACGTCTAAAATTAAAGTAAGAGACTCTTAAATAATTTTACTGTAGTATACGGTAAAAAAAGTAAAACTGTTATCAGCCTGAATATTGATTTCAGCAGCGTAGTCCTTTACTACCCATCACCCTACGGAGGTTGCCTTCATTGACTCTTTGAATTGACTTGCACAGCCTGTTACACAGCAGGGTTTCCCAAAGTGAGAATAAGTGCTTCATGAAGACCATTAATAATATGGCGTTCTTTTCGTCACATAGATGATACTAATTATTTTTGTAAGTTTTATTATGACTTCTATGTTATTAGATGTGATTTAAAATTGAAGTCCTAACGGGATAAAGCAAGCTTTTCTCATTTCAAGAAATGTTATTACCCTCCAAAATAAACAAGGTCTTCCACATAGTACTAGCATTCTCACACTGTTCTGCCAGAGGAAATGTTTGAGAAACGCCGTTATAGAGGTTATAATAACGAGGACTCCGGATTACTGTGCATCCTGGAAACTTCCAAATAACCTATCGTTGATACACGTCAAAGAGACAGTGCGTAACATGGAAATCATGTGACATACGAGGGCTAGAACTCGAGGACTTTTGGATCTGTACTGTGGCTGCTCACCAATGCGTATCTGAGCCACACGCAACAACACTACACACAATAAATAATACGTTAGAGTGCAAGGTGCAAACCACTGCGAAGAATTACTGTGCAAAAAACTGGAGCACTGCAAAGAACCCATTCAGCTTGGACTTGCCAATTTAGGAGTCGTCACACTACTTTCTCAGTTCCACTGGAAAATCATTGAAAATGAAGCCTGAAAACCAGTTCAAAAAAGCCTCTACGATAGTTCAACAAAACTAATTCAAGTGCAAATAATTTGTAGTGTAGAGTCAGTGACTGAATGTGGCAGGTTTATTTAAATGAGTCCATATTTTTAAACAAAAACTTTCATGTTGAATCGTCAGTTTTATACGACACATCATGATAACTCAGGGCTTAGGCGATTGGAGATGTGGAAAAACACTGTCCTAGTAAATTAAAATAAAGCCGTAATATTTTTTTTCCAAAGCACTAACCACCCGTCTTCGCGGTTGCACGACTACTTAAATGAAGATATCTCCCGTGCTTCTTGTTCTTAATGGCAAGGTAGCCCATAGATCGAGTTATGTGGGATAGATCTCTCACACTGACCAGTGCAACGGAAACAGAGTTTACTCATCAGTTAAGTCAGGAACGAATTTCTGTTTAAGTGATACAAAGAAAGCAAGTAACCAAAATTGTTTAATTGTGAAGCAAAGTACTCAAGCAGAGTAACCTTTCGTCAGGCAAACTGTTATTTGTTTTTAACTTCTTACATTTGGGCGATCTTACGAACACCCGGTGGCAAATTTTATATCCGCACAAATATGTCACACAATGCAGCATCAATAACGCAAACGTATGCCAGATATCAGGAATTGGTGCCTATGCAAGATTCTGCCAAAGACTCACAATTTACAGCAAATTTCTTGAGTAAAGTGTCGCTAGTTACACGAAATTTTCTTGCAGAAGATTTCGTTACATTATACTACCAGCGCGTTCGTCCTACTTTTTGATTCTACGAGACGCGCAGCCTCAGCATCCTGCAGTAAAGTACTTTAAGAAACTTTGGTTTACGGGGGTAAGTCATGAAGTCACAGGGAAAACTGCTGCGACTATATTTCTTGTGGCAGGTTCCTTGCTGTTCGTATCTCAATAGACAGCTTCTTTCCGCCACATAAAACCAGTCCGCAGTTAAGTTGTCCGACGAAATACACCAGAGATCATCCTTACTGAGCAGCCTGGCCGCGTGCCCAATTAACTTCCTCAGATGGGGTTTCTCTACAAATTTTTTAATTATGGGTGCCACAAAGAGCCAGGACATTAGAAAAGATTGTTTTACTAATCTGCCGGTAATGCCAGAATGCTTGTACCTGACGTTTTGCACTTTTACTCCGGTGGAAACGTTGCCATGTTCATTCTTCTCGATGAAAGAGTTCTAAGCTTCGCTTTTTAAACAGCTCTTCCAAATTTACAATTAACATTGGCTATTCATAAGCTTCTTCTATATGGATGCCTCCGTGCCGAAGCTGCACTTTATCTGATTTATTTTTCGAAAATATCCACCAGCTGATGCTGCACATAGGACGTAGTTTTGCTAAAAGAAGCCACGGATGCTTTAGTCTACTATCTAGTCAGCCTAAACTCATATTTTCTGTATAATGATGTCCCGACACGTTGCATACTTAGAGAAAATTGAATCGTTTCTATAAGACGTTTAAAATATCCTGCAATCATCTTAATCATGTTATCTGTTTCTCTAGTCTGCCCCGATAGCTGAGTGGTCAGCGCGGCGGTCTGTCACACCTAGGCGTCCGGGTTCGATTCCCGGGTTCGACCTCTCCGACGAGGCTTCCCCCATGACAAGACCTGCCGTAAGGCACAACAAAAAGTTTTAAGTGTTTCTCTAGCATTGCACTACTGATTTGGAAGATCTTGCTGTTTAGATTTTATAGCTCGTTGTTTGACGTGAGAATGTATTGTATTTAAGTTATCTGTGGCGATCGTGTAGTTTTGCATGTGATGTAGTTACCGTTACTCCGGCACCTTCCACCCAATTTATGCTTGCTGTTTGTATTCTCTTTAAGACAACTGTGTTGATCTTTTGGACACGAACTTGTCTTAGTTAGCTACACACTTAAATTTTCAGGCAAGTTTACTCCTGTTTTGTTTATGTGGATCTGAAGGACTTTCATTTCTTCGACGACATGGGACAGTTTGCTTGTTCGTGTCACTGATGTGTCGTCACCAGTCTTCTATCTCTCTATGTCACAGTCTCCGTTTTCCTTATTTTTTAAGAAAATGTTTCCCAGTATCTCACCGTTTTTCCTTGTTCGAAATGGATATTTGGAAATATGTGGTAAGGTCTTATGGGACGAAACTGATTAGGACATCGGTCCCTAAGCGTACGTATATTTAATCTAACTTAAGATGGCTTACGCTAAAAACAACACACACACTCATGCCCGAGGGAGGACTCGAACCTCGGACAGGGGAGGCGAGTGGACCGTGACAAAGCGCCCATGACTGCGAAATGTTTAGGATTCCGCTGACTGTGTGGTCTGCATTCTTCTGCTTGTGTATCTAACTTAGGGCCTGCTGTTATCTAATTGACTTTACCTGAGTGCAAAGCTGTTATGACTCCGATACTAATATCCTGAAAATATTCCCTTCTCGACCGAAATTCTGACACATAAAAGAACAAAAATACAATCTGACCGCTGTTGATTAAGTATTAAGTTGCAAGCACGTTTTTAAAGCTCATCGGATCATATTGAAACCAATTTGTTGTTAGTATTAGTATTTGAAACTGTGTGTGTGCGAAAATCTCTCTCTAGTAATTTCAAAGTAAGTACTCTTAAATTCAGATTGCAGTGTCTGATCTAGTGTCATGCCTGACCTAGTATCACCATCACTACCCTACTCTCAAACACGAAAATAATTGCGCAAGTTAGTTTTAATGCGTATAGTATCGATTAATTTGTCACACATAATGGTTAACAGCTACCTACTGACAACTGTGCACCGTTAAAAAAACGCACGTGTTGAATTTACATGCAATTTTATTGATGAAAAGGGTTCCTAATGCTCTCATAAGATGTTCGTTTAGGTACTACAACAGATTATTACCTTGCAACACGTAACAGGTGTAATAAATGACTGAGCGGCATTTTGCCCTTTTAACAAATTAAACTTCCTGTCGTTTTTTTTTCAAAAATGGTAATCACTGGCCACGAAATGGTACGAGGCGTGACAGTCCAACTTTTTACCAAACACGTTTTTTTCTTTTAAGCAGTGACGAGGACCTTCAGGCAAATGTTTCGCAGATAAGTAAAAGGCTATTTTGCATTTAAGCTGAAGCTTTTTTGTAACACAGAAATTCCTCGAATTAACACGAACTATTACGCAACATTATGTTTCTCAGCGTTGTCATAACCGTACTGAATACTGTCTGTTAAAACAGACACTTTTAAAATTCTGTTTGATTTCTGATTTTGTCTGTGTCATTATTTCCGAACCTGTTTCAAGCATTGTTATAGGTATCACACACGTTGCGTCTGCATGGTCTATTACACCACAATTGACGCACGTCTGCAGTTGCCAACCATAATTCGCCATCGGTCTAAGACCGTTTACAGCGATATATTATGTTAGGTGATCTAAGAAATCGATTTTAATTTTCAGTATTATATAATCTATTTACGGTTGCTGCTGCAGACATGTTTAAAGTTAGGACTGATTTTAATGTTTACGATTTCAGTTTTTTTATTAATTTATTTATTATTCGCTCTTTTTTCACTTGGTTTTGTAGAATTTTGTGAAGTTATTCATAACTATACATTTTTTGTAGCGTCTAGAATGAATGCTCACCAAAGTCCTCAGACACAAGTATAAATGCCTTATAGTGTCATTTATAATTTTAGAAGTTGACTGAATGAATTCAACCGCACCAGTTATACTGTTTGTATAATTTTCTCGCACGTTTTAACAGCTTTGAATTTAAAGTATGATCCACGTCCGACAAAATCGTACTGCGAGCAAAACAGGGTCTGATTTTTTTCAGTTTTATTACATTGTGTAGCCTCTCATAAACACCGGCGACTTTGGTTCTTTTAAATCCAAAGTGGAAAGAACATTTCAATGAAGATTTCCTAACCATTCGCCGCAGTCGTAAATTAAATAACAAGTGTATCCACAAAATTACTAGGCTAAAACCCATTAGAAGCAGCTCTCCACGTAAGCACTGGATCTCCAGTCTGCACTCAGCCTCGGACTGGACGAGATTTCACAGCTGAGCTACGCAGGCATCCTCCGTCTCACAGTTGCAGCATGAAGTGATGTAATGGCAGAATTTCAGAACAATGCCTACTGCTCTGCAGAGTCAGATCATTGAAAGAAGTTGCGTTTTAACCTGTTACATATTTCTGCACGTGTCGAGTGTGATTCGATTGTTACTTCACCAGAAATTGGTCAAATAATTCGTATTTTAATATGTTACGTATTTCGGCACGCGTCACGTGTGATTGAGTTCTGGCGTTGCCAGCAAAACTCCTCGCCCTAGATTCTAAAATGTACACTTGACAGCAAAAAAAGTGGGTCACTTCCGAATACAACCAACATAATGTAGCTGTGTTGCAGGTCCTCTAAACACCAATACCCCTTGGCGTACAGTCGTTTCACTACACACAATGGGAACCGCAAGAGACTACCAAGAGACCAAAGGTCTCTATGGCAGTCAGTCTAAGCGTCAACTAATATCGTCAGACAAAACATATTAGAAAACACGTTCTTAGCGATGAGACACCCCATAACACTCATAAACTAACCTTAATTACAACAAGTGACATTCCAAAAGTTCTGAGAAAACGGATTATCTTACATATGTAGTACAGTAATCCTTAGTCAAAATTAAATACTTGAGACAATATATGGAGTTTCAAAGCTGTACGGCAATTGGAATAAAGTTTTTCGCTCTCTAAAAGGTTTCCCATCCTCGTGCTGAAGGTCGCTCAACGGCGAGTGGCTCTGGTAACTGGATATTGGACGAACCAGTAGAGAAACGCGATTAACGGCAACAAGCACTCTAAGAAAATATCAACATTAACAGCGAATCACTAGTAATATCATCGTTCACGTAACACATCAACAGCTACATGTACACAAATTTGAACTTTAAGTGACAAGCCCAACGTCGTCGTTCTGGACCCGGATTCAAACCCAGCACCTATAGATATTGCTAACTAGGCTAAGCTTTGTTTGTGCCATTTTGAGACCGGATCACTAGGCATAAAGATACGTGAAGTATAGACGTTTGCACCAGTATCAGTTATCAATTCAGATCCCGAAAATAAATTACGAAAATGTTTGTACTGAACTGGGAATCCTGTCATAAGAGTTACCGTCCTGGGAACTACCCCAAATGACGTTTAATACGGTGTCATTCACAAGGAACAAGGTACGCTCATGTTTAAAATTGAAATGCCATCATATAAAGCTTGTGACAGGGCTGCGAACCCAGCAGCTAATCGGATTGTTAACGAAGCACAATCAACTTTGACATATCGGATTTTCTCGGCAGTAGCTAGATGTATTAACTGAAAAGACGAGACGAAACATTAATTTTTCCTTCCCAGGACTCCAACCTGCCACGTATCGCTGTTATATTCAAGAGAAAATTAACGTCAAGTATGGGTTTGTTACACCAGCAGCGACATGTGAGCATGTTTTAACTAGAAATAATATGACGAAGTGTTCAGTGCTGACTGAGAATCGAACCCCACACATATCGCTGTTGACTACACACAAAGAGACGTCAGCTAACGAATTTTTCTCCACCAGCAGCTCGGAATAACATCCTTGAATTTACAGTGATCTCGCAAATAGTTCTGTGTCTCACTGGGAGTCAAACACGTCAGATATCGTTAGTGTTGACAGCGAATGAAAATGCATTAAAAATAAAAATTATTATCCACCAGCAGACAGGTGTTCTCATGCGAGAGCTTGAAAATACATAGTGAAAAGTTTAGTGCTGCACCAGGATTCCAACCCATCCATGCGCAATATGTGGAGATGTTGAGGAATCTGCAGTTTTGAACAAACAACAAGTTGCAGTCGAGCTGTATTGTCACGAAGGGATCAAACTCCGTATTAAGGGCGGTCTGAGTTGCATTCCCAGTTCAGTACCAATTTCATCGACATACAAAAGCTCAAATAAAAGATGGAATAAGTGTCCTGTGACCATACACAGGGTTTGTTTCGTCACTAGAAGTAAATAACTAGTATAAGAAAGGTTACTGGTGATAGAGTTTCTACATGTCACCACTCCTTACTTTATTGTAGTTACACTTAAGGTCTACTTGGTAGAGAAGGAATATCATGTTTAATGTGATTTTCAGCCCACAATGCCATTATACCTTCTTCACTTGGCGTAGCCAGAAGAGAATAGAATCTGCCTCTCCCTATCAAAAAACTTCCGCAGAAGTTGGAATCGAACCGAGACCTTCGACACATGAAACTATCATCAGTCCAACAAACCACCAAACCCTCTTCTCTGCGACTCATTTCTCTATCATAACACCGTTGCGGCACACAAGATGAGAATTCTGACACACAGGCTCCCTGCTGTGGTTTGTAGGATGTTCAGTACATTCATTTACTTGGCTGACCGAATCGCCATGAACTAGCTGCCTTGGCTACCCAGTGCATACATTCGACTCTAATTTGTAATCACCGAAATAAAATAACGTAACTGCCACCTGCACAGAACTGCCAACAGTGTAGGATGCTACCACTTTTTTTTTTAAACGCAATTCTGCTGTTTGCTGAAGTTATCAATTTAATGGAACTTTGAACATAATTCTCTTCACTTCTCAACCCAAAATAGTCACATGTGGAAAAAAGCCTAACTTCTGCGTCATTTTGTTCTTTTCAGGTTTAATAGGCGGCCAGGCAGCAGATACGCTCGAAGCTTTTGTATTATGTATGGGGAGAGCGCATTGTGCCAAAATAGTCAGAACAGTATTTTCTACATTAACTGTCGTCTGGTAGTGGCATTTTATTCTTCTTCAAACCTTGTTTGACAGCTTTAACTCAGAACAAGTTTTCTACATGTATGTAATCAATAAATTGCATGTGCAGTCAGACTGTTATAGATAACATCAGAGAATTCGCATATATCGTTGATGATTAATTTCTCTCTCATGTTTAGTATTGTTTTAATGACACTAAAAGAAACCTTACCGAAACTGTGCACTGTATTGTAAGAAATGAAATAAAACTACCCACGATAACCTTACGACGAAAGTAAGTCTGTTTTAACAAAACTGAGTATCTTTACACAAGCGTGCCTCTATCTGCACGAATTAGTAAAATAATACTCACTTAGATTTCGATTGGGTCTGTGTTCAAATGGTATACTGTGTCATACTCAACAGGTATGCAAGTGTGGCATTTCATAAATAAATTTACGTATTCCTAGAAACCCAAAATTTGCTTTTCAGCAGCGGAAAGAGGCGTTACCTGTTGTGCAGCATTGTAAGTTTTTCACCACTACTCTATGAGCTGAAAGTATTTTCTTACGATTTGGTTATTGATGTTTGATGTGACTGCTTGCAGCTCTTACACAGAAGGGATAAAAACGTTACATTCAGCGAGGCTGGAACCGCGAACCATAAATTCGCCTTTCAACACTTCATCACGTTAACACAAAGCTAGCGGGTAGATATGGTTTGCGCCTTCCTCTTACGAGGCCAATAGTGTCTAGAACTCGTAAACCGCTATTTACAGGACGAGATTAGTTGCGATTGCCCAGTCCAATGACTTTGCTGTGCTGAAAACTGTAAATTTACAATCTTCTGTTACACCTCAAGCGATAACAACTCAGGTGTTGCAATGGAAATGACACGAGAAATCAAGTGAACTTTGAGGCTCAATTCTGTGCACACCAGGAAGTAACTTGTCGATCACAGAGTTGTCAAACATACCTTGCGTTGTAGCCAAATCTTAGTTACATTACCAGCAGGAAGAAGACGAACCGATGTGATGCTACAGTGGGCTGGGAAGTGACCATAGCTGGCGCCTCAAAGACACGGCTGCTACGTCCTGGAATACGTAATGCGTCTGATTGGCATTTCTGTAACTAGGTTTAGGGACTGGAGCTTAGTTGCTAATAATACTCAGAACTGACTGCTACTATGCATCATAAATCAGTAACTCTCATAGTTGTTTTTATATTTCTTTGGTAACTGTACGCAAAACTAAGAAACTCATTCACGGACGCTCTCGTGCCTCGCCGATAGTTGAGCACAACAAACAAATAAAAATAAAAAGAGAATATGTGTGTGTGTGTGTGTGTGTGTGTGAGAGAGAGAGAGAGAGAGAGAGAGAGAGAGAGAGAGAGAGAGAGAGAAACCGTAAAAAATTGCTGTAAAGAAATAGAATACTGGTATGTAAAGAAATCTTTCATTAAAATGACTCGTTCCACATCATTACGAAATGTCGTATTCATGATCTATGGAACAAGTATTAATCTAATCTAATCTAATCATATCATATTGCTGACTATCCATGAAGAATCATGAAGTACCGAAGTTTTCGCCTATATCAGTAACCAAATCTAAACTTGAAATGAACAGGCGACAGTTTTTGTAATAAACCGGGACTCCTATCAAGACCCTTTCATCCCTGTTAACTAACCATGAAAGATGTCTGATATACCTCAATTCAGAAGTAACGAAGTGTGTA
Organism: Schistocerca serialis cubense; assembly: GCF_023864345.2. Taxonomy (NCBI): domain Eukaryota; kingdom Metazoa; phylum Arthropoda; class Insecta; order Orthoptera; family Acrididae; genus Schistocerca; species Schistocerca serialis. The sequence continues at coordinate 195,824,854 of NC_064638.1, read as the reverse complement.
TGAATTTAAAGATGAAGCGCATGATGTGAAGTTCTGCAACGGAGATACGAACCCAAGAGGTTATCGGATTGTTAACTAAGTAAAATCAAATGTTACGTATCGGTTTTTCTTCCCCGCTACTAGGTGTTTAATCTAAAATAAGGACACAAATTTTTGTGCCTGAGCGTCAATCGAACCGCACTCCTATCGTTCATCTTTACTGTCCACTCATACTGCTTAAGTATCAATTGCTTACTCACCAACAGTAAGATGTGTGCGTGTTTGTCCAGAAATTGTTGGAAACATGAATAGACATTAAAAATGCACACTAATTTTCACTAGCAGGCCGGTGTGCACGTGATAGGGCTTCAAATGAAATTATGAATATTTTTGTACTGGATCAGGATTTGGACCCACATACTTACCTTTGGAGGAGACCTAGAGAAGACTGCAGTCTTGGGAAAAGGAATGAAATGATTGAACTGTACTGTTCCGAGAGATTCAAATCCTCGAAAGAGGAGATACGAATTCGAATCACAGTCCAGCACCAAATTTTTCAACGTCTCTAGTTCAATCAAGTACAAGTAAAGTAAGAGACCTGTTCCTTTAGACGCCTATCAGTTCATCTACATCTACATCTATACTCCGCGAGCCACCTTACGGTGTGTGGCGGAGGGTACTTATTGTACCACTATCTGATCCCCCCTTCCCTGTTCCAGTCACGAATTGTGCGTGGAAAGAACGACTGCTTGTAAGTCTCCGTATTTGCTCTAATTTCTCGGATCTTTTCGTTGTGATCATTACGCGAGATATATGTGGGCGGTAGTAATATGTTGCCCATCTCTTCCCGGAATGTGCTCTCTCGTAATTTCGATAATAAACCTCTCCGTATTGCGTAACGCCTTTCTTGAAGTGTCCGCCACTGGAGCTTGTTCAGCATCTCCGTAACGCTCTCGCGCTGACTAAATGTCCCCATGACGAATCGCGCTGCTTTTCGCTGGATCATGTCTATCTCTTCTATTAATCCAACCTGGTAAGGGTCCCATACTGATGAGCAATACTCAAGAATCGGACGAACAAGCGTTTTGTAAGCTACTTCTTTCGTCGATGAGTCACATTTTCTTAGAATTCTTCCTATGAATCTCAACCTGGCGCCTGCTTTTCCCACTATTTGTTTTATGTGATCATTCCACTTCAGATCGCTCCGGATAGTAACTCCTAAGTATTTTACGGTCGTTACCGCTTCCAATGATTTACCACCTATGGCATAATCGTACTGGAATGGATTTCTGCCCCTATGTATGCGCATTATATTACATTTATCTACGTTTAGGGAAAGCTGCCAGCTGTCGCACCATGCATTAATCCTCTGCAGGTCCTCCTGGAGTACGTACGAGTCTTCTGATGTTGCTACTTTCTTGTAGACAACCGTGTCATCTGCAAATAGCCTCACGGAGCAACCGATGTTGTCAACTAAGTCATTTATGTATATTGTAAACAATAAAGGTCCTATCACGCTTCCCTGCGGTACTCCCGAAATTACCTCTACATCTGCAGATTTTGAACCGTTAAGAATGACATGTTGTGTTCTTTCTTCTAGGAAATCCTGAATCCAATCACAAACCTGGTCCGATATTCCGTAAGCTCGTATTTTTTTCACTAAACGTAAGTGCGGAACCGTATCAAATGCCTTCCTGAAGTCCAGGAATACGGCATCAATCTGCTCGCCAGTGTCTACGGCACTGTGAATTTCTTGGGCAAATAGGGCGAGCTGAGTTTCACATGATCTCTGTTTGCGGAATCCATGTTGGTTATGATGAAGGAGATTTGTATTATCTAAGAACGTCATAATACGAGAACACAAAACATGTTCCATTATTCTACAACAGATTGACGTAAGCGAAATAGGCCTATAATTATTCGCATCTGATTTATGACCCTTCTTGAAAATGGGAACGACCTGCGCTTTCTTCCAGTCGCTAGGTACTTTACGTTCTTCCAGCGATCTACGATAAATTGCTGATAGAAAGGGGGCAAGTTCTTTAGCATAATCACTGTAGAATCTTAAGGGTATCTCGTCTGGTCCGGATGCTTTTCCGCTACTAAGTGATAGCAGTTGTTTTTCAATTCCGATATCGTTTATTTCAATATTTTCCATTTTGGCGTCCGTGCGACGGCTGAAGTCGAATTCGTATCTCCTCTTTCGAGGATTTGAATCTCATCAAATAAAATAAAATTTTCTAATGTAAGTAAGTTTACTGGTGACAGTATTTCTGTTTACCCTGACCTCCACCTACGACTTTTTCCAACGTAAACCGGCTCTGCCTAGTTTGGAATGAAGGAACGTGATCTTTAATGCGGATTCTGGATTATAACAGCTTTCTCTTGAGATTACCAGAGGTAAAGTCAATCTGTTTGTGCCTCTTAAAAGTAAATGCCTGAACCCACGCATTGCAGTTGTGAAAGTTCGTTCCACCAGACCATTGTGGCCACATGTCCCAGCCCCAGGAGTGTGCTGTAATGGATGATGTGCTTAGCTTACTAAACTAGTCACAGCGGAAGAAAACGCGAGTCTATTAAATGGTTAAGTAGAAGCAAGCTTCAGACGTGGAGATTATGCTATTCTCATGTCAGCAGGATGTAAAGACTCTTCTAGAAGTTATAGCCTCGATTTGAAGCCATTTTGAAATTTTCACTAATTAAGGAAATTTCTTAGTTCGAGAAAATCCACTGTGAAGCGTGAAGTTACCGGATAATTCGATTATCACCGTCATTTTCTTCAAACCGCTGCTGGAACACATGTGCTTGAAGATCATTTAAGTCCTTTTGGTCATTATAGAAGTAGTTGCCCAAGAACAAGTTCTTTCCCTGTCTACGGAATCCTTTTCATGTTAATATCAAACATCAGCAATTACTCGTAGATCACATTAAAACTAAAGCAATTGATGAAGACGTTACTTGATAACGAAAACGCGCTGCCTTTCTTCATTTACTTGTGCCTATAAATGGCTGTCGAATACTGCCAAACCAAAAGCCAAGGGATCTTACTGCCTTCCAATATACGTCGCTGTCGGTTCTTCCATATGATTTGGTCGACGTGACCTGTTTCAAGTTGTGTATGACACAGAATATTTTAGAAAATCAATTGTTTTCCTTTGCAATAAACAGAAAGATTTTCAGTCTACGCTATCCAAGTTCAAAATTTTCGCAATATTAGTTCAAATTTAATATTCGCTTCCATAATATAAGGAAAGTATTTCACAGTCGCAAAACCCGCATCCGACTTACTGTCCTTACACTGAGTCGCTGGCCATAAACTCTAGCTCAAAGTGACGCCAGTTTAAGTAACCTAATGTAGCGAAGACTGTTTGCCAGTGCTCTTCCTCACCGGATAATATGCAATTCACTCATTGGGCTCCATAAGTACACTGTAACAGTAATTTCTGTGTGTATGCAATGCATACGGATTGTAGAATTTAGTGGTGCTCTCTCTTCCACTTCTGCGTACAATATGCCTGACCTAAACGGGCCCTTTATCATTACAGGCCCGGGGCGGTGCAACATCATATTGACAACAGTAATAGGCTTATACTAACAACCTCATTGTTCGTTTTACCCTATTTTGTAATAATTTAAGTAAAACAACATGACCTTCGAGTGGGAGACATTTCGTCCCCCTTTTCCTTCTGTGAAATTTGTCAGTAAGCTTTTTGCCTTCGAACCAGTGAAATGCGGCAGAGTACGGCTGGTAACCGATTTATAAACCACGATTTAGTGCCGTTAACACGATTTCTTTAAACATTGGCGTAGCTGAAGGAATTTAGTTTCTTCTTAAATCGTCTTATGCAGCAACGTTCACAGATATCTCAAATAGGAAAAGCTCTTTATCCAGGTACGAAGGTTATATAACAAACTTCCCACAGTTTGTGTCAGGTTGATCTTTTCGTGTGATAACACTGCGTAAGTATTTTGAGTAAGAGGTATTAAAGTAGTGTTCCTGTAGCTGTGGGAATCATTGGTAGAAAACGAGTTTCACACCAGTGGGTACAGTACTGATAAATATTCAAAATTATTATCAACTTATGTCCGCGTTCATTCACAAACAGAGGCGTATTTGTAATATTGAAGCTAGACCTGGTATCCTTGTCGTCCTTGAGTTGGCTTTGGAAGGCGTTTACACACACGCATACGAGGGTAATCCCAAAGGTAAGGTCTCCTAAGGGACACGCAAGTGCCAACGCAGGCACCAACGACAGATCCTTAATTTTAATGGCAAGTGTTGGCTGCATGGTGGCAAGGTGATAAAGAGGAAGACTATGGATACGAAGGGCTCAGGTTCAATCCCTCACCAGTCCCACGATTTTTATGTGCCGTTTTGCACATATTTCCCCTGGGGCAGTGTTTGTTGATGTGAAAAATGGCGAGTTGCACCGTAGTCCGAAAGCCAAGTAAAACTGTAGGTTCCCCTATTAACTGGCTAGGTAAGTCACCTCAAAGGTCGGATGAAAGCAACAGCAACCACCTCCAACAAGTCCGTGCCTATTAAAGCACTGTGGTGTTCAAACCACTCTTGCGACTGATGACTGCTTTACTTTCTATGGGTTCCAAAACTAATGATCTTCGGGTTATCAACAGTTTTGTGTTTTCATGCTGTAGCTTTGATACCAGTAAACGTACGTAACCGGCCGAGCACTGTCACCGTTCGAGTTGTCAAGGTGGTAGACGACGATGGTGTCGACCCCAATTACAATCTCGGTCATGGCTATGTTTCAGTCGAATACCTCTATGGGGCTTTCTGCGTATTTCAAGATATACTTTTATACACTTGGTACGCTTCCAAATTGATATGTGATAGAGCTGTATTTAGCAACATGAATCAGATATGTTTTCCGTGCAATATATGGTACAACACGTCAGTGCAGCGAGATTTCGTTTATGTGTTGCGCATGGTGCAAGAAATATTTGTGTTTTGCTTGCTTCTGTGATAGGTTTCACCCCACTGAATGCGAGCAAGCTCACGAATAGAATGTCAATAACTGGAATTACGCAATAACACACTTAAAAGTTGTGCTTTTGCATTATGTATCCCGATGAAAATAACTGTAAACAGATTATATGCCCACTTGCTTATTATCGCACTTCTCGATGCTTTCTTAAAAAAATAAAAATAAAAATAAAAAGAGCGAGAGAGAGACACAGAGAGAGAAAACAGAAATGTATTTCAAATATCAGCTCAGTGACGCCATGTTCGTCTCGTGATGTAAAGCAAGGATAGTTGATAGGTAATATCTCGTTGTACTAGCAATATGTATGGGTACAGGGTTCTTTGTTTTCTCTCTGCAAACAACTAGAACAGAATTCAGTAAGAAAATGGTAAGAACACCTACTCAGTGCGCCAATTAAACACTCAGCCATTCTTGGTTATTTTGTTAATCGTCTGTAATGCAGTAAACATCCTTGATTATTGATTTGTAATTACTACCATTTTTACTGTTATTCGTCATCCCACAACAGCTTTCCTATCACTCATTGCCGCCGATGCACGTAACGAATAGATCAGGATGAATGGAATGTGGGATGTTTCGACACGGAGAATATACACATTTATCTCGGCGTCTTGTGTCAGGGTAATGTGAAAATCTCAATAAGAAAAGACGACAATAACACGCAACTATTTCTGTCCACTTAACACCATGACGACAGACAAATTGGCGTCTCACTGTATTTTGATTATAATTCGTTAGCTTTTCGCGACCTCATTTCAATACCTCGTGGGAGCAGGCATAATATTTTGCTTTTTGAACACCGAATATTAACACCGAATATTAACACACAAAGATAGTAGATGGAAGGATACAAAGAAAAAATCAGACTCATGAGTGTGGATCCAGTTCATCATAAGAAGACTAAACAAGAGGGAAACATTACAAAAGCAATGAATACACTGGTTAGTATACATTATTTGTATAGATCTGAAGATGAAAAAGCGCAGATCTGCACAGTGCCCGCATCGGCACTTTAGTTTCTGTCTTAATGGGCATAATTTTTAGTTTCTTCTCTTCTGAATTATCAAATGAATTCATCATTACGTGGTACAGAATAATTAGGTAACTGTGTTTCTTACGGCTTCCATTCGCACCAACATTTTTCTACATTCTCGTGCAATTCATGAAATTCTACTTGTATGATCACAAGACTGCACATAGATGCAATCGATTTCGAGGTGGAAAGTGTTTGTTATCTTACTTTTCGTGACAGGTTGGCAAAGTTGATTTCCAAATACTTTTTACTGTACTGAAGTAATCTTTTGTAACAAGGTAAGTGTTTTATTCGTATATTTTTTTTTGGGAAACTGTAATCGTGATGGCAGATTACACACCTGAATGTTTGACACGGCTGGTAGGAGAAAACGCTGCATATTAACCAAACCCCGCGCCTCCTCTCCGTACGCTCCTATGACACGAGCCCAGGATTCTCCTCCTATAACGCTACAGAGCTGTTCCTAGCACAGCTGAGGATTGGCAACATCGTCACAAACATTTGGCAACACTCTGACAGTGCAATCACTTTCGCGTATGGTACTGAACACACTCGCTGAAATCACTTGATATTCCCTTTCCATTTGAATGACTCGTGGTATATAATCCTCACGTAAACTAAGACACTGAGACAGAAATTTCAATTTTTTGGCTAAAGAAATACTATTCTTCACATAAGTGACAACTTTTAATATCTTTCACGATGCGTTATGAGGCTGCGCGACCAACACCATGACGAGGGTGGCATTCAGGCAGCAGTGTGTCCGTAGGCCCGTGGTACCGCCCGTGTCTCGTGTTCCAACGGTTAAGAAGATCGACAGTTCTAACCGTGGTAGAGGCAGCGCGTGCGAGCCTTTTTTGTGTGTTATTTCATGGAGCTGCGAATTCCCAGAAAAAAATGTTGTAACAAAATCAGAAGAAAACCTTTACACATCAAATCCTCTTGGCAGCTCAACACAGTAAGTTGTGTTAATGGTCGTAGATCTCGGCTTTCTGACTGCCAAACAACTATACAATACAAGCGTCTCTGAAGAAATTTGAATCGACCGTCACCGATACGAAATTCAATAATGTTCTTCACTTAGGACTCCCATGCCAGGGTGACAAGTATGAAGGAAATAAATTGATTAGCAAATCGCAAGAAAATACTTTCAGCTCAAAGTGCAATGCTGAAAAACTTACAATGCTGCACAACAGGTAACGCCTCTTTCGGCTATTGAAAAGCAAATTTTGGGTTTCTAGGAATACGTAAATTTATTTAGGAAATGCCACATTTGCATACCTGTTGAGTATGACACAGCATACCGTTTAAACACAGACCAAATCGAAATCTAAGTGAGTAGTATTTTACAAATTCGTGCAGATAGAGGCACGCTTTTATACAGATACTCAGTTTTGTTAAAACAGACTTAGTTTCGTCGTAAGGTTATCGTGGGTAGTTTTATTTCATTTCCTACTATACAGTGCACAGTTTTCGTAAGGTTTCTTTTAGTGTTGTTAAAACAATACTAAACATGAGAGAGAAATTAATCATCAACGATATATGCGAATTCTCTGATGTTATCTATAACAGTCTGACAATGCACGTGCAGTTTATTGATTACATACATGTAGAAAACTTGTTCTGAGTTAAAGCTGTCAAACAAGGTTTGAAGAAGAATAAAAAGGCCACTACCAGATGACAGCTAATGTAGAAAATACTGTTCTGACTATTTTGGCACAATGCGCTCTCCCCATACATAATACAAAAGCTTCGAGCGTATCTGCTGCCTGGCCGCCTATTAAACCTGAAAAGAACAAAATGACGCAGAAGTTAGGCTTTTTTCCACATGTGACTATTTTGGGTTGAGAAGCGAAGAGAATTATGTTCACAGTTCCATTAAATTGATAACTTCAGCAAACAGCAGAATTGCGTTTAAAAAAAAAAAGTGGTAGCGAATGTAATAGAACACGCGACGTCTTATCTACAGTGCGCGACGCTTACCGTTACGCTACTAGCTGTGACGTTGCTACAGCCGCTCTGGAAGGGAGCAACAGTTCCTCCAGTACTTCGGCATTCCGCAGTGCTGTGAGGTTATGCATATGGCCTGATCTAGACTTCTGAGAGACAGACAGTTACAGCATTTCTTTTGCACTGCACGATGGTTTCAACAAACAGATAGCGCAATAGAGTAGCTCAGATGGAAAGGAACACTTCCTATTTAAACTTCTGAATCCTACACTGTTGGCAGTTGTGTAGGTGGCAGTTACGTTATTTCATTTCGGTGATTACAAAATAGAGTCGAATGTATGCACTGGGTAGCCAAGGCAGCTAGTTCATGGCGATTCGGTCAACCAAGTAAATGAATGTACTGAACATCCTGCAAACCACTACAGGGAGCCTGTGTGTCAGAATTCTCATCTTGTGTAACGCAACGGTGTTATGACAGAGAAATGAGTCGTAGAGAAGAGGGTTTGGTGGTCTGTTGGACTGATGATAGTTTCATGTGTCGATGGTCTCGGTTCGATTCCAACTTCTGCGGAAGTTTTTTGATAGGGAGAGGCAGATTCTATTCTCTTCTGGCTACGCCAAGTGAAGAAGGTATAATGGCATTGTGGGCTGAAAATCACATTAAACATGATATTCCTTCTCTACCAAGTAGACGTTAGGTGGAACTACAATAAAGTAAGGAGTGACGACATGTAGAAACTCTATCACCAGTAACTTTTGTTATACTAGTTATTTACTTCTAGTGACGAAACAAACCCTGTGTATGGTCACAGGACACTTATTCCATCTTTTATTTGAGCTTTTGTAGGTCGATAAAATTGGTACTGAACTGGGAATGCAACTCAGACCACCCTTAATGCGGAGTTTGATCCCTTCGTGACAATACAGCTCGACTGCAACTTGTTGTTTGTTCAAAACTGCAGATTCCTCAACATCTCCACATATTGCGCATGGATGGGTTGGAATCCTGGCCCAGAACTAAACTTTTCACTACGTATTTTCAAGCTCTAGCATGAGAACACCTGTCTGCTGGTGGATAATAATTTTTATTTTTAATGCATTTTCATTCGTTGTCAACACTAACGATATCTGACGTGTTTGACTCCCAGTGAGACACAGAACTATTTGCGAGATCACTGTAAGTTCAAGGATGTTATTCCGAGCTGCTGGTGGAGAAAAATTCGTTAGCTGACGTCTCTTTGTGTGTAGTCAACAGCGAATTGTGTGGGGTTCGATTCTCAGTCAGCACTGAACACTTCGTCATATTATTTCTATTTAAAACATACTCACATGTCGCTGCTGGTGTAACAAACCCATACTTGACGTTCCTTTTCTCTTGAATATAACAGCGATACGTGGCAGGTTGGAGTCCTGGGAAGGAAAAATTAATGTTTCGTCTCGTCTTTTCAGTTAATACATCTAGCTACTGCCGAGAAAATCCGATATGTCAAAGTTGATTGTGCTTCGATAACAATCCCATTAGGCTCTGGGTTGGAGTCCCTGTCCAACACAAAGCTTTACCTCACTGCATTTCAAGTAAGTTACTTGTGAAGTAGCAATATTTAACGTATCTCGTAGTTCGTTAACAGAGACAATAGATGCTGGGTAGGATTTCGCGTCCGTTAGAAATGTCACGTTATGTAATTTAAAGTTGATATTGGCTAACTGACACTATACAAAAATGAGGTATATCACTCTCTTGATGCCTAGTCAGGAATGACTATTAATTTCCGTCGGCCACGAAATCTTAGCCTGCATGATTGTTTCAAATGGCTCTGAGCACTATGGGACTTAACACCATAGGTCATCAGTGCCCTAGAACCTAGAACTTCTTAAACCTAACTAACCTAAGGAAATCACACTGTTCATGCCCGTGGCAGGATTCGAACCTGCGACCGTAGCAGTCACGCAGTTCCGGACTGAAGTGCCTAGAACCGCATGGCCACCACGACCTAGCCTGCATGACCTGGGCTTGAATCCATATGCAGAACGAGGCGGTTCGTCGTGTCATTTGAAGTTAGTACATATTCTCAACTTGCTGCTCGTGAATAAGGTAAATTTTTAATGATATTTTGTGTTAAATAACAAGTATGGTATGTTACTTTGAAGAGGAAATCATGAATACGACGAACTTACTACGTGCATTACCTATCTGTCGTAATAATGAGAGTGCTAACATTTCAGGTATGTCATTTATTGCAATAAATGTGCGCTTACAAGCCATAAGGACAATCTTATCTGTGATCAAGTGTTCCCTGATATTTGTAGTGTCGTGGTATTACTTTACATCTTGAGTTATTGCGATACAGAGCAGTTTTTTTCTAGTGGTGATTTGTTGGAACCATTTTCAATAGTCAAACGACTGTACCAACGAGCGATTAGAGGACCTGCTAGACAGCTGCGTTATGTAGGTCTCATGGGACTTAGGTGAAATGCAATTCAGGTCGTTCGGATACTTTTGAGCACGACTGTACATAAAATCAGAAGATAAATATCAAATGTTTTCACCAATAGCGAAATGCTGGAACCTTAATTGACGATAGAATTGTTTTTGCCTGACTGCGATTCGAACCCAGCATCTAGCACCGTCGTTTTCTAGCCAGGAACAGATGATAAATAGCTATTGTTGGTTCACCAGTAGCGAGATGTGCTCATGTTTAGCTAGACATCAGGCGACGAAAAGTTCTGTGCTGAATGGAATTCAAAACCCGCACACGTGGTCATGAAGAAAATTTTACTATCAAATTCTTTTCCAATAATAGCTAGGAATGGCATGTTTGTACTTTCAATGATGTGATGGAAAATACTCTGCTGGCTAGAAGCTGAATCCACAACATGTCGTCGTTGGTGAGCACAACGAACACAACGTCAAACCCAAATCCGTTTTCACCATTAGGATGGAGAAGAATGCTTGAACTTGAAAAGATGTAAGGAAACGTTTGATCTTGTAATGTCGTGATAAAAAGCTCATCATGTGGCTGTGAGTTGAAACGAACACGTTACAGCTGACGTTGAAAATGCAACTATTTTTCACCAGTAGTTAGGAGTGCACATGCTAGGGCCTGAAATGAAATAATGAATATTTTGTGCTGGTCAGGATTCGAAACCAGACAGGTGCCTTTCGAGGACGCCTAGAAGAGTTTGGAATCTTCGGGAACACAGTGAAATCGAATTCGAATCCCAGTCCAGCACCACAATTTTCAACGTCTCAGTTTCAAATAAAGTAACAGCCTTGTGAACTTACATGGCCATTGGTTCATCAAATGAAATACGTTTTATAGTTTACGACGACTTGCTGGTGACTGAGTCTCTGCCTTATGGGGTTTCTCCATCGACCACAGCTCAAACGAATGCCCAGTCGGCAGCGAATGGATGTTATCTTTACTGCGGATATTGAACTACTAAGCTTACTGGCGTTCTGCACTTGGCGTTACTAGGGGTGAAGGAGAGCTACTTGCGTGTGTTAAAAATCTACGTCTACGTGAGATGTAAACCTACACGTTTCACACATCAATACAAGATTAATCCACAAGAACACAGAACCCCCTGCCAAGCACATAATTATGAAATGCAGAGTATTCATTTAGATGTAGATGCAGGTGTCAAGGGCCGCGTAACAGGAAGGAGGGCGGGATCTGGGAATGGATAGAAGTGCAAAAGTGCAAAATATAAGCGTGAAATGCTTGCAATGTATTGCTTACTTAGATGTGTGCCACAGTTCGTTTTATCTTAGGACCGAGAAATAAGGAAGGACTGTTCTCAGAAAGAAGAATGGGTTATAGGGAAGGGGAGATAAAAGAATACGGTTTCATAGTTTGTGAGAGGAATGATAGAGAGTAAAGACAGTAGCAATTAAATGAGGAAATGTAGCGTCATTGGAAACCGCTAGATTTGTTTACTTGCGGCGATAGTGTCACAGAGAGAGAGTGTGAGAGAGAGTAGAAGAGATATTAACAAAGAGTAAACATAAATGTTAAAATGTCTGTGAAATCTTATGGGACTTAACTGCTAAGGTCATCAGTCCCTAATCTTACACACTACTGAACCTAAATTATCCTAAGGACAAACATACACACCCATGCCCGAGGGATGTCTCGAACCTCCGCCGGGACCAGCCTCACAGTCCATGACTGCAGCGCCCTAGACCGCTCGGCTAATCCCGCGCTGCGAGTTAACATAATATGAAATCGTTGGCGTATTGTGTGGAGGACGGAGGGTGTATTCATGGATGGAGGGGAAGAGATAGACGTATTTGAAATAACAAAAACTACTGTGACAGAGTCCATCTACGCTGATTAGTTTGTAAGTATGTAGACAGGGTATAAATGAAATCAAAATAGAATACATAACAAACTCAAGAAAAATTAAAAGGGCAACTCAAAGGAAAGCTAACCCATATTGTATCTTTTCTGTTGCCACGCGATCTTCCACTAGCTCCTAATGAGGAAAAATGACGAAAAAGAAGACATAACAAAACATTTGAAGAACTCTAATATTTTATCCAGACTCCTTCATTATTTTGTACCTCTATCACGCGTCTTGGCATAGAATGTATAAGCCGTCGGACGTAACAGCCTGAAGAAGCAACTTCCTCGCAGGCTTCCAGGACGCAGTCCCTAAGCGCGTCCGCAGTAGTTGGTTGGTTTCGTGGCCAGTTCTCTGTTAATGTTCTGGCGACCTCAGCCCACATGTTTGTCATGGAGTTCATATCAGCCGCCCGTGGCGGCCAGTCCATGACGTTGACGCCAATCGTGGAGAGCCGCTGCTGAACAAATGCAGACTTGCGAATGGGAGAGTGGTCCTCTTCCAATGTGACGTCCCCTTCTGCGTACAGCATTCGCACTGACGGAAGCATCACATTTTCCACTATGTGGGCATACTGAGCGCTGTCCATAGTTCCTTCTATCCTGTGAAGAATTCCCGCCCCTCTCACAGAATTTCAACACCAGCAAGTAACTGATAGCCGGCTACTTCTTCTCGTCGTGGTTACATATTCGCGTCGATGGCGAGTCCCTTTCGGCCTGTAAACGATACGTGGACCGTCGTTATTGGTGGAAAACACCTTCTCATCAGTGAAAATGACGTTGTCCCACGACGCCCTCAGATGGAGCTCCACAAATGCTAGCCGGTATAAAACGTTGTCTTCGCTGAGCTCTTGTTTCACGGCGGATCATCGTGCATGCAGTCCAGCGTCCCTCAGCCTTCGGCGAATCGTGTCACTGCAGCCGGGGAAGTTGGTCTCCCGCGGCAACTGCTTCGCGTTCAGAAAGGGATTTTCTCTGCTCCTAGACACTAGGTCCCTGTCTTCCTGCTGTGGGATCACTCTCTTCCTGCCTAAGCCGGGAGCCCTGTTGGTGGTGCCTCTTTCAAGGCAGATCCTCCACCATCTCGTTACAGTGGTATGTGGTACGCCATACCGTCTGCCAGCTTCTCCTTCCTCAATGAGAGCGACGACTCTACCTCGGCCGGTCGGAGTGGCCAAGCGGTTCTAGGCGCTTCAGTCTGGAACCGCGCGACCGCTACGGTCGCAGGTTCGAATCCTGCCTCGGGCATAGATGTGTGTGATGTCCTTAGGTTAGTTAGGTTTAAGTAGTTTTAAGTTCTAGGGGACTGATGACCTTAGATGTTAAGTCCCATAGTGCTCAGAGCCATTTGAACCACTTTTTGACTCTACCTCGAATAGACCTCTTCCAGTGAGTCATTACGGCAGACAGCCTGATGTGTATTTCTGCTTGCCGCTCTTATACTGATTCCAGGAGAGGAGGTAAACATATTTACGTCAAACGGAGCGGCAGAGGCAGAGGCATGCGGCGCAGCCGTGCTTGCTCGTCCCGGGCTGTTGGCCCACCAACGCCACCGCGAGTTCGCTCACTTGCGTCAAGCCTCGGCCAGCCTGGCTGGCCCGTAGCTCGCGAGCCGCGGCTAGTACAGACCCTGGCCACATGGCTACGATCACCCCCTGAAGGATCAAAAGTTACACATAACCTACCAAAGTCTGTAGTACAAACTAACGCCGCTAGAACTATTATGCCATAACATGTGCAGGCACACCTACAGTTGACGATTTATTCAAATATTTGACGAACAATACTTTCAAAAATACATTCATTTTAAACATAGCTACCACAAAATACTTCACCTAGCTAGCAGTAGCATGACGCAGGAAACTATACTTTCTTGTAAGCGCTGTGCATTAGATGTAGCCTTAAGAAAACCTGTATTCAACCAGGACAACTAAGCGGAATGTAAAAGTAAACAGGTTTGGCGGCAGCTTCTCAAAATAACAGTATATACTTATTATATTGAAGTGTTGGCAGAAGAGTCAACACCGTGTCGCTAGAGGAGGCCGAAATGCACGCCTTCAAGCTCACGCAGGCTGGCGTGAGGTCTGGAACAGGTCAGAGAAATAAGACTAGCAAAACAGGAGGTAACTGGTAGAATACTTAACTTTAATCCATAATTGGAGAACATCGGTCTGACGGTACAGGCATCACAAGTTAAATATCTATTGATAATGGCGCCTTGCTAGGTCGTAGCAAATGACGTAGCTGAAGGCTATGCTAACTATCGTCCCTGCAATTGAGAGCGTATTTGTCAGTGAACCTTTCGTAACAAAGTCGGCTGTACAACTGGGGCGAGTGCTAGGACGTCTCTACAGACCTGCCGTGTGGTGGCGCTCGGTCTGCAATCACTGACAGTGGCGACACGCGGGTCCGACGGATACTAACGGACCGCGGCCGATTTAAAGGCTACCACCTAGCAAGTGTGGTGTCTGGCGGTGACACCACATATATAATACACGTGTTGTGCACTTATAACATGAACTCAGTGTCTCTGAAACAATACGTGCTGCACGACGGAAATTACTTTCTGCTGAGGCATCTCATTTACATCTCGATGATACACGACTACTAGAGAACATTGCTCTTTACGGCAGTCAATCCACTTGAAATTAACATCAAGATATCGCAGATATTAGGCAACACGTTACTAGGGATAAGTAACGCCTTAAGGTTTGCAACTAAACATGCTACTCCTAGCTACTACTGAATATGAAGTTGATTATTAACGTGTCTTCATAACCATGTGTACGGCGTTCGACTCTGTCAGCATAGATGTTTTCGTCACCTTATTTCTAGTTAATCGTGTGCACATCTCGCTGATGGTGGACCAACATTGGACATTTCTCGTCTGTTCCTGGTTAGACAACGACGGCGGTAGGCGCCGGGTTCGAATCTCGGTCAGGCAATACAACTTCAGTCGTCATTTAAGGTTCCATCCCCACTACTGGCGACAAACTGTGATATCTACATTGTGATTTTACGTACTTATTCAACAATCCGATTAGGTGCTGGGTTCGCATCCTAGTCCCCAGTATTACATGATGGCATTTCAATTTTAAACATGTGCATCCTTTGTTCCTTGACAATGCTACAATATACAACGTCTTTCGAGGTTAATTACCAAGAAGGTAATTGTCATGTTAGGGTTCCCGCTTTAGTACAAACATTATCGTCATTTACGTTCAAGTTGAGAATTGATAACTGATACTGGTGCAAATGTCAATATTTGACGTCTCTCTCTGCGTAGTGATCGAGTCTCGATAAGGCACAAAGCTTTGCTTGGTTAACAATGGCTTTACGTTCTGGGTTTGCATACGGATCCAGAACGAAGACGTTGGTCATGTCATTTAAAATACAACTTCGTGCACAAGTAACTGTTGATGAGTAATGTGAACAATGATATTTCTTGTGATTCGCTGTTAATGTTGGGATTTCCGTAGAGTGGTTGCTGACATTAATCACGTTTTCTTTTAACTGATTAGTATTACATAAAGTTAATGCGAAACCACTTCCCGCTGAATGTTGAACGACATTCAGCATGTGTTGGGTAAACCTTTTAGACAGCAAAGAACTTGTTTCCAATTGTCATACAACTTTATAAATCCATATACTGTCTCAAATATTTAATTGTGCCTTAGGATTACTGAACGATTTATGTGACAAAATTAGATGTCCCATAACATTTGAAATGTCACTTATTGTAATTATGTTTAGTTTACAAACGTTAACTACTGTCTGATATCTTCTGTACTATTCTGGTGTTACTTTACATCTGGACGGACTGTCATAAAGACTGGTGTTCTCTAGTCGTCTCTAGTGGTACCCATTGTGTATCTTACAACGACTGTACTGTGGACGGTTGCGACTATGTGCAACACAAATATGCTATGTAGGTTACATACATTCAGGTGCAGCTTAATCGTTGGAATTCAGGGGTGACCCCCTTTTTTTGCTGTCGAGTGTACGTACCGTTTATAAGACCTACTCATCTACATCTACATCTACATCTACATTTATACTCCGCTAGCCACCTAACGGTGTGTGGCGGAGGGCACTTTACGTGCTACTGTCATTACCTCCCTTTTCTGTTCCAGTCGCGTATGGTTCGCAGGAAGAACGACTGCCGGAAAGCCTCCGTGCGCGCTCAAATCTCTCTAATTTTACATTCGTGATCTCCTCGGGAGGTATAAATAGGGGGAAGCAATATATTCGATACCTCATCCAGAAACGCACCCTCTCGAAACCTGGCGAGCAACCTACACCGTGATTCAGAGCGCCTCTCTTGCAGAGTCTGCCACTTGAGTTTGCTAAACATCTCCGTAACGCTATCACGGTTACCAAATAACCCTGTGACGAAACGCACCGTTCTTCTTTGGATCTTCTGTATCTCCTACGTCAACCCGATCTGGTACGGATCCCACACTGATGAGCAATACTCAAGTATAGGTCGAACGAGTGTTTTGTAAGCCACTTCCTTTGGTGATGGACTACATTTTCTAAGGACTCTCCCAATGAATCTCAACCTGGTACCCGCCTTACCAACAATTAATTTTATATGATCATTCCACTTCAAATCGTTCCACACGCATACTCCCAGATATTTTACAGAAGTAACTGCCACCAGTGTTTGTTCCGCTATCATATAATCATACAATAAAGGATCCTTCTTTCTATGTATTCGCAATACATTACATTTGTCTGTGTTAAGGGTCAGTTGCCACTCCCTGCACCAAGTGCCTACCCGCTGCAGATCTTCCTGCAATTCGCTACAATTTTCTAATGCTGCAATTTCTCTGTATACTACAGCATCATCTGCAAAAAGCCGCATGGAACTTCCGACACTATCTACCAGGTCATTTGTATATATTGTGACAAGCAATGGTCCCATAACACTCCCCTGTGGCACGCCAGACGTTACTTTAACGTCTGTAGACGTCTCTCCATTGATAACAACATGCTGTGTTCTGTTTGCTAAACACTCTTCAATCCAGCCGCACTGCTGGTCTGATATTCCGTGGGCTCTTACTTTGTTTATCAGGCGACAATGCGGAACTGTATCGAACGCCTTCCGTAAGTCAAGGAAAATAGCATCTACCTGGGAGCCTGTATCTAATATTTTCTGGGTCTCATGAACAAATAAAGCGAGTTGGGTCTCACACGATCGCTGTTTCCGGAATCCATGTTGATTCCTACAGAGTAGATTCTGGGTTTCCAAAAACGACTCGATACTCGAACAAAAAACATGTTCTAAAATTCTACAACAGATCGACGTCAGAGGTATAGATCTATAATTTTGCGCATCTGCTCGACGACCCTTCTTGAAGACTGGGACTACCTGTGCTCTTTTCCAATCCTTTGGAACCTTCCGTTCCTCTAGAGACTTGCGGTACATGGCTGTTAGAAGGGGGGCAAGTTCTTTCGCGTACTCTGTGTAGAATCGAATTGGTATCCCGTCAGGTGCAGTGGACTTTCCTTTGTTGAGTGATTCCAGTTGATTTTCTATTCCTTGTACACTTATTTCGATGTCAGCCATTTTTTCGTTTGTGCGAGGATTTAGAGAAGGAACTGCAGTGCGGTCTTCCTCTGGGAAACAGCTTTGGAAAAAGGTGTTTAGTATTTCAACTTTACGCGTGTCAGCCTCTGTTTCAATGCCATCATCGTCCCGGAGTGTCTGGATATGCTGTTTCGAGCCACTTACTGATTTAACGTAAGACCAGAACTTCTTAGGATTTTCTGTCAAGTCGGTACATAGAATTTTACTTTCGAATTCACTGAACGCTTCACGCATAGCCTTCCTTACGCTAACTTTGACATCGTTTAGCTTCTGTTTGTCTAAGAGGTTTAGGCTGCGTTTAAACTTGGAGTGAAGCTCTCTTTGATTTCGCAGTAGTTTCCTAACATTGTTGTTGAACCACGGTGGGTTTTTTCAGCCCCTCACAGTTTTACTCGGCACGTACCTGTCTAAAACGCATTTTACGTTGGCCTTGAACTTTTTCCATAAACACTCAACATTGTCAGTGTCAGAACAGAAATTTTCGTTTTGATCTGTTAGGTAGTCTGAAATCTGCCTTCTATTACTCTTGCTAAACAGATAAACCTTCCTACCTTTTTTTTTATATTCCTATTAACTTCCATATTCAGGGATGCTGCGACGGCATTATGATCACTGATTCCCTGTTCTGCACTTACAGAGTCGAAACATTCGGGTCTGTTTGTTATCACTGGGTCCAACGGCCTTGTCAAAGAGGGCGGAGGAGCGGATAGAGATTCAGGGCACTCTCTTGTCCTAGGGGTGGGAAATTGCCCCTAAAGGCGGAAGAATCAGCAATGATCAACGACATGAGGATGCAGAAGGCAATGGAAACCACTGCATTAAAGACACGTAACGTGTATCCGCAGGACATGTGGCCTGTAATTGAAGAAGTGTCATGATGATCTCTCCATTGGCAAAAGATTCCGGAATAGTCCCCCATTCGGATCTCCGGGAGGGGACTGCTAAGGGGGAGGTTACCATGAGAAAAAGATTGAATAATCAACGAAAGGATAACGTTCTACGAGTCAGGGCGCGGAATGTCAGAAGCTTCAACGTGGTAGGGAAACTAGAAAATCTGAAAAGGGAAATGCAAAGGCTCAATCTAGATATAGTAGGGGTCAGTGAAGTGAAGTGGAACGAAGACAAGGATTTGTGGTCAGATGAGTATCGGGTAATATCAACAGCAGCAGAAAATGGTATAACAGGCGTAGAATTCGTTATGAATAGGAAGGTAGGGCAGAGGGTGTGTTACTGTGAACAGTTCAGTGACTGGGTTGTTCTAATCAGAATCGACAGCATACCAACACCGACAACGATAGTTCAGGTATACATGACGACGTCGCAAGTTGAAGATGAACAGACAGAGAAAGTGTATGAGGATATTGAAAGGGTAATGCAGTATGTAAAGGGGGACGAAAATCTAATAGTCATGGGCGACTGGAATGCAGTTGTAGGGGAAGGAGTAGAAGAAAAGGTTACAGGAGAATATTGACTTGGGACGAGGAATGAAAGGGGAGAAAGACTAATTGAGTTCTGTAACAAGTTTCGGCTAGTTATAGCGAATACCCTGTTCAAGAATCACAAGAGGAGGAGGTATACTTGGCAAAGGCCGGGAGATACGGGAAGATTTCAATTAGATTACATCATGGTCAGACAGAGATTCCGAAATCAGATACTGGATTGTAAGGCGTACCCAGTAGTGATAAAGAGTAGGGTGAAGTTCAAGACATCAGTCAGGAAGAATCAATACGCAAAGAAGTGGGATACGGATGTACTAAGGAATGACGAGATACGTTTGAAGTTCTCTAAAGCTATAGATACAGCAATAAGGAATAGCACAGTAGGCAGTACAGTTGAAGAGGAATGGACATCTCTAAAAAGGGCCATCAAAGAGGTTGGGAAGGAAAACATTGGTACAAAGAAGGTAGCTGCGAAGAAACCATGGGTAACAGAAGAAATACTTCAGTTGATTGATGAAAGGAGGAAGTACAAACATGTTCCGGGAAAATCAGGAATACAGAAATACAAGTCGCTGAGGAATGAAATAAATAGGAAGTGCAGGGAAGCTAAGACGAAGTGGCTGCTGGAAAAATGTGAAGACATCGAAAAAGATATGATTGTCGGAAGGACAGACTCAGCATACAGGAAGGTCAGATCAACCTTTGGTGACATTAAAAGCAACGGTGGTAACATTAAGAGTGCAACGGGAATTCCATTGTTAAATGCAGAGGAGAGAGCAGATAGGTGGAAAGAATACATTGAAAGCCTCTATGAGGGTGAAGATTTGTCTGATGAGATAGAAGAAGAAACAGGAGTCGATTTAGAAGAGGTAGGGGATCCAGTATTAGAATCGGAATTTAAAAGTGCTTTGGTGGACTTACGGTCAAATAAGGCAGAAGGGATAGTTAACATTCCATCAGAATTTCTAAAATCATTGGGGGAAGTGGCAGCGAAACGACTATTCACGTTGATGTGTAGAATATATGAGTCTGGCGACATACCATCTGACTTTCGGAAAAGCATCATCCACACAATTCCGAAGACGGCAAGATCTGTCAAGTGCGAGAATTATCGCACAATCAGCTTAACAGCTCATGCATCGAAGCTGCTTACAAGAATAATATACAGAAGAATGGAAAAGAAAATTGCGCTAGATGACGATCAGTTTGGCTTTAGGATAAGTAAAGGGACGAGAGAGGCAATTCTGACGTTACGGCTAATAATGGAAGCAAGGCTGAAGAAAAATCAAGACACTTTCATAGGATTTGTCGACCTGGAGAAAGCGATCGACAATATAAAATGGTGCAAGCTGTTCGAGATTATGAAAAAAGTAGGGGTAAGCTATAGGGAGAGACGGGTCATATACAATATGTACAACAACCAAGAGGGAATAATAAGAGTGGACGATCAAGAACGAAGTGCTCGTATTAAGAAGGGTGTAAGACAAGGCTGTAGCCTTTCGGCCCTACTCTTCAATCTGTACATCGAGGAAGCAATGATGGAAATAAAAGAAAGGTTCAGGAGTGGAATTAAAATACAAGGTGAAAGGATATCAATGATACGATTCGCTGATGACATTGCTATCCTGAGTGAAAGTGAGGAAGAATTAAATGATCTGCTGAACGGAATGAACAGTCTAATGAGTACACAGTATGGTTTGAGCGTAAATCGGAGAAAGACGAAGGTAATGAGAAGTAGTAGAAATGAGAACAGAGAGAAACTCAACATCAGGATTGACGCTTGCGAAATCAATGAAGTTAAGGAATTCTGCTACCTAGGCAGTAAAATAACCAATGACGGACGGAGCAAGGAGGACATCAAAAACAGACTCGCTATGGCAGAAAAGGCATCTCTGGCCAAGAGAAGTCTACTAATATCAAATACCGGCCTTAATTTGAGGAAGAAATTTCTGAGGATGTACGTCTGGAGTACAGCATTGTATGGTAGTGTAACATGGACTGTGCGAAAACCGGAACAGAAGAGAATCGAAGCATTTGAGATGTGGTGCAATAGACAAATGTTGAAAATTAGGTGGACTGATAAGGTAAGCAATGAGCAAGATCTACGCAGAATCGGAGAGGAAAGGAATATGTGGAAAACACTGATAAAGAGAAGGGACAGGATGATAGGACATCTGCTAAGACATGAGGGAATGACTTCCATGGTACTAGAGGGAGCTGTAAAGGGCAAAAACTGTAGTGGAAGACAGAGATTGGAATACGTCAAGCAAATAATTGAGGACGTAGGTTGCAAGTGCTACTCTGAGATGAAGAGGTTAGCACAGGAAAGGAATTCGTGGCGGGCCGCATCAAACCAGTCAGTAGACTGATGACCAAAAAAAAGAGAAATGGTCCAAGATGTTACCTCCCCGAGTCGGTTCTCTGTTTAATTGCTCGAGGTAATTTTCAGATAGTGCACTCAGTATAATGTCACTCGATGCTCTGTTCCTACCACCCGTCCTAAACATCTGAGTGTCCCAGTCTATATCTGCTAAATTGAAATCTCCAACTGAGACTATAACATGCTGAGAAAATTTATGTGAAATGTATTCCAAATTTTCTCTCAGTTGTTCTGCCACTAATGCTGCTGAGTCGGGAGGTCGGTAAAAGGAGACAATTATTAACCTAGCTCGGATGTTGAGTGTAACCTCCACCCATAATAATCCACAGGAACTATCCACTTCTAGTTCACTACAGGATAAACTACTACTAACAGCGACAAACACACCACCACCGGTTGCATGCAATCTATCCTTTCTGAACACCGTCTGTGCCTTTGTAAAAATTTCGGCAGAATTTATCTCTGGCTTCAGCCAGCTTTCTGTACCTATAACGATTTCAGCTTCGGTGCTTTCTATCAGCGCTTGAAGTTCCGGTACTTTACCAATGCAGCTTCGACAGTTTACAATTAAAATACCGATTGCTGCTTGGTCCCCGCATGTCCTGACTTTGCCCCGCACCCTTTGAGGCTGTTGCCCTTTCTGTACTTGCCCGAGGCCATCTAACCTAAAAAAACCGCCCAGTCCACGCCACACAACCCCTGCTACCCGTGTAGCCGCTTTCTGCGTGTAGTGGACTCCTGACCTATCCAGCGGAACCCGAAACCCCACCACCCTATGGCGCAAGTTCATATGTTTGACTGCAAATTTGTCAATGTGTTAAGTATTTGACGTTAAGTGTGCAAAGTATTTCTAGTTGAAGACGCAAAATCGCAGCTATGTTTGTGTTATTGGTTGCGGATCATTCAACCACAGGCTAATGAAAAATTCAAAAGCAAAACTGGTAAGCTAAAAAAGTGTAATCCCCTTAAACACTGTTGGAAAAAAGCAACATCATTAGAGGGAAGGACATTTTACTGACAAATGACGTGACAGGTTGCTCATTATTGTAGCAGTACATGATAACAAATTCAGAGCAAAAGAAAGGGTGCCCAAACAGCTGCCCCGTCTGCCGGAAACGCTGACGTGTACTTCAGCATTAAAAACTCGTAAATCTGTCGAATGGCATCCTCAGCATCTTGCACCTTTCATTGTAATTTGGCACTATTTTTTCAACATGTCCCATACGTGTTCGATAGACGAGAGATCTGCTGATCTTGATGGCCAGGACAGTTGTTGCAATCCACGAAGGTAACTTTGGGTCGCAGCAGCATTATGTGAACGTGCATTGTCCTGCTGAAAAAGCACATCGCCTTCCTGTCAAGGAAACTTTTGTGCCATCGGGATAACAACATGTGCAATGTATCGGGTACTGGTCACTTAACCCTGCAGGGACACCAGATGTGTCAGCGACTTGTAACTAACGGTTCCCACACCACGGAGCCTGTGTTGGGACCTGCGCGTAGTAGAAGCATGCATTCCAGACTAGGCCACTCCCCAGAACTACTCAGTACAAACGTTCGGCCATCACTCGCATACAGACAGAGCGCCATTCCATTCTGCGGTCGACTCTTCCAGACACCAGAGTAGCCATTGTTGGTGGTGTCGAGGTGTCAGTGGTATCCTTTGCACGGGTGCACGTGATCTTAATACTGCTCCAAGCAGACGGTTTACAATGTTCCTCAGTGACACAGCAGACGAGACATGTGGCCGTATTTTATCGATGTTCGGTAGGCCACCGCTGCTCACGTAATGTGTTGATCTTGACGTGTGTCTGTACTGTGAGAACGTCCAGAGCGCAGTCTAGGAGTGTGGGAAAGTCCCACAGACCATTGCTGGAAGTTGCGATTCAATGTCGATACATTTCGCCCAACACGAGCAGCGGCCAGTCGTTATGTCCATCCAGTGTCTCGCACTCCCACAGTGCGACCCCGTTCTCCTGCCTATAGTTCTCCAGCAGTAGTACGTACTCGTCAGTAGGATGTAGACGTACCCTAAAATAAAAGAAATCAGAGAGAGCCCGGACAGGCCTCCTTAGCACCTTAGCACCATCTGATGGCCGATGAACATGAAAAATGAGTCACTGACATTACGACCCATCAGTATGCACCTATGATACACTGGTTCCACTGAACTCAGTCCGTAAGGGTTCTGAATTTTTTTCCCTGGAAGTGTATAATTATGCACGGCAAATAATGCACAATTTGTGCTGCTTCAGGCTTTCCCGACGGACATGTTGTATTTATGGTTCTCGGGCGAGACGGCGGATGTCATAGTGAAAACTCCCCAATATTTCATCAGCGCAGCCCACCAGCTGTCACCATCCTTCGCAACGAAGTGGTGTACTTAGGACGTTGGTTCACAGAGCACGAGCCATATCAGACTCAGACAGCTTTATCCAATGAGCTACTACATCTCCGTATCACTTTCCAACAAAATGGATATTCCGAACGGGAGATTCGCCGTGCCTTACACCCGAAGCGGCTTACCCAACGAGAGGAACTGGAAGAAGGCGAAGAACAAAGGAGAATGGTCATCTTGCCATACATCGGCGGTGTCTCTTTAAAAATAGGAAGATTATTGAAGAGGCATAAAGTCAAATGAGTCTTTCGTCCACCGGCAAAACTCGGAGCTCTCTTGGGCTCATCTAAGGACAGCCTTGGCCTAAGAAGACCCGGTGTTTACGAGATTCCTTGTAGCTGCGACATGTCATACATCGGACAAACTTGTCGCACTGTAGAAGAGAGATGTACTGAACACCGACGCTACACTCGTCTGGAGCAACCAGAGAAGTCTGCAGTGGCCGAGCATTGTCTCAGTACAGGCCATTCTATGAATTATCAACACACCAAAATTCTCGCGTCGACGAGTTTGTACTGGGACAGTGTAATTAAGGAAGCAGTGGAAATATGTAGCTCGACGGATCTTGTAAAGAGAGACACGGGCTTTCAGCTCAGTACAGCTTGGGATCCAGACGTGACCGTATTGAAGTCGAATCGAGCAGAGAGGAGTACTATTGGTCATACGACGGATGACAATTCGCCAGCAACATAAATATTCTGTTGACAACGCGAGGATAGTAACGCGCCTTACACGGACGCGCATTTTGCTTGCGGCTTCCGACAGAGGTCGTTGGGGCTGCCGATGGCAGCGCAGAGCAGCAGCGGCAGCCTCCGCCCGTGCCCCGAAGTCTTTGGTTCTTCGTCTTACAGGTGGCGTTGCTGTCCTTCCAGCTATCGGTTGATATCGTCGCTATTGGCCATCGAATTTTCGCGCCTCCACGCATGCGCACTTCGTGCGTAAGACTGGCATAAATAGGGGGCTCTAGTCATGCCTTAGCATTGCCGATGACACCGCCTTCCTTGCCATTGCCCCCACCCCGCAGCGCTCCCAACACCTTCTCCAATCCCATCTTGACCGGTTCACCGCTTGGTGCAACCAGTGGTTGCTCAAGGTCAATACCTCCAAAACCCAGGCGATCATTCTAGGCAAAACCACCCCTTCCTTCCGCCTCCTTCATTTCTATCTCATCATATATGGCCGTCCTATGGCCCTCACCCCCGCCCTTAAGTACCTTGGCGTTACCCTCGACCGTCGCCTCATCTGGACTCCCCATCTCCGGACAATCCAAGCCAAGGCACGCTCCTGACTCCGTCTCCTCAAGCTCCTTTCCGGCCGTACGTGGGGCTGGACCCCTCCGCTATCCTCCACACCTATAAATCCCTCATCCGCCCTATCCTTTGTTACGCCCATCCGGCCTGGATCTCCGCCCCCTTCCTTTTATAAATCCCTCCAAATCCTTGGATGCCATGCTCTCCGCCTCGCCTATCGCATCCGTGTCCCCTCCCCCACGTGGATCCTGTACGATCTCATCCCTTTCCCCCACCTCCTCCTTTTCCTTGAAAGGATACAGATCCTGTACACCTCCCGCAAACTCGATCCTCCTCATCCGCTTGTCTCACCAATCCTCTCCCACCCCTGCCCGCTGCCGCGCCTGCATTCCCACGTCCCACCCGGTCTCCATTTCTCCACTTTCCTTACCCTCTCCCAGGGTGGCTTCCGCCGGCTCCCCCTCCCTGATGATGTTCTCCTCCCCTCCATCTACCCCTCCTATCAACTTTGATCTTCCCCTCCCCACTTCCTGTGTCCTTTCCTTTAGGCACCCTCCCTCCCATCTCTTCCCTTCCCTTCTCTTTCCTTTTTCCCCCTGCCCCTCCCTCCTCCCCTCTTCCCCCGGGCTTCCCCTCCCCCTCCCTCCCTCCCCCTCTCTCCTCTGCTCATTGCATCTCTGTTCTCCCCTCTCCATTCCCCTTCCTCCTCCTCCTCTCTTGGCAGGTCCCCGGACTCGCACACACTCAGTGAACATTCGCGCGCCAGAGATCATCGCCATCAGTGTTTCGTGTGTGTGCCTTCGTTTGTGTTTAGTGTTTGTTCGCCGTCACGCCACCACCGTTCACGTGCCGTCGCCATCATCCATGTTATATGCGCCGTGTCACCAAGTGTTAGTGATGTTTCTCGTCCAGCGTGAACGGCTCCATGTTTTTTCGATTTTTAGTATCTACATTTTTTGCCCACCGTTTTGACTGTCTTCTCTGTGCCACCTTTATGTACTACTTGTTGTCAAACTCAAGGCTGAAGAGCGGCGTATTGTGCTGCCGACAGCCCGCCTTTGTATAAGGTGTTTAAAATCACAATAAAGAAAAAAAAAACATGCCTTAGCAGTGCGTTCGTCGCACCTGAAGATGTCGGCCAGTTGCGCTGATGAAATATTGTAGAGTTTTAACTGTGACATCCGACGTCTCGCCCGCGAACCATATATACAATGCACAATTTATTTTAAGATTTAGTTTTAATTCTGCAGATATTTTTACTGTGTCGTCTGGGAAAGTTGCTACATGCGCTTGCAGAGTTCTGTGAAGCACCACACTTCACAGCACTGATCGGAAGTCTGTATAGTACTCATGTCGCAGCTGTGCAGTCGCGACGCAGCAGCGGGCAGTCGGTCGGTTGTTGCGGACTAGGAAAGACGGGAGATCGGCGCGCCTTCCTGCGTCCGTTGAAGAGGCTGGCAGCGGATGGTTCGGCAGAGCGATTTGGGGGTGCTGCGCCAGGTCTTCTCGAGAAATCGCAGTTTTTTATAAGTTAAGTGATTGGTGATTTGTTCTGTGATTTTCTCCTGTCAAATTTTAATTATTTTCTTGGTCAGTCTCTCGTCCCCAGCTTGCTCGTCTGTCTCTCGTCCGCATTTGCTAGGCAGTCAATGTCTGTCTGTCGTTCGGAGCTGCCTCTTTCACGTTTGTTGGTTTCGGCGTGTTACCGAATTTATTGCTTGGAGCGTAACGGCCTAATTCCTGAAATATGTTTTGAACTTGCCTATCATCTTGAGAGGCGGTATCTGTGTACTGTAGAGCATGTTAACTTGTTTGGCCAATCTTGTATAATTTTATATAACATTGCATTTCGTGGGCTTTTATTTAAATGGTCATTTTAGTATGTAAAGTTGCCACCCTTCCACTGTAAGACTTTTCTTAGAAGTTAAAATCAAGTTGCACATTCGGTGGCAAGTTAATACTTTAATTTCAGTGTTTCGTACCATTTCCATCCCTCCTACGGGATGCATAGTTTGTGTGCTTGTGCGAATTATTAAAACTTTTAGTTTAAAGTGATATGGTGTGTTACAGATTTTTAACAGTGTAGTCTTTCAGAAGTTGTTGTAAGCGATCGTAACCACGATCGTGTCAAAAGGGAGAGGCAAGGTTTTCAGCCCTAAAACTCATACAGTCAAAAATTTGTTTCTTTCTGCCTCTGAATAAATTGTAATTTGATATTTAGACGGTGCTTTCTGATTATGATATTACATCTGATTCTTTCAAAAAAAGGCTTTAGGTGCCATTAAAGTGAATAAAATACCATTTGTTAAAAAGGAATTTGCTTATGATTTCATTAGTTACTCCCTGGCAACTACTTCCACGCTCATATTGTGTGATTAAATGTTTTAATGTTCTTGAGGAATCGCTAGTAAGTAGAATAAATTCTTAAGAATATTCTTTGAAAATAAATCACGGCTCAGTCATCTGTTGCTCTGGTGTTAAAAATGTTTGTTTCTGGATATTGTCAGCCGGTGCGACCCTAGGCTTGTTGTCCCTGAGGGCTGTCCCGGCTACCAACTGGCATATAGGCGGGTCCCCGCCTCTCGACCTCCGCCGTGGAGACAAGAACAGTTCTTACTGTACGGGTCGCTCATCCCTTGCATGAACTGCAAGCGGTTCGCATAAAGGGCAAACATACTTTGTCACCATTCACTGTGAAGCACACTTCTTCCCTCTCGCAGTTGATCACAGCTTCTGTGCTATGTTGGGCAGTCCGCACGGAACTTCGACGCCGCGTCGAAACAATCTAACAATATTCTGGGGCTGTGATGTGCCTGTTCGAATAGGTGAAACTATTCTTCTAGGGCGTCCACCAGCCGATCTTATGGAAAATCCATCTGCCCTCCGTCATGAGCACTAGCTTTCCGAGGCAAGATCGGTTACAATTGTTGTTTTCACTTGAGGAGCGTTGTCCCTCCCCATTTTGGGCGGGGCGTGCCTGCAGTAATTAGACGCGCGCTTCCACATCCTCGTTATCCCACCTGAACAGACGTGACGAGACATTTCTGTCACTGTTATTTTGCTGATACGGACTTTCAGTACCTTTTTCGTTCTGAATGTTTCTCTTCGATTACCCTGAGCGACCTTTATTATTATTTCTAGAATTCTGACCGCTACTATCACCCCTGTCTTGCTCTTCACTGATATCTGTTTCTTTGTTCCTAGAACTCGTCCAGCGTGACCGACACGTCTAACAGTTGCTCCCGGCTCACTACTGATACATTTATAAGTTCCATTCTGGTTCACTTGGCCGTATCTGGTTAATTACTGGAATAAGTTCTTTCGTGTCCATCGGCGGGTCAGGTGATGCACTGACTAAAGGCTCTCGAGATTTATTGCTGTGGAAACGTGTTCATTAACTGCTTGTGAGTGAAGCGCATCATCTTGCCCAATCTCGAAAGTTTTGTAGAAAATTCACCAGATGCATTCGAGAGTTCATACAGCTGAATTTTTCCCGAGTACGCAGAGAAATTTGTGTGTGTGTGTGTGTGAGTGTGTGGGATGGGGGGGAGGAGGAGGGTAGAGATGTGTCAGAAGGCTGTGGATGCAGTTCTGCAGAGTAGTGGCTTCCCCTTTCTGCGTGAATGCAACAGCGGCGGGGCAGCTACCCAGCTCGCCGGAGACCCTGCAGCGCAGGTTTCGCGCATCTATAGCGAGACATCTGGCGGCATCAGCAGGAGACGGGAATGGGGAGGGGGTGCACCAAGGTGAATGGAACCGCCTCGGCGCTTCTGCACCATCTGGTGAGCCAGCGGGTGTAGCAAGCAACGCTGGAACAGTTGAAGCGTTCGTTGACGTAACCACGCCTGGCCCTGACACTTGCTGGTCCGTCGTCGGACATAACTCATATTGCTTCCTCTAACGTTTAAAGTTCCGCGGCAAATAGTCCACCATACGGGCACTAGTTTATTGCAGTTCATCCTCATCTGAAATGTCCTACGTTTCAATTGCGCCCTACAATTCCGTATGCCACAAAATCACTGACAAGTATCCATCAACTGTTTGTTATGTGTTTCTAAAGCGGCCAGCTAATCGTTTAGTTGCTGAGCGACAGGAATTACTTGTCCAGCTACTCTGTCGAATTGGCTTTCGACCACACTCAATTGTGTGTCGATTTAGGTAAAGGTTCCTTGTGTTCCTCAAGTGCGCTGTCTAGCCTCTCGCCCTGTGCAACTATCCCTTGGCTATCCCTTGGGACTGAGTCGGTAGCTGCACTGTAAGTACATCATGGCGCTCATGTAATGTTACCTCAAACGAATAATTAACTGTTTCTAATTTTTTTGTACATTGTTCTAACTGGGAATTTAGCTTTACCTGGTCTCTATTTTTGAAGTCCTTAAGTCCTCGTTTTGTGCTATTAGTTTACTGTCTAAACTCGCTTCTCAT
This sequence comes from Schistocerca serialis cubense, assembly GCF_023864345.2. Lineage (NCBI taxonomy): Eukaryota > Metazoa > Arthropoda > Insecta > Orthoptera > Acrididae > Schistocerca > Schistocerca serialis. Next base: position 195,795,058 of record NC_064638.1, on the reverse strand, counting down.
TCGTCCTTTTATGATCTTAGTTTGCTCTGCAGAGCCTTTAGCTTAGTGTCGAGGGCAGATAGTTTTCTGTCTAAACTCGCTTCTAGTTCATTATTTTGTGCGTCACATTTTACTGTTAGCTGACAGCGTGGTACATCGCCACCTTCGTCAGCAACAAGAAGCGACCCGTCGTCGGCTACGTGGACGGAGGCAACATCGTCTGCGGTGTCACTATTGGTAGGGGCGGCAGCCATGGCGGCTGCGTCGCTGGCAGTCGTCCCGCGGCAACTCGGCATGTTGGCATCTGCTCCTACAAGTACCGCGCTGGGAGTGCCTTAGTTCGTCGTGACAATGGGCGGCGTCTTTCGTTTCCCTGGCGAGTCTAGAGCGGTATCCGCCGGGGGCACAAAAGAGGTGGAAATCGGAAGGTCTTCACTTGCACCAGCAGTTTTTTCGGCTTCCTCTGCATGCCTACTTCTCAGTCCCACTTCCCTGACTGATGCTTCTAGTTGCATGTAACAACAGCTGGCCGTTGTGGCCGAGCGTTTCTAGGCGCTTGAGTCTGGAACCGCGCAACCGCTGTGGTCACAGGTTCGAATCCTGCCTCGGGCATGGATGTGTGTGATGTCCTTAGGTTAGTTAGGTTTAAGTAGTTCTAAGTTCTAGGGGACTGATGACCTCAGATGTTAAGTCCTATAGTGCTCAGAGGCATTTGAACCATCTGTAACAAGAACAATTATGCGTCTCTTGGCAACTGAGGTAAAGAAATCCGCCAACCACCTGCAATACTGCGGGAAGCAGTTAGTGTTCCTGTCACCGCTAGCGCTCGAACAGTAGTGGCTAGCAGAAAGAACAATGAGTAATGACTACACTCGAAAGAAATTTGTGAGCAAGGCAGTTTTATGAATCTAAAATCACTGAAACCTAACCACTCCTGTCGCCGGTGGCCACGACTGTGGCGGTTGCTTCTCGATATGGTGAGACAATGCAATTAATCCAAAGTATGGCAGCAACGGTTAAAATGATTGTCAGTTTACCATGTCCCGATAATGAACTGGCGATGTGAAACCTCATCGGTGGTTCTGCCGCTGTCCCGACAGCAGATAGCTTCAGGCTCCATCAGGTCTGAATGGGTTTTTAGTATTCACTTGATAATGGTTAAGAGATGACAGGGGGAAACCAAAGATCTAGGGAAAAATAGACGGATGTAGGAAAATGTTGCATTATTGTCACAGACGAACTCATTAAATGAGACGTAACTTGTTACATGTGACTAACACTTACTGCACTCAAATTACGCTAAGAAACGGGATAGATCATATGCTGCAGGTCAAGACACAATGACAATTTAACAGGAAAAAAACTACTGACACTGTGGTGAATGGTCTAAGCAACGAACTAAGAGAGAGTGAACCGACAGGTACCAGAAATACTAATAGTCATAAGAATTGACAAGGCCATCACAGGTAGGTGCGGTTTAGATTGCTATTCCACAAACGTGATACGATCACCATGACTAGCGTTCGGTGCACGCGCTATTGCATCACGTCGGAATTACTACCAATTAGCACACGGGAACTGATTACTGACCATACTGTAGCGAGTTTCACGATCAATGGCCGCTATCGATGTGACAAGCATGCATGTCATCTCTCGTCAGTTTTCTGTATGGAGACCCAACGACACCGTATACCTCCACCGGTGAGAAGAAAAGATCCGTGACCAACCTAACAGGTGCGCGTCCTGCTTATTTTTGTTTCGGCCTTTGAATGCAATGCCTGCAGCCCGCACATTGGAAGACCTGGAATAGCGTGTCTCCTACGAAAACGGCTGACGAGGTTTTTCCCTTTGCCGCTGTTGATGAAGGACTGGAGGGTAAACTACAGGTTGTGTAGGCCTTGGAAGAATACGCCACAAGGTACAAATTGTATATCAATTAAAACATACATCAGAAAATTATAATCTCTTCACGAGCTATGTTTTCTGTGGTTAGCCAAGCGTACGGAGGTCCCTAAAAATGGTTCAAATGGCTCTGAGCACTATGGGACTTAACTGCTGTGGTCATCAGTCCCCTAGAACTTAGAACTACTTCAACCTAACTAGCCTAAGGACATCACACATATCCATGCCCGAGGCAGGATTCGAACCTGCGACCGTAGCGGTCAGGCGGCTCCAGACTGTAGCGCCTTGAACCGCAGGGCCACTCCTGCCGGCGGTCCCTAAAAGCCAGTTGATATCATTTAATTAGCAGTTAATTAAATCAACGTTTAAACCACTACACCAATTAGCCAATGGCCTATATCAATCGACTCGTAATGTCATGTCAAAGCTGAATCTATAATTGAAATTATTAAATAAATTTTTGTTTGGGCGCTCTCCCTTTGTCGGAGAGCTGGAGTGGCTACTATCGTGCATTGCAACTGCATATTTACAGATGGTTTCTCATACAATCTTAGTGGCTTGATTTATTGCATAATCGACCGATTTTGTTTCAGGAATCCATACTGATGCTGATACATGCCTCTGACTATTTGATGGGCTTGAAGCCGATTATATAACTGCTTCTCTTGCATTTTGGCCAGAGTGTTGATTAGGCAAATTGGCCTATAGGAGTTTAGGGCTTCTGGGCTTTAGCAACCAATATTTTTATGATGATCATGTTTGCAGTTTTCCAAACTGTGGTAGCCTTCCTAAACTTAAGCCTTCATAGCTAAGTTCTGTGATGTATGTGACAATCTGTCCCAGATGCATTTTTGTTTTTTAAATGTGCTGTAGTTACAGCAACGTCTACCTGTCGAAAGTGGCAGGTAACAGATTCAGTAATATAGAGTTCCTCAAGGTGGTCTCTGTGTGTTGTGTTGGGTATCTATACCACTGACATCATCTGGGACGAGTTTGTTCTACGGGTACTGAGCTGTCAGTCTCCAGCTCGTGGTCATCAGTCCTACTTTCTGTCTTAAGGTTCCTAGCACTAATCAGGTTTTGATTTTTTCTATTAGTGTTTTCTATGGTTCCCCCCAGATCTTTACTTTTGTTTGGATTGTAATATAGCGTTTCCAGTGCTGTTTTCTTGTCATGTTCAGTGAAGTCTTCTGGACAATAGTCTCACTCACAAGAGCGTCAGCTAGCCTACAATGATGCTTATATCGCACGCCAGCAGTGTCGATCAGAGAAATCACTATCGACACTGTCACTCGTTACTTTCGCCGGCCGGTGTGGCCGAGCGGTTCTAGGCGCTTCAGTCTGGAACCGCGCGACCGCTACAGTCGCAGGTTCGAATCCTGCCGCGGGCATGGATGTGTGTGATGTCCTAAGGTTATTTAGGTTTAAATGGTTCTAAGTTCTAGGGTACTGATGACCTCAGATATTAAGTCCAAAATATTGCTCAGAGCCATTTGAACTTGTTACTTTCCTCTATATCAAAATGTCCGTGGACAAACTGTTAGAACTCTTTGAAGTTAAAGATACTGCCATGGGCAGCTACTGATCCAAACAAGTTGTCTCTATGCAGACATTAGTGCTAGAACTGGCAAGTGTAAACGGAATTTCTGGTGCAGGCCAAAGGAAATATACAGAGCCATTGCTGTATGCTATGCCGTACATGTAATTGCTTGAATAACCTCAGAAGAGCCATAAGGCTTTCTGTAGTCCGTAGGAAGATCGCAACGCCAAAAGTCTGCCTTGAGACATAGGAAGATCGATGACTGGGTCAGTGACTAGCAGTTGGTAGTGAGCATTGATAAAATTAACTCTGTGCGTAAGTGGATGCGTAAGCTGGTGTAAAGTAAATGGTAAAAGTTAAACTGAATTCCTTCCGAAACGACCTCAGAAGGCTCAAGGATACCGACCGACAACCGTCCCATTCTCAGCCTAGAGCCGTCACTGGACGCGAATTGGGAGGGGCATGTGGTCAACACACCACTCTCCCGGCCATTGTCTGCTGCGGAGACCAGACCCACTATTTCTCAGTCAAATAATTCCTAAATTGGTCTTAAGGTTCCTAGCACTAATGAGGTTTTGATTTTTTCTGTTAGTGTTTTCTATGATTCCCCCCAGATCTTTGCTTTTGTTTGGGTTGCAATGTAGTGTTTCCAGTGCTGTTTTCTCGTCATGAGTCACCCATCCAAGTGCTCGCCACGACTGACAACTTTGGTGATCTGACAAGAACCAGTGCTGTCACTGCTGCAATGCTGTTGGTAAATGGTAAAAACGATTACTGTGAAAAAGAAATGCTGTCCATCCATGAAAGTACTTGCTTAAAAAAAATTTTAAAAAAACCTTATGTTCGACCGATCCTTGGATACTGTTCGTGAGTCTGGGACGCCCAGAATGTCCAGGGGACACCACAAATCGCGGTGACGTCTGTATATTTATAGTGTATGGATTTAATTGTCACCTCTGTTCGTCTCATTGCGTATTTATTTCAGTTACCTTCTGCACTATACTGCAGCAGTTCTTCCTATATGTGGTTCAAATTTTATCTAGTTATTTGACTTGCCACCGACACATCAGGCAAAAGAAATTTTTGACCTTAAGCTTAGCACAGCAGCATATTCAGAGAGTAACAGGTATAAGTGCATATATTTTTGTATGTTACACCTTAATATGTACACACCTTAATGTGTTGGTTGTATTTTCTCTACATCTAACAGTCTTCCTTCAACCACGTTACTACCTGATATTTTCTGTACGGTCGTAACTGCACCACTAAGTGGGCTACTCCTGCCAGTGTTTACTAAGCGTTACACGTCCACGTGTCCGCACTTCAACAATTGACCTGCTGTGCAGCGAAAATAAGAAACTATTGCTTGCTCTTGTACACACGTACTTGGATGTACTAACGAACCTACAAACATACGACTTGTTATAGCTATAATTATTAACCTTAAAATAACGTAAATACTAATGTAATATTGTTCATTACACCATGCTCTGTCACCAGTAGCAATAAATGCGTTTGTACACGCTACATTCAGTATACACAGCGTGGTCAGAAACAGGCTAGAAAGCTTCCAAGGGTGATGTATAGTAGATTGTCCTGAGAAATAATTGTAAAGAGAAAAATCGATACGTTGCCCAGCTTCCGAGTTAATTAGGGCTGATGTTCGCCAAACAGACCGGTGCATGAGAGAGCTCAAGCAGCGCATCAAATACAGTGTCGCCAAATGTGTCCTCCGTTTGCTTTCCTAAAACCGAACAAGATAGCAGTACAAAAGTTGGACATGGCTGCCAATAAGTATCGAACCCAAGCTAAGGGCTGAGCTCTGAGCACGTCATGTACACTGTGAAAACAAATGATGCTAGTTGTGTCTGGTGGGACGCTTGTATTTGTACATCTAAAACGAAGAATCTATGTGGAATTATTAGCTACAATATAACAAAAATTATAGCCTCACACGATAAGTAATAGCAATTTGCCGTAGAAGTATTTAAACACAATTATGTTACTGTAAAACACGAACATAAAATGTGTACTTTTGTTCCATGTACTGTACAGACCGAATGTAAACAAAATGGTTAATTTATTGACAAAGAGTATAATGTGTTGTCTTCTGTAATAGTGAGATGCAACACCTATTGATTTACTTGGCAAATATAACATAGGTATCAATAGTTGTAGAGTGATTAAAGTATGTAGTCTTAACTATCGTCATTAACATGTCGAAAAAGGGTGAATAGGCTCGTAACCGGTTTCTTAAAGTCCTCCGATCAAACCACTTCAAAACGTCAGCTGCTGCTCAACTCATACTCGAGACAACATGTTATTAATCTACATGTACATCTACATGGACACTCTGCAAATGACATTTAAGTGCCTGCAGAGGGTTCATCAAACCACCTTCACAATTCTCTATTACGTCAATCTCGTATAGCAGGCGGAAAGAACGAACACCTGTATCTTTCCGTACGAGCTCTGATATCCCTTATTTTATCGTGGTGATCGTTTCATCCTATGTAGGTCGGTGTCAAAAAAATATTTCCGCATTTGGAGTTGGTGATTGGAATTTCCTGAGAAGATTCCGTCGCATTGGAAAACGCCTTTATTTTAATGATGTCCAGCCCAAATCATGTATCATTTCAGTGACACTCTCTTCCATATTTCGTGATAGTATAAAACGTGCTGCCCTTCTTTGAACTTTTTCGATGTACTCCATCGGTTCTATCTGGTAAGGATCCCATACCGTACAACAGTAATCTAAGAGAGGACAGACAAGCGTACATACTTATATTAATTAAAGGGACCGTAATCAGTGCGAAATGGGTAAGTAGACACAATCACTCCGGTAGATTTAAAACTTATTCTAACAGCATTTAGAAGCAAGAGAAAATACAACGTAAAGCCAAATGTGAACAGACAGTCTAGGTATGTCACCAATGGAAATGCTACGCCGATGGGTAACTCTCAGATGAGCATAACTATAACTATCAGCATTAATTCATACATTGAATGGAAGCTGAATCATGTGATATTGAATGGGAAAGTGACTTTCTCACCACTTAACGCTAATATAGTTCCTTGCATCCCTGGTAAGTTGCTTTCGCTTTCTCATTTCTATTTCCAGTTCCTTCGTTCATCTGATTCTTGATTTCCGTAATTATAACACGTCATCTTCTCGTAATAGTAAAGCAGTTTCTTACAGCATCACTTTGGTGAAAAGCAAGAGATACAAAGGAAGAAGCAAACTGCAACTGAGGATGGACCCACAGTGGAAGAAATACTTTGCGTAACAAAATAAACCTCCAAGGAATTGTTTATTGTGCTTCGCATGTTTTCAGTGCTGCCATAGACGAAACTCAATTTTAAAAAAAGACATCAGGTAGTAAGTTATGTAACGTCGTTTCGGAAAGACTGTGGGTGGGTGAATTGCGATTGTAGGTTAGATCTTTTTATGAGAAAAGTGTAGTCAGTCGAAGGGTCTGAGGTGAAAATTACTGTGGTTAATGATGTGTAATGTAGCAAGGTGTTTTGCTGTTTACTCAGAGCCCAAATTCGAAAACTACGCTACTAATTCTCCTCTTTCTCCCCTTCGGTTACTGTTTCTTGACCTTCATTGGCATTATAATCCAAGATAAAGTTAAGATTGATTTATTATCGTCGTGTATGATTGTTTTGTTTGGGCAGCAAACACACATAGATAAGTAAATATCAGTAAACGGTAACCTGCAAGTTGTTCTTTTTCAATAAAAGTGTTTTACTGTTGTGTGTAAGAACTATAGGAATTTTTCTCTCACTTTTTCTTAGTTGTGTAGTAACTAAGAGAACTCATGACGAAAATTTTTTGTAATTTCGTACATAAAATCTGGTTGTATGGCACGTTTCTTATGACAAAAATCGCAAATTATGATTTTGTAATGCGTTACTTTTCGCAGGGTTACGGTGTTGTCTAGAAAGTTTCCTATTGTGTGGTACAGAATTCCAATTACAAAATTTGGGCTGCAGCAGATCATTTCACGTAAAGTGGAAGTGAATCTTGCGTTATGCGCGGTTCGTGCTTTAATTACCGCTTCGCACTTTAATATTAAATTCTTGCATTGTGGAAAGAGGAATTCCGGCGGCGTAGCTCACATTAAATGTCTGTGAAACCGTATTCTCCCTCTTATGGTTGGGAGTGAAATTAAACGTGGGGAACTTTGTAGTCCCTCGTGGTCCTGAAAATGCCGTTCCCTAGCAGCATGGCTGGAATTGTAACACATCCTAATTTCTTCTGGAGCAAAGCCCCAATTCATACCTGGCAGAGCCAAAGTATTGCTATCTCATTATGACTCAGAATAAATTAATGAGAGTGTAGAGTTTGATAGTAAGTGATCGTTGGTTCCATATCTTTTTATCTTTTTTCGGAGGGTACTTATGTACGAGGACAACATGGAATTTCTCGCCCTTATGGAGAGGTGGATTGGTTTTGAAAGAATAATTTATTGTTGTTAAGTTCGCATATGTTGTACAGTGACAGTATACAAAAGACAACTGGTTCTTTTGAATGGTATTATACTTGTATGAGATTTTCACTCTGCAGCGGAGTGTGCGCTGATATGAAAATTCCTGGAAGATTAAAATTCTGTGCCGGGCCAAGAATCGAACTCAGGATCTTCGCCTTTCGCGGGCAAGTGCTCTACCATCTGAGCTACCCAAGCACGACTCACGCCCCGTCCTCACATCTTTACTACTGCCAGTATCTCGTCTCCTACCTTCCAAATTTCACAGAAGCTCTCCTGCGAACCTTGCAGAACTAGCATTCCTGGAATAAAGGATTTGCGAAAACATGGCTTAGCCACAGCCTGGGTGATGTTTTCAGAGGTACTGGGAGACGTAAGGCTGTGAGGACGGGGTGTGAGTCGTGCTTGGGTGTATCAGCTGGTAGAGCGTTTGCCTGCGAAAGGCAAAGGTCCAGAGTTAGAGTCTCGGTCCATCATACAGTTTTAATTTGCCAGGAATTCTCGTATTATACTTGTCCAGGTAATCATTTCGAGTGTGATTCGTTCAAAGGATACCCTGCAGCACCGTTTGGTATTAAAATTACGAAGTTTGGACTTTTATTTCCAACGGAAATTCATTCAAAATTGGTAAAAGTTTATATCTAATCGCCTATCGCGTTAGCGACCGGCAAGAAGTGAGTGATAACTTAGCCCCACTGTTTGCTCCAAATGGTATGTGTGACTTTATCTACATAGACGTTCTACAGAACCCTGTTAGAGACTCTTTATTCGGAACGTTTCCACCATGCTTTTCAAACAAATTTTCTTAAATTTGTTTTATAATTAAGGAGTAGTGACAAATATATTTGATTTTTCTTTTAATTCCTGAGATGCATACATTAAAAATTTAAGTGGGATTTTTCCACATTGTTTTATGCTTCAACTGTGTATTTAGTATGCCAGTATGTAACATTGAAGCAAAAAGGGTATCCTTTCTTTCAGAAGTGTTGGTTCTGCTAGGTTCGCAGGAGAGCTTCTGTAAAGTTTGGAAAGTAGGAGACGAGGTACTGGCAGAAGTGGAGCTGTGAGGACGGGACGTGAGTCGTGCTTGGGTAGCTCAGATGGTAGAGCACTTGCCCGCGAAAAGCATAGATCCCGAGTTCGAGTCTCGGTCCGGCACACACTTATTATCTGCCAGGAAGTTTCACTTATATGTTGTTCGAAGCTACCAGTAATAAGTCTAGCAACCGGTCTCTGAACTGCTTCGATTTTTTCTTTCAGTCCGACCTCGTATGGATCCCAAACACTGGAGCAGTACTCAAGAATAGGTCGCAACAGCGTCCAACATGCGGTCTCCTTTGCTTCACCTGCTCGTTCCACCTCTTATCGCTTTGCAACGTTACGCCCAGATATTTAAACGACTTGACTGTGTCTAGAAGGACAACAGTAATACTGTATCCGAAAACTACAGGTTTGATCTTCCTACTCATCCCCAGTAACTTACATTTTTCCACATTTAGGGCTAGCTGCCATTCATCACACCAACCGTAAATTTTATCTAAGTCGTCTTATGTATTCCTGCAATCACTCAACTTCGACACCTTACCGTGCACCACGGCATTATCAGAAAACAACCGCCGATTGCTGCCCACCCTGTCAGCCAAATTATTTGTGTATATATAGAGAACATCAGCGGTCCTATCACACTTCGATCGCCATCATGGACATTCTGCTATTTAAGAAGTCTTAGAGCCACTCACATATCTGTGAACTTTTTCCATATGCTGGTACCTTCGTTACAGCCTGCCTTGGGCACCGTGTGAAATGCTTTCTGGAAATCAATAAATATGCGATCTGCCTGTTGCACTTCATCCATAGTTCTCAGTATGTCATTTGCAAGAGCATAAGAGCACGTGAACATCCTAACTTATGACACCTTGCGGATTTATTAGTTTTTTTTTAATGCCGTTAAACGTAATGTAATTGCGGTAACCTGAAACAAACAGCACTAAATCTACAGCACTGTGCTACATTCGTCCTCTAGACGTTGTGAAACTTGCCATCAGGGTCCCGAGCACACTTTCACTTGCGCACGCTTTAGGGAGCTTCTGCGCAGCGCAACTGGCGTGACGTAGTTGGCTCATGGGCAAATACATACTGACTTGATAAACAATGTGCACGGTTCCGGCATGCAATGCTAGCCCTAACTACTCAGCTACAAATTTACACCACTGCCACCAGGTGGCAGCGCACTGCAGCATACTTTGATCCACGTTCGCTTGGCATAAATCCCTCAAGGCGGTAGCACAGTCCACAGATATGCCAATTCTATGTAGTAAAATTAGATCGGTCATCAGTATATGTTATACTGATAGAAAAACTATTATGTGGGATTCTGAATGAGGTATAGTACATTAAATTTTGAATTTTGTCGTACAGTAATCCATTTGAGGCGCTGAGAACCATAAAGCGCATCATCGTCGATTGTGACTTTATTCACGATTCTGCCTGCTGTTGATCTCAAAAATGGTTCAAATGGCTCTGAGCACTACGGGACTTATCATCTGAGGTCATCAGCAACCTAGAACTACTTAAACCTACCTAACCTAAGGACATCACACACATCCATGCCCGAGGCAGGATTCGAACCTGCGACGTTAGCGGTCGCGCGGTTCCAGACTGAAGCGCCTAGAACAGCTCGGCCACACCGGCCGGCTGCCGATCTCATGGTGGATCATGTTTATCGTACTGCAGGCCCATACTGCATGTGTATATGAACATTCACAAAAAGCTGTCTCATTGGTTTCTCTGACATTCACTTGAATGTGAGGTCGGAAACGGTGTAATTTCAGCCATTATGGCTCTCAGCGGCTGATTTGTATTTTAGGCAAGTAGTTAGTACTACTTGAAACGGCAATTCGTGTTTCGAATTTGTTGTCAACTGTGCTGTCCTGTACGGTGTCAACACAAACTCTGTTGAATATGCTATTAGTGTTGACAGAAAAGAAAATTACGCGGAAAAGTTAGCTGGATAGGAAGTAGGGCCTCTCGGATCATAACTGTTGTTGGGAGGAAGTAACTAAATCAAATACATCTACATCTACATTTATACTCCGCAAGCCACCCAACGGTATGTGGCGGAGGGCACTTTACGTGCCACTGTCATTACCTCCCTTTCCTGTTCCAGTCGTCGGGTATGGTTCGCGGGAAGAACCACTGCTGGAAAGCCTCCGTGCGCGCTAGAATCTCTCTAATTTTACATTCGTGATCTCCTCGGGAGGTATAAGTAGGGGGAAGCAGTATATTCGATACCTCATCCAGAAACGCACCCTCTCGAGACCTGGACAGCAAGCTACACCGTGATGCAGAGCGCCTCTCTTGTAGAGTCTGCCACTTGAGTTTGCTAAACATCTCCGTAACGCTATCACGCTTTCCAAATATCCCTGTGACGAAACGCACCGCTCTTCTTTGGATCTTCTCTATCTCCTCTGTCAACCCGAACTGGTACGAAACCCACACTGATGAGCAACACTCAAGTATAGGTCGAACGAGTGTTTTGTAAGCCACCTCCTTTGTTGATGGACTACATTTTTAAGGACTCTCCTAATGAATATCAACCTGGCACCCGCCTTACCAAGAATTAATTTTATACGATCATTCCACTTCAAATCGTTCCGTACGCATACTCCGAGATATTTTACTGAAGTAACTGCTACCAGTGTTTGTTCCGCTATCATATAATCATACAGTAAAGGATCCTTCTTTCTATGTATTCGCAATACATTACATTTGTCTATGTTAAGGGTCAGTTGCCACTCCCTGCACCAAGTGCCTATCAGCTGCAGATCTTCCTGCATTTCGCTGGCGTGACTACAAATGAAAGTTTAACAAGGAAGTGTATAAAAGCGTAAGTTGTTCTGCGGCCGCAACGTAAGAATACGTGATTTTCAGCCCAGAAGATAATTCGTTAAATTACACATAAATTAGGAAACTTGTACATTTGTTCGAAAAAATAAAAAGAAACACCAAAACGCCAAAAATGCCAAACGGGGGGTAGCGAAAGCTTAAAATTATTTCGTTCTTGCCATAAACTATACGTAATTATCTACAAAACAACAAAATTCCACAGAAACAATTATTCTCTTTTTCAGAAAAGTTATCGATGTTATTATTATTATTATTATTGACAGTGGCTAATGGTGAGTAAGTATGTTGATTATTATAGCTGTTAAACAGCAGATGCTATTAATTACGCACTCTCATATTTATCTGAATTTCCAAATTCGTGACCACCCAGGATGCACACCTGCGAGCCGCCACTGGTCACCAGAGTTGTCCGCAACCCTGAAACGCTGCACTCTCTCTGCTGCACAAACTCGTTAACGGCCTTCCGGACCAGTGCGCGTCGCGGGCGCAGTTGGCTGCAGCCGCTGCAGCCTGAGGACGCGGCAGTTATAACCAGCAGTTTGCCGGTGGCTCCTGGACGCTGCAGCGGTGTCCTCTCCCTGGGGGCTGTCTGCACACCGTCTGCAGTCGACTCACCCCGCCCCCGGCCCACGCCACCTCCCTGCTCTTCTGGGGAGCGGCAGAGGGTGGCCCGTAACCAGCAGGCGAAGTTAGCCGCCTACCTCTGGGGACGGGAGAGGGAGCGAAGGCGCGCTACCGCTACAGCCTAACGGCTCCTGATGAACAAGCGGGGTATACGTAAATCCACCGCTAGACTACCTGCAGGAACTTGATTTCAGCGTCACAAAATGTTTATCGCCATCAATTTCGGCGAGACGTTTGCTTCCATCAAACACAATTTCCTTAAAATATCCGCGTAATGCAGTCTGTTTTCCCCTTTAATGCACCATATTGCGCAGGCAGACTTAGAGAAAGCTTATGAAAATATAGACTGGAATTCACTCACTGAAATTCTGAAGGTAGCAGGTGTAAAATAAGCACAGCGAAACGCTATTTACAGCTTGTACAGAAACCAGATGGCAGTTATAACAGTCGAGGTGCATGAAACGGAAGTATGGGTCGAGAAGAGTATGAGACGGGCCTGTAGCCTATCACGGATGTTATTCAGTCTTTCTTGGTGGCGGACCACAGTCATATAGAATTTTTTGAATGGTATTTTCGCCATTTGACGGTTAACTGTTCATTTATTTTATACAATCACAATTCCGGCTTTAAAGCACAATTAACAGTCACTAAAAAAAACCATTCAAAAGCCAAGATCGCACAACTTTTTATTTTTATTTATTTATTTATTTATTTTTTTTTTTTTTTTACGAGAACCAGTTTCAATAGTCTTACCTGTCATCTTCAGTTTCTAAACTTTTTTTGGTAGTAAGTTATTTTTATTTTACTCTGAACCTCATGACCGCGTAACAAGCGTCAGTGAGCTGTATGTATATCGATATGACCTTCTCGACAAGGTACCGTGTCTTTTTAAATTTTTTTAAATGTTTTAGCGATGACAATCGTTTATAATGGGCTGAGATTTACCCATCTGGTACACGACTTTCAGCGAAAAATAAACATCTTTTACTGTAAAATATGTTTAAGAATCAAATGGCTCTGAGCACTATGAGACTTAACATCTGAGGTCATCAATCCCCTAGACCTTAGAACTACTTAAACCTAACTAACCTAAGCACATCACACACATCCATGCCCGAGGCAGGATTCGAACCTGCGACCGTAGCAGTCGCGCGGTTCCAGACTGAAGCGTGTAGAACCGCTCGGCCACCGCGGCCGGCAAAATATGTTTAGGACCTGAAGAAAAGAGTGAAGACTGTTGAATCCGATTACCTTGAATAAAAAAATTGTGTGATCTTAGCTTTTGACTGGTTTTTGCAACTAAAACAGATGGCCCTTCTATCCTCTCGTAATGAAAAAATTCAATTAACAACCAAATTGCGGAGATTTCTCTTTCAAAGAAAGGTAAGTTTATTCAGTCTGCACATCGAGAAACCAGTAAAGGAATCCGAAGAAGAATTTGGAATAGGAATTAAAGTTCAGGAAGAAGAAATAAAAGGTTTTGAGGTTTTACGATGGCACTATAGCAGCAGAACTGAACGGAGGATATAAGATAAACATCAACCAAATCAAAACAAGGATAGTGGAAATGTTGTTGTTGTTGTTGTGGTCATCAGTCCTGAGACTGGTTTGATGCAGCTCTCCATGCTACTCTATCCTGTGCAAGCTTCTTCATCTCCCAGTAATTACTGCAGCCCATATCCTTCTGAATCTGCTAAGTGTATTCATCTCTTGGTCTCCCACTACAATTTTTACCCTCCGCGCTGCCCTCCAATACTAAATTGGTGATCCATTGATGCCTGTGAACATATCCTACCAACCGATCCCTTCTTCTCTTCTCCCCAATTCTATTCAATAACTCCTCATTAGTTATGTGATCTACTTATCTAATCTTCAGCATTCTTCTGTAGCACCACATCTCGAAAGCTTCTATTCTCTTCTTGTCCAAACTATTTATCGTCCATGTTTCACTTCCCTACATGGCTATACTCCATATAAATACTTTCAGAAACGACTTCCTGACATTTAAATCTATACTCGATGTTAACAAATTTCTCTTCTTCAGAAACGATTTCCTTGCCATTGCCAGTTTACGTTTTATATCGTCTCTACTTCGACCATCATCAGTTATTTTGCTCCCCAAATAGCGAAACTCCTTTACTACCTTAAGTGTCTCATTTCCTAATCTAATTCCCTCAGCATTACCCGAATTAGTTCGGCTGCATTCCATTATCTTCGTTTTGGTTTTGTTGATGTTCATCTTACATCCTACTTTCAAGACACTATCCATTCCGTTCAACTGTTCTTCCAAGTCCTTTGCTGTCTCTGACAGAATTACAATGTCATCGGCGAACCATAAAGTTTTTATTTCTTCTCCATGGATTTTAACACCTACTCCGAATTTTTCTTTTGTTTCCTTTACTGCTTGCTCAATTTAGAGCTTGAATAACATCGGGGAGAGGCTACAACCCTGTCTCACTCCCTTATTAACAACTGCTTCATGTCCCTCGACTCTTATAACAGCAATCTGGTTTCTGTACAAATTGTAAATAGCCTTTCGCACCCTTTATTTTGCCCCTGCCACCTTCAGAATGTGAAAGAGTGTATTCCAGTAAACGTTATCAAAAGCTTTCTTAAAGTCTACAAATGCTATAAATGTAGGTTTGCCCTTTCATAATCTAGCCTTTAGGATAAGTCGTAGGGTCGGTATTGCCTCACGCGTTCCAATATTTCTACGGAATCCAAACTGACCTTCCCAGAGGTCGGCTTCTACCAGATTTTCCATTCATCAGTAAAGAATTCGTGTTAGTATTTTGAATGCCATGACTTATTAAACAGATAGTTCGGTAATTTTCACATCTGTCAACACCTGCTTCTCTTTGGGATTGGAACTATTATATTCTTGAAACTTCCTGGCAGATTAAAACTGTGTGCCCGACCGAGACTCGAACTCGGGTCCCGAGTTCGAGTCTCGGTCGGGCACACAGTTTTAATCTGCCAGGAAGTTTCATATCAGCGCACACTCCGCTGCAGAGTGAAAATCTCATTCTATTATATTCTTCTTGAAGTCTGAGGGTATTTCGCCTGTCTCATACATCTTGCTCACCAGATGGTAGAGCTTTCTCAGGACTGGCTCTCCCAAGGCTGTCAGTAGTTCTAATGGAATGTTGTCTACTCCTGGAGCCTTGTTTCGACTTGTCTTTCAGTGCTCTGTCAAACTCTTCACGCAGTATCATGTCTCCCATTTTATCTTCATCTACATCCTCTTCCATTTCCATAATACTATCCTCAAGTACATCGCCCTTGCACAGACTCTCTATATACTCCATCCACCTTTGTGCTTTCCATTCTTTGCTTAGAACTGGGTTTCCATCTGAGCTCTTGATATTTGATGTGTTGGCAAATGTGCCAACACCTTGTAGATAGACGAGGCCGAAATGCACGCTATCTAACGCAGACGGGCGTGAATTCTGGAACAGGATAAGTAGTGAATGTTAATAAGAAAAGTATGCAGCTCCTCGAATACTTAACTTTATTCCATCCTTGGGGTACTTCGCTCTTGATAATACAAATAAGACTATCTTCAGATACGGTTAATGGCGCCTTGCTAGGTCGTAGTCATGGGCTTAGTTGAAGGCTATTCTAACTGTCTCTCGGCAAATGAGAGAAAGGCTTCGTCAGTGTAGTCGCTAGCAAAGTCGTCGTACAACTGGGGCGAGTGCTATTCCGTAACTCGAGACCTGCTTTGTGGTGGCGCTCGGTCTGCGATCACACAGTGGCGACACGCGGGTCCGACTTGTACTAAATGGACCGCGGCCGATTTAAGCTACCAACTAGCAAGTGTGGTGTCTGGCGGTGACACCACATTCCTCCCCCGCAAATCGGCGAACGGTCGTGTTATAAGGCTTCCGCCCGCCGTGGGGAGGACCCCATGTTGACGTATGCCATGAGGTGGGGAGCCTAACAACAGGCGAGGCTGTGCCAGCCGCACCCGGCCATTCGGTCCTAGGGGAGCTAGGAAACGCCTGAAAACCTAGTCCAGGGTGCACGTCAACATGCGGTGTATGCGCCCGTAATGAGACAGGAGGGGCCGAAGGGTCGATCTCCATTGCGTCGGGGTACCCGACGCGCGATGACATCATGTGGTCCGGAGCGGGCAAAAGTTCCATGCCGGAGGACAGCTGGTCACGGGACGCGATCGGCGGCGCGTGACCCAGGGAGGCGCTTGGCGGCTGCAGCGAAGCGTCGACGGCGGGAGAACAGGCGGCGGCGGCGGCGGCGGCGGCTGGGGCGGCACGTCGCCATGGGGCAAAATGGAAGGCATCGTCGGTAACACCTGGGGATGAGGCGAGCCAGTAGATGGGTCCCCAGGGCGCTGACCGGACGGCACCGTCGCTGAAAGCAGACGGGGAGCGGCAGAACCCGTGCGACGACAGAGGCGCAGCTGATTGAGATGCCGACGCACCTCACCAGAGGCCCCCAAAATCAAATACATCACGGGGCCGAGGCAGCGAAGAATGCGCCCTGCGAGCCAACGCCGTGAACCTCGATAGTTGCGATAAAATACAACGTCGCCTGGAGCAAAAGCAGAAGTCTGCCGCTGCACAGGAACCTGATGCGACGGGTGCAGCAAAGACATCAAGGTTCGATGAGGACGACCGTGGAGCAACTCAGCCGGCGAGCGACCATCTCGGGGCTGAGAACGATACGATGACAAAAAGAGCAACAACGGGTCCTCCCGAGAATGCGACTCTTTCAACTTCAACATCTGTGACTTGAAAGTCCTGACCAATCGTTCAGCGGCACTGTTGGACTGAGACGAAAATGGTGCGGATGTCAGATGTTGAATACCATTGGCCTTGCAGAATGACTGAAATTCTGCGGACATGAATTGTGGGCCATTGTCGGAAACCATAGTCTGCGGAAGACCTTCAATGCAAAAGATAGCAGACAACACTTGGATTGTGGCAGTTGACGTCCTGGAAGACATCCGGACAACAAAAGGAAAATCACTGAAGGCATCTACCGGAACCAACCATCGAGCATTCCAGAATAGACCAGCAAAATCGATGTGCAAGCGTTGCGAAGGGGAAGTGGCTTTTGGCCATGCAAAGACTTTCTGCGGCGGTGCGGATTGTTGTTTGGCACACGCCATGCAAGAAGAACACATATTCGTAATCGCAGCATCGATTCCGAACCAAGTACAGTGCTGACGAGCAAGTTGTTTCGTTTGCACGATACCCTAATGTCCTTGGTGAAGAAGCCGTAAAACAGAGGACTGTAACGAACGTGGGACCACGACTCTGGACTGATCATTATCAGAACGCAACAACAAAACACCACGTCGAACAAAAAGTCTCTCGTTATGAGCAAAAAAACGGCGAACCAACGGATCCTCGATCCGAGACTTTGACAAAGGCCATTGCGTAGCAACAAAACGCAAAACGGTAGCAAGGACAGGGTCAGCAGCTGTGGCTGTAGCTACACGACGAAAATCAATCGGAAACGATTCGACCACTTCATCGGTTTCCGAATCAATGAACATGCAAGCAAGTTCGGAAGAATCGAATCTTTATCCTCAGCAACAGGCAAACGGGACAACGCATCGGCGTTTCCGTGCTTAGCAGTGGACTGATACAAGATATCGTAGTGGTACTGCGAGAGGAAAATAGACTGGCGAATGAATTTCTGCGCTGTACGCGGAGGTACAGGCTTGTTCGGATGAAAAAGCGATGTCAAAGGTTTGTGGTCTGTGATGATGGTAAAGTGACGACCATACAAGAAATCATGGAACTTAGTAACACCAAATACGAGAGCCAAAGCTTCTTTCTCTATCTGTGAGTAATTTCTTTGCGCAGACGAGAGCAATTTTGACGCAAAGGCAATAGGGCGATCATGCGAGCCAAATTTGTGCGCAAGCACAGCACCGATCCTGAAATCCGATGCATCTACCATCAACAAAAGGGGTTTCTGGGGATCGAATGGCGTAAGGCAAGTATTAGAAAGCAACGCCGATTTCAACTGGCGAAAGGCGCGTTCGCATTCCGTCGTCCAGAGAAACGGAACACGCGTACGGCGTAAGCGATGAAGCGGAGCTGAAAGGGAAGAGGCATTGCGCACATTCACTCACACCTTGTGATTCTAAATCGTGTAATGTTCCGGCGACCTCATCACGCAATGCGTGGGGAAGATTGCGCGCTAGAAAAAATTGCGGTTGCGCGTTTACTTTCAGTTCCAAATGTGCTTCATAGTTCTTAGCGCAACCATGGCCCGGTGCAAAAATGTCTGCAAATTTTTCACACAGACGAGAAACACTGTCTGAAGGCACAGTCTGGTTCACTGATAGGACCTGAGTTACTACAGACAAGTTAAACAATTGAAATAAATCTAAACCAAACAAGTTCACTGCAGTAGAAGAACGAAGAACGTAAAATGACACAAGTTTTGTTTGTCCCTTGTATGTTGCAAGAAGAGTGCACTGTCCTAACACAGGGATCTGCTGTCCTGAATAACTTTTTAACTGAACATTTGCGGCACGCAACGGAGGTTTGCCCAGTTGTTTGTATGTGTCATGATTGAGCAATGAAACTGCAGCTCCGGTATCGAGCTGGAATGGTATGACCTTGCCATTAAAGTCCAAATCTACAAAAAGTTTATTGTCCTGCTGACGACAATAGCGACTGTCTCGTGCAATTTGAACTGATACAGGTACAGAATCACTTGCTAATTGACATGATTTCCGGCGACGTCGACGGACACTTTTTGTGGGACGAACACAGTCACTGTTAGAGAACGTGGCACTGGACGAAGTGGAATTAACTACATGAATGTCCATGGGGGAAGTTCCACGAGTCTGAGTGTCCTTGCTTCGATTCCGGCGCGAAGCAAAGGGCCTGGAATGATTAAGAGTGTCTGCTCTGAGCTTTTTCTAGCAAACACTTTGAACATGTCCTTTCTTATTACAGAAAAAGCAAATAGCTTGGCGTGACGGGCAATGTTCACGCGAATGTCTAGTAGCACACCGCGGGCATGATTTCAGCACTGCATTTGCTCGCTTTCGCGGGACACGTGGTTGTGCGGACGTGCGCGAAGGCTGTTTACAGTTCCTTGCAGCGCGCCCGGCGGGCCGGTGAATGCGACACACAGCTGGCGAAGTTTCAAATGATTCCTGAGCAAAGTCAAGTGTGTCTTGTCTATCCAATATGTCTGTCACTTGTTGAAGGGAGGGATTGACTAGTTTCAATATCTCTTCCCGTATGCGAACATCAGAAACGTTCTGTGCAATTGCATCACGCACCATAGTATCTGAATAAGGAAGGCCACAGTCACATTCAAACGCACAATCCCTAGTAAGGCCTTGCAAAGTTGCAACCCACTCCCGATTAGTTTGACCGGCCGTACGTTTTGTACGAAAGAACGTATACCTTTTTGCAACGACATTTACTGTTTCTTTGAAATAGTCGTCCAATGCCGACAAAATTTCTTCATAAGACAGAGTTGCTACGTCGCGTCGGGGAAACAATTTCACTATCACACGGTACGTTTGCACGCTGACACAAGACAATAAGTGAGGCTGCCGCTCATTACCTTGAATTCTTTAGGCGGCGAGATGAAATCAGAACTGGCGTGACCACTCGGTCCAAGTCTCGTGCGCCGCGTCAAAATTGCGAAACTGCGGGGCAACTGCAAGTTGTGGCTGCGGTAGCGGTGAAGCGGCGGCTGCCGCATCGGTTTGAATGGCACGTTGACCCTGGACGAGCTGTCCAAGGGCATCCAATAACGCCTGCGTCTGCTGATTCTGCAAGCGATAAAATTCGGACAGTACATCTGGCGAAGCCATGACACAAGTAAATGTAAGCAATTAGAAAGAACAAGACCCGTTTCCCTCGTCGCCAATGATGTGTTGTCAAATGTGCAACACCTTGTAGATAGAGGAGGCCGAAATGCACGCTATCTAACGCAGACGGGCGTGAATTCTGGAACAGGATAAGTAGTGAATGTTAATAAGAAAAGTATGCAGCTCCTCGAATACTTAACTTTATTCCATCCTTGGGGTACTTCGCTCTTGATAATACAAATAAGACTATCTTCAGATACGGTTAATGGCGCCTTGCTAGGTCGTAGTCATGGACTTAGTTGAAGGCTATTCTAACTGTCCCTCGGCCAATGAGAGAAAGGCTTCGTCAGTGTAGTCGCTAGCAAAGTCGTCGTACAACTGGGGCGAGTGCTATTCCGTATCTCGAGACCTGCTTTGTGGTGGCGCTCGGTCTGCGATCACACAGTGGCGACACGCGGGTCCGACTTGTACTAAATGGACCGCGGCCGATTTAAGCTACCACCTAGCAAGTGTGGTGTCTGGCGGTGACACCACAATATTCATACAAGTGGTTCTCTTTTCTCCAAAGGTCTCTTTAATTTTCCTGTAGGCAGTATCTATCTTACACCTAGTGAGATAAGCCTCTACATCCTTACATTTGTCCTCTAGCCATCAATCCTTAGCTATTTTGCACTTCCTGTCGATCTTGTTTTTGAGACGTTTGTATTCCTTTTACCCTGCTTCATTTACTGCATTTATATATTTTCTCCTTTCATCGGTTAAATTTAATATTTCTTCTGTTACCCAAGGATTTCTACTAGCCCTCGTCTTTTTAGTTACTTGATCCTCTGCTGCCTTCACTACTTCATCCCTCAAAGCTACCCATTCTTCTTCTACTGTATTTCTTTCCCCCATTCATGACAATTGTTTCCTTATACTCCCTCTGAAACTCTGTGCAACCTCTGGTTTAGTCAGTTTATCCAGGTCCCATCTCCTCAAATCTACAGTTTATAACCAATAGATTGTGGTCAGAGTCCACATCTGCCCCAGGAAATGTCTCACAATTTAAAACCTCGTTCCTAAATCTCTGTCTTACCATTATATAATCTGTCTGATACCTTCTACTATCTCCAGGCTTCCTCCATGTATACAACCTTCTTTCATGTCTCTTGAACCAAGTGTTAGCTATGATTAAGTTATGCTCTGTGCAAAATTCTACCAGGCGGCTTGCTCTTTCCCTATGACTATTATACTTTTGGCTCCCTTCACTATCTCAATAATTTATTTTATTTCATCATATATTTCTTCAATTTCTTCGTCATCTGCAGAGCTAGTTGGCATATAAACTTCCACTACTGTAATAGGCGTGGGCTTCGTGTCTATCTTGGCCACAATAAGGCGTTCACTGTGCTGTGTTTAATAGCTTACCCGCACTCCTATTTTGTTGCTCATTATTAAACCTACTGGTGCAATACCCCTATTGATTTTGTGTTTATAGCCCTGTATTCACTTGACCAAAAGTCTTGTTCCTTCTGCCACGGAACTTCTCAAATTCCCACTATATCTAACTTTAACCTATCCATTTCCCATTTTAAATAAAATGGAAATGTAATCGAATTAAATCAGGTGACGCTGAGGAGATTAGATTAGGGAATGAGACACTTAAAGTAGTTGATGGGTTTTGCTGTTTGGTAGCAAAGCAACTGACGATGTCGATGTAGAGAGCATATGAAATGTAGACTGGCAATGGCAAGTAAAGGGTTTCTGAATAACAGAAATTTGTTAACATCGAATGCAGTCCAAAGTGTGTGGAAGTGTCTTTCTTAATGTGTTTGTGTGTGTTGTACGATATATATATAGAGGTTACATATAAACAGTAAACAGCTTAGACAAGAGGGAAATAGAAGTTTTTGAAATTGGGTGCTACGTAAGAATGCTGAAGATGAGGTTGGTAGATAAAGTAACTGGTTAGGAAGTACTGAATATAACTATGGAGAAATACAATTTGTTACACCACATGACTAGAAGAAGGGATTAGGTGATAGGACATGTTCTGAGAGATCTAGGGGTAACCGATGTAGTAGTGGAAGAAAGTGTGGGGTAAAAATTGTAGAGGAAGTCCAAAAGATGAATAGAGTAAGCAGATTCAGAACGATACAAGTTGCTGTAGTTACTGGGAGATGACGAGGATTACACAAGATAGAGAAGCATGGAGAACTGCATCAAACCGGTCTTCGGATTGAATTCCACAACAACATCATTGCGCAGGTATTTCTGTCTTTCACAATATTTTTGATGAGGTCTACGCACATCACACATTGTAGCGCCAAACAGTCGCCATGTCATAAAATGTTAAAATAACGGTTATGTTTAATTTGCTTCCTCACAAAACTGTAGGCCTGGACTGAAAATATAATAAATTGTTATTTAAAAATTGGAAGTAAAACGGTCTGTTTTCTTACACTTCTTGATCAATGGCAGACAACTAAGTTCAGATCATTATAGCAACTAATTTCTCTGCATCTGTAGCCTCTCTCTCCAGTTTTTTCTTGCAAACCCTTTTCGCAGTTCTTTTTGTGTTCTTCTCCATCGTTGATATTCTAACACACACACACACACACACACACACACACAAATCTGTATATAAAATCGTAATAGCAACAAGAGTAAGCAAATCATAGATAGAAATAAAGTAAGACAGGAATGCGTACTCAAGATTTAACTAGCAGCATACTGATGGAAACTCCACAAATTAGTTTAATATTTTAACTAGCTTTCTATCCAACTTCTGACTATTGTATGACAGAGTGCAAAAGGGCTACTTGAGACTCATACTGCAAAGCGGAGCCGGTAAGTAAGTGACACAAATGCCCAGTCGTATACGGACGTGAGGCAAGTGTGCGTTTCTGACAAGGTAAATTTTCCCTATAAAAAAAGCACCTCTAATTAATTTGTAATTCTTTATTTAAATTCTTCTTTGGATTCGTTTAAAATACTTTCTTTCCCAGTATGTAATAATCATTGTTATCACTAATCCTTTATTTTAACGAACAGTTCCTAAGATACTGAACGAGTTAAAAAAAATTAAAAAACCTACGAAAATATTGCAATAAGAGGGAATACTGTTTAACATAGAAGACGAATAAAGTGTCCAGAACCTTCATGACATGAACGGGGTGCTTTGCAATTACGTGGAACATATACGCAAAAGGAGTATTCACGCGAGACCAAGTGAGGTTTGCAATTTGAAATTGACTAGCATTCGAGTTGAAGAGGCTTCAAATCTCCCTCTGATGCCAATAATACTTCCGTTAAAATTGACACTTCATCAACCAGAGCAAGATGCACAATGCTGACCACAAAGACGGGACGATAAATAAGGAAATCTGGCGCCTATGTAATCTGTATCAGCTTTTCTGACTAATGAGACAACACATCTTTGAGTTTCCACCCATTTGTTCCTCATACAGATTGTTGCAGAATACACACTGTTCGATTTCCAGCCGGAATGGAGATTTTATCCGCTCAGGGAGTTGGTGTTGTGGTTTTCTCATCAGTATTTCATCGTCACTGACACTCAGGTGGCCTAAGAGGCATGCATAAAATAAAAAGACTTGCAATAGGTGTCAGAAAAATCCTAGACGGGGTCTACCGGCCAATAGTGCCATATGATCATTTCATTTCACTGTATAGTAAGAAGAATACATAATTAAATTCGTAGGTGGTTTGGGAGCATTCAAGATACCAAATTTAGTATACGGGACTGAAATCTATGTCAGCAACATCTGCTCAACACTGCTAATCTCGGATGACAGAAAAAGATAGTTCATTCCATACTGCCTCGACTCTATGCTAGACTTTACCACGCATAGTAGTCTTTGAGGCCAAGTTGCTGAGGGATGTGCATCAATTAACAATACATGTGAAAGTTCTAGACTTCCCGTGCTTCTGTGAACAGGAACTTTCATGTTAAAATAGCTGATGTCCCATTCTCTCAGTAAACCATGACCAGATGCTACCAACAAATGTGAGATTCTGAGAACGTGCTGCACTGGATAGCGGTCATACACGATTTATTTCGATACAGCTGAATACCTTACGGGCAATGTGTTATCCTGTTGACAGCCACATAGTCCACGAAGATAGGGCACAGCAACTCGCATTAACAAGCTAGAAATAACGATAGTGTAGTGTATGTATTGGCACACCATACCATTCGCCAGCTTCTGCTACTCTATGACGATGGTGAAGTCAGTCTGGTAACATTCGTTGCCATCACTCCCTTCACATACTTATCAATCCATCGTTACGCTATATGCATGACCGATAACCCTCTCAAAAGACTGTTAGTTTCAGTGATGTTGTCGGGCACAGCACTGAAGACAATTCTACTTCAGTCAACGAGATTCCAGGCCTATTAAGTGTCAGAACACGCCCAGGGCAGCGATGGGATACCAGTCTGACCGTTGGCAGCCACACGGCCCGACAAAGAGCCGTGATGGTCTGGGGTGCTATCTCATGTCATAGCAAGCCCCCGTAGTTGTCATTCACGGCATCCTTGCATTACGATAGTTCGACGACGATATTATACGCCCTTTTTGATGCCCTTCGTGACAATCCATCTGGGGCTTACTGTGCAGCAACGTAATGTCCGCCCGCACACAGCGAGAGATTCTACTGCTTGTCCTCGTGCATGCCAAACCCTACCTTGACCAGCAAGTTCGCCAGGTCTCTTCCCAACTGAGAATGTTTGGAACTTTATGGTGAGGGATGGCCAACCAGCTCGGGATTTCGTCGCCCTAACGCACCAAATGGACGGAATTTGACACGATATCTATCAATCATTTACAAGCCGGATAACTGCTAGCATAAGGGCCAGAAGAAGACCAACGCGTTATTGAATTGCTCAATTTGTGAATCTTTTTCTCTTCACTAAAACATACAGTTTTTCTGAAACTGTAATCATTTTTAAACATATATGACATTTACGGATTTCCGTGCCCTTTGGATAATTTCTTCGTGGTGCGTCTCTTATTTTAAGTCTTAGAGTTTACTACCTACATAAACTAAGGTGACGAGCGACAGAATTGCTCGATGCTTTGGCAGAGTAATAAATTGCAATAGGTCACTGTGCAGAAGGACAACACCGATACAGTGAAATGAATCAACTGGGGATACAACCGGTCGTAATTGTTTTTAAACTGTCGCCAAACAACGACAAGCTGTTGGATAATTTGAAGGATCGTGAAATGTAAGTCAAGACTGAGAATCACAGATTAACAGAAAGCAAATTTCTATTCAATTGCCCGCATCTCGTGGTCGTGCGGTAGCGTTCTCGCTTCCCACGCCCGGGTTCCCGGGTTCGATTCCCGGCAGGGTCAGGGATTTTCTCTGCCTCGTGATGGCTGGGTGTTGTGTGATGTCCTTAGGTTAGTTAGGTTTAAGTAGTTTTAAGTTCTAGGGGACTGATGACCATAGATGTTAAGTCCCATAGTGCTCAGAGCCATTTGAGTCTATTCAATTAAAATTCAAACTGTAGAATGACGCCAACAGATGGGAGGCACCAAAAGACTGTTGAACACGGTAGGGAGTTACTGAACAAGATCTTCATAACTGGGCAGCTCGTGTAATTCAGAACAACATATTAACAAGGAGCCACATATACAGCGTGATTTTTTCCGCCGTGTACGAACCCTAGGGCTTGATCGATGGGAGGATACGGAACAAGAAAGGTCAAATGAACACATGTCCGTAAATGCATGGTTGCCATGCCAGAGACCATTATTTATGCAATCATACACTCTTACAGGGACTGCGGGCTAATATCGATTGTACCATGCATCCACAGTTACAGTACGCATGGTTTCCTCCTAGAGAGTGGTACTGTCCCTCATACGTCATGCGCTAGTACTGCCTCCTGCCATAGTAATTGGTAATGTTGCTTCTTCCTGGAAACTCACCTTGAAGTGGACGTGATACAGCGTTGTAACAGATGAGGCCATCTTTACGCGGAGTGGTATCTTCAACTTTCATAAAAGTCTCTGTGGTATAGTACGCAGAAAACCGATGGCATGGTGTCAGTGAATCATCAGCATAAGTGCAGCCGAAACGTGTGGGCCGGGATAATTTGCGACCGTATTTTGGGATCAGTCTTGCTTCCACGTCGCCTTTCAGGCTCGAACTATCGGCGTTGCTTGCGGGTGACCTTGCCTCCCGTGCTAGAAGAAGTGCCATTGAGGATTCGAAGGGGTATATGGCTGCAACACGATGGTGCTTCAGCCCACTTCGCCGCTAACCTCAGAACACATGTCAGTCGTGTCTTCCGCGGTCGATGGATCTGAAGAGGGGTTCAGTTGCATATCCTGCTCGTTCACCGGAACTCAACCCGTGGTTGTGGGCCATCTCAAAAGTATCGTGTGTGCAGAGCGCATTCCACATGGGGAGACACTGGAGTAGCGTATTCATGCTGCCATTGACACTGTTCGGATGTGATAGATGTGAACGCCTCAGAAAACATGCTACGGCTCGTACACGTATGCATTGTGGCACATGGAAACCGTTTTCAGCACATACTGTAACTGTAGCTGCATGGCAGACTTTCAGCGTCTGAGACGACTTTAGCACGATGGACAAGGGTGTTCAGAACGCTACGTTTTTGTGCCAGATGGTGGTGGCTGAGAGCGTACAGATATCGATCTGTGCGTGTCGGTTTCCTGTAGACACTGTGGCTGAGGTGCTAAAGTCGTCTCACACGCAGAAAGTCTGCCACTAGAACTGAGCCATCTCCGAAAAGACTTCCGGGAAAACGGGTGCAGCCACGGACAGGTGTCACAGGCTATATCTGGTGTGACACGCAAGAAACACACCAACAGAGAAGAGAACAACACCGAAGAAGAAAGCAAGAAACTTGTGTTTTTGCATTTCTGTGGTACAGTGTCGGTAAAGTTTAGCTGGCTCCTGAAAAGATATAACATTTAATTGGTGTTCAGGCCCCCAGGAAAAATTCGACAGCTCATGAGGCCTGTGAAGGACGATCTAGGGCTTAGAACGCCTGGAGTGTACAAAATACAACTTTAGTGTGGCTGCTACTATGTTGGCAAAACATTACGCACTGTGAAGCAACGCCGGACGGAACACGAGAGGTGCTTACGACTACTCTATCCATAAAAAATCATTCGTGGCAGAACACGCCTCAGAAACACCTTTCGTTATGAGGACGAAGGGATTTGGGATTTCGTCATAAAAGAAGCTATTGAAATAAAATCCTCTGAAAACACCATCAACAAGAACAGTGATTTGAGCCCAGCACAGCCTGGGACCTGCCCATCGCGAGGTTAAACGGGCGCGACGGACGCGGGATGAAAACATTACCATATATGGCGAACAAGAGAGCAGTAGTGACGTCACAGCCAGCAGTGCGGTTATAAAACGACGATGCCACGGCGTCACAGCAGTCATTCTTACCACTTGACAATGATTGAGAAGAGCTCGGTCGAAAGCTCGTGGGATTTTAACCATCTGACGCGGCCGGAAGCCCTAGAATATTTTATTGAGACGTAGTATGTCTGTGTACGAGCTATGGTCTTAACTGGCTGAAACTCAGACTGGGAGGAGCAATCCAGCGCAATAATAACAGGAATAAAGACAAGACACACAACCATGACATTTCGAGTACAGAGAAAATAGATGTTTCATTGCCATCATATGGATAGAAAGTCATTAGCTGTTCACATGACGTGATGTATTTTATGCGTTTTTTACGTTTTAGCTCGATATTGTGTTGACTTCTGTCTCTTTTTACAAATATGGTTTATGCAGACGAACATGGTGTCCCTCATTGTCATATGCATGAATGTGGGGAATTACGACAACGAGTTAATATAGGTACAGATCCAGTAATTTTGTGGATCAAAATAGACTTCTGTCCGAAACGTGACCAGTGGGAGAAATAAGAACTTTACAGATGTCCGAGGAAAGTGGCACTTAAACTATTTCGATAAGGTGCAATTCATGTATTCATATTATATATGTGTGAAATATATGGCCAAAAGGACTAGACAGTAGAGTCAGTGAAAACAGAAGATATATGGTTTTTATAATGTAAAATAGGGTGCCGTGATAGTGATACCAGATTTATCGATTTCGATACTTCACCCCTTACCCTCCAACGCACCTTTCCACACACGTAATCGGCGCTTACGATTTAATTTCCCAGATGACACACGACTTACACCGAAATATCGATAACCATACACTGCATCCGCAACACTGTACAAGCGACACTACACCAATGGGTAAGAGACAACACATTATTTATTCGTTGCTGGTTAGTCTGCCAGATTGTACATTTACATCTACATATATACTCTACTAGCCACCAAGCGGTGTGTGGCGGAGGGCAGAATTCGCGCCAAAGTCAAACTTCCCCACCCCCCCCCCCCCCCCCTCCTTCCTCTGTTCCATTCGCGGAACGCACGAGGGAAAAACGACTGTCTGAACGCCTCAGTACGAGCTCTTATTTCCCTTACCTTTGATTGATGATCATTACGCGATTTGAAAGTTGGTGGTAATAATATATGCTCTACATCCTCGGTGAAGATTGGATTTCGGAATTTAGTGAGCAGCCCCTTCTGTTTAGCGCGTCGTCTATCTGCAAGTGTGTCCCACTTCAAACTTTCTATGAGATTTGTAACGCTCTCGCGATGGCTAAATGGACCAGTCACGAATCTTGACGCTTTTCTTTGGACTTTCTCAGTTTCTTGAATCAGACCTAACTGGTAAAGGTCCCATACAGAAGAACAATACTCTAAGACTGGACTAACTAACGTATTGTAACCGTCGTGATACAAGAAACTTTTCGATCCCTGATGTTTCCGTCATGACACCTTCAGCGGTGCTCCTGGCGATGACGAGTCGGCGGTAGGAGAACGATATAAATACTGTGTAAAATGGACGTGATCGAGCTTACACGTGATCATCAGAAACAATCTTTGTCAGAGAAAAAACTTGACTACCGATTGTCGCTTTTCAAGGATAAGAACATATGCATCGAGTCTACAGAACCACTGTTCATATACGCTGAAGCGCCGAAGAAACTGGTACAGGCTTGCGTATTCAGATACAGAGATATGTAAACAGTCAGAACACAGCGCTGAGGGCGGCAACGCCTGTATAAGACAAGAAGTGTCTGGCGCAGTTGTTAGATCGGTTACTGCTGCTACAATGGCAGGTTTTCAAGATTTAAGTGAGTTAGAAAGTGTTTTTATAGCCGACGTACGAGCGATGGGTCGCAGCATCTCCGAGGTTGCGATGAACTGTGGATTTTCCCGTACGGCCATTTCACCAGTGTACCGTGAATACCAGGAATCCGATGAAACATCAAATTTCCGACATTGCTGCGGCCGGGAAAAGATTCTGCAAGAACGGGATCAACGACGACTGAAGAAAATCGTTCAACGGGACAGAAATGCAACCCTTCCGTAAGTCGCTGCAGGTTTCAATATGGGCCATTGACAAGTGTTAGTGTACGAACCACTCAACGAAACATCATCAGTTTGGGCTTTTGGAGCTGAAGGCCCACTCGTGTACCCTTGATGACTCCACGACACAGGGCGTTACACCTCGCCTGGACCCGTCAACACCGACAATGGACTGTTGGTGACTGGAAACATGTTGCCTAGTCGGGCGAGCCTCGTTTCAAATTGAATCGAGTGGATGGATGAGTACGGATATGGAGACAACCTCATAAATCCATGGACCCTGGGTGTCAGCAGCTGATGGATGTTCTGTAGTTGTGCGGTGTGTGTGCAGCTGGAGTGATATGGGACCCCTGATACGTCTAGATACGACTATGACAGGTGACACATGAGTAAGCATCCTGTCTAATTACCTGCATCGATTCAAATCCATGGTATATTCCGAGGACTTGGATAGTTCCAGCAGGACAATGCGATACCCAACACATCGGGAATTGCTACATAGTGGCTTCAGGAACACTCTTCTGAGTTTAAACGCTTCCGCTGGCCGCTGAAATCCCCAGACAGGAATATTACTGAGCATACCTGTGATGCCTTACAACGTGTTGTCAGAAGATATCTCAACCCCCTCGAACTCTTACGGATTTATGGACAGTCCTGCACGATTCATTGTGTGAGTTCTCTCCAGCACTACTTCAGACACCGATCGAGTCCATGCCACGTCGTGTTGCGGCACTTCTGCCTGCTCGCGGGGGTCCTTCACTATATTAGGCAGGTGTACCAGTTTCGTTGGCTCTTCAGTGGAACATTATCATTGTTTCTGGTTTCCTTTTAAAATAATCAAATGCGTACATATTACGATGGCTTTTCTGTACGGATGGTTGTCATGGTAGATAATATTTTGGGTTCAGGAAACTACATTTCATGCTAGTCGGCAAAGGCTTTTACGTTATTTCAGTCTTGTATTCACGCTTCTCTGGGTATTTCTCTTGGTACTTCCTAGAAATACATAGAGTCTTATACGAGTATACCGATATGTAGGCAGAGGAGGAGGGCCTTTATGCTTTACAGATTGAAATACTTGACAAAGTTAGTCCTTCAAGTTTCTTAAACATCGTGAGTCTTTTACAAATGCTTCAGCTTACGAAAGGTTCAGTTTTACAAACAGGTTGGTAACACTAACAGTCGGTCGCAGAGAAAGATCAGCTTTATGAACTTTGGCTAGGGCACGAAGTCTAGGACACATTGCTTCAGTTTGTAATAAAGCTGCTATCAGTTCGCCAAGATATCAAATATCAATATATCTGGCAGCTCGTTTACAGCCATACACTAGTAAAACTGACATGTATACAAAAGACTCACGTCATTTTATTAAGAAACTTCAAGCACTACACCTACATCTACATCTACATTTATACTCCGCAAGCCACCCAAAAGTGTGTGGCGGAGGGCACTTTACGTGCCACTGTCATTACCTCCCTTTTCTGTTCCAGTCGCGTATGGTTCGCGGGAAGAACGACTGCCGGAAAGCCTCCGTGCGCGCTCGAATCTCTCTAATTTTACATTCGTGATCTCCTCGGGAGATATAAGTAGGGGGAAGCAATATATTCGATACCTCATCCAGAAACGCACCCTCTCGAAACCTGGACAGCAAGCTACACCGCGATGCAGATCGCCTCTCTTGCAGAGTCTGCCACTTGAGTTTGCTAAACATCTCCATAACCCTATCACGGTTTCCAAATAACCCTGGGACGAAACGCGCCGCTCTTCTTTGGATCTTCTCTACCTCCTCCGTCAACCCGATCTGGTACGGATCCCACACTGATGAGCAATACTCAAGTATAGGTCGAACGAGTGTTTTGTAAGCCACCTCCTTTGTTGATGGACTACATTTACTAAGGACTCTCCCAATGAATCTTAACCTGGCACCCGCCTTACCAACAATTAATTTTATATGATCATTCCACTTCAAATCGTTCCGCACGCATACTCCCAGATATTTTACAGATGTAATTGCTACCAGTGTTTGTTCTGCTATCATATAATCATACAATAAAGGATCCTTCTTTCTATGTATTCGCAATTCATAACATATGTGTATGTTAAGGGTCAGTTGCCACTCCCTGCACCAAGTGCCTATCCGCTGCAGATCTTCCTGCATTTCGCTACAATTTTCTAATGCCGCAACTTCTCTTTATACTACAGCATTATCCGCTAAAAGCCGCATGGAACTTCCAACACTATCTACTAGGTCATTTATATACATTGCCAAAAGCAATGGTCCCATAACACTCCACTGTGGTACGCCAGAGTTTACTTTAACGTCTGTAGACGTCTCTCCATTGATAACAACATGCTGTGTTCTGTTTGCTAAAAACTCTTCAATCCAGCCACACAGCTGATCTGATATTCCGTAGGCTCTTACTTTGTTTATCAGGCGACAGTGCGGAACTGTATCAAACGCCTTCCTGAAGTCAAGGAAAATAGCATGTACCTGGGAGCCTGTATCTAACATTCTCTGGGTCTCATGAACAAATAAAGCGAGTTGGGTCTCACACGATCGCTGTTTCAGGAATACATGT
The DNA here is from genome assembly GCF_023864345.2 of Schistocerca serialis cubense. Classification (NCBI taxonomy): domain Eukaryota; kingdom Metazoa; phylum Arthropoda; class Insecta; order Orthoptera; family Acrididae; genus Schistocerca; species Schistocerca serialis. The sequence goes on along the minus strand of NC_064638.1, from coordinate 195,762,761 downwards.
TGATTCCTACAGAGTAGGTTCTGTGTTTCCAGAAACGACATGATACGAGAGCAAAAATCATGTTCTAAAATTCTACAACTGATCGACGTCAGAGATATAGGTCTATAGTTTTGCGCATCTGCTCGACGACCATTCTTGAACACTGGGACTACCTGTGCTTTTTTCCAATCATTCGGAACCTTCCGCTCCTCTAAGACTTGCGGACCACGGCTTTGGCTTCTGAAGATACTCTCATGAGTTTCTATATAGTCTTCATACTCACTACGATTGAAGTTAACAAAGTTTTGACTTACGTAACGGATGCTTCCCCAGGGAGTTTGACTGTTCTTTTCTGACACTGCCTTACTTGTAGTCATTTCCAATGGCATGAAGATTTTATGAGCAACTTGACGGTGTCGCAATCGACAACCTATTAGTTTATGCGATCGCTATGTTTCATTTGGAAAAATTAGAAGAGTCGACTCTGGAAAAATAAAATAACGAACCGTGACGATTTTATCTATTTGTGGATGATACATTGATGGTTTGGTCAGTTGGTAAAAAGTTTTAGAATGATTCTTTTACTATCTAAATGATATGCTTATAAATCCGAAAATCTAATTTACCATGGAATTGGAAGGTGACACTGCAATACCATCCTTGGATGTTTTCGTTGTGAGACAGACTGATGGAAGATTGAAACGTAAGGTTTACGGGAAAGTCGCGCATACAGATAGATATCAGGATACTAGCACAAGAACTCCAGCGATCGCCCACAAGAAAAGACAAGTGGCGTTAAATGTACTGTTGACAAAGCCAAAAGAATTTGTACTTCGAAACATGTGGATTCCCAATTAAAAAATTTGAATCTGGTTATCGATAAAAAAGGCTGTTGGGCAAATAAGTAAATAGTGTTCTGCGACCAAGTAATAGTAAGGCAGAGGACAACTATAAAACTCAGTGCTGGAAGAATACAGTTTCTTCCCCTTTATTAAAAAAGTAACTCATCAGATGGGGGAGGCATTACAGAAACATTACATCAGCGCAGTTTTCAGACCAACTACGAAAGTATGTAAAACACTCCATTGTGTATAGAACAAACGCCCTCCTCTGTCGGCATGTTGGGTATCGGTACTTGTGGAAAGGGTTACATTGGAAGCATAAGCGTCAATAAAACATCGCAGTATGTAATCCCGTGGATAATTTAAACACGAAAGAAGAAGTCGTGTTACTTGGTTATATACGAACAGTAGCTCTGAAGAATCGATAGACAGACAAGTCTTTATCCCTGACAAGCGACAACCGATAGTTACGTTTTAACTCTGACAAAGGCTGTTTCTGTTGGCAAGACTCATCATCGCCAGGAGCAGGTCGAACGGTGTCCAACGCAGCTCGGGACGAAACGTCAGGGAACGAATAGTGTATTTGACACCGGTCACACAACTAAATCATACGATCGTGAAAGGCATTATTATTGCATTATTACTAAACGCTGCTGCTTTCCCGCGGATGATGAAGGTAAAAACTTTCATTCAGTTTTATGATTAATGGTGAATAATGTCCATCGCCCAGTTATCCAAAACTAACATAATATTAACATTTGGGATGGGCTATCAATGGACAATAAATCTGTAAGCAAAATATTTACAATAAACGTATGGATGTTTTTCTCTTGTGTTTTTGTGAATAAAGTCCCTCGACCAGTTATCCGAAACTGACATAATATTAATATTGGGCAGTGGCTATCAATGGACAATAAATCTGTAACCAAAATATTTTCAGTAAACGTATGAACTGTTTACTCACAACTAGCTAAAGTTCCTTATGATATATCCATTTTCAAACAAGATGTGATGGTTGACAAATGTCCTTTTTATTCTCTGCACTTAATGTGTTTCTATCACTTTGGAAACAGAGGTCTTGTTTGAATAAAAATACAATTAGGTCTTATCCAAATTCTGCAACCAAAACATGTAAAGCAAGGATTGAAACGCAGGCAACAGAGAGTGCAGAAAAGAAACTAGTACAAAGTAACTTTGGGCTGATGTTAGTGACTGAACAATACGGCTGTGGCGAAATTTTTTGCGGTCAGGGCTGCGCCCGGCAGCAGATAAAGTTTAATGAGAGTGCCTAGTCCCCGTGTTTGGGATAGGTTTTTAAATTTTTTTGCATTTGGGTCTTATTACGTCATTCTGGTCAGCGGGCTTACTGCTGCTAAGGGACACTGCATCCTACGAAATACGGCCGGCATTAGCAGCCAAATACCGTCCGGCAGTGCGCGGGTTGCGCGACAGTTAGCGTTCATGGCGGTGCTGTGTGTTCGGGACCTGAGGGCAGGGGGACTCATCCCGGGCGCGCAGCAGGCCAGCAGGGCAGCAGGGACCAGCAGGCCGGCCGGCCGGCCTGTTACTGCGCGGTCTGCCGTTAATTAAGACAGCGGCGTAAATCCACGGAGGAGAGGCCCTTTGTCGGCGTGACCCCGTCCAGCCTCAGGGCTGACCGAGGCACCTCGTAGAAAGCGCTGCCCACTGCCTGCCGCCGTGGTATTTCCCGGTACGGCTGCGTAACGCTGTGCGGGGCCGCTGCTGACTTGGTCCTGCAATAAAACTGGACTATTCCTCGCGTAATAGATGTTAACTTCAGCCCCTCCTCCGTCCACGGAAATTCCAACGTCTAGGACAATGCTAGGGATGGCAAGAAGCTGTCATATTGCGTACTGGGAAAGAGAAGGAAGAAAAAAAAGATGTTTTGAAGTATGGAAAGAATACTTTCAAAATCTATATAAAGGACAGGATGAAAGAAATACACACAAATAATGAAGCAGAGAGAGAAGAAAGATATAACACCATCACAGAGAAAATAGAAAGAGAAGATCTGCAAACGTTTGATGTAGAGGAAGCTGTATCAGAAAAGTATGGAATTAATACTTCAGTAATCCATATGCAGGACAGGATGAAACAAACACACAAAATGAAATAGAGAGAGAAGAATCAAATAACATTATCACAGGTAAAATAGATAGAAAAGGACTGCACACGTTTGATGTAGAGAAAGCTGTATCACAAATGAAAAATGGAAAAACTCCTGGAGTAGATGACATCACAGTGGAAATGATCGAAGCAGCAAGACCTATCGCACTTCAGTGGCAGTACTGAATAATGAGGATACTAAGGATATACGGCAAAGTTCTTGATAGTTGGACGGAGGCAGTTATTGAATCCACTTTTAAGAAGGGTAACAATTCACCCTCTGAGAACCACCGAGCAAGAACATTACTGCGTCCATGCATAAAAATTTACTCGCATGAAAAAATAATTTTATGGAAAATCAGCATCATAATTAAGAGAAGAACAGATGCCAAATTTACGATTAGACAGGTAGTAGATAACAAATGAGAATTCGGGAAATGGCCGTGCGGTTCTAGGCGCTTCAGTTTGGAACCGCGTGACCGCAACGGTCGCAGGTTCGAATCCTGCCTCAGCCATGGATGTGTGTGATGTCCTTAGGTTAGTTAGGTTTAATTAGTTGTAAGTTCTAGGTGACTGATAACCTCAGATGTTAACTCCCATAGTGCTCAGAGCCATTTGAACCATTTGAACCAGTTCGGGAATGATATGGTTCAAATGGCTCTGAGCACTATGGGACTTAACTTCTAAGGTCATCAGTCCCCTAGATCTTAGAACTACTTAAACCTAACTAACCTAAGGACATCACACACATCCATGCCCGAGGCAGGATTCGAACCTGCGACCGTAGCGGTCGCGCGGTTCCAGACTGAAGCGCCTAGAACCGCTCGGCCACCAGCGGCCGGCGGGAATGATATCGTAGTCGCAGTTAGAGACATAAGGAAAAGGCTTCTGACGCCGACAAAAGGGAAGAGACAAGTTGTGAATGGCTTGGAATTGTCAGAAGGAATGCAAATTAGATTCAGAAACATGTGTAACAAATACCTGAATTGTAATAGACAAATATTCAAGAAATCAGAATGGTTTAAAACAGGCAGAGTTGTTGGCCAAGGAAGTGTCCTCTTTGCATTGCTCTCTAATACAGTCATGGAAAGCATCATAAGTAAAGTCTGCAGTCTTTCATGGCCGTTGTCACTGAAGTTAAAATCTTCTGGGTTATTACGCCGCGCCATGTTTCTTCTAAAACGTTCGACGTTTCGAGCCCTCTGCTGGGATCTTTCTCAGCATCTTTTGGTGTCCACTGCTGCAGGGGTCGAAACATTATAGAAGATCTGGGAAGCAAATGAGCACATTTCGGAAGATCTGCTAAGTACCTGGCAGAGAGTTGCTGAAGAAGCTTACCACGAGGCGAGGTAATGAAAATAAGCAGGAAAGATGGAAATAATGAAGGATGTAAAGTGTAGTGGAAAAAATATGAAAGAGGAAGATGCTTTCAAATATGTAGGAAGTAAGTCAACGAAGAAAGAAATCATCAGGAATCAAATTACGGAGAGGGTACAAAATTCTCCAAAATTTTGTTGTTGTACATCGCACATAGTCAGAAAATGGAAAATACGAGTACCTGCCAAAGCAAAGATCATGACATTTAGTCATATTATCTACCACTTTAGACCAATGAAACAGAATGTTGGACTTACCAAAGAAAGATTCGGAGAAACACAAGAGGCAGAGATGTGCTTTCTATGGATGATCCTTGGAAACCCGAGAATGGACAGGATGACGTACGAAACAATACGAGATACCCTTCATGTCAGTCACCTACACGGATCTGCAGACTAAAACAGGCTTAAATTATTTGGTCATTTTAAAAGAATGGGACTGGAAAGACTTTGTAAAAGAGCTCTGGAATGGACAGAATCTGGAAGGAGATCAGTTGGAAAAAGGCAGTGCGACATCTGAAGGATAATGTGAACCGAAGAGGCCTGCTATGGGAGGCAATGCTAGGCGACAGTCTGTGGGAGAAAACAGAAGCGTGGAAGAGACTCTTCGAGTGATCTGCGTAAGAACAAACGTTTCAGGAGGGAAAACAAGAGGATAATTAATGCAAGGTGAGGACTGATGCGTTAGTCGATATGAACACATTGAAGTGCTACTTATGCATGTCTTTGACCCTCAAATTTGCCACCGGCCGTGCCACATTGGTGACGGCGATTCTCATAGATCACCTATGTTACTGTCAGCACGGGTAATCGTCCAGATGAGCTGAGCGCTGTTGCCGACCTGGGTGCTCTCAGTGCTTGGTGATGGACTGGGGGGCTACTTGTTCGAGAAGTTATACGCTTATATCGCATGGTATTATTTTTTTGGGTAATTCTTCTGATTCAAAAAGGGTATTTTTGGCTCAAAAACGGTCTGTTCGAGCTATATGTGGAGTAAGTTCGAGAACCTCTTGTCGCCCCTATTCAATAGTCTGGGAAACCTGACATTGCCCTCCCAGAATAATTTTCTTTAATGTCGTTTGTTGTTAGCAATATTAGCTTATTCCTAAGATTTAGCAGCCTTCAGTCTGTTAATACAAGGCAGAAACCAAACCGGCATGTGGAATGCATTTCCTTGACTCTTGTGCAGAAAGGAGTGCAGTATTCCGCTACATCCATTTTCAATAAGCTACCACAAGAACTCAAAAATTTTAGCAGTAGCCCAAACGCTTGTAAGTCTAAACCGAAGAGTTTCCTCATGGCTCAATCCTTGTATTCTGTCGAGGAGCTCCTGGAAGAGCTGAAAAATTAAGCAAATTCCAATGTTACATTGTTGATTTTCTTTATTTAAAATTCCGATTGTCGCCTGAATTTCTTTTTATATTTCATTTTATCTGTTTCTACTATCGTGTTAGAATTTCTTGTATTGACTCGTTCCATGACGAAGGAGACTTTTCCGTAATTTGGTCCCACGGAACAATAAATAAAGAAATAAGTAAGTAGAGGCTCCGGCCATGAAAACCGAGAACGGCCAGGAGAGAGGCATTTTGGCCACATGGCTCTCCATATTTGCATTCAGTGACACCAGTCGGCTGAGAAGGACATGGCGGTCGGACGGTATGGTTGGCTTACCGGAAGCTTGTTTGTATGGAATTTTGATTTACAGTTATAAATCTATAAATTTGAGTTTTTAAATAATTCAGACTACCAGATTTTACTTTTACTGTCACCCACGTAAACGAATAGTGTAATAACTGAGACGTATCTGACTTCTTCTGAAAAGCATTCAGGCCTACTGTCGGTTGAAAAATTGTGCTAAATGTTACATCAAAATTTTGAAACAAGTATTAGCCTGATCTTCAAAACATTTTGGGGGATTATTCCCTGATAATGAAATCTTACTTGCAAATTTTAATTACGACAGTAGTATTTTCGCAAGCACAACGGGAAATTTACTGAAAAGTAAAGGGCTTAATAAGTGAAACAGGAATACTGTTGCATTAATGACCAGAAGTGTAATGAGCTGCATCTTACATGCGAAAGACGTGAAATGAAATGTATTTGCCATCTGAACGATCTGAAACAATCTACCTAGAACAAGAACTGTCAGATCCTAACAGTGATGAAATTTATGTTGAAGAGACTTACCTGTCGATATCGTTCCTCCAAACCGTATACATCAGCAAACTGTATCATGTCGAGTTACCTGATAACAGTAAATGTTACTGAAGACAATGGTAGGTCACATTACGAAGTAAAGCAACTGCATTCCTTACTGAAGCAAACCGGTTAAAATGGGCAAACCCAGTACAGGCCCAAGCGTATAGAGCAGAGGTGGGCACGAGAGCTGCCCGCATGGTTGCCCGCGGGCACAGTGAGCCGCGATGGCAACGAAAAGTTTCAAATGGCTCTGAGCACTATGGGACTTAACATCTGAGGTCATCAGTCCCCTAGAACTTAGAACTACTTAAACCTAACTATCCTAAGGACATCCATGCCCGAGGCAGGATTCGAACCTGCGACCATAGCTGCATCGCGGTTCCGAACTGAAGCGCCTGGAACCGCTTGGGTGTGCACACTGCACGGGGGCAACCGGTGACGGTGGGAGAGCGCTTCGCGCACATAGCTGAGTATGGACTAGCTAACATTCTTGTGCAGGTGGAACACACATACGTCAGAGGTCGTTTCACGCGCATGTGGCGTCCGTGAACTCCGCAGCGTTACACGGTTGTCGGCGGGCCTATCATATGTGCACAACATGCGTGTGTGGGTCATAAGTGTAAAACGTGCTTACCCGAAGTTTGTGTATCCTGTGCCATGCAACGGTAGGCCATGTATGGATTAAACACAGTTTCGAACCATTGTAATACGTTCTACTTTCACGGCCACAAATAGGATACAGACGTAAAGGATTAAGAAACGAACACATTTGTACCGTAAATGTTAAGTTATATTTACACTGATGTGTGTAGTTTGGAGGAGGGGTACTACATACGAATAGGACATTAGCATTAATTTACATCATCGTCGATGTATTTACAATGATTCTGAACTAGCATCTCGATATTTGGTATGAAATTACTGGTCAATAGGCGCACTGCACCAGTCACAAGAACATCAGTAAGACCACTCCTAAGCTTCGATTTTGTTTGTTTAATTACGGATAAAATACTTTCCAACAAGTATGTTGTACCAAAGAAACTACACACAGGAGCAGATATATTTAATAACAATGGAAACTGTTCACGTGCGAAATATGTGTAGAAATTTTCCAAGGATTCTGCAGTTCCAAACTTCTCCTTCAGCTCACGTTTACATTGAAAGTCAATGAGTTCCAGCTGAACTCCAAAAGGCTCATTTTCAACGTTAACTGCTAAAGGAGTGGCAAAAAGGTTGACATCGCATTCCAGTCGATTTAAGTCCTCAAATCCACTATCAAAAATGCCTTCGAGAGACTGTAGCACCGTTACAAACCCATCAAAATGTTCTTTGAGCCCCTCCTCTTCCAAATTGTTTTCACTACCAACTAGTGCAACGCTCACGAAGTGTACACACGACATTTGACAGTTGCTTTGCCCACAAATTCAGTTTTCTCTTGAATGCCAAAACAGTGTCAAACATTTCGTTAATTACCTTATTTAAACCTTGCAGAGCTGCATTCACACAATTCAGATGCTTGGTTACGTCAGTTATAAACGAAAGGCCTAAAATCCACTGTCGGTCGTCCAATTGTTTCACCGGTTTTCCTTTCGCATCCATGAATAACGCTATATCTTTACGTAAACTAAAAAATCGTTCAAAAACAACACCTCCACTCAACCAGTGTACTCCACAAAAATATGGACAATCGTCGTATTCACACTCGATATCTGCCAGGAACGATATAAATTTCTATGTCCCAGATCCTGCGATCTGAGAATGTTAACTGTTTTTATAACCACGTCCGTGTCGCCAATTAGTCTGGCACAATTTTCTTGCAAATTATGATGGTGAAGAACGCAATATATTGCTGGTAGTTGCTGCTGCACACCGACGGATTTCAACTTTTTTCGTATCAAAGAAACGACACCAGACTTATGACTAACAATTGTAGGAGGACCATCTGTTGCAATCGATGAAAGTTTTTCCCAACATAGCTCGTATTTCTCTACTATATGTTCACCGCGCGAAAATATATCGTCTGCCATGGTTCTGGTAATGCATTGACACTAAATCGAGGAGTTCCCCAATGCTAATAAACCCCTCATAAAAAGACTGCAAGCTGAGCAACATCAGATACGTCAGTGTTTTCGTTCAATGCTAATGAAAGAAAAACCAAATCTTTGATCCTGTTTCTCATATGAACTTCCACATCGTGTGCCATTTTTACAATGCGCCTGCAAACCGTTCTCCTTGAAAGAGGAACGGTTCCAAAAGCAGGAAGACATGCTGGGCATAAAATAGTTGCGGCATCAACGAAACTTTCTTTCACATATTCACCACCACCGAAGGGCCGTGATGTTTTAGCTAATTTAAGAGCTACAAGATAGCTTAGTGTCATCGCTACATCGTTGTGGATGATGAGGTTTTCGTCCCGTAAATTTGTACAAGAAAAGGTAAAAATGGCGGAAAATGCACATAACATATTATTAATAACAGTTATAACGTGAATCAATGTTATAATTATCTATATGTATTCGCACGTCTTTCTCCTTTTCCCGCTACAGTTCTATAAGATTGGCTTTTCTTTCTTCAGTAATGAAACGGACTATATCCTTCACGTGAAGCAGTTGATAATGTCGCTTCACATCGTACTTCTTCCGTGAAGACAATGTTGCATTTTAAATCAATCACCGAGGTTTCGCGTTCCAACAAAAAAGTACTCTTTTTACCACTGCGGATTAAAGATCAAAGGACTTCCGTTACGATGATTTTAACTCCTCCTCAGCCATTTTCGACCCACTAGTTCTGTTTTATCACGAACACCGATTGCGATAGAAACGACGGGAAGTAATCGGACCTAGTGGATCCGTTCGGTGCAGTAACGTACGTGGCTATGTGATTAGAGGGGGGGGGGGGGTAGTGGCGGCTGTCAGAGTGGGGGAAAGCCGAGGGCAGGCCTTGCTGGCATCTGAGAGCGCCCGGTCTCCTTGTATAGAGGTATATGGTTGCAAGTTCATACGAAGGCAACCAGTTCATGCAAGGAAAATATGAACGCAAATTGTCTGATGTTCCAGTAGATTATTTACAGGATGAGTAACCCTATTTGGGCGATTACAGTCCGTCTAAAATACTGCACAATTATCATCACTGATTTCGTTACTTAACAAGGCCAAAAGGCAATAGAGTCACTGCATTCTTCCTAGTTTCAGCCCAGAGAGAGAAAGCGTTTGAATGCCATCGGTGTTCACGGAAGTGTCAATCACAACTGGTCATGTTCATTTACTAGCCCAAAGACTCCGACCTGATCACAGAGAAATGCAGATTTCCACTATACCTTAACTAATACGGAATGCAAGAACCTGCTCTGTATAGACGCGACTGAAAGGCTGTACGATGTGCAGGAAACGAAAGTAGTATGCGTGAAAAGCACAGATTAAGCCAACAGCATCAAGCAAACTCACACAAAAATCTGAAATAGCAGGTTGAAACTGTATGTCTGCATCATTCATCGTAAAAATATCACCACTGTGTTTCCCTTACGCAACAGCTGAGCCCACAGTAGCGTCCCACGGCGACCAGCTTGTCTCAAATTGAAATTTCCGTGGTGAGCGCTGTAACTGGCTCAGGGAATCTAAGTACCTGACTTCATGAGACATCCCATTCATGGATACACAGAGATAAATGCTGCACACAACTAAGCAATGTAGTTTCTCAAAACTGCTGCGATTAGGGGGTAAAGAGAATACTGGCGAGTGGTTCCCTTGCGTGAGTACAAAACGTGTTATTTTGGGGGCTGACGTGTTTCAGCAATGTTTTTAACTTAGTAGTGAAAGTGATTACTGTTTCATAATGAAGTGATGTGGGAGAAAGAGGACACTCAAAGTTATATTCCAAGCTATATTCCACATTCCTAGGTTTCTAAAAGGCATTTGACATGGTGCCCTATTGCCGACTGTTAATTAATGTAAGATCTTACAACATAGGTTCCCAGATATGTAGTGGCCGAGCGGTTCTAGGCGCTTCAGTCTGGAACCGTGCGACAGCTACGGTCGCAGGTTCAAATCCTGCCTTTGGCGTGGATGTGTGTTCTGTCCTTAGGTTAGTTAGGTTTAAGTAGTTGTAAGTTCTAGGGGACTGATGACCTCAGATGTTAAGTCCCATAGTGCTCAGAGCCATTTGAACCATTTGAACCCAGATATGTGAGAAGCTTGAAGGCTTATTAAGTAATGTTACATGACCATTTTTCGCAATTTACAAGAAATATATGCAAGTGCCCGAGATTATAAGTAGAGACACGTCCGTGACTTGCGTAATTAATTGTTCTTAAATGTATGCGTGATCGTTACTTCCAATAGTAAAAAAACCAATGTAGGTGCCATTGGAAAGCAAGGAAATGTTTTGGAAGCAAGCTGGACGACACAGCCAGTGAACTGAATGCCGGAACGGCCAATCACTCCGTTGAGCTTATTCTCAGAATCGACCACAACGGGTGGCGAACACACAAAGGCTGATGGCCGGCAGAACTATTGCTGGCGCCCTGCGGCGTTGCCGTTCGAGTTTCGCAACACGGAGAGGTTCCTGTGGCGACCACTTGCGAGAACGTTTTATGAGATGGAATGTACGAGGAACCTCAGCAGAAATCCCTTTTGTGTTCCGAGTGTAGACACTATCTTTGAGTCATACAATATAGGTCACTATCGGGCAGGTGAAAAGTAAGCCCCCAGCCTTTGAAGACCATGGGATGCCGCTCAATGCGTGGTTATTACAGAAAACATTACTTACGAAAATAAGAAAGAATAATGTTGGTTCATTAGGAACTTTTCCCAGACTGACTGAGAGCATCGATATACCTGTAGCTCCTTTATTGTTCGAAGAAAGATACGCAAAGACCAAGGAACGACTATTTCATGAGGAACTTGTTAGGAATAATTTCACTCCTTAGAGGCGCATGGTGCATGGCAAAATGGAGCTGTACATAACTGATGTCGATTCAACTGTGGTGTACCACGGGCTGAAGATAACAAGGGAAACGGCTATGTGTGAGGGGGAACAGACGTCCAGCAGTTGTGCAACTGAACGCCCAGATGGACCAAGAGGTGACCAACAGTATCTCCACAACGACCGTTACCGAACGTTGCTGCATATGGCCCTCTGCGGCTGGCGCCTGGTTCATGCATTCATGCTGCCTGCTAGTCATTGGCTACGAAGGCTGAAATCTGCACGCCAGTACCGCGACTGGACGTCCATTGATTGGCACAAACGGCCTTTTCGGATGACGGATGACTGTTGGTGAATACAGCGTGAAACGGCTCAAAGCAAACACACTGCAACAATCGTCGGAAGCGTCCAGGCTGGAGGAGAGGGCGTGATGGTCTGGGGCATGTTTTCGTAGCATTGTCTGGGTGATGAAGTCATTCTGGAAGGCACAATGGGTCATGAGTATGCACCTACCGTTTGGGACCACGCCCGCCCCTATTTTTGCTGTGCACGTTGGCATCTCCCAGCAGCACAACACAACGAGTCACACAGCTCGCAGTGCACGTACGTTGTTCGAAGAGCGTCAGGATGAGTACACCGTACTCACTTGGCCACAAAACTCAGCGAATTTAAACCCATTCGAGCACCCGTGGGATCACGTCGATAGTACTCTTGGCACTATGTGTCGTCATGCGAATATCCTAGCGCATCTGCCCACTACACTGGTTCCACGTCCCTGTTGGTGTCTCCCAGTTCCCCACTGACTCACTTCCTGTACATATCGCAGCAGTCCGCACTGCAAAAGTTGGTTATTCAGGCCTTTAACAGGCCGTCATATTCATGTAACTGGACAGTGTAATTCATAATTAGTGTCATAAAATGTCGGAGCACGTACTGAGGAACGGTAGTAACCGCGACCCAGCGGCCACTAACGATTTATCTGCTACCGAAAAAAAAACGAGCACTAAGCGCTATAGTGTTTGGAATTACTCGAGAGAAAAGGCAAATTCTGAAGCTGCATGGCCATCTGCTGTACCATTGCACGACGTTACTTCAACTGCTGAAATTCTTCGACGACGCTAGAGTTGCCTTTGGCAGAATACAGAATAACAAATAGTATAGTACATGCCCTGGACCCCTTGGAATATATTCATGTCTGCAAATACCTCTGAAATTTAACGAAATTCGTTCGAAGCACATTTCATTCCCGCTACTATCCAACTCATACTAGAGCACTATTAAAATATAAACTTAGCGTAGTTCCATGCTTGCAGTAAACGGACGTCGTCCGACGCTTACTGCCCCATAAATTGAGAAATCAGCGGAAATAGGAGTGTGCCAGTGTTATAAAAGCTCCGAGACGAAAATTCTAGCCTGTAACCAGAGATTCCCGGTTACGTCAGTGAGATACCTTGCCAACGACAACTCTCCATCGAGACACGCCGAAAAGTACATCCTATTGACTTCCAATGCACTAATTAATACGCACGCCCTTTGTGCACATTTCGAGCCCACAGTGCCAGTACTCTTTTTTGAGTCATCACTCTAGTAACTGGTTGCATGCGTATCGCACCCATTTCGTGTATGTGTCTCTGTGCTCATATCAGAATAGTACTTGAAACCGACAATCTCATGTATTTCCTGTATGTATCACAATGTCTGTTTTTGTCTGCTACAGATGCCTCAAGTACAATGGAAGTTTTCTCATGATGTCCGAACGCATGTCCTGTCAACTGTCACTTTTCATGTCCACGTTTTTCTAACTGTTCTATTCCTCGACGTTTCGGCAAAGAACCTCCTCATTTCAGATCTTATCAGTGCACCTGCTTTTCTACATCATTCTACAACATAACTTTTCCGTCGCTCCGATTCTCAACTGTTTCAGTCCATGAGTACCTCCAAATACCGAGCGAGGTGGCGCAGTGGTTCGACACTGGACTCGCCTTCGGGAGGACGACGGTTCAATCCCGCGTCCGGCCATCCTGATTTAGGTTTTCCGTGATTTCCCTAAATCACTCCAGGCAAATGCCGGGATGGTTCCTCTGAAAGGGCACGGCCGACTTCCTTCCCCATCCTTCCCTAATCCGATGAGACCGATGACCACGCTGTCTGGTCTCCTTCCCCAAAACCAACCAACCAACCAACCAACCAACCTCCAAATAATGCTGTTCTCCACACGCATAATCTCACAAAAATCTTCAGCCAATTAAGGCCGATTTTTGACAGCAGTAGACTTCTTTTGCTTAAGAATGTCCTCTCTGCCTGCGCTAGCCTGCCGAAAATTTCCTCCTTGCTTCGTCTACTGTATGTTATTTTGCTTACGAAGTACCAAAATCACTTACTTACACAGAATTATCCAATAAATATTTGTCTTGGATGTCATCCTTTGGAAACTACTCACATGTTTGGTATTATGGGACCCTTACCTGATACGCAATTTAAGGGACAGAATCACGATGTTATGCAAATCACAACCAAGTGGGTTTACATTGAATCTGCACTAGGCGTGTAATGCCATATTGTAATGGCTATATGTCGGCCGGAGTGGCTGGGCGGTTCTAGGCGCTACAAAAATGGTTCAAATGGCTCTGAGCACTATGGGACTCAACTGATGTGTTCATCAGTCCCCTAGAACTTAGAACTACTTAAACCTAACTAACCTAAGGACATCACACACATCCATGCCCGAGGCAGGATTCGAACCTGCGACCGTAGCAGTCGCACCGTTCTGGACTGCGCGCCCAGAACCGCGTGACCACCGCGGCCGGTTCTAGGCGCTACAGTCTGGAACCGCACGACCGCTACGGTATCAGGTTCGAATACTGCTGTCGGGCATGGATGTGTGTGATGTCCTTAGGTTAGTTAGGTTTAAGTAGTTATAAGTTCTAGGGGACTGATGACCTCAGATGTTAAGTCCCATAGTGCTCGGAGCCATTTGCACACCACGAGCGCTGTAGAAGTTCCCGACACTCAAGATTATGAAAAAAGGCATTATTCCGATATCTGCCAAGCGTCTGGAGAAAATGATTACAGAATTGGAAAAAGACATGCTCTTTTGAAGTACAGTGCGACAGAAGGAGGAAAGGAGTTGATCCAACGTCTCTCTGTATGTGGCCACAGAATTGCAGCAGAGATCGAGGGCTGCTGTGCAGATACGCAGTGCACGAGAACTTGCCCGAGAGTTGGACGTGTCTGCGAGTGCGGTGCATAAAATCCTACAAACATTCAGCATTGTGATCCATACAAAATCACCGTTCTTCACGAGCTGCTTCTTGCTAACCTGCCAGTGAGACAAACATTGGCTCTGATATTTCTTGCTCGCTTAGAACTGGACAATGAATGGCCATGGAGCATTATGTGGGCAGATGAAGCCCTTTTCCATCTCCAAGGAGATATAGGTGGCCGAGCGTTTCTACTCGCTTCGTTCCGGAATCGCACTGCTGCTACGGTCACAGGTTCGAATCCTGCCTCGGGCATGGATGTGTGTGATGTCCTTAGGTTAGTTAGGTTTAAGTAGATCTAAGTCTAGGGAACTGATGACCTCAGATGTTAAGTCCGATAGTGTTTAGAGTCGTTTTTTGACATATCAGACCGCAGAGTTGCAGAATAAGGGCAAAGGAAAAGCGACACTCATGCGAACCGGACCAGTTTATTCTACAAAAGAGAGTGAGTGTGTGGTGCGAGTTAGCGGCGTCTTAGGGTAGTATTTTTTGGAGGAGAGTAGTCCTGCGGGTCCTGTTACCTCTACCGTTTGTGCAGCAACGTCTGTCCAACCCTTCAACAACATGGATGTGTGAGTAGATCATTTCTGTGCAAGATGGCGCACCTCCACACAACGCACAGAAAGTGAAGTGCCTGCTGCAGAAGCAGTTCGGTAATCTTAGAATCACCAGCCGTCATTTCCTACAGCCTAGCAGTCCAGGTCACCTGATCTTAATCCGTGTAACTTCTGGCTGTGTTGTCATGAGGAATATGTCGTGTTAAGTGCTCCAATAACCACCGTAGCTGAATTGAAGGCATGCATTGCGCTACGTATACTGGTCGTGTTCGCAGAGACAATCCAATCTTTATGGAGATGCTGTTTCTCCATTTCCACCTGTGGCACGAAACGGTGGACTTCACACTGAATACGTATTTCGGCATTCTCAAAATCAAAAACCTGTCTCATTTTGTTTTTAATGCGGTTTTTGGAACCAGGACTCTTAAAAACTAATTTGATTCCGCAAGAAACCTATAATATTTTGCTTTTAAGTGGTTTTTAGCCTCTGCACAAATTTTTTCCATTCCCATGTGGTAACAGCATGCCTTGGTGGATGGGCTTACTTATAGTATTTTATTGTATTGTATGTGAACCGGAGACCTAGAAACGACGGAGAGGCTTCGTCCCCGCCGCAGCCGCAGCGGTCCACAACCCCACGACGACTACCGCAGTCCACTTCCCCCCTGCGCCGCCCCACACCGAACCCAGGGTTATTGTGCGGTTCGGCCTCCGGTGGACACCCCAGGGGACGTCTCACACCAGACGAGTGTAGCCCCTATGTTTGCGTGGTAGAGTAATGATGGTGTACGCGTACGTGGAGAACTTGTTTGCGCAGCAATCGCCGACATAGTGTAACTGTGGCGGAATGCGGGGAATGAGCCCGCATTCGCCGAGGCACATGGAAAACCACCTAAAAACCATCCACAGACTGGCCGGTTCACCGGACCTCGACACAAACACGCCGGGCGGATTCGTGCCGGGAACCAGGCGCTCCTTCCCTTCCCGGAAAGCCTTGCGTTAGACCGCACGGCCAACCGGCCGGCCTGGGCTTGCCTAATTCACAGTGCCACAACTGTTGACACCCGAATTTGTGCGGTCAGGCACTCTGACTGGTACGGATAATATAATGGGCAACTCAAACCATAGCCGTCATATTGCGACTCACCTGCCATTTTCAGCTGCCCCATAACGGTAAAACTCGTGCAGTGTCATCTATTGGTAAAATTGTTGTTGATTTTCTTGTTTCAGTTTTTCTTCCGCGACGTTTTCCCCTGTGCCATTAATATAGAGTTCAAATTTGTCGTCGTTCTGACCAATAGTTCTCTTTCTGCAGCCTTTTGAAAGTGGAACTTCAATTATATACACATTGTATGATTACGGTCCAGACTGAAACTAATTATTTGAACACAAAACGTCGTTGTGTGGCAGCCAGACAAAGCGGATAACAGTTTCCTGTGAGTAGACTAACTGGAATTAGAACAACAATGTTACTGAATCAAAGACGTCCCACAAACGTCGGCTGTCGCGACTACGGCTGGCGTTCAGTGAGATCAGATCGGTGGAGTTTTTCTGTTAGCTGTATCGAATTTCACCGCAGGAAGCTGCGTGTCTTCCGCGGGGCAGCCGGCTATGGTTATCCGGTTAGTCAGAAGGCCGGTCTGTGGACAACCGTGTGTCCGCGAGGCTGTCTGAGGGGGGAGTGACGTAGGCGGAACAGGAAACGGAAGCGCACGCAGAGACAGCAACAGGGGAAGCGGCCGATCCACTGCGGAAACTCACGTCCGCGCTTGATTTCGCCAAACTCGATTTACTCGCTCCGATCATTCGCGATACCGGGCGGAAAATTCAGTTTCAGTCGTTCTGCTGCATCGTTCTTCTGTAGGACGTTATACCTTCACTGAGTCCAAAGAGTAAGAGCGCATTTGAAGTTTACACCGTTACGTCATGTTTACAGTGGAAACGTGATATACTACTTAGTAACCCCGTCACCACGTTCCACTCTAGAGACTACCTCAGTTTCAGTGCATATCTACATTTCTATATAGGTCTATTCATATTTTTTCAGGGTGATAGTGTTCAGTCTAACTGTTTACCTCTACCCGTAGTCCTTATATTTATAAACACATGTAAAACAGCTCTGACTTAAATATTGTCTACTACACATTCTTCTCTTTAAATCTTCATTCACTCTACTTCCAGTCAATACATTTGCCTATATCAGTGGTCATTAAGGGGAGATAGCGGAAAACATTCGATATTTTTATTGCGTAATTTAATAGATTCGTTCTATAAGAATAATATCGCAACGCTTCACAATGAAATTTTGGCTAGAAACATGTTTAAAAAGAGTTTGTTTGGGCGACTGCGCCTGCCGCGCCCTCTCTTTTTATGATGTGAGCTTCATCTTGTCTGCATTAGAAATTTTTTCTGCTTTAATTTTTCGTTCACACTATCAAAACGGACTGCAGATGATTCTAGAAGGCTGTGAGAAAGATTATCTTAGTTGTTCGTTTGCTTACAACGTAGGCTTTCTTTAACAGTTCGTGCTACAAACTAACACTCCTGGAAATGGAAAAAAGAACACATTGACACCGGTGTGTCAGACCCATCATACTTGCTCCGGACACTGCGAGAGGGCTGTACAAGCAATGATCACACGCACGGCACAGCGGACACACCAGGAACCGCGGTGTTGGCCGTCGAATGGCGCTAGCTGCGCAGCATTTGTGCACCGCCGCCGTCAGTGTCAGCCAGTTTGCCGTGGCATACGGAGCTCCATCGCAGTCTTTAACACTGGTAGTAGCATGCCGCGACAGCGTGGACGTGAACCGTATGTGCAATTGACGGACTTTGAGCGAGGGCGTATAGTGGGCATGCGGGAGGCCGGGTGGACGTACCGCCGAATTGCTCAACACGTGGGGCGTGAGGTCTCCACAGTACATCGATGTTGTCGCCAGTGGTCGGCGGAAGGTGCACGTGCCCGTCGACCTGGGACCGGACCGCAGCGACGCACGGATGCACGCCAAGACCGTAGGATCCTACGCAGTGCCGTAGGGGACCGCACCGCCACTTCCCAGCAAATTATGGACACTGTTGCTCCTGGGGTATCGGCGAGGACCATTCACAACCGTCTCCATGAAGCTGGGCTACGGTCCCGCACACCGTTAGGCCGTCTTCCGCTCACGCCCCAACATCGTGCAGCCCGCCTCCAGTGGTGTCGCGACAGGCGTGAATGGAGGGACGAATGGAGACGTGTCGTCTTCAGCGATGAGAGTCGCTTCTGCCTTGGTGCCAATGATGGTCGTATGCGTGTTTGGCGCCTTGCTGGTGAGCGCCACAATCAGGACTGCATACGACCGAGGCACACAGGGCCAACACCCGGTATCATGGTGTGGGGAGCGATCTCCTACACTGGCCGTACACCACTGGTGATCGTCGAGGGGACACTGAATAGTGCACGGTACATCCAAACCGTCATCGAACCCATCGTTCTACCATTCCTAGACCGGCAAGGGAACTTGCTGTTCCAACAGGACAATGCACGTCTGCATGTATCCCGTGCCACCCAACGTGCTCTAGAAGGTGTAAGTCAACTACCCTGGCCAGCAAGATCTCCGGATCTGTCCCCCATTGAGCATGTTTGGGACTGGATGAAGCGCCGTCTCACGCGGTCTGCACGTCCAGCATGAACGCTGGTCCAACTGAGGCGCCAGGTGGAAATGGCATGGCAAGCCGTTCCACAGGACTACATCCAGCATCTCTACGATCGTCTCCATGGGAGAATAGCAGCCTGCATTGCTGCGAAAGGTGGATATACACTGTACTAGTGCCGACATTGTGCGTGCTCTGTTGCCTGTGTCTATGTGCCTGTGGTTCTGTCAGTGTGATCATGTGATGTATCTGACCCCAGGAATGTGTCAAAAAAGTTTCCCCTTCCTGGGACAATGAATTCACGGTGTTCTTATTTCAATTTCCAGGAGTGTATTTCAGGTTCTACTTTTGCATATTTCAACGTGTTGTGCTGGAAATGGGTCGTAGCAGTGGACGCATATTTAAAAAAGTGACGAAAACTCGAATTCCTCTTGTAAAAGGTACAGAAAACTTAAATAATAATGTTACTGATGCTGTTCCGAAGTCTGAAGGACAATTTTCGTAAAGTCACTGAGATCATTAAATTAAATTAGTGAAGGATTTGCTGATACTGTGTAAAGTGCCAAAGACGAGATTTCCAGTGGATTCAGTTTAGTTGGCTTAGAAATACTTGGCCATATGATTAATGTTACATGCGCAATTGGTAATTGTCGTTCAAAGGGCCTTAGGCTGTATGGTAACAGTGTCCCCAATAATTGTGAAGATAGCTGCGTATGATGGCTGTCTAGTGTTCACTAGTACACATGTGGGTAGGATTAAGGGCCTGCAGGTACATTCACATTGAAGATATACAGAAGCATCGATGAAGCGCAACTGAACAAGGCAGCAGAAGAAAAAATGCAAAAGTTCGCTAGCCAAAGGAGGCAGGGGAAGACATTACTCGAGAAAAACGAGGAAGAAAATAAAGATTATGGGTGTGGACAGTATTAGTCACTAGAGGTATAGCAATACTGCCAGAAACTGAAATAAAAACTTTAAATGCGAATTACCACAAACAGATGTTTCTGAGCTACAACCTATCTTTTATCGGGAACTATGAAATCTAACGTCCTGAAATTCGGCATAGTTGTTAAGAATACTTAATGAGTAACCATACGCAACACTTTTTGGTTATCTTTTCTCTGCGAAAAGTTTTCTTTTAAAACTTGAGGAAAATAAAGTAGTCCGAGGTAACTAAAAATTAAAAAATTAATTTCAAAGTGTTCCATATGTTTTATTATCGTCTTATGCAGATGTAAACTGAGAAATTCCAGTCTTATTGCTTGATTAGTTTACGAGAAAAGGTACATTATAGAAGCAATAGTAATTAAAATTTCCAATTATTAAAAATGTGTCGTATCTCGATGCGTATTTTCAAACCAAAATTTCTCAGAATATCAGGCATTATGTTGTACCGTACTTAATAGTTTCAAGTTTTGCTATTTTAGTTTTAATATTTTTGAAGATACACTATGTGATCAAATGTATCCAAGCCCCAAAAACATACCTTTTTCATATTTGGTGCATTGCGCTGCCAGGTACTCCATAACAGCGACGTCTGTAGTGATGTAAATGTCGTGCGACTCGGGCCGCCCGTTGGGTAGACCGTTCGCCGGGTGCAAGTCTTTCGATTTGACGCCACTTCAGCAACTTGCGCGTTGACGGGGATGAATTGATGATAATTAGCACAACACGACACCCAGTCCCTGAGTGGAGAAAATCCAAGACCTAGCCGGGAATCGAACCCAGGCCCTCAGGATTGACATTCTGTCGCGCTGACCACTCAGCTACCGGAGGTGGGCAGTTGTGATTAAACATCGTGAGAGAACAGAATGAGGCGCTCCGCGGAATTCATGGACTTCGAACGTGGTCAGGTGATTGGTGTCACTTGTGGCATACGTTTGTATGCGAAAATTCCACACTCCTAAACATCCCTTGGTCCACTGTTTCCCATGTGATAGTGAAGTGGAAACGTGAATGGACACACACAGCACAAAAGTGTGTGGGCCGACTTCACCTGTTGACTGAGAGAGACCGGAGATAATTGAAGAGGGCCGAACTGAGTAATAGGCAGACATCTATCCTGACCATCACACAAGGATTCCAAACTGCATCAGTATCCACTGCAAGTACTACGACAGTTATGCGGGAGGTAAGAAAACTTGGATTTCATGGTCGAGCGGCTGCTCATAATCCATCATTACGCCGGTAAATGTCAAACGACGCCTCGCATAGTGGAAGGGACGTAAACATTGGACGATTGAACGGTGGAAAAACATTGTGTGGAGTGACGAATCACGGTACGCAATATGGCGCTAAGATGGCAGGGTGTGGGTGTGGGGAATGCCCGGTGAACGTCATCTGCCAGCGTGTGTAGTGCCAAGAATAAAATTCGGAGGCCGTCGTGTTATGGTGTGGTCATGTTTTTCATGGAGAGGGCTTCCACCCTTGTTGTTATGCGTGGGACTGTCACAGCACAGGCCCACAATGATGTTTCAAACACCTTCTCGTCTCCCACTGGTGAAGAGCTATTTGGGGATGACGATTGAATCTTTCAACACGATCGAGCACCTGTTCATAATGCATGGCCTATGGCGGAGCGTTTACACGACAATAACATCCCTATAATAGACTGGCCTGCACTGAATCCTGACCTGAATCCTACAGAACACCTTTGGGATGCTTTGGAACGCCGAGTTCGTGCGAGGCCTCACCGACCGACATTGATACCTCTCCTCAGTACAGCACTCCGTGAAGCATGGGCTGCCATTCCCCAAGAACACTTCCAGCACTTGATTGAACGTATGCCTGCGAGAGTGGAAGCTGTCATCAAGGCCAAAGGTGGACAAACGCCATATTGAATTACAGCGTTACCGATAGAGGGCGCCACAAACTTGTAACTCTTTTTCAGCCAAATCTCCGGATACTTAAGCTCACATAGTGTATATGTTTATGTACAACAATGCATTTTGCCCTATGTCTCTCCTTATTTTGTTCAAGAGCGAATACTGACACTATGGGGTGCCACCTGGGGCGTCTGGTGGACCGATCGTATTATCAGCTGCTGGTCTATATAAATTAATATGCTGTGAGTCTCTAATACTCTACATTTACTAGTATGGCTCTACAGCAACCTCTTTACCTTCCATGTTTTCAGAGGTGGTAGTGTGCACCAAAAGAAGGAAAAGGGTGTCCAGTAAAAATGTGCTCTAAACTGGACACCCTTAAAGCTATGTGGACATGAATATCTCAGCTTCTGTGGAATACATCTCTTCTATTGAACAAGTCACCATGACTTCAGTTATGGATCTTACAGCCCTTCATGTTTTGGTCCATGCTACTACCTCTCAAAATAAAGGAAGACATAGAGCCTGCAGAAGAACAGATTTGTTTCACAGTATTGAAAGTGAAGAAGTGTTCATAGACCCTATGGTATGCGTTTTAGAGCCCATATTTAACAGAGTCTTCTGCTTCCACTATCGTGTTCTTTCAATTGGATGCGTTTTCGCCCATTAGTTATAACACATCTAGTATACTTCCTCCAGCACGCTGTTGATTTCACAAATGAGTCGGTTTTAGACAAAACTTATTCTTGGCCTTTTTCGTATAGACACAGGTAATCCTTCTGCAAAGCTATTAAATGTTGATATCAATTACAAATGGAACCGTTTATTTGAAACTAGAAATGATTAAATACTTACCATTCGCAGCTGTTGGCTATGAATGACTCCTTCTTAGAAAAAGTCATTCAGGTGTTGCTGTCAATGTTAAGCCGTGTTTGTGATATTAATATCCTCCTGTACAGGGAACAAGAATTTTAAACGGCAGTGTGTCGATTAGACATCAGTTAAGAACTTTGTGATGCGTTCACGCATCGCGAATGCTGACGCTGAGTGGTACAATCGTTGTCGCATGGACCACTCACGGGAACCACCACTGACAGAATCTCACAGTATGACTGCCATGATGTTTGCTATTGTAGAAAATAATATAAAGTACTGCTGATTAATTTTCTATAGACTAACAGAAAGAACACAGTGAGCCTGTCTAACTGAGTCCAGTGCACCCTATTCCTATAAAAATTAAGTTTACCTGTCATGTGTAGTTTTATAATGTTGATATCCCTTGACAGGTGCATGGGAAGGTCCTTATTGGTAATCAGACCATTACGACTCACTATAAGAAAAACATTCGAGATGAGCGTCTTTTGCTCCTGATGAAAGCGGCCGAGTTTACTTGGCTCATGGCCGAATTCACGAGTCTCAATTCATTTTAAGCACATTCCAAAATATTACTTTCGGCTTGAGTATGCTTACCTTACCTCTTACTGAACAGGAAACGTGAGTTGACGAATTTGGATTCATTTGTTATTTGCTAGATGCATATTATTATAAAATACGTCGGAGACCAGCGCGCTAGATCATAACTTCATTAGAGCCGCATGTGGACCGGGGACCGCAGTTGTCGACCACTTGTCTACGTCACTAAATGGATAACATTGTCAGCCAGTTCCAACTGTCGTATCTAATATCTTCTAGACGACACAAAAATTTGTTTTCAGTATTTTTCATAATTACTAACCGAATTTAAACATTTTGAATGCTATCATAGTATACTCATTCACACAATAAGTTGAGTATTGAAGTTAGAAACTGTACAAGTACACGTCTTGGGGCAGCATAACACACGAAGGGCCAATTACACAGACAACACTCATCCACTACATATAACTTCACATCTTCGTGACACTTTCCCCTTGATATCACTCACAAAAAAATCTGGATAAATTTAAATTTATTGCTTATTACATTATCGCTGTTCACTGTTCATGCAGTAAACCTTCAGAACCAGAAATGATGTTTTAATTTATTATTTCTTTGACATTATGTCATTTTGCAAGTATCCACAATAACCATTCATTGTTTTGCAAAATTATATCCTTAGGTACCACATAGTGTAGGAGATGCGTAAAAAGAATGCATATTCAAATTTCGGGCTTGCAGCCGTTGTTTTTGTTGTAGTCTTTACTCCTGAGACTGGTTTGATTCAGTTCTCCATGCTGCTCTATCCTCTGCAAGCTTCTTCATCTCCCAGTACCTACTGCAACCTACATCCTTCTGAATCTGCTTAGTGTGTCCATCTCTTGGTCTCCCTCTACGATTTTTACCCTCCACGCTGCCCTCCAATACTAAATTGGTGATCCCTTGATGCCTCAGAACATGTTCTACCAACCGATCCCTTCTTCTAGTCAAGGTGTGCCACAAACTCCTATTCTCCCCAATTCTATTCAACACCTCCTGATTACTTATGTGATCTACCCTTCTGATCTTCAGCATTCTTCTGTAGCACCACATTTCGAAAGCTTCTATTCTCTTCTTGTCCAAACTACTTATCGTCCATTTTTCACTTCCACTCCACTCCATACAAATACTTTCAGAAACGACTTCCTGACACTTAAATCTATACTCGATGTTAAAAAATTTCTCTTTTTCAGAAACGCTTTCCTTGCCGTTGCCAGTCTACATTTTATATCCTCTCTACTTCGACCATCATCAGTTACTTTGCACCTCCAAATAACGAAACTCCTTTACTACTTTAAGCGTCTCATTTCTTAATCTAATTCCCTCAGCATCATCCGACTTAAATCGACTACATTTCTTTATCCTCGTTTTGCTTTTGTTGATGTTCATCTTATATCCTTCTTTCAAGACACTGTCCATTCCGTTCAACTGCTATTCCAGGACCTTTGCTGTCTCTGACAGAATTACAAAGTCATTGGCAAACCTCAAAGTTTTTATTTCTTCTCCATGGATTTTAATACCTACTCCAAATTTTTCTTTTGTTTTCTTTACTGCTTGCTCAATATACAGATTGAATAACATCGGAGAGAGGCTACAACCCTGTCTCATTTCCTTCCCATCCACTGCTTCCCTTTCATGTCTCCCGACTCTTATAACTGCCACCTGGTTTCTGTACAAATTGTAAATAGCCTTTCGCTCCCTGTATTTTAACCAATCCACCTTCAGAATTTGAAAGAGAGTATTCCAGTCAACATTGTCAAAAGCTTTCTCTAAGTCTACAAATGCTGTAAGCGTAAGTTTGCCTTTCCTTAAGCTTTCATCTAAGATAAGTCTTAGGGTCAGTATTGCCTCACGTGTTCCAACATTTCTACGGAATCCAAACTGATCTTCCCCGAGGTCGGCTTCTACCAGTTTTTCCATTCGTCTGTAAAGAATTCGTGTTAGTATTTTGCAGCCGTGACTTATTAAACTGAAGTTCCGTAATTTTCACGTCTGTCAACACCTGCTTTCTTTGGGATTGGAATTATTATATTCTTCTTCAAGACAGAGGGTATTTCGCCTGTCTCATACATCTTGCTCACCAGATAGTAGAGTTTTGTCAGGACTGGCTCTCGCACGGCTGTCAGTAGTTCTAAAGGAAATTTGTCTACTCCCGAGGCCTTATTTTGACTTAGGTCTTTCAGTGCTCTGTCAAACGCTTCACGCAGTATCGTATCTCCCATTTCAACTTCATCTACATCCTCTTCCATTTCCATAATATTGTCCTCAAGTAGATGGCCCTTGTATAGACCCCCTATATATTCCATCCACCTTTCTCCTTTCCCTTCTTTGCTTAGACCTGGGTTACCGTCTGAGCTCTTGGCATTCATACAAGTGGTTCTCTTTTCTCCAAAGGTCTCTTTAATTTTCCTGTACGCAGTATCTATCTTACCCATAGTGAGATAAGCCTCTACATCCTTACATTTGTCCTCTAGCCATCCCTGCGTAGCCATCTTGCACTTCCTGTTAATCTCATTTTTGAGGCATTTGTATTCCTTTTTGCCTACTTCATTTACTTAATTTTTATATTTTCTCCTCTCATCAATTAAATTCAATATCTCTTCTGTTACCCAAGGATTTCAACTAGCCCTCGTCTTTTTACCTACTTGATCCTTTGCTGCCTACACTACTTCATCCCTCGTAGCTACCCATTCTTCTTCTTCTGTATTTATTTCCCCCATTCCTGCCAATTGTTCCCTTATGCTCTCCCTGAAACTCTGTTGAAATTCTCGTTTAGTCAGTTTATCCAGGTCCCATCTCCTTAAATTCCTACCTTTATGCCGTTTCTTCAGTTTTAATCTACAGTTTATAACCAATAGACTGTGGTCTATTTGCTACCATGCAAGCCTATAAATGGGAAATTTAATAACTATCTCCATTAAGACATCGATATTTTTTGAATATTTTTCGAGAGTTTCATATTCCTAGCACATCTAGTTTTGGAAAAAAACTTCTAATAAGGCAAAAAAAAAAAATGAAAAACCGACTTAACAATGTTTGCAAGATAATCATATTTGAATTTACATCATCTTATTCAGCATTTAAAATATACCAATATTTTTCTGCCTGAAATATAGTACCAATTTTTAGACATCTATTTTTAGTACATTAAGTCCACATAATGTTGTCTTTGAGCATGTAATCGAAATTAAATTACTTAGTCTTTCGTTTGCATTCTGTGGTTTCTCATGAAGATACATTCTCAGTAAGTCAGGATTTTCAAGAAACCTAAAATTCGGCTTAGTTTTATTTGTAACAGGCCCTGGTAGCGAATTCTTATATGAACACATTTCATGTCTTAGATTGTATACACGCCGCTTGTATTTCGGGCATGGATTATGCATTGCCATTTGGTCTGAAGTGGTCTCGGAATTTATACTGTATATAATATTAAACTGCTCTTGAGTTCGGAAGTTACGTATTAAATTAAAGATAATACAGTATCTTGAACTGCACATCAGTGCAGCCCATGTAAATTAAACAACAACGAATCATAACATCATAAATCGCATTTTTGTGCAGCAATCACAAATAATATAGAATGGTTATGAACACCAGCCAAAAGAATCTAAGGAAGTTACTCACAAATATTTTGAGCAGCAAAATTGCCTTATGATCATGGTTTTCACACTGTTGTTGTTGTGGTATTCAGTCCAGAGACTGGTTCGATGCAGCTTGTAAGGTGTCAAACAAATAACACACCTTACACTTAATTCCTGAAACGATTCTGGTTAACTTGATATGTCACTCAACATAGTTATGTGAAAATGTACGAATTTTATTGAAAGGCAAAGTGAAGCGTGTAAACAAACCGACATCTCGTGAATATTAACCACTAACACTCACACTAGTAATTGCATGCAAGTAATTTTTCCCACCTGTGCTATGAGATACAGTTCTGAGGGAAAGGAGAATTTTATGACTCCACGCCGCTCCATGTGGCTGGAACCCTCGCCACGCGATACCTAGCACACACAATGAGACGCCGCTGCGACCGCGTAGGACGCCGACAAAAGCAGTCCTTGTCCCTGCTTTTAACAATGACCCTTCGGAAAGCCTTTCTACAGGAACATGGCAACAGATCGCAGATAAACGTCTGGAGAAACCCATCTCAAAACATTAGTGAGTCACTGTAGCCACGTGAGTTAAACCTCGCATGAAAGAAAAAGCTATTTATCTCAGTCTTATGGAGCAGACGTTAAACTCTGCCCTACGAAAGAAACGACAGAGTAGTTGGCTTCTTCTCTTTCAGAAAATCGATGTTTGAGCAATGCGACTCACTCTGCACTGAGATGATGCGAGAGTCATTATATGAACACAGGCTCATTCATGTTCACTCATAAGGAGTGAAAATTCAAAGTCTCATAGTATGGAGAACCGCACCGAGCACTTACAGTTCCTGCTTGCGAGCGAGTTGAGGGCAACGACGTACACTCTATTCCAGCCAAATAGCGTGCACTGTGCCAATTACCTTAGCTAGGGAATAAATAGAGATCTCAGCTGCAGAAAAGACATAGGAAATGTATCAGCTGGTGTTTAACAGTTGATAGAGATTTAGAATTGATTCTCAGACTCACAGCTCGTGCCAACAGCCATCACATCCGCGACTGATGCAAGGTAATCACACATGGTCGCACTATACAAACAAGTGATATTCAATTGACATTCAGAACTGTGGTCGTCTCCATCTCTCATAATTTTCGTACATTCAACCATGACCTGTAGTTAAAAATATTTACATTGTCCGGCTTAATTGAAGCAGAAGCACGAGTTGTCCAATCTAACAAAAATGATTGATCAGCCAAAGTAGAGTGTTTCATACTATGGATTGTTGAACTGTTTTAATTGTATACTTCTTTTTGATTGCTCTTTACTGAACCCCATTCACTTTTGGATACTTTCATTGTGCATTTTGGAGTAATTGATATCTCTGGCCCCAGTTGTACTTATTTTGTTTGTAATTTTATCGACCCCCCAGACATCGTCATCAACCATCTTACCATAAAAGAACCATATCATTGTTAGGAATTTCGCTCCACGGTTATGAACACCCAGTATCAATATTTTACCATCCTGTATGTAATTTTGCTTACTTGGCTATGTGATGAGGTCATACTTAGAGTAAAAATTAGCCTTAATAACGAAAAATCTGAACTTTTTCACTTTTGTGCTAACATATAGTTACAACTGAACCCATACAACAATTTATGCTCGCAATAACGTTTGCTTTACAGGGAGTGTAGTGGATCTGACATTGAGATGACTGTCTGATTACATCACTGTCTGTACTGATGTACTTTTCTGACCTCTGCATGCGTGAGATGGTATCTTCCTACTTTGCAGGCCGTAGGTTCAGCACCACATTCCTAAAACACTCTCAGAGCGCCCTTGCGCAACTGTGGTAGGAAGATAGATCAGAACCAGTCACACATGTGTTAGAAGCTCTCCATGCAACTACATCCTGTGTAAGGTACTTCATCTCTGAGTAACTGCTGCAACCTACAGCCTTCTGAATCTGCTTAGTGTATTCATCTCTTGACCTCTCTCTACGATTTTTACCCTTCATGCTTCCCTCTAATATTAAACTGATTATCCGTTGATGCCACAGAATGTCTACTACCAACCGATCTCTTCTTCTAGTTATGTTGTGCCACAAATTCCTCTTTCCCCATTTCTATTCAATACCTCCTTATTAGTTGCATGATCTACCTAGCTAATCTTACATATGCTTCTATTCTCTTTTGTCTATTTATTCTACGTGTTTCACTTGCATACATGGCTACTCTGCACACAAATATTTTCAGAATAGGCTTCTTGACCTGATGTTAACAAATTTCTCTTCCTCGGATACGCTTTCTTAGCATTGCCTGTCTACATTTTTTTATCCTCTCTACTTCGGCCATCATCAGTTATTATGCTCCCCAAATAACAAAACTCATCTACTACTTTAAGTGTCTCATTTCCTAATCTAATTCCCTCAGCATCACCTGATTTAATTCGAATACATTCCATTGTCCTCGTTTTTGTTTTGTTGATGTTTATCTTATATCTTCCTTTCAAGACACTATCAATTCAGTTCAACTGCTTTTCCAGGTTAACTGCTGTCTCTGAGCTCTTGATATTCATACAGGTGGTTCTCTTTTCTCCAAAGGTCCCTCTTATTTTCCTGTAGGCAGTATCCATTTTATCCCTAGTGGTATATGCCTCTAAATCCCTAGATCTGTCTTCTAGCGACCCCTGCTTAGCCATTTTTCACTTCCTGCCAGTCTCATTTTTGAGAAGTTTGTATTCCTTTTTGCCTGCTTCATTTACTGCATTTTCTCCTTTGATCAATTAGATTCAATATATCTTCTGTTACCCAAGGATTTCTACTAGCCCTCTTCTTTTTACCTACTTGATCCTCAGCTGCCTTCACTATTTCGCCTCTCAAAGCTCCCCATTCTTCTTTTACTGTGTTTCTATCCCCCGTTCTTGTCGATCGTTCCATAAAGCTCTCACAAACTTTCTATAATCTCTTGTTCTGTGAATTTATCCAGGTCCCAAATTTTTAAATTCTCACCTTTTTGCAGTTTCTTCAGTTTCAATCTACAGTTCATAGCCAATAAATTGTGGTCATAGTCCGCATGTGAAATGTCTCACAATTTAAAATGTGGTTCCTAAATCTCCGCCTTACTATCATGTAATCTATCTGCTACCTTCGAGTGTCTCCAGGCCTCTTCCATGTAAACAACCTTCTTTCATGATTCTTGAACCAAATTTAGCTATGATTATGTTATGCTCTTTGCAAAATTCTACCAGGTGGCTTCCGCTTTCATTCCTTATCCCCATTCCATTTTCACCTACTGCTTTTCCTTCTCTTCTTTTTCCTACTATCGACTTCTAGTCACCCATGACGATTAAATTTTGTTGTTGTTGTTGTCTTCAGTCCTGAGACTGGTTTGATGCAGCTCTCCATGCTACTCTATCCTGTGCAAGCTTTTTCATCTCCCAGTACCTACTGCAACCTACATCCTTCTGAATCTGCTTAGTGTATTCATCTCTTGGTCTCCCTCTACGATTTTTACCCTCCACGCTGCCCTCCAATACTAAATTGGTGATCCCTTGATGCCTCAGAACATGTCCTACCAACCGATCCCTTCTTCTGGTCAAGTTGTGCCACAAACTTCTCTTCTCCCCAATCCTATTCAATACTTCCTCATTAGTTATGTGATCTACCCATCTAATCTTCAGCATTCTTCTGTAGCACCACATTTCGAAAGCTTCTATTCTCTTCTTGTCCAAACTATTTATCGTCCATGTTTCACTTCCATACATGGCTACACTCCATACGAATACTTTCAGAAATGACTTCCTGACACTTAAATCAATACTGGATGTTAACAAATTTCTCTTCTTCAGAAACGCTTTCCTTGCCATTGCCAGCCTACATTTTATATCCTCTCTACTTCGACCATCATCAGTTATTTTGCTCCCCAAATAGCAAAACTCCTTTACTACTTTAAGTGCCTCATTTCCTAATCTAATTCCCTCAGCATCACCCGACTTAATTAGACTACATTCCATTATCCTTGTTTTGCTTTTGTTGATGTTCATCTTATATCCTCCTTTCAAGACACTGTCCATTCCATTCAACTGCTCTTCCAAGTCCTTTGCTGTCTCTGACAGAATTACAATGTCATCGGCGAACCTCAAAGTTTTTATTTCTTCTCCATGAATTTTAATACCTACTCCGAATTTTTCTTTTGTTTCCTTTACTGCTTCCTCAATATACAGATTGAACAACATCGGGGAGAGGCTACAACCCTGTCTTACTCCCTTCCCAACCACTGCTTCCCTTTCATGTCCCTCGACTCTTATAACTGCCATCTGGTTTCTGTACAAATTGTAAATAGCCTTTCGCTCCCTGTAATTTACCCCTGCCACCTTTAGAATTTGAAAGAGAGTATTCCAGTCAACATTGTCAAAAGCTTTCTCTAAGTCTACAAATGCTAGAAACGTAGGTTTGCCTTTCCTTAGTCTTTCTTCTAAGATAAGTCGTAAGGTCAGTATTGCCTCACGTGTTCCAGTGTTTCTACGGAATCCAAACTGATCTTCCCCGAGGTTGGCTTCTACTAGTTTTTCCATTCGTCTGTAAAGAATTCGTGTTAGTATTTTGCAGCTGTGACTTATTAAGCTGATAGTTCGGTAATTCTCACATCTGTCAACACCTGCTTTCTTTGGGATTGGAATTATTATATTCTTCTTGAAGTCTGAGGGTATTTCGCCTGTTTCATACATCTTGCTCACCAGATGGTACAGTTTTGTCAGGACTGGCTCTCCCACGGCCGTCAGTAGTTCCAATGGAATATTGTCTACTCCGGGGGCCTTCTTTCGACTCAGGTCTTTCAGTGCTCTGTCAAACTTTTCGCGCAGTATCGTATCTCCCATTTCATCTTCATCTACATCCTCTTCCATTTCCATAATATTGTCCTCAAGTACATCGCCCTTGTATAGACCCTCTATATACTCCTTCCACCTTTCTGCTTTCCCTTCTTTGCTTAGAACTGGGTTTCCATCTGAGCTCTTGATATTCATACAAGTCATTCTCTTATCTCCAAAGGTCTCTTTAATTTTCCTGTAGGCGGTATCTATCTTACCCCTAGTGAGATAGGCCTCTACATCCTTACACATGTCCTCTAGCCATCCCTGCTTAGCCATTTTGCACTTCCTGTCGATCTCATTTTTGAGACGTTTGTATTCCTTTTTGCCTGTTTCACTTACTGCATTTTTATATTTTCTCCTTTCATCAATTAAATTCAATATTTCTTCTGTTACCCAAGGATTTCTACTAGCCCTCGTCTTTTTACCTACTTGATCCTCTGCTGCCTTCACTACTTCATCCCTCAAAGCTACCCATTCTTCTTCTACTGTATTTATTTCCCCCATTCCTGTCAATTGCTCCCTTATGCTCTCCCTGAATCTCTGTACAACCTCTGGTTCTTTTAATTTATCCAGGTCCCATCTCCTTAAATTCCCATCTTTTTGCAGTTTCTTCAGTTTTAATCTACAGGTCATAACCAATAGATTGTGGTCAGAGTCCACATCTGCCCCTGGAAATGTCTTACAATTTAAAACCTGATTCCTAAATCTCTGTCTTACCATTATATAATCTATCTGATACCTTTTAGTATCTCCAGGGTTCTTCCATGTATACAACCTTCTTTCATGATTCTTAAACCAAGTGTTAGCTATGATTATGTTGTGCTCTGTGCAAAATTCGACCAGGCGGCTTCCTCTTTCATTTCTGTCCCCCAATCCATATTCACCTACTATGTTTCCTTCTCTCCCTTTTCCTACACTCGAATTCCAGTCACCCATGACTATTAAATTTTCGTCTCCCTTCACAATCTGAATAATTTCTTTTATTTCATCATACATTTCTTCAATTTCTTCGTCATCTGCAGAGCTAGTTGGCATATAAACTTGTACTACTGTAGTAGGCGTGGGCTTCGTATCTATCTTGGCCACAATAATGCGTTCACTATGCTGTTTGTAGTAGCTTACCCGCATTCCTATTTTCCTATTCATTATTAAACCTACTCCTGCATTACCCCTATTTGATTTTGTGTTTATAACCCTGTAGTCACCTGACCAGAAGTCTTGTTCCTCCTGCCACCGAACTTCACTAATTCCCACTATATCTAACTTTAACCTATCCATTTCCCTTTTTAAATTTTCTAACCTACCTGCCCGATTAAGGGATCTGACATTCCACGCTCCGATCCGTAGAACGCCAGTTTTCTTTCTCCTGATAACGACATCCTCTTGAGTAGTCCCCGCCCGGAGATCCGAATGGGGGACTATTTTACCTCCGGAATATTTTACCCAAGAGGACGCCATCATCATGTAATCATACAGTAAAGCTGCATGCCCTCGGGAAAAATTACGGCTGTAGTTTCCCCTTGCTTTCAGCCGCTCGCAGTACCAGCACAGCAAGGCCGTTTTGGTTATTGTTACAAGGCCAGATCACTCAATCATCCAGACTGTTGCCCTTGCAACTACTGAAAAGGCTGCTGCCCCTCTTCAGGAACCACACGTTTGTCTGGCCTCTCAACAGATACCCCTCCGTTGTGGTTGCACCTACGGTACGGCTATCTGTATCGCTGAGGCCCGCAAGCCTCCCCACCAACGGCAAGGTCCATGGTTCATGGGGGGGATTAAATTTTAAGTATTCAAATTCAGTTTACAAATTACGTTGTTTTTTATAAAAGGAAATAACCATGTTCTCATTATCAATAACAAGGTACTCACAGTGTTTACCAGGGTGGTTAGATCGTGGTACCAACCTTTCTGGACATGCTACAGATGTGCCTGTCAATTCGACACCAGTTCAACCAGGCGGCTGTTCTAGCGCATGAAGAATGTGAAATACCACTCACGAAGCGTCGAAGGGGTTGACTAACACTCAAACGCTAATCAGCCACCGGAAAGATTTGGTGTCGAGGTTTTTGATGATACGTTCCTAATGTGCACAACGAAGGTGCGTGGGCGGCATTGAGGGTGTTTGTGAACTGGGGGGTCTTACAGGGCGTGATTTATTGATATACATGTTAATGTTGCATTCTCGCGTGATCAAGCTACAGGAGCACCGGCAGCAGTAAAGTTGCTACTTCGGATCACGGTCAGATTTCGTCAAACGCTTTTTAACGACCTCTAGTGATTTCAAAATGTACATGAGAGCAAAAATTACTGTTGCGCTGCACTCCACAGCATGCGATCACATTCAATGGGTATGCAGCCCCACAGTGTCATTGGAGAAGGGTATCATCAGTCTTTTGATTTCAACGACGGGTGTCACGGTTCCGACTTCCATTGCAAAGTCGTGAAAAGAAGAGGAGAAATGTGGGTGGGAGGGGCTGTGACGAATTTCTCATTGCTGACAAGTCCACGGTGGCAGTGGATAGAATTTTTGTGCCAATGTGACATCACCAACGCACCTTTCATTTGACATGAGTCTCAGTTGTGATCTTTTTCCCGCATGCGTCTAAACCTCCCTGTTTGAAGGGTCAACGAGCCCGAGTGTGAGGTCAGATGGGGCTAAGATTTTGCAACACCTTTGAGCCAAATTTCAAACGTATGTATCGCAATGGGAGGCAATTACAGGGTTTCGAAAAAGTGATCTTTCAAGTCTACTGCGCAATATAGGTAGTCGGCAGCCAAGGCCAGTCTCGGCAGTGGCCGGAGTTGGTGTTCATAGATCTTATGAACATGTCTTGATTTCTCTTCAGTTACGTTTCATTATAAAGTGCAAAGTTACAACTGGCTCTCTAGTGTATTATCTTCTCGTAAAGACAAATTAATCGTCATCCAACAGATTCTCATCTTCCTTTTCCATTCTTCACTATATTATTTATCTCAGCAAATTTCCTGCGTGAACTCTTACGTTCATTGTGTAATAGAACTCGCACTTTTCCACTCTTTCTATCTCCCGAATAGTGTGAATTGTAAAGAACGAACCTTGGAGAAATTAAAAAAGTGTGGCAGATGGCTTATAGACGGATTGTGATCGGAATTGAGACTACATGTGATACACCGAATTCAGGTATATCTGATCTTGCACGTACTCAGGTTGCCACGGAATTGTCACTTACTTACTTTCAGAATCGCAAAAGTAAGCTTTCACACTCATAGGTTGATCAAAATTTTACGACTTTTGTAATCACGCTGTGGAGACGTGCAAACTATATAAGGAAAACAATGAAGACATTCTGCACAATTTTGTCGTAAAACTATTTCTCTTTAAGAAGGGAATTACATTGCAGATCAATCAGTTGCATCTGACCTAGCACAGGGGCGCTTTCATCTGAAATAGAAACGGCCTCGAGAACAATTAGAAACCAAGAATAAGACTGGCAGTGTCCTCATACCGTTTGCAGATTTAGAGTTGTAATTTTTTCAAGGCCACAATGAATTTATCAAACGTTGCGCTCTCCTAAACAACAGTGGGCTTAATAAAATGAAAGTTTTTTCTGGTCAGAATTTGACCCGTCCACAATGTGATTTCCTATTTCAGTGCACTCGCGGTCCGCCCCGGTAGCTGAGTGGTTAGCGTGACAGACTGTCAATCCTAAGGGCCCGGGTTCGATTCCCGGCTGGGTCGGAGATTTTCTCCGCTCAGGGACTGGGTGTTGTGTTGTCCTAATCATCATCATTTCATCCCCATCGACGCGCAGGTCGCCGAAGTGGCGTCAAATCGAAAGACCTGCACCAGGCGAACGGTCTACCCGACGGGAGGCCCTAGCCACACGACATTTCCATTTTTTTTCCAGTGCATCTGCGTCAAATAAGATGTTAGTAATTTCTCACTGTAAATAAAATGGGTTACACTGAAAGATCAACAGTTCCGTTTCAGCCGCGCTCGCGAGTGGCCGCTGTTAACTGTTGCGCTGCACTTTAGTGTTTACATCGCTGTACTTGTGCTCCGCCGAGTGCCGTCCGTCCGTTAATCTCCGTGTTCGTTCCTGTTCCTTGTGATCTGATCGCTCTTTCTAGTCTTGCTGCTGCTATTTGGAATTTCGCTTGTTTAAACGAAATTGCTTCGCTGAATTAACCATGGCAACAAACCTCAGGAAGAATACTCTGGTATTTGCTTTTGACAAGGAATCCCGTCCTGTTCAGCTGACATCCCTGGAAATAGATGACTGGATTACACAGGTATTTGGTCTAAATTCTGAAACCGTTCATACCTGGCAACTGGATCAGGAAAAATACTGTGTTTTTGTCAAGTTAATCAGTGCTTCGACTGTTGATAAAGTGTTACGAAAGTGGGGCTATGAAGTAGATTTTGTGCATAGAAATGGTTATAAAAGTAAGGTTTCCATCTATAGAGCGGACATTCATTACAAAACCGTTCGTGTCTTGAATCTTCCCATTGAAATTGAAAATGATAAGATTAAGGAAGCTCTTTCAAACTACGAAGACGTTAAATCATTTGCAAATGAAAGATGGTCGCCTCGCTTTAAACTGCAGTGTTTTAACGGGGTCCGCTGTGTAGAGATGGACGTTAAGACGAATATTCCGTCTCACATAACTGTTTGTGGGTATGAGGCACAAATTGTTTACACAGGTCAGGAAGCTACATGTCGTATATGTAACGAAACCGGCCACTTCATACAGGAATGTCCGCGGCGAACTGTTGTTCATAAAAGTAATTTGATACAGCGTCGGAAGTTTACCGTAAATGATCTGTTACCAAAGAATAGCCCGGAACAACTGGTTGAGGATGTTAACGCAACGGGCCAAGCTGATGTCTCACTTCACGATAACAGTCAATTTCCCCCGTTAACAACAAAAGGAGACCCTGTTGCCACTACTCGTGAAACTGAAACGCAACCGAAGAAACGACTTCTGGAGATAACTGATAGTTGTTCAGAGGACGAGCTGTCTTGTCCCACACCCTCACTTCGCAAGCAAAAACAGTGCGATGAGGAGGCAGAGGAACCTGAAGGTAAAATGCGAATGGAAACTAATGAACAGAAAGATAATACACATACGATACCAGAAAATGAAGTGGGTGCAAGCAGCATTAATTTGCAAGAAACAACAGCTGCAGTTGCCGATTGCAAAGATCAGAATTTATCTGTTAATAAACAAATTCAGGGAGAGGCTGCAAAACTGCAGTCTCCATTTGTTTCCCTCGATCAGAAAGTGAGTGAAATTAATAAAGAACGAGGAAGTGGTGGCCAAACTGAAATCACGGTCAACACCTCAGGGCAGGCGCCGGCAACCGAAATTGCGAAAGCGTCTGCTGCTGCTCCAGATAAGCCGCGAAGTAAAATACCGACGCAACCAAATGAGAACGTAGCTCGTAATCAAGGGAAGGGAAAATCCGGTAGGGGTGACCCAAGCCCAAAGAATGTTCAGTCCGAAACGGTCGTACACGAATCACTGGAGGAAAAACCAGAAAGTTTACCAGGAAATCAGTCTGCTTGCGTTACAAGAGAAAACATCAGAAGTAGAATAAAACGGGACAGTAACTAATAAACTGATTAAAGTGTTATTCCATGTTCAGCCTTCCGAGAAAACTGTTACAGCTTAACTGAATCCTGAACCACAGGAAACTAAATTAGTTCATCAAAACAACTACATAGTGACAGCACAATGACGCAGTCTTATTCTGTCACCACTATAAACATAAATAAAATCACGACCGGTTTGAAATTATCGGCCCTTAAGCAATTTTTGTACGAATCCGCGACTGATATTGCCCTGTTGGAAGAAGTTCTAATTTCGGATTTGGTAATTCCCGGTTTTGTCAGTTACATAAATGTGTCTCCCGAAACAAGTGTTGGAACAGCCATTTTGGTGAGGGAAGGGATTACAGTAAGCGAGGTGGAACGACTGGAATCCGGAAGGGGAATAGGACTAAATGTCTATGACGTCACTATCATCAACTTGTACGCCCCTTCAGGAAGTTCTCATCGAGCTGACAGGGCACGTTTCTTCAAAGATGACCTGATATACTTGTTAAGGAAATCGCCAAGACAGTTATTACTTGGAGGTGATTTTAATTGTGTTTTAAATCGAAAAGATCAGTTACCTAATTTTAATTTCTCAAGTGAACTAAATCAACTAGTTACTGGTTTAGAATTAAAGGATATATGGGAAATCAAATACCCCTCCACTGTTGAGTTCACTTATGTCACGGCAACATCACGTAGCAGAATTGATAGACTATATATTTCTAAAAATCTTGAAACTTCCGTGACAAAAGTAGAAACCATTCCTACGTACTTTTCAGACCATTCAAGTGTCTTAGCTTGCATAAATCTAACAAGACAGACGGTTCGCCGATTCAAGAATCAGTGGAATTTAAACACTTCCTTGTTAGTAAATCATGATTTAGAAGATCTGATTAAAGAAACATGGGCAATATGCCTGCGAGCCCGTAGTAGATATGCCACTGCTATTGACTGGTGGGTTAAAATAGCAAAGCCAAAGTTGAGGAAAGTTCTTATTCAATACAGTGCCCAGAACGCAAGGGAAGTGAAATGCACTATAGAGTATTACTATTCTGTTTTGAGAGATCTACATGATCAAGTCTCTGCAGGTTCCTCACTTCGAATAGCAGACATCAAAAAAGTCAAAGCCAAGTTATTTAATATCAAGAGAAGTCAAATGGAAGGGTTGAAAATAAAATCTAAGGCAAATTCGGTGTCAGAAGATGAAACTACTTCCCTATATCATTTAGTGAAGCATACGAAAAACGGGAGAAGGACTTTTATTGATGAAATTCGAAGAAAACACGGTACGATTCTCAGAACCCAGCAGGATATCATGGACGAGATTTATCGCTATTATTGCGAGCTATATTCTGTACATCAAAGTAGAGATGCTTCCTTGGAAGAATTCCTTTTCATCCTAGTCCCACAGCTGACAGAAGATGACAACGAAAATTTTCTCGAGGTTGTCAGTAAAGAAGACGTGTATGAGACTCTGTGCGCCTCACCACCAAAAAAATCCCCAGGACCGGATGGTCTGCCAGCAGAGTTTTACATCCGTTACTGGCCAATACTAGGTGCGAAAATCACGGACGTTGTAAATGAGGTTATTCAGGGTAAAATGATTCCGGCTGAGTTTAAGGAGAGTAAAATTGTTCTGGTGCCAAAAAAATAATGGAAACAAAGATTTAAATAATTTTCGTCCAATTTCAGTGCTGAATTCTGATTATAAATTAATAGCTAGAATAATAAACAAGAGAATTTCATGCCTTACAGATAAAATTATTAGTCAACATCAGAACTGTGCGCAAGGCAGAACCATTTTTCAAAATCTAGTGGAATTCAGAGATATCATTGCAATAACTTCTGTAACAAATATAAAGTGTGCCTTATTGTTTTTAGATTTTTATAAAGCTTTCGATGTAGTAAATCATGAATATCTTCTACAGACATTGAAGAAAATAGGTTTCAACGATAGGGTCATACAGTTGATTAAGAACATAGCAACTGGAATAAATGCTAAAATAGCGGTGAATTGTCAACAATCCAGGCCGATGCAAATACAACGAGGTGTTCCTCAAGGAAGTCCTCTGTCCATGTCGCTCTTCGCCATTTCGCTGGAACCTTCCCTCCGACATGTCCATGCTAGATTAAACGGCTTAACATTATCAGGAAATAAAACAGTTACAAGAGCCTATGCTGACGATATAGGGGTCATTATAAGGAATAATGACGAGGTAATCACGCTAGCAACAGAGATTGATTCGTACTGTAGAGCATCTGGAGCCAATGCAAACGAAAAAAAAGTAAGATTTTAAATCTCAGAGGTTTTAATAATATCAACGTCGAGTGAGCAAAATTAGTCCGACAACATAAAACACTTGGGATCACCCCGACAGCATGCCCTATGAAAATGACGTCTTTAAATTGGAAAGTTGCAGCAGATAAAGTGCAAGGAGCCATTGTAGAGAATTTAACTCGATATATGAACCAAGTTCTAAGAACACAGTATATCAACTCATGCATCCTTGCTAAGGCTTATTATACTGCCCAGCTGTTTCCAATACCGAGAATGTTAGCGAGGAGAATAATGTCCAAAATCACCAACTTTTTGTGGAGAGGTGAAGTGTTCAGAGTACCTGCTAAAGTAGCCACTTTAGATCCTGAAAATGGTGGACTAGGATTAACTGATATAACGGATAAAGCCTCTGCTCTTTTTATCAAAAGGCAAGTTAATTTAATAAGAGATTTGCGAGAAAGCATAACGAGCCAACTTTTCGAGATCATTAAACCTCCAAACCTGCTTCCCCCGATTAACGTGCAGAATATCAACAGTCGCTTACAGCACGTGAGGATTTTCTATGTTGAGTTTAGTTATGTCAGTGTGGAGCTCAGGCAGTCCCGACACTTAACATCGAGAGCCATAATGCGTGAACGAAAGGAAAGCGAAGGAAGAAACAAAATAGAACGACAGTTTCCAAACATTGAGTGGACTGAGATTTGGAAAAACATTAGTTGTAATGTGCTCACGTCTAATATAAAAACGTCATGGTATAAGACAGTTAACAACATAGTTAGCACCAATGAAAGACTGCACGCAATCGGACTCTGTGAAACAAATTTATGTCAACAATGCAATCTAATTGACACGGTAATTCATAGATATACTTGAAGTGGTCAAATGAATAGTTGGAAGTGGATCCAGGAGCAAATATCTCTGATTACAAGAACATCCCCTGAGTATATATCGCTGTCATTAATACACAGGCCTGAAGCAGGCCATTTCCCAGAAGCAAAAAATTACGCTGTTTACTGGTTGCTGGGATATTTTGTTAACTACGTCCTTAACAAATTAGGATCCGATAGCATCATAGAGTTCAAGGTACACATGCTGTGTGAATTCCACAAAATTAGAAGCTATTTGAATCATAAGAAAAAGTTCGGTAATATGTTAAAAATTGTATTTGAAAGAATGGGCATTGGTTAATATAAAAAAGAAGACTGTGTTGACAGTGATGTATTGTAGTTACCTTAAGGATACTATTTAAGATTTTACAGTATATTTATGATGTATGCCTTTTCTACTTCAGAGAGTAGGTTGTGAAATTTATAAGCTAATGTACAGAACTTATGTGACATTGAGGTTGAGTGTCTAATAGTGTCAAAATACAAAAATTAAAGGTGCATTATTGGCTCAAATTAGAAATTTGGAAATAGACAGTTTTTATAGAAATGTCCTTGTCGATTGGTTAAAACCATAAGATTCTATTTGATAAATGTAATATTCAATGACTGGCACATTGCCCTGTTCATTTTTGCACTGTGATGTGTAAGTCAGTTTCGCAGTGAAAGACTGATTATATAGATCTGATCACTTCAGATACTTAAGGCTAGTCAACTTTATTATATATCTCCTTTCTGCCATTCTCAAGTATTTCAGAAATTGTCTAATACGATTATTCAATTGTTTAATATTTAAAATGATCCCACTAACTTGCTTATATCAATCATAAAGAAATTATGCTTCTGTAAAGATTGCAGCTCATGTAATTCAAAGTGCAGATTTTACATCTTCAGATTGAAGTTTGAATGTCTTTAAAAATTTTTTTTCTGATGTTTAACTTAATTCTTTCTGGTAATTAGTCAGTAACACAATCTTCTGTTGTCTTTCCTTAACGTCAGCGTAATTGAAATGATCAAACCGTTTTGTTTAAATAACTTCATGTATGTATAACTTACTATGTATCTGGAATGAGTAACATTTTTTTAAATAAATGTTTTATTTTTAAAAAAAGTGATCAGCGTGACAGACTGTCAATCCTAAGGCCCGGGTTCGATTCCCGGCTGGGTCGGAGATTTTCTCCGCTCAGGGAATGGGTGTTGTGTTGTCTTAATCATCATCATTTCATACCCATCGACTCGCAGGTCGCCGAAGTGGCGTCAAATCGAAAGACCTGCACCAGGCGAACGGTCTACCCGACGGGAGGCCATAGCCACATGACATTTCCATTTTTTTTCCAGTGCACCCGCGTCAAATAAGATGTTAGTTATTTCTCACTGTAAATAAAATGGGTTACACTGAAAGATTACGTGTAGTATGGAACGTGTTTGCTGCGTTGTGAACGTTTTTCATCAGAATATTCGTGTGCGCTGTGGCAGTCACTTGTCACACTGAAAGATCTGCAGTCACTTAGCTGTTTCTTAGTGCGATATACCTGTGAGAAGTAACTGCGGGGCGTATGTTGAAGGGCTGAACGAGCTTTTCCAGGCTTTACCCAAACGGAATGATGGGTGTCGTATTTCCTTTAGATACCTCGTGGTCACAGCGCAAGGGCACTCTTTTTCCTCCTGCTGTGACAACAGGCTGTGCCGATTTCATTCCTAGTACAGACGCTCCGTTTTGTGTTAGCGAGATGGGCACACTGCACACGCACTGCTAAGGATTATGGTGAGGTTATTG
Organism: Schistocerca serialis cubense; assembly: GCF_023864345.2. Lineage (NCBI taxonomy): Eukaryota > Metazoa > Arthropoda > Insecta > Orthoptera > Acrididae > Schistocerca > Schistocerca serialis. Next base: position 195,720,610 of record NC_064638.1, on the reverse strand, counting down.
CTGGTCTTGCATATCTGCGCTGCATTTACTTGATTGTAAATTACGTAACGCTTAAGATAATGAAGAATTAGTTTCATTCGACGATACAATTTGTACTCGTATATGGAGTGATGAATGTTAGGCATCTGTTGCCGCTTTCAAGTTCTTTAGGACCAGTCGGGGCAATATCCAGTCCTAATCTAATCATCCAAAGATTTAGATGATTTTTTAAGGCTATTCCACTCATAAAATGTTGCAGCGATTAGTAATAACAATATTTTTATTTAACTTTCCCTGACGTAGCTGGTGGGGACATAAAAAATGGCTCTGAGCACTATGCGACTTAACTTCTGAGATCATCAGTCGCCTAGAACTTAGAACTAATCAAACCTAACTAACCTAAGGACATCACACACATCCATGTCCGAGGCAGGATTCGAACCTGCGACCGTAGCGGCCGCTTGATTCCAGACTGTAGCGCCTAGAACCGCACGGCCATTCCGGCCGGACGGGGACATAAAACTGCAATAGTCTGTTGAATTGTGTTTGCCGAGGAGGCATGCCACGCCGTGTATGAGCTTTGATGATTATATGGCATTTGAGAACATCTGGCTTTTTACGAATTGATTTTCCTCCTCCAGGTGCTTTTTTAACGATTCTTTCCACATATTCCACTTCTCCAGATGTACTGAATCAACAATAGCGTTTCGGAAACGTAATCCATTTCGTTTTTAAATTGTATTTAAAGCTAGGGTGAAACAATCAGAATTAAGAAATTCTCACGATTTTTCAGTGTAAGAATTTTCAAATGGTTCAAATGGCTCTGAGCACTATGGGACTCAACTGCTGAGCTCATTAGTCCCCTAGAACTTAGAACTAGTTAAACCTAACTAACCTAAGGACATCACACACATCCATGCCCGAGGCAGGATTCGAACCTGCGACCGTAGCGGTCTCGCGGTTCCAGACTGCAGCGCCAGAACCACGCGGCCACTTCGGCCGGCTTAAGAATTTTCAGTTTTGTAGGTAAAGTATGTGTCGCTGTGGACCTGCGAGACACGTGCACGCGTTAACGGGATCATGGAGATAATTTCTCTTACCACACAAGCTCAGGGGTTCTCAGACTTTTAGGCAGCATAGACCGAAGATAACGAAAACTTTTGCATTGAGCACACTTTACCTATAAGATACAATTTGCCACAGACACAGTCGTTAGATACATGAGGCCCGCGGTTTGGCTTCTAATATACGTTTTGTCTTGTGCTACTATGATTAACGACCCTTACGTCTGTTGCGGTTTGCCCAAGTTCTTGCCACACCGGAACTTCAGTCGTCAACGTCCGATTGCCTACACCACGTGCGGGTCAGATGCGATATGAAGGGCTAACATTTCAGGGCGCGATAGCAGAGACATAATCTCATATGAACTCTCAGGATGACGTTAATTAAACTGGGGCAGGCTGCTTCAGTGCCTCTCAGTGTTCATCGAAAATACTAACTGGATACCATAGAATGTCTCTGTTCTAGAGACAGACTCAGAGAAGAATGGAGGCTTTAAGTTCCCTCTTGTCTCTTTGAAGTCGATAAACATCTGTTGCTATTTTTCATTTGATTTATACTCTGTTGGTACAGGGATAGATTTAGCTAATGGACCGTGACTGACTTTCTACGCTTTTGCCCGTGAAGAATTGTTTTAATAAGTGGACCCAGTTTCGCTTTGATAAGTGAGACAACCTTTATTAGTATAAGACGCTATGTCACTAATTTGAAGACAATGGGTCGTGCGATTTGACAGCAGCTACCCTGGTACTCGTGTAAGTACCAGAAAACCGAAGTCTCGACACACACACAGGGATTTCAGATGCCGTTCCCCTAAGTACGAGCCCGTTGTCTGAACCACTGGCACTGCTTCGCTCGGTGTGACAACGACGAGACTGCAATTCTGGTATTACTGCACACAAAAATTCTCCTGATCGGAACACTGGAAACTAAAGTTAAACATTGGTAAGATTTAGGTTTCTCACCTTGACTGAACCGGTCACCAGGTAACTGCAGCTTTAAAGATCAAATCTGTGCTTCTGCAAAAAAGTAGAATCAATCACAAATCCGAAAATCTCAACCACCTTTCGAACGAAACTTGCCCACTTCTGTACATGAAAAGGTTCATTGCACTGATTAAAATCTCAAGCACTGAGAATTTCAGAAATCTGTTTCATTCTTAATTCGGTAAAATACAAATTGTCCATAGCCGACTTAATATTGGTTAAGGTTCTGAGCACTATGGAACTCAACTGCTGAGGTCATTAGTCCTCTAGAACTTAGAGCTAGTTAAACCTAACTAACCTAAGGACATCATAAACATCCATGCCCGAGGCAGGATTCGAACCTGCGACCGTAGCGGTCTTGCGATGCCAGACTGCAGCGCCTTTAACCGCACGGCCACTTCGGCCTGCTTAATATTGGTTAAGAACAAACGTAAATAGATCAGTCCCGTGCGGTTTTAGATGTAAGGCTTGTGCTTACCTCGTGACACTGGTGTCAAACAATGTACATCTGTGTGTTATAATTGGCATACGTACATGTTGCTGTCCCATAATTCAGAAGATTCGCTTATTTGCTTCGCCTCTTGCCGGTATACTTTGAAGGCATATAGAAACAGTTGCAGGAAATCAAGAAGAAAATGCAGTATTTGTGAACAATTTATTTACGTTCGTTTCTTTTCTTACAAAAAAAAAAAAAAAATGGTTCAAATGGCTCTGAGCACTATGGGACTTAACATCTGTGGTCATCAGTCCCCTAGAACTTAGAACTACTTGAACCTAACTAACCTAAGGACATCACACAACACCCAGTCATCACGAGGCAGAGAAAATCCCTGACCCCGCCGGGAATCGAACCCGGGAACCCGGGCGTGGGAAGCGAGAACGCTACCGCACGACCACGAGCTGCGGACTCTTTTCTTACATTGCATATTCTCTTAAAATAAACGAAAAACGTGCTTATACCAATTATACTTCCTTTCCATATAAAGAATAATTACATTATTTCGAGGCATGAAAATGGAAGAGACTGAGGAAGTTGGCTGTGACAAGTGCTATACATGACAGACTTATTTTCAGTGATCAACAACAACCCTATGTTCATTTCTTTAGATAGCCGTGTTGAAGCAGGACGTTTGTCGTTAGAAACAGACCTAATGAAACTGTTTCGAACTCTTTTTCATTCTGGACTTCATTCATTCAAATAACGGAACAGTAGCCGAGCTGAGAGAGCAAGACACATTTATTTTGATAAGTAATATGGACAATTTAGATGTGGATATATTTTTTTATAGTGTCCATTGTGTGGTACAATAATAAAACTTTAGTATCACCATTGCACTTTAACATGTAAGTTACATCAGTACTGCCAATAAGCAAGCAAAGTGGCTTTTTTTAATCTCAAGAACCACTGAGTTATGACAGTTGTGCCACAAGAGCTTGACATTTGAAATTGTCACATATCTTGATAAATAATACAGACAATTTTATTTCGTATCGAAGCACGAATATTTTTTTTTTTTCAGAGAGCTGTTGTTTTTCCTGTGTATGGCGATAAGCAACCTGTGTCTGTAGTGTTTTCGAAATCTTTGTGTATCTGATAAATAATTACATTCTGATGCGAGGAATGTTTTTTTCAAGCCATCCAGCTTTCTTCTGTGTGTGTGTGGAACCTTAGTCCATCATTGTCTTTGTCCATGTTGTACATTTGTATTTTGTGCATTATGAAGGTCTCCTTGCGTATTACGAAAATATGTAATTTAAGTGATATAACACGTTAAAGTTCTCCTCAAAACGCTTTCTTCTCTCCTAAAGTGGTGCTTCGTAGGTTCATTCGTCTTTGTCCATGTTACATGTTGACATCTCCTATCTGGTGCTTCACGGTTAGTTCTCGGCATTATGTAGTAGCTGGTTACAGAAAGGAAATGAAATACTGTCTGCAAACATTTTAGACTACACTTGCGCTACAGTTCTGATCAGGAAATGCCGCAGGCTTCCTCGAAAATTCGTTTATGTAGACTAGTGGAACATAACCTCAATTAGGCAGAGATCAAATGTAATGAAAAGGAATATTAGATACTGATTACGATTGATTTCGTTTTTATGGTACAGAATGTATTGCGGTACATTATTCGTCCTTAAAAAAGTGCTTGGTGAGACGAAGTGTTATTGAGAATCTTATTCAGACGTCAGGTGCTCGTAGTTCGATGTTTGTACAATATGTAACAGTCTCAAGTAAGCCTAGTATAGAAATATCAGTGTCATTTCAATATTCTGACACGTATTTGAAACGTGCAGATGCCACTGTAATACTTCATATAATCATCGTATGTGTAGCTTTTGTATTTTGTGACATATATTTCAGTTATGGAAAAACATGTTACACCCAGCATGTACTTTAATGGACATTTTGAACTTGAAAACAACATTGTGACACTTGACATAAACATTGTGTGCTGTTATCTTATTTCTTCCTAAATTGGTGTTTGTCACCTTTTTCTTGCGCACAATCTCATTTAGGCACAGGATGGAATATCAGCTGCCTGGTTAGCACGGTATTTAAAAAGAGAACATGTCATTTGTACATTTATAGAAAACTTTAAACGTGAGACAATCGTAAACTGAAGCCTTTACGTATTTTAGATACGAAAGTAACATTGTAACAGTTGAAAAAAAACAGCGTATTGCTCTCATATTTTTGACATACATTTCATGACGCACTTTATGTACACTGACATAGAAACAACACTGACATAACCACTATGTGTTAGAGATTACATATATCTGATAAGTAATGTGTTGTTATAGTACAACCAGTAATTCACACCACTTTCAGCCCATGAGTAACTCTCAGATATTATTGTTTAGACGAGGAAATAGCATTTATATAACCATTGTGTGTGCTTACACATTTTTGACAAATAATACAGACATTTTAGAGATGCAAGTACTTCATTTCATTGCTCCATTATGCTTTGCACCTAGTGATGTACATAAATCGAACAGTGTTCACTGACAAGGCCAGTTAACCTGAAATTTATGGAAGCATGCGGGTTTTTTTAGCCCAGACATATTCTAAGTCATCACTTTTGCGTATTTTTGATAGATAATAGTATACTATGGAACATGCGAGGGATGATATCTGCATTCTGATTGGCTGTTCCGCTTTAATGGCTGGTAAAGTACGGGACTGTACTTGCAAATTCTGAGTGTGTGTACGTATGTATGTGTGGGAGAGAGAGAGAGAGAGAGAGAGAGAGATGGTTCAAATGGCTCTGAGCACTATGGGACTTAACAGCTGCGGTCATCAGTCCCCTAGAACTTAGAACTACTTAAACCTAACTAACCTAAAGACATCACACACATCCATGCCCGAGGCAGGATTCGAACCTGCGACCGTAGCAGTCGCGTGGTTCCAGTCTGAGCGCCTAGAGAGAGAGAGAGAGAGATGTATTTTTCTGTCGAGGCAAAGTATTTGTTGATTAGGTAGAATTTTCACTGATGAATCAGAATTGTTTTGCTGTCGTAACTGTGTATGAGTTTTCTGCTGATGCATCATTTTACTACCATCATCTTACTCCTGCATACTGGTAACACGCATTGTGACGTCATGTGTTCAAGTTCAATGAGTGCCCAGGATGTTGACCGGGTTCACGATCAGTCAAAGTGTACCACAGTCATCATAGTATTCCTACTAGCATACCAAAGACGTAAGCAGATCTGGTTAATATGCGGAGAAGTTGGGATCACTTCCAAATACTGCCTGGGTTTTATTGTTGTTATCAGTAATGGAGTGGGGAGCACTTAGTCATGTAAACTGAGGAGCTACTTGAGTCCACGAGCATTGTGTTTTCGACAGTGACCAGATTTTTTGGAGCTTCAGGAAAATGTTTTTAATATTTCTGCGGTTTTTTTCGAGGATTGATAGAGAATTCAGTAAATGTTAACATTTTGCAGCTGATAATTCTCATTCGCAACACATGGAATAAAAGAGGGTGCAGTCAATAATCAGATGACGATAGAATTAATGTTTAAATATTTTTGTATATTATAAATATAACACAATCATTTCTTGTCTATATGCATTGACGTGAGACAGGTTTTGCATGAAGGTTCATCGTTTGGTAACAAATTCCTGCTTTTCCTGTTGGTATTGCATTTCACCAAAACGTGAGAGATCTGTCTCTGATGTTGGAAATGTAGTAACGGAGTGGCGGCCGGGTTTTTTGGCCAGTTGATGGCCAATTACTCTGAGTGTCCCCTGCAACACTCGGCCGCAAAACGACCATGTTAATCGAAAGAGCAGCGCTCATTAAAAGTGCGGCTCTTATCGCTGCCGCGTTAATTAGATGTGTGCTCTAACTGGAAAACAATTAGCTGTGTGAAGTGAATCGCATCCTGCGTACCACTTTTTGTAATCGCCCGAGAGCTCGCTTTCATGGAGTTGCCATTTATCCTATAAAGCTGACTTCTGCAGTGGGCGTACATGCGGGCTTCGATAGCTGTTTCCCAAAATGTTACGGCATTTTAGGCCCTACTGTGTACAGATACATTTTATTCAGCGGACAAATTTGGGGGGCACTAAAAACAAGCAAGATATGCAATTGTACAACCACACGCCACGATGTCATTTGTTGCACTCAAATCTGTAACAGAATTTCGTGTTGTGCATTTTATGGTAGGAAACGGACCTCAAACAATAACAGTTTAGTACTGTCGTAATCAAACGGCAGGTACCTTCATTAAAGGCACATCGGAATCTGACTTCAAACAGAATCGTGCAAGACAGTATTCTTAACTGACATAGCTGTTTTGTACGGGATCAGGTTTGCTTTTACCATGAACTTATTAGAACACTCGATTATTCTATACTTCTCCTGTAATGATGTTGGTATAGTGACACTGTCTCATTCCAATCAATGAAATGAGAGATACGTTGGCGAAATAGTCAGTTTCTGATTGAACAACCGTCCATGTAGGCATCTGGACTACTGGTTACCTTGGAAAAAAGGGTTCCAAAGGTAAATACCCAAGCTACAAGGACGTCCAGACACGATGGCGACCAGAAATATATATGCTGCGACGTTACTATGACAAGAAGCTCATGACTGTTTTGGGTAGTAATCTGACAATCTGTACTGTGCAAAGTTGCACGTCAAACTGTCCCGTATCACATTACCTATTAGCAACGTGTGAAATGTTCAATGATTTGTTAGAACGAGGCCTTATTGCGCCAGCTCTGTGCTACAAAACTAAACTAAACTCCTCCCGAACAGGCCATGAAGGCCCAACGGTACCGACTGGCCGCCGTGTCATTCTCAGCCCACCGGCGTCAGTGGATGATCTTCTGTCCGTATGTCTGTTTAGGAGGCCGGAACCGCTACTTCTCTGTCAAGCAGCTGCTCAGTTTGCCTCACAAGGGCTGAGTGCACCCCGCTTGCCAACAGCACTCGGCAGACCGGGTGGTCACCCATCCAAGTGCTATCCCAGCACGCTTACCTTCAGTGATCTGATGGGAACCGATGTTACCATTGCGGCAAGGCACTGGAAGTTTCACGTCGATTTCATGTGAGCACCATAGATTATTTTCTGGTGAAAAGATCTGGGACACATTCCAGTAGAAGAACTACCTACTTTTACAAGAAACGGGCTGTGTTGCCAACGATGTAGAAAGAAAAATCCCTAATGACCTAGTTTTCCTACATTTAGGGGTACGGCTGGGGCCGCGGGATGGCGTCATCAATGGTTGTGGGGGATTGTTACCACCGTCACATGGAAGAGGGTGTTCCTGTCACATCGTTTTCTGCTAACTTTGTAGAAAATAATCCCCTAATGACCTTTCACTTTTGGGTTGCCCACATGTACAGGGTAGGGATACGACGCCGCAATCTGAGATTACGAAACCTAATATGGCGGTCGTGACAAACACAATCATCGAATATTGCCCAAAAAATCCGTCTGTGCTAGGGGAAAATTTAAAAAGCCATGATGGCACGGCTAACCTAGTTATTCTTTGGAACCTCTCTGGCGTCACAATTCATGTTCGTTACACGTTCAGAAATTTCCGATCGATCAAAATTCGTAAATCGGTGCCATTTCAAAAACATCCTAATGACCTGCTGCTACGGTCACAGGTTCGAATCCTGCCTTGGGCATGGATTTGTGTGATGTCCTTAGGCTAGTTAGGTTTATGTAGTTCTAAGTCTAGGGGACTGCTGACCTCAGATGTTAAGTTCCATAATGCTTAGAGCCATTTTTGTACCAGATAATGGCGCAATAGCCGGAAACCGGATTATGAAATCATTAATATCGTAGAATTTTACATCAGTGTTGTGTGTGTTTTCATTCATAATGCGTAAAAGTGGTATTCCCCCAAGAGTGAGTAATGCTGTGAGTAATATTTGCGGTGTGAGGTGTTGACTGCCACTTAATTAACGAGGCCTGCGACAAATTGTTCCACTGCCCAGCGCAGACGCTGCATTAGCTGGTCTGGCACTCTCGACAGTGGAGGTGAATAATATATGACCGAAAGGGATCAGTAGCAGTTTTAATTTTGTAGCAGCAGCTAAATTGTCTCATTAACGTGATAACTGCCTCTCTAAACTCTGATGGTTACCTGACTTCAAAAGGAGCATCATCTGTTAATTATGACTGACATCATGGTACAAACGGGGAAGTTACTTTCCTGTTCTGCAAGGAATATGCCTTTTGGAGACTGGGTGACTGATACCACATTTACCTCCAGTTTCAATAGCACAGTAGAGACGGCTCGGAAAAAGGGACTGTATTCAAATAGATGTAGTAATTTTGATAATGGGGTGTGATGTATGTATTATCTCTTTCGTGAGCAATACAAGTTTGAGACCTTCTCCCCTTTGTGCGTTATGCTTCAACTTGAAAAAACCGCTAAAAATGTCACTTTTACAGTTTTTCTTCAATAACTCGCTTCCGGTGCCTTTTAGGCAAAATTGTGCCATTATAAATTCTGAAGACCGTTAAATTTCCTGCATGCTTCAAACTAGCGTGTTGTTGGAAATTCGGAACAGCTACTGAAATAACTACTGAAATACGCAGCTGAGAAAAATCTTCAAAAATGTCAAGGAATCGCAAAAAGGCAGATGTGTCAGGCGTTTCCCCTCAACAACTTTTTTTTTAGTGTAGTTTCGTGCACAAGACTAATAAACAGTGCTGTAGAGGAGTCAATTTCCTCCAAGATTTATACAATATATATGTAATTACTTCCTACATATGCCGAGAAATCTGCATTAACAATGTGAGTGAAAGTAGCTTTAAAAGTGAAAATGCCATCCTCAGTCAAACGTAGTAATCCTGAATGTAGTATCATCTTTAAGCCATTAAGTGTGCAATATATACATCTAGTTCATGAGATTCATGTAATATCTAGGTAACGAGTTCGCAAACGGATGAAGTCCACATTTGATTCTGCCTTTTCGTCTTTACCAAGTGACTTAGAAACGAGAAGGAGCAAAACTGATATAGTAAATAGTGGTTACCCCCGACAGAGAGTTCACTAGAACCGAAATAAAAGGGCTTATGCTATACTTAAAAGATCTGTGACCTACGTACAGTGACATAATGGTCAAAATGCTGTGGTAGTTTTCGATAGGTACCCACAGAGTAAAAGGAGCACAAAAACACCAAAAGAAGTCGTAGTTCTAGGCTACAATCTTGTGCATAAGTTCTTTTGAGGGTTCCGCAGATGGCAGGGGAAGATTTGTTGTTGAATTAGAAAAATACTCACCTCAATTCACCTCATTGCATCAAGTGATTTCAGCAAGCACAAACAGCCACCGAACAGGAAACAAAAGATAAAGATCTGGTAATTGTGAAAACTGCCATTTCGTTGTCTTTTGAACACGATTCTGTCGTTGTCTGTAGAAAAGAGATTGATCCCAATCTTTTGACAATGACTTTTAAAGACTTTAACGCCACATTATGTAGTTTTTTGCAAATGTGGAAAGGATACCATAGGGGATGCTCAGTATTCCAAAGCGTCACTCAGATATAAAGATATTGTGGGAAACGCTCTATTCCTCCACGTGGCAAGTGGTAGCAGAATCGTCTCCGCTCTGTTTGGACAGCGAAAAACTAAATTTTGCCCCACACTTAAAGAGTGATGCTTCCTACCACAACAAAGTTTCAATATTCAAAGATCCCAGCATAAAGAGAAAAGATGCTGGAATCAACTGAAAATATCTTTGTTGCACGTTATGGAGTTGTCTAGACCATTTTTGCAGATGAGCTGTGATGTGTTCGCCTTTCTGAAGCGCTAAAAATTATCAAATTCGATCCGGCTCGCCTTCTCCAACAAGTGATTCAGTTCAATATCATGATATTGAACTTATAAGGAAATACAAAATTGGATGGGGGTATGTAAAAGACGCCCACAAGTGGGGCTGGAAGAAGCATGTTGGTGGTCTAACGGCAGTGCCAATGAATAAAGAATTTGCTTCACAGTCTTTACTGAACATGATTTCAGGCCAATGCAAAAAGAATTGTGGCAAAAATTGCAGCTGCAAACAAGCATGCTCCATTGTATGCGTTCATTGTGCATTCCAATCATGCGGTAATGCACTGGAGGTTAAATTAGACATGGAAGAAGAGGAGTTACATGATCCGCTGCCTATTGGCCGAAGAGATGAATTGTACACATTAACCGCATATGAGAAACCGCACTGAGGAATTATATATATATGTACAGGGTGAGTCACCTAACATTACCGCTGGATATATTTCGTAAACCACATCAAATACTGACGAATCGATTCCACAGACCGAACGTGAGGAGAGGGGCTAGTGTAATTGGTTAATACAAACCATAAAAAAAAAAATGCACGGAAGTATGTTTTTTAACACAAACCTACGTTTCTTTAATGGAACCCCGTTAGTTTTGTTAGCACATCTGATCATATAAACAAATACGTAATCAGTGCCGTTCGTTGCATTGTAAAATGTTAATTACATCCGGAGATATTGTAACCTAAAGTTGACGCTTGAGTACCACTCCTCCGCTGTTCGTTCGTGTGTATCGGAGAACACCGAATTGCGTAGGGATCCAAAGGGAACGGTGATGGACCTTAGGTACAGTAGATACTGGAACAGCACTTATATATATATATATAGGTTGAAAATTCGTCAGTTTCAGTTTTTGTCATATGAGGTTGATGTGTACAATTCATCTCTTCGAACAATAGGCGGCGGATCATCTAACGCCTGTCCGCCTCCGTAGCGTAGCGGTAGCGTTACCGCCTACCACACAGGTGGTCCTTCATCATCGTTTTCATCGGGATTGACTCGCAAGTCGCCGATGTGGCGTCAACTAAAGAGGACTTGCAATTAGGCGGCCGAATTCCCCCGAATGCGGCCTCCCGGCCAACAATGCCATGCGATTATTTCATTTCATGTGACACCTCTTTTTCCATGTGTAATTCAACCTCCAGTGCATTACCGCATGATTGGAATGCACAATGAACGCATACAATGCAGCATGCTTCTTTGCAGCTGTATTTGTTGCCACAAATCTTTTTGCTTTGGCCCGAAATCAAGTTCAGCAAAGCCTGTGAAGCTAGTTCTTTATTCATTCCAACATGGTAGAAGACGAATTAGATTATCAGCTGTTTACTGGCCGAAGCGATGAATTGTGCAGCTTAATCACACCTGAGGTAAAAGATCAAAAAATGATAAATTTTTAACTTAAAACTTTGTATATAAATCATTTAAATAAAATTTAACGTCTACTTCTAAACTTTATTTTCATGAAGTATGTATATTTAAAAGTATTGACCACTGGTCTTTTTCTTTTCCAGAAATACTTGTCAGCCTGGAATTACATGAATCTCACGAACTACTTGTGTATATTGTACACATAATGGCTTAAAGACCATATTACATTATTTTTGACTGAGGATGGTATTTTCAGTTTCGCGTCCATTTGCACTAAAATTGTTATGCAACATTTCTGACCGTGTATTGGGGGTAATTACAAATATTTTGTATTAAACTTGAAGGAAATTAAATCCTTTACAACATTATTCATTATGTATTGTGCACAAACTGCACTGAAAAGGAGTTACCAATGAGGAACTACTGACATATCTTACTTTTTCAGGTTTCTTGATAGTGTTGCATATTTTCGCAGCCTTGTATCTCAGGAAATTTAACACTCTTTAAAATTCATAATGGAATATTTCTACCTAGTATGCACTGTAAGAGAATTACTGAGGAAAATCTGAAAAAAGTGACTTTAATTCACGGTTGTTTCGAGATGGCGGATAACGCACGAGGGGGAGAAGGTCTAAGACTTGGAGTTTTCACCGTTATTCCTGGTGTCAGTTGTTCATTGTATCAGTTGTTCATGTGACCACCCAGCAATAGGCCTCCATCAACTTGCTCGTGAAACGCACACAAATAAGGATGCAATGGGGAGAGTTCTAGTGGCTCAGGTATTACACACCTGTCACGAAGAACTTGCGGAAGCACTAGGATCAACAGATTATGAGCCCCGCATTCACTTCTGTCAATAGATTTTCCACTGCAGAGATGTAGTGCTCAACTTCGTACAGTCTGTATTGTCCACGGATGAGGCCTCATTCACCAGTGGTGGTGTTTTCAACAGCCGTTAACAGTCGTGTCTGGAGTGAAGACACACATCACTGGGCAACAGAAACAATTTTCTGTCAAGGTATGGGCAAGTATTGTTCAAGATCAAGTAAGAGGACCCTCCTTGGTACCTCCTTGTTTGACTTGTCCACGATTCCTGACAGGTGCGCCACCATAGACGTTCTACAGTTGAAACAAGAGGCGATGGGGAAACGGGTGCGGCGGTCTTTACGAGTGTCAATGGGCTACGTTCTTACACATATTTTGTTTGCGAGAAAACAGACAGACTCAGAAATTCTCCTTGCAAAAATACTTAGTTTGAGAGTATTATTATACGAGGCACTTCTTTTCTTAAATCAGGATGGTTTCATTCAGTATCTCGATACACCGTTTTATTTCCCACAATTTCGGCCACTAAACTCTACCTTTGGGCATAATCTCCGTTGAGTGCAGCGGTCTCACGCCGTGTTACTGGGGAGGGCTGTTGTACCCACAAGGTACTACGCTACTGGTCGACGTCGGAGCCAACGCTTCAATTACCTCCCCATCATCCGCTTACTGCTTCCTGCGGAGTGTGTCCTTCATTGGGCCAAACAGATGGAAGCCGGAGGGTGCGGGATCCGGGCTGTAAGGTGTGTGAGAGAGAACAGTCGAATGAAGTTTTATGAGCTTCTGTCGGGTGCGCAGACTTGTTTGAGGCCTGGCGTTGTCAATGTGAAGGAGGATTTCGTCTGCATTTTGTGTCTGAAGTCATTTCAGCACTGAAGGAATCACAACTGTGTGCGGCTGCCCGGCACGCCGAAGATCGGACAGGTTTGCGTCATCTTGTTGCAATGTGTAGATACGCCTCGACCAAAGACTCACCGTGCTTTTGTACACTGCTACGTGTCCGTAGGCATTCAGTTAGCGGATATTAACATCTGCGATGCTCTGGTTTCCCACCCAATGAAACTCAATGACAGCTCTCTACTTGCAACGCATCTCCGTTGCAGACACCATTTTGAAGGCTAGGTATAGTGTCACCTCCTATCGGAGATTTATGAAACTATAGGGCTGAAGCAGAAATATTCCACAATGTGCCACTACAAATTCCGTATTTTTCAGCCGAGACTGACTGAGAAAGAAAAGTATCGTAATACTTATTCAACGTCCTTAATACTTGTAACACTAAAGTAAATGTTTTTCAGATATGTCGAGTGATGACTGGGTGTTGTGTGCTGTCCTTAGGTTAGTTAGGTTTAAGTAGTTCTAAGTTCTAGGGGACTGATGACCATAGATGTTAAGTCCCATAGTGCTCAGAGCCATTTGAACCATTTTTTAGATATGTCGAAACAGAGTTAACAGGCGGTAGTCGTAATCAAAAGTAAGTTGTGTGCATCGTGTGTGGATCGTTCTGTGTCATAGACGGAGGAAGTCTTTTTTTTCTCTCCTGACTGGTTTGATGCAGCCCGCCACGAATTCCTGTTTGTGCCAACCTCTTCATCTCAGAGTGGCGCTTGCAATCTACGTCCTTAATTATTTGCTTGATGTATTCCAGTCTGTGTCTTCCTCTAAAGTTTCTTCCCTCTTCAGCTCCCTCTAGTGCTATGGAAGTCATCCCCTGATGTGTTAACAGATGTCCTGTCATCCTGTTCCTTCTCCTTCTCAGTGTTTTCCTCATATTCCTTTCCTCTCCGATTCTGCGCAGAGCGCCCTCATTGCTTACCTTGTCAGTCCACCAAATTTTCAACATTCGCTTGTAGAAGCACATTTCAGATCCTTGGATTCTCTTCTGTTCCGGTTTTCCCACGGTCCAATACTTCACTACTATACAATGCTGTGCTCCAGACGTAAATTCTCAGAAATTTCTGTCTCAAATTAAGGCCTATGTTTGAAACTAGTAGACCAGAAATAACCTTTTTGTCAGTGCTAGTCTGCTTTTGATGTCCTCCTTGCTCCGTCAGTCATTGGTTATTTTGCTGCCCAGGCAGCAGAATTCCGTAGCTTCATGTGTTTCATCACCATCATTCCTGATGCTGCTCCAGTTTTGCTACTTCTCATTACTTTCGGCCGTATTCGATTTACTCTCAATCCATTATCCTTTACTCATCAGACGGTTCGTTCGATTCAGCATATCATGTAATTCTTCTTCACTTTCATCAGGATAGAAATGTCATCAGCGAAACGTATTATTGACATCCTTTGACCTTGTATTTTAATTCTACTACTGAACCTTCCTTTTATTTCCATCATTGCTTCTTCGATGTACAGATTTCACAGTGGGGGTAAAGACTACATCCCTGTCTTCTACCCTTTTCAACCCGAGCACTTCGTTCTTGATAGTCCACTCTTATTATTCTTTCTTGGCTCTTGTACATATTGTGTATTACCCGTGTCTCCCTATAGCTTACCCCTATTTTCCTCAGAATTTCGAAAATCTTGCACCATTTTAGATTGTCCAAAGCTTTTTCCAGGTCGGAAAATCCTATTAACATGTCTTGATTTTTCTTTAGTCTTGTTTCCATTATCAACCACAACGTTAGACTTACCTCGCTGGTGCCTTTACCTTTCCTCAAGCCAAACTGATAGTCATCTAGCACATCCTCAGTTATCTTTTCTACATCTACATCTACATCTACATCCATACTCCGCAAGGCACCTGACGGTGTGTGGCGGAGAGTACCTTGAGTACCTCTATCGGTTCTCCCTTCTATTCCAGTCTCGTATTGTTCGTGGAAAGAAGGATAGTCTGTATGCCTCTGTGTGGGCTCTAATCGCTCAGATTTTATCCTCATGGTCTCTTCGCGAGATATATGTAGCAGGGAGCAATATACTGCTTGACTCCTCGGTGAAGGTATGTTCTCGAAACTTCAACAAAAGCCCGTACGGAGCTACAGAGTGTCTCTCCTGCAGAGTCTTCCACTGGAGTTTATGAACTCCGTAACGCTTTCGCGATTACTAAATGATCCTGTAACGAAGCGCGCTGCTCTCCGTTGCATCTTCTCTATCTCTTCTATCAACCCTATCTGGTACGGATCCCACACTGCTGAGCAGTATTCAAGCAGTGGGTGAACATGTGTACTGTAACCTACTTCCTTTATTTTCGGATCGCATTTCCTTAGGATTCTTCCAACGAATCTCAGTCTGCCATCTGCTTTACCGATGATCATTGCATTTGAAATCACTCCTAATGCGTACTGCCAGATAATTTACGGAGTTAACTGCTTCCAGTTGCTGACCTGCTATATTATAGCTAAATGATAAGGGATCTTTCTTTCTATGTATTCGCAGGACATTACACTTGTCTACATTGAGATTCAATTGCCATTCCCTGCACCATGCGTCAATTCGCTGCAGATCCTCCTGCATTTCAGTACAATTTTCCATTGTTAGAACCTCTCGATATACTACAGCATCATCCGCAAATAGCCTCAGTGAACTTCCGATGTCACCCACAAGGTCATTTATATATATTGTGAATAGCAACGTTCCTACGACACTCCCCTGCGGCACACCTGAAATCACTCTTACTTCGGAAGACTTCTCTCCATTGAAAATGACATGCTGCGTTCTGTTATCTAGGAACTCTTCAATCCAAGACCGAGCGAGGTGGCGCAGTGGTTAGACACTGGACTCGCATTCGGGAGGACGACGGTTCAATCCCGCCTCCAGCCATCCTGATTTAGGTTTTCCGTGATTTCCCTAAATCGCTCGAGGCAAATGCCGGGATGGTTCCTTTCAAAGGGTACGGCCGACTTCCTTCCCCGTCCTTCCCTAATCCGATGAGACCGATGACCCCACTGTCTGGTCTCCTTCCCCAAAAACAACCAACCAACAATCTTCAATCCAATCACACAATTGGTCTGATAGTCCATATGCTCTTACTTTGTCCTTTAAACGACTGTGGGGAACTGTATGGAACGCCTTGCGGAAGTCAAGAAACACGGCATCTACTTGGGAACCAGTGTCTATGGCCCTCTGAGTGTCGTGGACTAATAGAGCGAGCTGGGTTTCGCACGATCGTCTCTATCGAAACCCATGCTGATTCCTACAGAGTAGATTTCTAGTCTGCAGAAAAGTCATTATACTCGAACATAATGGGTGTTCCAATATTCTACAACTGATAGACGTTAGAGATATAGGTCTATAGCTCTGCACGTCTGTTCGACGTCCCTTCTTGAAAACGGGGATGACCTGTGCCCTTTTCCAATCCTTTGGAACGCTACGCTCTTCTAGAGACCTACGGTACACCGCAGAAAGAAGGGGACCAAGTTCCCTCGCGTACTCTGTGTAAAATCGAACTGCTATCCCATCAGGTTCAGCGGCCTTTCCTCTTTTGAGCGATTTTAATTGTTTCTCTATCCGTCTTTCGTCTACTTCGATATCTACCATTTTGTCATCTGTGCGACAATCTAGAGAAGGAACTACAGTGCAGCCTTCCTCTGCGAAACAGCTTTGGAAAAAGACATTTAGTATTTCGGCCTTTAGTCTGTCATCCTTTGTTTCAGTACCAATTTGGTCACAAAGTGTCTGGACATTTTGTTTTGATCTACCTACCGCTTTGACATAAGGCCAAAATTTCTTAGGATTTTCTGCCAAGTCAGCACATAGAACTTTACTTTCGAATTCATTGAACGCGTCCCGCATAGCCCTCCTCACACTACATATACTATTACTTTATATTATTCTTGTGAGCAACTTGGATGCATGAGCTATTAATCTGATTGTGCGATAATTCTCGCACTTGTCAGCTATTGCAGTCTTCGGAATTGTGTGACTGACATTTTTCCAAAAGTCAGATGGTATGTCCCCAGACTCGTTCATTCTACACAACAACGCGAATCGTTGTTTTGTTGCCACTTCTAATAATTTTAGAAATTCTGATGGAATTTTATCCATGCCTTCTGCCTTATTTGATCTTAAGTCTTCCTAAGTTGTCTTTATTTCTAATTCTAGTACTGGATCCCCTATCTCTCTTTTTTGTGTTCTCCGAATCGTCAACTTTGTTTTTTTAACTTTATGTTGACTTTTTTAATTGTCCCTCCATGAACGTCTCCATGTCATATGGGGCAGGGGAATGAAAAAGCTCAGCCAGCGAGTCTAATCGTTGCTTGCGTCTTGACGTATCGCCTCGACAACAGATAGCGTGTTTACCGTTCATTGTTTTCATTGCTAGTGGACGTCTAGGATTCGTTTGGTTGTCTCTGTCACACCGTTGCTTCTTGCGTGTAGACGTCGTAAGATCTCTCTCGATCGTCCGTCGTTGTTTCGTGCCCGTGCTTTCCGTTCATTTGTTTGTACACGGGCCACTCTCCGTTTGGTCCTACTGCGCTTTCTCGGCCACCCCTCGACTGTTCCGGTCGCGGTTACAACATTTTGTTATCCAAGTCTAATCACAATGTGTCGTTCGATGCCCAAGTTACTTATGTTTGTCTTTGGCTAAACAATGAGTGGATTTTGATTAGAAAAAGTGTTTTCTTATACCAAAGGTACGTTATATGAATGAACGTCATGATGTGACCAAATTGGTAGGTCATACCTTGAACGGCATTCTTGCTACCAGGCTTAAAACTTCACCTTCCATATAACATGTGAAAACTGTCTTGTCTGTCAAGCACTGGCGAATAATGCTCCAGATCTGTAAGTTAGAATACTCTGCTAATACAGGGTTAGAATAGCCTCATAGTCTATGCAAAGGAGACATGTCAGCCATTACTGTAACACACCACCTTCTCTTAGGATTCACGTAATGTTCAACTTTTATGATTTTTAGACAACGTACATATCTCGGATGAAATGTAACTTTTCTTCACACAGTAATGATTATGATGTTATTAAGCCTGTTTTAAGAGTTCTCTTTAATTTAGGAAGAATTCGTAAAATTGTCTCGTCAATAGCACTGAAGTCCCTGGTTGGACTCGGCATCGGAAAAGAATGACGACTATGTTGAAAGCCTTTTTAGTTATTATTGTACTCCCTATTAATTAATATAGTAACAGTTCTTAGTACAGTGTAATTGTGCCTAGCCTTACGTAAAACCAAACTGTAAATTGTGCTATTGCTGTGCCATCTAACGAGTTTACGATGTAGTGTTTACTTGACACCATAGCCTGCATTGATCTATGGCACTGGCCGTTCAGGCATTAATCTTATATTTTGTACATACTTTTATTTGAATTATAACATAAAGACATTCAGTGTGTTTCACGATCGATTCACATTTGTGATATGTCGTGATATAAAGCGGAGATGACGGAGATTGAAGGTATGTAACTTTTCTATACATATGGACATGCTAGCTTTATTTCATTATACCTTTTGTAAAATTATTACCTTGTGAATCTGGTTCTGTTCTTGAAGACTTGAAGATGGTAACGTAATCTTACGGAAAGCTGTCATCTAAATAATAAATACTTTTCTAACGATCTTGGCCGTTTGAAGCGTTTCTGGAATTGAGTGTACTACAGATCGCCTCGATTTTGGAGATGTCAGGAATATAAAGAAGGTTTCTATCATTTCCACACACAGGCTGATTTGATAGTCCGAGGCATGTAAAAATTCTGTAATCAGTATTCCCATCGAATAGATTATGAGCTAGCAGGTATCATAATTGAAGATTTGCCTTCTGCCTAAACGTGGGTAGGAGACCATAATAATTAATGACAGAGAATACAACCTTCATTGTAGTTTATACATCTCAGACTTAGTTCTGTAACGACCTCAAACGGCGAAACTTTATAACTATGCTGCGATACTAAGCAGGATCAGCCTTCCGCTGCAATATTAATGATTTTAAACATTTTTAAAAAATATCGCTTCGTTTTTTATTTTCTATTTATTTTTTACTTGAAGATTCTTGCAAACAAATATATCACTCTCTGACATTCTGATTGTAGTATTAGACGAAGGCATCTGTGTTTCCATTGCTAAGCTATACATTGTTAATGAGAAGACGCACTTATCGTCCTTCAAATGCACAAGGTAACTATTGAAAAGTTTTACTGATTAATTACAAATACGATAGATCACGACCTAAATGGAATTCTGTAATTCTGAAGTTTTAACACCGTTTAAGGGCAGAGGTTGACTGGATCTTCACACCGAGAAGGAAACAACGACAAGGAGACAATGGATAGAACTATAATTAGTTTCTATCATAGACCTACTGGCTTTATACAGAATAGGACACCAGAGCCCCAAGCAACGAGGAACGTGGGAGTCTTTTTGCTCTAAATGGTTATGTCTGCGTAATCGCTTATTCCACATAAACGCTTCGCTATGTACTCGCTTCAGCGAAATTACAGAGACGTGTCACAGGCAGTGTCTAACCCAAAGCTACTCTTGTTTAAAACACTTTGATCTTTGCTAGTGGCAGTGCTGTAATATTCTACTCACAGTCTCTGTCCGCTCTCTCCAGCTGCTTTGATGATGTGTGCAAGCCAACGAGAAGGCGTACTGTGAACTTCCTAGTTACCGTAGAAACGACATCAGAAAAGACAACAGAGAAAACAAAAGCAATAACCAACGAATCAGCAACAGCTTCGCCTCGCCATCTCTGATAATCACATCGAACTCACTATCAGTAATTGCTTAAGAGGATTACAGTATGACACAACAGATTTTTCGGAAAAGTAGTAAGCACTAACATCATGCTTCTGTTAGTAGTCTGATACTGTGCAAAAAGAACGCTTTTTTATTGAAATAATCTTACCGTCAACCAGTCTCTAATAGATACTTACGACAAAGACATCAAATGCAGTATTTGTCATTTGCTAACTTCCATACAACTTTTTAGGTAAAGATTGCTATTATTTTAAAATATGCCTCGAGTCAAACCTCCACTTTACGGAAAATTTGCTCAGAATACGGAAACAATATTATAGTTATGGCTTTAAGACAAATATTATGTAGATCGCACTTTTATTTTTATTTAGCCGTCTTGGCGTTATTATTCGCTGTAGTTCAAAATTATAGCAGCAACATTTCGTAAATTGTATATCTCAACTCAGGAACCCACAAGCGACGAATAATTCAAGGCGCTGATAAGGCGGCCTACTTCGTCCAGCAACCATACAGGGCTAATACAAAATGGCAAGTAAATATATTCAATTTTTTAATTTTTTCTATAATGATGCGGCTGCTTGTGGAAACAAGTATTTTTGTCCATGAAGAGAAACGTCTCTATGTCTTAATATTTACTTCATGTAATGAGACTATTGTGTTGCGTATAATGCGTATACTTTGCCAGTAGAGAAAAGCTCGTGTCAGAGCACAAAAAAGGTCCATACGTTCCTCTTTAAAAGACTGGCAGAAACGTGGCGAATCAGCTGAATCTATCCTCAACAAAAGTTATCGCATGCGAATGTATTTGCGCTATTTCAACACACAATATTATAATCCATTCATCCTATCTCTCTTTGTCGTTAAGGCTTCATACTCAGCATTACCATTCACTACCACTGTCTACATAAGTCTTTCTCCTGTTGTCTCTTTTTCTCCCAATAACTTACATTCTTGCTACTACCACAGCCTCCACTGTACCTCGGCACCTCTAATATTCTGGGGGTCCATCTTATTTTTACTTACGTTTTCCTCTACACCCAAATGTTCGAAATGTTTTAAATTTCAGTCCAAAGTGTGAAACCCCTCCCCCTTCCCCCCGTCCTTGTACCTAACGGTTAAAGTTTGCTCGTCTGGGAGGTTCCAGAGCCTCCAAGCCTATGATGCTCTTCATTCATCTGTATTTTTCATTTGCAATCTCTCCTCTCTCTTTTGCTCCCACTGCTTCTGTCTCAATCCATCTGTCTTTCTCTTTTACTGCCGCTTTATCTCAATGATCATCAATATCTCGTCTTTATTTGGCTCCCTCTGCTATTATCTTCAGCCATTTCTCTTACTCTTCCCCTGTTAGTTACTCTCTCTCCCACACCATCACTGTTTCATCTCTCTTTCTTTCCCGCTGCCACTGTAACTTTTCTGTTGTACCGTCACTGTTTCTCTGATATCTCCTTCAGCTTAAGAATGGGAATATGTTCGCATGCCAAAAGCGTTGGTGAAGAAGGAAGAATGAGTTTCGAAGTATGTGGATCCAAACGTTTCTGTCAGAGTCTTTCAGAACGGGCCGTATTCGCCTTTCTTGTGCTCCGACACGAGCATTTTTCCACTTTTTGTCTTCTTTTCCTGCTACAGCAGAGAATGCTGCTTATTTAAAACGAATTGGATACGTCAGTCAAATTTTGACAATTTATCCATGTACGGTGAGTTCTATAATAAAGCGTACAGTGAAAATACATTTTAGTACTAATTGGAGGATTACATAATATTCGTTCGCCGCCATTATCGATTACAGCTTGGCAGCTTTTTGGCATGCTTTTCAGGAAATTTTCATACGCATAACATATGGCGAACACAACAGCGATTGCTTTCCATTTTTTCGTAGTACTTTCCTCATCGATCGATGTTCATCGAAAATTCCAGTTATGATTCGCATTTTAAAAAAGTAAGAATGTTATTACAAATTTGCACCCTTTTAAGTTTTGTATAACTTGGTACTTCTAGTATCCAGAGCTCATGGATTTTCGGGGTACAATCAGAAACCACCAAGGAACAAATGATGCTTTTACAAGTCGCATAAGTTCTAGCCTACAGCACACCTAATGCAAATAACCCTCTGGTTTGCTCAATTTGCCTTGACCGGATGAACTGCCTGATGTTTAAATTTCGACCTTGTAATGTTGGATAGCTACAATACGCCCGTTCTTCGAATAGTCATACAAATAGTTGCTAGGACTAGTGCTATGGAAAACACTTCACACATTGTCTCTGAGATCAATAGAATCCGATATACGATGTGTTGAAAAAGTATGCCGGCCGGAGTGGCCGAGCGGTTAGAGGCGCTACAGTCTGGAACCGCACGACCGCTACGGTCGCAGGTTCGAATCCTACCTCGGGCATGGATGTGTGTGATGTCCTTAAGTTAGTTAGGTTTAAGTAGTTCTAAGTTCTAGGGGACTTATGACCACAGCAGTTGAGTCCCATAGTGCTCAGAGCCATTTTTTTGAAAAAGTATATTTTCGCCTGCAGCTTTTTGGCACGTATTGATACCATGCAGTGCCTTGAACGGTCCCATAATGTCTATTACATATTCAGGCTATATTGAAGCACAATTCTTCTCGTAACTGCTGCGGTTTCTGGGGCTTCCCTTGATAAATAAGGGCAACCGTCGTCCGACGCTTGATAACCTGAAGATGCCTTACCTTCGTCCTCGGCCTCGATACGTGTGCAGATTCACGTAATGTCTCAGGATTTATTAATGTATTATTGGTAGCAATATAAGCATTGGCTGAAGA
Source organism: Schistocerca serialis cubense (assembly GCF_023864345.2). Lineage (NCBI taxonomy): Eukaryota > Metazoa > Arthropoda > Insecta > Orthoptera > Acrididae > Schistocerca > Schistocerca serialis. The sequence goes on along the minus strand of NC_064638.1, from coordinate 195,697,644 downwards.
GCGCTGCATTATTCATATTATTCCTTGACTGCAGTCGCGTTAGAGAAGGCTGGCAGCCATCATGTAGTGTTTTCCTCTCTCCTCTGATCTTATAACCAAGGTGTTAACGTCCGAGATGTCTACTCACTGTCCGTAATACTGTACCACGAAACTCTTTTCCGTCGACGTCGACGTTGCTGTTCTATTTTCCTTCAATGACAAGCTGTACTTTTCTCTTAAATAACTGTCCATAATACACGACGTTTACGCTTTTGATGGTAGTTACGAATTCATGGTATTTACCACCACAGTGAAGCACTTCGTCATAATGTATCCATGAAATACTGAATACACCGACTTACATCAGGATTTCGAATTGTTGTAATCCTGTAATCTGTTCATTGAAGAATTTTTGATCATCCGACCTTCTGGTCTATTCAGCAGTCCGAATAAGACATAGAGCTTCACGGTTGTCCATTGAGCCCATAGCACAGGCTGACTGCGGTAAATGTTTATTAGAAAAGTACTATCTGATATACTGATCAGCCGCGAATTTATGACCAACGGTCTACTATCGACATAAACCCGTCCAGGCGTTAGCCTCGTCACATGGCGAGGAATGACTGTTAGTCAGACACACAACGCCACAACATCGGCAACTACTACTGAAAGGGCACTGGACGTTGGTGCAGTGGCAGTGTGTTGCATGGTTTGTGAATCCCGATACCCTCTTCATCATGCGCCATGATTGCCAAGGAGTATCCTACACTGGTTACAGACCACGTAACCCCTCAATGACGACAGTGTTTCCCACGGCAGTGGCATTTTTCACAAAGGTTGTGTGCCATGCTACAATGCCAGGAGTGTCATGGAGTGGTTCGAGGAACATAGTGAGAGATTCCAATTGACGCGCCGGCTCCACAAGTATACGGATCTGAACCCGATCGGAGATATCGGGGTGTGATTGAATGTGGCTCAGAGCTCATCTCCCCCCTTCCCGGAATTTACGAGACTTCGGTTACTTCTGTGAGCAGATGTGGTGCCAATTCACTACAGAGACCTACCTAGGCCTCATTGATTCCATGCCACGACGCGTCGCCACTGTTATTCGTGCCAGAGGTGGACATACCGTCTGTAAACGTGGAAAAATGTACGTTAATGCGGATGAATAGGAAGAACAAACCTGTAATCTTCGCTCTAGTGTCCTGCTTGAGACAGTGAAATCGTTTAAATAACTGGGCGAAATGTTGCAATTCGATTTGAAATGGAACATGAATGCGAGGGCTATATTAGGGAAGGCGAATGGTGGACTTCGGTTTATTGTGAGAATTTTAGGAAATAGTAGTTCACCTGTGAAGGAGACCGCATAAAGAACGCAGGTGGGACCTACTTCTGAGTCCTGCAGAAGTGTTTGGGATCCATACCAGGTCGGACTCAAGGAAGAGGTCGATGCAGCGAGACGGACTGCTAGATTTCTTACTTGTAGCTTCGGACAACACTAAGATTCTTCGGGAACCCAAGTGGGAATTCCTGGAGGAAACAATTGTTTCCGAGAAACTATTTAAAAAATTTAGAGAACCGGTATTTCACTGACTGCCTAACGATTTTACTACCGCCAACATACACTACTGGCCATTACAACTGCTCTACCACGAAGGTGACGTGCTACAGACGAGAAATTTAACCGACAGGAAGAAGATGCTGTGATATGCAAATGATTAGCTTTTCAGAGCGTTCACACAAGGTTGGCGCTGGTGGTGACACCTACAACGTGCTGATATTGGGAAAGTTTCCAACCGATCTTCATACACAAACAGCAGTTGACCAGCGTTGCCCGGTGAAACGTTGTTGTGATGCCTCGTGTAAGGAGGAGAAATGAGTACCATCACGTTTCCGACTTTGGTAAAGGTCGAATTGTAGCCTATCGCGATTGCGATTTACCATATCGCGACATTGCTGCTGACGTTGGTTGAGATCCAATGACTGTTAGCAGAATATGGAATCGGCGGGTTCAGGAGGGTAATACAGAACGCCGTGCTGGATCCCAACGGCCTCGTATCACTAGCAGTCGAGATGACAGGCATCTTATCCGCATGGCTGTAACGGACCGTGCAGCCACGTCTCGATCCCTGAGTCAACAGATGGGGACGTTTGCAAGACAACAACCATCTGCACGAACAGTTCGACAACGTTTGCAGCAGCATGGACTATCAGCTCGGAGACCATGGCTGCGGTTACCCTTGACGCTGCATCTCAGACAGGAGCGCCTGCGATGGTGTACTCGACGATGGACCTGGGTGCACGAATGGCCGGCCGGGGTAGCAAAGCGGTTCTAGGCGCTTCAGTCCGGAACCGCACTGCTGCTACGGTCGCAGGTTCGAATCCTACCTCGGGCATGGTTGTGTGTGACGTCCTTAGGTTAGTTAGGTTTAAGTAGTTCTAAGTTCTAGGGGACTGATGACCTCAGCAGTTAAGTCCCATAGTGCTCAGAGCCATTTGAACCATTTCATGAAAATGGCTGCTGAGAGCCATTTGAACCATTTTTCTTTTTTTTTTTTTTTGCACGAATGGCAAAACGTCATTTTTTCGGATGAATCGAGGTCCTGTTTACAGCATCATGATGGTTAGCTTAGGTTAGTGTTTTTTGACGTCCCGTCGACAACGACGTCATTAAAGACGGAGCGCAAGCTCGGGTTAGGGAAGGATGGGGAAGGAAATCGGCCGCGCCCTTTCAAAGGAACCATCCCGGCATTTGTCTGAAACGATTTAGGGAAATCACGGAAAACGTAAATCAGGATGGCTGGAGACGGGATTGAACCGTCGTCCTCCCGAATGCGAGTCCAGTGTGCTAACCACTGCGCCACCTCGCTCGGTCATGATGGCCGCATCCGTGTTTGGCGACATCGCGGTGAACGCACATTGGAAGCGTGTATTCGTCATCGCCATACTGGCGTATCACCAGGAGTGATGGTATGGGGTGCCACTGGTTACACGTCTCGGTCACCTCTTGTTCGCATTGACAGCACTTTGAACAGTGGACGTTACATTTAAGATGTGTTACGACCCGTGGCTCTACCTTACGTTCGATCCCTACGAAACCCTACATTTCAGCAGGATAATGCACGACCGCGCCTTACAGGTCCTGTACGGGCCTTTCTGGATACAGAAAATGTTCGACTGCTGCCCTGGTCAGCATATTCTCCAGGTCTCTCATCAACTGAAAACGTCTGGTCAATGGTGGCTGAGCAACGGGCTCGTCACAATACGCCAGTCACTACTCTTGATGAACTGTCGTATCGTGTTGAAGCTGCATGGGGAGCTGTACCTGTACACGCCATCCAAGCTCTGTTTGACTGAATGCCCAGGCGTATCAAGGCCGTTATTACGGCCAGAGGTGGTTGTCCTGGGTACTGATTTCTCAGGATCTATGAGCCCAAACTGCGTGAAAATGTAATCACATGTCAGTTCTAGTATAATATATTTGTACAATGAATAAACCTTTATCATCTGCATTTATTCTTTGTGTAGCAATTTTAATGGTCAGTAGTGCATATTGCGCATAAGAACCACGAAGATAATATTCGTGATATTAGTGCTCATACGGCAGGCTAAGTCGTTTTTCCTTCGCACTGTTTACGAGTGGAACAGTGAATGCAATGTCTAGTACTGGTAAAGGATACCCTCTGCCACGCACCGTACGGTTGCTTCCGGAGTATGTATGTAGATGTAGGTGTAAATTAGGCAGGATGTCGTAATGTTCTTTCATATCAGTGCAGATTATGTATGAAACCCATTTGGCGTTGCACTGACTCGAGAGTATCAGAGTCATAAATATATGGACAACTAGCCACTCACACTATACTAACTGATCCACTGTAGTGACATCTTAAAGTGCAAAAAATTTCACTGCTTCCCAGTATGACTGCACACTGAGGTGACAAATCATGGCATAGCGATATTCACAAATACAGACGGCGGCAGTATCACATGCCCAAGGTATAAAAGAGCACCGCACTGGCGGAACTGTCATTTGTACTCAGGTAATTCATGTGTAAAGCTTTGCGAAGTGGTAATGGCCGCCAGAATGGAATTCACAAACCTTGAACGTGGAACGGTAGACGGAGTGAGACGGATGGGACATTTCATTTTCTTAGGGAATTCAATATTCAGAGACCCGCAGCGTCAAGAGGCTGCGTAGTATATCAAATTTCAGTCATTAGCTTTCACCACGGACGCCGTAGAGGCCGATGGCTTTTTCTTAGCGAGCGAGAGAAGCGGTGTTTGCTTTTAGTTCTCATTTCTAGCCGGCCGGAGTGGCCGAGCGGTTCCAGGCGCTACAGTCTGGAACCGCGCGACCGCTACGGTCGCAGGTTCGAATCCTGCCTCGGGCATGGATGTGTGTGATGTCCTTAGGTTAGTTAGGTTTAAGTAGTTCTAAGTTCTAGGGGACTGATGACCTCAGATGTTAAGTCCCATAGTGCTCAGAGCCATTTGAACCATCTGAAGTTCTCATTTCTATCAGACAAGCAACACTGCGTAAAATAACGGCAGCAATAAATATGTAACTCGTGATGAACATATCCACTGCGACAGTGCGGTGAAATTTGGCTACGGTAATTGATGACCTACGCGAGTGACTTTGCTAACAGCACCACATCGCTCTCAGCGCCTCTTGTAAGCTCGTAACCAGGTCGGTTGGATCCTAGACGACTGAAAAACCGTGGCCTGTCCAGAGGAGTTCCCATTTCAGTTGGTAAGAGAGGATGGTAGGGTTCGAGTGTGGCGCTGACCCCACGAAGTCATGGACACTGTGCCAGTTGGTTGTGGCTTCATAACGGTGTGTGCTGTGTTTACATGGAATGGAGAGGGTCCTCTGATGCAACTGAACGTACTAGTATCATTGACTGGAAATGGTTACGTTCTGCTACTTGGAGACCATTTGCAGCCATTCGTGGACTTCATGTTCTCAGACAACGACGTTATGTCATCGGACCACAATTAATCGCGACTTGTTTGAAGAACATTATGGACAGTTCGAGCGCATCGTTTGGCCACCCAGATTTCCCGACATGAATCTCAGCCCAGCGAACACTTAGAGGATACAATCTAGAGGTCCGTTTGTGCACAAAATCCAGCACCGGCAACATTATCTCGGTTATGGACGGCTATAGAGGCAGCATGGCTCAATACTTCTGCACGAAATTTCCAACGACTTGCTGAGTGCATGCCACGTCAAGTTGCTGCCCTCTGCCGGGAAAATGGAGGTTCCACACGATATTAGGACGCATCCTACGGCTTTTCTTCATCTCGGTACAGACAGATTACCGATATTTTCATATTGGTCAGTTCACCTTCCCACTTTACATAAGAACAATTACCCTTGAACAGTTTCACAGATGTATAACCACAACTCCAAGACAATTCCATCTATCTACAATGGGGTTGATCTCAAATGTGTAGAAAATCAGCATCATGGTCGTCGTCCCCGTACCAGAATTGCAGACGGAAACATTCATGTGGTTAGAGACATTTTTGAAGACGATCGACGGACAAGAGTATCAGAAACTGCAGAATAGGTCGTAATAAGTTAAGGGAGCTGTCAAGCGATCTTCACAAATGACCTACAGTTACGAAATGTCTCTTAGCGTCGGATTCCTCGACTTTTGACAAAAAATGAGGAGTTGAGACGATTGGAGGTCTTTCAGATGCTTACAGCAAGGTTTGCGAAATAATGTGATACATTTTAAAATCGGATCGTCATGTGCAACGAAACGTGGGCTCACAACTACATTCCCGAACCCAATGAAGCTAGTAACGAGTGGAGGAGCAAAGGGGAGGGACCCCCACTGAAACCAAGTTTCGTCTGTCATCTGACAGTGTTCTTTCACACGCTCTTTTCGATTGGTGAAACATTTTGCTCACTGACTTTTTTCTTCAGGAATCACAATCAGTGCAGCATACTACAGCGAGCTGTTGGAAAAGGTGAAGGATGCACATCGCAGCAAAAGACAAGACCAGCCGATTCGACATGTCACCTTCTCCACAACAATAGCAGGCACCATCCTGCAGCTCTACCGGCCTCCAGTCTACAGGAAATGCGCTTGATTCAACTTGATCAACCTCCTTACATCCTGGACCTATCGCCCTAGGATTTCTTCTCTGGACCACTTATTGAAGCTCTAATTGGCACCGATTTCAAGATGAGGAGAGATTGAAGGAATTTGTGGGCAACTGGCTCGTGACAGTAACCAGACATTATTTTACCATGCCACAATAAATAACCTTCCTTCTCGCTGGGAAAAAGGTATTTCTAAAGTGGGAAACTATGTGGAAAATGTGGTGTCACCGCCAGACACCACACTTGCTAGGTGGTCGCTTTAAATCGGCCGCGGTCCAGTAGTACATGTCGGACCCGCGTGTCGCCACTGTGAGATCGCAGACCGAGCGCCACCACAAGGCAGGTCTCGAGATACGGAATAGCACTCGCCCCAGTTGTACGACGACTTTGCTAGCGACTACACTGACGAAGCCTTTCTCTCATTTGCCGAGAGACAGTTAGAATAGCCTTCAGCTAAGTCCATGGCTACGACCTAGCAAGGCGCCATTAGCCTTACATAGTTTGATAGTTATCGTATGAAATGTCTCATCAAGAACGATGTATACAACAAGGATTAAAAGTTAAGTATAATAGCAGCTACGTACTTTTCTTGCTACCATTTATTACGTATCCTGTTTCAGACCTTTCTCTAGCCTAAGTGAGATTACGCGTGCCTTTCGGCTACTTCAGTGTGGCATAGCTGTCTTGTTACGCCATAACAGTTGGCGATGAGGCAACGGAAAGGGTCTTGTTCTTTCTAATTGCTTACATTTACTTACTGTCCGAAGTTTATCGCTTGCAGAATCAGCAGACGCAGGCGTTATTGGATGCCCTGGGACAGCTCGTCCAGGGTCAACGTGCACTGCAACACGATGCGGCAGCCGCCGCTTCACCGCTACCGCAGCCACAACATGCAGTTGCACCGCCGTTTCGCAAGTTTGACCCAACCCAAGAGACCTGGACGGAGTGGTCACGCCAGTTTGGATTTCATCTCGCCGTCTACAGAATTCAAGGTAACGAGCGGCAGCCTCATTTATTGGCGTGTGTAGGGGTGCAAACGTACCGTGTGATAGTGAAATTGTTTCCCCGATGCGACGTAGCAACTCTGTCCTACGAAGAAATTTTGTCGGCATTGGACGCCTATTTCAAAGAAACAGTTAATGTAGTTGCAAAAAGGTATACTTTCTATCGTACAAAACGTTCGGCCGGTCAAACTAATAGGGAGTGGGTTGTAACATTGCAAGGCCTTACAAGGGATTATGCTTTTGAGTGTGAATGTGGACTCCCTTATTCAGATACAATGGTACGTGATGCAATTGCACAGAACGTTTCTGATGTTTGTATACGGGAGCAAATTTTGAAACTAGTTAATCCCTCCCTTCAGCAAGTGATAGACATATTAGATAGACAAGACACACTTGACTTTGCTCAGGAATCGTTTGAAACTTCGCCGGCCCTGTGTCACATTAACAGGGCCGCCGGGCGCGCTGCGCGGCCCAGACAACTGCCCTCGCGCACGTCCACACAGCTGCCGCCACGCTATAAACCAGGTGTGCCGCGCCAGCACACATATGCGGTGAAATCATGCCCGCAGTGTGCTACTAGACATTCGCGTGAAAATTGCCCGTCACGCCAAGCTATTTGCTTTTTCTGTAATAAGAAAGGACATGTTCAAAGTGTTTGCCAGAAAAAGCTCAGATCAGACAATAACAACCATTCCAGGCCCTTTGCTTTGCGCCGGAATCGAACCAAGGACACTCAGGCTCGTGGACCTTCGCCCATGGACATTCATGTAGTTCATTCCACTTCGTCCAGTGCCACTTTCTCTCACAGTGACTGTGTTCGTCTCACAAAAAGTGTGCGTCGACGTCGCCGGAAATCACGTCAATTAGCAAGTGATGCTGTACCTGTATCAGTTCAAATTGCACGAGACAGTCGCTCTTGTCAACAGGACAATAAACTTTTTGTAGATTTGGACTTTAATGGCAAGGTCATACCATTCCAGCTCGATACCGGAACTGCAGTTTCATTGCTTAATCACGACACGTACAAACAACTGGGCAAACCTCCGTTCCGCGCCGCAAATGTTAAGCTCACTACATATTCAGGACAGCGGATCCCTGTGTTAGGACAGTGCACTCTTCTTGCAACATACAAGGGAGAAACAAAACTTGTGTCATTTTACGTTCTTCGTTCTTCTACTGCAGTTAACTTGTTTGGCTTAGATTTATTTCAGTTGTTTAATATGTCTATAGTAAATCAGGTCCTATCAGTGAATCAGACTGTGCCTTCAGACAGTGTTTCTCGTCTGTGTGAAGAATTTGCAGACATTTTTGCACCGGGCTTAGGTTGCGCTAAGAATTATGAAGCACATTTGGAACTGAAAGTAAACGCGCAACCGAAATTTTTCCGAGCGCGCAATGTTCCCCACGCATTGCGTGATGAGGTCGCAAGAACATTAAACGATTTAGAATCACAAGGTGTAATTGAACGATTGCAAGCTTCTCTCTGGGCCTCACCCTTAGTAATTTTGCCAAAACCTTCTGAAAAACTGAGACTTTGTGTGGACTTCAAGGCCACAGTGAATCCACAACTCGTGATTGTAACTTTTCCCTTACCCCGCCAGGAAGATCTTTTTGATAAACTGTGCCCGGGTAAATAATTTTCAAGTTGGACCTAACAGATGCGTACTTGCAAAGCCCAGTGGACGCCGAATCCCAGCGCGTCTTGGTGGTTAACACGCATCTTGGTTTGTACCGCTTCACAAGTCTGCCATTCGGGTGTGCATCCGCCCCTGCATTGTTTCAGCAATATTTACAAACTGTTTGTGCGTCGGTCCCTACTGCTGCGAACTATCTGGACGATATTGTGATATCCGGAAAGACAGCCGACGAGCATCTAGCACACCTACGAACATTATTTCAGGTGTTGCGACAAAATGGTCTTCGCTTGCGGAAGGACAAATGTGTGTTTTTTGCTCGTGACTTACCGTACCTGGGACATGTCATCAATGCCCAAGGCATACATACGAGTCCAGAGCACCTCCGTGCCATATAAGAATTGCCTTCGCCACGGAATGTGAAGCAGCTACAGAGTGTGTTGGGTAAAATTAACTATTATCATCGCTTTCTGCGCAATGCCTCTTCCATTTCAGCTCCGCTTCATCGCTTACGCCGTAAGGGTGTTCCGTTCGTCTGGACGACGGAATGCGAACGCGCCTTTCGCCAGTTGAAATCGGCGTTGCTTTCTAATACTTGCCTTACGCCATTCGATCCCCAGAAACCCCTTTTGTTGATGGTAGATGCATCGGATTTCGGGATCGGTCCTGTGCTTGCGCACAAAGTTGGCTCGCATGATTGCCCTATTGCCTTTGCGTCCAAGTTGCTCTCGTCTGCGCAAAGAAATTACTCGCAGATAGAGAAAGAAGCTTTGGCCCTCGTGTTTGGTGTTACTAAGTTCCATGATTTCTTGTATGGTCGTCACTTTACCATCATCACAGACCACAATCCTTTGACATCGCTTTTTCATACAAACAAGCCTGTACCTCCGCGTACAGCGCAGAAATTCATTCGCTGGTCTATTTTCCTCTCGCAGTACCGCTACGATATCTTGTATCGGTCCACTGCTAAGCACGGAAACGCCGATGCGTTGTCCCGTTTGCCTGTTGCTGAGGATAAAGCATTCGATTCTTCCGAACTTGCTTGCATGTTCATTGATTCGGAAACCGATGAAGTGGTCGACTCGTTTCCGATTGATTTTCGTCGTGTAGCTACAGCCACAGCTGCTGACCCTGTCCTTGCTACCGTTTTGCGTTTTGTTGCTACGCAATGGCATTTGTCAAAGTCTCGGATCGAGGATCCGTTGGTTCGCCGATTTTTTGCTCATAAGGAGAGACTTTTTGTACAACGTGGTGTTTTGTTGTTGCGTTCTGATAATGATCAGTCCAGAGTCGTGGTCCCACGTTCGTTACAGTCCTCTCTTTTACGGCTTCTTCACCAAGGACATTGGGGTATAGTGCGAACGAAACAACTTGCTCGTCAGCACTGTACTTGGTTCGGAATCGATGCTGCGATTACGAATATGTGTTCTTCTTGCATGGCATGTGCCGAACAACAATCCGCACCGCCGCGGAAAGTCTTTGCATGGCCAAAAGCCACTTCCCCTTGGCAATGCTTGCACATCGATTTTGCTGGTCCATTCTGGAATGCTCGATGGTTGGTTCTGGTAGATGCCTTCAGTAATTTTCCTTTTGTTGCCCGGATGTCTTCTACGACGTCAACTGCCACCATCCAAGCGTTGTCTGCTAGCTTTTGCATTGAAGGTCTTCCGCAGACTATTGTTTCCGACAATGGCCCACAATTCATGTCCGCAGAATTTCAGTCATTCTGCCAGGCCAATGGTATTCAACATCTGACATCCGCGCCGTTTTCGCCTCAGTCACACGGTGCCGCTGAACGATTGGTCCGGACTTTCAAGTCACAGATGTTGAAGTTGAAAGAGTCGCATTCTCGGGAGGACGCGTTGTTGCTCTTTTTGTCATCGTATCGCTCTCAGCCCCTAGATGGTCGCTCGCCGGTTGAGTTGCTCCACGGTCGTCCTCATCGAACTTTGAGGTCTTTGCTGCACCCGCCACATCAGGTTCCCGTGCAGCGGCAGACTCCTGCTTTTGCTCCAGGCGACGTTGTATTTTATCGCAACTATCGAGGTTCACAGCGTTGGCTCGCAGGGCGCATTCTTCGCTGCCTCGGCCGCGCGATGTATTTGGTTTTGGGGGCCTCTGGTGAGTTGCGTCGGCATCTCAATCAGCTGCGCCTCTGTCGTCGCACGTGTTCTGCCGCTCCCCGTCTGCTTTCAGCGACGGTGCCGTCCGGTCAGCGCCCTGGGGACCCATCTACTCGCTCGCCTCATCCCCAGGTGTTACCGACGATGCCTTCCATTTTGCCCCATGGCGACGCGCCGCCGCAGCCGCCGCCGCCGCCGCCTGTTCTCCCGCCGGCGCCGCCCGCATTCGACGCTTCGCTGCAGCCGCCAAGCGCATCCCTGGGTCACGCGCCGCCGATCGCTTCCCGTGACCAGCCGTCCTCCGCCATGGAACTCTTGCCGGCTCCGGACCACATGATGTCATCGCGCGTCGGTTATCCCGACGCAATGGAGGTCGACCCTTCGGCCCCTCCTGACTCTTTACGGGCGCATACACGACAGTGTCAGCAGTGCTCAAGTAGCAGCATTACTGCATTTACTAGGCAATCTTGTATTTTAATAACCGTTTAAATTTTGTCGATTTGTTTGCGCTCTCTGTAGATTAGTTCAGACGTTCTTTGCAAAACAGTTTTTAGTATGGAGAGGGACTGCAACTGCTGTGTTCGGATGCAGGCTGAGTTGGCATCCCTTCGCTCCCAGCTTCAGGCAGTGTTGGCTTCGGTCACACAGCTTGAGGCTGTTGCCAATGGGCATCACTGTGGGGGTCCGGATGGGGGTTTGTCGGGGACAGCCAGCTCGTCCCACGCATCCCCTGATCGGACTACGACTGTGGTTGCCCGGGATACTGCCCGCATTGAGGCTGATCCCTCACCTGTGGTAGAGTGGGAGGTCGTTTCAAGGTGTGGCAGGGGGCGAAAGACATTCCGGAGGGCTGAACGGAAAGCCTCTCCAGTTTGTCTGACGAACCGGTTTCAGGCTCTGTCTCAGGCTGATACTGATCTTCGGCCTGACATGGCTGCTTGTCCTGTTCCAGAGGTTGCCCCTCAGTCTGCAAGATCCGGGCAGTCGCAGAGGGTGGGCTTACTGGTAGTTGGGAGCTCCAACGTCAGGCGCGTAATGGGGCCCCTTAGGGAAATGGCAGCAAGAGAGGGGAAGAAAACCAATGTGCACTCCGTGTGCATACCGGGGGGAGTCATTCCAGATGTGGAAAGGGTTCTTCCGGATGCCATGAAGGGTACAGGGTGCACCCATCTGCAGGTGGTCGCTCATGTCGGCACCAATGATGTGTGTCGCTATGGATCGGAGGAAATCCTCTCTGGCTTCCGGCGGCTATCTGATTTGGTGAAGACTGCCAGTCTCGCTAGCGGGATGAAAGCAGAGCTCACCATCTGCAGCATCGACGACAGGACTGACTGCGGACCTTTGGTACAGGACCGAGTGGAGGGTCTGAATCAGAGGCTGAGACGGTTCTGCGACCGTGTGGGCTGCAGATTCCTCGACTTGCGCCATAGGGTGGTGGGGTTTCGGGTTCCGCTGGATAGGTCAGGAGTCCACTACACGCAACAAGCGGCTACACGGGTAGCAGGGGTTGTGTGGCGTGGGCTGGGCGGTTTTTTAGGTTAGATGGCCTTGGGCAAGTACAGAAAGGGCAACAGCCTCAACGGGTGCGGGGCAAAGTCAGGACATGCGGGGACCAAGCAGCAATCGGTATTGTAATTGTCAACTGTCGAAGCTGCGTTGGCAAAGTACCGGAACTTCAAGCGCTGATAGAAAGCTCCGAAGCTGAAATCGTTATAGGTACAGAAAGCTGGCTTAAGCCAGAGATAAATTCTGCCGAAATTTTTACAAAGGTACAGACGGTGTTTAGAAAGGATAGATTGCATGCAACCGGTGGTGGAGTGTTCGTCGCTGTTAGTAGTAGTTTATCCTGTAGTGAAGTAGAAGTGGATAGTTCCTGTGAATTATTATGGGTGGAGGTTACACTAAACAACCGAACTAGGTTAATAATTGGCTCCTTTTACCGACCTCCCGACTCAGCAGCATTAGTGGCAGAACAACTGAGAGAAAATTTGGAATACATTTCACATAAATTTTCTCAGCATGTTATAGTCTTAGGTGGAGATTTCAATTTACCAGATATAGACTGGGACACTCAGATGTTCAGGACGGGTGGTAGGGACAGAGCATCGAGTGACATTATACTGAGTGCACTATCCGAAAATTACCTCGAGCAATTAAACAGAGAACCGACTCGTGGAGATAACATCTTGGACCTACTGATAACAAACAGACCCGAACTTTTCGACTCTGTATGTACAGAACAGGGAATCAGTGATCATAAGGCCGTTGCAGCATCCCTGAATATGGAAGTTAATAGGAATATAAAAAAAGGGAGGAAGGTTTATCTGTTTAGCAAGAGTAATAGAAGGCAGATTTCAGACTACCTAACAGATCAAAACGAAAATTTCTGTTCCGACACTGACAATGTTGAGTGTTTATGGAAAAAGTTCAAGGCAATCGTAAAATGCGTTTTAGACAGGTACGTGCTGAGTAAAACTGTGAGGGACGGGAAAAATCCACCGTGGTACAACAACAAAGTTAGGAAACTACTGCGAAAGCAAAGAGAGCTCCACTCCAAGTTTAAACGCAGCCAAAACCTCTCAGACAAACAGAAGCTAAACGATGTCAAAGTTAGCGTAAGGAGGGCTATGCGTGAAGCGTTCATTGAATTGAAAGTAAAATTCTATGTACCGACTTGACAGAAAATCCTAGGAAGTTCTGGTCTTACGTTAAATCAGTAAGTGGCCCGAAACAGCATATCCAGACACTACGGGATGATGATGGCATTGAAACAGAGGATGACACGCGTAAAGCTGAAATACTAAACACCTTTTTCCAAAGCTGTTTCACAGAGGAAGACCGCACTGCAGTTCCTTCTCTAAATCCTCGCACAAACGAAAAAATGGCTGACATCGAAATAAGTGTCCAAGGAATAGAAAAGCAACTGGAATCACTCAATAGAGGAAAGTCCACTGGACCTGACGGGATACCAATTCGATTCTACACAGAGTACGCGAAAGAACTTGCCCCCCTTCTAACAGCCGTGTACCGCAAGTCTCTAGAGGAACGGAGGGTTCCAAATGATTGGAAAAGAGCACAGATAGTCCCAGTCTTCAAGAAGGGTCGTCGAGCAGATGCGCAAAACTATAGACCTATATCTCTTACGTCGATCTCTTGTAGAATTTTAGAACATGTTTTTTGCTCGCGTATCATGTCATTTCTGGAAACCCAGAATCTACTATGTAGGAATCAACATGGATTCCGGAAACAGCGATCGTGTGAGACCCAACTCGCCTTATTTGTTCATGAGACCCAGAAAATATTAGATACAGGCTCCCAGGTAGATGCTATTTTTCTTGACTTCCGGAAGGCGTTCGATACAGTTCCGCACTGTCGCCTGATAAACAAAGTAAGAGCCTACGGAATATCAGACCAGCTGTGTGGCTGGATTGAAGAGTTTTTAGCAAACAGAACACAGCATGTTGTTATCAATGGAGAGACGTCTACAGACGTTAAAGTAACCTCTGGCGTGCCACAGGGGAGTGTTATGGGACCATTGCTTTTCACAATATATATAAATGACCTAGTAGATAGTGTCGGAAGTTCCATGCGGCTTTTCGCGGATGATGCTGTAGTATACAGAGAAGTTGCAGCATCAGAAAATTGTAGCGAAATACAGGAAGATCTGCAGCGGATAGGCACTTGCTGCAGGGAGTGGCAACTGACCCTTAACATAGACAAATGTAATGTATTGCGAATACATAGAAAGAAGGATCCTTTATTGTATGATTATATGATAGCGGGACAAACACTGGTAGCAGTTACTTCTGTAAAATATCTGGGAGTGTGCGTACGGAACGATTTGAAGTGGAATGATCATATAAAATTAATTGTTGGTAAGGCGGGTACCAGGTTGAGATTCATTGGGAGAGTGCTTAGAAAATGTAGTCCATCAACAAAGGAGGTGGCCTACAAAACACTCGTTCGACCTATACTTGAGTATTGCTCATCAGTGTGGGATCCGTACCAGGTCGGGTTGACGGAGGAGATAGAGAAGATCCAAAGAAGAGCGGCGCGTTTCGTCACAGGGTTATTTGGTAACCGTGATAGCGTTACGGAGATGTTTAATAAACTCAAGTGGCAGACTCTGCAAGAGAGGCGCTCTGCATCGCGGTGTAGCTTGCTCGCCAGGTTTCGAGAGGGTGCGTTTCTGGATGAGGTATCGAATATATTGCTTCCCCCTACTTACACCTCCCGAGGAGATCACGAATGTAAAATTAGAGAGATTAGAGCGCGCACGGAGGCTTTCAGACAGTCGTTCTTCCCGCGAACCGTACGCGACTGGAACAGGAAAAGGAGGTAATGACAGTGGCACGTAAAGTGCCCTCCGCCACACACCATTGGGTGGCTTGCGGAGTATCAATGTAGATGTAGATGTAGATGTAGATGTTGACGTGCACCCTGGACTAGGTTTTCAGGCGTTTCCTAGCTCCCCTCGGACCGAATGGCCGGGTGCGGGTGGCACAGCCTCGCCTGTTGTTAGGCTCCCCACCTCATCGCATACGTCAACATGGGGTCCTTCCAACGGCGGGCGGAAGCCCTATAACACGACCGTTCGCAGATTTGCGGGGGAGGAATGTGGTGTCACCGCCAGACACCACACTTGCTAGGTGGTAGCTTTAAATCGGCCGCGGTCCAGTAGTACATGTCGGACCCGCGTGTCGCCACTGTGAGATCGCAGACCGAGCGCCACCACAAGGCAGGTCTCGAGATACGGAATAGCACTCGCCCCAGTTGTACGACGACTTTGCTAGCGACTACACTGACGAAGCCTTTCTCTCATTTGCCAAGAGACAGTTAGAATAGCCTTCAGCTAAGTCCATGGCTACGACCTAGCAAGGCGCCATTAGCCTTACATAGTTTGATAGTTATCATATGAAATGTCTCATCAAGAACGATGTATACAACACGGATTAAAAGTTAAGTATAATAGCAGCTACGTACTTTTCTTGCTACCATTTATTACGTATCCTGTTTCAGACCTTTCTCTAGCCTAAGTGAGATTACGCGTGCCTTTCGGCTACTTCAGTGTGGCGTAGCTGTCTTGTTACGCCATAACAGAAAAAAAAACGGTAATAGCCCTTTGTTTTTCAATAAATGAATTGTTTGAAATGAAATCCGTTTATGTTTGATTCCCCCTTATATAGTGCTACAAACCTTTTACGTGATATATTCTTAAGATAAATACCTGTGTTCAACATTTCCACAATCGACGAGAGAAGTGTAACCAGTGCCATGATGTGTTCGAAAGACATAGTAAAAGAGACCTCGATCGACACAGAGGAATATTATAAATCACTTCAGACACTTTTGTAGCTAAAATCGAATCAAGTGCTTCGTTTTTCAGTTCGAATGAAAATGTATTTTGAGTTTACTGGAACAGTCTGTGCTGGAAAGTAAGACTTCAACGGAAGGAAAGGTGGCTCTCGTGTTTCTATTTTAAAAAACTTTATTCTTTGTTTTTTTAATTAAGTAGTTGTTGTTGTTGTTGTGGTCTTCAGTCCAGAGACTGGTTTGATGCAGCTCTCCATGCTACTCTATCCTGTGCAAGCTTCTTCATGTCCCAGTACCTACTGCAACCTACAGCCTTCTGAATCTGTTTAGTGTATTCATCTCTTGGTCTCCCTCTACGACTTTTACCCTCCACGCTGCTCTTTAGTACTAAATTGGTGATCTCTTGATGCCTCAGAATATGCCCTACCAACCGATCCCTTCTTCTAGTCAAGTTGTGCCACAAATTTCTCTTCTCTCCAATTGTATTTAGTACCTCTTCATTAGTTATGTGATCTATCCATCTAATCTTCAGCATTCTTCTGTAGCACCACATTTCGAAAGCTTCTATTCTCTTGTTGTCTAAACTATTTATCGTCCATGTTTCACTTCCGTACATGGCTACACTCCATACAAATACTTTCAGAAACCAATTCCTGACACTTAAACCTATACTCGATGTTAACAAGTTTCTCTTCTTCAGAAAGGCTTTGCTTGACGTTGACAGTCTTAAATTTATATCCTCTCTGTTTCGACCATCATCATTTAGTAGTATTTGGAGTAAATATCTTAGATACCCTTTACATAAAGTTTTCCTGGTAAGGGAGAGCACATTGATAGGAATGAATTACGTTTCAAGTTCTCAATTCTCGAGAATTTCAACCCACCAATGTTAGGTAAACCCAGCATACTTAATATTCAGTGAAGTACATTTACTTTCTACACTAGTGGCCATTAAAATTGCTACACCACGAAGATGATGTGCTGCAGACGCAAAATTTAACCTACAGGAAGAAGATGCTGTGAAACGCAAATAACTAGCTGTTCAGAGCAGGTTACGCTACTGTGTTACAACACGAAAGCCACCTATGAAATGGCCGCAAAGCGTCGCAAGCTGTAAGATACGGCGTCAGTCAGGTTAAAATCATGGTGTAAAGATGGATTGTTTAATTGCTGAGTGACGACACACATTATAAGAGTGTAGGCGGAAGCGAAATTAACTGATAAAAAATTTAAAATTAGAAATATTTTAGTTAGTACAAGACTGCCTCCGTGATTAACTCTGAGCTTGTCATTGTCAGTTTCTGTGTTTGAAGAATTATGGCAGGTGCAGAGTTCTGTGCTGGACAGCAAGAGTCGGGAACTGTGAGACCGTGCGAAACTGCAGTTCAATGTGACGAAATCTATTGCAGTGCACAGCAATAAAATTCCAGATTTAGTTTTAAATTGAATCAGACTACAGGTTTTAAAATGACGAAAGTAATGATTCACATAATAGTAAACGGACGGCGTGTAGTCATCAAGTCGCCGATCTTATGCCTCACAGCGAAAATAAGACTGAAACAGAAATTAGAATCACGCAAACAGTCATGGTCGCACGACAAGTAAATGAAATGAATGTGAGCTCAAAAATCTACCAGCGTTATTGTCAATTATTAGCATTTAACTCAAGAGTAAGAACATAGATATCTTACAGTTATGACAGATAGCGAAATAATAACTAATCTAAAGATCTTTACATTTGTATTTTTTTAAGGGAAAAAGACGAACGGTAGATATACAAGTGTCACCCTTACAAGAAAAATGCTGATGATTGTTATACTGTCGTCTTAAATGGCTAAGAGAATGGTTACATCTTCTTGGACTAACCGTTCAAACTGCAATAAGGGGGTTGTTTCGGATGACTCAGAAAAATATACATAGTATTTATGTTTTGTTGATTACGACGGATTATACATCATGTAAGTCACCAAGTAATTGGTAATCATTTGTACTTGAAGTTAAATCTTTCGCATAAATACACAATATTATGTCTTTCTGTTAGTCACTTGCCGGTCGGAGTGGCCGAGCGGATCTAGGCGCTACAGTCTGGAACCGTGCGACCGCTACGGTCGCAGGTTCGAATCCTGCCTCGGGCATGGATGTCTGTGAGGTCTTTAGGTTAATTAGGTTTAAGTAGTTCTAAGTTCTAGGGGACTGATGACCTGAGAAGTTAAGTCCCATAGTGCTCAGGGCCATTTGAACCATTTTTTTGTTAGTCACTTAATTAAAGAAAATTATCATATGCTGTCCGTTTAGCGATATATGAATAAAGTTTCTTTTAAATACAACGCATAGTGTAAAATGAGAATCATAGTCTATAACTGATACTGAAGAACATTTAGTAGTCACTACATTGTGGTACTTCTGCACCGTGTGGTCTAGAATGTTCAACAACTGTGTTCTACTGAGACAAACAAAATACAGGTGGTTAGTATTGTTTGTCTTTCACATATTAGGGTAAGAGTGTGTCGGTAACATGTTGGTTGCATTTGTTGTGTAACAAGAAGTCGACTCGGTCATCTGAGAACAATCCTGGAAAAGCAAGAAAAAACTTATCAGTTGTCATCGAAATAAGTTGAGAAACTCATTTGTCTCATGCATTTTTATAAGTGGTGCTACGTAGCATTTTCACCTGTCGGAGGATGTATTCTGCTGTTGATTATTTGCTATTACAAGGGCTTTGTAAGTGGTGCTACGTAGCAGTTTAAGTAATGTTATAAAACGCGTTTTGCAGTTTGAATTAGTATCACCGAAGAATGTTAGAAACTGGTTATTCAGTCACCTGTCGGAGGACCTTTACTGCTGTTGATTATTTGCTATTACAAGGGCTTTGTAAGTGGTGCTACGTAGCAGTTTAAGTAATGTTATAAAACGCGTTTTGCAGTTTGAATTAGTATCACCGAAGAATGTTAGAAACAGGTTATTCAGTCACCTGTCGGAGGACCTTTACTGCTGTTGATTATTTGCTATTACAAGGGCTTTGTAAGTGGTGCTACGTAGCAGTTTAAGTAATGTTATAAAACGCGTTTTGCAGTTTGAATTAGTATCACCGAAGAATGTTAGAAACTGGTTATTCAGTCACCTGTCGAAGGACCTTTACTGCTGTTGATTATTTGCTATTACAAGGGCTTGAAGGGCACCATTTGCCAAAATTTTTGCTGCTAATCTTACCTCGCTTGCACTCGGTTAACTGTTTCTGCAAAACTACGTGTAATACATGCAACATTCACAAACATTTCATTATTTCCATGTCTCAAGTAAGTGTCTCCATTTTACGTCCCTTGTAAAATAGATGTGGACTTTATGCATGCGAACAGACACAAGAGCACGAGGTCAAGTGATTTTGATTCGCCAAGCAAATGAGCTCCCTAATCAATCTATGACATTTTAATGCTTCATTGTTTAAAATTTTATGGGCTGCCAATATGAAGAGTTGTAATCCATCTACAGGCAACGATAAGTTACCACTTAACCAAAACTAGTCACAATATCAAATAGGGATATTTTGATGAGTTCTGTGGAGTGACAGAAATCTGATCTTGAAAGAAAGACGAATGTTGAAATTAGTGTCGCTACTACGCCAGCTTCAAACGAAGTGACATCAGCACAACAAATGGGTTTATTTAAATAAATCATGAGTTGCAATGACATAAATGAGCTAATGTTCACGGCCATGTCTTCCGCCTTTGGAACTAAGTGGATGACAGCTTTCAATCTTTAGGCGTTTCGCTTCTTTTACTCGTGCAGCAGCTTCCCTGGCCAGTAATAGATTTTTTTTATTTATGTTATGAATGTGTTGAAAATACTTTACACTGCTACGTTTTATGTGTTTATTATTTTATTTTTGGGTTAGAAACAACTTTTACAGCACAAGTTTCGTGGCGTTAAATTATAATTTCATGTTGCTTGTGAATTCTAATGTTTTTTAACCCATGTGTGTCGAACTGGAGACGTATTTAGTCGGACTGCATATTAAAGATGGCTGATTTTCAGGAATTTTTCGGCCCACATTTATTTAAACACTTTATTTCTGCGTTTCACTGTGTGTTAAATGTATATGTTTGTACTGTGTAGTGTTGCAGACTGTGGTTTTTCTCACCTATTGTTGGTGTTGTACTACGTGTGTAGTTTGATGTTCGTTCATTTGTTAAGTGTGTGCGTGTGTTGTTATATGTATGTGTGATTCTTTGTGTGAGCAGACTGTATTTGTATGTGTGTGTTTTGTGTGCGTGTGTGTGTGTGTGTGTGTGTGTGTGTGTGTGTGTGTGTGTGTGTGAGAGAGAGAGAGAGAGAGAGAGAGAGAGAGAGAGAGTGAGGGAGAGAGAGAGAGAAAGAGAGAGAGAGAGATAGATAGAAAGAGAGGGAGACTATATTATTATTTAGTCTAGTTATGTTTTATATCTCCGTTTGTTATTATTCTAGTGGCTAGCATGATCAATGAGTTAATCCTTTTATTGACTTGGTCATTAATTACTTTATTGTTCATCAAAAGAGCTTTTTGTATGTTAAAGACTCCTGTAATGTCAGGTTTTTATTGTAATTGTTCACTCTAGTAACTCTGATTTCCTGTTCCACGGTAGATGATTCTCGTCCATGTTTTATCCAGTGTATAGTATGGCTGTTTTCATACTTCCATTTTTCATATCTTAACTGGTTTTGGAATTTCTGCCTTTCATTTCCACATACACTGATCTGCATTCTTGACATTGTAACTAGTGATTACCAGCTCCTTGGTATTTATCTGGTTTGTCTACAGCTGCTTGTAAATGTGAGTAAAGAGTGTTTCTTGTTCCATAAACAATGTTCAGGCCTCGTTTCTTTAGTGTACTTGGTATACTGTTTGTTGATCTGTGTTTGTATGTTAAAGTGCACCATTTATTCATGTTATCCACGCCATCAGTGTTACTGTTACGTATTTTTGAAAATTCATTAATAACTCAGTATCTGTCCTATCAATCGATACCTTCTTGTCGTCGGGTACGTGATAAATTTCTTTTTCCTCCAGTTGGATTCATTACCTTTTTCTTCTGCTGAATCTTATTTCCAATGTTTCGGTTCTCTTCTTTTCTGAACTACTTATCGTCTGCTGTTTGGTACCTTGTACTTATTATATTTGACTGGCACTAGATCGAGAATTTTATCTTATATTACGTCATATTCAAATTACTAAGCTGATCATTGTACATTCCGTTTCACATACATATATCTTAAACACTGTGAGTTGGTATTTCATTAAATATGTTAACGCTATAATGACTATGTGTCTTCTTATTCTCTTGAGTTAAGCGTCGCATGTTTGTATCTTGATCTGAAAATGTCCGTTTAAGCGGCTGAAACTGTTAATCACTGGTTTCTACATTGTAATCCCGGTCAGATAAAGGTTTTAATAAAATCTACGACGTTTTCATGTTGCTGTGTTTTTGGTGTCCAGATGAAAGTTTTTACTAGAAATAACAGTCATTCAATATATTGGGTTTTTAAATACTGTGGGTAGAGCATTTGTATTCTTATGTCCATCCGTGTTAATCTTATAATGTAAACTCTTTGTATCTTACCCATAAAATAGTTTTCTATATAACGTAACATACTGTTAAAGCTATGGAATGTCTATGATAGAAAAAAAGGAAAATGTATGGGATTGAACGTGAACAACTAAAGAACTGCAGTAATATTTTAATATTAACTAAACCTTAGTGTATAGCATTCAGCAGGCAACTGATCACACCAACATATTAAAAATAACTGAATTTGACTGTGTCACCACATACTGTACGTGTCCTGTGCTATTATAATCGTAAAGAAACGTATTTGTATGATCCCCTAGTTATTCTTGAAGTCTATCTCTCTACTTAACAACTTGATGTAAAGCGACTTACAGTTTGAGTGTTGTTTAACACACGGATCGCTTCAGATACTCAGCATCTTTGCAGACCGATTTCTGGAGAGGAAGTGCTATTTTTCACAGTTTCCTTGAAGTTAATCGGTGCGAATTTATTCCTCTCTAGAATTGGCTCTCAAAGACAAATGGTTGTCGATAAGCGCCCTTAAAGCCGCAATGTTTTAAAGCTACGCCGTCCTTAAACAGGAGGGCAGAAATTTCGAACGTTTGCCATCGGTAATTACCTTTCCATACCTCCTCAAACGTGTGCAAAGAAAATCATTATAATCTCCGAAGGGAGTGAAAAGTTTCACTTTACTATGAATAAAAAGTAAAAAATGGCTGTGACCGACCTGAAACTACTAAAATATCTCCCGTTTAAAACAGCAGTCGTAATAGTTGCACAACTTAATAATTAAATTCTTCATTGGTGTGCCCACATTGTAATTGCTCTACAGTTCCTGACGGTATTTTCGGTGCGTCGTAACAACTATCAGAAAATGAGTGTTTTTTTTTCTTTTTTCACCAGACGTGTTTCGCTTTAATAAGGTAAAGCTTTGCCTCACTAAAGCGAAACACGTCTGGTGAAAAAAAAGCACACATTTTCTTGTAGCTGTAACGACGGAACGCAAATGCCCTGAGGCATTTAATAATTGTTCAATGTACAGCCAAAAAGTTCGGAAACTGACATACTTTATTGGGCATCTCATTTATAACTTCAATAAACACGTCAACGCCAAGAATTCTTAATTATGTCATAGGCGTGAGCAGCGGCAGCAACAAATACTGTCTGAATATATCCTTCAATTGTCACTTGCGTCTATGAATAAATAAATAACATCTGAGTGTTTATCTGGTTTTACAAATATTAAAAACCTTTCGTGGTTGATGGAACACATACGCCCCACTAAAGTAGAACACGTTTAAGAGCACTGGCTCTTGTACGTCCCATATGTGATTAGTGACTCCATCTAGCGAGACGCTTTCGTAACCAGGAGAAAAAAAATCATGGACCGTGAGGTGTATATGTAGAAGGCTGTTGAGCTGCGCAGAATGTTTATAGATGCCATAGTGCGTGTGCTTCAGGAATATCAGATAAAATAGCATCTTTTACGTTCCAAGAATGTTAGTATTGCCCCGTTGTGTTTTCTTACCCATCATTTGTATTGGGTTGCAACAGTATTACACTTGTCAATTATTTTGCTGGTCTGTACTTAATTTGTATTTACTAGTATCTATATGCCCCATCAAACTTTATGGAATGCAGAAAACATTACTATGTGTTATGTCATAGCTGTTTTGAAATTATATGTTTAAAATTTTGGTGCAAATATTGCATGTATTTCATTGTCACTGGAATGAATGGATGTGTTTTGGAACTGATTTGTTTTACACTTTTCCATCTTTGCCATTCTGATAAAATGATTGTACAACGAAAATTTAACTTTGAAAAATCTAGGTTCAGGGCAAACATGGAAATAGTTAGATCCGTCATACACACGTTTCCGTTCCCCGCGATTTTCAAAATCGGCTAACTTAAAATTTTTCCCGTAGTGAAAGTTTATCAATGATAGTAGCGGAAGATATATGTAGCATCAATTTTCGCTACGTAAGTGTTAATAACATTTTATAAATGCTTGTGTAATTTTTCCCCCATCATTAGCGTGTGTATAACCCACCACTCCCCGCATCACAATCTGTATATCTGTCTTGTCTTGAGATGTGTTATTTATTTTGTTGTGAGAGCTTCGTGCGTTTTGCGAGTTTTGCTGTAGAATGCGAACGAGATAGTGATAATTTTTATGTTTCTTGTTTTTATTTCGAGTGCATCACAACTTTAGTAGGCCACATCGGGTAATTTTACCTCAGCTTGTTCCGTCTGTCTGTACTGTCCTCTATCGTTACTACTTTATTCGTGATTTTATACGGTTTAAAAAAAGTACTAAACTATGAGTGATTGTGCTTAGTATGTGCGGAAACATCGAGAACTAGCTGCTATCTGGAAACCGCTGGCAGCTGCGCTGGCCACGGTTGCCACAGTGCAGGTTACTACAATGAGCTGAGTTCTAAAATGTTGATGTGCGGCCAATAGTAAGCCACTCTCATCACATGCCAGTAGGATCTCTTCATCAACAAATAAAACTGAGGTCAAAAATCTGTTGCCAGTTCTAAACTGTTTTATCCAGCTTTGGGAGCCTTTTTTAAATTCGTCGACGTAGATATCAACTTGGTTACGTTTTCGAGGGCAACCTTGCCTGACTCCATCGTTCATAATTACACCTGGACGACATATTCTCCCTGTTGTATACACCTGTACAAGTAACAGGATACAAGTTCATAATACCTGTTGTTAGCTGTTTTGTTTAGCTTTGCTCTTCCATTAGTTCTCAGATATTCTGTCTCTCTACATTGCGATGTGCTTTTCTGTCGTCTGTGAATGAAATACGATAATCTAAGTTGAACTCCAGTTTCTTCTGGGTCAACTGTTTTAACACGAATACACAGTCGCTGTTAATACATCCTGCTGTTCCTCTAAAATGGACTCTTTAAAAGAATTTAGGCGCCTTGTAATAATTTTTTAATCAGCTTTGTCTTGTGTTGTTAACACTCCTCACGCACCTTAAAATTTCCGCTATTCGTTTGGGACCTTCTTCGTAGACCAACATATATAAGGTTTATTTAAATATGTGGTTTATTCTGCGCCTGAGACATATGTAAGGAACTCTGTATTAAGAATGTCGCATGCGGGGGCTTCCTTATTGTTTACTGTTTAATGCTGGCAGACGTTCCAGTGACGTCAGCAGGTCTATGCGTTTGAACATACTGTCTGTGGCGTCATTATTATTGTTGTTACAGAAAATTCTTGGCTAATGCTCTACTCACGACCCTCCCTCACAGCCTTACTTTTGACAATTCATAATATCCTGCCTTCCAAATTTTACAGAAGTTCTCCAGCATCCTTTGTACTCCATGAAGAGAGGAAACTGTGGAGCTGGTCTTGGTAGCCGAACGGTTCTAGGAGCTTCAGTCCGGAACCGCGCGACTCCTACGGTCGCAGGTTCGAATCCTGCTTCAGGTGTGAACGTGTGTGACGTCCTTACTTAGATTTAAGTAGTTCTAAGTTCTAGGGGACTGATGACCTCCGATGTTAAGTACTATAGTGCTCAGACCCATTTGGGCCACTTTTGAAACTGCGGACAAATAACCTAGTACAGGCTAGTTTTCACCCTGCAGTGAGGTGCTCTCTGATTCTATGTTTCCTCGCAGATTAAAACTTTTAGTTGGTGCTTGGGCTTTCCCTTACGCTGGCAAATGCTCTACTCACTCAACTATCCAGGCAGACTAATAACCTGCCCTCATAATCTCCAGGTTCGCCAAAAAGTTAAAACTTTTCATGAAGTTTTAAATGACTGAACACTGTGCTGCAGAGTGAATATTCATTAACAAATATTATTTATTAATGTGGAAGCAATACTAAACACTGTCAAACTAGATTAATATGATCGATTTCTAATTTTTACAACAGTCGCACACATTTGAAGCGTCAGGAGAGTTTTAGCAGGTTAGATTTATGTAGTTGGAAGATGTGTACCTCATCTGTTCCAGTTGCTTTCATTTGCATCCTAAGATCTGTCGATAGTTCACCCAGTGTGTCAGGTAGCACCAGAAACAATTTTATTGGTTCATGGCACGTCTGCTGAAGTGGCAGAATTACCTGTTTCCCTCCATTTTGCTGTCGCTTGAAATATCAATGTTGACGATCAACAATTTCTTTTCCCCACACAAAAAATGGTTTCAATTGCTTTGAGCACTATGAGACTTAACATCTGAGGTCATCAGTCACCTAGAACTTAGAACTACTTAAACCTAACTAACCTAAGGACATCACACACATTCATGCCTGAGGCAGGATTCGACCTAGCGGCCGTAGCAGCAGCGCAGTTCCAGACTGAAGCGCCGAGTGCCGGCTTTTCCACACAGTTGAGATCGAATATTCTATGTTTCAATTCAGCATTCCCATGGTAGTTGGGCTTCTTAATCTGACACCTCTCTGATCGTTTATGGACCTACTAGTTCATTGTAACCGACAGATGAAATTTCTGGTGCAAGTTCCAGTGAACGAGTTCCACCAAAACTTTATGTGGCTCTCTTTAATACCATTGTGTGATTATTTGACCGTGGCTCAGTATGTGGCTGATTCGTTCATCAGCCTCTCTGCAATGTCTAGAGTTCGGATCTCCTACTTGTTGCTCACTTATGGCTTTGATAACACTCTTTAGACTGTGGGTTCTTGTGCTACCATAAACAATCCTGTTTCTTTTATCGGCTTTCCATGGGATAGGCACATACAGATATTTTGCTTGTATACTTTGCCTCTCGTCCCCTCCATGAACAGCGTGTGCAGTGATTTAGTAGCCACACTGTTCATTCGAGTTTGCACAACTCTTTGCTGGCAGTGATTACTCGGTTGTTATACTTCCGGCAGTTTCCCGGACTGATCGTATCAGGGACATTTATTCACTGTTTCTCAAAAAATTTACTATGGATGATCTTCTTTTTCCAGTGTTCACCTGATCGTCAAACGTTCTGTTCCATATGATTCTCTGAAGAGGTATAACTTGCTCACATCACCCCAGAGGGTCAATGCATGATTCATGGTCGTGAGTCTCTTTTTTTTTCTTATCCTAAAGGTTGTATACATGGAAGAACCCTGGAGATACTAAAAGGTATTAGATAGATTATATAATGGTAAGACAGAGATTTAGGAACCAGGTTTTAAATTGTAAGACATTTCCAGGGGCAGATGTGGACTCTGACCACAATCTATTGGTTATGACCTGTAGATTAAAACTGAAGAAACTGCAAAAAGGTGGGAATTTAAGGAGATGAGACTTGGATAAACTGAAAGAACCAGAGTTTGTACAGAGTTTCAGGGAGAGCATAAGGGAACAATTGACAGGAATGGGGGAAAGAAATACAGTAGAAGAAGAATGGGTAGCTTTGAGGGATGAAGTAGCGAAGGCAGCAGAGGATCAAGTAGGTAAAAAGACGAGGGCTAGTAGAAATCCTTGGGTAACAGAATAAATATTGAATTTAATTGTTGAAAGGAGAAAATATAAAAATGCAGTAAATGAAGCAGGCAAAAAGGAATAAAAAGGTCTCAAAAATGAGATCGACAGGAAGGGCAAAATGGCTAAGCAGGGATGGCTGGAGGACAAATGTAAGGATGTAGAGGCCTATCTCACTAGGGGTAAGATAGATACTGCCTACAGGAAAATTAAAGAGACCTTTGGAGATAAGAGAACGACTTGTATGAATATCAAGAGCTCAGACGGAAACCCAGTTCTAAGCAAAGAAGGGAAAGCAGAAAGGTGGAAGGAGTATATAGAGGGTCTATACAAGGGCGATGTACTTGAGGACAATATTATGGAAATGGAAGAGGATGTAGATGAAGATGAAATGGGAGATATGATACTGCGTGAAGAGTTTGACAGAGCACTGAAAGACCTGAGTCGAAACAAGGCCCCCGGAGTTGACAACATTCCGTTGGAACTACTGACGGCCTTGGGAGAGCCAGTCCTGACAAAACTCTACCATCTGGTGAGCAAGATGTATGAAAAAATACCCTCAGACTTCAAGAAGAATATAATAATTCCAATCCCAAAGAAAGCAGGTGTTGACAGATGTGAAAATTACCGAACTATCAGTTTAATAAGTCACAGCTGCAAAATACTTACACGAATTCTTTACAGACGAATGGAAAAACTAGTAGAAGCCAACCTCGGGGAAAATCAGTTTGGATTCCGTAGAAGCACTGGAACACGTGGGGCAATGCTGACCTTACGACTTATCTTAGAAGAAAGATTAAGGAAAGGCAAACCTACGTTTCTAGCATTTGTAGACTTAGAGAAAGCTTATGACAATGTTGACTGGAATACTCTCTTTAAAATTCTAAAGGTGGCAGGGGTAAAATACAGGGAGCGAAAGGCTATTTACAATTTGTATAGAAACCAGATGGCAGTTATAAGAGTCGAGGGACATGAAAGGGAAGCAGTGGTTGGGAAGGGAGAAAGGCAGGATTGTAGCCTCTCCCCGATGTTGTTCAATCTGTATATTGAGCAAGCAGTAAAGGAAACAAAAGAAAAATTCGGAGTAGGTATTAAAATTCATGGAGAAGAAATAAAAACTTTGAGGTTCGCCGATGACAGTGTAATTCTGTCAGAGACAGCAAAGGTCTTGGAAGAGCAGTTGAATGGAATGGACAGTGTCTTGAAAGGAGGATATAAGATGAACATCATCAAAAGCAAAACAAGGATAATGGAATGTAGTCTAAGTAAGTCGGGTGATGCTGAGGGAATTAGATAAGGAGTGAGACACTTAAAGTAGTAAAGGAGTTTTGCTATTTAGGGAGTAAAATAACTGATGATGGTCGAAGTAGAGAGGATATAAAATGTAGACTGACAATGGCAAGGAAATCGTTTCTGAAGAAGAGAAATTTGTTAACATCGAGTATAGATTTAAGTGTCAGGAAGTCGTTTATGAAAGTGTTTGTATGGAGTGTAATCATGTATGGAAGTGAAAAAGCTTTCGAAATCTGGTGATACAGAAGAATGCTGAAGATCAGATGGATGGATCACATAACTAATGAGGAAGTATTGAATAGGATTGGGGAGAAGAGAAGTTTGTGGCACAACTTGACCAGAAGAAGGGATCGGTTGGTAGGACATGTTCTGAGGCATCAAGGGATCACCAATTTAGTATTGGAGGGCAGCGTGGAGGGTAAAAATCGTAGAGGGAGACCAAGAGATGAATACACTCAGCAGATTGAGAAGGATGTAGGTTGCAGTAGGTACTGGGAGACTAAAAAGCTTGCACAGGATAGAGTAGCATGGAGAGCTGCATCAAACCAGTCTCAGGACTGAAGACCACAACAACACAACTTGATCCGCCGCGCTTGTGCGAAGTGTCCTCTTGACTACAGGTATACCAAAGTACTTATCGACTTGTTTTGGTTAACCTTTTCAAAAGTTTCTGACTTTCTGGAAGTATTTTTTGCCGACTACTTTCTTTACACAGTCATGGTTTCATGTGTTCAAATGTGAAATGACGAGGTATTCACGGGCCACAGTCTGTTGACAAATCACGAATTTTGATTTGACGTTTTATCCCTTCTCTTGCTGGGTCTTCCTCCCCTTTAATGCCATGATCGCCCAGTTGACCAGCACGAAGTCCATGCTGGTGTCACTGATGGAGTTTCGGATTGAGCTGATGAGTGAACGAATTTAATGCCCTGAACTCCTGTTCGTATTCAGGTTACCCACGTCTAGTAGTACGTATTGTTATAAGTTATATCATTGTATTTATGTAACTGTGATGCGAAACGTTTTACAATTATTAAAATCCTTGTGTGATATAAGAAAACGCACGAATGTTCAAATCAGGTCAGGTCAAACAAACAAACAAATAATTAAAAGTTTCAACACTCCGCCAAATAAAGGAGAAAAAAGTTACATTACATGTTGTACATTCTTATGGGACTATGTTAGCACCAGTTACAAAACCAAGAATTAACACTTACACTATGAAATATGTAGCAGTGGATGGAAAATTAAGAACCAATTTTAGTGATGGATATAAATTACTGTAAAGTAAGAGCTTCCTTTCACATAGATTAACTGGGGTTATTAAACCCATCACAATGAAATTATATTTAATTGTATCTAATGAGTATCGGCGTAGTTGACTTGCAAGAGATTGTATGCTTGTGTGAAATTTGTTTAAGTGATAGTATATCTGAACTGAAAGTTTTATGAGATACCGAGCTATTTCAAGAGGGAGACCCTGGCGCCATAAAAGTTGGTCTTGTAGGAATAAACGAGTGAATTTTCGTAGGAATTTGCGGCTGTAGATAACGTTTCATGAACTTTTTTGGTTGCTCTAACCAGCATTATTTCTTCGGAGAAAAAATTGTGGAGAACGACGCAGCCACATAACCATAGAAGAGGATCGGCTATACATTTCGATTAATTCAATTGTAGTAAGAGAAACGTGAAGTTCGCAATCCAGTTTTGCACCGCTTCTCTTATCACCGAAACTGTTATAATGTCGGTAGTATTGTGAACAACGTTTTTCTTAAAAGTAATTTCAGATCTCTATCGGTTGTAGCTTTTTATTACAGTTTTTTTTTAAGTTTTATCTTTTGTTACAGCATTTCCACAAATGCTCTTGTTTAGAAAGATCTATAATGTCCTAACAAGTCATTAGTAAACCAATATATTTTAGTTTCCGAGAAGTATGATGTGAAACTTCAACACATACGCTTTTTAACGAAACTTCGAAATGATGATGTCACACATTCACTCTTGACCTGTATAATTTGAGATGAAATTGCCCTTAAGACGCTTACAGCACTAGCTATTGGTAAGATATTCGTTAAATGGTCTTTTGTTGCAAGACGTTTTCCCATGTATCAATAATATTTCCCTCAAACCTGATGTCACTCTAAGCCATGGTTCCATTTTTACAGGATCTTGAAACTACAGCTTTAATTGTGGAGCCCCTGTACATGCACACTATGCGAGCCCATAAGAATTAGAAGAATAAACAAAGGTGAAATGTAACAGTATACTACTGTTATTTACGTGACACAGGTACCATTCGATGTTGCATTCCCAGATCCAAACCTCATTCTGCACTCAAAATGCTTTTTATAAGACTTCCTCTCTAGTCAAAGCCTTATATATTTCATGGTTCATGGATCATAGCTAAATATTATCAATGGAGGAGAAGCATTGTATACACCCAATCGTTGCACCAAGTGTCGATTCTTTGCACCACTTCCTGCATTTCGCTACAATTTTCTAGCCTTGGGGCTTTCCTACGTGCAAAAATACCGTACACTTTCGTGTTGTAGTACTTTGTTTTACGTTTTGTAGATGAGCACATTTTGCTGCAGGTATTCTTAGTTGCATCATACAGTTTTGCAATCTCGAATATCGTTACGTATATAGCAGATTCTTCTAACCAGTTCTCCTGAGTAGTTTCCCACAAACGTTTGATTTTTTATGCCCTGTCTATTACCTCAGTATTTGTTATTAACCATTGTTTTGGAGCATTTCTGATATTTCCCATAAATTTTATTACCTCTGCATAGATTATTAATTCGCCTGTCTGTTCATGACGATTGACTCGCACGCGTGCTTGCAGAACGTATGTAAAAATCGACCGAAATAGTTTTGGTTTCGTTAAAGTGTTATTCATTTCGTCTAGAAGCTACTTGAGGTTTTCCGAGGCTTTATTTTTAGAAAATACAAATTAAGAAGCTAATCACACTAATGTAGTTTTATTTATAAAAACGATATAGAAAGAAATGAAGAACGCGTTTTTTCTCATCTGGAAAGACATCATGTTTTCTTCACTCTCGTGTGAAATTAAAACATTGAGATAAAACAGGCTCATGTAATTCTGCAAGCACCAGTTCTGATGCTTACCCATCAAGGTTTGCGTTAACGGAAGACACGCCTCGGAAGCACGAAACTGGAACGACATTTCCGTAAGACGACGGCGATATTGAAATACAAGAGGCCAAACACAATGGAAGCTGAATGTAAATACGCCTTCCGCGGAAGACGTGGAGTGGGTGTTGTTTAGATGTGAGGGGAAACACAGTGTGTCCTTTACTTTCCTCTTTGCTCCTCTGCGATAGCGAGCGAGGACTCTACCGTGATTAAATTCCTACTGTCCGCCTACGTGTATGTGTGCGTGCGTGTGTGTGTGTGTTGTGTGTCTGTGTAGGCGTCGCCCCACTCCGTGCGGGGCTCCTCACGCGCCTGGTGTAAAACACACACCGCCCCGCCACTTGCGTTCCCTGTCTCCTCGAAGAGGAGCTCCCGATGCACCGTCTCGGAACAATAAGACCCCCTCTGAAATGGTGGTTCGGAAATCTGGATTCAGTGAGTAGTTTGCAGAAACCGGTCCTCAGCCGTACAGAAAACGCATCCCATTCATTCTAGGTTAGCTGTGGCGTGGTAGCCAGTTGTCTGAACACGGAATCAGTTACAAAAAATTTCCCATTGAGATAATAGTGAAGACTGCAGACAGTGTTATCATTATGAGCAAACGTGTTAAACGGAAAACAAAGAGTTGGTACCATCCGATAAATGCACTACCGTTAAAATAACGGAATTTGACTTACGTGCAGGAATAGTATGCCATGTACGACAGTGGTGAAATTTTAGGTGGTTTGGTAGTATGCAGTGTGTGAAATTCCTTGCACAGAGCAGACACCTCTGGTGGCAACAATGGCTCCTACCTGACTGGGAATCAAGGTGAAATGAGCTGGGATGAGAGATTCGGATACATTATTTCCACACTGCTTAAACTCTATAGTTCTTCAACTCATGACCTGATATTTTCAACGAGAAGACGTGTGGGCTGGGACGACAGTCGGACACGTCCTCTATCGAGGTAGGTCAGGCAACATGTGGTCCTGCGTTATTTTCTTGAAAGATAACATCACAGAGAGGTTGATAATTCCGCAGAGCCACGGGACTTAACTGCTCTGTATTGAGGTAGATCAGGATAGTGTAGATAATGAGCGGCCTTGCGTTATTTTGTTGAAAGGAAACATCATGGAGAGCTCGATAATAGGACACAGTGACGGGCGTTAACCCCGCAATGCATTGTGTACATCTGGTTTAGGCAGTCTTTGGTGATCAGCGTGCCTGATTCAGCTTCTTAACTAAGCTCACGTTGGGTCCCGTCATGTGGCGAGACAGTAGTGCTCCCAGTGCGTCGAGTCTAGGACGTAAATGTTTATGGAATAAGGCGCCGATGTGAGTGGCATTCCTTTTTACGCACACCATGCCAAAAAGTTATGACTCAAAACACGCGATTTTGAGGGTAGGTTTATTTTTTGTCCACTTCATCATGAGAAACTTACATTTGTGTAAGCGTGGTGAACACTGTTTCTTTACTCATAGTATTTGCCAACAACTGCTTTAAAAACTTCTGCCAACGTCTTTAGTAAAGAAATTATATTCAGAACGTAAATAAACGTAAACACCTGAATGTGATGGCAGATTTCTTGAAATTTCACAATGGCAAAATAAACACGTATAAAAACAACTGGTTGCAGCTAATTCATTATAAAATACCTTCACTTTCAACAGTTGCGGCGCTCTATTACACACAGTATACAATTATTATTTTTTAATCTAAATACGACGGATAACAGAAAAGCAAAATACAGCAATGAGACAAGCAACTGCAGTCGACTTTTTAAGTGTTGGCCACATGCAGGTCGTTCAACTGTTTGAAATTTGATGTGTTGAGTTTCGCAAACGCTTTTAGCAATCACTTTTCAAATATTTGTCTATAAACACTTTTGGTGATTCATCACGTAGGCGTGACATTTTTCCGTAACACTAAATAAATGAAGCCTTCATTTTAAAAAAAGTTTAAAAGACTAATCGCTTGATCATAGCATTCATGGGCTTTAATATACAATAGTCAAACACAAAAACGCCAACTTTCAGTGGTCTGCGTCACGAGCCCCAAAACCGTGGCGAAGCGAGCGTTATGCGAAGATGTGTCCCCGACTGACTACAATGCGTGACCCTCTCTGTCTGTCTCTCTCTGTCTCTCTCTCTCTACCACGAACATCTTTCGTTGGTCGGTTTGGAACCACTCGCGTTACTGATCCGGACTGCGGGTCGCCCGTTGTCCACCTGGAGGACAGTCACTCACCTACATACGAGATCTCTTCCACGTATCTCACGCAGGTCAACGTTTACCCACAAATTAGTTACGTAGGTAGTAGTATCCACTGTGCTGTAGTGATGCAAAGCGATAGTAGATGACTGTATGCCATTCAAGTAATTCTACGATGAGCTGTGTGGACGCAACTGCCACATGCGTGTTTTGGCGGTAACTTGGAAAGTTTTTCGTGTTGCTCCACCGATTTTCAAGTTTGAAACTTATTTTTTAGGATTGTGTACCCCTATGGGATCACTTTGTTGGCCAACTGTCTGCCTGTCCGTCTGTGAAGAGCCTTTTTTCTCAAGAAAGTGAAACACATGTAGTTAAAAATTTTACTACATACTAAAGACTAAGGTCTCTTGGCACGGTGTAATAAATGTAAACTTTTGAAACAACCCAATCAAAAGATACGGCCATTTATGTCATATTTTGATACTCGCAAACTCACTCGGCAAAACCTATACAGTACTTCCCGTTACCATAGAATCATGAAATTGGGCAAGAAGTAAAATTTCACTATACAAGAGAAGGAAAAAATCCGAAAATTGTTAATTTGTATTGCAACACACCAAAAAGGAAGGTTTTTAAATTTGTTATCACATTCTCTGTCCGCCTGTCTGTAAAGACCTGTTCTTTCTCAGGAACGGTAGATGTATCAAGTTGAAATTTATGTCCCATACTAAGATTTACGGTCCCTTGGCGGTGTAATAATGTAAGTATGGTGACGATATTCACAACTTCAGGGAGTACAGCACCACAGTCGACAAGCCGCGTTCGAAATACTCATAGCCCAGCAGCTGTACGGGTTAGCAGTACGAACTGCAACGAGGTCTGCCAAGGTCTGCAGCTGCCAACCCATTGGCATTACGTGTGTGGATAGCGACTGGCCGATGCCTCGTCAAACACCGGACCACTGAGCTACGGCGGACAATCCTCTCCAGTGCGCCGAATCGTGTACAGACTCCAATTGTCGCCGTGCCCACAAGCTGCAGTGTTCGTCCGTCGTCTCCGAGAATTACGCTCCGTTGGAATCGTAGGCCAGCTCTGGACTATAAGGAGGCACAGTAACAGGACTTTGATATTTTAGAGAACTTGTAATACTTGTGTTGGACATTTCACAAGGCGAAGCAATATTTCAGTATTTCTTTGATACGTGGTACTTACTGGAATGAAGGAAAACGTGGTTAGAGGACCCACACAACCTCTTTACTTAACAATATATAACCTCTGTTTTACTGATAATCGAAGCACTGAACCATAAAATTTTCTTAAACAAAATGAACAAATCTCAAAAATTCTTTTGACCTTAAAGCTTAAGTTGAATAACCTTTTAATCTTCACAAACGAAATGTGACGTCCAGTACTGAAAGATCTGACAATGATTACAAGACGGCCGGACCTGCAGCCCACCCGTTATCGGGTGAAACAGAGGTGTTTACTACCGCTCTGGACACAGTCTTATTAAATGCCCTTCCACAACACATGAAAACTATATAAGCATCACTGATGCTAAGAGTGATTCATTTACTCAAAACAAGTGACTTAACCTTTAATAGAATGGTTCAGATGGCTCTAAGCACTATGGATCTTAACATCTGAGGTCATCAGTCATCTGGACTTGGAACTACTTAAACTTAACAAACCTAAGGATATCACACACATCCATACCCGAGGCAGGATTCGAACCTGGAACCGTAGCATCAGCGCGGTTCCAGAATGAAGCGCGTAGAACCGCTCTGTCACAGAGGCCGACCTTTAATTTGGAAGTTGTATGTCGAAAGGTTCAGGGTTAAGATGTGCACCTGTGCTTAAAGGTTAAACAGATTAGCAAACAATATGACAATGATAAGGCTTACTTCAAAGCAACCAACCTCTTAATTTCAATCGGCAACGAAGGTGCGTCTGGATCCCAACCCGTCCGTTCTGACAATTGACCAAAGCCCTGGTCACAGTTGCCTGTTAACATTTTCAAGTTTAAACTGATTGTCAGTTATTAAGACCACTCTGAAAGTACGTCTTAAAACATCACATGTGAACACTTATTACAAGAGATCTGACTCGACGGGACTACAAGATTCCGCAAAAATACACCAATAATGACGCCTTTTATCAAACACAGAAACGAACAACTTAGTACAACAGGTAGTTCAGATTATAGCTAATGCCTGAGAAACGCAATTAAAATCAAAGAATTCATCCAGTTAACAGCTATAAATCTAGTCACAACGTCCGTCTTCAGTTTAACGGCAAGCTCTGTCTTAGTACAATTGTTCTGGCTATATTTACGACCAAGAGCTGATTAATTACAACATTAATGATGGAGTACAAAGCAGAAAGGAAAGGCAATATTATAACGGGACAAATTACAGAATGTTACTCCCCTTTATTAGCAAGCGGTTCCATGGCTCCATGGTACATCGCAGCGGTTACTGAGTGGTGCCTATGAAAGCCACGTAGAAGAGGGCAGTCAGGCCAAGAACGGTCGTCCGACACGAATGTTGCCAAACAACCGACGGGATGTCGGCCTGCTGCTTGTAGTCGACGCTGAACCCGATGAAGTACTCCGGCATCTTCGCTCTGCATATGCCCTCCTTGCGCAGTTCGTGGCCACCTCTTGCCGTGGTGCTACCACCAATCCCCAAATTTCGTCCCTCTTCTCTCGGTCCGGTAAACCTGCGTATATATCGGCAAGCAAAGATCTTCTAAGGACACAACCCAAAGATACCAACTCTCCCTCATAGATATTGGTGGCAATGGGGCCGCAAGAGGCATAGTCGATACTACACCTGACTCAGTGGCGCCAGACAGAACAGTCTAGTAACTCAATGGCACCACGGCTCATTAATCATATTTAATAGGTGTCATTTTACTACTAATTGTTGGGAATTTTTCTGACTGAAGATAACCTATGTCATCGTCCTGCATTCCCAACAGTAAGCTTCTAAGTCAACATACTCAGTTGATACGGCATTTGTGTCATATATTTTATTTCTCCCAAACTCACTATTGGAACCTGTAAAGTACTTTCCATTGACCTACAATCATGGAATGTCGCAAGAAGCAAGATTTCGAAGTACAAGTAAACAGGAAAAAATGTGAAATTTGTTAATTTGTAATTATATCACCTGAAAAACCCATTTATTATCCGGCTTCAAACTTCAAACATTCTCGAAGGTCTTCGAATTCCCGGCGCCGACGTCTTGCCAGTATCAACATCGATAACAGGCAAATATCGTAGAGATTCTGGATACCTGAGCTTGATGAACTGTCTACACACAAGAATCAAGTTTTATGTGCATGTGTGTAAATACGTTGAGAAGATATTGTTACAGCTTTCAAACTGACAGTTTTGTATGCGATATTGTCCAAAGATGACACTTTAACGGAGAGCATGTGTCACGGAGGTTCTCTGGATTACACTGTTGTCAACTAGTCAGTCCGAGAGAGAGAAAGATAGAGAGTAGGTTGTCGTGGGTGGTCGGGAAGCAGACACGTGTACTGTTGCTCCAGTTTGGAGCTGATGAAAGAAGGTTATACCTAGCCACATGCGCTGCCTCTGTAGAAAGTGGGCTGTCGTATTCAAGGAACATTTTTAGGGTTTGTATGTCCACCCTTTTCGCAGGAGGTCTCTGGGATGACCGCCGTTTACTGCAGTGATAAACTAAAACACCTTCAGCCGTCCTTAAAATTTTATTTTATTTTGTTTCAACAAATTTCAACGCTTCAATGCGTAACCTTCAGGTCTGCATGCATAAAAGTAAAAATCATGAGTTGTTATTTAAACAAGTTTTTAATAGATAATATAATTGTACAATGTATTGAGTGGAAGTTCGTGATGGAATATTGTAGATATGTAACAAGGGATGTACCTGTTCTTTCTATCAAATGTTCGGTGTATAATCACTAATAGTGTTGCCATTGTTTCTCATTTTGTTTTAATCTGTTTCTATATAACTTGTTTGATAAGTTGTTAATGCTATCGTTACTGTTTTATGCGTACGGGCCTGAAGATGACGCATTGAAGCGTTGAAACTGGTTGCAACAAAATAAAATAAAATTATAAGGACGGCTGTAGGTTTTTTATTTGATTACTATTTTTAGTTTTGGTTTGTAAATTTTTGTAATTGGTACTGTTTGACACTAAGGGTACTGTTATTTCATTATCTCATAAGTATGTGAACTCGGAAAAGTAATACATCACTCTTTACTCCTTTTTATATTTAAGTACTTGATGTTTATTTTATTTAAAAGAGTTAGTACTTTGAATAATTAAAGCTTTGCCTACAGTGTTAATTAGAAGACCCAGTGTTCACATTAAAGAAGAAATGATCAATTATGTAGTCTGACTCAACCCATTCTAATTTCGCTTCTAAAGAGCAGTTAGTTCCTCAGATTATTCGACAGTAGGCCTCCACACTCCATCCGCTATTCAAAAGCTTTAGAAGAAAAGTATTTTGGACTCTTATTACAGTGCGCGATATCTGACTGCTTAGCTGGCGCAGTACCTTGCATTGTACATGGCAAGATTGTTTAAATTATATCAAGCAGCGTTATGTATTTCAGGTAGGCGACCTACCATAGAACTGAAATGATGTGTGTCTCAGTATTTTTAGCTTATGATCTAGATTTTGCATTTACTGCTTTCCAGGTCGTAGGCCAAAGGTGCCGCAGAAGAGACAGGGAGAGCACGTTACGAAGAGGTCAGTGGATGCACTGGAATCGAGGACTAACATGAGTGTTTCTCTGGCGACTACACGCAGTCTGAGGCATCATTGCTGGATAATCTGATGATGATACCGATGATAACCATGATGATGAAGTAGGAGTAGGCAGGATTAAAGTGGGTGATGTGGATCGTCTTCAATAGGACTATGGAAACAGTTCAGGAACAAAGCCATCTGCCCATTCAATCAACTAATCGACACTGCTGTCGGCTGATACTGATCTCAGTCTCCCATAAAAAACAGGACTGTGGTCCGCAAAGATAAACAGTTAGCTATTCCCGAATTCGATTAAAAATTTCGTTGGAAAATGTCATTGTCAAAAGAAATAATGAACATGGAAACTTAATGTCAATTCTTTGAACAAATATCTCGATCTAAATTTTTGAAATAATTATCGCGGAGTCTTACATATACGAATTTTACAGGTGAGAACAGCAATGATAGGCTATTTAGTATAAGATCCATTGTGGAACTGATGAAAACTCAATTTCAAGCCAACCCGGCTGAGGCTTGTGTTTTCATCGATGAATAGTTACATTCAAAGGCTAGAGGTTTTCTGAAACAATATATGCAAAATAATCCTCATCAAAATGGTTTGAAGTTATTGTATGTTATCAAGGGTTACGCGTTTTATTTTGAGATTTTCTCTGAAGATGGAAACTCATACGGCCAAAAATGTGATTGAGAGGAAACTTAGAAACCAGTTCAGATGTTTTTGCTCGGCTCAGTTGATTATTACCAAGAGATACTAACCACAAATTAAACTTTGACAGTTATTATACATCTCTTCCACTGTTTGATTACCTAAACAAGTAATTTATCCACTCTTGAGAGTGGGAAGAAACAGTATCAAATTGGAGGCTCCCTACGGAGGTCGATGTGAGGAAACTAGCTCGAGTTACAGAGTAGTTGTAATTAAACTTCCGCTGCTTGAGAGTGCCCCAAGACAAATGAGTGGTTGCTGGCCAGTGAAACTTGTGGAAACACTTGTAAGGTTATGCGGAAGAGAAATAACAAATAAACGAGTGAAAGAAATACATTTTAATTTACAAAGGAGACGGTAACATCTGCGAAATTCGCACCATGTTTACGTTTCAGCTTACAGATGTTGCTCATTGTGATGACCATCTGCACCCACTAAATCCCAGAACCGCAATAGAGATTGCCCTACTGCTGTCTGAAACAAATCAGACGGAACGGATCGTGGAATCTTAAGCTGTCGTGACACAGTTCGTGCAATTCTTGAAGATCACACGTTGCGTCCATCATTCTCAGCCATGGCAACACTAACGTTTTTAACAGTTTGTGACGGAATTGGCCGACGGCCTCTCCCGGGTGCAACTGTAAAAACCACCAGTTATTTTTAACTTCTGAATGACGTCCTTTAACCCCGCTGCAGAAAGAGACTCAGTATTCCATTAACACGCTCGCGAAGGACAGAAACTTAATTGCTGTTGTTTTGCAAAAACAACCTTTCGAGTAAGGTCGGCTTCGGCAACTGGGACGCACAGGTGATGCTTGCGTTACAATCCTTCGTTGCCGTACCACTACCAGAGCCTAAAGGCAAGTCATGGCATTAAAACTAGTAATAACGGAGATCCTCCAGGGCACAGTCCGAAATCCGTGCCTGCAAAGTGACTCGAGTAGCGAAAGTTTAATTGTAATCACCCTGTACAACAGACTAGATTCTGAGATTTTTTCTCTGAGAATATGAACTCACTTGAAAAAAAAAAAAAAAGAATTAGAATCCAGTTCAGATGTTTCTGCTCGTCTCAACTGGTTACTACCAAGAAATATAGACCACATATTGTACTGCGACCATAATTATACATAAACAAGGTGTCGGCTTGTCAACCATCACCGGACGCTGTGGTCGAGCGATTCTAGGCGCTTCAGTCCGGAACCCTGCTGCTGCTACGGTCGCAGGTTCGTATCCTGCCTCGGGCATGGATGTGTGTGATGTGACTGGGTTAGTTAGGCTTAAGTAGTTCTAAGTCTAAAGGACTGATGACCTCAAATGTTAAGTTCCATAGTGCCTACAGCCATTTGAATTTTTTTTGTCAACGGTGGTATGGAAGGACAACATGCTGCTTTCTAATGTTACTGGACAGCAACCTGAGCCTTGAGCCACAATGTACGAGACGAAAACAAAGTCAAGGTTAACAGTACTCAGCAGACAAACAATAACGTTACACAATAGAAATGCGGGATCTGCTGGTCTTCTTCACAGAATCATAAGAAGACATAAACTTCTGATGAAAAGTTGAAAGTGGTACGTTAGATTGTTCTATCACCTGCTGGAAACGGGAGTAACCAAATCCTGACTATTTTCCAGAAGAGTAGCGAAGATCAAGGGAAACAAAAAGACTCTGAAGCTTTCGGAATCTGCCATGAGGATTGCTCTGTCGCTGTTGTCAAACTTCAACAAAATTTGGGTGGTCTGGTAATGAACCGGAAGATCAGACACAAGGTAATAAGTTGAGGGACCTAGCACACGTATACCATCACCAGATCTAAAACAGTATCTGGTACATCATCTGCCATCCTACAAGCAAATGAGGCAAAGCTGCAAAACTACAGGATGTAAACGATTTTCCTGGGTGCCGTGTAATAAATGGGCAGCAGCGTTATGCTTACACAAACGCAACAACTGCTTCCAAGCATTTCGTATAAGGTAATGGGTAATCGTCTGGGTAAGTACCTATTTGAACAGGACATCCTATTATGCCAAAGGATATAGAGCCGAGTTTCTCTAGATCTCTGCGTAATTCACGTTCATATTTGCAGGAGAGGCTTTCATTCTCCGAAATGTCAAACGGCGTGAGCAAAACACATGTTACATGATTCTACAGCTGATGTCAGCACCAAAGAATTGGCTCGCAGACTACTCGATCGACGATTCTTGAGTATTTCTCGTCAGTCTGGGATCCTTACTAATTAGGATTAATAGAACTGTTAGACTGTTAGACAAGATCCAACGATGAGCAGTGCGTTTTGTCACGGGATCGTTTACTCGGGGTGAAAGCGTCACGGACGTGCTCAACAAACTCCAGAAGTATACACTACAAGACAAGCGTTGTTCATCAGGGAAAAGTTTATTTTGAAATTTCGACAGCGTACATTTCAGAAAGCGTCGGGATAAATATTATTTCCCTGCGCACAGGTCTAATTAAATGAGGAGAAAATCGGAGAAATTTGATGTCATTAGTATAAGGAATGTCCAGAATACCTGCAACTTAATTATCAACTTTTATTTCACGACAGCTCTGATTCGTGTTCCAGTACTTCAATGAAGTTTTCTGCTTGGAATTGGTGTTCAAAATCTACATGTTCGTGTAATATTTCTTATGGATAGTTTCTCGTGTGTACATTTGTAATTCTTCAAGCATATTCATAGTTGGACTTTTGATATTGAAGTATGTGCAATGCAATTTTTCTTTGTGATGCTGATTTATCAGATGGAGGAAACAACTCGATGGGTTATTGTCGCTATTTCTAATGGGCTGTTGGAAACTAACATTAAAATTTCTTCCTGTTCGGCCGGTGCAGAAGTTACTGCTGTTGTTACTCGTAATGTTGTATATATGGGTTAGCAGTTTCTGAGGTCTTAATATTGCCCCAGCAAACAGATTTTAAACACATATTCTACCTAAAACATTTATTGAAATACTTGAACACGAAAAGGGATAAAATAAAAACAAATGTCACACAACAACCCAGTATAATCTACGTCGAAATCCAATAGGTGGGAAATAACATTATCGCTGTCAATTTGCATATACTACGTAACGTCATAGTAAGAGACGTGTCAAATTAGTGTCAGAACATATTCAACGTATAAAAAATAATAAAATTACGAAATTCTGCCAGCAACTGAAAACTGACAGTTATGTGACGGTTTACTATCGACATAAATTGGACGTCAAGTTCACCTAGACATGAGTACCAATACGTAATTATTCAAAGAAGCAAGGCGTGTTATATACGTAATTGACCTCCACAATAATGTATTCGCAAGTTACATGCAAATGGCAGTCAAAGTCGAAACAAATCTGTCGTGAAATAAAGACTGGTAATTACATTGCAGCTATTACGGACATTCTTTTTAATAATGCCATTCTCTGATGTATTTTATGCTGCAGGCCCAAATGAACAAAAAATTTGATGCCGCACAGAGCTTCCAAGTCACCTATCTCATGAACCCTTCGTGAATCGAACAGTTAACGGGGAA
Source organism: Schistocerca serialis cubense (assembly GCF_023864345.2). Lineage (NCBI taxonomy): Eukaryota > Metazoa > Arthropoda > Insecta > Orthoptera > Acrididae > Schistocerca > Schistocerca serialis. The sequence goes on along the minus strand of NC_064638.1, from coordinate 195,654,841 downwards.
GGGGGAGCGAGGGAGGGAGTGTACGAGAAGTGCCCTACAGTAATCATTGTTAGGTAAGTAGGTTGGGAAGCGTAGTGTAATGGAAGATATACGATATGTAGAAGCGGACCCAAGAGCACCACACCCCATCATGCCTCTTGCTGGGACCGACAAACGTAATATGGCAACGTTGCGTATCCTCAGAGCTGCCACACGGCGATACGATCATCGTGATGCTATACACCGCACCTGGATTCGCCTGAACATACGGTATGCTGCGTACAGATCTCCGGAACCCAACGATTCCATATTTGCCTGACAGTCGTGGGACATCGTCCATCGCGTGGAGTCATACTGAGGAACGATAAACCGCATATTCGGTATGCCAAAAGCCTTTGTCTATTTGCGATAGGTGCTACTAGACTGCCTCTTTTTACACGAGGTATAAAATGTCTCGTCACAACAAGAAACATTCTAATGTGATTTCCAAACAGGAAAGTTTCTGCGAATCTTTCCTTCAATACAGAATGTAGATGGCACTACTACCAACTACTTACAAGGGAACCTCCCCATCACACCCCCCTCAGATTTAGTTGGCACAGTAGATAAGCCTTGAAAAACTGGACACAGATCAATCGAGAAAACAGGAAGAAGTTGTGTAGGACTACGAAAAAAATAAGCAAAATATACAAACTTAGTAGTCCGTGCGTAAGATAGGCAACTGCAAGAAGGGTGTGAACTCAGGAACGCCGTGGTCCCGTGGTTAGCATGAGCAGTTGCGGAATGAGAGGTCCTTGGTTCAATTCTTCCCTCGAGTGAAAAAGCTTAATTTTTTATTTTCAGACAGTTATTATCTGTCCGTTCGTTCATTGACATCTCTGTTCACTGTAATAAGTTTAGTGTCTGTGTTTTGCGGCCGCACCGCAAACTTGCAGTTCGGAAAATATTCATTGACCTTGTTACTGAACTCGTGAGCTATATTTGCTGGATTCATATTGCCCACGGACTGCATCTCACGTATCCAATGCACTCTCGTCCAAAGTAGCGAACAGTCAACTGCCAGCCAGGGAGCCTCGTTAGCAGGAATACTCTCACTTCCGCGAGCTGTAGTCGACTGATGTCGTGTGTTTGGATGTTTGTTTAGGTGCTGCGTCCCCATATTACGGCGCAGTTACTTCACATCAGACGGACGGACGGACAGATAATAACTGTCTGAAAATAAAAAAATGTAATTATTCACTCGAGGGAAGACTTGAACCAAGAACCTACAGTTGCGCAACTTCTCACGCTAACCACGGGAGCACGGCGCTCGTGAGCTAGCCTGTCGTTGATATGGCCTATCTCCCACATGGACTACTCAGTTTGTATATCTTGCTTGTTTATTTCAGTTCTACACAAATTCTTCCTGTTTTGTCGATTGACCTGTGTTCAGTTTTTCAAGGGTATCCACTGTGCCATCTTATAACTAAATCTGAGGGGGGTGCGATGGGGAGGTTCCCTTGTTAGCACAGTTGAAGTGAAATGCTAATACGCTAACGGAAAAACATCAAACAGCAGTGGCGCGAGATAAACCACAGTTGGTAGGCGTATTTCTACATATGAACGTGACATCTTTCCAAATTTCGCGCCAGTCGCGTAATAGTGGCTCCAGTAGCGCTACCATGAGGATGCAAATCAGGTTTGCTTTAAAACACGCTGTAATGGTCGTGAGACGTTAGGTAGCTTTGCAAGTGGATGCGGTGATGTGATGTTCGTGAAGAATGCGTTTAGGACGACGAATACGCCATTATCGGCAGCTCACTATGGGTGAACGTGGTCATGCAATATGGCTACGAGAATCTGGATGTTGCTTCTGCGATATCGCAGAAATACTTGGCAGAAATGTAGCCACTGTGCATGACTGCTGACAGCGGTGGTCACGGGAATGTGCAGTCTCAAGGAGACCGGATTCCGTACGGCCACGTGGCACAACCGAGAAAGAATACCGTCGTGTTCAGTGTATGGCTGTTCCGCATCGCACTGCATTAGCTGCGGCAGTCTGAGCAGCGGTAACAGAACGAGCTGTTAGAAATCGTATACTTCAAGGAAAGCTGCGAGCCAGGCGCCCCGTAGCTTGCATATTACTGATCCCACAAAACGGCTATTTGAGACTTCAGTGGTGTCAAGCGAGATCTCATTCGAGGCTAGGGTGGAGGTGTGTTGTGTTTTCTGAAGAAACCTGCATCTATCTCGGTGGCTGTAGTGACAGTGGGTTGATTAGAAGGAGACCAACTGAGGGCATGCAGACAACCGGTCTGCACCCGAACTTAAGATCTGGTGTGCGATTTCGTATGATTGTAGGAGTACTCTCATAGGTATCTCTTGCAATTGTACGTCAGTCTGTTGGTCCGTCCTGTTGTGCTGTCATTCATGAATTGGATTGCCGAAGGTGCTATCCAGCAGGATAACGCTCACCCACACACCGCGTTTCTAACCCATCATGCTCTACAGAGCGTCAACATGTTGCGTTGACCTGCTTGCTCACCCGATCTACCTCCAAACCAGCACGTATGGAACATCATCGGACAACAGATGGTTCAAATGGCTCTGAGCACTATGCGACTTAACTTCTGAGGTCATCAGTCGCCAACAACTTAGAACTACATAAATCTAACTAACCTAAGGACATCACACACATCCATGCCCGAGGTAGGATTCGAACCTGCGACCGTAGCGGTCGCTCGGCTCCAGACTGTAGCGCCTAGAACCGCACGGCCACTCCGGCCGGCCCATCGGACAACACCTCCAGCATCATCCTCAACCACCATTACCCGTTGCTGTACTGAATTACCAAGAGTAACAGGCATGGGAGTCTATTACATAAGCTAACAGACGGCACATGTACTGCACAATATATGTACGTTTGCATGCTTGCATGCAACACTCTGGTATCTACACAGGTTATTAATGTACCAGCAATTCGCACTTGCAATGGCTTTTCTCTCACTTATGTTAACACTTTGCCCTCCTCACGTCTCATACGAATTGATTCGCTTGGCGCCAGCAGCGCTAATTCGGATGACTTAGCTTGTCGCCGGCCGCTTGTCACCCTTCCGTTGAAGACAAGCTTCAAACACATTGACTATTGCGCGCTTTAATTTTTCCGGAAATCCTTTGTTTTGCCATATCGTTCCACAAACTCGAATTTTATTTTCATCTACATCTATATCTACATCTACATTTATACTCCGAAAGCCACCCAACGGTGTGTGGCGGAGGGCACTTTACGTACCACTGTCATTACCTCCCTTTTCTGTTCCAGTCACGTATGGTTCGCGGGAAGAACGACTGTCTGAAAGCCTCCGTGCGCGCTCGAATCTCTCTAATTTTACATTCGTGATCTCCTCGGGAGGTATAAGTAGGGGGAAGCAATATATTCGGTATCTCATCCAGAAACGCACCCTTTCGAAAGCTGACGAGCAAGCTACACCGCGATGCACAATCTGCCACTTGAGTTTGCTAAACATCTCCGTAACTTCTCTGCAAATTCTGCACTGCTGTAACAATTATCCATGCAGAGGTGATGCCACTTTCCATCAGAAGGTGTCAGTAGTTCCATCACTGTTTTTGCTAATGGCTGTCCAGCGCCGGAATATGTTTTGAATCAGCAAATGTATCCCGTACTTGAATCACACAGCATCCGAATAGGTATGCCCTATTTCATAATTTTCCACGGACTATAAACTGTAAAATTTAAGCGTCCACGCCACGGTATCATATGTTTATCACTTGAGATTTTTTGACTTAGGTTAAAGTTTCTTTAAACTTTTTGGAAAAGTAATCAGTCACGAATTGCACTTTGACAAGCCGGTCGGCGTTATCCGGGTTATTGTTGCTGTCGGAAAAATGTCAAAATGATAATATTTGTTTGAATCGGTTGCGGGACATCGTTTTACCAAATATCGGTGTGTCTATGAACGGATTCGTTGACCAATAATAATCGATCCTTGCTTTTCTACAGTTCCCATAAGGATAGCAAGCCCAAACCATTTTCTAAAATCGGGTCCCGTAACGTCGACAAATTTGGCATTTTTTAAATCCAGTTTCCTTCTATTGCAATCTTGGCTGTAGTACTTGTTGGTTTCGTTGCTAATATATTCAAATAGATCGTTCCCAATATATAATTCTACGATATCCTCGACGCTCTGTGTATCTTTGGGAAATATGTTTGGACTCAGGAATCCTTCAGATTTATTATTGGTCCTCAGTGAATCAAAGTCTGACCATTGTGCACTGTCTTCTTCGTCTGATTCAGCCGAATCAGTTGCAAACCGCAGCGTTCTCCTAGTTCTTTTTGGACGTGTTTCACTATCTTCCTACGATTCGGCTTCACTTTCATTTCTTTGATATCCAGTGTCCTCTTCCTAATCGGCCAAGTCGTCCGGAACGTCAGACGAAACGTCCACAAATTCATCGTAAATAATCCTTTTGTCCCTTTCGTCCGCCATGATGAAAGGGCACAAGTATTATAAAAACAAAAAACTTATTGACGTGTGTAACTTATTGTTACCTAAACAAAACACCAACAGAATGCAGAAGATGCTAAAGTGCGGTCGCCAGCCACTGAGTGATACTATGCACACGACACCACGGCGGTGTCGCCGGCCGTTGACTGCTATTTCGCGCACGACACCACTGTGGTGTAATCGGACGGCATAGCGTTAACCTGTAAACCTGCAACATTAACCACTTAAATATGTTACCTAGACACACACACACTCCCGAAATTTCACTACTCGGCATTAGTTGTTTGTTGATGCTGGTTTTTTCCGTCTGTGTAATCTGCGTATCCAAAGACATACTACACTTCATGCAGATTTGACGAAAGCTGCTGGCTGTCTTCATCGTGTTGCTATTTTAATTTTCACTCGTTTATATCTAGATTATGTTTACGAGCTCTCCAGGGCTTTCGCTGCAAATTTTGAGCAGATCATAAAAAAATGTATACATCAAGGAACACGATTTCTCGTTTAGTTTTTGTCACTTAGGACGGAAAGTACTGCAGCAAGATTCATCACTTATTAACAGTAGGATAGAAGCAGGCAAAGTTGCTATTGGGATAATGGCGGCTATAAGGTGCTGCCACGGCGCGGTAAGTGCCTTAACGTATTCTCCGTGAAGGGCCCAGTCAAAAAATGAAGTCTAATCTGTTTGCTGTGCCGCTCCTCCGAGTTATAAAATTTTTTGTTGATTTTAGTTATCCTGATGTGAAGTACGTAGTCATTTTGTACATTTATTGTAGAGAGCGAACGTGACTTATGTGCTTCTAATGATATAGTATTAAACGTGGCATTGCTTGCTTACATTGTCCCTGTTTTACTTACTGAAATTTTGGTCATTTTGTTAGAGACTGTTCAGGTTTTGTGTAATGGCGTCAAAGCGGACAATGGGATCACCTTGGCGGTGGTTTCTCGCCACCTGGTATTGAGTGCAAACGTAAGACGGCCGAAAGACGGCCGATACCTACAGCACGCCCTCGTAACAGTGACCGAGGAACAGCAAATAAAGAAAACGGAGATAAAGAATGTGAAAAGAAGGAAAAACAGAAAGCAGCAGGAGAGAAGAAGGGCACTAACAAGAAGAGTGCGAAGAACAGCAAATACAACCCTAGAAGAGTTCTTTTTTATGACAACGGTGATGACATCGAGTACATGTAGTGACAAGAAAAATTTTCCAATTCAAGGCTAAAAGGGCCGAGGATTAGGGACTAATTGTGCTCCTTCTGGGATCACACACTCTATACAGGAGTAAAACAACACAGTTTCATTTTTATTTGTGAGAAATGCAATTCGAATATTGTTTCACAATAAAATAAAATTACATTTACTTCTCTGTTACGACCGTTTTTATCCTTTAGTTTACAGTTCAAATCTTAGTGGTCACTTTGACCGCTCCTGTCGGGAAAAGAAGCTATTTTGCTACTTTGAAAATTGAATTGTCTAAGGAACTTCAATTAATCCAAAGAAGATTAAACTATTCGATATTATAGTTCAATAGATTTACGTTATAGTCACTCATTTCTATGCATTCCCGTCTACTGCTACTTAGCATAAAAAATAGAAATACCTTTGCCTGGCCACTTCGGCCACATTCCCACCTCCCATACATTTGTACCGTAAAACCCCATGATTAATATATTTTTTACGAATGTATACTTACGTCTTTATTCCCACGTGGTGATAATGAGTCAATATACCTCTTACAAAAGGGATGGGCCGAAGTCAGGAGAACAGATGACACAATTGGAGATGTGCTAAGTATCACCCCCAGAATGTTGCTACCACATGTTGCGTATAGCGTTTGTAAACACGATATTTGAGCATTCGAAAATAGAAATAAAATAAAGGTTCATTTTGCGAGGAGCATAATTTGTTCTTTATAGGATGGGCAATGTTTCATAACCCTTGGTGTTCAAGAAAAGCAAGAACGCAAGGATGAAGGATACGTACATTTATAATGACAGAAGATATGACAGGACATCTATAGAAAAGGTAATGAGTTGTATGTGTTCCAAAGTTAACGTCCAGAAATTAGTCTTAAGCGATTGAGGAAATAGAGAAAAATTTTCATTTTCTAGGCCGAACAAGTATGTCAATCCTCCTCTCCCAGCATCCTGAACAGTGTTGTAATCATTTCTCTACCTTAATACGAATACATAATGTCAACACTTAAAGTTGTAGCTGAATAAAACTGTGAAGGTCAATAAAGACGAAAACATTAGTGCACTTAACGCCGAGTGATGGCCAAGCGCCAGCATTTACTGATATGTCACAATTAAATTGTTGGAAGCGTGTAAATTCAAGTAAACTACTGATCTGTTATGACAAAACGGATAAAACGTGCAACAAATCAACAATTACAAATTAGTAATAAAGGCTCTTGTAATGTTGATACAAGTACGTGGCATAGAAGAGATGAAGAGAAATCGTCTTTCCTATTGGTGCAAAATCAATCTCAGAGGAAACGAATTTGTTGATGACGTGTCACATTTAGGATACATTTAACAGGAATATTAACATACAGCTTCAAACAAACTTACAGATTCCCGTCTATATTCGATGATTGTTTCCGAATCGTAGTACAGGAATTTAAGTCAAACATGGATGGTACTGATGTTAGCTAAAAGGAAGACTTGAATGAATTAAAGAGGAGTTCCAGTTTTAACTGCCCACAAATTGAGAAGCAGTCGTCAGCATAGACAACGGAAGTCAATTTTAGTACAAATCATCAAAACAGGATCTACCGATTCTGACTCGTGCCCGTAGGGATGGGCTCTCAAGGGCATAATTGTGTGGTACGGACTTCAGTCCAGGGCATACCGTTACGCACTCCGGTAACCGAAAATCTGACTCTTGGTAATGACGACGGCTGCAGGATTCAGTTAGATATTTTACAGCCTAAAAGTAAATAAAAAATCACTAGCAATGGAGGCCGAAGGCTTCCAGCTTAGGAGTCCACACTCATACAACCAACGGCATTGTCAAAGAGGGTGGGGCAGCGGAGAGAGGTTCAGCGCACTCTCTGGCCCTTGGGGTGGCAAACTGCCCCTAAAGAAGGAAGCATCAGCAACGATCAATGGCATAAGGACGCAGAAGCCTATGCAAGCCATGGCATTAAAAAAACCTAACGTGTTTCCACGGGATATGTGGTCAGTATTTTAAAAAGATTCTTGATGATCTCTCCATTGGCAAGAGATTCCAGGCTAGCCCAGCATTCGTATCTCCGGGAGGGGACTGTCAAGGCGGAGGTGACCATGAGAGAAGGACTGAATAACCAAAGACAAGATACCGCTCTACGAGTCGGGGCATAGATTGTAAGAAGTTTGAACGTGGTAGGGAAGCTAGAAAATCAGGAAAGGGAAATGCTGTGGCTCAGACTTTATTTTGTCAGGTTCACCGAAGCAAAATGGAAAGAAAACAAAGATTTCTGATTATATGGGTATAGGGTAATATCAACAGCCGCAGATACTGTTATAATGGCAGCAGAATCGTTATAAATAGGAAGGTGGGGCAGAGAGGGGGGCTACTGAGGGAGGAATTCAGAGATAGCGTTGTTCTCATTAGAAACCACTGCCAAGTAACACTGAAACCGACACTTCAGATATACACTTCTGTAAATTGAAATAAGGACACCGTGAATTCATTGTCCCAGGAAGGGGAAACTTTATTGACACATTCCTGGGGTCAGATACATCACATGATCACACTGACGGAACCACAGGCACATAGACACAGGAAACAGAGCATGCACAATGTCACCACTAGTACAGTGTATATCCACCTTTCGCAGCAATACAGGCTGCTATTCTCCCATGGAGACGATCGTAGAGATGCTGGATGTAGTCCTGTGGAACGGCTTGCCATGCCATTTCCACCTGGCGCCTCAGTTGGACCAGCGTTCGTGCTGGACGTGCAGACCGCGTGAGACGACGCTTCATCCAGTCCCAAACATGCTCAATGGGGGACACATCCGGAGATCTTGCTGGCCAGGGTAGTTGACTTACACCTTCTAGAGCACGTTGGGTGGCACGGCATACATGCGGACGTGCATTGTCCTGTTGGAACAGCAAGTTCCCATGCCGGTTTAGGAATGGTAGAACGATGGGTTCTATGACGGTTTGGATGTACCGTGCACTATTCAGTGTCCCCTCGACGATCACCAGTGGTGTACGGCCAGTGTAGGAGATCGCTCCCCACACCATGATGCCGGGTGTTGGCCCTGTGTGTCTCGGTCGTATGCAGTCCTGATTGTGGCGCTCACCTGCACGGCGCCAAACACGCATATGACCATCATTGGCACCAAGGCAGAAGCGACTCTCATCGCTGAAGACGACACGTCTCTATTCGTCCCTCCATTCACGCCTGTCGCGACACCACTGGAGGCGGGCTGCACGATGTTGGGGCGTGAGCGGAAGACGGCCTAACGGTGTGCGGGACCGTAGCCCAGCTTCATGGAGACGGTTGCATCGCCGATACCCCAGGAGCAACAGTGTCCCTAATTTGCTGGGAAGTGGCGGTGCGGTCCCCTACGGCACTGCGTAGGATCCTACGGTCTTGGCGTGCATCCGTGCGTCGCTGCGGTCCGGTCCCAGGTCGACGGGCACGTGCACCTTCCGCCGACCACTGGCGACAACATCGATGTACTGAGGAGACCTCACGCCCCACGTGTTGAGCAATTCGGCGGTACGTCCACCCGGCCTCCCGCATGCCCACTATACGCCCTCGCTCCAAGTCCGTCAACTGCACATACGGTTCACGTCCACGCTGTCGCGGCATGCTAGCAGTGTTAAAGACTGCGATGGAGCTCCGTATGCCACGGCAAACTGGCTGACACTGACGGCGGCGGTGCACAAATGGTGCGCAGCTAGCGCCATTCGACGGCCAACACCGCGGTTCCTGGTGTGCCCGCTGTGCCGTGCGTGTGATCATTGCTTGTACAGCCCTCTCGCAATGTCCGGAGCAAGTATGGTGGGTCTGACACACCGGTGTCAATGTGTTCTTTTTTCCATTTCCAGGAGTGTATATGCAGACGTCACAGCCTAAAGATGAAGAGACAGACAAAGTATATTAGGATATTGAATAAGTAATACAGTGCATAAGGAGTGATGAAAATGCAATAGTCATGGGGGACTGGAAGCAGTTGTAGGGGAAGCAGTCGAAGAGAGAGTTACAGGTGTAAATTTCAGCTAGTATTAACGAATACACTGTTCAAGAATCACAAGAGGACGTGGTATAATTGGAAAACTGGGGAGATATGGAATGATTTCATTTGGAGTATATAACAATCAAGCAAAGATTCCGAAATCAGATATTGGATTATAAGGCATGCCCTGGAGCACATATAGACTCAGATCGTATTTTTTTGTGAGGAAGAGTGGAGTGAAGTGTAAGAGACTAGTGAAGAAGAATCAATGCACAAAGAAGTGGAATATGAAAGTACTAAGGAACGAAGAGGTACGCTTGAAGTTCTCTAAGGGTATTGGTAATCCAATAAAGAATATTGCAGAAGTTGGAGATAAAATCTCAGGTACAAAGAGGAAGTCATGAATAAGAGAAAAGTACTTCAGCTCATCGGTGAAAGAACGAAGTTCAAAATGTTGACCGAAATTCGAGAATACAGACGTCAAAGTCACTTAGGAATCAAACAAATCGAAAGTTCAGGGAAGATAAGGCGAAATGGCTGCATGAAGAAAATAATGAAGTTAAAAAAATGATTGTCGGAAGGACTGACACAACGTATCGAAAAGTCAAAACAACCTTCGAGGGAATTATAATCAAGGGTGGTAACATTAAGAGTGCAGTAGGTGTTCCACTCTGAAATGAGGAGGAAAGATTACATCGAAGACCTCTACGAGGGAGACGACTTGTCTGATGAGGTGATTGAAGAAGAAACATGAGTCAATGTACAAGAGATAGGGAATCCAGTATTAGAATCAGAATTTGAAAGACCCTTGGAAGACTTAAGATTGAATAAGGCAGAGAGGATCGATAACATTGTATCAGAATTTCTAAAATCATTGAAAACAAAACGACTATTCTCGTTGTTGCGTAGAGTACTTGAACCTGGCGATATATCATCTAACTTTCGTAAAATAATAATTTACAGATTCCTGAAGATTGCAAGAGCTGATAAGTGCGAAAAATATCACACAGTCAGCTTAGCAGCTCATGCATCCATGTTGCTGACAAGAATAATGAACAGAAGAATGTAAAAGAGAACTGAAGATGTGTTGAATGACGATGAGTTTGATTTTAGGAAAGGCACCAGATGACATTTCTGACATTGTAGTTGATAATGGAAGCAAGAACTAAAGAAAAATAAAGGCACATTCATAGGATATGACGACCTGGAAGAGTTCCACAACGTCATATGGTGCAAGATATCTGGAACCCTGAGAAAAGCAGGCGCAAACTATATGGAAAGACGGGTATTGTAGAGCATACACAAGAGCCAAGAGGGAACAATAAGAGTGAAGAGTGGGAGACTCAGAACGAAATGCTCAGATTCAAAAGGGTATAATATAGTGAGTAGTCGTTTGCCCATTCAAGAGTGAAATTACAACTCAAGGTGAACGGATATCTTTGATATGATTCCCCAACGGCATTGCTGTCCTCAATGAGGATCTTCTGAATGGAATGAACAGTCTAAAGAGCACCGAATATGGACTGAAAGTAAATTAAATAAGGACGAAAGCAATGAGAAGTGATAGAAACGAGAACAACTGTAAACTTAGTATCAATGTTACTGACCACAAAGTAGATGAAGTTAAGGAATTCTGCTACCTAGACAGCACAGCAAAAACAACCATGACGGACGGAGCAAGGGGGATGTAAAGCAGAGACTGGCACTGGCAAAATTGGCACTCATTGCCAAGAGAAGTTTTCTGATATCAAACATAGGCCTTAATTCGAGAAAGAACTTTATAAGAATGTATGTTTGGAGGACAGCACTGTATGGTAGAGAAACATGGGTTGTGGAGACACTGTAAAAGAAGAGATTCGAATTATTTGAGATATGGTACTACAGAAGAATTTTGAAAATTACGTGGGCCGACAAGGCATGTAACGAGGAGGTTCTCCAGACAATTGACTAGGAATCGAATGTATGGAAATATTGACAAGAAAAAGGGACAGGATGGTAAGACATCCGTTAAGACATTACAGAACAACTTCCATGATACTAGAGGGAGCTCTAAATGATAAAAATTGTAGAGGAGAATAGGTATTGGAATATATGCAGCAAAAAACTGAAGACTTGGGTTGGAAGAGCTTTTCTGAGATGGACAGGTTGGCACAGGAGAGGAATTTGTGGAGAGCCGTATCAAACCAGCCAGACGATTGATGTCTCAAAGAAAGTCTGTCTTTTCTTCTTACTGGACTTATTCTCAGTTTCCACCTATGGCTTTCCCTTTTTGACTCATAGGGGCACAAGTCTGAACGGCTAAATATACGCTTGAAGAGAGGATATTAAATGGAAACATTAAACTGTTAGTAAGCGTACTTAATACATACTGCCTGACAAAAAGAGTGCGGCACCCAGAACACGAATAAGTAACGAAATGGAACTTTACCGATTCAGAGCGTATGTGATGGAATTTCAGTGATTACAATATCGAGGTAACTTTAAACAGCATGGCAAGAATGAGCCCATTTATAAGTTTGACGCTGCACTCTTGCCTGGATGCATGCTTTGGTTCACATCCGAAGGGTTTCATAAGGCCATTATATTATCTGCTGAGGCAAACTGGTCCACAGCTGTAGTAAATGGTCCTTCATGTGTTGAATACTGGCATTGGGAATGAATTAACGTGCTAGTTATTTCGGACAGATCTAGGGCTCTTCCTGCTCATACGAGTACCACAAAATCACACAGGCATTCAATACAGACGTCATGCCTGACGAAAAATGGCACCACAGTACTGGCGAATGAGAGAAGACGCATGAGGACGCAGGATGTCCTCGATGTAACACTGTGTCGTCAGAAAATGGCTCTGAGCACTATGGGACTCAACTTCTCAGGTCATCAGTACCCTAGAACTTAGAACTACTTAAACCTAACTAACCTGAGGACATCACACACATCCATGCCCGAGGCAGGGTTAGAACCTGCGACGGTAGCGGTCTCGCGGTCCCAGACTGTAGCGCCTAGAACCGCACTGTCACTCCGGCCGGCTGTGTCGTCAGAGTTCCCTTAATCACTACAAGCCCTGACTTCAATTCACGCTGGATGGCTCCACACACCATGACTCTAAGACTAATACCTTTGTGCCTTTCTTAACTGCTGAAAGAACTGGGCCCCTCCCCAGGTCGTCAACATACTCGCCAACGATGGTCATCCAGGGTAATATACAGGGAACAGTGCGATGCCATTCATCAGCTGTCCATGTTTTCCGACCACGGCAGCGCTCCAAGCGCAGATGTCTCAGTCGTGGTGTCAACGACAGCCTACATCGGACGATAATTCCACAGTCTGACTGCTGCTAGTCTCTGCCAGTGACTCACACTGAATCACAAAGTGGCAGAGAGTACATTACTTGTTCTCATATGGCAGGCTGAGGTGCGAAAGGTTTATGATGTGCTTGATGAACTGTACAGCTATCTTCCATTGTTGTGGTGAAGTATGGTGGGCTGGAACTTCGACGAGTATTCCTGTCTTAATGTACCCATATAGCACAACAATGGGCCAGTATCAGAACTGAACGCCTCAAAAATTTGGATATTGCAGGATTCTAGCAGCCGACAAAATGGAGACCCACAATGAGGCCCGTTCAAACTCTCTCATGTCCTGATACGGCTAATTCACACGAGTAGGTGCCATCTCCGTGTCCATCACAGTGATCACTCAACATCAGATGCTTCTCGCTCCCTTTACATACTTTATGAGACCTTATAACGGTGCTAAACATGATGCACATTAACGACTTCTGGTGGCATCGAAACTCTACTGATTTACATACTTGCTGATGGCGTATGAACGAGTATACGAAGAGGCATTGACATCCGATCACGTCTTTGGGGCTGTTCAGTTTTTTGTTAGGCAGTCTCAACGAAATGTTAGAAGAAGCAAAGCACACCTGGAATTAACACTTCCTTCGAATGGGAAAGAAAAAAAAACCGGCGAAAGAACCCATACATTGAGAGTTCGGTGATATGTTGGATGCCCAGGGAAGAGGTGAGCGAATGATCCTGATTTTCTGTTTAAATGGAACACAGTATATGAAGATTATGAGACTTTAGAGGTCTGGTTGGGGTCGGGATTCTCGGGCGGGTGTGCATTTAAGGGAGGGCTGACCGCCTGTGGGAGAGGAACATGAGGTTATTTTGCAACACTCATTATCTAAGACGACTAAGCAGTGTAGTGATACGAGATCAGCAGTTGTGAAATCCAGAATCAAGTGAACGATGTCATTATTCGACCTTGTAATCAGTTGGAGGAAGTTATGGATAAAAGCATGAACTTGGGGATGTTTACCAGTTATACAGTGATCTGATTTGTTCTCGTAGAGGGCAAGTATAGTTCTTGTATGACCTCTAAGCTACATGTCACTGAACACACGTCTCGCCCTGGGTAAGGAGGCCGAATGTGCCCTTTTCTCCAGACATTCACGCTAAGCTATTTAAGGAAATCATGTAGAACCTAAATGTAGACTTCAAGACACAGAAATCAATCGCCTTGCTTCAGAATAAAAACGCAGTGTGTTGATCGGCTATATCGGTACTTTCGTCAGAGTGGCTACTGTTTATCGTTATCTAGTGAGTCAAAGCGATCTCTTTTACTAATTTAACAATACAAAAAGTTCGTGCAAATCTACAAATAATCAGTTCTTTTGACAACTTCAGTGTAGTGACCAAAGAAAAATAGAATGGAAGTCTTTGAGACTTGGTGCGATTACACAATGTTGACAATCAAGTGGATTGTTAACATACGAACTGAAATGGTTGTCCGCATAATCAACGACGAGAGAAACACGCAGGAAACATAGATAAGAAGAAGAGACCGGATGATAAGAGATGTGTTAAGATGCTATGGAATAACTTACATGGTAAATCAGGGAGTTGTAGGGGGTAAAAGTATAGGTGTAGATGGAAGATAAATAAGGATGTAGGATCCAATTGCAACTCTAAGGTGAAGTTGGTGGTGGAGGAGAGGGATTCCTGGTCGTTCACATCAACCACACAGAAGAATGAGGAACCTCACAATAAGTTAAGAAATAGACTGCGATATGGATGGACTTCCGTGAAATCGCGCAATTAATAAAAGAACTAGAGGACAATGACATGGCGATGAGAATCAGCTCGGCAGGAAGTAGGCTAGGTCACCATCACACCCAAGATCTACACTATTCTCCACTATATTTTGTTGGGTATCCAAAACATTTCCCCAGATGCGACATGGACGAAGTTATGTAACATCGCGCTGCTAAGAAGGAAAACGTGAGTGGTTCCAATGCGGCGAAAACTGCTTGGACAGAGACTAGGGTATGGAGACACCACGGTCAAAATTTCCGATCCCGTTTCGATGGATATCAAAAAAGATTCGTCAGATTGCTCGATGGGCGGATTTATGTGGCACCGTGTTATTAAAGAGAGAAAAAGCGGGTACGTACATGGCGACGAGAATCAGTTGGCCAAGGAGTAAGATAGATGGCCGTCTCTGTCAAAATTCACACTGCTCCCCATAACGTTTCTATGGGCGGCCACAAACATGAACATTGTTCAGTGGGATTCATCAACACTGCGAAATGCGAGTTGCGCCTACTTAACTACTTTGGAGGCGAATTACATCATTTTGTATTCTCATAGGTGTTCGCTACAGAAATATTAGCAGCAGCAAGGAGCGACGAGGCGTCTGCAAAAGTTTCCCAGTCGTAGGCGCTGTAGCGGTGGGGACCATAAAGCCTGCAGGGATGCTGTCGGCGCGGCCGCTGCTTAATTAACGAGCAGCCGGCAAATTGTTTCACTGCCAGGCGCCGCGCTTCCATTAGCACACCCACACCCTTCCCCGTCGACCGCCCCCACCCATCCATCTCCTCCCCACAGCCGTGAGCATGAATAAAAAATGACCGACAGGGATTATTAACCATTTTAATCTTGGACCTGGAATGAAACTGCCCCGTTAATGAGTCTGTCGTTCCGCTATTTCCTCCACGTGACCTGGCGACACGAGGAAGAGGAATTTTGGAATTTAGTATTTACGTAGTTAAAGACATACCAAACAACTAAACTGATTAAAAAAAATTGCTTCCTCCCTCGATATTATCGTACAATGTATTTTGACACATTACACAGTTCCATGCAATTTTTTTTTATTTTTTATTTTTATTGTAAAACAATTTTTTCTGCTCACGCTCTTCACATTGACATACTGTAGAATTTTCTGAGTAACACATAAATCATAGGTAATCTATTAACCACAGCAGGCTAATATAGAAGATTTACTAGGTGACTAATGATTTCCGATTTTCAAAGCTTGTGTGTTGCGTACTACGGAATAGGCGCTTATACGTTATCATGCAGCAAAAAAATAGTAATTGGAGGAACCAAAAACTGCTATCGCTCAGGGCGCTGTATTAGCCCCACTCCTGTTCAGTATACACGGTGATTTTTTCATTATGTACAAACTCTAGGCATTGATCGATGAGAGGGTATAGAACAAAGAAGTCTAACGAACTTATGTACGAAAATATACAGTTTCAATGCTGAAAACCATTTGTTTAATCACACGTTATTAGAGAGACTGCGAACTAATACGCACTGTAACCTGTAGACACAGTTACTGTGTGTATAGAAAATGATTTTCATGTGCCTCAATGGATGCATGTATTCACCATAGCATGTTCTGTCTGACACATTCACATTGGTCTGGCTGCATCCGAACAGTGTGAATGGCAGCGTGAATATGCCGCTGCAGTGTCTCCACATCTAGAATGGGCTCTGCATGTACAATACTTTTGAGATGGCCCTATCACCAGAAATCGCATGGTGTTGAGATCCGGTGAATGGGCAGGCCATGCAACTGGACCCCCTTGTCCGACTCCTCGACCAGGGAAGACACGATTGAGATGCGTCTGTACGTTATCGGCGAAGTGGGTTGGAGGACCATCACGTAGCAGCAATATACCCGTCCAAATCATCAATGGCACTTCTTCCAGCAGGGGATGCAATGTCACCCACAAGAAACTCCTCTAGTTCCGAATTGTTAGGCGACGTAGAAGAAAGACTGGTCCCAAACTATGGTCGCTAATTATCCCGGCCCACATATTCCAGCTGCACCAATGCTGATGATTCACTGTCACAATAACATACTATCCCACAGATGACTGTTATGAAAGTTGAAGATACCACATCGCATAAGGATGGCCTCATCTGTGAATAGGATGGATGAAACAAATCCCGGAACAGTCATTGCCTGGTGAAGAGGTCAGTGGAAAAACTGCTCCCGATGTGGAAAGTCCGTCGCTAGTAAGCCCTGCAAACACAGTATGTGATAAGGGTAGTACCAATTGTCAATGAAAATGTTCCACATAGTGGTCTTGCTTAACCTGTACTGGCGGGCCAACTGCCTATTACTGACATAGCGGTCACCTTCCACAGTGTTAATCACATTTCCCTCCAAGTCTGGTTTCACAAGATTTCGGTTACGTCCTTCACCATTTCCTGCTTCCTGAAACGACCCTGTCTCAGACAAAGGGCGAAACACTGCTGCAGACATTGAATTCTATGGTTGTTGTCGAAGGAAATACATCTCCTGATGCAACCTTGCTGCCTGCCTCCCATTTGCCTTTCCGTAAGTGAACATCATGTGGGCAAGCTCTCGATTCGAATACGGAACCTTGGGCACAACGGTATATCATATCCAGTACGAGATGAGTCAGCAAGATAAGTTAATTACTAATTTCTGTGGCAGAAGAGGACGCTAGAGCACGACGTATGAGAAGGAAACCATGCATGGTTCAAAAAATGACTCTGAACACTATGGGACTTAACTTCTTTGGTCATCAGTCCCCTAAAACTTAGAACTACTTAAACCTAACTATCCTAAGGACATCACACACATCCATGCCCGAGGCAGGATTCGAACCTGCGACCGTAGCGGTCGTGCTGTTCCAGACTGTAGCGCCTAGAACTGCTCGACCACTCCGGCCGGCCCATGCATGGTACACTGCGTATTGGACTGCAGTCTCTGTAACAAATGATTTAATGAATGGTCTCTAGCATGTAAACCATGCATTTCCGGACATAAGTTCATCAGACTTTTTTGTTCCGTATTCTCTCGCCGATGACCCTCTGGAATTTGTACACGGTGGAAACAATCACCCTGTATACACCAACGACCAGCCAACGCATTCCGATGGCAGGCAGTTTATACAGTATATGCTGATAACACCGTCATGGCTGCCAAGGGAACACCCTCGAAGAGATGGAGGGGAAATTAATTTGCACATAACCACATGAAACCAAACTCATCAAAGACGCAAATTTACAATCTCCGCCTGGGGGATAAGGAAGTCAAACAAAAAGTCAAAGTGAGTTGGAAAGGGCAAGAGCTAGAGCACTTCTGCATTCCCTGAAGTTGGACAGAACTCTCGCATCCAAACAGCACTTTTTGGACTCCAAGAAATAGGTCAGTGCTAGAAATCGGGGATACTGACCCACAAGAGCTTCGAACAGCGGGCATAGCACTCATTTTGCCGACAGCTGAATATGCCGCGCCTGTGAGAAAATATTCGTTCCAAGTTAAACACATCGATGTGGTCGTTATGAGCCGTCTCGTGTCATATCTGAATGTCTGAGGCCCATACCGACAGAGAAGATCTACCTTCTCATAGGGATAGCTCCACCGTCATCCTCCACCCCTTCTCCAGTAGAGGGCCGCAAGTAGCTGCCTAGGTGGAGAAGAAGAAACAGGTGACAGACAGTCGTCTACCAGCAGCAACAACAGCGCACGTGGCTTTGCCCAAGAAAGAGCTTCCTTTGGACTTCAGAGCGAATCAGCGTATCCGTAGGAGAGAGGAGATTTCAGCTACGGAGGGAGGCAATACCAAATCCTGTCCTGGAGTTGAAGGAACAACTGGCGGCTGGTGATAACAGACCCTTCTCAACAAGGAAGCTGTCGACAGGTTGCTGACTGGGATCTCAAATTGCAAGTATAACCTTATCTGATGGGGCTACTTCGTTGTGGAGCACCTTCGTGACTGTGGGAACATCCAAATGTACGAACACCTACTGAGATATCCAAACCTCAGTAGAAGCCGCACCGTGCTAGATTTACATGTAGCTAATGATAAGGCCATCTATTGTGGAAAACATATTTAGGCTTTAAATTTTATCATAGTTGACTTAGGCTAGATTTTAATATTTGGTGTTCTGGACACGGACAGTAAAATAAATCGTAGATAATGTAGGAAACTGCTTTAAAGTTTTCGTCTGCATCTGTCTGCAGTAAGGCTGCATCAGAAGGTAGCGAAATGCAGGTAGACGTGTAGAGGATCAACCGTTGGGACCGGCAGTTAAGCCTAAAAATGAATAACTATAATGCACTATCTAGAAACAGTTGAAGAGGCTCATTACTATTCAGTTACGCTTTCTGTGATGAATCACATCTCGTGAAATGGCCAGGATGGAAAGTAAGAGAAGTCTCAGAAAATACCTAGGTGCTCTGACAGTTTTTCTCCCCTTCCAATGTTAGCGAAATGAATACGAAAGGGCACTAGAAGCATTCACTGGCACAAACAGTAAGCTGGCTTGCGGAGTATAGCTGTCGATGTAGATTTCAGACATGGTATGCTGGAAAGTATAATTAAACATAAACTTTTGTGTGTACACGGTCGGCTAATTCACTGCTTGGACATACAATGTAGGTTGTGACTGGGACAGCGTACATGATCTTGCATTATTGTTACCAATAGTGATGGTAACCACGTTTCACCATGTGAAGCTATTCGTTTACAATGGTTAAATCAACTCAGGACAAAAGCATACGATGAAGAAAGATGAGAGGACAATTTGGGTAATGTATGTTGTGGAAGGAAAGGGGGTATGGAAATGAATGTTATGATGAGTAAATGTTATCTGTAGATCGGGGTACAAGGAGAAGTCATGTGCATGGCCAGGATTTTAATGACCTAAAAGAAGGGAAATATGCAAGAGTTTCTAACGTAAGGCTTATGCGAATATGAATTAAAAATATAATATATAACTTTATATCAATTTATTTAAAAGTATTCCTGTCAATTTTTGTGTTATGCCTTGTATTACTAAATGCCATTCTGCACAAATTATGACAACAGTCCCTTCCTTTTGCACTGTCTGAGGCCGGCCGGTGTGGACGAGCGGTTCTAGGCGCTGCAGTCTGGAACAGCGTTACCGCTACGGTGGCAGGTTCGAATCCTACCTCGAGCATGGATGTGTGTGATGTCCTTAGGTTAGTTAGGTTTCAGTAGTTGTAAGTTCTAGGGGACTGATGACCTCAGTTGTTAAGTCCCATAGTGCTCAGAGCCATTTGCAGTGTCTGAAGCTAAATATATTAGACATCTGTGCATGTCTCTAAAAAAAAAAAAAAAAAAAAAAAAACACGGAGTACGGTGAAAACAGTAACAACCTATCCAGAGAAAATAGGTTTTTACCACGGCACGCCTCTTGTTTAAAGCATTTTAATTCAGTAAACAAGTCCTATCAATATTCAGTTCCTGCAGAGCTGTATTGGAGCACAAGGTGTGTTTTCAGGTTTTCCATTTTCATACACCTACAACTGTCGACGAAGATAGTTTTATACCTAGAAAAGCTATTTTCGCATCAAAGAAAGGTCACAGGACGTATTTGAAGGCAGTAAGGTCACGACACGCCAGCTTTTGCTCGTTGTCTTCAAATGTTGTGGCATTCCTAGAAAGACTGTCACTAATTTTCCACATTGTAGAATATCCGGGATTCCGCTGGAGAACACTTTTTATTTTCACGTTCTCAGCCAGCTAGCCACGAGCTTGTCCCAACTCACTCTGTACAATATCCAGGGCATTACACAGTTGAGTATAAGAGGCATCCAGTGGTGAGACCGCTTTTGATACGACTGAAAAGTTTGTGTTCATGTATACCAAGTTTACAGGCAGAGCACCTGTGGAGACCTCTTTCACTGTTCTGATAGCACTTGTTTCACTGTTGTGGCAGGGACAGGAAAGGCGGCGTGTCCTTAAATTTCTGCACCCGTAGCAGACCTTCCACACAGATTTTCTTGGCATAGGAAATACGTTTGTCCATATCAGAGTAATATAGTCGCATCTCTCCTCCATCTCTGTGTGAGGCAAGTGACGTGCACCACACTGGGGAAGAGAATCTGAAGCCCCTTCTGTGGTTGTGTCACTTATGGAGCACCACCTGTTACTGCCAGCGAAACGTTATCTCTGGTGACACCATCCGGCCACAATAGCCTCACAGTGTGGCCGAACAAAATGGCAGTTACCGAGTCGTTTAATCTTTCGAGTGCTCTGCACGTTAGGAAGAACATTTCTCCAAGCCTGTGAACTTTTAGAACAGCATCAAGCACATTTGCAACATAACGGTCACCTACAACGACGGTTTCATCTACAAACACACAGACCTTACGGTCGTTAAGACTAATTCTTAATACCTTCGCACCATCTCGTAGCACACGGATAAATATGTAGTTATTTCCCAATGTGGATTCATCTGGAACTGGATGTGTCATGTACTTCTTCAGGAACTGCCTGAATCATGAATCTTCAGCTTTTCCAATGAAAGAAGACCAAGGTTAGCATGCAAAAAAGTACTCTTTCGTCAGGATGATGCACCATTGAAAACATGAGCGACAACAGGGGCGAAAGTACACGAAATGATCTTTGAATTGCTTCTTGACCCATTTTGTTCATCAGACTTAGCTTCAAGTCACATCCTCCTGTTCCCTAACTTGAATCTTTACTTTGCTGGAAATAAATTTTAATCACATGAGCAAGTGATTGTTGCAGTTAATGAGCATTTTCCTAGTATGATAGAACTGGATGAAAAAGCGGGAAGGTCACTGGACCAAGTGTCCATCTTCAAAGGAGACTATGTTGAGAAGTAACGTGAGTATGTTACGAAACAAATATTTTTCTTGCTTTTTTACCAGGCTTATTAAACCACTGTCGCAGGTCCCTTGCACCTCATTTTCATTTTCACTGCAGCCATAGTTATGTCTCCCGCATCACTCTGTTCCCTGACGAAATCGTTTTTTTCCTCCCATTCCCAGTAATTCCCAACAAGAAATCTCAGTATATATTAACGAAGTACTAACCTGATTCATGGCACTTAATCTCAGTAGCAGGCCTGCTGTGAAACAAGCTCTGTATCGTTGTGAGGTACAGAGGATAGCAAGTGTGCGAAACTTACCCTAGTTCACTGATAGTAGTGCCATGTCACCTCCATGCGTCTGCGCTTAGAACAAAAGTATTGCACCACTATTACGTATAAAATTAAAAGTCAAAACTTCCGTTTAAATGCTTGTCAACATATATTTTGCTATAATAAAATTTCAAATATCAAGTCTTAATGAAATTAAACTAATAGCGCCTATAAAAATGCAGTTTCAAGAAAAAAAATAAGTGGCGCTAAATAATGAAGCTAGAAAGTCATAATTTGGTAAGCATTAGCCTATGGACCTCATAAATAAGTGGTGGAAGTATCAAAGTAACAGAATGAAACATACAAACAGAATCCACGTTTCTAAGAAAGATGGAAAGCGCTAAGAATTGGACTTAGAAATATAAAAATTTGTTTTATACTTCAGATTGCCCTACAAATAATAACTAAGAGATCACGTTAAGTAACCTCTTATAGTTTTTGAGTAATTTAATGAAAACGAAATTTGTAACTAAAATATACCTATTTGTAGGAGATTAAATACCGGTAAATTTAATGACAGAAAATTTTGGTAACAGCACATGACAAAACCTTCTATGTGATATAGCTATAGCAAATCTTAGAACCGTAATAGTAATAACATCCAATACAAGTTCTAGTAAAGTCTTAGTTCAGAGGTAACGATACACCGCTATTTCCACTATAACAGTTCTAGAAGGCAAAGTTTTTATTCAAGCGAACAGTAACTATTTCTGTGCTTTCCAACAACTTACGTAAATACATGTAAAAACCAAGAAGATTCTGAATTAATTCATAGCTGTGTTATTAAAGATTACGTGTCCGAGAAAGCGGTTGTTCTGAGGCTGCTGCCGTGTGTTAAGGCTGTAGATAATAGATGTTCCCTCGGCAGTCTTTTGCGGCACATATATAAATTCAGACCGAGAGACAGGAGAAAGTTTCACTTCGCACTCAGCCACTGTAGGGTCCACGTCTGTTAAACGTCGGATTTTGCTCTGCGTCGGATGACGTCAGAGACGGACCTCGACAAATCGCGTATTTTCGGTAAAAACTGATAGCGGACTCGCGAGGACTGTACACCGTTCTGGATCACTTAGAATTCAGTAAAGTAACTGTTAGTGTGCCGTTCGTGATAACTGCAAACACACGAAGCAAGTGGTGAATATTATTTCCTCTTTTCTGGCGAACATTTATTTCAAACATTAATTTCAGTATAATTAGTCTAGGCGAAAGACAAGTTGGTAGGAACGCACCGGTACGGTAGAAGTCGCCTCAGTTGTGCTGTTTAGAATAGAAAGATTTGCTATCAATTGAAATTAAAGACTTTCAAAGTGTTGTAGTGAGATACTTTACTCAAAATATGTTTGAACTAGAACTTTGTACCTTAATTTATAATCATAGTCCTGGTAAGTAGAAACAGAATAGAAACATTTCCTGCAGTGGGCTTGGCCACAATGTGGCCGTGAACACTGGAAACTAAGGTCAGTATGTTCTCCATCGTTTTCTGGCTGTCCACAAATATAGTTTTCGGACTAGCGTGAAAAAGACGGCGTACATACTGCTACTATACAACCAACATCTTTCAAAAATTTAACCCGCCGCCCCACATATGGTGTGTATCGGCCGGGAAATGAAAAGAATTCGAACAGCGAGAGTGGTTGGTAGAAAACAATGAACTCGGTTCCCCCCTACCGCAGCCACCTTTACCGCCACAGCTGCTGTTTCTGCCTGTATTACGTAGCGACGCGTCGCTTCACGGTTGCTGGTACACCACGCAGGCACCATTCATCTACATCTACATCTACATCTATACTCCGCGAGCCACCTTACGGTGTGTGGCGGAGGGTACTTATTGTACCACTATCTGATCCCCCCTTCCCTGTTCCATTCACGAATTGTGCGTGGAAAGAACGACTGCTTGTAAGTCTCCGTATTTGCTCTAATTTCTCGGATCTTTTCGTTGTGATCATTACGCGAGATATATGTGGGCGGTAGTAATATGTTGCCCATCTCTTCCCGGAATGTGCTCTCTCGTAATTTCGATAATAAACCTCTCCGTATTGCGTAACGCCTTTCTTGAAGTGTCCGCCACTGGAGCTTGTTCAGCATCTCCGTAACGCTCTCGCGCTGACTAAATGTCCCCATGACGAATCGCGCTGCTTTTCGCTGGATCATGTCTATCTCTTCTATTAATCCAACCTGGTAAGGGTCCCATACTGATGAGCAATACTCAAGAATCGGACGAACAAGCGTTTTGTAAGCTACTTCTTTCGTCGATGAGTCACATTTTCTTAGAATTCTTCCTATGAATCTCAACCTGGCGCCTGCTTTTCCCACTATTTGTTTTATGTGATCATTCCACTTCAGATCGCTCCGGATAGTAACTCCTAAGTATTTTACGGTCGTTACCGCTTCCAATGATTTACCACCTATGGCATAATCGTACTGGAATGGATTTCTGCCCCTATGTATGCGCATTATATTACATTTATCTACGTTTAGGGAAAGCTGCCAGCTGTCGCACCATGCATTAATCCTCTGCAGGTCCTCCTGGAGTACGTACGAGTCTTCTGATGTTGCTACTTTCTTGTAGACAACCGTGTCATCTGCAAATAGCCTCACGGAGCTACCGATGTTGTCAACTAAGTCATTTATGTATATTGTAAACAATAAAGGTCCTATCACGCTTCCCTGCGGTACTCCCGAAATTACCTCTACATCTGCAGATTTTGAACCGTTAAGAATGACATGTTGTGTTCTTTCTTCTAGGAAATCCTGAATCCAATCACAAACCTGGTCCGATATTCCGTAAGCTCGTATTTTTTTCACTAAACGTAAGTGCGGAACCGTATCAAATGCCTTCCTGAAGTCCAGGAATACGGCATCAATCTGCTCGCCAGTGTCTACGGCACTGTGAATTTCTTGGGCAAATAGGGCGAGCTGAGTTTCACATGATCTCTGTTTGCGGAATCCATGTTGGTTATGATGAAGGAGATTTGTATTATCTAAGAACGTCATAATACGAGAACACAAAACATGTTCCATTATTCTACAACAGATTGACGTAAGCGAAATAGGCCTATAATTATTCGCATCTGATTTATGACCCTTCTTGAAAATGGGAACGACCTGCGCTTTCTTCCAGTCGCTAGGTACTTTACGTTCTTCCAGCGATCTACGATAAATTGCTGATAGAAAGGGGGCAAGTTCTTTAGCATAATCACTGTAGAATCTTAAGGGTATCTCGTCTGGTCCGGATGCTTTTCCGCTACTAAGTGATAGCAGTTGTTTTTCAATTCCGATATCGTTTATTTCAATATTTTCCATTTTGGCGTCCGTGCGACGGCTGAAGTCAGGGACCGTGTTACGATTTTCCGCAGTGAAACAGTTTCGGAACACTGAATTCAGTATTTCTGCCTTTCTTCGGTCGTCCTCTGTTTCGGTTCCATCGTGGTCAACGAGTGACTGAATAGGGGATTTAGATCCGCTTACCGATTTTACGTATGACCAAAACTTTTTAGGGTTCTTGTTTAGATTGTTTGCCAATGTTTTATGTTCGAATTCGTTGAATGCTTCTCTCATTGCTCTCTTTACGCTCTTTTTCGCTTCGTTCAGCTTTTCCTTATCAGCTATGATTCGACTACTCTTAAACCTATGATGAAGCTTTCTTTGTTTCCGTAGTACCTTTCGTACATGATTGTTATACCACGGTGGATCTTTCCCCTCGCTTTGGACCTTAGTCGGTACGAACTTATCTAAGGCGTACTGGACGATGTTTCTGAATTTTTTCCATTTTTGTTCCACATCCTCTTCCTCAGAAATGAACGTTTGATGGTGGTCACTCAGATATTCTGCGATTTGTGCCCTATCACTCTTGTTAAGCAAATATATTTTCCTTCCTTTCTTGGCATTTCTTATTACACTTGTAGTCATTGATGCAACTACTGACTTATGATCACTGATACCCTCTTCTACATTCACGGAGTCGAAAAGTTCCGGTCTATTTGTTGCTATGAGGTCTAAAACGTTAGCTTCACGAGTTGGTTCTCTAACTATCTGCTCGAAGTAATTCTCGGACAAGGCAGTCAGGATAATGTCACAAGAGTCTCTGTCCCTGGCTCCAGTTCTGATTGTGTGGCTATCCCATTCTATACCTGGTAGATTGAAGTCTCCCCCTATTACAATAGTATGATCACGAAACTTCTTCACGACGTTCTGCAGGTTCTCTCTGAGGCGCTCAACTACTACGGTTGCTGATGCAGGTGGTCTATAGAAGCATCCGACTATCATATCTGACCCACCTTTGATACTTAACTTAACCCAGATTATTTCACATTCGCATTCGCTAATAACTTCACTGGATATTATTGAATTCTTTACTGCTATAAATACTCCTCCACCATTGGCGTTTATCCTATCCTTGCGGTATATATTCCATTCTGTGTCTAGGATTTCGTTACTGTTCACTTCCGGTTTTAACCAACTTTCCGTTCCTAATACTATATGCGCACTATTTCCTTCAATAAGAGATACTAATTCAGGAACCTTGCCCTGGATACTCCTGCAGTTTACCAATATTACGTTAACTTTTCCTGTTTTTGGTCTCTGAGGACGGACGTTCTTTATCAACGATGATAATGTCCTCTCTGGTAAGCCGTCAGGTATTTTATCGTTTCGCCCAAGGGGGGGTCCCTCTAACCTAAAAAACCCCCGTGTGCACGCCACACGTACTCTGCTACCCTAGGTCAATCAATGAAGCTAAGTCAAGAATACTTAAAGTATTTGTTAGTTGCTGCTAACAGGTTACTCAAAATGGATAGCTATGTAAACGTTAAGAAGGAACCAGTCTCTGACCATGAATCCTCAGAATCAGAAACTGAATTTAATGAGGATGGTTGCGTCGAACCAATAAATATGAAAGCAGAGTGTAATTTGCCAAAAGTAGAATCCGAATTGAATTTCAATGATACTGCCAGGTTAGAATCAATTTCTGATGAGGAAATTAGAGAAATAGAAGTCAAAATGGAGAAGATAGAACTAATAACCTTATTAGATAATGAAATAGAACTCAAAACTAAGCCAGGTCACGTAATGCAAGAAACCCTTTTAAAATCAGTAGAAATGACAGGTATAAATGTAGAGGCTTCGAATTGGATGCAATTACTGTTTTCCAAACTCGAATCGCATCATAAAGAACTAAATAATAAAACTGAATTTAGCAGTAAGGAACTCAAGGATAGTAACAAAAAGTTGAACAATAAAATCGAATATAGTAGTAAAGAACTAAGGGGTAGTAACAAAAACTGGACAGTAAGATTGAGTCTACGAATGAGGAAATGAGTTAATAAAGAGTTAAAGAATGAAATGGCCTCAGAAATCAGTAGTTTAAATTCGAAAATTTACGCTATCCACCATGATCTACAAGTCAATGTAGGGCAACACTTAAGTAAACTGCATAGTACTTTTAAATGCGAAATTGACAAGGTTCTCAAAGATTTCCCAGGTGCAGATGAACTTTGGGAAGGAAGATTATCAGAAAGAACAGGCAGCGAATCCACACTTTGCTCTAACAAAACAGAGGAAGTAAAGATTAAAGTAGATACCTGTCACAAAAATATTAAGGAAGTAAAAGAGACTTGTAAAGAAATTTGTGAAAAGTTGGACAAAAGATGTTCTGACAGGGTGGAAGTAGTAGAATTACACGTAAAAGAACTGAATACTAACATTGATAACTTAGAAAATAGAGGAATATCTGGCAGTTCTAGTAATACTACTGTACAGCATGTGGTTGCAGTTGACGTCGTTTTTACTGGATGAAGACAATTTTCACTTATTGATCCAGACAAACAAATTCATCCATTAGAATCATGGTATGATTTTGAAGATGTTCTGCCTAATGCATGGTCAGTACGAGCACATAACAAACAAAACGATGTTTGAAGGTAGTTTTGGAGTGTTAAAATGTTTGCCCGTAGTTGTGAATCAGTAAAAGATTTCTCTAGGAAGTGGGTTTCGCGATTGGCACATCTAACAGAAAAGATGAAACCGGAAATGATTATTGTGTGTTTAAAAGGTAAGCTGCCTTGTTACTGGCAGAAAAGAAACATGTAGAGATAATGTAGATAATGTCATTGAATATCTAGAGTTGGTAGAACGGAGATCTGCTGCGGAGGAATAGATGTAGATCTTCTAACAATCACGTACATAACAGAAATCATGACAATGAGAACTTGAATCTTAGAAATGTGGAGTTTAGGAATGCAACGACTAATTATCAAAATCAAGGCCCTGATAGAGGAAGAGGGGTGACACTCACCACGCATTCGTAACAATTACTATGACGAAAGAGGAAATGTAAACACAGTGCCACTGAGACAAGAAAGATAACAAAATGCTACCATAATTAATGGCATAACAAATGAACATAGCCGGTCGCTTGTGGGAAACTAGATCCCGTCTACGAGGAAACTGGCTCTCACCAGGTGGTAGCCGTAACACAGTCAGTAACAAAAGCACAAACAACAGTCAGCCAACACACGCAAAAAGAACAAAGCAGTGATGAAATAGTAGCAGAAAGTGCTATTGATGTGTTAAACCACTCTCATAATTTAGTGGACAGTATTTTGGATACTATAATTCACGGGTTTGAGTCTGTTATGAACGAAGATGAGATAAAATCTTACGTCTTTGACAATGATGGCAATATTAGATAAGTTGCGATAGTGAAAGTAGAATCGATACTGCAAAGTTTTAGAGAGGAGGAATTGAGGAATGAAGGGGGTAGCAATACTAATGAGGTCAAGGAACCTAGTAGCTGTATTGGCTTGCTACAAATGGTAAAAGCTGACGACAGTATTATTAATAGCAATGCTGCAAAGCGATCCAGTTGCTCCGAGTTAGATGGTTTGGCTGACGTGCCGCAAACAGAACTACAGGGCGTCGTCAAGTGCTTTGATTTTGAAATTAGTGGACAGGTTGGAAAAGGCAGCTAAAAATGTAGAGATTGATGAACCCCAAAATTTAAGTGTGAATGTACTTGCAACATATCAAAACTACATTAGCAGAAAACAGGTTGAAAGCGATTTATTAGAAGATGTCTGTGAGAAACCTGTTCAGACTAAATTAACCTACCGTATTATTGAAACTGACATCTCTGAACTAACACAGCATTATATTCTTGATAGTGGCAGTGAAGAAAGTGCTTTGTCCCAAGTAATCTTTGATGCTATTCCTGATGAGAATAAATTAGCTGACTTAAGAGAAAGTGGTTTAAGAATAGTGGGTGCTACTGGAAAATTTTCTAGCTCTGTATATCACGAGAAGTTAATTCCAGTTCATATAAAAAAGTAACAATGAAACAGATTCCATATAAGAAAAGAGGCAGTAATGGTAAAGCATGGAAACTGCTTATTACAGTTGTGAGGAAGGACGGGTATCTGCAGAGGGTTACTGAATTTGGTAGTAAAGTACCAAGTGCTAATGCAAAAACTGAAAAAAAGGAAAGAAGGCATTATACAAAAGATTTTTCTTCTCGTGTTAGCCTTAATAAGATAGTAGCAGTAAAAACTAACGAAAGATCTAAAACCAAAATGTTTATACAAGGACATAAGGTACCAGTCAGGAAAATAGAAAAGAGACAAAAAAATAGCACTGACTAGTTACTGTAGGGCGCCTGGCACTCTCTGATGGATACACAGTTTGGCATACCATGCAGTCCCAGTCTGTTTCAAGTTTCATCCCCTTGCTCTGTTGATTCATGGTAAGTAAGAATCACATACGTCTTCATGTTGTATATATTCTACTAGGTTACAAAGTCTTCCTAGTAAGTAGTCTTCCTAGTCAATAATTGATTCTCAGGCATGACTGTAACCAAATGATGACCTAGTAATGAATGTGACAAGTAAATTACGAAAGAAAATTTAGAGTACCAATAAGAGGGAAGACATGGATAAAAATAAATAGATAAAAGTATGAACCTTAAAAATGGTTAGTAACTACAATAGTAGAGAGACACTTTGCACTATGAGAATTTATTGAAGCTAGGAATGCATAAATATAATCCATTAGAATGTGCATAAAGTAATAATTTTAGTGGAAGGAAGGTTGTCTGAAGAGAAGAAAGGGTAAGACCATAGTAATAATGAGTGTATATATATATATATATATATATATATATATATATATATATATAAATTACTTCCCTAACATTTCAATACAATGGTGGAAAACGCTTAGTCTTGCTTAAGGCAAATGGTACGTTTAGTTGGTAAAAATAGACAACAGAGTCCTACAAAAACGATGATAAATGCTGATTATAAAATACTGACAGGTTGAAAATAAAACAGTTTCTCATAATGTGTACAACAAAGCAGTGTAAGTGCTGTTAAGCAAATGACTTCTTTAGTATAATAATACTTACGATAACTGAGCCAAACAAATGTAAAACTAGCAAAGGTTACTCAATCTTCTAACTTAAAGCAACATCTCAAATAATACAATAAATTGCAAATTAGCCAAAATGTCACTATTTAAGGAGAAAATGTAATAACTTAAATACAAAAAGTTCTGATTTATGAAAGAAGGAAAGCGTGAATGCAAAGTTTGTGATCAGGCTAAATTATGAAGTTTCATCAGATGTGACTTGTTGCCAATTTTCTTACTGGCAACATCTCAGTTATTAGAACTATTTCCAGGAAATAATTCATAAATTATACTTTGTCCTCCCTTAGATGTAAGTTGAGAATAGAAGTTAAGGCCATGTTATCTGTTTCTCAGGGCTGGGAGGCCGTGTGGAAGACTAACTACAAGCTTTAGTGGAAATGGACACCAGGATGACCCGATCTGCAGTGAATCATACCTCTTCCTTTATATAATAAAATAGAATGAAAAAGTAAATTCTCCTACCACATTTATAGCCATTTAGTGAAAAGGGTCGTAAGGACATCCAACTTAGTGCCTACGATTGTAGTGGAAAATGTGAGTATTGTAAAGTGAAAAAAAAAACAATCTGTGTGCTTTTTTTTCAGGTAAAGACAGAAAAATTTACAAATAAAAGCAATAATACAGTAATTTTGTAATTACTGAAAAATTTATGTAATATTACTGTGTAAATGATTTAGTGAAAGCCTTTTACCTCAAATTTTCTAAGTGTGCATCAGCATGATTAGATTGTATGTGTAGTAACAAGGAATTTTCCAAAAATTGATTTTATTTTTACCAGATGTGAACTAAATGATTACATCCGTTGTTTCTAAAAATTTTATTTTATTCAAAAATAATTTTTATTGAAAAATGAGTAGAGGGCGATGAAGCAAAACAAGCACTGTATCATGTATGAGATACAGAAGCGAGCGAGTGTGCCAGGACCTACCCCAGTTCACTGTTAGTAGTGGCACGTCACTTAGACACATCTGCCCTAGCGCACAAGCATTACACTATAATTAAGTATAAAATGAAAAGTCAAAATTTCGTACAACTTTGTCAACATATTTTTTATTATAACAACGTTTTAAATATCAAGACTTAATGTAATTAAACTAATGGCTTCCATAAAAATGCAGTTTTAAGAAAAAGTAAGTGGTGCTAAATAACAAAGCTAGATAACCAGAATTTGGTCAGAATGGACGAAAGGAGCTCATAAATAAGTGGTGCAAGTTTCAAAGTAATAGAATGAAAATTACAACCTGAATCCACATTCTTAAGAAAAATGGAAAGCACTAAAATTTGGATGTAGAAACGTAAAAATTTGTTTTATCCTTTGGTTCACCCTTAAAATATTAACTAAGAGATCCCATTAAGTTACCTCTTACAGTTTTTGATTAATTTAATGAAAATCAAACTTGTAACTAAAATACACCTATTTGTAGTACATTAAGTGCCTGTAAGTTTAATGATAGTAAATTTTGGTAACAGTACATGACAAAACCTACTAAATAATATAGCTGGAGCAAATTTTTGAACTGTAATATGGTAACGTCCAATACATGTTCTAGTAAAGGTATAGTTCAGAGGTAACGATGTACCGTTAGTTCCACTATAAAAATTCTAGAAGGCAAAGGTTTTATTCAAGTTAACTGAAACTGTTTCTGTGCTTTCAAACAACTTATCTAAATACATCTAAATACTGAGGAGATTCAGAATTATCCTTTTTAACCTTCTTTACTTTATTTGTTATTCTCTTTCTTTACACTAATAATTTAATGTTACCTCTTGAACTGATGTGTCTAAGTAGGAGCTATCAAACAAAATGGCTTTCAGGAAAAGAGATGCTTTTTCTTTTCCCACAAATTATCGCTTTCTCAATTTCTGAGAATCGTTGATGGACTGAAACTGAAAACCCTTGCCATCCTCTTAAGCTGTTGTGTATATTGCATTTAGTATTTCCAACTTTTTAATTACTTCTGTGTACCTTACTTCTTCCTCCGAATCTGGTCAGATAGTGGAAATTAATACTTTGTTCTTTGGTTATTCTGTAATCATCGAACTGAACTCCAAGGTAATCTGAATCTTCTACCTGTTTAGTATAACTTATTATGTTTGGAGACATCGTATTTTGCGTGTTGGTGAGTATTGATTCTATTGGGAGGCATATTATAGTTATGCACTAACCGGCTCTATGCACGATGAACTATGTATGGATGACAGAGCCTGCACTTCAGATTAATTTTGTTCCAAAACCTACTTGTGAGTAATTAGCATTCTTTGAATAACCTGGATAAAAGGGTCAATGCACGAAAATGTATTAAAATGAATAATTATTGTTTTGGTAATAAAAAATATACTATTATTTTTGAGGAGAGGTGCTGGAAGCATTTTTCCCCGCAGCCCAAGCTTTCTTGTGAAAGCTCGCACTTTGTCTAGTCATTTTACAAACTGAGTTTCACGTTGCAAGCTAGTGTTCAGAAAATTCATATGAATATCTCTTAAAAATGAGAAGTCGACAACATGCTCTATTTCTTGTAATTTGTTGTCATGACTTTCTTTGCACTTTACAAACTGATTGATTTATAATCTAAGATGAAAACTCTTTTCAGTCCTTTACCACAGCTAAACTAGCTGTGCTATATATGTCACCATACTCAAGTCTAATTTCAACTATAAATCTGTACAGCTGCCGATGTGTCAAACCGCAGGACATCCAAGAACTGACCGTCTTGATAACTACTTGCAAGACATTCCCTAATTTTCTGCTTTCCCAGTTAACTGTTTGATTGTTAATGATTTACTTAGCCGAACAGCACAATGTAAACAAATATTTTGAAGAAATTTAATACTAAACACGTTATCTGTATTCTGAAAAACTATAATACTAAAAGGATGAAACTATTTTTTCATAATAGTGACTTATTTTGTTAAAAATAAAATCATCATTCAATGTTCGAAACAATGGAGGAGTAACTATTTTTCTATTACTTGTAGTTTCTAGTTATTTAAATTATTTGGAACATCTATAGAAGTGAAGAAAGATGCTAATAGCTCAATTTATTTTACGAAAATCACTTGTAGTAAGATTTTGTTCGTCCCAGAATTTAGCCATCTGGACGATAGCCTCCTCTGGCAAGCAATACGATATCACCAGAGAAACGAAAATCGCTTACATATTTTTCATTATCTGGCATTAATTCTTATGAAATCATATAAAAACATAGGAAACGTGCACAGTATGTTACTGGACAATTTAGAATTTATTTTAATAGTGATAGTGTAAGCGGTTTAGTAGATGGAATTTTTTCTATGAGTCGCATCTTGAAATATACACGTGACTCATTTACTGACTGTCGACCGAATACAAATGACGAAATAAGTTTGCCACCAACTTCTGGAACGCTATGAAAGGAATTCTAAGAAGTGGAAGGTATTCTTCTTACCGATTACGTTTCAAAGAGTGAAGCGGAATTTCGTCTAGTGGAGCAACCGGATGATAAAATATGTGAGCAGAGACCTGTAATGCAAATGCAGGGAAGCGTATTTCAGGATGACAATGCATCTGTTATTTATAGAGCTTTTCCAATACAAAAAATGGTTAAAACGTTGAGGCTGTTTGATCTGTGGACGGTATATCTGAATATTAGGTTCCTCTGAGTTACTAAGAGGTGCACAAATTTCTGACTAAGAAACAATTTGGGTCAAGCGATCAACTAATGTAATCTCTAGAGATTTATTTTGCCTATATGACATGGTCAATCATGCAGCATGAAACTTATTGAACGAACGTTGGACAAAGAGTACTTATCTACATAGGAAGTACATAAAAAAGTTAATTTTAAACTAAGAAACAGAATTTCACTGTCATCCACCAAGTCCCCTTCTTTCTCAAATATGCGTAAGACAAAAGCGTGACATTTTTGAAATTCTTGAAAACATAGTCAGCGCTCTTAAAATTTATTGAAATAGAAATTTAAAACAGTCTTGATCGTGTTTTTTTTTTATTTGAGTGAGTGACCAGTTTCGACTCTTTCAGACTACAGAGCGGTGGATGGACACTGCCAGACGAGTTCTGTCGACCCTAGACGCTCATGTAGCTGCTGTGACAAAAATAAATAAATAAATTAATAAATAAATATGGATAACAAAAATTATCAAACTGTGAAGTGACAGTTTACATGTATGTTGTGTTGTGGTTTTTAAAGTAAGAAGCATTATAAAAGTAACATACAGATAGTAAAAAATTTTTTATAAAATACTAATGATAAAACAAGCGTCGACTTAATATATAAATATATAAATGTAATAATACAAAAACGGAAGAGCAGTTCTTTATAATAGGTCTTCCAAAAGATCATAAAAAGGTTTTTCCCTAAAGTCTAGCTGTACATTGAGTACAGTTAGGGGTGCACTTTTACGTTGCACATAGATTTCAATTTCCTCTAACGCATTAAGTAACAGTTCGTTTGGAGCAAAGTCAAGATTTCTTAAATTCTTATGAATTACTCCTTCAGAATAGCTGCAATCATTCAAATGTTGGCCAAACAAGGATTTATTACTACTGGTAACAGCCACATGTTCTTTAAACCTAATAGCAAAGTTATGGCCAGTCTGTCCGATATATTGTTTTTCACAGTCGTCACAGTGTAATTATATACTCCTGAATTTTGATATTTGGTCTTATTTTTTTGATTATTATTGTGTCTGAGTCTATTTTGAGGCTGATTATTGGTGATGAATGCTATTG
Source organism: Schistocerca serialis cubense (assembly GCF_023864345.2). Lineage (NCBI taxonomy): Eukaryota > Metazoa > Arthropoda > Insecta > Orthoptera > Acrididae > Schistocerca > Schistocerca serialis. Next base: position 195,619,783 of record NC_064638.1, on the reverse strand, counting down.
TGAGCTCAGTATTTTTAAATAATTTGTTTATTTTATTGGAGATGTATATTATTTTGGAGTATTTTCGATGACCGGATTCAGGTGCACTGTTTGTATCCTGTATCTTATTAAACATGAAGTCAATCTCATTGGGACTGAAATCTTTTACAGTAGCAATCTGCTTCAGTATTAGTCTTTCCTTCTGTAATTCCTCTGTGGTGAGTGGTAATTTATTTAGTCTATTGATCATTAAATGAAATAATGCTTTTTATGTCTGGATGGATGGCACGAGTTGGCATTATATTAATGACATCTGTTGTTGGTGGTTTTCTGTAAACTGAAAATTGATGTCTGTTCTCTTTGTTTGTAATAGTTAGGTCCGAAAAGTTTATACTTTTTATGAATTTCATATTCTACTGTAAACATCAGTTTCAGGTGTGTGCTATTTAAACAATTTTTCAATGTATCTATTTCATCTATGGCCCCATTGAAGAGTAAAAGTGTATCATCTACATACCGCTTACAGTAGATGATTTAATTAGCAATTGCGGGGTTTTGTTCAATGCATTGTAGTTCAACGTGATTACACGAGTGTCGAGGGTCGACGAAACTCGTCTGGCAGTGTCCATCCACCGCTCTGGAGTCTGAAGATGACTCTATGAAAGAGTCGAAACTGCTCACTCACTCCAATAAAAAAATTGCGATCAAGACTGTTTTAAATTTTAAATTTAACAAAAGCATGAACTTTTAGCTGTGTCTAATCTGAGAATCCCAATCTTTTACTTTTACAAATAGGTTTTGCTGAAACAACGTGAGATTAATAAATACTTGAAATGCTTATAGATGTGTTCAGGCTAATCATCAGATGGAAGTGTTACAGGAGTACTATACAGATAATTGGGGCTGGATGTTAGCATCATCATACTGGCGTAGACAACAGGAATTTGGCAGATGGTAAAGAAACATTTACGACAAGAAAAAGGCGTTATGCTTTATGATGCACACGTTGTATTGTTGTGTTTCAAAATATATACATTGCACTACCTCCTGTTGTCCATAACAAATTCATTTTGGTAAAATACGTTTCGCGTTTTATACATACATACACAAAGTTTAGTAGCTCTTGGTTTCATCCCCATTCACAGCAAACAGAAACTGAACGCTAGAACAAAGAATATTAATATACTGCATATCCCAGATTCCTACACCATAATCTTTGACATGACATGCGTTGTATTATTGAACACATATTTATAAGTACAGTAACGGATGGGAGTGAACAGTTCAGGCTGCAGCTTGGTTCATACATTCACAAAACACATGTAATATGGAACAAAAGCCACTCGAAAGAGTAACTGATATAGTTAAATATTTAATACACATTTAATTAATTAATGAGTTAGTGTCATATCTTAGTTACTACTATCTCTTAAGGCCGTTTATTACTACTGTGTATAAGTAGTAAAGAGCAAAAGAGTTGTGAGGAACAGAGGGGGTGACATAGGTAAGATATAAATAAAAGAATAATAATTTAATTAGGACGGTAAATGTATTTCGTTATAGTAATTTTTGAAGGTGCATTGGTGGTAGGATATCACTGGAAATTCTTGAAGAGAAATTTCTGTGATGATTGAATTTGTTTGGGAAGGATTTTTTGAGGTAATTTAACTTACAAATGTAAATTTTGGAATGTTTTGTGAGATCCATCTGCAACGCTTTGCCTGCTGTCCCTAACACAGAAAAATTGTCATTGATGATAGAAACAGACTGTTCATGATGGACAGTGTGGGATGCAATGATAGACTCCATTGATTTTTTGGTCTGAAGGCACCCATACTTTCTATTCAGTAGGTTGCTAAGTTTCTTACCGTTTGTACGATACAGAAGCAACAACAGGAGTATGTTACTTTATGTATGCCCGGCTCTTGATACCGCTTCCCACTAGATTCATTGAAGTGAATAATTATATTTTCTAGGTTATTGTCTGTATGGAGGAATATTCTTCATTATGTGGTCTGAAAACTTATGTAAATTTGTTTTGCATTTTATATAAGAACGTAAGACTGACAAAATTGGGCATTTCCTTTTGTAGCTTGCAATAATAATGCTGGTTGCTTCAGTTTGCTTTGGATTTGTACAACTAGGATATTTATGGGGGGAGATTATTTCAGTTATTTGGGACTATAGATTTAAGTATGTTCACTTCATTATATCTATCTGCTTCGTGCGGTTCTAGGCGCTTTAGTCTGGAACCACGTGACCGCTACGGTCGCAGATTCGAATCCTGCCTCGGATGTGTGTGATGTTCTTAGGTTAGTTAGGTTTAAGTAGTTCTAAGTTCTAGGGGACTGATGACCAGAGATGTTAAGTCCCATAGTGCTCAGAGCCATTTGAACCATTTTTGTTGGTAGTGGCAGGTATTCTTGTTATTGTGAACGGAAAGTCATTTCAAGGAATTTAATTCCTACTACACTTATTTCTAATGTTCAGATGTAAATCTAATTTTTTATAGATTTTATTCATTTTATATGCCAGGTTACTTAGTTCTCCATTTGGGCCGTAACAAATGGGTGCTTTGTTATATCCACATAAATCACCAAGGGTATAGTATAGTTTAGATGGATTATTTGCCACGACAAGGCATCGTGCAACATGATTAAATCATTTACTGAATGTTGAGCAGAAACAAATTTTTCAGCAATCTTTGACACGTTTTGACAGGAATTCTGATAAGCAAAGTGGTTTCTTCTGATTGACTAAATCTCAAAGGTGAAACAATATGTTGTCAATCAGAATATATGACCGATAACATACAGGAGAAAGGACTGGTTTGGTAATGAAACGGGGCGTATTTCACAATAAAAATGCATCTGTACACAACAGAGCTTTGTCTGTGATAAAAATGGCAATAAAACAGATGTTGTTGGCACCCATCAACTAGCACTAGTTCTTCATCGGTAAAAATTTTTGAATAAAAAGCATTTCAGTCAAATGATCAGCTTATGTTAACAGCAGAAATATATTTTGCAGATTTTCTGCAGTCAAAAAAAGTTGCTTACTAGTGAAAAGTTGGGCATATAGTTCTTACTTATACAGGTAGTACGCCGAAAATAAATTCATTTCTATCTAAAACCAACGCACAAGTGTGAACAGAACAAGCACTGTGAGGGTTCAGCGCAAGTTAATTACGTGCATACACTGATGAGGCAAACATTGCGCCTACTTGCTTAATAGTTTGTTTGCCCCTCTATGGAACGAAAAAGATCATTGATTCTCAGTGTCAGGGATTCAACAGTTCTTTGGTACGTTTGTGGAGGTTTGTGGCATTACATAGGTCATGTAATTTGCGTAAATGATGGGCAGCTGATTTACAAACGCAGTAATGTAGCCAGACATCAACCCAGATGGGTACCATAAGATTCATATAAGACGAATTTGGTCGCCGAGACATCACAGTGATTTCATTATAATGCTCCCGAAACAACTGTAGCACGATTATGGCTCAGAGACGTGGACAATTATGCTGTTGAAAGATGACATCGCTATCGGGGAAGACATTGAGGATGAATGTATGCATGTGGTTCGCATCTGTCAGCGTGTCTTCGATTACTGCCACAGGTCCCATGCAAGTGCAGGAAAATGTCTCCTGCAGCATAATACTGCTCCATCTAGCCTGCATCCTTGGCAAGCTGCGCGTTTCGAGACGCCGTTCACCTCGACGACGGCGTTTGTAGAGACGACCAGCGACCTAGTGTAGCAAGAACGTGATTCACCCGAAAAGTCGACAAGTTTCCGTTGATCGACTATCGAATCCCGGTGGTCCCGTGTTCACTCAATCGTAATTGACGATGCCGTTGGCTCAACAAGTGAACACGTAGGGGTGATCAAATGCGGGGCTCCATATTCAATAATGTATGATGAACGGTGTGCTCCGAAACACTTAGCATGTAACAGCATTGTGCTCTCTCAGCAGAGGTGCCACACATCAATATCTATCCAAGTTACAGAGTAGACAAGCCTCCGAGCCCGATGTTCTGTGAAGTGTCATGGACGTCCAGCCATTAAGAGCATTAAGTGGCAATTTCCCCTCTTTCCGTAGATGCTCACGACAGTAGCACGTGAACATTCGACTAAATTCCCCGTTTTGTAGTTACTTGTTCATCGGCTCTACTTAATAATAACCTGCCCTTTGTCAAAGTCGCTGATCTCAATGTATTTGCCGATTTGCATACCATACCTTTTGTAGAGTTATCACCAGTCCGCTTACATACTTCTGTTACCGCGTCACGTGCCCTCAACGCCACCAGGTGGCAACCAACGTCGCGGTGGGCAGTGGTCTTACTACTTTGGCTCATCAGTGTAGATAATAATAATAATTTGTGTGTTTAAATGGCCTGGCACAAATCTCTCTATTCGACAACACTTTGACAACTTCCGTGGCTCTAGCCTGCTGCAGTTAATCCAACACAGGAAAAGTTACCTGCAGTTGAACGTGTAATTCGAACCTAGTGCTGTTTCTGGCTACTCTCACGTCGTTAAGAAGTGAAGCTAGATCAAAATGACTGAAATATCCGTGGTTCGAATGAAATCCTCTTATCTTTCACGCAGGCGTTTTTACCGCTATACCACTAGGCCTGACATGTATGTAGTTCATTCGTGTATAGGGTCTCATGAGTCAGTTTGCTGGTATCAAAAATGTGAATACATATGTGCTTATCTTTCGATTACATTGTCTTAAAAACTCAAATTATATACAATACCAAGGGACCATAGATCTTAGTAATTGACGTAAATTCGTGATAAACATATCCGTTCTTTAGAAAAAGACAACAGACGGATAAAAAATGGCAACAAATTTTTTTTATGAAATAGTTGTAAGTTAACACTTTTCGAATTTTTTCCTTTACTTGTACTGTGTTGTGCCAAATTTTCTGGTTGTAGCTCCACGGGAATTACCCTGTAAGTTTAGGTGTGTGTGTCTGCGAGTGTCAAGGCATGTGACGTAAATTGCCATACTTTTTGATTTCACTGACTTAAGAACTTAAATTTCTTGCACTGCCAAGGCACCGTATACCTTGGTGCCTGACACTAAATTCAGCTAGATACCTGTACTCTCTCCTGAGAACATGTGGTTATAGCAGACGGACCAGTAGACAAACGGACAACCAACGGCAATGAAACATTTCTTCTCGCCAAATTTTTTTTATTCTAGTTCAACGGAAATTACCCTATAGAATTTTGGTGAGGAAGTTCTCGAGTATCAAAATATGTGATATTAATTTCCCTACCTTTAGATTAGCTTACATTTTTCAGACCATCAAGGGATCATACACCTTAGTATCTAGCGTAAAACTGAACTTGATGCCTCAACCCATTTATGAGAAAAAAGGGATGTTAACGTTCGGACACACAGATAGCCAGACGAAAAACAAAGTGACCTTACAAAAGTTTCGTTTTTATCAGCTTAGTTACGGAACACCAAAAACGGTGCCAGTCTCAAAGCACCAATAAGTCCTCTACTTTCCCATGTAACTGGAAAATGAAAACATAAAGTTTTGAGTGTGACTTTCGAATTTCGTACTTTAATGGTATTTTCCACTGAAGTAACCTTGGAGTACAGTAAAAATTGTGAAATATCATTAGAGTAGAAATAATTATCGCCAGCCCGCATCTCGTGGTCGTGCGGTAGCGTTCTCGCTTCCCATGCCCGGGTTCCCGGGTTCGATTCCCGGCGGGGTCAGGGATTTTCTCTGCCTCGTGATGGCTGGGTGTTGTGTGCTGTCCTTAGGTTAGTTAGGTTTAAGTAGTTCTAAGTTCTAGGGGACTTATGACCACAGCAGTTGAGTCCCATAGTGCTCAGAGCCATTTGAACCAATTATCGCCATCTTCACAGTGCACGTCGCCTTACCTTTAGAATTAAGTCTTTCTACTGGTGCTTATAGTAAAATCTAATGACCCTGTAAGACGGGCGCTTCTCTCCTTCACACAGATTCTGAGATCTTCTCAGAAAGATACAAACCACATGAAGAGAGAGAGAGAGAGAGAGAGAGAGCGCACACACACACACACACACACACACACACACACACACACACACACGTGCGTCCAGTAATGAATCCATTAGCAAGCAGACATACCACCCTGGTTTCCTGTAAGCGCATTACAGGCTTTCTGGGCTCCCTGGCTGCTGCTTCCGGAACACATACTTCATAGTGGTAACAGGGCGGGCACTGTATTCCGACAGTCACATCTCCTCTCTCTTTCTCTCTCTCTCTCTCTCTCTGGCTTTGTGACTATCGTCTATCTCTGCTTCCAGATTCATTAATGTCTCTCTCTGTACCTCAGTTCCTATAGTATCTGGTAGATTCCACTGAAGTAATTACACGGTGTTCGTCTAACGGAACTGCAGGCAGGCGAAAAACTTTACATCTCATTCCCAAACCACTCCTTTTACTGCTTAAAAGACAGGAAAATAGCTTTTACTGTATTAGGAAGCTGTTATCTATAAGAGTGTGTCAACGAACAGCTGGGGAACTGTTTTAAAAGGCCTTCTGGATCTCTTTGACTGTAAAATTAATTATTCATAAAATCCACTATCGTAGTTTCAGCTTTGTGGTCATTGTCTATAAGAGATCAGCAAAAATTATGCATTACAGTATCTTAAAACCCTTAAAGAGTGTTTGGCCCGTACATATCGCACGTTGATACGAAGAATATACGTCCGAAAAATTCGTCCACCTTAAAAAATATAAGAGAATTAAATTGTGCATTCTGTATACGTTTTTGTCATCATTTGTCATCGTTTGCTGTCTTTCTCGGCGCTGATTTATCTCTCAGTAAAGAAGAGCCGGCCGAGGTGGCCCAGCGGTTCTAGGCGCTATAGTCTGGAACTGCGCGACCACTACGGTCGCAGGTTCGAATCGTGCCTCGGGTATGGATGTGTGTGGTGTCCTTAGGTTAGTTAGATTTAAGTAGTTCTCAGTTTTAGGGGACTGATGACCTTATAAGTTAAGTCCCATAGTGCTCAGAGCCATTTGAACCATTTTGAAGTAAAGAAGACGTCACAGTGGATTTAGTAACATTGGTGAACCCGTGTTCAGCTCTTGCCCTCTTCCTTTTCGCTACCCACATATCAGCAATTCTATTTGACCAGTCGCTGCTTTCTCCTCTAAGTCATGTTCAAAGCACTCCTGTCCTGTCGGAACCTAAACTTACAGACAGAACTATCACAGACACTGTTAATTTGAGTGGAATTATTCCCATAACAGTTTACACGGAAAAGCGTGTGACTACTCTTACCATCTCCGATATTTTCGAATTGGATAGAACAACTGACTGTAGCTGACATGCCGAGGCTGTAATCGATACTGGGGTGCTGGCGCTCATTCGTACTCTTTTCCATACTGCATTCTTCCATCTGTTGTGTTGGTTCGAAAAGAATCGTTGAGTTATTGGTTTTCGTATGAAGGCACTAGCTTTCCCCTGTCGCCGATAATCCTGTGCTAGGCCTTCGCTGCCCTGACTTCTGTTGGCCGCTGCCTATATCTATATTAGATTGACGTTGCCAGCAATGTTACTGAAACGCAGACAGCTTCTTCTGGTGCTGTTGTTGTGGCTCCTGCTGAGGCTGCATGGGCTGATGACGTTTTCCATAATGGTGGGACCGCTTCTGCAAAGTTATCCGCTGATGGTACAGTTGTTATTGCCACTGCTGAAGTTTCCTGCTTGTGCGATGGTGTTGTGCTGTACCTGACAGACTATCTGCAGCTGCTGTGGTTGGGTCTGCGCCAGGTGACGTAGAAGTTTATTGGACAACATGTTTGTGGAGATGAAGCAGCGATCAAAAACAGTCTTAATCGCATTTATTATCATTATACCGCCAACCGGTTTCAACTCTACGTAGGGGTCATCTTCTCGGCGTTTACACCATTGGTCGACTGCAGGTGTTTCACTCCAGTCTACATAACGGGAGGAAACTATATGGTGTGTCCTCCTGTGTCACTCCTGTCTACATGATAGTTTCCTGCCGTTATGTAGACAGGAGTGACACCACCAGCAGTCGACCAATGGTGTAAACGCCCAGAAGATGTCCCCTACGTTAAGTTGAAACCGGTTGGCGGTATAATAATAATAAATGCGATTAAGACTGTTTTTGAATAATTGATGTAGAAGTTCACGTTGGGCCGCTTTATGCAGTAGGTGCCTGTTGATCTATAAGTTATAGGCAGCCTGACTAGCAGTTTTGATTATAGAGATATTATTTCCGTGTACACGAATGGGGTCAGCATAAAACGCCAGGACTTAGGCTTCTGTTATTTGACCAGCATCCATCTCCTTTTTGATTACGTCTCTACTGAGTCAGTTGGTATGAATACTATTAATTATTATGCTGCATCGCGGTGTAGATTGCTCGCCAGGTTTCGAGAGGGTGCGTTTCTGGATGAGGTATCGTATATATTGCTTCCCCCTACTTATACCTCCCGAGGAGATCACGAATGTAAAATTAGAGAGATTAGAGCGCGCACGGAGGCTTTCAGACAGTCGTTCTTCCCGCGAACCATACGCGACTGGAACAGGAAAGGAAGGTAATGACAGTGGCACGTAAAGTGCCCTCCGCCACACACCGTTGGGTGGCTTGCGGAGTATAAATGTAGAAGTAAATACGTGTGTATACGTTGAAGCGCGTTAATGGAGACATCGGACAGTAATGTGAATGGATCAATCGACTGAGTTCAGTGACATAAGTGAAAATCAATTTTATTACACAAGTAAGTTACCATGTGCACAAGTCACGAAATACAACATATAGCTCTTCTCATGTACGGAATCATGAGGAAACATTACCTTGATGAACTTACTGGCATTTACTTCAGGTTCCGCAAAATATTGATTGGAGCTCTATCGACCGTTTTATCAAAAATTACCCCCAAAAATATGCAAAGTAGGGACATCAGGCCACACGCCTTAGAACAAACACAACATATTAAAAGAATTAATAAGCGTTATGTTTCGTCCTGACCAGTACAGGGATTTGTCATAAGAGGCGAGACATGATATCTGGATGCAATAGCCGCGCGGGATTAGCCGAGCGGTCTTGGGCGCTGCAGTCAAGGACTGAGCGGCTGGTCCCAGCGGAAGTTCGAGTCCTCACTCGGGCATGGGTGTGTGCGTTTGTCCTTATGATAATTTAGGTCAAGTAGTGTGGAAGCTTAGGGACTGATGACCTTAGCAGTTAAGTCGCATAAGATTTCACACACATTTGAACATCTTTGAACTGGATGCCATAATTTGACCTTAAAGTGAACCAACACAGTACTTAAAGAACAAATACCTTCCAGGCACATTAAATTAAGATACTCCAAACAATCAGAAACAGGATTACACAGAGAGGTAAGAACCCATACCTCAATGTATGCTGGAATAAAAAAAAAAAAAAAATTAAGGGTTTGTTGCCTTTCCGTTCTGTAGGTTTGGATTCCTGGCGGCGGGCGCTCCCCATTCATCCAGTCCTCGAATATGGAATACCGATCGTAACAGCCCGTAAAAAAAAAAAAAAAAAAAAAAAAAAATGCACAACTCTTAAACACAGGGGCTTCTATAAACAGTAACAGGGCACGAAGCTAGTTGGTCAGTACTCAAGCAAACAGACTTGTTTTCTGCTACGTTAATAAGCAGCCTCAAAAATAGCCTGATGAGGGGTACATGAATCAAGTCCCACAACAAATGAATCAGTGACTCATGAGCGGCGCGCTGCAGATGAACTAACGAAACACAGGCCCCGTGGTAACGTCGGCCGAACACAGTACCTCAGTGACAATGTATCATCCAGAAACAATCTTCACGCTCAGTCGACGGCTTACACTCACGGCCAACACTCCGGTACGCCAGGTACGCCACCTGCTCGTCCACAACACAACCCCGGCGCCGCGCTGCGAGCTCCAGTCACCTCCCCCTCGCGCCACCGCCAGGCCTGTTTCTCCCGCTGCGTCTCGCGACCCCACGAGAGGTCTCCTCACCACCCAGTGGAAGTGTGACCCACCTAGACTGTTAGTGCCAACCTAAACCCATAGTGCCGTACACGGCACAACGTAATACTGTCTGAGCTGCGTGAGTATGCTCGTTTCCACTCGCCAGCACCGAGTAAGTAACACGCGCGGCTCTATTGTACATGTGTTCCGAGTTCTTGGGAAACACTGAGTGATCGTACCTGATATCCCAGTTACATGGTCCATAAAGCATGTTGGGAATACTTTCTTGAGGAGATCTGATAAAATAGAAATTGTCAATAGTATGTTAGTGAGGGAGGAGAATTCAGGACGTTGTAATCATCTGCTGAACTTCGTTCTTATCCATTATTTCAGAGGTACCACTGGGGAGCGCAAGCATTGTCCACTCCGTGGGATCAATGCTGTGGTTATAATGTAAACTGTACCTGCATTGTAATTTGGAAAACGGAAATCCGATAAGATCGAGAAAGAGGACGAAAAGCGGTGCAGTTAATGGCAGGGCGTGGAAGGAATCTACCACTCATTTGAAATATAAGGGTTGAAATGGCATTGAACTTGAGGACAGGCAGGCACAGACGGGATAGTGTACGACGGATTTGAAGCGATTCACATGACGTATGCGACGCAGCTCAAAACTTAGAATTAAAAAAGCCGGCCGATGTGGCCGAGCGGTTCGAGGCGCTACAGTCTGGAACCGCGCGACCGCTACGGTCACAGGTTCGACTCCTGCCTGGGGCATGGATGTGTGTGATATCCTTAGGTTAGTTAGGTTTAAGTAGTTCTAAATTCTTGGGGACTGATGACCTCAGATGTTAAGTCCCATAGTGCTCAGAGCCATTTGAACCAATAAAAAAAGGTTAGAATCGCCAATAATATTAACTAAAAGACTGATAAGTGTGGCAGATGTAAACAATTTTTGTTTGAATCCAATTAGTGACATACGGACACGTAATTTTTACTTATTGTGTAGATACATAACTTTAATTAACAGTCATGCTAGCTATGGAATTTTGTTTATCACACGAGTGTGTTTGCACGTAAATCACGTAGTGAGCTGATGTCCTCCACAAACTTTTACCCTACATTTGGACATAAAAGTAGAAGTTAATATACAAGGTTGTACATACATCGGAAATGGTTCTACTTGTCATTTCGTTCAACAGGTAACTGCAGTATTGAGCGCGAATGAGTGAAATGACGGCCTGAGGAGGCAGGGTGACCGCCGTACCTGACACTGACCGACCCAGAATACGTGTTGTCAGGAGATGGAGCTGTTGTCGCATAACAAGACAGCTACGCCACACTGAAGTAGCCGAAAGGCACGCGTTAATCTCACGTAGGCTAGAGAGAGGTCTGAAACAGGATACGTAATGAATGGTAGCAAGAAAAGTACGTAGCTACTATAATACTTAACTTTTAATCCATCATTTGTATACAGCATTCCTTGATGATACAAGTGAGACTCTATCTTAAAATGGTTAATGGCGCCTTGCTAGGTCGTAGCCATTGACTTAGCTGAAGGCTATTCTAACTGTCTCTCGGCAAATGAGAGAAAGGCTTCGGCAGTGTAGTCGCTAGCAAAGTCGTCGTACAACTGGGGCGAGTGCTAGTCCGTATCTCGAGACCTGCCTTGTGGTGGCGCTCGGTCTGCGATCACACAGTGGCGACACGCGGGTCCGACATGTACTAAATGGACCGCGGCCGATTTAAAGCTACCACCTAGCAAGTGTGGTGTCTGGCGGTGATACCACATTCCTCCCCCGCAAATCGGCGAACGGTCGTGTGATAAGGCTTCCACCCGCCGTGGGGAGGACCCCACGTTGACGTATGCAATGAGGTGGGGAGCCTAACAACAGGCGAGGCTGTGCTACCGGCACCCGGCCATTCGGTCCGAGGGGAGCTAGGAAACGCCTGAAAACCTAGTCCAGGGTGCACGTCAACATGCGGTGTATGCGCCCGTAAAGAGACAGGAGGGGCCGAAGGGTCGACCTCCATTGGGTCGGGATACCCGACGCGCGAAGACGTCATGTGGTCCAGAGCGGGCAAGAGTTCCATGGCGGAGGACAGCTGGTCACGGGAAGCGATCGGCGGCGCGTGACCCAGGGAGGCGCTTGGCGGCTGCAGCGAAGCGTCGAATGCGGGCGGCGCCGGCGGGAGAACCGGCGGCGGCGGCGGCGGCTGCGGCGGCGCGTCGCTATGGGGCAAAATGGAAGGCATTGTCGATAACACCTTGGGATGAGGCGAGCCAGTAGATGGGTCCCCAGGGCGCTGACCGGACGGCACCGTCGGTGAAAGCAGACGGGGAGCGGCAGAACCCGTGCGACGACAGAGGCGCAGCTGATTGAGATGCCGACGCACCTCACCAGAGGCCCCCAAAACCTAATACATCCCGCGGCCGAGGCAGCGAAGAATGCGCCCTGCGAGCCAACGCCGTGAACCTCGATAGTTGCGATAAAATACAACGTCGCCTGGAGCAAAAGCAGAAGTCCACCGCTACACAGGAACCTGATGTGGCGGGTGCACCAAAGACATTAAGGTTCGATGAGGACGACCGTGGAGCAACTCAGCCGGCGAGCGACCACCTCGGGGCTGAGAGCGATATGATGACAAAAAGAGCAACAAGGCGTCCTCCCGAGAATGCGACTCTTTCAACTTCAACATCTGTGACTTGAAAGTCCGGACCAATCGTTCAGCGGCACCGTTTGACTGAGGCGAAAACGGCGTGGATGTCAGATGTTGAATACCATTGGCCTGGCAGAATGACTGAAATTCTGCGGACATGAATTGTGGGCCATTGTCGGAAACAATAGTCTGCGGAAGACCTTCAATGCAAAAGATAGCAGACAACGCTTGGATGGTGGCGGAGGACGTCGTGGAAGACATCCGGACAACAAAAGGAAAATTACTGAAGGCATCTACCAGAACCAACCATCGAGCATTCCAGAATGGACCACCAAAATCGATGTGCAAGCGTTGCCAAGGGTAAGTGGCTTTTGGCCATGCAAAGACTTTCCGTGGTGGTGCGGATTATTGTTCGGCACACGCCATGCAAGAAGAACACATATTCGTAATCGCAGCATCGATTCCGAACCAAGTACAGTGCTGACGAGCAAGTTGTTTCGTTCTCACTATACCCCAATGTCCTCGGTGAAGAAGCCGTAAGACAGAGGACTGTAACGAACGTGGGACCACGACTCTGGACTGATCATTATCAGAACGCAACAACAAAACACCACGTCGAACAAAAAGTCTCTCCTTGTGAGCAAAAAATCGGCGAACCAACGGATCCTCAATCCGAGACTTTGACAAAGGCCATTGCGTAGCAACAAAACGCAAAACGGTAGTAAGGACCGGGTCAGCAGCTGTGGTTGTAGCTACACGACGAAAATCAATTGGAAACGATTCGACCACTTCATCGGTTTCCGAATCAATGAACATGCAAGCAAGTTCGGAAGAATCGAATGCTTTATCCTCAGCAACAGGCAAACGAGACAACGCATCGGCGTTTCCGTGCTTAGCAGTGGACCGATACAAGATATCGTAGCGGTACTGTGAGAGGAAAATAGCCCAGCGAATGAATTTCTGCGCTGTACGCGGAGGTACAGGCTTGTTCGGATGGAAAAGCGATGTCAAAGGTTTGTGGTCTGTGATGATGGTAAAGTGACGACCATACAAGAAATCATGGAACTTAGTAACACCAAACACGAGAGCCAAAGCTTCGTTCTCTATCTGTGAGTAATTTCTTTGCACAGACGAGAGCAATTTTGACGCAAAGGCAATAGGGCGATCATGCGCCCCATCTTTGTGCGCAAGAACAGCACCGATCCCGAAATCCGATGCATCTACCATCAACAAAAGGGGTTTCTGGGAATCGAATGGCGTAAGGCAAGTATGAGAAAGCAACGCCGATTTCAACTGGCGAAAGGCGCGTTCGCATTCCGTCGGCCAGACGAACAGAACACCTGTACGGCGTAAGCGATGAAGCGGAGCTGAAATGGAAGAGGCATTGCGCACATTCACCCACAGCTTGTAATTCTAAATCGTTTAATGTTCTGGCGACCTCATCACGCAATGTGTGGGGAACATTGCGTGCTCGGAAAAATTTCAGTTGCGCGTTTACTTTCAGTTCCAAATGTGCTTCATAATTCTTAGCGCAACCAAGGCCCGGTGCAAAAATGTCTGCAAATTCTTCACATAGACTAGAAACACTGTCTGAAGGCACAGTCTGATTCACTGATAGGGCCTGATTTACGATAGACATGTTAAACAATTGAAATAAATCTAAACCAAACAAGTTCATTGCAGAAGAAGAGCGAAGAACGAAAAATGACACAAGTTTTCTTTGTCCCTTGTATGTTGCAAGAAGAGTGCACTGTCCTAACACAGGGATCTGCTGTCCTGAATATGTAGTTAGCTTAACATTTGCGGAACGCAACAGAGGTTTGCCCAGTTGTTTGTACATGTCGTGATTGATCAATGAAACAGCAGCTCCGGTATCGAGCTGGAATGGTATGACCTTGCCATTAAAGTCCAAATCTACAAAAAGTTTATTGTCCTGCCGACGACAAGAGCGACTGTCTCGTGCAATTTGAACTGATACAACAACACTTGCTAATTGATGTGATTTCCGGCGACGTCAACGCACACTTTTTGTGGGACGAACGCAGTCACTGTTAGAAACAGTGGCACTGGGCGAAGGTTCACGAGCCTGAGTATTCTTCGTTCGATTCCGGCGCGAAGCAAAGGGCCTGGAATGGTTGTGATTGTCTGATCTGAGCTTTTTCTGGCAAACACTTTGAACATGTCCTTTCTTATTAGCATGATTTCACTGCATTTGTGTGCTGGCGCGGCACACCTGGTATAGAGCGTGGCGGCAGCTGCGTGGACGTGCGTGAGGGCAGTTTACCGGGCCGTGCAGTGCGCCCGGCGGGCCGGTTAATGTTACACACGGCTGGCGAAGTTGCAAATGATTCCTGAGCAAAGTCAAGTGTGTCTTACCTATCCCATATGTCTATCACTTGCTGAAGGGAGGGATTAACTAGTTTCAAAATCTGTTCCCGTATGCGAACATCAGAAACGTTCTGTGCTATTGCATCACGTACCATTGTATCTGAATAAGGGAGTCCACATTCACACTCAAAAGCACAATCCCTTGTAAGGCCTTGCAATGTTGCAACCCACTCCCTATTAGTTTGACCGGCCGTACGTTTCGTACGAAAGAAAGTATACCTCTTTGCAAATACATTAACTGTTTCTTTGAAATAGGCATCCAATGCCGACAAAATTTCGTCGTAGGACAGTGTTGGTACGTCGCGTCGGGGAAACAATTTCACTATCACACGGTACGTTTGCACCCCTACACACGCCAATAAATGAGGCTGCCGCTCGTTACCTTGAATTCTGTAGGCGGCGAGATGAAATCCAAACTGGCGTGACCATTCCGCCCAGGATTCTACGTCAGCTTGAAATTACGGAATGGCGGTGCAACTGCATGTTGTGGTGGCGGAAGCGATGAAGCGGCGGCGGCCGCATCGTGTTGCAGTGCACGTTGACCCTGGACGAGCTGTCCAAGGGCATCCAATAACGCCTGCGTCTGCTGATTCTGCAAACGATAGAATTCGGACAGTACACCTGGCGAAGCCATGACACAAGTAAATGTAAGCAATTAGAAAGAACAAGACCCTTTCCGTTGACTCGTCGCCAACTGTTGTGGCGTAACAAGACAGCTACGCCACACTGAAGTAGCTGAAAGGCAAGCGTTAATCTCACGTAGGCTAGAGAGAGGTCTGAAACAGGATACGTAATGAATGGTAGCAAGAAAAGTATGTAGCTGCTATAATACTTAACTTTTAATCCATCATTTGTATACAGCATTCCTTGATGATACAAGTGAGACTCTATCTTAAAATGGTTAATGGCGCCTTGCTAGGTCGTAGCCATTGACTTATCTGAAGGCTATTCTAACTGTCTCTCAGCAAATGAGAGAAAGGCTTCGGCAGTGTAGTCGCTAGCAAAGTCGTCGTACAACTGGGGCGAGTGCTAGTCCGTATCTCGAGACCTGCCTTGTGGTGGCGCTCGGTCTGCGATCACACAGTGGCGACACGCGGGTCCGACATGTACTAAATGGACCGCGGCCGATTTAAAGCTACCACCTAGCAAGTGTGGTGTCTGGCGGTGACACCACAGGAGCGATGCCAGTTCACAGCACAGCACAGATAAAGGTAGGAGCAGTACACCAGCGGCGGCAGTGGCCTGGGTCATCATTTTATCAGTTCCGTGGAAGTGTGAATCTTTCTGGGACTAGGAAGAGGAGCTGGGAATGCAAGCCGTTTGGAAAAGTTCTGGTAATTACGACCACTAGTGCCTGCAGTTCATAAAAGGATTGCTTGTCGTATAAAGCGAAAAACAAATTATGTATGGGCAGTAACTACTGTGAACTATCTAAGCACATACCTTTAGCTCTATCGATGAGTAGAGCTGTATGACGAAAACTGGCTATTGTGAGGCATATACTCTAAATATATTATTACACCAATCAATAAATCTTTAATAACATTTATATCCAATTAGCTACAGAGTTCGACTGTACTGTACAAAATAGGAACAGTCAACACCAAAATCAGAAAAATAGGTATCCCGGTGATTCACTAAGCAGTTCAGGCGCTAAAACACGAATTACGAGGGCTTGCTGAAAAGTAATACCACCGAAATTTTTTTTCTGTTCCAAATATGGGTTCAGATATTACATGCCACTCGAGTCCGCTTCGCTGACGCAAGTTAACTACGTCGTTGCGTGTGATATGGCTTGCTGTAATCGAGATTCTGAAAGCATTAATTTGAAGAGTTCGTCCACACATGGGGTGTGTGCAGTAGAAGTGATACGGGACCACTGAGACGTCTAGATATGACTCTGGCAGGTGACATGTACGTAAGCATCCTGTCTGATCGCCTGCATCCATCAATGTCCATTGTGAATTCCGACGGAGTTGGACAATTCCAGCAGAACAATGCGACACCCCACATGTCCATAATTGCTACAGATTGGCTCCAGGAACACTCTTTTGAGTGTAAACACTTTTACTGGCCGCCAAACTATCAAGACATGAACTTTATTGAGCATATCTGGGATGCCTTGCAACGTGCTGTTCAGAAGAGATACCCACCCGCTCGAGCCATGGATTTGGTAACACTGTATAAAGTCTGCAGTGGTTCAAAGTACTCTACTTCTACACGAAAAATCCTTTATGGGCCGAGCTCTAACTAAGGAATTACCACAGCAAGTTGCTCAAATTTAACGGTGTAGTCTCCAGCGATTTATCTAGAAGAGTGTTCTCACCGTTCTCAGAATTTATCCGATATCGGAAACATTGCAAAAGCTTGGTTTTGGAGTACCTAAACCCCGCGGATACTGAGACGTCAATTCTCAGCTAGTGGCTGTAATTTTTACGATGTATTCCTAAGACCCTGCTCTCGAACAACCTCAAAATTTTCTTCATATGTGTCTATAATTCCTAGGTACAGAGGTTCAAAGTTACGCTACTTCCACACGTAAAATACGCACATAAAATCCGGTGTGATACGAAAACGTACTTTACAAAGTGAAATTTGCTGTGAAGTATCTCCCTTATTATCTAGGAATATAGTGTAAAAGTACTGAAGCACATGCAAAATTATTTTGCACGTTAAGTCCGATCTGTGGTGTATAATTAGTTTTTAGTTATTTCAATTTCACATAAGCAAACTATCTACATAATAACGAACAATACATTTCTTTCATGTGAGTTACATGCCGTGATGCAGTAGGAAAAATAAGGGACCAACAGAAGAATGATCCTATTGGAGCACAAAAAATGAGAGTATGTTCCTGTTTATTTAAAATGCTATGCCTAAAATGTGGGGTACCAGCTGCCTGGTTGTACCTGCATCAGTACCTGTAAAAATTATCCCGAAAATATTTGCGTGCAATCATTTCCGTGTTTTTTATGCCGAGAGAGAAGAAGACAATGGAAGTAGGAAAGAGACGGAAATGTAGTAAATTCAGGAAGATAGTAGACAGTGGTTATATTACAGAGTCAGCGAAGGAGACAATGGCAGTGTGAGAGAAAGAGAGGTGCACAATGACAGTGAAACATAGTTGACAGTGACAGAAACGTGCTAGGAAAAGGGGGAAGGAGACAGTGTCAGGGAAGGCGGAGGGGGGTGGAGGAGGAATAAAGAGATAGTTGAACTGAGTGAGAGCCAGTGATAATGACCCCCTCCGCCTAATAGGCGCTGCTCATGCATGGTTGTTTACATCTTCGGGCGGGTTTAGTGACATCTCGGAATTGTCAAAGGGACTGTATCGGTGATACAATATCCACAGTGACAGTGAGAAGAGACAACAGCAGTAGGAATGAGTGAATGAGGTATTAACAGTAAGAGAGAGAGAGTGAGCAAAATGGAAACAGTGATAGTGAGACGAGACGGTAGCACTAGGACAGAACGAAGTGGACTGTGGATGTGACGCGAGGCAATGGGAGAGAGATATAAAGAGATAATGTCAATGAGTTGCACTGAATGAGTCCGTGAGAAAGTGCAACTAGATGTTGATGGGTATGAGCGACTTACAGCGATGGACTGGTGGATGTGAGTTAGTTACAGTTGGGTGAGCATGTGGGAGTTTGAGGTGAGTTGGATGTTAAAAGGAAGCGCGAATATGTTCGGATGCCAGAATCTTTGGTAAGGTTTTGAAGGTGCTAAGGATGGTAGAATGAGGCAGCTTATATCCCACTTTTCGGTCACAGTCTGTTATACAAAGAGAAAAATACAGGGCTTTCTGCTGCTCTCATAGGAGCATTTTTCCGCTGCTAACAATTCACCATAGCAATCTATCTTATATCTACAATCGTCCTACACCAGTACCCGCGTAACTGCGATCATTTAAAGAGTCTTCCTCAGGGAAGTATAAAAACTTCAAATGTCTGATTACAAATCAGTTAATGTGCTATATATTGGACAACATCTATGCATCAGCTTTAGAGTTAAAAAGGCAAGACCTTAATTGTGTTGGTTCATTAGTTTCTGGTAATGCACCCACAGACTAATGAAAAACTGTATAAAACACTTAAAAACATTTGTAAACTATATTAGAAGTTGATAAACACGCTCCTTTCAAATACAATACGAATACGGTCTGGGTAATTTATACGCAGTGAGTTACTCTGCGTCATGAGATACATACATCAAAAAACATTTAGCATCACCTCAGTTCCGACAGTTACGTAACATGTACAGAAAATTTGAATAGAGATCAACATAAGCATCATTTCCGCTCTTTTTATTACTTTTGAAAACCACACACTGCATGCTGTACCACCATACAGTGAGGCCTTCCGAGGTGGTGGTCCAGATTGCTGTACACCTTGGTACCTCTAATACCCAGTATCACGACCCCTTGCATTGATGCATGACTTTATTCGTCGTGGCATACTATCCACAAGTTTATCAAGGAACTGTTGGTCCAGATTGTCCCAGTCCTCAACGGCGATTCGGCGTAGATCCCACAAAGTGGTTGGTAGGTCACGTCATCCATAAAAAGCCCTTTTCAATCTATCCCAGTCATGTTCGATAGGGTTCATGTCTGGAGAACATGCTGGCCACTCTCACCGAGTTATGTCGTTACCCTGAAGGAAATCATTCACAAGATATGCACAATGAGGGTGCGAGTTGTCGTCCATGTAGACGAATGCCTCGCCAATATGCTGCCGATATGGCTGCAGTCGGTCGGAGGATGGCATTCACGTCTCGCACAGCCGTTACGGCACCTTCCACGACCACCAACGGCGTATGTCGGCCCCACATAACGACACCCCAAAACAACAGGGAACCTCCACCTTGCTCCACTCGCTGGACAGTTTGTCTAAGGCGTTCAGCCTGACCTGGTTGCCTCCGAACATGTCTCCGACAGTTGTCTGCTTGAAAGCATATGTGACAATCATCGCTCAACAGAACGTGATGCCAATCTTGAACGGTCCATTCGGCATGATGTTGGGCCCATCCGTACCGCGGTGTATGCTGTCGTGGTTGCAAAGATGGATCTTTCCATGGCAGTCTGGAGTGAAGTTGCAGACCAAAAATGTTCAGATGTGTGTGAAATCTTATGGGACTTAACTGCTAAGGTCATCAGTCCCTAAGCTTACACACTACTTAACCTAAATTATCCTAAGGACAAACACACCCACACACACACCCATGCCCGAGAGAGGCCTCTGACCTCCGCCGGGACCAGCCGCACAGCCCATGACAGTTGCACATCATGCAGCCTATTGCGCACAATTTTAGTCGTAACACGACGTCCTGTGGCTCCACGGAAAGCATTATTCAACATTGTGGCGTTGCTGTCAGGGTCCCTCCGAGCCATAATCCGTAGGTAGCAGTCATCCACTGCAGTAGTAGCCCTTGGGCGGCCTGAGCGAGGCATGTCATCGACAGTTCGTCTCCCTGTATCTCCTCCATCTCCGAACAACATTGTTAGGGTTTACTCAGAGACGCCTGGACACTTCTCTTGCTGAGAAGCCCGCATTTCGTGGTCGTGCGGTAGCGTTCTCACTTCCCACGCCCGGGTTCCCGGGTTCGATTCCTGGCGGGGTCAGGGATTATCTCTGCCTCGTGATGGCTGGGTGTTGTGTGCTGACCTTAGGTTTGTTACGTTTAAGTAGTTCTAAGTTCTAGGGGACTGATGACCATAGATGTTAAGTCCCATAGTGCTCAGAGCCATTTGAATCTTGCTGAGAGCCCTTCCTGGCAGAAGATAACAAAGCGGACGCGATCAAACCGCGCTATTGACAGTCTACGTAAGGTTGAACTACAGACAACACGAACCATGTACCTCCTTGCTGGTGGAATGACTGGAAGTGAATGGCTGTAGGACCCCCTCCGTCTAATAGGCGCTGCTAATGCATGGTTGTTTACATCTTCGGGCGGGTTTAGTGACATCTCGGAAATGTCAAAGGGACTGTGTCGGTGATACAATATCCACAGTGAATGTCTATCTTCAGGATTTCTGGGAACCGGGGTGATTCAAAACTTTATTTGATGTGTATATATTTGGATGTTTCTAATATTAATACTTGCCTTGTTGTATTACACCATTAATGTAAGATGTGCTGTTTAATAAGTGGATTATAACAGCATTGAAAATATTTAAATTCTGTCAGTAATTATGCGAAATAGTGAAATTAATTTTCTTGTTGATCTGGAAGCCATTAGGTAGACAGGTTCCAAGGAGAGTAAGTGACCATTCTAACCATTTACTAATACTGGTAAGACGATGGGTAATCTGTAAGAATACCTCCAGGTCTCGTCATACTATGCATAGATTTATGAATTACTGGGCTCTGGCTCATTCTCATGTTGTCCACATGTACGAGTGTGTGCTGAATAGTATTGCCTACAAATTTTTTATGCGTAAACTCTTGAAAATTTTAAAATAAGACAAACTTTATTAACATTCTACATCTGTACTATTCATTTCCACTCATTTATTTCTCAACATAATCACCCTAGCGAGGAACACGTTTCTTCCAACGAGAGACCAGTTTGGTGATCTCGTCTCTGTAGAAATTTTCGATGGAGTCACAACCTGAACTTTACATACACCGCATCATCACTACCAAAGCTGAACAGTTCCCCGCTGACATGCAGTGTCCATGGATTCATGACGATGTCTCCACACTCATACACGTCCATTCGCTCGATAGAATTTGAAACGAGTCTCGTCCGACCAGGCAACACGTCTTCAGTCGTCAACAACCCCATGTCGGTGTTGAGGGAACCGGGCGACGCTTAAAACTTTGTGTGGTGCAGTCATCATCAAGGGTACACGTGTGGACCTTCGACTCCGAGAGCCCATATCGATGACGTTTCCTTGAATGGTTCGCACTCTGGCACTTGTTGATGGCCCAGCATTTAAATCTGCAGCAATTTGCGGAAGGGGTGCATTTATATCACCTTCAGCGATTCTCTTCGTTCGTCGTTGGTCCCGTTCTTGCGAGATGTTTTTCCGGCGACAGCGATGTCGGAGATTTCATGTTTTACCAGACTCCTGATATTCAATGTACAATCGTGAAATGGTCGTACGGGAAAATCCCTCTTCATCGCTACCTTGGAGATGCTGTGACACATCGTTCGTACGCCGACAGTGACAGAACATTCAGACTCACTGAAATCTTGATAACATGACATTTTCGCAGCAGTAACCGATCTAACAACTACGCCACGCACTTTTTGTCTTATACAGGCGTTGTCGACCGCAGCGCCGTATTCTGCCTGTTTGCATTGCTATGTATTTGAATACGCGTGCCTATACCAATCTGGACCAGTTTCTTTGGCGCTTCAGTATAAATCCACATTGGGGTCATGCGACGTTACGTACACGCTGCAGCATCGCCCTCAGACGGACACTTTCTGATTGCCTCATATATGTATGATCCGTTTTTTTCCAAAATATCGCATTGCTTTCCCGTCGAATATAATGTCCTTAACAGAATATGCTTTAAGATTGTAGAATCTAACAATAAATAAATGAATATTAGGTATGTACAGTTCCACACAATGATGAGCGAGAATGTTACCACCACTCCATACCAAGAGAGAGAATGCCACATGCCACCCGGTGGCATTGCAGACACTTGAATCAGTAAGGAAGGTATACAAGGATGCCAGCTATGAATGGTGAATCACTCCAGTGGCAGTACTTGCCACAAATGCGGAAGTCTACTGACGTTAGCAACTCTGAAAAGCAGAAGATTGATACGGTTTGACGCTCGAGAACAAGCATCTTGTAAACGGCGAAGCTGGTCGGCCGTTCGTGTGCTGCTGTTGTGTGCATCTGTGGACAATAGTTGAAGGATGATCAAACCATAAGTAGGCAACAAGATGTTGGTCGTCCACGCTTCATCACACAGTGCAGCAGTCGAACACTTTCTGGCTCTGTAAAGATAAATAGGCCGCTAACTTCGGTAAATTTGACCGCAAAGTAGGATGGTGGTGCAGGAACACGTGATTCAGAGTTCTCTGTGCAGCACGCGTGGCTGAAAATGGGGCTTCACTGCAGACGTACCCCACGTGTTTCCATATTGATCTTACAAAATCGCCAGTTACTATCGCAGTGGGCGTCAGATCACCGAGATCGGACCATAGATCAAATGAAACGTGTCTTGATCGGATGAATCACATTTCCTGTTACACCAGTTCGATGATGATGTACATATATGCCGTCTTTATGACGAATGGCTGCTAGAAACACACACTGCGTCACAGACGCAGCCTGATGTAGGCTGTACTACGTTATGTGACATAACACCGGCGCTTCCATTGGTCTTATGATAGTAATCACAGGCCATATGTCAGATGTGACCTACGTGAACGTTACACCTAACCAATTACAAACCTTCAAATTCAGAAATACCCTCGCGGTTACCAAGCCGCGATTCAAGTTTCTCAGTTCAGACGTGATTCCGAATAGTGTGTTATAAGTGGAAAACAGTTTTTCCGTCAAGCCTTCCCATCTGAGACTGCGCTGGTTCAGACAGCACTTTCATTATCTTACTGTATCGGCGTGTAGTATTTCTTCCTACCTACTCTGTGTGAAGCCCTCCTAGATATTGTCCTTCGAGGCAGCGGTTGTAGCGCGCTGGAATTTTTGGAAGATGCAAGCAGGTGAGCAGTGATTTTAAAGTGGCCACACGCCTACCCGATTTATATGAAATAAATTCCGGAATGCCATTATGATGCGTTTACCTGCACACAGCGTAAAATACTCTGACTGAAAAAAATCACAACGCCAAAAATTAGTTAATGTAGAGTAATGATGTTCCGTGAATAGTTTTCTCTAAGTAACACATGTAAGTAGAATGAAAGTTTCACTCTACAGCGGAGTGTGCGCTGATATGAAACTTCCTGGCAGATTAAATCTGTATGCCGGACCGAGACTCGAACTCGGGATCATTGCCTTTCACTGGCAAGTGCTCTACCAACTGAGCTACCCGAGCACGACTCACGACCCGTCCTCACAGCTTTAATTCCGCCAGTACCTCGTCTCATACCTTCCAAACTTCACAGAAGCTCTCCTGCCAACATATTTAAGTGATTAACACTGCAAGATCACAGCTAAATGTAAGCACGAGATGACCCATAGGAAATGTGAAATGAAGGTAGACTAAAAACGGATGTAACCGCCAAGATGTTGAATGTAAGTACGCAGACGTGCGTGCATTGTGTTGTACGGGGCCCGGATGTCAATTTGTGGAATGGAATTGCATGGCTGTTGCACTTGAACGGTGAATAGATCAACCGTTAACGCTGGTTGTGGATGGAACTCAAGTTGACGTCAGATGGCGTCACATGTACGCTTGACTGGAGAAAGATTTGGTGATCTATCAGGCCAAGGCAACACGTCGACACTCTGTAGAGCATGTTGGTTTCCAACAGCGTTATCGTTTTCTAAAACATCCTATTCATGAATGGCAACACAACAGATCGAATCAGCATACTGACGTACGAATCTGCAGTCAGGATGCATGGGACAACCAGGAGAGTGCTCCTGCTGTCGAACGAAATTGCACCCCAGGCCATAACTCCAAGTGTAGGACCAGTGTTTCCGGAACGTACACAGGTTGGTTCGACGCCCTCAACTGGCTACCTTCTATCCAACACACGGCCATCACTGCCACCGAGGCAGAATCAGCTTTCATCAGGAAACACAACAAACCTCTACCCGGCTCTCGAACGAGCTCACGCTTGACACCACTGAAGTCGCAGACGGTAATGGTTTGGGGTTAGTGGCATCTGACGCCGAGCTGTCCTTGAAGTAACCAATTTTTAACAGTTCTTTGTGTCACTGTGGTGCCAAGTGCTGTTCAAAGTGCTGCTGCAGATGTAATACGATGCACCAGAACCATACGCCGATGGTCCTCCCTCTCGGTAGTACACATGTACACACGGCCATCACTGCCACCGAGGCAGAATCAGCTTTCATCAGGAAACGCAACAAACCTCTACCCGGCTCTCGAACGAGCTCACGCTTGATACTACTGAAGTCGCAGACGGTAATGGTTTGGGGTTAGTGGCATCTGACGCCGAGCTGTCCTTGAAGTAACCAATTTTTAACAGTTCTTTGTGTCACTGTGGTGCCAAGTGCTGTTCAAAGTGCTGCTGCAGATGTAATACGATGCACCAGAACCATACGCCGATGGTCCTCCCTCTCGGTAGTACACATGTACACACGGCCATCACTGCCACCGAGGCAGAATCAGCTTTCATCAGGAAACACAACAAACCTCTACCCGGCTCTCGAACGAGCTCACGCTTGACACCACTGAAGTCGCAGACGGTAATGGTTTGGGGTTAGTGGCATCTGACGCCGAGCTGTCCTTGAAGTAACCAATTTTTAACAGTTCTTTGTGTCACTGTGGTGCCAAGTGCTGTTCAAAGTGCTGCTGCAGATGTAATACGATGCACCAGAACCATACGCCGATGGTCCTCCCTCTCGGTAGTACACATGTACACACGGCCATCACTGCCACCGAGGCAGAATCAGCTTTCATCAGGAAACGCAACAAACCTCTACCCGGCTCTCGAACGAGCTCACGCTTGACACCACTGAAGTCGCAGACGGTAATGGTTTGGGGTTAGTGGCATCTGACGCCGAGCTGTCCTTGAAGTAACCAATTTTTAACAGTTCTTTGTGTCACTGTGGTGCCAAGTGCTGTTCAAAGTGCTGCTGCAGATGTAATACGATGCACCAGAACCATACGCCGATGGTCCTCCCTCTCGGTAGTACACATGTACACACGGCCATCACTGCCACCGAGGCAGAATCAGCTTTCATCAGGAAACGCAACAAACCTCCACACGGTTCTTGAACGAGCTCACGCTTGACACCACTGAAGTCGCAGACGGTAATGGTTTGGGGTTAGTGGCATCTGACGCCGAGCTGTCCTTGAAGTAACCAATTTTTAACATTTCTTTGTGTCACTGTGGTGCCAAGTGCTGTTCAAAGTGCTGCTGCAGATGTAATATGATGCACCAGAACCATACGCCGATGGTCCTCCCTCTCGGTAGTACACATGTACACACGGCCATCACTGCCACCGTGGCAGAATCAGCTTTCATCAGAAAACGCAACAAACCTCTACCCGGCTCTCGAACGAGCTCACGCTTGACACCACTGAAGTCGCAGACGGTAATGGTTTGGGGTTAGTGGCATCTGACGCCAAGCTGTCCTTGAAGTAACCAATTTTTAACAGTTCTTTGTGTCACTGTGGTGCCAAGTGCTGTTCAAAGTGCTGCTGCAGATGTAATACGATGCACCAGAACCATACGCCGATGGTCCTCCCTCTCGGTAGTACACATGTACACACGGCCATCACTGCCACCGAGGCAGAATCAGCTTTCATCAGGAAACGCAACAAACCTCTACCCGCCTCTCGAACGAGCTCACGCTTGACACCACTGAAGTCGCAGACGGTAATGGTTTGGGGTTAGTGGCATCTGACGCCGAGCTGTCCTTGAAGTAACCGATTTTTAACAGTTCTTTGTGTCACTGTGGTGCCAAGTGCTGTTCAAAGTGCTGCTCCAGATGTAATACAATGCACCAGAACCATACGCCGATGGTCCTCCCTCTCGGTAGTACACATGTACACACGGCCATCACTGCCACCGAGGCAGAATCAGCTTTCATCAGGAAACGCAACAAACCTCTACCCGGCTCTCGAACGAGCTCACGCTTGACACTACTGAAGTCGCAGACGGTAATGGTTTGGGGTTAGTGGCATCTGACGCCGAGCTGTCCTTGAAGTAACCAATTTTTAACAGTTCTTTGTGTCACTGTGGTGCCAAGTGCTGTTCAAAGTGCTGCTGCAGATGTAATACGATGCACCAGAACCATACGCCGATGGTCCTCCCTCTCGGTAGTACACATGTACACACGGCCATCACTGCCACCGAGGCAGAATCAGCTTTCATCAGGAAACACAACAAACCTCTACCCGGCTCTCGAACGAGCTCACGCTTGACACCACTGAAGTCGCAGACGGTAATGGTTTGGGGTTAGTGGCATCTGACGCCGAGCTGTCCTTGAAGTAACCAATTTTTAACAGTTCTTTGTGTCACTGTGGTGCCAAGTGCTGTTCAAAGTGCTGCTGCAGATGTAATACGATGCACCAGAACCATACGCCGATGGTCCTCCCTCTCGGTAGTACACATGTACACACGGCCATCACTGCCACCGAGGCAGAATCAGCTTTCATCAGGAAACGCAACAAACCTCTACCCGGCTCTCGAACGAGCTCACGCTTGACACCACTGAAGTCGCAGACGGTAATGGTTTGGGGTTAGTGGCATCTGACGCCGAGCTGTCCTTGAAGTAACCAATTTTTAACAGTTCTTTGTGTCACTGTGGTGCCAAGTGCTGTTCAAAGTGCTGCTGCAGATGTAAAACGATGCACCAGAACCATACGCCGATGGTCCTCCCTCTCGGTAGTACACATGTACACACGGCCATCACTGCCACCGAGG
Organism: Schistocerca serialis cubense; assembly: GCF_023864345.2. NCBI lineage: Eukaryota > Metazoa > Arthropoda > Insecta > Orthoptera > Acrididae > Schistocerca > Schistocerca serialis. Next base: position 195,592,241 of record NC_064638.1, on the reverse strand, counting down.
CAGAATCAGCTTTCATCAGGAAACGCAACAAACCTCCACACGGCTCTTGAACGAGCTCACGCTTGACACCACTGAAGTCGCAGACGGTAATGGTTTGGGGTTAGTGGCATCTGACGCCGAGCTGTCCTTGAAGTAACAAATTTTTAACATTTCTTTGTGTCACTGTGGTGCCAAGTGCTGTTCAAAGTGCTGCTGCAGATGTAATATGATGCACCAGAACCATACGCCGATGGTCCTCCCTCTCGGTAGTACACATGTACACACGGCCATCACTGCCACCGTGGCAGAATCAGCTTTCATCAGAAAACGCAACAAACCTCTACCCGGCTCTCGAACGAGCTCACGCTTGACACCACTGAAGTCGCAGACGGTAATGGTTTGGGGTTAGTGGCATCTGACGCCAAGCTGTCCTTGAAGTAACCAATTTTTAACAGTTCTTTGTGTCACTGTGGTGCCAAGTGCTGTTCAAAGTGCTGCTGCAGATGTAATACGATGCCCCAGAACCATACGCCGATGGTCCTCCCTCTCGGTAGTACACATGTACACACGGCCATCACTGCCACCGAGGCAGAATCAGCTTTCATCAGGAAACGCAACAAACCTCTACCCGCCTCTCGAACGAGCTCACGCTTGACACCACTGAAGTCGCAGACGGTAATGGTTTGGGGTTAGTGGCATCTGACGCCGAGCTGTCCTTGAAGTAACCGATTTTTAACAGTTCTTTGTGTCACTGTGGTGCCAAGTGCTGTTCAAAGTGCTGCTGCAGATGTAATACAATGCACCAGAACCATACGCCGATGGTCCTCCCTCTCGGTAGTACACATGTACACACGGCCATCACTGCCACCGAGGCAGAATCAGTTTTCATCAGGAAACGCAACAAATCCCTACCCGGCTCTCGAACGAGCTCACGCTTGACACCACTGAAGTCGCAGACGGCAATGGTTTGGGGTTAGTGGCATCTGACGCCGAGCTGTCCTTGATGTAACCAATTTTTAACAGTTCTTTGTGTCACTGTGGTGCCAAGTGCTGTTCAAAGTGCTGCTGCAGATGTAATACGATGCCCCAGAACCATACGCCGATGGTCCTCCCTCTCGTTAGTACACATGTACACACGGCCATCACTGCCACCGAGGCAGAATCAGCTTTCATCAGGAAACGCAACAAACCTCTACCCGGCTCTCGAACTAGCTCACGCTTGAAACCACTGAAGTCGCAGACGGTAATGGTTTGGGGTTAGTGGCATCTGACGCCGAGCTGTCCTTGAAGTAACCAATTTTTAACAGTTCTTTGTGTCACTGTGGTGCCAAGTGCTGTTCAAAGTGCTGCTGCAGATGTAATACGATGCACCAGAACCATACGCCGATGGTCCTCCCTCTCAGTAGTACACATTTACACACGGCCATCACTGCCACCGAGGCAGAATCAGCTTTCATCAGGAAACGCAACAAACCTCTACCCGGCTCTCGAACGAGCTCACGCTTGACACCACTGAAGTCGCAGACGGTAATGGTTTGGGGTTAGTGGCATCTGACGCCGAGCTGTCCTTGAAGTAACCAATTTTTAACAGTTCTTTGTGTCACTGTGGTGCCAAGTGCTGTTCAAAGTGCTGCTGCAGATGTAATACGATGCACCAGAACCATACGCCGATGGTCCTCCCTCTCGGTAGTACACATGTACACACGGCCATCACTGCCACCGAGGCAGAATCAGCTTTCATCAGGAAACACAACAAACCTCTACCCGGCTCTCGAACGAGCTCACGCTTGACACCACTGAAGTCGCAGACGGTAATGGTTTGGGGTTAGTGGCATCTGACGCCGAGCTGTCCTTGAAGTAACCAATTTTTAACAGTTCTTTGTGTCACTGTGGTGCCAAGTGCTGTTCAAAGTGCTGCTGCAGATGTAATACGATGCACCAGAACCATACGCCGATGGTCCTCCCTCTCGGTGGTACACATGTACACACGGCCATCACTGCCACCGAGGCAGAATCAGCTTTCATTAGGAAACGCAACATACCTCTACCCGGCTCTCGAACGAGCTCACGCTTGACACCACTGAAGTCGCAGACGGTAATGGTTTGGGGTTAGTGGCATCTGACGCCGAGCTGTCCTTGAAGTAACCGATTTTTAACAGTTCTTTGTGTCACTGTGGTGCCAAGTGCTGTTCAAAGTGCTGCTGCAGATGTAATACGATGCACCAGAACCATACGCCGATGGTCCTCCCTCTCGGTGGTACACATGTACACACGGCCATCACTGCCACCGAGGCAGAATCAGCTTTCATTAGGAAACGCAACATACCTCTACCCGGCTCTCGAACGAGCTCACGTTTGACACCACTGAAGTCGCAGACGGTAATGGTTTGGGGTTAGTGGCATCTGACGCCGAGCTGTCCTTGAAGTAACCAATTTTTAACAGTTCGTTGTGTCACTGTGGTGCCAAGTGCTGTTCAAATTGCTGCTGCAGATGTAGTACGATGCACCAGAACCATACGCCGATGGTCCTTCCTCTCGGTAGTACACATGTGGCCATCTGGACCCCAGTCTCATAGAGACTGTACGTTCCCGTAACCACTGCTTCCATCAGTCATGTACAGTGACTACACTCCTGACAAGTCTTTATGCAATATCGCAGAAGTGACATAGAAATTCTCTTAGCCGTATTTCACGGCCTCGTTCAAATTTAGCGAGGTGTTGATAATGAAAATTTTGTCATCTTAGAGACATCAAAAGCTCTCGTCCAATCTCAAAGGTAACTAACGCTCACGAACGTTAAAGCGTGTATTTAAAACAAATGTCATATCTATCCTCGACTGACGCGAAATTTTGAAAGACAGCATCTTTCAGTTCTAGAAACGCACCTACGCATTTTTGTTTATGTCGCACAACTCCTTGGTGTTGCGATTTCTTTTTTTTCTTTTTTGCTGTCAGTGTAGTAAGAGTTCAGTATCTTGAAATTATTACTCTCAAAAAATTAATCTAATCAGAAAGTATGATAAAGCTATCACATAAGAACAAATTACGACTTCGTCCCACTGCAGACCGGCGAGATTCGTGTACAGCTGAAGTCTCTCTTGCTTACATCGTTGGACTTCGCAGCACCCCTTACAACTTCGGAAAGTTAACAATATTCATTTGTTTACTGAATTTATTTGTTTACTGTAGAGATTTATTACTGTAGTGAAGTACTGATGTCCGATATTCTCCCTCTTCTATCAATTATGCCAAAAGTAGAATTTAATCTTGTAAAGACGCTTTGCCGGCCGGAGTGGCCGAGCGGTTCTAGGCGCTACAGTCTACAACCGCGCGACCGCTACGGTCGCAGGTTCGAATCCTGCCTCGGGCATGGATGTGTGTGATGTCCTTAGGTTAGTTACGTTTAAGTAGTTCTAAATACTAAGGGACTGATGACCTCAGAAGTTAAGTCCCATAGTGCTCAGAGCCAAAGACGCTTCCATGGTCAAACATTATGTGTATGTGTTAGATTGAAAAGTCCAAAAGAATTGTGCACCATCTCTTCATGATTTATACTAAGTGACCGATAGAGGACTCTCGTTCCCTCGTTCCTAGGCCTTTGATAACTTGAGAGACTACCGAACGCCTTGACTTAGCGAAAAACAGTGTTTACTGGATGTAAAACTTTCCAGTATTAGGAAACGCAAATAAATTCTAAGTTAGGAAGAGACATCGGTCTGCAACGAGCCAAAGCTCCTCATTATCCGGAAAAAGGTACATTAAGAGGACGACGCGAGCATTTACGATACAACCTGGCAAAACTAAAGTCACTCGTTAGTCAGTCAGAGGATGGAGGCAAGTATAACTGGGTGTTGTGTGATGTCCTTAAGTTAGTTAGGTTTAAGTAATTCTAAGTTCTAGGTGACTGATGACCATAGATGTTAAGTCCCCTAGTGCTCAGAGCCATTTGGACCATTTGATGGAGACAAGTGTTTTTAGCGAACATTTTGATCGGTCGGCATCTGGAAGATCAGGAGCCAAGCCAATCAAAATTCACTGACAGGCGGAAAACACGGCAGTGCTAGGTTTACTACTAACTAACAGTCGATTGGAGACTGAGATCAAAATCCGCAGCCTCTGCAACCAGATTTCGTCGCCGAGTGTCACTGCAGTGTCGCCTAAGCTGATACACTGTTGACGTAGAATCATTTCGGTCCAATTTGGACTTAGTCACTGGCAGGGGTACTGCTTACACCAGTGACTGAGTCAGCAGTTACCACAGCCACCGCCGTCGCCGCCGTCGTCGTGTGACTAGGGCCTCCCATCGGGTAGACAGTTCGCCGGGTGCAAGTCTGTCGAGTTGACGCCAATTCGGCGACTTGCCCGTCGATGAGGATGAAATGATGATGATTAGGACAACACAACACCAGGTCCCTGAGAGGAGAAAATCTCCGACGCAGCCGGGAATCGAACCCGGGTGCTTAGGATTGACATTCTGTCGCGCTGACCACTCAGCTACAGTGGACGGACACTTCAGCCACGACCTACTATATTATTGTGAGATCATGCCGCAACCGTGAGACAAGGTGTGGGAAAATTAGAGTCACGTTTCGTAATTACATTGTTTCTAGCCTCACCCAGAAGACCGGCATTTGTAGAGCAATTAGGGTTTCCCAAAAGCGTGACGTATTGCCACCTGTAGAAGTATCTCCTTCCATTAACCTTACGACAATGACTAGGCATTTCGCAATTATAAATAATTTCCTTGTGAGATTATCATCCTCTTTCTGCCTGGCTCCCTAGTCAAACATGTCAAGTATTTAATGTGCCACAGACTTTCATTAATTTGTTTATGATTACATTATGTTAAAGTTGCCATCGGTTTCCACTTGTTTATTAATCGTTTTTGCTGTAATACACCGAAGTCATTATGACCCTTGTTTCGTTTAGTAGTCATAACAGTCCCAAGCCACAGTTTTGGAGGCCACATTTGTATTCGTTTAATGATGCTTTCCAATACTCGTATGTACTTGCAACCCTGCAATCCTACACCATTTCATAGCTTTTGTAAGCCTTTCCCTGATAGAAGTTAAGTGAACATCTCAGTCGGAAGTGAGTACTTGTAACCAAAACGTTGTGCAAATGTGTTAATATAACCTTGTGTTTCTTCGGTAGTATCAAAAGTAGATCACTGCCTGCTGACTATCCCAAGGTGTTTCTACTATGAGAGAGAATAAAGGGAAATGTTTTGTAGGACAAGTAAAATTCAGAATAGGAGAGTAGTTCCAATATCACGACCAGGGAATTCCAATACTTAATTTGATGAATGATTAAATTACTTCGGTTGCAAACAGTAATATTTTTAAATTTCTGTACTGGCATATTTTGTAGGGCAGTTTTGTAATGGGTTTAAATTCTGTTATTGGCCTGTATATACACAATGTGATCAAAAGTATCCGGACACAAGGCTGAAAATGACTTTAAGTTAGTGGTGCCCTCCATCGGTAATGCTGGAATTCAATATAGTGTTTGCCCTCCCTTAGCCTTGATGATAGCTTCCACTCTCGCAGGCGTACTTCAATCAGGTGCTGGAAGATTTCTTGGGGAATGGCAGCCCATTCTTCACGGAGTAGAGCACTGAGGAGAGGTATCGATGTCGGTCGGTGAGGCCTGCCACGAAGTCGGTGTTCCAAAACATCCCAAAGGTGTCTGTAGGATTCCGGTCAGGACTCTGTGCAAGCCAGTCCATTACAGCGATGTTATTGTGTGACCACACCGCCAGAGGCCCTGAATTATGAACAGGTGCTCGAACGTGTTGAAAGATGCAATCACCGTCCCCAAATTGCTCTTCAACAGTGCGAAGCAAGAAGGTGCTTAAAACATCAATGTAGGCCTGTGCTGTGATAGTGCCACCGAAAACAACAAGTGGTGCAAGCCCCCTCCATGACCACACCACAACACCAGATCTCCGAATTTTACTGTCGGCTCTACACTCGCTGGCAGATGAAGTTCACCGGGCATTCCCCATACACACACCCTGCCATCGGATCGCCACTTTGTGTACGGTCATTCGTCACTCCACACAACGTTCTTCCACTGTTCAATCGTCCAATGTTTAGCCTCCTTACACCAAGCGAGGCGTGATGCGTGGCTTATGAGCAGCCTCTACACCATGAAATCCCAGTTTTCTCAACTTCCGCCTAACTGTCGTAGTACTTGCAGTAGGTCCTGATGCAGTTTAGAATTACATTGTGATGGTGTGGATAGATGTTTGCCTATTATAAATTACGACCCGCTTCAACTGTCGGCGGTCTCTGTCAGTGAACAGACGAGCTCAGCCTGTATGCTTTTCTGTGGTACGTGTCTCTTCATGTTTCCACTTCACTATCACATCAGAATCAGGGGACCTAGGGATGTTTAGCTGCGTGTCAATCTCGCCTACAGACGTATCACAGAAGTGACACCCAATCACCTGGCCACGTTCGAAGTCCATGAGTTCCGCGGAGTACCCTATTTTGCTCTCTCACGATTTCTAATGACTACTGATGTCGCTTATATGGAGTACCTGGCAGTGGGTGGCAGCACAAAGTACCTAATATGAAAAACGTGTTTTTGGGGGTGTCCAGATACTTTTAATGACATAGTGTAGGTTCAACATTAAGTTTCATTCTGATATGGTTATTGTGGTGTCACCGCCAGACACCACACTTGCTAGGTGGTAGCCTTTAAATCGGCCGCGGTCCGTTAGTATACGTCGGACCCGCGTGTCGCCACTATCAGTGATTGCAGACCGAATGCCGTCACACGGCAGGTCAAGAGAGACTTCCTAGCACTCGCCCCAGTTGTAAAGCCGACTTTGCTATCAATGGTTCACTGCCTACTTACGTTCTCATTTGCCGAGTCGATAGTTTAGCGTAGCCGTCAGCTACATCATTTGCTATGACCTAGCAAGGCGCCATTATCAGTTACTATTGATATTGTGAATCATGTACTGTCAACACCGACGTTCATCATTAATGGATTAAAGTTAAGTATTCCACCAGCTAAGTCCGTTTTTCTAAATACTAATTTCCTTGTCATGTTCCAGACCTCACGCCAGGCTGCATGAGCTAAAATGGGTGCCTTTCGGCCTCCTCTAGTAACACGGTGTTGTCTCTCCTGCCAACCACAACATTGGCGACGAGACAAAACCGCGTTCTTCTCCAAACTGACCTGATTTACATTTGTAATGGCTTTGGCACAATCTCCAGATGTACTGTCCGTATTTTATCGCTTACAGAATCAGCAAATCAGCCCATTGACAGCTCGTCCAGGGTCAACGTGCAATACAAAACGATGCGGCAGCCGCCGCTCCACCGCTAACACAGCCATAACACGCTGTTGCACCAACTTTTCGACCTTTTGATGCTGCACTGGAAAGCTGGACTGAGTGGTCACACGAATTTGGATTCCATCTCGCCGCCTACAGAATTCAAGGTAATGAGTGGCAGCCTTATCTCTTATCATCGGTCAGCATACAAACGTACCGTGTGATAGTCAAATTACTTCCCCGACGCGACGTAGCAACTCTGTTCTACGAAGAAATTTTGTCTGCATTAGATGCATATTTCAAAGAATCAGTCAATGTAGTTGCGAAACGGTATACCTTCTTTCGTACAAAAAGTACAGCAGGTCAGACTAATCGGGAGAGGGTTGCAACCTTGCAAGGCCTTACTAGGGATTGTGCTTTTGAGTGTCAATGTGGACTCCCTTATTCAGATACTATGGTACGTGATGCAATTGCACACAACGTTTGTGATTTTCGTATAAGGGAACAGGTTTTGAAACTAGTCAGTCCCTCCCTTCAACAAGTGATGGACATATTGGATCGGCAGGACACACTTGACTTTGCTCAGGAATCTTTTTAAGCTTCGCCAGCAGTGTGTCAGGTTAACCGGCTCGCTGGGCGAGCTGCACGGAGCAGTAAACAGCCCTCGCGCCCGGCCGTGCCCCTGCCGCCAGGCTCTCAGCCACGTTTGCCGCGCCGACAAGCAAATGCAGTGCTCAAATCACGTCCGCGATGCGCTACTAGACATTCGCGTGAGAATTGCCCATCATGCCAAGCTATTTTCTTTTACTGTAATAAAAAAGGACATGTTCAGAGTGTTTGCGAGAAAAAGCACAGATCGGAAGCTCAAAACCATTCCAGGCCCTTGCTTCGCGCCAGAATCGCAATCGAACCAAGGATACTCAGGCTCGTGAAACTTCGCCCAAGGAAATTCATGTAGTTCATTCCACTCCGCTAACTGCCACTCTCTTTAACAGTGACTGTGTTCGTCCCACAAATAGTGTGCGTCGACATCGCCAGAACTCCTGTCAAGTTGCAAGCGATTTTGTACCAGAGTCAGTTTACATTGCACGAGACAGTCGCTCCTGTCGTCAGCAGGACAATAAACTTTTTGTGGACTTGGACATTAACGGCAAAGTGATACCATACCAGCTCGATACCAGGGCTGCAATTTCACTGATCAATCACGACACTTACAAACTGCTAGGCACACCTTCGTTGCGTGCCACAAATGTTAAGTTAACAAGTTATTCAGGTCAAGAGATCCCTGTGTTAGGACAGTGCAGCCTTCTTGCAACATACGAAGGACAAACAAAACTTGTGTCATTTTACGTCCTTCGTTCTTCTTTTGCAGTGAACTTGTTTGGTTTCGAATTATTTCAGTTGTTTAACTTGTCTATAGTAAATCAGGTCCTATCAGTGAACCAGACTGTGCCTTCAGCCAGTAAACGCGCAACAGAAATTTTTCAGAGCGTACAATGTTCCCCATGCATTGCGTGATAAGGTCGCAAAAACATTACACGATTTGGAATCACAAGGTGTAATTGAACGTGTGCAGGCTTCTCTCTGGGCATCGCCCTTAGTAATTTTGCCAAAACCTTCTGGAAAATTGAGGCTTTGTGTGGACTTCAAGGCAACAGTGAATCCACAGCTAGTGATTGCAACTTTTCCTTTACCCCGCCCAGAAGATCTTTTTGACAAACTGTGCCCAGGTAAATATTTTTAAAAGATAGACCTAGCAGATGCGTACTTGAAAATACCGGTGGACGAAGAATCCCAGCGTGTTTTGGTGGTTAACACGCATCTTGGGTTGTATCAATTCAAACGACTGCCATTCGGGTGTGCATCCGAGCCTGCATTGTTTCAGCAATATCTCCAAACTGTTTGTGCGTCGGTCCCTACTGCAGCAAACTATCTGGACGATATTGTGCTCTCCGGAAAGGCGGAAGAAGAACATTTAGCCAATCTCAGAACATTATTTCAGGTATTGCGACAATGGTCTTCGCTTGCGGAGGGACAAATGTGTGTTTTTTGCTCGTGACTTGCCCTACCTGGGACATGTACTCAATGCCCAAGGCATACATCCGAGTACCGAGAACCTCCGTGCCATACAAGACTTGCCTTCGCCGCAGAATTTGAAGCAGCTACAGAGTGTGCTGGGAAAAATCTACAATTATCACCGATATGTTCCACACGCCTCTTCCATTTCAGCTCCACTTCATCGCTTACGCCGTAAAGTTGTTCTGTTCGTCTGGACGACGGAATGCGAACGCACCTTTCACCAGTTGAAATCGGCGTTGCTTTCCAGTACTTGCCTTACGCCATTCTAACCCCAGAAGCCCCTTTTGTTGATGGTGGATGCATCGGATTTCGGGATCGGTGCTGTGCTTATGCTCAACGATGGATCGCACGATCGCCCTATTGCCTTTGCGTACAAATTGCTCCCGTCTGCACAAAGAAATTATTCACAGATCGAGAAAGAAGCATTGGCTCTCGTATTTGGTGTTACAAAGTTTCATGATTTCTTGTATGGTCGTCTCGTCACTTTACCATAATCATTGACCACAAACCTTTGACATCGCTTTTTCATCCGACCAAGCCTGTACCTCCACGTACAGCGCAGAAATTCATTTTCTGGTCTATTTTCCTCTCGTAATACCGCTACGATATCTTGTATTGGTCCACTGCTAAGCACGGAAACGTCGATGCGTTGTGCCGTTTGCCTGTTGCTGATGATAGAGCATTCGATTCCTCTGAACTTCCTTGCATGTTCATTGATTCGGAAACGGATGACGTGGTCGAATCGTTTCCGATTGAGTTTCGTCGTGTAGCTACAGCCACAGCTGCCGACCTTGTTCTTGCTACCGTTCTGCGTTTTGTTGCTACACAATGGCCCCTGTCAAAGTCACGGATCGGGGACCCGTTGGTTCGCCGATTTTTTGCTCAGACTTTTTGTTCGATGTGTTGTTTTTCTGTTTCGTTCTGATAATCATCAGTCTAGGGTCGTGGTCCCACGTTCGTTACACTCCTCTGTCTTACACCTTCTCCACCAAGGACATTGGGGTATAGTGAGAACGAAACAACTTGCTTGTCAGCACTGTACTTAGTTCGGAATCGATGCCGCGATTACGAATATGTGCTCTTCTTGCATGGCGTGTGCCAAACAACAATCAGCACCACCACGGAAATTCCTTGCATGGCCAAAACCCACTTCCCCTTGGTAACGCTTACACATCGATTTTGCTGGTCCATTCTGGAATGTTCGATGGTTGGTTGTGGTAGATTCATTCAGTAATTTTCCTTTTGTTGTACGGATGTCTTCCACGACGTCATCTGCCACCATCCAAGCGTTATCTGCTATCTTTTGCATTGAAGGCCTTCCACAGACTATTGTTTCCGACAATGGCCCACAATTCATGTCCGCAGAATTTCAGTCATTCTGCCAGGCCAATGGTATTCAACATCTGACGTCCGTGCCGTTTTCGCCACAGTAAAACGGTGCCGCTGAACGATTGGTTAGGACTTTCAAGTCACAGATGTTGAAGTTAAAAGAGTCGCATTCTCGGGAGGACGCGTTATTGCTCTTTTTGTCCTCATATCGCTCTCAGCCCTGAGGTGGTGGCTCGCCGGCAGAGTTGCTGCATGGCGCCCTCATCGAACCTTGATGTCTTTGCTTCATCAGCCGCATCAGGTTCCTGTGCAGCGGCATACACCTGCTTTTGCTCCAGGCGACTTTGTCTACTACCGCCACTACCGAGGTTCACGGCGTTGGCTCGAAGGGCGCATTCTTCGCTGCCTCGGACGCGCTATGTATCAGGTTTTGGGGGCCTCTGGTGAGGTGCGCCGGCATCTGAACCGGCTGTGCCTCTGTCGTTGCACGGGATCTGCCGCTCGCCGTCTGCTTTCAGCGACGGTGCCGTCCGGTCAGCGCCCTGTGGACCCATCTACTGGCTCGCCTCAGCCCCAGATGTTACCGACGCTGCCTTCCATTTTGCCCCATGGCGACGCGCCGCCGCCGCCGCCTGTTCTCCCACCGGCGACGCCCGCAGTGGACGCTTCGCTGCAGCCGCCGGGCGTCTCCCTGGGTCACGCGCCGCCGATCACTTCCCGGGACCAGTTGTCCTCCGACATGGACCTCTTGCCCGCTCCGGACCATGTGTCGTCTTCGCCCGTCGGGTGCTCCGGCCCGATGGACGTCGACCCTTCGGCCCCTCCTGTCTCTCTACGGCGCATACACCGCATGTTGGCGTGCACCGTGGAGCAGGTTTTCAGGCGTTTGCTAGCTCCCCGTGGTCCGAATGGCTGGGTGCGGGTGGCACAGCCTCGCCTGTTAGTAGGCTCCCCACCTCGTCGTATGCGTCAACGTGGGGTCCTCCCCACGGCGGGCGGAAGCCTTATACCACAACCGTACGCCGATTTACGGGGGAGGAATGTGGTGTCACCGCCAGACACCACACTTGCTAGGTGGTAGCCTTTAAATCGGCCGCGGTCCGTTAGTATTCGTCGGACCCGCGTGTCGCCACTATCAGTGATTGCAGACCGAATGCCGTCACACGGCAGGTCTAGAGAGACTTCCTAGCACTCGCCCCAGTTGTAAAGCCGACTTTACTAGCAATGGTTCACTGCCTACTTACGTTCTTATTTGCCGAGTCGATAGTTTAGCGTAGCCTTCAGCTACGTCATTTGCTACGACCTAGCAAGGCGCCATTATCAGTTACTATTGATATTGTGAATCATGTACCATCAACACCGACGTTCATCATTAATAGATTAATGTTAAGTATTCCGACATCTACGTCCGTTTCTCTAAATTCTAATTTCCTTGTCATGTTCCAGACCTCACGCCAGGCTGCATGAGCTAAAACGGGTGCCTTTCGGCCTCCTCTAGAAACACGGTGTTGGCTCTCCTGCCAACCACAACAGTTATGGATATTCACAAGTTTTAAAGATCTTACGAGAACCTAATTTGACGTTGAGATGTACCAACTTGTTAAAAAAAACGGTTGTTAACATGCTCCAGTACTCTTGTGCCGGTAGGGAAAGTGTTTGCTAACATGCATCTATAGATACGCTCTGTTTCTCTGGAGTCTGTCCTTGACAGAACGTCAGTATTTGATTAGGTGAAGAAATATATGTAGCTGCTCGAAAAAGACAGTTTCATGTAGAATATAGAATGTATTTTACTTCGGTATTTAATCCTCGGAACAGCCAAAGTGCTGTTTCCCGAAACAACAAGACGTGGTTGCTCCCAAATTACTGACAGGACACACAGTGTATTTTCCAAAATAATCAACACAAACTGTACCCAAAGCAGAGAGCTTTAGGTCTTCCCTCTATTTTTCCAGCCGGGGATGTATAAACTTTCAGCTAGCATTACGATGAAGCGTAACGAACTTTATATTATTGAAAAATGAATGGAAGCTATACTTCATTCTTATGAAGTGGTCAGTAACATAACATTCTGATGGAGATATAATAAATTTCTTAGCCCACTGTGTACACTGTGGATGCATCCTATCCAGTCCTAAGATTATTAAATTGATGGGACAATGTTCATCTTGTTTAGGATAATGTACAGAGATATCTTCGTAGATGATTTCTATATAAAGATGACTCATCATTAACAATGTTGACTGAATATTCTACTCAGTATGTCATTTGCGAGTTGACAGGGAATTGTCTTCAGGTTTGGCTGTTACCATTCATAAACGGACATTAATTTGATGAATACTTCGATATAGACACTTCCATGCTGTGTCAAGTAAGAGTTATGACGAATACAAGTTTTAATATAAGCATATATACTAACGGAAAAAATCGCAACCAAAAAATAATTAATGCAGAGTAATGAAATTTCTGGAATACATTTCCCCAGATAACGTATGTAAGTGATTAAATTGCAGTATCACAGCTTAATGTGAGCACGAGATAAGCCATTGCAAATGTGAAATGATGGTACATCAATAACCGGTGTAACCGCCAGAATGTCGAATGCAAGGATTCAAACATGCATGCACAATGTTGTACAGGTGCCGGATATCAGTAGGATACAGTTCCATGCCCGTTGCACTTGACCTGTCAATACAGGGACAGTTAATGGAGGTTGTGGATGACAGTGATGTTGTCGTCCCATATGACCTCAACTGGCGACAGATCTGGTTATCGAGCAGGCCAAGACATCATGCTGACACTCTGCAGAGCGTGTTGAGTAACAACAACGGTATGTGGGCGAGCGTTATCCTGTTGGAAAACAACGCCTGGAATGCTGTTTGTGAATGGCGGCGCAACAGGTCGAGTCAGCAGATTCACGTATAAATTTGCAGATCGTGTGGATGAGATAACCACCTGCTGTCATAAGAAGTCGTACCCCAGACCATATCTGCGGTCGTTTTAGGTCAGTGAACTTTACATGGCATTTGACTTGTAGCTGTCCCTGAGGTAATCAATAGCAGGGTGTTTCACGAATTGCGTGAGCGTGGTAATTGTTGTCTCTGAACGTCCCGTAGAACAAACTCTTAATAAAGTTAAGAACTTTCTTCAATTAGTGGAACGCAACCCTACTAGTAGCTCTACAAGAATTGCTGCCCAAATTGGTATTCCACAAAACGAGCGATACGCACAGTACACGAGCACGGCCTGTATCCCTTTCAGTGACAGAGTGTACAACATCTGCATGAAGGAGATGCTGCCGCTCGGCAAGAATTGTGTCAGTGGATCATTGCCAATGATCGATTCACTCCATGTATTCTGTTCACTGATGAGTCAACATTTAAACGCGACAACACGCGCAACTCACATGTATGAGCGAGTGAAAATGTGGACGCTCCTGTGGAAACGATTTTCAATGACGTTTCTCAGTCAACGTGCGTTGCGGTGTTATTGATGACCAACTCATCTGTCAAGTTGTTTGAGATAACAGTCTTACTGGGACACGTTATCCTGAGTTTCTTCAAAATGTGTTACCAGAATACGTGGAGAATATCCCTTTGGCAACACGATCTCGTATGTACTTTCAACATGACGGAGCTCGTGCACGTTCAGTACGGCCAGTGACACAGTATATCAACACAGCGTTTCCTGACCGTTGAATCGGTCGCCATGGAGTCATTGCTTGGCCACCGAGGTCGCCCAATTTTACCCCACTGGATTGCTGCTTGTAGGGGTGGCTGAAGAGCGACATCTACAAGCGCAGAGTGGACACAAGAGACGAACTTCTCGCTCTTATTTTACACGCTTGTCCTCAGGTAAAGGAGTGCAAAACTGAGTTCCGATCGGCGACACGATACCTGTCTACAACAACAGCAACATGCACCGAAGTTGACGGTGGACTGTCTGAACATCTTCTGTGAGGAAACGTACACAATTAAACAACCTATAGCCTAACAATATCTTAATTTACCGTCGGATGCACCTTTCCCATTCGTAGCTATTTTCATTGGTTTATTAGAGGTTTTTTGTTCTGAATCGCTAATAGTATCACCCGTCAAAGCATGAACCTTTCCTCCTGACCCACCCTGTATACGTATCTAACTGATCAAATTTTTTTGCAAACAAGAAATTGAAGTTGTGAACAGTTAGCTTTTTGAGACGTATAGTGACAAAAGCAAAATAAAAAAAGTTAGACAAATTCTACACGGCATCACAATCTTCTTCTATTCTTATACTGGCTGCAGAACTCGAGTAGTTATTCACAGTGTTGCTTTTGAACAACCAGAATCATAAAATATGACCTGAACTCCTGATGTTTGCGAGAGCAAATGCTTAACTATAGGACTCCGAATTTACTTTTCATGTGTATAGTGATGAATACTAACCAATCATATTGTAATGTTTGAAATGAAGGAAAGGAGAAGGGAAATCTCCATAGCTAGGTTTTCAGTCATAATGTTAATAGCTGTTGATATGCCATATGAGACTGTTAAGTGCTCTTTATTTCTGTGCCGACCGCAACTGGATTAATACGTTGTCAGTGTGAAGAATAGTATAAACCGACTTCATTACCTGCGACTGTGCAGCTAGATAGGGGGCATGTAAAGACATAAGACTGTTGACGTTTGCATTCTGTACCGCTGTTTGAGGAGCAGTGACGGTAATGCCCAATTTCACTGCGCTTTTAGTGGACTATTATTTAGTACATATATTATTCTTCCAAAAGAATTTGATTCCTTCTATTTACTCCCATGTGATGAGACTGGGATTCATCAGCCATTGACAGTGACCAAAGATAGTGGGATGACGAGCTCCATAAAGCCTCTTTGTTTTAACAACACATTATTATTAATTTTTTCGTCCCTAATTGAAAAACTTATTAGAAGAGTCTTCTATATAAGCCCCGTTGATGCAGTTGAAATATTAATGAAAAAATTTTCCAAGTTAACTGCCTTGCCTGTAGCTGAGCCTGCAATTGAAAGAAACCTCAAGGAAGAACAACATTATACGGATCTGTACAGATTCCTTGAAACTGCAATCACAGTATTTGTTGGCCTGCTTCAACAGTTACATACTGTCATAAATTATGCTATGTCGAACTGAGGTGCATCATTATGCAGCAAATTTGTTGGTTGCCTGTTAGCAGTACCATGCTCATTCTCCGTGTATCTCTCTTTTGCCTTCCAAAACAACATCTAACCTCCGCGCCTTATCCCGAACTGGTACATGGTGTGGGAGACTTCTGGTTTTCAGTGTCCTAGTGTGTTGGCGTAAGCTGCCTCCAGCACTCCGATCAGTGAAGAGGCCTCGAGAGGATCGATAGTAGGCACTGGAGAAAACAAGCCTATCACGAGAGAGGCCAAAGACACACTGCAAGGAACGCGCTGCCATAGCCCTCTCGACCGCCAGTATTTAGATCGCCGCAGCGGACCAGTCAGTAAGTCAGTCAGTCATCCAGTGAGTCAACGATGAGCCACAGACAGCCATCCAGCCCAGTCGCAGGCGCAGTTAGCTCAGCCTCTAGCTCAGAGTGTCAGTAGCTAGCGACCAGAGTAGTGCACATATTGCCACTTGTACATCATCAGCGGTGACGCTGAGGTGGACTGTTACACAAGAGCTTGTACCAAACACCTGGAATATCTTACGTTGAGTGGCTTCTTGTTTAAGTTAATAAAGAACCCTGCAGTTTGTGTTATCCTCTCCTTGCTTTCGATGCTACAAGCCTACAGTGACAACGAGACGACACAAAACGTTGGTCATCCTTAACGCAACTTGACGAACGCGCTTTTCGTTAGGTCTCGGGGTTTTCCACAAATATTCACTGCTGCGCTACAGATGTGAGGGATCAATGTCGCAAGAATCTTATCTTCGTCTTCAGCAAGCTGTGGCCTGGGCTCCTTCAGTTTTGTGGCACCCTTGATCCGGAAGTAGTAGTGATTCCGCTCCCAGAAAGCTTTCTCTGAGTGTTGCTAATCCACTGTTACATTCTCATGACTGGAGATATCGCAAGCCTTGTGCACTGGTACTTGGAAGGTTTTTCTTTGTGAGGCATAGTGATGGGTAAGTAGGGACATCCCTCGTAAATCGCTCACGTTCCGTGAGTGCAATATCTGGGACTTGACCAGTCACTTCTGTTCATTCTCAGCGTCCATGGTGAATAGCGTACTTTCCCTGTGTACATATTCGCCCAATGAAGTGTACCGTACAGTGTCGAACGTCATTTATATCGTACCTGTACTGTACTCGACTTCCATAGATGCAAACATTTATACATGTTAGAAAATCAAGTCCTGCTTCGTTGCGTATTTAGTTTAATACTGTATATATAGCAAAGGCCATTGTGTAATACATGCATTGTTATCTGTTCAGCTGCCGTTTGGAGTGACATCTCGTGGCAGTGGTGGCAGTTATCAGCTTGTCGGTAGCAAAGGAAGCAGTATCCGGCGGGAAAAGCAGTAAACAACGGTTACAACTTCAGAGAGCAGCGAAGCTTGATCAAAATCTGTACATATTATACATTAAAGTTCCGTGCTGTATTTTACTCTTTGTGTGTGGAGGCTAATTTCCGAAACATCTGTAGGGATTTTCATATCGTTTCCATTAATGGACAGACTAATTCATGAGGGAGCTTTGTTTATATCAGTACATATTATAAAGAAGTCATCCAGCAAGGTAAATACTGATCCCGTATGTCTCCCACAAACTGGATTTCCCCCATCCTTTGGTTTCCCCCATCCTCTCCTGCCCTAGCCCAGTGCCAGGCCTTTACCACAGAGTCCCACCTGGTCTTTATCTCCACACGGTCCATACTCTCACCCAAGGTGGCTTCCACCAACTCCCCATCTCAGATGATATCGTTGTGCCCTCCACTACCCGTCCTACCAGATGTAATTTCTCCTTCTTCCCCCTCACACTCCTCAGGGCTCCCTCGCTACCTTCCTCTCCCCCTTCCCTTCTTCCTCCTTCTTATTTGTTTATTTATTTATTTAACCTGATCAGATTAGGGCCATCAGGCCCTCTCTTACATCGGACCAGTGTTCCACACATGCAGCATTTCACACATCAGAGTTACATCATGAACATAGATTAAGTGAGAAAATTAACTAACTCTAGTGACAATATAAATAAAGAGTAGTGACTAAGACCTAATAAAGTAAATGCGGAAGTATTTTTACAACAGGTGCTATACATACAGATTATGATAAAAGCAATAATAATAACAGTAAAACAAAAAATCAAATAATAATGATAAACATGATTAAGACCTAATAAAGTAAATGCTCGCAGTATTTTTACATCAGGTGCTATACATACAGATTATGGTGAAAGCAATAATAATAACAGTAAAAAAATCAAATAATAATGACAAACATGAGAAAGATTGGCAATAGTAATGAAGGTTTGTGCAGATGTACACTAATATTTTGGTGTGTAAGGTAGATGTTTACTAGTATAGCGAGTTTTGGGTAAGGGAAATTTAAGGAGGGGGAAAGAGGGAAGTAATCAGGTGTAGTGCACTAATGTACAGAGGAAGGCATTACTGTTGCTTAAGTAGATACGTCATTAACTGTTTTTTGAAGCCGGTCATGTTTTTAAGTTCTCTAACATAACGAGGGAGGTTATTCCAGAGTCAGGTTCCCGCTACTGTAAAGGACTTGGAGAAGGTGACTGAGCGATACAGAGGAACGGGGAGGATTATATTATAATGGGAACGTGTGTTTCTGTCATGTTGTTCCGACATGAGCGTTAGGGACGAGGAGAGGTATGAGGGATAGTATACATTTATAAGGCAGTAGATGAGACAGAGTGTATGGAAATCTCTGCGTTTGTCTGCACGCAGCCAGGACAATTTTGCATATGCTGGTGAAATGTGATCAAAAAGTCGAACGTCACAGATATATCAGACGCAGGCATTCGTGACCAGTTCTAGACGTCGGGAATTTTCCTGAGAGAGGCCTTGTAGGATAATATCGCTGTAGTCAATGATTGGGAGTATAAGCGTTTGTACTAATTTCTTTTTCAGATCGAAAGGGAAGAGTTTTTTATATTTTTGTAGGACATGAAGGGATGCTGATGCTTTTTTGCACACTGCAGTTACGTGCTCTGTCCAATTTAGATTTTCATCTATTATTACTCCTAAACTCTTTGCTGAGGGAGAGAAGTTAATATTTGTTCCATTTAGGATAAGAGGTGGTACGGATTCCCGATGTTTTGGGATAATGAGCTTAGAGTGACCAACAAGTACCGCATGGGTTTTAGATGGGTTCAGTTTTAGACCTATGTCCTGTGCCCATTTTGACAGTGCATCGAGGTCAGTATTGAAATTTTCAATAGCTTTCTTGAGATTGCTTGGTTTCGCACTTAGATACAACTGAAGGTCATCAGCATACATATGGTATTTGCAATAGGTCAGGACCGATGACACATCATTAACATAAAGAGAGATGAGTATAGGACCTAATACTGAGCCTTGGGGAACGCCTGACACTACCTGCCGCCATTGTGATTTTATATTCCCAGACAGGACGCGTTGCTGACGAGACGTCATGTATGAGCGAAACCATTGCACTGCACTTGGTGAGAAATTTAGACCGCTAAGTTTGGCTAGTAAGATGTCGAAGTCGACAGTATCAAATGCTTTGCTGAAATCTAAGAAGCAAATAATAGTCGCTTCTTGTCTGTCCATGGCAAGTTTCAGGTCATCTGTCACCTTTATCAGAGCGGATGTTGTGCTTCGATGTTTACGGAAACCTGATTGGTATTCGTCTAGTAGGTTGTTAATAGTTAGGTAGTTGGTGAGCTGGTCATGAACTATATATTCTAAGGCCTTTGATAGTGCAGGAAGAAGGCAGATGGGGCGGTAGTCAGTGGGTGCTGTGGCAATGTCCTTTTTAGGCAGTGGCTTAATTTGTCAGTTTCCAGGCCTCAGGGAAAACACTTGTGATTAATGAATCGTTGAAAATGTCTGTGATAGAGGGCAGTAGTTGGTCAATAATAAGTTTTACCATCTGGATAGTGATACCATCATGTCCAGTAGATGCTGATCTGATCCGCATTATGGCTTTCTTGACAGTACTGCAAGAGACGTGCTGTAGATAGAATTTCTCTTTGCTACAGTTGTTCATCCCCATGAAGTAATCAATGATTCTCTGTTTTTTTTTGCGGATCAATTTTGGTTGTAGGTAGCGTGAAGAATCGGTTTAGTTCTTCAGCTGGGACCATGGGATTTTCAGCAACTTTTATTTTGCCTAAACCGAGACTACGGAGATTTTTCCACAGGATAGCTGGTCTACATCTATTGTCAGCTAATGTACGGGCATGTCTGAGCTTAGCGTTTCTCACCGCTTGACTGACTTTGTTTCGTTTCTGCTTGTATACAGCATGATTTTCAGGTGTAGGGTGCATCTTGTATGCTCGATGTGCAGCATCTCTGAGATTCATGAGCTGTTTTAGTTCATCAGTCAGCCAAGGTGCAGGTTGCCTTCTTACTTTTCTGGTCTTTATTGGAGCATATTTGTCATTTAGTTGAGTAATTTTGTTAGTGAAATCCTGGAGTTTGTCGTTTATGTCCATGAGGGGAGTAGAGGTCATCCCCCAAACTATTTCTTGTGCCTCAGTTTCGAGTTTAGGCAAGTTTATGCGTTTGAGGTCTCGGTATGTAGGCAGTTTTTGTTTCTTTCTAGGGCATTCTAGTGAATATGTCATGGAAATGATGTCATGGGCAGACATGACAGGCGCAGATATTTGAGAGGTGCGGATTATTCTGTTTGGAGATTTCGTTACGAATATATCTATGAAAGTGTGACTGGTAGTCGTGTGATGAGTAGGTGCCAGCTGAAGTAGCGTCATATTTGAGGAAGAAAACATCCGCTTAAATTTCCCAGTGGAAGGACTATTGCACAGAAAATTAATGTTAGTGTCACCTGCTATAATTACATGTTCATATGACGATTCGAGACTAGAGAGGGCAGTTTCGAAGTAGGCGAACCCACCTACTTTAGGAGGTTTGTAAAGGACACATACTAAGCGCTTTCTGTTAAGTGATTTGATCTCTATGAACATATATTCCACTTGTTTATCTACATTGTTGTCGGATGTGTGTAGTACTGTAGGTGACAAATCAGAGCGTATGTACGCCCCTACTCTGCCCCCTCGTCTGTAGCATCTGTCGTGCCTGAGAAAGATATAGCCATCTAGGTTTACGGAAGTTGTAGGAATATTTGGTTTGAGCCAAGCCTCTGACAAAAGTATTACGTGTATATTAGCAGTTTGAAATATATATTTGAACTCGTCGAAGTGAGCTGGCAGAGACTGGACATTTGCATGTGCAATATGCAGCTTGGTGCGTTCAGGTGTCGATTGCCTGAGGAGGCTGTAGGTCCCTGGGGAGACAACGGGATCTTCGGCCAAGGTCAGCGAGGTCTGCAACGGTTCTGGAAGTAGCTGTGGGCTGGCAGGGGAAGGAATTTCGCTAAACACAGCGGGAGTAATCTGCACGTTACGTCAAAGTGTGATATTAATTGCCCTTATGAGGATAACAACTAAAGCACTTATGAGGATAACAACTACTGCACACCATCTTTGTCCTTTTAACCCCCCCCCCCCCCCCCTTGGGCTTCCAGCTCCTTTCCCTTCTCCCCTCCACTGTCGCCCCTACTACACCGTCCTGGTTTCCCCTTACCGTCTCTCCCCACTCCTTCCTTCACCTGGTGGTAGGTCCCGTCCAGTGGAGTGATTTTTAACGTTTCCGTTGTGGTGTCAGTGTTACTCCAGTGCCGTGTGCAGTGCTACATGTCACCAGCACCAGCTGTGTCCCACTGTGGTGTTTCTTTGTTTTCATGCTGACTCACGGTGTTCATTCTCCACATGTGCATGTGGCTATCATCTATGTTGTTTTTAAATTGACTGTCTCTACTCATCTATTTTTGTTCTTGTTAATTCATCACTTTATACCATTCTATGTTATGGGTTATTTCCTCATTTGCCTATGTTTTCTCTGTAACTCTCTTGGCTGAAGAGTGGCGTATTGTGCCACTGCCAGTCCACTCCTTTTTGGGGAGTGAAATAACAACAAAGGAAAAAAAAGTCCAGCCAAGGCAGTTCTACCCGTGAAGCCATGCGAAACTGGAGGAGATCACTAGTCTTTATAAGTATAAATCTGTGTGCATTGTTTTATGGTGCACGGTACATTCTAGATTGGACTTCGCTTGACGTCCAGGACAGAAACTGATTGTGCTCTCTCGAGATGCTGCAGGAAGTCTTGTAGCTGTTGTCGTCTGTGTGGTCACATTATCAATTTGTGATCTACATAGCAGAAGAAGACATTAGGGTGTACGGGCCACTGACTCAATGGGAAACTGCTACAGTAAAACTCGATATCAACATCTATATTCTGCAAAGAACTCAGAAGTGCATGGCAGGGGGTATTTCTCTCCTCAACATTTCTTAGGGTTTCTTCCCATTCGATTCTTTTATGAAGAGTGCAGAGAACCACATAAAAAATGTCGCTTTCCCTCTACGCGCTGTACTGAAACTATGAGGGGGCTATAGGAAATTTCTGGATCCTACATGAAATACTAACTGTTGGAGCTATGCAGGTATACTATCACTGCTATTGGACACACAAGGTTGTTCAGCATTTCTGTGACATTGTTTATAGTCATACAATCGTGTATCCATTTTAGTATATGTTTAATATCCCCAGTTATTACCATCTGGTGTGATTTCCAAACATTTCAGCAAATATCCTTTGAAAGGCCACACAAGACATTTCGAATAACTCATATTTTATTCTTTCTCAATTTTGCCAATGTCATACCAACGAACTGAACTGAGCTAATTGCTTCACCTACCCTCGGCTCTATACCATAATTCCGTTTCAAATCCTCACTAACTGTCCAGCGATATCAAAGCCCATCACTACGATGGTCCTATCTGTAATATCATCAGACTCAGACCACAATAGGAAACGACACCATTAAGCTTTTGTGTAATAACTGCTGTCACCTTTCTTCGCTTTATCCTTTCTCAACATGGAGCAGTTGGAAAGTGCCTAGCAGATTAGAACCAAACACCGAATCGGTGCCCTGCCCTTGTTTGCAGGTGCTGTTACCAGCATCAGGCATCCAGGCCCAACCAACGACCTGCTCTCTGAATTTCTGTTCTGATAATACTTCTATGTGTCCTGCGTTCTAAGCAGCGGAGGTAGGGCATTATTTACCGTTGGATAGTTCAGTCGGTGAGTGAGACGGTCTGAATCAAAGTTGTGAAGGAGTTTTGAAATAGTGGGCAGTTTGCAGAAAATTCCTGGTATGACTTTTCATTCCACAGCTTTCCACTTGTTGCTGCTCTGCGTGCTTCAGTACTATTTACTGCCCAACAGATTTTTTATTTTTTAGTCAATCCTCTGAGCCCTCTAATTTACCTTCAACTTTTACGATCTCTTTCCCTGAGTACAACATCCTTTATGTCAAGCTGTAAATATGAAAAGCCAGTTTCTTCTTTTAAAAAGAAAACATTGCTCTATTGAAAAAAATTTGAGAAGGACATCCTGGTGTGAGGTGGAGCGTACACCCTTAAGTTAAGTAGTGGTTTTGACTTTGTACATGTGTACTGTTTGTGTTTCCCTTTTCTTTTTCGTTTATAAATGTATAGCTATGGTGTTATTTTAATCATTGTCAAAGGTCTTCTTAGGCACTTGTGGGTTTTATTGTTGTTCTGAAGAAGGTGTAGTTATCTACGCCGAAACGTGGGTAAACACTTAACACTAGGTGCTTTTTTCGCAATCGAGGCGGGTTTTTAGTTTTTTAATAAAAAATTTTATATGTTGTGCACCATTTCATTAGCCAACTCAATAATTTGTAAAACCGTACTTTATACTTAAAATTGCTTTATCTCTAATTACCAGAGTTAATTGTCTAAGTATGGAGAATAAGGTTGTAGTTTGGCGTTAACATCATTATTTTCGCCAAAAAATATTTCACGCGACGAAAGGTACATCGTGTAAGCGACAAATGTGTGCACAGTTCATTCACTTTTTTATTTGCGTTCACCAGGTCACTCGGAAAGACGAGTGGGATTTCACATTTAGCTGCGTGTTCTGGTATTGGTTATACAAATGTGTAAGTACCTTGGTACGACTTACAGCTCTTTATTAGATCACGGCCTCTTTTGTTTTTTCGTTTACTTCTTTTGAATCGCCGGACAGTTAACGTTTTAGGACTTGTTTTCATTGAACGCCACTTTTAAATTGCACTTGATATTCACTTTTTTCCCACCTTTCTCACTTTTCTACTTGTCTTATTGTCAAGAGTATGTGATAAGTGCGAGAGTTAGGCTTGAATGGTGTCAAATCATTATCGCGGATCTAGAAAGCATCTCTCGTGCGAAACTGAACTTTCCCTATTCTTGGAGGATGTCCTGTGAGCCATGGATAAAGTGCAACAGGCAGATTTCTTTGTCGCAGATTTCCGGTAAGTCTTCAACCCAGTGCCACACTGCACACTGTTGACAAACTTCCAAGCATACGGCGTAGCTTCCTTGATATGTGAGTGACCCGCAGACTTCCTAAGTAGCAGAAAGCAGTACGTTGTCCTTGACAGAGACAAGGGTGCCGCCCTGGGTGACCCACGGAATTGTAACCTCACCGCTCTTGTATATACACGGTGTCCCATTTACGAGGGCAGTTCAGTAAGTAATGCAACACATTTTTTTTCTGAAACAGGGGTTGTTTTATTCAGCATTGAAATACACCAGGCTATTCCCCAATCCTTTAGCTACACAAAGAGCTACACAAAGAGCACAGATAGTCCCAGTCTTCAAGAAGGGTCGTCGAGCAGATGCGCAAAACTATAGACCTATATCTCTTACGTCGATCTCTTGTAGAATTTTAGAACATGTTTTTTGCTCGCGTATCATGTCATTTCTGGAAACCCAGAATCTACTATGTAGGAATCAACATGGATTCCGGAAACAGCGATCGTGTGAGACCCAACTCGCTTTATTTGTTCATGAGACCCAGAAAATATTAGATACAGGCTCCCAGGTAGATGCTATTTTTCTTGACTTCCGGAAGGCGTTCGATACAGTTCCGCACTGTCGCCTTATAAACAAAGTAAGAGCCTACGGAATATCAGACCAGCTGTGTGGCTGGATTGAAGAGTTTTTAGCAAACAGAACACAGCATGTTGTTATCAATGGAGAGACGTCTACAGACGTTAAAGTAACCTCTGGCGTGCCACAGGGGAGTGTTATGGGACCATTGCTTTTCACAATATATATAAATGACTTAGTAGATAGTGTCGGAAGTTCCATGCGGCTTTTCGCGGATGATGCTGTAGTATACAGAGAAGTTGCTGCATTAGAAAATTGTAGCGAAATACAGGAAGATCTGCAGCGGATAGGCACTTGGTGCAGGGAGTGGCAACTGACCCTTAACATAGACAAATGTAATGTATTGCGAATACATAGAAAGAAGGATCCTTTATTGTATGATTATATGATAGCGGAACAAACACTGGTAGCAGTTACTTCTGTAAAATATCTGGGAGTATGCGTACGGAACGATTTGAAGTGGAATGATCATATAAAACTAATTGTTGGTAAGGCGGGTACCAGGTTGAGATTCATTGGGAGAGTGCTTAGAAAATGTAGTCCATCAACAAAGGAGGTGGCTTACAAAACACTCGTTCGACCTATACTTGAGTATTGCTCATCAGTGTGGGATCCGTACCAGGTCGGGTTGACGGAGGAGATAGAGAAGATCCAAAGAAGAGCGGCGCGTTTCGTCACTGGGATATTTGGTAACCGTGATAGCGTTACGGAGATGTTTAATAAACTCAAGTGGCAGACTCTGCAAGAGAGGCGCTCTGCATCGCGGTGTAGCTTGCTCGCCAGGTTTCGAGAGGGTGCGTTTCTGGATGAGGTATCGAATATATTGCTTCCCCCTACTTATACTTCCCGAGGAGATCACGAATGTAAAATTAGAGAGATTAGAGCGCGCACGGAGGCTTTCAGACAGTCGTTCTTCCCGCGAACCATACGCGACTGGAACAGGAAAGGGAGGTAATGACAGTGGCACGTAAAGTGCCCTCCGCCACACACCGTTGGGTGGCTTGCGGAGTATCAATGTAGATGTAGATGTAGAACACTATTTTTCAACGTAATCTCCATTCAATGCTACGGCCTTACGCCACCTTGAAATGAGGGCCTGTATGCCGCCGTTTAACAATCAGAGCAGTGTCTGAGTTAACAGGAGTTGACTTGTTGTCTTGTCGAACAAGTTTACCGATTTTTTCAATGTTTGCATCAGTTTTTGCTGACAATGGTCTGTCAGTGCGAGTGTCATCACTGGTGTCTTCGCGGCCATCTTTAAATCGTTTAAACCACTCAAACACTTGTGTCCGCGATAAACAATCATCGCAGTACACTTGTTGTAACATTACAAACGTTTCACTTGCAGATTTTCCTAGTTTGAAACAAAATTTGATGTTAACACGCTGTTCTTTCTGTACACTCAACATTTTCCGACGCACAGACAAAATGTCAACTACTTAAAACAGACGCCACGGGCAGACTGAGTGCAGGAGGCAGATGAAACTCGAGCAGTAGGCGGAGCGAGAGTCACGTGACAGGCCACGCGACTTTCAGCCTTATTGCATTCGTTTTATTGTTTCACCAGTACTAGTCCGGTTTTTTTCTAGCCACACCTCGTATGTCATCTCATTGTTTCATTAATTTGGTTGCATGTTTGTACTAGGATTGCTTTCAAATATATCATGTACTGTGCGTGAAATGTAATTTTTATACTGAATCCATATGTGCGTAATGACCATAGACACTTTCACAGAGAAAAAATGCCTATAATTATCTGCACGGGAAGTGGAGTCCTATCTTACAATTCCAAAAATATTTTAGTTTCGCTTTTACACACATCTTTTTACAACTGTAATTTACGGTATAAACTTCTTAAAGTAACAAACAAAAACGAAAATAAGCACGAGTAATTTAGAAAAGCACAATAAAAAGAACTGAAGTATGAAAATCGGTAACAACGCAGTCACTGGCGACGCTGGTAACCACGAATATTGGTAGCAGACTCACACAAATCCACCTCTGTAAGGGCTAAGAGAGACAGGTCTGCGTTTATATAAGGTAATGTCACGGCTGTACAAATACATACACCATTACAGCTCAAAATTGTATGATAAGCACAGTGGATTACAGTTAAATGCTCGTTCGTCGCTGTTACGAAGAGTCCGCTGTAGGTTTGATGCTAATGAATGGAACAAAAGGTGGTACCGCTTGCAAAAGGCAGGCAAAGAGGAAGAAAAAGTCCGCGGAGACTGCACTTTGAACTTCCTGCGGTAATAAAGGAGAATTAGCCCTCGCCTGGCAGGTTAAGTCGAACATCGATAATGTTACAGCAGGAATTTAATTAGTGAAGATCCTCCCGGTGGAAGTATTATCTTACAAGACAGAAAACGTAATTACTTTTCAAATTATCTGATCTGTAAAGCTCCAGAGAGGAACGGGAAGGAAAATTTCAGATGGCACGAAATTTGCTTTGTCACTAGAAAAAAGAACGCTGTGGTAGCAAAGTGGGTATTCGTCAGATAAGGAGAAAAGGTTTTGGACAATGACAAATTTCGCGGGGCTCGACATTCGTTTGATTATAGTTCAATAAACCCTCTAATTTAGCCTTTTGCAGAAACGAATTCATTTTTGTGCTCGTCTGAAACACGTTTACTAGAATATAACGGGTATCGGTGAGCGAGTATCTGCGGTGGTTAAGACACTGCACTCTAATTACTTCTATTTGATGTTGGAAATGAATATGGAACAGAAGCACATACAGAAAAATGGCTCAAATGGCTCTGAGCACTATGGGACTCAACTGCTGTGGTCATAAGTCCCCTAGAACTTAGAACTACTTAAACCTAACTAACCTAAGGACAGCACACAACACCCAGCCATCACGAGGCAGAGAAAATCCCTGACCCCGCCGGGAATCGAACCCGGGAACCCGGGCGTGGGAAGCGAGAACGCTACCGCACGACCACGAGATGCGGGCCACATACAGAAAGCTAACAACAAATATTGAGAAATTAATATGCCTTGTCACAGAAAGGTACTAATTAGATAATAGAAGCTCTTGGTGGATTTTTATCGCGCTACTGTACTATGGCTGAAATCAGGAGGAAAGGGGTTCCACTTGTGGTGTCACCGCCAGACATCACACTTGCTAGGTGGTAGCTTAAATCGGCCGCGGTCCATTTAGTACATGTCGGACCCGCGTGTCGCCACTGTGTGATCGCAGACCGAGCGCCACCACAAGGCAGGTCGCGAGATACGGAAGAGCACTCGCCCCAGTTGTACGACGACTTTGCTAGCGACTACACTGACGAAGCCTTTCTCTCATTTGCCGAGAGACAGTTAGAATAGCCTTCAGCTGAGTCAATGGCTACGGCCTAGCAAGGCGCCATTAGCCTTACATAGTTTGAGAGTTATCGTATGAAATGTCCCATCAAGAACGATGTATACAACAAGGATTAAAAGTTAAGTAATAGCAGCTACGTACTTTTCTTTATAACATTAATAAGTATCCTGTTTCATACCTCTATCTAGCCTACTTGAGATTACGCGTGCCTTTCGGCTACTTCAGTGTGGCGTAGCTGTCTTGTTACGCCACAACAGTTGGCGACGAGGCAACGGAAAGGGTTTTGTTCTTTCTAATTGCTTACATTTACTTGTGTCATGGCTTCGCCAGATGTACTGTCCGAATTTTATCGCTTGCAGAATCAGCAGACGCAGGCGTTATTGGATGCCCTTGGACAGCTCGTCCAGGGTCAACGTGCACTACAACACGATGCGGCAGCCGCCGCTTCACCGCTACCGCAGCCACAACTCGCAGTAGCACCGCCTTTTAGGCCTTTTGACCTAACGCAAGAGACATGGACCGAGTGGTCACACCAGTTTGGATTTCATCTCGCCGCCTACAGAATTCAAGGTAATGAGCGGCAGCCTCACTTATTATCCTGTGTCGGTGTGTCCACCTACCATGTGATAGTGTAATTGTTTCCCCGACGCGACGTAGCAACTCTGTCCTACAAAGAAATTTTGTCGGCATTGGACACCTATTTCAAAGAAACAGTTAATGTAGTTGCGAAAATGTATACTTTCTTTCGTACAAAACGTACGGCCGGTCAAACTAATAGGGAGTGGGTTGCAACATTGCAAGGCCTCACAAGGGATTGTGCTTTTGAGTGTGAATGTGGACTCCCTTATTCAGATTCAATGGTACGTGATGCAATTGCACAGAACGTTTCTGATGTTCGTATACGGGAACAAATTTTGAAACTAGTTAATCCCTCCCTTCAACAAGTGATACACATAATGGATAGACAAGACACGCTTGACTTTGCTCAGGAATCATTTGCGACTTCGCCGGCCGTGTGTAACATTAACCGGCCCGCCGGGCGCGCTGCGCGGCCCAGTAAACTGCCCTCGCGCACGTCCATGCAGCTGCCGCCACGCTCTAAACCAGGTGTGCCGCGCCAGCACACAAATGCAGTGAAATCATGCCCGCGGTGTGCAACTAGACATTCGCGTGACAATTGCCCGTCACGCCAAGCTATTTGCATTTTCTGTAATAAGAAAGGACATGTTCAAAGTGTTTGCCAGAAAAAGCTCAGATCAGACAATCACAATCAATCCTGGCCTTTTGCTTCACGCTGGAATCGAACCAAGGACACTCAGACTCGTGAACCTTCACCCATGGACATTCATGTAGTTAATTCCGCTTCATCCAGTGCCACTTTCTCTAACAGTGACTGTGTTCATCCCACAAATACTGTGCGTCGACGTCGACGGAAATCACGTCAATTAGCAGGTGACGCTGTACCTGTATCAGTTCAAATTGCACGAGACAGTCGCTCTTGTCGCCAGCAGGACAATAAACTTTTTGTAGATTTGGACTTTAATGGCAAGGTCATCCCATTCCAGCTCGATACCGGAGCTGCAGTTTCATTGCTCAATCACGACACGTACAAACAACTGGGCAAACCTCCGTTGCGTGCCGCAAATGTTCAGCTAAATACATATTCAGGACAGCAGATCCCTGTGTTAAGACAGTGCACTCTTCTTGCAACATACAAGGGACAAACAAAACTTGTGTCTTTTTACGTTCTTCATTCTTCTACTGCAGTGAACTTGTTTGGTTTACATTTATTTCAATTGTTTAAAATGTCTATCGTAAATCAGGTCCTATCAGTGAATCAGACTATGCCTTCAGACAGTGTTTCTCGTCTGTATGAAGAATTTGCAGACTTTTTGCACCGGGCCTTGGTTGCGCTAAGAATTATGAAGCACATTTGGAACCGAAATTTTTCAGAGCGCGCAATGTTCCTCACGCATTGCGTGTAGAGGTCGCAAGAACATTAAACGATTTAGAATCACAGGGTGTAATTGAACGTGTGCAAGCTTCTCTCTGGGCCTCACCCTTAGTAATTTTGCCAAAACCTTCCGGAAAACTGAGACTTTGTGTGGACTTCAATGCAACAGTGAATCCACAACTCGTGGTTGCAACTTTTCCCTTACCCCGCCCGGAAGATCTTTTTGATAAACTGTGCCCGGGTAAATACTTTTCGAAGTTGGACCTAGCTGATGCGTACTTGCAAATCCCAGTGGACGCCGAATCCCAGCGCGTCTTGGTGGTTAACACGCATCTTGGTTTGTACCGATTCAAAAGACTGCCATTCGGGTGTGCATCCGCCCCTGCATTGTTTCAGCAATATGTACAGACTGTTTGTGCGTCGGTCCCTACTGCTGCGAACTATCTGGACGATATTGTGATCCCTGGAAAGACAGCCGACGAGCATTTAGCACACCTACGAACATTATTTCAGGTATTGCGACAAAATGGTCTTCGCTTGCGGAAGGACAAATGTGTGTTTTTTGCTCGGGACTTGCCGTATTTGGGACATGTCATCAATGCCCAAGGCATACATCCGAGTCCAGAGCACCTCCGTGCCATACACGATTTGCCATCACCACGGAATGTGAAGCAGCTACAGAGTGTGTTGGGTAAAATTAACTATTATCATCGCTTTCTGCGCAATGCCTCCTCCATTTCAGCTCCGCTTCATAGCTTACGCCGTAAGGGTGTTCCGTTCGTCTGGACGACGGAATGCGAACGCGCCTTTCGCCAGTTGAGATCGGCGTTGCTTTC
Source organism: Schistocerca serialis cubense (assembly GCF_023864345.2). Taxonomy (NCBI): domain Eukaryota; kingdom Metazoa; phylum Arthropoda; class Insecta; order Orthoptera; family Acrididae; genus Schistocerca; species Schistocerca serialis. The sequence continues at coordinate 195,561,300 of NC_064638.1, read as the reverse complement.
TAATACTTGCCTTACGCCATTCGATTCCCAGAAACCCCTTTTGTTGATGGTAGATGCATCGGAATTCGGGATCGGTGCTGTGCTTGCGCACAAAGTTGACTCGCATGATCGCCCTTTTGCCTTTGCGTCCAAATTGCTCTCGTCTGCGCAAAGAAATTATTCACAGATAGAGAAAGAAGCTTTGGCTCTCGTGTTTGGTGTTACTAAGTTCCATGATTTCTTGTATGGTCGTCACTTTACCATCATCACAGACCACAAACCTTTGACGTCGCTTTTTCATCCGAACAAGCCTGTACCTCCGCGTACAGCACAGAAATTCATTCGCTGGTCTATTTTCCTCTCGCAGTACCGCTACGATATCTTGTATCGGTCCACTGCTAAGCACGGAAACGCCGATGCGTTGTCCCGTTTGCCTGTTGCTGAGGATAAAGCATTCGATTCTTCCAAACTTGCTTGCATGTTCATTGATTCGGAAACCGATGAAGTGGTCGAATCGTTTCCGATTGATTTTCGTCGTGTAGCTACAGCCACAGCTGCTGACCCTGTCCTTGCTACCGTTTTGCGTTTTGTTGCTACGCAATGGCCTTTGTCAAAGTCTCGGATTGAGGATCCGTTGGTTCGCAGATTTTTTGCTCATAGGGAGAGACTTTTTGTACGATGAGGTGTTTTGTTGTTGCATTCTGATAATGATCAGTCCAGAGTCGTGGTCCCACGTTCGTTACAGTCCTCTGTCTTACGGCTTCTTCACCAAGGACATTGGGGTATAGTGCGAACGAAACAACTTGCTCGTCAGCACTGTACTTGGTTCGGAATCGATGCTGCGATTACGAATATGTGTCCTTCTTGCATGGCGTGTGCCGAACAACAATCCGCACCGCCGCGGAAAGTCTTTGCATGGCCAAAAGCCACTTCCCCTTGGCAGCGCTTGCACATCGATTTTGCTGGTCCATTCTGGAATGCTCGATGGTTGGTTCTGGTAGATGCCTTCAGTAATTTTCCTTTTGTTGTCCGGATGTCTTCCACGACGTCCTCTGCCACCATCCAAGCGTTGTCTGCTATCTTTTGCATTGAAAGTCTTCCGCAGACTATTGTTTCCGACAATGGCCCACAATTCATGTCGGCAGAATTTCAGTCATTCGGCCAGGCCAATGGTATTCAACATCTGACATCCGCGCCGTTTTCGCCTCAGTCAAACGGTGCCGCTGAACGATTGGTCCGGACTTTCAAGTCACAGATGTTGAAGTTGAAAGAGTCGCATTCTCGGGAGGACGCGTTGTTGCTCTTTTTGTGATCGTATCGCTCTCAGCCCCGAGATGGTCGCTCGCCGGCTGAGTTGCTCCATGGTCGTCCTCATCGAACCTTGATGTTTTTGCTGCATCCGCCGCATCAGGATCCTGTGCAGCGGCAGACTCCTGCTTTTGCTCCAGGCGACGTTGTATTATATCTCAACTATCGAGGTTCACGGCGTTGGCTCACAGGGCGCATTCTTCGCTGCCTCGGCCGCACGATGTATTTGGTTTTGGGGGCCTCTGGTGAGGTGCGTCGGCATCTCAATCAGCTACGCCTCTGTCGTCGCACGGGTTCTGCCGCTCCCCGTCTGCTTTCAGCGACGGTGCCGTCCGGTCAGCGCCCTGGGGACCCATCTACTGGCTCGCCTCATCCCCAAGTGTTCCCGACGCTGCCTTCCATTTTGCCCCATGGCGACGCGCCGCCGCAGCCGCCGCCGCCGCCGCCTGTTCTCCTGCCGGCGCCGCCCGCATTCGACGCTTCGCTGCAGCCGCCTAGCGCCTCCCTGGGTCACGCGCCGCCGTTCGCTTCCCGTGACCAGCTGTCCTCCGCCATTGAACTCTTGCCCGCTCCGGACCACATGACGTCATCGCGCGTCGGATACCCCGACGCAATGGAGGTCGACCCTTCGGCCCCTCCTGTCTCTTTACGGGCGCATACACCGCATGTTGACGTGCACCCTGGAGTAGGTTTTCAGGTGTTTCCTAGCTCCCCTCGGACCGAATGGCCGGGTGCGGGTGGCACAGCCTCGCCTGTTGTTAGGCTCCCCACCTCATCGCATACGTCAACATGGGGTCCTCCCCACGGCGGGCGGAAGCCTTAACACATGACCGTTCGCCGATTTGCGGGGGAGGAATGTGGTGTCACCGCCAGACACCACATTTGCTAGGTGGTAGCTTAAATCGGCCGCGGTCCATTTAGTACATGTCGGACCCACGTGTCGTCACTGTGTGATCGCAGACCGAGCGCCACCACAAGGCAGGTCGCGAGATACGGAAGAGCACTCGCCCCAGTTGTACGACGACTTTGCTAGCGACTACACTGACGAAGCCTTTCTCTCATTTGCCGAGAGACAGTTAGAATAGCCTTCAGCTGAGTCAATGGCTACGACCTAGCAAGGCGCCATTAGCCTTACATAGTTTGATAGTTATCGTATGAAATGTCTCATCAAGAACGATGTATACAACAAGGATTAAAAGTTAAGTAATAGCAGCTACGTACTTTTCTTTTTAACATTAATAAGTATACTGTTTCAGACCTCTATCTAGCCTACTTGAGATTACGCGTGCCTTTCGGCTACTTCAGTGTGGCGTAGCTGTCTTGTTACGCCACAACACCACTGTTGCTTCTACAGCCTATTGTATTCATAGATGTACATACGTAGCTCCACGTTCTAACACTTAGCAATGTTCGAAAAATTTTTACTGATGACTCAATCTCCAAAATGCCCGTTACCTAAGTTTTCGTTGGAGCCAAGGAAGATATTCAGCTACGTAAAACATGAACATGGGAGCGAGCCGGTCATTTAATTATATTCTATAATTGAATTAAAATTTCCCGAACTTAGCTTGATATTCGATGATAATTGTGGATTGTTTTTATCCTTCTTTGTAGCACAGTAGTTTCAACGCATGATTCTATTACGCAAGAGTTACAAAGAGGTCTAGAGGTGTTTTACTTGAAAACGATTTTGAATAATAAGACGTTTCAGGATTTCACATCCTTTTCTAAACAGTTTTATAACCTTAATAGAGTTTCCACATAAGACAGTCCTTCCAACTCGCTGCTAGAACAGTTGATTTACGAACCACAAGCCCATCTCCATCATAAATAATTTACAACTGCTTTTGTCCGCCAGCGTCGACTGAAATAAGACATGCACTTGGCGACCGAACTTACCCGAAAGGGGCCTCCCGGTCAACGATGCCATACACTCATTCACTCATACAATTGCGTTACGCCCGTATCTCGTGGTCGTGCTGTAGCGTTCTCGCTTCCCACGTCCGGGTTCCCGGGTTCGATTACCGGCGGGGTCAGGGATTTTCTCTGCCTCATGATGGCTGGGTGTTGTGTGATGTCCTTAGGTTAGTTAGGTTTAAGTAGTTCTGAGTTCTAGGGGACTGATGACCATAGAAGTTAAGTCCCATAGTGCTCATAGCCAATTGCGTTACGACTGACTTGCGCCATTATGTAACATACACCCTAAACGGACGAGAACAAAAATATCAAAATCAAACTCGCAAAACAGCGCAATTTCAAACATAATCGATATTTCATTCACAGAACCTAAATCTACTACGAAAATTTGTTCGAGAAGTAACTTCCGACGCGATGTGGAATGGAAACCACAGAGAAAATCCGGTGAAGCTTTGCACTGATGTGTTGCACATTGTCTCTAGTGTGCCTGTCGGTCGTACTACGCTGCTCATTTCTGTTCTCAGCACACAGTGAACACTTAAAGGTGTCTAGAACAATGGTGTCTTCCGGCATATGTGAGTGCCCGCTACGAGATTTCGCTTGATTTAACGCAACGCCACCTAACACACATGTCATGTGTTTTCTTCTTCCCGACAATTTTCAGTCGCATACTGCAGGATCCGTGAGAACGCCCTGCAGCGTTTGTGGTAGGAAGTGTTTGATCACCCACCACACAGCCCAGACTTGTCTCCTTCCAATTATCATCTCTGCTCAAATGAATAATAATGAACCGCTGGTTATGATGACATTTTGGCACAGACGACGAACTGCAGTGCAGCGTAGCTTTGTGGCAGAAAGCCCAGGCGTCTTTCTTCTCTGACAAAGGTATCGGGAAAAATGTCTAAGGGGGAGCGGCGGCTACGTGGAGAAGTAGACGGAAGTTGTAGCGGACTGTTGCAAATAAAACGCTTTTGACTTTCACTATGGTTTCCATTTCGAGACAGATTGTTTGTTACTTTCCGAACTGTCCTCATAATTGTAATTTCTTTTTACATTTGTTCAGGCAATTAATTACAAATACAGAAATAACATCTATTTCTAATTTCAAATTAAACTGAACATGAAAAATAATTATGTTTTCTGATAGTCAAATCCCATGTCAGTTCCACGTTTCATTTCTATTTTAAGAAATTGTAAACTTCGTTATGTTAACAGGTTTACAATACAGTGTTACGATTTTGCCTCCATTCAATAGCGTTCTGCACAAATTTTCTATCGGAATATCCGATAAATAATGAAACTTAGAAGTGCACTGTCCAGTTCCAATACAATGTTAAACACCGAGTGTTTACTTCTAAGTAGCTGACAAAGATTGATATGGGCCTGACAAGTAACTATTTGGCGGTAAATCACTGTAAACAGTAACAAATTTGAATTACCTAGGAGCAGACGCCCAGTGTGACTTCAACTGTAATGACTACATGAAACTAAAATAAATGTAAATGTAGTGTGAGTAGGGCCTCCCGTCGGGTAGACCGTTCACCGGGTGCTAGCCTTTCGATTTGACGCCACTTCGGCGATGAGGATGAAATGATGATGATTAGGACAATACAACACGCAGCCCCAGAGCGGAGAAAATCTCCGACCCAGCCAGGAATCGATCCCAGGCCCTTAAGATTGACATTGTGTGGAGCTGACCACTAATCTACTGGGGGTGGACAGGTGAAACTAATTGCAGAAGAAGCAGAGGCCAATTCTTTGGTAGAATATCAGGAAAATGCAGTGTACTCTCGAAAGGAGCAACTTACACTTGTTCGATAAATTCTTGAGTGTTGCTTGTCAATTCGTGACCCTCACGATATCGGATTAGTAGATGACACAGAAACGATATACTGAATAGCGGCGCGTTTGATCACTGATCGTTTCGTAGAAGTGAGAGAGCAACGGAAATGCTGAGAAAACTCAAATGGCAGACGCTACAAGAAGATTGTTGTGCATGAGTGGGAGGTTTACTGTTGTAATTTGGAGAGCATATGCTCCAAGAGGAGTCGAGCAACCACGTCGAGAAAACCAAGAAATTAGCGTTAATACGAAGGTTTACCGGCAGTCATTTTTCTCTCTCACCATTCGCGTTGAGATCCGCGAAGGGTGAAACTGATAATTGTCCCAGAAGTACTATTTCCCAACACTGCCAGGGTAGTTGATAAAGTATACGTGTAGATGTATTGCCTGCTGCTGAAATTACGGATGTCATAAAATTTGCCTACTTCATTTATTTTTTTGTTTGCGGTAACATCACTTTACAGCAAATTCTCTGGAGCAAAAGGTCCATAGGGAATATCCTGTAATGTGGTATAGCAAGAAGCAATTATGATATTTATGGTAAAACCGGGACAGGCTTTACGCTTCATGGCCCCCACCATATCATTTAAAGATCGAGGTGGAGGTCTTGCCCGAAGACACAAGGAGAACGGCACTTCCGGAGGCATCTAGAATTTTAGTCTGTCACTTGTAGCGTCTTGGGCTGTGTAAGATCGGCCGTGAGATCCGTATACGAAGAACTCGATTGTAAATAGTGGTTAGGGATAGCAGATGAGAAAAAGGAATATTGGATGGAGAATACTGTACTTAATGTGCTTTATTCGTGTTAGTTGTTAGTCCCGCGATAAATCGAGAAATAGCAGCTCCGTCTGTAATTTCAGATTCTCACTAATGTCAGCATTGTCAGGATTTGTGCATGTAAATGGGGTAATTGCCATAACCATTTCTTGTAGTATAAGTAACCTGGGCATTGTTCGCGAACATGCTATTCTGGGACGATATGCACAAATCTAGGATGATGTAGAAAATTACGACTTAGATGAAGATCCTAAACATGCTCCTGGACGCAAAAGCTCTTCGAAATTGATGCTAATCAATTAAATCTGAATAATTCTTTAAGAAGCCAAACAGTTTACTTTAAGTTGTCTGACAGTGTGATGACAGAAATGTTAACGGAGACCCTTAGTATCTCAGATTACCTTTGGTGTTTGTTATATTCCATTATTCCATAATTAGGTATTGCAAATCTCAGTATCAGAAACGGATACAGTTCTAAACTGTTAAATAAGTATTTTTGAGAGATTTTACAGTAATGTTTCGTTAACTCGGCCATCAAGTAAACAGTGGTAAGTCAATGGCAATCATCTTAAGAACACTCTGTTCGCAAGTAAGCAATGACAAGTGCCCATTGACGTATCTTTGAGAATACAATTTTGAATATGACGCTACTGTGGAAAGATTTGAAAACAATGACTTACCCGAGTAGAAAGTCATAACGAATGCACTTGAAATATCTTATTTATGAAATTTTATTGAAACGTTGCTATGCTCTTTCTCCAAACAACCACTTTGTTTCTTATCACTGATTACGGCTCATGTCTTCGTACGATGTCGTCACGATTCGTACGATTCACCCACTCATTAACCAGCCTTTATCAATGGAAACATGCTCTTTCAACATGTTTCAGATACTCCCATCATCAGATTCAGCGTGAGTGGCGTACATGTGTGCCTGTGTTCGCAATTCCATGCCATGGCCAGGATATCAGTTGAGAAAACTCCAACGCGTAACAGTGGAGGACTGACTATACCCGTTGACTGTGGGCAAGAATCTCGTCAAAGCGTAGCCTTTCGTTGCCGTCTGTAATACCTCCTTCGTCTGTGACTACTGGCTCAATCCATATCAAGTAGTCCAAGAACAAAATAATAGGTTGCTTGACCATCTCAGAAAAATTTTATATATCCTGGGTGAATTCCCCAATGTTTAGTAGTGACAAAAATATTTAAAAAAATTGTTCATTATTTTGAAATGGCGACCGTATTTGTTCCAGGCCACATGCGTTTTTTCGTATTTGCAAGCACCTACATTTTTTACAATTATTCAGTAGTGGTTGGTCCTAAGACTTTCACATAAAATGCATTTAGTTCAGCAGACTCTGGGCTACAAATTCACATCACTATCACTTAGCTGAATAAATTTTTAATATATATTTAATTGTTCAAAGTTATCAGCCACAAATGAAAAAAAAACAATTTTTGAACAGTAGTTTTCCAGAGGAAGATTAATTTCTCGGCTTTAATATTTGTTCTGCTATTACACTGTATAGTATAGTTACTTTTAATAAGGTATCAATGGTAAGCAGCTTACACTTAAAAAATACGCTATCTTTAAAAATGGATTTTTTTAATTTTTACGTTTTGTGGCCTGCAATATCTTTGTTGGGGCACCAGACAAAAATCTGAAAATTTCTCAGTTAATAGACCGTTATGTTATCAAACTTCAGAATAAATTTCAAGTTTGAGTTTCAGTTTTAAGTTATGGAAGAAAGATTACAAACACGAGTCAAAAATACGTTTTTTAACATCTGTGATCTCCAGGCTTATGGAATAAAATATATCAGTTGAAGTGTATAATTTATTCATATCTATGATTACTTAATTTTTTAATTGAAAATAATCCGACTAATTACATTATATTATTCTCTTGTTATTTGTTTCTAGTACATCGCTTATTGAACATTTGAAAAATTTGTTTAGTTTGGGTGTTAGATTATAAGTTCGCCCAGTCACAGTTGTTAATTCCATGGGAGACAGCTTCCTTAGTACATTTTTAAGTGGCATCCTAACCTGATTCTTCTCAATTTTTTAAAAGATGTTTTAGGTCCTGGAGGGTGCTAAAATACAACATGTACAGTCACAGTCAAAAGTATCCGAACGACCTGAACTGCATTTCGCCTCATTCGCATGCAACCAGCATAACGCAGCTGTCTAGCAGGTCCTCTAATCGCCCCTTGGTACTGTCGTTTGACTATTGAAAAGCTTGTAAGCTCGCATTTATTACAATAAATGACATACCGGAAATGTTACCACTCTCATTATTACGTCAGATAGGTAATGCACGTAGTAAGTTCGTCGTATTCATGATTTCCTCTTCAAAGTAATATACACTACTTATTATTTAACACAAAATGACATTAAAAATTTAAGTTATCCACGAGCAGCTAGTTGAGAATATGTATGAACTTCAAATGACACGACGAACCGTCTCGTTCTGCATTTGGATTCAAACTCAGTTCAGGCGGACTAAGCAAAGTTTTCGTGACTGACCCAAACTAACAGCCATTCCTGATTAGGCTTACAGAGAGTAATATACCTTAGAGCTTATGTTCAGCGACTAAGTTTAAGGTCAATGAGTCGGATGCGAGTTTTGAAACTGTGAAATACTTTCCTACATTATAGAAGCGAATATTAAATTTGAACTAATATTGTGAAAATTTTGTACTTCGATAGCTTAGAATTAAAATCTTTCTGCTTATATCAAAGGAAAACAAATGATTTTCTAAAACATTGTCTGTCATACACACTTTGAAACAGGTCATGTCGACCAAATCGTATGGAAGAAGTGACAGCGACGTATATCGGAAGGCAGTAAGATCTCTTGCCTTTTGGTTTGGCAGTACGCGATAGCCATTTCTAGGCGCAAGTAAATGAAGAAAGGCAGTGTGTTTTTGTTATCAAGTAACGTCTTCATCAATTACTATAGTTTTAATGTAATCTGCGAGTAACTGCTGATGTTTGATATTAGCGTGAAAAGGATTCTTTAGACAGGGAAAAATCCTGTTCTAGGGAAACTACTTCTATAGTGACCAAAAGGCGTCAAATGATCTTCAAGTACAGTGTTCCAGCAGCGGTATTAATAAAATGATAGTAATGATGACGGTAATAATGGAATTATCCGGTAACGTCACACTTCACAGTGGATTTTCTCTAACTAAGAAATTTGCTCAATTTGTGACAATTCAAAATGGCTTCACTTCGAGCCTATGATGCCTAGAAGAGTCTTTACATCCTGCTGACATGAGAATAGCAAAATCTCTGCGTCAGAAGCTTGCTTCTACTTAACCGTTTAATTGACTTGCAATTTTTCCACCGTGACTAACTTTATAAGATAAGCACATCATCCGTTTCAGCACACTCTTGAGGCTGGGAAATGTGGCCACAATGGTTTGGTGGAACAAATTATCACAGGTGCAACGCGTGAGTTCAGGCTTTTACTTTTGAGACGCACAAACAGATTTACTTTACATCTGTTGACTTGCAATTTTTCCACCGTGACTAACTTTATAAGATAAGCACATCATCCGTTTCAGCACACTCTTGAGGCTGGGAAATGTGGCCACAATGGTTTGGTGGAACAAATTATCACAGGTGCAACGCGTGAGTTCAGGCTTTTACTTTTGAGACGCACAAACAGATTTACTTTACATCTGGTAACCTCAAGAGAAAGACGTTATAATACATAATCCGCATTAAACATCACGTTCCTTCATTACCAAATGGGCAGAGCTGGTTTACGTTGGGAAATGACATAGCGGAAGTCATGGCAAACAGAAATACAGTCGCCAGTGAACTTACTACTTGATGAACCGATAGCCATTTAAAGGAACGGGTCTCTTATTTTACTTGTACTTGATTGAACTAGAGACGTTGAAAAATTTGGTGCTGGACTGTGGTTAAAATTCGTATCACCTCTTTCGAAGATAGGAGTCTCTCAGAACAGTATAATTCAATCATTTCGTTCCTTTTCCAAAGACTGCAATCTTCTCTAGGTCTCCTCCAAAGGATCCAGTACAAAAATATTCATAATTTCATTTCAAGCCCTATCAAGTGCACACCCACCTGCTAGTGAAAATAATGTGCAATTTTTAATATCTGTACATGTGTTGCCAACAATCGCAATAGGTGTCGTTATTTCTGGTCAAACACTCACACATCTTACTGTTGGTGAGTAAGCAACTGATACTTAAGCTACATTCGTGGATGCACGGTAGGTGTGCAGTTCGATTGTCGCTTAGGCCAAAAGTTTGTATCCTTATTTTACATTCAAACACCTAGCAGCTCGTAAGAAAAACCAATACGTAACATTTGATTTTTCTTAGTTAACAATTCGATTACGTGCTGGGTTCGTAGCTCCGTCACAGAACTTCACATCATACACTTCATGTTTAAATGCATGCACAAATTGTTATTTCAGAATGGAGGTATATCAGACATCTTTCGTGATTAGCTAACAGGGACGAAAGGGCCTTGATAGGAGACCTGGTTTATTACAAAAACTGTCGTCTTTTATTTTCAAGTTTAGATTTGGTTACTGGTATTGGCAAAAATTTCGGCAATTCATGACTCTTCATGGCTAGTCATCAATATGATGTGATTAGATTAAATTAGATTAGGTAGATTAGATTAGATTAATTCTTGTTCCATAGATCATGAATACGAGATTTTGTAATTATGTGGAAAGATTTCTTTACATACCGTGATACAATTTCTACAATTTCTTTGCAACAATTTTTTACACACACTCTCTCTCTCCCTCATTATTTTTTGTTTCTCTCTCTCTTTCTCTCTCACCCTCTCTCTATCTCTCTCTCTCTCTCTCTCTCTCACTCTCTCTCTCTCTCTGTCACACACACACACATTTTTTTTTTTTTATTTGTTTGTTGTGCTCGACTATCGGCGAGGCACGGAAACGCTTGTGAATGAGTTTCTTAGTTTTGAATACACTTACGAAAGAAATATAAAAACAACAATGATGATTAGTTTGCAGTCAACTCTGAATATTTTTAGTAACTACGCTCCAGTCCCTAAACCTAGTTACAGAAATGCGAATCTGTCGCATTACGTATTCCAGGCCGTAGCAGCTGCGACTTGGAGACACCAGCTATGGTCAGTTCCCAGCGCGCTGTAGGATCACCTCGGTTCGTCTTCTTTCTGCTCGTACTGTAACTGAGATTTGGCGACAAGGCAATTTATGTTTGGCAACTCTCTGATCGACGAGTAACTTCCTGGTGTGCATGGAATTAAGCCTCAAAGTTCACTTGATTTTACCTGTCATTTCCATTGAATAATCTCAGTTATTATCGCTTGTGGTGTAAGAAAATATTGTAAACTTACGGTTTTCAGCCCAGGAAAGTCGTTGCACGTGAAAATCGCAGCTAATCTCATCCTTTAAATAACGGTTTATGAGTTCTAGGCACTATAGGCCTCGTAGGAGAAAGCTAAGACACATACCTCTTTGCCGGCTATGTGGTAACGTGCTGACCTGTGAAAAAGCGTCTGTTATGGTTCGCAGTTCCTGTCTCACTGACTTCAACGTTTTTACCGCTTCTGTGAAAGAGCTACAAGCAGTCAGATCAAACATCAATAAGGAAATCGCAAGAAAATACTTTCGGCTCATAGTGCAATGGTGAAAAACTTACAATGCTGCACAACAGGTAACGCTTCCTTACGCTGCTGATATGCAAATTTTACATTTCTAGAAATGCATAACTATATTTATGAAATTCCACATTTGCATACCTCTTGAGTATGACACAGCATACCACTTAAACACACACCCAATCAAAATCTAAGTGGGTAGTGGGTAGTATTTTACTAATTCGTGTCGATGGAGGCATGCTTGTGTACAGATACTCAGTTTTATTAAAACAGACTTTCGTTGTAAGATTATCGTGGGTAGTTTTATTATATTTCTTATAATACAGCGCACAATTTTCGTAAGGTTTCCTTTAGTGTTGTTGAAACAATAGTAAATATGAGAGCGAAATTAATCAACAACAAAAAATGCGAATTCTCTGATGTTATTTATAACAGTCTGACGATGCACATGCAGTTTATTGATTACATGCATGTAGAAAACTTGTTCTGAGTTAAAGCTGTCAAACAATCTTTGAAGAAGAATAAAATGCCACTACCACACGACAGCTAATGTAGAAAATACCTTTCTGACGTATTTGGGCATGATGCGCTCTCCCCATATATAATACAAAATCTTTGAGATGCATCTGCTGCCTGGCTGTCTATTAAACCTGAAAAGAACAAAATGTCACAGAAGTTAGTCCTTTTGCCATATGCAACTATTTTGGGTTGAGAAGTGAAGGGAATTATGTTCAAAGTTCCATTAGATTGGTAACTGCAGCAGCCAGCAGAGTTGCGTTTTAAAAAAAAGTTAGTAGCAAATGTACTCGAACTGTCAGCATCTTATCTATTGTGCACGACACTTACCATTACGCTACTAGCTGCCACATAGCTACAACAGCTCCAGAGCTGAACAACAATTCCTCCAGAACTTCTGCATATCACAGCACTGCGAGATAATGCAAATGGCCGGGTCTAGACTTCTGAGAGAAACAGTTACAGCTTTTCTTTTGCGCTGCACGACGTTTTTTAAAAACGGATTGCGCAATAGAATAGCTCAAGTGGAAAGGAACACTTCCTATTTAAATTTCTGCATCCTAAACTGTTGGCAGTTCTGTGTAGGTGGCAGTTACGTGATTTTATTTCGATGATTACAAAATAGATTCGAATGTATACACTGGGTAGCCGAGGCAGCTAGTTCATGGTGATTTGGTCAACCAAGTAAATGAATTTACTGGACATGCTGCAAATTACTACAGGGAGCCTGTGTGTCAGAATTCTCATCCAGTGTGTCGCAACAGCGTTACGATAGAAAAATGAGTCATAGAAAAGAGGGTTTGGTGGTCTGTTGGACTGATGGTAGGTTATTATACCTATGGTCTGGGTTCGATTCCCACTGCCATAAATGATTTTAATAGGGAGAGAAAAATTCCATACTCTTCTGACTACACCAAGTGTAGAGGATATTATGGCAGTGTGGTCTGAAATTAACATTAAAGATGATATTCCATCTCTGCCAAGTAGACGTTAGGATGAATCACAATAAAGTCTGGACTGGAGACATGTAGAAACTCTATCATCGGTAACCTTTCTTATACGAGTTATTTATTGCTAGTGACGAAACAAACGCTACGTTGGGTCACAGGACACTTATTCCATCTTTTATCTGAGCTTCTGTATGTCGATAAAATTGGTTATGAACTGAGAATGCAAACTCAGACCGCCCTTAACGCGGTATTTCATCCCTGAGTGGCAGTACAGCTCGGCTACAATTTGGTGTTTGTTCAAAACTGCAGATTCCTGAACATCTCCTCATATTAGTGTGAATGGGTTCGAATCCTGGCCCGGCAATAAAGATTTCATTATGTATTATCAAGTTCTAGCATGAGAACACCTATCTGCTGGTGGATAATAATTTTGATTTTTAATGTTTTTCATTCGTTGTCAACACTAACGATATCTGACGTTTTTGACTCCCAGTGGGACGCAGAACTATTTTCGAGAACACTGTAAGTTCAAGATGTTATTCCAAGCTGATGGTGGAGAAAAATTCGGTATCTGACGTCTCTTTGTGTGTAGTCATCAACTATATGTGTGGGGCTCTATTTCCAGTGAGCACTGCACTCTTAGTCATTTTATTTCTAGTCCAAACATACTCACATGTCGGTGATGGTGTAACAAACCCATATTTTACGTTCGTTTTCTTTAGAATATAACAGCGATAGGTCTCGGGTTGGAGTCCTGGGAAGGAACAAATTTATGTTTCGTCTCGTCACTTCAGTTAAAACATCTAGCTACTGTCGAGAAAATCCGGTATGTCACAGTTGGTTGTGCTTCGATATCAGTCCGATTAGGTTCTTGGTTCGAATCCCTGTCCAACAAAAAGCTTTGCCTCACGGCCTTTCATGTAAGTTACTTGTGAAGAAGCAACGTTGAACATCTCTCATAGTTCGTTAACAGGGACAATAGATGCTGGATAGGAATTGGCATCTGTTACAAATGTTTGCGTTTTGTAATTTAAAGTTGATATTTGCTAACTGATACAGTCTAAAATCGAGGTATATCACTCTCTGTAAGCCTAATCAGGAATGACTGTTAGTTTGCGTCAGGCACGAAAACTTTGCTCAGTCCGCCTGAACTGGGTTTGAATCCATATGCAGAACGAGACGGTTCGTCGTGTCATTTGAAATTCATACATATTCTCAACTAACTGCTCGTGAATAACTCAAATTTTTAATGTCATTTTGTTTTAAATAATAAGTACTGTATGAATCATGAATACGACGAACTTACTACGTGCATTACGTATCTGACGTAATAATGAGAGTGGTAACATTTCAGGTATGTCATTTATTGTAATAAATGCGAGCTTACAAGCCTTAAGGACAGTCTTATCTGTGATAAGGTGTTCCCTGATACTTGTAGCATCGTGGTATTACTTTACATCTTGAGTTACTGCGATACAGAGCAGTGTTTTCAAGTGGTGACATGTTAGAACTATTTTCAATAGTCAAACGATTCTATCAAGGAGCGATTAGAGGACCTGCTGGACAGCCGCGTTATGCCGGTTGAATGCGAATCAGGCGAAATGCAGTTCAGGTCGTTCGTATAGTTTTGAGCATGACTGTACATCTTGGTTTTGACGGCCAATATTATCAACTTTCCGAATCCACCACTGTCAGCGTAAACACAAGCCACTATATCTTTATTTTGAAGAACCAGGTGTACAAGTTTTCTACACTGATGAAGTTAACTATCAGGCGATGTTGGTGTGACCTTACACTTCAGTTAGTTGTGTAAATGGGTTACAAAACAAAGAAAAGATCGAGTTACTTTAATCTTCTGATAAGTGTTGCACCTTTCCTTCAAGACACTGTCATAGTCTTCTTGTATTTCCTCAGATTGTACAAAAACATAGGTAATTCCTTTGATATGTTTTTTACAGAATTCAAACATTTCTTGAGGTGATACGAAATGATAGTCATCGGTCCGCTGCAAGCTTTCTTTTGTGACAGCTCGCTTTGCTGTACCCCCGACATCACAAGCATTATTCCCATGGCATGAAGGGAAAAAGTGCATTTCTACATCAAACCCAAAACTTTCTTTAAAAGAGGAAATGTTAATAATTTTTTTTGTTTTTTTGTTGACTTGTGCCCCATCCGAATGGAAAATCAGTTTTTTTTATGGAAGGATGCTGCTGTTTAATGTAGTTCGTTAATTTTGGTTCAAAAATGTGCACTGCTGTAGTGTTGTGTTCAAGGTGGTCACTTATGCCACAAAAGGTGTGGCTCATAAGTTTATCTTCATCTTTATAATAGAATACAAATGAATGAATTGTGGCCTGTTTGTCTACAAGTGGTGCCATTGTACTCCATCTTAAGCAACAAAGGAATAATTTTCTGAAAAGTCAGCAAGAACAAAGCATTCATCAGCTACCAAGGTTTGCTTTTTGTCTTTCAATAATTTACTTTTAACTTTTGCAATGAAACAATGTATTTTCAGATTTTCAAGGTTAGCCACCAACACTTCAAGAAACAATTCTCATGATTATATGACTGTCTCCATTTCAGTTCTGTCTTGTGTCACCCATTGCTATATTTTACTTTGTCAGGTATCAAATCGTCTTCTTCAGATTCTTCAAACATGTCAAGTAAGGCTTGTTTGCCTGGACAATCTTCAGATATTCTCTTTATCATACAATTGGAACTGTCAGTATTGCATACGCTAACTTCCAAAAGGTCTTTATAGTCAACTCTAAGATTTACCCACCTATTATCAAATTTAGGTTCTGGTGATACAAACTAACACAAACATTATGGGTGCCAGATGCCTCTGCAACAGTACACCATCTTGGTCTGAACTCGCAAAACTTTGATCTTCCAACTTTAATGTCAGAATTTTCTTTTCTAAATTCAGTGAATAGTTCATTTAAATCACTCAATATTAACATTTTTGGTCTTTGAATCTTATGACCATTTTCTTTCATGGAAACACAGTCTTTTTTGCCCGACATCAAATGGCTGTTATTGTCATCGTCATAATACTTAATTACCTTATTGATTGTGCTTTCATCTACCAAATTAGATGCGCTATTATTTTGTAATGATGGTAAAATTACCTGTTCTTTTACTAATTGGCTTGTTAACTTAAGAATACGTACTGACACATTAAAGTCAGTACTAACTTTTGCTCGACTCTAGGAATTCGGCAGTAAACTGATAATCTTAATTTGATCCTCTGTGTTTGAAGTACTGAATCTAGTTTTCAGTTTTTCTATCAAATCATCAAATTCGGTTGGTGAAGTTTTAGAACTTCCATCGGTTTTAGTACAAATTGTATTTTGTAATGAAACTTCCAAATTCTTTTTGACTTGTAGCTGCCACTTTCTCAATTTTTGTTTCAAGGCACTTGGTCTTTTATCTTGACGTAGTTTTCTAATTTTACTAGCAGGTGATATACCCAGGAATTCACAAGCTGTATCTACGTTTTTAATGGTTGCTAATAAGTCACAAAATTCTGTATTTGAGATTTCACTATCGTTTCTCTTGTGAATTACAAATATCTTAGAATAACATGTTGGACACCATGATTTTCCTGGTATGAAATTGAAGAAAGAGCTTTTATTTTTAGAATAATGATCAAATACACTCCTGGAAATGGAAAAAAGAACACATTGACACCGGTGTGTCAGGCCCACCATACTTGCTCCGGACACTGCGAAAGGGCTGTACAAGCAATGATCACACGCACGGCACAGCGGACACACCAGGAACCGCGGTGTTGGCCGTCGAATGGCGCTAGCTGCGCAGCATTTGTGCACCGCCGACGTCAGTGTCAGCCAGTTTGCCGTGGCATACGGAGCTCCATCGCAGTCTTTAACACTGGTAGCATGCCGCGACAGCGTGGACGTGAACCGTATGTGCAGTTGACGGACTTTGAGCGAGGGCGTATAGTGGGCATGCGGGAGGCCGGGTGGACGTACCGCCGAATTGCTCAACACGTGGGGCGTGAGGTCTCCACAGTACATCGATGTTGTCGCCAGTGGTCGGCGGAAGGTGCACGTGCCCGTCGACCTGGGACCGGACCGCAGCGACGCACGGATGCACGCCAAGACCGTAGGATCCTACGCAGTGCCGTAGGGGACCGCACCGCCACTTACCAGCAAATTAGGGACACTGTTGCTCCTGGGGTATCGGCGAGGACCATTCGCAACCGTCTCCATGAAGCTGGGCTACGGTCCCGCACACCGTTAGGCCGTCTTCCGCTCACGCCCCAACATCGTGCAGCCCGCCTCCAGTGGTGTCGCGACAGGCGTGAATGGAGGGACGAATGGAGACGTGTCGTCTTCAGCGATGAGAGTCGCTTCTGCCTTGTTACCAATGATGGTCGTATGCGTGTTTGGCGCCGTGCAGGTGAGCGCCAAAATCAGGACTGCATTCGACCGAGGCACACAGGGCCAACACCCGGCATCATGGTGTGGGGAGCGATCTCCTACACTGGCCGTACACCACTGGCGATCGTCGAGGGGACACTGAATAGTGTACGGTACATCCAAACCGTCATCGAACCCATCGTTCTACCATTCCTAGACCGGCAAGGGAACTTGCTGTTCCAACAGGACAATGCACGTCCGCATGTATCCCGTGCCACCCAACGTGCTCTAGAAGGTGTAAGTCAACTACCCTGGCCAGCAAGATCTCCGGATCTGTCCCCCATTGAGCATGTTTGGGACTGGATGAAGCGTCGTCTCACGCGGTCTGCACGTCCAGCACGAACGCTGGTCCAACTGAGGCGCCAGGTGGAAATGGCATGGCAAGCCGTTCCACAGGACTACATCCAGCATCTCTACGATCGTCTCCATGGGAGAATAGCAGCCTGCATTGCTGCGAAAGGTGGATATACACTGTACTAGTGCCGACATTGTGCATGCTCTGTTGCCTGTGTCTATGTGCCTGTGGTTCTGTCAGTGTGATCATGTGATGTATCTGACCCCAGGAATGTGTCAATAAAGTTTCCCCTTCCTGGGACAATGAATTCACGGTGTTCTTATTTCAATTTCCAGGAGTGTATTATATCTTTCAGACCTTTTGTTATAGGTTTCTTATGTTTCTCAAAAGGGTCCATGCAAGACTGACCAAAATGGTGATGAAAGCTTTTTAAGTATTCCATTTCATGGTACTTGCATGTTGATTTGACCTCTGGGCCGACTCATAAGTAAAACAACACGTTTTCTTCTTCAATGTAATTTTTGGTTAATGTAATGTCTTTAGGATACACTCAATACACACTTTTAAGACACGCTTCATTAATGATAATACCAACAGAACACTGAGACACAATTTTTCAATGGCATACTTCAAGAACTTCATGCTAAATTAGTGTGAGTAGACAATTGTTGGTGTAAAGGAGAAGACAACAATCAGACTTGTTTAGGATTAAGATGCAATTGTTGGCCTGCTGAAACAATTACCACAGTATTGTTTACACAAATAATCATTAGCTAGTGTAATGTGGTGTGTTACATTATGCTACTGGTGTACTTTATTTGGGTAGCCTACAGATACCGTACATGTTAAAAAACATACGAGGGCCGTTCAGAATGTAACCTCTGGTTGATTTAAAAAAATACACCAAGTTAAATAAAAATATTTTAATATATACCTCTTACAACTACATCTTTGCACTATTTTTCTACATAGTCTCCATAGCGATTGAGGCACTTATCGTATCTCTTCACAAGCTTTGAAATTCCTTCTGCATAAAAATCACCCGCTTGTGCCTGGAGCCAGCCTGTGACCGCATCTTTGAGCTCTTTGTCGTCATCAAACCGCTGTGATCCGAGCCATTTCTTCAAATGCATGAAGAGGTGATAATCACTTGGCGCCAGGTCTGGGCTGTAAGGTGGATGGTTGATAACGTCCCACTTGAAGGACTCAAGAAGGGCAGTTGTTCTGCGAGCAGAGTGAGGACGGGCGTTATCGTGCAAAAAAACGATACCGGAAGTCAGCATACCACGGCGTTTGTTCTGTATAGCCCGTCGTAACTTTTTTATTGTTTCACAGTACACGTCTTGATTAATGGTCGTACCACGTTCCATGAATTCAACCAACAACACCCCTTTGGCATCCCAAAACACCGTTGCCATCAGTTTTCTGGCAGAAAAATCTTGCGAGGCTTTTCTTGGTTTGGTAGGCGAATTTGAATGTGCCCACATCTTTGATTGTTCTTTTGTCTCAGGGTTCATGTACTTAATCCAGGTTTCGTCACCGATCACGATTCTGTTTAACAATGGTTCTCCTTCGTCCTCATAACGTGACAGAAAGTCTAATGCAGAGGCCATTCTTTGAGTTTTGTGGTGGTCGGTAAGAATTTTGGGCACCCATCGTGCACAGAACTTACGGTAACCCGATCTTGCTGTCACTATCTCGTACAAGAGAGTCTTAGAAATCTGTGGAAAACCAGTAGACAACTCCGACATTGAGAAACGTCGATTTTCACGAACTTTTGCATCAACTGTCTGAACGAGTTCGTCAGTCACCAATGATGGTCTACCACTCCTCTCTTCATCATGAACGTTTTCTCGTCCACTTTGAAATAAACGTACCCATTCACGGACAACTCCTTCACTCATAACTCTTGGTCCATACACGGCACAAAGATCACGATGAATAGCTGCTGCAGAATATCCTTTGGCTGTAAAAAACCTTATGACAGCATGCACTTCACATTTGGCGGGGTTTTCTATTGCAGCACACATTTCAAACTGCCACAAAAACTAAACTAGCGCAGGTACGACGTTCACTCGACCACGGCTTGATGCCGACTGACCTGTTGAGTGCGTGAACGCACAGATGGCGTCGCTACTCCCCCCACAACCCGCACTGTGACCAATCGGAGGTTGCTTTCTGAACCGCCCTCGTATTTATGACTCGTGTTTGTAATCTTTTTTCTATACTTCCAGTTGAATCTCAAAGTTGAAATTTATACTTCTGTTATATATCCCAACGGTATATTAGCTGTGAAAGTTTTAGATTTTTATCTGGTCCCCAAACAAAGATATTGCAGGCCAAAAATGAAAACTTAAAAATATCAACTTTTTAAAATAGTATATTTCTTTAGTGTAAGCTGCTCACCATTGATACTCTATCAAAAGTAACTATACTATACAGTGTAATAGCATAAAAATTATTAAAGCGGAGAAATAAATCTTTCTTTGGAAAACTACTGTTCAAAAACTGGGTTTTTGTGGCTGATACCTTTGAAGTAAAATATATTAAAGAATACATTCAGCTAAGTCATAATGACGTTAATTTGTAGCCCAGAGTATGTTGAACTAAATGCATTTGATGTGAAAGGCTTAAGACAATTCACTACTGAATAATTGCAAAACATGTAGATGCTAGTAAATACAGAGAAACGAATGCGATCTGGAACAAATATGGCCACCACTTCAAAATAATTTTTGTGACTACTTAACATTGGGGAATTCACCCAGCAAATATAAAATTTGTCTTAGATGGTCAAGTAACCAGTGCTGGACCACTTGGTATGGATTGTCCCTACTACTAAAATTAATTGTAAGAGGTGCCTAAAAAATTTATTGTTCGCACACTTCTACTACATTAACGACACGGGCAATTCATGCGTGTATTACCAATAATAACAAACGAAAATCTGACTTCTCCATCTGGAGTAATATGTCCAGAGTAGATACTGTTGTAAACAGATATCTGCTTGATTATATGTGGCTACTAACGCCTTAGAATTTTATAATGCATTTTAATGTATGTACACTTAATAAGTTTGTGACAAATTTAGATGTATCCTCGTAAATGAAAGTACGTTTCAATTCTTTTTTTACATATTCCACATCACTGAGAATCATATCACTTACGATCTGTGGAAGGACATTAGCAAAATCTCTCATCATTTTTCCTTAGGAAAAAAAATGTGTATGGTCCATTCTTTTTTATGACATGATCTAAATCCTTTAATATCTATCTACTTAAGATCCATGGAATGAATGTATAATTAGTGCAATGTCCTCTCTAACCTCTCAGCATGTTGGGTGAAATGGTGGAGTCACGAGTTTCTCAATGCTTTTCCTGTGACAGAAAGGAACTAACTGAATTGATGTATATTGTGGACCACTATCTGAAACGAAGCTATTAATGGCTTTCAGATGGGTTCTATGATTGTTGTGGTTGTGTTGGATGCCGTCCTGGTCACATATACACTGCTGTGCAAAACTTAAAGGCGTAAATAACAGTTGGATGTTATGTCACTGACAAGTAACATATCTCGATGAAGTTTAAGCTACACGTAGAAAGAACTGCCACAATATAGTAGAGAAGGTAAATGATATGTGTCCTATTTTACTATTGGAGGGTTCTGGTAAGATCCTCTACGTAAAATATCTCTTTACTGGTTTCCTAACCTCCAACAATGAATCTGCAAGTAGAGGCTACGTTTGCTTGCCTGCAACAAGTACCAAATACAAAATTTCTGATTATTGGGCTACATTTTTTAAAGATGTTAATTAATTAAACTGATAAAAAGGCGACTCCACACATATCATTTGATAATTTAATTAAACAATAATCAAATAATCATGATAAAATCTATTGAAACATTGGTAATAGAAGGTGCAAACCAACTTATTTTAAGGGTTCTGATAAGGGAGCGAAATGGTGCTGCGAGATGTAATAGCGAAGAATTTAACAAACATTCACATTTATTTTATCATTAACACTAACACACACACACACACACAGAAGTTAAAATACAGTTACTTGGAATGCTAGCGCATGCATCGACACATGGCACATTGTAGAGTGCGCCATCTGGAACGACACATGTGGGGCAAGACTACTAAATTACTGGATACGATTAATCAAGATCACACACACCACTATGACATGGGTCACTCACACAACGAAAGAAAGTATTTAGATAAAAGCATTATAATCCACATGGAAGCTCACTGGATCATGGCGTTTTAGAGAACAAAGTCCACATCTAAAATACCGTACAACTGCGTAATTTTGTAAATAAATTTACCAAACCAGAACACATCTACTCCGTCATGAAACTGAGGCTTCAATTCGAACACGACAGGTGTTTACATCGAACTGGAGTCTCATGGTGTAGAAATAAACACACGTGCTGCACCAGGGTATGCGCTACTAAGTCCGCGGAAATGAAATACAAATTGGACGGTAAATTAAATAAAATTTATCACAAGCATTCCACAGAGCACACAACACATTCATACATAATACACTACACTAACTAAAGCTGTACATCACGTGGTGGCAACGCTCTTCCACGCCAAGTTACAGTTGCACAACATCACCGAATAAACGGAATTTTACTGAAATTAACATCGTTCCCTGACTGAATTAGCTGGTGCGGCATGCTTATCAATACCACGCACCAGAGTCACTACCGGGAAGTCAAACAAAGCTCTCATACATTTCAACTCAGCAGGCTGAGATGCTACTCAGAGCATCCGTATTCAGCGCGTTCTACGGCAGAGTAACCTTATTCTCTCTTTCGTCCGGGGTCCACACACGGTGGCCAGAAGAGCCCAGAGAGCGTAATCGGTTTCTGCCTGTACCAACCTCACAATGAGTGCTGACCAGTGGCCAGTAATGCCAACGTAGCAGTATTCGAAACTCGACACACTAGATGGCTACACTGATCTTAACATTCATAGAACCATGCAGCGGTTCACATAAAGCCGTTGCAAAGGTGACAGAAGGAAATACGGAGAGAGACTGGTAGAAGTAACACTTTTATTCAAAGCCAGTAATCTCTGTGAAGTCACCGATATTTACGGTGGTCCCCTATACATTACAACATGTGGGGCATAGTTCTTAATAATGTATGTGATCATTACGGTTGGTAGCTCGCGCTCTTGAATGTTCACCCATGGTGCCCGCAATGTTCGTAAGGAGTTTCTGTGGTATGGCGTTCCATTCCCCCAGCAGCGTGGTTTACAACTGCTGAATGATCGCTGGTGCGTGTCGAAGTGCTGCAATACGCCTTCCCAACGCATCCCATACTTTAACAACAGAAACTGTCTTGTTCGACAGTGCTTCACTTATCCTCATATGACGACAGATAGAAACGCGTAAAGCACCCTGGAGATATTGTCGAGCGCAGTATTATTGGTGGTCAGGGTCCTACGGTGTGGGGAGATATAACGCTGCATGGGATCACAGTACAGTCGCCGGTAAGCGTAACTGTCACACTGTGTTTCTTCGCCACGTACATCTTTTCGGGGTGTTCGTCCGGCCCTGACTTAATTTTTATGTATGACAATACACAACTGCATCGAACTTCGCACAGGAAGGAAGTCTTGGAACGAGGGAATATTTGGTGAATGTGCTGACCTGTAGGTCCCCTCGACTTAAATCCCATCGAGCATGTGTGGAGTGAGTTGGACAAAGATATGGCATCACATACACATGGACCAACGACCGCCCAGCAATTGTCAGCTGCCCTGGTGCAGCAACGGATCGCCCCATCATAATAACTCCTTACTGAACCATGTGGCCAGCATGGGAGCACGTTGCAGAGGTATGCTGCCGTCCGTGGTCGCCACACACATTATCAATTACCACGTCCCTGCTTTTGTAACGTGCAAGGCAGCATCAGATATCGTCAGTTCTCTTCGTCTCACTGCATTTTTCTTTCACTTCCCTTCTGTAATATGCAACAGCAGTTCTTTTTATGTATGGTCCAAGCTTCATCGAGCTAAGTTATTTGTCAGTGAGACGTCATGAGGAAGTTAATTTTACACGATACGAATACTTTCAGTGTTATATTCGCGGAATCGAAGAAATGGCATTTACACGTCAGTTTTTCAAATAACAAAATGAATTAATAATATAATTTACTAACAATACAATGTAATAAACTGACTGAACAGTTAACATACCGTGAGTTGGTTTTGAGGAATCAAAAACCTCTATATAATGATAAATCTATATAGCTGCATGTTGAGCACACTTCTCCAAAACTACTAGACGAATTTTCTTATGGTTTTTGCTGGTAATTTGAGTATAGTGTGAGGCATTGTACACGCGTTATTTCATCAAAACCAAATAACAGGAAAAAGATTCAGCGATTTAAAATTTTATCTAAAGCCGTCGTATCTGTCTGTTTCTCTGTTTCAACACAGTATTCGCCAAAAGTAACAAACGATTATTCATTGGGATTTTCACAGGTACCTTGAGGATATCTAGGAGCTTTGGATACTGTATAGGCTTCATTTCGTCAACACCACATCCATACTAATACACATTTAAAAAAAAGGTTTCGATCACCTCGGTTCCCAGAACTCCTAAATATAGACATAGACACAGTCCCTTTGACTGTTCAGAGACGTCACTAAACCCGCCCAAAGATGTAAACAACCATGCATGAGCAGAGCCTATTAGACGGAGGGGGTCGACAGCCGATCAGTTTTAGTGATTGCACCAGGAAGGAGGAGCACGGTTCGTGTTGTCTGTATTTCAACCATGCATAGACAGTCAATACACGGTTCGATCGCGTCTGCATTGTTAATTTATGCCAGGAAGGGCTCGCCACAAGGGAAGTGTCCAGGCGTCTCGGAGTGAACCAAAGCTTTGTTGCTCGGACATGGAGGATATACAGAGAGACAGGAACTGTCTATGACATGCCTCGCTGAGGCCGCCCAAGGGTTACTACTGCAGTGTATGACCGCTACCTACGGACTACGGCTTGGAGGAACCCTGACAGCAACGCCACCATGTTGAATAATGCTTTTAGTGCAGCCACAGGAGGTCGTGTTTCGACTCAAACTGTGCGCAGTAGGCTGCATAATGCACAAATTCACTCCCGACGTCCAATCTTTGGAACCACAACACCATGTAGCGCAGTACGTATAGATGGGCTCAACAACATGCCGAATGGACCGCTCAGGATTGGCATCATATTCTCTTCAGCGATAAGTGTCGCATTTGCCTTGAACCAGAGAATCGTCGGAGAAGTGTTTGGAGGCAACCCGGTCAGGCTGAACGCCGTAGACACACTGTCCAGCGAGTGCAGCAAGGTGGAGATTCCCTGATGTTATGAGGTGGAAATATGTGAGGCCGACGTACGCCTCTGGTGGCCATGGAAGGCCCGTAACGGCTGTACGATACGTGAATGCCACCCTCCGACCGATAGTGCAACCATATCGGCAGCATATTGTTAAGGCATTCGTCTTCATGTAGGATAATTCGCGCCCCCATCGTGGACTTCTTGTGAATGACTTCCTTCAGGATCACGACATGGCTCGACTAGAGTGGCCAGCATGTTCTCCAGACATCAGCCCTATCGAAGATGCTTGGAATAGTTTGAAAAGGGTTGTTTATGGACGACGTGACCCACCAACCACTCTGAGGGATCTACGCCGAATCGCCGTTGTGGAGTGGGACAATCTGGACCAACAGTGCCTTGATGAACTTGTGGATAGTATGCCACGATGAAAACAGGCATGCATCAATGCAAGAGGACGTGTTACAGGATATTAGAGGTACCAGTGTGTACAGCAGTCTGGAACACCACCCATGAAGGTCTCGCTGTATGGTTGTACAACATTCAATATCTGGTTTTCATGAGCAAGGGTGAAAATGATGTTCATGTTGATCTGTATTCCAGTTTTCTGCACAGGTTCCGGAACTCTCGGAACCGAGATGATGCAAATCTTTTTTCAATGTGTGTATTATAAATGCGAAAGAAACTCTTTGTTTTACGGTTTTATACTGAACATAGTTCGAAGAAATTTGACATGGAGGTAGCTTGAACGCTAAGGAACATCATAGGCTGCTTCAAAAGCTGTGTAGTACGAGATTCTTATTGATTTGAAGAGTATGACGTGAGTCAGTGAAAATCAATTACTCTTTGGAAAATCTATTTATTCTCTGAATTTGGTTCATATTTGTGGAACTGCTTTTATATGTGCTAAGTAATACGTATTAAAGTAATTAAGACAACGTTCATACAACTTTGAGTGCGTTTAATCCATACTTTTACATTATTTGTTGTGCAATGTACACGTTGTATAATTTAGAGCTACTTCAGTAGCACGCTGCGTATATGTGCACTCCTGCCTATGCCCCTCTGTAAGCACTGTTCGACAGAGACGCTGCGGATGCCGACGCATCGTGCATTGAGAGAGCATGGGAGGTGAAAGAGTGGGGCGTACGTCAAGACCTGTGCTTACCCGAATACGCACAACGTTCGTCAGCTGATGTCATTGCACGTACAGTAGCTTACTTATTAATCATAACTCATCATAACAAATCAAACGATACCTAGCTGACCCACAAGTAGCATCTACTCGTAGCTACACTCATATTCAGGAAAAGCAGGGCACCTTGAATGAGTAGAGACAGGACGTTCATGTTCGCAAGAAGTCTGCATAATTATGTTCTGCAAAAAAGATTAGCATTTGAACCATGTCAGCCCGCGGGTTCGACATCTATATCGATATCACGGCGCAGCACCACCTACCTGTAAATTGTGCCTGAGGCTCTCGTTGTAGCTATAAACCGAAGATAGTGGATCAGTGTGACTTGAGCAGGAGCGCAGGATGCCTCGCACACGTATTACACTAACGGTACCAACAGTGAGTTTGAAAGCGGGTGCATTACTAGCAGGAAAGAATGTGGTGTATTCATCCGTGAAATTGCAGCTAATGTGAGATGAAGTGTTACGGCAGTCCAGCGAGTGTGTGCGGAATGATTCACCCAAGGCAGTAGAACAAGACGAGAAGGGTCTGGTCGCACAACCCAGATAATCCCCATCCCCTGCCCGAGGAAATCGACATATCATCCGAATTGTATTCCAGGGCAGATCTGCGTCCTCCTCAGCTCTGGCGCAACAGTTGTACAGTGTAACACATCTTACACTATTGGGGGTGACATGGCCGTATTTTGGTTCGCCGCAGACAGGAGGAGCATCACTGGCTGCATTTGTTCATGACATACAGCACCAACTCAAGCCCTTATGGTGTGGGGTGCTATTGGGTTCAACCATAAATCCATGGCACTGTAACCAGTGTGATCTACGTGAATGACGTTCATTGAACCATAGCCAAACCCTTCCTGCACAACATCCCAAAAGGCATTCTTCAGCAAGACAATGCACGACCACATTTTGGTGCTCGAACACGTGCATTCTTGGTGTCACAGGACGTCAGCCTTTTCCCGCGTCCGCCAGATCTCGAGACTTGTTGCCAAACGAAAATGCGTGGAATATGGTGAAACGAAGGGTGTAGTGCTGTGACCCAACACCAACAACCACCACATTTGAATTTTGGAGCCAGGTGAATACAGAATGGATGGCTGTACCACAGGACGCCATTCACGCCTTGTACACATAAATGCCATCACGCATAGAAAAAGTTGTCATGGCCCAAGGAGGACTCTGTGCCTACCAGGCAACAGGACATATGCTGAACCGAGGTGATTGAAATGCTTATCATTTCTGCAGAACATGCTAATGTACATGTCCTGTGAATATGAAGGTACAATCTCTAGTCGTTCAAGGTGTTAGGTTTTTTATGAATATGAGTGCACATAATAAATTCTAAACTAAATGGTAACAATAGAGCTTATTTTTTATTATATGTAGTCGTAACTAAAGTATAATTAATAGTTTATGTCTCTACAAGATACAAAAACTATTTACTACGAAACTGTTGCTTTGCAGCATAGAATTTATTTGCTTTGGCAGCCTGTGGAACACTGGTGTTTACAAGACTATCCACTCAGCAAACCGTACCAGTACAAAGCAAGTTCTTTAATGCCTAACAATGGCATTCCCGGTATGATTCCTTTGAACAGGGCAAAGCCGATTCCCTTTTCCATCCTTTCGTTACCGGAGCTAGTACTCCATCTCTAATCACCTCGCTGTCCTTGGGACATCATTTTGCGCGTTGGTATGGTGATATCATCAGCGATGTTTTTCCTCCTGATGGGTAATAAAAGTCATCTAAACAGACTTCAGGAGATCGCAGAAATGTAACAGATGCAGGTGCCGCAAAATTGTTCAAATGGCTCTGATCACTATGGGACTTAACTTCGGAGGTCATAAATCTCCTAAAACTTAGAACTACTGAAACCTAACTAACCTAAGGACATCACACACATCCATGCCCGAGGCAAGATTCGAACCTGCGACCGTAGCGGTCGCGCGTTTCCGGACTGTAGCGCCTAGAACTGCTCGGCCACCCAGCCGGCACGCAGGTGTCGCACGAATGTATTGACGAATGTTATCTGATCGAGCTAGGGAAATCGATTACAAGGTTTACAGCTGCTAGACCAACAACTTCGAAGAGTGCACAAGAGTTTGTTGGATAAACGCTCTTCAGGATCTCGCTGGTAACCTCTTTCCAGATCTCCCACGTAGGCCGTTGGTTTTCGCTATAATTACGTGTGATCACCCATCTCTTAGGTCACTCCACTTATTAAATAATATTTTTTTAAATTCGTTTTATTTATTAACTCGACAGGAGCGATCCATTCACTAGCGTATTTGTCATAGAACCAAGTGAAACCTCTCGGAAGCCTAGGTCGGAAATTCGGAGTTGGGGAAAGTTTTAATTTAATTCGGAGACAATATATCACTGTATTTTTCAGTAACTGTTTCCGTGTGGTAGAAAAAAAAGTCGATATTGTATCTTCAGTTCTGTACCAAGAATACCCAGAAAGGAAGTCTCCAACAAACTCAAAGATTGGTAGGTGATTCATTGTGGATGACGAATAGGCGAATCAAAATAACTAATCTAATTCCTTCTTCCAAGAACTTCAAACATAATTACACTGTAAGCTTTACATGGGACAGGTCGCAGGGCCAATCATAGTTCAGCGAATCTGTCACACCTCTATGAGTCGAACTGCGTCATCGTTGTATACTGTGTTGTTGGTGCTTCCAATTTTCCGAGGGTCGTCGCCATATCCACATATAATAATGCTGTGAGCGACCGCCCCTCTTCAACGAAGCATGGAGTACTACATGCAGCACTTTATCGAAAATATATGCTCTGCAATTATGGAGTAATATATACACTCCTGGAAATGGAAAAAAGAACACATTGACACCGGTGTGTGAGACCCACCATACTTGCTCCGGACACTGCGAGAGGGCTGTACAAGCAATGATCACACGCACGGCACAGCGGACACACCAGGAACCGCGCTGTTGGCCGTCGAATGGCGCAGCATTTGCGCACCGCCGCCGTCAGTGTCAGCCAGTTTGCCGTGGCATACGGAGCTCCATCGCAGTCTTTAACACTGGTAGCATGCCGCGACAGCGTGGACGTGAACCGTATGTGCAGTTGACGGACTTTGAGCGAGGGCGTATAGTGGGCATGCGGGAGGCCGGGTGGATGTACCGCCGAATTGCTCAACACGTGGGGCGTGAGGTCTCCACAGCAAATCGATGTTGTCGCCAGTGGTCGGCGGAAGGTGCACGTGCCCGTCGACCTGGGACCGGACCGCAGCGACGCACGGATGCACGCCAAGACCGTAGGATCCTACGCAGTGCCGTAGGGGACCGCACCGCCACTTCCCAGCAAATTAGGGACACTGTTGCTCCTGGGGTATCGGCGAGGACCATTCGCAACCGTCTCCATGAAGCTGGGCTACGGTCCCGCACACCGTTAGGCCGTCTTCCGCTCACGCCTCAACATCGTGCAGCCCACCTCCAGTAGTGTCGCGACAGGCGTGAATGGAGGGACGAATGGAGACGTGTCGTCTTCAGCGATGAGAGTCGCTTCTGCCTTTGTGCCAATGATGGTCGTATGCGTGTTTGGCGCCGTGCAGGTGAGCGCCACAATCAGGACTGCATACGACCGAGGCACACAGGGCCAACACCCGGCATCATGGTGTGGGGAGCGATCTCCTACACTGGCCGTACACCACTGGTGATCGTCGAGGGGACACTGAATAGTGCACGGTACATCCAAACCGTCATCGAACCCATCGTTCTACCATTCCTAGACCAGCAAGGGAACTTGCTGCTCCAACAGGACAATGCACGTCCGCATGTATCCCGTGCCACCCAACGTGCTCTAGAAGGTGTAAGTCAACTACCCTGGCCAGCAAGATCTCCGGATCTGTCCCCCATTGAGCATGTTTGGGACTGGATGAAGCGTCGTCTCACGCGGTCTGCACGTCCAGCACGAACGCTGGTCCAACTGAGGCGCCAGGTGGAAATGGCATGGCAAGCCGTTCCACAGGACTACATCCAGCATCTCTACGATCGTCTCCATGGGAGAATAGCAGCCTGCATTGCTGCGAAAGGTGGATATACACTGTACTAGTGCCGACATTGTGCATGCTCTGTTGCCTGTGTCTATGTGCCTGTGGTTCTGTCAGTGTGATCATGTGATGTATCTGACCCCAGGAATGTGTCAATAAAGTTTCCCCTTCCTGGGACAATGAATTCACGGTGTTCTTATTTCAATTTCCAGGAGTATATATATATATATATATATATATATATATATATATATATATATATATATATATATCCTACAAACACTCATTTGTTAGGAAGTGAACGAGCTACTCTCAACAACCCCAGCAAACTTAGGGAGCTTTCTCACATGTGACTAAGAGCAAAAGAAACCTTATTCAGACCTACTGCTGCATTTCACAATCGTTCATCTGAACTACTCACATGACTTATCTTTCCTTAATTATACCTGCATAAATTACTATCCGGTGAACATTTAGACACTGACAAACCGATGCAGTCGGCTGTCATATTTAGGAATCAGTACGAGGTGGTGTGCAGTTACAGCAGACTGACTTTTTAGTCTTGTTCGCTTCGGAACAGAAGGAATGAATATTATTACTTGCATGGTTAGTCTCATCGAAAATTTTCTGCCGTGCTCAAGCACGTGCAGTGCAATCTTTTACTGATTTGTTTGACTGATGGGGCTGCTAAATGCTATACCACCTACTGCACTCCCCTGACTTAAGCCCTCGTGAGTTCAACTCGATTTCTAAACTGAAAGAAGCATTCGCTTCAGAACTGCTACAAATTCTTTGGGCAGTAGACATCGCCCCTTTAACTGTGAACACAACTGGCACTGCTAAGAGTATCCTACGACTTCTACATCGCTGGGAACGGGTTATACACAATGCTGGTGACTACTTTGAAGGTCAGTAAATCTTTCAAACACGTATCTATTTTGTACGAGATGTAAATAAATTGTTGCCACTAGTAATGTTCGAGCCCTCATACGTAGCCAGACGGTCCAACACGTTCTGCTGCTCTTTTCAAACGAAGTAATCTCTCTGGCGAACACTTCTCGTCTCAGACCCAGTCTTACAAAGAATATATCGATGTTATAGAAACTGAGTACATGCATGAAATTCGCAACTTCATTCACATTTATAATTAAAATTTCCTTAAAATCGTCATGGTTAATAGGACAGTCGACCCCTTGCACGCGCCCTTCGACTCCTTCAAGTTGAGTCCGGTTTCTGTGAAATATGAAAAAACCTTTCACTGCCTGTATTTTAGCTCTGCTGCAGGAACACTTCTGAGTTCAAACAATTCCGCTGCCCACCAAACTCCCCAGTTATGATCATTATTAAGCATATCTGGAATGCCTTGCAACGTACTGTTCAGGAAAGCTCATCACATCGTAATCTTGCCAATTTATGGACAACCCTGCAGGTCTCATGGCATCAGTTCCCTCCAGCACTACTTCAGACAGCCGAGTCCTTGCCACGTCGTGTTTCGGCACTTCTGCGTGCTCGTGGGGGCCTTTCACGCTATTAGGCAGGCGTACCAGTTTCTTTCACTCTTCAGTGTGTAACACAACCTCTGTCTTCTGTGTCCCAGAATTTATTACTTTTCTTTGTCTCTGAATAAAATAGTGCGATTCTGTTCGAATGAGAAAATTTTTGGGAAAATTTTTAAATGCACTGAGGAAGGTAGAATGAAGCAGCTCGTACCCCACTTTTAAGTCACAGTCTTTTAAATAAACAGAAATATACACTAACGGAAATAAGAATTACAACACCAAAAAAAAAAATTATGTAATCAAATTTCGGGAATCCATTTGTGTAGGCAATATATTTAAGTGATTAACATTGCAAGGTTACAATTCAGTGTAATTGAGGCATAAGTCATTGCAGATGTGAAATGCCGGTACATTAATAACAGATGTAAACGTCAGAATGTTATATCAAAGTATGCAAACGTCCATTCCTTATGTTGAACAGGTTCCTGATGTCAATTGTTGGATGGAAACCCCGCCTGTTGCACTTGGTCGGTCAATGCAGAGGCGGTTAACGCTGGTTGAGGATGACGCTGGAGTTTTCGTCCGATGATGTCCCATATGTGCTCGATTGAGACAGGTCTGACTGTCGAGCAAGCCAAGGTAACATGGCGACATTCTATAGACCACGTTGGGTTGCAACAGCTATATGCTGCCGAGAGTTATCGTGTTGGAATAAATCCCCTTGAATACTGTTTGTGAATAACAGGACAACAGTCCAAATCACCAGACTGACTTACAAATCTGTACTCAAGGAGTGTGGGATAACCACGATACTCCTGCTGTCGTACGAAATCGCACTCAAGACCACAACTCCGGGTGTAGTCCAGTGTGTCTAGCACGGAAACATGTTGGTTGTAGGCCATCAACTGGCCTCCTAACCAATGCATTGCCATCACTGGCATCGAGGGAGAGCCATCTCTCATCAGAAAACGCAACAGACTTTCACCCTGCCCTCCAATCAGCTCTCATTTGACACCACTGAAGTCGCAAATGGCTATAGTTTGGTGTCAGTGGAATGCATGCTGCATTGTGTCTCGCTCGGAGTTGTTCTTGACGTCACTGGTTTGTAACGGTTCGTAGGGTCACAGTGGTGTCAACTTCTCCTTAAATTACTGCTACAGATGCAATAAGATGCCCCAGAGCCATACACCAGACAGAATAGTCTTCCCCTTCGGTAGTGCCACGTGGCCATTTGGAGCCCTGTCTTCTTGCTACCGTACACTCTCGTGACCACCGCTGCCGGCAGTCATGTACAGCAGCTACATTCCTGCCAAGACTGTCTGTAGTATCGTAGGAGGAACATCCATCTTCTTGTAGCCCTATTACACGACCTCGTTTGTTCAAACTCAGTGAGGTGTTGATAATGGTGTCTTTGTTGTGTGAAAGGCATTTTTTGGGTAACATCAACCTACCCCGTTCAATCTCAAAGGCAAATAGCTCTCACGGCTGCTGCAGCGTATTTCTAAAGCAAACTTCATATGCATCCTCATAGTGGCACTGACTTTTCCGACAGAGAATTCGTATTTTTTATACTTTGATAGGAGCGCTTTTCCTCTAATTGCCTTCTTTTCTCCCCTACAGCAATGCATTTAAGTCATACGAAAAGAAATTTATTTTTCAGTAAATTTAAATAGTTTATATATTTGCAATTGAAATAATGCAAATATACAGGGTGGCATGTCAAGCATTGATTCACAAAATCGTCTTCGCTGCTCAAAATCACGATCATACAGCTTTTGCGTGATCATAATTTTGTATGGGTGAAACTGTAACTCACGGCTTAAAATACGCTGCAACGAACTACGGCTGAGGCCTAAAGTTTGAGCACGACGCCTAGTGGAACGACGCGGGCTTTGCAGCACTGACGCTCTAACATCATCAATGTTCTGTGGAGTAACTGCCGTACGTGTACGCCCTGTAGATTTACCACTTTTGACAGACCCTGTTGTCCGGAATGCAGTCACCCAACGTGATATGGATCTGCGATCTGGAATGGGTCCATCACGCGCTACACCAAAACGTTGTCGAAACAATCGTTGCACAGTAATAAACGATTCATCATTTCTGAAAAACTGTTCCACAGCAAAAACACGATGCTCGACCGTCCACTGCGCCATCTCGTGGCAAACTGGGTGTAATGGCCGACTTGCAGACGGCCGGCAGTGGTCCCCCCTCCTCACCTTTCAATGGTACTACGCAGTTCAAATCCGACCATCCTTTTTGGGCCACCCAGTACTTTTACGTTCCAAAAAAATTTACATCTGCTTTAGTACTACAACGTAAAGTTCCCAGATGATACTTCATTGTATAAACTACTTTTCTGCCTTACAAAAGATGTTACTTGCGTATGTTACATGTGCAAGCAGGATAACTTCAAATCACTTCGTGTTCATAGACGAAAATTCTATCAAGCCCACCGTAGACGACATCAAATGCAATAGGGAAAACAAAAATCGATTTGCTTCAGTTGTCTAAGCAAGAGGAAGTGTTTAACACTCATTCCTCTGACCCTGTACTGTAGGTTAGTTACACTACGACGATCCTTGTGTTGGGTATTAGTAATGGTCCCTAACCCAACGGCTATCCAGAATACTTGATCCTACCTTTTTATCACTAATAGAACCCGAGGTATGAGCACCGGAAAATCCAGTTATTATGCGCGGCGTTTTGAACTATATTAGGTACGCGTGGTGTCGGGTGCATACCGATTACCGCCACGCCGGACGAGGCGTCCTGTTCTAGATGCAACAGAACTTCAAAGTTTATTTTGGAAGACCAAGTAACTTGACGCTATTCTTCATCACAGTCATCAGTTCCTAGTAAACGACGGCTGGAGTGCTCTAGCTGTAGTTCTTTTCATTGACTGTAGCAATCCGCTACTCGTTCGTGGAGTCATTCGAGAACTGCACTATGAGCGTATTCTTCCTTAGAAAATCTCTTTCCCTCGAGCTGTTGTTTCAAAGTAACAGCATAATTCCAAATCCGGACTTACAGCTCAAATTGTTGGCAGCATTTCTCTACAAAACACTAGAGGCAAGCGAGATTGGAATACACCCACCAGATAATGGAAGATACGAACTGTACAACCCATACCGCTCTCGAGAGCGGTGCCGAAGACAGAAATGTATGGCGGACTACTGCTAACCAACCTGACGGTGGAAGACCGTAGAATTAGGAAGATTGTGATCGATCTATTATCCGTGATGCAGGTGCAGTGTGTGTGTGTGTGTGTGAAACCCGTTACATTCTTCTGACAATGCACTACTCTTGCAAAATGGTCTTAGCGTGCAACGGCATACGGCATGCGTAACTTAATTTCTGAGTGCTACACATACGAAGCTGGAGTGGGACGTCACTTTGGCTACTTGCATCATAAAACCAAAATTTAGGACTAATGCACTGAAGAGCCAAAGACACTGGTACAGCTGCCTAATACCGTGTAGGGGCCCGCAGAAGTGCCACAGCAACGACGTGGCCTGAGCTCGACTAATGTCTGAAGTAATACTGGAGCGAATTGACACCAAGAATCCTGCAGGACTATCCATAAATCCAGAAGAGTACGAGGGGTAGGAGACTTCTTCTGAATAGCATGTTGCAAGGCATCCCAGATATGCTCAATAATATTCATTTGTGCGGAGTTTGGCGGCCAGCGGAAGTGTTTAAATCCAGAAGAGTGTTCCTGGAGCCACTCTGTACCAATTCTGGACGTTCTGAGTGTTGCATTGTCCAGGTGGAATTGCCCAAGTCTGTCGGAATGCACAAAGGACATAACTGGATTCAGATGACTAGACAGGATGCTTACGTACGTGTCACCTGCCAGAGTCGTATCTAGATGTATCAAAGGGTCCCACACAACTCCAACTGCACATGCCCCACACCTATACAGAGTTCGCTGCCGACATGCACGGCCAACGACTTCATGAGGTTGCCTCCATACCCGTACATGTCCATCTAGTCGATAAAATTTGAAGCGAGAATCGTCCGACGAGGCAACATGTCTCCAGTCATCAACAGTCCAATGTCGTTGTTGGCGGGCCCACACGGTAAAGCTTTGCGTCGTGCAGTCATCAAGGGTATACGAGTGGGCCTCCGGCTCAGAAAGCCCATATCGATGATGTTTCGTTGAATGACTCTCACGATAACATTTTTTGATGGTCCATCACTGAAATGTGCAGCAATTTACGGAAGGGTTGCACTGTTGCAACGTTGAACGACTCTCCGCAGTCGTCTTTGGCCTGTTCTTGCAGGATCTTTTTCCGACCGCAGCGATGTCGGTTATTTGATGTTTTACCGGATTCCTGATAGTTACGGTGCATTCGTGAAATGGTCCTACTGGAAAATCCCTATTTCATCGCTACCTAGGAGATGATGTGTCCCACGCTCGTGCACCGACTATTACACCACGTTCATACTTGCATAAATCTTTATAATCTGAATTGTGGCAGCAATAACCGATCTAACAACAGTGCCAGAGATTTGTTGTCGACTGCAGCGCCGTATTCTGCCTGTTTACAAATCTATGTATTTGAGTACGCATGCCTATACCAGTTTCCTTTGCGCTTCAGTGTACAATAACGTGCAGTGTCAGCACCAATAAATCTTGGACCTAAAAGGGGCGATGGTTCTGCTTAATCAATGGAATAAATTTCTGGAATCACTCTGCTCGATTAGGGTAACGCACAGAACGCTAGCTTGCAAGACGGAGCGGAACCGGACCCATATCGAATGCACGCAGTGGACCGAATACGGTCGGATTGTACGCCCACCAGCCTGAATGTGGCTTTAGGTGCCTTTCCACGTTCTTTTATCAAATAATGAGCTGGTCCCCAAGTTTCACGTCAGAGAATTCTCTGCATAAACATTTAAAATTCTAAAACACACGGAGCAACCGGTTACAGACGGATGGCGCACACGACGTTCGTCTTCTTGGTTACCTTGGCATTACAGCGTCAGGAACGGCACTTAGCCCCAAAAGTAAATGATAAAAAGTAAAAACTCTCAAATACCGTAAAAAGCTGAAAACTTACTAGATGGGGCATACGCTAGGAACAGAAAAGTCTGCAATCATTTTCGATACTGTCTAGATCGCTTAGGCACAGTGTAATTGATACACACACTGAAAGTTCTTTACAAGTTCTGCTTTATCATCTGATGAATTAAGCAGCCAAAACAACGTAAAAAGTAAATGTAATGAGTGGAATCTAATGCATTAATTAAAGGTTGCCCCCCTTCGTCGACTGTTTATGCTCTGAAATAAGGATGCACTATACTGTTCACACACCTGTCTGGAATTACGGCTTCATATGAGAAAAAGATCCGGTAACTCGTGTTGCACTAACTGCACCCCACACAGTTGTTACAGAGCATGCAGAGTCTAGCGCTCAATGTTTTATACCTTGCATACGCCATATTACCGCCGTCTGTATATTTGCCTACCCCCTACCCCATGCTTTTGTCACCTCAGTGTATCTGAACTGACCATTCCTTAAACTACTGTTGGTTTTGAAGATTTCAGTTTGAGTGCGTGTACAGTTCTGTCTTCAGATGCCATTGAAACACTAGCGTGAGGTCCTAAACGACGCTACGGTGTTGCCGGACTTGTTTCCAAAACCTTCGCAGCTTCTCTGGTGGTGATAATACCAACAGGTCGGTTGCCATAGCCGGCGGAACGCACCAGAACCCCTCCTGGAACACTGTACACAGCGCATGCGCTGTACTTCTGACACCTTGTATCCACCTGGATACTGATCCCTCAGTGGGACATGTGTCGCATATTCTGCGGGTACATCTCTTGCGTCGGAGCCCATAGTTTACGATATAAATTCCCATCAACGTTTTCCAGGAACGCTGGATTATTTACTCTTTACAGTTCTTTAGTAACTCTCGTAGTCATCATCATATTCCATATTTTCCATTGCATCTGCAAGTAACTCCCCTTTGTATGGTATGAAAGATAGTTAAAAACCCACATGCGGATACTTGTCAATATTGACAAATTACAGGGACTGGACAAAAATATGGTAGCAAGAGAAGCACAACACATTGCTTCTCTTAATACAAGATAGGAAAGCCATTGGCCTTCCAACCGCTTAAAGTGGTCTATGATTGGGTAAATACAGGTCCTGTTTAGTTGTCAAGCTACTCGTTTACTACTTCTTGCAACAAAATAGTGGCAAGGTCAGGTAACGATGATGGACTTAAAGCGATTACACATACTTTTCAGCAAAGTAGACCGTAAAAGCTCATTCATATGTAAATCTGGTAATCTGGCCTGGGTAGACGCGACATTTTATCCTCGTACTCACTAAACCAGTCCTGGACGCAGCTAGCTGTGTGAAAGCGACAGTCTTGTGCTGAAACAGAGCCCCATCACTGGAGAACAAAACGTGTACCTATGCTGCCTATGGACCTGACCACCTGAAATCTCGGCCAGATGTTGGAAACAATGTGAATCAATGCCGATCCGACCAAATGATTTTTTATCTATAGCCTCGCCGACCAGGTTTCATGGTTTCAACAACACGCTGTCCTTTTTATTGGCATTTGCGACACTGATGAGCACTTTTAAAATTACAGATCTTGCGCGATTCACAGTTTATGGAGGACTTGATGCTGACAGGGTTCGTGACCGCGAAGTTTAATTCCGAAGTGTCTTTTGCAGGTGCTGTCCTCTTATTTTCCCTCACAGTGTTCTTCAATCTCCGTCTGTCACGGTCACTCAACACACCATTTCTACCCCGTTGTGATTTACTGGATGGAGATTTTCTGCTTCCCTGTAGTCGGTATAGATCTTCGACGCGTTGCGTGTTGAAACACCAAACACTTGGGCTGATTTTATAAAGGCGCCTTTCTTGGTCAACAGCGCCACCTGCGGGCTTGGTTAGCATCTGCTTTTATGTTCAAGCATTTCTCGCGATGTTTCAATATTTTTAGCAACCCCTGTATCAGTTTACAAAGTCATGGTTTCAAAATATTAACGCCAATCATTTGTAGCAGAATGGAAGAGTTATTGGGGTCCGATATCGGGAAAACCAATTTGGATTCCGGAAGATGTGGGATCACGCAGGCAATACTAACCCCAAAAATTTGTTCAAGAGAGGGCAAGATACGTCTACAGTGTCTGTACACAAAGATAAAGCTTCTGACACTGTTGAAATCTTGAAGGTGTGAAAATAGATAGAATTGAAGGTTATTCCCTACAAGAACAGAAATCTCACTGCAGTAATAATGGTCGAAGGTCGTTAAAGGGAACCTGTGGTTGACAACAATGTGAGAGAGGGTTATTCAGTCTGTGCATCGCCGGGGCAGTACAGTAAGCTAAGAAGGAATTGTGGAAAGAAATTAATGGTCATTCAGAAGAAATGAAAGGTTTGATGGTTTGCCAATGTGATAGTAATAGTAAGAAAAACAGAACGATTTGGAAGAGTAGTAGAACGGAACGATCAATGTCTTGAAATGCAGTTAAGAGATGAACATTAACAAACGTAAACTAAAGGTAATGGAATACAGAAAAAGTAAATCTACTGGTACTGACAAAATTAGATTAGGAATGAGATATGAGAAGTAGAAGATGAATTCTGCTATTTGGCCAAACCAGAGAGGATATAAAATGGAGTCTGGTTATGGCAAAAGAAAACATTTCTGAAAAAAAGTCAAATATTTCAAATACTTATCAGGAATGAATTTAATTGTTAAAATGTATTTTGGAAAAATATTTTTTTTTGCTTGTAATATTGTAACTGAAGCTTCTGTAATATACCACTATAGCAGAAGGCTGAATACTGGATGGGTAATTAATGAGGACGTACAAAATCGAACGGGGTAGGAA
Source organism: Schistocerca serialis cubense (assembly GCF_023864345.2). Taxonomy (NCBI): domain Eukaryota; kingdom Metazoa; phylum Arthropoda; class Insecta; order Orthoptera; family Acrididae; genus Schistocerca; species Schistocerca serialis. Next base: position 195,521,713 of record NC_064638.1, on the reverse strand, counting down.
AGAAAGTTATGCCACAAGTAAGAGTTAGTTGATAGGGCAAAAACTGGGGAACCAAGGGATAATGTATGTGTTAATGAAACGATGTTTGCGAAGTAAAAACAGTAGAGGTAGGCCGAGGCATAAATGTAGTAACCAGTTTCGAATGGATGTAAGCTATGGTAGTTATGTACAGGTAGATACGTTTGCACCAGAGAGGCTTTAGTGGAGCACTGCGTCATACCATTATTCCATCTGTATACCAAAACAACAAATTTGTACATGATGTGATCATCAATTTGTTTTATCGGTCTGCATAAAACATTGGATAATTAAGTTAGTACTGACAGGGTTTGGAGGAAGAATCAAGAATAATTTTTCGTTATGATTAACTGGGCTGTGTTGTCGTATCTAATTATAACTATCCACGTGACTGAAAGCGACTATCTACGATTAAATGTTTATGAGGGTGGATCTCGGAAAGTCGGGTGCTACACGTCGTCTGACATTTGGAGGTGCTGAAAGCTGAGAGTTCTCACGCAGGCGGCGGTAAGGATGTCGGAGCTCGTTCCGTGGTTGTGCCTGTGAGCGGCGCTCCATGCCGTTAGGGATCTCGTTAGACGAAACTCCCAACTACTGCCAGTCATCACACAAGCTCGCCGGTTCGACGAACGTTTTCGCGAGTGCTAGATGCACGTGACTTCTTCTTCGTAGCAGGCTGAAGGCATGTAGTCCTCGAACTTTTTTCATTGCCTTTGGTAAGTGAGAATGTAATGACGTTCGCGGCAGGTTCAGGAACACTGTATTGAGTGGTACTTAAGATAGGTAAATAAATCAGTGAAATCAATGTGAAGTGAAGTAGAAATTAAAAAATAAATGAAAAACTTCGTATAGTTCAGAAGAATTACACACTGGCAAGCAGCGGGCAGAGTGGCCGTGGCAACAGCCAGCGCTTGCAAGTCAGCAAGTTCAGGAGAAGCCATCGACCTCCCCACATAAGCGGAAGCTGTCGATTCAGCCGTCAGGGCATCGCCCGAACGGCTCACGTGTTTCTCAATCTACATCTACATCTACATTTATAATCCGCAAGCCACCCAACGGTGTGTGACGGAGGGCACTTTACGTGCCACTGTCATTACCTCCCTTTTCTCTTCCAGTCGCGTATGGTTCGGGGGGAAGAACGACTGTCTGAAAGCCTCCATGCGCGCTCGAATCTCTCTAATTTTACATTCGTGATCTCCTCGGGAGGTATAAGTAGGGGGAAGCAATATATTCGATACCTCATCCAGAAACGCACCCTCTCGAAACCTGGCGAGCAAGCTACACCGCGATGCAGAGCGCCTCTCTTGCAGAGTCTGCCACTTGAGTTTGCTAAACATCTCCGTAACGCTATCACGGTTACCAAATAACACTGTGACGAAAAGCGCCGCTCTTCTTTGGATCTTCTCTATCCCCTCCGCCAACCCGATCTGGTACGGGTCCCACACTGATCAGCAATACTCAAGTATAGGTCGAACGAGTGTTTTGTAAGCCACCTCTTTTGTTGATGGACTACATTTTCTAAGGACTCTCCCAATGAATCTCAACCTGGCACCCTCCTTACCAACAATTAGTTTTATGTGATCATTCCACTTCAAATCGTTCCGCACGCATACTCCCACATATTTTACAGAAGTAACTGTTACCAGTGTTTGTTCCGCTATCATATAATCATACAATAAAGGCTCCTTGTTTCTATGTATTCGCAATACATTACATTTATCTATGTTAAGGGTCAGTTGCCACTCCCTGCACCAAGTGCCAATCCGCTGCAGATCTTCCTGCATATCGCTACTATTTTCTAATGCTGCAACTTCTCTGTATACTACAGCATCATCCGCAAAAAGCCGCATGAAACTTCCGACACTATCTACTACGTCATTTATACAGGGTTATTACAAATGATTGAAGCGATTTCACAGCTCTACAATAACTTTATTATTTGAGATATTTTCACAATGCTTTGCACACACATACAAAAACTCAAAAAGATTTTTTAGGCATTCACAAATGTTCGATATGTGCCCCTTTAGTCATTCGGCAGACATCAAGCTGATAATCAAGTTCCTCCCCCACTCGGCGCAGCATGTCCCCATCAATGAGTTCGAAAGCATCGTTAATGCGAGCTCGCAGTTCTGGCACGTTTCTTGGTAGAGGAGGTTTAAACACTGAATCTTTCATATAACCCCACAGAAAGAAATCGCATGGGGTTAAGTCGGGAGAGCGTGGACGCCATGACATGAATTGCTGATCATGATCTCCAACACGACCGATCCATCGGTTTTCCAATCTCCTGTTTAAGAAATGCCGAACATCATGATGGAAGTGCGGTGGAGCACCATCCTGTTGAAAGATGATGTCGGCGCTGTCGGTCACCAGTTGTGGCACGAGCCAATTTTCCAGCATGTCCAGATACACGTGTCCTGTAACGTTTTTTTCGCAGAATAAAAAGGGGCCGTAAACTTTAAACAGTGAGATTGCACAAAACACGTTAGCTTTTGGTGAATTGCGAATTTGCTGCACGAATGCGTGAAAATTCTCTACCGTCCAGATTCCCACACTGTGTCTGTTCACTTCACCATTAAGAAAAAATGTTACTTCATCACTGAAAACAAGTTTCGCACTGAACGCATCCTCTTCCATGAGCTGTTGCAACCGCGCCGAAAATTCAAAGCGTTTGACTTTGTCATCGGGTGTCAGGGCTTGTAGCAATTGTAAACGGTAAGGCTTCTGCTTTAGCCTTTTCCGTAAGATTTTCCAAACCTTCGGCTGTGGTACGTTTAGCTCCCTGCTCGCTTTATTCGTCGACTTCCGCGGGCTACGCGTGAAACTTGCCCGCACGCGTTCAACCGTTTCTTCGCTCACTGCAGGCCGACCCGTTGATTTCCCCTTACAGAGGCATCCAGATGCTTTAAACTGCGCATACCATCGCCGAATGGAGTTAGCAGTTGGTGGATCTTTGTTGAACTTCGTCCTGAAGTGTCGTTGCACTGTTATGACTGACTGATGTGAGTGCATTTCAGGCACGACATACGCTTTCTCGGCTCCTGTCGCCATTTTGTCTCACTGCACTCTCGTGCGCTCTGGCAGCAGAAACCTGAAGTGCGGCTTCAGCCGAACAAAACTTTATGAGTTTTTCTACGTATCTGTAGTGTGTCGTGACCATATGTCAATGAATGGAGCTACAGTGAATTTATGAAATCGCTTCAATCATTTGTAATGGCCCTGTATATATTGTGAAAAGCAATGGTCCCATAACACTCCCCTGTGGCACGACAGGGGTTACTTTAACGTCTGTAGACGTCTCTCCATTGATAAAAACATGCTGTGTTCTGTTTGCTAAAAACTCTTCAATCCAGCCACACAGCTGGTCTGATATTCCGTAGGCTCTTACTTTGTTTATCAGGCGACAGTGAGGAACTGTATCGAACATGTGATCAAAGGCCCTCGCCTACATTCCAGGAGCCAATGACCGACGTTAAGAAGATTCTTCGAGAAGCTTTTCAACGTGACAGAAGAGGTAATGACCGTGAAGTCGTTCACCTCCAGCGAACTGAAGTGAATAAATACGCGAGACCCAGTGGGCCCGACAAGAGGAGTAGTTTTCAGTTCAGTTTTGGAGCTGAAGACCGTCATGCAGAAAGAGACTACATCGTACAGAGAAGCACCAAGTCCGCCGCTGTGATGGAATAGCAAGCCGCAGCCCCGCCGCCAGAAGACAGAAGGTATTTTAAGACTGATTTTTACGTACCCGGGTGACTCGTGAGGACGGGAAGGAGACGGCCTCACATCAGCAGTCACCTGTGAGCTGAGATGAACATCGGACAGCCGAAGACTGGCAAGCTGGGGGTCCATTGTTCGAGTCCGGGACACTGGCCTTCCCCCGCCGCGCCGCTCCGCTGGCCGACGTACAAGACTGACATACGCGGCCGCTTAGAGAAGAGAAACACTGGGACGCCACATCCAAGGTATCACCATCGGATGCACGACTTAGTTTCCAATAATTAAACGGGCCATCGCACGAGGCGCGTCTCCAGTCAACTGGGCGAGACGGCGACACGAGATACACACCGCCAGGCGTAATCAGACGCCGCCGCTGCTGCAGCAGAAGGCTTCGCAAACGATTCAGCTGCCGCTCTCCCAGCCAGAACATCCAGTATGGAAACAGTTGTACAAATCTTCAATTAAAGTTATCTTACGTAAAAATGCTGTTTCATTCTACCACATAGCCGAGCCAAGGAAGAACCCACCCCGCCCACATGTTGTTAAGAGAGAAAAAGTAATTTATTTTGTGTTTTTCACCCTGACATAATGCTTTAGAATCAAATGCCCTTTGTAGTAATGCTCATCCTGACAATTGACTAGCATCAAAAGAGAAAACTCAGTTACATTTAGTGTCAGAAGTGTTACAGCTGATGTATATTAAGAGATCCGGATGGATATCATTTATTGTCAGCGACTTGCAGACTGGTTTCTTTCTATCCTATGATCAAAATAGGTAAAACATTGTGTACCTGTTTACAGCTTTATGTAGTCTGTGGGCACAACTAATTCAAAATTAAAATACCTGACCTTACATGAAACTGTCAACCACATTTTTACCTTCAGGAAAAAAAAGTTCATTTATATGTAAACGGCACAAAGAAAATCTGTATTCATGTCCAAGAGAATGGACACCACTTTTACGAATAATAGCATCTGCAGTCGATGTGGAGAAGGGTAATTTAAGAGCAGCAGTCAATAGTTTTTAACATCTGTAACAACTCTTAACAACTAATTGGCGTTTCAGTGCTTAAAGTTCTGTATGTGAGTAAGGAAGTTAATGGTTGTGATAGAAATTTAAATATTAATATCGAGAGAAGAATTACGACCTAAACTGTTGGCGATATATATATATATATATATATATATATATATATATATATATATATATATATATATCTCGTACCTGGGTGACTCGTGAGGACGGGAAGGAGACGGCCTCACATCAGCAGTCACCTGTGAGCTGGTATATATATATATATATATATATATATATATATATATATATATATATGTGTGTGTGTGTGTGTGTGTGTGTGTATGTGTGTGTGTGTGCCTTTTCGTATGCTTTCCCATTGCACATGTGCTTCGTTTTCACTTTTTGTGACATATTTATTTAAGCTCAGAGTCGTGGCTTTACAGGTAGTGGTCAAATCCTATCAAATACAACAGTCGACTCTGGGAGGGAGTCATCCACTTTAATGTATATGACAACGTATGCATTTGTTGCAATGCAGTATGTGTTTGTGTGAACCGGATTCACTGATCATACAAGCAGACATGCAGTCCACTTGAAAAGGGAAGTTTTTTCTTATGTGATGTGCATATGCATATAACAAAGTCGGTATCTAGACCAGTTCAGTTACCATGCCTGTGACTTTTGTAAATTAACGATTTATTTAGTTTAACTTCATCTTTGGTTTTTAGACAGGTATTTTCGTAAATCTGCTGCAGATTGAAGGTGTACTCCCGACTGAGGTACAGAGAGAAATTTAATTAGCAACTTGTTTCAAAAAGGAGTTCGTTGCCTTTGCGGCCTTCAGCCCAGAGACTTGTTTGATGTAGCTCTCCATGCTAGTCTACTCTGTTCAAGCGTCTTCATTCCCAGGCCACTGTTGCAACCCCCATCCTTCTGAAACTGCTTAGTGTATTCATCTCTTGGTTTCCCTCTACGAGTTTTACCCTCCACGCTGCACTCCGATACTAAATTGGCGATGCCTTGATGCCTCAGAACGTGTCCTACCAACCGATCCCTTCTTCTAATCAAGGAGTGCCACAAATTCCTCTTCTCCCCAACTCTGTTCAGTACCACCTCATTAGTTACGTGATCTACCCATCTAATCTTCAGTTTATTTTATTTATTTATTGTTCCATGGGACCACATTAAGGAGAAGTCTCCATGGTCATGGAACAAGTCAATACATGAAATTATAACACGATAGTGGAAACAGATAAAATCATACACAAGAAACGTATTCAGGCCACAATTCGTAAGTTCAAATAAAGAAAATCAGCAATGTAACATTGGAATTTGCTTAATTTTTCAGCTCTTCCAGGAGCTCCTCGACAGAATAGAAGGAGTGAGCAATGAGGCAACTCTTCAGTTTAGACTTAAAAGCGTTTGGGCTACTGCTAAGATTTTTGAGTTCTTGTGGTAGCTTATTGAAAATGGATGCAGCAGAATAGTGCACTCCTTTCTGCACAAGGGTCAAGGAAGTGCATTCCACATGCAGATTTGATTTCTGCCTAGTATTAACTGAGTGAAAGCTGCTAACTCTTGGGAATAAGCTAATATTGCTAACAACAAACGACATTAAAGAAAATATATACTGTGAGGGCAATGTCAGAATTCCCAGACTATTGAATAGGGGTCGACAAGAGGTTCTCGAACTCACACCACATATAGCTCGAACAGCCCGTTTTTGCGCCAAAAATACCCTTTCGGAATCAGAGGAATTACCCCAAAAAATAATACCATAGGACATAAGCGTATGAAAATATACGAAGTAGACTACTTTTCGTGTTGCACTGTCACTTATTTCAGATACTGTTCTAATGGTAAATGAAGCAGCATTTAGTTTCTGAACACGACCCTGAACATGGGCTTTCCACAACAGCTTACTATCTATCCAAACGCCTAGGAACTTGAATTGTACCGTCTCTCTTATAATATGCCTATTCTGTTTGATCAAAATATCAGTTCTTGTTGAATTGTGAGTTAGAAACTGTAAAAACTGAGTCTTACTGTGATTTAGCATCAAATTATTTTCCACAAGCCACGAACTTATTTCATGAACTGCATTATTTCATAATGTTTCAATATTACACACAAGATCCTTCACTACCAAGCTGGTGTCATCAGCAAACAGAAATATTTTTGAATCACCTGTGATACTAGAAGGCATATCATTTAAATATATAAGAAACAGCAGTGGCCCCAGCACCGACCCTTGGGGAATGCCCCACTTAACAGTGCCCCATTGGGACTGAACATTACTACCACTCTCAATATTTCGGAGAATTACCTTCTGCTTTCTGTTCTTAAAGTAAGAGGAGAACCAATTGTAAGCTACTCCCCTTACTCCATAACGGTCCAACTTCTGCAGTAATATTTTGTGGTCAGCACAGTCAAAAGCCTTCGTTAAATCAAAGAAAACACCTAGCGTTCACAAACTTTTATTTAATCCGTCCAAAACCTCACAGAGAAAAGAGAATATAGCATTTTCAGTTGTTAAACTATTTCTAAAATAAAACTATACATTTGACAGCAAATTACGTGAATTTAAATGCTCCAGTAACCTTGTATATACAGCCTTCTCGATAACTTTAGCAAAACACCGATGGCGTAGAAATAGGTCTATAATTGTCAACATTACCCCTATCTCCCTTTTTATAAAGTGGCTTCACTACCGAGTACTTTAATCGGTCAGGAAACCGACCACTCCTAAAGGAAAAGTTACAGATATGCCTAAGTACTGGGCTAACATACATAGAACAATACTTCAGTATTTTGCTAGATACCCCGTCATATCCATAGGAGTTCTTGGTCTTTAGTCATTTAGTTATTAACTCAATCTCCCTCTTGTCAGTATCATGGAGGAGCATTTCAGGTAACAGTCTCGGAACACTTTTTTCTACGAGCGCTATATGATTCCCTGTTGGTACTAGGTTTCTATTTACTTCGCCTGCTACATTCAGAAAGTGATTATTAAATTCTGTACATATATGCGACTTATCAGTAACACGGACATTCCCACAACGCACTGATTCTATATCCTCGACCTGTCTCTGCAGACCAGCCACTTCCTTTATGACTGACCATATGGTTTTAATTTTATCCTGAAACCTAGCTATTCTATCTGCATTCCACATACTTTTCTTCTGTAGCACAACTTTTCGGAATATCATACTCTCTTCTTCTCTAAACTATTTATCGTCCATGTTTCATATCCATACATGGCTACACTCCATACGAATACTTTCGGAAAAGACTTCATGACACTTAAATCTATGCTCTATGTTAAAAATTTCTCTTCTTCAGAAACGCTTTCCTTGCCATTGCCACTCTACAATTTATATCCTCTCTACTTCGACCATTCTTAGTTAATTCAGTGCTGAAACAGCAAAATTCATCTACTACATTAGGTGTCTCCTTCCCTGATCTACACTCCTGGAAATTGAAATAAGAACACCGTGAATTCATTGTCCCAGGAAGGGGAAACTTTATTGACACATTCCTGGGGTCAAATACATCACATGATCACACTGACAGAACCACAGGCACATAGACACAGGCAACAGAGCATGCACAATGTTGGCACTAGTACAGTGTATATCCACCTTTCGCAGCAATGCAGGCTGCTATTCTCCCATGGAGACGATCGTAGAGATGCTGGATGTAGTCCTGTGGGACGGCTTGCCATGCCATTTCCACCTGGCGCCTCAGTTGGACCAGCGTTCGTGCTGGACGTGCAGACCGCGTGAGACGACGCTTCATCCAGTCCCAAACATGCTCAATGGGGGACAGATCCGGAGATCTTGCTAGCCAGGGTAGTTGACTTACACCTTCTAGAGCACGTTGGGTGGCACGGGATACATGCGGACGTGCATTGTCCTGTTGGAACAGCAAGTTCCCTTGCCGGTCTAGGAATGGTAGAACGATGGGTTCGATGATGGTTTGGATGTACCGTGCACTATTCAGTGTCCCCTCGACGATCACCAGTGGTGTACGGCCAGTGTAGGAGATCGCTCCCAACACCATGATGCCGGGTGTTGGCCCTGTGTGCCTCGGTCGTTTGCAGTCCTGATTGTGGCGCTCACCTGCACGGCGCCAAACACGCATACGACCATCATTGGCACCAAGGCAGAAGCGACTCTCATCGCTGAAGACGACACGTCTCCATTCGTCCCTCCATTCACGCCTGTCGCGACACCACTGGAGGCGGGCTGCACGATATTGGGGCGTGAGAGGAAGACTGCCTAACGGTGTGCGGGACCGTAGCCCAGCTTCATGGAGACGGTTGCGAATGGTCCTCGCCGATACCCCAGGAGCAACACTGTCCCTAATTTGCTGGGAAGTGGCGGTGCGGTCCCCTACGGCACTGCGTAGGATGCTACGGTCTTGGCGTGCATCCGTGCGTCGCTGCGGTCCGGTCCCAGGTCGACGGGCACGTGCACCTTCCGCCGACCACTGGCGACAACATCGATGTACTGTGGAGACCTCACGCCCCACGTGTTGAGCAATTCGGCGGTACGTCCACCCGGCCTCCCGCATGCCCACTATACGCCCTCGCTCAAAGTCCGTCAACTGCACATACGGTTCACGTCCACGCTGTCGCGGCATGCTACCGGTGTTGAAAGACTGCGATGGAGCTCCGTATGCCACGGCAAACTGGCTGACACTGACGGCGGCGGTGCACAAATGCTGCGCAGCTAGCGCCATTCGACGGCCAACACCGCGGTTCCTGGTGTGTCCGCTGTGCCGTGCGTGTGATCATTGCTTGTACAGCCCTCTCGCAGTGTCCGGAGCAAGTATGGTGGGTCTGACACACCGGTGTCAATGTGTTCTTTTTTCCATTTCCAGGAGTGTAATTCCCTCAGCATCGCTTGATTTAATTCAACTACATTTCGTTATCGTCGTTTAGCTTTTTGTTGATGTTCATCTTATATCCTCCTTTCAAGACACTGCCCATTCCGTTCAACTGCTCTTCCAGGTCCTTTGCTGCCTCTGACAGAATTAAGATTCCATCAGCAGACTTCAATGTTTTTATTTCTTCTCCATGGTTTTTAATTTCTGCTCCAAATTTTTCTTTTGTTTCCTGTACTGCTTGCTCAATATACAGATTGAATAACAACGGGGATAGGCTACAACCCTGTCTCACTCCCTTCCCAACCACTGCTTCCCTTTTATGCCCCTCAACTCTTATAACAGCAATCTGGTTTCTGTAGAAATCGTAAATAACTTTTCGTTTCCTGTATTTGACACCTGCCACCTTCAGAATTGGAAAGATGGTATTCCAGTCAACATTGTCAAAAGCTTTCTCTAAGTCTACAAATGTCAGAAACGTAGGTTTGCCTTTCCTTAATCTATCTTCTAATATAGGTCCTAGGGTCAGTATTGCTTCACGTGTTCCAACACTTCTGCGGAATCCGAACTGATCTTCCACAAGTTCAGCGTCTAAAAGTTTTTCCATTCGTTTGTAAAAAATTCATGTTAGTATTTTGCAGCCTTGGCTTATTAAGCTAATAGTTCGCTAATTTTCACACCTGTCAACACCTGCTTGCTTTGGGACTGGAAACATCATAATCTTCTTGAAGTCTGAGGGAATTTCGTCTGTCTTATACATTTTGCTCACTAGATGGTAGAGTTTTGTCAGAGTTGGCACTCCCAAGGATAACAGTAGTTCTAATACAATTTTATGTACTCCCGATGCCTTGTTTCGACTCAGGTCTATCAGTGCTTTGTCAAATTCTTCACGCAGTAACATATCTCCCATTTCATTTTCATCTAGGTCCTCTTACACTTCCATAATATCGCCCTCAAGTACGTCGCCCTTGTAAAGCCCCCCTGTATATTCCTTCCACCTTTCTGCTTTAACTTCCTTGCTTACAATTGGTTATCCGTCTGAGCTCTTGATATTCATACAAGCGGCTCCCTTTCCACCAAAGGTCTCTTTACTTTTCCTGTAAGCAGTATCTATCATAACCCTAGTGTAAATGTCTCTACATCCTTACATTTGTCCTCTAGCCATCCACGCCTATCCATATCGCATTTCCTGTCGATCTGATTTTCGAACCGTTGGTATTCGTTTTGCCTGCTTCATTTACTGCATTTTTATATTTTCTCCTGTCATCAAATGAATTCAACATCTCTTCTCTTTCCAAGGATTTCTACTGCCCTCGTCTTATTACCTACTTGATTTCCTGCTGCTTTCACTATTTCATCTCTCAAAGATACTCATTCTTCTTCTGCTGTATTTCTTTCTCCCGTTCTTGTCAATCATTTCCTTATGCTGTCTCTGAAACTCTATACTACCTCTGGTTCTTTCAGTTTATCTAGGCCACATCTCCTTAAATTCTCACCTTTCTGCATTTTCTTGTTTTTTAATCTACAGTTTATTACCTATAGACTGTGGTGAGGGTCCACATCTGCCGCTGGAAATGTCTTACGATTTGAAATCTCATTCCTGAATCTCTGTCTTACCACTATATAATCTATCTGAAACCTTCCAGTATCTCCAGGTCTCTTCCACGTATACAACTTTCTTTCATGATTCTTAAAGTGGTAGCTATGACTAAGTTATGCTTTGTGCAAAATTCTACCAGGCGGCTTCCTCTTTCATTCCTTACTCCCATTCCATATTCATCTACCACTTTCCCTTCTCTTCCTTTTCCTACTACCGAATTCCAGTCCTCAATGACTATTAAAACGTCCTCTCCCGTGAACATCTGGGTAATTTCTATTACCTCATCACACATTTCATCGATATCTTAATCATTTGCGGATCTAGTTGGCGTATAAGTTTGTACTACTGTGTTGAGTGAGGGCTTCATGTCTGTCTCGGCTGCAATAATGCATTCACCGAGCTGTTCATAGTAGCTTAACCAAGTTCCTATTGTTTTATTCTTTACTAAATCTACTCCTGCATTACCCCCATTTGATTTTGTATTTATAGCTCTGTATTCACCTTACCAGAAGTCTTGTTCCTCCAGTCACCGAACTTTACTAATTACCAGTACTTCTAACATTAACTTACCTATTTCCCTTTTTTAAATTTTCTAACCTACCTACCCCATTAAGGGGTCTTGACATTCTTCACTTCCATCCATAGAATGTTAGTTTTGTTTCTTATAATAACGATGTCCTCCTGAGTAGTCCCGCCAGGATACTATTTTACCACCGGAATATTTCACCCAAGAGGACGCCATCGTCATTTAACCATTCAGTACTGCTGCATGCCCTCAGGAAGAATTACGACTGTAGTTTCCCCTTGCTTTCAGCCGCTCGCAGAACCAGCACAGCAAGACCGTTTTGATTAGTGTTACAAGGCCAGATCAGTCAGTCATCCAGACTGTTGCCCCTGCAAATAGTGGAATGGCTACTGCCCCTGTTCAGGAATCACACGTTTGTCTGGCCTCTCAACAGATACCCCTCCGTTGTTGTTGCACCTACGGTACCGCTCTCTGTATCGCTGAGGCACGCAAGCCTCCCCACCAACGGCAAGGTCCATGGTTCATGGGGAAGGGGTGGGGGAGAGTTTAAAATTTGGAAAATTCATATATATTGATTCGTAGTAGATAGAGGTGATTGTAGTGTCAATTTGTAGAGAAATACGTCACGTTTTGTCTTACGCAGTTCGGTAGAGCCGAATCGCACCATAACGAGAGTTAGCGGCAATTGTGTTAAAGATGGCTGTCTTCACTCGACCAGAACATGCTAGCTGTGTGTTTTGATTTCAAGAATCTATTTCGATGACAACAGTTCAGCGTAATTTTCGTACCAAGTACGCTAAAGAACCTCCTGATAGACCTACTCTTTATGTGTGGCATAAATATTTTGTAGAAACAGGGTGTTCGGTAAGTTTTTCTGTGACATAACCATTAAAGGGATGGTGCACCTGGTTATGTTTCAACAATTTTTGATACCGCAGATCGATGAGGATGACGAAGAACGTAATGTTTACTTCACAAAAGATGGTGCACCACTCCACTACGTGGCTGACGTCCGGGATTTTCTCAGTGAGCGCTTTCCAGGTCAATGGATCGGCGGTGATGCGCCAATTACATGGCCCACACGTTCACTAGATCTGGCACCACTCGATTCCTTTAATGGGGATTCATCAAGGATAACGTGTTTGTACCTCTTGTGCTGGCTTCTCTATGTGCACTTTTGATCAATAATTTACGACACCACTGAGCACGTTACAACTGCAATACTACAGAGTGTTTGGTAAGAAATTGACTTCTATGGGATATGTGCAGAATAACCAACGGAAGCCAAATATTACATCTTTAATTTAAGGTGAAAAAACTTAATGTTTTTCCCTACAAAATAATACTGAACCCAGCTTTATATCTTCTTTCAATAAATTTATATGAATTTTTATAATTGTAAAGTCCTTTCTGAAACACTCTGTATAATTTCATACAGAAGGACTCTTATCGCATTGTTTGAGTTGAGGATTTATGGATTTGTTTCCTCTGGAATAGTAGCAGATGCTGCTAATTATTGTTATTTTGACTGAAATTCAGACTGTGTATATCGTCGGTCTATACCGTTACGGCCAACAGGGCTATCTGGCTGGTTCGGAACTCAGTCCAAAACTGGTATACACGGTGCTACATATTAGGAATGTTGATGTTTTAAAAACTATGAGGATCTGATACATCGACATTTAAAAAAAAATAGCAGTATCGACCCTCGATATATCGAATAATCTGATGATATATAGATATAGCGACGGAGAAACTATCGACGTATTAGCCTATAAATATATTTACGTGTTGATTTATTATTAGATATTCTGTACATCAACATGCTAGTAGCCAGCTCACCTCCCCTTAGACTAATAACTGAGAGGAAAGCGATGCACTTTGAGGCTTTAGGATGACCATTTTGATAACAATGGTAAATACATGTAATGCCAGAATGAGAGGCGTCCCATGGGTCCGTCGTTTGATGTCGTCACGTATCGGATTTGTCCGCAACACTTCCCTGTTGTTTCATTTCTGCCAGCGGTCTAGAAGCTGTAGTGTCAAAATAGTTTTGTGAGGCTAAAAGTTTCACCGGCCGATGTGGCCGAGCGGTTCTAGGCGCTGCAGTCTGGAGCCGCGCGACCGTTACGGTCGCAGGGTCGAATCCATCCTCGGGCATGGATTTATGTGATGTCATTTGGTTAAGTAAGTTGAAGTACTTCTAAGTTCTAGAGGACTGATGACCTCAGACGATAAGTCCCATAGTGCGAGTCATTTTTGCTAAACGTTTCATTTCCTGTTGGTAGCGCCGAGCAGAGGCCTGAAGTTTTCCAGCCCAATCGAGGTGGTCCCACAAATGCTCGACTGGGCTTGTATCGGGGGAGTGTGGTGGCAAGGGGAGGATGGTTAAGTGGTCCTCGTGCTCTTCAAACCACGCACGTACGCTGAAAGCCCTATGATACGTTGCACTGTCCTAATTGTAGATGCCGTAGTTCCGTGGAAGAAGCAAACTGAACATGGGTCTTGACAAGGAGCGCAAGGATAGAGACATACATGTTGATGTATCCCAATTAATTTTGCTTGACCACAATCACTTCCAGCGACATGGCTTGTACGTGTCTCGTGGAAACATGCCCCGTGTTCGAGGTTTTATTCAGCAGTGCGCTACTGAGAGAGAGAAAGGAGAAGTTGGCGGACGAGGCACGAGGTGGTGCGAGAATGTGGTGCCAGTAGTGTCTCTTTGGCAGTGTTGAGTAACAGCACTGAGAATTGTGCAAAAGATGAGATGCCTTCTTCTTGTGAGTTGGAGTATGGTGACGTCCTTGTGACATATGGAAGCTCAGAGGTACTGTGCTGGGGTTGTGATTCATTACTTCTTGTGAGATGGAGTATGGTGACGTCCTTGTGACATATGGAAGCTCAGAGGTACTGTGCTGGGGTTGTGATTCATTATAAATGGTATACACTTCCTCCGATGCAGCTGATAAATTTTGAATTTTTGTTCTGAACGTTCCAAGGTTCTCATTGAATGTGTTAATCTCACCTTACGGCTGATTCAAGTGGGTAAGAGTACATTTCTTTCCTAATTTTTAAAAACAGAAAGAAGCTGTTTTGGCACTGTCGATATATATAGCCCCCAAGTTTAAATTTGTAAAAACAGTTATGACAGCTGTGAGACTGTCCTGGTTCCCTGTGTTATTGTCCATTGGCCACATTGAAGCTGATAGTAAGTGCACGTGTGGATGTGTATGTCATTTCAGTAAAATAAATTAACTTCTCTGTTTGTTATTAAAGCCTGATTATACTATATGCATTGGTTGCCATGCTAGTACATAATTTCCTGTAATAGCAAGTGGCCAGAGACAGGTTTGACCATTCCTGTCCATGCAACGGAATGGCACATTTTCTGGCTGCAGTTCTGTAATGGTGGTACCGAATTTCCCAGGATTAAAATTTGTAGAAAGATGTATTTGCGGTGTAAAATCGCGAATGAGATGTACGCCCATGTCGATACTAGATAAGAGTATAGGAATAGCTATTATGAGCGCTATGATGATAGCAAAATAGCCACAGGTATTTTTGTCACCATTTTTCTTAATGACGCGTTCCGAAAATATCGTCATCAGATTCCATTAAGGCAACAAAGCGATACAATATTCTGAGTCAACTTAAGTGTACGGTATTGAATAGGAACTCCTTCCTATTCCATAGGGAACTGTTAAGTTCACTCAGTACATTTTATGGTGTGTTTCCATAACTGAATCTGATGATGATATTTTCGGAGCACGTCACTAAAAAGTGTGGTCAGAAAAATACCTACGGCTTATAAGTCCATCTTCATACTAACTATCGTCGACAGTGAAATCACAATATCTGTAAGAACATTGGAAAAGATGTTAGGCAACTACAGTGACGCAATAACAAGTTTCAGTTATCTGCACCTTCACCGTAAAAATCTCAACAATGTGGAAACGTCTTCAAAATTTTGAGGACAAGCAACCTCCTCTGACACCTGGAAATTCTGTGTTAATACTCCTATTACACACGATTATATGCCACTGCATCTGCGTAAGTCTGATACACCAGAGAGGCAATATTATTCCAAAATTACGTATCCTACCCCGAAAAGCAAATATACAATTTGTCAAAATGCTTAATAATGCAGACGGATGGAACGGACAATGAGAGCCAAATCACGGAAAAAATTCCTACTCGGGAACCACATGTATGATTATATCTTTTGGAAGACTCCGTAGCAGTCTACTGCTGGCAGCCTCTAACAGCACCGCCACTCAGCGCAGCCGGAATTCTTCCTTCTACGGACTGTGAGTAGCGCCAGGGACAAAATGCAAAGCCACAACAGAATACTTGTTCTTACATAATCGAAATGAAATAGGCAGTAGAGTTTACGCAAAAATTTAGAACGCATTGTCTTTTAGCCCCAAAATATGACAGCCCAAAGTTGCTAATGAGAAAGTAGTGCAAATACTGTGCGAGGGTCACTCCAAAAGAAATGCACGTTATTTTTATAAAAATACAGTTTTCATTCTGCATGTGTGAAAGTTTTACAGTGTATAGATACATACTTCCCTCTTGTTTTCAAGCTTAGTTCAACCTGTTCCCGTGAGTGGCGCCGTCACAGCATGTCTTCAAGATGGCTGCTATACTTGACGTTCGTCAGAAGCAACGTGCTGTCATAGAATTCCTGTCCGGTGTAAACGAGACAGTGGGAAACATCCATAAGAGGATGAAAAATGTGTGTGGAGATGCTGCTGTCGATCGCAGTACAGTTAGTCGGTGGGCAAGCAGGTTACGTGAAGAAAGGGGGAACGGCAATATTGAGGATTGTCCTCGCAGCGGCAGGCCTCGTACTGCACACACTCCAGACAATGTCCAGAGTGTTAACGAATTGGTGACTGCTGACACACGCATCACAATGAACGAATTGTCACGCTACGTTGAGATAGGGGAAGGAAGTGTTTGCAGAATACTGAAAGTGTTGGCGTTAAAAAAGGTTTGTTCCAGTGTGGTTCCCAGGATGTAGAAAGTTGCTCACAAAGAAACAAGAAAACGTATGCAGCGAACTTTAGGAACAGTGCGAGAATGGTGGAGATGAATTTCTTGGAAGAATTGTGACAGGTGATGAAACATGGGTCCATCATTTTCCACCAGAGACGAAGAGGTAATCAATGGAGTGGCATCATGCAAATTCACCCAAGAAAAAAAAATCAAAACCACACCCTCTGCTGGAAAATTTATGGCTATGGTGTTTTTCGATTCCGAAGGACTCTTGCCTGTGGACATCATGCCAAGTGGAACCACCATAAATTCTGATGCATATGTGACGACACTGAAGAAACATCAAGCTCGTGTTCGACCAGATCGAAAAAAGCAGGATGTTTTGCTGTTGTACAACAATGCACGGTCACATGACAGTCAAAAAACCACGGCAGCGATCACAAAACTCGGATGGACAACACTGAAACACCCGCCTTATTGTCCTGACCTGGCTCCATGTGACTATCATCTCTTTGGGAAACTGAAAGACTCTCTTCGTGGAACAAGGTTTGAACATGATGAGTCCCTTGTGCACGCTGCCAAACAGTGGCTCCAACAGGTTGGTCCAGAATTTTACGATGCGGTTATACAGGCGCTGGTTCCAATATGGCGTAAGGCGGTTGAGAGGGATGGAAATTATGTGCAGAAATGAAAATATTGTTCCTAAGGGATGTATCTACACACTATAAAACTTTCAAACATGTAGAATAATAGATGGACTTTAAAAAAATAGTGTGCATTTCTTTTGGAGTGACCCTCGTATATGATCATTAAAATTATTGTATACAGAGTCCCCGCATTATCAATGAAAGCTCATTGTTACACTGCTATCTTTTAATAAAATCCGTCTAATTCATGGTTCTAACAGATTATAGTTGGTAGAGATAATTTCAGGTACCCATAACAACAGCCGTTCAATGCTGCAATACAAAAAGGAAACGGAAAAGAAATGCAGTCAGACGACATTTAATTAATCCGTAAATGTTAATAAACGAGATTAAATGCATTACTTGAAAGTTTATGTGCTGAAAGAGTAGTTAAGTGGGATCAGTCAGCATTTTGATTTCAAGAGAAACTATCATTATTGTGAATGGAATGTACAGTATTGTGTAAGATCGACAGTGGTATATTATATAGTTCATCGGTTTTCGTCTTACAAGTCCATCTTCAGACTACCTATCGTCGACAAAGAAATTACAACATCTGTAAGAACATTGGAAAAGATATTAGGCAACTAGAGTGACGCTTTAACACATAGTAAACGTCATCTTTGATATCTTGGTGATAATGCAATTTAGAAGTTAAAAGTTGAACGGTACATAGCCTTAAATACAAAGGAAGCGAGACAGGTGAAAACAAACACTAAATTCGAAAAACGGTGCATATACAACAACTTACATTGAATTAACTATCCTAATAATATAAGAACCTTACAAGAATATTATGAGTAGGTATTACATATGGAATATGACAGAGCAGCAGAGTAGAAGGTGGAATTGGAAATTGCAGTAACAGATTTTATGAAATACATAGGCAGTTAAAATAAGATAAATACACAGTGAGAAACAAAAAAACCAGGTACCACTAAGGAACTATCCGAATTTGACAGAAATCTGTAGATGTGATTACAAAAAAAAAAAAGAAAAAAGAAGGTTCAAATGGCTCTGAGCACTATGGGACTTAACTTCTGAGGCCATCAGTCCCCTAGAACTTAGAACTACTTAAACCTATCTAACTTAAGGACATCACACACATCCATGCTCGAGGCAGGATTCGAACATGCGACCGTAGCGGTCACGCGGTTCCAGGCTGTAGCGCCTAGAACTGCTCGGCCACCTCGGCCAGCTATCTGAATTGAATTTTGATTTTTTAAAGAATTCTTGTTGGCCTTCTGCCTTTAAACGTCTATGTAATACATTCTAAAATTTTGGAATTTTATTGTGGCCCTCAGCCATTGGTATTGCACTTCGCGTATGTTGTTTTTTGAGTTACTTTATTGCTATCTTAATAGGACTTTTATCCTGTTAAGATTTCTTGTTGGAGGTCTTCAGCCGTGAGCTGCATTTGGTAAAGATTCGGGTATGTGCCGCTTTGTGTGTAAAGGTAGTTAAATTAAAATAATTGATAATTAGAAGCAGAAACTGACCTCAACCCTTGGACTTTTCCACACCGGAGCTCCAGCGCTGTGTGTTTTTAAGTTCGAACATTCATGCACTCACCACACTTTTGATTTTCTGCCAGCTGAATAACATTTACAGACATTCCTAGTGACCAGGACTCGACATCTTCTGAATAGACATTGCGTTCAGGAGATACAGATCTATAAATCTTGTGTATCTCTATATATACTACTAGCCATTAAAATTGCTACACCAAGAAGAAATGCAGATGATAAACCAGTATTCAATGGACAAATATATTATACTAGAGCTGACATGTGATTACATTTTCACGCAATTTGGGTGAATGGTTCCTGAGAAATCAATACCAAGAACAACCACCTCTGGCCGTAATAACGGCCTTGGTAGGCCTGGGCATTGAGTCAAACAGACCTTGGATGGTGTGTATAGGTACAGCTACCCATGCCGCTTCAACACGATACCACAGTTCATCATTAGTAGTGACTGGCGTATTGTGACGAGACAGTGGCTCGGCCACCATTGACCAAACGTTCTCAATTGGTGAGAGATTTGGAAAATGTGCTGGCCAGGGCAGCAGTAGAACATTTCCTGTATCGAGAAAGGCCCGTACAGGAACTGCAACATACGGTTGTGCATTATCCTGCTGAAATGTAGGGTTTCGCAAGGATCGAATGGAGGGTAGAGCCACGGGATGTAGCACAACTGAAATGTAATGTCCACTGTTCAAAGTGCCGTCAATGCGAACAAGAGGTGATCGAGACCTGTAACCAATGGCACCCCATACTATCACGCAGGGCGATACGCTAGTATGGCGATGAAGAATACACGCTTCCAATGTGCTTTCACCACGATGTCGCCAAACACGGATACGACCATCATGATGCTGTAAACAGAACCTGGATTCATCCGAAAAAATGAAATTTTGCCATCGTCGTTGAGTACACCATCGCAGGCGCTCCTGTCTGTGATGCAGCGTCAAGGGTAACCGCAGCCATGGTCTCCGAGCTGATAGTCCATGCTGCTGCAAACGTCGTCGAACTGTTCGTGCAGATGGTTGTTGTCTTGCAAACATCCCCATCTGTTGACTCAGGGATCGAGACGTGGCTGTACCATCCATTTCAGCCATGCGGATAAGATGCCTGTCATCTCGACTGCTTTTGGTACGAGGCCGTTGGGATCCAGCACGGCGTTCCGCATTACCCTCCTGAACCCACCGATTCCATATTCTGCTAACAGTCATTGGATCTCGACCAACGCGAGCAGCAATGTCGCCATACGATAAACCGCAATCGCGATAATCTACAATACGACCTTTATGAAAGTCGGAAACGTGATGGTACGCATTTCTTCTCCTTACACGAGGCATCACAACAACGTTTCACCAGACAACGCCGGCCAACTGTTATTTGTGTATGAGAATCCTCTGTTCACGAACGGCATCTGTTCCTCGCTCCAGTAGACCCAAACATCAGCGCAGTATGAAAAGGGAGACATAATACCAGGTTGTCAGGCTGTATGGCAGTGATAGATAAGTTGGTACAGCACTGCTGTCTTCGGGGCTCAGTTCTAAGCAGGCCTCATCACAGCAGACAATTCTACTCCAGTGAATGAGATAACAGGTCGAAGATTTCTCTGGAGAAGCCTTGGACAGTGGCGGGATACCTACGTGAGGTCGCCCTCCATACGGTGCGAGAAACTGGTGTGGTGATGTGGTGTGCCATTTAATTTCATAGCAGAACCCTTTAGTTGTCATCCGCTTCACACTGACAACACAGCGGTACGTCGACGACATTCTATGATCCGTTTTGTTACTCTTTGGGTCCTTCATTGTCTAGGATTGCGTTGCAGCAAGGTAATGTGTGTGTCAGAAGGCGAGAGTTTCTACTACGTATCTTCTAGGTTGCCAACCCCTACCTTGACCACCAAGGTCACCAGTTGTCTCCTCAACTGAGAAAGTTTTGAGCATTATGGGCAAAACCCTCCAACCAGTTCGGGAGTTTGACGATCTGAAGCGCCAATCGGAGAGAATTTGGCGCGATATCCGTATGGAGGACATCCAGCAACTCTATCAATCAATGCTAAGGCTAATAACTGCTTGCATAAGAGCCAGAGGTGGACCAAATTGCTCAATTTGTGAACCCTTTTTCTCTCTTGAATAAACCCTCCAAGTTTTCTGAAACTGTAATTATTTGTTTTCCGATACAAGCACATCACATCTACAAATTTCCGTCCCATTCCTTAATTTCTTTGTAGTGCATAGGTTTTATTCCTTATCTTTTTTTCCTTCCTTTCTTAGAGTGTATGTACAGGAAAATGGAGGAACGGAAAAGAACAGACAATTTGGGAAGCATTGGAAAAATGCAAATATTAAGGGGAGTTTAGAAGAGGGGAAGTACTGATTGATATTTTGTCATTTAATTATAAATCAGAATTGTTTACCAGATATCTGTTGATTTCCAGGGCTTCCAAACCCTTGATTTACTAGAATCGTAGTTAAATGCAAAACTGTTAATACCTTTGCCGTGATTTGAAATTATTTTGTCATCTGTATCTAATATAATGAAATTCAAGATCGAAATTCTTAGATTCAGCAGCGAATCTGGATTAAAATTCCCCGCCATATAACGCTTATGCAGGTCAATGATAAAATCTGGAATAGAATTTGTTACAATAGACTATTATTATCAGACGTACTGAACTATTTTGCAAGTGTTGTATTATCTGTAAGATAACGATGTTTAGTCATACAATCATTAATGCTGCAAACGCAATGATACCGGATGACGACTACAATGGCTTATCTCCTTGACTTAATGAAATAACAGTAGAAATTCTGTCGATAAAAAAGCACTGGTTATGTAACATACTTCTGGGAGTTTCAAAAAATACTTTATAAAATCAATAACGCTAACAAAAGAGAGTACAAACGATTCTGTATGGTATTTGGCAGATAAGAATGACAATCCTAAATAAATCCAGAAGGAGTGAACACATGGAGATCAGGCAGGTTTTTGCAGGTTATAGCGGACAATATCGAAAATTTTCTGCCTTTCGTGAAAAGGATGGAACTATACAACTATACACACTTTCCTCTGGCACTGCTAACAGTTTCAGACGACGACTTAAAATATATATATATATATATATATATATATATATATATATATATAGGTGTGTGTGTGTGTGTATACACCATGACCCATGACTGAACACTAACAAGATGATGGCGCCGCCAACCAACGTTGTAGCATCAGAATATGGGATAACACAAAGTTATGTCCTGCACTACCAAACGCTGAATGCTAACTTTAGTACGGATCGTGAGTTTATCTGTGCTCTGCTGTTATAGCGATCAAGCAGCTAATTAGTCGAGCTATTCAGAATATCACAATGTACTTGGCAGTCGAAAAAGTGGATGTGGTTTCCGTTTATTGAGAACGTCACCAAACTATTACAGTAATGATGCATTCATGCCTGCTGAATGGTATCCTCGTCGTGAGCAGACATCACATTAAAAATGCAAGGAACTAGAAGCATGAAGAATTACATACACGAAAAGTGAACAACTGATGAGCGAAATACAATTTACATTTTACTTGCGGTGACACTTAATTTACATCTCACTACAGGCAGCTAGAATGTGGAAGTATGGTCACCCAAGGCAGTGTTAGGTGAATACTTAATTCAAACGCACTGTACCCATTCAACATTTAGCTTTCTCAGCACCCTTTTCGCAATGAATTTCACAAACTGTTATAGTTCTCAGAATAGTTTTGTTGAATGGAGTGCCAATGGCTACGAATTCTGTGTGGGCTAACAGATTTGATGTCGTATTTATTTTAGGAATTTGCCCTGTACGTAAGACAATCAATGTGTAAAGAACGTGACGGACGTCCCACCCGTTCCGCACGGATAATAAAGACCATCGTAACAGATCACTGTATCGGTGGTTTTGGGAACACAAATGGGTTTGCCACACGGAGTCTCTAGACTTTTACTTTCCGTGGAAATGGAAACAAAAGGTCTATAATGAAATATCAATGAATCTTGAACACCTGAAGTGAAGAAACAAGTCTTTACTGCCGTAAGTCGAGATGAAATTCAGAGATTGTTACCGTGTGTCTCGGATTGCGTGTACCACTGCTAAAGGTCAACAATTTGAACAGCAAATAAGACGGTCACAAAAAAATACGCGAACTGTGGGTGAATTATTTGTTTCCTCACATTTGATATAATAGGGCAGAGGTTTGTCCGACCTCTGCTCCTGACGGCGGGACGGTGATTTGCGGAACATTTGTCCCGTTACGTTTTGACCAAGTTCCACCCGTCGTAGGCTGGAGTCGTCTGCGAAGGCGCTTTACATTCCAAGAGAAAATAAAAAGTATGTAATGTTCCTCAGAGTCTATGCAAATTGCCTGCTCTGCGAATGTGAAGTTTATGAATAATTGTGGATGTTTTCTGTATAGGCTACCATCCTTTAACAAAGTAAGTCACGAAACAAGGCCGCTCTCTGATGCTCCAAGACCTGTATTATTTTTGTTCGAGGCCTCGTTCCCCTAGACGAGTTGCTTTCTGCAGAGCTTCTGAGTCTCATCTATCCAGCACATAATCCCCTTCCTAGACTCGGTAGGGCAGCTTCTCCCTCCAGCTTCACCCTGTCACGGTCCCTCTCTTACGCCGTCGCTGCCGTTGAGGTCTTCGTCCAAGCCCTGACAAGGGGTCTCTAACGAAGTACTGACATACCGAATCAGGTGAACCAACGTTTTCAACGAGTTGTTACTCCTTCCACTCCTTTTATAACAAACCTTTCGCCTGGGTATGGAGCATTTTAAAAGTGTGTAGCTCCATTAAAAGTTACTTAGCGACACAATCCGGAAACTATAAGTCTTAAAGGAATACTGTCATACGTCGAAAACACGCCACGTTGTCCACTGTCGTGGATGCAGTGAATGTCAGCTCTCGAAGTTACCTCACACTACACAACTGGGTTAGAAACTGTCTGAAAAGCTTGTAAGGCTGTTGCAGGGTAGGCTGTCCTGACAAATAAGTGTTGAGGAAAGCATTCGATAAGTTGTGCCGTTTCCGAGTTTATCAACATTGAAATTAGCCAGTCAGGACGTGGCGCGTGCAAATTCATGCGGCTCGCCAGAGACTGTGTCCCAAAACTTTGTTCTTCGTTTCGTTTCCCAATATCGAAAAAGAGAGCGATACAAGAATTTGACATGCGATGACAGTAAGGATCGAACCCGAGCCAGAGGCTGAGCGGTCACGTGAGGTATCGTTCTACGCTATGTGAACAACTGACACTAATTCTATCTGGCGAGTCGCTTGAATTTGCTTGCGCAGCGGTTGACTGGTAAAGTTCAGTGAAGATTAACTCGGAAGGGGCACACCGTACCCAATTTGTTTTATTGAAGTTTATTTCTGAGCACAATGAACCCTGCAACATCCGTAAAAGCGTTCAGACTGTTTCGGACCAAGCAGTACATACGTTGTTCTGGAGGTGATAAAGCGAAATGAAAATGGGTAATCTATTAAATATGGTGAAAGGCTCACACACGCAAGCATCATATGGTAACTGTAGACAACTTGACTAAACAAAGCATGGAGAATATGAATTCTGGACTAAATCATCTTCTTTGCTCAAGTAGTACGCACAGTAACAGGCTTTACTTCCGTCAACTGTGGCAAAATCACTGGATTATAATGCGAATAGAAATCGACAGACACTATGCTACAATCCATACGTACATCTGGCTCTGTAACGATGTTTATTCTTAGCTGAAAAAGTAACTCCGTGATTACAACACGGTGTGGCCCATGATCACATACAGTACACTTGTACAAAAGTAGTATCCCGAATTATTTTTACTGTGAAGAACACCCGAGTGAGATAGGTATTGGGACTTCTCCGTGCTACAAGTATTCAGAATCACACAATGAACTGTCAGCAACCACAATCGAGAACCGAATTGAGTTACCGACGAGAGTTGTGAATATTAGGCGTAAGTTCGACGTCGACAGGAATTCAAGAAAAAAAGAGTATCGGTTCAAAACAATACATTAATGTGAAAAACAGAATCATTCAGCAATGGATAAAAATACCGACAATGTAATCGATAAAATAAAGCCCATCAAATGAGCAACTAAAATGATAAAAATGATTGTAATGTAGTTCGGACGAGGTACCTGTTGTGAAGTCTTTCATTCTAGTGCCTATGGACTGTCGCTGCCATAGACGTATGCCTGTTTATGCAGCTGTAGCTACACATCTGTGAAATTACGCTTGATTCGCTAACTATAAGAGCAGCACAATACATCCGCTTACTTCAGCTACATTGGTTAACAGCGGGGAAAATCCTTGAGATCGTATTTCACATTTCCGAAAAACAAAATTATAACCAGACTTTCACCGTGTGCTGAGATGCATAATTACAATGTATCCAATTACATACGTTCTATGATATTTCTCGTGAATCAAAATCACTAGTTTCTGAAATAGATATTTTATATATAATTTTGACAGATACGCTACGTGATCAAAAATATCCGGACACCCCCAAAAACGTACGATTTTCATTTTAGGTGCACTGTGCTGCCGCCTACTGCCAGGTACTCCGTATGAGCGACCTCAGTAGTCATTAGACATCGTGAGAGAGCAGAAAGGGGCTATCCGCGGAACTCACGGACCTCGAACGTAGTCAGGTGATTGGGTGTCACTTGTGTCATACGTCTGTACGCGACATTTCCACACTCCTAAACATCCCCAGATCCACTGTTTCCGACATGATAGTGAAGTTGAATCGTAAGGGGTCACGTACAGCACAAAAGTATACAGGCCGACCTCGTCCGTTGACTGACAGGGGCCGCTGACAGTTGAAGAGGGTCGTAATGTCTAATAGACAGACTTCTATCGAAACCATCCGACAGGAATTCCAAACTGCATCAGCATCCACTGCAGCTACTATGACAGTTAGGCAGGAGGTGAGAAGATTTGGATTTCATGGTCGAGCAGCTACTCATAAGCTCCACGTCACTCCGGTAAATGCAAAACGGTGCCTCGCTTGGTGTAAGGAGCGTAAACATTGGACGATTTAGCAGTGGAAAAACGTTATGTTGAGTGACAAATCACGGTAGACAACATGGCGATCCGATGACAGGGTGTAGATATGGCGAATGCCCGGTAAACGCCATCTGCCAGCGTGTGTAGTGCCAACAGTAAAATTCAGAGGTGGTGGTGTCATGGTGTGGTCGTGTTTTTCATCGAGGGGGCTTGTACCCCTTGCTGTGTTGCGTGGCACTATCAGAGCACACCCCTACAATGCTGATTTAAGCACCATCATGCTTCGCACTGTTGAAGAGCAATTCGGGGATCGTGACTGCATCTTTCAAGACGATCTAGCACCTGTTCGTAATGCACGGCAATAACATCCTTGTAATGGACTCACCGACACAGAGTCCTGATCAGAATCCTGTAGAATGCCTTTGGGATGTTTTGGAACGCCCAATTCGTGCCAGTTCTCACCGACCGACATCGATACCTCTCCCCAGTGCAGCACTCAGTGAAGAATGGGCTGCCATTCCTCAAGAAACCTTCCAGCATCTGATTGAACGTATGCCTTCGAGAGTGGAAGCTGTCACCAAGGTTAAGGGTGGGCCAACACCATACTCAATTCCAGCATTATCGATGGAGTGCGCCACGAAGTTGTAAGTCATTTCAGCCCGGTGTCCGGATACTTTTGATCACATAGTGTATGTTTCACATAGTTGTTTTACCGGATTTTCTCTCATGTGCGTTATATGTGTTGTAATCCTCCCCCTCCTTTCTTATCCAGTCATTGTCCACAATAAGCCAAGTCCATTATGAAAAATTTCAATGGCGCGTAGGTTACAATAAACTTTTTAGCTTACTTAGCTTTTCGTGTAGAGTTGGCTCCAATTCTTCTTGCATAGGGGTTTGATTTGTCTAGCTGAAATTTGTACATTTTAGGTCCTCATGGTTGAACTGATCTAAATAAATTTGGAGATTGTTACTGAAGAATTTTTGTTGTTACATTAGTATATTTAGTCACATTTATGTTTATCATACAGTCGTATGGATTTTCACATTAACAATGCCGAAATTACATTGTTCGCCAAAAATAAGAAAATACGCCCGATCACATAAAAAGCATGCTTACTGTACTTCACTGAACGGTAATAACCATATTCCAAGGGATTAACAATTTTTCTGGAGAAATGAATTTCTGCATTATTTTTCATAAATAAATTAAGAAACAAACATAGTAAACAGTACTAGATTGCGAAATTAATAATGTTGTTGTTGTGGTCTTCAGTCCTGAGACTGGTTTGATGCAGCTCTCCATGCTACTCTATCCTGTGCAAGCTTCTTCATCTCCCAGTACCTACTGCAACCTACATCCTTCTGAATCTGCTTAGTGTATTCATCTCTTGGTCTCCCTCTACGATTTTTACCCTCCACGCTGCCCTCCAATGCTAAATTTGTGATCCCTTGATGCCTCAAAACATGTCCTACCAACCGATCCCTTCTTCGAGTCAAGTTGTGCCACAAACTTCTCTTCTCCCCAATCCTATTCAATACCTCCTCATTAGTTACATGATCTACCCACCTTATCTTCAGCATTCTTCTGTAGCACCACATTTCGAAAGCTTCTATTCTCTTCTTGTCCAAACTATTTATCGTCCATGTTTCACTTCCATACATGGCTACACTCCATACAAATACTTTCAGAAACGACTTCCTGACACTTAAATCTATACTCGATGTTAACAAATTTCTCTTCTTCAGAAACGATTTCCTTGCCATTGCCAGTCTACATTTTATATCCTCTCTACTTCGACCATTATCAGTTATTTTGCTCCCCAAATAGCAAAACTCCTTTACTACTTTAAGTGTCTCATTTCCTAATCTAATCCCCTCAGCATCACCCGATTTAATTTGACTACATTCCATTATCCTCGTTTTGCTTTTATTGGTGTTCATCTTATATCCTCCTTTCAAGACACTGTCCATTCCGTTCAACTGCTCTTCCAAGTCCTTTGCAGTCTCTGACAAAATTACAATGTCATCGGCAAACCTCAAAGTTTTTACTTCTTCTCCATGAATATTAATACCTACTCCGAATTTTTCTTTTGTTTCCTTTACTGCTTGCTCAATATACAGATTGAATAACATCGGGGAGAGGCTACAACCCTGTCTCACTCCTTTCCTAACCACTGCTTCCCTTTCATGCCCCTCGACTCTTATAACTGCCATCTGGTTTCTGTACAAATTGTAAATAGCCTTTCGCTCCCTGTATTTCACCCCTGACACCTTCAGAATTTGAAAGAGAGTATTCCAGTTAACGTTGTCAAAAGCTTGCACTAAGTCTACAAATGCTAGAAACGTAGGTTTGCCTTTCCTTAATCTTTCTTCTAAGATAAGTCGTAAGGTTAGTATTGCCTCACGTGTTCCAACATTTCTACGGAATCCAAACTGATCTTCCCCGAGGTCCGCTTCCACCAGTTTTTCCATTCGTCTGTAAAGAATTCGCGTTAGTATTTTACAGCTGTGACTTATTAAACTGATAGTTCGGTAATTTTCACATCTGTCAACACCTGCTTTCTTTGGGATTGGAATTATTATATTCTTTTTGAAGTCTGTGGGTATTTCGCCTGTCTCATACATCTTGCTCACCAGATGGAAGAGTTTTGTCATGACTGGCTCTCCCAAGGCCATCAGTAGTTCTAATGGAATGTTGTCTACTCCCGGGGCCTTGTTTTGACTCAGGTCTTTCAGTGCTCTGTCAAACTCTTCACGCAGTATCTTATCTCCCATTTCATCTTCATCTA
Organism: Schistocerca serialis cubense; assembly: GCF_023864345.2. NCBI lineage: Eukaryota > Metazoa > Arthropoda > Insecta > Orthoptera > Acrididae > Schistocerca > Schistocerca serialis. Next base: position 195,492,911 of record NC_064638.1, on the reverse strand, counting down.
CATCCTCCTCCATTTCCATAATATTGTCCTCAAGTACATCGCCCTTGTATAAACCCTCTATATACTCCTTCCACCTTTCTGCCTTCCCTTCTTTGCTTAGAACTGGGTTGCCATCTGAGCTCTTGATATTCATACAAGTGGTTCTCTTTTCTCCAAAGGTTTCTTTAATTTTCCTGTAGGCAGTATCTATCTTACCCCTAGTGAGACAAGCCTCTACATCCTTACATTTGTCCTCTAGCCATCCCTGCTTAGCCATTTTGCACTTCCTGTCGATCTCATTTTTGAGACGTTTGTATTCCTTTTTGCCTGCTTCATTTACAGCATTTTTATATTTTCTCCTTTCATCAATTAAATTCAGTATTTCTTTTGTTACCCAAGGATTTCTACTAGCCCTCATCTTTTTACCTACTTGATCCTCTGCTGCCTTCACTACTTCATCCCTCAGAGCTACCCATTCTTCTTCTACTGTATTTCTTTCCCCCATTCCTGTCAATTGTTCCCTTATGCTCTCCCTGAAACTCTGTACAACCTCTGGTTCTTTCAGTTTATCCAGGTCCCATCTCCTTAAATTCCCACTTTTTTGCTGTTTTTTGAGTTTCAGTCTGCAGTTCATAACCAATAGATTGTGGTCAGAATCCACATCTGCCCCTGGAAATGTCTTACAATTTAATACCTGGTTCCTAAATCTCTGTCTTACCATTATATAATCTATCTGATACCTTTTAGTATCTCCAGGATTCTTCCAGGTATACAACCTTCTTTCATGATTCTTGAACCAAGTGTTAGCTATGATTAAGTTATGCTCTGTGCAAAATTCTACAAGGCGGGTTCCTCTTTCATTTCTTCCCCCCAATCCATATTCACCTACTATGTTTCCTTCTCTCCCTTTTCCTACTGACGAATTCCAGTCACCCATGACTATTAAATTTTCGTCTCCCTTCACTACCTGAATAATTTCTTTTATCTCGTCATACATTTCATCAATTTCTTCATCATCTGCAGAGCTAGTTGGCATATAAACTTGTACTACTGTAGTAGGCATGGGCTTTGTGTCTATCTTGGCCACAATAATGCGTTCACTATGCTGTTTGTAGTAGCTAACCCGCACTCCTATTTTTTATTCATTATTAAACCTACTCCTGCATTATCCCTATTTGATTTTGTATTTATAAACCTGTAATCACCTGACCAAAAGTCTTGTTCCTCCTGCCACCGAACTTCACTGATTCCCACTATATCTACCTTTAACCTATCCATTTCCCTTTTTAAATTTTCTAACCTACCTGCCCGATTAAGGGATCTGACATTCCACGCTCCGATCCGTAGAATGCCAGTTTTCTTTCTCCTGATAACGACGTCCTCCTGAGTAGTCCCCGCCCGGAGATCCGAATGGGGTTCTATTTTACCTCCGGAATATTTTACCCAAGAGGATGCCATCATCATTTAATCATACAGTAAAGCTGCATGTCCTCGGGAAATATTACGGCTGTAGTTCCCCTTGCTTTCAGCCGTTCGCAGTACCAGCACAGCAAGGCCGTTTTGGTTAATGTTACACGGCCAGATCAGTCAATCATCCGGACTGTTGCCCCTGCAACTACTGAAAAGGCTGCTGCCCCTCTTCAGGAACCACATGTTTGTCTGGCCTCTCAACAGATACCCCTCCGTTGTGGTTGCACCTACGGTACGGCCATCTGTATCGCTGAGGCACGCAAGCCTCCCCACCAACGGCAAGGTCCATGGTTCACGGGGGGAGGAAATTAATAATAGAAATTCTAAATGTGCCAAATAATTGGTAATTGTTGTGACTTGGCAAGACAGCCAAGTCACATTGAGAGGAAGCCGAAAGGCACGCGTTTAAACTCACGCAGGCTGGCGTTAGGTCTGAAACAGGATAAGTAATGAATGCTATATAGAAAAGTACGTAGCTGCTGGAATACTTAACTTTAATCCACAATTGGTGTACATCGCTCTTGACGGTACATGTTATAATCTCATTATCAAATGCTATGGCGCCTTTCTAGGTCGTAGCAAATGACTTAGCTGAAGGCTATGCTAACTATCGTCTCGCCAAATGAGAGCTTAATTGTCAGTGAACTGTTGCTAGCTACGTCGGCTGTACAACTGGGGCGAGAGCTAGGACGTCTCTCTAGACCTGCCGTGAGGCGGCGCTCGGTCTGCTATCACTGACAGTGGCGACACGCGGGTCCGACGTATACTACCGGACCGCGGCCGATTTAAAGGCTACCACCTAGCAAGTGTGGTGTCTGGCGGTGACACCACAGTAATTTGAAATGTTTATAAAAAAGTAATTTTATCAGTGCATTGAGAGCTAGTACCTATCGACTGTAACATCGAACATAAAGTAATTCCTTTCATAAATTTTAGCTTGAAATGTAACATGTTGTGTATAAAATTATATGAAAGTCTTCAGAAAAGCAGCTGAGATAATAATCACCTGTCCAAAATTCGAAAAATTGGTGAAAAGTAATGCTAGAGGAAGATGCCCGTTACATTGTACATTAGCATTTATACAAGCAGTGATGGACACATAAATTTATAATAATTTTTGTGAAAGCTGTATGTCACTACATTTTCCTTTTATTTGCCATAAAACTTGCCACTACAACTTCGCAGTTAACTTAACAGTAACATTAACTGCAGGAAGCATCAGAGCTCTAGCTGTGAGGTTAAGTGCACAGAACTGCACGCTTGTGACTCATAGCTGATGGAAAACTCATCAGAGGTGTCAGAGTCCAGAAATGCTTACACAACAGTGGATGGAGATGTTCACGTATCATATCGGACAGAAAGACAAAGGCTGAAAGTGGCTAAAAGTGAAAGTGAAACATGTTTTCTCTTAAAAGGAAATAGAACATTGAAAGTGAAAAAATTGGTAATCGTAATTTCTATCTACAAGCTATACAGCATTGAATTACCGACTGACGAAGAATGGCTCCAAATGTTAACAATAATATTAAGTGAAGTCTTATTTAAACAATCAAGAAAATTAAAAAAAAACTATTTCATAAAAAATTAGACCACCTCTACATTTTTGTGCTACACTGTCATCGTCCAATCTTTCGCAGGAACTGAATTCGGCAGTAAAAGTAAAGTTATCATACTGAACGCAGTTTGTATTCTGTGGATACATATATATTCCGAACATTGATGTTATGACAAATCAAAGCAAGATCTTTTGGATGACAACGTAGATCATAATGCCCCCGTCTTAGTTTCAAGAGAATCTAGGTGCAATTTATCCGTTGCCTGGGTTCATTGTGGTTTTTTTCTTGTGGATGTAATATAGATATAGGTGTTTACATCTGTAGTGCATACGACGGGCACATTGTCGATTCCAACTTGATAAAAGAAGACACCATCCTATACCGAAAATCCAGAGAAAATGTTATCCACCAGAATAGTAAAACCAAATGAAGGAAATAACAAAGACATGCGCAAAAGGTTACACAGAAATTAGCCACACGACAGACGAATGTCGGTACTTAATGTGGATTAAGGAGAACGACTAAGTTTCGAGAAAGGGTAAGCTTTGGACATCAGACCACATTTCTTTCTGCGTTATCTCAATATAAAACTGGTCCTTTACTTAAAATTCAGTCGCCGGCTCAGTAATTCTGCACTATAACTTTTGGCTCTAGCCACGAAATTACGGCGTTCTGTTAATACCGAGCACCATGGAGTCTGAGAGACTTTCTCTTTGATGTGTCATCACATTTTTCTGTCCAATAAACCCTGAGCCCTGGGCTTGTCTGTGAGCTAAAGGCAGAAGCGTGTTCTGCAGCACTGGGCGACAAAAGAAAGTAAATACCACTACGCTGCCACAGACGTTGGAAATTTAAACGCTTGCGTTAGCGTTCCACCTTTTAAGCAAAGAAAGTCCTTTTTTTGAAAATAAACGAAGATTAATTCTCAGAGGCTATTTCGTCAGGGCGCAAGTGCAAACAGAAATCTCGATTGCTAATCCTGTTTTACCGCTACTTGTTCAGTGCACTACAGCGTATGAGCAACTTTAGGTTTCTCCAGCACCTATGGCATTTAAATGAGAGCACCTTTGGTAGTTTTACTACGCGCAGGTATAAGTTCACCTCGGGGTGGAACTTATGTGATCGTGCTTAGGTTACACCAATTTCCATTAATGCATTTTTGTATTTGTTGCGACTCCTCTGGAACAGTGAGTTCCCCGTTCGTGTTATAGACTCGTGACACAGTAATTTTTGTGAACACGTTACTTACAACGGGAGGTCATGACGTTCGGATCACGGATTTACTTCAAACATTGTACACACTTAGTAGACCATTAAAACAACACAATCTGCAAATAGTAAAGTGAATTACTCTGGCAATTCCAAGAAAATCGTAAGAGAGATTTTACCCGCCTATTATGTAACTGCTTTATCCGGGGGAAGGGTCTGACTGCAAGTAGTTATTGTTGTCAAACTGTTACCGCTCGTACTGTGCTATAGGGTCGTGGACGATGCAATGGTTCGAGTCCTACAATCATTTACTTGTTTTTAATCTATATATTTTTCATCACTAGTCATCTTATTCATTTTCTATTACATTTGAGAAGTAATGTAATGAAAAAGAAAACCACTTGCATTTTAATACAGTTGTAGTGAATTTCATGTTACTTGACTGTTTACTATTTTTAATTAAATTGTCAAGGACGAGGGACAGGCTTGGAAAGCCCAAGTCAAGCCTCGATAAATAATGATGCGAATGACGTTATTCACAATCAGTTATAAAGTAAGTCACAACGTGCCGACCACAAATGTGATGTACAATTACTCGTCGGATGTTCTCTCGACGTCACACGCTGCAGGATGGTATGCGTCATACAGACATGGGAAAAATAAACTGAAACGGCATCCACTTCGAATGCATGATTTTTTCCCGAATTTACAGGGAATGTTCAGACTCTTTTCAGGGAAAACACGCTTCATTGAGCCGGCCGCTGTGGACGAGCGGTTCTAGGCTGCTACGGTCGCAGGTTCGAATCCTGCCTCGGGAATGGATGTGTGAAGTCCTTAGGTTAGTTAGGTTTAAGTTTTTCAAAGTCTAGGTGACCGATGACCTCAGATGTTAAGTTCCATAGTGCTCAGAGCCATTTCAAACATTTGAACACTTCGTAGACGTTTTGAAATATTTCTCTATCTTCCGATGGTCTGGATGCAACCATGCGTAACGCAACATTTCGGCAAACATAAGTGCTGACAGTTTGTGATGAGTGATGGAATGGATTTTAATAGCGTCTTCAAGAGCGGCAGTTTCTCGTTCAGTCAGAATAGAGCAGTTTGAAAGGCGTTTGATTAAGTTTTTTAATTGCCGATAGAAATAGAAGTCGTATGGTTGGCGAGTCAGAGTACATTTAGGGGGTATGACTTTAAACGTGCAAGTTGGCAGTGCTACGTCCGGTAAAGTTGTCGTCGTATAAAGCAGCATCCGTTTCTTCGTTTACTTGTCGATGCTTGTTCTAATACCTAAATTTAATTAAAACAGTGAGTAGTCAAATAACATTAGACTACATGCAAATGCAGGTGGATATTTTAATTACATTACTTCTAAAATGTCACACAAATGAAACAATATGACCAGTGAAGAATAAAGAGATTATTAATGAAGTTTGAGTGGGAATCGAACCATCGCTTCTTATACGTTCGTTTTACGACGCTCGAACGCTCGACTTGACCACTACGAACACTAATGTCCGCCACCTACGCACAGGTACAAACGCCACATAATAGACTAGTAAAACTTGCCTCGCGATTTTCTCGGAATTACGAGGTTAGTGCACCTTACTATTTCCACATTACAGTATGTTGTTTCAATAGCTTACTTAAGGTGTCCAAAGTCTGAAGCAAATCTGTGATCCCAACGTCGTACCCCCTGCCTGAAATAGAAAATATCTCATCATATGACTGATCTGAGTATACACTGGCCGAGTAAAATTTTAGTCAGTCCCTTAAAAGTTCACACTGATCGCCTTGTAGATGCCGGAGGTGAGACTGATGGGCAGAAATGACCAAAACGTGAACGGCACAGTGCAATTTGTTATGGTATCAATACGGACAGTCCAATGTGTCTACAACGATTGGTGCTCCACTTGCGCTATCTAAGACAGCTCAAGAACCATGTTCGTGAAAAGACCCTACCACTCAGGGACCAGAGAAGTGTTACTCCCTCTCACTGACAATTGGTCTCAAATCCCACGTGTTTTGATTCTGTCACTACGAGAAGATCTATCTAAAACAGTTTCCGAGCAAACATAGCAAGGTGAACCACTATGTCATGAACATTTGGTGTCGGGCATTCGCAGATTATCATTAAGCACGTCGGTATAAAAAACGTAACGGTTTTAATGGGGAAATAACATCTACATACATACTTCGCAAACCACCGTACGGTGCACGGCGGAGGGTATCCTGTATCACAACTAGACGTTTCTTTTTCTATTCCACTTGCAGATGGATCGAGGGAAATAAGTTTATCTATATGAATCCAATCTCAGGAATGTTTTTCGAAATCAATGTCTCCCCCCCTCCAGGGATTCTGACTTCAGCTCCCGAATCATATCCGCAGCACTCGCACGCTGACCTAACCTATAGTTAACATATCTAGCAGCTCGCCTCTGAATTACTTCGATTTGTTCGTTCAATCCGACATGGTGCGAATGCCAAACACACTTGCAGTACTCAAGAGAAGGTCGCACTAGCGTCCCTTATGCGATCTTCTTTACAGATGAACTACACTTTCCTAAAATTCTCCCATAAACCGAAGTCGACCATTCGTCTTCCCTGCCTCAATCTTCACATCCTCGTTCCATTTCATATTGCTTCGCAACGCTACACACGGATATTTAAACGACGTGAATTTGTAAGGCAGGACAGTACTAATGGTGCATCCGAACATTACGGATTTGCTTTTCCTACTCATCCGCATCAACTTACATTTTTGTACGCTAAGATCCAGCTGCCATTCGTCACAGTAACAAGAAATTTTGTCTAGGTCATCTGGTACCAACCTACAATCACTTATCTTCGACACAGAAACTTGGATGTAACTGACTGTAATGTGGAGTGACTTCTGCCGAATCGAGATCTCGCCTGTTGCCAGACGATGCTTGGGACTGAGTGCAGTGACTGTCCGATTACATGTTTGCTCTCAGTTCGTGGAGTCTGTAGTTCAGTTCGGAGGTAGTTCTGTGACGTTTTGGCGGTGCATTCATAACGGAGTTTGGCCCTAGCCATTCGCGTTACCGTTTATTTCAAATTTTATGAAATTCATAACATTGTGCGCACTATGATAATGTTATTTATTCTGCTAGCGGTTTCGTATCTAAGTAATCATCAAAAAAGGTTGAAATGGCTCTGAGCACTATGGGGCTTAGCTTCTGAGGTCATCAGTCCCCTAGAACTTAGAACTACTTAAACCTAACTAAACTAATGAAATCACACACATCCATGCACGGGGCAGGATTCGTACCTGTGACCGTAGCGGTCGCGGGGTTCCAGACTGTAGTGCCTAGAACCGCTCGGCCAGTTCGGCCGGCAAACAATCATCCGCGGCAGCTGTAGAACATACAGAAGTCGACAATGTGACAATGCCAAACGAAATCAGGAAAAACTGTTAAGTCAAACTAAATACAAAAATTATCAGAGACGTATCGCGTGTCATACATGCTTTGACATGAATTACCGATGAAAACCATAACTAACATAAAAATAAAATTTTTTAAAAAGATTCAAATATAATGGCACATTTACAAAACGGCAACATGTGAAATACATCAATACAAGTAAAAGAACTTGATAGTCAAAGATGACAGTCTCGACTGACTCCCGAGAAGCTGCCATTTAATACTTCTGTGGCAATGACATTACAAAAGTGAAATATGAACACTTCTACACTTGATTGATATTACGTAGAAACACCAGTAAAATGAAATGTAAAGTAATAGATAACAGCATTGATGAATGCAAGAATATACAATCCAGTCAAGTATGTGAGCATGTGTAATACAAGCTACAGAGCAATCCATGATATTATAATCAGTCAAACAATATATGACGACAAAATCCACACTAAAAAATTAATATGAAGGAAATAGAATATTTAGGAGTGAAGAAAAATACAAAAGGAATGTGGAATATTTAGATGGGAAACAGTTAAAATTTTATGCGTATGCCACAGTCTAATCATTTATTTTTATGAATAAACACGGTTTACATCTAAAATGCTACACATTGGTTGGGTAAATACGTCATGCAATGTCCACACAATCACAAAGTGTGATTAAAATTCTATTTATCATAGAGATAATAGTTAATAAGGATGTATTGTATGAAACTACACTTTAGCACATTGGTTCGAAAACATTTCATCAACATCACTGTATTGTCATAAGACAAAATAAAAAACGACCAGTTAGCATACAATCAAAAATTAATAAAGGAAGAACAATAATCAATTGCAAAATCGAATCATATCATAATACATTTTTTTTAGTTGACAAAACCAGGGATACAACGGTCAAAAAATTTGTGAGGACCTTTTACAAGGGGCTAGGGAGGTGTTTATAGGAAGAGGTAAGGGAAGAAATTAATTGTATGATGAAACTTACAAAGTGAAGATGACAGAAGTAAATGTAGTCATAAAAAGTTACGAAAGCACTAAACTAAGGGACATTGCCGCCACGGAGCTACAGAACTTACCGAAATGATAACATAGACCATACTAATTATAGCCAGTGTACCGTTCATTATATTTATTATCAAAAAGTAAATAAGGATAGAACACAGATGGCAATGTATAGAATTTGATCTGGGTTAATGACCAAAAAACCAAAACTATTGATGACTATATTTACACTCAGTCATGATACTTCCCATGAGTTGGATATTTCAACATTCTCATTGGTATATGTTTCCCTCTCTTATAGAGGAGAATTCAAACGAAAAGCAGCTAAACCTTCTAACAACCAAACCGATTAAAATTTGTATATGGCGCATTGGGATAACGTAGTGAAACATGAAGGAACGCTGATGTAGCATAGTAACCTACCCCTCCCCCCATCCCAAACCACCCCCCACCCACCCACAGAAAATTCTAAACCGTGAACCCAGCAAGCTCATTGTTGTTCCCGAAGTATGATGTCTGATACTCATCGAATTCCTCGAGCTCGGAAAAACCATCAACCGGGACGTGTACTGTGAGACATTGTGTAGCCTACTCAAGTCCATCGAGAGAAAACTGCCTGGGTCGCTAACGTAGCGAGTGATTTTGCTTCATGATAACGCGCGTCCATACAGCGACGTCATAACAAAGCTTAATGGCCAAGTTCAAGCGGGAGCATCTGCACGATATCCAGGTCACGTCGCTCTGCCATTTCCACGTGTTTGGTCGGAAAAAAAAAATCTCCGAGAGAAGTTCTTCCACTGGGACGACGAACTGGTGGGTGCACTGAAGGGCTGGTCCTTGTCATAGCTACATGGAATCATTCAGCACATGGAACAGTTGTGTTCAGGCCTCTGGTGAATACTTCTGAACAAAAACTTCAGTTATACCCAAAGGGTTATTTAATACGTTTTCTGTTGAACACCCCTCGTACAACTTCATGATGAGTCTGCTGTGGAAACTTCCAAGGTGACAACTCTCGAGCACTAAGTCGCACTTCGACGGGTACGCCAAATACACCGCCACTAATCCTACTCAAAATGTTGGAGATCATTTGGAGCAGCAGGAGAAATGGTAGCCATCAGCGCCCCCGCAGTTTGGCAGATCTGCTCGATCTAAGTGATAATGGATGGCTTAACTTAGCAACAGCATACCTGATCAAACAAATGAACTCTCTTCTTTGCCAAACTTCGGCCATTATGAATAGGTGGTGTTCCAGGATATTAACATGACATCTTTTGTGGGTACCAGTTATTTTGTACAGACTGCTTATGAGAGGTGTAGGCAGACCATGAAAGATGCATGTGTTTGTGTCCTAGAATCAGTCACACTCACAGGTTGTGACTTGAGAGCCCTGGTATTATAGGAAATAGTAATGGACATGAAAAGATTACTAATTCTACCTGACTCACAAGAATGCATCAAAAGTAGTTACACATCTCTCACATCCATATAAATAAGTGAAAAAGTAATAAAGGTACTGTTACCTCAGTCTAGAATGGTATACGTTAATACGAAGACTCATCTGAACAACACGTAGTACTAAGGTTTTGGTGACTGAGATACGGGCTTCCTGCAGCTAACCATGAATCAGACAAGACGTACAGCCGGCCAGTGCGTCCGAGCGATTCTAGGCCCTTCAGTCCGGAACCGCGCTGCTGCATGGATGTGTGTGATGTCCTTAGATTAGTTAGGTTTAAGTAGTTCTAAGTTCTAGGGGACTGATGACCACAGAAGTTAAGTCCCATAGTGCTCAGAGCCATTTGAGCCATTTTTCAGCCAAGACGCACACCGAATGGAAGCTTCCCCACACTCAATGTAACCGCGAATGCCACTCTGCTACTCAGTCCATAAAGTTGCTTAAGCATCTACTCTTTTCCAGTACTATTCGCCGGCTCCTAAAAGAAACACTTTACCTTGTATCCTGAAGTCGGCATTTAGAAAATATCATATTAGAATTCTCAGCACCACTGGATGAACACAAACTTTTTATTCTCGCTCTACATATTTATCGGCGTAATTTAATGCAGCCTCTTTCAAATGAACACCACACCATTGGTGGGTATAGCGCACCTTCACTACAGAGCAGCCCAAACGGAACAGCCATGAAGCAAATGGCCTCGTTATCCTCCACAACCAAGAGTGACGACCGCACCCTCGCTGTCTGTTGGCTGAAGCTACAAGTGTAGCCAATGTGCCTGTGAATGTGTTGTAGTCGAACACTGGGAACAGAAGATATAAGAGCTAAAAAGAAACAAAAAATTTATCATGAGAGACAGATGCCATAATAAACCAAATGTGTGGTAGATGGAAAATAATAAACGACATATTTTATAGTGTAGAACCAAATGAAACAGAAATGATGCAGTAGGCACCTGCTTAATTCCTTATAAATTCGTATCCTTTCTGAAACTACACAACTACGTGCGAAATTGCTTGGGTGAAACCAGCACATGGAAGAGTACCAAGCCTCAACTAAACTTACCGCACATGGCAACATAAAATTCAGCACAATAACTCAACCTTGAACAGCCCCACCAGAAATGTTCCACATAGTTCAAAGTATTGAACTTCTCAAACCCCCATCAGGTAGAAGTAATTCATCAGAACAGTAGGTCCAATCAAACATATATCCTAAAACCAGATGTGTATTAACACTTCAAGTACTGTACAAGAAGGGTAATGCCTGACTAGCTTAAATGAAGGGAAGCATGTGGATACCTACTGCCAAACAAGGCAGGTGACTGGGTGAGGGATGATGGCACATCAAGGACAAGCTTTCCAATTCAGTTTTTGTGGAAACAGTTCACTGATTTGTATTCTGTATAATGTTCCCACTACAGACTTTTAGGACTTGTAAAGGAGACTGAGTAGACAGTATTTTGAACTGGAACCTACTTCCAGAAAAGTACCATTTGTGTGTTACAACCATCTGCAAGCATAATTGCTTGGTAGGTATGGAACTGGCTAGTTATGGTGGTAGGGGCGCTAGTAGTAGGGTAACTTTCGTTCTGAGCCATCTTGTTTGTGCAGGCAGCATACATTAAGAAGCACTCATTCATTCAGGGGAAACGTGACTGATTTCTTACCTTAACCAATAGTTTGATTAAATGGTTTAAGAACCATGACAGTTGATTTAAGCCCCTTTGGGATAATCCAACCTTCTCAGACACTCTACCCCTCCCCCTCACCCCCCCCCCCATTCTTATTCCAACCCTCAGGAAAATCCCAAACTCTTCTCCCCTGCCTCTCACGTAGATTGGCACACTTTTTGTTGAATCCGCATTACCAGCTCTTATGCCTTCTCAATGTCTCTGTAGGAAAGGATATTGGTTTGTGGCCAGTGTCCTCCTTCTATAACACAAACTGCATGCAGCTGTTAACTGGGTCTTTCATTGATAAGCAAAGAGCTAATTAAGCTTCCATTTGTTGTGGTACAAGCTTTCCTATATAATCCACTTTATCTCCGCTGCCGTTGAAGTAGAAGGCCGCTATGTTCACTATAAGTTTGCTATATACTGCCTGTACTTGTGCTAGATACTAAGTCTGCGGCTCTGACTAAGTGACACACAGGGACTCACTAGGTGCTACAGATTCGAACTAACCCAGAACAACAGGCTTGAACTAACTGTCCCTCTGGTCTGTGGCGGCTATCTGAATACTGGCGGCCGAGAGGCTGTTGGCAGCATGTTGCAGCGAGTATCTCGTTGGCCTCGATCAGTCTTCTTGTGACCTTTATGCTGCATGGTGTGCTGGCGCCAGCTTACGCAACATACTTTTGATATTGCCTAAATAACTACATCGAAAAATTAATTACCACTCCCCTTCTGGGAAATCCCGCTGCCCTCCCTTTCTACCCCTCATTTTCCCTCTCCACTCCATCTGGAAATTGATTGGAAATGGACTCAGTCTGCACTGCAGAGGGAGAATCTCATGATACGAAATCGAAGTCAATGTCAATTATATGGCAGAGGTCATTCTCTTCAGTTGTAAAATTCAATTTTCAGAGGTTGGATCTCTTAACTTGCCAGAAATGCTCACATCCAGAGCTTACAAATCCTAATTTCTATAATTATTCAGACTGGAAGTGTTGTCTTGGAAATTTTTCTTGTGTCCAGTCAACTTGACAATCACAGATCGACTGAGCTAGTGCACAGTGCCGCACCAAAGAACATACCATCACTCGCCCTCTTCCTCCCCCCCCCCCTTTCCAGAAAAAATTGTAGAACAAAGACTGACATTGTGTCAGAGGGGAATGATACCATACCACGAAATTCTAATCATTGTCAGTATATATTTATGCATATTGTTTATGTAATCAGTTTCTGGGAAACAGGGCTCCCCCATTCGGCTAAATCTCATGCCTGCACCCCCCAAATCTGCTTCCTATGACATAATAACTGTACGTACAAAGGGATGGAATAAAGCACAGTATAGTAGCGACTGTTTTGTGTCTCCGTGTGTGCATCTATCGTCCGTAGGCCACCACACGTCAAAAGTTTCACTACGTTCTAATTACAGATCACAGAACTATATACCACTGACCACAAACTGGATATCGCTCTCCTTTGATTTCGTGTCCCCAAAAAAAGAATGAAGTGGTAAGAGGCGGCATTCTGTTGTTCGGGAAATTCCAGATTCCTTTTTCTGTCTCTGTCTCTCTCAGGAGGCTACTTCCTATGTGTGTGTGTGTGTGTGTGTGTGTGTGTGTGTGTGTGTGTGTGTGTGTGTGAGTGAACCAACAACTCCAAAGACGGAAATGGAGGTTTTCATCTCTCTGAATAATACTGTGTTACTATCGGCTAATGTTGGGGACAAAGAGAGAGCTGACGCCATTTCAATATCAAAACCAGATGGAAATAGTCCATTTGTTTTACCCTACATCATTAATTGATAACAATTTACAGGAGTCAAAAAAATCGCTGAAGCCACTCACTTTCACATTACAATGATCCTACTTTGTAATTAAAGATGTTTTCAACATTCGAGTATCCCACACAAACATTGTGCAAATCTGATGATGAAATTTCCGCCACAAATAGATAAGAGCGCTAAATATATCCATGGTGGTATATGTGCTGACGTTTCACAAGACAAGTGACCTCGTCCACCACAGTATTTCCATTAAATATATCTGGCAAAAAAATCCTACCGATCACATAAACTCGCTATTGCATCACCCACCGTGCCGAACCGCGGAATAACATTAGTGCTGTGCGTGGCGAATGCGTCCATAGTTAAACACCAACCCCCTGGTGTTGACATGCCTGCTGTACTAGACGCTCAGGGACCGCAGGTATTTTCACCAAGCAGTCAACCGTTGAATTTACATAGGGAATTACCGTACAGCGCAAACACTCGTCATAATGAATCTTCTCACCCAAAACACACATCAATTTCTCTCGCCAGACCCAGCAAACCACTCACTTCGCTAGCTCCCACTGCCGCAGGCAAGAGCAGACACGTCGGCGCATTCTTTATACCTGATCACCCATCACTGACTAATCTAATCCGCTGCTTGCGGTCGCCGACTTCTTGTGACCACTGCCGGCACCTGCCACGGCGCACTGTGAGTGAAGCAGCAGCACTGGCTTGGATGTGCACAGTAGTTCTAACCAACTGTATCCCGACATAGATACCCACTTCAAAAACTCAGTTTTACACAGTCTGGTACGGGGACGTTGTTGACCACACAAATCAAATTTCTCAACCGAAATGTTGATTTCTCACTTTTATAGGAACTATTTCCAGGAGAGATGTAATTGGGGCTCGCACACGTTTTCATAGCACTAAAGTATCGTTACTTATGACAATCCTGTAACAGTATGGCATAGGCTATATTTCCGTTAAATATTCCCTCATCAAATAAAGAAAATCAGTTCTAATCAGGTTAAGGGGCTCCGGAACGCCCTATACGAGGTGTGGCTAGAAAAAAACCGGACTAGTACTGGTGAAACAATAAAACGAATGCAATAAGGCTGAAAGTCACGTGGCCTGTCACGTGACTCTCGCTCCGCCTACTGCTCGAGTTTCATCTGCCTCCTGCACTCAGTCTGCCCGTGGCGTCTGTTTTAAGTAGTTGACGTTTTGTCTGTGCTTCGGAAAATGTTGAGTGTACAGAAGGAACAGCGTGTTAACATCAAATTTTGTTTCAAACTAGGAAAATCTGCAAGTGAAACGTTTGTAATGTTACAACAAGTGTACGGCGATGATTGTTTATCGCGAACACAAGTGTTTGAGTGGTTTAAACGATTGAAAGATAGCTGCGAAGACACCAGTGATGACACTCGCACTGGCAGACCATTGTCAGCAAAAACTGATGCAAACATTGAAAAAATCGGTAAACTTGTTCGACAAGATCGCCTTTTAACAATCAGAGCAGTGTCTGAGTTAACAGGAGTTGACAAGGAAAGTGTTAAGCAGATTCTTCATGAAAGTTTCAACATGAACAAAGTGTGTTCAAAAATGGTTCCGAAGTGTCTCACAATTGAACAGAAGGAACGCCGAAGAATGATTTGTTCTGACATCCTGGAAAACATTGAAAGTGATCCCACCTTCTTACGAAATGTTATTACTTGCGATGAATCGTGGTTTTTTACTTACGATCCCGAAACTAAACGCCAATCGATGCATTGGAAAGCTCCTGGTTCTTCACGACAAAAAAAAGCACGAATGTCAAAATCGAAATTCAAGGCAATGATGATTGTTTTTCTTTTTTTTTTGACATCAAAGGGATTTTGCACATTGATTGGGTACCAGAGGGACAAACAGTGAATCAGCATTACTACATTAGCGTCCTGGCTACCGTACGTGGGCGAGTACGGAGAAAACGGAACGATTTGTGGAGAAAAAAGTCATGGATCCTTCACCAAGACAATGCCCCAGCTCACAGTGCGTTGTCAGTGAAGACGTTTTTGGCAAAACACAACATTCCCATTTTAGATCATCCACCCTACTCACCTGATTTGGCTCCCTGTGACTTTTTTCTTTTCCCTAAAGTCAAGTCAGCTTTGAAAGGAACTAGATTTGAGACTATTGAAGCAGTAAAAGA
Source organism: Schistocerca serialis cubense (assembly GCF_023864345.2). Lineage (NCBI taxonomy): Eukaryota > Metazoa > Arthropoda > Insecta > Orthoptera > Acrididae > Schistocerca > Schistocerca serialis. The sequence goes on along the minus strand of NC_064638.1, from coordinate 195,477,166 downwards.
AAAGGGGACGGAAGTAATGTATGGACTTACCGAAAATGATCTGCAGCATTGCTATGAACAGTGGAAAATTCGTATGGAGCGGTGTAGAGACCTAGGAGGAGAGTACATTGAAGGAGATAACATGAAATTGTAAATAAATGATTTTTCCAGCATCAGTCCGGTTTTTTTCTAGCCGCACCTCGTACTTGCAATGTTAAAATAACGCTTTTAAATTACATCTTTCCTCAGAAAGTATTTGAGGTAGGAAGTTGAACTTTTTACAGATTATTTATTGGAATATGGACTACAACTTAACACAGGGATTTTACAAAATTTTAGTTCAGTTATTAAAGATGATTTTTTTTCAATTGTAATGAAAATTCACAACATTTTTTGCAGTTTTTTATTTATATATTCAAAAATATACATTTTTTGGAAAAAGGCTGTGTTAAATTATGCAGAAGGTACTGTGTAACATTTACTGAAAGTTTGAAACAAATATGTTTATAAGATTCTTAGAAAACATGTAATTAGTATGAGAAAATAAAAGTTTTGGGACTCGAGCGACAAAGATAGGATTAACTTTTTAGTGCATTCCAGGTCCATAGGATGGATTATCTTCATCCTCTGCAAACTCCTCCTTCAGCTTCCTCTTGTTCCTCCTCCTGTTTACTCTTGCTTGTATTTCTAGACTCTTTACAGCCCTGTCTGCAGCCCGAAGGCGTTCCTTGTCTAAAGCAAGCATCGCTCGTTGTTGTGTTCGTAGATTTTGCTACCATTTTCTTCAGTTGCAGTTACTGCAACACTGTTCCAAAAGGTGGTCATGTATGAACACTTATCAAATTTCAGTTGTATTTCACTAGCAAGTCCTACGTGCTTTATTATGGAGAGTTCCAGACCAACTTCACTACAATGAATACATCTTACACAGTTTGAAAAAATTCCTTCAAGATCCGACATATCAAATATTTCATTCACATCCGATTCGCCCATAAAACATTCATAGTTTTCACTCATTGAACCAAGCTTCTTCTGTGAAGTATTTTCTTTCCCACTTTGACTGCTATGGACAGGTGTACTTGAGAGGTTAGGTTGACTCACTTGGTTATCGTCTTTATTGTTTACAGTAATAACACATACCTTTGGCTTTCCAACATTTCTCCTTTTCTTAAAAGCCTTCAGAGGATTTCTACTAACTTTACTTTTACTCATTATTATACTTCAACAAAGCAGAGACTCAAGAAACAGAATTAATTACGAATATTTTCGAGATAACGACAGAGTAAATAAACATGATACAATCGACAATCACACCAGCGATTTATATTGATCCATCACAGGTTAGCCACAACACATACTTTATCTCACATCACTAAAATGTACCTGATGAACACGGACGTTAATAATAACACCATTTGACAGCAGTTTAACAGCGCCACAGTGGGTCACGCCCATGTAGAACACATTTAAAAAATTTTTTTAAAGTAGTTGTAGTCTTCGGAATTGAATAAATTATATATCTATTAAAAGGTAATAGTCTGCAGATTCAGAAAACGCAAAAAAGTAAAAATTGAACTTTTCATGATTTTGAGCCTTTCCGGAGCCCCGTAATATCTGTTACGTCCTGCATCACAGGACTAGAAAATAAATTCATTGTTGGCTCATGACGAAGTCTAAGATCTACGTCTGTCACAGGATGCCTTCTCACTTACAAACTCTCTTAAAATAACCAAATTATTCGCCACATACGAAGCTTTTTAAGGTAACAGCACACAGAAGCTGTAAATGTTGGGTCTGTACTACGTATGGCTTTATAAATTCGGTGATACAGCTGGTCTTGTTATGATGGTAATCTCTCCCTGTGTAGGTGGGAAACTGAAATTACGCTAAAAATAATCGCCAGAATGACAACACGCCCGATCACTGGTTTTGTGTCCTAGACTTCGCTACCACTCACCAGGCGGCATATTACTGATATACAGTTGATAGACTAATTACTTAAATTTATCAAGAGAGTCACTTTGCATGGCGAGTATTTTTCTTTTTTCAGCTGTCCGATTACACTCACCAGATAGCTCAAATGTGAATCTCTGGAGGGAAGACGACATTCTTTATGAGGAATACTATGTAGAACCGACATTAGGACCGTAAATACCAAATAATGGAATTAGCGCTCATAGGATACCATAGAGATGACTTTTCCAGTCGCTCTACTTGCGAGCCGAATAGGCGAGGTATTGACTAATAGTGGTACAGGGTACCTTCCGCTACACACCGCCTGATGGGTCGCGAAATAAGCATCTAGATGCAAATGTAAATTTAGTCTACCTATTAAGACGCCACGTCATTCATTAAAGACACACAAAACTCGGAGAAGAATATTGTCTCTTATTCGCCGAGGAAAAAAAAATGGCGGTCACACTGCTTGACTGTCTCTCGGTAATAATGTTCATATTAGCCCCTAATTTTCTCATTACAAGACTGCACGAGACGAATGTGAGAGGTTGTAATACGAGGTGTGACAATAAATTAATGAGACTGAGATGAAAAATATGTTGCTTACCAATTTAGTCAAGTTTAGTGTTGTGTCCTTCAAAGTAGATCCCCTCAGATTGCACACACTTCATCCAGCGCTTCTGCCATTGATGGTAACACTTCTGGAACTCATATTCAGTGGTACCCTCCAAGACCCTCGTCACAACTTTTTGGACATTTTGTGTTGTTTGAAAATTGTGTCACTTGACCGCCATTTTGACTCTTGGATATAGAAAAATGTCGCACGGAGCGCTATCTAGTGAATAATGTGGCTTTGGTAGTACTGAAATTTGTTTTGAGGTTAAAAATTGCTTTACTAGAAGAGCAGTATCGTGATGCAGAATCTAATTATCATCATTGCTGGCACGGACACAAAGAACTCTTTTACGTAGTCTTTCTAAAATTTCTTTGTAGTAATATTGGTTAACTGTTTGTCCTGGAAGCACCCACTCTTTAGGAACAATTAGCTTGGAATCAATAAGCCCAAAAGCATGCATTTCACTTTTAACTTTGGCATGTGAGTTTTTTGGTTTGGGTGATCCCTTTGAGCACCATTGCAAACTTTGGTGTTTGGTCTATGGATCCTACTGAATAATCCAACTTTCATCAGCAGCGATAACACGACTCAACAATTTTGGATTGATTTCCGTTTGATCTAACAGTTCGGCTGCCACATAATCCGTGTTTATCGCTGTTGTGGTGTGAGATTTTTGGGGAACATTTTTGCATAAATATTTCTCACACCAAGGTCTTCAGTTATTATTAGACGAGCCATTTCTCAATTGATGTTCAGTTCTTCTGCAATCATTTTCACGGATAATCTTCGATGATATCGTACAAGTTCACGCACGGTGGCCAAGTTGACATCCGCCCGTGCGGTTGATGGTCGTCCATTGCGGACTTCATCTTCAACATTCGTTATGCCTTCACTAAACAATTTATGGCAACGAAAAACTTGAGCTCTTGACATAATCTCCCCTCCAAAAGCCTTTTGAAGCTTACCGTAAGTTGTCGTCGCGTTTTCACCCAATTTAACGCAAAAAGAAATGGTATACCATTGCGCAATATTATGCTGTTCCATTTCCCTGACGAGAGACACAAACACTTATTACAGTACAACTCACGTCTGAACTGTTGCATCGATGTGCCACTTGGACTAGAAGCAGCTTATAGACCTAGCTCAAAGATATTGTGCCTATGCAAGCCTGCAGGGTTGTCACACCTTGCAAAGGAAATCGGTCTCATTACTTTATTGTCGCACCTCGTATGTTTACCCACAACACGTAGAAGAAGCAGTATAGAATTGACCTCTCAACTCCCCTTACCTAAGAGTATTGCTTGCCTACCATATTCTTACAAATCTTTCATTCATCGAGTAAAAAACGTCCCTGCCAAGACACATGCCCCTGCTAACTCTCTCCAAATCCCATTATGCTCCAACAACACTGTCAGATTAGTTGGAAAAATATCTAGTTTTCCACCCATCACTGACTAGGTACAGTGCAATTACAACGAGAAAAATAGCTCACTAACATCCTGGAGGAAATTCACAACCATGCAGAGTATTCACAGATTGCAAAAAGAAATTCACTGGCTTAACATGTATAAATCATCGATACACAAGTGATGTCTACAGATATCACCCTTTACATATACTGATCTCCTTTATCAAATTCCTATGATTACTACTTTACAAATGCAAATAGACTTCTTTGACACCGCAGTGTCTCTCTCTTTCCTCGTTATTTTTACAACAACCAATGGTGTAAATATATGAAATTTAAAAATATTGCCTCTCTCTCCTCTGATATTTCGTGAAGCAAGTATTCTCTGTGTGTTGACATTGCCAGTCCATATAGACTATCAGTCACAAGGAGAGGATTCCTGTGTTGTTGTTTCACACGCAGTTCGATAAATTGTTTTTTGCTCTAACACACCCAAGCAGTATATGACTACAGCGGTGTACACAGCCACAGATTTTGTGTTTTTATCATGACTTAGAAGTCTGTATCAGGTGCCCAAGAACATTACCACCTTTAGATTCATTTGCTCCCGCAGAAAAGTGGACATAACGTGATGGAAATGATGCTGCTCCAACAAAGCACAGGATGGTTATAGTAAAAGACAGATTCTTATTGACAAAACTGTGGGAGATACCACAACATATGGAAACTGTAGCTGTTTGCAGCATTGTGTAGTGTATCTGAACAGGTGCACAAAAGTGGGGATCTAAAACTTCATCTTATCTTCCAAAGTAACGGGGTAGTAGAGGTCTGATTTGGAAGATGGCGAGAGCAATGCTTTCGCATGTTCCTGCAATATACGCGATCTTTGTTTCAGTGGTGGCCATCCCGAGAAGGTGTTGCTCCCTTCAAGATTCTCACCGTCTCAAACATGTGGCTACAGTCAGTCATTATGTGGTAGTGGACAGATGGGATGGAAAAGACAACCTCGGTATGGGGTGATGTGTAATAAACACAGCAGTTGATGATGGGATCAATCTTAGAAGTTTTACCAGTTTCTCTGTAATTACTACCCCAACCAGTGATATGGCAGCATGCTTCCCAATTTCTGTATCATTGCTGCACCACATCTTCGTTACTTTGAAGTATCATATACTAGATTCCGAACGGCCACACAGTTCTGTACGTAATAACTAAGCATTACGTCTATTCACGGTTAGTTTTTGGACATACACACCAAAGTATACCAGACAGCTTCCTATATCGATGCAGATAATTATCCGCATATTTCTAGAACTAATATCACAGCAGAAATTTTACAGTTACAATTCGCCATCTTTCCCTATGTAGACGGTATTCACAGAGTATTTTCGCATTCATGGGATTAAGCTGGAGAACGAAAGAGATCACCGCATTGCCTTCGGCCAACCCTCCCTGCAGCACTGTCAAAGATTTACTTTCAGCTGTACAGAAACAGAGGGTACTGTGTCTGCCGCATTCCACGTCTTGTGAAGGAACTGGTTGATCTGAATCGATAACTGCTATTCAGCAAATGGTTGTTCCACACCAGTTTTAGTCACAATACCTATCACACTGCAAACGATATCTGCAGACACGTCCATGTAGAGAAGTTTAGCACACGTTAGTGGTGCACACTTGATATGAGAGTGTCGTGGTGATTACAGACGCTTAACGCAAAAGTGTGGTTTTAGCACGATAGAGTTCCAGATGGAACGTGTTCGATGCATTTTCTGTAAATCAACTGTGCCACTAAATGTGAAATATTGTTCTAGTGTCTAGGATCAGTAACAACAAGGTATAGCAAGAGAGAAATAACTGTAGAACATAACACACACACACTCTTTAGGCTACACAGTTCTGCACTTATACATACTGTAATGTTAAAGCCATGAGGTTTCCCAAATATGTCATGTGGAGTACAACGCTCTTAATGATGATGATGATGATGATGATGAAGATGATGTGTGGATTGTGGGGGGCTCAACTGCGGGTTTATCAGCGCTCGTACAAATTCTCAAGCTTTGCTCAGTCCAATCTCACCAGTAACGAGGCAGTCGAAAGTCCCTGACCCCGACGGAATTGAACCCGGGACCCTGTACTCAGTAAGTGAGAACGCGACCGCGGGACCGCGAGCTGCGGTCACAGCGCTGTTACTACTCTAATGCCGGACATATATTGTATTTACAACATGTGACATACGTTCACCGTGCCAGATACCTATCTCCCTCACTACGGTGACAAACTCAAAGATAATAAAACTGGCACTCTTTAGACCGAAGAAAAACCCAGATTCTTTGTGATACACCTAAAATATAGCTTTCTGGATGTGTATAGCACTCAGTGCACAAATCCGATTATTTTGCTACGCTCGCAGCAGAATGATCGCCAGCAGTGGAAAATACATTTTGTGAAGAAACTGACAAATACATAGCAGCATGTTTGATATGTGAAACTATACACTTGTCTGCACTTACTCCGTAAGAAGTACAACGGTCAACCAAACATACAGTGTTTACAGCCCTCCGAAAAAAACTGTCAGTGACTTTGGAGAGGAATTTGAAATATTTTATGTAAATCACTTGCGCTAACAATTCTGATATAATGTTGCAGTGTTTGGCGAACATACCATGAAGGTAGCGTAAAGAAATAGAAATAATCGTGGAACATAAACAGATACAAAGGACTATACGGTTTTGCACTTAAAACACGTTGTAGTGCTAGAGGCGAGCGGTTTCCGACCTATTAGCCGTGTCGAATGTAATGCTGTTAATATTCCAATGCAAGAAATATTTTTCCACCGGATGACATACATCCTCCCTGCAAGTTTCTCTCTGATAGACTATGGTAACAAACTGTAAGGTTATAGTACAACTACCTTACACACCAAAAAAAAAAAACATCGACTCTTTGTAACATCAAACATTACATAGGTTTGTGAAGTTGTATGACGCATGGTTTTTACAGAGTTCAAGCCCGGTAATAGTTCGCAAATTGCGATATGTTCACAACAGTCCTATGAAATGTTCATCAGCTGGAAATGAATACGGAGAAACAGCTACCTCTTATGGGGAAATAAACACCACGCTCAGTTGCCTGAAGATATGTAACAGTCTTATCGCATTTTATCACATATGCTGGTAACCTTCCTCTTGCACAATGAAGTCATGGTCGGATGTTAGGTTGTATTGCTAATGTGCAGGATAGTACGGACGTTTCACTTTGATATCACCTCTCCAGAATGCCTCCTTTTTCCACTATTAAAGTGTGTATATGTGCCATCAGTCCACTCTCCTCCGGAACACGCAGCTTTGTTGAATTTGGTCAACGCTCATTTATGGTGTTTTTTCTGTAATTTTATGTACTCTCAGTCAGTTCTGGTAATTTTGATAGTTTTTTCCGAGTTTAGGTATTTCATCGTATTTCCGCCAATTTTACGTACTCCACATCATTTCTCGTCATTATACAAAGTTTTCCTTACATTTTACTGGCTATATGTCGTTCTTTATATTTTTCGACCGTTTTCCATATATCTATGGTCATCTTGCTGACTTCCTCATGTGTTGTTTGATTTTCTGCGAGAATCTTATACTCCAACCTTCTGACAACTCCCAAGACTTCCCCTCTTTTAGATGATCCACATGCATGTACTTTGTACGGGATATCGTATGGAAAGTATAATAAAATTCGCTTTGTAAATACGCATGGCTCAACGAGTGGTACACATGATGGGTGTATTGGAATCTCCGAGTCTGGAAACAATTTCGTGTACTGCCATCAGCCATCAGAAAATATGTCTGCATATTCGTTTACTACTGCACTTGCTGGAACGCCAAAGCGTGGAAATTGTTCTATACGTTCATTTAACTTCCACTCCATTGTGTAGGGATCTGCAACAAGGAGATGACATTGGTAAAAAGTTGGTCTCTGTTTCTGCTGAGATTTGTTCTCCATATGTATAGTTTACGAGATGTGCTTCGTTATTTCTGTTTATACCTTCTAACTCTGATAAACACCCATAACACCATCAGTAAATCTACGAACTGCAGCTTTCGGATATTTACTTTTATTTACCCAGTAATAAGTTACTCTTAGTTGATAGAGTGTCGACTGCAGGTCGCATCTTGGGCCATAAGAGTTTCCCTTCTCTATCTCTGACTACAGAGTGTGTATCCCTGGCAGCTTCATTTATATGGAAATATTCTGGTATAAAATCAAACAACGCATTAGTAAGTCAGCAATATAGCGATATACATATGGAAATCTGTTGAAAAATACAAAAAAAAAGGCAGATGATCCACATGCGTATACTCTAAACGGGACATAGTCTGGAAAAGTATAATAACATTCGCTTTCTAAATACACATGGTTCAACGAGTGGTACACATGATGGGTGTATTGGAATCTCCAAGTCTGGAAACAATTTCATGTACTGCTCTCAGTCATCAGAAAATATGTCTTCACACTCATTTACTACTGCACTTGTTGGAAAGTCAAAGCGTGGGAATTGCACACACAATTACAATTGTTACTAGTAAGCCACGACAAATATTTTCTTTGGAATGCAAGTAGCTTCGTTTGTGTGTGTGTGTGCGTGTGTGTGTGTGTGTGTGTGTGTGTGTGTGTGTGTGTGCCCGCGCGCGCGTAGAGCTTCGTAATAGGAGTAACTTCGTCTTTTGTGTGTGTGTGTGTGTGTGTGTGTGTGTGTGTGTGTGTTCATATATATAAAGAGACGAAGCTAATTGCATTACGAAGAAAATATTTGTCGTGACTTGGTTGTATAGAATTGTAGTTCCAACTTGATCTGTATGTTCACGGTTTGACAAATCTCATCATAGTTTGTCAGTTACGTAAGGTGTACTATATACTGCTTTTTGCGTGGCTGAATGCATTTTAATTTATGTAGCGGTTCAGAAACAAAGCGAATGGAAGTGGGGAAGGGGGTAGCATACGGTCCGAAATGGCAGTAATTTTCTAATCTGTAAACTGTAACTATTTAAGTAGTGTTAATAATTGCGCACATCACGTGATGACTGAACTGATTATCGACACTCACTACCTGCGATGTTATAAAGAAATTCAATAATTAATTAACAATAGCACTGTCAACTGTCCGCTATGTTGAGTGTTACTTAAGTAAATAAATTAGTGAAATCAAAGTGAACTAGAAATTAGAATATAAATGGAAAACTTGGTTAGTTTAGAGAGTTACATACTGGCATTCAGCGGGCAGAACAGAAGAGACAATGACCACATGAAGTCAGCAAGTTCCACATAAGCGTGCGCTGTCGATTCAGCCGTCAGGGCATCGCCCGACAGGCTCACGTGTTTCTCAGTTGTCGCATGTGAGCAAAGGCCCTCGCCTACATTCCAAGAGCCAATGACCGACGTTAAGAAGATTCTTCGAGAAGCTTTCCAACGTGACGGAAGAGGCAATGACCGGCTCACGTGTTTCTCAGTCGTCACATGCGATCGGAGGCCCCCGCCTACATTCCAAGAGCCAATGACCGAGGTCAAGAAGATTCTTCGAGAAGCTTTTCAACGTGACAGAAGAAGCAATGGCCGTGAAGTCGTTCACCTCCAGTGAACTGAAGTGAATAAATACGCGAGACGCGGTGGGCCCGACAGATGAAGACAGAGGAAGACAGATGAAGAGATGAAGACAGATGAAGACGGGGACGAAGACGAAGACGGAGACGGGAACGGAGACGAAGACGAGAGACGAAGGAAGAAAAGAAGAGTAGCAGTAGTTTTCAGTCAGTTTCGGTGCTGAAGACCGTCATGCAAGAAGAGACTACATCATGCACAGTCGCACCAAGTCCGCCGCTGTAATGGAATAGCAAGCAGCAGCCGCGGCGCCAGAAGACAGAAGTTAAAAGGTATTGGAAGTCTGATTTTTACGTACCCGGGTGTCTCGTGAGGACGGGAAGGAGACGGCCTCACCTCAGCAGTCACCTGTGAGCTGGGATAAAGACCTGACAGCCGAAGACTGGCAAGCGGGAGTCCGTGGTTCGAGTTCGGGACACTGGCCTTGCCCCGCCGCGCCGCTCCGCTGGTCGACGCACAACACACGCGGCCGCTTAGAGAAGAGAAACACTGGGACGCCACACCCAAGGTATCATCCGATGCACGACTTCGCTTGCAATAGTTAAAACCGGCCACCTCGCGCTGCGCGTCTCCGGTCAGCTGGGCGAGACGGCGACACGAGATATACACCGCTACGCGTAATCAGACGCCGCCGCCGCCGCCGCCGCCGCCGCCGCCGCTGTGGCAGCAGAAGGCTACGCAGACACGGCTGCCGCTCTCCGAACCAGAACGTCCCAGTAAGATACAGTTGTACGAAACTTTCAATAAAAGTTAGCTTATGTAAAAATGATGTTTCATTCGACCTCATACCCGAGCCAAGGAAGAACCCACCCTGCCCACATGTTGTTAAGAGAGAAAAGTTAATTTATTTAATATTTTCACCCTGACAGAATGCTTTAGAATGCTCATCCTGACAATTGACAGCATCAAAAGAGAAAACCCAGTTACATTGAGTGACAGAAGTGTCACATTTAGTAACACAACTGTTACATTTGATGTCAGAAGCCGTTTTAGTTGTTACAGCTAGGATCGAACTACATTAGCCGATCCACTTGATTATCCGACAGCTAATGTCGATATTTGAGTACCAGCTTACTGTATGAATTGGGTAAATTGTGATGGGGCAATGCACTGCTTACTGAATGTGATTAGTTACACGTAATAACGCATGAAGCGTGACTACCCAAACACTTTTCGCTGCAAAATAAACGTAACTAAGCAAATAAAATTGTTATAGATCAGTTAATGTCTTACTTTCTATACAAGTTGCACTGCAAAAGATCAAACAACAGTGAACTTTTCAAGCCAAGCAATACACAAAACGCGCAGTATAATCACAACATATGTAAATTAATAGTCTACTTGTTAATATAAGTATTTGTGTCTCTATCTTGTGTTGATTTTTAATGGTATTCGTTTTAATGCAAACTTGGTACGCTCGCAATGAAAACTTTACCCTTTTTTTACGAATTTCGGTTTAAAATAAACGTAATTTGATCACACATTTTGCAGTCCACTTCTTTATTCACAATGGCACTCGGAATTTCAAACAGGATCAAATTTGAGCTAAAAAATGAGTGGGGAATGATAATGGTTTCAACTTTACTGTATTCTGAAATTAAATGAAATGGGAAAAAAACCATCACTGGAGCCGCTGTGCCATCTGAAGGCTGCATGAATCGTAGCTCTCAACGCATTCGAAGCCGATGGCGATGCAGTAGTGCAGCCCTTGTGAGATAAAAGTGAGAGTTTCACCAGGCATTCCTTGAATAGTCCTCTTTTGATTATCACAATGGTACTGTAATTACGAGTGGTGTCCGTTGTCAATGACGACTGTGACCACTGCTGTCAAAGCGTGACAACTCCCACAGATATACACGCGAGACTAAACGTTCGTACGACCGTATCCCTCAGACAGTCAGGGACACATGCTCTTAGAGTAGACAAGCTGCGCTCAACGAGTGTTATCAGTGGTGTCTGAATTTACGACACTAATAACGTTTGCAATACGAGGGTTAAGCATCAAATTTGAATTACCACTTCTAGAAGAAAAGCAAACTGAGAGCGTAGAATTTGGTGCTGGTTTGATTCCATATCTATACGTTAGTTCTCCATGAGGCACATTCTACTGAAACAGAAATTTTTTTATATATAATACAAATTTGGTTCTTAGGAAGTCATTTCTGATATTTCTGTGGACTGTGATGTTAAGTGGAAGTGAAAAGTGGATTGTGAACAGTATTGCCAAAAATATCAGTTTCTGAAATCTGGAGCTACAGGAAAGTGCTGAAGGTTAGATGGGCAGATCGAGTAACTCGTGATCAGGTTCTAAACTAATTGGGGAGAAAATTGTTTTATGACACAATTTGACTAAAAAAACGTAGTAGGTTGACGGGAATTATCCAGATTCATCAAGCAACTACCCTCATTCATCAAGCAATAGCTAATTTTGTAACGGAGGCGTGCATGCAGGAGGAGCTGGTGAAAAAATTGTAAATCGAGATTATAGCTTCACTACAGTATGTAGGTTCATTTGGTTGTTCGGTGCAGTACTCAAATGGGTCAAATGGCTCTGTGCACTATGGGACTCAACTGCTGAGGTCATTAGTCCCCTAGAACTTAGAACTAGTTAAACCTAACTAACGTAAGGACATCACAAACATCCATGCCCGAGGCAGGATTCGAACCTGCGACCGGAGCGGTCTTGCTGTTCCAGACTGCAGCGCCTTTAACCGCACGGCCACTTCGGTCGGCGGTGCAGTACTCACACAAAGGTGAAAACCTAATGTGGAAAGCTGCACTGAAGCTGCCATTGGACTAGATATCCCAACAGCGACAACTCGTATAGTGTAAAACACTTATTTTAAGAAAATTATTTTTATATCTCTTAATGACACAGCTAAATCTTACATAATTACAAAACATACAAGTATTGAGTAGCGATGATAAGGACTGAGAACTCGGGGGTGAAATCTACTTTCTCACAACAGCTGTTCTAATATTTTAACGCTAATCACCGCAAATAGAGGTATACAATCATGTTGGTTCGGTGGCTGATTTGGGGGATGGGACAAAACAGCAAGGTCATCAGTCCCAACGGATTAGTGAATGATATCGTGATATCGGCCGTGTCTTTTCAAAGGAACCATGTCAGTATTTTCCTGATGCGATTTAGGGATTTCACCAGAACCCTAAATCAGAATGGCCGGTCGCGGCTTTGAACCGTGGTCCTCAAGAATGCGAATCCAGTGTGCTAACCAATACTCGCTAACCTCCCTCGGTGGTGTTACCAACCCGGAATTGCTGAGTTGGCTATTACGTACAGTATAGTTTGAACGCCCCGTTAGCGGCTCGAATTCAAGCGACCGCTACAGATTCGGTTTTGGGAGGGCCAGAAGCCAAGTACATGTGGCAACACGGACCTTGGACTGAGATTGCGAGCTGCAAAAGTTAACGTGCCGAATTTAATTGTACGGTTTAGGAACACAATTTCAAATCGCATCTCAGTTCGTTTATAAGAGATTCGCCTGTAATAATTACTAGTTCTTACAACCACTTATTGTTACTTATGTGAATGGTAAATGTGTGTTTCAGTACATTAGGATGAAACACTCGATTTGTCGAACAACATATATAAGAGCGAGTACAGAGATCAGTTGCCACCAAACATTGAAGGAGATTGTTTAGTTAATAGTACTCCTATTTTTTTTAATTACATAATTTATGAAAACATCCTTTAAAAAAGAAAATTTGCTCCGGGGAACGATTAACATTCGGAATGACTTCTTTGCAAAAACAAATTATCCTGAATATAACATGCCCGTGGGAGTTTATATCCTGTATTCGCCGAAAGGTGCAACTGATCTGATGCCATGTATTCGACGTCACTGATTAGTGGAATTCAGTCGGATTACCTTTTGACTGCTGTGGTTGCTCCACGCTGCTACTGCATTTCATGGTTTTCATAATGTTTTCCAGCCGGGGTCACATACGTAGATGTTGCACGCCAGGCGCCTCATATCAGACTGTTGCTACGCAACGGCCTGACCTCTAGCAGACCTCCCACTGTTGTTGAGACTAACGTCACGTCGCGAAATTACCACCATAATAACACGGAAAGATCACCCGCTGTGCAATCGACTTTTTGAAACTCTCTGCACGGTAATGTATGCTAAGATCCGAGGTATCCCTCACTTCAGCGATTCACCGCGGTGACACTCGTTTGCGAATAACTGACGAAAAAAAAATTGGAATTTTTTGTGACTCTCAGTACCATTACAAAAGTTATTTTGTTTAGTCTGGCTGCGTTTCCTAATGGATAGGATAACAACTTCACATGCAAGAGGCTACGGATTAGAATCTCGTCAAGTGGAGTGAATTTGTTTTATTTTTAAATATTTAACGAAGTGACTTTGGTCATTAATTTATTGAATTTATTGATTGAAGTGAAATTCATTTATTCCATTCCGCTGACACATCATTTTATCCACCACATGAACTTTTTTAATTTGTTTCGTTTATCCTTCATGTCATTCTTTCCCAATCGGAATTTTTGTGAATATATATTTAATTACATGTACCTATTATAATACTCAGTTATTTGAATATTCCTATCCATTAGTTAAAAAACACAAGCCGTTATTCTATCCATGCATCATACAACCAAACAATAGACTGGGCCATTTGTATCGCTCTTGAGTACCACACAAAATTCCGAATTTCTTTTTTCGTAGGTTACTCTGAAACGAGAGCCCACAAGGGTGATACCTGGGATCTTAACTTACATCAGCGTATAGATCAAAATAAACCTCTTAAGCGATCACTTCCGTGGATTGAACGTTGCTGCCAGAGATCATCCTTACTTCCACGGATCTCGCTCCATCTGCGCACCAGAAGCGATAATGCGTATAAGACGGTACTTTGTAATTATTGTATCTTGTGTTTTAGATTTTGTTTAGCCATATTTTCATCCCTTTATGCTGAACATGTATTATTACTGTATTTGCAGCGGGGAAAAGTTTGAAGATGGTCCGAGGAAAGAGCCGAAACGGTTGCTAAGGAATAAAAATCTGACAACGTGATCGAGACTGGTTTTATTCGATTTTTAGAATTTAATAGGAAGATGGCCAGCTAGAAGGCAACACAGCTGGCTGCTTCCGAGGAGAGAAGCCGGCGGGGCCTAACGAAGCAGGAAGCTTGGAGTAAACCAGCGTGGCAGCCTGATGGAGACTTTAGGCTGGTGGTGGTTTGTTGTCAACATTGGCAGCGTTCTGGTCTGGAACAGTAGATGTTGCTTCGCTTCGTGGATACAGGGAAGGCAGAACGGCTAAGAGACCTTCGGCTATGGTGTTTTTTTCGGCTGTGTTGTTTTTTAGACTGTGGCAGCTAAAGCAAAATCTTCTAACAACCCTCCCCCAACAAAGGTCAAAAATTAATTATAATTGTGGTGTTGCTCACGCTGCTAAATATTGCATTTTCGGGCAACAACAAAGTTATATTATGTGGCAGATATCATTAGGGCACAGTTAATAAAGTCATTTCATGAAATAATGGATAAACTAGGCACTCATCTTTTCGTGTATCCCACGCTGGTCTTTTTGTGAACTCATGGCTCAATTGTCGAAAATCTAGGTTTTGATGATTCCAAGCTCGGATGCAAAGATGCCTAGGTGTTATTCTGCGATTTTCAAAAGTTTTATGGATGTGTTTCATAAACCATTCTTGAAGATTAAACTTTTGCAGGTTAGCACAATGGTGATGTAAAAAAAGTAATCAGCACTCCGAATTTAAGTTACACTTGTTTTTTATTACTTTTGTTGCAATATCACGTAATTCACAAAACGTCACTTCACAATATAAAACATACTTGAAAATATCTTCCTCACTGTTAAAGCTCACATTTTACAAACTGACTACAATTTGCGTCTTTTCAACATGACGACCAAGACTTGACTCTCTAATAACCGCTTACGCGCCCAAAAATCAGAGTTACAAATACGTCAAAGATCATAGTGATCAAAGAAAGAATACACATAAGAATAATATCATTGCAATATAAACATATCGATGTATCAAAGTACCTTCACATGAATGAAATCAAATCTGAATGTTGTCACAGAAATATGTTAACTATTCTACAGAAACACAGTAGAATATTGCTGGTATCGAGAGGTTGAGATGAGTGTTGTGGATTGGCAGGAGCCAACCCACGGGGTTTGGAGGAAGCCGAAAGGCACGCGTTTAAGCTCACTCAGGCTGGCGTGAGGTCTGGAACATGACAAGGTATTTAGATTTCAGAGAGAAGGTGGTACTTGGTGGAATACTTAACTTTTAATCCATTAATGCTGAATGTAGCTCTTGTCTGTACATTATTTACAATGTCAATAGCAACTGATAATGGCGCCTTGCTAGGTCGTAGCAAATGACGTAGCTGAAGGCTATGCTAACTATCGTCTCGGCAAATGAAAGCGTATTTTGTCAGTGAGCCATCGCTAGCAAAGTCGGCTGTACAACTGGGGCGAGTGCTAGGAAGTCTCTCTAGAGCTGCCGTGTGGCGGCGCTCGGTCTGCAATCACTGATAGTGGCGACACGCGGGTCCGACGTATACTACCGGACCGCGGCCGATTTAAAGGCTACCACCTAGCAAGTGTGGTGTCTGGCGGTGACACCACAGTGAGGTGCCGCAATGGTTACGTAATTCAAGTACCATTACAATGTGCTGGCTGAGATCGCTGAAGACGTATAGAGCAGACAATTGTGTCTGCGTTGCCAAAATTAAGTACCAAAAAATGACAATTTTCTAGTATGGTGAGGCAGCTTTAGTGGCCCATTGTGTGACCTCACAGCTTTAATTCTGCCAGTACCTCGTCTCCTACTTTCGGTCCGGTTTTAATCTTCCAGGAAGTTTCATGTCAGCGCACACTCCGCTGCAGAGTGAAAATTTCATTCTGGAAACATCCCCTAGGCTGTGGCTAAGCCACGTCTCCGCAATTTCCTTGCTTCCACGAGTGCTAGTTCTAGACGATTCGCAGAAGAGCTTCTGTGATGTTTGGAAAGTAGGAGACGAGGTACTGGCAGAAGTAAAGCTGTGAGGACGGGCCGTGAGTCGTGCTTGCGTAGGTCAGTTGGTAGAGCAGTTGCCCGCGAAAGGCAAAGGTCCCGAGTTCGAGTCTCGGTTCGGCACACAGTTTTAATCTGCCAGGAAGTTTCAAGTTTTAGACTTAAATTCAGTCAGACGCCAGCACAGTTTTCTGAGGTCAACAGGTACAAGAGCCGATGCACGTAACAGCCGACTCTTGCCAAGATTGTCGCTGCATTCAGCAAAAGGTAAATGATGCATTGCTCATGTGGTAAATGTTGAAGTCACCAGAACGCTTTCACTTCCGGTCTGCATGAGACTGGAGTAATTATTCGCATCCCTTCATGTGCATATCAGCCACGTAATTCACATGTAATTTTGTGGTTTAAATTTCAGGAATTGATACGGCAGACAGGAATTATTGCCCAGCTACAGCAGTTCAGCTTATATTCTCAGAGTGAACGGTTTTGGTTTTGATAGCAATATCAGTGGAAATGGTTTTAGTAGATTTTCTGTGTATTTTCTTTGTGTTTGTTCTTCCACTTGATCTCCTTAATTTTCATAGGATTTTCAAGAGATTACCATTTCCACATCCTGTAACCAAATGTAAATAGAAACTCATGTAATAAATTCTTTTGCACATGGAAAATACTTTCGTTTGTCTTAAGGTAGTCTTCCCCATCTTAATGACTGACATATTTGGGATACACCGATGGCACATATTCTTCTGTTGTCTAAGAGTCATTCGTAGTTGCGATCTGCACACCAGGAGGGCCTGGATTCAACGGCTTAAGATATAAGTTTTGTTTCGAGAACATTGTTTGCGTGCTAAGTGATGGAGTAGATCACACTAAACCAACACCGGCTCGTTAGATGTAAATTACGAAGTCAAATGGACTTACTAATTCCTTATTTCACATGATCTGTCTATCTGTGTTACCAGTAGTAGTAATACTTCCGAGAAGCAACAGATTTTAACAGGGCAAGATGGACGCCATAACATTGCCTTCAAAGTAGAAGAGGTGATAAATAACTTCAAGGCTCGGTTTACTGTATTTTTTTAAATTTTGTTCGTTATTGATCGTTGTGTTTGATCGTTGCGGACGTCGCAAGACATCCTGTTCAAGTTCGGTGGTTGATCCTTCCACTAAGTTTTTTATCACAGAGGCCAAACGGCTCTCTGACCGAACACGCTGAGCTACCGTGCCGACATCATCTAACAAACCAATATAATGTGTTGCAGATTTTACGGTGTAAATAAAAAAGTCATAATCCCGACAGTCTGGAGCGTGCGTTGCTGAACGTAATTGTGTGAGACAAATCATCCTGAGCGAATTAACTGTTTTCGCACCTCTTGTGCGGCGCCAGCAAATTTTCATCTTAATTATTGTTGTTTAAAATATTAGTTAAACAGTACAACTAGCGGCCATTTCCTGGACTGTGCCAGGTCGACCAGACAGGCGCCATAATTAAATCATACAAAACATTTTGGTTAACATTCTATTGTACTAATTGTTTATTTTTACTTACTTTGTTTCATGATTGGAATACGGCTAAGGAAAAAAAAAACAAGCTCAAACGACACATGGTATGCATAAACTATAAATGGTTTACCAGAGGTATTGTAGCAATAACATATAAGGAGGAAATAACTCCATCTTACAGCTCGCATTACCACGCTTAGTACCTTTGTTATTGTAATTATGAAAAATTTTATCAAATCATTATTGGGCACTGCCCAAAACAATTTGTAAAAATTTTTGTGGGGAGCATGGGGGCTATGTAAGTAGGCTGTTTAGGTTTTCTTATTGGTAACGCCACCTCTGTCTGAAAATCACTGGCTGTGCTGTGTGCAGTCTGTGGCTGCTTTGCATTGTTGTAATACTCGGCATTGTAGTGTTAGGCAGCTGGCTGTGAACAGCGCGTAGCGTTGCGCAGTTGGAGGTGAGCCGCCAGCAGTGGTGGATGTGGGGAGAGAGATGGCGGAGTTTTGAAATTTGTCATGAACTGCTATCTTTATATATGATTATATCAAGGTAAATACATTGTTTGTTCTCTATTAATATCTTTCATTTGCTAACTATCCCTATCAGTAGTTAGTGACTTCCATAGTTTGAATCTTTTGTTTAGCTGGCAGTAGTGGCGCTCGCTGTATTGCAGTAGCTTGAGCAGCGAAGATTTTTGTGAGGTAAGTGATTTGTGAAAGGTATAGTTTAATGTTAGTCAGGGCCATTCTTTTGTAGGGAATTTTGAAAGTCAGATTGCGTTGCGCTAACAAAATATTGTGTGTCAGTTTAAGCACAGTCATGTATAATTGTTCAAGGGGGACGTTTCACACTGAATGCACAATCCTCACTGCAATCCAAATCGTGGGTGTCCCGTAAACACGGTACACAAATGAACACTTAAAGACATCAAACAAGTCACTCAATTGATGCCACTTGCGTATTTGCTGGAGGTCTGGCCCACGGCGTTGGGTGACACACACAGCCGTTAAATAATTGTAAACGTGGTCAGCCGTCCTGCCGAAATTCGCCCTGCTCGCTTAGCAGCCAACAACTTACTTACTCGGAGTCTCAACGCTTACTACTGTCTAGATCATCGGGCTCTCGATTATCCATAGTACCTACTGCGACCTGCGTGACGCAGAGGTATGGTTCAAATGGCTCTGAGCACTATGGGACTTAACATCTGAGGTCATCAGTCCCCTAGAACTTAGAACTACTTAAACCTAACTAACTTAGGGACATCACACACATCCAAGCCCGAGGCAGGATTCGAACCTGCGACCGTTGCGGTGGCGCGGTTCCAGAATGAAGCGCCTAGGACCGCTCGGCCACCAACGAACAGCAGATGCTAAGGTATGTTGTTCTCAATACGTAAGAGGCTGTTGACCCCTCACAAACGATAAAATAGATGTTTATCCACATTCGGCATTCTGCTTTTCTCCATATCCAATTCCTTGGCAAATAGAGAAGCTGAGGAACGAAATTGAAATGATTATATACTGGAAGATCACACAACCCTCCTATTCCCCATATTGTGGCCTCATCTTAGCTGTCGCCAAGCCCAACGGTAGCATTAGGCTTGTGCTTCACACCTGAAGTATAAACAAAATCATTGTTCCTGTCAGAACACGGCCTGGAAACGTTGATGAACAGTTACTGAAATTTCATGGTGTTAAATGTCTCACAATAACTGATTTAAAAGCACCGTATTTCTTATTGGATAATAGATTTGATGGCAGAACACTTTAAAGATGCGACAATGCCATTAAAGAGACAGCCTACATTACACTTGTCCGTTCTCTGTAGGAATACTGCTTCGCGGTATGGGATCCTTACCAGGTAGGATTGACGGAGGACGTCGAGAAGGACAAAGAAGGGCAGCTCGCTTCGTATTATCGCGCAATAGGGGTGAGAGTGCCACAGATATGATCTACATCTACATCTACATCTACATTGATACTCCGCAAGCCACCCAACGGTGTGTGGCGGAGGGCACTTTACGTGCCACTGTCATTACCTCCCTTTCCTGTTCCAGTCGCGTATGGTTCACGGGAAGAACGACTGTCTGAAAGCCTCCGTGCGCGCTCTAATCTCTCTAATTTTACATTCGTGATCTCCTCGGGAGGTATAAGTAGGGGGAAGCAATATATTCGATACCTCATCCAGAAACGCACCCTCTCGAAACCTGGCGAGCAAGCTACACCGCGATGCAGAGCGCCTCTCTTGCAGAGTTTGCCACTTGAGTTTATTAAACATCTCCGTAACGCTATCACGGTTACCAAATAACCCGGTGACAAAACGCGCCGCTCTTCTTTGGATCTTCTCTATCTCCTCCGTCAACCCGACCTGGTACGGATCCCACACTGATGAGCAATACTCAAGTATAGGTCGAACGAGTGTTTTGTAAGCCACCTCCTTTGTTGATGGACTACATTTTCTAAGCACTCTCCCAATGAATCTCAACCTGGTACCCGCCTTACCAACAATTACTTTTATATGATCATTCCACTTCAAATCGTTCCGTACGCACACTCCCAGATATTTTACAGAAGTAACTGCTACCAGTGTTTGTCCCGCTATCATATAATCATACAATAAAGGATCCTTCTTTCTATGTATTCGCAATACATTACATTTGTCTATGTTAAGGGTCAGTTGCCACTCCCTGCACCAAGTGCCTATCCGCTGCAGATCTTCCTGTATTTCGCTACAATTTTCTAATGCAGCAACTTCTCTGTATACTACAGCATCATCCGCGAAAAGCCGCATGGAACTTCCGACACTATCTACTAGGTCATTTATATATACTGTGAAAAGCAATGGTCCCATAACACTCCCCTGTGGCACGCCAGAGGTTACTTTAACGTCTGTAGACGTCTCTCCATTGATAACAACATGCTGTGTTCTGTTTGCTAAAAACTCTTCAATCCAGCCACACAGCTGGTCTGATATTCCGTAGGCTCTTACTTTGTTTATCAGGCGACAGTGCGGAACTGTATCGAACGCCTTCCGGAAGTCAAGAAAAATAGCATCTACCTGGGAGCCTGTATCTAATATTTTCTGGGTCTCATGAACAAATAAGGCGAGTTGGGTCTCACACGATCGCTGTTTCCGGAATCCATGTTGATTCCTACATAGTAGATTCTGGGTTTCCAGAAATGACATGATACGCGAGCAAAAAACATGTTCTAAAATTCTACAAGAGATCGACGTAAGAGATATAGGTCTATAGTTTTGCGCATCTGCTCGACGACCCTTCTTGAAGACTGGGACTATCTGTGCCCTTTTCCAATCATTTGGAACCCTCCGTTCCTCTAGAGACTTGCGGTACACGGCTGTTAGAAGGGGGGCAAGTTCTTTCGCGTACTCTGTGTAGAATCGAATTGGTATCCCGTCAGGTCCAGTGGACTTTCCTCTATTGAGTGATTCCAGTTGCTTTTGTATTCCTTGGACACTTATTTCGATGTCAGCCATTTTTTCGTTTGTGCGAGGATTTAGAGAAGGAACTGCAGTGCGGTCTTCCTCTGTGAAACAGCTTTGGAAAAAGGTGTTTAGTATTTCAGCTTTACGCGTGTCATCCTCTGTTTCAATGCCATCATCATCCCGTAGTGTCTGGATATGCTGTTTCGAGCCACTTACTGATTTAACGTAAGACCAGAACTTCCTAGGATTTTCTGTCAAGTCGGTACATAGAATTTTACTTTCGAATTCAATGAACGCTTCACGCATAGCCCTCCTTACGCTAACTTTGACATCGTTTAGCTTCTGTTTGTCTGATATTTTTTGGCTGCGTTTAAACTTGGAGTGGAGCTCGCTTTGCTTTCGCAGTAGTTTCCTAACTTTGTTGTTGTACCACGGTGGATTTTTCCCGTCCCTCACAGTTTTACTCGGCACGTACCTGTCTAAAACGCATTTTACGATTGCCTTGAACTTTTTCCATAAACACTCAACATTGTCAGTGTCGGAACAGAAATTTTCGTTTTGATCTGTTAGGTAGTCTGAAATCTGCCTTCTATTACTCTTGCTAAACAGATAAACCTTCCTCCCTTTTTTTATATTCCTATTAACTTCCATATTCAGGGATGCTGCAACGGCCTTATGATCACTGATTCCCTGTTCTGTACATACAGAGTCGAAAAGTTCGGGTCTGTTTGTTATCAGTAGGTCCAAGATGTTATCTCCACGAGTCGCGAGTTGGGGTGGCAGTCACTGAAACAAAGGCGGTTTTCTTTGCGGCGAGATCTATTCGCGAAATTTCAATCACCAACTTTCTCTTCCGAATGCGAAAACATTTTGTTGATACCCACCTTCGCAGGGAGAAATGATCATCATAATAAAAGAAGAGAAATAGGAGCTCGAACGGAAAGATTTAGGTGTTCCTTTTTCCCACGCGCCATTCGAGAGTGGAATAGTAGAGAAGTAATATGAAAATGTTTCGATGAACCTTCTGCCATGCACTAAAGTGTGAATTGCAGAGTAACAATGTAGATGTAAATGTAGAAGATAGTAGGAAGTAGGCAGCTTTTATGTGTGGAGATACGTGGTATGGATATTATGTTTTGCGGTTTGGCTTTAACTTGAACGTTTTCATTTCTCCATTCTACGAATTTCTGGGACCAGAACTCCTTAGTAGAGCCACCCTTTTTGTTGATGACATGCTAATAGCTACTCCCACATAGGAAGAACATGTGAGGCTTTTGGCGGTGGTATGATACCGATTTGCAGACTGTAGGGTCACAGCTAATTTAACGAAGTCGGAGTTTGGAAGAGAAAACGTCAGATTCCTACGACACAGCATATTCTATCCGATCCTGGAAAACCTGATGCAATCAAACATGTCCCACCGCCACAGACAAAACACTCAAGTTATATTTGGGTTTGGATTCATTTTGTAGGAAGTTCCTTCCAGATAAGTTATTCAGTAGTGACAAATTGCTAAATCTTTCGATAAAAAAACAATTCGTGTATACAGTCTGATCAATGTCAAGAAGACTTGGATAAATAAAGCAAGACTTACTGTGTACAAACAACTAGTCTGTCATGACATGTCGCAGGACCTTCCCTCGAGTACAGATGAATCTGCACAGCACTGGTAACATGCTTACTTCAGATCACTGAAGATGATGGGGAACTGACACGAAAGATAATCAATTTTGTTACTCTAACACATTCTAAATCCAAGTAGTCACATTCTGCGACAGTGACCCGAGACTCTCGAAGTTACATTTTCACTTAAGAAATTTGAGTTCTACTTATGGGGCAGGCACATCAAAGTCTACTGTGACCATCAAGCGCTTTCTTTCCTGTTGACATGCAAACTATTACATCAGATGTTAGCCAGGTGGCGCAAACAGTTGCAGGAGTTCAGTTTAGAAATTGCGCACACCAGGAGTAAACAAAACATACTCACAGACGCCTTGTCAAGCACACCTCAAGGGCTCGATGAATTCTTAGAATTCACAGAACAGTGTTCTGAAATTAGGATTCTGTTTATGCAGGGCAAGACACGACTACCATGTCATTTAAGAGTGCGTAAGGGTTTGGAGGAGTTACAAGACGGAGGCGTGCGATGGGTAAAGGTAAGATCGAAACACTCTGAAAACAACGAGAACTCTAGGAAAAGTCTATACTATACACAGGGGATAACTGTTTAACTGGCATATACAGAACCAAGGAAAGTGGTGTGAGTGTTTACCAGAAAGTTACACACATAATTGCATTTTGTGCACTCACAATGTATGGGGTCACTATGGGGTTTCCAAACGCACAAACAAGATAAAAACGTACTGCTCTTTTCCCAGCTTACAGAGAAGAGTTCTCCAAGTATTTCGAAAGTGCATAACTTGCCAAAATACGATGCACTCAAACAAGTTCAAATGGCTCTAAGCACTATGGGACTTAACGTCTGAGGTCATCAGTCCCTTAGACCTAGAACTACTTACCTAACCAACCTAAGGACAGCACACACATTCATGCCCAAGTTAGGATTCGAACCTGCGACCGTAGCAGCAGCGCGGTTCCGGACTGAAGAGCCTAGAAAAGCTCGCCCACAGCGGCCGGTTCCAACAAGTCCAAGTTGATTAAACTACGTGATACAGTACCCACAACACCTGTACAATTCGTATCCTTGGAAGTTGTCGGACGCTACCCACGAGGGAGGGAAGGTGTCAAATATGTTACTGCCCTGTATGATGTATCCACAGAATGTGATAAGTTGTATGCAGTGCGGTCTGTGACTGCAGATACTATTTTATGCGGCTTACAGAAGATTACCTCCCAAGAGTGGGGAAGCCGCAGATATTGTCAACGGGCACTGCATCACAGTCCTTAGGCAACAGATCGAAGGAATTGTCTCATACAAAGAAGATGAAACATATATTAATATCCAGATTTCACTCTGAGGCAAGAATAACAAGGATATTCAAGGAATGGAACGGGTTTACATGCACCTATAAACCGTAGAAGTATGCAAAAAGGGTTGAGTTTGTCTCAGATTCACATGCACCTATACATCCTAGAAGTACATAAAATGGGTGGAGTTTGTCTCATCACCACACAGTTGAACCAGTGTTACACCTACTGAATAGATGTCTAAAAAGAAAGAAGCCGACGAGTGGGAAAAAACCATTGTCTAAGGTACCCAGCGGAGAAATGCCACTTGAAGAAAAAATGTACCAGGATTTTATTAATCTGGAGGATAATGTTAAACAGAGGAAAAAGTCGTATGACAAAATGTTAGAGTGCACAATACAGCTTTAATTAGGACAATAGGAGTTACTACGAATGCACCATAAATTAACGACATACCGGCAGCACAGTTGTAAATGGCAGCTCTTGTATACTGGGCAATTTCTAGTTACTAAAATCCCACGTCCAGGTGCATATACATCAGCCTAACCCAGTAGTGGAAAGGACAATGGATTTTACGCATACAAAGATCTAGGAGAGTTTATACACTAAAGTGACTGGACAAGGCAAACCTCACTTGAAGTACTGCACATGAAAGAATAAAATGTTTCAATATAACATGTAGATGACTGTTGTTCTCTGAGTTTTAAGAGAAAATTTTCACAGGCGTGCCGGCGTACACGGTGCGCCAAATTTATATAATCGGCGTATACAACGTGTTGGCAACAATGACCTCTAAAACTCGACGCATTCTTTCATTATTGTTCTGACGACTGTTACGTGCAGCGCAATAATTGACGGTGCTAAGGAATTTGTTAAACGGAGCATTTAGTGTAACGCTGTCACTTCTGGCGCACTCACTGCACTGCGCGACTGGTCAGATAAGTATATTTTTACATCTTCGTACATATTGGTTATATTTCTTAGAACATTCCTATGGCCCGTGTTTCAATATAAATTTTTAGTTCAGTGCAACAAAGCGGTTAACTAACGAGGAACTCGAATAGCTCTTGGTTGAAGATCCAGGTTTTACAAAAGATGTAGACACTATATCGGACGATGATACTGATGAGGAAGTGGACGTAATTACTCGTAGTGACCATGACACTGAAAGTGAACAAGAGTATGAGTCAGACGAAAATGAAGACAATAAATGTCAACCACGTTCTATAGGGGATTACGTTGTGGGAAGAGACAAAATGGTTCAAATGGCTCTGAGCACTATGGGACTCAACTGCTGAGGTTATTAGTCCCCTAGAACTTAGAACTAGTTAAACCTAACTAACCTAAGGACATCACAAACATCCATGCCCGAGGCAGGATTCGAACCTGCGACCGTAGCGGTCTTGCGGTTCCAGACTGCAGCGCCTTTAACCGCACGGCCACTTCGGCCGGCCGGGAAGAGACAAAACTTCTAAATGGAGGAACAGTACTAGCTCTGCCACAAGCAAAGTGAGAAGGCGGAATGCTGTAAAAATAATTTCCTGGGCTCAATGATATTGCCAGGGATGCAACAACAAAGATTTCTGGGTTCCTCAAGATAATTAACATAGAAATGATTGATAATATTGTGAAATATATACACATCACCTCTGTTCCAACAGTTCCGGAACCTGTAGAGGAAACTGGAAGAGAAATGAACATAAATAACATTTCCGCCCTCTTTATTGCTCTTGAAAACCACACATTGCATGTTGTACCACCATAAGCGAGACCTTCAGGGTTGGTGGTCCGGATTGCTGTACACACTTCTTGCATTGATACATGCCTATATTTGTCGTGGCACAAGTTCATCAAGGCACTGTTATTCCAGTTTGTCCCACTCCTCAACGCCGATTCGGCGTAGATCCCTCAAAGTGGTTGGTGGGTCACGTCGTCTATAAACAGTCCTTTTCAGTCTACCCCACTCGTATTCGATAAGGTTCATGTCTGGAGAACATGCTGGCCACTCTAATCGAACGATGTCGTTATCCTGAAGGAAGTCATTCACAAGATGTACACGATGGAGCGCGAACTGTCGTACATGAAGGCGGATGCCTTGCCAGTATGCCGCCGATATGGTTGCACTGTCGCTCGGAGGATGGAATTCACGTATCGTACAGCTGTTACTGCGCCTTCCATGAGCACCAGCGGAGTACGTCGGCCCCACATAAAGACACTCCAAAACAGCAGGGAACCTCCACCTTGCTGCACTCGTTGGGCAGTGTGTCTAAGGCGTTCAGCCCGACCAAGTTGCCTCCAGACACGTCTCCGATGGTTGTCTGGTTGAAGGCATATACGACTCTCAACGGTGAAGAGAACGTGGTGCCAATCCTGAACGGTCCATACGGCATGTTGTTGGGCACACCTGTAGCGCGCTGCATGGTGTCGTGGTTGCAAAGATGGACCTCTCCATGGACGTCGTGAGTGAAGTTGCTCGTCATGCAGTCTATTGCTCACTGTTTGAGTCGTAACACGACGTCCTGTGGCTGCACGGAAAGCATTATTCAATATAGTGGCGTTGGTATCAGGGTTCCTCCGAGCCATAATCCGTAGGTAGCGGTCTCCCACTTCAGTAGTAGACCTTGGGCGGCCTGAGCGAGGCATGTCATCGAAAAATCCTGACCCTCCGTATCTCCTTCATGTACGAACAACACCGCATTTGTTCATTCCGAGACGTCTTGTCACTTTCCTTATTGAGAGCTCTTCCTGGCACGAAATAACAATGAAGACGCGATCGATCTGCGGTATCGACCGGCTAGGCATGGCTGAACTACAGACAACACGATCCGTGTACCTCCTTCCCAGTCGAATGACTGGAACTGATGGCTGTCCTACCCCGTCTGTCTAATAGGCGCTACTCATGCATTGTTGTTTACATCTTTGGGCGGGTTTAGTGACATTTCTGAACAGTCAAAGGGACTGTGTCTGTGGTACAGCATCCACAGTCAACGTCGATCTTCAAGACTTCTGGCAACTGGGGTGATGCAAAACTTTCTTTGACGTGTGTACAAACAAATACATTGAGTTAAAACTAGAATTTTTTAACTATCAAAGAGAAAGAGACAAAACCCAAACTTCGAGAAGTGAAATACTGGCACCCCTTGGGTTACTTTACCTCTTCGGGATGAAGAAAGATAACCACATGAATGTTATGGAACTGTGGAATACCGATGGATCAGGAACCGAAAGTGGAGGAGCTGTGGTGAGATACAGGAGGTTTCTATTCTTGATGCGTTGTATTTGTTTCGACGACAAAGGCAGAAGAGAAGAGAGGAGACGATATGATAAGTTGGTCGCAGTACGTTCGATTCTGGATGAGTTTGTAACCTATCGCAAAAGTACGTAGAGCATCTATGAATTTGTAATCATTGATGAGAAACTTCAAGCTTTTCGTAGTCGTTGTGGATTTGTGCAGTTATTTCCAACAAACCGGTCAAATGTGACATTAAAATAATTACGCTTTGTGATGCGAAAAGCCGGCCGGTGTGGACGTGCCGTTCTAGCCGCTTCAGTGTGGAACCGCGTAACCGCTGCGGTCGCAGGTTCGAATCCTGCCTCGGACATGGATGTGTGTGATGTCCTTAGGTTAGTTAGGTTTAAGTAGTTCTAAGTTCTAGGGGACTGATGAGCACAGACTTTATGTCCCATAGTGCTCAGAGCCATTTGAACCATTTGTTGCGAAAACGTTTTTTACGAGCAACCTTGACGTATATTGTGGAAAGCAGCCCGAAAGTCCTTATGGAGTCTCAAAGTCAACTTCGGGAATAATTCACCGACTTGCGAATGATATATGAGGGATGCAACAGGAATATGACTATGGACAACTGGTGTACAAGTTGCCCCTTGGCTATGTCGCTATCATGGAGAAGGAATAGTTGTACTGGGACACTCAGAAATAATAAACGAGAAATTCCTTGTAATTCCTGCCTAAGAAGTATCGAGTACCTGGCTCTCCCTTTTCGGATATAAAAACGATTAGACGTTGGTTTCGTATCGTATCGAAGACGAAAAAGGCGGTTTTATTATTGTCATCTATAAATGATGCAGCTTCTATCGATGAAGATTCTCGAAAGCCAGAGACTATGTTAGATTGCAATGCCGTTGATACAGTCGACCAGATGTGTGGCACATATTCTGTGGCTCTTATGCAGAGATGGTGGCCTTTGGTAATCTTTTACGCTCTAATGGACATTGCTGGTATCAACGACCAGATCCTTTTTGACTCAAATGGACAAAATCGAAAGGTTGTGAGAAGAATATTTCTGAAGAAACTGGCTTATGACCTCATGAAACCACATCTAAGAGAAAGAGCCAATATTCACAGCCTTCCGAAGGATATATCGCTGTTCCTTAAAAGGTACTGGACAACATCTGAGCAAGTTGAGAAGCATTCTACTAAGGAACTACGAAGCTGTGTTATTTGTGGAAGGGCCTAGAATATTAGAACAACAATAAAGGGCGATTCTTGTCATAGTTTAGTTTGCAGGAAACATACGAGAGTTGGTTACACCTGTGAAAAGTGTCAAGTTACAACCTGCCGAATCAGAAGATTAGTGATTTGAATCTTGACATCTCTTAAATGTGTGAACATATCCTGTATGTAAGCTGTTACAGTGTTATTTCCGTAGGCACTGACTACGAATATATTAATTTTCAATGGTGACAGCGAAATATCGATTTTTAGAACTATGTCATTTATGTGTTTAGATGCAGACAACCTTTCTTAATAAAGTATAATTAACAGCCATGTTAAATAACGAAACATTCTTTCCCACTATTAGTCGGCAACAATGTAAAGACATTTCTTGAATACATATGTAACATTATTTCATGGCATAATTTATTATGGTGCCCATAATAAATTATTTGTATTAATTGCACAATAAAATTTGTTATATCGATTTCATCAATACTGTATGAACCCTTAAAAACAATAAACTAATTAATATCAATACTACCGTGAGAGCTTATGAAAATAACTACAGAACTGAGCAACAGAAGAGGAGCAGAAAATGCTCCGCGCGACTGCACGCGCAGTATAAAACGCGCTCCTGGAGGAGTGTTAAATGGAAGCACGGTAAGTTATAGTAATTTAATATTCTGTTTAATGTCAAAAGGCTATACGAAGCCTGAAAATCACACCCGATCACAGTGGAGCCAATTCATTCTACAACACGTTACAATGTGATAATGCACTTGAGATGTAAACACGTGAAGTAGCATTACGAGCGGGAGAGGATTCCCAGGTATAGTAAGAACAAACACACAGGTGAGCAACCTCACTGCAGGTGCAGAATCAGTTCAGTCCAACACGCCACTTAGCACACAGGATGCAATGCTTACCAGTGAAGGTACAAGTAGCAGGACCTCAAGCAACTGTCTCTTCGAAAAAATATGGCCCTATGATAATTGATGCCATAAACCCGCTCCACAGTGACCTTTTCAGGATGAAGTGGTACTGGTTGATTTGCGTGTGGGTTTTTCTTTGCCCATATTCGACAGTTCTGTGTATTGACGTGTCCTGCCAGGTGGAAGTGGTCTTCATCTGACCACAATATCTTCCACGGCCAATCATTGTCCACTTTCATGCCACCAAGAAAAACTAAAGCAAAGATTTCTCTTCCTAGCTGGTAAAAAGGAAGCAACTCGAGTACATGGGTAATTTTGAATGGATAGAAAGAAGGATCTGTCTTAGGATTTTACACACCGTGCTCATAGGTATGTCCAAGGTTCTGGCAATACTCCGTTCACTCCACTCGTCTCTTCCTGCATTGCTGTGGTCACTGCTACCGCTGACGTCAAATCAATTCGTTTCATGCCTTTATCGGGTTGCACACCAAAGGAACCCGTCTTTTCGAATTTCCGAATCATTTTCTCCAGACGCACGGCAATCATCGGACCAACGCCTGTTTTCAAACCCTTCAGTGTCCGCAATTTCTGCAGAGCCATGTGGGCACAGTCATCATTTTTGTAATACACCTTTAAAGAAGACCGTGATCCGGCATTGAGACAGACATGGCGAACGTCGTGAGTATAACAGGTATTTTCATTTACGCATTCTCACAAATACAACACCACGTCTACTGATCAATTTTCACACTATTCTGTTTCTTCTACCATAAGTTTTTCTCCTTCTCCTATAATATTCCGTTGCAATTTGATGTCATTCTGACCATTGGTGTTATTTATGCAACATTTTGAACGTTTAACGTTAATTATAATCACCCTGTACATTGAAATAAGATTGGCCATCAATAAAGTATTTTAAGCGCCAGTCATGTCAAAGATTCATTGTAAGTTCAACTGAAAATAAATTTTAAATCGTTATGACTGTAGGTAGAAAGGGCATCCCGAATGTAGACTGTAGTCCAATAATCGTTGACCACGCCAGTATACAATAGGGCGGCAGTTGTATTGGAAATTAGGGTGTTTGACTTACCTACAACTATGTTTCATTTTTTCTGGCCATTTTTATTCATTCACTCTCCGAAGCAGTTTACAGCAAAAATTAAAACGCACTGTCTCCACAGAGATCAAGCCTGCGAAAGTAACGAGAAAACATGAAGAACGTTAATTTTCTTATGTTTGTAAACACTACTATCGGATGTTTCATTGATCTCCTGCTGCCTGTCTTTTCCCGTGCATGATAGGGAGAGGACGTAGATTTCTGTTTAGTTCTGTAAGAATGTGGAATACATTGATTTTGATGGCACGAAGTCAATCTGACTTACCAATTTCGTATTGCAGCTAATCTGTCCATCTTCATTGCCAGTACCTGTAATACTTCGGAGAAGCTACAAATTTAAGCGGAGCAGATTGTACGTATTAACATTTTCTTCATATATTCATACACAAAAAATAGTTGTAGTACGTGATAGCACAGTTCATATTGTCATCACTAACAAGCTCAAGTGCAGCAGAACAAGTGCAAAGTAGTTCTCGAATAAGTTAACAACACAAGGAAAAAAAGACTACAAGTGTGTAAGGACTCAAACGCTATGAAGGCGATGGTGACCTTTCATCAAACAAGACTTCAACACGTCATGATAGTTGTGTTCAACAACTTGAACATGAGTACAAAAGGCATTGGAAGTTAAAGAATAAGTGTGAAAGTAACTTAAACATCGAGAACAATAATTCTTTGTAGCAGGTACAAGAAATTGTTCTTCATTGGTACTAATATTGTTGGTGATTATGTTGAGTAGTAGCAAAAGCTTCATTCTATAAGCACATACAGGTTTTCCTTCTGCATCAATTTGTATCGCTTTGCCTCACGTATTTACAAATATGTTGTTGTGTCTTTTACAATCAGATTCACTTTATGTTGTTTTTATGTACAGTATCTTGATTATCTTTTGTATGACCTAGATGTGCATAGTCCAGGCTTCTTCGAATTGACAACTCCCATTTGTACATTTCACTGTGCATAACCTGTACTGCAGTACACTGCACATGCTCTTGCTCACATGCTTTAGGTTAGACTGAGTGATCATCCGAGTCATATAGGGTGATGGTAGAATAAGAATGTGGATGGAGGG
The DNA here is from genome assembly GCF_023864345.2 of Schistocerca serialis cubense. Taxonomy (NCBI): domain Eukaryota; kingdom Metazoa; phylum Arthropoda; class Insecta; order Orthoptera; family Acrididae; genus Schistocerca; species Schistocerca serialis. The sequence goes on along the minus strand of NC_064638.1, from coordinate 195,445,071 downwards.
AGGATGGTTGTGAGGCACTGTGTGTGTGTGTGTGTGTGTGTGTGTGTGTGTGTGTGTGTGTGTGTGTGTGTGTGCGTATCTGTCTGTGTGTGTTTACTTGTTTTATGAAAGGTAAGCTTTGGATTAATATAAGTATGGTTCTCCTGTTATTGCTCTTTTAGGTGTTGAGCATGTTTTTATTTTTAATTATTCCCTTCTGCATGGAATGTTCTTGCGATAGAGTTGTTATGGCATAAGATACCCATGTTTGTTTTGATCCCAGTGTAGGGAAGCAGTCTACTCACGCTGTAGTAAATTCATATCAGTTTCCATTGTGTGCCAGCCAGTCTGCTGTAACTAGCTCTGACGTCATAAATGTTTCGCAATACCTTAAAAATCAAGCAAATGACCTAAAACTTTTCTAGCATGTCAGGAATAATACTAAATTAATGTGTGTTAAATATCAGTTCGATAACTTCAGCCGTTTTCGAGATTTGGACGTTTTTCTGAAAAAATCATTGGCGCAACAGAAAAGAGCTAGAGACTTCAAAATTTATATTTAGATTCATCTTTCATAATGATTTAATAAAAACAGTACTTTGGAATTCACAAATTAAGACTTTAGTGGAAATTCATGATTTTCTGGTTTTCATCTCAAAACTGAAGGAAGCAAGATAGATTAAGTAGGCTAATAAATAAGGCTAGGATGTTTAGATTTAAATAGGTTGGAGGTCCGCTATGACTATGAAGATGTGTAAAGTTTCTTTTGAATACCTATAAAATTATAGAGATAGCGGATCTCAAAAGGGCCAGTTCAGAGCTCATCTACTGCGTGCAGTGTAATTTAATTAATTCTCTCGCCCAAAATATTTAACTTAGCCACGTCAAAATTTTATTATCAATACTTACCTGCTTGTTGAATGCACGTTTAAATTAAGAGCTTCATCGGCCATCAGCAAAAGAAGCTATAGATTATTATGTAACTTGAAGTGGTGCGTTACTAGCCCAGCGGCTAGTTGAGAGAGCCGATTTGATCAGGCGTTCCCTTAGCCGTCCGCACCGCAGCTATATATATAAGAACGCTGCGCGAGGAAGAAAGGCCCCAGTTCTCTCCAGACGCTGAATGACATGCCATCTGTGTCGGGAGCCGCGTCGCATCAGTGTCACTGCTACAAACAGCCTCGGGTGCCGTATTAAGTTACTAGAGATACGCGGAACCATGAAAACATTTCATGTGGAGTGTTAATTCTGGGATGATTTTCATTTTCTAGCTTCAGTTTGCGTATTGTCGTATTTTCACGTGCCGTCGCGGGACAGACATTCTACCAAATATTTAGCGTGGCGTTTGATGAAATAATTTCGTCAAATTATGGCGAGCATTCTTTTTAACAATTAATTCGGACATTTATAGTTGCATCAGCGCATTAGACTCTGAACTGCTCTGTTAGTTAGGTACCATGAAAACATTTCATGTGGAGTGTTAATTCTGGGATGATTTTCATTATCTAGCTTCAGTTTGCGTATTGTCGTATTTTCACGTGCCCTCGCGGGACAGACATTCTACCAAATATTTAGCGTGGCGTTTGATGAAATACTTTCATCAAATTATGGCGAGCATTCTTTTTAACAATTAATTCGGACATTTATAGTTGCATCAGCGCATTAGACTCTGAACTGCTCTGTTAGTTAGGTTGTAGGGATACTTGTGTTTTTTATCAGTGAATTTCAGAATATACTCAACTATTTTGAAAACCGTTGTTGATTAGAAATCCCGGACAATCTCCTAATTCCTCAGAGCTATAAGCTGCAGCTATAATGACATTCTCAGCTAAAGTGGGCACTAGGATCTCTAATTACTGGTTCCATGTTTTGTAAAATCACTTTCTGGGTGCTAAAAAGTAAATAGAGAGCCAGTGTTGAGAACGGCGAAAGACAGCATTAACAACATTCTAAAAGCCAGAAACTGATTCTACATGCAAGCATTTATACAGCAATTAGATTATTTTTACAAAAATTATCCGCCGCCCCACATATGGTGCATCGGCCGGGAAATCAACTAAGTGAAAGTGATTTTTTTTAACTATTCGGATTCGCGAGTGGGATGCGACACGCAGCTGAGTAATAGAACAGTGAAAGTGGTGCGTGTGCATTTGGACGACGCAATTGGATTAACAACGCATCTGGATTGATGGAGCTGGCACTGAGTCTAGCGGTGCTGCCGGCATCGCGAGAGACCAGTCTTGCCGCACCGCAGTCGTCCGCTGGAGCAGCCGGCGCAGCGCCTGCAATTGCGGGCCACGCAAACACACAACAGCCGTCGGAGAGCCGTCTGCAGTTCAACGTGCCACGTCGCATCAGGAATCCTGGTACGCCACGCCGGCAACGCCATACGTCGTGCAGAAGGAACTAAGTTTAGTGAAAAGCTGTTAAAAATTTTACTAACCTGCACTAAAAGACTGTTGGCGATGGAACCGCCAAAAGAAGCTGAGGTTAAACTTAAATCAGAACCTATGTCTGTTGAGGGAACTGTAAATCCAGACAACGGTTCAAGTGTAAATATGCATGAAAGTAGTAGTGTTAAAGTGAAATATGAAGTATTGTCTCCTGACAATAGTGTGCGAAGGGGCAATGATTCAATAATAGAGACCCCTGTAGTAAAGCGGAAAGTAGAAATTGTAAATTTATTAAATGATAGTTTCTCTGATGAATTAAAAATGTAACAGTCATCAGAGATGGTAGAGTTTAAGAAGGAGAAGTTAGATATGACTAATCAGTCAGAAGTTTCATTTAGTTTTGATGATTCTGGTGTTGGAGCTAGTTTTTCGTCGCCTGAGTGTGATAAAAAGCCAGCCAGTGAGCAACCCAAAGATGCTGGGGCTGTTGATCTAAATGTTATATTGCAAGCAATAGCTGCCAGTCAAACAAATTTTAATATGCGGTTTGAGGCAATAGACAATAAATTAGAATCCAATAAAACTGAATTAGAAAATTCTTTCAAGGCTAATTGCAATAAGTTGAAAGAGGATCTGGACAGTTTAAATTATAAAATTGATTACAATCATGAGGATATTAAGAAAAAGCTTGCTCAACAGTTTTCTGAAATGTATAAAACAGTTAAATCAGAAGTTGCTGAGGTTCGCAAAGACTTCCAAATGGAAGATGCGAAGCGGGAGCACAAGTTGACAGAAAAGATCGAGGCGGAATCTGAACTGTGCTGAGATAGATTTAAAGATGTTAATATTAAAGTAAACATATGTCAAGCAGACATTGATGCAATCAAAACTGATACTACTCATATTGTACAAAGAGTAGATAATGTTGAATTGAGAGTAGAAAATATCAGTACTAACATTGCTAACATTGAGAGTAAAGTAGCTTCAGTAACTTCTGGTAATGGTAGTATACAACAAGTTGTTAGCTGCAAACGCCGCTTTTATCGGGTGTCGGCAGTTCTTGCGGTTCGATCCAGATAAAAATATCCACCCGCTAGATTTCTGGAACGATTTTGAAGATGTGATTCCACCAACTTGGTCTGAACGAGAGAAAATCTCGTTTATTAGAAGCCATTTAGCAGGTGACGCCATGCGTTGGTCAGCTGATGTTATGTTGAAGTGTAAAACATTAGCGGAGTTTAAAACAGCTTTCATTAATGAGTATTGGTCTAGTAACAAGCAAAATGAAGTGTTGAGAGGATTTTGGAGTGGAAAACGCTTCAATGCAGGCAAGGAATCTATTAAAGAATTTGCTAGGTCATGGATTTCACGTTTGTCACATTTGGACGAAAAGCTGAAACCCGAAATGATAATACTGGGTCTTGAAGCCAAACTGCCATGGTACTGGCAAACTAGAATTATATCTGCCCCTAGAGACAATCTTGATCGTTTCATTGAGTGTTTGGAACGTGTAGAACGTGTTGCTGCCAATGAGGAGCAAGCACGTAATAACCGAAATGCCAATAACAATAATAGTAACTTTAGGAACGAGCAAAATGGCAGAGTAAACATCAGAACAGTAGGTGTTCGCCATCCTAAGAGAAGTAGGAATTGGGGAAATAATTATCAGAACCAACAATGGCGTCCAAGGGATAATAATAATTTTGTTCCAAACAGAAATATGCATGTGAACAACAGTATGGAAAGTAATGCTGTGCCAGTCAACTATAATGAAAATAAAGGAAACAGTAGTAGGCCGAGGCAGGAAAACTAGTTCCCGTCTATGAAGACACTGGCGCTCACCAGGCGGTTACTTTTCCTATGCCAGTAGTTAAGGGAATTGGTAAGACAGATCAGAATACTCAAACTGAACATGTGGATGAAGAGTCGGTAGCACCTAAGAATACAGCAGAAGTATTAGATCACTCACAGTATTTGATAGATACCGTGTTAGAGACGCTTTCTAAGTGGGAAGAGAAAGAGAAGACTCAGCAGTGTAACGATAGGGAGGAGCAACAAAATATTGAATTGTCAGGTGAAGAAGCAGAAGAAATTCATGCTTATATTTACGATGAGGATGATGTGCTCTTATCTAAAGTGCCTGTGAAGGATGTTGATAATGTACTAATAGATTTAGGACAGGAGATAAGTGGGAATGTAGAGGGTATAGGGGGTAGGCTGTTTGGGGTCGATGAACCCAGGAGCTGTGACCAGTTGTCACTTGAGAAGGAAACCGACGATAATGGTGAAACTGGTTTAGCTGTAACTAATGTTATGCCCGGTCTGGAGGCGCAGAATCGCTCAGACTACAGTAATTTGGGTCATGTTCAGCAAACTAAATGTAATGAAGTCGTGTGGTGTTTCGATTTAAAATTAATAGACCGACTGGAAAAGGCAGCTAAAAATATAATTCAGGAAACCCCTACCCACTGTGACCTAAATATAATGAAGACAGATGTCGATCACTTTAGTTGGAGACAAATCCAAAAGGAACTACTAGATGAATTTGAGGAACCACCTGTACAACCTAGAATAAGCCACCCTATAATAATAGTGAATATGTTGGGTATCATTGAACGTTGTCTCTTAGACAGTGGAAGTGAGGTGAGTGCAATATCTCAGTCCTTCTTTGATGCATTACCTGGTAAAGACAAGCTTACAGTAATGAGGGTATCAGGACTAAGAATAATTGGTGCTACTGGCAAGGTTTCAAAAACGATAAAGCAAGAAGCTTTACTGCCCTTTAACATTAATGGTAATTTAATTGATCATCCATGTTTAATTGTAAACAATCTCAGTATTGAGGTTTTAATTGGCATAAATTTCTTGTCAAAATGTCAGAGTGTTGTTGACTTTGAAAGAAGCCAGTTAAAAATGGTCTTGCCAATAACTGGAGTAATTATAGTACCTTTTAGTGATAAACATGTAGTAACTGATGATGAAACTTGGGAGCTGCCTATACGAGTTCTGAAAAATAGGAGGTATTTGGACGAAGGTGTTAATCTTAGTAACAGTAAGCTGAACACAGAAGATGAAGAAGAAGCAATTATTTTAGACAAAATAGAAGCTAAATTGCAGGAAATCGATAAGATTTCAGCCAATCAGAAGGAAGAACTGAAACAGGTTCTAAAAAGGCATCATAAGGTATTTTCAGATCGACCTGGCATAGTCAAAGGTTATGAATGTCAATTACAGGTGAAACCCAGCCAAGTGTTTTTCAGGAAGCCATACCAAATACATGTAGCTAGGAAGGAGGCGGTTCAAAAGGAGATACAGAGAATGCTGGAGTGGGGTGTGATTGAAAAAGCGGTCAGTGAGTACAATAGTCCTCTTGTTGTTGTACCAAAAAGAGACGTGAGCAGGATGCAGATGACCAACTGTAATTAGTGAAGAGCTATTTAGGAAATGCGAACTATCCCAAGGTTTCGCAATACTATTGTTTGCATAAAGGTATTCTGTTTAGGAGGAAAAAGATAGGTGTTTCTGAGTGGAAGCTGTGCTTTCCCTCACAACATCTAGACTTACTAATCGACTATGTACACCTGAGGTATGGGCACTACGGTGCAAAGAAGTGCATTGCGAAAAGAAAAGGTTGTGTTTGACAACATGTACCGCCGTGTGGCCAAGCATCTAGCATCTTGTGTAGTGTGCCAGAAAGTCCGTGCTGCTAACACTAGAATACAAGGAGATATGCATTCAGTAGAGCCAACTGAGACCCTAGAATTACTGGCTTGTGATTTGTTTGGCCCTCTTCCTGTTTCGAGAGGTGGTTGCACCCACGTTTTTGTTGTGGTGGATGGATTCAGTAAATATGTTAAGCTATACCCAATTAAAAGAGCAAATGCAAAAACATTGGTTGAAAAGTTGGAAAAAGATTTCTTCGTGAACGTTGGCGTTCCGAAGAATTTGCTGTCAGACAATGGGCCTCAATTTACTTCTGATAGATTTAAGGAATGTCTAGATAAGGCTGGCGTGAAACATCTAAAAATATCTGCGTATTTCCCCCAAGGAAATATGAGTGAACGTATTATGAGGGAATTGAATAGGCTTTGCAGAATTTATTGTGCTCGGAAACACTCAAGTTGGGCAGAGCACATTAAGTATTTTGAGAATGTAATTAACAACTTAAGACATGATGCAACTGGTTTTGCACCTTGCGAATTGATGTTTGGCCAAGAACCGCACAATGTGATTGCAGATACGGTAGAATTTCCTATTCTAACGCAAATATCCACAGACGAGAAGAAACTAAAGGCTAGGGATAATATGAGAAAAAGAGCGTTGGAAAGGAAGAAGCGTCATGACGCAAAAGCTGTACCTACTAGCTTTGAAATAGGTCAATTAGTCCTTGTTAAAACCAAAGAAAAATCAAAGAAAGTAAATGCAGAAACGAAGAAAGTCATGTTCGTATACCAAGGACCTTTCAGGATAATAGGAAAACCACATGCCAATGCATATAGGCTGGAGTACCCTAAAAGTAAGAAACTATTAGATCTCAGGAACGTGATCGACCTATAGAAATTCATAGGTAGTGAATGAATGCTGTAGGGAGGAGGTTGTTCTGTAACCTCTACACAGTGTGGCAGCTGTGCAGTCCCAGCTGTGTGAGATCTTCTTTCCCTTTCAGGTCTCACTCACTCTTCGTCTTTTCTATCCATCTAAAATTTCTAACTCTTCTTTACAGCATTAAACCAATGAATGCTGTAGGGAGGAGGTTGTTCTGTAACCTCTACACAGGGTGGCAGATGTGCAATCCCAGCGGTGCGAGATCTTCTTTCCCATTTCAGATCTCACTCATTCTTCCTCTGTCCGGTCATCAAAAATTTCTAACTCTTCTTTACAGCATTAAACCAATGAATGCAGTAGGGAGGAGGTTGTTCTGTAACCTCTACACAGTGTGGCAGCTGTGCAGTCCCAGCTGTGCGAGATCTTCTTTCCTTTTCAGGTCTCACTCACTCTTCATCTTTTCTATCCACCTAAAATTTCTAACTCTTCTTTACAGCATTAAACCAATGAATGCTGTAGGGAGGAGGTTGTTCTGTAACCTCTACACAGTGTGGCAGCTGTGCAGTCCCAGCTGTGTGAGATCTTCTTTCCATTTCAGGTCTCACTCATTCTTCATCTTTCCTATCCACAAAAAATTTCGACCTCTTCTTTCCAGACATGAAAATTTTCTGTCATGGCTATCAAGCCATGAGTTATGTAACCATTCTATCTACCGATTAGTGAAGAAAAATACCTAATGTGACAAACCTAATAGTGACAAACAATAGAGAAGTATGACGTAATTAAGATATAAAATGTATTTGAGTAACAAGTATGTATAGAACCCAGGCAATATCGTAACTACAAAGTGTTGTTTTATTGGAAATGGTCCACCAACAGTAATTTAAAAAGATATATGAATTCATGTACAAGCAGAATCTGAAGTGGTAGTGAAACCTAGTGTATGCATTAGAGCTAACTAAGAAATAGTAAAAGAGATTGCTTAGTGTTAGGAAAAATATGCAGATAAGTTGTAAGATTAAACTCACCTGATGTAGCAAGGAAAGGCAGTGTAATAGAATTGAGCAGTGTTTGTGGTTGAGACGTGAAGGACACGTCCCTGAAGTATTTATAAGTTTGGAGCTGGCCATTATTTTAGTGTAGTGTGTGACAGGATACACCTACACGTATTGAGGTTATGAGTTGGAGGCGTGAATGCGACCATAGGTACCCTTATGTTAGATGAGACAGAGCAGCTCATGGTGTCCTATAGGTTTAAGGAATTTAGCATTACGCTCGTCCATAATTACTTGATGCACTTTAGTGGTAGGTCTGAGAGAGACTACCTGAGGTTTCAGCGTCCGATCGAGTGGAAATGGATTGCCACGTGAGCAAACTAATCAGCTGCAGTACATTATGAATATGAAATAAATGTGCTATCCTATGCTTTAAATATTAATAGAGTAAGTGTTAAATAAGTACATACACTAGCAAAATAAATAAATAACATACTGACAGACGTGAAACATTATTTTAGCTCAGCATAAATACACTTCAAAGTAAGTAAGTACCTAATTGCAGATGTGGAACTGGCAACAGCAGAGGACCAATAAGTGGATTTAGTAGTCAACTAAACGTAGTGTATTTTGAACACTCACAACTGTACTATTACCAAAAGTTACTCACATGTACTAAGAAGCTGAGAAAACAACCACTAACCATACTCATACTATCTCTAAGAATAAGGTAATCAAAGATGAGTCAGTTAAGTGCTTAAAATACAAATGTATCAGGAATGTACCGAGCATTGGTTCAGTGTTCCGGCCCAGAAATAATAAATTGATGTTAAATATGATTTATGATTGTATGCCTTAGGAGCATAAATTTTCTCCAGTAAATGACTAAAGGCGTTTTGAGCCATTTGTTTAACGATTTTATGACAGTTAAGTAACCGTGAGAGTAATACTGAAAAAGCTCTGTTAACTTTGTTCCAGAAAAATTTTGAAAGATAAAATGTGTACATCCCTATTTCATTGTGACCCACCCTTAGATATTAAGTGAACAGAGTCTGAGGCACTCTTTTTGTTTGTTCTACAGGACAAACCAGATAATGGCAGCCTGGTAGCTGCGTGAAAGCGTGGAGTGACTTGGACACAACTCACAGTGACCCCTCCCCTTTCCCCCATGTAATTTAGAGAGAACGTGAAGGACGCACACTATAGCAACTTCCCCGCCTCTACCCTTGTGAATGGAAGTGTAGGACGCCAGCCAAAGCGGCTACAACCACGTGTGTAAAAATTATTTGTGAAATTTTCTTTCAGGTTTAGAAAAGACTGCTAAGAGGTAATCATCTGTTTATGTATCATGTTATTTTCTTTGAATTTGTGTATGTAAAAATGTATTTAATGGATATAAGATTTTCGTAATTTTCAATTTGTATGTGTTTGTTTGTCTAAGGCAGCATGTATGCCAAAATATTTCTTTGACTTTGCTTAAAATTTTGAGTAATGACATTGTTTAAAAGGCACTGAACATGCCCACAATTTAAATAATTAATGTAGGTAATCAGTTTTCTTTAATGTTTCTACCGGTTTATATTTCAATTTTGGTTTTTCATAGGAAGTTAAGCTGTACTCTTGCTTCCCTTTTTGTAATTAAATTTTTTTTTCATTCATTAACATTCATAAACAAAAAATTTAAGTGGAGGGTGATGTAGGGAAGCAGTCTACTCACGCTGTAGTAAATTCATATCAGTTTCCATTGTGTGCCAGCCAGTCTGCTGTAACTAGCTCTGACGTCATAAATGTTGCGCAATACCTTAAAAATCAAGCAAATGACCTAAAACTTTTCTAGCATGTCAGGAATAATACTAAATTAATGTGTGTTAAATATCAGTTCGATAACTTCAGCCGTTTTCGAGATTTGGACGTTTTTCTGAAAAAATCATTGGCGCAACAGAAAAGAGCTAGAGACTTCAAAATTTATATTTAGATTCATCTTTCATAATGATTTAATAAAAACAGTACTTTGGATTTCACAAATTAAGACTTTAGTGGAAATTCATGATTTTCTGGTTTTCATCTCAAAACTGAAGGAAGCAAGATAGATTAAGTAGGCTAATAAATAAGGCTAGGATGTTTAGATTTAAATATGTTGGAGGTCCGCTATGACTATGAAGATGTGTAAAGTTTCTTTTGAATACCTATAAAATTATAGCGATAGCGGATCTCAAAAGGGCCAGTTCAGAGCTCATCTACTGCGTGCATTGTAATTTAATTAATTCTCTCGCCCAAAATATTTAACTTAGCTACGTCAAAACTTTATTATCAATACTTACCTGCTCGTTGAATGCACGTTTAAATTAAGAGCCTCATCGGCCATCAGCAAAAGAAGCTATAGATTATTATGTAACTTGAAGTGGTGCGTTACTAGCCCAGCGGCTAGTTGAGAGAGCCGATTTGATCAGGCGTTCCCTTAGCCGTCCGCACCGCGGCTATATATATAAGAACGCTGCGCGAGGAAGAAAGGCCCCAGTTCTCTCCAGACGCTGAATGACATGCCATCTGTGTCGGGAGCCGCGTCGCATCAGTGTCACTGCTACAAACAGCCTCGGGTGCCGTATTAAGTTACTAGAGATACGCGGAACCATGAAAACATTTCATGTGGAATGTTAATTCTGGGATGATTTTCATTATCTAGCTTCAGTTTGTGTATTGTCGTATTTTCACGTGCCCTCGCGGGACAGACATTCTACCAAATATTTAGCGTGGCGTTTGATGAAATACTTTCATCAAATTACGGCGAGCATTCTTTTTAACAATTAATTCGGACATTTATAGTTGCATCAGCGCATTAGACTTTGAACTGCTCTGTTAGTTAGGTTGTAGGGATACTTGTGTTTTTTATCAGTGAATTTCAGAATATACTCAACTATTTTGGAAAACCGTTGTTGATTAGAAATCCCGGACAATCTCCTAATTCCTCAGAGCTATAAGCTGCAGCTATAATGACATTCTCAGCTAAAGTGGGCACTAGGATCTCTAATTACTGGTTCCATGTTTTGTAAAATCACTTTCTGGGTGCTAAAAAGTAAATAGAGAGCCAGTGTTGAGAACGGCGAAAGACAGCATTAACAACATTCTAAAAGCCAGAAACTGATTCTACATGCAAGCATTTATACAGCAATTAGATTATTTTTACAAAAATTATCCGCCGCCCCACATATGGTGCATCAGCCGGGAAATCAACTAAGTGAAAGTGATTTTTTTTAACTATTCGGATTCGCGAGTGGGATGCGACACGCAGCTGAGTAATAGAACAGTGAAAGTGGTGCGTGTGCATTTGGACGACGCAATTGGATTAACAACGCATCTGGATTGATGGAGCTGGCACTGAGTCTAGCGGTGCTGCCGGCATCGCGAGAGGCCAGTCTTGCCGCACCGCAGTCGTCCGCTGGAGCAGCCGGCGCAGCGCCTGCAATTGCGGGCCACGCAAACACACAACAGCCGTCGGAGAGCCGTCTGCAGTTCAACGTGCCACGTCGCATCAGGAATCCTGGTACGCCACGCCGGCAACGCCATACGTCGTGCAGAAGGAACTAAGTTTAGTGAAAAGCTGTTAAAAATTTTACTAACCTGCACTAAAAGACTGTTGGCGATGGAACCGCCAAAAGAAGCTGAGGTTAAACTTAAATCAGAACCTATGTCTGTTGAGGGAACTGTAAATCCAGACAACGGTTCAAGTGTAAATATGCATGAAAGTAGTAGTGTTAAAGTGAAATATGAAGTATTGTCTCCTGACAATAGTGTGCGAAGGGGCAATGATTCAATAATAGAGACCCCTGTAGTAAAGCGGAAAGTAGAAATTGTAAATTTATTAAATGATAGTTTCTCTGATGAATTAAAAATGTAACAGTCATCAGAGATGGTAGAGTTTAAGAAGGAGAAGTTAGATATGACTAATCAGTCAGAAGTTTCATTTAGTTTTGATGATTCTGGTGTTGGAGCTAGTTTTTCGTCGCCTGAGTGTGATAAAAAGCCAGCCAGTGAGCAACCCAAAGATGCTGGGGCTGTTGATCTAAATGTTATATTGCAAGCAATAGCTGCCAGTCAAACAAATTTTAATATGCGGTTTGAGGCAATAGACAATAAATTAGAATCCAATAAAACTGAATTAGAAAATTCTTTCAAGGCTAATTGCAATAAGTTGAAAGAGGATCTGGACAGTTTAAATTATAAAATTGATTACAATCATGAGGATATTAAGAAAAAGCTTGCTCAACAGTTTTCTGAAATGTATAAAACAGTTAAATCAGAAGTTGCTGAGGTTCGCAAAGACTTCCAAATGGAAGATGCGAAGCTGGAGCACAAGTTGACAGAAAAGATCGAGGCGGAATCTGAACTGTGCTGAGATAGATTTAAAGATGTTAATATTAAAGTAAACATATGTCAAGCAGACATTGATGCAATCAAAACTGATACTACTCATATTGTACAAAGAGTAGATAATGTTGAATTGAGAGTAGAAAATATCAGTACTAACATTGCTAACATTGAGAGTAAAGTAGCTTCAGTAACTTCTGGTAATGGTAGTATACAACAAGTTGTAGCTGCAAACGCCGCTTTTATCGGGTGTCGGCAGTTCTTGCGGTTCGATCCAGATAAAAATATCCACCCGCTAGATTTCTGGAACGATTTTGAAGATGTGATTCCACCAACTTGGTCTGAACGAGAGAAAATCTCGTTTATTAGAAGCCATTTAGCAGGTGACGCCATGCGTTGGTCAGCTGATGTTATGTTGAAGTGTAAAACATTAGCGGAGTTTAAAACAGCTTTCATTAATGAGTATTGGTCTAGTAACAAGCAAAATGAAGTGTTGAGAGAATTTTGGAGTGGAAAACGCTTCAATGCAGGCAAGGAATCTATTAAAGAATTTGCTAGGTCATGGATTTCACGTTTGTCACATTTGGACGAAAAGCTGAAACCCGAAATGATAATACTGGGTCTTGAAGCCAAACTGCCATGGTACTGGCAAACTAGAATTATATCTGCCCCTAGAGACAATCTTGATCGTTTCATTGAGTGTTTGGAACGTGTAGAACGTGTTGCTGCCAATGAGGAGCAAGCACGTAATAACCGAAATGCCAATAACAATAATAGTAACTTTAGGAACGAGCAAAATGGCAGAGTAAACATCAGAACAGTAGGTGTTCGCCATCCTAAGAGAAGTAGGAATTGGGGAAATAATTATCAGAACCAACAATGGCGTCCAAGGGATAATAATAATTTTGTTCCAAACAGAAATATGCATGTGAACAACAGTATGGAAAGTAATGCTGTGCCAGTCAACTATAATGAAAATAAAGGAAACAGTAGTAGGCCGAGGCAGGAAAACTAGTTCCCGTCTATGAAGACACTGGCGCTCACCAGGCGGTTACTTTTCCTATGCCAGTAGTTAAGGGAATTGGTAAGACAGATCAGAATACTCAAACTGAACATGTGGATGAAGAGTCGGTAGCACCTAAGAATACAGCAGAAGTATTAGATCACTCACAGTATTTGATAGATACCGTGTTAGAGACGCTTTCTAAGTGGGAAGAGAAAGAGAAGACTCAGCAGTGTAACGATAGGGAGGAGCAACAAAATATTGAATTGTCAGGTGAAGAAGCAGAAGAAATTCATGCTTATATTTACGATGAGGATGATGTGCTCTTATCTAAAGTGCCTGTGAAGGATGTTGATAATGTACTAATAGATTTAGGACAGGAGATAAGTGGGAATGTAGAGGGTATAGAGGGTAGGCTGTTTGGGGTCGATGAACCCAGGAGCTGTGACCAGTTGTCACTTGAGAAGGAAACCGACGATAATGGTGAAACTGGTTTAGCTGTAACTAATGTTATGCCCGGTCTGGAGGCGCAGAATCGCTCAGACTACAGTAATTTGGGTCATGTTCAGCAAACTAAATGTAATGAAGTCGTGTGGTGTTTCGATTTAAAATTAATAGACCGACTGGAAAAGGCAGCTAAAAATATAATTCAGGAAACCCCTACCCACTGTGACCTAAATATAATGAAGACAGATGTCGATCACTTTAGTTGGAGACAAATCCAAAAGGAACTACTAGATGAATTTGAGGAACCACCTGTACAACCTAGAATAAGCCACCCTATAATAATAGTGAATATGTTGGGTATCATTGAACGTTGTCTCTTAGACAGTGGAAGTGAGGTGAGTGCAATATCTCAGTCCTTCTTTGATGCATTACCTGGTAAAGACAAGCTTACAGTAATGAGGGTATCAGGACTAAGAATAATTGGTGCTACTGGCAAGGTTTCAAAAACGATAAAGCAAGAAGCTTTACTGCCCTTTAACATTAATGGTAATTTAATTGATCATCCATGTTTAATTGTAAACAATCTCAGTATTGAGGTTTTAATTGGCATAAATTTCTTGTCAAAATGTCAGAGTGTTGTTGACTTTGAAAGAAGCCAGTTAAAAATGGTCTTGCCAATAACTGGAGTAATTATAGTACCTTTTAGTGATAAACATGTAGTAACTGATGATGAAACTTGGGAGCTGCCTATACGAGTTCTGAAAAATAGGAGGTATTTGGACGAAGGTGTTAATCTTAGTAACAGTAAGCTGAACACAGAAGATGAAGAAGAAGCAATTATTTTAGACAAAATAGAAGCTAAATTGCAGGAAATCGATAAGATTTCAGCCAATCAGAAGGAAGAACTGAAACAGGTTCTAAAAAGGCATCATAAGGTATTTTCAGATCGACCTGGCATAGTCAAAGGTTATGAATGTCAATTACAGGTGAAACCCAGCCAAGTGTTTTTCAGGAAGCCATACCAAATACATGTAGCTAGGAAGGAGGCGGTTCAAAAGGAGATACAGAGAATGCTGGAGTGGGGTGTGATTGAAAAAGCGGTCAGTGAGTACAATAGTCCTCTTGTTGTTGTACCAAAAAGAGACGTGAGCAGGATGCAGATGACCAACTGTAATTAGTGAAGAGCTATTTAGGAAATGCGAACTATCCCAAGGTTTCGCAATACTATTGTTTGCATAAAGGTATTCTGTTTAGGAGGAAAAAGATAGGTGTTTCTGAGTGGAAGCTGTGCTTTCCCTCACAACATCTAGACTTACTAATCGACTATGTACACCTGAGGTATGGGCACTATGGTGCAAAGAAGTGCATTGCGAAAAGAAAAGGTTGTGTTTGACAACATGTACCGCCGTGTGGCCAAGCATCTAGCATCTTGTGTAGTGTGCCAGAAAGTCCGTGCTGCTAACACTAGAATACAAGGAGATATGCATTCAGTAGAGCCAACTGAGACCCTAGAATTACTGGCTTGTGATTTGTTTGGCCCTCTTCCTGTTTCGAGAGGTGGTTGCACCCACGTTTTTGTTGTGGTGGATGGATTCAGTAAATATGTTAAGCTATACCCAATTAAAAGAGCAAATGCAAAAACATTGGTTGAAAAGTTGGAAAAAGATTTCTTCGTGAACGTTGGCGTTCCGAAGAATTTGCTGTCAGACAATGGGCCTCAATTTACTTCTGATAGATTTAAGGAATGTCTAGATAAGGCTGGCGTGAAACATCTAAAAATATCTGCGTATTTCCCCCAAGGAAATATGAGTGAACGTATTATGAGGGAATTGAATAGGCTTTGCAGAATTTATTGTGCTCGGAAACACTCAAGTTGGGCAGAGCACATTAAGTATTTTGAGAATGTAATTAACAACTTAAGACATGATGCAACTGGTTTTGCACCTTGCGAATTGATGTTTGGCCAAGAACCGCACAATGTGATTGCAGATACGGTAGAATTTCCTATTCTAACGCAAATATCCACAGACGAGAAGAAACTAAAGGCTAGGGATAATATGAGAAAAAGAGCGTTGGAAAGGAAGAAGCGTCATGACGCAAAAGCTGTACCTACTAGCTTTGAAATAGGTCAATTAGTCCTTGTTAAAACCAAAGAAAAATCAAAGAAAGTAAATGCAGAAACGAAGAAAGTCATGTTCGTATACCAAGGACCTTTCAGGATAATAGGAAAACCACATGCCAATGCATATAGGCTGGAGTACCCTAAAAGTAAGAAACTATTAGATCTCAGGAACGTGATCGACCTAAAGAAATTCATAGGTAGTGAATGAATGCTGTAGGGAGGAGGTTGTTCTGTAACCTCTACACAGTGTGGCAGCTGTGCAGTCCCAGCTGTGTGAGATCTTCTTTCCCTTTCAGGTCTCACTCACTCTTCGTCTTTTCTATCCATCTAAAATTTCTAACTCTTCTTTACAGCATTAAACCAATGAATGCTGTAGGGAGGAGGTTGTTCTGTAACCTCTACACAGGGTGGCAGATGTGCAATCCCAGCGGTGCGAGATCTTCTTTCCCATTTCAGATCTCACTCATTCTTCCTCTGTCCGGTCATCAAAAATTTCTAACTCTTCTTTACAGCATTAAACCAATGAATGCAGTAGGGAGGAGGTTGTTCTGTAACCTCTACACAGTGTGGCAGCTGTGCAGTCCCAGCTGTGCGAGATCTTCTTTCCTTTTCAGGTCTCACTCACTCTTCATCTTTTCTATCCACCTAAAATTTCTAACTCTTCTTTACAGCATTAAACCAATGAATGCTGTAGGGAGGAGGTTGTTCTGTAACCTCTACACAGTGTGGCAGCTGTGCAGTCCCAGCTGTGTGAGATCTTCTTTCCATTTCAGGTCTCACTCATTCTTCATCTTTCCTATCCACAAAAAATTTCGACCTCTTCTTTCCAGACATGAAAATTTTCTGTCATGGCTATCAAGCCATGAGTTATGTAACCATTCTATCTACCGATTAGTGAAGAAAAATACCTAATGTGACAAACCTAATAGTGACAAACAATAGAGAAGTATGACGTAATTAAGATATAAAATGTATTTGAGTAACAAGTATGTATAGAACCCAGGCAATATCGTAGCTACAAAGTGTTGTTTTATTGGAAATGGTCCACCAACAGTAATTTAAAAAGATATATGAATTCATGTACAAGCAGAATCTGAAGTGGTAGTGAAACCTAGTGTATGCATTAGAGCTAACTAAGAAATAGTAAAAGAGATTGCTTAGTGTTAGGAAAAATATGCAGATAAGTTGTAAGATTAAACTCACCTGATGTAGCAAGGAAAGGCAGTGTAATAGAATTGAGCAGTGTTTGTGGTTGAGACGTGAAGGACACGTCCCTGAAGTATTTATAAGTTTGGAGCTGGCCATTATTTTAGTGTAGTGTGTGACAGGATACACCTACACGTATTGAGGTTATGAGTTGGAGGCGTGAATGCGACCATAGGTACCCTTATGTTAGATGAGACAGAGCAGCTCATGGTGTCCTATAGGTTTAAGGAATTTAGCATTACGCTCGTCCATAATTACTTGATGCACTTTAGTGGTAGGTCTGAGAGAGACTACCTGAGGTTTCAGCGTCCGATCGAGTGGAAATGGATTGCCACGTGAGCAAACTAATCAGCTGCAGTACATTATGAATATGAAATAAATGTGCTATCCTATGCTTTAAATATTAATAGAGTAAGTGTTAAATAAGTACATACACTAGCAAAATAAATAAATAACATACTGACAGACGTGAAACATTATTTTAGCTCAGCATAAATACACTTCAAAGTAAGTAAGTACCTAATTGCAGATGTGGAACTGGCAACAGCAGAGGACCAATAAGTGGATTTAGTAGTCAACTAAACGTAGTGTATTTTGAACACTCACAACTGTACTATTACCAAAAGTTACTCACATGTACTAAGAAGCTGAGAAAACAACCACTAACCATACTCATACTATCTCTAAGAATAAGGTAATCAAAGATGAGTCAGTTAAGTGCTTAAAATACAAATGTATCAGGAATGTACCGAGCATTGGTTCAGTGTTCCGGCCCAGAAATAATAAATTGATGTTAAATATGATTTATGATTGTATGCCTTAGGAGCATAAATTTTCTCCAGTAAATGACTAAAGGCGTTTTGAGCCATTTGTTTAACGATTTTATGACAGTTAAGTAACCGTGAGAGTAATACTGAAAAAGCTCTGTTAACTTTGTTCCAGAAAAATTTTGAAAGATAAAATGTGTACATCCCTATTTCATTGTGACCCACCCTTAGATATTAAGTGAACAGAGTCTGAGGCACTCTTTTTGTTTGTTCTACAGGACAAACCAGATAATGGCAGCCTGGTAGCTGCGTGAAAGCGTGGAGTGACTTGGACACAACTCACAGTGACCCCTCCCCTTTCCCCCATGTAATTTAGAGAGAACGTGAAGGACGCACACTATAGCAACTTCCCCGCCTCTACCCTTGTGAATGGAAGTGTAGGACGCCAGCCAAAGCGGCTACAACCACGTGTGTAAAAATTATTTGTGAAATTTTCTTTCAGGTTTAGAAAAGACTGCTAAGAGGTAATCATCTGTTTATGTATCATGTTATTTTCTTTGAATTTGTGTATGTAAAAATGTATTTAATGGATATAAGATTTTCGTAATTTTCAATTTGTATGTGTTTGTTTGTCTAAGGCAGCATGTATGCCAAAATATTTCTTTGACTTTGCTTAAAATTTTGAGTAATGACATTGTTTAAAAGGCACTGAACATGCCCACAATTTAAATAATTAATGTAGGTAATCAGTTTTCTTTAATGTTTCTACCGGTTTATATTTCAATTTTGGTTTTTCATAGGAAGTTAAGCTGTACTCTTGCTTCCCTTTTTGTAATTAAATTTTTTTTTCATTCATTAACATTCATAAACAAAAAATTTAAGTGGAGGGTGATGTAGGGAAGCAGTCTACTCACGCTGTAGTAAATTCATATCAGTTTCCATTGTGTGCCAGCCAGTCTGCTGTAACTAGCTCTGACGTCATAAATGTTGCGCAATACCTTAAAAATCAAGCAAATGACCTAAAACTTTTCTAGCATGTCAGGAATAATACTAAATTAATGTGTGTTAAATATCAGTTCGATAACTTCAGCCGTTTTCGAGATTTGGACGTTTTTCTGAAAAAATCATTGGCGCAACAGAAAAGAGCTAGAGACTTCAAAATTTATATTTAGATTCATCTTTCATAATGATTTAATAAAAACAGTACTTTGGATTTCACAAATTAAGACTTTAGTGGAAATTCATGATTTTCTGGTTTTCATCTCAAAACTGAAGGAAGCAAGATAGATTAAGTAGGCTAATAAATAAGGCTAGGATGTTTAGATTTAAATATGTTGGAGGTCCGCTATGACTATGAAGATGTGTAAAGTTTCTTTTGAATACCTATAAAATTATAGCGATAGCGGATCTCAAAAGGGCCAGTTCAGAGCTCATCTACTGCGTGCATTGTAATTTAATTAATTCTCTCGCCCAAAATATTTAACTTAGCTACGTCAAAACTTTATTATCAATACTTACCTGCTCGTTGAATGCACGTTTAAATTAAGAGCCTCATCGGCCATCAGCAAAAGAAGCTATAGATTATTATGTAACTTGAAGTGGTGCGTTACTAGCCCAGCGGCTAGTTGAGAGAGCCGATTTGATCAGGCGTTCCCTTAGCCGTCCGCACCGCGGCTATATATATAAGAACGCTGCGCGAGGAAGAAAGGCCCCAGTTCTCTCCAGACGCTGAATGACATGCCATCTGTGTCGGGAGCCGCGTCGCATCAGTGTCACTGCTACAAACAGCCTCGGGTGCCGTATTAAGTTACTAGAGATACGCGGAACCATGAAAACATTTCATGTGGAATGTTAATTCTGGGATGATTTTCATTATCTAGCTTCAGTTTGTGTATTGTCGTATTTTCACGTGCCCTCGCGGGACAGACATTCTACCAAATATTTAGCGTGGCGTTTGATGAAATACTTTCATCAAATTACGGCGAGCATTCTTTTTAACAATTAATTCGGACATTTATAGTTGCATCAGCGCATTAGACTCTGAACTGCTCTGTTAGTTAGGTTGTAGGGATACTTGTGTTTTTTATCAGTGAATTTCAGAATATACTCAACTATTTTGGAAAACCGTTGTTGATTAGAAATCCCGGACAATCTCCTAATTCCTCAGAGCTATAAGCTGCAGCTATAATGACATTCTCAGCTAAAGTGGGCACTAGGATCTCTAATTACTGGTTCCATGTTTTGTAAAATCACTTTCTGGGTGCTAAAAAGTAAATAGAGAGCCAGTGTTGAGAACGGCGAAAGACAGCATTAACAACATTCTAAAAGCCAGAAACTGATTCTACATGCAAGCATTTATACAGCAATTAGATTATTTTTACAAAAATTATCCGCCGCCCCACATATGGTGCATCAGCCGGGAAATCAACTAAGTGAAAGTGATTTTTTTCAACTATTCGGATTCGCGAGTGGGATGCGACACGCAGCTGAGTAATAGAACAGTGAAAGTGGTGCGTGTGCATTTGGACGACGCAATTGGATTAACAACGCATCTGGATTGATGGAGCTGGCACTGAGTCTAGCGGTGCTGCCGGCATCGCGAGAGGCCAGTCTTGCCGCACCGCAGTCGTCCGCTGGAGCAGCCGGCGCAGCGCCTGCAATTGCGGGCCACGCAAACACACAACAGCCGTCGGAGAGCCGTCTGCAGTTCAACGTGCCACGTCGCATCAGGAATCCTGGTACGCCACGCCGGCAACGCCATACGTCGTGCAGAAGGAACTAAGTTTAGTGAAAAGCTGTTAAAAATTTTACTAACCTGCACTAAAAGACTGTTGGCGATGGAACCGCCAAAAGAAGCTGAGGTTAAACTTAAATCAGAACCTATGTCTGTTGAGGGAACTGTAAATCCAGACAACGGTTCAAGTGTAAATATGCATGAAAGTAGTAGTGTTAAAGTGAAATATGAAGTATTGTCTCCTGACAATAGTGTGCGAAGGGGCAATGATTCAATAATAGAGACCCCTGTAGTAAAGCGGAAAGTAGAAATTGTAAATTTATTAAATGATAGTTTCTCTGATGAATTAAAAATGTAACAGTCATCAGAGATGGTAGAGTTTAAGAAGGAGAAGTTAGATATGACTAATCAGTCAGAAGTTTCATTTAGTTTTGATGATTCTGGTGTTGGAGCTAGTTTTTCGTCGCCTGAGTGTGATAAAAAGCCAGCCAGTGAGCAACCCAAAGATGCTGGGGCTGTTGATCTAAATGTTATATTGCAAGCAATAGCTGCCAGTCAAACAAATTTTAATATGCGGTTTGAGGCAATAGACAATAAATTAGAATCCAATAAAACTGAATTAGAAAATTCTTTCAAGGCTAATTGCAATAAGTTGAAAGAGGATCTGGACAGTTTAAATTATAAAATTGATTACAATCATGAGGATATTAAGAAAAAGCTTGCTCAACAGTTTTCTGAAATGTATAAAACAGTTAAATCAGAAGTTGCTGAGGTTCGCAAAGACTTCCAAATGGAAGATGCGAAGCTGGAGCACAAGTTGACAGAAAAGATCGAGGCGGAATCTGAACTGTGCTGAGATAGATTTAAAGATGTTAATATTAAAGTAAACATATGTCAAGCAGACATTGATGCAATCAAAACTGATACTACTCATATTGTACAAAGAGTAGATAATGTTGAATTGAGAGTAGAAAATATCAGTACTAACATTGCTAACATTGAGAGTAAAGTAGCTTCAGTAACTTCTGGTAATGGTAGTATACAACAAGTTGTAGCTGCAAACGCCGCTTTTATCGGGTGTCGGCAGTTCTTGCGGTTCGATCCAGATAAAAATATCCACCCGCTAGATTTCTGGAACGATTTTGAAGATGTGATTCCACCAACTTGGTCTGAACGAGAGAAAATCTCGTTTATTAGAAGCCATTTAGCAGGTGACGCCATGCGTTGGTCAGCTGATGTTATGTTGAAGTGTAAAACATTAGCGGAGTTTAAAACAGCTTTCATTAATGAGTATTGGTCTAGTAACAAGCAAAATGAAGTGTTGAGAGAATTTTGGAGTGGAAAACGCTTCAATGCAGGCAAGGAATCTATTAAAGAATTTGCTAGGTCATGGATTTCACGTTTGTCACATTTGGACGAAAAGCTGAAACCCGAAATGATAATACTGGGTCTTGAAGCCAAACTGCCATGGTACTGGCAAACTAGAATTATATCTGCCCCTAGAGACAATCTTGATCGTTTCATTGAGTGTTTGGAACGTGTAGAACGTGTTGCTGCCAATGAGGAGCAAGCACGTAATAACCGAAATGCCAATAACAATAATAGTAACTTTAGGAACGAGCAAAATGGCAGAGTAAACATCAGAACAGTAGGTGTTTGCCATCCTAAGAGAAGTAGGAATTGGGGAAATAATTATCAGAACCAACAATGGCGTCCAAGGGATAATAATAATTTTGTTCCAAACAGAAATATGCATGTGAACAACAGTATGGAAAGTAATGCTGTGCCAGTCAACTATAATGAAAATAAAGGAAACAGTAGTAGGCCGAGGCAGGAAAACTAGTTCCCGTCTATGAAGACACTGGCGCTCACCAGGCGGTTACTTTTCCTATGCCAGTAGTTAAGGGAATTGGTAAGACAGATCAGAATACTCAAACTGAACATGTGGATGAAGAGTCGGTAGCACCTAAGAATACAGCAGAAGTATTAGATCACTCACAGTATTTGATAGATACCGTGTTAGAGACGCTTTCTAAGTGGGAAGAGAAAGAGAAGACTCAGCAGTGTAACGATAGGGAGGAGCAACAAAATATTGAATTGTCAGGTGAAGAAGCAGAAGAAATTCATGCTTATATTTACGATGAGGATGATGTGCTCTTATCTAAAGTGCCTGTGAAGGATGTTGATAATGTACTAATAGATTTAGGACAGGAGATAAGTGGGAATGTAGAGGGTATAGAGGGTAGGCTGTTTGGGGTCGATGAACCCAGGAGCTGTGACCAGTTGTCACTTGAGAAGGAAACCGACGATAATGGTGAAACTGGTTTAGCTGTAACTAATGTTATGCCCGGTCTGGAGGCGCAGAATCGCTCAGACTACAGTAATTTGGGTCATGTTCAGCAAACTAAATGTAATGAAGTCGTGTGGTGTTTCGATTTAAAATTAATAGACCGACTGGAAAAGGCAGCTAAAAATATAATTCAGGAAACCCCTACCCACTGTGACCTAAATATAATGAAGACAGATGTCGATCACTTTAGTTGGAGACAAATCCAAAAGGAACTACTAGATGAATTTGAGGAACCACCTGTACAACCTAGAATAAGCCACCCTATAATAATAGTGAATATGTTGGGTATCATTGAACGTTGTCTCTTAGACAGTGGAAGTGAGGTGAGTGCAATATCTCAGTCCTTCTTTGATGCATTACCTGGTAAAGACAAGCTTACAGTAATGAGGGTATCAGGACTAAGAATAATTGGTGCTACTGGCAAGGTTTCAAAAACGATAAAGCAAGAAGCTTTACTGCCCTTTAACATTAATGGTAATTTAATTGATCATCCATGTTTAATTGTAAACAATCTCAGTATTGAGGTTTTAATTGGCATAAATTTCTTGTCAAAATGTCAGAGTGTTGTTGACTTTGAAAGAAGCCAGTTAAAAATGGTCTTGCCAATAACTGGAGTAATTATAGTACCTTTTAGTGATAAACATGTAGTAACTGATGATGAAACTTGGGAGCTGCCTATACGAGTTCTGAAAAATAGGAGGTATTTGGACGAAGGTGTTAATCTTAGTAACAGTAAGCTGAACACAGAAGATGAAGAAGAAGCAATTATTTTAGACAAAATAGAAGCTAAATTGCAGGAAATCGATAAGATTTCAGCCAATCAGAAGGAAGAACTGAAACAGGTTCTAAAAAGGCATCATAAGGTATTTTCAGATCGACCTGGCATAGTCAAAGGTTATGAATGTCAATTACAGGTGAAACCCAGCCAAGTGTTTTTCAGGAAGCCATACCAAATACATGTAGCTAGGAAGGAGGCGGTTCAAAAGGAGATACAGAGAATGCTGGAGTGGGGTGTGATTGAAAAAGCGGTCAGTGAGTACAATAGTCCTCTTGTTGTTGTACCAAAAAGAGACGTGAGCAGGATGCAGATGACCAACTGTAATTAGTGGAGAGCTATTTAGGAAATGCGAACTATCCCAAGGTTTCGCAATACTATTGTTTGCATAAAGGTATTCTGTTTAGGAGGAAAAAGATAGGTGTTTCTGAGTGGAAGCTGTGCTTTCCCTCACAACATCTAGACTTACTAATCGACTATGTACACCTGAGGTATGGGCACTATGGTGCAAAGAAGTGCATTGCGAAAAGAAAAGGTTGTGTTTGACAACATGTACCGCCGTGTGGCCAAGCATCTAGCATCTTGTGTAGTGTGCCAGAAAGTCCGTGCTGCTAACACTAGAATACAAGGAGATATGCATTCAGTAGAGCCAACTGAGACCCTAGAATTACTGGCTTGTGATTTGTTTGGCCCTCTTCCTGTTTCGAGAGGTGGTTGCACCCATGTTTTTGTTGTGGTGGATGGATTCAGTAAATATGTTAAGCTATACCCAATTAAAAGAGCAAATGCAAAAACATTGGTTGAAAAGTTGGAAAAAGATTTCTTCGTGAACGTTGGCGTTCCGAAGAATTTGCTGTCAGACAATGGGCCTCAATTTACTTCTGATAGATTTAAGGAATGTCTAGATAAGGCCGCGTGAAACATCTAAAAATATCTGCGTATTTCCCCCAAGGAAATATGAGTGAACGTATTATGAGGGAATTGAATAGGCTTTGCAGAATTTATTGTGCTCGGAAACACTCAAGTTGGGCAGAGCACATTAAGTATTTTGAGAATGTAATTAACAACTTACGACATGATGCAACTGGTTTTGCACCTTGCGAATTGATGTTTGGCCAAGAACCGCACAATGTGATTGCAGATACCGTAGAATTTCCTATTCTAACGCAAATATCCACAGACGAGAAGAAACTAAAGGCTAGGGATAATATGAGAAAAAGAGCGTTGGAAAGGAAGAAGCGTCATGACGCAAAAGCTGTACCTACTAGCTTTGAAATAGGTCAATTAGTCCTTGTTAAAACCAAAGAAAAATCAAAGAAAGTAAATGCAGAAACGAAGAAAGTCATGTTCGTATACCAAGGACCTTTCAGGATAATAGGAAAACCACATGCCAATGCATATAGGCTGGAGTACCCTAAAAGTAAGAAACTATTAGATCTCAGGAACGTGATCGACCTAAAGAAATTCATAGGTAGTGAATGAATGCTGTAGGGAGGAGGTTGTTCTGTAACCTCTACACAGTGTGGCAGCTGTGCAGTCCCAGCTGTGTGAGATCTTCTTTCCCTTTCATGTCTCACTCACTCTTCGTCTTTTCTATCCACCTAAAATTTCTAACTCTTCTTTACAGCATTAAACCAATGAATGCTGTAGGGAGGAGGTTGTTCTGTAACCTCTACACAGGGTGGCAGATGTGCAGTCCCAGCGGTGCGAGATCTTCTTTCCCATTTCAGGTCTCACTCATTCTTCCTCTGTCCGGTCATCAAAAATTTCTAACTCTTCTTTACAGCATTAAACCAATGAATGCAGTAGGGAGGAGGTTGTTCTGTAACCTCTACACAGTGTGGCAGCTGTGCAGTCCCAGCTGTGCGAGATCTTCTTTCCTTTTCAGGTCTCACTCACTCTTCATCTTTTCTATCCACCTAAAATTTCTAACTCTTCTTTACAGCATTAAACCAATGAATGCTGTAGGGAGGAGGTTGTTCTGTAACCTCTACACAGTGTGGCAGCTGTGCAGTCCCAGCTGTGTGAGATCTTCTTTCCATTTCAGGTCTCACTCATTCTTCATCTTTCCTATCCACAAAAAATTTCGACCTCTTCTTTCCAGACATGAAAATTTTCTGTCATGGCTATCAAGCCATGAGTTATGTAACCATTCTATCTACCGATTAGTGAAGAAAAGTACCTAATGTGACAAACCTAATAGTGACAAACAATAGAGAAGTATGACGTAATTAAGATATAAAATGTATTTGAGTAACAAGTATGTATAGAACACAGGCAATATCGTAACTACAAAGTGTTGTTTTATTGGAAATGGTCCACCAACAGTAATTTAAAAAGATATATGAATTCATGTACAAGCAGAATCTGAAGTGGTAGTGAAACCTAGTGTATGCATTAGAGCTAACTAAGAAATAGTAAAAGAGATTGCTTAGTGTTAGGAAAAATATGCAGATAAGTTGTAAGATTAAACTCACCTGATGTAGCAAGGAAAGGCAGTGTAATAGAATTGAGCAGTGTTTGTGGTTGAGACGTGAAGGACACGTCCCTGAAGTATTTATAAGGTTGGAGCTGGCCATTATTTTAGTGTAGTGTGTGACAGGATACACCTACACGTATTGAGGTTATGAGTTGGAGGCGTGAATGCGACCATAGGTACCCTTATGTTAGATGAGACAGAGCAGCTCATGGTGTCCTATAGGTTTAAGGAATTTAGCATTACGCTCGTCCATAATTACTTGATGCACTTTAGTGGTAGGTCTGAGAGAGACTACCTGAGGTTTCAGCGTCCGATCGAGTGGAAATGGATTGCCACGTGAGCAAACTAATCAGCTGCAGTACATTATGAATATGAAATAAATGTGCTATCCTATGCTTTAAATATTAATAGAGTGAGTGTTAAATAAGTACATACACTAGCAAAATAAATAAATAACATACTGACAGACGTGAAACATTATTTTAGCTCAGCATAAATACACTTCAAAGTAAGTAAGTACCTAATTGCAGATGTGGAACTGGCAACAGCAGAGGACCAATAAGTGGATTTAGTAGTCAACTAAACGTAGTGTATTTTGAACACTCACAACTGTACTGTTACCAAAAGTTACTCACATGTACTAAGAAGCTGAGAAAACAACCACTAACCATACTCATACTATCTCTAAGAATAAGGTAATCAAAGATGAGTCAGTTAAGTGCTTAAAATACAAATGTATCAGGAATGTACCGAGCATTGGTTCAGTGTTCCGGCCCAGAAATAATAAATTGATGTTAAATATGATTTATGATTGTATGCCTTAGGAGCATAAATTTTCTCCAGTAAATGACTAAAGGCGTTTTGAGCCATTTGTTTAACGATTTTATGACAGTTAAGTAACCGTGAGAGTAATACTGAAAAAGCTCTGTTAACTTTGTTCCAGAAAAATTTTGAAAGATAAAATGTGTACATCCCTATTTCATTGTGACCCACCCTTAGATATTAAGTGAACAGAGTCTGAGGCACTCTTTTTGTTTGTTCTACAGGACAAACCAGATAATGGCAGCCTGGTAGCTGCGTGAAAGCGTGGAGTGACTTGGACACAACTCACAGTGACCCCTCCCCTTTCCCCCATGTAATTTAGAGAGAACGTGAAGGACGCACACTATAGCAACTTCCCCGCCTCTACCCTTGTGAATGGAAGTGTAGGACGCCAGCCAAAGCGGCTACAACCACGTGTGTAAAAATTATTTGTGAAATTTTCTTTCAGGTTTAGAAAAGACTGCTAAGAGGTAATCATCTGTTTATGTATCATGTTATTTTCTTTGAATTTGTGTATGTAAAAATGTATTTAATGGATATAAGATTTTCATAATTTTCAATTTGTATGTGTTTGTTTGTCTAAGGCAGCATGTATGCCAAAATATTTCTTTGACTTTGCTTAAAATTTTGAGTAATGACATTGTTTAAAAGGCACTGAACATGCCCACAATTTAAATAATTAATGTAGGTAATCAGTTTTCTTTAATGTTTCTACCGGTTTATATTTCAATTTTGGTTTTTCATAGGAAGTTAAGCTGTACTCTTGCTTCCCTTTTTGTAATTAAATTTTTTTTTCATTCATTAACATTCATAAACAAAAAATTTAAGTGGAGGGTGATGTAGGGAAGCAGTCTACTCACGCTGTAGTAAATTCATATCAGTTTCCATTGTGTGCCAGCCAGTCTGCTGTAACTAGCTCTGACGTCATAAATGTTGCGCAATACCTTAAAAATCAAGCAAATGACCTAAAACTTTTCTAGCATGTCAGGAATAATACTAAATTAATGTGTGTTAAATATCAGTTCGATAACTTCAGCCGTTTTCGAGATTTGGACGTTTTTCTGAAAAAATCATTGGCGCAACAGAAAAGAGCTAGAGACTTCAAAATTTATATTTAGATTCATCTTTCATAATGATTTAATAAAAACAGTACTTTGGAATTCACAAATTAAGACTTTAGTGGAAATTCATGATTTTCTGGTTTTCATCTCAAAACTGAAGGAAGCAAGATAGATTAAGTAGGCTAATAAATAAGGCTAGGCTGTTTAGATTTAAATAGGTTGGAGGTCCGCTATGACTATGAAGATGTGTAAAGTTTCTTTTGAATACCTATAAAATTATAGCGATAGCGGATCTCAAAAGGGGCAGTTCAGAGCTCATCTACTGCGTGCATTGTAATTTAATTAATTCTCTCGCCCAAAATATTTAACTTAGCTACGTCAAAATTTTATTATCAATACTTACCTGCTCGTTGAATGCACGTTTAAATTAAGAGCCTCATCGGCCATCAGCAAAAGAAGCAATAGATTATTATGTAACTTGAAGTGGTGCGTTACTAGCCCAGCGGCTAGTTGAGAGAGCCGATTTGATCAGGCGTTCCCTTAGCCGTCCGCACCGCGGCTATATATATAAGAACGCTGCGCGAGGAAGAAAGGCCCCAGTTCTCTCCAGACGCTGAATGACATGCCATCTGTGTTGGGAGCCGCGTCGCATCAGTGTCACTGCTACAAACAGCCTCGGGTGCCGTATTAAGTTACTAGAGATACGCGGAACCATGAAAACATTTCATGTGGAGTGTTAATTCTGGGATGATTTTCATTTTCTAGCTTCAGTTTGCGTATTGTCGTATTTTCACGTGCCGTCGCGGGACAGACATTCTACCAAATATTTAGCGTGGCGTTTGATGAAATATTTTCATCAAATTATGGCGAGCATTCTTTTTAACAATTAATTCGGACATTTATAGTTGCATCAGCGCATTAGACTCTGAACTGCTCTGTTAGTTAGGTTGTAGGGATACTTGTGTTTTTTATCAGTGAATTTCAGGATATACTCAACTATTTTGGAAAACCGTTTTTGATTAGAAATCCCGGACAATCTCCTAATTCCTCAGAGCTATAAGCTGCAGCTATAATGACATTCTCAGCTAAAGTGGGCACTAGGATCTCTAATTACTGGTTCCATGTTTTGTTATATCACTTTCTGGGTGCTAAAAAGTAAATAGAGAGCCAGTGTTGAGAACGGCGAAAGACAGCATTAACAACATTCTAAAAGCCAGAAACTGATTCTACATGCAAGCATTTATACAGCAATTAGATTATTATTACAAAAATTATCCGCCGCCCCACACCAGTGTGGTGCTGATTTTCTTTTATTAGATGTTCTGCACATGTGTGAGGCATGCATTCACCCTTTAGCGCTTTTAGTATGTTCTTTGTTCTTGACATTAAAATTTCTTTCATCCGTCCCAATATATTTAGAGCTGTAGTTATTGCAGGTTAATTCATATATTCCTTAAATGTTGCATATATCTCTTCATTTTGAAACGGTTTATAATATTTTTATTTTACTATTTCTCTTGAAGAATATATTAATTTCGAAAGAGTGTAAGAAAAATTAATATAATAATATATTAATTTAATTTTTGTGTGGTAGCTTATGGCATGTTACACAGTCCTATTTTTTGTTTGTATTGAGGAATAAGTTTTCTCACATGAGTGAGTATTACGTGTTGTTCGATCGTTTTTAATTTTACAAACTGCTATCTGTATTTTCCTTCTAATAGTGTGTGGTTTATGTACTGTCTTGCTGATATACTGTAGTGTAACGACGTAAGTTCCTTATAAATGATTTTCTTTCGACATATGACCATGTGTAGTCCTCGTCACCTACGTCAGTTACAACCCACTTCAAAATTATTTATATTCGTTTTAAATTATCTCAGAATGGTTCTTGAACAAAACTGTAAAACATCATTGGAGTCGTATGCGCAGAATTACGTCACTCGGGCCAATTGGTTTGCGTAAACTTTTTCAATTTTAGATGTCGTTTGTTTCTCCTCAGAAATTATATTGATACACGTTATCTGATTTAATCGATATTAGAACCACATTGAATAAACTTTTGAGATTCAAAGTCACGATGAACGCTGTCAAAATGCAATAATTTTGTCAAATGAATTATTAATTCATTCACATAATTCTTCATAAATAAATCCTCGGAAGACGTATTTCAACTTTAGTAGCATCCACTAGTTTATTATCTTCCTACATACAGACGTGAACCTGAGCCTTGGAAAGATAGGACTAACATATTTCAATAAGATTAAACTCTCTATGACGTCATTGTTTACAAAACATTACAAATTATTCATTTTCAGTTTTTAGAAGCACGACGCTACAAATCGGTTTCAGAATCTTCTGTTGCTCTTTGGCTGTCGACCCGCGATGTATAGTGGCCAGCAATTTTCTCTCTGGTCCCGGCAGCGAAGATGCTGTCTCCGTTCGTTGCGCCGCCCTCTCCGTACATGAAACATAAAAAATAAATACAAAAACTTTAGACAATTCACAATCATTACAAATATTACAAAAAATACATAAACAAAACTAAATTAAACTTATATTCACCTGCAAACTGGGCTGACACTGGTGGATGGGTGACGCTTCAATTTCGCGTCCCACTACAATACCCACTGTTTTCTACTACAGTTTAGATGTACATGTTATTTCTTTTTGTTTAGGACTGTTCTGCACCGTCAGTATATCTTACATCTGATAGTTATTGAACTGAATGTTGTGGTGTGTGTTATTTACCAGCATGTCTAAACTGTTTACGTGTTCTTTTGATTTGTCTGTGAGACATATGATATCAACCACATATCTGTAGCATTCGAATACTTTACTTTTTCTTACGTCTTTCTTTTGGCAAAAGTTTTTTTTTCAGTCTGATTCATAAGCATATTTCCTAGTGTGGATGGCATTCACATTCCAATTGGGAGACATTACTTTTGGAAATAGAATGAACTGTTCAACTGGGAGTAGTATTCTACAGTGATTACTTTTAAAATTTGTATCATTTCTTCTCTGGTGATGTTTGGAATTTATGGCTTTCCTATCACAAAATGTATCAGCAAACACAACTTCAACGTTTTCAGAAAGGAAAGAGTTACAGATACGGTAATACCCAAAAATCAAAGAATCCACGTTCTCAAAAATGGCAGCCATCAAAAATATATTGAAGAACACCTCTAAGCTAGAGAAACTATCATGATGAACTAAACATGATAAGACATACGCCACAAAACAATGAATACAACAGCAGGACGGAAATGAACTACACAACCACAAAAGGAAATATAAAAAGAAAGCAGTATATTAAAAACAATCCATTTATAGCAACACATATTAATAACACACAAAACGCACTCACACACTATATCTCAAGTGTCAAAATAATCACAAAATTATACACTAATATCTGCAGCCCTGCAGCATTCTTGGTGTCAGTTCTCTCCATCACTATTGCAGACATTAGTCGAGTCCATGTCACGTAGTGTTGCTGCAATTCGTGCTCGCGGAGCCCCTATACGATACTAGGCAAGTGTACCAGATTCATTGGCTTTTCAGTGTATAAATCCATTGGAATGACCGTAAGAAATTTAAATGTCACTCACAAATTATATATAAAGGCACTGAAGAGTGAAGGTACCCACTCAACATAGACAGAACATCGAATAAAAGAAAATAGCCACCACACGTGCATAAAAAGTAACACAAAAATTTTGTGACTTAGTAACAAAAGAAGAAGAATGGTCACTCTACAGAAGGAATATTTCGTACAGAAAGGCCTAAAGAAAATTGAAAATATCCTTAATGTGGAAAAGAACAGTAACAGAAGAACAAAAGCCAAAGCAATCAGCATAAATAAATAAAATTAAATAGAAAGATATCTCACACACATTCACACACAAAAAACACACGCAGTGTCCCATCATCAACACTCCCTCTATCCCCATCTTAGTACCGTGCTCCGATCTTACCCTCTGCAATTCTAATCAGACTTAAAGCATGTGGGCAAGAACACTTGCAGCATACTACAGTATAAGTTATGTCCAGCTAAATGCTGAAATATCTCATGTTCCGAAAAAAAACAGAGCACCTTTGAACGATTAGAAATTTTACGTTCATATTCACAGGACATGTACACTAGGATATTCTGCAGAAATGATTAATATTTGATCTTGGTCCGCCCACGTGATGGAGAGAAAAGGTAAAACATGGCTGGCACACACAAATGAAACTTTCAGATACAAAAGTCGGAATTGTTTTTTATATACATAATAAAACATAAATGAAGTGAGAAATGAGGAGAAATGAGTGCCAATATTAACAATAATTTCTTAATTTGAGTTTCATGTTTAAGATCTACACTAGATGTCCACTTCTTAATAAATTCTTATGCATTTTAACGATGTCTTAGCTTCGTACTCGATATTCGCATATACTTGTTTTAATAGGCAATGTTCGTTATTACCATAGTGTTGATCGTCCATTGCGTATATCATGGACCTAATATATGTAAACTTATTCTGTGGGGGATGCACCTACTTCTGATCAATGATTACGTCTAGATAGATCGGTTTATTGTAGACAGAAACATTTTCTTTTTTAAAATGTTGGCGTATAGTAAATTTTAAGGAATTAGTTGTGTGAGGAAAGACAACAGTTTAAAACAATTCTTTTTAAAAAGTGGACACTACTTTCGACACGCAGTACGCCTAGTCAATGTGTTTTATGGTTGTTAGTAACTGACAAATGTGTACGACAAGCGTTGTCAAATGAAGAACAGTTTGCATTCAAAAAACGATTGCTGAAATTTTCTCTAATACCCAGACATAAACAAGTTGAATTTTACGTTGCTAAGAAGCGTTTGTCAAGGAATTCAGAATAAGATGAAGTGTTCTTCAATGACGAGAAGTTTAAATTAGAAGGGCCAGATAGACTCCAATATAATTACCATGGTCTGTAAACAGAGTAGCAGGTAAGAATAAGCAGAAATTTTGCTGGTGAAGAGCTATGATTTGTACAACCTTCTATGCTAAAAGTAAATGACACATTCCTTGGTTGAACACTAGAATGAAATCTGACAAATACACTGAGATGCTAGCGACAGAATTGATTAAAGTGTATGAGGACCTTGGAAAAGGAAGTCACATGTTTCAACAAGATAAGAAATTTGTTCATTTTCCTGCTACAACGAAATGCGATTTGAAGATAAAGATATCGATGTCCTGCCTTACCTATTAGCAGACTAGATGTGAGTCACGTGGAAAACCTCCGAGAAATATCTGCACGGCGGTTTATCGCAATGGAAGGCAATTTCAGGCAGTATGAGACCCGAAACGTGCGATACGAGGAGATTGGACGACAGTTCCACTGCAAAAACTACAAACCCTAACAAAATCAATGCTGACACGAATTTTTGAGGTAATTAGGAAGTACTGAGGTCCGAAAAAGTAATAAGAATGCAATAACACAACAGGACAGCAAGTTCATTTATAAGAACATCTTGTTTTGCTACTCGTGTTATGGAAAAAAATATGTAATTCTGTCATGATTGTTTATGTATTATATGTATCTACTACTTTCATAATAAGCTTGATACAGTATGCTACAGACTTTGTACTATGACATTCGTATGAACCTTGACTTTATACTGAATATGAATATCATTAGCAGCATTCAAACATCTTCACAGATGCAGACGTACACGACCTACCATTCACTGTTGCCTGCAGGTGACGTCACGTACAACGGATGCTGGGAACCGCACGTAAAATGATTGCCATTCCAGGCACGTCCAGCAGTCTCCCAGAGGGCGCGACGCAGGCAGCCGCCACTGTTGTGCCTCCAGGGAAACCTGTGCTGGAGAGCCGCCAGTTAAACGCAGAGGCCCGGAGCATCAGCCTGATATGCATTTTTTCGGAGAAATAGCAGGAGAGTCCTAAACATGGCGGCACCACACTGATGGCCGCAAAACTCACTGTTCACCTCAAGTTCCCGCACTTAGGTTCCATGTGATCCCCGCCAAGGCAAATCATTGCAGAAATGCAAAAAGTCTTTCCCGCTAACAACATTCGGTATATTATCTTCTGCAGGCTCTGAATTTTAAGTGCAACCAAAATTAGGTCAAATTACAGTGTATAATGTTACAATCAATACGCAAATGAATTAATTTGCTAAAGGAGGTGATACGGTTTTCATCCGCCTCAATATTTTTCATCGAAAGTGACCCTCATTGCCCTGATGTCTTCGTTTATTGCATTGCCTGCATGCTCAGTATAACATTAGAACATTAAAAAACGTCTCGCTGCTTATGGTAAAATCTGATCTTAGACACATGTTAAAATCAACAATTACCATACAAAATCGAGGAAGTATGTCTCTACTTCATCGAATACTTATTGAGCTTCCATCGCATTACATTGTATCAGATATCAAGAACCTATCACCTCTTTATAACACAAGGCGCCATTTAATTAATAGCTGTGTTTCTCTATTAAATAAAAACTTAAATTCCTTCACTGCAGCTTCTGCCATCTCTCTAACAAGTACCCTTCTCTCTGCGCAGAGTTCGATCCCGTTGTTTTGCATTTCAGAAAAAGGTAAATTTCCTTCTTCTGTTAACCTCGTAACATTTCCTCGACGCTTCACTTTCTTTTCCTTTGTCCTCTGTATTTGTGTTTTATCAAACTGGCCTTTACCTCCCTCTACTTCCGATCCTCTAATGTCCATTGTAAATGTACATACTTAGTCAACTACCTGATGTGGAAACTATGCTTTGAAGCCACTATGGAACGTTAATTTCAGCTAAAATAGCTCATAAATGTTTATGGGTGACAAACTAAAAATAATTGTTAATTATCAGAGATTATTACGTAGTAGATCCCCTTTTGGTTTAGTTACTTAACGTTCTGTTTTTTACAAGACATAGTGTTCAGATTACGAGTACAGGTACTCAGGACAGGTAAAAAACAACCAGCTGACAAACCCGGAATTGCCCCGGCATTCATTTCGCCGGTTTTCTATTTCATACTAAAACTAAAAATGAAATGTTTTTGCAGTGTAATATCCTGCGCAGTTTCCGTACAGTCGGCGCAGTTGCTTCTCGTGTGTACAACGAGACGCGATTTTGTGAAAGTATCCAGGGCAACGTCTCTTGATACTTCTATAGAAGGTGATTGTTTTGTCCTACTGCCATTTGTGTTTTGCACCTGGAAGCAGTGAAAAACTCTGCTAGTTGTTAGGGATTTCCTTAAGTTGAGTCGATTGTAGGAGTGTCCTAGTAGCAAGGATTAAATGTATTAAAGGTTATATAATTTATGTGAAAAACAGCTACCAGCCACATGTATGGTTTAAAAAGGTTTATTATCTTCAGACCATGACCGGTTTCGGATTTTTCTTTACAAATCCATCTTCAGATGGCAGATTACAAGCATTCTTAGTTGGACCTAGTTTTATTTGTGTTATTCGTTTACTGCACTGGGAAAGAAAAGAAATATTTTTGTTGTCATATCGGTAATGGTATTTTTACGAAAGATTTACTTCTTTTACAAGATCTAATTGCGCATGAGATGGTTTTTATAAACATTAGTAAACCTTGCAGGTTAGTGTACTTACGAGCTGTGTAGTTCTGCCTGACGAAATATTCGTGCGTTTATGTTTTCGAACGCGAGCTTAATACACTTTTCAATATGCACTATGTGAGTGCTATTCCAGTCGATGGACGTCACTTTCAACCTCATCATCTTAATTAAACACGCAGCAAACACGAATAACGTTTACAAAACGTGGCCCAGCTTCACATTATAAATGAAAACAATATTTGCAAAGAGCTTACAGTCATAACGATGTTAACTTACAGATGCTGTATAGTCGATATGGGTACAGTAAAATATCTCTTTGCTATTGTATGAAATTAATTTAAAACGGAATAAACAAAATTACATACAAATAAGATTACAAACATTATATGTAGTATAGAATTACTGTGTGTTACTAATTAGTTGTTACAATAGTAGGAGATAAATTCTAATATATGACATAATATGCAATGCACATGTTTTCATTATGCAATTTTTCAATGACATATAAGCAGTTTTTGGGGCCTGTATACTGAATGTTTTTGATGGAATATTAGGCTTAAGTTATTTTAAAAAAGTGAAAGCTTCTTCAAAGTTATTTAGGAAGGGGGTGTTAACTGACTCTGTCTGTTCATTCAAAATGAGATCAGGAAACCTGTTTTAATGTTATGAATCTCAATCTCCTCTAGGAGATTCAATGTGAAACCTTTGTCTTTGAGGTGTAATATCTACAGATTGTTTTCTATATTCTCAACTGTATGATTGTTTTCTGCAAGATTTATTAAAACTTCCTTCGGGATGAGACATCTCACTGCTTATGATGGCATACGTCATCTGTCGTGCTGTGATATATTTGTGTAGGTACATTTAGTGGCAGATTTGTGTACTGTATAGGAAATATATTGCGAATAGAGGTGTTAGCAAAGAAGTACCAAATTTAAATGTCATACATGGTGTGGCGACTTTTCACGCAATTAATGTTTGTGGCATATCTCCTGAATTACTAGTGGTACCATGATACAACCTTGTAGGTGTTATTAGCGCCGTATGTCGATACTGTGTGTTAAATTTATTTGGAGTAGAGTAAGTAGCACAGATATAATACGTTGAAATGTCATGCGCGATGTATCAGATTCCCCCGTATATCATTGTTTATGACGTCATATTCTCGTACTATGACATGTAGGTGGTTCTTATCCCGACAGTGATTGTTGTCAGACAGGAAGGTACGTATGTATTAAGTTTGTTTCATATCGGTCCAGTGGTTTAGGAGGAGATATTGAACACACACACGAACGCCCAGTTTTATAGTATGTATCCATACTACCTGATATATCACTCAAATACCTATCTACATACCAACCGTCAATGAGGAGACGAGTAACAACGGTATTCTTTACTCTTGTGGGCAGTGAATGACTCAAAGAAATTCTTTCTTGGTGTATGACGTGTGGAGCTTCGCCATGGGT
Source organism: Schistocerca serialis cubense (assembly GCF_023864345.2). Taxonomy (NCBI): domain Eukaryota; kingdom Metazoa; phylum Arthropoda; class Insecta; order Orthoptera; family Acrididae; genus Schistocerca; species Schistocerca serialis. The sequence goes on along the minus strand of NC_064638.1, from coordinate 195,407,979 downwards.
CAAGTTTCATTTCCTGACTTCTCCAACAGTTAGGTAATACTAGTAATATAACTAATTTGTTTTCATATATTTCTTATAGGAAACTTCAGTTAGATATATTAGAAAGCAGACAAATGACGATGGGTTATGAAAATAATAAATTTTGTACATGTTGATATAGGAAAACGTTCACCACGTGTTTGTTGCCATTACTTCATGTCCCTTTAAGTTGAAAACTTTGTAGCACTCTTTATCTGTATTCTCCTGTTGCGACACAATGCTTATCTTCGTTTCGCACATCTACATACAGTGTTATTACCAACCACGCACCCTTTAATGTGCATGGGCAAACGGACTGTTCAAGCGTCCAGTGTGTATAATTAAACGCAAAACACGTCTGCTGTTCAAGCTTATCGCACTGAAACTTCTTCCCTCCTCTGGTTATCTCCTGCCCTTCTCCTCTCTCAATTTTTTTCGTTCTTTGTTCTCCGTTCGTGATATTACTTTGTTTGCCACGGACAGACGGGCACACAAACTCTGCCGATGATATTTCTACTATTTGTGCTTCAAAAGTTCCTGTTTCATTGTGAATTCTGCTGAATAGAGCAACCTGCCAAAGGACATCGCGATTTACGTCTGGAAATCGAGACACATTTAACGGCTAAGGCCCTACGTGCTGCTTCACTACGAAATTATGGTAGCTGGCTGCAAACCATACAATGGGTCTGTTGTCACTTACACTGGCTTTGTCTTTCCCGCGTTCTCGTGCATCCCCGCAGACACTGTCGCATGTGCCAGTACGATAGTGCTAATTCGGGAGCAGCCGTTTCGAATGTTGGTATTGCGTGAAAGATTCATCACCAGTATTTGACAAGTAGTTTTGAGGCAGAACCGTGAGGTCTTTACAGATCTTAGTTTTGAAATACATCAGGAGTGGGAATTTGAAGTGCTCCGAGAAAGCCGCGCGGACTGGCCGCACGGTTTGAGGAGCCTTGTCGCGAACTGCGCAGCCCCTCCCGCCTGAGGTTCGAGTCCTCCCTCCTGAAATTACGCTGCAGAATTTCGTTGTCCATTCCACACTGAGCTCCATAGGTGAATATCTGCAGACTGCCCGACACCCAACTTCAGACTTACTTGGAGCGTGTGTGTGAATTCCTAAGGGGCCAAACTGCTGAGGGCATAGGTCCCTAGTCTTATAGACTACTTAAACTATCTTGTACTAACTTATGCTACGAACAACCCACACACCCATGCCCCAGGGAGGACTCGAACCTCAGGCGGGAGGGGCTGCGCAGTTCGCGACAAGGCTCCTCAAACCGTGCGGCCAGTCCGCGCGGCTTTCTCGGAGCACTTCAAATTCCCACTCCCGATGTTTAACCAGATTCGGTAGGGAGGAGAGGGGAAAAGTAGTTCTACAGTAAGTGGAACTTAAGAATGGCGGCAGAATGAAAACGGTAGTGCAATGATCTATCCACAATAATTTTCTGTGTAAATGTCCTGTGAATAGCATTCCACTGACGGAAAAAAAGTCTCTGTCCACTGGCTGAAGTACATTTCTTCGTACCAGATGGAAATATCTGTAAATATTTGTCAGTGTTGGTTCGATATGCTGCTGACAATTATACATTATTTACATGTATAATCCGTGAACCGCGCAAGAGAAGGGTTGGAAAAAATGTGGACGCATGAAAAATGTAAGATTCTTTTTCCCCCTTCTCTCTATATTTTAATGTGTCTGCCACTAGACTTATTTTGCAGAACGCTACTCTTTCACAAGCAGTGCAAAGTTTCTGGCGGATCAATGAAGGCAAATAAGACAATTAGCAGTAAACCAACCAGACCGGTCACTGGAATTATTATGTGTGAATGTATGCGTGCACACATTTGCTATGTAGTCATCTTTATCTTTCTTCACGTTTGATTTTCAAATGTGTGTGAGTTCCTAAGGGACCAAACTGCTGAGCTAATCAGTCCCTAGATTTACACACTACTTAAACTGACTTATGCTAAGAACAACACATCACACCATGCTCGAGGGACGCCTCGAACCTTAGGCGGGAGGGTCGTGCAATACGTGACATGGCACCTCAAACCTCTCGGCCACTCTGCGCGCCTCCACGTTTGAATGACAGCATATTTTCACCCCGCATCTCATTTTTAAACATAAGCTGTTTTGCAAGAATCACTGGAATTGTAAAAACCACCTTACTTCGTCCAATACCCCATAGCTTTTTCTTTGGCTAAGACAGTCGTTTTAGTATCTGAGTTTTGTTTAAGAGATGATGGATACATAAATGTGCGAACATCACTCAAAAAATCCATATCTCCACACTATTTAAAGTTCAACCACCATCTCGCACACGACATAATCGGCACGCCCTTTCTGATGTTGGTCTCATTTGAAATATGCGGTGTATGTCGTATATCGCCGTAGCAAAAAAAAAAAAAAAAAAAAAAAAATCGTAAATTTTCCATCATCTACACGGAAAGACTGACAATGTATCAAATATTTCGGAGTTTAAAGTATGGTTATAAGGATATGATTCAAAATATTTACAAAAAATGAATGTAAATTTTGTAAGGATCCAGCTAGTTTACCTCTGAAAGTAATTCCGGACGTACCCTAAATTAAAGAAGATGCCCTGTCATATACAACATTTAGACCCATAAATGAAAGTAGTAACACGATTCTACTGCAAAAATTTGTACATCGTTACCCATATAGGGGACGCTTAGTCTATGGAACGACTTACGATGACAGTAGTAAAAGGAAACTGAATTTACGTGAACCTGAGTAATCATAACAAGCATCTCACCGTGCACGAAATTAATTTTATAGACCCCAGTAAAGTAATGGGGATGCGGACAAAGTCTGTTATGACAGGTAACAAATTACAGTCTTCAAATAGTCACAATGTATATACACTACTTGCCACTAAAATTGCTACACCACGAAGATGACGTGCTACAGACACGAAATTTAACCGATATGAAGAAGATGCTGTGATATGCAGGTGATTAGTTTTTCAGAGCTTTCACACAAGGTTGGCACCGGTGTTGACACCTACAACGTCCTGACATGAGGAAAGTTTCCAACCGATATCTCAAACACAAACAGCAGCTAACCGGCGTTGCCTGGTGAAACGTTGTTGTGATGCCACGTGTAAGGAGGAGAAAAGCGTACCATCACGTTTTCGACTTTGATAAACGTCGGATTGTAGCCTATCGCGATTGCGGTTTATCATATCGCGACATTGCTGCTCGCGTTGGTCGAGATGCAATGACTGTTAGCAAAATATGGAATCGGTGGGTTCAAGAAGGTAATACGGAACGCCGTGCTGGATCCCAATGGCCTCGTAGCACTAGGAGTCGAGATGACAGGCATCTTATCCGCAGGGCTGTAACGGATCGTGCAGCCACGTATCTATCTCTGAGTCAACAGATGGGGCGTTTGGAAAACAACAACCATCTGCACGGACAGTTCGACGACGTTTGCAGCAGCATGGACTATCAGCTCGGAGACCATGGCTGCGGTTACCCTTGACGCTGCATCATAGACAGGAGCGCCTGCGATGGTGTACTCAACGAAGCACCTGGGGCACGAATGGCTAAACGTCAGTTTTTTGGATGAATCCAGTTTCTGTTTACAGCATCATGATGGTCACATCCGTGTTTGGCGGCATCTCGGTGAACACACATTGGAAGCGAGTATTCGTCATCGCCTTACTGGCGTATCACCCGGCGTGATAGTATGGGCTGCCATTGGTTAGATATCTCGGTCACCTCTTGTTAGCATTGACGGCAATTTGAACTTTGGACGTTACATATGAGATGTGTTACGACCCGTGGCTCTCCTTTCATTCGATCGCTGCAAAACCCTACATTTCAGCAGGATAATACACGACCGCATGTTGCAGGTCCTGTACGGGCTTTTCTGAATACAGAAACGTCTAGTCAATGGTGGCCGAGCAACTGGTTCATCACAATATGCAGGTCACTACTCTTGATGAATTGTGGTATCGTGTTGAAGCTGCATGGCATCTGTACCTGTACACGGCATCCAAGCTCTGTTTGACTCAACGCCCAGGCGTATCAAGGCCGTGATTACGGGCAGAGCTAGTTGTTCTGGGTACTGATTTCTCAGGACCTATGCACCCAAATTGCGTGAAATTGTAATAACATGTCAGTTCTATTATAATATTTTTGTCCGAGGAATACCCGTTTACTATCTGCATTTCTTCGTGGTGGAGGAATTTTAATGGCCAGTAGTGTACATGGTAAGACAAAAAAATAAAGGACGCACCACGAAGGAATTATCCGAACGGGTGGGAGATCGCTAGATGTGATGTAAATGTACCGGCAAACAAATGGTTATAATTTCGAAACAGTTGGATGGTTTGTTAAGGAAAAAGACCTCCATAAGTCGAGCAAGTCAATAAAGCGTTGGTCCATATGTTGCCATTATGCAAGCAGTTATTCCGCTTGACCTTGATTCACTGAGGTGTTGTAAGTCCTTCTTAAGGATATTGTACTAACTCCTGTGTAATGGGATTGTCAAAAACCGGAGGAGGTTGGAGGCCCTGCCGTAATACTGGAAACGTTCTCAACTGGGGGAGGTCAGGCGATCTTGCTGGCCAAGGTAGGGTTTCGAAAGCACGAAGACAAGCAACTGAAACTGTGACCGTGTGCGATGAAGGGCAACAAAACGGGGCGTCGAATATCAGACGTACGACTGCGCTTTTAATGTGGCGCGGATGACCAGAAAAGGAGTCATGCTACGCATCACTCCTGGTTGCTGGACCGCCAAGCAGGCGACAGGCAGGTTGGCTTTCCACCGGTGCCTGGGGCGTCCGCAGACACGTCTTCGCTGGTCATCGGGGCTCAAACCGAAGCAGGATACATTCCTCAAGACAATTCTACTCAATTCAATGAGATTACACAGCAAAAGTGTGCGACACCCTTGCAAAAGGGCGTCTTGGTGTACGGAGGTCAAAAGTAGTCGTCACAAGGGGTGCCGCGGTCTCAACCTCCTTTCCGTGAGGCAGCTATTAATGGTCCATGTGGTTACTGTAGCACCAGTTGCACGCCTCATCGATGATAATGTTGAATCCGAGACTCTGAATGCTTCTCTGACGTTTTCTCCAGATGTGGTGTTCAGATGTGTGTGAAATATTATGGGACTTAACTTCTAAGGTCAACAGTCCCTAAGCTTACACACTACTTAACCTAAATTATCCTAAGGAAAAGCACACACACCCATGCCTGTGGGAGGACTCGAACCTCCACCGGGAGCAGGAGCGCCTTAGACCGCTCGGCTAATCCCGCGCGGCATGTTTTCTCCAACGTCACTTTCTGTCACTTCTCTAGGTCGACTGGTCCGTGCGGCTCCCCACGTCGAAGGTTCGAGTCCTCAAAAAATGGTTCAAATGGCTCTGAGCACTATGGGACTTAACATCTGATGTCATCAGTCCCCTAGACTTAGAACTACTTAAACCTAACTAACCTAAGGACATCATACACATCCATGCCCGAGGCAGGATTCGAACCTGCGACCATAGCGGTCGCGCGGTTCCAGACTGAAGCGCCAAGAACAGCTTTCCACAAACTCACCACAAGACTATACAGAAACTCCAGACATTCGCAGAACCCGTTCATTCTGAATCTGGGGAACTACGACCACAACCATAGATGGAAACATAAAAGACCAAAAGACATACTTATAAGGACATAACATCTATGGCCAAGCATACGCAAACATAACGGCACAGGCGAGCCCCTGTTAATCAGACGCCGTTACTGGATATCCATCTGGAATACATAGCCGAATAACTGGCACCACACAGGGAAGCCGTACCGTACACTGCATGCAAACAAGCTCCACACATCCCCGACACTGTGAGATGATCTATGGCCGATCTCGCACTACTGTATAACGATCTTGATTGTTCCAGGAATGCAGCAGCAGCTGCAGCTGGGACACATCGCCATCGCTTGTCATGGTAATGATGCATGATACCTATACTAACAAATCCAACCTTGCATGAGCTATCGCAGCTAGTAAGCCACTACTGCTCTTAGTACCCATCCCACTGTCGCAGAGGTTTTTTTCCCACGGCACGAGCCATGGCACTTTTTTCCCTCTGCTCTTCAAATCGCTACCCTCACTCGCGTTTCGTCCACTATCTATCACCTGATGGACCGTGTTAATGCGTAGTCTTACCCAGATGCACGGACAACATCACAGCCCAGCATCCTGTGACCCACTTACTAGACAACTAACATGTTTACGGAGGTGACGGTAGAACTTTTGGTTTGGTCACCACGTTGGTGCGCGCAAGGAGGGGCCCCATCTCTATTTAAAAGCTTGGCCACAATGGCCGGCGTTCTAGTCGTCCCTCGGGCATGGGCGTGTGTGTGTGTTGTCCATAGCGTAAGTTAGTTTAAGTTAGCTTAAGTAGTGTGTCGGCTTATGGACCGATGACTTCAGCAGTTTCGTCCCATAAGACCTTGCCACCAGTCTAGGTGGACCGTTTTTGACGCTGTGTCCAACCGCTGTTTATCCATTCCTGCCAATATCGTCTAATAGTGGCATCACTCTTACTGAAACGTCGAGCGATTCGTCGTTTACTCCAAGTGGCTTGTCTGAGTCCAACTGCACGTCCTCTCTCAAGAGCCTACATCTGCGTATATTGTCCACGCTTCTATCTGCGAGGCAAAGTTACTGTCTAACCGAGTACAGGAAATGAAAACTTCTACAAAGACTTTATGCCGTGGCATTGACATATCCACTGCTTACTATGCTTGCCAACTGCGCGGTGAAATTGCGCTGCAGCGCCTCGCTTACATCACTTACATCCATCAGCTGTTAAAGATAACAATTTTCCATCTTCCGTCGATTTAGGATCAATTTGCATAACTTCTTCGAGGTGCTGCCTTTTCTTTTTATGAATTAGAGCCCGTCATGGTACCAGCTGCAAGTTGCATCCAGAGATGGTGTGGTAACAGACAAATGCAAGTCGGTACAACTAATCAAAATAGGGAAGAGATTAAAAGAATATTTGATCATAAATTAGTTGGCATCCTTAGGTCAGTGGCCAGCGTGTCTGTCTTCTACGCAGAAGACCTGTGTTCGATTCCATGTATTGCCTGGGTTTTTCCCTTGATGGCAGAAGAGGAACAGGGTGTACTCGGCTTTGTGATGTCAGCTGAGCAACTTGAGTCAATAGCAGCGGCTTCAAGGTCTAAAAGTCGGTGACGGCCAGAAGATCGGAACACTGTGCCCACGTCCATCCATAGCGCATCCCAATGACGCCATTGGTGGCGGGAGGTGTGGGGGTGGGGGGGAGACCACGGTGGTCTGCCAGTCTCGATAGCCGCATCACAGCCAGAACGTGGAACTCTGCACGAATAAAAATACAAAGGTAGTTAAACCACTATAGCACGTGCAACATTAACGCTTAAGAAAAACGAGGCACACAGAATTCCAACTGCAGAGCAAAACAAAATTTGCAAAAGTTATAAAAATTCCAATATACTGACAAAGTTTCGTTGCGAGGGAGTGCGAAGAATTTAAATGTTACCCCGTCCAGATGGATTAGTAAGAAACAGAATCTATAAGGAGTATCGAAACCAAATCTGCTTGTGAGGACAGAAAGACAAGATATCCACATGCAAGAGTCGTATGCGAGTCGTCAAAGTTTTCGTGAAACAAACTACTTTAATCTTCACAATGCTAATAAAGAATGTAGCTGTGCATAAATTACATACTTGCTGTGAATGATTAAGAAAATCGTATCGCAAATGTAATGTTTCTGCACATAGTCGTGTCGCAAACAGCTAACCCCTCCATTAGCATACAAACAAAACTTTTCGCTAAGCTAGCCAAAACATAAGTCTCTCCTCAAACACGTGACTCGGTATTCACTACGAGGCGGGCTGTGACCTAACGGGACAGTTCAGCCAGAACTCTTCCTGTATACCTCACAAATTGTCCCAAAAATCAACTACGTTGTTACAATCAATCACTGGGTACAAAACTATCTCTTTGTAGTAAACCTCCATCAACTATTACCAGAGATAGTTAAGGTTCAAGATTAAATAATCAAAGTAGCAGACGTAGCATCCAACTTTCAGTTTACCGGAAAGTACTGCAAAGAGAACGAATAAAGCATGGCTGGGTATATCTGACAACCATCGGTCATTCGATGCTTTAAGCTGTCAAGGACTACAATATATAAATGAATAAAGTTAAAAAGGGAATCAACGAACGTTATAGACTTCGGGGAAAGAAAGGTACAACAGAAACAATTCTGACCTTGACCTTGTGTCATAATGATGGAGATAGAAAACAAAGTCAAGAAACTTACACAGCGCTCATGAAATCGCTGTTTCCCACGTCAAATCGGTACCTCCCTTACGATTGGATAACCATAGTATCTTTAACCCTAGCACGTACTTTATAAGTCTGCTGATAACAGCGAATCTGTTACACATCCCCTAATTAGTATAATAATTCGCCAATAACTAAAAATAACTATAAAAATAATATTAAGCAAAAATCCGCAATTGATCGACATGCTCCATATGTTTTTGTAGCGAGTGGTACCAGTGTGTCTTAGGAAGAGAGACATAACAGTCTTCTAAGCGACCAGCTATTAAAACCACGATTTAAACGACTATGTTACAGTCACCCTGCATAAAAAGCAGTTCCACAGTATAGCTTTATAGATGCTTTATAAATCGCAGTTTGGTATTACTTCCCAATGAAGTGGTCTTCCACACAAACACCGAGACGTTGAATATAGATGGTGATAGCCAGGGCGCGTATTAACAGACTGAAAGTGTGGGTGCACGTCGCCGGTGATGTAAGCTCATAATAAAATCATCTTTCTATCCGAATTCTGAATGTGATTCGGCAAAGGAAAGTGGTATTAAGCAGACATTTGCAAATTCTCCTTGCTGCTGCTAGATATTTCCCACAGTAAAAAACATTACACTATTTGTAATGCATTCCATCTCGATACCATGTAGACATTGTAGCAGAGATTCTGCAATATATCGACGGGGTCATATGCGAAGGAGGATGATGGTTAACTTAGAATGATCACACACAGTAGATGGTGTGCTATGTGATGAATGACTTAAAAAACGCAACGCTAGATTGAAGTCATAAGAAATGTACAAAACACCAAGACTAGCTTCTCAGATCTGTAGTGTTACGCTTTGTAGTAGAAATGCTGTCTGCGATTTCAAATCAAATCTCTCCACTCAACCACACACTTGCGTTGGATCCTATGAAGATGTCTTTTAATGATTACAGACACTGCTAAATGATATTCGTGGCACACATATTTAGAAACGAGACACCTTTTTCGAAGGTATTTGCTAAGGACCTCACACAGCAAAACCTCAGTATGGTTTTTGTGTGTCCCTCTGCCTCTTGTAGCTGTTTCTGAGTCTTTGCCACAGCTCACACATCATTATCACGAGAGTGTTTGTCACCAGAAGGAATAAACTAGCGATACATGACCCCTGGTCTTGGGCACTGTGTGTGGACATTGGGACATTAGTGCGTGGGATGTATGAGTGTTCCTGTGATTCATGATGTCAAACCATGACAGCTACTTCTACAGAATGAAAAGTGGCTTAATGTATGGTGTCTACTGCTTCTAAATAGAGTCCAGTGGACTGTGCCTTGCGGTGATATTAGTTGTTGTTGCTAGCAAGTCATGATGTAGACTCTTCCTCCCTCTCCTCTTGCTCCTCCTCCGCCTCATCCTCCTCCTCATTCTTCCTCCTGGTGTAATGGCTAGAACCAACTTAGAGATTATACAGCGCTTTAAAAACCCATCATCATATCAAATTCTTCATTGATCAATTTATTGTTTTGAATTGCAGTATTGCGAGCACACTGCAGTCAAATCTCTGCCCTCAAAAAACTGCTTAAGGACAACTGAGCTGAAATTTCAAATTTTTAGCTACCTTCAGCATAGTGGACCTCCTGCCAAATGACGTGACTGTGTCAGAATCGAGCAACTGGAGGCAAACGAAACAAAATCGGGAAGGAGGATGAGCAGGGATGGGAAACTAGGCAGTTTGGGGGATCGAATTCTGCTTAATATACCAGTCCTGGTGCCAACCTATAGGATGCAAGGAAAAACTGCCTGCACACAAGGGATTTCGATTTCATTAATTAGGCAATCAATCTGATAAGGTGGGGTAATATTTCCGAGACATTCACAGATGGGAATTTACCAGGTAACCACTACTTCGTTCAGGGCAAGGGCTGGATTAGTGTGGCACATGACAGATACTTGCTGAGCAGAAAGTAGCCATTAAGAGCGAGAGGGGGAGAGAGACAGAGAGAGAGAGGGAGAGAGAGAGAGAGAGAGAGAGAGAGAGAGAGAGAGAGAGTTGCTGCCACCAGATACATTGTCAGTCCAACTGAAAGTATTGGGAGGAGCGAATTGGAGATACAGTGGTGGTTGGGGTGCTGCTCCTAGCGTCCTCTGCCAGTGGCATTGTGACCAACTCAGGCAGGAAGTAGCCATTGGAGTGTGCTAATATCGTGATGGAGCTGGAAGTGTGGCAGCCGCCAGCAGTTGTGGGCCCAAGGGAACGTAGCGCGATCTGTAAGACAACAGCGCGTGTTGCAGCCCAGCGAAGAGGCCAGTGCAGGGTGACAATCACCCAGAGGGCGTGTCCGCCCTGCTGTCGGTGTGAAAACACGATCGAAAAACTTTTACAGTTTAATTACGTGTGATGAATCATGTTGATGTCGATTTCGCAACCGTATTCCATGTGCGATCCGGAATAAAGCGAACTATTTAATTACTTCTCTTCGATTTGTTTTACAAAAGTTGTATCACCCAAAACCACAGACAAAGTTGACCTATTCTCAACAAATAAATGGGAAATCCAACCCCTGAGAACTGAATTTCGTAAATAAACAGTATATTCTTTGCTATGTAGTTGACAATGATTTGAAATTCCTGTCATAAAATCATTCCTTTCCAGCACAGACTGAGTCCTTTCCCCACTAATTTCCAGATGGTGGAGGGGACTGAGACTAGGGGGAGTAGGAGGAGAGGACTGGGGATTTACGAGAGGGGAAGAGGTTAGTTAATTTATCGATTTAACTGTCAATTAATTTGAAATCATAAATGTTAATGTACCGGCGAGGGGGATTCCCAGAGTGATGGAGCAGGAGGATGGGTAGGGGGAAGAGTGAGGTGTTTCTGAGAAGGACAGATTATCCCCAGCGTGTCATAAATTTATTAACAGAACATTAGGTAAATGGTAGGGGTCATAAATTACTCAAATTTGCCGCTGTATGTATTTCTGCGCCTGAATATTGCATGGGTGCTTATTTCTTAAATTTGAAAATCATTTTTATTTTTGGTAGCTGTATGTCCGATTACGCTGTGTCTCGTAAACGGTTGGCCCTGACTAGTATTATTACGCAATCTGACTGCATAGAACAACAACAAAGAATGAAATGAAAATTTTCGTTAACACAATTAATTAATTAAGTCCCCAGCAACTATAAAACCTACGAAACCAAAGCACAAGTATAACTGTTCTGTGTGTGGAAGTATGACTCAACGTACACATCTGGCTCGGTTCTTCTTCAATAAGACAAGAAATTTCAAATACCATTTATACTGACGTGATAAAAAAAATTAGAAATACTATAATTGCGCAAGAAAACCAGAATTACACTCTAATACAAGAACACAAGCCAGATGCTTTGTTGACTGAACCTGTAATGACGCATTATTCAGGACATTGAAATAATGAGAAAAAAAAAGAAAAGTAGTTTGTTACCTTCATTTATATTGATGAAAAGCACTCTAATCATTACAATATCTCCACACCGACTCGCTACTACCACATCTCAACAAGAACTGACTACTGCCACATCTCGACAAGCACTCTTCACTACGACATGTCAGCAAGCACTGACTACTACGAGTTCTCAACAAGCACTGCCCTCCGCTACTTCTCAATAATCACTGCCAGTGGAGGCGGCGAAACAAAACTCTCTGGCGCTGTGGCTCAGTGTAGCCACCTTTCAATATGTGCAATCAATGCTAACAAACTACGCCAGTACCTGTGAAAGCCTACTACTCATAGATATATCAAACATACAAACAAGCTTTACCTAACTGTAATATGAAAAATAAAATTAAGTAATAAGAAAGAAAATAATCTACTTAATACGTAAGAGTATGGCTTGTGCCCTCTATAGGGCCCAGTCTGTAACAACCATGACGCAGTGATGCTCAGCAGGGAGACCATCAGTAACGACAGTAATGTTCTGAGGATTGAATTGTTACGACTACATGCGAAAGATAGATCAGCATTGGCTTACAATCCTTGGCTGGCTAGCAATCAAGGCATCAAGATCGATATGTAACTACTACCGGCTAGAGAGTGAAACAGTTCTTCTAGCTTGAAATTACTTCTGTCACAATTACATTAAAAAAATAACATGGTCTTTAACCACTAAAGGGAATTACAAACAAGCAGTATTAAGATTTAAAACATTAGTGGCCTTCTATAGGAACAAGTGCATAGTATGTGTCAGGTATAGATGGCAAGAAAAAATATTACCTAGAATCACGGTGTTGCGCAGCGGGTTAATATATATGTCTCGAGCATTAGTCGCACTCTTAATGTTAAATGTCCACCTACCTCATTACAGCTTCAGCTAGACGTCCCTTCACTCTGCAACCGTAGGTACTTAGTAGACGGCGAAAAAGCGGCGTTGAAGAAAACGTCGCCTAACACCTACCCAGAAGAGCCCCCGTAACTCTAGTGGTGGAAACAGTTCCTGAAAGTTCCTATTTATCAAGATTTATAGTGGTAATATGGTGTAGTTTTGACTGAAATAAGCGTTCTAAAATTTTAAGATCAGTAACGTTTATTACTTAGTAACACACATTTCTGGCTATGAAGTCCACATTTAGTGAGGTACTATTGTATCATTCTCAGTTTCCAATCACACAACAAATTTCTCACGCAAAGCAGCCAGAAATCTGCACAAGTCCGACCTGTTCATGTTTGCGATTTCACCGTCTCTGTTTCACCAATATTTGCGCGTTCTACATTCGGTCTCAGTCAGTGGACTTACATAAAAGACGTGCTCGCCAAATACTACATCAATGAATACAGAACATGCTACGCAGAATTTTCACTAAGGCCGAAAGTTCACACGCTACTAACATTCCAATAAAATAATCCAGAAACTTCAAACCATCATAAAAATTTTCGTAACTGCGTAACTGCGACTCGTACGCAACGCAAGAACTCAATATTTCTTCATTTTATACATAATGAGCACCGTGTAATTTACCTTCCGCGTCCGATAGCTGGCTATCGATTCTCTCGATGCCACCCCCATCTCTGCATTTCTATGTTTCTGCGCGCTGGAACAGCTTAACCTTGATTGGCTGATCAGTCTGACTGACCAGTCAGAATGATCCTTCGAAATCATTCTCATGCTAAAACTTGCTTAAGCCAGTCAGTCTTTAGAAAGTAATTTGCGTCATACTAAAATGAAAAACTTAATATAATGTTTAATAAAAAGACCGAAAAGAAAAATAACCTTAAAATTAATTTAGAAACTGATTATGCTTCAAACTGAAAATCTGGCTGCCTTCTTACGAAAGCAATCACACCTTGACATACGACATCAGCAATGTGGGTGCAATACAGCTTTCCCACGATCCGGTTGCATAATGTTTTACAGAAAGTGACATGAAATTTTACTTATGTTCCGCATACACACTCTCATTCATTCCCATTTATTCCCACAACAACATAATAAACAAATATAAATTTTTCATGAATTTCATACTACATGCAACATAATTATAGTTTTAGAAAATAAAAATCACAATTAAATGATTCTACGCATTGAGAACTTTGGTTATGACTTCAATTGATAACAAAAGATAAACGGTTATTGATCCTAACTGAATCTTATATCCTAAGTGTCAGCTTTATGTTCTTTAGGTAATTTTCTCAGTTTCCGAAACTGTAATAGTTAGAAAGCTGTAATTTTTATGAGATCTTCTACTGAATAACAAAAAGTAGTGTACAATGTATGAAAACAATTGGTTAATATTTACTATAATTTATTTAGAATCGTAGGGGGTATGAATATACGGTCGTTCTAGATGACACGGTAGCCTGTTCGCACGGCCACATAGCGTCAGCTACGCGGTGACTCATAGCTGAGACGCCTTCCTGCAGCTTCCCCACAGCCACCGCCTCCACATCTACGTATCTTATTGCAATAGATGTTATCCCGTAATAACGTGCGACGTCACAATGGTAAACGTGTGAAGATCGATATATTACTACTCTTATTATTATGGACAGCATTAGATGTGAGGCATTAATTATCCCTAGAGTTTAAAATAGTGTTTAAAACGTTTAAAGAACCTCATTGTAATAATAGAAAACTAAATTGAAATAAGGCTTTTGAGATTAACATCAAACGTCCACATGGGAACTTAAGCGTGTGTAAGGCAACGATGATTTGGAAAATGCGTCTCCGTTGCTCTGGTGACAACAAAATATCGATGTATCCTCATTATACAGTAAAGGCTGACCTGTTATTACGTCCTGGTTTAAGCGAATTTACACCATGTTTTGGAAACCGTAAATAGTGTTACATCACGTATAAAAGGAGTGAACTAGTGCTTTTCTCAAAGAGGCCCTGTATATTCAGGAATATGCCTACTCTTCAGTACCGTCGACTGAAAATGCCGACCTCTATCATATCTCTTCATAACGGGGGTACAGAAAGTGGCCTCAAAATGTCTGATAGCATGTCTTCTCTATTGATCTTCACTCATTACAGGATTCGATTTGCCCAAACAATGGAACTGGGGCAATACAACTTTCCAGTTGCGAAAACAGCACCATGTTTTGGGATGATTATCGATTATAAGCTAAGATGGGATTGTCACACTAGAGTTAGTAGTGAAAAGCATGCAATCTCGTCACACCTACGACTAGAATATGGTGGGGCTCTGATCGGCGGACAGCGATGACTTTACACCGATCTCCGCAATTTGGTCGCACCTGTGCTTTGGGTCAACTTCAGACAGCACGCGGCAAAGACTCGGCCAAATGCAGTAGAAAGCCTTACATGTAGTTACTGGGGCGTTCGTGTCAACTGCAACTGGTCACAACGAATGAATCACCTTTAAAGCTGCGACGAATATTCCTCTGCGAGAAACTCCCGCTGTGACGAATATGGGTTCTTTGACGGAATGGTCCAGGGATTAATACTCTGCGGTGTGTGTGGAAGATCTTGCGTATCTAAGCAACTTCCCCATCGTGGTTGAAGATATGAAGGACAATTCATAGCTATTACACACTATCTTTTTTACTTAGACGTTAATTTGTTCAATATCTCTTTGCAGTCCTTTAATATAGTCTCCATTTTTCTCTATCACTAAATCCCAACATTTCGGAAGCTCTGCTGTTCC
The DNA here is from genome assembly GCF_023864345.2 of Schistocerca serialis cubense. NCBI lineage: Eukaryota > Metazoa > Arthropoda > Insecta > Orthoptera > Acrididae > Schistocerca > Schistocerca serialis. Next base: position 195,392,494 of record NC_064638.1, on the reverse strand, counting down.
AGCCAGTGCACCAATTCTGTTCATCTGTCGAATGTCTCTGGTAACGGTGGTAGAAAGCTCCTGCAGAGAAAGATAACCACGTCCACGGATAGGTTTTTTCGCCGTTGCGAACGAGTCGAAGTCCGGCGGACTGATATCCGGGCTGTAGGGAGGACGTGGCAACACTTCTCATCCGTATTCACGCAGGTTTTGGGTTACAATATTGCCGGAATGCAGGCGAGAATTGTTGTGAAGAATGAGTGGCCCAGCCTCGAGTAAATGAGGTCGGATTTTATTAATTTTTCTAGGCAGGTTTTGCGTGAAGTTAAGGTAATGCACTTCTGTGGCATTTGTTCCACATAGTTGGTTGGTTGGTTTGTTTGGGGGAAGAGACCAAGCAACGAGGTCATCGGTCTCATCGGATTAGGGAAGGATGGGGAAGGAAGTCGGCCGTGCCCTTTCAAAGGAACCATCCCAGCATTTGCCTGGAGCGATTTAGGGAAATCATGGAAAACCTAAATCAGGACGCGGGATTGAACTGTCGTCCTCCAGAATGCGAGTCCAGTGTGCTACCACTGCGCCACCTCGCTCGGTGTTCCACATTAGAGTTAGTTACATCATTTCTTGGTGATCATAAGCAAAAACCTTCATTAGCTCGAGCTTTGATTGTTCGTGTCGAAATGTTTTGGACTTGTAGACTGTGAAGCTCTCTACTCATTGGACTGCGATTTCAACTCTAGTTCAGACTCTCTATCCCACGTTTTATCAATAGCGACAGTTTGACACAAGAATCACGATCGAACTGTTGTTTGAGCAAGTTTGCAATGTCCAGGCTCTTCTGATTCTTTTTAGCCGTCAAACATTGCGGATCCCACCACGCAGAAAGTTTTCTCTTCTTCAAATCATTTCTCAGAATACAGAATACATATTAGAGTGCTGCAACGCTGTGTTTGACCAGTCACGGCTCGCCTGTTGACGGGGGGACCGAGCCGCACGTGTCCGGTCCCACACGACTTGGCTCGGTCACGTACTCGCCCCACGTCTTTTGTCCGGATTCCGGACACGCGGATAAGAGAGAGCATGACCGGTCACCGCTGACCTCGCCTCGACCCGGCTCGCTGCAGAGCACAGTACAAATCAAAGGCCTCTCTCTCTCTCTCTCTCTCACTCTCTCACACACACACACACACACACACACACACACACACACACATACAAACACTCAATATATTTATCTCTATCTCTCTCTCTCTCTTTTAATAGAAAAGTTACGTTTCCAAGAACTGGTACGCGGCGCAGCTAAATTCATAAAGCACTTGGAAAGTAAAATGATATTTCCATAAAATCGCGGATAGAAGACGAGTCTCATTTCCAAACAAAAGATATATTTTTCCTTTCGTTAATAGGAAACATTAAGTAAGTGCTGCCCCGTAATATAGAAGACAACCATATTCATAAAGAAAGCATATAAAGAACATTAAACATTTACAGACGTAACTTGTCATACTTTTCAAATGTTTGCAACAGAAACAAAATTATAGTTATTGTTGATCAGCAGTAAATCACTAACGCGTCCAGGATTTAATTGGTTGTGGCGATTTGTTAATAACAAGACGGCTTTACTAAAGCATCTTATTCTAGGTGTGCTTGTTGCTGGGATTCATAAAGTACGTCTTGCAACTGCAGCCAGGCCTGGAAGATCTGTTTATGTCCACGCCACCACTTTAAGATGTCATCATCATTTCCCGGGTAAATTAAAATGTAGAGATCTACTTCAATTGCTGCGGATGATCTGTTTTTCCTCCATTCCATGAAACAGTCTCTCTTCCTGAGTGGTGATGACACAGTACTTGAAGGATCTATCATGATACACAAAATATACAACTGACGTGGAAATCATCGAAACGTTCCCTTAAAAACGAGGTGTTTTACGTTAATGAAATATTATACGAATTATAACATTCCCGTTTCTCTATTATACACTATCCACTGACTATGCAAAAACGATTATGTTAATGATTGCATGTTGTACCTGCGTAAGTAACATACATTTGTCACACATTCATTTATTTCAAGTAAATTAAGATCACGGATAGACGGCCAAAGAAACGCAGCAATTTTATGTCTGGAAGTGATCACAATCTTCTCACAAACGAAAGTCAAGGCTCGATTTTTAATCATTTGTAACTCCTATTAATAAATACATGTCTGTTAGTACACATCAATTAGGCTAGTTACTCATAAATCTATCGCGTATCATATTGAAACAGTGCTTTTAACTGCAGTAGTTACTCACTTGACAGTCAGTGTCGTTGACACTGCAAATTTGTTGCAGTTTGTGAAACAAAAGAAGGAGTAACTGGATTGTCGGTTCTTTTTCGCCTTCTGATTCATTTGTTGCCTCTTTAAATGGTCCCAGAAAATGCGCAATTTTTCCCTGCAAGGTCATTATCGTATCCTCGCAATCTCTAAGCCGAGTCCTTTTCCGTCAGAAAAGCAGCAACTTGGTTATACTGAGTGTGTAAGGATTCCAGTATAGTGTAAAAGCTGTTCCAGAGTGCGCAGACCTCTTGTTGCGACGATGATTTCAAGGACGAGCAGAGGCCATTTTTCTTAATGTACAGTCTTAGACAATAAAACTTCCGCCGGCCGGCCGCCACAGAGACTAAGTCCGAGTCATTCACTTAAGGTGGCCAATAAAACTGACCGCCCCTGACAACTCTTAAGTCCGGCAATCTGCACAATCTGGCAACACTGTAAAATGCGAAAATGTCAGGAGGAAGTGTTATCTACTTCCGAGACGTTGTCGGAGTACGCGAGCCCGTGGTCTAGTGGCAAGCGTCGTGCGTTCTAAACTTATAGTCGTCTGTTCGCGTCCAACTGTATATCTTTTTTTTTTCACCACAGTCGGTCTAAAGTTATGAGTCTGACTGAACATCGAAGATAATTCGCTTAACATTCTACCCACCAGCAATAACAAGTATTCCAGAAACAATTCCGCAGAATAGCTCGTGGTTGCGCCGCGATCATAACAGCTTACGCTCGAGCGTTTCCTCGCGCTGCAGCGGCTACCGGCCACCGGCCAGACGCCACCCGCCGCCTGAAATCCGGCGCCGCCCAGGTGAACGCGTCGCGACGCTGTCGGTGTGTGTCTCAACTGTCATTTTCGAATTTGAAGTTCTAGTTATCATCTGGCAGTTAAGCAATGGATTTCGCAAACTTGAAAATCATGAACTACAGTTAAGCATTGTAAATTGAGTCGTAAGTGGAAAAAGGTGTAACATCTGCAACACACAGTTTACTTTTGGTATAACAGAGGGGTGAATGCAGAGGAGGCAGCTAGAAAGATTTGAATTGTGTGTGGAACGAGTGCTTTTGGGAAAAGTACGCCAGAAAAAGATATTCTTGTTTGAACAAAGATTGTTCTGGCATGAATGATTTTCCACATTAAGGAAGTCTCGACTACTGATATATGTGATAGATTACCATTTTACCATCATGCGACATTTGCATTCAACAGAAGTCTGGTGTAGGAGTACTGCATGCTCTAATTCCAAACAACAAAAATCAACGGAGTGACTATTACTGGACGTCATCAGGTAGCTCATTGAGAATTCGTATGCAGTTCTGTTACTGGTCACGTGTTTTGATGCCTTTATCGTTAACTTCCTAAGAAGAAATGAAAGGCTGAGCTCCTCGAAAAGATACAAACTCGAGCAAAGAGTAGTATGAACATAATATTTTACATCTGATAGCTCCAAAAGTGTGTTTTGGGCTACGAATTCTGCCCCAAGGACTGTGTTCAACACAGCAGGAATTTGTTGCCAACAACTGAGACACCTTTCGGTCTTAGCGTAAGAAAATCGAGCAACACAACTACGTCACATGTGCTACTGTATGATAACACACTTCTTGATTTGAGAAACAAAACTATCCAGGAGATTGAAATTAAAGTCGTCTCTCAAGCACTTGTCCCTCTCGTCAAATATTCGTAAAGATTTACCTTTCCCGCTCTTGATCAATCAACCGTCAACGCAATTCATTTCTAGACGAAAATACTCTTAAAACTAAACTGGTATAATGATACCGTTGGAACCAGTAGGTTTCTACTGGCGTAGAATTTGTAAACCACTTTAGAATTGTCAGATCGTTTTAGATATCGTGAAAGAAAATTCTTTTGCTGATTAATTTCTCTTTGATGATTACTGTTGCGTTTAGTAAACTAATGGAAAATCCAATTAAAATATTCACTGTACTAATACAAACTAAATTCAGCTTACTACAGAAACATCACGACGGCAGACTATATTAATAAAGCATTAAGTATCTGTAAGACGATTGAGCCGATTTTAACACGAATTAGTAGGACATTACCGACTTTTGACTTCGAAAAGATCTGTATTTACTTCATTTCCTGTATCGTTCGCAATTATTAAGAAAATATGGCATTTCATAGATATAATTATGTATTCACAACAACAAAAAATATGTCGTCATTATGAATTTGGCAGTACCGTAAGGTTTTCGCTCTGACACTAAGGGTTACTGAAAGTAGCAAGGCGCATTTTGCTCGAGCGTTGTCTTACGATTCCCTTATTGCGTTTGTATCTGCCTGCTTATAGCTCTACTACAAAAGAATTAAAAATCTGGCTCTCAGCGAGTCTCGAAAGGCGAACGAAAGCAGCTTGCACCTGGTAGCCAAACATGTTTCTTGGGAACAGGCTACTTCCTAAAGTGGGAAGACATTCTTTTGTGGTTGAATTGTTGGCAAATGTCAGTCAGACGTGTGCCGTTGGTCTAAACGTTTCGGTGTGTTGAATTTGTACCAATTATTATTCTACATGTTTTTTCTGTCCCAACTAGAGAGTTGAAGTCTCAGATTAGTACTTTCACGTCATCTTGGTGAATTTTGCTCATAGTATTTTCGAGTGTATATCTTTTATAGGGGCTCTGAATGAGCATAGTCATAAGCCGACTGTTGATGGATGCCATTTCTTTGACAGAGTTGATGATAGATCTGTGTTCGAGAAATGCAGTGCCGAAGATTGGTACGCCTTTCGCTACCTTTCGTTGTACTTTTTGGAGGACGATTTCTTTTGTGAGATTATTGAGGTTTCTTGTTTGAGTCAATGTATCGATGTTTACCTTTCAAATGAATGTTTTCTGCTTGTAGGGAAATTTACCAGAGATCTTCCATATTCTCTGCCGTGCTAACCTGGACTCCCCACAGTACGAAAATCCAACTGCCGCCTATCGGTGGCCAGGTTGTGTACCACCTGGGGTAAAGTGACCTTTGCTTGCATAGTTCATGTTTTCTTGTGTTTCATTGGTTTGTCCTGGGTGATACCGGGACCAGACAGGACCAGAGGGTGTTGCACCCTTTGGAAGCAAATATTTTCAGCCAAGCTCATTGAGATAACAGACGGTGACCAGAGTAGCGGTGATTTTCACTCAGATGTGTCTGGATTTTGTGTTCAACGGATTGAGTAGCCGTTCAGGAATGTGTTAGTATTTGCTTCACTCCAAGTATTTGATTTCCTCGGTACCACCCATATGGGGGACGGTTTCCCCTATCGGCCACACGGGATTTTTATTATTATTATTATGTCATCATCAAAACTGATATGGAGTATATTCCCTCCACTGAAATAGATGTGTATTGTTCGATTCAATATTTCCATCAGATAAATATGGGTTATAATTACGTTACATTGCTGCTAGTCGACATATTTCTCATTTTTTCTTAGACAGTTGCTAGGTGTTACTCCATCATAGTAATTTATGTGCGCAGCATTGTTGCAATACAGACGTTCAAATTATCCGATTTCTATAATTTGATTTCGATACAAGATCGTCCTAATCGGATTCAGCCAGTCAGTCTTAATTTGGATATCCGATTACGACTCTCATCATATGATAGACTGGGTGAACCACATTCTTAATCGGACTGTTGAATCCAGATCACTTATCTATGACAGGGATTGAATTCTTAAACACTGTGTAAAATAATAATCCAATGTGATTATTACAAATACGTTATTTAAATATAAATATATGAACTAACGGGATAACAGTTTATTTACAGGAGCAGAGACCCATCCATCATAGCACGGCAGTGTCAGATTCGTTTCAGGGCCAGATAGACAGCTGAGGAACTGACTGGTGCATGTGTTGTTAAACACACAGTAGTTGTCATCCTCACTGGAATCAATGACTATTTGCGTGTCTGTGTGCGTGCGCGCGCGCTTGTGTGTGTGTGTGTGTGTGTGTGTGTGTGTTTTCGTGTTAACGCAGAGGTAAAAAGGTCATTGCCATGTGTCCCTAACAAATGCAAGCGACCTTTGGACGAATATAGAAAACGTATGGTAGGAAGTAAACCATCACGCTACACTGTCGACGACTTAATGAAATCAATTCCCCTACGCCCTCGAGAAATCTTACGTAATGATCGTGGGTGGGTTGGTTACTAAAAGTATACTAACCCACAAAGCCCATGTGGACAGTTGTCTGATAATCGGTCAAGATTTGCTTTGTCGCAGCTCTTTAGTATACAACAAGTCCATTTACGTTCACTCCCCTCCTTACAATTCTTGCAATGCAAGGTAACAGAAAAATCTCATCCACTCTACGCCAACTGAGGAGCTGACTGGTGCATGTGTTGTTCAACCCACAGTAGTTGTCACCCTCACTGGAATCAATGACTGTCTGTGTTTGTGTTTGTGTGTGTGTGTTAGCGCACATGTATGTATTCAGCAATGACTGTCAGCTGCCACAACACTTCACAGAATCCTTGCGGCAGGCAACACAACTGTGCGTGCACTTCAGACTTCATTCAGTGAGACGTCAGGAGATGAATGAAAACGTCAAATTAACGTCGCTTTCCGCGCGCGCGCGCGCTCGCGTTTGTGTGTGTGTGTGTGTGTGTGTGTGTGTGTGTGTGTGTGTGTGTGTGCGTGCGTGTGTTTTCGTGTTAACGCACAATCTGAATCAATACTATTATCATTAGAGCGACAACAAACAATAAATATTGCATCAAATATGACTGTAAAGTATTTTAATGCGATGGGAAGTTGCAAACTGAATTTTTACCCATCCCACGTCCTGCGTATTACTTTAAGTAAGATGTATTAACTCCATAGTATCGTTAGCAGAGACAGTGCGCTCTTGTTGTCGAGGCTCGCGACAAGTGCAGCGATTAGCAGTGCCCAATGCCGCCGCGATTTGTTTTTGTTGGCTGAGCGTGGACACTGCAGCAGACGCTTCGCCCTAAACAGAAAGAAATCACCTTTGCTCTGACTGCAGTGAGCGGATATCACTGCCTGCGTGTTCTTATAGTAACCAACGTGAGACTACTTACAGGTGCTATGGAGCAATTGCAACGGGTATCATGTCATTAGTCATCAGAATATTAACCAGTGATGAAATGTCCACTCTATTTGAATCCCAAGAAAATAGAAACCTTCTCACAAAGGAATGTGAGATGATATCAAAATATATCCAACATACAAAACTTAACTGGAGGGCTTTCATGTATGCAGTAATAGCACACGAGGAAATATTATATCTTGGAAGCGTATATTTCATTTCCTCTTCTCATATTAACGCCCTTGTTTTAATATGAAGTGAGAAAATAAACACGAAAAACTAAAGTTTATGAGAAACATATAAGTCATTTCCTCTTCTCATATCACAACTTTTGTTTTAGTATGAAGTAAAAAAGTAAACAGTTTAAAGTTCTGAAGCATAATATGACACCAGATTCTTATCGTAGGCGCTATCGGAAACGCCAAAAGCAGGGAGCTGTCCATTATTTTGTCCAACAGTCTGTTTCCTTTCATGTATTCCTTCCGCTAGGAGATTCTTATTTAAGGACTTGTGGGCATCAAGTTCTTCAGCAGAACAAGCCTATGTTATAGTGCCAATTACGGTATGGAAAAAATGCAACAAAGACGAGTTCCGTTAGAGCAGTGAGGATATTTGCACATGTGTGTATTCAGCAATGACTGCCAGCTGCCACAACACTTCACAGAATCCTTGCGGCAGGCAACACAACTGTGCGTGCACTTCAGACTTCATTCAGTGAGACGTCAGGAGATGGATGAAAACGTCAAGTTAACGTCGCTTTCCGTGTCGTATTCAATCCAGAATGAGGTGTTATTAAGGTAGTTGAGCGTTCTAGCAATTACATTTTTATGATTGCCATATGATTATTTCGAAAGCCAAAAGAACCCGTTAGTGTGAAACTATCGGGAACTGCATTATATCAAACTGCAAGAACTTGAGACAATACGTGGACTCTTCGCTGGGTGACCTATTACTGTTATTTAGCATTCTCTCCGTCCTAGTCGTAATGCAAATGGAACTTCAGAGGCGCTTTCCGCTATTCTTGGCAAACATCAGCAACCTGTAATCACTGAGAGTCACAACTGCATGATGGTAATGGTTCAGGTTGTCAGTAGTTGTGGTGGTGTTATGCTGTCAAACTGCTTACACCAACGTTAATGGTGGCGCACATAATTGAGCGCTGACTACTTACTTAAGTAAAGATAGTGATGTGGCGTCGTCGCTTGTCTTTATTTGGCCTGAGTTTGAGTAATCCGATTTAACGAACATAGTACTCTAATCGCGGGCTCCTAATACAATATGACTGTAGAGATTATCGTGTGGATATTACACTAATTCTGCAATGAAATGCTTAACAAATCTTACCCTCAGCTATGCAGCTGGAATGACTCATTACACAGGTACTCAATGTTGCACTTGGTTAAGTGATCAGTTCACTGCAATCCTGCTTGTACTGCTCGTAAATACTCGTATACTTCAGAAATGGTTCAAATGGCTCTGACCACTATGGGACTTAACTTCTGAGGTTATCAGTCCGCTAGAACTTAGAACTACTTAAACCTAACTAGCCTAAGGACCTCAGACACATCCATGTCCGAGACAGGATTCGAACCTGCGACTGTAGCCCCTGGAACCACTCGGCCACGCCAGCCTGCATACTTGTATACTGTCCATTCGTTATTTGACTAAATATGAACTAGAATCTGATTCGCATATATATGACATGGGCTAGCGTTGGCACAAAGTAATCACTAAGGGTTGGATGCCGTCGAAGTCCTGTTACACTGATGGGAAGACAAATGTTCGCAAATCACCTCTATTGCCTCAAAAAGAATTGCATCTTAAATATCGGAGGACCGACGTTCACACTGTCAAAGCGCGTTGAAATGCAGCAACGAAGTCAGATGAAAATTTGTGACCGACTGGGATTCGAACGCAGACCTCCTGCTTACTAGACAGACGTTCTGATGACTGGACTATTATTTTTTTGTTTAATGTTTGAGAAGACTTTCAGCACCAGGTAGGCGGAGGCAAAGAGGGCAGGGGTCGAAGATCCGGTCCTGTCATGGTCCTTCAACAAGGTTCCGCTTCCAGTTGTTAGTGGCCATGCGCTTGGGATTCCCCCTTAACCACAGTCGGAGTTGAAGTCTCTCTTCAGTTACATCTAACCAGTGCGCATCTATTGCACTATTGTAAGAACCGAGGTGCAGTATTTTGGTATTAAAATTTTGTAAATTTGTGGTAAGAACTTACGAAACCAAGCTGCTTAGGTCATCAGTCCCTAAGCTTACACATTACTTAATCTAACTTAAACTAACTTACGCTATGGAAAACACACACACACATGCCGTAGGGAGGATTCGAACCTCCGACGGTGGATACTATGATGACACAGCAGTCAACCTCTCTGCAGCACCTATCTACACACGCTCCTCGTCAGACGCGAATTCCCAATTTTGCCGCATACCACATGCGCGGTACCCCCCCGGCCATTGTTCCACTAGCTTGCGTCCACACTGTATTCCGGCGAGGGTCGGACGATGTCGTGCGTCTAGCACTGAAAACTTTCGATGACCCGTGGAGACCCAAATAATTATACAGGATGTTTCAGGAGGAATAGTAAATATTCTAGGAGATGGTAGTATAGACAAATTGTTGAAATAATGACATATAACATGCGTCCAATTTTTATTGAACATACAGATAGCTGGGTTCAATGCATTTTCGTTTCGTATGTTGGTCCTTACAGGACCCAGTTGTCTACACTTCCTTGAAAATGAGCTTCCAGCGTCATTGGAAGAGGTTCATTTGGCTAGAAGAATGCGTATGTTCCTCCAGCATGACGGGGCTCCTGCACATTCTAGTCGTCAGGTGACACATTATCCAAACCTAACATTTCCTGGAAGATGGATCTTTGGATATGGGCACTTTTCTTGGCCTTCAAGGTCCCCGGACCTTTTCTCTTTCGATTTTTGCCTGCGGGGATGGTTAAAGGCGAAGTCTACAAAGAGAAAGTAAACCCAAGAGCCGATTTGATCGTTCGGATTATGAATAGTGCAGCCCTCATAAAAGAACGCAAAGACGACCTACACGTGGTGTTATCAAGAGAAGTCAAATGTGCATTGAAGTTGGTGGTGGAATTTTTGAAAATCAACTTTGAATGTCCTCGTTGCCTTTGCTTTCAGTTTGTTAGGGTTACGTACTAACAGCTGTATCTCTGTACAAAATAAAAAGTGGACGCATTTATATGGAATTTTTGTATGCAATTCGTCTGTACTACCACCTACTAAGATATCTAATATTCCTCCTGAAACACTCTGTGTATGGATATATGTGTGGTGTCTGTTCTTTCGGACATGTCCGAAAGAAAATCCTTCATGGCATTCTGCAACGACCTTCGGTCGCAAGGGCTGATAGAGATTTCAAGCTGCTTGGCTGTCTGAATAAAAGTAGATGCTACGATTTTTGTAGGGTCTACTCTAATTCTCTTCCGCGCACATGTTGATAGAAGATACTATGTAATACTGTGGCCATCTTCCCTAAAGAGATTCTAGGCAGTACACCAGACCCGGTGGTTTCATCTGTTTTCGACCTGTCAGTATACAACTATATTATGTCTCCTGAACGGTGTAGTCGTTCGTTCTTCCACTGCTCCCTGCTTCCTACTGTTACATGGCAAGGTTTATTGAAATAGCTAGAAGTTACTGTATAGTTAGTCGGCATTTCCCCAGCCATCGCCATACTGATTTGGGATTCCGTATATTCTAACTATATCCAGTTATTTACAATTTTTAGCCTTTATGTCCCTGCTGCGGCCTCCATTTTAAGCCACAGGTGTATGGCGGGCATGTCTAGCCTAATATCCATCCCAAGAGTGGATGTCCTGCTAATTCCGTCTGTTTGTGAAAGCAGTCCAGTCTCTGCACTTTGCGAGACTCCCTAGCAGCCACCTTCTGTTCGACTTTGTTCATATTATATGACAATAAATTATCATTGGTATTTTTTCAGAGTTGTATATCCAGTACGTACTGGGTTTAGACCCCAGTTTACCATACAGCAGCTTCTAGTGCTTATAAGATTATCTCTCGCAGTGGAATATATTCTTTATGTGAAGTGTTCATAATAGTTTTCCATCCAGGGCTACCTCTACATACACTTCAACCCTCTCTAAAGTTTCATCTAGAAACATAATTTTTCATTATATGTGCTGGACATGCTTCCCCATAAATAATACTACACCAATTTTCGTGCGGCTTGTCTTTGAATACTTTTTCACAATTTTCAGTGCACATAGGTTTAACAATACTATCAAATTTTCTAAGTCTTACTGTGAATAAATCGTCTACTTACTCTTTTCAAGAGTAGTCTCTCGCATTCAGCTCATCTATGAGTTCATTCACCACTAGGTTCTTCATCTCTAACCATTTACTCGAAGGTCGTATTACTAGAACCCCCTCGACATCCAGGAAGATACAGAGAGCATCCAGAAAGGGTAGTACTGTTTCCACCTTTCCGACAAGTTGGTGAAGTGTTACCTCACATGATTTGCTTCGTAAGTATTATGAAAATGTGGCAGTTCATAGATAAAATTACGTATTCACAACAACAAAAAAGTATGTCGGCAGAAAATAAAAGTGGCATTATGAATTTGGCAGTACCGTAAGGTTTTTCGCTTTGACACTAAGGGTTGCTAAAAGTAGAAAGACGAATTTCGCTAGAACGTTGTCTTACCATTCCCTCATTGAATTTGTATCTGCCTGCTTGTAGTTCTGCTACAAAAGAATTAAAAATCTTGCATTCAGCGAGTGTCGAAAGGCGAACAAAGGCAGCGTGCATCTGACAGGCAAGCACGTTACCTAGGAGCAAGCGAACAGGTGCGGGTATTTGACGTACTTACTGGCTCAGTAGCCGCTATGGCAAATAAATCGCAACATAAGAGACGAGAGTAGTTGTATTTCCCGTGTGAAACCACTTTCATTGACTCTAAAGCATTAACTGATATCCTTATGTCACGTCTCAAGAGAAAATCACTTACAGTATTCAATTGAAATAACACGATAATATCAAGTGAATTTAGCAGGATAGTTCTGTGCCATCAAGGAAGTAACTCGTTGGTCACAGAGTTGCCAAACATATTCTGTGCTGTTGCCAAGTTTCAGTTATAGTGCCAGGAAGGATACCAGCTGATGTATTCTGTGAGTGACCTCGGAAGTGACTACAGCTTCATCTCAAAGTTGCGGGTGGCAAGGGCCGCAAGATCCTCATTATATGCCCATGAGTCTTATTCGCATTTCTGTAACTAGGTTTAGAGGCTAGAGTGCAATTACTTGTAATACATCGATGCACTGAATGCAAAGAAAATGTCATATATTAATAACTGCGACAATTATTTGTGTTTTACTGTCTTAATCGGATCTAAACCTTGAAAGCGTATTCACCAGACGTGATTTACAATTTTGGAGCTTCTCCAGTGGTTGAGTTGGCAATGCCTCTTTGCTGTACAATCACTGTCATTGGCACATCCACCAGAAGACAGGCATGGCTTGGCTTATTGTTGTCAGCTTTCCTGATGGATATTCTGCCTTTGCTCGAAACGTGAAGACTTAGGGTGAATTCGAACATTCCATACGGCGAAAATTTGATGTTTCTATTCTTCCAGCTGTAACATACAAATAACAGTTACAATAAGCGGCAGAAAAGCGCCTGTGAACCAACAGTTAATGATGCAATCATAATTAGTAGAATCTGACAAGTTCCATCTGTCATCTGATAATTGTGAAAACTACTTTTTCATCTTCACAGCACCGCAGTATGAACTCAAGGGTTTCATAGAATACCTATACTTAATTTCGTTGTGATCGTTTTCAATGACAGAAGGGGAGGAGCAAAACCATCTGACTTGAAACATACTTTTCCAGTGGGATTTGAATCTTTGGCTACAGTTGCAGTAGCATGTCCAGTGAGGTATCAAGAATGTGAGCAATCACTCATTACTATAGTATAGCCTAGGGCAGAAGGAAGCAGGTTTCCGACAAAGTAAACGATGAGAGACGCTGTCGCTGTCACTTATTAAACAGGAATTGTTCAGAAAATTACAACTATATCTAGTGAAATGAGTAGTTTGATGCAGCTCCAGTCCGGCACTATCACTGAGTTGCCAAACGTTTTCCGAATAGCACTTATGATATAAATGTGTGTGTGTGTGTGTGTGTGTGTGTGTGTGTGTGTGTGTGTGTGTGTGTGTGTGTGTGTGTGCGCGTGTGCGTGTATGTCTGTTCTTAGGACATTTCCGAAAGAACAGGCACTACGAATCGAAATAGACAGACTTCTTAATCAATTAAAGATTGAAGGACAGATGTCCAGGCTGTCATAGGCATTAAAATAGAACAACAGCGTCAGATGAAAATTTGTGCCTGACCAGATTCGAACCCGGATTTACAAAATTTTAATACCAAAATACTGCATCTCGGTTCTTACAATAGTGCAATAGGTGCGCACTGGTTGGATGTAACTGAAGAGAGACTCCAACTCGGATTGTAGTTAAGGGCGAATCCCAGGCGCATGGCCACGAACAATTGGGAGCGGAAACTTAATGTCATCAGAACCTGGTTGAAGCACCATGACATGCGATCGTTAGACCGACTGCACAAAGTTCAGATTACAAATACATACATACTTAGAAAAATATATTACGTCGGAGCAGTCTTACCGATACTGCAGATCACTGCACATAAAAATATAAGCTATAGCCTCTTGGTATCTGTGGAAACAAAATATCATCAAAGTATCTTTCGACACGGCCACTTTGCAGAGGAAAAACGGAGGACTTGGAATTAAAGACGTGCTTTTAAACTAATACACGCCACTAAGACAGGCATCAAGAAACTTCTAATCCTCTCGTTAGATCCTGGGGATAGGAACGCTCCTGTTAGTGTAGCACGCCAGCCTAGATTACGTCCGAAAGTACTATGGCGTTTGGAGCTGTATAAGACTTCCACGAGCACAAACCAACACTAGAACCGTTTATGATTATATTACCAGACATCGTCTTCACAAATCAATTCCGGTAACTTAACCAACAAAAACTGGAGGAACGTCTGGAAAAATATCAACAATAAAATTATACCAACTAGAGTAACTGCCGTATGGTGCGACTTTGTAAACGAAACCATACCCACAGCGGAACGATTATGTAAAATCAAATTGAGACCACCTCCATACGGCGACAATTGACAGCTTGTAGAAACTGTAGCGTACATCTTCTCATGTGAAAATAGAATCAGAATTTGGAACTGGACTACGAAGAAGTTAGCACTGTCAATAGAACCGCAGAATGTCAAATACCGATAACTGAAGCTTTACAACCTGACTGGAAATGTTACCCGTCCGCAAAGAATTAGAGTTATTCGTGGCTTCTGGGACAGTTTGTGTTTTACGTCATAACAAACAAAACTTAGTAGAGTACATGTTCTATATAGCAGTAGAACATTTCAAGCTGAAGAAGAATAACAAATATAAGGAATGGTTTTAAATTTTTTATCTACAAAGAGGTGGGCACTTTTATTCGTTAGAAGAAGAATCTATTCTTTCACTTTTTTTTATTCCTGGAATACTCTTTTACGTTGGATCTAAAATCAAAAGTGTTCTAATTTGGCAAAACCCCACCGGCTCCGAAATTTCTTTTATTTGTTGAAAAATATATGGCTTCCTTACAGACCTCATATGCATCCAGTGCATAATAAATTAAAATGTGAATATATTTCTGAATGAATGTTTGTTATGGATTTTTCCGTCACCCTTTCCATAGTTATAAGTTATGTTCTACAAGGAACGCACTCCACTGGAGGTGGCAATCTGTAATTTATTTTACCTAAATTACTACTTCAGCTTTGTTCTACAATTTAAAAGAATATACGGGTGCAAACATGGAATACATGGGAATAATAGCAGCTGCTCAGTGCAGGTATGGGAGAGGCATTGAGGCCAGGCCTCGGATCTTCGACCCCTGCCCTCTTTGCATCCGCCTACCTGGTGCTGAAAGTCTTCTCAAACATTAAACAAAAAAATAATAGTCCAGTCATCAGAACGTCTGTCTAGTAAGCAGGAGGTCTGGGTTCGAAGCCCAGTCGATCACAAATTTTCATCTGCCGTCGTTGCTGTATTTCAACGCGCTGTGACAGTGTGGACGTCGGTCCTTCGATATTTAAGATGCAATTGTTTTTTAGGCAATAGAGGTGATTTGCGAACATTTGTCTTGCCATCAATGTAACAGGACTTCAACGGCATCCAACCCTTAGTCATACCTTTGTGCCGGCGCTAACCCATGTCATATACATGCGAATCAGATTGTAGTTCATATTTAGTAAAATAACGAATGGTCAGTATACAAGTATGCAGGCCGGGGTGGCCGAGCGGTTCCAGGCGGTACAGTCGGGAACCGCGCGACCGCTACGGTCGCAGGTTCGAATCCTGTCTCGGACATGGATGTGTCTGATGTCCTTATGTTAGTTAGGTTTAAGTAGTTCTAGGTTCTAGCGGACTGATAACCTCAGAAGTTAAGTAACATAGTGGTCAGAGCCATTTGAACCGTTTCTGAAGTATACGAGTATTTACGAACAGTACAAGCAGGATTGTAGCGAACTGATCACTTAACCAAGTGCAACATGGAGTACCTGTGTAATGAGTCATTCCAGCTGCATAGCTGAGGGTAATATTTGTTAAGCATTTCGTTGCAGAAATAATGTAATACCCGCACGATAATCTCTGCTGTCATATTGTATTAGGAGCCCGCGATTGGAGTACTATGTTAGTTGAATCGGATTACTCAAGCTGAGGACAAATAAAGACAAGCGATGACGCCACAACACTATCTTTACATAAGTAGGTAGTCAGCGCTAAATTATGTGCGCCACCATTAACGTTACTGTAAGCAGTTTGACAGCATAACACCACCACAACTACTGACGACCTGAACCATTATCATCATGCAGTTGTGACTCTCAGTTGTTACAGGTTGCTGATGTTTGTCAAGAATAGCGGAAAGCGCCTCTGAAGTTCCATTTGCATTACGACTAGGACGGAGAGAATGCTAAATAACAGTAGTAGGTCACCCAGCTAAGAGAAGAGTCCACGTATTGTCTCACGTTCTTGCAGTTTCATATTAATGCAGTTCCCGATAGTTTGACACTAACGGGTTCTTCTGGCTTTCGAAATAATCATATGGCAATCATAAAAGTGTAATTGCTAGAACGCTCAACTACCTTAGTAACACCTCATTCTGGAATGAATACGACTCGGAAAGCGACGTTAATTTGACATTTTCATCCATCTCCTGACGTCTCACTGAATGAAGTCTGAAGTGCACCCACAGATGTGTTGCCTGCCGCAAGGATTCTGTGAAGTGTTGTGGCAGCTGGCAGTCATTGCTGAATACACACATGTGCTAATATCCTCACTGCTCTAGCGGAACTCGTCTTTGTTGCATTTTTTCCATACCGTAATTGGCACTATAACATAGGCTTGTTCTGCTGAAGAACTTGATGCCCACAAGTCCTTATATAAGAATCTCCTAGCGGGAGGAATACATGAAAGGAAACAGACTGTTGGACAAAATAATGGACAGCTCCCTGCCTTTGGCGTTTCCGATAGCGCCTACGATAAGAATCTGGTGTCATATTATGCTTCAGAACTCTTAACTGTTTATTTTTTTACTTCATACTAAAACAAAAGTTGTGATATGAAAAGAGGAAATGACTTATATGCTTCTCATAAACTTTAGTTTTTCGTGTTTATTTTCTCACTTCATATTAAAACAAGGGCGTTAATATGAAAAGAGGATATGAAATATACGCTTCCAAGATATAATACACTCCTGGAAATTGAAATAAGAACACCGTGAATTCATTGTTTCAGGAAGGGGAAACTTTATTGACACATTCCTGGGGTCAGATACATCACATGATCACACTGACAGAACCACAGGCACATAGGCAACAGAGCATGCACAATGTCGGCACTAGTACAGTGTATATCCACCTTTCGCAGCAATGCAGGCTGCTATTCTCCCATGGAGACGATCGTAGAGATGCTGGATGTAGTCCTGTGGAACGGCTTGCCATGCCATTGCCACCTGGCGCCTCAGTTGGACCAGCGTTCGTGCTGGACGTGCAGACCGCGTGAGACGACGCTTCATCCAGTCCCAAATATGCTCAATGGGGGACAGATCCGGAGATCTTGCTGGCCAGGGTAGTTGACTTACACCTTCTAGAGCACGTTGGGTGGCACGGGATACATGCGGACGTGCATTGTCCTGTTGGAACAGCAAGTTCCCTTGCTGGTCTAGGAATGGTAGAACGATGGGTTCGATGACGGTTTGGATGTACCGTGCACTATTCAGTGTCCCCTCGACGATCACCAGTGGTGTACGGCCAGTGTAGGAGATCGCTCCCCACACCATGATGCCGGTTGTTGGCCCTGTGTGCCTCGGTCGTATGCAGTCCTGATTGTGGCGCTCACCTGCACGACGCCAAACACGCATACGACCATCATTGGCACCAAGGCAAAAGCGACTCTCATCGCTGAAGACGACACGTCTCCATTCGTCCCTCCATTCACGCCTGTCGCGACACCACTGGAGGCGGGCTGCACGATGTTGGGGCGTGAGCGGAAGACGGCCTAACGGTGTGCGGGACCGTAGCCCAGCTTCATGGAGACGGTTGCGAATGGTCCTCGCCGATACCCCATGAGCAACAGTGTCCCTAATTTGCTGGGAAGTGGCGGTGCGGCCCCTACGGCACTGCGTAGGATCCTACGGTCTTGGCGTGCATCCGTGCGTCGCTGCGATCCGGTCCCAGGTCGACGGGCACGTGCACCTTCCGCCGACCACTGGCGACAACATCGATGTACTGTGGAGACGTCACGCCCCACGTGTTGAGCAATTCGGCGGTACGTCCACCCGGCCTCCCGCATGCCCACTATACGCCCTCGCTCAAAGTCCGTCAACTGCACATACGGTTCACGTCCACGCTGTCGCGGCATGCTACCAGTGTTAAAGACTGCGATGGAGCTCCGTATGCCACGGCAAACTGGCTGACACTGACGGCGGCGGTGCACAAATGCTGCGCAGCTAGCGCCATTCGACGGCCAACACCGCGGTTCCTGGTGTGTCCGCTGTGCCGTGCGTGTGATCATTGCTTGTACAGCCCTCTCGCAGTGTCCGGAGCAAGTATGGTGGGTCTGACACACCTGTGTCAATGTGTTCTTTTTTCCATTTCCAGGAGTGTATTTCCTTGTGTGCTATTACTGCATACATGAAAGCCCTCCAATTAAGTTTTGTACGTTGGATATATTTTGATATCATCTCGCATTCCTTTGTGAGAAGGTTTCTAATTTCTTGGGATTCAGATAGAGTGGACATTTCTTCACTGGTTAATATTCTGATGACTAATGACATGATACCCGTTGCAATTCCGCCACAGCACCTGTAAGTAGAGTCTTACGTTGGTTACTATAAGTACACGCAGGCAGTGATATCCGCTCACTGCAGTCAGAGCAAAGGTGATTTCTTTCTGTTTAGGGCGAAGCGTCTGCTGCAGTATCCACGCTCAGCCAACAAAAACAAATCGCGGCGGCATTGGGCACTGCTAATCGCTGCACTTGTCGCGAGCCTCGACAACAAGAGCGCACTGTCTCTGCTAACGATACTATGGAGTTAATACATCTTACTTAAAGTAATACGCAGGACGTGGGATGGGTAAAAATTCAGTTTGCAACTTACCATTGCATTAAAATACTTTACAGTCATATTTGATGCAGTATTTATTGTTGGTTGTATCCCTAATGATAATGGTATTGATTCAGATTGTGCGTTAACACGAAAACACGCGCACGCACGCACACACACACACACACACACACACACACACACACACACACACACACACAAGCGCGCGCGCGCGCGCGCGCGCCAAAAGCGACGTTAATTTGACGTTTTCATCCATCTCCTGACGTCTCACTGAATGAAGTCTGAAGTGCACGAACAGTTGTGTTGCCTGCCGCAAGGATTCTGTTAGGGACACATGGCAATGACCTTGTTACCTCTGCGTTAACACGAAAACACTCACACACACACACACACACACACACACACACACACACACAAGCCCGCACGCGCGCGCGCACACAAACACACACGCACATACACACACGCAAATAGCTATTGATTCCAGTGAGGATGACAACTACTGTGTGTTGAACAACACATGCATCAGTCAGTTCCTTAGCTGTCTATCTGACCCTGGAACGAATATCACACTGCCCTGCTATGATGGATGGGTCTCTGCTCCTGTAAATAAACTGTTATCTCGTTAGTTCATATATTTATATTTAAATAACGTATTTGTAATAATCACATTGGATTATTATATTCCACAGTACTTAAGAATTCACGCCCTGTCATAGATAATTGATCTGGATTCAACAGTCCGATTAAGAATGTGGTTCACCCAGTCTATCATATGATGAGAGTCGTAATCGGATATCCAAATTAAGACTGACTGGCTGAATCCGATTAGGACGATCTTGTATCGAAATCAAATTATAGAAATCGGATAATTTGAACGTCTGTATTGCAACAATGCTGCGCACATAAATTACTATGATGGAGTAACACCTAGCAACTGTCTAAGAAAAAATGAGAAATATGTCGACTAGCAGCAATGTAACGTAATTATAACCCATATTTATCTGATGGAAATATTGAATCGAACAATACACATCTATTTCAGTGGAGGGAATATACACCATATCAGTTTTGATGATGACATAATAATAATAAAAATCCTGTATGGCCGATAGGGGAAACCGTCACCCATATTGGTGGTACCAAGGAAATCAAATACTTGGGGTGAACCAAATACTAACACAACCCTGAACGGCTACTCAATCCGTTAAACCCAAAATCCAGACACATATGAATGAAAATCACCGCTACTCCGGTCACCGTCTGTTATCTCAATGAGCTTGGCTGAAAATATTTGCTTCCAAAGGGTTCGACACCCTGTGGTCCTGTCTGGTTCCGGTTTCACCCAGGCCAAACCAATGAAACTCAAGAAAACATGAACTATGCAAGCAAAGGTCACTTTACCCCAGGTGGTACACAACCTGGCCACCGATAGGCGGCAGTTGGATTTTCGCACTGTGGGGAATCCAGGTTAGCACGGCAGAGAATATCGAAGATCTCTGGTAAATTTCCCTACAAGCAGAAAACATTCATTTAAAACTAAACATCGGTACATTGATCCAAATAAGAAACCTCAATAATCTCACAAAAGAAATCGTCCGCCATAAAATTCTCATCATTGCTCTTCAAGAACCACGATTAATTGACAATTAAAACTTGCATTATGGAAACCACTGCATCTTCAAGGGCAAAATACGACGAAAGGTAGCGAAAGGCGTACCAATCTTCGGCACTGCATTTATTGAACACTGATCTTTCATCACCTCTGTCAAAGAAATCGCATCCATCAACAATTGACTTATGACTATGCTCATTCAGAGCCCCTATAAAAGATGTACACTCGAAAATATTATGAGCAAAATTCACCAAGATGACGTGAAAGTACTAATCTGAGACTTCAACTCTCTATTTGGGACAGAAAAAACATGTAGAAAAATAATTGGTACAAATTCAACACACCGAAACGCTTAGACCAACGGCACACGTCTGACTGACATTTGCCAACAATTCAACCACAAAAGAATGTCTTCCCACTTTAGGAAGTAGCCTGTTCCCAAGAAACATGTTTGGCTGCCAGGTGCAAGCTGCTTTCGTTCGCCTTTCGAGAATCGCTGAGAGCCAGATTTTTAATTCTTTTGTAGTAGAGCTATAAGCAGGCAGATACAAACGCAATAAGGGAATCGTAAGACAACGCTCGAGCAAAATGCGCCTTGCTACTTTCAGTAACCCTTAGTGTCAGAGCGAAAACCTTACGGTACTGCCAAATTCATAATGACGACATATTTTTTGTTGTTGTGAATACATAATTTTATCTATGAAATGCCATATTTTCATAATAATTTCGAACGATACAGGAAATGAAGTAAATACAGATCTTTTCGAAGTCAAAAGTCAGTAATGTCCTACTAATTCGTGTTAAAATCGGCTCAATCGTCTTACAGATACTTAATGCTTTATGAAGATGGTCAGCCGTCGTGATGTTTCTGTAGTAAGCTGAATTTATCTTGCATTAGTACAGTGAACATTTTAATTGGATTTTCCATTAGTTTACTAAACTCAACAGTAATTATCAAAGAGAAATTAATCAGCAAATGAATTTTCTTTCACGATATCTAAAACGATCTGACAATTCTAAAGTTGTTTACAAATTCTACGCCAGTAGAAATCTACTGGTTCCAACGATATCATTATACCAGAGTAGTTTTAAGAGTATTTTCGTCTAGAAATGAATTGCGTTGACGGTTGATCGATCAAGAGCGGGAAAGGTAAATCTTTACGAATACATGACGAGAGGGACAAGTGCTTGAGAGAGGACTTCTCTATCAATACAAGTGCTTGAGAGACGACTTTAATTTCAATCTCCTGGATAGTTTTGTTTCTCAAATCAAGAAGTGTGTTATCATACAGTAGCACAAGTGATGTAGTTGTGTTGCTCGATTTTCTTACGCTAAGACCGAAAGGTGTCTCAGTTGTTGGCAACAAATTCCATCTGTGTTGCACACAGCCCTTGGGGCAGAATTCGTAGCCCAAAACACACTTTTGGAGCTATCTGATGTAAAATATTATGTTCATACTACTCTTTGCTCGAGTTTATGTCTTTTGGAGTGGCTCAGCCTTTCATTTCTTCTTAGGAAGCTAACGATGAAGGCATCATAACTCGTCCCCAGTAACAGTACTGCATAGGAATGCTCAATGAGCGACCTGATGACGTTCAATAATAGTCAATCCGTTAATTTTTGTTGTTTGGAATTAGATGGTTCAAATGGCTCTGAGCACTATGGGACTAAACATCTTAGTTCATCAGTCCCCTAGAACTAAGAATTTCTTAAACCTAACTAAGGACATCACACACATCCATGCCCGCGGCAGGATTGGAACCTGCAACCAGAGCCGTCCCGCGGTTCCGGACTGTAGCCCCTAGAATTGGAATTAGAGCATGCAGTACTCCTACACCAGACTTCTGAACTTTGCCTGTTCAATGCAAATGTCGCATGATGGTAAAATGGTATTCTATCACATATATCAGTAGTCGAGACTTCCTTAATGTGGAAAATCTTTCATGCCAGAACGATCTTCGTTGAAACAAGAATATCTTTTTCTGGCGTATTTTTCCCAAAAGCAGTCGCTCCACACACAGTTCAAATCCTTCTAGCTGCCTCCTCTGCATTCACCCCTCTGTTATACCAAAAGCAAACGTTGTGTTGCTGATGTTACACCTATTTCCACTTGCGACTCAATTTTACAATGCTTAACTGTAGTTCATGATTTTCAAGTTTGCGAAATCCATTGCTTAGCTGCCAGATGATAACTAGAATTTCAAATTCGAAAATGACAGTTGAGACACACACTGACAGCGTCGCGACGCGTTCACCTGGGCGGCGCCGGATTTCAGGCGGCGGGTGGCGTCTGGCCGGTGGCCGGTAGCCGCTGCAGCGCGAGGAAACGCTCGAGCGTAAGCTGTTATGATCGCGGCGCAACCACGAGCTATTCTGCGGAATTGTTTCTGGAATACTTGTTATTGCTGGTGGGTAGAATGTTAAGCGAATTATCTTCGATGTTCAGTCAGACTCATAACTTTAGACCGACTGTGGTGAAAAAAAAAAATATACAGTTGGACGCGAACAGGCAACTATAAGTTTAGAACGCATGATGCTTGCCACTAGACCACGGGCTCACGTAGTCCGACAATCTCTCGGAAGTAGATAACACTATCTCCTGACAAGTCCGCATCTTACAATGTTGCCAGATTGTGCAGATTGCCAGACTTAAGAGTTGTCAGGGGCGGTCAGTTTATTGGCCACCTTAAGCAAATGACTCGGACTTAGTCTCTGTGGCGGCCGGCCGGCGGTCAGTTTTATTGTCTAAGACTGTACCTTACAATGCCTTTTGCAGTATTTACTGTTGATGCGATTTTGGGGGCATGATTTAACAAGAAGTTATCTTCATCAAAAGTATGTCTTTATTACATTGGTATCCTTGTCGGAGACAAAACCAAAACCGTGCAACATGTCCGGCGAAAAGCCCATCCCCTCTTCAAATTCTTTCATAATATTTACTCCAGTCATCTTAAGGTCCGAGAATTTTGTTGCAAATGAAACATTGTTCACATGAGACCAATCTATGTTTATGTAATGTGTTGTAAGGGTCAAATAGTGCACCTAATTAAGCGAATCAGTCACATATCAACTGTTGCAGCACATGTTTTATTAATAACTTCCGCAATAACAGAAGGCATTGTGCTGTTTCGTATTGCATCAGCTTGTTCTTTGACTTGTCTGCTTAGAGTAGAGGGATGGGGCATGACATTTGCCACGTTAACTTCTCCGTAATGCGCATGTAGATGTATTAATTCTTGGGCTAGTTCTCTGAAACCTTCACCGGTAACAGCATTAAAAGGTCTCATATCTTTAACACACATTGAAACACACTTCGCTGTAATACTATTTTTTATTACTGCCGGTATCCCTGAAAGAGCTGTATCTTTGTGAGGTTTCTTGCAACTGTGTTTCTTTAAATGAGTGGTTCCCGACTGGAAACACAATAATGTGGAGTAGTTTACGCGCGATAGGTACGCAGTAGACGCACAGTTTTCGTCTACAACCAACAGAAATGTATTCCATACTTGGCTTTTTAGACCTTCCAGTTTCTTCAGTGTCTTATGTCTTACTGCATTGGCTTCCTCACGCTGCATGATTACAGAGAGAGACACACCACAGATGAGAAGCCCGTACTGGTTGCAGTCTCACACGGATAATGACAAGTGTAATGTGTTTCAAGTTACGTGCTACGTATTCGTTCACGGCATCTCTGCTCGGTCACTAGGACTCGTGCGGGCAGCCTATCCATTTAGAGTGTGCTCGCCCCATCTCGTATTTTGTGCTCGCTTACTCGGTCATGCAGGACTCTAATACTGATACTGAGGAAATTCAGAGTGTTCCTCACCAGTCGCACTGGGATCCTCTTCCAGAGCATCTGCCACAAGTTTCATACTTCTACATCTGCATCTACATTTTCGTTCATCTGCTGACGTTTCTAGATTATCGTCTTTGCTCATACGACCACCACGAAAACGATTAACCTAATGTGAGACTGTAGTACGGTCCACTGTAAACTTACCACAAACTTAATTTAACACACGGTCGATTTCTGGCAGGTTTTAGCCGCATCAGGTTTCGATCTTGTTGGCGACCTCTGGTCTTCAACAGTCACAGTATCTGAGAGTCCTACAGGGCCAATTTCTGCTTCTGGGCAGTTTTATGTTAAGAGTAGACAGCAAAAAAGAAAAATTCATGCTTCTTTCTCAAGCTCCCAACTACATCAGATGTAATTATCATTGTTGTTAAACCAAACAATGTACAGTAATACTTACCTGTGCATTATTTACGAACTCCCATTTCTGAAGACACAGACATTAGGGGACAATGTGTCCAAAAGTCCTCTTATACAGAATTACAGCAGGCCATATGAAACGTCGATTCTGGAGATTAATGCAAGAACCAGTTTAACGTTTCAAAACCAGGGCCCGACTAACACAACGGTAATGGAATTCCTGTCTCATTACTACGAAGCGGGTGTGGTGAACACAGATGTGTGCAAGTCCTGTGAAGGCGTTGGTGGTCCTTATTGTGTATCCCGAAGCAAATGAAAAAGCCTATTAACGCTAGATCCACACTCCACTATTACGACAGCCGAGCTGATTGCCATTTCGCGCAACTGACCACAGTGGATGTAAAACTCAACATCTTTGATCGTATGTCCGTCCAACAACTGAATAGAAACCATTATTGAAGCTGTACTAACCCATCAGATGCAGCAATTATTGACGTTGAGTTTCGGGAACAGCCGAACTATCGGAACATCGTAATGGTGCAGATGTAAGGCCACTCTAGGGTATCTGGAAATGAACTGGTAGATGTCCTAACAAATCAGGCATCTCGACATTGAGCTAATAATTATGATAAACACCCACTCAGAGATATGCTATCCATTGTTAGAGAGCTGGTGTCATCGGACTGGCAAAAGGAATGTTCGAGGACATCTAAAAGCAAAGGCAGCCACTGTGACTAATTCATCCCACGATATCATAGTACAATTAGAAACAAACGAGCTTCATAACAGATACAGCACAGCTGATATTTAATCACTGGAGGACCAGCAATATCTCTGTCGGCTCAGTCTAAGCAAAAATCTTCTTTTGATTTTTCAGAGAAGAAGAAGATCCAAACCAAATACTTTTACAAGGTCCTCGGAACACATATCACATAAACGTCCTTGGAAGTAATCTTTGGATGCTTGGTGATCAGTTACTCTATACCTCGCTACACAGCAACGTATAAAACAGTCTAAGAGTTTATTAATGCTGCCAACATCGAGATATGTGTCCCTTCACTCCTAGTCTAATACTGTTCATAATTAGAATGTCAGGAGAAAACAAAAGCTTAATAAGCTACTACAGGATGAGTCATAAATGAGGAAAAATATGTCAAGGACCAGATGCCGCTATGCGTAACACGTGACGCACCGTTGTTAATTTCGTTCTCCTCGGTGTACTGTCTACGTAAAACAAAAACACCTGTTAACCATTGAACGAGATACCGTCGATCCTCACGATCACGACATGTCATTCACGCACAGATACATCACAAGACACACCATTGAGCTGATACGTATCTGCCAGTGTTTCAAAGATACGAGAAAGAACAAATCCCATTGTAATGTATGTGAAATTGTATCAGAACATGTGAATCACACGTTGCTGGCGGTAACAGATTGTACAGTCCCATGTTAAGGAATGTGTGTCCTGTAAGCGGAAAGAGTGGTCAACTGCGGAAGTAAAACCGCGGCGTGCATGACGTATTTACAACACCTCTGCGCTGCTCACCCTTACCAATACTCGCAGTTTCGACAACTGCAACCGCCGCGTCGCAGTGTTACTACTGTACCATGGCAAGTTTCACGAACGAGGAATACGTCGACATCCACCTCACCTACGGCCTTGCAGATGGAAGAGCCGACGTTGCAAGGCAACTGTATCACGAGAGGTTTGCTATCCGGCGCCTTACATCCTCAAAATCGTTTTCCTCTGAGTACAGGCGCCTGAGGGAGTATGGTGCATGTGTAGCACCTCCAGGATTTAGTGACTGCGGCCGACCGTCGACGTACATTGCGGGGGACGAAGAAAAAGTGTTACAAAATGTTGCGGAGGACCGGTCAATAAGAACCAGGTCTCCCGCCACTGCGGTCGGAATGTCACAATCTACTGTTATGCGAGTACTCCATAGAAACCATTACCATCCCTTTCGCATGCAGAAGGTACAATCATTATTACCGGAAGACTACCAGAGGAGGCTGGACTGCTGCAACTTTATCCTAAGGCGTCAGACCCACGACCAGCATTTTTCACGAACAATACCGTTCACCGACGAAGCCTATTTCACGAAGGAGGGTATAGTGAGTTCGCATAATTGGCACGAGTGGGCGGAAGAAGCCCCCCATAGCACAGTAATACGAGAGTACCAACAACGATGCGCTGTCTGTTGTGTCGGTATCTGGGCCGACTCCGTGAAGTTGAGATGGCTGAAAAGGCAAGCTAGACTAACGCAGACGGGCGTGAAGTACTGGAACAGGATACGTAATTAATGTTAGGAAGAAAAGTACGGAGCAGGTTTAATATTTAACTTTACTCAATCATTGTGGTACATCGATCTTGACGATACACAGGAGACTTTAAGTACAATCACTGTATGGCTAATGGCGCCTTGCTAGTTCGTAGCCATTAACTTAGCTGATGGCTATTCTGTCTCTCGGCTAATGAGAGAGAAAGGCTTCGTACATCTGGTCGGTAGCTAGGTTCTCGTACAACTGGGCGAGTGCTCTCTCGTATCACGAGACCTGCCTTGGTGGTGGCGCTAGGTCTGCGATTACACAGTGGCGACACGCGGGTCCGACATGTACTAAATGGATCGCGGCCGATTTAAGCTACCACCTAGCAAGTGTGGTGTCTGGCGGTGACACCACACTGTCAATATCTGTTGTGATACTATTGATCACCATATCACAGGGCCGCATGTGCTACCACAAAGGGTTACAGGAGAGCGGTAACTGCGTTTCCTGGATGCAACATTACCGGAATTGTAGGAAGACATTAGTTTGGCCCCTCGTATGAACCTGTGGTACATGCATGATGGTGCCCCTGCTCTCTTCAGCGGCACAGTGCGACGCCACCTGGACAATGCCTTCCCTTCGAAATGGATCGGTCGTGGAGGCCCTGTAGCATGGCCAGCGAGATCGCCAGACCTGAATCCACTGGATATATTTTTTGTGGGGCCATTTGAAATCTGTGATTTATGACAGAGAGGTTGTTACTGTCAACAGCCTTCAACGCAGAATACAACATGAATTTGATATTACGCAAAGAGATACAGACATGTTGGATCGTGTTCAGCGAACAGTTCAACTTTGCCACACACATCGTGGCTATCATTTCGAACAGTGCTTATAAACCACCACTGCAGCTTCTGGTCATGTGTATCTCTTTTAGTTTCGATTTGTACAGCTGTATTGTATTCGTTTGTATTAACTGCCACACACCTGTGCAGTTGTATTTTGTATTCAGCATCTGTGTACTCGTTTCTTAAAACTTAGTCTGGAACACAAAAACCAAATTATAAAACATGCTTGTACAGTAGTGCTACCCCCCCCCCCCCCCTCACGTTCCATTCCTTATGCCAACTAGCCACGATACATAATACCGGCCAGCATAACCAGTACGTGATAGGTGTGGGCGCTGTCATTGCTCGTAGTGTTACGCAGACTGTCGCTTTACTTCGCTTGCCTCGCCTTCTCGTGAGTGTATAGACTACCTGCAGCACTTGCATGTTGTGCCCTGTTGCCGAACTGCCCCTTGGCCAATGTCTGCGCACATTAACACTCAAAAGTCCACGTCATATTTCCAGATTTTTACCATTCAACTGCACTGTCATTTATTGACATAGGAACATGCAGAAAACGAATTTATGTTTGTAGCTCAGTGTGTTACAATTTGCACGACATATTTTCCTCATTTATGACTCACCCTGTATATTCCCACCTTTTACTAAGCAGAATTTGGACGCTAAGCCTCTGAGTATATGTCTGAATGTTTCTCTGATATGTAAGTATGAATCCTGGTGTATCTGTTCGTACAACTGTAACACCAAAATCTGGTTATTATACAGGGTGAAGTGAAATTCACGCACTAGGGCTTCGCAGCATGACTCTTGACATGCCAGTGATGAAAAACTGTCTGTCACAAAATTTCGTCCAGCGTATGCATCCGGCAGAAAAAGCACGTTAAAGAGTTGCAATCTGGCAACACTCTAACCACATGTATGGTAACTACCTCTGTTATCACCCATTAAACGTGCTGTACAGTCGCTGCAGTGGATAGAGTTTTGGGATAGCATGCAGGAGTTGGGTGAGTTTTTTATTTTGTAATTTCTTTCTGACATTTCATTCTTTAATATTCACCGTTTCTTAGGTCACATGTATCCTACATTTACAACATTTTGTAGCCCAGAACATAACAAATACGTGGTTAGATAAGTAAGAAATAGACAGTAGAAACAAATGAGCTGTCAAAGGACAGAATAACTACAAAAACAATATCAATTTCGAGATGCTGAAGATGATAGCACAGAACAATAACACAACATCTTCATGTCACTTACACTACATGTAATATGAGCACTCAGATGTCACACATTAAAATCAGTGACGATAATAATGTCCATATTAATGACTGCATGACCTTCACAACAGAATACATTGTCCTCAGAACAACAGATGCTCAAAGCCAACTCCCTGCATGGGTAAACACTGTGCAACCCGCCGGACCAAAGCTGCATCCACAGTAACAAGAGCAGCATGAACAAGTGCAACTAGTTCCTTCACATTTGTTGGAGGAGTAGAGTACACATGCTCCATTAAGTGTCCCAATAGGATGAAGAGATTTAGGTCAAGTGAAAGTGGTTTACCATAAAACTGGATTTCCACATCCGAGCCATTTTCCTGGAAATGTTCTGTCCAAATACTGTCAGACATTTATTCCAGAGTGTGAAGTTGCACCATCATGTTGGAACCATATCCTCTGCCAAACTGGAGCATCTTCCTGTGCATCAGGCAGTTGGTTTGAGAGGAATGCATGATACCTTCGTGCAGTCACCTGGTCAGGCAACGTGTAGGGGCCCAAACACCTGTCGCCCAATATTCCAGCACAGACGTTGATACCAAAGCGAACTAGTTATCCATGGTTGCGGGTAACATGTGGGTTAACCTCACACCAATGGTGGGCATCGTGCATATTGAAGACATCCTAATTGAGTGCTTCATCCGACAATATTACGGTGTTAACGAGGTCATCGTAGCCTTCCTGTTGTTGTTGGAACCATTCACAGAACTGCATCCACCGACGGCCATGTGCAGGATGCAGGTGTTACGTGAAAGCATAATGATAGCGGTGCAACCCTTGCTCGTGCAGCATACTATCGATTGCGTGTTGTGAGACACGCAGCTGCCTTGTTACGCTACGTGTACTCCACTGAGGTTCTTGGTGTATGACCTCCCCGAATAGCTTCCTCAGTAGCTGGAGTATGGAGAGTCCATAAACGAACTCCGTTATGCGATGGTGGAAGGAGAGAACCTGGCTCCCGACTCCAGATGAGGAAACACAGTTTTATCTGGTTTGCGTCGGCAAGGATATCTATCAGCATATTCACGAGCAACAACACCAGGCTGGTCATCAGATGCACCAAGGACCAGAAGCATATCCACATATTCATAATTCGTGTATGCCATACGTCCGCCACACTGGTTTAGAGGTTTACCATGAGAAAATTCGATACGTGTATGCATGTACATTGGAGTCTGTCATGGGCTCATTACTCCACTCGCAACTAGTCCCTGTCTGGTGGACAGCGAATACAGTATAAACATGCTGTCAGTCCTCCCCTCAGTTCCACCTAATGCACATTACCCCTCTGACAGATATGGTTCTGCATGATTTATCCTGATACCGCTAATTGTGAAACGTTCGGTTTCAAATTACACTGTTTCCGTATCAGTGATAGATGTTATGTTTCCACAATCCCATTGGTAGAATAGTAATAATAATAATAATGCATTGAGATACATACTAAACAGCATGTGGTTACTAGACTCAATGTTGTTAGGCCTAATTAGTGCGACCATGGTGATAACACATACAAGCAGTAACCAAATTTGGATATTATTCTCAAAGCACGTTGCTAGTCCTACTGGTAATGTAAGGCCCCAACGAAACATAATGAACCTTAACGATGAAAGAATAATACTTGGTAATAATGTATGGGACCATTGAAGGAGAGTGCAAAGAAAACAGTTTTTGCAACTAGTAGATGAAGTAGTATAAAGAAATTCAAGCCCATGACATACAAAGGGCTTCTCACCAATCTTACAGTTCTACAATTCTAGTACTTAAGTGCAAATGTTTCCTATAGGACTGGCTGCAATCGTTGTTGATGGTTAAGATGCCAGATACCGTACAACCTGGATTACATTTACCAAATGAAGAACATATGCCTCAACCCAGGATCGAACCATGGACCTCCTGCAGGCTAACCTGAAACTCTAGCCACTGCACAAACTGTACAGCACGAGCAAAAAATGCTGACAGAGGTAGTTACCATAGATGTAGTTACAGTATAGTCAGCCTGCCACTCGTTAACGTCTTTTTTCTGCCGGATGTAATCGCCGGACGAAATTTTATGAGGGACATTTTATTATCCCTGGTATGTGAGGAGTCGTGCTTGCGAAGACCGAGTGCGCGAATTTCGCTTCGGACGGTACACTGTTCTCATGTTCTTTCTAGATGGTACTTAGAGACCTCCACAAATATTCAATAAACTATTCACAGCTTTTGAAAAAATTCTTTCTGGACATAGAAAATAACATTTTACTCTTAATTTAGATACTTTGTCATTAAATATGGCTTGAATTTTGAATATTCTAAATGTGCACCAACGCCATTTATTAATTTCTTATTGTGTTACCAGCAGGATTTCTATTGCATTCCGTCCGCGTATCATGCGTTACACTATTGTATTGTTTCTTGGTGTCAGTATACCGTGGACGTAAAGTTTATGTTATGTCTGAATCTGTCCTTTGTTTAGCCTATGAAACGTCCTACCAAGGTACCATTTAAATTAATGTATACTCTGCAGTCAAAACAAACTACAGAATCATATTTCCAGTGCTGAGATGGCTATAAGGGCACTTATCGAAAGCCAACAAATAAAAAAAAATGCGAGCATAAGAAAGTTTCATCTGATAGCAAGTACAGGAAATTTGACGGAACTGTAACTGCAGGCTATGAAACATTGTGCATACGTTTCGTATTACGGCCGCAGCAGTAACAATAAGCGCAGCTTTCTTTCTTTTTGCGTCGTGGCTGCTGTCCATAACTGTCATGAACGGCCAGAGGCAGTAAATTTTATCACTGACGTGTTTATTACGGGCAAACGGTAACACACAGCCGATTGCACTGAAAACTAAGCGACGCAGTTATGGTGGAGTGTCCATCCAATCGATTGCGTCTCATATAGTCTTGTGTTGCTAAAACAGTGTAAACATTGATTCCACATGTAATTTCCATTAATAATGAATGAAATGCGCTTTGCAGCTATGTCGCCACAGGCGAGCTACTTGTGTGCACGCATCTCTCTCTCTCTCTCTCTCCCTCCCTCTCTCTCTCTCTCTCTCTATCTGCTATCTGTCTCTCTCTCTCTCTCTGACTGTTTGTGTGTGTGTGTGCGTGTGCGTGTGTGAGCGTGTGTGTGTGTGTGTGTGTTTGTGTGTGTGTGTGTGTGTGTGTGTGTGTCTGTCTGCGAACGAGCGAAAAAGAGAAGCTTGAACACATTGCTCAATATCAGAGTATAGGAATGAGTGTTTCAAGCATTAGGTTTTTGCAGTGGCAGCTACAATTGATAGCGTTGTTAGTCCGTTAGCTGACATTATTCCATTAGGTTAACGTATACACTATATGATCAAAAGGTCTCAGACGTCCCTACGTAACGCGGAACTGAGCACCAGATCTCACTAGAGGTGTGTTTTGTGTCGACGACGTGTTCACTTCTCCATTATTCTGCTTGAGTCTGATGGATCGCAGCAACAGCACTCCAAGGCAAGAAACCAGAGGGAAAATGTGTGTGACAGACGCAAGTGGAAGCGTTTAGGTTATAGCAGGTTCACTTTAAAGTAAGAAAAGTAAGAAACTTGCGAACTGAAACGCGCAGTGCAGGATCAGAAAATCACCTGGTGGCTCCATACATCACCGGTTGCCAAGGATCCGGTTCGTCAGACGTGTCCTGGCACGAATGGCAATAGCGCTTAGCCTAGCTGGCACAGTACTCCATATAAATCCTTCCTGCATGATATTATAATGTCGTTTCATGGCGAATGTGCAGTATCCTTTAGTCTAAGCAGCCGCTGAAACTGTGGCGTCCTTCATACCACCAACAGATAGAGCAGGGTAAATAGCGCAGAGAACATGATTCTCCCGAACTCAAGAGAATTGTGTCGACCGAAGATGACACACCGCAGTACGCAACGAAATGCTGCGCTCTTCCGCTACTACCGAGGAGAACCGAGCGAAGCCGAAACAGGTTGCGCCTTAGCTCGTCCGCGGCCCGCACGTCCTGCACACGTGAAGCCTGGCGCGCTATGGCTGGCCCTGGTCTAAACACTGCTCTAATGTGCCATACTGGACGGTTTTCGAAAAAAGGCACGTCTTAGCCTATGCAGCAAGCTTCATGTTTGCTCCTGAGAACAGCACCGTCAGATAATTTAGAGAGGTTACAATTATTTGGGGTGTTGAGCCGACTGCAGATATGGGAATACAGTGTCCTAACACAATCCTTTGAAACCCCGGACTTTCGGAATCAGACAGGTTCTCAGTCAGAACGTTTGGACGTCAGCTCCGTGTTGCTCGATGACTGCCTTGGGTAAGCACCGATTTACGTCACTTTTCTCTCCTGGAGTGTTACTCAAATGTTTGTGCTTTAAGATGCTGCAAGTGATTCCTACGTGACAGCTCTCACTCCTAGTACTAGGAAAGGGACTTCCGTAGTGCCAACAGTCGAATCCTTTGCATTTTAAAATGCTTAGAAATAGCCTTCAGTTCAGCAGTTTAGGCTGAATGCTGAATGCAATTAACGAGCGTTATTTGGACCCTTGAGTTTCTTCAGTATCCTACAAGCATTCATCTTAAGACCCAAAATCCGAACCTCTTGTAGGTGCCCTGTGACAGTGATTGATAGTCATTCCAGTAGTCACCGCCGTCAATGGATACTTGTGTTCCTGCAAATGCGCGTAAACGCTCTGAAATTGCACGCTGACTTCAACCCCAATTTAAATAATTGTGCTACCTCTGTGCTATGGCAGGCCGCGATATAGGTAAACAATTCCTGCTGACAGCAGTGGTGTAGGTGTTATGAACTCTGAGACAGATAGGTAATTCATACACTATTGGCCATTAAAATTGCTACACCACGAAGTTGACGTGCTACAGACGCGAAATTTAACCGACGGGAAGATGATGCTGTGTTATGCAAACGATTAGCTTTTCAGAGCATTCACACAAGGTTGGCACCGGTGGCGATACCTACAACGTGCTGACATGAGGAAAGTTTCCAACCGAATTCTCATACACAAACAGCAGCTGACCGGCGTTGCCTGGTGGAACGTTGTTGTGATGCCTCGTGTAAGGAGGAGAAATGCGTACCATCACGTTTCCGACTTTGATACAGGTCGGAGTGCAGCCTATCTCGATTGCGGTTTATCGTACCGCGACATTGCTGCTCGCGTTGATCGAGATCCAATGACTGTTAGCAGAATATGGAATCGGTGTGTTCAGGAGGGTAATACGGAACGCCGTGCTGGATCCAAATGGCCTCGTATCACTAGCAGTAGAGATGACAGGCATCTTATCCGCATGACTGTAACGGATCGTGCAGCCACGTCTCGATCCCCAAGTCAACAGATGGGGACGTTTGCAAGACAACAACCATCTGCACGAACAGTTCGACGACGTTTGCAGCAGCATGGACTATCAGCTGGGAGACCGTGGCTGAGGTTACCCTAGAGGCTGCATCACAGACAGGAGCGCCTGCGATGGTGTACTCAACGACGAACCTGGGTGCACGAATGGCACAACGTCATTTTTTCGGATGAATCCACGTTTTGTTTACAGCATCATGATGGTCGCATTCGTTTTTGGCGACATCATGGTGTACGCGCATTAGAGGCCTGTATTCGTCATCGCCATACTGGCGTATCACCCAGCGTGATTGTATGGCTACCATTGGATAAACGTCTCGGTCACCTCTTGTTCGCATTGACGGCACTTTGAACAGTGGACGTTACATTTCAGATGCGTTACGACCCGTGGTTCTACCCTTCATTCGATCCCTGCGAAACCCTACATTTCAGCAGGATAATGAGCGACCGCATGTTGCAGGTCCTGTACGGGCCTTTCTGGATACAGAAAATGTTCGACTACTGCCCTGGACAGCACATTCTTCAGATCTCTTTCCAATTGAAAACGTCTGGTCAATGGTGGCCGAGCAACTGCCTCGTCACAATACGCCAGTCACTACTCTTAATGAACTGTGGTATCGTGTTGAAGATGCATGGGCAGCTGTACCTGTGCACACCATCCAAGCTCTGTTTGACTCAATGCCCAGGCATATCAAGGCCGTTATGATGGCCAGAGATAGTGGTTTTGGGTACTGATTTCTCAGGATAAATGCACCCAAATTGCGTGAAAAGGTAATCACATGTCAGTTCTAGTATAATATATGTGTCCAATGAATACCCGTTTATCATCTGCATTTCTTGTTGGTGTAGCAATTTTAATGGTTAGTAGTGTACATACTCAGCACGACGGTATGAATGGACTGACGGCTTTCAGGCTAAGTAGAAGGAGCACTGGCGCTCCAGCGAGAATAGATGGAGCGAGCAGAGCAGGAGAAAAAAGCAAAGTTCGGGACGACGGAAGACGCGGCCAGTACAGCCTCTTCACGACTGCACTACGAAGCGGTGATTCTAGAAATGGCCTATCGACAAGGAACTTCCGTCTTTCGTCTGGCACCTCATTGCCTGAAGTGGAATTGTCTTCAGTGATGAGGGCCACATCGCTTTGAACCTCGATGACGAGTGGAGACTTGTCTCGACAGTCCCCATACCGCGGTGTAATACCGACCTATCCCATACGGCTTGACAGCCAAGACTGATTTGCTGAGATGCCACTTGTTTTCACGGCAGGACAGCTTTGGTACGAACCCCTTATAGTACAGCGAAACGTCAACAATATTGTAGACACTGTTTTATTGCCTTCATAGCAAGCCATCATAGGCTTACACATCATGAAGAGAACGCACGCCCGCACATGGCGGCGGTTGCCACTCTTTGTCTTCGTGCTTGTCAAACTATTCGTTGTCCATCAATGCCCCTAGATGTTTCTCCAATGAGAACCTTCGGTGTATTATGGCAGGACCATCCAACCATCTCGGAACTTTGACCACCTAACGCGGTAATTGGACACAGTTTCGAACGATATCGCTGAGAAGGATATCAATCTGTGCCAAACCAAAGAACTGCTTGTAGAAGAGCCAGAGGTGAACCAGCGTGTTACTGACTTGCTAAATTTGTGAATTATCTTCTGTTGCATATATCATACATTGTTTCTGAAACTGTCATAATTTGCTTGTCTGCGCATTTACATCACACCTACTGCTTTCCACCCGATTTGAATGTTTCCTTAATGATGCATCGTTTTTTCTTCTTTCTTGTCTTACAGTGTATTTCAAAATTGTGGCTGCTTTCAGTGAACTGCTATTGACCTCCGTGTGTCGTAAATACGGTTTCAGCTCCGTGTCAGCTTCTCTGTCTGCCACCTCTGGAGCATGGTCTGATGACGGTCTAAAACATATTGAAACCGCTCACCGTTTTTAAGTAAGTGTGTTTATGCAATCGAGATTGCTTTTTAAATTTTATTAAATATTGGCTTGTACCACTGTAAGATAAGTAATCAAAGGGAGAAGCGATTGCACTCATGAACGTAGATTCTCTTGAACTTCAATTTCGTGATGCTGTCCATGGTGCAATGCTCTCTTCAAATGAAGTTTTACAAGTGACCGTTGATATAGTTTTGGGAGAACAATCGGCAGTAATGGCTACCAAAGAAAAGGGGTAGAGTGAAACATCGTTAGGGCAAAATAGCGAAAGTTACTGTTAAGTGTTTCTCACGTGGTAGTGTAGGGCACACTTATAGGGATTTCTGAAATAATATCAAGTGCAAAACATGTGTCAAATCAGGGTACTTAGTGCAAGACTGCCGACTTGACAAAAGAATTCGTAAAGTCATAGACTCCAAAGCTAGTCAGATGCGAAAGTTGCCATTTTTGAGGACGCAGAGCTCCTTGCAAGAAAGACAAACTAATTGTGTATATCCCACGCCATAGACCAGCGAGAATGGTTACAGAATGTGCCAAAACGTGGCATTATCTAAGAAAAATTAGAAGCAGGGAAACGACTGACAAGCAGAACATTACAGTTATACTGTGAAAAGCGAAAGAGCATTAATAATTTATTGCAAAAGTAGAAAGGAGCTTGTGGAACATAATTGCCCACAGAGTAGAGAAAGCTTTTCGAAATTGCTTCTGGAGAATGGAGTACACATTAGCTTGTTTAATATGAAGTATCTGCGAAACCAGGTAGGGTATACACCTGAAGAAAGTATAAAAATTAATGGTATAAGAAGTAGAGTCATACATGCTAATGGGACGGCAGTTTTAGATCAAGGAAGAAATCGTGAATTAAGATTGATACGTAAGTTTCATCTGATAGGAGTAGCATTGGATATTCCCTACGCCAGTTTAAATTGTTAAGATTTCCTTATGAAGCACGGTGTAGTAACTGATCACGGCAAGCGAGTGCTTTGGAACTAGGGTAGGCCCGTGAAAGTGTGTAAGGAGATGGAAGCGCTGGGCAAAAGCACACTGCGGGAGCGTATTAGTAAGACACAATCAGATTTTGAAATTGCAAAGAGCGATGTAGTATAGAGTTCATTGTTCTCTCAATCTTTCGGAGATGACAGTAAACGAAAGTATGCCAAAGAAATGGCGAAGTAAACCAGGTACCGATAAACAGACGTATCGCCGACGAGAAAAGCGAGGCACAGAGCCTAATACATACCAAGTGACTAAAATAAAAATATTCCCTAGTGAGGAGAGGTTCTTTAGTCTAACGGTTACATATTGTAGCCTAACAGAAGGCATTGTGAAACAAGGTTTGCTGGTGGATCTGTACGTATGAGGGGCACTGGTGAAAGTAATAAAAAGCTCATGTGTAGTTATTGCTCTAAATATGTGAGAGGAGGCAGTTTCTATGGAAATGCCTCGTGTTAAGGTGGAAAACGTTCCACAGTTTAGCACAAGTTCGAAGCAGACCGTACGCAAGGTAGGAAAGATTTCGAATCGGGAGCAATCGAGTATCATTTTATTAAAAGAGAATTTATAATTAGAAAACTCATATGCCCTAGAAAAACAGTCCAGAATGAAAGTATGTTTTGCGTATAATACACTATGTGATCAAAAGTATTCGAACTCCTGGCTGAAAGTGACTTACAAGATCGTGGTGCACTTCATCGGTAAAGCTGGAATCCTATATGGTGTTGGCCCACCCTTAGCCTTGATGACAACTTCCACTCTCGCAGGCAGACGTTCAAGTGAGGTTTCTTGCGGAATGACAGCCCACTCTTCACGGAGTGCTGCACTGAGGAGAGGTATCGATGTCGGTCGGTGAGGTCTGGCACGAAGTCCGCGATCCAAAACATCCCAAAGGTGTCATATAGGATTCAGGTCAGCGCTCTGTGCATGTCAGTCCATTACAGGGATGTTATTGTCGTGTAACCACTCCGTCACAGGCCGTGAATATTGAACAGATGCTCCATTGTGCTGAAAGACGCAATCGCCATCCCCGAATTCCTCTTCAACAGTGGGAAGCAAGAAGGTTTTAAAACATCAATGTAGGCCTATGCTGAGATACTGCTACGCAAAGCAACAAGGAGTGCAAGCCCCCTCCATGAAAAACACGACCACAATATACGCTAGCTCTCCTTGTAGATAACGGTGAGATGACTGTCACAGACCTGGAACACCTCGGCAGATACATGACTGAAAATACTAGTAGTACCGATGAGAATGTACAGGACTTAGATGTTATTACAGTTGTTGATGAACGGTTAATACACTTGTTTTCGATGAACACTTACTGAGAAATGGCATATGAGATATCAATTTCTTGTACAGTATATGTGGAGAAAGGAACATTGGATCTTCATATAGTTTATCCAATGCAAGTTGTTAAGCACTTTCGTTTAACTCGGGATGTCTTTAAGTACAAGAAGTTCCCAACTGCTCTCACAGAACAGTAGGCATACTATTCATTATGCATAACTGCTGTTGATGCATTTATGTCTAGCCATATCTTTTGTATGAATCTTCCATTGGTAGCAAATTAACTGTTTAATTTGTGCGGAGTAATACCCATACCTTTCGAAATCGACGTAAGTCAAAATTTACTCATGTCCTTCCAACTACAGAAACATTATTTGAGAGCTGACAAATCCAAACGGCTATATGCAAAACTGAGTAACGAAAAAATATCTTGTAAAGAGATAGATCGCGTTCGCAATAGTTATAAGTATTAGTTTGTTTAATGTCCATGTATGATTGTTAAACATGCCCGGCTTGGTTGCTGCAACAAGTAAGGTAAATTCCCGAGGATTATAATAACAAATCTGCGAAATTAAATGCTGTTACACATCCAAAACAACTTTACAAATTTGAAAATTCTCACAAACGTATTCATAAGACATACAAACTTAGTAATGGTGTCATTTGAAGGAAAATAGATCAACTTTTGAGTATTTGATAAGACATCTGGTATTTTCTAAATGTGCGCTTTCCACATAAGTGGAGGGACCGAGGTACGCAAGCTGTGTGACCCCAAGTGTCTGACATTTCTTTATGTGTTGTTTTTGGAAACATCAAAGGTACCTTATTTATTGCAACCTTACCACCTTCTCCATCAGAGATCAGAGCTGAAATATACCTCGCAACTGAACAAATTACGCCTGACGTGCTACAGAGACTTTGGCAGACAATAGACATCAGGTGGAATGAGTGCCACGTAACCTGTTTAGATATATGATAAAACTTCGCTTATTTTTCTATAATGTGACACCAAAACCATGTCTGTAGGATAAATCTATAAATCAACATGACTTTCCGAAGTTGTTAAGTCCTTTACGATCAACTTTATATTTGGATCCCATTGAGATAGGACCAATGGTTATTCATTGCTATGAGAAAAGAAGGCTGTAAAATTCTGCGTCAAGACAAGAGGCAGAGATTTATGAGCCAAAGGTGCACGGAAACTGACACTTTGTGGCAAATGTAAGGAATGTGGAACACATTAATAATAATTAATGTGGCTGACAGATTTAAGCATGGAGAAGGATTGCTGTATTATAAACAAGAAAGAGAGAGACACTTATGTGCTTAAGCGAGACATGCTGGTGAAACATGAAATACAACATTTAGTTGACCTTGAATTATCAGGCCATAAAGTAGGAGAATCAGAAAAACAAAAGGTAGCTTTCCAAGAGCAGAAAAGTTTCTTAGAAATGTCCTGGTATCATTGATTGTTCTTCTCTTGCCTAGGAGTTGTAATACTTACCATTACGGTTTGGTGGTTTTATGCAGATACTGCAAAGGTTTTAGAGACTGTTTTAAGGATGTATGGAAAGGCATAGGCCTTGAGTGATGTGTCAGAGTGCGTGTAAGGACGACTCTAGTAAACACATGAGAGAGGTCGGAGATGACAGACATTCGTAGAAAAAGGTCCATTCGTCCAAGCAGAGGAAGTACTGGAGAGCCTGAAAACAGCTCCATTACATTTGAACACTATGAGGAAAGAGCCATGTTACGAATGGCAGCTCGATGTGAAACCAGTCATAACGGAAGGCACTGCCAAACTCCCTAAGTATATCAGAAATTACTATTTTGAATCGCGTGGGGGAAAAAGTATACAGTAATATTGTAAAGATATGTGTCCTTTTTCAAATTTATTATTATAATCGAGATAGGATATTTCTGTATAACTGTGTACTATATATGTACAAGTAATGTGAAGAAAAATAAATCAATATATGTTAATGTGTATATTTACATGTAAGATGGAGAAAACGGAGACAACAACATTTTCTTCTTATGTATACACTGATGAGCCATAACATTATGGCCACTGCCCACCGTGAGGTTGTATGCTGCCTCGTGGCGGTGAGGGCAAATGATGTGGTAAGAGACAAATGGGCAATCATTCTAGCGACGATAAATGGCGCTGATGAGGAAATCCGCCAACTCTTAAGCCATACTGTTAAGGCGCAGCGCCTGGAAGCGTTTACCTCTAACAAGGCGAGGTTGGTCCGCTGTTCGCGTGCTACTGTCGTGAGCATCTGTGGGAAGTGGCTGAAGAATGCAGAAACCACGAGTAGGCGACAAGAAATTGGACGTCCGTACCTCATCACAGAATACGGGGGTCAGAGGCTTTCCAACGCTCTAAAGCAGGGGGGAGGCCGATCTGTGACAGATCTGATGACAGAGTACAGAGGTGGCATAACTACAAGTGTTTTGGAACACACAGTTCAGCGCACAGTGTTGAACATGGTGTTCCGCATCGTAGGACCCCTACTTTTTCCTATGTTAACCCAGTTATGATTACAGTGGGCACGGTATCATCGAGAGTG
Organism: Schistocerca serialis cubense; assembly: GCF_023864345.2. Lineage (NCBI taxonomy): Eukaryota > Metazoa > Arthropoda > Insecta > Orthoptera > Acrididae > Schistocerca > Schistocerca serialis. The sequence goes on along the minus strand of NC_064638.1, from coordinate 195,351,047 downwards.
GACCGTGGATCAATGGAGTCGTGTCACGTGGTCAGATTAATGGCATTCATGCCCGGTGAAAGGTTGCTGGGAATATGTAGCGCATCATGGACGCCGACTGGTGGGAGCAGTATTATGTCATGGCGGACGCTCACCTGGGCTTCCACGGGATCTGCGTCAGTAATCGAAGGCACCATGACAATTGTGGACTCCCTGAACCTTATTATCCCCTATGCTTGATATCTTCTACAACAGCGGTGGTATCTTCCAGCCGGATAACTGTCCGTGTCAAAAGGCCAGAATCGTGAGCAATGGTTTCAGGAGCACAATAATGAACTCCGTTGATGTCTTGGTCATCAAATTCGATGAAACACAGCTGTGACTTAACTGGGCTCCTGATGCGCTCCTACAAACCATGTCACAAACTTGTGGAAATCTATCAAGTACTTGTCGGCTCTATGGAATGCTGAATCACCACTAAATTCCGTTCCCGAGATAGACCAACACGCTTTTATGTAGGCGGTCATAATGTTTTGGCTCGTCAATGTATGTTTCTATAATGTGGAAAATCTTTCTTTTGACCTATGATTTATATTGTTGTTTCGATGTGTAAGTAAATGCACTGAAAAATGAAACAATGTTTTACTCTAGTGTTTACATGTGCGTGTGAAGGTGAAGTGAAAGATGACCTTCACAAGGTACAAAAGCCTAAAGAGGATTAAAGTGATTGTCCAAGAATGCATGTAGTTTAATTTTTAGGATTAATATGATTTAACGACAACGGAAGCCAGAGTGCAAATTTGTGACCGTCAACAATTCCTCACACGGTGAGAGATGTCATGAACTGGCGACTTGTTATGCTTAAGGCCCTTGGAAGCTAGTGACGACACTTCCACGAAGAGCAGGGAAAAGTGATAGGTTTTAGATTACAAGAGGTAAACAGTAACGGCAGAAGCCTGCGAAGTTGCAGACAGACCGAGCAGCTATACAAGCGTAGAAGTATCACTTCAAGGAATTAACTGGTAAGTTCATACAATGAATAGACACAGGTGTAAGGTGTCACAGTCGACCAGGGTTTCCCAGTCTGTGTTACGTGGAACACTGTTGTTGCGTGGAAAGTGAATAAGTGCTCCGTGAGAAATTAGTACTAACGTAACGTTCTGTTGCGACATTCTGATGACGCTTATTATTCCTTTAAAATTTCATTATTATTTCTCTGTTGTTAATTATGATTTTAAATAGAAGTAATCACTGAATAAAGTAAGTTATTATTTTTTCTTCAAAATTTTACTTATATCCGAAATAAAGTAGATGTTCCAACAAAGTACCAGGACTCTGAAAGTTTTTCGTCACTTTGGGAACCACTGTAGTAGACAACGGTCACAAATAGGCACGACTTATCATAGGCAGCGTGGTTGATATTTGGCCCTGAGAATAGTAATGCAGTGGATTCATATAGGTTACACTGAGATGGGAAATGAGTAAAAAATTGCGGTCCTCATTTACGAGAGGCCTCAGGGCAGAACAAAGAGACGTAAAATACTATTAACATCTCATGATCAGGGATCACAGCCAAGCAGAAATTTTAAAGGACATCATATTCGCCATTAATTCTAGAAATTATTTGCATCAAAACTGCAGTTTCTGAATTTGGGATGTTATCAAGTGGTACTGCAAATGCTAAGAAAATACAAAAAGTTAAGCACAGGTTGTACATTCACGATTGCACAAACAATCCGTGTAGACGGATTAAATAACAAAATCGCGAAAACATCACTTACATTTTGCTTCAGCACTGTCAAACTTTAGAATCGTCCTATATATATCATGTCACCGTGAAAACTAAGTTCGTTCACTCTAAAAATACAGTGACGTCAAACGAGTGCGAAGTTCTGTACATCGTGAAATAATGTAATTTACGTGAACTGTCACCAGTATTAACGTTCTACACATAAATTCCTATAATTCTCTGTTCTAACACACTGTTTCCATGTGAGCCTAGGTCTTTGGAGAGAAAATACAAAATGGTTCAAATGGCTCTGAGCCATATGGAACTTAACTTCTGAGGTCATCAGTCCCCTAGAACTTAGAATAACTTAAACCTAACTAACCTAAGGACATCACACACATCCATGCCCGAGGCAGATTCGAACCTGCGACCGTAGCGGTCGCGCGGTTCCAGACTGAAGCGCCTAGAACCGCTCGGCCACTCCGGTCGACCGAGAAAATACATCCACAAGTCATATTGTCTGTGCACTTATCAGAGTTAGTGCATTACAGTATAACGATAGTAAGCTTCACATCATAATGCCATTTTACATCTGTTGACAACATGCAGCTTTGAATGTGATGACATAGTCGTGAGGTACAAGGGGACAGAAAACGAAGATTTATTTATAACGGGCTAGTTATAATCTGAATTCATCCCTTTCTGTATTGAATCTATTCATGAACGTAAGTTATGAAAAAAGAATGAAAAGTAAAGAAACTCCTCAAAACATGCTATAAATAGAACCAAAAAACTGCAGTATTCTCCAGTAACCTAGATAAAAGCAAATTCAGTAAAACATAATCAGATAGTAGTTTCAAATTCTATCAGTCGACGTGGCGGATTTCATAAGGCATTTTGGACATACTCCATTCACAAGTCGTTTGTTTCTCCTTTCGTTCTCAAGTTTCGTATACAGACAAAAATTTACGGTAATGTATTCACAGTTCCCTTAAATGGTTTAATGAGCCCCACATGAATAATGGAAGTTTTTTCGCAATCTGTACCTTAACACTGACAATTGATGTCATTTCTACCTCTTGGTGCCATCCATGGTATCGAGTCAGGAATTTCTTTGTTTTGTCCCTGAGTGTATATCGATTTGTCACCAGTACCCATTGGCCAATCCTGCATTGTGGCAGCCCCCACATGAATTGTCCTATCTGCTCCTAATGATTTCGTATTCGGGCGTTTCACTTACTGCCAAATGTCACGCAAACATCTCGCGAAAATTTTCTCCGATTCAGTGTCACTTACGAGTTTGGTTTTATCACTTAGTAGGCGAAGTCGTTTTTTGCTATATATTACCCCGTACAGCGGTCAAATGGCTTAGGTAAACATACCAGTTGTGATTATTATTGACATAATAGCTAAGCATGTTCGAAATAGTGCGATGAACTCTCATGTGTCTCTCTTGTTTGAGGGTGAATGTGGCATGTCGACAGTTTATGAATTCGAAGCAGTAGACACAATTGCTTCATCAGATCGAACATAAAACTACCCTGATCTGTGATTAGAGTATCCGGAACGCCAAACGTAAGCAGCCAGTTATTCACCATTGATTTGGTAACTGTGCTCATTTTTTGGAGAGAGATTGCAGTCATCACAATATATCATCGAGTATGCTCTGTTGTGGTCGTTATGTGCCAATTTCCTAATGGCGTCCTAGTGAACGGGCCTAAAGTATCTATTCCTATCATATAATTTGAAATGATTGAGACGCTTCTGGTATTGGAATTTGTTGGTTGCTAAGATCATCCTACTGCGCATGCAGTACACGGCTACTAACATATTGTTCGGCGTTTCAGTTCCCGTCTACCTCCAAAATTTCTTGGCAACCAGTTTATCAGTTGCTTCCTGCTCACAATGGTTCAAATGGCTCAGAGCTCTATGGGTCTTAACATCTGAGGTCATCAGTCCCCAAGAATGTAGAACTACTTAAACCTAACGAACCTAAGAACATCATACATATCCATGCCCGAGGCAGGATTCGAACCTGCGACTGTAGCGGTCTAGCGGTTCCAGACTGAAGCTCCTAGAACCGCTCGGCCACACCAGCCGGCTGCTCACAATGGCCTATCAACAGATGGTCATGTGCTTGTTTTGCAAATTGCTTCCTGGAATGCTGCGGGCACTACCAGTCATGGTCCACACTTTGTTTTGTGCAAAATAAGCCATCAAGCATGGCAAACTGTGATTGAGACTTCAATATCTGACTGTCACCGTCAGCTACCTGTGTCTTTCGCAACTCAGTAAAATTTTTGTACAGTGCTTGCAGTTTTCTTACTCAACCAATTCCTTGGCTTGTGCACAATTTTGCAAACAGACTCATTCAATCGTACGGCCCACCTAGTCAATCTGCCGGATGTATCCGTCAGCCTTAGTCAACAATTTTAACCTGATGTGATCCATCACTGTTTTAATCTCTTGACCATATAAATAACAGTGGAAGTAAGAAATACCATAGATGATTGCCAACATTTCCTTCAACGTCATGGAACAATTTCGCTTTGCTTCGTTCCATTGACGGGATGCATATGCTACAGGACGTTCTCTGTAATCCATACTCTAAGGACCCAACCAACATCCATACTGCTTGCATTTCAAGACAAAATGAATTCTTTTTCCAAGTTTAAAATCATCAAAACTGGATCTGATGTTAACACTTGTTTCAAAGTATTGAACGCTGTGTGACATTTGGTAGACCATTCAAGTGATGCTTTTTTACGAAACAATTTGTTCAAAGTTTCGGCAATTTGAGCAAAGTTCTTTAAAAATTTAGGAAAATGGTTATAGGGACCCATAAAAGATTGCAAATATTTGGCTATCTGTTGTGATGAGAAGTTCTGAAATACTGAAATTACCACCTATCTATCCTCACTTCTCACATGTTAATTTACCTCCGATGCTGCAGTGCGACATGTATAAATGCTAAGCATCAGGCTACATCCTGTGTGAGCGACAGAATCCACCGACAGCGCACGATAGCTTCAAGTGAAAAAAAAAAAAAAAAAACGACCACAATTATAACTACGGAATTGCCGTATGTTGGCGTCATCCATACCATTGCTCGTCAGTAGCTACAGCTGGCCACATTTGAATCCAAATGTGTTTCAGACTTATCACTACAGCACACGCGACAGTGGCGGTGACAACTGTGAGTCTTCTCGGCGAAGTGCTGGAGCACACACACTGGCTGCTATGAAATACATATAATTCGATTTTAAAAAGACAATTGAGTAAAAAAAAATATTTCTCTGCAGCTTTCAACTTGATAAAAGACTGAATTTCTTTTCCTTATCCACAATAGTTAATGTGCTACATGAAACTATGTAAGTGACCGCACAAAATTTTCAAGAGTTTGCAGAACTACTTCACAGGTAACCAGAGTTTTTACCAGAATATTCTCTTTACTTTCGACAAGTGACTCGTACATCGGGCTTCTCACCTGACACCAGAAGCTGCGAGTGTCAGATCAGTTGAACCTGCTGCCCTGGGAACAAGGAGAAATGCTTGCCTTCGCAAATCGTTGCCTTTGCCCTCTTACAAGATCGCTGCTAAGCTACGAAGGTGGCTGGGTGCTTCTCAATGGCTCTCATAAGAGCGTTACGAGTACTTAGTATTCCGTTTCCTACGACATGGGATTCATACTATAATAGTATATACGGTGAAACAGTGAGGGTCATCCAGCACTAATTGTCGAAAAATAAGGGACATGTGAAGTGGACGGATTTCAAGGTCTGATTATTCTGTGAGTGGAAGGGTCGTAACTAGAATCTTCGTGCTCCTTTCGTCTCAGTGCTGTGAGTGACAACACCGTCATATGTGACCGATAAAGCGCCTGTTGAAGGCTACTCTTCCACGGGTGCTGTAACTGTCTTATGTAAGTTTGTACAGTTCTTTGTCCTCGTTAGTCGTTCTGATGTGGTGACATTTGTGACTGTTCTTAAATATCGGCACAGTCATGGAAACATGGTATGCGCCAGATCTGATCCTACACAACGTGCTGGATTCCCTACAGATAGTGTTTGATCTGCTGTAAAGCAAAGTAATATTACTCAGCATGGGTAATTAGCGGTGTACATCAACCGATAGGCGAAGTCTTACACCCATTTAGCATGAATACTATCAATCTATGCGAGGAATAATACAGTTCTAGCCACTAAAACTTCAACACAATGTAGTCTTCATGTAAAAAACAAGAAATATGGACTAACTGTACTGCAAAATTGGATATGCAAATGATTGATATAAAGTAAGCAGGACTAACGCCATCTTGGTTCTTCACATAAGGAAAGATATTGCAGGGTGTTTCTCACTAAGAAGCGGCATTTTAATGTTGATAGCTTGTTAGGAGATGATGTCATGCCTCGTGCAAAGAGAAGAAACTGCTATTAGCGGATGTAGAAATTTAACAGCGGCAAGATCGTGTGCTATTGATACTTTGGTTTATAATCCCGCGATGTTGCTGTTCGTGTTTATCAGAATCTCGGGACTAGTGGACGGATATAAGCTCAGCCGAAATTTTTGCGAAGAACTTAACGGGGTTCTGAAAAGATAGGCTATACACGTTTGGCGGTGGCGTGTTTGTTGCTGTTAGAAGTAGTTTAACTTGTCGCGAAATTTAAGTAGATACTTTCTGTGAGTTAGTATGGGCAGAGATCATTGTTGGCAGCCGGAATAAAATAATAATTGGATCCTTTTACCGACCTCCCAGTTCAGATGGTACAGTTGCTGAAAGGTTCAAAGAAAACTTCAGTTTGATTTCAAACACGTACCAGACTCATACGATAATAGTTGTTGGTGACTTTAATTTACCATCCATATGTTGGAGAAAATACAAGTTTAATTCCGGAGATACGCATAAAATATCATCCGTAAATGTGCTAAACGCATTCTCTGAAAATTATTTCGAGCAGTTAGTTCATGAGCCTACTCAAATAGTAAACGGTTGTGAAAACTCACTTGACCTCTTAGCAACAAATAATCCTGAGTTAATAACCACCATCAAAACAGATATAGGGATTAGTAAACACAGGGTTGTCGTAGCGATATTGAATATTGTAATCCAGAAATCCTCGAAAAATAAGAGAAAAATATACCTATTCAATAAAAAAAAGATAAAAATTCACTTGACGCCTTTCTGAGAGACATCTTCTTCATTTCAAATTAATAATATAAGTGCAGACCAGATGTGGCTTAAATTCAAAGAAATAGTATCGGCAGCAATTGAGAGGTTTATACCAAATAAACTAACAAACGACGGAGCTGATCCTCCTTGGTACACAACGAGTTAGAAGACTGTTGCAGAAACAAAGAAACAAACATGCCAAATTTAAACAGCCGCAAATCCCCAAGATTGGCGATCCTTTACAGAAGCTCGAAACTTAGCGCTGAGTTCAATGCGAGACGCTCATAACAGTTTCCACAACGAAACTTTGTCTCGAAAGCTGGCAGATAATCCAAAGAGGTTCTGGTCGTATGTGAAGTACGTTAGCGGCAAGAAACAATCAATGCTTCTCTGCGCGTTAACAACGGGGATACTATCGAAGACAGTGCTGCCAAAGCAGATTTACTAAACACAGCCTTCCGAGTGCCTTCACAACAGAAGATGAAGTAAATATTCCAGAATTCGAATCGAGAACAGATGCTAACATGAGTAGCGTACAAGTAAATATCCTCGGAGTAGTGAAGCAACTCAATTCACTTAATAAAATCAAGTCTTCTGGTCCAGACTGTATACCAATTAGGTTCCTTTCAGTGTATGCTGATGCATTAGCTCCATACTTAAAATTCATATACAACCGTTCGCTCGACGAAAGATCCATACCCAAAGACAGGTAAGTTGCACAGGTCACAGCAATATTCAAGAAAGGTAGTAGGAGAAATCCACTAAATTACAGGCCCATATCGTTAATGTCGATATGCAGCAGGATTTTAGAACATTATGAATTACCTCGAAGGAAACGGTCTACTGACACACAGTCAACATGGGTTTCGGAAACATCAAACAAAGTTCCTGTGAAACACAACTAGCTCTTTATTCACATGAAGTGCTGAGTGCTATTGACAAAGGATTTCAGATTGATTCCGTATTCCTGGATTTCCGGAAGGCTTTTGACACTGTACCACAGAAGCGGCTCGTAGTAAAATTGCGTGCGTAAGGAATATCGTCTCTGTTATGTGACTGGATTTCCGATTTCCTGTCAGAGAGATGACAGTTCGTAGTATTTGACGGAAAGTCATCGAGTAAAACAGAAGTTATTTCAGGCGTTCCTCAAAGTAGTGTTATAGGTCCTTTGCTGTTCCTTATATATATAAAAGATTTGGGAGACAATCTGAGCGGCCTTCTTCGGTTGTTTGAAGATGACGGTGTCGATTATCGACTAATAATGTCATCAGAAGACCAAAACAAACTGCAAAACGATTTAGAAAAGATATCAGAATGGTGCGAAAAGTGACAGTTGACCCTAAGTAACGAAAAGTGTGAGGTCATCCACATGAGTACTAAAAGGAACTCGTTAAACTGCGGTTACACGTTAAATCAGTCTAATGTAAAAGCCGTAAATTCAGCTAAATACCTAGGTATTACAATTACGATCAACTTAAATTGGCAAGAACACAGAAAATGTTGCGGGGAAGGCTAACCAAAGCCTGCGTTTTATTGGTAGGACACTTAGAAAACGTAACAGACCTACTAAAGAGACTGCCTACACTTCGCTTGTCCGCCCTCTTTTAGAATAGTGCTGCGCGGTGTGGGATCCTTACCAGGTAGGACTGACGGAGTGCATCTAAAAACTTCAAAGAAAGGCAGCACGTTTTGTATTATCTCGAAATATGGGAGAGAGTGTCGCAGAAATGATACGGGATTTGGGCTGGAAATCATTACAAGAAAGGCGTTTTTCGCTGCAACGGAATCTTCTCACGAAATTTACGAGGTTCCGGGCTAGCAGTGTATTTAACACCAAATTCTTCTCGAATCTTCATATGGAAATGATGCTCTAAGCCCCCCCCCCCTTTCTAACTCCGACTTTTGCTGTTGCACATGGATTAAGAAGAAACGCGAACTGACTGTAATCGACCCTGCAAGTGGAGTAGAAAAGAGTTCGGCACCTGCAATAATTTAATAGGATAGAAATTAAGGAAAGTTTCGCTAACGTAGTGAGAAATGAAAGGGTTGCTCTACCGATTAACAGAATGAAAATTCTGTCCAAAGTAACAATTTGATTTATTATGACTAAACTCAAATAGTAAACAAAACTCATTAAACATTTACAATACGTCAAATTGGATACTCAAATAAATGCCGTGAGGGTGAGGTTGTCCATAAACAAGATTGTGACGTTTATGACCAAGTGGTATGTGGAGCCAGTTCCTTGCAACTCAAATCTTAAGAGAAACACCCAGCCAACCCAACATTAATTGCTGCTACAGTAGTGAGAACTCAAACAATGAACATCCAAGACAGAACCACGTATGAAAAGAAGGGAACAGGCGCGCTCTGCTGAGCTCTGATTATCACAGTGCCAATTCACTAATCTGCCGATGCTGCGTACATACATTACCAAGCTGTCCTCTTAACTGCAAGGACACAATCTGGCTTACCGGAAGCGATGGTTGGTTGCTCCGACGTCCCGTCGGGTGATGATAATGTCGCGAATATAGCCCGAAACAAATTATCCTGGTCTGGTTGTTAAAGACTAAAGACTTCAGATCAATGCAAATGCGCCTCTGAGGGCGACGAAAAAGGCTCACCACACAATCACTGACGGTACAGTGATTGATTTTAACAAGCGAAGTCACACAGTAACTCTGATACAGTCAACTTTAGCCAAAACTGCACAAGACAGACAACATAGGCCGCTTATACGCAGAACGCTCAATTGCCAACTGTACTTGGAAAGTTACATTGAAGTCGAAACTTCATCAACTTCGTTAAACAGTTACAATCAAATAAAAGTATAATAGACAGCCAACCGGAGGCAGGCTGTCCAGAGCAGCGAGAGCTGAGTCTTGTAACCTACTCCGAGCGAAAGGCGAGAGCCGACTCTCTCAAGAGCACCTGTACAAACCGAACACAGAACATTCCCGCCCCCACGACAGTGGCCGTGGTTAAACGTTCCAATCAGCAACTCGAAAACCGGCGGAAAATTCCACTTATTGCCGAAGCACTACCTTTCCACCAATGGAGATTCTTGGCATGGGTGACGAGAGACGTTGCGTGGGAAGTCCGCGTGTGAAGGAATAGCAACTTTTCACCGCATGCAATCAGAGAGGAAAATCAAACTACTCAGAGTAAGATAGAAATATGAGAGGGGGCTCATGCCACCTCTAAAATTCCAATCACCAACTTTCTCATCCAAATGCGAAAATATTTTGTTGACACCCATCTACATTGGGTGGAACGATCACCACGATGAAGTAAGGGAAATTAGAGCTCGTACAGAAAGATATACACTCCTGGAAATGGAAAAAAGAACACATTGACACCGGTGTGTCAGACCCACCATACTTGCTCCGGACACTGCGAGAGGGCTGTACAAGCAATGATCACACGCACGGCACAGCGGACACACCAGGAACCGCGGTGTTGGCCGTCGAATGGCGCTAGCTGCGCAGCATTTGTGCACCGCCGCCGTCAGTGTCAGCCAGTTTGCCGTGGCATACGGAGCTCCATCGCAGTCTTTAACACTGGTAGCATGCCGCGACAGCGTGGACGTGAACCGTATGTGCAGTTGACGGACTTTGAGCGAGGGCGTATAGTGGGCATGCGGGAGGCCGGGCGGACGTACCGCCGAATTGCTCAACACGTGGGGCGTGAGGTCTCCACAGTACATCGATGTTGTCGCCAGTGGTCGGCGGAAGGTGCACGGGCCCGTCGATCTGGGACCGGACCGCAGCGACGCACGGATGCACGCCAAGACCGTAGGATCCTACGCAGTGCCGTAGGGGACCGCACCGCCACTTCCCAGCAAATTAGGGACACTGTTGCTCCTGGGGTATCGGCGAGGACCATTCGCAACCGTCTCCATGAAGCTGGGCTACGGTCCCGCACACCGTTAGGCCGTCTTCCGCTCACGCCCCAACATCGTGCAGCCCGCCTCCAGTGGTGTCGCGACAGGCGTGAATGGAGGGACGAATGGAGACGTGTCGTCTTCAGCGATGAGAGTCGCTTCTGCCTTGGTGCCAATGATGGTCGTATGCGTGTTTGGCGCCGTGCAGGTGAGCGCCACAATCTGGACTGCATACGACCGAGGCACACAGGGCCAACACCCGGCATCATGGTGTGGGGAGCGATCTCCTACACTGGCCGTACACCACTGGTGATCGTCGAGGGGACACTGAATAGTGCACGGTACATCCAAACCGTCATCGAACCCATCGTTCTACCATTCCTAGACCGGCAAGGGAACTTGCTGTTCCAACAGGACAATGCACGTCCGCATGTATCCCGTGCCACACAACGTGCTCTAGAAGGTGTAAGGCAACTACCCTGGCTAGCAAGATCTCCGGATCTGTCCCCCATTGAGCATGTTTGGGACTGGATGAAGCGTCGTCTCACGCGGTCTGCACGTCCAGCACGAACGCTGGTCCAACTGAGGCGCCCGGTGGAAATGGCATGGCAAGCCGTTCCACAGGACTACATCCAGCATCTCTACGTTCGTCTCCATGGGAGAATAGCAGCCTGCATTGCTGCGAAAGGTGGATATACACTGTACTAGTGCCGACATTGTGCATGCTCTGTTGCCTGTGTCTATGTGCCTGTGGTTCTGTCAGTGTGATCATGTGATGTATCTGACCGCAGGAATGTGTCAATAAAGTTTCCCCTTCCTGGGACAATGAATTCACGGTGTTCTTATTTCAATTTGCAGGAGTGTAGCTGTTCACTCTTTCCGCGTGGTGTACGAGACTGGAATAATAGAGAATTGTGAAGGTGGTTCGATCAACCCCCTGCCATGCACTCAAATATCATTTGCATAATATCCATGTAGATGTAGACGTAGATGGCTTCGTTGGGTTCAGGAGATCCATACCCCTGATGGCGCCACGTACTAGCTCCCGACATAACAGGTTCGTACAGCAGCGTCACTTTAAACCAGTGGGTAAGTGAGCTTGTTTGCAGCAATACAAGTATCTGAAAGAGCGGTTTGACGACGTCTGCATTACCACAAACTGTCAGCACGACGACCTTGTAGCGGCTTCCATCGAGCGACAACACAGAGAGGTGTGCGGACAGTGGAGCGTCCAACAACAGCACTGTATAAAAGAGTTGCAACACGTCATCCTAGCAGATGAAGAAGGAAGCAGAAAGATAAGGGATTTAACGCCAGAACGGTATCGAGATCATTGGGGACGGAGTATAATCATGGACTCTTTGATGGATGAGGCGAAAAATAGCTCTGTGCCGCTTCAAAGCAACCATCACAACATCCGCCTGTAGTCATTTAGAGATATCATGGAACGTAAATTTAGGTCGTGGAACTCACATTAGATCCGTCGTCCTACCGAATACGACTCTAGTGTCCTAACCGTTGCGCCATGTCACTCGATACTACCAGACAGTTGAGAACCACTGTTGCTTCCAGACGTTGCAGGCTTATTTCGTAAATTTCACATCTTATATACCTCCAAACTGTCTAAAAACATAGCATAATCTTCATCAAATTGTGTACGCACAAAATAGAAAAAAATTCATTATTTGTTATCCTTTCTGTAGTTTCCATTTTTGTGTCCTGTGATGCACGTACAGTCGCAACACTTCTTATTTCGTTCACTTACGTTAACAGTAGCACGACAAACAGTCATGACGTTAATTAGTAGTCTATGCCACTCTGTGGACTTACATCATATTGGCTGTACTTGTCCTACTAGAGAAGGTGGAAGAAAACAGTGGCAGTCTCAAAGAGGCCAAAAACTTATAAATACCGGAAGATAGTAGACAGTGGTTGTGTAATAGAAAGAGTGAAAGAAACAATGGCAGTGTGATACACAGCCGCAGTGTAACATAGTGACAGAACAGTGCTAGGAAAAGAGTAAATTAGACATGGCAGTGGAAGAGGAATAAAGAGAAGGAGAAATCGGAAGTGGGTGAGAGCTATTGGTAATGAAAGAGGTGAAAGAGAGATGTTGAGAGTGAGAAGAGAGATCAACAGTAGGAAGGAAGAAACGAGATATTAGCATTAAGAGTTGTCTTGTGACAGCTAGAGCGAGAGCACCAGCAGCAGCGAGTACTGTTTGTATAAAGCGTTTATTTTGCATTTTGTTTACGACCTTCCACTAAGGAAGGGATTCTATTTGTGTTTATCTGCTCTGCATAGTAACTAACAGTTCTTGATAAAACTTTACGTAGTTTTCGTGTTAGATTTCTTAGTGTTTTCTTGATCGTTTAGAACAGAAAGCGCCCTAAAACCGTCTTTTGTTTGTTTCGCGGCCGTTAGCCACTAGTCACTTGAATCAGCAGTTGTCTTGTGACAGCCAGAGCGAGAGCACCAGCAGCAGCGAGTAATGTTTGTATAAAGCGTTTATTTTGCATTTTGTTTACGACCTTCCACTAAGGAAGGGATTCTATTTGTGTTTATCTGCTCTGCATAGTAACTAACAGTTCTTGATAAAACTTTACGTAGTTTTCGTGTTAGATTTCTTAGTGTTTTCTTGATCGTTTAGAACAGAAAGCGCCCTAAAACCGTCTTTTGTTTGTTTCGCGGCCGTTAGCCACTAGTCACTTGAATCAGCAGTTGTCTTGTGACAGCCTGAGCGAGAGCACCAGCAGCAGCGAGTACTGTTTGTATAAAGCGTTTTTGTACTTATTTGCTGCGCTTAGTTTTAAATAGTTTTTCTGGGAAAACCTAGCGTAGTTTTCGCGTCTCGTATTTCAGTGAGTGTTTCTTGATTATCAGAGTAGCTCATCAGAAGATTATCTTGGGAATTTGTCACCGTATAGAGTAGGGTAAACATAGTCATGTGTAGGGACTGTGGTTGTTGTGAGCGGACGCAAGGAGAATTGGCCACTCTTCGGGGGCAGGTGGAGGCTTTGTCTGTTAGGCTCATCGAGCTCGAGGCGCAGGCGTCGGCTCGTAGTGGCGTTGGGGCAACTGTGGTGAGACCTATGCCTACTTCGGTGGCCTTGGAATCACATGGAACCCCTGATGTCGCTGCGTCTTCCGGCAGTGAGCATCTTACCGGTCAGCCATCACTCCAGGGTGAATGGCGGACAGTGGTGGGCTCGCGCGTGCCTGGCCGAAAGGCGAAGGTGGGATCTGGCCGCGTGGCAGCTGCCTTACCCCTTTCCAACAGGTACGGGGTGCTTCCTAGTGGTGATGACATCGTTTCCGAGCCACCACAGAATGCCTCGCCTGTTGGGCCAGTGGCCGATTCTCCGGCAAGGTCCCGACAGTCACAGAGGGCGGGCCTATTAGTTATAGGGAGCTCCAACGTTAGGCGGGTTATGGAGCCCCTCAGGAAAATAGCGGGTAGGTCGGGGAAGAATGCCAGTGTGCACTCGGTGTGCTTGCCGGGGGGTCTCGTCCGTAATGTGGAGGAGGCCCTTCCGGCAGCTATTGAACGCACTGGGTGTGACCGGCTGCAGATAGTAGCACATGTCGGAACGAATGACGCCTGCCGCTTGGGTTCTGAGGCCATCCTTGGTTCCTTCCGGCGGCTGGCTGATTTGGTGAAGACAACCAGCATCGCACGCGGAGTGCAAGCTGAGCTTAATATCTGCAGCATAGTGCCCAGAGTCGATCGCGGTCCTCTGGTTTGGAGCCGTGTGGAGTGTCTAAACCAGAGGCTCAGACGACTCTGCGACTATAATGGTTGCAAATTCAACGACCTCCGTTATTGGGTGGAGAACTGTAGGGCCCCCCTAGACAGGTCAGGCGTGCACTACACACCGGAAGCAGCTACTAGGGTAGCAGAGTACGTCTGGCGTGCACACGGGGGTTTTTTAGGTTAGAGGGACCCCCCCTTGGGCGAAACGATAAAATACCTGACGGCTTACCAGAGAGGACATTATCATCGTTGATAAAGAACGTCCGTCCTCAGAGACCAAAAACAGGAAAAGTTAACGTAACATTGGTAAACTGCAGGAGTATCCAGGGCAAGGTTCCTGAATTAGTATCTCTTATTGAAGGAAATAGTGCGCATATAGTATTAGGAACGAAAAGTTGGTTAAAACCGGAAGTGAACAGTAACGAAATCCTAGACACAGAATGGAATATATACCGCAAGGATAGGATAAACGCCAATGGTGGAGGAGTATTTATAGCAGTAAAGAATTCAATAATATCCAGTGAAGTTATTAGCGAATGCGAATGTGAAATAATCTGGGTTAAGTTAAGTATCAAAGGTGGGTCAGATATGATAGTCGGATGCTTCTATAGACCACCTGCATCAGCAACCGTAGTAGTTGAGCGCCTCAGAGAGAACCTGCAGAACGTCGTGAAGAAGTTTCGTGATCATACTATTGTAATAGGGGGAGACTTCAATCTACCAGGTATAGAATGGGATAGTCACACAATCAGAACTGGAGCCAGGGACAGAGACTCTTGTGACATTATCCTGACTGCCTTGTCCGAGAATTACTTCGAGCAGATAGTTAGAGAACCAACTCGTGAAGCTAACGTTTTAGACCTCATAGCAACAAATAGACCGGAACTTTTCGACTCCGTGAATGTAGAAGAGGGTATCAGTGATCATAAGTCAGTGGTTGCATCAATGACTACAAGTGTAATAAGAAATGCCAAGAAAGGAAGGAAAATATATTTGCTTAACAAGAGTGATAGGGCACAAATCGCAGAATATCTGAGTGACCACCATCAAACGTTCATTTCTGAGGAAGAGGATGTGGAACAAAAATGGAAAAAATTCAGAAACATCGTCCAGTACGCCTTAGATAAGTTCGTACCGACTAAGGTCCAAAGCGAGGGGAAAGATCCACCGTGGTATAACAATCATGTACGCAAGGTACTACGGAAACAAAGAAAGCTTCATCATAGGTTTAAGAGTAGTCGAATCATAGTTGATAAGGAAAAGCTGAACGAAGCGAAAAAGAGCGTAAAGAGAGCAATGAGAGAAGCATTCAACGAATTCGAACATAAAACATTGGCAAACAATCTAAACAAGAACCCTAAAAAGTTTTGGTCATATGTAAAATCGGTAAGCGGATCTAAATCCCCTATTCAGTCACTCGTTGACCACGATGGCACCGAAACAGAGGACGACCGAAGAAAGGCAGAAATACTGAATTCAGTGTTCCGAAACTGTTTCACTGCGGAAAATCGTAACACGGTCCCTGACTTCAGCCGTCGCACGGACGCCAAAATGGAAAATATTGAAATAAACGATATCGGAATTGAAAAACAACTGCTATCACTTAGTAGCGGAAAAGCATCCGGGCCAGACGAGATACCCTTACGATTCTACAGTGATTATGCTAAAGAACTTGCCCCCTTTCTATCAGCAATTTATCGTAGATCGCTGGAAGAACGTAAAGTACCTAGCGACTGGAAGAAAACTCAGGTCGTTCCCATTTTCAAGAAGGGTCATAAATCAGATGCGAATAATTATAGGCCTATTTCGCTTACGTCAATCTGTTGTAGAATAATGGAACATGTTTTGTGTTCTCGTATTATGACGTTCTTAGATAATACAAATCTCCTTCATCATAACCAACATGGATTCCGCAAACAGAGATCATGTGAAACTCAGTTCGCCCTATTTGCCCAAGAAATTCACAGTGCCGTAGACACTGGCGAGCAGATCGATGCCGTATTCCTGGGCTTCAGGAAGGCATTTGATACGGTTCCGCACTTACGTTTAGTGAAAAAAATACGAGCTTACGGAATATCGGACCAGGTTTGTGATTGGATTCAGGATTTCCTAGAAGAAAGAACACAACATGTCATTCTTAACGGTTCAAAATCTGCAGATGTAGAGGTAATTTCGGGAGTACCGCAGGGAAGCGTGATAGGACCTTTATTGTTTACAATATACATAAATGACTTAGTTGACAACATCGGTAGCTCCGTGAGGCTATTTGCAGATGACACGGTTGTCTACAAGAAAGTAGCAACATCAGAAGACTCGTACGTACTCCAGGAGGACCTGCAGAGGATTAAAGCATGGTGCGACAGCTGGCAGCTTTCCCTAAACGTAGATAAATGTAATATAATGCGCATACATAGGGGCAGAAATCCATTCCAGTACGATTATGCCATAGGTGGTAAATCATTGGAAGCGGTAACGACCGTAAAATACTTAGGAGTTACTATCCGGAGCGACCTGAAGTGGAATGATCACATAAAACAAATAGTGGGAAAAGCAGGCGCCAGGTTGAGATTCATAGGAAGAATTCTAAGAAAATGTGACTCATCGACGAAAGAAGTAGCTTACAAAACGCTTGTTCGTCCGATTCTTGAGTATCGCTCATCAGTATGGGACCCTTACCAGGTTGGATTAATAGAAGAGATAGACATGATCCAGCGAAAAGCAGCGCGATTCGTCATGGGGACATTTAGTCAGCGCGAGAGCGTTACGGAGATGCTGAACAAGCTCCAGTGGCGGACACTTCAAGAAGGGCGTTACGCAATACGGAGAGGTTTATTATCGAAATTACGAGAGAGCACATTCCGGGAAGAGATAGGCAACATATTACTACCGCCCACATATATCTCGCGTAATGATCACAACGAAAAGATCCGAGAAATTAGAGCAAATACGGAGACTTACAAGCAGTCGTTCTTCCCACGCACAATTCGTGAATGGAACAGGGAAGGGGGGATCAGATAGTGGTACAATAAGTACCCTCCGCCACACACCGTAAGGTGGCTCGCGGAGTATAGATGTAGATGTAGATGTAGATGTAGAAGAGAGAGCATTGGGGAGACAGCGACTGTGAGAGGATACTGTCGTAGTGGGACAGAACGAAGGGAGTGTGCCTGTGAAACAGGAGATGATGACACAGAGACACAAAGCGAGAATGACAGTGAGATGAGTTGAAAGAGTGAGTTAAAAAGAGCACCTAGGAGTGGACAGGTAAGAGCGGCTTAAAGCGATGGATTAACTGGGGTGAGTGAGTTACAGCTATGGAGGCTTGTGGGAGTTTGAGGTGAGTTACATATCAAAAAAGGGAGAATATGTTAGCAAGCACAAGACTTTGGGGAAATTTTTAGAGTGCTGAGGAGGTACAATGAGGCAGCAGGTACCCCAGTTTTCAGAGTCTTTTAAAATGAACAGGAAAATATCCACATTTGTTATGTTCCTTTAGGAGCATATATCGCAAAGTGTACAAGACTGATCATCGTCTACATAACATAATTTGCGTGGAAACAGAAGAGACACTTGTTTATTGATCATACACAGCAGAGGTTAAAAATACATTTTGTCTCGATACAAATGCAGATATGACGTCAAATAACACTATAGCGGAATGTAATTCCAAACGCGCACGAAGAAAATCTATGAAATCAGTTATTATCGTTACGTCAGGCGGCAAAGCAGAGGAATAATATCGCTAATTCCCCATTTTGCTGCATAGATTCCAGGGTCCAGTTTGATGCTTGTGAATAATCACAGAAAGAGTAAAAATGAAGGACGAATCAGAATGCTTTTCACTTTGAGGTGTTGTTTGGTACTTTAGTATGGTGAAGGAGTTGTCGGTTTTGTGACTTGTACTGGTCGCTCGTGAACGAAATCTCTTGGACCTGTTAACTGCTGTATAGATCGAGAGCTCTATTGCTAGTAATCTATCCAGTCATCTCCTCTTTCTTATTATTACTCGGTGCTACATATTATTAGTAGCTGGGTTACTCGGCTTTCCTCAGGGAGTTGATATCATGTTATGTGGTAGTTAGAATAAGAGGTAAAAATTTTTTTATTGAAAAGATATTCTAACTGTTTACAATAGCTGCTTACAAAAATATTGTTATTTTGTTAATTGAGGTACATATATGGAAATGAAGTCCCATGCTTCTCCACAAAGTGTAGGGGAACGATGCGGGAGACCCGCACCGCCGTACTAGTCAAGGTCCTAAAGGTGGTGGTTTGCCGTTGCCTTCCTCCGACCCTAATGGAGATGAATGAAGATGATGAAGACGGCACAACCAGTCATCTCGTGGCACGTGAACGTCCCTGACCCTGCCTGGGAATCTAACACGGGACCCCGTGCTCGGGAAGCCTCAACGCTACCGCGAGACCACTAGCGGCGGACAGGTACATACATAGTCATCAGAGATCATTTGGTGTAGTCCTGTTTTGAATATGTGAATCAGTAGATTGTATTGTATTCATGTAAGATCCTCTGTACATCTCGAACTAGTTCGCGTCTCAATCTACTGATACCTGTGCATCGCCGATGAATTTCTGTTTCTTCGTTTCCGATGAATCGCTGGATGGGTAGAAACATAATCGATATCATCTCTGTTACTATTGGTCGAAGTGACACCGAAACGAGTCATTTGGAAGCAGGCGATGAACGCTTTTACATTTTGAAGAGAATGTTTGATTCTGGAGTTTGTCCCATCATATGATGTAAAAATTCCTATGGAGGTCCGTCCAGTGGTGGTAATCGAATTTTTCCATTCGAGAAACAGGATCCTGGTGTTTCTCTACTGAAGTTTTTCGCGTTGCAAAATTGACAGACGCTATCCATTTTTCTGATTACGACGAGTTTGTGTATGTTATATTCATTCGTCGGGTCGTAGGGGAATGCTTCATTTGTTAGTTTGCACTGTTTACTTGTCCTCGTCCGCGGTTCTCGTAGCGTGGTATTTTCATGGCTGCATTGAGTTTCCAATCTTTTACTGCAATATTGTGTCGCCGTTTTCGATTCTTCAATCCGCTCATTTCGTTGTTCCTCAGTTTCTCTGCTTCTCACAATGCTCATTCTCATTCGTTGGCAATTTAAGCGTGTTTCTCTCTCTTTTTCTTTATCGTTTTTTCGCTGTTCTTTCGTTTTTTGCTGTTTTGATTCAGAACTGGTCAGATTTCCTCCCCTTTACGTTCAAAGTTTTATTAACAAATACACTAAGTGCACTTTATACATTTTTCATACGTTATTTAGGATTTATATTCAGTCACTCTATCACTTTGACCGCTCACACTTTATTGGTTGCTTTTACTATTTCATTGCATAACCATTTCGGTTCCTCCTTTCGTCACTCATACGAAACTAATTTTCAAATCCTCAACGAGTATTGCTTTGTATACTCCTACCAATGGGTAGCCCCACCAGAGGCGAATTCCAGGACATACCAAAAAAGCTTGGAATGTACACAATGTTCTAGGACTATTTCACAATTATCTCGGTAGTTCCGGGATGTCGCAGAACATTCTGTAATCGTCCCGAATGATCCAGGCTATTTCCAAACATTCCAGAACATTACGAATCATTGTTGAAGATTCCGGAACATTCTGTAATGTTGTGGAATACTGTCGAATACTCTCGAATCTTCTGGAATGTTTTCGCGTACTCTCGACAATTTTGGAATGTTCTTCCCAGCCCCTATATCTCCAAAAGCACTCCTTACAGATAAAAACGGTAACCTTCTTCATGGATGGGGGATAGAGGGCTACCACACCGTATAATTCCTTTGATCGTAGCGGGATTCGTTTTTGAGTTTTAGATGGACGCACATTGTACACTTACTTTTATAATATTGATTATGCTACTGCATATTGCACGCTGCATGAAGTTTTATTCATTACGTTTTAAGGTCTCGTAGATTATTTTCACTGACTTTTTTAGGTGTTAATAGTTGTCTTGGATTCGTTTGGTTCTATTTCTTTTTATCGAAGAGTAATAACCTTTTCAGAACTGTTTCAGTTATGTGATGAGCTCTACTTGCCCAGTTTTCATTTTTTAAATACCTTAAAAGAATTTTAAACGTTTACATCGACACATCTCCTCTCATCCTCATTTATCTGAGTGTTTTATATAGAATGAAATTGAAGTAGTATCACAATGGTAATAGGTTTAATTCTTTTTTCATCTTGTTAAGTGGATACATACCCACACACGCGTGCACACGCACACACACACAGACACACACAGATTTTATATATATATATATATATATATATATATATATATATATATATATATATGTATGTGTGTGTGTGTGTGTGTGTGTGTGTGTGTGTGTGTGTGTGTGTGTGTGTGTGTGTGTGTGTGTTTGTGCGTGTGTGTGTGTGTGATATTTGATTGTTGTAACATGCTCAGTAGCTATCCCACCGTCGTGCTGCGTCTATTAACGCGAATGTACCATTTGCGAGGCGAAAATATAATATGTGAATTAGGTGAAAATGGAGAAAAAGGATAAAACTCTTTTACAGAATGTAATAATTAAACGACGACATAGATTCTCACCACTAGGAGCGCTAGGAACGCTAGTGTCGTTACAGTGGTCGAGCGATCAGAACATCTCCTACATCCCCAAGAGTCTCGATCGCACAATGTTATTACAGATGCTTGAATCGATTTCATAAATTGACTGCAGCTACATTAATTGATATATTTTCACAAAACTCCACACTCATATACACACATAAAAAAAAAAATTTTGCATCAGCCCGGATCCGAGAGTTCCTGAACCTGCACAGAAAATTGGAACAGAGATCAACATAAACATCATTTCCTCCCATTTATTGCTCATGAAAACCACACACTTCATGTTGTACCACCATACAGCGAGACCTTCAGAGGTGGTGGTCCAAACTGCGTTGATGCATGGTTCAAATGGTTCAAATGGCTCTGAGCACAATGGGACTTAAGAGCTGTGGTCATCATTCCCCTATAACTTAGAACTACTTAAACCTAACTAACCTAAGGACATCACACACATCCATGCCCGAGGAAGGATTCGAACCTGCCACCGTAGCAGTCGCGCGGTTCCGGACTGCGCTCCTAGATTAGATTAGATTAGATTAGATTAGATTAATACTAGTTCCATGGATCATGAATACGATATTTCGTAATGATGTGGAACGAGTCGAATTTTCCAATACATGACATAATTAGGTTAATTTAACAACATACTTAAGTTAATATAACTACTTTTTTTGTTTTTTTTTATTTTTTTAATATTTTTTTTCCTTAATTTATATCTAAAAATTCCTCTATGGAGTAGGAGTTGTCATTCAGAAATTCTTTTAATTTCTTCTTAAATACTTGTTGGTTATCTGTCAGACTTTTGATACTATTTGGTAAGTGACCAAAGACTTTAGTGCCAGTATAATTCACCCCTTTCTGTGCCAAAGTTAGATTTAATCTTGAATAGTGAAGATCGTCCTTTCTCCTAGTATTGTAGTTATGCACACTGCTATTACTTTTGAATTGGGTTTGGTTGTTAATAACAAATTTCATAAGAGAGTATATATACTGAGAAGCTACTGTGAATATCCCTAGATCCTTAAATAAATGTCTGCAGGATGATCTTGGGTGGACTCCACCTATTATTCTGATTACACGCTTCTGTGCAATAAATACTTTATTCCTCAGTGATGAATTACCCCAAAATATGATGCCATATGAAAGCAATGAGTGAAAATATGCGTAGTAAGCTAATTTACTAAGATGTTTATCACCAAAATTTGCAATGACCCTTATTGCATAAGTAGCTGAACTCAAACGTTTCAGCAGATCATCAATGTGTTTCTTCCAATTTAATCTCTCATCAATGGACATACCTAAAAATTTGGAATATTCTACCTTAGCTATATGCTTCTGATTAAGGTCTATATTTATTAATGGCGTCATCCCATTCACTGTATGGAACTGCATGTACTGTGTCTTATCAAAATTCAGTGAGAGTCCGTTTAAAAGGAACCACTTAGTAATTTTCTGAAAGACAGTATTGACAATTTCATCAGTTAATTCTTGTTTCTCAGGTGTGATTACTATACTTGTATCATCAGCAAAGAGAACTAACTTTGCCTCTTCATGAATATAGAATGGCAAGTCATTAATATATGATAAGAACAACAAAGGACCCAAGACTGACCCTTGTGGAACCCCATTCTTGATAGCTCCCCAGTTTGAGGAATGTGCTGATCTTTGCATGTTACGAGAACTACTTATTTCAACTTTCTGCACTCTTCCAGTTAGGTACGAATTAAACCATTTGTGCACTGTCCCACTCATGCCACAATACTTGAGCTTGTCTAGCAGAATTTCATGATTTACACAATCAAAAGCCTTTGAGAGATCACAAAAAATCCCAATGCGAGGTGTTCGGTTATTCAGATCATTCAAAATTTGACTGGTGAATGCATATATGGCATTTTCTGTTGAAAGACCTTTCTGGAAACCAAACTGACATTTTGTTAGTATTTCATTTTTACAGATATGTGAAGCTACTCTTGAATACATTACTTTCTCAAAAATTTTGGATAAAGCTGTTAGAAGGGAGATTGGACGGTAATTGTTGACATCAGATCTATCCCCCTTTTTATGCAAAGGTATAACAGTAGCATATTTCAGTCTATCAGGGAAAATGCCCTGTTCCAGAGAGCTATTACACAGGTGGCTGAGAATCTTACTTATCTGTTGAGAACAAGCTTTTAGTATTTTGCTGGAAATGCCATCAATTCCATGTGAGTTTTTGCTTTTAAGCAAGTTTATTGTTTTCCTAATTTCAGAGGGAGAAGTGGGTGAGATTTCAATTGTATCAAATTGCATAGGTATGGCCTCTTCCATTAACAGCCTAGCCTCTTCTAATGAACACCTGGATCCTACTGTATCCACAACATTTAGAAAAGGATTATTAAAAATATTTTCAACTTCTGACTTTTTGTTCGTAAAGTTTTCATTCAATTTGATGGTAATACTGTCTTCCTCTGCTCTTGGTTGACCTGTTTCTCTTTTAATAATATTCCAAATTGTTTTAATTTTATTATCAGAGTTGCTGATTTCAGACATGATACACATACTCCTGGATTTTTTAATAACTTTTCTTAATATAACACAGTAGTTTTTATAATTTTTGATAGTTTCTGGGTCACTACTCTTTCTTGCTGTCAGATACATTTCCCTTTTCCGGTTACAAGATATTTTTATACCCTTAGTAAGCCATGGTTTGTTACAAGGTTTCTTACGAGTATATTTAACTATTTTCTTGGGGAAGCAGTTTTCAAATGCATTTAGAAAAATGTCATGAAATAAATTATATTTTAAATTGGCATCAGGTTCACGGTACACCTCATCCCAGTCTAACTGCTGTAGGCTTTCCCTGAAATTTGCATTTGTTAAATCGTTGACTGAACGTACTACTTTGGAGGACTGTTTAGTATTGCTGAATGGAGCTATGTCATATATTGTAACCAGCTGTGCACCATGATCAGAAAGACCATTCTCAACAGGCTGAGCATTTATCTGGTTAAACTTATCTTGGTCTATAAAGAAGTTATCTATCAGTGAGCTGCTATCCTTTACCACCCAAGTAGGAAAATCAATAACGGGTGTCAAATTGAAAGAACCAAGTAATACTTCAAGGTCATTTTTCCTATTACCCTCTTTCAGAGAATCTACATTGAAGTCCCCACAAATAATAATTTGCTTCCCCCTGTCTGACAGATAGCACAACAAGGAGTCCAAATTTTTCAGAAATAGATGAAAATTTCCTGATGGGGACCTATATACAGTTACAATTATAAATGTGCCTTTATTTAATTTAAGCTCACAGGCACATGCTTCTATATGTTTCTCTACACAAAACTTTTTTGTTTCTATACTTTTTGCACAATGATAACTTTTGACATATATGGCAACTCCTCCTTTCTCCATATTTTCTCTCATTACATGTGCAGAGAGCTTATAACCACTTACATTTACCTTATCCATATCAGTAACAATGTGATGCTCAGACAGGCATAGTATATCTATTTCACTCTCAGCTTCTAAATCTTCTAAACAAACCAGAAGCTCATCTACTTTATTCTTTAAACTCCCAATATTTTGATGAAATATACTTACATTATTTTTTAATTATACTTTTATGAGAACCTTTCCTTATTCTAACATTTGCAGTACTCTCCTGTCTGAGTTTATCATTGTGCTTAGGCTTAGTTCCTATACCAGTGGTCACATGGTGTTCAGAGAAGCAGATTATGTCAACTGGGTTGGGTGACTTTAATTCATCAATGGAATTACCTAGGACTGAGATACAACTTGGTGGAGATAAAATTTCTGGTGATTGGTGAAAATTTATAATTGATAGCTGTGATTGGTGATCCAATGCGCTAGAATTGTGCTGTTTAATTTCTTTCCTAAACTGAAGATTTGTTTCAATCCTGACTTCTCGTAGAACTTGACATCTTTCTGTCTTACCTATCCTAAAAAAGGTGCTGCTCCAACACCTGTAACCACTGGTATTTTACCATTCATGGCAGTGCCTCCCCCCCTTAAATTTCCTGCTATTACCCCAGCCAGTTTCCCCTTCCCTTTCCTGTTGAGATGTAGGCTGTGCCTGGTATAGTCCCACCTACTGAGTGAATCAACAGGAACCACACCAATATGAGCCCCCGCACCCGATCCAAGCAGCCGTTCCAACTCCAAATTAACTCTCCCAACAGAAGAGTTCAAATGAGGCCGGTCATGGCGTCTCAGGACAGATACAAATTCAACATTGGTGTGTCTCGATGTTGACGCAATCTTTACCAGGTCACACTCTATACTGTACCCAGGATTTCTGTCGATGCTGTTCCCTGGCCCTCCCACAATAACCACGGTGTCTTCCCTGGTAAATCCTTTACAGAGTGAACCTAAATCCTCTGTCACCTGATCCAGACTAGCACTTGGTTTGAAAAAATTTGTGACCTGGTATTCTGGTCCTAATTCCTCCTGCAGAAGTTGGCCTACACCTCTGGCATGAGAACTGCCTAACAACAAAACTTTCTTCCTTTTCGATGACTTTCCTACATTCTTTTTCAATTTCCTATTGAAAGTTTGTTGTGTCCTGTCTAGACCTACCTCTGCTTGAGGCTCATCAGTTTCTAACTGAAGGAACAGGTCAAACTTATTTTTAACATTCACCACAAAACTGTCAGACTTAGTTCTAGGCCTGTTCCTTCTGCTACCTGTTGCCACATCCCACCTCTCTTTGCCCTTCTCCCTCCTTAACCTGTCCAGATCTTCCCTAGCCTGATCTATCTCAGCCTGAAGGGCAGCAATTTTCCCCTCCTGTTCCACTATCTTCCTATCTCTGCTGCAAATCCTGTATAACCACTGATGAGCCTGATCCACTTTCCCAACACCCACGCCACTGCAGTCCCCCCAGTGAAAAAAACTACTGCATCCATCACACCAAACCCCGGAACTAACAATTCTACGGCAAGTCAGGCACTTCTCACTCATGGCAAAAATAATACTTTAGCTGGAATAAATCAATTAAATTACCGAAAATCAAAAAAGACGTTACAAGAATTAAGCCTATTCACAAATGTATATAAGCAAGTTTCTGATTTAAAATTCCGCTGTTTTTCTGAGATCTGTATTAAAACAACGAAGGTATACGCTATTTATTATATATTTCACTCGATGGAATGAAAAAAGGACAATTAAACGAGATACTTTAACTTTGATTCTCCAAAAACGTTACGAGAATTAGGCCTATAAACAAATGTATATAGGCAAGTGTCTGATATAAAGTTACGCTGTTTTTCTGAAATCTGTATTAAAACAATGAAGTTATACGCTATTTACGGTAGTTTACTTATTTGTTTCCGAGAAACTAGTTAAATTACCGTGAAACAAGAAACAAACACGTTTACAAAATTTAAGCCTAAGCGTCACTTCGCAAAGTTACGATATTTTCGTGTTTTCTGAAAAAATACGCAAAGAAAAGTCAAACCTTTAACGGCAAGACTAAACGATACACTAATGCACGTATTTAATTTGTTGTCGGCGTTAAACTAAATTATATTCCTGTCTAAATCACTTAACTTTCTGGAAATGGTTTCTGGCGTCACTTACTCGGCGGCCATCTTGCAGTGTGGCCGGCCGTTGATGCATGTCTGTATTCGTCGTGACATACTATCCACAAGTTCATCAAGGCACTGTTGGTCCAGATTGTCCCACTCCATAACGGCGATTCGGCGTAGATCCCACAGAGTGGTTGGTGGGTCACGCCGTCTATAAACAGGCCTTCTCAAATTACCCCAGGCATGTTCGATAGGATTCATATCTGGAGAACATGCTGGCCACTTTAGCCGAACGATGTCGTTACCTGAAGTAGGTCATTCACAAGATGTGCACGATGGGAGCGCGAATTGTCGTCAATGAGGACGAATGCCTCGCCAGTATGCTGCCGATATGGTTGCACTGTCGGTCGGAGAATGGCATTCACGTATCGTACAGCTGCTACGGGGCCCTCCATGACACCAGCGGCGTACGTCGGCTCCACATAATGCCACCTCAAAACTGCAGGGAACCTCCACCTTGTTGCACTCGCTGGACACTGTGTGTAAGGCGTTTACCGTGACCGGGTTGCCTCCAAACACGACTCCCTCGTTGTCTGGCTGAAGGCATACGCGACATTCATCGATGAAGAGAACGTAATGCTAATCCTGAGCGGTCCATTAGGGAAGTTGTTGTGCTCATTTGTGCCGCGGTGCATGGTGTCGTGGTTGCAAAGATGGATTTCGCCATGGACGTCGGCAGTGAAGTTGCGAACCATGCAGCGTATTGCGCACAGTTACAGCCATAAAACGACGTCATGTGACTGCACGAAAAGCATAATTGAACATGGTGGCGTTGCTGTCAGCGTTGCTCCGAGCCATAATCAGTAGTTAGCGGTCATGAACTGCAGTAGTAGCGCTTGGGCGGCCTGAGTGAGGTATGTCATCGACTGTTCCTGTCTCTCTGTATCTTCTGCATGTCCGAACAACATCGCTTTGGTTCACTCCGAGACGCCTGGACACTTCAATTGTTGAGAGCCCTTCCTGGTGCAAAGTAACGATGCCGTTCGCATGGTTGAACTACAGACAACACGAGCCGTGTACCTACTTCCAGGTGGAAATGTCTGAGCCGGCAGTGGTGACCGAGCGGTTCTAGGGGCTTCAGTCTGGAACCGGGCGACCGCTACTAACGCAGGCTCGAATCCCGACTTGGGCAAGGATGGTGTGGTGTCCTTATGTTACGTTTAAGTAGATCCAAGTTCTAGGGGACTGATGATATCAGATGCTAAATCCCATACTGCTCAGAGCCATTTGAACCATTTGAAATCTCAAGAACTGTTCGGCTGTCGGACCCCCTCCGTCTAATAGGCGCTGCTCATGAATGGTTGTTTACATCTTTGGCCTAGTTTAGCGACATCTCTGAACAGTCAAAGGGACTGTGTCTGTGACACAATATCCACAGTCAACGTCTGTCTTCAGGAGTTCTGGGAACCAGGGTGATGCAAAACTCAAAAAGTTTATATTGTTTCAGCTGCACTTCATATTTGTGCCACGATAGCGCAGCAGTGAGCAGTTGTGCAACAAGGCGATAGGTGCCGAGAAATGAAATGCATTCAGATCAGTTTGCGTAATATTGTAACGACACTTAAAAACGAAGTTCAACAAAGACCCACCAACTGCCAACTCCATTTTGCGATGGTATGCCCAATTTAATATTTCAGGATGCCTCTGCAAGGGAAATTCAACCGGTCTCGATGGGGCCGAAGATCGGCAATTCATGTCATAGCCTCCACCTCTCTCCCGACCTACTTCCAACGATTTCTTTTGTGTGTGCCATTGTATAAAATATTCAGTATCTTCGCCTCTTCTACTACTAAAGGTGCCGCCCGCTGTGGCCGAGCGGTTATAGACGCTTCAGTCTGGAACCGTGCGACCGCGACGGTCACAGGTTCGGAACCTGCCGCGGGCATGGATGTGTGTGATGTCCTTAGGTTAGTTAGGTTTAAGTAGTTCTAAGTCTGGGTTACAGATGACCTCAGCTGTTAAGTCCCATAGTGCTTAGAGCCATTTGAACCACCGAAGGTACCGGAACTACGAGCTGACTTGAACAGTGCTTTTGAACAGACTAATAGGGACATATTATGCCGAACACGTGAATAATTTAACTGTCGACTTGATATCTGCAGAATCAGTAAGGAGGAACCCATGGAGCTCTTGCAATATGCCGAAACACATAGATGTGTGTGCTAAGACCTGCGGCAATACATCAAATGATATAACAACAGGAACTCTGTGAAACCCCTTCATTGAGTTATCATGTTAGACTATCATGTAAGCGTACACATCATATCATTTACAATACTGCGTCGTGTATTTACGCCTCAGGATGCATGCCTGTATTTGAGCAGCAAGAGCTTATTACCAACCCCAAAACTGTAGCCAATACGTACTCTTTAGAAATCATTTTATTATACCATAGTAACAACGATTCAGAGATCCTTGTATTTCGCTAGCGGATCTGTTCCACAATACATTTGGCTTCGTTTCGTTCGACTTAGCAGTTTCTGTAACCGGTGTGATACCGTTACAGCATTGAGTGTGTAAGGAATCTTGCCTCCTGGGAACTTTCGCATTTCAATTGAAATTTTCGATTCCGCATAATATTCGGCTGACCTAAGCTAATTTTTAACATCTGAAGATAACTTTGCATATATCTGATTACTAAAACACTACTTTCCTGATGATATAATTTAATTTTTCATGTCGATCCACTTAGCAACATCGAGCT
The DNA here is from genome assembly GCF_023864345.2 of Schistocerca serialis cubense. Taxonomy (NCBI): domain Eukaryota; kingdom Metazoa; phylum Arthropoda; class Insecta; order Orthoptera; family Acrididae; genus Schistocerca; species Schistocerca serialis. The sequence goes on along the minus strand of NC_064638.1, from coordinate 195,321,624 downwards.
CGAACCATGAAATTAGTAATCAGAATTGTTAACTTAAATGATTCATAAGCCACTTTACAGTGAAGCTAATATTATTATGCTTTAGTTTTCATGTAACCAAAATTTTCGTTCTTTCAGTTGTTTTCATTTTGTTAGCGATAATTCTATCGACAGTTATACGAAGACAGGAAGCAGATAATTTTTGTATTACCAAAATTTGCAACCTTCATTATTAATTATTATGTGCATAAACACTTATACAAATTATTAATTTCAGAAAACATGATACAAATTATACCTGAAAACTAATTTTAATTAATACAGTCACAATGACATTCTTTTTAAACTATATGCTATTTTAGAAGGATCTGGAAGCTACGTAACGGATACTTATAGAAACTTTGGCGCCAAACGCGCCATAATAGTTTCAGTTGTTGCGCGGTTGGTCAATGTTACTATCAAGGTTTTCGTGTTGAGCTGAAACGTTGTGCAATGAATTACTTAACAAGTGGTGTTGTAGGAAGTTTCAAGAACGTATGAATAAATACTGATAATGTCAAAAAGCAACAATATTCGAGTGACTTTTACTGAAAAAAGGCCTAGGACCTAGAAGCTGGAAAGCATAAAGAGGAACCGTCATCAGAGACAACGACACAGCCATAGCAAGATAAGTAAAATTTATCTGCTAATATATGTCTGTTTATGATATTATATGAATGATGACAACACTAGAATAATCAGTTCAAGATAGGATATTTACTTTATGTACATCTACGACCAATTTGATGGTGAGGTATATGTATCACTATAAGCGTTTCTATAATGTAAATATACGTATGCCAATATTTGTAATGCTGTATCGTGCATTTATAAGTTCAGAATGCAATATTTTGAGTGAACTAGATGCGTATATTGCCAACGCTGAAAGCAAGCCGTTACGCGCCAAAGAAATCACTTTATTACGTTATATCAACAACGATTTAGAGCTTCTCGTTTGCTGCAGATAATTCGATGAAGCCGTTTCCGGAAAAGGGTTCCTCAACTGACAATGCTACCATTTCCATTCCCCACTATCGCTGAAGCCGCTGCCCTTTCGCGGAAATGGCCTGTACATAGCAGAAAAATTTTAAATCTCTTTACGTGATCTGCACTACCTCATCAGAACCCCTAGTCGTATTCGGCAGTGTGTTGCGTTGCCGGCGGGTTAACGTACTGAGCCTCATGGTGTACAGCGTGTCTCGGGGCCGAGCGGCCAGCCCCAGAGCACCCTCGGAAACATCCCCCTTAAGGCTGGCTGCGGGCTTGTTAGTTCGGCGCCGCACGGGCTGTCAGACACACGGATGGCCACCAGCCAGCTGCCACCCCCTCTTTGCCAGGCCATCAGCAGCGGTCGCCAGCGAGCTGCCCGCTACCAGCAGCTGAGGACGTCTGTGTGACAACCAGCAAGGTTACAAGTGGAGCTTAAACGATCTAGCCACATGCTGATACAGTGAAAACCAGGATGGACCGAGCACATCCTCCTTGTTAAATGAAGAAATTGATCTTGTTAACAAAAAGAGATTTTGTGTGAATACATGGTCCTGTGACCACATAAACAAACAGCTGCCTGAACTGGTTCTACTTCCACGACCTTTCATGTGTTCTCAGTTACTCGCTGACTCTAGTATGGTTGTTGACCTTCTACTTATGCAACGATTATCCAATTCCGACGATAAAATTTATTCAGATATACTTTCTCTGCATTTTGGTAAAAGGGACCTGTGTTCTTCAGTGGGTTCTTTCCGTGTAATAATGTAAATGTGGTTGATTTGATTTGTTATACAAACTGCCTTTGCTTCTGTGATATTACTTTCACAACGTTGAGAAGGCCTGTAGGAAGAAATCGCTAAAACATACAACAAAGAAAAGTGTGACAGCACCGTTCTTTTTCTCTATATACTGGACTATAGCTCTGTTAGCTGCAATAGATAGAAGACGTGCTTTTTTGGTGTTGCAGATGTTAGCGATTTTGATCGAGATAATCTCACTCTGCCATGTTTTTCTTCGGCACGCCAGTTAGAAGCATACACAGAATCAGTTAAGTGAAACAGCGGTGCAATATGCACGTTTGTTTATACATTGAAGAGTCGAAGAAACTGGTACACCTGCCTAATATCGTGTAGGGACCCCGCAAGCGCGCAGAAGTGCCACAAAATGACGCGGCACGAAATCGACTAATGTCTGAAGTAGTGCTGGAGGGAACTAACAGCATGAATCCTGCCGGGTTGTCCCTAAATCCGTAAGAGTACTAGCAGGTGGAGGCAAGCCATCCCAGATATATTGAATAATGTTCATGTCTGGGGAGTTTGGTGGCCAGCGGAAGTGTTGATACTTAGAAGAGTGTTCCTGCAACCACTCAATAGACCTTCCGGACGTGTGGGGGGTCGCATTGTACTGGTGGAATTGCTCAAGTCCGGCGGAATGCAAAATGAACATGAAAGGATGTAGCGTATCAGACAGGATACTTACGTACATGTTACCTGTCACATTAGGATCTAGTCATACCACGGATCCCATACTACACCAACTGCACACGCCCAAAGCCATTACAGGGCCACCACCAGCTAGAACAGTCCCTTGTTGACATGCGGGGTCCCTGGATTCATGAGGTCGTACACACGTCCATCAGCTAGATGCAATCTGAAACGAGACTCGTCCAACCAGCCAAAATGTTTCCTGGCGTCAACAGTCCAATGTCGGTGTTGACGGGCCCAGCCGCGGCGTAAGGCTATGTGTCGTGCAGTAATCAAGGGTTCACAAGTGGGCCTTCGACTCCGAAAGTCCATATCGATGGTAGTCCGTGATGTTGGAGTCTCCAGGTTTTACCAGATTCCTGAAACGGTCGGAAGGGAAAATCACCACTTCATAACAACCTCTGAGATGGTGCATCAAATCGCTTGTGCGCCGACTATAGCACCACGTTCAAACTCACTTAAATCTTGATAACCTGCCATTGTAGCAGAAAAAACCCATCTAAATACTGCGCTAGGTACTTGTTTACTTAAGTAGGCGTTGCCGACCGCAGCGCCTTATTTTGCCTGTTTACATATCTTGCAATTGAATGGGCATTCCTATACCAGTTTCTTTGGTGCTTCAGTGTATATAAAAGCAGACTTAGAAATTGGCCTTTGTGTGAAACCGCTTGCACAAGATCGCGTACTGATTTATTACTCTAGATTCGCATATTTTACTGTTCGCGTAAGTACACGTCTGTATTGTGATACATGGTGAAAATTTGAACAGTTGGCGAGCATCGCGATTAAGTCGTACTGTTATCGTCAATTGAAGCCTTAAACTTAATTGTGCCCTTTCAAAATTTTTGAGAACAGTAGGCCTATCCTTGTTCAGTACAACCGTTCTCTAAGTAACTGTACAGTTACGTGAGAGATAGGTTATTTTGAGAATTTTCGGACGCTTGCAAAACTGTGTCTTCGTAAGTTACCGGTACGAGACTTTTGGATACGTAATCTATTTCGTAGCAATTCAGCGTTTGTGGTTCACAGTTCCGTCGCAGGATACATCACGACTAAATGTCATTGTGCATCACCGCAAAAAATGGTACGTTTTTGAGAATTTTCGAAAGCTACCATTGTCCTTTACATAAACTACGAGCAATCTGCATAAAATCGGCGTTTGCGATTTAATTACTGCAGCAGATTTGCTAACCAACATATTGTGTTACATCTAGTTTTTCCTTAAAGAGATTCCTATATATTATCTCGATTTATCATAAATTAACTCTATTTTTACTTTTTCTAACAACTATATTTAGCATTAAAACATTTTAGGAAATTAGTAATTTGTACCACAGGTTTTTGTGTTGTCTTAAGAGAAATCTGGTTTCGTGTATTTGCTTCAGTTCATATAGGGAATTAGCGACTTTTTAGCTCAACAGATTAGCTGGCCCCTGTGGCCGAGCGGTTCTAGGCGCTACAGTCTGGAACGGCGGGACCGCTACGGTTGAAGGTTCGAACACTGTCTCGGGCATGGATGTGTGTGATGTCCTTAGGGTAGTTATGTTTAAGTAGTTCTAAGAGACTGATGACGTCAGATATTGTATCCTATAGCGCTCAGAGCCATTTTTGAGCTCAAAAGATTAAAAGATAATCTGCGGGCTTACTTTAAGTTATTTGTTCATTGTACTGTAATTCATTGCATCAGCCAGAATGCAGCCTCAGTGTGAATGCTGTGCTTCAGCACGGTATGAGTTGGTTGACGTTCATGAGCAGCTGGAAATTGCCCAGACTACTGTCAAGCGATTAACAGCTGTTGCATATCGGTGTATGGGAAGAGCTCCTGAGAGTCATGTACCTGTTACACCTGTGCCAGAGGTACCTCAAGTAGTATCCTCTCCTGTGGATCCTGCCTCTTTAAAGAAAGTAAAGTCATTACTCAACCACCTGACTGCGAGTGGTATGCCAGTGGTAGGTGTAGGCGTCCTGCACAGGGTGGAAAAGTACCAGGGAGGACTCAGGGTGCTGTACCGATCCTCCTAAACAACAAACCTGAGGTCCTGTCTTTCACTGAAACTCGGCCTGTGGGACTCAGTTCACCTCTTTTTGGGAACTCTGTTATGTCTAGTGTCGGGAGGAGGCAAACGCGGAAGCGTATGGGTGTCTTAAATGTCAGCAGTTAAAAATTACAGCTGATGATGGTAAACCTTCGGGAAATGGCAGCAGGGGACAGTTAAAGACACCAGGTGCACTCGTTGTGTATGCATGAGACCTCATTCAACATACTGAAGAGACTATTCCAGCAGCCATTGAGGGAACAGGGTGCAGCCAACTGCAGATTGCGGCGCACGTTGGAACAAATAACGCCTGTCGTCTGGGCTGCAAGGCCATTCTAGGGTTATTTTTGGGTCATTCCAGAAGGTTGAGGAGGTCAGTCTTACGTATGGAGTTTCAACGACGTTCACAATTTGTAGCTTTGTTACCTGAACTGATCGTGTCGCTCTGGTTGTGGGTCGAGTTGAAGGAGTGAACCAGAGACTTCGAAGGTTCTGTGACAAGCTAGGCTGTCACTTCCTGAACTTGGGCCATAGGTTTGAGAACACTACGGTCGTCCTAAATGGATGACGTGTGCACTATACAACAGAGGTTGCTACTCAGGTTGCTAACTGTGTGTGGGCTGCACACAAGGGTTCTTTAGATAAGTGGCTCTCCATACAAAAGAGATAACGATAGCTGTAGGAATTTAAGAACCTTTAACATCGCAGCGCATCAGCAGTCGTTGGTTAATAGCTGTAGAACACCCAGGAGTATCAATGTTAAATCGAAAGACACGCCTCCCACAGGTGAGAATATTAAAATCTTAATGATAAGCAGCAAGGTGCCAGAGTTTGAAGGGTTGATGAAAAGCTGTGAAGCTCACATAATACTAGGTACAGAAAGCTGGTTTAAACTTGAAGTTGACAGCAATTATGTTTTTGGGCAAAATTTAAATGTATATAGAAAGGACAGGCAAATGGGAAATGGAGATGATGTATTTGTCGTGGTAGATAAGACACTCAGATCCACTGAGGTAGAAACTGAAGCTTCATGTGAGATTGTTTGGGCAAGCCTCAGTATGAGGAATAGGCATACAATAACAACTGGATCCTTCTATCGTCCGCCAGACTAAACTCTCGATTTAACCGAAAACTGTAGAGAAAACCTCAATTCACTTATATGTAAGTTCCCCAATCATACTGTAAACATTGCTGGAGACTTTAATCATCCAACAGTAAACTGAGGAAATTACAATTTTGTTAGTGGTGGACGTCATAAGACATACAGTGAAACTTTACTAAATACCTTCTCTGAAAACTACATAGAACAGATAGTTATGAAACCCTCCCCCGATGGAAGTATATTGGATCTAGGGGTAACAAATAGGGCTGACCTCTTTGAAGATCTCCATATGGAACCTGTTATTAGTAATCGTGATAGCAGTGACTACCAAAGTACAAGTAAAGGACAAGTAAAACAAGCATAAAGATATATATGTTCAAAAAACTAGATAAAAAATCAGTAGTGTCACATCTCAATGAGCAACTTGAACCTATCAGCACAGAGAAGGAGCATGTACAGGAACTATGGCTCTGGTTTAAAAGAATAGATCATCACGCTGTAGATAGAGACGTATCCAGTAGATAAGTTCATAACGGGAGGGAATCTCTATAGCAGGGCTTCCCAACGTGTGGTCCGCGGACCCCTTAGGGGTCCGCCGGCTCTTTCTAGAGGGTCCGCGGCCACCTTTCACCAAATCGTGTAAAATAATGAGTAAAATTATTGAATAAAAATGTGAAAATCAAATTCATCACTATTTTTTTTCGCGTGAAAAGCAGGTGTACTTTTACTTCAGGTCGTATTCCCAAGCAGCATCTGCGGTGCCTAAGTGAGAACGCATACACAGTTTAGTGCCGGAGAATGCGGCTTCTCGGATCGACTGTTTCGCAACAATAGGGGGATTGTTTGTGCGCCGGCTCAGGGCGCTAGATGCACTGTAACCTATAACGCATGCGCGGAGCGTGCCTTGTCGACCAATCACAGCGCTCGCTAGGACGTATGCGGCCCCAGGCATAATTAAATGTTAAACTTGCTTTGGCAGTGCACTACTCATTTCATAAGTCGATTTTTGACCAGTTCATTACTTCTAACATGTTGGAACACGTGAGGCAATACTGACCCTACGACTTATCTTATAAAAGAGATCAAGGAAAGGCAAACCTACGTTTCTAGCATTTGTAGACTTAGAGAAAGCTTTCGACAGTGTTGACTGGAATACTCTCTTTCAAATTCTACAGATGGCAGGGGTGAAATATAGGGAGCGAAAGGCTATTTATAATTTGTACAGAAACCAGATGGCAGTTATAAGAGTCGAGGGGCATGAAAGGGAAGAAGCGGTTGGGAAGGAAGTGACAAAGGGTTGTAGCCTGTCCCCGACGTTATTCAATCTGTATATTGAGCAAGCAGTAAAGGAAAGAAAAGAAAACTTCGGAGTAGGTATTAAAATCCATGGAGAAGAAATAAAAATGTTGAGGTTCTCCGATGACATTATAATTCTGTCATAAAAAATGGTTCAAATGGCTCTGTGGTCATCAGTCCCCTAGAACTTAGAACTACTTAAACCAAACTAACCTAAGGACATCACAGACATCCATGCCCGAGGCAGGATTCGAACCTGCGACCGCAGCAGTCGCGTGGTTCCGGACTGCGCGCCTAGAACCGCTAGACCACCGCGAATTCTGTCAGAGACAGCAAAGGACTTGGAAGAGCAGTTGAACGGAATAGACAGTGTCTTGAAAGGAGGGTATAAGATGAACATCAACAAAAGCAAAACAAGGAGAATGGAATGTAGTCGAATTAAGTCGGGTGATGCTAAGGGAATTAGATTAGGAAATGAGACACTTAAAGTGGTAAAGAAGTTTTGCTATTTGGGGAGCACAATAACTGATGATGGTCGAAGTAGAGAGGACATAAAATGTTGACTGGCAATGGCAAGGAAAGCGTTTCTGAAGAAGAGAAATTTGTTAACATCGAGTATATATTTAAGTGTCAGGAAGTCGTTTCTGAAAGTATTTGTATGGAGTGTAGGCATGTATGGAAGTGAAACATGGACGATATTAGTTTGGACAGGAAGAGAATAGAAGCTTCTGAAATGTGGTGCTACAGAAGAATGCTGAAGATTAGATGGGTAGATCACATAACTAATGAGGAGGTATTGAATGGAATTGGGGAGAAGAGGAGTTTGTGGCACAACTTGACCAGAAGAAGGGATCGGTTGGTAGGACATGTTGTGAGGCATCAAGGGATCACCAGTTTAGTATTGGAGGGCAGCGTAGAGGGTAAAAATCGTAGAGGGAGACCAAGAGATGAATACACTAAGCAGATTCTGAAGGATATAGGTGGCAGTAAGTACTTGGAGATGAAGAAGCTTTCACAGGATAGAGTAGCATGGAGAGCTGTATCAAATCAGTCTCACGACTGAAGACAACAACAACAACAACATCAACAACAACAACAACATGGATCGACGGCTGAAGTCAGAATCATTAAAGAAGGGCGCAGTTTCTCCATCGCCTTCACAACAAGGGAAGTTTCCAGTTGAAATGAATGAGGTGGGAGGACGACCAAACGAAGAACAATCACAAGAAGCTCCACAGTCGGATTTATTATGTGAAAACGCTGCAAGTACTCCATTGGTTGCAATATCCTGTGGAAGTGGGATAACCAAGAAGCTTAAGTACAACGAAAGCTATTTAGAAATGGGAGTTATGGAGACAAAAGGGGGTAAAGCTCAGTGTGTAATTTGTGTACGAGTCCTTCCGAACAGTTCAATGGTTCCAGTTAAACTTCGCCGTCGTTTTGAAGAGTACTCACCCGGATTTCCAGGCTAAAGACGTCGATTTTTTCAAAAGGAAGAGTGCTAAACTAGCTGTTTCTCAGCATTGCATGACAACTCAGGCAAAAACAATTAATGAAAATTCATTAAAAGCTTCTTTCTTGGTTAGTTATCGAGTGGCAAAGCTTATACCATTGCAGAAAGTCTCGTAATTGGATCGTTAATTTCAAGTTGTTTTCATTCATCTCTAAACCAAAGACTATTGATACTTTTTGGGGAAGGGGGGGGGGGGGAGGCTCATTGGGAACGTGGCACTTGCATTAAGAAGCTTTCAGTTCCCATGGGTTTCGCTCTGAAATTTAAAGTTACTGTGCTCTTGACTGACTAGGGGTCCGCCATGGATTTTCGACTGAAGAAGGGGTCCACCAGCTGGAAAGGTTGGGAAGGCCTGTTCTATGTTATACACTCACTGTAAAGAAAATTCAAAAGAAACGTAGATTACGGCGCAATAGGTGTAAAACGAAGCGTTTTAAAGAGATATGTTGAAAGAAACAGGTTTGGCTGTCAAGACAGCATTGCGTGATGCCTTCAATGACTACCGTAGTGGTATATTGTGAAATGATCTTTCACGGAACCCGAAGAAATTCTGTTCGTATATAAAGACTGTTACTGGCACCAAAATTAGCTACCGTCCCTGGTGAATGAGTCAGGAACTAAAATTGAGGGGAGCAAAGCAAACTATGAAATCTTAACTCAGTTTCCAAATGTTCTTTTACAAGGGAAAACCGAGGAGAATTGCCCCTATTTAATCCTCGTGCCCATTGAAAAGATGAATGAAATAAATATTAGTGATAGCGGTATTGAGAAACAATCGAAGTCGTTAAAACTGAACAAAGATCCAGGGTCCGATGGAATCCCTGTCAGTTCCTATACTGAGTTTGCGGCTGAATTAGCCCCTCGTCTAACTGTAATCTATCGTAGTCCCTTAAGAAAAACATCGGGCCCTGTTCTTGGGAAAAGGCAGCGGACCACGCTCGTCTACAAGAAGGGTAGTAGAAGTGATTCCCAAATCAACGGTCAAATATCTTTGACATCTATCTGTTATATAATCTTAAAACATTTTTTGAGCTCAAACGTAATGAGGTATGTTGAACAGAAAGACATTCTCAATACCAACCAGGATGGATTTCGAAAACGTTGCTCATGTGAAACCAGACTCTCACTTATCTCACACTACGTAATGAAAACCTATGTCCAAGGCTATAAGGTAGATGTTGTAGTTCTTGATTTCCGAAAACCGTTTGACCCAGTACCACACCTATGTTACAGTCAAAAGTGCGATCATGTGGGGTACAAAGGAAATCTATGACTGAATCGACTACTTTTATGGTAGGGAGGATGCAGAATGCTATCTTGGATGGAGGGTCACCGTCAGAGGTACAAGTAATTTCCCGTCTGCCCCAGGGAAGTGTATTGGAATCCTTGCTGTTCATGTTGTATATTAATGACATTGGAGACTACATTCATAGTAAAAATCAGGCTTTTTGCAGACGATGTAGTCATATATAATGCAGTAATATCTGAATGAACCAGCACAAATATTCAGTCAGAGATTGATAAGATGTCAATGGCTCTGAGTACTATGGGACTAAACATCTATGGTCATCAGTCCCCTAGAACTTAGAACTACTTAAACCTAAGGACAGCACACAACACCCAGCCATCACGAGGCGGAGAAAATCCCTGACCCCGCCGGGAATCGAACCCGGGAACCCGGGCGTGGGAAGCGAGAACGCTACCGCACGACCACGAGATGCGGGCAAGATGTCAATGTGGTGCAGAGATTGGCAGCTTGCTCTAAATGTTCAGAAGTGTAAAATGTTTCGCTTCAAAAAACGAAGAAATGTAATATCCTGTGACTACAATTGCAAAGAGTCGCTGTTGGAATCGGCCAACTCATACAAATACCTAGGTGCAGCACTTTCTAGGAATGTGAAATGGAGTGAACACTTAGGTTCAGTCGAGGGGAGAGTCGCTGGGAGACTTCGTTTTATTGGTGGGATACTGAGGACGTGAAATCAGTCTAGAAAGGCAAGCGCTTACAAGTCACTAGTGCGACCGGTTCTAGAATACTGCTCAAGTGTGTGGGACCCATACCAGGTATGACTCAGAGGGGATACTGAACGTGTACAGAGAAGGGCGGCACGAACGATCACAGGTTTGTTTAACCTGTAGGAGAGTGTCACAGAAATACTGAAGTAACTGAATTGGAAGGCTCTTGAAGGAAGACGTAAACTATCCCGAGAAAGTATGTTAACAAAGTTTCAAGACACGGCTTTGAATGATTACACTAGGAATATACTACAACACCCTACGGATCGCTTACATAGGGATCGTGAGGATAAGAGTAGGATAATTACTGCACGCAGAGAGGCATTCAAACAATCATTCTTCACACGCTCTAAACGTGGATGGAACAGGTGTAAACCTTAATAACTGTACAATGGGATGTGCCCTCTGCCATACACCTCACGGTGGTTTAAGTGTAGATGCAGTTACTCGTACATAAATGATCTGACGGAAAGAGTCAGTAGCAATCAGTGACGCTGTAGAATACGGGGAAGTATTGTCGTTGAATGATGACTTACACGGAACTTTTATTTGTTGTTATTGTGGTGTCACCGCCAGACACAACACTTGCTAGGTGGTAGCCTTTAAATCGGCCGCGGTCCGTTAGTATACGTCGGACCCGCGTGTTGCCACCATCAGTGATTGCAGACCGAGCGCCGCCACACGGCAGCTCTAGAGAGACTTCCTAGCACTCGCCCCAGTTGTACAGCCGACTTTGCTAGCGATGGTTCACTGACAAATTACGCTCTCATTTGCCGAGACGATAGTTAGCATAGCCTTCAGCTACGTCATTTGCTACGACCTAGCAAAGCGGCATTACCAGTTACTATTGATGCTGTAAAACATGTACCGTCAAGAGCGATGTTCACCATTTACGGATTAAAGTTAAGTATTCCAACAGCTACGTCCTTTTTTACTAAAGTCTAACTTCCTTGTCCTGTTCCAGACCTCACGCCAGCCTGCGTGAGCTAAAACGCGTGCCTTTCGGCTTCCTCTCATAGTGGGTTGGCTCTCTTGCCAATCCACAACAGTTATCAATGGCTGCATGCTATAAATAAGGAAATGTGTAAATTAATGCAGATTATATGAAGAAATCATCCTGTAATATTCGAATACTGCTTGACGCAGTCACGTCTAGGCGAACCAATGCGAAGCCATGTGAAGTGCAGCGACCACGTGACGTCGATACTACGGAAGGCGAATGGTGTACATTGGTTTATAAGGAGAACCTTAGTAAAATGTAGCTAGTCTATAAAGGAGTCCCCTTATCGAACACTATAGTCTGATACGCGATTCGCGTAGGTCAAAACAAGGACGGGGACTGCATTGTTTCCGATTCCAAGAGACACTTGCGGCGAGCGCATACACGTGCATTACACCTGACGAAAGTGAGCATTCCGCAAATTACTGCATGTCGCTCTTTTGCTTGTTTAGAACTTGTCGCTCACCACCACCACTAGCGATGACAACTCAAAAAAAATGGAAGAAAAATTAACTAATAATCTGCTACGATAGCGTATAATGGTCGCATTTCATATATATCACTTACAGTAAAGCGTTCGGGACACTACTGAGTGCTCATTGGCTGTCGGAGAACGCGTGACGTAGGTGCGCAGAACGAGCCTAAACTCGACTGCCATCGTTCATGACTCCGATAATAGTGCGCCCTATTCTTGACTAATGAGTGTCTGTGATCCTAGCCAAGTCGGATTAAAGGAAGACGTCTTAGAAATTCAGAGCCAGTCTCCTATGTTGGTTACCAGAAGTTTCGATCAGAACGCGAATTTGACGGAGATATTTTATGAACTCAAATGGGAATGCCTGGAGGGGAGACGACGTTAATTTCGCGAAACAAACTTCAGGAAATTTGGAGAACCTGCTATTGAGGCTGACTACGAAACCTTTTGTCCACTTGCAGGCGGAACAGGAAAGCGGAGATCATCAAACGCACCGCCTTGCGCCTTAGGGTGGCTCCAGGACCTTCGATGTACTCGTAGACGTCGATAAAACGCGGAGTACTGCAACAATCCTCCGACGAAACACACTTTCCTCGCACTGCACCCTGTCAGTGTGCAGTACAGTCCGTAAAAAATGAACAGCTGTTCCCTTGCATGTACTGTTCAAAACATAGAGCGCTCTATATAAGCGGGACCACCAGCGCCTAGCAGCCAGTCGCCGACTCACCTCAGAAGATGTTGCCCGCAGTAGGCAACGAAACGTCAGGAAGGAGAAGAAGTTTTAAATATGGACCACGGCAATTCAGCCCGGAAGTTTTAATTCCTGATAAACCATCATTATCACGGCAGAGTGCCCAGGGACGCACCGTCGAATGATCTGTACTCTCATTAATCCCAGGAGTTTAGCGTACTGCTTCCGCTGCTGTGAGTAACATAGACACCGAGCTCATATGTGTATTGACAAGAGTCTCGTAAATGAGCCTCTTCACATTTCTAACTTACCCGCCCCATTAAGAGACCCTCAGCTACGATTCGTAAAACGCCAGTTTTGTTCGTTCTGAAAACGACATCCTCCTGAGATGTCCCTGCCCGGAGATCCGAATGGGGGTCTGTTTTGCCTCCAGAATATTTTACTCAAGAGGATATCATCACCAGTAAACAGTAGAGGAAGGCTGTTTTGATTGATGTTACAAGGCCAGACCAGTCAGTCATCCACACAATTGTCCCTGCAAGTACTTAAAAGGCTGCCACCCCTCTTCAGGAGCCACACGTTCACACTTTTATCTGGCTTCTCAACAGATACCCCTCCGTTTAGGTTGCACCTATGGTATTGTTATCCGTATGACTGAGGCACGCAAGCCTCCCTACCAATGCCAAGGTCCATTGATCATCAATTGTCATATGAAACACTTGTAACAATGAAAATAACATAAAATAAGATTTTCCAGTTGATTTTGTACCCATTGTTAGGGTTTCTTGCCTCATTTTTGTTGTGTAGTGCCTCAGTTGTTATTAGTGTTTTGCCGCAGTGTGTAATAGAACCACATTCCGAGTAGCAAACATTGCTGTCGTCCTGAAATACGAGCAATTCTGAAAGAAGAAGAAGATTTAAGTGAAATATCTTCCACTGATGCTGGGGAGACTGATGGAGATTCTCATTACGATGCAGGAGATTTGGAAACTATTGTACCTGAAGCTGATGACAACTCAAATTACGATGTTCTCAATAAAGCATACTTCATCTAGTATTTGTAGACTACAGTGATAATAATAATAACGATTATAATAATTTGCTACATAACAATTCCATTGTTTCCAAGTCCAGAAATGCAAAATAAATATGGAAAAAATTCCTTTTAGATTACCAGGGAGATACCTGGCACGAGACACATAGTAAATGTCTCCAGCTCGTGTGCGGCTTGGTGGAAGAATGTAAATACTGTGCAGTCAATGGGATTAACATTACTTACAGGAACAAATGGGAAGATCTTGATACAGAAAAACTTGATTGCTTTCTTGGCCGCCTTATAGGTGAAGTAGTGTGCAAAGGTCACAATGAGGGCTTAGAGAATATATAAAACAAATACCATGATGGAACTTTTTCAGTAGCTCTATGCCTAGGAACTGGATTATAGAAATATTACACTGTATTCGGTTCGATGTGGCACACAGACTGAAACGCAGCACTCATAAATGGCTCCTATAAGGATACATCTGAACAGTATATGAAAGATAATCCAACAACCACAGAGCGTTTTTTCAACCTCGTTAAGGAACAAGAGTAGCAGGATCTTTATAGTGCTCATAACGTATATGAGAAATATAATACTTTCTATAATACATTTCTCATGATCTTTTAGAGTTGCTTTCCAATATAACGTTCTAAACGGGGTATTAGCAGTAAATGGCAGCCTGGGTGGCTGACTAGTGGGATAAGGGCATCATGTAGAACAAAGCGGAAATTATATCAAAATGTTAGAAATCATTACCATCAAGCTACAGTAGCCCATTACAAACAGTATTGTAAGGAGCTTAAAAATGATATTAGGAAGGCAAAGAGTATGTGATTCGCAAACATAGTAGATAATTCACAAGATAAAATTGAAACCATATGGTCAGTTGTTAAGGAAGTGTCTGGCAGGAGCACAAGGTCGACGATATAAAGTTAGTTCGTCGTAAAAATATTTCTGTTACTGATAAATCAGATATATGTACAGTTCTTAACAGTCATTTTCTGAGCATTACTGGTGAATTAAATAAAAATTTAATTTCTACAGCGAATCATTTTACTGTCTTGGATCATACCTTTCCGAGATTGATGTCTGAAATACTCCTCTGTGATACAGACAAATGGGAGATTGATACAATAACTAAATCATTAAAGAGTATTGGCTCTTTTTATTAATTATCAGTTTCCTGAACGATTAAAGTACTCAGTAATAAAGCTGCTATATAAAAAGGGAGAAAGGGATAAAGTAGACAATTTCAGACCTGATTCTGTGCCATCAGTATTTGCTAAAGCTATTGAAAAGGCCGTGTAAGTAAGGATGAGTGATTATTTTATATTACACGATTTGCTATCAAATGTACAGTTCGGTTTTAGAAGTCGTTTAACAACTGAAAGTGCTATATTTTGTTTTCTCCGTGAGGTACTGGATGAGTTCAACAAAAGGTTTCGAACCCTAGGCATATATTTTGATTTAACTAAGCCGTTTGACTGTGTTGATCACAAAATATTGCTCCAGAGATTGGGCCATTACGGAATACGGGGAGTAGCTCACAACTGGTTCACCTCTTACTTTTTTCACAGTGTTGAGAATGGCTGTGATGTGGGTTCTGAGAGGGGTACGGTCAAATAGGGCGTGCGCCCGGAATCGTTGTTGGTGCCACTACTGTTCCTTATTTATGTACATGATGTGCCCTATAGTATTAAGGGTAACTCTAAAATATTTCTGTTTGCTGATGACACTAGCTCGGTAGTAAAGGATGTTGTGTGCAACATGGGCTCGGTTTCAAATAGTGCAGTTCATGACACAAGTTCATGGCTTGTAGAAAATAAACTAACACTAAATCACAGTAAGACTCAGTTTTTACAGTTTCAAACACACAATGTAACAAAACCTGACGTTTTAATTTCACGTTATGGGCATACGATTAGTGAAACTGAACAGTTCAAATTTCTAGGTGTTCAGGTAGATAGTAAAACTGACGTGGAAATCCCACATTAAGATTTTGTTCAAAGACATAATGCTGCCATGTTTAATATTCGAACGGTATCTGAAGTAGGTGATCGTTCGACACGAAAATTTTACTACTTTCCTTGTTTTCATTCGCTTATGTCGTATGGTATTATATATTGGGACAACTATTCTTCATCGAAAAGGACATATTTCGCCCAGAAACGGGCGGTTCGCGCAATAAGTGATGTAAGTTCGCGAACCTCATGTAGACCCCTATTCACTAGTCTGGGTATTTTGACATTTGCCTCTCAATATATATAATATATATATATATATATATATATATATATATATATATATATATATAAACTTATGGCTTGACTTTCTTCGGGTTCATAAACATTTTATTTTTATGTGTTATTACTTTTACGTTGTAATTTCATAAACTGACACTTTCCTTGACCTTGGAGATTTGCTCCTCAATTTGGTCCTACGGAGCTTGACGTGTAAACAAAATAAAATAAACTAAAAAGTGGGTAAGCACGTTGCATGAGGCATACAATCTACAAGAGAATATTGTATTTGAAGAACAACTCGTAACTTTCAGGGACAGGCGTCCTTTTCTCCAGTGTATCCACTTAAAGCCTGGAAAGTATGGTATCAACCTACGGGCTGCATGTGGGAGCACTAACTACTATGTCACAAACGTAGAAGTGTACACAGGAAAGGGCAAAGAGGGTGATGACCAGCTTAGAGAAATAAATCGGCGAAAAAGTGCAGTGTTGGTATTGATAGAAAATTTATACAGAATTATCAAAACAGATATCTTCTATACAGGTTTTTATATGAAAAAGGAATTTAAACAAAAGAAAAAACTCTGTATCAAAAGAAAAGATTCGAACAATAATAACTGATTGCCATTAGCAACATCCAGAATTTGTTGTAACAACGTGAAGTTCTCTAGCATCATGTCACTTTGATTTCGAGAAATCAGCCACAATAGTCTCGTACTGCCCAAACGTGAGTAAGATGGTGACACTGCTGAGTACTACGCATTTAAAATAGGAATTAGGTGAAGGTGAGGTAGCAAAGCCTATAACAACACTAGACTGTCAAGCGAACTAAGTCAGGTGTAGACACAATACACAGAGTAGTTAGGACCTACACTACCAAAGTACGACAAGAGGATGGCCAACGTTTTTATGATATTTTGGATATAGGTCCCCTCATCGCTTTTATAATTTGGCTGGACTTAAATCGCTACAGGAGGAAAGAAAACAACTACAAGAAAAGAATGTTTCTTCTTGAACTGGAAAGATTTCTAGCACAGAAAAAACAGAAGTCGGCGCTACAGTGGTCCTCCACTGCCTCTTCTTCTTAGATGGCATAGATAACACATTGAGCGTACCTGTTCACTCAGTTTTACCTTTGACTTGTTTGACAGGATGTGTCGCTGCACACTTCGGTGCTTCTTTAGACTAGTAAATGGTTTCTCTGTTTCCTAATATGTGAGCAGAACAGAAAACCATGGGTACAGCTCTAGGGTCCGAGCAATCACGCATCGCCCATTAAATTATATAACTGAAATTACATGAGTTATGGCCCTCAGAGTTTTTTCCTCTGCTGTTAATCGGCTGTTACTCCTCGATATTTGGCGTCTGAATGAAACGTCTGCGTGTTTCACTGGGTACTTAGCAATACGTGTCCAGCTGTTTCTGTTTGCTAAAGACGTTTACAATCCAAAATTAACTAAGTATCTCTTATAGCCTTTGATGATGTCTCTTCTAGTTACAGATGAAACGTTAGGCACAGATAATACCTTAGAACTCGGCCTATGCCCATCAAATAGTCACCAACTAATGTATGCTCTTTAGGCGGTCGTGTTGCAATTCTTAAGAGTCCACCGTGCCTATAAACCGGAAAACAAAGTGACTCTTCAGCATTACATATAAAACTTACGAAAACTACTAAAGTCAAACGAGAAAGACCTTGAACGCAATTTTGACAACTGAACTAAGAACTCCTGAAGACATAAATTATTCTACGCGCGACTCACCGGCGTCTGGCGACGAGATGAAGAAGTTCAAAAGCATTCTCATTCCGAATTCGCGACATGTGCCAGCCCCTCGAATCTTATTTCGCTGCGGGTACTACTAATGTTCTAATGAAAGTCTGCGGTGTGGTGCTTACCCACCAATATCTCATTATCCTTCGCTAGTCCTTGGATGGCGCAAGTTCTCTCTTGTGCGCCCTTCCCGCATAAGAAACTTTTCTCTTTACGCCGTCTCCTGTTTATCGGGAATGGTCTGACAGAACGAGTGCCTCAGCGAAAATACGAAATGTGATCGAACTAAAATCCAGTGAATATCTCTGCAGTTGTTACTCAATACATAAATTGTAACGCCACGTTACAGTGCGGGAGCGATGTAAAAGACTGGCTCAACAACCACTCCTTCTAAAATTAGTAGGAATATTTGAAGCTGGGGAAGCAATTTCTGTCCAACTCAAAAGCATATTACACAGTTTTAAACTTTTCCAACTGGTTAGGCAGCTGTGCCTGTTCTCTGAAATTAGTGGAGTTACATAAATTTTTATAACGAACTAGCTGCTAAATCTATCAGCTGAGTAGCGTAAGAGGAAGAGCAGTGATGAGTCTTCTACAAAAAGTAGGCTACAACCAATACAGCTGATATTACGAACGTCAGTGGAGTAGCATCAATAAACGTTATAGGAGGTGACTGCAATGACAGAGTCCTATTTCAAAGTATGTATTACACACACTACTGAAAGTTTTCTTTCATTTTTTAAAATTATGGAAAATGATGAATGATGGAATGAGTTACGCGACCTAGAAAACAGCGAATTCTCCTCGGCTTTTGAAATATAAGCTTTTCTATCCATTCATAATATAATACATACAGAATGTAGCAATGCTGCAAATTGAAAGTGCTGTTTACACACTTTCTGAACTGTGACTCGTTCAGTGACCATTCATTTTCAGATTGAGGTTTTACCACTATTTGTGGAAAACTGTTCGTTCTGAAACCAATAGTCGTAAGACAACAAAATCTTCATTGTCATGCTGACAAGCTCTTTTGTTTCAATTTAAGCGAAGATAATGTAGCTTTCTAACATACATACACAAAGCAGTATATAACATAACAGCTGTGCCCAGAGGAAATGTATGAGCCATCAGTGTACTGAATCATTTTCGTAATTCCTTGTGACACATGCACAATGCTGAACTTTCTGCATTATTCTTGAATGTTCTGGATGTTGCAGCGTGGCAGCAGCTACAGAAATGTAGTACCAATGTTATCTTATTCTGGAGCCATCGACTCATAGTTGCTAATATTTTCTGGTTTTTGAGAAACATAACCGAAGTAAAATTATCTGCACATTCAACCATGTGACACAAGGAAATTATGACGTCCGGTCTAATTTTTTCTTGAGTTATGGCAATAACATGAAATGAATTCTTTGTTTGATTCTGGAATGTTCATTGAGAAAAGTGATTCTCGAACAATAATTAAACGACTACTTTTTCTCTCTTTCTGTCGCCATGATGATCAATGACAAACCTTTTCACTGTGTTTCTCATCTCACCTATGTGTTGTCAATAATACTTAAAAAATTTCTGTCCACAGGTGACGAACATTAATTGTGGTAGGTGCTCCTTCTTACACTCTGTAGCACCCCCTTTCCCCGTTTCAATGAGACGACCTCGGTGTCTGATAATTACGTTGACAGTGTAGGTCGTCGGATGTATATTGCGAGATCCAAACTGCTATCTACAGGTCAGTGGTCTCACTAGCTGCTTCAACTAAAGCACTATCTTAGAGAATGCAGGATCGATACTGACAAAATTATGAGCTATCATATCGGTGAAATGTCTTGCTCCACATAAAGGTCTCTGACGGAACAAAAACAACACTCAACTAGATTCTGCCGACCTGTATGGCCGTGCGGTTCTAGGCGCTTCTGTCTGGAACCGCGCGACCGCTACGGTCGCAGGTTCGAATCCTGCCTCGGGCTTGGATGTGTGTGATGTCCTTAGGTTAGTTAGGTTTAAGTAGTTATAAGTACTAGGGGACTGATGACCACAGATGTTAAGTCCCATAGTGCTCAGAGCCATTTGAACCATTTGAACCAACTAGTTTCTCAGAACATATGTTATGAAGTGGCATCTCCCACTCATGGATGTTTGCATCGAACCATAAATGGAGGGAGAACGATACAAAACCTACTTTCCATGTAATCGGATGTTTCGGACGTGTAGGCCGTATCGATTCAGAGTAGACAGCATCCCAGACCCGGCAGCTTTATGCCGGTCGCACTTCAAATGTCCCAGAGCAGCAATTTCCACGGCGACGAAGAGTGTAATTAGGCTGCGCGTCAGCTTCGATGAACTGAGTACAGCAAATAACTGGTGTCTACCATAAAAAGTTATTTGTTAAGCACAGTACGAAATATGAGGCAATACTAACATTGACACTTCTGTACAGGGAGTCTCATAATTGCAGTTACAAGCTTCTAGGTATTTGGCAGCTCAATAAGTTTGAACATTAGGATAATTTAAGATCTCACGCTTCATGGAGCACGCACAGCAAAGACAATGAGGTCTGGCCTGTCTACTGTTGTAATACTATTATCGATATTACCCGTAATGGTCTTGTCTAACTCCTTTTTCTGTTCCTACTCACTGTGACTTGTGTATCATCAAGCTCTTCCATGTAAATGTTCCATTAATTATTTATGATAATTTCTGTGATCATAATTAACCGATGGATGCATGTACTGTAAAAAATGGAGAAATTAAAACGTTATTTGCAATGATTGTTCGTGCGTACAGAAGTAGATTTGAAACTGTGTAAAACATGGGGGAAGACTCTCTGTAACGAAACTGGTTTGGCGGGAATAGAAAAAGTGCATTTGGTTGTCAAACTGCGAAACTCTCCTTTGTGGCATGAGTCAGTCGGTGGCTATCAGGCAAGGTGTGCGCGTCTTGTGAACCGAAAAGGCAAGGAGAGGTGCAAGAATATACAATATAGCCTCGCATGTGGACATAATTCGGCTTAATATTCGTGGCATACCTTGGCTGGCTCTGTCTTATGAAAATCGGATGCCAAGAACAGAAATTTTAGAGATAGTTACACAGCAACAGCCAAGGACCCTTTTGGCGCCTTTTTTCAATAGCACAGGACATCGACACTGCCACCACCTTTACTTCAAATTACCAGTTGAGTACAGTATAATTGCATGGCCTAGTTATACTGTTTCTCTTTCAGTACTAAATCTGTGCTTTATAATCTTTCCGTTGAGCACCCGTACTTTATCCTTACTCGTTTCTTTAGACAAGATCCATCCGAATCGGTACGATATTTCCGAATATCCTATTTTACTGAACTGAAAAATCGTTTCAGTAAACTTTCATTACAGTTAATAAACTTTGTGACGTTGTAAAGTACGCATTATTTAGTCAGCATAAGTTTTGAAATACTCCAGGTAATTTTCTTAAAAGATGGTTAAAGTTTCATGAAAGTACGAATACTAAGAGAAGATTTAAAGCATGCTTTTAAAACGTTCTACTTTTTGGGACAGCAGTGTTCACGCTTTCATGTGTACTATTGTTAATAGTGCTTCTAATGTTACATTGTGACTAAAATATTCACTAGATCTGAGTATAAAGACAGACTAGGATCTGGGCCCCATGCTAATAGTTAAGCCAGATTTAAATTTCATATTAGATTGAGAGTAATGAAGAAATACAACTTCTTATAAACTCACTGCACTATGGTACGAAAATAGCTGCAAATATTCAGTTTATATTAGATTTAGGCATTACACGTCTCATCTGAGCTAAACAGTAGAAGCAAGTGATGGCCCTTGAGAATGCAAATAATAATCAATGCAAAATATGCAGTTACTTCATAGCTATTTCAGTGGTAGTAATTTCCTATAATTAAACTGACAAAAGAACCACTTGTCCAAGTTAGAATTGCTCCACCATTAGTAATCATTTACCTAAAATGATCATTAGCTTCCGATTGTAACGTAGAGGTAGTACGCACTACTAAGAGGCAGTTGTTGCCTAAACGTTTTAAAAACTCCTCCCGAGTATTTCATGTCAAGACGCTGGTAAACTAATTATTAGATTTCACTACTACCTTGTATCTTACTACCATAACAGAATTTTAAGAGCAAGTCAAGTCCGTCTTACAAGGGAACCTCCCCATCGCACCCCCCTCAGATTTAGTTATAAGTTGCCACAGTGGATAGACCTTGAAAAACTGAACACAGATCAATCGAGAAAACATGAAGAAGTTGTGTGGAACTATAAAAAAATAAGCAAAATATACAAACTGAGTAGTCCATGTGTAAGATAGGCAACATAAAGGATCAACAGAACACGGGAGCGCCGTGGTCCTAATGTTTCTACGGAAGCCAATATCGGTACAGCCATTCTTATAAGGGAAGGCATTCCGGTGACTGAAATCGAACGACTAGAATCAGGAAGAGCCATAGGCATAAAACTTTTCGATGTGACAGTGATTAACCTTTACGCCCCATCAGGAACTTCCCACAAATTGGATCGTGCGAGGTTTTTTCAAGATGAACTGATTTATTTATTGAGGAAAAATCCGTGTTCTCTTATACTAGGTGGAGATTTTAACTGTGTTTTAAACCAGAAAGATCAACAACCCAACTTCAACTACTCGCCACAGTTAAAAAAATTAGTAAGTGATCTACACCTTAAGGATGTGTGGGAACTTCAGCACCCGACGTCAGTCGGGTTCACGTATATAACCAGCCACTCCCGCAGCAGACTAGATAGAATTTACGTGTCACCAAATTTGCAAAATTATTTATTAAACGTTGAGACTATTCCAGTGTATTTTAGCGATCACAGTACACTTTTAACTTGCTTTAATCTAAGTGTACAACCAACCCGTCGATTCAGAGGCCAATGGAACTTAAATATCTCTGTTTTAACTGACGAAGAACTGGAACAGGAAATAAGGTTTGCGTGGACTATGTGCCTCCGCACAGTAGACAAGCACCCAACAGTCATAGACTGGTGGACAAGGAGGGCTAAACCAAGGCTGCGGAAAGTTGTCGTGCAGTATAGTGCAGCCAGGCACAGGGAGTTGAGGAATACAATGGAGTTTTATTATAAAGTTTTAAGAGACTTATATCAACAGGCCCATGATGACGTAATTCGTCTAAATGATATTAAAAAAATAAAAGCCAAGTTATTAAGCATTAAACGGCAACAGATGGAGGGACTCAAAATTAAATCGAAAGCCACATCAGTCGTAGCAGATGAAACAGCTTCTCTGTATCACTTGGTGCGGCATGCTAAAAACAAGACGTCAAACTTTAATTGATGAAGTCCAGACGCATACTGGTACGAGGCTCACATGCCAGAAACAAATACTGGACGAAGTCCACAGGTACTATGAAACCTTATATGCCCCTACCACAGTGGAAGATGCAGCTCTCGAGGACTTTCTCACTATTTTAGGTCCACAATTGTCGGGAACAGACAACGCTGACATCCTGTCACCTATTACTAAAGATGAAGCGCATGAGGCAGTGCGTAACTCACCTCTCAACAAATCTCCGGGACTTGATGGCCTCCCTGTGGAGTTTTATGCCCGCTACTGGTCTATAATTGGGGACAAGATCACTTCCATGGCAAATGAGGTCCTGAACGGAAAACCGGTCCCTGCAGAGTTTAAGGAAAGTAAAATAGTACTGATTCCTAAGAGTAAAGGCAAAACCAACTTAAACAATTTTCGGCCTCTTTCGCTACTAAATTCTGATTACAAAATAATTTCGCGTATTATCAACAAAAGACTCTCTGCCTTTTCCAACAAAATATTGAGTCATCACCAATCTTGCTCTCCGACCGAACGATATTCGAAAGTCTATCTGCATACAGAGACGTCATTGCAATTACCTCAGTGACAAGTATAAAATGTGCTTTAATCTTTATAGATTTCAACAAAGCTTTTGACCGCGTTAGTCATAGATACCTCTTTGCGACGCTGTCAAGAATGGCTTTCCACCCCCAGATTGTGAACATGCTAAGGAATATTGCAACAGGTGTAAATGCGAAAATAGCAATCAATGGCCAAACATTTAAACCCATACAGATAAGGCGAGGGGTTCCACAGGGCAGTCCCTTATCAATGTTTTTATTTTCAGTATCTTTAGAGCCCTTCCTCCGCACTGTCCACGAAAGATTAACAGGCATAACATTGAGTGGTGAGAAAACTGTCATACGAGCTTATGCTGATGACGTGGGCGTTGTAATAAGGAATAAGGAGGAGACAGTTACACTGGAAAGAGAAATCCAAAGATATTGTCTAGCGTCGGGAGCGACAGTAAATGAAAACAAAAGTCAAATATTGAATCTACGGGGCCTAGATCACCTTCGACTGGCATGGGCAAAACAAGACAACAAACATAAAACTTTGGGAATCACCTTAATGGCATGTCCGATGCGGATGGCTGCTTTTAACTGGACGGAAACTAGGAGGAAAGTTCATGGTGCTGTAATGGAGAACATCCATCGAACTATGGACCTGGTGCAAAAAGTCAGATTCATCAACTCCTGCGTTTTGTCTAAAGCGTATTTCACTGCGCAGGTATTTCCAATCCCTAAACTAGTAGCGAAAGGGATCATGTCCACTATTACCAATTATTTATGGAGAGGAGACATATTCAGGGTTGGTGCGACTACGGTTATACTGGATGTCAGAAACGGGGGCCTCGGTTTGGTGCATATTGGCAATAAAGCGTCTGCTCTGTTCCTCAAACGGACTTTCCATATACTCAGAGAACTTCCACAATGTATAACCGCAAAGCTCTTTGAGGCTGTGACACCCCATAGCCTGCAAGCACCGATTGATGTGCGAAGGATTAACGCCCGTCTGCAGTATGTGAGGAACTTTTTCCTCGAAGCAAGTTATCTTAGTGACGAAATCAGAAGCAACACACGTATCACAGCGCGCGACATCATACTTGAAAGGAAGTTAAATGAGGGTAGAAACAAAATTGAAACGAAATTCCCAAATTGTGACTGGAAAGCTGTATGGCGGAACATCAACTATGCCGGGCTATCTACAGACGCTATTTCCGCATGGTACAAAACAGTTAATAATGTCATCAGCACCAACGAGAGACTATATGGGATCGGTTTAAACCAGACACACCTTTGTGGAAAATGCAATCTGGTGGATACACTCAGCCACAGATTCACCTGTGGTGGCAATGTGCATAACTGGAATTGGATCAGGCAACAAATCGCCTTTCTCACCAGATCCTCTACGCAATATATAACGCCGTCGCTCCTCCTGAGACCGGACATGACATACTTTCCGAAATTAAAAACCAACGCCATTAGCTGGTTACTGGGAAAATATGTTAGTTATGTCATCCACACACTTGGGTCGGACAACGAGATAGAATTCCGCGTTTACATGAAGTGTGAATATGCAAAAATCAGCACGTATCGCAACCACAAGAAGCACTATGGCAACATGCTGAAGATCATTTTTGAAAGAATGGGTGTTGGTTAAATATGTGAAACCACTACAACACCTTGAACGAGAACGAACAGAAGAAAAATAAGTCACTTGGTTCCTTATTATTATTTACTTTAACCTTGCTTCCGGAACTTTTTTTTTTTTTTGTGTTATTGTATGTGTTTAATTGGATTGTATTTAAACTGGTTCATAGTCAAGAAAACTGGTATTAAATATGCTATATTTTTTATTCAATGGACAGTTTACAAATTAAACAGTGAATTCAACTTAGTAGACAAACCCACTGATTGGGTGACAATAATTTGCACCTAGAATAATCTCAGTTATCTTGAGCAAAGTTTATACTGTAACCACTTTTAAAGTTTGTTTTACCATTATTACTGTATTAGACATATTTAGCATATAAATAGTTTAAAACTGGTTCTTTTTTTTAATGTTGCAAATGGTTTAACCATTAATTGTACTGTTGAATACTTGAAATGTATGTTTTAGTAAAATACAATAAAAACAAAAAACAAAAAAAAAAGTGGTTAGCGTGAGCAGCTGCGGAGCTGGAGGTCCTTGGTTCAATTCTTCCTTAGAGCAAAAAGATTAATTTTTTATTTTCAGACAATTACGAAAGTTCAGGCACTCACACATAATCAACTTCGCTCTCCAAAATTCCAGGACATGTTCAGATTTACTTGGACATATCCAGGATTTGACGGTCTACACACGGAAAAATTTGAAAACGTAAAAAACATATGTTTTGACAGAGCACAGGGAAAAGTGTGCGAGTGTGAGACTTTTGGATTCATTTGTTGCAGTTTATGTGACAAACTCTTATGTTTTCATCGCTTTTTTGGGAGTAATTATCACATCCACAAGAAAACCTAAATCGGGCAACGAAGAAGAATCTTTTTACCCATTCGCCAAATATACAAGTTAGGTGGGTCGACAACATAGTCCTGTCATATGACGCACATGCCGTCACCAGTGTCGTATAGAATATATCAGACGTGTTTTCCTGTGGAGGATTCGGTTGACCTATGACATTGCGATCAAAAGTTTTCGATTCCCATTGGAGAGGCACGTCGTTTCGTCTACTAATAGCACGGTTTTGCGGTGCAGCCGCAAAACACAGACACTAAACTTATTACAGTGAACAGAGACGTCAATGAACGAATGGATAGACCATAACTTTGCTAAAATAAAGAAAAATTTTTCGCTTGAGGTGAGACTTGAACCAACGACCTCTAGTTCCGCAGCTGCTTACGCTGACCACGGGACCACGGCGCGCCTCATCTCGGAACGTCCATGATGTTGCCTATCTTCGCGTGGATTACTCAGTTTGTATATTTTGCTTATTTTTTATAGTTCCACACAACTTCTTCCTGTTTTCTCGATTGATCTGTGTTCGGTTTTTCAAGGCTTATTCACCGTGCCAACTTACAACTAAATCTGAGGGGGGTGCGATGGGGAGGTTCCCTTGTTAGTAGTTAACTAGCTGTACGAACATTGGTAGTACTTGGCACTACTTCCCCTAATTAGGCTGGCGACCGTTACTAATAGCAGGAATCTTTCCAGAAACGCGAAACAGTCTCATACCTTTCCATTAAACATAGCCACGTGCACAAAATTAAAATTCTTTCACAGGAGTAACATTTTCGGTGAGTTGCTAATTTAGTAGTAGCCGGTACTGTTGTATTTTAGAAGGATACAAGACGACTTAGAATTTCTAGTTAGTGTGATGGACGGCAGATAGCTCTAAATGTAGAAAAGATGTAACTTAATGCAGCTGACTAGGAAAAACAATACCTTAACGTTCGAATACAACGTTGGTAGTGCCTTTCTTGACACGAACACGTAGAGTAAATATCTAGGGACAACGTTACATATGAAATGGAACGAGCATGTAAGGACAGTAGTAAGGAAGGCGTATCGTCGATTTCGGTTTGTTGGGAGGATGTAATGAAAGTGTAGCTCATCTACAAAGACGACAGCATGTAGAAAACTAGTGCGACCAATTTGTATGTACTGCTCAAGTGTTTGGGATCCGCAGCAGGACGGAGTAAGGGAAGACATCGAAGAAATTCAGAGGCGAGCTGCTGGGTTTGTTACCAGTAAGTTTAATCAGCATTGTGGATATTCTTCCCGAAGACAAATGGGAATCGCTGGAGGGAAGGCGACATTCTTTTCGAAGAGCACTCTTGAAAAAATTTTGAGCGCCGGTATTTGAAAATGACTGGGCAACGACTTTACTGCCACCAATGCACATTTCGTGTAAGGACCACGAAACCACTAAGGTATGATTAGAGAGAATGGGGCCCGCACGGAGGCATACAAACAGCTGTTTTTCCTTCGCCCCATTTGCGAGTGGAACAGGAAAGGAAATGACGAGAAGCGGTACAGAGTACCCATCGCCACAGACTGATTGGTAGTTTGCTGAGTATGTACGTAAATGAAGATGTTCGGTCGGTAACATCAGCGACTCACTTATTAAAATATTCCAGGTTTCTAGTTGTAATCGGATTAATTTCTTGCAGGAACCCATCGATTCTTCTCTATCTGCGGGTGACTCCATTAGGGTCGGCGGAGGTGGGGGGGGGGGGGGGGAGGGGGGTGTTGTACCAGAAGAAGGCGAAGAATTTCATCCGACCACTGAATAACATTCCGGAATACTTTAAGTGGTTCAGATGGCTCTAAACACTATGCGACTTAACATCTGGGGTCATCAGTCCACTAGACTTAGAATTACTTAAACCTAACTAACCTGACATCACATACATGCATGCCCGAGGCAGGATTCGAACCTGTGACCGTAACAGCAGCACGGTTCCGGACAGAAGTCCCTAGAAACGCTCAGCCACAGTGGCTCGGAATAGTTTAAGAAGTGTAATATTTCTGACAGTGAAAATTTACGTTTTACAGCGTTAGCGTAAGTGACAGGTGACGAGAGGTGGTGCAGAGACAGCAAGCTGCGACAGAGCTTCCTTGGTCGCTGGTTTTTAGTAGAAACAAGTGACACCAAAATGAATAATCAAACGTTCAGATAAATCTTCACAGCTGAGGTATTATTTGATTTATCTGACAAGTTACACTTAGTAGTTACCAACATCCTCAGGTAGTCATTGCCGCAGTGGCAACACGTCATAAGATGACGTCCACGTACGCCAAGATCTCTGAATCCCCTGCCAACAATGCCAGAGTCTACTAAATCTAAACCTACGTGCAGAGATATGCGAACGTAAAGAAATATTACGGCTTTAATATCGCCGCCAGCAAACGTTAATGTCAACGGATTTGCAGTTAGTCTCCACCAGACGTCAAAGGGGACGCCATCAGCGCCACCACATGAACGAGCACGACCGCAGCCCCCCCCCGCCCCAGCAACCAACCCCCACCCACTCCTCCCGGCCCCTCCCTCTCGGCCAACGGTCGCGGCTCAGTCCTGTGTAGTACGCTGCAGCGGCAAAGTTAAATCTCGCCAACGTGCTGTTCGAATACCGACCCTGCGTTGAAAATTCGCTTTGTGGATATCGCTATTGGCATCCGTTTTATGTGCAATTCACGCTGAACTTGGTTTTCTTGGAGATTGCACAAATAACGAGATCATATCTGGTGTGGTTACTTTACCAAACTTTGTTCTTATACGTGTTGATACTTCGATCGTAGCTTTTAAAGCTCATATATCATATCAAAAATTTAATGATCAGAATCCAAAGAAAGTTCAAGAACATTGTGCACAGTCTCAGTGACAGACGGTTGCAAACTCATGTTTTCGATCCAATTTTATAAGCATTTGATGTACATTACGTACAGCCAACACCATATCACAGTTCTTTTACATCTAGTAGTTTCATCAAATTTATACAGGGTGGTCCATTGATCAGGCCAAATATCTCATGAAATAAGCCTCAAACCGAAAAATACGAGGAACGAAACTTCTCTTGCTTGAAGGGGGAAACCAGATGGCGCTATGGTTAACCCGCTAGATGGCGCTGCCATAGGTCAAACGGATATCAACTCCGTTTTTGAAATAGTAAACCTCATTTTTATTGCATATTCGTGTAGTACGTAAAGTAATAAGAATTTTTAGTTGGACCACATTTTCGCGCTGTGATAGTAACAAACATATGGCTCACAATTTTAGACGAACGGTTGGTAACAGATAGGTTTTTGAAATTAAAATACAGAACGTAGGTACGTTTGAACATTTTATTTCGGTTGTTCCAATATGATACATATACCTTTGTGCACTTATCATTTCTGACAACGCATGATGTTACAGCGTGATTCCCTGTAAATACCACAATGATGCAATAAATGCTCGAAAAGATGTCTGTCAACCTCAATGCAATTGGCAATAGATGTAACGACTTCCTCACAACAGCGTGTAGTTCGCCTTCCGTAATGTTCGCACATGCATTGACAATGCGCTGATGCATGTTGTCAGGCGTTGTTGTTGGATCACGGTAGCAAATATCCTTCAACTTTCCCCACCCACAGAAAGATATCCGGGGACGTCAGATCCGGTGAACGTGCGGGTCATTGTATGGTGCTTCGACGACCAGTCCACCTGTCATGAAATATGCTATTCAATACCGCTTCAACCGCACGCACCGCAATTGGTTCAAGAATCATAAGATATGGTTGTATACATGGAAGGAGCCTGGTGATACTGACAGGTTACAGATAGATTATGTAATGGTGAGACAGAGATTTAGGAACCAGATTTGAAATTGTAATACATTTCCAGGGGCAGGTGCGGACTCTGACAACAATCTATTGGTTATGAACTGTAGATTAAAACTGAAGAAACTGCAAAAAGGTGCGAATCTAAGGAGATGTGCCCTGGATAAACTGACTAAACCAGAGGTGGTACAGAGTTTCAGGGATAGCATTAAGGAACAATTGA
Source organism: Schistocerca serialis cubense (assembly GCF_023864345.2). Classification (NCBI taxonomy): domain Eukaryota; kingdom Metazoa; phylum Arthropoda; class Insecta; order Orthoptera; family Acrididae; genus Schistocerca; species Schistocerca serialis. The sequence continues at coordinate 195,291,563 of NC_064638.1, read as the reverse complement.
CAGGAATGGGTGAAAGAAATACAGTAGAAGAAGAATGGGTAGCTTTGAGATATGAAGTAGTGAAGGCAGCAGAGGATCTAGTAGGTAAAAAACAAGGGCTAGTGGAAATCCTTGGGTAACAGAAGAAATATTGAATTTAATTGATGAAAGGAGAAAATATAAAAATGCAGTAAATGAAGCAGGCACAAAGGAATACAAACGTCTCAAAAATGAGATCGACAGGAAGTGCAAAATGGCTAAGAAGGGATGGCTAGAGGCCAAATGTAAGGATGTAGAGGCTTATCTCAGTAGGGGTAAGATAGATACTGCCTACAGGAAAATTAAAGAGACATTTGGAGAAAAAAGAACCACTTGCATGAATATCAAGAGCACAGATGGAAACCCAGTTCTAAGGAAAGAAGGGAAAGCAGAAAGGTGGATTCAGAATATAGAGGGTCTATACAAGAGCGATGTACTTGAGGACAATACTATGGAAATGGAAGACGATGTAGATGAAGATGAAATGGGAGATACGATACTGCGTGAAGAGTTTGACAGAGCACTGAAAGACCTGAGTCGAAACAAGGCCCCGGGAGTAGACAACATTGCATTAGAACTACTGACGGCCTTGGGAGAGCCAGTCCTGACAAAACTCTGCTATCTGGTGGGCAAGATGTATGAGACAGGCGAAATTCCCTCAGACATCAAGAAGAATATAACAATTCCAATCCCAAAGAGAGCAGGTGTTGACAGATGTGAAAATTACCGAACTATCAGTTTAATAAGTCACGGATGCAAAATACTAACGCGAATTCTTTACAGACGAATGGAAAAACTGATAGAAGCCGACCTCGTGGAAGATCAGTTTGGATTCCGTAGAAAGATTGGAACACGTGAGGCAATACTGACCCTACGACTTATCTTAGAAACTAGATTAAGGAAAGACAAACCTACGTTTCTAGCATTTGTAGACTTAGAGAAGGCTTTTGACAATGTTGACTGGAATACTCACTTTCAAATTCTGAAGGTAGTAGGGGTAAAATACAGGGAGCGAAAGGCTATTTACAGTTTGTACAGAAACCAAATGGCAGTTATAAGAGTCGAGTGGTATGAAAGGGAATCAGTGGTTGGGAAGGGAGTGAGACAGGGTTGTAGCCTATCCCCAATGTTATCTTTATACTGAGCAACAGTGAAGGAAACAAAAGAAAAATTCGGAGTAGGTATTAAAATCCATGGAGAAGAAATAATAACTTTGAGGTTCGCCGATGACATTTTAATTCTGTCAGAGACAGCAAAGGAATTGGAAGAACAGTTAAACGGAACGGACGGTGTCTTAAATGGAGGATATAAGATGAACTTCAACAAAAGCAAAACGAGGATAATTAAATGTAGTCAAATTAAGTCGGGTGATGCTGCAGGAGCTAGATTAGAAAATGAGACACTTAAAGTAGTAAAGGAGTTTTGCTGTTTGCGGAGCAAAGTAACTGATGATGGTCGAAGTAGAGAGGACATAAAATGTAGACTGGCAATTGCAAGGAAAGCGTTTCTGAAGAAGAGAAATTTGTTGACTTCGAGTATTGATTTAAGTGTCAGGAAGTCGTTTCTGAAAGTATTTGAATGGAGTGTAGCCATGTATGGAAGTGAAACATGGACGATAGCAAGTTTGGACAAGAAGAGAATAGAAGCTTTCGAAATGTGGTGCTACAGAAGAATGCTGAAGATGAATTGGGTAGATCATATAACTAATGAAGAGATATTGAATAGGATTGGGGAGAAGAGGAGTTTGTGGCACATCTTGACTAGAAGAAGGGATCGGTTAGTGGGACATGTTCTGAGGCATCAAGGGATCACCAATTTAATATAGGAGGGCAGCGTGGAGGGTAAAAATCGTAGAGGGAGACCAAGAGATGAATACACTACACAGATTCAGAAGGATGTAGGTTGCAGTAGGTACGGGGAAATGAAGAAGCTTGCACAGGATAGGGTAGCATGGAGAGCTGTATCAAACCAGTCCTAGGACTGAAGACCACAACAAAAACATCTCGAAATATGGAATCGTTCTGAGATTCTTTGGCGACAGCACTGATTACTTCATGGGAATAAATAAAACTCTGTGTTGCACAACAACGATATTTTCTGAATCCGTGTTGGTTATGTATCAGTAAGTCGTTTTCCTGAAGGTGATTCATAATGTTTCAGTATAGTATATGCTCCAAAATACGAGTACTACTACAAATAGAGGTCAGTGATGTGGGTCTGTAATTCAATGTTTTACTCCTATTTCCTTTCTTGACCTGTGCTACTTTCCAGTCTTTAGGGAGAGATTTTTCTTCAAGTGTGTAGTTGCATATGATTGCTAAGAATGGTGGTATTGTGTCTGCATACTCTGAATGGAACCTAACTGGTATACCATCTGGACCGGAAATCTTGGCCGGCCGGAATGGCCCAGCGGTTATAGGCGCTACAGTCTGGAACCGCGCAATCTCTACGCTCGCATGTTGGAATCCTGCCTCGGGCATGGATGTGTGTGATGTCCTTAAGTTAGTTAAGTTTAAGTAGTTCTAAGTTCTAGGGGACTGATGACCTCAGAAGTTAAGTCCCATAGTGCTCAGAGCCATTTGAACCATTTTTGAACACTTCCTGTTTCCTTAAATAACGTAACTATCCGGCGAACGGTCAGCACACTTGGATTTTGACGTCCAGGATAACGTGCTGGGCATTTTGATCCTAATACACATACATGAACACGATATCGACTTTATCCGCAATTGGTAAACGGTCCATTTTAACACGCGTAATGTATCACGAAGCACATACCTTCGGCACTGGCGGAATGTTACGTGATGCCACGTACTTATACGTTTGTGACAATTACAGTGCCATCTATATCAAAGCGGAAAAAGTGGTCCAACTCAAACATTCATAATTCTTTGCGTAATACACGAATATGTATTAAAAAAATGGTGGTTCCTATTTTAAAAAACGCAGTTGATATCTGTCTGACCTATGGCAGCGCCATCTTGTGGGTCATATATATATATATATATATATATATATATATATATATATATGTATATATATATATATATATATATATATATGAAAGTGAATCTCCCAGGAAATGAGGTCAGATCTTTGTACATGTATAAACTGTCGGATTACACTTTGAATTCTCTGTGTCTGGTTGGGTAGCCACGAGGTCCGTCAGTGTCGTTCGTCTTTAATGTTTTTTTTTTTTTTACCAGTCCTCATCAGGATATAACGGGTGTGAACGGTGTCAAACGCTGATTGATCACCGTGAAGCACGCGAAATGCCGTGAATTCGAGTGAGACACAGATATTTTGCAGGTGATACAAGTCTGTGAAGTCCGTCATTGTGGGTCTATCTTCGAGAGGCTAATAGAGTCATGCAATACCCAGAATTAGGCATTCGGATGTTACCTGTTGTGCAAAACAATTAGAGGATCATTTCTTGGAAGTTTCGTTAAAGTCTCCCACTGAGATGCAAAAGTTTGGAATTTGGATCAAAGGTCTTTACAGCCTTTCTCTGTAGTGCTGCAAAGTCGTAACGTCCTGCGATGTCACCCACGGGTTTAGCGATGCTTGAATCAGAAAGGTGTCAACATGTGCAGAAAAAAAAGAGGCCGAAGCTCAGAAGTCTTTGTTAGATGTAAGGTTTGTTAATGATATTGCGTAGGCACCGTATTTCACCACAATACTGCCCAAGCTACCGTGGTAGTGTCGCACGATATGAAGGTCTTCACCCACGCTCATACCCACATTCCACCCCTTCTTTTGACTCTCTGCGTTGGAGGTCAGAACCGCGACGTCAGGGATTGAATTCACACGGTTTTGTTATTGGTAACCGAGGAGTAACAATCGAGACACACCGAAGCTTATAATCGAAACAGAAAATCCGCTGGGGTGTGGCTTAAACGGCGTCAGTGGAACCACTCTTTCATCCACTCGTTAATTCCCACGCAACTTGCGTTCGAAAACTACAGTTCGCCGCGCGATGAGCAGTTGGACGACGTTCTTGAGAACCTATGACACTGCTGATATCCCCTGATCATATGCCTGTAACACCATTCAATGTAATCGCAGTTTTCCTTTTTCTTTTTTCACACGGGGTGGAACCCACGCCGGCATGATGGCCAACTCAAAATGTCAACTGCAATAAGGGTTATTTTTCGGTAAAGTGAGGTGTCGCAAGATGTGGGTACTGTGAGGTTTGCGAACGTCTTGTTAAGGTTAACCACTAATACGCTGTCATCTGGAGATAGATTGGGTCGAAAGTCGAACGAAGGATAGCGGTTTGAAGGGCAGAGGAAAGAAAGTATAGGCAAGAGTCAAGGGAAAAAAAATCTGCGGTAGTTAGTTTATTAAGAGCAGTACATGATGTCTTCTTACCTGCGACAGGTCATGCAAGGGTAGGCTTTGTTAGTAGTGGGTATCATGCATGTCGTTGTCCTGTGCTGTTACTCGGGGGCTGCCGCTGGGTGCCGGTGTTGATCTCTCGGTCAGCGTAAGCAAACCTCTAACATTTAGGTTCGTTATCGTTTTGTGTCCGATAGGTCATATATCACACGCACAGTGTAAGGTGATGTTGGTGATTTGTTTGTGCGCCAGTGGGCGAGCTCGTCGGTTTCCCTGCTGTAGCCTGTTGGTCTGCTTTAATAGCAGCTGATACATCCAGTCAACGTTGGTGATATGCAGGGGCTTGCCAAAGTTTGTCGCTTGTTGGTGGGTGCTAGCTTGCCATAAGTGGTTATGCCCTAGCTAGTAGTGTCTTCGGCCGCTTGTGCTTCCACCTATATTCGCACGTGATCCCAGTGTAGCGCGACTGCATTTTATGTTCTGGAGTAGATACAGGCACCATTACGGACCGTTCAGAACCATTATACGGAATTCGAACGTAATCCAAAGCAGTAAAGGATGCTCATGTTTTTTCAGCCCTCCTCCTTCACTCCATCATGTGGCAAGATCGCGGCAAGGGTTCCCTCAAAATTATCTCCCCCTCCTATTTGGCAACACACCCAGTGCAATCTGTCCACTTTCATTGAGCACTGTAAAAGTGAACATGTGCTGAGACACCGCATGACGAAGCCATAGGTGCCTCCAGGCAGACAACGCCTTGACACCCCTACATGCTGCGAAGTGCGGTTAGAGCAACCGCGTAGCCTTCCTGCTGACGCCAAGAGCTTTGTCATGGTACAGGTACAGTTGGAAAGTCCTCGACAAAGATGGGCGTTAAGCACCGAGAGTGTTGCTGAACTGGGTAGTTTTTGAGCTATCCTCTGGCGTTTTATTCACACATGTGTCAATGTCGCTACCATCACTTCCCCCTCCCTCCGTCCCCCTGTACTAGAGCCGCAGGAACGCCACAAAAAGATACTTTGTTTCTTCGTATTGTGGCGAATAGTTTCTACCGATCCCCAGTGGCTTCGGCATGTACGCCAGAGCAGAAATGGCACTCACGCTAGACTGCAGAGGGGTACGGTCACTTTCATTGCGGCTGCAGGCACACGATCTCCTCAAAGAGTGTTTGAGTCGCATATCAGCAATGACAGATGTTGTCAAGGAAGTCGTGTTGTTGTTCATAGCACTGCGAACTGTCGTTTTCCACCGCGAAGTGTGTGGTAATGAACAGACCAAGGAGGGTGGTGGTTTCATTGACGCACTTCTACTTTTTTATTGTCAGGTTGAGACTCACACTGTGCTCACCACATGGAAGTGCTTGTCTGTAATTCAAGTTCTCCACACACAGTTCTTAAATATTTTCAACTTAGGTTTACAAACTCAAGTATTTCATCTTAATATTACCACACGCAAGTATTTCATCTCATAATTACAACACATGGTTTCATTGTGACCGTTGGTCACTTCCGAAGAACCCTGTGTTCCCTATGAATTTTACCTGCCTATCTTTTTCCGAACAATTCACATGGGCCTCCCACCAAAAGTTTCTGAAAAGAGAAATCATTATTTTTATCTACTCTTAAATATTCCATATGCATACCATTTTCATTTAAATTTGGTTTTATGAAGCACACATAGAGCACGTCTTCACACATCAGGAACCCACGACAGAGTGCTGAAACGTGGCCGTTCATTCGGTCATCCCGCGCCTCCACAGAAGTGGTGGAGGATCTTTCCACTGTATTGGTCAACCACATTCTAGTCCCTCTAGTGCTCTGGTATACTTCCTCTCTTTTGTTCAGCCAAAGGTGACCAGAGGACTGTCTCAAAGATGATTATAGAATGTACCTTCACTATCTGTGGTCAGCAGACGACTAGTCATTAATCGAATTCACAAACATTACCAAACTGGGTTCAGGGATCTACTTTAAGGAATTGCACATCTGAATGATGAAACATACAAATTGGCCCCCTTTCCTACATTGGTATCCAGCTTAGACGTATTAAATAAAATGGTGTTATTATACAAAAAAATGCTGTTCTGATAAGAACAACGTAGTATGTTGTTGTAATGTTGTACATATTTTCTATGTCTGGCAGCACTGTACACTTTCATTGTAAATCAATACGTCGGACACAGTCCTGGTGGTGCTTCTCCTGTAACTGATTAGTTGTCTTGCGCCAGTCGCACGTAGCGTTCAAGCTGCGAGGTAATCGACCTCTCGGCATTATCGACGTTGATTTGTACGGATTTCACACCCAAGTTCGGGGACCCCTGCAGCGCTTAGAGCATCTACATAATCCTTCGTGGTCGTCAATAGATTTCAGATACTGAGGCCACTCTGGAATACCGGTTTAATTAATCCGCGGCTCAGCACCTTGCCTACACGGTCGCTGACGCCTCTCACCATAAGGTCAATGAGTAGGAGGAACGATTTCTTCTGCTTCTTTGCCTGTTTTATCTTCACTGTATCAAATAACTTGCTGTCGCGGAATGTGGTTCGTATCTCGTCGAGTTTTTGCCGGAAAACCACAGCGCATTCTTTTTCTGCTTTGTGGTGCGGAACTGTGTGCAGATATCAGCTGGTGTGTCTCGGTTTCCTGTACACTTTGTGTCCTAGTCTGCCACTAGATCGTCTGTACTTACAGAAAAGGAACTGCTCCGTTGTAACTTTATAACTGGGCGTAGAATCCTACGAATTTAAATCAGCCGATGACAGTTGTGCCGAATAGCGCTACATACTACAGTGTTATTTGCATCATAGTGTAGTTGTTCCAACGTCCCTTGTTTGTAAAACACTGCTGCATTTATTCGGACGCATGAATTGGTATAATGATAAAAGTTGTGTTACTGGAAATCCTAATTACATCAAGTGCCTGTGGGTAATGTGAAAAGAAAGGACTGGCGAGCAGTTATTGAAACTTTTGTCACAAAACCATAATTTTTATATGTATGTGAACAAGAAAATCCCGCCTTTATCCAGTGAAGTAAGAACCGACTAACAAAGCGAATTTTGCATGCTGCGACACAGTCGCAATTAAGGATATTGAGCAAGGAAGTGTAGTGTTTGTATCTTTTATTCTAGTCTCGGATCACATGTTGTTCTTATCCTCAGATTATTATTAAATCCGGTCAATGGTGACAATCTTCAGTCTGCTTAAAGGATATGCTGATATAATAAAACCGTGGCAGGTAAAGAGATACAAACAGAATCAAGTGGGCATCGTCGAGTATAACTAGAAACACGATGCGAACAAGGCCACATAAATTGATTTTATTTCTGTCTCTTGATGATACTACTCTACATTTGTTACATTAGGATACATTTTAAATAGATCTGAAAATATTCACCTCTGACCGAAATCGATAGTTCGACGGTAGAAAAATTTCTGAAACGAAAGTTATGGCTGTGGTTATTTCATGGAGGTCAATGCAAGAGCGTACGACGTCATTACATCTAAGGTATTTTATATATTATTCTTGATTAAACTGTAGTCTTCATTCTCAGGCCTGAAGACAAAAACAACACTGTTATATACAATTACAAGCACGGGTTGGTGATCCGTCGATCATCTCGAACGAGTGTGTTCGCACGCTCCGCCATTGCAGGAGTCACAGCTGTGCACGGCCGGCCCGCACGCGGGAGATCAGACAGTCTTGCTTGACCTTGTGGCGATGATGACACACGCTTTGCCCAACGACTCACCGTGCTTTTGTCCACTGCCAGATCACCGTAGACATTCCGCAAGCGCCTATGAATAACTGAGATGCCCTGGTTTTCCGCCAAAAGAAACTCGATCACTGACTGTTGTTTGCAACGCACTTCCGTTACAGACGCCATTTTAACAGCTCCGTACAGCGCTGCCACCTGTCGGAAGTCAATGAAACTACACGAGACGAAGCGGGAATGTTTGAAAATATTCCACAAGAAATTTCCGGTTTTTTCAACCAAAATTGGCCGAGAAAAAAAATTTGTTGCATTACTTATTGAACTGCCCTCGTATATAGCAATTCCAGAAGAAACATAACGAAATGTATGTTCCACTTAAACACATTGTTATGTTTGCATTAACACTTAAAAATTATGTGTTTAATTATTCCGAAACAGAAACAGGGCAGTAATGACACATTACAACAGCAGCTCAACTGCGACCACCAATGTATTATAGCCATTGTACCTACGAAACATGTTCTGTCTCTCCAGTTTTTAGTGCAGCGGCCAGAACTCATGCCAGCCGGTCTTCCTCGCCCTGTGGAGGAGTCTCGTACATCAAACTTGGCATACCATCTTAAGTGACATCAGATGACGGTCTGATGCAGGACACGTCACCCGGTCTACCCTGTTGCATATCAGAAGAAGCAACCGCTAGGCTTTTCTCTTCCCCTCAGCAGGGTCGACACGTCATACATCCGAATTCAAACCATCGTACAGTGGAAATAGTATTTTCCGGGCATTGTTTACTATTTCAGATATTATGTACTTTCTCTCCTCTCAAAGCCTAGAAGTTTTCAACGGAAATTTCGGAATACCTTGTATACGTGGTCTTCTCAGGCACAACAGACACTTCAGCACAACTGATATAACTTCTGAAGGACCATGTTAAATCCGTGTTCCAGGAAGCAGTTATGACAGTACAGTACTATTAGGTGTTTTTGCACTGTTTGCTATAAGCTGTTGCAATAATAACGTTTATCAACAGTGCTTCAAGTGATCAGTCAGTGCCTTAGGGTGTCAGGTTCTCTGGTGGGTAGATGATACAGTCCCAATGATTTTCAGATGGGACATTTATTTATTCACAGAAGTTTTGAACAGAAGACTGGAGCCCACGTGCTGCAGTTACGATGGAGAGCGATGCGTCATAGGCGTGGTCTTTAATGCATGATGCGTAGTCGTGGAGACGCGAGCAGACGCTATGGCACAGTAGTGGTTCTTATGGTTTATTTATTGTTTATTTGTTGACATTACATAGTGATCCACCATTTTGGTAACTACAGTGAGCCGTTTTCTACTACAATCTATACCATTTCCAAAATTTTAGTACTTTTCTTGTCTTTATATAACTAAATTGTTAATCAAAGAAGAAAAACAGAACAAATAAATCACAAGATACATAAAGTACAAATCGGAAAAAAGTACTATATCTTCAAGAAGGAAATAATACATGAAGGGAAGGATTTAAATAGCAAGAGAGGTCCCTTACCTAGCTGTTTCAAATTCGGGGGGGGGGGGGGGGGGGACTGCGGTATACACTTCCAGCCTGTCTCACCTGAAATAGCATATTCTGTTCAATTGTACTTACTACTATATGTGTGAATGTCATCATATTAACTCTACCTGATTTGAATATGAGGTATCAGAGCACTATTTGTTACTACAATTGCTTGCTACACATGTTGTTGTTTGTTGTTGTAGCCTTCAGTCCTGAGACTGGTTTGATGCAGCTCTCCATGCTACTCTATCCTGTGCAAGCTTCTTCATCTCCCAGTACCTACTGCAACTTACATCCTTCTGAATCTGCTTAGTGTATTCATCTCTTGATCTCCCTCTACGATTTTTACCCTCCACGCTGCCCTCCAATACTAAATTGGTGATCCCTTGATGCCTCAGAACTTGTTCTACCAACCGATCCCTTGTTCTAGTCAAGTTGTGCCACAAACTTCTCTTCTCCCCAATCTTATTCAATACCTCTTCATTAGTTATATGATCTACCCATCTGATCTTCAGCATTCTTCTGTAGCACCACATTTCGAAACCTTCTATTCGCTTCTTGTACAAACTAGTTATCGTCCATGTTTCACTTCAGTACGTGGCTACGCTCCGTACAGATACTTTCAGAAACGACTTCCTGACACTTAAATCTATACTCAATGTTAACAAATTTCTCTTCTTCAAAAACGCTTTCCCTGCCATTGCCAGTTTACATTTTATATCTTCTCTACTTCGACCATTATCAGTTATTTTGCTCCCCAAATAGCAAAACTCCTTTACTACTTTAAGTGTCTCATTTCCTAATCTAATTCCCTCAGTATCATCCGACTTAATTCGACTACATTCCATTATCCTCGTTTTGCTTTTGTTGATTTTCAGCTTATATTCTCCTTTCAAGACACTATCCATTCCGTTAAACTGCTCTCCTAAGTCTTTTGCTGTCTGTGACAGAATTACATTGTCATCGGTGAACCTCAAAGTTTTTGTTTCTTCTCCTTGGATTTTAATACCTACTCCGAATTTTTCTTTTGTCTCCTTCACTGCTTGCTCAATATACAGATTGAATAGCATTGGGGAGAGGCTACAACCCTGTCTCACTCCCTTCCCAACCACCGCTTCCCTTTCATGTCCCTTGACTCTTATAACTGCCATTTGGTTTCTGTACAAATTGTAAATAGCCTTTCGCTCCCTATATTTTACCCCTGCCACCTTCAGAATTTGAAAGAGAGTATTCCAGTCAACATTGTCAAAAGCTTTCTCTAAGTCCACAAATGCTAGAAACGTAGGTTTGCCTTCCCTTAATCTAGCTTCTAAGATAAGTCGTAGGGTCAGTATTGCCTTACGTGTTCCAACATTTGTACGGAATCCAAACTGATCTTCCCCGAGATCGGCTTCTACCAGTTTTTCCATTCGTATGTAAAGAATTCGCGTTGGTATTTTGCATCTGTGACTTATTAAACTGATATTTCATTAATTTTGACATCTGTCAGCACCTGCTTTCCTTGGGATTGGAATTATTATATTCTTTTTGAAGTCTGAGGGTATTTTGCCTGACTCATACATCTTGCTCGCCAGATGGTAAGGTTTTCTCAGGATCGGCTCTCCAAAGGCCGCCAGTAGTTCTAATGCAATGTTGTCTACTCCCGGGGCCTTGTTTCGACTCAGGTCTTTCAGTGAACCGCGCCGTAAACGGCAGAGGAGCCTCGGGAGGTGTCCTCGAGCCTCGTCTCCTCGAAGGATGCTTCTTATGTATGTTGTGCGCTTCTGTTTGTGTATTTACATCTTACTGTACTGCATGTAAACGTTTATGCACAATTTTATAAAGTTCACATCTTTTACTGTTTGCATCTTACACGTTTCACAAATTACACATTTACATGTTAGAAAATAATGATCCAATGAACTAAATAAATACTGTTTAACTTACACAAACAGGAAAATTCGTTGTTTTATTTCTACTACCAATTTACTTCTAAATTTCATGTTTTTATTACTTGTAGTATTGTTGCAGTCATGTGATCTGCTACCTTGCCGTCTATGTATCTGGTGATATTGGAGTGTTCATCTCATCATCACTGTATGTGTGGTCATCAGTTTCCTTATCCGTGTTTGAATCTCAGTTGTCCCACACATCACATTGTGGTGTACAGGTGTTTAGGGTACTGATCTGGTATATGGCCTTTACTGCTTGTAAGTCTTGTGTAGCTCTTCTGACATTTCATCAGTGATGCGGTGAAGCATGTTCCAGTTACCTGGGTCTTTGATTTCTGTCGTCGGCCTCACGTGTGTAAGGTGTTACATATCAGTTTTGTGTGTTCGGGGGATTCATGTTGCCCACAACGGTTAATACCAAAGCGGTGCAGGTGTGTAGGATAACGGCCATGGCCCTACAAGAAGTGTACCATACTGCGACTTGGGTCAACGTGTCCGAGCACCAGCTGTTCCCGAATGTTCGAGAGGAAGGTGAGTGTCGAATTTCCAGCATGAGGACCCTGGCCTCAGAGTCTGGCTGGCGGCATTTCCCGTCGGTATAGTTTCAGTGGATCATCGGCTGGGAGATCTCAGTTTTACCTTTGTCCCATGACTTCTGAAGCTGAATCCCTAAGTTGTCGTCCAGTACGTTGACAAACGGAATTAGATGCTCCTGCAAATGTCAAGTGAGCGACGAAGGCCTCACTGCCGCAGTCCAGCCTACACAAGTATCCGATTTTATGGCACCTGCTGACTCAACGGCAGGCATTTGTACACGCCAGGGCGTGTTTGTTGATGAGAAGACACCGTGGGTGTCACACAGTCCACCTGCCGCAAGGCTGCCAAAGCGTTCCAGGTTTTAGTAATACCACTGGTCATTGCCCCAGTTGTCGTGCCAGCGTATTGAGATGGTAGTTGTGGCAAAATTCTGTGCACGCCTGATTACGATACGCAGCGCGATTATGGCAGCCGAATACTTAACGGGTCGTCACCACTACAATGCACTGCTGTTGCATTGTAAAGTTTCAGTTTGGCTTTTGAACAGCTTTATGAGCAGATGGCACAGCTAGATCGATACCGACACAAGCACTGCTAATGAGCTGTTTTGAAAATTCATCTCGTCATGCGAATCCTAGCTTATGGGACTCCCTTCGTGGTGTTTTGTTGCTTACAGGGTTCGCAAGTGCGACATTTTCTTCTGCAATGACTTCTGTAGCAGTCATCCTCATATTTTTCGTCACAGTCTTCTTGAATGACCATCTGCCACCATTACTCAACAAACACTTTCGTCCGCGTTGTCACTCGGCTCACGATGTTTCTCAAATTTCCCTGTATGAGGTATAAATTTTCGATATGGTATTTCTGCAAACATCAAACATCTCGGCTACCTCGGTTGCTGTAGCAACCACTATACGAGCAGCAACAGTTCGCCTATGTTGTGACGCAATAGACACTGATCTAATTCACTTTTAAGAGGACTGTTCCGAAAGTTAGGTCCAGTCGTTCGCGAAATGGAAACAACTGTGAGAATCAAAAATGTTTTATTTGCTACGGTTAGCTACACTTTCCAGCTACTTCTCTACATAGTCGCCGCTCCGTCTTACACATTTTTCACAGCGTCGTGCCACCTTTCCAGTGCCCTCGTCATAAATGGCAGCCTGCTGTGCTGCCCCTAAATTCTCTACGCTTGTCTACAGCTAGTTGACTGTGCCAAAAAGTGATCTTTAAAGCCAGCGGTTCACGTGAGCAGAGATGAAACTCAGGGGCATCCAGTTAAGGGCTGTAATGTGGGTGATCAAACACTTCCCATCGATAACTCTGCAGGAGCATCTTCATTGGCCCTGCAGAGTGCGGCCGAGAATTGCCCAAAGAAGGAACTGCATGACAGTCGTCTTATGTGGGCTGCATGGCATCAGGCGAAATCTCTCACCAGGCCGTCGTACTTTGTGGGAAACATTGTTTAGCTAGGCATCTTAATGTGCTCACTGTATGCTCAGAACTGAAAAGAGCGACGTGATGCTGTCGACGGGCATAATGAAGATCCTGCCCAACAAATCTGCGCAAAGTTTTACCGTTTTTTAACTGTGATTTCCATTTCACACCCGATCGGACCTTACCTTTCGAATAGCCCCCGTAACTATACAGAGCACTGTTCTGACCACGACTGACACTCGTGGCGTATTGATGATATTGCACAGGTTCTGTTCATGGTCACATGCAACAGCGCACCCTGCAGACTTGGATAGGATCTGTATTTGTGTTCAAGTATTTATCCTTAGAGGTGTTTCCTTATTTTTGTCCACCCTCCGTGCATACGTTGCTGTGAATCTACACTACAGCCTAAGTGTATGTAAGGCAGCTGTAGGTCTCGCAACGTTGGGGCTCGTCCCCATACTAATAATAATTGTAAACTATCTGCAGAATTCACACATCCCTACCTTTACTAAAACTTGATTATGAACAACCTATATTTATAAGTCCGAACAGACTACCTGTGTACTAAATCTATGGCTTTAGCGTATTTTCAATCACTCTTGTTTATAAAAAATGAAAATAAAAACATTTTAAAAGTTACACATATGTTTAGAAATGATAATCTTTCTGCCCTAGTTTATGGTCGAAAGGGGCTATGATCTACAATGGCCCTGAACTAACAAATATCATTCTGCATTATGTGGTAAAGAATGAGACTAACGCCTCTCGATTTGTCCCACTTATAGACCTTTGTCAAATATCGCAGTTCAACTGTATTATAGCTGCTCACGTGCAGTATCCCAGTATTGAACCAGAGAATATCCAGCGAACGACGAGACTACCAGCTACTTGAGCTTCATGTTGAAATGCCGGCTCAATCACCTATTTACAGTGTGAAGAACACTAAAATTTACGTGTTTCGAAGGCAAGCCTTTATCTTTAGAATAACTTAAAGAGAAATCTATAAGAGCTACCAATATAAAAGATAAAAAAGGACAATAGTAACGAGTAAAATGACGTGGGTATTTCCCTTTTAGCCGTATCTTCTTAAAACGTCCATGCACATCACCTTCAACTGATAAAAAATACTAAAAGGAGATTATTGTCAGTGATGTACATCTTAAGAAGACACAGCTACGAGGTAAGTAGCCACGTCATTTTATTGTTTATGTTGCTCATGTTTAAGTTTCACATTGCTCACTCTCTGTACAGTAATCCTAGAGATGAAGACTTCACATTCGAAAATTCGAAAATTCTAGTGCTTTCTACTGTGTAAATACTGGTTGTGTCGACATTTTAACACTTATTTTTATAACCGACACCTCTTATGCATTACGAAGTATGTGAGGTTGTTCAAATCTCCTACGATAAGAATAAAGATGCTTGGTACCAGCCACAAATCTGAGAAGTAGCTTCACACGTGAATCTACTGCCTGAATAACAGCGTGTCCCTTTTGCACTGATGTAATCTCGGACTGTTATTCTCCCACGAACGCCTGGCTGCCGCGTTCTGCATATAGCGGGGACCGCTTTCTTTTACTCGAGTCTGAGGGGAGAAACGCGTTTATCTCGGCAATTTCGACCGCCGTCCGTTCTTTCTGTGTCCTCTGCGGCGTTTCTCGAGGACGTTACGTGAGCAGAGTTGCCCGCTGTTCTTGACGGCCTGAGAAAGAAAAAAGGGGGAGTGGTGCACCGCTGTTGGAGCTCCTCTGCCTTTTGTCTTGATAAAATTAAACAGCCTTCAGCCGTCTGTTGGCCTCATAAGTAACGTCCGTTACACTGTCTGCCTCTTGCATGATGACGTAAATTCTGAAAAATGTTCTCATTCACAGGAAATACGAGCTACAACGTTGTTTTATGTGCTACTGCTTCCATCTTCGGTAGGGCTCTTAATTAAGGAAATCACTGCTTCCAAGGCAGGAACAATATGAGAAAAATAAATGTACCTTGAACTCCTTTACTCGTTATGTTGTTGTTGTTGTTGTGGTCTTCAGTCCTGAGACTGGTTTGATGCAGCTCTCCATGCTACTCTATCCTGTGCAAGCTTCTTCATCTGCCAGTACCTACTGCAACCTACATCCCTCTGAATCTGTTTAGTGCATTCATCTTTTGGTCTCCCTCTACGATTTTTACCCTCCACGCTGCCCTCCAATACTAAATTGGTGATCTCTTGATGCCTCAGAACTTGTCCTACCAACCGATCCCTTCTTCTGGTCAAGTTGTGCCACAAACTTCTCATCTCCCCAATCCTATTCAATACTTCCTGATTAGTTGTCATCTACCCATCTAATCTTCAGCATTCTTCTGTAGCACCACATTTCGAAAACTTCTATTCTCTTCTTGTCCAAACTATTTATCGTCCATGTTTCACTTCCATACATGGCTACACTCCATACAAATACTTTCAGAAACAACTTCCTGATACTTAAATCTATACTCGATGTTAACAAATTTCTCTTCTTCAGAAACGCTTTCCTTGCCATTGCCAGTCTACATTTTATATCCTCTCTACTTCGTCCATCATCGGTTATTTTGCTCCCCATATAGCAAAACTCCATTACTACTTTAAGTGTCTGATTTCCTAATCTAATTTCCTCAGCATCACCCTACTTAATTCGACTACATTCCATTATCCTTGTTTTGCTTTTGTTGATGTTCATCTTATATCCTCCTTTCAAGACACTGTCCATTCCGTTCAACTGCTCTTCCATTACTCGTTATAGCGTAACATAAAAGTTCGTGGCACTTATGACTCTGGTGGTAATCCCATGAAAGTATGCCACTTTTTGTATAAACTTCGAACCATGAATGAAAAGAAACTTCATGAAATAGATTGTCCACTCACATTTATGTGACTACTTGTCAAAAGCCTCAATAATCACCTTTTGAAGTGCGAACCGCAGTGAAACGTACGGCAAGAGAGTCAACGAGGCTCTGAATGGAACCGAATGGGACGTGGAGCCATGCAGCTCAAGTGCCGTGGTCACCTGCACTAGGTTCCCTGGTTGAGGATCCATAGAGCGAAGACTTCTGTCTAGGGGTTTTAATCAGGGGAGTTAGGTGGCAACCGAAATACGGTAAACTCATGTTGGCGCTGTTTGTACCATGCACGGAAGTAGGGGCATAAGGTGGATCTTGGCCCACTTTCGATATCAAATTAATAAACTAATTAATTAAATTGATCAATTAAATCACCAAACCTCTCCCCCACCGCTCCACGAAATCCTCAGCCCCCGTCCTCCTGAGAAATTCCCAACCATCCCAACCCATCCACCCCTTCGTCCTCCACTTCCCCCTCCCCCCCTTCCCCCCCCCCACCCCCCCCCCCCCCGCACCAGACCGCCATACAATCTCGGAATTGGCCGGAAAAGCTCAGTCTCTACTGAACGGTTGGTGTACAGGGATCTGATGCCACGAAATTCAAATCAATATCAATTGCCTTGCAGAGGAGATGATAATATATCTTTTATTCATAAAATTCAATTTGTATATTCTTTATTTAATCAGTTTGTAGGAGACAGGGGTGCTTCCCTCTCCTTCTCCACTTGTGAAGTGACAAGAAAACGACTCAGTCTGTGGTGACCTGCTGGAGAGGAACGACGTAAGGAACTGTCTTCATTTGTGGATTGTCCTATAGACGCCTCCCCTCGCCCTTTATTGAAGAAATATGTTCAATTCATGAGATGTTGTGTTGTATTTCCTCTAGGCACACAGCCGAGGTCTGCATCCATAGCCTCCGACATGAGGAATTGCTGTAAGTGATAATGGACCAACTTAGGGGGAATACTTTTCAGGAAATAATGTTGATGCAGCGGGATGGACTGAGAATGCATTTCGCAAGTCATAGTGACTATTGCCAAGTGCTGCTGATGTTGTTCATTTTTTTTATTAAATGGCCAGTCAGTCCACAGTGCAGGAGACAACTTCGTCCTGTTCCATTAGCCCAGACTGAATGAACCTGAGGTATTTGCCTTTCTGTATGGGGCTCTATTGAGGACGTTTGAAACAGATTTTGTTTGCCAGGAACTAATAGGAATGCGGCATTCCTCATCCCCCACCTGAAAATCGGTGTGAGACATTTTGAACGCCACAACACTACTTATGGTCAAATTATCGAGATATGCGGAGGTATAAGACGGATGAGATCTCAGTCGCAGTAATTCAGTGGAAGAATCATGAGGCGCCAACAACAACTGTTATCATGATATGCTTCTGCCTCACAGAAGAAGTGTAAGAGAAAGTGCTTGTGGTTTATGTCCACATCTTTGCTCAACCCAGTGTCTTTGTATGTGGATGCTTGTTGTTTTTTTCTTCTTGTTCTGTGTCCAGCAGCTTCTGGCATGTCCGGGCCATCAGCAACCTCTAGCTTGTCAGGACCTGCAGTGACTTCGAGCACGTCCAGGCCAGCAGCAGCCATTGCCGGCTCGTCAGGACCTGCAGCGTCTTCTGGCCTTTCGGGACTGGTGGCCACAGCCCCACCGTGTCATCCTCTGGCGCACCTAATCAGCATGTCGGAGCAGGGCAACGAACTGCTATTATCCACCCGACTCGTCCGTTTCTGTACTGAAGACACCCAGCCTGTCTCTGACTCTCAGAAGAATTGTGTGGTGGGGCCCTGCACACATAGTATAGGTCAATATTGGTCTCCAACATGTTGACCACCCCAGAACATACCAGTGTTACTGCAAGGACAGAGTGTTGATGTAGTGGATGAGAAATTGCCTTTTCCTCCCAGTACTGTACTGCTTTTCAATTACACTCATAATTTAACAGCTAGTGATCAAAAGCGTTTAAACATTGGTATGGAAGCATCAGTGGACAGTAACCGTTGTGTTGTTTAGAGACTGAAAATGCATCGAGAAGCGTTAAAGTAAAGTTTACGGAGTTGGAATGGGATGAACCATGTCGTGCAAAACCCTACATCAGTCATCAGATGACCTCTGAGTACTGTGCATTTCGTTCACCCAAAACATTTATTACGCTGGCCTGACGCCTTCTATATCATTATTGTACAATGGCACGAGACTCAAAGTAAGATGTGAAAGTTGATCCATTTATCTGCTATACTCCACAGTTAGAACTTGTTTGGCCAACAGATGGTGGCAACCCTTGTGCTGGAAAACTGAACAGATGCCTGCCTTCTATGCAAACTTGGTATATAGACGTCGTGAACTGCCGCCGTATGTACAACGTACATGCAGACGATTTAGAACACTGCATCAATACGATGTCAAAAACAAATGTGAAGGAAAACCCATCAGTATGAGAGAAATACAGGCTTAATTCTCTGTATACAAGAAACTTCATTTGCAAATATTCTGCAGATGTGATGATAAACAAAGAACTAATTGATATTTTTTATGTATGGCTATTAAACAAATAATGATTTTACTGAAAACCGCATTTTACTTTGTTCATGTCTCTCATAATAATTTTACTGCCGCCAGTATTTTCACTTCAATATCTACAATACAACAGTAGAATCAAGTTCTCTGAATTACCTCAAGCCGCGCGGGGTACCCGCACGGTTTAGGGCGTCTTGCCATGGTCCACGTGGCTTCCCCGCCAGAGGTTCGAGTCCTCCCTTGGGCACCGGTATGTGTGTCGTCTTTAGCGTTAGCTCGTTTAATTTAGATTAAACAGTGTGTAAGCTCAGGGACCGATGACATTAGCAGTTTGGTCCCATAAGACCTTACCACAAACAAAAATTACATCATCACCAAATTCCACAACTTCAGCCATTGTTAAGCAGAATGGTAGACCCAATTTCATGCTTTAATATGTAACCTATGCCCTTATAAAGTCTGTGAGCTTAGCAGCTTGGCGAGGTGAGTGAGACATAATCCACACAAAGGTTTTGTTATGAGCAACTGCCCCTGTGATGGCTTGAAGAAGACCAGAAAGGGAAGAAGAATGGGATACTTCTACCTGATATTATGCGAATGATAGCTGTGTGTCTATCCTGCTGCAGCAAAACAAATGTTCTTATGTCACTGCTAACACAACCAAATCGAGGCCGGCTGGAGTGGCTGAGGGGTTCTAGGCGCTACAGTCTGGAAGCGCGCGACTGCTACGGTCGCAGGTTAGAATCCTGCCTCGAGCATGGATGTGTGTGATGTCCTTAGGTTAGTTAGTTTTAAGTAGTTCTAAGTTCTAAGGGACTGATGACTTCAGAAGTTAAGTCCCATAGTGCTCAGAGCCATTTGAACCAACTAACGAGAATCCACCTTGTTCATGTGTGTGTATTTTCTAAAACGCTTTTTCAGCCCAAATACCAACTGTTGCAAAAGATACTGCTAGGTGTCGATGGGGTGACACGCACAACATTCAGTCAAAGTAGTGAAAACCATCGCCAGAATAAGTAAAGCCAAACACCGCGTTTATTTTTCATGATGTCGCTGTGGAAAACCAAGCTGAAAGTCTATGACATTTCTGTTTTGGTCCACGTATGGGTGTTGAGGTATTTCATTTGAGTCAGACATATTACAGAATCCTAAACCAGTTGGTGAGAGGGCCAGCCGTGATGACCGAGCGCTTCTAGGCCCTTTACTCCGGAACCGCGCGACTGCTACGGTCACAGGTTCGAATCCTGCCTCGAGCATGGATGTGTGTGATGTCCTTAGGTTAGTTAGGTTTAAGTAGTTCTAACATTGTGTGTGGTGTCTGTTTGTTCTAAGTCGTGGCTCCTTACCACTTTCGCGCAACGACGCTCTGAGCGTGTTTTTTTTTTTAGGGAATTTACTAGTTTGAACCTGGGACCTGTTGCTGGTAAGGAGACGCCAGACCACACATGACGTGTAGAGTTCAGAGGAGTTCAGTGAGACTACCGACGATGTAATCAAATATTTAATGATTTCAGCATCAGATCCACTGCACTCCCTGTAAGAGAATCTTAATACTAACTAAATTTAGTAGAAGGGGATCAAGGCTTTCCTAGTTTTAGTTAGCTGGTAAAATAACGTCGACAAAGCAGTTAAGTTTAGCACTGGAAATTTTATTCTACTCACAAAATATTGTTTATAAATTGCACTTTTGATAAAAGGAAATATTTTAATACAGGATGATAAAAACCAACTGCGTTCTACAAAAATGAGAACGAATATTCCCTGAATGGGTTTCCAACTTCTACAATGGATCGAAGGATGACCTATGCCATATCACATCCATAATCTAGGTTTAAGTAAAGTTTCATAAAAGAGAAAACTATCAAAATTGTCTACAGTGACCCTCAATTACCTTTAATTACTTATTTAACTTGTTATAAATTACAGTGGCTGATGTGGCTTCTCAATAATTAAATAACAGAAAAATTATGGCGTTTCAGATTTTAACTTCAAGTAGCAAATGTGAATTCCATGAGCTTTAATTGACGATCGACCCTAGTATTACCTAAAAAGGGGATGTAACTGATGAGACTTTTGCAGTTCTGTGTAAAGTGTTATGCGCTGTTATGCAGCATCGCGTGCGTTCATTACCTTTACGATATTTAGGCAGCGTCAGGGGGCGGCGGACAGGGCAGCTCCACACAGCTCGCCATCTCGGAAGCAACTCTCTCCTAACTTTTCCTTACTACAATTTACCAAAGTTGGTTTTAGAAAAGCCATCCGGCTGTTTTCAACTCACAAATCAGGGTCTCAATGTTAACCTTAAGCTCCGCCAACAAAACGTCTGTATATCCAATGAGAAACTTTATGCTTTTCGTGCTGGGGCAATGTTTTTAATGTTTGTACGTCACAGAGACGTGAAAAAGTCTCATGCTAAAACTTGCAGCTGGTGTGGCCCTTTTAGTGTTATCGTAAGATCTATACTGTTCTTCTAGAGGTCTCTATCTTTTAACATGGGCTGGGGGGTGCTTTTGGCGGTCGCCTGGTGACGTGGGTGTCCGCGTCCCTTATCGTAGGGCCTCCTAGCCTACACGATTCTGCTCTCGGATTCTATTCTCGTTTCTCCCCTCGGAACTGCGTCTGTTTCACGGTGGGAAGGTATGACATGTATTTAGGCGTTCTTGTATTAGTCTGTGGTATTCCATTTGCTCACTCGTTGATCGTATTACTTTGATTAATTTAATGTCAGGATTTATTCGGAGCTATGTGACATACTGCCGGATATGCTTATCATGTCAGGGTTTTGCATGGAAGATGTTGGATTTGCGTGATACCTTACATATCACCACCCTTCGAACTTAATTTTTCAACTGAAGTTAGGCAATGATTGAATCCTTGTCTAAGTCAGTCAAAAATTATTGCTTTATCCAAATTTTGTTGTCTACTGGTAAGCCATATTATTCTGGTTCTATGCTAGTTTGTATGACTAATTTATATTTTTATATTCTTCCACATTATTCTCAAAAATATGTTTATATTGACAAGAGAAGAATATTTTTACGCTATTATCATTATTAATTTTTTAATTATTTTCTTTCTTTATTTAAGTGTGAAGTTGTTTTTTAAGAAGTTTGCTATCGAAAGTGAGGAATCTTTCACATCGATATTCTTAGAAATATTTTTTTTATAAATGTAGTAATTAAGTAGAATCTAATCATAAAACTCATTTTCTAAATATTACGTACAAGTAAAATGTTTTTGTTTCTAGAATCTCATTTCAACATTGTTGCACTAACACATAAGAATTATTTCCAATAATTGCTTTGACAAAGAAATATACATTCACAAGTATTGAGAGTAGATTAAAACTGAAGAAACTGCAAAAAGGTGGGAATTTAAGGAGATGGGACCTGGATAAACTGAAAGAACCAGAGGTTGTACAGAGTTTCAGGGAGAGCATAAGGGAACAATTGACAGGAATGGAGGAAAAAAATACTGTAGAAGAAGAATGGGTAGCTTTGAGGGATGAAGTAGCGAAGGCAGCAGAGGATCAAGTAGGTCAAAAGATGAGGGCTAGTAGAAATCCTTGGGTAACAGAAGAAATATTGGATTTAATTGATGAAAGGAGAAAATATAAAAATGCAGTAAATGAAGCAGGCAAAAAGGAATACAAACGTCTCAAAAATGAGATCGACAGGAAGTGTAAAATGGCTAAGCAGGGATGGCTAGAGGACAAATGTAAGGATGTAGAGGCCTATCTCACTAGAGGTAAGATAGATACTACCTACAGGAAAATTAAAGAGAAGTTTGGAGAAAAGAGAACCACTTGTATGAATATCAAGAGCTCAGATGGAAACCCAGTTCTAAGCAAAGAAGGGAAAGCAGAAAGGTGGAAGGAGTATATAGAGGGTCTATACAAGGGCGATGTACTTGAGGACAATATTATGGAAATGGAGGAGGATGTAGATGAAGATGAAATGGGAGATAAGATACTGCGTGAAGAGTTTGATAGAGCACTGAAAGACCTGAGTCCAAACAAGGCCCCCGGAGTAGACAACATTCCATTGGAACTACTGACGGGCTTGGAAGAGCCAGTCCTGACAAAACTCTACCATCTGGTGAGCAAGATGTATGAAACAGGCGAAATACCGTCAGACTTCAAAAAGAATATAATAATTCCAATCCCAAAGAAAGCAGGTGTTGACAGATATGAAAATTACCGGACTATCAGCTTAATAAGTCACAGCTGCACAATACTAACACGAATTCTTTGCAGACGAATGGAAAAACTAGTAGAAGCCAACCTCGGGGAAGATCAGTTTGGATTCCATAGAAACACTGGAACACGTGAGGCAATACTGACCTTACGACTTATCTTAGAAGAAAGATTAAGGAAAGGCAAACCTACGGTTCTAGCATTTGTAGACTTAGAGAAACCTTTTGACAATGTTGACTGGAATAATCTCCTTCAAATTCTAAAGGTTGCAGGGGTAAAATATACGGAGCGAAAGACTATTTACAATTTGTACAGAAACCAGATGGCAGTTATAAGAGTCGAGGGACATGAAAGGGAAGCAGTGGTTGGGAAGGGAGTAAGACAGGGTTGTAGCCTCTCCCTGATGTTGTTCATACTGTATATTGAGCAAGCAGCAAAGGAAACAAAAGAAAAACTCGGAGTAGGTATTAAAATTCATGGAGAAGAAATAAAAACTTTGAGGTTCGCCGATGACAGCAAAGGATTTGGAAGAGCAGTTGAATGGAATGGACAGTGTCTTGAAAGGAGGATATAAGATGAACATCAACAAAAGCAAAACAAGGATAATGGAATGTAGTCTAATTAAGTTGGGTGATACTGAGGGAATTAGATTAGGAAATCTGACACTTAAAGTAGTAAAGGAGTTTTGCTGTTTGGAGAGCAACATAACTTATGATGGTCGAAGTAGAGAGGATATAAAATGTAGACTGGCAATGGCAAGGAAAGCATTTCTGAAGAAGAGAAATTTGTTAACATCGAATATAGATTTAAGTGTCAGGAAGTCATTTCTGAAAGTATTTGTGTGGAGTGTAGCTATGTATGGAAGTGAAACATGGACGATAAATAGTTTGGACTAGAAGAGAATAGAAACTTTCGAAATGTGGTGCTACAGAAGAATGCTGAAGATTAGATGGGTGATCACATAACTAATGGGGAAGTATTGAATGGGATTGGGGAGAAGAGAAGTTTGTGGCACAACTTGACCGGAAGAAGGGATCGTTTGGTAGGACATGTTCTGAGGCATCAAGGGATCACCAATTTAGTATTGGAGGGCAGCGTGGAGGGTAAAAATCGTAGAGGGAGACCAAGAGATGAATACACTAAGCATATTCAGAAGGATGTAGGTTGCAGTAGGTACTGGGAGATGAAAAAGCTTGCACAGGATAGAGTAGCATGGAGAGCTGCATCAAACCAGTCTCATGTCTGAAGACCACAACAACAACAAGTATTGAGATATTATCCTAACAAATGGTACAAATGTTAAAAATGGGAAAACATCCAACAAGATAATTTTTTATTCTTTGTTTTTATGAGGAGAAAATAAGTAAAATATAGTTAATCTTTTAATTTTATGAGGAGAAAATAAGTGGCTATATAGCTTTAGTGTTTATTATGCCTTACATTTGTGCTTTATATACTGACCATTCCAGAACTAATGACTTATTTTTATCGATAGTCTACTTTTTACTTAAGTCCATAGTCAATGACAGTTATTTTGTAATTTATTAGCTGTCTGGTGTGCTTAACTTATTTAATTTTTAACATGTTTCTTTGGCACAATTCCTACATCATATAATTTGATTTCACACATTCACACAATCCTATGAATGTTTTAGAATGAGAATGGAGAATGTTTTTGTACGAAGGTGATGGTCTTGAGCGAGATTGATGTGGGCAAGCATTTGATGTACAGCTTCGTTCGTCATTCCTTGCTGGCTTTGCAACAGTGTGTTGCTGTTGTGGAGGTCCCATAATGGAATGGCGCTCTGAGTGCAGAATCTCGTGGTTTACTGGCTTTGTATGTGTGAAAGTAATAGTCATGTGTCTCTGAAAGCGGTTGTTTTTCGTTGTGATACTTCGCAGATGACTAGATTACAATAGGATAGGGATTTGGGAAGGTGTGTCGTCTATTCTTCACCCAAATTCTTTCTTGGTCTCAATCTTGCGAATCTTCAACTTCTGTTCTTTCTGCATTTTCTCTGCTTCTAACTTGACTCTTGGTTCTTCTCTGGGCAGGATATGGGTATATTTATTGATAACTAGTCGCTTTGAACTTCTCCTCTTAGTAACAGTTTGATAAATTGTTTGGACGTGTCATTTTTACTTTGTGAATGTTTTCATCAGTTTCGTACTGCAGCGTGCTGTTTAATAGCAGTAGTGTGACTTTTACACATATTTTTTGGCAGTGGTGGCTCGTCCAAGCAGTCTTCTCGTCAGGCCGTTTTTTGGTCGCTCCGCTGAGTAGGGGCGTCCTGGGGTTTACGAGCGTCAAAAGTCCAGTGTTTGCTTGTCTGTCCCTGCACGGGTCCCTTTTAACAGTAGATTTACTGCCGACTTCGGATACAAGTGTCCTTTGTTGGTCTCGCTGTCCTTTCCCTTCTCTCGACGTTTCTGCTTGTAGGAATCATGTCTTGCTAATTACGTCCTTTGCTTTCTTGATACTTCTCTTGTTGCAAATTGTGGGTCGTTGCATTTGCTTCTTGCTAGAGTTTTTACAATGGTTCTTACAAAAAGTTTTACTTATAATCATCTAACATATGTCTGATACCTACATTGTTTTATGCCTTTTTGAAAAGCTTTACAAATTTCGGCGCCCTTTCCGCGTTACAATTCTAAGATATTTTGAGTCTTAACTTCTACAAGAATCCTAAAATTGTTTTTTTATTTTTGTGTAGTGCTGTGGTGTATAGCATTTTAGTATTTCATGCTATTAGACTATCTATGCTTTATCCCTTCAACTTAATCTATGCTACTATTGGTGTTATTTTTGTTTTTGATTTGTTGAAACTACTTTCTTTTCCCCACCTTCCTCTCTCTTCATTCTTCTTTCTCCTCATGATTTTATCTGCAACATAAACTTGAAATATTGTGCTAATATTTTACCTGAACTTCTTGAAATTTTTCGTCAATTTCTTTATGGACTTCTAACATGAGTTGAGGCGATTCCCCCCTTTTGTGCATACAATTCTAATTCTTCAACCTCTTTATCTCGCATCATTCTTAATTGTTTGTTTATAACTATTATTTCTTCTAATTTTAGCTTTTGCTCATACAGAAGTGTGACATTCCCGAATGTTACGCTACCTTTCCCCATATCTATTATCGCACATCTCTCACTTAAGAAATCTGCACCTATAATCAAATCTACAGTTAGTTTAGGTATAATCATGAAGTTCGCTTCCATCTTTTGATCTTGGCACGAAAGAGTTAACCTTGTTTATCTCGTAACTTCCACAGCATTGTTTTTAATAGGACCTCTTACTTTAATCTTACGTGTTTTCAGAACTGGCAATTCCTCATTGGCATTACACTGCATGAATAAATTTTCTGAGATCGCGGTCAGTTCACTTCCGCTATCAATTACAATATTGACTGGTGTATGCTTTACCATGGCCTTCAAAATTGGTTGAATTTAAAAGGGTTGGTTCTGTTCTTCTTCTTCTTGCATCAACGAATCCTCCACTGAATCATACGTGAGTCTTTTCAGGGATTTCCCTTGTGAATTCGAATTTTCTGTAGGATGGGCTTCGACTGCTACTTCTCTCTCTTTTATTTCTTCTTCTCTATTTCTTCCTTCATTTACGCTTTCTTCAACATCCTCTACATTTTCCTCATCCTCGTCTATCTTCTCCTTCTTCGTCGCTACTTCCACATAACCGCATTTAAACGCTCTAATTATCGCTTCGTAACTTCCTTCATTATATACGTTGGGTTGTGTGCCCACTAGTAACTTATTTTCAACTTCTGCAGACTGTGCATTATCCTCACTGAATTCGCTTTCCCTGGTTTCAATCTCAAATAGCTCTGCAATACTCATTACTTCGTCCTTTCCTCCTACATTCCTTGTGCATGCCTCTGGTAATTAATTTTCATCGTCAGTATTCTCCCAATTAATTTCGTCTCAACACGATATTGTTATTTTCTTGTCATCGTTTTCATCTGGTCCCTGTGGTTTTGTTTCTTCCTTCTTCTCTTCTCGTGATAAGGTATTTACTTCTCTGTTCAAGGTGCTGCAATTATGCTGGGTCGGTGCATCATTCTCTTTGGCATGGGCGCTTAGCTGTCAATTCGAACGTTTATCGTGGTTTGGTGGTCTTACCTCAACCTCTTCTATCTGTATTCTCTTTTCTTGCTAAGTTTGTTGATATTGGTTTCTTTGTTGATAATTTGTCGGTCTATTGGTTCTCCAATACCCGTTCCGGTTGTCATTGTTCTCTCTGTAATAGTTGTTGCCGTTCCTGAGTGAATTATAGTTATTGCCATATTCTCTTCTAAATCCATAACCGTTTCTTTGTTGAAATCTGTTGTCGTTTCTTGGTGCGAAGTTGTCACGTGGTTCGTAATTATTGTTTCTTCGTACTGTGTCTTGTGGGTTCCACTGCTTTTTGCTTTCGTTTTCACGTGCGCGTCGTCTTTTTCTTGCGTCATCTTCCGAAAATATGAACTCTAGTTCCCTTAGAATTCCTTTAAATGCTTCGACGTCATTGCCTCCGCGACCTACTAATCATTGCTGGTATTTCAATGGTAACTTCATCGCGCATGATTTAATCAACACTGTATGGTACATTTTAAGCATTGATTTTTCTTTGCCATTACTTCGAAAAATGTCACGGGACTCTTCTCTCCTGATTTTTCAAAATGTGGGTTCTGTAATAATTCGTACTTCACTCTGTTCTGTGCTTCGCTGGACCAATATCGCGAGAGAAACTTCTCTCTGAATTCTTCGTACGATCGGCATGTCGCTGCAACAATCTGCATGGTTTCTGCGACTCTTCCTGACATGTGTGCGCATATTAAGTCTAAATTGTGTGCTAACGTCCAGTGTTCTGGTAATCCTACTCCGAATTGATCAATAAAAGTTTGTGGATGTAATGAGTTTCCTTCTCGAAAGTGTTGAAATTTTCTGACTGTGAGGAAATGATGGTTGTCGTACTTCGTCATAGGTCCATAAGAAATTCGCGATTCTTCGCCACTTTTGTTTCTGATCATTTCTCCCGTCGTTCTTTCCGGTTGTGGTAGATCCATTGGATATTGTCCACTGTAACTCTCGCCTACCATTGCGTAGTATCGATGGAGTGGTACGCAATAATTTCCTTCCATCTGTTGTGAACGGGTTGCTGAATGCATTGCACTGTACTCTTCGCGACCTGGCCTTCCATTGTCACGTATTGGTTGGGTATCTTGTCTGACTAACCTTGCCGCTTGATTGCAAGATCCAAACTGTCTTGAAACATTCATTTGTGGTTCTGCATGTGTTTGTGGTGCCGTTTATTCATCAACAATTTCGAAACGTGTTTGTTGCTGTGCAGGCTGTCTGATTTCACGTATGTTACTTTCCGCTTGTGATTGGAATCGCAAATGCGTTATATCATCGTTAATTGCTTGTTTTTCCGGTGGTGTTACAGATACGGATGTGGTTGCAGACTCTGTGCTTGTTCGATCCTGTTCACTACGCTCTTCAATGGTTTACAACAACTCTGTTCGCAATTTCTGAAACTGTCGCTTCGTTTGGGCTTTTATTTTGACTATGCGGTTATCATTTCAGCGCTGCTTTTGTGATACGTTTGTGTAACACACTGTTTTCAACAATTTCACGCGCTGTACCTGCTGCTTGTCTAGTAATTACGTTTATCTGTTTCTCTAGTTTCTTGACTTCTCCCTGGGTGTTGTTATGTAATGTTTTGATCTCGTTCCGAGTGTCATTGCGCAATGTTTGCACGCCCACTTGTACCTTGTCAATGTCTGTTCTCAATTGATTGTGACCTGTTATTAAGTATCCTATCACTTCTCGAGATTCTTTTGCCCCGTCTTCAATATGACTTGGGTGTAACTGAATTTTTTTGTTTTGTTCCTTAATCTCACGCATTTGTCTCGTGGTTCCTGCATTCTGAATTTGAATTTGGTTCGCTATTTCTTTTTTTTGCCTTGTCATGGTTTCCGTAATTTGTTGTAGTAATTCTGCCAAATTGGTGGGTCCTATTGCGTTTTCTTCCGACGTCCTACGCTCTGTGTTTTCTCCCAAGTGTTGGTTCGCAACCGATTGCATTGAACTGTGCGGTGACACGTTTCTGCTCGAATTCCTTGTACTCTGTGGTGAGGGAGCTCTGATTACTTGTAGTATGGGTTCTACGTATTCAAGATGCAAGTTAGAATCCTCATCGACTGTCTCTCTACTTTCCAGCTCCTCTGTCGTATGCTGACCTACGTTTTCTATGCCTTGGCGTACATTATCCTCGTTATGGTGCGTTATGTGTCCTATTTCTCGTGATACTGCATCGTCTGTTGTACTGTCCTCTATTCTCTGTCCATCTTCATGCTGGATCTCTACCTCAATTCGGTCAATGTCTTCATCTGCCACTGCTAATCTTTCCGAATCACTTATTTTCTGTTTTAAAAACAATTCAAGCACCCTACTTCGCGTAAACATGCGCTCATACGATCTCACGCATTTCATAAACTTTTTGCATACAATCCATTCACTTACTTGTTGGTTTAGAACCAACTTGTCAACGACGTATCCGCCACCTGTGCGCTTGCATTACAGAGAAAACTTAATTCTAACAAAATTAAAATTCATTACTTAATTATGCTATTGTCTCTCCTAGAATGTCTCACTTTCTATTGAATACTTTCTTACTGTCTATCGCTGCAGCTACTGTTTTCAACTATTTATGACTAACAAAAGAAATTTTTTATTACGAAAATTTTTTAACAGGATATTTTTCTGACCCAGTTGGGCATGTGGTCGACCTTCAATCATAGTATTTTACCATCATGGCAGGGTCGCCATTATCTAACATTCTGCGTGGTGTCTGTTTGTTCTAAGTCGTGTCTTCCTAACACTTTCGCTCAACGACGGTCTGAGCGTGTTTTTTAGGGAATTTACTAGTCTGAACCTGGGACATGTTGCTGGTAAGGAGACGCCAGACCACACATGACATGTAGAGTTCAGAAGAGTTCAGTGAGACTAGCGATGATATAACCAAATATTTAATGATTTCAGCGTCAGCTCCACTGCACTCCCTGTAAGAGAATCTTAATACTAACTAAATTTAGTGGAAGGGGTTCAAGGCTTTCCTAGTTTTAGTTAGCTGCTAAAATAACGTCGACAAAGCAGTTAAGTTTAGCACTGGAAATTTTATTCTACTCACAAAACATTGTTTATAAATTGCACTATTGATAAAAGGAAATATTTTAATACAGGATGATAAAAACCAAGTGCGTTCTACAAAAATGAGAACGAATATTCCCTGAATGGGTTTCCAACTTCTACAATGGATCGAAGGATGACCTATGCCATATCACATCCATAATCTAGGTTTAAGTAAAGTTTCATAAAAGAGAAAACTATCAAAATTGTCTACAGTGACCCTCAATTACCTTTAATTACTTATTTAACTTGTTATAATTTACAGTGGCTGATGTGGCTTCTCAATAATTAAATAACAGAAAAATTATCGCGTTTCAGATTTTAACTTCAAGTAGCAAATGTGAATTCCATGAGCTTTAATTGATGATCGACACTAGTATTACGTAAAAAGGGGATGTAACAGATGAGACTTTCGCAGTTCTGAGTGAAGCGTTATGCGATGTTATGCGGCATCGCGTGCGTTCATTACCTTGATGGTGTTTAGGCAGCGTCATGGGGCGGCGGGCGGCGCAGCTCCACACAGCTCGCCGTCTCGGAAGCAACTCTCTCCTAACTTCTCCTTACTGCAATTTACCGAAGTTGGTTTTAGAAAAGCCATCTGGCTGTTTTCAACTGACCAATCAGGGTCTCAATGTTAACCTTAAGCTCCGCCAACCAAACGTCTGTATATGCAATGAGAAACTTTATGCTTTTCGTGCTGGGGCAATGTTTTTAATGTTTGCTACGTCACAGAGACGTGAAAAAGTCTCATGCTAAAACTTGCAGCTGGTGTGGCCCCTTTTAGTGTTATCGTAAGATCTATACTGTTCTTCTAGAGGTCTCTATCTTTTAACATGGGCTGGGGGGTGCTTTTGGCGGTCGCCTGGTGACGTGGGTGTCCGCGTCCCTTATCGTAGGGCCTCCTAGCCTACACGATTCTGCTCTCGGATTCTATTCTCGTTTCTCCCCTCGGAACTGCGTCTGTTTCACGGTGGGAAGGTATGACATGTATTTAGGCGTTCTTGTGTTAGTCTTTGGTGTTCCATTTGCTCACTCGCTGATCATATTACTTTGGTTAATTTAATGTCAGGATTTATTCGGAGCTATGTGACATACTGCCGGATTTGCTTATCATGTCAGGGTTTTCATGGAAGGTGTTGGATTTGCCTGACACCTTACATAAGTTCTAAGTGCTTGATGACCTCATATATTACGTCCCATTGTGCTCAGAGCTATTTGAACCACTTGAAGTTGGTGAGGGATAATGAACTCCTCATTACAGCCTTCAACCAGGTTAATCTGAATTTAAAGCACATTTATCAAGCTCAATTAGGAACTCATGTCATTCAATGAATTTGTGAAGGTATATCGAGATTTGTCGAATCGCAGACAGTATGAGTTTTCTCGTTATTGGTAAAACAAGTAGACAGAATGGTGCCAGATGTAGACGGAACTTCCAGCAGTATCTGTGTACATATATAGCTATGAAAGAGATGAGTTCGTTAGTATATATCGTGCAATGGACAAGTTCGCATGCATTCCAGGTACTCCACCCGACAGTATATGTATGCATAGATACATAAAATGTCTACACATAGATGAAAAATTTCACTCTATCAAACATAAGGTAAAGGAATAAGGTTAATTATCTAGAGGTGCATATTCACACCTTTCTGAGATTGATCAACAAATTAGATACTAGATTTATCCCACACGAAAAGAGCGTAAACGACTTAACTGTAAAGGTTGACAGAACTGGACAGAATGTAAATAAGGTGGACACTGTGAAGGAGTCCACTTAGTATACAACTAGATGTCGAATAAGCACAAGGTCATCACAGAATGGAAGGCTGTTCAATAGAAGTTACGACTGGTAACATTAGAACACTTGGAAGATCGAGAGCGGACACTGAGAGAAATCTTTGAACCAGTTACTGAATCTTTCAATCATTTCCCAGTTTCATTAACCTTCACAGCGATACTAGGATAGAAAAATTTTCGATATCAATGGTGAAAAACCATACATATTGGCAATGAAGCCTATAAGTTTAAAAGAAAACAGCAGTATACTTAGATGACAGGGAATTTTAAAGAACAACTGGTATATTGAAACCCATTTTCCTAAATGTCCAAAAGAACTGTAAATTTTTCACATTAAGATCTGTATATGTATGTTGAAATACTGTATTTGACCGCTGTACATAGGAAAGGTTGAAATCGGCACAGCGCGAAATACAGAACCATTATAAAACCTATATTAGATGCTTGATATAGCATTGGTTATGGTATTAACACTCGTCATAAAAATGTGGGCAGTAGACCTCTACAAAATATATGCTGTGATGACCCCAATGGGCTAATAGATCGACTATGACTGCTCATGCTTTGGCCTCCAACATTAATGGACAGGGAGAAGAAGAAGAAAGACCGAAGACTACCGCAATTTTTCAAATAATTTTCATGATACATAACTGCATGAGGAACATATACTATTGGCTAGGCCATTAATGTACAACATGGACAGCAAGAGCCATATCATATAGTCAACAACGGTTAGCTTATGGAACTTCACCTGGGATTCAAGTATCTTTTTCCCGATGCACCACTGCCAGTTTACTGTATCCTTCGCTGCCTCACATTGACGATTTAACACATAAATTTTGTCGCTCTTAAATACTAGAAACTAGATAACACTTCAGTGTCTGTAGAAGACTCCCTTCACAGGACAATCTTCTGCATCCTGCCTGCATGGAAACTTTCTGCGTAGTGGCAAACCATGTTAGATATCAGGAAGGAATGTCATTCCTTTAGACCACGACGAGGTGGTACGGCACACTACATACAGCCAATCAATTTGGTTGCCTCTAGCCACAGCACTGAAGATACACTCCTGGAAATTGAAATAAGAACACCGTGAATTCATTGTCCCAGGAAGGGAAAACTTTATTGACACATTCCTGGGGTCAGATACATCACATGATCACACTGACAGAACCACAGGCACATAGACACAGGCAACAGAGCATGCACAATGTCGGCACTAGTACAGTGTATATCCACCTTTCGCAGCAATGCAGGTTGCTATTCCCCCATGGAGACGATCGTAGAGATGCTGGATGTAGTCCTGTGGAACGGCTTGCCATGCCATTTCCACCTGGAGCCTCAGTTGGATCAGCGTTCGTGCTGGACGTGCAGACCGCGTGAGACGACGCTTCATCCAGTCCCAAACATGCTCAATGGGGGACAGATCCGGAGATCTTGCTGGCCAGGGTAGTTGACTTACACCTTCTAGAGCACGTTGGGTGGCACGGGATACATGCGGACGTGCATTGTCCTGTTGGAACAGCAAGTTCCCTTGCCGGTCTAGGAATAGTAGAACGATGGGTTCGATGACGGTTTGGATGTATCGTGCACTATTCAGTGCCCCCTCGACGATCACCAGTGGTGTACGGCCAGTGTAGGAGATCGCTCCCCACACCATGATGCCGGGTGTTGGCCCTGTGTGCCTCGGTCGTATGCAGTCCTGATTGTGGCGCTCACCTGCACGGCGCCAAACACGCATACGACCATCATTGGCACCAAGGCAGAAGCGACTCTCATCACTGAAGACGACACGTCTCCATTCGTCCCTCCATTCACGCCTGTCGCGACACCACTGGAGGCGGGCTGCACGATGTTGGGGCGTGAGCGGAAGACGGCCTAACGGTGTGCGGGACCGTAGCCCAGCTTCATGGAGACGGTTGGGAAAGGTCCTCGCCGATACTTCAGGAGCAACAGTGTCCCTAATTTGCTGGGAAGTGGCGGTGCGGTCCCCTACGGCACTGCGTAGGATCCTACGGTCTTGGCGTGCATCCGTGCGTCGCTGTGGTCCGGTCCCAGGTCGACGGGCACGTGCACCTTCCGCCGACCACTGGCGACAACATCGATGTACTGTGGAGACCTCACGCCCCACGTGTTGAGCAATTCGGCGGTACGTCCACCCGGCCTCCCGCATGCCCACTATATTCCCTCGCTCAAAGTCCGTCAACTGCACATACGGTTCACGTCCACGCTGTCGCGGCATGCTACCAGTGTTAAAGACTGCGATGGAGCTCCGTATGCCACGGCAAACTGGCTGACACTGACGGCGGCGGTGCACAAATGCTGCGCAGCTAGCGCCATTCGACGGCCAACACCGCGGTTCCTGGTGTGTCCGCTGTGCCGTGCGTGTGATCATTGCTTGTACAGCCCTCTCGCAGTGTCCGGAGCAAGTATGGTGGGTCTGACACACCGGTGTCAATGTGTTCTTTTTTCCATTTCCAGGAGTGTATAATGCGTGAAGAAAATGAGTTGATTTTTGAGAAAGCTAGGCAAGGAATGGCCCTTCTGTTTGAGGTAATTTACATTTAAAACAATATTTGGCGCTACCACTACTAGCAGTTTGGCTAACATTATTGTAGTTTGGT
Source organism: Schistocerca serialis cubense (assembly GCF_023864345.2). Lineage (NCBI taxonomy): Eukaryota > Metazoa > Arthropoda > Insecta > Orthoptera > Acrididae > Schistocerca > Schistocerca serialis. Next base: position 195,256,857 of record NC_064638.1, on the reverse strand, counting down.
GGTTAGAGTCACACTTTGATAAAGAGATTAATCTGTCTCCATCCGAACAGGCCTTGGAAGGTCCAGCGGTACCACCAGGCAGCCGTGTCATCCTCAGTCGATAGGTATCACTGGATGCGAATATGGAGGGGCATGAGGTCAGCACACCGCTCTCCCGCCCGTATGTCAGTTTTCATTGCGGGAGCCGCTACTTCTCAGTCAAGTAGCTCTTCAATTGGCTTTATTAGGGCTGAATGCACCTCGCTTGCCAACAGCCCTCAGCAGAAACGAGTGGCCGTCCATTAAAATCCTAGCCAAGCTCGACAGCGCCTAACTTCGGTGATCTGAGGCCGTTGTGAGATTAAAAATGTAATTATTGTCCCTCGACGAATGCAATACCTTTCTGTTCGAATTTACTAATTATTACCACACAAAACATAGGTGACATTCAATTAATGGAAATAACTTATTTTCATTCGGAACGTTGTGTTGTTGTTGTGGTCTTCAGTCCTGAGACTGGTTTGATGCAGCTCTCCACGCTACTCTATCCTGTGCAAGCTGCTTCATCTCCCAGTACCTACTGCAACCTACATCCTTCTGAATCTGTTTAGTGTATTCATCTCTTGGTCTCCGTCTACGATTCTTACCCTCCACGCCGCCCTCCAATACTAAATTGGTGATCCCTTGATGCCTCACAACATGTCGTACCAGCCGATCCCTTTTTCTAGTCAAGTTGTGCCACAAACTCCTCTTCTCCCCAATCCTATTCAATACCTCCTCATTAGTTATGTGATCTACCCATCTAATCTTCAGCATTCATCTGTAGCACTACATTTCGAAAGCTTCTGTTCTCTTCTTGTCCAAACTATTTATCGTCCACGTTTCACTTCCACACATGGCTACACTCCATACAAATACTTTCAGAAACGACTTCCTGACACTTAAATCTATACTCGATGTTATCAAATTCCTCTTCTTCAGAAACGCTTTTCTTACATTTTATATCCTCTCTGCTTCGACCATCATCAGTTATTTTGCTTCCCAAATAGCAAAACTCCTTTACTACTTTAAGTACCTCATTTCCTAATCTAATTCCCTCAGCATCACCCTACTTAATTCGACTACATTCCATTATTCTTGTTTTGATTTTGTTGATGTTCATCTTATATCCGCCTTTCCAGACGCTGTCCACTCCGTTCAACTGCTCGTCCAAGTCCTTTACTGTCTCTGTCAGAATTACAGTGTCATCGGCGAACCCCCAAATCATGTCATTCGCTTGTATTTAGTGTACATTGGCTGTTCTGGGGAAAGAGTACAGTGTCAGGATAACGTTGACCGGTGACTTTTCCGTATTCAAAGATTTGGAGATCAGTATGGCAATAGAACATTATGTCTCTCAAACCATAACATTTGAAGAAACGAAACAATGATGTCAGACTATGATTGACGTTCCCTCATACGATGACAGGTGGGAGTATGTAATGCTGTCAGGAACATTGTTGGTATAGTAGGTGTGAGGAGGCATAATTTTCCATGGTTATATTGAGCAGCAATTCTTTGTATTGGTCCACTCATCACTTAGCGTTCTTGTGACACAGTAATCCTTCCCCATGTGCGTCTTTCAGAGCTGCATAATGCCCTGACTCCCTTTATATGGATGACTATGAGCGACAGTATCTAAATGAGCAGGCGGCAGAAGCCTTGGAATGAGAGGATTTTCGACGAATGAACTGGCCGGCTCGTTCCTCCATCTTAAATACCATCAAGCACGCGTATGATTCATTGAGGGGGCATGTTGCTGCACATCCACATCCACCAGCGACCATTCGGCAGGTGTCAACTGCGCTTGTGGAGGAATCGAACGCCCAGCCACGAGAACTCCTCGACCATCTTTGCGTCCAGCGTGGGAGCACGTTGCAGAACATGGTTTGGCGACCGTGGTGGTTACAAACCCTATTAAGAACCATGTCCGGCCTTTTGTAATGTCCACAGGACCGTCATAAATTATGGTGACATAAGAGTAAAAATTGTCTCTGAATAAAACTGCCTTTTCTGTTCGTCTCATTTCTTTCAATTACCTTCTGCAGTATACTGCTACAGTTATATGAACGGTCGAAGTGTTAACGAGCTATACTATTCGGCCGTGGTGCATCATGCTAAAGTTACTTTCACCCTTAGGTTTTTGAGACTACTGCTGCAGTAAAGCGACAAGGGTGAAAAGAGACGAATGACTGAAATCTTTTTTGTTCTACATCTACATATCTACATATACACTCCGCTAGCCACCAAGCGGTGTGTGGCGGACGGCACAGTTTGCGCCAGTCATATTTCCCCTCCTCTGTTCTACTCGCGGATCGCGCTAGGGAAAAACCATTGTCTGAACGCCTCAGTATGAGCTCTAATTTCTCTTAACCTTTAATGGTGATCATTGTGCGATTTAAAAGTTGGTGGTAATAAGATATGCTCCAAATCCTCGGTGAAGATCTGTTTTCGGGATTTAGTGAGCAGCCCCTTTCGTTTACTGCGTCGTCTATCTGCAAGTGTGTTCCACTTCAAACTTTCTATGAGATCTGTAACGCTCTTGCGATGGCTAAATGTACCAGTCACGAATCTTGCCGCTCTTCTTTGGATATTCTCAATCTCTTGAATCAGACCCAACTGGTAAGGCTCCTATACAAACAATACCCTAATACTATCGTATTCCAAGCAATTTCCTTCGAAGGACTGCATCGCCTCAGGATTCTACCAATAAACCGTAATCTAGAATTCACCTTATCCGTTACTTGTGTAATCTGATCATTCCGTTTGGGGCCATTTAGAATAGTCACACCCAGATACTTCACGGATGTTACCGCTTTCAAAGACTAATCATTTATTTTGCACTCGTACATTAATGGGGATTTTCGTCTCCTTATACGCAGTAGGTTACACTTACTAACATTGAGAGATAACTGCCAGTCATTAACCACGCATTTATTTTCTGCAAATCCTCATTGATTCGTTTACAACTTTTTGTGATACTACTTTCCTGTAGACTACAGCATCATCGGCAAACACTGTAATGCCCCTGTCAATACCATCAACCGGATCGTATATGTAAATCGTTAAAAGCAGTGGACCTATTACGCTGCCCTGGAGCACACCTGAAGTTAGGCTTGTTTCTGTTGAAGTCGCCCCGTTCAGGACGATATACTGCTCCCTGTCTGTCAGAAAACTTTCTATCCAACCGCACATGTCATCGGATAGACCGTAAGCGAGCACAATTTGGAGCAAGCGACACTGTGGAACTGAGTGGAACGAGTTTCGAAAGTCGAGAAATATGACATCAACCTGGGAGCCGGTAAACAGAAAGAGTTTGTTATTCTAAATAAAACCATTATTCCCTACTGGTGATTTTAGGGAATGATGAACAGAGAATCTTCAGTCTGAAGTAAACGCTCATTTGTAGATCGAGTGTTTGCGATTGATCTTAGATTGCGAAAAGGAGCCAAAACATATACTAAACTTATAGCCCATTGTGTACATACAAGGAAAATAACGAAAATCTTGATATTGCATTAAATACAACAACTATGCTGCTAAGGTCTGGAATATACGACTTGATTTTAAAGTGTTACATATGCTCCTTGGTCAGCAAAATTGATTTCCCTGGGAGTGCCATAACGAGGTCCTCCATAAATCTGCCTGCAAGAAAATCTTGGAGTCCCTGAAAAGGAAAATCCATTCCGCGGGAACCCGGAGGATTCGAAAAACCTCCGTTTACACACGTTAAATTGGACGTAGTGAAAGAGATGTAGAAAGATTAAGATATCTACCCAAGACTTTTCTCCACACATTGGAAAGCGCAGTTGTAAGGTACTGTGCTTGTTGAAAGAGACATTCGAAGACAATATATTCGATTACAACTTCAAATCAAAAATTACAGTGATAAAACAAAAAACCGTAAAATGAAGCTATTGCTTAGGTAAAAGCATTCAAAGACATTTTTCTCTATCGCATGTAATAATGTTACAAAATCAGTTTTCTAAATGATACACGTTTCTGAAGGAATCATTCTAAATCAGGAAGACCGTTACTTTACAGGACTTTTGGGAACGTTTTCACATATCATTCATGATGCCTTTGTTTTTCGTTTCATTCGACCCTATGTATTACAGCTAAGACAGGAAACTTTTTACTGTACGGTTCTCTTTCCTGTTACTGCATGATGTTGCGCAAATTCCACAGTAGTTCATAAAAACACCAGCTCAATATTTTCTGTTTGTTCCTGTTGGTTAATGCTTGAAAGCAACAAGCGGATTGTTTACGTGAACTCTGTGCGCTGGTTGTGTGAATGTAGCGACAGCGAGAATTGTTCTGTATACATATCCGGACAAAAGATCGGCTGGAACGGTTAATGTGACCTCTGAATTAAAAACTGAGAGTGGCTGACACTAAGCGGTAACAGATGTATTTAATTATAAAGAGGCTTTATTTACGGAACGCGCGTTCAGATCAAAAATGAAATGAGTTTAAATATCCGATACAGGTAACAAAGCTCTCGTCACAAAAACTGCTTCCATTATTCAAATCACCAGTAACTGACAATAGGCTTCATCTCTTGGACAGCAACAGCTAATCTGAATCGAATCCAGAGTTGATAATCTTATGAAAATATTACGGTTCAAAAAGTAATGACTGAGCTCACTAGCCAGAATGTGTAACGCGATAGGGAAGAGTGTCCTTTCCATGAACGGCACAACTTCAGGCAACGTTATGGGCTATTCACAGAGGAACATCCACTTTTCTCTAAGAGAAATAAAGCTATTAGCAAAGTTATCGATACGCTTCGGAACTTTAATAATGTAATGAGGTACGCTGATGCGACAAAGAAACTGCCAAAGGCGCCCTTATTCAAATACAGAGATATGCAGACAGGCAGAATACGGCGCTGCGGACTACAACGTCTATATAAGACAACAAGTGTCTGTCGCAGTTGTTAGATCGGTTACTGCTGTTACAATGGCATGTTATCAACATTTAAGTGAGTCTGAACGTGGTGTTTTAGTCGGGACGACCGGTTGAACACAGCATTTCCAAGGTAGCGATGAGGTGGAGATTTTCCCGTACGGCCATTTCACAAGTGTACCGTCAATATCAGGAATCCAGTAAACAATAAAATCTCCGACATCTTTGCGGCCGGAAAAAGATCATGTAACAACGGAACCAAAAACGGCTGAAGAGAATCGTTCAAAGTGACACAAGTCCAACCCTTCCGCAAATTGCTGCAGATTTCAGGGCTGGGCCATCAACAAGTGTCAGCGTCCGAACCAGTCAACGAAACATCATCAATATGGGCTTTCGGAGCCGAAAGCCCAATCCTGTATCCTTCATGACTGCACGACAAAAAGCTTATGCCTCGCCTGAACCCGTCAACACCGACATTGGACTGTTGATGACCGGTAACATGGTGCTTGATCGGACGAGTCTCGTTTCAAACTATATCGAGCAGATGGACGTGTACGGGTATGGAGACAACCTCATGAATCCATTGACCCTGCATGACAGCAGGGGACTGTTCAAGCTGGTAGAGGCACTGTAACAATGTGGGAGGTGTGCAGTTGGAGTGATATGGGACCCCCATACGTCTAGGTAGTACTCTGACAGGTGACACGTACGTAAGCATCCTTTCTGATCACCTACATCCATTCGTGTCCATTGTTCATTCCGACTGACTTGGGCAATTCCAGCAGGACAATGCGACACCACACACGTTCAGAATTTCTGCAGATCAGCTCCAGGAACAATCAATCTTCTCAGTTTAAAAGCTTTCGCTGTCCGTACCATGTCGTGTTACGCCACTTCTGCGTGCTCGCGGGTACCCTACACGATATTAGGTGGCTTTACCAGTTTCTTTGGCTCTTCAGTGTATAAGCAATACTAATTACGTATTTCGTGATTACCACTTTGGTGTGAACTCCTTGACTGTGTGTCCCTTGATTCGATTATGCTAGATTTTGGAGCTTCTGTATCTAATAGAAAGTATCCGGAAACCTGTAAGTGAACTTTAACGTGGAATGAGTCCACACTTCGCCCTTACCGCGACTTTAGCTCTTTTAGGGATACTTTCAATGAGGTGTCTAAATGTCTGTGGAGAAATGGCACCCGAGAGCCGAAAAGATAGTGATGGGGCCGTTGGGGTTTGGAGCTAACTTACAAGTTGCGAGTGGATTTGGAAATGTGAGAATTATTTGAGATTTATTACTGCCACGGAATGACTCTCTTCACCTAACACCCATACGAAACACTACTGGAATCTGTGTGCAGTAAACTATCCAATCGCTTACTAACGTTTGCTGACCCCAGTACTGAAACCTCAGTTGGAAACTTGTCATAAAAACATAACTAACATGTAATGTCCCACTAAAAGGAATCACAATTAGTAAATGAAGCAGGTATATTCTGCATTGATGTGAGACACGCTATTCGTTGAAATGACTAACATATTATAACAGAATTATGTATGGAATACCATGTTCAAAGTAAATAGTGATGAGAATATATCCTACAAAATATGAGTCGATCTCAGTTACTTCACCTGTAATTCTCGATTAGGAAGACTGCCGGGACGGAATACTCTATGTGATGCATCCGTCCTTGTGTAACAAGGATCACTACATGACTGACTCTGTCTGACATGACAGTGATTATGAACCACAAAACTCAAAAGTCATACAACTTGCAATAGTTGGTAACTGCTGCCTGATGTTGAAAGCACAAGCCTCTAAGGGTGTAAAGAAACTCAGAAAATTACGGGTGTGCAAAGATGCTCACCGTACACAACTGCCAGTGGTGCGTGAATTCTGTGCTCGGCGCTGCGATGAATCAACAAGAACGCGACCAAAACGCCTCCGCTCACACGAGAACGTCAGATTTCGCCTCGATCGACATCTGCGGCCGATGAGTACACGGCGCCGTCTCCAAATAAACTCCTCTCCTCTGAGCTCTGGAGCAGACCCCGATGCAGGCACCATGCCGTCCCTCAACGAAAACCCGTCCCTAGGCTCTGTAAACAAGCCTCTACGGTGTTCCGGAACGAAGTTTCCTCTCCGATATTCCACAAAGAACTCCTACCCATCTCCCTCTAAAGTCCTCACATAAAAAAAAATGTAACTCTGGATGGAGCGCCTCTGAGACTCATCGTCCCAATTGCATATGGCAAGAACCACTCGACGCCAGTGAAGTAATCAAGAACAGTTTCGCTGTGTTCCTTGAGAAGAAGGGCACTAGGTTCGCTCCCCCCCCCCCCCCCCCCCCACCCCCCCACCCCTGCCACTCAATATAAAGGCTTGCTATCAAAAGTGACTGACGCTACCGCTGTGTTTCTGACGTCGCTATCTGATTTTCAATCATGGAGCTAATTTTTCTCTTTTAGCACACACGGGATATCACTTGGTACGGAAACAAAATTTTTCAAAAACTACTGCGACTGCACTGACGCCGGACTGTCTGACATCCGACAATGTGGGAATATATCAGATTCAGAGAAGAACAGTTTACTATGTTAGCGAACCCCTTCCTTGTCTCAAAGGAAGATCCGCGGCCAGCTAATCCGCTTGTACCTACTACATATTCCGAAAAAATTACTCTTGCAGCCGGGAACAATTTTCAGGACGCCAGTCCGTCGTGACAGAGGATCTGAGAGACCTGTAACTATTCCCCATCCAGTCTACCCGGCCCTTGCGCAAACTCGTGTAACGTGAAAGCAGCTACAAGTCCCCACATGTGTGGCACCATTCTACCAGCGGCCAGCCTCTTCCACCTTCCCTGAATTCGACTCATTGACGCTGTCCTCGGGTATAACTCCGAGTAGCATGTTTCTATCCGCATAACGGTATGGCAGAAAGAACACAAGATCTTAGTCAACAGAACGTAAGACCCATCACCACAAATTAGTCAGTGCAACTAAATACCGAGTCACGCAGTATGCAGTCAGCGCCATCCTGCGTCATGAAACGTCATGACAATGACGACAGTTCGTGTCGCGCCGTCCAGGCAAACGGTGTGGTTGCTGGTCCTACGCTCCCGTGGGATTTTTTAACGGGGGTGTGACCCCCTAATGGCCTTAACAATGTGAACAATGATTTAAAAAGGGTACAATGGTAACAGATAATTTCTATAAAAGTCAAACAGCTCAATCAGTTAATATGGTAATGCATGACTCAGGGAAGCGGGTTGGTCTTTCTTTCACGTCTAAGCAAGTGAACCAAGTTACTAGCTGCCAAAAATCATTTCTACAATTTAGGTACGCAGTTTTGTAGCCTTACCTCACTCAACCTTCTTCTCTTAGAAAAAGTTAACCTTTCAAAATAGGTCAAACGGATATCAACTGTGTTTTTTTTTAAATAGGAAACCCCATTTTTATTACATATTCGAGTAGTTCGTAGAGAAATATGAATGTTTTAACTGGAACACGCTTTTCGCTTTGTGATAGATGGCGATGTAATAGTGACAAACGTGTAAGTACGTGGTATCACGTAACATCCCGCCAGTGCGGACGGTATTTGCTTCATGATACGTTACCCGTGTTAAAATGGACCGTTTACCAATTGCGGAAATGGTCGACATCGTGTTGATGTATGGATATTGTGAACAAAATGCCCAACGGCCGTGTGCTATGTATGTTGCTCGGTATCCTGGACGACATTTTCCAAGTGTCCGGACCGTTCGCCGGATAGTTACGTTATTTAAGGAAACAGGAAGTGTTCAGCCACATGTGAAACGTCAACCACGACCGGAAACAAATGATGATGTCCAAGTAGGTGTTTTAGCTGCTGTCGCGGCTAATCCGCACATCAGTACCAGACAAACTGCGCGAGAATCGGGTATCTCAAAAACGTATGGCGTTGAGAATGCTACATCAACATTGATTGCACCCATACCATATTTCTATGCACCAGGAGTTGCATGGCGACGACTTTGAACGTCGTGTACGGTTCTGCCACTGGGCACAAGAGAAATTACCGGACGATGACAGATTTTTTGCACGCGTTCTATTTAGCGACGAAGCGTCATTCACCAACAGCGGTAACGTAAACAGGCATAATATGCACTATTGGGCTACGGAAAATCCACGATGGCTTCGACAAGTAGAAAATCAGTGGTCTAATCGGGTTAATTTATGGTGCGGCACTATGGGAGGTAGGATAATTGGCCCCCATTTTATCGATGGCAGTCTAAGTGGTGCAATGTATTTCTTACGTAATTTTCTACCGATGTTACTACAAGATGTTTCACTGCATGACAGAATGGCGATGTACTTCCAACATGATGGATGTCAGACACATAGCTCGCGTGCGGTTGAAGCGGTATTTAGTAGCATATTTCATGACAAGTGGATTGGTCGTCGAAGCACCATACCATGGACCGCACGTTCACCGGATCTGACGTCCCCGGATTTCTTTCTGTGGGGAAAGTTGAAGGATATTTGCTATCGTGATCCGCCGACAACGCCCGACAACATGCGTCAGCGCATTGTCAATGCATGTGCGAACATCACGGAAGGCGAACTACTCCCTGTCGAGAGGAATGTCGTTACGCGTATTGCCAAATGCAGTGAGGTTAACGGACTTCATTTTGAGCATTTATTGCATTAATGTGGTATTTACAGGTAATCACGCTGTAACAGCATGCGTTCTCAGCAATGATAAGTTCACAAAGGTACTGGTATCACATTGGAACAACCGAAATAAAATATTCAAACGTACCTACGTTCTGTATTGTAATTTAAAAAACCTACCTCTTACCAACTGTTCATCTAAACCTGTGAGCCATATGTTTGTGACTATTACAGCGCCATCTATCACAAAGCGAAAAAAATGGTCCAACTAAAACATTCATAATTCTTTACGTATGTAATAAAAAATGGGGTTTCCTATATTAAAAAACGCAGTTGTTATCCCGTTTGACCTATGGCAGCGCCTTCTAGTGTGCCAACCATAGCGCCATCTTGTTTCCTCCTTCAAGCTGGACAAGTTTTGTTCTTTGTAGTTTTTTCGTTTCACGATTATTTCGTGAGATATTTGGCCCGTTCACAATGAATGGACCACCCCGCATGCATCATATTCATCCCTCCCGTCCTTTACAATAAATCTAACGGATAACATCACAAGTCAACACAGCACTGCTAAATACGTCCATCACCTACAACACTTCAAGTCAGAATGTATCAAACTTAGCAGAGGCAAAGATTGTGCCACGACGAGAGTAAAGATTGTTTAACAGTGACGTAACTTGCTCTGTCTATAACGTGCACATCGATAACATACAAACCAAAATGACATGACGAGAATGATTTGAGCTTACACGAATGTTTGCCTGTAACCATTCTTCCTGCGAACCATCTGCAGAGGAGCAGGACGGGATGGAAGCACGTTAGTATACTACGTACTGTCGATTACACACAGAATGCGGCTAGTGATGTATACACGTACTTTAATGCCAGCAATATGCGCTGTTATGTAAATGAAACAGAACGTCATGTTTTCAGATGCATGAAGTCATTATATACAACGTACATGTGTTGTATAGATGTAGTATAGTTCAAGTGATATGCGCTATCATGTAAAAGAAACAGAATGTCATGTTTTCAGAGGCTTGAAATCATTATATAAAGTAAATGGTCGATAAAATAAAACTATCCCGGAAGATATTGCATGCACCATAAGATAAGCAACTTGACTAAAATCATTAGCATCCGACGTGCATGAAGAAAGTATACTGACGTAAAGAGGTAATTTCCACACCCACAAAGCAGCAAAACGAACGCCGAGTACCATGTATTTTCTGGAGACCAGGATATACGTTAATTCGTTCGAAAAGACAGTTAAGAGCGATCGTTATGACACCAAGTAACGACAGCTGAAATCACTCTCGTCGAACAAAAGCAGAATCGTTTTAAAAAACTGTGCAGTCACACTGTGTTCCCAGTCGAAGGACGTGTCCTGAAATCAAGGTAACAATTGCAATCGACAGTCAATTTTTAGAGATTTCAAGGGCGATTCACAAAGTGCTGATTCACATGATAAAATTAAAGGCAAAGGCATCAACTATAAGTGAAAAAGACGAATCATAGGAGGCTGACAATGCGAATGACAGGGAAAAATTAGACAGAAAGGTAAGAAGTATACAAAAATTCACCCATCGCTCCTCTATTCCACAAAACCTCATTTAATTTCAACGGCTGGGTATCTCACCTTATAACATTACCGATTCCTACTAAACATGGAATACCCAGACAACTTTACTCCTGTGGAAGAATACTTTGTTGACCGTAGTCGTGCGTAATGGAAAGGTACCAGACTGTTTTTGTTACTCTAAAAATATCTATTGGATGAAGCAATAGCAGAACAAACGTGAATCTAACCATGGTTCTATTAGTAATCAAGTTTAGTGTAACTACGTAAAGGGAATCGGTGCCCAGCCTGATTACGCAAAGTTGTAAAAGTACTAGCATAGTTTTTAAAGAAAGTTAGTAATTGGGATTAACTTTACGTGGCACTGAAATTCGACTTTTCTGATAGGGTACAAGACAGTAGCCTAGTGTAGCAAGGAGGAGTATTAATACGTTTAGACGACAAGTGACTCTCAATAACACTTACTATCTGGACGCTGCAGTAGGACACTAGTGATCGTACTGCTTCTGAGTAACTCTTACTACCTGTACATTACACTACGAAGCTAGTAATCATTATAGGTACACAATTATTAATGGTGGAGCACTACTAACTTTGACAAGTGATCCTTTCGTCAGTTTAATGATAGGAAATTGCTGCTTTTGAAATAGTTATGAAGTAATTGTATCTTTTGTATTGATTATTATTTCTATTCCCAAGAAATGTTCCCTTCCTAACATTATTTAGCTCACATGGGACATAATTTACCTGAATCTACCATAGACTGAATTTTTGTAGCTATTTTCGTACCATAGTACACTCAATTTATAAGAATGAATTTTGTACGTCTTGAGTAGTGGTACTGTAATATGAAATTCAAATCTGAATAAACTATTACTATGGGAACACAGAAACAGTCCATCATTAGCCTCGGATCTAGGCTGAACATTTTTGTCCCAACACAACATAGGGAAAAGTGTTTACTATATAGAGCATTAAATAATAAACACTGTTATCACAAAAACAGGAATCTTTAAACGGAATACATTAAATCTTCTCCAAGCAATTGTATTTAGATGGAATTTTTGCCACCCCTTACTGAAAATTACGTGAAGTATTTCAAAACTTATGGTCACTATAAAATTATGTACTTTATAGCTCCATTAAATTTATTATCTTTTGTTAATGAAGATAACTGCTTTTCAGTTCAGTAAAATATGATACTCGGAATTATCATGGCTCTTAGGATAGGATCCTGTCTAGGTAAACGACGAAGGATAAAAACGGTGGTTCAACACGAAGTTTACAGAACGGTTAGAAAAGGAACCACATAACCGATCCATGCAGTTATACATTACTCAACTGATAATTTGAGATGAAGGTGGTGCCAATGTCGATCTCCTATGCTATCCAGAGGAAGACAGCAAAAGTATACATGACTTTTGCTGCGTAACACAGTCTGACAATGCTCTTCTTAGCGTCGTACAGAGCTAACCAAAGGATTCGATGAATAATAAGCCAAATTACGTTCAGATCCGTGGCTATACTACATAATCTTGCTGTTCTTCTTGGTTCTATACGTTCATAAGATGAGAAAACTTCCCCTGAGAGCCACCGACTCCCTGGCCACAAGGGAGCTTTGCAGTTCGACCGCCAGATACACCTTTTCTATTGCCGCCAAACCAGTTTCGTTACAAAGAGGCTTCCCTACATGTTAAAGTGATTACAAACATACATGCCCAAAGCTGAACCAGTATTATAAATTACGTTTTAACATTTCCACTCTTTTACAGTGCATTACTTTTGAAATTACGTCCATAGACTAACTACAATTACATATATTATCATAGATAATGAACAAAATATTTATTTGTATGTTACTTAGAAGTGAATCTTTATACAGAAGCCACATTAATCAAAAACAAAGAAGTTAGTCTAGATAGCCAGACTCAAATTCAACCAAGGATGCCTTTGTAAACGCCTTCACAGCTTGGAGGCACCTCTCTGCTCTTATGGACTACAATAGGACACACATCATCCTTGCTTGGTGGCACACACTATGTGCATGTATCACAATCCATTTGGAACAGCTTGTGAAGCTTGGCCATGTTAACAACAGAGGATCATGGACATTTCTCTACAAAGTAGATATTCACAGTTGCTGTAGATATTCGCGTCCAAGACCGAAATATCATTTGATTTTACAATGGAATTGGTCTATAAGTAACTATGTATGTTCTGTCTACCATGTGTGTGTGTGTGTGTGTGTGTGTGTATGTGTGTGTCTGTCTGTCTGTTTGTTTGCCTGCTTGTGTGCGCAAGCAAACAAATATCCTAACATAAGTTTTCTGCCAGTACCTGTATACTTCATGTAAATATGAGCTGGCTGTATGGAGTAATCTAAAGCCTAATAAATTCATTTAAATGAACTGTAAATGAGAAAGAGGAATTTCGCTGTTAAATGCGGGACACAGAGCGATGAAATACCCTGATGGCATATATAAGATGGGAGGGGAAACGGGTAGCGTCTGCCTGCCAACGTGAGAATAGATGAAATGGATGTCAATTTCGAAAATATGTGGGCTCTAGTAGAATGGCGAGTGTTTGACATAACTTAGGAGGACCTGCGATCAAATAATTTTTAGGAGATAGAGAATACTGCTTCAGGACTTCTAAAATCACTAGGGCAGATGGAAACCGAACGTATAATCAAGTGAGTATAGTTAGACATGTCATACGAAAATTATTCTGAATAGAGAAAACGAAAATTTGAGTATATTGGATGAAAATGTTTTGTACAATTTTGGTAAACATTTTTGGAAAACAGTAATCAATTAATTGTTATATTTTGACTAAAGTTCACTCTTGATCACGTCATGTATGTCAAGTTGACTGCGTAGCGGCGAGGAGAGCTCCGCCTACCATCCTAAGGGAGCCATGGGTCTGATGATGGTTTTGTAGAAAGAACCGAAACCGGTTACCTGTGTCATTAAAACATACATGACGTGATCAAGACTGAACTTTAGTCAAAATATAATGAAAATGTTTTGATCTAAGAAAGGCATATCTGACAGAGGGGCAATCTGAAAAAGCTGCAGAATGGTGGAAAGGCTTAGCAAAAAGAAAAACAATAAACATGTGGTATCAACGTTCGATACCACATTTGTTATTGGTTGCAGTTATCGACCGCGGTCCGTACTAGTATCGCTGGACCCGCGAGTCGAGACTACCGCCGCCAGCGCCGCTCTGGTGCTTGCCACAAATCTCTAGCGTGCGTTCGGCCACTCTTGCTCGTAGGAAAGTAGTATAGCCTTCAGCTGACGGGAAGCAACCTCTAACAAGGCACTTAGTTAAAGTATGGCCTATCTGAAGCCTTCATAGCTCTCTGTAATTGTATTCCTCTTGACTATGAAGTAGTCTGTACCACCAGTTAAGTACAATATAATATTTTTTTTACGAACGACTTCTATTAATTTTAGACGTTGTAGACCCAGATCATGCAGCCAGCTCCTTATGGTCTTCACTGACAAACCTGCTGTAAATGCAAAGAAGAGATCTGTATGTTTCTATTTAGCATTGGCCACCAGTCATTCACACTGGCGGCGACTCATTCGTCGTCATCATAACAAAACATTCAGTTGTCGACCCAGACGAAGCACTTGATAAAATAACACAAAACTGTTGAAATTTTCAGTAAGAACTATAGAAGCTACAAGAAATTATGAGGGAACACTAAGAGAGGGACAGCAATCGAGCGGAGCTTCGACTAAAACCTGTGTAAGACAGGAATACAGACACTCTTCCCTACTGTTCAACCTGTAAACCAAAGGCGCAGTGAAAAGACAGGTTCAGGAATTAGACTAAAATTTAAGCTCGGATCATATCAGTGATGACATTCGCTGACAACACTGCTGTCCTGAGTAAATGTGAGGAAGAATTACAAGACATAATGAATGCAGTGAACAGTGTAATGAGCACAGATTTCAGAAGATGCATAGAGAACTAGCAAAAACCAAATACGAAATGTGATTAGCGATATTCTCAAACTGTGTACCATGAAGCAAGGAAGTGGGGCAGTTCTGCTACCTTGGAAGCAAAATAACACATTCGAGACACTACAAGGAGGACATAAAAAGCTGGTCAAAAGACGTCTACTGCTGGAACATGTCCGGCTAGTCTCGTTTCATTAGTATGATACATTTGTTTCACTCACGCTTTTACTTGCATGTGGCATCTCCACTATGTACATGATAGACTGCATTGTGTTATACTCTTTAAGATTCTGTTCCAGCATGTGCAGATGAGGGATACGGACTCTGACAGCCTCGTGTTCAGTTTATTCTGGTGAAATCTAGCCGTGCACTGTGCGTTAAATGTGTTGCAGAAGGTAATATCGCTATTTTCCGTAACTAATTTCTTTATTCCAGTGGCTTTGCATGATCATCTTTACGTGCCGTATTTCGTAACAAGTGGAAAAATTTCTGTATCGTTCAACGACTTATGAATTCTATTAGTGGTTTTGCATAGGGTAGCCAGGTGGATAAGCGTATCTTCTTTTATTTGTCCAGCAGCTTGTATCTTGTCAGACTAGCTTCTTCCAAATGTAAAAGAGAGTAAACTCTCTGTTACATATTTATATTGTTAGGATAATTTGCCAGTTCTTATCAGGATGTGCTGCGAAGTTTTATTGTCCACTGTGATTAGAAACCACTTGTATTCAAGATTAGTTTCACTTTGAATACCACCCCAATTGTGGAAGATTCATTTAAGTGTTTATGGTTGGCTTTGCAACAGTATTTAGCTATGTTTACTGCTTATCTTGGGTCTCATTCGGCTGTACACAATGGGAAAAAATTTTTCTGCAGCTGCTCCAGGCTTATATTTGTGTAATTGCGAAATAAAAAGTTTTTTCGCCGTTTGTTTTTTAATTTACTTTATTTCTGCTCTCCTGTTTCATCCTGATGAAAAGCTATGCTTGCACCACGCCTATAGTAATTACGTGTATCACTGGCAATTAAAATATCGCTGTTTCTAACAGTATTTTACTCTCGGATACTAACATTTTAAATCTTCATGTTTTAGTGTAAAATTGAGAGTGGATTGCAATGAACAAGGTGCTGTGTCTGTAATTCTACTTCTAGTCCAAGTGAACGTTAATGACATAATCTTTTCATCGATCACTTTCAGTTTAAATGTGGTGAAAGGCAAAAGTAGCTGCTTGTAGGCAATAGATTTAACAATCGTATATCTTTTTGACAGTGATCCCTGTTTTAAGTCTTTCAGAATTTTCATCCTGATTTTATACGCTGAATCCGCATCCGTCATAAACTCTTCCGAGAACGTTTTTAGTTTCGTCTGTTAAAGTCCTCAGACACATCAGTAGAACTCGTGAATCGCTCACTGCCGTTTCGCATAAGCTGCAGTCTTCATAACACATGTTTATTTGTTATACGTAACCACTGTACGTAGTGACATGGACTGCAGTTCAGGGCTGCTGCATCTCAACGCAGACGTCACACTGCGGGACGGAGCCGGTCCTCGTTTAACAGCGCTATTAACGCTGCCTACCAGCGCGGTAAATGGGGGAGCGGGCTCCGGTGCATTATGGCCTCTTCTGGTTAATTAAGATTTAAGTAATTGCTTCGGCAGTTAATCACCACTTACAAGGGCACCCAGCGCAGATATGCCTTCCTTACCTAAAGGCACCGGCGTGCTGCGCCAGGAGCTGCCGAGTGGCAACGGTTTCTTACCTCTACAGCTGCATCTACAACTAGCTGTAGACTTAGCAAACCTCTGTGAAGTGCGTGGTAGGTAGTACCTCCAATTGCACCCCTAATAGGGGAAGCAGTGAATGCTCAAAGTTCTCTGCGTGTGATGTAACTAGTCTAAAACTGACTTCGCGGTCACTATTGGGGTGATATGTAAAAGGCTGTCGCTTGAGAGTAGGTCTTACTGTGCAAAATTTTCCGCATCAGAAGAAAGGGAAGCGTAACTTTTACTTAGGTTCAGAAACACAGGTACCGAAATTTAGCAGGTAATGGAGAGAAATTCGGAAGTAACTTAATGAAACTGCTATTCTCAATTCATCTGTCACACACTTGGTTACACTGCACACACTAAGACCTTCACCGACTTCACTTTGTTACACAGAGGTACAGTCGGTGACAGAATTCGCGAGACCCCTCGACCATTCGTTATGCTCAACTGCAAAGCTTTACTGTCTCATACATAGCACAACATGCTGGGAGAGACAATGTTGTCAACAGACAGTCACATGTGTAACTAGTAAATCTTACACGCAACGAAAGCTGAACTGAAAACAGGTATCTACGAAAACCACTGCCACAAGAAGAACTCACGGATTTTTTTCGGTGCTGGACATCACAAACGGATTTTCAAGCTGCTTTTCACGTTTCACCACAGTGCTGTACATTCATGAATGGCCCATTGTTACATCCATCCAATTTATCGTAGTTAAAGTGACTGAAGACAATAATAGAAGCAGTTGTTCCAAAGAAAATGCCTTTTTCGCATGCAGCAAATCGAAATTTTTGTTTTTATTTATGCACTCACAAACGTTTCGCCTTTTTTACAAGGCATCTTCAATGTGTGTCCTGAAACATTACATGATTTGTCAATTTTTACACGTAGTTTATGGTTCACATGTAGGTTATATATTTAAAAGCAATACCTTAAGGTTTTTTTTATCAAATGGAAAGGTACTTAAAGGTAACTTCTAATTCGTTGCATCTAAGCAAACTGCTTTTTCTCATCTGGTAACCAAGTGGACATCTTACGGTTCACTTTCAGTTCACTGTTTACGTTACACATCACTGTAACTGCCATCTTTTTAATTCACAGTTTCATTTGTTATTCTAAGTGTTACCAATATTCTCAGTTTTCTGCATTCAACTACTTTGTGAATGTGTGAATATGTGTGTGTATTAGAGAAGGAGTGAGATTTCTTATTTTTTTCATAATAATTATAATAATTATTGTTATTATATTTTCCTGTTTATACTTCTGAGAGGAATCAGATGTGTAATCATTTGTTCGGATTTCTGTGTATTATATGATCAATCAGTGTAAACAGTGAGTTGTTACTGATATTTACTTGGTCCTTTAGTAGTTGTTTCTTTTCAGCCTTTGTATTGTGTATATAATAATTTTCCAGTAATGTTAGGAGATGTGTTTCATTATTTATTCTAATTATTTTCGTATCATTTTCTCTTGGAGTAGGTTTGTGGTTATTTTCTCTCAAATGTTCTACAAAAGTTGAGTGGCTCGTTCCATACTTCCATGCTCTGATATGTTCTTTGTACCGGGTGTCAAATGTTCTGCTGGTTTTCCTATATACCTTCTACCGCATGAGTTGCACTGTAGTTGGTATATTCCTGCTTTTTGGTCTATATCTGTGTTTTTTGTTAGTTTTGGAATGCGCCTTTGAATTCAATTGTCTGTTTTGAATGCTATTTTATCCCTTGTCTTTTGAAACTGTTTGTTACTTTATGTGTGAGATTGTGCTTGTATGTCATTGTGTACCATCTTGAATCTTCTTTCTTGTTCTCCTGTATTCCTTGTGTCGTTATTGTCCTGTCACTGAAGCTAAGGCGATACCCACGGGCAACATTATTCTGACATATATGGAACATTAGAACGGAAAAGTAGCTTACTTAAGACGGAATTCCGCGAATTAGATGACGGAAGGGACTTATGGATCACTTAAAATAGACTTGATTACACCAGATCGAGCCGACAGACGACGCTAAACACACTTCTTCGCTGACTGGGCAGATCAAAGAGGTTTTTCTCTTCACCCTTTGTTACCAATCGCTAGGGGCCTTGCGACGGTTTCCGTCTACCAGCTTTGTCGTTGATAGAATGGTGACATTTGTTTGGGGTGGCGAGTCGCTGGTAGTTTTCTCGAGAGCGAACTGTATAATGAGCACAGAAAATAGATGGTGCATAGAGAGCTAGCAAAAAACAAATACGAAATCTGATTAGCGATAATGTCAAACCTGAAGTAGAGGAAGTGAAGCAATTCTGCTACTTGTGAAGCAAAATAACACATTCCAGACGCAGCAAGGAGGCCGTAAAAAGCTGACCAGCGCAGCCAAAGAGGGTATGAATGGTCACGAGTTCTCTACTGCTGATACATGGCTGTAGCTTCGTTTCCTTAGTTGATACATTTGTTTCACATACGATTTTACTGGCATGTGCTATCTCCAAGATGCGCTATGTTCTTTGAAGTGAGACTTGTGTGCTGAATAGTAGCATTTTTTTCGAATTCTTTGCATGCCGTGAGAATGCGTGACGCACCAAAGTCTGTTTCATTTGATTAGTAAATTCTGTTCCAATATCTGGAGATGAGGGATACAGATTTTGACAACCTCGTACGCAATTTCGTCTGTTGAAATTTAGTCATGCATTGTGTGTGAAATAAGTTGCAGCCATTAATTTCGCTATTGTACTTAACTAGTTTCTTTACTCCAGTGACCCTGCTCTAGTATGGTTACAACTGCAAAAATTTCTGTATGGTTCAACGACTTAAAAATTCTGCGAGTGGTTTTGCATAGGTTAGCCAAGTGGATCAGTGAATCACTTTTCTTTATTTATCCACCAGCTTGTATCTTGTCCGACTAGCTTCTTCCAAATGGAAACGAGAGTAAACTCTCTGTTACATAAGAATATTGTTAGGATGATTTGCTAATTCTTATCAGGATATTCTTCAGTTCTTTTGTCAGCTGAAACCACTTGTATTCATGATTCGTTTAACTCTGTATATCACCCAACACGTTTGTCTACTAGTATGAACAAAAGCAAATCGTGGAGGTAGATCTCCTTATTGTTCTCCTTTGGCAATTTTCTCGTGAGAGACTGAATCATTTATATTGTAAATTTTCTTGTTCAGTGGACTTACGTATAATTAACGATTTCCTTTAGTGGTTGGTGAGCATCATCAGTACTCATAAGTGTAATTATTTGTTGAATAAATAATGAACAAAATCCCATCTCCGACAAAGGGCAATTTTTACGGAATTATGGTAACATCTCACCACCATCCATAATTAGAGTCCATTTTTAAGTATATGTATACTATGTTGTTTGGCGTGGTGGGTCTCGAAAGTGAAGATTATCACTGGTGTCGACAAATTCTATATACGTTGCAGCTAAAATATTAGTGTAAATCGAACAATTATAAACAAGGTGTGTTTTGTCAAGCAACTATTCTCTCTATAGATACCTAGTTAAATCAATAAGTTACATCTGTCATGGATATATTTCGAAATATGCGTTCTGATGATAAAGATGGTGATATTTGGTTTTGTAAGGAACAAGCGTTCCAGCGGTACCCAAACAAAAATAAACCATAGGATTTCAGGGTAGAGTGGTTATTAATTTTATTTATAGCGTATCTTAAAATCCAAAAAATGGTTCATATTGCTCTAAGCACTATGGGACTTAACATCTGAGGTCATCAGTGCCCTAGACTTAGAACTACTTAAACGTAACTAACCCAAGGACATCACACACATCCAAGCCCGAGGCAGGACTCGACCCTGCGACCGAAGCAGCAGCGCGGTTCCGGACTGAAGCGCATAGAACCGTTCGGTCACAGCGGACGGCTCTTAAGTGCACACGTTACATAAATTTACTCGATACACAGCGTCAAATGTAAGCCATCTTCTTATTTAATATTTCCTATAAATAACTACAAACGTTTAAAATTGATTGTGAACCTTCACAGATGCAGCTAATTTATCCAACTTCAGTGTCTTGCAAAAATACTCAACGATCGTCTCTTGGGGCTCAATGCAAACACACACGATTATTTCACAAGGGAATCCCAAATGACGGCTCGATTGCACTCTTTCTCACATTTATTTCTGGCAATTATACATATATCACATTATATTTTCGTAACCAAAAAACAAACAAACTCTTATAAAATTTTAATAATAACGAGTATTGCAAACCTTGCGGCGAAATTATTGCTGTCATTCACAGTTACTTTCCATAAATTTCAAACGTCTGAGTAGCAAGAAAAGAAACGTGTGCAACTGAGAACAGAGTTCAACTGACGAATGTCTCAAAGTCATCGTATCCAAGGAAATAATGATGTTTTCATTTCTTATTTTTCAAAAATAACACAAAAAATACATTTTGTGTGTAAGCAACATTAATAATCTTAAATTTCTCCACCATTCTCCTCTGTCATCACCTAATCCGACAAGGAGAGGGTCTTACATATGGGCCATCGATTTTGGTAAAGTTTTGCATTGCCGTTATATATTGAAAATTAATAAACACGTGTTTCGGCTATTTGATCGACACGCCCTAGTTACTGAAAAAATAGAGGTAAAAGTTCATGATGGAAAGTCTTGTTTTCACTCTGCAGCTTGGTCACCCGTAATTTAATTCTTCGCGTATAGGTCGAGTCATGCCTGCCCGGTAGTTCAGAGGCTACATGTCCTCTGAAATGAAAAAAAAGTAACTGAGTGAAATATTCAACACTCAGCTAGAATAGTTTTCAAATGGCGTGAGCCACGAACAGGTCCGTTTTCGATTCGTGGTCCTTGCCCTCTTTTATTTAACCTTTTTTTCCGGTGTATCTGAAAATCTTCTGATAACTTAAGTACTTCTTTTATCTTTCACTGAAGAAAACACTGTGAGGTGTGATAAATAACCAAATAAGTAAATATATTTAAGGTTCTTTCCATAGGACGTAAAGAACAAAAACACACTACGAATAAATTGTTCCGTAATCACAGCCGTCGTCTATTCGCGAGCGTTCTCACAATGAGTGGGGTAAAACTTATCAGAGAAACAGGCAAAA
Organism: Schistocerca serialis cubense; assembly: GCF_023864345.2. Lineage (NCBI taxonomy): Eukaryota > Metazoa > Arthropoda > Insecta > Orthoptera > Acrididae > Schistocerca > Schistocerca serialis. The sequence continues at coordinate 195,234,888 of NC_064638.1, read as the reverse complement.
GATAAGTAACACTCGCACCTTATGCAATACACGAACGAAATCTCTCCGCATTGCTTGTGGAAAACATATATGATTCAGGTTGCTAAATGCACCGCCCGATGCAGAGAGGCAAAGATACGAACGTCAGCCAGCGGTTTGGTGGCTTAATGCGTCGACTGCCGACCTCGCTTGGCTAACGCGTAGACTTTAGTGTATGCAAGCTACAGTTTGAAAACACGATTTTCAGTCATCAAATTCGTTCTCAATTTTTTCAATAAGTCGGGAATGTCTAAAAAAAAATCCATAAAACGTGTCTCTTTATTTTCGTACAAAACTTCATCAAGAACGGTGACCTACATGCCAGACCGTCCCTTTGTTAGCCGATTTACGCATCATTCGGTATTGGGAGGGGGAACGGAGGAAACCACGTTTGACGAAAATTCCGAATGGCGGCGGAGGCCAGCGTTCTTGCTTGGCACTGCCAGAAGTGAAGGAGATCGTTTGATGTGTGTTAAAATTTTTATTGCTGGTGAGCATTAAACACCAAACACCCACACGCACAGAGAATGGATGAAGTAGACTTCTTAATAATTGTGTTACACTGACCTCTGATAACCTTCACAAGGGGCAGGCATTGATTTGGTAATCTGAACTGCGAGAATAAAGATGGAAAGTAACTTGTTAGAAATAAAGTTACGTCGTAAGATTCGAATTTTGGACTTCTTCTTTATAGTGTCAGTCGTACTTTGTGAAAATAAGGAGAAAAATGAAAAAAAAAAAACGAACATGAGTGTCAAATAATTTCTGTGCTGATCTCTTAAATTTGGAAACTGACTCTTATTCTGCTACGAACGCTGATCTAGAAGGGCGTCAGTTAGTTCGTAGGACCAAAACCACGGTTTCTTGTCAGCAGTCAAAGAGTGCATGGTTCGCGAATGGAGTCTGTCACTTCTGTATAAGTAGAGTGTTGCTGCAGAAGTTCGAAAATCGGTTACGTTAAGGTATACATCTCTCTCCTTACAGGAGAGGGGACGGAAGTTTGTTCACCCATTCAATCCGTTTTAGACGTAACTCTGGTTCATGCACTTCTGGACCGATCTTGAGGAAATCAGATTCAAAAACTATCGATGCAGTCCGGAATACACAATACGAGTATGTTCAGACTATATATCGGACCTGGTAGCGCAGTGATGCGTGAAATGAGATCCTAGGATGAAGCCCATCTCCTAGGATGTTTATTTTCTATTGTGCACTCATTTTCGCTGGTAAAAAATTTGCACTCTGTATATTTTACATTCAGAAACACGGAAATTATGTGCTCAACAACCAGTTTTTGAGGGAAGATAGTGTCTAAAAATTTCAACTGTCCATTCAGCCTGTTCATTTCATTTCTTTAAGTGAATATTATACGTAAAATGTTGAACTGTCGACTCACAGTGCTCACATGATGATTCATATTGGCGTAATTGCTCTGTGAACTGTTGTACGACTAACGAAAATGTTTTACAATCGCTAAATCAACTTGTGTCCTTAGTTCACTCTTCTCTATAAACGGAACATCTGTTTGCGTGTAGATGTTCTGAGTAGATCACTTCCACCGAGAGATTGGATACTATGAATCGTAGTAAGAATGTATTCCACGGATATGTCGTATTTCTACATAAATGATTTGCTTAAACAGTCGATTCGGGAAACATAACGGTCCGTATGCATTTGTAAATTTCAAATACAATATCAAAGATAATATAATAGCTCAGATGAATACAAACTGAAAAAATTGCATATATCTGAACTCATAACTTTGATTTTGCATCCACGTCCAGAGAACTTACTGCTGAGCCTCTACTGGCCCAGAGTGAAAAGCACATAACAAGTGTAAAATATCTGCTCCATCAATCTTTGAATGTTTTTTTCTCGACAGTGGCTGAGAATTGCCTCCTATGCTTTTGCGTATTGGAATTCTCAGTCATGAATTTTACGTACTTTGAATGAGAGTTGATTCACTAGGGAGGGTTTGGATCCCTTCTTATCAGTGAAAATTTAATGGGTGTGAATTTGCTCGGTGCAGGGTACGCTGACTGAAAACTGTCGGGGTAGTTAAATCCAAAATGACGTTACATTCATAGCTTCGACCAAATAATTGTGGGAACGGAAATTCGAAAAAATGGAATTATTCTGCTGTGTCTACCAGTGCCGAATCTACAAAATAATTATGAATTAAAATTTTTTGTATTGGTATACTTTCAAAGTACTCTCTCTGGTGATGGAAAATTTATCTGTAGTCGAAATGTACATACATCAACGAGAGAGTAATTTTATGAAATATGTAGGACAAGATGTTCTGTGTCCTACAGACCAGTCGGGTTTCAAAACAATAACAAGCAACCTCTTGTTACGTAGTGTCACAAGGTATTGTATTTCTTCCGAATGCAATGGCAGCAAGAAAACTATTTATTTATATACGACATGTTTTAAGTTATCACCGGAAATTTTTCAGTTATTACGAGACACAGAACTATCATTTAATGGTTTTATATTACTGGTATACATAACGTAGAAGCATTTCTGAAACGTCTGAGACATACTGAAGCTTATTCCATGAATTTTAGCTGCAGTAGGTTGCAGTGTAAGAAGCAAATTTGTTGTATCCCCGCTCGCTGTGTTGTCTAGTGCCGCTGTTTACTCTGATGCAGAGCTCTCCCTGGCCTTAAGCACTGACTCGACGATGCGACATGCACTGTGACTTTGTATTCCTCGACTGCTCAATGACATGTTGGGAAATTTCCCTTGTTTTACAGAAAGTTTGCCTTACTAAGCATGGTTTCCATGACAACGATTTACTAATGGACTCTGTCACTAGTCTATATTATTACGTAGTGAATCTAACGCAACGAACGAAACCGAAATTGTATGTTTGCTTATTTTCAAATCGCCTGCTTATTAGTTGCCATGTTTCACGATAATATTTTCGTTACTAAAGGACACGTTTTGAATAACCTCTTTCGTTTGGTGACATAAGTAATAATGTGTGTGCTGCACGAAAATTCTGATTTCTCGAATGTGGAATATATTAAACCCACAAATTTTAAAACGGGTTACATGTTAATTAAGTCACGTCTGTTAAATATTTTTGAACATCAAGTGTTCTTGCTTGTTTATCATTTACAAATTCATTATTTTTATCTGTTTCTATGATGCTTCACAGCCTGAAAGTAAGACTGAAAGGAAGTTTGACCTATAAACAGAAAAAAGAATCAGATTGGAACTGTTTGTTACAGTATCGCTGTATCTGTTAACGTCTTCAGAAGTGGACATTAAAGACAATTTTCTTAGGGTGTTCAGAAGGGGATATTGCGGAAAACTTCGAACAGAACAGGAAAGTAATCTCGTAGAAGTTCCGTGACCTAAGCATCAGAGTTGCTGAACATTGCAGTTTACCGTCGCAGGCCGTAAGTATTATATTGATATGTAAGGGGCAAAAGTTTTCACTGTCAAGTTTGGGAAAATATATCTTGAATGTGTCAGAACATTAGAACATTCCATATGATACACACTGTTTACGGCCTCTGAGTAATAAGCACAAGGTCATTAAATATATTTTGCAACTGGAGACGTTCTGCGGTTTTTTAAAATAACTATTCACTCAGATTAACACGTTACCAAAATAATGCAAATATGTTTAATAACAGTAATTGTCATGAATGTGGTTATCTGTTTCATGCCTTCTGCAAGCCAAGAAAATAAACTGCTTTGGTTGTAGTACAATTTGGTTTTATTGGTGTAAATGCCCATGATTTATATACTAAATATAACTTATTGCTATTTCGAATAGTCTATGGATTTGTATTGAAATATCTTTTCATTTTAGCACTACAATGGAGATATGTTGATAGTTTTTGCCACCATTCGACTAGATGAGAGTAGAAAATCACCTATAAATCATACATACAGGTCCGGATGGAATCCCAGGTCGATTTTACAATGAGTAGTTTACGTCATGGACCCGTTACCTCGCTGGAATTTATCGTGAATCTCTCGCCAAGCACAAAGCACCAAGCGACTGAAAACATCGCATGAGACTCCAGTATATAAGCAGGGTAAAATAACGCACCCGCAAAATTATAGAGCAGTATTCCTAACTTCTGTTTTCTGCAGAATTCTTGAACAAATACTCAGTTCCAATATGTTGTTCTTGTGGGCTTCAGTCCTGAGACCGGTTTGATGCAGCTCTACATGCTACTGTATCCTGTGCAAGCTCCTTCATCTCCCAGTACCTACTGCAACCTACATCCTTCTGAATCTGTTTAGTGTATTCATCTCTTTGTCTCCCTCATCGATTTTTACCCTCCAAGCTGCCCTCAAATACTAAATTGTTGTTTCCTTGATGCCTCAGAATATGCCCAACCGACCGATTCCTTCTCCTAGTCCAGATGTGCCACAAATTTTTCTTCTCTCCAATTCTATTCAATACCTCCTCATTAGTTATGTGATCTACCCATCTAATCTTCAGCATTCTTCTGTAGCACCACATTTCTAAAGCTTCTATTCTCTTCTTGTCTAAACTATTTATCGCCCAAGTTTAGCTTCCATATACGACTACACAACATACAAATACTTTCAGAAACGACTTCCTGACACTTAAATCAATACTGGATGTTAACAAACTTCTCTTCTTCAGAAACGCTTTCCATGTCATTGCCAGTCTATTTTTTTTATCCTCTCTACTTCGACCATCATCAGTTATTTTGCTCCCCAAATAGCAAAACTCATTTACTACCTTGAGCCTCTCATTTCGTAAAATAATTCCCGCAGCATCACCCGATTTAATTTGACTACATTCCATTATCTTCGTTTTGCTTCTGTTGATGTTCATCTTATACCCTCCTTTCAAGACACTGTCCATTCCGTTAAGCTGCTCTTCGAAGTTCTTTCCTATCTCTGACATAATTGCAACGTCATCGGCGAATCTCAAGGTTTTTATTTCTTCTCCATGGATTCTAATTCCTACTCCGAATTTTTCTTTTGGTTCCTTTACTGCTTGCTCAATATACAGATTGAATAAAATCGGGGAGAGGCTACAACCCCGTCTCACTCCCTTCCCAACCACTGCTTCCCTTTCATGTCCCTCGACTCTTATAACTGCCATCTGGTTTCTGTACGAATTGTAAATAGCCTTTCGCTCCCTGTATTTTACCCCTGCCACCTCCAGAATTTGAAAGAGAGTATTCCAGTCAACATTGTCAAAAGGTTTCTCTAAGTCTGCAAATGCTAGAAACGTAGGTTTCCCTTTCCATAATCTATTTTCTAAAATAAGTCGAATATAATAAACAATAATAGAATCAAGTATGTTGTCCTCGATGATAAGTGCTCATCACTGCCACGGATATCATCAGGAGTACCACAGAAAAGTGTGATAGGGCCGCTGTTGTTCTCTATATACGTAAATGATTTGGTGGACAGAATCTGCGGTTGTTTTCTGATGATGCCGTGGTGTACGGTAATGTGTCGAAAATGAGTGACTGTAGGAAGGTACAGAACGACTTAGACAAGACTTCCAGGTCGTGTGGTGAATGGCAGCTACCCCTAAATGTGGAAAAATGTAATTTAATTCGGATGATTAGGAAGATTAATCCTGTAATGTTCGGATACAGTTATAGTAGTGTCCTGCTTGAGATAGTCAATTTTTTTAATATTTGTGCGTAACGTTGCAAAGTGATAAGAAATGGAACGTACATGTGAGAATTGTAGTAGGGAAGGCAAACGGTCGACTTCGGTTTATTGGGAAAAATGAGGAAAGTGGGGTTCACCTGTAAAGGAGACCGCAAATACGACGCTGGTGCTACCTGCTCTTCTACATCTACATCTACATCCATACTCCGCAAGCCATCTGACAGTGTGTGGCGTGGGGTACCTTGAGAACCTCTATCGGTTCTCCCTTCCATTCCTGTCTCGTATTGTTCGTGGAAAGAAGGATTGTCGGTATGCCTCTGTGTGGGCTCTAATCTCTCTTATTTTATCCTCGTGGTCTCTTCGCGAGATATACGTAGGAGGGAGCAATATACTGCTTGACTCCTCGGTGAAGGTATGTTCTCGAAACTTCAACAAAAGCCCGTACCGAGCTACTGAGCGTCTCTCCTGCAGAGTCTTCCACTGGAGTTTATCTATCATCTCCGTAACGCTTTCGTGATTACTAAATGATCCTCTAACGAAGCGCGCTGCTCTCCGTTGGATCTTCTCTATCTCTTCTATCAACCCTATCTGGTACGGATCCCACACTGCTGAGCAGTATGCAAGCAGTGGGCGAACAAGCGTACTATAACCTACTTCCTTTGTTTTCGGATTGTATTTCCTTAGGATTCTTCCAATGAATCTCAGTCTTGCATCTGCTTCACCGACGATCAACTTTATACGATCATTCCATTTTAAATCACTCCTAATGCGTGCTCCCAGATAGTTTATGGAATTAACTGCTTCCAGATGCTGACCTGCTATATTGTAGCTAAATGATACGGGATCGTTCATTCTATGTATTCGCAGCACATTACACTTGTCTGCATTGAGATTCAATTGGCATTCCGTGCACGATGCGTCAATTCGCTGCACATCCTCCTGCATTTCAGTACAATTATCCATTGTTACAATCTCTCGGTATACCACAGCATCATCCGCTAAAAGCCTCAGTGAACTTCCGATGTCATCCACAAGGTCATTTATGTATATTGTGAATAGCAACGATCCTACGACACGCCCCTGCGGCACACCTGAAATCGCTCTTACTATGAAAGACTTCTCTCCAATGAGAATGACGTGCTGCATTCTGTTATCTAGGAGCTCTTCAATCCAATCACACAATTGGTCTGATGGTCATACGCTCTTACTTTGTTCGTTAAACGACTGTGGGGAACTGTGTCGAACGCCTTGCGGAAGTCAAGAAACACGGCATCTACCTGGGAACCCGTGTCTATGGCTCACTGAGCGAATAGCGCGAGCTGGGTTTCACACGATCGTTTCTATCGAAACTCATGCTGATTCCTACAGAGTAGATTTCTAGTCTCCAGAAAAGTCATTATACTCGAACATAGTACGTGTTCCAAAATCCTACAACTGATCGACGTTAGGATATAGGTCTATAATTCTGCACATCTGTTCGACGTCCCTTCTTAAAAACTGGGATGACCTGTGCCCTTTTCCAATCCTTTGGAACGCTACGCTTTTCTAGAGACCTACGGTACACCGCTGCAAGAAGGGGGGCAAGTTCCTTCGCGTACTCTGTGTAAAATGGAACGGGTGTCCCATCAGGTCCAGCGGCCTTTCCTCTTTTGAGCGATTTTAATTGTTTCTCTATCCTTCTGTCGCCTATTACGATATCTACCATTTTGTCATCTGTACCACAATCTAGAGAAGGAACTACAGTGCAGTCTTCCTCTGTGAAACAGCTTTGGAAAAAGACATTTAGTATTTCGGCCTATAGTCTGTCATCCTCTGTTTCAGTACCATTTTGGTCACAGAGTGTCTGGACATTTTGTTTTGATCCACCTACTGCTTTGACATAAGACCAAATTTCTCAGGATTTTCTGCCAAGTCAGTACATATAACTTTACTTTCGAATTCATTGACCGCCTCTCGCATAGCCCTCCTCACACTGCAGTTCGCTTCGCGTAATTTTTGTTTGTCTGCAAGGCTTTGGCTATCTTTATGTTTGCTGTGAAGTTCGCTTTTCTACCGCAGCAGTTTTCTAACTCGGTTGTTGCACCACGTTGGCTCTTTTCCATCTCTTACGATCTTGCTTGGCACATACTCATCTAACGCATATTGTACGATGGTTTTGAACTTTGTCCACTGATCCTCAACACTATCTGTACTTGAGTCAAAACTTTTGTGTTGAGCCGTCAGGTATTCTTGAGTACTGCTGGAGTGTTTGGGATCCATACCAGGTAGGATTGAGGGAGGACATCGAAGCAAATCAGAGACGAGTTGCTAGATTTGTTACCGGTAGGTTCGATCAATACGAAAGCGTTACGGAGATGCTTCGGGAACTCAAAATGGAGTACCTGGAGCGAAGGCAACGTTCTTTTCGAGGAACTTTGTTGCGAAAATTTAGAGAAATGACATCTGAAGCTGACTGCTGAACGATTCTACTGCAGCCAACATACATTGCGCGTAAGGACAACGCAGATAACATACGAGAAATTAGGGCTCATGCGAAGGCATATAGATAGTTGTATTTACTTCTCTCTATATGCGAGTGGAACAAGAAGGGAAATGACAAGCAGAGGTATAGGGTACCCTATGCCATCTCCCGTACTGTGGCCTGGAGAGTATATGTAGATGCAGATACACAGACTTGTTTGTCAAACTGTCTCTGAACGACGTGGGATGGAACCCAGTCAGCTCTTCCGTCCCCAAACTAGCAGCACCACGAGGAAATGTGATGACCTGCTGCCACACTAGTAGTTTGGCGGTGATGGTGAACGTAAGTGCAAAAGGATACTAATGTAACTGATGACAAATTGTAATGTAGATATTTAAAAACTACGAATAATCTTTAGTTGCCCGAATCGATTATAGAGCTGGTTGTCCAATGTCACATGCTTCTCGAACAATATGCATTCTATAAAGCACCGTAGATGAACTTTCAATATTTTTATAGTGGTTTCACGGAGAGCACAACATAATCCGAGGGTACCTATATCCTACCTGTGTAGCCATAATTTTTGGCATTGGCTGTTGACGTTTGTGACCTGTACTTGTCAATGATAACTAATTTGTTGTGGTTAAAGCTAAAATAGCTAGGGAATGATCAGTAGTCCTCTGTGAAACCCGTTCGGATTTTTCTGTCACTCACTGTTAAAGTCAGTTCAAATATGGATGTCACACTTCAGGTACAAACACGAACCGGAAACTCCCTAAACTGAATCACAACAACTGTGTTCTATTTGCTTCCCAGATGTGCTCACAAAGTGGTATATGTGCAGGTAGTACCAAGAGAGATACCGTCTCCCGCCTCATAAGATTCCAGATTATTTTAAAGAACAGTTTCAAGTAAAGAAAACCATGGGAAATTTTCTAAATTTCCTTTCATATAATGTCCAGTCTGTGTACGGAGCTCATTTTTTGATCCGGGTGTTACGTGACGTTAATCACCTGAAAACTTAGTGTGGAATGGAGGCAGATTGAGACATGACGACAAGGACCGTTCACTTGTAAGCAATATTACAGATTATAAATTACTCCTCTGTATAGTGACATGGGTACAGGTTTGAGATTCATCGTTGCTGTCATCCACTCCTGTTTTTTTGGTAATGCCGATTTCCATGTTACATGCTTCACCAATCAGCGTTATATTTGCAGTTGCGGACAGGGGCGAACTGACTGAGCGATGTCGCAGTGTGTTTCCTGTTACCAGTGTATCTACATTATATGTTATACACAACAGAGGATTCTGTAACATTAAATGCCTCGTCTGGTTGAAGCAGACAAGGGTGCTATCGGAGCACTACATGGACAAGGATTTTCAAATGTTATATAGCAAGGGCTATGGGTTTTCTCAAATCGTCGGCTGCGAGGTGGATCATGCGAATGATCTCCGCAAAACAACAGCAACTCAGGATCGGCAGATATGCCGTGTTAGTGAAAACCATCCATTAGTCGACGAATGACAATTTGAGCAACCTTTAAGTCTTCCTGTTAACATTAGATGCGTCATTCGTCGCCTTAGAAAAGGTCGACTGCGAGCAGGAAATGCTGCTCTGGAAGGGACATTATCCATCGAATAATTTGTCTGGTGACTTTCATAGCTGATGATATAAATAATTATGAAATTCTCCATGAAGATTCCTCCCTTTGTCAATTTCATGCACAGTACACCTTTATTGCCTTACTTTCATAACTAAGCTAATTTCGTTGCCTCGCTCCTGAGCTATAACATTCTACGATTTATGGACGTCGTTTTACAGAGACGGCTGGTCCGCTCTAATAGCCATCGTGCAGAGGCAGATATTCGCTTGCACGCACGGCACCCCAGCGTATCACCCGATGCTCCGGGTTGTTGCACGCACAAACATCGTGCGCTGTTGGTCGCTTTTGACACTTACGCAGGACGCAACCTCTAAGAGCAAACTGCGGCGGGCGACAACAGGACATGCGGGGTAAGAAAGATTTCCTTCTTACACGGCAACCTGCTGCAGCTCAGATTTATGGATGTTTTTCAGTGAACCTCTTACGTTCTAGAAACGCTTCTTGCGTTAGGTGTACTGGTAGTATGAAAGTGGAAAATTGAAAAATGAGAACTCATGTAGTCTCAACATATGATCACGTTTCTGTGAACTGAACAGATTTATTTTATGAATAAATAGGTCTCTCAATGTCATTTCAGTCAGGAGAAATGTAACACCGAGTTATAGTACAGTGAAAACCTCGACACGCTAAGTAAGATCTTTCTTGTGCATGTTTCGAAGCCCAACTCGATTGTATAGGTATGCACTTTTTTTCCTAAGTTTTCTGCAATGTTACTCTGCTGTTAACGCATCTGTCTTTCAACCACAGACAAATTTTCCTTAACGAGGCAGAATATCTTGAGAAACAAGTCCATGTTAAAACATAGATTCGTAACTGTTTCGTAGTTTCAGTGTTTGTATATGCAGCAGAATATTTATATCTTCACGAATTATAAGGGAGTGATGTCTCCATTCACAGTATTACAATTACTTGGTTAAGGCTGTGAAAGTAACCGGACTCTGGATTTCTCATTCCAAACGCCTCTCAGTCAGCAGACCCTGCACGATGAGCTTTCCACTCATTGAATTTTCATTAATAAAGATGGGTGTGAAGCGATGCGAACTTACCCTCACCGATCCAATCGTCATTCAGGTCATATAAAGTTCATAACCCTGACATCCAATGCGAATGAGTGCTTTTCATTCTGAAGCAGTAGAGGCTCAGCGTTAAGCATTCTGCATGCGCTGTCGACATTCTGAGTTCACATTAGACAGGTTTTTCAGCATGCACTTATTTGACCAATGCGAACATCTACTAATGTGACACGATCCTTGCATTTGAATATTATGTGGTGATTGTGGACGAAACTCTGAATGAAGTAACAGCAGATACTTTGCGATTTATGCTAGAAGCGAGCAAACTAGAACTAGGGTTACTAGTCAGAGATGAGTAAACGTAGTATATGGTACTCTCTCCTATACTAAACAATGTGGACGCCATCAGTATAGATGGTCACAATTTCGAAAGATTTGAAAATTGACCTGGGGTCAATACTGTCGAGTAAAACAGACATAGAGAAGGAAATTCGACGAAGAATAATAAATGTGAACCAGGTGTACCACAGTTTAAACCATCTACATACGTCACGCATCTTATCCCTGAAAAGGATGACACAACTACACAACTACACTACACAAGTTTCTGAGACATGGACAAGTGCACAGATAATGGAAGAGCCCATTCGAGCGACTGAGAAGAAGATTTTAAAGAAAATTTATGGCCCAGTATCCATGGCAGAAGTTGCAAGATGGAAAGAAGGCAGACCGAAGATCTAAATCGGCAGTTTAAAAATACCTGCTCTTGGGAGAGTGATCGCATGAAGAAGGCTACACGGGGCAGGGCATGTTGTTCGAGCAGAGGGAACACTCCCGAACAGAGTGTTTCTACACCAGCCACCTGGTAGACGTCCAAGAGGTCGTAAACGAACGAGGTGGAGAGATAGGACCATAGTGGTCTTGGAAGAAGCAGATCCAACAGATGGCCGAGACAGAAGTAAATAGGCAAACACATGTAATAAATTTCTGTGATGTTACGACTATTTTGTCATGATTGATGTGTAAATCATTTCATTATATTTCTTTATTTTTGTCTTCTGCTGTGGGCCTAAATGGCCTGTGTATATGCAGTAAATGATGATGATGATGATGACTGTGTTTGATATTAATAAATGCAAACTATGTGTGCCCTTAGAAGTCTGTTAAAGGACATACTTCATTAGAAATATGATGTGTCGAATGTGTCGAAGGAACACATCCGCATTGTGATTTGCAATACCCCTGTTACTTTTTCCGGTGGCACTGTTGATCTGCTCAGAACATCTGCACACAACTAGATTTTTCGTTGGAAGTGGGGAGTGAAGCAAGAACACAACCTTCATCGAGCGGCTGAAATGTATATGTTGGTTAGTCGTCCAACAGTTCTCACAGTGATTATGCGAATCATCATATAAAAGAGCTGAGTGGAGGGTTGAGAGCGTTAGATTTAATATTCCCTTAAAAAGTGGGTATTGGACACACAAGTTACGTATTAATGAATGCCAACTGTACGGATAGCTAATTTTGTGACGCACAAGGGTGCACATTAAGAATCAAACTTGGTGGGAGACGGGTTCGATCCCAGTACCTCGTTTTACGCAACAGAGTGTTTACACCTGCACCACCAATCCCGAAATATAGTCTTAATGTATTATGTATTAAGAACAGTATAAATAACGTTTGGGCGTGATTTTCTCGAGACTGGCCATAAATTGCATTTTATGCTTCTGCCTATTTTTAATCTAGATCATGTACTTGACTTACGTTTAGAAGTGTATCAAGTGCACAAGGAAACTTACCACCCTTTATCTCTAAGAAGGAAAGCATTACCGATTTTGGACGCCAACCAGAAACAATACATCCTTTCATCAGGGACGGGATCCTGCCGTTTTGATTTCTAGCTACTAACTGAGTCTCACGCTGTCCTACTTCGTCTGTGTTTGTAGCAGAATTAGTTCCGGCTTCTATATTCAAGGGATCATTGTATGAATCATTGAACCCTCACATGTGTCTTCCTCTTTAGGATGTCGCACCTCAGTCAGTAAAAACGAATCCCTTGCGGGATCCCCCTGTCTGTTTGCCTGTCTGTCCCATTCTTAAGACTCCTTTTTTTCAGAAACAGGAAAGTTCGACAAAAAAGTTTTCTGGGTAAGGTACCGCGTCATAATTTATAAAATTACTGCTGCTGGATAAAAACCCCAACGTTTAGGCTACGGTTGCAGAGGCCTTCTTCTTCCCAAGAGGATACGTTGGTTTTTGTCCAGCAACAGTAGTTTTATACTTTATTACGCGGTACCATACCCAGAAAACTATTATGTCCACTGACTCTGGCCGCGCAAGGCTACGCAATTATGTGGAAATTTATTTGACACGCTGAGGTTCACGGTCCGTTGGCGGTCTCAGGAATTTAAGCTTGTAGGTCAGAGCAGTGGAATTATAGGGCCATATATGTCACGTATTTCGATAGTCGAAGACTCAGTCTAGACCTATTGTATATTGCCAAGTGGCCTACAATCATGAAATTTGATGAGAAGCAAGGTTTCACAGTACAAGTAAACGAAAACTCTGGACAGTGTTAATTTGTATTGATGTCGCATAAATAAAGACAGATTAATGAATTACTTGAATAAATACAATCTTTTAAGGGGATCACAGTTTGGTTTCCGAAGTGGCAAAAATACGAAGTGAGCCATAGTAGAATTCACAAAAGTTGTGTTTAATGCTCTTGATAAAGACGAGTGTGTCACAGGCATATTTTCGGATCTTTCTATGGCGTTTGATACAGTCGACCACAAGGTTCTATTAAATAAATTAGAAGTATTAGAATAAGAGGAGTAGTTAATGACTGGTTTCGATCATGCCTAACAGATAGAGTACAAAGAGTAGGGATAACACATACTTCAAACAGATATAAACATTTAGTAAAACACTCATCAGAACCAAAATACGCTAATGTAGGGGTTCCGCAAGGTAGCATATTTAAGAACCAATACTGATCCTGATATACATCAATAACTTTACCAGTTGTGTTAGACATGGTGAAAACAGGAAAATTATAGTCACTGAGAAAACAAGAGAACTCCTTGCCGAGAAAGCAAATGAAACTCTCAAGGATGTTTATGATAGGTCAATAAGTCATAAAGTGACATTGAAATTTGTAGGAATGAATATTGTTCTCAGTTGAAGTTGTGTGAACTCACGAAGGTACTTGCAAACAGAATATCATCAGCATGTTATGCCCTTAGAATCCTATCATCAGTGTGTAATATGCAGTGTCTTTTAGTTACATATTATTCATATGTACAATCAATTCTTAGCTATGGCATTATTTTTTTGGAACAAATGCACAAAATATGAACACAATTGTCAAAGTCCAGAACAGAGCCATAAGAATAATAACCAAAAATACTAGTTGAGCTCATTGTAAAGAACTGTTCCGAACACTGGGAATTTTAACTGCTCCGTCTGAATACATTTACTAGTCAGTTGTACACATCAAAAATAACACTGGTAATTACTGCACAAACAGCTCTGTCCATGACCATGCAACAAGAGATAGACCCAACTTACATTTACCAAGAAACAATAAACATAAAACTCAAAACAGCATCTTCTACCAAGGAATATAACTGTACAATACATTACCAAAAGAGATTAAAGAATGTGCAAAAATACACTTATTTCAAAAGGCAGCTAAAAAGGACCTGACATGCAATACATTTTATACACTGAGGGATAACTTAGCTAAAACAGTGTAGGGGTTTGATGAAAAATTTATACAAATAAATAATAATAACAATAATTGTAAAATATCCAACATTCCACATAACAACTTTACTTTGTGTTTTTTCCCTTCTTTCTTCCTTTCTAGAAATACTTACCCCAAGCAAGCATAACACAATACTATCACCTCTTCCTCTTTCTGAGCTCAACTTCTCACTCATTATGGAGGGATGCTGACTCAGATTCTCAGGATAGCAAATGGGAAGTTGCGGTATAGAAAACGTCCCAAATATCACTGGTGTTTCTGTCTGTGTGTGTGTGTGTGTGTGTGTGTGTGTGTGTGTGTGTGTGTGTGTGTGTCTAATGGCGTAGCGAAAGAAGTGTTATAAAACAATGTGTGTATAGTGTGTGCAGTGACTGATAGTGAGATATGAGTGAACAATGTGGCATTACGTTATTTAATAAGTTATTTGTAAAAAAAAGTATTGTATACCAGGAGTAAATCTAATGATTGTCTCTAACTAGGAGTCCGTAAATTTATGTGTATACGAAGAAGCTTATGTTAAACTGATTTAAATTTGTAATTACTTTGACATGTCCTATATCCTTGTAAAAAGAGATCTACGGATGAATATACCTACTAGTACTACTAGTAACACCTTTTGCCATTTATTGTCAGTTTCTCTAACTTTTCTTCTGCTAAGACTCCTTTTTCTTAGGAACAGATGGAAGTCCCGAATTAAAATTTCTGTCAAATACTAAGGTTCACGGTCCCTTGGCGACGTAAATATCTTAAGCTTCTAAGGCAATGCAGTTGAATGAGGCAATGCAGTTGAATGATACGGCCAAATACGTCACGTATATCGATACTCTCAAATTCACTCCTCAAAACGTACAGGCAATTTTCCTCACAACACGTCGATCCTATTGGTATAGCGGTAAAGGGAGTGTGTGGAATTCTAGATGCCGCTGGAACGAATCCTTTCTACCAAGGGAAGTTTAGTCTTCGTTTTAACCTAGCCTTCACCTCTCAAAAATATGAGGAGCTGCCAGAAGCAACACATGGTTTGTATACTATAGGTCTCCTTCCCCCAGATGGGTAACTAGGGAATCGTAGGAACACACAAGTCGCCGAAATGGCGTCCAATACAGAGACTACTACCAAGCCACCGAGCCACATGAAATTATTATATACTACTACCAATATTTATAATTAAGTCTGCTAGAACCCCTCAGAGCACAAGAGTTACGCACACGTGTCCTTTTTGGACTCAATACAATTGCTGCCACAAATAACAAACTCCAAAATTCGATTCTCAGGCTCAAATTGTTACTTATTACATGTTCGTCATATCCTGTTTTCCGTCGTTCCTTAGTTGCTTCAAAATTCATGGAGATATGTCCCATCTATGCAACACACTGTAAATACACACATGTTGATCACAAAATAAAAAGTTCAAGTGATATGTTGTAACTAATGTGGGTGAACAAACGTAGAAATCGGCCAGCTGGAGCACAGGACTAATGAACACATCTTCGGCACCACACCTATCGGGTAATAGCATCGGAAGTCACTGCCTTCCTTTTAGTTGCATAGACGGAACATATCTCCATGAATTATTCGGTTTTGCAGCACACGGTATGAAATTAAGGCCTTTCCCTTAAAAATTATGTCCGAGTTCAGGATAAGGCTATCGACATGGTTAAATTGTTTGGAAATGTTGATTTTTTCGCTTAGTGCACGGAAGTTTTCGTGTTCGATACTCACCAACGCCACTAATTTTTACACACACCAAAAGACCTCCTTCACGTCTGTCATTGCCAAGTGAAGAATGCCAGGGCAGCCGTTACTTGGTTTTCTGGTTTAACTTGATATCATCCCACTTCCGACTGAAGAGAAATATTTTGCTTACACTCAAAATGTAGCTTTCCTGCCATTATTGAAAAATATGGAATAAAAACATTATTATATGTTTAAATACTATGTCTCCGAGAAATAAGCTTGGTGCATCGTAATTCTTTGTCACCTCTAACTTCTTCTGATATCCAGATTTCTTCAAGATTTTAAAACAAGACAGTTATTTCGAACAATAATTTCGTCATAATGTAAACGAAATTCATTATTTTGCACTGAGAAAATATAATTAGAAACATGCCATAAGGAAGAAAATGTGAAAAAGACGGTAGTTGTGCCATCGCCTGCAGACCCGTGGTTTGAGATTCAATAAAGGAGCTTATCTTTTAGCAAAGATCGGTTTTCCCATTTGAAATTATCGTATGTGTTAGTATTAGGCCGCAGTATGTTTTTCCACGGGTACCATCAACGATTCTGATGATAAGATACCGACTTTGGATCAATTAGCTGCAGCTGTGAAGTTTCCCAGCCGATTGCCAACATTTGTAACTTGCCACTCTCATTCAAAAAGTTACAAAAATCGGTTCTCTACTACGTGTGTACCGAGGACGCGCTATTAATAAGATTAATAATCACTGTAACCTGCACCTCGAAGTTTTACTTTTTTTTGGGTGTCAAGTAAGCACAGCGTTATGTAGGCAACTTTTCCATTCTAATCTATAATATATTCCTGTACAATGTACAACTTATTATAGTATCTCAGGTCTTATTGTTAACATTCGTCCCTGAAACTACGGTAAAAAGAAGGGGGAAAAAAATGTCTTCCTGTACTTGTCGAACTCTTGTTTCGAGACCGATGCCAGACGCTCCGTAACTTATTATATTCGGCACGTATCTGTAGAGGGAAGTGTCATTAGTAGTATCACAGCTAGTTAACATTTGTTAATTTCACATTAGTTTTTTCATGGCAACATCAATCGAAAGACTTAAAATCAGTGAAGATGACAATAAAAATGAAATCGTTACTCTCGATAAAATTATCAGCAAATCGCCACACCAAATACTTGTGACCATTCTAGCGGCTGACAGAACTGGTGGGCGGAAACCGAACACCGTGGTGCACCACTGCCCCTAGCGATTCGTAACAAAGGTTGTAGAATAGGATCCATCTTTTCTGCGCCGCCAGCGAATACATATTGCTAGCGTCGTTCCAGCAACTGTGCCGGTGAAGTACCCACTGAGTGCCTGTCTACTCGATCTTTTGTGATCAAGGTTACTTTAAGTACTACGTACTTGCTTCATGTCATCCGTGTCAAGTAAGCACAGCGTTATGTAGGCAACTTTTCCATTCTAATCTATAATATATTCCTGTACAATGTACAACTTATTATAGTATCTCAGGTCTTATTGCTAACATTCGTCCCTGAAACTACGGTAAAAAGAAGAGGGAAAAAAATGTCTTCAAAACCAGCTTAACATATTTTTTGGAAATAAAGTAATGCACTTTTCACAAACCGTCTGCGAGACCTACCTCATTTTTCAGCGAAAAGCGTGGATGTTGTTGCTATTGGCTGTAATTGTTCCCAAAGATAACTGTTTTCCTCTCAGCTTTTGTTTCGCGAAACGTACAATTGACGATGTTGGTAGCGTTGTGTCTCCTAGCCAGTTATGCTCTGAACCGGACAGCAGCTGAGCATTGCGAATAGGCGAGGGGTCTCGAGAATTCTGTCACCGATTGCACAGTTACAATTACATTTGAATCTCTTACTTACGGCTGAGATAAATAAAAAATTAATTCAAAAAAATTAATAAATAAATAATTAATGCAAAATCCTACAGTTCAGAGTACGGTTCTTACGAGGTTTGGTTATAACATGAATACCATGAACGAGTTATCCCGTCTCAAAGAATCCTGATTCAAATTCCGGTGTGCCACACTGCCACACTACCTGGTGTTAGGATAGAAGGAATCAAGCATCACAAGTGGCCGGCTCTCAAACATACCATCGTGACCGCACGGTCAGCGAATGAAAAGTGATGCAGAAGAGGTAAACTGTACACGCACAGGAAATGAAAACCAAAAAGATGATAAAGGACATGATTTCGGAACGAAAAAAAAACATCTCGCAGTTATGTACAGTATATGACAACAAAGAGTAGGTGTGTTTCCGATAAAGCATTATGGAAAAGTTTTTTTACCGACTCATTTACCACGTTGGTTTGCAATGTAAACAGTTTCAGAAGACCAATAGTCCAAATGCAATAATAAAGAGAAGGAAACGAAAAATTCATTACACTCAAAAAGTAAAAAAGCATTGTAGACGAAAAACTAATTTAATGATAACATAAAATGTTGCAATTAGTAATCTCACCATTTCAGTTATAGAAGAATAAAACGAGAGTAATGTCCCGGATTGCTTTTTCTAAGATCTTGAGAAGGCTTTCCACTGAATAAATAATATTTTACTACTACAAAAACTGAAATGGAATGATCTCAAAAACATTTCTCTTACATGGATAACGTCATACCTTAATAAAAAAAAACAGAGGGTCACACTTCAAATGATGCGACAGGAAGAAGACTAATAAGACTAAACCCAGAGAGAGGGAACATTAAATATGGGATCTCGCAGTGCCCTGTGCTTGGTCTGCTCCTGGTCTTTACCTATATAAATTATTTATTTGGGATTCTGGACCACTTTTAAAATATTAGGATGTAAGCTGATGACACTAGTAACCTGATACATTCATGGCACACAGAGCCAGTAGAATGATCGATTGCAATTTCCGATATTTCACTGGTTAACCTTACAAAAACTCGTAGTGCACTGTTTCTAACAACTGAAAGTTACTTACAGGTACCGAAAGTAGAGACCAATAGGCAGAAAGTTTATTAGGGTGTACCCGCGAATTTCCTAGGTTTGCAGATGCATAATAAACTGAACAGACACCAGCATGTGGAGAAAATAAAGAAGAACCTCACTTTTTCCTGCTTGGAAATTATCTTGTTCGGTCCACATGCGGATGAGATTGCTGGCTTAATTACATAATTTCACTCAGTAGGGTTACTTAGCGTAACATTCTGCGACAATGCAGCGAAGATCATAAAATTATTCATTTTACATTATTGTGCGATAGTATAATGTGTAAAGTTGAATGTTCCCTAATAATATTTGTTGTTAACAACAAGAGTAAATTTGGGATGACTGGCTGAATTTACCAACAGCATAGCATGAACGACCAGTTCCATAGAGATTATCGATCGCAATCTAAGATTTGGAACAAAGCTACGTACTCAGGTGCAAAATTCTCAAATTCATTAGCAACATACTTGAAGCAGGATGTCTCAGGACTCCATATATTAAAAAACGGAATAAAATAATTCATCATATGTGTACTTATCAGAATACTACGATTTACAGTGACGCAAATTTTGCGTAACTTTTATGTTTATATTAAACAGGTATTCTTTTTCCGTTATATGTATATCTCATAGTCATGTGTGTTAAGAATGCAGATGCTCTGTTTCCAAAATTAACATAGAAAATATTATTTGTGTTGTTGGATTTATCAAAATATAACCTCTCTAATAGTTGACAACATATAAAAGAATTTAGAAGTAATTTCCATAATATCAGTATGCATAGATTAGCATTTGTCCTAAAATATCAAAAATGTACTTTACAGATGTGCCTGATCCCACCTATTAATAGGTAATTTGGCTTGTTCTGCATTCCTGAAGTTTCTCCTTCATGGTGGGATTCATGTAAGACGATATGTGAATAAATTTAATTAATGTACAGTATGCTGAGACGTCTACTGAACTAAATGGATAGTGATTAATTATCCTTATAAGGTCAATCATCTCAGGTATGGTGTACTGATGCGTAGAGCATAGAAATACATAACAGAAGATATCTTCCACACTAGCTTTTGAATTGCTGCACTTTCTCTAGTGAAAGTTTACACATTCACACACACAATCACGCCGACACCCTAACAACCTAACACTGCTAGGCAGGAAAACAAATTTTTGATTATCTATTATTGAAAGCAGTTTCGCGGACTGTGGGCAAGGCTGTAGAAGAGGATGCATGGGCAAGGAGAAGGTGACAGGGTAGATGAGGCAGGTCTTCTTACGGATGACTTACCGAAGGCAGCAAAAGAGGAAAGGAGCAAAGACCGTCGAGTGTATTAAGAGATGGAGAGAGTGGAGGACATGGGGGGGGCGGGTAAAGAAGGAGATGAGGAGGAGGGAGACAAGAAGAGGAAAGAGAAAGAGAGAGGGGTGGGAAACAGGAGGGAGAGTGAGAGAGGGGGATACAGAAAGCGAGAGAGACTGATAGACAGACAAACAGAAAGGGAGAGTATACCTAGAGTGTGAGGAGGATGAGAGGTTGGAGAAGGCAATGGTCGTTCTGGAAGGGAAAGGAATATTGTGAGCAGAAACGGTTGGTTGAGGTAGATGGAAACAGATCAGTGGAGATTAAGGCCAGGGTGATTCCAATGGTGCAGAAAATACTAGACCGATAATCCCTACCTGTGTAATTCAGAGAAACTTGTGCTTGAAGAAAGTATCCACATGGCCAACGAAGTGAAGAAATGTTTGAAATAATACGTGTTGTGGTGTGCAGCATATTCGGAAACTGGATGGTAAAGTTTGCAGTTTAACACAGTCTAGTCTCCATGGTCAGCAGACAGTTACTTATAATACCGACACAGAAGGCTGTTGTAATTACAGCGTAGTTCATATGTAAGATGGGCACATTGACACCTGGCCCTGACTTGTGTTGGGTAGGAAATACCTGTGACTGAACTTCAGCTGCAGATGATGGGTGAGTCTATAGGACAGGTCTTGCATATGGACTGCCCAAAAAGGGAATGCGCCATTTCGTGTAGGTTTTGGAGGAGGATTGGAATACAGCTGGACCCCCACTCTCTTACATTTTATCTACTCCTTAAACTCCACAAATCGGACTGCAGACATCTCCCCACTAGTATCCCCATCGGAGCTGGGAACAATGTTCCTACATTTCCCAAGTATTGTTGGTCACCTCCCATACTGCATTCAATATATTTCTCACTTTTTTCACTGCCTCTCAACAGTTGCTGTGCCCTTACCACCAGACTCCTCATAGGTCACTATGGAGCTGATGTTCTTGCATACCAACATTCCCAATGATCATGGCGGCATGACCATGAAACACAACGTTTCCTATCATCCTCCTGACACAAATACACCACATCGTTTCCACTCCTAAATATGCAACAACATTGTGAGTTGCAATTACTTTATTTTCGAACAATAAATCTACAGGCAGATCTGCGGCACTGCCAGGCCTACTGGAATTGCATCATCGTATCTCATCTTATCCATGGCACACCTAGAGGAATCTATCCCATTCAGTGAGCGTATATAATCCCTTCCCTGGTTCAAAGTCATTAATGACATTTTCATGATCTGACCTCAGGGTGAGAGCCTGTGTTGAACACCTACTCGCAAGTCCACTTCAGCTGGCCCTTCTCAGCTCAACTTGCTACCTTTCTAGATGTCTGTCTCCACCTATCAGATGTCTCCATAAATACTTCTGTTCATATCAACTGTACCAACCACCGACAATACCACTGTTTTGACAGCTTTTCCTGTACCATGTCAGAAAATCACTTCCTTACAACCACATCTCTACTGAATTTGTCATCTGCAGTGACATGCTGAAGTTGTAATATACTGGTAACCTTACCTGACAATATGCTACTCAGCTCATCCCGTGCCACATTCTACTCTCACACCAGTAAACATGTGAACCAGCCACTGACCAGCTCTCTTGTGATTACAAGGCATCACCATTGCCTTGTCCTACACAAAATTCTACCTATATCAGCTGAAGTAATGTTACATTACCCACCTGTGGGATATCCTTGTTCATCTCTATTCCAATAATCCTGCTCCCAACCCTACACCACATAGGTCATTCCCTTGCAATTGGCCCATCTGCAAGACATGTCCCATGTATCCACCCCCCACCTTTGACCACAGTGCAATTACATGCGTTTCGTAACCAATAAATGACAGGTACATGTGTGAAAACAGCCATATGCTCCAATTACTGTACATCATTCTATGTGGGCATAGCAATTAAACATCAGCCAACTTGCATGAATGGCCACTGTCAAACTGTATTGGACCGCAAAGTACAGGGTGTTACAAAAAGGTACGGCTAATCTTTCAGGAAACATTCCTCACACGCAAATAAAGAAAAGATGTTATGTGAACATGTGCCCAGAAACGCTTAATTTACATGTTAGAGCTCATTTTAGTTTCGTCCACCTACGCTCAATAGAGCACGTTATCATGATTTCATACGGGATACTCTACCTGTGCTGCTAGAACATGTGCCTTTACAAGTACGACACAACATGTGGTTCATGCGCGATGGAGCTCCTGCACATTTCAGTCGAAGTGTTCGTACGCTTCTCAACAACATATTCGGTGACCGATGGATTGGTAGAGGTGGACCAATTCCATGGCCTCCACGCTCTCCTGACCTCAACCTTCTTCACTTTCATTTATGGGGGCATTTGAAAGCTCTTGTCTGCGCAACCCCGGTACCAAATGTAGAGACTCTTCATGCTCGTATTGTGGACGGCTGTGATACAATACGCCATTCTCCAGGGCTGCATCAGCGCATCAGAGATTCCATGCGACGGAGGGTGGATGCATGTATCCTCGCTAACGGAGGACATTTTGAACATTTCCTGTAACAAAGTGTTTGAAGTCACACTGGTACGTTCTGTTGCTTTGTGTTTCCATTCCATGATTAATGTGATTTGAAGAGATGTAATAAAATGAGCTCTAACATGGAAAGTAAGCGTTTCTGGACACATTTCCACATAACATATGCCATTAAGACACCCCATTACAGCACAAGTTTCTTTGAACTAAACAGCTAATCCTGTGCTCTCACGAAGTCCCTCGCCTAAAACTTCACTAACCTATGTTCTACTGCCTCACATTACCTTTCTCCTTCTCACATCACACCATCCCCATCAAGATAGCGTACTGTCTTCTCCCAGCAGTCGTCCTCTCCACGAAATGGGATATTCATTCTCCCTCTTTCCTTCTACCTCTTTTTTCACGCCTCTTCCTGTCTCCAGTCTCTGCCTCCCTCACTATTTGCACCTTGCTCACCATTTTACCCTCCCTTCCCTCTTCCCCTTTATATCTGTTTTACTTTCTACCTTCTGACTACCCTTCAACATATCGCCTACCAGAGAAGCTGATGTTGAAGGAAACTACCATTTAAAGCACTTATATTGGCACATATATTCAATTACATATTTTGCAAAAAAAAACAATTTTTTGAATTCAGAAGATACAAAGAGGTCATCTCAGCCATCCAGAAAGTCTGTTTTCTTACCGTCACTGTATCACAACCTTCTCTAATAAAACATCAGCTTTCTATGTACACATAAATATTTTAACAACATGTTAATATATACGTAAGCACACGATAGCACAAAACGAAAAATGGTAAGTTCATAGATCGTAGTTACCGAACGTGTATGAAAACAAATATAAAACCTTCCCTACGCATACCTACATGGAATGTAAAAGAACAAAGAAAAAGGCAATGTTACAAAATTGTCAGATTGTAGTAGTATCTCACACACAGTAAATAAATGCATTTTGCATTCATTTCAGCAAGTGATACTGAGTTATAGCTGTCCAGCGTGTTTTTCGTCGAGAAAATGCTACTCAGCTCCTCGGGCAGGACATTTTCATCAGTGACACCAATAGTTTAAGGCTACAGTTGTTTATAGATCGGGTAATCCACGTTTAAGACATAGAGCGCATTCAACAGAGTTTATCACGAGGTCCAGAGATTCTACTCCTGGTACCAAACGTGAGTTAACCATTCCCACATGTTCCTCTTGGTGTGTTTTGTGGCGATGTTTGTATTTCAAATCAAACTGGATTTGAGTGCCACAAGCCCTTCATGATAGTGATGAGTAATAGCTGGTAGAGTATTGTGAATACATTTTTGCAATGCACATGGATGACTATAATTTCGTTTTAGTATTATGTGCCGAGGATACAGTTCATTTACGGAAAGGTGTAAACTGTCACAGCCTAAAATTACTGGGAACTCAGCAACCACATATCACATGGGAGCACGAGATAAAGTCTACAAACTTCATTAGTTCTGTGATGATTCCCGATGGAGAATGTATGACCCATACTTCTTTTATTTATTTTCAGGAAAAGCTGTTACAGGAAACATATACTTGGTTATTATGGAGATATGGTTTATTTCACAGCTGTGAGAAGTAACCTAAATTTTCTCTCGGATGGATGGAACACCATTGCAGTTACACCTGTGTGGAAGACTTTTCTTAATAGTGAACTGCCTCAATGGCAATACCGTGTTTTCCGTACACAAAGCCCACTGCACCATTGGCCACCAACAACCTCACAGTGACGTGGTTATCTGTTTTGTTGACGACTGTGAAAAGTTCCCACTTCTAGCGTCTGCTTCCCATAGCTTTGTATGAAAAGCGACGCTGTATAGCAACAGCAGTGATATAGTTACACCAGGCTTCCTTGCAGAAGAGTGTAACGTCTTAGTCTATCACCTGCATGCTTGCAGCGCGTTTGGTGATGTGCACATTGTTCATCTGTGACAAGTAATTTAAAACGTTGGTCTTAAACGTAACTGTAAACAATAATTCAAGTTGTACGTAAGTAAACCATCGGAATCGAACGGAAATAGGCAGATGTTTTGTACATGTACAGACAAACAAGTAATTAGAACTTCCTGAAACTGGATCATTTATTCAGGAGGAAGACCTAAACTAAATGAGCAAATCACAAAATTCGTTGCTCCACCTGTGGCCCTTACAAAAGCAGTTATTCGGTTTGGCATTGACTAACAGAGTTTCTTGATGTCCTCCTGAGGAATATCGTGGTTCAAATGGTTCAAATGGCTCTGAGCACTATCGGACTTAACATATCACGTCATCAGCTCCCTAGGCTTTGAACTTCTTAAACCTATCTAACCTGAGGGCATCACACACATCCATACCCGAGGCGACCGTAACAGGTGCGCAGTTCTAGACTGAAGCGCCCAGAACCGCTCGGCCACGGCGGCTGGCGCAGAAATATCGTGAAAAATCCCGTCAAGTTGGCGCATTATACCGTTAGAACCTCTATCTGGTTGCAAGTCCCTATTCAGAATGCTCCAATTGAGAACTCAATTGTAGTAAGATGCAGCAATCTTTCTGGTGATGGTAGGGTTTGGGAGGCACCCAAGATAAGTAGTAGAAACTCTCGCCATGTGCTGGCGGGCAGTAGTTTGTTGATATGTAAGCTCACGACGGCTTCTCATGAACGGTAACAAAACACGGCGTAGAATATCGTTAACATACTGCGGAAGAGAACCAAACGGGTCCAGCTATGAAATGGATTGGCACCCCAGACCATCCACGGACTTGTCACACCAACAAGCCTGTTTCCAGTGATTCCAGTGATTGGCCTGGAAATACATGTAATGGAACAGTGCTGTTATCAGTGATGAGTCCCACTTCGAAATGACCCCGATCAGAGAAGACGTTTCTGGAGACGCCCTGGACAGAGATGGGATGACAGCCTGACTGTAGCCCATTATGGAGCCCGATAACCAAGAATGGTTGTCTGTCGTGTCATTCCATACTCTCATGCATGAACTGCGAGCTTCAACATAAATATAGAACGCACTGTTGTATTTGACCACGAATGGCACCTATGAAATGTCCTCAGCACACTGCAAGTGTTATGCAGTATTGTCAGTTTAGGTAATGATACAACTGTTTGACGGACCTCGGAAAGCTATTCATATGTTACAAAAAACATCACAACTGAGTCCTGAGTCATTTAATGATCCACATATTTAATTTAAGGTGTGTAAAGTTTCTCTTATTCTCTTACTAAGTTCTTGCACAGTAACTGTACTTTTGGGCATGAGGAGAATTCTTCTGGCACATTTTTATAGCTACGATGTTGTTTGTCGTCTTTCTTCACTCTCTCGCCTGTTGCTGTTGTGGCCTTCAGTCCAGAGGCTGGTTTGATGCAGCTCTCCGTGCTACTCTATCCTGTGCAAACTTCTTCATCTCCCCGTACCTACTGCAACCTACATCCTTCTGAATCGGCTTAGTGTCTTCATCTCTTGGTCTCCATCCTTGATTTTTACCGTCCACGCTGCCCTCCAATACTAAATTGGTGATCCCTTGATGCCTCAGAACATGTCCTACCAACCGATCCCTTCTTCTAGCCAAGTTGTGCCACAAATATCTCTTCTCCCAAATTCTATTCAGTACCTCCTCATTAGTTACTTGATCTACCCATCTAATCTTCAGCATTCTTCTGTAGCACCACATTTAGAAAGCTTCTATTCTGTTCTTGTCCAAACAATTTATCGGCCATGATTCACATTTTAAAATAATGAAATTTTCTTCTCATCAAAGCTTAATAAGAATGACCAAACTTCATTTTCTTTCACTTACAACAATATTTTTGCTATAATTAGGGCTCAGATAGATTACATTTGACGCATTTACCACCTGCATGATACAATAAGTTCTGTTTATTGTTCAGAGATAACTTTTGATATAACAACTTTACTAGTGCTCACGGAAGAACACTTAAAATATGCGGTAAAGAGGTCATATAACTTCATGTAATAACTAGTTTTTAATGTGCAACTGTCTACGGGTAATGTATTGTCTCACAATAATTATTCTTTGAGATGGAACGTTTATGCTCTAGGCACAGCATATTCTGTATTTTATAAAATTAAAACTTAAAATTTTTTTATTTGATATTCTTTCTCATTTGAGATGTTTCATTAGGACGAATTCCATGATTTTTATCATCAGTCTGAGGGGAGCGTCGTACACTTAAACAATATATTATATTTTCACTCTTGTTTGCCGTAAAAAATACTAGCATTCTTACGGAATACGACAGACAGCAGGTATGTCTGTTATAATATGTACATATACTTCACAAAGATTTTGAACGGTTACATCTATGAGTTTCTTTTACATGTCTTAAGAATTTACATACAACCAAAATTTACTTTTATAATTTGGCCAAGGGATAGGAAAATTCTTTATTAGGGACATTTATATTAATGAGAGTGTCTGTTAAAAATTTCTTATACCTAAATTATCTATAGAAGCAAAAGAAAATGTTGGTATTAAAAATGGTAAATTTGAACATTTGTTACTGTTCACTGACGTCTTCTGGTGTTTGCCAGTTTAAACACTTATATAATACAGTTTACACAGTGTGTTTCATATAGTATTTTCTCCTACAAGCTACTTTATTTTCATTTTTGAAATCGGATTTTGGCTTATCGTCGTTCGCGCTTTTTCCTAGCTCTCACTGCCGAGCGCGCTGTGCACTCAAGGTGTTCGTTATGTTGGCGATGCGAACGGTTAGTAACCGTGAACAGTTTATGCGGCTAGGTGCCTTGTCAGCATTTGGTGGAAATATTCCATCCTAAGATGTAAGACGGCTTCTTTGGAGTGACAGAGCCGAAGAGTACCCAACACACATTATACCAGCCGTAGAATTCTGTCTCATAAGTAGCCAGAATATTCCCTTCTTTTTCAGTCAATATCCTCTGTGTTTAGGAAGTTCCGCAGAATATGCATTCGTTCGTCGTTGATGTGCCGATCTGTAGTTTTTAACGACATCTCACTTTTCACCTGACATAGCACGATGGCATTTACACACGTCCTTTTCACATAATATTTCTATATACTCTTTTTACTTACACTTCTCTGTATTCTTGAACATTAACTATCCATGAGTACATTACAATGTTTTTTAATACCTGTTCGTCCAGCGACAATATCGTTATTATTCTGTACAGAACAAGTTTTCATATGCAATCATTTTTTTCCTTCTGCACTCGATTATTTCTCTTTTATGTACCGGTTCGTCTAGTATAATGTCCGACACAGCACTGATTCACGTAACTGTATATGTTTTCAGTGTTTTCCGCAAATGTAGCTAAGACAAACTAAGAAAACTACGCACACTCACTTTAGCTTATAGCTTCTTATCGCAACATTGTGTATGTTTCATGTATAATGGCATAAGTGTATTTGTGCATACGTGGATGTATGTAAAGTTAGCAAGTGTCACAGTGGTTTGTGTTCCTATAAAAAGCCTCTGCCTTCATTGGCAGTCATTTTTGTTTTCCTTTGACAGGTGAATATCCCGTTACAATTGAGCTCTGTAATCACTATTTTACTGTTCACGAAACGCTTTCACACAAAATACTTATAACTTAATAACAACCAATGCTCTGCATGGATACATCTGCCTTAATCAGACACTCTCTTGATGGAAAATGCAACGACCAAAGCATCTTTTACAGTATCTTCATAAATAAGTATACTTAATTCAATAATTAGAGCCTTCTTTCCTGCAGGTCAACCGGCTGTTGAAATATTCATACTCATTAATACGAAGAGTTCCAAGTCAAAGAATACCTGCCAATAAAATAACGTATTTATATTTATATCCTTTCGGATTACAAGTATTTCAGTTAAGTTTATACGTCTTGCTTGTCATAGGTTCAACGTAACTTTACACTCTGACACATTTAATAATTCATATAGTTTCTTCTCCACATAGTACATACAGCACAGTACTGTACCAGATCCTCTTCTCTGTAGTTTTATGTTCTACAGTACAGTAGATTGTAGTTAATTATGTAGTATTTACCTTAGTATTAGCATAGTCGTTAACTCAGACTGTAAGAGGTCCGAGCAGATGTAATTTCGATGTATTGCTCGTGAGCTGCCTGCGATGTGCAAGGTCTCTGACCAGAGAGCAGTGTTGACTGCAGTAGGAACTGTGAAGCTGTAGCAGTAAGTTGTGGCTAGTCTGGAGTCTGCTCTGGTCTGCTATGGTGTATCGTGTTGGCTGGCCCGGTCTCAGTACAGCGATGCCGGAGCCTGAGTATTATTGCATAAGGTAAAAAGCAGCCTCGCACATAAGTAGTAATGTTATCTCAAGTCCCATGTAAATGTTTTAAAAATCTCGTAATAATAATCTTGCTCATAAAAAGTAACTTTTAACAAGTATTCATTTCAATTTAAAGAATTTACTAATTTCTCCCATCCATGATCATCCCGATTATTGCAATAGAAAAATCAGTTGCTTCCTTTCATAAATGAGAGATATATCGGCCAGCATTGCACAGAGCTGTGCCGGAAAAATTTATTGTAAGAGCAGATATATACGGCGACTTCATTGAGGTAAAAATTTTTCCTTTTTTTATTCAGAATGATCTTTCAGGGCCATGACGCAGCACTGCTATCGTCCAAAATTTACCAGGTTAAATTCACAGTGAATTATTGAAACGTCATAAGTGACCGACAATTTAATTGAGAGATTACTTACATTGTTTTATTACCAGGTTACTGAATTTATTTTTTATTGGGACGTTACACTGAATGTGAACGACATAATTATAATTTTTACTGTTGAGAGGTTTAGGAATTTTTCTGTTGTGAGGTTACGCTAAATGTGAATGAATTTTGAGCTTAGATCAAATCAGAAAGAACTTTGTAGGTAGATTAAATGTAAACGAATTTTGTGGGGAGGTTATACTGTGAAAGAATTTTGTTTTGAGGTTACACTAAATTAGAATCATATTCATATTATTTATTATTTTATTTTGTGAGGAGGTTACACTTGGCGACAAGCGGCCAGGATCGGATTTCTTTGTGAATCTCTGAGAAGTAGTCATATATCTGCTCTTATTTACTTAAATGTAGTTTGCATCTGGCGCAACGCATTTACTAATTTGTCACCCTTTCTTTCACAGATCATCGGCAATTTATTGCTCTTTGTTATAATAGTGTTTGTTCCATTTTTGCTTCGTCTTTGTTTCATTTTGTGCTTAATTTTGATTCGTGAAAAATGCCGCAAAAACTGTTAACAGTACATCGCGATGTGCAATGAGTGAAATAGCGGACTCGAATAATTTGACTGATAATACTAGCGACACTCAGTGTAATAGTGATAATCCCCTAATTACAGATAATAAGTGCCTACCGAACACTAGTATTGAGTTAAATCCTAATGATGGGCAAATAAATTCAATTATGTCCACAGTAAATTTAACAATTGATGACGCGGCACGTTCCAATACAATGAACACTGCCCAGTTTGACGCACCCGGTTTGCAAAATTTGAATTGTGAACAGATAAATTTTTGTCACGAAGATGAACAATGTAGTCAGAATACGTCAGATTTATTTGATTCCGGTGTAGTGACCAACAGTGCATGCCCTGTTGGCAAACCTTTTCAAGAATCAGAGAATGACCAAATGGTTACACAAAACGTGACAAATGCAGATACACCAACACACAGCATAGAAAATAGAGTCGCTACTTTTGGCATGGATCAAGTTATGGCATTGTTGCAACAAATTAATGAAAATCTCAAACAGTCGAAGAAAGAACAAGACGACAATTTCAAACGACTTAATGAATCGTACAAACAACTCAATGAAAAATATGACAGGTCGCTCAAACAACTTACTGAAAGTTTCCAACAGTCGAATGAAAAACACGACAACCTTAATGAACAGAGCAAACACCTTCGTGAACAGATTACAGACGTTGCCGTGCAACGTCATCACATTAAAGAACAATTACGTGAGGAAATTAAGGCTTGTGCTAGGAACAGTAGTGAAGAATTAAGTAATATACATGAAGCCACAACGAAATTACTTAGAGATGAAAGTAGTGCACTCACTGAACAATGTTCTGAAGAAGCATCACAGTTACGCGACGAGTTTAAATTAATGTCAGCAGAAGTTTCACGCACTCTGGATACGGAAGTCGATAAGAAATTTGAACAACAGATCAGCCAAATTGACGAACGTTTTAGAGTGACACAAATGAAAAATGTTTCAGTCACTAACACGTCACAGCATACGCCACGTTCCGAACATTTGTCGCACCCACACAGCCAGTATAACTTAAGTAATTTACAGAGACCACGCGACTTAGAATCCGAAAAGACACAGAAAAACAGATTCTCATACAATCATGAACCTGTTCACACATTCAGAGACGATAACGTTGATTACAAGTAATTTTTATCCGTAACAAAATCTGAGGTACTTAATAATGACATAACACAGAATAACGCTTTGTACTGGATACAACAATTTGCTTTTGTATTTTCACCAGCTTGGCCTGTAACGCAGAAACTAGCATTGGACTGGATAAAACAATTTGTTTTTGAATTTTCACCGGCATTGCCTGTAACGCAGAAACTAAAATTTATTTGCAGCGCGTAATTGACCTTCGATGAATATGTGCTGTAGCGTGCACAGGGCCCCGAGCTGTAATAGTGCCATTTCATCTTTAGTTTTCTGCACTGCTGCCTTCTCTTCTACTATCCTTTACATCTATCAAAACAGCTCTTCAACTATCGATCTATCTAGGATTAGAAATGTGTAAAGAAAACGTGATATGACAAGTTCTTTTTCTGAAAGTGACAATTTTCATTAGACACTCCAGAACTACCAGCGTAATTTTAATAACAGACAAAATTTTAATCATCAGTATCGACAAAATTATCAGCAACAGGAACGACATTTTGGTAACAATAGAGGTTTTTCCGAACAACAGCAACAAAACCAACGGGTTAGCATACCTAACCGACAATGTAGTCTGCAAGGTCAACCAAGCTTTAACGTTTCGCCGCCTACACGTATAGCGTCGTCTCCGCCAATTAGTAACGCACAGCAACAAGGAAATCAATATGTACAGAAAACACACCATTTTAACTCATATCGCAATGCACCGTATAGAAATGACTATCATGACAGACGTAAAAGCAATGAGCACAATTTTCAGCGTACGTTTAATAACCGTCGGTCTTACCAGCAGCAGAATCATCCGCAGCAACAGATTATCATGAATGAACCAGACAGTCGGTATCATCCCGAACATAATACGTCAGGAAGAAATAACAGAATAGTACAAATAGTCGAAATGCTAAAGCATCCTCCCGCAAATAATAGCACGTCAGATAGAATTTGACTAGATACAGTATAGGTTGCATCTTCCAGCAACGCAAGCAATACTTTTGACACACAGAACCTTGTTCACGAAAATGTTATTACTTCTGACGACATTCGAGACACTCTTTTGCAGGAAAAACCAGTTATTCAAAAAACCATTTCACACCCTGTCATTGAAGTAAAGATTGGATCATCCAAATTTTCAGCAGTAGAAAAACCTCAAGCTTTACGTAACATTACTGTTCCTACGACGAAGAAACAACTACGCAGCTTTTGGGGTTTAATTAACTTTTTCCGTAAATTTATTCATTACTCTGCTTTAGACACCCCTAGATGATGTCAATTGACGGGTAAAAACACTATTTGGTCCTGGGATAGCCAAGCACAGTCTGCATTTGTCAATCTGAAACAAGTTTTGTTGAATGCACCACTTTTATCACACCCAGATCTTACTAGAAATTTTTTCATTGCCACCGACAGTTCTAACACCGCTTTAGGCGTACACATTTTTCAGGAAATTGAAGAAGATGGTTCTGCAGTAATTAAAAACATCGGCTTTGCGAGTCGCATTCTGTCACGTGCTGAACGCAATTATTCTGTTACAGAACTTGAAACATTATGTGTTGTATGGGCATTTACGAGATTTAGGCATTTTCTTTATGGAAGACGCACTACCGTTTACACAGATCATAGAGCGATACAGTTTTTACTTTCAGCAAAATTTACACATGACAGATTAAGCAGATGGAAACTTTATTTACAGGAATTTAATTTTACAATTGTTCACATTCCCGGTACACAAAATGTTGTAGCAGACGCACTATCCCGTTCTCTCAGTAACAATCAACAAGACATCGCAACCAGCTTCTGCAAAGCAAATTTTAGCGTCATGTATATTCAACAAGTTGCATTTGAAAATTTCATTTCGTCATCATTACGAGACATAGCACAAGAGCAGATTAAAGACAACGTATGGAAAGAAATTAAACACCTTTGGCAAGATAGGAGTAATGTTACCATCAGAAACCATTACACTGTACTGAATAATATTCTGTTTCGCTGCTCTCACCCTGACAGCAACAACTGGTTAGTATGCATTCCTGACGAACAGGTTAACAAATTAATTTGGTATACTCATTTAAGTTACACACATTACGGAGCCAGAAAATGTTTTCTTATACTGAGACAGAACTGTTATTTAGCCAACATGGAGAAACGTATTCGACGAGTTTTAGCGTCATATAAAATCTGCCAGAAAGCTAAGTCAGACACGACTTCACATATTCCTCCGTTACATCCCATTGTACCTGTTAAATTGAGACACATGGCCGCTGTAGACATTTTTGGTCCGATTCCCAGAACTAATAGAGGTTTTTGCTACGTCTTTGTCGCTGTTGAACTCACTTCAAAATTTGTAACCTTCACACCGTTACGCAAAGCTACTGCTAAAACTATTTCGAATGCATTTGTAAAATATTTTCTATTTCATGTAGGGCATGTATTGAAAGTAATTTCCGACAATGGACCACAATTTCGATCTGCTGAATGGACACGTATGTTACGAACAAGAAACATTTCTCCGCTCTATATATCCAAGTATCACGCTTCTTCGAACCCTTGTGAACGACTAATGAAAGAAATTGGTAAACTATGTAAAATATACTGCCATAAAAAACATATTGATTGGGATACACACATACTGTCATTCCACGATGTAATTAACTCGATACAAAATGAATCTACTATGCTATCTCCGACTGTTATACTGAAAAATGTTGAACCACCTAAGAAAATTAAAGAATTAGTATCCTTTCCTACATCTCGTCGACTGCGACACCATGAAATAATTGACATTGCGCTGAACAACATCAATCATGCCGCAGAGCGCCGGAGAAGACAGCAAAAACAGGTTTGTACACGCTGTGACTTTCACATTGGACAGAAGATATTAGTACACACACATTATTTATCCAACAGAGGAAAGAGTAGATGCAGTAAATTTGAGTTTCTATACGCAGGTCCATACAGAATTCGCAGCATTCCTCACCGCAATGTAGTACACATCGAAACTCTGAGAACCATAAAAAGTAAAGGCAATCACCATGTCTCCAATATTAAACCCTTTATTGAATGAACATACATTATGATTTTTCGC
The DNA here is from genome assembly GCF_023864345.2 of Schistocerca serialis cubense. Lineage (NCBI taxonomy): Eukaryota > Metazoa > Arthropoda > Insecta > Orthoptera > Acrididae > Schistocerca > Schistocerca serialis. The sequence continues at coordinate 195,200,267 of NC_064638.1, read as the reverse complement.
ACTGTAATGCCATTTGCAGATATTTATATGAACACTTACTGATGATTATCGTATTTTTTCTTGGCAAGTGCCCGGCAAGGTAAGGTTAGCAGGTCGCTTTTCTTGTCGTTATATATCACCCCGTGCACATTTTCCTTTTTTCGTGTATGTATGATTGATTTCCTGTTTTGTTTGTATGCACTATGAAATCTTTAAGATATAACATACACCAGTTGACTTTGACATTTTGCCTTATGATATCTCAACAGCTTGACTATTTTACATCTTTTTGCTACTAAATTATGAGACTGTGTGTACATTTTTGCACTTGAACACTCTCTATGTTTTTGACATAATACGTTTTCTGTCATGCTATGCTGTATGCTTAGCTATATCACTAGTTTATTTAATCACTAGCTTATTTAGTGGGTGTATGATTTAAATGCAAGATATTAATCCTTATTCATCATTTTCAGAAAGCAATAACGTGTAAAAGAAATAACTTAAACAAACCATAGTGGATTTCTATGAAATGGGAATTTGATCTTTAGAATGAACGAAAGAAAATGGAATACCTTGTGATGAAGAGTAAATGGATCAGAATTAACAAGCATTAACAAGAAAATACTATACACATCGTATGATAGCAGTCTTAACTAATTATTCTTCTTTCAGAATACGAGGCGATTGATGCAGGCTGTCAGGCAGAACTACACACCTTAGTTTTAGTGATGAAATATGCTAGAAATAAGAAACTCTATACTATGAATAGTTGTATGAAGTAAATGGTAATATGAATAATGAATAATGAAGTTTTTCTTTGCAGATGAGGATAATGATGAAGTTTTTATATTTACTGTTAGTAGTTATTTAAGTATTTGTTGCAGTTCGTTTTGACAGTATGTCTTATATCACATGGTGTAATGACTGAATGTTTTGGGAAGGACAGCTAGAATACATACATATTGAGTACACGTTTCATTACCTGTTAATGTGAAGTTCACTACTTTTCAGCATAATATGCGTTTCTTCTTTCAGCTGAATAATTCATTATGTATTTTTTCCAGGAGAAGCTATTCATGAAATTAATGTGCTATAAGCAGTTAGTTATTAAACCTGTTCTAGTACTTGCATTTTTTTTACCCATTTGTGTTTGTCATTCATGAATGTGATCACATATACTCTACTTGTTTCATAACCTTGCTACTGCTGACTCATGATGAATGATGTTATTAATCGTTATTTGCAGCAATAAGTCAAAAGCAAATATTTTCATGCCCCAGCAATTAATTATCGATCCCAACGCTATGCTAGCACAAAAAATGTATTACCAGTCCCAAATAACGCTACTAGTTTAAGAGATATTTATAGTACTAAATATAATGCAGATTTGTCATATGTATTGAATCCATTATGTCTATGTATTATTGGACCACAGACCTTGAGTAATAGTTATAGTATGTTACATTTTAAATATGTCCTATGTCACTTGAATGATGAGTTCTGAGTAATACTGAATGATGTTTTGTAATAATGCATAAATGCTATGCCAATAATTTCTGTAAATAATATTTTTGTTATACTCTATAAATGCTATGCCAATAATTAACTCTCATTTTGAATGATGACTTCTGAATAATACTGAACAACATTTTATAAAACTATATGAATACTTTGTAACTGGCCTATGAATACCACTGTTTCTTATATTTTAAATTTGTCTTATGTCACTTACATGCTATTATATATGAATACCAGTAGCTTGATGCTACACTCATTAGCTCCTGTTTTGAATGATGACTTCTGATGGTTTGTAATTGGCCAATGAGTGCCAATGATTACTATAACTAGATGAATTATGTAAATGGTATGCCATTAATTAACTCTTGCTTTGAATGATCACTTCTGAATAATGCATAAAAATGGTTTGCAACTGGCCAATGAGTGCCAATGATTACTGTAATTAGATGAATTATGTTAATGCTATGCCATTAATTAACTCTTGTTTTGAATGATGAATTCTGAACAATGCATAAATATGTTTTGTAACTGGCCAATGAGTGCCAATATTAGTGTAATCAGATGACTTATGAATAATGTTCTGTAATACTCTATACATAGTACAGAAATGTTTAGAAACTAGGCAATGAGTACCAACAATTACTCAAATCGGTTGATAGACTAGTGTAATTCTCAATGATGACTAGCATAAGACTTTATGTCCTTCACCTTCTGACCTAATTACCAGATATTACTGCAATATCCGTTTGTCCTGTCTATCCTCATGATCATGGAGCACTATATTTGGTTTTTGCACTAATTCTGCGTTGGTGTACTGTAAGTAGGCTGTTTAGGTTTTTATATTGGTAACGCCACGTTGCGCTCTGTATGAAAATCACTGGCTGTGCTGTGTGCAGTCTGTGGCTAGTTTGCATTGTTGTCTGCCATTGTATTGTTGGATGTTAACAGCGCATAGCGTGGCACAGTTGGAGGTGAGCCGCCAGCAGTGGTGCATGTGGGGAGAGAGATGGCGGAGTTTTGAAATTTGTAAGACTGGATGTCATGAACTGCTATATACATTATGACTTTTGAACACTATTGAGGTAAATACATGGTTTGTTCTCTATCAAAAACTTTCATTTGCTAACTATGCCTATCAGTAGTTAGTGCCTTCAGTAGTTAGAATCTTTTATTTAGCTGGCAGTAGTGGCGCTCGCTCTATTGCAGTAGTTCGAGTAACGGACATTTTTGGTGTGGTAAGTGATTTGTGAAAGGTATAGGTTAATGTTAGTCAGGGCCATTGTTTTGTAGGGATTTTTGAAAGTCAGATTGCGTTGCGCTAAAAATATTGTGTGTCACTTTAGTGAATGTTTAAGTACGTTCAGTTTTGCTCAGCTGTTTGAAAAGCAAATAATGTAAGAGAGGTTTATCAGCATAGTAATTCAGAAATTTTTCTAAGGGGACGTTTCATATGTCGACCCTTAGCCGAGGATACCTCACTGGAATCTTCTGATTTTTTCCTTGTAGTTACTGTAATTACTGTAGCTAGTGTTTATTGCTAGCGCGAAATTGTAGAGAGAATTTCCTTTGTAGATGTAGTTTTTCGTTCTTGTACAGTAAAACAGTTGTGGCATGCATGTAGATTTGCACTAAGTATTTCGCAGCTGCTCTTGCAATTAACTAGATTTTATTTTCAGTGCCATGTTAATGTGTTTCCTTATTTTGCTCTTCAAATTGTGCTTTTCTGTGTTGTCGTGTGAAATATTGTGACAATAATGGAGTGTGAACAACGTAATACTAGGCTCCAGAGTAAACTGAGAAATAATAGTGACGACGAGCGTAGCTTATCAGCGCCGCCGAGTAATGAATTAACTAATGTTCAAAGTAGTAATTTGATAATTGTGCATAGGGAAATGGAGCAGGCTGCAAATAATGGTGTAGGCAGTGAAACAATTAGTGAACAGGGAAGCATTATCGATCGATCGGTCGGCAACAGCTCGCCTCAGGAATCCGAAATGACAGGACTCAATCTTGCAAATACTGTAGATTCAGGTTTTGCGTCCTCACAGTTTTCTCAAATAAGTCAAGACACATTTTCTGCTAGTCAAAATGTGAATGTTAGCGGTGCAAATGCACTGCCGAAAAGCATAGAGAAACAGATTCCAGACACTAATACATTATTATTGCAATTAATGCAACAAATCGAACAAAATCAGAGACAAACACAGAAAAAGCTTCAAAAGTTAGACACAATGGAACAAAAGCTTCAAAAGTTAGACTCAGTGGAACATAAGCTTGAACAAACACGTGAAGATTTAACTACTGAGTTATATAAAATCGAATCGAAATGTCAAAAACTCTGTAATGACGTAAAACACATTTCAGAATCACGAATCAGCCATAAAAGAACTGCAAACTATTGTTCATGAAAATCACGAGACCTTGCAAGCTAAAATTGACTCAGTTGAATCTACCGATTCGGTTACGCTACTTGCAAAAACTCAGGAAAACTTAAAGGACACAGTATATACGATTTCAACACAAATGGACACTCTGAAATTTGGTTCAGAAAAACACACTGAGGAAATAAGTACACTATCGGAGAAAGTAGCCGAACTTTCGGATCAGTTCACTAACTTATCCACAAAGGTAAATGATGATCTGAATGACGCAAGACCTGTAGCCTTCACTGACACAGAAGAGAATGAACAAATTAGAAAATTCAAACAAAATCAGAATCAAATTAATACGCAACACAAAAGAGAAATCCGGGAAGTACAAGATCAGTTGGCACAAGTAATACAAAAATTATATATTTCAGAGGACACTCGGGCTCCAACACGGGAAGAGGGACTTAGAAATACGGAACAACCACAAATAGTAACACAGGACACTTCGGAAATTATGAAAGAAATTGGCCAGGCGCATTGGATTTTGAGATGGAACCGCCGAAACGAAGTAACAATGATTGATGTGCGACTCGCCGACGCGATGATTTCGACTATAAGCTGTTCATTACTACACGTAAATTCAAAACATTTAAGAATTCTGACAACGACATTCATCCACAAGCATGACTTCATCAATTCTCTCATTGTTTTCCTCCCAACTGGTCATTGGAGCACAGGTTAGAATTTATGTGTGGCTACTTAGAGAATGAACCAGCTGTAAGAATGCGATCGGTCATTCACCATTGTCACAGTGAAGGAGAATTTTATCATGCCTTCCTCTCAGCGTATTGGTCTCAAGCTACACAAGACCGAGTAAAACATAGCATCCTAATGATGAAACGTTTCGAACAATCTAAATTTTCTAGTCTTATGAAATATTTTGAAGACATGTTGCATAAGAATCAATATCTTTCAAACCCTCAGAACTCATCCGCATTTGCTTAATCAAACTGCCTGAACATTTACGACATATTATTTTAGCAGGACGTTGCAAAGACGACATTGAAGCTTTTCAGGGTCTGTTACAAAAACTGGAAATTGACACTGACAATCGCGAAGCGCGAAAACAGAAGCACAACAATTACAGGTCACATCTGTCACAATTCCGCGATAACAGAAATAATACACGACAAGGCTATTCTTACAACGTAAATCGTAACCAAAACAGACACCACCCGTATGACAACCGTTGGCAGAGTAGTAATAATCACAGGGAAAGATCACCTCTCCGCAGTAATGACTATCACAGAGACAATCAGAGAAACAGACAATATGGGAACCAAAATAATTATTATCAAGGGAGACAGATTAACTTCAGATGCAACGATCCAGCGCGCAGTTACGATTCAGGGGGAAATTCTCCACCACGTGGCCGACAAGAAAGAAACTATGGAATCTACCGACATGATGACAGACGCTATGATCCTAACGACAGACCTGAATTGCATCAGAACTGGCGGGATTCAAACAGAGTAGGGCCCTCTCGACAAGGTCAATTTGTAGAAGTCTCCAAATCCCAATAACGACGCGCGCCAACAAAGACACAATAGGCAGTGACTCATACCACTGGCAGCCACAAAACGTTCTTATGAAACTGACGACGCCGCTGCCGTAGCTAGTAATTACGTAAAAATGGAAGACATTAGGGACATCTTACTCCAGGAACACGACGTAAAACATAACAACATTGCATATCCTGTGATTCACATTACTGTAAATGACGTAAAATTTATGGCAGTACTTGACCATGGCAGTCCCATTTCAGTAATTAGTGAAACAGCTTTTAGCAAATGCAACAAATCAAACGATTGCCCCACACTTCCGTTACGTAAGATTAAATTACAAGGTGCAATCATTGGAAAAAGTGTAGATGTACGCCAACAAACCAACTTAGAATTCTTTTGTCAAAGCCACAGCTTCTCTATGAACTTTCTTACTGTTCCATTATTGTCGACGGAAATTATACTGGGAGTAGACTTTTTGAATGAATACAAAGCAATCTTAAACTGTCATGATGCTGAAATAAGTTTAGAGAAAGAAGGTAAGTCAATAGCTTTGAAATTTGAAGATTGGCTTTCAAACGATGACGAGGAAATTAATCGGCTTTACCTTCTGTTAGACAACAGTTCGGAATTTTCTACGGAACTAGAGACTAACAATCACTCTGCAAGTACCGACAGGGATGATATCGACAGCATATTTGAAACTAATGAGTTAATTCAGAATAAAATTCAAACAATTGAGAACTGTAATGACACTGATAGGCAGGACCTTTTTGAGATTTTACAAGCACATTCCACAGTTTTTACTCACAAAACAGGAACAATCAAGGGATTTCAATACCAATTTCGTGTTCGTGAGCATACTAAATTTTGTGTTAGGCCATACGTAATTCCAGCACATTATAGGGACCGTGTTAGAACAGAAATACAATCTATGATTGACGAGGGCATTATTGAGCCTACAGGAAGCTCGTACAACAATCCATTACATGTTGTTGAGAAGAAAAATGGATCGATCAGGCTTGTCTTAGATTCGAGACAAATCAATAGTATCATTATTCCTGAAACAGACATACCGCAACCGTTGGAAGAACTTCTTCAAAATTTTAATGGTGTAAAAGTGTTGTCTTCTATTGATCTCAGATCCAGCTTTTATCAGATCGAACTTCATCCAGAATGTAGAAAATACACAGCTTTCCTTTGTTTCGGCGTTTGTTATCAGTTTCGGAAACTTCCTTTTGGTTTGAACATTTCTTCGGCAGCATTCATTCGCGGGCTAAATTCCATATTACCTGAGTTCTTAAAACGTCACATCACCTTATATGTCGACGATATTCTGATAGCAGAAGCCTCATGGGATCAACACAATCGCATCCTCAACATTGTGTTACATATTTTTGCAGAATCTGGAATTACAGTTAACTTGGAAAAGTCTGAATTCGGTAGGTCAAAGGTGAGGTTTCTGGGACATATTATTTCTTCTGAAGGCATTCAGCCGGATCCTGAAAAGTTAGAAGCAATCAGAGACTTTCCAGTTCCATCCACAAAAAAACAAGTCCGCAGTTTTCTAGGGCTCGTAAATTTTTACCGTCGTTTTCTGAATATGCAAATTCTAGTTACACCAAAACTTTGTTCTCTCACTGGAAAAAATACTATTTGGAACTGGGACGAACAAGCACAGTTGGAATTCAATTCTTTGAAAGAAGCGTTACTTAACGCGCCAATACTAGCTCAGCCAGAACTGTCACAAGATTTCTGCCTTAGCACGGATTCTTCTAAAGTCGGTCTTGGTGCCCATTTAATTCAAGAAGCCAAAGATAATGACACTACTGTTCATAAAACCATTGCTTTTGCTAGCTGAGTGCTAACAAAATCTGAAAAAAATTATTCCGTTACTGAATTAGAAGATTTAGCTATCGTTTGGACATTTAACAAATTTCGTTTCTTTCTTTCTGGTAAGCACGTAAAAGTATACAGTGATCATCGTGCATTACAATTTCTTATGTCTTCAAAATTAAATCATGACAGGTTAAAACGATGGGCATTGTTTCTGCAAGAATGCCACTTCACAATAGTCTACATTCCCGGCAAGCAGAACATTGTTGCGGAAGCACTGTCACGCGCACCGGCTGGGCTTGAGAAAAGTAACACAGAAGGCAACCTCGAGAAAAATTTCAGTATTCTGTACATTTAGAAAGTCGCCTTTGAAAACTTCATCACCACATCTTTAAAGGACATTGCTCATGAACTAGATAAAGATCCGATTTGGAAAGAGATCAAGAGCAAATGGCATGAAAAGACACACACTCAGATTTGGCATTATTATCTGGTTAGAAACAACATACTGTTCAAACGCTGCAGTGTTGATGACAAGCTATAGGTACCCTGCATTCCTGACTATTTTGTTAATAAGCCCATTTGGTACATTCATTTCAGCTATGCACATTTTGGCCCATGAAAATGTTATCATTTTCTTCGAAAGACTTGTTATTTTAACAATATGGAAAAGAGAATTCGAAGAGTCTTGTCTATTTGTAAACTTTGTCAAAAGGCGAAACCATCTACTATCTCCCATCGTGCTCCGCTGTTTCCTATTATTCCTTCTAAATTAAACGAATTTGCTGCTGTTGATCTCTTGGGACCCCTTGTCAGAACATCGAATGGATTTTCGTACGTTCTAGTCGCTGTTGAACTTACTTCAAAATTTGTTTCTTTCACTCCGTTATGTAAAGCCACTGGACGGTCTGTATCAAACGCCTTTGTTAAAAATTTCTTACGTGAAGTTGGACACGTTAGTAAAGTCATTTTGCATAACGGACCACAATTCAGATCTGCTGTTTGGTCACTCATGCTTCGGAATCATAAAATCAAACCTGTTTTTATTTCATTGTACTTACCACATTATAACCCCTCCGAATGGATTATGAAAGAAATCATTAAGCTTTGCGGACTTTATTGTGACAGAAAGCATCAGCATTGGGACAGATATTTACACTTATTTCAAAACGTGCTGAATGAAATGCCTCATGACTCCACTGCTTTACCACCCACTCTTGTACTGAAGAATGAAGAACCACCGAACAGAATCAGAGAGCTTGTACGTTTCCCGAATACACGTAAACTTCGACACAAAGACATAAATGATTTGGCTATTATAAATATAAAATCTGCAGCAGACAAAACGAGAAAACTACATGGAAAATCAAATGCAAAGAAATTATATATTGGTCAGAAAGTTCTCATTAAAGCTCATTCATTGTCACATAAGAAGAAACACTTGAGTCACAAATTCTTTCTAGTTTACAATGAACCTTCCAGAATCCGACGTATACCACATGATAATTGCATTGAAGTTGAAAGTCTGCGTACTAGGAAGAGTAAAGGTTTACACCACATTTAACACGTAAAACCGTTTATTGAAAGATAATCTACTTTTTAACTTTGTCTTTGCCATATAACTTTTCACTTTACGTTACTAGTATGCTTTGTCAGACTTAGAATCTGTTAACATGCAACAATGTTTGAAGTTAAATATCCAGTCAAGAACCAAGAGAACTTATTTAAACAGAAATTACGAATGCATTGTTATTGGGAACAGACGACACAGTGTTATTGTGTGTGTACATTCTTGCTTGTTAGTTGCACAATTACGTAACGACGATAAGGCTCACATACTTAGAACATTTACCAGTACTGCTAATGAGATTTTAATGCAACATTTTGGTTTACTTGAAAATACATTCTGGATTTAAACTACTTTCTGTGAGATACCAGATGACACCGTGCTTAGTTTATGTGATAGCTACACGATTATATCACGACGTTACTAATGAGTGACACAATTTATATTATTGCTTTTGCACTGTATCTGTTTTATATCTGCACAGATTTTCTGAATTATTCTGGAAAGTAAAACATGTTTTAGTAGTAATTTTTGTGGTATAGCTACAATGAGACAGCCTTTTCCATAGCACAACAATACGTTACAGCACAGTACTTTCTTCATCACGGCAATAAGCGTAATAACTAAGATATCTATACCCAAAGCATTTCACGTTTGTTTATCATGAGGTAAGTACATTGACTTCTGCAGAACTTAGCTTTCGGAGGACGATAAATACGACACTTCCACAGAGATTATCTTACAACAAGACGCACAGTTTAGCGCTACAGTACACGCATTTGAGTGATTAATTTTGTACTTAAAACATTTATTTTTAAAGATATTTGAAGTACAATGATACAAACGTTTTCCGTGATACATTTCATTCCATTGCTGTAATCTGTAACACCTGAGGGTATAATTACATTAATGCTCAGGAGGTACATGCCTACTTTGTGTACCATGTGTTTGGCAAGCACAAGGAGCCCTAGCTAATATGGTATTTGCTTATACAACTTTACACATTGGTACCATATTTCTCTAACACATAAATTACACAGCTATCTGATTATTTAACAGAGAAACAAACACTTTTTTACTACATCAGTGACACATGTTTACCCAATTACACAGTTGGGTAACTTCACACTTATGAAATTGTATTTTGTCTGTACTTTGTGAACTGTTCATATTTTTTCGGAACCGTTGTGATACTATGAGAGCGTTGAATGATGTATTTGGTAAGGGAGCATGATTTTTAAAGTACGTTTGAGGTAGATGACACTATTGAAATGAGCAGAGAATATTTTTTAGGGTTTGAAATTGTTGGAGGAAGGTACAACGTTTTTGAGATTTGACTGAGGTGTTATGATGTTATTTTTATGACGACGATGTGTATTATGCTGTCGAGGTATGTTTATGATCAATAAGATAATGCTACCATATATGAGGAATTTGATTATGCTACGTATTTATTATGATGAAATATTGAAGAAGTGACAAGGAATAGGTATTTGAATAAAGAGTAGTGTTTAGGGACTCTGATTTGTGGAAAAGGATGTTGGAAACCAAGAATCGTACTTTAAGAGTTATGAAATGGGTGTAAATGCGTGAATGTATCACAATGCCGACGAAAACTTTTTGAAGACTGTTATATTCATAGGATTTTGTTTCTACACATTTGCAACACAAATTCTCGACCTGTGCAATATTTTTATATGAGACGGTCACTGTAGTGGAAACTGCTGTCATAAATATTTCAGTAAGACAGTGAAGTGACCACCTTCACGTAAAGCATCGTGGGCACCCAGCTGCACAACAGACACCTGGAAAAAAGCCATTAGTGTGTGCCTTTCAGAGGCAAAGGTTGAGAAAAAAAGGGGAGGCCATTAGCCTCGCTATTGACATTGCTTTGTAGAAAGCATTGCAAATACAACACGCTCAAATTTGAAAACATATGATTATACTGTGGAGCTCTTAATTTATGATATTTGCTAAAATGCCTAATGAAACGATGAGAAACATTTCACAGCTATTGTCTTGCTAGTTGAGAGAAATGCCATATGGCTTGCTTTATGTATTTATTTACTCATTTTGTTTAATATCTAGTTTCTAGCAGCACTGCAGCATTGGTTAAAATAAAATTTAATAGATGTACTAATATAGTTATTTTATGCCTACAGATCCAGTCAATTATAAATTTATGATCTACTTCCAAGAAAACGAGGGAACATAAATAGACATTTCCCTTCACAGGAACTGCATAAATATTTTTTTTTACAATTTGGTAACTTGTCTGCTAGAGTAAGTTCTCGTGATGCATCACGCTAGTGTTAAGATGTGACATAGGTATTAAACATGGCCATTTTTGCTGTAATATTTTTTCTCCTTGAGCTATGTCATGTTTAGATATAAGTTATTACATTTGCTGCTGCTGTTTGCCAGGCATAGCGCTACTAAATTTCACTTTGTATTACTCTGTTAAGCTAGTTTTACTACTGATTTATTTTTCTTGTTGCTGCACGTTGGCTCATATTAGTTGTAATGTTACATTGCTTGGTAATTTAGATTTACTGTAGCTTACTTTGACAATTTCCATTTTTTTGTCATGGCTGTTTGTGTTAATTGTTTTGTGTTGCTGCATTGCCTCGTCCCTTAGTTTAGCATCTGAGCTCAGTAGATTTAAGTTAGCTTAAGAGGGGGTCGGCTATATAAGAGAAAGAGTGGTGATGAATTAGAAGAAATGCATTGAGAAGCTATAAGAAAATGGTTTGGCCAAAAAAAAAGTAATTTGAAAGAGGATATGAACAAAAAAGTAGGGTTTAGGAACAACAAGTTAAGCTAGGATTTTCTTGGAAATAAATCATGAGGCAAGATAATGGAAAGTAAATAATGAGGTAAGAAATATATGAACATATTAATACAGAAAGCATGCTTGGATAGGATTTTTTTGGTGGAAACAAATGTTGAAATAAGAGGAAAGATATACGGAATGAAGTTTTTGGTTGGACTGCAGTACGAAATGTCACACTGACAACAAACCCCGTCCTGTGTTTTGTGTTATTACACTATGTATATTTGTGTTTTTCCTGTCTTTATGTGTTTAGCTGATATGAGTTATGTTGTGGAATTTTTCTAATAATATGTTATTTACTTTGTAAAGATGTTTAGACATTATTTATTCTGTTTTGTTTTAATGCTCATGTGTGAAGTTGATGTTTCAAAAGTTATTCTGATCTTTTATGTATTTACTTATGTCATAATTCCTATATCACTGATGTATATGTTAGTTCGATTCTTTTGTAAAGCCCATATTACTACAAATATTATCTGTATTGTTATGTTCTTTAATGATATATTTTGTACCTTTGTCATTGTATTCTCATGTTATAATATTGTAATTGACACCAGTTCAGCAAATTAAGTAACTTGTAAGCATTCATTTCACTGCACACATTTCTGTTGGTCATAGTATATGGACGATATGCGAGAAGTAGGGACTGATAGTGTTTCCATGTGTGTTGATAATTCAGCAATGGACTGGTTAACAGCATTGCTGATTCTAAGGATATTCCAAAAACTATTGTGAGTACACAAGTGGAGGTTTATGTACTTGCTATATTCTCTGCAAGACTCTTCGATGGTGGTTGTGCACATGCACAGTCGCAACAGATGGCTGCTGGCTGTCTCTACATGGACTACAGTGGGTCTGCATCTTTGATGGCCCACCAATACCATTATTTCTACAAGGACTGCATTGGGTCTGCACCTCTGGTGGCCCACCAATACCGTAATCTCTACCAGGACTACAGTTGGTCTGCTCTGTGATGACCTACATACCAATATTCTTCAAAACGTCGAATGACTCTGCTGTGGGTTTCCTCTGTTGTGGCCCATTACCTGTCTGCATGTTAAGAGTCAGCACTGTCTTCCTGTTGAAAGGACAACATTACTTCAAGACTGCATGGAAATCCACTACTTCAGTGTGCATTTTCTTTTACTGCTCAGACTTTGAGAAAAACACTGCAATTTTACTGTGATGAATGATCAGGACTGTCTTTATGGGCTGTGAGAAAATTTTAACTTTTGACCAACACTGTATCAATAAGTGTGTGCATTTGATATCTTTCTTACGCTAATTATGAAAAATTTTTTCAAACCTGTTTTGGCCAGTGCCCAAAACAATTTGTAAAATTTTTTGTGGGGACATAGGGGCTATGTGAGTAGGCTGATTAGGTTTTTATATTGGTAACGCCACGTAGCGCTCTGTATGAGAATCACTGGCTGTGCTGTGTGCAGTCTGTGGCTAGTTTGTATTGTTGTCTGCCATTGTAGTGTTAGGCAGCTGGATGTTAACAGCGCATAACGTGGCACAGTTGGAGGTGAGCCGCCAGCAGTGGTGGATTAGGGGAGAGAGATGGTGAAGTTTTGAAATTTGTATGACTGGATGTCATGAAGTGCTATATACAATATGACTTTTGAACACTATTGAGGTAAATACATGGTTTGTTCTCTATCAAAAACTTTCATTTGCTAACTGTGCCTATCAGTAGTTAGTGCCTTCAGTAGTTTGAATCTTTTATTTAGCTGGCGGTAGTGGCGCTCGCTCTATTGCAGTAGTTCGAGTAACGGAGATTTTTGGTGTGGTAAGTGATTTGTGAAAGGTATAGGTTAATGTTAGTCAGGGCCATTGTTTCGTAGGGATTTTTGAAAGTCAGATTGCGTTGCGCTAAAAGTATTGTGTGTCACTTTAGTGAATGTTTGAGTACGTTCAGTTTTGCTCAGCTGTTTGAAAAGCAAATAATGTAAGAGGTTTATCAGCACAGTAATTCAGATTATTTTTCTAAGGGGACGTTTCAGTACCCTACAGGAATGTGGTGTTGACACATCATGCTGTCCACCAGCTTGAACGATGGAGATGTTATTATGGTCCCACTGTTTGGTGTACCTAATATACAACCAAAATGATAAGATTGAATATTAATACGACATTTCAGTGTCTTGGCTACACTGATTAATACTTCAGGGAAGAGAACTTTAGATTGTCTCACTTGGTGTTGTGCTTCTGTAGAAAGATTTTGACTTTCAGTACAGCTAAGTGCAACCTACTGTGCTACAACCATGATGCAATCTTTCCCTTTCCTTTCCTAGTTCTTGTAAAACGGTAAAAAATATATACAGTGTGTGTGCACTTTATGTCATTTATTAATATGTTTTGTACTCATTGCGTATCCTAGTTCTTGTAAAATTGTAGAGATATGTACAGTGCGTGTGCACTTTATGTCATTTGTTAATATGTTTTGTACTCATTGCGTATACATTTTGTCATTTCTTGATATGTTCTGTACTCAGTGCATGTGCACTCTATTTCATTTCATGTTCTGCACTTATATATATGTATATACTCTGTGTCTGTAAAATTAGTTAATGAAGTAGATTTTAGAAAAATTTGTTGCTCATGGCAAGTCTAACTGACTCACCATCGCTGCAAAATTTTGGCCCCCCCCCCAGTGGAGGGTTATGTAACAGATCCGAGCAGATGTAAAATCGATGTATTGCTCGTGCGCTGCCTGTGATATGCAAGGTCTCTGACCAGAGAGCAGTGTTGACTGCAGTAGGAACTGTGTAGCTGTAGCAGTAAGTTGTTGCTAGTCTGGAGTCTGCTCTGGTCTGGTATGGTGTATCATGTTGGCTGGCCCGGTCGCGGAGCAGCAATGCCGGAGCCCGAGTATTATTGCATAAGGTAAAAAGCAGCCTCGCAGCCTCGCGCATATGTAGTAATTTTATATCAAGTCCCATGTAAATGTTTTAAAAATCTCGTAATAATAATCTTGCTCATAAAAAGTAAGTTTTAACAACCATTCATTTCAATTTATAGAATTTACTAATTTCTCCCATCCGTGATCATCCCGATTATTGCAATAGAAAAATCAGTTGCTTCCTTTCATAAATGAGAGATATATCGGCCAGTGTTGCACAGAGCTGTGCCGGAAAAATTTATTGTAAGAGCAGATATATACGGCGACTTCATTGAGGTAAGAATTTTTCCTTTTTTTATTAGAACGATCTTTCAGTGCCATGACGCAGCACTGCTGTCGTCCAAAGTTTACCAGGTTAAATTCACAGTGCATTATTGAAAAGTCATAAGTGAGCGAAAATTTAATTGAGAGATTAGTTACATTGTTTTATTACCAGGTTACTGAATTCATTTTTTATTGGGACGGTACACTGAATGTGAACGACATAATTATAATTTTTACTGTTGAGAGGTTTAGGAATTTTTCTGTTGTGAGGTTACGCTAAATGTGAATGAATTTTGAGCTTAGATTAAATCAGAAAGAATTTTGTGAGTAGATTAAATGTAAACGAATTTTGTGGGGAGGTTACACTGTGAAAGAATTTTGTTTTGAGGTTACACTAAATTAGATTCATATTCATATTATTTATGTTGTGTTTTGGCAAGACAGCTAAGCCACTAGGAGAGGAAGCCGAAAGGCACGCGTTTAAGCTCACGCCGGCTGGCGTGAGGTCTGGAACAGGTAAAGTAATTATACTAGCAAAAGAAGGTACGTAGCTTCTGAAATACTGAACTTTAATCCATAATTGGTGAACATCGGTCTGACGGTACATGCATCACAAGATAAACAGCAAATGATAATGGCGCCTTGCTAGGTCGTAGCAAATGACGTAGCTGAAGGCTATGCTAACTATCGTCTCGGCAAATGAGAGCGTAATTTGTGACTGAACCATCGCTAGCAAAGTCGGCTGTACAACTGGGGGCGAGTGCTGGGAAGTCTCTGTAGACCTGCCGTGTGGCGGTGCTCGGTCTGCAATCACTGATAGTGGCGACACGCGGGTCCGACGTATACTAACGGACCGCGGCCGATTTGAAGGCTACCACCTAGCAAGTGTGGTGTCTGGCGGTGACACAAAAATTTATTATTTTAATTTGTGGGGAGGTTACAAGACTTAGTGTCATATGTACAGAGATGTACTTAGTAGTAGGTCATTGCGTTATGCACAGCTGTTTACAGGGTGTCCCATTTTTCTTGACCACCCTAAATAATTGTCTGTCCAGATGCAAATCACAAAATGTTTCAAGCATATGTTCTTTAGCCGTCATGGGGACATCAAGCAGCATGACTGCCTCCGTCGTAGCATTGATTTATATAAAGATATGAACAGCGGTATGACTTTGTTAAATGGCACCCTGTATTTTTTATTCGCTAATTCATTTCCTCTCCTAAAGATATATTCAAAAACGTATCACAGTGTACCATTCACTGAAACACAATGTTATTAATTACGCAACCTAACATTGACTTTGAGCCCAGGATCACAAACTCGTCCACTTGCTGAACTTTCCAGAAAACAATTAAAAACCAAGTAAAAACATAACACGAAATTGACTTTGACTCTCCTGTGCTGTTGTCCAGGAGTGTAACATTCAAAGGAACTCAAAATGGTGACCCTGGACACCGATAAACTGGTGCACTCGTTGAATGAAAGAATTGCTTACTGCTTCCAGTGTTGGCTGCTGAAGAGAATTAAAAGCGCGATACGTTCCTGCGTGTCCTCTGGAGTTGTTGAAATATCGCTGTAGGCAACGTCTTTAACGCATCCCCAAAGAAACAAGTCCAGAGGATTTAAATCAGGAGACCTAGCAGGCCAAGTAACTGTTCCTCCTGTAAAAAATGTTCAAATGTGTGTGAAATCTTATGGGACTTAACTGGTAACGTCATCAGTTCCTAAGCCTACACACTACTTAATCTAAATTATCCTAAGGACAAAGACACACACATGTTCTCGAGGGAGGACTCGAATCCCCGCAGGGACCAGCCGTGTTCCTCCTCGACCAATCCATCTGGCAGGATACGTTCGGTTCAGAACACGACGTGCATGCAAGGCATTATATGCTGAACATCCGTCGTATTGATACCACATAAGCATTCTGGTTCTTAGCGGCACTTCATCCAGACGAGAAGAAAGAATTAGTCTGAGAAAGCTGGCATACGCTGTGCCGCTTATACTAACACTGATGAAGTAAGGGCCAATAATTGCAGTACCAAGCATCCCACACCAGACGTTAACTCTCTATTGACGCTGATGTTCCTCCAGTCTATGCCATCGTGGGTTGTCGCTGGACCAATAATGTATGTTCCTTGTATTTACCTGTCCTTTGTTTGAGAAGGAACATTCTTCGGTAAACAGAACATTGGAGAAGAAGGTCGAATTTGCTGCTTTGCACACTGAAAGAACTGTACACAATTCTGGAAGTCATTCCCATGCAATTCTTGATGTGGGTGTACATGGTAAGGATGGAACCGGTGACGTGTAAGAATACAATGTACACTTCTTTTAGGAACGCCAATCTTGTGTTCAAGTTGTCGTGTGGTCATATGTGGATTCATAGCAACGGAAGCGAGAACAGTAACTTAGGCAGCTTCGTCCGTGGGAGTGTTACGACGATTGCGTTGTCATGGGTTGAAAATTCCTGTTTCCTGAAGCTTCGAAAAAAGACGAGAAAACATCCGTCGGGAAGGTGGGTTCTCGTCACGATATCGCTCTCTGTATAGTTCCGCTGCCTGCGTATCATTTCGCTTACCTTCAACAGCAATAAAAGAAATGTTATGTCAATGCAGTTCGTAGGAAGAACAGCCTTTACTGTATGCCTACTTTACACAACAGTGTTTAAAAGGACTAAACTACTGTACTAAATATACACGTACATTCTACTCACACAACCCTTAAACTGACGATGGTTGACGGAATGACGGGTGTGCATTCTACTTAAGTTTAATTTTGTCCTCTGTCAACGTCAGCAAGTAGAAGTGTTCCATTACCACGAATACCTGCAGTAAGCGCTGGGAGCGTCAACGTCAGTGTTGTGTTATGTAATTAATAGCCGGCCGGAGTGGCTGAGCGGTTCTAGGCGCTAGAGTCTGGAACCGCACGACCGCTACGGTCGCAGGTTCGAATCCTGCCACGGGCATGGATGTGTGTGATGTCCTAAGGTTAGTTAGGTTTAAGTGGTTCTAAATTCTAGGGGACTGATGACCTGAGAAGTTTAGTCTCATATTGCTCAGAGCCACTTGAACTTGTAATTAATAACGTTGGGTTTAATAACGTTGGGGCCGGCCGAAGTCGCCGCACGGTTCTGGCGCTGCAGTCTGGAACCGCGAGACCGCTACGGTCGCAGGTTCGAATCCTGCCTCGGGCATGGATGCGTGTGATGTCCTTAGGTTAGTTAGGTTTAACTAGTTCTAAGTTCTAGGGGACTGATGACCTCAGCAGTTGAGTCCCATAGTGCTCAGAGCCGTTTGAACTATTTTTTTTTTTTTTTTTTTTTTAGTAAAGTTGGGTTTCAGTGAATGGTACACTGTGATACATTTCTGAATAGGTCTTGAAACACTTTGTAATTTGCGTCTGGACAAACAGTTATTTAAAGTGATCAAAATTAATGGGACATCCTGTATATTCGCAGATAGTTGCTGTATATAGCTGTATATATTCATAGATATTTGTATATGTTTTTTAGCTTGACATATATGTCGTACATATTTTGCTAATTTACCAAATGTTGTCCACCGTATCATGTTCTAAAATATACCACAAAATTAATATGTGCCGATTGCCTCTCATGAGATATTTCTGACTCTCATCATGGCATAACTTAGTAACTTCCTGACACATTAAAACTGTGTGCCGGACTGAGACTCGAACTCTGTAAATTTGCCTTTTGCGGAGATGAGGTACTGGCAGAACTGAAGCTGGGACGGATCGTGAGTCGTGCTTGGGTAGCTCAGATAATAAGTCTGCCTTCGGCAGGACAGCTGAGCCGGCCGCGTTCGGCCGTCCACGCCGCTGCGCGCGCGGAGTGTTTGCTTACATCCCCGTGACCGAGGTTCTCTGTTTCACAAGCTATAACGACCAACTCATACAGGAAGAACACTCATAACTTCACCTTCTCAAACGAATACGCACGACCCAAAGCACTGGCCGTCCAAAGCTTCCTACGCGAAAATGTGAAGATCCCTCTTGACGATCTCATCGACATGTACCTATCGACCATTAGCAGCGTAGTTTAAATTAAGACGACTTCAGACACTGCCTGAAACGAGGTTATTAAAAGGACGCAACATGCACTAAAATTTCGACATTCCGTCGGCAACGTCGGGTGCATGGATGTCAACCATGCAGGGCTTGACCTTCGAACGATCCGTGTATTCGAACTGCCTTTCGAGGTGAATAAAGATGAAGTCATCACGGCGCTAAGCCCGTACGGAAAAGTCCAGAGTCACATATCTGAGATATGGGTACAGTTTACGACATATCAAGTGCTTAATTGTGTGAGACAAGTCCGAATAGGTCTGAAACGGCACGTCCTATCGTACATTTCCATTGGCGGCTCCCGTGCGGTGGTCATTTACGACGTACAACCTCGAACATGTTTAGGTTGTGGCAAATAAGCCCACGTCCGTAATGAATGCCTGCAACGCCGCGTCGCACAACTACGGCAGGACAGCACGAACACCGACAGAACCACTACCGCCCCTCCAATCACCTATGCAGCGACACTGCACGTCCAGCCCTCGCAAGACGCAGTCCACCCAGAGGCGTCCCAGCACCTTCACACCTACAGTGCTGCCCACGAACATGAATTACAGCCGGACACACCTACATTAGAAGATCACAAGTATACCTGCGAGAGTTTTATGGAGACTGAAGACCGCATCATAGCACCCGCGGCTTTTGTACCGGAACGACGTGAATCTCTTCCTCAGACACCGAAACACATTGCCGGAAGCAAAAGTCGCCCAAACGATGAAAAAAAAAAACGCCGCGAGACATCAGAATAGATCACTGAGGCCTCTCCGCCGGACGAAGAGATGGCACGTAACTCTGACAGAGTACACGATAACTCTTACTCCTCCGGCACGGAGACGCGTCATCCACGAGACGGTGAACCGTCCAACGGAGATCGTGAGCAAGCCCCGCGCCCAGAAGCCATGGAACATAGCACGCACGTCGTCACCGACACAACTGAGCCCACTCGGCCAGTGCTGCCACCTCTCACTGATTTTTCATGGGCAGATATGACAGATTTCCTACCTCCACCTGATGCGGAAATGAGATCTGTTCGTCCGTTAGACCGAAACTAAAATGCGAGATGTTTCTACGACAAACCCTGCGACTTCTATGAACTTTCAGAATCCACCACGACAATCTTCACCAGCTACGAACCTAACGACAGCACGGATCTACCATCAGGCATACCGAATAATCAATCAATACCAATAATATCGGCTCCCATGTTGAACTTTAACTGCTCCGTGACACGATAAGAGCAGCGGACATCGACATCGCCATGTTACAAGAACTGAGGACCGCAACTTTGTCCGGGTGTTGTGGATACGAGACGTACGCCGGCCCGGCGGTTATGAAACACACAGGCGCAGCCATCCTCCTCCGAGAAAGGATTGCAGTTTCCGAAGTCGCGTATCTCCCAACGGCGCCAGGGTTGGCCATAACAGCTCAAGGAATCAGAATCATAAATCTCTATACCCCATCGGGCACTGATGCTTCAAATGGTTCAAATGGCTCCTAGCACTATGGGACTTAACATCTGAGGTCATCACTCCCCTAGAACTTAGAACTACTTAAACCGAACTAACCTAAGGACATCACACACATCTATGCCCAAGCAGGATTCGAACCTGCGACCGTAGCGGTCGCACGGTTACAGACTGAAGTGCCTAGAACCGCTCGGCCACACCGGCCGGCTCGGGCACTGATAAATGGAGGGATCGCTCCCAGTTCTACGCAGAAGATATCACGGCTTTATTCCTCGGCAGATACGATCATGTCATTGTAGGTGGAGATTTCAACTGTGTTCTCGAGCGTACAGACCAATATCCTCATTTTACCACATGTCCAGAAGCTCGCTTCCTCTTCCGCCACCTTCGTCTCCTCGGCACGTGGAGAGTGGCACAGGGCGCCGCCCGGGATATACACATATCACGAGCCATTCTGCCAGCCGACTCTATAGAATAAAAAGCTCTAACAGTCTCAAGTCCGTTCTCCACGACGCGGAACTTCGGCCGTCTGCCTTTTCGGATCATCAAATCTACTTCTGTACAATGAACATATGTAGGCAATCCATATGGCGCAGTGAAAGACCTGGTAAACTCAACGTCACGCTACTGCGGGACCCTGAATGTCGACAACAGGTCACCGACTTGTGGCACGCTTGTGTTCAACGCGTCATGCATTACGAGGCAACAATGCAGTGGTTGTTACTGTGCGCCAAACCGGCAATCCGACGCACCTTGACACACTAAGGCAGGGACAAAGCCTTGTGGAAACACCACACAACAGATTTTCACTATAGCTCATAGATCATCCTCCACCCCGGATCGTCTGAAAAAAGCTTAACACGTCAAGGCAAAGATTTTAACCTTGACCAGGTGCCGTCTAGAGGGAGCCATTATACGAGCGCGCAGCCATGATAGGATCAACGGTGAAGAACCTTCCATGCATCATACTGTTCAAAACGTTCGTCGACGCCGACAGGCTTTAATGACAATGTTAGTCCTACGTGATGTACGACGACTGACTTCGCAAGCTACCATTGTGGATGCCTTCACAACGCAGTGCAGACGTTTCTATCAAGAAGTACAGACGTTTCTATCAAGAATTACCTGCCAGTGCAGAGGCCATTACTGAGGTTGGGCCTTCATGACCTGTCTGAGTGGAGTTAAGTTTAGTTAGTTTTACTTAATTTCAGATTTGATTCAGCGCTGAAAGTGTGACGCATAATAAAAAGAAATGTAGTTCTTAATAGGGTGAAGGCATTATACTGTGAACTGTCCAAAAATAATTTTTTTTCTCCAAATAGTTTTCAAAAATCGGATGGTAAGTGTGGCGTCACCGCCAGACACCACACTTGCTAGGTGGTAGCCTTTAAATCGGACGCGGTCCGTTAGAATACGCCGGACACGCGTGTCGCCACTATGAGTGAATGCAGACCGAGCGCCGCCACACGGCAGGTCTAGTCTAGAGAGACTCCCTAGCACTCGCCCCAGTTGTACAGCCGACTTTGCTAGCGATGGTTCACTGTCTATATACGCTCTCATTTGCACAGACTACAGTTTAGCATAGCCTTCAGCTACGTCATTTGCTACGACCTAGCAAGGCGCCATATTCTTCGAGAATGTATTCTGAACAGATAAAATTGTGAATCATGTACCGTCAAGAGCGACGTTCATCATTAATGGATTAAAGTTAAGTATCAAACTAATTACGTCCGCTTTCTGAATTCTAATTCCTTGTCATGTTCGAGACCTCACGTCAGTACTTCCCTCCTCACGCCAGCCTGCGTGAGCTAAAACGCGTGCATTTCGGCCTCCTCTAGCAACACGGTGTTGGCTCTTCTGCCAACAGAACAGTAAGTATTTCATGTCATCCGGAATGCCGTCTTGCAGCACAGGCACCAGCATTTGGCGAGCAGTACAGCCCTAACAAAAGCAGCCCTTAACACGGAATGGAGAGACCACGTCTGTCACAGCGAGAAGAATAATACAATTTCTGCTCTTTACCTATATAACCCTATTTTTCCTTGTTTAAATAGGTAAGTACCAATTTCGGTAATACAGTTCTCGACAAAATTAGGAGTACTATTGTAAAATGTGGTCTATGATACTAGCGGTCTCAGTGACCTAGACACTTCATGCGTTATCCAGTTAGAGCCCCTATAATGGGCGGTGTTTACTACTAGCATACTTTGTGGCCGTTTCCCTGTCTTGTAAACATACCGCTGCCGCAGCGACACACCGCGAACAGTCCTGTTTTAAGAACAGCTTTATTCAGTTTGTGTTCAGCAATGCTGTAACATGCCACATAGAGGCACATAACACTCTGACCGATTCAGAATAGTGGCTTTACTTTCAGCAGGTCATACACAGCAACATGTTGTTTGTCGCTTGCATGTCACTCAAGGTGGCGTGTCTAAGGTGTGGAGAAAGTACTGAGAGACGGTAAATGTGAACGATAGGCCTCGCAGTGGTCGTCCTCGTATAACAATACCAACGCAGGATCGTTTCCTCCTACTATCGGCTCGCAGGCGCCCAACATTAACTGCCAGAAATATTGGAAGTGACTTCTCCCGGGCAACGAGGATTCGCATCTTAGACGAAAGAGTGCGCAGAAGGTTGGATCATTGTGGTCTTCCTTCCAGAAGACCAATGAGAAGTCTTGGACTGAAACCACGACGGCGCAACAGAAGGACCTGGGCTCTTGCACATCAACATTGGACATTGCACAATGGAGTAAATTTATGTTTGCTGACGAGACTAAGACAGGTTTCCAACCGGACACTACACCTGTTAGGGTCTGGATAAACGATAGACGACACCAGGAACGCCGATACATGATAGAAGTCCATTCGTTTGCACGTGGAAGTGTCATGATCTGGACGGCAGTAATGATGGGACGGTGGGTACCTCTAATTTCCATCTACCACAATTTGATTGGTTCCCGATACCTCCAAGAGGGACAATAAACGATTGTAAGGCCCTGAAGACGTGAAATCGATGACAACTTCATCCTAGTTTATGGAAATGTAAGTCCGCACCGTACTCTAGCAGTGTCTCGGTATCTTCAAAGATGACGGTCTCATACATACCCTGCCTCGCAGAATGGAAGAACCCATGAACTTATCTGTGTGCTGGTAAGACATACTCACTACTAAAAACTGATAATCATCATCAAGAGATAAATTTCACTGTTTTTATTTTCAATGTGTACTCTTAGGAGCAACCCCATGAACCATAGACCTTGCCGTTGCTGGGGAGGCTAGCGTGCCTCAGCGATACAGATAGCCGTACCGTAGGTGCAACCACAACGGAGGGGTATCTGTTGAGAGGCCAGACAAACGTATGGTTCCTGAAGAGGAGCAGCAGCATTTTCAGTAGTTGCAGAGGCAACGGTCTGGATAATTGACTGATCTGGCCTTGTAACACTAACTAAAACGGCCTTGCTGTGCTGGTAATGCGAACGGCTGAAAGCAAGGGGAAACTACGGCCGTAATTTTTCCCGAGGGCATGCAGCTTTACTGTATGATTAAATGATGATGGCGTCCTCTTGGGTAAAATATTCCAGAGCTAAAATAGTCCCCCATTCGGATCTCCGGGCGGGGACTACTCAGGAGGACGTCGTTATCAGGAGAAAGAAAACTGTCGTTCTACGGATCGGAGCGTGGAATGTCAGATCCCTTAATTGGGCAGGTAGGTTAGGAAATTTAAAAAGGGAAATGGATAGGTTAAAGTTGGGTATAGTGGGAATTAGTGAAGTTCGGTGGCAGGAGGAAGAAGATTTTTGGTCAGGTGAATATAGGGTTATAAATATAAAATCAAATAGGGGAAATGCAGGAGTAGGTTTAATAGTGAATAAAACAATAGGAATGCGGGTAAGCTACTACAAACAGCACAGCGAACGCATTGTTGCGGCCAAGATAGACACGAAGTCCAACCCTACAACAGTAGTACAAGTCTATATGCCAACTACCTCTGCAGATGACGAAGAAATTGAAGAAATGCAAAATGAAATAAAAGAAATTATTCCGATGGTGAAGGGAGACGAAACTTTAATAGTCATGGGTGACTGGAATTCGGTATTAGGGAAAGGGAGAGAAGGAAACGTAGTATGTGAATAAGGATTGGGGGTAAGAAGTAATAGAGGAAGCAGCTCGGTGGATTTTTGCACAGAGCACAACATAGTCATACCTAAAACTTGGTTCAAGAATCTTAAAAGAAGGTTGCATACATGGAAGAAGCCTGGAGATACTGGCAGGTTTCAGATAGGTTATATAACGGTAAGACAGAGATTTAGGAAACAGGTTTTAAATTGTAAGACATTTCCAGGGGCAGATGTGGACTCTGACCACAATTTCTCGGTTATGAACTGTAGTTTAAAACTGAAGCAACTGCAAGAAGCTGGGAATTTAAGGAGATGGAACCTGTATAAACTGACTAAACCAGAGGTGGTAGAGAGTTTCAGGGAGAGCATAAGGGAACAATTGACAAGAATGGGAGAAAGAAATACAGTAGAAGAACAATGGGTAGCCTTGAGGTATGAAGTAGTGAGGGCAGCAGAGGATGAAGTAGGTAAAAAGATGAGGGTTAGTAGAAATTCTTGGATCACAGAAGATATATTGAATTTAACTGACGAAAGGAGAAAATATAAAAATGCAGTAAATGAAGCAGGCAAAAGGGAATATAAACGTCTCAAAAATGAGATCAACAGGAAGTGCAAAATGGCTAAGCAGGCATGGATAGAGGACAAATGTAAGAATGTAGAGGCTTATCTCACTAGAGGTAGGATAGATACTGCCTACAGGAAAATTAAACGGACCTTTGGTATAAAGAGAACCACTTGTATAAATATCAAGAGCTCAGATGGAAACCCAGTTCTAAGCAAAGAAGGGAAAGCAGAAAGGTGGAAGGAGTATATAGAGGGTCTATACAAGGGCGATGTACTTGAGGACAATACTATGGAAATAAAAGAGGACGTAGATGAAGATGAAATGAGAAATATGATACTGCGTGAAGATTTTGACGGAGCACTGAAAGGCCTGAGTCGAAACAAGGCCCTGGGAGTAGACAACATTCCAATAGAACTACTGACAGGCTTGGGAGAGCCAATCCTGAAAAAACTCTACCATCTGGTGAGCAAAATGTATGAGACAGGCGAGATACCCTCAGACTTCAAGAAGAATATAATAATTCCAATGCCAAAGAGAGAATGTGTTGACAGATGTGAAAATTACCGAACTATCAGTTTAATAAGTCACAGCTGCAAAATACTAACGCGAATTCTTTACAGACGAATGCAAAAACTGGTAGAAACCGACCTTCGGGAAGATCACTTTGGATTCCGTAGAAAAATGGGAAAACGTGAGGCAATACTGACGCTACGACTTATTTTAGAAGCTAGATTAAGAAAAGGCAAACCTACGTTTCTAGAATTTGTAGACTTAGAGAATGCTTTTGACAATATTGACTGGAATACTCTATTCAAATTCTGAAGGTGGCAGGGGTAAAATACAGGGAGCGAATGGCTATTTACAAATTGTACAGAAACCAGATGGCAGTTATAAAAGTCGAGGGGCATGAAAGGGAGGCAGTGGTAGGGAAAGGAGAGAGACAGGGTTATAGCCTCTCCCCGATGTTGTGCAATTTGTATACTGAGCAAGCAGTAAAGGAAACAAAAGAAAAATTTGGAGTAGGAATTAAAATCTATGGAGAAGAAATAAAAACGTTAAGGTTAGCCGATGACATTGTAATTCTGTCAGAGACAGCAAAGGACTTGGAAGAGCAGTTGAACGGAATGGAACGTGTCTTGAAAGGAGGATATAAGAGGAACATCAACAATAACAAAACGAGGATAATGGAATGAAGTCGAATTAAGTCGAGTGATGCTGAGGGAGTTAGATTAGGAAATGAGACACTTGAAGTAGTAAAGGAGTTTTGCTATTTGGGGAGCAAAATAACTAATGATGGTCGAAGTAGAGAGGATATAAAATGTAGACTGGCAATGGCAAGGAAAACGTTTCTGAAGAAGAGAAATTTATTAACATCGAGTGTAGATTTAAGTGTCAGGAAGTCGTTTCTGGAGTGTAGCCATGTATGGAAGCGAAACATGGACGTAAACTAGTTTGGACAAGATGAGAATAGAAGCTTTCGAAAAGTGGTGCTTCAGAAGAATGCTGAAGATTAGAAGGGTGGATAACATAACTAATGAGGAGGTTCTGAATAGGATTGGGGAGAAGAGGAGTTTGTGGCACAACTTGACTAGAATAAGGGATCGGTTGGTAGGACATGTTCTGAGGCATCAAGGGATCACCAATTTAGTATTGGAGGGCAGCGTGGTGGGTAAAAATCGTAGAGGGAGACCAAGATATGAATACACTAAGCAGATTCAGAAGGATGTATGTTGCAGTAGGTACTGGGAGATGAAGAGGCTTGCACAGGATAAAGTAGCGTGGAGAGCTGCATCAAACGAGTCGCCGGATTGAAGACCACAACAACAACAACGCTCTTAGGAGAACGAATTATGTTTATTTTGTTGATAAGGTATTGTACAAACCTCAGTAGCTGTACTGTAAGAAGTCATTGTCATAAACTCTTCGATCTTCTAAACTGTCGTTGAGGTGTGTAAATTAAGACCATAAATATTCATGTATATTTGGATAAAACGAGTTTTCTCAACGTCATAGATCAAACAATTACGTGCTTTGTTACACGTATGCCTAGACAGAATAGTTGAGAACACGGCCTTGTTTCACTCCTAGTCTGCAGAAAAATTTGGACTCTTCAGAAAGCCGCAGTCTACAATGCGTCAGCTCTTTGTTAATTACACAGGGTGAAGGCGCAGACTTGCGGAAATTAATCGCGTTGACTCCGAGAGCGGCCCAGCGCACTGGGGTAACAAGGCGAGCTAATTTGCGTCATTACGAAGAGTAAATGAGTCTGCGGTCTTCAGTAGCGTGGCTGAGTCTGCACTCTGGAAGGTGGACGTAGGTCTTCGTGGTTGAGGTGCCACCAAGGGAAATGGTAGAACACAAACACTCGCGGCCAGTGTTTATATCCTGGGTACCGTTTCTTAACGCTAAACTTCCTAAACAATATTAATTCGTACATAAAATTCACAGTGTAAAATCAAAAGTAAATTCCGGTTTATTTTTATATGTTCAGATACTCAGAAGACCTTCCAGCACTTTAGGGTACAATGTCTACAGAAATTTCATTTACACGGAAATAGGAAACCTGCTCCTAAGTTGATGATGGTCAGGAGCTAAGTTACAACATTGCTGCACTCCAAAATACCTAGGAGTGACACTGGAGGGGTCTTTTACTTTTAAGAGACACATGAATTGTAAGTTGAAAGTTTCCACCAGGAACAAACCGTTAAAAAAATTGGCCGGATCACAGTAGGGCGGTCAACCTGAAACCATCTCAACCTCTGTGCCTGCATTAGGCTACTCTCCAGCAGACTACACTTGTCCTGTTTGGCACAATTCATCACATGCCAAACAGGTAAACGTAGCTCTCAAAAACATCTGCAGAATTACAACAGGTTGTTTGAAATCAACTGCTGTCGAATGGATTCAACACCTTCTAGGAACAGCAACACCTTCCATTCGAAGAGAAACTGCAGCGAATAAGGAACGAAAGAAAGTGGAAGAAGAGCAAACCCATTCCATGTATGGGCAATAACCGCATTCACAGCGACTGAGGTCAAGGAAGTTTCCTTCGAACATCAAAGGTACTTTCTGCTGCTGCCGAAAACGCCAGTGTGCGACTTCCCTCCCCTCTGCTTGGAGAAATGTTGCTGAAACTCTGCTTCCAGGACATGATGCGGAATGGGTGACCGGGAAATCTTTGAATAGGAGTGGGTATATCAAATGTTAATCTGGTAAAATGGGTCTACATACAGAAAACAACATTAAATGATTGTGGAGAAGTCCATACTGTCAAGCACATGCTTCAGTGTCTACTGTATACAGCCTCCTGTATTGCAGAAGACCCCCATAAAGCGACAGAAAATCGACTGGAAGTGGCCAAACTTTGGTAAAAGACTATATGACATGTTAACTATGCGCCTACGTATGTTTCTGACACGACAATAAATAACTAAATTTATACTGACAAATACCATCACTAAAAGCAGAACACAGGCGTAATTGAGACACCGGTGGACCATGCAAAAGAATTATGGATCCACGGTAATTCGAGGGACAGTTCAGTTGTTTAATAATGACTTTCAGAAGAACTGTCTACTCTGAAAATGAGTCCTAAATGGTATGGAATACCTGCGGAGAAGAACTAGATAAAGAGAACGATTTCCCAACGATTTCAAAAACGTTCACAGTTCACTTCAACTGTCCAGCTTCACTAAGAAGCTACGGCGTTGACGTAGAGTATAATTCGACCAGAAAGTTGTCGTGAATATCTGAATGCACTAAAGAACTTAAGTCCCACCACATGCCATGGCTCGAGTAGGGCTATACAAAATCCCTTGCTCATGCCGTCAAATGTACTTTCGAACTACAGTTTCTGCATAATAAGTATTTTATGCACTGTAAGACATCTGTAACCCATTTTCCATCTTCCACGTCCAAGGCAGGTGGTATGGAATTCTTTCCGCATCAGTTTTTTTTAGCCCTTCGAGTACCAAAAGAGGCATCAATACACGTTTTTAAGGTATCATGCAGAACTGTCGTCTCACCAACACGCTTATATCAACAGTAACAGGTTGTGCACTGGGACCAAGTAATCACAAGATTCAAGTCTTCGATACAGAATTCACGTTACAGCTTATTTATTACTGAACTAGGAGATAGAAACAGAACATAACAATTCAAAATTAAGACGAAAGAATAGGCATCGGTACTACGTAAGTTATGGACCTTAGTGCTAAATGAAGAGAAAGCGGCAACTCTTCCGCAGTACCAGCTCCATAACGATAGCGAAGCTCTACAGTCTTCGGCAGCGGTAACTGACAACGGTTTACCGGCACTACCATTTTTGTCCTGTTACTGAAATCAAAAAATCCAACAATCCAAATTTAGAACTATTTCTGTTCGTCAATATGCTGAAATCCGAACAAGACTCACGTTAAAGGAAATAAGTCTTGCTACTGAGAAACCGAGTCTAAGAGCCGTTAGTCACTCCCTCCTACTCAGAAACTGACGTTACATTTCTCCAAACCTCAGTTAACAAATAAGTGTTGTGCACTTAAGTTAATTAATTAACCACTCTCATCAATTTTAAAAGACGATTGGCCCTAGATGGTCATTTTTAAGAAACCATTTTGTTTAACGAACATACAGGAATGATATTAATTTCCTATTATGAAATGAATTAAATACTCATAAGCTGTTCCTTCTACAGAATAGCTAACCGGTTAACTACTGGAATTATGACCGCTTGAATAAACCGTGACCAAGTCAACATATAGGCAGTCACTGTTAGAAGGCACAAAATCACTGTAAACCGACTGTTAATCACCACAATCACTTCCTATCAGACATTCCTTCTTCTTCATAAATACAGTTTGTGGACGTGCAGTACACTTAGCTAAAACGGAATCCCACAGACATAATTAAACTCTCGACCCGAATGTTTAATGGTAACGTGAAAGTCTTAGTCTTGAGAAACGTGGCAATGTTAGAATGAGATTGTAACACGATACATTAATTTTCAATAGAAAATGTAAATTCTGAGCAAATGAGCATAAACTCTGAGATATTTGGAAAGCTTTTATGTTTCGTTAAAATATGAGAAAACAGCATTACTATTGTTTGTGTCAAATCCAAAACTATATCTAATAAAATAGTCTGTGTAGATAAAATAATGATTCTGTGGGCTTACTGACTATATGTGGTTTCCAGAACTATTACACTTATAGGCTTACTGAAATCACTATTACTTATCTTGTGTAATCAGAAGTAATTTTAACATGTATATGTGCACTAACTTCTGTATAATGCTATGGTCATTTAACAGTTCCTCTGCGTATACACTTTTATAGAGCAAAACACAATAGCAGAAATATAACGTAAGCTACGTAGCCAGGTGTGCATCTGTCCTCGCTTTCATTAGATTGAAAGAACAGTAAGGTAATCACATTTCCTATGTTAGAAGTAATGCAGTAGAAAACACTGTTGCTATTAGATACTTTCAACGAAAAAGTAATTAATTTACTTGCTTTCTGACCCTGTAGTAAATGTGTGAAAATACTATCAGTCTAATAATACTGAGTAACTGTTATCATACCAAATGACTTAAGGCTTTTGGTATGAGCACCACTTGTGCAAAACATGGAAGCACACCACTTAGGATTAATTACAGTGAAGCTGCGCTAAAGGCGTCTTCGTTATTTCAGCTAATGAAGTTGATTGGAATCACACCCAGAATCACGTAGAATGGAAGATTAAGAACATAGTTTTCATGCAAAGACAAACACTAAACATCTTTACGCTTTACATTGTACATATAAGGAAAACAAATTGATCTTCACCCTGTTACAATATAACGTAAACAAAAGTTAGATCTTGTCTTTTCATTGTCGTGGTCGACGATGTGTGTGCTCAAGTTGTAGCTTCTCCTAACAATGGCTCCATGTAACAGTAATTGTGTATGATAAGCACATTATCCTCTTGGAGAATTATTACCTACATTCACAGTCCTCATGCTGTACGTGATACAGTAAATTTATTGAAGGCTGGCAGTTGGTGTTTAGAGGAGGCCACTTCCACAATGTATCCACTCTCATATTATTCTTGCCGCACGTTGCAGGACAGCCACAGTGTTACGATATCACATGGCACAGTACTTCTAACGATTATACTCGTACCGTTCTTAACCAAATTTACTTTATATGCAAAACAAAAGTCACAGAGTGCTGCTCAATCTCTCAATGATTTAATATGACTCACGTCATGTGATACGAGGCTTAGGACAAGTTACTTATTGCTCAGAGTTATGGCACGCACAACCTGGGTCACACTTCACTGCTGGCCAATTTCAGATTGTCTGTTTGCACTCTTCGGCACGCTAATTAACATTTCGCGCCGTCCACCAATATCATCACAGTCATGGTTCGCTTCTTTTAGTTGCCATAGGAAGGTAAGTAACACTCGCTATTATTGGGGTGGCAATCATATAAGTTTTCCAATTTACCTGCATTAACATCCGCCAAGCTGCGACTGCAGCAGTAACTCGCTGGGAGATACTTGCAAGAAATACAGCATACACATGGCAGCGTTTGTAACTAAACTGTTGGAGAACACCGTCCTGCAACTGGCTTGCATCAAGTCTCTTGTGTGGTTAATGTCTATGCACGACTTTCCACAGTGAAAAGCATTGTTTAACCAGACCATGTCGTGGTGGAAACATTGAGCATCAGACGTTATAAACATGTAGCACATGTTAATAATTTAAAGAATTTTTTTGAATCAGGTAGAGCATTGAAGGGAGTGATTGAGTTCTTACCGACATGTCGACAGTATCAAGATCTTCTGCGTGTGAGAGAAAATGTTGCATCTGACGTGCTCCGGTAAACTGTTCATAGTTAACCCACACTGTCATTGATGACGTTCAGTTAAGCAAACCTTTGGTTGTTGTTAATGAAGAGGGTGACATATTTCGTAAAGCATAATGTGCGCATCCCGTCAATTTGATTTTGCGTTTAACATTTTATTGTGTAAAGAGAATTTATTTATTCACGTACTATGTTCTTATTTTTCACTCTTTTAACAATTGTAATATATAACTGATGTGATGTTTCGGGGCAGTGTTAAGAATAGAATCAGTTGGCGGAACGAATACTGTTTCAAATGTCTGGATAATAATCCTAGATGAAGATAGCTAAATTCTTTTATTGATTACTAATATAAGCTCATTAATGATACGTCTTCAGACAAAAGAAAGTTATCACTTAAATCATTTTTTATCAGCCAGCTAGCATCCCACATTATCATAATCTGTTAACATGAATCATTATTATTGTCATATGCACAATAGAATATGTCGTCATGGTTATGTAATTTACTACGTTAGCCTTATGTGTCTCCAGTGCTTTATCCATACCCTGGATCTGGCCTCTATGAATCGTACAGCACAGAGGAAAATGTGTTGTGGCAGACCACCCTGGTAGGGGGGACGGAGAGGGGGGGGGGGGGCAGGTTAGGTTGGAAGACTGGTCCGCCAGTGAATGAGTGGCTTAAGCCACACCACATTTGGGATAGACCCAAGCCAGCTGGTTCAAAGCCAACACCATGCAATGGATTCCGTGGAATCACCTCTGAAAGCAGTCAAATGGTTGAAATGGCTCTGAGCACTATGGGACTTAACATCTGAGGTCATCAGTGCCCTAGAACTACTTAAACCTAACTAACCTAAGGACATCACACACATCCATGCCCGAGGCAGGATTCGAACCTGCAACCGTAGCAGTCGCGCGGTTCCGGACTGAAGCGCCTAGAACCGCTTGGCCACCGCGGCCGACTGAAAGCAGTCTTCAGAGGAGCCAGGCAACTACACCTTTCTACTGTCTCGCTACAAAAGCAAGAAAGCTGCCACTCACTGGGTGTTGGTTGACAACAGGCCATGACAGTCGCTTAAGCCACCCTTCCACAGGTGACCACTTGCCCATCTCCCCCTGCCGAGCTGGTCTGTTCCAATATGATTGCCTTTGTGTGTATGATTTTATAGCAGTCTGATCCAGAGTTCGGGAGTTTCAGTGTGCTCACCACTGACTGACAGGTCGGTGACCCACTCAGTGGTGCAAGGGAGGGGGGGGGGGTGAGGGAGTAGGGTGAGTAACAGCCGTAGGTAACACTAGGCTTGTGCCATTTAATCTGCATACTTGCTACAGTACAATGCTGTTACGTGTATTTATGCCTGCATAGTTAGTGACAGGCTAAGACGTAGGTCATGAGTTGACTATGGGATTTAGGAGTGCAGAAGAAGCCAAAAAGCAAATGGTGCGTGAAGAATGAAGGAAGAATGCAGTTTGTTCTTGTGCAGTGTAAGCGGCAAGACATCCTCATAGACGTCAACCACATCCTCAATTCTTTATCAATCTCTTCAGCTAGTTACATAGGTGTGGTTGTGTAACACGTAAACAACATAAAAGAAGGATACGAGTGACGACAGAAGAGGGGAAAATTAATGTTCTCACTGCTGCCGTGGTTGATCAGCATGTTAGTTTCAAAGCAATCACGTGATGAAGTAGCATTAGTCAGGCAAGTCTCCTACGCATTCTCCATCGACATAGTTCTATCCTTATCAAATCTGTCTCCACCAAGAGCTACCTGGAAGCCATTATGAGAATCATGTTCACTTTGGTACACGAGCATTAAGACGGGATACTCCAGATGTATCATGTATCATGTTTATCAGTCATGGCCAGGTAAACTGCAGAAACATGCACTACTAGTATGTTGACAGTCCTGTTGGCTTCATCAAGTGGAACGCCAGCGTTCATGGAGTGTAAACCCATAGTTCATGGAGTACTGCAGCATATCTTCACGACTTGTTTCCAAATCACGGGACTGGAAGCTCAGATCCTGTACCCTGGCTGACCCATTCTACGGCTTTGACGCCTACAGTTTTCTTTCTGTGGAAAGAGCTGAAAGACGCTGTCTACAAAGACGTGCTAACTACACCCGGTGATACGCAACTTCGTATTACTGCAGCCTGCTCGCAGATCTCAGCCGAAGTGGTAGCACGTGTGGTGCAGTCGTCCCATATCATACTGGAAGCGTGCATTGTCGCTGCCAATTGTCATTTTGAACACTACCTATGATGATTAATTGACTTCTTACTGATCAGAATGCACCTAACAATCAAATGCGCTTGTGTTTTTCTTTAGTATGTGCTACCAATAATATTAAACAAGTTTCGGTGTATTTCGTAAGCGTCTTGCAATATTATCCTGCAAGTAACAAACTGACATTTTAATTTACCCTACTTCTAGTTTGTTACGGTCAATAGGCACTGCTACGTTTAAAGCAGTATATATTTGCACAAGAAATGCAGTTTTTGCATATTATTATAATGTGACCGCACGTCAATGGCACTTTCCATTTGCTCAGTATTTGCGGTGCAAGTTTTAGGTGATACATCTTACATGACTGATATGAGTGGTGTGAGTCGTTTTACGGTGATGGTTGATTACGCTACGAAACAACTCGATATGTGAGTCTTTTCATCGAAATGAATCTCCGTGATACGGCTGTATCATATCTTCATGCTGGTCGCTGCTGCTGTCCATCTGAAGACGGTTGGATGCAGCCTGACATCGGTGATAAAGTAGTACCACCGTATGACCGCCGCACAGACTCCTTTAATGTGGATGTACAAACAGGCATGCCTCTCGAATCTCTCAGCCACTGGAAAGTCCCAAGGGACTGGGAAAAATGTCCAAATGACTATAATGTATACTCACGGTAAAAGAACGAACATGCAAAATTACAGACCGATATCCTGTACGTCTGTTTCCAACAGAATTATTGATCATATTCTGAGGTCTAATGTCATTAATTTACCTGAGAAAGTAAAGATTCTGTCCACTAATCAACATCGATTTGGAGAGCATAGATACTGTTTTCTCACATGATACTCCAGAAACCATGGCACGCCAACACACAGATATCATATAAATAGACTTCCGGCAAGTGTTTAACACAGTGACTCACTGCAAATCGTTGATAAAGGCCGAAACATACGGAATAGGGTCTCAGATGTGTGAGCAGCTCGGTGACGTTGTAAGTCATAAAAATCAGTCCGTTGTTATGGACTTCGTGTGTTAGCGGAGACAAAGGTAGCATCAAAAGTGTCCCAGGGAAACGTGATAAACTGTTCGTGTTCTCTATATACAAAATCGATATAACACATATGATGACCGGCAGTCTGTAAGTGTTTACTGATGAGCTTGCAGTGTAGTCTTTAAGTGACTATAACAGGATACATGATTACTTGGACAGAATTTCTGTTTGGTGTGATGAGTGGAAGCATGCGGGAAAGTGAGTAAAAATATAATTCAATGCAGATGACCACAAATAACATTCATATAATATTATAATACAATATTAGCGGTTTGCTGCTTGGTACAGTGTCGTTGATTAAATTTCTACGCAAACCGTTTCAAAGCGATATGAAATAGAACAAACACGTGAGGACGGTAGCAGAGATGGCGAATGGTCGATTTCAGTTGGATGGGAGAAAACTATTTGACACTTTACACGAGCAGCTGCTCATGAAATAGAGTCTGAAACAGAAAGAACGATGCACCACCAAGGAATTATGCGAATCGGACAGAAAAAGTGATGTAAACGTGCAGACATTCAAATGATTATAGTTTAAGGAAAGTTGTATCATTTATTCAAAAGGAAGAGTTTCACAAATTGAGCAAGTCAGTAAGGCGTTAGTCCATCTCTCCATTATGCAAGCAGTTCTTGGGTTTGGCTGTCAGTGATAGCGCTGTTGAACAACTTCCTGGGGGATTTCCTGCCAAATTCTGTCCAACTGGCGTATCAGATCGTCAATATTTCCACTTGGTAAAAGGGTCCTGCTGATAATGGTGCAAACGTTCCCATTGCCTTGCTTGCCAATAAGCCCAACAAAACGAGGCGTAGAATATTGTCGAGCTGCCGCTGTGCTGGAAGGGTGCCGAAGATGACAACCAAAGAGGTCCTGATGTGAAAATGAATGGCACCCCAGCTCCTGGTTGTCGGGCAGTATGACGGACGACAGCCAGTTTTGTATTCCACCGTTCTCCGGAGCGCCTCCACACGCATCTTCGTCCAGGAATCTCATTGACTGTAGTAGAATTGTTTTCAGTGAAGAGTCACTCTTCGAACTGAGCCCTGTTCACTAACGAAAGTGTGTCTGGAGATGCCTGGACAGTGGTGTGGTTCCAATCTGAGTGCCGCCTGTGGTGCGGCCCGGAAAAGAGGAATGGTGGTTCTGCGGTGCAATTTTTATTGCTAGCAGGACCCCTTTGGTTGTCATCGGCGACACATTCAGCAGAGCAGTATGTCGACGATATTCCATACGCCGTTTTGTTACCTTTCATGGCAAGCCATACTGCGTCTATATTTCAGCTAAATAATGCCCGCCCGCGTTCAGTTAGCGTTCTGCTCCTTTTCTTCGTGCTTGGCAAACACTACGTTGGCCAGCAGGGTCACGGGATCTCTGCGTAATGGAGAACGTCTGGAAGATTATGGTCAGGGCCGTGCATCCATCTCAAAATTTTGACGATCTAACGCGGCAGTTGGGCAGAATTTGTGACGATATCCTTCAGGAAGACTTACAACAATTCTGTCGATCAATGCTAAGCCACACAACTTCTCGCATAGGACCAGAAGTGAATCATTGCGTTGTTGATTTGTTCAGTTTTTGAAGCTCCTTCTCTAGAATGAATCATCCATTTTGTTTATTAAACTGTTATCATTTTTCTCTCTGAACATATTCGTCAAATTTACCGATTTCTGTGTCATTCGGATAATTCCTTCGAGGTGCGTCATTTTCTTTTTGCGTTAGAGTGTACAAACACACCGAAAAAGGACGCGGACATCGACCATGTCGCCTCGGACTTCATGGATCCCACTCCTGAAAAGTTTACTGAGAGAGGAGTGAAGCTTATTGTCTGTCTGCACAAGGATGGCAGCTCCAAATCCTTGAATAAAATTCGTCTGCAACTCTTCCAGATAGCTTTACCGAAGAATAATATCTTCAGTTTCACAGAAGTCAACAATCCCCCGGGGTCTACTTGCACTTTCAGATTTGGAAGAACAATGACTTGAAGCGACTGAAATGTAGGTGGTAGCCCACAGAAAACGGCCTGATCCCCAGTGTAAAGATCCAGCACCAGTGCCCCAGGAACTGCTCAACACGATGCCCTGCACGTGCAAGAAGGGATGCCAAGTAATTTGTCCCCGCTGAAAAGTGTCCATAAACTGCTCGTAAGGGGCTTTCATGCCGTAACTCTCTAACAGGAGAGGAGATCTTATTTGATTCGACCCCAACCGACGAGATAAGGTTGACGAAGATCTAAGAGGAAATCGATTTAGATCCCATGCCAGAGGAAAGTGTAGGACTGGACTGCGACGTTTACTCCATGGAACCACGTTCCCCTGAACGCAGAAAACCCTCAAGAAGTACATTTTAAACGAATGTAAATACATAACAGTAGTGCTTAAATAATGTTTGTAAAATAATTCTCCCTCATCATTTTCACATTGTAATCAATTTCATATATTTTTCTGCATTTTTAAACCAGTTAACAATCATAATCTTGGACTGGAATGGTAATTAATTAACATTAATACACTCAGCTATCTAGGTAGTTAGGTAGGTAACTGCCCTTCACTTTGAATATTTGAACTAATGTCGATGATTTGGGGTTGGAAAATAAATTGCCTTCACAAATGTGTCGTAGCTTCAGTTTAGTACTAAGATTACATGCACGCTTTTATTCGTATTTTTACAAAGGATTGAGTGAATTTTAAAAATTTATGAGTTCGCCTTACGCAGAATCTGCTGTTCTACAATTTTCATCCGAGTAAGTTTTCATTTTGAGTAGCCTTCTTTGAGGTACAGGTGTCGGAACATGAGCATAACTCACTTTTCTGCCAAACTAGTGAAAATTGCATTTTTAGGACGATAGACTGTGGCTAAACGGGTGAAGCGGTTTTAGCATTTAAATAGATAATTCCACGTGCAATTTTGTTGTCTGTAGAAGGTACCGTTTTCGAGTTAGTGAGAAACGGGGAAAAGTCCAACTGTTTCGTGGTTTTTCGGCCCTCAAAACCTCAGCACAAGCCAGAAACCGTCGCATTCCTTTAACTCTTTATTCTTCTTTGGAATGCTTAATGTCGATTAAAATTATTTCCAACTTTTGCATATTTATCGGTCAACCAAAGTCTAATTTGCTTAAACTATTTGCACACGTGACACCACCCGGCCGTTTGTGGTACATGACGGAGATGGTTGCGATGTAGTAGCGTCGTGTGTGGCCGACGTAAACATTGTGGACCCAGCATTAAGAAACAGCATTAAGAATGATGAATTGTTTTCAAAAACGATATGTAAAAACTCATCGTCAGTGCAGTGAGCTAGGTGATCAATAAACATAATAAACGTAGAAATCTTCTTACCGGTCTCTCAGATCTTCAACGCACTCACGGAATTGTCGTACTTAATTACGTTATAGCTGGAAATAGACGGTTGTGGGAAGGCGAGAAACTGAAGAGAATTGATAATTCTGGGAGAGGGAGAGACCAAATGAAACTTAACTGCTACTTGCTTTCTTAAACCTAGTATATATGATCACTCGTATTTGCCCTTTCTTTCACACTGTTCTTTGGGATGCTCCCCTTTTCTGTTGGAACAGCCCTTAAACATGCGTGAAGTTGCCTTACTTCCGGTCCACAACCGATTGGGTGGGTGGGGGGGGGGGGGGCGGGGGGGGTGGGGGGGGGGGGGGGGGAGGGCGTGAATGAGAGACAACCGGCAGTTTAAGACAATAGTTACTTGAATTAATATTGCCTGATATTATAAGCGCACAACGGATAGCTTGGGAGAGAATGAGGGAGTTCCAAACAGAAGAGCCGAACGTGAATTCACTTTTTCATATTTGCTGGTTATCAAAGGGACTGTGGTTGCACATGCTAATGTGTGACCCAGTGATCATCTTATCTTTAACTAGTCGGCTTGTGCTGACGGCTCCTACTCATTCTACTGATTTGCAGTGTATATTTGTCTGCATGTTAAAGATTCTTCTATTCAACATTTACGTATTTATTAACTAAATGAATTGAATAATATAACATCGTCATCGAAATTCACCACGTGTAAGACATATATTAACATCACAACGATTTAGACAAACCTTTCACTACGATTCAGACAAAACTTTCATTGACAAACAATACAATTAAGGTAAGGACTCATTATCACTATCAGTGCATACTGCTTGAATACGTGAGGGAGTGGTTGGGACTGCGTTTCGTCAATTTGCCACAACCCGAAATTCGTTAGTCTACTGTGCATTCATTCAAAACGGCACACACAATAACAAACGGTTCTAATTGCTCTGAGCACTATAGGACTTAACATCTGAGGTCATCAGTCCCCTAGAACTACTTAAACCTAACCAACCTAAGGACATCACACACATCCATGCCCGATGTAGGATTCGAATCTGCGACCGTAGCGGTCGCACGGTTCCAGACTGAAGTGCGTACATCCGCTCGGCCACACCGCCCGGCAATACAATAAGACAGGAATGTAATAAGATAGCGTGTTATGATGACGACGAACGAGTCGTCGCCGTTGTTGACTGGTAGGCAGGGCTAAATAGAAACATATAAATCACAGTAAATTTGTCAGTATCATCGATAAGGTGCTGGCTGCATGGTCGGGATTTGCAACGACTAAAATTATTAGAAGTCGTTGGTAAATATTGTGTACATTGTACTTAACTGGTTGTACAGGATTCTTCTTGGCTGCATACATATAACTATAAACAGATAGCTCACTTAGGCCATACGTTACTAAGCGCATTGGTAGAGGTTGCTTCCTATCAGCTGAAGTCTATGCAACTTTAATCCTTGACGTCCCGAGCAAGAGTGGACGAAAGCTCGCTAGAAACTTGATACAAGCCGCGGAGCGGCGCTCGCGGCGCCGGTCGCGATTCGCGGATACTAATAAGGCCAGCGGTCGATAACTGCAACCCCTATCAACTGTGGTATCGAACGTAGCTACCACAGAGTGCTGGGGAGAGAGCAGAAGTTCACTACTCGCTTTCAGATATTTAACAGACACGAGGTTACCTCTTGCGTACAAGAAAACGTTTCACTTTCTAAACTTCTTTCGTCGGTGCGCGCCTAGCTTACTGTGCTCGCTTATTGCGCCGATGACCACGTGGTCCTGGTCAAACACATCACCCGGTATTCTGTTTGCAAAATCGACCTGACGCTGGTGGGGAAAAGGCCGTGAAGCGGCAAAAATAACTGAATCGATTTTGTTCAGCATCTGACTTTATCGGCGGTGCGCAACACTCGATTTACGAGCGGCACTGTGCACGTGGTACAGTTATCAGATATTCAAATACCTTCGTCCTGAATTTGGAGACAGACGTACTGACAGTACGTATGCTCTCTTACACTCTGGCCCTTCTACTGCCGAATTCGTGGGCAACTAACGTTTTTACTGGGCTTCGATGGAGGTGGTGAACGTGACAAGAAACTGTCTTGACCAACCCATCTCCAAGCTTTTTTTAGTCAATCGACTGTCTCTGGTCACTACCTGTTAGTGTACTCTCTGCTGTCATCAGAGTGGAAGAAACTAAGTTAGTATTATACTGTAAAGCTTCTCTGCTACGAAAAATCGTCTGCTTCACAATTAAAGTTGACTACGCTCACAGGTATGAGGGGAAGGACATTGGATGTCTGAACACAAATAGCGATTCAATACTAACCTAATAATAACAATTTAAATCTGTACAACATATTTACAATGGCAGCCCAACAAACGTGCTCTTGTTCGAACACTGACGTAAGCATCGATAATCCTAGCCAAGAGTTCTTCATCAGCCACAATCGTCACATCACACACGAGACTTTTCACATGGCACACAATAAGATTGCGTGTTGCTCGAATGTACTAAATATGAGCTGAACCAATTTATTACATGGCACAAACATCAATTAGTAGATTCTCGACTTTCTGAATTATGTCATAAAATGTTTGACTTCGTAAATCTCGACTCAGTCGTTCCCGTATCGGGCTGCTTCAACTGAAATTGACAAATCTACCCATAGCCCGTGAAAGTTGTCTCCTCCTAACGGAAATATACTGCATCAGCTTATGTTGAGGAAGGAAAGCCGCCAAGGAGTAACAATCTTCGATATTCTCTAGCACTCCGCTGTCGAAGGTTTATACCTGCTAACGAATTCTATGAAATTTTTGCTGTCTGTAGGATTTCCTTCCTCTGTTAGATGAAGTACACATATGCAGACCGACTGCAATCAATCATTACGTGGAAGCGCAAAGATAACTTGCATAAGCTTCTGTTGAAGGTCAGCTTGCACTCGTTTCACTAAGCATGGACTCGCTTAATATCTGAAGTAGTGCTGGAGGGAGTATGACATCATGAATCCCGTGGGGCTGTCCAGAAATCCGTAAGAGTACGAGGTGGCGGAGATCTCTTCTGGACAGCACGTTGCAGGCATCCCATATATGCTCAATATTGTTCATGTCTGGGGAGTTTGGTTGGCAGCAGAAGTGTTTAAACTCAGAAGATCGTTCCAGAAGCCACTCTGTAGCATTTCTGGACGTGTGGGGTCTCGCACGGATCTGCTGCAACTGCCCAAATCCGTCGGAATGCGCAATGGACATGAATGGATGCAGGTGATCACATAGGACGCTTCCGTACGTGTAACCATTCAGAATACTATTTACACACATCAGGGGTTCCTTATCACTCGAACCACTCACGCCGCACACCTTTACAGAGCACCCATCAGCTTGAACAGTCCCCCGCCTACATGCAGGGTTCATGAATTCATGAGGTTGCTTCCGTAACCGTAAACGTCCATACACTTGATATAATTTGAAACGAGACTCGTCCGACCAGGCAACATGTTTCCTGTCAACAACAGTCCAATGTCCATGTTGACAGACCCAGACGAGGCGTAAAGCTTTGTGTCGTTGCGTCATCAAGGGTACACGTGTCGGTCTTCAGCTCCCACAGCCCATTTCTATGATATTTCGTTGAAT
Organism: Schistocerca serialis cubense; assembly: GCF_023864345.2. NCBI lineage: Eukaryota > Metazoa > Arthropoda > Insecta > Orthoptera > Acrididae > Schistocerca > Schistocerca serialis. The sequence goes on along the minus strand of NC_064638.1, from coordinate 195,158,104 downwards.
GGTTCACACGTTGACACTTGTTAATGGCCCAGCATTGACATCTGCCACAATTTGCGAAACATTTGTACTTCTGTCACGTTGAACGATTCTCTTCAGTCTTGCACGATCTTTTTCCGGCCGCAGCAATGTCGGAGATTTGATGTTTCATCGGATTCCTGATATTCACGGCACACTGTTGAAATGGTCGTATGGGAAAATCCCCACTTCATCGCTGCTTCAGAGATACTGTGTCCCATCGCTCATACGCCGCTTACAGCAGCTCCTTCAAATTCACTGATATCTTCATAACCTGCCGTTGTAGCAGCAGTAACCGATCTAACAACTGTGCCAGATACTTGCTGTTTTATGTGGGCATAACCGACCATAGCGCCGTATCCTTCCTGTCTGTATATCTCTGCATTTGAATACTCATGCCTCTACCTGTTTCTTTGGTACTTCAGTGTAGTACTTAGCCAAAACAGTGCGTCAGACGGACATCTGGGATGCTAGTCCGCCCCGGCAGCTGAGTGATTGCTGCGATGTTATCGCACTGGCAACAACATGCCATCTCTGTGGTGCGCTGGTATCGATGGACTTCGATCACACCCTTGACACGGTGAGTCACGCTTATCTCATGGAAGTGATGACGCAAATGAGGTTTCCAGAAGGTTTTGTCACCATCTTTATGAGACTACTCCACGGCGCCTCACCCAGTGTGCTCATCAATGGACGCATCGTGGATCCCATCACCATCTCACGATCGATCAGACAACGGTGCCCGCTGTCGACGATACTGTATGCCATCGCTGTCGAGCGGCTGCTCTGCGGGCTCCGGAATCGACTCCAAGGAATGACGATAAGGCACAACAGGTTTATGTGCGGAATCTACGCGGATGACCTAGTGTCGGGGGACGAAGCAAGAGCGGCCTTGCATTGGATTAATTTGTATGTTATGTCTACGGGAAGTATTATGAACATGGCAGAGTCGGGAGCGATGAACAACAAACAGATTGGGTGACGACTCCCGACAGGAAGTGTAGCACCATTACAGCCGATAAAGAAGATGAAATGCCTAGGAATTGTCTTCACTACAGACATTCGACACACGGCGGCACTGAACTACAGACATCTTCTGCAAACAATTCGTGTGAGTGTCCGAAGTCACTGGTTAAGGGCTGTGGACACGATACAACTGGCCACCTTCGCCAACGCATCCCCCACCTGGCACAAGTTCTTGCTACGCCGGTGGTGATGGCTCTCCGAATCCTCGCGGCATTAGGATATTTTGTGAGCACAGGTCTGTTTTTTTTTTTAGGTCGGTTACGAAACCCTCACCCTTCCTCATAGTCGTGGAGGTCTGGGACTAGTCCGCGCCCGCGACCGAACAGTGGCTATTTATGTAACCACAATGATAAAGATGTGGACAAGACACCGGACAAGTCTGACGCGCACCTTGACAGACGAACTACAGTAGCTACAACTTCTCGTTTGGCACCGGTGGAGGTGGTTCACATCTCACCATCGCTTGCCCACATGCGAACCTATTTTTTGGAACACAGTTATTTTCATATGGAACTACCGACTACCAGGATGGCAACGGCATCTTGACTCGACGACGGTCGGTTAAAGCCGTCGAACGCCGACAACCAACAGTTACAAGGCCAGCGGTGTGGAGTACAGTGCACCACCCACACCTTGATACAGGAACGCGCGCACTGTGGTATCACGTGGTAAATGGGAAATACGTGACTCGTTTCAGCCTGCATGCAATTTATATGGTGGATGAGCGACTGTGTCCACAATACAATGTTATAGACACAAGTGGATGAGCGACTGTGTCCACAATACAATGTTATAGACACAAAGGAACATCGCCTGATATGCGGGCCATCGGTGGGCGTGTGGTGTTTTGGCCCTAAAAATGATCGCCTTCCTCCTCCGGGTGGTGCCACAAGCAATAGAACCACGGATACTACTTCTCCCAGATATGACCTATTATCCCCGAACGAAGAGAAACGCAGTGACCTGGGTTCGGAACTGACTGTGCTTTACCTTCTCCGAGACGGCAGTAAGAATGTACTCGACTTACTACAAGAGCATCACTCACAGATTAAGAGACATCCGAGATATCGAACACATTACGGTAATTTTTTAGGGAGTGCCTTGCTTGATCCCCCATCCAGTTGAGGTGTACTGGGTAAGAGAATATAATTATTGCCTGTAAGTATTCAGAACAAGAAAGGACCAGGACAGTGGAGAGGATCCACCACCATACGTGAAGACGTACCCGGAACCAACGAGAGGTACAACGGGATTAGCGAGAAACACGCTCAAAGATGAGGGATATGGTCCGTTATTGTTTTGTACTGATAGAAGCAGTTTATGCTTTTTATTGTTACACCGTTACGTAAAAAAAAATGTCCTCTTATTTACATTTTCCAGAAATATATTATTTTATAAAGGACATCGTCTTATATAAAAAAATGATTGAAGCAGTTTATGTTTGTTGTTGTTATACCATTATGTAAGTGAAAAGTCCTATTATATCAAAAAAAGATTATTTAGCTGTCAGAGAAAAAAAAGTGGTCAGCGGCACGGAATGTCATGCAAAGGCTGGGTCGGAGATTATCTCTGCTCAGGCATTGGGTGTTGTGTTATCAACATCCTCTCATCCCCATCGAGACGCCAGTCACCGATATGCCGTCAACTGAAAATACTTCCACCAGGCGAACCGTCTACCGGTCGAGAGGCTCTACCTACACGACATTTCATCTCATTTTCATGTGGGATGCTACGGGCAAAAATATGCAACGTTTTTGGATCTTTAGGCGATTGTAGGAAAAGTGAGTGTGTTTGTCGAAGGATTTCAGACTTTTCATGTTCTTCCTTTGCCTGTACAGTCCATCGCAGAAGACGCAGTGTAAAATAATAATCCTCTTATGAAACCCCTTCCTTACATCAACGAAACTACCTGCTGTCTGATGTGTAAGGGAATTACGGCGATTTCTACGGCGCTCGGAATTGTGTTGCTTATACACTCTTATTCGTGATTAATTGATTTGTTTGTCGCCCCAGTGCAAAAGAAAATATAGACCCAGGATCTGGTACATACACTGTACCAGACACTTTATACTGCATGATAAATAAATCACAGCTCTAATCGTAAAGAATGTATGTTTGTACGATCGACGAATCGACCTGCTTCTGTATGATATAGAACGATCTATAGGTGTGTACTATCCTTTTACATCTAACAAAAAAAAGCGGATAAACTGAAGTTTCAAATCGAGAGGTGCGATATGAGACATGGGGAAAACCTGTGAAGTTAAATAGCAACATTGTATTCATTTTGGGATGTGTCGTCTTGTTTGCACTCATAAGTTCTTTCCTTTGAAAGTTTTCTTTGTGTTGTTTACTGCATTCTTAATGTTAAGACTGAATACTGTGGGGGAGAGGATGCAGCCATAGCATGACTCACATCGCAACTATGTACACTTTCCTCTTCTTCTGCTCTTAAAACTCAAGTAGACGTTTGGTTTCTGCATAAGTTCTAGATAACTTTAAAATATCTGTGTTTCGTACGTAACTCCTCCAAAGAGTTTCTTTAAGCCGACGATGTTCAAATGGTTCAAATGGCTCCAATCACTATGGGACTTAACATTAGAGGTCATCAGTCATCAGTCCCCTAGACTTAGAACTACTTAAACCTAACTAACCTAAGGACATCGCACACACCCATGCCCGAGGCAGGATTCGAACCTGCGACCGTAGCAGCAGCGCTGTTCCAGACTGAAGTGCCTACAACCGCTCGGCCGAAGCGGCCGGCGTCGTCGATGTAAATAGCGTCAAAAGTGATGTCGTTATGCAGTTACACGACTGAACAGAGTTACAGGATAAAGCATTAAGCCACATGTGCGCATTTAAATGGGTGCATAATGTGCTACGAAGGTGTAGCAAGGCAAGGGTGTGCCTGTTAAAGCATTTTTATGTTCAAAGCAAGATTTATGTTAATTTTACCTGTAGTTTAATGTGTTACGATGAGGATGCTGCTATATGTGTTTGAGCGTCCGTACGGAAACAACTAAGAAAAGTGTTGCTAAGAGAAATCGACAAAAATTTCAGCATGAAATGAAATTTACCACCCCCCCTCCCTCTCTCCCTCTCCCTCCTTCTCTATCTCTCTCTCTCTCTCTCTCTCTCTCTCTTTCTCTCTCTCTCTGTCCTCTCTCTCTCTCTCTCTGTCTCGCACACACACGTAGACACACACACATACACATACACACACAGAGAGACAGAGAGCAGGGATATGAAAACCAGAATGAAACGAGTTGCCACAGACGTTTGTAGGCCTGAGTTTAGCTTCCCAAAGCATGGGCAAAGTAAAAAACAAAATGGAGACAGCGAGAGAGGAAAAAATTATGACAGAGCTGAGAGAGAGACTGGAACGGATTAGATTACGAAGAAAAAAACGACTGCCGCCCAAGTGCTCGCGATAATTTGTGGACAAATATGATTAACGCCGGCAGATTCCAAAATTGGAGTTGGACTGCGACGGTAGGGACGTGAGACGGGGCCGCAAAATTCCTCAAACCGTAATTATGAGTCGCAGCCAGAAATTCAGCGGAAAGCAGTGGCAGGCCACCAACGGGAGGCGTGGTTGGGCGGTGGGGGGGGGGGGGGGGGGGGAGCGCGGAAGGAAGCACAGTGGAGCGGAGGAGAGGAAAGGGAGCGGGAGGAAAAACGCCGGCGGCCGCGGAGAATTGGTTTTGAGGCTCACCTCCGGGTGGCGAAATCAGAGTCGTTTCGTGAGAAAGGGGGAGCGGTTGGAGGGGGGCGGCTTTGTGTAGCCGCTGGATTGTCGCAGTTGGTTGAAAGGCGACCGGGCGAAAGGCTGCGCCATTGTAACTGCTATGCTGGGCCTGTCACAACTGCGGCTCTGGCCGTGACGTCGCGTGAATGCCTTTCTTCGAATAATTTTTATTTCCGAGACACAAATTCAAATTTCGTCAACCTGTAACAGTGCAGAACTGATCTCGTGCGTGGTTTGGTAGACTAAAACAACAAGTAAGGCGACCACATCCTACGAGAATTCAGATGTCACTTCACGCATTTATTAAGGTGGAGATTATATTCATTGTTTGTAAATGAACATTTATGTTACCTTCTGGACTCTCTGCGTTATTGTTGCAGCTATCTGTTTATAAATGTATCGCAAATAAAAGAAATTGTCCCTGAGTGTTATAAACTGATCTCATGATCACATGCAAGGCACATGTTTTGTAGCTTTGTTGCTGTCAAGTGCTGTTCACGTGACCAAAGCGTGCAATGCTTGTGGACTCGCCCTGGCGACAGGATACCATAGAGGTGTCAGAGAATGAATTGGGAAATCGCAGTGAAATGAAGACAACGAATGGCCTGTATGTGCCTATAAAGTTATTGTTATAATTAACCTTTGTGAAAGAAGGTCAAGGATTCCAGAACGAATTTCCACTCTGTAATGTAATGTGCACCGATTTGAAACTTCCTGGTACAGTAAATCTGTATACTTGACTCGGACGCCAAAGTGGGACCTTAGCCTCCCACGAGCAACTGTTTTATCAACTACAGTCAATCCCACAGTGTGTGGCTCAGCCATGTCTTGACAATATCCTTTCATCGAGGAGTTCTAGTTTCGTAAGTTTAGTAGGAGAGCTTCTGTGAAGTTTACATAATAGGAGATGAGGTACTAGAGGAAATAAAGTTATGAGGACGGATCGTGTGTCGTGGTCCGGAAGCTCATTTGGTAAAACACTTCCCAGCCAAATGCAAAGGCCATGGGTTTGAAACGTAGGATATCTACTAGCAGTATATCAAATTGACCAGCATGAAGTCTAGGTTTGCAAATAAATATTTCACTGCTTAAAAGTGAAAAGAATAAATTAGAAAAAAATTAATAAGTGGCTTCAGGGGAAATTACATAACGGATCTTTGTCCGAATTTTCGTAGCCAAACAAAAAAAAAAAAAAAAGCGTAGATATGGACCACATTGAGATCTAGTTTAGAAAAGAACTAAATGCGCGAATGTAATCAGCGTAGTTAACAAAAAATAATTATTAAAATAAGGCAAAACTTGAAATATTTCACGACTAGCTGCTCGTTTCAAGCGTCAAAAAGTTCATCTCTCCGAGACCGAGGAATTTTGCCCATAAAACGTTGCATGGGTGTGATATTTAACTCTCAATGAGACTTCCTTCCATTCCGTTACTAAATTTAGGACGTTCCTAGAACACACGGCAATAGGACAGTAAATAAGGTGTCAAAAAGGTCATGTTTTCAACGCCTGGCTTTAACGTGTATAAAAAATTCCTTGGTTTGATAATTAACAGTCAAAAAGCTTCCTTCGAATAAAATACTGGACTTTTGACATTTCGAGAGCAAAAGACCTTGGGAATTGGTAAAATCCACACTGGTTAAAAGAATTCCGTGAGAAACAAAATGTTAGCAAAAGGCTCATAAAGATGTGTACTAACACGCCAGATGACGAGAATCATGCAGGAATGTCCACATTAAAACTTCAAATACAGGACCTGTTTTCCCAACACAGAAATGTGAACCCTAAAAGGTCCATAGCTGTCAATGTTAACTTCTAAAGGTTACATTTGGAAAGATAGGTATATGACACTGGAGTAACTACAGTAGAAAGAAGGAAATAGGATGGGAGGAGACAAGTACTGAGAAGGGATTTATAAATAGAATATTTTAATTATTGCGTCGGTATGAAAAAGATCTTTTCCGTCTCACTCGGTATTTTATGAAGAAGATGAGGTCTCAACTAGTCACAAGAAACAATATTTCCCATGACTTCAATGGGAAACAACAGTGCTCCTAGAAAGTGGCTACTTTAGTTATAAAGGTGAACCCAACATTGGCAGTCATGATACGTATTACAATGTCAAGAGGTAGGATCATGGGGCTCATGAAACTAAACATAATTTTTGTTTTCAAATACAAAAAGTACATTTCTGAATTTTAAAGTACTGTCTGATGACGATGTTACTCAACTGTTTTCAAGAAAATGAAACCTCGTTTTGTTTGCCTTTTAATTCAGTTAGGATTATGTAACATAGCAAAATCCTAATTTTCCAACTGGTGTGAATTTTGATGTAGCAACTTCTATAACTGGCGCTCCTTTAGGTGGTATTGGGAATAAGAGTATGTGCACTTAGCAAAACCATACAGAAGTTTTCCACTTCAAATTTTTTCAAGTCCTATAAAGGATTTCACCAAAAATATCGGACAGGAGAAATAATTCATAGACACTAAAGTAGACTGACTCCTTCTGATATTTATTGACATTTAGTGTTCACCTCTGGTCATAGAAAGGCGAACTGATAAGAAATATTGTACGAGTAAGTGACATTTAAGACCACAAGAATTATAATTTTACGGAGAAAAAAGCATTCGTTCTTTACAACAAAAGCATACCAGTGCCTTTCCATTCACACAGATTACTTCACTTCAAATAACTAGCTTTTGAAATTTTTTACGATCTAATACAGTTACCCAAAGAGCCCCTTAAGTACACAAGAATCTTCCATTAGACTGAGAGTATTAATAAAAAGAAATGTACTTTATCAACAGTGGATGGAAACGTAGATCTTTGAAGCTGAAGGTTAAAACTCTGGGTTTACTATAAAAATAAGGCTATAGTGTAAAAAGAAATGTAATTAAGTGCCGTAGTCAACGTTATCTTTTTTTTTTTTTTCATGTGTCACTACAGGTAGACCATGAGCTATGGATAGTGTAGTATACTTTACATTTCACTTTACCGTGGAGCTGAACATCACCTTGTTTCACTTGCAGTAATCTAGATTCTGCACGGACTAATCACGTTGTGGTGATCTTTCTGTACCTACATCATATATTTTGTCCTCGCTTATATCCAAAGTCGTTATATCGTTATCTTATACTTCCTACTTGTAACTGTATTCTTGTTTTACCAAACCCTTTTAGGGTTTCACTGAATTTTCTTTGTCACCACTGACATATTATTCCCTTGGTTTCGAGATTTTAACGTATTCCTTTTGTAACGGTTGTTGAGAGTCCATAGTTATACATAGACCTTGGACTGTGCGTTATGTTATATTCTATCTAACAGGGTTTCTTGCACAGGCGACTTCCTATAATGTGTCCACCACTGTAAGTGTATATCGAAGTGGTCTATAATGCACCATTTAGTCGTCAACTAGGTTTCTGTTCCCCAGGCATATTGTCAGTAAATGTTACTGTGCAATTATTTTGTCTTCTATCAGACGTTCTACATAGACAGGATTTTGAAAAAAAGACTTAGGCTGAAGTTTAAACGACATGTTGTATTTTTTTCAACTTATTGTTTTACTCCGTACGGTTACATGAACTCTTTCTCTTTCTAAAAAATATTCTAGCTTTCACTTGCTACAAGACCTTTATAACTGAATGTCAGTTATACATTAATATTTTAGCTTTCATTTGCTACAAAATCTTTATAACTGAATATCAGTTACAGATTAATATTTTACTTATTATATGGGTCAGATGCACCTGACGAAACGTATTGTAAGTACTGGATTTAACTTTGACATGCTAACGCTTCTTTGTCCACCATTCACCTAATGGACATATGGAGCACATTTGTAGAGCTAATTGGATACTTGCCATTAACCTTTACTGAGGTATGCTTAATAACAATTCACTCTTTGTATTATATTTATAACATTGTATGCCAGTTTCAGTAATATAATACTTTATACCTTGTGTACACTGTTCACAAATCAAATAATGGAAACTCTCTTATACCGAAACTGGTCATTGTAAATAAAGGTTTTACAAATGCGATCTTGGGTGAAAAGTTGTCTTTGAATAATTTACTCCCATGTGATAACTTACAGAAAACTATATTTCTACTTAGTAATAAATTTTTGATGATATATTGTTTGGACTCTGTTACTCACTCCAATTGCCATCTAGTGGCAGCTTCAAACTGGACAGGTCAGATTGTTCAGTATAGTCTGCTCCCTGTCGGAACAATTTGCAACTTACGTGCAGAAGTGGATCGCCCAGGTCCCTTGTGCCCGCAGGTGGGATTAGCCGTTGAAACGGCCGATCATGTAGCTGTGAGACCCCGTAGCGGACGGGCGTGTGTGTCTTCTAGCTAAGCCAGGAGCCGCAGTTGGCGCGCTGCCTGTGCAAGTTGTAACGTTTAATGTAATAAACACTTATACCATACAACTTGTTCCGTCTAGTTGTTGTGAGTGGAAACAAGGGGAGTACAGTAAGTCCTCTCGCACTATACACTCACACTCAAATGTGCCACCAGGGATGAAGAGCCCGCTCGCACATATATCGTCATCGTTGTGTTAATACATGTAATTAACATGTAACTAAAATGAAATTTTGTGCTTTTATATTAAGTTTGGGAACTTTGAAATAATACGTGTCACATTTATGAACGTAAGTGTCACTTAAGAACAACCCCATGAAATATGGCTTTTCGCTGACGCAGTGCAGGTGGGCTATGAACAAAGCAAAACTACATCGATACTCCGTAGTCCACCTTAAGGTGCGTGGCGGAGGGTACCAAGTACCACTAACATTTCCTCTCCTTTTCCATTCGCAAATAGAACGAGGTCAGAACGGGTGTCTATATGGCTCTGTTGGAATCCTAATTTCTTGTATCTTCGTGATGCTTGCGCGCAACATATGTTGGAGGCAACAGAATCGTTCTGCGGTGAGCTTCAGGTGCCGGTTCTCTGTCTTTTCACAAAGCTGGTCCTGGGAAAGAACGTTTTCTCTGCAGGGGCTCCCGTTTGAGATGCCGAACCATCTCAATAACACTTGCGTGTTGTTCGAACTACCAGCAACAAATACAGCAGGCCACCTCTGAATTGCTTTGAAGTCTTCCTTTAATCCGACCCTGTGCGGATCCCAAATCCTAAAGCAGTACTCATGAATAGCTCGTACTAGCTTTCTGTGTGCGGTCCTCTTCAGAGAAGAACCATACTTTCCTACAAATCTCCCAAAAAACCGAAATCGATCATTCGCCTTTCCTGCCACAATACGCACGTACTCGTTCCATTTCATATCGTTTTGCATTGTTACGACAGATTTTTAAACAACATGATTGTGTCAGGCAGGACTCTACTATTGCTGTATCTGAATATTACAGGTCAGTTTTTCCTATTCCTTCGCGTAAACTTAGATTTTTCTAGATTTAGGGCTGGTTGTCATTCATCACAATGACTATAAATTTAGTCTGAGAAATCTTGTATGATCCTACAGACACCTCTCCATACATCACAGCATTATCAGAGAAAACCGCGGGTTGCTTCCCACCCTGTCTACCAAATCATTTACGAAAATACAGAGTAATAGTGGTCCTGTCACAATCTCCTGGGACACTCCTGACAATACCATTGTCTCTATTGAACTATCGCCGTCGAGGTCAACATACTGGGTTCTATAACTTAAGAAGTCTGTAAGCCACTCACATATTTGGGAACAGATTCCATATGCTCGTATCTTCTTTAACACTTGTGTTGGGGCACATTGTCAAATGTTTCCCGGAAATGTAGAAATATGGAATCCATCTGCTGCCTTCATCCATACTTCGCAGTATAATATGTGAGAAAAGGACAAGCTGAGTTTCCCATGGACGATGCTTTCTAAAACTATGCTGATTTGTAGAATACGTTCAGAGACACTGCAGGATAATGATCCGTAATTTTGAGGGTCCATTCTTTTGCCGTTTTTAGACAAAGAAGTTAGCTGCGCTTTTTTCCAGTTGCTTGCGACTGTTCGCTGGGCTAAAAATTTACGATAAATACAAGCTAAGTAAGAGGGCCATTTCGTAACGTACTCTTTGAAACAGCGTACTGGAATTCCATCCGGAAGTGATGACTCGTTTGTTTACAGCTCATTTAGTTGTTTCTCTGCAGCAGGGATGCTTATCAGTGAGTCATCCGTAGAGGATTCGATGGTCCAGCGAAGGTATGTTTGTGTGGTTCTCCTAAGTGAACTACTTCTTGAAAATGAAATCTGAAACTTCGGCTTTCGTTTTGCTGTCTTCACTGACACATCAGTTTGGTCAACAAGTTATTGGATGGAACCCTTAGACCAATTCAGCGACTTTGCACAGGACCAGAATTTTCCCGGGTTCTCTGCCAGATCTTTTCTTAAGGTATGATGGTGGTAGTGGCTGTATGCTTCATTCATAGATCTTTTCACAGACCTACTACTCCCTATTAACCTTGCTTGTCGTCATTTGCGCGTTATCTTATGAACCGAGAGCACAACAACCTCTGTTTCCTCAGCATTTTCCGAATGTCTTTATTAAATCATGGTGGATCTTTTCCGTCCTTAATCCACTTACTAGGCATATAATTCTCAAGACCACGATTTACCATCTGTTTAAACTTTACCCATAATTTCTCTAGATTCATCTTACTGGAACTAAGTGATGTCTGTTCACTAAGTGTTAATCTGCTGTTTCTAGCAGCAACACACGCCTAGACTTCTTAACTGATGTATAAACCTTCGCAATCACAGTTTCTATAATGACATCATGGTCGCTAATCCCCGTTTCGATATTCGTTGTCAATAAGTTCTGACCTATTTTCAGCTAAAAAAAATCTATGATACTTCAACTGCGTGTGACCTCCCAAACTAGCTGCTCAGGACGGTTTCAGAAAACTCGGAAAACGTGTTCAAAAGTACTTCGCGTAACCTTCAGTCTGTACCCACAGCAACGAATCCATACACTTCCCAGTCTATACTCAGTAGATTAATGACGCCATCAACTAGTAATGCATGATATTGGTACTTACGTGCCACTGACCGTAAATTTTCTTTTACTGATTCTACAAGCAAAATCTGGTGACCAGTACAAATATCTAACCATTACCTTGCTTTCACGTAGGCTTGTTCTGTTGGACCAGATAACTTCACTATCACACTCAGCTTCGACCTCGATAGATACACATTTTTGTCAACTGCAGTAAACCTTCGCCCTCCTTTACCCTTTCATCTATCTTTCACATATATGTTCCAAGACTCTAAAAGGACTCAGAGCTTACTGCCTCGGGTTACAGCCAACTGTCGGTCCCTAGAATAATTTGAGCGTGACAACTTTCCTGGAGGACAGTAAATTCGGAAAATTTGGTACTAATAATTCGGCATTTTACTGATCAAATTTAGTCAGTCGAAGTGGCTTTACTGTAAACTCGGCCTGACTTGCCTTGCTGCTTATCGATGGCGAGCGTTCGACATAGTACCACAAACTCCCATCTAGCCTAAACAATCCTCTTTTGCACTCCAGAAGTCCTCTGACACCAGAGTAGCTGCTTCCGTTGTATAGTGCAGCTCCCTGGCCTATCAAGGGGAGCCCTGCAAAACAGCAACAGGTAACGCAGGTCCCGAAATCTGAAGCCAAGGCCGTCGCAGAGTCGACGAATCCTTTGGTCAACACTATCCAATCGTCTCGAAATCGAAGGAGCCCGATAAACTATCGGAACAATTCTGGAAACTGCGAACTGTGCTTGCAGCCCACGCATGAGACAAGCAGCCTTTCGCAGGCGCTTGTAGGAACTGAGGGTAGCCTCAGAACCCATGCGACAGGCGTTGTTGGTGCCAGCGTGAGCCAAAACTTGCATTGCACCTTGCACGCTCGATAGCAGCAGGCAAGGCTGCCCCACATCTCAGATGAGGCCTTCCTGAAGACATACCGAGTGAACATTAGCTTTCTTTCCAGCCCTGAAAGCTATCTGCCTAAGAGGCACCATAATGTTCCTAACATTGGAGTTCCCGATAACCACTAAGGTCTTACCCCTGCTCCTACTCAGACTTCACTAAAGGAACGGCCACCTGTCCACTCACAGGAAGAGTGAACGATGCCAGGATGTTTCTCCACATCGAACGACGTGAACGCGTTACCACCAGCCACTCACTCTGCTCTGATGGCGGATACACTGCGTCGGGTACATCAGGGTGTGCCTTGGTAGCAGGCCTTGTGGGCGAAACAAGTGATACCTGAGGTGACCCACGCGAAGTGCCAGATTCTGCGCTACTTCTACACCCTGAAGCAGCAGGTTGAAGTTGGCTGACCGTAGTGAAAAGCGCATTCAGCTATTTGCGAACTGGGCCAGCTCCTTGTACGTTCGGCCGGACTGAGTGGCCGAGTGGTTCTAGGCGCTACAGTCAGGAACCGTGCGATCGCTACGGTCGCAGGTTAGAATCCTGCCTCTGGCATGGATGTGTGTGATGTCCTTAGGAAGTTAGGTTTAAGTAGTTCTATGTTCTAGGGGACTGATGACCTCAGAAGTTAATTCCCATTGTGCTCAGAGCCATTTGAATCATTTTTGAACCTTGTACGTCCACACGTAGCATGCATACACCCTAATCTTCCTAGCATGATTAACTAAAAGCTATACTATAAAAGCAGACAGATCCTATATATGCAATATGCCACGTTCGTAATGTGTCACCAATGGGCGCTGGTGCCTCAATGAGCCATGTTGCTGGCTGTACAGAAGAAATGAAAACTGTGCTACAGATTGCCCGAATTTACACTTACAAAATTCGAGCTTACACCTCTTAAACTGAAATACACGAAACTTACTAAGTATACTACTAGGGAAACACAGAAAAAGATAAACACTTAACTTGCACCTCCGTAGATCTGTATCAGGCGATAGCTAGAACTCGCGGTTCTAGGCGCTCAGTCCGGAGCTGCGCGACTGCTATGGTCTTAGGTTCGAATCCTGCCTCGGGCATGGATGTGTGTGATGTCTTTAGGTTAGTTAGGTTTAAGTAGTTCTAAGTTCTAGGGGACTGATGACCACTGATGTTAAGTCCCATAGTGCTCAGAGCCATTTTTGATAGCTAGAACCTCACTGATTAGCTTACTAAATGAACAGATGCTTGTCTTCAAAATAAAACAAATGAGCAATTACCGCTCCTCATACTGAATGAATTAACACTGCCAAAAACGCGAGATTAAACCTCAGAAACAGAAAAATCTAGATCAGTATGAGGCAAGAACTGGAACACGATCGTATTGCACCTAAGTGATAGAAAATTTGAAGCAAATTCTAGTGGAGCGATCATTTCATACACCGCATCTGGGAATAGCGGCTGTGATGATTTGGTAACTGTGTGTAAGGCAAGAGTTCCACGGAAGTTGGAAAGATTTACAAGTAGCGTTATATTCACAGTAAGGCAATTCCAGTGATCAAGAAAATGTTGAATTGATTATATATAGTCACGGACCACCAATTTCGTCACTCAGGTTATTAAATTAGGTCAGTGATGACTACCTTCGGACCCAATAATAAGCATACAAAGGTAAACTTACGTGAAAATGTCTCGAAAATACTGATACAAAATCAGAAATCATTTTAAGGCAATGTGACGACATTTCTATCTCTGGATACATGCAGTTCACTGTTTGACTACACACAAGGAACCCAAAAGTCCATCAACATTTTAAAATGCACTGACGCGGGGAATGATATAGGCAGAGAGGTAACTCTTCACACACTTGCGTGCAATCACAAGGGGTTTTACTGAAAACAAAAACGGTCGCAAAATTCGGCCAACAGAGTGAATTGAACAGCAACTTATCTGTGACGGTACTGAAACTCCTACAACTGTCGTGGGAACCTCACTGCACGACAAGAAAATCATGGTTTGGTGTGGATTTACCACACCAATCGCGATCGGATCCTTTTTCTTCGAGGAAATCTGGGCGATTCTTTTCAAAGAATCAGCGTGATGGGTGCGAGGTACGTCGATATTTTACAGAATCGCATTTGTTCGACCACTTTCTCTGTATCACCATTCTAATGGGACACGTCCAACGCTCGCTATTGACGTCACAGCGTCAAGCCCGCGCTCTTATACTGACGTTACAGATCATGCAATTGAAATCTGCCTGCGATTCAAAGGAACACATGGCCGCCACTGCCTCCCGCCGCGAACCCTCCACGGCCGCGGCCGGGCACTCCCCGCGAAGTCACGTGGCCGTCAGATGCCAAACCACACACAGACGTCTGTTCGGGTCCCACACGCATGAGGTGGCGGCAAATGCATCGTACTTGACACACCTTAGAAATTCCACTCCAAATACGTAATCACCTAGGCGCCTTGGATGATGCGATCGTATGGGAGCGAAGACCTATTCTCAAAGTTCAGACGCTCCAAGGTGGCCTGCGTGCACGTTCACACTTAACGCAAACACCCTTAATCATAAGAGCATTCTCACTGTATGGAAATAGATAACTGTCTAAGCACAGATGGGGGCGATCGTCACAAGAACATCTAACAACGTTCTCAACCTTATACTGATGGCTACCTAAAAATAAGAACCGAGTGGACCTCACGGAACTTGTATATTGTGCCAGAAATAGTTAACTAACGCTTTCTTGATGTCTCAGCTTGTATGTATGGAAATTCTGGCCCTAAGACAATCTGTTTACGATAATACCTCAGAATATCGTCTAATGCAGTCTTTCTCATTGAGCTAATGAAATGCCCCTTCCATCATGAGTTAGCCTTCCTGCTTTCAACATAAACGTTTCCTCCACTATGTAGAGGCCACTATACCCCAGCACAAAGCATGCGAGTGAATTGAGCATTATGATTAGCTCTTATCGAATTTACCCGCCGAATTACTCATGTCGCCGGTATCATAAACCATCCACCTTTTCTTTCTTTCTATACATGGGACTTTCAGCGGTAAAATTATTTTGCACAGGTCACTAAATTGAACTCACAGTTAAAACTGCAAAGTTGTCTACACATCATTAAATACATACTATACTGACATGAATATTGCAAGCTGGGATCATATTCACCAGTCTAACTACAATTAAATATCATTACTATTTCCGCAACAGCCTGACACCGATCGATGTACACGTAATTTATGCTCTTGATGGTTGTGCATCTAGAACCAATATAAATATCTATAGCCAACATAATTTCCCACATAAAAAAACCTCTCACCCTCATCCATGTTCTGAATCTATATGTCCCTCACGATAGGACACTCAGTCATACTCTCTAGTCATGCCACAACATAAAGAATATTAACTTTACAATGCAACATAAACACATTTTACACACCATAAGCCACAGTAACTTTATGATGCAATATATACACGTTTTACACAAACAGTCCAATTATATTTTATATATGTACAGCACCTGAAAAATTTTTCGTATGCCTACACCCACACCCACTATATGTCATGATGCTCATCAGTCCTAAGGAAGCACCATCCATCTTTTCTTTCTTTCTACAGACATGACTCTCAGCGACAAAAACGTTATTTTACACTGATTTCCATATTGCACTGAAAACTAAACAATGCAAATTGCCATACATATGTTCAAGTACAGGAAGGTTCTTACTCACTTTCACTGCTCTCCTACTGCAGAAGATTGAATATTAGAGCATGAAACTGATATCCAACCCATCAACTTATCACCTCATATCTTGTTGATGTAGAAAACATACACTTCCTATCTTTTGCCAACATACAATTCGTACCTGTTACATCATTCATACATATACCACATAGATGGGCATTACGGTTTGTACTCCTCACAGCACTATATAATTTCCCACAGGCAACGAACACAAGTCATCCACCCCCAATGCGAAACCAGAGCACCCTCAGCAGGTCGAAGGCTCTCTCAGAACTGCTCTACAAATTCAGGGTCGTTTCCCCTCGCCACAATCGCGTTACTTTTTCTGCTTTGCCTGCTTTAGATGGTTGAAATGGATCTGATCACTATGGGACTTAACTGCTGAGGTCATCAGTCCCCTAGAACTTAGAACTACTTAAACCTAACTAACCTAAGGAAATCACACACATCCATGCCCAAGGTATGATTCGAACCTGCTACTGTAGCGGTCGCGCGGTTCCAGTCTGTAGCACCTAGAACTGCTCGGCCATACCAGCAAACCAAAACCTGCTTCCTTACTTGATCGCTTTTCCACGCACATCTACATACTCGAGGATTACAAGAACACATATTTTTACATAATATTAGACCATTTTCGCGGTACTTCCTGATATCAAGCACTAGGCAGCATCCTCGAGATCGCTAGTGCAAAATAATTCCCAATTTGTAGACCAGAAATTATTTCTCTACAAACCCCAAACTTTACCAATGTGCAGCGTGCTGTAAACCACTGACTAACTAGAAAAAAATTTAGGAAACTGGTATTTCCACAATCAAATACCAATGTCGGTGATGTACCACATTCCAAATCATCTCTGTAATTTACAAGCCAAATAAGGTCTTTCCCATGTATAGAGAACAGGTAAACATGTCTTCCACATGCTAGGTGCACACACCACAATCGATCTCCTCTCAGCTAAATAAATGTGTGAAATGTGCAGAAGCCATCAACCTAACAATTTACATGGTAGGTAATAACACATCCACAAACACAGTATGCTAAGAAGCAGTCCAACACATCCTAAGTATTAGTTTGCTAGTCAGACGTCTAGACGATGGCAAAGTTAACTCAAATACATTCCTACACTCCTAAATTCTGCATTCGGATTGCTGCTGCCATTAACAGGAAACACGAATCATTCCCACCACAGGACGTGTGACTACGCAGGAAGTGCCCGACCGTGGCTGGGGGGCAGTGGCGCCCACGTGTTCCACTTGAATCATAGGCAAACATCTACTGCACGATTTGTGACGTCAATATGAGCTTGCAGGCTTGACAATGTGACATCAATAGCGAGCACTGGATGTGTCCAGTTAGAATGGCAACACAGAGGAAGTGGTGGAACAGATGGCATCAGGGATGACAGTACCATCTGGTGCTGGTACAGTGTACTAGGTCAGTTGTGGTCTAGATCTCACGGTGGAGACAATGCATGCAAAATAAAAACTTACATTCAGCAGAGGGAGAGTCGTTTTTGAACATTTACCGCCACCATCTTGGGTTAGGTCATGGGCTGTGCATGTTAGTACACGTTAGTAAATGTTAGTGGACGTTAGCATACGTTAGCCCAACAATATGGGTTTGTAAGGGGATGTTGCAGCCGGTTGAGGATGGTGGTGGAGATTTTAACTATTTCCTTCCAAGTCCAGGTGGGAATGGCACTGGCGAAATTTCATTCGAAGGCCACAGTAGCACACTCTGGTTGAGTGAATATGTACTAGGCCTTGTGGTGAACACAGCGTATGTCTTTGTTTAATCGAGATAACCGGGGTGTGATGCATTATCCTGTTGGAATTTGAACTTCCCATTAATTTTTTCTGGTGGAGGGGACGTCGCATTTCCCTGCCAAAATTCAAACTTGCCGCCGAAATCCGCCTTCTTAAATGTCGTCATGGCCGCCATCTTGGATGACATCATGTGATGTTGCCAACTCTACATTCCGCTATCTTGGATGACGTCATCGCCGCCATCTTGGATATAGCTGGCAACAATGAAGAGTGTCCCAGAACTGCCCTTGACCCAATACTTACATGTACATATCATTGGTGTTGATAGCATTCAGATTGTATCTTTATGAAGAACCTTGTGTGGATAATTATTGGGACTGTTCCATCTATATGTGTAATTGCACGATAGGTTCAGCATACTGTATTTACTCAGCTATGGAAATGTTGTTCAAATGGTTCAAATGGCCCTGAGCACTATGGGACTCAACTGCTGTGGTCATCAGTCCCCTAGAACTTAGAACTACTTAAACCTAACTAACCTAAGAACATCACACACATCCATGCCCGAGGCAGGATTCGAACCGGCGACCGTAGCAGTCGCACCGTTCCTGACTGCGCGCCTAGAACCGCGAGACCACCGCGGCCGGCGGAAATGTTGTTATACTTGATTAAAATGAGTTGTGATTCTGTATTTGTAAATTTTGGAAACATCTGTACTTACGTATCTTTTCTGTATAACTGCATTTTTAGTTTTAATGATGGTCATCATTGACCTAAACTGATAACCTGATTGATAAATGTTTATGGTCTGTGACTGGATTTATAATAAAAACACAGATAGGGTGTCGCCAAGATATTTTAACACAATTTTTCCCAAGCTAAGACAGACGGACGCAATATGTGGGGGGTAAAACGATTTAGGCACAGAGGTGACAGTTTCGATGAGATAATGACTCTTCGTCGCTCTGACATGTTTGCTACTGTTCAACGAATTTGCTTCTAAGGCACAGTAATGAGATCTGTAGTGGATAAAAGCGTTTCAGTGGACAGCAACGCACCAGACGAAGCGGTCACTCGTTTCTGTAAAGAGCCCCGTAAACGATCAAACTCGTTTGACAAAATCTCTTATCTAACCATGGATATTCGTGTTCATGTGTATTTTGAGAACGGCCATAAATACAGACAAAGCGGTATTTTCATTGACGTTTGGCTCTGTGTTTAAATAAGCTGAAAGAAACAAGACTCTCGTCCGTTGAATTGCTTCAAATGAGAGATTTATCCATGGAAATATGCCACAGCATTTATTACTATCAGAACCCGATAACTGCTACAACTTTCTTCGAATGGACAATGAAACGTTTCAAAACTTAGCAACCTGTTAAGCGTTGCTTCACTCTCACATTGAAAAAGAAGACACAAGTATGGGAAAATTTATTCTCTTCTTCTCCGTCCGCTAATGACATGTCCTTCCAATGCCGCACATAGGGAACATATAGCCCACGTCTTCCTTGGAAGGACCAGAGAATTTCGGTTTCTTTTAATTCCATTCCACTCCGCTTGTATGCCAGTGTATTCATAAAACATAGATTTTGTTCATAACCTCTTTATGCGTAATATATGGATGAAAGATGTGGTACTCCAACCATTTTGGTAATTTTCAGTGCTATTTTGTTTTTTTACTTGATCGAAGTTTTCATAGTAGTGGAAACTCACGCTACAGTGAGATAAATTGTAATAAAAGAATTTTTCACTAAACACATGCAGCAAACGTCAATACAAACAACGTCCGCCATCTTGTCGAACTTTCTGTAATTCAAATTTTCATGCAAAAACGTCAAACATTATCTATGCTTGACAAACACGTGAAACTGCACCACACACGTTCAAACATTTGGCAAGTATAGTTAAGCTCGACAAAATGTTTGACCTTTTACGGGGGCGGTAACACATAGCTCTCAGTGATGACGTGCGGAGGCCAAGCACAAGCCAGAAGATACGGCGTACAGCGGGGAGACTGGGAGGCAGCCATAAAAGGGGAGGCTGTGAGGTGCGACAGTGAAACATGGCAGGACATCTGCAGGCAGTGACTGCAGCGCCGCACAGAGTGGCGGCTGGCACGCAAACAACGGGACTGCAGATGAACTCCACCTCCACTTAGCAGAGTGGCTTGGCCAGACTTCTAGGATAATGCTTGTGGCAACTCGCAGATTGCATCCACAAACACCTGACAAGAACAGTGGCCAGTCATCAGCATAGAGGAAGAGCAATGGCGTCCATAAAGGAAAAGCGGATGGAGGAGAAATAACAGATTGGTACTGGCACGTAACTGGAGAAGGCTTCCACGATCAGTCATTACTTTTTAAATTAATGGAGAAATGCAATCAACGACTTCTTCTGCAGAAATGTGAAACAAACTTTACGGTTAACACAAGACTGAGATCGAGTGAGGTGGCTTAGTGGTTAGCACACTGGACTCGCATACGGGTGGACGATGGATCAAATCCGTGTCTGGCCATCCTCATTTAAGCTGTCTGTGATTTTTCTAAGTCGCTACAGCAAGAGGCCGAGATGGTTTCTTTGAAAGGGCTCAGCCAATTTTCTTCCCCATCCTTTCTCAGTGTGATGGGACCCGTGACCTTGCTGTTATTTTATTTTTATTTACACTTCAAGTTCGGTAGGACCAAACTGAGGAGCAAATATCCAAGGTCATGGAAGATGTCAGTACATGAAATAACAACATAAAAGTAATAACAGACAAAAATAAAATGTTTATGGACATGAAAGTAGTCAGTCCATAAGTTTAAGTAAACACAATCGACAATACAACAAGAACCAGGTTAATTATTCAAGGAACTCCTCGTCAGAAGGAGTGATCCATGAGGAAACTCTTTCGATTTGAAAGTGCATGAATTACTTCGAAGATTTTTGAATTCGAGCGGTAGCTTATTGAAAATGGATGCAGCAGTATACTGCATACTTTTCTGCACAAGAATTAAGGAAGTCCGATCCAAAAGCAGGTTTGATTTCTGCCCAGTATTAACTGAGTGAAAGCTGCTTGTTCTTGGGAATAAGCTAATATTGTTAACAAGAAATGACAGTGGTGAATATATATACTGTAAGAGCCAATGTCAAAATACCCCGAGTCGCGAACAGGGGTCGACAAGAGATTCGCTGACTTGCTCCACTTATTGCCCGAACTGCCCGTTTCTGACACAAAAATATCCTTTTAGAATGGGAAGAGTTACGTCAAAATATAATACCATACGATATAATCGAATGAAAATAAGCAAAATAAACTAATTTTCATGTAGGACGATGACTCACTTCACATACCGTTCGAACAGTAAATATGGCAGCATTAAGTCTTTCAACAAGATTCTGAATCTGGGCTGTGCATGACAGTTTACCATCTATCTGAAAACCTAGAAATTTGAAATGTTCTGTTTCACTAATTATATACCCAGTCTGTGAAATTAAAACGTCAGGTTTTGTTGAATTGGGAGTTAGAAAATGTAAAAACTTACTGTGATTTGGCGTTAGTGTATTTTCTACAGGCCATGAACTGCAGCATTTGATATCCGGTCAATGTTGCACACAACATCCTTTACTACCAAATTAGTGTCGTCAGCAAAACAGAAATATTTTAAAGTTGCCCATAATACTAGAACACAGAATATTTATATAAATAAGGAACAGGAGTGGCCCTAACACTTGACTGTACTCCATTCAGGCTCCACATCACAGCCATTCTCAACATTGTGAATAATGAGCTTTTGCTGTCTGTTGCTGAAGTAAGAGGTGAACCAACACAATAAGAGTATGAACCAGCAGCCCCTATTGAGGTCAGAGTCATAAGATAAAGGGAGCACAGGGACATGGACAGACAGTGAGGGGAAAGCAGGAGACAGGCACAGAAAGGAGGTAGAAAGGAGAGACAGAGATAGGGAAGAGGGAAGTGGAGTGTGAGGAGAGACGAGAAGATGGACAGAGAACGGAATGGGGAGGAGATAGACACCGACAGAGAGATGGGGGAAGAGGGGATTAACACACATAGATCGATGAGAAAATAGACAGAGAAAGATAAGAGGAAGAGATAGACGGGAGAGAAGGAGATGGTCACACAAAGGAAAAGGGAGGAGATAAACAGAGAGACGAAGAGGAGGAGATGGTCAGAGAGGTGTGAGCAGGAGATGGACTAATGGAAGGTTGGAATAAATACATACCCAGGTAACGCCAGGTACTCATCTAGCATTTCACAAAATATAGTGCAATTACAATACTGGAATTTTTTTAGGTAAAACCATAAAAGAAACCTAAAAGAAGCCTTCTAAATTAAGAATATTACCTTCACAATTAAGTTTTATTCACCGGGCGACGGGCTACAACGCACCTACTGAAAAGTAAAATTAAGTAAAATGACTTAAATAAAAGCAGCAACTACGATTACAAAGAATGTATAGGCCTGTACAATTCGTTTATAAGGGAAGAACTGCTAGTAGACTCTCCTATGAATAGCAGGGCCCATCAGGATAAAACAAAATAAACTACAAACCCCAGGTATGCTGTAGTGAATTATGTAATTACAATACCAGGTCAGTGCGGCTGGTCCCGGCGGAGGTTCGAGTCCTCCCTCGGGCATTGGTGTGTGTGTTTGTCCCTAGGATAATTTAGCTTGAGTAGTGTGTAAGCTTAGGGACTGATGACCTTAGCAGTTAAGTCCCATAAGATTTCACACACATTTGAATATTTGAACAATACCAGGTCACTCGTAAGGTAAAAACAAAAATACAGGTATAAATCTAAAACAAGCCCTATTGATTAAAAATCACTGTAGGAAACCAATATTTTCTTAAAGATATGGAACATAGAGTCGTAAAAAGCTTATGTTTTCTGCCCAATTGATCAGTAAGACATGCTATGCAGTATATGAATGCTTAACAATTTCAATTTCTTCCAGAAGTCTCCTCCCTCCGGAAACGTGGTGTATCAGCGTGAGGTTCCTAAGCTTGGGTGGCTGTTGGCCACTGGATTTCAGATGCAGAACAAAGGTGGAATTAAGTTTTACCCGTCCCCTCGTTGTAAGCAAGTGTTTTAAAGATCCTTCTCCATTGACTGATATAACTTACATTACACTCCTTACACCAAAGCTTATGAAGGGTGTCTCTCACAAGAATCGTCTGGCGCATTATTCTCTGGTGTTTTGGCACAGCACTGCATAGTTGGAGCCAGCCAAATCAAATAGTGTCTCCTCGGAGTCTTTCTTGGCGGCATGTCTGCACAAAATCTTCTCAGTTTTCAAACCGCGTCAATTCGAATTCTGCTCGTTGCTTGAACGCCGATAGTTTTCACCGCCCTGTACACAAGAAAGCGATCATGAACAAGTTAATACACAGAGAAAAAGTTATTTTTGATGACAACGACCTACAGTCTGAATTGCAGCACTTGAGAGACGTGTTCAGAGAGAATGGCTATAGCAAGAGAGACATTGCACGGGCTTTTAGGTGCCGCCGAAGGAGGACGCCTTGTGAATCGGATGAAGAGGCCAAGCCCACTACTTTCCTGCCACACTGTGGGGCAACGAGTATCAAGTTAGGACGTGTGTTGCAGACACGTGGACTGAAACCACCAAGATATGTGATGCGCTGCCCCGTGTGTATGGTGTCCCTTGCGAATGATACACCATCTATATACGTCAGACAATTAGGGCAGTTGCAGAGCTTTGTACCGAACACAAGCGACACATTAAACAGAGGGAGCTTCACAAGTCGGTCATAGTTAAGCATTGTCTCGAAACACCAAAGTCTCGGCTCATGTGTCAACATTCTGGGATTCTGTTATAAAACAGACGGCTGAGATCACAATGAACAGCAACAATTGTAATAGAGACCAGTACACAGTTAGTAGGATGTGGGTCCGGGCCTTGGATGTCGAAAGGAGGCAACGACGAATGCCTGACGGTTCAAGGGAGGCAGGAGCGGCAGTTTCAGACATGGCGCCGGCGCCTCTCGCCACCTGACGTCACTCGGACCAGCGGCGGGCTGGAGCTGCTAGGAGCTGACCAGTCATCTTCCACGCACGCGTCGTTTCATCCCTCTCTGATTGGTGCCAGTGGCCGCAGTCGTGGCTACATAAGCGGGAAACTGTCGCCAGTCCCGGCAGTCAGTAGTTTTAGTCCTGACAACGACGGCGGAGGGGGCCATCGAAAGCTCGAGCATTTTATTCGAATAGACACGGCTTGAAAACCGAGAAGATTTCATATAGACTAATAGTGCTCATGAAGTCTTTCACGCAATGTCAATTGTCGATGCAAAGTGTCAGTTTTTATCCCGTGACAAACAAAATGATTGTTAAATCGGAATTTTACGTGCCTATTCTATAGAGCGGCCACAGATAATGTACTAATAGTATCATATTAATTTTTTTTGATATGTATTAAGTAAAACTTGAAAAATAACCAGTCCTCTGGCAGCGGTAGCATTGCCCTCGCCTGTGCTGACTGCTACAGCCAAGCATGCAGCGCTACTGAATCGATGATTGAATGCTTTTTATTGGTTCAAATGGCTCTAAGCACTATGGTTCTTATTAGCTGAGGTCATTAGTCCCCTAAACTTAGAACTACTTAAACCTAACTAACCTAAGGACATCACACACATCATTGCACGAGGCAGGATTCGAACCTGCGACAGTAGCAGCCGCGTGATTCCAGATTGAAGTGCCTAGAAACGCTCGGCCACCGCGGCCGGCTGCTGTTTACTCTCCACGTATTTTGTCCCTCCTAATACATGTCGATAAAACAAAGATAGGACTAGAGTAATGTGGGAGTGCTCCATCGAGTGGGCTCGTGAAATTCCCATTTTGAACTAATTTTGTTTGTAATAGAAAACAGACCGATGATTTCTGTTGGCGCCTGATGTCAAATGAAAGACTTGATGAACGGTAATTATTAGGGTTAAATTCAGGTACACAGTGAAAAAACGCAATTGCAAATGTCTGCCAAAACACCAAAGAAAATGCACCTGGCGACTCTTAGGAGAGAGACCCGGTATATTACAGAAGCGGTATACATAACTTTATGAAGTTGCTCATTGTGAATGTACTGGTATTGAATCATATTAGAACACTGCACGAGGTTAATAACGGCAGCACTATGTATTCTACTGTGGGTCTATTCTCGGGGGTTTTTACAGCGTCTTCCATGATATATTTCATACTCGGTTACTGGATATTTTAGGCGTATTTGACGAATGCTTTTTGACAGTAATTAAAATGTTTTATACGTGCTTTTCGTAGGTACCCGTGGTTTCGGGGTAGCGTCTTTGATTCATAACGGTCTTCGGTCCGGGTTCGATCCCCGCCACTGCCCAAAGTTTGATAAATAATCAGCATTGGCGGCCGAAGACTTCCGGCATAAGAAGTCAGCCTCATTCTGCCAACGGCCTTGTCAAAGAGGGCGGAGGAGCGGATAGAGGTTCAGGGCACTCTCTTGTCCTAGGGGTGGGAAATTGCCCCTAAAGGTGGAAGAATCAGCAATGATCAACGACATGAGGATGCAGAAGGCAATGGAAACCACTGCATTAAAGACACGTAACGTGTATCCACAGGACATGTGGCCTGTAATTGAAGAAGTGTCATGATGATCTCTCCATTGGCAAAAGATTCCGGAATAGTCCCTCATTCGGATCTCCGGGAGGGGACTGCCAAGGGGGAGGTTACCATGACAAAAAGATTGAATAATCAACGAAAGGATAACGTTCTACGAGTCGGGGCGTGGAATGTCAGAAGCTTGAACGTGGTAGGGAAACTAGAAAATCTGAAAAGGGAAATGCAAAGGCTCAATCTAGATATAGTAGGGGTCAGTAAAGTGAAGTGGAACGAAGACAAGGATTTCTGGTCAGATGAGTATCGGGTAATATCAACAGCAGCAGAAAATGGTATAACAGGTGTAGAATTCGTTATGAATAGGAAGGTAGGGCAGAGGATGTGGTACTGTGAACAGATCAGTGACCGGGTTGTTCTAATCAGAATCGACAGCAGACCAACACCGACAACGATAGTTCAGGTATACATGCCGACGTCGCAAGCTGAAGATGAACAGATAGAGAAAGTGTGTGAGGATATTGAAAGGGTAATGCAGTATGTAAAGGAGGACGAAAATCTAAGAGTCATGGGCGACTGGAATGCAGTTGTAGGGGAAGGAGTAGAAGAAAAGGTTACAGGAGAATATGGGCTTGGGACAAGGAATGAAAGAGGAGAAAGACTAATTGGGTTCGGTAACAAGTTTCAGCTAGTAATATCGAATACCCTGTTCAAGAATCACAAGAGGAGGAGGTATACTTGGAAAAGGCCGGGAGATACGGGAAGATTTCAATTAGATTACATCATGGTCAGACAGAGATTCCGAAATCAGATACTGGATTGTAAGGCGTACCCAGGAGCAGACACAGACTCAGATCACAATATAGTAGTGATGAAGAGTAGGTTGAAGTTCAAGACATTAGTCAGGAAAAATCAATACGCAAAGAAGTGGGATACGGAAGTACTAAGGAATGACGAGATACATTTGAAGTTCTCTAACGCTATAGATACAGCAATAAGGAATAGCGCAATAGGCAATACAGTTGAGGAGGAATGGACATCTCTAAAAAGGGCTATCACAGAAGTTGGGAAGGAAAAGATAGGTACAAAGAAGGTAGCTGCGAAGAAACCATGGGTAACAGACGAAATACTTCAGTTGATTGATGAAAGAAGGAAGTACAAACATGTTCCGGGAAAATCAGGAATACAGAAATACAAGTCGCTGAGGAATGAAATAAATAGGAAGTGCAGGGAAGCTAAGACGAAATGGCTGCAGGAAAAATGTGAAGACATCGAAAAAGATATGATTGTCGGAAGGACAGACTCAGCATACAGGAAGGTCAGATCAACCTTTGGTGACATTAAAAGCAACGGTGGTAACATTAAGAGTGCAACGGGAATTCCATTGTTAAATGCAGAGGAGAGAGCAGATAGGTGGAAAGAATACATTGAAACCCTCTATGAGGGTGAAGATTTGTCTGATGTGATAGAAGAAGAAACAGGAGTCGATTTAGAAGAGATTGGAGATTCAGTGTTAGAATCGGAATTTAAAAGAGCTTTGGAGGACTTTCGGTCAAATAAGGCAGAAGGGATAGATAACATTCCATCAGAATTTCTAAAATCATTGGGGGAAGTGGCGACAAAACGACTATTCACGTTGGTGAGTAGAATATATGAGTCGGGCGATATACCATCTGACTTTCGGAAAAGCATCATCCACACAACTCCGAAGACGGCAAGAGCTGACAAGTGCGAGAATTATCGCAAAATCAGCTTAACAGCTCATGCATCGAAGCTGCTTACAAGAATAATATACAGAAGAATGGAAAAGAAAATTGACAATGCGCTAAGTGACGATCAGTTTGGCTTAAGTAAAGGGACGAGAGAGGCAATTCTGACGTTACGGCTGATAATGGAAGCAAGGCTAAAGAAAAATCAAGACACATTCAAAGGATTTGTCGACCTGGAAAAAGCGTTCGACAATATAAAATGGTGCAAGCTGTTCGAGATTCTGAAAAAAGTAGGGGTAAGCTATAGGGAGAGACGGGTCATATACAATATGTACAACATCCAAGAGGGAATAATAATAGTGGACGATCAGGAACGAAGTGCTCGTATTAAGATGGGTGTAAGACAAGGCTGTAGCCTTTCGGCCCTACTCTTCAATCTGTACATCGAGGAAGCTATGATGGAAATAAAAGAAAGGTTCAGGTGTGGAATAAAAATACAAGGTGAAAGGATATCAATGATACGATTCGCTGATGACATTGTTATCCTGAGTGAAAGTGAAGAAGAATTAAATGATCTGCTGAACGGAAAGAACAGTCTAATGAGTACACAGTATGGATTGAGAGTAAATCGGAGAAAGACGAAGATAATGGGAAGTAGTAGAAATGAGAACAGCGAGAAACTTAACATCAGGATTGATGGTCACGAAGTCAATGAAGTTAAGGAATTCTGCTACCTAGGGAGTAAAATAACCAATGACGGACGGAGCAAGGAGGACATCAAAAGCAGACTCGCTATGGCAAAAAAGGCATTTCTGGCCAAGAGAAGTGTACTAATATCAAATACCGGCCTTAATTTGAGGAAGAAGTTTCTGAGGATGTACGTCTGGAGTACAGCATTGTATGGTAGTGAAACATGGACTGTGGGAAAACCGGAACAGAGGAGAATCGAAGCATTTGAGATGTGGTGTTATAGACGAATGTTTAAAATTAGGTGGACTGATAAGGTAAGGAATGAGGAGGTTCTATGAAGAATCGGAGAGGAAAGGAATACGTGAAAACACTGATAAGGAGAAGGGCCAGGATGATAGGACATCTGCTATGACATGAGGGAATGTCTTCCATGGTACTAGAGGGAGCTGTAGAGGGCAAAAACTGTAGAGGAAGATAGAGATTGGAATACGTGAAGCAAATAATTGAGGACGTAGGTTGCAAGTGCTACTCTGAGATGAAGAGGTTAGCACAGCAAAGGAATTCGTGGCGGGCCGCATCAAACCAGTCAGTAGACTGATGACGAAAAAAAAAACACGTTTTTTCCTACACTTTTTGCCTCATATATTTAGGTTTGTGGTTTTCACTCTCGAGTATAGCAGTTCAGGGTAGGACAAGTTCCAGTTATTTATTATGTCTGTTTTCTGTTGTACTTCAGATAATCTGACAGTGGCCCACGTGGGTGAAACCAAAAAATTTCATTGTGCAGCCTGGTGCCGCCCTTTAATATTAGTCACACTAGAAGGATACTGTTGTGACTTGGCAAGACAGCCAAGTCACAATGAGAGGAAGCCGAAAGGCACGCGTTAAGCTCACGCAGATTGGCGTGAGGTCTGGAAATGTTAAAGGAATTAATAGTAGCAAATAAAGTACGTAGTTGATGTAATACTTAACTTTAATCCACAATTGTAGAACATCTCTCTTGACGGTACATGTTATAACCACAATATAAAATAATATCCAATGCTATGGCGCCTTGCTAGGTCGTAGCAAATGACGTAGCTGAAGGCTATGCTAACTAACGTCTCGGTAAATGAGAGCGTAGTTGTCAGTGATCCATCTCTGGCAAAGTCGGCTGTACAACTGGGGCGAGTGCTAGTAAGTTTCTCTAGACCTGCCGTGTGGTGGCGCTCGGTCTGCAATCACTGACAGTGGCGACACGCGGGTCCGACGTACACCACCGGACCGCGGCCGATTTAAAGGCTACCACCAAGCTAGTGTGGTGTCTGGCGGTGACACCACAGATACTGTACCAGCGCGCCGCAGTGTATTGTAATAAATTTTATATTGGTTGAACATTTCCATGGCACCTCCTCGCTTACTAAATGCTGCTCCTCTTGGACCTCAATTTCCTCTATTATTCCTATCTGGTACAGGTTCCAGAATGCCGAACATTATTCAAATAGCTGTCGAATGAGGGTGTTGTAATCTATATCCGTTGCTGATGCGGTACATTAGCTGAGGATCCTTCCACGTAACCTCAGTATGGCGTCTGCCTCAGCCACGATTCGTTTTATGTCGTCGTTCCATTTTAAATCGCATACTCCTGGATATTTGATAGAAGTAATTCCTTCCATTGATCGTTCTGCCGTCTCGTACTCTTATAGTAATGAGTCTTTCTGTTTGTGTATAAGCATAATTTTACATCTGTTTATATTCTGGGTCAGTTGTTACTCCCTGCTCCATGAATCAAGCTCCTACAGATCTTACTGCATTTCGCTACAATTTTCTAGCGTTAAATTCTCCAGCTCCGCAAAAGTTGCCAGTGGCCGAGATTATCAGTGGAGTAGAACAAGCGATTCGGCACCTTCTTGAAGAGGCATCATATGAGATAAGGCTTGCCACAAGTCAGATTTTAGTAACAGCCAAGCCTCCTAAGTCCAATGTAAGCGGAATGGAGAAACTGTCTTTGAAATCATTGGGGAAGGATGAAGAGTTAGTTGTGCTACCAGCCGACACAAGAAATGCCACAGTTATCATCAATGGAACCGATTATCATAAGAAAGTAGCCCAATTGTTGGAAGATGCCACGTACCGGATTCTTAACCGTGTCCCACGGTAGCACTTAGCAGCAGGACAGGGGAGCTACTGAAGAACTCTGGCCTCCCAGAAGAACTAGTCGAGAATTTACGACCTAGAGCACCAGGTTATTCGGTCTACCCAAGGTCCATGAGGATGGGGTCCCGTTGAGACCTATTGTTAGTGCTATCGGTTGGCAAAATACATAACCAAATTATTAGCACCTATAGTCGGCTACTGGTAATCATCACATTAATAACTCAAAAATGTTTGTTGACATCATAAACCAGATGAGGATAGGTCCTAATGACATCGTGATCAGCCTAGATGTGGTCTCTTAGTTTACAATGGTACTGGCGGAAGATAAGTTAAAATGTTGGCTGCTCTTTCCTCTCCTGAAATACTGAAGTTATTTCCACACACTTTGACGATCACCTATTTTTTGTATGGTGGAAAATATTATGAAATGGCTGACGGAACAGCCATGGGTTCGCCACTGTCACCAGCCATAGCTAACTTTTTCATAGAGGATTTCGAAGAACGAGCTATGAACAGTGCTCCCTTACGTAAATCCTGTTTCTTCAGTTATGTTGACAATACATTTTTAATCCGGCCACATTGCAATCAGGCACTGCAGCAGTTTTTTCATCATTTGAATCGTATGCACCAGAACATATGATTTACAGTGAAGGTGGAGAAGGATGGGAAGTAACCCTTATTAGATGTGATGGTGGAGCGAAATCGGATGGACCTCTCGGACATTGTGTGTACAATAATCCGACGCATACAGATTTCTTTCTAAGCGCACGTAGTTTCCACCACCCAGCTCAGAAGAGAGCTATGCTGAATGGCTTGGTACACAGAGTAAGGACTATTTCGGACAAGGATCACCTCGGCTCCGAGATTAAGCATCTGACGACGGTATTCACAAAAAATGGATATTCTAATCGTGATATCAGATCCACTCTGGCTAAGAAACCTAGGAATGGCGCTGTTCGAACAGATCAGGAGGACCAACACATCGTGCGGCTACCATTCTGCGGTGCAACGACCAGCAAGTTTGGTAGAGTCCTCAGCCGGTAGGCAATCAGACCAGTCTCCCGGCCACTCAGGAAGATTAAGGAAATGTTGTGACCCGTGAAATACCTCGGTCTAAGAGTACCGGAAATTTACAGCATTCCTTGCGAGTGTGGCAAAATTTATGTGGGCCAGTCTAAAAGAACTGTTGCCGATCGCTTTGTGATAAATCAGCGTCACCTGAAATACAGGTATCTTGAAAAATCAGCGGTGGGTGAGCACTGTTTCTTAAATAAACATAAGATTCTATTCGATGAAACAATACTACTTGCTCAGGTTTCAAACTATAGGGACTCTGTCATCAGGGCGGCAGTTGAAATTAGACTATATGAAAATAATTTCAACAGAGACTCCGGATATGCACTCAGCAATCCATGGAAGAGCGCAGAGGGAGACAATACATTCCTCGCAGGTCTCCGCCTGTTGTGATGGATGACGCTGCAAGCAACGCTGGATAAAGGGCGCAGACAAAATGTATGGACATAGAGACGCCAACTCCTTACGAGCCGTTTTCACCGTGACGTCGGTCAGTCAATGAAAAGCTG
This sequence comes from Schistocerca serialis cubense, assembly GCF_023864345.2. Lineage (NCBI taxonomy): Eukaryota > Metazoa > Arthropoda > Insecta > Orthoptera > Acrididae > Schistocerca > Schistocerca serialis. The sequence continues at coordinate 195,126,201 of NC_064638.1, read as the reverse complement.
TCCACTGCTTATGAAAGCGGAAGCCTCACAGGTCCACGACAGTCAGATTAACCCCTGACAAAGATGATGGAGGCAGTCATCGAAAGCTCGGGATTGTATTCAAATTTGAAGGGGCCAAGTAAACCGAGAACTTTTTATGCAAGGATTCCGTCGCGAAAGACTTCGTTGTCTTGGTTTTACTGTGTTTTTGCAAGTAAGTTTGAATTCCGGCAAGTGGATGTTTGTTGAAAGGTTATTGCCTTTGTGCTGTCTTTTCTTTTAGTTTGATTGTGGTTATACTATTTTTTTAATTTTGGGAAATTAATAATGGGCCTTCAGTCTTGGAATCTTATTCTTAAAATTACCTTTGAAGCTTAAACATTGTGACCTTCTGCATTTGAAAGGTAATGGTAATTTATTTTAAAATTTTAAAAAATTGATTGAGGGCTTTCAGGAGTTTGTATTGCATCATGTTTATGTTTGTCTATCCACCCTTGCCTTGAGGCTTTCAGCCTAGCTGTGATACCATATATATTTTAATTACTTTATTTGCCATTTTAACAGCATTTTTATCTTGTTGATTTTTAAGTTTCTTGTTTGGTGGCCTTCGGTAGTGAAAGAATTCCATTTTGAATTTCGTACTTGTAAAGGTTCGGCTATGTGCCGCTTCGGTTGTAAATGTGTTACAATAAATTACAATTTTAAGGTGAAACTGACCCCAACCTTATTTTTTCCGTTCCATGATTCTAAGCACCTGTTCAGTGCAGCGGGTTTAGCTGGCGTATCACTACGCGACCACAGCGTTCCTATCGGTGTTAGAGCACCAGCTCAAACCTTTGTATTGCGGGCTGCACATTTTTCCACCAGGATATCGATATGTTAATTCATAACTTAAAAAACAGAGCTAAACGAGATCAAACGTCCGGATTACTGAAAGACAATAGCAGTTTATCGTACAAGGGTTGGCAGAAATGAAATACTTAATTGGTTGGCATAACGAAGGAAGGTTCTACGTAGAAGTGATTTACACGCCAACGTACAGTCCTGTATAATTCGGACACTTATTGTGAACTGCGAAATAATATTGTGTAATTGTCATATACGTTTACACCTCATCTTTATACAGAACACTTCAGTGGAAGCGGTGAAATCACAGGGAATTATCGTATGAATGGAAAATGTAATGTTTTCCATTATTTGTTGTTTTACAAACCTATGTTACGCTGTTACGCCATCGTCAGGTACAAATATGAAGGTACTTTATTTTCGTTACAGTGTAATTTCTTTATTCTTCCCTTGTCTTTTTATACAATGTGAACTTCGAGATTCCCTAAAGTCACACAGTAGCATATTCACATTGGCGTTTAGAAGGGGGCAAGAGGGAGATCTAGCTAACAAGACCCTCTCTATTCTAATATTGATTGTATTAGCATCAGTTCCCTGGGATATTATGAGTGTCCCCCACATAATTTAGTTCTTACGGCACGAAACTGGACAGCTAGCTTATATAAAAACGGAATTTCTGCGGACGCCCAGGCTTATTAGTACATCCGCTCAGTTCTAAAAATAAATGGCACGAAGATAGTTTCCTTTCTCAACGGAAATCTGTCTCCTAAGACAATGACATAATTCTAACGTACTACGTTTTAATCATTATTGCGACGTGTGTTTACAGTCACTGAAGAGAGTGATGGTTAAAGTTTGGATATATTTCCGTCGTTTATTAAGAACTGATTTAGAGTCTAAGAGTTAGTTTTCACCACCTTTGTCGAATGCAATATTGGTTTCACTCTTCTTATTCACGATGATTTTCCTATGACGGGAGAGGCGAATACTACACACACTGCATGAAAAAGATTTCTCCATACCCCAACCCTTCATTAATAACAGATTGTACAAAACTGACAGTGGGAGATGTTGTCCACCACTTAGGACAAAAGGTTCCAGATCCAGTAGGCATGAGAGATATTTGAAACCAAGTTATACCCTAATTTAGTATGTGAAAGTTTTGATGTACATGCGGCTCACTGGTTTTTAAGTGCAGCAGTGGATAGAGTGGAGTAGTTATTGAAGAAGTGATGGAGAGAACTGACACCATGAATCCTGCAGTGCTGTCCCTAAATCCGTAAGAGTACGAGGGGGCGGAGAAGATATGCTCAATAATGTTCAAATCTGGGGAGTTTGTTGGTCAACCGAAGGGTTTAAACCCGGAAGAGTGTTCCTCGAGCGCCTCTGTAGCAATTCAGTACGCGTGGGGTGTTGCACTGTCCTGCTGGAATGCCCAAGTCCGTCGAAACGCACAGTGAAAATGAATGGATGCAGGTGATCAGAAAGGATGCTTACGTACGTGTTACCTTTCAGAGTCGTTTCGAGACGCATCAGGTGTCCCTTATCTTTCCAACTGCACACGCCCCACACCATTACAGAGCCATCACCAGCTTGAACAGTCCCCTGCTGACATGCAGGTTCCATGGATTTATGAGGTTGTCTCCATACCCATATACATTCATCTGCTCCATACAATTTGAAACGAAACTCGTCCGACCAGGCAACATTTTATCATTCATCAACAGTCCAATGTCGGTGTTGACGGGCCCAGGCCAGGCGTAAAGCTTTGTGTCGTCCAGCTTCGGCTCCGAAAACCCATATCGATGACGTTTCGTTGAATGGTTCGCACACTCACACTAGTTAATGGCCCAGCACTGAAATCTACAGCACTTTATGGAAGGGTTGCACTTCTGTCACGTTGAACGATTCTTTTCATTCGTCGTTGGTCCCATTTCTCGCAGGATCTTTTTCCGGCCGCACCGATGTAGGAGATTTGATGTTTTACCATATTCCTGATATTCCCGGTCACTCGTGAATGGTCGCGTGGGAAAATCCCAGATCAGTCGCTGTCTCGGAGCTGTGTCCCATCGCTCGTGTTCCGATTCTAACAGCATGTTCAAACTCACTTAAATCCTGATAACCTGCCACTGTAACAGCAGTAACCGATCTAAAAACTGCTCCTGACACTTGTTGTTTCTGCGTATTTACATGTCTCTGTATTTATATACGCGTGCATTTTCCAGTTCCCTTGGCGCCTCAGGGTATTACGCGACGGGTAGTATGCTACCCGTTACGTCACACGCCATGCACTCTTTCTAGGACCTCATCTTGTCAGCCCCCCTTGTAAGCTTGCTACTGGTATTATAGAACTGAACTTAGTGGACTTCGAAGTATCACAAGTATCTGGTCTGATAAAATTCTCCCTTTTCTCTATGAATACTGACCCATAAAAATGCTGTTACAAAACAGTTTCACTCCATTTCACGAATAAGTTAATAGAGACAAATTTACTAAGCTTTATTTTTGTTAAACTGAGCATCTGAATTACTAATCTGTGTGAAATGAGTTAGTTTGTTAAAAAGAGAACTAATACTTACTCAGACAAAAGTTTTCCATGTTGCACCTTAAAGGCAAAGAAGTGCACAGAGTATGCTTGGTTCACGGTGTTGTTTAGAACACTTTTCTGTAAATAACCCGACATCATTGAATTTTCGTGGAACGTGTCATAGTAAGCCTTCTTTCGAAGATCTCTACGGAAACTCACGTTCTGGAGCCTATAAGAATCACCTAAAAATGTTGTGTGCGGCCTCACGCTACCTAAATGGCTGCATCACATGAAAATCTGTTCTTATTGAGAAGATAGCCGTGCTGTAGGGAAAAGTCCAGTATAAGATCCAATCCCTGAACAATTTTTAATTGTATGAATGCGTTGTGTATGTTCTTTCGGAAATGTCAGAAAAAAACAGATATGTGGAGTTTGCAGCTGTGATACATAATGTGTAAATAGAAGGTGGAGTTGGGGGAGAAAGGAAATGAAAGGGAAGGGATTACTGGTGTCAGCTGCATCGGGGCGTTAGGCGGAGAGTCAGGGATTTTTTTTCCTTCCTCGTGATGACTGGGTGTTCTGTGATGTCCTTAGGTTAGTTAGGTTTAAGTAGTTCTAAGTTCTAGGGGACTGATGACCATAGATGTTAGGTCCCATAGTGCTCGGAGCCATTTGAATCGTTATGCGGAATCGATAACAAAAAGCAAAAATTGGTACCAGACGGGATTAGAGTCCAGAATCTTCTGCTTAGTAGGCAGATGCTTTATCTAATGCACCATATGGAACACAGTTATATAACAATTGCGCTGCTTACGCCTCACAGCCGACCCACACCCCCAACGAGTTATAAGAATGCGTGGTATCTGTTCTTTCGGACATGTAATACAATTCATATAACTGATTGACCTGTATAGGCAGTGGATCCACCTTCTTCATTGTGGATGCGCAAGTCTGTCCGACCTCCTGCAGGAATCTCTGAGTAACGAGCATGGTGGAAATGGACAGGGACTGCCGACAGGTGGCACTCGGTGAGAATGAGGGGTCAGCCAGGAGACGTGCCGAGGTATTTCCCGCAGGCGATAACGCTGTGTCCCCGATGGCGCAGTGATTGACACATCTATCTAGTAAGCTGGTCAGAGGGTGAGCCGCCCTCTGTAATAAAAAAAAAAAACACTGAAACACTGAGTGTATGAATCAACAACGAACTTGAGCGGGTGTCACGAGACGTCCGCAACGAACGAAATGAGATTAAAAAAAGGAAGTAAGCATGAGATCCCTGGATTTAATGCCACTCCGGTACAAATTATGCACTGATTCCGCGTAATGTCCCGATGAGGCTGACATTGGTAATTCCTCTCCTTTCCTTTCTCCCCTAGCCTGCCACAGTGGCGGTGCGGTTCTAGGCGCTTCAGTCTCGAACCGCGCGACCGCTACGGTCGCAGGTTCGAATCCTGTTTCGGGCATGGATGTGTGTGATGTCCTTAGGTTAATTATGTTTAAGTATAGTTGCGTAGGCATCCGCGGCCAGTCAGTCGACATAAAATTTTCTGGGTTTCACTAGTTGCATACACTTGCTGGTGGGTGATTCTGTCGACGTTGTTTCAGTCGGTAGGCGAAAACGTAGATGATAGCAGAAGGTGTATTTGCAGCAACTGTTTGTTGTTAAAGTCAAGTTCTCTCCGCACCTGCTGAATACGCTCCTTCGGAAGAGATTTACTGGCTCGCCTATAGATGCTTCTTGTTTTGTGAGTGTCGATGATAAATTTAAACTGAAGAAATTTAGGTACAATATCATGATCCCGAGTAACTGCCGCTACGCCGCCGACGTCCAGCAGTTGGTAAAGAGTAGCCAACTTCTCACTCGACGGTGACCACCAATCATGGTACACAAGAGACAATAGACAACAGAGGGAACGTTCTCCCTCCACCGAATACCCCCTTAAAGTAAAGTTCCCTCTCCTTCTTCCTTAAGTGACCAATGAAACTAACAACTTTTTTAAAAATATGACGTTTTGGAATGCGCAGTGAAACAGTACCAACACTGCGTAGCTAGAAGGCACCATTAGACCCAAAAGAAGGCCGCTACAACTGTGGCCGAAATGTTCGTTTTTCTCCAGCAGCAGTAGTTTTTTTTGTTTTCGTTTTTACATTATGATGCGGTACCATACCCAGAAAGCATTTTATGTCGACAGGTTTGAGTAGTTCTCAGTTCTAGGGAACTGATGACCTCAGGTGTTAAGTCCAATAGTGCTCAGAGCCATTTGAACCATTTTGTTCAGTAATGAATTGTTATTTCTTATGCCACTGACGGGAGCACATTGTGCCAAAAGTAACAGGTTTACAACCAGGATAAATAATCAGTCAACATAACTCCATTTCGCAATTATAAACTGTGGGACTGCGTCTGGTTGACGAATTGGAAAAGTAATATTCAAATATCTGTTTTTTCATAGCTTCTTTTTTACACTGTTCAGAAGGTTGTTGTTACATGTGTGAAGATCATACTTTGTCGTGAAGTCTTATACGGAAACCAAGCGCAAGTATTGGTTCCCTGTTATACCCGTGTTTCCTGCAAAAATGTAGCAGGGCGTAGAGGATGCTCCTCTGAACAATTTGAGGTAGGGAACCTGGGGTTCGAAAAGCCATCTTAAGGAGATAATAGGTATAAAAGCACAGTACTGTCTACTTTCTTTCATACATTAAGTAAAGTAAACTGCAAATACCATGATTGACACAATGAACTTACAGTTTGTACTGTATCTTAAAAAATGTGCTGAAACTGACGGCCATCAACATCAATGCAAGCATGACATCGGCGAACATGATTTTGATGCACCCTGAAAAATATCTCTAGTATGTATCGAATCGCATTACAGGCAGCTACAGTTCTGGCAACTAATTCCTTCTCCACACCCATTGAGTTCTCATACACAAGTGACTTCAGATATCCTCATAGGAAACAATCAAGAGAATTCAGGCCAGGTGGCCTGGCAGGCCACGGAATTGGACCCCCCCTTCAATACAGCGACCAGGAAATATTTCCTAGTATTGAGGCGAGTCCTTGTTTCTTGCAGGATGTAAAAACTGGTTCAGATGGCTCTAACCACTATGGGACTTAACATCTGAAGTCATCAGTGCCATAGACTTACAACTTCTTAAACCCATCTAAACTAAGGACGTTGCCCGAGGCAGGATTCGACCCTGCAGCAGTGCGGTTCCGGACTGAAGCGCCTAGAACCGCTCGGTGACAACGGATGGCCAGAAAATAAAGAATTTACGTGTAAATAAACAGCACAGTACTTGTGAATTTGTACGCTATTATTGTAAATAAGTAGGAAAACAGTAATGTTTAGACAAAGCAGAAGACAAGTTTGGTTCCATATTTCCTTAAGCTGCCTTCTCACCACAGTATGCAGCGAAGGCTGGCTGAGGTCACAGAAATAGAAGCAGAAAAACACTACACTCAAAATGTACATTATGTTTAGCTCGTATTACAGCACTCACCTTGTGAAGCTTAATCGCACTGTAATGCATTCTTGAAACTCGTTGCCGCAATTATTCCTTGTCGTGGACTTTTTGTGGTGTCACCGCCAGACACCACACTTGCTAGGTGGTAGCTTAAATCGGCCGCGGTCCATTTAGTACATGTCGGACCCGCGTGTCGCCACTGTGTAATCGCAGACCTAGCGCCACCACCAAGGCAGGTCTCGTGATACGAGAGAGCACTCGCCCCAGTTGTACGAGAACCTAGCTACCGACCAGATGTACGAAGCCTTTCTCTCTCATTAGCCGAGAGACAGAATAGCCATCAGCTAAGTTAATGGCTACGAACTAGCAAGGCGCCATTAGCCATACAGTGATTGTACTTAAAGTCTCCTGTGTATCGTCAAGATCGATGTACCACAATGATTGAGTAAAGTTAAGTATTAAACCTGCTCCGTACTTTTCTTCCTAACATTAATTACGTATCCTGTTCCAGTACTTCACGCCCGTCTGCGTTAGTCTAGCTTGCCTTTTCAGCCATCTCAACTTCACGGTGTCGGCCCAGCTACCGACACAACATTGGCGACGAGGGAAAAGAGTTCTTTCTGATTGCTTACATTTAATTGTGTCATGGCTTCGCCACATTCTCCAGATGTACTGTCCGAATTTTATCGCTTGCAGAATCAGCAGACGCAGGCGTTACTGGATGCCGTTGGACAGCTCGTCCAGGGTCAACGTACCATTCAAACCGATGCGGCCGCCGCCGCTTCACCGGTACCGCAGCCACAACCTGCCATTGCACCACCATTTCGAAGTTTTGACCACACCCTCGAGACTTGGCGGGAGTGGTCCCGCCAGTTTGCCTTCCACCTCGCTGCCTACAGAATTCAAGGTAATGAGCGGCAGCCGTTTTTGCTTTCTTGTGTCGGTGTGTCCACATACCGTGTGATAGTGAAATTGTTTCCCCGACGCGACGTAGCAACTCTGTCCTACGAGGAAATTTTGTCTGCATTAGATGCCTATTTCAAAGAAACAGTTAATGTGGTTGCAAAACGGTATACGTTCTTTCGTACAAAACGTACGGCCTGTCAAACTAATAGGGAGTGGGTATGAACATTGCAAGGACTTACTAGGGACTGTGCCTTTGAATGTGACTGTGGTCTTTCTTATTCAGATACAATGGTGCGTGATGCAATTGCACAGAACGTTTCTGATGTTCGCATACGGGAGCAAATTTTGAAACTAGTTAATCCCTCCCTTCAACAAGTGATAGACATATTGGATAGACAGGACACACTTGACTGTGCTCAGGAATCTTTTGACACTTCGCCAGCCGTGTGTAACATTAACCGGCCCGCTGGACGCGCTGCGCGGCCCGGTAACCGGGCCTCGCGCACGTCCGCACAGCTGCCGCCGCGCGCTAAGCCACGTGTGCCGCGCCAGCCCACCAATGTAGTGAAATCGTGCCCGCGGTGTGCTACTAGACATTCGCGTGAACATTGCCCGTCACGCCAAGCTATTTGCTTTTTCTGCAATAAGAAAGGACATGTTCAAAGTGTTTGCCAGACAAAGCTCAGATCAGACGATCACAATCATTCCAGGCCCTTTGCTTCGCGCCGGAATCGAACCAAGGACACTCAGGCTCGTGGACCTTCGCCTATGGACATTCATGTCGTTAATTCCACTTCGTCCAGTGACACTTTCTCTAACAGTAACTGTGTTCATCCCACAAAAACTGTGCGTCGACGTCGCCGGAAATCACGTCAATTAGCAAGTGATTCTGTACCAGTGTCTGTTCCAATTGCACAAAACAGTCGCTCTTGTCGTCAGCAGAACAATAAACTTTTTGTGGACTTAGACTTTGAAGGCAAAGTGATACCATTCCAGCTCGATACCGGAGCTGCAGTTTCATTGCTCAATCACGACACGTACAAACAACTGGGCAAACCTCCTTTGCGTTCCGCAAATGTTAAGCTAACTACATATTCCGGACAGACAATTCCTGTGTTAGGACAGTGCAGCCTTCTTGCAACATACAAGGGACAAACAAAACTTGTGTCATTTTACGTTCTTCGTTCTTCTTCTGCAGTGAACTTGTTTGGTCTAGATTTATTTCAGTTGTTTAACATGTCTATTGTAAATCAGGTGCTATCAGTGAATCAAACTGTGCCTTCAGACAGTGTTTCTCAGCTGTGTGACGAATTTGCAGACATTTTTGCACCGGGCTTAGGTTGCGCTAAAAACTATGAAGCACATTTAGAACTGAAGGTAAACGCGCAACCGAAATTTTTCAGGGCGCGCAATGTTCCCCACGCATTGCGTGATGAGGTCGCAAGAACGTTACACGATCTCGAATCACAGGGTGTAATTGAACGTGTGCAAGCTTCTCTCTGGGCCTCACCCTTAGTAATTTTGCCAAAACCTTCCGGAAAATTGAGACTTTGATTGGACTTCAAGGCCACAGTGAATCCACAGCTAGTGACTGCTACTTTTCCTTTGCCCCGCCCGGAAGATCTTTTTGCTAAACTGTGCCCGGGAAAATATTTTTCAAATTTGGACCTAGCCGATGCGTACTTGCAAATACCGGTGGACGACGAATCCCAGCGCGTATTGGTGGTTAACACGCATCTTGGATTGTACCGCTTCAAAAGACTGCCATTCGGGTGTGCATCCGCCCCTGCCTTGTTTCAGCAATATTTACAAACTATTTGTGCGTCGGTCCCTACTGCAGCAAACTATCTGGACGATATAGTGATCTCCGGACAGACAGAAGAAGATCATCTTGCGAACTTACGAACATTATTTCAGGTCTTGCGGCAAAATGGTCTTCGCTTGAGGAAGGACAAATGTGTGTTTTTTGCTCGTGACTTACCATACCTGGGACATGTCATTAATGCCCAAGGCATACATCCGAGTCCAGAGCGCCTCCGTGCCATACAAGAATTGCCTTCCCCTCAAAATGTGAAACAGCTACAGAGTGTGTTGGGTAAAATTAATTATTACAATAAATATGTGCGCAATGCCTCTTCCATTTCAGCTCCGCTTCATCGCTTACGCCGTAAAGGTGTTCCGTTCGTCTGGACGACGGAATGTGAACGCGCCTTTCGCCAGTTGAAATCGGCGTTGCTTTCTAATACTTGCCTTACGCCATTCGATCCCCAGAAACCCCTTTTGTTGATGGTAGATGCATCGGATTTCGGGATCGGTGCTGTGCTTGCGCACAAAGTTGGCTCCCATGATCGCCCTATTGCCTTTGCGTCCAAATTGCTCTCGTCTGCGCAAAGAAATTATTCACAGATAGAGAAAGAAGCTTTGGCTCTCGTGTTTGGTGTTACTAAGTTCCATGATTTCTTGTATGGTCGTCACTTTACCATCATCACAGACCACAAACCTTTGACATCGCTTTTTCATCCGACCAAGCCTGTACCTCCACGTACAGCGCAGAAATTCATTCGCTGGTCTATTTTCCTCTCGCAGTACCGCTACGATATCTTGTATCGGTCCACTGCTAAGCACGGAAACGCCGATGCGTTGTCCCGTTTGCCTGTTGCTGAGGATAAAGCATTCGATTCTTCCGAACTTGCTTGCATGTTCATTGATTCGGAAACCGATGAAGTGGTCGAATCGTTTCCGATTGATTTTCGTCGTCTGGCTACAGCCACAGCTGCTGACCCTGTCCTTGCTACTGTTTTGCGTTTTGTTGCTACGCAATGGCCTTTGTCAAAGTCTCGGATCGAGGATCCGTTGGTTCGCCAATTTTTTGCTCACAAGGAGAGACTTTTTGTTCGACGTGGTGTTTTGTTGTTGCGTTCTGATAATGATCAGTCCAGAGTCGTGGTCCCACGTTCGTTACAGTCCTCTGTTTTACGGCTTCTTCACCAAGGACATTGGGGTATAGTGCGAACGAAACAACTTGCTCGTCAGCACTGTACTTGGTTCGGAATCGATGCTGCGATTACGAATATGTGTTCTTCGTGCCCGGCGTGTGCCGAACAACAGTCCGCACCGCCGCGGAAAGTCTTTGCGTGGCCAAAAGCCACTTCCCCTTGGCAACGCTAGCACATTGATTTTGCTGGTCCATTCTGGAATGCTCGATGGTTGGTTCTGGTCGACGCCTTCAGTAATTTTCCTTTTGTTGTCCGGATGTCTTCCACGACGTCCTCCGCCACCATCCAAGCGTTGTCTGCTATCTTTTGCATTGAAGGTCTTCCGCAGACTATTGTTTCCGACAATGGCCCACAATTCATGTCCGCAGAATTTCGGTCATTCTGCCAGGCCAATGGTATTCAACATCTGACATCCGCGCCGCTTTCGCCTCAGTCCAACGGTGCCGCTGAACGATTAGTCCGGACTTTCAAGTCACAGATGTTGAAATTGAAAGAGTCGCATTCTCGGGAGGACGCATTGTTGCTCTTTTTGTCTTCGTATCGCTCTCAGCCCCGAGATGGTCGCTCGCCGGCTGAGTTGCTCCACGGTCGTCCTCATCGCACCTTGATGTCTTTGCTGCATCCGCCGCATCAGGTTCCTGTGCAGCGGCAGACTCCTGCTTTTGCTCCAGGCGACGTTGTATTTTATCGCAACGATCGAGGTTCACGGCGTTGGCTCGCAGGGCGCATTCTTCGCTGCCCCGGCCGCGCGATGTATTTGGTTTTGGGGGCCTCTGGTGAGGTGCGTCGGCATCTCAATCAGCTGCGCCTCTGTCGTCGCTCGGGTTCTGCCGCTCCCCGTCTGCTTTCAGCGACGGTGCCGTACGGTCAGCGCCCTGGGGACCCATCTACTGGCTCGCCTCATCCCCAGGTGTTACCGACGATGCCTTCCATTTTGCCCGATGGCGACGCGCCGCCGCCGCCGCAGCAGCAGCAGCCGCCGCCGCCGCCGCTTGTTCTCCCGCCGGCGCCGCCCGCATTCGACGCTTCGTTGCAGCCGCCAAGCGCCTCCCAGGGTCACGCGCCGCCGATCGCTTCCCGTGACCAGCTGTCCTCCGCCATGGAACTCCCGCCCGCTCCGGCCCACATGACGTCATCGCGCGTCGGCTACCCCGACGCAATGGAGGTTGATCCTTCGGTCCCTCCTGTCTCTTTACGGGCGCATACACCGCATGTTGACGTGCACCCTGGACTAGTTTTTCAGGCGTTTCCTAGCTCCCCTCGGACCGAATGGCCGGGTGCGGGTGGCACAGCCTCGCCTGTTGTTAGGCTCCCCACCTCATCGCATACGTCAACATGTGGTCCTCCCCACGGCGGGCGGAAGCCTTATCACACGACCGTTCGCCGATTTGCGGGGGAGGAATGTGGTGTCACCGCCAGACACCACACTTGCTAGGTGGTAGCTTAAATCGGCCGCGGTCCATTTAGTACATGTCGGACCCGCGTGTCGCCACTGTGTAATCGCAGACCTAGCGCCACCACCAAGGCAGGTCTCGTGATACGAGAGAGCACTCGCTCCAGTTGTACGAGAACCTAGCTACCGACCTGATGTACGAAGCCTTTCTCTCTCATTAGCCGAGAGACAGAATAGCCATCAGCTAAGTTAATGGCTACGAACTAGCAAGGCGCCATTAGCCATACAGTGATTGTACTTAAAGTCTCCTGTGTATCGTCAAGATCGATGTACCACAATGATTGAGTAAAGTTAAGTATTAAACCTGCTCCGTACTTTTCTTCCTAACATTAATTACGTATCCTGTTCCAGTACTTCACGCCCGTCTGCGTTAGTCTAGCTTGCCTTTTCAGCCATCTCAACTTCACGGTGTCGGCCCAGCTACCGACACAACACTTTTCATATCAGACTTCTTCGCCCTGCCACTCAAAGAAACTTGTCTCCGGGCACGGTTGATTGAAGCAAGTTAGAAGTCTGAAAGTCATGTCATCTGCTGAGCTGCTGAAAGAATGTACTGCAAGGAAACAAAGCAAGTTTGCCGAAGTTTGTGAAGCAATTATTTTGGAAACGTTTTACTTGTGGTATTATAATAAAAGACCATATATTTTGGAGGGAATTATTCTCAAACGTTTCCCTCGAAACTATTAGTTAAGTATATTTGGTTGTTTTAAATTTTACGGCTCCCATCTCATACGGATCATGAAGTGGTTATCTTTCCGTTACTGATCATATTTAGTACTAAACATCAAAGTTGAATAACTCCGTGCCGGTTTTTCGCAGAATTTTCAGTGAATTAAAAGCGCGAATTCCGATTGGTAATCTGAGGGAAGCAGAAACTGGAAGTCTGACTTCTTCTAGACGGACAGTACGGCTTCAAAAAAGATCAAGACACATGTGATGGCCGCATTTACTGACATCCAAGTTTGACTTAGTGACGAAAAGTATCTGCTGAGTGTTTATACGAGCCACACCAAAGCGTATGACTGCATCTTGCTTCCACGATTACTGCAGCAATTGAGGAACGGTGGCATGCGTAGTATACTTACCCGTGCTCTATAAAACGTACAGAGCAACATGTGTTAATTATACGATAAAATGAGGGATACCTAGAGGCCCAGCACACGAGCAATGGTTTGTCGCAGTGTTCGGTCTTATAGACGCGATCGTTTAATGTTTACACTTGCGTTAAAAAAAAAAAAACGTTCAAATGTGTGTGAAATCTTATGGGACAACTGCTAAGGTCATCAGTCCCTAAGCTTACACACTACTTAACCTAAATTATCCTAAGGACAAACACACACACCCATGCCCGAGGGAGGATTCGAACCTCCGCCGGGACCACCCGCACAGTCCATGACTGCAGCGCCTTACACTTGCGTATCTACATTAATTTCTTGTGGTGTTCTCACCTATGGACGACACCGGAGCTGGCGCGCTGGCACGGTTTCCAACTGGCACTACGGGCGGCGCTTTGAAGTTCTCCGCCAACCACAAGCTCGGCCCAATGATCAATCTCCGCACCGCCGCCATTGAGGTGGACTTAATGCGTTGTGGTAAGCGTCGGCCCGGGGCTGTTCATTGAGGGCGTTTGAATACGACAGTTGTAGTACAGAGTTTCAGGGTTTGCAGTTCGTAGCTACAGTTCGTAGTGAAGGTCAGTTTGCGAGACTTAATCTACAAATGGAGTCGCATGTAGCCTTTCGCACAGGGACAAGTGTTTACAGCAGTGATTGGTAGTGCGTCGTCCGGTATGGATATAGAGTTATCGATACTGTATTCATTAACGCATGCCTCAACAGGTCACTGCTTAGTTGTATCTGTATGCAAGCACATCCAGTGGGCTACTCTACAGCTTTAGTTAAACAACATAGCGCAGTAATGTGAACATTTGTGTGTAATTTGTTTGCACTGCCAAAGTTCCTGCGTTCACCTCGGAGCAACTAACTCTAATATGACGTGTGCGAGCCATTCTATCCAGACGGCCTGTATACATCATACACACAAGATCACTGCTGCTACACTACAGGTATAAGCCTTGTGAATGTCCACTTCATATGTCCCACGCTATGCAAAGTAAACTTTCAGAATTCCGTGCAAATTTAGCCAAACGAATCCACGGATTGCATTTACACGCGACATAGATGTCAAGCACCAAGAACGATGTTACTGGGCACCAGTTCAACAAGTTGTCAAGTACCTAGGTCTCCATATTAAGAAACTGAAAAAGTAATTCATATTATACAGGGAGGTCCATTGATCGTGACCGGGTCAAATATCTCACGAAATAAGCATCAAACGAAAAAACTACACACCACAAAACTCGTCTTGCTTGAAGGGGGAAACCAGATTGCGCTATGGTTGGCCCGCTTGATGGCGCTGCCATACGTCAAACGGATATCAACTGCCTTTTTTTTTAATAGGAACCCCCACTTTTTATTACATATTCGTGTAGTACGTAAAGAAATATGAATGTTTTATTTGGACCATTTTTTTCGCTTTTTGATAGATGACGTTGTAATAGTCACAAACGTGTAAGTTCGTGGTATCATGTAACATTCCACCAGTGCGGACGGTATTTGCTTCGTGATACATTACTAGTGTTAAATTGGACCACTTACCAATCGCGGAAAAGGTCGATATCGTGCTGATGTATGGCTATTGTGATCAAAATGCCCAACGGGCGTGTGCTATATATTCTGCTCGGTATCCTGGACGACATCATCCAAGTGTCCGGACCGTTCGCCGGATAGTTACGTTATTTAAGGAAACAGGAAGTGATCAGCCGCATGTGAAACGTCAACCACGACCTGCAACAAATGATAATGCCCAAGTAGGTGTTTTAGCGACTGTTGCGACTAATCCGCACATCAGTAGCAGAAAAACTGTTCGAGAATCGGGTATCTCAAAAACGTTGGTGTTGAGAATGCTACATCAACATCGATTGCACCCGTACCATATTTCTATGCACCAGGAATCGCATGGAGACGACTCTGAACGTAGTGTTCAGTTCTGCCACTGGGCGCAAGAGAAATTACGGGACGATGACGGATTTTTGGCACGCGTTCTATTTAGCGACGAAGCGTCTTTCACCCACAGCGGTAACGTAAACCGGCATAATATGCACTATTGGGCAACGGAAAATCCACGATGGTTGCGACAAGTGGAACATCAGCCACCTTGGTGGGTTAATGTATGGTGCGGCATTATGGGAGAAAGGGTAATTGGTCCTCATTTTATCGATGGCAATCTAAATGGTGCAATGTATGCTGATTTCCTACGTAATGTTCTACCGATGTTACTACAAGATGTTTCACTGCATGACAGAATGTCGATGTACTTCCAACATGATGGATGTCCGGCACATAGCTCGCGTGCGGTTGAAGCGGTATTGAATAGCATATTTCATGACAGGTGTATTGGTTGTCGAAGCCAACACGTTCACGGGATCAGACGTCACCGGATTTCTTTCTGTGGAGAAAGTTGAAGGATATTTGCTATCGTGATCCACCGACAGCGCCTGACAACATGTGTCAGCTCATTGTCAATGCATGTGCGAACATTACGGAAGGTGAACTACTCGCTGTTGAACTACTCGCTGTTGAGAGAATGTCGTTACACATATTGCCAAATGCATTGAGGTTGACTGACATCATTTTGAGCATTTATTGCATTAATGTGGTATTTACAGATAATCACGCTGTAACAGCATGCGTTTTCAGAAATGATAAGGTCACACAGGTACAGGTATCACATTGGAACGACTGAAATAAAATGTTCAAACGTACCTACGTTCTATATTTTAATTTAAAAAACCTACCTGTTACCAAATGTTCGTCTAAACTTGTGAGCCATATGTTTGTGACTATTACAGCGCCATCTATCACAAAGCGAAAAAAGTGGTCCAACTAAAACATTCATATTTCTTTACGTACTACACGAATATACAATAAAAATGGGGGTTCCTCTTTTAAAAAAACGCAGTTGATATCCGTTTGATCTACGGTAGAGCCATCTAGCCGGCCAACCATAGGCCATCTGGTTTCCCCCTTCAAACCAGACAAGTTTCGTTTGATGCTTATTTCGTGAGATATTCGGCACGGTCGCGATCAATGGACCATGCTGTATAACCGGTTACACGCCGTTTATGGACTACGGTTGAGTTTGCTATGATTCTGCCACTGATTCTGCCCTACAAATGACTGAAGATATTAATATAAAGCGATCAAGTATTACTTGGCTGATCTGCTGTGAACCCCTACGAATGGTCATCTTGTCGAAGCTAATTAGCCTCAAATCGGAACTCAGAAGACTCCAAATAGGCTGAAAATGTCTTAAAACGCACAGACTTTGGACAAGATCAAGATGTTGAGAAAAAGAATGTTGTATTGGTTGATACTGGTTTTTGAAGAAATTTCACATACACTCCTGGAAATGGAAAAAAGAACCCATTGACACCGGTGTGTCAGACTCACCATACTTGCTCCGGACACTGCGAGAGGGCTGTACAAGCAATGATCACACGCACGGCACAGCGGACACACCAGGAACCGCGGTGTTGACCGTCGAATGGCGCTAGCTGCGCAGCATTTGTGCACCGCCGCCGTCAGTGTCAGCCAGTTTGCCGTGGCATACGGAGCTCCATCGCAGTCTTTAACACTGGTAACATGCCGCGACAGCGTGGACGTGAACCGTATGTGCAGTTGACGGACTTTGAGCGAGGGCGTATAGTGGGCATGCGAGAGGCCGGGTGGACGTACCGCCGAATTGCTCAACACGTGGGGCGTGAGGTCTCCACAGTACATCGATGTTGTCGCCAGTGCTCGGCGGAAGGTGCACGTGCCCGTCGACCTGGGACCGGACCGCAGCGACGCACGGATGCAGGCCAAGACCGTAGGATCCTACGCAGTGCCGTAGGGGACCGCACCGCCACTTCCCAGCAAATTAGGGACACTGTTGCTCCTGGGGTATCGGCGAGGACCATTCGCAACCGTCTCCATGAAGCTGGGCTACGGTCTCGCACACCGTTAGCCCGTCTTCCGCTCACGCCCCAACATCGTGCAGCCCGCCTCCAGTGGTGTCGCGACAGGCGTGAATGGAGGGACGAATGGAGACGTGTCGTCTTCAGCGATGAGAGTCGCTTCTGCCTTGGTGCCAATGATGGTCGTATGCGTGTTTGGCGCCGTGCAGGTGAGCGTCACAATCAGGACTGCATACGACCGAGGCACACAGGGCCAACACCCGGCATCATGGTGTGGGGAGCGATCTCCTACACTGGCCGTACACCACTGGTGATCGTCGAGGGGACACTGAATAGTGCACGGTACATCCAAACCGTCATCGAACCCATCGTTCTACCATTCCTAGACCGGCAAGGGAACTTGCTGTTCCAACAGGACAATGCACGTCCACATGTATCCCGTGCCACCCAACGTGCTCTAGAAGGTGTAAGTCAACTACCCTGGCCAGCAAGATCTCCGGATCTGTCCCCCATTGAGCATGTTTGGGACTGGATGAAGCGTCGTCTCACGCGGTCTGCACGTCCAGCACGAACGCTGGTCCAACTGAGGCGCCAGGTGGAAATGGCATGGCAAGCCGTTCCACAGGACTACATCCAGCATCTCTACGATCGTCTCCATGGGAGAATAGCAGCCTGCATTGCTGCGAAAGGTGGATATACACTGTACTAGTGCCGACATTGTGCATGCTCTGTTGCCTGTGCCTATGTGCCTGTAGTTCTGTCAGTGTGATCATGTGATGTATCTGACCCCAGGAATGTGTCAATAAAGATTCCTCTTCCTGGGACAATGAATTCACGGTGTTCTTATTTCAATTTCCAGGAGTGTATATCATTTACGATATTTCACCACCATGGAGAGAGTCGTACCATCCATTTTTCATGACAGATTACTGGAATATGATAACAGATTTGACATTCTAATGCGTATACCACACACGCAAGCTAACCTGAGCGAAAACTGTTGAAGAACTTCGTAAGTACTGGGAGCATGCGCACCATCTCCACACTCATAGATCACCGGGCCTTAAATAAGCTGACCGTTTAGTGAAAGATACAATCATATTTCTGAGAGGCTTTAATGGAATTTGGTCGTCAATAACATAAAAAATTACTTAGTGCAACCAATCACAGATTGCACACTTAGATGACAAAAGCAATGAGGTAGCGATATGTACATACAGAGATGGGTCTAATTTCCCGTACACAAGGTATAAAAGGGCAGTGAGCAGGTGGAGCTGTTATATGTACGCAGTGAAACGGTCTCTTACGTGATTATGCCGCAAGACCAGAATTAGCAGTCCTTGAACGTGGAATGGTAGTTGACGCTAGACCCATGAGACACACCATTTCGGAGGTTATTGGGGAATTTAGTATTCCGAGACCTACAGTATCAAGAGTATTCCTTGGATAACGAATTTCAGGCATTCCTTCTCCCCACAGACAACACAATGGTCGACGGCCTTCACAGCCGGCAGGTGTGGGCGAGCGGTTCTAGGCACTTCAGTCTGGAACCGCGTGACCACTACGGTCGCAGGTTCGAAACCTGCCTAGGGCATGGATGTGTGTGATGTCCTTAGCATAGTTACATTTAAGTAGTTCTAGGTTCTAGGGGACTGATGACCTCAGATGTTAAGTCCCATAGTGCTCAGAGCCACGGCCTTTACGACCGAGGGCAACGAGGCATGCGTAGTGCTTTCCGTGCTGAAACACAAACAACATTGCGTGAAATAACCGAAGAAATCAGTGTGGGACGCACGACGAATGTATCCGTTAAGACAGTGCAGTGAAATGTGGTGTTAATCGGTTATGGCAGCAGACGACCTACGCGAGTACCTTTACTAACAGCACGACATCGCCTGCAGCGGCTCTCCATTGGATCATGACCATATCGGTTGGACCCCACACGGCTGGAAGTCCGTGGCCTGGTCAGTTGAGTCCAGATTTCACTTGGTAAGAACTGATGGTAGAATTTGAGCGTGACGCACATCTCAGGAAGCAGTGGTCCCAAGTTGCCAGCAAAGCAATAAGACATTGTCTCAAAATATGGTAGAAAAACCGAAGGAGCTTCTGGTCGTATGTAAAGACCACCACTGGCAAAAAACAGTCAATACCGTCACTGTGCGATAGCGGTGGAATTGTTACTGATGATGGTGCCACTAAAGCGGAGTTACTAAATACAGTTTTCCGTAATTCCTTCACGAAATAATACGAAGTAAATATTCCAGAGTTCGAAACCAGAACAGCTGTTAGCTTCAGTGACATAAAAGTAGCTATCATAGGTGTTGCGAAACAACTCAAAATCCGTAAAGAATGGCAAATTTCCGGTCCATATGGTATACCAATCAGGTTCCTTTCAGAGTATGCAGACGCAATAGCGCCTTTCTTAGCAATCATACACAACCACTCACTTGACCATATTCCTAGATTTCCAGAAGGCTTTTGATACCGTTCCTCACAAGCGACTATTAATCAAACTGCATGCATATGGAGTATCGTCTCAGTTGTGTGACTGGGTTCGTGATTTCCTCTCAGAGAGCTCACAGTTCGTAGTGATAGACTGTAAGTCATCGAGTAGAACAAAAGTGATATCTGGCGTTCTGAAAGACAGTGTCATAGGCCTTGTGCTGCTCCTGATTTACATAAATGATCTAGGTGATAACCTGAGCAGCCCCCTTAGATTGTTTGCAGATGACGCTGTAATTTACCGTCTAGTAAAATCACCAGACGATCAATTCCAATTACAAAATGATCCAGAGAGAATTTCTGTATGGTGCAAAAATGTGCCAATTGGCAGTAAACAAAGGAAAGTGCGAAGTCATCCACAAGGGTACTATAGGAAATCCGATAAATTTTGGGTATACGATAAATCGCACAAATCTATGGGCTGTCAGTTCGACTAAAGGCCTAGGAATCACAACTACGAGCAACTTAAATTTGTAAGACCACATAGATAATATTGTGGTGAAGGCGAAACAAAGACTGCGCTTTGTGGGCAGAACACTTAGAAGATGCTACAAACCCACTAAAGAGACAGCCTACATTACACTTATCCGTCCTCTGCTGGAATATTGCTGCGCGGTTTGGGATCCTTACCTGGTAAGATTGATGAAGGACATCGAAAAAGTGCAACGAAGGGTAGCTCGTTTCGTGTTATCGCGCAATAGGGGTGAGTGTGTCACTGATTCGGTACGCGAGTTGGGGTGGCAGTCACTGAAACAAAGGCGGTTTTCTTAGTGGCGAGATCTATTAACGAAATTTCAATCACCAACTTTCTCTTCCGAATGCAAAAATATTTTTTTTACACCCACCTACGTGGGTGAAAAGGTCATCATAATAAAATAAGAGAAATCAGAGCTCGAACCGAAAGATTTAGGTGTTCCTTTTTCCCACACGCCATTCGAGAGTGGAATGTTAGAGAAGTAGTATGAAAATCGTTCGATGAACCCTCTACCAGGCACTTAAGTGTGAATTTAAGAGTAACCATGTAGATGTAGATGTAGATGTAGATGTAGATGTAGATGTAGATGTAGCTGAAAGCATTGTGAAAGCTGGTGGTGATTGCATAACCGTGCGGACTGTTTTTACTTGTAATGGACTGGGTCCTGTGGTCCAACTGAAGCGATCATTGAGTGGAACGACGGAATTTTTCGGGATGACAGTGTGCCATGTCAGTGCGCCACAACTGTTAGCGATTCTTTAGGTGAACATTCTGGACAATTGGCGCAAAAGATTCGGCCACCCAGATAGCCCATTATGAGTCCCGTCGAATAGTTATGGGACGTAATCGAGAACACCGGCAAGATTTTCGCAATTGTAGACGGCTATAGAGGCTGCATAGCTCAGTATTTCGACACATTACTTCCAACGATTTGTTCAGTCCATGCACTACGGCGGAATAAACGATGTCCTACTCGATATTAGGAGGTATCCTACGACTTCTGAGATCTCAGTGTACTACGACACGACAGCGTCGAATCAAGAATATTAGCACGCTTTGGGTAAAGGGGGCCATGGTGTAAGGGGCATTTACAGTGTCGACACGCACGCTAAGAGTGTTATGCACCACGGAATAAGGCGGTACTGGCTGGGCCACACGAGTGGAGTGTTTCCACAACGTATAAAGGGACTGCGGCGAGACGTTGCATCATGTAGCCATGCGGCTAAGTGCTGAACAAAATACGAAGGGCCGAATGTCGAGTCATCTGCAGTGCCTCTAAGAAAATTGTTTTATGCAAAAGAAGCAAAGCTTCATTCGTCTATGTACATAGTTGCTCATTGAAGCTTGTATCTGCTGACGGAAAATTAGTAAAAAGCACTGTTTCGGATCTGCGTGTGTTCAGCGCTATGCAGTCTTTCTCATTCGACTGTGAAGAAAATTTTGGACAAAATAATTAACTTTTAAGCATCTTTTAGTTTGATATCATAGCTTGATAGTGAACTGGGTTCCTTTTCGTTATTGCTCATACATACTGTGATACTTCTAAATAAAGTTAAGCAGAGTGGTTATTTTGAAAAGTTTGCAGTAAAAGATGTCGTTGCTGGCCAGTTTACATTTAGTAAGTTTAGGATGTATAACGCTCCATGGAAGATGTAGATATCGTATGGAAATTGTTTTTAACAGTGGAAGAAGATACATACCCCTTTCAGGTAAATAAGTTAATCGCATTGGCATTTGGCTCCTGGAGACTATAACGCGACACACTATGGCCACAGTATGGGCCACCAGTGTACAGAGTTATGCCTCGTGATTCTATTTTGCATGTGATTCATGAACCTAATTACAGTCGCAGTTTAATTCAACATTACAGTACGAGTGTTTTTCATTCTAAAACTAGTGGTAGCCATTCTCATATCTAGGGGCAATGTCTGTATGCTGTATGCATTTCCTTATCTGCATTGTTTTATTCATGAAATCTTTAGTAACTGTTGTTGTTAATAAAGTTAAAAAAACGATAATCAAAGTCGAACATATTACAGTGCGCCTTGCGTCTATATGACAATAGAAGTTCAAGACACGAAAGGAAAGAATCACTGTTCATTTTCGTACCGTGAGAAATATTCTTAGAATGAAGGTGGTTTGCTTCGCAGCTGCAAGGAGTCCACACAAGTACACTGAGCTATGTTTTTATTTTCGATTCTTTCTACTCAGCTGGTAGTCACAATGGATGCTCGTTACTGTAGAATTGTGGCGTACCTAAGGTTGATGGTTTCGAAACAGAGAAAACCACAGCAAAAGTATTATGTGAATCCAGTAGTGAGTTGTCTGGTTAATACAAAAACTTTTACTCATTTTTTTAACGAACTATGAGATGGTTAATCGAAATCTTTCGACTTCTTCACAATATCTATCTCGAACTTCGATGAATAATATCATATGGTCAGAAACGTACTACAGAAGCAACTTATGATCCTCAGACTAGCTCTACCTTCAATAGAAATGTTGGCCATGACTTCAGGGTGAAAATCATCTCAACCAAAAATTAAGCAATTCAGAAGGCGATTGCTCTATAGAAATGAGAGTTTTTTCAGAGACAGCATCTGCCCTGACTGAGTAGTTGCAGCAAGCTTGTAAATATTTCCTGGTGTGTGGAACATTCGAAGATATTCTGCGCTTACTGTAAGGATTGGTGTACGTCGTACACGTGCATAAAAACCATGAAGTGGTTGTGATTTTACGTTTCAGATATGGTGAAGTAAGCGTGAAACGTTGATACATAATTCAGTTCTTTTATCTGTATCAGATTTAAGCAAACTAGTCAAGAAGGAACTGAAAATCAATTTGTCTTCTTGCTCAGAGAACGAAAAATATATTAGAGGAATATCCAGAAATTCGCACGATTTAGCTTCCATTTCTCGCTATTACTTTTTTTTGTGCAACCGATCAGCCTGTTGAAATCCACCGAGGTGTTACGGCGTCATCAGACGTTAGTGAATTGCCAGTGTTTTCATCTGCCAGCGATGATTCCAAAGGATAGTGCAAGTGTCACACTCCGTCTTCCTGTAATCTTGAGACTGAACGACTTGCTCCTAAAACAGTTGCCAAGAGCAGGCCAGTGTGGCCGAGCGGTTTTAGGCGCTTCAGTCCCGAACTGCGCGACTTCTACGGTCGCAGATTCGAATCCTGCCTCGGGCATGGATGTGTGTGATGTCCTTAGGTTAGTTAGGTTTAAGTGGATCTAAGTTCTAGGGGAGTGATGACCTCAGATTTTATGTCCCATAGTGCTCAGAGCCATTTTTGAAGTTACCAAGAAGATCAGGTGGTCAGCACATACGTATTTCAGTCATTTCACTGCTTCTGAACCAGGTGTTTTTGCGTTCTTTGTATATTTCCGATAACAGTCCCTAATGTTACGTCCCGTTTGTTGAGTCTTTCGGCCTAAAACAGAAGAAAACGGAAGGGAAAATTAACATCAACTTCGATACCATTAACGTCATTAAATAATGACTAAACATTAACCCGGACTTATGTACGTATATGTCTTACTAACGATGTAATTGCCGAAGACATAACGTGATACAAAACTATATATACCATTATTGTCGGTTCTCTATGAAAAGAGCATGGGAAGAGTATCCTTTAGCATATCCGATAACAAATTACATCATTGTAATCGGTCATTCGTTGCATTTGTTCTCCAGCTTTATAATAAAATAATTTACAGGTTACAAAATATTCGCCTTTATACCGATAATGAATATATTAAATATTTTCCCGATATCTAACCTTCGATCAGTTGCACCGGAAATAATTCATAACTCATATTGTGGCAAATTCTCTTTATTATTTGATCTGCCTTGTACTTAGTTGCACTTTTTGTTAAGAAAAATCTGTCTTGGCTTTCTTAATAACTGCAAATGAAACAGGCTTTCTGCCATCTTGTGTCAGAAGAAACAGGTTGCGATAGGCCACCAATAAGAGAAATGTAGGAGTTTCTCAAAACTTATCACTGTTGATGAATCTCTGAACAAAAATTCGTAATGAGTTCGGGATATCTATTTCGCTAATTCTGTTGCAGTTCCGACAGAGCCCTTAACTAAAAGTATTATTAAAACAATGAAAAGAAAAGAAGTTACTGACAGATTTGGTCCCTCTACTTGAATGCTCTGTGAAATCATGAAATAATTGGCAGAAGCTACTACGTCATGCTGTTTCTTCCTTGTGTTCATCCTTGCATTCCTCGAACGTTACGCTCCCAACCCTAGGTCTCTTCTCCACATTCGTTATTAAAATTTCTCTGATGTTTTTCTCTATGTCCAGAGGACACATTGTAGAAGACACATTGTGGTCACAGACACAGAACGTAGGACGCAACATTGCATGCTGTCATTTGGCAACTCCGTTCCCTGTACAGACTGTCGTCAGCAGGCCCCTCTTCACACGCCTCCAGCACAGCCCGTGTGAACTGCCCAGTTGATTCTCTTGGCTCATAGCACTGCGGATGGAGCCACCCGATTTCTGTCTCTCTGTGGGCGATGCGGCTGGCAAACTGCTACATTCCGCAGCCGTAGGTATTCCGTGCAGCTTGCACTGCTGCATCTATCCCGTTCGCTGTGGCAATGCGTCCATTTACGCTCCAGCTGACGTTTCACAAGTATACCACTCGTGAGAACCCTATCTCACACAGACCTACTGCAAGACTTGCGGCAGCTGGTCATGCTCTTGTAGAACAATACGTGGCGTCTAGAGAAAGGCCTTATGCAGCTATACAACCTTATGTCTATCATGCACTACTGTGATACTCCAATGGTCATGATATGTACCATAGAAAATTACCATGTTACACCTACACTTTATACGCGGAAGGTTTCATCTGTAGCTCTATAACCTACAACTCACGGGTTTGCACCTATGTGACTGCGACCTGCGGGAAAACATCGACCTCATCTTTTTCAGGTGCTCACTGCGATACCACCAAACAACTGAATTGCCGCAGTGTTTAGTGGACAACAGGTTACTACCAGCGTAGTCACTACTACCAGCGCATGATGTATCATTGTATATATAATTCCTTTTGGCAACTGAATGTATCATGCTTTATTTGCTCTGTATAAACCAATGGTAGGTCTATGTGTGATGAATCTGTTTCAATATACCTTTTGTAGTGTACCATGCATTAGAGGCCAGCTGTGTGGATAATGTCGAAAGGCAACAATAAAAAAAGAAAGTATATTAAAGTATTGTCTAAGGTCAGGATGACATAGTATCGAGGCAAGGCATATTTCATATTTAAATCTTTAAAATTCTTTTTGTCACAGCTCAACCCTGCACTACACAGAACTGCGACGAGAGAGCTATCAGGTATGGAGCACTGAGATATGCAATGGTTGACATGCCACACTGGTAACAGGGGATGCAACTCTGGTCTATCGCTGGCAGCGACTGAGTGAACTGTTGTCTGTTTGTAACGGGTTCTGGATTATCACAATGGCTTCAGTGGGTTCCCTATGGTGTGGCTCAACGGAATCCATATTATTCTGAATAGAGCGTATTCCTCGTTCGAGGAATCTCAGCACAGGGACAAACACTCGCATTTGGCCCCTGCCTGCTGCGTGTTCTCGAACACCACCTCCTCCGCAGAAAAGTCCCCATCTCTGCCGTCAAATTGCTCCATCGTATGGTTAGCATTTGCACGATTTGCATCCCCTAATAACTTTGCCTTACTCCTTGTCAGCATTCATAAGTGCATGACATTACCAAGCCGCACTATTCAAGGAAGAACAAATACAGAAATCTACCACCCTTCTCTCCACGCAATAATCAAAGAAAAATTTCGCCTGCAAAAGTAACACACACCCGAAAAGCAATCTTACACAGTTTAAGACGCTTTTCACAATGATGATTTACGACAATCATCGTGAATGTGGTGCTGAAATCATAAAAACTTGAGATGCCATGGAAAATAACTTGTTAAATAAAAGATAAATAAAATATAAGGATTAGCACATAGGCACAGCCACCTTACACCTACATCGGATCTAAAAGTAATTTCAGGTAACAGATGAAGGAGAGAAAAAGAATCTAAATTGTATCAATGTGAACCGTTGGGTACGAAGCCAATGACAACGGTCGCCAATATGGAAACGAGCCACGTGTTTGCTATTGTCGAACAATGAACTCATACACAATTTAGTGGGCAGAATCATGATTATGTAAATCACACTCAAGAGGGTTTATAATGAACCTGAAATAAGTGCAAAACGTGATTTTATAGTGGCCCTGGCATAAATCCTATTTGAGGTGGCTAGGCTCTCACATAATTTATTCAGAAAATTGATTGATCAAAAGTGATGATGGGAAAGGATCATGGTTATTGTAGCTGTTTAACAGATAAATGCTTTCCAAAACTTTACAGTTATATTTGTTTTTCTTAAATGGAACAGAAAACTGATCAAGAACTTTTACAAGGAACAAACATGTGTGTTAATATAAACCTGACACGTAAATAATCCTCACGTCATAGAGGTGTTGGGAAGAGTCGAATAGAAATGACACTGATGGAATCTAGCGTGCTTCTCTACTATGTGGTATAGGGAGCAAAGAGAAAGATGACATGTATAATGTCGATAAACATGTGAGTAATCGGACGCAGTACCATGATCTCCCCCAAGGAGATAAAGCGGTCCTACGGAAGTCACTGCTAAGAAATCTCACTTCAATGTTAGGCAGCTGAGAGACCGACTGAAACACTATAGGTCGGAGGTGCGTGTATTACCGACAGTACGGCGCGGGTGTGCTGACGACGGCTGCTACCCTTGCTCGGCTCTGATGCATGCACGGCCACATTAAACAAATTACGTCATAGTGTCACCCTTGTGCCGTCCTAAAGCATCGACAGCATACCGACCAGCGCCGCGCCGCGAAACAGCATGAGGAATAAGCTATCCCGCTCGCCAATGGAAAGAGCGGGCAGTGCCACACCTCCTGGAAGATCGAGTTTAGAGCCCCCTGACAACGCTGGTCGGTTCCATTTCGGTCGCAGACTTCGAGAGCATAAGTACTGAGTACTACCACGGCGGCACTTAGCCTGTGTTCTGTTTGTAGTAATAGTGAAAAATACTTGCATGAAGTAGCCAACAGGAAGCATGATAAGTAATATTTACTTTCTTTATTGAAATAAAGTGTTCAATTAATGTTTGTACGGATCATTTTAGATTCCTGCCACTAGCCATCGCAGCTTCTCTCCTTCCTTGTTCGTCGGTGCTGTGTCCCACAGTATCCGACAAACCACAGAAAATTACAATGTTGGGGGAACGGAAAAAGGCATATATTCGTCCCATAATACGAAAAAGGCATATATTCGTCCCATAATACCAAATTATATTCTCCCGGTGTGAAGAAGGAAAATCGATTGGACTGGTCGGGTTTTTGCTGAATTCAATAAAAGCGCCACTAATTAAATTCATAGTGATATTATAGTTACATTGCATGCAGGTGTTAGTGTCAAGTTGGAGCTATATTTACGACTTGTATTAGTTAAAGAATTATTTATTGAAGGCAAAGGCTGTTCAGCACACAACGACAACTAAAAACATTAGTCTTCGCCTGCATCACTAGTGTCATCATTGATTGTTTCATAGTCACAGCTGGTTTATGTGAATTCTCTGATGTATCTGTGCTAAATTCTCTTCTCTTCGCTTGTACGATTCTCGAGGTATGACGTAAGTTTCAGCACGTCTTTAAGGGTGTTAAATCTCTTGGTATGTTCATTGTGTCGAAAGTTTTGAAGTTCAGAGCTATGATGTTGTGACGACTCCATGTACTATGGTACGCGTTCCAGAATTACAAAGCTTTGTTTTTGACGTCAAACTGCAAAGAAATAACACTCTAAAGCCTGAAAGCTGGCTCTGGGGCATTCGAAAACAAACTGGCGGCTACATTTTTTTTAAAAAAATCCGTGAAATCGTGGTGGGTGGACATCTCCAAAAAATGGAGGTAGAGAACTTTGACGAGAAACGGAGAAAGGTAGGTAACTCTTTTACAAAGTTTGAACGAGTGGACCACACAGAAGAGAGGGCAAACTACTGTTTTATTTTTATTTCGTCCAGATCAACTGTCCCCCATTAAAACCAGCTCCCCCATTAACTCTGAGTGTTGGATACTGTTTATGAAACGTAGCACTATCGATATAATCTGTCTGAGATCCTTCTTTCCTCCATTTCCCAAATATCTGTATATTTTGACATTTCCTGTTCCCAAATCGTATATCCCTAAGACATAATACCACAACTGACATTCGTAGTATACAAAATTTGCTGGAAAATGAGGAAGAGGTAAATTACGCATAAAATCAATCGAGATGCTGTTCCCTGTTTGGCTTTCATAATAAATTCTCTTGTTTGATTCAAGAAAGCCACCACTTTTCTGAGGTGAACAGCTTTCTGTACCTCAAAAACTTTTCTCTCCGTATCTTCATTAGCTGTATTTATATTTACCTGAAGCGAATCGCATTCTTTGCAAGTGTCAGACGTGGAACATTCGAAATAGCTGTTGAAAGTTTTGGAAAGCTGCCACCTAAGTTAATAGGCCACGTTTATCCGGTAGGTGTTAAGGAAATAGTCATGAATATCCTTGAGAATGAGATTTTATGGCAAACAGATTCTACTGGGTTTATCTCTGAGTGAGTAGACGGGCAGAAAAGATATGGGCCTCAATAACATTTGTAAACCGTTCTGGCGCTTGGGATGGGTGGTTGGAATATTTACCAAAATTGTCTGTTGGAGAGCTCCGAGAATATATTATTCTATTTTGCAGTCTTCTGTATCTGTAGTAATGAACTCAACGCAAACTTCACAAAAAACTTGTACAAAAACAACGTATTTTTCGGTTACCTACACTTTGTAGCTGAATGTCGTTGCCCGAGGTGTCATATTGTCTTCTTGATCTATTCTTGGTTGAAAATTCTCGTTACCATCATGTCTATCAAACCACTGATATGAATACCTTGGGAGTCATTCGTCATCATTTTGTTAAAAGTCTTCGATGACACTGCGGCGGCCTTCGTCCTCCACTTTATCAAGTACAGTGCAGCCTCAAACACCTAACCAAAATCTGACACAAAGTCTTATATGTAAAAGTCTTATATTTATAGATAAACTGATTTGGGAGTGAACTTTCCCTAGCTCACACTGGTGCACCGCAAGAAAATAAATAATGGAACTAACAATAATGATGATAATTAAGGTGATCATTCTTTCCGGTTCTACCACTACAGTACTGCTTTCGATCACTGTTTCGGATTATCGTGAAATAAAACCAATACGATTGTGAAATAGAAAAATAGTAGGAAGCATGTAAACAGCAAATATACATTTTGTTTTGGAAAATGACTTTTATAGCATAAAGAAAAAAAATGCATTTTATGGCATTCTTCCCCTTAAAATGAAAAGAAACGTAAAGAGAAACAGAGATAAAATGGGCGTCTCAGGTATTTGACATGTACTAATTTGAGAATTTTAAAAGTCGTCACCTAATGGAAACGTATGCGAGTCCAGTGAATAACGACAGTACAATAACTATATAATGCTACGAAAATGCAGTCCACTCCAGTCATGCGATCTCGTACCAGCTCTCAGACGCGATTAATGTGTTCTTAACCACTCACTTGGGTGTCACGAATATTATCCTCACTTTTTGCCTTTCTTGCTCTCATTCGAGGTCACCCTGGAGCACTTTTGTCCATATTAATATAAAAACTTGGAGGACAAGATTATAACATAGAAGCACGATGGCGGCTGTAAACGAAGTGTAGCGTATCTGTGGTTCATTGGGAGTTGAGCAGAGCGCTCTCGCGGTAGCTGCCTAAACCACCACTGACTAGTGAGCTCTTGCATGCAACAGTTCAGACTTGTGTGGATTTTGCAGAATCGCCTTATTTTTAGAGGTTTATGCAGTACGAATTGACGTGTTTTTGTAAAAGTTGTTATATAATCACATGCATAATTCTGAACTACATGATGAAGCCTGTAACTCATTTTTCGACTGTTTGTGACAAGAGAGGCTTTTACAAGTAACCCCTTGTTACTATGGACTTTGCCTTCTCAGAAGTAACAGTTGTAAAAACATGTGTTCTCAACTTAATGATGTGAAGATAGGTAAATAAACGCACTAGAGATCGCACCACTTGATTATTATAAAACACAACAAAATACAGTATTTCACATCAAATAGCAGAAACAATGTTACAGGGAACCACATGGTGGTATTACAACGGCGAGACATAGATTTCATTTACGAAATATGCCTGAAACCAACTAAACTGCAAAGGAATATTAGATGAATTAAGTAATTATTTACTCATCAGGGTAACAAGTTAAATATAGAATATAGAAATATGTATACAGTGAATATAGAAAAACGAGAACTGATCTACATTAATCGAAACTCCAAGTTCCACCTGATTACAAAAGGTTAAATCCAGACAAGATCATTTACTTCAATGCGGGTCATCAAGCAGACATTTGCAACAAATATTACCTTATTTTTTGTCGCTCGTCTGCTGGGAAATATGCCGTTAGGAATTATCTTTATAATTTCACATGAAGAAATCCACTCTGCACTCACACTTCGCTCTGATTCCTTCTCAATATATTTCAGAGCAGCCACGTTTCTTACCACACCACGTAACACCCATTAACTGAACAGAACGAAAGGCAGAGTGGAACAGAAACCCTTATTGAAGTTCAAAGGCACAGGATTTGCATTCCGTTCAGAGCACATCAGTATCACGTTGATGGACCCACCACTCGGTCAAAGACCATGATTAAGACAAACCACCATGACAGAGCAAGGAATGATTACACAGATATCGACTAATGGGCACAGATGAACAGCAACCGTTGCTGGAAAGTTACCAGATGTGTAAAACATAATAAATTGGAGGATGCCAAAAATAAAATTCAACTTTCCGTTTGTAGTTACACATAGTTCTACAACTAAGAAAACATTACTTGATTTTAAGTAAATAAGTGAATATTTTAAAGTGAAATAATTTCGAATCATTCCGAACATAAGTAGCGTTATATAACAGAGTGTTATGTATTCGCTTAGAACTACCATTACTTATTCAGACATCATGTATTTTTCAGTTTTGGACCCTGATCCAGATGTGACTAACTCTCTCCAGGTTTTAACAAAGGAGAATATAGGATTCAGGAATCATACACATCAACTTCCCCTCAGAGCCATTACTCAACCGCTACAGAGATTAAGGTAGCTCTTGTGAAAGGCGGACCGAGAACAAGACGTTAAAGCCAAAGAAAACGATGTATCTATGGAAGCAGATGGTGAGGAACAAGAAGGAGAGGGGGATGCATATAATGAGCCAAATGATGATATGATTATGATGACAGGTATAATGGGGAAAGAGAAGGAAAAGATGTATATGAAGAGAAAGATGACATTACCAACTGAAATACAGTCGTCTACAAATGGTCAGCCAATAGTGACCGGAATACCGGAATGAATTTATGGAGCAGTTAATTTCCTTGCTGTCTTCGAAAGCTGCGGGCAATTATTCACATGATATGGAAGTAATATCTGTCGAATAGAGGCTTCGAGGAACATCAGTTATTGCATAAAGTTGCGGGAAACAAAGTGAAATCCTCAATAACTAATTGTATATGAGAACATTACATAGAGGAATGAAGTGCTTAGACAAAAAAGACGAATTAGCCAGGGGTTTTTGTCGCATTAACGATAAGTATTTTGTGAATACTTGCATTCTCTTCGTATTGCTAAGCACAGAGGGATGTACGAATCAATTCTGAACTGCTTTTTACGAGCTAAAGATATTGTCATTGTTTACTTAACTAATTGTCAGTGCAGTTCAAGCTGTAAGTTACGTCTGCAACAGATGTATGTGTTTCTCAACCAGGTTTTATGTATTTACATGAAATTATTGCATTTTACAAAAACTGAGGCCCAACGGTAGCGACCGTGTCATACTCAACCAGTAGTCGTCAGTGGATGGGGATATGTAGGGTCATGTGGTCAGCACACCGCTCTCGCAGTCGTTGTCAGTTTTCGTGACCGGGACCGGTATTACTCAGTTAAGCAGCTCTTCATTTCGCCTCAGAAGCGCTGATTGCACCCGACTTGCCAACAGCAGTCAGAAGACCCAGACGGTCACCCATCCAAGTGCGAGTCATACTCCGACGGAGCTTAACTTCAGTGATCTGACGGGAACCGTTACAACCACTGCCACAAGGTCGTTGGTTACAGCCGTCGTCTGACACATAATTTATTTTAGTAGCGACAATAAGCCAGCTGTGGGTATTTCAATACGTTATTCGTAATGAAATATTTGGCAGTCCTTAGAGTTTGAAAAGCGTGTTACAACTATCGAACTTTGCGGGGTAACAAGTGCTGCTAAACCTAATAGTTTTATCAGTATTGCCAATATGCACATTGCGTGTATTTTAATAAGTAATGCTGACAGAGGAATTGTAGAACTATTTAATTTTAAGGCACACTGTGCTTACAAAGTGTGTTTTGTCCTCGAGGTAATACGATATTATTTTGCCACAGGTTTAGAATTTTCGAGACCTCGGTCTCGATGCAGCATCGCGTTGACTATCTGTCGTCTGTATCACCATCTGTGATCGTGTTATCTCTAGTCAAAGCAGATTATTTTTGGTAATGCAGTGTAAGTGATGCATTGAAGTAAAAACACCTTTCTTCTCGAAATGGTATTTGTGCGAGGATGTTGTTTTTAAATATAATATTTTTGTTTATGTTGGTGTTATTTAATAGTAGGTTGTAGGAATTACAGATTTACAGAGCCATATTCCGTTTGGTAAATACTGCTGCAACTCGTTTCCTTCCTAACAAATGGTTCAAATGGTTTTGAGCACTATGGGACTTAACATCTATGGTAATCAGTCCCCTAGAACTTAGAACTACTTAAACCTAACTAACCTAAGGACATCACACAACACCCAGTCATCTTTCCTAACATCTACTGTGAGTAGTTCAAAAGCACTATTAAACATCGACTATATTTTCTATGGATACACGATGTTCTTCCCTCCTAAACTTGGGGTGGGGCATTACTGAAAAACGTTAGGTGAAGACACTACATTCTGTAACAGAGTATCAAACTGAAATGTCAAGACCCTTTGCATATTTAGATACAACTGTTATAATTAAGGTATGGAAATAGTCAATTTGATGGTGTGTTGTGACTTACGCCAAATACAGGCATAAATAATTACATTCTGCCAGTAATTCTGACTGTCTGTCTGTTTATGTGTTCAATGGCTATTTTAGCTAATAAATATTTTCTGCGTGCTCAGGTTATTACCGATCCTTTAGAGCCAACCGGGAAAGTAACCTGTCTGTTATTTATAACAATTTAGGCAAGGAAATAGCACTATGGTACGTACTTTAGAGTTCACAATTACTGTTTTAGGCATCATTTGACAGATATGTGTGTGGAAAATGTTCCGTGTTCTTGGACGCTGAGGTGGTTAGTAATAATTCAGTAGACAGTTTTGACACAGTTCAGACAGCGTTGACGTGCAAGCACAGTTCACAGTTCACTCCCCGACGGCTGATACGGGCTGTGTCACGGCGAGTAGAGAAAGCAACGACATCACTCCGAGAAGAACTTCCTGCAAAGTGGGCAGGATCCGACCTTAAACAGAACAGCCGTCCTGGCCTCTGGAAATGCTGTTTCAGGGCAGAGGAGCGGCGGTGGCGCCTCACAACTTTGGGTGGCATGGCTTCTTCCTAACACCTCGCTGGCGCCTCTTGAGACCGTTTTGCAGTGCAGTATCTCTGCGGTGGTCAGTACTTTTTGGGCCGCTCTCAGATCTAGACGACACCGCAGCAAATATATTGGTAGAGCACTTGCCCTCGAACGGCAAAGGTCCCGAGTTTGAGTCTCGGTCGGGCACACAGTTTTAATCTGCCAGGAAGTTTCATATCAGCGCACACTCAGCTGCAGAGTGGAAATATCATTCCGGAAACATCCCCCAGGCTGTGGCTAAGCCATGTCTCCGCAGTATCCTTTCTTTCAGGAGTGCTAGTTCTGCAAGGTTCGCAGGAGAGCTTCTGTAAAGTTTGGAAGGTAGGAGACGAGATACTGGCAGAAGTGAAACTGTGAGACCGGGCGTGAGTCGTGCTTCGGTAGCTCAGTTGGTAGAGCACTTGCCCGCGAAAGGCATAGGTTCCGAGTTCGAGTCTCGGTCGGGCACACAGTTTTAATCTGCCAGGAAGTTTCATATTGAGATAATTGATGTGAACACTGCAATTTTTTATTTTGCTGACGTACATTTGCAGACATTTTACGCTTATGAAGGATTTTGAGACACCTGTCAAGCATCATACATGTGGTAAATAATTTAGTTGATGGTGTGCTAAACCGTACACTACGTACAATACACAAGTGCACCCATCTGTTGACAACAAACAATAGTACTATAAGGCAGCAGTTGATTTCATGTCGCAGTTAGAAGTTTCGGAGAAAAGCATTCAAAGTGAAACCTGTTTCTGGCAACTATATATCGTTAATTTCTAACTTACGTTGCATATCGAAATGTTGAACTGTTTATGGAGAGAGTATTTTATACTTGTTCTAATAGTCTGTCCTGAACGCTATATAGTTTTTAATGAAATTCATAGATGCAACTGCCTTGACAGTTCACATACAAAAAATTTCAGATCTTGTGGATACTTTTGAGGGCAACGGCCTTGCTGCAGTGGATACACCGGTTCCCGTGAGATCACCGAAGTTAAGCGCTGTCGGGCGTTGTCGGCACTTGGATGGGTGACCATCCAGGCCGCCATTCGCTGTTGCTATTTTTGGGGTGCACTCAGCCTTTTGATGCCAATTGAGGAGCTACTCGGCCGAACAGTAACGGCTTCGGTCCAGAATACCATCATTATGACTGGGAGACCAATGTGCTGACCCCACACCCCTCCTATCCGCATCCTCCACGAGGATGACACGGCGGTCGGATGGTCCCGGTAGGCCACTCATGGTCTGAATACGGAGTGAGTGAGTGGATACTTTTGAGTGTGATGAAAAAATTCATCTTGTTCAAAAACTTTTGAGCAAAGCCAAGATGGCTGCTTTGTGATTGCTCGTTTCATTTTAACGGAGGTAAAGTGCTGGGACATGTTGTGATGAGAGGGGCAGGGGGATAGAGGAATGGAGGGTTTACAAACGATAACTGAGCCAGTTCCATTACCTTGAATTTACTTTAATTTCCTACTAACACAACTGGATTAGTTCCACAATATTGGGTTTCGATTGGTCAGAGATAGGAGGGTGGGTGGGATGGAGGGAGGAGGTGGAGGGGCTTCGCTCGTAGTCTTATAGAACAAGGGACTTGATTTGCCATGTGACAAACTAGGGGACACTGACTGCCACCATCTTGGATTGTGATGTCACAATTAGGTCAGTCACGTGGATCACATGATGTAAGATTGTAGAAATAGTGGTCTGGAGTCGAAGCACGTACTACTCAGCTCAGTTCACAACAACCCCAGGACCTACGCAGAAGGGACTACGTGACACTCTTGGAATCCACAGCAGATCACGAGGATACGGACAGGTTCAGTGCGAGATCGAACGACTACGAGCAGAAGTCAACCACGTTAATATAAGAAGAGGATCTAGAGTCCAGTCTATTTCTATTCTCTTGTATTGTGTGAGGGGCGAAAATGCGTTGCTAGACATTAAAAGTAATTAAGCGTTGCCGAATTGAAAAAGACATTGTTATTGTGTTGCGATCAACTACAGTAGAGTGTGGTATGCGAGACGCTGAACAGTAGGCCGGTGATAAAAAGGGTGAGGTGGCAGCTTCACTGTTAGCCGTTCTGTAGTTTGGCAGCGAATGAATACAGCAGGAAAGGGGGGGGGGGGGGAATGTCGGGCACATTAAAACGGCTCACTGGCGGTGAGATGGGAGTGCAGCCGGATGGAGGTGGAAACGTGCTAGAATAGATCTACGTTCATACTCGGCAGCAGCGTCAAGACTACAATGCTTCCTTGTAGACTTAGCCATTGTTTTCATTTATTAAAAAAGTGAGGACAATATTTGAACCATTAATTTAAAAAATCGAAACATGTGTGCATGTAAATTGGTTTACCCAGTTCAGCAAATATTTCCTCAGTCTTGAATAAGTCACGTAAAAATTAACGACTGCCAGAAAAGTATATTCCATTCAACTTTTCTATAAAAGATGACTAAATTCCCTAGAAAAATTCATAATATTGCTTATAATATTGGACATAGTTTCCGCCTTTCATGCAAAAACACTGCTTTTTTTTTCTTCTTACCGAAACATGTATCAGTTCTCTGATCCATCATCGTTATGTTTGTTTATTGAAAACGTAAAAAGTGATCGTAATTTGGGTGGTAACTGATCATAACAGAATGAGATCTAAAGAAAGTTTTTGTTCGTTTTTCTTCTTACCGCGATTTTGCATTAAATGGTTTTTCAGGACCATGCGTATGGTGTCCTGCTCTCATAGCTTGTCATCTGCAAACCAAACGGTGTAAATGCGAATTTCATCGCCTAGTTAACATATACCTTGATTTTTTAAGAAAGGTGATTTTGGTGTGGCAAAATGTTTTGTGTGTATATTTCTTATTACTCATGTTTTATTGTGAGTTATCCTTCCTCTTTTGCGTTCTTAGGGCACTGTACATACATATTAATGTACTTTCTGTTATTTAGATTTTACACAAGCCTTTTTTACTTCGCAAACGCATTTACCACTATGTTGCTGTGTTTGCTAACGCTGTCGGTGTTGATTTGCTAGCGAGAGCGTTTGGCAACTAATTTGAATTTTGCTTACTTTATTTCCTCTTTCTGTGTGCGTGCGTATGTGCGCATGCGTGTGTGTGTGTGTGTGTGTGTGTGTGTGTGTGTGTGTGTGTGTGTGTGCGCGCGCGTGCGTGCGTGTGTGTGTCATCGACGTAACGGTACAAGGTTTTTTTTTTTTTTTTGTCTTCTTATGTGTGTGAAGGTCCTGTTCTCCAAGTTGTTGATGAATACGTTGACTACGAGGCCACTAATTGGTGATCCCATTGGCGGCAGTTCATGTTGGCAATAAATAAGAGCCACTGACGCTGCCACAGAGGTGCCGAAACATGTTTGGGTAAAAGGGAAAAAAAACAACGTTTTTGCATAAAAGGCGGAATCTATATCCAATAATTATACTGCATGCACGGTAAGAAAGACAAGAGCTGGAGACCCAAAAGCTGAATATTGCTGAAAATGTTTCGTGTTGCGTAGGACTGAGCAGCTATTTAGGCAGAAAACCCAACTGTCGCATTCGTGTACCTCTGTTAACTACAGCTGTTTAAGAAGATTGATTTAAACTACAATTGTTGTAATTTCTGTGTGTGTCTGAGCATTAATGACTGTAGGGACACGTTAGCTTGAATATATGAATTTTGTTTACTTGTTTTTACTGGTTCCAGTACATAACTGTTGATTTTGATGTAGATGATTTCAATGGAATGGCTTGAATTTGTGGCATTGTCCCCGGCTCTTTTACTTAAACTGTCGTGCAACAGGGCCCATGAAAATTTTCTTTGTTATGTCCCAAATACGTTCATACTCTATGGTGTGGTTTGAAACGGTCTGAAAAGCTTGTGTGTTCCAGGAGAGGTTGTGCTGAGGGATAATTGTCAAGCTTTGCTGACAGCTCCTAACTGGCCAATTTCTATGCAGTTTTGAGTCACGATTACGCAACTGATTTTCAGTTATGCAGACTATACTTATACCACAGTAGAGGTGGAATTTTTACAACTGTTTATTTCTTTACATATGTTCTAAAAAGCGTAGCATCGACACACTGTGTCCAGAAATAATATTTCCTGTCTCTTTTATTGGCAACTAATTGTGCTGGAGTAAACAGTCGCCGCCACACCGGTTGGCAAAGGTGAAGTACGAAAATCGATTAGTAGGCCCTGCACTAAGCGCGTCTACCAAAAGAGAGGCGGGAGACACACCACAAGCAACATGGCTCCATCTCGCTCTGGACAGTGTGTATTTAGGCCGCCGGCGCTGACTGGAGGGCCTCACTCAATCGTTGAGTGTAACTCAGTCATCTAGCTTACCATTCGTCAGTTTACTCGCAGAGAGGGTTTGGTTCATCACAGGCTACGACAGTATATAGTGACCAGATTAGCGACTACAGTGGGACTGTTAGTGATGAGCCTGGGCCAGAATACATGGACTCTATTTAAGTTAAGTAAAGTTTCCAGTTCACGTAAATAAAGAACCATATTAATCCACGTGAGCACTTGTGTTGTAGAAAGAAGGTACCTACCACCTATAACAAATCCTCTCCCTTGCTTTCTTGCCATACAAGAGTCCACACTAATCATCTTGGAGAATGAAATACCTTTACACAGTGAAAGACCAAATTCACTTGGAGCAGAAATGTACAAACTCAACAAAAGCCTATGAAGGCTTTACAAGGTGTACTGCAGCTAACAACGAACTCTGACACACAGCACCAAATACGTTCCAGTAAACACATGCCAGCAAATGAACTGTTTGTGATGACTGAAAATGTGTGGTAACGAGTCGCCACTTCAGTATGAAATTTACTCCTAGTTAGTACAAATGTATTTGAAATTTTTCGATTGAAATCTCATATTATTAGGTGTTTAGGAAGACGATGTCGTTAGAAATCACGGATGTTAACCCACAGCTTTATCAGTGCGATGCAATGATTGAAATTCTTAATACATAAATGGATATGCAATTTGTAACTGAACCGAATAGACCTTTGATGTAGTTGCTTGATTGTAAGTACCATTAAGAACAGAAATTTTGCAGAAGGGCATCACCCTTCTCTGACGATCACCTTGTTGTCAACACCTGTTGGCAGTGTACGCAATTACGGCATACAACCCAGGTCGATGTATGCGAAGGAACCACCATTTGGAATGGAATAACGAGGGTGCAAGAATGATGCGAATGTTGCAAGTAAAATAATGAAATAAACATATTAGTGAAACGGTCCAACATGAATAACTAGTCTGATACAAACGGTACCAGTTTTATATATTAACAGCAAGCGTCAACGAGAATAATAGTAAATGATAATTTTCATTTTAAAACGAATAATTGTGGGTTGCGTCTTTCATTTAATCATCTTCCCAGAAAACGTCACCACTCAGCGTGTGACACACAGAACCAGTGCTCGCCGTCTTGAGGTAGAGCATAGCACACCTTTAGCATAAAAAACTACCGGAGTCAGTGCTCACGTACAGATATTGTGTGTTGCTGGTACAGGTCCTGCTCGATCTTTCCGTTTTGAACCATCTTGGTTCGTTAGATCTCGTCTTATTTACGCAACATAATTTCCCGGTGCCCCGTTACGCATCAGTAACATTCCCCAACCATTTAACATGGCTGAAATTGCAGTCTGTATGCTGTAGATTCGGCCTTAATCGAAAATCTATCATTTTATATAAGTTTATACCAGTCACGACGATACTTCGTATTGAAGTGAATATGCCGGTACAATAGCCGCATGGTTAGCAACCGTGTGTAACC
The DNA here is from genome assembly GCF_023864345.2 of Schistocerca serialis cubense. Classification (NCBI taxonomy): domain Eukaryota; kingdom Metazoa; phylum Arthropoda; class Insecta; order Orthoptera; family Acrididae; genus Schistocerca; species Schistocerca serialis. Next base: position 195,086,442 of record NC_064638.1, on the reverse strand, counting down.
GCTTGCACGATGAAAAATGTGCTTAAGGAAAGAAATAGAGGTAATCCATCGACACATATTCAGGACAAACCAAGAAGATAGCGATCTTGTGAAACACAACTACGTCTTTATTCGGACGAAGTAATGAGTGCTGTCTAAGGGAGACCTCAACTTGATTCGATATTTCTAGATTTTTAGAAGGCAATTGACACCGCTTTTCGCAAGCTGCGTCTAATCAAATTCGTGCCTGTTACGTATTGTTTCAGTTGTACGACGAGATTTGTGGTATCCTATTAGAAACGTGATACAGTTCGTAGCAATTGATGTAAAGTCATCGAGTAAAACACAAGTCATACTTGGCGTTCCCCCATGAATTGTTATAGACTGTCTGTTATTCTTAATCTATGCAGACGATTCGGGAGACAATCAGACCAGCCTCTCTAGATTATTCACAGATGATACCGTCATTTCCCATCTAGTAATCTTATCAAGAGATCAAAACCAGATTCAAAACGATTTAGAGAACCTATCTGTATGGTACGAAAAGCGACAATTGACTACAAACAATGAAGAGAATTAGGTCACCCACATGAGTAATAAAATTTAACTTACAAAAAAAGTCACATAGATCTGAAGGCTGTCAATTCGACTGAATATTTAGGGATTACAATAACGAACAATTTAACTGCGAGCTATCATAGACAAAATGTCTTGGTAATGGCGAACCAATGACTGCGTTTTGTTAGCAGAACACGTGGAAGATGCAACAAAGAACGCATACACTAAACTTGTCCATCATCTTCTGGAATATTGCTACGCGGTATGGGAGCTTTATCAGGTGTGACTGACAGAGAACATCGAAAAATTGAAAGAAGGGGAGCTCTCTTTATATGGTCACCAAATAGAGAGTCACGTATACTTCATGCGAGTACGAGTGGTAATCATTAAAACAAAGGTATTTTTCGGCGAAAAGTATTCACGAAATATTAATCATCAATTTCCTTCTCCGTATAATATTTTGTTGACACCCATCTACATAGGGAACATTGATCAGTGTAATTAAATGAAAGAAATTTTTAACCTCGCAAGGAGAGATTTACATGTTTGTTTTTCGCGCGCGCTGTTCGAGAGTGGAACGGAACGGGAATAATGTGAAAGTGGGTCAGTGAACCCTCTGCTTGGCAGTTAAGTGTGAAGTGGGGCACAGGAGTCATAAACTCGTAGAAGTAGACGTAGATGTAGGTGTAGTGGCGGCTCGTAACCACACATTCTCTACTACCTCGCCAACGACTAGATCGTTGACCCATGCTTACTACAATGGATTTACTTAAATTACCGTACACTTGAAGCCAGTATCTTTCCGATATTCATTAGGATATAGTCTGTGTAACTGCGAGGAGAATGAAACTGACGCTCGCCAAAAGGAGTTCACCCCCACAACGGTAACTGGTTTCGTTGCCCCTGCTCCCGGAGTCCTCACTGTGTTGTACCGAGTGCGGGACACAGCAGAAGCCTACCGCATTTGCTAATTTCACCGATACCTAGACAGATATTACTTTTGAATTCGTACTCCTAACAGAAAATGCTGTCCCGCTGAATGGCCAGAGCAAAGATTTGCGAATTGCGTGTGACGAAGGTGTGACAACTTCTTTTCTTATTTTGTAGAACCACGTTAGCACGAACGTTGATTTCTGTAACCTTTGTTCCGGAAACTGACAGTTCATTTGTTTTTTTTTTGTAATGATATCCGATTGTCTACCACGTTTAAAGCAAGACTGATATAACTTGACATTTAGAAAACATCTTTCTTCGTTCAATAAGTCAGTGGGTCCGTGTCTCTTTGCAGCACTAACCTTGTGGTCTGCAAGCTACTTGCCCCGTCGTCTTGTTGTAAGAGACAGACACTAAACACAAGAGCTGTGTTTTGAGATAAGTATACTTGTCACATCTCGCAAAGATTCTCTAGATGACTCTTATTTTGAGTTTTCTAAGAACGATACGGTATGAACTACCGAGGCTCTGCAAATTTTATTTATCGGCAGATAGCGGGCGTGCGACTTACGAATTAAATGTGTCCCTTGTGCAGGAATGGTAATACTAATATGAGAAAACGAAAATTGAAGTACCGATTTTTAGTATTAATTAGACGACACCAATGGGACTTACACAATTCGAAAGGATCTTAGTCACATATGTGTACAAAAAAAGTTCATCTGTGTACGTAGCCGTAAAAGGAAGTAGATGCTTTCATGTTCGTAACCCTGGTGATACCTTCTCTATTGCGCATTAATATATCCAATTCGCGAACACTGAAAATCGAAGTGCTATGGTGTGTAGAGATCAGGTGCTGCGGTGGAAATGACACGTGAAAGTGACAACGTCTCGTTATACCACGTTCTAAATACTATCAAGCCTACGTTGTTCCCTTGCAGTAACACACGCATACCGGCAGTTACAATGCGACAACCGCTACGTCAACGATGTTGTCAGCAGTGAAACTCAAAATGCCGTAGTAACAATGTCTGTAAATAAAGTTGTGTATTGACGTCGTTATTTCGCCTACTTTTCTGCACTAACGGGTCGGACTGAAAGGCAAGGAGCTAGAGAGACATAATTTTTGTGTAGACAGCATAATAGGAACAATGTGGACGTTGATCACGATAATTATATTTTAGTGTGCACTGGACGTAATTACAAACGATTTTGAAAATTATAATTGTGGTTTGATGAATTTACAGTACAGATTTCCTAATGAAAATCATTTCGTGTCTGAGATTACTTTATGCAGTACAATGGCGTTCATTTTGGGTTGTCACATTTGTTTTTCAACGCACTTAATCAAGGACTTACTTCAAATAATGGAACAATAAAAGAGAAATCCAACAGTCTGTTCAAGGTTATCCATAGCTACATTGTAGCATTTACTATGAATCAATATACCTCTAAAATTTCAGACAAAATTTTAAGTGGAGGATATCATACTCGGATGATGTCCACTGATCGAATTTCGACCACAGGCGATGCTAGTAACATTTACTGGATGTACGAATACAGGTACGATACGTAGATGAGGACATATGGAAGTTAGTACGACAGTCCGCGCGCATGCGTGGGCGAAGGAACATTGCATCTTACTCCTGAACAACTTATGCACTGCAGTATCGTATTTATTCGCCGACACTGGACAACTGACGTACAATTGAAAAATGTCTCTCCTGCACGGGTATACACAGGGTGATCAAAAATTCAGTATAAATTTGAAAACCGAATAAATCACGGAATAATGTAGATAGAGAGGTACAAATTGACACGCATGCTTGTGATGACATGGGGTTTTAATAGAACCAAAAAAATACAAAAGTTCAAAAAATGACCGACAGATTGCGCTTCATCTGATCAGAATAGCAATAATGAGCATAAAAATGTAAAACAAAGCAAAGATGATGTTCTTTACAGGAAATGCCCAATATGTCCACCATCATTTCCAACAATAGCTGCAGCCGAGGAATAATGTTGTGAACAGCACTTTAAAGCATGTCCGGAGTTATGAACAGACATCGGCGTCGGATGTTGTCTTTCAGCATCCCTAGAGATGTCAGTCGATCGCGATACAATTGCTACTTCAGGTAACCCCAAGGCCAATAATCGTACGGACTGAGGTCTGGGGATCTGGGAGGCCAAGCACGACGTTAATGGTGGCTGAGCACACGATCATCACCAAACGACGCGCTCAAGAGATCTTTCATGGGTCCAGCAATATAGGGTGGAGCGTCACCCTGCATAAACATCGTACGCCCCAGCAGGTGTTTATCAGCCAGGCTTGGTATGATGCGATACTGTAACATATCGGCGTACCTCTCACCCGTCACGGTAGCAGTTACAAAATCAGAATCACGCATTTCCTCGAAGAAAAAAGACCCGATAATGGTAGATGTGGTAAATCAAACCCATACCGTGTCTTCCTCGTCGTGCAATGGAGTTCCCACGACAGTTCAAGGATTTTCGGTAGCCCAAATTCTGCAGTTGTGGGCGTTGACAGACCCTCGGAGCGTGAAGGGAGCTTCGTCGTTCCACAACACGTTACTCAACCAATCGTCATCTTCCGCCATCTTTTGAAACGCCCACACCCCAAATGCCCTCCGCTTCACTAAATCTCCAGGTAACAGTTCATGATGCCGATGGGTTTTGTATGGATAGAATCGGAGAGTAAGCCTAAGTGCCAACCAAACAGTAGTGTATGGAATGCCCGTGCGACTTAACGAGCACCGATTTCCCCGTGCATAGACGAACACGCTTCATTCACCATTTCTTCCTGAACTGTCTCAGCAGCATTACGCCTTGTGCTCGGTCGGCCACTACGGGGTCTATCGTCTAAACAACCCGTGGCTTCGAACTTCGAAATCATTCTCGCCACAGCCGCATTTGTCAACGGACCTTTACCCGTTCGAATCCCCTTCGTATGGGGATAGGATCGTAACGCAGAACTAACACTTTCCCCATTCTGATAATACAGCCTCACTAAAAGCGCCTTTTCAGGTAACGTCAACATGCTGCGACTGCTGGCGCATCTGATTCTCTCTCTTTTTTTTTTTTCTTTATTGTTATTTTAACACCTGAACAATCAGGTAGGCTGGCAGCGGCATGCTACGCCGCTCTTCAGCCATAGTGTTGACAATAACAGGACAATAATGGAGAATTAAAATGAACATAGTGACGGGCAAAATATAGTGGGCACAGATACACAAAAAACACGGAGCCGTTCACACTCGACGGTAACGACACTGAAAACACACTGACATGGCGCACAGATCACTGATTAATCCGACGCCACAAGTGAACGTAGAAGCGTGACGGCGCACACTAAAAACACAAAACGACGTCACACACACGAGACACTGATGGCGATGAAGTCCTTGTGGCGCGCGCGAAAGTCCACGTGGCGTGTGCGAGTCCGGGGACCAGCCAAGAGTGGAAGAAGGGTGAGGGGAGGGAGTGGAGAGGCTGGAGAGGGGAGAACAAAGATGACAATGGTTGAGGAGATGGGAGGAGGAGTAGAAGAACAGGGGAGGGCAGGCCCAGGGGAGGTGTGGGGAGAAGGGGAGGAGGGAAGGAGGGTGCCCAAAGGAACAGACACAGGAGGATAAAAGTTGGTAGGAGGGGTAGATGGAGGGGAGGAGGTCATCATCAGGGAGGGGGAGCTGGCGGAAGCCACCTTGGGAGAGGGTAAGGAGGGTGGAGAGATGGAGACTGGGTGGGACGTGGGAATACCGGTGCGGCAGCGGGCGGGGAAGGGAGAGGACGGGTGAGACAAGCGGATGAGGAGGACCGAGTTTGTGGGAGGTGTACAGGATCCGTATCATTTCAAGGAAAAGGAGGAGGTGGGGGAACAGAATGAGATCGTACAAGATCCGCGTGGGGGAGGGGAGACGGATGCGATAGGCGAGGCGGAGAGCATGGCGTTCAAGGATTTGTAGGGATTTATAAAAGGTAGGGGGGGGGGGGGCAGAGATCAAGGCCGGATGGGCGTAACAAAGGATAGGGCGGATGAGGGATTTATAGTTGTGGAGGATGGTGGAGGGTTCCAGACCCCACGTACGGCCGGAAAGGAGCTTGAGGAGACAGAGTCGGGAGTGTGCCTTGGCTTGGATTGTCCAGAGATGGGAAGTCCAGGATAGGTGACGGTCGAGGGTGACGCCAAGGTACTTAAGGGTGGGAGTGAGGGCGATAGGACGGCCATAGATGGTGAGATAGAAATCAAGGAGGCGGAAGGAGGGGGTGGTTTTGCCTACAGTGATTGCCTGGGTTCTGGAGGGATTGACCTTGAGCAACCACTGGTTGCACCAAGCGGTGAACTGGTCAAGACGGGATTGGAGAAGGTGTTGGGAGTGCTGCAGGGTGGGGGCAAGGGCAAGGAAGGCGGTGTCATCGGCAAACTGGAGGAGGTGGACCGGGGGGTGAAGGCGGCGGCATGTCCGCCGTGTACAAAAGGTACAGAAGGGGGGAGAGGACGGAGCCTTGGGGCACACCGGCGGAGGAGAGAAAGGTGTAGGAATCCGTATTGTGGATGGTGACGTAGGAAGGACGGTGGGAGAGAAAGGAACCGATCAGACGGAAGTAGTTAATGGGAAGGGCGAGGGTTTGGAGCTTGAAGAGGAGACCAGAATGCCATACGCGGTCATAAGCATGTTCGCGGTCCAGGGAGAGGAAGATTGCGGAGCGACGGGAATTAAGCTGTTCGGAAAGGAGATGAGTGAGGTGAAGGAGAAGGTTGTCAGAAGAGAAGGACAGCTGAAATCCACACTGGGTAGCGGGAAGGAGGCAGTGCTGGCGGAGAGGCTGGTGGATGTGTCGGGTGAGGATAGATTCCAGTACCTTGCTGAAGAACGAGGTAAGGCTGATGGGACGGTAGGAGGAGACGGCGGATGGCGGTTTGCCAGGTTTAAGGAACATTAGGATACGGGAGGTTTTCCATAGGTCGGGGTAGTAACCGGTGGACAGGACTACATTGTAGAGCCTGGCCATGGTGGAGAGGAAAGAGATAGGAGCTTCACGAAGGTGACGGTAGGTGACACGAGGGTGTTGCGTTTTGTGTGGAGTGTAGCAATGAGATCCTGTGTAGTGATACGGGCATTGAGTTAACTGTGTGCAATGTTGTCCAAGTACTGGAAACCAGGAGCGTGGGGAGGGACGGAGGTGTCAGTTCGATCGCAGACATCCAGGAAGAGGGAGTAATCGAACTGGGGATCATCGGGGATGGAAAACACGTCAGAGAGGTAGGAGGCAAAGTGATTGGCCTTACTAAGGGAGTCAGGGAAGGGGTGATCATCATGGAGAAGAGGATAGTAGGGGGAGGGTTTAGTTCCAGTAAGGCGACGGAAGGCTGACCGCAACTTGGACGAGTTGATAGGTAGGGTAGCATTTAAACGGGTGCATGTCTGTCGCCAGTCCCGGCGTTTCTTAGCCGCGAGCAAATTACGGATGTGTCGCTGGAGTTGCCGGTGGCGTCGTAGTGTGTCCGGGTCATGCATGCGGAGGAAGGCACGGTAGAGACGGCGGGATTCACAGAGGAGGAGGACGGCCTGTGGGGGTAAGGTAGGACGGTGGGGGTGGATGGCGACAGTAGGGACGTGAGCCTCCACGGCCTCAGACAAGGCCTGCTGGAGAAAGGAGGCTCCTGGAGGAAGGAGGCTTACATCGTCAGGGTGGTGGTAGGTGCAGGGGTGGCTATTGACCTGGGTGGAAAGGGTATCCCGGTAGCAGTCCAGTTGGCACGGGAATAGTCATGGACGTACTTAGGGGGAGGGTCATTGCGTGGGCCGGGGCGGGGGCGACGACCGTCTCAAACAGTGAGGAGGACAGGGAGATGGTCGCTGCCAATTGGCTCCAGGACATCCACCGTTATGCGGCCAAGGCTGATTCTCTCATTACAGCTCCTTTTATACACGATTGTAATGCGCAGTCACTTACGTTTTGCTGTCCAGTGCCATCTGTCGGACATTTTCTGAACTTCGTTTCTTTCGGATCTAATGAAACTCCATGTCATTCCAGCCATGTGTGTCAACTTTTACCTCTCAATCTACAATATTCCGTGGTTTATTAAGTTTTCAAATTTATGCTGACTTTTTGATCACCCTGAACGCAATGAATCTACCAGTGCAGATTTTAGACACATGGCTCACGTGGCATGAAAGGTTGGGCCTGGCTGTGTGTCACAACAGGATAACCTAGTGGTAAGGCGAGCGCTCCGCGATGACTGGGAAAGCCGTGTTCGACTGCCGGGCCGGCACAGATTTTCACTGTCGTCATTCCACTATACAGCTGTAGGTGGTATATCTTCGCAACTACGAATACATTTCACGTCTTATAAGAATGTTCCTCTCGCAACAGATGATAGCACTACTTCGTGGGCTCGTTGAGATATCGTAGTGCTGTTAGGTAAAGAATTGTATGGAAATTAGGATCAAATCTGTAACTAAATGCACATTATTTATTTTAAGGGATGCCACCTTTTATTACAGTCAGTTGCTCTTGCAACAGCACCACGTTCAAAAAAAAAAATTTATGCGCTCTTCCATTACACTCTGTCGTATCACTTGCTCGTACATCAATCCAACTAATCATAACAACACATTGTACTAATATGATCCTCCTTGGCTGTACTTCAGTCAGAATTCATTCTGCGAGGCGGCGTTCAACTTTGGCCACAACATTCGTTTCCAATCGCAACATGTTTAATAACGTGAATATGATATATTGTAACAACTGACTACTGCGTCACAATCGTGACTTTAATAATGTGACATACCGTAACAATTAGCTACTGCCGTCACAACCGGCACCGTTTACTTTGTTCGTCACCCCGACATTCTCCTTAACAAACGTTTAATGGTATTTTGCAGCAAATGTACATATTTACAACACAGCCAGCCACACAGGACCGATCACGGTGGCTGCCTCCGCCCTCGCTACCGACCATTGAAATTGGGGTCTCTGCGAGAGAAGTGAGATTTGGCCTCGAGCGTTGTAGACAATCACAGCAAAAGAAATTTCGTGCTGCTATACAGCGTGTTCGTTTTTACTTGGAACAACTCGAAAAATACGCAACGTACGAAAAAAATATTCCAGATGAAAAGTTAATATTTTCAAAGTGGAAATCTGTCTGAGTGAAACCAGTACACCCCTTAACACCCCTTGCAGGTTGTCAAGTTCTCATATTCCCCTCCCCCCGCTCCCATTTTACTGCATATCCTAATTCTAAGTCAATAGATGGCTCTGTAACCGATAAAATTAATTTTTCCAACGTTTTGCAATTAAGGACCGACTCAGTTCGTTCTACATTGTAATTATGATAAAAATGTAAACATTTTTGTCCTAAATAGTAGATATTTTCGTAAAAAATTTAATTCAATTGGCGCTTTTGATTGTACAGTACAGCATTCTAGTGTAGTGATTTCAAAATTTGACAACTCATTTACTTTTTAAGGTGATGTTACTTTCGTATCCAAAACATCATAATGCTTGATTTTGGCTAGTCGCTTCGAATCTCATCATCATGTCGACTGATTTCGGTGTGTTCTTCCACCCAACTGCCATAAATCTCGCGTCGCTAATTTCACGCCTATACATTTCGCAAGCACTGTAATGAAAAAAATCGATAATAATCGTGACAGGCGCATCTACCACGGATTCCAGATCGAGTGACTATCATGCCCTACCGCTCAGTGCACCCACCCGTAACGTCGGAGAATTTATAGTGTCGAACGTCAAACGAATAGGCCCACTTATTTCCAAAGCCATTTCTGGCACGTTTGAAGTAATGCATGTTTTCTATTTAGAAGAAAAAGTCGAAACAATTGTAATTTATCGCTAAGGTGCAAGGAAAATTGGAGACTGCTGTTGCTCCTCATACCAAACGTTTTCCTGACAGGCCACGATCTAGTAGAAGCAGGACGTAGCCAAAGAAGATGGAGTGTAGAGGATCGGAATCACCCCCGCCCCCCATCATGTAAATGAAAATACTCATAACCCACTAGCCGCGTAATGAAAGTCATAGATAAAAGGATTAATCAAAAAGATTCCGTTTAGGGGCGTTGCTGCAGCGTATACGTAACGTGGCCCGGCTCCGATGTGGGTATTTAAGCACCGACATGTAAGCCAGGGATTAGTGTGCCACTCCTGTCTTTCTGACGTACAGAAGGAAAATGTGGAAATGTGAGCTATGGTGACGCTACTACCAAATGTGTCCGAATATAACCAACGTGCCGTTATTCTTTTCTTGCCTGCTGAAGGACAGATATTGGTAGACATCCATCGAAGAATGAAGAGTGTGTATGGGACAGACAGTATGTCTTTCGGAAAGCAGCGTTGTAGAATGGTGCGAATACCGTAACGAAGAAGTTACGCTGACGCCAGTGGGTAGGTGTCAGTTGAGCACCCGCCCCCCCCCCCCCCCTCTTTTAGTCCTGATCTCACCTCATCCTTTTATCACGCTTACGATATTCTGAAAGAAATCTTGAAGGGTCGATAATTCCTGTCGTATGAGGATGTGAAACAGTCACGGACTTCTTCACGCAGCATTTTTTTTTACGAAACGGGTATCTACAACTAGGTACGTTCAAATGGTTCAAATGTCTCTAAGCACTATGGGACTTAACTTCTCAGGTCATCAGTCCCCTAGAACTTAGAACTACTTAAACCTAACTAACCTAAGGACATCACACACATCCATGCCCGAGGCATGATTCGAACCTGTGAGCGCAGCAGTCGCCTGGTTCCAGACTGTAGCACCTAGAACCGCTCGGCCACCCCGCCTCAGTATCTACGGAGATTTTGCTTGGTAGCATACCGATTCTGGACTGTACGATAATCGAACTGAAACTTTCTGACTGCCCCTTCTATTCTGATTTTGAATCATATGACGAAAAAGGAATAAGAATTATCAATAAACTACAAGGCCGTTGGTATAATTAAACATCGATATCTCAATAGCAGTCTCGATTTTTGTCGATCCCCCACTTTAACCAAGATCAACTATGGTACATTGTTGATCTCCATTGAGTTCAGTTTTCGTTTTGTGAATCAGTTCAGTTCATACAGTTTAACGTGCTGTGTACTGTACTCATAGTTTCCAGTTATGGAAAAGTCTGTAACAAGAAAGAAGTAAAGGCGATTCTGATTTGTTCACTACTATAACAGCCTAATTAGTCATGTGCAGCATTTAAATGTTAGCATTGTAGTTGTTATTTGGAGACTCGTAGAATCTGAGAGTTGAAATATTTCAGTATTTCACATCGATGAGAAGCGGTAAACTAAAATCATTGCCTAAAAGAACATTTAGATTTGATTGTGTCACTCAAAAATAGCGGTCATCAATAAATAGTGCCCAAACGGCAATGGTTGCCATTCTTTAAGAAAGTTGCTGAAAATTTTATTCATATTAGCCCAAATCTGGTCATCCGGTTAGTAGTCAGTCAGAAAAACCGGTTCTGTTACGGAACGACGGGAAGGGGTTTGTGGAGAGCAGAAGGGGTATCTGATGACAACACATGCCATAATTCGTTTCAAGGAGATTTTTTCAGTGGGCTGCTTAAGTTTGCCCGAGATGACTGCACCCTGCATCCGCACCCCTTTCGTCCGAATTTTGCCTATGCCCTTGTAACAATATAGTAATTGAAGCCATGATTTCCTTGCACAATTAAATCTTAAAATTGCACTCTTCCATTGACGAAACATGCACAATCAAAGGAAAAACATGCAACATCGGAATTACAATTTTTTGTTGTGATGCATTTTATTTGAAAATAATGGGCAACAACAAGTTTTTCCAAATTCTCCAGCAACCGTGGGTTCAAAAGGCGAGGTTGTTCAAAATCATCTGCCTGTAAGCGTGAATATGGTTTTCTGTGGTTTCCCATTTTCAGTTTAGGTTAATGTGACAGTTTGGACGTTGCTGTGGGCCATAACCAATTACTTCCGAATTCCTTTCATTCCTGACAGAGTGCAGTTTCCCTTACGACGCAGCCTTTCTGCTTCAATTAAGAGAACTGCATCGAAGGTTAGCCGAACATCTCCTGGGAGACAGCTGGCAGTAAAAGCCATATTTATTTAGTAAGGCGGCTAACGACTTTCATTTTATACTGTGTTTCCCTTTCTGCTTCAATTAAGAGAACTGCATCGAAGGTTAGCCGAACATCTCTTGGGAGACAGCTGGCAGTAAAAGCCATATTTACTTAGTAAGGCGGCTAACGACTTTCATTTTATACTGTGTTTCAGTTCGTAACGATGGCTCACTTTTGGAACGTCAATATATCAGGCCTTCAGGTCTTACAAGAACGTGTACTGTTGTGAAACGTCTTATTCGTGATATCCGTGAAAAACAAACTCATTTCTGAGGTCTCGTATATTAGTAGCACAGTTAAAAATAATGCATGATTTAATAGTATTTCATTGATACTCAGCAACTGAAATCGTATATATCGAAATAAGTAGGAACTAGACGCATAAAAGAAATTTAATTTTTTTACTGTTCCGGGGACTTACTGCCCTTCATCTGACAGTTATAAATGATGTAGTGCCACGGTATTTTGCTGTATGCATCTAATTGTTGACAAGTAATGCGATAGGTATAACCTCCTGATGAAGGGAACTAAGTGCCCGAAACCGCTAAAGAAATATTCTTTATGCACCTGGTTACTGATATATATATCAGTGTTAAGATCCCTAAACTATAGGTCACAGTATGTGTTATTCTGGCCTGTTTTAGAGATAAATTTTGTTTTTGTAGTTTCAAGTTCATTGTTCAAATAATAATTTTTTAAAAGTTCTTTACTCCTTAAGGAACCGAAGAATGTTAATGAAACGAAAGACTAATAAAATGTGAGACACTACTGAGGAACTTGGGATTTTATGATGTGCTGAAGAAAGTCTTTCTTGGTTACAGATAAATCGTGAGTTTAAATGTAAGTTTGTACGAGAAAGGTAGCTCTTGTCGAAAAAGGTAAGAACCGGTTTAGCTTTATGCAATTAATTAAAATTCTTCCGTTGTGCGACAGTGCACCATATATTACAAGACTGAGCTACGTTTTGTTAGCAGTTCGTTTGGCAATATAGTCAATCTGTAATATCGCCAAATAAGGAAATATTTCACTTAATTTTATCCATAGCTCTAAGCGTTTCTTCCATGACTGTATTACTTTCGTAAAATAAAAACCAACCGTCATCAGTCACAGTCGCAATTTCATTACAAAGCACAAGCCATTTAGATTCCTGTGGTTTCATCCTCAGGTGGTTTAACAGGCTGCAGAGACTTTTTCTCACTTTCCTGACTTAGGTTAATTCTGGTCGTTGTAAGATTACTGCGGTAGATTTCAAAGTGGCACATTGTGAATATAAGTTTCCAAAACTAAGGTAAATCAGTAAGTAACTTCCTGTTTACAGTAGTAGATATGTTGTTTTGAAGCACATGTTTACGTACACTGTGCTTCAAAACCATTACTGGAAATAGTAAGGTATCTTTCGATTTGTCTTGGTTTCATAAATTTGCATTCACAATTTGCCACATTGTAATATACCACTGTAATCTTATCAGGATCAGAATTAACCCACATCTCAGAAAAGAAAAAAAAATGATGTGGAGTGTTAAAGCAGCAGGAGATAAGACCTTAGGACTCGAAATGCATTGGGCATGGAAATGAAATAGGGATTGTGACTGAATGCGGTTGTTCTTTATTTTATGAAAGAAATATTTAATTGTGCAGTTGGGTATTTCTTTATATGTTACACCTTTTTAAGAAAATATTTTACATCTGCTTCTATGACCGTTTCCCGAAAGCAGATTATGTACACATAATAAATAAGTAATTAAATGTGTTTTTAGAATAGAATAAAAATATAAAAATTATTAACTTTTTTAGAACCGTCTTTAACAAAGCGGACCCCATCCCTTTTGACAAAATCCTGGTCATATCCTTGAGTAGAATTGTTTATTGTGTTGTAAAACAACGTACTACCAAAGGAAGCGTTGCGTCTACAAGAAGAACTCATGGAGCAGCAGTTACGGGAAACAGCAACAAATTGCAGTACGGTTCTGCAAAATATAATCCGTTAAAGTAAATTCAGTTTTTAACATAAATATAAACTGTTTAGTACAAAAAAGTTTACCTTTTATCGTAAATGTAATTTAGAGTCAGATTAGTTGGTTGTTAATTGTAAAATAGGAGGAAAAACTTAATGTTGTCGATTACAGCGGCATCTGCCAGGAATGGAAAAAAATGTTTTCGGTCAACCATAGGTATTTTCAGGCGTAGACATGAATCTTGGTTCCCATTTAAAAACAAAATGTTGGCCCATTCCATGTAGGTAGGGCTTAGGAATGGCCAATATTAGATGACAGTTCCCCCTTTGAAAGTACTGAATTTTCATGTTGTTTGTTGTTGTGGTCTTCAGTCCTGAGACTGGTTTGATGCAGCTCTCCATGCTACCCTATCCTGTGCAAGCTTCTTCATCTCCCAGGACCTACTGCAACCTAAATCCTCCTGAATCTGCTTAGTGTATTCATCTCTTGGTCTCCCTCTACGATTTTTATCCCCCACACTGCCCTCCAATGCTAAATTTGTGATCCCTTGATGCCTCAGAACATGTCCTACCAACCGGTCCCTTCTTCTCGTCAAGTTGTGCCACAAACTCCTCCCCAGTTCTATTCAATACCTCCTCATTAGTTGTGTGATCTACCCATCTAATATTCAGCGTTCTTCTGAAGCACCACATTTCGAAAGCTTCTATTCTCTTCCCGTCCAAACTATTTATTGTCCATGTTTCACTTCCATACATGGCTACACTCCATACAAATACTTTCAGAAACGACTTCCTGACACTTAAATCTATACTCGATGTTAACAAATTTCCCTTCTTCTGAAACGCTTTCCTTGCCATTGCTAGCCTACATTTTATATCTTCTCTACTTCGACCATCATCAGTTATTTTACTCCCCAAATAGCAAAACTACTTTACTACTCTAAGTGTCTCATTTCCTAATTCAATTCCCTCAGCATCACCAGACTTAATTCGACTACATTCCATTATCCTCGTTTTGCTTTTGTTGATGTTAATCTTATATCCTCCTTTCAAGACACTGTCCATTCCATTCAACTGCTCTTCCGTCCTTTGCTGTCTCTGACAGAATTACAATATCATCGGCGAACCTCAAAGTTTTTATTTCTTCTCCACGGATTTTAATACCTACTCCGAATTTTTATTTTGTTTCCTTTACTGCTTGTTCAAAATACAGATTGAATAACATTGGGGATAGGCTACAACCCTGTCTCACTCCCTTCCCAACCACTGCCACTTTCATGCCCCTCGACTTTTATAACTGTCATCTGGTTTCTGTACAAATTGTAAATAGCCTTTCGCTCCCTGTATTTTACCTCTGCCGCCTTTAGAATTTGAAACAGAGTATTGAAGTCAACATTGTCAAAAGCTTTCTCTAAATCTACAAATGCTAGAAACGTAGGTTTGCCTTTCCTTAATCTAGCTCCTAACATAAGTCGTAAGGTCAGTATTGCCTCACGTGTTACAATATTTCTATGGAATCCAAACTGATCTTCCCTGAGGTCGGCTTCTACCAGTTTTGCCATTCGTCTGTAAAGAATTCGCGTTAGTATTTTGCAGCTGTGACTTATTAAACTGATAGTTCGGTAATTTTCACATCTGTCAACACCTGCTTTCTTTGGGATTGGTATTATTATATTCTTCTTGAAGTCTGTGGGTACCTCGCCTGTCTCATACATCTTGCTCACCAGATGATACAGTTTTGTCAGGACTGGCTCTCCCAAGGCCGTCAGTAGTTCTAATGGAATGTTGTCTACTCCCGGGGCCTTATTTCGGCTCAGGTCTTTCAGTGCTCTGTCAATTTCTTCACGCAATATCGTATCTCCCATTTCATCTTCATCTACATTCTCTTCCATTTCTATAATATTGTCCTCAAGTACATCGCCCTTGTATAGAGCCCCTATATACTCCTTCCACCCTTCTGCCTTCCCTTCTTTGGTTAGGACTGGGTTTCCATCTGAGCTATTGATATTCATCTAAGTGGTTCACTTTTCTCCAAAGGTCTCTTTCATTTTCCTGTAGGCAGTATCTATCTTACCCCTAGTGAGATTTGCCTCTACATCCTTACATTTGTCCTCTAGCCATCCCTGCTTAGCCATTTTGCACTTCCTGTCAGTCTCGTTTTTGAGACGTTTCTATTCCTTTTTGCCTGCTTCATTTGCTGCGTTTTTAAGTTTCTCCTTTCATCAATTAAATTCAATATATCTTCTGTCACCCAAAGATTTCTACCAGCCCTCATCTTTTTACCTACTTGATCCTCTGCTGCCTTAACTACTACATCCCTCAGAGCTACCCATTCTTATTCTACTGTACTTCTTTCTCCCACTGCTGTCAATTGTTCCCTTATCCTCTCCCTGAGACTCAATACAACCTCTGGTTTAGTCAGTATATCCAGGTCCCATCTCCTTAAATTCCCACCTTTTTGCAGGTTCTTCAATTTTAATCTGCAGTTCATAACCAATAGATTGTAGTCAGAGTCCACATCTGACCCTGGAAATGTCTTACAATTTAAAACCTGGTTCCTAAATCTCTGTCTTACCATTATATAATCTATCTGATACCTTTTAGTATCTCCGTGAGTCTTCCATGTATACAACCTTCTTTTATGATTCTTGAACCAAGTGTTAGCTATGATTAAGTTATGCTCTGTGCAAAATTCTAACAGACGGCTTCCTCTTTCATTTCGTACCCCCAATCCATATTCACCTACTACGTTTCCTTCTCTCCCTTTTCCTACACTCTAATTCCAGCCACAAATGACTATTAAAATTTCGTCTCCCTTCACTATCTGAATAACTTCTTTTATCTCGTCATACATTTCATCAATTTTTTCTTCATCTGCAGAGCTAGTTGGCATATAAACTTCTGGTACTGCAGTAGGCGTGGGCTTCGTGTCTATCTGGCCGCAATAATGCGTTCACTATGCTGTTTGTAGTAGCTTATCCGCACTCCAATTTTTTTATTCGTTATTAATCCTACTCCTGCATTACCCCAATTTGATTATAATCCTGTATTCACCTGACCAAAAGTCTTGTTCCTCCGGTCACCGAACTTCACTAATTCCCACTATGTCTAACTTTAACCTATCCATTTCCCTTTTTAAATTTTCTAACCTATCTGCTCGATTAAGGGATCTGACATTCCACGCTCCGAATTTTCATCTGGAACATTTTCTTCGTACAATACGTATTTTTCGAGAGATTAACTTGTTCAATGTTAAAACAGAGACCCTGCGCTTTGTTTAGCTAATAACATTCGAGGACACTGGTACCATGTGGGAGACACCATGATAAGTTGACCATACAAAATTAATCGTCGGTAAAGCAGATGCCAGACTGAGATTCACTGGAGGAATCCTAAGGAAATACAGTCCGAAAACAGAGGAAGTAGGTTACAGTACACTTGTTCGCCCACTGTTTGAATACTGTTCACCGGTATGGAATCCATCCATATAGGGTTGATAGAAGAGACAGAGAAGATCCAACAGCAAGCAGCGCGCTTCGTTACGGGATCATTAAGTAATCGCGAAGGCGTTACGGAGATGACACATACACTGCAGTGGAAGACTCTGCAAGAGAGACGCTCAGTAGCTAGGTACGGGCTTTTGTTGAAGTTTCGAGAACATACCTTCACCGAGGAGTCAAGCAATATATTGCTCCCTTCTACGTATATCTCGCGAATAGACCATGACGATAAGACCAGACAGATTAGTGCCCATACAGAGGCATACCGACAATCTTTCTTTCCACGAACAATACGAGACTGGAATAGAAGAGAGAACCGATAGAGGTACTCAAGGTACCCTCCCCCACACACCGTCCGGTGGCTTTCGGAGAATAGATGTAAATGTAGATAAGTCAGCAAAACGCAACACTGGAAACGCCACATCATCATCCTGCCCATACAGTAGGACATGTGACATATGGCGCAGTATTACAAATATCGTTACCAAGTGTTTGTCAGAGCATAGGGATATACCTTATTTTTGCTTAATTTTACTTTTATTTCAAGGCCTTCACAGCATACCCGTCCTATGGCAATAATCGTCAGTTAAAGCGAGGAAGTCAAGTGCACCATTTGTTTGCAAACTGTATAGCCTTCGTTTTGACTGCTATCGTATTTTAACTGTTTGTGTGTCATACTTTACGAAGCAGGAATTGCAGAGCAGCCCACTATTCACTTAAACCAGCGTGGAAAACAACCTAAAAACCACTTATTAATCAGCTAGGCCGTTTCCATCCGGATCTCTCTCTCTCAGCTCCCTGACTCTACTACATGAACAGATCTCAAGTATGTCACTGACAACATAGACTAAATACTTGAGTAAGAAGACACAGAAGAGCTGCAGCTATCATTGATCTATGTAAATGAGGCAAACTGAAAATTTGTTCACACTGATATTCGAATCGAGGTCTCCTTCTTACTAGGTAGTTGCACTCACACTTGGCGGGCTGGAAGCAGTGGTCCCCACAGCCACACGGCCTGCCTCGGTACACCTCCTGTCAGACCCAAATCTTCGACTTTTAGCACACACACACTACTGCTTAGTAGCCTCAGTAGCGATATCTCGCCGATCCCCTTAAGAGGTCGAGCTTAGTGGGTATCTGCAATGAATAGATAATTGGCCATCATCCCCTTAATTATATTCGTGGGGTCTGTTCTTTCAGTCATTACCAAACGAACAGAAACCAATTTGATCTTGTAGCCATAATGAATCAAGACACGAAGGAATTAAAGGCATTAACTGCCAGTGGGTATTGACATATATCAACGGGATGAGATGAAAATTTATGCCACACCAACATTCGAACTTGGGTGTCTTACCTACTAGGCCATTGCGCTGAGTACTACGCCATCCAGACAGAGTGGTCATCGAAACTTCATTTACTATCCTAGTACGTCTCCTGTCAGACCCAAATTCTCAAATTATACCACATACTACTGATATAGTAGTTCTGCTCATTACCCTCATTACTCACGGCACTGTGCTGATTCCCGTAAGAATAAGAGTTAGAGTCTGGTTTGCATCTGTACTGAGAGGTTCGTCATTCGTCATCGCCTTAATTCGATAAGTGTGTTCTTTTGCACATGTCACGAGCAATAATGCTAAAGAGCGGGGGCATTAAATCAGCAGTGTCTGGCGTAAGTTGAGAATTCGTGTCTGACAACAGACGTGCTGGGGTAGTCTGTGTGGTTCTGAGGACCACTGAGTCTGGACGGGGTTGTGCTCAGCTCAACTGCCTAGTAAGCAAGAGACTCTGGTTCGAATCCCCCTCCTTCAACTTGCCATATTAATAAAATCAATTCCCACTGTGTCTTGATTCATAGAGACCGCGGGATCAAATTGGCGTCTCTTCTTTCGGACCTGTCTCAAAGAACAAACATCGCATATATTGAGCCGTGCTGTGGCTGGAGTTGGTGCCGTTGATAGGTTGGCATCGTTTAGTTGGTATAGTTGTCGTCTTCTTCTTTGTCTGTCCGCTAGTGGCAGCAGCGGCGGTTATCGATATCTAGTAACGGTGGTACTATCTTCGGGGTACATGGTGGTGTTTCCGTGTCGTGTGAGCCGGCAGTTCGGTTGGGGACGGACGAGTAGCCAGGTCCGCACGGTGCGCGAACGGGCCGGGACCACTGGTGGCCGACATGCACTGCCAGATGGAAGGGCTGTAGTCGCGAGGGCTACAACGTCCTTGTCAACCGGACCCGGGAAATTTAAGTTGAGTGAACCTTAATTCAAGTAGTGATACCTCCACCATTGAGATCTCGCCATTTGCTTGCGTGTTGCCGAGATGAAGAGCAGCGAGTGAAGTGTTTGGGGAAGGCGAACCTAATTAGCCTTCCTCCACTTCTTATTATTAATTGCTGCATTATATATGGCATTATTTGTGATATTCAACCCGTGGTATTTTTCCTGGCTAGTGGCCGCTAACGCCTCAGTTAGCTGCCCTGGAGCTTAGTGTATGTTACGGCAGTGTACCTTTCCTCGCCTTGCCGCTGCTGTCCGGTAAGGCATGCGTTTCGACAGCTTCCTTGAATTGTGGGCCGGGTGGTGTTGTTTTTTTTCCTACTCTGGTAGTAGTGGTTCCTTTCTGCTTCTGGATGCTCTAAACACTGGCGTCTGAAGACGTAGTGCTGACCGCTGGTTCCTGCTTGGGTGTTATTCAGTCGTTGCATTGGTCATCGGACGTTATGTAGATTATTGGTCATGTGTTTAAACTACCACTAGTCTGAGTTACCATCTCGTGAAGTGAATGCAACACTGGACTGCCTGACTCATTGCTTTCGAAGTTTTGAGGGGCTGGACAGCATTAGCTATTGCCCCCTTGGTTTGGTCAGATTTGATGACTGTTTTTAAAAAATAATATTGTAATAACTGTAATTTCAATTTTGAAGATGTTTAACTGGTTCTTAAAGGATTGTTATTCAGGCCTTCAGCCGTGAAGCAGTTATTACATTTTTACTATTGGGGCCTTAAACTGAGAAATTGTTTGAATTTGTTGTCATTAAGGCCTTCAGCCGTGGTTGTTACTTGTCTTAAAACTTTAATTAGACAATTGTATTCTAGCAGTGAGACTTTGATGATTGTTCTTTTAAAAATATTTTAATAACAGTAATTGCAAGTTGAATAAAAAATGGCTCTGAGCACTATGGGACTCAACTGCTCAGGTCATCAGTCCCATAGAACTTAGAACTACTTAAACCTAAGTAACCTAAGGACATCACACACATCCATGCCTGAGGCAGGATTCGAACCTGCGACCGTAGCGGTCGCGCGGTTCCGGACTGTAGCGCCTAGAACTGCTCGGCCACTGCGGCTGGCAGTTGAAGAAGTTAACTGGTTCTTAATGGATTGCTATTCAGGATTTCAGCCATGAAATAGTTTTTAAATGATAACTACTGGGGCTTTCAGCCGAGACATAGTTATGAATTGGTCGTCATTAAAGCCTTCAGACGTGGAACACTTCTTTATTTATTGTAACCTAGTATTTTTTTTTTTTAATGTCTGTGAAATCTTATGGGACTTAACTGCTAACGTCATCAGTCCCTAAGCTTGCACACTACGTGACGTAAATTATCCTGAGGACAAATACACACACCCATGCCTGAGGGAGGACTCGAACCTCCACCGGGACCAACCGCACAGTCCATGACTGCAGCGCCTGAGACCACTCGGCTAATCCCGTGGGCTTTTATTTGTTGTCGTTTCCATATAAAGTGTACGTGATTGAAAAATAGACTAACAAACACTAATTGATTACGGCCCCGTCCACAACCGTAACTCAATCCTGCCTTCCTCGGTACCAGGTCTCATATATAACATTTGAATGATTCCTGACCAAATTGTGCAGTCTCGTTTGGTTTCCTTTAAGTATTATCGAGTAATCGGGACCGGCGTTGACATCATCTACCAAATACATTGTAAGCTGAGATGCGTAAGTTGAGAGCAGCATCGACATAGTATAGAGATGCTACAGAAACGTTTTCCAGCCTTTCACTCCCTCGACATGAGCTTTACACGTCTCCTGGGTAACAAGCCCCAGCCGATGTTAGGCCCTGCCCGGTGCGGCATTTCTGGATAGAGCTGGCCCTCTCCGGAGGATTCTGACCCTGTGACATTTCTCCGAGCTGCGGGAAGGAACTCCCACGAGTGAGGTGAAGTGCGCCAACGCCGCGCGCAGCGTATTCAACTGCATCCGCCGCACCTTAGCAGGCGAAAGCAATTCTGTGTAGTGCTTGCGGAAAGTCCTGAGGCAGACGCCTCGTTCCGTCTGCACCGCAGCACCTGACGCTTCGTATTTACGTGAAATGTAAGGAATTTTCTATACACGTGTATGGAATGTGCTTACTGGCTTGGCTGGTACTGACAGATTTATGGATAACACTAACCTTTACAAATAGCCCGCTTGATTTAGGCATACTCGCAGGATAAGCAATATTTAACATTTCCCAATAAGATTCTGTTACCATCAGTTTCATTCCTCTTGGACTTGTAAGGCTTATTTTTAGTGCCAGTGTGCTCAACCGATAACAAAGGGACTTGTGCAGGCGAGGGAAACGTGGTGTCGTAGATAGGGGCAAGAACTTCACGAGACTTCCTTTTTATAATTACTCCTTTAGCAGGCAATATTTATAACATTGCCTAAAGGGATACCATTGACAAGATGAACAGAATCAGGTTTGTTCTGGCGACATAAACTGCTGTGCAAAACTTACGGACAAAAGTAAATTGCGCAATGATACATCCACAAAGCTCGATGAATCTTGGATAATACATAGAAATAACTACTATAGTACAGAATTAGAGGTAACTAAAAAACATACACAGTGAGATGAATAGAAACGCCGCTCTTATTCAAAAACAATAATGGCTCTGAGGTCACCGTGATTCATGATGGTTCCCTGAACATTTCAGAATCGGAACTTGGTTCTTAGATGGATGCGACATCACCACGGACAAGAGTGCAGGCTCTGCGACGTACTCCAGTGCTGTCTGAAACGTTGGTAAGGTGTTCTTGTGGTAGGGGCGTTCGATTCCACCAGTCCGCAGTTCGTGGTCTCGCAGTCTACATCTACATCTACATTTATACTCCGCAAGCCACCCAACGGTGTGTGGCGGAGGGCACTTTACGTGCCACGGTCATTACCTCCCTTTTCTGTTCCAGTCGCGTATGGTTCGCGGGAAGAACGACTGTCTGAAAGCCTCCGTATGCGCTCGAATCTCTATAATTTTACATTCGTGATCTCCTCGGGAGGTATAAGTAGGGGGAAGCAATATATTCGATACCTCATTCAGAAACGCACCCTCTCGAAATCTGGCGAGCAAGATACACCACGATGCAGAGCGCCTCTCTTGCAGAGTCTGCCACTTGAGTTTGCTAAACATCTCCGTAACGCTATCATGGTTACTAAATAACCCTGTGACGAAACGCGCCGCTCTTCTTTGGATCTTCTCTATCTCCTCCGTCAACCCGATCTGGTACGGACCCCACACTGATGAGCAATACCCAAGTATAGGTCGAACGAGTGTTTTGTAAGCCACCTCCTTTGTTGATGGACTACATTTTCTAAGGTTTCTCCCAATAAATCTCAACCTGGCACCCGCCTTACCAACAATTAATTTTATGTGATCATTCCACTTCAAATCGTTCCGCACGTATACTCCCAGATATTTTACAGAAGTAACTGCTACCAGTGTTTGTTCCGCTATCATGTAATCATACAATAAAGTATCCTTCTTTCTATGTATTCGCAATACACTACATTTGTCTATGTTAAGGATCAGTTGCCAGTCCCTGCACCAAGTGCCTATCCGCTGCAGATCTTCCTGCATTTCGCTACAATTTTCTAATGCTGCAACTTCTCTGTATACTACAGCATCATCCGCGAAAAGCCGCATGGAACTTCCGACACTATCTACTAGGTCATTTACGTATATATTGTGAAAAGCGATGGTCCCATAACAAAAAAAAAATGGCTCTGAGCACTATGCGACTTAACTTCTGAGGTCATCAGTCACCTATAACTTAGAACTAATTAAACCTAACTAACCTAAAGACATCACACACATCCATGCCCGAGGCAGGATTCGAACCTGCGACCGTAGCTGTCGCTCTGCTCCAGAGGTCCCATAACACTCCCCCGTGGCGCGCCAGTGGCTACTTTTACGTCTGTAGACGTCTCCCCATTGATAACAACATGCTGTGTTCTGTTTGCTAAAAACACTTCAATCCATCCACACAGCTGGTCTGATATTCCGTAGGCTCTTACTTTGTTTATCAGGCGACAGTGCGGAACTATATCGAACGCCTTCCGGAAGTCAAGGCTTCCCGAGCACGGGGTCCCGGATTCGATTCCCGGCGGGTTCATAGATTTTCACCTGTCCTGAGATGACGGGCCGCGTGGGATTAGCCAAGCGGTCTAGGGCGCTGCAGTCATGGACTGTGCGGCTGGTCCCGGCGGAGGTTCGAGTCCTCCCTCGGGCATGGGTGTGTGTGTGTTTGTCCTTAGGATAATTTAGGTTAAGTAGTGTGTATGCTTAGAGACTTATGACCTTAGCAGTTAAATCACATAAGATTTCACACACATTTGAACATTTTTAGATGCCTGGATGTTTGTGTTGTCCTCATCATTTCATCATAATTCATAAAAGTGGCGAGACTAGACTGAGCAAAGATTGGGAAATTGTACGGGCGCTGATAACCACCCAGTTCAGCGCCTGACAAGGCAAATACCATCATCATCATAGTCATGCATTCCTCCACTAGCGCGAGTGACACTTCATGGGCGGTCGATAGTGCATGTGAATGCACTACTGTACAGCTGCCCAATGCAGCGCACACATGCTCAGTGGGATCTAAATCAGTGGAACGTGCAAGTCACTCCATTCACCAAATATTCTCTCGTTCCAAGAGCTCTTCCACCTGCGCTGTTCGATGATGTCGCGCATTGTCATCAACAAGAATGAAGTCAGGGCCAAGTGCATCCCTGAAAAATCGCACCCGGAAAACGAATACAGCGCACAGTAAGGCTGACTGGTCAGGGTACTGTCTTCAAAAAATTTGAATTTCGCTATGACCATGCAGCACCTCGACTACCGAGACAGTCAACTTCTGCAGTGTTCCTGAGTGCTTCAGTTTTCCCAACTCTCGCCATACGAGGAAACGTACAGCACTGTCGAACTTTCGGTCGATGGTGTACAGGGGAAACACCGGGAGATATTCATGCTTAAATGCAAACGCAGGCGGTAACGCATCCTGTAAGTTGTCCACGAATGGTACCTGCTTATTTTCCTCGATGCGCTGCATCACTCATGGTCAGAGCAGTGTTCTGTGTAGTTGTGAGCGCATTTTATCAGAGCTAAGTGAATTTAAATGTGAGAAAAATGTTGGTGTTCGTATTGTGGGTGTTTCCATAACCAATTTAGCCGAGGTGTTTTGTGTTTCAAAAGATATAGTATCGGAGATTTATATCGCAACAGGAAAAGCGAATAAACATAATCCTCTAAGTCAAAACGCGGATGAAATTGTGTGTTGGGTGATCGTGGTGGACGGTCGTTGGAGAAGATTGTGATGAAATGTAACCAGATGACAGCTGGAAATATCCCAGCAGATCTGAATGTCACATTGGCAAACCCTGCCGTTACCAAAACAACACTGTTAGCTATAAATATTGACAATTTTAAGGGGGCTGGAATTCCGAATCCACTCATCTCTGGTGCAAATGCCCGCGGCAGGAAAACGTGGACCCGAAGCCATTAAACCTCGACCTCGGAGCAAAGGTAGATTGTCATTTGGTCGGATGAGTCTCGTTCCACAAAGTTTCCAGCTTCAAGTCTCAAAAGTGATTCGATGCTCATTTGGGTAGCATTGTCGTTGTATTCCGTGGCTTCCAGTCCCATGGTTACTGTGCAAGGTAGCATTACTGCCGGGATTATGTGACCATTTTGGCTGATGTGGTCGATTCGATGGTGAAATATTTGTGATACTGGGTTCCAAGATGACATGGTCCAGCTTCTCGCAGCTGAGATCTTCCACTACTCGTTTTGTGAGTACGTGGATGAACTGCCGCCTTTAGCCCGGCCACTACGGTGACCTTATCTCAGAATTATTGAATCCATGTGGTCTATTTTGGAGGGAAGAGAACGAGACCGCTGTCGCCCTCAATCACCGTTACCTGATGGATTGCCACCGTTTGGCAGGAAGAATGGTATATGAAATACTATTCATTGTTTGCATGACGTCTTCTACCATATTTCTTAAATTATTTAAATTCCTCAGTTAAATTTAACACAAAAATTTACGTCTCAGTAGTAGATGTCCCTTTCCCCATTAAATGTCGTATTCTGTATTTTCAGGTTCAGGGCCTTACCTGCCCGTCAGTATTTCTTAAAAAGGTATGTTGATAGTAAAAATCAACAATAAAGAAAGGAATTTGCATTTTTAATATTTTTTGTGGTGGTCATAAAATCGGTAGAACATGTTACTGAAATCGCGTCGATAGTGCTAGGAGTGTCCTAAAAAGTATTTTCAGATTCTGGGCCCTACGTACGCACGAATACCTAATTAAAAAGATGTCGTTAATATAATTCCACAAAAAGTTAACGATATTTTTAAAAATTTTTTTTAATGTGGTCATAAAGTAACCCCTTCCCCCCTCGGTAAGGTGCGTTACGGAAAATGCCTTGACGTTGCTAACGTTAATGGAAGCACAAGTATCATGTCACGAACGGACATCCTTGCATTGTCATTGTTGAGTATAGAAAATATTGTGAACCAATAATTACAAAGACTTGTTTGTGTGAAACTTAGATAATCTAGGAAATAAGAATATACAGATTAGACTGTACATGCAAGCACAGCTGGCCACGCAGGAGACGCAGCCTATGGGAACCGTCGCCATTTTTAATGAATTGTCGTGTTGCTTACTAGGACATCGAAAAGAAAGCGAATTACAGCAGAGATGAAGCATTTAAGTTATCGTAATTGGTGCAATGGCGACCACTTTCAATATACAGGTAGTGGTCTATTAGTGGCAATAATTCCACATGCCTTTAGACAGTTAACAAAGAAATTCTGCGTTGACAATATAACGTTAACAGATTGCAGATTGGCTAACAAGTAAGCAAATATGCTGGAGAGAGGAAGCACTTAAGTTGTCGTAATTGGTGTAATGGCGACCAAATTAAACACAAAATTAGTGTTTAATTAGTGTCAGTAAATTCACATACTTTTAGTTTGTCAAGAAAGAAATTCTGCAGTGACAATAAAAAATTGACAGATTCTAGATTGGTTAAGAAGCGTCAATGAGCGCGTTCAGGAAGCAAGTGTTCCAGGAAATTGCACACCTACGGAAGCAACAGTTTGACTAGAACATCCTTGACGATATCGTAAAACGGAATGTTTAAATAGGTGTCCTTCTAAGCTCATTGAAATAATATGAGTTCAGACCAATCACTCCATGAAAACAACTAGCAAGATCTTCAGTGTGGCATTCATTCAGTATTTGTAAAGGAATCAAAAGCAAGATTTCATTCAGTTAGTCAGTAAATGACAGATGCGCATAAAAGTACAGTATAGAAGATCAGTCACGCTAATGTGACCACCGCTCATGTTCGACGACAGATCACAATAACCACTGACAATCGGCAGGTGGCAGCACCAGCAGTGGATGACATATAAAATGTGCCGGAATACGCGGAAAACAACGAAATCGTTTATCATCATAGGGAAACGGAGCGCTTTATCCGACATCCAAAAGGGCGTGATCACTAGATTTCGGGACAAGGGTAGAAGCATTTCCGAAACGGCCAAGTTCGTAAACTATTAGGTGCTGCCACGTTTAAAATACGCCGCGCATTGCAAAATGGGGCTGTCGAAAACCCGGTGCTGAGGTAGCTGTGTGCATCGCAGGCCGTAGATATCAGGGGACAACGACGGTTGCGGAGATGTATACGCTCAAATATACGTGCGACTGTTGAGCAGCTGATCCCCCCAAATGAACCAAGAGGCTAGAATACCAATAGTATATCCTCAACGACTATTCAGCGAATGCTGCTGTGTATGGGCTTCTACAGGAAGTGGACCACAACTGGACGTCCCATGAGTGCCGATAGATGAGATTTTCAGATGAATCATGTTTTAAGCTCCATCGGACTGATGGACGTTGTCGTGTACAGCGTGAAATGCCTGAAAGCAACCATCCAGCAATCGGGGGGGAGCGTCATAGTCTTCGTGGAATCCCCCGGGTGATCTCCTCATTGTGGAAGGCACAGTGTGTCAACATAAGTATGCATCTGCCCGTGGGGACCATGTCCACCCCTACATACAGTTTGTTTCTCCTCGGCAGGTTGGACTCTTTCATCAGGACAGTGCAACGTGTCACACACCTCGCAGCGCAGTTGCTTGGTTCTAAGAGTAAGCTAGTAATCTGCCTACCCCGCTTAGAGCAACAATTGATGGTAGATGCACATTCATACTTGCCGATAACCACTTTGCTAACATTGATAACTGCATCTAAGTGGCATAATAAAAGGTGTCCTATAGGTCTGTCACTCGGTTTCGTATCATCTCGGATTTGTACGGAACACTTCAAGTCGACTTCCCTGTTTTCTTTCATTTTTGCCAATGCCATTGACCTAGCAATGGTAGTGTCAAAATTGCATGGTGAAGTTAAAACTTGCAGTTCCTGTTGGTAACACTGAGTGCCAATTACGTCAGTATTTTCACTCCGTCCACAGCCAAAACCAACCTTTTCATATATATTTTTTTCATTATTTTAAGTAACTGTTTTTGAAGAATGCCGATGTGAAGAAACAGCTCACTAGTTGCGTTAAAAGTTGTTTATTAACGCAAATGGTGTGCTATTCAAAGGGAAAGACTGGCATATCCTTCTGTACTGTCGCAATAAAGAATAGAGAGTGCGTCGGACATGATACGTGATCTGTGCATTAAAACAAAGGTGCTTTATGTTGCGGCAGTTTCTTCCCATGAAATTTTAGTCACCAACTATCTCCTCCGATTGTGAAAAATATTCTGTTGGCGCCCATCTACGTATATAAGGAGATACAATCATTTTGTTAAAATCAAAGCTTGCACAGAGAGATTTCAGTACTCGTTTATCCCACTTCAAAGCGCAAAAATTAGTAAAACTTCTTCACAAACCGAAAAAAAATTGTGTTCTACTAAAATTTCAAAAGGACTACTTCAAATATTTACGGATAACTGTGAAAATATACAATATAAAGTAAAAATATCGGTACCCGATATTGTCATTGTGATACAGACATATAGGGGGAAAAATATCGCCTATGTTGTCGATATCCTTCGGGAGAAATATCGATATATGTACATAACGACAAAAACTGTAGTCCGTATTGGTTCACATCCATGCCGGTACCTTGCAAAACATCAGTGACTCTCTTCTAGCAAACATGGTTACTCAGGCTTTTGATAGATGATCACATTAATGAGACTGGACAGTGTGTAAGTGAATCAACGGTTAAGTAAGGTAACTTCCTTCTGTCCATTGCACGTAAAATAGAAAGAAAACTGGAACTGACTGGGAAGCATCCCATTTAGCAAACTTGTTCGTTTATTTGGCATTTCAGACATGTTTCCTGTCTCATCTTTCGAGGCACTTGTCTCTGCTATGTTTTGAATATCAGTAGGTTACGGAACAGTCTTTTAAGAAAATATGTGACTACATATTAACGTTATAGTACACTGTAAATATCTGAAACGGTTTATCTTATACTGTGCCATGAAAATGAAATATCGTAGCATGATTCTCTTCCCTGGCGTCCTGGTAGTCACGTCATAGTGAGTCCGGCACTCAAATCTTGCTATGAAACGCAAGAGGGGGCTGTTGGTAAAGGCAGCGCCGCCAAGAGACGTCCTGTGGCGATGCGATATAGCACTGCGCAGAGTGGATGGCCGGCCACCGTGGCCGAGCGGTTCCAGGCGCTTCAGACCGGAACCACGCCACTGCTACGGTCGCAGGTTCGAATCTCGGGCATGGATGTGTGTGATGTCCTTAGGTTAGTTAGGATTAAGAAGTTCTAAGTTCTAGGGAACTGATGATCTCCAATGTTATGTCCCATAGTGCTCAGAGCCATTTGAACAGAGTCGATGGTCTGCGGTGCCGAAAGGAAGCGGCGCCATCGACTTGGGCCAGGGCCGGACGCCGCAGTGGCCAGCCGCTGACAAGTTGTTTAACGGCGCCTTAGTCTTGTAGGGCACGCGGCCACTGACGTGGTCAGTACAAGCTGTCGCGCCCGAGACAGTCAACAATAAAAGTGATAGTCACCGGTAATGAGCGCGCCCGGTGGCATCGTCTTGTGCCAGCACCTGAAGCCGCTGTCGGCAGAGGCCGACTGGTCATGGGGTCCTGTTGGCAAGCTGGACCGTCTTGTCCTTGGGTCGGCGTGGGCGGCAAAGGCACTGGCCGCAGTCATTTCGTGAAAGTGCCACCGTGGGTGAGCCCGAAGAAGGTCACCAAGGAAGACAAACCCTGTGGAAGAGAGCGCCGAGCAACTGCGAGAAGCACGACCGCAGCAGTGGATTGCTGCAATGTGCAGCGCTGGTGGAGGAAGGCGTCAACTGTAATGTGGACATCATGGATCTGAGGTCGTGGATGGTGTCTTCTTGTTGGTGTCCAGGAGGAGACAGCAGTTCACAGTCAGTGAAGAGGAACGCTGGAAATGTTGGTTACATCTACATCATTAAGTGCCTGTTCGTCTAACAACCGTCAAGCTGTTTCTCTATGGCTTCACTCTCGAACGACGAGTGGGAATTCGATCACTGAAATCTTTCTTTGCAAGCTTTGATTTTAACAGGATGATTGTGCCTCCTTATATAAGTAGATGAGCCCCAACAGAATATTTTCGCAATTAGAGGAGAAATGTCGTGATTAAAATTTCATACGAAGAAACTGCCGCAACAAAAAACACATTTGCTTTAATGCACAGATCACGTATCATGTCCGACGCACTCTCTACAGTATTTTGCGATAATACGAAACGATCTGCCCTTCTTTGAACTTCTTGATATCTCCGTTAGTCTCCTGTGATGCGGATTACACACCAAATGGTAATTTTCCAGAACAGGAAGGATAAGTGCAGTATAAGCTGTCTCTGTACTAGACCTGCTGCATTTTCCAGTTGTTTGTCGTTAATAGTGTATCGATACAGTAATGGATTTCTTTTCCTATGTACGCGTAATATGTTACGTTTATTTTCGTTCATCGCCAACTGTCAGAGCCTGTACCATTCTTCTCTGGAGGACACTCAGCAAATCATTACTATCTTCTGGAGTTGCTACTTTGTTATAGACAACGGCATCAACAGCTTTAAAGAGCATCCTACGCTTTCCAGCATATCATTTGCATATATTGTAAGCGGTTATGGTCCTATCACACTTCCTTGGGCTACTAAGGAAATTACCTTTATATCTGTCGACTTTTTTCCAATGAAATGCGACGTGTTGAGTTATATCTGCAAGAAAGTCTTGAATCCATTCGCAAATCTGTTCCTATTCTCGAGAGCCTCGTATTTTTTCTCTAAACGGCACTGCAGGACGGTGTCAAATGCCTTCCTGAAGTCAAGGAACACGGCATAAACCTGAGCTCCGTTATCTACGGCGCTGTAGATCTTATGGAGGAAAAGAGCAAGCAAGTATTTACACTCCAATGGAACTTTTCGCACCATGCTGATATCTTGTCCAGATCATTTTGCAATTGGTTGTGATCGTCTGATGACTTTACAAGACTGTGACAGATGACTTTAGAAGACTGCGAATAATCTAAGAGGGTTGGTTGATTGATTTTGGGGAGGGGACCAAATGGCGAGGTCATCGGTCGCATCGGATTATGGAAGCAAGAGAAGGAAGTAGTCCGTGCCCTTGCAAAGGAACCATCCCGGCATTTACCTGAAGAGATTTAGGGAAGTCACGGACACGGGTTCGAACCGTCGCTCTCCCGAATGCAAGTCCAGTGTGCTAACCACTGCACCACGTCGCTCAGTAATCTAAGAGGGCTGCTCAGATTGTCTCCTACGCCGTTTATGTAGCTGAGAAGTGGGGATACATACTACTACTGTTTTACTCGATGACTTTCCGTTAGTTATAACAACCTTATTGACAGAAATACTCGAGTCCAGTCGTCTGACTTAGGCGATACTCCGTAGGCAAGCAATTTGATTCGAAGACTTAATTGAGAAATGGTGTCAAAGACCTTCTGGAACTCCGAAAATATGATATGAGTTTGATTTCCCTTGTCGATAGCACTCAGTACTTAGTGAAAATAAAGAGCTATTTGGGTTTCACAAGAACGATAGTTTCTGAATATTTGCTGATTATTCTTCAATAAATCGTTTTCTTCGAGGTAATTCATAGGGTTCTAACATAGTACATGTTCCAAAATCCTACTGCAAATCGACGTTAGTGATATGGGTCTATAGTTCAGCGGACAGCTCCTACTTCCTTTCTTGAGTATTAGCGTGATTTGTGCAACTTTCTAGTCTTTAGGTACGAATCTTTCGACGAGCGAGCGGTTGTATATAATGGCTAAGTATGGAGTTATTGTATCTGCATATTCTGAAAGTAATCTGATTGGTATGGAATGTCGACTGGAGATCTGGCCTTTATTAAGTGATTTACGCTGCTTCGGTACACCAAGTATATCTTCTTACATTATGACAGTGCAGAGGAGAAAGTGACGTATGCCTTTGTGGTAGCGGCAAACAGAGGTAGTTGGCAGAGTGTAATCAAGTATATTATAGCGCGGCGGTGTTCGCCGGGGTATGCGAAGCTGGTTTTATTTAGTTTGTTGCTCTATGAAAGCACGGAAAGGACGTGAGGATTTCGATTGTCCCAACACTATGGTGAACTGTTTTGCATCGCATGGCCGTGATGGCATAGAGTGTTAACATTTTTAAATTATAATTGTTCAATAGAATAATGCCTTTTTAATGCTGGATATTAAGTTTTTTATTTATCTTATGCACTCAGACACGTTTTGCCTTAATTACTAGGCATCTTCAGCATACAGGTTACCGTTTGAACTTGTAAGTTATAGATTTAGTACTGTTCATTGAGGTATCAATAATAAAATTCTCTCTGTGTGTATAGTGTCATTCGTTTTTGCGTGGGTTGCCAGTTTTCTCAGGTTTCCCTCTCAATTCATTTTCTGCATATTGCACTGCCTTTGTTCTACAGAAGTAGTCCGAAGGAATAATGCATCGTATTGCGGAACAACTCAGTCACCGGAATATCGTATTTATCCACAGTCACCGGTAAAGCGACTTCCAATTAAAATATCTCCCCCTAGAGGAATGTACATAATGGATGTACGAGTGCAGGTTGTGGACACGTGGTTGACCACATATGGCAGTTAGTTCTGGCTGTGACAGGTGTTCAGGTAGCCTGATGATAAGGAGACTGCTCGCACTAAGCGAGAAAGCCGGGTTCGAGTCCCTGTCCAGCACAAATTTTCACTGTTGTCATTCCATTATACAGCTGATGGTTGTCTTCATTCGCAACTACGAATACATTTAACGTAAAATCAAACATTTTACTGTGACGGTATGACACAGTTGGTCTCACATTGTTTGTTGTTGAGAAATAAATACGCAGACATCGAGAATAAAGATGAAGAATGTTAATAGCATTCGTTTTATTTAAAAAGCTTTAAGAGTTCGAATAGTCTAAGGGTATATTGCCGGTCCATTGTGTCCGACGGGCATAATATTTCGGCAATCAGACACGCCGCCATCCTCAGGTGCACTGACGAACTGAGCTAATGCTTGCATTGTGTCATCTCGAAGCTACAGCTTCGTTACGTGGAAGGGTTAGTAGGTCTAGCTGCTTTTCCTTCTTCTTCCTTTGGTTGATTTTCAGTTCATCGCGTCTTGGTTCATTTCTTCTGGTTTGACACTCTTCCCTTTCTTTCCTCTTGCTGCCTGAGCAGCGATGCTGCTCTCGTAAGAAGTCCAATCACCTCATTGTCTCTCGCCAGTGCATCAGGTTTCCCAGTTTACTGATCAGAGGATTCGAAGATCTTATCGTGTTGGCAAAGAAGGGTCTAGCCGACTGCTTGAAGCGGTCCTTCAGCATCGGCACGCCCGTCAGCCGATGTAGTTCGGCCGTGCTGAAGGCACGCGAAAGATGTAGTGCTAGTCTCAGGCACCTGTTCTGGATCTTCTGGAGACTGCTGATATGAGTCTCGGCGGCACTCCCCCACACCATGGCAGCGTATTCCAGCACGGGCCTGATAAGTGCCAGATACAGGGTCTTTCTGCATTGTGGAGACAGCATGGTCGTGGGATTGAGGAAGGGGTAGAGGAGGTGCCTTCTGCCATGCGCCTTATCCCGTATTTCGGTGATGTGTGCTTCCACGTCAGGCGCCGATCCAGTGTGATGCCCAGGTAGCGGCTTGTATCTGACCATGGAATGCGGCCTCCCATGATGCGGATTTGTGGCAGAGCTTCAGGTTTACGTAGCCTCGTGAAGATCACAGCCGAACTTGGCGGTACAAGCTCCCAGCTCGTTACAGACTATTTGTAGTCTTGCTCACATCAGATGTGGGTTGATGCTCTTGGTGTACAGGGCTGTATCATCGGCATACAAACCTGCCTGCAATCGTTGCGTTCGCGGCACGTCTGCCGTGAATAGGATATACAAGAGGGGCCCCAATACTAAGCCCTGTTGGACTCCGACGGATACGTCTCTTGCTGTTGAGGTCCCGTCTTCCATCTTCACATGGAAGGTACGTCCCTCCAGGTAAGGTCAGGCGGGTGCGTGACACCGGAACTCCCTGTACTAGTAGCTTGTAGACTAGTCCGTCGTGCCACACGCTGTCGAAGGCACGGGAGAGGTCTAGAAGTACTGACACAAGAAGTACTGCTCCACTAGTCGCAGCAGTTGATGTGTTGTCCCGTGCCCCCTCCTGAAGCCGAACTGTACGTCGGGAAGCTGGCCTCCCTCTCCGACGTGACGGCGCAGTCTCCTGACATAGATTCGCTCAAATACCTTCGAGACTGCAAGTAGTAGGCTGATGGGCCGGTAATTTTGCGCCAATCTGTTGTCTTTGCCAGCCTTAGAAATCGCCACCACCTCCGCATGTTTCCAGGCAGATGGGTAGTGGCTGGTCCTGTCGTTGAACTTCATCGTGAGTAGTTTCAGAGCCTCTGGGGTGACACCCTTCGGGATTGAACCGCCGACGTTATCGCACCCAACCGCTCTGCGTGGGTCGTGGTGCCGTAGCTGCCGTTGAACTTCTTCCGTTGTGAGTTCAATGGAGTCCTCAGGGTCTTCTGCCGCAAACCTATCTTCCACCATTCGGATATGGTCGTTATCTACTTCTTCTTCAACTAGCGTGAAGTTGGCCGCGAAGTTACCGACCAGTACCGCAGCTTTGGCGTCAGGCTCGACCACTGCATGCTGTCCTACGTGTAACGGCGAGACTCGTTGCTTCCTACCTCCTTGGTTGCTTGCCAAACAGTGCCGCCTGCGATGTTCAGGGTCGCTATTCTCACAGCCCAGTTGCTGTTCCTGTGTTCCGAAACCGCTTACTGTATGGCGTGGCGCATTCGGTTGATCAGATTTTTCGTCGCCACCTTGTGGGTGACGTACTATTCCCGGACCAGCTGGTTCTTTTCCCGAATCATATGCAGGAAGCCCGGCGGTAGCTGGTGGGAGTAATCCCGCGGCTTCTGGTGTCTGTGCTGCGTTGCTGCATCAGCCGCGCTGATCGCTATGAGCATGGCGTCTACGCCTTCAACATCAGGATCCGGCACCGCGGCGAACGTCTCTGCCAGATGCATCCGGAAGTGGTCCTAGTCGGTGTCGAAGCACGTCTTGCGTCGTTCAGGTGGTGCGGTCCCGTCCCTACTCAGATCGAAGATCACTAGCAGGTGATCTCCGGACGGGGCCACATGTGTCGTTGCGACTGCGTCCTGGGTCACCCCTTCGATGATCGCGATGCCCAGTACATCCGATGAAGGTCACTTGACCCATTGAAGAGCTGACTGCGACACATGTTGCTTTTAGTTGCGGCAGCTATGGTAGCTGGATTTGGTGGTGTCACAGCCTTCTTCTACGTAGGCCGCAGTTCCGCCGAATGCTGTTGGTTTATCGCCACGATAGCACATATAGTTAGGAGCCTCTCACTCGAGGCACACATCCACGGCCTCGTCGCTTGAAAACTGCCTAAATTCGCTCTCCTGCTGCCTTATACTGTTTGCATTCCATAAACAGAAGGTGAGACCTATGATGTGATTAGGCATCATAGGTGTTGTTGGCTTCTCTAGTGATGTTGGCCTGGTAGGCCGCAATAAATGCAGAGACGTATATCTGCGGTATTTGGAGTAGCAGCTGTTGAACTCCCGCAGCATCTCTCGTAGTTCTGCGACCACGGTGGTTACAATGGTCGGAGGTGGTGGGGCAGGCATAGGTGGTGGTGGGGGGCGAGCGGTGGGGTGGCGCTGTGGCGCCCTCCTTCCTCCGCCCCCACGTATCCGGCGGGCCCTGCCCGGCGTCTCGTGCTCCTCTCATGGCGGTCGGGGAACGCCTTCCACAGCGCGGGTAGGCCACTCCGCCTGCCGCTTCCGGTTGGCGGTTTGCCTTGTCCCTCTTGCAGGCGTTTCCCATACGGCCACTGCCGTGGTCGCCGCTGATGCTACAGTAGCGTAGTTTCTTCCCGGCTGAAATCGCTGGTGCCTGCCATCCTTTGGCAGCATTTTTGAAGGATTTGCAGCCGCGGAGGCTGGCGACGTGTTCTGCATTGCAGTTGCAGCACGAAGGTGTCTTCTTGATCGGGAACGGGCATTCCCGGCTCAGGTGCTCCCCAGCACACTTTAAGCAGCGTGGGGACATTTTGTAGTATTTTGCCAGGTAGTGGATTCCCTGCCAACTGAAGCAATGAAGTGGGCCTCTCCGCCTCCTCAGTTTTTCAACTGTTGCCCCGTTGACACTTCCCACTCTCGTTTCTTGAAACATTATCCTAAGCTCCCGTGTGTCATCCCGTATGACCTGGAAGAGCGGTGTGTCTGCGTTGCCTTTCGTCGACATCATTCGGGATACTGTCTTTATGGTGCACCCCTTGGCCTGAAGAAGCTCCTTGAGGTACTGGGGTTCATACTGAAGGGCAGGCGGCGGGACTACTTTGAGCGTCTTTGTGGGTTCCGACGAATACCTGAACCAGTTATATCACGGCTGTCCATGAGGTCAGTAACGCTTTTGTAGTCTTCTGCTGTTCGCGTCACATTTCTGTACATATCGCGCCTTGCTGTCTTCGTAGTAAAGTTGTTCTTGACTACCTTGAAGATCGCCTGTAGGAGCCCGGCCATTTCACCATGATGCGTGGTGGCGGGGGTCCCTTGCTTCTCTGCTGCTGGTCTGCTGTCTCCTCCTCCTTCCCTTCGAGCTCAGCAGACCTGTTTTGGGCAACCATGCCTGTGACAGTGGCATCTGTACAGCTCTTCCGATCTTCTTCCGTTTGGGTATTTCAAACCCATCCGCGTCAGTGGTCGTCTTAGGGTCTTTGGACCCATTCGACGACGCCTTTCTTCGTGTTTGAAGTTTCGGTGCGACTGTGAGAGCGGCAGCTTTCGCACGTTTCCGGTAGCATTCCGGACTCGTTCCCGCCGGGCGCTTCCTAGTGCGACTTTCCTCCACCTCCATATCCTCGGCGTCTTGAGCTTCCTCTCCCTTTTTCCCCAGAATGAACTGGGCCATCCGTTGAACGGTGTACGTGAAGACGTCTTTTATCTGCTTTCGTGACCCGACGTCAGGCAGGAGACTGTGTCTTCAGTGGGAGCTATTATCCTTTCTCGTGCCTTGATCTTGGCGGTGGCGTTGTTTGGTCCGCGCGTTACCGCGTAGGAGGGCATGTCTCCAGCGATAGTAATGGTGCCTTTCTGATTCTTCTTGTTCCCTTTCTGGGAACCTGTTGCTGTAGGTAGCGGTCAGGTAACATATTGCACCCGGCCGGTGACTCCCTCCGCAGGTAGCATCCTCGACTGAGGTTGAATTAGCATTACAGCTACCCTGACCTACAGCGTTGTCTCGTCCTTTTACGTCTTCATCATCCGTCGTCTTCCCGGAGTGAGAAGTCATAGGTAACGGATAGGCCGTATGCACCGGTATAACCGGGTGGCGATTTGCCCACTACTTGTGCCCTCTGCCGAGGCTTTGGCCACATAACGCTATCTCCCTTCTTTCCTTCCCCCGGTTCTTCACTGGCCGGTCCGTCGTAAGCAGAGGTTTGGGTGGGGCCACCGACGGGGCAAGCTCCACCTGGCGACGATCCGCCACTCTGCGCTCGTCTTCTAGTCCCAGGAAATCAGCCACCTCGACTTTCGGGTCACACAGCCGGTCCATCTGGGTTGGGGGGCCGGATAGGACCGTCAACACAGCAAGCTCTGCCGATAGGCGATCAGCCACACCCTTCGATTCAGCGTCGCGTTCAGCACGGTGCGACATATCTGAGCTCCACTCCGGACGGTCTCGAGTGCAGCTTGAGCTACTGAGGGAGGGCGGCCGTCTTAAACCCTCTCCCCCGGCGAGGCGTTCTCTCCGCGGTCCGCGCCCGTGGCCGTTCGTCGGCAGTTGCCGAGACGTTGGCATCGCCGTTTGTTTTCTGGTAAGTACATGTTTTATATCAAAAATATTTAAAAATAAACAGTTGTCACGCTTGTGGTGTCAGAGAACTGCTATAGCAATAGCAATAGCTAGAATTCTCATAGCGAGCACAGACAAGAAGAGATAACCAGAGCAATGGAAGTGACTGTCATTGTATGTGTGTATTCAATTTCAAGCATTCCATCCATGTATTTCAGATTCATAATTATAAAAACAACAGAAACACACTTCATCCCAAGACTTGGATTTCACAGTTAGATACTTCATTACCACCATGATGACCACTGGTACACAAATAAGAATCTGTGTGCAGATACCTTGAAGAAACCGTAGCAGAAAAGTTGAGAGGAACTGCTGCTGCTTGCTAATCCTACAAGAAGTTTAGAGGTGCTTTCTTCACCAATTATTGGTCACATTATACACAAGCAAGGATGAAACAAGAGATGATAATATGTAAAAATTATGCTCGATCCAGTTTCTAAAGCCAGGAGAAGTTCCCAGATGCTATGGTGAAGAAGATTAGATTTTTGCACATTCCATGCAACCGAGAGGAGTTTGTACAACGTGAAATTACTCTCAAATTACCAAGTTCTGGCATGCAGATGTGACAAAAACGTAGAACCATTTAGAAACATTCCTCAGAGGTTAGATTTCCCATTCGGCGAGGACAATAGTAAGGAAAGAAGACATGATGAGAACTTCAATGGATCTCCAGATCACCGTTACATTAATAATTACAATACCAAGAACAGACCTTCGTGAGGTGGTAATCAGTTTCATCGTATGCCAGTAGGAGAATATTATGTGCAGAATTAAGAGCTACAGAAGGAAGGCTGGAAAAACCACTGGAACCATGATATTGGACAGAGATTCATGTAGAATGGGACAGATGATGATGGATAAAGAGAATGGGCAGAAATTGTTGACATTTGGCCGCCAAACCCACGATTTGATCAGCATGGCAAGAGCCCATCATGACAATGACTAAATGAAGATGTGGGATAGGCCGCATTTACAACCACCACGAGAACTGGAAGCAGAAAAATAAACATTCTTAAATATGAAAACTTACTGGAATAGCTATTAGAAGAGATGGAGCTAGTGACAACAAAGGACGCCAATCTAGCAGTTAGAGTCATGATAGGGGACGTCAGATTGAGAGGGATTATGGGTAGTGGGAGCCAGATTTCGGTGAGCTGAAAAAATATTTGTGAGGTGTGAAGAAAATTTCAGTTGCTAGTATTATTATTAAGAAAGACAAGAGTAAATGAAGCCATCATGGTCAAAGTCTCCGAAGTATACCACCAAGCATTGCTCGAACTGGTTTATCAAGGGCACACTGTATTACGAAGTGGCCTAGGTGTCCCAAAACTAGCCACTGATTTAATTATTGGCATTGACTTCCTCAGTGACTACTGCGCAATATTAGGTCATAGATGAGGAATAATTCCACAAATGGAAGTGAAGATCCACATCTGTTTCGAAGAACACAGACTGCAACGAGTTGCTTGGAAGTCTGTATTGAACAAGACCGCTTAGATATGACTGTGAAATGGAAAGGAATGAAGAAACACAGTGTGAAAATGAAGGATAGGGGATAAATTTAGGATTCTATTAGGCCTTTTAGGAGCAAGTAGAGCAGCTTAAAAACGTTGATTCAAAATGGAGAAATGAATTTCGAAGAACACTGCTCTGAAACTGATAAGTACTTCTACCAAAAGCAGGCACTATTAAATAGTTTATAGTACATATTTAAAGACCACAATAAATTTTTCCTACCCTATTACACTTGCATACACACAAAGTGTGTCAAGAGATAAGAGGAATGTTAATTAATGGAGTGATAGTGCTTGCAGTTTTTACATACAATACTCGACAGTGGTCCACTAAGAGTTGTTGAGAAAAATGACAGATCCATGATCATCGTACTGGATTTAAGACAAATTAACTTCGTAACCACACGAGGGAAGAGCAGACCAGAGAAACTTGAATAGTTCCCAGAATGAGATTTTTACTCTGCAGCAGAGTGTGCGCTGATATGAAACTTAATGGCAGATTAAAACTGTGTGCCCGACCGAGACTCGAACTCGGGACCTTTGCCTTTCAGGGCAAGTGCTCTACCAACTTTTTTTTTTTTTTTTTTTTTTTTTTTTTTTTTTTTTTTTTTTTACGACCGAGACTCGAACTCGGGACCTTTGCCTTTCGCGGGCAAGTGCTCTACCAACCTTTTTTTTTTTCTGTCACGCTGACCACTTTTTTTTTTTTTTTTTTTTTTTTTTTTTTTTTTTTTTTTTTTTTTTTTTTTTTTTTTTTTTGAATGTTTAAAATGCATTGTCAGATGTGGGGTTCGAACCCACGCTCCCTTACGGGAACCACAGCTTAAATCTGGCGCCTTTTTTTTTTTTTTTTTTTTCTCCAATGTCAGGCTTACCACCTTTACTGACATACATGTTGTTGTACTATCGCATAAATAGTGTCTACAAAGTCCATATGTTGACAAATAGTGGCTAATTAGAAAATTAATTAATTAATGAAATGAATAAAACTGAAAATTCCCAAATGAAAGACATGAAGACATTGCGGATAGTACAAATACAAAAGAAACATGCTCCTGTAGCAATGAAATGAAATTCGTGTCGGGGGCGACACCTGCTCACGACCCGACGTTCAATAGAGCAAGAGAGCCATCTATCGACTCGTTCTCCAGACGTTTGTGTAAGACTGGGTCGTCTTCTCGAAATGAACTAAGGGTCCGTAAGTGTGATCGATGTCTATCTCGGCTTCTTCGTCTATCTCATCTCTCACCCGTCACACCCCATCTGGCCGGCGGGTCGGTAAATGTAAGTCGCAAGTAATTAGCGAAGTCTTGTCTATATTTCTTATGCTGTTGCAGCTTCCATCCAGGAGAAAATGCCAAAAATCAATTTTGTCCTTTTCCGATTCGTTATACACGTAGCCCACCACCATTCCCCGCACCCATGTCACTGCATTGGTTTTTTGGACCGGGAAATAATATTCTTGGGGGAAAAAAAGCGTGTCTGATGAAATTGTGTGAGGGGCGGAGCGTAACAGGAACGCCAATATCTGTTGTGCCAAGTGCCACACTGGAGCCGTCCCACTACATGTTAAACGATGTTCATCAGTGTCCACTGTTGCGCAGCCTAAACATAGTGGAGTGTCTGCCAAATGAATCGCGTGCCGCCGTTGATTCGTTGCGAACTTCCTATTTATCACCACATACCATGTTGAGCG
The DNA here is from genome assembly GCF_023864345.2 of Schistocerca serialis cubense. Lineage (NCBI taxonomy): Eukaryota > Metazoa > Arthropoda > Insecta > Orthoptera > Acrididae > Schistocerca > Schistocerca serialis. The sequence goes on along the minus strand of NC_064638.1, from coordinate 195,045,469 downwards.
TACCGACGTTGGGAGGTAAACGTTCCGTATAACGCGCCATATCTGTCGCCAGTTCTTGTCTGGGTACTTCTTTTCCAGGGTATTCCTGGGGCACCGGCGCAGTAAGAGTTGGTATACGTCTCGCGTCGTCGGTAGTCGTGTTGTTGGGAAGAAATCTCTGACATAGCTAAGCTCCAAAAAAAAAAGACTTGAAATGTGACATCTTCGGTGAAATATGGCCCACATTGACTGGGGGCAGCATTGAAGTGGGCGCTAGTACGTCGGCCAACGCACCCGAGATATTGCGAAATTGACCGCGCCACTGTCGGAAAATCGTACTGACGAATAACGCCCGTGCCTTTTCATATACGTTCACTAGACCAAGTCCACCCTCTCCAGGTGGTAGCGTAAGCGTTGTGTATCGGATCTTAAACAGGTGTCCCACACTCACGTAGGTTCCGAAAGTTGCTTGTATCCGTGATGCCATTGTGCGCGTTAAAGGCAGGACATGCGCTACGTGAGTGAGTCTCGGTGCTAGGTATACGTTAACATAGGTCACCCTCTGAATCATATCCAACGCTCTTAATTTCTGTAACAGCACCATTGTCCGCATCAGCTTCAATATGCGTCGGTAGTTATCCGCTGCTGTCCGCTGCACATCCGTGTGGAACGTAATACCTAGGCATTTTATGGTCTTAACCAAGATGAGCGGGCCTTCCTCCCCCGGTTGTAATCCTCGACCGACATTCATGCAGCGTGTTTTTTGTAGATTAAGCACGCTTCCTGCCGCCATCCCATATCGCTGTATCCATGCCAACGCCGTACGTACTTCTTCGCCTGTCCGTGCCACCAGCATCATATCGTCAGCATAAGCGCGGCAATGAAAGGTCAGTTGTGGCAACGGCACTCCCTCCAACCGTCTTCGGAGACCATATAGACAGGGTTCCAAAGCCATTGCATACAAAAATATCGAAAGGGGGCAACCTTGACGAACTGACCTTGAAATAACAATGTAGTCAGTGCCCCGCCCATTCACCGAGACCTTTGACCGTACGCCGTGTAACAGTCGCATGATCACTAGGATGAAGGCCTGTGGGATTCCCAATCTGCCCATCACCGCATGCAAAAAGGTATGATCCACTCTGTCGAATGCATGATCGAAGTCAATAGCGACGAGTGCCCCACGCACTCGGCATGCCGCTGCTAACGCGATGATATCTCGGTAGTCACTGAGCGCCGTATGTACGTTGCTCTTACCGCCGAGGCAAGTTTGATCTATGAGGAGTCTATCAGAAAGTGAAGACCGCAGGCGAGCCCCAAGGATGCGCGCGAAAATCTTATAGTCGCAGTTCAAGAGAGTGAGTGGTCTATAATCTCCTGGATTTCTGCCACCGCGTGGTTTGGGTATTGGGATGATGATACCCTCCGTGAATTCGGCAGGTATCTCAGTCTGCGGTAACAGGAGTTCGTTGTACATCTGAATCCAGGTCCGTCCCATGAGGTATGGAAAGGCGCGGTAAAATTCAATTGGGAAGCCGTCCTGTCCTGGGGACTTGTTCGGAGCCCCCCTGGCAATTGCGTCTGTCAGCTCGTCCTCTGTTATCGCTGTGATGAAAGTCTCTGCATCCAGTGGTGGTCCTCTATCTGGCATTTCCGAGATGACATCATGTAGTGTCTCGTGGTTCACATGTACAGGTCCATATAACTGGCGGAAATAGTCGGTAAACACATGCGCAATATCACGCTGGTGCACAACTTGCTGGCCAGTTTCAGAGATTAGTTCCCTGATCAATGTCCTGCGTCGTCGTTCGCGTTCACGCACCACGTGGTGCATGGAGGGGGTTTCGGCAGCAACTGCGTCCGCCAATCTCGCCCGGACCATTATACCTTCCAGTCTTAGTCTCGTCAGCTGTAATAACTTGGCTTTTATCCTTCGCATGGCCGTGTGCCTTTCCGGCGATGGTTGTTGGGTCATCAGCTCCCTCAGGGCTGTAAAATAAAAATCAGCCGTTGTGCGGTTCCACTGCGATTTGTCCTGCCCGTATCGTATCAACGTTCGCCGTAACGTTGGTTTTGCGCATTTAATCCACCACTGGAGAACCGAGGTGTATGCTCGTTGGCGGCGAACGCAGGTCTCCCAGGCCGCCTCTATCGACCGGTGACATTCAGTGTCACGTAAAAGTGCACAATTCATTTTCCAGTGACCTTTACTCCGCCATATCTTCTGACGCGTTAGGGAAATCGCACAGACGTACGCCATATGATCCGTAAAAGCCGCTGGCCAGATTTCGGCATCCAGTATCGTCGTCCGTAGAGCTCGTGTCACGTACACTCTATCAAGTCTACTCGCCGAGTGTCCCGTGACAAACGTATAACCCGGTCTGTCACCATGCTGCAGTTCCCAGGTATCCAGAAGCGCCATTTCGGTAATCAACGCACGCAGTTCCATGCATGGCACATAATGAGGTACTTGGTCCTTTTTGTCGACGACACAATTAAAGTCGCCGCCCACTATATAGTTATCAAAGCGTCCAGCGAACAACGGTGCTATCTCTTCGGTGTAAAAAGTCGCCCTTTCTCTTCGTTTTGTGGAGCCAGATGGTGCGTATAAATTGATGAAACGAACGCCGTCGACAGTGATCGCTATGCCGCGTGCCGAAGGGAGAGACCTGACGTCCTCCACTCCTATTCCTTCCCTGGTGAGAATCGCCACACCGCATCCACTTTCATCATGCACTGAATAATGTGCCTCGTAACCGTAGAACTCTGGCGGCGATGTGAAACGCACTTCTTGTAGGAGTACAATATCCACGTCCGCAGCGCGTAACATATCTTTCAGCATTTGAATTTTAAGCGGTGTCCGTATGCCATTAATGTTTATCGTGGCAATGCGATACGCCTGGCTTGTGTTCATCAGTTGTAGGGCGGTGTCATTAAGCGTCCATCTGCACCCCCGGCGCTCCTCAACACACTAAGTTGGTCAACATTTCCCGACCCCTCCCGGCCTCTGGCCAGGACTGTCCTCAATCGTCGCGTTCGTATTTTCATCCTGTTCCTGTTGGTCCATTTCTTGCGCCCAGTCCCCCAGCATATTTCCGGAACTGGTCGAAGGATGGGAGGTAACGTTGTCATCGCTCTGATGTTGGACAGTTGTCATCTCCACTTCCGCCTTCCGGTCACCAGAAGGAGAGTTCAAGTTACCGTCGCTGTGTAGTTCCTGCATCGTCATCTCGGTATCTGTTGAATCCACTGGTCTCAGGTCGATACTGTCGTTGTCGTCCACTGTCCCCTCGGGACTATGGCTATCGTCAACAGAAGTCAGTCGACGCTTCTTTCTTCTCTTCGGCGAACGCTGTTTCCGTTGCCTTGCTTCCGCATCGGCTGTTGGGGTTGCGTATCCTCCGTCTTGGGCCTGGCCTATCACGCTCTCGGTGGAAGCACTGGCAGCCACCACGGATGAGCCTGGAGTGGCCGTCAGATGCATCTCTTCTGTGGTGTCCTGTGTCTGCTGTGGTGGAACCGGTGGTCGGAGGTCCAGCCCGTTGGTGTCCATGTTCTCTATAGGGGGCAGCTGCTGGTGCCCATCGGAAGTCTCCCTCACGTAGCCTCTCAGGGCTTCCACAAAGATCAACGGTAAGACAGTCGTCGGTTGTGGCGCCTGAACGTCATCCCGTGGAGTTTGCACTAAACGTCGCTGGAGGCATTCCGAGCGGACGTGACCTTCTTTCCCGCATCCCGAGCAAGTGCGAGGTTGCCCATCATAGATTATAATCGCTCGACAACCTCCTATGTACAAATAAGAGGGGACGTGCTTGCGTAGTTCTATCCGTATTTGTCTCACCCCATTTAAGACGGGGTACGTGGTAAAACTCGTCCATTTTTCGGCCACATGGGATAGAACTGTACCGTATGGTCGAAAGGCGTCGGTAACAAGTTCAGACGGGACCTCAAACGGAAGTTCGAAGACTCGTATAGTGCGGATCCCCATTCCCGCGTGATCGACTGTAACCGCACCAACATTCCCGTCGGCATGACAGAAACGATACCCGTTCGGTGATCGTTGTAGAAGTCTTTCGCAAGCAGCCTCGTCAACAAGCTTGACATAGACGACGCTTGAAACGAGCGATAAATTGATTCCCACGATTTCCTGTGGATCGATTTTTACCTCTTCTCTAAAGAAACGTTCAATCTCGTGTGCCTTTGGTCGTGTATAGTCGTTCGCAAAACTGAACTTCAAAGTCGTTTTTCTGTACGAGTGTGCCATCTCGTTCTAGACTCACAACACCGCACACGCGAAGCTGCTCCGGCGTAAACAAACAGGCGCGCGCACCACAGCGCGGCCGGCAGGCAACACGGTCCGAACTGTGTCACTGCCGAAGGCAGACTGCCCAACTGAGCTACCGAAGCACGACTCAGGCCCGGTACTCACAGCTTTACCTCTGCCAGTACCTCGTCTCCTACCTTCCAAACATTACAGAAGCTCTCCTGCGAACCTTGCAGAACTAGCACTCCTGAAAGAAAGGATATTGCGGAGACATGGCTTAGCCACAGCCTGGGGGATGTTTCCAGTCTCGGTCGGGCACACAGTTTTAATCTGCCAGGAAGTTTCATATCAGCGCACACTCCACTGCAGAGTGAAAATCTCATTCTGAAAACATACCCCAGGCTGTGGCTAAGCCATGTCTCCGCAATATCCTTTCTTTCAGGAGTGCTAGTTCTGCAAGGTTCGCAGGAGAGCTTCTGTAAAGTTTGGAAGGTAGGAGACGAGGTACTGGCAGAAGTAAAGCTGTGAGTACCGGGCCTGAGTCGCGCTTCGGTAGCTCAGTTGGTAGAGCACTTGCCGTGAAAGGCGAAGGTCCCGAGTTCGAGTCTCGGTCGGGCACACAGTTTTAATCCGCCAGGAAGTTTCACTTGAATAGTTGTTGTAAAGATTTGATGGGGTGAAAGTTTTCTCCTAGATAGACTTTAGATAAAGTTTCCAGCAAAGAGAACTGCATTTATCCTGCCATAAATACGATGCCTACCTTGGATTTGGTCGGTGTTACTAGTTTCACCATCTACCATTTGAATTAAATATATCATCGGCTGCATTCGTTCGTGGGTCATACACATCATCGGCTGCATTCATTCGTGAGTCAGGTGATGTACTAGAAGAGTCTGTAAAAGAGCAGGTAACATATTACATTGACGATTTGCTAATTGTTAAAGAAAAAATTGAAGACAAATATAGAGTCCTAAATGCGCACTAATTGCTGTAAAGAATTGTTTAGTCACCGTTAATCTAGATAACTCCTGCTTGGCCAAGAACAGGATGGAATTCATAGGACATGTAAAGGTGGAGGGAATATCACCAAACCCTGAAAAGACAAAGACTCATCACCCAGTTCCCAGGTACACAAACCAGGAGACATCTGAGGAAAAGTTTATGGATAATATATTTCTATAGCAGATCAATCGGGACTGATTCACTGGCAGTACTATTGTATGTGTTAACAGGTCACTAACCTCCGTCGGTATAGGAGGTGGGCACTGAGAGTGGATTTCTGGATTAAAAAATTGCAGTGGTAAATGTTCCCATACTGTCACATTCCAGCTTGTAATGTTTTTGTATAGCCGCTGACAGCGCTGAGGTGGGAATGGGAGTTACGATATCCCAAGAAGTTGAGGAAAGCGGTATGAGAGGAATTATTCCCTAATGGAGCTGGAAGATTTAGCTGCAGTGTGGTGCTCCCAGAAGTTTCGGTACTTCCTGTTCCGACATAAAACAAGATTTTATACAGACCACAGGACACTTGAGTTGCGATTGATGGCTAAATTAACAAATGGCAGATTGACTAGATGAGTATTACCCCTTCAAAAGTTGGTCTCCTCGTTCACTTACGTGCTCAGCAGAACGAATGTAATAGTAGATGTGCTGTCTCGCTCACTGACGAGATTAGAAGAAGTTATATCTCCAGCTATGGAAAATAACCACTTCAGCTTATAACATTTCACTCATACAGATCGAGAAGGAACACAACAGGGATACTGCACTCAGGTTGTTGAAAGACAAGTAGAGAGATAGGGTCAAGCAACTATTACTTTTACTTATTGGGATGAAAAATCCTTTTTCATTTTAGAAGTGTTGCTGACTCACTGCAGGTCCTCTGTGTATAAGAGGAGTTAATAAACAAGGATTTTTAGTGCATTCACTTGAGCTACGATTATTTTTAACCAAAGAGGTATTTCTTAAAATTGGGAAACTTATGTCTCTACAACAAAATGGAATGTGGGACGAGAAAGGTTCCTTCTGTCCGTAAGCCACGCCAAAAGACGAAACCATCAGGATAGGCGATACAGACTCCTGTCTACCCAACTGTGGCCAGGAAGCTGTGACACCTTACAGTAGCTGATGTAATGGATCCTCTCCCGTTAATGTGCCACGGTTTTCATTATGTGTTCCGTTGTATTCTCTTCCACCACTTTTATGTCGTCTTGTTGTCTCAGCAGAGCTGTATCGTGGAAGCAAGGAGAGAATACTGGTTGGTGGCCGATATCCTCGTTCCAGAATATAAACTGCACTTAATTAATATCTGTGTTCTTTATTCATAAAGAAAGAGCTACTTAAGTTTCCATGTGCTGTAATACAAGCTCTTTTCTGTATAGTCCACGTAGCCTCAATGCTGTTGACTTGTAAGTCCGCTGTGTTCACTATAAGGTTGCTTTGTGATGCCTGTCTCCGTGATAGATGCTAAGTCTGCGGCACCGTCTCGGTGGCACGCTGTAACTCCACGGCATACAGACTCGAACTGGCGCCAGCGTACGGCAGCACATGTTGTTAGTAGCACAATAAGGTCTGTAACTGTGGCACCACTGCACAAAGCTACAGCACTGATGGTATCTAACGCTCTGTGGAAAGATTTTCTGTCGCATTTGGGTCACACGGGCAAGATCATTATTGATACTGGCTCACAATTCCTATTGAAACGTTGGTGGTCTTAACTGTGGAGACACAGGAAACAGTCTATTACTTGTCAGCTTACTACCCACCCCTGAATTCCACGGCGCGTATCATGATAAATCTGTGTAGTTTGTGCAGAAGAGATTTCCATAAATAGCATGTCGTGCGGCATATACTTTTGAGGGAACTCTAAAATGTGATAAACAAGATGCCACACAATTCCACACTACTGCTACCTTTAACTGTCCTGAAGAATGGCATGCCACCACAGGAATTGAGGGAAGTGGTCGACTACTCACCAAGGACGAGAGTCCAGCAACGTGAATAGCTCAAGGGGGCACTGAATATGTGAAGCAGGGAGAAGAAGAAGAAAAGGCAGGTAAGAAGGCCAGGGTGACATAGTATCAAGTGGTGTATGAAGTTCTTGTCATGTGCTTCCAACGTCCGAATAAGCTGCAATAACTGTGCCACAAATTCTTGACCACATCAGTCACATCAAACTTTTCTTATAACAAACGAAAACAAAAGCTATGTATGCAAGTGAAAAAGCAAATGAAAAAAAAGTAATTCTGGAAGTGCTATGGTTGTACTCTATATAAACTTGAGCAGAACTGACAACAAATAAAATAAGTACTTTTTGGGTGAAAAACAGAGCACCACAGATATTCATCGGTGCTTTCAGAATGTCTACGGAGACCTGGAAGTGAACAGAAGCATGACGATCCGTTGGGCGAAGAGGATGTCATCATCGCAACAAGGTCGTGCAAACCAGTCCGAACTCCCGCCTGCTGGCTGGCCGCACACAGCTGCAGTGTTGGAACGTGTGGACACTCTCATTCGAGGTTACCGATGGATCACAATCAGACCCCTCACTGCACAATGAGATGTCTCCGTTTGTTGGGTAGACACTCATCCAACTGGTGTGTGTGTGGGATCCTTGCTGCCAAACAGGAGACCGTAAAGAGCAACGGTAGATCATCTGTGCGGAATTGCTTGCGCGCTACGAAGTTGATAGCGCAATATTTCGTCGAACGTCTTCACAGGAGATGAAACGTGGGTTCATGACTTCGAATCGGAAATAAAACGGCGGGTCAAGGAGTGGCGTCACACAGTGTCTCCTCAGAGGGAAATGTTCAAAGCCGGTAAAGTCATGGCGAGGCTCTTGTGGCACTCCGAATGCGTTACTCTACTCAATGTCCTTCCTCATGCTGCAATGATCAAGTTCCTGTGCTACAAGACCATCGCACTGAACGTAGCATATGTTGGAAAATATGGTTTTGTAGCGAAAAGAGTGGGGAATAATATAGGGTATTCGAATGATGAATAAAAGGAATCTTGCTTATTTAACGAACCTTGTTGCTGTAAAATGTTATTTCCCGTGCTGTGAGATTTTTTTAGACAGGTAAATGTTTCACGCTGTAACGCTTCAGTACAGCTGATAAATGAGCAATGATACAGGCTGGATACAAAAGGTTGGTACCATCAAGGGCCAAAACCTCAGATTGTACCAAGATCTTAAATGTTATACTTATTAATAATTCGAGCTTGTAATTTATTTGTACCGTCTACGTAGCTAAATGGGTTGAGTGACTTTGCAGGTAATTAAGATTGTTGCATTTAAGCCATGGCATGAGCGACAGATACGAACTAAAGTTAGTCAGCTAACGCAACCGACTAAACCTTACACTGAAGGCAACACCTATAATGATAAATATTCATGCGGTAGAAGAGATGGAGTAGCTGTGTAGCCATAAGGGGGAATGATTGTCAGCTGATTGTTAATGCAACGTAAACACTACAAATGACACTGTAGGAACTAAGCGGTGAACAGTGAGTTCTTCTAAGGAATACGTAATTATTTAGATCACGTGAAGAAAATTTCTGTCAACTGTTCGATTTTCAATATTATTGGGAATCAACTTCCGGACTTTTCTAATTTATTTTACAGAATTACAGTCACTCAAGAGTCATACGTAAGTTGCGAAGTTGTTACATTTGGCACAACAGGTCAGACATGGGTGGAAGCTCTTCTGCTGAAGGTGGGACAGTGGCCGGTGCAACCATTTTTTCATACTATTCGAGAACGTCCCATCCATGTTGTGTCGTTGAATTTCTTTTAGAAGCTCCTTGCAAATGCCGCAAAGAAAAGTACACACATCAAAAAAAGTTTAGCATCACCCCGGTTTCCAGACCTCCTGAAGATAGACGTTGACTACGGATATTCTATGGCAGACACAATCCCTTTGAGTGTTCAGAGATGGCACTAAACCCGCCTTATGGTTGTAAACAACCATGCATGAGCAGTTCCAGTCATTCTACAAGGAAGGAGGTACACAGCTTGTGTTGTCTGTAGTTCAACCATGCCCAGACGGTCAATATCGCGATCTGATCGCGAGCGCATTGTTAATTTGTGCTGGGAGAGGTTTTCAACAAGGGAAGTCTCCAGGCTTCTCGGAGTGAACCAAAGAGATGTTGTTCCGACGTGGAGGAGGTACACAGAGACAGGAACTGTCGATGACATGCCTCGCTCAGGCCGTCCAAGGGCTACTATTGCAGTGGGTGACCGCTGCCTGACAGCAACGCCACCATGTTGAATAATGCTTTTCGTGTAGCCACAGGGCGTCGGGTTGCGACTCAAACTGTGTGCAGTAGCCTGCATGATGTTCAAGTTCACTCCCGACGACCATGGCGAGGTCCATCTTTGCAACCACGACACTACGCAGCACGGTACATATGGGCCTAACAACATGCCGAATTGACTGCTCAGGATTGGCATCACATTCTCTTCACCGATGAGTGTTGCATATGCCTTCAAGCAGACGATCGTCGGAGACGTATTTGGAGGCAACCCGGTCAGGCTGAACGCTCTAGACACACTCTCCAGCGAGTGCAGCAAGGTGGTGGTTCCCTGCTGTTTTGGAGTGGCATAATGTGCGGCCGAAGTACGCCTCTGATGGACATGGAAGGCGCCATAACGGCTGTACGATACGTGAATGCCATCCTCCGACCGATAGTGCAACCACATCGGCAGCATACTGGCGAGGCATTCGTCTCCATGGACGAGAATTCGCGCCCCCATCGTGCACATCTGGTGAATGATTTCCTTCAGGATAACGACATCGCTCGACTAGAGTGGCGAGCATGTTCTCCAAACATGAACACTATAGAACACGCCTGGGTTAGACTGAAAAGGGCTGTTTAAGGACAACATGACCCACCAACCACTCTGAGGGATCTACGTCGAATCTCCGTTCAGAAGTGGGACAATCTGGACCAACAGTGCCTTGATAAACTTATGGTGCAACATACAATGTGTGGTTTCCATGAGCAATAAAAAGGGCAGAAATGATGTTTATGTTGATCTCTATTCCAATTCTCTGTACAGGTTCAGAACTCTCGGAACCGAGGTGATGCAGAACATTTTTGGTGTGTGTACGTTAGAAATTGAACCATGTTAGGCGGTCCGAGATTTCCGCTGGGATCGATTGACTGGTTTGTCTTCATATAATGTCTTTTAATGGTATGGATGTGGCTTGCAAGTCCAGCGAGAGGGAAAACGCTCGCAGGCAAGGATGGGAAGTGGCTCTGCGCACGCAGGAAGGGTTGCGAGCGTAACGGCTAGTGAGTGGACGTGCTTTGGTGACGGTGCTGGGAGCAGACGAGCTTGCGTGTGTGTTGGAAGGCGCATGTAGTGACTTTCGCTAGTTCGGACCAACTAGACGGCACGCCTTGGTAGCTGTCTTATCTAAAATGATGGTATGTCGCTTTTGGTACTTTTCGTCACTGAAAACGAGGGAACTCGTTTCGGTTTATCCGATGAAGTGATATTGTTTTAGAACCTAGTGCTACTGTGATGTGCAACTGATCTTCTAAGAGAGGGAAAAATATGGACAGCGCCGGTAACGAATAAGTTGATTTGGTTTGGTGGAAATAAGGCACGAAATGTGACCCGTTGTATTGGTCGAGAAGGACCTGTAGGTCTGGTAGTGAGGCCTGGGAAGTGTGGTAGCAATGTTAGGTGGATTTAAGTAAGGTTACTTTGTACATGGTAAGTTGATTAAAGATTGTTTTTTCTGTAACTGTAACATCTCACCTAGTACGATTACATAGTACACTGGATTTTTTTCTTGTTTGAGGACTTCGTGTATTGGCACAGTGTAGTAATGACCGGAAATGGCGAAATCTTATATTAATATGGTGGTAACTGTTCTTGGTAAAATGAGTTTTATAAATTGCATTCCTTTTGTTTAACTGACTCTAATTGATAGCGTGAGAGCTCAAGATGATCATTTTCTGCGCGAGCCTTGGTTAAATTGTTACGAAACACTGTCGTAAATGCTTTCGGTAGACTGATTTAACTTGAAGAAATTTAATGGCAAGTGTCCTATGGTATCGTTAATTTATAGATTATTGCAAAACGACTCTCTTCATTTAAGGAGCCGACGTGCTACAACTCTGGGGAACAACTGATTGTTTCGCGACTTGATTGACAGTCAAAAGTGACGAAGTGTGCTTTGCACAAGTACTTATTTGCATCTGGTATTGAGTTTCTTTAATTTCAACTGACGAGACTAAAACGCTTCTCTGTTCAGTGGAGGTGTTAGAAAACTGTTGTTTAAGTTGTTTGGGTTAATGTCTCTGCATATGCTCTTATATGTGCATGTTAGAATACAAAACAAACGGATTGCCGTGTATTATGAAACTGATCAGCTAATGATTGTTGAATGTTAAATAAAGGAAGAGACTAATACTTGCATTTAACAAAACGAAATTGTCTGGCACAGTGTTGAGTCAATGTACAAAAAGAGTGTGTTGGGGTACTAAAAATTAATAAACCTTTGTTATAAGGAATGTTCGACTTTTAGTGTATGGGTCCATTCCACTGCCCCACTAAAGCCGTGTGTCTGCCTTTCATTGGTAGCAGTAGCAGATTGAATGTTCGCTGCTGTTCTTGCAAGTCCCACTCACACGAGAAAGAATCTTAGTGAGGGGGGGAAGGAGGGGGGGTTGCAGAAGACCTCAAACTTTTCACAGCACAGTAAACAAATTTCCTACCAATCTACCATCCGAATAGCAATCAGGATATTTGTTAGTTGATCTCGATACCTCTTAATACCTCTAATTTCCTGGGTTCCTTTTATATGAGTTTCCTTTTCAAATCCCGACTGGTCATAGTTAAAAAGAAATATATTACTGAACGGTGAAGTAAATTTATCTCACCTACAAATTTTCGGGCCGATTCCACAGTTTGCTGTGCTTCGTCAAGTTGACGCTTTGTTTGAAATTTCGTTATCTTGTGGCTTCAAATGTTGCAGCACTGTCTGAAATTACGCAACCACTCGAAATTAACTGTAATCTATACCGCGAGCAGTTTGATGAGCATAACGTAGTAGGTCAGTATCACGCACATCCTGTAAGTTATGTCGACCACCCTTGAAACTCACTAACACCAGTTTTTATATCAAGTGCGCCTTGTCCTCCCTTCAATATGCGTTATTAATCTTATGCAGTACACGGTCGCATTGCAGGGGACTTGAAATCTTTTCATAGCTGTTTTCTTACTATGCTGCTAAAGATCTTCCATGCACATAATTATATTTATTACCTGTTCCTTGGACTACGACTGTTCTTTACTACGTTTTACTGGATACGAGATTTGTGGCTCCCCTTCCGACATGTTGGCTCGACACTTCTTTCAATATCGCTTTCACTTGTTAAGCACGTATCGACATATACATTGTCCACACATTCGAGCATATAAGACACCACACAGTCTATTGACTCATCTTACAGAAACACTAATATTTCATCTGTGATTTCCTTCTCACTCTGCGAAATTCCTTGGCTTCCTTTCTGACGAAAGGTAAACTTCGGTAACATATATTGCAATGTTTAATTTGTTTATTGATGCTACTGCTCTGCTTTGTACCGACACCGCTACCAACCACTGTTGTTAGTTACATGTCGACTAAGCAGTTTAGCTACACTCCGTAGCATCATGCTGTGCACAGCATTGATTAAGTTCAGTCCCGTCCCCTGTTGCTATTAGCAGCCAATATTGTGGTTGCATGATAGGTAATATGTGGGCCGTCTAAAACCGTAAACATCATTGGCCTATTGCGACCTCGCACTTAATGGGTTCCTCATTAGGTGCCTCAATTTGTACAGATGCAAATTTATGTCAGATTCATGGCTGAGAAACTAAACTAGATTACGGCCGTTGCCTTCTGAAACGGATTTTACCTCTGGTGTGGGAATTAACTTTTGTTTACTGCTTTTCGTCAGATAGAGACGGAGGTGTTAGAACGTACTGTTCAAGTTCACGTTAATGTGCAACTTTTCCCTGAGATAATACTCCGGTCTCCCAGCGACCTCACACAACACTACATTGTTTTTCCAGTCTCATTACAAGACACATAAAGATAATAGCGCGCATTATTCGACACAATCAGAACTATCTACGGTGAAAGATTTAAAAGTATCACGCGCATCGTCATTTTGAGGCACTTGCGGGAAGCCGCCTACTTCTAGCGACTTCGGGGTGACCAGCGACTCATACTGGCTGTGGCGTTAAACTCAGTAACTATGACAGCAAAACAGCAGATGCTGCACGAAATTTACTCAAACTCACCATCTGCGCTCTAATAAAATTCCAGCGTCGACTAGTAATAACAATTTCGTGTCGACTATCAATGGTGTGAATTAACGGTTTTTCGAATTTTTGTACTGAATAGGTCGCGCTGCTCCCTACGCGTTTCGTTGAAATCAGAAAATTAAGTGTGCGTCAGACAACCGCAGAAGCACTGTCCAGGAACAACAATGATGTGCCAATATTTCATACGTATACCACTAAATGCGTGTCTGTGGAAATCATACTGATGAGGCGTGATAACCGCGCGTAGTCTTCTGATTATGAAACGTGTCACGTAATCTTCATTCAGGGCGTACGTTTTATACACAGATGCTCTTATGAACGTCTCATATTTTCTATCAAAACGAATTTTACTGACTACTAGGAATACATGTCCTCTGAGGTATAAGGACTCCAGGATACTCATTAGATACTAAAATACACCTCTTTCGTTGTTTTAATTATTGTAAAAGCCCTGAACTAAAACATTACGGTACCATGTAACAAATCATATAATTTTTCAAGCTTCTATTTCCATAAAAAGAAGTGAGTGGCATATTGACAATTCTGTTTCACTTCTTTGTGGCAGTGTTTTGTTTTGGGTTTGTATATAAGCATTGTTTGTTGTTGGTATTTGTATAGAATACTGTAAGCTCTTGACAACTTGTGTATGGTTTCCTCTACAGCAGATATTTTTAAACCTTACCTTGCGCTGCATCCTTAAACATGTCAATTTCTTTACTTCGTATGTTTGTCCACCGGCCGTCCTTAAGAACGTCGGAAAACTTTTTATATCAAATGCAAACTTTACTGCAATGCAGAGATGCCCAAGCGTACCATGATGGCTGACCCTTACAGCTGAGGTTCGTGTACTGCTTCAGTTGTCCGCTGTTCATAGGACATAGTAAAAACACCTGCAAGTACTAAACAGTTAATTGCAGGGCCTTTTTTTCTTTTTTCGCAACCCCTGCGATCATATTTCGTGTTATTTAAGTGTTTCATTAAAAATTCTCACATGTATTACTAGCTTCAAGTGGAATCGAGTGAAGGTACGTCTTAGACTTTTGTGAATATAAGTTTTATTTTTAGTGTTGCGTGCGTCTTTTCTTATTACTCTGTGTTTGTGATGTATGCAAACTCTATAATTAACGTTGTACAATGCCATTAAACTAACGAAACCAGCTGTACTGTGGAGATGGCTTCAGTAGTAACTGTTGCGAATGATGAGAAGTTGTGGGGCGGATCTACTGTCAGAGCTGGACAGTTTCAGTCAGAGCAAGGATTGAACGGACAGTGAGTATCAGAGCTAGAAATGCTTTATGGCGGACATGTAAAATTGCTGCTGTTTACTCTCGCAGTTTGTTTAGTCTGTTATTTGCGACTTTCTTGTACGGCGCGGATACAGCCGGAACAGGTTATTCTTCCAAAGGTAAGAATGGGTCGTATAGATTTATTGCCTGTGAAACCATAGGATAGCTACAGCTGCTTAAGCGTAAAGGATTTCTTCCTCCATGCATAAAGGTTTCCTTGGCATGTGTCAGTATCTTAAGAGTATGTGTTGATTGCAAATCACTGTAATGGATGTACAGGGAGCCTATAATTAAAGTTCCACTTTCAAAACGCTGCAATAGAAGCACTGCTCAGAATGACGTCAGTGTTGAACAGCATATTATTGACACAGAGGAAACGTCATGGAGCTAAAACGTTTAACGAAAATCATACCAGTGGATGATAACGTAAATGGGGTCGGTTACAAATGACGGATGAATCGCAATACATCTACAGTCTGAGTTGCAGGCCGCTATGGTTGCAGGTTCGAATCCTGCCTCGGGCATGAATGTGTGTGATGTCCTTAGGTTGGTTAGGTTTAAGCAATTCTAAGTTCTATGGGACTGTTGACCTCAGATGTTCAGTCCCTTAGTGCTCAGAGCCATTTGAACCATTTGACACATCTTCCGACTACATGAACACCTGCAGAGAGGTCTGGAACTTAATTTACAGTAGTGTCGTTAGCGACCTAGGCTACTTGACGGTTTTACGTTCCAAAATACAGTATTATTCCAATTATTACGCAAATATTGCGGTAAGTAAGGATGGAGACAAATGACATACTACAGACTAGTTAGAGTACCATTCTACGGCATCATCCCGGAACAACAGAAAGGATTTTTGTCGCTGTACATCCTATGTAACTACTTGTTATTGTATTTATTGATTATGTTTCCTTACTTAAACCTTGAGGTGCAATACAGAAAGGCGTGGAGTTCTCACACTGATCTGCAAGCGAATCTCAGCTGTCCAAACTTCAAGGGTTTATTTTTAATGAAATATTTTATCAGTTGGCGTCGCTTGTCTTGAGACACACTCTTCCGGCCCCCACCAAGGAAAAATATCCTGACAATATTGTGAATCAAACGCTAGATCTCTGAAAGGCAATCAAACGCACTGACTTCTCAGATAAGGAGATGGAAAGAAATTCTATCCAATATATAAGGGACGAACAAAAAATTCCGCTTGCGGGCGTTGGTGCAGCGTATATGAAACGTAAATGCGACTCCGAGGGTGGTATGTAGGCACCGACATATAGGCAATTGATCAGTGTGTTATTCGTGTCTTTCCGACGAGCGTGCGGTAAATGCGGAAACGTGGACTATCGTGAGGTCATTACTAAATGCCTCCAAACAGTACCAACGTGCTTTTATTCTGTTCTTGGCTTCCGATGAACAAACACAGTTGGACATCCATCTGAGAAAGAAGAATGTGTACCAGGCAGCTGACTGCCGAAAACCATCGCTGTGGATTTGTTCGCCAGTGGCTGCTGCATCATGATGAAACACGTTCCCACATCCCAAATGTCCTAATGCAGAAGTCATGCCAGTTTAAATGGAGAAACCCTAGTATACTCTTGATCTCTCCCCAAGCAATTGCCGCGCCCAGTCCCAACCTTGAAGGGTCAACGATTAACGCCACAAGACATGGTGTTTTACCAGACGGGTATCTGGACCTTGTGCGTCGGTGGAGTGACTGTCTCGATGTCCACGGCCATTTCGACTGATTGGCATACCGATTGCTGACTGTACGAAATGTTTTTGATCGGCCTGTATACGTAAAGAAGATCCAACAAACGATATATGTTGTATCCATTTTTCACATTTTATTTAGATTCGAAAATGATTGCTTCTCAAACATTCCGTATAGAGTAATAAATACTTGATCATGCAGAAAACTTCTATTTGTAAATGCTAACAATGATATCTGAGTTCTATAAAGCGCACCAACCCCATGCGATAGACAAAAATCATTTATCTCTCACTAAATCTTTGGCCATTGCGTGCCTACGGAGTATCGTCTCAGTTGTGCGACTGAATTGGTGACTTCCTGTCAGAAAGGTCTCAGTTCGTAGTAATAGACGCAAAGCCATCGAGTAAAACAGAAGTAATATCTGGCGTTCCCCAAAGAAGTGTTATAGGCCCTCTATTGTTCCTGATCTATTTTAACTACATAGGAGACAATCTGAGTAGCCGTGTTAGATTGTTTGCAGATGATGCTGTGATTTTCCGTCTTGTAAAGTCATCAGGTGATCAAAACGAATTGCAAAATGATTTGGATAAGATATCTGTATGGTGCGATAAGTGGCAATTGACACTGAATAAGGAAAAGTGTGAAGCTATTCACATCAGTACTGAAAGAAATCAGCTAAATTTCGGTTACGCGATAAGTCACACAAAGCTGAAGGCTGTAAATTAAGCTAAATACTTAGGGATTACAATTACAAATAAGCTAAACTGGAACGATCACATAGATAATATTGTGGGTAGAGCAAACCAAAGTCTGCGATTCACTGGCAGAACACTTAGAAGATGCAACAGGTCTACCAAAGAGACAGCTTCCGCCACGCTTGTCCGCCCTATTCTGTAGTATTACTGTGCAGTGTGGGATCCTTATCAGGTGGAACTGACGGATGACATCGAAAAAGTACAAAGAAATGCAGCTCGTTTTGTATTATCTCGAAATAGGGGAGATAATGTTACAGACATGATACGCGAACTGGAGTGGCAATCATTAAAACAAAGGCGTTTTCCGTTGCGGCGGGATCTTTTCATGAAAGTTCTATCACCAGTTTTCTCCTCCGATTGCGAAAACATTCTGTTGGCACCCACCTACATAGAGAGAAATGATCATCACGATAAAATAAGAGAAATCAGGGCTCCCACAGAAAAATTGAAGTGCCCGTTTTTCCCTTGTGCCGTTCGAGAGTGGAACGGTAGAGAGACAGTTTGAAGGTGGTTCATTGAACCCTCTGCCAGGCACTTTATTGTGAATGGCAGAGTAATCACGGAGATGTAGATGTAGATGCGTATGGATAATCAGCATGGCGCGCCCTCTGAAGGGTAATGTGCGTAGCATAGCAGGAAAATAGTGCCATTGCTTAGCTATTTTAACACATGTTTCTACATCCGATAAAAATCGATGGATCCATGATTGTGTCCGATGTGTTCTACCTTACTCAGTAGTAAGCAACTGTAGACTTCGATGAAAACATTACTGTCTTTAATGGAATCTTAAATAAACTCTATGCCTGAATTTCCATTGGTCTGATACTTAAATTATTAATTTTACTTCATACTATCTATACATGCAATAGACTTGTGCTCTGATCATCATTGTTTGTGTGTTACTATGGCTTTATCCAAAGGTGAAGGACGAAAATGAAGATGGCTCACAACTGCACAATAATAACCTGAGTGTCTGATTAGTTTTAGCGTGTTCACATACGGTTAGAATCCACATAAACACGGCGAATGTGTAGATGATCCCTGTTTGCGTCAGTTTTGTAAACAATAATTCTCTTCACTCCTGGAGAAGTGCTCACCATTTATTCTAATCATCCGTCTTCACACTTTTTATTTCCCTCTGTTGTTATTCTTCTTCAGAGACAAATTCTCAGCGCTTTCCTGTTGTTTATGTTTTTTCCCGCCTCTGCAACTTGGCCAGTGCCCTTTTTGTTGCAACAGCTGCATTACTTTTTCTTGTTATTTGTCCTAGCCGTAGCCACTTGACTCGGTACTGTCTTTTGATGTCTTGCGCTATAACTGCTTCGGCCATAATTGTTTTACAGAAGGCGAAGTTTTACGGGAAACTAGAGATTATGAGTGATAATTTAATTTGCTGCAACTGTCCAGGCACGCAGCGATTTCGAGTTATTTTATAGAAACTATATACACTCCTGGAAATGGAAAAAAGAACACATTGACACCGGTGAGTCAGACCCACCATACTTGCTCCGGACACTGCGAGAGGGCTGTACAAGCAATGATTAAACGCACGGCACAGCGGACACACCAGGAACCGCGGTGTTGGCCGTCGAATGGCGCTAGCTGCGCAGCATTTGTGCACCGCCGCCGTCAGTGTCAGACAGTTTGCCGTGGCATACGGAGCTCCATCGCAGTCTTTAACACTGGTAGCATGCCGCGACAGCGTGGACGTGAACCGTATGTGCAGTTAACGGACTTTGAGCGAGGGCGTATAGTGGGCATGCGGGAGGCCGGGCGGACGTACCGCCGAATTGCTCAACACGTGGGGCGTGAGGTCTCCACAGTACATCGATGTTGTCGCCAGTGGTCGGCGGAAGGTGCACGTGCCCGTCGACCTGGGACCGGACTGCAGCGACGCACGGATGCACGCCAAGACCGTAGGATCCTACGCAGTGCCGTAGGGGACCGCACCGCCACTTCCCAGCAAATTAGGGACACTGTTGCTCCTGGGGTATCGGCGAGGACCATTCGCAACCGTCTCCATGAAGCTGGGCTACGGTCCCACACACCGTTAGGCCGTCTTCCGCTCACGCCCCAACATCGTGCAGCCCGCCTCCAGTGGTGTAGCCACAGGCGTGAATGGAGGGACGAATGGAGACGTGTCGTCTTCAGCGATGAGAGTCGCTTCTGCCTTGGTGCCAATGATGGTCGTATGCGTGTTTGGCGCCGTGCAGGTGAGCGCCACAATCAGGACTGCATACGACCGAGGCACACAGGGCCAACACCCGGCATCATGGTGTGGGGAGCGATCTCCTACACTGGCCGTACACCACTGGTGATCGTCGAGGGGACACTGAATAGTGCACGGTACATCCAAACCGTCATCGAACCCATCGTTCTACCATTCCTAGACCGGCAAGGGAACTTGCTGTTCCAACAGAACAATGCACGTCCGCATGTATCCCGTGCCACCCAACGTGCTCTAGAAGGTGTAAGTCAACTACCCTGGCCAGCAAGATCTCCGGATCTGTCCCCCATTGAGCATGTTTGGGACTGGATGAAGCGTCGTCTCACGCGGTCTGCACGTCCAGCACGAACGCTGGTCCAACTGAGGCGCCAGGTGGGAATGGCATGGCAAGCCGTTCCACAGGACTACATCCAGCATCTCTACAATCGTCTCCATGGGAGAATAGCAGCCTGCATTGCTGCGAAAGGTGGATATACACTGTACTAGTGCCGACATTGTGCATGCTCTGTTGCCTGTGTCTATGTGCCTGTGGTTCTGTCAGTGTGATCATGTGATGTATCTGACCCCAGGAATGTGTCAATAAAGTTTCCCCTTCCTGGGACAATGAATTCACGGTGTTCTTATTTAAATTTCCAGGAGTGTATTCACAGTCTGAATGATACAGCTGTAACATAGTAGACACGATTTTAAATTCCGTATATCCTTATTTCCGACCACTAAGTCGTATAATTTCCATATTACTTCATCCTTTACAAGGGCACTGCAATACATCATCAGCACACGTAGTATTGGCTTGTGGTGATTCGTTTCTGAGCGAAATGAGTGGATTGTTTATGACATTTTGTGGTCGAAAATAGGATATTAAAATTTTTTTGTATAAATACCCTTGACAGTTTATGTAGCCCGCCACAGCTTCCTCTCCTCTCTCTGTGCCGTTTTTGCTATTCACGAGTCTCTCTGGTAGCACTGAAGATTTCCCGTGATGTCCTAACACATATTCCGTCAAGCTGTCCCACTCTTCTGCTCATTGTTTTTAATATATGCCCTTCCTCACCGATTCTCGTCATTATTATCTTGCCGGTCTCTTTAATTATGAGCATCATTCTGTCATACTTTACCTCACAATCACCGATTTTTTTATTGGGGTCTTATCGGACACATAGTTTACTATAATGCAATGTTGTTCTCAGATTTAAATACCAAGCAATTTCTTCCTCAAATGAAGGTCTACGTTTGATATCAGCAACATCTTTTGATGAAAAATGTCCTGATGATTTACTTTTTATATGCTCCTCATTTCCTTCTTCATACGCTACTTCCCCTCCAATGTAACAGACTTCCTCCGCTTGAACTGTCAATTCATGTCCCAATTTTGATGCCAAGCTTAACACTGTTTTTATATCTATTACTACCTGCTTCTTTCGTCTATTTTTCATTCACTCTCAGAACACATTCAGTACTTATTACGCTGTTCATTGTATTAAAAAGTCCCCAAATTATTTCTCTTTTGTACTGAAGATACGAATGTGGCCAGCCAATCTGAGAGCACATCTGCGCATCCTGGTATTCTAGTAGCTATACATTATACCACACGTACGATATGCAACAAATGGTGTGCTGGTAAGGTTACAACACACTGAAGGTCTTATAAGCATTGTATTCATCATTTTGAATTATATTACGCAGCATACCTGTATATCAATCAACAAAAAATTTTCAGAAATATGATAAATAACAAAAGTCGGAGAGTAAATAGCTTTTCCAAAGTGTATGTGGGAACAAGATACCGACCAGTGAAGGGAATTGTTTATTCTTTGGACTAGTAGCTGATTTCTCTGGTTCGATGTTTGTTCTCTGTTTTTCGTATTTTGTTTTACAGTTTTACTTCCGACGTTAATTCAAATAAAATAAATGTCTCTAGGTATATGTGGCTTTCACTTCTGACGTACATAATAGGTGTCCCCGGAAACAAGGCAGGTTTAAGTTGCGAGAACATTTTTTTCGGATTACGTCCGTTAAACATGGAAGATGCAAGTAGTTTTTTTAAAAACCGTCGGTGATGAGATGCTGCCGCTGCAAAAAGAGATTGAAGTTTTAGAACAGCCGCCGCTGACATGCGAAAGCAAGACTGACACGACGAAATCACATACTCCGGCGATAACTATAGCTCTGCGAGCGCACACACGCGCCGAAAATTTTCCGCATGCAGTTTAGTTCGCGCCAACTGCGCCGCACATACAATTGCGGGGGCCTCCATTAACGCCCTCAGAACCGGACATGCGGTTTGCAGTTTTGGAAAGCATTTTCTGACAACAACGTATCACAGAGGACCGTGAACAATTTACGTTGAGAATTAGCAATTTGGATTGGACCAGAGATCGACGACATGTCAAATTCAAGTACGCACTTTAGGGGATGGGTGGTGGGAGGGGGGGGGGGGGACCCTGTGTGGGAAAAAGAAGTCGACCAGTGAAGTGTATCGTGTGTTCTTTGGACGATTAGCTGATTTCTCTGGTTTTATGTTTATGCTTTGTTTGTCGGTTTTTGTTTTAGAGTTTTACTACCGACGTTAATCCAAGAAAAATAATTGTGTCTAAGTGTATGTGGATTGGATTTTTGACCTACAAATAAACACTTTTCGTATGAAGATAGTAACTGTTCTGAAAGAACAGATACCAATTATGACCATGCAGCTTCTCTAGAAAGAAATGATAAATAATCGACACGATCAGCTGCCAACAGGTGTTGGTGTTTTACCTCAATGGGGACAGCTGAAAATGTGTGCCCGACTGGGACTCGAACCCGGGCTCTCCTGCTTACATGGCAGACACTATATCCATCTGAGCCACCGAGGGCACAGAGAATAGCGCGATTGCTGGGACTTATCCCTTGCACGTTTCCCGTGAGACCCAGATTCCCAATTGTCCACAACCTACATTCGTAATGTTCCTAACGGATATTTGCCCATTCACTCATTGCTCGCGCCAATAAAGGTGACCATTGCCGTAAGAGTTCGGGTAAGGTGTGCGCATTCGCACACAATATGATGATAGTAACTATACTTAGAAACTATATGAAGGTAGTAAGTTTTTGAGTACCGGTCGGGGCACACATTTTCAGCTGTCCTCATTGAGGTACATCAACAACATTTCTTGGCAGCTGAGGGTTTCGATTAACTATCATTTCTTTCTAGAGAGGCGGCATGGTCATTATTGGTATCGGTTCTTTCAGAACAGTTACTACTTCACAAAGTTAAAGGCTACCCAGCCATTGACCTTCCTCTCTGCGAACGCGCACACTTTGCCTGAACTCTTAAGGGAATCATCACCTTAGTTGACGCGAGTAATGAGTGAATGGGCAAATATCTTTTAGGAACATTACGAGTGTAGGTTGCCACCAGTTGGGAATGTGGGTCTCACGTCAGGGGTGCAAGGGATAAGTCCCCGCAGTCGAGCTATCATCTTTGCCCTCGGTGGCTCAAATGGATAGAGCGCCTGCAATGTAAGGCAAGAGATCACGTGTTCGGGTCCCCGTCGGGGAACACATTTTCAGGTGCCCTCATTGAGGTATGTCAACAGCATCTGTTAGCACCTGAGGGTTTCCATTAATTATCATTTTAAACACATTTCCCGGATTCGCGTAATATTCTTGAAATAAATACGTATCTCGAACTACATAGTTCCTGAAGTAGCCTATATTCTTCTTCAGGGTTCAAGCTACCTCTATACTGATTCCACTGAAATGAGTTCAGCACGTCAGTCGTAAAAACATAAGAGGTATTGTTATCCTCGCATTTATAATATTAGTAAGTACGACTCAATGATCCGATTTTGATGAAAAAAAGCTTACGGTGTGCCGCAGGCTATGATCTAATTGCCTGTTAAAAACTCATAAAAGCATGTCCAGACAGAGGAGCAGACAGATATGACGGTTTTAGATATAACTATAAATCGCGATATATTTTTTTCCGTGATCCGGCTTTAACAAACTAAAGCCTATACGGTGTCCGAGGCTATGTTCAGATAACTTGCGAAAACCCCATAAAAATTGGGCTAGAATTCTTAGAGAAGAAAGTTCAAGCAGACAGAACAGTTTTCACACATTTAGTACTAGTAAAGATTTTCTTTCATCCTGAATCTTAATCCCACTGACAAAGTTTCCTTTAGTTCCATTTTCGATGTGCAAGTTCAACACTTTGAAGCAAAACCTGCATCGATGACATAGCCATTTTCTTCAATCCGATCTCATCTCCCCTGGTCCTCTATTTTTGCTGGTCACTCTTAGCTTTCCTACATGTTATGTACTACCCGTCTTTCCTTATAGCTATTACCCACTTTTACGAATCAAAGCAACTTCGTTTTCTGTTGTCAAACACTTTGTCCGGCTCAACAAATTCGATGGATAAGGTTACCCGAAGATTATTAACATAGAATAGATAATAGCGGTATAAGTCATCTGCGATTTTTGCATGACTCATGCCGGATGCTGTTGTTGTGGTCTTCAGTCCAGAGACTGGTTTGATGCAGCTGTCCATGCTATTCTATCCTGTGCAAGCTTCTTCACTTCCAAGTACCAACTGCAATTTACGTCCTTCTTAAACTGCGTAGTGTATGCACCTCTTGGTCTCCCTCTAAGATTTGTACCCTCCATGCTGCCCTCCAATACTAAATTGGTGATCCCTTTAGGCCTCAGAACATGTCCTACCAGTCGATTCCATCTTCTAATCAAGTTGTGCCACAAATTCCTCTTCTTCCCATTTCTATGCAGTACCTCCTCATTAGTTATATAATCTACTCATCTAATTTTCAGCAATCTTCTGTAGCACCACATTTCGAAAGCCTCTATTCTCCTGTCGTCTAAGCTATTAGTTGACCATGGTTCACATCCAAACATGGCTACACTTCATACAAATACTTTCAGAAAAGACTTCCTAACACTTGAGTCTATACTCGATGTCAATGAATTTCTCTTCTTCAGACACGCTTTCCTTGCCATAGCCAGTCTACATTTTATATCCTCTCTACTTCGACCAACATCTATTATTTTTCTACCCCAATAGCAGAACTCATCTACTACTTTAAGTGTCTCATTTAGTAATCAGATTCCCTTTGTATCACCTGATTTATTTAGAGTACATTCCATTATCCTCGGTTTGCTTTTCCTGATGATCATCTTTTTCCTCCTTTCAAGACACTGTCCATACCGTTCAACTGCTCTTCCAGGTCCTTTGCTGTCTCTGACAGAAATTACAGTATCATCGGAAAACCTCCAAGTTTTAATCTCTTCTCCATGGATTTTAATTCCTACTCCAAATTTTTCTTTTATTTCCTTTACTGCTTGCTCAATATAGAGATTGAATAACATCGGGGATACGCTACAACCCTGCCTCACTCCCTTCCCGATCACTGCTTGCCTTTCATGCCCCTCGACTCTTATAACTGCAATCTGGTTTCTGTACAAACTGTAAACAGCTTTCCGCTCCGTGTATTTGACCCATGCGAAGTCGGTTCGGTCTTGGCAATACGCAACTGTCTCCCCACGATCAAATCCCCTTTACACTCGCTTTTCTATCGAGATTTCACATCACCTGCAACAAATACAAGCAAGGCCGCGATCTTCCCCATGTGTGCTGCGAAACTCCACAGCACAGTCAGAAAGAATTTATGTTTAAGTATTACGCACATGTTTAAAAGTAAGACCAAATTTTAGTCAAATATTGTTAATAAGAAGAGACGACAGAGAGAACAGTGCAAACATAAAGACCTGTAAAACTGGAATATGCTTAACTCTATCGAAAATGTTTTGAATTCAGTTAATCAACGGACGTGACATTTATGTCTCGGAAAAGTAAGTTAAAGCAACGGTGGAATACCGTTTTAGGTTTAACGAATCGCCTCCGACATAGGCATTAGAGATGGAGAGCACAAACTAGGATTGGCGCACGCATGACAAGAGAAATGTGATACTGTCATATACGTTAAGATATGTAGACCAAGGACAGAAATCTAATTCCGGTTATCCAGACGGGGATTTGAACTTGCGCCCTCGCGATTGTGAGTCCACTGTATGCCAGCCAGTGCGACATCTCTGCTCGGCATGTGAATATAGTAGTGAAGTTGACGGACTGTGTCCGGTCAAGTGCCTACTTAAGAGACATCATGGACAGTCAGTGTTTCCACGGGGATCTTTTTTTTCCCTTGGTCAATGTATATCATTGAAGGCAAATGATAGAATGGTTCCTTTCAAAGGTTTCGTGTTCTACCGCTAAGGAAATAGTCATCGACCGGGCTATAAACCCTGATTTTCTTTCTTATTTTATACCATTTTTCCAGCAGTGTTCCGCCGGTTTAAAGAGACAGGGAATGTAGTAACACGATACACAGTCCCTCCTCCGTTCCGTGCACAGTGATCCCTGTCCCGCGTGACATATGAGAGTTACGTCGTTAGTCCGTAGAAGGTAGGTGGCAGTAAGAGGCATGTGTCTTGTGTGGGGTCATATTTGTCTTTTGTGTACGGTGCTCAGAATAGGGAGACACTGGAAAACTGTGCCCAAATATAGCTTACTCCTCTCGAAGGGCGCCACCAGGTTAGATCTTCCAATCTAAAAGAAGCATCATTGTCATCAGTGTCAAATGCTTTCATTTCTACACACGCTCCAAAGCTGTGCGGTATAAGAACTATACGGAATCCCAATGTGAAGAAATCCCCCTAGCCTCAATATCGTTACTTCCAATACATTTATCCACTTAACTCCGAAAACTGTCCCTCGCAATATGCTCGCTTTAGGCTTGCTGGAAAACTGCTGATTAGAAATAAAGATGTTCGAGTAGGAAGGCAGTGAATATGTGACGTCACAAAGAGAGCTGATAATCTGCCTAATGACTCAACGTGCCGCCCAGTGCAGTTATTTGCGCCTAAAGGTGCACACAGAGAACGCTGGAGATCCCACACCCCACGACCGCAGTACTAACGCCAGCAATATGGCTCGCCCACTCCGACTGCTGTGCACACATTCTCATACGATTTTAATCTAGCTAAACTAAAACATCGCTCGAGCAGACTTCGGAAGGCCCATCCTAAACCGACAGACAACACTGGATGCCGGTATGGAGGGGCAAATGATCAGCACACCGCTCTCTGACCGTTGTCAGTTTTTGTGAACGGAGCCGCTACTTCCCAATCAAGTAGCTCCTTAGTTGGCTTCAGAAGGGCAGAGTGCGCCCCACTTGCCAACCATGCTCGGCAAATGCGGACGGTCACCCATCCAAGTCCTAGCCAAGCCCGACAGTGCCGAACTTGAGTGATCTGACGGGAAAGAATGTTACATCCACGGCAGAGGCGTTGGGTTTTACAGGAACAAATCGGTAGAAATAAATGATTCTCTCGTTAGCTTGCTTATAAAATTGAATGTCACCTTCATGGTAAACTACCTGTTGTTTTGTTAATTGCCATACTTATTGAGATACTCCCAAATTAAGTAACATGCATCAGGAAATTCGAATAGTTTTCAATCAAAAATACGAGTCACTACGACTACAATATCGTCCACAGAAGCCACGCAGTGCAGTGTGTGGAAGGTACCTACCGTATGGAATTTTTCTTCGGTCTTGGGAGATGATTTTCAGTGTCGGGTACCGGTAAACGAATGGCTCTGAGCACTATAGGACTTAACATCTGTGGTCATCAGTCCCCTAGAACTTAGAACTACTTAAACCTAACTAACCTAAGGACATCACACACATCCATGCCCGAGGCAGGATTCGAACCTGCGACCGTAGTAGTCGCGCGGTTCCGGACTGAGCGCCTGAACCGCTAGACCACCGCGGCCGTCACCGGTAAACGAATTTTATGTAGTGCCCTGAGTTCTGTCCGCACATAGTGCAATTCGGTTAATGTAAATTATTCACTGTATTCCACATATTTCATAAACCATGCAAGATACTGAAATCGGTTTTTGTCAAATTGTAACACAAAAGTAGGACGGGATTTAACAATTTGGTTATCATCCGTAACTTTCGTACCTTTAGACACAAGTAACTACTGATTCTTTTTAGTGGAATAACGTAAGTTTTAAGGGCCATTTACAGCTTATAAAAGGAGAAATTATGTGAGCTTGCAACGACATGGGAGAATAAATTCAGATTTGTATACTGAGCACGAGGTTTTTATAAGGTCTTGACCGATTTTTTCCTCAGTTCTCTGTTTAGTAATAAACAATGGTCTAGATTCCGCTCCCACTGCAACAGCATTATTATTTTAGTGGTATCAAATTTTGTAAAGTCTTACGATTTTGTAAAAGAAGCCAAACTTTATATGATAACAACGAAATGCAATCGTTACACAGAACTAATGTTTCTGTCAAGGGAAAAAAGTTCAAAAAGCCAGACGAAAATTATCCGACACCTCTACCGCCATTTCGGAGGGTAATGTGACCTACTGTGGTCTTAGTAGAGAACAATCAGACTGGAACTTCACTCACCACGGGAACATAAAACAATTCACAAGAAATTAAATACCACTTCTTCCTTCGGATCCCCATTCAGAGTGAAGAACTGACATTTTCTGTATGTTTGCGTGAGTGCGTGTGTGTGCATTTGTACGTGTTACTCTTCATAGATACACATGCATCAATATCACTTTCTTCCAAACAGAACTACACTGCTTTTCAGCACAAGAATAGTAATTCTCCTAGAGAGAGTGTAAATATTTCGTATATTGGAAGCTGTGAACATAGTGACAACTAGCAGAAGCCGGCTGCTGCCTCATCAGTACGAACATAGATCGTCAGTATCTTTGACGAACTGTTCATGTAAGCTCCGTCGTTTACACTGAACAGCGACAGAAAGAAAAATTGGGATTCTATTTGCAGCGAATGTTACTTTATATTTCACAGGGCACTAAGTAGCAGAAAAAAAATCTTTGGGAAGTTTCAGTCTGCAGCTGTTTATCAGCAAAAATTCAACTGGGTTACTGGATTCCACCGAAATTGCAGCAGATGTGAGAACTTACTTTCGCCTGACATATGTGGCTTCCTCCACTTCAGAGAGGTATCATCACTGTCGAGTTCAGAGCACCCCCATGTTAAATTTACAATTTTAAAATTCGTTTATTTTGCCAAATCATAGTGGAGTTTACGCCTCTCAACTTCACTAGCATGCCAATGCAGTTCATTTGCAACAGGTCCCAAATCTTAATCCATTATTAAATAAGCGACTGACGGCAAGATAGATTAATAATTTATGAAATATCTCGTTGTCGGCATCAAGATAAATTTGTAATCTCTTACTTGTGTGTGTGCACACCCACACAGTTCCTCCTTTCACTGCTGTCAACAATTTTCTTTTCGAATAAACATTACTCCATTGGAAAAAAATCTACACATACTGCGTTATACACGAGAATTTCTCATCTTTAACCGTTTACGAAGTGTGATAAGAGCTATAAATAATACAGTGTCGCTTTACGGGTTTGCGACAGATGGGTTGAAGTGAGAGCGCTACATGAAATTGATTTGCTGAAAATTAGAGAAACATGCGCTAAAAGCAAACTCATAGCGAATCCTCTTTTTCATTGCAATTTTTTCAAATTTCACCTGGTAGGGTAAGTAATTACGAAACATCACAATTAACATGAATATTAACTAAATGACAGGCTGTTAACCATGATGCTTACATACGGGACGTTCCCGTAAGAGGGAGCAGAAACTTTATAGGACCGAGAGTATGCTACACTGAACAATTTGATGTAGGGAACCTGGGGTCGGAGAAGCTAGCTTAAGGAAATAATAGGAATGAAAACAGCACCGTGTACTTTTATATTTACGTTCATATAGTGAATTCCAGATACTATCATTGACACAGTGAATATACTATTTGTACTGTATCTTACAAAATGTGCTGCAACTGCCTGCCAACCGCTACGGTCGCAGGTTCGAATCCTTCTTCGGTCATGGATGTGTGCGCTGTCCTTAGGTTAGTTAGGCTTAAGTAGTTTTATGTTCTAGGGAACTGATGACCTCAGATGTTAGGTCTCATAGTGCTCAGAGCCATTTGAACCATTTGTTCATGCAGAAGAGCCTTGCATTCCATCATCTTGAGTTGTCATCTCGATCACCTTCTCTTAAATGGATTCGAAGCTGCTGTCTTGAGTATAAGTAGTTATAGTAGCTGAACTCCTGCTTCCCTAAGGAACAATCTTCCTCAACTATTATTGGTCTGATTATTTCTGGTAGATATTATTTGAGCTTATACTTTCGAGATATACAGGAACGATATCGAACAATATCGATTCGTGTTTTTGGGTAATTGTGCACTGTGTTAATTTCGGACTTCTTTTCTCTTTTGTGCTGTCATCTGTTTTATTATCGAACTACATATATGAAAGAAGTCTCACGTTCTTGTTCTTTTTTGGCGCCTGTGAGACGGCTGCCAAATATCTTTGAAATCTATGTAAGCTACTGTGTACTTCACGTTGCTTCACATACACAAATTCACTAAAAAATTCAGTTTTATTTTATGAGGATTGCCATCCAAAGTTAGTTTCTTCATCCGCAGCTGCTAGTGGTAAACCTAACGGCTGCCATTAGATTACGGACAATCCCACATGTGAGTTTGATATCTTGTAAGGCCGATCTGCCTCTTTTCCGTCGTATGTCCCCTCGGCAAAGGCGTACGAATTTATGGTATGACAGAGTATTACAATTTTCAATCCGTACTTCAATACCTTTCTTTGTATATACGTTTCATGCGAAAATTACACTTTTCTCTGAAAGTGATTAAGTGTTCATCCGCCATGGTGTAAAATTCTTGTTACAATTCACCGGAACAGTTCATATACAGGGCGATACTAATTGAACTACACTCCTGGAAATTGAAATAAGAACACCGTGAATTCATTGTCCCAGGAAGGGGAAACTTTATTGACACATTCCTGGGGTCAGATACATCACATGATCACACTGACAGAACCACAGGCACATAGA
Source organism: Schistocerca serialis cubense (assembly GCF_023864345.2). Classification (NCBI taxonomy): domain Eukaryota; kingdom Metazoa; phylum Arthropoda; class Insecta; order Orthoptera; family Acrididae; genus Schistocerca; species Schistocerca serialis. The sequence continues at coordinate 195,014,935 of NC_064638.1, read as the reverse complement.
CACAGGCAACAGAGCATGCACAATGTCGGCACTAGTACAGTGTATATCCACCTTTCGCAGCAATGCAGGCTGCTATTCTCCCATGGAGACGATCGTAGAGATGCTGGATGTAGTCCTGTGGAACGGCTTGCCATGCCATTTCCACCTGGCGCCTCAGTTGGACCAGCGTTCGTGCTGGACGTGCAGACCGCGTGAGACGACGCTTCATCCAGTCCCAAACATGCTCAATGGGGGACATATCCGGAGATCTTGCTGGCCAGGGCAGTTGACTTACACCTTCTAGAGCACGTTGGGTGGCACGGGATACATGCGGACGTGCATTGTCCTGTTGGAACAGCAAGATCCCTTCCCGGTCTAGGAATGGTGGAACGATGGGTTCGATGACGGTTTGGATGTACCGTGCACTATTCAGTGTCCCCTCGACGATCACCAGTGGTGTACGGCCAGTGTAGGAGATCGCTCCCCACACCATGATGCCGGGTGTTGGCCCTGTGTGCCTCGGTCGTATGCAGTCCTGATTGTGGCGCTCACCTGCACGGCGCCAAACACGCATACGACCATCATTGGCACCAAGGCAGAAGCGACTCTCATCGCTGAAGACGACACGTCTCCATTCGTCCCTCCATTCACGCCTGTCGCGACACCACTGGAGGCGGGCTGCACGATGTTGGGGCGTGAGCGGAAGACGGCCTAACGGTGTGTGGGACCGTAGCCCAGCTTCATGGAGACGATTGCGAATGGTCCTCGCCGATACCCCAGGAGCAACAGTGTCCCTAATTTGCTGGGAAGTGGCAGTGCGGTCCCCTACGGTACTGCGTAGGATCCTACGGTCTTGGCGTGCATCCGTGCGTCGCTGCGGTCCGGTCGCAGGTCGACGGGGACGTGCACCTTCCGCCGACCACTGGCGACAACATCGATGTACTGTGGAGACCTCACGCCCCACGTGTTGAGCAATTCGGCGGTACGTCCACCCGGCCTCCTGCATGCCCACTATACGCCCTCGCTCAAAGTCCGTCAACTGCACATACGGTTCACGTCCACGCTGTCGCGGCATGCTACCAGTGTTAAAGACTGCGATGGAGCTCCGTATGCCACGGCAAACTGGCTGACACTGACGGCGGCGGTGCACAAATGCTGCGCAGCTAGCGCCATTCGATGGCCAACACCGCGGTTCCTGGTGTGTCCGCTGTGCCGTGCGTGTGATCATTGCTTGTACAGCCCTCTCGCAGTGTCCGGAGCAAGTATGGTGGGTGTGACACATCGGTGTCAATGTGTTCTTTTTTCCATTTCCAGGAGTGTATATGAAAAAAAACGTTAATCAGTAGCAAATTACGGCGCTCACACACTTTATTAAACATTTAAACGCCACTACAAATATTCGGATTTAGGTTATGACATGTTCGAATCCCAATCACTATTGGCGATGATGTGGCATAGAAGAATAGCTAAATTCTGTATGATCCGCTGAACTGTCGGAACATCGATTCTGTCGATAAGCTCCTGAACGGCTGTTTTCAGCTCAACGGTTTTGGGGTTATTGCTGTACACCTTATCTTTGATATAGCCTCACAAAATGACGATCTGTTTAGATCCGGAGAAGATGGCAGCCAATCGAGACTCATTCTAGTGGCCTCTGGGTACCACAGAGCAAAATGTGGTTCCCAAAGCGCTCCTCCAGGACATCAGACACTCTCCTGCTTCGGTGGTGTCGAACTCTGTCTTGTATGAACCACATCTTGTCGAAATTAGGGTCACTTTGGATAATGGCAATGAAATGATCTTCCAAAACCTTCACGTACCGTTCGGTAGTCAGCGCGGCATCAAGGAATATCGCACCGATGATTCCGTGACTGGGCATTGCACACCACCCGGTTACCCGTTGACGGTGAAGAGACTTCTCAATCGCTATATGGGGATTCTCAGTCTCCCAAATGCGCCAATATTGCTTATTGACGAACCCATCCAAATGAATGTAGGCTTCGTCACTAAATTAAACCATATCCAAGTACTAATCCTTTGCCCCGCGGCCAACCGTGCAGTTTGTACGTCCCAGCGGAAGCCGTTCAGAAGTTACGAGGCTTTTATTTCACATAGTTCAATGTCATCCTGTATCTCACTAAAATTTAATTGCTTTCCTTATCCCTTGTGTTGCTGCAAGCCCTAATAGGTGCAGTTTTATCTATTTTCTTTTCCTCTAACCTGATTTGAACATCATAAAACAGTATTTATCTGAACAGAACTAGGATCCAAACTCATACTTGTGTACAATATCACAACTGCAATACCTGTGTTCCACAGGCCGTATAGGTTTAAATGTTCTGAGCAGAAAAAACCGGCCTGAGTTGTAATCCAATTAAAGGTCCTATGAAGTCCTAGCGGTACTGACCGACCGCCATATCATCAAGAGCCGAAAGGCGTGACTGGATGCGGATACGCAGGGCTACGAGGGCAGCACACCGATCTCTTGGTCGTCGTCAGTTTGCGAGACCGAAGCAACTGCTTCTCAATTAAATAGCTACTCAATAGGCCTGACAAGGGCTGAGTGTACCCCGCTTGCCTGTATTTCTGGGTAAATCCCAACGGTCATCCATTCGATTGAGAGCCATGCCTGACAGCGCTTAACTTTGGTGATTTGATGGGAACCAGTGTTATCCCTGAGGCAAGGCCGTTGTCGCATGTAACCCAACAGAAGCGTTAACTTCAGCCACACATATCACTATCGCGTTTCCTTTGTAGGCAAAATTCCTCGACAAGCTTCGTATGTACAAATTAGTATGGCCACATACTTTATCGTACATAACTTTTAAAAAAAGTACTCTATGATCGATTCAACAATTCTGGCTGCATCTCGCACTCGTCGTATATGAATATTTGCATTTTGAGGCTGTGTTCTTACATTTTGTGATTTGCTGTTTCCTAAGAAGAAATCGTAATTTTCAAAAGTTATGTAATTATCGTCGATTTGGTTCCTGTGACACTCATAATTCTCACTTATTAGATGATTCTAAATCCGATTTATAATACGTTTCTTCTGCTTCATCTTCTTACAGTAAACTCTGTATCCATATCTAGTTTTCTTCACGCATTCTGGAGATGAAGTTGTTACCATACAGTGAAAGTAAGCAGACTGATTCCTAAATATATATTTCGCTTAGAAAGCAGTGGAGTAGCGGTACTAGACAACAATGGTTTCACTTAGTATGATACGAAATACGACAACCACGTAAAATTTAAAGAAACTGACATTTTGTATAATATTAATTTGCGTTACAGTAGGACTGGTGCTTGGTGACTTTCACAGCCCGATGTATAATTTCAGCAATTTAACGACAATGATTACTGAAATATAGTGTACGATAACTTATTTATTTGCGTAAATGTTAGATAGAATGTAAGAAAATGGAATCAATCCAAATCGGAATAGGTGTTTTTTATGGAATAATAAAAGAAAAATAGGAAAACATAGAAATAAACACCATTTGCGATCTGTACTGATCGTTGTTTCGACACGTTTTGATACAAAATCGCTGACGTTGGAATTCCTAGTTGAAAAATGTGAGGTACAAAGCTAACAGGAGGTTTAAGACGATTATAATCACTAAATACAATGAAACGAGCGGTTGTAGATGTATGTGGTGTCCACATTATCCCGTGCTAGAAGAAAAGGATTTTGTCGTCATCCTAAGACCAACGGTAAATTTGAATTACTATCATTACGCTTAGAAGTGCCGTCTTAGCAGTTTGGCGATCTGTTTCTCATGTCTAAAATTCATATATTTATCCTACTGCATAATCTTATAATGTTCGAGATATGAACACGTTTCAATACCCAGGACATAACTTTGACGAAGTCGCAGTCTATAGAAGGTTGCGGCAGCTGTATGTGGAGGAGCCTGTCTTTCTGTCGAGCACTACGTCTATGAAGAGACCTCTTTGATCAGGTTAATTTTCTGCTAAATGCACCTATGAAAACAATGGATTAACTTCAGTTAGCTGCCAATGCAACCAATTATTTCCACTCACAGGAGAGCTCTTCTTCTGAATGAGTGGGAAAAAATTTGTCATTAAGAAAATATCTCCATTTGAACAGAGTTTTACACTCTCTCATCGAACTAGTTTCATTTTAGACGACCAGCCACAGAATAGCTAGGTGAGTTTCAGAAGGAGATGAACTTAGAGTGAATATTGTAGGTGACAAAGCCTGATAAGTTTTTCTTTGATGCACAAATGTTGATGTTGTTGGTCGTCAACTAACAGCGGCCCTCTGTGGCCTGAATCAATACTTAACTGGATAGCAATTTCTCCCTCGAGAAGAGTATCGGTTCTCGTGTTTCCTAACAACGTTTCATATTTACGAACGTCTACGTTTGTACTTACGTAGAAAATGTAGATGTTCCTAAATGCAAATCTCTGAAACGTTTTGACCGATTGCTTTGAAATTTTGACATAACTCTCCATTGGTATACGTGCGTGTCTATGTTTACCTATCTCTAAATATACGTGATACACAAATCTAGATTAATATAATAATAAGAAAATGTTGTTATAAAAATGTCAAAAGGTTACGTATAGACACATTACACAGCTTATATGAAAGAATTAGGTACCTAAAAGCACGTCCATAATTGAGTGCAACGTTCTGTCAAAATCTGAAAGCAGTCGGTCGGAGGTACACGATTTTGAAAAAAGCGAAAATTTATATTCATGTTTATAGAGAAGAAGATATGAGAAACTGAGAAGTCTTATAATGAACCACGATTAAAATGCGAGTTCTGGATAAAAGTTTTTTTTCTTTTTAGATCATCAGTTTTCTTACTGGTTTGATGCTGCCCGGCACGAATTTCTCTGTTGTGCCAACGTGTTCATCTCACAGTAGGACCTGCACACTGACTCCTCAATTATATGGATGTTTTTCAATCCCTATCTGCGCCTACACGTTTTACCCCATACAGCTTGCTGTATTGGGATGGAAGTTATTCGCTGATGTAGCAGTAGGCCTTCATATCCTATTGTCTTGTAAATGTTTTCCACAAGCTAAATCACCTAATTTTTCACTTTATCAGCCTATGTAATTTTCAGTATCCATCGATACTATCACATCTCAAGCAATTCGATTCACTTCTCTTTCGATTTTCCACAGCCCATTGTTCGCTTCAATACAATATAGTGCTCCAAAGGTACATCGCCAGAAATTCTTTCCTCAGATTTTGTCTTTCATTTTGGACGCGGATGTCCTCTTTGCCTGTACTACTCCGGTTTTTACATCCTCAGTACCCCGTCCGCCATGTGTTACGTTGCTCCTAAGGTAGTAGAATTCCTCAACTTCACCCACGTTGTGGTCATCATTTTTGATGCTAAGTTTATCGCTAACTTCATTCCCACTGCTCATTAATACTTTTTTCTCTCTTCACTTACTCTCAAACCGTATTCTGTACTCATTAGACTGTTTATTTTCAATGAACACGTCCTGTAATTCTTCTTCAAATTCACTCAGGATAACCGTGTCGTCAGAGAATTTTATCACTTATATTGTGTCACTCTGAATTTTAATCCTACTGTGGAATCTTTTTTTTTTTTTTATTTCCATCTTTTCGTCTTCGATGTAGACATTATACAGCAGTAGAGAAGAAAAGGTTCCCTTTCTTACACAATTTTTAATCCGAGCACCTCATTGTTGGTCTTCCATTCTCAATCTTCGTGCTTTGTTCTTACAGTTACTACATTCTGTCGGGCTTTCCCTATAGATTACACAAATTTTTCCTAGAATTTAGAACGTCTTGGTCCACGTTATGCTGATGCTATTTATGTAGAGTATGTGGTTGGCTTTACTCCATCTACTTTGCGTGGTTGTACTAAAATAAATCTACATTGTATCAATACTCCGCAAGCCATCATGTTGTGTGAGGAGGAGACAGTGTGGAGAAGGGTGCTTTGTACACTGCTACAACTTGCCCGCGTTTCGTTTACAATCGCTGATAGTTTCCGGGAAGAACGACTGCTAGGAAGCCTCTGTGTCGACTCAAATGTCTCTGATTTGATTTTCATCGTCCTTGTGCGAGACATGCATGGGAAGAACCAATGTACTTGTTTACTCTTCTGGGTACATACGTTCTTGATACTTTAACAGTAAACCACACCGTGATGCAGAATGCCTCTCCTGCAGCGACTGCCACAAGAGTTTGTTGACCACTTCTGTGACACTTTCGTGGTTAGTAAATGAACGTCTAAAGAAATTCGCTGCTCTTCTTTGAACCTTCTCTATTTCTTCTATCAGTCTTATGTGGAAAAGGCCCCATGTAGGCGAGCAATATCCAAGTATTGGTCAGCGAGTGTTTCCTAAGCTACTTGCTATGGTAGTGGACTACAGCTACTTGCTATGTTGATGGACTACATTTCTCGGGGATTTTTCAGTGAACATCATTCTGGCATTTGCCGTACCCTTGATTACTTTTATGTGGTCCTTCCATTTTAAATCGATCTGTATGCATGCTCACAGCTATGTAAGTGTTACCAGTCATAGGTGTGAAATTGTATAATCATATATTAAGGGGTCTTTCTACTTATATATCCTCGCAGTAAGCTACATTCATTTATGTTTAGGGTCCATTGGCACTCCCTGCACCAAGCGCTGATCCTATGCAGGTCTTCCTGCATTCAGCTACGACTTCTTTGTATACGACTGCATCACCTACGGACAGCGTAATGGAACGTCCGACATTTTCTGCTAGGTCTTCTTTACAACTGCGAAGAGTAATGGCCGTATAACACTCCTCAAGAGCATCCCCGTAGTTACTCTTACTTCTGAAGATTTCTCTCTATTCACAAATGACATCGGTGTTCTGTTTGCTAGGAAGTCTCTAGTCCAATCACACGGTTGGTCTGATATTCCGTACGCTCGTATCTTCTCTATAAGGTGGCAGTGCAGAACGGTATCGAATGCTTTCCGAAAGTCAATAAGAGAGGAGACTTTCCGCATCCAGAAATGTCATAATACGGAAGTATAAAATATGTTCCAAAATTCGACAACTGATCAACATCAGAGATATAATGCTGCGTTCGGTGTGGCGCCGAGAACAGTCGTCAGACGCCGTAGTCAGCGGCAGCCCGATAACATCGGACGTCAGCTTGGCCACTGTGCATCGATTGTCATTTGTCAGTTTTTGGCGGGATCGAGCAGGTTAGGTTGGACTAGCTTTTAACTTGCAAGGATGGGCTGGATATCACATCGTCTCTGTGTCTGGAGACGAGTGCTGAAATGCCCCGTTTGCTATTAAAAAGATGCTGGATGAGCTGTATCTGTCTCGAAAAGAACGTCTCGGGTACTGTACACTCTGTCTTCAGTTATTGTAATTACCAGACACGTTTTACGAAATACCTACCACGTATTACGAAAATATATACCGGTAGTTTCCGTGGTAGTCTGCACTAAGGATCTCTGAAAGATATGCTCTTAAGAGTTTGTTTATTATACTACACTCACGACTTTGCTGTATAAAGGTTTGGCAGTGGAGGTTGTAGTACATAATGGTCAATTTACATGGTGAAAGAAGATGTTTCTGTTATATTATGAATGGGTAAAATCTGGGTGCGAGTTATTAAGTATTATTTAATTAATGAAAATTAGAGTTTTGGCTACACAGCTGCTCTCTTTATTCTAAAACAGGTCAATATTAATGCAGTGCTGCCAGTAGATATATTCAGATAAGGGATAAGGCAGATTCGCAGCTGTCTGAACACTTGTCCAGTGGATTTGAGGAAGGACGTGACAATATTACTTGTAGCAATATTATTTAAGTGTAGCCTTTAATAAAGAAAATCACTCATATTACAGTGTCGTTTAGGGCACTTGTACGGAACATAGCTACAAAATTCGGTATGGAATAAATTAAAAATTTCTTAGTATTTGCAGTGCAAGAGTGAAAAGATTATCTTTTAAATTAATATTTAGGGCATGGTAATGGCGCCTGACATATCACACAAAATCTCTGAAACTGTACTGTTCAGAACGCGGTACAGGCCTAATCAATGGAAAGATGTAATCACCAGATGTAGGGTATCAAAATATCGCTTCTAGTCTTACTTGAACCAGAATTGCATCTTTAATGTGAGCTGTAGGCAAGCGCTCGAAATCGGTTTTTCTGAATTTATTTGAATAGGTGTAGACATACGTCAGTTAACCTTCAGTGACTGTCGTTCAGCATATGTGTGAAAGACAAGAACAACGTCTGGAGTAAGGTACTCTGACAAGTAAAGCACTGTAAAGCGGAAACACATACGAAAACTAGATTTACAAACCACTTCATGCAACAGAATAACCAGCCTGGTGACGTAAACCCGCCAGTACGTAGTAACAGTAACTTGTAGACAACTAATGTCGACTTACTGGAACCCAAAAAGATCCCGTACAGTAACTTAAATCATAAGATGCACAATCCCTCTCACTTGAACAAATTATGTTTCGAGTTTATTGTCTGCACCTGAAACTTTTGATTAAGTTTTTGCCTACTCGTATTATCCAATCATCTTCTGATTTCAGTCCATACATTACCAAGTACATCCTCATTAACATGTTTTTCATTCTCAGAACGCCACAAACTACTCCCGATGATAGGGATATTTGATTTGTGGGACGCTCAACTACGTGGTTACAAGCGCCCGTACAAATTCCCAATCATTACACTGTCCAGTGTCGCCACATTCCCGAATGATGAAGTGCTCAGGGCAACACAAACACCTTGCCCCCGGAAGGAGTGAATTCTCTACCCGACCGGAGACCGAGACCTCGTGATCCAGAGGCAGCAACGATAGCCACTAGACGACTAGCTGCAAACACTGAAACGTCCCCTTAGAAAAATTATGAATGACTGTGCTGGTAAAGTTATACGTTATTTGATTTTCAAACAGCTGAATGAAACTCAAAGTACTCAAACAGTTTTTTCTTTGAAACTTCCTGGCAGATTAAAACTGTGTGCCCGACCGAGACTCGAACTCGGGACCTTTGCCTTTCGCGGGCAAGTGCTCTACCAACTGAGCTACCGAAGCACGACTCACGCCCGGTACTCACAGCTTTACTTCTGCCAGTACCTCGTCTCCTACTTTCCAAACTTTACAGAAGCTCTCCTGCGAACCTTGCAGAACTAGCACTCCTGAAAGAAAGGATATTGCGGAGACATGGCTTAGCCAAAGCCTGGGGGATGTTTCCAGAATGAAATTTTCACTCTGGAGCGGAGTGTGCGCTGATATGAAACTTCCTGGCAGATTAAAAATGTGTGCCCGACCGAGACTCGAAATCGGGACCTTTGCCTTTCACGTCCAGATCGTCCGCCTATAGTAACCTCTCAAAACTGTGGCATCTCTCTGTCTGCATCCACCACCATCACCTCCAACGGCCCAATGCTACGTCCTGTTCACATCCAACTGCCCAAAACTACACAAGCGACTATTCCACCAATGAGTCCTACCAGCCACAGACTGTACACAGCACAATCAGTGAATTTCATACAGAGCGCTACGTGGCGTTGTTGTTGTTGTGGTCTTCAGTCCTGAGACTGATGTGATGCAGCTCTCCATGCTACTCCATCCTGTGCAAGCTTCCTCATCTCCCAGTACCTACTGCAACCTACATCCTTCTGAATCTGCTTAGTGTATTCATCTCTTGGTCTCCCTCTGCGATTCTTACCTTCCACGCTGCCCTCCAATGCCAAATTTGTGATCCCTTGATGCCTCAGAACATGTCCTACCAATCGATCCCTTCTTCTAGTCAAGTTGTGCCACAAACTTCTCTTCTCCCCAATCCTATTCAATACCTCCTCATTAGTTACGTGATCTACCCACCTAATCTTCAACATTCTTCTGCAGCACCAGATTTTGAAAGCTTCTATTCTCTGCTTGTCCAAACTATTTGTCGTCCATGTTTCACTTCCATACGTGGCTACACTCCATACAAATACTTTCAGAAACGACTTCCTGACACTAAAATCTATACTCGATGATAACAAATTTCAAAGTTGGTAACGTGGCGTTACCAACGTAAAAAACTAAACAGCCTACTTACAACACAAACCACTGCTCTGACTAAATTGATTAATTTCTTACAGTCTATGTCTCTTGATGTGTCGCCCATCATGACCGAAAAAAAGTACACTACTGGCCATTAGAAATGATACACCACGAAGATAAAGTGCTACAGACGCTAAATATACCCGACAGGAAGAAGATGTTGTGATATGCAAATGATTAGCTTTTCAGAGAATTCACAAAAGTTTTGCGCCGATGGCGACACCAACAACGTGCTGACATGAGGTAAGTTTCCAACCGATTTCTCATACACAAACAGCAGTTGACCGGTGTTGCCTGCTGAAATTTGTTGTGTTTCCTCGTGTAAGGAGGAGAAATGCGTACCATTACGTTTCCAACTTTGATAAAGGTCAGATTGTAGCCTACGCGATTGCGGTTTATCGTATCGCGACATTGCTGCTCGCGTTGGTCGAGATCCAATGGCTGTTGGCGGAATATGTAATCGGTGGGTTCAGGAGGGTAATACGGAACGCCGTAATGGATCCCAACGGCGTCGTATCAGTAGCAGTCAGTATGACAGGCATCGTATCCGCATGGTTGTAACCGATCGTGCAGCCACGTCTCGATCCCTGAGGAACAGATGGGGACGTTTAAAAGACAACAACCATCTGCACGAACAGTTACACGACGTTTGCAGTAGCATGGACTATCAGCTCGAAGACCATGCCTGCGGTTACATTTGACTCTGCATCACAGACAGGAGCGCCTGCGAAGGTGTACTCAACGACGAACCTGGGTGCACGAATGGCAAAACGTCATTTTTTCGGATGAATCCACGTTCTGTTTACAGCATCATGTTTGCCGCATCAGTGTTCGGCGACATCGCGATGATCGCACATTGGAAGCGTGTATTCGTCATCGCCATACTGGCGTATCACCCGGCGTGATGGTACGGAGTGCCTTTGGTTACACGTGTCAGTCACCTGTTGTTCGCATTGACGGCACTTTGAACAGTGGACGTTACATTCCAGATGTGTTACGACCCATCTCTCTACCCTTCATTCGATGGCTGCGAAACTCTAAATTTCAGCAGGATAATGGACGACCCCATGTTGCAAGTCCTGTACGGGCCTTTCTGGATTCAGAAAATGATCGAATCCTGCCCCGGGCAGCACATTCTCCATATCTCTCACCAATTGAAAACGTCTGGTCAATGGTGGCCGAGCAACTGGCTCGTCACAATACGCCAGTCACTACTCTTGATCAACTGTGGTATCGTGTTGAAGCTGCATGGCCTGTACACGCCATCCAAGCTCTGTCTGACACAATGCCTAGGCGTATCAAGGGCGTTATTACGGCTGGAGGTGGTTGTTCTAGGTACTGATTTCTCAGGATCTATGTACCCAAATTGCGTGAAAATGTAATCACATGTCAGTTCTAATATAATATATTTGTCCAAGGAATACACGTTTATTATCTGCATTTCTTCTTGGTGTAGCAATTTTAATGGCCAGTAGTGTAAACTGATTTGAACTTCACCGATTGTCGCCCGAAATCTGTACGATGGGGCAGTGAGATTTGTACGTTGGGGCAGTGACAGGGCACGTAGTGACGTAATAATCTGGAAAGTTCGGCCGTCTTTGGGCGATGTCGGTCATCAGCGAAATCCTCCGAAATCGGTGCCACTTTGACAACAGCCTAAGCCTGTAGTTTTGTTCGTCAGTTTAATGAACCTTCGTGAAAACTGGAATAATCGTTGGCCCGACTGTTACGCCCATTTTACGCACGACCTTAAGGAAGCGAGCGTGAGGCGGCTAGCTGGACGGGATGGCTCCTGCGGCTATGCCCGCCGTCTGCAGCGGACGACCGGGCACGCAGTGGCCCGTCCTGAGGTCGCCGCTCCGTAACGAGGCAGCCAGGCGCAGGCGGCCGGCGCCTGATGAGCTCGCAGCCTCCGGGCAGTCCGGCCAACCAGGCTCCAGCGCTCCCGCGCCGCCACCACTTGCGACTGGACTCGGCTGACTGGCGCTCCAGCAATGCCTCAGGCCTGCCGCCTGTGTCCAGTGTCTCCCCTGGTCTGTGTTTGTGTGTGTGCGTGTGTGTGTATGTGTGTGTGTGTGTGTGTGTGTGTGTGTGTGTGTGTGTATCCTCAACCCGGCTGCGGGAGTCGCTTCCCTCGTTACAGCGTCTGATTAGGCAGGCTCTGCTGTCGCCCGCGATCGCTACTTCCCACACAGTCTAACAACAAAACTCACTAAATCGGTACCTGCATGGAAACAACGGAAACGTGTACACCACTTTCCAAAATTAAAGCAGCAAACTGCTATTTCCCGGTCCTGTTCGCGATATAATCATACAAACTGTCAACACGTATCTTTGTGATCGTGTTCTGCAGAGAAGATGGCGTTCCCATCAACGGACAACCACGCCAGCAATGACGTTAGGGCACCTGTCAATCGGGGTAGTGTTAGCATTGTTGTCCCACATCCACAGTCGCTGTGTATACGCAGACGTTGCAGTATGGTACAAAACAGATGCCTACAGACACACTGCTCTGGAGGGAGTTAGGAAGAATGGAAGCAGGAGCGTCGCAAACTGATATCGCCCGACGGCTTATTGTGAATCGTTCCGTTGTTTCTCGGATGAGGTTACAGCTTACATAACCCGAAACTGTGTCATGGAGACCAGGACTGGGCCAACCACGTGTGACATCAGAAAGAGGTGACCATTTCCAGAATGAGATTTTCACTCTGCAGCGGAGTGTGCGCTGATATGAAACTTCCTGGCAGATTAAAACTCTGTGCCGGGCCGAGAGTCGAACTCGGGACCTTTGCCTTTCGCGGGCAAGTGCTCTACCAACTGAGCTACACAAGCACGACTCACCCCCCCGTCCTCACAGTCTCATTCTGGAAACATCCCCCAGGCTGTGGCTAATCCATGTCTCCGCAATATCCTTTCTTTCAGGAGTGCTTGTTCTGCCTCGGGCACGGACGTTTGTGATGTCCTTAGTTTAGTTAGGTTTAACTAGTTCTAAGTTCTAGGGGACTAATAACCTCAGCAGTTGAGTCCCATAGTGCTCAGAGCCATTTTTTGCTAGTTCTGCAAGGTTCGCAGGGGAGCTTCTGTAAAGTTTGGAAGGTAGGTGCCGAGGTACTGCCAGAAGTTAGGCTGCGAGGACGGGGCGTGAGTCGTGCTTGGGTAGCTCAGTTGGTAGAGCACTTGCTCGCGAAAGGCGAAGTCCCGAGTCCGAGTCTCGGTCCGGCACACAGTTTTAATCTGCCAGGAAGTTTCAGTGGTGACCATTATTTGGCTATAAGGGCACGACGGACCGCCTTAGTACCGCCTTAGTACTGCACTGCATCTGCCACCTGACCTCGTAGTATCCCCTGGACCTGAGGTGAACAGTCTGTATAACGCTGCAGCAGACTGGGCTCTATTCCTGGAGATCTGCTGTCTACCTCTGGCGTGTCATCTCAGAAGGGAACATCTAGAACGGAGCTGTCAACATGCCGCTTGGATGGTCGACCGGTGAGTCATGTTGTTTCCACAGATGAAACCTGATTTGGTCTGAAGAGTTATTCTTGACGGATTGGCATCTGGACGGAACGTGGAACATTATTTAGGGGCCCTAATATTGTGGAAAGAGACCGATATCGTGGAGGATCCCCAACAGTATGTGCAGGGATTATGTTGAAAACTCTGACACCTTTTCACGAGATTGCACGAGTGAACCAGCAAGGTTTAACTGCTGTCAGGTTGTTGCGAGGTACTGTGAGGCCAGACTACGATAACTTTTTCCAGCTTACAGATTTGCACAGACATTATGACAACTGGTTAACGTGCACAGTATGGGATGTGATCGCCTCTGGCACCAATATAAGCCTGACAACGGTGGGACATGCTGTGAATGTCATCAATCTGATGTTTAGGCAAAACGCCCATTCTTCCTGTAGAGCTGTTAAAACGTCGTGGAGAGTGGTTGGACGATAATAATTCTCGAACTCACAGCACACGGGTAGACGTTGACTTTATGGAAACAGGAGATATAGCACCCATGGAGTGGCCTGTTCACTCTCCCTGTTTCAATCCCATGCAGTACGTCTGGGATGCGCTAGGAAGAATGGTACCATCACACTATCATACACCAACCACTCTCCACGACATTTGAGCAGCCCTACAGAAAGAATGGGCGTTTTGCCTCAACATAAGATTGATGACATTATTCACAGCATTTCCCACCGCTGTCAGGCCTATATTGGTGCCAGAGGTGATCACACCCCATAGTGAGCACATTAACCTGTTGTCAGAATGTGTGTGCAATCCATAAGTTGGAGAAAAACGAAGAACATTTTTGTCTACCGTTATAGGTGTTGCAGCTGATTACTTTCTGTGTTCTTTACATTGTTTGTACATTACTATCACACTTTTATAATGTTTTGTGGCAAAATAAAAGCAACTGTTTGTTGCTTTAATTTTGAACACCTGTGTATAACACTACAGAGCTGAAAAGGTCACATGGGCACTCGGTCGCAGTTTCGCTTTGCCTGTCTAACGGCTTAAAGTGGCTACTAAAATTGGATTATCAGTACCAAATTTGTGACAGTATTTGCGGTTTTTTCAACGTAACTCCCTTTTAACGTGGGAAGCTGGAAATTTTACAAAACATATTAAAAATCTCTTCTTTCAAATTCAGTTTCCTTAAGAAATCTGTCAATTGAAGGAAGGGATGGTGATTTTCTTTTGTATGTCATATTGCTGGGAGCACAGGTTGCCCAACTATGTGACACTCGACATTTTACATAGAAAACTCATTCATAATGCGTGTGTCACATTGTTGTAATCCCTCTGCTGTAATATACAAATTCTACTTGCTACAAATTATCAATTTTAACCAGCAACACATCAACAAATGAACTCTCACAAATTTCTATGTCTTCTCAACAACATGGCAATCCACTTTTTTCCAGCCTGATTATCCTTGAACTTCGGAGTAGTGTAACTGAATCGTGCCAAATGATTATTCACAATTGGATGATTAACTGGAAAACTATAGGTAACAAGAGCAATTACAAGGGCACAAATTACATTCTATTCTGGCTCTTATACATATCGCCTTCCATAGTTTCTAAGAACCGAAGATCCATTTTGCGTTTTCATTTTCTTCCTTTTATAAGTCACATCTCAGTGCATTCCATATCTTTTATGAGCCTGAAGAGCTGTGATCCTTTTATTCCTCACGTCCTTTACGATGCTTTTCACTAATATGTCACTATCCACCTTTCTTCTACCCGGCAACTCGCTACCACACCAAAAGCCATTTCTGTAACAATGAACATGAGAAAAGCGTAACCTAACTGTCGCAGAATTCGAAACGAGCTAGTGTTACATTGTTAGGTATTCAACTTCTAATTTTTCATATAAACTACCAGAAAACCTTAATTGACAAACAGTTCACATTTACAAAGGCCGCATTTTGTTACTGATGTTATTCAGATGAACGAACCAACTTACTGGGTTTTTCAGGGCATTACATATAGTGAAGGCAGAGGAGACTACATCAGCCATGTTAATACACGAACAATTCAAATTGAACTTCATAAACATGTAGAAACTTGTACTTATGGCAGATATCAAGTGGAATCTGCTTTACCTCTTCCAGACTGGTGCGGACACGTCCCGGATATTTGTCTTCGAAACACTGGCTTGACCATCACAGCGTATCTATGTCAAAAACCATGAGTGTGACGTAGCTGAGAGCGTGCCACATATTAGGGGAATTTTACGGTTCTTGATGAAATTATTGACCGTATTTAAAAATGGAAAATGGGGTGATGATGCAATCATTAAGAGGTGTAATCATACGTTAAACGCTTAACAGAATAAGACAAATATTAAAGTTAACAATTTAGAATAAGACAGATTGCTACTTACCGTAAGGGATGTCCCGGAAACCTGCTTCTCGGATGGCTAGAGAAAAATTCAAGTAAAACGTATTAAAGAGCTTTATAATTAAATGAATCAATGACAGCACTTAACTTTGAGAAATACATACTGGGTGGATCACGAAATGTGTTACCATTCTGTTTTTGAATATAAACTTTATTGCCAATACAATCTGAAAGGAACATATGCTACAATGAAGAGCCGTCCATGGAGATTTGTTCTAACTCAGCACATGCTCACTGAAGTTAGTGATTACCCTACGGCACATGTCTTCCGTAATTTCACTGCAAGCTTGAAGAATAAGTCCTCTGAGCTCCGTTAAATTCCACAGCTTCTTGCTACTGCCGTGCCCCGCAACACGCAGTGGTTCATGCAAGATGGAGCAAGGCCACATACTGCAAACACTGTATTGGAGTCTTTACACGAACATTTCGACATGCGGATCATTTCACTCTGGTTTCCCGGTCGCTTCAATGACGGACAAAATTGGCCCCCCAATAGTCCAGACCTTAATCCATGTGACCTTTTTCTTTGGGGTACCTAAAGGAAAGAAATATCCCGAAACTTCCACGTGATTTAATGGAGGTCAGAAGACTTATTCTTCAAGCTTGCAGTGAAATTACGGAAGACATGTGCCGTAGGGTAATCACTAACTTCAGTTTTCGTTTGAAGGAAGTTAGGAAACGAAATTGTGGACACATGGAGCATGTGCTGTGTTAGAACGTCTCTTCGTTGTAGTATACGTTCCTTTCAGATTGTACTGACAATAAAGTTTATATACAAAAATAAAATAGTAACACATCTCGCTCGCTACCCTGTAGAAGTGTCCCAAGCAAAGGGCGACATGCAATACAACTATATACAGTATAACGATTCCAGTATGAGTGAAGGAATACAGTGGATGCTTCTATCCAGAGCGCTAGTCTTGACACTTCTGTAGAACTGGGCCGCGACAAATCCTCTTCACCTACAGGGCGCTGCCGTCGTGCTGTCGTCCTGCAGAGGGGTAGGTCGGTCAGCATGCAGCTGCCTGACGCCTTCTTCACAGCCCCCCCTCCCCCCCCCCCCTACATCATCGTTTCGGGCCGGCGTGCCGATGCCTGACTTTACACCGGTACACAAGTACCGTTCACACACACACACACTCACACACAAGCAAACACACCTCACGCACACACGACCGCCAACTCCAACACCTCGGGCCGGAATGCAGTCATGCACCATGCACTAGCATTCCAGGACCGAGATGCTGGAGCTGGCGATCGTGTGTGCGTGAGGTGTGTTTGCTTGTGTGTGTGTGTGTGTGTGTGTGTGTGTGTGTGTGTGTGTGTGTGTTGGTGTGTGTGTGTGTGTGTGTGTGTGTGTGTGTGTGTGTCTTTTACTGACGAGCGCTGTGGCCGAAAGCTATATGTGAGTGTCTTTTAATTGTGCCCGTCTACAACTTGACGTGTCTTCTTTATGGTAAGCAGCAATTTGCCTTACCCTACATTGTCTACATCCTGACCTGGTGTTGACTGAAATATTACTCATAGAATCTGTGTATTTTTCTTGAACCAGCTTAGCGTAGTGCATGCAAAGTACGCTGACTATATTCATCCAGTATTCGAGGGGGAGAGCACTTAGCCACTTCCAATGCACTGTACACAGAGCTTTAAACCTTTTCGGAACTTTCTCCCTGATATCGTCCCCCGCTCTCCCACCCTCCACACAAAGTACGCGAAGGAACTTTCCCAACTTTTTGCAGCGGTGTACCTAGGTCTCTAGAAGAGCGTAGCGTTCTAAAAGATTGGAAAAGGGCACAGGTCATCCCCGTTTTCAGGAAGGGACTTCGAACAGATGTGCAGAACTATAGACCTATCTCTCTAACGCCGATCACTTGTAGAATTTTGGAACACGTATTATGTTCGAGTATAAAGACTTTACTGGAGACTAGAAATCTACTCTGTAGGAATCAGCGTAGGTTTCGAAAACGACGATAGTATGAAAACCAGCTGGCGCTATTCGTCCACGAGACTCAGAGGACCATAGACACGGGTTCCCAGGTAGATGCCGTGTTTCTTCACTATCGCAAGGCGTTTGATACAGTTCCCAACAGTCGTTTAATGAACAAGTAAGAGTGATTTCAGGTATACCGCAGGGGAGTGTCGTAAGACCGTTACTATTCACAATATATATAAATGACCTTGTTGATAACATCGGAAGTTCACTGAGGCATTTTGCGGATGATGCTGTATTATATCGACAGGTTGTAACAATGAAAAATTGTACTGAAATGCAGGAGGATCTGCAACGAATTGACGCATGGTCCCGGGAATGGCAGTTGAATCTCAATGTAGACAAGTGTAATGTGCGGCGAATACACAGAAAAAAAATTTCAAAAGTGTGTGAAATCTTATGGGACTTAACTGCTAAGGTTATCAGTACCTAAGCTTACACACTACTTAACCTAAATTATTCTAAGGACAAACATACACACCCATGCCCGAGGGAGGACTCGAACCTCCGCAGGGAATACATAGAAAAAAAGATCCTTTATCATTTAGCTCCAATATAGCAGGTCAGCAACAGGAAACAGTTAATTCCACGAATTATCTGGGAGTAGGCATTAGGAGTGTTTTAAAATGGAATGACCATATAAAATTAATCTTCGGTAAAGCAAGTCCCGGACTGAGATTCATTGGAAGAATCCAAAGGAAATGCAGTCCAAAAACGAAGGAAGTAATTTACAGTACACTTGTCCGCCCACTGCTTCAATACTGCTCACCGGTGTGGGATCCGTACCAGATAGGGTTGATAAAACATATAGAGAAGATCCAACGGAGAGCAGCGCACTTCGTTACAGGATCATATAGTAATCGGGAAAGCGTTACGGTGGAAAACTAGTGGGAAACTCTGCAAGAGAGACGCTCAGTAGCTCGGTAGATGCTGTTGTTGAAGTTTCGAGAACATACCTTCACCGAGAAGTCAAGTAGTATATTGCTCCCTCCTACATATATCTCGCGAAGAGACCATTAGGATAAAATCAGAGAGATTAGAGCCCACGCAAAGGCATACCGACAATCTTTCTTACCACGAACAATACGAGACTGGAATAGAAGGGAGAATCGATAGAGGTACTCAAGGTACCCTCCGCCACACACCGTCAGGTGGCTTGCGGCGTATGGATGGAGATGTAGATGTAATGAAACGAAAAATGTTTATCCATTGATATGCTCGTATTTTCGCTGTTCATGGAGTAGAAATTTGTGAATCAGGCGTGTCGTATCAATTCATTATTTATTTATTACAAATTCTATTCGAAGCACATTTTACAGACAATATCTCTCTGTATCACTGAATGACTGAGTCTATTTTCCATATACTATTTATTCCGATTAGCTGATCTTCCAAGTCTCCTATGCTCTTCTTGGAAAATCTCAATAATCCCTTACCGCGTCCTTCAGTCATATTTTCCCACTTTCTCCTCTGTTTCCTTTACTGATAGGTCAATATACGGGTAAAATAACAGGACCTATTGGCTACAGCTTTGTCCCATTTCTTTCCTTGCTACTGCCTTCGTTTTTACTTCGTACAGCCCTTGTAACTGAAGTATAATTCAACGTATCGTTTCGCTTCACGCGTTTTAACTGTGTTAACGTCGTCTTTCTAACTGCTGTATTTGAGTTGATGGTGTCACACTCGTTTTTAAATCCGCTCCAGACAGTACACCGACCAGGTTCCTTACAGAGTATGCCGATAGAATAACCCCTTACTTAGCATTAATATACAACCGCTCGCTCGATGAAAGATCCGTACGAAAGACTGAAAAGTTGCGCAGCTCAACACCAATGCACAAGAAAAGAAACCGGAATAGTCCGATGAATTACAGACCAATATCACGAAATTGCAGCAGGATTTTGGAACATATACTGCTTTAGAGAATTACGAATTACCTCGAAGGAAACGGTGTATTGACACAGGGCAAGCATTTCGAAAGTATCATTGTTGTGAAACAGAGCTAAGTCTCTATTTCTATGTAGTAATGATTGTTAGCGACAGGGGATCTAAGAACGATTCCATATTTCGAAAAGGCTTTTGACATCGTGTCTCATAAGAGACTTCTAATCAAATTCTATTCCTATGAAGTCTCCGTACGGTTGTGCTGCTGGATTCGTGATTTTCTGTCATAAAAGTACTGTACGTAGCAACGGACGGAAGATCATCCATCAAGGAACTGTAAGAGGCCCTGTGCTGTTTCTAATCCACACAAACGATTTAGGAGACATTCTGAGCAGCACTGTCCTATAATTTGCAGATGATGCTCTCAGTTAAGTCATGGGAAGATCAGAATAAATTGCAAAATTAGTTAGATACAATATGCGTATGGTGTGGAAAGAGGAAACGTATATGGTCATCCTCATGAGAAATAAAGTAAATATCAGTTAAATTTTGCTTACTCGATATATGACACAAATCTAATGGCTGTCAATTCAACTAAATACAGAGGAATTACAATAATTGCGAAAAACTTAAAATGGAACAATGAATAAACAACGATGTTGGGATGGCAAAGCACACACTGCATTTTACTGGAAGATTGTAAAATCCACTCTCGTTTCCCGCGCCCGGGTTCGATTCCCGGCGGGGTCACGGATTTTCTCTGCCTCGTGATGACTGGGTGTTGCGGGATGTCCTCAGGTTAGTTAGGTTTAAGTAGTTCTAAGTTCTAGGGGACTCATGACCATAGATGTTAAGTCCCAAAGTGCTCAGAGCCATTTGAACCATTTAAAATCCACACCCACCCCTTTTTACAAAACCCCCAGAAGTATCTTAGTTTGATTAGGGATTCTGTATAAGATAGTACAAGAGACATATAGTGTGACTTTCGGTATTTTTCCATCCGAGAAAAAAATGGCTCTGAGCATTATGGGACTTAACATCTGTGGTCGTAGGTCCCCTAGAACTTAGAACTACTTAAACCTAACTAACCTAAGGACATCACACACATCCATGCCCGAGGCAGGATTCGAACCTGCGACCGTAGCAGTCGCGCGGTTCCGGACTGAGCGCCTAGAACCGCTAGACCACCACGGCCGGCTCCATCCGAGACTTATAGAGGATTTCTTGCTATCTGTTTTGCCGCAAAGCTCTTGTACTTGATGTCCCACCCAGAAGCAGCATCGCGCCATCGGATTCTCTGGAAAGGGCAGTTCTATATCCGGTAATTTGTAAGTGATGAAGCGGGAGGCTATAGTAATATAAATAACGTTCTCGGATTCCCTTGTAATGTGAATATTTACTGTTATCCAACAATAATGAAACAATTCATCACCTTTCATTCAAAACTGGCTATTTCGGAAGGCATGGACTTATGACGGAACTAGTTCGAAATGCATCCTACCGGCGACTAGTGATTATAGCATGTTGTCTAGATCTCGTACTTACAATCGTGGAACATCGGAGCTGTTCGTACAACTTCGTTATCTTAACCATTGTTCATTTGTGTACTGATATAAGTACTTTCTTGCGCCGCAAAATTGTTGTAAGAAAATGCTTATGACCAGTAGGTTACTCCTAATATAGATAGTGGAAATGTGGCATTTATTAGTAAATACTTACTAAACAAAATTTCCTGCCTCACTGTATTTCTCACAGCTAGCCACAGCGCCTCACCTGACCATCCACAGGTAACGCCAAATGGTCCAGCGGCTGCGTCAGCCAGCGTGAGAACCGTTACGTGTTCTACAGTCTTGCCAGCGGCTACTGTATGGTACTGATACTTGCAGACCCGATGTAACATGCGAATCTGGAAAATAAGGAAGTAAAACATAATCTGAAAATAAGAAGTACGTGACAAGATGCAACAGATATACCAAAGAGACTGGTTACGCTACGTTTATTCGTCCTCGGCTGGAGTATTGCTGTGCGGTATGAGATCCGTGCCAAATAGGAATGACGGTGTCCACCGAGCAAGTCCGAAGAAGGGCAGATCATTTTGTTGTATCGCGAAACATGGCACAGATTATCATGGATACGATAAGCAAGTTGCGGAGACAGTCATTAAAACAGAGATGCATTTCTTTGCGGCGAAACATTTTCACGAAATTTCAGTCACCAACTTTCTCCTTCGAATGCGAAAATATTTTACTGTCGCTAACCCACATAGGGAGAAAGGGTCATCGTAATAAAATTAGCGAAATCTGAGTCGGTGCGAAGAGATTTGAGTGTTCATTTCTCCCACGCGCTGATGGAGAAAGGAACGATAATCCGAAGACCCCTCTGCTGCCCACCTAAGTTTGGGTATAGATTTAAGTGTACAAATCCTAGAAATACATGTCTGCCGTCATCGAAAACGTGAGTCGCACAGCTGGATTTTTTTCGTGTTTCCCTAAATTTACACGAAGGCTAAAATTAATCTTCCAGAGGGTCAGCTTCTTCCATTAGTTCCATTAAAAATAGTTATTATGCGTTACAATATGCCACTACAACTTATTAAACTAATGGAACGGTAATACTTACAGTTGTCGGCACCCCTCTTCTCCAGTACTGACATTTTCTGTGACTACACTACTGATTTGGACGGGTATAAACATGGTTTCTTACGTGTACTCGACAACCATGCAGAGCCCTGCGAAGTATGAGCGTTATGACTCTTCCCATTACAAAAATAACTAGTGTGTGTCAAGAACGTCGATCTGGAAAGGATTTCTTGCGGTGGCCAAGTAAGATACTTAACTACCATTTCGAATCGACCTGAATTTATTTCGAAGCACGGTGTCTTCATGAAGCAACACATTACAGGGGCATTAGGAACGTTCCAACGGTTCTCGAAGCTACAACTCCATCTTCAACAACTACAGTTAACGTTTTTAAGTATGACGGTAGCCATACGTGCTTTCCATGCTTAGACATTTTGGCTGTGGATGTGTACATAACTTACTCTGCATACATCTTCGGAAACCATTAACGTACTGTGCAAATACTTAAAAACAACCCAAAAGCCAAGATCGCACACAATATATTTTATTCAAGGCAACCGGTTTCAACAGACATAGCTGTAACCATCAGGTCTTAAACATTTTTTGCAGTCAAATGTGTTCTTTTTACGCTGACCTCATACGCAAGATGTAAAGTGGATAAAACACAGCACATTAAAAAAACACACACTATCTTGTCCAGAAGGCCATGTCCATATATATATTGCTCATACACCCTTGTTACATGAAACAAATACGGTTCACAGTAACACGTCTGTTTACATATGCTGGACACATACTCATTTAGAGTAAAAAATATTTTATGAGATTTGAGTTTCGAATGGTTGTTAATGATTACAACAGATCGCCCTTCAATATTCTCATCCTAAGAAAATTCGTACAAATGTAAGATTCCAGTTCGTACCACGCTAACGCTACGTTATCATAATTCTTATTACTAATTAAATTCCTCAAAATTGGGATTTTACCAAAATGTGATACTACAGACTGGAGTGTAAACTCTTACCTAGTACTAATATGCAAATGACGTCCAGGAATATTATGCCTTTATACAATTCTTCCCAACAAATTCATCAGTATAACAGCATTGATCTGGTAAAATATGAAGCTCCTCAGACGAAATTTGAGTGTACTATTAAATTTAACATGCCGTACAATAGAGCCACAAACAAACTAATTCCACTAGGCTCTTCTGTCTTAACATTTACGCAGTATATGTCTGCACATTTGAGATAGCGACCGGAGTAGATACTGTGATAATTGTAGCTGTCATCTGGGGTTGGCACCTGGGCATTACTTAGCAGGTGACATAGGAAGGGACGTTAACACGTCTTTGGCCGTTCAAAGACAGAAGCGTGGTAGCTCAGAGTATTTGAACGTTTGCCGTAATATATTGGTCGTAGGCCGTGGTACACGTTTATAACTGTGTATTAGGATCGCAGAAGGGTCAGACAGGGTGACGAAGTGCTACAGTGAGGGCAGTGATGGGTAACTGGTGGTCCCAAAGAACAGAAGCTCGATTCAGTGGCAGCTAAGGCTTCTCTTGTGCATCAGTGGAGTAGTGCTTTTTTTAAATTTTTGATTTCTTTGTTATTGACCTGGATATGATTGTTACAAATGAAAGTCGTAGAATACATTTTAACAAACGCATCATGTTTTTAATGAACGGTATAGATAAATGGAAATACTGAATGCCAAAATAAAATCGTTGCTGTGAAATATTGCGACGCCAGGCACTAAACGTACTCCATGGTTCCACTGTCATTAGTAGTTACCGTTTCTTTCTGTATAGACACAGTAATTCCTCAAAAACCTTTACAGCATAAGCCAATGCAGAACTTTCATCAATTTTCGCAACTGGAAGAAGACAATATAGATTTATAATGACCCTAGTGTTGTCGATTCACAAACTCTTTCTGATCAAGAAGCCGTCTATAGGCATGTGGTTTGTGCAGTAGTAGATGAAAGCATGAGGAAATATCAAATGCTATGTATTATATTCAATACTAAGTATTGACTGTGGTGGATTCGCCAGACTTGACATACATCTGACTAGATTCACGATGTATGTTTGCTGAAGCAAATCTTGGGGCACTTTATGACATAAAACTCTAGTATCCAGAAACTTAATGAACCAAATAATAGCTTTTGCGTCTGTGATATACTTGCTGTATCTAAAAGTGCTCTATCCTGCCTACGCTTCTCTTGCATTGAGGCCAGGTGTTGGCTACTAATCTGGTTAGCAGACGAGGATTTTAAATGTAACTGGTGGGTTGCAATGCCAGCAGACAGACGGTAAACGTGTTAAACATGTCACTGTTGCCATAGATGTGGTAACCATACGGGCACGGACAGTTTACTCGAAGTCGATGTCTTCGTGACCTGCAAGGCTTTATTAATACGACACCATGACAACGAGAGACGTTCTTGGATCAAGTACAGAGATATTATTTAACCAGGTGAGAACGACAACCAAATTGTAATAGGTAGTTAGAACACCATGGAAAATTGGTTGTTTATAAGAGGATGTTCGAACTGACCATTTTACCCTCCACGTATAAATCTGAAAGTTTCAATTCCATAGATTCTAACGCAAAGTGTGAACCACTGTCGTAAATCTGATATCACGCGCCTCCAGTCGTATGTAACTATCTGTTAATAAATTATAGTGGGCCTTTCAATCCAAACGGCGTATTTAATATGTACCACGTGGGGTATTGTGTTATCGCCACAATAGCCTCAATCAGCCTTAGGTGTTACACATGCCTCCAGCAAACAATAGTCGTATGGGCAGTAAATAAACCTCGTAGGCAGTTTGATTTTGCCTATAGTTCCGAACTATGTATGTGCCAAACACGAATTGTCCCCGTACAAGATTACAGGAGTGCGCAGATATTCTGTCGGACGCCGATTATCATATAATGATGTTCATATTTCTCTAATATCAACGAAAACACATACACAGTCGGCTCAATAAGTTCTGGGACTGAATTTTTAGTAGAGAATTATTGACTCTATTACTCGAACAAATGTGGAAAAGTACAGACTGCAGTGCTTGTACTAACAATTTCTTTCGTAGCAGTTGCCGACAATTAATTTCAGGTACATACAATTGTGGTTGTTTGTTACTTGTTATCTTTTACTGAGCCACTCTCTCTTTATCTTGGTTCACTGCTTGACCGAAACAGGAATAAGAGTCCTAAACCACTCCTGAGAGAGCATTGATTTGTCCCATCAGATGTTATGCTACTCGTGTTCATCCCAATCTCGTACCTGTCCTAATGGGATGCAGTTTGAGAATCTCGTGTACGTTATTACAGATGTATTCTTCGTTCCACATCATGCGCATCATGTTTTAGGTATAAAATAATTATGAGGTGCCTTTATACTGTTCTCCGTACCAAAAGGTTTAGCCAGTTCGCCGATCTGTTCATTGCTGCTAATTCAATGAGTATAGAGCCCATGGAGGTTCCATCAGGCCACAATCGTCAAACCGCCCATTTCAGTACTCTGCCATGTTACATGCAATGGAGTGTGTTTGTGTACTGTGGTATTGCTCACCGAAATACAAATGTAAATTTGTGTACAATTTGTTATATGTGTTGTCCACAGATGCATAAGCACATGTGGAAGGTCAGTTGTTACTTTTCACACTAAAAATGTAAATGTCGTGACTAGGACCTCCTCTGTTGATCTGAGGCCACTTTGGTGACTTGCGTGTCGATAGGGATGAAATGATGATGATTAGGAGAACACAACATCCAGCCCATGAGGGGAGAAAATCTCCGACCCACCCGGGAATCGAACCCGGGCCCTTTGGATTGACATTCTGTCGCGCTGACCACTTTTGAGTTTGGTCTGGGCGGACGTCTGAAGACATCCGTTCAAGTTGATCGTTGATTCCCTGGCTCAGTTTTTTTTAATACAGAGAGCATGCAGCCCTCTGACCGAAAACGCTGAGCTACCATGCCGGCATCCACTCAGCTACCGGGGCAGGACATTTCTTACACCTAAATACTTTATTCACTTTTGGACTAGTTACGGGCTGTTTGATCGAGTTTTACAGTGATACAATTCAAATTTTTATGTTTGCAGTAAGTAGGCTCCCCAGATTAAGCGTAAGGAGAAGCTTATGCAACAAGCATTTCGTAGACGAAAACTATGTAGCGAATAACTACTGCAAAAATCGTGCATAGAATCTCCGCTAAGTTGGCGTTGATTGAAAGTAGATTTCACTCGTTCCTATCAGAGATATTCGTAGAACAAAATTACGAGTGAGGTATGTGCCACTACTGAGAGGAATTGTGATAGTTAACTTTCCTTTTCGATTTTTTAATTGGTGCTCAGACAAGTTTTGTTAATGTGCAGACCAAGTGTTCCATTGCAGTAATAAGGGCTGTAAATTTGTATGTTCACAGATTCAATCGATCGTGAAATTATGAGTACTTGTGCAAACAAGCCTTTACTTCCTAACTTGAATGCATACATTAAAGGTCAACTGCTATTCGATAATGATTTAGTACTACTGATAAGACACACGGAAACCCTGTAAGGAGCAAATGTCCTTTGAAGGACAATAAATCAGATATTTGATAAAGTACAAATTGCCAGTTTGTTTCCTTTGTGTAAATGAAAGAAATTTTAATATGACGAAGTAGAGGAGTATTGCTCTGTTGTAAATAAACTGATCATCTGATTGTACTTCTCATCAGTCTATAAAACTGGAAATTTAAAAATTAAAGATGCTGGAAAATTTGAAAGGTGCTAAGTGGTAGTGTAGGGAGATATTTTTCAGCCAGACACAGTACAAGACAGCACTGGTGGGAAATATCCAACAAGCAATCAGAGTGCAGTATTTTCCTGCCAGTGCCGGCTTGTAGAAAAATATTCCCAGCAATTTCTTACAGAACCATAAACAAAAAAGTTCTTAAATACACACACACACACACACACACACACAAGAACTAGTTTGCAGTGTGCCAAAAGATGGTTTGCAGTGTTTCAAAGTGCTTTACAGAGTCCCCAAAAGTATCCATAAAATATGAACTGTTGCTTCGAACATGAAATAAAATGTCGCTTTCGATAAATAGCAGTGTGGGATTATACTGCGAATACTTTGGAACATGGCGGGCTTTAGCTATTCGCTGTAAATGTCGAGCAATCCTTGCTCAGCATACATGCAAGTTAAAAATTGCCACTCTTATTCCTACTGACTCTCTCGTTATGGTGTTATGTTTTACCTGACTTGCTGGACTGGTGTCAGGTAATATTCTCATTCTGCTACAGAGAACATTATTCTCGCAGGAAGATTGGCCTCTGTTGATTTCGAGGTCAGTTTACCTTAGGCTGCTGTAGAGAACATTACTCTCGCAACAGGTCGTGCCATCATATTGTCGGCCTGTGGTGTGGTGAACCATTTCTACGACGGGCCTATTGCGTCTTTGACCTCACTTTTCGTGGAAGGTAATATTCTCATTCTGCTACAGAGAACATTATTCTCGCAGGAAGATTGGCCTCTGTTGATTTCGAGGTCAGTTTACCTTAGGCTGCTGTAGAGAACATTACTCTCGCAACAGGTCGTGCCATCATATTGTCGGCCTGTGGTGTGGTGAACCATTTCTACGACGGGCCTATTGCGTCTTTGACCTCACTTTTCGTGGAAGGCACACATACTTTGCCGGATTCTTTACGAGAAAAGAGGAATTCCAGTGTCCTCGTGCAGGAGACGAGCTGAATAGCGCCTAGAGAGGCGCGAGGAGAGTTTCGGAGCTCGGTTCTGCACCCTCTGCAGCGCTGCGATTCCTGAGCCAGCGGCCTTCAGCCGCACCACGCCGGCGGATTCCAACACTGGGCAGACCAGTCCTGGGTAGATCTTAATGCCGTGGTGCGACTGCAGCGATGACTGTGGATTTAGCAGCAGATGTTGGGCGCAAAGACGCCCCTCTGCTGATTGGTAGCAAAACTTGTTCCACTAGTGTCATCATGCACTGTGATTCGCTGCACATATTTGTCTCTAGCGCCATCTTGCATCTTTTTTGTACTTATCACCATCTGCCATCCTTAATTTTTCAATTTCTTGTGATTGCCGGGCGGGGTAGCCGCGCGGTCTTTGGGGCCTTGCTGCGTTTCGCGCGGCTCCTCCCGTCGCAGGCTCGAGTCCGCCCTCGGGCATGGGTGTGAGTGTGTTGTCCTTAGCGTAAGCAAGTTTAAGTTAGATTAAGTATTGTGTAAGTCTAGGGACCGATGGCCTCAGCAGTTTGGTCCCATAGGAACTTACCACAGATATCCCAGATTTCCAGTAATCTGTATTCTTTCTTGTTGTTGTCTTCAGTCCTGAGACAGGTTTGATGCAGCTCTCCTTGCTACTCTATCATGTGCAAGCTTCTTCATCTCCCAGTATTTACTGCAACCTACATCCTTCTCAATCTGCTCAGTCTATTCATCTCTTTGTCTCCCTCTACGATTTTTACCCTCCCCACTGCCCTCCAATGCTAAATTTGTGATCCCTTGATGCCTCAGAACATGTCCTACAAACCGATCCCTTCTTCTTGTCACGTTATGCCACCAACTCCTCTTCTCCGCAATTCTATTCAATACCTCCTCATTAGTTATGAGATCTACCCATCTAATCTTCAGCATTCTTCTGTAGCACCACATTTCGAAAGCTTCTTGGCCAAACTATTTAGCGTCCATGCATGGCTACACTCCATACAAATACTTTCAGAAACGACTTCCTGACACTTAAATCTATACTCGATGTTAACAAATTTCTCTTCTTCAGAAACGCTTTCCTTGCCATTGCCAGTCTACATTTTATATCCTCTCTACTTCGACCATCATCAGTTATTTTACTCCCTAAATAGCAAAACTCGTTTACTACTTTAAGTGTCTCATTTCCCAATCTAATCCCCTCAGCATCACCCGATTTAATTTGACTACATTCCATTATCCTCGTTTTGCTTTTGTTGATGTTCATCTTATATCCTCCTTTCAAGACACTGTCCATTCCGTACAACTGCTCTTCCAAGTCCTGTTCTGTCTCTGACACATTTACAATGTCATCGGCGAACCTCAACGTTTTTATTTCTTCTCCATGGATGTTAATTCCTACTCCGAATTTTTCTTTCGTTTCCTTTACTGCTTGCTCAATATACAGATTGAATAGCTTCGGAGACAGGCTACAACCCTGTCTCACTTCCTTCCCAACCGCTGCTTCCCTTTCATGCCCCTCTCCTCTTATAACTGGCATGTGGTTTGTGTACAAATTATAAATAGCCTTTCGTTCCCTGTATTTTATCCCTGCCACCTTTAGAATTTGAAAGAGAGTATTCCAGTCAACATTGTCAAAAGCTTTCTCTAAGTCTACAAATGCTAGAAACGTAGATTTGCCTTTCCTTAATCTATTGTCTAAGATAAGTCGTAGGGTCAGTATTGCCTCACGTGTTCCAACATTTCTGCGGAGTCCAAACTGATCTTCGCCAAGGTCGGCTTCTACCAGTTTTTCCATTCGTCTGTAAAGAATTCGCGTTAGTATTTTGCAGCTGTGACTTATCAAACTGATGGTTCGGTAATTTTCACATCTGTCAACACCTGCTTTCTTTGGGATTGGCATTATTATATTCTTCTTGAAGTCTGAGGGTATTTCGCTGTCTCATACAGATTGCTCACCAGATGGTAGAGTTTTGTCAGGACTGGCTCTCCCAAGGCCGTCAGTAGTTCCAATGGAATGTTGTCTACTCCCGGGGCCTTTTTTCGACTCAGGTCTTTCAGTGCTCTGTCAAAATCTTCACTCAGTATCATATCTCCCATTTCATCTTCATCTACATCCTCATCCATTCCCATAATATTGTCCGCAAGTACATCGCCCTTGTATAGTCCCTCTATATACTCCTTCCACCTTTCTGTTTTCCCTTCTTTGTTTAGAACTGGGTTTCCATCTGAGGACTTGATATTCATACAAGTGGCTCTCTTTTCTCCAAAGGTCTCTTTAATTTTCCTGTAGGCAGTATCTATCTTACCCCTTGTGAGATAAGGCTCTACATCCTTACATTTGTCCTCTAGACATCCCTGCTTAACCATTTTGCACTTCCTGTCGCTCTCATTTTTCAGACTTTTATATTCCTTTTTGCCTGCTTCATTTACTGCGTTTTTATACTTTCTGCTTTCATAAATTAAATTCTATATTTCTTCTGTTACCCAAGGATTTCTACTAGCCCTCGTCTTTTTACCTGCTTGATCCTCTGCTGCCTGCACTACTTCATCCCTCAGAGCTACTCATTCTTCTTCTACTGTATTTCTTTCCCCCATTCCTGTCAATTGTTCGCTTATGCTCTCCCTGAAACTCGGTACAACCTCTGGATTAGTCAGTTTATCCAGGTCCCATCTCCTTAACTTCCCACATTTTTGCAGTTTCTCTTACATTTTTTATAAATTTTTAAATTTTTCACCTTGTTCAGTTTTTAAATCTCCTGCCATCTGCCGCGTTGATGACGTCATTGCCCCTGACGTGTGGGCACCCTTGCCTCTGCATGTAAGTAGTCCAATTAGCAAGGCTAAAGTGGTCCAGACCCGGCATAGCATTCCTAATTCTATCATAATTTAGTACACACGCACTGTAAGGTATAATGGTAAGTTTAAACCATAACAGAAATATGTAATTCTGGTTGTGTAAAACTATTAAATGATACTGGTACTGTGTAGAATGACCAATACATTCTTAGAAGAAGAAAAACGGTGTTGTGAACAGACGGGAAGAAAGGAAATATCTGACTTATTTATATCGCTACACAGCTTTTCACGAATCATGTTTCATGGCGTTCATGGCTCAAATTACGATTGCAGGTTGCCTGTCAAACGGTCTTCAGGGGCAACAAGAATTTTGACATCTTGGGTTGTCGGGTGTTCTGCCGGATATCAGCAGACAACCCAAGATGTCATTAGATCGCCGGGAAAGCCTGAAGAGTTACAACAAGAATTTTATTTTCAACATTTCGTCTAATTAATGACCCAACATAAAGTTTTGAAATACTACCATAATCTGGTCATTAGGAAGTAAAATCTTATGTTACCTCATGTAAGATATATCACACAGGCCTAATACCCTCAGACATCGAAAAGAATTTGATGTTTCCGCTTCCAAAGAAAGGAATTGTTGACAAGTGTGATTATTACTCATATTACTCAACTATCAGAGTAATAAGTCATGGCTGCAAAATAGTGACAGGATTTATTTAGTGATGAGTGGAAAATCAGATATAAGCCGACCTCGGAGAAGACCAGTTTGCATTCCTGAGAAATGTACGAAAACACGACGCAATACTGATCCTACGACTACTTTTAGAAGATGGGTTGAGGAAAGGGTAAGCCACATTTATAGCAATTGAGCATTTGTAGACGTAGAGAACGCTTTCCACATTGTAGACAGAAATAAACTCGTGAAATTCTGAAGGTAGCAGGAGTAAAATACAGGGAGTGCAAGTTAGTCTACAGAATGTACAAAAATCATATGGCAGATCTAAGAGCGGAAGTTCTGGTTGAATCGGGAGTGAGACAGGTTGATAGCCTGCTCCAAACGTTATTCAATCTACACAATGAGCAAGAGTATGGAAAACCGAAGAAAATCTTGGAATCAAAGTTCAGGGAGAAGTTATAAAAACTTTGCTGCTGACATTGTCTTTCTGTCAGACGCAAAAAAGGACTACGAAGAGCAGTTGAATGTAACGACAGTGTCTCGGAAATTGGATCTAAGATGATCAGTAACAGAAGCAAAACATGGCTATTTTAATAGAGCCGAATTTTAAATCGGGCTATGCTGAGGTTCATGGCTGAAGTAGAAAGAATATAAAAATTACACAGGTAATGGAGAGAAAAGTGTACTTAAGGAGATAAATTTGCTAACATCGACTAGAGATGTAAGAGTAAGCAAGCCTTTTGTGAAGATATTTGTTTGGAATGTAGCCTTGTATGGAAATGAGACGTGAACATTAAACATTTCAGAGAAGAAAAGAATAATAGGTTTTGAAATGTGGTTCTAGAGAAGATTACTGAAGTTTAGATGCTTAGACCGTGTAACTTCTGAGGAGGTACTGAACGGAATGAGGTAGAAAAGAAACTTCTGATACACTTTGACTAAACGAAGGGGTCAGTCAATAGGACACATTTCGATACTTCAAGGAGTCATCAACTTAGTATTAGCGATAAGTGTAGGCTACAAATATTGTAGAGGGAGGCCAAGAGATGAATATAGTTAGCAGGTTTAAGACGACGTCGGTTGTTAAGAGATGAAGAGGTTTGCACGGGATGGAGTAGTATGGAGAAATGACTCAAACAAGCCTACGCGATGAGCACAACGACAACATGAACAACAACAAAAATCTTATGTTAACATTTTTAAGACAACAAGACAAGTATCACTGACAGAAAGAGTGTATATGCCTTCAATTAGTATTACCATCTGTGCACAAATAGCCAGAATGTATTAATGCAGAGTTTCGGACAGAGAACACTTAGAGACATGAAAAAAACTTTACATATTATTTCATGCTTTCAAGAATTTTTATCTCGTTGACATCCTTCACAAAATGGTGACTGGAAAAATGATTATCCCTTACTACATATTTGGTGTTCGTGCAGTAAAACCACCGCATCAGCCATGACTTTTTAATTTATGACTTCTCTACACACAGCACATGTTGCAGACAGGTTGCACATATACCACTGAATCTACCTGCAAAATATTATAGTTGTACTAAACATAATTCACGAAATACAGCGTCATAATTATTATGTGCGTGAAATATTATGTTTCGGTTAAAACAAAGAGCAAATTAGCCAGAGTATTCGCTTTCATTGCTTGATTATGAGAGCACATAGCAATTTACTACATACTTTAAACATAATTTCCAAACTTTTCTAAACTTTCCCCCACTTATATGCCTAACGTCAAATATTTAACGGTTTAATTGGTTTCTAAAGTAATCAGAAGTCTGAGCCTGTTTTGTACATGGGTGATCGATTCCTTAAAGAATAGTGGGTTAAGTGGTTTCAGTAGAAATGATTAAATGCACGGAATCCTTGGAATAATTTTCATGCAGTATTGGCGAATTCCTGCGACTAAAAAAGTCACTTCAGTGCCACCGTTCTGAAAATCTTTGCAGTGTAATAAATGGAGGGATTATGTGGCTTTTGTATTGTGAAGTACTGGATGTGATGGTTTGATTGCCATTTATAAAAAAATTGTTGCTACGCTGCAGTGTCACTCCTTAACGATGAAATTTCAGAGCAACAAATCAGAGAGACTGCAAACAGCCTTGCCGCTATGGTAACACTGGTTCTCGTCAGATCACCGAAGTTAAGTGCTGTCGGATTCGAATGGGTGACCGTCCGGTTCTGCCGAGCGATGTTGACGAATTGAGGAGCTACTTGATTGAGAAGTAGCTACTGCGGCGGCAGAACGGTATACTGACCTCGCACCCCTATAGTCTGAGGATGACACAGCGATCGGCTGGTATCGTTGGGCCTTCACGGGCCTGTTCAGTTAGAGTTTATTTTCAGTTTTAATTACACAAGCAACTATTTCATCAGTAGCCTTCCTCCACAAAATATGACGTACCTAAATAGACGCCTAGGAATTCCTAACTGGGCATTAGGAGAGGAACCCTCGTCGTGGCCTCCCCAAAATGAGGGATTGCCACATCTTATGGCATCAGCCAGCGGGCGTACTCAGCATTAGTAATGCCGTCTCCCTTCATTCTAACCTACTTGCACGAATACAGCTGCGACCTTTAACGTAAATTATTTTAACCTATTCTTTGTGATTTAGAAGGCTCTTGACTTGTTGCATAATGCAGTACATGGCATGAATTTGCTTTGTTCCACAAATTTATTTTTCACATTACGCACATCAGTTAAAGTAACAGTTTCACTTCCCTTCTCAGTGGTTCTAAAATGGCTGATGTGCTTCTTGCATCACAACGTCTTTTACGTCAATACAAGCCACGTACAAGAGACCATCTGCATTATACGCAACGTAATACGACCGTATTCCCCCGATGGCTGCTTTTTGTTAGGGATGAAATCATAATTATGGCATTGCCATTATTGTGAAATACCTTTGCTGCCCATCTATGTACTTACACAGCAGAAGCCGCTCGGACGAAGTGTTTCCCAGTACGACAGTTACCGATGTGACAAGGGCACAAGGAGATCGTTTGGAAACCAATTAGTATACAGGTCTCCAGTTTAGGCATGCGTAAACCCTGTGTAACGCAATTATCTCGAAAACGTGAAAGACCAAATGCGTTCTCGAATACCATCGAAATTCAGTTGTCAGCTGATACTTACTTATTCATTCTTAGGGAGGAAAACCTGACCATTTTAATCTCGGTAGCGCCTTCTTTATACACTGATCTCTCTTCCCGTCCACCATCCCTTTCATCAGCCGTCAGTATTTCCCAAGAGACTGTGACTGACAGGCTAGCTTTTCAGTCTGTCGGACACCTAGAACGACAACATCAGCCAATATATTCACCTTTTAGTGTAGAAGCAGCTCTGAACACACCAGAAGTGCAACGGTATAACAATTTACATCTAAAGAACATAGTGCTGCATGTGGGTGACTTACGAAGCTATACTGACCTTTCTCTCAGAATGAACTAATCAAATTACTCATCAGAGTTTATATGAGGATCTTTTCTTTAACTCACCTTGCGATCGACACGATTAGTTGATGGGGAAGAATACAAACCGAGAAGAGATGATAGAAGAAAGAACACGATGGGTTTATGGCCTACAATTTACTACCTCATCCGTCTCATATCACCAACAAGCGGTTCTAGGCGCTACAATCTGGAACCGGGCGACCGCTACAGTCGCAGGTTCGAATCCTGCCTCGGGCATGGGCGTGTGTGATGTCCTTAGGTTAGTCAGGTTTAAGTAGCTCTAAGTTCTAGGGGATTGATGACCTCAGAAGTTAAGTGCCATAGTGCTCAGAGCCATTTGAACCATTTGAACCTTATCACCACCTGAAGATCCAGTGGTCAGTGCCTAACATTTACATCTACATCTACATCTACATGATCACTCTGCAGTTCACATTTAAGTGCTTGGCAGAGGGTTCATGGAACCACAATCATACTATCTCTCTACCATTCCACTCCCGAACAGCGCGCGGGAAAAACGAACACCTAAACCTTTCTGTTCGAGCTCTGATTTCTCTTATTTTATTTTGATGATCATTCCTACCTATGTAGGTTGGGCTGAACAAAATATTTTACCATTCGGAAGAGAAAGTTGGTGACTGAAATTTCGTAAACAGATCTCGCCGCGACGAAAAACGTCTTTCCTATATGACTTCCATCCCAACTCGCGTATCATATCTGCCACACTCTCTCCCCTATTACGTCGTAATACAAAATGAGCTGCCCTTTTTTGCACCCTTTCGATGTCCTCTGTCAATCCCACCTGGTAAGGATTCCACGCCGCGCAGCAATATTCTAACAGAGGACGAACGAGTGTAGTGCAAGCTGTCTCTTTAGTGGACTTGTTGCAACTTCTAAGTGTCCTGCCAATGAAACGCAACCTTTGGCTCGCCTTCCCCACAATATTATCTATGTGGTCTTTCCAACTGAAGTTGTTCGTAATTTTAACACCCAGGTACTTAGTTGAATTCATAGCCTTGAGAATTGTACTGTTTATCGAGCAATCGAATTACAACGGATTTCTTTTGGAACTCATGTGGATCACCTCACACTTTTCGTTATTTAGCGTCAACTGCCACCTGCGACACCATACAGCAATATTTTCTAAATCGCTTTGCAACTGATACTGGTCTTCGGAGACATATAACACGACGATGTAGTTCTGTCGCTGCAACTCGACCAGCCGGAAGGATACACTTTAGAGACTCCCATACATATTAGCGTGGCTCAACCTGTAGCACAAATCACCTACTGTTTCAATGCGAATAGAATTGTGAACCAGTTTGAGCAAGTGACTGGGTAGTTTCTTACATGTGTCACCAGAGTCACCGTACTAGGGAATTATCGAGGACCCTTTTAACAACTTTTATCTTCTTATCTAATTTAGTGTCCACCTCCGCAGACGGCTCCTGTATCATTCCATGGACAGGCTTCAGGGCATAGTGCCCTATCTACAATTCGATTATTCTTTACCTTGTCGTTATTGTGGCTGCTGTTACAGTTTAAGTCAGAACGCTGATTTGGGGAAACTCTCCACGCAAGCCATTCTAGGGGAAGACGCTACATCTCAGCAAAGCTGTCGCACCCTACATCCACTTGCACATACATGAAGTTTCAAGGCTTGATTTATGTCTGCAATTCAAACATGAACATTTCCCTCCATCAGCAAATAGACTGTTTCTTCACGTCTCAATTTGTGTCCCATCTACAGATTCCCTCTTCTGTTAGTTATACCATACTCAACATTTCGTTCGAAGTAATGAAATAATACTTCATTCGTTTATCCTGTCTACACAACATATATGCAGCAATCTTCTTTAACACCATGTTTGAAAAGCTTCTGCTCTCTTTTTGGCACTAGTGTTTATCGTCCACATTTCACACCCACCGAAGGATACACTCTAAGCAAATACATTCAGAGAACATTTCCGAACACTTCAGCAAAAATTGGAGCTGCATGTTCTCGGTAAAAAGTAACATCTGTAGTTTCGGCTTGCTTTCAACCGTTCACTTGTTAACATAGTGAGGCCATGTTGGCTAGAATCACAGTTAATCATCCAGACCTGTGCTCCGGAAAATACTGAAAAGGCTTCAGCCCCTCTTCAGGAAAACCATATGTCCGTTTGTTTTCTCCAGAGATATCTCTCCACTGTGATTCCACCTACATTACGGCTATCTGTATAGTTATGGTACGAAACTCACACCACGATAGAAAGGTGCAGGCTTGTTGGCGGGGGAGGGGGGGGGGGGGGGGAAGGGGGGGGTGCGACGACGGGAGTTTATATTACTGAAGTCATTGTATAACTTGAAGATTGGTGCTGTACCATCGTTTCCTAATTAATTAATGAATAGCTAATATTCTTTAACCATTTTTCCTTAGCAGTCTGAAATACCCGGACTTCCGATTATTATACGTTCTATACTTTCCTACATGAAGTAAAAAAATTAACTCTCACACTCATTAGCATTTCGGAATTTGCAAATCACCTCTTCGTAATGTAACGGAAAAATATCACACCTACTGGGTCAATTTGTTCTATGCAAATTTCATTACACACTAAGAACATGCAAATCGTACGCCCCAGTTCACTGCGGAACTTTTGTGTGAAATGTGCGGATCACTACACATAATTACGACAGTTACTTTTTACATTAAAATATTTGATCTACATGAAGTACTTAGTGAATGATCATTTTGTATCGAATGAGGAATGTACGGCTTCTGCCATCTCATAATACTTTATGCGCTGCGGTAGCATACAAAGAAAAAAATGAGACTCAGTACTGGCTTGGAAAACTGACGGTTTACATGCGAGGCTTACGTTCAAAGAGCGGTTCCTAACGCAAAAAAAGTCAGCAAAGACCTTAGTGAGGGGCCTCTGATGAGGCTGCACCACAACCAGTCCACACTGTTACAACGCGCCCATTGTCTGAGTGTTCTGCACAGTTGTCTATAGCGAGTTACCTCGCACACGTTTAGGTTAGTTCGATAGAAGACCAACACCACAGTCATTGCTAATTTTAGTGTGGCACTTGCTGTCGTAAACAATCGGGAACAGGTTTTCGTCTTACCTAGTGAGACTATCGCTCTAATATGTATCATGTTTAGTAATGCTTATGGTGCCTACATACTGTGGCTGATTTAAAGTTGAAAGTACCTTCGATAAATCAAATCGTTATAAACATTGTCTCATACTTGACTAACCACTGAAATGCAACTGAATTAATTACACTTAAATTTGAATATAATCATATAATACACTGACAGGAAAATATCACATCACCAAGAAGGAGTTGTGAGACATAAACATTAGTTGATAAGTGTGTTCATAAATCAAAAAGATGATGTCTATTCCAATTGAAACCCAGTCGCTAATACCACTACTCTCAGGATGTAAATCAGGGTTGCTTTAAATACACACTGAAAGAGTCGTGACTATTAGCTGTCTTTGAGATTTGACGTGTTGATCTGATGTTATGAAAGACTTTCAGGCGTGAAAGACACGTTATCAACACCCCACTAAGCTTGGACGAGGTCGTGTAACAAGGCTGCAAGAAGCTGGATTTTCCTTCCGCAATATTGCAAAATGACTTAGCAGGAATTTAGCCACTATGCGCGATTGCTGGCAGTGGTGGCAACAAGAATGTACCATCGCAAGAAGACAGGGCCCCAGACGGCCACATGGCACAGCTGCGAGGGGAGGCCCTAACGTTCCAGGTATGGCTGTGGCACATCCTACGGTACCCGCAGTAGCAATCTGACTTTCAGTTGGCACCATAGTGACACAACAAATAGGTACAAATCCCTTATTTCAAGGACAGCTCCTAGGCTACCGCCATGTAGCACGCATTCCAATGTCCCTAAACCACCTCCAATTGCGGCTTCAGTAATGTCAAGCGAGAGCCTGTTGGAGCGATGGCAGACGCTGTCTCGGTGCCAGCGATGGCCTTGTGTTGGTTAGGAGAAGGTCATTTAGGGCCGGAAATCATTTTGTGTGCTAGACACACTGCATCTGTACCTTGAGTTATTGTCTGGGTTGTAATTTCGTAAGACAGCAGCAGCACCCTCTTGATCATCCCAAGCATCCTGAACGCAAATTTGTAGGTGTCTGGTTATTAGACCTGTCCAGCTCCATTCACGAACAACCTTCCAGAGGGTGTTTCCCAACAGGATAAGGCACACCCACATACTACTATTGCAACCCAGCATGCTCTACAGGCCGTCGACATGTTGCCTTGGCCTGCTCGACTACTAGATGTGTTTTGAAATGATCACATATGGGGCATGATCGGACGAGAATTCCAGCGTTATCCACAACCAGCATTAACCATCCATGTGTTGAGTGAACAAGTTCAACAGACATAGAAGTCCATCCCACTCTACATAATTATTTTTTGGTGCTGCTTTTTTCCGTCAACGGTTCTTCATCTCAATAACAAAATGTATACTGCGAGAGTGATTCTGTAGTCCGTAACTAATCTCATGCGGTAACTTTATTTACACTGTAACATACTAGTCACTAAAATGTCGCACATATTTGAACACATTAACAAATACTTCCTCCTCAGGAGGTTATTAACTTTCGTGGGTAGTAGAGGATGGCTGTGAGCAGCTGAGGAAACAGACACACCATTTGTTTATGCCATCGTGGATTCCCTAGGGAAGCACACGCAGAGAGGGGAAGATACCACATGGAACCAATGTAGATATTCACGGATTCGCTATCACTCCAATTGTAATTACATCATT
Organism: Schistocerca serialis cubense; assembly: GCF_023864345.2. Lineage (NCBI taxonomy): Eukaryota > Metazoa > Arthropoda > Insecta > Orthoptera > Acrididae > Schistocerca > Schistocerca serialis. The sequence continues at coordinate 194,975,051 of NC_064638.1, read as the reverse complement.
ACAACATATACGTACTTAGGTTGACTTTCGACTAATCGGGGTAGACTATCTCTGTTCTTGGAAGCAGCAATTGCTGTTTCGGAAATTAAGCGAGCTATTTCAGAACCAGAGACATCCGCATTCATTTTTAATACTGAAGATTTACATTACTCCTCTGAATGCGAGTTGCCTGATGTTTGAAATTTCTTCACAGTAATATTTCCATGTATCATATTTCACCTTATATTTTAGGTGGCAGAGCCCACAGTGGTACAGAACATATCTCTGTATCACTAACCTACTTACCTCATGATATACTCTCTCAGACATTCACTATAAACTATAAACAATTAACTCGAATTGAATCTGAGCTATGCAAAACTGTTAGTTATTTTTTCTTAATTAGAAGAAAAACTTGTGTTGATTAAATTTAACAACACTTTCAATTTTCCACCTGTTCTTTGTCATGTGTAGCGTACTTCTTTTCATACGTTAGAATCGTGCGTGGGTCCTAGTCTCTTCAACCTCTTCAACAAGTTTCCTCCATTCTGCACTCTCCAGCACAGTTCTCCACGACCCTTTGACTCTGAGAGTCTTCTCTCAAATCGTCTATCCACCGCTCGTTGTCTTCCTCTTTGACTTCTTCCGGCTGGTCTCCATTCAGAAACCTTTGTTGTTGCTCATCCACTATCCATCCTATGGACATGTCCTACATTTTATTATTCATACAATATGCGCTCCGTGTATGAGGCGATCCAGTTTAATGTTCGTTCTACATTCCAGAAACCACTGTTATTCCTAATTGCTCAATAGATCTTTCACAGAACCCTGCGTTCAATTATCTGGAGCTGCTGCCCATCAGTAGTCATTAGAGCCCTTGTTTCACATCTGTAGGTTACAAATACTTCTATAGCCTATAGGCCAACAATTTTTTAAACGTATGGAAGCCTCTGTTGCCTCTTATGATGCGTTTCTTATGGAATTTTTCCTGTTAATATTACATTCAAGATTGTCAAAACTTTTACACGTTTCCCAAATTCAAACTAGCTTCTATTATTTTACCCACGTTATTATTCTTCCTGGTGAAATTCACGTACTCAGTCTTCATTTCATTAATAACAAGGCGTCTAGGTAGTGTGGCCTCTTCCAGCTCTCCTTATAGTCTCTCTACTGAAACTTTCGTTTCACTAATAATTGCTGTATCATCAGAATACGCGAATATCTAGACTGATTGTGCCCATGTAATCAGATATTTTAAACCTTTGAATAGCTGCTTCAACAGTCAGATTTAAAAGCAGTACAGGGGTGGCGTCTCTTGTCTGAATCCCTTACTACTTTACACCACTTTCTTAGTTCTCTATCCACTTTCACTGCAGCCTTGAAACTACTCAATGTCGGTCGCTTAAGTGAAACATACTTATATGGAATACCAAACATTAGCAAATCAGTTAGCAAATCCTCCTTTCAAAACTATCGGAGGTGTTCTTGTAGTCTACGTAGACGTTATATACTTAATATTATAGTCCTTTTCATGTGTTTGCCTCAGCAGGAAATCTGATCTGTTGTTGTATTATTCTGAAATCCACACTGATATTCCCCCAGAATCTTTTCTGCATTTGTAACTAGTCTGTTGTAGATAATACTAGAGAGAACCTTAAAGGTTACATTGAGCAGGATAGTTCCTCGGTAATTCTAACAACATATCTTGTCTCTTTTCTTATGGATTGGATGGATTACACTCAAGGGCCCCTCTTCTGGAATTCTTTCCTGGCACAATATCAAGTTTATAAGTTTGTGGATTTGCTTATGGAGACCCTTATTTTTAACAGTTCAGCAGTTATTCCATCAGTTCCAGGAGTTTTGTGGGTTTTTAGACAGTTCACTGACTTCCATACCTACCCTAATGTTCGTTTTGGTAACTTGTATCTGCAGTATGGTAAAGTGGCTGCTCACTCCCCGTGGGATTGCACTCCAGTATTCGCTTGAAATACTCTCTCCATGTATCCAGAGCACAGTGTTTACCTGTCAGCAAATTTCCCTCTTTGTCCTTCTATTCTTGTTCTATATTCTTCACTATCTTGTCGAATTTTAAAATAAAAGTCTCAGCATTCATTTATTGGATAGTTACATCTCTATATTTCACCATATGGCTTCTCTTTATATCCTTCTATATACTCTTGTTGCATCTATACTCTTTTCACAACATTATGGGTGATCTGACCTTGAATTTCACTGCAAGCCTTTCAGTGTTGCATCCTTCTTCTTTTCCACTGTCTGCCTAAATCCACCATCATATGAGTCTTCATTTCTAAGCCTACACATCTCCCGCGATATTTCGTATTCTGGTATCAAAATGGCAATTTTTAATAGAGCTCCATTTTTTTGTGTATTTGGCCGCCACCATCTTTTGTTTGTATCCCCTGTCTCACTCTGCTCTGATATTTTTGAACAGTAGACCTACCTTTGAGTTTGTCTACATTACATTTCTTTACTCTGGTATTATTTCCTTTGGCAGCCACAGCAATTTCTGCCACTTTCTGACTCCTACTAGACAGAATTAGCTCCTCGAAAAGTGGGTACATTTCCCATATCAGACGTTCACCTCTTCAACAACAACAAATGATCTATTTGGTTTGGTTGATTTGTTCTTTGTGTTTTACAGGTCACTTTGTAGATATTTTTCGTTGGGAAACCGGCTGTTACTGCCTCTGATTCGTTCTTAGATGCGAACAGAGCAACCATTGTACAGTAATTACTAGTTTCATCATGCCTCTGCAAGTCTCTTCTTCGCTCAGTCTTGCATTACCAAGAACTATTTTAGACTCATATCTGGGTGTTGTATCCCAAAAACTCCCGTAGCTGATATCTTCATTTGATTCTTCAGCTGATGCATATACACTCCTGGAAATTGAAATAAGAACACCGTGAATTCATTGTCCCAGGAAGGGGAAACTTTATTGACACATTCCTGGGGTCAGATACATCACATGATCACACTGACAGAACCACAGGCACATAGACACAGGCAACAGAGCATGCACAATGTCGGCACTAGTACAGTGTATATCCACCTTTCGCAGCAATGCAGGCTGCTATTCTCCCATGGAGACGATCGTAGAGATGCTGGATGTAGTCCTGTGGAACGGCTTGCCATGCCTTCTCCACCTGGCGCCTCAGTTGGACCAGCGTTCGTGCTGGACGTGCAGACCGCGTGAGACGACGCTTCATCCAGTCCCAAACATGCTCAATGGGGGACAGATCCGGAGATCTTGCTGGCCAGGGTAGTTGACTTACACCTTCTAGAGCACGTTGGGTTGCACGGGATACATGCGGACGTGCATTGTCCTGTAGGAACAGCAAGTTCCCTTGCCGGTCTAGGAATGGTAGAACGATGGGTTCGATGAGGGTTTGGATGTACCGTGCACTATTCAGTATCCCCTCGACGATCACCAGTGGTGTACGGCCAGTGTAGGAGATCGCTCCCCACACCATGATGCCAGGTGTTGGCCCTGTGTGCCTCGGTCGTATGCAGTCCTGATTGTGGCGCTCACCTGCACGGCGCCAAACACGCATACGACCATCATTGGCACCAAGGCAGAAGCGACTCTCATCGCAGAAGACGACACGTCTCCATTCGTCCCTCCATTCACGCCTGTCGCGACACCACTGGAGGCGGGCTGCACGATGTTGGGGCGTGAGCGGAAGACAGCCTAACGGTGTGCGGGACCGTAGCCCAGCTTCATGGAGACGGTTGCGAATGGTCCTCGCCGATACCCCAGGAGCAACAGTGTCCCTAATTTGCTGGGAAGTGGCGGTGCGGTCCCCTACGGCACTGCGTAGGATCCTACGGTCTTGGCGTGCATCCGTGCGTCGCTGCGGTCCGGTCCCAGGTCGACGGGCACGTGCACCTTCCGCCGACCACTGGCGACAACATCGATGTACTGTGGAGACCTCACGCCCCACGTGTTGAGCAATTCGGCGGTACGTCCACCCGGCGTCCCGCATGCCCACTATACGCCCTCGCTCAAAGTCCGTCAACTGCACATACGGTTCACGTCCACGCTGTCGCGCCATGCTACCAGTGTTAAAGACTGCGATGGAGCTCCGTATGCCACGGCAAACTGGCTGACACTGACGGCGGCGGTGCACAAATGCTGCGCAGCTAGCGCCATTCGACGGCCAACACCGCGGTTCGTGGTGTGTCCGCTGTGCCGTGCGTGTGATCATTGCTTGTACAGCCCTCTCGCAGTGTCCGGAGCAAGTATGGTGGGTCTGACACACCGGTGTCAATATGTTCTTTTTTCCATTTCCAGGAGTGTACATTCTCGAAGTCCTCATTGTCACATTTTCCATTAATAAACAGACTACATATTATATCATTATGTGGAGTGAAATCAATAAATGATTTACACATAGCCTTGGAGAGTATAAACACAACTCGGAGCACGCGTATCCTGTTGCGCCGGCCTGGCGCCAACCGAAGTCGGGCGGGTTGCGTCACAAATTCGCTAGGCGCACAGCGGGCAGTGCGGCACTTTGTTTGCGAATTTTTTCAAACTGTTGCATCCTTGAGCCCCCGGTTCCCGATTTATGCTCCCCGGTTACAGAGGTCCGGGATCACACTTTATTAATAATTATAGTACAAAGTAATATCTCCTGTTACAGTTACATTATCAGCAAGTACACCAACTCCTTTCATCCATACACGTATTTTTCCATCATTACTACCTATTCTACAGGAGCGTGTATACAATTTAAAGGGCATAATACTGTAAACACAGCTAGGTCTACTTTGGGTCTTCGGATCAATGCCACAATGCCACGTCTTGTAGGCGATGACATCTCGATCGGTGAAAGATTCAAGTCCAGGAAGGGAGGCGTTCTCACAACGAAAGATGGCTAGGGTAAACCAGCCACTACCAGAATTTCCAGTAGCCACGTCCAGAGTAAAATTAACACTGCAGCCACGGAAGAATATAGGTCTCCTTAATGTAACTGCTTGGGCTGTTCCATTTCCTCCAAGTTTATTCTCGAGGCTAATAATATGTTTGTAGACAGGCATGCGGTGGCGGCGTTGACAATACACACGTCGACGAGGCACAGTGCTTCAATGCTCTTGTAGATAGAGCTCACAGCGGAGTGGATCCGCTGGCATGCACTGCTCGCTTATATAGGAGAACGCCTCCCTTCCTGGATTTGAATAATTCGCCGATCGAGATGTCTTTGCCTAATAGACGTGGCATTGTGGTATTGATCCGAAGACCCAAAGTAGACCTAGCTATGTTTACAGTAATATGCCCTTTACATTGTATACATGCTCCTCCCGGAAAACATAGGGAGAGTTTATGCTTAAAAATATCACCTTTTCCCATCCACTTGATTTCCTGAAGTACAAGTCCCATTACATACACAGGGTATCGACCCTGTGATCAAACCACAACCAGGAGGACCAGGCTTTCATTTTGTAGATAGCTCCCGTAGAGGGTTTGACGACCTACTCTCCGGAGTCCTACACACCTACCTTGCAGTGTGGAACACGCTTTGTCTGGTTCCTTCGCTGGTGCCAAGTTTGTCTGCAGGTAAGCTACCGCTAACATAGCACTCAGATTCTACATAGCACAAAAGCCACTCTGCCTGACGCATAAGGTGCTTTCGACAAGGCAGTATCCGTTGGGGAGGTCATGCATGGAGTACTTTATCAATAATAAGTAACACACCATGTACAATCCTACATTATGTTTGGGGGCTCAGTTCCTACAGTTCACAATGAAATTCTGAAACAGTGATTCACCATACATTGAGCTGTACAACTGTGGTATACAGCACGACATTTCACTTGCAAGAGATGAAATCTTGAGATGTAATATTAAGTACATTCACAATGCCAAATGCATGTTGGACTTTCTTTAGCCTTATAAAGTTACCATTAATTCTTAACTACCTGTGTATCATATCTGCAGGTGTAACAGTGGTTATACATATGGTACATTTCAAAATAAAAAAAATTAAATCCAACAATCTGTGCCTTTGAAGTGGTGACTTGTTTAACATACTTGTCTGGTTCTTCGTAATAGTTGCATGTATTGCGTTTCTCCTGTTAGGTAAACCCTTCTCATTTAAAGTTCATTGTCAAATCGTGACCATGGTGTCTCATATGTAATGTTATGGATAGTCATTCATGAATTATGTATATCAGGTTTGAAGGATTTCCGAAATTATTTCATAAGAACTATGGGGCCTTGCAGCTTTACAAAATGGCTCTGACCACTATGGGACGTAACGTCTATTGTCATCAGTCCCCTAGAACTTAGTAAACCTAACTAACCTAAGGACATCACACAACACCCAGCCATCACGAGGCAGAGAAAATCACTGACCCCGCCGGGAATCGAACCCGGAAACCCGGGCGTGGGAAGCGAGAACGCTACCGCATTGCAGCTTTACAGCTCACCATTCATTGTTCTTTCTGTAAAATTGCAGTGTCTAATTATCTGTATGATTTACGTCGTAGTTTTGATTCAAAAGCCTCTAATGAGTATTTCGTTCTTGTTATGAGCTTAAGAAGGAGCTAAATTGGCTCTTCTACCAACTATACCTAAACTGTCCACTATCGGTCACTTCGTGCCTAATTTAATACACTTTGGTTCTCAGCAAGTGATGTGGGATGATGATGTTTGGTTCGTGGGGCGCTCAACTGCGTGGTTATCAGCGCCTGTACAAAATTCCCAGCCTTTGCATAGTCCAATCACGGCACTTTCATGAATGATGATGAAATGATGAGGAAAACACAAATACGCAGTCATTTCGAGACAGGTGAAAATCCCTGACCCCGCCGGTAATCGAACTCAGGACCCCGTGCTCGGGAAGCAGGAGATGTCTTGATGTATTTCCTCTTCAGTGACTCCACAGCTGTTTACCGCATGAAACCCTTGACACCCTCACACTAATTACTAAATGTACCAATGAGTTCCTTTATCTCATCTACCTCCCAGCTCGCCTGCTCAACGTCTTGTTGCCCATCCACCTCTGGACCGCCTTTTTTCCCGCCGTCCCCGGGCTACGTTGCCGTTTGGGATCCGTGTGCAGCGTGTACTAGAGTCCCTCGGTGTGGAGTCTGTACAGCCCCAAATCCAAGGTTTTAACCGCCTGCCACCCTGATTACTAAAGAGGCCCCGAGTGATTTTAGATTTATTGCAGTACAAGAGAGATTGCACTCCTGCCACCGTTTTTAATGCAGAATTTTCTGCCATTTTATCTGAGCACCACGACTATGTAACTGTTTTTACGGATGGGTCGAAACAAGGGGATTCTGTTGGTTGCTCAGTTGTTTTTCCATATCGTGTCCTCAAGGTCCGACTGCCTCAGACTTTTACTGTCTTTGATGCAGAATTGTTTGCGATCTTGCGGGCACTGGAGCACATGAGACATTCTTCCTCTCCTAAATTTCTTGTCGGTTCCGATTCACTCAGTGCCCTTCACTCATTGCAACGTTTGTATCCGGCAGACAAAATTGTCCAGGCTATCCAGGAAGCCCTCCTCCGACTACAGCGACTGGGGAAGGTTGTAGCTTTCTGCTGGGTTCCGGGGCATGTTGGCATTGCTGGGAATGAAAGGGCAGATCTCGCAGCCAAGGAGGCGTGTCTCGCCCAACAAGTATCTCAGTGTGCTATCCCCTTGCACGCACTCACCTCGCTGTTGAGCTCACGGGTCATGCGTCGGTGGGAGGATGAGTGGCTGGAAGTGACTGACAATAAGCTCCGTATAGTCAAGCCCACAACGCGTGTGTGGTGTACTTCCTTTCAGCCCCATCGACGGGACGAGGTTCTCCTCACTCGGCTTCGAATAGGCCACAGCCCTATGACGCACGGCTTCCTGCTCCGGCGAGAGGACCCTCCAATTTGTGGTGCTTGCGGCGTCCGGGTCACTGTGCGCCACGTTTTATTGGATTGCATTTTATTTTCTGACCAGCGGGTCGCGGCTGACTTGCCAGCGGACCTGCCATCTCCTTTAGGCAACACTCGGACGAATGTGGTTAAAGTTTTAAAGTTCTGTGCCCTGTCAAATGTTTTTACAAAGATTTTAGGGAGAGGATTTTAATTTGCTCACTGTGTGACAAGCTCGCCCATATTTTATGTAAGTGGCCAGCCAATAACAATTTCCTGTGACATTCTTGTTGCTATGTTTCCCCTTTCCTTAGGTTTTACTTTCTTATGTAGCATTTTCCTTCTTTTCCTGTTTTCTTTGAGTGTGTGCTTTAGTTTTCTTAGGTCTGTCCACATTGGTTCCTTTTTAATGTGTGTCAGGGCGCTGATGACCTCGATGTTGAGCGCCCATAAGCCCCAACACACCACCACCACCACATAAACTACATCCAGCTTAAGTATTTATCAGTTGTAGATATGTGTCATCTAACTTCAATCTTCTACTCCACTATAATGAAAGCTACAAATTACTATCACTTCAGTTCAAAGACAACGTGTTAGTTACAGATTGCTATATATCTCAGCTTCTTGAAGAGCCAGGCTTACTGGCTTCCAATATATAACCAAAGTTTATTACTTAGCTCCATAAACTAATAGAATGTCTATAAAAGATTAATGCCTTTTCTCATTCTCGCTTATGACTTAAATGTCGCCTTCGTCATGGAAGACATGCACCTGAGATAAAAAGGTCACATCAGAGATATTGCATTATCGTTTCATACGAATGACAAGCCGATAATTGCAAATTATTACAAATACGCACTTAATAGTTACTGAAGTAAATGGAATAATATGGAATAAATAACCAATATATGATACAGAAACATATAAAAATAAAACCTCTTCCCTTAATTCTATAGCCAGTAAACTACTTACAAAAACATAAAAAGAAAATCGGCATTTACGAGTTACGTGAATGGTTTCACAACAGCAGTCTGGTTTGAATATTAAAGGCTGTTCTTTCTTTCATACATGGAATTTCAAATGTTATCATATACCTCTTTTATGTTTCTTTACTAGAAAAAATCATTACCTTCGCAGATTCTCTCTCTGTTCTTGTTGTGGTCTTCAGTCCAAAGATTAGTTTGATGTAGGTCTCCCTGCTATTCTGTCCTGTACGAGCCTCTTCATCTCCGAATAACTATTGCAACCTACATGCTTCTGAATCTTCTTACTGTATTCGTCTCTAGGTATCCCACTACGATTTTCACACCACACACTCGGCCCAAGTGCTAAATTGGTGATCCATTGATGTCTCTGAATGTGTCCCAACGATCGATCCCTTCTGTCGGTCAAGTTGTGCAGCAAATCGATTGTCTCCCCAGTTCTATTCAGTACTTCCTCATCAGTTACGTGATGGACCAATCTAATCTTCAGCATTCTTCTGTAGCATGACATTTCAAAAGCTTATATTCTATTTTTATGTAAACTGTTTGCCGCCAATATTTCACTTTCATAGATGGCTACTCTCTAGTCAAATGCCTTCAGAAAGGATTTCCTAACTCTTAAATCTATATTCGATATTAGCAGACTTTTGTTCTTCAGAATTGTTTTTCTTGGCATTGAAAGTCTACATTTTGTATCCTTCCTGCTTAGATCATCTTCACTTATTTTGCTTCCCAAATAACAGAACTCATTTAGACCTTAAGTATCAAATTTCCTAACCTAATTTCCTCAGCATCACCTTATGCTACATTCCATTATCGTCGTTTTGCTTTTGTTGATGTTCATCTTGTATTCTCCCTTCACTATACTGTTCATTCCGTTCAACTGCTCTTCCAAGTTCTTTGCTGTCTCTGACAGAATTATAATGTCATCGCAAACCTCAAAATTATTTCTTTTTTCAGAATTTTTAGTTTCTACTCCATTTTTTTGTTTTGTTTCCTTTATTGCTTGTTCAAAGTGCAGATTCAATAACACTGGAGATTGGGAACAACCGTGTCTCACGCCCTTCTTAACCTTTGTTTCCCTTTCATGTCCCTCGACTCTTATTACTACCGTCTGTTTTCTGTGCAAGTTGTAAGTAGTCTTTCGCCTGTTGTATTTTACCCCTGCTACCTTTACAATTTCAGTATTCCAGTCAACATTGTCAAAGTTTTCTCTAAGTCAGCAATTGCTGTACCTGTTGTTTGCCTTTCCTTAAACTGTCTTTTAAGAATAGTCGTCGGTTCAGTATTGCGTCGAGCGTTTCTGCATTTCTCCGGAATTCGAACTGATATTCCCCGAGGTCGGCTTCTACGAGCTTCTCCATTCTTCTGTAAGAAATTCGTGTTAATATCTTGCAACCATGACTTATTAAACTGATAGTTCGGTAATTTTCGCACCTGTCATGAACTGCTTTCTTTGGAACTGGGGTTACTACATTCTTCTTGTAGTCTGAGAGTATTTCGCGTGTCCTGTTGTGTCATGGCTGGCTCTTCCAAGGCTATCGGTAGTTCTGTAATCTAATCCTGGGGCCTTGTTTAGACTTAAATTTATCTTCTCGCAGTATCATATCTCCCATCTCATCTTCATCTACACTTGTGTGGACCTTTAAGCTTTCCTTTCTTTTCTTGGGACTGGTTTACCATCTGAGCTCATGATATTCATTCAACTGCTTCCCTTTTCCCCAAAGGCATCTTTAATTTTCCTGTAGGCAGTATCAATCTTTTCCCTCGTGAAATATGCTTACGTTTGTCCTCTAACCATTCCTGCTTAGCAATTTTGCACTTCCTGTCAACCTCATTTTTTAAACTTTGGTACTCCTTTTGGCTTGCTTCATTTGCTGAATTTTAAAATTTTATTGTTTTATTAATTAAATTCAGTACCTCTTGTGTTCTCCAAGTATTACTGCAACGAACTGTCTTTTTACTTATTTGATTCTCTGCTGCCTTCACTATTTCATCTCTTAAAGCTACTCTCTCGTCTTCTACTGCATTCCTTTCCCTTGTTCTAGTCAATTGTTGCCTGATGCTCCTTCTGAAGCTCTCGACAACCTTTGGTTCTTTCAACTTATGCAGGTACCATCTAATTAATTTCACATTTTTCTCAAATTTCTTCAGTTCTCTCTCTATTTTTTCCTTTGTTGGAAATTCAGTATTATTTTCAACATAAAAATTTCTTTTTTCCTACAATAAATGCTTGATACTTTCATTTACGTTCTACAGTACCTAATCCCTTTACTTTACCAGTACTACATTCTTTTGACAACGCAGTCTTCGTGTGTGTCTTATCAACCACTTTCAACTGGTCGTCATCATAAAAAAACATTTTCTCATAGCTTTGTTAAGTTTGGAGGTTTGTCCTTGCGCAAATACGATTACTATTCGCCTGAATTCAGTTCACACTTACAGGCCTGTTCATTAAGAATTTCAATTGATTTTCAGCACTAGCCCTTAGCTGATGATCATATAAGCCAGTAGGTGTCATTACATTCTCTTGATTATAAGTTCGTCGCTATAACTTTGACAACATGGGCTCATCAGATGGTTTTAGCTGCATACATCTAACAACACCAACTCTGTTATTATGTGCAGTAGTCCATTCAATATTATTCCAAATTCCTCTAGCTTCTTTACATACTGATCATGACAGTAAAATATGTGCTACATAAATGGCCTACGTGCAGTACTAAAGCATCGAATTCACACAGCCCAGTGCAGAGCCGACCCGCGCGAGAATGGAAACAGCGGGTTGCGCCATACCTCTAGGAAGAAAGAATTCAGCGTCCCCTGTCAACACTGATTTAACCAGCCGCCCACCGCAGGTCTTCCCAGTTCGATCGCCGATTTCGAGAGCATCAGTGTTGAGTATTAGGAAGACAGTACTTAGTCTTCGCTATGCGAGCAGTAACAGTGAACAGTAATTGCTTGTAGGAGGCACAAGCAGTATATCAAGGTAAATTTATTTTCTTTTTAGAGATAAAGTATCGCAATAATTTGGAAGTGTAATGTACAGATAATTTTGGGATTCGGGTCATCATCCATCGCATCTTCTCTCCTGCATTGCTTGTGTCGCCATTGACTCCCACAGTAGCCGACACAACAGCTTAATTCTTTCATGACACTATTCGTGTGGGTACTCTCTGAATGATGTTGGAAATTCTAACAATTGTTTGTAAAGTAATACAGTAAATCGGATTCCACTGTTCGATGGTAATTTTATCATAGCAAGGAATTAGGTGAAATAGCCTTTGTCCAAGCATCTGATTACACATTACGACATCGTGACTGTTGAAGGATATAACAATACATATTGAACTAGCATTGGATTACTGCAAATATGAAAACAAAACTAATATTCCCTTTCGGCAACTGCCCTAACTTTCCATTGTTAACCTTTCCCACAGTCCCTTTGCTATCACCAGGTAAAATATATTTATGTGGACTAAACATTTTACGTCCATTAATTATATACCTAATAATACTTCCCACTAGATGATTATATGCACATGTGTATGTAATATCTTGCATACTATATTATACAAAAACAACGGCTTCATATCTTAAACATAGATCTCATTTCTCCTTGGGTGAATTAATACTATTGAAAAAGCTTATAAAACTAACTAAATTAGGATATTTAGTCTACTCTGACGTAATAGCGAGTGATAAAGAATTTTAATTTGTAGCCATTGAATTGTAATTCTCTTCCTACCATTCCGTATCTGGCGAGACGTTTTGTAACCCATCTACATAGCAGATTACAGAATTAAATCTGTGTAAGAATAATGCCCATCTCATCGATCTGGGATGTAGTAGTTTGCTGTTCATTGCTAATGTCAGAGCTCTGTGGTCAGTATATACGATCGTCGTTTCTTCTGACAGTAGATAACATCTCTAAGGACCCCACACTACAGCTAACATTTCCTTTTGTATGACAATAACTGATATAATGTCAATGATTCCGTGGTTCCTTTGGTGACTTTAAAATTTGCCATCAAAATCCTAACAAGCTAGTCCATAAAATGATATATCTGTGGATATTTTGAACAGTTCGGCTATCTTCAGATGATGCAACAATAGGCATTAATTAATACCTTCTTAATTTCGTCAAGTTTGACTCTTTCCCTATCTCATCATTGTCATTTTGCCCTTTTCTTCAATAAACACACTATATCAGGGTATACTACATTTAAACAAAGCAGACATGTGCTATAAAATAAAATTGTGCCCAGAAAAGCTTACAGCTGGTTTCTATATCTTGGATAATTGTTCTTCATTATAGCTTACAATTTGGAAGGGTCCAGTCTTAATCTGTAGGCAATTACAATCTGTCCCAAAAATTTCAAATTTTTCAGTCCGAAAGTCGATTTGCATAATTATGCAATAATTCTTTTCTTAGAAAACATCTGGAAGATTTCTCTTACTACATCCACGTGTTAAGCCCACGTTTATGAAACAATCAATACATCATATGCGCATAACATTATGTTTTCTATTAATTATGGTCCTAATAATTGGCCCAAAGTTTCCAATAAAACACTCAAAGATATGTTCAACCCTAAATTACTTCAACTTCACCTAAGATAAGAGTGCTGTAATGGGCCTTGAACGTAGTCAGTATCTGCTCTACAGGAATAAGCTGATCTCTATTCATTTCAGATACTGGGTTCAGAGTACAAGCTCCCAGTAATAGATACTCTTTTCCACATAGTTTTTTCTTTACAAGTAATGGTTGTTAAACGCGCTTAAGAAACTTTCAGTAACACCCTGCTAAATCACCTTACTTATTTCTCCGCCAGATGCTTCCATCATAGCACAAAAGTATTGGCTAAGGTTTCTTAAAAAAAGTTTTCTTCACTTTCGGAATTCAGTGGCAATCCATATCCTTCTATAACATCATCTGAGCAGGTAGCATAGTGGTCAGCATACTGGACTCGCATCCAGGACGACGATGGTTGAAACCTGCCTCTGGCCACCCTGATTTCGGTTTTCTGTACTTTCCATAAGCCGCTTAAGGCCAATGCCAGGATGGTTCCTTTGAAAGGGCATGCCCACTTCCATCTCCATTATTTCCTAATCCGAGACTGTGATCGATCATCAGTGACCGCATTGTCGCTGGGGCATTGAATACTTATCTCCTCCTACAGCTCCACGATTATCAAAAAAGATCTCCATATCTTGTAGTTGTAATTTTTGTAATTGCTGTTTCTCACAACTAGTCTCCATTATCTTTTTCATCTATATTTCTCTCCAAACCTCTGATATTTGAAACTGGGCTACATTTCTCTCCGTTAAAATCTTGGTATTTGAACATACTAGCATTTGCACATATTTTTAAATTATTTACAACTGTCTTTTTCTTACAAATATATGAGTATTGCAATTAAAAGTAATCTGAACTGCGAGAACGAGAGTACGCAATCGTAACTATTTATCTTCGATAGCTAATACTGCTTGTCGTTCTCTTGACCAGTCTTACCCTAACGGTAATAATACATTTAATTTGGGAATAATGAGAAAAATATAAGTAGAATTTTTTTTCCTAAGACAAGTTAAATGGGATTTCATCTTTTACAGAATTATTCTGTTTCAAACAATTGCTCTCTGCGGCTGTTCATGCTCAAATTAAAAGAGCAACTAATACTGCTATCACCATTAATGGCAGGATAATCATACTGGTTGCTGGCCCACCTGTTTACTAGGAAAACTGTGCCATGAAAAGGGCACCGATCGAAGAAGTGAAGATTTATTGAAGACAGTGAAAAAAGAAAAAGAAAGCGAGACAGTCGACGAAGAAACAATTTAATTTTATTCTACTTGCTTTGTTCCTTTCATCTCAAAACAGAAGTGTCCATTCCAGGAGAGGGCTCGCCGCGATATAGATCCAGTTTCACAGCCTGGACGGGGATAAACTCCAGAGACGGACGGACCCGGCGTCCTGCAGCAGAATACGGCGCTTCCATCTTATCTCGTCCGCGGGAGCGGCCCTTGAGATCTGGATATGCCGCCGTCTTGCGACGTTACGGTTTTATGGCGCGGACGCCCACAGATTTACATACAGAACAGAGCAGAGCTTTGCTGGCTGGAAATTCGCTGAGCCGCGCGGGACAAACGTGTGGGCTACCTGCTGCCCGCGGTCGAGGGAGCGACTTTGTCTGCTGGCGTGGCGAGCAACACCTGCTGGAGGATTCTCCCGCTCTTATCCTACAGTGACGGAAATGAAAAATGATACTGCGTGAAGCACCTGTGCGGAATTTAGCAAACTTTGCGTAGCTGTTGAATATGAAGCATTTACTAAAAGATTAATCTTCCATTCCAGAGGGAACTGGTCACTTTAATCAACATCAGTATGAGGTGTGACCATGGGGCAGAGGAGAATTTGCACTTTTATTCGTTGCATGGGAGCAAACATTCTACGAATGCCATCTTGAGGAAAGTCTTACCGTGTCTGAAATACGTGCTGTGGCAGTTCGCAGAGATTGCTGGGTGTATGCTAGTGGAATCTCAGACGTTGTCTGTGAGTGACGAAATGATTGGGCGGAAGAGTCAACAGCAGTTTACGGCCGTTTGCTGTGGTATAGGGGAACGTGTTGAATGTCGGTTTCCTCTAAATGTAAAAGAATATAACTTAACGAACAATAATTAGGAAAACAGTCCTGTAAAGTTCGAAAGCAGTATCAGTTGTGTGCTGCTTGACATTGTTGAGACGCCCTGCTAAGACCTGCAGGACACGACAGGTAGTTTAAGTTGTGGAAAGGGGCCAAAATAAGCGACTATCAGTTAGATTCGAACATACAACCTTTTATTTCTTCAAATATTACAAGAGCGAAGAAAAAAATAAAAAAAAAACAGCTTTAGTTTTGGAACTTAATTTGCGGCAGAATATGCCGTACAATCTGATGCCTTAAGGGCAAGACCACTCTAATTTAAAAACGGCTGAAAGCCAATAACTTTAAGCTCAACCAAAATAAAAAATTTTAAAGGCAAAGCGTTATCTTAAAACAGTTCCTTAATTAGGCTGAAGGCCCAAGGAATCTAACACTTTAAGAGCAAACAAATTCAAAATCGCCTGAAGGCCCAACACATAAGACTCAATTAAATTAATTTTTAAAAAAAGCCAAAGGCCTTACGTAAAACAGTTCTTAAATTAGGCTGAAGACCCAAATCATCTGATGCATTAAGGGGCAAAACAACCTTAATTTAAAAATCGGCTAGAAGTCATACAAGTATAAACAACAAGAACAAGTCAGAAAAGGTAGTACACCCAAGGCGCTCAGAAGTTCCAGAGGTCATTCAGGAATTCAAACATTAACGCTCGCTTAGGTGAGACAGGCACCCTGCCCAACCATTGTCGATCCGACGACAACCCAACCGACAGGCAGTCAATGGACCCACTGACAAGCTAACCTCCACTTCACTCAACCAGACCACAACTGGGAGTTCAGTGGAACCGTGTAGAAGGTATTGGCGCCCACAACCAATAATACATTGTACTGTCAATCTACACACCGTGCTGGACATCGACAACACGATAAGGGAAACACACTGCCTGAATTTACGTCAATGGCCAGGGCAGGTAACCGGAACGTTAACGGCCACAAGGCAGAAGTTTCCGCTGGTGCACTTCAATTCAAAGATGTAAGTACATCTAAACTCCACTGGAGGCTGGCTAAAATTGGCCAACTGGAAAACACACGTTGTTGGTCACGGGAATATCCCAACAGCCGATAATAAACTCAAAACGACACAATGTGAACAGTCGTGACTTGCTAGTAGATTAAGTCAGAACTCAACTTTCATATCGGTGAGCCACGAACCTTGTAGCAATGGGACAGCACCACACACTCAGACACCGTGTAGAGGCCACCAGCGGGCCTCGCCAGACTACGCGCCACGGAGATTTCCTCACTGCTCCAAGCCAACTGACCAACCGCCGAGGCCCGGAAACGTTGAAAGGGCCCAATATACGTTGGCTCGATGAGAGGACCAACCGAACGACCAACCAACGGTCGTCCCGCTCCAATCTCCCCCCGTCGGAGAGTTCGTGTGTGTCGCCAGCGGTCGGCGAGCACTGGCTGTCGGCGCCTCACCAGCGCTCCGCCCCGACTTCACTGCAGCTGCGTCCCGACTGCACTGCTGGTCCGTCCCGAACTGACTGCCAGACACACGACAACCCAGAAATACTATCGGTCGCTCCAGAGATGGTATGACAGTGCTCTTATCGATATTCGCTGGTGCTGCCCTTCACTGGCAAGTAAGGCAAGAAGGCCAGTAAATGAGAAAACGGGGTGGCAGTAACGTAATAGAAGATGACAATCAATAAATGGCATGATTACGCGCAGTGCACTGCTCAATTGTCACACAGATAAACAGCCTAGGCATAGCACTGCAAAGCGATACCAAATGGACAGAGCATGTCGTGTTGTAGTCGGGAGAGCGAAGGTTCGACTTTGTTGTGTGGGGAGAATTTCGGAAAACTGAAGTTCAGCAATAAGCTGAGGTCACAAAAGACAAGGGACAGTGATATGCACATATACAGATGGCGACAGCATCGCGTGAACAATGTATAAAAGGGCAGTGAGTTGGTGGCGCTCTCATTTTTTCTCATGCGAATCGTGTGAATAGGTTTCCGACGTGATTATGGCGACACGTTAGGAATCAACAGACTTCGAAAGTGGAGATACACGTATAGGATACTCCATTTCGGAAATCGTTTGGGAATTCAATAATACAAGATCCCCAGTGTCAAGTGTGTGTCGACAGTACCAAATTTCAGATGTTACCTCTCACCACAGATAACGAAGTGGCTGATGGCCTTCACATAATTACGAGGAGCAGCGCGTTTGCACATTGTTGTCAGTGCTAACAAACTACTAATAACCGCAGAAATCAATGATGAACGTACATCGATTGTATCCATGAGGACTGTGCGGCGCAATCTGACGTTAACGTGCTGTGGTAGCAGACGATGCACGCGAGTGCCTTTCCTAAGAGCACAATATTGCCTGCAACACCTCTCCCCGTCTCGTGATCTTATCGGTAGACCACTAGACGACTGATAAGTCTTGACTTGCTCAGATAAGTTCCTACTTCGGTTGCTAAGAACTGCTGGTAAGACTCGAGAACATCGTAGACCCTACAAAGCCATAGAACCAAGCTGTCAACAAGGCACTGTGCAAGCTGATGGTGGCTGAAGCAGACTTCATAATGTTGTGGCCTGTGTTTACATGGAGTGGACTGGATTCTCTGTTCCACATGAACCCATCGTTGTTTGCAAATGGTTATGATCGGCTTCTTGGAAACAATACGCAGCCAGTCAAGGACTTCAAGTTCCGAAACAACGTTGGGATTTTTATGGATGTCATGGGTACACAAATGTTAGCCATTCATTTTGTGGTGTCACCGCCAGACACCACACTTGCTAGGTGGTAGCCTTTATATCGGCCGCAGTCCGGTAGTATACGTCGGACCCGCGTGTCGCCACTATCAGTGATTGCAGACCGAGCGCCGCCACACGGCAGGTCTAGAGAGACGTCCTAGCACTCACCCCAGTTGTACAGCCGACTTTGCTAGCGATGGTTCACTGACAAATTACGCTCTCATTTGCCGAGACGATAGTTAGCACAGCCTTCTGCTACGTCATTTGCTACGACCTAGCAAGGCGCCATTATCAATTGCTATTTATCTTGTGATGCATGTACCGTCAAGAGCTATGTTCACCACTTATGGATTAAAGTTAAGTATTCCAGCAGTTTCGTACTTTATTTACTAGACTCAACTCCTTTAACTGTTCCAGACCTCACGCCAGCCTGCGTGAGCTTAAACGCGTGCCTTTCGGCTTCACCTCATAGTGACTTGGCTGCCTTGCAAAGTCACAACACCTTTAAAGAACATTCTGGACAGTTCGAGTGAATGAATTGGCAATCTATCGAACATTTATGGCACGTAATTGTGAGGTCAGTTCACGCACACTATCCAGCACCTGTACCACCTTCTCAATTATGGACGGCTATAGACGCAGCATAGCTCAGAGTTCTGAAGAGGACCTGCAATGACACGTTAAGGCCTGGCCACGATGAGTTGCTGCACTACTCCGGAAAAAAGGAGGTCGGACATGATATTGGGAGGTAGCCCATGACTTCCGTCAGCTCAGTGTAAAGAAGACTGCGTATAGAACAGCGAACCATTCTCGAGTAGTGCTCGTGCGTATGGGATACCAACCAGGTCGGATTAAAGGACGACATCAAAGAAATTCAGAGGCTTGCTGCTACATTTTGATATCAGTAGGTTCACTCAGCATTCAACTGTTACGGAAATACTTCGAGAACGCAAACGGGATTCCGTATACAGAAGAAGATGCTCATTTCGCAGGGCACTATTGCTTAAATTTAAACAACAGGCATTTGAGGTCGACTGCAGACCTTTTCTGTTGCCGCCACTGTAAATTACATGCAAGAAACACGAAGATAAAGTTAGAGAAATTATGGCTCGTAAGATGATGTATAGATAGTCGTTTTTACCTCTCTCTGTGGAACGGTGCCGGAAATTATTAGTAGTGGTACAAGTTCTCCTCCGCCATTCACAGTTAGAAAAGTGGCTCTGGGCACTATGGGACTTAACATCTGAGGTTATCAGTCCCCTAGAACTTAGAACTAGTTGAACCTAACTAACCTAAAGACATCAAACACATCCATGCCCCAGGCAGGATTCGAACCTGCGACCGTAGCAGTCACGCGGTTCCAGACTGAAGCGCCTAGAACCGCACGGCCACACCGGACGGCTTCACAGTACGTTCGCATACAGAGTATGTATGTAGATGCAGATGTAGACTGGTCTGTCCCGTCAAAGATAAGTGCATTTATCAAGGTGCTTGTGGTGTGATCTACATTTTGGAGACATGCTCAATCCTGCTGGAATATTCGTTTTGGTATCATGGTAATGAATGGTGTGACAGCATGTTATACCACACACTGGCGATCATTCAGTCTCTCTACAACAACTTCTAAATCACCCCTGTTGTCATATCGATTACTTCACTACTCAATCATTCCATGGGAAGAAAAGCTCCGGGTAACGAGAACCGCCGCTCCTTGTGACCTTCCATCATGTTGTCTACGAAGACGCAGGTGTCGGTCTCACTGCGACAAAAAAAGGGAGACGTCGCTAAAGGCCAACGAATACCACTCAGTGCGTCTCTACTGTGCGTGCTTCTCTTGTCTGTGTCATGGTGTCAACTGTAAACAACATGTGGCAACTCGAGGTCTCTGCGCGGCATCCAGTAATCTGTCCACGAAGATTCGTGATAAGTAACTGGTAGGTGTCTCTCGCGATAGCTTTTGTTTTTGCTAATCATCGAACATAGTGCCGATAAATGCACAGCAGGCGCCGTTTACTACATTTCGGTCCATCGGTATCGGTATGCATTCCACAGAGTCTGTACCGAATACATTTTGAAACACCGCGCATAAGGAAAAGGCTTCCGGCGCTCATACCTCGCCTTATACTGGTGATAAAGAGGTAGAGTCAAGTGTTTTTGTTAGCCCTTGAGGTAGGGATCATTTTTATACCCAACAGAAGGATCGTCTTAGTGTCACTAGCCTGCACTAAGAGTCAGAGGATTAATATTACACACTCCATCCTGCTTATGCAAATAGAGTAAATCGGTTGGTTCTTTTTGCATTTAGAGTTGTCATTAGTCTGCACTAAGAATCAGAGGATGAATATTACACACTGCCTCCTTCTTAGGCAAATAGAGTAAATCAGTCGGTTCTTTTTGCATTTGGAATTATCTACGATGGGTTTGATGTGACTCACGAAGGCAACATTAGATCTTCAGTGGTTCCTTCGGAAATCCTAAAAAAAATTTTTTTTACTGTGTGTCTACCGTCACCAGCGGACCAAAACCCATCCGATGATTATAAGACGGGCATGCATAGCCTTTAAAAGAGATACAGACATTCAAATTTATCCTAACTGCACCCTCTAAATAGGCGTGTAAAATCAGGTGTGAGGGGAAAACGTAGTTTGAAAAAGGGCTTAGCTCGGAGAAATATGCTGTGAAGTGTCTGTGTTATCGTCGGGGAACCCCATGTTGCGGTACTATAGCATATACAAAATATTATTGCAAATAAAATCTGGTCTTATGTCTAAAATTAGTTTTCCGTTACTTCAGTTTCACGTAAGAAAACGATCTAAATTTTACTGACCAATACGTCTTTTCATATGATTGACATGCCCCGCTGCAGCAGGGAAAAGAACAAAATCAGCGGAAGAATGTTCCTATTGGAACAAAAGAAATATGAATATATTACTGTTTAAGAAAAAGACGCTCGCTAAAAAGTCTTATTGTGATTGTCTCAGAACCCTTAAAATTTTTGCCAAAAATTTTGGAATGTGAACATATTCAGACTTTTTCATGGCGAGAGAGAGTAAGACAGCGATAATGGTGAGGAGACGAAAAAATAATAAGTACTGAAAGATTAGGAAACTGATTGTGTTATAGAAACAGCGGCATAGAGAACATTACAGTGTTGGAGAATGAGAGGGACACAGTGGCAGTGGAACATAGTTCTGGTAGTTCTTGACAGTGTCGGAAACAGTGAAGGTGATAGTGTTGAGGGGGGGGGGGGGGGGAGTAAAGAGAAAAAGAACGTGGAAGTGGGCAGTCATGACAGCATATGACAGTGACAACGAGGAAGAGAGGTGCAGTGGCAGTGAGGAAAGCCAGCATCAGTGGGAAGGAAAGAATGATATACTAGATGTAAGAGAGAGCAAGAGGAACACAGTGACACTGAGAGAAGGCCGTAGCAATGGGACAGAACGAGGGGGCTGTGGCAGTGACGCAGGAGACAATGACAGGGAGAGACAAAGAGATAATGACAGTGGGCTGGGCTGAATGAGTGGGTGAGAAAGGACAACTGAGAGTGGTTGGGTATGAGCGACTTTATAGCGATGGACTAGTGTGTGTGTGTGTGTGTGTGAGTGAGCTATAGATAGCGGAGCTTCTGGGAATTTGAGGGGAGTAGCTTGTTAAAAAAACGCCAACATGTTCATATGCCAAAATTTTTGGGAAGTTTTTAAAGGTTCTGAGGAGGGTAGGCACTTTTTAGTCAGGGCCTTTTAAAAATTTTAAACAAATTAAACGAGCATTTTCACATCTTTTGTGTTGTGTTGGCAGAAGAGCCAACACCGTGTTACTAGAGGAGGCCAAAATGCACGCGTTTCAGCTCACGCAGGCTGGCGTGAGGAGGGAAGGACTATACTGACGTGATGCCTGGAACATGACAAGGAATCAGAATTCAGAAAGCGGACGTAGCTAGTTTGATACTTAACTTTAATCCGTTAATGATGAACGTCCCTCTTGACGGTACATGAGTCACAATATTATCTGTTCAGAAGACATAGTAACTGAATATGGCGCCTTGCTAGGTCGTAGCAAATGACGTAGCTGAAGGCTATGCTAAACTGTCGTCTCTGCAAATGAGAGCGTATGTAGACAGCGAACCATCGCTAGCAAAGTCGGCTGTACAACTGGGGCGAGTGCTAGGAAGTCTCTCTAGACCTGCCGTGTGGCGGCGCTAGGTCTGCAATCACTGATAGTGGCGACACGCAGGTCCGACGTATACTAACGAACCGCGGACGATTCAAAGGCTACCACCTAGCAAGTGTGGTGTCTGGCGATGACACCACATTTTGTGCTCCGATAGGTGCATTTGTCCTCTCCATGCCAGAATTGCAGTTCTTGGCATTCGTTTATTTATCAGAAGCAGTGGGACAGTCGAAAGACCTTCCTCTCGTTTACTCAATGTGGGGTATCCATGCCAACTGTCCGCAGTCTAGCTTCTCACCACTCTTTCTTCAGAAATTGCGGTATAGCTAACTGGCCGTGAGATCTGTAAGTATGGTGCTCCCACGTCTTTTCAAGTCTAAGATTCTACTGTCCGCAGTGTGTGAAAGATTCAATATAACGGCCCCGCAAGTCCTCTGCACATGCTACCATTCATTCTGAAAAGTACCAGCAACGGAAGACACACACAATATACATAACGAACTCACAACGTTATTCATCTGTACAGAATCGTTTTCTTTTCTGTTCTGAAAAAACTGAAAATACGCGTCTATTAAGATGCAGTTGTAATCAACATATCCCACAGGAATGTAAATACAATATGGTCAGTTGCGTTGCGTCTGGTCAAAGTGTTCTTGTGCAACACTTTTTCTTTGCTGTCATTGTTTATACCGATGACTCGATAGATACGAACGACACCGGCTATGGATTTGTCGACAAAGTCTTGGATGACTGGAGAAAACGCAAATCACTATCAGAGACGTGTACTCGTATTAAGAAGTAACACACATAGTACCAATGGTGAAATATTCCTCTAGAAACACTGTGCCGGGAAGAATGACACTTGTATGATTGCGTGGTGCCTGTTCTTTCGGACATGTCCCAAAGAGCGGACAGCATGCAGGATCTGTAGTGTGATGCATATTACGTAAAGTTAAGGGGAGGGGGAGAAAGGAAAGGAAAGGAAGTACAGAACTGCAGCCACGTGTACAGCGCTTGTCTACATCACTCACTATGCAAGCGGAAGCTGAAATACGGGGTGACAGTTCACTCGCTATGTATCACGCGGCGCTTGCTCACAGATTCACGGACATCAATCCCGTGGACCCGCCATGCCGGTAACAAAACAGACACGCAACAGGAATCCATTCCGGCTCACCTGTTTCTCACGCGTCTGCGGGCGGCCGCAGCGGGTGACGTCAGAGGATACAGCAGCCTGCCCACAGCTTCGACATAACGTAGCTGCATTAACAGCCCTGGCAAGCGAAAGCGTTGAAATGCATTTAGAATTAGAATTCCCTGAAACATCCTGGCAGATTAAAACTGTGTACCGGACCGAGAGTCGAACTCGGGACTTTTGCCTTTCGCGGGTAAGTGCTCTACCGACTGAGCTACCCGACCACGACCCACGAACCCTCCTCACAATTCTGCCAATACCTCGTCTCCTCCTTCCAAATTTCACAGATTGTCTCCTGCGAACATTGCAAGACTAGCACTTCTGCAACAAAGGATATTGCAGAGACTTGGATTAGCCAGAGCCTCGGGGATGTTTCCAGAATCAAACTTTCATTCCGGCAGGACGCTTGTCTCCGAAAGGGCAAAGATCCCAAGTTCGAGTCTCCGTCCGACACACAGTTTTAACCTACCATCATGTTTGAGATCTCTGTCATTTAGATAATTAGTTTTCAACATGTTAAGTTAATCAGAGACTAGGATTGGGTTCCCGTGGCATACAACTATCAAAGCTGAGTATAATCTAAACATTATTTAGATAAATATTTATTAATATTGTGTTGGCCATACTAGCTGTTTCATAGATAACTTCTTTGAACGGTTAAGTTGCAAACGTACAAACCAGCTACCTTCTACAGCAACGACTATTCTTTAGTAAGGGGTTTGCTTAATACTGATATTGGGCGTAAGGCTTGCTTTAGTGAATACAACACAAGGCAACGAACTTGACATATGACACCGTAAAGATCTGTAGATACCTGACAACGGTTGAAACCAACAATCGCTTATGTTAAATCGCAACTTCAAAAAAGTTGTAAGTTTCCAAAAGCTGTATCTCTCCAGATACATACACCTTAACACAACGCTGTTGGGTAATTATAGGAAACCAGCACTGGAAGAAATCAGTGTGAAAATTCTGCTGCAACCATCGTACAAGTCACTTAAGGATCCTGACGATATTACTGAAGCACCAAAAAAACTGGCATAGGCGTGCGATTCAAATAGAGAAATATGTAGGCAGAATACGGCTCCGCGGTCGGCAACGCCTACTGGGCGCATCAGCATTGGACTATCCATGACTGGAAACATGTTGCCTGGTCGGACGAGTCTAGTTTCAAATTGTACTGAGTTGATCGAAGTGTACGGGTATGGAGACAACCTCATGAATCCATGGAACCTGCATGTCAGCAGGGCACTTTTCAACCTGGTGGAGACTCAGCAATGGTGCGGAGACTGAGCAGTTGAAGTGACATGGGACTCCTGATACGTCTAGATACGAATTTGAGAGGAGAGACATACGCGAACATGTCCATTCTGAATTCCTCCGAACTTGGGCAATTCCAGCAGGACAATGCGACACTCCACACGATCAGAATAGCTACAGAGTGGCTCAAGGAACACTCTTCTGAGTTTAAACACTTCCACTCGTCACCAAACTCGCCAGATATGAACATTATTGAGCATATCTGGGATGTCTTGCGACGTGCTGTTCAGAAGAGATCTCCATCCCCTCGAACTCTTACAGATTCATGTACAGCCCTGCATGATTCGTGGTGTCAGTTCTCTCCAGCACTACTTCAGACATTCGTCGAGTCTATGCAAGGTTGCGTGTTCGCGGAGGCCATGCATGGTATTAGGCTAGTGTACCAGTTTCTTTGGCTCTTTAGTGTAACTGATTCTTCTCCATGGGCAATGAACTCTCATCCTTCAATGCAGATGCACATTTAGGTTCGATATCAAGCGGGAATCTAAAATTAGTGATCATGGAGGACGTGGACGGCGACTGTGGATAGCGGCACTAGGTGATGATGTGCGTTGGTCTAGGAGCGTGCGAAGGTAGTCGTGGAATGTGCGATAAACATTGTTTCCGGATGGCACAGTTGTTAAAGCAACTGCGTAGTAGGCAGGGAATCCCAGTTTCGGGTCCCGGTCCGGCATACATATTCACTCATCGTCCCTGATTCCGCACAAAGTCCCGATGCAGTTGATATCATTAACTCCTTCACTTTCGTCTCCTTTCTCCCCCTTCCTTCTTCCAGTTGGATAAGAACGACACTGCCTGGATGCTTAGCAGTATCACATCTTTAACTGCACCACTGTAGACATCGCTGCAGCTGCTTGCTACTTCCAGATGATGCAGCAGGAGGACAATCTGTCAAATTTGTTTCTGTTAAAGGCGACAGCAGCTCTCTGGGCAAGGAACTGGACAAGCTAGCAAAAGTCGCGATCATTACGAAAATTTCCCGTATGAAAAGTTTCAGAATTTATCTTTTGTTCTTATTTTGAAGGAATCACTGAGAGACTAATGCTGAAAGTACTGGAAAACTTCTAGTGAGTCTATCGGAATTCATATGGGAGCATGACTCAACGTCATAGCCTTTCAGCAGCATTCCAAACATACCATTCCACGCTGCTTATTCGTGACGGTGATAAGACTGAACTCAATTAATGACGAATTATGAAACATGTTTTATGCTTAAGAATTAAGACATTCTTGGAAACAGAACAGCTCCTGTATAAAAATCAACATGGATTCCGCAAACAGAGATCCTGTGAAACTCACTTCGCTCTGTTCCTCCGTGAGGTCCACAGCGCAGTGGACGACGGCGCTCAGGCTGATGCTGTGTTCCTTGATTTCAGTAAGGCATTTCGCATCGACCCGCATTGCCGTTTAATGAAATAAATTCTATATTACGGAGTATCGGAGACCTACGATTGGATTCAAGACTTTCTTGCAGATATAACTCAACACGTCGCTCTTAACGGAACTAAATTGACGGATGTAAAGGTAATATCTGGAGTACCACAGGGAAGTGTGACAGGACCGTTGCTGTTCACAGAACATATAAACGATCTAGTACAAAGCGTCGGATGCTCTTTAAGTCTATTCGCTGATGATGCAGTTGTTTATACGAAAGCAGCAACGCCAGAAGACAGTAAGAATTTGCAGAACGACCTGCAGAGAACTGATGAATGGTGCTGGCAGTTGACCCTGAACGTAAATTAATGTAATAAATAAATGTCACATATTGCGCATACGTAGGAAAACAAATCCACTACTGTACAGCTACACTGTTGATGACGAGCAGCTGGAGACAGAATCTGCCGTAAAAAATCTAGTCGTCATTATCAAGAGCAACCTTAAGTAGAATGACCATATAAAACAGATATTGGGAAAAGCAGACACAAGTCTCAGATTCGTCGGAAGAATCTTAATGAAGAAGTGGCTTATAAGGCGTTTGTTTGCCCGTTTCTTGAGTATTGTTCATCTATCTGGGATCCCTATCAGGTAGGACTAATAGAGGACGTAGAGGAGATTCAAGGAAGAGCGGTAGGTTCCGTCACTGGATCGCTTAGCTGGCGAGAGAGCGTTGCGGAGGTACTAAACAAACACCACTGGCAGACGTTACAAGAGAGACGTTGTGCATCACGGAGGAATTCAGTAGAGAAATTTCGGGACAGAACTTTTCAGGAGGAGTCAGACAATATATTACTTCCCTCAACATATATCTCGCGAATTGACGACGAGGAGAAATTAAGAGGCAATACAGAGGCCTACCGATAATCATTCTTCCCACGCACTATTTGCGAGTGTTGGAGGAGGGATCAGATAGTGGTACCGAATGTACCCTCCGTCACACACCATTAGGTGGCCTCGGTGTATGATATAGATGAATGACAGCAGTGCCAGTAGGTCAACCATGTCCTGAAAACCGATTTAGAAAGTTTCCAAAATCAGCCTTATATTAGGAATCTAGCAATATTCTACATATGGCAACGTATCGCGATCGCGAAAACAAGATTAGTTTAGTTGGCGCACGCACAGAGGCGTTTCATCAATCATTCGTCCCCCGCTCATTATGTGAATGGAATTGAATGTGTGTGTGTATATGTGTGTGTGTGTGTGTGTGTGTGTGTGTGTATGTGTGTTTGTGTGTGTGTGTGTAGGCGCTCGCACAGGTGCGCTTGTATGAATATCAGTAGGAACGGATGAAGTTAAAATGTTAAAACACCACAAAACAAGTATTAACGAAAAAGATAGATTGGACTTCAAAGTCCATCAACAGCGAGGTCATTAATGACGGAGCACAAGCTGAAATTAGGTAGATGTGGCAATGGATATCAGCCGTGGCTGTATCAAGGGATGGATAATACAAGTTGCCTTAAGTGATGTATGGAAGTCAAGGTTAACCAGATAGTGGATGATCGGACGGGCATTTAAACCGTCATCCTCCCGAATACAAGTACAATGTGGTAGCCTCTATATCATCGGCACATCTCAGAATCTCTCGCTTATTTCCATGAATTGTTACTCCTATGTTTACATCTTCTCTCACCCTGTCTATTGTCTTCTGTATGTATAGATTACCATGAGAAAACATTGAATAATCAACGGAAGGAAAACGTTCTCCTAGTCTGGGCGTGGAATGTCAAAAGCTTAAACGTAGCAGAAAAACTAGAAAATCTGAAGGAAATGCAAAGGCTTAATTCGGATATAGAAGGGGTCAGTAAAGTGAAGTGGAAAGAAGACAAGGATTTCTAGTCAGATGAGTATAGGGTAGCATCAACAGCAGCAGAAAATGGTATAACGGGAGTAGGATTCGTTATGAATAGGAAGGTAGGATAGAGAGTGTGTTACTGTGAACAGTTCAGTGATAGCGTTGTTCGTATCAGAATTTACAGCAAACGAACACCGACAATGGTAGTT
This sequence comes from Schistocerca serialis cubense, assembly GCF_023864345.2. NCBI lineage: Eukaryota > Metazoa > Arthropoda > Insecta > Orthoptera > Acrididae > Schistocerca > Schistocerca serialis. The sequence goes on along the minus strand of NC_064638.1, from coordinate 194,946,659 downwards.
CAGATATACATGCCGATGTCGCAAGATGAAAATGAAGAGCTAGAGAAAGTGTATGAGGATACTGATAGGGTAATACAGTATGTAAAGGGATTTGAAAATCCCTGGAGACTGGAATGCAGTCGTAGGGGACAGAGTAAAAGAAATGATTACAGAAGAATATGGCCTAGGGACAAGGAATTCTGTAACAAGTTTCAGCTAGTAATAGCGAATACCCTGTTCAAGAATCAGAAGAGGAGGAAGTATACTTGGAAAAGGCTGGGTGACATGGGAAGGTTTCAGTTAGATTAATGGCTCTGAGCACTATGGGACTTAACAGCTGTGGTCATCAGTCTCCTAGAACTTAGAACTACTTAAACCTAACTAACCTAAGGACATCACACACATCCATGCCCGAGTCAGGATTCGAACCTGCGACCGTAGCTGTCGCGCGGTTCCGGACTGTGCGCCTAGAACCGCGAGACCGCCGCGGCCGGCCCATTTAGATTACATCATGGTCAGACAGAGATTCCGATATCAGATATCGTATTGTAAAGCGTGCCCAGGAGCAGACATAGACTCAGATCTCAATATAGTAGTGATGAAGAGTGAAGTTTAAGAAATTAGTCAGGAGGAATCAATACGCAAAGATATGGGATACGGAAGTACTAAGGAATGACGAGGCACCGATGAAATTTTCTATGGCTATAGATACAGCAATGAGGGATAGCTCAGTGACAGTACAGTTGAAGAGGAATGGACATCTCTGAAAGGGGCCATCACAGAAGTTGGGAACGAAAACATAGCTACAAAGAAGGCTACTGCGAAGAAACCTTGGGTAACAGATGAAATACTTCAATTGGTAGATGAAGGGAGCAAGTACAAAAATGTTCTGGGAAACTCAGGAATAGAGAAATACGAGACACTGAGGAATGAAATAGGTAGGAATTGCAGGGACGTTAAGACGAAATGGATGCATGATAAATGTGAAGACATTGAAAAAGAAATGATTCTCGGAAGTACAGAGTTCAGCATACAGGAATGTCAAAACAACCTTCGATGAAATTAAAAGCAAGGATGATAGCATTAAGAGTGCAAGGGGGATTTCAATGTTAAATGAAGACGAGAGAGAAGACAGGTAAAAAGAATACATTGAAAGCTTCTATGATGGGGAAGATTTGTCTGATGTGATAGAAGAACAAACAGGAGACGACTTAGAGGAGATAGGGGATCCAGTATTAGAATTTATAAGAGCTTTGGAGGACTTAGGATCAAATAAGGCAGAATTTCGAAAGTCATTGGGGGAAACATGACTATTCACGTTGGTGTGTAGAATGTATGAGTCTGGCGATATACCGTCTGACTTTCGGAAAAGCATCATCCACACAATTCCGAATACGGCGAGAACTGACATGTGAGAGAATTAGCGCACAAACAGCTTTACAGCTCATGCATCCAAGTTGCCTACAAGAATAATATACAGAAATGGAAAAGAAAATTGGGGATGCACTAGATGTCGATCAGTTTTGCTTTAGAAAAGGTAAAGGCTCCAGAGAGACAATTCTGTTGTTGTGATTAATAATGGAAGAAAGACAAAAGGAAAATCAAAACACGTTCATAGGATTTGTCGACCTGGAAAAAGCGTTCGACAATGGAAAATGGTGCTAGATGTAGAAAGGTAGGGGTAAGCTATAGGGAGGGACTGGTCATATACAACATGTACAACAGCCAAGAGGGAATAATATGAGTGGACGACGAAGAACGAAGTGGTCGTATTAATAAGGGTGTAAGACTAGGATGTAACCTTTCGCCCCTACACTTCAATCTGAATGTCGACGAAGCAGTGATGCAAATAAAAGAAAGGTTCAGGAGTGGAGCCGAAACTCAAGGTGAAAGGATATGAATGATACGATTCGTTGATGACATTGCTATCCTGAGTGAAAGTGAAGAAGAATTACATGATCTACTGAACGAAATGAACAGTCTAATGAGTACAGAGTGCGGATTGAGAGTAAATCGAAGAAAGACGAAGGTAATGAGAACTAGTAGAAATGATAACAGCGAGAAACTTAACATCAGGATTGATGGTCACGAAGTAGATGAAGTTAAGGATTCTGCTGTCTAGGCAGTAAAATAACGAATGACGGACGGAGGAAGAAAGACATCAAAAGCAGACTAGCAATAGCAAAAAGAGCGTTCTTGGCAAAGGGAAGCCTACTAATATCAAGTATCGGCCTTAATTTGAGGAATAAATTTCTGAGAATGTTCATGTGGAGTACAGTATTGTACGGTAGTGAAACATGGACTGTGGGAAAACCGGAACGGAAGAGAATCGAAGAATTTGAGACGTGGTGTTACAGACGAATTTAGAAAATTTGGTGGACTGATGAGGTAAGGAATGAGGAGGTTCTGCACAGAATCATAGGAAAGGAAAAGTGGTTGGTTGGTTGGTTTGGGGAAGGAGACCAGACAGCGTGGTCATCGGTCTCATCGGATTAGGGAAGGAAGTCGGCCGTGCCCTTTCAGAAGAACCATCCCGGCATTTGCCTGGAGTGATTTAGGGAAATCACAGAAAACCTAAATCAGGATGGCCGGACGCGGGATTGAACCGTCGTCCTCCCGAATGCGAGTCCAGTGTCTAACCACTGCGCCACCTCGCTCGGTAAGGAAAAGTGGAAAACACTGATAAGGAGAAGGGACAGGATGATAGGACATCTGTTAAGACATGAGGGAATGTCTTCCGTGGTACTAGGTAGAGATGTAGAGGGCAAAAAGTGTAGGCGAAGACAGAGACTGAAATAAATCCAGCAAATAATTGATGATGAAAGTTGCAAGTGCTATTCTGAGACGAAGAGGTTAGCACAGGAGAGGAATTCGTGGCGGGCCACATGAAAAGAGTCAGAAGACCGAAAAAGTGTTGATTAAACAGGTATGGGGATGGGATAAGTAGCAACATTGCTGTGCCCCGTTTCGAGTGCTAGCTGATTCTTCAGTACAAAAGCATTCGGAAACACGACAGTTCAAACCCATGTCTGGTCATCCTGAATTAGGTTTACCGTGATTTCCCTAAATCGTTACCGGCAAACGCTAGTGTGATTCCTTTGACAGGGCACGGCCGACTCCTTTCCCCATCCTTCCTTAGTACGATGGGACCGATGACGTCGCTGTTTGGTCCCCTCCCCCAAGTCAACCAGTCAACCAAGTCAATCAGCCGCCATTACCGCAGCGATCTACTCCGATTGCACGTATGTAGGTGTTGTGTATAAGTCCTGTCTCTCTAAGACTGATTAGTGACTGGAGAAGAATACTGAATAACACATTCGAGTTGATGTTATCAAATAGTTTCTAATCAACTACAGATGGTATGAAAGTACTCTTGCTCTTCTTCAGGTGTTTCTTTGTTACTTAACCCAGTACCGATATCGTTTCTCTTGTCCCAAAACCTGTTCTACAACCGGGCTGGTGTTCGAATAATTGCCTCTCTGTTTGTTTTTCCAATATTCTGTGAAGAATTTTACTATTTCCGACACACGGCATACAGAGCTCAATGTTTTGTGTTGTTCACACGTTCTTGCATCTGGTTTTTAGCTAATTATACTATTATGCAATTAACAAAGTCTTGTGGTAACTCTCCAGACCTGTAAATATCACATAAAGTGCCATCTTCGCTTTATTACCCATTTATTTTAAGTAGTTCATGTACGCCATTAGCTTTAGGAGCCTCTCTTTCTCGACGGCCCTGCAGAGCTTTCTCATACTCTTTTTTTTATGGTTGTTGTTGTTGTTGTGGTCTTCAGTCCCGACACTAGTTTGATGCAGCTCTCCATGCTACTCTATCCTGTGCAAGCTTCTTCATCTCCCTGTACCTACTGCAACCTACATCCTTCTGAATCTACTTAGTGTATTCATCTCTTGATCTCCCTCTACGATTTTTACCCTCCACGCTGCCCTCCAATACTAAATTGGTGTTCCCTTGATGCCTCAGAACATGTCCTACCAACCTATCCCTTCTTCTAGTCAAGTTGTGCCACAACTTCTCTTCTCCCCAATCCTATTCAGTACTTCCTCATTAGTTATGTGATCTACCCATCTAATCTTCAGCATTCTTCTGTAGCACCACATTTCAAAAGCTTCTATTCTCTTCTTGTCCAAACTATTTATCGTCCATGTTTCACTTCCATACATGGCTACACTCCATACAAATACTTTCAGAAACGACTTCCTGACACTTAATCTATACTCGATGTTAACAAATTTCTCTTCTTCAGAAACGCTCTCCTTGCCATTGCCAGTCTACATTTTGTATCCTCTCTACTTCGACCATCATCAGTTATTTTGCTCCCCAATTAGCAAAACTCCTTTACTACTTTAAGTGTCTCATTTCCTAATCTAATTCCCTCAGCATAACCCGACTTAATTCGACTACATTCCATTATCCTCGTTTTGCTTTTGTTGATGTTCGTCTTATATCCTCCTTTCAAGACACTATCCATTCCGTTCAACTGCTCTTCCAAGTCCTTTGCTGTCTCTGACAAAATTATAATGTCATCGGCGAACCTCAAAGTTTTTATTTCTTCACCATGGCTTTTAATACCTACTCCGAATATTTCTTTTGTTTCCTTCACTGCTTGCTCAATATACAGATTGAATAACATCGAGGAGAGGCAGAAACCCTGTCTCACTCCCCTCCCAACCACAGCTTACCTCTCATGCCCCTCAACTCTTATAACTGTCAAAAGCTGTCTCTAAGTCTACAAATGCTAGAAACGTAGGTTTGCATTCCTTAATCTAGTTTCTAAGATAAGTCGTAGGGTCAGTATTGCCTCATGTGTTCCAACGGAATCCAAACTGATCTTCCCCGATGTCGGCTTCTATTAGTTTTTCCAATGGTCTGTAAAGAATTCGCGTTAGTATTTTGCAGCCGTGACTTATTAAACTGATAGTTCGGTAATTTTCACATCTGTCAACACCAGCTTTCTTTGGGATTCGAGTTATTTTATTCTTCTTGAAGTCTGAGAGTATATCACCTGTTTCATACATCTTGCTCACCAGATGGTAGAGATTTGTCAGGACTGGCTTTTCCAAGGCCGTCAGTAGTTCTAATGGAATGTTGTCTACTCCAGGGGCCTTGTTTCGTCTCAGGTCTTTCAGTGATCTGTCAAACTCTTCACGCAGTATCATATCTCCCATTTCATCTTCATCTGCATCCTGTTCCATTCCCATAATATTGTCCTCAAGTATATCGCTCTTGTATAGACCCGTCTATATACGCCTTCCACCTTTCTGCTTTCCCTTCTTTGCTTAGAACTGGGTTTCCATCTGAGCTCTTGATGTTCATGCAAGTGGTTCTCTTATCTCCAAGGGTCTCTTTAATTTTCCTGTAGGCAGTATCTATCTTACCCCTAGTGATACTCGCTTCTACATCCTTACATTTGTCCTCTAGCCATCCCTGCTTAGCAATTTTACACTTCCTGTCGATCTCAATTTTGAGACGTTTGTATTCCTTTTTGCCTGCTTCACTTACTGCATTTTTATATTTTCTCCTTTCGTCAATATAATTCAATATATCTTCTATTACCCAATGTTTTCTATTAGCCCTCGTCTTTTTACCTTCTTGATTCTCTGCTGCCTTCACTACTTCATCCCTCAGAGCTACCCATTCTTCTTCTGTTGTATTTCTTTCCCCCATTCCTGTCAATTGTTCCCTTATGCTCTCCCTGTAACTCTGTACAACCTCTGGTTTAGTCAGTGTATCCAGGTCCCATCTCCTTAAATTCCCACCTTTTTGCAGGTTCTTCAGTTTTAATCTACAGATCATAACTAATAGATTGTGGTCAGAGTCCCCATCTGCTCCTGGAAATGTCTTACACTTTAAAACCTGGTTCCTAAATCTCTGTCTTACCATTATATAATCTATCTGATACCTTTTAGTATCTGGAGGATTCTTCCATGTATACAACCTTCTTTTATGATTCTTGAACCATGTGTTAGCTATGATTAACTTATTCTCTGTGCAAAATTCTACCAGGTGGCTTCCTCTTTCATTTCTTAGCCCCAATCCATATTCACCTACTTCATTTCATTCTCTACCTTTTCCTACTACCGAATTCCAGTCACCCATGACTGTTAAATTTTCGTCGCCCTTCACTATCTAAATAATTTCTTTTATTTCATCATACATTTCTTCAATTTCTTCGTCATTTGCAGAGCTAGTTGGCATATAAACTTGTATTATTGTAGTAAGCGTGGGCTTCGTATCTATCTTTGCCACAATAATGCCTTCACTATGTTGTTTGTAGTAGTTTACCAACATTCCTATTCTCCTATTCATTATTAAACCCACTCCTGCATTACCCCTATTTGATTTGGTGTTTATAACCCTGTAGTCACCTGACCAGAAGTCTTGTTCCTCCTACCACCGAACTTCACTAATTCCCACTACATCTAACTTTAACCTATCGATTTCCCTTTTTAAATTCTCTAACCTACCTGCCCGATTAAGGGATCTGACATTACACGCTCCGATCCGTAGAACGCCAGTTTTCTTTCTCCTGATAACGGCATCCTCTTGAATAATCGCCGCCCGGAGAAACGAATGAGGGACTATTTTACTTCCGGAATATTTTACCCAAGAGGACGCCATCATCATTTAACCATACAGTAAAGGTGCATACCCTCTGGAAATATTACGGCCGTAGTTACCCCTTGCTTTCAGCCGTTCGCAGTACCAGAACAGCAAGGCCGTTTTGGTTAGTGTCACAAGGCCAGATCAGTCAATCACGCAGACTGTTACCCTTGCAACTACTGAAAAGGCTGCTGCCCCTCTTCAGGAACGACACGTTTGTGTGGCCTCTCAACAGATACCCCTCCGTTGTGGTAGCACCTACGGTACGGCTATCTGTATCGCTGAGGCACACAAGCCTCCCCACCAACGGCAAGGTCCGTGGTTCATCGTTTTTTTTTTATGGTATGAGTCCCTATACCATCCCGCTCTACTTCTTCTTCTTTTCGATAGTCAGATTGCTTTTGCCTCCTTTGTATAACTGTCCTAGTTATTTCATTCATCGTTTGACTATAATTTCTTCATAATATATTAACATTCTATCTTTCTCCTTAACGTTTATTGTTTTTGGCTTTCTTTTGTCGAAGAATTTCTTTTCATATCTGTATCACATGTCGGCTTCTCCCGCTTTCATATTATTGTCTATGCGTACACAAATTTCTTTTAAATGCTTTTGTTGTTTTGTCCTCTTATGAATCCAGTTCCTTAACCTACTCTGTCTCTGCATTCCTTCTTCATCCTTCGAGTTTTGATACTATCGCCTTTCCTTTACTAAATTCACGATTTCGTGACTTATCCATTCTTTCATATTCTCCTGTTTCTTTTTCGCCGCTTCTGCTGAGCTTAAAACTTATTTCTGTAGCTTAATCCATTTCTGTTCCACCCACCTGTGTTCTATGGTGTCCTCATTGACACTGTTTGATTGTGCAATTTACTTATTTTACGTAGACTCACCTTGGAGCTTAGATGCTTCCCACTATTTTCTGTCCTCTTTAATGTGTTGAACTTTGGTTCCCAGCGCACAGTAACGAGATTACGGTCGCTGTTGACCTCACCTGTGGGGATGCTTCTCCTGTGCTTCACCTGATTCTTGAATCTTTCTCCTACCGGTAGGCAGCCTGTTTCTGCCCTTCGTATGTGTCCTTGGACTTTCCACGTATATCTCCTCCTTGGATGCCGCGTGACGAGGGCCTCCCGTCTGGTAGACTGTTCGTCTGATGCTAGTCTTTCCAGTAGACGCCACTTCGGCGACCTGCTTGTCGATGGGGATGAAATGATGGTAAGAACAACACAACACCCAGTCCCTGAGCGGAGAAAATCTCCAACCCAGCCGAGAATCTAGCCCAGGCCGTTAGATATGACATTTTGTTCCGCTGAACACTCAGCTGCCAGGGTGGAATCCTCCTTGGATGATGTTGCTGTATAGTATTCGTTACTATTAACTTACGTCGTATGCAGACCTCTACAAAGCTCTCTCATTTCTTTGTCTCATATACAGGGTGTCCCATGTAATGTCTCTTGCAGCGGTCTCTCCGCGATATTTTCAGAAATTTTATAAATTATATAACTCAGTACATATCTTGAAATATCTCTTCTTATCTTACCGATTATCAATGCAAAGTAGTTTCAAGCCCAATTATTCCTTGGAGCGTTCATTTACTCCATGGAATAGCTTCTCTGCTATCTATGCTTTCTCTTATAAAAAGAATAGGGGACTTCTTGCCGATTAGTCGTGAAAGAAGGATGTATATGTATGTATTGTTGAGCTAGTCGCCATCTTGATGAGATTCTGTATGAGAAGGAATTTAATACATTAACTAAACAAAAGTAAGTGTGTTCGCGTATTATTTAACTGATTATTATTGACAGTGTCTGCTTACTACGCTGTGTTGCACGGGATCAGTGGGGAACGTCTGATTTACACTGGACGAACCTGCCGTTTTGTATGCTCAAGATATCCAGTTACTTCAAATAAATAGGCTAACACGGTCTTACCAGCAGATCTCCGGTCTTCCCCATGTGATCACCGAAAGTTAATAATTATTACAAATGTTTTCAGGAGATCGACTGACAATTTTCGTCGCACCGAGACTTCGAAATGGCTTCACTGCCTTATGGAATTTAAGTTAAGCTCAATTTAATCAGGAGAGAACAGTATTGAACTGTGTGAATGTGATAAGCCGGCCTTGTGAATGAAAATTCCCTTAACATACGCATGTTTTTACTATCCTGATCAGTGAAGCTAAATCAGGCAGGTGTGAGAGAGGTTTTAAAATTTTAGATCCCACACAAAATATATTAAACCCAGCTATCTTGTCCACTCAAAATATCTCTGGAAAAATAACAGCTATTGGAAAACGACTTTCACCGGTATCATTTAGGGCTGGGGCCCATGAATGTACGTATTTGGAAACATTCTAAAACGAAAGCAAATGAGCTTTTTAACACAAACTTATGTTTTTTTAAATGGACCTCCTGTATTTTTTCTTCAGCAATCCATAGCATGACAAAGCATATACACAATGGCGTTGATTGCATCGCAATATTCCCATTACATTCCGAGATATTGAGACGCAAAGTTGACGCTTGGAACACCCGACATGCACTGCTAGCGCACGTCCTGAGGCTCAGGCGTGAACCCCATGCTGCCTGTAATCGCGATGTGATTGACATGTGTAATGACACTTCCATACTTATCAAGAGGTCCGAAACGAATAATACGTTCTGCTGCCATCAACTCTCATAAGCACATAATGGTTTCCCTCTTGCACGTTTTACGTATCTACGTACACAATATGAACCAGTACCGATCGGTGTACACCCGTCAAGTTGTCTTATTTATTCTGCACACCCAAAATAAGGTTTATCTAATGCGTTATATGACCAATTGTGCCTGTCGCGCAGAGCCTGGCTCTACCTAGTAAAGTGTCCAACGTAGTTCCCACTACTGCCACAGTTACCACTTCGCCTTGTTTATGATTTGCGAACCATGCAAACTCCTGCACTCCACCATCCTCCGAGCATCCCATTTGTTGTTGCTTTGGCGTGCAGTACACCGCTTGCCAGTGTAGTCGTGCATCAGAGTAATCTAGTGACGGCACGGAGGTAGTACACATTGTGAATAAACGTTGTGTTGTGGAACTTATACTGTACAGTATAATGTACACACATGAAGATATGGTAGAAATGCTGCTGATCTATGGAGAATGTACGTTGACGGGAAATACGTTATGAGATTGCTTGTTTGTTGATAGTACTGTTAGCGAACATTATGATTATTAAGTTAATATGTCTGTTTTCTACCCTACTCTACATACCTGTACTGTACACTGTTGTAGGTGGACGAAATGCTGTTCAGGCAGAACAACTGTACAGAAGACGATTCCCTGACAAGCCATCGCCTTCGCGCCAGATGTTTGGTCGTCTCACATCTCGTCTGCGTGAAACGGGAAGCTTAAATCCAAGACCTCGACATCGCCCTAGAACACGCACGGATGAACGTGCTGAAGTTGCTGTGCTCGCTACCATAGCTGTGAATCCTCAAATCAGCACACGACAAATTGAACGTGAAGTTGGTGTGTCGAAATCAAGTGCACAGCGTATTCTTAAACGTCATAAATTTCATCCTTACCATGTTCAATTTACACCAGGATCTTCATGGAAGTGACTTCCGCAATAGGGTAACATTTTGTCGGTGGGCTCAGCAAAAACTTCTGACTAATCCAAATTTTTTTGCAGATATTCTCTTTACCGACGAGGCATCATTCTCCAACAAAGGAATTGTCAATATGAGGAATATGCATTATTGGTCCGCAGACAATCCAAAATGGCTCCGTCAGGTAGAGCATCAACGTCCGTGGAAAGTTAATATTTGGTGTGGGATTATTGGAGATACCATTATCGGACCTTTCTTTATAAATGGCATCCAAAATGGCAGGCAATACTCCAGATTTATACGACACAATCTTCCTGTTCTCTTGGACACCGTACCTGTGAACCGGAGAATGGTCATGTGGTGTCAGCATGACGGATGCCCAGCACATAACGCCTTACGAGCACGACGACTTCTGAACCGTAAGTTCCCTGGTAGGTGGATTGGACGAGGTGGCCCAGTTAGGTGGTCTGCCCGATCTCCGGACCTTACACCGCTGGATTATTTTCTTTGGGGAGCAGTGAAGGATGCTGTTTACCAACATGAACCAACAACACCAGAGGACATGAAGCAACGCATTATTGATGCTTGTACAACCATCAAAGAGGAAACAGTAGCACGAAGTAGGGCATCCTTCATGCGCAGAGTGACCCTATGTATGCAAGCCAATGGGCATCACTTTGAGCATGAGATGTGAACGCTATTTTTAGCATGTAGTGCTGGTATCACAGTGGAAGTTTCTACATAGGGCCATTTTACCCAGTGATGTTAAGAAACATTTGTTTGCAACAATTTGTCATTTAACGCATTAGATAAACATTACATTCATAATTATGTGATAATAAAACTAATTGGTTAAACATATTTCCATTCATCTTCTATGCCCTACCTGAGCTTCCCAAATCAAAACTTTTTTCCTAAACAACGGTAAAACTTTTAGTCCACTTGCTCGTTTCACTAAAACCATCAACATGAATTTTACTATTACGAGTGAATGATTAACTGTCACTTGCGCTAGATCTACAGTAAAGTAAAGTTTTAACGTTGAACGGCATTACCTTTTTAGTAACGGATTAACGATAAGCAAAGTTAACTTTGTGACTAACGTTGCGGTACACACATATGTTACAGAACCGCATCAGCCATAGCCTATGGGATAAATACCTGCTGGAATGTACGACGTTAATCCAGGATGGCAGCAGACCGTATTATTCGTTTCGGACCTATTGATAAGTGTGGAAGTGTGATTACGCATATCAATCAACTCACGATTACGGGCAGCATTGGGTTCACGCCTGAGCCTCAGGACGTGCGCTAGCAGCGCATGTCGGGTGTTTCAAGCGTCAACTTTGCGTCTCCATATCTCGGGATGTAATGGGAATATTGCGATGCAATCAACGCCATTGTGTATGTGCTTTGTCATGCTATGAATTGCTGAAGAAAAAATATAGGAGGTCCATTTAAAAAAACATAAGTTTGTGTTAAAAACCAAACATGGTTTCGTTTTAGAATGTTTCCAAATATGTACATTCATGGGCCCCAGCCCTACATTGATACCGGTGTAAGTCGTTTTGCAATAGCTGTTATTGTTCCAGAGATATTTTGGGTGGACAAGATAGCTGGGACACCCTGTATAGCAACTGTTATACCTTTGATTCCTTCTCCTATCAATGTATTCCAGTCTCCTAGTAAAATGACGTTCTCCTCTCTCTTTACTTTCTCTATCAGTTCACTTAGCTCCTCACAACATTTTTCCACTATTTATTTTTCCTCCTCTGTTACTAGCATATACACTTGAACACAGCAACCTTTGGTTTAGTTTCAATTTGTACTACATTCAGTCATTCTTCTGTATTGCATGAATCCCTTGACTCTGTTTCCCACTTTCGTGTGTAACATTATGTTCACTCCACTATATCGTGGTCTGTTGCCTGCTGTACCAGAATGGATTACTCGATATTTTTCACACCAGAGGTCTCCAGTTTCTGAGCACCTCACGTCTGCCGTACTCAATACACTTAAATTTAATCTTTCCTTCTGAGTTATCAAGTTCTGTAATTTTTCGGTCTCCATTAAGGTTCTAACATCCCAGGTACCAGTTCTTGTATCGTCGTCGTATTTGGCTGCTGTATCTTCTCGAACTACCCCTCTCCAGGTGTCCGAATGGGAAACAGCTTTACCTCCTGATAATTTAACTGAAGAAGGATCAATCGTCATGAACCGCTGATGCTTGGGATATCCAGCTGGATCTTTAATGGCGTGGTTTCTGCTGTCTGTTTCATCCAATGCCGTTGGGCTTGTAGTGGCTCCTCCGCCTTTAGAGACAGTTTGCCATCCCAAGGACAAGTTAGTGACCTGTACGTGTACCCGCTGATTTGCCCTCCGAAGGGACCGTTAGCACTTAGTAGAGGAAAGAGTGACCATTTACTTGGCCTGTGGACACTGTTTACTGTCATACCTGGGCATCAATGATTCTCTGAGTGTATCTTTATTCGTCTGTAGATTGTTTCCCTGTCCACTCAGTCTCGTCTCATTTATTGTTAAATCATCCATTTTACTTATGGCAATCCATTTTCAACGCTATTTTGTAATTAGGTCTTTTGATTTCTGCCATTCTGTGTTTCTTACCCCCTAGAGGGTAGTATTTCAAGATCAGCACCAAAACGGAGGTTATTTAGATATGACCTATTCAGAAGTTTTCCTAATATAACTATTCTGATACTTCCAATATAACTACTAACGAAAATTACGGTAATATGGTATCTATTTGTCGGATTCGGAAGTGATAAAGTGTAAAGAGAGCTGGAAGCGTTGATGCATCTATTCACCAGTACAGTAGTAGGAGTTTGAACACTATATCGTTTCTGATGGTCTGTAGGAGCTATTTTCTTGAAACTGAGATTGAGGCTATCTCACGATTTATGAATACCAGAGAATATGGTAATTCTTGACCATTGCTCCTCCATTTGGTATCTTCGATCACGACTTGCAAATGGTCGATTGTGCTAAGACCCTTTCTAAACATGGTTTGTTCCTCTCACTCACTACAATCTATTATTTTCTGTGCTGTCAGTATTAATTTTAGGGAATGTCTTGCACGTTACCAGTTGGATGTTAATATGTACGTAGTTCGTTATGTCCTATCACTTTTCGTGTGAAGCAACATCATCAAGACAAATATTACTGCCATGCAAATAAAAATTTTCAAGCTCTGCAGCTGAAGTGTAGAGGGAAGATGGAGGAAGAATTCCTGCAAATAGTGGTGCCCTCCTAATACAACTCTGATGATTTGTGAAGTAATTATACAAATGTAGAAGAGGAGCTGAATATGTGTGCAGTGACGTGAGCCGGACCTCATTAGGGTTATGAATGGGCTGTCAGAAAAGACTGAGGGACGAATCCACTACGAGACGATATACATTACTCACGAGGATTTTAGCGAAATGATCACACACCATCGACACCTGACACAGTTATGATTTATGGTTTGACGACACATATGAATCTCAACAGTTAAGTGAAAGAAAATTACTGTCACAGTACCAAGCATGAACAACACTAATGCATCCTGGGACAGGTCCACATGTCACAGAGGACTGCAGATCCAACTATTTACATGCCGGTCAATGATTTGTATACACACGAAGTTACAGTGACGTCCGACAATCTATTGCAGGTGTTTCACTTCTGTTGTCAGGCAGTGTAGTTATTATAAGCTATCGCTCCTTCATCAGCTGCTCTAAGCATTGCTAAAAATTAGTGATGCATATAAACACGAAACTGTATTATTTGTAGCTATAGCACAAAAGAGCGTATTGACTATTAGGTATTCAGGCAATACCGAAGCTACCGATAAGTATCTGAATACTAACGTATCGTATTTCTTCAAAACACAGGGTGACCCAAAAGTACGTTACCTTTTGAAAGTTCAATACGGAGTAATGTAGGTAGAGGGGTAAAAATTGACACACAGGCTTGAACTGACATGCAGTTGTACTGAAACCAAAGAGGTGCAGAAAATGACCAACAGATGGTGCTTTGTATGATACAAAAGCAACAGTTAGCATAAAAGCTGATTTTTAACAAAGCGGATGTTCTCTGCAACAAATACCCAACATGTCGGCGGTCATTCAACAATTCCTGCAGTCAAGTGACTACCTTCTGAATAGCACTGTATAGCGCATCAGTAAATATAGTAAGAAACTGCCATTGGATGTTGGCGTTTGTCTTCCCTGATGATGTCGGACGATCGCGGTAAACTTGCGACTTTAGAGAACCCACAACTAACAGTAAGTGTGTGGTCTGGGAATTTGAGAGGCCAAGCTTGACGGACGTGACGTCACAGCACGCGATCGTCACCAAACGACGTGCGCTAGAGATCTTTCACACGTGTGACAATATCGGGTAGAGCTACGTTTTGCATAAAAATCCGCCTTCAAGCTGGTGATTGTCAGCAGGGATAGGGATGATGTAACCCCCACACTCACTGCAGCTCCTTTTATACACGATTATCATGCGGCATCACTGACGTGTTTCTGCCCACTGCCATCTGTTTGTCATCTTTTGCACTCGTTTTTAGTTTCAATAAAACTTCAGGTCATTTCACGCATGTGTGTAAATTTTGACCTCTCTACCTGCATTATCCCGTGAATTAGTGCATTTTCAAATGTTAACGACTTTCAGGTCAACCTGTACTTATCACGGACCTGTAATTGAGTACACACCAATCAAAACCTGTGGGTGTACTTCCTTAAAATCACCACTCAGATGGTAATAAACTTATAAATATCTTTCCTCCTTAATTTCCTTCACAGTCTGTTCATTTCATCAACTGTGGTGAAGCATATGCTATGCAGAAAACTCATATAACCAGATTTTGCTCTTGGAGAAGGTCGAATTCTCCCCAGAATGGTTTTCATACGACTTGGGAAATTACGTATGCGTGTTTGAAACCTGGCGATGCTACCGGTGGAAAATTACAGTGTACCTAACAATTATTTGTGCACACCTAACCCGTTGCTAGGAGCTGTCCAAACTGAATACTTAAACATTTTCATTGTGGAATGAAGTTTCCGTTGACACGTAAGTCATATTCTCATAAATCGAAAGCGTAAATGCCTTAAAATAATCTAAAATGAGCGCGACGGAAGTTAAAAAATTGCGTTACACGTTGTTGTGGCAGGTAAAGTATCATTTAGTGAACATCTCACTATTCTTTAAAATAACAGAGGTACATGAAACCATTTCCGGTACAATCTCTCAGTCTCATGTAAAAAAAAAGGTATGAATATATTTCCGATTAATGGCACTATCGGCCACCATAAATATTGCTTTATTTTACAGATCGAATTTGGTCACTGTGTGACCACCTTCTGTGTTAAAAAAAACACACACAAGAACCATCAGACATGAGGTTCTTAGCAAAAGTGAGGCCCTGTTGTAACCAACAACAAAAAACACTGAAGCAGAAAAATATACAGGGTGAGTCTGGAGGAAAGGTACATGCTGTGAGGAGTGATAGTATTAGTGATTTTGAACGAAAAACTTCATATAGACGTGTGCCCTATTCCGAACGGTTTCCGAAATAGCACACATCTAATATCACTTTTGTACGTTTTTCTTGAATAACTAGAAAACCGCACCCTGCAGCGAAAACGTGTCGCAGTACAAAATTACACTATTTTAAATGTCCTACAAAAAAGGTTCTATTCATTTATTTCTCAAGAACTTATGGTTTATGCGAAGAGAGCGCGAGAATGTTGAAAAACTCGCTCGACGCGTATGCCCTGTAGCTTACGTAGTTTTTGTAGGCCAATTTGAGGTAGTTTCTCGACTTGATAGACAAGTGTCCCGTATCAAACTGTTCGTCTCAACTTGCTACCTCAATATGCTACCTCAAATCGGACTACAAAAACTACGAAAGCTACTACGCATGCGCGGCGAGCGAGTTTTTCAACGTCCATATGAAGTTTATTTGGTCAGAATCGCTAATACTATCATCTCTCAAAGCATGTACCTTTCCTACTGACTCACTCTGTATACAAATATGCAGGTTCTCGTACGTACCCAATTATTCGAGCCCTGTAGGCCCATGTCATAATAGCATAACATTTTTTATGAGGTTTAACATGTGCTGTAATGGTTACCTCAAACACATATATTTGCTTTAATTGCACACAATAATACTTACATTTACAGACGAGCCTATCACGCAACCTTAGCAGTTAACCTTAGCAGCTGCCGATCTATAGCACAGTCAGCCTGTAGCTTGCACAGCCAACTAGCTAAGCTTAGGAGCGTAAAAACAGGCATCATATTACTGTCTATTTTCCAAAGCTTACAAAACGCAGACATAAAACACAACACACACTATCAATAGAAAAACCGAAGCTTACATTAAAAAATAGCCTTTAAAATCACACGATGAATCTCTACAATCAGAAATCATAGCTAAAATTTAAAAGGTCGGGTACAAGAATAATAAAACAAATGCAATAAATTTACGGCCTCTGATGCAAGGTGCAAGATAAAATTATATAGGAATGCACGTGAAGTAAAAGTACAAAGTAATTTCTTAGAAACCAAATATTGAAAAGCTAACATCAGAAACAGACTATTTACATTTCCAAAAACATCGATTAAATATAAAAAACGTTAATCCTTTACAACGTTACGCCATCTTATGTTATACTCTAAGACTTGCTCAACTTAGTGGTAGACATTATCAGCGTATATTCTTAAAAGGCATTAACAAAAAGTAATAAAAATACAATAATATCCCATATGATGTATCAGACGTATAATATTTCTATTTTTCATATGAGGAGCTGACAGTATATGTCAATGACGACCAAGTGGGCAACCGTGGCAACTTCAATGAAGAAATAGGAAAATGCCAAATGTACATGGCAAAAAGGGCTCAGAAATAAAACTGATATCGAATATTTTTAAGATATAACTATTAGCTTTTACGTTAGGTATATTACTATAAAATTTTGGCATATACTTTAATCAAAAGGCGTATTTTTTTTATATGCCTGTACTGCGTTTTTAAAGTTTTGTTATGACTTCTGACAGTAAAAAATTATCATGTGATATTAAAGGTTATTTTTTGTTCAAGCTTTAGTTTTTCCATTGTCGATATTTGTTATATATGATGTCTGCGTGTTATGCGATTTGGAATATCGAGGGCATTATGATGCTTGTTTCTTCTATACTGAGCTTAGCTAGTTGGTTATGTAATCTACACAATCACTGTACATTGGATCGGCAACTGCTAACGTTACAAGATAGGCTCTTATGTATATTTAAAAGTTGTTTCTGGAGTAAAAGTTAAAATATCTATTGGAAACAATCATTACAGCACACGTTGCATCTCATAGAAAATGTTGCACTATTATGATATGGGCTTACAAGGTTCGAATAATTTGGTACGTAGAAGAATCTGTATATTTGTACATAATTTTCGGTTTCCGTGTTTTTTGATGTTGGTTACTGTGGTGTCAATGCCAGACACCACATTTGCTAGGTGGTAGCCTTTAAATCGGCCGCGGTCCATTAGTATACGTCGGACCCGCGTGTCGTCACTGTCAGTGATTGCAGACCAAGCGCCGCCACACGGCAGGTCTAGAGAGACTTACTAGCACTCGCCCCAGTTGTACAGCCGACTTTGCTAGGAAAGGTTCACTGACAAATACGCTCTCATTTGCCGAGACGATAGTTAGCACAGCCTTCAGCTACGTCATTTGCTACGATCTAGCAAGGCGCCATTATCAATAGATATATAACTTGTGATGCCTGTACCGTCAGACCGATGTACACCACGTATGGATTAAAGTTAAGTATTCCAAAAACTACCTTCTTTTCTTTATAGGATAATTACTTTACCTAGTTCCAGGCCTCACGCCAATCTGCGTGAGATTAAAAGCGTGCATTTCGGCCTCCTCTAGCAACACGGTGTTGGCTCTTCTGCCAACACTTCAGTTACAATTGGGTCACATTTTTATTAAGATAATCATGTCTGAAGGGTCTTACGTATTTTTAAGACTGAAGATGGTCACACAGTGACAGATATCGATATGAAAAATGAAGGATTTCAATATTTACGACCGATGGTGCCATTTATCCAAAATATATTGACAATAATACTGTCACTGTGCACACGGTTCCAAGTGTGTTTAGACAATAAAAAACGGTCGGAATGTCCTCCAACTCGTGAAATTCCTCGAAGATAGAGATCCACTCTTTGATCGCGGTTCCATTCGAGAATCACCTTGTGGACGTTCTCACTATCGGAAAATCCGAGACTGTTGCGAATCAGTTTCTCGATTGACTGGGAATTGGCGTCATCGACCGATTCCGATGGGCTTCTCTTCCGAATAGCATCAAGCATGCCTGTGTCGCCTCGGACAATTTGCTGGCACCATTTCACTACATCTGCATGTGGCATTGCATTTGGTCCAGATAACGCCGGGATTCCATGGTGTGTCTGTGTACCATTTAGACGTTTTGCCTGCAAGAATCGCACTGTTTTGCGAAATTGAACTTTGTAGTACGTTTCCAGTTGCAGCTCTACTTCAGTCCCAAACAGTTATGAACTTGTTACCCGTATCGTAGCAGAAATGTGACTGCAGGAAACCCGTAAAATGTTCTGTCTTCTGTCAGTGCGCTATTCATATTATGCAGTGGAATAGCGTTAAATCACATGTATAACTTACTTTCTGCAGTTCTCTCGAGTGATTAGAGAGTTTTCTTGGGGCCCGGCGAGTCAAGTAATATATCTCACACCCATTTTACATTTTTAACTTTAGCCTTGATCTTAGCAGACTACACTGCGTTGTAACTCCCCCCTCCCCCCCCCCCCCTATAACGTAACACTGAAGACGCACAAAGTGACTCACATGCATGATAGTGTATCAGGGAGTTAGATGCAAGGGGGTTCGCTTGCAACTGCAAATGGTTACCCAATATTTGCAAATCAAATAGCGTTTTTTGCATATAAAGGGTTGCTGGATTCCATCGTGTTGTAATAAGATTCATGTAGTCCTTATGGGCACGTTTATCGCGTAGGTGGCACTAGGAACCTCATTAGATGTCACAGGCTTTACGACATAAAAAAACATTGCAGTTCGCTTCTTACAAATTTGTCGCCCTTGCTTTGTAAAACAGTCGGACACCTTGGTAAACACCGACAGAATATGCGTGGGAGTAACGTCTGGAATTACGAGTATAAATCAAAAAGTTAATCTCAAATTTAGAACAAACCCTTTTGTTGGAAAACGACACTTGAAACAGCACTTGAAATGCTTGCCATTGCCTTCACGGAAGCAACTGTATGCCATCGGGTTTACTCAGTCCTGCACGACTTCCCCAACATCAGTATCCGAGAAAACGCGGGATATACGTAGGTAGTCCTTCGCAAGACCAAAAAGGTAAAATTCGCTTTGATCTAGGTCAGGACTATACGGTGGATGCTTCGGCAGCTAACATCTAATCGTCTTAAAGCACTGGATGATTTTCGTAGGTATGTGATGCAAATGTATTCTGAAGCCTGTTCACACTTTGGAAAGACTCTTTTCGTTTTGTTTTTCAGTTTCAGATCTCACTGTAGCTCAGAGAAGCAGTCATTATTCACCATTTGAACCTTAGCAGTGTACCTGACTGAGAAGCGGACATTTTAATGTAACACTGACAACATAAACTTTCCTGCATAAGATCAGCTTTTGAAGTTTTGTGCTGTAGGGGAGGACTCCTGTTCCTAATAAGGCGAGTACACCGTTTGTTTATTACATACTTTTTACGAGCTTCAAACAGTAGCGACTTATTTACACATACCTGTGAAGTTACTAGTTTATTTTTGTAATTTCTTGCGTGTTTGAGTGCTTACTATGAACAATCTTTTATGTTAATAGCAGAGTAGCGTAGCGTATCGCCCTCGTCATCGACCCTTGAATCGACCCCTGTATCATACAGGCTTCTGTTTGTTTTGGTTAAAACAGCTCAGCGTCTGTTAGACCGTCAGTCAGAGAGCACCGCAAGTTCCTGCTGCTAATAAGGCGTGTACACCGTCCGTTTATTACATATTTTTACGAGCTTTAAACACGAGCAACTTCAGTAGTGGATTGGAGCTGTGTGTGCTGTGAACAGATGCTTGCTGAGATGTTGACCCTTCGCCCACAGCTCCAGGCAGTGTTGGCTTCCATCACACAGCTAGAGGCTTCTCTCAAGGGGCATCTCTGTGTGTGGTCGGATGCGGGGTTCCTAGGCACGTCGAGTACGTCCCACATGTACCCCGATCGTTCGACTGCTTTGGAGGCCCCGGGTACTGCCTTCAATGAGATTGACCCCTCATCCGTGGTCGAGTCGGAGATCATTCCAAAGTCTGGCAGGCAGCAGAGGGGCAGATCTTAGGGCCCGGTTCGTTTGACGAACAGATTTCGGGCGTTATCTGTGGCTGAGGAAGTCTCTGAACCACACACAGTCATCCACCCTGTTCCAGAGGAAGCTTTTCCGCCTGCAAGGTCTGGGCTTTCACAGAGGATAGGTTTTCTGGTAGCTGGGAGCTCCAATGTTAGGGGCGTAATGGGGCCCCTTAGGAACATGGGTGACAAGGAGGGAAGGAAACCAGTGTGCACTACTTGTGCATACGGGGATAGTCATTGCGGATATGGAAAGGGTGCTTCCGGATTCCATGAAGAGTACAGGTTGCAGCCAGCTGCAGTTGGTGGCCCACGTCAGTACAAATGACGCGTGCCGCTTTCGATCAGAGGAGATTCTCTCTGGTTTCGGGCAGCTAGCGGAAATGGTGAAGACTGCCTGTCTTGCTTACGAGATTAAGGAGGAGCTCACCATCTGCAGCATTGTTGACAGAACCGACGGTTGTCCTCTGGTGTAGAGCCGATTAGTGTCTGTATCAGAGGCTCTGGCGGTTCTTTGACCTTGTAGGGTGCCGATTCTTTACTTGTGTCATCGAATGGTGGGTTTCCAGGTCTGGCTTAATAGGTCAGGAGTCCAGTACGCACAGTTAGCGGCTACACGGGCAGCGGGGACTTGTGTGGAAGGGAGTGGGCCGTTTTTTATTTTAGAGAGTCTCAGAAAACCACAGAAGGGGCGTGAGTGTTAAAGGGACAGTTAAAACACAGTACATTAGTTGTAGAAACGATCGGTATTGTTGTCGTGAACTGCCGTATCTTGACAATCGGGCTAAACTATTAATTGGATCGTTTCACCGACCCCTGACTTGGAAGATATAGTTGCTGAACAGTTAAAAAAAAAAAAAAACGTGAGTCTCACTTCAAATAAGTACGCCACTCATAGAACTATAGTCTGTGGTGACTTCAATGTACCCTCGATGTGCTGGAAAAATTATACGTTTAGATCCAGAGGCAGGCATGAAACGTCATCCGAAATTTTACTAAAGGCTTCCTCAGAAAATTATTTTGAACAATTACTTCATGATCCCATTCGATGAGTATATAGTTGCGAAAGTATACTTGACGTCTCGGACTTACAGGGAATATCATGACGAATACAGGGATTAGCGACCAGAAAGCAGTGGCTGCTGGGCTGAATACCGTAACACCCAAAATCATCACAGTCTCCACTCCTTCCGACCTGATCACTTAAGCGTAGAAACGATATGGAATAATTTCAAAGAGATAGTGCCGAAAGCAATTGAGAGATATATACCATATAAATTAATGAGTGATGGTACTGATACCCCTCATGGTACACAAAACGGGTCAGATCACTGTTGCAGAAGCAACGAAAAAAGCATGCCATATTTAAAAGAAAACAAAATCCCCACGATTGGCAAATTATTCCCGAAGTTCGAAATATAGCGAGTACTTCAATGCGAGATGCTTTTAATAATTTCCAGAACGAAACTCTGTCTCGGAGTCTGGCATAAAACCCAAAGAGATTCTGGTCATACATAAAGCACACCAGTAGCAAGACGCAATCAATACCTTCACTGCGCAATAGCAACGGCGAAGTCACTGATGACAGTGCCACTAAAGCAGAGTTATTGAACATGGTTTTCCGAAACTCTATCACCAAAGAACACGAGGTAAATATTCCTGAATTCCAATCAACAACAATTATCAAGATGAGAAATATAGAAGTAGATATTCTCGGTGTAGCAAAGCAGCTTAAATCACTTAATAAAGACAGTGTCTCCGGTCCAGGTTGTATACCAGTCAGGTTCCTATCAGAGGATGCCGATAAAATAGCTCTATATTAAGCAATTATATACAAGCGCTCACTCGCAGAAAGTTCCGTACCTAAATACTGAAAAATACTGGAAAGTCACACCAATACCCGAAAAGGGAAATAGGAGTAATCCACTGAATTACAGGTCCATATCATTAACATCGATTTGCAGTAGGGTTTTGGACACATACTGTGGTCGAATATTATGAATTACCCGGAAGATGGTTCAAATGACTCTGAGCACTATTGCACTTAACACCGCAGGTCATTAGTCCCCTAGAACTTACAACTACTTAAACCTTGCTAACCTAAGGACATCACACACATGTATACCCGGGGCAGGATTCGAACCTGCGACTGTAGCAGTCGCGTGGTTTCGGATGGAAGAGCGATTGGCCATCGCGGCCGGCTATCCGGAAGAAAACGATTTATTAAAAAAAATCAGCACGGATTCAGAAAAGATCGTTCTTGTTAAACACAACAACCTCTTCATACTCATGAAGTAGTGAGTGCTATCGAAAGGGGATGATAAATTGTTTCCATATTTTTAGATTTCCCAAAGGCTGTCGACACCGTTCCTCACAAGCGTCTTCTAACCAAACTGCGTGCCTATAAAATATCGCCTCAGTTGTGCGACTGGATTCGTTGTTTCCTGTCAGGAAGGTCACAGTTCGTAGTAATAGACGGAAGTGTTGTAGGCCTTCTATTATTCCTGGTCTATATTAACGACATAAGAGACAATCTGAGCACCCTTATTAGATTGTTTGCAGATGATGCTGTCATTTACCGTTTTGTAAAGTCATCAGATGACCAAAACGAACTGCAAAATGATTTAGATAAGATATCTGTATGGCGCGAAAAGTGGCAATTGACCATGAATCAAGAAAAGTATGAAGTTATTCACATGGGTACTAAAGAATTTCCACTAAATTTCTATTATGAGGTAAGACACACAAATCTTAAGGCTGTAAATTCAAGTAAATACTTTGGAATTACAATTACAAGTAACATAAATTGGAACGATCACATAGATAATGTTGTGGGTAAAAAATTGTTCAAATGGCTCTTAGCTCTATGGGACTTAACATCTGAGGTCATCAGTCCCCTAGACTTGGAACTACTTAAACCTAACTAACCTAAGGATATCACACACATCCATGCCCGAGGCAGGATTCGAACCTGCGACCGTAGCAGCCGCGTGGTCCCGGACTGTTGTGGGTAGAGCAAAACCAAAGATTGCGATGCATTGGCAGAACACTTAAATGGTGCAACAGGTCAACTAAAGAGACTGCTTGCACCACGCCTATCTGCCATATTCGAGAGCATTGCCGTCTGGTGTGGGATCCGCAACGGGTGGGACTGACGGATGACATCGAAAATAGGGGAGATATGTCCCGCAGACACGATACGTGAATTGGAGAGGCAATCATTAAAACAAAGGCGTTTTGCGTTGCGACGCGATCTTCTCACGAAATTTCCATTACGAGTTTTCTCCTCCGATTGCGAAAACCTTCTGTTGACACCCAACTACATAGGGAGAAATGATGATCACGATAATATAAGATAGTTCTCGCACAGAAAACCTAAAAGCGTTTTTCCCACCCGCCGTCCGAAATTGGAACGGTAGAGAGACAGCTTCAAGATGTTTCATTGAACCCTTGTGTATAGCAGAGTAATCACGTAGATGTAGATGGAGCACGTGACACACTAAGGTGACAAAAGTCATGGGTAAGATCCTAAAACTGTGCAGCACCTCCTTTCTCCTGGCGTGTTGCAGCAACACCAGAAGGCGTGGACTCAACAAGTCTCTAGAAGTCCCCTGCAGAAATAATGAGCCATGCTTCTTCTACAGCCGTGCGCAATTGCGGAAGTGTTGCTGGTGGAGCATTTTGTGCACGAACTACCCTCCCGATTATGTCCCATAAATTTACGGTGGGACTCATCTTGAGGAAACCAAACCGTTCGCTCGCAGTGTCCGGAATGTTCTTCAAACCAGTCGAGGACAATTGTGGCCCGGTGACACGGCGTATTGCGTCCACTAAAATTCAAATACTGTTTGGGAACATTAAGTTCATGAATGGTTGCAAATGGTTAATGATCGGTTCAGCTGGACCAGAGGACCCAGACCATTCCATGTAAATACAGCCCAATCCCTTATGGCCAGCCGCTGTGGCCGAGCAGTTCTAGGGGCTTCAATCCGGTTCACATTGCTCTAAGCACTATGGGACTTAACATATGAATTCATCAGTCCCCTAGACTTAGAACTACTTAAAGCTAACTAACGTAAGGACATCACACACACCCATACCCGAGGCAGGATTCGAACCTGCGACCGTAGCGGTCTTGCGGTTCCAGACTGTGGCGCCTAGAAACGCTCGGCCACTCTGGCAGGCTGCCTCAGACATGGATGTGTGTGATGTCCTTAGGTTAGTTAGGTTGAAGTAGTTCTAAGTGTAGGGGACTGATGACCTCAGATGTTAAGTCCCATAGTGCTTAGAGCCATTTGAACCTCACCCTTATGGCCCCACCACCAGCAGCTTGTCTTGTTGAAAACTTGTCCCCTTCGCTTGGGGGTTTCACGTCTCACGAACACCCTACCATCAACTCTTACCACCTGAAGTCAGGAACCATTTGACAAGGACAGTCGTCTAGGTTCAAATCGATACCTTCACCAGCTCAGGGGAGGCGCTGAATGAGATGTAGTACTATTAGTAAAGGCACTCTTGTCGGTTGTCCATTGACGCCAAATTTCGCCGCACTCTCCTAACAGAAAAGTTCGTCGTACGTCCCACACTGATGTCTGCGGATTTTTCACGCAGTGTTGCTTGCGTACTAGTGCTGACAACTACACGCAGATGCCGCTGCTCTCGGTCGTTAAGTGAAGGCCGTCGGCCACTGCGTTGTCCGTGGTGACAGATAATACTAGAAATTTGGTATTGTCGGCACACTCGTGGCACTGTGGATCTCGGAATATTCTTTTCCCTAACGATATTCGAAATGTAATGTCCCGTGCGTCTAGCTCCAACTACCTTTTTGCTTTCAAAGTGTGTTTATTCCCGTCTTGTGGCCACAATCACGTCGGACACCATTTCACATTAATTACCTGAGTACAAATAATACCTCCGCCAATGCACTTGACTTTTGTGACTTCATTGTATGTAACATACGTTCATAAGCCGCTTAGTCTTGGACGCTATAGTGATGGATCCGTGTTTCACCAGTGGTTACTCCACAGCACATGAAGTCTTCTCCTTCCCCTTCAAATTGCTTAAATGTGATTTCGACATTTCTAGCTGTTATTTGTTGACCCTTTTTGGCATTTGACGTGGCACCCAACAACGCACATGCGTTGAGGCAGTTTAGTCAGTTATTTTGCTACGACGATCGTCACGAAACATTTGATCAGCTGTTTCGGAATTCCTGTCAGTTTTCGTAGTAGATGGCTCTTCGCTAAAAACACATTCATCGTTCACTAAGACAGGTATTACCACTTGGCTTTAGTCCCTTCAGAATACCGATAACGAATCACACTGCCTATTTATTCATTTGCGCATACGGGCAACGGTGCACGCCTAATGAAATGCTTTGAAACCTTCACAGGGTATGCAAATGCAGACACTTTCAATGTGCGGAAACTGGGTTAAGCGGCGTATCGGTTACCGAATTCTCCAACTCGGCAGCCTCAGACACACAACTAAGGCTGCTTTGACACGGAAGGCCGCGCTCCAGTGAACCTCCTCCGCTTTCGTTCGGTGCAAAGAAGCGAAGTTTCGCACACTACTCAGCTGTCATTTGGTAGCTGAACAGATGCCTGTCAGAGTGCCCACGTAGAACAATTTAGTTTCAGAAGCTACCCGTACAGGATCTAGCTGTGGCTGAAGCAAGTGTTGTCAGTATGTAGAAACACAAAATACGGAAAGGAAAGGATTAGTCACAAATAGAAGCTCTGTATACTGCCGCTGACGGATCAGTCAGACTGACTGACCGACAGACCTCTAATTCTTTGCAATAGTGCGTCCTTCGGATGTGATATGGGGTGTGGGGGCGACCGTGGGATCAGCACACCGCCCTCACGGCCGTTGTCACCGACTCAGATCTTGGGGCCGCTGCTTTTCATTCAGAATTCTCCTCCACTGACATCAGGAGGCTCAGTGTATCCCGTTCTTGTGGTCACAGCAAGCTAAAATCTTTGGATGTATCTGGAATTGAACCCCAGCTCTCTGTACACACAGTCTGACCATAATTTCTATCGCACTTAACACCAATCGAGAAGGTGCGATAAGATAGAATGTCTCTGTCATAATAGGCTTCAAGTCCCTCAAGAGGCTTATCACTACCTCTCACTATAGCAACTGTAAGCCAACTGTTGCCAGTAACAACCTCAGTTGTTGTACAAGAAAAATTAATCTTAGCTCCAACAAGAGTAATATGGCCAGTCAGTAGTTCTTCTTGGGACACACGTTGTTCGGTGTCATAGAAAATGAGGTGCGGCTGCCTCGACTCAAATGAGCGTGCTGCTGCCTGCATGGCGGATGTACGTCACTGATAAGATGGGAGCGGCAGGAAGTAACGCGCTCAGAAACCGTAATAGCTACCGGTTTTTCTGCAGATCGCCCTTAGTCACAACTATAGGGCGATCCGCCGAGCTCTAGCGGCGGCCGAGCGATGCAAAAAAGATTACTTCCGGTAGCCATTAAGGTTTCTGAGCGTGTTACTTCCTGCAGCGCCCATCTTATCAGTGACGTACATCCGCCATGCAGGCAGCAGCACGCTCATTTGACTCGAGGCAGCCGAGCTCTAGCGGCGGCCGAGCGAAACTCCTTCAAGGTCACCCGGCAGGATGGCGGCGCACACAACCATGCATTAATACCCACCCACCTTCCCAGGGGTCGGAACCCCTGCAACCCACAATAGATAAAGATGCTTCAGTAGCTGATTACTGTTTTCAATGTTAAAAAAAATTAATCTCACGGGATAGATAAGGATGGTTCTCTTTATTAAGGATGATAGTATACAGTCACATCTCCTTGCACTCTTATATATTTTGTTAATTTGTCATTTTCAATGACACCGAACAACGTGTCCCAAGAAGAACTACTGACTGGACCTATTACTTTTGTTGGAGTGAAGATTAATTTTTCTTGTACAACAACTGAGGTTGTTACTGGTAACAGTTGGCTTACAATTGCTATAGTGAGAGGGACTTGAACCTATTATGACAGAGACATTCTATCTTATCGCACCTTCTCCATTGGTGTTAAGGGCGATAGAAATTATGGTACAGCAGTTGTATTGACAGATAAGCCGTTTTCTTTATATACACTCACCTTGAATGACAGGCAGAAAGACTTAGGGTCATCTGTCAAAACAGCTCTTGGTTTGCTTAGGATCTTTTCGTGGCCTTCACAAGGCACATCCAGCAAATCATGAGAAATTTTCCAATTTCTATCGAATGTCAGTGACTGTCTCTGTACAATACTGAAGCCGTTTTCTCACGTAATGAACACTGACATGAGCGAACATGTAACTGTGAAAGAGTAGGTGAATAAAGGAAAAATAACTTTGTTGTTGCAAAAAGAATGGAAAATATTATCATCATCCTAAGAACCTACTTCCATACAAACAAGAATTTCAAACGGCAAACAATGTAATGTCAAGGAAGTTTTTCCGAATGTTATTTTTCCAGCACGAAGATGAAGAACGCAACAGCAGAGAAGGCTGCGAGACGACGTCAGCTAATAGTTCGCTGACTAGGAGCGCACCATGACAGGAGCAGCCTCTAGCTGAGGAGAATATAAGAGCTGTTCCTAACAGCCTCGGCCTCCCTCCCCCACCACCTTCTTCCCCTCTTGGCAGGTCCCCTGACTCGCAAACGTCAAGTGATCATTCACGTGCCGGAGATCATAGCCATCGGCTCTGTGTGTGTACCGTCGTGTTAGTGCTTCAGTGTTACCACCGCCCACGTCCATAGTTCACTTGTGTCATCTCAATCATCAGTGTTGGTGTACAGTGCTGACGGTTTTCTTTTTTTCTACACCTGTGAACGGCTTCGTGTTTTTTTACTCATGTTCCTACTGATTTTGTCCACCATTATGTTTTGTGTTTCTGTGTCTTCCTTCATTCTATTTGTACTGTCTGTAGCCGATGCGTAATATTGCCGCTGTCAGCCCACCTTTTTATGTAAGGTGTTAAAATAACAATAAAGGGAAAAAACAGCCTCAGCAGGACAGTACAAGACTTACACGAGTAGATACGGACGATAAGACAGCCGTAGAAGAGCTGTGATACATTCCCATTACTTGCATGGACGTTCTATAGCGAAAGAAACCGCTTATTTTCATGTCGTCAATTGTTTGGAATCCACAGTTAAGTATTTTCAATCTACTTTATTGTAATAAAAACCATTAATGTACTTTGCTTAAATTGCTGTATAGCTATCCGAGAAGCAGCACCCTTTAGCAACGTATAAGAGACTAGCGGGCAGGACCCCACAGTTATAGCTATCTAAGTACTGAATACGTTAATGTCATAGAAATATCTTTTATTCAAGAGCTCTGAACTGACGAATGATTGGATGTGTTTTCGAGATCTGGACAGGAGATCTGGACAGGGCATGACAGAGACATTGTGTGTGGAAATGCTCTGGCTCGGTCTGAGGAAGGATGAATGTTGTTCTCCTCCTGTGACTTTCTATCACATGGTGGAACGGTAAAATGTTCCCTGTTACTAATTCAATAGATTTTACCCCAAATTTCGACGGTTTAAGTTTCTTCTAACAACCAGGTGTAGAATAGTCGTATGGTATTGACTTGCAGCACGCTGCGGCATTGAAAGTCATTACGGCGCACACGAACACAAGGCCCCAATTCCACAGTACACCAAACGTCAATAGCGAGCAGTGAGCAATAGAAGTTTTGGCTTGACATATAGGGTGTGGGGGCGACAGTGCTTCAAATGGCTCTGAGCACTATGGGACTTAACTTCTGAGGTCATCAGTCCCCTAGAACTTAGAACTACTTATACCTAACTGACCTAAGGACATCACACACATCCATGCCCGAGGCAGGATTTGAACCTGCGACCGTAGCGGTCGCGCGGATCTAGACTGTAGCGCCTTGAACCGCTCGGCCACTCCGGCCGGCTGCGACAGTGGGATCAGCGGAGGACGAAGGTCAGTAAGGTTCACGGATCGTGGCAAGCTTCCCACAGAAGAGGTGATTTGCCAAACAAGTCACACGAAGGACACAGCAAGCCAGAGACGAAGCTCACCGTGTTTCGTGTGAAAGCATGATAATGAGACAGTATCAAACGAATCGCTTCAGGTATCTGATCTCGTGTGAAAGGATTCCACAGTCACTTGCAGCAGGTGCTGTCCGTCCTCACAGCTTCATGACGTCCCTCCAGTGGTGCGTGAGCGTCGGACGCCAGTCGCTTGAATGTCAGATCCATTATACTGCTCATAGCGCAACTGCAATGCAGTTGCAACGCAACATGCGTGCCACTGCCTAGCAACGACTGCGACACAACTGCTTTGTTAGTTGTCTCGCGATTCTGAAGCGACCACGTGCGACTCCCATGGTAGAAGGACAAAATAATGGAAAGTTGTTATACGAACATGCTTACCCACACGATCTAACTCCATCTCGGCTAGCTACCAAGCAAAGTGGCACAGTGGTTAGCACTCTGGACTCACATTCGGGAGGGCGACGATTCAAACCCGTGTCTTGCCATTCAGATTTCCCTGAATAGCTCCAGACAAACTCCTAGCTAGTTGCTGTAAAAGGGCCCGGTAGACTTCCTTCCCCATCCTTGACACAAGCTGAGCTTGTGCTAGGTCGCCAATGAGCTCGTTTTCGAAGGGACGCTGAACCAAATCTTCCATCTTTCGTTCCATCCCAGCTACCCTGCCCCAACAAACAATACATGCCAGACTGCTCCTGTTTTTTCTGAAATGATAGCCAAACACAATATGCAGTAGGTAAAAAACCAATCACCAATATCGAGAGTGGAGAAATCATTCTTCGACTTCTGTGGTCAGCAGAGCTTTATCACAGATGACAGTCTGAGCAATTTTCAGTGCCAGATACGGAAAGCATGACGAATAAGCAACTTCGGCGTTTTAGAAGCGAAGTGCTAGAACTGACTAGTGCTGCTCTAGGCATCTCAATTCATCACAGTTATAATCTGAATTAGAACGCTACACCAATCTCCCACGATAGCAAATACTCAACAGTTAAAATTTGCAGTTTGATGCTAGGAGCCCAAATGTTTATTTCTGAGAAATCACAATGTTATTTCGGATTTCTTTATATTAACAAGGGCTGGAATACAGTAGAGATGTATCGTATAGAATGAGTTAAAATTTCTAAGCATATGGATTTCGTTGATAATAAATTGCTATACTTAACGTTTTCTCCACAGTTGGGAAATGCTCAGATTGATAAGTGTATTGGTGCTGTGGGAGTGTAAATACTTATGAAGTTGAAAAAAATTTGTTAAAAACACAATCCAGGAAATCAGAGCGTGTGCGTATAATAAAAACATGAGGGTATATCACTTGCACTGAAATCCAACAAATAAACAGCCATCTTGAATAGTCGCTGAGTAACCGCTTTCCCCAATGATTCCAGGAATTCTGAAAGAATGTTATCTACCAGTATTGCCTTGTCTGATCGCAGCACCTACAAACCTCTAATAAACTGTTATTCCAACCCCCACAACCTCTGTCCGCCCCTCCGCCCTCTTAGACAAGGTCGTTTGCTAAAGAAGAGAGGCTTATTACATCGGGAGTCTTCGGCCAGCATTACTGACGATTTTTATTCAAACTTTAAGCAGTGGCTCGGTTCGAACGTGAGGCCGTTTTAATTAGTAGTCAAAGATACTCACTGTAGGCCACATAATCTACAGTACAAATGACAGGGAATTCTAAATGTCCGAATACTTTTTCAGCGTCTAAAGTGGATAATAATTTAAGTTTTATTTTATCTGATGTAATATTTTATCTTTAATTATTTTACGTACATTTCATATAAACCATGTACTCTGGCGTCTATGCTCCTAAACCACTTTCTCGTCAGCAGTTACAACCACGTCCTAAGGAAGGCCCAAAGCCGAAATAACTGTCGGAATACGTTTTATACTTAGTTTATGTGCAGATACAATATAGGCGCGCAAATAAGGAAAATAGTTAGATAAGACTCCTACAAAGACGCTGGATACATAGTACAATATTCATGGCGACACAATGAAAGGACGAAGCAAGAAGGATATAATAAAATAATGAGGTAAGATAAAAGAGGTAATATCTGGCTGGAGAAAGTCTAGTGCTATTATCAAAAAGGGCAAATTTGAGGGATAAATTTCTGAGAATGTGCGACTGGAGTACAGCACTATATGGAAGTGAGTCACGGGCTGTGGGAAATCTGGAAAAAAATAGTAGCATTTGATACGTATTGATAGAGAAGTTTGCTTAGAATTAAATGAGGGACTGTAAAAGGAATGAGAAGGTTCCGCTTGGAACTGGCTAGAAAATGAGCGTCTGGAAAAATTGTTACACGAAGAAAGAATAGGATGGTTGCGCATGTGTTAAGACTTTTGGGAATACGTCCCAGGGTACTAAAGAAGCCGCAATGGGCAAACTCTGTGAAGGAAAACAAAAAATACGCTTTCCAGTCACATTAACGTAACCACCTGCCTGAAACCTCAATAATCATATTTTGCAGTGCGGACCGCTGCTGGACGTGTAGGATGAGCGTCATTGAGGTTCTGCAAGTTACCGACAGGGATGCGAAGTCATGCCGACTCCAGTGACGCGGCCAGCTGGGCTAGGTTTGTCGTCTGAAGATCCATGGCGCAAACAATCCGACCACGTTAGTCCACAGATTGTCGTTTGGGTCTAAGTTGTTGGAGTCTGGTGGGCACCACAGCATGGTCAATTCATCCTGGTGCTGTGCAATAAAATGCACGTTCCTTGTAGTGGAGAGGTTATCAGTGGACTGTATTCTTGGTATTGGGAGTATGCAGGAGTACGATTGTCAGATTGATTTTTTGGAAGGAATAGTTAAATTTAGATTAAATGGAGAAGAGATAGCACTGGATTTAAATAGAAAGGAAACGGTGCATGAGAAATATTGTCGCGGTGCCATAGTTCAATTAATTGACACTACAAACGGTCGTTGGAAGGAACTTTCAAAGGATTTGATACAACAGGAGGACTTTAACCAAACAACAGTGATAAAAGCTAGTGAATCAAATCAGCTTACCGCAGAACAAAGGCAGCAGCTTCATTATTTGTTAGAAGCATATGAAGAGATTTTTTATGAGAAACCAGGAATTATTAAAGGGTATATTTGTCACCTACAAGTGAAGCCACATCAGACTTACTGTTACACGCACTATCCGATCCCCTGGCGTTTAAAACAATTCGTTCAAAGGGAGATAAATAGAATGTTAGAATGGAACTTGATTGAGCCATAGACTAGTCAGATTGAAAAGAACTTCTGGATAAACCATCTGCCAAAGTATGAAGACCAGAATTTAAAATGGGAGGAAAAGATTCGACTCGCACTTGTCAATTTAACTAAAAAGGCAATACAATGGAAATTGACATATGATAAACGGATTCACCGGATTCAGACGTTTCATCTTGGAGAAAAGGTTTTATTGAGGCGACACATCCATTCCTCGAAACTGATGAAGAACATAAAGAAATGGAATCTTATTTATACCGGACCATACGTTATTGTAAATATACCAAAGCCTGTATCATACTTGTTGGCATATACCGAATCGAAAAGACTAAAGGGATTATTCCCGCATAATGATATTAAGAAATTTAGTGAAGGATCGTAGATCTGTGATACCAAATATGGAGAAGAATTTAGAGTGGAATTTGACTATGAGTCAAATGTGTATATAAATATCAAGAAGTTTATGTTGTCTAGAGGATAGAAGACAGTGAGATTACTCCTGTGATAGGTTAAGAGACAGTGAGATTGCTCCTGTGATAGGTTAAGAGACAGTGAGATTACTCCTGTGATAGGTTAAGAGACAGTGAGATTGCTCCTGTGATAGGTTAAGAGACAGTGAGATTACTCCTGTGATAGGTTAAGAGACAGTGAGAATGCTCCTGTGATAGGTTAAGAGACAGTGAGATTGCTCCTGTGATAGGTTAAGAGACAGTGAGATTACTCCTGTGATAGGTTAAGAGACAGTGAGATTACTCCTGTGATAGGTTAAGAGACAGTGAGATTGCTCCTGTGATAGGTTAAGAGACAGTGAGATTGCTCCTGTGATAGGTTAAGAGACAGTGAGATTACTCCTTTGGTAGGTTAAGAGACAGTGAGATTGCTCCTGTGATAGGTTAAGCGACAGTGAGATTACTCCTGTGATAGTTTAGAACAAAAATTTTAAGATAGGTAGAAGAATTTGTTAATTACTAGCGTGTGTAAGTGTGGACTATGAGCAGAAGCCACAGTGATACACAATGAAAGTGCATCTACATTTCCTCAAGACACGGCACTTATATGAGAATTGCGTGTGAAACTTGAACAGTGTGGGATATGTAGGTAAATACGCTGTGTGTATGATGTGCGCTGTTCGTGCAAGAAAACAAACGAACTGTGAAATGAAGCAACAGTCGATAATGTCATTGTTGCAAACAACTGAAGAAACTCCCTGGTTGCGCGAAAGAAAATTATTATAATTTTTAGATTTTTCATTATGCCTTCTTTACCAGGAGAATTAATTTAAGAATTTTAATTAACTTTTTAAGAATAGCAGTTTGTGTGTTTCATATTATGGACATAATTTTTGAAATATATTTCCATAAATATTCATGAGCCGACCAAAGTGGCTGTGCGGTTAAAGGCGCTGCAGTCTGGAACCGCAAGACCGCTGCGGTGCAGGTTCGAATCCTGCCTCGGGCATGGATGTTTGTGATGTCCTTAGGTTAGTTAGGTTTAACTAGTTCTAAGTTCTAGGGGACAAATGACCTCAGCAGTTGAGTCCCATAGTGCTCAGAGCCATTTGAACCAAATGTTCATGAGAGGATGAAGAAGATTCTGCGATTGGATGATTTGTTAAATGAACATACGTCATCATTAATGATATTTATTTGCAAGTGGATCTATAAATCAGTTAATTGTGAGAATAATGAAAATTTTTGAAATTATTCCTTTTGTGGAGTCAGTGTCATATGCCTATGTTTAAAATTTTTCATCAGGTGTAAACTTAAATTTTATCCATAATTTCGTAATTGGAAGCAAACCTCGGACAGATTCAATGCTCTACTTCCACCTGTACTATAACAAAACGAAGATTTGAATAAAAATTTTTTTAGAGGAATACATTCGATATGAGCTACAACAAAATTTAAATGCCCACAGTCTATTTGGCAATGTTTTGGACAATCAGCAGTTGTAACGCGAAACAACTTTGGTATTGAGGACTACAAAAAAAATTCGTGATTGTCAGGACTGATGGATATTCCAGTCTAGTACAGATGGAAGAATATAAGAATCCACTCCGATTTTGAGTTCAACGATGAAATAGGGACTTCGTTGCCTTAATCCACTCTCTTCCAAGGATTTACTCAGTCAGAACCTTTTCCTATTCCACATTAAACCTGTTTCATGTTCACGTCCCTGACCATCTGTTCCTGAGATCATCTTCCTGTTTCTACGGCACGTTACCAGCCTCTATCCTGTACCATAAGCCATCGCTTGTCTTCCGTGCCGCCTCCACCAAACGCTGTACGTCGCCTACCCGGTGTCCGTATCCAGTGTTCCTGTTCCATCGACTTCACAACGAGATCGCTGGCTAGATCGTCGAAAGAAGAATTTTTAAATTTTTTTTTTTTGGCAATATTGTAATTTTGGCTATGAGGCACTTTTCCTTCAATCTAATCTATGGAGCTTCTATATATTTCAAAATTACTGGATTTAGGCTTTCCTATCTTCTTTAATGCCTGTACTGGGGTCTATTCTTCCGGGTTTTCCAGGGTTTCCCTGTGAAGGCCAATTTCCAACTGGGTAGACCTTTTTCGTAATTACACCAATCTATATCTTCCCTGGTTATGTACTCGGGATGCGGGTATACCCCGGTACATGTAAAAGCTACAGCTTAGGTATTCTCGTAACTTATTGTCTTAACCTGTTACCCATACTCTCTATAGTAAAATTCCACTAATTCAAAATATTCCTCTTTTGAACAAACAACCCAACAAATTTTTTTCTGTTAGCTCGCAAAGTGTATTATCATTAACTTTGCTCGCTGCGAGGGGCAATTGTAATATCCCTTTATATTCGATGAATTATTCAGATACAATTCTACGCTCGAATGACGTTTGCTAATTTTCTATCTTCATACTCGCAGAATCCATGCGAAAAGTAGCTCATTCAATAGCTATGCCATGAGCGCATAAGTATTCTTTGTAGTACTCTCTCTGGTGGTTGTTAGAAAAAAAAGAAAGGGAGATTCCGAGATTGTCTTCGTGCCGATTAGCCTGAGCTTGGTTTGGAAGAACTGTAATGTGATTATTGAGATTTATCACAGAAGATAACTGATACGAACTGTACGATTAAGAGGAAATATACACTCCTGGAAATGGAAAAAAGAACACATTGACACTGGTGTGTCAGACCCACCATACTTGCTCCGGACACTGGGAGAGGGCTGTACAAGCAATGATCACACGCACGGCACAGCGGACACACCAGGAACCGCGGTGTTGGCCGTCGAATGGCGCTAGCTGCGCAGCATTTGTGCACCGCCGCCGTCAGTGTCAGCCAGTTTGCCGTGGCATACGGAGCTCCATCGCAGTCTTTGACACTGGTAGCATGCCGCGACAGCTTGGACGTGAACCGTATGTGCAGTTGACGGACTTTGGGCGAGGGCGTATAGTGGGCATGCGGGAGGCCGGGTGGACGTACCGCCGAATTGCTCAACACGTGGGGCGTGAGGTCTCCACAGTACATCGATGTTGTCGCCAGTGGTCGGCGGAAGGTGCACGTGCCCGTCGACCTGGGACCGAACCGCAGCGACGCACGGATGCACGCCAAACCGTAGGATCCTACGCAGTGCCGTAGGGGACCGCACCGCCACTTCCCAGCAAATTAGGGACACTGTTGCTCCTGGGTTATCGGCGAGGACCATTCGCAACCGTCTCCATGAAGCTGGGCTACGGTCCCGCACATCGTCAGGCCGTCTTCCGCTCACGCCCCAACATCGTGCAGCCCGCCTCCAGTGGTGTCGCGACAGGCGTGAATGGAGGGACGAATGGAGACGTGTCGTCATCAGCGATGAGAGTCGCTTCTGCCTTGGTGCCAATGATGGTCGTATGCGTGTTTGGCGCCGTGCAGGTGAGCGCCACAATCAGGACTGCATACGACCGAGGCACACAGGGCCAACACCCGGCATCATGGTGTGGGGAGCGATCTCCTACACTGGCCGTACACCACTGGTGATCGTCGAGGGGACACTGAATAGTGCACGGTACATCCAAACCGTCATCGAACCCATCGTTCTACCATTCCTAGACCGGCAAGGGAACTTGCTCTTCTAACAGGACAATGCACGTCCGCATGTATCCCGTGCCACCCAACGTGCTCTAGAAGGTGTAAGTCAACTACCCTGGCCAGCAAGATCTCCGGATCTGTCCCCCATTGAGCATGTTTGGGACTAGATGAAGCGTCGTCTCTCGCGGTCTGCACGTCCAGCACGAACGCTGGTCCAACTGAGGCGCCAGGTGGAAATGGCATGGCAAGCCGTTCCACAGGACTACATCCAGCATCTCTACGATCGTCTCCATGGGAGAATAGCAGCCTGCGTTGCTGCGAAAGGTGGATATACACTGTACTAGTGCCGACATTGTGCATGCTCTGTTGCCTGTGTCTATGTGCCTGTGGTTCTGTCAGTGTGATCATGTGATGTATCTGACCCCAGTAATGTGTCAATAAAGTTTTCCCTTCCTGGGACAATGAATTCACGGTGTTCTTATTTCAATTTCCAGGAGTGAATATAGATTGCTCCTTCAAATAAAAGGAGTGTATTGGAAATTTGAGAATTAATGATATTTATCGATATATTGCGTAGTTGTTAATCAGAAGGGAACTTCCGATAGACTGGATACGAACCTGCATTTAATAATCCAAGAGCTCCATTACTTCTTCGGAAGGTTAAACTTCATCAAAGCAAAATATCCGCTTGATATGAGGTTTCCCGACTGCTTATACAACGGTCCCAAAATTACGAGGCATTTTATTTGTACAGATTAGCAGACTGCCGCAAAGCACGAGCCTGCAGAGAAGATGATTCATCGCCTGATTTCATTCTAACATGTAAAATTTCAGAGTCATTTTGAGTGACTGAGCTATGACTGTGTTTCCTATCATGAATGATTGATTGCTCGAACGAATTGAGAGCTACAGAATTACGTAGATAGGAGAAAAAATTACAGTGTTTTCCTAGCTGCAGTTTGTTCCTGACTGGGAATATGGTTGGTGAATACCTTGCAAAATCGGGGCCAGGGACCTTTTTGTAGAATACGGTTTCATCTTGCCGTTCACCCAGTTCCGCCATATAT
Organism: Schistocerca serialis cubense; assembly: GCF_023864345.2. Classification (NCBI taxonomy): domain Eukaryota; kingdom Metazoa; phylum Arthropoda; class Insecta; order Orthoptera; family Acrididae; genus Schistocerca; species Schistocerca serialis. Next base: position 194,908,676 of record NC_064638.1, on the reverse strand, counting down.
TTGAGAGCCACCTTTATTAAGACACCGGAAATGTTCTTCGTTTCTTCTGCCATACATCTTTCCGTGAGTGAAACATAGAATGTTTCGTTAATGAATTAATCTGCTGTATGTTCTGTGTTGCATGCACATTCGCTATGATCACTATTTTGATAAGACGGCCTTAGGTAACAAAAAATTATTGTATTAATTGCGTTGCACTGGTTGAGGAAGCGTGAATATTGTTTTTGGGCAGAGAACAGGAATCTGATAAAGACGTTATAGCGTCCACGACAATATTTTTACATCAGTACGTTAGGAAGTATATCGTCAATACTTTTTTTATTCTTTGCTAGCTGAAGATTCATTCCGTCGTATACAACTGGAAATTGGAAGCCATAGTTGTCTGTCACAGTCATCAACTAACTCTGGCTTGATCCTCATTACGCTTCATAAGCCACTTTGCAAATTCATAGTTACCCAAACTTATGCCTGCCATCTTCATACAAACAAAAACCGCGCTATATCCGTGTCCTATTAAATTGAGTGGATATAAGAAACGAGAAGGTATTTTCCATGCCCTGTGTGACGTCCGAATGCAGCGGCTAGATTCTAGATATGTCGCGAGTGTACAGGGTGTACCAAAAGTCCCAATACCCCCATCTGTGTAGTAATTCAATTTACTTGTTGCTGGTGGTATCGATTTTTGGGAGAGGAATGGCTGATTAACCCACTTACACACTGGAACAACAAGTCGTCATGGGTACTTGGGTTCACACTGGGCAAACACTGAGAAATTTGGGAGATGAATTCACCATTAATGTCCATCCAGGTCACTTAGTCCATTCCAAAACGAGGATATGAACGGTTTTAAGTTTAAGTCTGGCATCTGTCACCGTAGAATCGTTAATGGGATGTTTATTTCCCGTGATCGCTTGCGTTGCGACTTTTTGGCGAACGTTCCACTGATGCTGCCACTTCTGCACATCGTTGTTCTCTTCTTCTTGGTCTTCCAGAGTGCGGTTTGTATTTTACAGAAGCAGTTTCAAACAGCTGCTTCTCCGAATAAAATATTGTTGGTTTCGGTGGTGCAGACATATTAATCCTAATGGAGAAATCATTTCAAATCTAATTGTTTTCCCAGTGTGAGGTCGTTCATGGACCCAGATGCTGATGGCGATTTGTTGTTCCAGAGTGTAATTGGATTCATCGGTTATCCTTCTCACAAATCAATATTACTTGCCACAAGAAAAAGCAATTATTACATATTTAGATGTGAGGTAATGGGACTTTTGGTACAGCCTGTAGTATACGAATACTCTGCTACATACAAGTGTGTTTTAAATGCCATGGTACGTCACAAGATAATCGACTATGGACGTTGGATGTTAATCAGTGTAAGAGGCATGGATCATTCAATGTCGCAGAGTACGAAAGAATTGCTTCATCCGAGGTGAAGAACCCTAATGATTGATCTGCTTAATGACAGAGACAACATGCGTAAACACTCACGCAGGACAACCACAGGTGTCTGACGAATGGACGTAGCGCCATCTCCGCAGAGCCATACAGGGAAATCGTAGGGGTACAGTGAGTTAGACGGCCCCTGATCTCAGTGTTGGGCTTCATGTACCTTGTTCTACCAGGACTTAACTGCGACAAATGGACTGTATGCGGCGCAGCATCCGACAACCGATTCGCGCCTCAACGCCTCCCCATGACATTTGACCATTTAGCTTGTCACTAGCGTACAATGCGAACTATATGGTTGGCAGATTCGGTACTACGGAACGAAACTTGTTGGACTGCCTGCCGCAGTTGACCAGGCGAAAGAAAGTAAGGAAAATAGCATATCAAATGGAATCTCACACTGGAGCCAAACCGTAAAATCACAGTGTAGGACGAAGTTCGACATGGAAACAGCTAGGACTGATGCACTAGACTCATATTCCGCAGAACAACTGCTAAAATTGCCGTTCCGCTATCCAGATTCGGGTATTGTGCTGGTTCCCTCATATCGCTTGTGGAAAATATCGGGATCGCTCCTTTGAAAAATCACGGTAGATTTCGTTTTCCATTCAGGTTGTTGAACCGTTCCTAATACCCTCGTCGTCGACGAGACGTTGTACTCTTCTTCCCTTCTTCCTTAGCAATAGGCGCCTGGTATAAGTTCAAGATGTTGTGGATTTGCATGACGATTTGACGTGATACCCTTTCAAGAAAAGCGTCCCGAGTGTTTTTATTTATTAAGTGTAACAAAAACAGTATTAAATTATTCTTCACTGTATAGTACGATGGTCAGTGTCTTTTCACTGTCATATGCACCATATGAAAAAAAATCGTCTTTACGTTCTTCATTGAGCGTGGGACAGAGAGGGAGAACTATTTGACAGCAGATGAATGATTGTCATAATAAATGCAAGTAGCATTAAATGTGTTTATGCTTACTATCCGATGGCTTGTTAAGGCGCAGCTGCTTCCATGTTAAATACCTTAATCAGTAGAATTACAATTAAGACTGCTATTAACAGAAGGAAATGCTCTTCAGCTCTGTCAGTAGTGTATGGCAGAGTAATCTGGCTTTTCTCTTCTCAAGGTTGATATCTACCAAGCCGGCTGAAAAGTAATGCCACCGTATTTTTCATGCGAAAACCCTTGAAGCTTTCTAAGTAAAAAAATATTTACTGACATTCTACATCTCTGTTATTCACATCTACATATCTGTAGTGCTCTACCGCTGCTGGACTCAGAATTCTGGCGTGTAACACTGCCGTGTGTAATGGAATTATGTCGGTGCGTCAGAAACAGCATACTGTAATATCAAGGTTTGAATTCGAAGAGTTCGTGCACAAACGGAGCAGCCTCTATTTCAGCAAGACAATGCCGGATCACATACGAGCGCTACGACATCTGCAACCATAAAACGTCATGGGTTTGCTATGATCAACCGCCCTCCCATCCTCCATACAGTCTCGACTTGGCTACACCCGATTTTCATCTGTTTCGATTCGTGAAGAACCCTTTCGAGGACTCCACTTCGATAGTGGTGAAGCGGGCTATTCAGACCTTCTATGGCGACGGTATCAACAAACTGGTCTCTCGTTGGCAGAAACGTATTAATCACCTGAGTGATTATGCTGAGAGATAAATATATTGAGATGAAGAGTAAAGATATAAAACGTTAATATAGTTGGGTTTATCTGAAAAGCCTTAAGAGGTATCACATAAAAAGATCGGAGGCACTAGTTTTCATCACACCCTCTTACAAAATGCGTCCCCTCTCATTTTAAATGGCAGATAAAAGAACAACTACCTAACTTACTCCATATCCATAAAACGTACTCAAAATTTTAATTGGACACTAGAACTAAGATAGGTCTTTTGAAGTATGACTTCAGGAAATGTTGGTGGTCATGAAATACTATTCAAATATAATAAAGACAGTGTAGGCTACGTAAAACATTTTATTTTAGAAAACGATCTCCGGTTTCGACCAACATTTGATCATCGTCACATCGTGATGTCTTCTTTAAATGCAAAATTGTGATTACGTGTCTGTGTCTGTGATCCAAATATTTCCCACTACTACTGTATTAATTCTGATTTTATTCGCATTTGACTGCCACTGGCTATCACTGATGTACTGCTGGAGTCGATGGGAAGAGCTCTCGCCATTTATGAAAAGACAACTGCATTTCACGAAGCAGTTGCTGTTCACACCAGCCAAGAGCAATTAGCGCTCCTTGCCAACATCTCTAGATCTTAGCAAGCATATATCTTCCTTCTGCTACTTATATTGTAGTTAAAGAGTTTTTTATTGTTCTATTTATCTTCATGTGTATTCTTATAGCTTTCTCACTACCCCTTTCACAAAATATGTAAAGGTCTGAGAATTGATCGTATATTGGTTGAAACAGGTCACCAGTTTTTGAAATAAAACACTTTACTCTGTCTAGACTGTTTTTACTATGTTTTTAGCTAGGAAACGTCATTTCAAAAGCTGTTAAAGTGTGATTTTACTTTCTGCAGTTTCGCCTGGCTTTAGCCTGGATCTGGATGTGCCGTTTGCACACACAGTTTCCAGGTAAACATTCATAAAAACCCGCAAATTTCTCGCACTAGAAACGGAAAAAAAGAGTAATAATGTCAAGATACCTAGCGCTTTATGATGGTTGTAGAGTTTATGAGTCTAAGTGGTCGATAGTAAGTGTTCTCAAAATTCTGAAAACCAATGACCTGAACCAAAGCTTCAGTACAACAAAGATTTGCCTAAATAATGTTTAGTGTCTAAGCAAGGAACAAAAAAAATCTTCGATTGATAATAAAAGTTACATTTTATTAGTAGATTAAGGTAAAATACACTATTGGCCATTAAAATTTCTGCACCAAGAAGATGACGTGCTACAGACGCGAAATTTAACCGACAGGAAGAAGATGCTGTGATATGCAAATGATTAGCTTTTCAGGGCATTCACACAAGGTTGGCGCCGGTGGCAACACCTACAATGTGCTGACATGAGGAAAGTTTCCAGCCGATTTCTCATACACAAACAGCAGTTGACCGGCGTTGTCTGGTGAAACGTTGTTGGGATGCCTCGTGTAAGGAGGCGAAATGCGTACCAACACGTTTCCGACTTTGATAAGGGTCGCAATGTAGCCTATCGCGATTGCGGTTTATCGTATCGAGACATTGCTGCTCGGGTTGGTCGTGATCCAATGACTATTAGCATAATATGGAATGGGTTGGTTCAGGAGGGTAATACGGAACCCCGTGCTGGATCCCAACGGCCTCGTATGATTAGCAGTCGAGATTACAGGCATCTTTTCAGCATGGCTGTAACGGATCGTGCAGCCACGTCTCGACCCCTGAGTCAACAGATGGGGACGTTTGCAAGACAACAACCATCGGCACGAACAGTTCGACAATGTTAGCAGCAGCATGGGCGATCAGGTCGGAGACTATGGCTATGGTTACCAAAAATGTTCAAATGTGTGTGAAGTCTTATGGGACTTCACTGCTAACGTCATCAGTCCCTAAGCTGACACACTGCATAACCAAACTTATCCTAAGGTCAAACACACACACACCCATGCCCGAGGGAGGACTTGAACCACCGCCACTGCGGTTACCCTTGTTGCTGCAACACAGACAGGAGCGCCTGCGATGGTGTACTCAGCGACAAACCTGGGTGCATGAATGGCAAAACGTCATTTTTTCGGATGAATCCAGGTTCTGTTTACAGCATCATGATGGTTGCATCCGTGTTTGGCGACATCGCGGTGAACGCACATTGGAAGCGTGTATTCGTCATCGCCATACTGGCGTATCACTCGGCGTGATGGTATGGGTTGCCATTGGTTACACGTATCGGTCACATCTTGTTCGCACTGACGGCACTTTGAACAGTGGATGTTACATTTCAGATTTGTTGCAGTCCGTGGCTCTACCCTTCATTCGATCCCTGCGAAACCCAACATTTCAGTAGGATAATGCACGGTCGCATGTTACAGGTCCTGTACGGGCCTCTCTGGATCCAGAAAATGTTCGACTGCTGCCCTGGCCAGCACATTCTCCAGATCTCTCACCGATTGAAAACGTCTGGTCAATGGTGGTCGAGCAACTGGCTCATCACAATTCGCCAGTCACTACTCTTGATGAACTTTGGTATCGTGTTGAAGCTGCACGGGCAGCTGTACCTGTACACGCCATCCAAGCTCTGTCTGAGGTGGAGTAGCGTTGTTTTGGGGAAGGAGACCAGGCAGCAAGGTCATCGGTCTTATCGGACTAGGGAAGGGCGGGGAAGGACGTCGGACGTGCCTTTTCAAAGGAACCATCCCGGCAATTGCCTGGAGCGATTTAGGGAAATCACGGGAAAGCTAAATCAGGATGACCGGAAGCGAGATTGAACCGTCGTCCTTCCGATTGTGAGTCCAGTGTGCTAGCCACTGCGCCACCTCGCTCGGTACGATCTCTGTCTGACTCGATGCCCAAACGTATCAAGGCCGTTATTACGGCCAGAGGTGGTTGTTCTGGGTACTGATTTCTCAGGATCTATTCACCCAAGCTGCGTGAAAATGTAATCACATGTCAGTTCTAGTATAATGTATTTGTCCAATGAATACCCGTTTATCGTTGCATTTCTTCTTGGTGTGGCAATTTTAATGGCCAATAGTAGTATTAAACCAAGTCAAACGAGGAAAACTTTTCAACATACCGATAAATTTAATAGTAATAATAAAAAATACGTATTATTTTTGGTATATTAGTAGGTGATAATACGGAAAATAAAACTTCATTTGTCAATGAAAGACACGAGTAATATACCACCTAAATGTTTCAACACCTGTTAACAGAAATTTGTCATGGAGTTGAAGAATATTTTTCCCATGTGGAAATTTTATATAAACTAGAGACAGTGTGTCATGAGATTACTTTCGCAGTCGATCAGCACATGAAACGAAATGAAAAAGATTGTTACCGTGTGCATGGTTCCAGGTTCAAAATGTAACAGCAAAATATTATATTTCTAGCTCAAGATTAAAATAAATGGCTCTAAGGGGAATGGACTCCGTAAGTGAAAATAAATTCTATAAACTCTTCGTTGATCCATTATGGATGTCGGGACGACGGCTGGCATGAAGTTCTTGATGCAGTAATTTACCAACAGCCGTATGTATTGTTGAAATTTATTTTATTTTATGAACTTCTATGTGTTACTAGTTTCGGCAATATATTGATGGTATGACGAGTGGGGCCTGAAGATGGCATCGATATAATGCCGAAACTGGTAGCACATAGAAGTTCATAAATTAAAATAAATTTATACAATACATACGGCTGTGTTGCATCAAGAAATGCAACTGGACAAGGAGCTTGAAGTTTCATTAGTCTAATTTGTATTTAGATGATATTAACGAACAACACAAAATCGAAAAAATGAGTAGTTGTTGCAATAAAAGAGGACGTTAAATAGAGAATTAAGAAAGGAGCAATTCCAAAATTTTATAAAACCATGTGAATAGCTTTTGTGCGTGGAAGTTGGACATGGATACTTGACTAGTTGGACGAAGCACGGATTCTACAGAGTCTGAAACACGTCGTCGAATTTACATGATAAGGTTAGGTTAGAGTCAGTGTGGTATGAACGGTAGTAACAACTCAGCTGTGAGTAGCAAAAAGTATCTCTGACATAACTGGAATGATATGTGGTCAGGATAAACAGAAATAGGTCCGAAGCGCAGGACGACCACAGATGAGCTGGAATGATTTATGAAGTGCTTTACTTATAGACTTAATAGGCAGTATCTTAATATCTGTGTGCAGAATATGAAGTCTTTTCCAGCAGATTTATTAGCGCCACAAGCAAAACAAAGTAAGAAAACTCTTTTCTGCATTTATTCGTTCTTTCCACCTGACTACCTTTCAGTCTCTCATTTCATATTCATACTCCGTAGGTAGGCGATTTTGAGACGCGTGGATGAAGGTCGTATCCTCTGTCCCTCTGGGAGTGTACGCGTCGGTGAGCGCAAATTCTGATCACGAATTGCTCGCCCGTGACTTTCCGATGTGATCGTTCTGCAGACCTCGTTTTCCAGCCACCCAACCTTCCCTTTCTTTCTCCCATGAGGGTAATACATCCGGGGAAGGGTCAATTGTGGTCACTTCTATCTGTGGTTCCGGAACGAGGCTGTGGTCGTGTTAATACTGCGTTACAGAGAGGAAGTTCTCGAGTTGTCCTTTCTGGCTGAACACTTCCGCAGCGGTCAGAAAGTTGTTCTGTACAAAACTCACATTTTAAATGTTACTTTCTGAAGAATAATGCTTTGTTTGAAGTTGGCGCACACACTCCTTGATCCTAGATAGACTAATAAATCATTCTTGCGGCGTAGAATAATATAAATTAATAGATCCCAAATTTGAGCTTCATGAAGAATTAATACAGTTAGAATGTTTCGCCAGATGATTGAAATATAACTGACTTAAGCACACAACATCACGTTGCCTCGTAGTACTCAACACGGAAACTGTTTGTGGCACTGGTAAAAATACCACAAATTGCTTAGCTTCAAACACAATCAACACCGTACGGTGAACACGGTTAAAATGCCGAACTCGTCACTGTATCGCTTCAGAATACGTTTTGAAATCATTCTTGATTCTAAACAACTTTTTCTTCTTTTTGCATTTTGCTGGCAGTTATTGCTTCGGTTCAGGGCGTTCAGCGTTGGGGTTATCAGCTAATTCCATATAATTCACAAACTCAAGATTTATTCGACTCAGGAATGAGAAAGCAATTATTTTCTATTACTTTCTGGAAGCCTGCAAGCGTGTAAGTCTTCTGATAAAAGAGTTTCCATGTAATTTTTCATCTGCTGTTCTTCCTAGGCCCACTAAAGTAGTTTGTACTTCATAAGTCCACTTACGGTTGTGTATCATTAAGTAGCACCACATATGTACAGGCTTCCAGCGTTTCTTCGTTCAATGAATCATAATTATAGCTTAGGATCTGTTTCTGTTCTAGTTGAATATAGTAATGAATTGAAGACGACTCGCATTCTTGGAAGAACATAGTTATTGTTTCGTGTAATCCCCAAACATGATTCATCACAGTTGTGGCATCGTGAGTGGAGTTTTCCATTTTTTAAAAATAAAAAAGGAACAATGAAAGTAATAACCAAATGGAGATGTCACAGCTGTAGTGAAGCATATATTGGTATCCAAAATTAAAGCAACAAACCGCTATTTCCCCGTCCTGTGTCTACATCACGATATATTCGTACAAAACTGTCAACAGATGTCCGTACAATAGTGTTCTGCGCGGAAGGTGGTATTCCGGTCAACGGACAACGGAAAACTACGCCAGCAACGACGTCAGGGCACTTACCAAACATGGTAATGTGTGCTGGGTCGCTGTGTATACCATAGTCACAGACGGGGCGATACGCACAAAGAAGACGCCCACCAGACTCTCTGTGGTGGAGGTCCATAAGAAGAATGGGAGCAGGACATCCGCAAACTGATGTGGCCCGATGGATTAATGTGGATCGATCTGTTGCTTCTCAGTTGTGGGGACAAGTTACAGAGACAGAAACACTATCCAGATGGGCAGGGCATGGTCGGCCATGTGTGTTATCAGAAAGAGAGGAGTGTTGTTTGGGTGTAAGGTCATGACGGTACCGCGTTAGTACTGCGCGGCAGCTGGAATTTGACCCTGTAGCAGCAACTAGACGTGTTGTATCGAGACAAACGGTGTACTGAAGGCTTCGGTAGAGGGGCCTATATTGTCGGAGACCTGCTGTATGTGTACCTCTGACGCCTCTTCACAGAAGGGAACGTCTAGAGTGGAGTTTTCAACATACCACCTGGACGTCGAACAGTGGACCTATGGTCTTTTCAGAGATGAATCCCGATTTGATCCGAATAGTGATTCTCCAAGCATTCTCATCTGGAAGAAATGTGGATTACGGTTCAGGGACCCAAGTATTGTGGAAAGAGGCCGATACAGAGGAGGATCCCTAACGATGTGGGCAGCGGTTATGTGGATCCCGCGAACTCCTCTTTACGAAATTGTACGGGTGAATCGGCAAGGTTTAACTGCTGACGAGTTCTTGGGACCTCATATGCGATTGTTGCGAGGTGGTGCGGACCCAGACTTCGTACTGATGAACGATAATGCTCGACCACATAGAGCACAGTTTGCGATGTTTCCTTGGAAATGGAAAATGCACGCACGTCTTGGCCTGCTACTCTCCCGCTTTGGCTCCCATATAGCATGTCTGGGGTGCACTCTGTAGACGGGTTTCATCAAGTCAGCATCCACCAACCCGTCTCCATGACATGCGACCAACTTTGCAGGAAGTATGGGAGTCATTGCTTCAATATGAGATTGGTGACTTCATTCACAGCACGCCCCGTTTCTGTCAGGTCAGAGGTGATCACGCCCCATATTGAGAACATTAACTTGTTGTCGAAATGTGTGTGCATATCCGTTATGTTGGAAAAAACTAAGAACATTTTTGTCTACAGATATGAATATAGCAGTTATTTATATCCTGTATTCTCTACACCGTTTCTACTTTATTATCACCTCTTTATACTCTTTCGTAGTCTGTCTGCTTAGCTGAGGGGCAACGTGTCTGCCTACCATGCAGCGGACCCGGGTTCAATTCCCGGCCAAGAAGGAGATTTTTCTGTGTTCGTGGTCTGGGTGCTGTGTTATCCTCATCATCACTGAGACGTGAGTCGCCCAATGTGGCGTCATCTGAAATAAGACATGCAACCCGGTTTCCGAACTTTCTCGGATGGGGCCTCCTGGCTATGAATGTAACACGATTATTTCATTTCATTCTGTTTTGCGGCCAAAAAAACAAAAAAAGACCAAAATTTCCGTTTGCTGCTTTAATGTTAGACACCAGTGTACATGGGGAATTAACCAAATAATAACAGTGTTCCCGCAAGGAAGCGAAACCTTTTTAATTTATTCTTCTTCTATGTCTATGCCCCACTTTGCAACAAACATGCAACGCAGTGATACAGCTGCATGCTTAAAGTCATCTTGAATTTTCTCTCAGTGTTCCGAAACAGTATGTACCTATCTGAGAAACCGATTTTCCTTATATGCTAACCTATTTCTGATACCTACCTTGCTTCTGTTGATTTGTGTTGTCTTCCAGGGAGCAGAATATCACCACTGCTACTGGTCGATTTCCCCAATTCTGACTTTCATAGTAAGACAAAAACTCATCGTTTTAAATTCTGCAAACTACGCTGTATAAGTTATAAACACGTTGCTACTATTCAGTAGTACATCTCTTCTTTGTTTTTCTTCCGCATTATACTGACACGACGTATGTACCTTCGTTGTTTTCTTTGATTTTAGTAGTAATCATTTCCTTAATGCTACTAAACATTATAATGTTTCCTTAGTATTTACTACTCTTTTTGTAAGCTGCTGTGTGAGGCAGTACTGCGGTAAGTATCGAGGGTCGACGATCGAACAGCAGGTACTGTGGCACAGTGTGAGGGGGCGGGACATCATAACTGCTATACTTAGTTCGCTGGTGTTACCCACCCGAATAAATTAACTGGTGAATTCCGAACAATATTCTGCAGGTTGACATTACTGTGCTTGTGCATAAAGTGTGAGTGTGATCAACTTAAAAGTTCCTTGATTGAAATGTTGTATTTTTCAAGTACTAGAGGAGACGGACATCGATAATACTTTCTTCCAGTCAGCTTGTATGCAACAGTAGCAATCCGGACGCCATTCTCATTATGCTTACACCCATAAGGAATGTAATGGTTTTATTTAGATACTGATGCACGTAATATTTCGTCGTCACCTCTACACAGCAGCAGGTAAATTTGGAAAAATCCATCCACACGCGCAACTTAGTGACTTGAATAACTTATGGCATGAAGCCTTCCCATATAAAAGTTTACCAACCGTTCATTTTCCTCGTTGAACGTATTTCTGTCCTATAGTTTTTACTATGTAATTTTACGGTAATGAACGTGCTTCAACAGCAAATGAGATGAACTTTCGTTTGCTCGTTGCTGCTTCAAGAATTCACATTTTACATGCCTTTTAAGTTCCTGTTTGCGTCAATTTGCGTAATATATTTCACTATTAATAAATTCCAAATTATTTTTCATTTTTTTGTCTACAGGGATATGCTTTGCAATTTGAAAATTTGCGTGGATGTGGAAGTAAAAACGTTGCACAGTTTCGTGTTATTAACAACTACACGCGATTTCTGAATAGGGCTACTTTATTTCTTGCTTTTATTTGCTACTGTATGCGTTTTCGTGTATCGTCTTGGAGATGTGTTATTACGTTTAGGCTACGTGTTTCGCAAACTTTTTCTTCAGCTGCTGCTGATTTCTATTTGTTTACGAGAAAGTCAATACATAAGACAGAAAACAGCATGCTGAGCTAGAAGTGGGTTAGTTTTCTTTCACGGGAGATCTCACCTTCTATTCTGATGAGGAGATCAGCAAAATGGTTGTCCTATTTACTATGATAATTATGAGTATGTCATAGGCCACAAATATGAATTAATTTTTAAATTCGACAACTGTTGAAACACGTCGTATTATTGCATTAACATTGCCTTTTTTGATTGTACGCTTTGGAATTATTTTCGGGACCAGAGATGTTGTTCATAGAGGTTAGCCTTACCTTCTCAGAGTAGAGTCTTAAGTGTGCCGGTAACAACTGTGTGGTACTGTACTTGGTTTGAAACTGAAGGAGGCTGGCCTGCCCTGGAGTGAACGCAGCATTATTTGGAGCAAATTTTGTAATACGACGCTTAAATTGAGATATTAAGCAGAAGGATTATAAAATTTTATGAACGAGAAAACATAACATTTAAAGGTTACGTGGTTTGTTGCACTTACAATTAACTAGAATGCTGATTGTTGTAACAGTAAGTGTGGTTTAGATTTTCTGTAACGTTTTTTTGTAGCTAAATTATATGGTTCTATCTTTTACTGTAGTGATAAATTCTAACGAAACGTTTTGCGAATTAGTTTACGTGTGAGAAGTGTGGAAAACCGTATTGCTATTAGACTTAATGAAGCCCAGTTAGAACGTAAAGGGTCAATTTAGTTATTTCTCTGTCGGCGAGATTAGTGTCCAACTTTTCAATTGCATTAATGGTTTTATTTGACTTCAAAGTCGCATTGCACATTACAAGTTGTGTACTGAATAACAATTTTGAATACTGATGAAATCCCGTCTCGCACTGCACGTCGCGAAAACTAAGAGTGAAATTTAATTTTGAGAATCAGATTATTATTTTATACAGAACAAGGATGCAGAGCAGAAGGTAACACGTAAATTTCATTATCATTGTAGTTCATATTCAGAGTCAGGCACAGTGATTTTCCGAGTGCATTTACGAGAATAGTACAGGTTAGAGGTTTAATGCGAGTCAAATTACATTTTGACTGCAAACATATTTAACGGATAATGTCATATGCACTGCATTCACTGATCATTTGTTGTGTATTTACGATAGTACTTTTGGTACAGTAATGTTTTCAAAACTAACACAGATTCGCAACATACAGGCCCAACATTCATCACAAAGTATTTTCGTCACAATCAGATAGCGTACGGTTTGCAAGTTTTATTGAAATATATTTCTTTCTCGCAGTCGTTTTGTTTGACCCACTGGTTACTCTGGATTTCATATAGTGTAGCGTGAGCATCTAATATTTCCTTCTCAAATAAGCTTCAGATATTTTGAGTCAACATTTCTCAGTTACTCAACTTTGCGTACTTTCCCGCGTGGCTTCACTGTTATATGCGTATGAAAACATTTAAAAGGATGCTTTCAAACCACACATAGTAAGAATTATGTACATCTACATACATACTCCGCAAGCTACCTGACGGTGTTAAGCAGCAGATTAATTTTCAGTGAACGTTGTTGATGATTTCATATAGCTATCTTTTCTGAGCAGTAATTTATTTTTGTGGTTATTCCAAGTCACTTCACTTCATATCACGCTAGTTTCATAATGTACTTCGGTATTAAGCTTCAGTTACATAGTTTTCATCGAGCACACAATTAGTTTCTTTCGGCAGATAATTAAATTTATCTTCATTATATCAGATTCTGCATTTCATTAAGTTTAAAACATTGTTTCTCGACTCTGTTGACATGCGCAACGCAGGGCAAGCAACAGTCAGTATTTCTCAGCAACTGAACACCATATCTAAAATACACGTTGCACGAGGAGAGAGTTTTGGAAAACAAAATATTCAGTATTCACACATATAGACAAATATTTCATTGAAAGCTTACAATGGAATGCAAATAACTGCTCATATGTTGACAGTGTTTCAAATATTTCTGCCTGCTTAGACTTCTTTCCCTTGTACCAACTGTGGGAGATGGGTTATAAACCACCCCTTTTGCAGTTTTCAGTCACCATCAAAGTACACACCTGTTGTGGGGTTACCGACGGCAGTTTGGCTCTCTGATAACTTGCATGCAAATCAATGACCACATGAGGCAGGGGAGAGTGTTGACTTTCCTGACATTCACCGCTAACCAGCCCTGCAATAGAAGTTTGATATACTTCCTTATTCCATTTTGCAATGCTAGCATTCACTTCACGTGTACTGCAACATTTTTTTATGAAATTACAGAAATTACACAGGAAAAATGAGGTTTTTCCAAATGTGAAAATCTTTTCCTAGGTACAACAAATTCGTGCACCCAGGAAAAACGTATTTATTCCACATTAAGACTTGTAGTCGAGAAAATATTTTCAGTAGTATATTTAATTGTCTATACGTTACATTATTGCTCTATTATATACCAATAATCAGTAAGTGAAATCAAACGATTAACTATTACAAAAAAACACACACACACACACAAATTGTAAACATTTTGTAATAGAATCTATTGATAACTAACACCCATTTCCATTTCAAGAAAGGAACAATGGTTAAAGCATCAAAGAAACTTATTTTATTTGCAAATATCACGTATTCCATAGTAAAAGACCTTCCTTTTCAAGGGACAACGTGATGAATCGAGTGACGAAGTGTGTGTCAGCTGTACACATGTTATATGTTTTTAGAAATGTAGAAATTGTTACTCGCCATATAATTTTGTTACTGAAGAATTAACAATATCCTCCAAATATTTTTAAAAATTATACTGTATGTAGACTCGCAATATTCAATAAAGACCATAAAGCACAACATCATATTCTGCAAAAACTAAATCAGTAAAAAATGCTGGAAACCACTTATGGTGGTTTCTACGGCGTACCCGGTCATTATATTGAAACACAGTCCGTGGAACATCATGTGTTCCTAGGTACACAATCATCCAGGTACAACGCTCCCCCATCGTGCTTTGCGAACGAACAAAATGGAATTTCTCTGAGGCCTCTCAAAGAGAAAAGACTGAAAGAGGCCGTGAGTTCAAATAATTAATTCACATGAATTATTTTTGTCCGTGCAGCGAGATTCGGTTCCCACGAAAAGTATAAAGAGGCGCATTAAATGATTACTTTGAAAAGCGGGTACCGAAACTGTTTCACGAACTGCTACTGCAGACGCAAAAGCAGGAATTCTTGAGGCATGAAGTTCTACAAAGGACACACAATGTGTGCGCCCTACGTTGTCTGACAGCTTGCCTGGGCAAACTCCACTCACGCCGCTGTCTGTCTGTCTGTCTGGCCACAGTGTGCCTTTTGTGACTTTTGTGAGCAAAACATTCGCTGCACAAGTAACACCGTCCAGCGATGTTCCTTCTCACGTCCCACTAATTTATCTTCGCTTTTTGCTGCCCTGACGTAGGCGACAGGCATTACAAGGATACAAACTCTCTCTCTCTCTCTCTCTCTCTCTCTCTCTCTCTTTCTCTCTCTCTCTGTCACATACACACACACACACACACACACACACACACACACACACACACATACACTGCCAGCGAGAGGGCTTTGAAATAAGAGACAGTAATATTCGTTCAGATTAACTACATCTTACCTGATTCGAACAAAAAAAAATTATTTGTGTACCAAAAATCTATGTTTTGCAGGAGCAGAGAAAAAAGACACGCCGTTTGCAATACAGATAAATTTCATGATAGCGAACTTTGTCAGGTTTTATTTAGGAACCTGGAGGACGAAAGAATATGCTCGCATCTATCGGAGAAAAAAATATTACAAATCACAACGTAATGACGACTTGGCAACAACTCTAGGATTTTAGTCCTTTTTACGTAAGATCAACGCAACACCGCGAGGTATGGCGGAGGATACTTTCGGCACTGTAATTTCGATCTTTCCCATTTAACTTAGAAACGATTAGCCAAGAGAACGACGAACGGCAACCCACTGTGGATTTTCAAAATCCGGTGATTCTCTCGTCATAGTCCCAACGTAAGATAAGCGTGGCAGGAAGAAATACGTCACCTGAACCTTCTTGTAACGTACAGCCTCTCAATGATGCTAAAATATGTCTATCATTAGAGCTTTTTGAGTACTTTATCGTCGCTTTCACGCGTATTGCACGAGTCCATTATGAAAAGCGTCGCTCTTCTTTCGACTATCTCTCCTAACACTGCCAGGTAAAGTCGCAGATTTACGTACAGCGTTGCAGAACTGTTCGAACTAGAGTGTTGTAAGCTATAGTCTAACGGAAGGTGGATATTTTCGAATCGGTTAACCGATAGACTGTCTGATTATACGCCTGTAGTCGTTGTCGTGCTCTTGAATTCAAAGTAAGGTTTGATGCAGCTCTCCATGCTACTCAATCCTGTCCAAGCCTCTTCATCTCCGAGTAACTACAGCAGCCTGCGTCCTTCCGAATCTGCGTACTGTATTCATCTCGTTGTCTCTCTACCAACGCAACCCCTCTTTTGTCTAGTTGTACCACAAATTTCTCATCTCCCCAATTCTGTTCAGTACCTTCTCACTAGTTACGCCATCTAGCCATCTAATATTCAGCATTCTTCTGTAACGCCACATTTCAGAACCATCTATTCTCTTCTTGTCTAAACTGATAATCGTCCATCTTTCATTTCCATACACAGCTACATTCCACAGAAATACTTCCACAGAGGATTTTCTGACACTAAAATCTATACTCGATACTAACAAACATTTATTCTTCAAAAACGCTTTCTTGCCATTGGGGATCGTTTCCGAAACAATCTGAACGGAAGGGAGGGATGTTCTTACTGTTGTAAATGCCATACTCCCCTCCCTCATACTACTCGCACTATAATTGCAATTAATTGATCCATACATATTACAAAAGTGGATGTAAGACATGTTTGTATGTTTATATGTATGATCCAAAATTGCTCCTCAACCGCTAGATTAGCCAGGTTTTGTTCACATAACAATTACTGTCTGGAAAGAACCACTATGGTTTTAAGAACCAAACAACGATAACGAGCACAAGAATGTGGGTGGAGGAGTTAGGGGTAGGGGGAAAGAGGAGATGGATACCAAGAAGGGGGAGGAGAAGATGGTAAAATATAGAGGGAAGGAGGATTAGGCAGAGAGAGGGATCTAGAGGGGATGAGATGGAGATTGATGTGAAGAGGAGGTGGAAAGAGGTGTGAGGAGCAGAAGGAGGAAGAAAGGAAGGAGGAGGATGTCGACAGTGGAAGGGGGTGAATAGAGGGACAGAGAGAGTGTAGAGGAAGAGAGTGAATGGAGGAGGAATGGACTGAGAAAGGAAAGAGCAGGCTGCGGACAGAGAAGGAGGAGGAGGAAGTGCACAGAGGGAGAGAGGCAGGATATAGACGGATTTGGGGGGGGGGGGGTGGAGCAGGTAGACAGAGGGAGGACAGAGGACGAAATAGGCCTAGCGACGGCGGAGGAAGAGATCAATTAATGGAAGACTGGAATAAAAACATACCCAGACAACGTTGGGTACTCGGATACCTCCGCTAGTAATTAACAAATGAATAACAGTACTATCACCATTACATTGAGGACAAACAGAATTGTGTTGACCATTAGATTATCACGCAGTTATTCTCGATATTTTATATCAGAGGTGAACCACTAATTGCGTTAGTTCTGGCATGCGTGAGTTTAACTATATAATTTCCTTACTAATGCAAAAATTCCAAAACACCAGTCAAAGATATTTTAGCTAATAATGTTTTAGAAAACTGCGTTCTGGCAGGCAGTAAACTTACTACCGAATAGGAATTCCGAAAAGGTTGATGTTACAAAATGCACAGAACTAAGCTAAACAAAACTATTTTAAATCACACGAAGAATAGCTTTTCATTGTCTATAAGTAACTGCAGAGAAACAATAGCAAAATACTGCACTTAAAGTAAAACACATGACACATAAACTGATGAGTCAAAAATGTTTTGATCACAATCCAACACAGACGTAATGCCGCCTTGTGGCTTTGCTGGCACGTCACGTTGTAAGAAATGTGTGGTGCTTTCCAAAAAGCGAAGTGTTGGGGCAAAGATTGTACTGGTACACTCGCAACGCTGGAACCAGAAAAGATATTCACTGCAAACCGCATCAATGAATGAGCAACGGGTCTGCTCAGACCAGTCTACTTTATCGACTAAGACGACAGCATCGTTTTCGAGTAGGCCAGCTGTGTTATTAATGCATAAGGAAGAAACTTACGTGGAAGTTATTATTAAATAACTTACTTTTATTTTGGATGTATCAAGTGATGCGTCCAGAATCAGTTATAAATACACATGACATTCAAGTGTACGAAGTAATTCGTCTTATATACCTTATAATAAAGCTAACCATGGTCCTTGCCGTTGGCAGGGAGGCTTACATGCCTCGGCGATACCACCATGGAAGGGTATCTGCTAAGTGGCCAGACAAATGTGTGGTTCCTGGAGAGGGCAGCAGCCTTTTCAGTAGTTGTAGGGACAACAGTCTGGATGACTGACTGATCTGGCCTTACCAAAACGGCCTTGCTGTTCTGGTACTGCAAACGGCTGAAAGAAAGCGGAATCTACAGCCGTAATTTTTCCAGAGGGCATGCAGCTTTCCTGTATCTTTAAATGCTGATGGCGTCCTCTTGGACAAAATATTCCGGAAGTAACATAGTCCCCCATTCGAATCTCCAGGTGGGGACTTCTCAGGAGGACGTAGTAATCAGGAGAAAGAGAACTGGTGGAAGGTCAGACCCGTTAATGGGGTAGGTTGGTTAAACAGTTTGAAAAGGGAAATGGATAGGTCAGAGCTAGATACAGTGGGAATTAGTGAAATTCGGTGGCCGGAGAAAAAATACTTCTGGTCTGGTGAATATAGCGTTATAAATACAAAATGAAATAGGGGTAATGCAGGAGTAGGTTTAATAATGAATAAAGGAGTAGAAGTGGTGGTAAGCTACTACAAACAGCATAGTGAACACATTATTGTAGCAAGGATAGACATGAAGCCCACTATCACAGTAGTACTAGTTTATATGCCAACTAGCTCCGCAGATGAAGAGATTCAAGATATCTATGACGAGATAAAAGATAAAAGATATTATACAGTTAGTGATGGGAAACGAAAATTTAATAGTCGTAGGGGACTGGAATACGATGGTAGGAAAAGGAAGACAACGAAAAAAGCAGGCGAAAATGGAGCTGCAGTAAGGAATGAAAGATGAAGCCGCCTGTGGACTCTGACCAAAATCCATAGGATGAGAACTGTAGATTAAAACTGAAGAAACTGCAAAAAGTTGGGAATTTAAGGGGATAGGACCTGGGAAAACTGAAAGAATAAGAGGTTGTAGAGAGTTTCAGGGAGAGCATTAGGAAACAATTGACAAATAGAGGGGAAAAAATACAGTAGAAGAAGAATGGGTAGCTTTGAGGGATGAAATAGTGAAGCCAGCAGAGGATCACGTAGGAAAAAAGACAAGCACTAGTAGAATTCCTTAGGTAACAGAAGAGATATTGAATATAATTGATAAACGAGAAAATTTAAAAATACAGTAAACGAAGCAGGCAAAAAGGAATACAAAAGTCTCAAAAATGAGATCGACAGGAAGTGAAAAACGGCTAATCAGGGATGGGCACAGGGCAAAGGTAATGCTGTAGAAGCATGTATCACTATGAGTAAGATAGATACATCCTACAGGACTCTTAGAGACCTTTGGAGATAAGAGAACCTCCTGCATGAACATAAAGAGCTCAGAGGGAAAACCAGTTCTAAGCAAAGAAGGGAGGGCAGAAAGGTGGAAGGAGTATATAGTTTGTCTATACAAGGGCAGTGTACTTCGGGGCAGTATTATGGAAATGAAAGAGGACGTAGATGAAGATGAAATGGGAGACATGATACTGCGTGATATCGAGTTCAACAGAGCAATGAAAGACCTAAGTCGAAACAAGGCCCTGGGAGGAGACAATATTTCTCACTAGAACTACTGATAGCCTTGGGAGAACCAGCAGTGACAAAACTCTACAATCTGGTGAGCAAGATGTATGAGACAGGCCAAATACCATCAGATTTCAAGAAGGATATAATAATTCAAATCCCAAAGAAAGCAGGTGCAAGCAGATGAGAAAAATACCGAACTATTAGTTTAATAACTGCAAAATACTAACACGAATTCTTCAGGGACGAATGGAAAAACTGGTAGAAGCCGACCTCGGGGAAAATCAGTTTGGATTCTGTAGAAATGTTGGAACACGTGAGGCAATAATGACATTACGACTTATCTTAGAAGATAGGTTAAGGAAAGGCAAACGTACGTTTCCAGGATTTGCAGACTTTTGACAATGTTGAATACTGTCTTTCAAATTCGAAAGGTGTAGGGGTCGAATACAGGGAGCGAAATTCTATTTACAATTTGTACAGAAAGCAGACGGCAATTATAAGAGTCGACTGGTACAAGAGGGAAGCAGTGGTTGGGAAGGGAGTGAGACAGTGTTGCAGTGTCTCTCCAATGTTATTCACTCTGTATAATGAGCCAGCAGTAAGGGAAACAAAAGAAAAATTTGGAGTAGTAATTAAAATCCATGGAGAAAAAAAAAACTCTGAGATTTGCCTACTACACCGTAATTCTATCAGAGACAGCAAAGGACCTGGAAGAGCAGTTGAACGGAGTGGACAGGGTCTTGAAAGTAGAATATGAGACGAACATTAGCAAAAGCAAAACGAGGATAATGGAATGTAATCGAATTATAGCAAGTGATGGTTAGGGATTTAGATTAGGATATGAGACACCTAAAGTAGTAGATGAGTTTTGCTATTGGGGGAACAAAGTAACTGATGATGGCCGAAGTAGAGAGGACGTAAAATGTAGACTGACAACGGCCAGGAAAGCGTTAGTGAAGAAGAGCAATTTGTTAAAAGCGATTATAGATTTAAGTGTCAGGTAGTCTTTTCCGAAAATATTTGCATGGAGTGTAGCCATGTATGGAACTGAAACTAGGACGTTAAATAGTCTAGACAAGATGAGAATAGAAGCCTCCGAAATGCGGTGCTACAGAAGAATGCTGAAGATTAGATGGGTAGATCATGTGACTAATGAGGATGTACTGAATAGAATTGGGGAGAGGAGGAGCTTGTGGTACTATGTGACCTAAAGATAGGATTGGTTGGTTGGACGTGTTCTGAGGCATCAAAGGATCATTAGTTTATTATTGGAGGGAAGCCTGGAGCGTAAAAATTTTAGAGGGAGGCCATGAGACGAATACACTAAACAGATTCAGAAGGATGTAGGCTGCAGTAGTCACTCAGACATAAAGAAGCTTGCACAGGATAGAGTAGCATGGACAGCTGCATCAAACCAGTCTCTGGACTGAAGATCACAACAATAACATCAACAATAAAGTGAACTAACGTTTTGTGTGGTACAGTTATCACTCGGTCTCCTTCTGGAGCAACGTAAGATTGTACCAACGACTGTATTTTCGTCCAGTACAACAGAAAGCTTAAAAGCACGGTGTGAAGCGACAAACTTTCACAGGTTCTTCAGGGATATCTTCTGAGCATTTGCATCTGTGGGACCAGTGGTCGCGTGCAGCTCGTTACAGAGTCACTGGATTTATCTCGGTTTATTGCCCCAGTTAGCACTCTATTTGTACTGCACTGAAAACAGCGCAGAATAGTGCAGATGCCGACGACTTGCGCTGTATGTCTTTTTTCCATTTGATCATGGGACCTGCTGTAGAGGGGAGTGGTGTCCTCTAGAGCGAACTGCCCTCGAGTTTGCACTCAGAACCGCTGGTTTCTGTCTAGGATTGGTTTCTACGCGTTTGTTGTGCGTTAACACTAATACACAGCAGTACTGTAGATAGGCTTACAGATAAAGAGTTCTTCTATATGCACCTCTCGTGTGGGTTCCCTGAATGCAATGGAACGACAGCACAAGGACGCTGAGGTGTGCCTACGCTGACAGCAACATCACGTCATACTAATTATGCATGAGCACGATGGTTGTGTTGCGTCCACATGTAGTAAGCATTGCTTCACGCAGTGGAGAATGGAAAAACAGAGGCAGCCGGCGACCGAGGCGTTGTGAAGTAAGTGCAGCACAGATAGCCTTGCTGACAGCAGCAGTCTACCAACCGGCTGACGCAAGGATGCACACAGACCGAGCGCTGAGCGAAGCCTGCAGTATGCTGAGTAAGGGGAAGTGAGGCCAGCACGCTAAGTTACGCAGCAATATACTGCGGGAGTAATAACAAAAACTACCACCGAGGGAAAAAGTCCTCCTGCCGGATATAAATAGTGGAGCGCAGGCAGCAACAGACAGAAGCCATTAGGAAGCAGTTAGGATTTGAGGACGGACGTGGCCCATGTCCGAGTGTTCAAGCTTCGTAGGTGACGCTTCCGGAAGTCTGTTCCAGCTCGCAGGAGTCATCCGATCCGTTCGCTGCCAGATGTCAACTTCAGCTCTGGGGGGTTGGTCCGAGTTCGGTTGGCGCCATGGCTGACTAACTACAGCGAGAACTTCCAGCAGGAACGGCTGCAGCGCGGTCTTGGTCACAGGCGCCGCCGGAGACTGACGCCCGGACTTCACGGCACCCCGGAGCCACGGCACGTGGTCCATCCACGATGGGACCTCGCGGACATCGCGACTGACGGCTTCCCAGCCGCCGGTGCAGCAGGCGTCGGCAGCTGACCTCACGGCGACGCGGCTCCGTGGGCGTGCCCGTACTGGGGGCGTCGAGCGGCGACGAGTTCATGTCAACCACAGCGCATCCTGGCTTCAGCGGAGCACTGGTGGCCGGAGGCCCACTTGTTACGGTTTCTGCAGTACTTTTTATGGCCTTTTGCTACTTGTTAGCAGCAGACAAAGTGGCTGCGCCAAAGACTGAGACGGCGTGGAGTTTTAGAATTATTTACTGAACTTCGTTTGCAATTTCTCCCTCGTCGTCGCTGCTCAGCCCTTCGGATCCCTCCGCCTGGCTGCTGCTCTGTAGATTCTCCAACAATGCGCGCAACGCGCGCCGCAGATTGCACTCGGGGACTCAGGTCACCAGTGCTCTGCTGAAGCCAGGATGCGCTGTGGTTGAGATGAACTCGTCGCCGCTCGACACCCCCAGTACGGGCACGCCCTCGGAGCCGCGTCGCCGTGAGGTCAGCTGCCGACGCCTGCTGCACCGGCGGCTGGGAAGCCGTCAGTCGCGATGTCCGCGAGGTCCCATCATGGATGGACCACGTGCCGTGGCTCCGGGGTGCCGTGAAGTCCGGGCGTCAGTCCCCGGCGGCGCCTGTGACCAAGACCGCGCTGCAGCCGTTCCTGCTGGAAGTTCTCGCTGCAGTTAGTCAGCCATGTCGCCGACCGATCTCGGGCCGACTCCCCAGAGCTGAAGTTGACATCTGGTGGCGAAGGGATGAGTCCTGAGAGCTGGAACAGACTTCCGGAATCGCCACCTACGAAGATTGAACAGTCGGACAGGGACCACATCCGTCCTCTGATCCGAACTACTTCCTAATGGCTTCTGTTTGTTGCTGCCTGCGCTCCACTATTTATATCCGGCAAGAGGACGTTTTTTACCCTCGGTGGTAGCTTTCTCTTATTACTCCCGCAGTATATTGCAGCGTAACTTAACATGCTGGCCTCATTTCTCCTCACTCAGCACTCTCCAGGCTTTGCTCGGCGCGCGGTCTGCGTGCGTCCTTGCGTCAGCCCGTTGGTAGACTGCTGCTGTCAGCAAGGCTATCTGTGCTGCACTTACTTCGCAACGCCTCGGTCGCCGGCTGCCTCTGTTTTTCCATTCTCCACCGCGTGAAGCAATGCTTATTACATGTGGCTGCAACAGTTGTTGCATTACACAATGTTCTATGTTTAACGGCTTGGAGATTGTGTAATTATACTCTGTTCATCATTAGAATAAACCTGGTATAAACAAATACAAACGCGCTTAGTGGTCAGAAGCCGTGGCAAACCTACTCTGGTGTTGTTACGCCCTTGGAAGGAGGTCCTGCTTGTCTATTAGATATCTTATAACTAAATTACTTTAAATGGACCTTTACGATATTCTAATGTATTAACATCCATCCACGTTTTTCTTAATTAGGCTTTAGCTGTGTAATTCTTATTTCAAAAATCGTGTGCAGTCACAGTCTCTGTACTGTTGTGCTCTGATTGTCGCGCTGTTAGTACGAAGTATGAAAACGGCGGAGGCTGCGTCTTGCTCTGCAGTGAAACATGCGGGTGGAAACGGATAAAAAGTGCCGACAAATAGTCTGTTCTTATTATATTTTTATAAATTTATAGTAAAATAAAGGTTTTGAATTTTGCAAGGGTGTGTATTTTATGCAGCTGAGATCTGAACACATGCTGGAAGAATGGCGGAACGAGAAACATAGCAGACTGATAAACAGGTGAAGTTCATGGGTCGCTGCTTCAAATCTCCCGTTGGCTATCCTTTTTTTCGTCCAATTAAAAATATCTTGTAAAATACATCAAAGTTTTTATTTATAATTGTATATTGCACGCGAATTGCTTGTTTTCATTTCAGCTTTAAATTCTTAATTTTCCATATTTTACGAAAGGTTGTTAATAAAGATCGCTGAACAATGTAGTTTTTAGGACCGAAATGAAAAACCAAATACTCCTTATTGGGATTGTCTCCATTGTTTTATACTACAGATGTAGTCTCACACGAACCAGTGTGTGTCGTAGAAAAATGAAAAGTAATCATTTTTGCAGCATCGAGTATTCCATATAAATGCTGTATTTTTGTATTTGTCACTGTCCCATAACAATATGATGCCAAGAGAACCGATCCAGAGCCAAGTTTAGGGAATTTCTCGCGAGAAATAACTAGACATTTAAGCTGCCAGACTGGAACTAAGGCACGTAGCTATTTCACGTATCACTTCCGAACGCTTTCGGGATACAGAACGGCACGACATAAAAGAAGAAGAGAAAATGCGGCGCCTGGATGGCTTCTTGGATTCTGTTGTTGATCGGCTCGTAATCAACGTAGCAGATGACAATTCCAGAGCTGAAATGTATTTCTGGGATTCGGATAAGGAAGGAGCTAAGAGATAACCAGACGACTGTCTGTAATTACTACCTCCAGTGGCATCAGTACTCAACAATACTGTGAAATCCCTGCATTATACTTTTGCTTTAGCGTAGCTCACTCAGAAAAACTACCCTGTGCTTAACTTAGCAATTCTCATCACTCTTGTTTGTAATTAGAATAAAATGGTAAGTGAGAACGAGAGCATTTTATGCTTTCCGTCTCGTCACATAAGAAGTGTTCGGTAACTGGATTTCTGTCGAATATAATTAATTCTCTTTAAAAATTAACTGACATTTTGAGTTCTAATCTTTCTTTCCTCGTCGCTTTTTACGTCTGAATTGCAACTGCTCACATTATTGCAGGTTTGTGGGACCAGATGGCTGGTCTGTGCTGTCCGAATTAAATGCACCGGTAAAGCTGTTGTCCCGCATTATCGCTCAGTCTATGTGCGTGTAACACAGCATAAAACGAATTCTTATAGAGTATAAACGTACTTGGCTGTACTGGACACAGCTTGGCTTTCGCGTCACGTGAAACGAAATCCAATAATAACCAAGCAAACGCGGAATAACGCATGGTGTAATATTTACATTAAGTTCATTCTAATGATGAGCACAGTATAACTACTTCACTGTTGTGAAGGTATTTTCGCGGATACGCTGACGATTGCGGTAACAAAGCAAATACGTCATTGTTACATTATTACTTTGTAACGAGCCGCCGGAGGCCGTCACGGACGTAGACTGGTGGGAGCAGTATTATACTGTTGGGGATCTTGACCTGTGCTTCCATGGGACCTGTGGCATTAATCGATGGCTCCACGACAGTTGTCGGATACGTGCACGTTACCGCGTGCCAGCAGCATTCCTTCATGCTTGATGCCTTTACAGACGGCTATGAAACGTTTCAGCAGGATAACTTTCGGTGTCACAGTTCCAGAGTAGTGGTAGGACCGGTTTGAGGAGTATGATAGTTAACTGACGTTATGGTCTCGATCACCAAACTCCCGCCGGTTGGTATGGCAGTGCGGTTAAAGGCGCTTCAGTCTGGAACCGCGTGACCGCTACGGTCGCAGGTTCGAATCCTGCCTCGGGCATGGATGTGTGTGATGTACTTAGGTTAGTTAGGTTTAATTAGTTCTAAGTTCTAGGCGACTGATGACCTCAGAAGTTAAGTCGCATAGTGCTCAGAGCCATTTGAACCAGCCAACCAAATTCCCGTTGTCTGAACCAGATGTAAAATATACGCCCACAAGTAGCCAGCCCCTAATTTAGAGGACTTGTGCTTGGGCGTCCAGATCCACGTACCTGCGGAAATCTACACAAAATCTGTTGAATACATGACTCGCGTAGTACCTGCATTGCGATCCAAAGGTGGAATGACACACTTTTAAGTAAGTATTCGTCATTCTTTGGTTCATCACTATAGTACCTTCACAAGTTAAAGAGCTTTATAATAACAGAAAAACGATAACTATTACTGAGCCTATAAACTGTATTTAATTATTAGTCGTCAGCGATTATAATGAGCACGTCACAGATCTTATACGAGGCTAACATCTATATTATCAGGAAAATCCAATTAAGTCTCTCCAACTTAGATAGTTGCCAGAAAGTAATGTACTGCATTTCTTCCTTCAACAGTTGTTTATTGAACATAATGAGAATTACACACACGAAAGGATGGTGTTTTATTTACATAACTTATTTTTCCACATTATCTCCATTCCGTTCTACAGCCTTCCTGCAGCGCGAAACAAGGGCGTGTATGGCCTGTCGGTACCAATAGTTGTCTTGGTGGAGCCAGTGCTTCATTGTGTGAATCATCTCCTCGTCGTCCTCAAAATGTCATCCATGAATGGCATCATGTAATGGCCCAAACAAGTGGAAATCGACGGGGGCTAGGTTAGGGCTGTCGGGTGAATAGAGTAACATTGTCCAACCCCGTTTCGCGACGTGTTCAGCAGTCCTCAGACTTGTGTGGGGCCGAGCGGTATCGTGTTGCAGAAAACCATCTCCTGGGTTGCTGTAGCGCCGAAGTCGCTTGAAGCCCGTCTTGGATTTTGTCAGTGAGTTTACATGTGATTATGAATTAATGGTTCCGCCTCTTGGCATGACTTCAATGAGAATCACATCTTCTCATTCCGAGAAAACGTTGATCATGACCTCACTGGCAGAAATAGTTGCTTTGAATTTTTTCTTCTTTGGGGAGAGGGGCACCATTCCATCGACTGTCGTTTTGTTTCGGGCTGAAAACGGTGAACTCAGGTTTGTTCACCTGTTCAAATCCCGGACAAGAAGGCCTCCTCCTCATTTTCAGTACGTTACAACAAATCAAGACCACTGTTTTTTTTTTTAATTTCTTTTTTGTGTGCGGTTTGGGATCCATACCGCGGGATCTGTCTTCCATTCACTACCTTTGCTGATTGAGAGATGCTGCACCAACTGCCGAGTTGTAATGCGTCTGTCCTCGCGAATGGACAACGTCAGATCGCTGCGACACGTCAGGTGTGATAGCCGTTGATGGTCTCCCCGAATGCTGCAAATCGTGGAGCTCCGTCGAACCGTCTTGAGCCAGGCGACTAACTGTACTTCTGTCGACAGCAGATGCTCCATAGACTTTGCACAAGCATTTGTGAATTTCCCACAGTTTCCTTATCTGCAGTGACAAATTCTATCACGGAACGTTGCTTGTAACGTACTACACCTACAGATGCCATTTTGAAATTGTCCTGCAGCTGTGTTATACATGTCGCTAGAGACGGAAACTTTGCGCGCTCTCTCAGGAGACTTTTGGTAATATACAAGTATGCATAATGTTTCGCATTCGGAGCATTGTTTGAGGCTGAGAAAATAATTGCGGTTCATTACTTTCTCGGCAAACCTCGTAGATAGAAAATGTCACAAATATACATGTTGCATAATGTTTTAATGCAATCAAATTCTCATGAGAAATCAACAAGTAATGTAAATTAATACTCCGACTCTTAGTCAACAAACACTGAATAGAGGAGATTAAACTTCTTAACTTTTTCTTTCTTCATTTCATTTCTTTTGAAGTGCAGCAATAGTATGTTCGTTTAATGTTTTCGTGATTATGGGACAGGTGTGTAGAGAAAGTAGGGCTACAGATTAATATCGTCGTTTACTTTAGACCCAGCTTAGCACAGACCCGGTATGAATATTTTCGTTACAGTCAATGTGCGTGTTTGTGTTATAGCAAAGAACATTATCAATACTACAAGTAAAAATTGGTTCATTAGCTTAACGAAATAGTTAATGCAAACAGTTATTTAGCAATTGAAATTTTGCTTCCATTGTTGCTATTCCTTTGTATATTGGAAAGTGTGTGCAAATGGGACTAGTGACCTTAATTTTACCTTACAACAATAGATAATTACAGATATGTGTTGCCTAGGAGAAAAGATTTGCAGTCAACAGGCACTGTTTTATACCGTGATTACAGTAAAAAAACAGATTACTTTGAGTTCGATAGTTTACATCAATCATTAGCAACATGATCACTGTCTAACATTTTCAAAATAGCACTTTACATGACATACGCAGTAGTGAGAAGAGGTGTTATACCATGGCCATGACAGCTTTTCTTGATGTTCGGTCTCTCTCCTAGCTTTCCGTTTCCCGCCTGACCTTTGTGAAGGGTATTTCGGAATTTTACTACACATTATTTCATTGTTGTTACAAACTATGCTACATGGAATTTTAAGACTTACTTTTTGTATATTGTTCATCGTTTTTTACACATATGGGGCATTTTACATTTCGTTGATCGGTTCCAGCGTTAGTATTGGCTACGCGAACACGTGAGGCTGCAACACAAACGTACCGCAGTAGTTGTACGTACGCCACAGGGCGTGATGCACCAGGGAATTCAGTGATTAACTGTTGTATTTTCTGTTAGCTGTTATTCAATGCTGTCTTGAGTAGAACGTCGTGTTACACAGTTTGTGAATTTCGCATCTGCATTGAATTTTGCGTGTAACTCATGAAAACCTTTCCAGAGACACACTAATGCTGCAGGAAGCCTACGGGGAAGAGTCCTTAAGATCTACTCGGTGTTACGAATGGTACACACAGTTCAAATATGGCCGGACGGAAGATGAAGATGATCCTCGTTTAGTACGACCTTCGACGTCAAAGAAATTGTGCGTGCCAATCGAAGACTGACTGTCTGAGAGATTGCAGAAGACTGCCACATTTCATTTGGATCATATCATGAAATCCTGATACAGAATCTTGGAATGCATCGAGTTGCCGTCAAATTGGTCCCATGGCTCATAAGTCATGACGAGAAAGACCTCGCAATCTGTGAAGAGCATTTGCATCGCACAAATGAGAACGAGATGTTTCTTAAGAAAACCATAACTGGTGGTGAGACCTGGGTCCAGGGTTATGATGTTGAGACCAAGATTCAATGTTCACAATGGGTCGAGAAAGATTCTCCAAGATCAATAAAAAACTCGTCAGGTCACGTCAAATGTCAAAGTCATGCTGTTAGTTTCCTGTGACTTTGAAGGATTAGTCAACATTAATTCGTGCCACAGGGGCAAACTGCTAATCGATGGTATTATCGGCACATGTTGCGACGTGTGCGACAATGTGAGAAAGGGAAACGGCCTGAAATGTGGCGAGGCACTTCATGGTTCTAGCATCACGATAAAGCACCCGCACATGCATCCTTGTCGGTGAATGACTGTTACACAAAAAACGAGAAAACACTGTGTTGCCAAGTCCTCCACACTTCAAAGACTTGGCCTCTGTATACTTGTGGACTTTCTTAATTTCCTGAGTTGAAGACCCCTTTGAAATGAGGAAGATATGCAACGATTGGCGCGATGAAAGATAATTCGCAGACGGCCCTTCGCACGATCCAGCAATAGGCATACCAAGACTGCTTCCGGAAGTGGAAACGGCGTTGCGAGCGGTGTGTCAGTTGTGGAGAAGAGCATTTCGAAGTGATATAAGTAAGGTAAGCTAGACCACCTCGATGAGGATGAATTTCTTTCCGTGTAGTGACACCCTGAGTGAACCAAACAATGAAAATCCGTTATGCAGGGTGAGGTGGTATCTCTCAACGCATTTTTTTTTTTTTTGCTATTTTTGTGTCAGCTGTGTGGTGTGACGGTATGGTTTGTCGTGTAGCAATATCACGCCTTTTCTTAAGATCCGGGACGTTTCTTTCAACGTTATGGCTTTACTTCGTTCATCAGCATGTTGGAGTGGTAGGTATTTGCTTACGGTACGTGAAATTCCACATAATGACAAAAGACGCCACCTTTTCTACCCCAAAAGACGGTCTGCATGACTTACCCCGCTGATGCTTGCGTTCTGCATTTCTTTTGGACGGGTGAATTGGTGTGGTTCCATTCCAGTGCTTTGTGTTTTGGACTCTGGTTCAAAATGGTGAATATAAGTTTCGTCATAGTTAAAATCTGTTTAGATAATAGTCATATTCCGCTTCATAGTGTTCTTTGAAGTCAGTACACACATTGAGTTTGGTTTCTCTGTGTTTTTGCGTTAACCCTTTCGGTAACCACCTCGCACATATTTTGTCGTATTTCAGCTTGGTACTGATAACGTGGTAAACTGTTCCAGCACTTAACTGCAACTATTTTTGCTAAATGTTCAACCGTAACACATCGGTCTTCACAAATAGTGTACATTTCAACTGGCCGCCTAGGACGTTGCTCGTAATTCACTGCGATTACACCGTTTTTGAATTCTTATACCCACTTATACAAATTTCACTGGTTCACACACGTTTCACTATACTGTAAAATGAACCGAGAAACGTTTTAGCCAGTTTTTTTACGTTCAGAAAGCAAGAAAAGGAATCACTTAAAGTTGTTTAGCTAATGTGGAAACTTAAAGCGGCCACGTCATCATTAAAGGCAGTCCTTAGGTTATAAGGGAAACAGTATTTATCCGTCAGCTGTTCTTCGCTTATCCGAGGGATGTCAACCTAAAATCATGAAAGTACGAAACTCGTCCTGCAAACTGTTTCATTTCTGTACAAATTTATTTCTTCAGTTATTAAAAGTCCCTCGTACTTTCTGCAGGAAAGAGACTCCACTGAGGTAGCAACAAAAGGGAGCAAAACATAGATCGTTGTAAATGTACTACGGACAATGCATAGCTAGTGGACATCAGGCCCTTCTGTCGAGGAACTACTTGGCGGATCAGTTTAGTGTTGGGGAGTCCTGCCGTCAAGACTCAGGTATGCCTTTCCATTATTCAGTCCGCTGCCATCACCGTTGCCAGAACCGCACGTTATCAACTATGAAAGAAATTAACAATCGGGGCTAAATACGAAAATAGTACACGCTGCTGTTTGAGGCAGTTAGAAAATTTTGAAGTGGATTTGCAAACGGGATTACCCCTTACGTTTCTGAACATGGCCGTAGGTGTCGTAGAAGTGTAGTCGCCGTGTTATCCTAGTTGATGGAACAGTTACGGTCGCTCGACCTTCATTCTCTTTCATGAGCAAAACCACGCTGATCTAATTTACCCATCGCTTCCTGAGTATTGTAGCTCCACTCGCCATCTTCATAGCACATTTCACTTATGTAGCACCAAACGTCCTCCATCACGTTACAGCAGATCTTTACAGTTTTAAAGTTGACTGACTACTTTCCTTTGCGGATTCTTGGTAGCTTGTCACTATGGCGACTAAAATGATAACAGGATGGCCCGCATTCCCAATGATAATGTTGACGTGACAACTCGATTTAAACTAGCAGATTAGCCAGGGAATTTACACATGTGACACTCAGTTTAGAGCCCGATTTACTGACAAACAATTTGAAACTCTCGTCGTTACGCATTATTGGTGTGTACTGCGTATTTTAAAGTTTAAAGTTACACATGGTTCAACACATACTTTTTCTTGCAACAAGCATTTCAAGATCCAGTTACAGGTTTTGACCAGCCAGTTTTCATTATTAGGTCGTGCAAGTGGACTTAAAAAGATCATCAGTTAATGGTATTTACATTATCTCTTTGAAACAACAGTCCGAGAACCCAATGGCTTGGAAGAGCACACACAATTAGTTACTTGACGTTTTCTGTAATTGCATTCAGTGGACGATGTTAGACGATAAAGCCCACCAACCTACAAGAAGGTAATCATCCCATGGAACATTTGTACACCAGGAAACTTCCTGGTGGATTAAAACTGTGTGCCGGGCCGAGACTCGAATTCGGGACTTTTGCCTTTCGCGGGCAAGTGCTCTACCAAATGAGCCACCTAAGCACGACTCACGCCCCGTCCTCACAGCTTCACTTCTGCTAGTACCTCGTCTCCTACCTTCCAGACTTAACAGAAGCTCTTTTGCGGACCTTACAGAACCAGCACTCCTGAAAGATTACTCATTAATAAGAGACGCTTCTATCGCAGTTTCTGTCCAGTTACATTCATTTCTACAAGATCAGTTACTCAGTACACTTACGCTTAATCAGCATGGATATGGATTGGTAAAATCTCAATCCTTTTGGAGCAACACTATATTCATATTGCCTAAATGGTAATGGCACATGACATCTCCACAGTACTTCTTCATGAATGAGTACTACCGGAATCAGGAAGATTTTGTAACAATATCTTGTAATTTTTCAGAGCGCGGTGTCTCACATGCCGACTCATTTGAATATTTCTGTAAAATGACTGAAATAAGCAAAGGTTACGTCTTCAGCACCGATTGACAGGATCATTATCGTTGCAAGTCAGTTCTTTACTTTTGAAAAAACCATCGAGGGTAATGATTTTTACAGCCGTGGCAGACAGACGATGTTTAGGCGGGCAGTCCAACAGTTTTGTCAAGGAAGTTCTTCGTATCTTGATATGGCAAAGATTTTGTCCGCCACAGTATCGGTCGTTCTTACACCTTGCTATACTCCAGTGGGCTTTTCGAACATTAAATACTAAATGATGTGATTACGCTTCATATAGGTTAAATACCGTCTTCAGTATACAACTTGTATATCTGCAACTGCGGAATAAAGAGGCCCAAAGAGAGGAAGACAGCTTAGATAAGATTACATCGCCTTGCCTGCCATCAAAGCAGTGGCACCGCATTCGAATGGGTGTGTTTTGGACGAAGCACCGAGTCATGAACCACAGACTCCAAAGCTACCTCAAGTGCGAGTGCCGTTCAATAAGTAACGCAAGAAACGTTTTTCTGAAACCAGGTTGGCTACAAAACGCTATTTTTGAACGTAACCTCCGTTTAATGCGAATGCCTTATGCCACCTTACTGGAAGGGCCTGTATGCCGGCATGCTACCCTACTGGTTGACGTCGGAGCTAACGTCTTACCGCATCAGTAACCTCACCATCACCTATGTAGGCTTCCTCGTAAGTGGGTCTTTCATTGGGCCAAGGAGATGGAAGTCAGATGGCACACCGCTTTGAGTACAAAAACTGGTGGACGGGTGTGTCAGCACCACCAACAGAGACGTCCAGTTGAGCAGCGAGATGTGCGATTGCGATCCGTCGATCGACTCGAATGAGAGCGCCAGCACGTATCAACACTGCTGGAGACCCACATGTGTACTGCTGGCTGGTACGAGGGAGATTGGACTGGTTCGGGTGACCTTGTTGCAATGATGACAGACGCATCGCCCAACGACACATCATGCGTTTGTTCACTGCCAGGTCTCCGTAGACATTCTACAAGCGCCTATGAACGTCTACGATGCTCTGGTTCTCCCCCGAAAGAAACTCGTGTCAGTTTTCTGCTTGGAAAGCACCTCAACCAAAATTAACCAGAAAAAAAAGGTGTTATGTTACTTATTGAAGGTCTCTCATACTATCCTCTCCAATGGGCACTGTCTACTCTATATGAATGACTACGCGTATAATTACTTTTCCAGTTGATGTGTTCGTAAATGGCGTATAAGTGTCAGAATTATTGGCCCTCTTTTAGTGGAGTCAGGGACCATGGAGAAACTGGGAATATTAGTACTCATCCCCCAACCAATATGTTTGACGGGCTCGCTTCCACTTCCAGGTGCTGTACATGGAGCGTTCATTCAACGTGCTGACGCGAATGTTCCGGCAGTCATTCATTGGAATGAAGCTTGCCTGACTTCTGGGATCCAAGGTAATGTTACGATCGTTCCAGTGGCTGGTAGAGAGGATGTGGAAAACAAGCCTTGCTCTCGGAACCTCAAAGAAGATCACAGTTATCTGAAGTGTCCTTAAGAGTAATCTGAAACCTACAGTTTTGAGCCGGATAGAAGGCTTAACCAGAGACTTCAAAGGTTCTGTGACAGCGTAGGCTGCAATTTTGTGGAGCCGTAGGGATCACACCAGTGGTGTTGGGGTAGCGTCTTTGATTCATAATGTAAATGTATTTGGTCCCGGGTTCGAATCCCATCGTTGCTTAGATTGTGATTAATTGCCAGCTTTGAAGGCCGAAGACTTCTGGCAAAAGAAGTCACCCCTCATTCTGCCAACGGCGTTGTCAAAGAGGGCGGAGGAGCGGACTGAGGTTGAGGGCACTCTCTTGTCCTATAAGTGGGAAACTGCCCCTAAAGGCGGAAGTATCAACAGAGATCAATGGCATTAGGATACAGAAGGCAATGGAAACCATTGCACTGGAGAGACGTAACGTGTATCCAG
This sequence comes from Schistocerca serialis cubense, assembly GCF_023864345.2. NCBI lineage: Eukaryota > Metazoa > Arthropoda > Insecta > Orthoptera > Acrididae > Schistocerca > Schistocerca serialis. Next base: position 194,874,096 of record NC_064638.1, on the reverse strand, counting down.
AGGAAATGTGTCCTGTAATTGAAGAAGTGTCATGAAGATCTATCCTTTGGCAAAAGATTCCGGAATAGTCACCCATTCGGATCACCGGGACGGGACTGCCAAGTGCGAGGTTACCATGTGAAAATGATTGAACAATCAACGAAATAATAATGTTGAACGAGTCGGGGCGTGAATGTCAGAAGCTTGAACGTGGTAGGGAAACTAGAAAATCAGAATAGGGAAATGCAAAGGCTCAGCCGGCCGGAGTGGCCGTGCGGTTCTAGGCGCTACAGTCTGGAGCCGAGCGACCGCTACGGTCGCAGGTTCGAATCCTGCCTCGGGCATGGATGTGTGTGATGTCCTTAGGTTAGTCAGGTTTAGTTAGTTCTAAGTTCTAGGCGACTGATGACCTCAGAAGTTAAGTCGCATAGTGCTCAGAGCCATTTGAACCATTTTGCAAAGGCTCAATCTAGATATAGTAGGGGTCAGTGGATTGAAGCGCAGAGATGACAAGGACTTCTGGTCAGATGAGTATAGGGTTATGCCAACAGCAGCAGAAAATGATATAACGGGAGTAGGATTCTTCATGAATAGGAAGGTAGGGCAGAGAGTGTGTTACTGTGAACAGTCCAGTGATATGGTTGTTCTCGTCAGTATCTACAGCAAACCAACACCGACATCGATAGTTCAGGTACACATGCCGATGACGCAAGCATGAGATGAAGAGATAGAGTATATGAGGATACTGAAAGGGTTATACAGGACGTAATCGGAGACGAAAATTTAAAATTCATGGGGACTGCAATGCAGTTGCAGAGGAAAGATAGAAGAAAAGGTTGCAGGAGAATATGGGATTGGGACAAGGAATGAGAGAGAAGAAAGATTAATTGACTTCTGTAATAAACTTCAGCTAGAAACAGCGAATACTCTGTTCAGGAATCACAAGAGGAGGATGTATATTTGGAAAAGGCCGACTGATACGGGAAGAATTCAGTTGGTTCAAATGGCTCTGAGCACTATTGGACTTAACATCTGAGGTCATCAGTCCCCTAGAACTTAGAACTACTTAAACCTAACTAACCTAAGGACATCACACACATCCATGCCCGAGGCAGGATTCTAACCTGCGACCGTAGCAGTCGCGCGGTTCCGGACTGAGCGCCTAGAACCGCAAGACCACCGGGGCCGGCAAGAATTCAGTTGGTTTACTTCATTGTCAGACAGAGATTCTGAAATCACATACTGGATTGTAAGGCCAGGAGCAGATATAGACTCAGATCACGACATATTATTGATGAGGAATAGGCCGAAGACATCAGTCAGGGAGAATCAATACGCGAAGAAGTGGGATACGGAAGTACTACGGAATGATCAGATACGCTTGGAGTTGTCTAAGGCTGGAAGATACAGGAACAAGGAATAGCTGAGAAGGCAGTTGAGGAGGAATGGACATCCCTAAAGAGGGCGATAACAGAATTTGGGAAGGAAAATGTAGGTACAGAGATGGTAACTGTGTAGGAACCAAGGTTAACAGAAGAAATACTTCAATTGATCGTTGAAAGAAGGAAGTACAAAAATGTTCTGGGAAACTCAGGAATACGGAAGTACAAGTCGCTGAAGAATGAAATATATACGAAGTGCAAGAAAGACTAAGACGAAATGGCTGCATGAAAAATGTGTAGAAATCAAAAAAGAAACGATTGTCGGTAAGACTGTCTCAGCATACAGGAAAATCAAAACTACCTTCGATGACAAGAAACCGAGAATTAGAATCAGAATTTAAAGGAGCTTTAGACGACTTAAGATCAAATAAGGCAGAAGGGATAGATAAAATTCCATCAAAATTTCTAAAATCACTTGGGGTAGTGGCAACAAAATGACTATTCACGTTGGTGTGTAGAATGAATGGGTCTGGCGACGTATCATCTGACTTTCGGAAAAATATCGTCCACACAATTCTGAATACGGCAAGAGCTGACAAGTGCTAGAATTATCGCATCCCACAATCAGCTTAACAGCTCAGTCATCCCTGTTGCCTACCAGAATAATAAACAGAAGAATGGAAAAGATAATTGAGGGTTCGCTAGATGTCGATCAGTTTGGCTTTAGGAAAGGTAAAGGCACGAAAGAGGCAATTTTGACGTTGTGGTTAATAATGGAAGCTAGACTAAAGAAAAATCAAGACACGTTCATAGGATTTGTCAACCTGGAAAAGCGTACGACAATGTAAAATGGTGCAATATGTTCGAAATTCTGTGAAAAATAGCGAGAGAGGGGTCATATACAATATGTACACCAAGAGGGAATAACAAGAGTGGACGACCAAGAACGAAGGGCTTATATTAAAAAGAGTGTAAGACAAAAATGTAGTCTTTCGCCCTTACAGTTCAATCTGTACGTCGAGGAAGCAATGACGGGAATAAAGGAAAAGTTTAGTAGTGGAATTAAAATTCAAGGAGAAAGGATATCAATGATACGATTCGCTGATGACATTGCTATCCTGGGTGAAAGTGAAGAAGAATCATATGATCCGCTGAATGGAATGAAAGTCTGATGAGTACAGAGTATGGACTGTAAGTAAACAGAAGAAAGACGAAGGTAATGAGAAGTAGTACAAATGAGAACAGCGAGAAACTTAATATCAGGATCGGTCACGAAATAGATGAAGTCGGTGAGTTCTGTTACCTACGCAGTAAGATAATCAGTGGCGGTCGGTGCAAGGAGGACATCAAAAGCAGTCTAGTAATGGCAAAAAGGGCATTCCTGACCAAGAGAAGTCTACTAATATCAAATATAGACCTTAATTTGCCGAAGAAATTTCTGAGAATGTAGGTCTGAAGTACAGCATTGTACGGTAGTGAAACGTGGGCTGTGGGAAAACCGGAACAAGAGAGAATCGAAACATTTGAGTTGTGGTGCTACAAACGGATGTTGAAAATTAGGTGGACCGATAAGGTAAGGAATGATGAGATTCTGTACAGAGTCGAAGGGGAAAGATATATGTGGAAACCACTGATAAGGGTAAGGGACAGGATGATAGGCCATCTGTTAAGACATGAGGGAATGGCTTCCATGGTAATAGATGGCGCTGTAGAAGGCAAAAACTGTAGAGGAAGACAGAGATTGGAATACGTCCAGCAAATAATCGAGGACGTAGGTTGCAAGTGCTACTCTGAAATGAAGAGGTTAGCACCAAACCAGTCAAAAACTGATGACTAAAAAAAAAAAAGTTCAGAACTATAGGGTCCGCCTAACCGGGGCAGGGTTGCACTATGTGTCAGAATGTGCAGCCCAGGTGGCTGCCTTTGTGTGGAGTTCAAGTAAGATGCATTCTAGTTCAAGCAACTATCAATCCATTCCAGAAGTCGAAAGTTGTAGTAGATACCGAAATACTATGGTAGACAGAAATTGACTCTCTCCAAATGATTAAAATCTCAGTGATCATCTCCCGAAGAGTCCGCAACAAAATCGCATAATTTGAAGCAATTCTAAAAAAGCAATGCTGCTCTTATTTTGTACAGAAAGCAGGTTGAAGCCAGAAATTGACGGAATTGAGATTTTTTTTTTTGGGGGGGGGGGGGGGGGGAGGGGGGGAATTGTAAATGGGAAACAGAAGCCAGTAAAAACTGGAATGCTGTTCATTACTTTTTATTGCTTGTGAAGCCACATAGTTGTGTCGAAAACGTATTAAAATAAAGAACGGAAGTCAATTACTTTATTCACCAAGTGAGTATCTTGTTTTTGCAAAATGGGCGTGGTGTATTTGTCTCAGTGCACAAGAAACTATAGTCCACCGAAATAGCGTCAAAGAAAGTTTGACGTAAGTCACATTTAAGTATACAGCCTCCCAATGGTCTGAATTTGTGAAACTGATGGCAAAGTTATTTCTATATTTTATGACGGATTTCGATTAATGAAATCACAATAATATGTGCCTAAATAATCTTAATCTTATCACTAGAAAAATTACGCCCTTACAACCCGAACTGATAACATCATATGAGAAGCAGCTAAATTGAACGTACCTGTCTTAACTAGTAAGGACACGACAAACAAATTATGTAGCCTACGAAAAAAAATTGAAAGACAGTTTTCACTTCCACAAATAGAGATTACGGCTACATACGACTGTTTGTGTAAGATTCAGCATGAAGGATGGGCATAAACTTGTAATTGGATCATCAGACTGACACAGAAAAAACATTATTTCCCTGGTACTTACGTTCATCAAAGAGAGTGTCATCGGCGAAAGAGACTTTAAACATCCAAAAGTCGATTGGGGTTAATTACAGTTTCTTACGCGTTATGCGTGACAAGAGTTTCAGAATATCTGCTCCGAAAACCACACTGAAGACATAGCGGACTCAAACTGGAAGTATGTTACACCTGACCTGTTTGAAGATGTCCATATTAAAACTAGTGTCACTGACGACGAACCAGCTTTAGCGACAGTGATTACTGTATTACAGAGGGCAGCTACGATGAGCGGGAAGATTTGAGTGTGTTGCAACTTATGTAAAGCGTTTGTCGTGTCACATTTCAAGGACAAACTGGAAAAAAAAACTTCTGGGGACGGTTGACGATGCATTACATAGATATGAACCTAATAGTACAGTTCGTGATATACAGACTCAATGAATAAATTACTTAAGAAGCAGTGAGTTCTATGTGATACCCGTACAGGCACAGGGACATAGAAAAACGCCAAATTAAACGCATTTAGCCGTCTAAAGGGCAACACGTAAGGCCTTCCTTGACTACCATAGTGGAATCTTATCGTAAGACATCTCACGAAACCCAGAGTTATTGTGCTCATATTAAACGCTGTCGGTGGCACCATATTCAGTATTCAAATACTCTCGAATGTCACAGGAACCGTAAATATGCGTAGCAAGCAAAAGCGGAAACTCTGACCCACATTCATACGATCCTTTTCGAAGGGAGACACATATTGGTGCTCTATTTTTCGCACCACAGCAATTGTTAGTATAGATAGCAGTGTTCGTGGAATTGATAAACAAAATCACTAAAATTAAAAAAGGCTCCAAGAGCCCAGGGGATACCTTCAGATTCCCTAAGGAATTAGCAAACAATTTGCCTGCCATTGTAACCATAGTATTTCGTGAAAAAAGAGAAAAAGAAATCAATGTAATACGCTAACAGATCACGAGAAATCCAGTTTGCTCATTTCTTACTTGACATCCTGAAAGCAATGCAACAAGGAAAGCAGGCGGATGCCGTAATTTGCTGACTTCCGAAAAGCAATATACTCTGACCTCACTGAATGTTTGTCGAACTATTTGTATATTTCCGCTGCTAGTCACATTTATTTATTTTGTGTTTAATTTAGGAGGTTGCAATACATTTCAAGCTTCTTTTGCATATCTTCAGGCAATTATGTGTACAAATGTTACTTGAGGATAAAATGCCTTAGTTTGAAATTACCTAGAACTGTTTCTGTTTGCTGTGCTGCTACTGGAGAGCCTACTGGGGTACTTGTAGAAATGGGTGGGCAATGGAGGGCCAGAAATCGATGATCGGCTTTGTCTTCTGCCAGTGTGGAGCTGTGTCTCGTTGTTATGATTGATACCACAGCCTCTGTCGGCTGCAGATAGTTCTCCATAAGTTGTGGCGGTGTTCTGAGGTATTTTCAGGTAAGTGCAGTTTCACCTTCCGGAGCTTCACCTGATCGCTGGCAGGCACGCTGGCGATCTGCCGCTCAGCATTACACTACAGCACTGTTTAATCTAACACTGTTCTCGACGTATATTCAACTCACAAACGTTACTCCATGCGCGTAAGTACGAGGGGCGTTTGTAAAGTCTGTAGAGAGTCCGAGAGATGGCACCACCGGCGCGTATCGAGATCATGTTTAGTTAGTAGCACCTATGGAAAGAACGCACACCAAGTTTCAGCCGTATTGATCTATTTCTTTGTGTTTGGCATTCGTGTGAATCGAGGAAGTCGGGTGATTGTCAAAAAATGGGCAAAAAAGAATTTCGTATGGTCAATAAAGATTACTTTATGGAAGGCAAAACGCCTCAGGAGACTAAAGAGAAGCTTGATAAACATTACGGTGACTCTGCACCGACCATTAGAACGGTTTGTAAGTGATTTCAAAATTTTCGGCGTCGCCGTATAGGCACAAGTGATGCCTAACGTTCTGGAGGTTACGACTCCAGAAATCATTGATAAAATCCATGATATAGTGATGGGTGACAGAAGAGTTAAGGTGCGTGAGATTGCTAGTGCTGTGGGCATCTCGATTGAATGGGTACATAATGTTTTGCATGAACATTTGGACATAAAAAAGCTATCCGCAAAATGGGTTCCGCGATTGCTCATGCTTGACCAAAAACGGTATCGTGTGAAGTGTTGCAAGGATGGTTTTCAGCTGTCCAGGAAGAATTCGCAGAACTTTAAGGGTCGTTTCCTCACTGTGGATGAAACATGGATACATTACTATACTCCTGAGACCAAACAACAAGGGAGAATCTGCACCATAACAGGTTAAGACCAGTCCTTCGGCCGGAAAGGTTTTGGCGACTGTCTTTTGGGATTCGCGAGGGATAATCCTCATCGACTATCTGGAAAAGGGGAAAACTATTACAGGTACATATTATTCAACGTTACTGGACCGTTTGAAAACCCTAGCTGCTAGGAGAACCCCGGCGATTCGACCGCAAAAAAAGTCATTTTCCATCACGACAATGCACCAGCACACACCTCAGTAGTTATGATCGCAAAATTAATGGAAAAATGATTCCAACTCGTTCCACATCCCTCCTATTCTCCAGATTTGGCTCTCTCGTACTACTGGTTGTTCCCCAATTTGATGAAATGGCTGGCGGGACAAAGATTTTATTCAAACGAGGAGGTGGTTGCAACAACTAATAGCTATTTTACAGACTTGGACAATTTCTATTATTAGGAAGGTATCAACAAATTAGATCAGCGTTGGACGAAATGTATAGCTCTAAAAGAAGACTATATCGAAAAATAAAAAATGTTTACCCCAAGCACGTAACTTTTATTTTTGCACGGACTTTTCGAACTCCCCTCGTAGTTCACGGTGGCCTTGCAGCGTGTGGATGAATATCGGCTCTCGTTTCTTTCCAGCGATGTTCACGATCACGATAATCTGGCAGTCGTTAAATTTATTGCATTAGTGTTTGTCTAAGACGCCTTGGGTGGCACAGGTTCATTTCAAGAAATGAAATCAAATCCATGGGACAAGCTACACTCAATTACAGTCCCGTAGGAAGTCGATCAGGTCGCAGTCCCAAGGATGCAGATGGTTACGATGTATTTGAGTTATGGGAATTATTGGTAATATAACAGTTTGTGTACAAAATGGAAACAATTCAACAATATATACAGCGCTAACTGTCAGTGTCTCAATGTTCCATCTGCCTATAAGAGCCCATTTTGGCGCAGGCAGCTCGCCCTCCCATTTCCTGTTTGGTGTGTAGAAAAAACGAGGCAAGCCCTCGTAATAATGTGCTCCGAAATCCCTACAGACGGATCTGTTTGCCGAACCAACACAGCTAGCCCAAAAGAACAACAATGAGATTGAAACATGCCATTGTTGAGTCTCTGCTGTCAACCAATGGGACAGAGATAAAAATGACATTCTTATTAACATTTCGTCGTAATGTAATTCGCCTTTGAGTATTTGAAGTCACTCACTTATCGGTGAGAGGTCTTGGAACAGAATGATGAACGCAGGGAACTCTGATTATGCTGAATACGCGTGAAAGGCTTTTTGAATGAAAGGTAAAAGTATTCCTCCAAGCGTGAGGAATGAAAGCGTCTAGAAAGAGAGAGGATATAGTGAAATTGTAATGAATGTATGGTCCAAAGAGGCATCCATTACCCATTTCCATTATATGTGCAAAGCCACGCCTGGCGAAGAGCACATTTTCGGTGTGAGCTTTTTATTTATGAGAGAAGAAAGGCGGAGAGGCCCCCGTGTGTGACGCGCTCCCACACAAACGCGAGCCGACCGGTCATTGTTTGTACGAAAGAAAGGATTCGTGCTGAAATACGGGGCCGCAGGACCTGTGCGCCATTACAGATGCCAGTGGAATACATTTTCAGTATGCGTTCGCGTGCGTTGGCGCAACTATGGAAACTGTATCCGCATGAGTATTTCCGTTTTGCCTTTTTCAACATTCTGCTTTGTATTATGTGTACGTTTTTCAGGAGGTATTTACTGTTCGGAGTTGTTTCGAGATAGCACCCGATGAGACATAGCAAAGGCCTGACTTCAGATATGGATCGCCTCCTGCAATCTTCTTCCAAAGCGACTTATCAGACCAAAGCGAACAAGAACGAACGTGCGAGAGCGAACGAGAATATTCTGTGGTGTAAACGCCGATAGAGCATGAGCATACGACATTCGCTTGTGTTGGATTCGCATTCGCCAGTTTTCGTGTTCGATTCGCATTTGCTTGTGTTCAGTCGAGTTCCGCTTGTCGTCGGACTTTTGGCGAAGCATGAAACGAAGTTCACGTCCTTTCCGCGTCAGCGCCAGCAGTACAGTAATTTCTCGTCTGCTATCTTGTCTAGCTCTGTTACTGTTCACAATGCAATGTTTCTGATTGATGAATCTATATATGATAAGGGCTTCTAGGGTCCGAGAGATATACGCACAAACCCCAAGGGAAAGGAGATATACAGGGTGATCACGAAGATATGCAATTATTTTAATATGTTATTCTAGAAGTAAAACTAAAGAAAAAAGTTCATATAAAGATAGGACCGCAAATGTTTAGTTACGGAGTTTCGGCTAATAAAAGACTTTGCCTGAAATTTAGCAAGTTTGCTGACATGAAGCCTTCGTAAAACTATACGAGGTTAAAGTAAAGCACGATTTCGATTTATTTTGTTGATACTGGTCCGGTGCATCTAATAAAACATGTACCAGACGTGTATCTGCAGTAGTTTTACAGGACATCCAGAAAAGCAAATATTATTATACAAGTAAATTTGTTTACTTTCCATTAAGAATGTAGAAACGTTTATCTCATTTTTGGCAACCGTTAGTGAGTTGTTTCAGCCATTTTTTAACCTTGAAATGAGTTAGTTTTTCGTATTATTCAGTGAATTGTCTGGAATTCAAAGAAACAATTTGGGCCAATTAGTTAGTAAATTTCAAATTCTGTGAAATTACTTCTTTGCTTCTCTGGATGTTCTGGAAAACTACCGCAGATACATGTCTGGGATATGTTTCATTAGATTCACCAGGTCAATAACAACAAAATAAATGGAAATCATGCTTTACTTTAACCTCATGTAGTTTTGCGATGGCTTCATGCTAGTGAAGTTGCTAAATTTCAGGCAAAATTTTTTATTAGCAGAAACTCCGTAACTAAACATTTACGGACCTATGTTTATTTGAACTTTTCTCTTTAGTTTTCATGTAGAATAGCATAATAAAATATTTTTCCTGTCTTGGAGGAAATCAGTTCGCGCTATCCATCTACACCAGGGCATACATCTAACTCGAAAGTGGTGGACGATTTTGTGAATTCCTTGTGTCGCTGGCACTGTAAACTGAAGGAACACACAGTGTTAACACAGGAACGCATCTGCAGGTAGGGTAAACTGTGTCAACAAAGCAAGACGTGGACGTCAAACAGCCATCCCATGCTGGGGTGTTCTGTCGTCGATGGCATGGTGGTAGATTGGCAGAATGACAAAAATTGGAAAAAAGGTAAAAAAATCCTTAAAAAATGAAAAAATCGGTGAAAGTAGGATATTTTAATGGCTTCAGGGTTACTTGTTTCTTAAAAAGACATCTAAATGGTAAAATTTTAGTAGATATGTTACGATTTTGATTGATTTGTGAAAAATGAGTTGGAAGCTATTAACATGTTAAAATATGTTTTTCAACATTTTTTAAAAATTGTTGTTCATTTTATGTTTTCTTACATTCACCTAAGACGATATAACAAAGAAGTACACATTCATTTAGAGTATCGACTTTTGCGTCTTCTTTTAGAAAAAAATAGGCCAGAATATTAAAAAATATCGTACTTTCTTTTGACTCATTCACCTCAATCCCCACAAAAATAAGTAAGTAAATGAGTAGATAAATGACCGATTTTATGTATAATTTATATTATATTATTTATTTGCGAACATTTTCCAATTTTTCAAATTCTTGACAACCTGACTTAAGTAACTATTTTTTTATTTTTTCATTTAATTTTATATTTTTTATTTTCTTACTTTTTTAAATGTTTTACATTTTATCAGTAATAAGTGGGTACATTTTGTGGACTTCCTGGAGAAAAGCTGACCAAATTCTTTTGAACCCAATGACTAAGAGCGCAATAAAATTGATGGTAAAAATTTAAATTTCATCATTGTACTGTCTGTCAATACAACTTTACTGTTTTCAAAAATTGAAAATCTCAGCAGTTATTACTTTGAAATATCTGTCTGTTAAAAGAATCTTAAACTCGTTACTAAGCTCCATAAGAATTTTCTCCCTGTATCTAGTATTCAAATATTCACAGTCAGTAATGTTATGTGTATCGTTAACCTGTAGGTCAGTATGTTTTTGTAACAAATTAGAATTGCTAGCGTCGTTGAGTTTCCTGGGTAGGGGCCCCATTTATATAGTAAGGAGTTTTAATAAAGGAATTAAATTTTAGTTGAAAATTGAGTACCCAAAACATAGTTTTTTCTAGAAATCTCCAATCTTATGAGGAGGCAGGATTGAAACCATAAAATTTCCTCAGGGAACATTTCATGATTAACACACTTCGTGAAACATAGTTAACACACCGATATAAACACGCAAGGCGGTGTAAGCCATTTTAATTTTACATATCAGGTGGCATTAGTGCTCAGTGTTACCTTGCAACAGCTAATTAGTATTTGGGCTGTATCTCATTTTCTCTTCTGCTTGCAGCTGCATAGCTCTAGTTTCATTCACTTGACTTACAATGGCTGATAAAGGCAAATATCGTAGGCTTCTCACGGCTGTAGACAAATAGAATATTACAATTTTGCCAAAAGAGGTCTGTTTACAGTTCTCAGTTAATATTCTGAGTTGTGATTCATTTGTCAAATTTCTATTTGCATACATGATAACATTGCTACGAATTGTCCAGAAATTTTCTCATTAAAAGATGTGCACGTGCAGCGTTACTCGATCGTACACTCTCTCTCTCATTCATTGTCCGCCTACCTCATGCAATTCGTTAATGGCTGAGCAAAAGTATTCACAAAGAGGAGATAAGAATGAAATAACTTAAGGCAACAATCATTCATAGGTGAATATCTTCTTTTTTAGACAACATTAGAAACATTTGTAGTACATTTTGGACGGGCGAAAATCTGTGTAGGCAGGTAGAACTTGTGTGTGGGAAAAAATTGTGTCGGTGACTTGAATGTGATACGAAAGGCCCTCCAGTATAAATAATGTTTTTGTAAGCTCTGATTTAAAACTTGGGAAATAGACTGTTCATGTTTAATACTGTCTAAATCTCAGCGATACGGAAATACATTTAAAAATCGGTATGGAGTGTGTATGACGCAAGAACACTGTAGCTTCAATGGAACATTTATTAATAATGGAAGGCAGTACCTTTCACAGTGTCACTGTACTTAATCTGCCGTGACAGTCGTTTGCGACCTATGCACACACAACTGATTTCAATTCACCGTAGGAATACTTGGTAGTTTTTTCCTTCGTAAGAAAATTACATTTATAAGTTAGAATACAGTCTGTATGCGTGTATATGACATGAAAGACTCTAATTTTAATAGAACAATAGTTAATGGCTGGAGGGAGTACCACACATAGGACCACTGTACTTAAATAGCGTTGATAGAAGTTTCGAGATTAAGTTACACGCTTCTCATTCCACTGCTCCTTTGGATTACTGGGTATATTTTTTTTCCTAAGGAAATTACATTTCGTATGCAAGACTGTAATCTTAGTGACGCATTTGTTAATGGTGGGAGGGAGTACCAGACGCACAATCACTTTACTTAAATAGGCTGACAGACCTTTGGTAACTATGTTACAGGCATTTGGTTCCATTGCTTCGTTGGATGGGCTACGTTTTCATCGTAAGCAGATTACATTTCGAAGTATACGCACGTACATGGCATGGAAACCTGTAGTTTTAATGGAACATTTGTTAACTTTCGCTGATGTTAGAATGGTTGAGTGACGGAAATCACGAACAGCACAATTCCATCTCAACGCGCACACTGTCTTAAGCAATACAGTACCATAGATCTTCTCTCGTTCCGCTCCATCATGTGTCACTTTTATGCAGTCTATGTGCGTGTGTGTGTGTGTGTGTGTGTGTGTGTGTGTGTGTGTGTGTGTGTGTGTGTGTGTATAACACTGCTGCTGTCGAAGACGAGAATGCCAAGACAGAATGTGTCATACTTAGCCGTCAACTGTACCTCGGTATATATGTTAGTTTACCGTGTAGCTTTCTCCACCCTACTTAAACGAGCCCAACCTTTGTACCTCACTATACATTCTCAATTTGAGCTATAACTCTGAGGTCATTGTCAGCTACTGACCCAATATTAACACGCATAGACCCGTTTGTGGTTAAATGATTTCTACTGGTGGAGAGTAACATCGATACGACAGTTCAACACTGCATAGTCGCTGTCTACAAGTCCTGTGGGCCCGTATCTTTTCGCATTACGTGACTCATTTCTGACGCAGAAGAACCATATGGATGCTGATGGGATCGTATAGGTTCGGAGAAACCATTGGGATATACAACGTAAAAAGAAATTGAACCGTGTCACAGCACAGCTCATTTGATGTACCCGCGAGATTATTTCACTTGTTTTCTCCGCAGCGATAGGGGGCGTGATTGCTGAGCGCTGTTGGCGCTGGTGAACGAAGCAACAGTTTTGGAGGACGGCTCGGTCGGTAGATGGCGACAGGACGGAAGCGACGGGGAGTCAACAGGTGCCTGCCGATTAAGGACTGCGATGAGTATGACTGTTTGCGAGCATGTGGGGAGGACGGAATACTGGCTGGCTTAGCGTGGTTCTCCATGACCAGCTCTTGTTTGTTGGGTCTAGCACTCGAGTGTAACAGGATGGGTGTGGTTTTCGTCACCTGGTTAAGGCCGAAATTTTCATATACTTTTGTTATATTTAATGATCAATGCTTTTTTATGTGTTTGGTACTTGTAGCCAACAGTTTGTGATTTGAAATACTTCAGAGAATATCATCATCTGCCAGGTGTCTACTGTGAATAATTCTTAATTTTTTTTTCATAGTGTATGGCATGGTATCCACTGTCATCGCACATTTTATGAAAGTTCTGTCCAAATTAGTATTACATTACACTTTGTTAAAATTGTTGCGTTTAAATTGCAAATTTCTTAATTCTACTAATATTGCTTGCAATAAACTCGTCTATTTCTTGATATTACCATATTTATGTATTAAGTTGTGTTTCTTCTCGAGACTGACTGAATTGATTTTGGAACACGTGGGGCTAGACAACACAACCGTCGTGAAATTGAAAACTTGACAGTGTTTACTCATGTCACCAGTCGTGAATGTTATTTCTGTCTTGTAGCTTACTTAACTGATGCAAAATAGTTTAGAAATTTTGTGTATTTGTTACGAAAGGTGAACTGATGTCACATGAGAGAAAAATGAGTGACATTTGTGTAGGGATTACGTAAGCGTAAGTGAAATCAAGAAGTAAAAAAAAAAACTGATTATCATTGCCACATTTTTTTTAGCAGGCAGTAGGGAATTTGTTGCACTCTTGCCAAATTGGATTTTTTTAAGGTTTGATTTACATGTAGTACAAATCACAAGTTCAATATTTTTCTGTTGTCATTGTTAGTATTTGTACATGTTCCACTATTGTACGATATAATGTACCTTTTATTAATAGTACCTTTATGTAATGTTTCAGAGTGTGGCTGCATGTTCTTCTAGAGAATGTTATAAAAAAAATTTTTATTGCTATACTTTCCTTTCAAACTGTTAATTGTATTAACTTGAATGTACAACCAGTTATTGTTGAATAATAAATTTGTGTCAACAAGGCTTGGACCAAATAAATGTTCCTACACCTTCCCCATCCTGGCTCTGCTACCGTCTGTACATCACAGAAGTCTATGGGAGAGACGATCTATTCATAGGGGTAATTAGGGTTTCTTTGGATGTATATAGGCAGTTTTTTACTCGAGCGCGGTGTGATACCGGGATAGAAAGGCACATGATAATACTGGTGTGATTTATCATCCACCGCGCGTTTTACATCTGCTGTAGTGTATTTTATTTAGATGTGTGATGCAGTTGTCTGCATGTAGGCGGGAAGAGCTGTGTTGAAATTGGTTGTTGACTTAAACATACCTAAATCTATTGCACGTTGATGGGACTGGAAATCGCGCACACTGTTGTTGGAAGCGTTAACTACTGTAAAATACCTAACAGTAAGCATCTGGACGGAGCTAATGTAGAATACATACGTCTAGTTTGGATTCATTTGCTGATGTGTCAAGGAAAGCAAACCAAGCTCTAGCAACTGACAAGTCGGAGAGCTAAAGAAGGAAGAATATGTCAGGCTCAAACTCATTTAAGGAGGATGTGGTCCACCCGCTAAGAAGTGACTTTGCAGCCGATGAGTTACCGCAAACTGTATCAGTACGTTACCTAGAGACAGTTGTCGCTGGAGGAATCATTATCATTGATTTGTCCTAGCTTGTACTTGTTTGTTATAAAACGATAGTTTTATAAGCGTGCAAGTACTGGGTTTGTTTCTAAATAAATAATTTCCTCTACGCATATGCAACCACCTTTACAAGTATACCTTGCTCTGGACGAACTACCGCATCATGACCGGTTCACTAACGAACGGGTCGTTGGGGGAAAAATGAGTAATACTGTGATTAAGTCCAGAATCTGCTCCTGCTTTTGCAGTTGCTCCGAATAACGAATTGTGCTGCTAGTTTGTTGCACCAATGTAAATGCTTCAGTGTATAGCGTACTAGAAACTCTGTTATACTGTTGAATCTTTGCTTTAGTCGCTACTGATACGAGGCAGTGGTGTACATTTGGAAAGGGGTGGTAAGCAGACAGGTATTTTGCTGTTGTTCACAAGACCAGCATATTTCGGTTTGCAGGAAGCATATACCCCCAGCGCTCAGGAATGCCATTAAAGCCAGAATGCTAAACGATTCGTGAGGTACTCTAAACAAGAATTTTTTCTATGAATTACTGTTTGGCTTCACTGGCTGCATACCACGCACACACGGGTAGAAATACACTACTTTTCCAGAGCAGCGCCGGCTTTTGTGTGCTTGCCTCCATCTATATACGTTAGTTGAAATGTATATTCGTGTGTTTGGAACCCGCCGAAGGGACAACATTACCGGAGAAACAAGCGCCAGAGCTGAGGGAGGGGACTGTGCCCTTCTAAGTTACTCTTTCTACGTTACATATATGTCGGTTCTTCCTGCTCAGGCAACGCTGTCTACCGTGCAAGAGCGAACATAACATAGATAAACGAATCGAGGGATTTTTAATTGTGTACGTCGATAATTTTTCCGGTCGTATAAGGGCCGAAAATGTAGTTTTTTAAATATCTTTGTACCGTATTCCCAATATTATTAAAAATATCAACAGATCTAGTTGGAACGTAAAGCTACTGTGGTTAGTGTTCCCATATATCACCAGCCATGTGTGCGAAGTGATCAGACTACTGTTTCTGCAAATTCTTAGACTTACACTGTTAGATTAGTCTCCTACATTACAACACCAGAAATCTACTAGGATAATAGGAATGATACCCACACAAGTGTCGATACAGATGAACCAGCAAATCACAGGTTCAGTACTCTGCTGGTACGTAAAACAAAGGTGGAATTAATGAGAGACGAACTGAATGGTGGACCTGTTACCGAATTTGTTAGTGTGTAGAGCAGTCTTCTGTTAATAGGTTAACCGATGATGATCACAACCAATGAGTGCTGGATTTGGAAATACAGACAACTATGCAGCGTGTTGTTACGTAGAAACATGTTGGATCTGCTGTTACACAACGTAAACTGACTTAATTTTCACAGGATATAACTGTTTGACACCTCCAGACAAGGGAAATACATTGGCTTGCTACCACTACCGTATTCTGTGGTGTCACCGCCAGACACCACACTTGCTAGGTGGTAGCCTTTAAGGGGCTCCGGAACGCCCTATACTTGCAATGTTAAAATAACGCTTATAAATTACATCTTTCCTCACAAAGTATTTGAGGTAGGAAGTTGAACTTCTGACAGATTATTTATTGGAATATGGGCTACAACTTAACACAGGGATTTTACAAAATTTTTGTTCAGTTATTAAAGATGATTTGTTTTCAATTGTAATGAAAATTCACAACATTTTTTTGCAATTTTTTATTTATATATTCAGAAATATACAGTTTTTTTTGGAAAAAGGCTGTGTTAAATTATGCAGAAGGTACTGTGTAACATTTACTGAAACTTTGAAACAAATATGTTTGGAAGATCCTTAGAAAACATGTAATTAGTATGAGAAAATAAAAGTTTTGGGAATCGAGCGACAAAGATTGGATTAACTTTTTAGTGCATTCCAGGTCCATAGGATGGATTATCTTCATCCTCTGCAAACTCCTCCTCCAGCTTCCTCTTGTTCCTCCTCCTGTTTACTCTTGCTTGTATTTCTAGACTCTTTACAGCCCTGTCTGCAGCCCGAAGGCGTTCCTTGTCTAAAGCAAGCATCGCTCGTACCATGTTAGAACCTATCTTCATTCCCATATTTCTAAATACCTTGCACCTTACAATGTTGCCATCATTGAAAGTCGCAACAGCATCATACACACCAAAGTGAAGTGTTTCTATTCCAACAAATACAGTCTTGGGGATTCTCGACCATATAACACTATTTACACTTTCATTGGGGTTGTGAGTTTTTCCGTGAATACACTTTTACAACAGTTCAGGTGCTGCTAAGTCTCTGAAAATAGGTTTTATCACCTCCATTATTGCATGAGGCAGACTATGCTTATGAGTGTACACTTCACCAGTTAGCAATCCTTTGTTATATTTACACCAACTGTCTTCTTCTTTGGGACACAAGCTATGTTGGGGATTTTCATCGGTTGAAGAAGTATGAAAAAAAAGAGCCCAAAAAGCCTTCTCCGTTTCGTCGACACTTTGTGTATTTTGCCTAATAGCCATTCCATAATAGTTCTGTATTTTGTCAATTACACTGTCAGTTAACCTTCCCTTCCCATCCAACCCTTTACCATCACTGAGTTTTTGTTTTTTGTACGAAGCTTTCAGTCGCCGAAGTCTTGTTCCCATTCGCTCCTGTACATGTCCAATACACTCAAATTTCTGCACTACAACATCATCACCATAGGGCTTCAGTCCTTGAACATGTTTGAAACTTTTAGGATCACCGTCACCAAGGTAATTAACATATCGCACTTTATCACACGCCTCAGAACGCTGGAATATACTGGCAACACCAGCCACTTCCATTCCTCCACTACTGCCACTATAGTTAGCTTTGCAATTATTTTCATGTGTACCTTTATATTTTTGTGGACATCTACAATACTTTGATATTACTGCTACATCTAAAACGTTCCCTGTATACATACTGGTGGCAGATACTACACCATGAAGAGATGTGTGTCCCCGTTTATGCCAGGTACCATCGAACTCTGCAGTCAAATATCTGTTACCATTATTTTCCATTACTGCCTCCTCCACAGCGTTCTACATAGATTCTATACAGACATCTTCTACTTTAGACCCTATTAATTTATTATAGGTCGTAAACTTGGTTGGGGGATTTGGAAGATTCATGATGCCACAGAAAATTGCACCTGCAGTAGTACCCTTACCAACAGAACACAAGGAATAAACAAATCTAATGTTGTGTTCGTAGATTTTGCTACCATTTTCTTCAGTTGCAGTTACTGCAACACTGTCCCAAAAGGTGGTCATGTATGAACACTTATCACATTTCAGTTGTATTTCACTAGCAAGTCCTACGTTCTTTATTATGGAGAGTTCCAGACCAACTTCACTACAATGAATACGTCTTACAGAGTTTGAAAAAAATTCCTTTGAGAACCGACATATCAAATATTTCATTCACATCCGATTCGCCCATAAAACATTCATATTTTTCACTCATTGAACCAAGCTTCTTCTGTGAAGTATTTTCTTTCCCACTTTGACTGCTATGGGCAGGTGTACTTGAGAGGTTAGGTTCACTCACTTGGTTATCGTCTTTATTGTTTACAGTAATAACACATACCTTTGGCTTTCCAACATTTCTCCTTTTCTTAAAAACCTTCAGAGGATTTCTAATAACTTTACTTTTACTCATTATTATACTTCAACAAAACAGAGATTCAAGAAACAGAATTAATTACGAATATTTCCGAGATAACGACAGAGTGAATAAACATGAAACAATCGACAATCACACCAGCGATATATATTGAACCATCACAGGTTAGCCACAACACATACATTATCTCACATCACTAAAATGTACCTGATGAACACGGACGTTAATAATAACAAAATTCGACAGCAGTTTAACAGCGCCACAGTGGGTCACGCCCATGTAGAACACATTTAAAAAAAAATTTAAAAATAGTTGTAGTCTTCGGAATTGAATAAATTATATATCTATTAAAAGGTAATAGTCTGCAGATTCAGAAAACGCAAAAAAGTAAAAATTGAACTTTTCATGATTTTGAGCCTTTCCGGAGCCCCTTAAATCGGCCGCGGTCCGCTAGTATACGTCGGACCCCCGTGTCGCCACTGTCAGTGATAGCAGACCGAGCGCCACCACACGGCAGGTCTAGAGAGACTTACTAGCACTCGCCCCAGTTGTACAGCCGACGTTCATAGCAATCGTTCACTGACAAATACGCTCTCATTTGCCGAGGCGATAGTTAGCATAGCCTTCAGCTACATTTGCTACGACCTAGCAAGGCGCCGTATTCAATTGATATTTATTATATGAAGCATGTATCATCAAGGGCGATGTTCTACAATTGTGGATTAAAGTTAAGTATTATATCAACTACGTACTTTATTTGCTACTACTAATTCCCTTAACTGTTCCAGACTTCATGCCAGTCAGCGTGTAATTAAACGCGTGCATTTCGGCCTCCTCTAGCAACACAGTGTTGGCACTTCTGCCAACACGACATATTCTACTCATTTGGCCTAATGAAGCTGAGTGTAAACCCCATTCCAGACCTCTCTACCTTAGAAAAAACTGAGGAGATACCAGGAACTGACCCCAGGTTCTTCTACACTGAAAGAAGTGATGCAAACCATTCAGCTGCAGAGGTGGTCCACTTTATTGTGCATTGGTAAAAAAGTAAAAACGTAAATATGGTGCATGAAGCGATCCCTCCCCGGTCTCTCCAGTAGTTGACATCATCTCTATCACCACAGACAATTTCCTCTCTCTCTCATGGGAACCACCATGAGACTATGACATTATAATGTACTAGAGAGGCAATGAAAGGAAAATAGATTCCATAGTAGCTGAAAATTCCAACCTCCAGTAGATGACATCATCTCTCCGAATTGTAGACTGTAAATTTCCTATCTCGCTCTCTCCCTGTCTCTCTCTCTCTAACTATATGTACATCTGTTACACTTATCTTAATGAGGAAACAACATTGTAAAGTATTTCAGATGGAATGAGTGACTGAAATGTTTACTTTATAATACATGAAAGGGGAATGAAAGGATACAGTCGGGGGGGTGGACTCCTCCACCAAAGTTTTCATTGTGAAACAGTAGATGATGACATTATTATGAACAGCAAGATGGAGCCAATAACCTAGCATGGGACCACTATAATGATTAGTTGACTTGCATGTCACAAATTTTTTTGACAATGGAACAGCTGTAAGTTATATCACCAACAGTACGCAGCTGATTTTTGCAATGTTACAGAACAGTTTTTTTTTCGTGAGTTTGTTAGGTTTCGGGTGTTTCGTTTTTGTTTATTCTCGGATTCAGAACAACTGTATGAGGTCGAATGACAAGTTTATTGTCACAATATTTCTCACCAAACTACAGCTTTTCACACAGTTTTCAACTCGCCAACATAAAAACTGCGGAATGGATAATGCATTCTGCCAACATGAAAAGTGAAATAAGTTTATACACGACAATGTTAAACATTAAATCTCTGCAAGACCATTAATCTTAGTCACAATATTATGAAAGTTTAATTGGAAGTTTCTTTACATTAATCCTAAGCACAAAAATTTGAAACTTTAATTGAACGTTTCTTTACAAAATTGCTCCCACACATACGTTATGTTGTTGATCAGTACTATGGAAATCGTCCGATTCTGCCTCAACGTTCAGTACTATTTAGGATGACAATCAAGTCTACGCTGGATGGTTAGTCAAGTGACAAATCTGAGCGCAAGATTACCCAAGGCCGCACGAGTTTACAGTGGACGCAAGCTGGTGTGCCAACAAAGTTTACGCCTCTGCACGCGGTATTTACCTTAAGCTCGCACGTGCTGCTGTCTGCAAGGCCGCTCTGATATTCTAGTCAGTTTTCATGTGGTTTCTCTTGTCACTCGCCTTCCTCTCTCTGATTCGTTGCAGCTAATTGAGGTTAAGTTTGGTGTCGAGTTAACAGATTTGTTTCGACATGTGCTGACTTCCACTAACTTTTTATTCAATGGTCAGTATTACGAACAGACTAATGGAGTTGCAATGGGAAGCCCGTTGTCACCTATTGTGGCCAATTTGCTTATGGAGGACTGTGAGGAACTTGAGTTGGAGCCAGCGACCTTGAAACCTGCCAGTTTTTTCAGATATGTAGACTTTACTTTTGTTGTTTGGCTTCATGGTAGTGAGCATTTAAACCGGTTTTTGGAACATCTGAATTCAATCCACCTGAATATTCGGTTCACTATGGAGGTGAAAAAGAATGGATGCATTCCCTTCCTTGATGTGTTGGTCAAAACGAAGACTGATGATATGTTGGGACATTCTGTTTATAGGAAGCCTACCCACACTGACTTGTATCTGTGAGCTGATAGTTGTCACCATGCAGCTCTGCGTAAAGGAGTACTTCGCACCTTGGTTCACAGGTCCACGTTATCTCAGACCCTGAAAGTTTGGCAGCTGAGCTATCACATCTCGAAATTACCTTTCGTCAGAATGGTTATAGTGAGCGGCAGATCAAACGTGCGTTGCGCCATCAGACTTCTGTGCAACGGGTGAGTGACGATAGCAACGAAGTGGCACCTAAGTCTACGGCGTTTTAGCCTTACGCAGGAAGCATTTCCAACAGGATTGGTCGTATTTTGCGGAAATATGATATGAAATGTGTTTTTCGACCACCTTCTAAGATTAAGGCCCTGTTGGCGTCCGTAAAAGTTGATCTGGGCTTACGTAAGGCTGGGGTCTATCGTATTCCTTGCTGTTGTGGCATGTCATATATTGGTCAGACAATCAGGACTGTGGAAGCCCAGTGTACTGAACATAAGCGTCACACACGCTTACAACAGCCGAGCAAATCAGCTATTGCAGAACATTGCCTTGACACCGGTCATCCTATGGAATACAACAACACGCTTGCTTGCACGTCCAGCTAATGGGATAGTGTTATTAAGGAAGCAGTTGAAATCTATCAAGTATCCTTATTAACAGAGATGGTGGATTTCGTTTAAATACTGCTTGGAATCCGGCTCTGTCTCTCATCAAAAATCAGAGGGACAGAATTAGTGCTACCTCACCTGTTGATTAATAGTAACTATCGATATTTCTGATGTTAGTTATCTTTTTTTGTGTTGACACTTGTTCTGTGTGTGGGGTCTTCCTTGTTTCTCCTCTGTGAACCGAGGTATAAAATTTGCTTCCACATTCCTTCTTCCTTGCATATGTGCCTTGAGAATGGCAGGGTGTGCTCCACTCGCAATATCGGTGGTGTTCGACGATGTCACCAGGCAGCATACCTGTAAGTTATTTGAACAGGTTTCAGATAGTTTATATAATGGCAAGACAGAGATTTAGGAACCAGGTTTTATATTGTAAGACATTTCCAGGGGCAGATGTGGACTCTGACCACAATATATTGGTTATGAACTGTAGATTAAAACTGAAGAAAATACAAATAGATGAGAATTTAAGGAGATGGGACCTGGAAAATCTGAATGAACCAGAGGTTGTACAGAGTTTCAGGGAGAGCATAACGGAACAACAGACAGGAACGGGGGAAAAAAATACAGTAGAAGAAAAATGGGTAGCTTTCAGGGATGAAATAGTCAAGGCTGCAGAGGATCAAGTAGGTAAAAAGACGAGGGCTAGTAGAAATCCTTGGGCAGCAGAAGAGATACTGAATTTAATTGATGAAAGGAAAAAACACAAAAATGTACAAAATGAAGCAGGCAAAAAGGAATACAAACCTCTCAAAAATAAAATCGACAGGAAGTGCAAAATGGCTAAGCAGGGATGGCTAGAAGACAAATGTAAGGATGTAGAGGCTTATCTCACGAGAGGTAAGATAGGTACTGCCTACAGGAAAATTAAAGAGACCTTTGGAGAAAAGAGAACCACTTGCATGAATAACAAGAGCTCAGATGGAAACCCATTTCTAAACAAAGAAGGGAAAACCGAAAGGAGGGAGTATGTAGGAGGTCTATACAAGGGCGATGTTCTTGAGGACAATATAATGGAAATGGCAGAGCATGTAGATGAAGATGAATTGGGAGATATGATACTGCGTGAAGAGTTTGCCAGAGCACAGAAGGACCTAATTCGAAACAAGGGCTAGGGAGTAGACAACATTCCATGAGAACTACTGACAGCCTTGGGAGAGCCAGTCCTGACTAAACTCTACCATCTGGTGAGCAAGATGTATGAGACAGGCGAAATACCCTCAGACTTCAAGAAGAATATAATTATTCCAATACCAAAGAAAGCAGGTGTTGACAGATGTGAAAATTACCGAATTATCAGTTTAATAAGTCACAGCTGCAAAATACTAACGCGAATTCTTTACAGACGAATGGAAAAACTGGTAGAAGTCGACCGCAGGTAAGATCAGTTTGGATTCCGTAGAAATGTTGGAACACGTGAGGCAATACTGACCCTACGACTTATCTCAGAAGAAAGATTAAGGAAAGGCAAACCTACGTTTCTAGCATTTGTAGACTTAGAGAAAGCTTTTGACAATGTTGACTGGAATACTCTCTTTCAAATTCTGACAGTGGGAGGGGTAAAATACAGGGTGCGAAAGGCTATTTACAATTTGTACAGAAAGCAGATGGCAGTTATAAGAGTGGTTGGGAAGGTAGTGAGACAGGGTTGTAGCCTCTCCCTGAGGCTATTCAATCTGTATATGGAACAAGCAGTAAAGGAAACAAGGCGTTTAAATCCATGGAGAAGAAATAAAAACTTTGAAGTTTTCACCGATGACATTGTAATTCTGTCAGAGACAGCAAAGGACTTGCAGGAGCAGTTAAACGGAATGGACAGTGTCTTGAAAGGAGGGTATAGGATGAACATCAACAAAAGCAAAACGAGGATAATGGAATGTAGTCGAATGAAGTTGGGTGATGCTGAGAGAATCGGATTAGGAAGTGAGACACTTAAAGTAGTAAAGGAGTTTTGCTATTTGGGGAGCAAAGTAACTGATGATGTCGAAGTAGAGAGGATATAAAATGTAGACTGGTAATGGCAAGGAAAGCGTTTTCGAAGAAGAGAAATTTGCTAACATGGACTATTAATTTGTCAGGAAGTTGTTTCTGATATTATTTGTGTGGAGTGTAGCCATGTATGGAAGTGAAACATGGACGATAAGTAGCTTATACAAGAAGAGAATAGAAGCTTTCGAAATGTGGTGCTACAGAAGAATGCTGAAGATTAGATGGGTAGATCACATAACTAATAAGGAGGTATAGAATCGAATTGGAGAGAAGAGTTGTTTGTGACACAACTTGACTATAAGAAGGGATCGGATGGTAGGACATGTTCTCAGGCACGAAGAGATCACCAATTTAGTACTGGAGGGCAGCGTGGAGGGAGACCAAGAGATGAATACACTAAGCAGATTCAGAAGGATGTAGGCTGTAGTAGGTACTGGGAGATGAAGAAGCTTGCACGGGATAGAGTAGCATGGTGAGCTGCATCAAACCAGTCTCAGGACTGAAGACCACAACAACAACAACAATAACAACATATTTTATTAAGTTACTTTATTTTAAATGATGATGGATATGAACTGAATTTGAGGAAACCTTCATTTAATATTATCTTCCCCAATTAAAAAAAAAAAAAAGTGCCACTTTTTTCTTTTAGATTACACATAATCGAAAGTATATTTAATTCTTACAATTAAACTTTGTATGCTAATTGTCAACCAATCTCATGATTTTACACCTGTAATCCTAGTTATGACTCTATTTACATTGTCCAGATATATTAATCCTACGCATTATGATTTTACAAAAAATATCAACGTTGACTTTCACAAACACTGAATTTCTAAACCTAATTTTTACATTACAAACTTTACATTGACATCCTGCAATAGCTAAATCCATTCACGTTTAACTATCCTATGTATTTTTATGAACACAATACACTCAAAATTGTTAATAGTACGTTTTTTACTAACTTTAACAAATTGAATAAAACAGCAGTATCAGAAAATATTATTTACATGTCAAAATGAACAGACAGACATCGTTAATAAAGATTTATCACTAAGACAGGGAAAGTTTACATTAACATATCGTTACATACAATAAGAATTTAAATTGTTGTACTTTTTTTTCTAGATAGTAGTCTGTCACAGACAGCTCTTTTCTCGTATCTGTACCATTGCTCACATTTTGTTCAAAAGTTCCGACGTGTTTCGAACGGGGAATGACGGTCGGCTGTGTGCTTCACTGTGTCTCTGTTGAGTATGGTATAACGGTTGGTATGCGTCTCGCCGCGTTTCGGTTGAGTGTGGCATGACGGTTGCACGTCCGTCGCCGTGTTCCGATCGAGAGCGGAATGAAGCTCGGCAGAGAGAAAGGTCTGAAGGCCTGAGTGTGTCGTGAATGCGTGGTACCCGTTGTTCCGTTATGCATATGCCTGTGGTGCAGTTGAATTGGAGATGCATTTTTGGCGGCCAAATCTGTTCCGCTTCCAAATTCGTCGAATCCATATGCTGATTAACCATGGGTCATTTCGTCGGTAGATTTCCATACGAGTTGCTATCTGCCATTTTTCTGGTATGCCATCTGAAAGCGTTGCAATCTGCCATAAAGAACATCGAATATATATGCTGTTAGAACAGTTAAATTATATTCTCGCTGGTAGTTCAATGTAATAATGGGTCTTTTATAGGAAGGTCCAGACTCTTCTTCCTTCCAAATGTTCTGTCTTATGTCTTCTGTTCTTGGTGTTTCTTGCTGTCTTCTTACTTGTATCTTCGTTCTTCTCTGGACTGGGAGTTAGGAATGAAGACATGTTTAACATCATCTTTTTTTTATACGTTCTTATGGCGACTTCTTCACAGTTGTCGTCTATTCTTCATTGTAATTGGTTGTTCATCTAGATAAATTGAACAGCCTTCCATCCTTTTCCTGCTCCGTCCCATGTGTTGTCAGGGATTGCTAAGCAGATGTTGAATATCGTATGATCTGATGGCAGTTTCCGCTATTCTGCACAATGAGTTGCAGAAGCGCATTTCTTCTTCTTCCTGTGGTGAATCTAAGCTTCAGCTTGTCCGTGCCGTCATATGTCCTCCTCCGTTCCGGTTCGGTGGACATTCCGTATCCCTTCATATGCAGCCTTGCATAGCTTGCAACATCAGTGTCAAGTGATGAACACTTGCGCAAAAACCATTGTTGGTAACTTTTTCAGTGCCTTTTGCAGGAATAAAGCTCACTTCAGAGTACAAGTTGCTTGCATTCAGGCTGCGTTGTACCCCTCCAAACATTTCCACAGAGGAGTTATCCTCTAGGAACGTCGTTTCCACCTAGGCCTCTTCTTTTGTTATCTCGTAAGCTGACGTACCAGGCACACACACTCCGTGTTTCTTCCTCTCACATCTAACCGCACCCCCTAATCTCGTGCTCTATCTGGCCACAATGATGTTGCACCTTGGCTGCCGACTTTATCTTCCAAATGTGACATTTCCTTACATCCCTAGATTATGCTATCAACTTTACAAACATTAAACATATTTTTAAATTACTTTACAAAAAGTATCATAAATTCTGTCAAAATTAGCTTCCCCCTTTTTTTTCATTTAACTTAATTCTACTATAAGAAAAAGTTCATGGTTTCCTCATCTTCATCACGATGGATAGCAAGAGTGAGATTGATTGTGATGATGGTTAGTATGTATGTAACCCCGTTTATTTTTTCTATCCATAGGAATGTTATGTTGTTTTGAAAACTTCGCACCTTGACTATGACTCCAGTGTCTTTTTATCTGCAATCTCTTCTTTTTGTCCTTGGCTGTAACAGAACCTCAAAATAGATTTTTAATTTTTTTTGTTATTGCCCCACAAAAAGCGACTCTATTGTTCTGTTGTATTGTTTTTAACTTCGTACTTATCCCTTCCTCCTAATATTTCGATCGCAAACTTTTACCTTCCTATCTTCTCTCATTGTACTCTTCCAAATAGAAACCTTTTCTGGGTGAACTTCAGCTCCCACTGTTCTACCTCCTGCCACGAAGTAACATGTTTCTTGCTCATCATAAAATTTCAATTCTCTTTCCTAGCAGGTACCTCCTAACGACTTCTTATTCTTCTTTCTTTCAAATTTCTATTTCAATATAGATTGTGGTATCTTCCACAAATCTTATATGTATCACATATTCCCCAAAATATCTCTTCAATCATTTGTTCACCGTTCTCGACGAAACAAAATTAAAATTGCCTATCTCCTTCTCCTCTAATCATCTATTTCCTACCTACTTCTTCACTTCTTTCCTTCGACAAAAATCAACTTGCTCCTCCTTCATACTACGTTTTTAAGAGAGAATCTACTACTATTCCGTTAAACTATCCACATGCTCATCTCTATTTTTCTTCTTACGTTCAATTCCTTCCCCAGAACACATTTCATTTGCAGAAGAGTTACATTAGTTGTTACTTTCTTGTCTTTTCATCATCATTATTAATTTACCTGCTTACGAAATTTATTTAATTTAATTAATCGAGATACGTACAAGCTAAAGGTTTTACTTGTTTGCCTTTTGCTTTCTTTCCTATTTTTTGTATTCAGTTTATTCTGTCGAACCTTTGTATGTAGAAAAAAAATTATTTTCAACGCTGCAACCATTCCAACGCTTGGAGCTAAATTACAAAATGTCTATGTTTTACTTCAGTTACTGGTGGTAATTCACTATTGGTGTTATCTATGGTGCTGTATCCTCATGGCATATTATTACTTCCTCCGTTTTGTATAAACGCGCTACATCTTCTGCACTTAGGTCATCACCATCAATTTTTGTACTAATGTCTATATTCGCCGTTCTGACTCCTGTTCTCATCATCGTCGGTCGATTCCCAGTCAATGAATCCCAGCATGCTTGTGTCTGTTTTTGATCTCCCCTTAAACCTACTTTAAAATATGGCTTACCAAAACTAAGTCTATTTACATGTTTGACTACACAATTAACTTTATTATTCGATCGAATTACTTCTGAGTGGTATTCGTACCGCTCATCTCGTCAATTTTGTCTTTTGCCTGGGTTTTATGGCCTCACCTCGCCTTCCTCTATCGGGTAATTTCGCATGCTTTCTCCCACTGAAGTTTGATTTTCCCAACCATTCTGCGTCCTGGCCATTCCATTTCCACCTGAATAACCTGGATTTTGCTGCTGAAAACCTGTGAACCATCCGCCTTCGTCTGCACGGGAATTGTATCTCGGATCATAGTTACCACCGTAGTTTCTAGGACCACATCCCCCATTATAATTCCTCGGTCCCCCGAAACCGTAATTGTTATTTGCCCTCTGTGAGTTACCAAAACCATAGTTATTATTGTTCTCCCATGGGCGACTACCACGCCATACAAAATCATTGCCTTTTCCTATGTTATGTTCACCGTTGGAATAATTATTAAAACCTGATAGGTTACTGTTACTACACCTACTATTGTTTTCTCTGCTTGTACGTTTTTTTCTTGCGTCACCTTCACTGAAGATGAATTCAAGTTCTCTCAACATTCCTTTATATATTTGTATGTTATCTCCTGCCCTACCAACCAATGACTGCTGATAAAGTAGCGGTAACTTCATCGAGCACATCCGTATCAGTTCCCCATTACTGTATAGATTATCTAACCACTGATATTTCTTTGTCATATTTTCGAAAAACCTAACGGGTTTCTTTTCTCCGGAATTTTCGAACAACTCTTTCTGCAGCAACTCATACTTTATTCTGTTTTGTGTTTCTGTGGACCAGTACCGCTCCAAGTATGCAGTTTTATATTGTTCATATGAATGACAGTTGGCCGCTACTCTTTGCATGGTTTCCGCAATTGCTCCGTCCATATACCGACAAATACAGTCAAGTTTATGGCAAAGCGGCCTATGCTTTGGTAAACCGATCTGAAATTCATTTATGAACGTGCTTGGATGTAAGCCGTTCCCACTTTCTTTGTAATGTTGCAATTTTCTGGCTGTCAAAAAGTGATCATTGTCTAATTTTTCTCTTCCACCATACGGCGCTTGTGTTTTCACAGCATCACTCTTTTACTTGTGTCATATTTTCTTGTACTCGTTCTACCGCATTTGGGTCTGGAGCTGACATATTTATGTCCCATTTAGCATCGTATCTGTGCAGTGGTGTACAGTTGTCTGCACCGTACCGTTCCTCGTGTATCAGATTGAAAGATTCGTTTACATTTCCCGTTACTGGTTCCGTGTTTGGCCTTTCTATTAGATTCACAATAGCTTGCGGTGTGTAACCTGTTGTGCTGTGACTCGTACATTGTGGAATTGGTAGATGTGTCGTCGCAATTTGCTCCGCTCTCGCGTGAACCGCGTGCTTTCGGAGAGTCGACTGCCGCTCTGCTGATATGCGCGGGTCTACCGTTTCTCGCTCCCTTGTTTGGTGTGACCGCACATCACCTGCTTCGCTCCCCTGTGCTAACTGTTCCTTCCCTATTTGTTTTTGTTTTGCTTACGTAATTATAGACGCAACCTCCTGTGGATGTCCGACTGGTATCTCACGACATTTTTGTGTTTCCGCTACTACTACGGAAGATAGCACAACTGACTTTTTCCTTTATGGATTACTGTCCATTAGTATATCGGATGATACTACCGATTCTCTCGCTACTAATATCTGTAAGATTCTCGATACACTGTTTCAGTTCCGTGCGAAGGTCTTCAGACTCTTTCTGATTTTTCGAGACTACGTTTTCAATGCATGTGTCAAATCTTTTTAATGCGGCTCGCGTGACACGTTTTCTGACATTGAGCTCTTCCACGATTTATTGCGCCTCACCACTAACTTATCCACTCTTTGATTAACGTTAGACACTGCATCCTGCACCTGGTCAACGTCAGAACGCATCATTTTCTGGTCAGCCATTAACGCTTGTATCTGCTCGCGTGAGTCTCTCGCCTCTTTCCGGATTTCAGTGAACTATTCATTGACTTTTGTTCGTAATTTTTGCTGATCTACGTGGACTTTTTCGAACCTCACGTAAGTTTCAAATTGGAGACTACTTGAGGCAGCATTTGTCTCTGTTTTTAGCTTTACCGTTTCGGTATTTAGATCTGTTAAACCTGTATTTGTTTCAAGTTTTAAATTCTTTAAACTTGTATTTGTTTCAAATCTCAAATCTGTTAACCCTGCATTTGTCTGCTTTACGACCATAGTGAGTTGCTTCAACATTGCGAACACACTATATGACTCTTCGCTATTGTCACCTGTCACTATTCGATGAAAATTTTCCCGTTCGCGTCTGTCACGTGGCGTTTCACCTACTTCCATGCACAATGCGGACGCACTTACATTCCTTCTGTTGGAAACTGTCCCGTTTGGTTCAAAATTACTATTTTCGGTTCAACATACTGAAACTGCTCGTCCTCTGACTATTTCTGACCCACTCGATCCTTTATTCGTTTGCTTTTGCGCATTCGCTGACGGTAATACCATTCTTGAAACTGCTACCATCTCCTCTGCACTATCACTACGCCCCGTTGAGTGACATGTACTCGATATCTTTTGTTCTTCATTAATTTCTATTCTGCCAATCTCTTGAGTTTGGCCTATCTGCGATACTCTCCATTCTTCCGCCATTTAAGTTCGTTTAGCTAACCTCTGTCATTCTGGAAACACGTGAGCCTGTGCTCTCGTCAACATCAAGTTATAGGACCTTACACGTTTCCAAAATATCGTAGGAAGTTTCTCAGACTACGGACACAACGTTAGCAACACTGTTCACTGTTTGTGAAATTTCAACCCAACTCAACAATGTTGTGAATAACTCCGCGCGCGCCAGCGAGGTAATGAGCAATCTACTTCTACTCAATGATACTCGGATTCTATGTGTCAATACAAACTTTCTCCACTTTGGATCACATTTACTGTATTTGTCCACTATACATTTATATACATTGGGCAACCTCGTCACAAAACAACATGAAAAAATCTGTTTTTTTTTTCAAAATTAAAAAATTTTGTTTTTGTTCCTAATTTGAGTAATTGTCATCCAGGCAGACCAATTGCCATCCTGGCAGGGGCGCCATTTGTTAGGTTTCGGGTGTTTTGTTTTTGCTTATTCTTGAATTGAGAACAACTGTGTGAGGTGAAATGACATATTTCTCACCAAATAACAGCTTTTCACACTGTTTTCAGATCGCCAACATAAGAACAGCGCAATGGATAACGCATCTTCTCAACGTCAAAAAGTGAAATAAGTTTATACACAACAATGATAAAAATTAACTCTCTGAACGAACATTAATCTTAGGCACAATATTATGAAAGTTTGATTGGAAGTTTCCTTACATTAACCCTAAGCACAAAAATATGAATGTTTAATTGGACGTTTCTTTACAAAACTGCTCCTACACATACGTTATGATGTTTTTCAGTATTACGAATATCGTCCGATTCCGGTTCAAAGTTCGGTACTATTTACGATGGCAATCAAGCTTAGGGTGGATGTTTAGCCAAGTGAAAAATTTTTGCGCAAGATTACCCAAGGCAGCTCTAGTTTACAGTGGACACAAGATGGTGTGAAAACAAGGTTTAGACCTATGAAAGCGGTATTTACCTTAAGCTGTGACATGCTGCTGTCTGCAAGGCCGCTCTCTCCCACTAAAATTCCTACAAAACTAATCTGGCCTTTGCCGAACTTTCCAGCAGAAACTTTCCCTATGTTTCTCGTTATGCGAGAAAACATGTACTCAGCCCTAGTCTTATTATGTGGCGATATACACGCACATGGTTGGAGCAGTGTGCATATTATAGTGCCCTCTCAGTTCTTGCAAGAACAGTTAACTAATTTGGCTGATTCGTTTCTCCACAATTGGAGCTAAACGTTGCTACAGCTAATTTTGGCTGGGGTGCAGCCACTGTGAACGCAGTGTCCACACCAATTTCTTCTCTGCGTTGTAGGGAGCGTTAAGCGCTCCATTCTGCACAGGACGCCAGTTCAGAGAAGAGACCCACATCACAAAATTTCTCTCTTGTCCTCTCGTGGCAGATCTCCCTCCCTCCACTTGGGTTCGTTTTTCACGTCACGGCTTTTTTCGACCAAGAAGAGCGTTCCTCCCATTTTGTAGAAACACCCTCTACCAATCGCAACATCCCTTCTATCAATGGCGTCGAAACTTCAGTAGTTTTCTCCTTCCTAGTCAGTTTCACCCAACCTGACATTTTGTGCTTATTCCAGACCCCTGAAGTACATTGACCTTCCCGTGTGTGTCGCACTCGCTAGACGAAAAATGCGTCACTTGGTTCTGTTCGTACCGTTGGAATTTCGAAACGCAGTTCTCTAAAGCTTCTTCTCTGCTCTTGCACCGATGCCCTCGCTACAGGCGGCCCTCCAGCTTGAATCACCTGGCCCGGGGTCGCTGTCCTCTTTCCTGCCACCCCCTTTAAGTGGTCTCCGGCGTAACTCTTGCAGCGCGGTTTCGCAACGCAGTTTGTGGAGCTGGCTTTTCAAAACTAAAAGTGACTCGACTCACGTTCCCTTTTCTACATTCTGCTCAAAGACATGCATTGTACAGGAATGGTGTGTCAATTACTGGCAATTGACTATCGTCCCTTTTTGCTATACATATTGATAGGCAAGTGGTCTCATAACTATCGATTTACATTAGGTGTCATCTTCCTTCCCCTTCTCATTGCGATTTGTATAGGTCTCATGTAAGGTGCGAAACTGCCCATTTATTCTGCCACCTTGCAAGTCTACAGCATTGATATGAGATGAAAGTATCATTGCCTACTTGCCTATAATTTTTTTTTCAGTAGTGTCGATAATAGAACACCGTATATTTCAATAAGTTACACAGGTTTTCTAGATGTAGAAAAATCAATTATAAGATCCATTATCCTAACAAAAATTTGTACAGCAATCGCAATTCTGTTCTTAACATCTGTTGCTTAAACAAAAACTTTTATCCGTAACATCAAAACATAAGGTATATGTTTTTTTTATTATTACGGTAAACAGCTTATGACGGTTGTGCTATATGTGTCTCACACTCAAAATCTTACATACTCTGAGAAAGTGTTTAGTTTCATTTTAGCGCAAAGTTTTAACTTTCGTTCAC
Organism: Schistocerca serialis cubense; assembly: GCF_023864345.2. Classification (NCBI taxonomy): domain Eukaryota; kingdom Metazoa; phylum Arthropoda; class Insecta; order Orthoptera; family Acrididae; genus Schistocerca; species Schistocerca serialis. The sequence goes on along the minus strand of NC_064638.1, from coordinate 194,841,317 downwards.
AATCATAATTATATCGTGTATTATGAAAATCATGGTTTTCGTATTCGACAAATCGTAAAAAATTTTATTTTGGAGGCAAAGATTTTTTCCAGATATCGACCTTCCATCACCGTCTTGTTGCAATATAGTCTTGGCATTTTTTTATCACTGGATTTTTCCAGCACTGTTTTTGGTCATATTTTGATGTATAAAAACATAGCAGAAGTTCTCCTGGTCTATTGTGAATATATACAGTTTAACGTTCGTAGTAACATTGGGTTCAATATGACCTGACAAGCACATCTGAAATACACAGGGTGTATCGTGATTAATAGCCTAAACACATACACTTCAAGGTATATGACACTAGAAGCAAGAGAAATTTTAGTATACATAGTCCCGAAAACTAACTGTTTGCAAAATAACTTCGAATATCTGGTTACCAGCCACTATTGACAGATTCCAATTAAACGATTCATGCCAGTCACTGGTGTGGTCTTTGTTTATATTTTTGAGACACGGCGTTGTAAACTATTGTATATGACAACACAGTACACAGTCAAAAGACCACTCACGTAAGATATTTTGTGGAGCATCAGTTCTGTCATGTGAGTGTTAGTGGTAACACGGACCACAATAAAATGAACAGTATGTGGATACGCTTTTCATGCATGATACATTTGACAGCAATGCTAGGGAGGGTGCATGCTTGTATTAAGAACCATACTCTTCTTAAAGACAACCCGAGAGCTGAAACTGGGAGTTTTGTGCATGCGTTGGGAGCAGGTAGGCCTGAATAAATTACACCTGTTCTCAAATACGTGGCGCTGGGAACAGTTAAACACTGTCCATGGATCTCGACAAGGAGACTTGCCACAAAAAATAAGCTGAAGGCAACCATACGATTGACAAATAACATTTTATTTACACATACGTCAGGGTTCACTCGTGCCTGTGTCTCTCATCATAACAGTTCTCATGTTTAAAGTTATCTTGACTTCAATCCACATGCTGGGGGTAAGTGTTCATTTAAACGTGATTTCTAATTGAATGTGTGGATAGGGGAACTAAGTGATCGTATTTTTGGACACTGCATGTTTCCAAACAAACGCAGTTGACGGGATTACCTGAGTATTCGGCAGCATCATTTTGCAGTATTGCTTGAAGATGTCCCGTAGAGCAACACCAGAGGATGTGGTAAATGTGTGATGGAATTTTGACATATTTTGTTGCTATGATGTGGCTCCATGTAACGTGACTGTACAAGGAGGACCTGCACCGTGGCTTCCAAGATCAGCTGATGGGAAATCCACGGATTTCGGTTCTTGTGGTCACCTTAAAGGTGTAGTGTACACCACTACGGTTAACAGGGTTGAAGACCTGCCACTGGTTGCCAAGATTCTGGACATGATCCAGGAATGCATGAAAAGATTCGAAACTGACTGTGGCGATGGGTAAAGGCCTATATCCAAGTGCAAGCCGACACATCAAACTCTGCGAGTACGACCATGTAGGTATCGTTGTGTTTATTCAAAACAGCTGCACTTCTACCAGACAACTTCTAATGAGTTTACTTCGTATTGCACAATATTGTTACCTTTTTCCTGGGTGGGACGACGTTTACACGGAATAAAGTCACTGGTGGCTGGAGGCTACTAAGCTGCAAGTATCTCGCAAATGTTTGTTTGTGGATCTATGTTTCCTGAGAATTTCTTGCTCTTAGTATTCTGTTCTGTGAACTATGTGCGTTTGCACCACTAATTACGATACACTTATCTCCCTCGTTTTTAAAGCTATTATTTTCTAAATATAGTATGACTTTCTTTCTCTGAGTCACTTTAGCTACTGATTTTTTGTTCTGTTTTATATTTACAACACTACAAATTTTTTCATGTATCTTGCGCTCAGTACCATTGAAGTCAATATGACACCAACCTCATTCATTTTTTTAAATTTTGAATATAACTTTATGAACAGCTTTAATACAAAACATCTGATACTATGAAAATAACGTTTCCCATTTATTCTGCACCCATAGTCAGGGTTTCTTGCTTCTTGTGTATTGCCGCACTTGTTGTTACGGTCTTGCCTCAGCTTGTCGTAGAATTATGTTATGAAGACGGCTGTCATAGTCGGACCATCACACTCATCCCCTCCGAGACGAAACCAACTTCGTCGAATTTGTTGAGACAACGAAACAAGCTGAAAGATCAATTTCTAACTGAATTCTTGAGTGTGAAGAATTTCTAGCTGACAATATAACATTTACGATGTCACGGCCATGCGTTGCAGTTTATTGGGGCTGGCTTACTGTGTGTAAGCGTATTGTCTTCATTACAATAGTAGCTATATTAATTCAGACTAATCCACCTTATGCACATCAGTTAGTAAGTAAGTAAGTTCATTGTAAACATTGTGTACCCATTTTATTATTTTACGAAATCTTCCAGTACAGTAGTGCCTCATTATTACTAATTGATCTTAACCTCTATTTTAAATGTGTCCTCCCTAAAATTTGCCATTTCATCCCCAATCTTCTACTTGCATTCTATTTCCAGTAAGTAAAAAATAATCGATTGTGGCATCGCCTTTCCACAACGTATTTCTTATAATATACAGGGTGATTTTTTGCAACGTGTATAAACTCTAGTGGTTGATCGATGACAGGATACGGAACAGAAAAGTTCTAACCAAAGTATCTTCGGAAATGCATGGTTTCCACGACAGAGACCATTTAGTCAGTCATACTTTGGCTTCCTCCCAGAGGATGAGACTGTTCCTCATATGTCATGACCTAGCGCCCTTACCAGCCACAGTAATTGGTAATGCTGTGTCCGATTCACTTTTCTTGCTGACTCACCGTGTAGTGGATGTGATACAGCATTGTACACAGTGGTTCCGTATTCGAATCGAGAGAGTGCAACATGGTGTTTACTTTTCTTTTTTTTCCAGTCATCAGTCTTCTGAGAGGTTTGATGTGGTCCGCCACATCCTGTGCCAAGCTGTTCCTCTCAGAGCAGCGCACATAACCTATGTCCTCTATTATTTTCTGGATGTATTCCAGTCTCTGTCGTCCTCTACAGTTTACGCCACCTCTAGTACCATGCAGGTCGTTGCCTGATGTCCCCACAGATGTCCTAGCATCCTGTCCCTTCTCATTGCCAGTGTTTTCCCCATATTTCTTTCCGATTCTGTGGAGACTCTTACCATATCAGTCCACTTAACTTTGAACATTCGTCTGAGAACCACATCTCAAATGCTCCGATTCTCATTTGTTCCTGTTTTTCTACAGTCCATTTTCCACTACCACAGAAAGCTCTGCTCCAAACGTACATTCTCACAAGTTTCTTCCTCAAATTAAGGCCTATGTCGATATTAGTAGACTTCTATTCGCCAGGACGCCCTTTTTGCCTATTCTAGTCTGATTTTTATGTCCTCCTTGCTCTGTCCCGTCATTGGTTATTTTGATGCCTAGGTAGTTCAGATGGCTCTGAGCACTATGGAATTTAATATCTGACGCCATCAACCCCTAGAACTTAGAACTACTTAAACCTAACTAACCTAAGGACATCACACACATCCATGCCCGATGCAGAATTCGAACCTGCGACCGTAGCGGTTTCGCGGTTCCAGACTAAAGCGCCTAGAACCGCTCGGCCACACCGGCAGGCGTGTAGGTAGTAGAATTCCTTACCTTCATCTGCTTTGTGACCATCAACCCTGATATTGAGGGTCTCGCAGTTTTCATTTCTGCTACCTCTCATTATTTTCTTCTTTCTTCGATTTACCCTCAGTCCATATTCTGCACTCGTTAAACTGTACATCCCATTTAGCAGATCATGTAATTCTTCTTCACTTTCACTCAGGACAGCAATGTAATCAGCGAATCGTATCGTCGACTTCTTTTCACCTTGAATTTAATTCCACTCCAGAAACTTTCTCTTATTTCCACCATTTCTTCCTCAATTTACAGACGGAACACTAGGGCGAAAGGCTGCAACCTTTCCTTACACCATTTTTGAAATGAGCGATTCCTTCTTGGTCGTCCACACGTATTATTCCCTCTTGGCTCTTGTACGTACTGTATATTTTATATTGTAGTGAGTCGAAACCGGTCACCCACCTGTCATACCACAATCTCCAGCCAGGAACCACAAAACATTACAAGAGGGCAGAGCCAGAACACCGTTGGAATTTTATCTATTCCTTCTTCCTTATTTGATCTTAAGTCCTCCAAAGCTCTTTTAAATAGTAATTGTGATATAGAATAGATATATTTTCTAAATCCACGTTTGTTTCTTCTACTATCACATCAGACAAATCATCTCCCTCATAGAGGCTTTGAATGTACTCTTTCCACCTGTCCACTCTCTCGTATGAAACTTCCTGGCAGATTAAAACTGTGCGCCCAACCCAGACTCGAACTCGGGACCCTTGCCTTTCGCGGGCAAGTGCTCTACCAACTGAGCTACCGAAGCTCGACTCACGCCCGGTACTCACAGCTTTACTTCTGCCAGTACCTCGTCTCCTAACTTCCAAACTTTACAGAAGCTCTACTGCGAAACTTGCAGAACTAGCACTCCTGAAAGAAAGGATATTGCGGACACATGGCTTAGCCACAGCCTGGGGGATGTTTCCAGAATGCTAGTTCTGCAAGGTTCACAGGAGAGCTTCTCTAAAGTTGGGAAGGTAGGAGACGAGGTACTGGCAGAAGTACAGCTGTGAGTACCGGGCGTGAGTCGTGCTTCGGTAGCTCAGTTGATAGAGCACTTGCCCACGAAAGGCAAAGGTCCCGAGTTCGAGTCTCGGTCGGGCACACAGTTTTAATCTGCCAGGAAGTTTCATATCAGCGCACACTCCGCTGCAGAGTGAAAATCTCATTCTGGAAACATCCCCCAGGCTGTGGCTAAGCCATGTCTCCGCAAAATCCTTTCTTTCAGGAGTGCTAGTTCTGCAAGGTTCACAGGAGTGCTTCTGTAAAGTTTGGAAGGTAGGAGACGAGGTACTGGCAGAAGTAAAGCTGTGAGTTCCGGGAGTGAGTCGTGCTTCGGTAGCTCAGTTGGTAGAGCTCTTGCCCGCAAAAGGCAAAGGTCCCCAGTTCGAGTGTCGGTCGGGCACACAGTTTTAATCTTCCAGGAAGTTTCATATCAGTGCAGACTCCGCTGCAGAGTTAAAATCTCATTCTGGAAACATCCCCCAGGCTGTGGCTAAGCCATGTCTCCGCATTATCCTTTCTTTCAGGAGTGGTAGTTCTGCAAGGTTCGCAGGAGTGCTTCTGTAAAGTTTGGAAGGTAGGAGACGAAGTACTGGCAGAAGTACAGCTGTGAGTACCGGGCGTGAGTCGTGCTTCGGTAGCTCAGTTGGCAGTTCGGTGCTAGCGGCCGTGCGAGGCGGAGGTCCGATACTTCCGCCTGTGCGGCGTGTGCGAGTGTTTGTTTACCTGTGGACTTAGTCAGCGCGCGGGCTAGTAACAACGATCATGGCGAACAAGTACAGGAAAACTACACTACGATTCAATTTCTGCAAAGACTACGAACGACCAAAGGCTTTAGCAGTGGAACGATTCATTCGAGAGGAAGTCAAGATACCGCCAAACGATATTGTCGGAATTCACCTGTCCATCGCTAGTCCCACGGTGTATGTTAAGATGGTAAATGACGCGGCGTGTGAGAGACTTCTACAGCCAACAAAAGCTGGTCTCCGATTTTGCAATGGTGACGGGAATGTCTTTACGGTAACTGTAGAACATGCTGGTCTGGGTGTACGGACAATACGTGTTTTTGAGCTGCCATTTGAGCTCCCGGCTGACGAAGTTATCGAGGCTTTTAAGCCATACGGCACGGTACATGGTCACACGGCAGAACGCTGGACACAATTCGCCACGTACCCCGTTTTTAACGGAGTGCGACAGATCACTATTGATCTCCAGAAGCATGTACCGTCCTATCTTACAATTGGTGGTTGTCGGGCGGTGGTGATTTACGATGGTCAACCACGTACATGTTCTGGTTGTGCCCAGCAGGGACACCTCAGGTCGAACTGTATGCAACGGCGGATTACGCAACTGCCTTCAGATGTGCGGGAGCCGTCGCCGGCGATGACAGTACTACCGATCACCTTTGCCAAAGCCCTCACTGCGTCCGCTGATGACCGATAGGACACAGTCCCGGTCTAAGATCAAGATGGCACTCTCCAAAACCTTGTCGCAGCCGTCGGGATGACAGGGAATGCTGCTCCATCGAGCATACAATCTACGGCGACAACGTCAGATGAGACCGAACTCCCACCAAGCACACCGATAGTACAAGAAGCAGTTCCAGCCACTACGGATGCTGTTCCGTCTGGAACGCTCTCTGAGACGACAACATTAGTTTCTATCGAACTCCCGCCACGTTCAACGATGGGACTCGAAACACTTCCAGTTCCTACGGATGCTTTTCTGTCTGGCAGCCGTGATTCCCTACAATCTGAGGACACGGACGGAAGATCACGCAAACAGCGTTCCCCGAAAAGGAGGAAACGGCGGCGTCGCACGACATCTCCTCGGGATGACTCCCCTTGCCCCGACGACGATGTGCCTGTGGACCAAGACGACACAACAGCCTCTACGACACAGAATGAGGCACTGGGAACTGTTCGGTCAGACCCACAGCCGTCTGTCACATTGACGGTACCGGGACATGGTAATGCTGAAGAGAAACCACAGCCAGTTGGCTCTCCAGACGCAGATGCCGTGGCTATGGACACGAATATATCACAGCCTGAAAAGATGTGGTATGACGATATTGAGGAGGCGCCGGACGTCATACAGAGGCAGCCGGCATTCACGACGACGGCCTAATAATTGCTGAAGGTGAAGGGAGAGGGGCGAGAGAACATCTTCTAACTCAGCCCCCAGCGCCGATGCAGGGAGATGTTGTTGCGCCTCGACAGAGTGGGATTCAACGCCATGCGAACCGTATTGAGACATTAAATACCAATGACGTGCGTTCACCGGCCAAAATACACCAACTGAAGGAAACGATTTGGGCATCTGATGTGGATATTGCTTTGCTGCAGGAAGTCCACATAGCTGCATTCCCATACATCGCAGGCTACCGAGCCTATTCATCACATGGAGATCACAATGGGAGTGGGGTGGCAGTTTACGTGCGAGATGGCTTCCCAGTGGAAAACGTGTGTTATCTTCCGTCGGCCAGGGGAATGGCTTTCACGACGTTTGGGACACGCATCATCAATCTTTATGCACCGTCGGGAAACAATCGGCGGCGGGAAAGGGCGCGATTTTATGCAGAAGACATTGCTCCACTATTCCATGGACGTTATGAATGTGTCATAATTGGTGGAGATTTCAACTGTGTTCTCAGCCAGAAAGACCAATGGCCGCAAGCAAACATCAGTCAAGAGTTGCGAGTCGTTGTCAACGACCTTGTACTTAGTGACACGTGGGAATTATGACATGAAGCTGCACCGGGATACACCTATGTGACAAATCATTCGGCAAGCAGATTAGATCGCATTTATATCTCACGGACTCATGCAAATGATGTCCAGGACGCGGAACGCTGGCCATTGGCATTTTCCGATCACAGCGCTTACATTTGTACGGTGCTTCTTCCCCGTAGAGAGGTGTGGAACAGTAAGGCCCCGTGGAAACTACACGTTCAACATCTACATGATCCTGAATGCCGTCAACGGATCCTTGAGACATGGACGATGTGCGAGCGAAGGGTTGGAAGGTATGCGATGATGCTTGATTGGTGGCTGACTTGTGCTAAACCGGCGCTTCGCCGTACGTTCATCTCATATAGCAGGGAGATGGCAGAATGGCGCCGCCGTACCACCGACTTTTATTTTGCAGCACTGCGCGACCTGCATGATGGTCCGCCGGGACAGGACATCTGGATCGAACGCAAAAGGATAAACGCTAAACCAGTGGCTTTAGCTCGGAACCATCTTCAGGGAACCATGGCGCGCGCCAGATGTTACGATACGATAAGGCACGAGATTCCTTCCATGCACTACGTCGTTAATGAACGAAAGCACCGGCGACGCGTTTTGGTACGGGAATTAATTACCCGCGAAGACCGAAGAGTGACACGTCAAGCAGACATTGTCTCTGCATTCGTCGACCATTACCAACAAATTTATCGGGAAGAAGCAGCCTCTGTCGATGACCTCGACCGTATAGCCACGTCCGTCTCCCGTACACTGACGGTGGAGGCCGCGGGAACCTTACTGGAAGCCATTAGCTGTGAGGAAGTACATAATGCGATCGCACAAGGTGCGTTGAATCGGTCCCCAGGCATGATGGGCTTCCTGCTGAATTCTATCGCGAATTTCGCAACGAAATGACACCGCGATGGACGGAAATGTACAACGAGATGTTAAATTCCGATGCGCCTATTCCACCGGCTTTTATGGAAGGCCTTTTGGTGCCAGTACATAAACCGAAGCCGGGAATTACGGTCACACATTATCGCCCCATCATCCTGCTTAATGCCGACTATAAGATCTTTGCACGGTTGCTAGCGTCCCGATGTCGTATGTTAATTCGTAGCGTTCTCTCTCCAGAACAGACGACACCGGGTGGATCGGTGAATGTGCAAACAGCTACTGGCGAATGCCGTGATGTGATAGCGCTGGCGGAGGAGTGCCGGCTTAAAGCGGCGATGGTGGCAGTTGATTTTGACAGTGCTTTTGATAAGGTGCGCCACAACTATCTGTACGCTGTACTGGAACAAATGGGATTTCCAGACCGTTTTACTGGTGTCTTAGAAGGATTTATGGGGGCGCACAATCCCTGGTGCAGGTTAATGGGCGTATAGCAGGGCCCATTCAAATTCGACGATCCATTCGACAGGCTGCCCTCTTTCGATGCTGCTGTTCGCGATAGCGTTGGAACCATTAATTGGGCGGCCCACCAATTCTCTTTCTGGGATGGAACTACGGGGCTACACCTTCAAATGTCGTGCCTATGCGGACGACCTCCTGCTGCTCGTTCGTTCTGAGGAAGAGGTGAAGACGGTCTTTGAACTGTTGTTGGACCACAGTGTGACGGCGGGTAGTGCAGTGAACATGAACAAATCGGCGGCAATGCCGGTTGGAAGGGGCCTTACGCCGGAAGAAGTCATTCCGTTTCTTTATGTGCAACGATTCCGCTATCTCGGCATAGACTTTACCTCATCTGTAAAACATACTGCGGCAGTTAACAACCGACGTATTTTACAGACAACACGTACCATGGTCCGACAACATCTCCTTCGGCGCCTTGATCCTTAGCAGCGAGTCGAGTATCTGAACACATGTGCAACGATTCCGTTATCTCGGCATAGACTTTACCTCATCTGTAAAACATACTGCGGCAGTTAACTACCGACGTATTTTACAGACAACACGTACCATGGTCCGACAACATCTCCTTCGGCGCCTTGATCCTTTGCAGCGAGTCGAGTATCTGAACACTTCTGTGGTTTCTCGAATGGTGCATATTTCGCAGATCCTGCCCCTACCACTCACGCTCGGACGTCGACTTCAATCAGCACGAGGCTATTTTGTGATGATTGGATCGCCCCTCAAGGTGTGATACGAAACGCTCACTCTCTCTACGGACAAGCGGGGACTCGGACATACGAATGTTCACTGCCGAGCGACGGCGCTCCTTCTCGCCACGATGTACAAGCAATGGCGTAGCGGACGTGATTCCCTTACATCCCGCCTGCTGGATCTCTTGGTTCCAGCGTCCCTCACACCTCCGGTGGCGGTGGGCAACATTAATCCACATTTTGCGCATGTCTCAACATTTATCGTGGAACTCAGTTATATCAGAGACGAGCTTCCGCGCACGAGACCGCCATGCGGGAAGGATTTCTATGTTTCGCTGCTACGACGGATAAGTCGTAATGTCATTGAACTCAAACACCCCAGGTTGCATTGCCCGAAGATTTGGAGACATGTGCACCAAAAATTTCTTCCTACATTCGTACGGGCACTGTGGTTCTCTGTCGCCTGTGGCAAGTTCAACACCAACCAACGGCTCCATGCAATTGGACTAGTGGACACTGCCCTATGCCCGAAATTTCACCAAGTGGATGATGACCATCACCGCTTAACTTGTATCGCGGTGGAGGACGTCTGGCTCCTCGGAAGAAAGATGGTGGCTTGCTACCTCCGTGTGACCCCGCAACATATTACCCCTGCTTCCTTCTTACGTCCGGAGAGTGACTACTTCCCGGCGACTAAATCACAGTCGATCATCTGGATCAAAGGTTGGACGATCGCGTACCTCTATGGGGAAGCTGCCAAGTCGCGACTTGACTTTTGGTATTTCTTGCAGCAAGCCCACAATGAGGTTCATAGATGGTCACGATATGGGAAAACCTTTGCCAATTATCTTCAGGCAATCTTCCTCGACCCCCCACGAAGTTGGGATGTGCCGGGTGCAGTCGGTGTGTACATTTGACAGCTGATGATGAACCTCACACTTCTCTCTCCACTCAATATGTAATGCACATACTATACGATGAAATTATCCACATGTTCCTTTTAACAGAGTGATATTTATTGAAAATAAATAAATAAATAAATAACAACAACAAAAAAAAACAAAAATAAGTTGGTAGAGCACTTGCCCGCAAAAGGCAAAGCTCCCGAGTTCGAGTCTCGGTCGGGCACACAGTGTTAATCTGCCAGGAAGTTTCATATCAGCGCACACTCCGCTGCAGAGTGAAAATCTCATTCTGGAAACATCCCCCAGGCTGTAGCTAAGCCATGTCTCCGCAATATCCTTTCTTTCAGGAGTGCTAGTTCTGCAAGGTTCGCAGGAGAGCTTCTGTAAAGTTTGGAAGGTAGGAGACGAGGTACTGGCAGAAGTAAAGCTGTGAGTTCCAGGAGTGAGTCGTGCTTCAGTAGCTCAGTTGGTAGAGCACTGGCACGCGAAAGGAAAAGGTCCCGAGTTCGAGTCTCGGTCGGGCACACAGTTTTAATCTGCCAGGAAGTTTCATATCAGCGCACACTCCGCTGCAGAGTGAAAATCTCATTCTGGAAACATCCCCCAGGCTGTGGCTAAGCCATGTCTCCGCAATATCCTTTCTTTCAGGAGTGCTAGTTCTGAACGGTTCGCCGGAGATCTTCTGTAAAGTTTGGAAGGTAGGAGACGAGGTACTGGCAGAAGTAAAGCTGTGAGTACCGGGCTTGAGTCGTGCTTCGGTAGCTCAGTTGGTAGAGCACTTGCCCGCGAACGGCAAAGGTCCCGATTTCGAGTGTCGGTCTGGCACACATTTGTAATCTGCCAGGAAGTTTCATATCAGCGCACACTCCGCTGCAGAGTGAAAATCTCATTCTGGAAACATCCCCCAGGCTGTGGCTAAGCCATGTCTCCGCAATATCCTTTCTTTCAGGAGTGCTAGTTCTGCAAGGTTCGCAGGAGAGCTTCTGTAAAGTTTGGAAGGTAGGAGACGAGGTACTGGCAGAAGTAAAGCTGTGAGTACCGGGCGTGAGTCGTGCTTCGGTAGCTCATTTGGTAGAGCACTTGCCCGCGAAACGTAAAGGTCCCGAGGCCGAGTCTCGGTCGGGCACACAGTTTTAATCTGCCAGGAAGTTTCATATCAGCGCACACTCCGCTGCAGAATGAGAATCTCATTCTGGTATCCACTCTCTCCTCTGCATTTAACAGTGGCATTCCCGTTTCACTCTTAATGTTACTACCCTTGATTTCACTTTCATCTAAGGTTATTTTGACTTTCCTATATGCTGAGTCAGTCCTTCCGACAACCATTTCTTTTTCGATTTCTTCACATTTTTCATGCAGCCATTACATCTTAGCTTCCCGGCGCCTCCTGTTTATTTCTGTATTCTTTAATTTTCCTAAACGATTTTGTACTTCCTCCTTTCATCCAACACCTGAAGTATTTCTTCTGTTACCCAGGGTTTCTTCGTATTTACTATCTTTCCACCTCTGTTTTTCTCTCCTGTTCTGTGATTGCCCTTTCTAGAGAGGTCCATTCTCCTTCAACTCTACTGCCTACTGAGCTACTCCTTACTGCTGTATCTACAACCTTAAGAAAACTTCAAGCGTATCTCGTCATTCCTTAATACTTTCGTATCACGGGAACCGACCTTTCGTGACTAAACTATTAAACTTCAGCCTACTCTTCACCACTACTACATTGCGATCTGAGTCTATATCTGCACCTGGTTACGCCTTACAATCCAGTACCTGATTTCGGAATCTCTCTCTGACGATGATGTAATCTAACAAAAATCTCACTGTATCATCGGGCCTTTTCCACATATTCCTCCTCCTCTTCTTTTGATTCTTGAACAGAGCATTTGCTATTACTAGCTGAAACTTGTTGCAGACCTCAGTCAGTCTTAATTTTTTCCTAACCCCATCACTGAAATGTTCACAGTAACACCTTCTTTGCGCTACCTTTCCATTCATAACGAATCATACTCCTGCTGTACCATTTTCTGCTGCTGTTGATATTACCTTACACTAATCTGACCAGAAATCATTTTCTTCTTTCCATTTCACCGACCCCTACTACACTAAGTGACCAAAATTATCCGGACAGCCACAAAAACATATGTTTTTGATATTAGGTGCATTTTGGGGCCACTTACTGCCAGGTACTCCATATCAACGACTTCAGTAGTCATTAGACATGGTGAGAGAGCAGAATGGGGCGCCATGAAGAATTCACGGACTTCGAACGTGGTCAGGTGATTTCGTGTCACTTCTGTCATACTCTGTACGAGAGATTTCCAAACTCCTGAACATCTCTAGGTCCACTGTTTCCGATGTGATTGTGAAGTGGAAACGTGAAGGGACACGTAGAGCACAAAAGCGTACCTGCCGACCTCATCTGTTGACTGACAGAGACCGCCGACAGTTGAAGAAGGTCGTAATGTGTAATAGCCAGACATCTATCCAGACCATCACACAAGAATTCCAAACTGCATCAGGATCCACTTCAAGTACTATGACAGTTAGGCAGGAGGTGAGAAATTTTGGATTTTCTGGTCGAGCGGCTACGCATCACGCCGGTAAACGCCGAACGACGCCTCGCTTGGTGTAAGAAGCGTAAACATCGGACGATTGAACAGTGAAAAAACGTTGTTTGGAGTGGCGAATTACGGTACGTAATGTGGCGACCCTATGGCTGGGTGTGGGTATGGCGAATGCCCGGTGAACGTCATATGCCAGCGTGTGCAGTGCCAGCTGTAAAATTCGGAGGCGATGGAGATATGGTGTGGTCGTGTTTGTCATGGAAGGGGCTTGCACCCCTTGTTGTTTTACGTGGTACTATTACAGCACAGGCCTCCATTGATCTTTTAAGCACTCTCTTGTTTCCACTGTTGAAATGCAATCCGAGGATGGCGATTGTATCTTTCAACACGCTTGAGCACTTGTTCAGAATGCACGACTTGTGGCGAAGTGGTTACACGGCAATAACATGCTTGTAATAGACTGCCCAGCACAGAAACCTGACCTCAAACCTATAGCACCCGTTTGGGATGTTTTGGATGGCGTACTTCGTGGTCTAGGGGTAGCGTCTTTGATTCATAATCAAAACGTCTTCGGTGTCGGGTTCGATCCTCGCCACTGCTTAACTTTTGATAAATAATCAGCATTGGTGGCCGAGACTTCCGGCATAAGAAGTCAGCCTCATTCTGCCAAACGGCCTTGTCAAAGAGGGCGGAGGAGCGGATAGAGGCTCAGGGCACTCTCTTGTCCTAAGGGTGGGAAATTGCCCCTAAAGGCGGAAGAATCATCAATGATCAACGACATGAGGATGCAGAAGGCAATGGAAACCACTACATTAAAGACACGTAACGTGTATCCACAGGACATGTGGCCTGTAACTGAAGAAGTATCATGATGATCTCTGCATTGGCAAAGATTCCGGAATAGTCCCCCATTCGGATGTCCGGGAGGGGACTGCCAAGGGGGAGGTTACCTTGAGAAAAAGATTGAATAATGTACGAAAGCATAACGTTCTACGAGTCGAGGCGTGGAATGTCAGAAGCTTGAACGTGGTAGGGAAACTAGAAAATCTGAAAAGGGAAATGCAAAGGCTCAATCTAGATATAGTAGGGGTCAGTGAAGTGAAGTGGAAGGAAGACTATGATTTATGGTCAGAGGAGTATCGGGTAATATCAACAGCAACAGGCAATGGTATAACAGGTGTAGGATTCGTTATGAATAGGAAGGTAGGGCAGAGGGTGTCTTACTGTGAGCAGTTCAGCGACCGGGTTGCTCTAATCAGTATCGACAGCAGACCAACACCGACAACGATAGTTCAGGTATACATGCCGACGTCGCAAGCTGAAGATGAACAGATAGAGAAAGTGTATGAGGATATTGAAAGGGTAATGCAGTATGTAAAGGAGGACGAAAATCTAATAGTCATGGACGACTGGAATGCAGTTGTAGGGGAAGGAATAGAAGAAAAGGATACAGGAGAATATGGGCTTGGGACAAGGAATGAAAGAGGAGGAAGACTAGAGTTCTGTAACAAGTTTCAGCTAGTAATAGCGAATACCCTGTTCAAGAATCACAAGTGGAGGAGGTATACTTGGAAAAGGCCGAGAGATATAGGAAGATTTCAATTAGATTACATCATGGTCAGAGAGAGATTCCGAAATCAGATACCGGATTGTAAGGCGTACCCAGGAGCAGATATAGACTCAGATCACAATATAGTAGTGATGCAGAGTAGGCTGAAGTTCAAGACATTAGTCAGGAAGAATCAATACGCAAAGAAGTGGGATACGGAGGTGTTAAGGAATGACGAGATACGTTTGAAGTTCTCTAACGCTATAGATAGAGCCATAACGAATAGCGCAGTTGGCAGTACAGTTGAAGAGAAATGGACATCTCTAAAAAGTGCCATCACAGAAGTTGGGAAGGAAAACATAGGTAGAAAGAAGGTAACTGCGAAGAAACCATGGGTAACAGAAGAAATACTTCAGTTGATTGATGAAAGTAGGAAGTACAAACATGTTCCGGGAAAATCAGGAATACAGAAATACAAGTCGCTGAGGAATGAAATAAATAGGACGTGCAGGGAAGCTAAGACGAAATGGCTGCAGGAAAATTGAGAAGACATCTAAAAAGATATGATTGTCGGAAGGAAAGACTCAGCATACAGGAAAGTCAAAACAACTTTTAGTAACATTAAAAATACGGTGGTATCATTAATAGTGCAACCGGAATTCCACTGTTAAATGCAGAGGAGCAAGCAGAAAGGTGGAAAGAATATATTGAAAACCTCTATGAGGGTGAAGATTTGTCTGATGTGATAGAAGAAGAAACAGGAGTCGATTTAGAAGAGATAGGTGATCCAGTATTGGAATTTAAAAGAGCTTTGGAGGACTTACGGTCAAAAAAGGCAGAAGGGATATATAACATTCCATCAGAATTTCTAAAATCATTGGGGGAAGTGACAACAAAACGACTATTCACGTTGGTGTGTAGAATATATGGGACTGGCGACAAACCATCTAACTTTCGGAAAAACATCATCCACACAATTCCGAAGACGGCAAGAGCTGACAAGTACGAAAATTATCGCACAATCAGCTTAACAGCTCATGCATCGAAGCTGCTTACAAGAATAATATACAGAAGAATGGAAAAGATAATTGAGAATGCGCTAGGTGACGATCAGTTTGGCTTTAGGAAAAGTAAATGTACGAGAGAGGCAATTCTGACGTTACGGCTAATAATGGAAGCAAGGCTAAAGAAAAATCAAGACACTTTTATAGGATTTTTGATCTGGCAAAAGCGTTCGACAATATAAAATGGTGCAAGCTGTTCGAGATTCTGAAAGAAGTATGGGTAAGCTATTGGGAGAGACGGGTCGTATACAATATGTACAACCACCAAGAGGGAATAATAAGAGTGGACGATTAAGAACGAAGTGCTCGTATTAAGAAGGGTGTTAGACAAGGCTGTAGCCTTTCGCCCCTACTCTTCAATCTGCACATCGAGGAAGCAATGATGGAAATAAAAGAAAGGTTCAGGAGTGGAGCTTAATTACAAGGTGGAAGGATATCAATGATACGATTCGCTGATGACATTGTTATCCTGAGTGAAAGTGAAGAAGAATTAAATGATCTGCTGAACGGAATGAACAGTCTAATGAGTACACAGTATGGTTTGAGAGTAAATCGGAGAAAGACGAAGGTAACGAGAAGTAGTAGAAATGAGAACAGCGAGAAACTTAACATCAGGATTGATGGTCACAAAGTCTATGAAGTTAAGGAATTCTGCTACCTACGCAGTCAAATAAACAATGACGGACGGAGCAAGGAGGACATCAAAAGCAGACTCGCTATGGCAAAAAAGGCATTTCTGGCCAAGAGAAGTCTACTAATATCAAATACCGGCCTTAATTTGAGGAAGAAATTTCTGAGGATGTACGTCTGGAGTACAGCATTGTACGGTAGTGAAACATGGACTGTGGGAAAACCAGAACAGAAGAGAATCGAAGCATTTGAGATGTGGTGCTATAGACGAATGTTGAAAATTAGGTAAACTGATAATGTAAGGAATGAGGCGGTTCTACGCAGAACCGGAGAAGAAAGGAATATTTGGAAAACACTGATAAGGAGAAGGGACAGGATGATAGGACATCTGCTAAGACATGAGGGAATGATTTCCATGGTACTAGAGAGAGCTGTAGAGGGCAAAAACTGTAGAGGAAGACAGAGATGGGAATACATCATTCAAATAATTGAGGAAGTGGGTTGCAAGTGCTACTATGAGATGAAGAGGTTAGCACAGGAAAAGAGTTCGTGGCGGGCCGCATCAAACCAGTCAGTAGACAGATGACCAAGAAAAAAACTTCGTGCCAGGCCTCATAGACAGACATCGATACCACTCCTCAGTGCAGCACACCGTGAAAAATTGTCTGCCATTGCCCACGAAACCTACCAGCACCTGAGTGAACGTATGCTTTAGAGAGTGTAAGCTGTCATCAAGGCTAAAGGTGGGCCAACACCACATTGAATTCCAGCATTACCGATGGAGGGCACCACGAACTTGTAAGTCATTTTCAGCCCGGTGTCCGGATACTTTTCATTACGTAGTGTATATCTAGTTTGAGCGTTTGCATTTCCCATTTCAGAGATTCTAGCTTCCCTAGCACATTCAAGCTTCTCATATTCTACCCCTCGACTCGTAGGATCTTATCCTTTCGTTGGCTATTCAATCTTTCTCTCATGGTCGACTCTGTCCTGGCTGTGCCCTCCCGCGATCCGAATGATTGACTATTCCAGAATCTTTTTTCCGATGGGGAGATCAGCATGACACTTTTTCCATTATTTACGGAAAGACAAATGGCAACGGGTGGCGGGCAACGAGGTTGCTTCAGGAAACCTATTCCCGCAGACAACCAGCACAGCATTCAATGTTTGCAACAGTCTTTCACCGTTTGTCTAAGTGTTGTTTCAGGAAGTAGGAAATCATTTAGGACGTGCCCGAAATGTTCGGACACCAGACTTGGAGGAAAATGTGATTAAGACTCTGGAAATCGAACGCCATGTTGGTACTAGGCAGTTGACCCATCAGTACATGGGAAGCCAAACAACCTTGTGGAATATTCTCCATGGTAACTGTGGTGTCACCGCCAGACACTACACTTGCTAGGTGGTAGCTTAAATCGGCCGGGGTCCATTTAGTACATGTCGGACCCGCGTGTCGCCACTGCGTGATCGCAGACCGAGCGCCACCACAAGGCAGGTCTCGAGATACGGACTAGCACTCGCCCCAGTTGTACGACGACTTTGCTAGCGACTACACTGACGAAGCCTTTCTCTCATTTGCCGAGAGACAGTTAGAATAACCTTCAGCTAAGTCCATGGCTACGACCTAGCAAGGCGCCATTAGCCTTACATAGTTTGATAGTTACCGTATGAAATGTCTCATCAGGAATGCTGTATTCACAACAAGGATAAATAAAAGTTAAGTATTCGAGGAGCTGCATACTTTTCTTATTAACATTCACTGCTTATCCTGTTCCAGAATTCACGCCCGTCTGCGTTAGATAGCGTGCATTTCGGCCTCCTCTATCTACAAGGTGTTGGCACATTTGCCAACACATCAGTAACTGTTACCACCCTTATCAGTTACAGAGGTGAAGGGCTTACTAAAAAAAGACTTTCCACATAAGGAGCGGTTCTGTAACCAGGCAACCGCTATTCCGGGATTTGCTTCATTCGTCGTACTCACAGATAAGGCCATCTTTGTGCGGAGTGGTATCTTCAGCTTTCGTAACATCATTTGTGGGCTAGTATGCAGAATCCAAATGGCATGGTGACAGCGAATCATCAGTATCGCTGCAGCCGGAATATGTGGGATGGGATAACTGGTGACCGTATTTTGAGACCAGTGTTCCTTCCACGTCGTCTAACATGCCGGAACTATCGGCGTTTCCTGTGCGTGACTTTGCCTCCGCTGCAGCAAGAATTGCCATTGATGATTAGAAGGGTTATGTGGCTGCTACATGATGGTACTCTAGGCCACTTCGTGGTAAACGTCCGGACTCATCTCAGTCGTGTCCTCCCTGGTCGATGTATCGGACGAGCGATCCAATTGCATCGCATGTTCGTTCACCAGATCACAAACCGTGCAATTTCTGGTTATGGGGCGTCTTAAAACTATCGTTTGTGCAGAGCCTATTCCAGATGTAAAGACACTGGAGCAGCGTATTCGTGCTGCCTTTGACACTTTTCAGATGCAGCCTGGCCGATGTGAATGTGTGAGACAGAACATGCTAAGCGCGCACACGCATGTGTTGAGCCACATGGAAATCATTTTCAACACAAAAAAAACGTTCAAATTGCTCTGAGCACTGTGGGACTTAACTTCTGAGGTCATCAGTCCCCTAGAACTTAGAACTACTTAAACCTAACGAACCTAAGGACATCACACACATCCATGCCCGAGGCAGGATTCGAATCTGCTACAGTAGCGGTCGCGCGGTTCCGGACTGAGCGCCTAGAACCTCTCGGCCACTCCGGCCTGCCCATTTTCAACACAGATTGTAACTGTGGCTGCTTGGTACAGTGCGTATAAGGCTGCAGTCAGTATAACAATGATTGATTGTATAAATGGGATCTAACACGGATACCATCCATTTCTGGACATAAGTTGATTAAACCTTTTTGGTTCCGGATGCGCCCATCGATCAATCCCTAGTGTTTGTACACGGTGAAAAAATTCGTCCTGTATAATTTTCTTCCCTACCTATGTTTCAAGTATCATATGAAGTATGAGATAAATGTATCCATTCTTGTAGCCACATTACTTCACACGCGGTAGACATTAATATATTAAAATTTGGTTAGTAGATTAGTTGATTTGCAGGCGGGAACGAAACAGCGAGGTCATCCGTCTCATCGGATTAGGGAAGGATGGGGAAGGAATCGAGCGTGTGCTTTTAAAGAAACCATCTCAGCATTTGCCTGATGTGTAGTAGGGAAATCACGGAAAACCTGAATCACGATGGCCGGAATCGGGTTTGAACCGTCGTCCTGCCGATTTCGAGTCCAGAGTGCTGCGTATATTATATTCTCCATCAATTATCCCTCCCATGCATTATTAATAAGATCAGTTTTTCTCTGACCTCCACATATACTTCAGGCACTACTACTGCGTTTGTTCACACTACAATGTAATACAAATCTCACTTGTTTCCTTTATACGGCAATAGTGACGTAAATAATCTTCCATTTCATTTTTAGTTATTTAACTAATAATCATCAATATAGGCAGTGTACCTATGAACTGACCTACTTTGGAAGGAGACATACTTTAAAATTTTCACTCTACATCAGTAGTGGACATCATTAACTCCGTTTGTGGTTCTTCATGGCAAGAGTATCGTTAAAGTTTAATGCTCAAAACTCCTAATGACGATAAGGTACATAGTAATTAGAACATAATCTTCCCTTCTTTACATGCATACAGATACTGCCATGCATTGAGGATTATAGTGACATCGCAAAATGCTCAAGATATTTATGTTGGGTGAAGCGTTCATTGAGATGTGTTGATTCTTTGTTATTCCTTGCTCTTCTTGAGTAAACGTTGTATGCTACTTGGATATGGTGCTGTAACAGTGTTGATGCCTTTCGCTAATTAACAATACTTTTGTGACTCTGACCGGACCTTAAAACGCAGTGTGATTGCAAACAACCGCATCGCACCGCACCACACCGCCGGCCCGCCGTGCATGAAACAACCACGCAGTGCCTCGTCCTGTGGCATGCTCCTTACGAGGCTCACCGACATATCCCCATGCTGGACACAACACCTGCGATGGAGCCACCTGTTGTTGTTGTGCTCTTCAGTCCAGAGACTTGTTTGATGCAGCTTTCCATGCTACTCTATCCTGTGCTAGCTTCTTCATCTCCCAGTACCTACTGCAGCCTACATCCTTCTGAATCTGTTTAGTGTATTCATCTCTTGGTCTCCCTCTACGATTTATACCCTCCAGGCTGCCTTCCAATGCTAAACTGGTGTTCCCTTGATGCCTCAGAACATGTCCTACCAACCTATCCCTTCTTCTAGTCTAGTTGTGCCACAACTTCTCTTCTCCCCAATCCTATTCAGTACTTCCTCATTAGTTATGTGATCTACCCATCTAATGTTGAGCATTCTTCTGTAGCACCACGTTTCGAAAGCTTCTGTTCTCTTCTTGTCCAAACTATATCGTCCATGTTTCACTTCCATACATGGCTACACTCCATACAAATACTTTCAGAAACGACTTCCTGACACTTAAATCTATTCTGGATGTTAAGAAATTTCTCTTCTTCAGGAACGCTTTCGTTGCCATTGCCGGTCTACATTTTATATCCTCTCTGCTTCGACCGTCGTCAGTTACATTCTTCTCCAAATAGCAAAACTCATTTACTACTTTAGCTGTCTCATTTCCTAATCTAACTACCGCAGCATTACCCGATTTAATTCGACTACATTCCCTTATCCTCGTTTTGCTTTTTTTGATGTTAATCTTATATCCTCCTTCCATGGAGCCGCCTATGGGCACTGGTGACAGCAGTGGAGACAAGGTGCAGCTACATCGTTGCAGCATAAGCGAAGATATGACCACAGAGGTGAAAGATCTTCTAGCTGCGCTGGCCTGCACCTATCAACATGAAACAATCAAGAGTGCTTTAATAGTCCAGCTGTCGCAGTTTGAGGCGAAAAGGCTTGAGAAGTTTTTGCGTACGAAGGTGGTTAGAGAGCGCATCCTCTCCCAGCTGCTGCAATGCCTTCGGACACTTGCAGGCAACGCCGTTAACGATGCCGTATTTCGGAATATTTGGCTGCCGCGCCTAACAGCTGCTACGCAAGGAAAATGATCGGTATATGCCGGCGATCTTGGGGCACTCGATCAGACTGCTGATCGCATCTTAGAAATGTATCCTACCATAAGCTTTTCAGCTGCAGGTCCACGGATGAAAACAAAACAGTCGTGGCTCTCATATCTTTAGAAGCACAAATTGTCGAGTTTACGGCGCAAAAATGGTTCAAATGGATCTAAGCACTATGGCACTTAACATATGAGGTCATCAATCCGCTAGACTACTTAAACCAAACTAACCTAAGGACATCACACCCATCCATGCCAGAGGCAGGATTCGAACCTGCGTCCGTAGCAGCAGCGCGATTCCGGACACTAGCACCTAGAACCGCTCGTCCAGAGCGGCCTGCTTTACGGCACACACCACCGCTTTACTAACATCCCGCTTTTGTCGCCACCCGCAGCACTACCGGTCGCCGAGGAGGGGCAGTCGACAGCCATTAGCAGCAAAGATCCGAGGCTAACACAAATATTTCCCTCCGAAAGCACAAAAAGCAACTCTCCGTGAGAGATGGGATGCCTGGCGGGTAGTGAGTGACGACGGCGACTGGTTCTGCCAGCGGAAGCCAACGCTTATTTTTCATAGAGTGATATAGGGAACAGCAAGTTTTAGTAGACACTGGAGGTAAGGTCGCGGTGTATCCAGCTAGTCCACTGCCACGGAGCATCTGTGACGACCGCTGCCTTTTCGACGCCAATGGGTCTTAGATTCAAACTTTTGGTTTTGTGACACTTTACTCAATCTACACTCACGCTCATAAATTAAGGATAATAGCAGAATGTGGTGCCACACTACGTGGCACTACACAAAACTGGCGCTAATAGCATAAGCACATAGGGAACACACACGACACTAATCTGTAACTCCAAGGTATTGGTGATACATTGAGAAAACCGTCCCGAAACACATGTGCTACAAAACGCCACTGTTTCCTGTGCTTGTAGTACCCCCACATCGGTATGGGATATGATCGATCACCATGCACAGGTACACAGGCCGCACAATGGGTTGGCGTACTCAGGATCAGGTGGTAGCGTAGCTGCTGGGTTATAGCCTCCCATTCTTGCACTAGTGCCTGTCGGAGCTGCTGAAGTGTCGTAGCGGTTTGAAGACGTGCAGCGATACGTCACCCGAGAGAACTCCAGAAGTGCTCGATGGGGTTTAGGTTCTGGAGAACAGGCAGGCCACTCCATTCGCTGATATCTTCCGTTTCAAGGTACTCCTCCAGGATGGCAGCTGGGTGGGACCGTGCGTTATCATCCATCAGGAGGAGGGTGGGCCCACTGAACCCCTGAAAAGGTGGACATACTGGTACAAAATGACGTCCCGATACACCAGACGAGTTACAGTTCCTCTGTCAAAGACATGCAGGGGTGTACGTGCATCAATCATAATACCACACTTTAACTTCATATAGGTCCCTTTCAAGGACATTAAGGGTTTGGATATGGTTCCTTGTTTACGCTAGATGAAAATCCTGCGAGAATCACTGCTCAAACTATATCTGGAATCGTCCGTGAACATAACCTGGGACCACTGTTGCAATGACCATGAACTGTGTTCTTGGCACCAGGCTTTACAGACTCTCCCGTGACCTGGAGTCAGTGGAAAACACTTTGCATGTCTCCAGGTGAATAAACCACGTCTGTTCAGTGACCAGTAGACTGTGTGTCCAAAGACAACTGTCCCAGTGCCTGCGGTAAGGTCCAGAGCAAGGCTTCCTGCAGTACTCCGTGGCAGCCTGCGGGCACAGAGGGTGAGATATCGGTGGTACACTATGGACGTCCAGTACTGTAGAGACTGGAGACGTTTTCTGTCTGATAGAATCGTTGCCATAATCTTGAGATCACACTTTGTGGTACACGGAGGGCCCGCGCTACGACCTGCTGTGTTTGACCAGCCACCAGTCGCTGTAGTATTCTACCCCTGATAACGTCATCCATATATGTTCTCTTAGCCATTTTCAACACACAGTCACCATTAGCACGTCTGAAAACGTCTGCACACTTACTCGCTGCACGGTACTCTGACGTGCACCAACACACCTCTGCTGCTAGCGCCACCGTGCGACGACCGCACGTCAAATGCACCGCATGGTCATACCCCGAGGTGATTTAAACCCGCAAATCGCCCACCAGAGCGTTGTTTCACGATGTATCAGCATTATCCTTAATTTATGAGCATGAGTGTTGGTCCACATCCTAAGTTCGAGTTACGTTTATAGTGGCAGACGTGGGCAATCTCATCCTTAAGCGGATATCTTGTCGTTTTCTGATCTTTCACCAGTTCTCCGGCATCACCGTCTCCTACTTCCACTAATTTAATCAGCCAAGAAAAATTATAATTCATCTTTGGTACTACCACAGCTGAATATTCATGCATCTAACTTCTCATACTGTTCCAAGAACTTACCAAACACACGCCTATGGTAACACATATACAATATACCATATTATATTACTACCCCAGGACCACAGATGCATACGTGGTATCTTCGAGTAACACCTGTGAAGTTAAGGGTAGTGGTGCAAGTGTTTTCGCACATATTGGCACAAGGGATTTGTCGACACTGAAGCAGAAGCTGGGTCACGCCGCTACATGTCCTAACAAAGAAGAGCAATGGTTGGCCTCCATGTGGTGAATACTGACAACCTTATGCGAGGACGACCTCTGATGGGAATCAGGTGCCGCATATTGAAGACCTGGCACACAACATCCACGGCAAACGCGTCTTGTCTGCTACTGACCTGGTGTATTCATATCAACTATTACCTGTTGCGCCGAGGTATATAGCCAAAACAGTCGTTATACTCCATAAGGTTTCTTCAAGTTTATGACAATGTCATTCACATTACGCAACGTGGTAGAAACGTTCCACCTTTTTATGTGCGAGGTAACGCCTGACCTTAATTATTCTTACGTGTACACCGACGATATTTTATTGTTATCTGTTTCATAATCAGAGCACGTAGATCATTTTCACCAATCTTGCCTGCGCTCACACGGACTGATTATTAACACTTCGAAGTGTGTATTAACAGCGAATGAGTTGCAATTCGTCACATATATCATCAACGCCTAAGGAATTCGGCCGCCGCAAGAGAAAGTTTAAGCCTTATTCAAAGACCCGCGGTCGGTCACGAATCAACGGTTGTGACGATTCCAAGGCGTAATAAATCTCTGTCACGATTTTGGGTACAACCATGTGATGTTCACAGCTTCAGAATAAATTGTTGAGAGGTGTTTGCAAACCGAAGGACGAAATCTTGTAGACTAGCGAAGCAGAGGCAGCTTTCGCCGAAGTGAAAACCGCCATCGCTGAAGCTACGACGTTACCTCTCCTGGTCGCTCTGGGCACACATACTTTGATAGTAGATGTGTCAGTAACAGCGATAGGCTCCAGACTATAACAGCAAATGGAGTAGTGTTGGCAACCTCCTGCGTTTTTCAGCCAGAAGCTTTCACCAGCACAGCGAGGAAGGCGGCGTACGTTCGCGAGCTGTACACGGGGTATGCTGCCACAGAAAAGTTTCACCATATTCTCGTAGGGCAGCACTTTACGTTTGGCTTTCTTCAGAAGCCAGACAAGGCATCAAGACGACAAGTACGCCATCTAGATTACTTCAGCCGATCAGCGACGCATGTTATTCACGTTGAGCGTTAATCCAATATTCCAGTGAACGAAGTGTCTTTGCGCCCAAACGCTTGCAACCACCATCGACTACGAAGCTCTTGCTGAGCCACAACAAATCGATCAAGAGCTACACACGTTGCTGGAGCAACCAAATGGACTGCACCTCCAAGGCGACCCAATACCAACAACAAAAATATGGGTGTGTTGCGACGTTTCAGCTGCGAACGCGTGACTGTTTGCCTCCCTAAAGTTTCCACACCAAGCCATTGGATCATTACATAATTTGGCTCAGTCAAGAATCCGCAGTAGATTTAATCTTGTGAAGCATCCTTTCATGTGGCCGAGTATCGACAAAGAATGGAAGATGTTTTTGCGCCAATCCGTGGCTTGCCAAATGACTAAATTACTGGGCATGTCTAAGTATAGCACCACTTGCACATTTCTGATTTCTAATCAACGACTTGAGCACGTGCATTTACACATAGTAGGGTCGTAACCATCGTCCCAGAAGGACTGACGCAGCACATAAGAAAGCCAAAACAACTTTCGGTGAAAATAAAAGCAGGGATGGTGAAACTTCTTAATTATATTTTTACTTAAACTGCTGAATGGAACTTCCTAATAAAGATTTTACTGAAACTGCTGAACGCCTACTCAATGTCATTAAGCTGCTGAGTGCAATTGGACGTACTGTCTCTCTGCTATTCTTTATCATCTCAACACTGACCCACAATATCCTAGCGCAACGCAATCTAACTGCTCAAAAATGATAACCTGACTTCAAATAATTAACACAAAAGAATGGCCCTGAACCAGAAGAAATCGTAACAATAACCCATACATAAGTCACTTACATCACAAAAATAGTGTCGGAGTACCATGCGGCTTTTCGCGGATGATGCTGGAGTATACAGAGATGTTGCAGCATTAAAAAATTGCAGCGAAATGCAGGAAGATCTGCAGCGGATAGGCACTTGGTGCAGGATGTGGCAACTGACCTTTAACATAGACAAATGTAATCTATTGCGAATACTTAGAAAGAAGGATCCTTTGTTGTATGATTATATGATAACGGGACAAACACTGGTAGCAGTTACTTCTGTAAAATATCTGGGAGTATGCGTACGGAACGATTTAAAGTGGAATGATCATATAACATTAATAGTTGCTAAGGCGCGGGCCAGGTTGAGATTCATTGGGAGAGTCCTTAGAAAATGTAGTCCATCAACAAAGGAGGAGGCTTACAAAACACTCGTTCGACCTATACTTGAGTATTGCTCATCAGTGTGGGATCCGTACCAGATCGGGTTGACGGAGGAGATAGAGAAGATCCAAAGAAGAGCGGCGCGTTTCGACACAGGGTTATTTGGTAACCGTGATAGCATTACAGAGATGTTTAACAAACTCAAGTGGCAGGCTCTGCAAGAGAGGCGCTCTGCATCGCGGTGTAGCTTGCTGTCAGGTTTCGAGAAGGTGCGTTTCTGGATGAGGTATCGAATATATTGCTTCCCCCTACTTATAGCTCCCGAGGAGATCACGAATATAAAATAAGAGAGATTCGAGGGCACACGGAAGCTTTCTGGCAGTCGTTCGTTCTTCCCGCGAACCATACGCGACTGGAACACGAAAGGGAGGTAATGACAGTGACACGTAAAGCACCCTCCGCCACACACCGTTGGGTGGCTTGCGGAGTATAAATGTAGATGAAGATGTAGAAATCTTGACTACATTAACTACAGCAATGCCGCAAGCACCAATACTGCCAGCTAAATAAAAGATTCTAACTACTAAAGACTCTAACTACGAATAGGTAAGTAACAATGTATTTACTCTAAGAATGTGACAACCAGTTCAAAAATTATATAATCATCAGTAATAAATCTCAGTGACAGATATACATCCAGACCGTCCGCTCGCACTACCTCCAACACTGCTATTTATTAACCTCTAACCTACAACGCCGGCCGCTGTGGCCGAGCGGATCTAGGCGCTTCAGTTTGGAACCGCGAGACCGCTACGGTCACAGGTTCGAATCCTGAATCGGGCATGGATGTGTGTGACGTCCTTAGGTTATTTAGGATTAGGTAGTGGTCTAAGGGTAGCGTCTTTGATTCATAATCAAAACGTCTTTTGATAAATAATCAGCATTGGCGGCCGAAGACTTCCGGCATAAGAAGTCAGCCTCATTCTGCCAACGGCCTTGTCAAAGAGGGCGGAGGAGCGGATAGAGGTTCAGGGCACTCTCTTGTCCTAGGGGTGGGAAATTGCCCCTAAAGGCGGACGAATCAGCAATGATCAACGACATGAGGATGCAGAAATCAATGGAAACCACTGTATTAAAGACACGTAACGTGTATCCACAGGATATTTGGCCTGTAATTGATGATCTCTCCATTGACAAAAGATTCCGGAATAGTCTCCCATTCGGATCTCCGGGAGGGGACTGCCAAGGTGGAGGTTACCATGAGAAAAAGATAGAATAACCTACGAAAGGACAACGTTCTACGAGTCGGGGCGTGGAATGTCAGAAGCTTGAACGTGGTAGGGAAACTAGAAAATCTGAAAAGCGAAATGCAAAGGCTCAATCTAGATATAGTAGGGGTCAGTGAAGTGAAGTGGAAGGAAGACAAGGATTTCTAGTCAGATGAGTATCGGGTAATATCAACAGCAGCAGACAATGGTATAACAGGTGTAGGATTCGTTATGAATAGGGAGGTAGGGCAGAGGGTGTGTTACTGCGAACAGTTCAGTGACCGGGTTGTTCTAATCAGAATCGACAGCAGACCAACACCGACAACGATAGTTCAGGTATACATGCCGACGTCGCAAGTTGAAGATGAACAGATAGAGAAAGTGTATGAGAATATTGGAAGAGTAATGCAGTATGTAAAGGGGGACGAAAATCTAATAGTCATGGGCGACTGGAATGCAGTTGTAGGGGAAGGAGTAGAAGAAAAGGTTACAGGAGAATACGGGCTTGGGACAAGGAATGAAAGAGGAAAAAGACTGAGTTCTGTAACAAGCTTCAGCTAGTAATAGGGAATACCCTGTACAAGAATCACAAGTGGAGGAGGTATACTTGGAAAAGGCCGGGAGATATGGGAAGATTTCAATTAGATTACATCATGGTCAGACAGAGATTCCGAAATCAGATACTGGATTGTAAGGCGTACCAAGGAGCAGATATAGACTCAGATCACAATATAGTAGTGATGAAGAGTAGGCTGAAGTTCAAGGAATTTGTCAGGAAGAATCAATACGCAAAGAAGTGGGATACGGAAGTATTAAGGAATGACGAGATACGTTTGAAGTTCTCTAACGCTATAGATACAGCAATAAGGAATAGCGCAGTAGGCAGTACAGTTGAAGAGGAATGGACATCTCTAAAAAGAGCCATCACAGATGTTGGGAAGGAAAACATAGGTACAAAGAAGGTAACTGCGAAGAAACCATGGGTAACAGATGAAATACTTCAGTTGATTGATGAAAGGAGGAAGTACAAACATGTTCCAGGAAAATCAGGAATACAGAAATACAAGTCACTGAGGAATGAAATAAATAGGAAGTGCAGGGAAGCTAAGACGAAATGGCTGCAGCAAAAATGTGAAGTCATCGAAAAAGATGTGATTGTCGGAAGGACAGACTCAGCATACAGGAAAATCGAAACAACCTTTGGTGACATTAAAAGCAACGGTGGTAACACTAAGAGTGCAACGGGAATTCCACTGTTAAATGCAGAGGAGAAAGCAGATAGGTGGAAAGAATACATTGAAAGCCTCTATGAGGGTGAAGATTTGTCTGATGTGATAGAAGAAGAAACAGGAGTCGATTTAGAGGAGATAGGGAATCCTGTATTAGAATCGGAATTTAAAAGAGCTTTGGAGGACTTACGGTCAAATAAGGCAGAAGGGATAGATAACATTCCATCAGAATTTCTAAAATCATTGGGGGAAGTGGCAACAAAACGACTATTCACGTTGGTGATTAGAATATATGAGTCTGGCGATATACCATCTGACTTTCGGAAAAGCATCATCCACACAATTCCGAAGACGGCAAGAGCTGACGAGTGCGAGAATTATCACACAATCAGCTTAACAGCTCATGCATCGAAGCTGCTTACAAGAATAATATACAGAAGAAAGGAAAAGAAAATTGAGAATGCGCTAAGTGACGATCAGTTTGGCTTTAGGAAAAGTAAAGGGACGAGAGAGGCAATTCTGACGTTCCGGCTAATATTGGAAGCAAGGCTAAAGAAAAATCAAGACACTTTTACAGGATTTTTCGATCTGGAAAAAGCGGTCGACAATGTAAAATGGTGCAAGCTGTTCGAGATTCTGATAAAGGTAGGGGTAAGCAATAGGGAGTGACGGGTCATATACAATATGTACAACAACCAAGAGGGAATAATAAGAGTGGACGATCAAGAACGAAGTGCTCGTATTAAGAAGGGTGTAAGACAAGGCTGTAGCCTTTCGCCCCTACTCTCCAATCTGTACATCGAGGAAGCAATGATAGAAATAAACGAAAGGTTCAAGAGTTCAATTAAAATACAAGGTGGAAGGATATCAATGATACGATTCGCTGATGACATTGCTATTCTGAGTGAAAGTGAAGAAGAATTAAATGATCTGCTGAACGGAATGAACAGTCTAATGAGTACACAGTATGGTTTGAGAGTAAATCGGAGAAAGACGAAGGTAATGAGAAGTAGTAGAAATGAGAACAGCGAGAAACCTAACATCAGGATTGATGGTCACGAAGTCAATGAAGTTAAGGAATTCTGCCACCTAGGCAGTAAAATAACCAATGACGGACGGAGCAAGGACAACAAAAGCAGTCTCGCTAGTGCAAAAAAGGCATTTCTGGCCAAGAGAAGTCTACTAACATGAAATACCGGCTTTAATTTGAGGAAGAAATTTCTGAGGATGTACGTCTGGAGTACAGCATTGTATGGTAGTGAAACATGGACTGTGGGAAAACCGGAACAGAAGAGAATCGAAGCATTTGAGATGTGGTGCTATAGATGAATGTTGACAATTAGGTGGACTGATAAGGTAAGGAATGAGGATGATCTACGCAGAACCGGAGAGGAAAGGAATATGTGGAAAACACTGATAAGGAGAAAGGACAGGATGATAGGACATTTTCTAAGACATGAGGGAATGAATTCCATGGTACTAGAGGGAGCTGTAAAGTGCAAAACCTGTAGAGGAAGACAGAGATGGGAATACGTCAAGCAAATAATTGAGGAAGTGGGTTGCAAGTGCTACTCTGAGATGAAGAGGTTAGCACAGGAAAGGAATTTGTGGCGGGCCGCATCAAACCAGTCAGTAGACTTATGACCAAAAAAAAAAAAAAAAAAAACAGTTCTAAGTTCTAGGGGACTGATGACCTCAGATGTTAAGTCCCATCGTGCTCAGAGCCATTAGAATCATTTTTTGAACCTCCATCACTGCTGGCTACTCAGTCCCAACTTCCATCAGTACGGGCTGTTCACCTCCAGCTACCATCACCGCTGGCGATTCATCTCCAACTGCAAGTCCGACCCCAGCCACAGAGTCTCTTACAGAGTGTGCACGGCGCTGTCAGAGTTATTAATGCAGATCGCTTCATAGCCCTACCAACATACAAACACATAAACAGCCTACTTACAATGGTAATGTTAAGAGCATATCGCTTGGACTCTAGACGACTGGAGAACCGTGACATGGTCAGATGAGTCCTGACTTCAGTTGGTACGAACGGATGGTATGGTTCGAGAGTGGCGCAGAAGCGTTTGACCCAAGTTGTCGACAAGGCACTGTGCAAGACGCTGGTGGCTGCATAATGGTGTGGGCAGTGTTTACATGGAATGGTCTGCTCAAACGCAACCAATCATTGACAATCTTTGAAACTGTGCCAACCACATTATTTTGAGGATGGATTGTCAGTTTTGGCGTGACTCTTCGTGTTCCCATAGATCAAGGGCGACAACGATAGTTGTCTTTGCTTAGAGCACCCTTCACCCCACTAGGCATAAAGCGAATCCGCACTACAGCTTACCAGGGTGCGGCTAACAGAGTAGTAGAACGACTGCACCAGCAATTGAGGGCAGCATTAAGACGTCACGATTCGCAACACTGAACTGTAAGCACAGTGCTTTTAGGCTTCCACTCGTGTACCAAGGACGATCTCAACGGTTCAGCTGCTGACTCCGTTTATAATAAAACAATACGACTACCAGGCGAATTTTAATCTAATAACTGCGTCGATATGTCTTCACTTTGTCCCCAAGCTCCGGGCAGAAATCCGAATACCCCGTCCTCTCCCTACGTGAGGTCAACTAACTGCTCGTCTCATTATTTTCAAGAGTCTAGTAACATATAACCTAGTCTCTGGCCAGTACTAGGCGCAACGTAAGTCACTCCTAACCCAGTATTTCTCACCTTATACAGTCCACAGCAGGGATGTGGACTTGTTTAAGATCGATATAATGGGTGCTCCCACCTGAATCTCCGTGGATCTCCTCAAGCCCGCGTGCTGAGTTCCCTCATCGGTATGAGCAATGCTGCTGCTCCGCCTGTTGAACATACGTTAATCAACCAGCCCGTCACGAACCAGGTTCAACAATCAGCCGACGCCAAACTTATGTACACTGCAACAGAAATGACTACACCACAACCTGCAGCAAACGGCAGTCACAAAATAGCGCAACGGAATAACGAAGCAAGTGATCATGCGACTGAGACGTCACGTTCATTTGAAAACAACCTATCGGTGGCAATGGCGGGATAGTGACGCAGTGATCGTACTTTGCCGTGACGATCACAGTGACTTCACACAGTGTTCAAGATATTTATGTTCGAAGATACTGCTAAGCCAAACCGTTGTGACCACTGCACACGGCGACGTTAGATGCCACCTGGTGATATTGTGGGCACGTGACTCTGTAACAAAAGTATGTAAGAGGAGAGGACATGGACGGTGGATAACCCTATCAAAGGTATGGGCTGCAAATGGGGAAATCCATTGAGATAAGCGGCTTTGAAAGAGTACAGATTATAAATAGGCCGAGCCTGTCAACGAGTGTCCAGAAAACGGCGAACATAGTCTAATGTTGACGTGAGCATCTGCGTAAGGAGGTAGAAGGAGAGTGAAACTTTGACTAGGCGCTAAACGGTTGGACACACACTACTATTCACAGAATGTGTGGTTCAGAGGCTTGTCTGATATGCAAATTAGTGAAGATGACGAAGTGTGGCAACTCTGCTGACAGATCACAATGCTGGTACACGCACAAGTGTTTCGGACCATACCGTTCATCGTACACTGCTGAAAATGGAATTTCGCAGCAGTCCACCCCAGCGTATTCGTATGTTGACCCAGCGACATCGTCAGTTACGACTGCAGTGGGCACGGGATCTCCGGGAATCGAATGTCGATCAACAGATCCATGTCGGCTCTTCAGGTGAATCACATTTTTGCTACATTAGGTCGCTGGTCGTCTCCACAAGCGCCGTCATCGGCTCCAAACATGCAGCGCGCCAAGGACACAAGCTGGCGGGAGCAGTATTATGCTATGGGAGCCATTCTTCTGGGCTTGTATGGGACCTGTGGCAGTAATCGAAGACACACTGACAGCTCCGAACCACCAGCATTCCTTCCGCTTGATGTTTTATTTTGTGTTAGCAGAAGATCCAACACCGTGTTACGAGTGGAGGCCGAAATGCACGCGTTTTAGCTCACGCAGACTGACGTGGGGAGAGAAGATCTATACTGACGTGAGGTCTGGGACATGACAGGGAATGAGAATTCAGAAAGCGGACATAATTTTAGTTTCACACTTAACTTTAATCCATTAATGATGAACGTCGCTCTTGACGGTACATGACTCACAATATTATCTGTTCAGAATACATTCTTGAAGATAGTACTTATAGTAACAGAATATGGCGCCTTGCGATGTCGTAGCAAATGACGCAGCTGAAGGCTATGTTAAACTTTCGTCTCTGCAAATGAGAGCGTATGTAGACAGTGAACCATGGCTAGCAAAGTCTGCTGTATAACTGGGGCGAGTGCTAGGGAGTCTCTCTAGACTAGACCTGCCGTGTGGCGGCACTGGGTCTGCAATCACTGATAGTGGCGACACGCGGGTCCGACGTATACTAACGGACTGCGGCCGATTTAAAGGGTACCACCTAGCAAGTGTGGTGTCTGGCGGTGACACCGCATCTTATCCTACGGCGATGTCGTCTTGCAGCAGTATAATTTTCCATGTCTCGGAACCAGAGCCGTGCCGCAGAGGTTGTGAGGAGCATTACAGTAAACTCACGTTAATGTCTCGGCGATCAGATTCACCTGACGTACCCCCCTGCGGGTTCGGGGGTTAGAATAGGCCCGCGGTATTCCTGCCTGTCGTAAGAGGCGACTAAAAGGAGTCTCAAACGTTTCGGCCTTATGTGATGGTCCCCTCTCGGGTTTGACCTCCATCTATCTAAATTATTCCGAAGAGCGAGCCAATTGGGGAAGGGCACCTTACATGGTGCACTGTATCCTTCGTGCAATTAGACCTATAGCCGTCTTTCTCGTCGTTGCCATGGTGTCCCGCTCGTTTTCGATCTCTTGGGCGATTACCACGCTGCCCTCTGCAGTGTTTCTTTTAACTGTGACGACGACCTTGGCCATATTTGCACCTAAGATCCAGCACGGTAGCCAGTCCGTTGTGGTGGGGTCGCCATGTACCCTCTTGGTTGTAGCCCCCTGACAACACAGGGATCGCTCTACTGATGCCTGCGCCGTTCACTCCCCACGTATGCCAAGGAGTAGATGCCCATCTCCGTGGGGCATCAGGACTCCCGGCAATGGCCATCCTGCCAGGTGGCCTTTGCTGTGGCTGGGTGGCGCCCGTGGGGAGGGCCCTTGGTCGGAGTAGGTGGCATCAGGGCGGATGACCCGCAATGAAGCGTGGTACATCATCTCTCGCTGGTGGGCCTCCACCAGCAGTCTCTAAGCGATCGAGGTCTAACCTCAACGTGAAGAAATTGGATCAGAGATCGTTTCCCTCCCTAGCTACTCCATGGGAGGAACGACTTGCTAAAGAAGGCAGTGGAGAATATTCACCCCGGTACCTCGTGTGTACGCGGGTTGATGGAGAATC
The DNA here is from genome assembly GCF_023864345.2 of Schistocerca serialis cubense. Lineage (NCBI taxonomy): Eukaryota > Metazoa > Arthropoda > Insecta > Orthoptera > Acrididae > Schistocerca > Schistocerca serialis. Next base: position 194,807,184 of record NC_064638.1, on the reverse strand, counting down.
TTTCATGTCGACCAAGCCCCAGTTTTTTGTGGAGCATTTAGAGGACAAGTTCGGGGAGGTGGAGGGCCTGTCCAAGATGCGCTCGGGTTCTGTGCTCATCAAAACGGCATCCTCTGCCCAGTCACGGAGGTTGCTCAATTGTGACAAGTTGGGGGATGTTTCAGTTACCATCACGCCGCATAAGAGTCTCAACATGGTCCAGGGTATTATATTCCACAGGGATCTTCTTCTGCAGTCCGACGATGAATTACGCGCCAACCTCGAACGACGAGGTGTTCACTTCGTCCGGCGCGTCCATCGGGGTCCGAGGGATAATCAGGTCGCCACCGGTGCCTTCATCTTGGCCTTTGAGGGTGATGTCTTACCCGAAAAGGTTAAGGTGATGGTTTACCGTTGTGATGTGAAACCATATATCCCTCCTCCGATGCGGTGTTTTAAATGCTGGAAGTTCGGGCACATGTCATCTCGCTGTACTTCCAGCATCACGTGTCGGGATTGCGGACGTCCTTCGCATCCTGATACTCCATGTGCTCCGCCTCCCATTTGTGTTAACTGTGGAGAACACCATTCCCCCTGCTCACTGGACTGTCGGATCTTCCAGAAGGAAAGGAAGATAATGGAATATAAGACCCTGGACCGCCTGACCTACACTGAGGCAAGGCGGAAATATGAGCGGCTACATCCCGTGCCCATGATATCCACCTATGCCGCTGCTGCACAAGCAGTCCGATCCTCTCCCGTGTCGTCACGTACTGCTGCCTCTCAGCCATGTCTCAATGCACCGGCCCCCTTGGTTGTTGGGGGCACTTCGCCCACTGTTGCTCCATCTACTCCAGGAGCAACACCACCCCAACCATCGGGGACATTCGTCCCCCCTTCCCAGCTGGAGAAGCGTAGGGCTTCTTCGGCCACTCCAGCCAGGAAGGGGTCCCTTGGGGCCCTCCCTTCCCAGGCTTTGCCCAGTGTCAAAGCGGATACCCGCAAAGTTTTGAAACAACAACCGGTCGCTGGTCATAGGGCATCACGGTCGTCGTCCGTCCCTGAGACTGACCCAGTGGGGCCCTCCCAGCCAGACCCTCCCAAGGCACAGCGTGCGAAGCCGTTGAAGAAAAAGGCTCCCAAGCAACCTGACATTGCGGTGGCACCTGTCCCACCGCCACCCTCAAACTCTGCGTCTGAGGACGAGGTGGAGATCCTGGCGTCCGCTGAGGACCTCGATCTCGCCAGTCCCTCCGGCGCCGTGGAAAGCACTGGCGCAGGTGCTCACTTGGAGGCAGCAGGTGACCCAGTGGCGTAATCTGCCTTCCCAGTCCCGTCACGCCTTTCCCAGCCATGGACAACACCATCCTCCAGTGGAACTGCAGCGGTTTCTTCCACCATCTAGCTGAGCTCCGCCAACTTATCAGCCTTCACCCTTTCTTCTGCATTGCTCTCCAGGAAACTTGGTTTCCAGCAATGCGAACCCCCGCCCTCCGTGGCTATCGGGGTTATTACAAGAACCGAGCAGCTTATGAAAGGGTGTCTGGTGGCGTCTGCATATATGTTCTTCACACTCTGCACAGCGAGTCTGTCCCTCTCCAGACGCCTTTAGAGGCTGTCGCTGTCCGCGTGTGGACGCCACAGGCTGTTACCGTCTGCAGTCTTTACATTCCACCGGATGGTGATGTCTCGCAGCATGTCCTGGCTGCACTGGTCGCCCAATTGCCGCCACCTTTCTTGCTATTGGGCGACTTCAACGCTCATAACCCTCTGTGGGGTGGGTCAGTGGCAACAGGTCGAGGCGCCATCGTTGAGCATTTATTGTCGCAGCTCGATCTCTCGCTGTTAAATGATGGTGCCTTCACACACTTCAGTGTGGCGCATGGCACCTACTCCGCCATTGACCTTTCCATCTGTAGCCATAGCCTCTTACCGTCTGTCCAATGGAGTGTGCATGACGACCTGTGTGGTAGTGACCATTTTCCGATCTTTTTGTCACTACCACAGCGCCACTCTTCTGGGCGCCCTAGCAGATGGGCTATGAATAAGGCTGACTGGGACTTGTTCTCCTCCACTGCCGCTTTTGAGCCTCTCTCTACCGATGACATTGATGCGGTGGTTCAATCGGTCACCACCGGCATCGTTACTGCCGCCGAATCTGCCATTCCCCATTCCTGTGGGTCCCCTCGGCGGAAGGCTGTGCCTTGGTGGTCGCCTGAGATCGCTGAAGCGATTAAAGATCGCCGGCGGGCGCTCCAGCGTCACAAGCGACACCCCTCCCTCGACCACCTTATCGCCTTCAAACGGCTGCGTGCGCGGGCCCGCCTCCTTATCCGCCAAGGCAAGAAGGAGTGCTGGGAGCGGTATGTGTCCACAATTGGCCTCCATGTCTCTCCATCGCAGGTCTGGGCCAAGATTCGACGCGTCTACGGCTATCGGCCACCTGTCAGCGTCCCTGCGCTCTCACTGAATGGAGCAGTTTGTACTGACTCCGACGTCATTGCAAATCGCTTAGCAGAGCATTTTGCTTTGAGTTCCGCTTCTGCGAATTACCCCCAGGCCTTCCGCTCCATTAAAGAGCGGATGGAACGTCGGAACCTTTCGTTTCGCACCAACCACCCAGAATCTTACAATGCTCCATTCAGTGAGTGGGAATTTCGCAGTGCCCTCGCTGCCTGCCCTGATACCGCTCCTGGGCCAGATGGCATCCACTGTCAAATGCTGAAACATCTTTCAGTGGACTGCCAGCGGCGCCTTCTCGATCTTTACAACCGTCTTTGGGTCGAGGGGGAGTTTCCGTCGCAATGGCGGGAAGGCATTGTCATCCCCGTTTTGAAACCTGGAAAGACCCCTCTGGAGGTGGACAGCTACCGTCCCATTAGCCTCACCAACGTTATGTGCAAGCTTCTCGAACGGATGGTGAGTCGGCGCTTGCATTGGGTACTGGAGTCTCGGGGCCTTCTGGCTCCGTCTCAGGGTGGGTTCCGTAAAGGCCGCTCCGCCACCGACAATCTGGTGAGCCTGGAGACTGCCATCCGTACTGCCTTTGCCCGCCGTCAGCACCTGGTCGCTGTCTTTTTCGACATGCGGAAGGCGTACGATACGACATGGCGTCATCACATTCTTTCTACGCTTCATGGATGGGGTCTTCGGGGTCCTCTGCCGATTTTTATCCGCAATTTTCTGTTGTGTCGTACCTTCCGCGTGCAAGTCGCGGCCTCGTATAGTTCCTCCCACGTCCAGGAGAACGGTGTGCCACAGGGCTCTGTTTTAAGTGTCTGTCTGTTTTTAATCGCCATTAACGGGCTTGCTGCGGCCGTGGGAAATTCTGTCTCCGCTTCCCTGTATGCTGACGACTTCTGCCTTTATTACAGCTCTACTGGCATTGCAGCTGTTGAACGTCAGCTACAGGGCGCTATCCGTAAGGCGCAGTCTTGGGCTGTAGCGCATGGCTTTCAGTTTTCGGCAGCCAAGACCTGCGTTATGCATTTCTGCCGGCGCCGAACAGTCCATCCTGAGCCGCGGCTTTATCTTGCCGACGAACTCCTTGCTGTGGTGGAGACCCACAGGTTTTTGGGGGTGGTTTTCGATGCCCGGTTGACTTGGCTGCCTCACATCCGGCAGCTCAAACAGACGTGTTGGCAGCATCTCAATGCACTCCGGTGTTTGAGCCACACCCGCTGGGGTGCCGACCGCTCTACCCTGCTACGGCTCTACCAGGCGTTAATTCAGTCCCGTCTGGATTATGGGTGCCTGGCATATGGCTCAGCCTCCCCGTCTGCGTTGCGGGTGCTGGACCCAATTCTCCACAGCGGGATACGCCTTGCCACTGGTGCTTTCCGCACCAGCCCTGTGGACAGCTTACTCGTGGAGGCAGGTGTCCCTCCCCTGCGGTTCCGACGCCAACGTTTGCTGGCCGCTTATGCTGCCCATGTTCTCAGCTCGCCCGGGCATCCAAATTATCGTCTCCTGTTCCCGCGATCGGTCGTCCATCTGCCAGATGGTCGGCCCCGGTCTGGTTGTACAATAGCGGTCCGCGTCAAGGAGCTTCTCTCTGGGCTTCAGGTTTTCACTGTTCCACCTACTTTCCGGGCTACTTTGCATACACCCCCATGGTGTGTTCGTCGCCCTTGCCTTCGGCTGGACCTGGCACAGGGCCCGAAGGACTCAGTCCCTCCAGAGGCCTTCCGCCGCCGCTTTTATTCTATCCTGGCCACGTATCAGGGCTCTGGTGTTGTCTACACTGACGGTTCGATGGTTGCTGGTCGTGTCGGGTATGCGCTCACTCTAGGGGACCGTTCCGAACAACGTTCCTTGCAGGATGGCTGCAGCGTTTACACTGCTGAATTGGTCGCCATCTTTCGTGCCCTAGAGTATATCCGCTCCTGCTCAGGTGAGTCCTTCGTTATCTGTAGCGATTCCCTGAGCGGTTTACGAGCTCTCGACCAGTGTTTCCCTCGTTCTCGTCTGGTGATGGCTATCCACGAGTCTCTGCATACTCTTGCCTGTTGCGGCCGCTCTGTGGTCTTTGTGTGGACCCCCGGTCATGTCGGTATCCCGGGTAACGAACATGTTGACCGCCTGGCGAAAGAGGCCACCAGCAAGCCATCTCTGGACCTTGGCCTCCCAGAGACTGATTTGCGGGCAGTCTTCCGCCGCAAAATCTTGGCGCTATGGGACGAGGAATGGCGCGAACTGCCATTGTCCAACAAACTCCGTGCTGTCAAGGAGACGACGGCTGTGTGGCGGTCATCCCTGCGAGCCACTCGCAGGGAATCGGTAGTTCTTTGCCGGCTCCGCATTGGCCACTCCCGGCTGACACACAGTTATTTACTGCGCCGGGAGGACCCTCCTGTATGTCGCTGCGGGGCGGCTTTGACAGTGGCCCACATTCTGTTGGCCTGCCCCCTTTTAGCTGTGGTCAGGCAGACATTTGCGCTGCCTGATACGCTCCCTGCCCTTTTAACAGACGACTCCACTATGGCTGACTTAGTTTTACGTTTTATTCGGGCAGGGGGATTTTATCATTTAATCTGAGTGTTTCTGTTTTATTTTTGTTTTGTGTCGACTCTGGCCTTTGGCCTATGATTTTACACTGATTTTTTAATGTGTTTCTAAGTGGTTGGCTTTTCCTTTTTTATTTGTATGGTCGGCCAACCACCGTTTATCTCTATGTGGTTTTCGTTCGTTTCGTTTTGTCTTGTCTTTGTCTCAGTCTCTCCTGTTCTGTATCGTCTGTGATCTCTTCTGTTCCTCGTTTTTGTTCTCTGTGGGTGTTCTATGTCTTTGGAAAAAGGGACCGATGACCATGGCAGTCTGGTCCCTTTAATCCCCCAAACCAACCAACCAATCACCTGACGTAAATCATATGGAACCAACATAGGGTGCTATCGGGCGCTATCACTGCGTATGCAAATCGGCGGTCCTTTATTTAAGGGAATTACATGATCTATGCATAGACATGTAGTACCCATACCTCCACAACCCAACGAACAATCTGTCGGATCCCTGATACGCATCTCAATGGTGTATTTTGTTCCAAAGACGGACCAACAAGCTGTTAAGCAGGTGGTCACAATGTTTTGGATCATCAGCCTAATTGCATAGTGGTTAGTTATACCTTGAATAACAGTCGTATGGCGCGACTGCTACGGTCGCAAGTTCGAATCCTGCCTCGAGCATGGATGTGTGTGATGTCCTTAGGTTAGTTAGGTTTAAGTAGTTCTAAGTTCTAGGGGACTGATGACCATAGATGTTAAGTCCCATAGTGCTCAGAGCCATTTGAACCATTTGAACAGTCGTATGCTTCTTGAACACTTTAAACTAACAGTATAAACTCCTAGATTTATTGCTAAGGTGCAACACAATTAATACTACCATAATGCCATTTTCAAACAATACAAAATCTAGGATATAATCTATCAATATTACGAAAAGGACAGTAACTACTCATCCTATAGTGGACCGAGCGAGATGGCGCAGTGGCTAGCACACTGGACGACGATTCAGTCCCGCATCCGAACATCCTGATTTAGGTTTTCCGTGATTTCCCTAAATCCCTCCAGGAAAATGCCGGGATGGTTCCTTTGAAAGGGCACGGCCGACTTCCTTCCCCGACTTTCCCTCATCCGATGAGACCGATTACCTTGCTGTCTGGTCTCCTTCCCCAAAACAACCGTCCGCAGCTCGTGGTCGTGCGGTAGCGTTCTCGCTTCCCGCGCCCGGGTTCCCGGGTTCGATTCCCGGCGGGGTGAGGGATTTTCTCTGCCTCGTGATGACTGGGTGTTGTGTGATGTCCTTAGGTTAGTTAGGTTTAAGTAGTTCTGAGTTCTAGGGGACTGATGACCATAGCTGTTAAGTCCCATAGTCCTCAGAGCTATTTTAACCAACCATTTGAACCCAAAACAACCCAATCATCCTATAGTGGTGATAGGCACAACAAAAAGACTGCCGGAAAGCGGGCGTTCGGTCAACAAGACCTTGGTCAAAAATAGAAATATCACAAACACACACACACACACACACACACACACACACACACACACATGCAAACTTAACACCCGCAACTATTCTCATTCTCATTTCTGTGTCCGCTAATGCCTAATCACAACTGTTGCCATTCTCATTTTTGTGTCCGCTAATGCCTAATTTATTTATATTGCAGCTCCAATCAAATAACTCTGAGATTTATTAAACCCGTTCACAAAATCGCCTGTGAGAATTTTAATTAAATTTACGTCGTGGGTATCAAAATTAAATGTTTCCTGTGTTGTGGTAAGCCAGTTATAATATTATAACAACTTAAGCTTCCGCTGCTGCAGTTACAACAACTGAACTCTAATAACACTGCATACTGTAAATGGTTAGTACTCTCAACATTATTCCTTTTCTTTGAACCATAAGTAAATAAATAAACCTGGCTGTCTCGACATAGGCAATGAAATAATATATAAATAAGTGTATGAATGTTAATAACTTTGTAAGTAATATAAAACAAACCTTTCCAATCAGTCGCTGGTCAAAATGAGGCACCTTGCGTACTTAATGCTTCGTGGTGCACTCCTTATGGAAAATTACAACCTCTGTACTCATCTTGGTAATAAATGCTCTACGTAAATCCTTTCTACGTTTGTGTTAAATAATCCATTTCTCGTTAATGTACAAATTATATCTAAGATTTGAAGCAAATCTAGCAGATCAGTGGACCTCCACCCAGAACTGTCTCTCTCACAGCGAACAACTGACATGTTGAATTACACCACAGCTCCCCCTAATTTAGTGATTAATTTGAATAATTGTTATACTTCACTACTTATTACATTTGGCTTAAAATTGCTACAGAGTTTAGCGTCTTTACTAGTAAAAGAAATTTCAAACTTAATTTACACACAGAATGTTAAGAACTTAATTAATAGCCTAGGTACTAATTAAAAGTCGTATATATCTCACAATCAGGCTGTGATCGTCATACATCTTAGTACACTCGACAGCAAAAATGTTTTATAATTATCCCATTTCTTAAAACCCATTTGGCGCATCATCTCTTAAATAAGTAACAACAACAGTGATTTACTTAACTTCAGGCCAACATTTAGGGAGAGTCCGCTCGAATGATTCTAAAATTGGCAGCCGAGTGTAGATTACCAGCTTGGTCATATGCAAAAAAATTCTGTAACTGCCTTTCTGTACTTGGAAAATATGTGATTCAAGCCAGTCGCTGTTGTTACTGGTGATAAACCATTAATCTATAAATTTCACACAGAAGTAGTAACAGATGCTGCATTCTAAGTACTTAAGACACTTACTTGCTTAGGCACCCCTGTTAGGCACACAGGTGCTTTGTCTTTATAGCTTGATTGATAACTCTTCACTATTTCTCTCGTAGCTTCCTCAATATCAGTTGACTGCTTCCTATTTTTAAATTGTTTGTTCTTTGAAGCAAGTCATATTTCTATAGTTATCTGTATTGACCATATTCCTTTTTTTATATCAGTATAAATTATTATTTATTTCTGACATACATTCTTCAAACATTTCTCACATAGAACTGATAAAACGTAACTTCGGTATTGAGTAGAGTTGTGTTAGTACTGGAGTTGTACAGCAGTGGCCTTATTTTACCATAAACATTTATTAAAAATGTAACATTTTCCACAGCAAGTAACAAGAACAGAATATTAAATAAGAATAGCAACTCACAGTGTATTGCCACCCCCCTCTACTCCATGTTAAGCAAACTGAGCACCAGAATACCAAAAATAAATGCAATACTCTTCAGGCAAGATTATAGAGAAACGTAACATTAAATACAGGGCCAGCGATTGAAAAACGAGGCACCAACAAGAACAAAATTTGAGATAAAACTATTCTCTCTCTTTGTCCACCGACATTACAGTTACGCGGCACTCACTGTAATAGAACAAATGCACAAAATCAGAGCCACCTCTCAATAAGCAAAACAAAAAAAAAAAGAAAAACAGTACAATCACAGTTTAGGTCCGTACGTCTTCCAATCGGGAGTCACCTCCATTAGTAGAAAAAATACATTATAACATCTACCTCATTCCTCTGCTAGCCAAAAACTTACTACTACTGCTATCAATCTGCCCACGCCACGAACATCAATTATCGCGCAATTTTTTGCACTTATTAGTATCTACAAAATAGAGCACGCTGTCAGTGTAATAAGACGTAATTGATGGAACTCACTTCTCAAGTAACTTTAAATAATGCCAGCAGTAAGTAAGATGACAACATACAGACACACTACACTGTGCTCAGCGCACTGTTGTGCAGTATATGACTGAAATGAACCATCACCCTCAAAGCACTTAAACTCTTTCCCTTCGCTGTTCTCTTTACTTGGTGCATATGAAACTGAATGTCAACACTTGTCAACTGACAACGATTCAATGCAGGCCACTGAAGCACACTCCTAAAGTGTTCCACCTTCTCTGTAGTAACCAAAGCCCCTCGTCTGCTTATCTTGCTGTGGTTCCTGTCGTTTCTCACAACTGTGTGGTGTCCACAACTGCTTGTCCACACCTCCCTCACTGTCCACTTGCGTACTGAAACAGCCCAGCTCAATGGCCAGCTACTGGCTGACTTCCTTGACTGGTGGACTAACCGATTCACTCTCTGTCTATTCTACCTATCCCTGCAGCTCCAACTGTGGTCAACTGTGATGTCTTAGGTCTGATATGTACATCCGGTGTGACTCATCACTGAAGCCAATTCTACTCAAGTCAATGAGATTCTAGACCGAAGACGTGTATGGAGGCGTCCTGGAGAGGGCAGGATACCATCCTGACTGTTGTCTGCAATTTGGCCTGACATCCAGAGTAGTGGTCTGGATTGTTATTCCTTTTCTTTGTTTCTCATTCACAGCACACTTAACAGCAGAGCAGTAACATCGACGATATTCTACACCCCTGTCTTCTAGTCCTTCATAGCAAGCCACCATGGTGTTACATTTCAGCAAGATAATGCCCACCCACACACGGCAAGAGTTTATTGCCATTCTTTGTGCTTCCCAAACCCTACCTTGGGCAGCACAGTTAACAGATAGGGGCAGACCCTTCAAGCATCTCGGGATTTTGTCGGTCTAATGCACCATTGCCGCAGACTTACGCACGATGTCCCTCAGAAGATCTCTGTCAATCAGTGCCAAGCCGAATAACTGCCTGGGTACGGGCTGGAGGTGGAGCAACGCGTTATTGACTTGCTCAATTAGTAAAGCTTTGCAGTGGTAAGGCATCAACTGCACATCGACCAGCGCATCGCCACGAAACAGTATCAAGAAAGCGCTGACCCAGCGCAGGCAGCGCCACAACTTCAGGAAGACAGAATTCAGCGTCCCCAGCCAGCGCGAATTTAACCAAGTACCCATCGCTGGTCGTCCCCAGCTCGGTCACAAACTTCGAGAACATCAATACTGAGTAATAGGTAGACGATACTTAGCCTACCACCTGCGAGTGGTAATAGAGAGTAGCTGAACTGTATGCAGGAGACACAGCAAGCATATCAAACCACTCACAACGAATAATTAAGTTATGTTCCTTTCCTTTTTAGAAATCAAGTGTTCTGTTAATTTGAAATTGGCCATCGCAACTTCTCTCCTTCTGTGTTTATGGCAGTGCTGTCTCCCACAGTAGCCGACAAAACAATAGCTGTTTCTCGTGAATACATCTCTGAAATTGGAATCACTCGTTTGTCTTCACATGTACGTCACAGCTATTGTTTTGCGTTACAAGCGGAGAGTAACCTAGTAATGAGCCTTTTGCTAGGAATGCACAAATACTGACATATCTCCGGCATCAGCAATGTAGGGTGCACTTCGACACTGCCAGACGCTCATGCTTGGGAATCGTCAGAAAATAATGAAATAAATATCAGCCAAAGAGGCCGAGAGAAAAGCAAATTGTTAAGAGTTTATTTCATCCTAATTTATTGCTGACCTTCAGTTGTTGTTGTGGTCTTCAGTCCTGAGACTGGTTTGATGCAGCTCTCCATGCTACTCTATCCTGTGCAAGCTTCTTCATCTCTGAGTAACTGCTGCAACCTACATCCTTCTGAGTCTGCTTAGTGTATTCACCTCTTGATCTCCGTCTACGATGTTTACCCTCTACGCTGCTCTCCAATACTAAACTGGTGATCCCTTGATGCCTCAGAACGTCCTACCAACCGATCCCTTGTTCTTGTCAAGTTGTGCCGCAAACTCCTCTTCTCCCCAATTCTATTCAATACCTCCTCATTAATTATGTGATCTACCCATCTAATCTTCAGCATTCTTCTGTAGCACCACATTTCGAAAGCTTCTATTCTCTTCTTGTCCAAACTATTTATCGTCCATGTTTCACTTCCATACGTCGCTACGCTCTATACAAATACTTTCAGAAACGACTTCCTGACACTTAAATCTATACTCGGTGTTAACAAATTTCTCTTCTTCAGAAACGCTTTCCTTGCCATTGCCAGTCTACATATTATATCCTCTCTACGTCGACCATCATCAGTTATTTTGCTCCCCAAATAGCAAAACTCCTTTACTACTTTAAGTGTCTCATTTCCTAATCTAATTCCCTCAGCATCACCCGACTTAATTCGACTATATTCCATTATCCTCGTTTTGCTTTTGTTGATGTTCATCTTATATCCTCCTTTCAAGACACTGTCCATTCCGTTCAACTGCTTTTTCAAGTCCTTTGCTGTCTCTGACAGAATTACAATGTCATCGGCGAACCTCAAAGTTTTTATTTCTTCTCCATGGATTTTAATACCTACTACGAATTTTTCTTTTGTTTCCTTTACTGCTTGTTCAATATACAGATTGAATATGATCGGGGAGAGGCTACAACCCTGTGTCACTCCCTTCCCAACCACTGCTTCCCTTTCGTGCCTCTGACTCTTATAACTGCCATCTGGTTGATGTACAAATTGTTAATAGCCTTTCGCTCCTTGTATTTCACCCCTGTCAACTTTACAATTTGAAAGAGTGTATTCTAGTCAACATTGTCAAAAGCTTTCTCTAAGTCTACAAATGCTAGGAACTTAGGTTTGCCTTTCTTCATCTTTCTTGTAAGGTAAGTCGTAAGGTCATTATTGCCTCACGTGTTCCAATGTTTCTACGGAATCCAAACAGACTTTCGGAGCTGAGGGAAAATCGGTAGGAACGTCTTTGAGATTCCTACATTTCCTCCGTATAATTATAGCCGTGGACGATATATTCTACAACAGCAATCGACGACGGAAGCTGAGAAGACGTGATAAAGGAACCAATTTACTGTGAGCTATGAAACGCAAGTCAACTGAGGTACGTTTCGTTTCGTGAATTACCCAGTATTCTGTAGGGCCCGCACTGATAGAGTAGTGAAACAGTTTACACAGGAGGCGGCAAGAGGTGGAATACAATTTAGATAAGGTGGCGGTGCGTAAGGACAGGAGAACTAGAGGGTACCTTGTTACGAGGCAGATGTACGTCTCGGGTCCTTTGTTAGGAAAATCACGTAGATAGTGGCGCGACGAGTTTAATTAGTCCCAGTTTATCTCTAATTCGCTTTGGTGCTAACGTCGCGGGCCCGTTTTCACTATCTCTTAATTCTCTGTAATTTCACGCTGGACAAAAGACATCATATGTGATTGATATAATGTTTCAGTTTCATAATACACACGTTAGTTTGAAGTGATGAAACAAGAAATCGGAACTGTTGTTATAAGTTTCTGTAGACTCACCAACCCGTTGACCATTTTAAAGACGTTGGGAAGCAGAATGCAACTTACCACTGCTGTCCGATTACAGCTGCGTAAGGGTAAATAATTGTTACCGGAATAACGGACTGACAAGGAAAATGGATCAACCAGATCTTAATGTGGTCTGCTTCTATTGCAGCCTTGCAGTAGACGCCGGCATCTCTTCTTCTTGGTGGGGAAACCTTCAAGGTGTTGGCAAACCCCATGGACTCAGATTCTCGTTGTAACCTTTATTATCAAAGTTCGGATTGTATGCACAATTCCCAGTACGCCGTCCATCATATGAAGAATATTTTTAAGAGTGGCTTCCATTTGCAGAATTTAATTCTTTCGTCGCAAACAACTTTTTTAACGTAATCTCTCCGTGTGCTCTAGCTAGCAACAGCATCTCGTGGGATATCAATAAGAATTCTCGTCACGATCTCTCTGAAATAACTAGCTTGTATGAAGACACGCATGGAAATGATGCCACTAAAACAAAGAAAATGAATGCTACCTTTGTTTGGTAGCGAAATTAATCTACAAAATACGTTGACTTCTTTCTTCAATTCAGATATATCTTTTAATCTTATTTTCAATGATCTTGTTTCTTGTTAGGAGGAATAATTTTGGGTTAGCTTTTATACATTTTTATTTAATCGGTGTCGAAGTAATGGTTCTAAACATTAGTACAGTCACGGCCAAAGTTCTAATTGGTGTTAGAAAACCGTGTAGCCCATTTGTAACGGTCAACAATTAACAATTTTATTTTATACAATTTTTTTATTTTTTATTTATTTATTTAATTTTATTTTTTTTTTTACTTTTTTTTTTGCAAGTTACAATTTCTTTGATATGAATCTCACATACATGCGGTTTAACCATCAACACACGTTAGTGATTTGTGCGATACCTCGCGTCTCGGCATCCTTTGCGGAACTGTTCGACGCACGTAATTATTTTGCGACTTTTCTAATACGGATTCCGATAAAAATGAGCTGAAGCGTCTCTTCCGGATAAATCAATGACAATATTTTTAGCGGAGGCATCGGCAGAGATATTAGTAGTGCATTGTAGTTGCCTGTCGACGTCGTGAGGTGGTAGCGACATTTGCCAACCTGTTTACATTCCAGCGGTATTTTCTATCGTTGACACCGTCTCTGGCAGTATGACGACAGTCGTTCGTGACGAAGGCAATGAAAGTTATTGTATAAACTTGGAATTTTTATTCTAGTGTGATACCATAAGACTACCGGAAAAGTTTTATTCAAATATAATGGAAGTATAGCAGACATGGAATTGTGGTCAAAGGTTTACTGTATCTCGAGGGACACAATGCATCACACCACATTTTTACTTGATGCTTGTTACACAAGCTGGTCTAGATTCCCTTTCACCTTGTCTTACATGTCCTCTATGTGTTACCTCGTTCACCAGGGCCGTTTAAAGTCTTGGGAAACGTAATGGGCTACGCGATAAGGCTTTTGTGCTCTGGCATTTTGTTCCGAATGATATTACGTGTCTTTGAAGTAGGAGCGGCAACGAACGTTGGTGCCTATGTACACAACAATATATAGTATTACCACAACAAAGACTGGAGGTGTACTGATAAAACCTACTACTGCGTTCACATTTTTAAGTTGTGACGGAAATGGAAGCTCAAGAAATGAATTAAAATTTGTGCCACTGCCAGAACTCGAACCTAATTGTCCCTGCTTACTAGGCAGATATGTTAGCCATTACACCAGCACAGCGTTACATAGAAGATACAGGGTGTTTCGAAAATGACCGGTATATTTGAAACGGCAATAAAAACTAAACGAGCAGCGATAGAAATACACCGTTTGTTGCAATATGCTTGGGACAACAGTACGTTTTCAGGCAGACAAACTTTCGAAATTACAGTAGTTACAATTTTCAACAACAGATGGTGCTGCGGTCTGGGAAACTCTATAGTACGATATTTTCCACATATCCACCATGCGTAGCAATAATATGGCGTAGTCTCTGCATGAAATTACCCGAAACCTTTGACAACGTGTCTGGCGGAATGGCTTCACATGCAGATGAGATGCACTGCTTCAGCTGTTCAATTGTTTCTGGATTCTGGCGGTACACCTGGTCTTTCAAGTGTCCCCACAGAAAGAAGTCACAGGGGTTCATGTCTGGCGAATAGGGAGGCCAATCCACGTCGCCTCCTGTATGTTTCGGATAGCCCAAAGCAATCACACGATCATCGAAATATTCATTCAGGAAATTAAAGACGTCGGCCGTGCGATGTGGCCGGGCATCATCTTGCATAAACCACGAGGTGTTCGCAGTGTCGTCTAAGGCAGTTTGTACCGCCACAAATTCACGAAGAATGTCCAGATAGCGTGATGCAGTAATCGTTTCGGATCTGAAAAATGGGCCAATGATTCCTTTGGAAGAAATGGCGGCCCAGACCAGTACTTTTTGAGGATGCAGGGACAATGGGACTGCAACATGGGGCTTTTCAGTTCCCCATATGCGCCAGTTCTGTTTATTGACGAAGCCGTCCAGGTAAAAATAAGCTTCGTCAGTAAACCAAATGCTGCCCACATGCATATCGCCGTCATCAATCCTGTGCACTATATCGTTAGCGAATGTCTCTCGTGCAGCAATGGTAGCGGCGCTGAGGGGTTGCCGCGTTTGAATTTTGTATGGATAGAGGTGTAAACTCTGGCGCATGAGACGATACGTGGACGTTGGCGTCATTTGGACCGCAGCTGCAACACGGCGAACGGAAACCCGAGGCCGCTGTTGGATCACCTGCTGCACTAGCTGCGCATTGCCCTCTGTGGTTGCCGTACGCGGTCGCCCTACCTTTCCAGCACGTTCATCCGTCACGTTCCCACTCCGTTGAAATTTTTCAAACATATCCTTTATTGTATCGCTTTTCGGTCCTTTGGTTACATTAAACCTCCGTTGAAAACTTCGTCTTGTTACAACAACACTGTGTTCTAGGCGGTGGAATTCCAACACCAGAAAAATCCTCTGTTCCAAGGAATAAACCATGTTGTCTACAGCACACTTGCACGTTGTGAACAGCACACGCTTACAGCAGAAAGACGACGTACAGAATGGCGCACCCACAGACTGCGTTGTCTTCTATATCTTTCACATCACTTGCAGCGCCATCTGTTGTTGAAAATTGTAACTACTGTAATTTCGAAAGTTTGTCCGCCTGAAAATGTACTGTTGTCCCAAGCATATTGCAACAAACGGTGTATTTCTATCGCAGCTCGTTTAGTTTTTATTGCCGTTTCAAATATACCGGTCATTTTTGAAACACCCTGTAGCTACACGGGCGACACTTGTGTAGTGCCTTTCCAAACATAAACTCTAATTGACATATTCAGCTTGTTTTCTCCTTCTTGGACAGTAGTAGACTCAAATGTCTCGAGGAAACTTCAGTTACATAAGATCTATAGATCACAATGGAAAGTTGGCGTATTTTCACCATTTCATTGCAAGTAATACTAAATTTAGACTTGGGTTGCAAACTCCTGGGAGTACAGAACACGAAAAGAATTGCAGATGAAAGGCAGCAAGTGGTTCTCCCTACATGTAACAATGCACTAGCGTCATCTGTTGCAACTTATTTTCACGTAGTGGAAAAAAGTGCAGTGAGGAAATGTCTTACTAGGGGTGAGAGCTGAGGGAGATAGAAACTTGACATCAGAATCTGCTTGCAGTTTGGTCGCCAGAAATAGAAAACTTTAACAGCAAAGTATATTAAACAAAATGCTCAACGTTCCAGATATGGACCAACAGATAACTCTATTAACTTCAAGTATTTCATGATTTTTTAAGTGCAGCGGCTGATCAGAATCATCCTAAAAAGCTACTATGAATGTTGAAGCGGAGGTTGTGGTGAGAAATAATTGTCAAGGAAAAGAAAATTCGATATTTTGCGCCGTTTATGAGTTAATTATCATAGAATTTAGCCATTGAGAGACGTTGTCGCCAAAGTTGTGTCGGCAAACGGGTTCTTCATTTGGTTTTCTGAAATCGAACGAGAGAGCAAAACAAAAATGCGACATGGGACGATAGTAAGGTTGGAACTCGAGCCAAAGGCTGAACAGTCTCGTACACTACTATCTACGCTGGGAGAACAACTGACTAATTGTATCTGGCGGTTCGCTTGAATTTGAACGTGAAACGGCAAGAGTGTCTAATCTCAACGCACCGTATCGATTTGTTTCCTTAACAATTACTTTGCAGCTCAACGTACACTGTAGTATCCTCATTGGATCTTCAGAATGTATGTGATATATACAGGGTGATGCAGATTTGGAATTTATGCAATTTGCAATGCCTTCAGATACTACTAGCAAGAGTTTCTTATTCTGTGCATGGCCACGGGCGAAGTATTAGGCCTACAGAAAAAATGAGTAACGCCATTTGAATGGAGTGAAATTTGTTACTGGGATATGTTTTCGCTAGAGGCCGTACTTTTTGTATTACTCAAGAATAAGTTCTCTTCAAATGCATTTTTCTTGAATAAATTGAAAACCAGGGCCTCCAGCTAAAAATTCTCCCAGTACAAAATTCAGATCCATCAAATGTCCTACAGAATGGTCCTGCTCATTTTTTCTGTGGGGTTACAGTTTACACGTAGCTAGTGAGAGAGTGGTTTTTGAAGGCAGTTCAGGTGGCATAAAACACAAAGGTAGGGTCAGCTTAATCACAAAAAATTAGATATGCAGTTACCGAGAGAGTATTTCAAAATTTGCTTTCCAAAGATACAAATTGTTTGATTATGTCACAGATTACGAAATGTCATCCATTGTTTGTTTTATCTGCACTAATGAAATATCTAAAACAAAATAATGTGCTTTATGGTTAAAGATATTGTTGAAACGTGTGATGACGCTTAATTGTTTTATGCATTGCCATGTCCGTTGAAAATAGTGTCAATATGGTTCCTCGTGTATGTGAAAATACATATTTTTTCTATTATACGTACATGGGAAGCTGCCTATTTAGCAATGCGTGGTACTCACGCGCATTGTATTACATCACTAGCTCTGTTTTTTAAAGTCTTTTTGGTTAGTGCCATTGAGATTCAAATTTTCGCTCAACCTTGCTTTCAGTTTTTATCTGTCTGCCCTACAAGTTTTGTCATGGTTAGCGAAGTGTAACTATTTAACGTAAAATGTCTTATAAGATATTTTAATTAAATCCCTGTACTAATTCTGTTACGTTAAATATGAAAGATTTGTGAAGCGGCTGACATAATGTTGTCAAGGCTAAATCAGCCGACGCTGACACAGCGGCCATGGGGCACGGTGTGGTGAAATTTAGGGCGCTAAGACGACACTCGCTCGGATTTGGCCTAGTACACTCTACGTGTTTGTTGAACATGTGATAATACACCGATTTTTTGTGAGCCTGTGTTAATCGATGCCTGAGACAGGGAGTTAAGATTTCAGAATTACGCAGCATCACTAGCAACTTTTCTGTATATAGCTGAAAACGTCATACTTCTAGATGAAAGAAGAAGAGTTCTGCAAGGGTTTTACAGTTGAGGTGGACGGTACATTTGGCTGCCTAGCATAAATAGTAATAAATGGCGTCCCTTTCTCATATTCAAGACGACTGTCGCTAACGCAACAGGTATATCGTAAGGAACATTACTTTGAGTCAAAAAGCACTTCACTGGAATAGTACAAGAGGTAATACACAGAGTATGACGTATAACTTCTAGAGCAGACTTGGGACAGCACGCTGTGAAAAACTAGTGTGGACTTTGTAGAAACTGCAGTTCTGTGTGCAACTTGCCCGCCAGAGCAATGCTACGGTAACGTCAGCATAGCAAAAGGGGGAAGCGTTGAGAAAATTTATAACCCAACACAGAAGTAGCTCGGAAAATGCAGAAAATGCTGGAAACATTCGGCAGATCTGTCAAGTGATAATTTACCTCAGCGCCGTCTGTGAACTCGTCTTTATACAGCCGTGCTGCAGACTAGAGCTCTGTCGAAAAACTAGGCATTACTTACGTTCAGTGTTCACCGAATCTCTCGCAATATTAAGTAGAAAACGGACGACATTACTGAGAGTTTTTACCGAATTTTCATTTGAGTTGTTTATTTTAATATACGAGTCAGCAAATGGTTCGTCCACATATTGATACATGAGGTATTCGCTGCAATTTCCTCTCCATTTGCTACGGTACTTTCTTCCACGGCCGACATTTTGCATAGAATAAATAAAAACACTTTTCATGTTTCATCCGGAGTTCCTCCACCTAGCCTACTGTTTGTCTCCCGTAATAGTAACCATACTCACATGGTATCTTACATATGCAGAATGTCATGAAATCCGTGTCATTCTTCACGGTCCCCGTGAGGTGAGCTGTTTTTGGAGACCTTAGCCGGTATTCCGACGTAAGCAAGCAAAAATAGAAAATAAGTCTACGCTGATGAAAATTTTAATTCATTCATATCGCCGCCAATGAGGTCGAAAAACGGTGGTGTAGGTTGCTTAGGAATGAAACAAACAAAGGGCAAACCACTGAATCAGAATGGAATCGAGGAGCATATAAAGTAACTAAGAAAGATATATTTCCGGGGAATTTCGGCATGTTATATAGATATTTTTAACGTAAGATTGGAAAAGTAGACGAGTTAACCTACGACTGGCCCATGGAGCGCTTGAATTTCAATGCAGAATACAGTCCAGAGGGCGACCACAATTATGACGAAGATCTCTGCTATGGATAGCACATTTCAAAATGCGATAGATGAAGTGGAGGAAATAGGTGATCCAGCAGAGCGGTGAGAGTGTGACAAAGCACAGAAGCATTAGAAAGGGGCGGGAGGGAAACGAATATGAAATTCAACAGTTCGACAAGTTGTTTATTAATGAGTTTATGACATAAACATCGTACATAAAAACATTTCAAAATAAAATAAAAGATAACTCAACTACACATTTTTACCCACGTTTCGATCTTTTAACCAGCTATAGCTCACATTATTTCTTACCACTTTTTTCTCCCTCCAATTTTCAGAACTCTTGTCGTCAGATTCAGATAGTTGTTACCGAGGAAGTTCCGGGATCATCGAGTGATAGCACTGCTCCAAGGTTTCATCGACACAAGTAAAAAATAGAAAAAGCCGACAAACAGCAATAACTGTCAAGTTTGCTTCTGCCTTTGGTAAAAGAAAAGGGAAACATTTCACATAGTGATTGTTAGCCTCAAAGTGGTGGGTCAAAGTTTCGACGACATGTTATCAAAGGGAGTTTTATTCATAAGTACCGAGAGAAACGTCGCGAGAAAAAGGCTCCTTAATTAAAGATTCAATTAACAATAAGAAAATTCAAGCTGCTAAATCAAAGAGTTTATTTCAAGAGGAAAGTTCAACATACTCGGGACAATGACTTCCTTTTTTGAAGGTTATATAGGCTATCGATCCTTATGTACAGCAGACTATTCATGCTACCGTTAATTGGTATGGTAAATTACTACCAAGGTTAACAGGTTAAGATATGGTTATAGGACATCCTGTAGTTCTTTGAGGCTGTTGAACTGAAGAGATTGAGATATGCGACTATAAAAGAGCATGTACAACTGTTTGCGAAATGCTCCACCTGTGGGTATTTTAGTCTTATGTTTTTGACACAGCTACATCAACTGTTAGAGGAGCGTGTTTTGGTTCAATCGATTTACCTTTCAGACATCACGCGAATACAATCAATCTGTGGGTATTTTAGTCTTATGTTTTTGACACAACTACATCAACTGTTAGAGGAGCGTGTTTTGGTTCAATCGATTTACCTTTCAGACATCACACGTATACAATCAATCTCAAAAATATTTTCGAGGAACGATATGCCACAGAAACCCAAGTGCGACTATAAAAAAATTCCAGAACTCACGGTGTGGAATCGATTGTCACAAACCAATTACGGAAATGTCATGGAAGACTTTGATGAAGTCGATGTTTCTCTAATACTCGATTATGTTCAAGATACTTTGAGAGATCAGCGTGCTAGAAAGTAACGTAGAGAATTTTAAACTGTCATCTTTGTTGGCCGAGTAGCATTTTGTGGGGTGCATTTACAGGCTTCAGAAGCCATCAAACAACTGATGAGCAAAAGCCACTTATTTTTGAAAATATTTCTGTTCCGTAGTGAATTTTAACTGTCTCCTCCAGAAGAGAGAGTAGTATGTGATAACTTTTCGTTTCCGTTGTCGGTATGTATGTCGACGTGTAGTTCTCTGCCACTTTATCGTTATTAGAGCATACATTCAAAGCGATGTAAATATTAGGGTTAGGTTAAAATGCGGCTTTTGCGAACTGAAATGTCGTCTCCTGAGTCTGCCACTTTGCATTATTTGCCAAAATATTAGAGGAAGAAATTTTGCTGTCTGGAATGCACGCTAGAAGGATTCTATTAGCCGAGAAAACTTCAAAAAACCTCTTATGAATATATCACTAGCTTTCCACCATCTTTCTAGTTCTAGCTTCTCCGAAAATTGACATTAGCGGAAATGTGCAACATCTTGTAGCTCCTTATTGAAACGTCCCCTTACAAAAATTTAAAAACGACAGTGCTGGTAAATCTCTTAGGTTATTTGTTTTTCAAACAGCTGAGCAAAACTCAACGTACTCAAACAGTTTTCTCTTTACTTATTCTGATCATCACTAAACTGACACACAATATTTTTAGCCCAACGCAGTCTGACTTTCAATAATCTCTACAAAAGAATGGCCGTGACTAACAATAACCTATACATTTCATGAATCCCTTACCTCACAAAAATCTCCGTTACTGGAACTACTGTAATACAGTCAGCGCCAATACTGCCAGCTAAATACAAGAGTTAACTACTGAAGGCACTAACTACTGATAGGCACAGTTAGCAAATGAAAGATTTTGATAGAGAACAAACAATGTATTTACCTTAATAATGTTCAAAAGTGATCATACATATATCAGTTAATGATATCCAGTCTTACAAATTTCCTCTTTCTGACGGACAGACGCCCATATCGTCCGCTCTCAAAACTCTGGCATCTCTGTCCCTACATCCACCACTGCTGGCGGCTCACCTCCAACTGCCCAACAATACTCTCCACATCCACCACTGTTTGCGGCTCACCTCCAACTGCACAACGCTACGCGCTGTTCACATCCAACTGCGCAACACTACAATAGCGAATATTACAACAATGCCAACCAGCCACACAGCACAGTCAGTGATTTTCTTACAGAGCGCTACGTGGGGTTACCAACATAAAAATCTAAGCAGCCTCCTTACATTATTCAAAAATACTGCCAGAAAAGAAATTAGTACAGCCTTTTAGAGATTTCCATTTCAGTCAAGATTAATTGTTGCAGCAGTGTATACGGAATACATGAGATGATTACATTTATATTTCAACAGCAGAAGTGATTCTGTGGTGCCAAATATAGGCCCATGCCGAAACACCCATATCAGAACATGGCATAGCCTCCACAGGCGGCAATGCAGCTGCTCACTCTACCATCCAATCGATCGTACAGACGGCGAATACTGTTCAGCGATAAGCTATGCCACGCCTGCGCTACTTGTTCTCGTGGTTTTTGAAAAGTTGTCGTTCGACGCCTCTCGGCGTGTCACTCCTCGTTCCATCAATATCACACACATGCTCCATCGAGGACCAGTCCGGAGGTCATGCTGGCCAGAGCAATTGCTCCATGTCTTGCAAATCACGTTGAGATTCACGAGCAGTGTGTGAGTGAGCATTATCCAATTGGAACAACACATCTCCTTTCACTTGCAAGAAGAGCAGAGGATCAGGCCTGACAACATTCTGCACTTATCGGCTGCTGGTTAGTGTCCCCTCTAGAAACACCAAAGGCGAACGAGAGTTGCTGGAGCGTATCGCACCCCAGACCATAAGGCATGGAATGGTGCTGGTGTGCCTTGGACAAATGCACTCCCCGAGACAGCGCTCATGGGGTCAGCATCGTTCGAGTAATCGACTATCACTTGCGTCTAGGCAGAATCTGCGTTCCTTGCTGCAGAACACGGCGCGCCATTCCATATTCCAGGTGATCTTCAGACGGCATCAGTCGACTCGTGCACGTCGATGCTGTGGCGTGAGCAGAATGTGGATTGCAGTTGTGCATACCCACTGCTAATAACCAGTTCGCAACAGTTTGTGATGACAATTATTGGCTCACAGGACCTGTTATCTTTGCTATGGCAGATGTAAGATCTGTCACTGCTGCCCATACAATACGACGATCCTAGTGGGCGTCTGCGCTGCGTAGGCGTCCATAACCTCAGTCCACAGTTGTCACAATGTTCACGTGACCAGTTATACTAGCATCGTAGCACACGCAGAACGTCCAACTTGTGTGGCAATTCTCCGAAAGCACCATCCCGCCCTCAGAGGGCCACAATTTGGTCCCTTTCAAACATGCCTACACCACAGTGAGACCTCTGGCTGTGAGCATTCCGTACTAAAGGGCAGACACAGATGGCGGCCTCGTAACTATGCCAATGCTCTATCTCTTGGCAGACGACGTTGAAATCATTATCAGTACACCTATCATCCCCAAGGTGGCATATGCCATCGTCCGATCGAAATCGACATCGTTTCTCAAGATGTACTAATTTTTTCTTTCCCCAGCAGCGTATTTTGTCCTTAAACGGTGGATACTCGACACATATTGCAGCAGCCTACTGTTCTACTCAGAAGGCAATCAACAAAGCACAAACTGCGCGCGCTCGAAACAGCGTCGTGCTAAGCTGTAGGATTCAACTCACAAGGTTCTCGACATTGTAGAGCCGATGGTAGATGGTTGGAATCTATGATGATGAAGTTGTTTCAATGGGTTGCAACCTTTGCAAGGTGTCGCCTGCTAAAAGTTCTTTCTTACCATTCACGGACCTTCCTCACTGTGGCACGAAGTCCCACGTGCGATCGCGGCTCCAGCAGCACACACTTGCCACGATAGACAGTTAAGTTACGTTTCTCTCTTCAGATTTACTAAAAAACTTTGTTGGCGAACATGGAACTGCCACACTATTAACGTCAGTGTAAATGTGGGCGCTCACCCTCCATTTGTCCTGTGAGATAGAGTTAAACTATATTGTTCTGTAGTTACCTAAATATTTTAGGAAGATTCCGAGAATAGATAATTGGGCTGCTATACGTACAACTCTAACAGTCAACACTTCCTCAGATGTAAATGTAATCTACTGTACTCCGTCAGATGTCACCAAGTTCATCTCTTTATTAACTACACTGCCTGCAGCTAGGAAACAGCTCTCCGCCCTGATACAATGTAACATTGCACTGGACACGGTCATACCCACTGAACTGAAGCATTAGTCCAGCAAACTGGAGAACTACCAAGCTGAAATTCCCGCCCGTGCAGCAGCTGGGGAGAAAAAATACCTGTATTGAACATTACGCAATGTTGACATGCATGGTACACAAATCGCCAAATTAAACATGCACATTCAAGCAATAATATTTAACTTTTCGTTGGTGATACTGTTATTTTATATGGAATACTAGCTACCATTGGACAGGGATGGTGCCTCTCTTGAAGAACAAATTGAATCTTGTAGGACTCCCTCTGTGATAACTCCCCTTTTACTGGAATTTACCACCCTCCCATCATTATTTCTACTATTTAGCACAACTTCTGGCTTTCTGTTCATTAAGTATGATTCAAACCAGCTGTGTGTATAGCCTTGAATTCCATAGATCCTGAGTGTTCTAATAGTGTAACGTGATCCACACAGCCAAATGCATTGGACAGATCATAAAAAATACCACCTTGCGATAATTTATTATTTATGGCTTGTACTATTTGATGCGTAAATGTGTAGATAGCATTCTCAGTCGAGTATAACGCTTCTGGAATCCGGACTGAGACATGCTGAGTAAATTAAATCGGAGACTACTCTTGAATACATAAATTTTTCGAATATTTTAGAAAATGAAGTCAGCAATGAGATAGGTCTATAATTATTTAAGTCACTCTTGTCCCCTTTCTTATGAAGAGTTTTGACAATTGCGTATTTCAATGTCTGGAAAAATTCCCTGTGCCAGTAAAGCATTGCATATATCGCTAAGGCCTCCACTTATTAAATTATAACACTTCAAAATTCTGTTAGAGACTCCATCAACACCACATGAGCTCTTGTTTTTCAGCATATTTATAATACCCGTAATGTCAGTGGGGGATGTTGGTGCTTTTTGTAATGGCTTAAAGTCCTAGGGAATGACATTTTTGACATTTTTTTTGCTTCTTCAACTGAACCCTTCAACTCTATTTTTGCTGCTACATTCAGAAATGTATTGTTAAAAATACTTCCAACTTGTCAATTATCACTCACAACATCATCATTTAGCTTTATTGCTATGGTGGTCTGTGCACTATCAGGCTGCCCCGTCTTCCATTTGATAATATTCCATATAGTTTTTTTTGTGTTGGATGAAGAGCCAACACCGTGTTACCATTGGAGGCCGAAATGCACTGTAGCGTTGCTCTTGGGGTGGTGGGCGGGGGCAAAAAGAAAAAGAATTGTTATTTTATAATTTTTTTTATAAATGTGGAAAAAGTGGATATTTTGGTGTGCCACTTGGCTACAGCATCAGGGATTGATTACACTATTATAATAACATACGTTGAGCATTAAATACCTGAATAAGAGAAACATTATCATTCGTGTGCATTTTCATATTCGCGATGTAGTCATACCCGGAACAATACTAAGGGAACAGAAGATTAGTGGTCTTTAAAAGAAATGCAACACTACACATTAAAAAACAATTGGCTCAGAAATAATACGAAAACGATAATGTTCCTTCTGCCCCATGCTGCGTTCGGCCCATCAGCGTGATCGTAATTTCTGGTGATGAAGTGACACAAAATAATTATCAATTGAGTGAATGAAGAGATGGAAATGATCAAGGTTAATTTACTAAAATAAGCACACTTATCTATAACACACTTTTTTTAATGCTACGTACCTTTACATATTAAATTACAATAGATGACCATGGTGGTTAAATACTTTATACATAACAGTCAAAATGTCTTCTTGATGCTGTCTGTTCGTCATCAGTTACAAGAAACTACATGTTTTCTGATAGAAAAAAAACAATTAGCATATTCACTCAGTATTTTCAGATAAAATATAAAATACAGTTGCGGAACGCAGCAAGTCCGCGTCCGCCTTTCATAGAATACAAACAGTAAAAGGAGAGGCGCCAAAAGCCTCATTTGTCTTGAAAAAAGAGAATTTTTTTTTATACCATTAGTCGATACATGTACATAGAGATTTACAGGCACCGCGCAAGAACGGCAAAGATAAAGAATATTTGACTCTGTCGCTGCTATGCGATGGTTCATTTCTTTTACTTTACAATTGTTCGATAACTTAGGCCATCAGGCGTTTAATATTGAGCGTATATTAATGTTTGTGAGGCGAAAATTACTAATGTTACACTGCCTCCCATGATGAGCGAAGGAATACCGAAGGTATTACTTTCATCCTCATGCTCACTGGAATATTTGTAATTTTCGGGTGTAACATACAGGTTATTAAAGGTTTCATTTCACATTCATTCCATAATAAAAGGATTAACGTTTCAATTTGTAATTACTGACGGTGGATCATTGTGAATTTGTTCTGTGTTTCTATCAGTGTTTGTATGGATTCAGTCTTTCTTGACGATTCTTAAAATTAAGGCTATAAGTACACATGTTTACAAAATTTATAAGCAAATAGTGTCACACTTTATTTTTAATAGTTGCAAAAGTAATTTGACTATCAAGACTAGTACACAACTTTCTGTTTTGACTGTATTCATTATATTGTCATCGTCTTGTCAATTGATTACCTTGTCCGTTATCGCACTTAATTATACATTTAGTTTCGTCGCACGTACACTATTTATGATAGACTTGGATTGTAGAGCGGACACTGGTGATGGCTTCGACAAGGAAGTCCATATTTTCACTTTCAGGGCTCGAGTGTGGTTCTCCGAATTATTTCACATATGAAACAGATAAAATATCGTAGAATAGCTTACAAAACTAATTTTATATACATGTGAGATGGGATATTGGAGGATCGGATCCTTTGACGTATTTTCGTGTGCTTATTTTCATTCGTATCGTGACCTCTCGTTAAAGTTTACATTTCAACAGCGTTCAGAGGTGACCTTGTGACTTATCTCTGTGTACAATCAGTCATTATACTAATTACGCTAACTTCTGTATCTTAGAGTCTCTCAGAAGGTTTATGATACATACAAAAATGTTTTCAGTACCGGGTGTGAATGTTTTTGCTACAGAATGTAGCGC
Organism: Schistocerca serialis cubense; assembly: GCF_023864345.2. Lineage (NCBI taxonomy): Eukaryota > Metazoa > Arthropoda > Insecta > Orthoptera > Acrididae > Schistocerca > Schistocerca serialis. The sequence goes on along the minus strand of NC_064638.1, from coordinate 194,780,628 downwards.
ACAGCAACTGTGTTGGCGGTTGAACGTTCACATTATTTCGTCACGTGCTGGCTGTCCCCCTCCACTGTTGTGAGCAATATTGAAATTCAGTCTATACCCGGGAGCATGACCGGAGCTGTCTTGCAGAGCGTTGATTTCACGTTTGAGGTGCCGTGTGTCGCTTTTGTTCTGCGGATCGTGGCTTTGTGTTTTTAAATTGCTGGAGGGAGCTTCTGCCACCGAAACTGCCTCACATCACTTCCTGTCCACTATCCAATTACGGATTCACAGGTTAGTGGTAGCTACCGCTGCAACTGCGTGTGTGGAATGACACTGATTATTGCACAATGCACACATCAATGAATTTTTCACACATATGGTGCAGTAGAATACTGCCACTGAAAATCGTCGAACTTTGAAACTTCACTTGCACTGTGGTGAGCGTCTGTGTGAACAGTGTATTAAAAGAAATTCTCGCCTCATAACATCACACGGTGTTTACAAGTTGATTTACATACTAATATTTACAAGAGTTAGTTTAAATCGAGAAATAATCTAATTGACCAGTTTGAATCAGAACAATAGTTTCTCACTTAGTCTTTCTTTTATTATTTATGCTTACGGTCACAGGTAATCTATTATAAAGCCTTTCTCTTTGACCAAATTCATTCCAATCTTCTTTACAAATTAATGTCATTCATAGTAATCTTTATCACGGTTGCTTATTCATTTTGTAGGCCCAGTACATTTTTTAATGCTCATTCTATTTAGTGACTTGTGAGGGGAGCTTCATTTGTGTCAAAGGTTCTCTCCTATGTGCTTTTCTTTAAAGAAAGTTCGAGGACAGATTTGAAAATAGCAAATCCGCCTCTGGATTTCGTGTAGAAATACAAACAGTCGAAAAAGAAATGTGAGCAAAGCGGACCTACTAGCAGATCCTCGACAGAATTTAAATTACTCCTCAACCAGGTCGAAAATTTAATTAACATTACGCATTACAAAAGCAATTGGCGCCTCCCGTACCTATTCATTTTTTACGTAGTGCCTCACTTCTCAAGCACACGTGCATCTTTACAAGTTGATCCTGGGTAGTGGATAGGATCAAGGATCTTAGAGGATTTTCACTTAGGAAAGGGATTCAATAATCACATAATCACAGAGAAAACAATAAATATTGCAGTGCGCACTTAAAATAAAATCTATCACTTCAAGCATGTATATCAAATATGTATCTTGCTGCAGCTTGCGTACTACACTTTGTTCATATCTTAGACTAAGTCAAGTTTATGCATTACGCATTTGGCTATTAATTATCATTTGCATATATAAGCCTCTCACTAGAGTGTTGTTGTTTGCTGCTGTGGCGACCTGTGAAGCTTGGGAGAGCTTCTTATTCTATTTGCTGCTAGCTTGTGAATTTACTGTATCGCTAATGCTCAATGGTACCGTGAAGTTGCCATAATAAACCTTGTTACTCATATGTTCTTTTACTCAGCTATTTTATAGTCTGGACTCGTCTTATTTTGCGTTATATAATAAACTTCCTTTTTATTTCATCAAGCTTTTACTTAAGGTTAACGCCAGTTTTTTTTAGAACAATTGCACTGCATTATCAGTCTGTTCATGCTTAATCGTAGGTATCTATTTACTTCAAAGAGATGTTATTTTATCGCTGGCACAGCACTGTGCTGGAATTTACAAGTTAAATCTACCGACTGTTTTGCGCTAACAGGTGGTGACTTATTTACGTCACATTTGAAAATAGGGAATAACCTCCTGGAATCGAATCTTCTCACACTACTTTCCTCTTTTGTCTGGACGTTAAGTATTTTCTTTCAAAACAGATCATTAATTTGTCTTCGATTAAATTTCACTTGCTAATACTAAGCACATGTTATCATCATTTTCATATTACTATTTAGCGAGAGAAGTGCATTATTCGCTACTTCCTGCTCATTTTCAAATTACAATTTAGCAAATAGCAAATTACTATTTAGCTCATCTGGGGCCACTGTTGTGTCATGGATGCTGCTTAAGGTTGCGGTGATAGCTTTATAGGAACCGTTCACAGCTGTGCTCAGCTAGCTGGAGACTAACGCTCGGTGAACTGAATCCAGAGAATAACCAGCTACTTCGATATAACAGTGGCCTACCTATGTGAAGCAAAATGGTCAAGAGCCCATTTCTTCGTGCGAACGCTACCCCAGCAAATCGACATTCAATGTCCTCTTCTTTTGGTCGAGTCGACGGCCGTACCAATCAAGCGAGAGCGCGACTAATTTGTGATGGCAAGCGACTTCCGGGTTCTGGAGTGAAAACCCGGTCATTTATATGAGCCACATTTTTATGGTCAATTGACGGCTAATCGAAAAAGTGGTATATAACGATGGGGTGCTGAATATCAAACGCAGACATAGCTGTACACCAAAAGCATTACACCAATTACGTTCCTTTAAGCTTGTGCTGATATGACAGCTCCATAGTTAGCAAGCATCTACATAAGGTCTCTCGACGAAAGTTCCATACGTAACGACTAGAAAGTTGTACAGGTCACACCAATACTCAAGAAAGGAAATATGAGTAATCTGCTGAGTTTAAAATCCATGCCACTGTCGTTGATTTGCAGTAGGATTTTGGAACATATATTGTGTTCAAATATTGTGAATTACGTCGTCGAAAAGTCAGCATGAATTCGAAAATTTCGTTCAGTTGAGCTATCAATATGGGATTTCAAATTGATTCCACATTTCTAGATTTTCAGAAAACTTTTCACACCGTTCCTCACAAGCTACTTCTAATCAAACTCGAAGCCTATAGAGTCCCAGTTGTGCGACTGGATTCGTGATTTTCTGTCAAGAAGGTCAAGTTAGTAGTATGTGGTGGAAAGTCATCGAGTAAACCGGAAGTGATACGTGGCGTTCCACAAGACAGTTCCACTAGCCCTTTAATGATCTACATTCACTTAAACGTTTACGAGACTGAGCAGCACTCTTCAATTGTTCGCAAATGGTTCTGCCGTTTGCCATCTAGTAAAGATATCATTTCCAAAATGATTGAGACAAGGTATCTGTATGGTGCGAAAACTGGCAAATATCTGTAAATAATGAAAAATGGGAGGTAATCCAAACGAGTACTAAAAGAAACATGTTAAATTTCGGAACGTAACTAATCAGACGATACAGTTAAAGACTTCGAGGCTGCAAGCAACTTAAATTGCACCTACTACAAAGCGAGTTTTATGGGGAACGTGAACTAAAGATTGCGTTTTACTCGCAGACTACTTACAAGATGCGGTAGATATATTAGAGAGATTGCCTACTTTACGCCTAAACGTTCTCTTCTGGAGTACGCTGCGCAGTAGAGGACAGAAATACATCCAGAAAGTTGAGCAGATTGTTTTGTACTACAGAGAAATAGGAGAGAAATTGTCACTGGATATGATACGTGAGCTGGAGTGGCAATAATTAATACAAAGGCGTTTTTCGCTGTCCATCACTTCACGACGTTTTAATGACCGTAAAGGAAAATATTTTGTCTACGCCCAATTGTACAGGCAGAAATGATGACCCTAACAAAACAAAGGATATCAGACGCCGGACAGAAAGATGTAAGTATTTGTAATTCCCACGCTGTTTGGGAGTTGAACAGTAAACAAGTAATGTGAAAGTGTTTCTATGAACCCTCTAAAAAAATGGCTCTGAGCACTATGGGACTTAACATCTATGGTCATCAGTCCCCTAGAACTTAGAACTACTTAAACCTAACTAACATAAGGACATCACACACATCCATGCCCGAGGCAGGATTCGAACCTGCGACCGTAGCAGTCGCGCGGCTCCGGACTGAGCGCCTAGAACCGCTAGACCACCGCGGCCGGCTATGAACCCTCTGTCAGGCACTTAAGTGTTGATTGCAGCGCACACGTGTAGATCTTTGCGGCAGGATGTAGCTGGCTATTACCGTACTGGCATCATGATACGAAAGTTGATTTATTTAAGTCATTTATTTTCTACTTCGCTTCTGACTTGATTAATACGACCAGCCACGATTTCCTCTCATGTTCCATCCTCCCAATCTCAGTGTATCTCTGAGGACTGAGATGCACGTGACAGCTTCTTGCTGTCACATACGAGAGCTATTCGGAACGTAAAGTCCGATGGGGTGTCAAATGGAAACCACAGTGAAAATCCGGTGAGGCTTTGCACAAAAATATTAGGCAGTGTCTCTAGTATGCAAGTCGATTGAGTCACGTCGCTATTTTCAGTTCTGAGCGCACAGTGAGCACGTAAAGATGCTTAGAACAATAGTGTCTCCCGCAAAATACAAGGGCCTGGTATGCGATTTAAATACAGCCCAAGTAACATAGCTGTTGCAGGTTTCCTTGCGCATGACAATCACTCGGCCGCACTCTGAAGGGACAATGAAGATGCTGCTGCAGCATTTTCGATGGGAAGTATTTGAGCTCCAACAATACAGGCCATAAATAACTCTCCCTCAGTTTCATCTCTGCTCACATGAACCGCTAGCTATGAAGACAACGTTCTGGCACAGACAACGAGCTGTAGACCAGCGTAGAGAAATGGCAGGAAGCACGGACAGATAGCTTCTATGACAAGGATATTGATAAGCTGGTACAACGCTACGACAGATATGTAAATCTGAGCGATGACTATGTAGAGAAATAGTTGGCAGGTGTACCTACCTGTTGCAAATAACACATCTTTGATTTTCACAGTGGTTTCCATTTTACGACCGATCGGACCTTATTTTCTGAATACGTGTCGTGGTTTGGTACATAGTTACATCAGTGAAATATCCTCTTCTAAAATGTGTAATGCTATTGAGTGCTCTGTGTAACTTGTAGTATTATTTATCTGGAATACATATCACGGTCCACAATGTCAATATCAGTTCCACGCATAAATAGCATCTGAAAAATACGTAAAGAGAATAACTTAGAGTACTTCCATGTCTAAAATATCTGTCAAAATACCTAGTCTATCTCACAGTTTAAGCTGCACTTGTTAACAACGATATATCAATCATTGTACTTCAGTTAGTGCAAGGTGCAATGGAACCACAAATTAAATATTTATATATTTAAATTGTCTGAATCATTGTTCTATAACTGTGCGAAATACTTGTAAGGTAAAGTAAAATGTGTGTCAAGTGTCACAATGCAAATATCTTTAAGACAAGACAGAAGAAAGAATATTACAGACAATAGAGCCAGAAAAATACAATCTACCATACATGTATGTTGTCCTATGCTTGGCAGATGAAGCAGAAACAAAGACAGAATAACTACACTCAGAGGTAAACACATCTACACTACAAACGTAAATTTTCTTTCAGGGAAAGAACAAGGAGGCCAAGTAAACTTCCTAGAAATATCCATCACAATGAGAAGTAACATACCACCATTCAAAATGTATATAAAAAATACCACAAAAGACGCACCACCCAAAGCCTCAAACACAATCTGCTTTCAGATACAAATTACATGGATTAAACATGGTGCCCCTAGGCAGTCACAACTACAATAAGGAGTGAGAAATGTTAAATCAAATAGCAAAAGGCAACGGATACAAAGTCTCTAGCTAAGAAATAATAGAGTAAGATGCAGAAAGACACAAAAATGTAACAAGGTAAACAAGTAAAGCAAAATACCACAGAAAACTAGGAACCCACAATACTCACCACAAACATAGACATTAACAATATCACTAACACACAAATAGGACACATCACCACAGCTGAACAGCCAGGTTGGTACACACTAACATACGGAAAGTAGCTGACGCACACATTTGGTAATATCCTTAACAAAAAAGGAGCACAGATAGCTTACCAAAATAATAATTCAATACATGAAGGCTTAACGATGGAGGACTACACCGACATACAAAAGATACAGAGTTCACATAAAATCTCGGAACACTTTCAATAATTTATTGTATAAGAACCAAATATTGTACTGATATCATACATACGTCATTTAGAAGAGAAACCGTGAAGGTTTTTTGTCGTGTATACGGCCACAACGTAGTTTGGTATTTGCCGACAGTCAGCGTTATTCGCAAACATGACGAGTTCTGGTGCGGAGCGAGCTGTTACATGAAATTGCCTCCCGGTCATCAGATCTCACTTCGTGTGACTGCTTTCTGTGGGAACACAATATAGATATGGTGTATGTACCGCCTCTACCACGTGATGTAGCAGAGATCCGGGAGAGAAAACGGGAGGCGACTGCCATGGTCGACGATGCCAATCTGGGACGGATATGGCAAGAATTTGATTACCATATTGACGTCTTCCGGGTCACTCACGGTTCGCATATCAAATGATTTAAAAAAAAGTTCAGACTTTCTCTTCAAAATTCAATATGTGTGAGATCTCTACAGCGTTTAGTTCTTGTGCAAACAATAATGGAAAGTGTTTCCGGAACCTATGTAAACCCGTATTTATATTCACCAACTTAAGCATCTACTAACATTAAAGGATAACTTTTTAGGGTAATCTCAGGAAAGAAACATATAATAAAAGACCGAATGAACATCAGGAATCAAACGTTATTCAACTAAAAAATTTATAGTAGATAAACATAACACTAAAGCCACCACGAAACAACATCTCATAAAGCACTCTACTTACTAACTCTTTGTTGCCCACCACAAGGCCATAGTGAAGAAGCTTTAAGAAGATAATGATGTATCCAAATACAAGTTAGGACATTTACCTTCCCTACACACACACACACACACACACACACACACACACACACACACACACATGCAGGCATAAGTGCATGCACACGCAAGGTACATACAAAAGATTTGCAGACATTTCTACTTACACAGAAAAGAAGACCAAAGACAAACGCACCTGGCAACATCACAACAAGGTACACTAATTTTAAGTACTTTCATGGGACATGCATACAAAAATATATCCAGTGTCAGTGAAGTCCAATGTACTGAAAATTGAGACCTTATGTGCAGAAGAACAGTAGGAACGAAGAAGGAGGCAATAAATCGCAACAATTGTAATTTAACACTTTGTCATGGTAGTAATGTAAAACATAAGAAATTTTTACGATCTTCAAAAAAAGATATATAAGAAAGGCAAATTGTTGCATTGACAGCTGAAGTTGCAGGTGAATTTTATCCCCCTCATTACTATTTAAGTTTCCCTTAATTACTCTGATTGCACTCAAGCAATTGCATGTTTTTTGTTTTGTTTTTTTTAGAAAAGCAACCTCATGCTAGCCATTTTGATAGCCCATTTGTCCATTTCCCACTCTTCACTAGACTATAAAAATTCGAACATTTTATCTCAAATCAATAACAAAATTGATTACTTTCAAGCAAAGAAACAATTTTTTGCAAACTAGATGTTACATTGGTCAGTCAAACCGCCCTTTGGCCATTTGCTACTCTTTCTTTGCCTATGGTAATTCACACAAAAAAAGCAAAGGGAAGCTTTCTCTTTGCTACGCTCAATCATCAGACGAAAAGTATTGTAAAAGTGTATTGTCCAACATTTTTACATATAAAATGAAGGTATTGTATATAAAACATATTTAAGTGCACAAACAATGTTCATGTCAATGTTATTAGCATGTCTACACAGTGGTGGAGCTATGTAATCAGCGCCCCAGGGCAAAAATGAAATTGAGGCTCCATTTAAACTAAACTAATTACTTTGCAGATGCTAAACTACTTCATCATCAGCTCCTTGCCACCCACTGCATGGCATGGTAGGGCATAGGTATTTACTGCTAAGTAGATTATTATGTGTAATGCAGCAGTAAATATTTCATCGTACTTCCCAATAATATTATTAAAGTGAAAATTTCTTCGTTCGTTACGCTTTCACGCAAAAACTACTGGCTGAATTTGGATGAAATTCTACACACGGATAGAGTGCGACCTTAGTAGGACATATGATACATTAATACGAAGCCGTGGCCACAAGCTAGTAAAAAATAAACAATGAAGAAATATTACTCAGCCCCAAAAACATGTGCCCTTGCCACAAAGCACTCTGGGAATAGTCAAGTGAGGACTTGCGCGGCCGCGATGGCACAGTGGCACGGGGAGGCGGAGAGGCGGACTGTTGTCATTGCGGGCAACTCACTCTCGCTAAACCATGCACTGCGAGTCCAGTTTGCCATACCAATCAGCCTGATTTCGTTGAATCTTTGTTGATCCATTAGGGACTAGATATCATTTTCCTGTTAGTTGTTCGTATAACCTCACTACAATTCATTTATAAGGGGGCGTTTACACAGTGAGTATGCGGTTAGTTGGTGCTTACGATGATTGATACAGTTTACAGACACAGTGTTACAGGTGTCACCCTGTCAGGATTTAATGATATCGGTATGCATAAATAGGCAGTGACTTATATTTTAACTTGTAGGTTCAGGTTATCAGCGTGTACCAGCAAAATAACTTATACTCCCATAGATATTGTTAGGTCAATGTTGCCATACATCTTCAAATGAGATACATATAATACTTGAATATTGGTGATCATAAGGACTCTAGTATAATACTTTGGAATTCTGCATACTATACTTAGATGCTATTATGATATTTGCCAGTATAAGGCACAAATGGGCAATACTACATTTTTCCCCTCTTGTGGAGGTTGCCCGCTATCATAAATTGCAAATGTGTTCAACATCACTTTATAGCCCCGTTGGGTTACTGTACTGTTCATCTATCGTTGCACTCTTGAATTGCCACTTAACCAGTTTCCATACTTGACGTAACATTGCATTTCCTTGACACTTAGCTGATGGGTATAAATTCATTATTGTTTGATTTTAGTTCGTCAAATATTCTGATCAGGTTTTAGGTACCGTGACATTTAGACCAATGCAAACAGTTCCCAATTCACTAAGGTCATTAGACAGAATATGATGACACTGGATGATGTACTTAAGATCCTGATAGTCATCCTATTTGTTACTACACCCAGCCTTAATGCAACCTTGAGAATGGTTTGACGTGGTTATAGGTGGTACCTTTAGTCATAGGGATGGTATGCCTTTGATTTTGAGGTTTATGTTCAGACTTATAGACGACCTCCTGTATTTTTTTATTTCTTCTTTTCTGTTTTATTCGTTCGATTCCGCTTGGTGCAATCCTACATAACTGTATAGGTCTTATATGTAGAGAGTTAGAAATTTTTTTATATGCAAAAATCGAGAATCTTCCTTGTCACTATGAGGTAGCCCCCGTCGTTGTATTAATCCACTCAGCACAGTGCGAGGTGGTCTTACATTGGGGTCTAATGTAGTGCATATGGGGCTAGGTGTTTGATGATTTTTAATGTACGATTGCATTGGTTTAATTTGTGAATGCAATTGGGTTTTAAGACAAACTATTTTATGCTTCGTATCGTTAATACAGCGGCAGCTATTTATCGTACCACACATAACACTACCTAGGTTACACATACGTAACGTATGAATTCTGACATGGTTCTGTAACATATAATTGTATTTTAATTTATTTCAGTATCTATTTATATTAGTTAATTATTGGAAAAAAATTCTTCCACTGGACATATGATTGTATGTAGTACATTTGATTGTTGTGATGCATGGCCCATTAAAACTGTGTGGCTTAGATTTGTGAATAATACTGTATATGTATGTTCATCTATTATGCTATATTCGAGTAAAACAGTGAAAACTATTAACAACAGCATGAAATAGGCAGAAGCATATTTGACCTGGTGTTACATATAGTTTTGATGATATACAATATGTCCTTTTGAGCCACTTTCATAGATAACATGATACCTGTCAATTGTTAATGTATGTTCTATATTTTTTTATAATACATTTTTTCTGCTCATTGTACAGGGCCCTGAAGATGGCATAAATGTAATGCCGAGACTGTTAGCATATAAGAAGTTCACAAAATAAATATCCACAGTCAATACGGCTGTTGATAAATTATTGTACGAAGAAAATAAATGATTTCGTTTAGTTCTACGATTTCCGATCGGTAATTGTCGGTAAGTGTTGGAGGCACGGCCATGTTTCCATTGCACTGATTGATTACAGTTAATAATTCAGATTTTATTTTAACAATTTATTTTACGTTATTTTTCCGGCACTAGTTGTATGAAAATCATCAATAAGTACCGTTAAATCTAGACTTAATGCGGTCTTCTTTCCCACCACTATCAGTGCCAAATGTAGGAGCCGAGATTGATGCTTTCTTCTTTAAATAAGTTTTTATCATTTTTAATTTGCTGAATAATCTTTTGGCTGCTGCAGAAGTGACAGGTATTCTATAAAATAAAATAAAATTGTGGTAAGCTCTTCCTTAATGTCGTATTCTAGCACTGCAATTGCAGTTATAATATCCTTACATAACCGGTGAACAGTCTATCTCCGAGTCAGTTTAGGCAGAACTAGATGATAAGTATCAATAAATTGAAGTGAAAACTTAGGGCCTATTATATTAAAATAGTTACCTTATAATTAAAGACGTTTTTCTAACAAAGTTGCTTGATCTACGTCCTAAAGGATTGTGTTAAGAAATGAAATATTTGACAGACTACTTTCATGCCAGTGAAACATGAATTTAACTGAGCTGTTATTGTGTGTTGTACATTTTTGAAAATAGTAACTTCAATTATTTCTTCCCTCTTCCGAAATCGATGTCAGAAGCTTGTACATCAATACGTTTTTTAATTCCGTTCGCTGTTTTTCGTAAAAAATGGGATCTATGTTACGTTTTTTGAGTAACACTAGCTTTGCACATGAAAGAATCGAAATCATTTCTATAAAATATTAGTTTTGTTTTAGTATATTATAAAGCTTTACTTGCCTCGTCTATACCGAGTTCACGTTTTTGTAAACTTTTGGATTTGATATTATTTAATATTTGGTACACAAATTCACAAAGAAATACGAGCTCCAAATTTAGCATTTTTTTTAAATACTTTCTGCTTCACCACGCTCATTCTTATTGGAACTCTGCAGTACTATTTCCGACATTGCCTTCGTAATATATTTAAAAAAAAACGAAGTGTTATTGCAGATTTTGTATTACCTCTACTAGACCATCTACTCGGATTTATTTTGTTTTAGAGTGGTTTCTGATACACCAGTGATTTTCTACAGTACATCCCAACGCTTAATGCTGTTCCGGAAAAAGTTGTGTAAGTCTTGCATTGTTGCGAAAAGAAAGTGTACTTCCATACAACTGCTAATAGCATCATTTATCACTGAATTCAAATTGTGATTGCCGGAATGTACATGCTCCGCACTTGAATGAATATTATCAATCTGTATTTGTACGCCATTACAAACACCACGTGTTACACTGGCCCCATCATAATCTTGACCCAAACACATATTTTTGTCAACAAAGTATAATTCTGTCACCTTCTTGACTAAATCTGTTGCGTCATGTTTGATGATTACATAAAAGTCTAGAAATAATTCTGCAATTTCCGATCTTGTTACTACTGCATTTCTTGGACCAGTGCTTAGATAATCTACCTTTATTCACAATAAAGGATGGCAGCCAAAAACAGTTGCAGGATAGAATTTTTTTATTAAAATTCTTGACCAAGGTTTCGGTACATATAAATATACCTTCATCAGAAGTACATTTCCTGAATAGAAAGACACATTCATTAGAAAAGCCATATCAACGAAAGTGAGAAACAGAAGCTTAAATAACGGTGAAATTGCTAAAGTAATACAGGCACACAATCTTTAGTACTTACTAAAATTACATCATGCACTGGAGAATAATGAAACAATTATGCCAAAAGGCGTCGTCAGTAATTAAAATATCATCTCCATTTGTACGACATGTGTAATGGGTACAGGATCAAAGCGAACAGTTTAACAATGTTACTTCGCCTATGAACTGTTGAGACACGAGTGTGAAGGCACTAAGGTAGATTGTTTCGCCGAGAGAGGGCACTTGCATATGCCAGACTCGCGCATATTACAATCCATAAATACATACATAAGCGCATCAAAAATTATTAAAGGTTGTGTTAATTCAAACTTTGTCTTAATAAATAAAGCGTATCACGCCAATTAAAGACATTTATGTAAAATAGAAATATAGAACCAAATTTGCCTGTGTCCTAGTGTCAAACGGATAAAGCTTGCGCTTGGAACATCTAACGAGAGAGGGCACTACTGTAATGCGCGAGAGTCTCGCGTAACGTAGGCAGTGAAATACATACTAGCGAAACAACCAAAATGTTACAAAAGCAAATTAGAGATACGTTAAGGAGAAGTAAACATCTTATGAAAGAGTTTCAAAAGAAAACCTTAATTAACATGAACCCTAGAGCACCTACGCTTAGAAGTCAGTTTAAGGTACACAAAAGTCAACACCCAGTTCGTCCCATTGTTAATGGAATAAAGAGCCCACATCACAAATTAGCGAGATTTTTACACACTAAAATTAAAGAAGCCTTTGTTTTTGAAAACAATTACTCTGTTAAAAATAGTGCTGAGATAATAAACAAGCTAAAATCAATAGAGATCACTTCTTCCTCTCGTTTGGTTTCTTTTGACGTCGTAAGTTTATACACCAATGTTCCAGTGGATATCACTCTTAAGATTATTGAAGGTAACATTCGACAACATAAAACTTTGAGTGAGCTACAGTTGTCGGAACTTATGTCACTACTGCAGGTTGTACTAGATTACAATTACTTTCAGTTTAATGGTAAAATGTATGAACAACCATTCGGCTTAGCCATGGGTTGCCCGTTAGCTGGCATCTTTGCTGACATCTTTATGAATGCACTAGAAGAAAATTTCTTCAAAAACAACCCTACGTTAGGCAATAAGATTTCTTTTTATGCTCGTTATGTTGATGATATACTCATACTATTTCAAGGTTGTGACCAAGATCTACAACAACTGTTTCATGTTTTCAATAGATTCCACGAGAAAATGAAATTTACAAAAGAGATACAAAATAACGAGAGAGAACTCAATTTTCTTGATTTGAAACTTAAGTTATCGGGTAACACCATTAGCTTCGACATTTTCCGTAAAGAAACTTTTTCTGATAATATTATTCCAGCAGATTCCTGTCATCCTCAAACTCACAAGATCGCCTTTTTTCATTCTGCAGTTCATCGCGCTGTGAGCACACCTTTAGCACAGAATTGTTTTGAAAATGAAATATTTTTATTAAAATCAATAGCCACTAACAATGGATACGACCCTAAATTAATTGACCAAATTGCTAAGAAAAAAACAGCTGTAAAATTTTCTACTTTAGGAGATAACAGGGCAAAGAACTATGAGAGTAATAACTTTATTTCTATTCCATTTTTAGGGAACGTTTCATATAAGATTAAAAGACTTTTACAGAAACAATACGGTTATAGAGCTGCTTTTTCCGTAAATAATAGCCTCAAACGTAGAGTAGTTCATAATATTGGAGCACGAGAAGAACTCAGCACTAAGTCCGGTGTATACAAAATTACTTGTAACGACTGCCCAAACTATTACATAGGGCAGACAGGTAGACCCATTAAAGTTAGGTATAAAGAACACAAGTTAGGTAAAAATGGGGAGAACGTATATAATTCCACTTTTGCTGAACATCTATGGCTCTTACAGCACACGCCAAGAGAACTAGACGACGTAGAGCTGCTTCATGAAGCTGATAAAGGTGACAAACTAGACTTGCTCGAAGAATTAGAGATTTTCAAGCATCTGTCTCTAAAAGATGGTTTTGTTCTTAATGAACAGGTGCAGCTTCGAAACAAAAATTTTTTAGACAGTTTCAAACCCCTCATTGCCTTAATGTAATATAGTCTGGCTGACTAGGAGTTATTTTCTTGCTTGTTGATGCCGGTGAAATGCGCTTTTCCTATCTTGTTGGGATCTACATATTGTGATGTTTGTTAATTATGAATTTCAATGTGTATGTGTGGTTAAATGACTACTACGTTTTATTCATACAGACAGATGGTTTCGTTTTATTATAACATTTTGGTTGTTTCGCTAGTATGTATTTCACTGCCTACGTTACGCGAGACTCTCGCGCATTACAGTAGTGCCCTCTCTCGTTAGATGTTCCAAGCGCAAGCTTTATCCGTTTGACACTAGGACACAGGCAAATTTGGTTCTATATTTCTATTTTACATAAATGTCTTTAATTGGCGTGATACGCTTTATTTATTAAGACAAAGTTTGAATTAACACAACCTTTAATAATTTTGATGCGCTTATGTATGTATTTATGGATTGTAATATGCGCGAGTCTGGCATATGCAAGTGCCCTCTCTCGGCGAAACAATCTGCCTTAGTGCCTTCACACTCGTGTCTCAACAGTTCATAGGCGAAGTAACATTGTTAAACTGTTCGCTTTGATCTTGTACCCATTACACATGTCGTACAAATGGAGATGATATTTTAATTACTGACGACGCCTTTTGGCATAATTGTTTCATTATTCTCCAGTGCATGATGTAATTTTAGTAAGTACTAAAGATTGTGTGCCTGTATTACTTTAGCAATTTCACCGTTATTTAAGCTTCTGTTTCTCACTTTCGTTGATATGGCTTTTCTAATGAATGTGTCTTTCTATTCAGGAAATGTACTTCTGATGAAGGTATATTTATATGTACCGAAACCTTGGTCAAGAATTTTAATAAAAAAATTCTATCCTGCAACTGTTTTTGGCTGCCATCCTTTATTGTGAAGAATTTTAACAGTTGCTGCTGCAGCCATGTTTAAAATCTTGAAATCTACCTTTAATATATCCTTTGTTATTATGGCGAAAAACGGTGATGCTCTAATTTAATCTGGCAGCTTATTTTCAAGTCTGTTCCCTAAGCACTCAATCATTTCATTTTCAATTGTTGTACTGACATATCTAGTAATCCCTACAAATCAAAAGGCGTGATTTTGAAAAGGTTTTCGAATGTAAGCAATTGAGAAAATAAAAAATAAAGCGCCAAAAATTTCTTAGAAGGGAAAATGGTTACGAAACTTCCCGGCAGATTAAACCTGTGTGCCCGACCGAGACTCGAACTCGGGACCTTTGCCATTCGCGGGCAAGTGCTCTACCATCTGAGCTACCGAAGCACGACTCACGCCCGGTACTCTGGTAGATGGTAGAGCACTTGCCCGCGAAAGGCAAAGGTCCCGAGTTTGAGTGTCGGTCGGACACACAGTTTTATTCTGCCAGGAAGTTTCATATTGGCACACACTCCGCTGCAGAGTAAAAATTTCATTCTGGGAGCATCCCCCAGGCTGTGGCTAAGCCATGTCTCCGCAATATCTTTTCTTTCGGGAGTGCTAGTTCTGCAAGGTTCGCAGGAGAGCTTTTGTAAAGTTTGGAAGGTAGGAGACGAGATACTGGCAGAAGTAAAGCTGTGAGTACCGGGCGTGAGTCGTGCTTCGGTAGCTCAGTTGGTAGAGCACTTGCCCGCGAAAGGCAAAGGTCCCGATTTCGAGTCTCGGTCGGGCACACAGTTTTAATCTGCCAGGAAGTTTCATATCAGGGCACACTCCGCTGCAGAGTGAAAATTTCATTCTGAAAAATGGTTACCTTTGGGCATATGCAAAATTTTTCGTAAAACGTTCTCATACCGGGCGACAAGCTGCGCAAAGGACAGAAATTTCGAGTGGTATACCTCCTCCTGAGTAAAGTACTCTCGATATCCTCTGAAAGGCAGAGGAAATTTGCTACGATAAATGTGATACCGAATTCATTTTCCAAAATGTGGCTTCTTCACGAATTTCACATTGAACTCCTTGTCGATAACATCATTTTCTCGCAAAGTTTGTACACAGCACGCGTTTCCGTATGGCCATTCGAGAAACTTCGTCCTTTAATTCTTTCTGATAGGTTCTTCCAGTCTCGATTACCCATACACAATACATTATTTCTTTGCGAAGGGAGCAACCAGCAAGGTTGGCAGAAGGCAGCATCTAGAATTTTGGAATAACGGAGTCAAAAACGATTAACTGGTCCATACTTAGGAAATAAAACGTAGTATGATGTTGAAAAACGCCTGTTGTTCTAGTGGGGATGGACATGAAAGCTGTAGCGGTCCCTGTTCAGAGTTCGATTTTTCATTTATCACTCAGCGTCTTGTTCGTGAAGCTTCCGAAGTCCCTTTTCGTGGAGTGTGCAGGTCGACGTTTCTTCCCGTGTTTCGTATGCCATGCAGATGTCGTCGTCATGATCGGTGGCGCTGTCGTGGAAGGATGTATTCTTGTCTCTGGTCATCAGTCCCCTAGAACTTTATTGGAAGGACACTTAGAAAACGTAACAGACCTACTATAGGGACTGCCTACACCACGCTTGTCCCTCCTCTTTTAGAATATTACCAGAATATTACTCTGCGGTGTGGGATCCTTACCAGATAGAATTGACGGAGTACACCGAAAAAGTTCAAAGAAGGGGGCACACTTCGTATTATCGCGAAATAGAGGAGAGACTGTCACTGAAATGATATAGAATTTGGGGTTGACGTCATTAAAACACAGGAGATTTTCTTTGCGGCGGAATATTCTCATGAAATTTAGACCACCGATTTTCTTCTCCGAATACGTAAGAATTTTGTTGACACCGACCCACAAATGGAGAAGCGGACACTATAATAAAATAAGGGAAATCATAGCTAAAACGGACTGATATAGGAGTTCGTTTTTCCCGCGCGCAATGTGAGATTGGATTAATAGAGAACTGTGAAGGTGATTCGATGAACCCTCTGCCAGGCCCTTAAATGTGATTTGAAGTGTCCTTAGAGATGTATATTTCGACGAAAAAGTCTAAAACTGTACCAGATAATAACAACTGGTTTCCCATGTGTAACAAGATGTCTCAAAAACTGTTTATTATTCTGTTTTCTAGGAGCCAAATGTTTCTTTAATAACGAGCCGTGTATGGCAACCGCTAGAACTACTCCATAAACAAGAGCGGGTCGGTCATCTGTTTTAGACACTAGCGCAGGCGAGGTATGGCAGGGTTTTGCAATGAATCAGACAAAATTACTTAGTACAGTGGTCAGTGTTTCAGAAGTGCAATGAATGACTCTTTACGACGTTTTGAAAAAGAGTTTACGGTTATATGACTACAAGGTGCAGCTGCGTCGGGCACTGAAACTGACGAATAAAACTCAGTCTGAATAGTTTACAGTGGACGTGTTACCAAAAATTGAGCCAGTGAACCGTTGTGTGTGAAATATTTTTTTCTCCGGTCAGTCACTGTCTTGTATTTCCGGAAAACTGCAAAATCATCACGCTTGTATATGGGAATCAAAGCATCCTGATGTTACATAAGAAGTGGGAAGAGCAAGACCCAAGATCAGTGTGTGATGCGGACGCGTCCAGAATCACATTATTTGTCCATTCTTCTCAATGAGTTTATCTCAAACCTTCATGTTTACCTGGATTTAGTACAAGAATTTTCTGTGTAAAAATTTGAAAACGTTGTATCTGACGTCATGTTGCAGACTGATGGGGGCATCATGTCACTGGTTCTTAAATGTCCGTCAGTTTCTGGATGAAAAGGTCCCAGACTGATGGGCTGGACGACATGGTCTAATTCATTGGCCCCTACGACCACCTGCCCTCACTCCGCTACACGCATTGGATTTTGTGAAGAATCAGGGGTCAGGCGTTCCTGACCAGGAACTTGAAGGTATGTGTTGACAGTGCATTCGAACATGCCGTCTCATTGTTCCTAAACTGAACCAGAGAAATAGAATTATGACTGTACTGTGTCCATACCACAAGTGGTCCACCCACTGTCACTTATAAATGAGCGAACAAAATCTTATCAGTTATCTGGTCATATGTGAAAACCAGTTGTTATTATATCGAATGGTTTTGAAGCTATGAAAGCTGTCTCTCTTTCTCACCCTCCCTCCCTCCATCCCCCTCTCTCTCTCTCTCTCTCTCTCACACACACACACACATACACACACAGACACACACACACACACACACACACACAGAGAGAGAGAGAGAGAGAGAGACTCTACATATTGTGTGGGGTGAGTTTGCGCTCCCGCGTTTGTATAGAAGCGAGCTCGCGCCCGCCGGAGGCCCTGCACGGAAACAAAGGAAGACAGCTGCGTTGTTTCCGAGTTAGCTAATGAATAATAATGCGCTCTGCTGGCAAGTGGTATGCAAAGTGGCTTACATGAGTTGAGTAATGTGCTAAATGAAAGGCCACAGTTGGGCTGCGTTGATATGCAGACGTCGTAACTCAGCGCTGTTACTGATAATCGTCCTTTTCATAATATTATTACTCCCGCCTATCCCTGCCCCTCATGTCTGACGTTTTTTGCCAGAGTCTAGCAATCTAGAAGATCTTCGAACTTCATTGAGCAGTACGAGCGAGAGGACTACACGAACATCGATGTTCATTAGGATATATGAATTCGACTTGCATCAGTTTTCCCTTGTACTATGTATTCCTTACTTCTGTATCACTTACCAGAAGTTAAAAGACCTTCCCACACTGAACCAGTGGAATATACGTACGAAAATGCCTGGATTCAGGTGCCAGCAGTCCCTTGAAGACTGAGTAGGAACCCTGTGAATGCGACGTCGCAAGTTCGATTTTTATTAAAGTCTAATTTGAAAGTGTAGCGTTAACAGTTATGTGACAAAAAACATTAGTGGCTAATGACTCACCATGAGACAAAGTCCACGAGGTGAAGTGATCAACCTTATAGGGGATATTTATATCACACTTCGCAAAATGGACGTCGTCGAATTCAAGATATATTCAAAGAAAACGACTAACTTCCTTAATAAAAAACCGAATCCATAATGGTGCGCTACATTGACCACAAAGATTGCCGCCATGCTGATCGAAGGCGAAATCCTTGGGAACTACAAACCGTGCTGGTCGTTTAGCTAGTACCCACTATTAAAAAATGCATATTGAATAATGTTGGCAAAGGAAGGTGCTGAGAACTGATGGAATGTGATGGCATACAACCGAATCTGTCATGGATGTTATCGTGAAAGTGGCTATCTTAAAAGCCGTAGTTGCAGATGTGCCTTATTACGTTTAATAGGGAAGGGAAAATGAAACACATCCAAAGGCTGAATTTGTACAGTGATTACAGGTGGTATGAACATCAATGTCACGCACTTTTCAAGGAGGATAGTCTTCTCTGAAGGAGTACGATTTTTATACTCATACGAAGAATCAAGCAAAAGCAGGTTATTATATACGAATGCGGTAAGGCATTGATGCTAGTTGGTCTTGATATAACTCTTTGGTACTTCTAATTTCCAGTGTCTTATAGGCATTCCCTCTTCAATCCCGATTCAAAAAAATGGTTCAAACGGCTCTGAGCACTATGGGACTTAACTTCTGAGGTCATCAGTTCCCTAGAACTTAGAACTATTTAAACCTAACTAACCTAAGGACGTGACACACATCCATGCCCGAGGCAGGATTCGAACCAGCGACCGTACCGGTCGAACGGCTCAGGACTGTAGAGCCTAGAACCGCTCTGCCAATACGGCCGGCAATCCCGATTCATCAGAGCTGAAAACAAATTCATTACTGAAAATGGAATAAATTTGTTTATCTCATCTACAAATTTTCGGGCCGATTCTGCAGACTGCTGTGCATCGACAAGTCGAAGTTTCTTTTGAAATTTAATTATCTAATGTCTTCTAATGTTGTAGCTCTGTTTGAAATAATGCAACTATCCACTGCTTCCCTTCAACTCGCTGTAATCCATGTCGTTCGCAATTTGATGTGGATAACGTAATACGTCACAATCATATATATCGTATAAATTGTACCGGGCATCCGAGCATTCTTGGAACGTGCAAATTTGTAATTAGTGCTCCTCGTCCTCGCTTGAATATCTGTAGTTGCTCTTATGCACGACTCCGTCATACTGCTGCGGTCTTATTGGAAACCTATTGATAAATATTTTTTGCTATGCTGCTTATCATCTTCCATTTACGTAATTATGTCTAGTACTAGTTCCTTGGATAACGATTCACCTTTACTACGTTTCCTTGGATACGGGTTTTGTTGCTCCCTGTCCGACAGGTATGATGAACTACATCACAACTGTTTCAATATCACTTTCAGTTGTGAAGTGCGCATCGTCATCATTGTACTCCTCATGTATATTGACTACACAGTCGAGCGTATACGACATCACATATTCCACTAACTCATCTTGCAGAAACGCTAATACAGTGGAAAATTGTTTAACGAGCACCTCCCATAATGTGCACTTGGCAAAATGAGCAAAACATATTTAAAAAAAAAATACTCGCTTGACGAATGATGTTTCGCCTAATGAGTGACGACGATTTAGTGTTACGTCACCAGCCGTTCGCGCGCGGTGGTGGATACGCTCAATAATATGAACACCTTTGTTCAAAAAATGTTCAAATGTGTGTGAAACCCTACGTGACTTAACTGCTAAGGTCATCAGTCCCTAAGCTTACACACTACTGAACCTAAATTATCCTAAGGACAAACACGCACACTCATGGCCGAGAGAGGACTCGAACCTCCGCCGGGACCAGCCACACAGTCCAAGACTGCAGCGCCCTAGACCACTCGGCTAATCCCGCGCGGCTGAACACCTTTCCTTTTCGGTAGCAGCATATCAACCATGTCTCATTCTGGGTTTAGCCATCTTTCTGTTATCGTCTTAGTGCAGCTTGTGATCTCACATGTGTCTAAACTTGTGTTAGCACAGTGTTTTTTTTTTTTTGCTTCAAATTTTAGTACCTTCGACGATATGTCCCCAAAGATAAAGCAGCAAGAATACGACCATAAGAGAAAGAAAATGGCCTTAGAAAAGAAACATAAAATCACTGAAACACGCCAACATAGTGTGAGCGTTGCAGATCTGGCACGCACATACATTCGATCTACAACTATTTGCATTATCCTCAAGAACAAGGACAAGGTTAAGGAGATAGATGCTTCAAAGGGAGTGATAACAATATCTAAATATCTGTTCCATGTTCTAGAAGATATCGAAAGGTGCTCCTTACATGGCGAAATGAAAAACATTTGCAAGGTGACACTGTTAACGAAAATATAATTGTGAGAAGGCGAGAAAGATTTTCGCAGACCTCGTTAAGAAGACGCCAGGATCATCAACGGCCAAAGAAGTGTTTAAGGGAAGCCGTGGGTGGTTCGAGAAGTTTAAGTGAAGAACCAGCAACCGGCCGGTGTGGCCGAGAAGTTCTAGGCGCTTCAGTCTGGAACAGCACGACCGCTACGATCGCAGGTTCGAATCCTGCCTCGGTCATAGATGTGTGTGATGTCCTAAGGTTAGTTAGTTTTAAGTAGTTCTAAGTTCTATGGGACTGATGACCTCAGACGTTAAGTCCTATAGTACTCAGAGTCATTTGAACCATTTGAAGAATCAGCATCCACAGCGTTGTGAGGCACTGTAAAATAGCCAGCTCAGACAGAAAGGCAACAGAGAACATCATCAGGAACTTCAACGTACTCATAGACTTTTAGGTTTACCTGGCTCAACAGATTTTCAATTGTGACTGGACGGGTCTATTCTAGAAAAAGATGCCGAAGCGTACCTTTATAACAGCAGAGGAGAATGCACTGCCTACTCACAAGCTAACGAAAGACCCTCTCACACTGCTACTCTGTGCCAATGAAAGCGGCGATTTGAAAATGAAACCTCTGAGTGTTTGCCATTAGTAAACTCCACCAGCATTTAAGAAGTGTAAAGTCCAGAAGAGCAGGTTACATGTGATGTGGAGGTCCAACAACCAGACTTGGGACTAGAAGTGGATAACCATGATATTGGTGAGCTTGTGGAAGATCACACGTGAAGTTAATTGAGATTTGATCGATGAGGTGTTCGGTGGGAAAATATTCTTGCGATCAGTCTGCTACTCTGTGTCTTGCTTGTTGTGGACAACACTCCTGCCCATTTTTCAGGCGCACAAGACCACCTCCTTGAAGAATATCAGTTCATCAACATGAATTTCTACCTCCCAACACCGCTCCGTTACTCCAGTCTATAGACTAGTAGAGTAAGTCTAACTTTAAGAAGCTCTGCACTAAGCACCTTTCGAGCATTGCGTAGAGTTCTCTGAAGCTGCCGATCCTACTCTCAGAGAGTTTTAGAAATATACTTCGACACGTTGCCTGCGTCGGGATGATCGAAAAGGCGTAGGAAGAGGCAACCGAGAGAATTCTCTGTACTACTTGGAGGAAGTTTTGGCTCGAGTTCGTGGTCGAATGTGACTCTGAAGCACCTGAGACAGTGTCTGTAGTCAATAAGATTGTGTTTTGGCCAAGAGTATGGGACTAGGAGTTGATAACAATGATATCGGTGAGGTTCCGGATGATCACAGCCAAGCAATGACCAGCGAAGGGCTTATGGAGCTGTAATGTGTTCCACAGCAGGAAATTGTGGAGAGGATATCTCCAGAGGAGGTGGAGGAGATAGTAAGAGCAAAGCGGAAAACTTGTGGTGCAATAAGGGAAATTCTGAAACGATGCGAATGGGTAGCATCATACATTGAAAATCATCACCATAATAATGCGGGTGCTACAAAGTTGGCGATAATGCTGCGTCGCATTTTCCCCAAGTGTTTAAGTGTTGGCAGGAATAAAAGGCTATACATAACTTCATGGTAAGTAAGAATAATTTACGTTTCGTGAATAATAAAGTACATAATACCGTACGTATAATTTTCTTTGGAAAATGGCATGAAAAAGATTAAACGTTTAGTACTTTTTCTCCCCGGAACGCATAACCGTATTTTACTTTAATTTATAATATACGGGACAAATTGTTTCCCTTAAGAAGCGTTTCACATTACAAGTATGATTACGGAACTGATTATGCTCGCTATGCGAGGTTTCACTCTATTTCATCTACCACTTCTTTCTCACTCTGCAAAGTTCCTTGGGGTCCTTTCTGATGAAATGTCAACTGTGTCAACTATTGTTATTAATGCAATGCAATGTTGGTCTTGTTTATCGTTCACATTGCTCTGCTCTGTATCAACACCACTAGCGCTGTCTGACACTCCACTTCTTTTCACGTTTGTCAGACATCAGAAGAGCACCCTGTGGGTGCCTTAGCGTCTCAAGAATCAGTGACTGAGGTTAGGAGTTGACCCTTATTCTAGATCAGAGCACATTGGTGTTTGTCTGTACACAATTTGTTTGATCGCAGAATTATTGAAAAAGAAGTACACGAATATACATAGGGCGTGACGTGACAATGTTAGGATAGTTGTCAAGATAACGCATTACGTCCTGTTTAGCCGAAATAATACTGAACACAACAATATAAAATTTAAATAGAAGGTTCTCTACAAGATCACTATTACCACAAATCATCCGATTCCTTACTATTTAGGATGACAATCATGTCTATGGAGGATGGTTAGTTTTCTGTGAGAAGATGTGCAAAAGATTATTCAAGGTTGCAGTTTACAGCTCTGCTAGCGGCATTTGCTTTAGCTGTGATGAGCTGTTGGTTGCATGGCTGCTCTCACCCTCTGAAAATCCTACAAGAAACTAATCAAAATCTTTATTGATTTTATCAGCTGAAACTGAGTTATGTTTCTTATTAGGCGAGAAAACATGCACTCATCCCTAATCTGGAAATATGGCGATATACATGTGCATAGACGCAGCAGCATGTATACTACAATGCCCTCTTAGTTCTCGCACAAACAATTAACTATGTGGCTGTTTCGTTTCTCTGCTATCGGAGCTCAACGACTCTTCAACTTGTTTATAATTAAATGTCAGCCAAAGTGAATGCAGCGTTCACACAAAAATTCGCCTTTGGAATCGTACAGATCGTGAAGCGCCCTGTTCTGCACTTGACGCTGGTTCAGAGGAGAGTCCCCGAAGTTTTCGGTCTTGCGTAGCAAACTGTACCCCACCAGGGTCCTTTGGTGCTTCACGTCACGGAATTTTCAAACCAATCGGGGCGTTCCTATCATCTTGTGGAAACTACCTCGGTCAATCCCAAAGGGCCTACCTTTAAACTGCGTCGAAATATCGCCACTTATACTCCTTCCTAGTTTATTTCCGCCAATCGGATATTTTGTGCCTGGTCCTGATACCTAAAAGCTACACTCGTAACTCGTACATTATGAGAGTACCGTCAGCATTTCACGTGATCAGCTGCTTCCCCCTTTCAGCTGCTTTCCATCTGGAAATTCCCCAACGGAATATTCTAAAGAAATGAAAATGTCGTGTGACGAGGGCCTCCCGTCGGGTAGGCGGTTCGCCTGGTGCAAGTCTTTCGATTTGACGCCACTTCGGCTACTTGCGCGTCGATGGGGATGAAATAATGATGATTAGGACAACACAACACCCAGTCCCTGAGCGGAGAAAATCTCCGACCCAGCCGGGAATCGAACCCGGGCCCTTTGGATTGACAGTCTGTCGCGCTGACCACTCAGCTACCGGGGGCGGACTAGTATTCTAAAGAATTTCTCCATAGCATGCAACGCTGGCCCCCTACCTGGTCTCCTGGCAGCCTGGGCGTTCGTTACCCTGTGGCTGCGGGTCTCCAACACATTTTTAGAAGTGTTCCAATGTACTCGGGCTGTGAAGGTGCAACCCGCATTCACCTCCAAACTAAATCGTTTCCTCCAGCACCTTTTTTTTCACCTTTTACTCATTGACATGCAGGCTTTGGATTTGATGTGTTAACACCATCGAATCGCGTGTCATCCCTTTGCATTAGATACTGTACATTTTCATAGGCAATTCCGCTTATAATGTCAGGTGACATCTTCTTGTTACAACATATAAAATCTCTCATGTAAGGTGCGAAATTGACCTTCATTCAGTTTGCCACCTTACAGCTGTAGCTATGTTGTCTGTTTCTCATCGATTAAGCAGTTTATCTACGATCCATAGCATCATGCTGCGTTCAGCATTGGGTACCTCCAGCCACACCCCTACTGCCCTTAGCAGGCAATATTGTGGCTGAATAGTAGAGAATGTGTAGGATGTCGAATGCTGTAAATATCACTGGCCTTTTAATACCACACAATCAAGGTATTATTTGTGAGAATCATGTTTCAAGCTAGGAATCAGGTAAATCGACTGAAGAAATCAATGGAAAAGGCAGTCTGCTACGAGACACTCTTAATATTTAGTAAACAAGTGATGTTTAAATGCGAACATTTTTAGGTTAGGCTTTACCGTGACTGTTACTAACATTAAATGAAACAACAAGTTTACTGTTACCAGTCACCGTTTTATTTTTTCCACGACGCGCTTCGAAGGTTTAAACCTTTATCATCGGGTGGATTTACATTAGTTAGTATTACATATGTGTGTATGTTGTGTTACGACATTTGGAGGAACTTGTGGCACTGCCTAGTGGAGAAACAAGACACTATTTCAGAATATGGTTTTGGATAACTTTTGACAAAAAATTAAACTGATATTTAATGGTAAACTTTATTAAGTAAACTAGAGTACCTCCAGTGGTCACAGGTACCTTTTTCTGTCGTAACATTTCACATGTATACTGCAACATTTGTAAACAAATATGGCGTCTGGAATCAGCTGGGTGCAAGGTTCGTACAGCAGAAGAGAAGACATAATCGCAAAGTGCAAAGAATATACATTGTAACAACATTATTACAGAATAATCGTTTAAACCATTTGGAGGTGTTTGTTTGGAGGTGTCAAATATATGTGTGTGTACTTCAGGTGGTATATAAATCCAATTTTGAAAGGTTAAAACAGCTAAACATTCGTACTCGCTTATGCAATCAGGTGAAATGTTAAAATGGCTTAAACTTCATACTTGCTAATAACAATTAGGTAAAATGTTACAGGCTTGAATTAAAATGATCATATTGGCTACAGCAGTAAAATCATACATAGATGACACTCTTTGAAGAAAGAGAGAGAGAGAGAGAGAGAGAGAGAGAGAGGAAGGAGTGACTATATGAGAGCAAACATTTACATGGCAAGTAGTCTTAAGATTACATGTTGCATATATTAGCTGCCTAAAGGTTGGGGTGATACACTGGTTAATGTTATAAAATATGCAGATAGATATACATTTGTGCCAGTAGTTGATGTACACACAGTTTTAAGCTGATAGGGGGTACAAGCTGTTGGTGTGATGAATTATCTGTGAATGAGGTCAATCTCTTGTACTCTTGGCGGCTGTCAATATTTATGGTAAATATTAGGATATGTGCACGTGTGTGTGTGTGTGTCTGTGTGTGTGTGTGTGTGTGTGTGTGTGTGTGTGTGTGTGTGTGTGTGTATTTTAAGAGTGTAGGCAGTTGCTGAAAACAGAGATGATACTATTGTAAATATTGTCATTTTTGTCATTTAAGATGGATTCTGGTTGTTTCATTTGGTGTTTGTATATTTGGAGTGTTTCAAGGATGTCTAGTTTTCTGCCGTTTTGGTTGGATGTGTATGATGCTAATACTTGTGTTGTTAACATGGTGTTTTGTTCCATGTAGGTGGGTAGCTATTGCTGAGGTGTGGTATTTTTTGTTTTTTAGTGCTGCCATGTGTACCTTGAACCTAATCTCAAATGATCTGCCGGTCTGGCGTATGTAGAAGCAGTCACAGTCCAAACATTAAATTTTGTACACACCTGTGTGATGAAGTGGGTTTCGTGTGCCGATGTTGTGGGGTAACTTCTGTCCAATCTTGTTGTCTGATGTGAAGGATATGCTTATGCTTTTCCGCTTGAAGACATTAGCAATCTGGTATGAAATGTTACCCTGAAAGGGGATTGTATGCAAGACATTATTTTCTTTTTGTTTTTTGTGTTGTGATTGCTTTGCCATTATTGAGTGTTTTAGAGTGTCTATTATGGAGTTGTTATAGCCATTTTCAATAGCTGTTTGTTTTATTATTTCAATTTCTTGATCACGTTTATCTTCTGAGAGTGGTAGTTGGATAGCTCTATTAATCATGTACCGGTATGCTGCCATTTTGTGTGCTGCGGGGTGGAAAGAGGAGTTGTGGATTGTAGTATGTGTAGTGGTAGGCTTCCGATAAATTTCAAACTGATGTCTGATTCAACTCACTGATGTCATCTTTAGTGCCTTTGATTAAAATTATGAAATCATCTACATATCTGTAGTAGTAGATGATATTTTTGGGGAGGTGGTGATTGGAATTCAAGATTTTGTCTTCTACGTTACTTATAAATATTTCAGCTAACAATCCGGAAAGATTTGAGCCCATTGCCAGAACATCTGTTTGTTTGTAGATTTTATTGCTAAATTTAAAATAGTTGTGTGAAAGTGTGAATTCAAGCAGGTCCATTAGTTCTTTAATGTGAGTTGAAGGGATTTTTTTGTGTTTATGTAGGTTGGCATTAATTACTTGTAGTGTGGGATCTATTGGCACAGATGAATAAAGGTTTTGTATGTCGAATGAGGCAAGTGTGGCTCCATCAGGTACTTGTATGTTTTTGACATATTGTGTGAATTCTATTGTGGTTTTAAGTGTTCTCTCATTATTGTATGTGTATGCTAGTTTGAGAATTCTGAAGAGTATTTTATTGAGCTTGAATGTTGTGCTATTCCTACAGTTCACTATGGATCTGATGGGGGTCCCGTCTTTGTGTATCTTAGGTTGTGACCTAAGACAAGGTGCTTGTAGGCTCATTGTTACAATGTTTCTTGCTTCTTGGATGGTGAGTAGAAAGTTAATGTTGTTTGAAATGTGTTTAATCTCATTTTGTATTCTGGCTGTTGGATCTTTATGTATTTCAGTTATGTTGCTGGTTTGGAAGAAGTCTAAAGTTTTTTCTATGTATGTTGTTCTGTCCATTACAACAGTTGTGTTGCCCTTGTCAGCTTTTACAATTTTTACAAAAATGTCAATGCACAAGAGTTATTTAGTGTTAATATCTCGCAAAACCAGTAATACTATGTCTTCACGCGGCACATGTCACATAGAGGGAGTGTCAAGCCTCGTCACACCGAGGTCTGCTGAACAAGTGCATGTAAACAGCGACCTCAGTCTATGTGATCGCCGTAAGCTTATTGACACCAGTGCTTACTAATTCAAGTTATATATTACAGGAATGTTCCTAACAAGTGTTATGTTCATATGCAGATGTAATTGTGATTTTCTGTATCATACTCTCTGATCGTAATGTGAAAAAATTTTTAACTTCTAGCACTGAAGATGGTTACTAAGTGACCGAAAATCGATTTGGCGATAGTAAACAAAATTATACGACCAATGCTGTCTCTCCTTCCAAGTATACCCATTATCTGTTCGTAGTGCACAGGACACTATGGAGTCGCCAATCAATAAAATTTTGCCTAACTGGGCTTGTGCAGCGTATTTTCAATACAAGAAGTTAAAAATCAAGGTGGCGATCATAAGTCAACATATCCAGTTCAACAAAGAGTGTATTAAGAAAAATGTTACCCCACGGTATGTACAAAGTTACTTTAAGAGACGAAGACAAATGTGCGCAGTGACAATGAAAAAATGCGAACTGCTTTTGATGAGAAGTGAAATTAGGAAACTGTTATTTAAAAAAAGTGTTATTAATTCTCAACTGTTCGAAGCACACGCCAATTTGGGTGAACTTGTCTCTCTTTTAACCTTAGATTTGCTACTCTCAAGAGTGAATGAGATTATCTATAATGCAGTTAGCAAAGTAAGAGCTAAACATGTCAAAAAAATAGCTAAGCTAATGGGACAAGGGAAAAGACAAATGTTAAATGGCGAACATAAATATAACTTCTATCCTAGAATTAAAAATTAAACGGATATAGTATTTAATCAGGAAGAAAATTAACTTTTGAGTAAGGGTTTAAAGTACAACGTACATAAACAATTGGATAGTAGGGCAATTAAGAATACACTAGTGCAGGTAAAATTCGCGATGGATAGTTGTAAAATAAATAAGGTAGAACAGAATAAAATGGCTGTAGCGGTAGAAAAGCTATTAAAGAACGAGGTAGAAAAAGCAAATAACCAAAACAGGAGGGACCATTTGACAGTAAAAGGCTTGAATAATAAATCACAAGAGAGTAATGCAATTGTCACAAAGGCAGACAAAGGGAATTCTGTCATTATTGTTACAAAAGAAATGTATGTAGAAAAAATTTCACAATTTTTTCAAGAAAATGGTATTACATCAGTTGTGAGAGACCCAACGAATGAGATTCAAAGAAAGTTAAATGAGAAACTTAAATCACTTTCAAATGTAATAGCCCCTCGTGAGATACTGTATCTCAAGGTAATGAATCCAAAAATTCCTAAGCTACGATCACAATTCAAGGTTCATAAGCAATCTAATCCCATTGGGCCGGTAGTTGATGGGAGAGGGGGCACGTTGGTGCATATTGCGAAAAAATGCCTTACTATTTTGAATAAGCATTTTAAATTTGTGCAACAGTTGTCGATTAAAAATAGTACCCAATTAGTAGAGAAAATAAAAGATATACCTATTACAGACACTATGACGTTTCTTTTGCTGGACATTGTTAATTTATATACGAATATCCCGATTGAGGAAACAATACAAATTATTGACGCTAATCTCAGAAACCACAGTAATATGTCCAGCGAGGAAATCAATGAGTTCATAGAACTATTATCATTCTGCTTAAAGTATAACTACTTCAGATTTAACGACAAAATTTATGTCCAAAAAGACGGACTCTGCATGGGAAACTCTGTGTCAGGGATTATGGCAGACATCTTTATTAACTATATTGAACTGAAATTACTAAAAGATTTTCCCACATTAGCTAAAAAGATCGTATACTACTATAGATATGTAGACGACACGCTATTGCTTATTAATGGTAGTCAATCTGATATTGACGAAGTCGTCAGTACATTTAATGGTTTACACAACAAAATTGCTTTCACACTTGAAAAAGAAAAGAATGGAGTCATTAATTTTTAGACCTAACCATTAGAAGGGAAAATGGAAAACATACATTTGACATTTACAGAAAATTAATATTCACAGATATCATCTTAGATTATGGTTCACAAACTTCTAGCACTGAAGATGGTTACTAAGTGACCGAAAATCAATTTTGCGATAGTAAACAAAAATATACGACGAATGCTGTCTCTCCTTCCAAGTATTGTTTTAAGTATTGATAGGCAGATTGCTGGCTTATTAATGTACGGAATATGTGGTATTGAATCAATACTTAAATATATAGCTCTGAAATCGGCGGTATGTATACAATGTGCAGCCGACATTGTTACAGGCGGCTACGTCGAGATTTTTCTCGCCTGTATATCGATAGCCTTTTTGGTATATCGGAAGCCGATAATTATATTGTTTTAAGTATCGATGTATGGGATTCCCGATATTTTTAAGAAAATCAACAGTCCTAATAAGGCCATATGTCCTACCCCTAACTGTTTCTGAGGAAACTAATGAAAACAACGGCGGACAGGACAAATGTAGGTTATAGTAAACGAAACATTGTGGTCTGACGTTTTGCTTAATTGTGTGCATTTCCTCACAAAAGATTTTCAAAACGTGCACCGTCAAAATTCAAATGGCTCTGAGCACTGTGGAACTTTACATCGGAGATCATTAGTCCCCTAGAACTTAGAACTACTTAAACGTAACTAGCCTAAGGACATCAATGAAGCGCCTAGGAACGTCAACTGCAATCCATTTTACAGCTCTTTCTTGTTGACGTGAGTCCACTCTTGCGGTCCTTTACTTTAGCATAGGCATGTAAACTAAGAGCGACATGTTCCTCATTTTGTCCATTCTAAGATTTCAGACTTCACTCTCAAGCCAAACCTCAAACTGTAATCAAATTGGGTAAGATAGGGTGACTTCGGTAATCAGAAAACGACTCCACGGCGATCGATCCAACGCCCAGGATGTGTTTCAGACAGGTATTGTGTCACTGGCAAGTAACGGGCATCTGGTTGAGTAACATGTAAGTGCTGGTGAAGAAGGATATGCGACTGACGCCCGTGATGTTGAAACACTGTATGTCGGATACGGTTAAGAATGCGGCATACGTTCAATTGAGTATTTTTATCCAGAATCACCAACCAGGGTGCGCCACGTAAAACCGGCCCGTCGGAAGCAACGATTATGTTACAGTGCGTGCACGCGCGCGCGTCGTTAATAATAGAAAACGAGAAACGTCGTCCAAAGAATCACGAGCGAATTATTTCCTCTGATGTTGAGAAAAAGGCCTCGTCGTGGGAAGCCGGGTTAGTACGAGTGTGTAATAATGCGTATTCGTTACTGGAGCGTGCTGCCATTGTTGAAGCGTTCATTCGCACTGGATCTTTTGTGAAAATAAGAATTAGTTTCAGAAGAAATATCCAGGACATTCTGTGCCAGCAAAAAGCGCCATACAGGAATTGATCGAAAAATGCTGGCGTACAGGCTCGCTTCGAAATGCTCCCAGGAAAAGATGACCGGCCACCTGTCTGCACACCTGAATCAAAGGGGCATGTGTTGGAGATAAAGGCAAGAAGTCCTCGCAAGTCAATCAGGAAACTGAGTGAAGAGGTTCCGGCGAGTGACAGAAGTTGCAGACGTGTTTTAAGGGGACTGAAGTTAAAACTGTACCAGGTAAGTGTTGTACAAGAACTGAAGGCGCGTGACCTGCAGAAGTGACTGCATCTCGGTTCATGGCTGTTGAGAAATGTTTCCAGTGGTATTCTGGACCACCAAGGCGCATCGTGAGTCATGAGGCGTGGTTACACCTATCTTGGTACATAAAATCCCAAAACAACCGGTACTGGTCGACAGAAAGTGCACACTTGATCCAACAGGTACCACTGCATGACGAGTAGATTGATGTTTGGTGTGCCACTACCGCCACACACTTTATGGGGCCCATATTCTTTTAGGCGACAGTTAACAGTGACGTATATTTTGGAATCCTGGAGGAGTTTTATTCAAACTTGACAGAAGAGAAACGTCTGTTATGGGGGCCGATTCTACGTGCCACACCCGTCACAGGATGTACCTTTCATCTTGACTCACCCAGTATAAATTACTACAGTTTGTCTTGGCAGACAGCCTCGACTGAGATGAAGATACCTTCTCCATGGCAGTTTAATATCGCCAATATCTTGTTTGTTAGATAATAGTTTTTCACTATATGTCATCGTACAGTCCGCATGAACTGAGTTGACACACGGCGCATTGGATGGTCAGAGCGACCGTACAGGCATTTCCTATTTACGGTCGAGCCCGTCAGCCACCGCGCCGAGTGTCAATTGAGTTTGTGCGGATATATTACATTCGCAAGCATACAGCGAAGCCAGAGACAGAGGCACCAGGTAGCAGAATTTCCCCGTTTGCTCTCACTCCAGGCCGCTTTTTGTTTTCACCCAGCGGGTCAGACAAAAGAACGACTGAAGCGCATTCAGCGTTGGAAACAAACACACATATGCAAATGAAAAACGGAATTTAAAAAACAATTAGCTCGCACCTGTCGCTTGCACGCGCCGCACCTCGCACCCCGCGACTGACGAGGAGCTTCCCGCCCCCATGGATTCCGTGACACCCACCCCTCACACTATACTTCCCTCATCTCATTTACACTCCACACGGCCTGCTCACCTCCAGCTTCTCGATGAGCTACAGTATACATCCCTAAGAGGAATTATACGCTGGAAGAACACGCCACCTGCTGTGGTAGAGATTCTGTTCAATCCAGGGGCAACATTTCAGTCGCTTCCTAACCTCGATGTAGCTATAAAAAGGTAATAAACTAAAATAAAATACTCGGATGTCCAAAATTAAAGAATCAAAAGGAAATATCTCAAGGTTGCACTTATTTTGTCACAAAGCAGTACAAACAGGCGACAGTGAAGTAGAAAATGTGGTGTCACCGCCAAACACCACACTTGCTAGGTGGTAGCTTAAATCGGCCGCGGTCCATTTAGTACATGTCGGACCCGCGTGTCGCCACTGTGTAATCGCAGACCTAGCGCCACCACCAAGGCAGGTCTCGTGATACGAGAGAGCACTCGCCCCAGTTGTACGAGAACCTAGCTACCGACCAGATGTACGAAGCCTTTCTCTCTCATTAGCCGAGAGACAGAATAGCCATCAGCTAAGTTAATGGCTACGAACTAGCAAGGCGCCATTAGCCATACAGAGATTGTACTTAAAGTCTCCTGTGTATCGTCAAGATCGATGTACCACAATGATTGAGTAAAGTTAAGTATTAAACCTGCTCCGTACATTTCTTCCTAACATTAATTACGTATCCTGTTCCAGTACTTCACGCCCGTCTGCGTTAGTCTAGCTTGCCTTTTCAGCCATCTCAACTTCACGGTGTCGGCCCAGCTACCGACACAACAGAAAAAATGAGAAGAACACATAACGTAAACAACAGCAACATGCATAACGATGGACAAAAATGTTCCTCGTTTCTTCTAACTTAACGAATTTGCTCAGTATGGAGTGTGACCTCCTATGGTAGAAATACAGGTCTGACAACGGGCGGACATTCTGTGAATGATATCATCAGTCTCATGTTGAGGCAGTAACGCCCACTCTTCCTGCAGAGCCACTTGCAAGTCTTGGAGAGAAGCTCGTGGTTACAACCCGTGTTGCTAGGGCATCCCAGACGGGAAGAGTCAGGTCGGAAGATCGTGCAGGCCACGCCATTCGTCACCAGGAAGACAATAACCAACTGTGCTCTATGAGATCCTTTATCATCCATCAGTACGATGTCCAGCTGAATGACACAGTGAGGGTTATATTAGGCACTGTACAGTCTACTCCTCAGAAGTGGATACCGGTACTTTCTAACATTCCACCTCCTCATCTCCGAAGAGAATTACCACTGAAGAAAGAATGGCATAAGTCCTGTGACAATCCTCTCTTACCAATACATGAAGACTGTCTACATGAAGATCTCAGGCTTAAATCTCTGAACTCCTCTTGGATTCTAGGAAAGCAGATAGCCCAAGAAGTGATTGGCTGTCTTCAAACAAAGCAACCCCTTGCTTTCAACCAAGCTAGGAAAATCTGGACATCAGTTAACAGGGTAAGAACCAAACACGGCAGATGTCAGATTTGGAATAGAAGTGGAAGATTGCTGATAGACCTTTAGACTGTGCAGTCGTGCCTCAGACCATCAGCCACATCGTTATTGCCAACTTCGAAGGTCCAGTGGTTCAATGGAAGAGTTCCATCAGGCCACTGAGGAAGCTGCGGAGTGGATAAGAACACTGGACATCCATCTCATCCATCTGTTATAGTACTGATGTTACTCATAGATCAAGGTCGAAACCTGTATCTGTCTGTAAACATGTAAATAGTTCCATATTGCATTTTGTAACAACACGCTGGGTCTTCAAGCCATACGAAGTATATACAGCGTGTTACAAAAAGGTACGACCAAACTTTCAGGAAACATTCCTCACACACAAAGAAAGAAAATATGTTATGTGGACATGTGTCCGGGAACGCTTACTTTCCATGTTAGACCTCATCTTATTACTTCTCTTAAAATCACATTAGTCATTGAATGGAAACACGCAGCAACAGAACGTACCAGCGTGATTTCAAACACTTTGTTACAGGAAATGTTCAAAATGTCCTCCGTTAGCGAGGATACATGCATCCACCCTCCGTCGCATGGAATCGCTGACGCGCTGATGCAGCCCTGGAGAATGGCGTATTGTATTACAGCCGTCCACAATACGAGCACGAAGAGTCTCTATATGTGGTACCGGGGTTGCGTAGACAAGAGCTTTCAAATGCCCCCATAAATGAAAGTCAAGGGGGTTGAGGTCAGGAGTGTGTGGAGGCCATAGAATTGGTCCGCCTCTACCAATCCATCGGTCACCGAATCTGTTGTTGAGAAGCGTACGAACACTTCGACTGAAATTTGCAGGAGCTCCTTCCTGCATGAACCACATGTTGTGTCGTACTTGTAAAGGCACATGTTCCAGCAGCACAGGTAGAGTATCCCGTATGAAATAATGATAACGTGCTCCATTGAGCGTAGGTGGAAGAACATGGGGCCCAATCAAGACATCACTGCCCAAACGTTCAGAGAATATCTGTGTTGATGACGTGATTGCACAATTGCGTGCGGATTCTCGTCAGCCCACACATGTTGATTGTGAAAATTTACAATTTGATCACGTTGGAATGAAGCCTCATCCATAAAGAGAACACTTGCACTGAAATGAGGATTGACACATTGTTGGATGAACCATTCGCAGAAGTGTACCCGTGGAGGCCAATCAGCTGCTGATAGTGCCTGTACACGCTGTACATGGTACGGGAACAACTGGTTCTCTCGTAGCACTATCCATACAGTGACGTGTTCAACGTTACCTTGTACAGCAGCAACTTCTCTGACGCTGACATTAGGGTTATCGTCAACTGCACGAAGAATTGCCTCCTCCATTGAAGGTGTCCTCGTTGTTCTAGGTCTTCCCCAGTCGCGAGTCATAGGCTGGAATGTTCCGTGCTCCCTAAGACGCCGATCAATTGCTTCGAACGTCTTCCCGTCGGGACACCTTCGTTCTGGAAATCTGTCTCGATACAAACGTACCGCGCCACGGCTATTCCCCCTGCTAATCCATACATCAAATGGGCATCTGACAACTCCGCATTTGTAAACATTGCACTGACTGCAAAACCACGTTCGTGATGAACACTAACCTGTTGATGGTACCTACTGATGTGCTTGATGATAGTACTGTAGAGCAATGAGTCGCATGTCAACACAAGCACCGAAGACAATATTACCTTCCTTCAATTGGGCCAACTGGCGATCAATCGAAGAAGTACAGTACATATTGACGAAACTAAAATGAGCTCTAACATGGAAATTAAGCGTTTCCGGACACATGTCCACATAACATCTTTTCTTTATTTGTGTGTGAGGAATGTTTTCTGAAAGTTTGGCCGTACCTCTTCGTAACACCCTGTATAATAGAATGAAATTTTCACTCTACAGTGGAGTGTGCGCTGATATGAAACTTCCTGGCAGATTAAAACTGTGTGCCGGACCGAGACTCGAACTCGGGACCTTCGCCTTTCGCGGGCAAGTGCTCTACCAACTGAGTTACCCAAGCACGACTCACGCCCCGTCCTCACAGCTTCACTTCCGCCAGTACCTCGCCTCCTACCTTCCAAATTTTACAGAAGCTCTCCTGCGAACCTTGCAGAACTAGCACTCCTGACAGAAAGGATATTGCGGAGACATGGCTTAGCCACAGCCTGGGGGTTGTTTCTAGAGTGAAATTTTCACTCTATAGCGGAGTGTGCGCTGATATGAAACTTCATGGCAGATTAAAACTGTGTGCCGGACAGAGACTCGAACTCGGGACCTTTGCCTTTCGCGGGCAAGTGCTCTACCAACTGAGCTACCCAAGCACGACTCACGCCCCGTTCTCACAGCTTTACTTCCGCCAGTACCTCGCCTCCTACGTTCCAAACTTTCGCAGGAGAGCATCTGTAAAGTTTGGAAGGTAGGAGGCGAGGTACTGGCGGAAGTAAAGCTGTGAGAACGGGGCGTGAGTCGTGCTTGGGTAGCTCAGTTGGTAGAGCACTTGCCCGCGAAAGGCAAAGGTCCCGAGTTCGAGTCTCGGTCCGGCACACAATTTTAATCTGCCGGGAAGTTTCACCCTGTATAATATACCTAGCACATTACTGCTCGGATTTCAGAATGTTACGCGACAGAGGATATTGGTTATAGGTTCACTCACCAAATATTCAATGCCTTAAATAATGTAACATTGACAGTTAGTGTTTTTTGTGAGCTTTCCAACGCCTTTGAATATGTAGAACACTTTCATCTCTTGGGAAACTTAACTAATGGCTTTACACACTATTGGTTGGATTCATAGGTAACTAACAGATCGCAAACAGTTGTACTGAATGTTTCAAGTATTCTTAGACGTAGATAAAATTATAATGACCTGGGCAGCCGTGTGGGAAGAAGAGGGGGTGGGGATAGATGAGATTCCAACAGGTTCAATTATCGTTCCACTGATATTTGCTGTGTATGTGAATTACCTTCCAGTTAACATTCGTCAAGCAAAAATGTGCTTTTTTCAAACGACAGTAGTGTTACGGTAAACATCAGTATCAAGAAAGCAACAAAAAATCAATAATGTCTTTCATGAATTATTAAGTGGTTCTGTCAGAAATGAACTCTCCCTAAATCTTGAGAAAACACTCTGTTCAGTTCTGTAGTGTCATACCAAGAAGAGATATAACACAAGAACAGGAGTCAGTAGAAAAGGCAGAATAATCCAAAATATTGAGTGTACATATTTTAGAGAACTTTAAATGAAAGAAACAAATAACTCAGCTAAAATTGTTATTTTCATCCACTTTTGATCTTTGTACGATTACTAGCCAAGGAAATAAATGTATCCACCGCCTGACATATTTTCCGCATCTCCATGCAATAACTTCATATGAAGTAGTTTTCTGGGGTAACTCATCAAACTGAAAGGAAGTGCTTAACTATAGCAATTACAACAAATAAATTCGCTAACGAAGTACGTCGTAAATATTACATTGCAGTTTCATAAGAACAGAGACGTTCAGACCTGCAACACTAGAGGTACAAGTCACCTTTGTATACCCATTAATAAATTTGTCAGTTGTTCAGAAAAGAGTTCAATGCGCATGAAAAGAAAAGTGCTCATTTGCTCAATAACACAAAATATCTGAGAGGAAGCAAAGATAGTTTTAAATATAACGTAAAATCACATCACCTGGTCAATTACGCCCTTTCAACGGACTGAATTGTATTTAACAACTGGTAGCAGGTAAAAAATGCTGGTTTTAAAGTGTATTTAGAAGAGTTGATACAAAAATTGATATATTAATTAGCGTTAACTCTAAACATATATAAATATCTTGTAAGCTGTCTCGATCCACATCCTTTCATTTAAAAGGAACGTTCAAATAATATCTGGAACGTGCAACTCACTAACTAGCTGGATGAACAAAGGTGTATCCAGAGAGTGGGTCAGCTTATCTAGATGAGAAAAACGCTAATGAGGTGCGGCAGGTGCCTTAGATGTTGCTCGCGACAGCTATTTAATCTCTCTGGCGATCAGTTTATTGCCACGATGAAATGTACACTTTCATAAATATCTGTAGAATGCCCGCAACCAAGACATGTAGACCAAAATGACCGCTCTCTGCAACGCATACGTTCCCATCGTGACGATGATCTGTGGTCGCAGAGGCGTTCTCAGAGCTTAATATTTGAGGGGCTTGACGATGTAAATCAGCCGAAAACTTAGAAGCTACCGGTCTGCCAAAACCATAAGCACCCAAGACGCTCTGAGTTCACCGGAATGCCTTTACGGTGCCCAGAAGAACAACTTCATTTATGACTAGGACTGTAGTTAGGTACTAAATGAGAAATTGGGAAATTTATACTGACATGCAAATTTTGTTTCGGTGCGGACATTGAGCACACAGATACCATTATAACTTGGGCCGTGTATTCCTAATCAGATGCAGTGAGTAGGGAATAATACATTCTTTCTAAATAATCTTAAAAGACATCATGGTCGTCTTAGATTTGTCAAGTTCTTTATGTCTTTGCTATTTCGGCATCTAACCATTTACTTAGTGCCCTCCAAATTTCAGTTATATTATAGAACAAGACGCAGTGCACATTACGTGCTTCAGCAGAAGTCAAAGAGTAAGAGTGTTGGATACATATCATCAAAAGTATCCGGACACCTACCTGAAAACGACTTACAAGTGCGTGATGCCCTCCATTGGTAATCCTGGAATTCTATACGGTGTTGACTCACTCTTAGCCTTGATGACAGCTTCCACTCTCACAGGCAACAGGTGCTGGAAGGTTTCTTGGGGAACGGCAGCCCATTCTGCACGGAGTGCTGAACTGAGGAGAGGTACCGATGTCGGTCAGTGAGGCCTGGTACGAAGTTGGCCTTCCAAAACATCCCAAAAGTGTTATATAGGATTCAGGTCAGGACTCTATGCACGCCAGTCCATTACAGTAATGTTATTGTCGTGTAACCACTCCGCCACAGGCCGTACGTTATCAACAGGAGCTCGATCGTGTTGAGATATGCAAATATCACCCTCGAATTGCTCTTCGACAGTGGGAAGGAAGAAGGTGCTTAAAACATCAATGCAGACCTGTGCTGTGATAGTGCAACGCAAAACAACAATGGGTGCAAGCCCCCTCCATGAAAGACACGACCACACCATAACATCACCGCCTCCGAATTTTACTGTTGGCACAACACACGCTGGCAGATGACGTTCACGGGGCACTCGCCATACCCACACCATGCCATCGGATCGTCAGATTACGTACCGTGATTCGTCACTCCATACAACGTTTTTTCCACTGTCAAATCGTTCAACGTTTACCCTCTTTACACCAAGCGACGCGTTGTTTGGCATTTATCAAGAAATCCAGGTTTTCTCACCTCCCGCCTGACTGTTATAGTACTAGCAGTGGATCCTGATGCAGTTTGGAATGCCTGTGTGATGGTCAGGACAGATGTCTGCCTGTAACACACTACGACCCTCTTCAACTGTCGGCGGTCTCTGTCAGTCAACAGACGTTTTTGTACTGCACCTGTCACTTCACGTTTCCAGTTCACATCGGAAACCGTGGGGCTAGGGATGTTTACGAGTGTAGAAATCTCGCGTATAGACGTATGACACAAGTGACACTCAATCACCTGACCACGTTAGAAGTCCGTGAGTTCCGAAGAGGGCCATATTCTGCTCTCTCACGAAGTTTAATGACTACTGAGGTCGCTGATATTGAGTACCTGACAGTAGGTGGCAGCACAATGCACATAATATGAAAAACCTATGTCTTTGGAGGTGTCCTGATACTTTTCATCACGTAGTGTATGTCATCAGCAGCGTGATAAAATAATTATAGCATTCAATGCTGATAATAGTGCCTTTTATAGACTTTTCTTGGACTCTGAATTCCAGATAAAACAAAATTGAACGTTCCTTGAACTTCCGTAGGTCATTATGTAATACCAACGCAAAACAGCTATATTTAGCATAAAGATAATGTCACATAGAGTGAAAATCTGTGAACGATGTTGGGAGTGCTCATAATTCTATTATAAAGAGAATATTAATGGGAAGCAATAATTTTCTTATGATGTATGACGGAACATACCGTAATAAAGAACCAAAACTATTGTTCGAATAGTCCATTTGTCTGAGAAGTCTCCTTAACACGGTCTCTTAGTTAGGGTAACGATAATACCCTCTGTAAGTAGTCGGGAATGTTAGATACTGGCTAATGAGGAGCCATGTTTCACAACAACTCCCTAACGGTCCTGAATCTTCTTGCCGCGTCTTTGGTGTTGGAGTTAGTTCAGCAAATTATGCTCTGTTACAGGCACCACAGAAAGAGCAGCTGCCTGCATTTCTCCTTTTGATCTGGGCACAGAGCTACCCAAGCTCTCCGTTTCTGTTAACAAGCGGGATCTCCGTGTACTGTAATTGCAATTCGCTCACCAGGGACTTTTAATTAAGAGAGCGATACACAACTCGTCAAAAGAGAGCGAAAAGATATATGTAATTGCATTTACTGTTAAT
The DNA here is from genome assembly GCF_023864345.2 of Schistocerca serialis cubense. Classification (NCBI taxonomy): domain Eukaryota; kingdom Metazoa; phylum Arthropoda; class Insecta; order Orthoptera; family Acrididae; genus Schistocerca; species Schistocerca serialis. The sequence continues at coordinate 194,740,092 of NC_064638.1, read as the reverse complement.
TTCTGTATCATAAAACGGATGACCATGTGTGTAGAAATTCTTCAGCTTGCAGATTACTCGTGAGGAGGAATCCATAAATCTTGGCATTAATGGATTTTAAAGCTGCCTGAATTTCATGTGAAACATTCGGTAGCTCACAAAAACAATAAAGAGGGAAGTGCTTCAGTATCGCTATGAGCTGTTTAATTTCGAAGAAGGGGCACCCAGGGAATACCAACGAAACTGAATGAAATTAAATTACAACGATTTCGCTGGAGAATAACGAAGACTTTTCCCTCTCATCGATGAAGAATTTTAACCAAGCGATAGAATGCTGCTACAAGAAACATTTTCTTATCCATAAAAAATGTGGAAAGGGTCCCTGTAGGTTTCGAACACAGCATCACAATCAGGAAACAAGTATTTTTTGTACCATGAGATGGGCCTGATCAGCCTGAATGGTTACATAATCCTTGTTAGTACTGCTACCTCGGGCAGTGACCCTGCTGCCCAGAGATTACCACGACATGGCTGCAAAATCATCACCAAACCACCGCTATATGTCACTATTGGCGAAAACATGTCTGTATCGTAGCCTTGGTACGGCTTACACCTGACACGAGCCCTGCCAGAAGTTGGAAAACGTGTGAATCAAGATTACTGCGACCAAATGTTCTTCCATTATTCCTTAGTCCAGGTTTTATGAATTGGGTAGAACATTTCCATGTTGTGAGCATTTGCATCATAATGTGCGGTTCTGAAATTCCAGCTCGCCATGTAGCACCCCGCTTATGGAGCTCCTTTTGTAATTTTTTTTTTTTTTTTACGTTTCGTCCCAGTCTTCTTCAAAGACCATCTGACACGATCAGTCAGCAAAAACTCTCTTCAGCGTTGCGCGGCTCCATTGATTACAGACGTATCCACATACGAGAATCGACAATCTGCCCACGTTCTCTTAGCTTCGACAGAGAGCACTCACAATTACACACGATACTGTTCTGACAACGGTTAATTTTTGCAAGGTATTAAGGGCACTGTACATCTGCCGTTCGTGGTCGAATACAACAGTCCCACGTGCTGGCTTGGTTAGCATCTACTTTACGTTCAATTGTATATTTCCGGTGATGTTTCCATATCTTCGTCCAACGCCTGTAACTACCGAAGTAATAGAGTTTTACACGTACAAAAGTTATCTGATAGTATGAAAGTGAGTCAACATGCACCTGTGTGTTGTGTGTGTGTGTGTGTGTGTGTGTGTGTGTTAGTAAGAGAGGAGAACCTGCCAGTAATTTCTCGGACATGTGCTACAGAATTATATGTAACTATACAGTGAATTGACTGAAACAATTTAGTTCGAAGTGTATGTGTTATTACTAGGGTACATTGGTACATAATGGAAGACAGACTTGAGAACTGTCAGAACACTTTCATAGAAATATAGACTAAGGAAAAGAGAGCTATCTAATGCTCAGATTACACAGCTACTCAGGGAAACACGAAGCTACGGATCATTGCTGATGGACAAACTTGTGGTTGGTACATAATTTTAATTTCAGCTAGAGAACAACTTTCATTATTACAAAATTGTAGAGTCAAAAAATGGCAATATCAAAATTAAATTCGGAACTTTGACCCCTTTTTTACTTTTACCGGTGCAACATACAAATTTATTTTTCACAGACTGAATTATATTTAGCACAATTAAGATTGTAATTAAATTATTAATTTGAATACTGAACCATAATCAGCGATGGCAGAAAATGTTAACTATAACTCGCAAGCAATCATTCTTTGCCTGATCACAAGATAAGATACTAATGACACAACCTTCAAGTCAAATTTAAACAGTCATAAATTACCAAAATTTAATAAAACTGAACCGGCTGTATAATAGTCCACAGTCCAAAAATTCTTACACACAAACACAAGGTGGCCAAAGAAGGAGAACCCGGGGTTGAAAACCTCACCAAACAGGAACGATAGCAAAGGTTACAGCGTTCACAACATACGCAAATAAGTAAAATTTACATTCAATGAGAATGATGGTTGTTGTCTAAACCACTAGTATAACGTTTAAATAACTTCCAGGAGCAGTAAGGTTGTAAAAGGGTGGTCTCTCAAAATTAACAAATGGAATCACTGGAAGTCGTTCTAAAATTGCAACTTTAAACAACAGCATTAAAGGCTATAGCGGCGCTTGGAAGAAAACACTGTGGAAGATAGAGAGCGCGAGCTTTAGTTGCCCAAAACTTGTGTACAGGATCCCAAACTGGCGGATGTATTATCCGACTGGGCCCAACGTAAGTAGCCCTGACAAGAATTCGTAAACAGCACCGACCCCGCAGCACAAGTAGTCTTAACAAAATTCCCTGCAGCACAAATAAATTTCAGTAAGTGCAAGCTCCAGTCACAGCCAAGATTATAATTAATAATATTTACGCTCCCAAGAGTTAATGCAAATTCCCACGGAGTGATCCTGGAAATCAACAGTCCACTAAGAAGTTGGCCAAAATTTACGACACCACTTATAGTAGGCATAAGGAAATTCCCGCATTAAATAATTATACAAAATCCAGCTGGAACTAGTGATTAAACTATCCCGAGCGAATTGTGTTGAATTCTACAGCTGCTGGACACGTACACAGTCCCGGCCAAGCTGAGACCGGACAGTGTGTACCGAAACATCTAAAATTTCCGAATAAAAACTTAAAATAACACACACTGTACATGCCCTGAAGCAGAATAAGCAGTACATTAGCCTCAATGAATAAGACACTGTGGAACCAAGTTCAAAGCGATCCTTTACTAATCTGTGGCAGATACCACATGTCACCGTAAGTATCACACATCTTCACCGGTTAACACCAGAATATGAATGAATCATACGTAACTTAATGCTTACAGTTATGCGATGAGAATATGTCCAGCATGAGAGGACGAACCCGCCACCATTTCGTACACAAAGGCCCCGACTAATCGTCACGGTACACCCGGCGAGCGGCCAAACGACAAAGTCGGCGAGGACGGCCAGGCCCAGGCACCGCGGATGGAGACGAAGGCTTCCCTTCAAAACAATGCTACCTGGTCGAACGCCGACCGGAGAGAGACCCCGGTCAGAGATACAAGATGTTGTGGACTGGCAAGACAGCCAATCCACTGTGACGGGTAGCCGAAAGGCACGCGTTGAAGCTCACGCAGGCTGGCGTGAGGTCTGGAACAGTTAAAGGAATTGAGTCTAGCAAAAAAGGTACATAGTTGCTGGAATACTTAACTTTAATCCGTAATTGGTGAACATCGGTCTGACGGTACATGCATCACAAGATAAATAGCAAAGGATAATGGCGCCTTACTAGGTCGTAGCAAATGACGTAGCTGAAGGCTATGCTAACTATCGTCTCGGCAAATGAGAGCGTAATTTGTCAGTGAACCATCGCTAGCAAAGTCGGCTGTACAACTGGGACGAGTGCTAGGAAGTGTCTCTAGACCTGTCGTGTGGCGGCGCTCGGTCTGCAATCACTGACAGAGGCGACACGCGGATCCGACGTATTTAAAGGCCGATTTAAAGGCTACCACCTACCAAGTGTGGTGTCTGGCGGTGACACCACACAAGACTAGACGAGTATCGATATCAGCGACGCAAGTGGAACATAAATAGCGCCTTTTGCATCTCCTCCTTTCTCTGGGACGTCGGCCGTTTACTATTGTGACGCAATGAAGCGTTGAAACTGGTAGCGACAAAATAAAATAAAACCATAAAAACGGCTGTAGGTGCTATTATTTTTTGTCTCGATAACTAGCGCCAGTCGCCACGGCTCAAAAAGTATTCGATAACATAAATGATTTATAACTGGAGCAAGAGAGGGAGACATGAAAACCTTTATATTGTGCAAGGTGTCTTGTAAAAACACCGTAGGAGAATTTTCTAATGACATGAACTGTGCTTGCGAGAATTTCCGGCCTGCCGGGGTGGCTGAGCGGTTCTAGGCGCTACAGTCTACGCTACGGTCGCAGGTTCGAATGCTGCCTCGGGTATGGATGTGTGTAATGTCCTTATGTTAGTTAGGTTTAAGTAGGTCTAAGTTCTAGGGGACTGATGACCTCAGAAGTTAAGTCCCATAGTGCTCAGAGCCATTTGAACCATTTCTTTTCTTCTTTTTTTGAGAATTTCCTATTTGTATTCCATATGGAGATGTAGTCCCATTCCTCTTTTCTTCTTGACAGAGCGTAATACAACGATGCGGGAGACGCTAGATCGATAAACGACTTCAAATTTGAAGGAACGCAGGATCTTTAAGAGTGGTGAAGTTTTACAGACGCCCGAAACATAGCGCAAACTTCAGAGCGACATGCTTTTAATACTTCCCACAAAGAAACTCCACCTCGAGATCTGTTCGAAAATCGAAAGAGATTCAGGTGTCATGTAAAGTACACCAGACGCGAGACAAAATCAATACCGACAATGCGCGATAGCTATGGTGATGCTACTGGTGACAGTGTCACTAAAGCAGGGTTACTAACTTCGGTTTTTCGAAATTCCATCGTTCAAAGAAGACCAAATAAATATTCCAGAATTCTAACCAAGAACAACTGCCAACACGAGTAACTTTGGTAGAAGTAGATATCGTCGGCGTAGCAAAGCAGCGCAGATAACCTAATAAAGGCAATGCCTCGGGTACTGACCGTGTACCATCAGGTTCTTCTAGAGTATGCTGATACAGTAACACAAAATTTAGCAATCATACGCAACCGATCGCTCGTTCGTAAAGACTGGATAGTTGCACAAGTCATACGAGCATCCAAGAAAAAAATAGTAATCCGCTGAATTACAGACCCATATCGCTAACGTCGATTTGCAGTAGGACATAGGAACGTATACTGTGTTCAAACATTATGGATCATCTCTAAGAAAACCATTTACTGACAAACAGCCAACACGAATTCAGAAACATACACTACTAGCTCCTTATTCTCACGAAGTAATGTGTGTTACTGACAGGGGATGTGAAATTGATAAAATATTTTCAGATTTCCAAAAGACTGTTGACATCGTACCTCACAAGCGACTTCTAATCAGACTGGGTGCTTATGGATTATTGTCTCAGTCGTGTGACTGAATTCGTAATTTCCTGTCAGAAAGGTCACAGTTAGTAGTAACTGACGTAACGTCTTTCAAGTAAATCAGAAGTAAAACCTGGCGTTCTCCAATGAAGTGTAATAGTCTCTCTGCTGTTCTTGATCTACATTTACGATTTAGGAGACAATCCGTGTAGCATTCTTAGATTGTTTGCAGACGATGCTGTCATGCACCGACTTATAAGGTCATCTCATGATCTAAACAAATTGCAAAACGATTTAGACAATATATCCATATCGTGCGAAGAGTGGCAATTGCCTCTGAATAATGGAAACTGTCAAATCATGAGTATCGAAAGGAATCCGCTAAATTTTGGTTACACACAGTTCTAATGGTTGAAAATTCTACTACATAATTAGAGATTACAATTACAAGTAAATTTTAGAACGATCACATAGATATACTGCGGTTAAAGCAAACCGAAGACTACGATTTGTTGTCAGAACACCGTGAAAATGCGACAACTCTGCTAAAAGACTGCCTACACCACCCATGGTACGTGCTCTTCTGGAGTACAGCTGAGCGGTGTGTGATTCACATAAGATAGGACCAACGGAGGGTATCAGAAACTTCAGAAAAGGGCAGCACGTTTTGTATTGCCGCAAAATAGGGGACAGAGCGCCACGGAAATGATGCGTGAATTGGGGTGGCAACGATAAAAGCAAGGGCGCTTTTAGTTGCATCAGGATTCAATCATGAAATTTCTGTCACCAACTTTCTCTTCAGATTGTGAAACTACTTTGTTGGCACCCAGTTACGTAGGGATGAATGATCATTATAATAAATAAAGAGAAATCAGCGCTCAAACAGAACGACTGCTGAACGGTGTGGAATTCACATAAGATAGGACCAACGGAGGGTATCAGAAACTCGTTTTTCGAGACTAAAATGGTAGAGAAATAAGTTGAACGCGGTTAGATGAACCTTCCCTCAGGCACTTAATTGCTAATTGCAGAGGAATCATGTAGATGTAGATTTCCAATTTATTTATCTGTCAAAGTGAAGCTGTTTCCCATGTCTAGTAGTATCTCTGGGCAAGGAAGCATGTGGTCTATTTGTTCATTCTTCTAAGGGCACAAACGAAAGATATATGTTTTAAGATTTCTTTTATTATTAATTCTGATAGGTCCGTGCACGGATAAATGCTAGGGAGTGAGTCACACTCATTAAAATAATTAAGTAATTTCTAAAGTAACTAATTTTTGTAAATTCATTTTCCTTATTTGGCGCGCTTGACAACGGCTTTGTGTTTAAGGTCCATTTTGATTCATTTACTCTACCGTGAATATCTCTTTAAATGAAAACTTCTTTTATCGAACTTCGAAAACATTTACTCACCGAAGAAGTGCTTCGTACTGGACGATTTATGTGCATTCGGTGAACACGGAATCATTCGCCATTTCTAGACGCAATATAGCTGAGGAAGACTTTTAGCGCCGGCCGCTGTGGCCGAGCGGTTCTAGGCGCTTCAGTCTGGAACCGCGTGACTGCTACGGTCGCAGGATCGAATCCTGCCTCGGACATGGAAGTGTGTGATGTCCTTAGGTTAGTTAGGTTTAAGTAGTTCTAAGTTCTAGGGGACTAATGACCTCAGATGTTAAGTCCCACAGTGCTCAGAGCCATGACTTTTAGCATAAAATGAAAGAAAAATTACGTAATATCACTACATTAAATTATTGCAAATAAACCATACATTTACAATTAGACTTACTTTAAGAATAACACAAATGATAATGGCGGTGTGCCATAATAACTTGTCGTAATCACGTAAGTATCCGTCTTGGCTCGTTTTCAAAACAAAAAAGTGCCGCCCCATTCGTCGAAATAAGTAAGGGTCGTAGTTCTATATTTGTTTCTGCGGTTGTATCCTACAGTCGATACTACCATTCATAGTACTCAATTTTTAACTAACACTTTATTTATTTATTACGTTCCAAATATTTTGTATGTTAAGTCCGTTCTTCCCGCAGATGTGCCCTTAAAATGTGTTAGAGCAGATCTGGACGCTGGTATTTCATGACAAAATTAATGATAAACATAACAACAAATGAACAATATCATCGATATGGAATCTAATTATGTCACATTTCGACATTAATTCAGAGGACATATTAATACTCCCATCAGTCAAGAAGCACACTGATCGCTATGGAGCGCTGTTGATGGTGTGAAGACGTATTAGGCTGTCTTGAGACCCTCCACCGTCGACGTGAGTCATGGTAGTGATGAGCTTCGCGTCTGGCAGTCGCTTGTAAGACATCAGCGCAGAAAGATGGGTCACACAAAGGCTGAAACGGAGCATCTCTTTGGAAGTGACCATACTCACCTGGTGAATGAAATTGCCCGAATTCTTGTTGTGTCAACCCAGACTTTTCAACGTGTCTACGATGAATGGTATACCACTCGCTTGCCTATTATGTGGAATGAGAACAGTTGCTGTAAACAGATCCTAACCCATAGACAGTGGAGAAGAATGTCACGACTACTTAATCACTGTCATTTTGAATCTCTGATACTGCTACTGCAGATAACTGCTACTGTAGTGAATATAGATCAATCTAAACACGTATGTGGGTGAATGTCGAACAGGTTACGACATGAAGTGGCGTGAAAATGGCAAATAACCATTGGTCACAGTGGTCCATGCAGCTGCCGAACTATCATTGTCATACAGACGTAATGTTCTCCTCAGGAGATATACATGGTGTTTGTCTTCGACGCTTCCTTTGACCACCAGCATGCAGCACGTCCCACTTCTCTGTTATCTCCTGGAGTTTGCTTTCGGATATTGCTCCGGCAGCTTAATTTCATGCTACCCGCCACTTTCCCCACGTTTGTGAACCATTAACATTATTGGGACAGGGGTAAATCTGGCACAGAGTACTGTTATCCAAGATGGCGACGATGTCGTCATCGAAGGTGGCGGCCGTGACGTTATCTGATGACGTAATCCAAGGTGGCAGAATTTTGTGGGAAGTTTGAATTTCGGCAGGACGATAGGTCAATTAGGTTACCTCCACTAATGTAACCCCGTCCCCCAGAAATTGGTGGGCAGTTCAAATTCCGTTATTACAATGTAACATGTGGTGTCACCGCCAGACACCACACTTGCTAGGTGGTAGCCTTTAAATCGGCCGCGGTCCGTTAGTATACGTCGGACCCGCGTGTCGCCACTGTCAGTGATTGCAGACCGAGCGCCGCCACACGGCAGGTCTAGAGAGACTGACTAGCACTCGCCCCAGTTGTACAGCCGACGTTAATAGCAATGGTTCACTGACAAATACGCTCTCATTTGCCGAGACGATAGTTAGCATAGCCTTCAGCTACGTCATTTGCTACGACCTTGCAAGGCGCCATTATCATTTGCTATTTATCTAGTGATGCATGTACCGTCTGACCTGTGTTTACCAATTGTGGATTAAAGTTAAGTATTACACCAACTACGTACTTTATTTGCTACTATTAATCCCCTTAACTGTTCCAGACCTCGCGCCAGCCTGCGTGAGCTTAAGCGCGTGCCTTTCGGCTTCCTCTCATAGTGACTTGGCTGTCTTGCCAAGTCACAACACAACACACCTCTACAAACCTAAGAAAATGGCAGGAAGATGGGTCACTTGGGCTATTTCTACTAACCTAAGAAAATGGTGCGAAAGAAAGGGCAGTTGGGCTACTGCCACTACCCTAAGTCATCTGACTGCCACCTCTTCCTAGGGATTGGCAGGAAAAGGACTCAGCTGCCACTGGGCTGCTGGAGAGAGGAAGGAGTGTACTTTATTTAGTTTGGAGATATTTACTTAGGGTTGGTATTTGTAAGATAGTATATTTATCACAATGATACAAAAGACACGCTGTGACATACTTGGCGTCATGCCACACAGCCTACAGACCTGTAAACCCACTTGTAAATAACGCAATACATTTATGTCCTGAGAGCCAAACAACTCATAAATTGTCAAAACAATAATCCTCTGCAAACATACGTGCTAATCGCCAACTATTGAAATACTGCACCAGTCATTATTTAAAAAATTTGAGGCACTACTGCCATCTAGTGGGGTCGCCCCGAGGTTGAGGGCCCAACTAACTTAGTACATAGTACCACTACCAGACGGTGCTGTCGTCCATTCTGTGACATAATCCTGGATTGTGGCGATCACATTGGCTGATGACGCAAGCAGCATTACCCAAGATGGCGGATTTTGGCGGGAAACAGTGTGTTCACGATGAGGTCTGGACCTAGTACACAGTACTGCCACCATAGAGTGCTGTCATCCGTTCTGTGATGTAACCCAGGTCAGTGGGGGAAAATGACGGGAAAAGGTATGGTCGCCACAAGGTCTGGAACTATTTCCAAGTACTGTCAACAGAGGGTGCTGTCATCTGTTCCTTGACATAACTCAAGATGGCTGTCTGGAGGGGAAAATGACTCGGCCTATGCTGGGCTGCTGGAGACAGCAAGGAGTGTATTTATTTTGGAACAATTTATTTATGGATCGATTTTGAAAATAGTATATTTATCACACTGATACAAAACTCATGCTTTGACATGCCTGGGGTCATGCAACCCAGCCCACAGCCCTGTAAGCTACTCTACACATGTGCAAACAACTCCTAAAATACCAAAATAATTTCAGTATAGACATGGGAACTCCTCCTAAATGAGGCAGTACACTGATGTACATACACAAAATCAACTCGTAAACTGTCGAAATAATGCATAGCACAGCCTACAAACCTACTTGCAGAATAATGCAACAGACTGCAAACAACACGCACATGCACAGCCCACCACACTCCTCTCCACTGAATTGCACAGGAGTCGGGATGCTCTGACAGCCCGTCTAAGTGATGTGGCAGTCAGCTGCCAAGCCATGCACAGGTGCTCATTTAGGTAACTGAAGCATGAGAAGCGGCTTCCCTTTATACTTGACGCCTGAGAAATTCCCCTCAAAATACATGTTAACCTAGGCACTGTTGCTGACACGACTTGACAGGAGTGAAGACCTATGTGTAGAGCGCATCAACACTGGATGCAAGCCACTGTGAGCCATCACTTTCATTCCACTGCTGACAGCATGTGTAAGTTCCTTGAGTGTTATACTGACATCACTTGTCTAATTATACAAACGCCAAGTCATCCTCTGGACCGCGTGTGTGTGTGTTTACTGTTGCTGGTATGATGACCCATAGCTGCCACGCGAGTTGAGTGGGAGCTCCATTCGCCTTTGTTTTCTGCAGATGAGACTTTCAGCAATTAAATTATTTTACATAGATCGCTAAATTGCACTGACAGTTAAACCATCAATAGTTGTCTACAGATCATAAAATTCATACATGTATAACAAGAATATACAAAGCCAGGAACATATTTACCAGTGTACCTACAATTAAATATTACGATTGCTGCTTCAGTCCAACACTGATAGATGTACATATAATGTATCCTCTTGACGGCTGTGGTTCTGGAAGATATCTCAGTATCTATACCGCACATAATTTTCCATGAAAGAAAACTATGTCATATCCTCATGGTTATTGATGCACTGAGTCTATACATTCCTCACAGTAGGACACACATCTTCTCTGGTCATTCCACAATGTAAGCCATAGTAACTTTACAATGCAATATACTCACATTTTACACAAACAGTGCAGTTACCTTTTGTATCTGTACATCATCTGAAAAAATTATGGTATGCCTACACTCACACAGGCTATATGTCTATATATTTTCAGCCCTAGGAAATTATCTGACAAAATCTTATAATCAGCGCTTCTGGAATGTGCTGCATTATACCAAGATTCTCTCAAACATGTGTTACGAAGGGATGCCGCCTGCTCATGCTTGAGGGACCCGAATAGGCAGGTGTCCATGGCTTGGTAGCTAACTGCTGTGTCATTTCGAGGGTCTGTCGGTGCATCACAACTTCTGGGACCATGTGTGCTAGTCTTCTGCGAGGTCCAGTGGAGAGGGGCTGGTGGGCAGTTCATGTGCACGTTGTTTGCGTGTTGCATTATTTTGCGAGCAGGTCTCTAGGCTGTGCTATGCATTATTTGGACAGTTTACGAGTAGATTTCGTGTTGGTACTTGAGTGTACTGCATTATTTATGAGGAGTTCGCATGTCTATACTGAAATTATTTCGGTAAATTAGGTGTCGTTCCCGTGTCTGCAGAGAGTTATTTAGGAGTAGCTTACAGGGCTGTGGGCTGAATCGCATGGCCCCAAGCATGTTAAAGCATGTGTTTTGTATGTGTGATAAATATACTATCTTTCTAAATCTCTCCCTAAATAAATTGTTCCAAAATAAGTAGATTACACTTCTTCATCTCTCCAACAGCCCACCACCGGCTGAGTCATTTTCCCCTCCAGACAGGCATCTTGGGTTATGTCACAGAACAGACCACAGCACCCTCCGGTAACAGTACTGTGTACTAGGTCCAGACCTCATGGCGACCACACGGTTTCCTGCTATTTTCCCTCACCGTATTGGGTTATGTCATGGAATGGACGACAGCACTCTCTGGAGGTAGTACTGCGTACTAGGTCCAGACCTCATGATTAACACACTGTTTCTCGCCAAAATTGACCATCTTTGATAATGGTACTTGCATCATCAGCTGAATTTTTCTCCGCCCTCATGGATTACATCACTGAATGGATGAAAGCGTCTCTGTTGGTTGTACTGTGTATTAGGTCAGTAGAACTCTGGACCTCGTGGTTAACATGCTGGATACCGGTAGTGCGTCAAATTGGTTAAATACAGACTGGTGTATGAATTCGACAGTTGACTAATAGTATGCATGTTTGCAGGGTCTTTTAGATGGATTATTATTTTGATAATTTACGATTTGTTTGGTTCTCGGGACATAAATTTATTGCATTATTTATGAGTAGTTTGCAGGTATGTAGGATGTGTGGCAGGACGCCAAGCATGTCACAGCGTGCATTCTGTATCACTATACTATCTTACAAAATTCATCACAAAATAAATTGCTCCAAATTGAGAAAGTATACTCATTCCTCTCTCCAGCAGCCCAGCACAGGCTCAGTCCTTTTCCCACCAATCCATAGGATGAGGTGGCAGTCGGATTACTTATGTTAGTGGAGGTAGCCCGACTGACCTTTCTTTTCTGCTATTTTCTTAGGTTAGTAGAGATAGCACAAGTGATCTGTCTTCTGACCATTTTCCTCTCTTAGTAAAGGTGTGTTGCATTGTCCTGAAGGAATTTTAACTTCCTGCAATTTTCTGGGGGAGGGTTTTGGTAGCCCAGTTGACGTATCTTCCTGCGAATATTCAAACTTCACACTAAAATTAGCCATCTTGGATGACGTCATTGCCGTCATCCTGGATAACGGTACTTTGCGCCAGAATCACTCTTGTCTCAATACTCTTAACCACCTTGGCTGCGTCCTGCGGCCCGTGTTCGCTTTGGCTTTAATTCGCTTCGTAAAGGACACTACTTCTGTCGCCATATGTCTCTCAGCTTTCGCACAGAACGTTTGATAGTACCTTTGCTTAAGCTGATGTCTGTTGGACTGAGTGTGGTGTCAAGTGTGGATTCGTCACTGACACGGACGATTTTCGGTATCAGCTACCGCAACATTGCTCAGTATTTACGGCAGAGATCTTCTGCCTGTATCAGGACACACAGTACTTCCGGTGATACAGGCTTTCCAATTGTGTCATCTACTCTGACCCTCTCAGTGCCCTTCAGAGCTTCTGTGTGCTCTACACCATCTGTTCCTTAGGGCAACAGGTGCAAGAAAGCTGTCACTTGCTCTTTCTTGATGCAGCCACTGCGATGTTTATGTGAGTCCCTGCTCACGTATTTCTGAAGGGAAACGAGACCTCTGACGCTGCTGCCAAGGCTGCAGTCCTCATACCTCAGCCCACTAGCTGTTAGATTCCCTCTGGTGATCTCTGTGTTGCCATCTGTCAGCAGGGTGAGTCTCTTCGTCATCACCACTGGTCTTCCCTTCATGGCAACAAGTTGCAGGGAACTGAACCTCTCCCAGCTGCTTGGCCAAACTTCTCGCCGGCAGGGAGATCATTGTAGCTAGGTTGCGTACTGGGCATTGCCTTTTGGCCATCTTCACTGATCCCCCAACATTTTGTGCCTATTGTTATCCACCTTGGACAGTTCACTATTTCCCGACAGAATGCCCTTTTTTCAGCTACTTGCGTTCTAATTTCTGGTAGTGTCTTAGTTATCGGCCGTTTTAGGAAACGACGAGTGGGTTGTCGACTGTGTTTTACTTTTTATCTGTTGTAGCAATATGGTGAAGGACATTAAATCTTCAGTTCAGGACCTCCTGTCTTTCCTTCTGTCGACTGGGCTTGACGTGTAGTCGCTTTTAACACCTTTTTCGTCTCTTTGTACGGTTCTGACATGGGCGCGAATGACTTTGCTTATTTTTGGGCCCTAAAACAAAACAACACAGAACACAGAGTTGCATGTCACTCTGCAACACATTAAGTAGATACTACTCAACGTTTTCATAGGTCCGCCTACTGGCCCATTTAAGCCATTTACTGCAAGCCATCCGCCGTGTCATCCTCTGCCAATGACGGCATTCCGATGACCGGTTGACTTAAAAAGGAGAAAGGAAATAGACGGCATGGGATCGGCACGCATCTCTCCCGGTGACTGCGGCCGTCGCAGACCTTGGAGCCGCTACTTATCGCACAAATAGGTATTCAGCTGGTACAAATAGGCTGTTGCTCTCATAAAATCTCAGGCAGTATCGGGAATCGGAGCTGCCAGTCAGACACGCTACGAAGGTGCACACAGTACGTGACTGGAGGGGTGTACCATGTGATGATGAGTCGCGATTTTCACCTTTTCAAATAATACTAGGTTTCTATAAGCGACCCAGTGAATTGTTTAGCTCACAGGGTGAAGACAGTATAGTTTAGGCCGGAGTTCTTTGTTGTACCGTGACATGCGCCCAGTGTAGTCAGCGTTTCTTACTAATCAGTCTCCTGGCCCGCTCGCTTCATGGGGTTCTCTTTAATGCCACCTCTCTTGATGGAGTATCAAATTGTCTTCCATTCTTTGTCGTTTGATTTTGTCGTGTTCTGTTGTCGTCTAAACCTCTTTTGGAATTCTAGATCTTAGCACACCTCCGTGCAAAAGGTGATACCGCGAGTATAATGCAATGGTATTGGAATAACTTGTTGTATCATAGCTCTGCGTGCGAAACCTTGTGACACGTTGTCTCGACGCTTCAATTACATTTGTTCCAGTTATTGTACACACAGTTGTTAAATTTATAGGGCAGGTTCACAATACACGCACGCACGGTTACGTCAAGTGGATTTCAGACAGTCAGCTACCAATGTTATTGGAAGTTATACCATTCCATCTCCGTGAACTTCTGTGGTTCCAGCTTGATAGAGGTCCCTGCACACTTAGCACCTGTGATAAGCAAAGACTTATGTTGGAGGTATTCGAGCGGTAGCGAGGAAGAGGAGGCCCTATTCTGTGAGCAGCCCACTCCCGCTCTTTTTTTATTGCTTTCTATTGTGCACTTGGTGTGGGCAGTCCAAGGACTCGATGACTCGTATGGTGTCAGCGACTTCGCAGTAAATATCAGGAGGGCTCATTCTGCGACCGAGGCAATACCAGTTGAAGCATTTTGGAGCGTTGTGTATGACTTCGTACACGATGTTAAGGAAAGTGATACACAGAGTGGTGCAGCAACTGTTGTGGTACGAAAGCTTGTCAGCAACAGAAATAATCAGCGAACAAGTTAGCACAATACTTATCTTGTGTTTCTCCAAGCATATAAAGACTCACTACAAATAATGCACCAAGACATAAGTTCAGCCCTAAGTGTCACCAGGGATGAGGCTCTATGAAATAAAACACGGAGGGTGGTGTGGTAGCAGCCGTTAGCCTCGTCTGCGTAGCGTCACGTAATGAAGACACTCCCAAAGCGAGTGGGCCGTGTGACGGCTGCCGGCTGGTATATAATACGGCGGCTGAGGATCGCGCGTATTATTTTTTATTTCGCAAATAGCTAAATAGTACAGAATTACTAAGTTAGCATACAAACAAACTCTTAAAGTAAAATAAACGTGCAGTTTCACAAACACTAGACAGACGGCGGCAGTGATGACAATGACACTGGAGACAAATAGCAAACAGCACTATACAGGAACATTATGACAAGCGTGCACATGCTCTTATAGTAAAAGGCCAAACACGAAAGGGCAAACACCGTACATCATACAATAAGTACCACAACAACAGAAGAACAAAACTGCAAATAACATATAATAATGTGAGAAGTGCAGCTTACAGATAGAGGTACTTAAAATAAAAGAAACATCCAAAATGATAAACGCAATAAAACCTACGGTATGCATAATAGTGCCATCATATGCACAAGGGAGCAATAATGAAAATGTAATGTACAAATAGAGGTCTGTACGCAAATTACAAGAGAAAATTATCCACCCGATTACCAACCGGGCAAGTGCCATGTGAAAATGAAGACCTCGGTAGCTCATAAATTAAATTTGCATGCCGACAGCTTTCAAATAGTCTATGAGAAAGGTATATTTATCAAAAAAGTGTGCCGACCGCTGTGGACGAGCGGTTCTAGGCCTTTCAGCTCGGAACCGCACAGCTGCCACGGTCGCAGGTTCGCATCCTGCCTCAGGTATGGGTGTGTCTGATGTCCTTAGATTAGTTAGGTTTAAGTAGTTCTAAGTCTAAGGGGCTGATGACCTCACATGTTAAGTCCCATAGTGCTTAGAACCATTTGAAACAAAACAGTGTCGTGAAACTGAAACACTGGAGGGGAGGGGTAACCTCTCGCAAGCAGTTTCTTATACAAGTCTGACAGAGCAGTCGTGCACTTGTAACATGCCAACACTGGAGGGGAGGGGTAACCTCTCGCAAGCAGTTTCTTATACAAGTCTGACAGAGCAGTCGTGCACTTGTAACATGCCAGTATGATGTGGTTAAGATCCGCTACTGCCGTTGTGACCCTATCGCAGCGTCCAGACGTGATTGTCTTCAACTAATATGTATGTGCGGGTTAACTCCCGTATCTCAGCTTCATGTGAATGATAGAAGTCATATAACGTCTGCGAAGGCGCACCGAGGCAAACCACTGTCGACAACAGATGTTCGGCTGCATGGGCCCTAAGTGGCCGCCCTTTGAGTGATGAGAGACTTACCATCCAAACTCCCAAGCGTGGTAAGCAGTCTTCCGTATCGTCCATGTGAGATCCGTATAAGGGATCGGTGTTGTAATGCTCCCCTTGACAAGTCGGTCAACAGTTTGATTATGAAGAATACATTGATTTCCTTTAATGCTCAGTAATTGAATGGCAATGCCCACGGTCTGCGCACTTTCATGGCCTCCAAGTCGTCCAGAACATACCTGTTGGTATGTGTATCAAACGCGAAATGTTGCGATTTCTGCAGCACACTTTGAGAGTCCGTAAGGCGTAACTAGCGTAATGACGAGAACTATGAACTGTTAACGAATAGCGTCGAAATGTATTCAGTGACAAATAGAGATTCTTTACTAGCACATACGACCATCGTCGGTAATTATTGCGGAGACGTGGGCAGATGTCTCATTCGTCCAATGTTTTGACAGACACTGTAGTGTTAGAGAGTATGCAAAATACTGTGGCCGATAGATGCACAGTCGGCTGGGTACCTTTGGGGAGAGCGGTGGTGGTGGTGGAGGATGTGGACAGGTGCTGTAGGTGATAGGCTGAGTACTGTAGGGAAAATACCAAGCACTCTACAGGAAGTGCCGTCCTGAACTGAAGACTACGCTCAAATTTTTTTACATATTACGTGGAGCACCTACACGCCTAAACTAGCGTGGTGACAGATGAAAAATACCTATTGTCACCACTGCTTTGGTTAACATTTAAAAAGACTTCCACTGAAAATGCAACAAAAACAGCGATTTAATTTCTCCTGGTTTATTAACCATTTCTAAGTTAAAAAAGGAAAGTCATGCGTGAAGAATTTTGAGTAAAACCTACATTTGTAGTTAGTGGATAAAGAAGTTCTCACTGACACCAGAAAACTGCATGTTTTAATAGTGGAATCTCTCTGTCGGCAGTTTTTAAAAGATTCCGAAAACAGTTGTCTTTGTCATAACCCGGTTCGAAGTGTGATTTGTAGCACAGTTTCCTTAACATAAAACATTACGCACGGTTCTTTTTTCACAGAGAAACAGAAGGAAAAAAGCGAATGCACAGTATGTCCGCAGATTCTCGCCAGCATTTCAAACATTGTTAACTGTTGGTGATAGAGAATTTTAGTTTACTCTAAAACGAAAGTACCTGACAGATTAAATCAGTTTGTCGGACTGAGACTCGAATTCGGTACCTTTGTCTTTTGCGGGCACGAGCTGTACCAAATGAGCTCCCGAACCCGTCCTCACATCTTCAATTCGGCCAGTACCTTGTCTCCTTCCTTCCAAACTTAAAACTTACTCTAAAACGTTTAGCGGCTCCTAAAGTAGTTTTTCTTGGCCCACTGGTCTAGGTTTGACTTGACGTCCACTAAAATGGCGACATACCAGGATAACGTGCAATGTGTCATCTGGTGTGCAGAACCCAAATCTGTAACAACAGTAGTGAGGTATAATCGACTCCTGTATAGGGTGGAACTACCTGAAAGAAACAAGCATAATCACGTAGTCCAAAAACTGTAAAGAGATGGTCAATCTTCACAGTCGCTGTTACCGTAGATCAACGAGCTGCAGCGGCCATCTTCTTTCAAGACAGTGCACCCCCACTTTGACGTCTCCACGTGCGGGATGTGCTGAATGAGGGATGTTCTAAATGACACAATTCTTGAGATATGGGTGGGTCTGAGGGTCCCACCGCATCGATCCCGTGCTCTCCTGCTGTCACGCCGCTAGATTTTCCTGTGGGATTACGCCAAAGATCGCTTTTACACAACATCTGTCTGTAACATTGCTACCCTTCATGCACGAAACAATGACTGGAGCGTAACTGCTCATGCTGCACTGCTGATCCGTATATGGGCCTAATTCTCTGCTGGCGACACACTGAAATAATGGCAAAGCAGAAGTAGGGCTTTGATAGCTGCTAATTGTTATCCAAAAAAGCACGATGCTCTATATTAGTTTCCAAGTCACAATATTTTAACCCTTCAGTACCAACGGTATGAAAAAATACATAATTTTAGAAACGCCCGCTAAATCACGCAGGGCTTATAGATAATTAGGATTGTGGAAAGGTTCAAATGGTTCAAATGCCTCTGAGCACTATGGGACTTAAAACCAGAGGTCATCAGTGCCCTAGAACTTAGAACCACTGAAACCTAACTACCCTAAGGACATCACAGACATCCATGCCCTGGGCAGGATTCGAACCTGCGACCGTAGCGGTCGCGCGGTTCCAGACTAAAGCTCCTAGAACCGCTCGGCCACATCGGGCGGCAATTGAGGAAGGGGCCAAAGGAGTTGCGGTGGAATTCACTTCACAATTGTAATTTATTATCATTTAATTCACAAATACACTTTTGAAAGAAATTTACTTAGCAGCTGAAGGCCTGCAATCGGATGCATTAGAATAAGTTCAATTTTAAAAAGACATGAGACACAGCTAAATTTACGAATAAGTTAAATTGTGTACATATATGAGATCAGCATGCGGAGCGGCTGAAGGCCGCCGGATCAAATCCTCAAAATTCTAAACATACCACGACGATTACTGAAGGCAGAAGGCCTCAGTGTTTTAAGAAGCTAACAGGGCTGATGGCCCAGAAGGTGCACAGAAAGAGCTAAACAAACGCAATAAGATAGCTGCAGGCCGCAAGGTTAAATTATGCAAATTAAGGACATATATTGCAACAATCGGTAAAACAATACATAAAGTTTAAGAATTACCTTTTCGCATCACCAACCGCGGAAGGCCCACAATAACTTGTAAAATCTTTCAGAGGAAATTACAATAACCTTTGAAGAGCAGTAGGCGACAATGTTTGGACTTGAAGAAAATATGTTTCCAAGGCTTAAGGCCCACAGCTAACTTTGCCAAAATGAAAAACATAAAATACAGTTAAATTAAAATAACATTAATACTGCCACAAGGATAATTAAGGGAATGACACTCAGGAGCCTCCAGTTGATAGGTCTCCCCTCCTCCACTTAGGCGAGACAGGCGGTGAGCCGAACCAAACTCGTTTCGTCCGAACCGAACCAAGTGACAGTCACCGACCGACCGACCAACCGCTTGCTTGCCACGACGGAGTACGCGAGAAGTCAACGCCACATACAAGTAACAAATCACTATCCCCAAACAAACGTGTATGTGAACTGAGCTGCCAAAACTATACACCATGTTAGGCAGCAACAACCGGTGAGGAAATGACACTGCCTAAAAATTAGCGGTAAGGGCATGTAACCAGAACACTAACAGCCAGAAGGCAGAAAATTCCACTGGTTCACTTAATTAGCTCTGAGCACTATGGGACTTAACTGCTGAGGTCATCAGTCCCCTAGAACTTAGAATTAGTTAAATCTAACTAACCTAAGGACATCACACATATCCATGCCCGAGGCAGGATTCGAACCTGCGACCGTAGCGGTTTCACTTAACTACGGAAGATGATAGTAAGGTTAACTTCACCCAAAATGGACGCGGCCTGAATTTACGTTAGCGGCCAGGGCAGGTAACCAGAACAGTAAAGTCCAAAAGGCAGAAAATTCCGCTGGTGCACATAGTTATGGATTAATTTAATCAATTCCACCTGACGGCGGCTATCTCGAAAACTTCAATCGTTGTTGCTGACAGGAAAACCTCCACAACAGCAACGCCGGAACCAACAACGTAATGTTCAAAACCACTCAACCTTCACGTCCCGCGTCGGCGAGCGACAATGCTCGTACCGATCGGACAGCTCCAGACAGACTCCGACACTGCGCAGAAACGGCCAGCGGCCCAGTCGACTACGCCGCACGGAGATGTCCTCGGACCAGCCAACCGATCAACAATCCATCAAAGGTCAGGCCCGGTTTAATTGATGTGTGGCGGCAACGGTCGGGCGGGCGATGTCCACGCAGGGCTCACTGCTGCTGCAAGCCGGCGACTGGCTGGTCCGGGCTGTGCAATCCAGACGCGTTGCAACTCCCTGGCAGGGCCCAACTCACGACCTGAATTGCCGCCATGAACTCTCCTCCTCGCACGGTCCAACTGACTCCTCTCAGTATACCGACAACATATAAAATAGTCGTTAGTGGAAATAACGCCAACTACACACACAACTTCACAAACACTTGCACGAAGATCTGAACGATACCCAACAGTAACTAAACACGAACGAAGACAAATCGGCAGACGATGCAAACACACACAGCCGACTCATGAGCGATCGGCGAACGAAAACGCGTAGTCTGGTAGGACGACCGACCGACGATCCACCAAGACCGTGGCCCGGCTCAAGTGATGCGTGGCGGCAATCGTCGGGCGAGCCATGTCGACGCAGACCTCACTGTTGCTCCAACCCGACTGCACCAGTGCCGCATTGCAACTCCCCGACTGGCAGGTCTGGACTGCGCTACAGACGCGTTCCAACTGACTGGCAGCCCAAACTCGTAACCCGAACTCACTATCCGATTTGTCGTGGCTTACGACACACAACTAACGGGAAGTAATTGCAGTCGAGCAAAGATACTACGTGAGGGGATAAGTCGATACGCGCTGCTAGCGTCGGTCTAGGTCAGGCAAACCAGCAACTCAGTGACAGTAGTAATTTAAATTAACGTAGTGAGGTGGAAGTACGTTAAAAACAGGGAGTAAAATACGTGCTGGCGGAAACACGAACCACGCACGGCTCAATTTTAATATTTTTCAGGTAATTAAACTTTATCATCATAGTAAGCAACGGGTACAAGAAGAAATTTGAAGAAAGCAGGCAATCAATTTTCTTAAGGATCACTTTGGTATACAAATGTAAAATTTGTCACAAAAATAAATCTTTGTTATCTTATTAAGCAGGGAATATAGGACGAAATTGGCTGAAGCTAAACAATTAATTCTTTTATGGATGTCGTATCACTTTGGAATCGCTGGCACTTACAGTTGAAAACTGTTTTCAAGCTTCCATCAAAAAATGGTTCAAAATGCTCTGAGCACTATGGGACTAAACATCTTAGGTCATCAGTCCCCTAGAACTTTGAACTACTTAAACCTAACTAACCTAAGGACATCACGCAACACCCAGTCATCACGAGGCAGAGAAAATCCCTGACCCCGCCGGGAATCGAACCCGGGAACCCGGACGTGGGAAGCGAGAACGCTACCGCACGACCACGAGACAAGCATCCATCAATTCATGTGAAACATCTGAAAGCAATTTCGCATTTTTCTTAGACAAAACCAAACACCTCGAAACTTCCATGAACTCATAACGCCTAAAACAGATTTAAGTCGTAATTAACAAAAAAGGACCTAAGATTTCATAAATTTTGTATCACTTCTACATATTTTCCATGCTTCGATTTCGATAATACTTATAAAAACAATATTTCAAGCTCAGATTTACGTTACAATAGCGTAGATATAATTCCTTTTACTGTGAATGATCTCCTCAATATGGTCAGTAAATCTCCTAATATCACGTAGCCCAACCATCGCGCCAGCTGTTGCTTCGAACGCTTTGTGTGCCCGCTGCAATTCACCGTATTCGTAGGAGTACCCCGGAGTGCCATCAGAACTCTCTGTCTTGCAATGCATTAGTGGTTTCATGCGTCAGGCCTTGGTACGCCAATAATAATAATACTAATACTAATTGTACAGTTTTAAACATGATTGTTTCTCAGCAACCGTATGTAATTTTCAAATGCAAGACATACAAAGCCAGCCGGTTGCAAGTAACTGTTTGGTACACTGTCCTAGGTTTCGACACCTCTAAAGGTGTCTGCATCAGAATGACACTTTGGGAAAGCGCAAAATTACATTGCGAGAGCAATGGTCAAAGTTTAGAGCAGCTATGCTCACGTCAAAAGTAAAATAAAACACGTTCCAGCGTTTAGCACATATGGTAGCTAGGACTTGACCAGAGCATACCTGCTGTAAATTCTGACCATTGCTTTCTCGCAATGTAATTTTACGGTTTCTCAAAATTTCATTGTGATGAAGACACCCTTAGAGGTGTCGAAACGTAGGCCAGTGTACCAAAAAGTTATTTTTAACCGTCTGGCTGTGTAATCCCTATATTTGAAATAATATTAATAATAATAATAATAATTGCGGTTTCACGCTAAAGCACTGGAACTCAAAGCGCTAAATGACAGCGCCACTTTATGGACACCCTGTATGTAAATTCTATGTGCACAGGGGAGAAAAAATTACAGTCTTTGACTAGAACTTCGCTTCGCACTCGCAACGTCATAACTGAGAACTCTTGAGTCCGGCGTTGAAAAAAAGTGTTGAAAATTTCGCTTTGCCAATTCCCAAGAACCGCAAATAAAGTAAATGTAAAAAGTAAAAACGGGAAATTTTTAAGAAGCAAAAACGAGTAATTTCCGCAGTTTTTCCAGTATTTCAAAAGGCAGAGCCTCGTGAAAGTAGAATCTCCGGCTGAGACGCTGTTGGATTCGTGAGCGAATTCCGGCAAGTCCTGTTGTCGGAGGCGACAGCAAATCCGATTACATCCCCTGCGGCCGCAAAAAGGGCACGACGTGCCCATTATCACTGCTCGCGCTTACGCCCACATGTCCGGTGACGTCGCTACATTCTCTCTTTAATCCGACGAAAGCAGTCTTCAGCAGATGTCAAGCACTTCGACGAATAGTGGAGCAGTACGGAAAAATATGACTTTTTTTTTTTTTTTTTTTGTTTCGCAGCGTTTCTCGTGAATATGAAAATCTCACCCGTAAATTTTGTGTGTTACAGGTATTCATAATCTTTGGGCCCAGAAATACTGTTCTTTTCTTTCAGAGCTGGTATAGCATCTGTTCTAATTCAAAGTACACGCCTCGATGCTTGTTCTCTTATCTTATGTGCTTGTGTTTCTATAAACTATTTTGATTCATTAGCAGACTGAGTGCTGGTTACCTGGTGGTGTCTTTGTTATGGTTTTAAAAAGACATACCAGATTTCACAACACTAAATCTTGTACACGACTAAAGCTGGAGTCTTGGTGATTAATTTTAAGTTACGCACCCAAATTAAAAGATTACCTTTATTGGCATGGCCCATCAAAGCATAATCATATTTTTAGCAAGACGTTTCAGAGAATGTGCAATGGGTAGGTAAAGTTAAGGCAAAACTTCTTTCACACTTCACTTCACACATTTGTGAATTAACGATCATCTCGCTGTCATTTAAGTACATGGCCGAAAGAGACAGCCTTCCAGGAATTGTGAAACGAATCCTGTAGTCCATGGCCGTGTGCCACAAAGAGCGCAAATTCGCCACGACATGGGGAAATTCACAAGAGTCCATTTTGCTGAATGAGGCCAGGCTGATAGGACCTAACCGCTGTAGTGTGCAAGTTAGGCAGACGAGAACGTACATCATAGGGAAACCACGTAGGAGCTGTTTGTGCCCAGAGAGGGGTAACAATGTTAAATATGGCGGACATAATATCTGCCATAAAGGGAAACATTTATGAAAACTACGAGTATTTAATTCTGTAGTAATTCAGGAAATGAAGCCACAGTAAGTTTAATCAACCATCCTTCTTAAATTTTCTTGGTGATCCCAATAACACTTGAATACTGAGTAGGTATTAAAATCTATGGAGAAGAAATAAATACTTTAAGGTTCGCCGGTGACATTGTAATTCTGTCAGAGACAGCAAACGACTTCGAAGAGCAATCCAACGGAATCGATAGTGTCTTGAAAGGAGGATGTAAGATGAACTTCAACAAAAGCAAAACGAGGATAATGGAATATAGTCGAATTAAGTCGGGTGATGTCGAGGGAATTAGATTAGGAAATGAGACACTTAAAGTAGTAAAGGTGGTTTGCTATTTGGCGAGCAAAATAACTGATAACGGTCGAAGTAGAGGGGATAGAAAATGTAGACCGGCAATGGCAAGGAAAGCGTTTCTGAAGAAGAGAAATGTGTTAACATCGAGTATAGATTTAAGCGTCAGGAAGTCATTTCTGAAAGTGTTTGTATGAAGTGTAGCCATGTATGGAAGTGAAACATGGACGATAACTAGTTTGGACAAGAAGAGAATACAAGCTTCCGAAATGTGGTGCTACAGAAGAATGCTGAAGATTAGATGGGTAGAACATATAACTAATGAGGAGGTATTGAATAGGATTGGGGAGAAGAGGACTTTGTGGACAACTTGACAAGAAGAAGGGATCGGTTGGTAGGACATGTTCTGAGGCCTCAAGGGATGATCAATTTAGTATTGGAGGGCAGCGTGGAGGGCAGAAATCGTAGAGGGAGACCAAGAGATGAATACACTAAACAGATTCAGAAGGATGTAGGCTGCAGTAGGTACTGGAAGATGAAGAAGCTTGCGCAGGATAGACTAGTATGGAGATCTGTATCAAACCAGTCTCAGTACTGAAGACCACAATAACTGATCATATCTATAATAGTTTAGGATTTACTGTTAATGTGACATTAACAAGTTTTTTAACAAAGTCCTGAATGCTAAAATCTGAACGCGTTGGTCGACCTTAACGACCGATATTTCATATAAAAGCACATCATTAAAATGACAGATGTTGTAAATCTCAATATTTTAAAGATATAGTAAATTTAAATAATCAGTATTTTCAATGAAGGATCACAGTACCATTTCCTCCACAAAACACGTTGAACGATGACAGCATGACACCTTATTAAATATTTAGGTAATAGAATATTTGTTGTACAGTTTAGTGCATACTAATCACTTTTGTTCATTTATTTATCAGAAAACACATTGGTGCAAGGTTACGTTCCGTGACGTTCATACTTAGGAATGAAATAGTATTGCTTTTATGTGAAAGAATTTAGCGTTTATTGTGTAATGGGTATTATTGTTTACTTAGAACGTTCATGTGGTCAAGCTTTGATTATATAAATACGTTAAAATGTAAAATAATGTAGAATATGCTGTAGCCAATCAGATGGACCGCTTCAGGGAAGGGAACTGCACCAGTTAGTTGAGCGACGACGTTCGGCACGCGGGAGACGTGGCCGGATACGAGGGACGGTCCTGGTGCAGACGCGAAAGCGGACAGTTCGGCTGGAGACACCAAAGTGGACAGTTTTGTGTTAGCAGAAGAGCCAACACCGTGTTACGAGTGGAGGCCAAAATGCACCCGTTTTAGCTCACGCAGGCTGGCGTGAAGAGGGAAGAACTGTACTGATTTGAGGTCTGGAACGTGACAAGGAATGAGAATTCAGAAACTGGACATAATTATTTTGATACTTAACTGTAATCCATTAATGATGAACGTCGCTCTTCACGGTACATGAGTCACAATATTATCTGTTCAGAAGACATTCTTGAAGATATGACTTATAGTAACTGAGGATGGCCCCTTGCTAGGTCGTAGCAAATGACGTAGCTGAAGGCTGTACTAAACTGTCGTCTCTGCAAATGAGAACGTATGTAGACAGTGAACCATCGCTAGCAAAGTCGGCTGTACAACTGGGGCGAGTGCTAGGGAGTGTCTCTAGACTACACCTGCCGTGTCTGCAATCACTGATAGTGGCGACACGCGAGTCCGACGTATACTAACGGGAAGCGGTCGATTTATAGAATGCCACCTACCAAGTGTGGTGTCTGGTGGTGACACCACAGACAGTTCTGGTCTAGGTACCAGAGGGTACAGTGCGGATTGAGACGCGAAAACGGTTGGTCTTTAGGTAGCTAGGACGTGAAACGACTTAGAAAATTTCGCGTTGTTTGGTACCGCGGGACTAAGTGAGCGGTGAGCAGCCGGGCGCTCATGTGTACTCTAACTTTTCGCGTAGATAACGAGGTGCAGTATTGGACTTGAATTTCGCGATGAGATTGTGAATGATCGAAGTGTGTCAAACGGATATGCGCCCGAGTGTAACAGTAACTCTAAATACGACCACTTTCACTGTTAGTTTGGTTTCTGAATAAACATTATTCTAACGAAATCGCTACTGTGTGGTCTACATCATTTATGGGTCGTTAATTTAGTTCCCGATATTATTATTACTGTTATTATAACTTGTATTGACTTCTTTTTATATTTCATACAACTTCACAAACTTGCCATCCGCCAGACAAATTAGACAAAGGTTCACAAGTGTCTAATTTATGGCGTGTAATGGGACACGTGCGGTTCAAACGGTAGACGAGTTGGAGCCAAGACATTTCGACGAAGAGGAACCGCATGTGAACCCGAACATCTTTGGGGTGTAGCTTGCACACTTTCATTAAACAAGATCAAAAATTTATCAATTAGAATATTATTATATTATATTATATTATATTATATTATATTATATTATATTATATTATATTATATTATATTATATTATATTATATTATATTATATTATATTATATTATATTATTATAAAATTATTATATTGTATTAGAGGAACCACATGTGAGCCCGAACATCTTTGGAGTGTAGCTTGCACACTTTCATTAAACAAGATCCAAAATTTATCAATTAGAATATATCTCTGAGGTTTAAGAAGTATAGTGATAAAATTTTAAAGGACTTAAATAAAAACTCGTTGCGTAAACTACAGGCCCAATGAAGTGTTTGACAAAAGTGTACAAATGGCCAATTTTTAAAAGAAGTGTTAACCACTTAAGAGGAGAAACAGTTTAACAGACTCCCCAAAATGAGCTGTTAGCTCAATTTAGCAACTATGTATTAAACCCCCTGAGGCACTAAACTCCCAACTAGTCCAAAATATTTGTCAGAATCTTATATTTTTCTCGCAGTTAAAAAAACGGTACGATTTTTTTTTAGAAAAAGCTATCAACCATTTAAGAAAGACAAGCATTTAAGAGACACTCCCAAGATGTACTTTCCGGCGAAGCTTCCAGTTATGCAGAATTATGTATAGTCTCAATTATTCCACTATACTTAATAAAATTTTACAATACGCTCGTGCTCTATGCTAACAGCTTCAGCAGTGACTAAATGCCCTAGAAAGGGAATCAGCCAGTGCTCCAAGGTGACCTTAGAAGGATTCACGTTCAGACCTGCCTTCCTAAACCTCTGTAACGCTGCTTCCAAATGCCGCTAGTGTTCCTCAAATGTTGGGCTGTGGATAACAATATCACCCCAATGTTTTTATAGACACTTTAATGTTTTAAGTCACTGAGCATCCGATACAGTAATCTAGATGGAACAGCTGCACCTATCGAGGAACCAAAGAGAACTTTGCTAAATTTGAATAGATTCCAATCTGTGCTTGGAATCCTCTGACAGCGGAATTTGGTAACAGGCGAAATACTTTGCTGCAGAGAACCATGTGAAACAATGATGAATGTCAGGTAAGGCACAGATTTCATGACAAACTTTTCCATAGGGTGGGGGTGGGGCTGGGGGATAACCTGTTGGGCGATTGACAAACTAGGACATCGTCAGTCAACTGGATTTTGTACTGGATATTGTAGGTCGTACCAAGCTTATTGGTCAAGACTTCCGGAAACTTATGGGGCACCTATGAAAACTGATCACTTTGTGGTGGTTCCAAATGAATCCGTTCATAACATCCATTAGCAGGCAAAGCAGAACACACCAGGAATGAAATACTACATGAGCATAAACCGATTCACCCCGCAGGGCAAAATTTAAAATAAAGAGAGCGTTGTTGATCAGTATTAACCCATGAGATGATATAAAATCATAGCCTAGGATCAAATTAACAAACAGATTCTTAACCAATAACATTGAAGACTTCATGTGTATGGTCCGAGACTTGAACTCGGACACTTTGCCTTTCGCGGGTAAGCCTCTGAAGTATCCAAGCACGACACACGACCGGTCCTCACAGCTTTAGTTTCGCCAGTACCTCGTCTCCCACTTTTAAAAAATCGCAGAAGCTCTCGAGCAAACGTTACAAAACCAGCAATCCTGCAGAAAAGGATATTGTGAGAACATGGCCTAGACACAGGCTGGGGGATGTTTACAGAACGAAATTTTCACTCTGCACAGAGCGTGCGCTGATATGAAACTTCCTGGCAGATTAAAGGTGTGTGCCGTACCGAGACTCAAACTCGGGATCTTTGCTTTCTGCAGGCAAGTACTCTACCCACACCCGGCTCACACCTCCTTCTCACAGCTTCAATTCTGCCAATACCCCGTCTCCAACCTGCCAATCTTTCTGGACTAACAATTTAACCGGCCTAAAAAACTTCGAAATGCTCAACTGACCAAACCCTCGCCGACTAAAAGCAGCTAATGGACGCTAATAGATCGACACTTCCGAGAAGAAGTTTGTAAGGGAGCAAGTTACACAAAGATCAATACTCCAGATACCAACGATAGTCCAGCAGCGATATTGAGCTCCCAGAATCAACAAGGGCGCAGACTGTCTCACGATTGAGCACACACAAAGGGTAAAGGCTCACCCACTTCTCTCCCAGTTCAACGACATATCGTAGGAGAGGACGTTATGAACTCCTTTGCCAACTTCCGACACCGTCGATGGTCTACTTCTCCTTTTCGCTATACCGGTCTCTCGCGAGGAAAATGTCCCAACCGCTGGCAACGAAATCAGACTTTAGATCGATGTCGCTGGACACTATCGAATTTACACTCAACAGCCACTAGCTCCTGTAGATCCAAAAGATGATTGAACCCGCTAATTATGAGCATAATTAAGTCGCTCAATGCTACCAAAGCACTTAGTCGATCAAAGGTGGAAGGATTTCTAGCAATGGTGATGCAAGATCGATCCTCGGACCTCATTCCTTCCAGTATGTTATCGAAAATTTGACCCTTGGGAACTTCCAATTTAAATGGAAAAACGGAGGTTCGGATCGAGGGTTCAAATGGCTCTGAAAACTATGGGACTTAACATCTGAGGTCATCAGTCCCCTAGAACTTAGAACTACTTAAATCTAACCAACCTAAGGACATCACACACATCCATGAACGAGGCCGGATTCGAAACTGCAACCGTAGCAGTCGCGCTGTTCCGGACTGAAGCGCCTAGAACCGCTCAGCCACCCAGGGCAAGGACGTTCGGATCCGCTCGGTATATTTACTCAAGGGCTCATTACTTGACTGCACACTGAAAGGTGGCTACACTGAGCCACAGCGCCAGAGATTGCGCCAAAGAGCATTATTCAGCCGCCTCCACTGGCAGTTCTTGTTGAGAAGTCGCAGTGGAGAGTGCTTATTGAGAAGTAGCAGTAGGCTGTGCTTGTTGAGATGTAGCAGTGGTGAGTCGTTGTTGAGAAGTTCCCATGGAGAGTGCTTGTTCAGATGTTGTCATATTGTTTTGATGGGCTAGACACCAGATATTGTAGGACTGGGTATGCTGTAATGATCAGAGTCTGCTTTTCGTCAATATATATGAAGGTAAAAAATTCCTTTTTTTAATTATTGCAATGTCTTAAACAATAATGCATCTTTGTCACAGGTTCAGTCAACAAAGCATCTGGCTCGTGTTCTTGTATTAGATTGTATTTCTGGTTTCTATGTGCAATTACAGTATTTCAGGTTTTTTTAAATTACTTCAGTATAAATGGTGTTTAAAATATCTGGTCTTATTGAGGAAGAACCGTGCCAGATGTGTACATTGAATCACACTTCCACACACAGAACAGCTACACTTGTGCCTTGTTGTTTCGTAGCTTTCATAGTTGTTGGGGACTTAATTAATTAATTGTGTTAACGGAAATTTTCTTTCATTCTTTGTTGTTATTCTATGCAGTCAGATTGCGGAGTAATACTAGTCAAGGCCAATCGGTTACGAGACTTCGTAATCGGACAAACAGCGACTGAAAATTAAAAAGTATTTGCATTCATAATATAATTAAGCCCCCATGCACATGGCGACCCTGCCAGGATCGTCCCTTGGAATTCTTCTGATTATAAAAATAGCAGACAGTAGTATTGTTGTAGTAATTTGTAGTTTAGTAATTGTAGTCTATATTGCATGTGTAGATTTGGTAATTGTCATTCTTCTAATGGTATTTTTTGCAGAATTTTATTTTTTTGTCTTGTATACGGGTTTGACAATTTTGTGCAATTATGAAGATTTCAATTGTTCATTAATTGTGTTTGAGGGAAGCATTTCGTGTGAATGATATTGTTGGTGATAACGTGTCATTGTGTGTAATTTTCATATAATGACGAGTTTTGTAAGTTTTGTAAATGATTATGCGATCGATGAAAAAGGAAAAAATGATGGATATTCAGAATGACTAAATTGTTGACATGGCGAACTCGCCAACACAGGACAACAGTATGATGAATAATGAAGTTTAAAACAATTTAATAAGTCAGGAAAATAGTCCGAAACCAATTCAAAATTTTTCACAATCAAAACATTTTCAGAATACGAGATTAACGACAGAAGCTTCTGGGATAGTATCGAACACAAATAGCTTTACTGCTATGACGAAGGAAGTTAGTTTTACGGGAAATGTTAGGGGCGAAAAGAATTTCGAACAAATTAATATGGAGCAGTTGATGAGTGCAATATTAAATTTGGGATCTGAATTAAAAACAAATATGAGAACAATGTAAACATGGTAGACTCACTGGGATCACAGTTACGATCTGAATTTAAAACAGAGATGGGAACTTTGGCAACACGGTTAGACTCACAAATAGGAACAATTAAAACTGAGATGAAAACAATCGAAACATGGTCAGGATCTGAATTAAAAACAGTGGCAACATGTTTAGAAACAGAGATGGAAACAATGGAAACACGGTTAGATTCATGAATAGGGACATGTTCCAAAAACATGAAAGATGAATTAAAGAAAGAAATTAGAGAAGAAGTACAACCGATTTTGAATGCTCACAATAATAGATTAACTTCAATAGAAATCAGACAAAAAGAACAGGATAGAGAACAGGAAGGAAGAGATCGCGTGATAGTACAAAAATTTTCAGAGTTAAATTTACAACGTGTACACGATAAGGAAGAAATATTTGAGAGATTCGAGGAATCCGTACCAAATGACAAAATAAATAACTTAACACAACAGTATGAACAATTAACTACTAAATGTGTCAATACTGAAACCCAAGTCGCGACACTTACAGAAGACGTAAATAAACAGAAAGAACAAATAGGTGACTTATCGGAAAGAGTTGAGGAGATTGCAGATAAATTGACAAGTCTTAGTTTAAGTGGGGACAGAGAGTCAGATGATACAGCTCCATTGCCATTTGCAGAAACAGAAGAGTACCAGAACATAAATAAACATGTTGAAAATCAGGGAAAATTTAATGAACGCATTAAAAGGGAATTTGAGGCATTAGGAAAGCAAGTCAAACAAATTGAAGGCGAAATCGTAGGAAAAGACAGCAGAAGAAATTTAGAATCACAGACAGCAGAGGGGCTTGAAGAAAGTAATTTATTTCATTTACGAGAAGCAACAAGAGAGCGCCAGGCGCGCGAACTTGACAATAATCGACATTCGGACTGGGACAGACGCGGTAAGTCTTTGTCGCCACGAGGAGAAACACTTCTTAACTGTTCGGAAATTTAAGATCTTTCGCAATTCTAAGAATGACATACATCCATGTTCATGGTTAGATCAATTTATGTACACACTTCCACCAAATTGGCCACTAAGTCACAAACTGGAATTTATGTGCGGCTATTAATGTCCTCAGGGGATTCACTACGCTAAGTGAATATGTGCCGTAGCGTGCACAGGGCCCCGAGCTGTAGTGGTGCTATTTCCCTTTTAGTTTTCTGCACCGCTGCCTACTCTTTTACTATTCTTTGTATCTATCAAAATAACTCTTCAACTATCAATCTATCTAGAGAGTCGGTAAATAATAACCGGATATGACTATTTTACCAAAAGTGATTTCGGATATTATCCTTTGGTCTTACTGTATCTTCTGTAGCTTTCATTCGTAGTTTAGAAGAAATTTTACCTGTTTATCTTCGTGACAATATTACTTCATATGTTGAAGATTTTCTTATTGCTAAACGTTCTTGGAGTGAGCATAACAAAATTTTTGATTCATTATTACGTATTTTTACATGAGTTGGCATTACAGTGAACTTGGAAAAATCTGAATTTGGTCGTTCCCAGGTGAAATTTCTTGGTTATGTTATTTCTACAGAAGGTATTCTTCCTGATCCAGAGAAACTAGACGCTATTCGTAATTACGCTGTTCCTACCACAGAACGTGATGTTCGTAGTTTCCTTGGTGTCTGTTATTTTCTTAGACGCTTTGTTAGATTGGGCAATTTGGCCACACGTCGTTTATGTGAACTATCTGGAAAGAATTCTAATTGGTGTTGGGATGAGGAAGCTCAATCAGAATTTGAACAACTTCGTGATGCTTTAGTTGCTGCTCCACTTCTTTCACATCCGGATTTATCTACAGATTTTTGTTTCGCAACGGACTCATCATACAAAGGCCTAGGTGCACACTTATTTCAAGAGATAGATGATAACGGCGTTGTAGTGCAGAAAACTATTGCCGATCTGTTCTTGCCAAATGTAAATTGTGTCAAAAGGCTAAGACGCCAACTACTTCTCACAGAGCACCGTTGTTTCCTATCATTCCAGCGAAATTAAAGGACATGGCTGCAGTCGATTAGTTCGGTCCAGTGGTTCGTTCTACTAATGGTTTTGCGTACATTTTAGTAGTAGTGGAACTGACATCAAAATATGTGTGTTTTACACCTTTACGCAAAGCAACAGCTCGTTCAGTATTAATGCTTTCATCAAACATTTTCTTAAAGAAGTGGGTCATGTTGATAAGGCTATATCAGATAATGGATCACAGTTTCGCTCTAAAATTTGGCTTCGTAAGATTAAACCAATTTTCATTTCACTTTTTCACCCTCAATCTAACGCTTCAGAGAGATAGATGAAGGAAATCAATAAATTGTGTCGTCTTTATTGTCATCAGAATCACAGAACTTGGGATCAGTATCTTCATATTCTTCAAAACATTCTGAATGAACTCCCTAATGATTCAAGTTCTTTACCGTCTATATTGATATTAAAAAAAAAAAGCACCGACAAATCGCATTTCTGAAATCGTTCCTTTTCCGCCTTCACGGAAACTGCGGCATTCTGAAGTTGTGAACCTGGCTCTGCAAAATATTGCATCTGTGGCTGCTAGAAGAGAGAAATCAGCTAAACGTCCTGGTCGTTTAAAAACCTTGTCGGTTGGTCAAAAGTTGTTAATTAAGCCTCATCGTTTGTCTCACAAAGGAAAAGGCTTGTGTCGCAAATTTTTTCTGCTTTATAACGGTCCATATAGAGTTCGCAAAATTATTCATGATAACAGTGTCGAAGTAGAAACTCTTAAATCTCGGCGCTCTAAGGGAATACATCACATATCCAACGTAAAAATTTTTGTGGAATGACATACTTTCGAGAAACCAACAGTTATACGTAAACATGCAGAGAATATAAGGATACAGCGCCGTGTTCCGGCGGCGGCACATACTCAAAGAAACAGTCAAGTCTGCGCGCCGCATAAGGCAGTCATTGACCGCAAACAATTTCTTCCTACGTCACGCGTACCTACAGCTGACCGAGCGCTCAGTGCGAATGCACTGACAGCCGTAAACAAATACACAGTCTAATTTCTCTGATTAAATTCAGTATAAAGCTATAGTGACTTGATAAATTATGTTATTAACGTTCAGTATTTTTCAGGATACGGTTGTATAAAATATTTAAGAACTTCAGGTAAATTCTGTGTGTGTCCAATGTTAAGAGGACTTGCTATGTAGAAAATTTCAGGAAGAATGTAATTTCAAAAAAAAAAAAGTAATAAACCAAAAAGGTAACTATTAATTGAGTTTATTTTTCAGGTAACATATTTCCACTTAGGTATGTACTTTAGACGTAATTTGCTGCTCGCGATTACGTGATTCATATTTTGTGCTAATTTCATGTTCTATGAATTTACTTGTGAAGCGACGTGCTTGCGTACATTTGCTGATTTTGACAATGTTTTATTAATGAACAGGGTTGTTACTTGTGTATATTATGCATCGCTTGGCTGCTATGCTTTTTCACTGATGTCATATATTTTTATTATGTGCCTGCTGTGCTTATTTTTAAATTATAATTGTCACCTGATTAATTGTGCAGACTGTGGTTATGTATGTAAGTTATACTTTGTGATTTATCTGCTTGCGCCTTCGTGTTTACTTATTAAGATTACATATGAACATTTATTTGCTTATGCTGATATGATGCTAATGACCTGTTTATTGAGTAAGATATATATTTGCTGCTTTGCGTATGGATTGCATATTTATACATTCCTGTTTGTTGTCATAACTACTCTTTAATTTGGTATATAGAAATGCTGATATACTGTGTATGAACATGGAGTTTAGGTCATACTTGGGTATTAATTATAGATTGTTCGCTTGGCAGAGCCTCGTTGTAGGAATTGTGCTGCATCCACACTTGTTGACATTCTGTTCTCCACTGGTATATTTACTCGCTATTGCATGTTTTGCTTACGCTCAGTGCCTTATATTTTAAGATAAGAAAATGAACTGCTATAATTCTACGAACGACATTGGTACAACAAACTTCATAGAAGTCACATGAGCTGGAGGTTTTATGGAAGCTGTATAAATTTATGCTAATAGGAAGGAAGCTAACGACATGACATACCAACACTAGGTTTAGACCATTGACAGTTATTACACTGCATTCTTCGTGAGCAATTGAAATAGCAAGTGACACTTGATACAAGACATACTCCACGTGTTTGCTTCTGTTTTGCCATGACTCTTGAAGTGGTGTACACACTGTGAGATATTACGATCGTTCTCACTCCGTACTCGTACTTACTTACTGAGAGTTATTCAAACTAAAGGCGTTAGAGGTCATGTATGGATTTCTTTTATTTTATGATGGACAAGGTAACCAAAATGTATTTTATAATTCATAATGAGTAGAAGTTTTGGCTCAGGTGTACTACACAGAGGTTGTGTGTGGACATTGTGTGTTCGGATTGTATGGGATGATGAATTGAAGTTTGCACTAGGATTTTAATCGTACTTGTTCGAGGAAACTGACTACAGGAAAGAGTTGTTATGGAAGTGAAATGATATGGGCGATAAGGTTTATATGTGTCGACGTATTTAAGAGGTATTATTGAGGTATTGAGATTGTGTGAAGTTGATGATTATTGGAGTTATGGTGGACAAGAAGTAAGGCAAATGATATTAATGATAAGGTTTATATGTATCGACGTAAGAGGTATTATTGAAGTATTAAGATTATGTGATACTGATGGTTATTGGAGTTTTGGTGGATAAGAGGTAAAGTAAGTGAGGAGCATTTTTTTTTGTTGGTTTATATGGAACAAGGAGGATGAAGATAGCAGTCTAGAACACTCAAGTGGAAAGAAGATTGTCTACACACACACTTTGTTAAATCAATAAGCAGTATATACTTTTTTTGGAGAGAGGAAGTAATTGCAAATCTTGGCACACTGACAGTTGTTCAGCAACCATACATTTGATTTGGCTTGGCAAACATTGGTCTTGACATGATGACTACGACGTTGACTAACTATTATTGACTGTTATACATTGCTGCCACTACTACTTGATACACAAGTTGAACATAAAATTTTGGACGGAATTGCATTTACACAGTTAACACCATTCAATTACACAGTAGTACTTAATGTGG
Source organism: Schistocerca serialis cubense (assembly GCF_023864345.2). Classification (NCBI taxonomy): domain Eukaryota; kingdom Metazoa; phylum Arthropoda; class Insecta; order Orthoptera; family Acrididae; genus Schistocerca; species Schistocerca serialis. The sequence goes on along the minus strand of NC_064638.1, from coordinate 194,704,180 downwards.
ATGAAAGATGAGTAAGTGTGTTTTGTGTATTTCCCTTTCCTAATCCCAAATAATTGGTACCGACCTATCTCCTAAATATTTTTTTACTTGTTTGTTGTGGTTTGCATAGACACCCATAACTATCATAGGTGTACTGATATTTGTGTATTTGTAATAGTTAATATGACAATTATCTGATATCATTTGTGTGTCATTATAATTTGTATGTTTAGTGTAAGAGCATTGATAATCATTTTGTAAAAGCAATTGTGTGTGCATTCAAACTGTTGTTCATGCCGGCACCTGTTCAACATTAATGGGTGCCACTTGGAAATTTTTAATTTCTGCTGATAAACTCTGAAGAACAGTGTGATTAGTGATAGTGAATATTATGGACTGCTGTCTGCACCTGTTCAACATTGCTGGGTGCCACTGATGGAACTGCTTCTACTGACATAATGTCACTTGGTGGTGTCTGCACCTGTTCAACATTGCTTGGTGCCACTGATGGAACTGCTTCTACTGACATAATGTCACTTGTTGCTGTCTGCACCTGCTCAACATTGCTGGGTGCCACTGTTGGAACTGCTCAACCAGTGACGAGATGTCACTTGTTGCTGTCTGCACCTGTCAACATTACTGGGTGTCACTAATGGAACTGCTTCTGCTGAAATGATGTCACTTGTTGGTGTCTGCACCTGCTCAACATTACTGGGTGCCACTGATGGACTGCTTCTGCTGAAATGATGTCACTTGTTGGGTGTCTGCACCTGTTCAACATTGCTGGGTGCCACTGATGGACTGCTTCTACTGAAATGATGTCACTTGTTGCTGTCTGCACCTGTTCAACAATGCTGGGTACCACTGACGGACTGCTTCTACTGAAATAATGTCACTTGTTGCTGTCTGCACGTGTTCAACATTGCTGGGTGCCACTGTTGGAACTGCTTCTACTGAAATAATGTCACTTGTTGGTGTCTGCACCTGTTCAACATTACTGTGTGCCACTGATGGACTGCTTCTACTGAAATGATGTCACTCGTTGGTGTCTGCAACTGCTCAACATTACTGGGTGCCACTGATGGAACTGCTTCTACTGAAATGATGTCACTTGTTGGTGTCTGCACCTGCTCGACATTACTGGGTGCCATTGATTGAATAATACTATACTATTATGTAAAATCATATGTATGAAAGCATTTGTATTCCTTACTGTATTTTATATATTAAGTTATTGAAGGGTCAGTGCAAAGCCAAAATTTATCTAGTTATGTGACATTTACTTATTAATATTATTTTTTATTTTTGTCTATATTTTTTTTGGACGAATTTGGTGGTATTTTCACCACCAATGCTGGCAAAAATACCATCAAATTCTAGCCCGTGGAGGAGGGGCATATGTAAGGTGGTTACACTGAGCCACAGTGCCAGAGGTTGCGCCAAAGAGCATTATTCAGCCGCCTCCACTGGCAGTTCTTGTCGAGAAGTCGTGGTGGAGAGTGCTTATTGAGAAGTAGCAGTAGGCTGTGCTTGTTGAGATGTAGCAGTGGTGAGTCGTTGTTGAGAAGTTCCCATGGAGAGTGCTTGTTCAGATGTTGTCATATTGTTTTGATGGGCTAGACACCAGATATTGTTGGATTGGGGATACTGTAATGATCAGAGAATGCTTTTCGTCAATATATATGAACGTAAAAAATTCCTATCTTTTATTATGTCAATGTCTTAAACAATAATGCCTCTTGGTCACAGGTTCAGTCAACGAAGCATCTGGCTCGTGTTCTTGTATTAGACTGTATTTCTGGTTTCTATGTGCAATTATAGTATTTCAGGTTTTTTTAAATTACTTCAGTATAAATGGTGTTTAAAATATCTGGTCATATTGAGGAAGAACCGTGCCAGATGTGTACGTTGAATCACATTTCCACACACAGAACAGCTACACTTGCGCCTTGTTGTTTCGTAGCTTTCATAGTTGCTGGGGACTTAATTAATTAATTGTGTTAACGGAAATTTTCTTTCATTCTTTGTTGTTATTCTATGCAGTCAGATTGCGGAGTACTACTAGTCAGGGCCAACCGGTTACGAGACCTCGTAATCGGACAGACAGCGACTGAAAATTAAAAAGTATTTGCATTCATAATACAATTAAGCCCCCAAGCAACACCCTCAATAATGCTTACACTCAAACTTTAACCCCGTTCCATTCCACAAAATGTTAGCATATGTTTGACTCAATTTCTCACTGGCTAATGGTTAAGAATAACTGAAGAACCTGATAATAAGGCAATTCCAAAGCATTAGCGTGATGCTCAGATCTGACAGCCATAACACCACCTCGGCATCACTCATGGACTACAATGGACAGCTTATCACTTTCACTCGATACAATTCCCACAGGGTCTGGTGGTTTTCTGAGGCGAATGAGCCCCTGACCATAATAATTCAAACCAGTTTTATGTTAGAAATCTGGTCCCAATCGAACTTGCCACACCCTCTAAAGCGAGGTGATTTACAACACATTGCAATTTAGCAACCAGACGCTGCAGTTGTTGAATAACTCATACTTGGTTGGCGCGAGGCTGAAGATGGCCAAGATCACTAACCCAATATTCAAAATGCCACCGTTGTCCCTGAAGGCAAGCAAGTTATTTACGAGTGGGAGAAGCTCCATCAAGAAAATAAATTTTCTGCACAAAACTGGCTAACGCAGCCATATAATGCGGCAGCGTGTCACCTACCTCACCAAAAACTTCCGCAGTGACGACGAGGGGTTTATTCACCGCCGCCATCATTCATGCATTGAGATCGGCAACACTCCCCTCGCCAACTTGAGAGTGAATTTTGATTTCGTAATTGATGTGCTCTTTCTTTAACATGTTGTGCCCCGGGCAATGCCTTGCCTCCATAGAGAACTGTGGAATGAAAATCACAAATGTGTGATCAAATAAATTAACCTTAAATATTATATCGTTAAATAAACAATCAAGGTGAAAGATACTTTAATGCCCCATCTCCCGAAACCCCCATCCCAGCAAGGCAAAGGGAATTTGTAATGGCTAAGCAAGATTCAGGAAAAACATCTTTTACCGTTTAGCTTACACACTCTACTTAAACAAGACTCACTATTGACAATAAGAAAACATTTCCTAGGTTTTGAGAAATATAATAACAAATTTTAAAGGATTTACATAAAAAATGCGTAATGTAAACTGTAGACCCAGTATAGATCTTGAGAAACATTTATAAATGTCGAGTTCTTAAAGTAAGTGTTAACCTCTTAAGATGGAAAAGAAATTTAAGAGACTCCCCAAAAATGCACTTGCAGCTCAGCTTAGCAGATTTGTATCAAATCCTTTAAGATATTAAACTCTGGAAGGGTACAGAATATTTTTGTCTCAGTTAAACAAGCAACAGGATTTTTTTAAAGAAAAATATTAACTATTTAGGAAAAACAAACATTTAAGAGAGACCAATTATGTATAATCGCATTCAAATAGTAAAGTCTTAGTGATTCCAACACAATAAAAGCATACAATTTCTTTCAGCTACATAAATGACAGCAATATTCATAAGGTATTGACCACTTAAGAAAAACAACAAATTGAGAAACACTCCCAAAGCGTGCTTCCAAGGCAAGCTTCCAGTTATGTGTAATTTGTGGTGCCACCGCCAGACATCACACTTACTAGGTGGTAGCCTTTAAATAAAAAAAAGTGGTTCAAATGGCTCTGGGCACTATGCGACTTAATTTCTGAGGTCATCAGTCGCCTAGAACTTAGAACTAATTAAACCTAACTAACCTAAGGACATCATACACATCCATGCCCGTGGCAGGATTCGAACCTGCGACCGTAGCGGTCGATCGGTTCCAGACTGTAGCGCCCAGAACCGCACGGCCACACCGTCCGGCTGATAGCCTATAAATTGGGCGCGGTCCGTTAGTATACGTCGGACCCGCATGTCACCACTATCAGTGATTGAGAACCGAGCGCCGCCACACGGCCGGACTAGGCTACAGAGACACCCTGGCACTCGCCCAGTTGTACAGCCGGCATTGCTAGCGATGGTTCACTGTCTACATACGCTCTCATTTGCAGAGACGACAGTTTAACATAGCTTTCAGCTACGTCATTTGCTACGACCTAGCAAGGCACCTTATTCAGTTACTAACAGAGAATATTGTGAATCATGTACTGTCAAGAGCGACGTTCATCATTAATGGATTAAAGTTAAGTATCAAACTAATTACGTCCGCTTTCTGAATTCTAGTTCCTTGTCATGTTCCAGACCTCACGTCAGTATAGTTCTTCCCTCCTCACGCCAGCCTGCGTGAGCTAAAACGCGTGCATTCCGGCCTCCTCTAGTAACACGGTGTTGGCTCTTCTGCCAGCACAACAACTGCGACGAGTGTAAAAACGGTGTTCTTATCTATACTGGACTGATTTAACTGTGTAATATCTTCGCCACAATATCCAGATGTACTGTCCGAATTTTATCGATTACAGAATCAGCAGACCCAGGCATTACTGGGTGCCCTTGGACAGCTCATCCAGGGGCAATGTGCAATGCAAAACGATGCGGCAGCCGCCGCTCCACTGCTAACGCAGCCACAACGTGCAGTTGCACCGACCTTCTGACCTTTTGATGCTGCACTGGAAAGCTGGACGGAGTGGTCACGTCAGTTTGGATTTCATCTCGCCGCTTACAGAATTCAAGGTAACGAGCGGCAGCCTTTTCTTTTGTCGTCCGTCGGTGTGCAAACATACCGTGTGATAGTCAAATTATTTCCCTGACGCGACCTAGGAACTCTGTCCTACGAAGAAAGTTTTTCTGTCTTAGATGCATATTTCAAAGAATCAGTCAATGTAGTTGCGAAACGGTATACCTTCTTTCGTACAAAACGGACGGCAGGTCAGACTAATCGGGAGTGGGTTGCAATCTTGCAAGGCCTTACTAGGGATTGTGCTTTTGAGTGTCAATGTGGACTCCCATATTCAGATACTATGGTTGCGGTGTCACCGCCAGACACCACACTTGCTAGGTGGTAGCCTTTAAATCGTCCGCGGTCCGTTAGTATACGTCGGACCCGCGTGTCGCCACTATCAGTGATTGCAGACCGAGCGCCACCACACGGCAGGTCTTCCTAGCACTCGCCCCAGTGGTACAGCCGACTTTGCTAGCAATGATTCACTGACAAAATACGCTCTCATTTGCCGAGACGATAGTTAGCATAGCCTTCAGCTACGTCATTTGCTACAACCTAGCAAGGCGCCATCATCAGTTGCTATTGATCTTGTTAATCATGTACCGTCAGACCGACGTTCATTTTTAACGGATTAAAGTTAATTATTCCACCAGCTACGTCCGTTTTTCTAAAGTCTAATTTCCCTGACCTATTCCAGACCTCACGACAGCCTGCGTGAGCTAAAACACGTGCCTTTCGGCTTCCTCTAATCTTCCTGGGTTGGCTCTCCTGCCAATCCACAACATTTGGCGACGAGGTCAAACCGCGTTCTTATCGATATTGCCCTGATTTATTTGTGTAATGGCTTCGCCACCATCTCCAGATGTACTGTCCGAATTTTATCGCTTACAGAATCAGCAGACGCAGGCCTTAATGGATGCCCTTAGACAGATCATCCAGGGTCAACGTGAAATGAAAAACGATGTGGCAGCCGTCGCTCCACCCTTAACGCAGCCACAACACGCAGTTGCACCAACTTTTCGACCTTATGATGCTGCACTGGAAAGCTGGACGGAGTGGTCACGCCAATTTGGATTCCATCTCGCCGTCTACAGAATTCAAGTTAATGAGCGGCAGCCTTTTCTCCTTTCCTCCGTCGGGGTACAAACGTACCGTGTGATAGTCAAATTATTTCCCCGACGTGACGTAGCAACTCTGTCCTACGACGAAATTTTGTCTGCATTGGATGCATATTTCAAAGAATCAGTCAATGTAGTTGCGAAAAGGTATACCTTCTTTCGTACAAAACGTACGGCAGGTCATACTAATCGGGAGTGGGTTGCAAACTTGCAAGGCCTTACTAGGGATTGTGCTTTTGAGTGTCAATGTGGACTCCCTTATTCAGATATTATGGTAAGTGATGCAATTGCACAGACGGTTTCTGATGTTCGTATACGGGAACAGATTTAGAAACTAGTAAAACCCTCCCTTCAACAAGTGATGGACATATTGGATCGGCAGGACACACTTGACTTTGCTCAGGAATCATTTGAAACTTTACCAGCCGTGTGTCAGGTTAACCGGCCCGCCGGGCGCGCTGCACGGAACAGTAAACAGCCCTAGCGCCCGGCTGCGCAGCTGCCGCCAGGCAAGCAAATGCAGTGCTAAAACCATGCCCGCGGTGTGCTACTAGACATTCGCGTGAGAATTGCCCGTCACGCCAAGCTATTTGCTTTTTCTGTAATAAAAAGGGACATGTTCAGAGTGTTTGCCAGAAAAAACTCTGATTGGACACTCACAATCATTCCAGGCGCTTTGCTTCACGCCGAATTCGACCCAAGGATACTCAGGCTTGTGAAACTTCGCCCATGGAAATTCATGTAGTTCATTCCACTCTGCCCAGTGCCACTCTCTCTGATGGTGACTGTGTTCGTCCCACAAATAATGTGCGTCGACATCGCCGGATATCCTGTCAAGTCGCAAGTGATTCTGTACCAGTGTCAGTTCACGCTGCACGAGACAGTCGCTCTTGTCGTCAGCAGGACAATAAACTTTTTGTAGATTTGGACAATAACGGCAAATTATACCATTCCAGCTCGATACCGGAGCTGCAGTTTCACTAATCAATCAAGACACGTACAAACAGCTGGGCACACCTCCGTTGCGTGCTGCAAATGTTAAGTTAAGTAGTTATTCAGGACAAGAAATCCCTGTGTTAGGACAGTGCAGCCTTCTTGCAACATACAAAGGACGCACAAAACGTGTGATTTTACGTCCTTCGTTCTTCTTATGCAATGAACTTGTTTGGTTTCGATTTATTTCAGTTGTTTAACTTGTCTATAGTAAATCAGGTCCTATCAGTGAACCAGACTGTACCTTCAGACAGTGTTTCTTGTCTATGTGCAGAATTTGCAGACATTTTTGCACTGGACCTTGGTTGTGCTAAGAACTATAAAGCACATTTGGAACTGAAAGTCAACGCGCAACCGAAATTTTTCAAAGCACGCAATGTTCCCCACGCATTCCATGATGAGGTCGCCAAAACAGTACACGATTTGGAATCACAAGGTGAAATTGAATGTGTGCAGGCTTCTCTCTGGGCATCACCCTTAGTAATTTTGCCAAATACCTTTGGGAAAATTGAGACTTTGTGTGGACTTCAAAGCAACAGTGAATCCACAACTAGTGATTGCAACTTCTCCTTTACCCCTCCTGGAAGATCTTTTTGACAAACTGTGCCCGGGTAAATATATTTCGATGTTGGACCTAGCAGATGCGTACTTGCAAATACCGGTGGACGAAGAATCCCAGCTCGTTTTCGTGGTTAACACGCATCTTGGTTTCTATCGATTCAAACGACTGTCATTCGGGTGTGCATCCGCCCCAGCAGTGTTTCAGAAATATCTACAAACTGTTTGTGCGTCGGTCCCTACTACAGCAAACTATCTGGACGATATTGTGATCTCCGGAAAGACGGAAGAAGATCATTTAGCCAATCTCAGAACATTATTACAGGTCTTGCGACAAAATGGTCTTCGCTTACGGAAGGACAAATGTGTGTTTTTCGGTAGTGACGTGCCATACCTGGGATATGTACTTAATGCCCAAGGCATACATCCCAGTCCCACGCACCTCCGTGCCATACAAGAATTGCTTTCGCCGCAGACATTGAAGCAGCTACAGAGTGTGCTGGGAAAAATCAACTATTATCACAGGTATCTGCCGCATGCCTCTTCCACTTCAGCTCCGCTTCATCGTTTACGCCGTAAAGGTGTTCCGTTCGTCTGGACGACGTAATGCGAACGCGCCTTTCGCCGGTTGAAATCGGCGCTGCTTTCCAATACATGCCCTACGCCATTCGCTCCCCAGAAGCCCCTTTTGTTGATGGTGGATGCATCTGATTTCGGGATCGCTGCTGTACTTGCGCACAAAGATGGCTCGCACGATCGCTCTATTACCTTTGCGTCCAAATTGCTCTCTTCTGCGCAAAGAAACTATTCACAGATCGAGAAAGAAGCATTGGCTCTCGTATTTGGTGTTACAAAGTTTCATGTCTTCTTGCATGGTCATCACTTTACCATACTCACAGACCACAAACCTTTGACATCGCTTTTTCATCTCAACAAGCCTGTACCTCTACGTACAACGCAGAAATTCATTCGATGGTCTATTTTCCTCTCGCAGTACCACTACGATATCTTGTATCGGTCCACTGCTATGCACGGAAACGTCGATGCGTTGTCCTGTTTGCCTGTTGATGAGGATAGGGCGTCCGATTCTTCCGAACTTGCTTGGATGTTCATTGATTCGGAAACCGATGACGTGGTCGAATCGTTTCCGATTGCTTTTCGTCGTGTAGCTACAGCCACAACTGCAGATCCTGTCCTTGCTATCGTTCTGCGTTTTGTTGCTACGCAGTGGCCCTTCTCAACGTCACGGATCGGGGCCCCGTTGTTTGGCCGATTTTATGCTCACAAGGAGAGACTTTTTGTTCGACGTGGTGTTTTGCTGTTGCGTTCTGATAATGATCAGTCCAGGATCGTGGTACCACGTTCGTTACAGTCCTCTGTCTTAAAGCGTCTCCACCAAGGACATTGGGGATTGTGAGAATGAAACATCTTGCTCGTCAGCACTGTACTTTGTTCGGAATCGATGCCACGATTACGACTAAGTGCTATTCTTGCATGGTGTGTGCCGAACAACAGTCAGCACCAGCGCGGAAACTCTTTGCATGGCCAAAAGCCACATTCCTTTGGCAACGCTTACACATCGATTTTGTTGGTACATTCTGGAATGCTCGATAGTTGGTTGTGGTAGATTCATTCAGTAATTTTCCTTTTGTTGTCCGGATGTCTTCCACGACATCATCTGCCACCATCCAAGCGTTATCTGCTATCTATTGCATTGAAGGTCCTCCATAGTGTAACGTTCCCTGGCAGCACACACACTATTAATAAAATGAAATGACATTTAATTGTACTATGTACGCCACTATGAAGCAGTTCGTATGTACTGTAATTGTTTAACAAAAAAATATTATTTAATTTTGTATAAACGACATTCGTAATTATTGTAATATTTTCTGTAATAATATTCTCGAAGTATTTATGATTGTAATATTTCTATACTCGTAATGTAATTACGAAATATGTTAATATCTGCGATAAAAAAAATGTAAAATACAGCCACAGAGGAAAATAATGTTGTAAGATTACAAAGAGACATTCACAATCAGCAATAGTATAAATAGGAATACATAATGTGCATTCTTTGTCATCTTCCTTGAGAGCTGAGAGAGAGAGGAACCTGTGACGTAGCATTTTATGAATGAGTAGACTTCTTTTGTCTGTATCTATCTTTATCCGCCATTAGAGGAGAAATTACAAAGTAATGTAAGTTTAATTATTGTGGTGGTCTAAATACATTATAATTTATCAAAATTGTGTATTACTAATGTAAATTAGCTTGCCATGTCATCCATAATATTTCTTTAAAGAATTTTCAGCATTTTTAGCGATTATTGTTGGTGTTGCTGGGCTGTGCCGCGACCGAACGATTTGCAGCAGATAAAATTAGCAGTGAAATACGAAATATTTTTCTTTTACAGCGATCCTGCGGCTGGCGGAATTTATTACTGGTTTTACATTTGTGCATTCATAGGCGGATAATTAACGTGGAAGTTGTTAATCTGTTGGTTCTTTAAATTTCTAAAGCAAATAACTTAAACGTATAGTGAAGTGTGTTTTGTCAATGATAATTAAACGTTCAGGTCGGCTTGGCAATATTTAACCATTTTATGTTAACAGAGGCAGTCTTGTGTTCCATAGCTAACGCCGGGAAATTACCACACGTAAATGAGGGGTTCTACTACAAAGTTCGTACTGAAAGATATTTAAAGCAACATTTCTTCCCCATTTTCATTCATTTTCATTTTTACATAATAAATAAATAAATATTTTTTTTATTTCATTAAATTGGCGCCCAATAACACGGGACACGAATAAGCAGTGGCCACAAAATACCCATGAGATAACTAGGGAATTATTGTAGTCGAACTTTGTTGGAGAACAATTAATAATTTTTCATGTATTGTATGTATTGCCTAACCAATATTGTGTGGTAATACCTGTATATGGTTTTTTGCATGAGAACACTATATACCCAGAGGGAAGCTGAAGAAGAGAGCTCATTATATCAAAGAATTAATTACCTACCACAATACCAGGGGGCAGCTGCACCCAAGTTAGATCACCAAAAGGTAAAGCTACAGTGTAGTTGTGCTGTGGGTAGTAAAGTAGCCTCAGTGCGGTGTTCTCGGATCATTAGTTGTGTGCGTGTTGTTAGTGTTCTTTTTTTAAAAATAACAGGACATTTGGGTAGTTAGTCATCGTAGTATATAATAAGTGTGTTTCAACAAATGACCATTTCTTGTGTGACTATGTCAGTGAAACCTGAGTGTTAGGATATTTAGTTCAGATTTTGTTTCTTTTGTTGACTATGGTTAGATTGCGTAGTCTGAAAGATATAAACATGGATAATGAACAACAGTTAGCAAGCAGTGATACCGAGTTAGAAAGTGAGGCACAAAGTAATGTTAGTGGCGTAGTTCAGGAAGTACAATGTGAGAATCTGGGGGCAGAAGGGCAAGAAATGTTGCCACTGCCAGCCAGTGATTCAGTTGAAAGTAGAAATACTGTGCCACCTACAAGCAATAGACACGGACCAGAGAGTGGTGAGGTGTCAGAAGTGCAGTCATTAAGGGTTATGTTCGAGCGCATGCTCAATTTCCAAGCTGAATTCGCACGTATGCAAGCAGAACGCGATAGTGAACGTGATGCTAAACAAGCAGTGCCTGATCGATGCCAGCATGAGAGAGATTTGCAGTTAATGCAATCTTTGGAAGCTATGCAAAGTGAGATTGTTAGTTTGAGAACAAACTATGAAACCATACCCAAAGCGGTGCAAGAACTGAGCGAAAGAGTAGATAATATCCAGGTGGCTAACGCCAGTATCGTAGATGAAATTAGTGTACTGGCTAACAGGTTGGAAAAGTTGACACAAGTCAAGCAATAGAGCAGAAAATGTCCGAACAGGCAAACAAAATCGAAAACGAATTTATAAAAAAAAATAGACGAGAAGATGCACGCCGTGATTGACGCCAGGGATTTGGGCTCAGGGTGCGGTAGTGCAGGGCCTAAAAAGGGCGGTGCACACTGACATTCCGCTGTGGCAGCGGAATGTCAACCGTCGTCTTACGGAGCTGGAAAACAGCTTGTAACACGGCGACGCACAGGCGTGTGTCACGCCTGCCAGGTCCAACAATGATAGGCGTATAAATACAGCATTGAAAAATTGCGACTGCGAGACAGAACAGGCAACAATGTTAGCGAAACAAATAAATGTTACTCCAAAATAGTGATTGAAGAAAGCCTAATTGAAAACCGACAGTTTCAGATCTTTACAACGGAGAAGAAATCTGTTCACCCTGTAGTATTTATCAAGGGATTTAAAGCATTTTGCCTAGCGTTTGGAGTCATGCACAGAAAATACAGTACGTTATGTCTTACATACAAGGAGATGCTGCATAATGGGTAACCGAAGCAGCTTACAGTTGCGACACATATGAGCAATTTGAAAAGGCATTCTTGGCCTAATATTGGTCAACATGTATTCAGGAGAGATTACGGAAAGAGGTATATAATCCAGAGCCGTATTCTCCACGATTAGGCAATTTGCGAAAATATTTTGAGAATTATATTAATAAGACCCGTTACTGGGACGAGCAGATTTCATCCCGGGATTTGATCAAACTTTTGAAATCACACTGGCCGATACACGTAAAGGAAAAACTTATACACGTACCGGAGAACGACATGGAACATTTCTTGTCTGTTCTGGACTCAATTGACCTGATTCAGGAGGATGTTAAGGCAGCCTCTGAACAGGCTAGAAATAACGGAAACCGTTACAGAAATGGTCGAAATAACACGCCTCCACCAAATAATGGAAACGGCGGAGGTAACAATAGGGGACAAGATTATGTACAAAACGGGAATAGAGGTGGAGACTGGAAAGGCAACAGTCCGCCGGTGAACAATGACCGGAAAAGGATGTTCGATGACCGATATGAAACAGGCCCACCAAGCAATAGTAGATGGAAAAATGCCAGGGGGCCGTGGAACACCAATACCTATAACGATGCAAACCGAACTTGGCCACGGAACCAGAGGCCCAGTCCGGAGCGGCAAAACAGTGAAAGATATGACAATAACCGACCGCCACCACAAATTGCGCCAATTGCGCAACCGTAGCAGCCGACGCAACACATCTTACACATAGTGGAGCTCAGCGACACAGATCAGCCACACCCATCCACCGGTAATAATCCAACAAACTAGATTCAGCCGAGATACGCTCTCCATCGTCGGCTGAGGTTTGGAGTGAGAGCAGCCCGACACAGAATGAAACATCGGAAATCTGTATCCTCAGGTATAATGACGGGGTACAGATGGGACATGAATTAATAACTGAACCACCCACGTGCACAAAGGAGCACAAAGACAAAGTACAAGCGATAATAGAGATCAAAATTAACAAAATTGATGTGCAAGCAATCGTAGATACAGGTGCTACTGTCAGTGTCATGAGTACTGGGGAAAGAAAAGCGTATGCTGACTTTTCCTGCGAACAATTGCAAAGTCACTGGAGCCATCAGTGCACAGCGACAAATAATTAAACTCCAAGTGCGGGTGGAGATGTATATAGGGGGAGAAGCCATAGCGTGCTCGTTCCTGGTAGTAAAGGGTTTAAAAGTAGCCTGCATTTTGGGGGTAGATTCTTTGAGAGAAAGGGACGCAGTAATCGACCATTCTCCGGGAAAATGAAGTTTGATGAACACGGGTAGGAGGATAGAATTGTCCATGCTCAGATCTGAAGAGGTACCTGTGTCTAATTGTAATGCTATTAACATAAAATGTAGGAATCAGTGGATACTACATTTAGACAATCATTCTCTAGGACAAAATCTCTATTATCCAGACGTACAAAGTGATCAATTAAAAGCAAATGTGGACGTACTTGTGAACAAAGTATCACAGTCCGAAAATTTGAACTCAATGCAACAGCAGGATTTGGTACAGTTATTATCTAACTATGCAGATGTATTTTCAGAACGACCAGGAATTGTTAAGGGATATCAATACAATATCGAGGTGAAGCCTCACAAAACGTACTGTCGAGCCTCATACTCCATTTCTTGGTCCAAGAAGGAAATAGTAGCTAAAGAAATTAGAAAGCTGATCGAGTGGGGAATAATAGAACCGTCTTTGTTCCCTTATAGTAGTCCTTTAGTGGCGGTGACAAAAGCAGACGGACAGGTACGGTTAGTATTAGATGCAAGAGACATAAACGAAATTATTGTACCTGTCAGGACTCATCCGGAAAACTTAAATGAGCAAATTCAATAATTCCATGGAGTGCAATATTTGACATCTGTTGATATGAAAAGTTCATTCTGGCAAATTCTGCTCACACCCGAATCGAGGAAATATACTTCATTTATATTTGGGGGAAGGAGCTATCAATTTAGGGTACTACCTTTTGGCCTAAATGTAAGTGCAGGAGTTTTCATAACAGCCCTCGACGCGGTTTTGGGTCCGGATTTGCTGCAAAAGGTAACAGTGTATGTAGAAGATCTGGTGATTGCTACTGCCACCTGGGAGGAGCACGTAGAACTACTGGGTAGAGTCTTAGAGAGGTTTAAGCAAGCGGAAGTAACAGCGAATCTTGAGAAATCCAAATTTGGACGTAATCAGATTAAATTTCTAGGTCACTAAATAACCCCACAAGGCATCAAACCTGACAGCAAAAAACTTGACGCAATTCATGGGTTTCCTAGCCCGAGAACTAAGAGACAACTCAACGCGCTTATAGGTCTTGCATCCTTTTTTACACGGTTTGTTCCAAACCAATTAATGAATAAGCCTGTTATGTATAAATGCGCACTGGTTGTGGACAGAAAAATGTCAACGCGCATTTGACGCTATCAAAAACGCATTGGTGAATGCAAACATACCGTGACACCCAGACATGACAAAAGATTTTTGCATAGCGACAGATTCGTGTTCTTAGGGTCTGGGCGCTTGTTTGTTTCAGTGGGACAGGACCAACGACCCCACAAAAATCAGTGTAATCGGTTTTGCCAGCCGCACACTAAACAGTTGTGAAAGAGCATATTCCGCTTCCGAGTTAGAGGCTCTTGCAGTGGTTTGGGCGGTAAAGAAATTCAACAATTACATCCATGGCAAAGAAATCAAAGTATTCAGTGACCACCAGGCTCTGAGCTATTTAATGTCTTGCAAATTATGCCATACCCGCTTACCAAGATGGAGGTTAGCATTGCAGGAATATAAAATTAAGATTATGTACATAAAAGGACAAGATAATGTTGTAGCTGACGCCTTGTCGAGGCTCCCACTAGAGCAATCCTCAGTGTCAAAGATTTTGGAACAAGCAGAGGAATATCGAATACTCTTAGTACAAGATAAGGTACATAGGAGGGACTTTTTACATATGTGTAAGAATATGTCTACACTGCAGGAAACTGATCCGATCTGGCGAGATGTCATTAGCAAAATTAGAGAAGGTACCAATCTTAAAAGTGTTGAGAACTTCAAAATAGTAGATAATATTCTGTATTATAAAACAGGTGTATCAAATGACCATGGTGTCGTGTGTATACCGCAACAGGCTATCCCAACTGTAGTGTGGCACACGCATTTAGCTTGGGGTCACGCTGGGATAGGCAAAACAATAAGGATTTTATCCAGATACTGTTACTTTAAGAGAATAAGCCAGCAGACTCGCACCATCAGGGCTTTCCTCCGTGCCAAAAGCTAAGTTTCAAAATAAATCCACAAGGTTTGAACTGCATCCTATAGTGCCTCAGCGGCCACTTCAGTTAGTATCTATAGACATATCAGGACCCTACCCTCGAGCCAGGGGTGGATGAAAGCACATTTTAGCGGTATATGACCTTTTCTCTAAATACTTGAAGATATACTGCCTTAAATCAGCCACCGCTCGTGGAATAGTTAAATGGTTAGGGAAAGAATATTTTACACAGGTGGGTAAGCCTGAAGCGATAATATCAGATAATGCTTCCTATTTTACAGGTCATACCTGGAAGAACTATTTACATGAACAAGGTACAATGCACATACTAATATCCCGTTTTCATCCACAAGCAAGTTTAGTAGAAAGAACATTTGGAGAGTTAAATAAATTTTTCAGGTTATACATCGCATATAAGCACTCAAGATGGCCTGATCTGATACCTAATTTTTTGGAAATTCACAACGCAACCCCGCATGCCCCTACGGGGTATCCACCAACCGAGATTATAATGAATAATAATAGAGTACTGAATGAGTGGCTGACATCTTTGCCTAAAGTCCCAGTCATTCCTGAGCCTAAGGAAGAGAGGATAAGGAAAGTAGGGTGCAACCTTACCAGGTGCCCTCAGAAAAGGAAAGAAAAATATAGTCGGCATGTGACGAATAATCATAAACTTAGTGCTGGGGACTTGGTGCTCTTACGCAATCATCCTAAGTGCTCGGCATCCTTGAAACAGAATAGCAAGTGGCAATTGGTGTACAATGGACCTTTTAGAATAGTAAGTGTGCCATATGAGTGTAGCTATCTCTTAGCAGATCCCCAGTCAGGGAGAGTACGGGGACTGTATCCGCGTAAGGATGTGAAAATATTCCTACAGTAAATGACTAATAGTCCTATGTGTTATGGGTAAAAAGATACACCATTCTTTTGGAAATGAATGAACATTAATGATGTGTGATCTGTAGAGATAATGTACTAGTGTAGAAGTATTTAGTTATAAGAATATGATTGACTTTCTCTTTTGTTTATGATTATTTGTGTTATGTCTTCATTTTAATTAGTGTTAGCTTAAACATGCTCTAAATGTCTGCATAAATAACCTGATTAGTGCAATTATTTGTTGTGCTAAATTGTGACAGAGATCAGTCAGGAGGAACATTTTAGTAGTGATTAGTTTGTGTAAAGCATGATATTCTATATGTGTGTCACACTTGAAATATATATATATATATATAGCTGTCAGATTGACAGGTTCGAACTCAGAATAATAATAATAATATGAGACCCTGAGAACTTTATTTTCTAACCAGTAATATCAAAGAGAGTAATGCACCCAGTAGTGACCCAAGTGCACCATGAGAGGCAAACTTATTGCAAATTTAAGTAACGCAATGTTACGCACAAAGAAGCTACAATTGAAGCATGTGCAGATCGAATCAGTAAAAAGAGCTATCCTGATACAGTCCAAGTCAAATTTAGCCTACAGAGACTACACTGTAGTTACGTAGGACCTTGCAAGTAAAGTGAGACATAATTTCAAAGGAGTTATTGAACAATATGCCTGAATCCGGCTGGAATGCACAAATAAAATCTACTCGAACATAAATATAGATTATTTTTGGGCAAAGTAATACGAAATTTTAATATTTGTTACCAACTGCGGAAGGCAACGGAATAGCACCACAGATTATCTTCCCTGCATAATGCAGTCTTTCATGCACAAAAAATGGCTTCCTCTCATGTTAAATCAGTGTCCGGAGGTAAAATAGTCCTCCATTCGGATCTCCGGGGGGGGGGGGGGGGGGACAATTTGAAAGGAGGCAATAAATCAAAACGAGAATTGCTACCTGGAATGTCAGAACTCTGCTACAAGCAGGAAAACTAGAAAACCTTAAAAGAGAGATGGAAAAGAATCATATGGACCTCGTAGGAGTTGCTGAGGTAATATGGAATGGACATGGAGAGTTGCAGTCAGATGAATATGTATTCTGCTACTCAGGAGGAGAAGTAAAAGGAATTAATGGAGTAGGAATGATTATGACAAAGGAATTGGCTAAATGTGTGGAGTATGTAGACTATGCAAATGATCGGGTTATTAGTGTAAGGCTGAAAGGAGCACAAAAAGATTTACTGATTGTCCAGGTGTATATGCCAACTTCAGAACATGATGACCAAATTGTAGAGGAAACGTACAATGTAATAGAGAGAATAATGGACGAAAATAAAGAATGCTGCAAAATAATAATGGAAGACTGGAACGCCAATGTGGGAGAAGGGAAAGAGGGAAATATAGTAGGCAGTCATGGTCTTGGAAAGAGAAATGACAGAGGTGAATGGTTAATTGACTTCTGCAGGGAAAGGCAGCTGATAGGGCAAACACATGGTTTCCAGAACCATAAGAGGAGGCTCTACACTTGGAAATCACCAGGGGATAAATATAGAAACCAAATCGATTTTATACTGGTAGAAGAAAGATACAGGAATGGAATCAAGAAGGTGCACACATTACCAAGTGCAGATATTAATAGTCACCACAACTTACTTATGGCAGAAATAGAAATAAGAATGAAAAAACTGAAAAAGGCGACGATGGTGAAGAAGTGGGATGTAGAGAAGATAAGGTCCAACAAAGAACAAATTACAGAAATGCTGTCTCGGGACTTTCTAAACACATTACGAGACAAAGAAGCACCTGATAATGCCAACGAGTACTGGGATATGCTGAAAGAAGGAATCATCAAAGCAGGACAGCAAAATATAGGATATGTAAAAGGGAAAAGGTCAAAAAAACCATGGGTCACACGAGAAATGATTTCCAATATGGAGGAGAGAAGAAAATTGAAAAACAAGAACACTGAAGATGCAAGAAAGATATACCGAAGGCTAAATAATGAACTGCGAAGAGAAACAGAGCATGTTAGGAAAAAATGGCTAAAAGAGGAATGTGATGAAATTGAAGAACTGGACAGGAAGGGAAGATACGACTTACTATACAACAGAGTAAAGACTATGACATGGGAACGAAACAGAGCAGGAAGTGCTACTATGGAAACTTTGAGTAAAGATGAAGAGGTAGTGTACAAAGATCGTGACGATGTCCTCCAGAGATGGGAAGAATATATAAAAGAGCTATATGACACAAATAGCAAACCAGAAACTCTGGAACTTGAATCACACAACAGAGTAAGTGATGAAGAGAAAGGACCGACCATCATAATGGAAGAAGTAAAGTCTGCCATTGCTGCAATGAAAAATGGCAAAGCAGTAGGTACAGATACAATACCAGGAGAAATACTAAAATGCTTGAACCACAATGGAATAAGAGAAATATTGAGGTTATGTAATAAAATATATGACAGTCGTGAATGGCCTGAGGACTTTTAGACAACAGTAATGATTCCATTACCGAAAAAACAATGAACCAAGTAATGCAACGAGCACAGGACAATCACCCTCATTTCACATGCAGCCAAAGTGATGTTAAGAATAATTAATAAAAGACTTGAAAAAGTAATAGAGGAGAATCTCGGCGAGGAGCAGTTTGGCTTTAGACGGAATACGGGCACCAGAGATGCAATAAGGCTCCTACGAATCTTGGGAGAAAGGTTTATTGAAAA
The DNA here is from genome assembly GCF_023864345.2 of Schistocerca serialis cubense. Lineage (NCBI taxonomy): Eukaryota > Metazoa > Arthropoda > Insecta > Orthoptera > Acrididae > Schistocerca > Schistocerca serialis. Next base: position 194,685,505 of record NC_064638.1, on the reverse strand, counting down.
AGGAAGAGACCTATATATGTGCTTCATCGATTTAGAAAAGGCATTTGACAATGTGGTTTGGGACAAGCTGGCGACTATTATGAGGGAGAAGAGAGTGGACTGGAAAACCAGAAGACTTATAAACTCATTGTACTTTAATCAAAAAGTTTCAGTTAAAGTGAGAGGAGAAAGTACAAACTGGATCAGACTAGGGAAAGGAGTAAGACAAGGATGCTGTTTATCACCTACTCTTTTCAACCTGTATCTGGAAAATATGATTGACCAATGCTCATTAGATGACAAAGGAGTAGAAATTGGAGGAAGAAGAGTAGGGTGCTTGAGATTTGCTGATGACATGGTCCTTCTAGCCCCAGGGGAAAAAGAATTACAGGATTTGGTGGACACCATTGCAACTAACGGAATAAATATCGAATGAAAATTAACACAAATAAAACAAAAGTATTGGCAATAGGAGGAAATAAGGAAATAAAAATTGTGCTGAATGGAGAAACACTAGAACAGGTGCAAAATTTTAAGTACCTAGGAAGCAGGATAGACACCGACTGGAAGCGCACCACAGAAATTAAAACAAGGATAGCAATGGCAAAAGAGGCGTTCTATATGAAAAGGAGAATCTTCTGCAGCGGTCTGGACAGAGAACTCAGAAAGAGACTCATAAAATGTCTTGTATGGAGTGTTCTTCTATATGGCACTGAAACATGGACTGTGAGGAAAAAAGACAGAGAAAGGCTGGAGGCTTTTGAGATCTGGAAATGGCGGATAAGGAAAGAATAAGTTGGATAGACAGAGGAAAAAATGAAGGGGTACTGAGGAGAGTGGGAGAGAAAAGACAGTTACTAGATGTAATAAAGAGAAGAAAGAGAAATTGGATTGGGCATATATTAAGAAAGAATGACAGACTGATAAAAACTGTTTTAGAAGGTTATGTAGAAGGGAAAAGGAAGCGAGGAAGGAAGAGATTCCAGATATTGGATGACATGATGGACGGTACAACATACAGCAGCCTTAAGAAGGAAGCAATGGATCGCAGAAAATGGAGAAGCAAAGGACCTGCTAATATAGCAGATAACTGATGATGATGAGACTTCTTTTGTCTGTATCTATCTTCAGCCGCCATTAGAGGAGATATTACAAAGTAATGTAAGTTTAATTAATGTGGTGGTCTAAATACATTATAATTTATCAAAATTGTGTATTACTAATGTAGATTAGCTTGCCCATGTCATCTACAATATTTCTTTAAAGAATTTTCAGCATTTTTAGCGATTATTGTTGGAGTTGCTGGGCTGTGCCGCGACCGAACGATTTGCGGCGGTGGCACATTTAAAAAATTGTTCCGCTGAAATATTAACCAAACCCGTAAATCGGGAGCAGATAAAATTAGCAGTGAATTACGAAATATTTTTCTTTTACAGCGATCCTGAGGCTGACGGAATTTATTACTGGTTTTGCATTTGTGCATTCATAGGCGGATAATTAACGTTGAAGTTGTTAATCTGTTGGTTCTTTAAATTTCTAAAGCAAATAACTTAAACGTATAGTGAAGTGTGTTTTGTCAATGATAATTAAACGTTCAGGTCGGCTTGGCAATATTTAACCATTTTATGTTAACAGAGGCAGTCTTGTGTTCCATAGCTAACGCCGGGAAAGAATTCAGTAACTATTTAAAAAACCACTGCATTTAGAAAATGTGTGCCAAGACCGAAATACGTATAAAAAATTTAATTTATACAATTTTCAACTAAATGTTCTTAATCAGTTAATATGAATTTATCAACATGAGAGGGTTGCTAAGGTTCACGTAATTTTAAATGTGCTTAATTCTGTCTATATGAATTTTTATTACCACACGTAAATAAGGGGTTCTACAACAAAGTTCGTACTGAAAGAGCAAATAACAAAAATATTTAAAGCTACATTTCTTCCCCATTTTCATTCATTTTCATTCATTTTCATTTTTACATAATAAATAAATAAATATAATTTTTTATTTCATTAAAACAGACAATTGTTTCCGACAATGGCCCACAATTCATGTCCACAGAATTTTAGTCATTCTGAACGGCCAATGGTATTCAAAATCTGACGTCCGCGCCGTTTTCGCCACAGTCAAATGGTGCCGGAGTCGCATTCTCGGGAGGACGCGTTATTGCTCTTTTCGTCCTCGTATTGCTCTCAGCCCTGAGATGGTCGCTCGCCGGCTGAGTTGCTCCACGGTCGCCCTCATCGAACCTTGATGTCTTTGAAACATACACCGCATCAGGTTCCTGTGCAGCGGCAGACACCTGCTTTTGCCCCAGGCGACGTAGTCTACTATCGTAACTATCGAGGTTCACGGCGTTGGCTCGAAGGGCGCATTCTTCGCTGCCTCGGATGCGCTATGTATCTGGTTTTGGGGGCCTCTGGTGAGGTGCGCCAGCATCTTAATCAGCTGCGCCTCTGTCGTCGCACGGGATCTGCCGCTCCCCGTCTGCTTGCAGCGACGGTGCCGTCCGGTCAGCGCCCCGGGGACCCATCTACTGGCTCGCCTCAGCCCCAGGTGTTACCGACGCTGCCTTCCATTTTGCCCCATGGCGACCCGCCGCCGCCGCCACCTGTTCTCCCTGGGTCACGCGCCGCCGATCTCTCCCAGTGACCAGTTGTCCTCCGACATGGAACTCTTACCCACGCCGGACCATATGTCGTCTTCGCCCGTCGGGTGCCCCGGCCCGATGGAGGTCGACACATCGGCCCCTCCTGTCTCTCTACGGGCGCATACACTGCATGCTGGCGTGCACCCTGGAGTTGGTTATCAGGCGTTTCCTAGCTCCCCGCGGTCCGAATGGCAGGGTGCGGGTGGCACAGCCTCGCCTGTTGTTAGGCTCCCCACCTCGTCGCAGTCGTCAACATGAGGTCCTCCCCACGGCGGACGGAGGCCTTATACTGCAACCGTACGCCGATTTGCGGGGGAGGAATTTGGTGTCACCGCTAGACACCACACTTGCTACGTGGTAGCCTTTAAATCGGCCGCGGTCCGTTAGTATACGTCGGGCCCGCGTGACGCCACTATCCGTGATTGCAGACCGATCGCCACCACACGGCAGGTCTAGTCTAGAGAGACTCCCTAGACTCGCCCCAGTTGTACAGCCGGCTTTGCTAGCGATGGTTCACTGTCTACATACACGCTATTTGCGGAGACGACAGTTTAGCATAGCCTTCAGGTACGCCATTTGCTACGACCTAGCAATGCGCCATATTCAATTACTATAAATACTGTCTTCAAGAATGTATTCTAAACAGATAATATTGTGATCGATGTACCGTCAAGAGCGACGTTCATCATTAACGGATTAAAGTTAAGTATCAAACTAATTACATCCGCTTTCTGAATTCTAATTCCTTGTCATGTTCCAGACCTCACGTCAGTATAGTCCTTTCCCCATCACGCCAACCTGCGTGAGCTAAACCGCATGCATTTCGGCCTCCTCTAGTAACACGGTGGTGGCTCTTCTGCCATCACAACATAATTGCTTTAAAATATTAAAGTGTCAGTGATACCACCATACTTAATAAAATATTACAATTTGTATCAGTTAAATAAACAACAGGAAAATAAGAAACAAATCCATTAAAATATAAAAACAGGTTTAAAGGATTTAAATAAAAACTTCTTAATTAAAAAAACGACGTAAGAGACTATCTCAAAAGGTGCTTTCAACTAAGTTTTGCAAATGTATATAAACTGCTTTACGTAACACTTGATTTGGTGAGCCATTTGGAGAGTCGTCATCCCTCAGTTGTCACAGGTCTGGCCGTCTTTCCACACCATCAGATCCGTCTTGTCTTCTGCAAGTTGTAGCCCTCTTGCTGGTCTAAGCTAGAACACACTAAGGAGTGTGATAATGGGCGGTTCTTTACCAACTGCCCAGAAGTAGTTTAATAAATACACCTGAGAAAGGAATGCAAGTCTCGTGCGAAATACCACAGTGCCTTTGTGAAACCACAATCGATATGGAAGCGCCAAGCTACCAGGAGCTCAACAGGCAGCGGGCAGAAACCAAGGCCCACAACCCCCACGCAATTCTTTCGAACCAAAACACAAGAGAGACGTTACGAAGATACGGAGACGCACTACAACTCAAAAGGTGGTCAGCAGATGCGAAGGTTAAACAAAACAGCCGCCGAAGGGAGGTCAGCTGTGGAGAAGACCGAAATTTGCATAGCTGAAGGTTGGGGTTTGAGGACACACACCCATTACCTCGAAGATATCAGGAAATATCTATAACACAGGGCGGCTTGCTGATGAACTGAATAAATATTAAAGAACTGCCACCAAGGCGACCCTATCCACGCTCAATCTTTCGTGTCTTCGTTGATCCATTATGGATCGTGGGACGACGACTGGCATGAACTTCTTGATTCAATAATTTTCCAACAGCCGTATGATTTGTAGAAATTTATTTTATTTTATGAACTTCTATGTGCTACCAGTTTCGGCATTACATTGATGCCATCCTCAGGCCCCACTCGTCATAGTCGTAAAATCGCCGGGCGACACAGTGTCGCCTGGCCACCAAGAGCTGCTGCAGGGCGATTGATTAACGGATCCAAGTATATGGCTGCTGACGTGTACAGCGATTTTACGACTATGACGAGTGGGGCCTGAAGATGGCATCAATGTAATGCCGAAACTGGTAGCACATAGAAGTTCATAAAATAAAATAAACTTCTACAAATCATACGGCTGTTGGTAAATTATTGCATCAAGAAGAACATTCTTTCGTGAGTTTGCGTAAGCAAGCAGCTAAGCGATCAGTCAGAGTTTTGTTACTAGGATCAAAATTCGTGTCCAGGATGAAAGCACTATAATCACTCCACCACATAACTGACTTTAAAGACGGTCACTAAGAAGTGGGCAAACTACCAGACACGAACACCCATGGCCCTTTTGTTCTGAAACACGATGGGGGTCTCCACTTGTCCGTTCTGGTGGTCGCGCCCTAACTCACACTGCCACTTCCATCCAGCCAGAGCCGCTCCACAAGACAGCCTTGCATCAATCACTCCGTCCGCCGCTCTGCCGTTGCGCCCTCTAGCGGCAGCCGCCGTTGAAATCGAGCTGCCGCTGCGAGGCCAGCCCCTCCACCAGAAGAAGGACGTCTCAGAAGCGGACAAACAAAAGACAGACAGAACCCGGGAATTCGACAGAAGCTGAGCCGCACGGTTCGTTTGTGTCATTTGTAAGATTCTGGTTGATGTGGTTCTATGAGGACGCCTGTCTACTGCAGCTGGCTCGCTAATTCGCTTGCTCGTTCATTACCCTATGTTCGTCTGCAGTGGTGGTATTAACACAACGACAGAGGCGTTTTGCCTTCTCCGATTCGACAAGTACAATTACATTGCCAATGCGGCTTGTGGCCTTTGGCCAGAGGACGGACCTATAGCGATGAACTGGCCACAAGCGGCACACGTACCTCGCAGTGTATCATTATTCTCCAAGGTGATCTGATTGTGCGGCCCCTCCCGCACGAGGTTTGTGTCCTCCCTCTAGCATGCATGTGTGTGTTGTTCTTAGCATAAGTTAGTTTAAGTAGTGTGTAAGTCTAGGGACTGATGACCTCAGCAGTTTGGTCCCTTAGAAATTAGCAAACATAAGGACATTTTTGATATCTGATCTCAGAGTTAGAGTTGTAAATCCATCGTAGCCTACGGTGGACTATCACAAGTAAGCGTAGATTTCCTAGCAGCCTTGGCTCAGTTAAGGTCGTATCCGAATTGCCAGTACTTTGGATGCGTTGCATACCTATAAGGCGTTATCTCGTTCCCGTCGCTTGGTTAACATAAGCAATGAGGGTCTTACTAGATTCCCAGAAGCAGTGAGCCGTCTAGAAACTGGTTAATGATATATAAATGGCGGCACAACCTGCGGAACATTTTACGAGGTGCATTCAAGTTCTAAGGCGTCCGATTTTTTTTTCTAATTAACTACTCACCCAAAATCGATGAAACTGGCGTTACTTCTCGACGTAATCGTCCTGCAGAGGTACACATTTTTCACAACGCTGACGCCATGACTCCATGGCAGCGGCGAAGGATTCTTTAGGAGTCTATTTTGACCACTGGAAAATCGCTGAGGCAATAGCAGCACGGCTGGTGCATGTGCGGCCACGGAGAGTGTCTTTCATTGTTGGAAAAAGCCAAAAGTCAGTAGCAGCCAGGTCAGGTGAGTAGGGAGCATGAAGAATCACTTCAAAGTTGTTATCACGAAGAAACTGTTGCGTAATGTTAGCTCGATGTGCGGGTGCGTTGTTTTGGTAAAACAGCATACGCGCAGCCCTTCCCGGACGTTTTTGTTGCAGTGCAGGAAGGAATTTGTTCTTCAAAACATTTTCGTAGGATGTTACCGTAGTGCCCTTTGGAACGAAATGGGTAAGGATTACGCCCTCGCTGTTCCAGAACATGGACACCATCATTTTTTCAGCACTGGCGGTTACCTGAAATTTTTTTGGTGGCGATGAATCTGTGTGCTTCCATTGAGCTGACTGGCGCTTTGTTTCTGGATTAAAAAATGGCATCCACGTCTCATCCATTGTCACAACCGACGAAAAGAAAGTCCCATTCATGCTGTCGTTGCGCGTCAACATTGCTTGGCAACATGCCACACGGGCAGCCATGTGGTCGTCCGTCAGCATTCGTGGCACCCACCTGGATGACACTTTTCGCATTTTCTGATCGTCATGCAGGATTGTGTGCACAGAACCCACAGAAATGCCAACTCTGGAGGCGATCTGTTCAACAGTCATTCGGCGATCCCCCTAAACAATTCTCTCCACTGTCTCGATCGTGTCGTCAGACCGGCTTGTGCGAGCCCGAGGTTGTTTCGGTTTGTTGTCACACGATGTTCTGCCTTCATTAAACTGTCGGACCCTCGAACGCACTTTCGACACATCCATAACTCCATCACCACATGTCTCCTTCAACTGTCGATGAATTTCAATTGGTTTAACACCACGCAAATTCAGAAAACGAATGATTGCACGCTGTTCAAGTAAAGAAAACGTCGCCATTTTAAGTTTTTAAAACAGTTCTCATTCTCGCCACTGGCGGTAAAATTCCATCTGCCGCACAGTGCTGCCATCTCTGGGACGTGTTGACAATGAGAGCGGCCTCATTTTAAAACAATTTGCATGTTTCTATCTCTTTCCAGTCCGGAGAAAAAAAATCGAGGCCTTAGAACTTGAATGCACCTCGTAGTTTAACATAGTTACCCACTTGTATGTTACTTAATAGAATCAGTATTAATAGCAAAATTGTAATTGCCATGGCATAACTCAGGTTTCATCCAAAATTGCGGAGTTGTTACGTGAAGCAGAGAGATGTTTCAGTAAAACCTAAAAAATAAAACAATACAGATTTATCATATATCATTGGAAAAGCAATGACGTAAAAAAAATTTTAAAAAATAAATACAAAACGTATGACGGAACAAACATCGCTTTAATGCTCTGTCGAGCTTATATAAAACGTGTTTCCATTATTCATAAGAAACTTAGGCACTCAGCAATAATAACAGGAGACTCTTGCCTTTTATCATGGCGACGAACGCTCTATTGAGTAGAAAATATCGACAGTAATTAGATAGATTTTTTTATATTTATGCATGTAAATTGTACTTACATCAAAAGTAATTGAGTTGGTAACATAAAAGCACAGACGGTACGCGGTCAACATCTTCTTATTAGCTATGAAACGCTTTCTGTATTTTGGAAGGCTTTAAACACATAATGGAATATCACGATGTTCGGTTCTAATTATCTGCAGAAGAAACGAAGGAATACGTTGGGAAGTCATCGGCCCCAGTTTCTCACTCTTTCATTTACGTTTCTTTTTCAACCAATTCTACTAGTACTACCGGTAATACTATTATCGTTCTGCATCATTTATGACTGCATCAAAACTACCGAATAGTAGTTTTGCTAGAACGTAAGTCTACTAAGAGAATAAGATTTTTTTTCGTGGTGAGTGTGTCTCCCATTCCAAAATCATCTATAACTCTATGGACAGCACTCCGTTAAACGTAACCAACAAACGCTTTAGTGACCGCAACTTTACATCCCGCTGCGGAGCGTTTTATCAATGGATACAGCTAAAAAGCGACGAAGACTCTTGCGGATATCTAAAAAAAAATGTTATGTGGAGTTCGGCAGGATAGAGTTAAGTGATGTCAGACTTTCGGGCTGAAGCACGTTCAACAGACAGTCGAAATATATCCATAAGAGAAAGTACAAGCATGGAGAGATAAACCTGCATTCGGAAAATTTTCAAGCACCTAAACATAGAAAAATCAAATACCGTCATCCACAACTGTGTTGCCTATTTGAAAGTTTTATCTAGCCCAGCCTTCATACAGTAGTAGGACTTCCACTAATACGTGATTACCGAATTATAACAACGAGACTTTTTTAATGGAACTGTAAACTTATCTATGTTGGAATGGAAACATTTTTCGAGAAAATTTCAACATCACGAAAAGTGTGGAATTCCATCAAACTCGCTGCACAACCAATTTCAGGATCTCTTATTCAAATCACCGTAATTGCCACCCATTGCGATGCATAAGTTTGAAATTTGGATCCAAGGTGCCTATAGCCTTCCTCTGTAAAGTTGCAAAAGCATGGCCCCCTCGGACGTCATCTAAAGGCTCTGCGACGCTTCAAACAGTGAGGTGTCGACACACGCCACAGAAACGCCACATCTTACAATTTCATGCGAGCCGTAACGTGGGCTATTGAATGACATTGGCACCAAATTTCATCAAAATTCTGTACAGCGCTATCTGGACGTGTCATACAATAGAAAGGACGTCACAGCCCCACTTACGTTCCGCCCTTTCAAGGGACCGTGCAGACCATTCTGCGTTTCGCGAACAACCGTTCTTACGATCTCCACCTGTTCTGTTAAGGTCCTCAAATTGTACACTATGTGATCAAAAGTATCCGGACACCAACCAAAAGCATACATTTTTAATATTAGGTGCATTGTGCTGCCACCTACTGCCAGGTACTCCATATCAGCGACTTCAGTAGTCATTAGACATCTTGAGAGAACAGAATGGGACGCTCCGCGGGTATCACTGGTCGCGAACATGGTTAGGTGGTAGGCATCAAACGTCTGTATGCGACATTTACACACTCCAAAACATCCCTAGGTCCACTGTTTCCGATGTGATAGTGAAGTGGAAACATGAAGGGACACACACAGCACAAAATCGTACAGGCCGACCTCGTCTGCTGACTGACATAGACCGCCGACCGTTGAAGAGGGTCGTAATTGTAATGGGCAGACATCTATCCAGACCATCACACAGGAATTCCAAAGTGCATCAGGATCCACTGCAAGTACTATGATAGTTAGGCGTGAGGTGAGAAAACGGATTTCATCGTCGAGCGGCGCTGATAAGCCACACATCACGCCGGTGAATGCCTAACGATTCCTCGCTTGGTGTAAGGAGCGTAAACATTCGGCGATTAAACAGTGGAAAAACGTTGTGTTTAGTGACAAATGACGGTACACACGGTTGCGATCCAATGGCAGCCCGGTGAACATCTTCTGCCTGCGTGTGTAGTGCCAACAGTAAAATTCGGAGGCGGTGGTTTCATGGTGTGGTCGTGATTTTCATGGAGGAGGCTTGCACCCCTTGTGGTTTAGCGTGGCATTGTCACAGAACAGGCATACATTGATGTTTTAAGTATCTTCTTGCTTTCCACTGTTGAACAGCAATTAGGGGATGGCATCTGCATCTCTCAACATGACCGAGCTCCTATTGATAATGCACGGCCTGTGGCGGAGTGGTTACACGACAATAACATTCCTGTATTGGACTGGCCTGCACAGAGTCCTGACCTGAATCCTATATAACGCCATTGTGATGTTTTGGAACGCCAACTTCGTGTCAGGCCTTACCGACCGACATCGATACCTCTCCTCAGTGCAGCACTCCGTGAAGAATGGAGTGCCATTCCCCAAGAAACCTTTTAGCACGTGATTAAACGTATGTCTGCGAGAGTAGAAGCTGTCATCAAGGTTACAGGTGGCCAACACCACATTGAATTCCAGCATTACCGATAGAGGGCGCCACCAACTTGTAAGTCATTTTCGGTGAGGTATCGGGATACTTTTGATCACATAGTTTATATCCGAAATGGCCAGGGCATGCGTCATGTTGATACAACACAGATTACCATACGACAAATAGTATATTTTTCGAAAGCTGTGGGAGCATATTTGTTATAAACTGTAGATACATGTGGTTGTTTAAAGTACAACTACTGAAACAGGAACCAATTAGGCTATCCGTGAAATGTCCAAACGGCGGCCACTGTTTATCCGCATCTTTCTGTCGGAGTAATTTTCAGTCGATCGGTAGCTCATCAAGCGAAGATTGATTCGCATTTTGTTTGCAAAAGATGCTTCATCCGCAAATGCAACCTTTCCATACAAACATCGTATGACTTCGCAGTTTTTTTTCCAGACGCCTCTCCGAGAACTCCAATTGATCGATTCAGGGCGTGAAATCTGGAAACATAAAATGCGTTCGGATATGTTAGGGGGAACGGAAAGCTACGGCGTACTTTTATATTACATTCAGACAGTTAATAAGTTGTAATTTTAATCGAAGATGCAGTCTCCCTCATTATCAACAATCTTTTGCCGTCTAGTGTGCAAATTTTCAATTCCGCGACAGTAAAAATCAATTTGGTTTCTGAGCACAATAACTGGAGATGGCATTTTTTGAACCTCATCCATATTTTCAAGTGTCTTGTCAGTTGTAAAATATTGTAGTCGTCGAATTAAATGGAAATCTAGTAGAGCAATACCGGGCTAGTAAGGTGGATGAATAGGGTCGTACCTAGCCCATGGCGAGGCTGGCACCTGCTAAGAACGCAGGCACTCAGAGGGCGCAAAAGCATACTTCCCCCCCCCCCCTCTCAAGAAAACAAGATAACTGGTAAACGCTTAAATGGGAGCGGTACATGAGCTCACCTGCCCTGCCTGTGAGGAGGAATCTTCAAATGGACAAATGGCTCTGAGCACTATGGGACTTAACATCAAACACATCCATGCCCGAGGCAGGAGTCGAACCTGCGGCCGTAGTAGCCGCGTGGTTACGGACTGAAGCGCCTAGAACCGCTCGGCACAGCGGCCGGCAAGGACTCTTCCCTCCGCATAAGACTGGTATTTCACCCTATTGTCTGTCATTTCGTCCAACTTTGTTGCAACTTAGGTACGCTATGGTATTATCTCTAAGTTTGGGAAGATGGTGCTGAAGCAAATATCCTGCCTGACGGAAGACTGAAAAGTTTTGTCGATTTCTGTCAACTAGGACTGGAGTGAAACTGTATGAAACAGACTGCTTCAAATTTTTTGATACAATAATAAGTGAAATGAGAGACAAATTTCACATAAAACATACTTTTTCATGTCGCTTTAATTTATTTTTGGTTTTACTTATTATTTGTTATTGTGAGCAACGTCTTAAATGAGATAACTGTGTCGTATTTTGACAAGAAAAAGAAAGCAAGTTTTGTTATCAAATATAACAGAAATATCGATACAGCTGTGCTGGTTAGCGAAAATGAATTTTCTAATTCCAGATGAAAGAATTGATGAAGAACGGTCACAGAGATTCGAATTTCGATATTTTGAATTTTTTCCCTCAGAGTATTGGTTTGGGCATGCTTTTCCAGTGACCGAAATGGCTCTGATGATATTTACGACAGTTCCAGTGACGGCAGCGTCTTATCAACACAGTTTACGGAAATTAAAATGATAAAATACCCTGTAAGGTCGAGTGTAGGTGAAGCAGACTGTCTAATTCAGCTACTTTGTTGATAGAATACGACACTTCTGCTGAATTTGACTTTAGTGACATAAGCAATGGATTTCCTTCGCTGAAAGCAAGGAAATGGAAACTAAAATTAAAGTAAATACAAAATTGTTGAAAGTATTACATATTAAAAATTTATGCACTATTAATAATTTATGAGGACCGTAAAACATATACTGTTTTTTACACATGTAACGTCCATGTGTCAAAGAAAATTAGACGTAGTCAAAAGAGAAATGGAAAGGATTTACATCGGTATATTGGGAATAAGTTAAATGAAGTAGACTGGCGTGGAAGAATTTGCTTCGGATGGTCATACGATACAATATTCTGGACAAGAGAACAACAGAAGTAATGAAGTGGCCTTCACAGTTAGAGTAGGAAAAGTGGTAATCGGATGCAACTATAAAAATAATAGAATGATGTCCATCATATTTCAAGGTCAGCCCCTTAATATCAGTCATTCGAGTTCATGCGCCAACCAATGACGCTGAAAAGGAAGTTACTGACCAGTTCTAAGATGATTTACAAAAATTACTGCTGTCTACCGCAAAAAAGGATTCTTCTTCGTAGTTGGAGATTGGAGCACAAAAGTGGGAAATCGAATTGTAGGGACTGTAAGGGCAAAATTTGGTCTTTGTGCAACAAATGAAACAGGAGAAACTCCTAGAATTCGGCCAAGACAATGCGTTGGTCATTACTAACATGGTGTTCCACCTATACAAACGACGACTATATTCTTGGACTTCGCCAGACGGCCAACACCGGAATTACATACTTTGTAATTAGAGGTGGAAGAGTGCCGTTCAGTCAGCTACAACAAGACCTGGAGGTGGTTGAGGATCAGATGACGAAATCTTCACTGCAAAATTGCGGCTGAAACTGAGGAAAGTAGCAAAAGCTTGCGACCCCTTCATTACACACAAGGAGTTCGCAACAGATTTAATGCATCTGAGTTAGAAGAAAAAACGCACAAGAGCTGTGGACGGAAGTAGGCAACACTATCAAGGAGGCAACAGAAAAACACATTAGCAAGAAAAAGAATAACAAGAAGGCCAAATGGCTATCGGCAAGTTGCAGAAGAACAAAGGAAAGCAAAAGTCGAAGGTGACAGATCAACAATGTTTAAATTACATACAGTGTTTCAGAAATCAACTAGAAGAGATAAAAATATCTTATTAAACGAACAATGCAAAAAACTGAAGATAATAACAGAATTGGGAAGACAAGGGATCTTTTCTAGAAAATAAGAGACATCAAAGGAATATCCCAAGCGAAAATTGGAAGGACAAAAGACAAGAGAGGGAAAGATCTAACAGAAACAGAGGACGTTACGGAAAGATGGTCAGAATATGTAAGAGATCTATATAAGGAAGAACTGCATACTGCTAATGCTGATGACAATGAAGTTACTATTATTTTAGAACTAGAGCCTGACACATTGAAGAGTACAGTCAAAAGGGCCTGGAAATGAAACTAGTGGATATGGTGGAATTCCAGCAGAATTGTTGAAAACCATTGGAAAGAATGCAGTGAAAGTGCTGCATTCAATATGTTAGAAAAGATGGAGCACGAAAAAGTAGCAAGAAAACTGGAAAAGGCCAGCATTCGTCACGATCCCAAGGAAGGGAATTTTTAAAGAATTCACAGATCACCAGACAATCACACTTGTCTCACATGCTAGCAAAGTCATGCTGAAAATCTTACAAAACAGACTTCGTCAGTATCTAGAGCGATAACTACTGGAAGAAAAATCTAGACTTCGTAAACGGAGAGGAACCAGAAATCAAATTGTATCAATTGCATTATGGAAAAGGTAAGAGAATTCCAGAAAGACGTGTATCTCTTCTTTATTGATTATGCCACAGCCTTTGACTGTGTCTATCGCAATAAATTTTGGGAGATATTAAAAAATACGGGAGTAACAGATCACTTTATTCATCTTATACGGAATTTCTACTCTGACCAAGAAGCCACAGTGAGAACTGTGAATGGAATTACGAAAACGGTTCAAGATTCAGAGAGGGGTGCGGTAGGGCTGCATATTATCTCCCTGATTATTTAACCAATATGCAGAGCGCGTTAGGCGGAATGCCGTGCTAGATGAAGAAGAAACCGGAATTAAAGTAGTTGGAATAAATATAAACAATCTTAGATACGCAGATGATACTATACTGTTGGCAGGATGTGAAGAAGAGGCAAAGACTCTCTTGCTGAAGGCGAAAGAAGAAAGTGAAAAAGCTGGTATTAGGCTGAAAGTTAAGGAAATGAAAAATTATGGCAACTGTTCCTATAATTACATGCCATATAAGGGGGGAAACAATGGAGGCAGTGTCTACGTTCAGTTATGTCGGTTCCCGGATTTCTGCTGATGGTGACTGCAGCCACGAAATCAGGAGACCCTTGGTACTTGGTTGAAAGTCAGTGTCAAACCTTGACAAGGTTTTCAGGAGAAGCGACATAAGTTTAGCAACAAACAACTGTATTGTAAACGCTACAATCTTTCCAGGTGTGATGTATGGACGGGACACCTGGACCAGCAGAAAGGCGGAACGGCGAAGAATAGACCTCCTTGAATTGTAGTGTTGGAGGAAACTTTTAGAGTCCCATAGACGACAAACAGAACGAATATGTATTAGAGGAAATAAAACCAGAGTGCTCCCTAGAAGGTCTGATACTAAAACAAAAGCTGACCTATTTTGGACACATCCAAAGAGGAGATTTTTCATTGGCAAAAACACTAATGTTGTGGAAGATCGAAGGCACTAGCAGAATTGGACGTCAGAGGATGAGATGGATCGATCGCATCACAGAGGCAATGTGTTCCAGACTGGGAAGCTTAAGGGAGAAAGTGCAGGACAGAAGAAATTGGCGTAGTTTGGCTCATGGGGTCGCGGTGAGTCGCAACTGACTGAATGAATACAGAGAGAAAGGGAGAGAGAGTGCGTGAGAGAAAGAGAGATTGTACTCTGGAAGCAGTAAGTTGCACGTGGTGGATCGGTTTGCATTATTTGTCTTTACCAGTCTGCTGCAAATGTTTTTCAGTGGTCGACCAAGGCTGGTTAACAGTATTCCACTGTTCCGCGATTGTCTAATACCGATTTGCTTCCACTTCCGCCCATAACCTGCCATTGTCTAAAGTGGTTGGTCTTCCTGATCGAAACGAGTCTAAATCAAAATTACGAAATGTGAACTTGGAGCACCACCTTTGTCATTTATGAAAGCCTAAACATCGCAGATATATTTGGCAGCAAGCGTTGCATTACTACATTTGCGGAACTTCAAATGCATACGATGCTTAATATGTATCTCTTCTGGTACTGCCGGCTGGAGTGGCAGAGCGGTTCTAGACGCTACAGTCTGGAACCACGCGACCGCTACGGTCGCCGGTTCGAATCCTGCCTCAGACATGGATGTGTGTGATGCCCTTAGGTTAGTTAGGTTTAAGTAGTTCTAAGTTCTAGGGAACTGATGATCAAAGTAGTTAAGTCCCATAGTGCTCAGAGCCATTTGAACCATTGTTTTCTTCTGGTACTCAGCTTTCCATTTCACCATAAAATACAATAAGTAAATGGAAAAATTAATAAATAAAATAAAAATTTAAAATGTAACTATATACTCGTTAACTACTTCCTCTATTCTTAAAATGTCTTTCGCGAGACTGATAAATGACAAACGAATATCGACGTGCGCAGAAATGATATAGCTTCAGTGGTGCTAGCACAATAGTCGTTTTACTGATTCCACTCGCACATTCATAGATGCGCCATAGTGACAGGACTCAGGATTGTTTGTTACCATTGCAGAAATGTTAGCTGTACTTCTCTCATCACCAGTTATTTTCCTTTACCGTTGACGTACATTGTTCTTCTCACTTTCAGTCTCTTCAGTCTATTTTACAATGGAAAGACAGGGCATGAAGGTTTATCAGGGTCAGGATACCTTTCCATATACATCCGCAACTTTCTCCCAACCGTTTGGCGACATCCGGCGTAAAGGTAAACCACGACTGTCGCATTCAGGCTAAAAATTTGAGTGGGATGAAGAGCAACTTGTCTGATCGCTACAACAGCGGGCCATAGACTGATGGGCTTCGAGTGCGCAGGCAAAAACAGGAGTGGTACCTGAGTTATGTGTTTGTTTAACACTGGCAAACCAGTGCAGACATTTGTGGGACATTTCTTCCTGGCGACCACACTCTGGTCTGCCACAATGTTTTCTTGCTTCATTTATGTCAACACATGTCGTGTCATTAGTCTTGCTTCACTTATGTCAACACATGTCGTGTCATTAGTCTGGAACAGAGCACAAGGGTGTGGACCTAGAAAAAGAGCTGGGGAAAACCACTGAACATTATTTGTATTATGTACCTCCCATAAAAATTTATTAATTAACAAGAAATTCGTTTTCAAAATAGTAGAAGGTACAACCATCAATGTTTCTTTTCTATTCAAAAAACAAAAAGAATATTAAAGATCAGTTTTCAGAAAAAACTATTAAACTGCCAAGACCAGATGTTAAAAAATTTAGACATATTTCACAATTTTAAAATGATTACAAATGATCTCACACGTCAAAAATTAATAAACTACAACCGAGCAACCAAACGTCAGATTGGGGCAAAGCCCGCTGGCGGCGCAATAGGTCGCAGTCGACAACAAAGCAAGCGAGAATAAACTAACCGCCACAACATGTACACCAAACACTCTCTTAAACATAACTAGGCCTTTGGCCCACCTCTGAAACATATCACACTTAGAACGGATATAAACACGGGAATAACCAAGAATCATGAATTATTTATACATTAAATGTGAAGCAAAGTTCACCACAGTCTTGACAAATGCAAAAACCTCCTTCGAAACTAACATCCACAACTCAAAACGTACCTTGACCGTTGTTACATGAATGCCTTTTCATTAGCTTGATGGTCACATCAGGTATTCCTAAGTATTTCATTTTACCTTATGGAATTCCTCCATGTGTAGGTTTTGTACAGTTTAACAGATGTAAACGCCGTTGGACTATCATACAAAATATTTAACTTATCCCGCTAAAGAGTAGTTGTGCTATGCAAGGCGGGAGATACTACTGGTTGCAAGAACCAAGTCGCTGCAACTGATCTCAACTGTACTTAAAATCAGACCCCCAAAATAAAAAAATTAAAGAAAGATGCACTTTAAACAGATGAGGGAATTGAGCACATGCAATCGGGCACTTCAAATAATCACCAAATAATGCAGCACATCTAAAGTTGGAAACCAAGCAGAAATCAAGCGTCAAGTCGCTTCAAACAAACTGTAGACAACACAGGCAAATTTGGCCGCGAACATTACTAATTAAGCTCAACCGTACACAGAAGTAAGGAGGACGTGGCTCTGCCCTCGACCGGAAAAGAATGCGTTGACCCGGTGCCCGGAAAAATCCCACGACGAAGGCGTTCCGAGTGACAGGGGCAGCCCGGGGCACGATCCGCAAACTTCGCCGAATCACGCTGACTTCTCCAGGAGGAACTCCGAAACCACGCGAACCAGCACAGTCGCGACACGGGACACGGGTAGCTCCGCCAAGAGCGTTACGTCAATAACTGCACCGTCCCGTGGATCAAACGCCGGATCACGACGCTCGCACCGGAAAAATCCCTTCGGCCAGCAATACTGGCCACTTGCTCTCAAAGAAGCACGTACACTCCGCCGTAAACCATCGCCAACCCCTCCAGCTTCGACCACCTCTCTCCAGCTCTCTTCACTCCTTCGTTCCTACCACAGAGAGAGGACAAAAACCCTCGAACCGGCAAAGAAAATGGTCAGTTCTAGAGCGCGAGCTATCAATCTCCTGGTCCTGTTAGCAGTGCCTTTGATAACATATCGATATATCGATGCAATTTCGACTACATATCTATATCGAAGAGCCAGTATCGGCTGTCGATATTCTTATTTTATATTATATTTATTTTGCAATTTTCGGTAAATATTTCAAATTTTTTTTAGAAATTGTACTACATCATAATCTTACGTTAATTGTGTGAAGGAGTCTTACTACAATTTGAACTTTAAGCACGTCCAGTCTTTCGGGATTGGCTGTGTGAATCGAATAACAAGATTTACGATGTGAAGAAGTGGCACGCCATTGAGTAAAAAAAAAAAAAAAAAGTAACGCGACTACTGTACTATTTCTTCACATCTGTCTTCTTCAAAACCAGCTGCCGAAAATAATGAGCAAAAACCTAAATGGCAAAACTGCGGTGCGCGGAGACGTGTGAGGGGAATTGCTGACGTAATCGGCGCTCGGCGCTACCAACGGAAACCGCAGCGTTTAAGTTCGATACTCAATTTTGACGCTACAGTCCCTGGGTCGCTGGTGTTGGCAGAAATAAAAAAAAAGCGTGGAAGTCGACATGAAATGTTCCGGACGAATCCGACATGTGACGAAACCGAAGGACGGGCCCATTGGTCACTTGTTATTGTGGCACTTACTGCAGTTACCATAGTTAGTAAAGTGGTTACAGCCAAGGGGCTAATCAGGCTGCTAGTTTGTTGATATACACAATGTCTAATAATAAATCCATATCTAAATATACAGCTCTAAAACGGGCGGTGAATATAAAAGGTGCTGACGATATTTTTATAGACTGGTACATCGATACGTTCCCTCTCGATACGTCCATATATCGATCGTTCTTTCAGTATATAGGTGACCGATAATGATTGTTCTTTAAATATCCATATATCAGATTCCGAATATTTTGCTGTTTGCAATGTCATAAGAAGAAATGCGTGGTACCATTTAAAGAAACGAATTTGATATCGTAATTTGTCAGGTACAGAAGTGAAAAATTACTAACATGTGTGAGAAACCTGAGCACTGATTCCTTTATAGCTTAGTGAAAACAGCATTCCGGTACATTTTCTCAGCATTTCGAAATATTTGCTCTTTTTCTATACACTTCGCGTTGCCTGCCTGAACTACTTCAGCCGGTATAATCAATATCCCTCTTTATTGTTTAGTCTTCCGGCTTCTGTACCCACTAGCAAGGCCCCTGCTCGTCATTTTAATGTAAGAAGTGACATGGAAGAGGTCTCGTTATGTAAGGTCGATTCTTTCTCAACTGTTGATTAGGTAACACCTGTTCGTCTAAAAATTCACGGTGTATAGTTTCCATTTTTTACCGGGGAATCATAGAATTTTCTTATCCGAAACGTGAGCTGTGTGGAGTGTTGCCTGAGGTTGTCTGTACTGAAAAGTGTCTGTAGCGGACAAAACTATACTTTTATTGTTTACGAGGATCTTCTGGTATCCCACACAATATTGTCTCCTTACACGTGTTTAGAGTAAAATGTGCGACAAAAGTAGGTAAAGATTTAATTGTTCTTAGCTCCAAGAATCAGTAAACTTCTTGTAGCCTTCGACTAGGACGTTGTAATCACAACGAAAGTTTCGGCAGCGGCAGTAATAAATTATATACAGGGTGACTATTTTTAAAGATAGAGTTTCAAGAGACTGTAATTAAGACCCAATCCTCTCAATTAATTTTTTTTTTGGCAATGTGGCACCGGGTGGAAGCAACTGCTCCCAACATCTGTCGATTATGACGCCAGAGGATTGCAGGAGGGGTCGAACGGCGATGTGCAAACTTTCAGGCCACGGGGAATTGCCTTTGGCGTGCCTGCTAGCAATGTGCATTTTACGAAATATCCTGCACTGTTACCCACAGAAAATTACCCATGTTCTGGAGTTGCTTCATGCTGACCTGCGGGCAAGACAAACGTTTGCTCTACAATATACTGCTCGCTTTTGCGTCGACAATGTGTGTCCACGGAACATTCTGTGGAAAGACGAACCCCTTCAACACGCAGAACTGCAGAATATTCACAACGGAAAATCCGCTCGTACATCAGTCAGTACCCCTTCATTGTGCATAGCTAAGTGATATGGGCGGGTTGACGACATCGTTCATCGTATAGCCACATTTTGTCGATGAAAAGAGTACTGGGGATTCTGTTACCTGTACCGTCACTGGTAATAGTGTTATTCTTTAGCGCATTAAAGTCCTTTCAACCCTTGGACAATGAGGATGTGTGGATACGATCATTTTTCTGACAAATGGCGCTCCTCTGTACATTGGACAGCCAGTGATGCAGCTGCTGCAGAGGCGTACTTTAAATGCTCGAATTATCAGCCCCATACCCTGGCAGTCGTGGTCACAGGATCTTAATGCGTATGACTTCTGGCTATGATGTTGTTTCAAAGATGCTGTGTTCAGGGCTCCAATTACAAACGTATCTTACATGAAGGCGCATTTTGGGACATTCCTATCTGTTGTGGAACATGCTGCTTTTCGATATCAACTTGTGGCAGAAAACCGTGGACAGCATATTGAACATAACTTGCACCAGTTTCAAGGAAGTAAAAATCGACTTCATTGTAGTTTTTTATGCGATTTTTTGTCTTAGGGCAGTTTAAAACCGATTTTTACACAAGTTGTTGTAGAACCTTGATGTGGTGGATGGGCTTCCTGACTAACATAGCCACAACAGCTGAATGCGAAACTCGTGCGGTCGTGCATATTGCGCATTATAGTTGATTTAATGCGCAACTGAGATCGTAGCCGTCGTATTACAATTATGATCCTTACAGCGCCATGTAGCTGGAAAATTTTCGTTACAGTTTTCTTTCTTTGCTTTCCGTAACTTTTCCCGCCTCTTCGATAGTATTCTGTTCAAATTTGACGTCTTTCTGAGCAGTGATACTCTTTCTTCAGCGTTTTGAAATTAGAGCTTTAATTATAATCGTCCTGTTTAATAAATATCTTCATGACGACAATTTCCTTTGCAGAGACGTTGACTGCTACGTTACTTCTCATAATCGCCTTGTGTGTTGGAGTGATCCGTTGAAGAACAAACAACAGTAACCTACCACTAATGTAAGTATCGTACTTTGTGTGTAAAGTATATATTTCTGGAAGGGTAACAGGGGCATTCAGCTGCTTAGTAGAGAGCAGTGAAGCAAAATGAAATGTGGTTAGCGTCATTTGGTCAGTCAAATACACAGTAAAAACGAGATATTGGACGGATGGAGTAGCTGCACGTTTCAGTGACAGAAATAAGAATGTGGAAACAAAGAACGGTTTACTATCGGTAATGAGACACCTAAATACTCAGTATTAAAATCTGATTGTCATGACCAGAAAAGAATCTGTATTGCCAACTCTTCTGGTTTCGTATCTACGAATAGAATAAAATAAAATGGGATTCACGAAACTGATGAAACGTACACATAAAAAAGAGAGCGCAATGGAAACACATAAGATACTCTGATCAGCCAAAACAGTATGACCATTGCCCACGGCGGCGTTGGATGCTGCCTGATGGCGTTGCGGGCTCGTGACACGGTAACAAAAGTGTGTAAGCGCAGATGTCACGGGTGGGGGGAATACCCTAGCGAAGATACGGGCTGCAAATGGGTAAATACAATGAGGTGAGAGACTTAGGCAATGGGCAGATCATTATTACACAGAGCCTGCGATCGTGTATCTGGGAAACAGCTAAACTGGCCGGCTGGTCCACGCACAAGTGTTTCGGAGTACAGTGTTCATCGTACATTGTTGAACATGGAGCTCCGCACCAAATCGCCCTTACGTGTTCACATGGTGACCTGACGACATCGTAAGTGACGATGGCAGTGGGCACCACACAACCGGGATTAGACCGTAGATCAATGAATCACATTTCTGCTCCATTAGGTCGCTGGTCGTCTCCACGAACACCGCCATCGAGGTGAACAGCGGCTCGAAACGTGCAGAGCGCCGCGGATGCAGGCTGTGGGAAGCCGTATTGTTTTTATGAGAGACGTTCTCTTAATCTTGCATGGAACGTGTGGTAGTAATCTGACACACGCTGACAGGTGCGGACCACCCGCGTCCCCTTGATGCTTGATGTGTTCCTCGACGTCTGCCTGCGTAGCTGAGCGGTAATGTGATTGCCTGCCACTGCGCGTGGTGGGGTTCAGTTCCCGGCCTGGTTGTAGAGTTTTCTCCGCCTGTGGACTGCGTGCTGTGCTGTCCTCTTCATCATTTCATCCTCACCGACTTGCAAATCCTCCAGTGTGGTGAAGTTTCCCGGACGGAGCCTCCTGGTGAACAATGGCATACGGTAATTTTTTTTCCCTCGGCGCCTTTATCGTCTTTCAGCAGTTAACTGTTCGTGCATCGGAGTCAGAACCATACTACAGTGAATTGAAGATCATTGCAGTGTGTTTGGACCACACAAAGACGCAATGGGAGGAGAGAAGTTCCGTTCTGATGAAGAGGTACGCCACGCGGTGCATGAGTGGTTGCGCGGACTACCAAAAGAAATGTTTTCTAGAGGAATTTATACACTTTGTAAGCGCTAGAGGACTTGCATTGAGCGTGGGGGAGATTATGTTGAAAAGTGATACAGCTTTGTACCACTTCTGCACAATAAATAATATTTTAAAAAATATTTAAGATTTTCATTTGACTCACCCTCCTATTAAGCTGGTGGTCATAATGTTTTGCTTCACCAGTGTACTTTGTACAACTCAGCTATATACAGGATGAACCACAAAACCACCGACATTATTTCGGTGGTTATGCAGGGATATTTCCCGAGTATTTTGATTTAAAGGACTTGTGGTCCCGGGAGTTCGCTTCACAGTAATTACTTTTCGTCTGATTTCTTACCCCTCGTAAGAGCTGAAAATATCTGTTCAACAGTGCAAATGTCGACGGTATGCGCAGCGTGTCTTGTTTGGAAGCGAAATTGTTGCATCCAGCCATGGTAATTGGTGTTGATAACAGTCACGCCCACTTTATTCTTGGTACTCAAGAATGCATATAGTACTGTTCTGTTCCGTCTCACGTTTTCTCTTTTTTTAAGCAATCCTATTTGTACGTTAAGAGTGATACACAGTAGCGTGGAAATAAGTCCTTAGTGGTAGGCATGTCTTATGCACCTCATAGAGGGCTCCGAGTGGGGCTCACCGATATCGCTCAAACTTTGTGTGGAAAATCATGTGGATACCAAGGGCAACCCTACTATAGATTTTTGGGGGGCCTAGACCTGTGTGTATGGTCTATTTTTAATATTCTGGAAGACTAATGGTGATTTGTAAGTAGTCACTGAAAAGTTTCAATTCCGACCCTGTTAAGAACTTGCTAATATCGAGATTTAAATCATTTTTCCGGAAAGGTAAACACGTGCCCGCCCCCAAACCCTTTGCCTATGTGTGTGGGCGACGTTGGTAGATGCATCTTTCTAGTTCATTCTAGTTCATAGAATTTCACGCGTGCATGCACCATAGGGGAAGAGCAAATGGCCCCAAAATATTTTTCAGTATATCGTGAGGGATCTATGAACAAAAGCCATCAAATAAGTGGTATAGCGCAATGATTGGGGCACTGACTGTTAATCCAACGACGTCGGTTCTGTTTCAACTCTTAAAGTATTTTTTATTTTATTTTATTTTACAAGTTTGGGATACTGACTATAAAAATTTAAATATCAGTTCAATTCATTCATGTAAAGTTAATATATTCAATTTACTTAGAATTGCTTATATTTAATTATTTAATACATTCGATGAGTAAATGTCTTAAATGATACAGTACTGACAGTTTGTGATTTCAACTGTTCTTCAGTATCAAAGTTCGCTTGTCTTCACGTCCCCAGACTTTCCTTTTCCATTGTACCTTTTCATTCATTCAGAATACGGTGCTCCAGCGGCTGATTTAAATCCCCTCTACTCTGCCGTTACCATAGGGTCTTGTTCGCCATTTTGGAAGGCTCTTTGCGTTGTGAACAGAATCTCGCCATATGTATATGCTTATTTTCCATGAATACTTACAGTTTTATTGGAAAATGGAAACCCAGCAAGAGTTTCCTATCTGTAGAAAGATTGGTACCAATATCAGAACTCTAACTTTTGATGAAGATTAAAAGCAATCACCAGTGCCCTTCATAGGCTTTTTCAGTTTCTAGAGGAAAAAGGTTTCATCACCGACAATCCTGTTTTCGTGGGTTCCGCAGCAATATCTCTGGGTCATGCACGTGCAGAAAGGGCTATTGAAATTATAAATAATAATTTTATAGTAAATGATGGACATTCGGCACTGTACACCAACATAGCAAAAAAAAGAAAAAAAACTCTCTCTTTTTGTTCACACAGACTATTACTCTATCCAGTCCTATTTTGTTTGCAACATGTTCCTTCTTCAGGTACACACGTTGAAACACGTATGTAACGTAGCAGCGATGGTGAGGCACGTTAAAATCTTTGACCAGAGAGCCGTTTATCGTGGTTAGTCTGCGCTTGACCGCGCGAGTGTTGCGAGCAGTACGCGAGTAGCAGTAGGCCAGTGCAGTCTGTCGATAGCAGTAGCTCAGTTCAGTTGCGTCCAGCAGTACGCTAGTAGTCGTCATGCAGAGCAGTCGGTCAGTAGTAGCAGCCCAGTGCGGTTGTGTGATGTAGTCTGTCGGCAATACTGGTCAAGATGCTGAATGAGGTATATTGTTAATTAAGTTCCTCCAAGCCGTGTGCAACAATAAGAGCAGAAATTTGACAAGCAGTTTCAATGAGGTAAGAAATTAATTCTGATTTTTGCACAAGGGCCAAAGACCGATATTTCGGTTTAATTAAATTTTCATTGTCACTGAAGTTCCATTAGCACTGAATTGTTTTTCATCATTTTCGTGACAGCTAATACTTTCAGTCAGATTGCGATTCTCACTTTTATTGTCATTAAATTTAATTGCTAGGGAGGTTACGCTTGGCTCCCATTTATTATTATATTTTTTTATTTAAATATTTTTGTGGGGACAATATTGCTTCTTGGCTCCTATTCATTTTATATTTCTGTTTTTTTAAATTTTTGTGGGGAGGTTACACTTGGCGACACCCAGTCCAGGATCGTATTTCGTTGAGAATCTTTTGAAAAACAGTCAGATATCTGCTCTTATTTGCTTAGATATAATTAGGATTTGGCGCAACGCTTTTACTAATCTTGTGGCTTTCTTTCTACAGGTCAACGGCAATTCGTTGCTCTGTTGTATTTGTGTGTTGTTTTTGCATTTGTGCTTATTTGTTTTGTGAATATTTGTGACTATTGTAAAAATGCCGCGAAAGACTGTGAATAGTGTATCGCGAGGTATTACGAACGAAATTACCGGCTCAAACGACTTTACCGATAGGACATGTGACACGCAGTGTAATGATGACAATCCTGCGTTCACTAACAATCAGTGCATTACAACCACTAATGATGACTTTTATCTTAATGATGAACAAACGAACTCAATTGTCTCGTCTGTTAATTTGGCGACAATTGATGACGCGGAGCGGTCTATAGTAATGAGCGCTGCCGAGCTTAACACACCCGATTTAGAAAATCCAAGTAATGTACAGACAAATTTTTCTAGTGAAAATGAACAGTGTACTGGGAGTACGACGGATCTATTTAATTCCGAAATAGTGTCTGACAGTGTACATCCGACTGATAAACCATTCTGTAAATTACAGAATGACCAAATGGTCACGCAAAACAAGACAATTTCAGATCCACCATTAAATAGCACGGAGAATAGAAATGCTAATTTTGTATCGGATCCACTTAAGGCATTGTTGCTACAAATTCTTGAATCAAACAAACAACAGAGTGAGAAAACAGACAACAATTTCAGACAACTTAGGGAAGATAACAAACAAGATAATGAAAAACTCAAACAATACTTAAATGAAAAATTAGACGACAATTCCAGACAGCTTAGTGAACAAATTAGAGCCGTAGCCGCGCAGTGTCATGAAACTAAGGAACAGTTACGCGAGGAAATTGAGGCTAGCTCAAAGAAAAGTAGCGAAGAAATTAGGTCTGTTGCGCAAGAATTAAGGGAAATGCAGACAGTCGCAACAGAAACACTTAGAGTGGAAATTAGTACAGTCGCTAAACAATGCTCTGAAAAAGCTACACAATTACGCGAAGAGTTTAAAGCAATGACAGCAGAACTTTCGCGCACAATGGATGAAAAGATCGACGCGAAATTCGACCAACAGAACACTCAGATTGACGAACGCTTTAATGTTCACATACAAAACAGTGATACGCGTTTCCGTAAATTTATTCAGGATCAAAACAAAGTTAAACGACAAGTAATGGAAACAATCACAGCACAGAGACAGGAAGACAAACGTAAAATGTTTGTGAAGGCAAAAACGTATGTAGACAATAATATTACTACAGTGTCCGACAAAATTAACACCATCGAACAGTTGAACGCGGAATTACGTCATGAAATTTCTGATCTTAAATCAAAAACAGATACACACACAGTAAATATTCAAACAGTGACAGACAGATTCGAACAATTAGAACTAACACAGGATTGCGATGTCATCAAAGCTGATGTTAAAAAACTGAGCGAAACTACACGTAAGTTGCAAAAACAGATTAATGCGTCCGATTCTAAAACCGATGATCAGGCAAAAATACTGACTGAAAAATATGATGAATTAGCCAGTCGTATTGATGCTATTGAAAGTAATAATGATAATAAATCAGACGATACTGCACCGATTTCATTTAACCAAACACCTGAATTTCAAAATTTACAGCAGACAATTAATGAGGTTGATTCGTCTAATAACACGTTGCGTAGAAAATTGTCGAGTTTACAACAAGAAGTAACAGAGATGAAAAACATTTCAGTTAATAATAACATAACACAACAGACGCCACTTTATGAACATTTGTCAGACTCACGCAGCGCGTATAATTTGGGTAATCTACAGAGAGTACGGGACTTAGATTCCGATCAACCACAGTTCAATAGATTCTCTTACGATCCTGAACATGTTCCATCACACAGAGATGATAATTTCGATTACAAACATTTTCTGTCAGTGAGAAAGTTTAAAGTTTTTAAAAACGATAGAACGCAGATTCACCCACTGGATTGGATTCAACAATTTAGCTTTGCTCTTCCACCGACTTGGCCTGTAACGCATAAACTTGAATTTATTTGCAGTTTTTTGGAAGGCGAACCGGCAACTCGTATGAGACCGATCGCGAGACAATGCTATTCGGTAGAAGAATTCCAGAATGCATTTCTGTCAGCGTATTGGTCGAAGACGACACAGCGCGGAATTAAAGACCAGTTAATTAGCTTACCAAATTATGAGAACACAAATTTTCCCAGTGTCACGCAATTTTTTGAGCACATAGTGCACGAAACCAGTACCTAAGTGAAACGTACAGTGAATCCGCACTTATACAATTATGCATCTCTAAATTACCACGGTCATTACGAGTGTCACTTCTAACGGGCCAGCAAAAAGAAAACATTTCAGCATTCAGAGATCTTTTACAGCTCTTGGAAGTACAGCAATCTGATTATTCTTTTGTAAACAAAAACTTTTCGTATAATAACCAAGGTCAACAAACTTACGGTAATTATGATCAGGGACGTAATTTCAATAGGAAAAGTAACAGACGCTTTAGGAACGACAACTACCAGAACTTAAATCACAGACAAAATTCAGATTATCAATATCGTCAAAATTTTCAGCAACAGGAAGCACATTTTGGTAACAATAGACGTTTTCCACCACAACAGCATGAAAGTCAGCCGGTTGGAATACATAACCAACAATGTAATGCACAAGGTCAACCAGGCTTTAATGTTCAGCCGCGTGCACGTGTAGTCCCAGATCCAACAAATAGTAACGCACGACAACAAGGAAACAACTACGTACAAAGAAGACAATATTTCAATTCCTATCGCAATGCACCGTATAGGAATGACTATCACGACAGACGTAAAAACAATGAGCACAATTATCAGCGTACATATAATAACAGTCGGTCTCACCAACAGCAAAATCATACGCAAGAACATATTCTCACGAATGAACCCGACAGTAGGTACCATCCAGAGCGTAACACGTCTGGAAGAAGTAATAGGACAGTTCAAATAGTAGAAATGCCACAACATCGAGCTGAAAATAATAACACATCAGATAGAATCTGACTAGATACTGTACAAGTCGCATCTTCCAATAATACAAGCACTACTTCAGACACGCAAAATGTTGTTCACGAAAATGTAATTACTTTTGACGACATCAGAGACACTCTTTTGCAGGAAAGACCATTTGTTCAGAAAACTATTTCACATCCTGTCATCGAAATTAAAATTGGTTCATTGAAATTCTCAGCAGTAATTGATTCCGGATCACCTATATCAGTAATAAATGAGGAGACTTTTAACGAGTGTAACAAAGAGAATACTTATCCGACAAAACCAAAGTGAAGGGAGCAGTATCGAGTAAAGGTGTAGACGTTAAATTACAGACGCATTTATCATTTTGTATTGGAGGTCATACTTTCCACTCAAATTTTTGGATTGTTCCTTTATTGACAATAGACGTTATTTTAGGTACGAATTTTCTGGTACAACACGACGCAGTTATTGATTTTCAGAATTCTTATTTAATGTTAAAGGATGAAAATATACAATTTGCTATAGAATTTCAGCACTCACTATCTGCGGAAGAGCAAACAATTAATCGGACAGAGGTCATTTTCGCGTCACATAACATAGACTGTAATCCCACATTGTTCACGGATACGTACGTACACAACTATAATACTCCAGACGAAGCTGACTATGACGTAATGCAATTGATTTCTGATAAGGTTAAAGAGCGCAGTGCAAATACAGACGACGAACGCACGCAGTTGCACAAAATTCTTTTACAGCAAGCTCCACTTTTTGACAACATTCCTGGTACTATGTCCGGATTTATGTATGAATTTCAAGTCAAACAGCACGATAAATTTAAAGCTAAGCATTATCCTATTCCGTATATTCATAGAGAACAAGTTAAAAAAGAATTGCAGGATATGCTCGATCAAGGAATTATAGAACCAGCAGTTAGTCCGTACATAAACCCGCTACATATTGTTAAGAAAAAAGATGGCTCACTTCGCCTTGTACTTGATTCACGTCACATTAATGACATTATTATTAATGAAACAGATCGACCACAGACATTAGAGGAACTTCTACAGAAATTTCACGGTACTGCTATTTATTCTACATTAGATTTGAAATCGGGATTTTGGCTAATTCAACTTCATCCAAATTGAAGAAAATATACAGCTTTTCTCTGTTTCGGCGACTGTTATCAATTTTGCAAATTACCGTTCGGCTTAACTATTTCTTCTGCAGCTTTTATTCGCGGTTTCAACACTATACTTCCGACAGAACTTAAGGACAGAATTACAACGTACGTAGACGACATTCTTATAGCAGAAGCTAACTGGTCTGAACACAATATGATTCTTGAACAACTGTTGCAAACTTTTCATGCACAAGGACTCACAGTTAACCTCAGTAAATCGCACTTTGGCAAAACTTCCATAAAATTTCTTGGACACGTAATTTCAGCAGAAGGCATTGCACCTGATCCGGAAAAACTTCAAGCTCTACGTGACATTACTATTCCTACAACGAAAAAACAATTACGCAGTTTTTTGGGTTTAATTAACTTTTTTCGTAAATTTATTCATCACTCTGCTTTAGACACACCCAGATTATGCCAATTAACAGGTAAAAACAGTATTTGGTCTTGGGATAAGCAAGCACATTCTGAGTTCATGAACCTGAAGCATGCTTTGTTGAATGCTGCACTTTTATCGCACCCAGATCTTACCAGAAATTTTTCCATTGCCACTGACAGTTCCAACACTGCTTTAGGCGTACATATTTTCCAGGAAATTGAAGAAGATGGCTCTACAGTAATTAAAAACATCGCATTTGCCAGCCGCATTCAGTCACCTGCTGAACGAAACTATTCTGTTACAGAACTTGAAACATTATGTGTTGTATGGGCTTTTACGAGATTTCGGCACTTTCTTTATGGCAGACATACCACCGTTTACACAGACCACAGAGCGATACAATTTTTACTTTCGGCTAAATTCACACACGATAGATTAAGCAGATGGAAACTTTATTTACAGGAATTTAATTTTACAATAGTTCACATTCCCGGCACACAAAATGTTATAGCAGACGCACTATCGCGTTCTCTCGGCAACAATCAGCAAGACGTAGCAACCAACTTCTGCAAAACAAATTTCAGTGTCATGTACATTCAGCAAGTTGCATTTGAAAATTTTATTTCATCGTCATTACAGGACATAGCACAACAGCAAAATAAAGACAATGTGTGGAAAGAAATTAAACACCTTTGGCAAGATAAAAATAATGTTACGATTAGAAACCATTATACTGTACGCAATGACATTCTGTTTCGCCGCTCTCATCCTGACAGCAACAATTGGTTATTATGCATTCCTGACGAACTGGTTAACAAATTAATCTGGTACACTCATTTAAGTTACGCACATTACGGAGCAAGAAAATGTTTTCTTATACTGAGACAGAACTGTTATTTTACCAACATGGAGAAACGTATACGACGAGTTTTAGCGTCTTGTAGAATTTGCCAGAAAGCTAAATCAGACACCACTTCACATATTCCTCCATTATATCCCATTATACCTGTTAAATTAAGACACATGGCCGCAGTAGATATTTTTGGTCCGATTCCGAGAACTAACAGGGGCTTTTGCTACATCTTTGTCGCTCTTGAGCTCACTTCAAAATTTGTTACTTTCACTCCATTACGCAAAGCTACTGCTAAAACTGTTTCGAAAGCATTTGTAAAACATTTTCTATTTTATGTAGGGCATGTGATGAAAGTAATTTCTGACAATGGATCACAATTTCGATGTGGCGTATGGACACGCATGTTACGAGCTAGAAACATTTCTCCGATCTATATATCCAAGTACCATGCTTCTTCGAACCCTTGTGAACGGTTAATGAAAGAAATTGGTAAGCTGTGCCGAATATACTGCCACAAAAGACATACTGATTGGGATACACACATACTCTCATTCCAAGATGTAATGAATTCCATTCCAAATGAATCCACTATGCTATCTCCGTCTGTTATATTGAAAAACGTTGAACCACCAAACAAAATTAAAGAATTAGTAAACTTCCCTAAATGTCGTCGACTAAGACACCACGAAATAATTGACATTGCGCTGAACAACATCAAACGTGCCGCAGAGCACCGGAGAAGACAGCAAAAACAGGTTGTACACGCCGCGACTTTCACGTTGGACAGAAAATATTAGTACGTACACATTATTTGTCCAGTAAATTAAAAGGTAAGTGCAGTAAATTTGAACTTCTATACGCAGGTCCATATCGGATTCGCAGCATCCCTCACCCCAATGTTGTACACGTCGAAACTTTGAGAACCAGAAAATCGAAAGGCAATCACCATATCTCAAACATTAAACCGTTTATTGAATGAAGACACTGTATGATTCAACACACTATGATGCCATTTACTAATGCAGTTATATTCACCTGACTAATTACTGATGATTATCGTATTTTTTCTTGGTAAGGGCCCGGCAAGGTAAGGTTAGCAGGTCGCTCTTCTTGTCGTTACACATCAGACCGTGCATATTTTTCCAGACGAACTTACGTATTTTATGAATAATTATGCAATTCTATGTAATGACGTAGTAATTTTATCAAATTCTCTCTCCATTAAAGTCTTTAATTCTCGCCTCTATTAACTACACTACATACAAGCTGAACACAACGAACGTCACATTTTGTCTTTTTATGTGCGATTGTTTTTATGTTTTGTTTATATGCATTGTGAAATAGCTAAGATATAACACACACCAGTTGACTTTGACATTTTTGTTGCCCTATGATATCTCAACATCGTGACTGTTTTACATTTTTTGCTGCTGCATTGTATTATTCTGTGTACATTTTTGCATCTGAACACTGTCAATGTCTTTGACATATTACGTTATCTGTCATGTTATGCTGTATGGTTAATTGTGTCACCATAAACCAGTCATTATTTAGTGGGTATATGATTTAAATGCGGGACATTAATCTTTGTTCATCAATTTCAGAAAGAAATGATGCGTGTAAGAAATAAATTCAACAGAAATGGGAATTTCACCTACGGAATAAACGTAAGAAGATGCAATAACTTTATGAGGAAGAGTAAATGGATCAGGATTAACAAGCATTAACAAGAATATACTATAGTCATCGTAGAATAGCAGTCTTAACTAATTTTTTCTTTCAGAATACAAGGTGATTGATGCAGGCTGTCAGACAGAACTACACATCTTAGTTTTAGTGATGAAATATGCTAGAGATAAGGAATAGTTGTGTAATGAGTAATGAAGTGATTTTTTTGCAGATGATAATGAATGCTGAAGAATAATGATGAAGAATATTCTGTTATGAATAATGAAGTTTTTCTTTATAGGTGATGATAATAATGAAGTTATGATAATATGGATAATGAAGTGATGGATAATGAAGTTTTTTTCTTTACAGATGAGGATAATGTTGAAGTTATATTTAGGCTATGTAGTTATTTAAGTATTTGTTGCAGTTTGTTTTGACAGCAGGCGTTATGTTGCATAGTAGGATGACGGAAAGTTTTGGAAAGGACAGCTATGGAACACATTTTTATACACATTTCACTGCCTGTTAATTCGAAGTTCACTACTTTTCAGCATAGTGTGCGTTTCTTCTTTCAGGTCAATAATCCATTTTGTATTTTTTCCAGGAGAAGATTTTCATGATACTTACTAAACCTGTTACTTATTATACCTGTTCTAGTACTTGCATTTTTATTTTTTACCCATTTGTGTTTATCATTTATAAATGTGATCACATATACTGCCTTGTTACATAACCTTGCTACAGCTGACTCATGACGAATGACGTTAACTATCCTCAGTTGCAGCAATAGGTCAAAAGCAAATAGTGTTATGCCTCAGCAATCAATTATCGATCCCAACGCAATGCATTGCTAAAAGAGGTATTACCAGTCCCACATAATGTCACTAGTTTATGATAATTCTGAATAATACTTATCAACTCTGAATATTATGTCACTTCAGTAATGACTTCTTAATGATACAAATATATATATATATATATATATATATATATATATATATATATATATAATAATGCTTTGTAACTGGCTAATAACTGCCACTGTTTATTGTAATGAGACTACTTAAAATGCCCATGATTATTAATGCTATGACGGTAATTAGCTGATTTTTAATAATGACTTCTTAATGATCTGAATAATACTGAATGAGGAACAATGTTTTATACTATTCGATACTTGATGGCCACTGAGTGCCAATAATTAATATCACTCAGTGAATTATGTTATTAATTATGCCATTAATTAGCTCTTGTTTTCAATGTTGATACTTTGTAACTGGAAAAGAATGTGATTGTTTAATAATGCTTTGTAATTAGGAGAAGGCTAATGATTCTTACTATATTGAAATGACAAATGATGCTATGCTTTGTAATTAGAAGAAGGCTAATGATTCTTAATTATGCTTTGTAACTGGAAAAGAATGCGATTGTTTAATGTTTTGTAATTAGAAGAAGGCTAATGATTCTTAATTATGCTTTGTAACTGGAAAAGAATATGATTCTTACTATATTGAAATGACAAATGATGCTACGCTTTGTAATTAGAAGAAGGCTAATGATTCTTAATTATGCTTTGTAACTGGAAAACAATGCGATTGTTTAATAATGCTTTGTAATTAGGAGAAGGCTAATGATTCTTACTATATTGGAATGACAAATGATTAATTAACTATGCTATACTTTGTAACTGGAAAAGAATGCGATTATTTAATAATGCTTTGTAACTAGGAAAAGAAGGTTACTGATTCTATGTAAAACAATTAATGAACATTTTTCTGTAATACTACATACACGGTACAGAAATGTTCAATAACTGGGCTATGAATGCCGCAAACTACTAATGAAGAATGGTATGTGACATAATGTCCTTCACCTTATGAGCTAACTACCCTGAATTACTGCAATGTCCATTTGTCCTATCTATCCTAGTGATCATGGAGCACTATCTTTGGTTTTGCACTAATTCTACGTTGGTGTGCCTTGTAAGAGCGTGGTGTTGACACGACATGCTGTCCACCACCGTGAGCTATGAAGACGTTATTGTGGTCCCACTGTTTGGTGTACCTAATGTACTGCCAAAATGAAAACATGGAATATTACTACGACAGTTCAGTGTCTTGGCTACGCTGATAAATTCTGATGGGAAAAGAACTTCAAGTTGTGTCACTTGGTGTTGTACTTCTGTGGAAAGATATGGATTTTCTGAACAGCTGTGTGCAATCTAAAGTGCTACAACCATGATGCAATCCTTCCCTTTCCTATCCTAATTCTTGCCACATAGTGAAAATCATTTTTTGCTAACATCATTTATGTTCATGGCTATACTTTTTATTTTCGATTCGCTGAACTCCAGTGCGAGTACACTTATGTCACTGGTCGACATGATTTTTTGCTATTATGTTTATTTATTGCGAAAATGCCTAAGACATTTTTTCGATTTGTTCTGAAGTACAGTATATGTACACTCTTGTCTTTTATATTGTATATACATTTTTTTTATTTTGATGATATGTTCTGAACTACAGTGCATGTGCACTTATATTAGGTGTTAATATGTTTTCTACTGAACTTCAGTGCCTGTGCACTTTTCTCATTTTCAATATGATTTGTACTCATTCTGTATGTTCAATACTTCAGTGCGTATGCACTTATGTCATTTGTTACTAATTGTATATACATTTCGTCATTTGCTATTATGTTCTCAACTGCAGTGCATGTGCACTCATGTCACTTATCAACATGATTTTCTGCCATTCTGTTTATTTGTTCTGAAAATGCTAAAGAATTTTTTCAGTGCCTGTGCACTTTATCTGTCAAATAATTTTTATATACATTTTTCTGATTTGCTACTATGTTTTGTACTCACATTTTGTCTTTGTCTGATATATTTTGTACTCAGTGCGTGTGCACCACATTTAATTTATGTACTCAATTTGAATATTCTGTAAATTGTAAAAATTTCTTGCGATGGCAAGTCCAAATGACTCACCATCGCTGCCAAATTTTTGCCCCCCCAGTGGAGGGTTATGAAACACGTATGTAACGTAGCAGCGATGGTGAGGCACGTTAAAATCTTTGACCTGAGAGCCTTTTATCGTGGTTAGTCTGCTTGACCGCGCGAGTGTTGCGAGCGGTACGCGAGTTGCAGTAGGCCAGTGCAGTCTGTCGATAGCAGTAGCTCTGTTCAGTTGCGTCCAGCAGTACGCTAGTAGTCGTCATGCAGAGCAGTCCATCAGTAGTAGCAGCCCAGTGCGGTTGTGTGATGTAGTCTGTCGGCAATACTGGTCAAGATGCTGAATGAGGTATATTGTTAATTAAGTTCCTCCAAGCCGTGTTCAACAATAAGAGCAGAAATTTGACAAGCAGTTTCAATGAGGTAAGAAATTAATTCTGATTTTTGCACAAGGGCCAAAGACCGATATTTCGGTTTAATTGAATTTTCATTGTCACTGAAGTTCCATTAGCACTGAATTGTTTTTCATCATTTTCGTGACAGCTAATACTTTCAGTCAGATTGCGATTCTCACTTTTATTGTCATTAAATTTAATTGCTAGGGAGGTTACGCTTGGCTCCCATTTAATATTATACTTTTTATTTAAATATTTTTGTGGGGACAATATTGCTTCTTGGCTCCTATTCATTTTATATTTCTGTTTTTTTAAATTTTTGTGGGGAGTACAACTCTATTGAATACCCTTCTCGCATTTTGGTGTCCTTGATTGGTAACAAATAGTCATTGTTTTATCGATGATCATCCTGCATGGAAGTTTTCGTATTTACAATCACGATTTCTAATCTCGGAAAGAAAAATTATGTTGAGGTCTCGAGAAAGAAATATAACAAAGTAGCGCTATAAATAACTTCGAGAAACAAATGTAACAAAGTAGCGCTATAAATGACAAATTTTCATTCGTCATCTCCGTAACACGGGCAAAGTTTCAAGATGCAAGAGGCTGCTATAAAGAAGCGACGATGAGAATACTAAACGCCGGCCGTAGTGCGGTTAAAGGCGCTGCAGTCTGGAACCGCAAGACCGCTACGGTCGCAGGTTCGAATCCTGCCTCGGGCATGGATGTTTGTGATGTCCTTAGGTTAGTTAGGTTTAACTAGTTCTAAGTTCTAGGGGACTAATGACCTCAGCAGTTGAGTCCCATAGTGCTCAGAGCCATTTTTTAGAATACTAAAACAGTGGGCCACGACGTAGCGAAGAATGAAAAGAAAGAAAAAGTAACTACATCAACGGGAATCGAACCCAGGATCGGCGATTTCATAGACGCTTTTCTAAACCATTGCGCTATACAAATTTCTTGATCGATGTTGCTCAGTAAGCGCTGAAATCGTGCTCTAAAATCTAAGGACAGGTTTTTTTCTCCTATGGCCCATTTAGACGACATAATCTAGGAAGTTGAAACTGGCATCTACAAATTTCTGTTCAGACACTTTCAGCTAAATCGGTGAGCCCCATCCTACGCCCTCCCCTTCTGAACATAATGGAAGAGCAACACGACAGCGAACAACTAGTTCAGGAGACCCTGCGAATTTTAAATGGTTGCGAAAAAGTACTCGACCTCTTAGCAACAAATAATAGCTCTAATCGAATGTTGTCTACTCCCGGGGCCTTGTTTTTACTCAGGTCTTTCAGTGCTCTGTCAAACTCTTCACGCAGTATCGTATGTCCCATTTCATCTTCATCTAGATCCTCTTCCATTTCCATAATATTGTCCGCAAGTACATCACCATTGTATAGAGCCTCTATATACTCCTTCCACTTTTCTGCTTTCCCTTCTTTGCTTAGAACTGGGTTTCCATTTGAGTTCCTGATATTCATACAAGGGGTTCTCTTTTCTCCAAAGGTCTCTTTAAATTTCCTGTAGGCTGTATCTAACTTACACCTAGTGAGATAAACCTTTACATCTTTACATTTGTACTCTAGCCATCCCTGATTCGCCATCTTGAACTTCTTGTCGATTTCATTTTTGAGACGTTTGTATTCCTTTTTGCCTGCTTCATTTACTGCATTTTTATATTTTGTCCTTCCATTAATTAAATTCAATATTTCTTCTGCTACTCCAGGGTCTCTACTAGCCCTCGTTTTTTCACCTACTTGATCCTCTGGTGCCTTCACTACTCCATCCCTCAGAACTACCCATTCTTCTTCTACTGTATTTCTTTCCCCCATTCTTGTCAATTCGTCCCTTATGCTCTACCTGAAACTCTGTACAACATCTGGTTTAGTCAGTTTATCCAGGTCGCATCTCCTTAAGTTCCCACCTTTTGCAGTTTCTTCAGTTTTAATGTACAGTTCGTAACCAATAGATTGTGGTCAGCGTCAACATCTGCCCCTGGAAGTGTCTTACAATTTAAAACCTGGTTCCTAAATCTCCGTCTTACCATTATATAATCTACCTCATACCTTCTAGTATCTCCAGGATTCTTCCATGTATATAACTTTCATTTATGATTCTTGAACCAAGTGTTAGCTATGACTAAGCTATGAACGTTTCTTGTCATTTCAATGAATTACGGTTATCAATAGTTCATTAAGTTCACCTAATGTTTGGAAAATTATAATCTATTTTTTTCATTCTGTATTCCGAGTTACAATATTCATAACATAATTTAGTGTAATCATAGTGTCGTGTGAAAGATGTAGAGACATTTTGTAGTAGATTAGATAGAATTGAACTTAGGTATTCAGAGTTTGTTGGGTAAACAGGTCTTTTCGAAATGTAAATTGTCTGTTGACAGAAAAACACGCGTAAAGAAATTAAGAAAGTAATGGGCAAAATATTTTATACGCGGTGCTAGTAATACGGCAGTGAATCAGAGACTCCTAAAAAGAAAGAAAGTAAATATTTACAGGGCTTCAAAATGTACAGTGCGGAACTCACTGGAATTACA
Source organism: Schistocerca serialis cubense (assembly GCF_023864345.2). Lineage (NCBI taxonomy): Eukaryota > Metazoa > Arthropoda > Insecta > Orthoptera > Acrididae > Schistocerca > Schistocerca serialis. The sequence continues at coordinate 194,647,638 of NC_064638.1, read as the reverse complement.
CTATGTTTTTTTCTAAAATTGCTTCAAAATTAGGAAAAGAAGGAAGACTAGTAGAAACGATAGCAGTGACTCAGAAATCTTTAGACGTATACTGCGAAGAAAGTGCCTGCCACAAAGAGTCACCGAACATAAGACATCAGGAGAGAAAGGGAGCGGAAGGTCTTGGAATGATACGATGAAGTTTAATTAGATTAAGGTAGAGACCCGGGGCTGAATAAAGGAGCCGTCCGGAATAGCCGTGCGGTTCTAGGCGCTACAGTCCTGAATCGAGCGACCGCTACGGCCGCAGGTTCAAATCCTGCCTCGGGCATGGATGTGTGTGATGTCCTTAGGTTAGTTAGGTTTAATTAATTCTAAGTTCTAGGCGACTGATGACCTCACAAGTTAAGTCGCATAGAGCTCAGAGCCAGCCAGAATAAAGGAAATAATTGTCACCAGAATAAAGGAAATAATTGTCATAGCTAACACATACAACAATTATTCGAGTTGGGACGTTCTACCACTAGAACCTATTAGAATGTGACAATTTCACGTAGCTTAACTCGTTCCCGTCATGGGATAGTCCCACATTAACCTATGTTGAACGCTGCAGCTTGTTTATACTCAGGCGTTCTTTCGTCAGTGTCATCTTGCCGTGAAGTGTGCTTTCCTTTCGCAGAGACTTCCGGGGTGCACGCCCGAGCAGTCCGGAGCAGCTGAGACGTTTATGCCGGCAGACAGCAGCTGTCGCTAGCAGATGAGGCGCCGGCGTGCCTCCAGTGTATCGACGCGTGATGTGGCAGTGACGTTGGCATCCGCTGTGCCTTCACGGCGCAGACGCCGGCGTGTCTCCTCCGCTTCCGCAGAGGAGTGATTTCTAAAAAAAAATGAGTGCGTCACGCTCCGTAGGTCAGAAGTGCGCCATCAATTCCCTACCATACCAAAAAAAAAAAAAAAAAAATAAAAAATTATCGTACACAAGAGAGCGAAGTTTGCTGCGTTGAAGACAAGGAGTCAAGACGAAGGCAACCAGTAGCTGCCCCACGAAAAATTCATATATGTATACTTGCCTATAACATTAAAAGTCAAAATATTGTACGATCGAAAGAATCGTCTGCGATGACAATAATGTAGTAACAAGTGAGATTGTATTGTTTCAACAAATGTCAAAAGTGCCATCAGCCGCCATTTAACAAGGTTAGAATCAATAACAGACAAGTCGTGATAACTCTATATACACTGATAAGCACAAAAAGGACTTATTTACTCATGTATAAGGGTTGTCGCCTGTTGCACGCTATGAAAATATTAAGCCCACACGTGCACACATATCAACAACGCTTCAAATCCGTGCGCCTTATATCAAACACACCACGAAACAAACGAACGCCACACAGCTATAACAACATGTAATGGCAGCAGAAATTCTGAGCTTGGTGAAAAATCTTACGAGATGCATTTGTAACGAAAGCAGCGACAGAAATAAGCTTGTTACCACAGCTAGCATCTTCTCCCCTGTTCCACTCCCAAACAGAACGAGGGAAAAATGACTGCCTATATGCCTCTGTAAGAACACTAATCTCTCTTATCTTATCTTTGTGGTCTTTCCGCAAATAAAAAAAAAATAGTTGGCGGCAGTAAAATTGTACTGCAGTCAGCATCAAATGCTGGTTATCAGAATTTTCTCACTAGCGATTCTCGAAAAGAATGCCTCCTTTCCTCCAGAGACTCCCACCCGAGTTCCTGAAGCATTTCCGTAACACTTGCATGAAGATCAAACCTACCAGTAACAAATCTAGCGGACCGACTCTGAAATGCTTCTGTGTCCTCCATCAATCCGACCTCATAGGGATCCCAAACACTCGAGCAGTACTCAAGAATAGGTCAGTGTTTTATAAGCGGTCTCCTTTACAGATGAACCACTTCTTCCCAAAATTCTACCAATGAAGCGAAGACGACTATCCGCCTTCCCCACAACTGCCATTACATGCTTGTCTCACTTCATATCGCTCTGCAATGTTCCGCCCAAATATTTAATGGACGTGATTGTGTCAAGGGCTACACTACTAATGGAGTATTCAAACATTACGGGATTCTTTGTCCTATTCATCTGCATTAATTTACATTTATCTACTTTTAGAATTAGCTGCCATCCTTCACACCAATCACAAATCCTGTCCAAGTCATCTTGTATCCTCTTAAAGTCACTCAACGACGACACCTTCCCGTACACCGCAGCATCATCAGCAAAAAGCCGCACATTGCTATCAACCCTATACAAAAAATCATTTGTGTAGATAGAAAACAACAGTGGACCTACCACACTTCCCTGGGGCACTCCTAATGATACCCTCACCTCCGATGAACAATCATCATCGAGGACAACGTACTGGGTTCTATTACTTAAGTCTTCGAGCCACTAACATACTTGGGAACCAATCCCAAATGCTCGTACCTTAGTTAAGAGTCTGCAGTGGGGCACCGAGTCAAACGCTTTCCGGAAGTCAAGGAGTATGGCATCCGTCTGATACCTCGACACTAACAAGGAATAAAAATACTACAACACAGAAAATTTTAAATCAAACGCAAAGTAACACAATATATAGCAACTGTCTTTCGGAAATGAACATCAAATAAAAACAGAAAAACGTTTTGTTAGTTGCAGATAACAAGCTGTAGATTGTGTTATAGATTTAAAGCTACGAGCATAAACAACCTGTACCTTCAGGTGAGGTATGTAAACAAAGGTATACATCAACTTTAATTCCAAATTTACTGTAAAACTTAAAACTAAAACCTTGCTACATATTGTATATAAGAAACATATACTGCCTCAGATCAGTGATATGTGCCTCTACTCTGTACTACAGGCGAACTAGTGTAAATTATTTGACAACCATCACTAGTTTTACAAACTAAAGTACGTTGTGCCAAGAGTTCAAACAGCATACTGAAGAGGCTTACATGGAACAACAATTTTGCAGAAAGAAAATAAACAAACAAACCCACTGACGTTAGCACAAAAGTGCTGAAACATTTCTGGATAAAAACAAAACTATAAAACGGTGTCTTTCATGGGGCGGAATTCCTCTCCAAATCAGTTTCCATTATTGTAATATATTTTGTCTTCCTGTACGACGATATTTCAACGGTTATCAGACAACAGCTTACGACTGAAGAGTTATGAAACTAAGTTACGTGTGTGCGGTCTTTGTCAAGGCAAGGGATAAAAACAAGTGTTACAGCCTACCTACATTGTCGGAACAACAAACTTTATATGCTCTCTTTCTCAGTAAAAGACAGCGTATTGCACAAGGTACTGAGGACTGTAAGTCTGCTGAAAGAAATGCTAGTGGTTGTGATGGTGAAATGTTTACTGATTCTTCAGTTACTCTTCCTGTGCCTTCGAACGAGAAATGTGCTATTTCTCACCATAGCTTAAGTCGACATCCCAAACAAAGTGTTGAACGCGAGATTAAGAACCAACAAAAAGGTAGTGTAGAGTTGAAGACTTTGGGATCGGGGCGTTCGTTTTTGCAAATTGTGTGAAACGCATTACAAAAATGATAATATCAAACTCTACAATAAATCACCGGATGTGATCATTTCTATATATTACAAGAAATTTAGAAAAGCTCTTTGAAGCACGACAAAAGTAGAAAAGCACGGCAAGTTAGAAAAACACGGGAGAGCCGTTACACTTAACAAATTTGTATTACAGGAGTTAAACCGTCCAATTGAAGAAGAAATAATTAAACTAAATGAAAATGGAAAAGTGTAAAATCGTATAGAAGATTCCTCTTTAATTCGAAATGAGTAGTTTCTTAGCGAGGAATAACATGGACTATTAATTCGTAAGATACTACTGAAAGGCGAAATTAATGTTGAAAAGTAGGTTTAGTTACAGAGTTAAATACCCATGTATGTTATCAGTTTTACTGCTTCAATACCTTTATCATACTGCCTTGGTGATGTCCTGGACACGATAAAAAATGGTTTAAATGGCTCTGAGCACTATGTGACTTAACTTCTGAGGTCATTAGTCACCTAGACCTTAGAACTAATTAAACCTAACTAACCTAAGGAAATCACACACATCCATGCCCGAAGCAGGATTCGAACCTGCGACCGTAGCGGTCACTTGGCTCCATACTGTAGCGCCTAGAACCTCACGGCCTCTCCGGTCTGCTGGACACGATAAAACTTTTCCATAATGACAGACCAATCTACAAGTGTTTCCTACCTAAATGAACCGTCTTTGTTATTTATTTATATTGCACCGATTCCGCCATTTGAAGAGAAGGAAATGTTGAAGGGTTTTACAGCTGTAGCTATGTTTACAGAGCTGAAAGTGAACTAAAGAAACGAACACTTTGTTATGACCATCTACTAACGCGCTCTTTCCATGTTGCTGTTAATTTTAGTGGCTGGGTTACTGGGGTCTGGGCTCAGTTATGCAGAAAGCGTGTCACACATTCACTGCAAAGCTCTTGTTTTGACAACTGCTGCCACCAAATATAGGAATAAACACACTATGTTAAACGCGCATTGCGTTTTACTATGAAATAATACAAAGTTTTTCATGCTTCTGCTAGACGAGAAAATGTATTGCATGAAATTCAGTGCCGTTTAGAACAACATGCCTTAAAAATACCACAAGGTGTTGACATTCGCTGGCTGAGTATCTGACGCACAGTTCATGCTACACTAGAGCGTCATAGAAACTGGTGACTATTTTGTAATTAAAATTTGTTTTGGTTACAAACTGTAGGTGACAAAGTTAGTGAAAGAGTAATATAACAGACCAAAAACCATTTTCCAAATAAAAAGAATCTCCTGGCTGAAGCAAAATTTGTGTCATTTACAAGTGATATAAATTTATCTGTGGACGGACTGTCTCAGGTAAGTTTTGTTTAATAGTCAGACACATTCTAAATTATTATATGAACTACATCAAAATAACTAGGTTATGAATAAAAATAACGTTTATATCGTAACTGTACCGAATACTATTTCATGATGGGCTTTATGTTTCAGGCACACACAGGCCAGTATATGAAAGATCACTGGAGGAAAATTTTAGAAGACTTTGGGATACACAAAAATAAAATTATCTTTTCTTACTGACGGCGGTGCAAATGTAGTGGCAGTGAAACAATTATTTTTAGCAGACGAAAAGAGAATTCCTTGTATGGCTCAACTACTAAATTTAGAACCCAATTGTGCATTAAAGGAGAATAATACATTTTTAGTGCTTAGAGACCAGGTGAAAACGATTGTGACATTTTTCAAACATATAGCTAAAGCTATGGACTTTTAAGAGCTTATCAGGAAGCATCTGGAACAAAAAGGTGTCGTTTAACTTTATTACAAGCTGTACTAGATGGAACTCCTGCTGTGACATGCTAGAAAGATTTATAGGATTGACAGAAGCTGTTGCTAAGCCCTTGGCTTCAAAAGTCAGTCAAATAGCAATACACCTGATGTGGTCGCAACATCACAACTTAATGTGATAAGTGAGCTTGATAACCTACATGACCCTTTCAAAGAAGCCAATGAAGAGATTAGTGGCACTAACTACGTGACTGGAAGCTTATACATTCCTATAACAAACCTACTTCGTCAAGAAATGGAGCTTGCAACTCCTTCTAGTGCTTTAGTGGTATTAGTAAAAATTTGTCGACTTGCAAGGGATTTAGACAGATAACGTATTTTGGAAAAAAATGCTTTTCTTTCCATAGCTACAATATTGAATTCTCAGTTCAAATGCATTCATTCTCTCTTGCAGTACCGTCTGCAATAGCGGAAATAACTAAGGAAATTCGTTCCGAGCATAGGTGGTTTGGTCCGTTGTCAACTGAACAAAAGGACTCAGATGTAACACAAGAAGATTCCGACAAGCATTCAATTTGGCGATAATATAAAATAGTTTTGTCCGAAAGCTCTGTCACACAAGAAAGTCCAAGCTCAGATTCTCTGGCAAACGAGTCCATCAACAACTCTTAGGACAGGTAATTACTATTTCACATCTGCTTTGAAACAATTGTTCAAAAGTATTTAATATGCGAAGCGTCTTATATTTCGTCCTAAAGAGAGCGTTCGTTAGTATACTTGGTTGTTCGAGATTATTGAAGCAGACTTACAGAGTAACACATTAAACAAAGACTCCTGTTAATATCTGTTAGTGTTTCTTATTCGTTCCATTAATTAGTTTTTTGTAAATAAGTAATTTTAAGGTATATTCTATATCTTTCATTGATTAATATTCGCTTTAATAAAGTATTTGTCAATTTTTAAACGTTTGCTAATCATTTCTGTGAGTGATCATATTTTTTTAGTTGTTGTAAACACTTAAAATATCACCAGATGTATCGATACATCGATATCTTGTATAGATAACATAGATACTCCCTAAAATTATAGATAAGATATATACATGGATATTTTTGCAAATGTGCCCATTCCTACCAATGACTCATGCACACACTACGTTGTTTACACTAACGGCGCACAATGGAGTCCTTAACTGCGCTTGCTCACTTTCATTGCAGTCAAATAGTTAGACCTACTCTACGCCATTGCAATGATTGGGCATTGTTTAATGCTTAGCCCGCAAGTTCACATGTTTCGCATCGTTCGTGCACTGGTGATAAGAGGTATGTAAATATACATAACACGTTTTAATTCGTGAACACAGTTTAATTAGCTAACATACTAGTTACGTGCTTGTGGCACAATGTGGGTGGCTGTATGCGACTGCATGTGTATGTGGTTACAGACGTCTGTGACAAACGTCATGCAGTAACGATATGCACCCATACAGAGGGCGGTAGCATCACGTACCAAGCTATAAAATGGTAGTGCATACACGAATTTGTCATTTTTACTCAGGTGATTCATGTGGAAATGTTTCCGACGTAGTTATGTCGGCACGACGGGCATTGTTGTCTTTGGATGCGGAATGGTAGTAGGAGCTAGACGCATGGAAATTCCACTTCAAAAATCGTTAGGGACTTCAATATTCCGAGAGTCACAGTGGCCAGAGATTGCAAAGAATACAACATTTCAGACGGTACCTGTCACCACGGCCAACGCAGTGGCCGACGGCTTCACTTAACGGCCAAGAGCAGCGACGTTTGAATAGAGTTATTAGCGCTAACAGACAAGGAATACTGCGCGAAGTAACAATAGAAATCAATGTCAGACTTACGATAAACTTATCCGTTAGGACAGTGCGGGGAAATAAGTTCAATGGCAGAAGATGAACGAGGCGAATGCTTTCACTAACAACACGTCACCTGAAGCGCCTCTTTTCACCATAAAGTTTGGACTCTAGACGACTGGAAAACCGTCGCCTTCTCAAACGACCTCCGATTCAAGTTGAGAAGAGTTGATTGTAGTGTTAGAGTGTGGCGGAGACCCCGAAAAGCCAGGGGTTCGACTGGACTTATCAGTGACTCCTTTCACGGAGTTCATGTTCACGAACAATGATGGAATTCTTGCGGGTGACAGTGCACCATGTCACCGGGTCACGGTTGTTCGTGACTGGTTTGAAGAACATTCTGAACAATTCGAGCGAATGTTTTGGCCACTCACATTGTCCGCCATTAATCCCATGGAACATTAATGGGACATAATCAAAGATCAGTTCGAGCACAAAATCCTGCACCGGCAACATTTTCGCAATTGCTGATGGGTGCAGAGCCAGCCTTTCTCAATATTTCCGCAGGATACTTCTAACGATTTGTTGAGTCCATGCCAGGTCGAGTTGCTGCACATCGCAGGGAAAAAGGACGTCCGAACGATATTAGGTGGAATCCCACGTCTTTTGTCACATCGGTGTAATGGGACAGTACACAGACACAATTTTTTGGCGATGTGTGGACGGTAATGTGGCCATTGAGCCGAGTAATGGGGCTGAGTAGTCTGTTCCTATTGTGTTCGACACTGCTGTTAGCTGCTGAGAAATCGCTTAGTACGGCGGCCATGTTCCTGGTAATATCGCTAGTTCGGTGACGGCAATGGTAGCTATTGCTTGTTATCCATTCTTTCGCCCCTCTTTGTTTCGCATCGACTTCCACGATGTGGCTCTGGACAGATATTGGCAAAGTTTCCGACACTGACGGTCGTATACGAGCTCCAAACCCTCCGAATTTGACAGTACAATGTAACACTGTGAACTGAGTCTAGTTTTACATATACTTTTTCCTCTGTGAGGCACATAGGATTAGCAAAGAAGAATCAAATTTTTTTATAATTCAAATTTCTTAGAGACCGAATTCGTCCTTGCGGTACTTATTCACCTACATTCTGTTTTGGTTTGTGATGGACCAACGAGACTTGCGAGACTAACAGTATTGGGACAAATGGCTCTGAGCACTACGGGACTTAACTTCTGTGGTCATCAGTTCCCTAGAACTTAGAACTACTTAAACCTAACTAACCTAAGGACATCACACACATCTATGCCCGAGGCAGGATTCGAACCTGCGACCGTAGCAGTCGCGCGGTTCCGGACTGAGCGCCTTAACCGCGAGACCGCCGCCGCCGGCCTAACAGTATTTCTCACACGGTTACGATGATCGGTATATTCTTATTTGTTGGCTGTATTGATTATCAGTCAACAATCCGAGATAGGTAATGCACTCATGTAATCAACGATGAACCGAAATACACTCCTGGAAATTGAAATAAGAACACCGTGAATACATTGTCCCAGGAAGGAGAAACTTTATTGACACATTCCTGGGGTCAGATACGTCACATGATCACACTGACAGAACCACAGGCACATAGACACAGGCGACAGAGCATGCACAATGTCGGCACTAGTACAGTGTATATCCACCTTTCGCAGCAATGCATGCTGCTATTCTCCCTTGGAGACGATCGTAGAGATGCTGGATGTAGTCCTGTGGAACGGCTTGCCATGCCATTTCCACCTGGCGCCTCAGATGGACCAGCGTTCGTGCTGGACGTGCAGACCGCGTGAGACGACGCTTCATACAGTCCCAAACATGCTCAATGGGGGACAGATCCGGAGATCTTGCTGGCCAGGGTAGTTGACTTACACCTTCTAGAGCACGTTGGGTGGCACGGGATACATGCGGACGTGCATTGTCCTGTTGGAACAGCAAGTTCCCTTGCCGGTCTAGGAATGGTAGAACGATGGGTTCGATGACGGTTTGGATGTACCGTGCACTATTCAGTGTCCCCTCGACGATCACCAGTGGTGTCCGGCCAGTGTAGGAGATCGCTCCCCACACCATCATGCCGGGTGTTGGCTCTGTGTGCCTCGGTCGTATGCAGTCCTGATTGTGGCGCTCACCTGCACGGCGCCAAACACGCATACGACCATCATTGGCCCCAAGGCAGAAGCGACTCTCATCGCTGAAGACGACACGTCTGCATTCGTCCCTCCATTCACGCCTGTCGCGTTACCACTGGAGGCGGGCTGCACGATGTTGGGGCGTGAGCGGAAGACGGCCTAACAGTGTGCGGGACCGTAGCCCAGCTTCATGGAGACGGTTGCGAATGGTCCTCGCCGATAGCCCAGGAGCAACAGTGTCCCTAATTTGCTGGGAAGTGGCGGTGCGGTCCCCTACGGCACTGCGTAGGATCCTACGGTCTTGGCGTGCATCCGTGCGTCGCTGCGGTCCGGTCCCAGGTCGACGGGCACGTGCACCTTCCGCCGACCGCTGGCGACAACATCGATGTACTGTGGAGACCTCACGCCCCACGTGTTGAGCAATTCGGCGGTACGTCCACCCGGCCTCCCGCATGCCCACTATACGCCCTCGCTCAAAGTCCGTCAACTGCACATGCGGTTCACGTCCACGCTGTCGCGGCATGCTACCAATGTTAAAGACTGCGATGGAGCTCCGTATGCCACGGCAAACTGGCTGACACTGACGGCGGCGGTGCACAAATGCTGAGCAGCTAGCGCCATTCGACGGCCAACACTGCGGTTCCTGGTGTGTCCGCTGTGCCGTGCGTGTGATCATTGCTTGTACAGCCCTTTCGCGGTGTCCGGAGCAAGTATGGTGGGTCAGACACACCGGTGTCAATGTGTCCTTTTTTCCATTTCCAGGAGTGTAAATTTTGTGATGGCATAAAACTGAAATGTACTGAGTCCCACCTTTAATGAAAGAATATCAGTTTGCAAGGAGCACGACATAAAGAGCCATAAGTCATCGAATCTCGCTGCTCAGTACAGTGGCCAAATGAGAATCGACCGTATCAATCCATTGAAAAAGTAACAAAATACAGACATCAAAAAAGTTTTGCGTCACCTCGGTTCCGAGAGTTCCGGAACCTGTACGAAAATTGAAATACACGTCAACATAAACGTCATTTCCGCTCTTTTTACTGCTCATGAAAACCACACACTGCGTGCTGTACCACCATGCAACGAGACCTTGAGAAGTGGTAGTCCAGATTTCTGTACACACCGGTACCTCTAATACCCAGTAGCACGTACTCTTGCATTGATACATGCCTGTATTCGTCGTGGCATACTATCCACAAGTTCATCATGGCACTGTCGGTCGAGATTGTCCCACTCCTCAAAGGCGATTCGACGTAGGTCCGTCAGAGTGGTCGGTGAGTCACGTCGTCCATAGCCCGCCCCTCTAGCCGTGTGGCCTGACGCGCAGCTTCCAGAGCGGGAAGGCGTGCCGGTCCATGGCACAAATCCGCCAGGTGGATTAGTGTCCATGCCCGGTGAGCCGGCCAGCCTGTGGATGCGAATGGAGGCAGGTTCCCCTTATTCCGCCTCAGTTACACTATGTCGGCGATTGCTGGGGAAACATTGTCTCTATGTACGCGTACATTATTACCACGCAAACATTTGGGATAACACTCGTCTGGTATGAGACGTTCCCTGGGGTTCCACAGTGGTTCGATACGCACAATAACCCTGGGTTCGGTACGGGGCGGCGGTGGAGTGAACGGGCTGCTGCGGCCTGTTGTGGGGTTGTGAACTACTAAGGGTTTGGGGAAAAAGCTTTTCCGTCGTTTCTAGGTCCCTGGTTCAATACACACATACACGCCGTCCATAAGCAGCCCTTTTTAATTTATCTCAGACATGTTTGATAGGGTTCACGTCTGGAGAACATGCTGGCTACTGTTATCCTGAAGGAAGTCGTTCACAACAGGTGCATGATGGGGGCGTGAATTGTCGTCCATGAAAACGAAAGCCTCGCCAATATGGTGCCGAAACAATTGCACTATCGGTCGGAGGATGACATTCACTATCGTACAGCCGTTACGGCGCCTTCCATGACCACCAGCGGCGTACGTTAGCCCCATATAACGCCGCCCCAAAACACAAGGGAACATCCACCTTGCTGCACTCGCTGGGCAGAGTGTCTAAGGCGTTCAGCCTGACCGGGTTACCTCCAAACACGTCTCCGACGGTTGTCTGGTTGAAGGCATGTGCGACTCTCATGGGTGAAGAGAACATTATGCCAATACTGAGCAGTTCTTTCGGCACGTTGTTGGGTCTATCTGTACCGCCCTTCATGCTGTCGTGGTTGCAAAGATGGATCTCAAAAAAGGGCCCTGACCACTGCGGGCTTAACTTCTGAGGTCATCAGTCCCCTAGAACTTAGAACTACTTAAACCTAACCTAATGACATCACACACATCCATGCCCGAGGCAGGATTTGAACCTGCGACCGTAGTGGTCGTGCGGTTCCAGACTGTAGCGCCTAGAACTGCTTGGCTCAAGATGGACTTCATCATGGATGTCAGGAGTGAAGTTGCGAATCATGCAGCCTATTGCACAAGGTCTGAGTCGTAACACTACGTCCTGTGGCTGCACGAAAAGCATTATTCAACATTTTAACGTTGCTGTCAGGGTTCCTCCACCCCATAATCAACTGCAGTCATCCACTGCAGTAGTAGTCCTTGGGCTGCCTGAGCGAGGCATGTCATCGACAGTTCATGTCTCTCTGTATCCCTTCCGTGTCCGAACAACATCGCTTTGGTTCACTCCGAAATGCCTGAACACTTCCATTGTTGAGAGCCGTTCGTGGCACAAAGTTAATAAAATAAAAAATAAAAAGCAAAAGTTTGGCCACGAGGCCATGTTCAAAATACAAGAACAAGACACAGGGACTGGGAAAAACTAAGTTTTAAGATAGCAGAATTTACTACCAAATTAGGAAAACCATTAATTCATGGACCATTCATCAAAGGGTATTTGTACATATATCCATTAGCAGCGTGTTTAGAACATAACAGGCATTTATATCTGTCATAACTAAATATCTTGCCGATCTAAACCTAAAGCTTCAAGGTAGGTCAGTTACATATAGATATGTATGGACATATTCAAATACTTATTCAAAATCAGTTACTACTCGTTATCAGTCTTGAGCTAAATGGATTTTAATTTAAGAGAATTACACCAAAAGCGTTTTACTGTTATTTATAAAGCACCATCCGTTCCTATTCTGCAAATAGGATACATACACTATTTGATCAGAAGTATCCGGACACTTGACGGAAAATAACTTCGTGTCGCCCTCCATCGTTAATGCTGGAATTCAATATCGCCTTTAGCCTTGATGACAGCTTCCTCTCTTGCAGGCATAAATTCAAACAGGTGCCAGAAGGTGTATTTTGGAATGGCAGCCCATTCGTCACGGAGTGCTACACTGAGAAGAAGTAATCGATGTCGATCGGTGACGCCTGGCACGATGTCGGCGTTCCAAAACATCCCAATGATGTTCTACAGGATTCAGGTCAGCACTCTGTGCAGGCCAGTCCATTACAGGGATGTTACTGTCGTGTAATCACTCCGCCACAGGCCGTGCATAATGAACAGGTGTTCGATCGTGTTGAAAGATGCAATCGCCATCCCTGAATTACACTGCAACAGTGGGAAGCAAGAAAATGCTTAATACATCAATGTAAGCCTGTGTGTGATAGTGTCACGGGAAACAACAGGGGTGCAAGCCCCCTCCTTGGAATACACGACCGCACCATAACACCACCGCCTTCGAATTTACTGTTGGCACTACATACACTGACAGATGACTATCATCCAACATTCGCTAGACCCACGCCCTGACATCGATCGCCACACTGTGTACCGTGATTGGTCACTCCATACAACGTTTTTCCATTGTTCAATCATCCAACGTTTACGCTCCTTACACCAAGTCAGGCGTTGTTTGACACTTACCGGCATGATGTATGGCTTATGAGCAGCAGCTTGACCACGAAATCCGCCTAACGTCATAGTGCCTGTAGTGGATCCTGATGCAGCGTGGAATTCCTGTGTGGTGGTCTGGTTAGATGTCGGCCTATTACACATTACGACTCTCTTCAACTATCGGTGGTCTCTGCCAGTCAACTGACGAGGTCGCCCTGTACGCTATTATGCTGTACGTATCCCTCTACGTCTCTACTTCACTACAACATAAGGGACAATGGACCTAGGGCTGTCTAGGAGTGTGGAAATCTCCCGTACAGATGTATGACACAAGTGACACCAATCGCTAGACCATGTTCGAAACCCGTGAGTTCCGCGGAGCGTCCCATTGTGCCCTCTCACGATGCCTAATGACTACTGAGGTCTCAGGTATGGCATGTTGGGTTACTTATCGTCACATAGTGTACGTTTGCACATATTTGGTTGTTTTAGGTCAAAAACAGCGTTTTGTTCGTAAATTTGTCGACTAAGCTACTGTGTTTTCTTTTTTTTTTTTTTATACAGGGTGGTCCATTGATGGTGACCGGGCCAAATATCTCACGAAATAAGCATCAAACGAAAAAACTACAAAGAACGAAACTCGTCTAGCTTGAAGGGGGAAACCAGATGGCGCTATGGTTTGCCAGCTGGATGGCGCTGCCATAGGTCAATCGGATATCAAATGTGATGTTTTAAAATAGTATCCCCCCATTTTTTATAACATATTCGTGTAGTTCGTAAAGAAATATGAAAGTTTTAGTTGGACCACTTCTTTCACTTTGTGACAGATGGCGCTGTAATAGTCACAAACGTATAAGTACCTGGTATCACGTAACATTCGGTCAGTGCGGAGGGTATTTACTTAGTGATACATTACCCGTGTTAAAATGGACCGTTCACCAATTACGGAAAAGGACGATATCGTGCTGAAGTGTGGCTATTGTGATCAAAATACCCAAGGGGCGTGTCCTATGTATGCTGCTCGGTATTCTGGACGACATCATCCAAGTTTCCGGACCGTTCGCCGGATAGTTACGTTATTTAAGGAAACAGAAAGTGTTCAGCCTCATGTGAAACGTCAACCACGACCTGCAACAAATCACGATGACCAAGTAGGTGTTTTAGCTGCTGTTGCGGCTAATCCGCACATCAGTAGCAGAAAAATCGCGCGAGAATCGGGAATCTCAAAGACATCGGTGTTGAAAATGCTACATCAACATCGATTGCACCCATACCTTATTTCTATATACCAGGAATTGCATGGCGACGACTTTGAACGTCGTGTACAGTTCTGCCTCTGGGCACAAGAGAAATTATGGGACGATGACAGATTTTTTTTCACGCATTCTATTGAGCGACGAAGCGTCATTCACCAACAGCGGTAACGTAAACCGGCATAATATGAACTATTGGGCAACAGAAAATCCACGATGGCTGCGACAAGTGGAACATCAGTGAACTTGGCGGTTTAACGTATGGTGCGACATAATGGGAGGCCATTTTATCGATGACAATCTAAATGGTGCAATGTGTGCTGATTTCCTACGTAATGTTCTACCGATGTCACTGCAAGATGTTTCAGTGCATGACAGAATGGCGTTATACTTCTAACATGATGGATGTCCGGCACATAGCTCGTGTGCGGTTGAAGCGGTATTGAATAGCCTATTACATGACACCTGGATTGGTCGTCGAAGCTGATGTGATGGCAAATGTGCCAACACCTTGTGGATAGAGGAGGCCGAAATGCACGCTATCTAACGCAGATGGGCGTGAATTCTGGAACAGGATAAGTAGTGAATTCTAATAAGAAAAGTATGCAGCTCCACGAATATTTATCTTTTAATTCTTGTTGTATACATCATTCTTGATGAGACATTTCATACGATAATTATCAAACTATGTACGTCTAATGGCGCCTTGCTAGGTCGTAGTCATGGACTTAGCTGAAGGCTATTCCAACTATCTCTCGGCAAATGAGAGAAAGGCTTCGTCAGTGTAGTCGTTAGCAATGTCGTCCGTACAACTGGGGCGAGTGCTATTCCGTATCTCGAGACCTGCCTTGTGGTGGCGCTCGGTCTGCGATCACACAGTGGCGACACGCGGGTCCGACATGTACTAAATGGACCGCGGCCGATTTAAGCTACCACCTAGCAAGTGTGGTGTTTGGCGGTGACACCACAGAAGCACCATACCATGGCCCTTACGTCCCCGCATTTCTTTCTGTGGGGAAAGTTGAAGGACATTTGCTATCGTGATACAGGGACAACGCCTGACAACATACGGCAGCGCATTGTCAATGCATGTGCGAACATTACGGAAGGCAAACTACTCGCTGTTGAGAGGAATGTCGTTGCACGTATTGCCAAATTCATAGAGGTTGACAGACATCATTTGAGCATTTATTGCATTAATGCGGTATTTACAGGTAATCACGCAGTAACAGCATGCGTTCTCAGAAATGATAAGTTCACAAAGATACATGTATCACATTGGAACAACCGAAATTAAATGATCAAACGTACCTACGTTCTGAATTTTAATTTTAAAAAACCTACCTGTTACCAACTGTTCGTGTAAAATTGTGAGCCATATGTTAATGACGACTACAGCGCCATCTGTCACAAAGCGAATAAAATGGTCCAACTAAAACATTCATATTTCTTTACGTAATACACGGATATGTAATAAAAATGGGAGTTTCTATTTAAAAAAACGCAGTTGATATCCGTTTGACCTATGGCAGCACCATCTAGCGGGCCATCCATAGCCCCATCTGGTTTCCCCCTTCGAGCTAGACAAGTATCGTTCTTGTAGTTTTTTCGTTTGACGCTTATTTTGTGAGATTTTCGACCCGGTCACGATCAATGGACCATCCCGTGTATTCTGCTTCTTCCCTCGCTCTCATCAGTGGTTGACGTCAAAACACTTCGATTCACATACGCACTTGTCAGTTTTTCCAGCATTTCTTGTACTGCACTATTTAGAATTCAATTTTGTGAACTGAACTGAAGTTACGTTTGTTTCTCACTGTGCACAGTAAAAGTGTTCATGTCTGTTCATTTGTTTTTATTCACATTGTGAGTATTGCCAGCCTATCAATCTACTTGTGTGTGAGAGAGAGAATGTGTATGCATATGTGTGTGTGTGTGTGTGTTGGTGAAAAGTATTGGAACTGTCTTGTTTATTAGGTAGAGTCGTGAAAAAGGATAGGACACTTATTCGAATTTTTTTATTTTATTTTTTTTTTTTGGTGTGGGTGGGGGGGGGGGGAGGGTGGTCGGGGATGAACTACGATTGTGATGGTAGGACAGAATTCTGGAGGAGATGGTAGTTGTAAATGGAGACTTTGGTTATATGTGTACAATTAATGTTATTTCAAGTGTTCAGTCAATTTAAAAAGTGATTGAGTTGTCTCTTTTCTGCTATCGTTTCTTGAATGCGATAGTTTTCTTGTAAGGTAAAGAGGTGTTTTTTGTTGTTGTTTATCATTATGATTTCTATGTCTTTGTCTCTGGTGGTACTCTTATGTGGATGTTGGTACAAGTGTTCTCCAAAAGCTGAATGATTTGTCCTTTACTTCCATGCTCTTACATGTTCATTGTATCTTGGTATGAAATGTCCTCCTGGTCTGACCCATGTATCTTCCATCGCATGTATTGCAATTCAGTCGGGATATTCCTGATTTTTGATGTAGATCAGTTTCTCTTACAGTTTTGGGCAATTATTACTGAAATGGGTTATTGATTCGGTGGTGTATTTTTATGCATTGCTTTTTAAAAATATTGGATATTCTATATGTATTTTTGGTTTATGTAATTCTGTATCATTTTTTATTCTCTCTTTCTTTCACACTCTGTGCTGTTCCTGTTCTTCTGTTTTGCGTTTTTGTGTGTGATTCTTTTCCTTATGTTGGTGAAAGCTGGTTGTTTGTTCTTTTCTATTTCGTGGTTTTGTTGTTCAGCTTGGTTACTAAATTCTCTTGGTATCCTTTGTTTCTGACTATTTGTGTTATAGTCTTGATTTCTTCTTTATAACTGCCCATATCTAATAACATTGCGCTCAATCCATGGAGCTTGTATCTAACCCCTGAGTGCTTTTGAAAACTGCCGTGTTACGATGTCTCACTGATAGTTGTGTCTGTTGTTGTCGGTTTTTGAGATAAGTCAAATGTGTGTTGGTTTTTTTGAATCTTTATAGTTACGTCCAAGAAATGTAACAGCTTATTTTTCTCTTTCTCTATCGTAAAATGTATTTTACCATGAACAAAATTTATGTGAGTGTGTAACTGCTTTATTACTTGGTTCATCTGTCAGGAACAAGATATCATCCACATATCTAATCCTATATAGGATGTTGTACCTATTTGGCACTATTCTTTTAGATATAATCTGTTGTGCATGATTCATAAATACGTTTGCATCGACCTAGGTTATAAATAAAACCGAAGCGCATTTGGTTCAATTCTCTTTAATTAAACTGCATTAGACTCAACTGATTTTAGCAGCTGCTGAGAAAGATGGCCATGCAAATAAACGTATTCTTTACTGTAAAGCTTATCTTGTTCCATAAACAGATAGGGGAAAGGCAGCAGATTCAATGGGAGACCTGATCTACGTGGAATCAGGAAACATTGTGTTGTGCCGTAACAAGCTTGCTACGCCACACTGGGAAGGGAGCCGAAAGAAAGGCACGCGTACACACACGCCGACTGGCGTCAAGTCTGGAACAGGATAACTATTGAATGGTAGCAAGAAAAGTACGTAGCTGCTTTATACTTAACTTTTATTCTTTCATGAATACAGCGTTCTTCTTGAGACATTTATACTATAACTCTCAAAGTAGGTAAGGCTAATGGCGCCTTGCTAGGTCGTATCCATGGACTTAGCAGAAGGCTATTCTGTCTCTCGGCAAATGAGAGGAAGGCTTCGTCCTTATTGTCGCTAGCAATGTCGTCCGTACAACTGGGGCGAGTCTCTATCGTATATCGAGACCTGCCTTGTGGTGGCGCTAGGTCTGCGATCACACAGTGGCGACACGCGGGTCCAACATGTACTAAATGGACCACGGCCGATTTAAGCTACCACCTAGCAAGTGTGGTGTCTGGCGGTGACACCACATTCCTCCCCCACAAATCGGCGAACGGTCGTGTGATAAGGCTTCCGCCCGCCGTGGGGAGGACCCCATGTTGACGTATGCGATGAGGTGGGGAGCCTAACAACAGGAGAGGCTGTGCCACCCGCACCTGGCCATTCGGTCTGAGGGGATCTAGGAAACGCCTGAAAACCTAGTCCAGGGTGCACGTCAACATGTGGCATATGCGCCCGTAATGAGACAGGAGGGGCCGAAGGGTCGACCTCCATTGCGTCCAGGGTTCCCGACGCGCGATGACGTCATGTGGTCCGGAGCGGGCAAGAGGTCCATGGCGGAGGACGGCTGGTCACGAGAAGCGATCGGCAGCGCGTGACCCAGGGAGGCGCTTGGCGGCTGCAGCAAAGCGTTGAATGCGGGCGGCGCCGGCGGGAGAACAGGCGGCGGCGGCGGCGGCGGCGGCGGCGGCGGCTGCTGCGGCGGCGCGTCGCCATGGGGCAAAATGGAAGGCATCGTCGGTAACACATGGGGATGAGGCGAGCCAGTAGATGGGTCCCCAGGGCGCTGACCGGACGGCACCGTCGCTGAAAGCAGACGGGGAGCGGCAGAACCCGTGCGACGACAGAGGCGCAGCCATGGACTTAGCAGAAGGCTATTCTAACTGTCTCTCGGCAAATGAGAGGAAGGCTTCGTCCGTATTGTCGCTAGCAATGTCGTCCGTACAACTGGGACGAGTCTCTATCGTATATCGAGACCTGCCTTGTGGTGGCGCTAGGTCTGCGATCACACAGTGGCGACACGCGGGTCCAACATGTACTAAATGGATCGCGGCCGATTTAAGCTACCACCTAGCAAGTGTGGTGTCTGGCGGTGACACCACACATTGGATTTCGACAAGTACATACATTTGCTGGGTGAATCAAGGAATGAGTTTGAGAAGAGAGTCATAGATTGTAAATAGCAAGAGCCTCTATGAAAGTGAAGCAAAATATTTTTAGTTGATTGAACTTAAAAGCATTGGAAGCCTTAAAAACAGCCTACTATTTATGCTTGCAGCAAGGACTGATAGAAAATTATAAATAAATACACGAAATCCATTCAGTATCTCATCGTATCCATGTAAGCACTTCAGCAAACGTCCTTATTCGGATGCACATATGTATCTGCGAGTGGTTTTTTCCACGAAAGAAACGTCTAAAATCTTCTTTAACAGACGGCGATATGTGCGGAATTCTGAGAAGTTCGACATCGAATATATCTCCAAAACTCAATGGACTGTACGATTAGAAACATGCTATTTCTCTCATTAGATTTTTGTTCTCTTCATTTCATTTTTCTTTGAAACGTTTCATATCAGCGCACACATCGTTGCAGAGTGAATGTTTCATTCTCATTTTTCTTGGTTTTTATGTTTCATTTTTTGTAACTGTTGTGTCTAGACAAGACAGCCTAGACACAATGAGAGGTAGCCGAAAGGCACGCGCTTAAGCTCACGCAGATTGGCGTGAGGTCTGGAACAGTTAAAAGGAAATGAGAACTTAGAAAGTGGACGCAGTTGCTGTAATACTTAACTTTAATCCACATTTGTAGAACATCGCTCTTGATGATACATTAATAGAATCTCAATATCAATTGAATACGGCGCCTTGCTAGGTCGTAGCAATTGACTTAGCTGAAGGCTATGCTAACTATCTTCTCGGCAAATGAGAGCCTATTTGTCAGTGAACCATTCCTTGCAAAGTCGGCTGTACAATTGGGGCGAGTGCCAGGACGTCTCTCTAGACCTGCCGTGTGGTGGCGCTCGGTTCTCAATCACTGATAGTGGCGACACGCGGCTCCGGCGTATGCTAATGGACCGCGGCCGATTTAAAGGCTACCACCTAGCAAGTGTGGTGTCTGGCGGTGACACCACAGTAACATTTTAGCCCAAGCACTTATTGCCTGCCTACCGATAAAAATTCTGTTTTATTTCCATTGGTTTACTTTCATTTGCAAAACATTATCTGCCATGAAGCGTCACAACGATAAAAGTTAAAAACGTGGCCCACTTAGCAATTTATTTTTAGACAACTATTCCAAATTACCTACAAATTATGTACGTTCAAATAGACGGACAAATGAAAATGTAGTCTCTCACAGAAACAAACAGAAACGGGAAATAGGCACGGTATTACTAATATTATTCAACATGCAGTTATAAAGCACAATCACGAGTTCTGTTTCTGCGTGGTGGCTGTGACGTACTCTAATATCATGCAACCAATTGTATCAGCGATCCTATTGTTCAGCCGGTGGACCGCAAAACATAGCCAAATTAGAAACAGAGGCGAGACAAGTCACACTTTTGACAAGACATTTGATTTAGCCACAGCGATATTTCCCGCACGACGAGAAATGTTCAAACTCTATTACAACAAATCGAACTTGGGTTCGTCCTTCAACGAAATATAATTGGCGATCAAAAAGTATCCACATGAAGGCGTTGCTGCAGCATGCAGGGTATTTCAGGAAGAGAGCGAACATATGTAACAGGACATAGAGAATGCTCCACTGAAGAATTTGATTCAGGGAACCTGGGGTCGGAGAAACCAGCTTAAGGAGATACGGAAGTAAATTTGTCTACCGCTTTGTCTAGCATTATTGTTTTCCAGCTTATTGGCACCTAATATGCGCACACGTTTACATGTACTGTGCTATTTATTGACATGCACATCCTTTATATTCTGCAAGAAAACAGGGAGGACGAGTGTGATTACTAGGAAGTCTACATGCCAGTCTGAATTGACACCTGTACTTGAGTTTCGTGCAAAGAGTTCAGTACGAATTGTTTAAGAGCGTAGTCTTGGCTGCTCGTGAGAGGATGTGGATACAGTACAACGGCGCACCGCCTCACTTCAGTGTTGAAGTCGGTAGCCATCTCTGAGACCTGGTAGTTAGGGAAAGGCAGGATCGTTGTGGATGAGGCTATTTACCGTAGGTTGCTCAGTTTTTCTTAAAAATCACATACACTTTATTTGGAAACAATTGCAAATGAAGTTGACAATAAGGAACAGTTATCAAATCTGACTGTTAAGTCACAATGTATAATTTAAAAAAAACTTAATCGAGTTGCACTCGCGGCTGAAGGTCTTATTGACCAGAAATTCAAATTATTTGTCGGCTGAAGGCCCCAATAGTAATAATTAAAAAGACAATTTGACGCCTGCAGGACTGGATAAGAAATTTTGGAGAACCAATTAAACATCTTTGAGAGATATTCAAAGAACAATCACCAACATTTCAGTGTTAAGATATTCTGTCTAATTAAAATTTCTGAAGGCAAGTTACACTGACGGCTGGAGGCCTTACTAACAAGAAATTCAAACTCTTTATCAGCTGAAGGCCCAAACGGTAATATTTCCAAATTAAAATATTATTTTTAAGAAAAATCATCACAATCTGACCAAATCAAGGTAGGAGTGTGCCTCTGACAGTGCTCCAAGGATCGACCTGTGACAGTCTCTCAACTTCATAAATGATGAGACAGGCAGCCAAGAGTTCTATTCTCTTAACTGGATGGTACCTCAAACTAGTGATAGTTTAAACGCAGACCAACACTCTTGCAAAATCTACCTATCTTCTGATAACCAATACAGCGATGGAATAACCCAGGCAAGGAGGAACCAATGGACACCACTGCTTCTTCAGAATCCGGTGTTTAGAACATCCAGAAGCAGGAGGACCACTACGACCAAAGTAGTTCAAAAGAAACAAAATATCTCAGCCAAAATAAAGAAGTCTGTTGAACTACATGCCTTACCGGACAGCAGCGGCAAGGCGCGGAAAGGTACACTGCCGCGAAAATACGCTAACCTCCAGGGCAGGTAACGGGGGCGTTATCGGCCACTAGGCAGAAAAATACCGCTGGTTGAACTTCACCAACAATAACACAAGGATTTCAATGATTAATGATATGAAGTAGAGTACAGCTAATTAACTTCGCCAACTCCAAACACTCCACTCATTGATCGTCTCAGCGATCATGCGAGCATCGACGCATGAACAAACAGCGTGATCTCAAAATAGTGGACGTTTCACTACTGGGTTAAAAATTCACGCAACTCAAACGTCCTGGGTCTAGTTGACAACGAGGTTGTGGCCCTCGCAACTACAGCCCCTCGATCCAGTGCCTGTGTGCCACTAGTGGTCCCGGCATGTCTGACGTCCCTCCAAATATAGTACCACCATACTAGATATCGACAACCACTGCTGCTGCCACTCACATTCAGGCGATGCTAGCAAACCTAGTGGCGCCAGTAAACACAAGAATAAAACGGGACGCCTGTATCCCCATTACACAATGCCAACCTACCAATGGCACCAACGCGATCCACAACACGGCAGAATCTAAGTCTGTATTTCCTGGTCGCTGCATTGGAACATGAGGTCCTACTGCATGGCCTGAGAGGTCGCCTGACCTGTATCCCCTTGATTAATTCCTAGTGGGATACTTAAAGTCACTTGTGTATGAGACCTCAGTGGATACAGAGATGGGACCAATTGTCAGAATTGTAGCTGCCTGTGATGTGATTCGAAACACACCAGGGATATTTTTCAGGGTGCGTAGAAGCTTGTTCGCCGATGTCATGCTTGCATTGAGGTTGATGGCCGTCAGTTTCAGCACATTTTGGAAAATACAGTACAAATGATGCGTTCATTGTGTCAGCGATGGCATTTGCGGTTTACTGTATCTAACGCAAATAAAAAAGTACCCAGTAATGTGAGTTTATTCCTATTATCTCTTTAACCTGGATTCTCCGAGCTCAGGCTCCCTGTATCCCATTGTTCAGTGGAGCATCCTCTATGTCCGTTTAATTTTTGCAAGCTTTTACGGAAACACCCTGTATGTCTAACATAACACGACTCCGATGCGGGTACGTAAGCACCGGCAATTGCGAGAGGGATTAGTGTGGCATTCGTGTCTTCCCGTCGTGCGTGCGGTATATGCGGAAACGTGAAATATGGAGACGTTATTCCCAAACAGGACTAACGTGCTGTTAATGTTTTCTTGGATGCTGAAAGACAAACACCAGTAGACATCCATCAGAGAATGAAGAATACGTACGGGACAACATATCTGTAGAAAACCACCGTTGTGGAAGCTTGCGCCAACTTACGTGCCGCTCGTGCTTCGACACGAGACGCGAAAAGATCAGGGACGCCAGTTCCGTCCATTAACCCTTTTTGGCCTGAATTTCTTATTTTTTGACTTTGACATTTCGAAATTTTCAGTCTTATTCCACCTGTTAGGAAATAGGTTTGGTATAAAGAAAAATAAGATCAAATAATATTATGCGAATTTTATAAATTTTTTCAAAAAGGGAATTGGGAATTCCGTCAGCTCACAACGGTACAGACAGAAACAAACATTATTTCATGAAAAGTGGTACTTATAGAAACAGTTTTCTCTTTGATTGACAAAAAAAATATTTTGCAATGAGAACATTTAGAATAAGGCTTTACCGCGATTTGCAACAAAATATGCCCAATTAGTTTTGAGATTTTGGGTTCGTATACAACAACAACAACAACAACAGCAACAACAACAATAACAAGAACTCTGTAACGCTCTTCTTTAGGTATAGGCTGAGTCCGTTTCCCCTGTAGCAAAATATATGCACTACTGTGAAAAATAATAGTTTCAATCACTTTGCTCGACAAAACAGTCAAAAATATATCTATTGCAGAATCCTTTTGGGGAAAAATATAGTTCGATCACTTCATTTTGGAGCGCAAATTTAGGAAAATCTGTTAATTTTAGACCGCTATTCACAATTTGGGCATTTCTTTTACTTTAGCAGAGGGAGAGTCTGTATTGTGTTTGCGACTAGCAACTTGCGTTTTGTTATTTCCCTCTTGTTGCGCTTGTACATTGCTGATTTCTTCTTCGTCGTCTGTCAGGCCATTTTCAGAAACACTACTGTCTTCAAAATGTATTTCTTCAGCTTCTTGAGAACAAGTGGAAATATTCTCGTATCGACTGGTGGATAGTGCGATATAATTTTTTGTTCTTCGCACTTGTATATTGTTGAGGTCGAATGTTTCTAAAACTTTTTGTGTATCCCAATCACTACCTTCGTCATCAGGCTTTCCAATGTCAGATCGAAAATCTCCCTGGGGTAACTCCAGTACCTATTCATATTTAAACATTCTCGCCAGAGCATGTCATGCAAAAACACATATCTATAGGCTTGATGGGACTTACAGGTACAAAATTATAATTAGAAATTTATTCTGAGGATTTATAATATATTCCACTTCTAGCCAATTATTATCATAAATTGAGCTACCGAGTAATAGGAAAAAAATTATGAAGATCGGATTCTCACACGAAATGTACAGAATAAAATCTGAACAATCACCCTGCAGCTGCATACAACCAAATACCGCGGGGACTGCGAGCGCTGAAATTCAAATTGGTTTGGCGACACTGATAAGTCGCGTGTTACCTTTTTGTGGCAATTTAAATGACGAAGAATGTTTTACACTCATTTTTATAAAGAGGGACTTTGAAGTCCCGTCAGATCATAAAGGGGCAACAACTGGGAGGCACTTGACCACCGGCACAGCAGTCCTAATCTCTCCCAGTACGACTATCGCGTCTTCCATCGATTAAAAATGAGCTTGAAGACTTCATGATTACCATCGAACGAGCAGCATGCAGTTATAGACATCTTCGCGTAGCAGGACACGATCATTACCAAGCGAGTCTCTTCAACCAGTAGCGTAGGTGTGGTGATTATCTTAGCGCCCACGCCGATTTTTCCTGACTGGCATACCGATTCAGAACTGGAAGGCCTACGAGCGGAAAAGTTCCTGCTCATTATAGCATAAAATTTGTTGTTTCTTCATCTTATTTGTTTAACCTGATCTGATCAGGGTCACCAGCGATCTGATATATCGGACGCAGGTTTCATACATACTGCACCTTCTTTACATCATACTTTCCTAAGTAGTAACAATTTTAGTACGACAAATAGTATTAAAGGATTTGAGTGTCTGAAGTGGTAATGTGAGTAAGTAATATTGACTGTGAGCTAATAAAGTTAATACTAGTAGTAATTGTGCTACTGTTGCTGCTACTCTATTAATAGTGATAATAGTAATAATAATGACAATAATAGCAATAAATTTAAGGAAACAGCACCAGCTGAGAGTATTTGGAAAGGAGGAACCCCTGGTTGTAAGGAATGATGTACAAGGGTATTGAAGACGTACAGGACCAATGATAGGAAACCCTGTTAATGCTTTGGTGGATATCAAGTGCTCGAATTAAATGGTTGAAATGGCTCTGAGCACTATGAGACTTAACATCTGAGGTCATCAGTCCCCAAGAACTTAGAACTACTTAACCTAACTAACGTAAGGACCTCACAGATATCAATACCCGAGGCAGGATTCGAACCTGCGACCGTAGCGGTCGTACCGTTACGGACTGAAGCGTCTAGAACTGCTCGGTCACAGTGGACGGCTGCTCGGATTAAAAATGGTATAAGACAAGGATTTACTCCCGCCCTTACTGTTCAATCTGTACACAAGAGAAGCGATGATGGATATCAAAGAAAGATTAAGGCGTGGAATTAAAATTGCGGGTGAAAGGATATCAATGGTACGATTAACTGGTGACATTGCTATCCTGACCGAAGGTGAAAAAACAATTACGTGATCTTCTGAATGGAATCAACAGTCTAATGAGCACAGAATATTGGCTGAGAATAAATCGAAGGAAGATGAAAATAATGACAAGTAGTAGAAATGAGAAGAGTGAGGAACTTAAGGATTAATGGCCTGAAGTAGATTACGTCAAGGAATACTATTACCTACGCAGCAAAATAAACATTGACGGGTGGAACAAGGTCGACATCAAAAGAAGACCAACACTGGAAAATAGGGCATTCCTGGCCGAGAGAAGTCTACTAGTATCAAAAATAGGCCTTAATTTTGTGAAGAAATTTCTGAGAACGTGCGTTTGGAGAACAGCATTGTATGGTAGTGAAACATGGACTGTGGGAAAACCGGAGCAGAAGAGAATCGAAGAATTTGAGATGTGGTGCTACAGACGTATGTTGAAAACTAGGTGGACTGATAAGGTAAGGATGAGGAGGTCCTGTGCAGAGTCAGAGAGTAAAGGAATATGTGGAAAACACCGACAAGGGGAAGGGACAGCATGATAGGACGTAAGTTAAGACATCACGGAACGACTTACATGTTACTAGAGGGAGATGTAGAGGGCAAAAACCGTAGAGAAAGACAGAGATCGGAATGCCGCCAGAAAATAATTGAAGAGTGCTACTCTGAGATGAAGAGGTTGGCAAAACAGAGGAATTCATGGAGGGGCCGCATCAAACTAATCGAAAGACTGATGATTCAAAGAGAAAAATGTCGTTAGCAAACTTCTGAAGCTGGAGATCTTATTCATTTCTCTAACACAAGCGACAGATTATTCAAGAGTCGTGTTACCCCTACTCAGAAGGGCGTCGAGAAAGTAGCTGAACGATGATGAGGGGCTGGAAGCATTTTCCTCTAATGGGAACTAGTGATTCTGCCATGTTGCTCATAAAAGGGCGTTAATATCAAGGAGAGGTATGACCGATAGTGTTCGATGATAAGACAGTAGAGAAAAGTGCGAAACCTCTGCGCTTATTTTCACGCAGCCTGGAGAGTTGTGCATATGATAGTGAAACATGATCAAAGAGAAGAACATCAGAGATATGACGAACACATGCCTTCATAACTAATTCCAGGCTACGTGAGGATTCACGGAAAACGTCTTGCAGGATAACATTGGTGTGAACAACAATTGGAAATATAAGTGTTTCTAAAAGCATTGTTTTTCAGGTCAAGCTGAAATGGCTTCTTACTTGTTTATTAGGCATTTAGAGATGTTGATGCCTTCTTGTTCATTGCAGTTAGGTGAATAGTCCTACTTAGATATTCATTTGTAATTACTCCTAGACTCGTTGTTGTAGGGGAGCAATTGATATTTGTCCCATTTATAGTTAACGATGGTAGGAATTCAGTCTAATGAGCGTAAAATGATCAATGAGTACCGTGTGACTCTGGATGGGTTGAGACTTAACCGTACATGCTGCCCCCATTTTGATGGCGCACAGAGGTCGGTGAGGTTCCCGAAAGCTATATGCAAGTGTACCGGTCTTGCACTTAGGTGCACGTGGAGATCATCGGCGTACATGTGCATTTGCAGTACCACAAAACTGATAACATGTTATTTACATATTATGAAAAGAGCATAGAAGGTAATATCGAACGCTGTTGGATGCCTGATGGTACCAGGCTCCATTGTGCCACTATGGTGCCGGACATGACGCACTGCTGGAAGGATGTCACATATGAGTGAATTGTTTGCGCTGAATTTGGCGAGATATTTAGGCTGCTCGGTTTGGCAAATAAAATGTTGAAGTCGACTGTGTCAAAGACTTTGCATAACTCTAAGATTCACCTTACAGTTGACTCTTGTTCATCAATGGCAACCTTCAATCGTCTGTTACCTTCGTTAAAGATAGATGTTGTTTTGGGATGTTTACAGAAACTTCATTGGTAATCTTTTAGCAGCCGGTTTGTGGTTAGATAGTTCGTTAGCTAAACGTGTACTGCATATATTGGACAGTGCGGGAAGAATGGAAATACGTCGGTAATCGGAGGATGCTGTCGC
This sequence comes from Schistocerca serialis cubense, assembly GCF_023864345.2. Taxonomy (NCBI): domain Eukaryota; kingdom Metazoa; phylum Arthropoda; class Insecta; order Orthoptera; family Acrididae; genus Schistocerca; species Schistocerca serialis. Next base: position 194,619,655 of record NC_064638.1, on the reverse strand, counting down.
AACGTCCTTCTTTGAGAGTGGCTTCAAGCACTTGTGCTTAAAGAGAGGTTGAAGATATCTGCTATAGTGAGAAGTAGTGGGTCAATCACATAGACTGTGATGCCATCATGGGCAGTAAATACTGATCTGGTAGCCATAACGGCTTTACTGACAGAATTGCAAGCAGTGTCATATAGATAGAAATTTTCGTGGCTACAGTCGTTTAACCCCATGAAGTAATCAATGAGTCTGTATTGCTTTTGGTTCAACTGTGGTTCTAGTAAATGTTAAGTACCACTTCAGTTCTTCAAATGGGCCAGTGGGATCAGCTGCAGTTTTAACTTTGCCTATACGAAGCCCAGGTAGGTTTTGCCGTAGGAGAGCCGGTCTATTTTTGTAGTCGGTGAATGTATGAGCATGGCTGATATTTTCATTTCTCACTGCTTTAATGACTCTCTTCCGCTTCTGCCGGTAAGCAACAGCGTTTTCAGCATGGAGCGTAGTTTGTATGCCCGATATGCAGTGTCTCTGAGGTTCGTGAGCTGTTTTAGCTCTTCAGTTAGCCAACTCGTAGGTTTCCTTCTTACGTTTATGGTCTTTAGGTGATCGTATTTATCATATAGTTGAACAGTGTGCTAGTGAACCTATGAAGTCTTACATTTACGTCCGTGAATGAAACTGAAGACGTCCTGCACACCATTTCTAGGGTTGCAGTTGCGAGTTCAGAGAAATTAATGCGTTTGAAAATTCGATACGTGGTCAGTTGCAGTTTCTTTCTGGAACATTCTAATGATTAAATCAAGGGTGGACTTGGGAGGTGCAGATATTTGAGAGGTGCAAATTTCTCACTTTGGGAATTTCGTTGAATATATTGTTCTGAGATTGTAACTATTATTATCATGGTTGGTAGGAACAAGCTGAAATAGTGATATGCTTGAAGAAGAAAGCATCTGCTTAAATTTCACAGTGGAGGGGGCACTGTATAGAAAATTTATGTTAGTGTCACTGGCAGCAATTATATGCTTGTAAGTCGATTCTAGACATGAAAGAGCATGTTTCGAAGCAGGAAAGTCCGCCTAATTATGAAGGTTTTGTAGGAGACACATATCAGGCACCTTCTCTTAAGGGATTTAATTTCTATAATCATATACACTCCTGGAAATGGAAAAAGAACACATTGACACCGGTGTGTCAGACCCACCATACTTGCTCCGGACACTGTGAGAGGGCTGTACAAGCAATGATCACACGCACGGCACAGCGGACACACCAGGAACCGCGGTGTTGGCCATCGAATGGCGCTAGCTGCGCAGCATTTGTGCACCGCCACCGTCAGTGTCAGCCAGTTTGCCGTGGCATACGGAGCTCCATCGCAGTCTTTAACACTGGTAGCATGCCGCGACAGCGTGGACGTGAACCGTATGTGCAGTTGACGGACTTTGAGCGAGGGCGTATAGTGGGCATGCGGGAGGCCGGGTGGACGTACCGCCGAATTGCTCAACACGTGGGGCGTGAGGTCTCCACAGTACATCGATGTTGTCGCCCCTGGTCGGCGGAAGGTGCACATGCCCATCGACCTGGGACCGGACCGCAGCGACGCACGGTTGCACGCCAAGACCGTAGGATCCTACGCAGTGCCGTAGGGGACCGCACCGCCACTTCCCAGCAAATTAGGGACACTGTTGCTCCTGGGGTATCGGCGAGGACCATTCGCAACCGTCTCCATGAAGCTGGGCTACGGTCCCGCACACCGTTAGGCCGTCTTCCGCTCACGCCCCAACATCGTGCAGCCCGCCTCCAGTGGTGTCGCGACAGGCGTGAATGGAGGGACGAATGGAGACTTGTCGTCTTCAGCGATGAGAGTCGCTTCTGCCTTGGTGCCAATGATGGTCGTATGCGTGTTTGGCGCCGTGCAGGTGAGCGCCACAATCAGGACTGCATACGACCGAGGCACACAGGGCCAACACCCGGCATCATGGTGTGGGGAGCGATCTCCTACACTGGCCATAGACCACTGGTGATCGTCGAGGGGACACTGAATTGTGCACGGTACATCCAAACCGTCATCGAACCCATCGTTCTACCATTCCTAGACCGGCAAGGGAACTTGCTGTTCCAACAGGACAATGCACGTCCGCATTTATCCCGTGCCACCCAACGTGCTCTAGAAGGTGTAAGTCAACTACCCTGGCCAGCAAGATCTCCGGATCTGTTCCCCATTGAGCATGTTTGGGACTGGAAGAAGCGTCGTCTCACGCGGTCTGCACGTCCAGCACGAACGCTGGTCCAACTGAGGCGCCAGGTGGAAATGGCATGGCAAGCCGTTCCACAGGACTACATCCAGCATCTCTACGATCGTCTCCATGGGAGAATAGCAGCCTGCATTGCAGCGAAAGGTGGATATACACTGTACTAGTGCCGACATTGTGCATGCTCTGTTGCTTGTGTCTATGTGCCTGTGGTTCTGTCAGTGTGATCATGTGATGTATCTGACCCCAGGAATGTGTCAATAAAGTTTCCCCTTCCTGGGACAATGAATTCACGGTGTTCTTATTTCAATTTCCAGGAGTGTATATTCCACTTCATTATTTACATTGTTGTTGGACGTGTTTAGCACAGCAGATGATAGATCGGATCGTATTTATACACTCAGTCTATCCAATCTTCGATTACGTCTGTCGTGTCTTAGAAATATGTAGCCGTCTAGATGTACCGAACTCGTGGGGATACTTCGTTTGAACCATGTCTCCGTCAGAAGTATTGCATCGATGCCTATGGCCTGAAATATGTTACGGAACTCGTCGAGATAAGCTGGGAGATCCCGGATGCTATGTGTGCGATATGGAGCGTAGTGGACTCGGGTGCACAGCTCGCAAGGGTGCCTCGACTGGACATTACCGACCCTGGGCTAGCGAGAGTGGGGAACAATGCATGGCTTTGCCCTGCGTGGTAGGAGAGCACGGGTTCCTGGAAGCGAAGCTGACTGGTATATCCAGGGAGAGGGAAGGATTTGTAGCCACGCCAGCAGGGTTTGACAGCGGTCGTTAAACAGCCGACTGGTGTCAGGAACAGATGCTGTTATTGGTTCTAACGATAAGTGACAATAGTAGAGTGATGATAAATTACTACATAAAAATGAAAGAACGACAGTAAAGTAATCGTCTGAATCAGAGCTTTGACAGAGTAGTGAAGTAATACTAAAATAACGACCTTTTTTGGTAATGGGAGGTTGAAAATGGAACACAATATTTACAATAAGTACATAAACCCAAGGAAACAAGTGATAATAATGAGCGAGTGTTTCAATAAAAGAAAATAAATTGTTTTATTACAGAACAGAGACACAAAAGTAAACAGACAAAATAGAGGCGGGAAAGAGTTGACAAGCTTCTAAAGCGCGGGCATTCGAGTTCATCTGCCTTGCAGACTGATCTTTTCCCGTTTCAGGTCTTCATCATTATCCTGCCATCGTTTGGCCACACGTTCTGTAACCCGAATCTCGGGACCGCTCTATTAAACATCTTCAGTTCTTTTCAGAGGTGAGATGCACACGTTTCGTCAGACCTGACTTCATGAGATTCTGTTTCGCTCTGAAGATTTCAGTTCTTTTGGTGTACGACGCAAACAACACTATTACGGGTCTATATTTTGAACATCGTGGCATCTTACGCCCTACTCCAAGACTTCTCTCTATGTCATTCAGTGCCACCTGCAGTCCAAGCTTCTCTCGGGCAAATGAAATGCTGCTTTTTGAATAATTAATAGAGTATGAATCAAAGCTTAATTAATGCTACAAGATATTGAGAATAAAGTTTCTCTCATTAAATAAATCTTCAAAGTAAGGAGAAAAGGTCATAATTTAATGCAAGAATGTTCATATGAAGAATATTCGAGAGTAATCCTTATATAGCGAAACGTTATACAAGATACTCCGTAAAGTAAGCTGAAGGCAGTCACCGTAATTTCCTTTGACTGTATAAAAGCAGGTGCAGCACTCGTGTTCCCTCTCTCTCCTTTGTATTGATTGCTGTCTCATAATATATAAGTGACAATCTCGTATCTGCAAATTTTGGTTAAATAATTAAGCTAATTTAATGGCAACAGCCGTGTTTGAATCAAGAAACCTACTTTTCTCTTGCATTAATGGTTCAAATGGCTCTGATCACTATGCGACTTAACTTGTGAGGTCATCAGTCCCCTAGAACTTAGAACTACTTAAATCTAACTAACCTAAGGACATCACACACATCCATGTCCGAGGCAGAATTCGAACCTGCGACCGTAGCGGTTGCGAGGTTCCAGACTGTAGCGCCTAGAACCGCTCGGTCACTCCGGCCGGCCCTCTTACATTAACGCCACATCTCAATTTATTATGTTGCTTTTTAGAATTTTTCCAGACTGCAGCGAAAGAGAGCTGCCGTGGAATTGTTTGGTGGCAACAGCCGAACGCCACTAGTCTTCACTCGGCATTTTACCAGACTTTTATTTCAGCCTCCTTGAGTGTTCTTTTACTGATCCTTTGTATCAGTGTCCGGGTAATGTAATTATGCTAAGTGCGTGATTTTGAGATCGGTCACTGCCCTCTGACAATGACGTCAGTAATGTTCTCGTCGGTATGATGACAATTTGATGTTGGACGATGGAGTGGAAATCAATTAATAAGCACGTAAAAATTTTATATGCAACTTCTTACCATTTCAGAAGCTTTGCCAACGGCAGACGTGATTGAAAGTTCCATAATATTACTTAATAACTGCTTAATAATTAGTAAATGTCTTTTGGGGAATTAAACTACTTTCAATCGGGAATATTTGAAGAAGATATCATAAATTAAGTTTTAGTAATATTGTAAAAGGTTGATCACTAATTCGTCTGTATTCTCTTTCTTGTTCTCACGAATCGTGAACAGTCTGAGATTATTGCGTCTCTGATACTGTTTAAGTTGGTCAGATTTCTAAGCTAGTTTTTGTTCAAGCATTCGTGCCCTGTCCACAGTTTCTTGTATGGACCTGTTCAGAGCACGGACGTCGCTCGTACTGTACTGTACCTCGGCCGTCACTGCTGCAGTGAATGCGCCCATAGTTGTGACCCGTGTAACGAGCCAGAGCGCGTCTTGCGACTGGGCCGCAGCACTCAGCTTTTACGAGCGCTGCGACGTCTGGGATGACGGGCGGGGGAGGCGCAGCTACCGGTGTCCGATTCCTCCGGACTGGCCGTCGGCGATGCTGTGCGTTTCTCGACGGTTATCCATCTAAATGCACTTCCAAGTTACATATTTTCAGAATGAAAAACTGGTGTGTCACTAGCCGCTGGCCACCGCTTCTCATAGTACATAGAACAGCCTGACTGATTAACAACACTTCCAATATTCAGATTAACTCGCTAGACAAACTAGCTCCAGTCACTCACTCGCATTCATAAAAAAGAAAAAACAACCTGGATCACTTGCCGAATATCGTGAAGGGGCCACGCGTATATGCGTAATTGCCACAACACGATGTGGCATGGACTCGACTACTGTTTGAAGTAGTGCTGGAGGGAACTGACGCCATGAATACTGCAGGGCTGTCCATAAATCCGTGAGAGAACGAGGGGTGCAGATGTCTTATCAAAAACAGGCTGCAAGGCATCCCAAATATGCTCAATAGTGTTCATGTCTGGGATCTTTGGCGGCCAGCGGAAGTGTTTAAAACATGAAGAATGTTTCTGGAGTCACTCTGTACCAATTCTGGACGTGTGAGGTGTCGCATTGTCCTGCTGGAATTCCCCAAGTCCGTCGGAATGCACAGTAGGTATGAATTGATGCAGGTGATCAGACAGGATGCTTAAGTACGTGTCACCTGTCAGACTCGGATCCAGACCAATCATGTGTCCCCATATCACTCCAACTGCACACGCCCCACAGCATTACAGATCCTTCACCAGCTTGAGCATGCCCCTGCTGACATGTAGGGTGCATGGATTCATGAGATTGTCTCCATACCCGTACGTATCCAACCTCTCGATACAATTTGAAACGGAAGACGTCCGACCAGGTAACATGTGTTACATCAACAGTCCAACGTCGGTGTTGACGGGCCCAGGCGAGGCGTAAAACTTTCTGTCATGCAGTAACGAAGGGTACACGAGTGGGCCTTCGGCAGCGAAAGCCCGTATCGATGATGTTTCGTTGAATGGTTCATACAATGACACTTGTTGATAGACCAGCATTGAAATCTGCAGCTATTTCCGGAAGGATTGCACTTCTGTCACGTTGAACGATTGAGTCATCGTTAGTCCTGTTTTTGCAGGATCTTTCTTCGGTCTCAGTGATGTCGGAGATTTGATATTTTACCGGATTCCTGATATTCACAGTACTCTAAAGAAATGGTCGTAAGGGAAAATTATCACTTCATCGCTATCTTGGAGATGCTGTGTCCCATCGCTCGAACGCCGACTATAACACCACGTTCCAACTCAATTTGTTTTGTTGATCTCATTTTGTTCGTGATGGTTCGTTCTGTTTGTTGGGGGCGGACGTCCCATGACGCTTATTCAAGTTCATCGTCGTTCTATTAAATCAGTTCTTAATAACAGAGGGTGACTAACCCTCTGACTGAACACGTTGAGCTAACGTGCCAGCTCTCACTTAATCTTAAAAACCTACCATTGTAGCAGCAGTAAACAATCTAACAGCTGCGCCAGACACTTGTTGTCTTACATAAGCGTTGCTGACAGCAACGGCGTACTCTGCCTATTTGCATATTTCTGTATTTGTATTCTTTGGCACTTCAAAGTGCGTCTATATATTCAGAAAAAGCAGAACACGTAGAATGACAGGGCATAGGAGGTTCATATTCATAGCGGGTACCCAAAAAACCAGAATAACACTGCCGTGGGCAGAGCTTGTGCAGAACGCATTTCTGCTGCTAGGGGTCTCACTGCTAGTTCAGTGCCGCCTGCGTTGTAGACCTGGCTTATTCTGTTTATCTACAGTGACTGTTTTTGCTGGCACTGTTTCGTTCTTCTTTCGTTTTTTTACGATGGTAAGTTGAAGCGAATAAAGTGCAGCTGTGAAAATTTGTTTTCTACTCGACAAAAATACTGCTAAAACTGTTGACAACAGCTTACCAGGGTGTCGCGGTTCTAGGCGCGTAGTCCGGAACCGTGCGACTGCTACGGTCGCAGGTTCGAATCCTGCCTCGGGCATGGGTGTGTGTGATGTCCTTAGGTTAGTTACGTTTAAGTAGTTCTAAGTACTAGGGGACTCATGACCACAACAGTTGAGTCCCATAGTGCTCAGAGCCTTTTTGCCAGGGTGACGCTATGGAAAACGCTCACGTATATGAGTAGTTTCCTCCATATGAAAATGGCGACATGTCGATTGATAACAAACCTCGTTTTGGACGTCATCAACTGCCCGAATCGTCGGAAATATTCGAGAAATTCAAGAGATTGTGTCCACAGACTGTCGACAGACAATTGATCTACTGCTAGTGGTTAGTGGGCTGTCTTGGAGGTCGGTTTAACGAATTTTAACGGAAGATTTGAGTATGAAAATGGTTGCTGCCAGGTTTGTTCGTCGTGTTACGACTGACAATCAAAAGGAACGTCGGATTTAAACATGTCGCTATTTAAAACAACAGCTTGAAACTGGTATAGTTTTTCTGTCAAAGGTCATTACCGGTGATGAGTCATGGTGCTATGGTTACGGTCCAGAAAAAAAGCAACACTTGAGCCACTGGAAGACGTCATCATCATCCCGTCCAAAAAAAGTGAAGTAAAATCAAAAATTTTAAAAAATCTGATTTTCTTTTTTGATTCCAAGGGTGTATTTCATTCTGAGTATGTTCCCACGGATCACACCGTCAATTGAACCTTATATTTTGAAGTTTTGAGAAGATTGTGCTACAATGTTCGTCAAGAAAGACCCGATTTTTGGCAGTCAGGAGACTGGTTCTACCAACATGACAACGCACCTGCACACACAGCCATCTTTGTTAGACAGGTTTTGGCTAACATTGGCACGGCTCTGCTGCGCCACGCACTTTACTCGCCTGGCCTGGCTCCATGCGACTTTTTCTTCCTTCCACGCATGAAAAGGGGCGTGGAAGGACACCGATTTGACAAGTTAAGAAAAAACGAGAGAGGAGCTGTCAGCTATTTCTAAAGATAACTACAAAAAACGTTTCGAACAGTGGAAGCATCGGTGAGACAAATGTAAAATTTTTTTGTAATGGAGAGTATTTTGTAGGGGGTAAGATTGTTTTTTGATCAATTTGGAAATATCTATCTTTTAAAAAACAATTCAGTTTTTTCTTTTTTAGGTACCAGCTCGTACATTATTACGTTATGAAAAAATGATTAGCATTTGAAACACGTTGGACAACGGGTTCAAGGTCAACATTTACATCGCGGTACAACACCAGCTGCCAGTAAAATGTGCTTGCGGCTCTCGTTCTCGCTATTAATCGAAGATAATGGATCAATGTGAATTGAGCATGCGTGGTGGAGGCCTCGCAGTCGTACGCACGAACCGTACCATCAGATCAGTGAGTTTTAAAGAGGGTGCTCTCTTGGCATGAGAGAAAGTGATGGATCCATCCTTGGAACTGCTGTATGTGTGGGACCAAGGTTTAGGCAGTGCAACGGATGTGTGCAGAATGGTTCACAAAATGCCATAGAGCAGGACGAGATTAGTCAGGTCGCACCACTCAGACCCCCCACCCCCACGCGAGAAGGTCAACACCTCATCCGAATGACATTGCAGGCCAGATCTACGTCATCCTCGGTTCTGTCCCAACAGTGTGACAAACATACTAGCAGGGTTGACAGTCCGCCGCCGTTTATTACGGCATGGGTTGCGTGCGCATCGTCCTCTACTACGCCTACCTCTGACAAATGTGCAGAAACATGGTAGGAGGCAATGGTGTATGGAACGAAAAAAAATGGTTCAAAAGGCTGTGAGCACTATGGGACTTAACATCTTAGTTCATCAGTCCCCTATAACTTAGAACTACTTAAACCTAACTAACCTAAGGACATCACACACATCCATGCCCGAGGCGGTGTATGGAACGACTTAACAGGTGACAGGAATGGGATCGGATAGCGTTTTCTGCCGAACCCAGGTTCTGTTTGTTTAAAAATGGTTGCCGCATTTTGATTCGCCGCAGACAGGGTGAGCTTCATCACAGTGACTGCATCCACTCAAATAATACAGTGCCAAGTCAACGCCTTATGGTGTGGGGTGCTATCAGGTACAGCCACAAGTTACAGTTGGTGCCAGCCCAGGGCACTGTGAATGACACCTGTCACCCGTAGCCATACTCTTTCTGCACAACACCTAAGACGCACGACCACATGCCGCGGCACGAACACCTGCCTTGTTGGTGCCACAGGATGTCAGTATCTTGCCCTGGCTCGCCAGTTCATCAGACTTTTCACTAATCGAAAATGTGTAGGGGAAAGTGAAACAATGGGTGCAGCGCTGTAACCCAATACCAACCACCACAGATGAACTTTGGAATCAGGTGAATGTAGCTGTGTGTCTATACCACAGGACGCCATTCGCGCCTCATACACGTCGATGCCATCACGCATGGAACAAGTTATCGGGGCTCATGGCAGATCCTGTGCATGTTAGACTACACGGCACATGCTGAAGCGAAGTGACTGAGGTGCTAACCATTTCTGCAGAGCTTACAAATTTTTCGTGTCCTATGAATATGAACGTCCTATCTCCAGTCATTCAAAGCGTTCTGTTCTCTTTTCTTTTTTTTTAACGTAAGTGTAATCGAACGGTGTTGTTATGAATGGAACATTTCACATCTATTGTTTAAATCAAACTAAGGCGTCCAAAGACAAAGGGTCTTTTCTTGAAAAAGAAACGCGTGCCGAAATTAAGTAATCATGTAAAAGCGAACTCCAAAGACTTGATTGCTAACAATAAATCATCTGTACTGTAATACATTCATGTGAACGATTTAATTTATCGTGTGCTATGGCTGTTTCTTACAGATTCAAACAAAACATTTGGCCGACGATTTAAGGATCAATGTTTTCTGCAGATTACATTATGATAGCTCCTTCGGTATTGGAAAAGGCAAATGCTACATATTAATGTTAGGATTTTGTTTAAGGAAAATAATTCCATGTTCATAGTTAAAAAAATGGTTCAAATGGCTCTGAGCACTATCGGACTTAACATCTGAGGTCATCAGACCCCTAGAACTTAGAACTACTTAATCCTGACTAACCTAAGGACATCACACACATCCATGCCCGAGGCAGGATTAGAACCTGCGACCGTAGCGGTCGCGCAGTTCCACACTGTAGCGCCTAGAACCGCTCGGCCACTCTGGCCGGCTTCATAGTTAAGATTCATATGTTAGATTCATAGTTAAGTCATAACAAAAGTTTGAGCCGCTACCACCATCTTGGAGGTACATCACTTACTAAGAACTATTGCTACTGCAGATTATAGCTGAGGCAACGAACGAACTTTTGCCTCTGTATGGTGGTTTTTCTTAATGGGAAGCATTTAATATAAGATTATCGAAGCATATTGTAATGTACAGTTTAGTACAACTTCGCATTTGACATGAAGACAGTGTTCTTCAAATATCATCATTATCATTCTATCATAAGTTTAAAAATCTGATTGACTGTACCTGGTATTCTTAAAATAAACGGCTTTGACACAGTTTTTTCCGATTTCACAAGACTATACCTACACACGACGGAAAATGGTAACTTGGGGTAAATTATAACACCCAGAGAGGTAGCGTCGGTTTAAACAGTGTCGCCTAGAATAGGGTTTTCAACTTCCATCCCGTTATCCTGATCAAGTTTCTTCCTGGTTTCCCTAAATTATTTCATGTAAATATTGGGATGGTCCCTACTATAAGGCCACGGCTGACTACGTGCTTGTCAAACTAGACTAGTAAGTACGTAATGCACGTGTATAAATTATGTTATCTGTGTTGTTCTTTTATCGTAATACCAAGACATGTCCAATATCTTTGTAAAAGTAATCGATGGATGAATAAAGCTGCTATTATTGTTACTATTACAACTAATAGTAATAGTGCCACTGCGAACTAATGAGTCAGGCTATTTCTTTTTAATTTCCTGCAGATCCATCTGATACTAAAAGGGTGTATCTCTTACATGCAGACGCAACCTTGGGATACTTCTTACAGGTCCTTTCCGATAGAAGATTTAACTTATCGTTCAAAAATGATGAATGAGCCATCCACTGCAGATGCAAGAAAAACGCCTACTGACAGTCAGACTCGTCCCATACTTTTGCGAACTTGTGTGGCTTTAATTATATCCACTGGTGTTGGTATGAAGTATCACAGATCTAGATCACCCTAAGTTCTAGCAAATGGAAGCAGATAGACGGTTATCAAACAAAGGATAAAGATGTGGATCAGGTGATCTTCGAGGCTAATAGTGTAATACAAGATCCGTGCTCCACCTGCGGCCGATACTTTGTTGAAACAGCTAATTGTTATGAGATGGTGTAGGTACCGCAGTGGAGGTGCTCTGTACTCCGATGAAATACACTCATGGAAATTGAAATAAGAACACCGTGAATTCATCGTCCCAGGAAGGAGCAACTTTATTGACACATTCCTGGGGTCAGATACATCACATAATCACACTGACAGAACCACAGGCACATAGACACAGGCAACAGAGCATGCACAATGTCGACACTAGTACAATGTATATCCACCTTTCGCAGCAATGCAGGCTGCTATTCTCCCATGGAGACGATCGTAGAGATGCTGGATGTAGTCCTGTGGAACGGCTTGCCATGCCATTTCCACCTGGCGCCTCAGTTGGACAAGCGTTCGTGCTGGACGTGCAGACCGCGTGAGACGACGCTTCATCCAGTCCCAAACATGCTCAATGGGGGACAGATCCGGAGATCTTGCTGGCCAGGGTAGTTGACTTACACCTTCTAGAGCACGTTGGGTGGCACAGGATACATGCGGACGTGCATTGTCCTGTTGGAACAGCAAGTTCCCTTGCCGGTCTAGGAATGGTAGAACGATGGGTTCGATGACGGTTTGGATGTACGGTGCACTATTCAGTGTCCCCTCGACGATCACCAGTGGTGTACGGCCAGTGTAGGAGATCGCTCCCCACACCATGATGCCGGGTGTTGGCCCTGTGTGCCTCGGTCGTATGCAGTCCTGATTGTGGCGCTCACCTGCACGGCGCCAAACACGCATACGACCATCATTGGCACCAAGGCAGAAGCGACTCTCATCGCTGAAGACGACAAGTCTCCATTCGTCCCTCCATTCACGCCTGTCGCGACACCACTGGAGGCGGGCTGCACGATGTTGGGGCGTGAGCGGAAGACGGCCTAACCGTGTGCGGGACCGTAGCCCAGCTTCATGGAGACGGTTGCGAATGGTCCTCGCCGATACCCCAGGAGCAACAGTGTCCCTAATTTGCTGGGAAGTGGCGGTGCGGTCCCCTACGACACTGCGTAGGATCCTACGGTCTTGGCGTGCATCCGTGCGTCGCTGCGGTCCGGTCCTAGGTCGACGGGCACGTGCACCTTCCGCCGACCACTGGCGACAACATCGATGTACTGTGGAGACCTCACGCCCCACGTGTTGAGCAATTGGGCGGTACGTCCACCCGGCCTCCCGCATGCCCACTATACGCCCTCGCTCAAAGTCCGTCAACTGCACATACGGTTCACGTCCACGCTGTCGCGGCATGCTACCAGTTTTAAAGACTGCGATGGAGCTCCGTATGCCACGGCAATCTGGCTGACACTGACGGCGGCGTGCACAAATGCTGTGCAGCTAGCGCCATTCGACGGCCAATACCGCGGTTCCTGGTGTGTCCGCTGAGCCGTGCGTGTGATCATTGCTTGTACAGCCCTCTCGCAGTGTCCGGAGCAAGTATGGTGGGTCTGACACACCGGTGTCAATGTGTTCTTTTTTCCATTTCCAGGAGTGTACATTTACTATATGTTCTCGCAATTCTGGAGAACACCACGCAACCAAAATAATAAAAACAACCTGTTCGTGAGTCTTGCATCTGTCTTTTCCGCAAAATATGTTGACCCATTAATGTTTTATCGCGAAAGGGCGCAAGCATACATCAATATTTGTAGAAGCTATATGGTACATGGCTGCGGTGTTCCCCATATTATTATACCGCGGCGGTTCCTTTATGCAAACCGAAGAGCGAACACGCGACTCCCCAATCTTACTGCGCCACTAAGTCCGAAAAAACTACTCCAGGGTATTTCACAAAGTTGTAGCGACCATTCCGCAGCTCTCTTATGAATCAAAGGACATAGACACTCTCGGTGAGTGTGTTAAGGTTAACATTTTTATTATTAGCTCAGTTTTAGTAATAGACGTTTGTCTTTTACAGAAATTATAGATCACCGAGGTCCATAAGGCCCATAAATTAAAACGTACGCTATTTACTAAACGTTAAAACGCTCACCGGTCAGAATGACAGGTACAGTCCTTCTCGTGTTAACACCACATGGAATACAGATATGAGTGATTAATAAGACCAGTGCAAGAAAACCCTATGGACAACATGTACTTAAATACCTGCGCACATTTTTTTTACATTGCTTGAGCGGAAACCCATTCTTAGTCGTCCAGTACGACAGTTGTAACCTTCTTCCAGTAAAGACGACTTCCTCCAGCACGAGCTCTGCTCACCTTTCTGGTTGGAGTCTATACCGCCCAAGAATTTCTGTCAAGATCTCTTATGCAAGTGGCCAAAATAATTTCACTAACTTATGTTTGCGTTGTGGAGTTATTTTCAGTGTTTATTGAGTATTTCATTGCAGTCAGCTGAGTTTACTGAGCCATAGTTCGCAGTTTGGCCACGGTAGTGCCACAGTCGGGTGAGTAATGCGATTGTGGAGAGTTCTCTAACGAGATTTGAATACCATTCCGCCTCCCTCCATCAAAAACTGTGACAGGTAGGATACATTTTGTAAAAAAAAAAAAAAAAAATAACTTGATTTGGCGTAATGAAAGAATTGGTGCACATTTTGTATCGATTTGATGCGTCCTTTTCAGATCATTCTAAATGAATCGGAGTTCTTCCCTAATTTTAACTTTTCTCGATTTCAGCACCATCTGTCAATAGTTTATAAAAATATTTCAGACAAATTTGATTACTTTTTTATGGAGAATCCGGATCAGCAATAAAAAAAATCAAGGTTTCCATTTAAGATTTAAAAGTTTCCTCCCGCCCCACCCAAGGGGGCTGGGGCTGGGGGTCACATGTAGTGTCAGTTGATGTCCTCCTTTGAGCTTACAAACTTGTCTTACCTACAATTTTTAACCGATGTATAGTTTTCGAGATAATCTCATCCGAAACTTCAGATGGACCACCCTATATAATGGATCTTCAAAAAGGAAACTTTAAGAAACTACGAGTATACATGCTGAATGTGTTTAACACTACTATCGCAGTAAGGAGATATTTGAGACTGTACCTACAGAAATGAAATAGGGACAAATGCTGTCGTCCCAGAGACTGACTGGGTGGATTTGTTGGTCAGAAAGTCCTTGGGATAGTATGTGTAAAGCACGGGAAGAGGTTTGGAAGCGTCTGCAGCCAAAGATTGGATAGAAGGTAATTTTTTCACATCATTTACATACCTTTGGATTAATTTAAGCGTATTATCAAGTCCAAACACTCCGGAATGTTGAGGGTCGTAATCATTCAGCGGCAATTCAATGCCCGCCCCCACGTTGCCGAAGGTGTTGCGAATACGCTTGCAGAAGTCTCAGTGAGAAGTCCTTGTACAACCTGAATACCAAATCGATCTCGCCCCACAAGATTTACATATTTTTGGAGCCCTAAGAAAAGCCATTCATGAACGTCGATCTGCTTCGGATGAAGAGGTACACATCCAGGTACCGTCTTGGTACTGCAGCCTACCGCTGACATTTCTCCATGGAGGCACTGACTGTCTTGTCTCACAATGGGATGAATGTATTAACAGTTACAACTATTGCTTTTTAAACACTAAATAGTGTATATGCCATTTTTCTATCTGCCTCGTTTTAAATTGACTTTGCCTTGTATTTCTGTGCTAGTAACTCTAACAATTCGACATAGCTTCCAGACATGCAAGACTCTACTTTTTTGCCCTTTAAAGATAAAATGTACGCAGTCAGGAGTACAGCAAAAAGGTCGCTTGTCACTGAACGAATATTATCTCGCAGTGGACAAGTCGCCCGGTGCTAGAGCTACCGCACTGCTGAGTGTGGCTGCAGTGAAACCTGTCAGCCGCACACGCTCACATTCCAGTGCGTTTTGTCGCCGAAATTCGTGCGTGCGAGCTGACAGTCTAGCTGTCCGGCGAAATTAAATTCAAACACAGTTGCGGCCGCTTCCAGGCTGTTTGACAGTCTCATGTGCGCAACACACGGAGACACGCCAGCTGCTGCTGTATCAAAAATGGCGACAATTTTAAAATGAATCCTTGGAGCGAGTTGACAGCGTTTTAGGACTGTCCGGAGGCTATGCATTTATGAAACAATATCAGTGTGAGTAGCAAGTATCAATTATTAAGCCGCTTTGTACTTTTAGTACTGTTATCGAATTGCCAATTTAGTTTTTCCAGCCTACGCACAGTTGGTATGATTGCTTGTTTAACTAGACGACCAGCATTAATTCACTTCCATATTTAGCACAGAAAAGCCAAGGATTTCGCTGTAATAAGTAATTAAATTTCTAAATCTAGATAAAATTCGGTAAAGCTGTAGGAACAAGTACAAAAACATTTTCCAAAAAATTGATTTATTTCTTATTTTTAGATAGATCATTTCACAAAACACTGACCAGTATTTTCTGCTTTATTTTATGTTATCTTCAAGGTTTGTTCAGAGAGTATATTTTTGACACCTCGTTTGCTTTCCTAGCGTCTTCTGTCCTCCAAATGTTCTGAATTTAATATTCGATTTGAAGGAAATCATTCTGACAACTAAATATGACACCAAAGGCACATTTTATGGACAAAGCAGCTAGGCTTTCAAGAGATGATATTTTTGACACATCGTTCCTGAAATAATTTCATCCTTCCCTCAAATCACTAATTCAGATTTTATTAACTACCCGTATTAATTTCAAGCAATCAAGTCCTTTTTTTTCAGAACTAGCCCTCACTCTGGTGAAGTTGATACCCACTTTGTCCATTTCCCAATGTTGGTTTGCCTATGCGTCTTCGGTTAACGATTTTTCCTCAAATCATTGATTAAGTTTTTCTTAAATTTGCTGGTAACTTCCAATGAAGAAACTAGTTACGCTAAACTCGTACTCACGTGGGTCAGTTTGATACCCCACTTGTCCATTTCACACTCTCAGTTAGACTATGAAAAATCGACAAAGCAGGTATAGTAAAAACAGATATTTGATACGAAATCCCTTTTGTTCGTTAACTTCACATCACCTACCGTCTGTGAAGATAGTACTTTAGCTCATAGCGCCTAAGAATGACATTATTAAACACGTACCTTTACTACTGCGAGATTATGTGAAGCACACAGCAAGAAAGTGTACACACAGCGAAATACATAACTAGGATATACAAACAACTGGAAACCAATGCTGTGGTCATTACATCTACGTCTATAACTACATCGATACTCGCAATCCAGCTCACCATCGGCCAGTGTGGCCGAGCGGTTCTAGACGCTTCAGTCTGGAACCACGCGACCGCTACGGCCGCAGGCTCGAATCCTGCCTCGGGCATGGATGTGAGTGATGTCCTTAGGTATGTAACGTATATAAAAATGTTCATACGTTGTAAGCATGATGGGATATAACACTACCCCAACAAATTCTATTTTTTTAATTACATGCAATATACTGCAATTGTATAGTGATTAATTGAAGCGAAAGCAGGCATAGTCCCAGTATTTCCCAACAGTTATTTCAAACTCAGATACTTAAATTGATTTAAGAAATTACAGAAAGTCACTGTTTTGATGGTAACCGAAGGCTCATAAGAGAGTAACAGAACAAACGGCATGGCCGCCATTAGCCGAGACGCATGATCTGAACACTAAAGTGGTTTATTACGTGCAGCCATTTTTGAATTGTCATGCTTTTGTCTTCCAGAACGGATTTAGCCATTCAGTTACAGGGAGACATAAAGCTCATCTTGGAATCCGAATGAACGTACAAATCTCCATTTTTCGTATCAACGAAAACTGTCAGACGTGAAAGAATTGATAATACATAGATGAAACTCGAAGGACAGACCGGGCATCAAACGAGACACATCTCACTTTGTAGTGTAGCAGTTTCCATCCAAAGGAAAGTGGCTTCGCCGCTAAACCATACCATGCATGCGCATACTATTTTCCATCATGGCCCACGGCCAACTGTGGAATTTGAATGTCCTAACTCAAACGGTTCAGATGTTATGGCGATTTTATTTCATATAGTTCAATAACTGTCACCCTGTAAATGAAATATCCACTACGCATTCTAAAAAATAAAGAAATAAAAAGAGCCTAAAGTGCTTAGTATATTGTGGAGAAGACAAACCGATCGGTTTTCAGTAAGGAACCATATCCCGAAAATCCCGGCTTGGGCGTTGGAGAGCGTTGAAGTTTGAGAAGGAACGGTTGTAGCGGTTTTCTCCGATTCGTTTTGTGCCTAAATGCGGGAAGCCAACCTTTGCGGATGGACGACTGACCCTAACAACATTCATTCGCATGCGCTACATTCCTTCACAAAGACCTCGTGCGTAATGTACTGCCGATCTTGTGTGATCTGTCAGTGCATTAACGCTGTTGATAGCTTTGCGACATGTTCCATCAGACAGCTGCGGAAATGACGGACATATTGCTTGCATACACAAAGCGAATTGCAGTGGGAGAACTGCTGCAAGACTTTATGCCTTTTTGCGTCCTAAAACAATACCAAACGTTGTATGCGCAATGTTTTCCACATAGACGTACCATACATCATTCCATGTTCGCGGTCATCGAGAGACGTCTCAGAGGACCTGGAAAGCTGCACGGAGATTTTTTCTGCCTGAAGTTTGTCCATTGTACAGTGTAGTAGTAGCATATCAACTGAATACATAATGTCTGAATATGAATCCGTGATCATATATTTGGTACTTGACTTTACATTTCCTCCTTCATCACACAAATTTTTACACGTCACTATTGCCGGTTTCTTCTTCAGATCTGTTACGAAACAAAAACAGTGCGTAAAAAACTAAGTTCAGTTTCCTGAAGGTAAATCTATAAAAGCCCTGGTGGTACATAAGGAAGAGAAAAAGTGTTTACATGATTAACAGCCATGGAAAATATTGGCAATTTGTGGTAAGGACAATGGCACTAAACGGCTGATGTCGTCCGTCCGTAGGCTTACACACTACTTAATCTAACCTAAGCTAACTTACGCTAAGGACAATTCACACACCCTTGCCCTTGGGAGGACTCGAACCTCCGATAGAAGGATCCGCGCGAACCGTCACAAGACACCACAGACCGCACGGCCACCCTGCGCAACAGCCATAAATACCACAAAATATTCTGATGTCGTACCAATGCCAAACTAAACATGTAGGTACGTAGTAAGTGCTGGTGAAGATCAGAATGCGTCTGGTTTTTATTCAAGGAAACTAAGGCCTGCAGAGGGCACTATGGCTAGGATACTTGATTAACCGGTGTCGCAAATACACTCCTGGAATTGAAATAAGAACACCGTGAATTCATTGTCCCAGGAAGGGGAAACTTTATTGACACATTCCTGGGGTCAGATATATCACATGATCACACTGACAGAACCACAGGCACATAGACACAGGCAACAGAGCATGCACAATGTCGGCACTAGTACAGTGTATATCCACCTTTCGCAGTAATGCCGGCTGCTATTCTCCCATGGAGACGATCGTAGAGATGCTGGATGTAGTCCTGTGGAACGGCTTGCCATGCCATTTCCACCTGGCGCCTCAGTTGGACCAGCGTTCGTGCTGGACGTGCAGACCGCGTGAGACGACGCTTCATCCAGTCCCAAACATGCTCAATGGGGGACAGATCCGGAGATCTTGCTGGCCAGGGTAGTTGACTTACACCTTCTAGAGCACGTTGGGTGGCACGGGATACATGCGGACGTGCATTGTCCTGTTGGAACAGCAAGTTCCCTTGCCGGTCTAGGAATGGTAGAACGATGGGTTCGACGATCCCCCTCGACGATCACCAGTGGTGTACGGCCAGTGTAGGAGATCGCTCCCCACACCATGATGCCGGGTGTTGGCCCTGTGTGCCTCGGTCGTATGCAGTCCTGATTGTGGCGCTCACCTGCACGGCGCCAAACACGCATACAACCATCATTGGCACCAAGGCAGAAGCGACTCTCATCGCTGAAGACGACACGTCTCCATTCGTCCCTCCATTCACGCCTGTCGCGACACCACTGGAGGCGGGCTGCACGATGTTGGGGCGTGAGCGGAAGACGGCCTAACGGTGTGCGGGACCGTAGCCCAGCTTCATGGAGACGGTTGCGAATGGTCCTCGCCGATACCCCAGGAGCAACAGTGTCCCTAATTTGCTGGGAAGTGGCGGTGCGGTCCCCTACGGCACTGCGTAGGATCCTACGGTCTTGGCGTGCATCCGTGCGTCGCTGCGGTCCGGTCCCAGGTCGACGGGCACGTGCACCTTCCGCCGACCACTGGCGACAACATCGATGTACTGTGGAGACCTCACGCCCCACGTGTTGAGCAATTCGGCGGTACGTCCACCCGGCCTCCCGCATGCCCACTATACGCCCTCGCTCAAAGTCCGTCATCTGCACATACGGTTCACGTCCACGCTGTCGCGGCATGCTACCAGTGTTAAAGACTGCGATGGAGCTCCGCATGCCACAGCAAACTGGCTGACACTGACGGCGGCGGTGCACAAATGCTGCGCAGCTAGCGCCATTCGACGGCCAACACCGCGGTTCCTGGTGTGTCCGCTGTGCCGTGCGTGTGATCATTGCTTGTACAGCCCTCTCGCAGTGTCCGGAGCAAGTATGGTGGGTCTGACACACCGGTGTCAATGGGTTCGTTTTTCCATTTCCAGGAGTGTATAATGGCTAAAATGTGGTATTCGTAGTCATTAATTAAAATTACTTTACACGGCAAAACGGGCGTCTGAGAGTAAAACATGTACTCACATACTATATGTGGAATTGGATCCATACTTAAAACCCACATAAAAAGTGCAAATACTAATAATGTGAAGCTCATAGCCTGGCTAGGTACAACCTACAATTGTATAAAAGGCAGTATAAAAAGTATAAGATTAAAAACATCTATAAAATAAAATCTTCAAGCCTGATACATCAATTACCGTAAACGTAATTGTAAGGTAATCAACGAAGCAGTGACTATTAGGCTGGCCGCGGCGGTCTAGCGGTTCTAGGCGCTCAGTCCGGAACCGCGCAACTGCTACGGTCGCAGGTTCGAATCCCGCCTCGGGCGTAGATGTGTGTGATGTCCTTAGGTTGGTTAGGTTTAAGTAGTTTTACATTCTAGGGGACTGATGACCACAGATGTTAAGTTCCATAGTGCTCAGAGCCATTTGAACCATTTTTGAGTGATTATTAATTGAAAAATCGATAGTCGATAATACATCCGGAGTGTGGTCTCAACGGTGGCACGTCGTCGCTTCTTTGTATGTTGTTCTTGTTTTCCTGCTACGGAACTTGCGAAGGAAGGCCCAATCTCTGCATATCCGGTGGCAGGCGCACACGACCGCACGCCAATCCGCTGGGGCGCTCGACGCTGCTCAAACCAGTAGGTTTCTGAGCACATGCAAATAGGCATTTAGGTTAAACTCAACCTTTTCAATCAGCAGTGAGTCCGGTAGCCGTTATCTGTGCACATAAATCTCCTTTTCCTCAAGCAGGTTCCGTAACTGTCCCTTTGGCGCCCTATGCAACACTTTCATGTAATTCTCTATATTTCCTACCGAATGTTTTTCTCTGCATAGATGTGTACCGAAAGAGCTCTTATTTTCGTTATTCATATGCTCTCTGAAAACAGGCTTGAAAGTCCTTCCCGTCTGACCGATACAAAACCTGTCACAGTCTTGGCAGTTCATCTTATAGATAACAGATTCCAAATATTTCTTGCTGTTGTTGCCAACTTTGTGGCTTAGTCTACAACCAGCTGTACTTTTCGTGTGAAATCAAATTGTTACTTTCCTTCTTTTGAAATCCTGCGCAGTTCTGTCGAAAAATGCACCATTGTACGACATAGCAACAAACATCTTGCCCTATGGTTCTATTGTCTCCTTGTTGCCACACATTTTTGATTTTAGTTTATCATAAAGTTTCATTACATCACGATCCTTTTATCCGCTTGCCTTGGCTAATTGCCTAATCACACTTAAATCTTCCACCACGTCATTAGAGGTGAGTAGCAGTTTTAGAATCTTGTTGATCATAGCTCTGAAGTATGTCCATTTATGCATCTTACGGTGACAGGATTTCGCATTTGTAGTGATGTCAGTGGCCGTCGTCTTCCTAAATATGCTAATCTTATGCCTTCCGTCTCTTTTGGTTAACCTAAGATCCAAAATCTTATCCTTCCTTCTTCTTCCAGTTCCACTGTAAATTTAAGTTTTTGGTGCAGCCCACCCATTCTTTCTGCTGCCTCGCGTATTTCACTTTCGTCACTTTTGTACACTAGTATGATGTCATCTATAACGTGTGTAATAGACCTTTTTTTTGCATATGTCACGATTTTGTTCAAAAAACTTATTTTCTAGCTTATTTACAAATATCTCACTTAAAGTATTAGACAAACTGTTGCCCATTGCGAGTCCGTCCTTATGATAAAAAATCTTATCTTTGAACTTAAAATAATTAAAAGACAACACAAGTTCTGAAGTGTACAGAAGTTCAACTATTTGGCCCTGACAAATCTTCCTGCACGTTAGCAGGTTATTCCTTATTTTCTCCAATGTATCGTTTACTGGAACGTTGGGATACAGGTTAACAAAGTCAAAAAGAAGCGTATGTAGCTCCAGCTGGGATTGGTACATCCTTAATCTCATTCTCAAATTCATAGCTATTCTTGACATTGAATGATATTTTATAAGTAGTTGCAGCTCTTAGTTCCTTGTTGAATTCCCGGTTTAATTTGTAATTGGGACATGAAATATCATTAATAATAGGCCGAATTTGTTCCCCTGACTTCTGTAATTTGTGAACAAAGCAGAGGAATGGACGGATTCATCATTCTTAATCTACGTTTCTCTTTTTCATCTGGAAACAAAAAGATACTGTTCTGAATTATTTTCCTTATAACTCACTGAAATTTGTTCACAGGATTTCTCTTGACTTCAACTATATTATTATCTGCAAGAAATTTTCCAATTTTTTGGATGTAATCGCAATCATAAATTAGAACAACCGAATTTCCTTTGTCAGCCCTCGTAACTAATGCCGTTCCCATTTCTAGGTTCTGATTTAGGCTTTTAATTGCTTCTAAATGTTTTGCATTTTATAGATTTAGCGCCAGCGGACTGAAGTTAGCTGGTTACATACTCTTTTTGTTTTGTAAAAGATCTGAAGATGGCAGTAGACGAAACCGGTAATAGTGAAGTGTAAAAATATGTGAGATCAACACGCACCTGTAAAATAATGTAATAGCAATTTGTGCTTAATATTGGCGAACAGTATACACCCAGTCTACACTTTGTCCTCTGGTAGGTTCCGAAACTGGATGCAGGTCGTTCACCCTCACCTCGGACACTACAGCGGGATGACAGCGTGCTGACAATATTTGCAGATGACCCAGCGACCAGCTCTCGGCAGGTGGTACATTCGATGCTCACAAGTAAAAGTGCCGTTGGCGGGTTGTCCACGAACACCTGTTCCATTCTGAAGTTAGTCCGGGCATTACAGACGGAGGACTACGCATGATGGAAGCAATTTGCGCCAGTGGTGTTTACAATAGTGCATACTGCCGCCACAGTTCCCGAGTTTGATGGTATTCAAGATGAATGCTCGTTTACCAGAGACGGCGTATTAAACCTGCACAACATGCATGTTTGGGTGGACCAAAATCTTCTTGCACAGGTGATTCAAAATCACTAACACAGGGTCGGAATTAATAACTGAGTCGGGATAACTGGTGACGATACCATTGGACCATATATACTGCCAAAGGGACTAACATGATAGATGTACCTCACATTTATCAGAGACATTTTGCCTGTCCGATTGAATGTAGCGTCAGTAAATGTACGGATGGGCACATGGTTACAACACGACGGACGTTCAGCAAAGTTTAATGTCGGTGTGCGCGATCGCCTCAACGTCGCATTCCTCAGTCGATGGATTGGAAGTGTGGACCAGATCAATAGCCTGCACGGTCGCCAGGTCTGACACTTCTCGACTATTTTCTGTGGGATAATATGAAGAGTATGATGTGTGGCGCCTCAGCGGAGGACCTTACTGCCCGAGTCCACGGAGCGCTTCAAATGATTCAGGGAGAACCATGGGTACTGGCCCATGTGCGTGAGACTCAACACCGCCGATTCAGGCTCTGCACTGACGTAGGAGGTACGCAGTTCCAAGCCGGTTTGCTATGCAGACAACGCGATGTTCTACTCATGTTGGGTATATTGACATAGTGTGGAAAGAACACCCATCTCGGACTTTGACGCTCTACAGCGCCCACGTTTTGTGTTTCTGGATAAGGGGTTCCTTGCTGCAAACCGAGCAGAATGCATTTATCGAACAATATACTACCAAGTGCTGTAAGTGCCTTTCGCGACACCCTATGTGTGCATGCAGGGGCTCATTGGCCGGCTCTGTAGCTCAGTGTGTTCGGTCAGGGGACTTGGCACCTTCAATAACGATTTAAAAAAAAAATGGATTGAGTTTTCACCCACAAAATTTGCGATATCAGCACAGAAATGGTGACGAAAACCGACGAAGGAACAGACAAAGACAACAACAAAAATGGTTCAGCGGACGGTAAAGCCCTTGACTGGATACTGCGAGCTCGCGGGTTCCAGTCTCGGCTGGACTAGGTGTCTTCCACTCTTCTTGTTCACCTAGGATCCATCGCTCAACAATATGAGAAGTCGCCAGAAAAAAATTGTGTGGAGTGGATTCAATGTTGAACTGTAAGTCCACTTTCCTTGGTTGGATAACTGTAATATGTTAGGGACAACGAAGTCGTCAACGGGGCGTCGAGTGGAAAGATTTGCACCAGCCTGCTGATTCACGCGAAATAGTTAATATTATTGTACCGATACTTAGCCGCACTTAACCGTTTTATTCATTTATTTATTCACTTATCCAGGGTCGGAATGTGTTGGTGTGTGCGACCTAACATAGGAGAGAAGACTGTTGGATTGACATTACACAACTGAGTGCTCCTGCAAAATCGGTATCTGAGAAATTAGTTTCGAAGAATACTACTGATGTATGTGTCCTCTCAAAGGTATTGATATGGAGATGGCGGTGTGGCAAGATTCTCTTCATACAACGCTACAGTACGAGTAAAGTTAATGTTACCAGTGTATCTACCACTCTAAAACTTTTAGGTCATAACATACGTCAGCGACTGCTACATATCAAGTGTGAAATAAATTATTTTCATCTCTTTCTCCTCTAATGTGTAACGAACGTAACTAGGCTTTCGTCCTGTCCCGCAATCTGAAACTGTTTTAGACGATCGTAAGTAAAATCATCTTGTCCGCTTTACGAGGACGTTATATCCTGAATGAAGGCTTGGGGCTGGAACACCCGGTACATTAAACCACGTCTTCATTTAGACAGTCCGCCCAACCCGACTCTCGTACCCTGCGTTTCTGCTGTCATTGCTTTGATAGACATACACTGACGTGACAAAAGCCATTGGGTAGCGATATGAGCATTACACATCACGGTTATGTCGCCCACACCAGTATAAAATGGCATTGTGTTGGTGGAACTGCCACGTGCACTCAAGCGATTCATGTGGAGAGGTGTCCGAGGTGATTATGACCGCGCATCGGGCATGAACACTCTTTGATCAGGGTATGCTAGTTGGAGCTGGACGTATGGGACATTTCGTCTCGAAAACCGTAAGGGAATTCAATATTCCGAGGTCAACTGTGTCAATAGTGTGCCAAGAATACCAAATGTCGGCCATTGCCTCTCACCACGGACAACGCAATTTCCGACGGCTTTCACTTAACTGCCGGGAACAGTGGCGTTTGCATGGGGTTGTCAGTGCTAACAGACAAGAAACACTGCATGAAATAGCCTAAGAAATCAATTTGCGGCGCACACTGAATGTACCCGTTAGGTAAGTGCGGCGAAATTTTGCGTCAGTGTACTACGGCAGCAGACAACCAAAGTGAGTGCCTTTGATAACAGCACGACATCGCGTGCAACACCTTTCCGGACCTCCTGACCATATCATTTGGACCCTAGACGACTGGAAAACAGTAGTCTGTTCAGATGAGTTCACGGTAGGGCTCGAGTGTGTGGCAGACCCGACAAAGTCATGGACACAAGTTGTCAACAACGCACTCTGTGAGCTGGCCGTGGATCCATAATGATGTGGGCTCTATTTTCATGGAATGTACTGGGTCTTCTGGTCCAACTAAACAGATCGTTGTTAGGAAATGGTAAAGTTCGACTACCTGGAGACCACTTGCATGCATTCATGGACTTCATTTTTCTCAAACAACATTGGAATTTTTTAGGGTGATCGAATTTGAGCATAACAGGCAAGACTTATATAAAAAGAGCGGTGTTCCTTATGCAGACGCACATTATTGTAAGACACAGAATGCATATTCAAACAGCATCTGCTACTTGTTTTATTCATGAGAAATAAATCTCAGTTGTCTTCGATAAAAGTTTGTGGACTTCCATTAACATTTTCAGTTTGAATAAAATCCTTTTCGCTTGCTAAGCCGTGCCATTACGGAAGTCCAAAGCAGCTATAAGGCACTGGTTACGGCCGTCTTTGCTGGATCAGAAATAGTATTTAACACGTTATGACGCTTCTGTATGCTATCAGCTCATAGTCCGAAGGAATAAATTATTTATTGACCATTGCTACTTTGGTGGTACAACTACAGGTTCGCTTTAGTGCTGTCTATATTGTCTCCACGAAGCTAGTGAAGGAAAATTATTTGCCTCGCTTCTAAATAGCATGCTGATGTTGTTCATCAAAATTAGCAAGTCACACATATATTGTCCAAGAATTCTAAACATTTCATCACAATGCTCAGTCACGAGGGATATGGTAGGTGTCAAGAGCACCGCTAACGAAAGAATAGTAATGTGAACATTTTTTAAATTTATGGACCGATCTGCATCATTCATTCAGTGAAATGTTCTGAATCCCACGTTGGTAGGTTCCTGACAACAGAAGCTTTCTCTTCCGAAACGCGTCAATATTAATGAAGTTAGACTTTTAGATGGCCATAATTATAAGTGTGGCTGAACCGAAATATTATGATAATTTCCTTTTATTCTGTTAGTACCGCAATCTCGCGTCCATCAGGCTACATCGTTTTGACTTTTATGCAACTTTTAACTGCGACGTGGGAGTAATTGGCTTGGGCACCGAAATTTCAAAAGCCAGTGCTGTCGCGTGACCTTTCGTGGGTTACGTATTCATGACGCATGTATCTTCGACCTTGCCAGAGATACAATGACGCCCGCGGGAAAATATGTGTGTATTCCGGACATGCTCCCGCATCGTGTTTTCGGTGGAAGAGCAGCTGTCAGTGCTCCAGGGGCAATACAGAACCGTGAATAAAACGAAAAAACAGGAAATATAATACAAGTTCTACTGTGAAATTTTTGTACTGCCTTCATTCTGCCCGACACGTAGGTAGAGAAAATTTGCGACAGTTCCAATATAATAGTGAGACATATGAAAACGGCAGACTTGAAAGACTCAATGATCGTGATTAAAATGACTTATCACAGTTTTAGTGATTTTGAAGTTTTTAATAGAGACAGGCACATCTTATTTTAATGGTAGTATGTCTTATGTTGTCAGAACATGTGGTTGACGTGAGGTTGAACCTGCTGAATCGATTTATGTATTACGTATTGTGTATATGAAAATGTCGTACTTATCGGTTATTTGATTGCATTTTTCACAAATAATATTTGTGACCTTGACGAAAAAACTACATATCGGTCTTGCCAAAAACCGAGAAGCGATTGTTCTTAATGTTGTAACTCTCCGGCGCGCCACGGGCTCTCTTTGTATGAGGTACGTCTGTGCAAGTTGTGTCAGCTATACACAAACAAGGAAGCAGAGAAATTATGGTGGCTGGTGGCAGGATTCCAAAATCATCTGTGCAATACACTTTCAAATTAATAGAAAATTTTGTTTCTATTAAGTGAAGAAACATAGCTTGACTTGTTTCCTGTACTTACTGTGCCTTCTGCAACAATTACTTTACTCTCTATTACTAGTTGCAGAACGCAGGCTAAGTAACGTCTTCCTATTACTGAGTACTGATGCTCACAAAGTCTGCGATCGAACTGGGAAGACCAGATATGGACGGCTGGCTAAATTAGCGTTGACAGGGGGCGCTGAACTCTCTCTTCCCGGAGGTGTAGCACTGCTCATGCTTTCCAATGGCGCGTGGGTCAGTGCCTTCTTGATGCCGTTTCGCGGTGCTGCGTTGGTCGGTGTGCAGTCAATGCTTTCGGTTGAAATGATTCAAATGGCTTTTAGCACTATGGGACTTAACATCTGTGGTCATCAGTCCCCTAGGATTATAACTACTTAAACCTAACTAACCTAAGGACATCACATATACATGCCCGAGGCAGGATTCGATCCTGCGACCGTAGCAGCAGCGCGGTTCCGTACTGAAACGCCTAGAGCCGCTCAGCCAATGCTTTAGGACTGCACAGTGTATTTCTGTGAGTCGCAGTTAAATAGCATTATTGTACATTACAGTGCTGCATGATGTATGGTCCGCCATGGGTTCTACTATCTGCCCGCCAGAGCCAATAATCACGTTAGAAAAGGATTAGAGAATACTTGTAATTATATAGTGAGGAAACTCCCAAGCAAAGAATTGTCCTGAACAGGAGAAACAACGATGTGCTGTTTTGTGGAAATGTTTCTCGGATGTTTTGCTATCACTGGTGAGTAGGGAACTAAATTTTGCTTACGGCTATGTCAAAGTAACTATTTTACCAGGAGTAATGCAGTTAAAAAGTAAAGTACGTCAATTTCTCTCCACATAATTTATGAGAGTATGAGTAGTTGGCTGGATTGGTGCTTGCACAAAATTTGGGGTATCCTGTGGTCGAACTCATATGAGTCACAAATTTTAACACACACCAAAGGACGCTGTTCAGCTGTGGGAAAGCCACCTCCAGATCGCTGATAACGGCCATTGGTCACAATCACATTGTAACGTGATGATTCTTCCTATCATTTGGGGGGAAATGCTTGAGATCACACTACGACGGACATGTACGTGGCAGCAAATGGAAACTCTGAACGTTACATATAGAATAATATACATTTTTTGTCTCACTGTTGACGAATAAGAAATAAAACTTGAGCAGACGGCTTGCAGAAATTCGTTTGATGCAACACAGTTCTCCATTTCTTCCTATCAAGATTTTCTGAAGGTTACCGAACAAGACCGTGAGTGACCACAATAATTTCTTCATAGTGTTTTCAATACTTCAGCGTTTTTTAAATTTAAAAACGTTTTCTTCTTTATGGTAGTAGAAACATAACACTGTATACACTGAAGAACCAAAGAAACTGGTACACCTACCTAATATCGTGTGTGGCCCCCGCGAGCAATCAGAAGTGCCGCAACAGGACATGGCATGGAGTCGAATAACGTCTGAAGTAGTGCTGGCGGGAATTGAAACCATGAATCCCGCACAGCTGTACATAAATACGTAAGGCAACGACAGGGTTCAGACTCTTCTGAGCAGCACGTTGTAAGACATCCCAGATATACTCAATAACGTTCATGTATGGAGAGTTTGGTGGCCGGAGAAAGTGTTTAAACTCAGAAGAGTGTTCCTGGAGTAGCAATTCCGGTGTGTCGCGTTGTGCTGCCTGAATTGTCCAAGTACGTCGGAATGCACAATGGACATGAATGGATGCAGGTGATCAGACAGGATGCTTACGTACATGTCACCTGTCAGAGTCGTATCTGGACATAACAGGGATCCCATATGACTCCAACTGCACACGCCCTGCACCATTACAGAAGCTCCGCTAGCCTGAACATACCCCTGCTGACATGCAGGGTCCGTGGATTCATGACGTCGTGTCCATACCCGTATACGTCCAACTGTTCGATACAGTTTGAAACGAGACACGTCCGACCAGGCAACATGTTACCAGTCATCAACTCTCCAATGTCGGTGTTTACGGGCCCAGGTGAGGCGTAAAGCATTGTGTCATGCAGTCATCAATGGTACACGAGTGGTCCTTCAGCTCAGAAATGTTTCGTTGAATGGTTCACACGCTGACATTTGTTGATAGCCCAGCACTGAAATCTGCAGCAATTTGCGGGAGGGTTGCACTTCTGTCATGCTGAACGGTTGTTTTCGGTCGTCGTTGGTCCCGTTCTTGCAGGCTGTTTTTCCGGCCGCAGCGATGTCAGAGATTTGATGTTTCACCGGGCTCCTGGTTGAGCCATGTTGTCGCTCGCATTGGTGCTGTTGGTAGGTTGGCATTGTGTAATAGGGATAGTGGCGTCTCGTTTTCTTCTTGTGTTTACTGGGACCACTATGTTTGCTAGCATTGTCTGTCCATGAGTATCAGCAGCAATGGTTATCGATATCTAGTACGGTGGTACTATCTTTGGAGGGACGTCAAGTGTTTTCCGGGTCGGAGTGTGTCGGGGAGTTCGGTTGGGACGGAGCACCAGTGAGGCCCGGCAGTGCGAAGGGATGCCGGAACCGCTGGCGTCACGCAGGTACTGCCGGATCCCGAGGCTGCAGTTGCGAGGGCCACAACCTCATTGTTTAAGATGAGTGTACATTAATCCAGTAGTGAAGACTCCACTATTTTGAGATCACGCCGTTTGTTCGCGCGTTGCTGCTCGCAGGGTCACTGAGACGAAGAGCAATGAGTGGAGTGTTAAGAGTTGGCGGAATTAATGAGCCTTCCTCCACTTTTTATTATTAATCGTTGAATTCCTTGTGTTATTATTAGTGAAGTGCAACCAGAGGTATTTTTCTGCCTAGTGGCCGCTAAAGCCCGAATTACCTGCCCTGAAGCTTAGCGCATTTTAGCGGCAGTGTGCCTTTCCGCGCCTTGCCGCTGCTGTCCGGTAACGCACGTAGTTCGACAAACCTCCTTGATTGCGGTCAGATATTTTGTTTCTTTTGGACTACTTTGGTAGTAGTGGTGTCTTCTGCTTTTGGATGTTCTGAACACCGGATTCTTTAGACGCAGTGTGTCTGCTGGTTCCGCCTTGCCTGGGTTTTTCCGTCGTTGTATTGCTTATAGGACGTTAGGTAGATTTTGCAAGAGTTACCATCCAGTTAAGAGAATACAACTCTTGGCTGCCTGTCTCATCGTTTATGAATTTGTGCGACTTTCGCAGGTCGATCCTTGGAGCACTGTCTGAGGCCCACTTCTCTCTTGATTTGGTCAGATTGTGATGACTGTTTTTCTTTTAAATATTTTAATTTTGAATTATTACTGTTTGGACCTTCAGACGACAAAGAATTAGAATTTATTGTTAATAAGGCCCTCATCCTTGAGTGTAAATTGTATTAAGAAATTTTAATTAGACAAGATATCTTAATACTGAAATGTTGATGATTGTTCTTTAAGTATCTCTCGATGAAGTTCGATTGCTTCTGAAATTTGGCTATCCAGGTATTCAGACGTCCAACTGTTTTTTTTTTATTATTATTACAAGTGGGGCACTCAGCCGACCAATAATTAGAATTTCTGCTCAATAAGGCCTTCAGCCATAGGTGCAACTTGCTTAACAATTTTTTAAATTAGACATTGTGTCTTAATAGTCTAATTTGATAATTGTTCCTTAATCTCAACTTCATTTGCATTTGTTTCCAAATAAAGTGTACGTGACTAAAAAAAAAACTGAGCAACCAAAGGTAGCTGATTACGGCCCCGTTCACACCGAATCTTGTCTTTCCGTAAGTACCATGTCACACTGATATTCACGGTACACCCATGAAATGGTAGTATAGGAACATCCCCATTTGATCTCTGCATCGGAGATGCTGTGTCCCATCGCTTATGCGCCGACTGTAACACAACCTTCAAACTCACTTAAATCTTGATAACCTGCCATTATAGCAGCGATAACCGATCGAACAACGGCACAGACACTTGTTGTCTTATGTAGGGGTTGTCGACCGCAGCACTGTATTCTGCCTGTTTAATAATTTCCGTAATTTAATACACTCCTGGAAATTGAAATAAGAACACCGTGAATTCATTGTCCCAGGAAGGGGAAACTTTATTGACACATTCCTGGGGTCAGATACATCACATGATCACACTGACAGAACCACAGGCACATAGACACAGGCAACAGAGCATGCACAATGTCGGCACTAGTACAGTGTATATCCACCTTTCGCAGCAATGCAGGCTGCTACTCTCCCATGGAGACGATCGTAGAGATGCTGGATGTAGTCCTGTGGAATGGCTTGCCATGCCATTTCCACCTGGCGCCTCAGTTGGACCAGCGTTCGTGCTGGACGTGCAGACCGCGTGAGACGACGCTTCATCCAGTCCCAAACATGCTCAATGGGGGACTGATCTGGAGATCTTGCTGGCCAGGGTAGTTGACTTACACCTTCTAGAGCACGTTGGGTGGCACGGGATACATGCGGACGTGCATTGTCCTGTTGCAACAGCAAGTTCCCTTGCCGGTCTAGGAATGGTAGAACGATGGGTTCGATGACGGTTTGGATGTACCGTACACTATTCAGTGTCCCCTCGACGATCACCAGTGGTGTACGGCCAGTGTAGGAGATCGCTCCCCACACCATGATGCCGGGTGTTGGCCCTGTGTGCCTCGGTCGTATGCAGTCCTGATTGTGGTGCTCACCTGCACGGCGCCAAACACGCATACGACCATCATTGGCACCAAGGCAGAAGCGACTCTCATCGCTGAAGACGACACGTCTCCATTCGTCCCTCCATTCACGCCTGTCGCGACACCACTGGAGGCGGGCTGCACGATGTTGGGGCGTGAGCGGAAGACGGCCTAACGGTGTGCGGGACCGTAGCCCAGCTTCATGGAGACGGTTGCGAATGGTCCTCGCCGATACCCCAGGAGCAACAGTGTCCCTAATTTGCTGGGAAGTGGCGGTGCGGTCCCCTACGGCACTGCGTAGGATCCTACGGTCTTGGCGTGCATCCGTGCGTCGCTGCGGTCCGGTCCCAGGTCGACGGGCACGTGCACCTTCCGCCGACTACTGGCGACAACATCGATGTACTGTGGAGACCTCACGCCCCACGTGTTGAGCAATTCGGCGGTACGTCCACCCGGCCTCCCGCATGCCCACTATACGCCCTCGCTCAAAGTCCATCAACTGCACATACGGTACACGTCCACGCTGTCGCGGCATGCTACCAGTGTTAAAGACTGCGATGGAGCTCCGTATGCCACGGCAAACTGGCTGACACTGACGGCGGCGGTGCACAAATGCTGCGCAGCTAGCGCCATTCGACGGCCAACACCGCGGTTCCTGGTGTGTCCGCTGTGCCGTGCGTGTGATCATTGCTTGTACAGCCCTCTCGCAGTGTCCGGAGCAAGTATGGTGGGTCTGACACACCGGTGTCAATGTGTTCTTTTTTCCATTTCCAGGAGTGTATGTTCAAATGTTTCAAATGGCTCTGAGCACTATGGGACTTAACATCTATGGTCATCAGTCCCCTAGAACTTAGAACTACTTAAACCTAACTAACCTAAGGACAGCACACAACACCCAGCCATCACGAGGCACAGAAAATCCCTGACCCCGCCGGGAATCGAACCCGGGAACCCGGGCGTGGGAAGCGAGAACGCTACCGCACGACCACGAGATGCGGGCAGGAGTGTATGTATTGCTGTTCATGCAGCCAAACGCCCTTTGAAGTATGACAATTGATTACTTCTTTCCCACTAACAGCATTCGCAATACATTTTGCAGACGGTAATCACATATACCATTTAGTGTAACAGCAAAATTATGTCATTGTGCGACACAAATTTGAGGAGATATGACCTCATAAACACTAAGATGCGATAGTAACTAACGCATCATACATGTCCTTTAAATTTATTACTTCTTTGTTACGAGCTCTATTCGCAACACATTTCATACACGGTTTCCTCATATTCCGCTAGAAAAAATATGTTATTGTACGTCACATAGTTCACGAGATACGACTTGATAAACACTGAGATGAGTGAGAATGAAGTTTTAATTTATTATTTCTTTACTTTTAACTTCATTCACAACACATTTTGGAGAGAGTAGGCACGATAACCTTTGGATTAACCTTCTTACTGACATCATTGCACAGTAAATATTTTAGGACATACGACGTCATAAACATTAAGCTGAGTGAAAAGGAAACTGCAGAGCTAAATTCGCTAGACATACAGGTGAAATACGTATGTGTGCAAATACGCGTAAAATTTGGCAAATATGTCTGTAATATGTTCGATGTGAGTGTACGTGTGCAAAAAGTCATACTAAACCCCTGGAAGGATTTAAATCAAATTTGGTATATATGTTAATTACTCCTGGAAAGAAATATTGTAGAGATAAGAACCGCCAGCCTCCTATTTGGTTGAGTGTTGTAACATGTAGATACAAGGGGAGATGAGGAAATATACAGATATCAAGGGAGGAGGAGGAAATAGGTACGGAAAGGAGGAAGAGGAGATGGACAGAGGTAGGGAAATGGGAAATGAACAGAGCGAGGAAGGCTGGGAGATGGATTGAGGAAAGTAAGAGGAGAAGAAGAACAGAGACATGGAAAGAAAGAGACAGGAAGAGAGATATGGGTAGGAGAAGGTGACCAAAGAGAGAGGGAGGAAGAAATGGACACAGAAACGTAAGAGCGGGGATAGAGAGGAGGAAACTGGCAAAGAGGTGTTAAGGAGACATGGAAATAGAGGTGGGAGGAAATGAACAGAAGGGGAAGGAGTAGCTGGTCTGAGGGGGGAGAAGCTGATTAACAGAGGGAGGGGGAGGAAGAGATGGACAGAAGGATGGTGGTGGAGAAGGTGGACAGAGAGAGGGATTCGTGGCGATGGGAGAAAGGTGGAAGGAGGTGACGGACTAATACAAGAGTGGAATAGATATACACCAGGGCAAATGCTGGATACTGAGCTAATAGGCAATAAAATGGGGGGTTTCCAGTTTGAAAACACAAATTTGACCCTACCTAAACAACAAGAGTGGTTTGGAGGTAACCATATTTAGCGCAGACAGACTTTTCACATAGTACATTTTTTTAATACGATGCGTCGATTCCCACTTCTTTACTTGTCGTAAGTTGAAGTGAACAATCTGTATATACAGAGGTAACACCGATAAATTAATGTGCTTATGTAGGTTCCTCTGTCATCAACAAAAGCAAAACGAGGACAATACAATGTAGTCGAATTAAGTCGTGTGATGCTGATGGAATTAGATTAGGAAATGAGACACTTAAAGTAGTAAAGGAGTTTTGCTATTAGGGGAGCAAAATAACTGATGATGGTCGAAGTAGAGAAGATATAAAATGTAGACTGGCAATGGAGAAATTTGTTAATATCGAGTATAGATTTAAGTGTCAGGAAGTCGTTTCTGAAAGTATTTGTATGGAGTGTAGCCATGTATGGAGGTGAAACATGGACGATAAATAGTTTGGACAAGAAGAGAATAGAAACTTTCGAAATGTGGTGCTACGGAAGAATGCTGAAGATTAGATGGGTAGATCCCATAACTAACGATGAAGTATAGAATAGAATTGGGGAGAAGAGGAGTATGTGGCACAACTTGACAAAAATAAGGGACTGGTTAGTAGGACATGTTTTGAGGCATCAAGGGATCACAAATTTAGCATTGGAGGGCAGCGTGGTGGGTAGAAATCGTAGAGGGAGACCAAGAGATGAATACACTAGGCAGATTCAGAAGGATGTAGGTTGCAGTAAGTACTGGGAGATGAAGAAGCTTGCACAGGATAGAGTAGCATGGAGAGCTGCATCAAACCAGTCTCAGGACTGAAGACCCCTACAACAAGTGCCCTCTGCATCCCATGAAAATCAGTTCCATCATAAACCTCTGAGTAACGAGTTTGAACTGCGGCACCTCAACTTTCATTGGAGTTTATGTGCACTGACACTGTGTTGACAGGAAGACAGAGAAACCTGCGTCAGCTGTGAAGAGCTGTGAGATGATTTACTGATTCCGTTTACGAATTGTACATCACGTCACACAAAAAACACGTGCGTCATTTTCAATGTTGATATTACTGCCTGTCATGATCATAGATAAGTATTTTGCTCCCTTTTTTACGGGAGAAGATATTGGAAATTTTTTTTAAATCATATTTCTTTGAAGTTCGTCATTTTTAACTCCTACCTTCAGTCCATTTGGTGTCCCACTTTTTATTTCCTTTAAGTTACATGGGGGACAATTGTGAGTTGATATTACGTTGTTAGGTATTCTTGTCTCTTACCCTGTGTAACAGGCACTATAGTTTTGCAGTTCAGCATAAGCTAAAGGCGAGTGGTCTCGCGAAATACAACCAAAGACAAATAAACCAAATACCACGAAGAAATTTTCTGAATGGGACGAGAATCGAAACATGTAACGTACATGTGCAGAAACCCAATTACAATTGCGGGAAAATTGGACGATTTAGTGAAGAGAAAGATCTTCACGAATTCAGCAAGCCAATAACGCATTGGACCACCTCCAAAATATATTCTAGCAGTTATCCGTCTTCACATTGATTATTATTTGTTGGACTTTTCCTGAGGGGTCTGATGCCAAATTATGTCCAATTGGTGCATTACAGTGTCAAAGTCTCAGGCTGGTTGGAGGGCTCTGCCCATAATGCTCTAGAAGTTCTCAAATGCGGGAGATCCGGCGAACTAGCTGGACAATGTAGGTTTGGCAGTAGAAACCCACCGTGTACGGGTATGCAGGATGTCCAGCCATGAAGGCCAACAAAACGTCATCGATATACCGTTGTGCCGTGGGGGTTCAACGGACGACAACCAAACAGATCCTGCTATGAAATGGAAAGGAAGCCTAGATCATCATCCCTGGTTGTCAGGACATGCGGGGGCCAAGCAGCAATCGGTATTGTAATTGTAAACTGTCGAAGCTGCATTGGTCAAGTACCGGAACTTCAAGCGCTGATAGAAAGCACCGAAGCTGAAATCGTTATAGGTACAGAAAGCTGGCTCAAGCCAGAGATAAATTCTGCCAAAATTTTTACAGAAGCACAGACAGTGTTTAGAAAGAATAGATTGCATGCAACAGGTGGTGGCGTGTTTGTCGCTGTTAGTAGTAGTTTATCCTGTAGTGAAGTAGAGGTGGATAGTTCCTGTGAATTATTATGGATGGAGGTTACACTCAGCAACCGACCTAGGTTAATAGTTGGCTCCTTTTACCGACCTCCCGACTCAGCAGCATTAGTGGCAGAACAACTGAGAGAAAATTTGGAACACGTTTCACATAAATTTTCTCAGCATGTTACAGTCTTAGGTGGAGATTTCAATTTACCAGATACACTCAAATGTTTACGACGGGTGGTAGGGACAGAGCATCGAGTGACATTATAATAAGTGCACTATCCAAAAATTACCTCGAGCAATTAAACAGAGAACCGACTCGTGGAGATAACATCTTGGACCTACTGATAGCAAACAGACCCGAACTTTTCGACTCTGTAAGTGCGGAACAGGGAATCAGTGATCACAAGGCCGTTGCAGCATCCCTGAATATGGAAGTTAATAGGAATATAAAAAAAGGGAGGAAGGTTTATCTGTTTAGCAGGAGTAATAGAAGGCAGATTTCAGACTACCTGATAGATCAAAACGAAAATTTCTGTTCCGACACTGACAATGTTGAGTGTTGATGGAAAAAGTTCAAGGCAATCGTAAAATGCGTTTTAGACAGGTACTTGCCGAGTAAAACTGTGAGGGACGGGAAAAACCCACCGTGGTTCAACAACAAAGTTAGGAAACTACTGCGAAAGCAAAGAGAGCTTCACTCCAGGTGTAAACGCAGCCAAAACCTCTCAGACAAACAGAAGCAACACGATGTCAAAGTTAGCGTAAGGAAGGCTATACGTGAAGCGTTCAGTGAATTCGAAAGTAAAATTCTATGTACCGACTTGAGAGAAAATCCTAGGAAGTTCTGGTCTTACGTTAAATCAGTAAGTGGCGCGAAACAGCATATCCAGACACTCCGGGATGATGATGGCTTTGAAACAGAGGATGACACCCGTAAAGCTGAAATACTAAACACCTTCTTCCAAAGCTGTTTCACAGAGTAAAACCGCATTGCAGTTCCTTCTCTAAATCCTTGCACAAACGAAAAAATGGCTGATATCGAAATAAGTGTACAAGGAAAAGCAACTGGAATCACTCAACAGAGGAAAGTCCACTGGACCTGACGGGATACCAGTTCGATTCTACACAGAGTACGCGAAAGAACTTGCCCCCCTTCTAACAGCCGTGTACCGGAAGTCTCTAGAGGAACGGAAGGTTCCAAATGATTGGAAAAGAACACAGGTACTCCCAGGGTCGTCGAGCAGGTGCGCGAAACTATAGACCTATTATCTCTGACGTCGATCTGTTGTTGAATTTTAGAACATGTTTTTTGCTCGCGTATCATGTCGTTTTTGGAAACCCAGAATCTACTCTGTAGGAATCAACATGGATTCCGGAAACAGCGATCGTGTGAGACCCAACTCGCTTTATTTATTAGATACAGGCTCCCAGGTAGATGCTATGTTCTTTGACTTCCGGAAGGCGTTCGATACAGTTCCGCACTGTCGCCTGATAAACAAAGTAAGAGCCTACGGAATATCAGACCAGTTGTGTGGCTGGATTGAAGAGTTTTTAGCAAACAGAACACAGCACGTTGTTATCAATGGAGAGACGTCTACAGACGTTAAAGTAACCTCTAGGGTGCCACAGGGGAGTGTTATGGGACCATTGCTTTTCACAATATATATAAATAACCTAGTAGATAGTGTCGGAAGTTCCATGCGGCTTTTCGCGGATGATGCTGTAGTATACAGAGAAGTTGCAGCATTAGAAAATTGTAGAGCAATGCAGGAAGATCTGCAGCGGATAGGCACTTGGTGCAGTGAGTGGCAACTGATCCTTAACATAGACAAATATAATGTACTGAGAATACATAGAAAGAAGGATCCTTTATTGTATGATTATATGGTAGCGGAACAATCACTGGTAGCAGTAACTTCTGTAAAATATCTGGGAGTATGCGTGCGGAACGATTTGAAGTGGAATGATCATATAAAATTAATTGTTGGTAAGGCGGGTGTCAGGTTGAGATTCTTTGGGAGAGTCCTTAGAAAATGTAGTCCATCAACAAAGGAGGTGGCTTACAAAACACTCGTTCGACTATACTTGAGTATTGCTCATCAGTGTGGGATCCGTACCAGATCGGGTTGACGGAGGAGATAGAGAAGATTCAAAGAAGAGTGGCGCGTTTCGTCACCGGGTTATTTGATAACCGTGATGGCGTTACGGAGATGTTTAGCAAACTCAAGTGGCAGACTCTGCAAGAGAGGCGCTCTGCATCGCGGTGTAGCTTGTTCGCCAGGTTTCGAGAGGGTGCGTTTCTGGATGGGGTATCGAATATATTGTTTCCCTCTACTTATACCTCCCGAGGAGGTCACGAATGTAGAATTAGAGAGATTCGAGCGCGCTCGGGGGCTTTCAGACAGTCGTTCTTCCCGCGAACCATACGCGACTGGAACAGAAAAGGGAGGTAATTACCGTGGCACGTAAAGTGCCCTCCGCCACACACCGCTGGGTGGCTTGCGGAGTATAAATGTAGATGTAGATGTAGATGTTGTCGGTAGTCTCGGCGGGCCGAAGTCAGTTTGGTTCCCCACCGCTGTCTGGGGCGTCTCAAGATCCGTCTTCTATCAATATCTGGCATCAGTTCGAAGCGGGCTCCATCACTTGCTGAAGACTATTCTACTCCAGACAATAAGATTTCAGGGCGAAGACGTGCGTAGAGGCGAAAACATGGAGTTTCTTCGTGGCGAAAGAGGAATGTATTACAGCCAAACGTGGTTCATTCAGCGTATCTTACACGTGTCTACGCGTGTAAGTACTCGTCGGAGGTTGGCCTGCCACAGCCATTCAGACAATTCGCAACCGTGCCACATAGATTTATTTGCTTCTACGAGACATGGATGCGGCTTATCAACACTAGGAACACCTGCTCAGTGACCATTTCATTAAGAGGACGCCGCGTAGCGCGTTCCATTGGACTGAGGGGAGCGTATTGTATAGTCCACTCTACTACATACCGTTTATCTATCCTTGTGTCGTCGTAGGTATCAACAAACGTAAATTGAAAAGTGCGACTAAGGTGTGGTGTAGGGGATTGGTCATAGATCGCATTATTCATCATATTCTTTAGCAAGTTTCGAGCTGTGTTCGAGATAAAGTTCTTGTGGAAAGTACCTCAGTTGAGTGAATATACAACCCATCAGACAGTCAGTTACAATTACAGTGCACAGAGACTACGATGATGCAGTTGTATAATCTGACTCGTTTCACAAGGTTATTCGTCGGCTCTCAAATAACGGTTGTATATGCTACCTCTTAAAAATTTGTGTTTCCTGTAAATAACACTACACACGCGTATAAGAGAAGTACGGTTTTTGCTGGAAACCATCGATTTAAGTTATCTTATGGTTATTAGCCAAAAGGTCGAAAGACCCTGATTACGTTGAAATAATATTGCAACGTGAACTGAGATATAGCCAGGTACTGTATTTGTATGACTTCATCGAAAGTGCCTCACTAATACTGACGCTATAGAATACAATTTTTTCTCTTTTTTTAAAGACAGCTTTATGTTTATGAATATTTATATCAAGTTGCAAATCTCTGTATCACTTTGGAATTTGATTAAATGTGACTCAATATGTGTTCAGTTATTTTTGGACATACTCCATTTTAGATAATTCCGTCACCTGCAAACAAGCTGGGGCTAATATTAATATTTTCTTTAAAGTCTTTAATATTCAACGTAAACAGCATGGGTCTCAACACATTTCCTGAAGTTGTATTGTATCTTATTGTATTTATGTTAACCGAGCACCAAGAAACGACGGAGAGGCTCCGTCCCCGCCGCGGCCACAGTGGTCCATAACACCACGACGACTACCGCAGTCCACCACTACGCCGCCACACACCTAACCCAGGGTTATTGTGCGTTTTGGGCTCCGGTGGACCCCCCAGGGAACGTCTCACATCAGACGAGTGTAGCCCCTATGTTTTCGTGGTAGAGTAATGGTGGTGTACGCGTACGTGGAGAACTAGTTTGCGCAGAAATCGCCGACATAGTGTAACTGAGGCGGAATAAGGAGAACCAGCCCGCATTCGCAGAGGCAGATGGAAAACCGCCTAAAAACCATCCACAGACTGGCCTGTTCACCGGAAGACACAAATCCGCCGGGCGGATTCGTGCCGGGGACCAGGCGCTCCTTCCCGCCCGGAAAGCCGTGCATTGGACCGCACGGCCAACCGGGCGGCGTTCCTGAAGTTACTCTACATCTGTCGATGGTTCCTCATCCCAGATAATATACTGTGTCTTTCGTACCAAGAAGTCCTGAATCCAGTGAATGTTTTCACTTAATATCTCTTCCTAAAGCTATTAGGAAAATAAACTTTGCTGTTGCATCGATCTAATATTTCTTGGAGGCCAAGAAATTTCATATACCTACCTAACCGGATTGGTGGTTCACTTCTGGTACCTCACTAGTAGAATGTTACGACTTGTGTTTTTTCCTTTTTTGATCGACAGTCCTACAGTATATATTGGACACAAGAGGGGGTACGTCAGCCCTTAATTGTGCGTAGTACCAGACAGTGATTCCGTTGGGTCCTGGGGATTTGTTTAATTTCAAGTTTTTCACAATGGCACTTACACTCATTCTTTTGGTGGTGCGAGCATTGACTGGACCAACAAACTATGAATTATCTTTGTAAAAGAACGTTAGGAAATTATGCTTATCCATTACGGAAATTTTAGAACCGTGACTGTATTCTGAATGTAAACAAGTTATACAAAACTGCAAGCAGTCACTTTTTTTGAATAATTATGTTTTATTCTATGAACTGGTTTTCGAACCTTTTCAGGATCATCTTCAGATGGTGTCAGGAAGTTACATCATTATTGCTAGCATAGTGCTGGGTGCTGGCTCTATGACAAAAAGATGAAACACACTTTAATGTATTGACAGTATAAGCGGCTTCTTTCGGTTAGTGTCCATCTGTATGCCTCCATTTTGATGTCCAGTTGTTATATCACTCCACACACTTCCACACAAACTATATTAATTCACACTCTGACAGCGAGACATTTCCAGCATCCAGCATGCAATTTACAACTGTTGCTTGTAACAAAGATCTTGACAGAAAGATATGGCATAGGCCTACTTTGCACAGCGATGTAATTTGTTCTTCTTTACATGTATTAAAGTCGATATAAGGACCAATATTTTAATCAGACTGGCGATAACAAGAGAGCACAAAACAGAATAAATAAACAAATTACTACAAGAAAAAACTTCAGATGATCTGATATCTTATTTCTATTTGTATATTACGTATAATACAGGCAATTTATAGCAATTTTTTAAAAATCATGATTGGCATTAACATGAATACCCAGGAATCAATGATACAGAGTTATTGTATCTGCAGTGAGATGCAGCTGTCTATATGACTAGGACCCTTATATTTAAGTTAATAGCAAACATACAGATGAACAGATGAAATATAAAGTTACAGTCACACAAACAGGTTTAGTCCATCACAATCACTCTAACTTTTATACATACACCTTTAGCTAAAATAAACAGAATCTACTCTTGCTAATACCCCAGATCATGTTAATATAACAACAGAAACAAGAAGCGTGCAGGCCTGCAAGTCCCTGCAGTCGTGCTATTTATCTGTGTCTTCGGTGGCTCAGATGGATAGAGCATCTGTCATGTAAGCAGGAGCTCCCGGATTCGAGTCCCGGTCGGAGCACGCATTTTCAGCTGTTCTAATCGAGGTATATCATCAACACCTGTCGGCAGCTGAGGGTTTCAATTAATTATCATTTAATATGAATTACTTTGGTGAGTGTTGTCCGTATATCTACCTTGGCTACATAATGTAGTCCTTATCCTGTTCATAGTGGCTTACCTTCATCGCTTTAATTCTCATTGATTATGAGACTTGCTACTGCGTACCCTTCATCAATTTTGTGTTGATCGTCTTATGCTGATCTGGGCAGCAATCCTCTTCACCAATTCCTGCTATATGTAACTCCAACCTACCGACTTTTCTTTTTAAATTCTCTAACCTTTTTACACGGTTAAAGGAGGTAACATACCATGCTCCAATCCGTGGAAGGCTAGCTTACTTATCCTGCTGATGACGTCGCCCCGTGTAGTACCTGCCAAGAAATCCGAATAGGTTACTGCTATAACTCACTGGTACTTTGCCTAAGAAGATTATTTCATCATTCAGCCAAGCAGTATAGCTTCGTTTACACGGAAAGTAAAGGTAACCCATTTCTTTCAGTCGTTCAATTTTACCAAAGTAGTTAGTCGACGTTGACTTATATTACAAGGCCACACCTATCAACCGTCCAGACAGTGACCCCTTAAAGTACTGTAAAGGCTGCTGCCCGTCTCCAAACTCCAAAGGACACTTTGGTGCTCTCCACAGATTGGCCTCCGGTGGTGTGTGCTGTCTAAGTTCATCACGTCACTACACTTCTCTATGACCCATGCTTTGTTTTGCCACACCATGAACGTAGTTGCACTTTAAGAAATTTGGGAACTAGTAGTAACATTTACAATGTACATTGCAAACACAACTGAAATACAGCGTAGCGTAAACAACAGAAGCAATATGACGTTGTACACAGTTATTCCTTTTTAGTTTATCAACATTTACCTTATCTTCCTAGAATCGATCTTCTTAGAATCGTACAGCACAATTTCGATACACGACTATTCATTTTTCGTTGTGAAACAAAGCACTCGACATAGTGATAAAATAAAATTATTTGCATTGTTTTATAACCAGCTTTAACTTCGAGATGTCAGATGTCATATGAGGACGTGAAGTTGAAAAGATACTGGAGAATAGAAAAATAGAAATTTTAAGCATATTGTGGAATTTTTACGAAGAACAGATACACGGTCAGTGTGGAAGAACCATGTCCTTGTTATAAGTCACTGTTCACTAAGAGCTGCAGCTCGTAAAGATGCTGGCTTCGTAAATCTGCTGCCTATGTGTTAAGTGGTATTTAATCAGGCTTGAATAACTGTTGCCTCACCGCTGAAGGAGATGTACATTCGCTTTAATGAAGATGAAACCTCAGCCCCTACCGGGTCTGCCAC
Source organism: Schistocerca serialis cubense (assembly GCF_023864345.2). Classification (NCBI taxonomy): domain Eukaryota; kingdom Metazoa; phylum Arthropoda; class Insecta; order Orthoptera; family Acrididae; genus Schistocerca; species Schistocerca serialis. Next base: position 194,576,049 of record NC_064638.1, on the reverse strand, counting down.
AGACTGCGGGGCGTATTTGTGGTCTCGGGAAGTTACTTCTCCTGAGTATCCATGCTTTAAGGTAATTATGTGAGGGTCTCGGAGATACAAATCTCTGCCACCGCTTGGTAAACAATAGAGATACAGTAACCAACTCCTTTTCCATTAATTACTCGTCTTTTTGTGTTTGGTAGGATCGTGTAAGTCATATAACGCTCATATCACGTTAGCGACAAAGACCTTCTCTTTAACTCGACTTTCCACGTTACTTTCGCATCATGAGACTCTTTCAGGTTTTGGAGTTAAGACAGTTTTCGTCACAGGTTACCATATGTTTCCATAAAGCCAATTTTGTCAGAGACGTATTTCAACAGTATTAACTACCCGAAATGAAGTCCAACATTAACGATAATAAAACAAATCCCTCGTTAACGTGCCGTTTCTATATGATCATAAGGTACTTAAAAAAATTTGTGAATATGGTCGTTTTATCGCCAAACATAAAAGGGCACACCTCCAATTAGGACATCTTCTTCTTCATAATCATCTTCGCCTTTTCCCGTTGCGCAAAGAGTTCAGTGTTGTTAAACGACTTTTGGGAATGTCGATGACAGCTGGTGGCCGGATGAACTTCCTGACGTCACCAACACCACGTGGAGTAAGCTGTGAACCCTATATGTCTGCCTCTAGAGTAAATCTAATGTCAAGCGTGAGAATGTTTTTTAGTCTTTGCGAAGCGTGTGTCTGAGGCGGTACGAGGGTACCAGCTGAGGATTCATGTATTTATTTGTGGAAAACCGCCTAAAAGACACATCGAGTCCGGCCTGATCATCTGTTCGATCTGGGGCAGTCTCGATTCCCTGAATGCAGAAACTAGTGCGCTAACACTTTCGGCAGTCCGGACTGGTTCACACATTCCCATTCGCTCTCACAGCGGGATCGCCAGTCACTCATATGTGCGAAATATCTTACAGAATAAGTTAACGTCATTTCCTACACTTTCTATTTCTCCAAGAGACCTTTTTATCATATACAAGCACACTCACAAGAATGATAGCTCAATACTGCGCATTCTCAACGGTCTGTCCAGCTAGTCCCGGATAAAGGCAGCAGGTTTTTACTTCTATCGCATTGGTCATGGCCTATCTATGATTGGACAAAGTTAATGAAGGATCAAACGCAACACCTGCCAGACATATAAAATCTATACCACAGAACCTGTGATATTTGAAAACAAAAAGGGCTGGAGCTCTTGACAAACGCTATAACAGCTGGTACATACTTTGCGTAGTATTAATGTTTTGTAGTAAACCCCTGCTTATGAATATTCTGTGTGGAAAATTACGAAATGACGATACGGTGGAATTCATGGGTTGAAAGGAGATTGTCTCTGTCACATACTAACTAATTTTCTCTCCGGAGCCGCCCGGGATTAGCCGAGCGGTCTCAGGCGCTGCAGTCATGGACTGTGCGGCTAGTTCCGGCGGAGGTTCGAGTCCTCCCTCCGGCAAGGGTGTGTGTGTTTCTCCTTAGGATAATTTAGGTTAGGTAGTGTGTAAGCTTAGGGACTGATGAGCTTAGCAGTTGAGTCCCGTAGGATTTCATACACATTTGAACATTTTTTCATTCCGGAAGTGTACCTCATTTTTCATCAAAAATGGTTTAAATGGCTCTGAGCACTATGGGACTTAACATCTGAGGTCATCAGTCCCCTAGAACTTAGAACTACTTAAACCTAACTAACCTAAGGACATCACACACATCCATGCCCGAGGCAGGATTCGAACCTGCGACCGTAGCATTCATCATCAACCAAACCTTCACACCAGTATTTTAGGTGCATATTTGCCATAACTGGCGTCTAGTACATCAACTTGTCGGTTTAAATAAGTTCAAAACAAACACATTCAAGATAGTTATTAATTATCCATGAAGTTTATTAATGAGTAAACTGCCGTAAATTTGTACACTGGTTTCGATTTGATTAGGCTGAGATAGTATTGTCTTATATCTTCCATGTGACCGTCAGCAGTTGCTAGGAAAAACGCCAGTGGTACGGAACTACTGCTCGAAATACGGCTGTCAATGTTTGCTACATAAACGCAGGCTAAGAAGATGTAATCTTTGGTGTAGCTCTTTGGTTGCTGATGGTTTTGTCAGGACACATCATCTTTGATTCTTCCGACTCTCCTGTCCCATAGGACCACAGAAGTCAAATCACAAGAGCAAAAGTGAGTACTCAATAATACCTCGTCAACTACCCATCGTACGGGCTGAGGGGCCATCCTTGTACAAGTCGACATCGCGTTCACTGTGAGGCAATGCACCATCTTATCCCATATAAAACATTTTGTCTTCACACAGGATGTGGACGGCACGCAGGTATATGAAGATATGTCTGAGTGGCTGTGCTACTATTTGAGACGAAGGTACCAATCAATGAGAGACCATGCAAAACATTAAGCCTCGGTAGTGTCAGAGACCTATCATCGTGATACCGGTGATTTTTAGGAGGCTGGTACAAACAACACACAATGTCGTAATTTCTGAACTGTGTCTCGTCAGATCATACAAATCTTACTGGAAAATGGCTCATTCTGGCGAGCTGTGTCCTCAAACCAACCGTAGAATTCAGTCCTTCGAATTGGGTAGTCTTGTTCATCGTTTGCAACGGTCTTGAAATACATACCTTTCGGTTTACAACCTTACGAATTCATCTTAACGTATCTCCGTCTCACCCGACTTTCCGACGATGTCTGGCTCACCGATTTTTGTATCGATTAGACAAAATATAGCAGTACCACAGCACAGGATGTTGTTATTATAGCTCTCCGTTATAGGCCGAATCGTACCTTATAGACAACTTTAACAGTTCAGTTGCTTTCGATTTTGTCACGAATACACCACGTGGTTCGAAGTGTTGGTGGCGATGTGATAAGCCCTTCCTGCCACTGCACTTGTACCTCGTGAATGTTCTCGCACTTTCAATACAATTTCAGTACAGGCTAGTCTCCTGAAAACGACAGCGTCATCTGAAGTCATTGTAATGCTGAATGACTGACTTAGTCCCATACAAATGATATAAGTACATTAAATCATCACACCTTCTCGGCGTATTGGTATGTCCAGATTAATAACAATCAATTGTGTGTGTGGATGAGGGAGAAATAACAAATTAATTCTGGTAACATGTTGAACAGCGCTTTTTGTCGCAACACACATTTGGTTATATCCTGCATCAGTGTTAGACAATCATTTTTTTTATTAATCAGACATTTGCTACAGAGACCGATTTCTCTTTTGGAACAATTCGGATCATCAGTTTTTGTTTGGCTGGCAAGGCCAAAGTACCTGCTCCAGTTTCCTGTATTAATTAAATAAAATTAATTTCACCTCTTACTGTAAAATACATTTAATGCTCATACCACAATTTTCATTACAGAATTAAAACTCGATGATTGGTTTCAGTTGTTGTCTACAAGCCTCTTCGTATCGTTCAAATAGTAAAATAGGGGTGGACATGCACTGAGAATCATCATTGTTAACTGTGTTCAACAATGGCGTGCAATTTTAGTGTCGGTGATCGAAACTACGTAGTTAGAACTTCGTGGGTGAGCCAGCTTTTAAACCACAATCTCGCAGGATGACGATATTAACGAAGGACGTTAATGCCTTACATGCCCATGATTTGATGTGGTACAGAATTTTTTATAGTAGTCTGTTCTCACTAAAACACCTGCTATATAACGACAAATCATGGACATGTGATGCAGTTTTTAATAGTGCAACTGGTCATTTGCCTCTCAATTATTAATTGGGACATGTGACTTACTTTGTAAAATTCCTTTTTACGCACATTTGTGTAAATTGCATCTGGTGGACGTACTATACTTAAACTGGCTGACTCTAATGTGTTACTAGTATTTAATACAGTCGAAGCCTAATGTTGGACTGATGTGAAAGTCATTGCCCGTGCCGTAGTACGTGCATACCATTCATGTTTGTCATGCCCATGAGCCACTACTCAGCTTCGTGTAAAACTCATTACTGACACGCAAAAGGTCATTAATATAAAAACTGTTCGCCAATGTGGCAAATGCAAGCATGCAGACCGTATTTCCTAATGACGTTAGCGTTCGATGTAGACGACGTTGGTAACAATATGTAACTTGCAACGTATACTCGCTTGGCCGGCAAGATCGGCAAAATCCTACAATATCTTATGACGAGGGCCAGATCTCAGGTGTGCTGGTGGTACCTTAAGAGCAGGCTGCTGAACACCTGTGAGGGGTGAGCGCGGTGAGCGAAGAAACTGTGTTTCCCTCGTCTCCTCCCAACTAGTGGTTGCGCAGCGTCTGTCTTATCACTTTGCTTTAGCAGTGATCTTTATAGTCTGTCAAGTCATGTGTCTTCGTTCGCCGTTTATTGATCCCAATTTGCTTTTATTTTTATATGTACAATACAATGAAAAAGATGAATTACCTAATTTAACGTGCTTGTAAACTTTATGTTGCCATTGCAAGCAACTAGAAACAGGAAAATATCGCGAAAACGATAAAGCGAAAACTGACGCGAAACTTAAGGTTTTTCAATGAAATTACGCGATATCGGCGATTTTTCGATATAACGTAAAATTTTTCATTTTCCCATTTAAAAAAAAATGTTGTAAGTTTCAGGACGACACTTTCTCAATATGACACTTCATATCTCGCGTAACGAAATATAATCTCAAATATGCGATAGAGCACATCACAGTACCCACTGGACTCGCTGCAGCATTTCTGATGCGGGAGTTCCTCTCAGCAGCGGATAGTACAAGTCGTTTTCCACATACAAACGACCTTCTTATCGTACACAGTGGCACACAATAGTTAAACCAGATCAAAACCATGGTATCCTGGACGGTACTGGATACTTACTTTTCCGAGTCTAACATCGATATCTGTGGGAACATTTTCTAATTGTTTCTTGCCTGTGAGGATAACTCGTTATGACATAATAATTCATTTTGTCTGTACACTGCGCAAAGTTTTGTCCCACGCAGTGACATTGCCAGATCTGGAGAACATCAGCAACTGGTCCTTTAGATAATGTGACGTCACGTGGTTGTATAACACACTGACAGAAAAAAATTCAAACACCAAGAAGGAGTTATGCAACATAAATGAAAGTTGGCAGCCGTGTTTATAAAACTGAAAAGATGATGTCTATTCGCATTTCGCACTTGTCGCATAAGAGCGCATAGCGCTGCTATGAGGATGCAAATCAGATTTGATTTAAATATACACTGTAACGGTCGAGGACGATAGTTACCCGGGAGACTGGACGTGGCGAATTGATGTTAGTCAAGAATGCCTCTAAGACTACAAAGACAGCGTCTACAGAACCTCACTGAATTTGCACGAGATCTTGAAATAGGGCTACAAGAAACTGAATGTTTCTTCTGCGATACTGCAGAAAGACTTGGCGGGAATGTAGCCATAGTACAAGAATACTGACAGCGGTGATCACGAAAATATACGGTCGCAAGAAGACTGGACTCCGGACGGTAGCGAGGCACTACTAAGAGGGAGGACCATCATGTTCGGCGTATAGCTTTGGCTCATGACTGCATCTGCAGCAGCAGTCGGAGCAGCAGTTGGCACCGCAGTGACCAAATGAACTGTTGCAAAATGGTTGTCAGAGACCGCTCCGACCTAAACACCCAGTAGTGTGCGTTCCAGCGACACAAACCACCGCCATTCGGGACTCCAGTGGTGTGAGACGAGTGGTCGTTGGAGGGCAGGGTGGAGGTATGTTATATGTTCTATTTAAAGCTGGTTCTGCCTCGGTGCCAGTGAGGCAAGTTGAGGGTCTGCAGTCAGCCTGTCCACGTGTTAGTGGACCTCTCCTGGAGTTATGGTCTCGGGTGGGATTTCGTATGACAACAGAAGATTCTCACGGTTATCCCACGCAACCTGACTCCAAAACTGTACGTCGAACGATTGATTCGGCCCGTTGTGCTGACATTCATGAACAGCACTTCAAGGAGTCTTTTCCAAAAGGATAAGGCTCGCTCACATACCGCTGTTGCAACCCAACATGCTACTCAGAATGTCGACATCTGTCTTTGCCTGCTCAATTACCAGATCTGTCTGCAACTGAACACGCATGGGCATGATCGGACAACTCCAGCCTCATCGACAGCCAATCTTAAACGTCCCTGCATTAACAGACCAAGTGTAACAGGCATGGAGCTACATGTAAACAATGTTCAAATGTGTGCGAAATCTTATGGGACGTAACTGCTAATGTCATCAGTCCCTACGCTTACACCTACTTAACCTAAATTATCCTAGGACAAACACACACACCCATACCCGAGGAAGGACTCGAACCTCCGCTGGGACCAACTACATCTCAAACACTGATATCGAGCACCTGTACAACACGATTCATGAACGTCTGCATACTACCAGTCAACATTCTGGCGGTTACACCGGTTATTAAAATATATTCGCCATAGCATATTTCGCATTCGCATTAACTTGTACCGGCAGCGGTGGCCGTGCGGTTCTAGGCGCTTCAGTCCGGCACCGCGGGACTGCTACGGTCACAGGTTCGAATCGTGCCTTGGGCGTGGATGTGTGTGATGTCCTTAGGTTAGTTACGTTTAAGTAGTTCTAAGTTATAGGGGACTGATGACCTAAGATGTTAAGTCCTTAAGTGCTCAGAGCCATTTGAACCATTTGAACCGTTTGAACGATTAACTTGTGATCTTGCTGTGTTAATCATATAAATATATCACCTAGACAAATGTTTTCCGAAATTTCATTACTCCGCATTAATTATTTTTTGGTGCTGGGATTTTTTTCCAGCCAGCGTATATCTCCTTTGAAATGATTCCAATACCCGCATAAGTAGTGTTTCGTCACTTAAAAAGTGTTCTGTTATAGGAAAGAGTGAAAGAGTTAAAAATCCTGTCCTCCCATTAGATCCCACACGCGATTGTTTGGAGACCAGCCATGAGATCGTGCTGGCTAGACATTTTGCTGAACGTCTTCCAGAGCACGTTGAGTTTCACGGCCAGTAAGTGGGTGAGCATTACCCTGATGGAACAACGCATCGCCTTCCTCCAAAAGCATGGGTCTAACAACATCGTGCACCTACCGAGCGCTGTTTAGCTTCCCCTCCAGAAACTCCATAGTTTAACGAATGTTGTAGCTTATCGCACCTTCGCCCGTGAGGCCTGGGGTGGGAGTAGTCTGTCTTGGAAGAATGCACTCTACGTCGTACGCGCAAACGACCATCACTGAGGCAGACAGAATCTGTTTAGGTCTCTGAAGACCTCGGCGTCCCATTCCATCTCCGAAGTAATCATCTGACGGCAACAGTCGGTATCATGCACATAGATGCTGTGATGCAAGTACAAGATGGGCTAGAGGTGTATATACCCGCAGTGCCACGGCTAATACCTGGATCGCAAGAGTTCGTGTTTCGAAGTTTGTGCTCACGAGCCCTCTTATCTGTTCCGTGGTTGCTGTACGATCTGCTACTGCTGCCCTTACAATACGACGATCTTCACGGGAGCATGTGTTGCGTGAACGTTCAGAATGTGATCTACGGGTGTGACCCCTGATACCAGCATCGTTGTACAACTTACGCAGCACGTCCAGCTTGAGTAGCAAATTTTTGAAAGCACCGTCCAGCCACTCGGAAGGCAACAATTTTATCCCCCTTTCAGACTCACTCAGTTGGCTGTAAGAAAGATGAGTGCGCTTCTATAGCATGCTTGCCTGCTTGCTTCACACGTTTGCACGGCACTGAGACATCTGTCTGTGAACATTCCTTACTAAAGAATAGACACAGACGGCACTCTGGTAGCTATGCCACTACTCTATTTGTTGGCGGACGACAGCGAAACCATTATAGTTCATGACTTATCCTCCAGGTGGTATATGTCGTCATCGGATCAAAATCGGTGTCGCCTTTTCGGGTTTTCTGTTTTGTTTCCGGGAGCGTGTTTTGAAGAAGTCAAATGACCAATTAATAGCAGTAGCCGTGAGCTACACAAGAAAACACACGAATCATAACTCACCAAATTACAGCTAAAAGATTATTGGCCTGTTTGCTTGAAAGAAAAACAGAAGAATGCAATTAAGTGTACGAGAGTTGCACGTAGCTCTCTACAGTTTCATTATGAAACGAAGTTATAGATGTAGCATTTTAAATTATTTATGATTTCCATACACAAGGAGGATTTTGAATTCATGTGTGAATCCCCAGCTGGATTAATCACGAGCCGCCACGTGAGTATGACGCGAGTGTAGATTATTCGATTCCACAAGTTACGTTTTAAGGGTGTGATTTTAGTACATTGTGAGTCTAACTGAAAATTCTCCATATGTTTAAGGGTAAGCTGATCTCATCAAGTGATGTTGAGTGCTGTGGATGAAGCGAAGAAGACTTTCTCGAAAACGGAGCAGCTGCCCTATCGTTAAGTTAATCACAGTTAGTAGAGCGACAGAATCAAGTTATACTGTCGCTTGGACGAAGTTTCACATAGTCTTATTGGTAACAAGACAGAAGTAGACGTGTTCCTTCGTAGTGTACATAGCAGCTGAATGACTCCTTTTGGCCGACTGGAGTGGCCGAGCGGTTCTATGCGCTACAGTCTGGAACCGCGCGACCGCTACGGTCGCAGGTTCGAGTCCTGCCTCGGGTATGTATGTGTGGGATTTCCTTAGGTTAGATAGGTTTAAGTAGTTCTAAGTGCTAGGGGACTGATGACCTCAGATGTTAAGTCCCATAGTGCTCAGAGCCATTTTTGACTCCTTTTGGCACTGCCAGGCCAGGAGCATGCTTTGGATTCTAGAGAGACTTTGATTGTGCGGCGCAGCAACCTATCACAGAATATGTTATGTGAGTTAAAAGTTTGCTGGTTGTACACCACACCTAGGAAGAAAATTAACGCTTCCAGTCTTCGATTAGTCTGAAAGTTTGCTGCGGTGTTTTTGTGTTCAGACAGAGAGAGAAAGGAAAGCACATCACCCAGGGATTAGAAAATCATCGTAATGTCACACACGTTGATTGCAACTGTTCTCAGTTGCTTATTGTGAAAAGGCAATATTGACACCAACTTTACATTTTGGAGCGAAAGTATTGTTGTTGAAGTAAATGCTTTAACTGAGGGCCCATCCATAATACAGTCTCATTAGTTATTCATTGAACAGACATATTTTGCGTAATTAAGCTTATCCTCTTCCAAAATTGTGTGTACTAATCGGAAATTATGGCGCAGTACTACATAAAATATTTCAATCCAACCACTACCCGACACTGATTAAAATATAAAACGCTTTGAATAAGTTACCTCTACGTACAGCCTGTTGCCGCTTTTATCGCTCCTGGTCTGTTGCTATATTTCGGTACTGTTTCTTCCCGTTTACACGAAAATAAAATGTGAGGTGAACAGGGGGCAGAAATTGAATAAAATATGTCAAGCGTTCAGTCTCAACTAAAACAACATGTATCACACATAATTTACTTGGGTACGCCGGAAAAAAATTTTTTCAGCTGGTTTGTAGCTTGAGTGAAGGCAGTCTACTTCAATAAACAGCTCACGTCACGCTTTGTACGGTGCAAGGTCCGGTTTGCAAGCTGGCTATCTGACAGCTTCCACGGCTCGAAAACATTATTTTCAATATTTCTTGCATTTATTACCTTACTTTAAAATTTAAAATTCAGTCATAATGTACCCATTAAGAGGTAGAATCTAATGTAGTCTGTGTGACGCGGTAAGATAAGTCTTATAGTTATATACTGTGAATATGTTTAGCAGCAGTTTAACTTACAATGCCCAAAATTACACTGTATATATTCACTGATTACTAGCAATTTCCAACTAACTTTATACGTAACTTCAACTTTCACCAAACTCTCTCACCGACGTCGTTCCACGAAGTGGTGAAAGGAAGAAGTTTATAGCTTGATGTTTTCAGCCAATCACAATACAGGATGGTTCCATTTTATTTATCATTATTTAAAAAAAAACAAGGATAAACAAGAAGCACAGCGTCACACACAGTATAAGCTATCTACGAAATATGCACTAGCTATGTTCTCCCAGGATAATTAGTGTTGCAGAAACGTTACGCGTCGCTGTCTTCAAGACCGCATCCTCTGCCCTGCAACAGGGCTGAGCGGTCCGCTGTGGCCGCAGGCACGCCGCTGTGTCTCCCTGCCGTGGTACAGGATGGGACGCACACTTTATTTAAAGACATATGTATGTCACAGTCCCCAGCGTCCGGAGGCGACGCTAATGGCAAGCAGTTTGTTGAGAAACTGGCAGGGATGCCTTTCCTCCCTCCTTCATGGTAGGGGCTGAGCAACAAGTAGGCAGGATGATGCTGGTCTAAGAAGCAACGACTAGGAGCAAATGTTAATGTAAGGTGTATTAGAACTATACTAATTTCGTTTTTAAGGAATTCCCAGATGTTTTCACAAAATGAGACAGCAATAGAATATTACCGCCGCCAGCACAATTTTTCCATACCCTAAGTATTTGAAAATCGAAACCATCGCACCGAAATGTATCACAGCATATGTTACAGTCGTTCTGATTTTAAGGACACAGCTACCAGAAATACCGGAAACAGATAAATAAACGCTTGTAAGGCCATCCCTACGGCACTAGTACTCATTAGAATGTGGTCGTGAGAAGAATGCCAAATATTCTGTTGCTTCCACCTGGATATGCTATATATATAGACCACAACGCTAAAAAAATTTACACACCTAGAGAAATAAATGGAATCTTAAACAACCCTGCAAATTAGGTCACCCTTTTAATTCCAACGTGTGCTGTAGAGCAACTAACACTGAGCAAGCAATGGCTGAGAAAGTTGCATAATTATTGGCATCAACCGACGAATGCTCTGGCTTGTGCTTATAGCTGGACAATTTTACTACCGACACTGGTAGCATACTTTACACCACAAATGGTAGGCTCCTTAGGAAGAGGAAGAAGAAGAATACTGCGCTTTCACCCACTGCAGAGCCGTTCCACGATAACACTACCTTGACAGTTAGACTGTCAGCAACACTTAGAGGAAGAATGATCTTTGATGTTAAATAAGGGAATGTCTAATCCATTTATTATCTGGGTAGTAAATTGTGCAGTTTCGAAATGCGATACACTATTTCAAGGCAAAGTCATCAATCCATTGATAGTGACCGGGCCAAATATCTCACGAAATAAGCATCAAACGAATAAACCAAATGGCGCTAACGTTGGCCCACTAGATGGCGCTTCTATAGGTCAAACGGATATAAAATCCATTTTTTAAAAATAGGAACCTCCATTTTTATTACATATTCGTGTAGTACGTAGAGAAATATGAATGTTTTAGTTGGATCACTTTTTTCGCTTTGTGATAGCTGGCGCTGAAATAGTCAGAAACGTATAAGTATGTGATATCACGTAACATTCCGCCAGTGCGGACGGTTTTTGCTTCGTGATACATTACCCGTGTTAAATGGACCGTTGACCAATTGTGGAAAAGGAGGATATCTCGTTGATATATGGCTATTGTGATCAAAATCCCCAACGGGCGTGTGCTATGTATGCTTCTCGGTATCCTGGACGACATCATCCTAGTGTCCGGACCTTTCCCCGGATAGTTAGGTTATTTAAGGAAACACGAAGGGTTCAGCTACATGTGAAACGTCCTGCAACAAATGATGATGCCCAAATAGGTGTTTCAGCAGCTGTCACGGCTAATCCGCACATTAGTAGCGGACAAATTGCACGAGAATCGGGAATCTCAAAAACATCGGTGTTGAGAATGCTACATCAACATCGATTGCACCCGTACCATATTTCTATGCACCAGGAATTGCTTGGCGACGACTTTGAACGTCGTGTACAGTTCTGTCACTAAGCACAAAAGAAATTACGGGACAATGACAGAGTTTTTGCATGCGTTCTGTTTAGCGACGAAGCGTCATTCACCAACAGCGGTAGCGTAAACCGGCATAGTATGAACTATTGGGCAATGGAAAATCCACGAAGGTTGCGACAAGTGGAACATCATCGACCTAGGCGGGTTAATGTATGGTGCGGCATTGTGGGAGGAATGATAATTGCCCCCCCCCCTCCCCCACTTTCGATGGCAATCTACATGGTGCAATATATGCTGATTTCCTACGTTGAGTTCTACCGATGTTACTACAAGATGTTTTACGGCATGACAGAATGGCAATGTAGTTCCAACACGATGGGGTGTATGGAACATAGCTCGCATGCGGTTGAAGCGGTATTGAATAGCATATTTCATGACAGGTGGATTGGTCGTCAAAGCATCATACAATGGCCCGCACGTTCACCGGATCTGACGTCCCCGGATGTATTTCTGTGAGGAAAGTTGAAGGATATTTGCTATCGTGATCCACCGACAACACCTGACAATATGCGTCAGCGCATTGTCAGTGCATGTGCGAACATTACGGAAGGCGAACTACTCGCTGTTGAGAGGAATGTAGTTACACGTATTGCCAAATGGATTGAGGTTGACGGAGATCATTTTCAGCATTTATTGCAGTAATGTGGTATTTACAGGTAATCACGCTGTAACAGCATGCGTTCTCAGAAAGGATAGGTTCACAAAGCTAATGTATCACATTGGAACACCCGAAATAAAATGTTCAAACGTACCTACGTTCTGTATTTTAATTTAAAAATCTTACCTGTTACCAACTGTTCGTCTAAAATTGTGAGCCGTATGTTTGTGAATATTACAGTGCCATCTATCAGAAAGTGAAAAAAGTTGTCCAACTAAAACATTCATATTTCTTTACGTACTACACGAATATGTAATAAAATACGGGGGTTCCTATTTAACAAAACGCAGTTGATATCCGTTTGACTTATGGCAGCGCCATCTAGCGGGCCAACCATAGTGCCATCTGGTTTCCCTCTTGAAGCTAGACAAGTTTCGTTCTTTGTAGTTTTTTCGTTTGATGCTTATTTCGTTTGATATTTGGCCCGGTCACGATCAATGGACCACCCAGTATATATAGGATATATGTAGGCAGATTTCGCAATGGGTGACGTTTCTACAGTTCAATATCGTGATGATACACACATTAACAATGCAGCAAGTACTTAGCAAGTGTGAATTTCGTGTGTTTCGAACTGTTTCCTGCTTGAGCCTACAGTACCAGTTTCTCTGGGAGCAGGTTGCTGACCTTATCACTTGTGGATACCTGGGGACCGAGACACACATCTAAAGTAATGTAATATGCGTTTTTCATCGTATGCTATGTCAGGGAGATGTAATTGTGTGCCTGCACCTACAACAGGACACAGGGCCCTGCGGTGATGTGGTGCTGGGTTCAGCAGACGATGCAGACTTGTAGATGCTTGTGGGTAATGTTTCTGCTACTCACTGTCATGACAGAAGAAACACAAATATTTCAGGAAGAATGTAGTAAAAGCTTATCGGTACATTACTGATATCGATTATGATCCTGTTCTTCTTACTTATTGGCATATTTTTTATTATAGTAATGTTAAATAAATTGGAAACAGCCTCCATTGTGACTGGCTGAGAGCATAATGACGTCGACGTGACACGATGCGAAATAAAAAATATGGATAAATCTCTAAAAAAAAGTTGGGCGGGTACTTACACATTTGCCAGGGCGTGGTCACTGCAGGTGCCGCAAGTGACATAGTAGAACTCGAGTGGTGCGACTTCATGTAGTTTGTTATCAATAACAAATATACTCAACCTGATCCTCTCCCTATGACATCCTGCCCCAGAATGACACAACGTTCCCCTTTTAGCTAGAGTGTGTAACATTTATTACCACTAATAATTCGTGGCTACTGCTGCCACATTATTGGTGATGCTGCTCACTTTGAATTAATTGGGTAAATTGACATATGGAAACGATGTTTCTTTTTTTTAACTACCTGCCCACGCCACTGCGTGCTGTTGCAAATGTGAACTTGCTGCAGCAGCCGCTCATCGTATGTTGGTGAGCAGGCAATGCAGCTCGTCACTGGCTTTGCTGTGTTGCAGCTTCCACGTGGTCTAATATGCTGCTGCTGGAAGCAACATTGTGACTGTATGCTGAAAAACAATTGAAAGCAATTATAGGTGCATCAATATCAATGCTTAATTTGAAGGATGTTCTGAAAAACTAATAGCAATAATAGCGCAGATTTATTTGGCAGTATCAATATTTTTGATAGACAATAATATTTGCAGATACTGACTGCCTGATCCTGCTCAAAAGACTCTTTTTGCAACTTTAGGAACTTATGCAGCTATTGCTGCTTGCTGGTGCTGTTGGCCGAAAGGTGCAATGCTCAAATGTCAATGGATATCGGGCATTTGACAAGGAGACACGGGGAGAAGAGACAGCAGTAGTGAGGAAGAGGGTCGAGAGAGAGAGAGAGAGAGAGAGAGAGAGAGAGAGAGAGCAATTACATAAGAGCCTGGTTACTTAATAGAATAGTTGACGAAGTTATTCTTCTTATCATGGGCCATGGGTTAAGACGTAAAAGATCAAAAGGCACAAGAATTCCCACTGTCGTACTACTAATATTCACAACTATCATTGAAACCCTTGCTTGTTTCAGCGCATTTAAAATAAATTATTTAAATCCTCGGCAAAGACATAATATATTCGTCCTATGATGATTTTCATTTGAGTAACACTTAAGATGGTGTCTAGCAAGCATAGGTGGGAAAACTGGTTGAAACTACACGCTGAGACAAGCCGTAAGATTTTACCTTTACCTGTTTATTTCCTTAAAAACTTGCACTAAAGCCGAACGGAGTGGTCAGGCGGTTTGAGGCCCCATTTCACGGATTGCACGGCCCCTCCCGCCGGAGGTTCCAGTCCTCCCTGGGGCATGGGCGTGTGTGTTGTTCCTAGCATAAGTTAGTTTAGGTTAGTTTAAATAGTGTGTAAGTCCAGGGAACGGTGACCTGAGCAGTTTGGTCCCTTAGGAATTCACGCACATTTGAACATTTTTCATGATTAATGCGAGAAAAAGAATATCCTAACGTTAACGGACGCTGCTGCCTGATTTACTCGTGAAATAGCATCTAAATGATTTAAATGAAAAAGTTTCTATTATTTCAATCACACATGAAATTAAAGGAAGGGAAATGCACAGAAAAGATTAAAGACAGATGAAAATTAGACCGTCACTGTACACACAGAACTATCACAAAAACATTCGTAGTAGCTGACATCATGTTGACAAATGAAACACACATTAACATGTGATCCGAAAATGTTCACATGCAAAAACGAAAGAAAGAGCCCACATGATTCAGGAGTTTAAAAACAGCAGCAAGCACGCAGGTTACGAAAAACGGTTGAAAACTGAGTAAGTCATACACACACGATTCAGAAAGATTAAGAGGAATGCAGTAGTGTCGGTGAAATAATGAACGGGGAAAACTGAGAACTCAACATGTTAGTAAAATAATGCGGTTCCCACGACCAATGCAAGTTTCGCAAACATAGAAAATTAATCTTTCTTTTCACATGCAAAAGAAGATCATTCACTGCGGCCAGTGATTACGATTGGAAATAGGAAAGATGGAGATGAAAGCTCAGTGAATGAAATGCAAAGACGTGATAGAAAGCACACGGGTGTAGGATAAAGGGGAAACTCAAGTAAGTATAGAACTACATAAGAAAAATTATTTCACGCACGTAAAATACAGCTAGAAATGATTTACTGTAGACAAGGAAACATTCTAATATAAACTAAGCATCCCAAAGTAGATGCCACTTCTATTTCCAGTGGAACCAAGGAGGCACCTCAATGAATCACGAAAATCCTATAGTTCCTTACTCTAAACAAATCGTTGGAAGTGATTCAGAATACAGTGCTGCAAAAGAAAATGATTAAATATATCAGTAAGGCTGAAGACTTACACTACCTTATCATAATTCCAAGTTACTAAGTATACTGAAGATGTTCACTAACCATCAAACCACGCAGTTTCAAGGAAGTGTCGTAAAAGATCCCTTCTACCACCTAACTAACAACATTCGGATGATTTACGCATATGGTACAAACCTCTTTACCTCGGTGAAGTTCCTGAACGTTGGCCATAGTGTCACCACAGCAAGCAGGAACATTACACTAGTAACCACTTTGGAAATACAAAGTAGACACACACTTCCACTCACTCTTTCACACAAGAGGGGTCGAAGAGGAAAGAAGACAAAGATATAAGATAGAAGCAATGTGGAATAGGGGTGAGAGTTATGTGGGGAACAATGGATGATAGTTATACGTATATAAACATAAAAATCAGATTCTATCAGAACAGGCCTGCGATGATTCAACTGTACCGATCGCCACCACGTCATCCTCAGCCGATACACGTCACTGGATGCAGATATGGAGGAGCATGTGGTCAGCACACCGCTCTCCCAGCCGTTGTCGCTATTTCTCAGTCTCATAGGGACTGAGTGCACTCCAGTCGCCAGCAGCGCTCAGCACTCCTGGACGGTCAGTGATCCAAGTGCTAGCCTAGCCCGAAAGTCCTGAAAGTTGCTTATCTGACGCGGACAGATTCTGGGACTGCAGAAGGCCGTTGGCACATACATAAACATCTTTTAAACTGTAATTTCTTGGACTTTCCCGGCGATTTTGTGACATCTCGTTGATTCTTGTGTACTGCCAGTGGTCTGCGTTTATCTGACACAATATTTCGACGTCGTACCTACAGGATGCACCTGATGAAGATGCCGAGGTACGACGTCGAAATATTGTGTTAGATAAACGCACACCACCGGCAGTATACCCGAATCAACGAGATTTGATCTTTAAACTAATTCAGAACGCATGTGGTTTGCAGCATGACGTTAACAATGGTTCCAATGATATATTCCATTGCTCGTATTTTACCAGGTTAAGTTAAGAACCACACCGTAAATCAGAGGTGTGAATATGACACGAAATAACAAGGTGAAGCGAGAAAAATATCATAAAACGGTTCTCAGAGAGACGTTTCACCGCAATCTTTTGCTTCGCAAACCATGTAGTAAACTTCCCTGTTGTTGCACTCCATATTCATTATGTTGCAATTTTAACGGGCAAGACTATACCGTGCACACACGAGCTCCAGCACACCGTTGTCAAAGTTCTTGTCATTTGCTGTTAACCAGCGATTAGCAACGCACGAAGTCCCTTGCCTACTAGATATGGTTGTGTGGTCAGGTGCAGTGCCGTAGAGCTGCAGTCCACAATTACGTTTGCAAGCTGCGACGTGATGGTAAGTGGACCCCTTCCTGCAGCAACGCCAAAATTCAAGACACATGTTATCGCAATTGATGGTAAACTAGTATAGCATCATTCCCGGTATGACGACGGAGAAGTGGCACTAAGTGATAGCATTGTAGCTGGAAATGGCCAGAGTTATGGTTCATATTAGTTCCGAAATGCTTGCGTCTTCGCCATTTTGGTAACAGTGACACGAAGCTGTCTGTGATACCATTTCGTGAGAAACAAGATCGTGATCTCGTGGAGTGTGTGTGTTATAAAACGTTGATGCACTTCAGCGAACACGGGAATGAAGGATGCAAAAAAAGTCGGTGTAAAAATAAAGTACTGTTTCGTTGAAATACTTCAAAGACGAAGTTGTAGTTAGTAAGTAACATCGTATTTGCTTGTTGTCAGATAGGACCCATCATATTATTTAAGAATAACAGCGTCCTCTTTTGTAGTAGGAATATGTGCTGGATAACGGGAGGAAAGTGGCTAATACTCACTAGAGATAGCTTCAAATATTCGTTCCTACAAAGAAATAATCATTCGTGGAATGAACAATAGATGCATGCAAAATTAACATGTGGAAAGGATTCATAGTCAGTCTGAATGTTTTACGTGTTGATCTTCCTCATGTGTCGTTTTTTCGACCACTTGAAAGGTGCATTTTATCTAGGAAGTTAGTCTGATTACTTTTGCACTCTCACCCTTCAAACGTCTTCATGAATTCACCATAGTTTTTATTTCCTACAGTTGACTTTTACTTTCAAGAGTTTCTGAAGCAGCGCTTCATTACCAGTGTAACACAATACAATTTCTTATGAAATCACATGTGATGTCTACGTCGTGGTATCACTCCTTTTTTATTGTATTTGATTTTTATATTCATTAAATTACCAAAGTTGAGTAGCTTTTTAACCTCCTGTTACTGTACATTCTACTAACATAAAGAATGTGAAGCATCTCCGTCGCACATTGTCAAGCAGCCGATATACCAATGGAAATCGGTAGATGTGATGTAGGTGTACAGACTAATACACTTGCACAAGTTCCAAAAGACAGAATGATTTATTCAAGAGAAAGATCTTTTCTAATACGAGCAAGTCAGTTTCGCGTTGGCTCACCTCTGGCCCTAATACAAACAGCTATTCCGCTGGCACCCATTGATAGAGTTCGTGGATGTCCTCCTCAGTGATACCGCTACAGATTTGGTCCAATTGGCGCGTCAAATATCCACAGTACCTTCTACTTGCTCGGGATTATGGAGATCAAATTCGCCAATTGGACAGAATTTGGCGCGGTATCACTCAGGAGGACATCCACAAACTCTATCAACCGGTGCCAAGCCGAACAACTGTTTGCGTAAGGGACATCGCGATGTTAACTTGTTCAGTTTGTGACGCTCTTCTTCTTGGATAAATCTTCAAACTTTTCTCAAACTGTAGTCTTTTGTTTACCTGTCCATGTATATCACATTTCCGATTTCCATCCGATTCGGAAATCCCTTCGTGGTGCGTCGTTTTTTGGTCTCAGGGTCTATTAGAGTGCATAGTAAAATCGTATTAGTTGTAGGTTAGGAAAACTGGCCCAATCTGAGTGACTGAGAAGAAGTTTATACGCAAGTACATGAGATACAGTGGACTTTTCTTTGGCCTGTCGACGACGATAAAAGTACGAGTAAACACATAATTGTTTTAATCTCAATCGTATACCAAATCACAGCTAGCACTGTCTTCATAACAGGTGTCAAATTACGTTCCGACCGTTCCTAAATATCATAGTAGTAGGTCCTATGTGTATTTCAGGCCCCAGTGGTGTATGCACAGTGTCACAGACAGGAGCAAGCCTTGGTAGCAGGCCCAGATTCGAGAAATGTCTCGTACAAAAGACTTTCTACGTGATCCCACACAAAAAAATAATGAGGTCCGATTAGGTGAACTAACTATCTACGGGACGGAACCTCCTCTTCCTATCCACCGTCCCTGGAGTTTCTGACAAAGCAATTCACGACTATTATATGCTGAGTGATCTGAGACTCAATTTTAGAACAAGACCCGTGTAAAACATCAAACGGAATTTCCTCCTAGATGAAATATGTGTCTCACGAATTAAGTCTACACTGGTGCAGTTACGCGGAGAGGAAACGGCTGAGAGACTGTTGATCAGTCAAAGGCTACGAACATCTACAAGTCACTGAACCCTTTGTCAGTAGCTCTTAACAACTGTAGTATCGGCTGACACAATGGCATCGTGACTACTTCCACCATTGAAGATTCTGCCTCTTGTGAAACAGGCCTCATCCGTGAAAGTGGTGAACTCTAGAAAGGGAGGACTGACATGTGGCTTTGGAGCATCACTGAACATTTCGTCTTTCATCAAGGGCGCCTCATTGGAGAAAACTAGGTACGCAGATATATGAAGCTCGATGCCTAACCGTTGTATCACCCACAGACACAACGCGACTAAAATCAGCAGAAGCGAAAATTTGAACATTTTGTCGGTTTTTCTTGCCATGGTGTACGGTGCCTTAAGTCCATCTCACGGTCAACTGATCTAATGCTTCACACACGTGAGCAATCACTGCTTCGCCCGTACCAGGCTCCGTACAGATCCCTTGTTCACCTCGTTCGTTGCACCCCCATCTACAGCACTGAAGCGTAGAGTTGGACCGATACGACACGAAACCTCATGAACAGTTTGCATTGCGTGAATGAAAATCAAGTCTGCCAAATGCATCAAGAGCTACTTCATTAGGAATGAATGACTGTGGGCTGGAGATCAGAAACGGACAGATTACGAGACCTGTGTTGTGGTTTGCATACTTTACACATTATGTCCCGTTCCTTCCTTCCCGGTGTGAGAAATGTGGCGCTCCTATCGCCTCCTCTTCATGACTCGTACAGTCTTTCTAAACCGTGCAGGGAATGGTCCAATCCGATCTGTCTCAGCCCACCTTGAAATGTTTCACACGGGAAGAGTACACCGAAAGAAACGCACTGTCAAAATTTTTAGCTGTTATGGCGCACTGCAAATATGTTCTAAAAGTCATTAAGGTCACTCTCTTTTTCCAAACGAAGAACCGCTCACAACAGCAGTTTCTGGATCTCTTCCTGCCTAGGAAGCGAATCGGTGAATAAACAGAAGCATCCACGACAAGAGAACGTAGCGCTGCGTTCCGTGAAGTCGAATGTGAACGAACGTGTATTATAAGTACTTCAATCATACAAAAAAATGCCACAAGTTATTACTTTTCTTAATGAATTGCACTTCATATCGGTAGCTAAACTGTGGCAGATGTAATGGTTACTCAAGTGACTAGCAGTGCAAGCAAAATCAGGGCAGGGTATGATGTTACATTCGAGACGGTTCGATGAATCGGAGCTTTAATTTGTTGACATGAAGTAGTTTATAACAATTCCTGTAGCACAGTTCTTAAAATAATTTCTTGTTTATTCCGCGCAGTCATCACCTAAAAGTGGGTTTACTACTGGACGACCAAAACAAATATTTTCTTTCTCGGAGGTGTGAATCACATTATTAGTTACGGGTGGACTCCGAATTGTATTAACAGTCTTTTCCCTTTCCTCATAAAGACAGAGCTGTCGTTATACCAGGTCAAGAGTCTAATAAAGCGATGAATTATTTTCTGCAACTGGAAAGGAGCCTTTTCGGAAGCATTTTTCCAGATTTTACTACGTCAATTACAAGATGTCTGCAACTGAACTGTCGTATTTTCTATTTTTAATCGTAATTTTCCCTGAAGTCGTTAGTTTCCTGATGACAGGTACAAAACTGTGGAAACAGTAATCCACTGATAGTTATCACTGGCATTGCTGTAGTACCTCTACAAATGTGTCATACAATTCATCGATTGTCCATTGACACATTTTTCGCTCGACGTGATAAAGTGCTGCTTGCGGGCAGTTCCTACTGGCGACATGAGTGATTGGTCTTATACACAACATTTTAGGAGATAAGAAAAAGCCTCGTATTCACATCAGCTACGAATTTCTCTATAGAATTACGTATTAATGACATCTCCCCTATATGTAAAGTCCCTTTTCCATATAACTTCCTGAATCTGGTTTAAATGAACCATGGACCTTGCCGTTGGTGGGGAGGCTTGCGTGCCTCAGCGATACAGATAGCCGTACCGTAGGTGCAACCACAACGGAGGGGTATCTGTTGAGAGGTCAGACAAACGTGTGGTTCCTGAAGAGGGGCAGCAGCCTTTTCAGTAGTTGCAAGGGCAACAGTCTGGATGATTGACTGATCTGGCATTGTAACAATAACCAAAACGCAAGGGGAAACTACAGCCGTAATTTTTCCCGAGGGCATGCAGCTTTACTGTATGATTACATGATGATGGCGTCCTCTTGGGTAAAATATTCCGGAGGTAAAATAGTCCCCCATTCGGATCTCCGGGCGGGGACTACTCAAGAGGATGTCGTTATCAGGAGAAAGAAAACTGGCGTTCTACGGATCGGAGCGTGGAATGTCAGATCCCTTAATCGGGCAGGTAGGTTAGAAAATTTAAAAAGGGAAATGGATAGGTTGAAGTTAGATATAGTGGGAATTAGTGAAGTTCGGTGGCAGGAGGAACAAGACTTCTGGTCAGGTGACTACAGGGTTATAAACACAAAATCAAATAGGGGTAATGCAGGAGTAGGTTTAATAATGAATAGGAAAATAGGAATGCGGGTAAGCTACTACAAACAGCATAGTGAACGCATTATTGTGGCCAAGATAGATACGAAGCCCACGCCTACTACAGTAGTACAAGTTTATATGCCAACTAGCTCTGCAGATGACGAAGAAATTGAAGAAATGTATGATGAAATAAAAGAAATTATTCAGGTTGTGAAGGGAGACGAAAATTTAATAGTCATGGGTGACTGGAATTCGAGTGTAGGAAAAGGGAGAGAAGGAAACATAGTAGGTGAATATGGATTGGGGGACAGAAATGAAAGAGGAAGCCGCCTGGTCGAATTTTGCACAGAGCACAACATAATCATAACTAACACTTGGTTTAAGAATCATGAAAGAAGGTTGTATACATGGAAGAACCCTGGAGATACTAAAAGGTATCAGATAAATTATATAATGGTAAGACAGAGATTTACGAACCAGGTTTTAAATTGTAAGACATTTCCAGGGGCAGATGTGGACTCTGACCACAATCTATTGGTTATGACCTGTAGATTAAAACTGAAGAAACTGCAAAAAGGTGGGAATTTAAGGAGATGGGACCTGGATAAACTAAAAGAACCAGAGGTTGTACAGAGATTCAGGGAGAGCATAAGGGAGCAATTGACAGGAATGGGGGAAATAAATACAGTAGAAGAAGAATGGGTAGCTTTGAGGGATGAAGTAGTGAAGGCAGCAGAGTATCAAGTAAGTAAAAAGACGAGGGCTAGTAGAAATCCTTGGGTAACAGAAGAAATATTGAATTTAATTGATGAAAGGAGAAAATATAAAAATGCAGTAAGTGAAACAGGCAAAAAGGAATACAAACGTCTCAAAAATGAGATCGACAGGAAGTGCAAAATGGCTAAGCAGGGATGGCTAGAGGACAAATGTAAGGATGTAGGGGCCTATCTCACTAGGGGTAAGATAGATACTGCCTACAGGAAAATTAAAGAGACCTTTGGAGATAAGAGAACGACTTGTATGAATATCAAGAACTCAGATGGAAACCCAGTTCTAAGCAAAGAAGGGAAAGCAGAAAGGTGGAAGGAGTATATAGAGGGTCTATACAAGGGCGATGTACTTGAGGACAATATTATGGAAATGGAAGAGGATGTAGATGAAGATGAAATGGGAGATATGATACTGCGTGAAGAGTTTGACAGAGCACTGAAAGACCTGAGTCGAAACAAGGCCCCCGGAGTAGACAATATTCCATTGGAACTACTGACGGCCGTGGGAGAGCCAGTCCTCACAAAACCCTACCATCTGGTGAGCAAGATGTATGAAACAGGCGAAATACCCTCAGACTTCAAGAAGAATATAATAATTCCAATCCCAAAGAAAGCAGGTGTTGACAGATGTGAAAATTACCGAACTATCAGCTTAATAAGTCACAGCTGCAAAATACTAACACGAAGTCTTTACAGGCGAATGGAAAAACTAATAGAAGCCAACCTCGGGGAAGATCAGTTTGGATTCCGTAGAAACACTGGAACACGTGAGGCAATACTGACCTTACGACTTATCTTAGAAGAAAGATTAAGGAAAGGCAAACCTACGTTTCTACCATTTGTAGACTTAGAGAAAGCTTTTGACAATGTTGACTGGAATACTCTCTTTCAAATTCTAAAGGTGGCAGGGGTAAAATACAGGGAGCGAAAGGCTATTTACAATTTGTACAGAAACCAGATGGCAGTTATAAGAGTCGAGGGACATGAAAGGGAAGCAGTGGTTAGGAAGGGAGTAAGACAGGGATGTAGCCTCTCCCCGATGTTGTTCAATCTGTATATTGAGCAAGCAGTAAAGGAAACAAAAGAAAAATTCGGAGTAGGTATTAAAATTCATGTAGAAGAAATAAAAACTTTGAGGTTCGCCGATGACATTGTAATTCTGTCAGAGACAGCAAAGGACTTGGAAGAGCATTTGAATGGAATGGACAGTGTCTTGAAAGGAGGATATAAGATGAACATCAACAAAAGCAAAACAAGGATAATGGAATGTAGTCTAATTAAGTCGGGTGATGCTGAGGGAATTAGATTAGGAAATGAGGCACTTAAAGTAGTAAAGGAGTTTTGCTATTTGGGGAGCAAAATAACTGATGATGGTCGAAGTAGAGAGGATATAAAATGTAGGCTGGCAATGGCAAGGAAAGCGTTTCTGAAGAAGAGAAATTTGTTAACATCGAGTATAGATTTAAGTGTCAGGAAGTCATTTCTGAAAGTATTCGTACGGAGTGTAGCCATGTATGGAAGTGAAACATGGACGATAAATAGTTTGGACAAGAAGAGAATAGAAGCTTTCGAAATGTGGTGCTACAGAAGAATGCTGAAGATTAGATGGGTAGATCACATAACTAATGAGGAAGTATTGAATAGGATTGGGGAGAAGAGAAGTTTGTGGCACAACTTGACCAGAAGAAGGGATCGGTTGGTAGGACATGTTCTGAGGCATCAAGGGATCACCAATTTAGTATTGGAGGTCAGCGTGGAGGGTAAAAATCGTAGAGGGAGACCAAGAGATGAATACACTAAGCAGATTCAGAAGGATGTAGGTTGCAGTAGGTACTGGGAGATGAAAAAGCTTGCACAGGATAGAGTAGCATGGAGAGCTGCATCAAACCAGTCTAAGGACTGAAGACCACAACAACAACAATATATATATATATATACTGTCGGACCACCGACCTACTACCAATACGTACCCGTCCAGGCGATAGTAGGGCCTGCAGCAAAGGAATGACCGCTTGTCAGACACACGTATGTTGCATTAAGTATGCCTCAGTGTGCAGTCTGTTTGTAGACTGGGGAACGTGTGCGATCCAGTGGAGTATGACAGACGTCGGACTGTGATGGTCCAGTGGCTCAGCATGAGCATTTCAGAGACTGCACGACTTGTCGGGTGTTTGAGGACTGCTGTGGTGAGTGTTTTTAACACGTGGCGAAACAAAGGCGAAACGTCGTGGGATTCGGGGGCCAACACTCATTACAAATATTGGATGTTATAGGATTGGCGGGTTGGTTGATAGGACAACCCGCGAAATGTGGCGGAACTAAAGTCACATTTTAATGCTGGGCAGAGTCCAAATGTGTCAGAACACACAGTGCACCGAACGCTCATAACGATGTACCACCACAGCTGACGACCAATGCATATGCCAATTTTAAGACCGTGACTTCGGCAACTATAATTGATAGGTGACCATCAGCTCTGTACGTTGATGCAGTGGCAGAGCGTTGCGTGGTCTGATGAACCCTTCACCATGACTTCTTCAACATGCCGATGGGAGGGTGCGAATCCTTCGGCTTCCAGAGGAACAGCTCCTTGACATATGTATGGTAGGATGGAGACAATCTGACAGCGGCTCCATTATGCTCTGGGGAACACCCACGTGGGAATCCATGGTTCCAGTGAAGCTCGTGAAAGGCACCAAGACGGCCAACGTATATCGTACACTGGTTGCAGATCCGTTCATCATGGTCAGGTTTCCCGAAGTTTGTGGCATTTTTCAGCAAGATAATGCACCATGTCACAAGGCGAGGCGTCAGAGTTCATCGCCCCCTTCCTCTGAATCTAAGTGAATTAGGTGACCTGAGTGTGCAGACGGGGTGTCAGCTTCCTCCAGCGACCTACCAAGGCGTCATTACTTCCATGCCACGTCGCGTCACCTCCCATACCCCCATGTTAGAAATTACGATACGTGAGTCCTCATATACCGAGTGGTGATCATTGAAGAGCAGCTTTTCACATAGGTCCAGTGTGGGCTGCGTACTAATGCGTTAATTCGAAACCGATTTAAGCTGGATATAAATTGGTTGCAATTTTGGGCACCAAGTGCAAATCTGGCGTGTAAAGATGTTTCCGTATGTAACATGTTAGGAACTGCATGTGGGCAGCAAAGGTCGGAAACACTTACAGAGTTTGTTTAATATGAACATCGGAGATGTCGACGAGATGGTGCGTCCATAACACGACGTGATGGATAGTGCCAGATTTTCACTCTCTGGCGAAAATTCTACTTTTGTCAGATGAAATCGGTTCTGCATTGACTCATTAGCCTATCTACCAAGTGTAGCTGCCAGCTGATAGCTGCAGCCCACACTGGACCCAGGTAAGTAGCTGTTCCTTAATTACAACCACCCGGTACCATTGAATTGAGCTTCAAAATACTCGAGGGCTCCAGACCACGAATCCTAACGGAATCTATTACTCTCCATCACCCTTGGAAATTTACTTCATTGGCTACGAAACACCTTGTCTGACTACATACAAAAGTAAGCAAATGTACAGATTTTCCTGTGTACTTTAATGAACTGATAAATGTTTCACAGGTCAGAAGCTCCTGTGACACTAGTTATAGGAGAATGTTACACACTACAGGTACTGGATCACGTTTAGTCATGACATAATCGGACAACACACACATCACTGGCATAAAATACAGCCCTGTTGTGGGTGCAGGCGTATAGAGTACCTTAATCACATTCTTTCTGGAAGGCACTGGAAAAAATTGGAGACAGGCAACAGCAATAGGAGATTTAAGATTCTTCATATGGATAGTATAGTTTCCTAAGGATTCGTTGGTCTCAGTATAACACCGTTCAGACCTGGTTCATATGATGCTCTCTGTAAAGTGTAGTTTCACAGAAAAGCCTTAGTGATATCCTGAATCAAAAACTAAATATTCAACTTTCATGACATAACAACTTGTCGTGCTTTAACGACTGTTTCAGATGATTGTATAAGGTATCCGAATTGATGGGAAGGGGTTCTTGGTTGTGACCTTCAGTCCGAACGGTGATCTGATACAACTAGTGAATCCTATGTAACCCTCTTCCTGTCTCAATAACCACAGCAACCGACATCTATTTGAAACAGCTTACTGAATTCTGCACTTGGTCGCCTAAAAAATTTTTATTCCCCCCCCCCCCCCTTCACACACACACACACTTCCCTCCAATGGCAAACAGAGAATTCCCTGATGTCTCAAAACGTGTCACATCAACCAAACACTTCTGTTACTCAGTTGTGCCACAAATTTCTTTTCTCCCCATTTCGATTCAATACCTCCTCATTACTTGTGCAACCTACACATCTAATCTTCAACATTTATGTATGGCATCACATACCAGAATATGATTTTCTCTTCTTGCGTGAAGTGCTTATTACCCACGTTTCGCTTCCAAGCAAGGCTACATTTGAGACAAACATCTGCAGAAAAGGGGTCATAAATGCTTAAATTGATAACAGATACCTCTTTTTCGGAAATTTTGTCCTTGCTGTATCCTGTCTGTGTTTTACATTCTCCCTGATTCGGACTCCATCAGTTATTCTGATGCCCAAATAGCAATACTGACCTTCTACTTTTATTGTCTCTTTACGAAATATAATTCCCTGAGAATCTCCCGATTTAATTCGACTACATTTTATTAACGTCTTTTCCTTTTGTTTATAGTCATCTTATACTCTCTTTATAACACTATCAATTCCCTTCGGTTGCTCTTCCCAATTCTTTGCTAAATAGCAATACTGACCTTCTACTTTTATTGCCTCTTTACGAAATATAATTCCCTGAGAATCTCCCGATTTAATTCGACTACATTTTATTAACGTCTTTTCCTTTTGTTTATAGTCATCTTATACTCTCATTATAACACTATCAATTCCATTCGGTTGCTCTTCCCAATTCTTTGCTCTCTGTGAATGAAAGACTATGTCTTCAGAAGACCTGAAAGTTTTTGTATACTGTCCCTGAAATTTATTTCCCTTCCGAAATTTCCTTTGGCTTTCTTTACTGCTTGCTCGGAGTACAGATTGAACAACATCGCTGATGGGCTACAGCCCTGTATGACTTCCTTTTGAGCTATGGCCTTCTTTTCATGGCCTTCGACTCATCCAACTTCAGTCTGATTTCCGTACATGCTATATACAATCTCCAACTTCCAATATTTTACCTGTACTGTCTTTGAGAGTTGGTCTTCCTTTAACCTATCTTCTAAGGCAAGTTGTATGTTCCAAAACATCCACGGAGCCGAAACGGACTTCTATGAGGTTCACTTCTACAATTTTTTCCATTATTCTGTACGAAATTCGTCTCTGTAGCTTGCAACGATGACTTATTAACTGATAGTTCAGCAATATTCACAACTGCCGGCACCTGGTATCTCTGGAATTCGAATTATTACGTTCTTCCTGAACTCTGAGGAAAATTCGCTTGTCTCATATTTTGCACAACATGTGGAATAGTTTCTTCGTTGCTCGCTCTCGCAAATGATCCAATAATTCTTCTAGAATCCTCCAGGGCCTTTGTTGCAACACACATCTTTCAGCCCTCAGTAAAATTCCTACCGCAGTATCATATCTCTCGTCTGATCATCTACTCCTTCTTCCATTTTTGCAATAAAGTCCTCATTTCCCTTGTAAAATACCTTTATATATTGTTCCAAATGTCTCTGTTATCCTCCTAGCGGCAGTATCTACCATCCTCGAGTTATACATGGTCCTACAGCTTGGTATTGATTCTCTACCTATACATAACTACAAATTTCGCTCCTTTTGCATATCTCATTTGCAAGAATTTTGTGATCCCTTACGGCAGTTACATATCTTGTATGTTTACATTCTACCATTTCATCAAGAAGACCCATTATCTCCTGTGCCATCAAAGAATTTCTGTTAGATCTTGTCTTTTAACCATTTCCATCCTCTGCAACTATCGCTACATTAACTCTCAAAGTTACCTATTGGTCTTCTACTGTATTTCCTTGGCTTGATTCCGTCAAAAGTTGCCAAATGCTCCCTACGAAACTTTGAGACATCTCTGTTTCTTTCAGATAATCCAGTGCCACCTTCTTAACTTCCTAACATTTTGCAATTTCCTAAATTTTAACCAACACTCCATAAGCAGTCAATTATGATCAGAATCCGTGTTTGACATGAAAATGTCTAACAGATTAAAATCTAGTTTTGAAATCTCTTCCTTATCATTGTAAAATCAGTCTAAGACTTTCCAGTGTCTCCAGATGTCTTTTTGCACGATTCATCAACCAAGTGTTAGTATTGATTTAAATTATTTTATCTGCAAAATATAACAATTCGACTTCTTTGTCTCCGAGTCCATATTCTCGCACTATTTTTCCTTCTTTTCCTTCCCCTTCTATAGATTTTCAAGCACCCAACCACAATTAAATACTCCTTTTCCCCTGAACAATTTCTTTCAGGTCATTATACATTTTCAAGCTGTTCATAAACTGCAGTTCTTCAGGGCATATAGACTTGTAAGTTCACAGTACGGGCACATCAAGACTATATCAACCTAAGTTACAAGACCATATCAATCAAACTGAATGTTGCCCATGCAACTACTGAAAGGGCTGCTGCCCCTCTTCAGGAAACACATGTATGTCTCGTATTTCCACACATACCCCTCCATTTCAGTTGTACTTTCGTTATAGCTATCTGTAACCTTGAGACACCCAAGTCACCGCAGCTTGATAAGGTCCATGGTTCATGGGGGGAAGGTTGGGGATATTAGAGTCCAAAATTTTATTCAGCTTAGCGCTGTCACCGTTGATTTTAATGTTGTCCGACGAGGCAGAATTTGTATTCATCGCTTTCTGTATGGTCATAAACTGTTGAAGAACTAAAACTTCTAGAAAAATTGCTTTGGATCCTAAAAGGGATTGCCGGCCGATGTGGCCGAGCGGTTCTATTCGCTTCAGCTTGGAACCGCGCGACCGCTACGGTCGCAGGTTCGAATCCTGCCTCGGGCATGGATGTGTATGATGTCCTTAGGTTAGTTAGGTTTAAGTAGTTCTAAGTTCTAGGGGACTGATGACCATAGATGTTAAGTCCCATAGTGCTCAGAGCCATTTGAACCTGAAAGTGATTGTTGTTTTGCAATTAATTTCTTCAGTTTAAACATGAGATGTAGTGTCGGTCTGGCCCATTAAATTTCGGGAGTGCAAGCGAATCAGTTCTACTTCTCCCCCTAATGTTTTACACTGGCAGGCGTCAAAGAGATACGATATACGCATGTGAAGATAAATTAGAAGACTTTTCAAATGATGTAAATTGCATCCTAGACGATTCTACTTTACAATGGGGTCCGATAAAGTGGGATGCCTTACATTCTTGGATGTTTTGGTACGACGCAAAGATGATGGCATTGCGGGACGTGCAGTATATCGGAAACCGATTGATATTTACGTGAAAATAGCTGACACCTTCCTTGCCAGATGATGACGAGAGCATCTTGGAGGACGAGCTTCTACAGTAGAAGAGAGTTCTTGAAGTCAATGGGCATTCTTCACAGTAGATTCATAAAGCACTACGAATGACACCAACGGTGGGCATAAGAAATGAAGAAGAAGGCACGGAAAGATGCCCCGTGAGTGTGGCTTTTCTTACATCGGACAGACGATAAGTACAGACCACGAGAGATGGAGAGAGCACCGCAAGTGCACCCCGCTTCTACAGCCTAATAAATGGGCAGTTGCCGAAAACTGTATTGACACCCGGCAGTCTATAGTGTACGAAAACGTCAAAACTTTTAGCCTCGACTTCATCTTTCTGGCAGTCAGTAGTGAAAGAAGCAATAGAAATTCGGTTGGCAGCGAATTTAATTAACAGAGACTGCTGCTTCAGCTTGCACAAATCATGGAAATCGGTACTTCCTGTAATAAAGTTACAAAGGCATCACCACAGTGCAACTCGCAGTAATACGTCGATACCCCAGCGCAACTCGACAGCTCAGTGGCAAATCAAATTCATGCATATGTTGTGCCTCCTTGCTGTCAGTAAATGTCCTTGGCGCCTTGTTTTTCTGTGGCCGCTTCCACAGTAGAGCGGTCCGCGAGCTTAAAAGTTAAAAGGACATAGCGAGTACTGAAGCGACGGCCATCCGGCACACTCCGAAGATGGCTAAACGATGCATAGGCAAAATATCAGAAGAAAAAGAGGAATTCAGGCGGCTTCAGGCCAGAAATTTAATGGAGCAGTCACTGCGGCGCGAAAACAGGAAACTGGACGTAGTGAGTGTCTATTTGACACTGTCAAATGGTCCAAATGGCTCTGAGCACTATGGGACTTAACTGCTGTGGTCATCAGTCCCCTAGAACTTAGAACTACTTCAACCTAACTAACCTAAGGACATCACACACATCCATGCCCGTAGCTGTCGCGCGGTCCCAGACTATAGCGCCTAGAGCTGCTCGGGCACTACGGCCGGCGACACTGTCACATCTGCTGTTTTTGGAACATTTATTTTCTACAGTATTCGTAGATATACTTCCTTCAGCCATTTAAACTTTCCTCGTTAGCGAAATTCCAGTCAACAATCTCAATAACTTGGTAGTGCCTAGTTTATTACCTCTGATAGATGGATCAGTACACCTCTGTAATGCCGGTTTTAGAAAAATACTGTCAGTAAACGGAAATTGCTGGGTATATTCTTAGTGCTATTGCACCAACTGATTTGCTATTATAAAATGCACATCATATCTTATGTGCTACACAGCCCTTTATTAAGGACTCAGGCTTTCTATTCAGAGTAGTTGGTCAAACTGATTTTGTTCAGTGCCTGCGCTTTTGAGAGCGGTGCAGCTGAGTTTCATCGGCAGCAGGAGGGGGAGCAATCGCGTCAACGCCCTCTACTCGGCCTTCGTTAGCGGCCCCCCTCTCGGCAGCCGTGCAGCGCGTCTGTCTCCCATTCCCGGCACGTCCGCAGCCTCCCACCGAAGGCCCTGACACAGGGCGGACGGTTACCCGGCTGCGAAAGCATTGGCGGCAGGAGCGTCTTTTGAAGAAACCTTCTAATTCGCTTACCAGTCGCTGGAAGATGAGTTCCTGTTTGAAGGTGCCGTCTCCAGTTTGCGAGAAGGAACGGTAGGATTAACAATGTGGACTCTACGTGAAGGGACTCCTTCACTAAGTAACTTTTGTCAAAACTATTCGGTCGTCTGATCACGAACAGATCCCCTTTTCCGGATAGTGAAATTGTTGCAATTATCTAGTCGTTAATTCTTCCTGTTGTGTCTTGCAAATGTAAGCTAATCGATGAGAACAAGACACACACAGATACAGTTATCCCATGAACCATGGACCTTGCCGTTGGTGGGGAGGCTTGCGTGCCTCAGCGATACAGATAGGCGTAGCGTAGGCGCAACGACAACGGAGGGGTATCTTTTGAGAAGCCAGACAAACGTGTGGTTTCTGAAGAGGGGCAGCAACCTTTCAAGTAGCTGCAGGGCCAACAGTCTGGATGATTGATTGATCTGGCCTTGTAACACTAACCAAAACGGCCATGCTGTTATGATACTGCGAACGGCTTAAAGCAAGTGGAAACTGCAGCCGTAATTTTTCCCGAGGGCTTGCAGCTTTACTGTATTGTTAAATGATGGTGGTGTCCTCTTGGGTAAAATATTCCGGAGATAAAATACTCCCCGATTCGGATCTCCGGGTGGGGACTACTCAGGAAGACGTAGCTAGCAGGAGAAAGGAAACTGGCGTTCTGCGGATCGGAGCGTAGAATGTCAGATCCCTTAATCGGGCAGGTAGATTAGAAAATGTAAAAACGGAAATGGATAATTGAAGGTTATATATTGTGGGAACTAGTGAAGTACGGTGGCAGGAGGAACAACACTTCTGGTCAGGTGACATAGTTTGGATAGGAATATATAAGCGACGTGATCATGGTAACCTTTCATGCTGGGAAAGATTTGAAATCGATGTAAATTATCTTTTGATGATAATTTCAGGCGTTGTTGTCGGTATCAGCACTGTTAAATTAACCCTAAATCTTGAACATCCTACTGTTCGATGCATCTGTGTGTCAATCGTGTCACTGTGTTCACCTCAGGGGTTTTCCGTGAGGCTTAGCTGGTGTCGCCGTCATGCATCGGTTCTTTCAAAATATGTAAGCGGCCGAGCGCAGCATTGAACGTACAGTCGCATTCGGAAAGTTAGACCACGTTACCATGTAGTTAGTATCTTCGTGTTTCATTTGGCTGACTGGTACGTGCGGGCGTGCGTGGGTGCGTAAGTGTGTGTGTGTGTGTGTGTGTGTGTGTGTGTAAGAACGCAAGACCAGAGAAGGCAGTGAGGCGACGTCAGCCAATAGCCCGTTGACAAGGACCGCGCCACGACAGGAGTGACCTCTGCGTGAAGTGAATATAAGCTCCGCTCCGGACATTAGTGGAAATTATATGCAGAGTATTAGCACGGCCCAGCAGAGTGTTCTACGATAGCAGTTACACTAGTCAACAGCCATTTTGCATCTCGGATGTGATACATCAAATAGTATGTATTTTGGTGCGTAGAATCCGAGTATACCTTTCAAAATGTTCTACCATGTACCATTACTGAGTTTTTAAGAGTTTTTTTATTTTTAATTGCTTGTTTCTTATTTGAGAGGAGAGCTAGACGATCTACAAATCGTCAGTAAATGATTGGTGTGGTAATCCAGTGGTGTGAAAGAGATCCTCAGTGAGTGTTTCCTGTAAAAGATACTGCAAACTTTCTGTTATTAAACTTTACACTAACAAAAATGGCAACTATTAAATCTCGATGCTGTCTAAAACCACCCTGACAACTTTTGTTATGTGTGTGGGAAATTCACTCCAAAAGCCCAGAGAAAAATTGTATTTTGAGTGTCCTGTTGGTGATGAAGATAAAAATTTTGCACCTCATATTGCCTGCATAACCTGTACCACAACCTCAACCGAGTGGTTGAGAGGAAAACGCCGAGCCATGCCATTCGCTGTTCCGATGGTGGGGTGGGAGCCTGAAGACCATTATTCAGACTGTTACTACTGACTTACGAATATTTCGGGACATTAAAGCAAAACTAGACATAAAATAAAATATCAAAATGTATCTTCAGCGCATTTTCCTGCGCCCCATGATGAGGGGTTGTCTATTCCTGTCTGTAACTTAAAAACCACGTAACCAGACACCTTGTCAAGTAAATCAGAATGTATTCAACACATGGAAGAGTACTACCTTCAATATCACGACACTTCGCCTCAGCTCTTTAATCAAAATGAATTGAACGAATCTGTTCGCGATCTAAAACTTTCGAAACTGCAAGCTGAAGTCTTGGGTTAGAGACTGCAACAACGGAACCTTCTAGCTCCAGGGAAAAAAATTTCTTGTTTCAAATCAAGATGTTCCTCCTTCGCTCAGTATTTCGATATGCAGAATTAAGTGTGTGTATTTCGAGATGTCAATGGTCTGATGATGCAGCTAGATGGACAACATATTCCACAGGAGTGGCGACTATTTATTGACTCAAATAAAACCAGCTTGAAAGCAGTACTACGGCATAATGGCGATGCATTTCGATCGATAGTAGACATGAAACTTACGAAACCATGGGTTTGCTGCTAGAGGCTATTAACTATAAGGATCATTAATGACAGCTTTGCTGTTATTTAAAAGTTTTGGTACTCCTTACAGGTTTACAGGTTGGATTCACGAAATACTGCTGCTTTTTGTGCCTTTGGGCAGCCGTGAGACCAAGAACCCCTATGCAGTCAAGGAATGGCCTATAAGGAAGTTATATGTTCCTGGAAACTTAAATTCTTTCAGCCTGATAAAATAATTTTGTCTCCACTTCATATCAAGTTGGGCCTTATCAAGAACTTTGTAAGAGCTCTGGATGAAGAAGGTGAGGCCTTCAATCACTTAAAAGAAAAGTTTGCCAAATTAATTGAGGCAAAGCTGAATGAGGGTATATTTGTAGGACAACAAATAAAAAAATTTGCTGAAACATCGAACCTTTGATACCAAACTCACAGATATTCAAATAGCAGCTTGGTCTCCTTTCAGAGCAATTGTGAATGGCCTTTTGGGTAACTGAAAAGAGAAAATCTATGTTACCATTGTGAATGATCTGTTGGACAATTATAAGAACATAGGGTGTATAATGTCTCTTAGAATTCACTTTTTACGTTGTCACCCTGATTTCTTCCCAGAAAATTTGGGAACAGTAATCGATGATCATTGTGAACGCTTTCACTAAGACATTCTTACCATGGAACACCGTTACCAAGGCCATTGGAACATTTGGATGATGGGTGACTACTGCTGGGGTCTTGTTAGGGAGAGCGACGAAATGGCAAACAAAAGAAGAGCTCCGTCGTCGCATTTTGCAAAAACCAAGGACGATTAATAGTGAAAATATATCCAGAAATAATTTGGACCTTTTCTTGATATCATGCCCAAATATGCATACAAAATAGTATTGATTTCAGACGTTCTGAATGTGCATCTTTGTTTGACTTAATTGTATCAATTTTTGCTGTTCCCATTTTTTAATCTGCTGTGTATGTAGGAAATGTGACATCATAGAGAAAAACTGATTTTGCCAGTGTATTGAGCAACCCAAAATTAGGTAAATCCAACTATTTACAAACCATATGCAGAAAAAAGTTCAAATTTGCTAACTAGTGTTATTAGCGATCGACAATCTGTGTTTCAAGCTTGCACGTACATTATATATAGTAAAGGGCTCGGATTTTAGTTCCATGTCGCCTATCGCTTGCGACACCACTGTTAATTATTGTCAGTGTGCTTTACTGAAATAAAACTACTTACGTTATTTGCTTGAATTGTTGTGTAGCATTCCGAGAACGCAACATCACTTAGGCACCCTATACGAAACGAGTGGTCAAGACCCCACATTCTCCACCACTGATTTCGAATTATCGTATTATTATCTACCAGTACGTTCATGTTATTCACTTTAGTGCCTAGCAGATCCATTCCGTCGTATTCTGTAAAGGGGTGTGGCATCAGCTGTGAACTTTCGTTCAGCAATGCGAGTCGACATTTTTCACTGTTGTTGCTGATGCTGCTATTATATAACTATTTCCCTGTGCCTTGACGCTGCCTGATTGCAACAGTTAAACCGTCGGCGTAAGCGTTAATAGCGAATGTTTGTACATCCACATGAAGTCCCGACTTTTGGCTGGTGACTGAGTGAATCACTGTTTCCCAGGAAATAATATTTTGGATAATGGGTATCATTGTGAAACTGAACAATGAACTTTGTCCCACGAAATTTTTGAGAGCCCTAGATCTTGTGCTGGCGGTAAGTAACTGAAGCACCAAAGAAACTGGTATAGCCATGCATGTTCGTATACAGAGATATGTAAACAGGCAGTATACGGCGCTGCGGTCAGCAACGCCTATACAAGATAACAAGTGTCTGACACAGTTGTTGGATCGGTTACTGCTGCTATAATGGCAGGTCAGCAAGATTTTGACTTCTGAACTGGTCGAGCAGATGTTCTGTTGGGGGCAGCTCAGCGGATCCCGCTTGCCACAGGAGAGTAGCTCCGCATCATTGTTGGTTGGTTGATCTGGGGGAGAGGACAAAACAGCGAAGTCGTTGGTCCTATCGGATTAGGGTAGGATGGGGAAGGAAATCGGCAGTACCCTTTCACACGAACCATCCCGGCCATTGCCTGAGGCGATTCAGGAAAATCACAGAAAACCTCGTATATCAGGATGCGAGATTGAAACATGGTCCTCCCGAATGTGAGTCCAGTGTGCTAACCACTGTGCCACCTCGTTCGGCGCTCAGGATCATGCAGACAGCCTATAGAGAAAAGTGCTGACGACCATTGTTCTGTTGAAATGTGGCATCACGATACTCTCACATGAGTGGTTTCACCTGAGGAGACATGATGTCTGTGGCATACCACTGTGCCATCAGAATTTCCTCAGTTACAACCAGCCGTGATACGAACTCATACCCAATGGATCCCCACATCATGCCGTCAGGAGCAACACCGCCGTCCGTTTCCAAAACATAGGAGGAATGGGACTTTTCGCGAGGTCCTCGTCATGCGTGCAGTCGGTGGTCATTGAAGGCAGTGAAGAACCGTGATTCATCGCTGAAAACAAATCAATGTAGTTCATCAGCAATCGTTGCTTACCATTCACTGCACCACATCAGACGCAGCTTTTGTTGCTGTGGTGTCAACAGCAGCTTACACATGGGACGCGAATTCGCTAGTTAGATTGCTGCTAGTATCCGACCAGTGGTGCACAATGGCACTCGAATGTTAAAGGGGTAGTTCTTGGAGGTAAGGCACAGACGTGAAGCGGTTACCATACGATACTTGCACAGTACTGCGATGATAACTCGTGGTGGTCAGACGTGGTCAACTGCAATTTAGAAGATGAGTGCTTGCACTAACATTTTAAGCATCCCGCTTTGGACCATAGTCACATCTGAATGTCCCCCAGACCTGGATGTGGCACGATGCGACCAGCTGGCGAAGTAGAGACTCACGTCGAGGCTCTTTCGTACTCAGATGCTGATAAGCTGACATTCATGAATATACAGCATCTCCTTTTTTTTTTTTTTTTTTTGGCTCTGAGCACTATGGGACTTCAGTCCCCTAGAACTTAGAACTACTTAAACCTAACTAACCTAAGGACAGCACACAACACCCAGTCAAGCATCTCCTCATCCTTCCCTATGATTAAATAACATCTGACGCTGTTCATTCCCTTTTTCAACCAATCAGGCTTGGTAACAACACTAAACACGAACAACCTTAATACAATTTCGTAGACGTTCATCTCACATCCATCCCATACCCCCAGTGGATTACGTGTCTCAAAGGTACTCTGACACCTTGACAGTATGTTCTGAGTACTCCACTTCTTTCATCATGCAGAGTATAGTCTGCTGAATTACTTGATGGGGAAAATGAAACTCACCTGGAGAATATATCATGCTCCTTAAGGTAGACAAACGAAGTCACCTCATATAAACATGCAGCGTCTTATGTACGGTGAGCTGCCCATCCTAAGGATATTTAAGTATTTTCAGGACCAGTTTTACTTTGCCTATTCTGCAGCATTTTATTTCTTGTTAAGATATATGCTGAATGTAAGTTGAGACCAGTTACGTAGGAACTGATCCAAACATTTGTGCAGTGCTTCCCAATAACGTTGCTATAAGCTTGGGTAACAGAAGAAATATTGAATTTAATTGATGAAAGGAGGAAATATAAAAATGCAGTAAGTGAAACAGGCAAAAAGGAATACAAAGTCTCAAAAATGAGATCGACAGGAAGTGCAAAATGGCTAAGCAGGGATGGCTAGAGGACAAATGTAAGGATGTAGAGGCCTATCTCACTAGGGGTAAGATAGATACCGCCTACAGGAAAATTAAAGAGACCTTTGGAGATAAGAGAACGACTTGTATGAATATCAAGAGCTCAGATGGAAACCCAGTTCTAAGCAAAGAAGGGAAAGCAGAAAGGTGGAAGGAGTATATAGAGGGTCTATACAAGGGCGATGTACTTGAGGACAATATTATGGAAATGGAAGAGGATGTAGATGAAGATGAAATGGGAGATATGATACTGCGTGAAGAGTTTGACAGAGCACTGAAAGACCTGAGTCGAAACAAGGCCCCCGGAGTAGACAATATTCCATTGGAACTACTGACGGCCGTGGGAGAGCCAGTCCTGACAAAACTCTACCATCTGGTGAGCAAGATGTATGAAACAGGCGAAATACCCTCAGACTTCAAGAAGAATATAATAATTCCAATCCCAAAGAAAGCAGGTGTTGACAGATGTGAAAATTACCGAACTATCAGCTTAATAAGTCACAGCTGCAAAATATTAACACGAATTCTTTACAGACGAATGGAAAAACTGGTAGAGGCCAACCTTGGGGAAGATCAGTTTGGATTCCGTAGAAACACTGGAACACGTGAGGCAATACTGACCTTACGACTAATCTTAGAAGAAAGATTAAGGAAAGGCAAACCTACATTTCTAGCATTTGTAGACTTAGAGAAAGCTTTTGACAGCGTTAACTGGAATACTCTCTTTCAAATTCTAAAGGTGGCAGGGGTAAAATACAGGGAGCGAAAGGCTATTTACAATTTGTACAGAAACCAGATGGCAGTTATAAGAGTCGAGGGACATGAAAGGGAAGCAGTGGTTGGGAAGGGAGTAAGACAGGGTTGTAGCCTCTCCCCGATGTTGTTTGTGGTGTCACCGCCAGACACCACACTTGCTAGGTGGTAGCTTAAATCGGCCGCGGTCCATTTAGTACATGTCGGACCCGCGTGTCGCCACTGTGTAATCGCAGACCTAGCGCCACCACCAAGGCAGGTCTCGTGATACGAGAGAGCACTCGCCCCAGTTGTACGAGAACCTAGCTACCGACCAGATGTACGAAGCCTTTCTCTCTCATTAGCCGAGAGACAGAATAGCCATCAGCTAAGTTAATGGCTACGAACTAGCAAGGCGCCATTAGCCATACAGTGATTGTACTTAAAGTCTCCTGTGTATCGTCAAGATCGATGTACCACAATGATTGAGTAAAGTTAAGTATTAAACCTGCTCCGTACTTTTCTTCCTAACATTAATTACGTATCCTGTTCCAGTACTTCACGCCCGTCTGCGTTAGTCTAGCTTGCCTTTTCAGCCATCTCAACTTCACGGTGTCGGCCCAGATACCGACACAACATTGGCGACGAGGGAAAAGAGTTCTTTCTGATTGCTTACATTTAATTGTGCCATGGCTTCGCCACATTCTCCAGATGTACTGTCCGAATTTTATCGCTTGCAGAATCAGCAGACGCAGGCGTTATTGGATGCCCTTGGACAGCTCGTCCAGGGTCAACGTGCGCTGCACACCGATGCGGCCGCCGCCGCTTCACCGCTACCGCAGCCACAACCTGCCGTTGCACCGCCTTTTAGGCACTACGACCCGAACCAAGAAACCTGGCACGAGTGGTCCCGCCAGTTTGCGTTCCACCTCGCTGCCTACAGAATTCAAGGTAATGAGTGGCAGCCGTTTTTGCTTTCTTGTGTCGGTGTGTCCACATACCGTGTGATAGTGAAATTGTTTCCCCGACGAGACGTGGCAATTCTGTCCTACGAGGAAATTTTGTCTGCATTAGATGCCTATTTCAAAGAAACAGTTAATGTGGTTGCAAAACGGTATACGTTCTTTCGTACAAAACGTACGGCCGGTCAAACTAATAGGGAGTGGGTAGCAATATTGCAAGGACTTACTAGGGACTGTGCCTTTGAATGTGACTGTGGTCTTTCTTATTCAGATACAATGGTGCGTGATGCAATTGCACAGAACGTTTCTGATGTTCGCATACGGGAGCAAATTTTGAAACTAGTTAATCCCTCCCTTCAACAAGTGATAGACATATTGGATAGACAGGACACACTTGACTGTGCTCAGGAATCTTTTGAAACTTCGCCAGCCGTGTGTAACATTAACCGGCCCGCTGGACGCGCTGCGCGGCCCGGTAACCGGGCCTCGCGCACGTCCGCACAGCTGCCGCCGCGCGCTAAGCCACGTGTGCCGCGCCAGCCCACAAATGTAGTGAAATCGTGCCCGCGGTGTGCTACTAGACATTCGCGTGAACATTGCCCGTCACGCCAAGCTATTTGCTTTTTCTGCAATAAGAAAGGACATGTTCAAAGTGTTTGCCAGACAAAGCTCAGATCAGACAATCACAATCATTCCAGGCCCTTTGCTTCGCGCCGGAATCGAACCAAGGACACTCAGGCTCATGGACCTTCGCCTATGGACATTCATGTCGTTAATTCCGCTTCGTCCAGTGACACTTTCTCTAACAGTGACTGTGTTCGTCCCACAAAAACTGTGCGTCGACGTCGCCGGAAATCACGTCAATTGGCAAGTGATTCTGTACCAGTGTCTATTCAAATTGCACAAAACAGTCGCTTTTGTCGTCAGCAGGACAATAAACTTTTTGTGGACTTAGACTTTGAAGGCAAAGTGATACCATTCCAGCTCGATACCGGAGCTGCAGTTTCATTGCTCAATCACGACACGTACAAACAACTGGGCAAACCTCCGTTGCGTTCCGCAAATGTTAAGCTAACTACATATTCCGGACAGACAATTCCTGTGTTAGGACAGTGCAGCCTTCTTGCGACATACAAGGGACAAACAAAACTTGTGTCATTTTACGTTCTTCGTTCTTCTTCTGCAGTGAACTTGTTTGGTCTAGATTTGTTTCAGTTCTTTAACATGTCTATTGTAAATCAGGTGCTATCAGTGAATCAGACTGTGCCTACAGATAGTGTTTCTCGGCTGTGTGACGAATTTGCAGACATTTTTGCACCGGGCTTAGGTTGCGCTAAAAACTATGAAGCACATTTGGAACTGGAAGGAAACGCGCAACCGAAATTTTTCAGAGCGCGCAATGTTCCCCACGCATTGCGTCAGGAGGTCGCAAGAACATTGAACAATGTAGAATCAC
The DNA here is from genome assembly GCF_023864345.2 of Schistocerca serialis cubense. NCBI lineage: Eukaryota > Metazoa > Arthropoda > Insecta > Orthoptera > Acrididae > Schistocerca > Schistocerca serialis. The sequence goes on along the minus strand of NC_064638.1, from coordinate 194,534,812 downwards.
AAGGTGTGAGTGAATGTGCGCAATGCCTCTTTCATTTCAGCTCCGCTTCCTCGCTTTCGCCGTACAGGTGTTCCGTTTCTCTGGACGACGGAATGCGAACGCGCCTTTCGCCAGTTGAAATCGGCGTTGCTTTCTAATACTTGCCTTACGCCATTCGATCCCCAGAAACCCCTTTTGTTGATGGTAGATGCATCGGATTTCGGGATCGGTGCTGTGCTTGCGCACAAAGTTGGCTCCCATGATCGCCCTATTGCCTTTGCGTCCAAATTGCTCTCGTCTGCGCAAAGAAATTATTCACAGATAGAGAACGAAGCTTTGGCTCTCGTGTTTGGTGTTACTAAGTTCCATGATTTCTTGTATGGTCGTCACTTTACCATCATCACAGACCACAAACCTTTGACATCGCTTTTTCATCCGACCAAGCCTGTACCTCCACGTACAGCGCAGAAATTCATTCGCTGGTCTATTTTCCTCTCGCAGTACCGCTACGATATCTTGTATCGGTCCACTGCTAAGCACGGAAACGCCGATGCGTTGTCCCGTTTGCCTGTTGCTGAGGATAAAGCATTCGATTCTTCCGAACTTGCTTGCATGTTCATTGATTCGGAAACCGATGAAGTGGTCGAATCGTTTCCGATTGATTTTCGTCGTGTCGCTACAGCCACAGCTGCTGACCCTGTCCTTGCTACTGTTTTACGTTTTGTTGCTACGCAATGGCCTTTGTCAAAGTCTCGGATCGAGGATCCGTTGGTTCGCCGATTTTTTGCTCACAAGGAGAGACTTTTTGTTCGACGTGGTGTTTTGTTGTTGCGTTCTGATAATGATCAGTCCAGAGTCGTGGTCCCACGTTCGTTACAGTCCTCTGTTTTACGGCTTCTTCACCAAGGAGATTGGGGTATAGTGCGAACGAAACAACTTGCTCGTCAGCACTGTACTTGGTTCGGAATCGATGCTGCGATTACGAATATGTGTTCTTCGTGCCCGGCGTGTGCCGAACAACAGTCCGCACCGCCGCGGAAAGTCTTTGCGTGGCCAAAAGCCACTTCCCCTTGGCAACGCTTGCACATTGATTTTGCTGGTCCATTCTGGAATGCTCGATGGTTGGTTCTGGTCGACGCCTTCAGTAATTTTCCTTTTGTTGTCCGGATGTCTTCCACGACGTCCTCCGCCACCATCCAAGCGTTGTCTGCTATCTTTTGCATTGAAGGTCTTCCGCAGACTATTGTTTCCGACAATGGCCCACAATTCATGTCCGCAGAATTTCAGTCATTCTGCCAGGCCAATGGTATTCAACATCTGACATCCGCGCCGTTTTCGCCTCAGTCCAACGGTGCCGCTGAACGATTGATCCGGACTTTCAAGTCACAGTTGTTGAAATTGAAAGAGTCGCATTCTCGGGAGGACGCATTGTTGCTCTTTTTGTCTTCGTATCGCTCTCAGCCCCGAGATGGTTGCTCGCCGGCTGAGTTGCTCCACGGTCGTCCTCATCGCACCTTGATGTCTTTGTTGCATCCGCCGCATCAGGTTCCTGTGCAGCGGCAGACTCCTGCTTTTGCTCCAGGCGACGTTGTATTTTATCGCAACTATCGAGGTTCACGGCGTTGGCTCGCAGGGCGCATTCTTCGCTGCCTCGGCCGCGCGATGTATTTGGTTTTGGGGGCCTCTGGTGAGGTGCGTCGGCATCTCAATCAGCTGCGCCTCTGTCTTCGCTCGGGTTCTGCCGCTCCCCGTCTGCTTTCAGCGACGGTGCCGTCCGGTCGGCGCCCTGGGGACCCATCTAGTGGCTCGCCTCATCCCCAGGTGTTACCGACGATGCCTTCCATTTTGCCCCATGGCGACGCGCCGCCGCCGCCGCAGCAGCAGCAGCCGCCGCCGCCGCCGCTTGTTCTCCCGCCGGCGCCGCCCGCATTCGACGCTTCGTTGCAGCCGCCAAGCGCCTCCCAGGGTTACGCGCCGCCGATCGCTTCCCGTGACCAGCTGTCCTCCGCCATGGAACTCCCGCCCGCTCCGGACCACATGACGTCATCGCGCGTCGGCTACCCCGACGCAATGGAGGTTGATCCTTCGGTCCCTCCTGTCTCTTTACGGGCGCATACACCGCATGTTGACGTGCACCCTGGACTAGTTTTTCAGGCGTTTCCTAGCTCCCCTCGGACCGAATGGCCGGGTGCGGGTGGCACAGCCTCGCCTGTTGTTAGGCTCCCCACCTCATCGCATACGTCAACATGTGGTCCTCCCCACGGCGGGCGGAAGCCTTATCACACGACCGTTCGCCGATTTGCGGGGGAAGAATGTGGTGTCACCGCCAGACACCACACTTGCTAGGTGGTAGCTTAAATCGGCCGCGGTCCATTTAGTACATGTCGGACCCGCGTGTCGCCACTGTGTAATCGCAGACCTAGCGCCACCACCAAGGCAGGTCTCGTGATACGAGAGAGCACTCGCCCCAGTTGTACGAGAACCTAGCTACCGACCAGATGTACGAAGCCTTTCTCTCTCATTAGCCGAGAGACAGAATAGCCATCAGCTAAGTTAATGGCTACGAACTAGCAAGGCGCCATTAGCCATACAGTGATTGTACTTAAAGTCTCCTGTGTATCGTCAAGATCGATGTACCACAATGATTGAGTAAAGTTAAGTATTAAACCTGCTCCGTACTTTTCTTCCTAACATTAATTACGTATCCTGTTCCAGTACTTCACGCCCGTCTGCGTTAGTCTAGCTTGCCTTTTCAGCCATCTCAACTTCACGGTGTCGGCCCAGATACCGACACAACATTGTTCAATCTGTATATTGAGCAAGCAGTAAAGGAAACAAAAGAAAAATTCGGAGTAGGTATTAAAATTCATGGAGAAGAAATAAAATCTTTGAGGTTTGCCGATGACATTGTAATTCTGTCAGAGACAGCAAAGGACTTGGAAGAGCAGTTGAATGGAATGGACAGTGTCTTGAAAGGAGGATATAAGATGAACACCAACAAAAGCCAAACAAGAATAATGGAATGTAGTCTAATTAAGTCGGGTGATGCTGAGGGAATTAGATTAGGAAATGAGGCACTTAAAGTAGTAAAGGAGTTTTGCTATTTGGGGAGCAAAATAACTGATGATGGTCGAAGTAGAGAGGATATAAAATGTAGGCTGGCAATGGCAAGGAAAGCGTTTCTGAAGAAGAGAAATTTGTTAACATCCAGTATTGATTTAAGTGTCAGGAAGTCATTTCTGAAAGTATTCGTATGGAGTGTAGCCATGTATGGAAGTGAAACATGGACGATAAATAGTTTGGACAAGAAGAAAATAGAAGCTTTCGAAATGTGGTGCTACAGAAGAATGCTGAAGATTAGATGGGTAGATCACGTAACTAATGAGGAAGTATTGAATAGGATTGGGGAGAAGAGAAGTTTGTGGCACAACTTGACCAGAAGAAGGGATCGGTTGGTAGGACATGTTCTGAGGCATCAAGGGATCACCAATTTAGTATTGGAGGGCTGCGTGGAGGATAAAAATCGTAGAGGGAGACCAAGAGATGAATACACTAAGCAGATTCAGAAGGATGTAGGTTGCAGTAGGTACTGGGAGATGAAAAAGCTTGCACAGGATAGAGTAGCATGGAGAGCTGCATCAAACCAGTCTCAGGACTGAAGACCACAACAACAACAACAAGCTCCCAGGAACTGTAGAGGGTGTCTTGAGTAACGTATCGAGGACAGAAACCCGTGATCGGAAATGTCACCCAACGACGCTACAGAGGGTCGATATTACAGGCCCCAGAGTCTGCCACTATGCTATCTCTTTGGCAGCAAACATGACTTTGTACGATGATGGACCATATGCGGAACCTCTTGTAATGTTGTTTGTTATTTAGTGATCGCTACTGACTGCCACGATCGACAGTAGAGAAGGCCGCTCTACCTGATGCGTAGAGAGGCCGTGTGTCCTGTAAATGCGATAATCTGATGCCTTTGTTCATTGCGGTTTCGAACAAGGTTTTATATTTGCATTTTATTTTTGTCTTGAACACCGAAAACCACTGGAGATTTTATGGGGTTGCAGGAGAAAAAAAGTTTAGTTGAAGACAGATGAAGACAGAGGAAGACAGATGAAGACGGGGACGAAGACGAAGACGGAGACGGGAACGGAGACGAAGACGAGAGACGAAGGAAGAAAAGAAGAGTAGCAGTAGTGTTCTGTCAGTTTCGCTGCTGAAGACCGTCATGCAAGAAGAGACTGCATCATGCACAGACGCACCAAGTCCGCCGCTGTAATGGAATAGCAAGCAGCAGCCGCGGCGCCAGAAGACAGAAGTTAAAAGGTATTGGAAGTCTGATTTTTACATACCCGGGTGACTCGTGAGGACGGGAAGGAGACGGCCTCACATCAGTAGTTACCTGTGAGCTGGGATGAAGACCTGACAGCCGAAGACTGGCAAGCGGAAGTCCGTGGTTCGAGTTCGGGACACTGGCCTTCCCCCGCCGCGCCGCTCCGCTGGTCGACGCACAACACACGCGGCCGCTTAGAGAAGAGAAACACTGGGACGCCGCACCCAAGGTATCATCCGATGCACGATTTCGCTCGCAATAATTAAACGGGCCACCTCGCGCTGCGCGTCTCCGGTCAGCTGGGCGAGACGGCGACACGAGATACACACCGCTACGCGTAATCAGACGCCGCCGCCGCCGCCGCCGCCGCCTCCGCTGCCGCAGCAGAAGGCTACGCAAACGACACGGCTGCCGCTCTCCGAACCAGAACGTCCCAGTAAGATACAGTTGTACGAAACTTTCAATAAAAGTTATCTTATGTAAAAATGATGTTTCATTCGACCTCATACCCGAGCCAAGGGAGAACCCACCCTGCCCACTTGTTGTAAGAGAGAAAAGTTAATTTATTTAATATTTTCACCCTGACAGAATGCTTTAGAATGCTCATCCTGACAATTGACAGCATCAAAAGAGAAAACCCAGTTACATTGAGTGACAGAACTGTCACATTTAGTAACACAACTGTTACATTTGATGTCAGAAGCCGTCATAGTTGAAGACAGATGAAGACAGATGAAGACAGAGGAAGACAGATGAAGACGGGGACGAAGACGAAGACGGAGACGGGAACGGAGACGAAGACGGGCAACAGAGCATCCAGTGGCTAGCACACTGCACTCGCATTCGGGAGGACGACGGTTCAATACCGCGTCTGCCCATCCAGATTTAGGCTTTCCTTGATTTCCCTAAATCGCTCCAGGAAACTTCGGAATGGTGCCTTAGAAAGTCCACGGCCGACTTCTTTCCCGCTTCTTCCCTAATCCGATGAGACGGATGACTTCGCAGTCTGGTCTCCTTCATCAAACAACCCAACCCAACCCAACAGAGCATCGCGTACATAGGAGACAAGGCGTTTCTACGCAGCACATAGCTCCATCTTCTCTGATGGTGATCGTGAAAACAAACAACATTGTTAGACGTTCCGCCTACGATCTACGACCGTTCAAAGTAAAGTTTGCTGCGAAAGGTGTGGTCTAGAGGAATGCGACAGCGGCTGTAGCTTCGACGCTGTGCAGCCTTGTTGGATTACGTTTCCGGACACTCTTTCCTATCTTCGATCTGTTACGCAAAGACTTCGACGTGTGTCGAACATTTATGGAAGACCAAGTACTTCAAATATAATGCTACTAAGTAGGACAATGTTTTATACTGAAGTCACAAGCGGCTTGCAACCACTTACAAGTACTTACCTTATGAATGGCCTACTCGTGGACCAAAGATCACTCGAGCGTTTTTGCTTGTATTACGCTGTTAAGTGTGACATAACTTGTACACAAAACCTTTGGGAAATAAATCTGTTTTACACTACTTCACCAATATAATTCGTTTCGTTTCACTACTAAGTTAGCGCCCTTTAACTTGTCACAACATTCAGTTTTTACAACCTGAACCTGTCAGTAAGAGAAATGTTTCACATACAACAGTACTAGAAGAAAGTGATCATACAGAGCATAATATTTCCCTAGCACCTCATTTATTACGCCATTATTTACTCGGTATAACATAACCCAAATAATTCTGAAGCTATATTTCCCTGAACATTAGTGCAACGGCGTCAGAATATCTTCTCCGGCCAAATGGTACCGAAATATTAACGGTCGTATTGAAGCAACAATGCAACACCTATGTGCAGCACTAGAAAGAAACCTGCGAGGGATTAATACTGATAGTTATTTTCAAAAACCTTCCTTCAATCTCTTGGCAGATGTCCGCTGTCTCAACTAAAACTGACGCTACCATTCTCTTGTTAATTATTGTTACATTTCAGCAATAATTCATCATATCTCAGCTTCAGCTTTAGGTATTCGGTACCACATGTTATCAAACAAGTGAGACTTCCAAAATCTTCACGGAATGAAATCCTACCCTATAAAATCAGATAAATTTTCGTTTGATAATGTATTGAGGAAAATAAGTATGTTACGATTTACTTCTGTTACTGTGCGACAAATAGTGACACCGTTTTCAAACCTATCATCGCGATAGCTCACACTGAATGAACAGCCTAGGATAATCTGTTAACAGATGCAAATGTCTTCCAAATATAAACTCCTACAACGATATGATAATAAGTCTGAAGCAGTTAATTAGTCCTGTGACACGGAAGCTGTATATCAGTGCCGGATTCATTTGAATTCGTTTCACGATTAAGTAGTTAAATTAAGTGCAGTTATCCCTGCACTAAGTCTGAGAATGTACAAATCATTAGACTTCCTGAACAGCCATTAAGGAGCAAGTAAAGTGTATATAGTTATGAGGACACACAACACCAGGAAATATATCAGAAGGACCAAGTAAAGGACAAACAAATTTAGAAAGATATTGGAGCCCAGTATATTTTTTTTAAAAAAAGAGGTGATTTTGAGTTATTGTTGTTAAACCATCAAAGGAGAAACGTGCAGCAGGATGAACATACGAAAATAAGCTCTTTGCTCAAAATTTATTACAGCACTCAGGCACACAGGATTTTGTCAGAAAGTTTCTTACTACCGTCAGTGCGTAAATTACAGAAGCATGTAGAAGGAATACAAATGAAATGTAGGATTAGTGGCAGTACATTCCACTTTATAAAGCAGAAGGTATAGACTACATCTAAAAGATCAATTCGTCAGTATGTCACTAGATGAAATGTCTCTAATGGTGAATTTCCCGAAAGACAGTTCTTCTGACACTGTTACTCGTTTTGAGACCATACAGCTAAGTTTGCCAATAGTGTGTTGGTGATAATGATTAATAGCATTTTTTCCACATCTCATACAACCACCGCCGTAATATTTTTCTAAAGGAACAGGAGAAGTTAATTGTTTGATTGGAATATTTTATGAAGAAGTCAAGAAGTCTTCAATTTTTCATATCTTGTGAAGCATTAAACAGCTTGGGTTGGTTGTGCCGGCTTGTATACTGACAAGAGTTAGAATTTTGCAGACTGAAGAAAGTACTGGGAATTACTCAGGAAAATCAAAATTCGGTATATCAGGGCAGAAGATCTATTTTTCTGTGACACCTCACATTTGACACAGAGCAATAGAAACAATCTGTCTTTGTAAAATATTACTGGTACATCAAATGATGGTTTGGGTGGTATTGCTACTTGGGAGGACGTTTCCCAGTTTGATTCAAGTGGCATGCACCGAAAGTACAAGTTAGCTCCCAAGCTCACTAAAAAAAGCTGTACAACTGCCACCTTTTTCAAAAATGGAGGGAAGTACTGTAGTTTGTGTGTTAGGTCACATTGTGGTGACTGGAATTGAGGCACTTGTCTCTTGTGGTTGTATATCACTATCTGTTGCTGGTACTTCTGACTTCTGTCAGAAGGGTAATGACATGATTTGACGGTTTAGCATTGTGTATGACTTCATAGATAATGCTAAGGAGAGTGGTGTGGCAACTGTCATTGTAAGAAAGCTGGACAGGAGAAGAAATTAATAGTGAACAAGTAACACAGCAACAGAAGTTTCACATAACTTCTATGTCTCGAGGTGTAAAAAGACTCATTAGAAATGAGGCTGCATGAAAAAGAATCCAGCTATGACAATGTCCAGAAGGCGATTCTCTACATACTAAAGCATCAACGATGAAGACTGAGTCTTTACCATGTGGCGTAAGTGATGCAAGGTTTCCCCTAGCGTGAGTGGGCTGAGCTGCTGCCACCAGCTCTCCTGTATTGCGGCAGTAGAGAGCGCTCATTGTACGGGCTCACTGGAGGTGTGGCTTAGTGGGTGCACGTGACTGGGTCAGCCAGATCTCACACGACTACTACCAGCATCGAATGAAAACTTGCAATTCCGTTACAAATATAATGATGCCCTTCGGGTGGTATCGATGCATGATACCACATTTCGCTCCCTGGTGGCGGCGGTGGCATCTGCTTGCATGCTAGTACCGACCAAGGCCGAGGCATCGCAGGGATGGAGAAGAGACTGAAGCATCGTACTGGCCCCATACACCCACACATCTCAACAGAATTAATTCAGGAGCAGTATATCAGACTTCTAAATGACTTACTTCCACCAGCATAGACAATCAAAATAGACAACGTAATTACTGTTGGATACCTTCAGCTATTTGGCAACAGCTACCCCCATTATGCTACAAGACGAAGTGACTATCTAGCCACACCGAAGCCTCTAGAGATGTGACAAAAGTGTCATTAACGGTTACATGGCGTGTATAAACCTACTGCAGAAAAGAAATTGCTCACCATGAAAAGGGACTCTCATGATCAGATTAATTAATTAGTTAACAAATTTGATATTAATGTTGTGCCACCAGCAGGTGCGAGAGTACCAGGAATATTATACGCGAGTTGATGCGGCAATCAGGCATTAAGAAATGAGATTGCCATCTCCCACCTCCACAGTGAGAGATGGCCATTGGAATTAAATCATCTATTTTATGAAATGTATGAAGTGGCACGCAGTATTAACCTGATATTTAAAACTTCTCGAGGCTGCTATTTGCCTACTTTAAGGGGATGCGTTGATGAAAACATAGACTATTTCAAATATGCACCAAATCTGCAGTTTTGGAGATACGGCAATGAAAATTTGTACCACGCTTTACATGAAAGTAACACATTTACATATAAAATCCTTTGATTATATTCCACATTTATTAATGAAATTTGAAGTTTTACTTTCTAAAATAATATATTTTCTCTTTTCTCAGAAGGTATTCCAGAGATTACTACAAAAAATTTCTGTGTTCCATCTCTTTATATGTTGTACGCTTCTCTCGTGAGGTTTTTTGAATAGGTCAAATAGGAGAATTTTCAAATTTTTAAATTATAATTCCATAAATACAATTTTAAATTCATGAAAAATTCGAATCCCTTTGCCCCATGTCTCAGCTTGCAATCAGAATTTCAAAATTTGGTCTTCGGACAACATTTATTACGTTTACAGAAATATGTGTACAAAACTTCATAATTCCGGCATTCATAGAATCTGAGGAAAAGGAACATAAACTTTAAATACCAAACTTTTCAGGAACCACTATTTAAGGTCCAACCTAACTTTTTCCCTTATATCACTTCTTCAGAAGGCACCACATTTGTACTCTGAGTCGACTTTCCCTTTGTAAGTAGGTTGTTTAGGTTTTTATGTTGGTAACGGTACTTAGCGCTCGCTCTATATGAAAATCACTGACTGTGCTGTGTGAAGTATGTGGCAGGTTTGTATTGTTGGAATATTTGCTATTGCAGTGTTTGGCAGTTGGATGTGAACAGCGTGTAGCGTTGCGCAGTTGGAGGTGAGCCGCCAGTAGTGGAGGATGTGGGGAGTGAGGTGGCGGAGTTTTGAGAGCGGATGATCTGGACGTTTGGCCATCAGAAAGAGTAAATTTGTAAGACTGGATGTCATGAACTGATATATATATTATGAGTTTTGAACACTATTAAGGTAAATACATTGTTTGTTCTCTATCAAAGTCTTTCATTTGCTGACTATGCCTATCAGTAGTTAGTGCCTTCCGTAGTTAGAATCTTTTATTTAGCTGGCAGTATTGGTGCTCACTGTATTGCGGTAGTTCGAGTAACGAAGATTTTTGTGAGGTAAGTGATTCATGACAGGTATAGGTTATTGTTAGTCAGGGCCATACCTTTGTAGGGATTATTGAAAGTCAAACTGCGTTGCGCTAAGAATATTGTGTGTCAGTTTAGTGATGATCATAATAAGTAAAGAGAGAAATGTCCGAGTACGTTCAGTTTTGCTCAGCTGTTTGAAAATCAAATAACGTAAGGGTTTTACCAGCACAGTAAATCATAAATTTTTCCAAGGGGATGTTTCACCTTCAAGGATTCTCTTTTGGTTTCTTGTTGTCTGTCTTCTTTCCTTTACCAGGTCTTCAACTGACTTTTCAGCTGCAGAGACGAGTTCACATTTTCAGCAGATGTTCTTACATCTGGAGGTAGATACATTGCTTGTTTGTCGTTTTTTCTCACGTCTTCCATTCACTAACTTATTCAAACGAAGTTTTCCCTGTTTTTTATACACTCTTTCTGATCGTGGCATAACTGAATGAAGGAAGAATCAAACACTTGTATAAATCTCTGTCAGTATCACAAGGCAAAAAAATAATTTCTAAGTCATAAACGATGCAGCTAGTTTGATATTGTTTATAAGATACGGATCAGAGTCAAAGGTGATCTATAAAACCAAAGAGTATGTATTACGACCTTCTAGATGTATCCTGCACACGTTTGGTTGAAAGCAATACACAGAATCGTTGTTCACTGAGCTGGTATTGAAGTACTGCTTCAAAACGTGGGCGTGGCATATAGGCCACGTCACACTTTTAATTAATTTTCAGACACATTGGATGCGATTTCAAAATCTAAACTTTGGGAACTTATTGTCCATGAGTTGCACTAACAAATAAAAAATAAATCGAAAGTTAACATTTTTGGTCAATTTCATCAACGTCCCCCCTGAATAGACTGTAGTTGATAAGGCATCTGTCTACCTTGACAGAGTTCAAAAGTGAGGAGGCATCCTATGACAGAGGTATAGCATGCTCTTAGCACTCTGTCATCAACTAAAATGTGTTTAATATTCCAGCTCTGTGATTCAGGACATGGCAAATATTAAGCTGATAACAACAAATGTTTATAACTTAGAGGAAATATAGCCTATGCCACATTGTTTACAGGACTTTCACAACAAGTAACGATACTTTAGTGATCTGAAAACGTGTATGTGCTTCACTTTCTTCTGAATTCAAAAATTAGTTATCTAAAAGGTAGGAATATACATCTTACATGAGAAATTAAAGGTGTATGGGCAACAACACCCCTGTCTCGGATTGGTCTAAGTGGATTTTCTAAACTGGGTTGAACAGTCTCAGGAGTAGAATTACGTTTAGAGCTATATGTCCAAGCCACACCTGCTTATCTGACAGTGTGGCACAGCCAGCTTTATGGGCAGTCACAGGGGGCTAGCCGAAAGGAAGCCTTTGCTTATCCTGTGCCGACCGGATAGTTACAACGAAAGGCTCCGAATAGTCGGCACTTGCCCACAGCTACAAGTCCCAGCGGCTGCGCTCATGGCGCCTAATGGGTGGGTAAATAGTGAACTAACCAGTATGCAGGTTGAGAGGCGACAGAAGCCGAGATGTGTGTTTGTCGTTACAGTCATAGTGTCTCTAGCCTCTGAGCACCTATCGTAAGTCGTTCATTTGACGTACACCTTCCAGAACCTTTATCCCTATATCTCCTGTAAATTGTTAAACGGTTAGTTGGAAAGGGTAGTGCAAATGAGTGTTTCCGGCTATTTTTCATATCGCAGTTGTTATTTGATAAGAGTAGGCTGTTTTCCCCACCCAGCTAAATAGAACCACTGCCCAACATGTCTCGCCAATTTAATCAACTTAAGTAATGTTTAAATAAATAAAAACTATATTGCTCGAATTTACTGCCTACTTTGTGTTATAAGAGCGTACAGTCCAGCAACTAAGCACTCAGCGGGTCTTTTCCCTACCAGTTTCCAAATAGGTGTGAGGAGGGGGGAAGTGGGGAAGGGGATAGGAAGAGCCCTATCTGCAGCAAACTGATTAAATAATAAATATACAAACTGAGTTAAACAATATATTATCATGTCAATCGACACTGACTTGATTCTATGTCGTGAGATCCTTCCTCTGCAGCAGCTCAGCACAGACTAAGTCTTTTTCTCATCAATTACCTGACGGGGACGGGAGGGGGGAAGTAGAGAAGGGGTGAGATGGGCTAACGAATTTCACAAGAGGGAAAAAATGTAGATAAGAAGTGAACTGGTGAGGGAGTGACAGATAAAAATGTCCCTTTTTCCAGAGTTTGTGGAGAGGAGGAGTTGGGAGAAGGTATAGGAGGGGGAGGAAGGGGATGATGAGCGGGAGTGGGGATTCTCAAAACGCTAGATTATCCCCAGTTGATCGAAAAGAACCCTGGATGTTATTAATACCTTAGTATAATATTAGATAAGGGGTAGGGAGAGTGACGGTTTAATTGATCAATTTAATTAATCAGCATATTAATTTGATATCAAAAGTGCGCCAGAAGTCTCACTACTTGTATATATTTAAATGCACAGTTAAGAATCACTAAAACTGTCTGAAATAAACTCCCTCCCTACCGGAGACGTCTGCTAACACTCGTAGAACTTCCAGTGTCACGTGCTGTGACATACGCGCCTGGCCTGTCTTTCTGGTGGATTTCACAAGTTGTGGGGTGGCACCAGGGGCATCGTATGCCACCTAGGGGACATTTGTTTTGTCAGTATGAGTGACCGAGGAGTATCCACGGGGCGCAGGAAGCACTAATGAGCGGGAAAGGGCAAATGGTTTAAATAGCTCTGAGCACTATGCGACTTAACTTCTAAGGTCATCAATCGCCTAGAACTTAGAGCTAATTAAACCTAACCAACCTAAGGACATCACACACATCCATGCCCGAGGCAGGATTCGAACCTGCGACCGTAGCGGTCGCCCGGTTCCTGACTGTAGCGCCTAGAACCGCACGGCCACTCCAGCCGGCAGGGAAAGGGCACATCAACTTGTGCCACCACCAGAGGCTGCCGTGGGAGTGGTGGACAAATGATGGGGCGTCGTTGGGCCCTTGTTGGCGTACCGCCCAGGCCGGTCTTTCACTGGTGTGACTGGGCAAGGGGTGCCGCAGTCATCTGCGAAGAGTACCGTAGGCGTGGCGGAGCGGGATAATTTGTTGAGAGTCAGTGAACGAGAGGGAGAAACTGAAGCGAAGAGCGACGTGGAGCGTGGCAGCACGATGAGCTCATTTGTAACAATAATGCGTGCCTTGGCCAGTTGTACCTCGACACGGTCTAGAGTTGTAGAGTGGTTAGTGTCTTGTGTCGGTCTCCAGAAGAAAACAGCAGCTCACAGCCTGTGGCAAGGAACGGTGGAGAGCTAACTTTCTACCAAATCGTCCAGAGCACAGAGTGTTGTGCTTTTTCGGCGACGTAATTTAGTGTGAGGTTAAAAGTCTGTGACAGTATAAATTATTCTGTTTCCATGTGAACAGACCGAGGTCAAGTAGTCTTCGACGGTTGTGATGGTAATGAAGCACAAAGATGCCATTAAGGAAAGTGTCAATTGCATCGCTGTATCGCACGGTGGGGCCGTGCCACATTAGCGCATTCTATTTTGTTGTCTATGTTCATAATGCTTATGGGGGGATTGTGATTTCATCATTGTACAATAGTCGTATGTTATTCTACATTGTGTTACATTTGCTTGTCTCTCTACTAGTTAGCTGCGTCTAATTGCCTTCTCCGCTATCATTAGTTTGGTAGACAGCGTAGGTCAGTGTAGTATACGGTAGACCTTTCTGTGTCGGTTATTCTGTGATTTTGTGTGTGATTCTGTTATTAGGGACCCATACATTCTTCAAACTTTTCATGCCCACATGTAAAGTCACTAGGCTAAACTTTGTTGCTCTTAAGAAACATTTGCATTTCATTAGAATAATTATTTTACGAGTAACATTACTGTGGACATTTTAAGTAAATATTTTGACAATAGATGTAGCTACCTGGAGGGTATTTTGTTTATCTCTGGTATTCTCAGTCTGAGTACAGTTTTATTAAGAAGAACATGAGCCGTAATTTACACACACTGTCATAGGGTCATATACGTTTTTTAATAAAATGATATTTAAATTACCCACGCTTTCACGATCCGTAGCCCAAACTAAACTCCACCCAGATATGGTGCTACAAACACATCCACATAAAATTTTGTACTCATTAGAAAATTTCAGTTAAATAGCAGTTTTCCAAACGTTACTGCTAGACAGATGCAAAACGTTTCATTTCAGTTTCAAGTATAGTATGACGCTGCTCTAGGGTATTACCATATATAAAGCAAGTATTTTTTAGAGTTAACGTATGAGAATTTAAATGTTTCAGAGAAACGCAAATAAGAATCAATATTTACAAGAACCCATAGGGAACAATAAGGAAGGAACATCAAAAGCGAATTATTCAGATTGATAAGGATGTATGGCAAGGATGCACTTTTTCCCCTGCGCTGTTTGACATGTATGAGAAGCAAAATTGTAAACAAAATAAATTTTCAGAAATTGGACTTTAATTCACTGTAAAATTACATCAGGGATAATACTGGCTGATGAAACTGCTGGTCTCTTTGAAAGTGAGGATGAATTTCGGAACCTATTGAAAGGCACCAATTTTAGTGAGCACATAGTAAATCAAATTTCTCCAAGTTCTGTGGGACTTAACATCTGAGATCATCTGTCCCCTAGACACCCTAGACTTAGAACTACTTAAGCCAAACTAACGTAAAGGCATCACACACATCCATGCCCAAGGTAGGATTCGAACCTGCGACCGTAGCAGCAGCGCGGTTACGGACTGAAGTGCCTATAATCGCTCGGCCACAGCGACCTGCGAGCACATAGTATGTATTACGAATAAACAAAATAAAATTTTCAGGGATAGTAGACTGAAAGTAGTTACAGGTGTAATACTGATATCGGGGACCAAATGTTACATGACGTGATGGAATAATACTAACCAACAATCAAAAGGACGCCTTGTGGAAGAAGCAAGAACGAGTTAACGAGCAGTGTTACGTAAGCAAAGAGACACGTCTGCTAGAATCAAATTCTGCATCGCTCACAGAAAAGCAGGCAGTGGTTTTGTTACCTGGAAATTCATCGTTCGGACCACGAGAAATATGAGTAGACGTCAGGCCATGGAAAAAGAGGCCGTATGGATCAGTGATGTAGGTAGAGCACTTGTTTGAAGTTTCATCCGCTATATGAACTATGTTCAACTTTGCAAGTATTTTTAATCTCTTGAACTCGTAATCATTCTTTGGTGTTAAGGTCTCCTTTTGGTCTAACGCGTCGATTAAAATGTGAATCCTATCACAAAATGTGTATGATGGATACATTAAAAATTTTTAGTTTCTTAATATGCAACAACTCCCTAAAAGATAGGATACCACTTGGGCTAAAACTACAGCGTAATTTTCTGATCGGAAGAAACATTCCTGTTTCCTCACTAGCTGTTGCATGCACAGCGGCAGAAGAAGTTAAGGATAAATAGCCACAATATTCCAAGACCATGGGACTAAGAACAGCTTCAACATACAATACAAGAGAATCTGGAACCTTAAAATACACATGTCGCAAATAGAACACTTGAAAATTTCAATGCCCGCATCTCGTGGTCGTGCGGTAGCGTTCTCGCTTCCCACGCCAGGGTTCCCGGGTTCGATTCCCGGCGGGGTCAGGGATTTTCTCTCCCTCGTGATGGCTGGGTGTTGTGTGCTGTCCTTAGGTTAGTTAAGTTTAAGTAGTTCTAAGTTCTAGGGGACTGATGACCACAGATGTTAAGTCTCATAGTGCTCAGAGCCATTTGAAAATTTCAATACATATGAGCAGAGAAGAGAAGTGATTGTGAATCCAAGC
Source organism: Schistocerca serialis cubense (assembly GCF_023864345.2). Lineage (NCBI taxonomy): Eukaryota > Metazoa > Arthropoda > Insecta > Orthoptera > Acrididae > Schistocerca > Schistocerca serialis. The sequence continues at coordinate 194,518,850 of NC_064638.1, read as the reverse complement.
ACAATGAGAAACCTGGTTCCTGCCTTTCTGTGTGGTCATCGATAAAGCTTTAAATGGTTGCTGAAACACTGTATCATTTTGTACAGCGCAGGGCATAATTATGGTTTGGCACGTGCATAACTTTGCACGTCCAAAGATTTTTTGATGATTTCAAGCCACCAGTGAATATAACTATCGTGTAAAGAACGAAACATTAACCGACTGTATAACCAAGTTTTATAATTATATCCAAATGCACAGCTTAAAATGCAAAGCATTTCTACGAAACACAGTTTCGTGTGCAAAAACGTGATATTTGCACATAAAACACCAACGAACAAAGATTTTGTCAAACGCTTCTTATAATTACGACAAGAACATACGTTTTATTATCATCCGTATCACGTGAACCGTCCCAACACGTGTGATCCGCATAAACCGGGAAATTACGTACATTTCACGTGGAACTGTAGACAGCTATTTCGTGGCAACGGATAACGCTTTTACAAAACAACAGAATGACCACTAACTATACTGAAGAGCCAATGAAACTGGTACACTTGCCTAATATCGTGTAGGGCTCCCAGGAGCACGCCGAGGTGCCGTGGCATGGACTCTACTAATGTCTGAAGTTGTGCTGGAGGGAATCGACACCATGAATCCTGCAGGGCCGTCTATGAATACGTAAGAGTACGAGGCGATGAAGGTCTCTTCTGAACAGCACGTTGCAAGGCATCCAAGATATGGTCAATAATTTTCATGTCAGGGGAGTTTGGTGGCCAGAGGAAGTGTTCAAACTGAGAACAGTGTTCCTGGAGCCACTCTCTAGCAATTTTGGACGTGTGGGGTGTCGCATTGTCCTGCTGGGTTTCCCAAAGTCCATCGGAAAACGCAATGGACAGGAATGGATGCAGGTGATCAGACAGGATGCTTACGTACGTGTCATTTTTCAGAGTCGTATCTAGAGGTATCAGGGACCACCATATCATCATATCATTCAAACTGCACACGCCACACACCATTATAGAGCCTCCAACAACTTGAACAGTCCTCTGCTGATATGCAGTGTCGATGGATTCATCAGGCTGTCTCCATGCCCGTACACGTCCATCCGCTCGGTACAAATTGAAACAAGACTCGTCCGACCAGGCCGCATGTTTCCAGTCATTAGCAGTCCAAATTCAGTCTGGATGGACCCTGGCGAGGCGTAAAATGGCTTTAGGCACTATGAGACTTAGCTTCTGAGGTCATCAGTCCCCTGGAACTTAGAACTACTTAAACCTAAATAACTTAAGGACATCACACACATCCATGCCCGAGGCAGGATTCGAACCTGCGACCGTAGCGGTCGCGCGGTTCCAGACTGTAGCGCCTAGAACCGCTCGGCCACGACGGCCGGCCGACGCGTAAAGCTTTGTGCCGTGCAGCATCAAGAGTACACGAGTGGGCCTTCTGTTCCGAAAGCCTATATCGGTGATGTTTTGTTGAATGTTTCGCACGCTGTCACTTACTGACGGCCCAGCAATGAAATCTGCAGCAACTTGAGGAAGCGTTGCTCTTCTGTCACGTCGAACGATTCTCTTCAGTTGTCGTTGGTTCTATTCCTGCAGGATCTTTTTCCCGCGGGTGCGATGTAGGATGTTTGATATTTTGCCGGTTTCACATGAAATGATCATAGGGGAAAATCCCCACTTCATCGCTACGTAAGGGATGCCATGTATCATCGCTCGTGCGCCGACTGTAACACCACGTTCAAACTTACTTAAATCTTGATAGGCTGCCACTGTAGCAGGAGTAACCGATCTAGAGCTCCGCGAGACACTTTAAACTATCGCCTCTCTACAACGGATAAACATTATTGGATAAAAAAACTTCGTTCTGCATTTATCCATTTATGTACCTTGTTGGAACGTTCAAATGGATTCCGACAAGTTTATATCATAGAAATGGTGCGTTTCAATATCCTTCCAGAAAAAAGTATTATCTGCAAATGCAATTGAAGCAGGATTTTTTTAAATGGCTAAAACTTATTTTAGGACAAAGTCTGATACACAGGCGGACCAAATTTGGACAATCAGTCTCCAGTCCGGAGTTATTTAAGGGCGACGCTTTTTGCACGTGGGAAAACGGCCTTGCTTCAGTGATAACTCCGTTTCCCGTCAGGTCAGGCAAGTTAAGGACTGTCGGGCTTGACTAACAATTGGATGGATGACCGTCCGGGTGTGCCGAGCGCTATTGGTTCAAATGGCTCTAAGCACTATGGGACTTAACATTTGAGGTCATCAGTCCTCTGGAACTACTTAAGCCTAACTAACATAAGGACATCACACACACCCATGCCCGGGGCAGGATTCGAAACTGCGACCGTAGTAGCCTCGTGGTTCCGGACTAAAGCGCCTAGAACCGTTCGACCACAGCAGCCGGCAGCGCTATTGCGAACCGTGGTGCACTCAACCCTTGTGAGGCAGGGACAAACTGACAACGGCCGGGAGGGCCGTGTACTGTCCACAGCCTATCGGCTGAGGATTACACGGGGCTTGTTCAGTGCTTTGGGGCTTTCCGAGACCTGTTCGGTCGGAGATATTCTTGCGCGTGAAACCCGAACGAGAATGACAGATCGGGACATTAACCCAGGCAATGCACATACGGATGGCACCGTTAGCTGAGTATTAATTTCCGCCCAATTAATTTCTTTTTTTTTATCAGAAGGAATCAATAGGTTCACACAAACTGCCTGGGTGTCAGCTTCCGTTCTTCGTTGGAGTGTTGCTAAATACACTGTTCGTAGCTACAGTAAGACAGATAGTCGAATGCCTGTAGAATTGGCAGTTGGTCTGTGATAAATAAAAATCTATTTTTTACACTTCCGTAGCTCAAATAGAAACCGAGGGCCAAGGCCGTAACTCTGCGTCGACCTCTTAAAACATATTTGTTACAGCGATTATGTTACGATAAAGTAACAGGAAGTGATAAAAGAATTACAGATCACTCTTCAGTAAGATGAATACGTCCACCACTTTTTAAGAATAACAGTGTTTCATGTACCTCTTTGGAAAAATGATACTAATGAAATGTACTTAAATCTTAAGTGTTTTATCAACATTTGCTACATTAAGAGAAATGTTTGCGTAGAATGAATGCTAGTGAAGTTTAATATTAGAAAAGAAAATATAATCGACACCGAAAGCAAGCAGGAAAGAGAGCTACATATAACTGAAATGACGTGACTATTTTTCCTTAAAATACATATTACTTTCAAATATTAAACATAATTATTTTTACTGTATTAAGCGGCTACAGCATCACGGGATTCTAAACGACGTAAAAAAGTAATGAAGCCTCGTTACAAACGTACTCCTGTATCTGTAGGCAACAATATTGACTATGTTTATAAGTAGCTCTTCAAGACCGCAATTTGTGGGACCTGGGCGTGGGTAATATTAGAGCTTTCTGGGACTCAACTAAATAAGCAGAAGATTGTAATAAGATTTCATGATTTCGTGCGTTATGATTCTTGCTTTTCGAAAGCCTTCAGATATGCCATTAATGATTATATCCCTTAAGTGAAACTGGAGAATATCTATGCCACAGGCTAACAACTGGAATTAGCATAAATAATTGTTAGCTTGATTCATTAGTATGTATGTTTACCACCCCTTTCCACACGTCATTTACCAATTCACACAATCTAGAACTACAGATATTGAACTTGTAACGAAACGAGAAGGAAACGAGGACGAAGAAACTTTGGTGGAAGAAAAAGCAAAGGGCTCGCTGTGTGACAAATTACACAGAGGGCCAGAAACACCACCAACAAGGAATCTACGTAGGAGACAACAACCAAAAAATATCCTTACAGCTGAAGTCACATAATGCGATAATTACAACAGCGCACTAAGGAAATCCCTAGGCACTGCATGAGCATTGATAAATTCTATCACTGACTATATATCATAAGGGAATATTAAATAGCAAAACTATTGAGTGTCGAATTTTGATAATATGAGAGGAATTAATAGAATACATAAAACCTAAATTTAAAAAACGCCAGGTATGAGAGGAAATGCAGAAAATCGCCGAAAGAGACTTACTGCTCACTTACCAAATATGAATGGACCCCTTATGCTCAGTCAGATCAGTATCTAGATCACGAACTATAAGACCATCCCATGAAGCAAGAATAACACACACAGTATATTACATTTACACTAACAACTAAAGCTTAGAAGTTACCAACGAAATAACTCAAACAGATCTATCATAGCTATGATTTGCTGTCTTACCACGTATCACAAACCATCTGAATATATAGTAAACGTAACCCAAACGATGTGAGACAGCAAGAAACTACACCAGAGACCCTTACATAAATATTAATTAATAAATATATATTGCTGAACATAAAAACTGTAAAGTTACCTCAAATTCTATAACGGATTTTTCATACAACAGAAAACACTCAACACAGCAACAGCAGTACGTGGACTGTCGTTAGAATCTTCCTTAGGCACACTTGAACCCGATTTTACGAGAAAATGATATGATTTGAACAAAATGAACCAATGTTCGGGTACCGTTATGCCATCAAATCCAGTTTCCTTTGTAGATGAGTGAACATACCCGACTACAATATTTACACACAAATGTTAACACGCCTAACCCGAACATCTACTCCACAACTGGAATAATGATTTCTACACTTCACAAAATTCAGTAACACCAATTCACAATAGATAGAAAGTGAAACGTTTCATGAACGTCAGAATATATTTTGTAAAACACCTTACAAATCACAGTAATGTTACTTCCTTAATTTCTGTGACAATGGCAACAGCGTTGATGCCAGGGCTCCGTACGGCAACATTATGGGCCAAACTAACCTCAGAACAGTACACACATGACCTTTCGTTGAAGAACAATTTCGATTCACAACTCATTCCCGTCATAGCTCGTGCTCTTCCGAACTAACTTCGAAATAAAGTGGAAGCTGAATCTCAGTCTTCCTTCCTCATATAACTTGAATGTAATGCTTAATAGAGAATACAGTAAAATCGATTCCATTGCTTAGAAAGCAATAGACGGTAATTTCTGGCTAGCCACATTTATATGGATTAATGAGAATTTCTGTCAAAAGGAGAAACAACGAGACATTCTGTGGAACGAGGAGTGATCCAGTACCAACGTAATTAGTAGGAAGGAAAATGATCTCCAAGCAGTGGCTAGGAGAAATACCTTCCACGTTTACCACTTGGAAACGTGTCTAGCTGCCAGGGAAAAGCAGAAATGTCCGTTTCGGAAGACTGTGATTAAAATGTAAGAGGGGTCCTTATTATGATGATTATTATGTTAATATAGCGTTTGCATCAAACTCCATGCCAACAGTCACAAAAAACACAACAAACAAACAAGTCCACTGAAGTGCACGTCTGCGCGAAACACAAATACTACGAAAGAATTCATAATTTAACTGTGTGCCAGGTAATTATGTACACTGATGGGCCAAAACACAATGACCACCCGATTACTGGCCTTCCTCTCCGTCTTTGGTACAAAATACATCACTGATTCTGCATATCAGGACAGATTGTTGGTAGGTTTGTTGAAGTATGTGACATTAGATGTCCACGCACAGGTCGTGTAACTCACGTAAATAATGGGCCGCTGATTTGCGCAGGCGGTGATTACGCTCGACAGCGACTCGGATGGATTCCATAGGATTTACGTCAGGAGAATTTTGTCTCCGACCCATCAACGTGAGTACAGTATACCGCTGCTCAAACCACTGTAGCACCGTTCTGGCTCCGAAACACGGACAGTTATAATGTTGAAAGATGACACCGTCGTCGGCAAAGACATCAGGCATGAAGGGTTGCGGGTCTCTGACAGCTGTCAGCACATCTTTGATTACTACCACCGATCCCATGCAAGCGCAGGAAAACGTCTCCCATAGCACAATACTGCTTGCGTCAGCGTGCGTACGTGACGCGATGCACATTTCAGCCGGCGTTCACCTCGATGACGGTGTTCATGGAGACAAACGGAGACATAGTGTAGCGAAAATGTAAATTCACACGAAGAATCGCCACGTTTCCTTTGATCGGCTGTCGAATCACGACGGTCCCGTGGCCACTCCAGTCGTACTTGGCAATGACGTCGAATGAACACGTAGGGGTGGTCTGCTGTGGAGCTCCATGTTCAACAATGTACAACGAACGGTGCGCTCCGAAATGCTTGTGCGTGCAACAGCATTGTGCTCTTTCGACACGGATGCCACATGTCATCATCTATCCTACTATAAAGAGCCGACAAGCCTCCGAATCCCACGTTTTGTGAAGAGCCGTGGACGTCCAAAAATTTTGCGCCCACTGGTAGTTTTACAGTCCTTGTACGTCTTTTCGTATTTGCTCACAACAATAACACGTGAACATTAGAACAACTTCGCTGCTTTCGAGATACTCGTTCGTAGTCTCTGCTTAACAGTAATCTGCACTTTGTCAAAGTCATTGGATTTCCCTATTTTCATTCTGTATCCTCGCTAGGGTGGTCCCCCTTTCGTGTCTGCTACGCTTAGAAGCGTTCGTTACCTCATCAGTGCCAGCAATGCCACAAGGGGGCATCCAACGTCGCTGTAGGCTTGGTCAATGTTTTTACTTACAAGTGTACGTACAAATATGTAACGTAAGTGAAGAACGGTACTAAATCGTCGATATGTGATGAAGTCAAGTAAGAAGATATCTGCGTCTTTGTGATATCTGACGGAGACACAGGAGACATGAAACGACTACCAGCAGCGATTGTGTCACATGAAAACTTTAGAAACGGTACATACTCCAAGAAATAGTTTCACTTTGCTAAGATGCAGTTACAGTGGGAAACAACAGACGAGGAAGAGAAGATAAGGCCCAAAAATAGAAATGATATTCTCTTGATATTGTTGGTTGTCTACTAAAAGAAACTAAATTCTTTGTCTCAAGTAATACAGCTTTAATAACATTTACCGCTTATATTTCTATAATTTTTTGAATATATGCACAATATCGATTAAGGAAGGCTACAAATACACACCATTGCAAATTAAGTAATCCAACTTACGGGAAGAGAATGGATCTTAGGGGCTAACGTATCATGTGTATTCTTTACACATAATTTCAAACCACAATGAAAGGAAATCTGTTTGTATGTTAGGCGTATTACATATTCGTTTTTCGTAATAAAATTTCAGCATCAGTCACAATGCTTTAATAATATTACTTTACCACTACTAACTCTATTCGCAACAACGATTGCAGAAAGCAAATGTACGTGCAAAATTATGCCATAGTTCAGGAAATATGATGTCACAAACAAAGAGATGCGTAAAAAATTGCTTTTACTTAAAACGAAACGTGAATTACACAGACAACACTAAACCAGTGTTTCATAATGTAAGCACTTTACGACTTTCAACAAACATTACAACCGTTTTCTGGCCTCATTTATGGTTTTCTGTTAGTCTACGGTCGAATAACCTGTAACTAATAAAACAATCATGTTTATCATGTGTCCAACAATTAAGATTTTACTTGCCGAACTCCAATTATTAACACGCTAACACAACTGTAAAGTAATCACGCGTTTGAAGCTGCTTTTTATAAGACAATGAGATTCTTGAGATTCTTAAAAGTTCGGGGGTGGATGAACTGGGGAAACAATTGATTCTGAGAGTGCCGCACCCAATACAAATTGCCGTTTACTACCGAAAAAGAAGAACTGAGAACTGCAGGGTGAACGCGAAAATAAATCCGTTTCTCTCCCACACAGCTATAACGAATTATCACAGCGCGAGAATTGCTTGGAAGAATCTTCTCTCCGTACTATACAATCGGGTTATTGAGATTCTATTCCCGTGGGCAATTCCGTTTGTATGCAAAGCGCAAGGAGTCCATGCAGCGAGTAAGGCAAGGGTCGGGACTTTTACCAAATAGCAGCTACGTTCCCGAACCGGTAACATTCTCCAAATCTATTACGAAGATAGGTACCTCGTAAAGAAAGTAAACGATTATTTTGCAAAAGTCAAAAGAGAGAAGAAACTTTCCTGAATTTACTTGTCGTTTTGTAAACTCTGATCAGAACAAATCTCTCTATATGTGTCGATTGTCTGTTATGAGTTACACACAAGAGTTTTGTTGGGACGAAGAGATATATCACAAATTATTGTCGACAGACAGACAACTATTACATAAATTACATTACATCTTATGCAACATGAAGGATAAAGGCTTAAATTTAGCAATATCCAAAATCACAAGTATAACTTGTTTAAGCTATTACATAGTGCGATGGTACGATCCTTCTCGCCAGTGAGATCAGTAGTACGGATTAATGTAGCATTACGGTCTCTCGTAGTATACGATCGATATATTAACGTAGATCGTAAGCCACTTCCATCAGAAGAAATTCATCAGTGTAAAGAGATACTTGCTGCTTGGCGGTTTAATTGTGTACAGTCAGTAATATGTGGGCACCATAAAGATAAATAAGTCTTGCAATATCCTTTATAAAAAATAATTTGTATATTAGTTTGCCAATGAATGTGTATTGCGTACCGATTGTGTCACACAGATTAACTGTGTGATGTGTTGTTGAGCAAATCGCTTAATCTGCAAAACCCATATCAATCTTTGTAATGAAATCAATACCTCTCAAATCTACCCAGTCTCTTGACCACCGAGTTCTACGGCCCTGTGCAATAAACTGATAAAATTCTTTAGCTATACAGTCATAACGGATGTAATCTTGGTATTCTGTTGTGTAAAAAGAAGGCGTAGAAAATATTCAGTTTTCGCACGGCGAAGTGCAATGTCGGCCGTAAAATAGCTTCATACAAATAATATCAGTACATTGCTGATAAATGGAAAAACTTCGAAAGGTTCAGTGAAAATATTGGATATTGGCTCATCGCTGTGCAGTGCTGCCCACATTGAAACTGTTACAAACATTCATACTTTTCTGATTCGGGCTCATTAGTATTTTTCTGATTCTCACTGAAAACAGATTTCCTTTAGAAAAATATTCATTGGATTTAAATAAACACGACATGAAAGAGAATGCGGTACCGGTAAGGGAACATGCTAAGATCGAATGCTTCAGTTTTAAAATTCTGTACAAAATAAAGTTTCTCCTTCATAAAATGTGATGTGAAACATTTTACATTAACATCAGAATCAGTGAACTTCTCAACTCTTCTACAATTCTCACTTACTGTCGTAATTAAAAATACTTGGATTGTTACACGACAAAAAGTCCGACATCGTTTCGCAAAATAGATTCCAAAATTTACCTTCTCGTATCAGGATTACAAAACACACAAAATATTACAAATCACGTATACCTAATCAACCGATATATTAAGTCTGATGTAAAACTGTTGGTTCCTACGTTCAAGGGTCAGCACTATAAAACTCAGTGAAAGCCACATTGCGTTCCTGCATACTTAAAAATAAATATACATAATTTCATTATCTTACAAATGTATTGCAGTTGCTTTACATTTGAGTTACAGTACAAATTCATTACATGTTTATAATTGCCATTGGCAATGCTCAGTATCGTTAACGATCGGTGTCATTTCAATTCTTGATAATCTTACAGCCTTACAAATTAATGATACACATATTATACTTTTGTAGAAATCACTACGACCTATCATTTACGAGTTCTGTGTCAGCACAAACAATACCATTCATCACTTCATTTTATAAAAACTGTATTATGTTGCGTCCATAGACCAACAGCTAAATTCTCACAGCTAGCCACTTGCTTTAAGTATTACATCCTACCTATGACACAGTGCAAAAGCAAATACCACTGCGCTCCGCGCGCCACTACTTACAACCGATTCTGCAGTCACGCAATCTCTTTGGTCCAGTGGTGTCTAAAATGCAATCACTTCCACACATGACAATAGTTTCAGGTAATTTTTCATGAATTATATTACAAAATCGGACTCCACGTACAAGTGGACCCCCACACAGTCTTCAGTTTCAATTCACTTTGCGTAGTAACATTGTCCATACCTGTTGCCATCATTATCAGAGATCACTTTTGACTTCCGTAGCTTAATGTCACTCATTAGCGATAAACTTCAATACTGTTTCGTATCTTCACTTAATCTCGAAATATCTGTAGATGTACCCGAATAAATAACTCTCTCTCTTTTAATTTCTAAGACGTAACATGACTTTGAATCCTGAGGTCTATATGCAGTGTTTTAATCTCAGCCTGCGAGGAAATTCATGTAACAAGAATTAACCAGAGATCCCACTGTTGATCTGTGTTGCATCTCTGAGTCACAATATTGTACCTCACACAGTATATTAAAATCTGATACGAGATTTAATTATTCATCTCAAGATATTTATATCAGTACAAAATTAAAGGTTAGTTCATCAAGGTATTTACAGATTAGTCACGTCTTACTTGTCCAATTTCATTCACACAAGATCAGTTTTCCTGGCGGTACTTTTCTAAAACCAGAGAGGGACTGCGTTGCCAACTTGAGCTAAATTAGACTTGAGAGATCTTCAGTTAGCAACTGCTTGAAATTCCACTTGACTTTTTATCCAAATCTCCAAGCTTGAAGTTAATTCTACTGTTTCAAATAATTCACAAAGGTATTCTGTCCAAACACTTCCAAAAAAAAAAAAAAAAAAAAAAACGCAAATCACAGTCTTCAGACAGTCTTTAAAGCACTTCACAGCATTTTATTTGCGTCTTCTTCAACAAATAAGTGTTACAGAACGTCAATATCATATCGCGCATGAGTACAGCATACATGTAATTCGACTGCACACATCCAGTTCGTGATGCAGATTCATCGAAACTCATTCGATACAAAGCAAATTTACAATTCATTATTTAATTTTTTGTGCCAAAAATCGGCGTAGCAAGAATCTGCGCTCACGGCAGTCTCTTTTGTCCCTGTGACTGTCGACCATCAGGTGAACGTCTCCAGTGGTTGCAGTCTCCAGTGCTGTCAGAAACATTGTGGACCACTGGCAAAGAATACTTTAAATGACAACAAGACGTATTAGCTAATGTATTCACAGCCATTACGAAACATATATTGTTGTCTGTGTCAGCGAAGGTGGCCACCTCACGAAACCTGTTTGTCCCATTACAGTAGGACAGATCAGTGGGATATTAGATGCTTGACAGACTGAACATAACTGTGCTACCCACATAACCAGTTTCCAACATCAGCCGCATCAAACTACATAATAGCCACTGGACAAATATAAGAAAAATGATCTCAAGGTAATGTATCATTTCCACAAATCACATACGATGGATTTAAGGAAAGAGCTTGAAATTTGTATAGAAATCAAAAATTTTAGATAATAAGTCATAATGCTAAGTTCTTTATGGTGAATAGACAAATTCTTTCAAATTTTTCCCTTACATTTAATAGCTACACTAAATCCATAAATGTTTTCAGTATTTGGTACATTCGTACCAGTATTTGAAACAACATAGTATAAGAACAGAATGTGAAACATCGACTAATTGATAATTTAAACAGTCACAATAGATACTGATTGCTGTTTCAAGTGTCACATTAATCGTAAAACAGATGTATTCAACCAAAAAAGATCACCTTTGACTGTATACACACTTTTTGGCAAGCAGCAGTGTCACAATATCTTTGCACTTTTACGTGACAGATGTAGTGTATGTGGTAATTTGGTGAGTGAGAATTTCTGAATAATGATGACCTGTGAATAAATAACCAGAAAATACAAATTTCTAACAACAACACAACAAAGTTTCAAGATATATTTTTTGAGTTTTGCAATTCCAGTAAGACAATAAAGAGATGACGGCAGAACTAGAGAAACATAACGACACACAAACATCACGTTTCCAAGTGGTAAACGTGGAAGGTATTTCTCCTAGCCACTGCTTGGAGATCATTTTCCTTCCTACTATATACGTTGGCACTGGATCTCTTCTCGTTCCACAGAATTTCTCGTTGTTTCTCCTTTTGACAGAAATTCTCATTAATCCATATAGATGTGACTAGCCAGAAATTACCGTCTATTGCTTTCCAAGCAATGGAATCGATTTTACTATATACTCAATTAAGCATTACATTCAAGGTATATGAGGAAGGAAGACTGAGATACAGCTTCCACTTTATTTCGAAGTCAGTTCGGAAGAGCACCAGCTATGACGGGAATGAGTTGTGAATCGAAATTGTTCTTCAACGAAAGGTCATGTGTGTACTGTTCTGTGGTTAGTTTGGCCTATAATGTTGCCGTACGGAGCCCTGGCATCAACGATGTTGCCATTGTTACAGAAATTAAGGAAGTAACATTACTGTGATTTGTAAGGTATTTTACAAAATATATTCTGACGTTCATGAAACGTTTCACTTTCTATCTATTGTGAATTGGTGTTACTGAATTTTGTGAAGTGTAGAAATCATTATTCCAGTTGTGGAGTAGATGTTCGGGTTAGGTGTGTTAACATTTGTGTGTAAATATTGTAGTCGGGTATGTTCACTCATCTACAAAGGAAACTGGATTTGATGGCATAACGGTACCCGAACATTGGTTCATTTTGTTCAAATCGTATCATTTTCTCGTAAAATCGGGTTCAAGTGTGCCTAAGGAAGATTCTAACGACAGTCCATGTACTGCTGTTGCTGTGTTGAGTGTTTTCTGTTGTATGAAAAATCCGTTATAGAATTTGAGGTAACTTTACAGTTATTATGTTCAGCAAGGGTGATATTAATATTTATGTAAGGGTCTCTGGTGTAGTTTCTTGCTGTCTCACACCGTTTGGGTTACGTTTACTATATATTCAGATGGTTTGTGATATGTGGTAAGACAGAAATCATAGCTATGATAGATCTGTTTGAGTTATTTCGTTGGTAACTTCTAAGCTTTAGTTGTTAGTGTAAATGTAATATACTGTGTGTGTTATTCTTGCTTCATGGGATGGTCTTATAGTTCGTGATCTAGATACTGATCTGACTGAGCATAAGGGGTCCATTCATATTTGGTAAGTGAGCAGTAAGTCTCTTTCGGCGATTTTCTGCATTTCCTCTCATACCTGGCGTTTTTTAAATTTAGGTTTTATGTCTTCTACTAATTCCTCTCATATTATCAAAATTCGACACTCTATAGTTTTGCTATTTAATATACCCTTATGATATATAGTCAGTGATAGACTTAATCAATGCTCATGCAGTGCCTAGGGATTTCCTTAGTGCGCTGTTGTAATTATCGCATTATGTGACTTCAGCTGTAAGGATATTTTTTGGTTGTTGTCTCCTACGTAGATTCCTTGTTGGTGGTGTTTCTGGCCATCTGTGTAATTTGTCACACTGCGAGCCCTTTGCTTTTTCTTCCACCAAAGTTTCTTCGTCCTCCTTTCCTTCTCGTCTCGTTACAAGTTCACTATCTGTAGTTCTAGATTCTGTGAACTGGTAAATGACGTGTACGTTTACGAAGTGTTTGAGTCCGTTTCACATTATGTATTCCTCCTGTTCTGAGTGATTTACATATTTCTGATTAGTGCAATATATAAATACACATCTGTTATAGATGCACTTGAAAACGGCGGTGCCTGAAACTAGTGATTCGAGCAAAGTACGATATTAAAATGAAGCACATTGGGATGATGCCATTTTTTCCAGACTTGTCGAGGTTGTGGTAGACAACAATGATATTTTCTTCGACAGAGGAGACCATTTTGTTATGTGTGATTATTCTATACTAGTCCTGTTACAATCACTTTCTTTTAGTTTGTTTCCTGTGTGACATTTCAGACATCGAGATCAGCTCACAGCACTCAACCAACATACCAAAATATAAACTCGCAAAATAAAACAATTACCAGTAATAATCGTTAGAAATAAATGGTAGCTACCACATTCAGAAGGCAGTTACTGTACTACGTTAACTATTTGATGAATTTGGATAAGACTACTGCAGAAGGTATGGATCTTTCGCAGAGAACAATACGTCTTCCATTATTCTGATTTGTCTGCGGATTAATCAGAGATTTATGTCAAAGGTATGAGTGAATGGGAACTGCACTCAGTAAGCTGCTGCGGTCCGAATGGTGTTTCCAAAGTTATTACGTCGTAGTCTTTGTAATGTGATCATTTTGCGTTTAAATTAGTTAGTTTTATGTTCTCCTGGCTTTACTCCGTAAATATTAGTTTGAAAGAAAAGTTGTTGCATAAGTTTTCTATTCCTTTTAGACGTATAATTAGGGCATTTGATCATTCTATTCATTGGGAAGTCAGGCGGTGACGCCACAGAATGTCACCAGTAACCAAACACATGCACGTTTCAGCACAATAAGTGAATTATTCTGCAGCAGGGCTTACAAACATACACGTAGAAACACTCATACTCTCGGTTTCGTCCCGCTTCCTTCCTCTTTTTCAAGAAACACACACGCAGACAAACATCTAAAGCACATTCGGTCATGTTTCTGGATCAGAGAACGCAAACAAAATTGCGTAACAATTGATTACCGGTCGAACAGCAGCAATACAAAGAGCTGAGGAGTGTGGCTGGATATCCTGTTACCGAATTTGTAACATCTATAACGCTGAATGTGTGTGAACATGTACACCCTCAAAGCTCTCAGAAGCTACACATGCTGCACTGTTTTTACGCATTAAGCTAAAAATACGTCGCTAGCTAGCATCCGCACTGAAGCAGGAAACTGTCACCAACCTATCTTGAACGGTGCAGGTTGGTAATACCAGGGAAACAGTCGGGCATAAGTGTAGAAAACATTCGTACCTAATTTCTAAATTGCAAATTGCATGCTGCATCGTCTGCTGTCCTGTGTAGTAGAATGATAAACGGCCACACGTAAGACATAATGCAAACTATGAATAGCTGTTGTAAAGATAAGTATGACACAAACAGTTGCGTTAAAAGCTTGTGACTACTATTTCCCACTTCGCGCACCCACTTTAGCAAGAAACAATTATGCGTTCACTGTAGATTCCACAACAGTCAGCAAATACGTTAGGAAAAAAACAAAACACAGTTTTTTTTTTCAAACGAGGAGTATCATTTTAGTGAATTATAGGACGCTAGTCCATTCTCGAGGTTGTTACAGATATTTCAGCAGAGCTCACGTAAGTTTGGGAAAGCTTTCTTTTATTTAATCTTCACATTCAGGTAGCTGCTCGTGCGACAATACATACTCACGAACGTTAATTTTATTTTTCTCATGATTCGGATTTCTCTACGAGTAGTGAGATATTGCTGTAGGTAAATGACCACCTAGGAACGGTACGCATTTGAGTGTGCTGCTACCGATGTAATCTGAAAAATACATTTACTAATTGTTACGTTTTACGACGTGCCGATCACGGAAACCATCACTTTAGGTTACAACTTATAAAGTGCTCACCATTTCGCTCTCACTTTTGTCGAGATGGGCTACGGTAGTTAACTGAATATTTTTCGATATACTGTACAACAGAAATATCCGTTAGATGAAACGTTACTCGTTCCACAGCTCTTCTGTATTAACTGCGGTAGACAATTCAGTTACAGCGTATTTGGTAACAAGATCAGATCCAGCTTTCATTTCAGGTAGAGACTGTCGTTTCATCGCGGAATTTTGTGACATGGTTCCTCATGTCAGTTATCGCACGAATGCCGGTATAGCAGATACTGACGTAAGTGATAGTGGAAAACCGGATGAGGTGTGGTTTTCAACAGAGTTTATGCTCCCTCTAACAGCAGTTCATCGCAGGTCGCTGGAGCAATGGAAGGTGCCTGTCGGATAAAGATAGCACACTTCATTCTCCTTTTGATGGTCGATTGTCCGACAGATGGTCATGTAGGATTACAGAACATGCTTTTTGCTCACAGATCATAATGTTTTGTAATTATCGCAACTATCATTTATGAAAATCAAAATTGGCAGATTTTTTTCGTTTGTGCTTGGCTTAAGGTGACGGTAGTAAAAAGAGGCAATACTTTCCCAATTTCTACGAAATTTAGTTGTTCGTGAAGTGTCCACAGCGCTTGTAATTTTTTATGATGTTATTTTTACGATTTTAAGTCGGGAACATGGGGAAGACTTCAGGGCATTGCTCGTAGTCGTACAGGTTTTAACGCGCTGTTGCAGTTTCGACTCCATACCATTTTCTAGCAGAAACTCTGGAGTTCTGAAGTCATGTATAATCTCCTGTTTTAATGAAGCTCTATTTCTGAGCTAATAAATACATAAATCAGTACAAAATATTTTCGTTTCCTAATTTTTATTTTTAATAACCTTTTACGGATCGTGCCACGTTTGATAGACGGGGTCAGAATTATTACACAATATATGTAGACAGAAAAAGACAAATTATATTCTAACTTCACATATTTAATGGTTTCTTTCTGTGAAACTTCAAAAAAATTTAAGTGCACTTGGGATGCACAAAAATACCTGGCACCCCATACAATGAATCAAAGTGACACCTCTACGTCGTATGAACCTACATTTTGATCTGCACTTCTGGCTATAGTTTCTCATCTCTTGCATGAGGAAAGCATTTGATGAGCTGTACTGAAACTGCTGGCATCGCCTGTGGTAGTGTCGGACGTTTGGCATCTTGCTGTCCATCATCCTCTCCTGACCTGCTCTCTGCAGGCGTCTTTTAATCAACCATATTTTGAGTAATATCAAGTGTAAATGCCTAATACTGCATTATATTCTTTATTGCTCATTTATTTCGGATAGCATCCTGTCTGTATTCTAGACACGCAGTGGCTATTATGAAGTCCACAAAATGACGTTATTCCTACTGTCCGTTTTTTTTTTGGTGTCCCTCTCCATGTCTACTTATCTACAACCCTGTCTAACAGATCTACTCTGCCCGTTAAAGAATTGTACTTGGTAATAGCAGTTGGGCTAAGGATGTTAACATGATTTGCACCCTTCTCCGACCAAAGCTAAATCTGTAGCTAGGTTCAATACCATATGCAGTTGAAGCAACAAAAATTGGTTTGTTGTCAAACCATTTTATTGCTGATGTTTTACCATTATTTCTTACCACCCAATCCGAAGAATTCCTGGATTCCTTTCTGATTTACGTGTCTCTTTTTAAATAAACATCATTGCCCGGATGATTTGATATCTTTGCCCCTATGAGCAAAATATGTGTTCAATTGAAAAGGGACTCTAACAGAGGGACAGATGTGACGATCTGACTATAGCAATGCACCTGCTGCCAAGGAATCTGATAAGTACAGAACTTATTCGCCCTCCTACATGCAGATTTTCTGGAATAGGAAGTTTTACAAAATTGCTAACAATTTTTATCTTTGACAAGGTGGCAATCGATAGTCAACCTTATCTTTGCTATGGATTATCACTGCTCATCATGTGTCACCTGAACCACGCCCCCCTTTCTCACAATATATAAGTCGCTCTCAGACACCCGACCAGTCAGTCGGCAAGACTCAACGGAGCTGTGCCTCTGAGGAAGTCCAGCGCAGTCCTGGACGAAACGTAAAGAGCAGAAAAGTTCTTGGACCACGACCTCACATCCCGGAAAGTATATCAACAGCCACAGAAGTAGTAAGCCAATAAATGCAGCAATTACAAAGTTTTTCGCCACGACTGGATGCTGCTTACCTCTTAAATGCCAACGGCTAGTGAAATGACAATTGAACGGTGTATATAGACACATTGGGTTGGTCGGGGATGACGTAGGCAATTAACAAGGAGACGTACTGTAGTGTCACGGAATAGTAAAGCGTTGGAAACGTGGAATATTGTCAAAGTTTCAATGCCTATGCCGAGAGCCAGAGACTGTAGGTTAGCCAAGAGGTAAGAGGGTTGCACATGTATCGAAATGTGTTCTCATGCAGACACTGTCATTGTTATTGTAATTCCGGCTTTTATTCCATTTTCAAGCACAAGATTTAATGTTATGTTATCATATATAAGTTGATTAAACCTATCTTTCTTACATGGCTGTGCCACTCCTTTTGATAATATAATCTATTGTAATGATGGTATGAATAGATTCATTGTTCACAGTTCGGTTGATGTCGGTCAAAGTGAGAATTCTGTTGATGTCAATGATAAAAACAGTACACTATGTTACCAGAAAACACAGCACAGCCTTAGAAGAACGATATTTCTGACGTATTTCTGTGTCGATATAATATCAAATCTCTTCGCCCTGTGTCATTTGGTATCATATATTTTTATTTATTTCCTTATTTATTATACTTTGCGTTTTCTTTGCTGGCTTCCTTTGCCGCAGGTATTGTATGCTATATGTTACGCGCTTGCTGTCTATCACTTGTTCCAAACGCTCAACGATCCCAGCAGTTGGCACCCGGCTTCAGAATTAATGGATTTTTTGCTACAACAACTCGTGGAAAAACAAAGTTAAAATAAACAGATTTACCTACTGTTAATACTTCGGATTTTTTCGTACATTGTGTTTAAAATGTCTTCGAAATAATGTGACGCCAACTCCAGTGTTGGAAAGTATTACTGACAGTTTTCTGCATGGTATTACCCACGACAACACAGAACCGTATTATAACAGTAATGTTTTTTAGCGATATCAATTTGTAGACACACACTAAAATACTTACACCTAAATATCACGCATCTGACAGGAAAATTTGTAAATAATGTGTTTTCTTACGTTGACAAACTGCGTACAATTTAATTTGGTAAGTATTAAGTGAATAGATCTTTTTCAATCTGGAGTAATATTCATGCTTAACTCTAATTGCCTACAGGCTTATCTCGCCGGCCGAAGTGGCCGCGCGGTTCTGGCGCTGCCGTCTGGGACCGCGAGACCGCTACGGTCGCAGGTTCGAATCCTGCCTCGTGCATGGATGTGTGTGATGTCCTTAGGTTAGTTAGGTTTAACTAGTTCTAAGTTCTAGGAGACTAATGACCTCAGCAGTTGAGTCCCATAGTGCTCAGAGCCATTTGAGCCATTTGAACAGGCTTATCTCAAAATGAAATTCTAGAGCTATAGGGAGTGACAGATCCAAATATCTCGGATGTATAATGGTCTGAAGATGAAGGTGATGTTGATTTAACTGTCGAGCCTGCAAATGCTCCAGTGAATGAAATATCATTGGAATCCGAAGACGATTCTGTGCCATTGAGTGAATTACAATGAAGTATAGGGTGCAGAGACAAATCTGAGTATGAGGATT
The DNA here is from genome assembly GCF_023864345.2 of Schistocerca serialis cubense. NCBI lineage: Eukaryota > Metazoa > Arthropoda > Insecta > Orthoptera > Acrididae > Schistocerca > Schistocerca serialis. The sequence goes on along the minus strand of NC_064638.1, from coordinate 194,499,666 downwards.
AAGATTACAGTTAACTCGCAAGTTCATATTGTACATATAAAAATATGTGCAATATGAGTCAATATTAATTTCAGATGTTGTTATCTTATTGCTAGGTTCCAAGTAATTCTGCCTGATCCTCTAGCTGGAAAAATTTCTAAACTGAAGAGACCATTTCAGTGCATTCGCCAGTGTGTTCCACCTTCTTTATGGTTTGATTAGATGACACACAAGACGAAACTGCGTCTGGTAGCTGTTACTGGAAAGACAGTAAACTACAGCGGAGAGGAAATGGGTAAATCTTGGGGAGTTGCTGCATTGTAGGATTTCTCAAGAATGAGGATGTGTTGGAAATGGCAAACCTGCCATCCACTAATATCAAATAACATTACCAGAGACTGCCCTTACCTGCTAAAAGACAATCTAAAATTGGTGGACGATAATGCAATTTCAGATGAAGTGAAACAGAGAAATAATTATTCGAAAGTATTGAAGTGTCGCGGAATAGTAAAGAGTTGCAAACGTGGAATATTTTCAACGTTTCGTTGCCCATGCCGAGAGCCAGAGGCAGTAGGTTAGCCAAGAGGTAAGTGGATTGCACATGTATCGAAATGTGTCATTACGCATGGGCAGTGGCCTGGTTATACACAACAGGCTAGAGAGAACTGCTTAGCATGCGGGTTTGTGTTAGATGAAGACTTTCGTAGAGTGTAAGACAGAGGTATAACGTCAGCTGTACTGCATTTCATAACTTCGCGTAAGTCTGCCATAACAACACGTAACTCTGTCAGAAGAACACCTAAGGGGTTAGTACGACAGATAAATCAGCGGTATAAGTGGAACGAATGCGTTCATTACAAACGAGCATGATGTCAGGACGTCGGTCGTGCTTCCTTTAAAGACGCCAGCTTTGATAGCAACAAGACACTCGCAGTTAGACTTGCAGTTAGATGTGTACTGGGTCGCTGTGTAGTGCTCAGCTCGGTGATCGACATGTTAATCTTTATTAAGGAGATGTAGCAGTAAGAACGGCCCATCCAGCAGCAGACGTGAGGGGACAGTACCAGCTCTGGTCCTCTCTGCTGCCGCTGTCCAACATCAAGCCAGGGTTAGCAGACACCTGTAGCAGACTCGCTCACCGCCAATGCTGACCACATCAGTGAGCCGTCGTCGAGATCGTGCGGGGCCTAGGTCCTGTGCATCCGCCGTCACTACCGGGTGAGCCGACGACGCTGGGGGACTGCAGCCCGTTCCGCCCGTCCACCACGGACGAGCCACCTGCAGGAGCAGGGAAGAAGAATGGTCGGATAGAGGACATTCCGCACTACGAGAATGTCTCTCGTGCCGACAGCGACGTATTGAATGTAGAACTCTTCCTGTTACGTATGTATAAGATTTTAATTTCAGGTTTATGATTTTCGTCCATTTATTATTTACATCTTTGTTATACTACACCTAGACTTCGAGCACCACGATAGCATCGAGATTTTGGTCAACTGTGTTGATAGCTTATTGTGTATAGTGAGGATATTGGTCCCATTTGTAACTTCATGCATTACGACATGTACTTTCTTCCTTTTTTGGTATTTTTACCACGTAAATCTCGAATGAATTTTGTTAAAGGTACCTGAGGTCAACATATTTTCTATGTTTCTGTTACGACTGGAAGATGATAGCTAAGAGTGAGATAGTTGAATGTTCCCTTTTGGTATCCACATTGTTGATTAAACTTCATCCAGATATCGAATAATAATTTGTGTAGCACCTGGTTTTCATCCTTCGATGCTGATGAATGTAATAAAGAGATTAGCATATTGTGGTTCAAGCAAACACTAGTTAAATAATCTAAGTAAACTTCTATAACTTATTTAGTCGAGATCCGTATTACATAAACATGTCATATACCTAGATGGATCCTCGTCAAAGAATGTTTATATCACATTTTTGGCAAAGCTGACTTATCTCTAGAATAGAGTGGTGCGTCACATTAGACATTCTACCAAGTAGCAGACGTCATGTTTCTGTTTTACTGGTTGAGCTTCTTATAGCTGGGTAGTTGACCATCCTGAAAGAACGTTGTATATCAATGGAAATGGCGGCTGTGGATGATGTAAGTTTCACTCCAATGGCTACTGTATCGTTAAATAAGTAATAGAAAGGAAAACAGATACTTCAAATTCGAAGCAGAGTGTCAAGAAAAGTAGGAAGAACTTAGGAAAATTTTACTGCATCAAATATGGCATTCATAATAATGTCGTATGTCATTACAATATAAAAGTTTTACACTAAAATATTTGATTCGTCCTGTCATTGGTTTGGGCAAAAAAAGCATTGGACAGCGAAACATTTTATATAATTACCTTGCTTTGATACGATATTTTAGAGCAGCAGATCATAAGTTTATGGTTTTGGGCAATAGCTTTCTGCTTGGGACCATACTTAGAGGTAAGTGTAATGGATGCCATAATTACCTGCGAACAGGTGTATGTAAAATATGAAGCTTTTTTAAGTACACCTTTCATTACAAAGGAAATGAGCCAGAATGATTATGTTCCTGTCAACGTTCTTGATGTAATTATGTATCCTGAATCAAACTTGAAAGTTGCAGGTTGACTAACAATGCAGCTATCCATATGAAATTTAGCACATCGTATTTGTAAACTCGTTCAACCTTGTGTACGTCACTCTCCGCCAAAAACAAGAGTGAAAATCAATTGAAATTAACATAAATATTCATGTGCATTGGTGGTCAAAACACCGTGCTGTGAGGCTGTGAGGGCGTTATCTTACAGCAAAGTGAAGTCGATCTTGGGAAAATTGTTGGTACTCATACAGTGGATGTAGCCTTTGTTTTATAATGAGATTCTTCCTCTGTTTCTTTTTTGAGTCATAAGTCTTCTGATTTGTTTGATGGGGCTCACCACGAATTCCTCTCCCGTGCCAACCTCTTCATCTCAGAGTAGCACTTGCAACATACGTCCACCATTATTTTCTGGATGCATTCCAATGTCTGTCTTCTCCTACAGTTTTTTTTCACCTCTACAGCTTCCTCTAGTACCATGAAAGTCATTCCCTGATGTCTTTGTAGATGGCTTATCATCCTGTACCTTCTCTTTGTCACTGTTTTCCACATATTCCTGTCCTCTCCGATCAGCGTAGAACTTCCTCGTTTCTTACCTTATAAGGCCACCTAATTTCAATATTCGTCTGTAGCACCACATCTCAAATGCTTCGATTATCTTCTGTTCCGGTTTTCCAATAATTCGTGTACCACAACCATACAATGCTGTCCTCCCACAAATTTCTTCCTCAAATTAAGGCCTACGATTGAAACTAGTAGACATCCCTGGGCCAGGAATGCCCCTTTTTCTCAGTCTTGGTCTACTTGTAATGTCCTTCTTGCTCCGTCCGTCATTGGTTATTTTGCTGCCTAGCTAGCAGGATATCTTAACGTCATTTACTTCGTGACCATCAATCCTGATGTTAAGTTTCTCGCCGTTCTCATTTTCGCTATGTCTCATTGCTTTCGTCTTTCTTCAGTTTACTCTCGGCCCATATTCTGTACTCATTAGACTGTTCATTCCAGTCAGCACATCATGTGATTCTTCTTCACTTTCACTCAGGATAACAATGTCATCAGAGAATAGTGTCATTGACATCCCATCACCCTGAAGATTACACTCACTCTTGAACCTTTCTTTTATATACATCATTGCTACTTCGATGTACAGATTAATCAACAGAGGCGAAAAACTACATACCTGTCATAAACACTTTTTCATTCAATAATTTCGTTCTTGGTCGTCCACTCTTATTATTCCCTCTTGGCTGGCGTACATATTGTATATTACCCACCTCTTCCTATGCCTTACCCCTATTCTTCTCAAAATTTCGAACATGTTGCACAATTTTACATTGTTGAACTCTTTTTACAGGTCGACAAATCCTGTAAATGTGTAAGCAACCTCGATACATGGGCTGTTAAGCAAATCTTGCGAAAATTCTCGCACTTGTCAGCTCCTGCAGTCTTCGGAATTGTATGGATGATATTTTTCTGAAAGTGAGAAGGTATATCGCCAGATGGATTCATTCTACACACCAAGGTGAATAGTCGTTTTGTTGCCACTTCCCCGAATGATTTTAGAAACTCCGATGGAACGTTATCAATCCCTTCCGTCTTATTTCATCTTAAAGTCCTCCAAAGCTGTTTTAAGTTGTGACTCTAATAGAGGAAACCTATCTCATCTAGATCATCGATTCCTGTTTCTTTTTCTGTGACATCAGAGAAATCTTTCCCTTCTAATAGGCCTCCAATGAACTCTTTCCACCTATCCGCTGTCTCCTCTGCATTTAAAATCGGAATTCTTGTCGCACTCTTAATGTTACCATACTTGCTTCTAAATTCAGCGAAGGTTGTTTTGACTTTCCCGTATGCTGTGTGAGCCGTTCACCAGCTATTTTGTTTTCGATTTCTTCACATTTTTCGTGGAGCCATTTCGTCTTAGCTACCCTGCACGTCCCATTTGTTTCATTCCTCAGCGACTTGTCTCTCAGTATTCCTGAATTTCCCCGAACATTTTTGTATTTCCTTCTGTCATCGATCAACTGAATTATTTCTTATGTTACCCATTGATTCTTACAATTTTCTTTCTCTGTACCTATATTTTCGTTGCCAACTTTTGTAACCGCCGATTTTACAGATGTCCATTGCTCTTCAGCTGTACTGCCTACTGAGCTGTTCTGTATTGGCGTACCTACAGCCTTGGAGAACTTCAAGCGTATCTCTTCCGTATCCCACTTCTTTGCATATTGAGTCTTCCTGACCGATCTCTTAAACTACAGCCCAATCTTGATTGCTACTACATTGTGACCTGAGTCTATATCATCTCCTGAATACGCTTTACAATCCAGTATCTGATTTCGGAATGTCTGTCTGTCTGAAGACCGACGCCGACGCCACCGGTAAGTAGATGTTTGGGGGGTGGGGGTGGCGGGGGGGGGGGGGGGGAGTGATTTGGAGTGATAAACCACGCTATACTCTGTGGCAACCCAATGGATGGTTCTGTGTTTTTTGGTGAATCCCTGGAGAACGTTACCTATCGCCACATGTAATGTCAATAGTGCAATACTTAGGAGAGGTTATTATGGTATGGGATGTTTTTCGTTGTTAAGGAGTGGTCCACCTATTGCGCTCAAGTGGACGGAATATGCAGGGGGGTACAAATATATATTTCACCATTGTGTACTGTGTTCAGCCGAGGGACTGTTCGGAGACTATAAAGCGGCATATGTTATGCTATGGTTTATGTCAGTATCATTCTGGAAACGAACTACCCTGTCGAGAGTCATTCGTTCGGATGGATTAGATTGTCGACTTCACTCCAGACCGAAGCGTCCAACATCACTTGCTTTCCGGTTTCGGTTCACGAGGGAGAATGGGCGGCCATTCCATCACGGACATTTAGGCACCTCACTAAAAGTGTCCGCAGCGGAATTCAATCTGTCACAAAGGCGGAAGGTGGACACTCACCCTATTGACAACCACTAATGGATGTACGGATCCATCTGACCAGATATTGTACTTCTACAGCTGACAACAGACGGGAACATTGAGGATAAAAAGAGTGACAAGAAGAACGTCTTGCTTAGATAACCTAAAACTGTGGATAGGATTATCAAGTGTACATAAATTATAAGGTACTGCGGTTCGTAGAATAAAGACGCAATACGTCATCGTCAGTATCCCTTAACGGATAGATAGAACAAAAGGAAGAAGAAAACACACACTGCGATTTTCGTAATGTCAAACAAATCACATATTACTTCTTTATTGTTGTTCAGACATATTCATCATCTCTGCATTCAGTCCTATTGTATACTGTGTGATACTGACATTACGTACCTCTTAATAGTTTTCAAGACTTACACGATTTTACGATAGAGCGAGAAGTAAGAAGAGAACAGTACAAAAAAGCTGTAGAATGTTCGTGGATATTTATGCCATTTTGAACTACTGAGGATCCCACAGAAGCGCGTGTTTGACAAGATATATCCTCGTGTAGTAAAACTTTAAATTTCCCCATTGGGCAGCAAATAGCATTGGAGTACGATTCAAAATTATATATATACAGCCTGACAGAAAATACGAATTATCCAGTAGATATAGTTGGACATCAGTTAAACTGTGCGCACATACACGCCATTGATTACCATCCTAACGATTAAACATGCAATTTTCTGTAATTGATGTAGCCGTTACTAGAACACACTGGTGTTGTTCTAGTTCCGTGTTGTCACTAGGACTGGTAGGATATATCAGGAGCATGAGCAGGGCCAGATGTTGAATGATTACTGTGTAGGATACGGAGATGCCGCGTACTTTCTTGAGTCAGTGTTACCAACAGCTGCCAGAATTTGAAAGGGACCCCATTTCAGGTCTCCATTTGGCCGGCTGTTCGAAGGGGGGAAAAATAGATTTTTGTGGTTTGTGACAGCGGCTCGATTATGAAATGCACAGAAACGTGACGACATGCGTATTCTTGTCAACGTTCCGTTCGAAAATTACTGACCACCTCAAGGGAAGATGACCGTATTTATCACCAAGTGTATCCTAACCCTATATAAAACTTTCTGGCTGATTAAAAGTGTGTGCTGGACTAGAACTCGAACCGAAAAACTCTGCCTTTATCAGACAAGTTCTGCACAGACTCAACTACACAATCACGACTCACAACCCCTCCTCATAATCTCTCTTCCCTTCAGTACGTCATCTCCTACCTTCTCCTGCGTAACTAACGAGGCCAGCACTCCTGAAAGAAGGGATACTACAGAAAAATGGCTTTGTCTAATCTACCAGAAAGTTTCAGATCAGAGCACACTCCTCTGCAGAGCGAAAATTCGTTCTGGAAACATTCCCTCAGGAAGTCGATAAGACCTGTCTCCATAGTACCCTCTCCTCCAAGAGTGCTAGTCTTCTATGTTACTGCTGTAGGATTTGGAAGGTAGGAGTTAAGGTACTGCCGGAAGTACAGCTGTAAGGACAGGTCGTGACAGATCCTCGAGTAGCTCAGTCGTCAGAGTACTTATTTGCTAAAGGTAAAGGTGCCGAATTCGAATCTCGGTCTGGCACACAGCTTTAATGTGCTAGGAAATTTCACATCAAATAGACACCACTGCAGAGTGAAAATTCATTCTGGATACATCTTAAGCCCTTTAGGCTACACCTGCGATCCGAGAACAAATAACGTAGTCCCTGAAACAGTCTGCGTCACCCTGCGCCATCGGCTGGAGATGGTCGTCAGACAAACTAGAGCATCACCAACCCCTTGCTTAGAGTACCGTCAATACGACAAACAGATGCCTTTGTATGTCCAAGCTTTTCACTGGAGATCTTGAGGACCACCGCCGATCACTAATGTAAGAAAATCAAACACCTACAGCCGTTCTTATGATCTTATTTATTTTGTAGCTATCAGTTTCGGTACTTCAATGCGCCATCTTCAGGCAGTAGTTGATGCTGACGTAGGTACACAATAAAAAAGATCCTAAGGACGGCTGCAGGCGTTTCATTTTCTTACAACAAACAGATGCGTCTGGAGTGGTTCCGTGCCGAGAAACGACTGCTGATGAATAGCGTCTTATTGCTTTCGCCGATGATCCATGGCTCTGCACTACTCCAGATGATCGTTGTCGCAAGGTATGGCGGCTACCTTCGCAAAGGACCCACAGTTACAAGTGTGCTACATCTTGTGGAATGTGGCTTCAGCTCACGACTGGCAGGACTCGAAGAAACTCGTGTGGCATAACTGTACGTCACAGAAATGCTGCTTCTTCACATCATACCTCTCATACCATAGTATCGTGGACCCATTTTTCAACACGACCACGGTCATTCACACGTAGCACATGTCTGCATGATGTTAAGGCACTCACTCGTGGACAACAAGATCCCCAGATCTCTCCTCGAAAGAAATATCTGAACTCCGTCCCAGTATCATTAACCAGGAAACTGGCAATATTTGTGATCCAGCTCGCTGCAGGAGGGAATTCAACGGTGCGATTACACCAATCCGAATCGAATTAGTGCATGCGTTCTGGCAGACCGTGTACACCGTCATACTTATATGTGAGCTCGTACTGCACACGTTCTTTGCAAGTTGGACTCATTGTTTAAACACTGAAACAAGATCACATACCATCTCTGCCTGTGAAGTTCCATTTCCTTTCCTCGTCTCCTTCTGCGTGCTTCATCTTTTATGTGCAGCAGTTTGTGTAAATAGCCTTGACGCCCGGCTAACTTGTATTGGAACACTCCGCAGAATCGAAACGGGATTGCGGTATATAATGTTTATAACATTCCCTCGGAGTACCCCGTAAGCTAAGGAACACAGTGCAGAACGTTTTTCGGCTCCTGCAGAAAACAAATACACAGACTTCATCACAGTGAAACATTTACCAAGAAATGTTGTGATAGAGGTTTCGTTTGATTGTGTCCGTGATGTATATGTGCACCTCTGATGACCTCCCAGAACACGAATGCTCTCTAAGAGTTCTCAGGCAAATGTAGGAGCAGGTACTAAATGTTAACTTGTCATAATATGACATTCGGTCTCCGCTAACCAACTGCTGATGCTCTTGGTAATCATTGGAGGTGTAGAGAATTAGTCGGCGTTAGACAAGATTACATGTCTTGTCCAATTCAAAGTATTTCTTCGTATATGCCTTGTCGGCCAGAGAGCAGCAACAAGTACGCATTTGACGATAGCTTTTGCTACTGTCACAACTCGCGTAGATACGAAAGCTATCCGGAAAGTAAGCTCCGATCGGTCACGGAATGGAAACACTGAAAATCCGATGGAGCTTTGCACATGTGTTTGACACTGTCTCTAGAATGCCTGTCGGTCGCGTCACGGCACTCTTTTCTGTTCTGAGCGCACGGTAATCACGTAAGGATGCCTAGAAAATAGTATCTCCCACCAAGTATGAGGGCCCTGGTGAGAGATTTCTCCTGATGTCATGCAGCCCACATAACGTAACTGTCATGCAGTTCCTTCTTTGGACAATTCTCGGCCTTACTCTGCAGAGGCAATGAATAAGCTCCTGCAGCGTTTTCGATGGGAAGTGTTTGATCACCCATAATAGAGACAGTAACTGGCAGGTCCAAAATGCCCTCCTGGCACGTTACAACTAACTCCACGACAGACGACAAACGGGAAGTAATAGCAGTGCAGCAAAGCTTACACGTGAGGACTATATAGATAGGCGCTGCTGCTGCCGCTGACGGGCAGACAAAGCAGCAACTCAGTCACAACAGAAATTGAACATAACGAGGTGGCAAAAAAAAGACAAAAAAAAAACAAACCAGGATGTAAAATAAGAGAGGGCACAAGCGCGAGCCACGCACGGCTCACAGAGATATCCATTACTGTGTCTGATATTATATTTTTCACTTTCAGTGAGCCTGCATTCGTCGTATCGTTTTTTGACTTTCGGTACACAGGATCAGTTAACAGATGATCCATCGTCTTTTGGTATTCCACAGTGTTCAAAGCAACTGAGCATTCCCCTTTTCTGATTTCGTCGCGACAATGCTTTCGTTTCTCTTGAATCCATTAAGCTCTATTTTCTTTCATTCAATAGACCCTCGCAGTCTCCCAGAACACAATCGTATCTGCATAGTAGTACGGTCTAATGGCTAGCAACGAATATCAAGACAATAACTAGTATCGTAATAATTTCTCCGTCGAATGTGGACGAACAACGGCAGACATGGTTACAGACAAAAATGTATTAGACACACAAGGTCCATTTAACAGTGAGCACATGATTTTCTGTTACAGCACATACTTCACTCATGTGTGATAGTTATAACTGGTGATTTGCGAGTTAGAATTCGGCTACGGTTACCTCTGCATGTCGTAAAAGGCGATTAAATAGGTGTCCCAATGACCACCGGTACAAGGGGCCCCTTCAATACAGGCAACAGCATCTTCCGAGGGTGGATCGGCGAACTGAGATGAGGGCACTATCTTGTTCTTACAATAGGAAATCGCCACTAAGAGTGGATGAACCAATGCATCTTAGTAAACGGCACGAACAGAGAAGGCAACGGAAACCGCTTCATTAAAGTCCTTAAGGACTTGGATTTCGCAACTCAAGATTTGGCTATGGGGTCAGAGTGCATCTCAGGTCACTATCAGCGAAATCCCACTAAAATCCCCGTGAAGATGGGAACATGGAATAAATGAACGCTACTGAAAACTGGAAAATCGGATGAGGTGAATGTCGAGTTGAGGAAGAAAGAGACAGATATATCAGATCTAAGTGAAAAGATGGGATGAAAACGGATATTTGTACAGCTACGAGTGTAGAAATGTTTATAATAATGGTGGGAAAAGAGGAAACCATGAGGTGCTAATTATAATAAGATCAAAATGGTTAAATAATGTTTGCCATAATTACCATGTTAGAGACCGGTTAATAATGGTAAAAATAAATAGTTCGTTCGTGATAACTGAAACAATTCCAGCATATTTCACAACATCGGCTCACGACTTTGAATAAGTGGAGACTGTATATGAAAATACTGAAGAACTACTAAAACCGAACAAAGTAAAAGATAACGTTGTAATAACTAACTGTTTTAAGGCAGTAGTGCAATCCAATACTGGCAATAAGACAGTACGAGATTTTGGCTTGGTGCGAAACAAACGAATGAAGTGGAAATTTGATAGATTTTGTCAATAAACATGATGTGGCTATTATAAACACATTATCTGGTCTTCTTCTTAATGGAAGATACGCATAATATGTGCTAAATAATAAACGATATCAGTAAAATTGTATACTAAACAATGAAAGGTACGGGAATTACGTTAGATTTAAAAGAACCAAGGGAGTTGTCAGAACGAACTAGAGAGTACAAGTGCTGTATGACTAAAGAGCAGTAAAATAGCAAATGGTATCGATGAGCCAATGCAGTGAAATAAAACCAAAAGGGGTACAGCTAAATCAACCTATGGAGCCCAGAACACTTTGGATGACAGAAGAGTTTTAAACGTAATTTAAGAAAGGAATGATCTCAGAAGGATAACTTACAAATAACTAAAATCCCAGACAACCAAATGCAGAGAAGGAAACCAGAAATGGAACACAATCACCGCGAAGAGATATAAGAATATCATAATAAGAGAAAACAGAATTAGGTGTGTAAGAAAACCGGAGCCCTACAATTAAAAATCAAGAACGAGGATTGATGACCTCAGAAGTTAAGTCCCATAATGCTCAGAGCCATTTGAACCATTTTGAAGTACACTGTCATAACGAAAGAAATCGGCTCGGAGGTACAGATATCTCAAAATGATGGAAAAAGATAAAAACGAGAGTGACTCAAAGAAAAACCTACATGAAGATCTTAAGGGAAGTTAACGAAGAAAGAAAATTTAACAGGGGATTGAAAAGGGAAAATAATATTCATTAGACCTATCATAAGTCGCAAAACATTCATCGTTGAGATTCTTAAAGGGAAAGAGCTCAGAAAGATAGGAATGGGACGGCCTAAGAAGATCTGGAAGACATCGGGAACAAAATAGGATGTGAGAATGATGATGATGTTTGGTTTATGGGGCGCTCAACTGCACGGTCATCAGCACCCATACAAAGTCGCATTTTGTAGGCAGTACAATCTAGCCACTGTCATGGATGATGATGTGAGGATGAAATGATGAGGACAACACAAACACCCTGTCCCCTGGCAGAGAAAATCCCCAACCCTGCTGGGAATCGAATCTGGGACCCTGTGATGCTAGCCACAGGACCATTAGCTCCAGAATAGGAAGAGATAATTACGTGATGGTGAAACGATAAAGCTGTGTGTATTTCGTTTCAGGGTATATATATGTACCTGTGTGTGTGTGTGTGTGTGTGTGTGTGTGTGTGTGTGTGTGTGAGCGCAATTGCTATGTCATAAAATGAGATGAATAAGCGAAGAATCTTATCGTTAAGAAACACCAAATGCTGTCTTCATATGAGAAAATCTTACTCTTATGAAAATGCTGAAATATCGTGAAAAGCAGGAAAAGTGGCTTCTGGTGGAAGGATCATTTGAATTTCAAAACGGATTTTTTTTAATTCCGAAGGATGTTTTGTACAAATGGATCAGCAAATAATTTTGCCCTTGCCCTGCTAACGTCCGGTTGAAGGCAAGTACTCTATGACAGTCGTACTGGAAATATACCGACAACTTGTAATTAAATCTCTTTAATGTTCTACAAGTCACAGTGACCATCAGATAACCAACATAAGCTTAGTATTTGTAAGTAAAATATCGTAATTTAGCTAACTAACAGTCTTGCTCGAATTTTTAAAAACCCGCCACATACTTTCAGCCAATCATTTTGATTTATAAGATATTTCAAAGATCAAAATACCGAAGCCAAACTGACTTTACCTCTTAGAATTTCTGACGGAATCATGATGGACAATGCATACGTTGAGGAGATTTTTATGGGCTGATGACATGACTGTGGATCAAAATCTGTAGCACAAACAGAAGATTCCCATAGCATGTGTAGGTGATTCTTCATGTATGTCTTCGTAGTATTGAAGATAAAATGGGTTTTGATTTTGAATAGAAAGGCAGCACCAACAGCATTTTTCTTTTTTATTTTCACGACCACGACCGATTTCTGTCTCCAATACCAGCGTTCTCTCAGAATACCTGAGGTATACCATTGGATAATTACCCTGTGGGACGAAAACAAAAAGTAGAATTCAGCTGGTGCTGGAATTTTATGCAGAATCAATACTACAGCATGAGAATCTCGATCAAGACCCTCAAAGTGACGAAAGAGAAATTAAAAGAGGTATTGTTATGAACAGAAGCTACGTTCTAAGCTACACAAGGTTGTCCTTATTTAATTTTCAGCCATTTCCTTTTTGTAGTGTACAGCTTTTGCTCCAATAGCTCAGAGGACGCTATGGTGTCAGATCATAGTAATTTATAGTTCAATGAAATGTCATGACCGTCTTTCTGCTCCCAGTCACGTTGATTTTAACTTGCTCTGGCCTCATTTTTTCCGATTATAAAGCGATTACTTTAGCGAAACAATAGTTCATTGACTCACGCTCATGTCCAAACTATGCCACAAGTAAATCTGCAAAGATCTTCATCCGACATTAAAATGAAACGATTCGAGGCGGTTGAATTGACTGAGGAGTACCTTCGATATATTTAGTGCAGATTTTATATAGCTCCCCATGAAAAGTCTGCGCTAGACGTTCGCGTCCTACTTAAATACGCTTTTATGAGACTGCGGTTTCTCTGTTGTCGTTTCGAACTATCCAGTCGCAGTTACTGCGTGAACAGCCGCCATAAACACAGGACGTAGGCAGTTCCATCGTCCGCTCCGTGCAGTCCCGCCCCAGAGCAAGGATCGTGAAGTTAATGTGTGACTGTGGCGCCCTTAATGGTCGGTCATAATTTCCGGAGAACGAGGCTCGTAAATTATACAAAAGGGAAAAGTGCGGCCCCGCGCGAGATTGTGCACAGACGGCAAATTATTCGCTCGTAGGCGACATTTATTAACAAGGCAATTATGTCACACCTTTCTCATTGCGGAAGTTGATAATGGCAACACATAACTATAACGGTCTTTCGGCGCCTCATTGTATCCCAGATGATGTTAACGCCTCTCTGCTCCCGGACGAATGTGAAGGTGTGACGGTAAGACTCGGGCTCATATTCAAGAGCACGGCGTTTCAAACACTCGTCAGTCAACTTAGTTTCAACTTTTTCCCTAAAATCCTTAACCCAAATGTCGGCATGCTTACTTTAAAAGAAAACACGTCCTTCTTTCATACCTTCAATCCCAGCTACAAGCCGTCTCTATGATCTCGTCTACGTCTAAACTCTTATCATCCAAATGTTTTTTCCTGTGGTTCGATTGAGTGGGTAGTTCGGATGGAGGAAAATGAATCTCCTGGTTTCTTCTTTTTCATTAGATTCTTACGTTTGAGTCGATAGAGGCTTTCAGCTTACACAAATGCTGAGATAAAGAAACAATCCGAAATGAGTGTAGAAATTCCACCAGGCTTATACAGTATCCCTTCTGTGACTTGGTAAAAATATTCTTCTCACTCTGTTAAGACTAGTAAATACACAAGAGGTACTGTTTGACTCTATCCACACACTCACTCACACTCACACATACACACAGATACACACGAGCGGGCGCGCGCGCGCGCATGCATAAAGAGACCAAAGTAACTTTTGTATACGAGGGAAACAGACCCACCACAGCCATACCCCTCTTGTCTCAATTGGAGTGAGCGCAGTTATTATAAAGTGACAGGGTAAGACTTCCGCACGTGAGTTCTGGTCCGGAGCCCGTGTTAGTTATTATTCTCTTTCGATGGACCGGAAAGGGGACAGCCTTCTTAGCGGGAAAATCACACTGATTGTAGGTATATACGCAGCTGTAATTTAATGAATTTAGGTCCTTTTTGAAAACATTTTACTGCCTGCCTTTTGCGTTAAAAGTAAACTGAAGTTCAGCGAGATGTCCCTATAATGGCCAATCGGTTCAGAACCATTGACCTGTCGTCCTCTGCCAATTGCGTCTCTGGATGCAATATGGAGGGGTATGAAGACAGCACGACGCTCTCTCGGTTATTGTCGGGTTTCTTGACCTTGGAATTAGGAGTGTTGATTTTTTTTTTTAAATATTGGGAGTCCGAAAAAAATACACTACAGCGAAGTGGCAATTACGTGATGAAGTTAAGTGTTGCAGTATCTGTTGGTAGCGCCGAGCGCCGATTACGTCAGCATTTCCCCTCACACGACTCCGCCCACAGCAAGGATCAGTCTTTCCATTTAGACTTTTGTTCATCATTTTCAGCAACTGTTCCTGAAGAATGTCAACGTGAAGAAATAGCACACTAGTTGCATTAAAAATTGTTGTTTAACGTAACTGGTGTGCTACTTCTTCACATCGAAAATCTTGTCATTCCAATCACATCCCCCTGTCCCCCAGGACAGTCGGACTTCCTATTTGTGCCACCTTCACTTACTTCACACAGTCAAAGAGAAAGACTGGACTTGATAAACACTCAAAAAGTAGTAGGACTTCTTCACACTGTAAGAGCAGAAGTATGTTCTATTTCAATTTCAAAACAACACTTTCAAATGTCTATCGAAAATAGCCAAAAAATATAATACAAAATACAAATATCGGCATTCGATAATGCCGTTTCAATATCTATACATCGATACGTCAGGAAACGAAATGCACACTGAAAATATCGATACGGTTTGGAAAAGTATCGATATTTTACCAACAGCCCTACTAGGAACCGCTAGAAATCGTTTCGAGTAACTCCACCGTTGGCTTCATGAGTCTACATGTGCATCTACATCCATACTCTGCAAGCCACCTGACGGTGTGTGGCGGAGGGTACTTTGAGTACCTCTATCGGTTCTCCCTTCTATTCCAGTCCCTTATTGTTCGTGGAAAGAAAGATTGTCGGTATGACTCTGTGTGGGCTCTAATCTCTCTGATTTTGTCCTCATGGTCTCTTCGCGAGATATACGTAGGTGGGAGCAATATACTACTTCACTCCTCGGTGAAGATATGTTCTCGAAACTTCAACAAAATCCCGTACCGAGCTACTGAGCGTCTCTCGTGCAGAGTCTTTAACTGGAGTTTATCTGTCATCTCCGTAACGCTTTCGCGATTACTAAATGATCCTGCAACGATGCGCGCTGCTGTCCGTTGGATCTTCTGTATCTCCTCTATCAACCCCACCTCGTACGGATCCCACACTGGTGTGCAATATTGAAGCAGTGGACGAACAAGTGTACTGTAACCTTCTTGCCGCGCGGGATTAGCCGAGCCATCTTAGGCGCTGCAGTCATGGACTGTGCGGCTGGTCCCGGCGGATGTTCGAGTCTTCCTTCGGGAATGGGTGTGTATGTTTGTCCTTAGGATAATTTAGGTTAAGTAGTGTGTAAGCTTAGGGACTGATGACCATAGCAGTTGAGTCCCGTAGGATTTCACACACATTTGAACATTTTTTTTTTTTTTTGTAACCTTCTTCCTTTGTTTTCCGATTGCATTTCCTTAGGATTCTTCCAATGAATCTCAGTCTGGCATCTGCTGTACCGACGATCAACTTTATATGATCATTCCATTTTAAATCACTCCTAATGCCTATTCCCAGATACTTTATGGAATTGACTGCTTCCAGTTGCTTACCTGTTATATTGAATCTAAATGATAAAGGATCTTTCTTTCTATGTATTCGCAGCACATTACACTGGTCTACATTGAGATTCAATTGCCATTCCCTGCAACATGCGTCAATTCGTAGCAGATCCTCCTGCTTTTCACTACAATCTTCCATTGTTACAACCTCTCGATATACTACAGGATCTACATCTACATCTACGTCTACATTTACACTCCGCAAGCCACCCAACGGTGTGTGGCGGAGGGCACTTTACGTGCCACTGTCATTACCTCCCTTTCCTGTTACAGTCGCGTATGGTTCGCGGGAAGAACGACTGTCTGAAAGCCTCCGTGCGCGCTCTAATCTCTCTAATCTTACATTCGTGATCTCCTCGGGAGGTATAAGTGGGGGGAAGCAATATATTCGATACCTCATCCAGAAACGCACCCTCTCGAAACCTGGCGAGCAAGCTACACCGCGATGCTGAGCGCCTCTCTTGCAGAGTCTGCCACTTGAGTTTATTAAACATCTTCGTAACGCTATCACGGTTACCAAATAACCCTGTGACGGAACGCGCCGCTCTTCTTTGGATCTTCTCTATCTCCTCCGTCAAACCGATCTGGTACGGATCCCACACTGATGAGCAATACTCAAGTATAGGTCGAATGAGTGTTTTTTAAGCCACCTCCTTTGTTGATGGACTTCATTTTCTAAGCACTCTCCCAATGAATCTCAACCTGGTACCCGCCTTACCAACAATTAATTTTATATGATCATTCCACTTCAAATCGTTCCGCACGCATACTCCCAGATATTTTACAGAAGTAACTGTTACCAGTGTTTGTTCCGCTATCATATAATCATACAATAAAGGATCCTTCTTTCTATGTATTCACAATACATTACATTTGTCTACGTTAAGGGACAGTTGCCACTCCCTGCACCAAGTGCCTATCCGCTGCAGATCTTCCTGCATTTCGCTACAATTTTCTAATGCTGCAACTTCTCTGTATACTACAGCATCATCCGCGAAAAGCCGCATGGAACTTCCGACACTATCTACTAGGTCATTTATATATATTGTGAAAAGCAATGGTCCCATAACACTTCCCTGTGGCACGCCAGAGGTTACTTTAACGTCTGTAGACGTCTCTCCATTGATAACAACATGCTGTGTTTTGTTTGCTAAAAACTCTTCAATCCAGCCACACAGCTGGTCTGATACTCCGTAGGCTCTTACTTTGTTTATCAGGCGACAGTGCGGAACTGTATCGAACGCCTTCCGGAAGTCAAGAAAAATAGCATCTACCTGGGAGCCTGTATCTAATATTTTCTGGGTCTCATGAACAAATAAAGCGAGTTGGGTCTCACACGATCGCTGTTTCCGGAATCCATGTTTATTCCTACATAGTAGATTCTGGGATTCCAAAAACGACATGATACTCGAGCAAAAAACATGTTCTAAAATTCTACAACAGATCGACGTCAGAGATATAGGTCTATAGTTTTGCGCATCTGTTCGACGACCCTTCTTGAAGACTGGGACTACCTGTGCTCTTTTCCAATCATTTGGAACCCTCCGTTCCTCTAGAGTCTTGCGGTACACGGCTGTTAGAAGGGGGGCAAGTTCTTTCGCGTACTCTGTGTAGAATCGAATTGGTATCCCGTCAGGTCCAGTGGACTTTCCTCTATTGAGTGATTCCAGTTGCTTTTCTATTCTTTGGACACTTATTTCGATGTCAGCCATTTTTTCGTTTGTGCGAGGATTTAGAGAAGGAACTGCAAAGCGGTGTTCCTCTGTGAAACAGCTTTGGAAAAAGGTGTTTAGTATTTCAGCTTTACGCGTGTCATCCTCTGTTTCAATGCCATCATCATCCCGGAGTGTCTGGATATGCTGTTTCGAGCCACTTACTGATTTAACGTAAGACCAGAACTTCCAAGGATTTTCTTTCAAGTCGGTACACAGAATTTTACTTTCGAATTCACTGAACGCTTCACGCATAGCCCTCCTTACGCTAACTTTGACATCGTTTAGCTTCTGTTTGTCTGAGAGGTTTTGGCTGCGTTTAAACTTGGAGTGAAGCTCTCTTTGCTTTCGCAGTAGTTTCCTAACTTTGTTGTTGTACCACGGTGGGTTTTTCCCGTCCCTCACAGTTTTACTTGGCACGTACTTGTCTAAAACGCATTTTACGATTGCCTTGAACATTTTCCATAAACACTCAACATTGACAGTGTCGGAACAGAAATTTTCGTTTTGATCTGTTAGGTAGTCTGATATATGCCTTTTATTACTCTTGCTAAACAGATAAACCTTCCTCCCTTTTTTTATATTCCTATTAACTTCCATATTCAGGGATGCTGCAACGGCCTTATGATCACTGATTCTCTGTTCTGCACTTAAAGAGTCGAAAAGTACGGGTCTGTTTGTTATCAGTAGGTCCAAGATGTTATTTCCACGAGTCGGTTCTCTGTTTAATTGCTCGAGGTAATTTTCGGATTGTGCACTCAGTATAATGTCACTCGATGCTCTGTCCCTACCACCCGTCCTAAACATCTGAGTGTCCCAGTCTATATCTGGTAAATTGAAATCTCCACCTAAGACTATAACATGCTGAGAAAATTTATGTGAAATGTATTCCAAATTTTCTCTCAGTTGTTCTGCCACTAATACTGCTGAGTCGGGAGGTCGGTAAAAGGCGCCAATTATTAATCTAGCTCGGTTGTTGAGTGTAACCTCTACGCATAATAATTCACAGGAACTATCCACTTCTACTTCACTACAGGATAAACTACTACTAACAGCGACGAACACTCCACCACCGGTTGCATGCAATCTATCCTTTCTAAATACCGTCTGTACCTTTGTAAAAATTTCGGCAGAATTTATCTCTGGCTTAAGCCAGCTTTCTGTACCTATAACGATTTCAGCTTCGGTGCTTTCTATCAGCGCTTGAAGTTCTGGTACTTTACCAACACAGCTTCGACAGTTGACAATTACAATACCGATTGCTGCTTGGTCCCCGCATGTCCTGACTTTGCCCCGCACCCGTTGAGGCTGTTGCCCTTTCTGTACTTGCGCAAGGCCATCTAACCTAAAAAAAACGCCCAGCCCACGCCACACAACCCCTGCTACCCGTGTAGCCGCTTGTTGCGTGTAGTGGACTCCTGACCTATCCAGCGGAACCCGAAACCCCACCACCCTATGGCGCAAGTCGAGGAATCTGCAGCCCACACGGTCGCAGAACCGTCTCAGCCTCTGATTCAGACCCTCCACTCGGCTCTGTACCAAAGGTCCGCAGTCAGTCCTGTCGACGATGCTGCAGATGGTGAGCTCTGCTTTCATCCCGCTAGCGAGACTGGCAGTCTTCACCAAATCAGATAGCCGCCGGAAGCCAGAGAGGATCATCTGCAAAAAGCCACAGTGAACTTCCGATGTTATCCACAAGGTCATTTATATATATTGTGAATAGAAACGGTCCTACGACACTCCCCTGCGACACACCTGAAATCACTCTTACTTCGGAAGACTTCTCTCCATTGAGAATGACATGCTGCGTTCTGTTACCTAGGAACTCTTCAACCAAATCACACAGTTGGTCTGGTAGTCCATATACTCTTACTCTGTTCATTAAACGACTGTGGGGAACTGTAGCGAACACCTTGCGGAACTCATGAAACATGGCAATTACCTGGGAACCCGTGTCTATGGCCCTCTGAGGCCCGTGGACGAATAGCGCGAGCTGGGTTTCACACGACCGTCTTTTTCGAACCCATGCTGATTCCTACAGAGTAGATTTCTAGTGTCCAGACAGGTCATTATACTCGAACATAAAACGTGTTCAGAAATTCTACAACTGATCGACGTTAGAGATATAGGTCTATAGTTCTGCACATCTGTTCGAAGTCCCTTCTTGAAAACGGGGATGACCTGTGCCCTTTTCCAATCCTTTGAAACGCTACGCTCTTCTAGAGACCTACAGTACACCGCTGCAAAAAGGGGGGCAAGTTCCTAACTATGTGTCATTTTCCAAAGTAGTGTAAAATCGAACTGATATTCCATCAGGTCCAGCGGCCTTTCCTCTTTTGAGCGATTTTAATTGTTTTTCTATCCCACTGTCATCTATTTCGATATCTACCATTTTGTCATCTGTGCGACAATCTACAGAAGGAACTACAGTGCAGTCTTTCTCTGGGAAACAACTTTGGAAAATGACATTTAGTATTTTGGCCTTTAGTCTGTCATCCTCTGTTTCAGTACCATTTTGGTCACAGAATGTCTGTACATTTTGTTTTGATCCACCTACCGCTTTGACATAAGACCAAAATTTCTTAGGATTTTCTGTACACAGAACTTTACTTTCGAATTCATTGAACGCCTCTCGCATAGACCTCCTCACATTAGATTTCGCTTCCCGTAATTTTTGTTCGTCTGCAAGGCTTTGGCTATGTTTATGTTTGCTGTGAAGCTCCCTTTGCTTCCGCACCAGTTTTCTAACACGGTTGTTGTACCACGGTGGCTCTTTTCCATCTCATACGATCTTGCTTGGCACATACTCATCTAATGCATACTGTACGATGGTTTTGAACTTTGTCGACTGATACTCAACACCGTCTGTACTTGACAAAACTTTGTGTTGATCCGTCAAGTACTCTGAAATCTGCTTTTTGTCACTTTTGCTAAACAGAAAAATCTTCCTACCCTTTTTAATATTTCTATTTCCGGCTGAATCCATCGATGCAGTAACCGCTTTATGATCGCTGATTCCCTGTTCTGCCTTAACTGTTTCAAATAGTTCAGGGCTGTTTGTCTCCAGAAGGCCTAATATGTTACCGCCACGAGTCGGTCCACGTCGTACCAGTCCCCTCACCATGGGAAAATGCCTGGCAGCACCGGGAAACGAACCCAAGTGCCCGTGATGGCTGTCAGTGGAGCTGATAACTCAACTGTGGAGTTTGTTGTGTTCACCAAATTCACTTGGCGGCAAATTTATAAATATTGCAGGAAGAAGTAGTTGCTGTTATGAGGGGGCTGGCTTGAAAGTTGCAGCGTTACAGATTCGTCGTAGAGCTAAATTGGTTTAGTTGACAGCTACGGCAAGAATAGATGGCAACGCAGATTAGCAAGATTCTACAGTGATTTACTGTTAAACGATTTACAATTCATAACTGGAGTGTGAAGGGTGTGTGTGTGTCAACATATTACAATGTTCACTTACACTGATCTACATCTACATCTTCATAGATACTCCGCAAGGCACCATACGGTGAGTGGTGGAGGTCATGTTGTACCACAACTAGTCATTTCCTTTCCTGTTCTAAAGGTAGCATGTGTGTGTGAAATCTTATGGGACTTAACTGCTAAGGTCATCAGTCCCCAAGCTTACACACTACTTAACCTAAATAATCCTAAGGACAAACACACATACTCATACCCGAGGGAGGAATCGAACCTCCGCCGGGATCAGCCGCACAACACATGATTGCAGCGCCTAAGACCGCTCGGCTAACACCGCGAGGCTCTAAAGGCAGATAGAGAGGAAAAAACAACTATGAATTCCTCAGTATGAGCCCTAATTTCCAGTATCTTATCTTCGTGGTAATTACGCGTAGTGCCTGTTGGCGGCAACAGATTCGTTAGGCAGTCAGTTTAAAATACCGGTTCTGTAAATTTTCTCAATAGAGTTTCTCGAAAATAACGTCGGCTTGCCTCCAGGGATTCCCATTCAAATTCCTGAAGCGTCTCAGTAACACTTACGTGCTATTCGAAGCTATCGGTAACAAGTCGACCTGCCTGCCTCTGAGGTGCTTCGATGTTTTTCTTCAGTCCGACCTGCAAAGAATCCCAAGCTCTAGCACAGCTCAACAACAGGTCGCACTAGCGTCCTATATGTGATCTCCTTTACAGGTGAACCACACTTCACTAATCTCTCGCGTTCAACATTGGTATAGTGGTAAAGCTGGTGAAAGATGGCTAACATCGCTGGAGTAATTTCCAGTTTGACTGTTCATGATTGCCGCTGTAGGTGACTGCTGAGACACTCGCTGTAACATTGTCCAGAAACTGTCTGTTGTTGTTTAAGCTACTAAATGCTGAGTAGACCTGTATTTCAGCTTATATTTTGCGTTTGGTGAATGGATCTCGAGTTGTGGACTGTTACTGTGATGCTCAACATTGTCCATTCCATATCAGGCCTCACGGGACACTAGCCATATCTACGTATAGCCGTATCTACTTGTTGGCAGCTCGGCACTCTTCTCTGCAGCCTATGTAGCGTTTCTTCTGAAGGGTAAGGCACTATTACTCAACGCATTAGTCATGCAAGGATTTTAGTTTATGGCATATGCTGGTGACAGGCAAATGGAAGGCGAATGGATTATAGTAAAAAGAGGAATTCCAGTTTGGAATATTTGGGGAGGAATTTCTACAATCATGCACATAAATTAAGGATAATGCTGAAACATGGTGAAACAACGCTTTGGTGTGCGGTTTTCGGGTTTAAATCACCTCGGGGTATATGCAGTCTTCGCACTATGGCGATGGCAGCAGTGCACATATGCAGAGGTGTGTTTGTACATGCCAGACTACGGTGCAGAGAGTAAGTGTGCAGACGTTTTCAGACGTGGTAATGGTGACTGTGTGTTGAAAATGGCTCAAACAACACGTATTGATGACGTTATGAGGGGTAGTATACTAGGGCACTGGAGACTGGTCAAATACAGCAGGTCGTAGCAAGTGCACTCCGCGTGCCACGAAGTGCGATCTCAAGGTTATGGCAACGATACCAGCTGAGAGGAAACGTGTCCAGGCGCTACAGTACGGGACGTCCACAGTGTACAACACCACAAGAAGACCGATATGTCATCATCAGTGACCGCAGACGGCCACGGAGTGCTGCAGGTGCCTTGCTCGGGACCTTACCGCAGCCACTGGAACAGTTGTCTTCAGACACACAGTCTAAAGACGACTGAACAGACATAATTTATTCGCCCGGAGACCTGCAAGGTACATTCCACTGACCCCTGGTCACAGGAGAGCCCGTAAAGCCTGGTGTCAAGAACACATTACATTGTCAATGGAACAGTGGTCCCAGGTTATGTTCATGCATAGTTTCACGTCTAGGCTGTTCACGTATAGTCTGAACAGTGATTCTCGCCGGGTTTTCATCTGGCGTGAACCTGGAAGCAGATACCAAACCCTTAATGGCCTTGAAAGGGACCTGTTTGGAGGTCATTGTTTGATGGTGTGGAATGGGATCATGATTATGATTGGTGCACGTATATCCCTGCATGTCATTGACAGAGGAACTGTAACAGGTCAGATGTATCGGGACGTCATTTAGCACCAATATATTCAACTTTTCAGGGGTGCAGTGGGTCCCACCTTCCTCCTCATGGACGATAACGAACGGCCCCACCGTGCTGTCATCGTGCAGGAATACCTTGAAATAGAGGATATCAATCGAATGGAGTGGCCTGCCTGTTCTCCAGACCTAAACCCTATCGAGCACGTCTTGAATGCTCTCGGTCAACGTATCGCTGCACGTCTTCAAACCCCTACGACACTTCCGGAGCTCCAACATTCACTGGAGCAAGAATGGGAAGCTATACCCCAGCAACTGCTCGACCACCTGATGCGGCGTATGGCAACCTGTTGTGCGGAATATGTATGTGTGCATGGTGTTCATATCCCATATTGATGTCGGGGTACATGCGCAGGAAACAGTGGCGTTTGGTAGGATATGTGTGTCGGGACGGTTTTCTAAACTTATCACCAATACCGTGGACTTACAGATCTGTGTCGTGTGTGTTCCTTATGTGCCTATGCTATTAGCGCCAGTATTGTGTAGTGCCACGTTTTGTGGCAGCACATTTTGCAATTAGCCTTAATTTATGAGCATGAGTGTAGTTTGGGGATTTGCGTTATAAGCAAGAGAACCAATCGATGGGACCTAGTTCTGATTTAATTCTGTCACTGTGTGTTCCACACAAATACAGTATATAAAAGTCTAGCGTTGGTGTAAGTGTATCTATGTCCGTGTTTACAGAGTTAACTCGATGTCTTGTTCGCCGTGTGCATGCAGCTGTGTCATACCGATCGCAGGCAGTACGACCGACTGTGTAGTTGCGTAGCTTCTACAGGTCGTATCAATTGGTTGTCTTGCTTATAAAACGAATCCCAAAACTAGAATTTCTTCCCGAACAGGCCAAATGAGCATTCCCCGTGTTACCATTACCAGCTCAACACTACTATCCACCATGAATGCTCTAAGGAGTGGTGCCATGCCTTCCAGAAGAAATGGTACACGGACTACGTAGAAGAGCGTCGTGCCGCCTACAACTCAGGTGGTGCAACGCAGTTAAACCGAGTGCCCCTCCCAGAAAAAAATAAAATAAAATAAAATAAAATCTTGCGGAAGAGTTAGGCGAATGGGGCAGAAATCGTTAGACGTGATGTACATGTACAGACAAACAAATGATTACAATTTAAGAGAACTGGAATGACTTATTCAAGGAAAAGGGCTTCACTAACTGAGCAAGCCAGTAACGCATTTGTCAACCTCTGGCCCTCACGAAAGCAGTTGTTCAGCTTGGGACTGATTAACAGGGTTGTTGGATGTGCCTCTGATATCGTGCCAAATTATATCCTATTGACGAGTTTGATCGTCAAAATCCCGAGCTGGCCGGACAATACTCCCCATAATACTCCTGAATTGGAGTACTAACAACGCTGTATTCCCCTCGGCTAATATCTCGGAAATTATACTAATTTAACATTATAGCATGTTTTACGAATAGAGCCGTGTAGCCTTAGGAGTGTGTATTTATGTTCTTTGACTATTTCTGTCTTTACCTTCTTGATATGGCATCCAAACCCTACAACAGTACTACAGGACTGATTGCGCAAGTAATTTAACTAAAATGTTTCAAACTCCCTCCATCTGGGGCTCCATCATCCATAAACCATACGTTTATTCTTCTTCTTCTTCTCCTTCTGCTTCTTCTTCTTAATCGTCTGTCATATCACCACAGCCCTCTCAAATGTATCTGGCTCGTATCTACGATACACCAATAACGAGCGCTAACCTCATCAGCATGGAAGCATGTAGAGAGATCACTTGTAATTGTGCGGATGACGTGAGATTGGTACAAAACGGTACTGGAATGGTAATACCTGTCTACACCAGTAGCGTTTGTCATTTGTACAAGTGTTGGAACACGTGCCATGCTCTTTCGGAAAGCAAAATATCGAAATGTGCTGATTACCTGGAAATCAGCTCGTTGTCTTCCTTCAAGTGACGTCGAATGTAGGGGGTATGGTACCACTCTACCTCTAGTCGGAGACAACGTTCCAGGGAGGTTTGATTAGGACAGAGAAGGAGTTACCACATGCGTACAGAGAGACCATGCAGATTTTTGCTCGTTCCGAAACACAAAATAGAGTGCTGCTTTGGATATGATTCGTTTGTTGGGACGGTGATCGTCAAAGGCGCTGATGATATCTTTCAATCTGCGACTTTATCTTACGAATACAAGAATACTTTGTGGCTCCCGTCCACATTGTGGGGGATGGCCAGTCGTAATAAAACCTTACGGAATTTATAAAGTGTTTCGGTTAAGGAACGTAGTTTTTGCACCCTCTCTATTCCCCACACTAGGAAACAGTATTTGTGTCACGTGATGTAGGCAATGTAACATCGTTCATGCAGTGTGCATAGCACAAGCAGGGTAATGGAGGTGGTGGTTTAGCAATGATACAGAAATTGAGAACCATGCTGCGGTGTCATTGAATGAGCAAAAATTGTCCGATGATAAGTAAAACTGAGGAAAAACGACAAAAATGTGGATAAATTAGTGTATTTACATGTTCGTTTACGTATATGAAAATGACTACATTCCGTCCCTCTCTCTATTGTGGCGGATATGAGTAACGTAAGTACACTTACGGTTTCAAACAGCATGGTGCAGATCAGTACTGGAATCCACGATACGTACCATCAATTGAACTGCGGATCATTCCAGCGATAGCGCAAGGACAGAGCGTGTATGGGAATATACCAGTAGCCTCTATGTATCACATTAATATATGATGACGCAGAACTCTGGTGACCGATCTATTTATTTGCGACATCTTAGAGTACCTACAGTCTGTTCTCGATTCTGATTGGCTGGAGGACCTATATGTCAAATCATTTCGTGTAAGTGGCGAAACTGAGACATCTCGCGGGTGTGAGACGCCTAGAGTGGCTTAGGTGATGTTTTCGTAGAAGTTAGCTGTTAGCTGTAAGTTACTTGTTCTACATTAAGTCTGCTAATCCTTCATGCTCTTGCGTACGCCGACTATTGTGCAAGAACGAAAGTAACATAAATAAAAGACACAGGGGCTTTTTAATTGTAATTACATCCTTTATTCCTCGACAAATATGTGATAACGAGGATGTGGCGTGAGGTTTTTGCTAGTGGGAAGCTTTGCTGAGCCATGCGAAACGAAACCCAGCTTGTGTGAGTGTGGAAATAATGGAATTATTCGAGCACGACGCCTATAAATAATAATCACGTTACTCGACAGGAATGTTTTGCCGATGGAACGTAAAGTTATTGTGGTCAGTGTTTCGACACATCACCAGACGTATGTGGAAACTGGTCAAACTAATAGTCCTGTAAGAATTTATATTTGACTAGTAATAAGGGAGCATGGATTTGACATGTGGAATTGTGATTTTAAAGCACTGACGAGTATCTTCGACTGTAAGTGGTGACAGATTCATTTCGTAAACACTTGCAAATCATGGCAATACACTGGCATTTATTTTTATACTTATTGTTTCATTAGTGAGTGTATATAAATATGTACATAATATACAGCGAAATTACTTCATCGGTGAATGTTTGTAACTATATATATAATACACAGCAAAATGCTATTAGCAAATTTATCGGAAAGTTATTGAATCATTTCCTTCAAACTTTTACACATTTCTCTTACAAATATTAGTTCAACAGGGTCTGCTAAAGTTTACACGGGGCAGGCAATACGGGTGGATGCTTAGAACGTCCTCTCGTTGGCTCCCCTAAGCAGATCCTCACATGTATTGTGTCACACCATCGACTGGCGAAACTGAGACATCTCGCGGGTGGCTTAGGTGATGTTTTCGTAGAAGTTAGCTGTTAGCTGTACGTTACTTGTTCTACATTAAGTCTGCCAATCCTTCATGGTCTTGCGTACGCCGACTATTGTGCAAGAACGAAAGTACAGTACACCAACACATATCAGTGATGTATTTCGAACCCTATGATCCATGAGAGCGCTTGATAATTATCATATAGTGCCGGATACCTGTTCTTTACAACAATTGTGTGAGAGAACTTGGGAGGGACGCAGCACCTACAGGAAGTGCTAATTGAGAATATGACTGGCTGGAAGCCCTAAATGTCAACTAATTTCCTAGAACTGAGGAGAATCGAGGCACTGAGTTGGTGTTGGACTGAAATTACGATAATTTTTTCGGGTGATGTGCACATACAAACGACAGCTGCACTGCTTGTCTGAAATGAGTATGTGATGAAGTCTAATGTTACTGTGATCAGTGTTCTGCCATGCACAAAGAAAGTGATTTGGGTAGGAAGTTAACAGACTATGTCCGGGCATCAGGAGGGTATAGATCTCTGACTTTTACGTGGGAAATTTCGATTTCGGCGTATTTCCAGCTGTACGGGCTTGAAGGTATTTCCGATATTTTGCTCGTTGTCGAATGTCACCAGACTTGCGCCGCAATCGGAATGTTTGATTGTTATTACATTGAGAAATATGTGAAATATGTGGCTGCTGTCCTATGACAGCTTGGTGTATGGTCACATGGCTGAGGTAGCAAGTGGCCAGAGTGAATGGACGTTTTTGCTTAAGGTACGAGCAGCCACTTAGCCTACTGGTCAGGTGGGATACGAGAGTACAGTTGACCAAACTGGTCGCCCGTGGGGCAGTTGAACAGCGTAGTAATACTCAGTATTTGATAGGCAGCATTCACGATAGTCTGTGTTACGAGAATTGCCTGATTCTATCTGGAAATTTGAGATGTTTCAGTATGGCGTGTGTTTGCGCTGGACAATCTCCCCACCCCCCTCATGTAAATTGATCGGTTGACTGCTGGGATCTCATGGTGACAGTCTCTCCGGCCTCTGAGTGTAAATGCCTCAGAAGACGACCGGAAGCAGTAGCATGCGGAAGTCTGCATGATCTCTGTCATCTAACGATGGCAACTGCTATGGAAGGGATTTTGGTATAAGTCTATATATATTTACAAAGTGCTCTGTTCACGTGGTTGTGGCCGCTATGTGTGGCGTTGAGTGCTTCTCAGTACATCCCAGTGGACTCTGTGTTACAGCAGATAGGTGAAGTGATATATGTATAAATAAAGATGTATCTGTGGCGCAGATCCTTTCCCTCCTTCTTCTTCCTGGTGTAGCAGAGAGAACCAACTTGGGAATTGTATAATCCTTTAAAAATCCACTTACATAGCCATGACGCCGTAAATTCTTGCAGGGATTTGAAATTACAGCTATCGGTTTATACAGCACTACTCTTAATCGTGACATAAAATTCCCAATTGATGAATTTATTGATTCCGATAGTGGTGTTACTGGTGCATTCCAGTCAAACTCCTGCCTTTCTATCTCCTGGATATTGTGTAAGAATGTATCGCAAGTGAGCTTCAATATGAAATTCTCACTACTATTTTAAGCTACCTCCAACAAAAAAGATTTCCCGACGAATGACAGGTGGCGTTTTGAATATTTCACTTGTAAAGGATGACAAATTTAGTCATGGTACTGGATGATTAAATTTTGGCTATTGCTTTCTATGGAGGTATTGTGGCCTCGAAAGTTTTATTAACGGTGACATCATTACTTACCATACTTTCAATGTTCCTGATGTTTTTAATAAGGATATCAGTATGTCTTACATTTATTGTAGCATGCCGTTTGTACAGAGGACTCATGGACGTTGTAAGATGCATCAAGATTAAGCTATTTTTGTTTGGTGTAAAGAAACCAGGGAAAATGCAGAAGATGGAGGACTAGGGTTTGGAAACTGGACAGTTGTGAGATTAGATCACTGATAGACCAAGAATTTCCCACCAAATATGCCAGTGTTGTTATCTACGAATAGGAAGCAAGGAAGAACTGTCATGCAAAGATGGTATCTATTTACTTAATTAGTTAACTAATTTACATGAGAGGCATAGTGGAAATAGACAATTTCCTAGACATGCACTGCCCAGCATTTTAGGAACTGCTAGGGCTTTACATGGTATATTCTGTTTCGTTCAGCATAGTGTGGCTTCTGGTGGCATGCCACAGTTGCTTACTGTTTGTTAGGACATAAGGAAATAACCACTTGAGAGAAAGAGAGAGAGAGCATGTGTTTGGACAGAAATTTCCCAGGTAACAATATCAATGAGTTGCTGCCATCTGATACTTTGTCAGACAGGAAGTAACTGGAGGGGCCAGTGGGGAGCGGCGATGGGGCATGGAAGTAGGGGACTGGAGGAAGGAGATGTGGGAACGTTCCTTGTAACATCGTCCTCTGCTGATTGTATTGTTAAGTAACTCAGTCAGTATCTGCAAATCAGAGCGAGTACATAGAGCAGTTCCTTCCTCTGACCTGGTGTGGAATGTGTGTGTTTGGTAACAAAACAGGAACTTAGGTATCAAGTTTCAAAGATAGCTGACATCCAATATCACGCATTCCTCTGCAGGAGACCGGTGCCGCCCAGTCCAGCACTCAGGGCTCAAATAGTTGCTAGTGGTCTGGCACATGTGGTGCAGTGCATAGTGTGTGTAGACACAGTACCCTGGCTGGCACTGTCCCTGGCACGTCAGCTCTGTTGTCAGTGCAAAGTCTTGACTGGAAGGTTTATATCTTTGGATATGCTTTGTTGTAGTGGAAGAGGGTACTTGTGTAATCACACATCAGTGCATGTAAGATATTAGATATATGGCAAGAGTTTTTCCAACAAATTTCAATAAGCCACCCAATCAATATGATGAGATATTTCCCACCAAATATGAAAGCAATCAATCAAAACTGTATCTATGTTCCAGAGAACTGAGCATTTGTGTGATTGAGGCAGTAAGAATTTTGACCACTGAACGACAAGTGATGTGGAGGTGCCACAGTTGAGCTGTTTCTCAACAAATTTTTTAACATATTAGTCAATTAATTTGATATCAAAAATGGCACAGGGTTTCCAAATGGGATGAAGGTTGGAGGATATCCCAGAGGGAGGGGGTGGGGAAGTGGCTTAGAATTTGACAGAGGGCTGTAAGGGGGGGAGAGGGGATACGGATGAACCCTACCTCCCACCAAGTGTTTTAATAAATAACATGGAAACTGAAGTGTCTGTTAATTTGCATTTTGCACTGTGAGATCCTTCCTCGAGCAGAGACTGAGTTTTCCCACTAATTTCCATATGGGGGAGGCGAGGACTGGGGGATTTTCCACGAGGGGTGCAATTGATCAATTCTATTAACTGGTCAGTAAAATTGGTATCTAAAATGAGCAGATATTGGCAAGAGGGTAGGATGGTTGGGGATTTCCCAGAGGGCTGGCGAAAGAGGGGGAGGGATGAGGGTTTTTCAGAAGGACTGGTTACCCGCAGAGGGTCAGAAATCAACCTCTAGGGCGTGAAACGTCAACTAACAAAACAATATGTTTCCTCCTGAATGTATTCTTACTCCTGAATGTAAGCAACCTGCACAAACAAAATGGCCCAGCACCCATTGCATTCCACTGCTGATAACTCTAGAGCCATATACAAACAACACTAACTGTCTCTGTACTGATCGACCAATTGCAACAGGCATGGAACTCCATTCCACAGACTGACATCCGGCACCTGTAGAACATAATGCATGCTCATTTGCATGCATACTTTCAACATTCTGACAGATACGGTGGTTATATATTTAGCTGCGTTTCTGATTTCCGGTGGCTTATCTCGTGCTTAATCTAACCCGTAATCTTGCACTGTTTATGACTTAAACATATTACATGAAACAAAATATTGTTGAAATTTCATTACTCCACACTAACTTTTTCTTGATGTTGTGATTTTTTTCGACTATGTGTTTAACAACTTTCCAGTCACGAACATGTGTGATTAAAGATGTAACGAAGAATTCAAAGTCTTTCATAAGGTACCTCCATGGTCTGAAATACTTTCAGTAGCTGGTGCCCCACAGCTTGCTGCTGTTTTGTCGAAACTCTCGTTGTACAACCATTAGATACTATGACAAGTTTTAGTATTGCTACCAGTTTTGACTGTCGCCGATCATCTTCATGTGGTCTACTCGTATAATGTGTACGATGTTTGACTGACTGTAGTATTTGTAATTCTGGACGAAGAGTTTCGATATGGAGGCACTGTGTAGCCTGAGAGTGAGGATAACGGTCCCTGGATTTAGAATCATTAGCGTTTGGCAGACAGTAAGGTAAAACGTTGAGTGTGGAACAGCATGTGCATTGCGTGAGTTTGTATTCTGCAAGAAACAGTTACGTGGCAATGAGACGGAGGATGGCAATCGAGATTGGAGGACATGCCACCTCTGTCTTACAACAAACAATGATTTTGACGCTACGGCTAGCGTTTTGCATGCAAAGGGATTACTTAGGCCCAGGAATATGCATACCGTTGATAACAAAGCTCGTGCTTTGCAGGCCGTTAACTCATCCATTGGGAAGCTGAAATCTCAAAGGCGTTCTTTACTGACTGCACGACTATACATTAAGACGCTGACTGCCACATGTGTGGTGATGGATGTTTCACCACCAGGCACAGGGCGTTAGGTGTGAGACTCAGCTCTGGCCACCGGAGGCCAATCTGCAGTCAGTGTGTTAATGACCTGTCGTGGCAGGAAGATTGAGCACTGCCCACTGCACCGCAACAGTGCGAGAGCGGCTGAACAAAACATTCCTGACAGGTGATTAAGTCGAAATGGTCCTGCTGCTTCTATCCCCGAATTGACGGCATCCGAATTTTTCTTACGGAATATTTTAATGGATAAAGTGTAGCAACATCACATGTACATTGTTTCCGTACTACAGGAAAGAATCACAGAAGAGTTGCACAGGATAGCAGTGGCAGTACCGGTCTGTCAAGTTGTTTGTGACAATGTTTCAACGTCTTCATCTCCAGGCATTTATCGATTTGGATGGTGTACTGATGGATCATACCTGGGATAACAGAGATTGAAATTCTTGTAAGGAAAGATATTAGACTAAATTCTTTATATTCATTTTTGTGTTCAACTTACTTTGCTAGTTTCTTTACCACAGACTTTTATATATCATATACGTAATCACGGGTTACCTTGAAAAACATGCCCTACAGTTACAGCATTTCTGTGGTATAGAGTGCGATGGGACATCTTGTTTGTATCCTGCCATGGAAAAAATTCAGATGATGGCGATAAGAAAAAAAAAGGCACAGCAGCTGACGGTTGTCCATCGTGATTTTCGACAAATCATTGTTTGCTAGTAATCGTACAAAGCATGTAAATAATGTATATGGCGTGCTAATGGTCTGCTAGTGTCCTGAGACAGGTGGGTTGGTGGGATGCTGCGGCGTCTTGTTACGGCCAGCAACGACCCTTTGTCTTGAATTGCGCCCCAACACTAGGAAAAATTAGTATGAATGCCACATATAAATCATCTCCAGGAAACATCCCAACATTTTATTGCGTAATTTACGCATTGCAGTAATACACTGGACATACCATCTCATCAGATTGTAAATCATATGTCTCCTTCAAATATTATCACACTAGAAGCGCTGCGTATGAAGACAGTTATAGTCACCAGAAAGCAAATCTTCCCAGATATTTTACAGAGTGCGCATTTAAGCCAGGCCACTCCACCCCCCCCCCCCCCCCGCCCCACCTCCTTTTGGTATTTTAAGAATTGTTTGACGTATTCAACTAATTTTTAACGTCTATATCTACCAAACGTTTATATCTACCAAACCAAAGCAGTAACTTGGAATTTTCAGATGGAACTACATACTTTTACTGGGGCATTAGAAGGAGACTCCGCTGAGTACTTCAGTATTACATTGTGGGTGAAAGTTCAACAAACCGTAAAAATACAACTGCGCGGCAAAACCACTAACTTGTCATAAGCAGAAAAGTGCTCAAAGCCATCTGTCCTACTATACCAGCTTTAACCAGACACGTAATTTAGGCAGGGTTAGCATGTTAATTATCGTCACCATTACATCATTACTTTAAAATGTTAACCTCAATTATTGATAGAAATTTTAACACGATTCCGGACAGACAATGGTTTGCGTTGATTTTCATTTGGATATCGTAAAACAGTTCATGACTCGTGTTTCCGTTTTCGCCACAGATAAAAGTCTAGATACCTTATGTCTGGTCACAGTGTAGACAGTATTAAACCGAAGAAATGGCGCGAACTACAGGGAGACTCTTTGAATTTATTTAGTGTACACGTTGCAGATAGCTGTCAATGTAGTCATTTTATGCGCCAGCATCTCAACGAACATACACTGATAATATGTCCTCATTTCTGAAGTGTACAAAGGCATTTCATCGCATTACAGAACGTACTGTTTCATTTACAACATTCCTGAATAAAGAAATGTTTGTCACAGGCTTGACAATCTCGTTTTCCAAGGATTGCAGGGAAAACTTGCATTTCTCCCATAAATGCAATAAGACATCTCTTGTGTGGAGACACAGAGTGGATGAAGAGCGAGCTGCCGGAATGTAAAATGCTTCTCTATGTTTCTACAAATTCTGCTGTCAAAGTGTACAAGCAGAGACATTCCACTTTACTGTTAACCATATCAGTTATCTACGAGAATGTGACGGTGAAGGAGACCTCTATGAAACTAACAATTCGTCCGAACTTATGTTGGTCCATTTAGCTGTACTGACATCTTCTGTATTTATAATTGCTAGGTGTAATGCTATAACAATTACCTTCACATTTTTATGGAAAGTTCTACTAACTGGCTCATTAAGCAGACGTTAGTCGGTTGTTGTCTAAATCATTTCAGTATATTAATCGCTTCCATAACAAAACAAAAATATGTTCCCAATAGTGATTTCATGTCTACTGACACACAGACAGAGAGATAACGATACTTCCTTCTTATTAAGGAAGAAAACGTTATTTATCAATTTTGACCCACCTGGGGAACCGCGCGTGTCAGCATGAGACTTCCTGGATACGGGGAGCTGCACCGGCATGGTATCGAAACCTCCCGGCTGATTAACAAAAAGGGCCGGGGAGCCACCCATCTTGGATGTAGTTTTAAGGTGGATTCCCACATCCGAATGAGAGAATTCCGGACTTATATCCACATCCCGCCTCAGTTACATGCTGCGTAAACATTTCGAAGACGTTGTCAGACTTTCCCATGGGATGACAATGTATGGAGGCTGATGGAATCCACAAATTCCGTCTCGGGGCAGGAGAGGTGTTGGCAAAAGTAAAGACAACAAGCCACACTACTGCCCTAACACAAGCAAATGCAGATTAACAATCTGAATACGTGAAGATACTGGATAACGCCAGTTTAAACAAGGTGTGAGAAGAAGACTGTTCACTAATTTGTTGTATTTTACACATGCATGTAAGCTTTCCTTTGAAACGTAATGATAGATGGTTAAGTGTCATTTTTGGCTAGAAAAGGATTACTAAAACAGTTCTGATGCAAAAAACAATCTACCTTATAGCTAATCATGGGAGTGTGACACACTACTTTTAGGAGTAATAGTTTTGATAGTATTAGCCACGGATTTCCACTCTTGTGGGATTCGACGAACCTTATACAGGAATAGTTTGATTGAGAGAGTGTGCTTAGAAAACGAAGAGCCGTCTTTCACGACGTGAAGAATCACTATCTTTACCTATCCTGTATACCTGTCACATACAGTTCGCCTGTAAAATCATACAAATACCATTTCATACAGAGGCCTGTAAACAATATTACCACGTTCCACTCGTGAATTACAAGGTAATAAGCCATAATACATGACATGCAAAGCACTCTTCGTTACACATCACACAGAAATTCGCTGGGCAGAGGCGCAGATGAAAGCTGATAATCAATGTACAACTGCTTTTCAGACATAAAATGTATACGAAGACTGATTTGCAAGTAAGAGAATCAATTTTGCCAGTGAACACTGTGTATGGTCAAATACAGTAGGGTTCACAAGTATTTTGTAGACGCGGCGTTATGTTGTCAGTACTGTTTGCACACATTCGCAACGGAGCAACTATGCCATTCCACCAAGTGTTTCACGCCGCTGTGGTTGTATATCTAGTAAACAAGCAAGATCACATAATAACATTGTATGTTTGTAACCTTTCTGGAGAATTTTTATGACAATATTATTTATGAATGCTAATGGACAATGTGCAAAGTGTAACCTCCCCACAGAAATTTAAAAAGATGACAACATTTAGTAGAAATGGGAGCCAAGCGTAACCTCCCTGCGATGAAATGTACTGACAAAGGCAATAAACATGTGAAATTCGCAATCTGACTCTGGTGTAAGCTCCCACAAAAAATATAATAAAAGATAATTCAGTGCTAATGAAACTTCAGTGACAATGAAAATTCAATTAAACCGAAATATCGATCTTTGGCCCTGTGCTAAAAATCAGAATTAATTTCTTACCTCAGTATAACTGCATGTCAGGTTTCTACTCTTATTGTTGGCCACTGCTTGGAGGAAATGCATTGCAAATAATATTTTTTTTTTTTAATTTAACTGAAACTTTACTTTAAGGGGAATGGAAGGAAATCATTGGTTCAATTAACTGGTTCTTTTGTTGAAAATTGCTTTGAAATCAAAATTAT
Organism: Schistocerca serialis cubense; assembly: GCF_023864345.2. Taxonomy (NCBI): domain Eukaryota; kingdom Metazoa; phylum Arthropoda; class Insecta; order Orthoptera; family Acrididae; genus Schistocerca; species Schistocerca serialis. Next base: position 194,463,568 of record NC_064638.1, on the reverse strand, counting down.
TATTGGGGCGATTATTGCACAAATTAGTTACAGTTGATTTGCATTATTAGCTGAGCGCATTTAAAAATAATATACCTCATCCTGAATCTTGACCAGAATGCCGTGTCGACGCCCGCCGACTCCTCACACACAACTGCACTCGACTGCTGCTACCGACATACTCCACTGCTCACAGACTGCCCACTGACAGACTGCTCGCACGTCGACTACAGACCGACTACTACCGACCGACAACTGGACGCAACTGAACTGTGCTACTGCTACCGACAGAGTGCACTGCACGACGACTACTAGAGCACTGCTCGCAACTCTCGCGCGGTGAAGCGCAGACTAACCACGATAAAAGGCTCTCTGGTCAAAGATTTTATCATGCCTCACCATCGCTGCTACGTTACATACGTGTTTCATAACCCTCCACTGTGGGGGCAAAAATTTGGCAGCGATGGTGAGTCATTTGGACTTGCCATCGCAAGAAAATTTTACAATTTACAGAATATTCAAATGGAGTACATAAATTAATGTAGTGCACACGCACCAAGTACAAAATATATCAGACAAAGACAAAATGTGAGTACAAAACACAGTAGCAAATCAGAAAAATGCATATACAAATTATTTGACAGATAACAGAGTGCATACGCACTGAAAAAATTCTGTAGCATTTTCAGAACAAACAAACAGAATGGCAGAAAGTCATGTCGACAAGTGACATGAGTGCACATGCACTGCAGTTGAGGACATATCAGCAAATGACGAAATGTATATACAATGAGTAACAAATGACATAAGTGCATATGCACTGAAGTGTTGAACATACAGAATGCGTACAAATCATATTGAAAAATGAGAAAAGTGCATAGGCACTGAAGTTCAGTAGGAAACATATTAACACATAACATAAGTGCACATGCACTGTAGTTCAGAACATATCATCAAAATAAAAATGTATATACAATATAAAAGACAAGAGTGCACATATACTGTACTTCAGAACAAATCGAAAAAATGTCTTTAGCATTTTCACAACAAACAAACATAATGGCAAAAAAAAAAATCATGTCGACAAGTGACATAAGTGTACTCACACTGGAGTTCAGCGAATCGAAAAAAAAAAATGTATAACCCATGAACATAAATGATGTTAGCAAAAAATGATCTTCACTATGTGACAAGAATTAGGATAGGATAGGGAAGGATTGCATCATGGTTGTAGCACTTTAGATTGCACACAGTTGTTCTGAAAGTCCATATCTTTCCACTGAAGTACAACACCAAGTGACACAATTTGAAGTTCTCTTCCCATCAGAATTTATCAGCGTAGCCAAGACTCTGAATTGTCGTAGTAATGTTCCATGTTTTCATTTTGGCAGTACACTAGGTACACCAAACAGTGCGACCATAATAACATCTTCATCGCTCACAGTGGTGGACAGCATGTCGTGTCAACACCACGCTCTTACAAGGCACACCAACGTAGAATTAGTGCAAAAACCAAATATAGTGCTCCATGATCATGAGGATGGACAGGACAAATCGACATAGCAGTAATTCAGGGTAGTTAGCTCATAAGGTGAAGGGCATTAAGTCACATAATATTGAGAATTACAGTAGCAGTTTGCGGCATTCATAGCCTAGTTACTGAACATTTCTGTACCATGTATTTAGTATTACAGAATAATGTTCATAAAATTAAATTATTGGCATCATGGCTAATCGTATTACGATAAACAGTGGCAGTCTTTGGCCAGTTACCAAGCATATTTAGTATGACAGAATAATGTTCATCAGAAGTCTTAATTGAAAAGGAGAGTCAATTATTCGCCTAGCATTAACATAATACATTGAGTGATACAAATTATTGGCACTCATTGGCCATCAAGTATCGAATAGTATAAAACATTGTTCCTCATTCAGTATTATTCAGATCATTAAGAAGTCATTATTAAAAATCAGCTAATTACAATCATAACATTAATAATCACAGGCATTATAAGTAGTCTCATTACAATAAAACATTGTTCCTCATTCAGTATTATTCAGATCATTAAGAAGTCATTATTAAATATCAGCTAATTACAATCATAGCGTTAATAATCATGGGCATTATAAGTAGTCTCATTACAATAAACAGTGGCAGTTATTAGCCAGTTACAAAGCATTATTTTATATTTTTTATTGTATCATTAAGAAGTCATTACTGAAGTGACATACTATTCAGAGCTAATCAGTATTATTCAGAATTATCATAAACTAGTGACATTATGTGGGACTGGTAATACATTTTTTTTGTTAGCAATGCATTGCGTTGGGATCGATAATTAATTGCTGAGGCATAACACTATTTGCTTTTGACCTACAGCTGCAAATGAGGATAGGTAACATCATTCGTCATGAGTCAGCTGTAGCAAGGTTATGTAACAAGGCAGTATATGTGATCACATTTATAAATGATAGACACAAATGGGTAAAAAAATAAAATGCAAGTACTAGAAAAGGTATAATAAGTAACAGGTTTAGTAAGTATCATGAGAAGCTTTTCCTGAAAAAGAATACAAAAAGGATTATTGACCTGAAAGAAGAAACGCATACTATGCTGAAAAGTAGTCAACTTCGAATTAACTGGTAGTGAAATGTGTATAAAAATGTGTTCCATAGCTGTCCTTTCCAAAACTTTCCATCATCTTCCTATGCAATATAACACCTGCTGTCAAAGCAAACTGCAACAAATACTTAAATAACTACATAGCATAAATACATTGCTTCAACATTATCCTCATCTGTAAAGAAAAAAACTTCATTATCAATCACTTCATTATCCATATTATCATAACTTCATTATTATCATCACCTATAAAGAAAAACTTCATTATTCATAACAGCATATCCTTCATCATTATTCATCAGCATTCATTATCATCTGCAAAAAAAAAATCACTTCATTACTCATTACACAACTATTCCTTATCTCTAGCATATTTCATCACTAAAACTAAGATGTGTAGTTCTGTCTGACAGCCTGCATCAATCGCCTTGTATTCTGAAAGAAAAAATTAGTTAAGACTGCTATTCTATTATGAGTATAGTATATTCTTGTTAATGCTTGTTAATCCTGATCCATTTACTCTTCCTCATAAAGTTATTGTATCTTCTTTCGTTTATTCCGTAAGTGAAATTCCCATTTCTGTTGAATTTATTTCTTACACGCATCATTTCTTTCTGAAATTGATGAACAAAGATTAATGTCTTGCATTTAAATCATATACCCACTAAATAATGACTGGTTTATGGTGACATAAGTAACCATACAGTATAACATGACGGAAAACGTAATATGTCAAAGACATTGACAGTGTTCAGAGGCAAAATGTACAGAGAATATCACAATGCAGCAGCAAAAAGAAAAATGTAAAACAGTCACGATGTTGAGATATCATAGGGCACAAAAATGTTAAAGTCAACTGGTGTGTCTTATATCTTAACTATTTCACAGTGCATATAACAAAACTGGAATACAATCATACACATAAAAAAAATGGAAAATGTGCACGGTCTGATGTGTAACGACAAGAAGAACGACCTGCTAACCTTACCTTGCCGGGCACTTGCCAAGAAAAAATACGAGAATCATCAGTAATTACTTATGTGAATATAATTGCATTAGTAAATGGCATCATAGTGTGTTGAATCATACAGTGTCTTCATTCAATAAAGGGTTTAATATTTGACCAATGGTGGTTGCCTTTCGGTTTTCTGGTTCTCAAAGTTTCGACGTGTACAACATTGGGATGAGGAATGCTGCGATTCCGATATGGACCTGCGTATAGAAGTTCAAATTTACTGCACTTACCTTTTAATTTGCTGGATAAATAGTGTGTACGCACTAATATCTTCTGTCCAACGTGAAAGTCGCGGTGTGTACAAACCTGTTTTTGCTGTCTTCTCCGGCGCTCTGCGGCACGTTTGATGTTGTTCAGCGCAATGTCAATTATTTCGTGGTGTCTTAGTCGACGACAGGTAGGGAAGTTTACTAATTCTTTAATTTTGTTTGGTGGTTCAACGTTTTTCAGTTTAACAGACGGAGATAGCATAGTGGATTCATTTGGAATGGAATTAATTACATCTAGGAATGAGAGTACGTGTGTATCCCAATCAATATGTCTATTGTGGCAGTATATTCGGCACAGCTTACCAATTTCTTTCATTAACCGTTCACAAGGGTTCGAAGAAGCATGGTACTTGGATATATAAATCGGAGAAATGTTTCTAGCTCGTAACATGCGTGTCCATATGTCAGAACGAAATTGAGATCCATTGTCAGAAATTACTTTCATCACATGCCCTACATGAAATAGAAAATGTTTTACAAATGCTTTCGAAAAAGTTTTAGCAGTAGCTTTGAGTAACGGAGTGAAAGTAACAAATTTTGAAGTGAGCTCAACAGCGACAAAGATGTAGCAAAAACCTCTGTTAGTTCTCGGAATTGGACCAAAAATGTCTACTGCGGCCATATGTCTTAATTTAACAGGTACAATTGGATATAAAGGAGGAATATGTGAAGTGGTGTCTGATTTAGCTTTCTGGCAAATTTTACAATACGCTAAAACTCGTCGTATACGTTTCTCCATGTTAGTAAAATAACAGTTCTGTCTCAGTATAAGAAAACATTTTCGTGCTCCGTAACGTGCGTAACATAAATGAGTGTACCAAATTAATTTGTTAACCAGTTCGTCAGGAATGCATAATAACCAATTGTTGCTGTCAGGATGAGAGCGGCGAAACAGAATGTCATTGCGTACAGTGTAATGGTCTCTAATCGTAACATTATTCTTATCTTGCCAAAGGTGTTTAATTTCTTTCCACACGTTGTCTTTATTTTGTTCTTGTGCTATGTCCTGTAATGACGATGAAATAAAATTTTCAAATGCAACTTGCTGAATGTACATGACACTGAAATTTGCTTTGCAGAAGTTGTTTGCTACGTCTTGCTGATTGTTGCTCAGAGAACGCAATAGTGCGTCTGCTATAACATTTTGTGTGTCGGGAATGTGAACTATTGTAAAATTAAATTCTTGCAAATAAAGTTTCCATCTGCTTAATCCGTCGTGCGTGAATTTAGCCGAAAGTAAAAATTGTATGGCTCTGTGATCTGTGTAAACGGTGGTATGTCTGCCATAAAGAAAGTACCGAAATCTCGTAAAAGCCCATACAACACATAATGTTTCCAATTCTGTAACGGAGTAATTTCGTTCAGCAGGTGACAGAATGCGGCTTGCAAATGCGATGTTTTTAATTACTATTGAACCATCTTCTTCAATTTCCTGGAAAATATGTACGCCTAAAGCCGTGTTAGAACTGTCGGTGGCAATGGAAAAATTTCTGGTAAGATCTGGGTGCGATAAAAGTGGTGCATTCAACAAAGAATGTTTCAAATAACATTCTCGTGAACAAGATTCTGCGTGTGAAAATTATTGCTTACGTTACTGGAATATGCAGCCTGTACTGTACGTGGTCAAATTGTATCGTACGTGCTGTTATTTATTTCACGGGAGGATGCTGTGGCATATCCACTGTTCTGTTAACTCTTCCTGACGTATTACGCTATGGATGACTCCTATTGTCTGGATCATTCATGATAATGTGTTGTTGCTGATGTTCTTGCTGCTGAAAAGATCGACTGTTATTGAATGTAGGCTGAAAATTGTGCTCATTATTGTTACGTTGGTCATGATAGTCACTCCTATACGGTGCATTGCAATAGGAATTGAAATACTGAGTTTTCTGTACGTAGCTATTTCCTTGCTGCCATGCGTTACTATTTGTTGGATCTGGGACTATACGTGCACGCGGCGAAACATTAAAGTTTGGTTGACCTTGTAGACTGCATTGTTGGTTAGGTATGCTAAGCGGCTGACTTTCATGCTGTTGTGGTGAAAAACGTCTATTGTTACTAAAAATGTGGTTCCGATTGCTCAAAATTTTATACATACTGATGATTATGATTTTATCTGTTATCAAAATTACGGCGGTAGTTGTCATTACGGGAGTGCCTACTGAAAATTGTCACATTCGATAAAAGATTTGTCATATCGGGTTTTGATTACATATTCTTAGTTCTAGATAGAGCAATAGTTAAAGAGCAGTTTTGATAGATATAAAGGATAGTAGAAGAGAAGGCAGCAGTGCAGAAAACTAAAGATGAAACAGCACTACTACAGCTCGGGGCCCTATGCTCGCTACGGCACATATTCATTAAAGCGTAATGAATCCCCTGAGCTCAATTACGCACTGCAAATCAATTTTAGCTTTTGCGTTGCATGCAATGGCGGTAAAATTCCAAAGGCAAATTGTTGTATCCGTGCTAATTCAAATTTCTGCATTATAGGCAATGCTGTTGTAAATACAAAAATAAATTGTCGCATCTGGTTCAAAGCTAGCTTCTGCATTACAGGCAATAGCGGTGAAAGCACAAAAATAAATTGTCGTATACAGTGCAAATCGTGTATCTGTGTTCTGCCATTATTAAATTCCTTACATTTTCTGGCGGATAAAATTTGCTCGTAATCTACGTTCTCGTCATTGAATTTGAAAACACGTTCGGGTTTGTGAGTGAATCTGTTCGTCTGTGTCATTTCGTACTTCAAGTTGCGTAGCTTTTCATATTTTAAGTCGCGTAGCTTTTTGTATTTTAATTCACGTAGTCTCTGTAAATTGTTCACATTATACGCGCTGCGTAAGTCTGACAAATGTTCGCAAAGTAGTGGATTCTGTGACGTATTAGTGACTGAAATAGTTTTCAACTCTGTCACTATAACACTTTCGTCAATTTGGTTGATCTGTCGTGCAAATTTCTCGTCAACTTCAATATTCGGAGTGTGTGAAACTTCCACTGACTCTAAATTAACCTCGTCGCGAATCTGTACTGCGTTTTTACGGCATTGTTCAGTGACTGCATTAACTTCGTGTATCTGTGTTGCGTTTGCTAAACATTGTTCAGTGACTGCATTAATTTCGTCTTTATGTGATTCTGTTGTCCCTACACGTGTACTACTTAATTCTTGTGCAACAGTGCCAACTTCTTCATTACTGTTATTAGCACAAGCCTCAGTATCCACACGTAATTGTTCTTTAGTGTCCTGACATTGAACGGTAACAGCTGTAATCTCTTCCCTAACTTGTTTGTTCTGTTCATTAACATTATCGTGTTTTTCTCTCGGCTGTTTAATACTTTCAGAAAATTGTTTGTTCCGTTCTCTAAATTGTTTGTTCTCTTCTTCCAGTCGTTTGTTCTGCTCATCAAGTTTTTCACAAATTTGGTTAAGTCGTTACAACAATAGTGCTATAATTTGATCTGAGCCCAAATTAGCATTTCTATTCTCTGGGCTAATTAATGGTGGAACTGGAATTGTTTCGTTTTGTGCGACCATTTGGTCATTCTGTAATTTACAAAAAGGATTATCAGTCGGACGTACACTGTCACTCACTATTTCGCAATTAAATAAATCCGTCGTACTTTGTGTATCCTGATCATTTTCATTAGACAAATTTGTCTGTTCGTCACTTGAATTTTCCGAACCGGGTATGTTATGCTGGGTAGCGCTCATTACAATAGAGCTTCCCGCGTCATCAATTGTCAAATTAACCGAGGAGACAATTGAGTTCGTTTGTTCATCAGTAGGATAATAATCATCATTAGAGCTTGGAACGCACTGATTGTCGGTGAACGCCGGATTGTCATCATTACACTGCGTGTCACAATTATTATCGGTCACGTTGTTTGAGTCGGTGTTTTCATTCATAATACCTCGCGATACACTATTCACAGTCTTTCGCGGCATTTTTACAATAGTCACAAATTTTCACAAAACAAATAAGCACAAATGCAAAAAGGCAACAAACAAATACAACAGAGCAACGAATTGCCGTTGACCTGTAGAAAGAAAGTCACAATATTAGTAAAAGCGTTGCGCCAAATGTTAATTATATTTAAGCAAATAAGAGCAGATATCTGACTGTTTTTCAAAAGACTCTCAACGAAATTCGATCCTGGACTGGGTGTCGCCAAGTGTAACCTCCCCACAAAATTTTAAAAATAGGACAATATTTAATAGAAATGGGAGCTAAACGTAACCTCCCTGCAATGAAATGTACTGACAAAGGCAATAAAAATGAGAATCGCAATCTGACTCTGGTGTAAACTCCCACAAAAAAATATAATAAAAGATAATTCAGTGCTAATGAAACTTCAGTGACAGTGAAAATTCAATTAAACCGAAATATCGGTATTTGGCCCTGTGCAATAAATCAGAATTAATTTCTTACCTCATTGAAACTGCATGTCAAGTTTCTGCTCATATTGTTGGCCACGGCTTGGAGGAAATGCATTGCAAATAATATTTTCTTTTTTTTTTTTTAAATTTAACTGAAACTTTACTTTAAGGGAAATGGAAGGAAATCATTGGTTCAATTAAATGGTTTTTTGTAAAAAATTGCTTTGAAATCAAAATTATTATTGGGGCGATTATTGCACAAATTAGTTACAGTTAATTTACATTACTAGCTGAGCATTGCTGATTCATTACCTTGTTTAAATAATAATATACCTCGTCCTGAATCTTGACTAGAATGCCATGTCGACGCCCGCCGACTCCTCACACACAACTGCACTCGACTGCTACTACCGACATACTGCACTGCTCACAGACTGCCCACTAACAGACTGCTCGCACGACGACTACTACCGACCGACTGCTGGACGCAACTGAACTGAGCTACTGCTACTGACAGAGTGCACTGCACGACGACTACCGACAGAGTACACTGCACGACGACTACTGACCGACTACTGGACGCAACTGAACTGAGCTACCGCTACCGACAGAGTACTGCTCGCAACACTCGCGCGGTCAAGCGCAGACTAACCACGATAAAAGGCTCTCTGGTCAAAGATTTTATCATGCCTCACCATCGCTGCTACGTTACATACGTGTTTCATGTTTATACACCTTTGTTTCAAAAGTATCGTATTTGTTAATTTGCTGTGGTGGTACGGTTTTCATGAACTATTTTTACTTAGGCAATTCTACAGTGTTTGTTTGTTTTTAGAGACAACGAAGCATGCAAAAACACAAATAATTCTGAGTTCGCGTGAAACAGGCTGTTTAGCAAACTCTGAAGAAAGGAAAGCCCCAGTACAGTGCTGTCAGAGACTACGGCATATGACAATAAACAGAAAGTGTTTGGAGTCGACGGCAAAAAGAGGAAGGAGCAGCAGGCAATAAGTCAACGTCAGGTCTTCTTGAGAAAACAACAAGCAGGGGTGACAGAACGATTTGTAGGCAGTCGGCTGCTGATCTAAGACAAAAGGGTAGACAAATTAAGAATGGTCTGGAGCAGCATCACGGACCGAATCTGAATGGCTCTGCCGCAGAACATCGACTTTTAGCAGGTGATTTAAACGGTACATGACCGTCACGTAAACCACCCATAAAATCAAGACTAGGAGGGCCAGGATAGAGTCTGCAACGTACCAACAAACACGGAATGCTGCAGATGGTACTACGCTTTTATAAAGTGATGGAAGAAAATGTAATGTATCTTCTTCTGATGCTGTGGAGCATATACGCCGACCAAATAACCAAGGGGACAAAAAAGTCCATGTATCGACTCGACCGTTCAGACCGTGGCGTTTTCCAGACGATGGTCCTTCAGAAAAAAAAAAAAAAAAAAATATTACAAGAGCTAAATGGATCGTTTTCTGTAGAGTGACATTCTAGAAAACTACGCGATTCCACATGGGAGAAAGAATATGCCTGGTAACTGATACTTCTGCAGAACAGTGATTCAGAACACACCTCCAACCGTTTAAAAAATTGTTACAGATAAAAAAAATTAAACACGCAATGGCGAAACAAGAATCCTGATTACAATGTAACACCTCTGCGATGCGTTGGATCGACGTGTGAATCGTAGATGCTATTCACAAAAGAACGGATTGTCAAAACTCCCACTTGACCTATTACAAAAGCTTGTTGATTCAATGGCTTACATTTGCATGTCGGATATCCAAATAATTTTGATCTATTCTTATATATGTAGACCAACAAATTACTCTAGAGGCAGAAGAACTGTTACTTAAAATTTGATGTAGGATAACTTTGTTTAATATGAATGTCGTTTTGTTACAAATGGATTATAATTACACACCTTTTAATTACCAACTGTCAATTTCTTACATTATAGACATATCTTTATTTACTTGTTAGTAATTATTTGTACCACATACCGTTGAGCGGTTGTGCGCTAGGAACGCATCACTAAAATTCGGACCAAGAACATACAGAGATTTGAGGAGTTAACGAAATGTCACTTTCACCAGGCGAATTTCTAGTGTCAGTAACATTCTAAATGAGTGAATACCTTATCGCAGTTTCTCAGAGAATTTCTATAACCTCCAACTACTGTCCTTTAAACAATATCCGAACAAAGTCACGCAGCGGTAAGACACTGCTGTTCAAATACCCGTCCAGCTATAGAGGTGTAAGGTTAGCCGAATATCGGGATGGTTGCTTTGAAAATAACACAGTTGGCTTACAGCCTTCATCCATCGGGTGAACCGTGCTTGTGCTCCGACACTAATGACTCACAAGGGAATGGGGCAATACGACATGTCAAAACCTATTCTGAAATATCTTATACAGGAAGAAGACACTGAAATAATTGCACTGTCAAAATTTTAGCTCATAAGAGACACTTCCAATATTTAAAAAATTCTGAAAATCGCCAAATTCGCAGAGCGCTAGGTGGCTGTAGAGATGTACACCCCTACTGGCCATGTAGCAACTGCGCATGCGCAACTAGCCGCACACACAGCCGAGGAAAGACGACACAACCCGATCCTAATTTGTAAAGGAAGTTTCAGATTACCGTTAGTTTATAATTTCTGTGACGCTACAATATACAGTTACTATTCTCTCGAATTACCCACGTAAGTAACGTCTACTACAAATTATCAGTGGTTTTTTGCAGTATTGGTAAGTACTGACAATACAGATAAAGTTGAATTAATATTTATTGTACTTTGGTGAGGCATACCTGCAAATAGGACTTTTATTCTTCCAGTTCCACAGTAATGTAGAATCCAGTTAAGGTTCTCAATTTAGCAGCGATGAAATGTGGAGAACGTGGTTTCCAGCCGAAATCACCTACTCCTCCTGAAGACATACATATGTGTCATTTGTTAGTTGATTTCCTTGACATTCATTCGAATGATATCGACATTTCGTTTGCAATTGTAGATACGATAGAAGAAATAGGAAACAACTGTGACGATTCTATGAATTGTTGTTCAGACGACGTCACGACGTCACTTGTGCCAGTAACATTTCTGAAGAAGAATACCTTCAAAGCCTAAAGAAACATGTTCTGCAAAAACTTTCAGCGACGAAGAAAAGGCAGTGAAATATAGGTTAAACGAAGGAGGGGAAAACGCTTGAAGTTATTCAGTGTGAAAAGGCGTTTTCGTTTTGTAAAGTCGGAGCGTGAACGGTACAAATGGAAGAATGAATTACATGAAGTAAGAAATATGCGCCAAACGGAAACCCGAAACAATCTGAATGAAAAACTGATCGAAAGATTTAGCACTGCTCATGAGAGGCTATGTACCGTTACCGATGGTGATCTGCGGGGCTGGGCCCTCCGAAATGCATCTGACGTGAAAATCGCTAATTTCCAGGCTTCGTCGACCTGGTTATGTGGTTAGAGAAATGGTACAGAATAGGAAGTAGCAAGTTTACCAAGTTTACGTCACGGAAACGTACAGAGCAGATGCCAGTGATAGACAATACTACAGAGAAATTCATAGCTGTCCTACAGACGAAACTTTCTGATATCCCCACACCTGCTAATGATCAGGTTTCGTGAAAGAACTGTGTGCTCACCACACTTCATCATTTCGGTGTGGAAAAAAGATGGAGTCAGTTGCCCATACAGTGAATGCAATGACACATTCATATACAATAAATCCAGAGATAAGTATGAGCGGTTTACTGTTTCCGCAACAGTACGAGGCGAGACAATAAAACAAAGAGGCTGATTTTCTTCGCAAGATGTGGCAACCCTGCAGGCTAGCGTAGGCACAATATCTTTGTCCTTGGTCTATAAGCTACTTCTAGTCCAAGCGGCAGATCGATGCAACTGCTCAGCCGTGAGTTGTGCTGTAATAAATTAACATAAGTTTGTGTCTCTCGTCACGGAAAGGAAACCGCATAATTTCTGTTAGAGCAAACGGAAATCAATGCAGAATTGTTCAGCCGTGTTATCACTGGTGATGAAAGTTGGTTTTTTCCGATCCGGAGACAAAACGCCAAAGTTCGTAATGGTGCTAAAAGCGATCACCCAGACCAATAAAAGCTCGCATGTCAAAGTCTAAAGTGAAATGCATGCTCGTGTGCTTCTTCGATTCCAAGGGAATTGTTCATAAACAATGAGTGCCTCCTGGACAAACAGTAAACCAATATTACTACAAAGAAATTATGGAAAGACTTTGTAAATGAGTCCATTGCTGATAATTGGATTCTGCATCACGATAATGCGCCATCCCATACTGCTCCGTCAGTACAGCAATTTTTAACCTCAAAACAAGTTTCAGTACTACTATAGTCACCTCGTTTACCAGATATCGCTCCGTGCGACTTTTTCAATTTCCAAGAGTCAAAACGGTAGTCAAGGGACACCATTTTTCAGACAACACGTCCAAAAAACTGTGACGAGGGTCTTGGACCCGGCCGGGGTGGCCGAGCGGTTCTAGGCGCTACAGTCTGGAACCGCGAGATCGCTACGGTCGCAGGTTCGAATCCTGCCTCGGTCATGGGTGTGTGTGATGTCCTTAGGTTAGTTAGGTTTAAGTAGTTCTAAATTCTAGAGGACTGACGACCTTAGAAGTTAAGTCCCATAGTGCTCAGAGCCATTTTTTGAGGATCTTGGAGGATATTACAGAAGATGAGATCCCTAAATGTTACCATCAAGGGCAGAAGCGCTGGAAAAAGTGTGTGCAATCACAATGGAACTACTTTGAAGAACACAACGTTAAACTGGACTAATACGGTAAGCAATATATCTTTACACACCAATCTCATTACTTTATTGTCTCATCTCGTATATGTGTCTTCAAGAACGGCAAGGCAAATTAGGGCAAAATATTAAAAAAGGACTGTTTATTTGCAAAAATCTTGTAATTGACGTATCAGAACCTGGAAAAATGGGAATGAATATTTTTCAGCATTCCGTTCGGAATGTATTCCTACCAGCTGTAGAAACTAATTCATTGCTTTTTTTGGATTCGTGGACAGGACAGAAATCTGTAGATGTAATGAGGATTCTGCCTGGAACTACTAGTGCGATTCAGTCACTCGATAAAGAATTTTTTCGAAAGTGGAAAGCATTTTTCAGGAAATTATCAGACAACGTAATTTCCAATACCTCTCTCTCAATTCAGGTTTATCACCGAAATAGTATTCTTAAGCTCCAGTCATCTGTTCATTACCAGTTTTCTTCGCCACACTTTACGAATTTGATCGAGTATGCCTGGTACGCAGCGCAAAATGCAGAACAACGGCCGGTGTCATTTCTGACTCCATCTCAGTTCTGTCTAAATAATACTAGCTGCTAGTGTGAAGTGCCTGACTACATCACTTTTTTCTATGTTCGGGATGCCTGGTGCAAGAAAAATGTATGTTTTTCGTCATTCAGTAGACAGCTCACGTTTTTGTGACGGCTACAGGGAATTAACAAAGAACTGTTTCACTGATAGTCAAATGTACAACACTGAAACATTACTATAAGGAATGACCTACAGGAATTGTTATAAAATGCAGCTGCAAGAGACATTTCATTTCAACAGATTACAAGTCCTCATTGATGGAAGCCGTCTGTGGCATCAAACACTGCCATGATTTCATTTTCTCTGCTAGCCGTTTATATCAGCATTACATGTGCAAGAATTGAACTGTCGACATGAAGCTATTCGAAAAACTAGTTGTATTGCTTAAATCAAGGTTTTCACCGGAGCAAAGAAACTAACAAGCACAAGCATAAGAGAATTCTGTCTGGTGTACCCGTTAGGGCTCTAGCAGGTATTTCAACTGGGTGCCACTGTAGGTACTTACGTGTCCCAAACCTTTTCCAGTTACCTAATCGGAAAATGGAGACCTGCAGTTTAACGTGGAAACTGAATCACACATTTTTCGTGGCCACTCCAACATCTGTGTGAAGTGTCGCTCGGTTAAAAATCATAGTGAAAAAGTTGTGTTCTGATCTGGATTTAATCCCGCACTCTCTGGATCACGAAGTGCGCGCTTTGCCACTAGACCATTACTGTTTCAGAAAAAAAAGGAAAAAAGAATGTGACCATTGGACCATACACACGTAGTGGAAACACTAGCTGCGTCACCTCTTGAGATAATGCTCGACGACGGTAATTAGTGTTCTGCTTATAAATTTCCTCCAATGGTAATGAAAAGCCAGGAAAAAATGGCAGCTGACATACAAGGAAACTTTTGGACCAGTGCTAAGGAGTGATGGGGATGCAATTCCGTTTAAAATGCACGATTCTCAGGCGTGTCACGCTTCAATACAAATTGAGACACTTAAATTCTTGGTTTCCTGCGCCATTTTGCATACTCCGTGAAGAACAGTGCACTCGCGATGCTAAATAATCCTCACTGAATAGTAGTTTCGTATTGTGGCTCTAACAAGATAGGGTTGTATCCTACATGCCGAATATTAGATCCAAAAATAAATATTAATGACACAGTGCTCATAGGCAATGTTCGCTACCTCGTGTTCTCTTCCTTTCCCTCTATCCAAACGGTTCTACCCAAATACAAGCGAATAGTTGTGAATTTTCTGCAAATGCTCATTCGCACGTGTTGGCTTCCATTCGTTCCATTGTTGGCCAGGCTTTAGGTGCTTAAAATTGGTGTCGGTGAACTCCGGATAATTGCGCTACGCGCCGATGCGTGAGCGATTCTTCCAGTCTCTCGCTGGGCTGGCAGTGCTGTACTAACCGCTGTTATAATCTGTTCTTCGCGCGGCAGCAATACGTAGCAACGTTTTTTCTACAAATTACTGGCAGTGCCTCTAAGCAGCTTACAATTTGGCAGCGCATTTCCTTCGTTGTCTTCTTCCTGGGTAAAAATTTCACGGTAGGTTTCGCCATGTCTTATTGGACCATTCCGTTGTAAGTCAACCGTAGGTCATTAAGCTAAAACATCTCTTCGTTTCTTTTTCGAATTACATGCAATGCGTGTACTGTATTACACAGGTGTGGACCTCCCCCCTTCATCGTGGTCTTGGATGAGATAATGACAGGTGGCAGAAAAATCTGGAGAAGATAAGGTGAAAGCAGTGAAGTTCGTGGATGACTTGATCATCTGAGGAAACAGGAAGGAGACATTCAGCAACACTAGTATGCTTGGGAAGAAACTGTGAGAGAATATGAAATGAAATTTTATCCAAGGAAATGTGTGATTCTGGTTACAACTAGAAAGATAGATAGATCAACTTGAAAAACAAGAATTGAAGGTGAACAACTGAAGAAGGTGTATAGGGACGAGTGCTTGTGAAATGTGAAAGAGGAAAATGGAAGAAATGAGAAAGAGACCAGTGAGTGGGGAAGGCCAGCAGAAACATTTGTGCGAAGTGTCGGACTTCCGTATCTGAAACATGGGTAATGAAGAAAAGTAAGCAGATTACAGACATATGAAATGAAGTTCCTCAGAAGTAGGATAGGAGTAACAAGGAGGGATAAGATGAGGAATGAAAGGATTAAGGTTAGAAACATCATGTCCACGATGAAGAATGGGAATAGGAAACAAGAGAATTCCCATGAAGATGCTTGAATTAAAGCTGCAAAGGAAGCAACCAAGGGGAAGACCAAGGGATAGATGGTTGAATGTTCTGTAGCGCTGAAATAACGGGCGAGGTCTGGACCAGAGAGAATGCAGAGAGAGGGTGGGAAAACAGTAGTAGATGGCGAGGCTTATGTTCCAAACAGACCCAGCCTGGGGCTGTAAACTGTTGAAGATGATGATGCGGATAAGTAGATCATTTGATTATCTTATTTAAATATATAGAGTTATTTGTTCGCCAGTTGAAATAACTTTTCGTGTCACAAAATGACATTTAAAAATTACACAGACACAAAAATGTTTAAAAATGGTATCACATAATAACAATACTTTAGATATATCTGAAACGTAAACATAATCATGAACAAGGTATTAGACTCTTTATCACTGACGTTATCGACATTCAAAATTCTTCCATCAGCTAAATATTCGAAACTTACTCTTCTTATTGTAGGTTATTTCAGTGGAGATGTGACAATCTGTCTTAATCGAAGGTGTAGATTCATTGAAAATGAGGAGATCGGCCACTTATCTTAAATTTTGAATAAAATGCCAGGTCATGCTGAACTTGTCTTATTGTTTTATAAACCACGATCACTTTCGACCCCGAGGTGGTACATATCAGACGTTCTGAGAGAACACAGTCCTGTGTGTGCTGGTATGTTATTCTGAATCGGCATTAAATCAGCGGAACTTGCATGAAATTGCTGCAATTTTTTTAATATTAAAAAGAAAACTGAAATTATTCTCCTGTGCGTGATAAAAACTTATTTATTAATTTTCACCACAAGATGAAATTATTTGTTCAAAAATAGCTCTGAGCACTATGGGACTGCTGTGGTCATCAGTCCCCTAGAACTTAGAACTACTTACACCCAACTAACTTAAGGACATCACACACATCCACGCCCGAGGCTGGATTCGAACTTGCGATCGCAGCGGTTGCGCGGTTGCAGACTGTAGTGCCTAGAACCGCTCGGCCACTCCGGCCGACGAAATTATTTGTATTCCCGTGTTTAAGACCTATTTTACCGGTGATCTCTGACTTCGTCGCTTTGGCAGAAGGTTTATGGTTGAAGATCAATACGAAACTCTGCATGAATTAAGCAGATGTGAGGCAGACAGATTTATAATTTGATTAGAATGTGATACAAGGTTTCGAAGTACCAGCCGTCGTCAGTAACAATGTGCTGAAAAATAATTCATTTATGTATATGTACAATTTGATTGATCATTGAAATTTAGGTCCCTGTGGCGTGCTCAGAGGAAAGGAAGATTTCGGAAATGGCTTATTTTGTGTTTTGCCACCGAACACAGCAAATGTGTCTTCCACCAGCGTCGGAGATCTCTTATTTGAGTTACTAGTTGATCAAAGTCTCAGATAATCTGGAATTCTTTATGGAACTTCTTACAACAAGCTAAAATAATTTCTGAGTTCGTATGTGGTATGTTACCTGTACTATCACCGACATAGGACTGTATAAAATGTTTCAACACTAATGTGACCTGTTTCTTGCTGGTTTTTTTTTCCTAGGAAGGTTCAAGTACGAGACACCTCAGGAGTAGCTATGCTTGTGGACACTGTTATAATAGTAAGCATATTTTGCATGACCGTTGACCGGATTCTTTAAAGCTGTTTCGATGATAGTTGGCAACACTACTTCCGTGCTTAAGGACATCGTTCGTTACGTACCGAGTAAACTTTCTTTTGTTTCAAAATTCATGTTGAATAGCATGCAAGGGTTCATTAGAAAAGATGTGATATTCGAAATGCTAGGAATGCAATTTATGTGGTTCCCCGTCTACAATAGGCAGCTGTTGGTCAGAAAGAACACATGAAATGGTTAAAATGGGTCTAAGCAATATGAGGTCATCAGTCCACTAGACTTAGAACTACATAAACCTAACTAACCTAAGGACCTCACACACCTCCATGCCCGAGGCAAGATTCGAACCTGTGACCGTAGTAGCAGCGCGGTTCCGGACACACTTGAAATGCAAAGTGTGCAAGCAATGAAAATTATATGTATGCCGATGGAGATTTCTGATGCACTGAGTTTGTACACATGAATTTCATTTTAAGGACAATACAGTTTTCAATAATCGCAAAATGTGTCTTAGTAGCAGCATTCGTTAAAAATATATAACAGTATTAGTCATCCGCTATGTAGCGCTGCCTTTATCTCAGGTCTATTGTTAGCAGCTTCACTCTAGAGCCTCTTATTCAGTCTGTAATCTTGAGCCTCTTATTCATTCTGTGATAAAATACAATGATAGGAAATAGGAAGACGATAGAAATGAAACAGAAATCAAATATGAGAGTTGCGATTTTCGTACCTTAGATTCACAGAATCCTCAATTGATCGAGATAACGAAGTGGCGTAAACAATGTATGCTACACCTGTACGACGGTGAACATGCAGATATGCAAATCAACACACCGAAAACTACATAAATAATGAAATTTGTATATATATGTACGGATGCGTGTGCGTGCACGAAGGTATGAATGCGTATTTTTTTTAGCGCACACCGACACACACACACACACACACACACACACACACACACACACACACACACATATATATATATATACTGACACACACACAGAGAAAGAGAGAGAGAGACAGAGAGAAAGGGGGGGGGGGAGGAATTCAGAGAACAATTAATTTATTGTACCGAAAAGTTCATATAACTAATAAAAATGTTCAAATGTGTGTGAAATGTTACGGGAATTAACTGCTAAGGTCATCAGTCCCTAAGCTTACACACTACTTAACCTAAATTACCCTAAGGGCAAACACACACACCCATGCCCGAAGGAGGACTCGAACCTCCGCCGGAACCAGACGATGTAACTAATATTACTATTTTGTTTCGGTATGAAAATCTTAAGAAAATTCCGTTCGTTTACTTTAAAACTGTACACATCTTCAGCCACAGCCACCAATGGCCGCTGTTTCTTGTTTATGAACCACAACGCAGTAATATTTTAACATTTAATGAAAGTTTGCCCGTAGCAGCGGCTGAGTTTGCGTCGAGTGGAGCTTCTCGATGCTGTGCCCGTCTCGAACGAAATAACGACACCGTGTTATTCCCTATACAAATATTTTCTCTCCTCGTCAAATAGAACGCAGCACACACTCTCCAATAAATACCAAATTGCATTACAGCCATCAAACGGGAAATTTTGTGATTCATTTGAGTGTCGTCGGCGGCCACCGCGCAGGCGAAGTTTCCTTTGATGAAGACCGGCCGGCAGGCTCAGTGTAAATAAAAGCCCACCGCCGCTGCCGACTGCTGCTACTGCCGCCGCCCCCGGCGTTGGTGCCTCTCCCCCCCCCCCCCCCCCCCCCACTCGCCAACCATCTCCCACGCCCCTCAGAGACCTCACATTTCGCGCTCGTTGCCTGTGTTTACTCCGCGGGCCTGGGGAGCGGCGGCTACCAAAGCAGCGGGCCCGCGCAAGATGGCTCCACCGAGACCTCTCTTTTCACGCTCATTCAAAGGCGCCTTTTCTGCCGATCTCTTTCATTGCTCGACACAACGAGTAGCGCAGAGGTTTCCTGGTTCTTGTGATTATTTCAATGAGCGACTGTAACTTATTACGGATGTACAGCCGGCATCTAAAAACTTCAGTGAATGTTACCATTTCAGTCAGCTGGCAGGACTTGTCCATAGTTTCCTACATTACGTATCGACTTCTTCAATTTAACTTACTTGTCAGCTTCTTGCTTCAGTAGCTAGTACATATTGTTTCTCTTTAACTTAACAATGAATCAAACATTTCCAAAAGGGGCGCACCCAGTTAGATTATTTCTTAAAATTTGTTTTGGAAATAATCATGCATTTCTTCAGTGACTGCATAATTTTTATATTCATTAGTATACTAGTAATATGTTAGACCCTTCTGCAACGTATTATCCCAAATCTCATAAATATAATGTGTAGTATTGCTGCGTATAAAGTAAAGCAAAAACTTGATGTTTAAATCGCCATATACCGATGGAAACTTAACCAGTTACAGTAATCTCATTTCCTCTCACTTCTGGCTAATTTACGAGCAGCCGAGTTACGATGGGTTAAGTAAAATTTCGACTGAGATGCGTACTTCGTAAAACGTGATGCAGTTGTGCGGTATTACAGTTCCGTGGGATATGAGTGCGTTTTTATTGGAGGTTTAATTTGCGAATTATTATTAATATTTCAGTCGCATTAGTATCATTTATTTCTTTTTCTTCAATGTTTATTGGTTGCTTGGCTGATTCAGAGGAGCGGACCAAACACCGAGGTCAACGGTCCCATCATATTGGGGAAAGATGGGGAAAGAAGTCGGTAGCACCCTTTCAAAGGAACTATCCCGCCATTTGCCTGAAGCGATTTAGGGAAATGACAGTAACCTAAATCAGGTTGGCCGCACGCGATTTTGAACTGTCATCGTCCCAAATGCGAGTCCACTGTGCTATCCACGGTGTCATCGTGCTTGGCATTCAATACTGAGTATTTATTTCTGTACATAGACTCTCAGTGTATGATATTTGCTGTTAATGTAAAAAAATAGATTTAAAGGAAAGTGCTGAGTTCTGAAAAAAATACATAGTGCCAGGAAAAGAAAAGAAAGAAAAATATATCAGAGTCCTGAGAAATGTCACAACCAGATGAAATGCTACTAAATACGGACCATAAAGAAGTATCCAAGATCAGGATTCATGCTACCGTTCTTAGCGCTTCAGACAATAAATCCAGTCTTCTGTCTGGCGTTTACTGTAGTTTTCATTAAGCCTGAACAGTAGACAGGGTGTAGATTTAGTGTCTTTTGGGCTCTTTGAGCAGAATAAAACAGTTTTAACTTAGATTTCTTTCTTTCCTGTTCTCTTGCTATTCTAGTTCCTGTTTCAATGGAGTTTCGTTACTGTATGTTTCGTCAGACTTTTAGCGATATTTGCTTTTCTTGGAAAAGGAATATTTTCTTTAGAGTAACAAAAGTGGTGGTCACTCATTGTGGATTCCTTGTCGATGACTGTGAACTTTGTCTCTGGAGGGATTGTTCGTCAACAGCGGACTAAGCAATTTACAATTCAAGCGCAATTGCAATGTGTGAATTTTCTCTGTGCTACGCGGCTACACCCTCTGCCTGTATATGATAACGCATGTAGGAACGCTGATGTGTTAATATGTTACGGCTATAACAACAATTCATTTTACGTGATGGTATAAACATCCTAAGATCATTACAACCTGAGATTCTGCTTAGAATTTTAAGACAAAACCTTATATGAAGATAACGTAAAACCATTTATCCTGATTATTCAGCAGTAGGGTGACTCGGCGGCCGGCTGACACCCCTTGGGCTTTCATGGGCTGAACAAGGATCTCGTTTTGAGCTCAGTTAGAGTCTTCAAACAAACTTTACACGTAACTTCAAACTTAACGAAACTTTTTCTCGTTTTCATAATCCACAAAACAATGAACGAAGAAACATATTCATCGCTTATTGCATTTCCACCGTTAATGCAAAAAAACAGCGTCATGCATTACGTTTTAATATACCTACTGACTCTATTCGCAGCATATTTTGAAGACAGTATCCACATGTACTGCTAAATGTACATAAAAATTATATCATTTTACGACATACAGTGCTGGAGGTAAGATATATACATATACATACGTGAAAAAAGTTTCTTACTACGGAGCTTTTTATACGCGCAGGTTCGAGTCCATGACCTATCGGAGGTGCACCGTTGGGGTACTGTCTACTAATCAAGTGTCATTGTTTACACTTTAAATACGACTAATGACGAACTTCCAATCAAGTATTGTCATGACCAGTAATTTCTGTCATGTAAAACTATCTTCGCAGCATTAGTAATCATGATACATGGAATCAAGCTTTTCTAGAAATTAACAACACTTCACGTATTGACATGGTTCAAATGGATCTAAGCACTATGGGACTTAACATCTGAGGTGCTCAGACCACTAGACTTATAACTACTTAAACCTAACTAACCTAAGGTCAACACAAATCAGATAAATAGAACAGTAATTGTTGAGATTGCCAAATACGTAAGATATAATTAAGAAAGTTAATTACAAAAGCTCCTGCAGCTGTAGTTTTACATGAATTTAATGGTTGTTATTAAGAATTTGATACTGTACTATGCAAATGAATATGGTTCATTGAAGCAAAAAATGAAATACTAATTTTTGTACTTTGACACTGCAGCCCAGTCAGCAATCGTGATAATCTAATATATAAGAAACTACAGCCTCGATTGTGGATTACCGCAATCGAGGCTGATAGTTTCTTATATACTGAAATATTAATTTACTTCTTAATCACAAATTGGCTTTCCTGAACAACGTTTCCACGAATTCCAGATATATTGCTTGATAGTCTCATTGAGCTGGATTTTAAGGAGTGAACAGATTTTGACAAAATACGAAAATAAATATCTGTTTACAATACATTTCATATGGTTGTAATGAAAACATCAATTACATAAGTTTCTATTACTGTGATCTTACATGGAATAAATTACCAATTAACACATAAAAACGATTATTTCCGATTTCATGATTTTCTGTTCAAATATTATTTTGTATCAGATCCAAAAATGCAAAATGTATAATGTTGATTTTCTTGTTAATTACAATTCGTATTTTATAGGTAACATATCATTAAGTCCCAAATAGGCTTTGTACAATGTTAACGATTGCTTTCTTTACGGAACGAACAGGTTTTATATAAGTAGGGAAATATTCTGTTCATTTGCAATTCGTTTCTAGAAATTACTTTTTAATATGCTACTCTGTTACTTGATTAGCTACTCAAAGTCTTCCAGGTGTCATTAACGCTGCATTACGCCCTATACTTTGTGGAAATATGCTTGTCTAAAATATGCAGTGATATGAAACCTTTGGTATCGTGTTGTATACTAGCATGTGGTGCTAAAATTTTCAGTTGACCTTCTTTGTTTGTCCCATTACAAGGGTTGTTCCTGTTGACCAAGTTACCTGACGGTAATCAGCAACAACTGAGGAATGGCTCGGCTACCTTCTTTGTGGAGTTCAATCTCACGGCCGCATAAGCATTTGTGACGGTGGCGCGAAAATGCGAAATTCAAGATGAAGTGAACAATAAAACCCTGTGATGCGGATCAGAACATATAATTATTAACTGGTATTACTGAAGAGAGCTTGTGGAATAACACGTCCAATCGCTGGAGCCGAATACTTGCTGTCTGTGCCAACAAGTGAACGTAGGGGCAGTACGGTCGACGTTTTACAACAAGCATTTCGCAAAGTGTGGAAGCACTCTACGGTTAGGTAGAGAGCAGACAGAGCAGGCGCGATAGCAACTTTTAAACGTTGTCTCCTAAAAAGGGAGAAACACGGCGGTGCGGTTACGCGCCAGACAGGAGTAAATACCGCACACCAAACGCTGAGCTGCTGTCGAAAGGAGCCTTGTACGGTGTCGTAAACACCGAAGGTTTGGTGCCGCTACCCGCTGTGCCATCGGCTCAATCCGCAGACAAAACTTTGTGCCAGAGGTCAGCAGCGGACGTTGAACCACTTGCATGCAACACAGGTGTTTTGCTGTGCGGTGTGAAACGTAACGCCCTACGTGACTTGGTCATTATAGTGACAATGAAAGACGAAGACAAACTTTTTATCCATCAATACAATACGGATATAAATGAATGACTTACACTAGTTCTTATTCCTCATCGGACAGATACGGCCTTCGTCCACGCTGTTGTACGAAGCTCCTACCCCTTACATGGATCCTGATGGAGATGAGATCATTGGCATTCCTTGCTCCATTCCCAGCAACCTATGAGGCAGGGCCGGTTTCTACATCATCCATGGCAGAGGAGACCATGGACACCGCCCTTCTTGATGTCGAGATACCAGCTGATCTCAGCATAGCATCACATCTTTCCTGAGGCCGATACGCCTGCTACTCTATTGCCAAGGTCACAAATCCAACCTCCCCCTCCATCCAGATCTCTTAGCTATAGGTCCGATCACTATCGGCGCTAAGGACCGACTCACCAGGGGAGGGACAATACAAGTAACGTTGGCGAGTTACACCGATGTAGGGTTAAAAACCGAACCGCAATGATGCGCAGGAAGTGGATGCTTTATCCATGCATTTTACCAGAGACCAGAGTATAATGCTAGAAGCACGACCATCTTACTGTTTAGTTCGCTCTGTCTGTAGCTGTCCATCTCTGTCGCTCTCTCGATGGGGCTGTGAGCACTATGGGACGTAACATCTTAGGTCAACAGTCCCCTAGAACATAGATCTACTAAACCTAACTAACCTATCACACACATTCATGCCCGAGGCAGGATTCGAATCTGCGACCGTAGCGATCGCGCGGTTCCGGACTAAAGCGCCTAGAACCGCTCGGCCACTTCGGCCGGCATCTCTGTGGCCGAGTACTTCGCAGCCAGCCTGCGACAGTGTCACGGAGCGGACCCGCTCCATATACCGGAGCGTCCAGGCCCCAGAAATCCCTGTGACGGCGTGGCAGTAGCAGAACACTGCTCAAATGAGGGACACGGTATGAAATTTGACGAAAATTCCGGTTTTTGGAACAGTATCTATAAAGAGGCAATTGGAATTAGGTTGGCTGATAATTTAATTAACAGACACAATGGGTTTTCTCTTAGCAGGACGTGGAATCCCGTAGTATCCACGTTCTTCGGTGCGGCCCTGAGTACGATATATCGTTGCCGCCAGTGTTCTACTAAGGGCGCCGTCACATCCCATTTTTGGAGGGCACCAATCGTGGTTGGCGGCGCATGCACCTTGTACTGAACGGTGGCCTATACAGGACGTCGATTTACTGCCTGGCGTCAGTTCTCAGCGGGACTCATAAGCAGAAGCAGCCCTCTCCTTAAGATGGCGACCAGATGGATCGTTGAGATACGCAATGGAGTTGATTTTAGGATCCAACAGCAAACCTGCAGAGACTTTCAAGACTTATTAGTCCAGGAAAGCCTACGAAGTCATACATATTCGAACTGCCGATCAAGCTACTCGCGGACGCCGTCACTGTGGAGCTCCGACCCTACGGCAACGTCCTGGAAGATGTCGTCGAACGATGGGTACAATTCTGAGCCTATCCCATCTTAAATGACTTCAGCCAGGTTCGTATCGTGCATCACACTCACGTCCCCTCCTACGTCCGTACTGGAGGCAGCTATGCCATCAAGATGTGTGACGGTCAGCCCTGCACCTGTTCTAGATGCAGGAAGAAAGGTCATTTGCAGTCTGAATGCATGAAACGAATTGTTATGCAGCTTCTGCTAACAGGAGTGCCAGTGCCACATACGCTGATCCTCCTATGAGTAACTTATGCGGCGATCTTCGCCACTGCAACGACTTTGCCAAGCCAGTCGCATGGTCTCGCGATCAGCACGTCCTGCCATCCCACCACACTTCGGATGGCGCAGTCGCTCCACCCGATGACATGGTCGCCACCTAAACCCCACCGACAGACGGCTCAGAAACAGGTACAACTCCACAGCACACTTTCGACTCGTTCACTGTACCACGACTCGTTCACTGGACCAGTCGAGGCCTTCGAAAGTTCCTCCACTCAGGAACACTGAACAAACACTGCTGCGTCGGCTCAAAAGCCATTCCCACTCGACCACAGGTCCTGAAGAAACTCTTATCCAAGACGGTGGAGAAGCCACCTAACCAGCTGACGATCCCTTGCAGAAGTTGTTGTAAAGCACTGGCGATAAACGACATTTATTTCCAGATAGGCCACCAGATGAGGCAGACACAAATATAGCACCTAACAGTACGCAGGATGCGGCGCCTGTCTCCCAGCTGAAACCTCATGATCTCTCTCAACAAGACGAAGTTCATATGGAAATTGGGCCGGCTCTCACTACAGGTGTGCGGGATGATGACGTGGACTACGAAATGTCTCCTCAACAGGACTATCTGACGCACCCCGCCTCTGATGTGGTTGCCTGTTAATATCAGAATCGACACACGACGACTGATGGGACGGATCCTCCTTGTGGTCCACATTCAATACCGTCCCCATTCATGGTTGACGTGCATTCGCCGCTGCTGAGACAGACGTATCTGTTCGGCACAATGAACATCAATATGATCAGTACCACGCCAAAGCTGCAGCCCCTCCGTCGTGTGCTTTGTACTTCTGATGTTGACGACGCCGTTCTTCAGGAAGTTCGTGCTGTCATATCATACCTATGATACTGTAGGTGATCACTCGGGTTGCAGAGAGCCCTTTTCCATACACGAAAGGATGCCAATCACGGACATGTGACTCCTCCTGTCCGACCGGGACATTATTGTAACTATCTTCGACACCAACGTTGTCGATATGTACACCCCATCTGGCTTCATGAAATGGAGGTCCTCGTTGTTCGAAGAGGACGTGCCCTCCCTGCCTCTGCTCTCTTTTCCAGACGAAGTGTTCACTTCGTTATGGGTAGCGATTTAAGCTGCATTCTCCTCCTGAGGAACCAGACACTTCGTTGTTCGCCGCTCCTGATGCTGTATAAATGGGCGACGACTTGCATGTGTTATCTGGATCATTTTTTTAAAACGTGTTATTGCGTAGTAGTAAACATACAAGATGCACTCTGTAAAACATGTAAAATTTATAATATTACACATAAACATACGTATGCATTATCATAAGACTTAACAACGTAACACGAATGCACGACATAGGTCACACCTGCCAATCTGGGCTCAAATGGTTCAAATGGTTCTGAGCACTATGGGACTTAACTTCTGAGGTCATGAGTCCCCTAGAATTTAGAACTACTTAAACCCAACTAACCTAAGGACATCACACACATCCATGCCCGAGGCACGATTCGAACCTGCGATCGTAGCAGTCGCGCGGCTCCAGACTGTAGCGCCTAGAACCGCTCGGCCGCTAAGGCCGGCCGCCAATCTGGGAGGCAAGGGTCGAGGTTACCCTTCTGAGGTTCCTCACGCAGATGCGGGGCAGGCAAACGGAGGAAGTAATTTTAGTGACGCACAGTACTGTTGAACACCATAAATAACGATACAGAGTTGACCTCACGACATACATACGTACAGTAGTAAACAAAGTAGAATACAATACACTAATTCAGGTGAGACAGGCTTGAAGTTTTTACCTATTACTTCTTCTTAAGGAAACAGTAAAAGTTTTTCCTTTCCTAAAAAGTACTTCATGTATCTCATGTTTTTGGTTTCCAGTGAAAAATGCGAATATGTTAAAGACAAAAATAACAGCACTGAAAGAGGGTGTAGAGAAAGACGAAGAGCCTGTCTGTGCAGATTGTTACTATCGTTTACTAGCAAATGACCCAGGATAGTTACGAAGGCGCTAGGTCACTCTGCAATGTTAATAAATAAATCTGTCATAATCTCATTGACGTTTGGGACAAGATACATGGGAGCGAAGCGCCCTCCGTTTTACCCACCATACAGCACATTCTGCGACCACACATGACTGGTTTTACGTCGCAGTGCACTTTGGAAATATAGCCTTGCGTTTTCGGACAATGGCGACCGAGACGTGCGTGGCTCGTGTTCGTGCCATCTCTGTTTTTCCGTACTGCAACCTCTTTATGTTAGTCGCAATTACCTGTGTCACTGAGTTGCTGCTTTGCCTGCCCATAAGCGGCAGCAGCAGCACTTATCGATATAATGCCTACAGTATTATCTTTGCTGGACTGCTATTACTTCCCGGTCGTCGTGTGTCGACCAGTCAGTTGAGCCAGCAGTTAATTCGGACCTGGCAGTGTTTGAGTTGGCACGCGGCACAAGTTCAGTCGGGGCGCGACAGCAGTTAGGTGAGGACCGCCATGACTCGCCCGACGGTTGGCGACACACACGATTGGAGTGGGGACCAGTTTGGTTGGTCGTCGGTCGGTCGTCTTGCCGGACGACGTGTATTTGGCCGGTGATCGCTCATGGGTTGGCTGTGTGCGCCGACTCGTGATTGGTCCATGTTATTGTACAGTCACTGCCGTTAGCAGTGTCTAGTTCTTCGTGAAAGTGTTCGTGAAACTGTGTGTAGTTGGTGTGATTTTGACTGACAAGTTATTTTAAATGTCGTCAGCGTGCTGGCTCTGAGCAGTCGGTCGGTTGGTGTGCATCAGCCAGGAAATCTTCGCGTGGCGCAGTGGGCCGGGGCCGCTGGCGGTCTCTACGCAGTTTCGGAGGGTGTGGAAGCTGTTGCGATTGCTAGGAGGTTCGTGGCTCACCGACACAAGACATCAAAGTTGAGTGGTGTTTCAGTTACCGAAGCCAGTCTGTTCACATTGTGCCGCTTGTTTTCATGGTTGGCTGCGGGGGGTATTCCCGTGAGCAACAGCGAGTGTTCTAGTTGGCGAAAGTTTGGCCACCATCCGGTGGAGTTTAAGTGTATTTTGGTTATTTGAATTCCAAGTGCACCAGCGGAATTTTCTGCCTTGTGGTCGTTACCTTTCCGGTTACCTGCCCTGGCCGCTGACGCAGAATTCAGGCAGTGTCCTTTCCTTACCGTGTTGTCGCTGTCCAACACGTGTGTGTGTAGTTTTGACAGCTTAGGCGTACTTGGTTTTGGGCTGCTACGCCTTTTACGTTTTGGCTTTGGAGTTCCTTGAGCACTGGCGGGGTTGAAAGCGTATCATCTTGTCGGTGGGTCCTCTGACTGTCTCTCGTTTGGGTTGCCGAAGGATCGGATATAGATGGGCCAACTACCTGTCTCCCCTAAGCGAACGTGAATATTTCAAGGGAAGACCGCCCCCTTCTGAGAGCCGATGGCTGTACTACCCTTTCCTTATTCGTGTTTGATTCTGTATTTTAATGGCTCATAGCCCATGGTTTGAATTGTATGCTTTTAGTTAGGTTTTAAATAATGGGTCTTCAGCCGTTTTAAAATTGGTTGTTCCATACTTGTCAACTCTTGCACTGTTTGGGGCTTCAGCTTTATTTAAAATATTTTTTTTCTGGATAAATCTTTGGGCCTTCTTTCTTCTGAAAATTTATTGTAGTTATGATTTTGAATCATGGACCTTCATCCGCTTTAAAAGTTAAAGAAGTTGTGTTCTTAAGCCATAAGATTGTATGATATACTCAGTCAATAAGTCAGGTCAGAAATATGCGCTGTAATGTTTGGGCAACTAGATAAAGTTATATATGTTCGAGTGTAACTGACAGCGGCTAATTTTTGGCCCCTTTCCACAATTCCAACTTCCTGTTCTGTCCTGGGGTTTAACCAGGCGTCTCAGCGACATTAGCTGGACACTCAGTCTACCACCTCAGTCGATCTGGCGCTGCAAAGGGTTCGGGGCAGCTCAATACTTCCCTGGCTGCAGACCCGCACTGCCGACAACATATTGCCACTGCATGAGTGTCCTGTGAAAAGCGTCTCCCATGGTACATATCCGTGTCGTACTGGTGGCTAAAGTGTGCGAAAGGAAGCAGCAGCATGGCATTAGGACACTACCACCTTTCACTACAACATCCTTAAACTTGACACGCTGGCCCTATCATCCATAGGGAACATAATCATATTAAAGGCCGTCTCCTCACTGCCCAGTGTGATAAATTGTACTGCATCGTGGTATTTTCGTGACCGACAGGGCCTCATACATGAGGAATCACAGTCCACTACCGACGCTACATCTGACGAACGTCGTCGACATCACGTTATCATCCCCACCCTCACCGCCACCGATGGTACGCGCCAGACAACGTAAGCGGCGTTGGCGTCTGCATTCGCCGACCACTACCGTCAACTTTTACGACGACGATCCGATGGCGGCGCCAATTCCTGATGACCTCCGCCCTACTCCTAATCGGACCCCCGTTACTGAAGAGTCGGCACCAGAGGCGTCTATTGTGGTGTCACCGCCAGACACCACACTTACTAGGTGGTAGCTTAAATCGGCCGCAGTCCATTTAGTACATGTCGGACCCGCGTGTCGCCACTGTGTGATTGCAGACCGAGCGCCACCACAAGGCAGGTCTCGAGATACGGAATAGCACTCGCCCCAGTTGTACGACGACTTTGCTAGCGACTACACTTACGAAGCCTTTCTCTCATTTGCCGAGAGACTGTTAGAATAGCCTTCAGCTAAGTCCAGGGCTACGACCTAGCAAGGCGCCATTAACCGTATCTGAAGATAGTCTTATTTGTATTATCAAGAGCGATGTACCACAAGGATAAATAAAAGATAAGTATTCGAGGAGCTGCATACTTTTCTTATGAGAATTCACTACTTATCCTGTTCCTGAATTCACGCCCGTCTGCGTTAGATAGCTTCCATTTCGGCCTCCTCTATGTACAAGGTGTTGGCACATTTACCAACACATCATTGGCGACGAGGGAAAGGGTGTTGTTCTTTCTAATTGCTTACATTTACTTGTGTCATGGCTTCGCCACAATCTCCAGATGTACTGTCCGAATTCTATCGCTTGCAGAATCAGCAGACGCAGGCGTTATTGGATGCTCGTCCAGGGTCAACGTGCGCTGCAAACCGATGCGGCCGCCGCCGCTTCATCGCTACCGCAGCCACAACACGCCGTTGCACTGTCCTTCCGTAATTTTGATTCAACCCAAGAAACGTGGCCAGAATGGTCCCAACAATTTGGATTTCATCTTGCCGCCTACAGAATTCTAGGTAATGAGCGGCAGCCGTTTTTGCTTTCTTGTGTCGGTGTGTCCACCTAGCGTGTGATAGTGAAATTGTTTCCCCGCCGCGACATAGTAACTCTGTCCTACGAAGAAATTTTGTCTGCTTTAGATGCCTATTTGAAAGAAACAGTAAATGTCGTTGCAAAAAGGTATACGTTCTTTCGTACAAAACGTACGGCCGGTCAAACTAATCGGGAGTGGGTTGCAACTTTGCAAGGCCTTACTAGGGATTGTGCGTTTGAATGTGACTGTGGCCTTCCTTATTCAGATACTATGGTGCGTGATGCAATTGCACAGAACGTTTCTGATGTTCGCATACGGGAACAGATTTTGAAACTAGTTAATCCCTCCCTTCAGCAAGTGATAGACATATTGGATAGACAAGACACACTTGACTGTGCTCAGGAATCTTTTGAAACTTCGCCAGCCGTGTGTAACATTAACCGGCCTGCCGGGAGAGCTGCGTGGCCCAGTCAACTGCCCTCACGCACATCAACGCAGCTGCCGCCACGCTCTAAACCAGGTGTGCCACGCCAGCACACAAATGCAGTGAAATCATGCCCGCGGTGTGCCACTAGACATTCGCGTGACAATTGCCCGTCACGCCAAGCTATTTGCTTTTTCTGTAATAAGAAAGGACATGTTCAAAGTGTTTGCCAGAAAAAGCTCATATCAGACAATCACAACCATTCCAGGCCCTTTGCTTCGCGCCGGAGTCGAACCAAGGACACTCAGGCTCGTGGACCTTCACCCATGGACATTCATGTAGTTAATTCCACTCCGTCTGGTGCCACTTTTTCTAACAGTGACTGTGTTCGTCCCACAAAAAGTGTGCGTCGACGTCGCCGGAAATCACGTCACTTAACACGTGATTCTGTACTAGTGTCTGTTCAAATTGCACGAGACAGTCGCTCTTGTCGTCAGCAGGACAGTAACTTTTTGTAGATTTGGACTTTAATGGCAAGGTCATACCATTCCAGCTCGATACCGGAGCTGCAGTTTCATTGCTCAATCACGACACGTACAAACAACTGGGCAAACCTCCGTTGCGTTCCGCCAATGTTAAGCTCACTACACATTCAGGACAGAAAATTCCTATATTCGGACAGTGCAGCCTTCTTGCAACATACAAGGGACAAACAAAACTTGTGTCATTTTACGTTCTTCGTTCTTCTACTGCAGTGAACTTGTTTGGCTTAGATTTATTTCAGTTGTTTAACATGTCTCTAGTAAATCAGGTCCTATCAGTGAATCAGACTGTGCCTTCAGACAGTGTTTCTCGTTTGTGTGAAGAATTTGCAGACATTTTTGCACCGGGCCTTGGTTGCGCTAAGAACTATGAAGCACACTTGGAACTGAAAGTAAATGCGCAACCGAAATTTTTCCGAGCGCGCAATGTTCCTCACTCATTGCGTGATGAGGTCGCAAGAACATTACACGATTTAGCATCACAAGGTGTGAGTGAATGTGCGCAATGCCTCTTCCATTTCAGCTCCGCTTCATCGCTTACGCTGTACAGGTGTTCCGTTTCTCTGGACGACGGAATGCGAACGCGCCTTTCGCCAGTTGAAATCGGCGTTGCTTTCTAATACTTGCCTTACGCCATTCGATCCCCAGACACCCCTTTTGTTGATGGTAGATGCATCGGATTTCGGGATCGGTGCTGTGCTTGCGCACAAAGTTGGCTCGCATGATCGTCCTATTGCCTTTGCGTCAAAATTGCTCTCGTCTGCGCAAAGAAATTATTCACAGATAGAGAAAGAAGCTTTGGCTCTCGTGTTTGGTGTTGCTAAGTTCCATGACTTCTTGTATGGTCGTCACTTTACCATCATCACAGACCACAAACCTTTGACATAGCTTTTTCATCCGAACAAGCCTGTACCTCCGCGTACAGCGCAGAAATTCATTCGCTGGTCGATTTTCTTCTCGCAGTACCGCTACGATATCTTGTATCGGTCCACTGCTAAGCACGGAAACGCCGATGCGTTGTCCCGTTTGCCTGTTGCTGATGATAAAGCATTCGATTCTTCCGAACTTGCTTGCATGTTCATTGATTTGGAAACCGATGAAGTGGTCGAATCGTTTCCGATTGATTTTCGTCGTGTAGCTACAGCCACAGCTGCTGACCCTGTCCTTGCTACCGTTTTGCGTTTTGTTGCTACGCAATGGCCTTTGTCAAAGTCTCGGATCGAGGATCCGTTGGTTCGCCGATGTTTTGCTCACAAGGAGAGACTTTTTGTTCGACGTGGTGTTTTGTTGTTGCGTTCTGATAAGATCAGTCCAGAGTCGTGGTCCCACGTTCGTTACAGTCCTCCGTTTTACGGCTTCTTCACGAAGGACATTGGGGTATAGTGCGAACGAAACAACTTGCTCGTCAGCACTGTACTTGGTCCGGAATCGATGCTGCGATTACGAATATGTGTTCTTCTTGCATGGCGTGTGCCGAACAACAATCCGCACCGCCACGGAAAGTCTTTGCATGGCCAAAAGCCACTTCCCCTTGGCAACGCTTGCACATAGATTTTGCTGCTCCATTCTGGAATGCTCGATGGTTGGTTCTGGTAGATGCCTTCAGTAATTTTCCTTTTGTTGTCCGGATGTCTTCCACGACGTCCTCTGCCACCATCCAAGCGTTGTCTGCTATCTTTTGCATTGAAGGTCTTCCGCAAACTATTGTTTCCGACAATAGCTCACAATTCATGTCCGCAGAATCTCAGTCATTCTGCCAGGCCAATGGTATTCAACATCTGACGTCCGCGCCGTTTTCGCCTCAGTCAAACGGTGCCGCTGAACGATTGGTCCGGACTTTCAAGACACAGATGTCGAAGTTGAAAGAGTCGCATTCTTGGGAGGACGCGTTGTTGCTCTTTTTGTCTTCGTATCGCTCTCAGCCCCGAGATGGTCGCTCGCTGGCTGAGTTGCTCCACGGTCGTCCTCATCGAACCTTGATGTCTTTGCTGCACCCGCCGCATCAGGTTCCTGTGCAGCGGCAGACTCCTGCTTTTGCTCCAGGCGACGTTGTATTTTATCGCAACTATCGCGGTTCATGGCGTTGGCTCGCAGGGCGCATTCTTCGCTGCCTCGGCCGCGCGATGTATGTGGTTTTGGGGGCCTCTGGTGAGGTGCGTCGGCATCTCAATCAGCTGCGCCTCTGTCGTCGCACGGGTTCTACCGCTCCCCGTCTGCTTTCAGCGACGGTGCCGTCAGGTCAGCGCCCTGGGGACCCATCTACTGGCTCGCCTCATCCCCAGGTGTTACCGACGATGCCTTCCATTTTGCCCCATGGCGACGCGCCGCCGCAGCCGCCGCCGCCGCCACCTGTTCTCCAGCCGGCGCCGCCCGCATTCGACGCTTCCTGCAGCCGCCAAGCGTCTCCCTGGGTCACGCGCCGCCGATCGCTTCCCGTGACCGGCTGTCCTCCGCCATGGAACTCTTGCCCGCTCCGGACCACATGGCGTCTTCGCACGTCGGCTACCCCGACGCAATGGAGGTCGACCCTTCGGCCCCTCCTGTCTCTTTCCGGGCGCATACACCGCATGTTGACGTGCACCCTGGACTAGGTTTTCAGGCGTTTCCTAGATCCCGTCGGACCGAATGGCCGGGTGCGGGTGGCACAGCCTCGGCTGTTGTTAGGCTCCACACCTCATCGTATACGTCATCATGGGGTCCTCCCCACGGCGGGCGGAAGCCTTTTAACACGACCGTTCGCCGATTTGCGGGGGAGGAATGTAGTGTCACCGCCAGACACCACACTTGCTAGGTGGTAGCTTAAATCGGCCGCGGTCCATTTAGTACATGTCGGACCCGCGTGTCTCCACTGTGTGATCGCAGACCGAGCGCCACCACAAGGCAGGTCTCGAGATACGGAATAGCACTCGCCCCAGTTGTACGACGACTTTGCTAGCGACTTCACTTACGAAGCATTTCTCTCATTTACCGAGAGACTGTTAGAATAGCCTTCAGCTAAGTCCAGGGCTACGACCTAGAAGGGCGCCATTAACCGTATCTGAAGATAGTCTTATTTGTATTATCAAGAGCGATGTACCACAAGGATAAATAAAAGATAAGTATTCGAGGAGGTGCATACTTTTCTTATGAGAATTCACTACTTATCCTGTTCCAGAATTCACGCCCGTCTGCGTTAGATAGCTTCCATTTCGGCCTCCTCTATGTACAAGGTGTTGGCACATTTACCAACACATCATCTACACTCCTGGAAATTGAAATAAGAACACCGTGAATTCATTGTCCCAGGAAGGGGAAACTTTATTGACACATTCCTGGGGTCAGATACATCACATGATCACACTGACAGAACCCCAGGCACATAGACACAGGCAACAGAGCATGCACAATGTCGACACTAGTATAGTGTATATCCACCTTTCGCAGCAATGCAGGCTGCTATTCTCCCATGGAGACGGTCGTAGAGATGATGGATGTAGTCCTGTGGAACGGCTTGCCATGCCATTTTCACCTGGCGCCTCAGTTGGACCACCGTTCGAGCTGGACGTGCAGACCGCGTGAGACGACGCTTCATCCAGTCCCAAACATGCTCAATGGGGGACAGATCCGGAGATCTTGCTGGCCAGGGTAGTTGACTTACACCTTCTAGAGCACGTTGGGTGGCACGGGATACATGCGGACGTGCATTGTCCTGTTGGAACAGCAAGTTCCCTTGCCGGTCTAGGAATGGTAGAACGATGGGTTCGATGACGGTTTGGATGTACTGTGCGCTATTCAGTGTCCCCTCGACGATCACCAGTGGTGTACGGCCAGTGTAGGAGATCGCTCCCCACACCATGATGCCGGGTGTTGGCCCTGTGTGCCTCGGTCGTATGCAGTCCCGATTGTGGCGCTCACCTGCACGGCGCCAAACACGCATACGACCATCATTGGCACCAAGGCAGAAGCGACTCTCATCGCTGAAGGCGACACGTCTCCATTCGTCACTCCATTCACGCCTGTCGCGACACCACTGGAGGCGGGCTGCACAATGTTGGGGCGTGAGCAGAAGACGGCCTAACGGTGTGCGGGACCGTAGCCCAGCTTCATGGAGACGGTTGCGAATGGTCCTCGCCGATACCCCAGGAGCAACAGTGTCCCTAATTTGCTGGGAAGTGGCAGTGCGGTCCCCAACAGCACTGCGTAGGATCCTACGGTCTTGGCGTGCATCCGTGCGTCGCTGCGGTCCGGTCCCAGGTCGACGGGCACGTGCACCTTCCGCTGACCCTGGCGACAACATCGATGTACTGTGGAGACCTCACGCCCCACGTGTTGAGCAATTCGGCGGTACGTCCACCCGGCCTCCTGCATGCCCACTATATGCCCTCGCTCAAAGTCCGTCAACTGCACATACGGTTCACGTCATCGCTGTCGCGGCATGCTACCAGTGTTAAAGACTGCGATGGAGCTCCGTATGCCACGGCAAACTGGCTGACACTGACGGCGGCGGTGCACAAATGCTGCGCAGCTAGCGCTATTCGACGGCCAACACCGCGGTTTCTGGTGTGTCCGCTGTGCCGTGCGTGTGATCATTGCTTGTACAGCCCTCTCGCAGTGTCCGGAGCAAGTATGGTGGGTCTGACACACCGGTGTCAATGTGTTCTTTTTTCCATTTCCAGGAGTGTATGACTACAGAAGACGAGGTGGCAAACGGGATCGACAAGGGGTGTGGAAGAAGTCGCAGGGACCAGATGGTGTTCCACTCTAGTTCTACCGGGAGTTCACCACGTCAATGCTCCATCACTGGAGGGAAAGTATTCAGTAACTCTTTACTCCATCCTTCCCACTACCACCCGAATTCCTCACCGGCGTTCGTTTACCGGTATCTAAGCCATCTTACCTATGGTACATTCAGCGCACCAGACTGCACGTGATGTGTAGCTATCCATCAAATTGCCTTGATAGAATGCTGTTGCCTCATTGCTATAGCTGCGGTCTTTCAGCTCTTCGTGGTATCGTGTTCTACCCCTATTCGTACTTACGGTCGCGACGCGTATGGGGTTCCCACCGTTCTCTGTGGACTCCATTTGCCAGTTATCGCTTCCTGCTGTCTCCATGCTCCTTGTCAAGGGCAGTCTTGTTTGACCGACTCCTATACGCCGCTTCGTGCATCAAGGATGCCCCTGTACGTGTACTTTATGCCATTGCACTGGAACCTGGTCTTAAAACTTGCCTATGGGGTCTCACCTCGCGGTAGCGTACTTATCGCTGTATGGCCTATACTGATGATTTCCTATTTCTTGCCGCTTCACAGACGAACATAACGACGCCATTCCCTGGATCCAGTCGGAAAGCAAGGGTGTAGCCAATGGGGGATCCAGGAGTTTCGGTGTAACCCTCTTCCCAATCCCCCCTCCCACCAAACCAATCACCTAAATGAGATTACACGCGGCCTACTTGCTGTGTAGTGAAACTGAAAGGTATTTTGATTTTCAGTCATACAAGGAAAAAGGGCTGTGTGCTACAAGCAGTCAACAATGCCACCGATAGATTTAAACTATCTATAATACCCTGGGCTTTTGCGTATCCATACTCCTGCCAAGACCTACTACTGTAAATTCTTGACCTTACTTGAGCTCAGCTGTTGTTATTTTCTTAATCAAGTCAGTTGTTACTTGCATTTGAATTTAAGTTCTTCTATTTATTTCTTTTATGCTGTGTGCTGTTGTGATTGTTCCTTATTACGAATAAGTTTGTAATAGGAAGGAAGAGAAAAACCGATACCGAATCGTCCATCAGCTTCATGGGAAATTAAAAATACGTGCGCAGTACTGTAATAACCTACTTACGGACCTACAGCACTTTAATACTAGCACTGGCGTCGTATTTGGAAACTGGTACACCTATGGGCTAGCAGTATTTCAGTATTTCACAAGACATCGAAGTGCTAAAAATCATTACAGATAACATTAAATTAAAATCTGTGCATAAAGACGCACATGGATTTCCTCTGTCACCCAAATATACGATTGATCAATACACATCTCGGACAAACGGCGATGGTCTCATTTCCTTAAATACACTACTGCCCATTAAAATTGCTACAACACGAAGATGACGTGCCACAGACGAGAAATTTAACTAATAGGAAGAAGTTCCTCTGATATGCAAATGATTCGCTTTTCAGAGCATTCGCACAAGGTTGTTGCCGGTGCGACACCTACAACGTGCTGACATGAGCAAAGTTTCCAACCGATTTCTCATACACAAACAGCAGTTGACCGGCGTTGCCTGGTGGAAACATAATTGTGATGCCACGTGTAAGGAGGAGAAATGCATACCATCACGTTTAGGACTTTGATAATGGTCGGATTGTAGACTATCTGGATTGCAATTTATCGTATCGCGTTGGTCGAGATCCAATAACTATTAGCAGAATATGGAATCGGTGGAGTCAGGAGGGTAATACGGAACGCGATGCTGGATCCCAACGACCTCCTATCACTAGCATGGCTGTAACGGATCGTGCAGCCACGTCTCGGTCCCTGTGTCAACAGATGGGGACGTTTGCAAGACAACAAGCATCTGCACGAACAGTTCGACACGTTTGCAGCAGCATGGACTATCAGCTCGGAGACCATGGCTGCGGTTACCCTTGACGCTGCAGCAGAGCCAGGAGCTCCTGTGATGGTGTACTCAAAGGCGAACCTGGGTGCACGAATGGCAAAATGTCATTTTTAGGATGAATCCAGGTTCTGTTTACAGCATCATGATGGTCGCCTCCGTGTTTGGCGACGTCGCCGTGAACGCACATTGGAAGCGTGTATTCATCGCCATACTCGCGTATCACCAGGCGTGTTGGTATGGGGTGCCATTGGTTACACGTCTCGGTTACCTCTTGTTCGCATTGACGGCACTTTGAACTGCGGACGTTACATTTCAGATGTGTTACGACCCGTGGCTCTCCCCTTCATTCGATCCCTACGAAACCCTACATTTCAGCAGGATAATGCACGACCGTATGTTGCAGATCCTGTACGGGCCGTTCTGGATACAGAAAATGTTCAACTGCTGCCCTGGCCAGCACATTCTCCAGATCTCTCACCAATTGAAAACGTCTGGTCTATGGTGGACGAGCAACTGGCTCGTCACAATACGCCAGCCACTACTCTTGATGAACTGTGGTATCGTGTTGAAGCTTTATGGGCAACTGTACGTGTACACGCCATCCAAGCAGTGTTTGACTCAATGCCCAGGCGTATCAAGGCCGCTATTACGGCCAGAGGTGGTTGTTCAGGGTAATGATTTCTCAGGGTCTATGCACCCAAATTGCGTGAAAATGTAATCACATGTCATTTCTAGTATAATATACTCGTATTTGTCCAATGAATTCACTTTTATCATCTGCATTTCTTCTTGGTGAAGCAATTTTAATGGCCAATAGCGTAAATTGTTCAAAATTCTGTGACTAGTGATTTGGCAAACTATCAAATACACAAGGAAACGGTTGTAAATTCATAAGAGCCACGTCCTATGGCGTCACGCTGCCGGTCAAGAATATAAAGAATAAACCGTTCAGTCGTATGATCGTCATTGATATACATCTGTCCAGCCCTTCAGTTAGAGAGTTAGATGACAAAAGACCTTTCCTATTAGCATGAAAAGTAACAGAAGCCTGGGAGGGAATTTCAGTTATTCCGGTATCATTTGAAAAATAACCAGTGTACTGAGTACTGAAGCATTAGCACCAAAACTACGAACCCTACTGAATGTGAACTCAGATGTGAATTTAACTGTCCGCTACCTTTCACGAGGAACGGTCGCTGGCGGCAAAAGGTGCACCAAGCCGGCTCACCGACGCTAAGAAGCTGACCGTCGTAATTGCTTGCCTCCACCTCGATCAGCTAGTCTCAACTGGGCAATCAGGGCTCACTTGTCTCTTTTGCTGCCCACTTCGCGGCAACTTCGATATAGTGACCTTCTGCACACAAAACGAGGGCCGTGTAGCCAACGGTACCGTTAGCTCCCCAGTGCAACGGTCAGAAACTACGGCCCACGGGTTAGGATTGCTCAAGAGGTGGCATCCTCCGCGAAAACGGCGAG
Source organism: Schistocerca serialis cubense (assembly GCF_023864345.2). Taxonomy (NCBI): domain Eukaryota; kingdom Metazoa; phylum Arthropoda; class Insecta; order Orthoptera; family Acrididae; genus Schistocerca; species Schistocerca serialis. The sequence goes on along the minus strand of NC_064638.1, from coordinate 194,423,928 downwards.
CACTCTCGTGCCTTTCCGCGGCCAGTAGTCGCGGCCTGAATTCGAAACTAGCGACTGGCTGGCCTCTGCCAGTAATGGCCATCTTGCGATATTATAATATTAATCAAAATAGGAGCAAGAATATTCTTCCAGCACCACGGTGGTTAGATAAGCCGAAGGTGATCTCAGATCGGCGGGGAAATTTATCACGAAGACTTTTGAAATAACACTTTAATCAACTCCAGATGTAAATGAGGTTAAAGATAATTTTCTGAATAACCCGAATTTAGTGTTCAAATTATCGATTTAATTTCCTTAGTGCTCTGTCAAAAATGGTTCAAACGCCTCTCAGCACTATGCGACTTAACTTCTGAGGTCATTAGTCGCCTAGAACTTAGAACTAATTAAACCTAACCCACCTAAGGACATCACACACATCCATGCCCGAGGCAGGATTCGAACCTGTGACCGTAGCGGTCGCTCGGCTCCAGACTGTAGCACCTAGAACCGCACGGCCACTCCGGCCGGCAGGGCTCTCTCCATTTGTCATCAAGTTGGATCTTGCTGCAGCAGAGGATGCTGACAGGCCTTGTGGTCAGTCCACGGAAAGTATGCGCTCTACGTAGGCATTGATCCAGGCTTTTTGATAGAAACTATCTCTGTAATTCCCCTAAAATTACTGTTACCTGTAAGAATTATTCTCCCACTAGCACCCATACATCCCATGGTGCATAGTCTCGTCCTCATAAAGTTTCAAGTAGGCGCATGGGTGAAGCTAGAGGAAGATACTGATGTGCCTTTAGCTCTTAGCGTATCAACACTTGCTGTAGCGTACGGAGTGCTGACAGCGTCTAAGCCGTCACGTGTAATTTATAGCATCATTAAACATTGGGTACCGATGGACGAACAGTGGACGAGCTACAAACCAAAGGCTAGAAAGAAATCTGCGAGCCACTATTAACAGATTCTTGTTATAAAGAAGAGGACAGACGCTTTCGAAATTTGGTGCTACAGAAGAACGCTAAAGATTAGGTCCGTAGATGACGTAACTAATGAGGAGGCACTGAAGAGCATTGGCTGGTAAACAAATTTGTGCCACAACCTGACTAGAAGAAGGGATCGGTTGGTAGGACACATTCTGAGACATGAAGGGACCACCAATTTAGTACCACAGGGAGGGGTCATAATCATACAAGGAGACCAAGAGATGACTACGGTAAGCAGATTCAAAAGGATGTCGGTTGCAGTAGTTGCTCGGGGATGAAGAGGCTTGTACGGGATGGAGTGGCGCGGAGAGCTGCATCAAACCAGTCTTCGAAGACCATAACAACAAGAACAACAACAACAATACGTGGTCAAGTAGGTGAGACGCTGAACACGCATTTGGAACGACAGCGGTTGATAACCACTGTGGTGTCACCGCCAGACACCATACTTGCTAGGTGGTAGCCTTTAAATCGGCCGCGGTCCGTTAGTATACGTAGGACCCGCGTGTCGCCACTGTCAGTGATTGCAGACCGAGCGCCGCCACACGGCAGGTCTAGAGAGACTTCCTAGCACTCGCCCCCAGTTGTACAGCCGACTGTGCTAGCGATGGTTCACTGACAAAATACACTCTCATTTGCCGAGACGATAGTTAGCATAGCCTTCAGCTACGTCATTTGCTACGACCTAGCAAGACGCCATTACCAGTTACTATTGATGCTGTGAAACACGTACCGTCAAGAGCGATGTTCACCACTTTTGGATTAAAGTTAATTATTCCACAGCTACGTCCTTTTTTGCTAGACTCATTTCCTAGTCCTGTTCCAGACCTCACGCCAGCCTGCGTGAGCTAAAACGCGTGCCTTTCGGCTTCCTCTCATAGTGGGTTGGCTCTCTTGCCAATCCACAACAACCACATCTGACTTTCCAGACATAACATTCCCTAAATAGATGGCGGCATATGTCCGGATGGTACCCCTGAAATGGCACTGTCTATTTCCTTCCTAATTTTTGTAGTTCAAGATTTGCTGTTCTGTCTCTAATGGTCTTATCGTCACTTTGGGGGGGGGGGGGGAGGGGGAGGGGGGACGTCGAAGAAGAACACACACTATTTGAAAAATGCACAAGACCCCCAGTTTTGGATATATGGCAACGAAATTTTGTAACACGCTTTACATAAAAATAACACATTTACATACGAAATCCCTTGATTATATACATTCAACTTTTTTTCAACGAGATTTAAACTTTTATTTTCTAAAAATAATGTATGTTCCTTTTTCTCAGGAAGTAGTCAAGAGATTCCTACAAAAAGTTCTCTTTTTCATCCCCTTATGTGTTGTAAGGTTCTCTCATGAGGTTTTTGGAATAGGTCAAATAGGAGAATTTTCATAATTTTTTAATTATAATTTCACAAGTACAATTTTAAATCCATGCAAATTTCCAAGCACTTTGCCCCATATCTCAGCTTGCAATCAGAATTTCAAAATTTTCTCTTGAGACAACGTTTATTAGGTTTACAGAAATACGTGTACAAAATTTCATAATTCTAGCATTAATAGAATCAGAGGAAGAGGTACATAAACTACAAAAAACCAAATTTTCAGGAAACGCAGCTTAAGGTTCAACATAACTTTTTTCCTCATGTCACTTCATCAGAAGGCACCACATTTGTACTCTGGGCCGTCAATCGCTTCAAGGCTTCTCTTCTGGTTTCTTGTTGTCTCTCTTCTTTCCTTTACCAGGTCTCCAACTGACTTTTCACTGCAGGGACGCGCTATAAATCCATTTTTCTCAGGATATCTTGAGTAAAATTTCCTATCTTGAAGCCCATACTTTCTAATACCTTCATCCTCTCAACGTTCCCATCATTGATAATAACTGCATCACAAGTTGCAATTCTGAGAACTGTATCAGATGCAAATGTGTTTTTAGGACATCGTTTCGATATGAGTTAATTTATAGAGTCATTTGGATTTTGGGTTTTGCCATGAACACACTTTTTGAGAAGTGCAGGATCGGCCAAAAATGATCTGTAAAACCAAAGAGTATGTATCACGGCCTTCTAGATGTCTTCCGTACATGTATGGTTGAAAGTAATGCACCGATCGTAGTTCACTGAGCTCGTATTGAAGTGCTGCTTCAAAACGTGGGCATGTCAGGGGGGCCGCGTCACACTTTTAATTAATTTTAAGGAACTTCGGATGCTATTTCAAAACTGAAACTTTGGGAACTTATTGTCTATGAGTTGTACTATCAAATAAAAAATAAATGGAAAATTGACATTTTTGGTCAATTTCATCAACGTCCCCCCGGAGCATTCACTCCCCCCCCCCCTTGAAAAACATATAACAGAATTGAACAATTCACTAATAAGTATAGGGTTCTCTTCGACAAACATACCAGTGTACGTTCAATTCTATTGTGAAGAGTTCTGGTCCCTGACATCTGTGTTACGTCAAAATGATTTACCAGAGGGGTGTTGCTAACCAACAAGTCATATCAACGCCGGAGCAGAATCGGAAGGCAACAGAACGAACAAATCCTTATTAAACTGTTAATTTGTAATGCACCACCGGAGATGTGTCCCTTATACCAAATTTCTCAGAAATTCCCCATGAATAGCTACTAGACTGCCGATATATTCGCGCATATTCTTTTACTGACTGACAGAAACTAAGAGAACGGTATGTAATTGGTATATATCGTTCCTAAAATTAACTATGATTTTTTTGAACTGCAGTTCATGTGTCTCGAGACCTAAACCGCATCATATACAGATATTCTTGATAGAAAATAGCATGGAAACGAGATGCACATTCCAACACGATCGTCATCTCTCGAATTTACCGTTGTCTATAGAATTCTGTCGTATCAGTTGCGCACAGGTGGTAAATTCGACGGATAGTGTTGTAGTATCCCACATTTACGTGCATGTACCGATGCGCCAACACTTTGTATAAATACAGAGTGTTTCAAAAAGAATATACGTATTACAAAGTATTATTGTGTCCAAACTATCGATCGCTGCGTCTCGGCTCGGCTATTGGAGAAACGAATACATACTCTAGTTTACATTTATAGCCACTAGATGTCAGTTGTCTTCTGTTTTGCTTGGTATCCGTCATTTGTTTAAAATGGCTAATCCGCAGCAGAAATAATTTGGCGTTCTGGAGTTTGCGAAGTGCAATTCCCTGATTACAGTGGAAAGACTGGTTGAGGTACAAAACTGATACTCCGAATGGGTGGAACATTCGCAGATGGTATCAACAGTTGATAGATACAGGATGTGTAAGTAAAGGAAAGAGTCCTGACCGCACTCGTGTTCCCGGAGAAAATGTTGCACGAATTTAAATTGCTTTCCAAGGTAGTCCTTCAGAATCAACTCGTCGTGCCAGTCGGGAGTTACAACTGCCTAAAACAACAATTTGGAAGGTTTTGAGAAGTGTGTTGGTTATGAAGCCATACAGACTACAACTGTTACAAACTCTGCGTCCTGATGACAAACGAAAACGCGTGGCTATTTGTAACGAGATTCTTGATGGAATTGACAATGATAACACTTTCTCACTACGCATCGCGTTTAGTGATGAAGCGACTTTCCGTGTTAGCGGTCAGGTAAACAAACACAATGTTCGAAGTTGGGGCCCACAGAACCTACATGGAACAACAGAACATGTACGAGATTCGCCCAGAGTCAATGCGATATCGCGATCATCTGTTTACGGCCCATTCTTCTTTGATGGATACACGGTTACCGGTAAGCAGTATCTCGCTATGTTACGAGACTGATTGTGTCCGCGACTGCATGACGACAACTTCATTTTTCAACAAGACGGGGCACCCCCTCACTGGAGCCGCCAAGTGCGTGAATATCTGAATGAAAGTCTTCCGAACTATGGATTGGTCGTCAGGGAGTTGGTGATTTAGCATGTCTTAGTTGGGCTCCACCAGTCACCGGATTTTACACCCTTTGACTTCTTCCTGTGGGGTTTCGTTAAAGACAACGTTTATGTACCACTACTCCGACAGAACCTCGAAGAGTTGAAGAACCAGATCCGGATGCCATAACATCAGTGACGAAGGACATACTTGCCCGAGTATTGGGAGAATTTGAGTATCGATGTGATATTGTTCGTATCGCTCATGGAGGGCATATTGAACATCTGTAATCTGAACTTGAGAGGTTCGTAAATCTGTGTGTAAAGTTTCATATTCGCACGTCTTAGAGTTTAATAAATATATGTATTCGAAATATGTATATTCTTTTTGAAACACCCTGCATAGCGATGCGCACTAGTAGTATTCAGTCACAGAAGGTACCTGAAGACACCTTCAACGTTGTCTGGCGAAATTTCGAAGCAAGATGTCAACAACATCCAACAGAAAACCCGAACGTTCACGCAGATTTCCAAGTCTGACTGTATGCTCCGCTAGAGTCAATCGATGTTGAGCACAATCAACGATAACATTCATGCAGAAATTCCCGCAAGTAGTACTGGATTCTCTTTCAATCGTGAGAGACAGTGGTGTGAATGAAACGCATTCAAACAAAGCCACACCATCCAACACCAAAACAAGGACAGTCGCGCAGGTGAAACCGAGGGTCAGAGGACCAGAATGGCCAACCGCAACGCATGGCGCATGGCCACAGAACCACACTGAGACCACAATTGCTTCCCAAGCGCAACTCGTCCCACGAGCGCGTGACCGCCGCCAAGTTATGTCCTACACAGGGACCTGTGTGTGGCCGCACTGTGAGAGAGGACGCCGGAGAACGTCTGCAGTGACCGCTAGGGTCGACCGTTCTGTGGAAAAGTGCGAGATATCTCCTCCGCCTGTAATACATTAAGCCCTGTAACATTAGGTACACGTATATTTTGACGTGAATGTAGAAACAGAGAATTATGCGGTAAACCACAAAAATAAAACATTTGAGGAAAAAAAACTGGGCGTTACATAGTGTTATAACACGAGTTGCTAGTTGCTTCTACATCTACATCTATACTCCGCGAGCCACCTTACGGTGTGTGGCGGAGGGTACTATTGTACCACTATCTGATCCCCCCTTCCCTGTTCCATTCACGAATTGTGCGTGGGAAGAACGACTGCTTGTAAGTCTCCGTATTTGCTCTAATTTCTCGGATCTTTTCGTTGTGATCATTACGCGAGATATATGTGGGCGGTAGTAATATGTTGCCCATCTCTTCCCGGAATGTGCTCTCTCGTAATTTCGATAATAAACCGCTCCGTATTGCGTAACGCCTTTCTTGAAGTGTCCGCCACTGGAGCTTGTTCAGCATCTCCGTAACGCTCTCGCGCTGACTAAATGTCCCCATGACGAATCGCGCTGCTTTTCGCTGGATCATGTCTATCTCTTCTATTAATCCAACCTGGTAAGGGTCCCATACTGATGAGCAATACTCAAGAATCGGACGAACAAGCGTTTTGTAAGCTACTTCTTTCGTCGATGAGTCACATTTTCTTAGAATTCTTCATATGAATCTCAACCTGGCGCCTGCTTTTCCCACTATTTGTTTTATGTGATCATTCCACTTCAGATCGCTCCGGATAGTAACTCCTAAGTGTTTTACGGTCGTTACCGCTTCCAATGATTTACCACCTATGGCATAATCGTACTGGAATGGATTTCTGCCCCTATGTATGCGCATTATATTACATTTATCTACGTTTAGGGAAAGCTGCCAGCTGTCGCACCATGCATTAATTCTCTGCAGGTCCTCCTGGAGTACGTACGAGTCTTCTGATGTTGCTACTTTCTTGTAGACAACCGTGTCATCTGCAAATAGCCTCACGGAGCTACCGATGTTGTCAACTAAGTCATTTATGTATATTGTAAACAATAAAGGTCCTATCACGCTTCCCTGCGGTACTCCCGAAATTACCTCTACATCTGCAGATTTTGAACCGTTATGAATGACATGTTGTGTTCTTTCTTCTAGGAAATACTGAATCCAATCACAAACCTGGTCCGATATTCCGTAAGCTCGTATTTTTTTCACTAAACGTAAGTGCGGAGCCGTATCAAATGCCTTCCTGAAGTCCAGGAATACGGCATCAATCTGCTCGCCAGTGTCTACGTCACTGTGAATTTCTTGGGCAAATAGGGCGAGCTGAGTTTCACATGATCTCTGTTTGCGGAATCCATGTTGGTTATGATGAAGGAGATTTGTATTATCTAAGAACGTCATAATACTAGAACACAAAACATGTTCCATTATTCTACAACAGATTGACGTAAGCGAAATAGGCCTATAATTATTCGCATCTGATTTATGACCCTTCTTGAAAATGGGAACGACCTGCGCTTTCTTCCAGTCGCTAGGTACTTTACGTTCTTCCAGCGATCTACGATAAATTGCTGATAGAAAGGGGGTAAGTTCTTTAGCATAATCACTGTAGAATCTTAAGGGTATCTCGTCTGGTCCGGATGCTTTTCCGCTACTAAGTGATAGCAGTTGTTTTTCAATTCCGATATCGTTTATTTCAATATTTTCCATTTTGGCGTCCGTGCGACGGCTGAAGTCAGGGACCGTGTTACGATTTTCCGCAGTGAAACAGTTTCGGAACACTGAATTCAGTATTTCTGCCTTTCTTCGGTCGTCCTCTGTTTCGGTGCCATCGTGGTCAACGAGTGACTGAATAGGGGATTTAGATCCGCTTACCGATTTTACATATGACCAAAACTTTTTAGGGTTCTTGTTTAGATTGTTTGCCAATGTTTTATGTTCGAATTCGTTGAATGCTTCTCTCATTGCTCTCTTTACGCTCTTTTTCGCTTCGTTCAGCTTTTCCTTATCAGCTATGATTCGACTACTCTTAAACCTATGATGAAGCTTTCTTTGTTTCCGTAGTACCTTTCGTACATGATTGTTATACCACGGTGGATCTTTCCCCTCGCTTTGGACCTTAGTCGGTACGAACTTATCTAAGGCGTACTGGACGATGTTTCTGAATTTTTTCCATTTTTGTTCCACATCCTCTTCCTCAGAAATGAACGTTTGATGGTGGTCACTCAGATATTCTGCGATTTGTGCCCTATCACTCTTGTTAAGCAAATATATTTTCCTTCCTCTTCGACTGCAGGACACGAGGTATAGTTACTGATTCGACTGAACATTTTTCAGTTTGACCCCGTGAGAATGCTGTAATCTCATTTCCGCTCGAAACAAATGAACTCAGATTTGGCACCAGAGGAATCACGATAATGAATTGAAGTTTGCGTCAGTATACTGAAGAAGTGAACGGACCAAAAACAGAAAAACACGGTCAGCACACGTGCCGATTATGACGTTACTTTAATACATATTTCCCTTTTTAATATTTATTTTTCGCTGCTGTGATTATATGTTTTAACGTGAATTGCCACAAGCTTGTAAGTTAAATAATTCTTCGGAGCGTGTATAATAATGTATACATAATGATTCACAGAAACTGTTGACAATGTTGAAAAGCAGCAGTCAATCAATCATTCATAGAATTATATTGCATTATATAGTGCAGATCGTCTGTATTTTCTCACACTTCTGTCTTGACACGGGGGAAGACCACGCTCGGAATCAAACTGACTGATTGATTTTTATCTTCATTTATATTATGTTTGATGTTCAGAATTCCATGTAGACGTCAGAGCACAAAAATTAAGCCACCCCGAATTCCAGTATATAGGTTGCACATGACTATATGCAACCAACGAAGGATAGTTGTGTCACAGGTTCCCTTAAGCCTCTGCAGTACAATCACTTGACTTTATACAATGGGTACCAAAAGAGACAACTTGAGAACAGTACTCTCTATGGCAGTCACTGCAGATCTAGACCAGTACTACCAAACAACAAATATTAGAAAATAAGTTTGTAGATATCAAACAGTCCATAACGCTTCTAAATTAAACTTCATTGCAGAAATCGTATCGCACTTACTAAATTACATGACATGTTGTTGGTGATCCGAATTTGAACCCAGTGTTAACCAAACAAAGCTTGCGTGTCTGGTCGAAACTCGACTAGGCATAAAGAGACTTAAGATGTCTAAGTGTTCACCAGTATGAGTTTACAAGGACAAATGTCCGAACCAGGAAATAAATGACATTACGTTTAGCAGTGCACTGGGAACCCCATGAAGTTTACATTGCCCCTCAGAAGTAACCACGGAAGGTGTGTAACAAGGTGCAAGGCACAAATGTGAAACGCCACCAAGTACAGTTGTGGTAATGAACAGGGAGTAGAACAAAGTACTTTTAGGAGCTGCTAACTAATCACAGCCACAGATCAGATATTAAATATATTCACCAAGAGCATGATATTAGAATCTGAAACAACGATACAAATGATTTTAGGCTGCAGTTATTCGAAACTGGCACCTTTCGTTAGTGTCTTATAGCTACGAATAGAAATGAAATATTTATTGTTTCTTCGCCAGCAGCGAGATGTGCACATATTCAACTAGAGGTGGCGCAACGGAACGCAACGTAACGAGTAGCTCGGTGCCTGGGACACATTGACGCACTCGAATAGATGTCAGCTATGAAATGCTTTCACTGAAAGTAAGAGTCGAGCTGTTCGTAGACGCCTGGAGGAGTTTAGTATCGTGAGGAGAAAACAAAATGATGAGTCCATATATCTCGAAAGATTCAAATCCATAGAAAAATGTGAGTACAAGCTCGAATTGCAGTCCAGTGCTAACATTTTCAAAATCTCAAGTTCACTTAAAATAGGAGATGAAGGTCTTATGACCTTACAAGACATATGGTTCATGAACTAAAATAACGTTAGTAGTGTAATAAAACATACTAGTAACAGAGACTCAAACAGCGGTATCCATCTGACAGCCTAAAATTATCCAAATTAGTATCGATTGGAGAGGTGTCATGTTGATTTGGAACCACGGCACAGTCCTGCGATTTTTGCTTGACGTACTTTGATAATAGAATAATCTGATGGTGATTATAGGCTCTATGCCCAAGGCGTCGCGATCATTTGGGCGGACACCAGTCTATATCAAGCAGCCGTTGTCTAATGGCGCTGAAATTCGTCTTACCTAGACAGACACACGCGAACACTTTCACAGACATGTTTCTGCTAGGATGTTCCATTACTGACGAAAAGAACGAAATCATCTCTGACCTTTGATCAGACCGGTGCTCTTAGTAGACAGAGCAATATGACTTAAGAAAGACAGGAAAAGGATGAGATTGATATCGCGGCTTTGGTTCGCACTGCATGACGTTGACTACTAGACCACAAGTAGGTTATTCACGACTGCTCGATTTGAAGTCAACACTTCTTGTATGGTGTGCTGTTCACCCAATTCTGCCAAAACGTGACACCATCACAAGCGAAATTCGGTAGCTGGTTGGGCTGCGGCTAGCCTGCAATGGCTAATGTGTGGGTTCGATTCCCGCTGGGGGTACCCGTTCTCAGCAGCCCCAAGTGTACACTCTTCACCTCCACTACCGAGTAAGAAACGCAAGACTGTGCTGTGGTCCCAAATCAACATTAAACATGTCCATTCGCTAATGACTGGAAAATAATGTAATTAGTTATGCTGTCAGTGCTTGCAGAAACTTGGAGACTCTGTTTCTAGTAACCTTACTTTCGCTATTAATGTTATTTTAGTTCACAAACTAGTCGTCATGTAAGGTTCGTAGGACTTTTATTTATTACTTTAAGTGACTTTGAGATGTTGAAAATATTGGCAGTGGACTGCGATTCGAGCTCCAATTCAAATTTTTCTGTGTGAAGTCTTCAAGATAATACTGTCCCATCATTTCGTTGTTTCCTCACGATGCCACGCTCCTCTAGGTCTCTACGAACGGCGCAGTCATAAACGCCAGTGAAGGAAAATTTGATAGCTGACGCCTCTTCGAGTGGGGTCAACAACGACGTCATGTGTGGGGTTGCAGTCCCAGGCAGCACACAACTATTCACTGCATTACCTCTAGCCAAACATCTGCACTGGTGACGAGAAAATAAATATTTAATATCTATTCGTAGCTGTAAGACAATAGTAAAAGTTGTCGTGCCAGAATCCGTGCTACGCCATTATCATTTGTATTATCATTTCAAGTTTCAGTATTACGATCTGGGTGATATTATTTAATGTCTGATATTTGCTTGTGCTTAGTTAGCAATTCATGTAGATACTAGGTTCTACTTTAGTTCGTTGCGTTTCACACTTGTGCATTGCACTTTATTACATTGAAAGGTATGTGCTAAGGTCTGATCAGCGCAGATCCAGAAAATAAAGTTGATGATAGTTGCCAACCCTGAATGGGAATGAGTATAATATCTTTGAGTAGGAGGATCTTTGATGGTTAAGAGAGCCGGGTGCGTGCAGTAAAAAACTCGGGAGTCGCAGGTAGGTGCCCGGAGGAAGCTGACGTGTGGTGACAGCTTTAAGGTAGGACTCGTGCTGCGCAGTTTACACTGAGAAAACTTTAGGATGCTAATGGGAGAAGCTATATAATGATTTCAAAATGGTTTTTGTTACATAATGTTCAAAGTTAGGATTTCTATGTCCATGGTTTGATGCAGTAAGCGTTTTGTAAAATTTTTTCTAAGAGTGATTCATGTTACAAAAATGTTGGAAATGGTGGTTTTTTTGTGTATGACTTAAAATTTTATATATATACATATATATATATATATAGACAGAGAGAGAGAGAGAGATCAACATTGTGTTTAAATCTAACAGCCTGAATCATAGTCCACATCCTTTGCTTGTATTGAATATGAAAAAGAGTAGTAAAATAAAGTTACCTACCAATGAAGGAATGTGAAGAAAATGAGGCCTCTATGCAATATATGTGTGGAGTTCATGGTTTGAAATCGATTTTGGTGTAAGTAAAGCTATAAGAACCAAGTCATTTAAAGTAACTAATTTTATGCCATTTCAAAACTGGCATTATTCAAGGCAAGATATAATTTCATTAAGTAAACATCAGGACCAAAAGTTAATTTTTTAGTACATTCTTAATTCCATTGCACAAACAGCATTATCCACCTAAACATGATTGCTGAGTCAAATACATGTTCCATTACTAGCAAAAATGGAGGAGTGCAAGAACCAAGTTCGCAGACGCAATCAGATGCAGGTTTGTTGAATAATGAACAATTTTATCTTTGATACTTTCACTAATTAATAAGGAAAAAAATTTGGGTTAGATACCATCAACATATCTTTCGTGGTTAATTCTCAGGGGTAGTACCAACGAAATGTCATCTATTTCTTGGTTCGGACATTTGGCCTTGTAAACTGATACTGATGAACGCTACGACATTTTACGTCTCTTTATGCCTTTTCGAGTCACTATCAGACACACGAGATTTGCTTGGACAACAGTGGGTACAAACTCGAAGCATGAACAACATGTCATGTCATTTAATGAGTTCAATGCCATTTATTGCCAGTAGTTTAATTTAGAAGTGTTAAAGACTGCCCCATCTCTAATAACATGTTTTCTAATATTTGTTATGTGACAGTATTGGTTTAGATCTGGACTGGCTACCATAAAGAGCAGCGTTCTCTAATAGCCTCCTGTCCTGTGGCACCCATTGCGTATATTCAATGTACTGTACTGCAAGGGTTAGAGGACCTGAAACACAGTAATGTTATGCCGGTTGCAGTCGGCAGTGGCCCTTTTTTTTTCTTTTTTTCTGTCAATTGCGTCTTTAGGCTGCCTTCGTAAGTACGGATGATAGTTAGATTGCATGCCAGTTGGTAAATTCTAGTTCACTTATTTGGTTCAGCTTTGCAGCTCGGACTGTTTGTAATGTTTCCAAGATGGCTTCAGTTGGCAGTGTGGTGCGGCAACCATCTGTGCAGGCTTCTTAAGGTGATGCCTTGGCATTGGTTCCTTCAGACGCACTTGCAAGGCAAGCATTGTTTCAAATTTTAGGCATCTACCCAATGGAAAGCTCTGTGCAAAGAAACTAGGCGTTGTGCCGCTACCTTCTGATTGGAGGAGACGCCTGCTACCACTGAAAAATTCGTCTTGGCGATTGGTCATTTCTTTATCTCTCTGTCCAGGGACTCCAGCCACGTTGAATTTTGTACAGAGATAGCCTGTCGCTTTGCTATGTTAAGGAGAGTGTGATGTATCACTCCTATGCACACTTGGAAACTGATTTTCGGCGGCAGTTAGTTTAGGTTTTCGAATTAGGTACTTCTCACTATTTTAAAAAAATCATTTGTCGGTAGCATCATAAGTTACTCATGAGTGATAATTTTGAAATAATTTAACTTCTCATAGATAGAGACAGGGCCAACATTGTTCTTTAACTGCTCACGATTCACATTATATTCTGTCATCTGACAGTTTTTAATTTATGACATACCATCTTTTATCAGTGTCTTCTTTTGACGGAAAACGAATGTTGTGAAAAAAGATTCCGAGCTTTTCCGCTCTAATGTGTTAATCATATGTTCACCTGAAGATGTAAAATTTACCGCGACGAAAGCGGTTGTGATCCAGTAATAAAGGACCAAATACAGCTGAAGTGGTTATTAGTACCCAAGATATATCGATTAAGTTGGCTGCTCCCCTTTGCTGTTAGCCGAAAACAGTTTTCGTAATCTAAACCTTTCTAGAAAACGGTGAATTCTGCCTTTGGTTATTCTTTAAATGTGGAATCTGTGGGAGCACATGAATTTCCCTGTTGCATTCCTTAGTTAACCTATATCCATACTGATGAAGGACAATTACTACTCTGAAAAATAATTTCCCCTTACGGGACTCTAGTGGTTTTATATGTGTTATGTGTTTACCGACGTTCAGGAATATGCTCAACTTTTTTGAGTAAATGTGAATTTGGAATCAACGTAGGTCATTAAACGTTTTCCCACTGGGATTCTCAGCATGTCATTTCACCTCTTGTCCTCATTAACCTCATATACCCTGTAACAGAATTATACTGCGAAGCATTTAGTGCAGTTAATATCCTGATCGGTCGATCTAAAGCACAGCAGATAAATTTCCGTTGCCTGCGTTCTTTGTGATGGAACATAGAACCAGAATTCAATTGACATTGAAATGCTTTCAAACGGCTTGGAATTGATTGTACCGGTATGTTAGAAAATGAGAAGCACTGTTTGGTTCAATAGGAAAGTCGTACTATGAAATTATCAAAGGCAAAGTTCCATTTATCAATGTTCAGTCGATTTCAGTAGTTTACAAACGTCAACGGATTTTACTTTCTGGCTCTCTCAGGACATTTTGGATACCGCAGATCCTTTAGTAAGCGATAGATTTGAGGAAATGCTTAATTCTGCTTTTTTCTGAAATTTCCGTGTTGCGTAAGACCTCAGCACTGAAACTTTGGCGATCAGTCAACAGCGTTGTCTTCCTGTAATCTTTCATGCTTTTTTTTATGGATGGTAATTTTTTTATGAAGCGGTATATGGATGCTTTTTACAGTCCGTCAGAGACGGTCGGTTATTATTCTTTGCAGTTTGATATCCATAGTTGTACAGGACCACAGATCCAAACATCATTTTAAATGGATCACGAAAGAAGTTTTAACATTACGAGTAATGGCAACGAAAGGAAATGAGAAAAAATTTCAGAGAACAAGGGTGTTCGGCTAATAAGGAACTGGTCACTTAATTAATAGGGGGTTGAAGCTCTGTTCCTAAACTTATCGATTGCGCAGACGGCTCGACCCTTGAGAGGTACACAGAAAGTAGTAGTCTTAAGGGTGTGGGATAATGGTTGTGCCACCTATTCAGGTAGCGAGTGAGACCCTTGCACTCACAGGCAAGGAAGCTTTGCCAAAGTCAGACTCAAATTCAACGTCCAGGTTTGATTTCGTGGTTTCCCAAAACATTTTTTTGCAGCAGTTTGAAGCGCAGAACACAGAGCTACAATCTGAAACGGATGCTGAGATTATTAAGTGATGCTAAAATATCGAGGAACAAAACATCAAAAGTGATGCTTAAATATACTGAAGACAGTAAAGGAGAAATGGCAGAAGCTCGAACCATATTAGAAACAATTAAACAATGGCATCAACAGATAACTCGAGAAAAACAGGAATTGTCTAAAATAAGTGAGAAGGTAGAAAATCATTTTATCGTATTGTAAGGACACTTAGCCGAAAGGAGAAGTACTTTTCCAGTCCATCCGACACAGCTGCCAGGAGGTTGTCATTGGGGCTACGAAAGATCGAATGACGCTGCTGCAGGATGTCTTTGAACAAGTCCTGCAGCATGACAAATGTTTGGAGCAATGAGGTGGGATAGTGGAGGTGGTATGGAACAAAAGAGTACAACTACCCTCAGCCATGGAGTATTCTTCGTTCCATGTGGAGGTAGGGTCAGATGACACTCATCCTTATGTCGTAGGAAATACCCTTCAACGATTACTGAAGAAGCTAAGATTAACATGAGGAGATGGAAAGAATAACAACATTTGCAATATTTAGACATTATCTCCACAACTAACACTTTACTGGTGTCAACACTCGTGGCAGTCACTACTCCATTCAGACAAATATGTGCTCTTTTCTGCCAACTTCCATCAAGTGCAACTGCAATATACGAACATCCATCATTTTCTTCTACTGCTTCCTTATCAGCCAGTGTCATGCTTTCCTCACTGACATCACATACTGCTTTCTCTAATATTGTAGTCAATTTTTCAAATTTATTTGGTGGTTGATGTAAGTTCATCACTGAACAAAATGTTCTCCCTGCAGTCATACCCTTGCCAATGGATTGTAAGGCATGAACTAATCTAGTATTGATTTAATAAGGCCACTTGCATCTGGTTTCGAAGAACTCATAAATGAAATCACAGCTGAGTATTTAGTGCAAATTAAATCGAAAGCAATTGCTAGGCATTTTCTCCCACTGGCACTCTCACAAATTTTCACACTTTGTAACTCACCACACTTTCTACATTGTACAAATTTAGAAATTACGTCTGATAACATTCTCAAATTTATAATAATGTTGCTGCACCCCTTGTCACTTACAGTAAATTCGTTCTAACTTTCTTGAAACGGTGAGAGCTGCTTTGATGATGCACTTGTTGAAAAATTAATATTAGGAACATCGTTGCCAGGTGACAAAACATCTTGTACAGAAAGCTTTCTAAACTTGTTTCCTATAAATTGTCGTTTCTTGAAAATGCCTTTAGTTTCGTCATCTTCGATAAACACAACAAAACACACGTAAACAAGCACTGCAAACGTAAGTATAACACCTACTCGCAATCACACTTGAACAAAACTAACCGCGTGTTTGAAAGGTTGTTGTTTACAAACAGCAGAATCAAAAGAATACCGACCATTGCATTCGAAGGATAGCCAACGCGCTCGGAAGTAAAAAAAAAAAAAATCCCTAACGGACAATGTAGGGGATACAAAGATCTAAAATATATGCAGAAAAGTGGCTGACAGAAAAGTGGGCGTGGCACATAAACGCACGTGGTAGGAAAATGCTATTTAAATGTTCGAAAAAAATTTTTTTCAGCGATATCCTTTTCACAGTATTTAAACAAAACCTTAATTTATCGAAACATGGTGAAAACCGAAAATCGACTTTTTTCGACCTGAACCACGGTGTGGTCCTCTTAAATGCCTCATTATCGGCACTCGATATACGTAAAAAGTATGGATATTGGGATGTATCAACGAATAGTGGGTGACAGAAAAGCGGGCGTGGCATATAAACACAAGTGGTAGGAAAATGCTCTTTAAATGCTCTATAATTTTTTTCCAGGGATATCCTATTCAGAGAACTTAAATAAAACCTTAATCTATCGAAATCTGATGAAAACCGAAAATGGACTTTTTTCGACCTGAACCACGGTGTGGTCCCCTTAAAAGCCCGGGTTCCCGGGTTCGGTTCCCGGCGGGGTCAGGGATTTTCTCTGCCTCGTGATGACTGGGTGTTGTGTGATGTCGTTAGGTTAGTTAGGTTCAAGTAGTTCTAAGTTCTAGGGGACTGATGACCATAGATGTTAAGTCCCATAGTGCTCAGAGCCATTTGAATCTTAAAAGCCTCATTATCGGCACTCGATACACCTAAAAAGTATCGATACTGGGATGCATCGACGAACAGATACCAATTTTCCGGCCTATAAAAATATCTGCAGCACACTGTAAATATACTGTCGGTTATAGAGCTGTATATTTAAGTACACAAAAAAGCCAATAGCCTGCCTATTCCCCTTACAGTAATAATTCAAAGGAAACCGATGCACGTTCGCCCTTGGCGATAACCACTTTGCTAACAATGGCTGCTGCATGTACGTGGTACAATAAAATCTGTGTCACTGATCCTTCTTTCGATTCCGTCACGTATCGGATTTGTCCATAACGTTACATGTCGGCTTCCCTGTTTTCTCATTTCTGCCAATGCCCGCCACCTAGCAGCTGTAACGTCGAAATTAAACGTTGCAGTTTCTGTTGGCAGCCGAGAGCACTGATTACGTCAGCATTTCCACTCACACATTTCCCAACACTTCCAAGACCAATCTTGTCATTTAGATTTTTGTTCATCGTTTACAGCAACTGTTCTTGAAGAATGCCGATGTGAAATATAGCACACTGGTAGCGTTAAAATTTTTTTTCATTGCAACTGGTGTGCTATTTCTTAACATCACAAATATTGTTGTCCCATTCACGCCGTAACCACTCAGTGCAATCGAACTTCCTTTTCCTGTCACCTACATTTGCTTCACACAGTCGAAGAGAAAGATAGGACGTGATGATAGGAAAAAACAGTAAGAATTCATCACACAGTTTCAAATATTTACCAAAAATTGAGAAAAAAGTGCAACATAAAATAAAAATATCGACACTCGATACTGCCATTCCGGTATCGATATATCGCTACCATAGGGGAAAACATGTCGCCGATCTATATATATATATATATATATATATATATATATATATAATTTATTTGTAATTTTTGGAAAAGTTCAGATACATCGATAAATAGACATATTTTCAACAGCCCTAAAATAAAAAGACATAACCCGAAGGATACGTTGCGCCTCACAGCTCCTGATCCTTTCCCGTTGGCTGCGACCGCTGCCTCCCTCCATAATGCCGCAGCTGAACTGACCCAGCTACTTTTCAGGCGGTCGTATTGCCCTGGACGTTTCGTCTCTGGAAGAGCCACTTCAAAGTAAGGCATTGACGTCAAGAATGAGGACTGGGCGAGCAGTAACTAGTAGTTGCAGGAACTTTTTCTTTCTTATTGCACAGTGCATATTCACTGTTTGAAAGGTAAGTAGGCCAGAGAATTGTGACTGTTCGCATTGACGTGACATCATGCCCACTGCCTAATCTCAAGACTGGGATGCAAAGCATTAGTTAATTTACTGCCAATGTTCAACCCTGTGTTTTTCATTCGGTACAGAACAAACCAAGAGATTAAGCGGAGCCACGGCATTAGTGGCTATCATACCATGGGCAACTCTAATGAAAGGTCATATTGAATATACGAGGGGCGTTCAGAAAGTAAGCTCCGATCGGTCGCGAAATGGAAACGACTATGAAAATCCGATAAAGCTTTGCACAGATGTGTTGGGTAGTGTCTCTAGTATAAGCCCAGTTAGCATCACGTCGCTCTTCTCATTTCTGAGCTCGCAGTGAGTGCGTAAAGATGTCTAGAAAATAGTGTCTGCCACCAAGTACGAGGGCCTGGTGAGAAATTTCGCCTGAAGCTATGCAGCTAACATTACATAACTGTCGTGCTGTTTCGTCTTCACGACAATTCTTAGCCGCATTCTGCAGGGGCAATGAAGATGCTCCTGCATTGTTTTCAGATGGAAATGTTAGATTACCCACAATACAGTCCGCAATTGTCTCCCCCTGAGTTTCATCTCTGGTCACATGAACCGCTGTCTTTGAAGACAACATTTTGACACAGACAACGAGGTGTAGGCCAGCGTGGAGAATTGGCGGAAAGCACTGGCGGCTGCCTTCTATGATGAGGCTATTGAAAAGTTGGTACAACGCTATGACAAAAGTCTAAGTCAGAACGGCGACTACGTAGAGACGTAGCTGAAAGGTGTAGCTAATTGTTACAAGTAAAACATTTCTGATGTTCACTGTGGTTTCAATTTGGCAATCAATCGGAGCTTACTTTCTGAACAGGCCTCGTATATACGACTTCTACTAAAAAGTAGAAGTCGTGGAAAACTTTGCAACTACTAGTAACAGTGTAAAACCTTTCAAAGACGATTTCCATTGTTTTCGAAAAGACAGGGAATGTTCGACTGCATACTGCATAATCACGGAACCAACGTATAAACAACAATTTCAGAATCATAATTGACAACTGATACCTATAACACTGAGTGACCTCGGCGTGACATTTTGACGGAAGTAAACGAAGGGGTTGCGTAAAGGAAACCACTTTGAGTGGCTTTCCTCCTCATTGCCTCCATCATCGTGTCGGAGTGTAGTATTGTGAGAAGAAAAAGCAAAAATTTTCCAAAACTTGCTATAGCCTGCCCAAGTACAAGTTGTGTGTTTGTGTATGCAGAGAAAATGAAGTAAAGTAATTAGGAAACACAGTGTGAACTTCTTTTTGTCTAATGACAATGGTAGATTGCTGCTCACCATATAGTGGAGACGATGAGTCGATCAGAGCCTCAACAAAAATCTTCCGTCCTGGATTTTCCTTTTTTTGTGTAATAATTTATGTAAAGATTTCACTAAGTCTCCTCATAATGAGGTCCATCTCTTGTATTAGATTATTTTTCTATTACGTATTACTTATTAATGATTTAAGTATATACGTGTACCACATTTCGTCTGAATGAAGGTCATGCTCCAGCGTAAGTAGTTACTAGTAATCTCAAATTTATGTTCGACAGATCGGTTTCATTGGTGACACCATTTAGTGACAGCTATCTTTGTTGCTTGAAAATTACTTGTGCCCAGAAGTGCAGACGAACTTCAGTATTTCGAATATGATTTGCTTTTATGGGTATTTCATGTAAGTGTATGTGGTTGTGTTGTTTACTAAATTTTCATTTGTCTTTAGAAAACGCATTTCATGTCAACATCTGAAATGCATTTGTGACACAGAAGGTAGGTAAATATCACATTTGGATGTGACTCATGTGTGGCACGAGTCAGGGCAGGTGATGGAATTGATGGAATGATTCAAAATGATTCTGTAAATAATGTTGAAGAATCGCATTATTACTGCATAAAAGTAAGATTTATTTTGAGAACATTTCCATAATGTAGAAGGAAATTAATAAAACATCCACGTTGTTCACAAGAGTTGGAATTCCCTCTTCTGGTCTTATTGCTATATTATGTGGGCCAAAAAAAACAATAAGAAGATAAATAACTTGTCATGTCATTACATCGTATAACATGCCCGGAGTAATTTTTCTAACCTGCTTGGGAAACAATGAAAGGTGGCAGCCATGCCACCTTTTATGTGGTTTTGTAGAGTTATCAAGTTCTGCAGAGCGTCTTTCCGTGCCAGTATCACGCCACGTGGAAGGATCACATTCGAAACTAAATTAATTGAACTACTTTATTCTTCATTGTTATTATGTGTGATGTTAAGCATCTCGTGCATCCCATGTACCTATAACCACCTTTCCTACACGTGAATGACCGTATAGTATAAGTTTGGCTGTATATACAAACGTATGCACATTGATAAATACTGGTGGACTATCTTGGTTTCGCTTTCCAGCAGTGCTTGAGAACAGACGTTGAGTTTAATTTATCAAAGCTTGCTTGGGGTGCAAGTGCCTTTGCTCAGAAGTTCTAAACACACAGGCTCGCAATGATCCCCACAGGCGCACAAGCAAGTTCAAATTTTAGACGTTGAATAGATGAAAATTATGAGCAAGTGGACCAGACGTTGTGCCTCTTATCTTCTCATGAGAGAAGACGACTGATAGGTAGAATAACGAATGAGATGATACTGGGCAGAAATGGGGAGAAAGAAATTTATGTCAGAACTTGACTAAAGAAGGGATCGGTTGATAAGAGATGACCTGAGGGAACAAGAATTTTGTCTCTTTGCAGCGCAAGGAAAGGTGAAGGGGCAAGCCTCTTGTTCATGAATTGCTTCGAGACCCCAAAATTGTAACTTTCCCATGATTAGCTGACAATGTCAACAGTGCAATAGACTCCCAGTATATCTCACGGCAAATGGGAGACGTAATATTCTGCTATGCTTAGGCCAATGGCGTCCATTGACAGACTGTGTCTCATAATTCGAAAGACATCCTCATGTAGTCTGCAGGAAATGTACAGCAGGGCAATCCATCGACTCGCAGCACGGGATCATTTTCAACGAGGGCAGTCGATAGCTGCAGACCTCGTAAGTAGTGTTTGGGTTACCACGATAGATACTGGAGAGAAAATTGGGTAGTTCCGTTTTCAAACACACTATATTTGGGCATCTATTCCAGTAATAAGGCTCTGGGCACTATGGGACTTAACTTCTGAGGTCTTCAGTCCCCTAGAACTTAGAGCTACTTAGACCTAACCAACCTAAGGACATCACACACATCCATGCCCTAGGCAGGATTCGAACCTGCGATCGTAGCGGTCGCGCGGTTCCAGACTGTAGTGCCATCAATAATCACACCCTCAAATGTCAAATGAGGGCGTTACATCTACCTATTGCTTAATCATTACTCTATAGAAAGTGTCTTACAAACAAAGATTATGGCACAAATACATTCGTGTTTGCCGACTTCCTGTGAGGATATAGAAAAATTGTTCTTAACGCACTGTTTCTGCACGTTTCAAATTATTCCCATGTCCATGATATTTCTGTAAATACACAGAAAATTAATGTGAATACCGTCTGAAATTTTGTCTATACAATTCGTTTTCACCTTGTGTTCATATACACAATCTGATCAACAGTACCCTACGAGCCACCAGTAATACGGAACTGACGACAATTTGTCATGACACGCAGATGCGCAGATAAAAAAAAAGAGAGAAACCCTCCATCCGAACAGACCCTGATATCTCAGCGGTACCGAATCAGCCTCCGTGTCATCCTCAGCACATAGACCTCACTGGATGCGGATATGGAGGGGCATGAAGTCCGCACAGTGCTCTCCCGGCCGTACGTCCGTTTACGAGACCGAAACCGATACTTCTCAGTCAAGGAGTTCCTCATTTTGCTTCACAATGGCTGAGTGAACCCGCATGCCAACACTGCTCGGCAGATCGGATGGTCACCCATCCATGTGCTAGCCCAGCCCGACAGTGCCTAACTTCCCTGATTTGACAGTAACGGATGTTACCACTGCGGCAAGGCCAATGGCATAGTCTTCTCACTACAGAAGCGGTAACATTAGAACCGTCGGTCGCTACAGAGCAGTGAATTTGGACGTGGACTGGCCACTGAATTTCACCGGAGTAAAAAATCCACTAGCGTCATTGCTGCTATTATAAAGCTGCCACAGTGTTGGTGATGTAATTTTGAAATGGAAACACGAAGGAACGATTACAATTAAGCCAAGCCCAGTCAGACCTCATGTATTGACGGACGGGGACGGTCCGATATTTTCAATGATAGTTGTATAAAATACGATGAAATAAACGGAAGCAAACCCTCCTGGGTTCCTAATTGCTACCAGCAGTACAGCTAGAACAATTACTGTTCCTAGCATGTAGCGATTACTGCTAGTAACAAAACGTCCACGGTCCCGAATTCCAAAATCGACACTGATTACAGTTTTGAATAAAAGTCATCATTAAGGGCTGCCGAAGACTTCCGGCATAAGAAGACATCCTAATTTTGCCATTGGCCTTCTGAAAGAGGGCGAAGGAGTGAACAGGGTATGGGACACTCTCTTGAAATTGGGGTAGGAAACTGCCTGTAAAGGAATCAGCAGTAACCAACGGCATGAGGACGGAGAAGGAAATGGAACCCATTACATTCAAGACGTGTAATACGTATCTACAAGACATAGGGACTGTAACTGAAAACGTATGAAGATGATATCTCCATTGACAGAAGATTCCCGATCAGTCCCCCATTCGGATCTCTGGGAAGGGACTACCAAGGATGTATTGACCAAGAGAAAAAAACTGAATAACCAACGACTGGATAGCATTCTACGAGTCAGGGCGTGAAATGCACGAAGTTTGACCGTCGCAGTGAAGATGAAATACCTGTCAAGGAAATGCAAAGACTCAGTCTACATATATTGGGGGTCAGTGAAGTGAAAAGGAGAGAAAGCAAGGATTTCTGGTCCGACGAGTCTAGGATAATAACACATTATCAGGGCACTGTTCTGAGGTTGGGGTAGGAAACTGCCTGTAAAGGAATCAGCAGTAACAAACGGCATTAGGATGCAGAAGGAAATGGAATCCACTACAGTCAAAGAGAAAGTGGTATAATGCGATCAGGTATTGTTATGAACTGGAAGGCAGGCCAGAGAGTGAGATACTGTGAACCATTCAGTGGTAGGGTTGTTCTATCCAGAATCGACAGCAAACAATCACTGACAACAATACTTCACTTACACATAGTTACGTCGCAAGAAGGAGATGAAAAGACAGAAAGGTATATGAGGATATTAAACGGATAATTAAGGACGTATGGCCAAGTGAAAATCTGAGAGTAATGGAAGATTTGAATATGGTTGTAGGGGAAAGAATGGAACAAAGGGACAAAGGAGAACATGGCTTCATAGAAGGATGAGAGAGGAGTAATACTAACCGAGTTCTGCAATAAATATCACCTGATCATAACGAATATCCTATTCAAGAATCACAAGAGAAGGTATAGTTGGAAAAGGCAGGGAGATAAATTTCAGCTAGTAACATGGAACACTCTATTCCAGAATCGAAATAGGCGTACATATAGTAGGATAAGGCTTTGAGATACAAGTAGATTTCCGTTAGATTACATGATGGCGGAGAGTTTCGATTTCGAGGGGTACCCAAGAGCAGATACAGACTCCGATCACAGTTTAACAATATTGAATTCTCAGAAACGGATGGAATGATGAGATACACTTGAAGTTCTCTGAGACTATATAAAATGGGATAATTAACAGCTCTATAGAACGTTCAGTGCAATCACGTTTAGAAAAATTGCAATCACACAAGTTGAAAAGGAAAACATAGGTACAAGAAAGGTCCCTGCGCAGAAACCGTGGGTAACCAAAGAAATACTTCAGTTGATCGACGAAGGAAGGAAGCACAGAAATGTCTAGTGATGTTTAGGAACACATAAACAATTCACTTACGAATGACATAAATAGGAAGTGGAGAGAAGCTAAGGCGAAATAGCTATATGAAGAAGATGAAGAAATCGAAAGAGAGGCTGATGTCAGAGTGACTTGTAATACTTACATCGATTAGTGGCAGGTTTATATTAGGTAACTGTCCAAATGGTTCAAATGGCTCTGAGCACTATGGGACTTAACATCTGGTGTCATGAGTCACCTAGAACTTAGAACTACTTAAACCTCACTAACCTAAGGACATCACACACATCCATGCCCGAGGCAGGATTCGAACCTGCGACCGTAGCGATCGCGCGGCTCCAGACTGAAGCGCCTAGAACCGCTCGGCCACAACGGCCGGCAGGGCATTTGTGTTTGTAATAAGTAAAAGACGTAAGGATGTCTCTCCGCAACGGAAGTGGCTCAGCGAAATGTAAATGTTGGTTTTGGGGGGTCGAACTGGGCGAATACGTGGTGGGAACGATACACAGTCAGTGGCCAGCCGATGCTCGGTACACATCGACGGTGCCAAGGGAGGCAATTGGAAGCCGCTTTGCTAGGAATTTTGCCTCAGATGTGGTTTTGGCTGTTGAATAGTACTCTCGGCAATAACGAATGGCTTTAACACTATAAAAATCGGTCGTCAAGAAGAAATCGTATAGAGCGTTCAAACATCAAGAGCCATGAGTACAGTTTGCCGCCACGTCGCTTGCCAACACTATCCTAATCATGAATATACGCAGGATCCCCTCCTAAGTGTTCAGAAAACCGAGTATCCTGTTTCAAATGATCTAGTGATTTATTTATGTATGTCAAATGTGCAAGGATTAGCAAGAGTTGAAGTAAGTTAGAATGTTGCTAAAGTGATCACAGTTTATTGCAAAGTATTGTTTTGCAAAAATTCACTGCATGACTGTGTAAATGTTACTGTCTAAAATACCTGTTTCACTAGTGATGAAAAGAGCACATAAGTTAAAGTTATTTGAAGCATTCTTTAGCCTTGATTACTTTCTTGAACGATATTTTTGAAGTTACTTCAGCTGAGTGTTGAATAATTGGCCTTGAAAAGTAAAATCATAAGCTATTCCAAGCGAAGCTAAGAATTAAATTTAGTTGAATTGAATTTTGCTACTGATATAATCATAGAGTTTGACTAGTGGTACAATATCAGTTTTGGGCCCCCATCATACTCTTCTCATATTAGAAAGGTAATCGGAATATTATTGGTACTAAGAAAATATGATACATTTCTATAAATGGGACGATAAACTGTGTGATTGTGGTATTATTTAATTTTTTTGTTATTATTACATGTCACTTAAGTTAGAAGTCCCTCCATGTCCAACTTTAGTTCGGTGTTTCCTGCAGTAACATCTCAATATTGAGTCACGTAATGATCGTGATTGTAGCTGTTATTATTATGAGTTGGGTACAATCTTGCTTTCTATGATTACTAGTTTGTGCATTATTGGTAACTACTGCTACCAACAGCTTAGATTGTCCAGTGTCCGTTTGCATCCTGTGTGCTATTCAGAGGGAATCTTGAAAAAGCTAACTTCAGCAACTAATATTCAATTTTCTTGAACGTATACTTTCAAACTAAAGTGACTAATTGGGCTGGCGACCGTTCAATTTTTCATTCATGTATGAATTTTACTACTTTCATTAACCCCAAAGTTAAGGCCTGTTTAGTTTCTCTATGAATTTCACTATATTCAAAATTACAGTCCGATACTTTCATTCATAAGGCAAACACGCGTCCTGAATATCCCAACTCCTCTCAGAGGGTAACATTAGCTTGATTCACTTCAGCCTAGGCTAATCCCGTGACAAAATTTGAGGTCAGTCTGTTAGGGAAGAGTCGCGTATTAGGATACTGGTGTTATAGACTGACTCAGCATATAAAATGTTAAAGCAAACTTCGATGAAATTGGGATCCAGTATTAGAATCAGATTGCAAAACAACTTTAGAAAACTTAGAAATCAGATAAGTCAGAAGTGGTAGGAAACATTCGATCGTAATTTCTACAATCATTGATTAATGTGGCAACAACACGGCTATTCACGTTCGTAAGTAGACCGGCGATATAGCATCAAACTTCCGCAAAACCTCATCCACACAATTCCGAATACTGCAACCGATGACAAGTACGGGAATTATCGCACAATCAGATTAACAGCTCATACATCCAAGTTGCTGAGAACAATAATATTCAGAAGAATGGAAAGGATAATTGAGGATCTGCTAAATGACGATCTGTTTGTCTTTAGGAAAGGTGTAGGTTCGAGAGATCCAGTGTTGATGTTGTGGTTGATAATGGAAGGAGGACTAAAGAAAAATCAAGAAACGATCATACGATTTGTCGACCTGAAAGGCGCGTTCGGCAATCTTAAAAGGTGCAATATGCACAGAATTCCAAGTAATATACGGATAAATAACAATTTGTCCATTTTATTTGGACTGTTGACCTCCGTGGCCGTGGATAATGATATTTTATAAAAATACGGATAAATTATAGGGAAAGAAGGGAAAAGTACAGTTCGTAAAAGAACGAAGAGGGAACAATAACAGTGGAAGACCAACAACGAAGCGCTCGGATTGAAAATGGATGTAAGACAGAGATGTAGCCTCTTGTTTCCATTGTTCGATCTATTCATTGACGAAGCAGTGATAGTAATAAAAGGAAGGTGATAGATGGGATTAAAATTCAAGGAGAAATGCTATCAGTGATAAGATTCGTTAGTAATATTGCTGTCCGCACTGAAAGTGAAGGAGGATTACAGGATTTATTAACTGTAATGAACAGTGTAATGGGTTAATAATACGGATTAAGAACAAAACGGAAAAAGAAGAATGTAATCAGAAGCAGCAAAAATGAAAAGAGCAAGAAGCTAACATCATAGTTAGTGATCACGAAGAAGACGAACTTAAGGAATTCTTCTACCTAGGAAGCAAAATAATCCGTAATAGACGAAATAAGGTGGACCATCAAAGGAAACTAGCATAGGTAACCAGTCTAATAGTATCAAACATAAGCTTCAATTTCAGGAAGAAATTTCTGAGAATGTACGGTTTGAGCACAGTACTGTATGGTGAAAGATGGAGTGTCTGAAAACCGGAAAATAAAGAACCGAAGCATTTTAAATGTGGGGCTACACAATAACATTAAGCCGGACGAGGTGGCCGAGCGGTTCTAGGCGCTACAGTCTGGAGCCGCGCGACCGCTCCAGTCGCAGGTTCGAATCCTGCCTCGGGCATGTATGTGTGTGATGTCCTTAGGTTAGTTAGGTTTAAGTAGTTCTAAGTTCTAGGGGACTGATGACCTTAGAAGTTAAGTCCTATAGTGCTCAGAGCCATTTGAACCAATAACGTTAAACTTTAGGTGACTTGATAAGGTAAGGAGAGATGTAGTTTCTCCTCACAATCGGGGAGGAAAGGTATGTATGGGAAACGCTAGCTAGGAAAATCGACTGTATGATAACACGTCTGTCACGTCATCAGAGAACATCTTCCATAGTTCTAGAGGGAGCGGTAGTGGGTAAAAGCTATGGACGAAGACAGAGATTCGAATGAATCCAGCAAATAATTTAGGGCTTAGGTTACAAAAGCTACTTTGAGATGATAATGTGGTGGTCCGCATCAACTCAATCAAATGACTGACGAATCAAAGAAAACGGAAAAAAAGAAAATGGAGTTAGAAAGTATGAGGTGCAGTTTTGGAACATCTCCACATTAGAGCTTCAGATGGCACAGATTGACGCCATTAGACAATGTATGACTGGAAATGTGTCATTTGTATTGCTGAAGCACGCAATATCCTGTGGCAGCCATTTAGAAGGATTTCAGTACTTCGCCCGGCAGCATATGTAGATTTAACAGTGAAGTAGGGAATTAGTATCTTGTGTGCGAATGGATTCCGCAGTGTGGCATGTGATCCGCTTTTGAACATAAGAAAACGCTAAATGTGGGAAGATACGAAATAATTTTATAGTATTGAGTATTCGCGTGTAGTAGAGGAAAAGTTCAGAGGAAATGATTCTTTGTATCAGCTTGATAGTTTATCCTGTCATAAAGCAGCTTTCGTCAGACATAGATTTATACGCAGGAACAATTACGAAATAAACAGGGATGCCCTGAGTTCAGATCTGAAGTCAATGGAACATCTTTGAGATGAGTTTCGAGCGTCGATTTCGTTACCCACCCCATTCTCCAATACCACTCTCTTCTGTAGGTACTGCTCTTGAAGAAGAATGGGCTGCATTGTCTCCACAAACTTTTTTGAGTAACATCATTAAAAGCTTTCTCGGCAGAGTCCAAGCCGTCATAAGGATGGTGAACACATCCCATATCAGTATCCTGTGATCAGATAATGTACACTGAACAAGCTGCGTTTCATGTATTGAGTAGGACATATCAACAGGTGGACATGAAGTTCGCCTCGTACTCTGGCCACAGGTGGGACGTGTGTGAATACATTTTCAGAGGGATGGTACTGCATACCCGCGTTTGTTGCACCAACAGGTATGTGAAACACTCTTGGCCGGCACTGAATACCGCGGCAAGTGGAGGGGAGGTTCCGATGGGCTGCTTCCAAACTGAGAAGATTAACTGGGCGGTAGGCCTCGCTTGCCTTCCCAAATTAATTACTGTCATGACCCAGAGGAGTTCCTTAGAGGCGAGAGGCTGCTATCTAATTAGGAAGATTAACGTCTGGTCTGTGAGTAGCGGTCTACTCGAGCAACACTGTAATCCAGGCCGAAGCCAAGAGGCGAGTTATTTATTTACCAACGATCTCAGAGCCTTCAAAGGTATTCCGTGTCATTAAGGTCACAAACACGTATCTAAATTCCCGCGTGAGAAAATTGGAGTCACGCACTACCTGAGTCAACTATTTACTTTCTGTTAACTGGGCTATTCTGATTTTTTTCGTGTTTATTTTTAAATTAATCTGTTCACTTGCGCACACGAAAACCTATTTTGAGGCAAGGTACGCTGGACATTATTCCCAGGTGATATATGAGGACCTGTCAGATGAAAACCGAACAGTCGCCGCAACGTGAGCATGGAATGGTTCCATTCAAAAGCAATCACCACACGCTTTAAGGTATTCATCCAACGGGGGGCGAGGTGATGAACTCCTATTTCATCGAACGCGTCCGACTGCTGACGGATCCACAACCACACCAACTTTAGAACATCCTCTTCCGACTGACACCGACGTTCACACATATCTTTCATCAGGTTCCCAAAGGTGTGAATATCACATATTTAAAGATCCAGGATGTAAGGAGGATGTTGCAGTGTTTCTTAGCCAAGGCAAGACTTCGTCCGATTAACAGTGTGGGAACGGGCGTTGTCGTGCAACAGGATAATTTCGTCAGACAGCATTTCTACAGCCCGTGGGCGAACGGAAAAGCCAACAGTTGAAGCATCCCAAATCTCCCCCGCTAAAGAAATCGAATGTTGTTCACACAAATCTCGGTAAGGTCATGATGACGTTCTTCTTCAACTGCATTGGCCCTCTGCTCGTCGAGTTCGCTGAGCGCGGAATCGCAATCAATGCAAAATGCTATGTAGGCACTTTACAGAAATTGTGATTCGCCATAAAGTCAAAATGCCCAGGGTTGCTGTCGGACGGAATCATCTTGTGGCACTTTAACGCCCACAATTCCATTCCATGACTGTGTTGTGGATGGGTATTCGGTTTTCATTTGACTGCTCCTTATAGCACCAAAGATTCTGCAAAATCTTCTATGAAGTATTAGCTGACTACTGGAGACCAAGCCTACGTTCAGAGCTGCCTTACGTACTGCACGGTATATCCAAGATACGCTCAGTCCAGTTCTTTAAACAACACATCGTGATTTTAATGCTCCCCGCTCTCTCGATCTTATAATCATGTGCCACGGGTTGTTAATTGTCAACAGTTCAGCCATTGCAGTTTGCTTGAATAAAGTGGGAGCGTCGCTTCATTGATGTCTGAGAAATCAAGTACAGTATGCAGTATTCTGTGAATGTAAGAGTTGTGTAGTTGACTGTTGAATCAGTACTATTTCAGGTGAAATGTTCCCTTTAAGTTTTCGTGAACACTACCTGAACTCCATAGTTCTTGCAGAAATCAGCTCAAAACAAAGTAGTCTTCAGTGGCGATGTTTCCAGTTTTCAGTGTAACTCTCATCCTTTACTTGCAGCCCGTGAATAGTTTCGAACATTTAAACTACTACAATTACATATCGTAAACGAAGCTTTGGGTCGTAATAAATTCGCATTCGACGCTACAAATGAAACTGCCTGGCTACTTGAGAGTCATTACTACACTTTTATCCGAAGCACTTTGTTGTAGGATCGTCTAAAATTTTAGAGAGAATAGTGACACATTTTTAAAAATATTATCCACAATAAATTTAACCGAAAGACTTGCGTAACATTTTGTGCCGAAGTCTTTTGTGTTAGTAGGACCACCAGCGATAGTATACTAATGCTATTCAGCAACGTAATCTCTGAATAGATAATGTATTATGTATTCAAACTGAATTCACATTAATTTGTGCTTCAGCTTATCGTTAATGATAACGTTTTAGGTAATTACTCGTGAACGGTGATTTTTTGTTGACTTACTGCCTGTAGTTTCTTTCTTTCAGGAAATACTCACCTACTCTTTTATAACTATGTTTCATCGGAGTCACGGAACACCAGAGATGATATATTGTGATAATTTTCCTTAATGCTTGCTTTCTGTGTTTGAGTGAGGAACAGCGATGATCATTTAAGAATCGTTCTGGGAGACAGACAGTAAAATAGCTTCGTATAACATTGGTGTAAGTAAAAATTCTTTTATATCCTACAGGACTAATAAATTCATTACATATCGCCTCATAAACGTAGTTATAGCCACGTAATGAAGAAGCTATTAGAAAAATATATATTTGAGGTGGCTATCGTGAGTAAACAACAACTGCTGCAAAGTTGACATCAACATTATTTTGCTTTTGAAAGCCAATAATAGACAACTGAAATCATGAAAATGTTTCAGTTATGTTCCCGATGGATAAGGCTCAGAGCAAATGCGATATAGCGATTTGGAACACTCGTACCACGTCCAGCTCGATATGCTTGCAGCAGGTCTCGTTGTCGAGGTAGCTGCAAATAGAAAACACTAACATTTTGTAATTATGAATGAAAACAGTCTTGGCTGAAAACTTGGGTTTCTTAGTAACAATTAAGCTCTTCGCCCTTGCAATGCATCATCACATTATGTAAAAATGTAATAGGGTAAGTTTCATCCGCCAATAGCCCCTGAAGGGTATTAAATAAGAATAAGAACCGTCCGGTTATAACATCCGCATGTGTAATCAAATATATGAAGGTCCTGAGGTGTACCGAGACAGGCTCAGAATGGGGATGCGGAGCAGAAAATGATCGTCCAAGCAGATCCACCGAGCAAAAGAACAAAACTCTCTATCTCTCTCTCTCTCTCTCTCTCTCTGTCTCTCTCTCTCTCTCCATCTCTCTCACACACACACAAACACACACACACACACACAGTCACACACACATACAAAACACCATAACTTTCAGCAGCACTTCCATTACATGCTCCACATTCCAAACAAACGTGTCACCGAACAAATAAACATCAGTCAACCATAACAACTCGTAATGGTGGCAGCCCCTCTGAGCTTGAGGAACAAATCTTAGAAAATGTATATGCAACGACAACAGAAGTAAGCTAATTACCAATACACAAGCAAAGACTACCACACTATGAAAGAAACTGTAAACAGCCCGGTAAATAAACTGGCAGTGATAGTCAATTGGTAACACGCGGTAAACAGAAACCAAAAACAGGCGTTTTGCTATTTGCAGATGACAACCTGTAAAGTGTATAGTAGATCTAAAATTACTATGTGAACAAATGTATACATGCACTTTATTTAGAAATCTAGCATGAAACTGAAACATTTAGGCGTATCGTAAATAAACAGCACAGAATGCGTTAACTCATTGATACACGCCTCATCAACTCCGTATTGTGTGCAAAATATTCGACAATAATGGCTCTTTATACGAATAGTTTTTGTGCGAGACGTTTCTTTAGAGGTTAATAATGAACTACAACTTTGCAGTACAATAAAGCATAGTATGTACTGAAACATGTCTGACTGAAAGCAAAATTACAAAACGGAGTCTTACATGAGTAGGAATTTCTCTCCAATTATTTAAATTGTCGTTGTCCATATGGTAAAACACCATCAGCTTTGTGCTTAAATTTTTTATTTCTTTATTATAAAATCATTATTTATCATAGGTCTGTGGAAAAACACCAGAAAAAACTTCCTATTTAGGGGTTTTTCTATTGAACAACGAGGGTTTTTAAATGCTTAACGTCTAATATTCATCACATTAACTCATTAGTGAAGTTATCAGACGTTTTAAGGTATTTTATACAAGACAAACCAATTCCTTAAGCAACTGGGCTTGGGTGGTTTAATGGTATACCATGTTTCAGCAATAAAGGGTGTTACAAAAAGGTACGGCCAAACCTTCTGGAAACATTCCTCACACACAAATAAAGGAAAGATGTTATGTGGACATGTGTCGGGAAACGCTTAATTTCCATGTAAGAGCTCATTTTAGTTTCCTCGATTCACCGCCAGTTGGCCCAATTGAAGGGAGGTAATGTTGACTTCGGTGCTTGAGTTGACATGCGACTCATTGCTCTACATTACCAGCATCAAGCACATCAGTACGTAGCATCAACAGGTTAGTGTTCATCACGAACGTGGGTTTGCAGTCAGTGCAATGTTTACAAATGCGGAGTTGGCAGACGCCCATTTGATGTATGGATTAGCACGGGGCAATAGCCGTGGCGCGGTACGTTTGTATCGAGACAGGTTTCCAGAACGAAGGTGTCCCGACAGGAAGACGTCCGAAGCAATTGATTGGCGCCTTAGGGAGCACGGACCCTTCCAGCCTATGACTCACGACTGGGGAAGACCTAGAACGACGAGGACACCTGCAATGGACGAGGCAATTCTTCGTGCAGTTGACGATAACCCTAATGTCAGCGTCAGAGAAGTTGCTGCTGTACAAGGTAACGTTGACCACGTCACTGTATGGAGAGTGCTACGGGAGAACCAGTTGTTTCCGTACCATGTACAGCGTCTGCAGGCACTATCAGCAGCTGGTTGGCCTCCACGGGTACACTTCTGCGAATGGTTCATCCACCAATGTGTCAATCCTCATTTCAGTGCAAATGTTCTCTTTACGGATGAGGCTTCATTCCAACGTCATCAAATTGTAAATTTTCACAATCAACATGTGTGGTCTGACGAGAATCCGCATGCAATTATGCAATCACGTCATCAACAAAGATTTTCTGTGAACATTTGGGTAGGCATTGTTGGTGAAGTCTTGATTGGGCCCCATGTTTCTTCCACTTACGCTCAATGGAGCACGTTATCATGATTTCGTACGGGATACTCTACCTGTGCTGCTAGAACATGTGCCTTTACAAGTACGACACATCATGTGGTTCATGCATGATGGAGCTCCAGCACATTTAAGTCGAAGTGTTCGTAGGCTTCTCAACAACAGATTCGGTGACCGATGGATTCGTAGAGCCGGACCAATTCCATGGCCTCCAGGCCCTCCTGACCTCAACCCTCTTGATTTTCATTTATGGGGGTATTTGAAAGCTCTTGTCTACGCAACCCCGGTACCAAATGTAGAGACTCTTCGTGCTCGTATTGTGGACGGATGTGATACAATACGCCATTCTCCAGGGCGCCATCAGCGTAGCAGGGATTCCATGCGACGGAGGGTGGATGCATGTATCCTCGCTAACGGAGGACATTTTGAACATTTCCTGTAACAACGTGTTTAAAGTCACGTTGGTACGTTCTGTTGCTGTGTGTTAGCATTCCATGATTAATGTGATTTGAAGAGAAGTAATAAAATGAGCTCTAACATGGAAAGTAAGCGCTTCTGGACACATGTCCAAATAACATATTTTCTTTCTTTGTGTGTGAGGAACGTTTCCTGAAAGTTTGGCCGTACCTTTTTGTAACACCCTATATAGGTTAATCCGTAATTTTTATTCATTCGCAAATGAACAGTTTTATTTATGAACCTTGTTGAGATATGAAGCTATGTTTGTGGTAGTGTCAATGAATTAATAATGTCAGTAACCACAACTTTCTTGTTTAATATAGCACTTTCGCAATAACGGGTCTACATGACAAAATGACATGCTGCATTTATGTCTGTAGAGATCTGTATACACATGCACAGCGATCAGCAGCTTCAGAAAAGAATTCAGAAAACATTACTTACGTATATCGAAGATTAAACAGTGAGCATAATTTTTCTTCACAAGATTCTCAAGTCTTTGAGGCGAAAAATGTATTAAATTGTGTTCGCAGTGTTGTTTCACAATTTCGTTCACTATAGCTGCTGAAGTAGTGGTTCTACATTCCATATAACGCTTTTGCCACTGTTCTAACACCAAAGGTAGAGATGACCGTGAGACAATGTAGCACACTCCGTCCCTTTCAGACATCATCACGCTAGCTAGCAACCGGCTGGGAGCTGCCAGTGATTGGAGAAGTGTCATCAATATTTCATGTCAGCCGCGTCACCACCTCTTTCCACAGTCACGTATTTACGATGCGTACGAGTGTGACGTGCAGAGAGATTCGACATGACGAATATGACACATGTAAAATTTATACGCCGTTCGTATGCATCGTGCTCGACGTAACATTTCACGTTGACACCGGAAGCAAATCTCGTTCGGGCTGGAATATGATTTAAACTTTGCTGCGCGGCATGTGATTGGTGGATCCTACAGCTGGACTAACCAACCGTAAATACTTGTATGTTCTTCTTTTTTATTATTTTCTTTGTGTTCTATGATAATTTTACTTCTATAAGTATATTACATGGAATTAATTGTCGTCCAGTCATTAGCAGAATTTCTTATAATTCATTTTTCTATTATATGTGCATTCCTTAATTTTTCTGTCACAAATGCAGAGAGCATTATTCAGGCCATCTTTGCTTCCCAAACGATTCTATCACAAAGAAGTAATAATGGAAACTCTACTTGTTATTGAACTTTAAGCGATCTTTGAATAACGAGCGTAGTGTCATTTCCAAGAATTAACGTTGCATGAGGGGAACATGTTAAGGGATATCAACACCAAATTTACTATCCAATGGGCCAGCAGCGTTGAAGACATCTCAAGGGCCCATTATGTAATAAAATCCATATTGCTGCTCTGAAAGTTTAATGTTTTTGTCACGATACACCGATTTCTTGTAATTTACATCTTCACAACATTTGCGGAACTTACATAACAATTTTTTATTTTATTATAATGTCGGTTTAACGTATTTTTGAACATACAAATTTTGTAGCTACTACCATATTTTAGCAGTGATCGCTATCACTCTGCATTGTATTACAACGTGGTGCTGATTTAGAACGCTTATGTTATAAGCTGTGCTTTGCTCCTTTTAGTGATCATCCTTTCATGTAATTTCTATAATTTTACATTTTCTCGTTAGATTTCTCAGACCCATAGTTGTGAAAGGTGTGCAAAGATAACTTCACTTTCTATACTGTGTTGACTTTATAATTTTTGGCTATATGTATGACTGTATTAATTGACGGGTCTGTGGGAAGTTGTTTCTGTGTATGCGTTATATTTGATTAGGAGTGCAATAACATTATTTTTGAAATGTTTGTCTTTTGAATCCGTCTGCTCATTTA
Source organism: Schistocerca serialis cubense (assembly GCF_023864345.2). Classification (NCBI taxonomy): domain Eukaryota; kingdom Metazoa; phylum Arthropoda; class Insecta; order Orthoptera; family Acrididae; genus Schistocerca; species Schistocerca serialis. The sequence goes on along the minus strand of NC_064638.1, from coordinate 194,387,973 downwards.
AAATGTCATCAGGGCGTTGTATTGTGAGTACGTAGATCTCTGTCTCTTGAAGTACGTTCATTGTTAAGACTTTAGATAATATATGTAAAATTTTCAGTGCTAATTCCATTCGTTCCACGTTGTGGTTACTGTTTTTTAAGTAGTTGAGGAAAGTAGATGAATTATTTTCCCTAAGTCTCATGTGCTTTCGATATCTTATACCTATGCTGTGCCCTTTCTGTCCTATGTAGAATTAATTGCAATCCTAACATTAGATTTTGCATATACCTGTGTTTGGCACATTGATGTTTTTTATTTTGCTGAGTGAAATCCTTGGCGAAAATTGAGTCTCTGTGCCAGAATTAGATACTAGAATTCCTGATAAGTGGGTTTAAATTTTTTTATATTGTACCCACATATGTTGTAGGTATGTATGTTGGTTTAATCTTTTTTGTGTTTCTCTCTACAGTTTTATGTCCTCGTGAATTTGTGGCAGCGTGGCCGTATTTTTTCTTTCCTATATCTGCATAACTGTGTCTCGAGTGAAACCATTTTGTTGTGTAAATATCGTAACGTATGGAGTTCTTTATGTATGCAGCTAATTTTAGTGGTAGATTTCGTATTCTGTTGACAGAGGTTTGAAAATATGTGTGCCTGTGTACCTTTGGGTTGTGTGAATTAGCATTTATGATGTTGCCAGTTGTTGTGTGCTGTCAATAAAATTCGTAAAGGTGTGAATTAATCTTAGTAGATGTAAGGTCCATTAATAATGGATCATTTATTTACAGTCATTGATAAATATATTAGTTACACAAGTCATAACATACGATGCATTCATGTCAAAAATTTATGTAATCCCGCTTGTCTTCTGAAGCAAAGCGTATTCGACAGACGAGAAGAACAGTTCGTCTCAGAATCAAAGAATACAAAGAAGCATTCAATGTGAGAAGTTACTTCAACACAATTGATGTGTACGATACAGGCCACCACCTTCAGGGGATTAGAAAACAACTAATAAATGTTATACCCAGAAAAAATGTTCTACTAGGTTACAGAATTAGAGATAGCTATTAAAGAAAAAAACCTTTATCCGAAATATGCGAATGAAAGACAACAGATGTTTACTAGTTTTTCCGTGTTTATGTTACAGCACATTCGTTGTTACGAGTATTTAGTTCTGAAACAGCTACAAGAAGGACGTAATAGGCATCCGAAAACAAATAACACATTCGTAAATGTGTGAAGAGTTCGTGACATACGGATAGTATTGTTGTTCAGTCAGTAACTGCGCACAGATATTGCTACCTTGCACACAGCAGCTCACAGCTGTTCCAGGACACCAAGAGAAGTCAATCCTTTTGGTATCCAAAACTGATGAAAATGGATGTGATGGTTCAAAGCACAATGGAATTTAACATAAGAGGTCATCAGTCCCCTAGAACGTAAAACTACTTAAACTAACCTAAGGACATCACACACATCCATGCCCGAGGGGATGTGATGGGAATCAAGTGGACATAAGTGGGCGATTGTAATGTAAGACGAGGAAGCGTAGCCCGAAGCCTATAATTAGCAAACGCCATAAATCAGTTGTTAGAATTGTTTGTGTTTTAGTAATATGAGCTGCCGAAATAAGCAGATGACGACGGCATTATCATTCGAAACGCGTCGTTTCGTTGTGGAAAGTACAGTTTTAGTGAGTGGAACCTTGACGCCAATTATTACTAATAACGTATAACAACAACTACAATCCGAGTAATGGACAGTATTGTTGGGGCTAAATAGGAAAAGAGGAGGAGTGTCAGAATATTTGCACCAGGTTCTCACAGTCGTGTACTGTTGAGTATTCTATTCGCTGGGGAATTGGTTTTTGAGGACCGTTGAGGGAATATGTAGGGACTGTCGTCGGTTTCCCCCTGTTTACACATGAGTGTGTGACACTTTAAAATGGTGGTGGTAATTTAAAGAATGAGGATCTTCAGTTCGAAAGATGTATTCATGCGTAAGACATTTCTTCTACGGTGGAATGTCTAGAATTATCCTGAGTGTTAGCAACAAAAAGAAATATCTATCACACCTACATTCATTACGTGCTCCTCAGCTTGTACTCTAGGTGTTGTCGTGTTTCGCAGACGATTTCTGCATAATCGGTCTAAAGGCGCTCGGTTATCAACAGTTCACGGAAGGCTGGAATGTTTCTTTGGTCACAATGAGCATCCGCAGGACATGCATGGTGAAACTACGTTCAGACTATGAAATATCAGATGTGCTTCAGGAATAGCTTTTAGAGGATTATGCCATAAAAGACCAATAGTCTTCGTGGACTTGTTAAAAAGTAATGGGAGATCCTTTTGTCTTCTACTCCCACCTACATTACACTCAAAGTATCTGTGCAACAGACGGTATCAGGTGCAAGTATTGTCTGAAAACAAAACTCGAATCATTCGAACATGGTACTTGTTGTTGACAGGAGAAATACGAAATTCTCTCTTCACCCACAAGCTTGCATTTCGTCCTATTTCGTTATGCCTCTTGCTTGTTGTGTAGTTTACGCATTACAAGTATTTTCCCTGTTGTGCCATTTTAAAGAATGGTAATTGGGATAACAAACCTGTATCTTCACATATTACTCTGCAGTCAGTCACCGGAAGCCACACGTCCTTCAATCAAAAATACTCAGATAATATCCCTGTACAGTCTCCGAAATTCTGTGGTGGAATTTTGGATTCTACCTTGTAGATGAACATCCACAAGTCTAGCCTCTGCTGAGAAATCCCGCTCTTCCTAATGAGGTCTTACCCTGTTCTGGTTTCACTGTAGTGTCTCGTTTTAAGTGATGAGACTTTTCATCTCTTTCTCCTTTCGCGTTTGTGGAGAGTCCGAGACAGTTGGAAGTATCATATGTGAGCTGATATTTCTTTTAAGCTAAGAATTTTGGATTGAAATCACGTCCGTGAAGCTTTGCTTTATTGATCTTTGTTTTGTTTTTTATTCTCTGGAATTTTACCCTTTTGTGATCAAGTAGTGGAAAGAACCAACAGTTACAACAGAGTCTTTTTTGGAACAGTTATCACAATATTAGACGTGGAAGTTGCCAAGGACGTTTTACTGACAGCTGTCCTCAATTCTGACTGTGTAACTTTGCGTGCACAATAAGAGCATATGTTGGTCTATGTATTTACAGCTTGCATTAGTGTTAATTCATTGGTCTCTATTAAGGACATCTTCACGACTGAACAAAATCGTGTTTCTAATCGCAAAGATAATTGGCTTCAGCGAATGCCATAACTTTTTAAAATTTAATTTATAGATCTTTTTCTCTTTCTCTTACAAACGATGTGTCTGCCAGAGTAGTCAACACGTATGGAGGAGATTAATGATTCTAGTTTTCTGCAAGCAGCACGACAGTAGCATACGAGTAAAATTTTTGACACGTCATACTCAAAGGGTTTTGAAGTATTTGACGAACCCTAGGTAAAACTAACGAACTGTACGTTAAAATGGAGGCGATGGATTTTTTGCGGATCCCGTTTACACAGTTCATTATATTCCGTTTTTCAGTAACATCTTCGCCATTCCATTTCTTCTGAGATCCGAAGAAGATCTTTTGGAATTGTAATTGTAGCTTCGGTGATGCTGCTCTTCTTCTTCACAGAATGTCTTAATTCAAGAGTTCAGTTGGATAACTGAAAACCTCGTCTCGAGACATTACAGAATCGATTGATTGATAGTTGACACGTGGTCACGTCGGCTAATATTTTCTCACTGCCAATAAAGGACGTATAGTGAGGTAGTGATAATTTTTGTAATTCGGTGCGGTATTTGAGAAATAATTTCAAGTAATTCGTCTGTGAATTTACATAAGCGCATTGGCAACGTGATTCCTAGTACCGATACATCAAATGTCATTTTCCCATTCCCAATATCCAATAAATGTGTTACGAAAGGTCCAGCGGATCCGCCGTGTTATCGTAGCACATACGTAGTGGTCTTAAGAGTCAATTCCTTTAAGTCTACGCGTCTATGTAAAACTGATGACGTTGTATAACTGGTAGAGTTTGTCGAAAACCATCAGATAGTAAAACGTGTGTACGACCGAAGGGCTGGTCATATCCTTTCAAATCTCTGTGTGTACAATGAAGCGCTTCCATGCTTTTTGCGCCCCTCAGTACATGCCACCCATATAATGAGCTGACATGTGTGGAGTATTCAACCAATTGCAGTATTTTTAATGATATTCCATGTTGGCGTCTCAGTCATTTGCATATTCAACGTCGGTTTCAGTGGGCAATACGCTGTTTGGTCACTACTCTAATTGCAGATGATGCGACAGTGAGTGCAATATTTTTTTCATGATTGATTCGTTCCCAATGTATGTGAAGCGACAAAAGTTTTGCCTGTTTCTCCGGGCGCATCTAGAAAACACAATGCGCCGCTTTACCTTCTAATTGCATGCTAATTATGACAAATGCTGCTCATTACTCTGGAACCTATTTTTGAAGATTAGTTTGAACAAATGTATCCAGCTCCTACACAACAAAATGGGTTTTTCGTTGCTAATGACTGTCGAGGTGTCCCTTGCTGTTCGATTCGGTACTAACGCTCTTTACATTGCGTTGATTGACACTTACTACGGAAATGTGTCACTTATGAGGGGTTGCTCTGTCATTGTACCCCATTCTTTTTAATTACATAGGCTCACTTTTTGGGCAAGTGGAACTGATGGTCTCACTTTTGAGTTCACGAGTGATTTTTCCGCTGATTTCATGCGATATCTTGTAACCACTCTCCGCAACGCCAGATAGTCCGTCAATATATGGTGTCTGGCTGGTCTTGCTTTAGCTGTTGTTAACCGAGCGAGGTGGCACACTGGACTCGCATTCGGGAGGACAACAGTTCATTCCCGCGTCCAGCCATCTTGGATTAGGTTTTACGTGATTTCTACAAATCGCTTCAGGCGAATGCCGGGATGGTTCCTTTAAAAGAGCACGGCCGACTTCCTTCCCCATCCTTCCCTACTCCGATGAGACCTGTGACGTCGCTGTCTGGTCTTAATATATCCGCATCCGCGGATAGGAAAATCTCAGTGTGAGTTACAGCGTTTTTATTTAAACTAAAGTCTTTCTTCAAAATTTACAGAATCTTAATCGTGAGGTATGAATTATCCTCCAAGCCTACCAATAACGAAATCAGAGATTCTTCCAAACATAAACTGTCTGTAGTAACCATACAACTTCACCAAAAAAAGCCCCGGGCGTCTTGTGAAGAGCGGCGTGGAGTCCACGTTGCCGTCACCTGAGTCCGAGGACGAGTAGAGGCCCTGCGAGGAAGGCTCCGGTACCCTGGCGGTGGCGGACGATGACACGGCGGCTACGATGACACCAGTGGGCTCGCTGGGCGTGAACTGCCTCTCCAGGCTCCTGCGCCAGCCTAAATGCTGCTCGGCGCATGGATAGGGCTGGTTCTATTTGCAGTCACGTGTCGAGCGGAAGGAAAGAGCTCCGCGGCTGTAGCGACCTTTTGCGGCGCCGTCGACGCCTCCTGGTGGTCTCTGGGAAGCGTCTGTGTTTCCGGGATGAGCGGCCAGGCTGACCCCTAATCCGTCCGGGGCCCGCTATATCGGTCTGCTTCGCGGGAAGCGAGAGTTGCAGGCACTTAGTCTGGACACAGTAGGTCTCCTCCCCCAAACAACCCAAACCAACCCAGCTGTGGTTATCCCTTCGCGTTTCCGTTCGCAGTTGCATTGAAACAGTCTAATGGAATATCTTTAGATTTGCTGAAGTGTCTCTGATGGATTTGGTACTCAGGTGATATCCAGCAACCAGACCACGTTCGAAGTCACTCAGCTCTCCTGTTTCACCCGCCCTGCTGCTTCTGCTACACCAGTACAATACTTTATTCCCTGGCTCCACGTCCAGTGATATCCCATGGTCAATTATCGATTACGTAGGGGTGTCAGGATACTTTTTATCACATAGCCTATCAGTCTAGTAGTACATGATAACTCTGATCCGATGAAATGGCTTTACTGAAATGATGAAAACAACCGGTCATGAGTCTAATGATAATGCATGTCATAGCTTATTTAAGAGATCAATGGCAATCCTTCTGGCAAAAACACAACTCTATTCAATGTTAACCAGGCAGAAAAATGAGCTAATACTAGTCATAATTCCTTTGTTTCCGGCGTGGTTGTATCTAGTGGAGGTAAGCCACACAGCGTCCGCTGTTTTTGTTGTTGATGTCTTTATTCTGAAGGCTAGTTTGATGCAACAACTCAGGCAAGTCCGTCCGGTGACAGCAGATTCATCTGTGTTTACCTATTGCAAGCTACATTCTCTTAAACTTAATTACTGTAATCAGGTATTGGTCTCTTTCTAGAGCAGTGGTTCTCAACCTGGGGGTAGTTTCCCGCTGAGGGTTAAAATGAATTTTTCTGAGGGTAAAAATTAAGCGATTCGATTCTCTTTCAGGCACGAAACTATTTCAAAAGATAATTACTGTTATCACAATTTTATACGTCTGTAAGACTAATTAGCTAAGTTATCAATATTTACTTGTCCTCAGTTAGCAGCATTAATACAGTGGAGTTTACAGGTTCTTCACATAGTTCATCCACCATACACATATCTTGTGCTTTGTCCCATACATTGCTAAAGTAAGACATATACATAACGAATGGTGGATATCTCAAGAAAATGGTTTCTCTAAACTGTAAAGAGTACATGCATTAGTCTAGAAATTGCTTCATTACTCGCTTTTAAACAGAAAAATGAATTAATTGACAGCACGATACAGCATTAAGTATATAAGGGCTTCTATAACGCTGTATACGTTGTTACTATTAATGTTATTATTATTATTATTATTATTATTATTATTATTATTACTATTAGTTGCTGTGGTCAGACACAAAGAATTAACAGCCTGAAGTCCTCCAGCTTCTATCAGTTTACAAGTAAGGAGTGCTAAAATCAAGTGGTTTACGAACAGTAACTATAGTGCACACGTTTTAACTTGGTTAATTCTGATAGGGGTTGCAGTGTGCAGGTGAAGCAAGTGCCACAGCCGAAAGGAGTAATGCAGAGGAAGTACGTTTTGTAAAATATGTCTACATTTCCTGTGGATAGATAGCTTTCTTATCTGCAAAGGAGTTGTGGATATCCACCACGAATTCCTTCGTCATTCGTTTTAACATACAACACACACACACACACATACACAAACTAAATATCAATCATCTTTCATCATTTTAAAAATAAATGTGTTTCAAGAAAACTCTTACGTTCTACTTTTTAGTGAGGTGTTAAGGTTGGTGATAATGTGGAAGATGGCGGGGGGTCAACAAACTGCAGGAGATCTGCAGGAGATTGCGTAGGGGGGGGGGGGTAGCTGGGTACAAGCAAATCTTTAATTACATTCAAGGGCAATGGTCTATGAAAGTTTGGGAACCACTGTTCTACAGTTTCTTATGTTACCGAATAGGCCATTCTTTGACACTTCGAGATGTACCCTACCAGTTGATAACTCGTGCCATTTATTTTCATCCCAGTACCAGTTACTACATTTTCGTTAGTTATCACACCTAACCAGATTTATAGTAGATGTTAATATACTACTGAGATCTGCCGACATAGCTGCTTGTGTTAGGAAGCCGCTTCTGTGAGTTACAGTGTTGGGCCTGGCCGAAGATCGAATATGCCTAGAGAATTAACATCCGCCTAGACAGCTGCGTGTATTAGCACCTTGCTTCCTCAGGTTCGAGAGGGGAACCTGACTGTGGATGGAATTAGCCTAAAGGATTGACGAACACTGGCCCAGGTAGCTGTATGCATTAACATTTTACTTCTGGGATTTAGAGAGACGAGCCTGACATCTGATCGAATGTGCGTAGAGCTGGTTCAAATGGTTCAAATGGCTCTGAGCACTATGGGACTTAACTTATAAGATCATCAGTCCCCTAGAACTTAGAACTACTTAAACCTAACTAACCTAAGGACATCACACACATCCATGCCCGAGGCAGGATTCGAACCTGTGCCCGTAGCGGTCGCGCGGTTTCAGACTGTAGCGCCCAGAACCACTCGGCCACACCGGCCGGCGTAGAGCTGGTGAGCAGGCCAGTATGGATATGGTTTGTAGGTGGTTTCACACATTCTACTAGGTGAACACTGTCTAGTCCCAAAGTCTCATATCAGACACAAGTTATCCAAACGTTCCACACACATTCTCATACTTTATCATGAACTTTATTATAGACACTGATAGGTGGGCTACTGAAATTCCGCCCTGGTATTGTTGTTGGAGTAAGCAAGGGCCACAAGCCACTAATTGCCACTTACATCACCAAAACAGTGAAACAAATGTCGTCCTCGTAGAGTATGGAAACTGGCAAGGAAGAAGAAGTTAAGATGCTATTACCATTTTGCATCTCCTCAACTTGGATCATCATCAGTTATTTTGCTACCCATGTTCTAGAACTCATTCTTTACTTTTAGTCTCTCAAGTTCTAGTGGAATTCTCTCGAGAACACCTAAGCTAATTCGACTCAGCTCCATAAAACTTTGGACGAATCGTACAGCACAGTTGGTTTCCCCACATCTACGTACAGAGTGTCATTTAGTGTGGAGTGTCATGGTGTGGCCCCCAGAGGGCGGAACTGACGGGCACTTGATGGCCGTGAGCGCCTCTATAAGCGAGCTGGTCGGATCCATAGACGGCGTCGGATTCTGACAGCTGCAGAAAGCCAAGCCAGCAACATTTTCTGGAGACCAGCACCAATGCTGTGGTGGACAAACCTGCGGCATATCGCCAGGGGTCAGAATGGCGTGGGTAGTCCCTCAAAGCGTTAGGTTACTCAGTGGCTCCACGAAGAACAACGAGCGAGTTCTGGGCAGAGCCGGGACTAGGGCATCGAAAAACTGCCGAGCTTCCAAACTGTCAGCCGGACGTCGTTATCGTCTGCACAGGCCGCGGCCATTGTGTGCACACAGCAGCAAGATGTGGTGGTTGGGGCCTTTCACTGCTGAACAGACAGCGCTCCTAGTGGAGGTAGAAAAAGAGGATTCCACTTGTCAGTCTGAGCACTACCTGAGTGCTTTTGAAACTGAAATTTAAGCGTTGGTGGCTTTATGGCTAAAACAGTGCAATATGTGGTATATGAATAGCGCATAGGGTGTATTAGATAGCACCAACTTTCTGCATGGAAGTCATTTTTGTTGGGTGTGGTTGACAGCGAGAGTGTGCGCTATGAGCGAGAGAACTAAACTACACGCTGTGAGTGAGGTTGTGTTAATACTGAAGTTTTTGTTTGAACTATGTTGTGAGCGTGACTGCTGAGTACTCATTTTTTTTCTTGTTCTGTGTGAATTATGAAGTGTTTGTATTATTGTTCAAGAATTTATTAAGATATATGCGTAGGTAGTTTGGTAGAGACTTTGTGTGCAGGTTATTGGGTTAGCTGTCTGGTAATGGTAGTAGTAGCAGACACGTGCGTTGTTGTGTGTTGTGACATAGTTAACTTTAAAAGATGTGTTCTATCTAATGTTTTACTGCTAAAGTAGTCTCAGAATTGTTATGAATGGAGACCAGGCATTGTAAACTGTAAATTTTGTTTCCGAGTTGTGCATGTTAGAGCAAAGGATGGCTTCCATTCTTTTATTTATCGGAAGTCTCCCTTGTGTTAATTGTACGTAGCCCTACTTAATGATATTAATGGGCTACAGAAATAATTTGTTTTGGTGAAGTGTCTTTATATACCGTAGTGGTGATGTGAATAAAATAATACTTAACTGAGACTCACATCCGCACAATGCAAGGTTACATGTATTTAGGCAAGCTAATCGGCCACCAAGTATTGGTAGGAGGGAAAATGAATTTGTTTTACGCCTGAGCCCTAGGAGACAGTTCCAGGTCCTTCAAAGCCACGCGGCTGGTGCAGCGGCAGTGAAAGTGGCTGGCGATCCCAGGTGCTGCACAAAGTCTATGTCAGAAATGGGGAAAATCCTGGTATAAGGCATTTTGATGCTGAAGAGGACAGAAATGCTCTAAGAAACGGCGGAGATTAAGAAAAGCTGAGAGATGGCTTCTTACAGCTATTTGAGAATCTATATTCATTTACGTTCAAATATTACTATAACTAAAAACACATCTGTGATCTCAGAAAAATTAGGTGCATCAATGACACAATAGTATGTCAATATCCCTAAAACTAAAGAAGTAAAACTAAAAAAGTAAAGCTAAAGATGTTAAAATTTCACAGAATACTTCATGCAGTTACGACATGTAATATCTCTAATGAAACATTGCACTATAGCTGTCACCTCTGAGTGCTGTGTATCTGTATCAGTTTTATTCCTTGATTTATTACGTCTTCTATATCTCTTTTATTACGCAAGTGTTTTTCAGAACAACGTCTCTCCAAATTTACACAGCAAATGAGCACAGCAACTTATTTTGTCATATTTGCGTTTTCATTTAACGAACTGTTTACCATTTCGCCAATAACTTTATTGCCTGTTGAAAAAATGTTGTAATTCAAAAGTGGCCAGTAGCATGTGGAAACCGAATCCACAGTAGAAAGAGAATCAAAACACTTGTGTCAAGAAGGCATAAATAATTATTTTACGGTCGTTAAACGACTGTCTGTGTCACTTAAAGTGAGCAATATTGCGCAAGAATGCTGGCTACCATCTATTACTTACATTTGTTATAGATTATCTGAATAAAACTGAAATCTGATAAAATTTCCTTACTTAATCAATGCTGTAATAAATTAATTTACTCCAAGGAGTCATCAAGTTGAGTCAAATACTGCCTGTAGAGCTTAAGAACGATGTATTTTTGGTGGGTCCTTCAGCCTTCAGACAATGGAAAAGAAGGCAGTAGCAGAACACAATGGATGTCAAGTGGAGGTTTGGACTTTTCGAGTGAAGGGCGCAAGGGAGCGATTCTGGACACTTGGATGTTCTTTCTGGAAAAGGCATATCTGCTTGAGGTATCTATGGGTCTGATAGAGTAAGTGTATTCTGGGCTGTGAACAGCCACTTCCATGCTTTAACTTCTGGAGGGACTTTATATTTCGAGAGTACGAATCTATTTGCGCTTGTATTATGGAGTTGAGCGTAGACACAGTATGAGTTACTATTCTTTTTATCACATGTCTTAATTTGTAAATCACTATGTTCAACTCTGATCTGCTTTGCGCTTGTGAACATTAAGTGCACGAGGTGTGACAATAAAGTAACGAGACTGATGTGAAAAGAAATGTTGCTTACCGTTTTAGTTAAGTTTAGTGTTGTCTCCTTCAAAGTAGTTCCCTTCTGATTGCACACAATTTTTCCAGCGGTTCTGTAATTGATGGTAAAATTTCTGGAACTCATCTTCCGTAATATCCTTCAAGACCCTCGTCACAGCTTTTTAACGTCTTGTGTTGTCGGAAAATGGTGTCCCTTGACCGCCGTTTTGACTTTTGGAAATAGAAACAAGTCCACGGAGCGATATCTGGTGAATGAGCTGGCTGTGATAGTACTGAAATTGGTTTTGAGTTGAAAAAAAAAATATGTTCACCTGTGTGTGAAACCTTATGGGACTTAACTGCTAAGGTCGTCAGTCCCTAAGCTTACACACTACTTAACCTCAATTATCCTAAGGACAAACATACACACATCTATGCCCGAGGGAGGACTCGAATCTCCACCGGGATCAGCCGCACAGTCCATGACTGCAGCGCCTTAGACCGCCCGGCTAATCCCGCACTGCTTTTTGAGGTTAAAATTGCTCTACTGACAGAGCAGTATAGGATGGCGCATTATCGTGATGCAGAATCCAATTATCTCTTACAAAGTATTTATAAAATTTCTTTGTAGTAATATAGGTTAACTGATTGTCCCGGAGGCACCCACTCTTTATGAACAATTTCCTTGGAATCAAAAAAGCACACAAGCATGCATGGTCGTCAACTGCGGTCTTCATATTCAACATTCGTTCAGCCTTCACTAAACATATTATACCAACGAAAAACTTGAGCTCTTGACATAACCTCCTCCCAAAAAGTCTTCTGAAGCTTACCGTAAGTTGTCATCGCGTTTTAACGCAAAAAGAAATGGCATACCGTTGCAAAATATTATGCGGTTCCATTTGCGTGACGAGAGACACAAACACATGTTTACTTATTACAGCACAACTCACGACTGAGCAGTTGCATCGATGTGCCGCTTGGACTAGAAGCAACTTATAGACCAAGGTCAACGATATTGTGCGTACACAAGCCTGTAGGATTGCCACATCTTGCAACGAAAATCAGTCTCATTACTTTATTGTCGCACCTCGTATTTTGAGCACGAAATGAAATTAGTATTCACGTATCTTTAATGACTATTTGGTCTGAGGGTTTTGCTACCTTTCTCGTAACACAATCAACGCAACAGTACTGCGTTTGATAAGGGTACTTTCTGTCTGTATTTTAACTGAATATCGTAGCCCCACTTGCTATTTATGTGAGACATCCTTTCTTGAATAAACATTATTCACTATAATTCTGTGCAGTCTACATCAGTTACAGACATTAGAACTGAACGTTTGTTATTAGGCGAATAAAATACATAATGTTCCCTTTTATTTCATAAGACGTTATCGTCAGCAATTTTTCTTCATCAATTTGACATTTAAGCGACTGAAATCAGGAAACAGGTAACATGTGCAACAGCCAAAGACAACTGTAACAAAGATTAGTTAACAAAATAATATCGCTGTTCATCTGCATAAACTTTGTAAACATATAGCGTCGTAAAATCATGTCATTCTTACATATGTCTACATCAGAGTATTGTTATCAATTTATTCATTTAAGTTTTAATTTGAATTTCGGTGTATTTTATTAACTCGGACTTATAGCCAGTGCAAAGGCTATCTGACTGCCGGATTACATCCGATTTGCAGTGAATTAGCTATGGGATATGAAAGCAGACGTGTGTAGCTCGACCTTTGATTACATCGAGCTATAATTTCTAAACAGAACTACCTACAGTACCAGCAGTCACAGGCAAAGTCGTAACTGGTTTGCTCGTATGGACTGCTTTTAAGAAGAGCATTTGCGCAGCAGCTAACGTTGGGAGCCGTCAAATTGAGGTAGTCCCATGTGCTATACAAATTTAATCTCTTTAGAATTGCAACTGTAATTCTAAGACTTCACAGTATTCTCTGATCCAGGTCCCAAATATTCTGCACGACAGGCAGTTTGCAAGCGGGCCCCATTCCTAGGATTTTGCAATAGGTGCATGCATGAAAACTGCCAGCAAAACGTGGGGTGGTGAATTTAGGTGCAGAACATCAAGAAAGAAGATGAATACGCAGAGGCATGCTGGGTTTGAGTCTGCAGTGGCCTGAAGAAGCAGAGACTGCCTGAGGTACCTGACACGCGATATTAGCCTCATCTACATTAAGTACATGAGCCCATAGTATTAACGTGTGTGAAGGTGCAGCGTTACCGTCCGTGATGTAAGTAGTGGAGCGTGCAGCGAATTAACAAACAGCCAGCATGTGTGGTTGAGATGACGTTAGTCGGCCAGCTAGTCTATATTCTGAATGTGGTGACAGGGACGTTGATATCGACAATAATGCTGATGGAACAAGTAGTCCAGAATCAGAGAAGGGGAGTAACGAAAATTCATCGTCGCACATCATGCAGATTTCGCTCGAGCCCCGATCTAGTGCAGGGACACTAAATACGAAAATGGTACAGAGAAATTCTGACCTCCGTTCAAATAATGGAAGTGTAAAAGCTGATGTGGAAAAAATTTAATTAGATGTTGAAGATGTTACTGATACAAAGAGACACTGGCAGAGAAGACACTGGCAGAATTTCTGAGGAGGTTGGTCTGGCAAACACCCCAACCGATACAGCAGAAAAGGATTTCAGGGAAAAGTTGAAGAAGATACAGGACGATCTGGGTGACGATATTAACAACTGTGTGCTGAGACAAAATGCATTTGTGGAAGTAATCAATAAAGCTGTTAAAATTTTTCGGGTGCAGCAATAGAATGTGAGAAAGAAGTGCTTAAGAAAAGAGAACATTTTGAAGCTGTGTTAATTAATGAGGGTGTGCAGCATGAATAGCAGTTTAAGGATATTAGGGCAGATTTAGATTCTTCAGCAACATATCGGGCTACTACTGTGACAGGTGTTCTAGTGAGTAATTCAGGAACGACATAGTGTTTTGCAGACGATTGAAAGTCCGAGTATCATCCAGTTGATTTTGTTGTTGCATGCAGATACGGTTTTCTGAGAGGAATAACGAAAGAGGCAAAAATTAAGTTCACGAAAAGGGATCTTCGGGGCAATACACAGTCATGGCCAGTGCTTCATTTACTATCTATGAAGTGTTTAAGAGTTTTTTCTGAAGAAATTCTGAATTAAAATGAAGCAAAAGTGACTTGAGAATGAGTTCTTAATCGCACAGGGTTTCAGTCACGGGAGGGGGTTGGTAAAGGATTTTTATGTGCTTGAAATGGATAAGTTGATACATACAAATTGCCTGCTGGAGTTATTGACGGAGATTACGACGCTCAAGAGACGCGTACGTGAATTTTTAGCATGTGGTCTTGTCCACAGTCAGACAAATTCCATCAACGAATTTGTAGATTTTATTGAGAAACTTGAACGGGCGCTGAAATTCAGGCAAAAAATGGGAACATTAGACAGGGAGATGGGTACCAGCAAGGGAACAGTAGTAATATCCACAATAACTATAATTTTCATAACAGACATAATTTCACCATGATAGTGAATTCCATAGGGAAAATGGAAATGGTAACTGAAATCAAAACTGGGAACGAAGTATCGAGGAGCAGGAGCCTCACGAATTGCAACGCCGGAATGCGAGGTCAGGAAACCAGCGACCGCCGCATCTCAGGTCCGGAACTGGCGAAATAAACCAGCGTTAAAAAGGACACATTACTTTAAAAATTCTGCGGATGTCGAAAATTCGGCTAATAAGGCACATTTGTTGGAGGTGGGGGATATAGGAAATAAAAATAAAATGGGGAATATTTTAAGCAGCAAAATCATAAAGAGAGTGGAAGAAACATGGGAAACCGTGTTGAGAGATTCGATAATAAGGATATGGACCAGAATTATTTTTTTTTTAAATTGGAAGTGTATGATGGAATTAACGATGTTTGTTGGAAGATACTGTGATCGAAAGAGAAGCAGAGGTGGATCTTAATTTGGTGGATGTGCAATGTGCGACGAATTCTAACGAGGCGCTGGATAGCAGCATTTATAGAACTCGAAATGAAGGTGAAAGTAGTGTAGACGCTATTGTACCGGAGGAACGAGAGAAAGCTACCTGTGTAGGATGGATGGTTTAGTCCTGTCACCTGGAGAGAAAGTACTTGGTATGTCGACTGAAGTATATGAAGGTATTGGTGAATAGTCATGTCAGATGGTGATGAAATGCGTTTCGTCTCGGCGGATGGTGATTTATCGCTAAAGGGAGGCAAAGATGCTGCAGTTGCAAAGGTTGAAGAGCTGATTAGGTAATTCGGAGGAAAGAGCTAGTATATTTATGGAAGTTATCCAATGGCTCTTGATGAAAACATGAATTTTGAGTGGATATTGAAGGATGAACGTGAAAATGTGTTAGAAGTTACTTTAAAGCATAAAGTAGCAATGGTGTCTGATAGGAGAGAAAATGTGAAGGAGAAAGGGTTAGATCCGAGTTTGATGGAATTCAGGTGTACTGCGAGGTCAAGTGTGAAGCAGCTGTGGTGCATCGGCCGAGGTTGACGGAGTTCTTGGTGGCGATTTCTATAATGTGTCAACGGATGTAATAAATATTTTAAGTGATGAATCTTATGAGCTGTCTGCGGATGTTAATGGACTTAACTGTGATAAATTATCTACTGATTCGGTGGAAGTAAGTGCGGATGTGTACACGAGAGACGACGTATTAAGTTACGTGGTTATTTGGGACAATGTTGCATCTGCTGATATCATTACGTCGGAGAAAGATAAGATTATATTTTATGCTTATGAGAACACTGAAACGACCATTTTTCAGAATAATGAGATTGGGGGCTGTTCTGGAATGTGTAAAACACATATGGAAGAAAAAGGGAGGGTCGTTGATGGAGCACCGTTAAAAGAGGGATGAAATCAATGTTGTGCTACGTCTAAGTGAAAATAACGATTTGATAAAGAAACTGAGTGGGCATTTATCGAAACTAAAAATGGAGTTTCAGTAGTAGTCACAAATTTTGTCTGAACAAGGAAAGAGGCTTAGAAGTTGAGTACTTCATAAAACGCAATAATATGAGATTTGAAAGATACTCACTCTAGCGAGAAAAGTGCTATAAGAGGCTTTTGTGGCAAAGTTGCGCCTTGGAAATGGAGAACGGGTAGTGTACATGTATGTATTTAAATTTAAATTCTTGTGTAGTATGTGACAAGTTTGCAGAGGGGTGGGGAATCCTGTTGCTTGTGTAAAGGGTAGAAATGGTGAATTTAAGATCTATGTGAAATGTGTGGGGACGTAATTTAGAGGAAGGAGAGCCCTAATGTTGGCTCCACAGACCTTGGAGCGCGGACATCGGTGCAACACAATTAATTTCCTTTTCCAGTTCAGACGAGAGTACGAATTGTTCGTGCGTAATACCCGGAGGAAAATATTTAGGAACAATTTAAATGTGTTATTTTAGTATTTTGGATGGGTCTCTCATGCACCAGATGTAGTTTATTTGTAACAATTGTTCGTACAAAATTTCATGCGTGGAAATCATCAGACATCATTAAAGTATTTTTTGCTTATAGAAGTAGAACATGTGGTTATGTGTAAAGTAAAAGCTAAGGTTTTGGTGATATACTACGTTAAATACATAATTTATGTTATATTGGAAGGGTTTTGAATAAGTTTATGTATGTAAAATTATGGTGACATGTTCGTAATATGTTTATCACAATAAAACCAGCACATAAAACGTAATTTTGTACAAATAGGAGTGGACATTTTCTGAATTTATAATCCAGCTATCCGCTGAGTTGAAACTGAAAGTTATAGGGGTGTCTTCTGCACAGGGGCGCATTATTTGTAAGGTTTCTAACTGGACGTGCAAGTCAGAGATACGGAAAAAATTTAGTTGACTTATGGTGTTGAACAAATTTCATAACTCTATGGACATGATTTCTAGTGGCGAAATGGACAGAGTTTGAAATTTATAGCTGAATCAAGTGTTGTGCCTACGCTATAACTGAGTTTTTACTTGCTGTAGTGTTAGTGAGTGTATCGATTTTACTGAGGAGGGTGATCAGTGCCCGATCTAAGGGGACTCAGGAAGTCATATGACTATCGGTAACTACACTACAGTCGTATTTCGACAGCTATCGGCCATCGGCACTGGCGGTCACAGCGAACTGACGCATGTTTCAGCGCAAAGCGTGGACGAGGGTGCCGAAAACTTCCGCAGAGGTGCTAGAACGACGATCGTGTGCCACGTTTGTGTTAGTGAAATGCTACGAAGTTGTGATGAAAGAAAAAAAAAGTGTTATCACATGAGCGTAGAAGCACACATAAACAAGCTAATGTGCCACATTAAGTGGAACTGAGTAACGTACGCGTATTTAGACGAAATAACCGCAAGCTCAGTATTGGTGCGTGGTAAAGAGTACTTGTACGGCTGAGCGCTGTTGGGCAGCCCCAGTGCCGTGAAAGCGACACAGCCGGTCCAGAGAGAGCGATCGTTGCTGGCGAGGTGAGGGCACAAAGGCTGTACAGAAAATGGGGAAAATCCAGGTACGGGGCACTTTGACGCTTAAGAGGAGAGGCAATGCCCCAAGAAATGGTGGAGTGTTATACAAGCTGAAAGATAACTTCTTACAGCTCTCTGAGAAAGTATAATCATTTACAGTCGAAAACATCTCTGATCTCACAGATGTGAGGCGTATCCAGAGACACAACAAAATTTCAATATCTTTTTAACTACAGCAGTTAATAATTCAACGCAAATAAGCATTTTCACAATGAACTTTTGAATTAACAACTTTTAAATGCCTCTTGAGATATCAACATACGATGATGACAGCATTGGACTACAGCTATCAACTCAGAAAGTTACGTAACTGTATCTAGTTTAGTTCTTTATTAACTACATCTTTTACATGTATTTATGACGTAAATACACTACTGGCCATTAAAATTGCTACACCACGAAGATGATGTGCTACAGATGCGAAATTTAACCGATTGGAAGAAGATGCTGTGATTCGCAAATGATTAGCATTTCAGAGCATTCACACCTACAACGTGCTGACATCAGGAAAGTTTACAACCGATTTCTCATACACAAACAGCAGCTGACCGGCGTTGCCTGGTGAAACGTTGTTGTGATGCCTCGTGTAAGGAGGAGAAATGCGTACCATCACGTTTCCGACTTTGATAAAGCATTGTAGCCTATCGCGAATGCGGTCTATCGCATCGCGACATTGCTGATCGCGTTGGTTGAGATCCAATGACTGTTAGCAGAATATGCAATCGGTGGGTTCAGGAGGGCAATACGGAACGCCGTGCTGGATCCCAACGGCCTCGTATCACTAACAGTCGGGATGACAGGCATCTTATCCGCATGGCTGTTACGGATCGTGCAGCAACGTCTCTATCGCTGAGTCAATAGATGGGGACGTTTGCAAGACAACAAACGTCTGCACGAACAGTTCGACGACGTTTGCAGCAGCACGGACTATCAGCTCGGAGACCATGGTTGCCGTTACCCTTGACGCTGCATCACAGACAGGAGCGCCTGCGATGGTGTATTCAACAACGAACCTGGGTGCACGAATGGCAAAACGTCATATTTTCGGATGAATCCAGGTTCACTTTACAGCATCATGATGGTCGCATCCGCGTTTGGCGACATCGCTGTGAACGCACATTGGAAGCGTGTATTCGTCATCGTCATACTGGCGTATCACCCGGGGTGATGGTATGGGGTGCCATTACTTACACGTCTCGGTTACCTCTTGTTCTCACTGACGGCACTTTGAACAGTGGACGTTACATTTCAGATGTGTTACGACCCGTGGCTCTACCCTTCATTCGATCCCTGCGAAACCCTACATTTCAGCAGGATAATGCACGACTGCATGTTGCAGGTCCTGTACGGGCCTTTCTGGATACAGAAAACGTTAGACTGCTGCCCTGGCCAACACATTCTCCAGATCTCTCACCAATTGATAACGTCTGGTCAATGGTGGGCGAGCAACTGGCTCGTCACAATACGCCAGTCACTACTCTTGATGAACTGTGGTATCGTGTTGAAGCTGCATTGGCATCTCTACCTGTACACGCCATCCAAGCTCCGTTTGACTCAATGTCCAGGCGTTTCAAGGCCGTTATTACGGCCAGATGCGTTTGTTCTGGATACTTACTGATTTCTCAGGATCTATGCACCCGAATTGCATGAAAATGTAATCACATGTCAGTTCTAGTAAAATATATTTGTCCAGTGAATACCTGTTTATCATTTGCATTTCTTCTTGGTGAAGCAATTTTAATGGCCATTAGTGTACTCCTCAGGACTTAGCATTCGTGACATTTACCCAGCAAATGAACACAGCATCAGTACCTCACATTTTGTCGTACTTGTGTGTTTTATTTCTGTAAAGAGTTTAGTATATTACCAATAATTTTAATAAATATTGATTGCAAATGTTGTTAAACTCTGTACTAATTTAAAAGTCAGTTGCATGTGTTAGCGGAAACAACAATGAGAATGAAAACAGACTACACTTTTGTCAAGTAAACATAAATAACTGTTTAAATAATATTTAACAGCAATTTGTAGTCATTTGTTGTGAGCACACTTGCGAAAGGATGCTGAATTATTTATTTACGAACCAACTGTTAGTTATACGTCAGTTTAGCGCGAGAAGTGGTCATGTACAGTCAGATCATGTCTGTAGAGCTTAAGAACCATGTATATTTCGGAGGGATAGCCTTTAGTCAATGGAAGAGAAGATAGCGGCGGTACACAGTGAAAGTCTAGTGGAGACTGGGATTTTTCAAATGATGAGGCCTCATAAGTAGACAACATTTCTTTAGGGCTACTGATAGCCGTGGGAGAGCCAAACCATGCAAAACTCTTCCATCTCGTGACCGAGATGTATGAGACAGACGACATACCCTCAGACATCAGGAAGAATATAATAATTCCAATCTCATAGAAAGTAGGTGCTGACATGCGTGAAAAATATTGATCTATTAGATTAATAAGTAATGGAAGCAAAATACTAACTAAGCCAACCTTGGGGAAGATCAGTTTGGATTCCAGAGAAATGTAGGAACACGTGAGGCAATACTGACACTTTGACTTCTCATAGAAGACAGGTTAATGAAAGGCAAACTTACATTTATATCCTATGTAGAAAGCTTTTATCAATTTGGCTGGACTACTATCTTTCAAAGTAAAGGGTCGAGAGAAGCAATTCTGACGTTACGGCTAATAATGGAAGCAAGGCTAAAGAAAAATGAAGACACTTTCATAGGATTTGTCGACCTGGAAAAACTGTTCGACAATATAAATTGGTGCAAGCTGTTCGAGATTATGAAAAAAGTATGGGTAAGCTATAGGGAGAGACGGGTCATATACAATATGTACAACAACCAAGAGGGAATAATAAGAGTGGACGATCAAGAACGAAGGGCTCGTATTAAGAAGGGTGTAAGAGAAGGCTGTAGCCTTTCGCCCCTACTCTTCAATCTGTACACCGAGGAAGCAATGATGGAAATAAAAGAAAGGTTCAGGAGTGGAATTAAAATACAAGGTGAAAGGATATCAATGATACATTGCTATGATACCAATGATACATTGCTATGATGACATTGCTATCCTGAGTGAAAGTAAAGAAAAATTAAATGATCTTCTGAACGGAATGAACAGTCTAATGAGTACACAGTATGTTTTGAGAGTAAATCGGAGAAAGACGAAGGTAATGAGAAGCAGTAGAAATGAGAACAACGAGAAACTTAACATCAGGATTGATGATCACGAAGTCAATGAAGTTAAGGAATTCTGCTATCTAGGCAGTAAAATTACCAATGACGGACGGAGCAAGGAGGACATCAAAAGCAGACTCGCTATGGCAAAAAAGGCATTTCTGGCCAAGAGAAGTCTACTAATATCAAATACCGGCCTTAATTTGAGGAAGAAATTTCTGAGGATGTACGTCAGGAGTACAGCATTGTATGGTAGTGAAACATGGACTGTGGGAAAACTGGAACAGAAGAGAATCGTAGCATTTGAGATGTGCTGCTATAGACGAATGTTGAAAATTAGGTGGACTGATAAGGCAAGGAATGAGGAGGTTCTACGCAGAATCGGAGAGGTAAGGAATATGTGGAAAACACTGATAAGGAGAAGGGACAGGATGATAGGACATCTGCTAAGACATGAGGGAATGACTTTCATGGTTCTAGAGGTAGCGGTAGAGGGCAAAATCTGTAAAGGAAGACAGAGATTGGAATACGTCAAGCAAATAATTGAGGACGTAGGTTGCAAGTGCTACTCTGAGATGAAGAGGTTAGCACGGGAAAGGAATTCGTGGCGGGCCGCATCAAACCAGTCAGTAGACTGATGACCAAAAAAAAAAAAGTCCAAATGCTCTTACTTTAGTCATTAAACGACTGTGGGAAACTGTATCGAACGCCTTGCGGAAGTCAAGAAACACACCATCTACCTGGAAACCAGTGTCTATGGCCCTCTGAGTCTCGTGGACGAATAGCGCGAACTGGGTTTCACACGATCGTCTTTTTCGAAATCCATGCTGATTCCTACAGTTCCCCAGAAAAGTCATTATACTCGAATATAATACGTGTTCTAAAATTCTACAACTGATTGACGTCAGAGATATAGGTCTATAGTTCTGCACATCTGTTCGACGTCCCTTCTTGAAAACTGGTATGACCTGTGCCATTTTCTAATCCTTTGGAACGCTACGCTCTTCTAGAGACCTACGGTACACCGCTGCAAGAAGGGGGGCAAGTTCCTTCGCGTAGTCTGTGTAAAATCGAACTGGTATCCCGTAAGGTCCAGCGGCCTTTCCTCTTTTGAGCGATTTTAATCGTTTTTCTATCCCTCTATCTGTTTCGATATCTACAATTTTGTGATCTGTGCGACAATCTAGAGAAGGAACTACACTGCAGTCTTCCTCTCTGAAACACCTTTGGAAAAAGACATTTAGTATTTCGGCCTTTAGTCTGTCATCCTCTGTTTCAGTAACATTCTGGTCAGAGAGTGTCTGGTTGAGAAGGGAATGAGACAGGCTTGCAGCAGGTCCCTGATGTCATTGAGTCTGTATATTGAATAAGCAGTAAAGGAAACAAAAGAAAAATTTCTAGCAGGAATTAAGGTGCAGGAAGAAGGAATGATAACTGTGAGGTCTGCCAATGATCTTGTAATTCCGTCAGAGGCAGCAAAGTACTTGGAAGAGCATTTCAGTGGAATGGACATTATCGTGAAAGGAGGATACAAGATTAAAATCAACAAAAGCAAAACGAGGATAATGGTGTGTAGTCGAATTAAATCAGGTGGTACTGAGGGAATTAGATTAGGATATGAGACACTGATGTCAGTAAATGAGTCTTGTTATCGGGGAGGGAAAAAACTTACGATGGTCGACATAGAGAGGATGTAAAATGTAGACTGGCAATGGTAAGAAAAGCGTTTCTGAAGAAGACAAATTTGTTAACATCGAGTATAGATTTATGTGTCAACATCCTTTCTGTAAGTATTTGCATGGAGCGTATCTATGTATGGAGGTGAAACATGGACGTCAAACAGTTTAGACAAGAAGAAAATAGAAGCTTTTAAAATGTGGTGCTACAGAACAATTCTTCAGATTAGATGGATAGATCACGTAACTAACGAGGAGGTACTGAATAGAGCTGGGGAGAAAAATTCGTTGTACATCCTGACTGAAAGAAGGACTCAATTGACAGGAAACATTCTGAGGCATCAAGGGATCACCAGTCTAGAACTGGGGGGAAGCGTGGGGGGTACAAATCGTAAAGGGAGACCAAGAGATGAATACAGTAAGCAAATTCAAAGGGACGTAGGTTGCAGTAGTTACTCGGAGTGAAGATGCTTGCACAGGATAGAGTAACATGGAGAGTGGCATCCAACCAGTCTTAGGACTGAAGACGACAAGAACAACGAGCTGAAGGGAGCGATTCTGGACCCTTTGATGTTCGTTCTGGAAGACGCCAGAACTGCCTGTGGTATTATGTGGTTATTGACGGAAAGGGTGATAGTCTGGTTGGTGAACTGCTACTACCGTACTTTAACTTCTGAGAGAAATTTATATTTCGAGAGGTCTGAATGTGCTACAGAGAAAGATTTACAATTTTTCCGAAACTTTGCATAGAAGACGTATTAGTTATTACTCTTAGTGTCGCATCTGTTAATTTTTAAATCATCCTGTTGATCTCCAAACTGTTTCTCGCCGATGAAAATTTCGTGTTTTGGGAACAAAAAGTAGACCTAGTTTCCGCATATTCTTGATTAAATTTAGTTTGGGGATTTTGCTACAATTCTCGTCACGCTCTTAACGTAACTTTACTGCATTTGATAATGATACTATCCGTTTGCATTTTAACTGTATATCGTGGACAACTCTCTGTTTATTTGAGATGTCCTTCCTTGAAAAAATATTATTCAACATAATTCTCTGTCTTCTACATTTAGATCCCTTGTTATTAAATTCTTCTTTTACCTGCCAATTTTTATTGGTGTGTGTTTTGTTAACCCGCAACTGTAGCCAATGCATAGACTATTTGACTTCAGGATCACATGTAGAGATTATGATTTGTAGTGAATAAGCTGCGGGACATAAAGGTGAATGTGTGCTGGTCTACCCTATGATTACATCGAGCTGTTCTCCTTATATATGGCCGTTCGTAACCAACTTACCTAAGGTACCAGCAATATTAAGTAAAGTCGCAAGTGGTTTGCTTGTATGGACTGTTGTTTAGAAGGGGAACTACATAGCAGCAGCCGTTAAGTACTGTCGCAACAATCTCTTCAAGGCATTGCCTATTTTGTCCGCTTGTAATACCAAGTACTTTCTGTCTCTGACAGAATTACTGAACCCTTGGAATCGTCAAAGCTTTTATTTCTTTTTCCTGCACTTCAATTCGCTTTCCAGATTTAGTCATTATTTCCATTTACTGGCTTCAGGGTAGCAAGTCTGCAAGTTCTCTTCCATGTTATCTGTGGTGTCACCGCCAGACACCACACTTGCTAGGTCGTTGCCTTTAAATCGGCCGCGGTCCGTTCGTATACGTCGGACCCACGTGTCGCCACTATCAGTGATTGCAGACCGAGCGCCGCCACACGGCAGGTCTAGAGAGACTTCCTAGCACTCGGCCCAGTTGTGCAGCCGACTTTGCTAGCGATGGTTCACTGACAAATTACGCTCTCATTTGCCGAGACGATAGTTAGCATAGCCTTCAGCTACGTCATTTGCTACGACCTAGCAAGGGGCCATTACCAGTTACTATTGATGCTGTAAAACATGTACCGTGAAGAGCGATGTTCACCATTTATGGATTAAAGTATTCCACAGCTACGTCCTTTTTTGCTAGTCTAATTTCCTTGACCTCTTCCAGACCTCACGCCAGCCTGCGTGAACTAAAACGTGTACCTTTCGGCTTCCTCTCAAACACGGGTTGGCTCTCTTGCCAATCCACAACATTATCTATCTCGTGGAGGCGCTGTCTTAGCGAAAGCATGTGTTTTCGAAACGCAGAAAGCCGACTGCCGGTGACTCCCCTCTGTCAGTCATAAGCTTTTCACCGTATGATCTCACCAGTGGGAAAGAATGTTCTTCCCACCACGAGTATTGCCCAACACTTAAAGTTTGGAGGAAGAGTTCCAGAGGTCACCAAAAAGCTCAAAGCGGTTCATTTTAGTGTGAAACCAATACATCCTAGTCACATGCTCTTAGGCTTTGGCATTCACTACAGTATTCAAAAATGTAAAAATTAAACGTTTAACCCGTCGAGGTTCTTGTTAGTAAGTATTCAGTAAGTCTGCCCTTTAAACCGAATGAAACACGTTAATTCAAAGGCAGACATTTATCTGTAAGTAACTTAAGTAACTGTGTACCAATCGAAACATTAAATGGTTCTAATGGAAATAGTTTATTTGGTTAATTTAAAGGTACCCCTCGGATGAAGTACTGTGGTAGCGTTCATATGCGCTCTGTAGATCTCGCCAGGCCCGTACGCCTCACACCAATATGGTTATAGTAGCGACAGGCCATTTTGATATTAATAGAAGTAGTGTCAGTCAGGAATCTATTGCCGTTACTTTAAAAGCTCTCAAATAAGAGCAAAGTAGTAGGGAAGGTAATAAACCGATGTGACAGCTTTGTCGTTAGGGAAGTAGATAACATTTGGGTTATTGTTAAGTGATGTTATTCAATTGTTACACTTAAATTTGAGGTGAACTTGTAACAGTGGTAATAAATAGGAAATGAGTAAATAAACGAGAAAGACTGCAATCCACGAAATTGAATCAAGGAGTGGAGTTCGTTCCGTTAGCTCTGAAACTTTTAGAAAAGTTTTTTCATTAAAATGTCGGTTTGAAGAAGCAGTGAGAGCGCGTAAGAAGGTGGGAGGCCACTGAGAACCACCCGGCGTAGGATGCGACAGTTACACCATGGCACGTACTGCTTTGTACACTTTTTAATGTTCGTAAGAAGCGTACTGTGGTTTAAATTTGAACAACAGTCATGCCACAACGGATAGAAAATCCACACTTCGACTCAGAGACTGTTTAATGTACGCCGATCAACTATCCCACTCTTTAGCCTCCATACGTATTAATCGAAAGAGGAAGTGGTCAGTGAATTTGGTGCGAGTGCTCACCTCCCGTCCACTTCAGGTTGCAGTCTACTGCACTAACTACAGAATTAATTACATGTAACTATACCAAGAACATCTTTAATTCAGGGTGTTCAAAAAGCGTCGTAAAATTATGGAATTAAATTTTGTTTTTATGGCAGGTGTGCTATTTGGCTAAGAGAAGAAAAATGGCTTACACAAAATATAATAAAGTTGTTACTGTAAACTGTTCATTAGATTTGCCGGTTGTGACGAGAATAGGAAGCATTAACCTAACAGTATGGTAAATTTATCTGAGTGTCTAGACAAGTGTTTCCGATCCCAGCTCCCACACGGCACGGCGAAGATGCTTACAGATGACTGCACACAGAATTACTGCTGTTCGTGGATTGTCACCTGATGAAAATGAGAATGTTGCATCATTTTTCGTCGGTTTATGTCACCTGTAACACCAGATGAGGCAGAATTCCATGAAAATGCACGAAGTTCACCCAATTGAACTTTGGAAAGAACATGCCAGTCTCCTCCGCAAGCAAAAAACTAAATGTCTGGTGCGCAGTATGACGTAAGTGAATCTTTATCTCAGTCCTAGTGTCACAGAGTGAAAGACACATAAAGCTGGCGCTATAATTCTTAAACATACATGAAGAGAAGCTACAAACACGTTTCAGGAGGACAGTCTTACGCTTCATTCGTTCACGTTAAATCAGTCTTTTTCGGGAAAAGTTATTTCTAAGTCGTTTTCAGCACTTTTTATCCTGATTTATATCCACACGTCAATTTTGTGGAGATATCTAATTCATCTACTTGCAAAGTTCACCCTCACACATATCCCGAATTACAGAAAGTAATCTGAACGATTTGTTGCTATCATTTCTGAACAAACGTTAAAACACATGTTTAAGAAGAAGGTACGGCGTGTTTAGATAAATGAAACATATAATGTATGATACATTCAACAACTTTTGAAACATGAATTACTCATATTCCAGCTAAGGTGCTTTGTTCTTTGAACATTCTGGTCTGCAGTAGTGAAACATGATCAGAAATAGAAAGCATATTACATAACGGAATTCGCACACAGAGTTACTCCATTCTCGCCCACCTACCCGTGATCTGGCGTTTTCCTCTCTTTTCCGATTATTATTATCGTCAGTCTTTGATTTCGACCAAAAGTACACACAGACTCCGTTTGTCATTGTTTTCACAGCATTTTACTACAATTCTTGTTAGTTTAATTATTCTGTCCAGGGAAAGGAGCAGGAAGATCAGGGAACGAATTAGAACAATGGGTGTTGTGTGATGTCCTTAGGTTAGTTAGGTTTAAGTAGTTCTAAGTTATAGGGGACTGATGACCAGAGATGCTAAGTCCCATAGTGCTCAGAGCCATTTGAACCATTTAGAACAATGTTAAATTTCTTTTCTTTTCTTTTTTTTTTCAAACGTCTCCCAACTTAACAAGAACCATACATACATTGTATAGTTTCAATCAAAGGTTCGAAATTCATTTAGAAGTCAATGGATTGATGACCTTTAGTATTTTAGGGACAACGCACATCGTTTCCACCGTATTATGGTTTCCTGTTTCGTTCATTTTTGTTCATTACTGATATGACATTTAATGGCTTTCTGCCGAATAACTTCGTTAATCCGATACCTCCAGCAGAAAGGGTTGCTGATGGAACAGCATCTCAAAATTTAGTCCTGTGTTCCTTGCGACCACAACACAAGCATTTTTGTATTTTATTTTAATAGTCAAACGTAGTACTTTATCACTAGGCCTTCAGGGCGAGGGGTTCCATTTAAGCCAAACCTCTACACAGTTAGACTTTCGCAGAAACCAGACAGATACATATTCAATGAAGTGTTTGCTTCGACCTGTAAGTGTTGTCCATTGTAAAGGCTGGCAGACAGAAGAGGGCCAACGCTTGGCTGAAAACAAATAACCGGCACTTCCGATGCAAACAAGCAAATATATTGTTTGGTTACAGCCTTCTTGTTGACTGATGCATGCAGATAAGCTTGGTGTGAAGAGCTGTATTATAAAACAACATCGAAGTTCCCATGTCGCGCTCCAGCTACCGCTGAAGGTCCTTTTGACAAATTTAAATTTTTTATTTCTCTATTTTTTCAAGGATTCTCTGAAAGGTTTTAATGAGTCCAGCCGGGAATCCTTCTCTCGTGCCATGTTTTTGGTCTCAGAGTAGCTAGAGTAGAACGGGAAACCCACCTTTTAAACTCTACAGCACCCTGTAGCGCCATCGAAGTTATTCGCTGAAGTCACAAAACAAGTCCATTTAATCTGCCGCTCCTGCTCCTCAATGTTTTCTATGTTTTATTTTTTGCGCCGATGCTGTTGAGAACCTCTTAATTCCTCACTTCATCAGTCCACCTCACTTTCAGTATCCTTCTGTAGTACGGCTTTTGAAACGCTCCAATTCTCTTCGTTTCAGGTTGTCCCCCAGTCCGTGGTTCAGTACCTTACAATGCTCTGCTCCAAACATACATTATCAGAAACTTCCCCCTCACATTAATGCGAGCGTTTGACACTATCAGACTACTGATGGCCAAGAATGGCTTCTTTATCTTTGCTAGTGTGCTTTCTATGTCTTCCTTCCTGCGTCCGTCATGTGTTATATTGCTCCAAAGGTAACAGAATCTAATCACTTCGCCGAATTTTGATGTCGAGTTTATCACTAATCTCATTTCTGCTACACCTTATTACTTTCGATTCCTCTCAAACCACATCGTGCACTGATCAGATCGTTAATTCAATTCAGCATGAGCTGTAATTCTTCTTCACTTTCGCAGAGGATATCAATATCATTAGCGAATCTTATCATTTGTAGCCTTTCATTTATTTCCGTAATTGTTTCTTCCATGTACCGTTTGAACAGCAGGGGCAAAAAACTACATCTCTGTGTTACATACTTCGTTCGTCTACTTCGTTCGTCCACGTCGATCGTCCACTTCTTTCGTCCTCTTCTACTCTTACCGTCCCCTCTTCACTTTAGCTCATATTAGTATGCATGCGACTGCATGCGTACCTAATATGTTCCAAAACGCTACACATGAAAACAGGATTCTTCAGTGCTCATACCTCGGGTACTGTTATTGGTAAAGGGGTGTAGGATCAAGTGTTTTCGATATCCCTTTAGCTAGGTATCATTTGTATGTCCAGCAGAAGGATCGCCTTAGTGGCACTATCATATAGTACAGGGCCAAAGTGTGTATATTACACACTTACTCCTGCTTACGGAAATGGAAAGAAATCGTTTGGTTCTATTTGCATTTGATGTGGTGTCCCGTGGACTGAATGGGTCTTGTAAAGGGACCATTAGTTCATGGCCGGTTCCTCGGAAACCCCCAGAAGAAAAGGTTTTTTTTTAACCCTATTTTCGCCATCACCAGCGGACCAAAACCCAGCCGAGGATTCCTATATGGTTATGCACAGCGAATGGCTGTAATGTTTACAATGTATTCCTAAGATCGTTACCCGGGTTCGATTCCCGGCGGGGTCAGGGATTTTCTCTGCCTCGTGATGACTGGGTGTTGTGTGAAGTCCTTAGATTAGTTAGGTTTAAGTAGTTCTAAGTTCTAGGGGACTGATGATCTTAGATGTTAAGTCCCATAGTGCTCAGAGCCCTTTTTTCCTAAGATCGTTACCTCCAACAACTTTGAAATTTTTCTTCATATTTTTATCCCGTTCCCAGAGATAGAGTTTCAAATTTACTCTGCTTGTACACTTACACTACGCACCCAAAATCTGGTGTGAGGCGAAAAACTTTGTTTATAAAGTGACCTAGACGGAGAAAAATGCGGCAAAGTGTCTCGTTTATTTTTTGTACATAAAATCCGGTCTGTGGTGAACAATTAATTTTGAATTGTCTCAGCTTCACGTAAGTAAAGATGTAAATTTTACTGACCAGTACATTTATTAGTGTATGAGTTAGATACCCTCTTGCAGCAGGAAAAAGAAAGGAACCATCGGAAAAATGCTGCTATCCATGCACAAAAAATCTGAAAATAATCCTGTTTATTCTTAAGGATTCTGCGTGAAAAGTGGGGTACCAGCTGCCTCACTCCAAGTTCCTCAGCTTCCTTAGAAATAATTCCGAAAGTTTTTTCTTGCCAACATATACACGCTGTTTTGTGCTGAGGGAGGAGAAGACGGTGGCAGTGGGAAAGAGACGGAAAAGCTATAAATATTGGAAGATAGTGATCAGTGGTTGTTTTATAGAAAGGGCGAACGAGATAATGACTGTGAGAGAAAATGAGGGACAGAGTGGCAGTAGGATCACAGTACACAGAGCAGTGCTAGGAAAAGAATGAAGGAGACAGTGACAGAGGAATAAAGAGATGGAGAAAGTGGAAGTGGATGACAGCCAGTGATAATGAGAGAGACAAATTCTATGACAATGACAGAGAGTAAGAGAGAGATGGTGACAGTGAAAAGGCCTGGCAATGGAAGAAAGGAGGGAATGAGATATTAGAGTAAGAGAGAGCAACAGCGAGACAGTGAGAATGAGAGGAGCGTGTAGTAGTAGGACAGAACGAAGGGGACTGTGGCTGTGACATAGGAGACAATGACAGAGAAACACAAAGATATAAAGGCAATGAGCTGGGCTGAATGTGTGAATGAGAAAGGGCAGCTAGGAGTGGATGTGTGCGAGCGACATACGGCGATGGAATGTTGGGTGTGAGTGAGTTACAATCAGTGGAGCTTGTGAGAGTGTGAGGTGAGTTGCACGTTAGAAAAAGCGCGAATATGTTGCATGGCAGGAATTTTCGGGAAATTTTTAAAGTTGCTGAGGAACGTAGAATAAGGCAGCTGATACCACGCTTTACAGTCAGGATCTTTTAAAGAAAAAGGAATATAGACTCTGGAATCCCGTCTCTCGCAAAGATGTCGAATACTGTCCTGAGATATGTTACTCCACAACTCATCGACCTGTTCACGAAGTCCTGTAAAAGTTGCTGGTCGATGTGTCGCAAGAGTCACTTTCTGGCCCATCATATCCCACACGTGCTCGGTTGGGGACAAGTCCAGAGATCGTTATGGCCAGGGAGGTTGCTACACGTCTTCCAGA
Source organism: Schistocerca serialis cubense (assembly GCF_023864345.2). Lineage (NCBI taxonomy): Eukaryota > Metazoa > Arthropoda > Insecta > Orthoptera > Acrididae > Schistocerca > Schistocerca serialis. The sequence continues at coordinate 194,357,009 of NC_064638.1, read as the reverse complement.
GCACGTTGAGTTTCACGGGCACGTGAAGATTCAGTGCGAGCCTTATCCTGTCGGAACAACGCGTCATATTCCTTTTGCAATAATGGCAACAGAACGGGTCTAACATCGTTCTGCACATATCGAGTTCTAGTTAGCCAGGGTCATATGTAGTGAGTGAAGTAAGTACGTTTCGGAATAATCATCATATATGGCGCAGTAAGCAGCCAGAATCTGAAGTGGTTTCTGTTTTGAGGTCAGTATGATAATAGTTACCTTGCGACGCTTGTTGATTTCTTTCTGATGTGACTGTTCGCATGAACGGTTTAGAAGGGTGGAGCTTTCCCTACGAAATGCATTGTATATTGACGAGAAAGTCCGTGCATTGCCGGTAAAGAAAGTTATTTCATCAGAACGACAGAAACAGCAGAATAGCAGAACATCCCAGAAAAAAAAAATTGCTGCAAAGAGGCTCATTGTCAGTAGATAGGCTAAGGAGCATAGTTAAGAATGTGCTATCATAGATCGATTCCACCCTCACTGGCGTCTCACTGTTGCCAACGGAAACGCTCGTTTCCGACAGAAGCCATGGTTGATCCGGGACCCGGCGGATGCAGCGATGCGCACCCTCTCAACCGCGCCTAGGTGGCTCAGACTCCGACTACTACTACAAGCGCCCTCTGCAGCCGCGATAGAGGATGGCGGGCGGCAGCTACACGTTGAGTCTCGGTCGCTGTCTTCGTTAGTTCCCTCGTGAATAACTAGCGGGAGCCTCACAATGCACGGCACTGTTTAATTTGCATTTTCTAATAGCTGGACTTTATTGGTTTTGATATTTTGTAATGTTTCTTAGGGACGCTTGGAGAAAACTACGAGTTAAATTTGTTTACTGTATTTACATGTTCGCTAGTCATTTCTGCTACTGTCAAGTTTCTCTGCGACAACACCTTCTGCACCAATACGTAGCCCATCTCTTCCTACCGTTGTGTACGAATATTGCACACCAAAGAAATTTGAAGAAACATACACAATAGATGGTGCAGCAGGGGGAGGGAGGCGACCCATACCAACGGCAGCTGTTCATGAAGTGGCCGACAGTGCAACAAACGTCTCAGTTTCTGCAGACGGGGCGCGAAATGTGTCTCCCCTGATCACAGGTTAGGAGATTTTAAGGCTCATTTTACACTGGTATTCCTACAAGATTCATAATGTCCACCAAATGAAGCCCCAAGGTAGGCTACACGCCCAATTAGGCACGCTTGCAGATGGATGATTTGTGGCCGTGGAATATTCTTTGGGTGCATGAGGCACATTATACTCTCCACGGTGGCATGAATGCATAGAACTATTGCATATGGGGTACTACTTCGCCACATGTCGTGCGGAAAAATCAGCTGCCCTCAGCTTATGTGACTGGTGCAGTATCACATGCTCCGTCACTCTCGCTCCGTTTTTCTTCAGGGAGATGATACCTAACAGATCTCTTAGATGTACAGTGACATTAGCACGTTTTAAGCACCTCACTGCGCTACACGTGATTCCAGCTTTTCTAAGAACGCAACTGTATACATACCACTACTTTCATGACAGTCAGGGCAATGCCACAAGTCGCATGCAACATGAAAAGTTTGATTGGAGAAACCTTCGGTTATCAGCTCATCCTCTCTAGGCAATTTCAACATGTGTGGCCTTGCAGATACCCCTGTCTAAAGCCGTGTCACTTCGCGTTGTGGGGATACCTGTGATATCATCTATCAGGGACGTATCTGGACTCTTCCTGACCGAAATATACAATACAATATCGCTCTGATTACACCAGTGTATATTTTACGGACAACTGTGGTTCATGCTGTTTTGCGAATACAGAATGTTGCTAGCTTCGGATGCCATATCGGACACATGTTTTAACTTGTGACCATATCTTACCTAATAAATGTGCGAAAACCATCTTTATCATGGGTTCCATAGTTCATCTCCTTTTCCTGAACTCACTTCACATTCCGACTGCTTACGGCGTCACATTTACACTTGGTGTCACAATGTGCAGCTGTAATATGTTCAGTATACTGCACGAGTGCACCGATTAACGAACATATCCGAAGATGTTTCAGCGTCCTGAATGTGTACAGTTTGTACTGCAGTAGTCGGGCCAGCGTCAGTCTAATTGTAACCACCTGGTATATTTAAGGCAACGGAGCAGCGTGCACGTGGGATCAACACCTTTCTGACAGCCCGCTGAGCCCTCCCTCTGGGATTTCTCAACCAGCCACGAATACAGCATGTTGCTAGCTTGGGATGCCATATCGGACACATGTTGTAACTTGTGAGCATATCTTAATAAATGTGTGAGGGCCATTCATTTTCTTTCTTCTACATCTACATTTTTACTCCGCAAGCCACCCAACCGTGTGTGGCGGAGGGCACTTTACGTGCCACAGTCATTACCTCCCTTTCCTGTTCCAGTCGCGTATGGTTCGCGGGAAGAACGACTGTCTGAAAGCCTCCGTGCGCGCTCTAATCTCTCTAATTTTACATTCGTGATCTCCTCGGGAGGTATAAGTAGGGGGAAGCAATATATTCGATACCTCATCCAGAAACGCACCCTCTCGAAATCTGGCGAGCAAGCAACACCGCCATGCAGAGCGCCTCTCTTGCAGAGTCTGCCACTTGAGTTTGTGAAACATCTCCGTAACGCTATCACGGTTACCAAATAACCCTGTGACGAAACGCGCCGCTCTTCTTTAGATCTTCTCTATCTCCTCCGTCAACCCGATCTGGTACGGATCCCACACTGATGAGCAATACTCAAGTATAGGCCGAACGAGTGTTTTGTAAGCCACCTCCTTTGTTGATGGACTACATTTTCTAAGGACTCTCCCAATGAATCTCAACCTGGTACCCGCCTTACCAACAATTAATTTTATATGATCATTCCACTTCAAATCGTTCCGCACGCATACTCCCAGATATTTTACAGAAGTAACTGCTACCAGTGTTTGTTCCGCTATCATATAATCATACAATAAAGGATCCTTCTTTCTATGTATTCGCAATACATTACATTTGTCTATGTTAAGGGTCAGTTGCCACTCCCTGCACCAAGCGCCTATCCGCTGCAGATCTTCCTGCATTTCGCTACAATTTTCTAATGCTGCAACTTCTCTGTGTACTACAGCATCATCCGCGAAAAGCCGCATGGAACTTCCGACACTATCTACTAGGTCATTTATATATATTGTGAAAAGCGATGGTCCCATAACACTCCCCTGTGGTACGCCAGAGATTACTTTAACGTCTGTAGACGTCTCCCCATTGATAACAACATGCTGTGTTCTATTTGCTAAAAACTCTTCAATCCAGCCACACAGCTGGTCTGATATTCCGTAGGCTCTTACTTTGTTTATCAGGCGACAGTGCGGAACTGTATCGAACGCCTTCCGGAAGTCAAGAAAAATAGCATCCACCTGGGAGCCTGTATCTAATATTTTCTGGGTCTCATGAACAAATAAAGCGAGTTGGGCCTCACACGATCGCTGTTACCGGAATCCATGTTGATTTCTACATAGTAGATTCTGGGTTTCCAAAAACGACATGATGCTCGAGCAAAAAACATGTTCTAAAATTCTACAACAGATCGACGTCAGAGATATAGGTCTACAGTTTTGCGCATCTGCTCGACGACCCTTGTTGAAGACTGGGACTACCTGTGCTCTTTTCCAATCATTTGGAACCTTCCGTTCCTCTAGAGACTTGCGGAACATGGCTGTTAGAAGGGGGGCAAGCAATATTATAGCTAAATAAAGACAACTTTTAACATGTTTAAATCTGAAGCTACGTACGAAATATCATCCGAAATTGTTAAACGTATTCTCTGAAAATTATATCGAGCCAATTCGATTAGTAAATAGTTGTGGCAAAAACATTTGGCCCCTTAGCAACACATAATCCTCAGCTAATAACGAAAAAAAAAATGTTTCAAATGGCTCTGAGCTTTATGGGACTTAACATCTGTGGTCATCAGTCCCCTAGAACTTAGAACTACTTAAACCTAACTAACCTAAGGACATCACACACATCCATGCCCGAGGCAGGATTCGAACCTGCGACCGTAGCGGTCACGCGGTTCCAGACTGAAGCGCCTAGAACTGCACGGCCACACCGGCCGGCTAACGAACACAAGACTGGGTTGCAAATAGAAGAAACTTAAAGCAAACAGCTTGGTTTTGCAGATGATATGGCCCTGTTTGCTGAAACAATGGAAGAAGCACGGAAACAAATCCTTGAACTAAAGAAACAAGCAGCTAAAATAGGTCTTCACCTCTCCTTTGAAAAAACTAAGATATTGACAAACATCAAGCACTCATCTAAATACCTCAAAGTTCCAGGACAAATGATTGAAACAGTCAAATGCCTCGGAGAATAGATAAGTTGTAATGCTGGGGAAAGCAAAGCAATGGAATCCAGTAAAAAATAAACTTGAATTGGCCTTCCAACTAACAAAAAATACATAAAACAAAAAAAACCTTTCATGGGGGTCCAAAATCAAACATTACTTGACAGTGATTAAGCGAGAAGCACTGTATGCAACAGAAACACTAAACATGAATTTCAAAGGCCACGTGGAGACATACGTCAAAAATGAAACTTTCTACAAGAAAATTGAAAAACTTTCAGATACTATGCCAAAAACGAGAATAAATTTTATCGTCATCTTCTCAGAATGAATTCCAACAAATTAACCAAACAGATGTTTGGCTTTTTCCGTAACTGCAAAACGGAACCCAATTGGGTTAGAGAAACTGAGAAAGGCCTAGTACAATAAAGATTTCAGAAAATTCACTTTTCAGTTGAACAGCTAAAATTATTACTAAACATGAAAACATAATATTCCAGAAGAAATCTACACAAAAGCCCAAACCTTTCATCTACGAAGAAGAGAGAAAAAGATCGGAAAGAATGAACAAATACTGGGCCCTAAGAAAGGAACAACGCACAAAGAAATGATTGATCCAGCGTACCCCAAAGAAGGTGAAATGGAAGAAGAAGAGGAACATCAAAAAGGATACAGGCTTTAGTGAACACAAGTTGTCGTAGTGAGACTGAATACCGTAACTCCCAAATCATCCAAAAATAAAAGATGAATTTCCTATTCAAAAAATCAGATAAAAATTCACTTGACGCATTCTTGACAGAAATTCTCGACTCTTTCCAAGTTACAAATCAAAGGGCAGACCAGATGTGGCATGAATTCAAAGAAATATTATCGATAGCAGTTGGGGGATTTATACCAAATAAATTAACAAACGACGAAGCTGATCCACATTGAACACAGAAGGGGTCAGAACCCTGTTACAGAAACAGCGAAAAAGGGTGCCAAACTTAAACGAACTCTAGATTCCCACGACTGGTGATCTGTTACAGAAGCTCTAAATGTAGCGCGGACTTCAGTGCGAGATGCTTATAATAATTTCCACAACCAAACTATTTTTCCTCACCTGTCAGACACTCCGAAGAGTTTCTGGTCGTATGAAAGTATGCTATATGGAAGACAGAATCAATGCCTTCTCTCCGCAACAGCGCCGGAAATACTATCCATGATAGTGCTACTAAAACAGAGTTAATAAACACACCCTTCCTAAATTCCTTCACAGAAGACGACAAAGTATATATTCCAGAATTCGAGTCAAGAACATCTGCCAACCTGAGTAACTTAAAAGTAGATATCATCAGAGTGGTGAAGCAACTTAAATCACTTAATAAAAGCAAGTCGTCCGGTCCAGATTGTACACCAATTAGGTTCCTGTCAAAGAAAGCTGATGCAATAGCTCCATACTTAACAATCATACACAACCGCTCGTTCGACGACGAAAGATCTGTACCCGAAGGTAGGAAGCTACACATGTCATACTAGTATTCAAGAAAGGCAATACGAGTAATACACTACAGCCCCATCGATATCCAGCATGATTTTGGAACATATATTGTGTTCGAAAATCACGAATTACCTTGAAGAGAACGACCTAATGACACACAATATACACAGATTTAGGAAAGGATCGTTCTTTTGGAAGGACAACTAGCTCTTCATTCACACCAAATGTTGATGCTACTAACAAGGGTATTCAAATTGATCCAATACTTTTACGTTTCCAGAAGGTTTTTTACACTGGACCTCACAGTCAGCTTGTAATAAAATTCCGTGCTTATATAATATCGACTCACTTATGCGATTAGAATCGTGATTTTCTGTCAAAGATATCACAGCTCGTAGTAACTGATACAAAGTACAAAGTCATCAACAAAAACAAAAGTGGTTTCTGACGTTTTTTAAGGTAGTGTTATAGGCCGTCTTCTGTTCCATATCCATATAAAAGATTTGGGAGACAATTTGAGCAGCCGTCTTAGGTTGTTTGCAGATGGCGCTGCCGTTAATCGACTGCGAAAGTCATCAGAAGATCGAAACAAATTTCAAAACGATTTAGAAGTTATGTCTGTACGGTATGAAATGTGTGAGGTCATCCACATGAGTGCTAAAAGGAATCCAGTAAACTTCGGTTACACTATAAATCAGTCAAATCTAAAGGTCGTAAATTTTACTAAATACCTAGGAATTACAATTACAAACAACATAAATGGGAAAGAACACATACCAAATGTAAAATGTAGTGTGGAATGCGAGCCAAATCCTGCGATTTAATGGATACAAGTTACAACAGATCTATTAAACAGGCTGCCTACACTACTCTTGTTCTTGTGAGTACTGCTACGTGGTGTGGGATGCTTACCAGATAGGATTAACGGAGTGCAATTTTTGTATCGTCTAGAAGTAGGGGAGAGATTGTCACGGACATGTTACAAAATTTTTTATGGACATCATTGAAACAAATGCGTTTCCGTTGCGCGGAATCCTCTCACGAAATATCAATCACCAACTTTCTCCCTCGAATGCGAAAATATTTTGTTGACGCCTACCTACACTGAGAGAAACGATCATCATAATAAGATAAGGGAAATCAGAGCTAGCACGGAAAGATATAGGTGCTCGTTTTCCCCATGCGCTGTTCGAGAGTGAAGTGATAGAGAATGACAGTATTCTGAATGTGGCTAGATGATGCCAAGCAGTTAAGTGTAATTTGCCGAGTATCCATGATGATGTAGATGTAGATGAACGTTAGACGGGAAATTCCAAGAAGTTGTAGTCATTCTGTAAACTGAAGACTGAGCTGCTCCTGGGTGGGTGAAGGGGCCTGTCCAGGAAGAGTGCTGCAACTGACGTAAAGGATATCTCTCTTCAAGCAGTGTAGAAGAGTGCGGAGAGATGGAAGTCGATTTTATTCATGGGTTTCTTTGGGAGGGGGAGGGGGGGTTGTTTTGGGGGAAGAGACCAAACTGCGAGGTCATCGGTCTCATCAGGTTAGGGAAGGACGGGGAAGGAAGTCGGCCGTGCCCTTTCAAAGGAACCATCCCGGCATTTGCTTGGAGCGATTTAGGGAAATCACGGAAAACCTAAATCAGGATGGCCGGACGCGGGATTGAACCGTCGTCCTCCCGAATGCGAGTCCAGTGTGATAAACACTGCGCCACCTCGTTCGGTGGGTTTCTTTTATGAGGATCTCATATCTGTGTACCGTATGTTATTAATGCGCTTCGTCATTAACACCAACTCGGGCGTGTCTACACCCTGTGTCAGCACTACTGTCAAGGCACGCTGCGGGAGTTTAAGTATGGTTTAGTGAAACACCCTGTCGCTGCTTCTTCTCACGTAATGGGGCAGACAGAGTGGACAGCGCCTGCCTGTTCTTCACTTCGCCGACCTTTAAAGGAGGGAAATGCATGGCCACAATCTGGCGACCTCTCTCCCCACAACAACTTCTACCCTCCAAACACCTCTCCCCAAAATACAGCCTATAACAGTGACATCAACTACCATAGAAATTTAAATACAGCGTTATTCACCGTTTTATTTTACTGTAGTTACAAAATAAACATTATTAAATGTTTTCTTCTTGGAATCGATAAAGCATCTTTAGGATAACCAAAGGCACTAACAGATGATGTACGGATGACCCTCCGAATACTTACTATTTATCTAACGTAGTTTGGTAAACTACACAAGAATTTTCACGGTTCGTATTATTTGTAAGACATGAATGTAGTGTTTATCTCAGTCATACTAAATCATTTACGCACCAGAGACCACTGAAACATTTGCATAAGACCGAGAAAAATATTTTTATGTTTTAGGAGAAATTTTTGTTTCAAATGTAACCCTTAGTCTTCTTCAGGCAAACTCAGTTCATTCATCACCTATATGTGCACCAGTTAACCTAACGCTTCGTGGTGGAGAGCGCGTAAGCATCGACACTTCCCTTCTTTCATATTCCAGCTACGTATGTGGCTGTCATCAGTGAATCGTGTCATTGATGTCCGTTAACACTGAATTTTAGTCCTGCTGTTTAAATTTTGTTTCCGTCTTTGCTTCTATGATGTATAAGGATTGTTAAAGGAAAGCGAAATATTACGTTGCCTTCTTTCACAATATTAATGCGAGAGATTCGTTCTTGGTCTTCCACTCCTCTTGTCCCCTCTTGGTTCTTTTACGTAATTTACAATATTTATCTTTCCCTATAGTTGGTTCCTATTTTCCTCAGAATTAAGATGCATTGCACTATTTTGCGTTGTCGAACGTTTTAGTCAGGTCGACTTGTTCTATGTACATGTCTTGCTTCTCCCTAAGTCTCGCTTGCACTATGAAGCGGAGCGTCATAATTGCAGCTCTGCCGCCTTTATCCTTCGTAAGTCCCTACCGATCATGACATAATAGAATCTCCATTTTCTTTATTAGTCTTATGTGTATTACTCTTGTTATAAGCTTGAATGTATGTGCTGTTAAGCTATGTGACAGTTCCCACACTCGTTTGTCTTTATTCAAAAGATTCACATGGTTCTGAGCACTATGGGACATAACATCTGAGGTCATCAGTCCCATAGAACTTAGAACTACTTAAACCTAACTAACCTAAGGAACCGAGGACCTTCTGCTTGTTAGGCAGACGTGATAACCGCTACACCACGGAAACTGCTACGCTCTGCGCTCCACATCCGGCACAACTTGTAGGACGATCGCAACTTTGGCGTAAAAATCACTTTGCGGAAACGCACAATGCACGTATTTCGCATTCGTATGCAACAATCGACAGCACCCTTGCCTGTCTGAATGCCATCACGAATAAGAAGTCGTCGGAAATGCTCGTGGCCGAGTCCTCAGTAGCATCAGCTACTCTTTCATTCCGTACGAGGTACCGTCAATTCGCGCAGTCGCTATTGCAAATGATGTCACCAAAAGCAATCACTTCGTTAGCGGCAAGGAGCTTCGGCTCAGCTCACACCCATGCCCGCGGCAGCATTCGTATGTCCTTATTGTCTTCGCAATTGTGTGGATGATATTTTTTCAAAAGTCTGGTAGTAAACATATATCGCAGACTCACTGAATCTACACATCAATCTGAATAGTCGCTCGGTTGTTGCATCCACCTACGACTTTAGAAACACTTTAGAAATTCCTAAGGAATGTTGTGGATCCATTGTGCCTTGTTTCATCGCAAGTCTTTGAAACCTCTATTACTGTAATATCTGTCTTTATACTGACTGCCATTTCTTGCCCAGTCAGATAATCAGTCATGCTCTTCCCCTGGTAGAGGCCACCAACGTGTTCTTCATCCTAATCCTTTTCCTCCTCTGCGTGTACTAGTGGACCTGCCTTTGCACTGTTAATGTTGATGCCCTTGCATCAATGAAGAATCTTTTGACATTTCGACATGGTGAATTAGTCCTTCCGCCAACAGTTTATGATTTTATGTATTCATATTTTTTTCGGGCATGTCACCTTTGCTTTCCTTTAAATCTCATTTTCTTATTGGCCAAGTGTATTATATTTCCGTATTCCTGAATATCCCAGAACCTTTTTGTACTTCGTTCTTTTGTCGATCAGTTCACGTTGTTCTACCATTGCCACAGTCTCTACGCAATTGAATTTCCTATATGTACATTTGTCTGTACAACTCCTGAGTTAGCCCTATTCCTCATCAACTGAAATTCCTACTGTGGAGTTCATTATCACAGCATAAATAGCCTCAGAGAACTTCACTGACTGGCCCACTTGAAGTCTGCGACTAAACTGGGCCGACCAGCGATGTGCGGCTGGCTAAATGAGCGTTAACACGGGTGCTCAACTCTGTCTTCCTGGAGGTAAGGCACTGCCCATCTTTCTATTATCGAGTGGGTCATCGCCCTCTTCATGCCGTTTCGCGGTGCTGCGCCAGTCGGTGTTGGGTCGATGCTTTATGACTGCACGTTCCTCTCCACCCCCCCTCCCCTCCCCCTAAAAAAAAGGCCGCACCGTTGTCGTGTAGGGGGCCATCATATGACAACCAGGGTTTTGGGGCGCAGGGGGAGGGGGGGGGGGCAGGAAGCTGAGTATCATGGGGAGCCGGGAGCCTCAACTGGGCCCAGCGTTGAGCCTTCGGCCGCGCTCCGATATCCGTCCAGCACTCTGAGTGGAACGTGAGTCGCATAACTCCCGAAACGGCGCCCGCTCTTCCTGAGCCGGTCAGACTAAAAACGGAGAGGGCGGCTATGATGACGGCGGCGGCGCCAGGTCTACGGTGGGCGTTGCGACGAGCACCGAAATGTTGAGCTACAAAGAGGCCCCTGGGGGTGGTCGGGCCGACTGCTAGATCACGGTAGGACGCGAATATAGGGACAGAAAATCTGCAGAAGAATCTTGCAACGAAAAAGCGCGAATCTAGTTCTGATGGAGGACCAGAAACCCAGCAGGAGCTTGGATGAAATTCATGGAAGAGCGTAAATTTCGAAGACTCGTCCCTCACTCCCAGCGTTTGATGCGGTCAAAAGCTCTCAGAAGAACAGAATCATTAGGCGCAAAGCGATACTTGAGGAGCGTGGGAGAAGCCGTGCGCTGCGGTGGGTGCAGCAACTGGAGCAGCATGTGGTGGCGCCGGCCATGTAGAAGCTCCGCCGGTGACGGACCGTCGGCCGGCGGGGGTGGCCGAGCGGTTCTAGGCGCTTCAGTCTGGAACCGCGCGACCGCTATGGTCGCAGGTTCTAATCCGGCCTCGGGCATGGATGTGTATGCTGTCCTTAGGTTAGTTAGGTTTAAGTAGTTCTAAGTTCTAGGAGACTGATGACCTCAGATGTTAAGTCCCATAGTGCTCAGAGCCATTTGAACCATTTGAAGGGACCATCGCAGGGCTCTGAACGGTACGTTGCGACGAAGAGCAGCAATGCTTTCTCCAGTGTGTTGGAGGCCATGTAGTTTGTTTATCCGTTGCTTGAACGTGAGCACAAACCGTTCAGTTTCTCCTTTCGAGTGAAGCTCTGGTAAGGTGAGTGATACCGTTGACTGTACAAAACAGAGCAGTGAACTGTGGTCCGTTGTTTGCTACCAACATTTCAGCCAAACTTTCAACGAAAAAAATGGAGGAAAATGCGTGAATGGTACCACACGACGTTGTCGAGTTCATGGGCACTGCAAATGAACATAAACCAAAGGAATGTTTCAAAATGGACCAACAAAGTCATTACGTACTCGTTGCCACGACGATTGAGACTCCGGGCAATATGAAAACGTTTGCGGCGGGGCCAGTGGAATTACACCAAAATCGGGATACTGTGACCTCTTCTGTTCAATGTGGGAGTTCATGCCTGGCCAAGTACAGAGCCGACGCACTAACTACTTTGTGCGTACAATTCCGCAATGTCCTTGGTGGAGCAATCACAACACAACGTTTTGCAACACTTTAGGAATATGCGCACGCGATTCTCCAGTGTCATTTTCTTTACGGAGAGGCTATGCCGATGAGCAAAATATTAGCACGCAAAAGAATTCTGAATGTTTTTCACTGAACTGAGAACAAGCAGGAATGATTTAGTGCAACCAAAGATTCAAGTCAGGGTCTGCTTCTAACACCTTTGCGGTTTTCCTACAATGCGGTGGAAACTTCTGTATAAGTTCAGAGTCCTGTGCATCGGTCTGACATGATGTGGCAGTAGTATCGAAGTCACAGTCAGGACCAACAAGAAGGCGAGGAAGGGTGGCGACGCTTGCCTCCTTCGACGTGGAGCGATACAATACTTTGTACCAATACTGTAACAGTAACAAAGCTCGACGTTGCAGCTTCTGAGCCGTGGATGGTGGAATAAGTATCGACGGACGGAAGAAAGTGTAGTGACTTGGCAAGACAGCCAAGCCACTAGGAGGTAGCCGAAAGGCACGCGTTTAAGCTCACGCAGGATGGCGTGAGGTCTGGAACAGGTCAGGGATATGAGACTAGCAAAAATAGTACGTATCTGTTGGAATACTTAATTTTAATCCATAACTGGTGAACATCGGTCTGACGGTACATGCATCACAAGATAAATAGCAGTTGATAATGGCGCCTTGCTAGGTCGTAGCAAATGACGTAGCTGAAGGCTATGCTAACTATCGTCTCGGCAAATGAGAGCGTAATTTGTCAGTGAACCATCGCTAGCAAAGTCGGCTGCACAACTGGGGCGAGTGCTAGGAAGTCTCTCTAGACGTGCCGTGTGGCGGCGCTCGGTCTGAAATCACTGACAGTGGCGACACGCGGGTCCGACGTATACTACCGGACCGTGACCGATTTAAAGGCTACCACCTAGCAAATGTGGTGTCTGGCGGTGACACCACACAAAGAGTGAAGTGGCTTATGGTCCGTTGAGCCGTAGTCAAGTTAGCTTTGAAAAGCGCGCCGCAGCGCGTAGCGTGAAGCAGTCGTCCTCCATTTCCTGGCGGTGGCGACTTTGTCGCAACTGAAGGCTTCGGTGTCTCCCTCTAGCGGGAAAGCGGGAAAGTGGGCTGTTCGTGTGGGTTTAAGAAGTGGCTGTATGGGCTCTGGTGGAGAGTTGGCAGTCGGGGCATCAAGAAGCGACTTCTCTGCCCGTGCTAGAGGGACAGCACGCTGACGGCGGCAACAGTGTAAGCGACGCGAGCGGCTGCTCCGTGGTATGGGGAGTTCGTGAAAGGAATCTTCCTGAGCGTGGGTCCGCAAGGGGCTTAATTTGCAGTTAGGCCGTATGCTGTTAACCGGCGAGGAGGTTCTGAAAATCGGCGCGGCTTCCTGCGTCCGTTGAAACGGCTGACAGCGGGCGGCTCGGCAGAGCATTTGCAGGTGCTGAATCGGTTCAGTCCTGGGAGTCGTGACGCACCAGAAGCTGAGTATTGATTGTCAACAGATTTTACGAAGTTTAACTAAATTCAATTTACTTATTTTTGTTAATTATACCAGCCGAATATTTTGGGAGTTTCCCGCCGTTCATTCTTTTCTGCCCACCCGCGAGAAGGTGGTAATATTAGAAAGGGTGGTCCGTTTGTCCCCTTTTGAGGACGAAAGGGGGGGGGGGGGGGAGGAGTCAGAGAAAAACTGTGGTTCGGATTGATTCTTTCCCCTCCCACCTTACCTACGGGTTAATCGACTGTTAGCTTCTGCTATGTCTGTGAAAGTCTAAGGCACCAATGACTGTACAGTTTAAAATGCAAGGCACTAAGACCTGATCTATTCTCTCGCCTAACTAGTATTACTAGACTCACGTGTAAAAGGTACTCTAAGAAAGAAGAAAAATTCCTTTTGCCTCGTGGTAAGAACTAGTCAATTGCATAACTAATTGCTGTTCATCTGGAAGCTGTAACTTAAGTAAATTTGTGTTTATGTATATTTGGCTATAATGAAACAAGGTTGTTAATGTACGCCGTAGTGGATTTTTTTTATATTGTTTCTAATCAGAAAAAACTGTTGTGTGTTTTTCTAATTCAATACCTTCTAAGGCTTTGACTTAACATGATTATGTGTTTTATACAGGTAGTATATTGTTATTAACTGTGAGTCCCCCCCCCCTTCCCCCCCCCCCCCCCCCCCCCCCGTGTGCATGACTCATGCGTTTCGGTTTTCCTATTTTGAGAACTTTTGTAAACCGGATTGTCTTTATATTTTGCAGACAAGTGGGTGAGGCTGTTGTGAGCGGCCGTAGCTACGGCTGTTGTAACCAAATGGGAAATTTGTGTGCCCAAAAGTGAAGTCATAAATTGAAAATGTATTCATTTATTATTGAGTGAAATTCACCTGTAATTTAGCTGAGCTTGAAATATTATACAGCGTAGCGCTTTATATGCTAAATTGCTTGCCTGTACTTGCCTTTTACCGGCGTGAAATTTGTTATAATAATTTAATAATTTAAAAGTCCTTCCCTATCGTAAATTGTGACTTCGTTAAATGATTGTTTTTTTTTAAATATTGTAAAGTCTTGCACCAAATTTGAATAAAGAATGTTACTGAAAATTGTAATATCACCAGTTATTCCTTGGCACCTACTTCCATTTCACATTTTGTATATTAATTGTGATTAATGACCTTTGGTGAACCAGTAGTAATTTTACGGTTCATTCGTCACTATATCAAGCTTCTGACCAAACAGATGATGGTGAAACTACGTCACGCCATAGACAACAGCGATCGCGTGCTTCTCGATTTGCGAATAGCTACATTATTAATTGGTCTGTCATGTAATTCCGTAAAAAGAAGTGTCCACCGCCAAAAATCTACAGGCTTAGCTGCATCGAAATGAACAAGGCACCTTTCACTCAACGAGGCATGTTTAACTTTCTGGGACGCATCCTGACGCTGAAACAAATGGCGCACTTTTCCGGCGCAAACGATGTAATGGAGCCACGATCTGGGCTGCGTTGGGTATAGACCGAATGTAACACGTCAACGTCCGGAAAACTGACTTCAGTTCCCTCACGTTCCTTGTGGCATGGAGGCTGCAGATGGGCAGAAAATGTGAGTGAAGCGTTTGAACACCTTGGCTATTAACAACATGGCCTAAATTCTGAATTTCAGTCTGAAAGAAGGCACATTTGTCCAGGCATTCTTCATCTACATCTACATAGATACTAGGCAAGACATCGTACGGTGCTTGGCTGATGGTACCCTGTAATACTACTATCGTTTCTTTGAGGTCCTTACGCGCAATTTATGTTGGCGGCAGTAGAATCTTTCGGGAGTCAGTTTCAGATGCTAGTTCTCTAAATTTTCCCAATAATGTTATACGAAAAGAACGTCGCCATCCCTCCACGGACTAAACTTTTGTGTACCTGAAATATCTCTGTAACACTCACGTGTTGTTCGAACCAACCGGTAACAAACCTAGCAGCCCACCTCAGAATTGCTTCGAAGTGTCCCTTCAGCCCTCCCTGGTATGGATCCCAAAAACTCGAGCAGTACTCAAGAATAGGTCGCCCCAGCGTCCTATACGCGATCTCTTTTATATGTGATCCACTCATTCTTAAAATGCTCCCAGAAAACTGGAACAGACCATTCGCCTTCCCTACCACAGTTCTCACATGCTCGGTCCATTTCATATCGCTTTACAACGTTACACCCAAACATTTAGAGGACTTGACTATGGCAAGCAGGACGCTACTTATATAGTATCCAAACATTGCAGGTATTATCTTCGTACTCGTTCGCATTAACTTACATTTTTCCACATTTAGGGCGCCACTCATCACACAAAATGGACATTTTGTCTCAATCGTCTTGTATCTCCCTACAGTCAGTCAACTGCGACACCTCACCATTCACCACAGCATCACCAGCAACCAACAGCAGACTAACGCCCACGTTGTCCGCCAAATCATTTATGTATATAGAGAACAACTGCAGCCTATTACACTTCCCTCGCGTACTCCTTATGATACCCTTGACTCGCATTGGGTTCTATTATTTCAGAAGTCTTCGAGCCAGTCACATATCTGTGAACAATTTCCATGCTCGCTCCTTCGTTAACACGTTGCACTGCGGCACCTTGTAAATTGCTTTCCGGAAATCTAGAAATATGGAATCTGCCTCTTAATCTTCATCTAATGTTCAAAGTATGTCATGTGAGAAAAGAGCAAGCTGAGTTTCGCATGGGCGACGCTGATTCGTGAACATAAGCTTCTCAGTCTCTAGAAAGTTTATTATTTTCAAACTGAGACTATGTTCAAAGATTCTGCAGCAAACCGAAGTTAGGGATATTAGTCTGGAATTTGGTGGTCCGTTCGTTTACCCTTCTTATACACTAGAGTTACCAGGACTTTCTTCCAGTCACTTGGGACTTTGGAGGGATTCACAATGAATGAAGGCAAGCTAAGGCGACAGTGACGAAGAATACTGTCTGTAAAATCGAAGTGGGATTCCATCCGGACCTGATGACTTATTTGCTTGCAAATCTTTCAGTTGTTTCTTTACGCCAGGGATGTTTATCACTATATCGTCATACAGGAGTCTGTCCGATGCTCAAATGAAAGTATCTTTGTACGATTCCCCTTTGTGAAAGATTTCTTGATTGAGAAACTTGAAACTCAAGTTTTCTTTCTTCAACTACGTCACCAGCCTGGCCAACCAGGGACTGAATGGAAGCCTTAAACCCTCTTAGTAAGTTTACACACATCAAAACGTTTTGCATCACCTCGGTTCCGAGAGTTCCGAAAACTGAACAGAAAACTGGAATAGAGATCAACATAATCACCTTTTCCGCCCTTTTTATTGCTTATGAAAACCACAAATTGCATGTTGTACCACCATACAGAGATACCTTGAAAGATGGTGGTCGAGAGTGCTGTACACATCGGTACCTCAAATGCCCAGTAGCACGTCCTCTTGCATTGATACCTGCCTGTATTCGTAGTGGAATTTTATCCACAAGTTTATCAAGGCATTGTTGGTACTGATTGTCCCACTCCTCAACGGCGATTCCGAGCAGATCCCACAGAGTGACTGGTGGGTCACGCTGTCCATAAACAGCCTTTTTCAATCCATCCCAGACATGTTCGATAGGATTCATGTCTAGAGAACATGCTGGTCATTCTAGCCGAACAATGTCGTTATTCTGAAGGAAGTCATTCACAAAATGTTCACGATGGGGGCGCCAAATGTCGTCCATGAAGACGAATGCCTCGCCAATAGGCTGCCGATATGGTTGCTTTATCGGTCGGAGGATGACATTGACCTATCGTACAGCCGTTACGGCGTCTTCCATGATCCCCAGCGGCGTACGTCGGCCCCACACAATGCCACCTCAAAACAGCAGGGAACATTCACCTTACTACACTCTCTGGACAGTTTGTCTAAGGCTTTCAGCCTGACCGAGTTGCCTCGAAATATGTCTCTGACGACTGTTCTGGTTAAAGGCATATGCAACACTCATCAGGGAAGAGAACGCAATGCCAATCCTGAGCGGTCCATTGGGTATGTTGTTGGAGCCATCTGCAGCGTGCTGCATGGTGTCGTGGTTTGCAAAGATCGACCTCGCCATAGACGGCGAGAGTGAAGTTGGGAATCATGCAACCTATTGTGCACCGGTTTGAGTCGTAACACGACGTCCTGTCACTGCACGAAAAGCATTATTCAACATGTTGGCGTTGCTGTCGGGGTTTCTCTGAACCATTATTCGTATGTAGCGGTCATCCACTGCAGTACATCTACATCTACGTGATTATTCTGCTATTCACAATAAAGTGCTTGGCAGAGGATTCGATGAACCGCATTCAAGCTGTCTACTCTTGAACGGCGCGTGGGGAAAACGGGCACTTACATTTGTCTTTGCGAGCCTTGATTTCTCTTATTTTATCGTGATGATCGTTTCCCCCTATGTAGGCGGGTGTTAACAGAATGTTTTCGCAATCGGGGAGATAACTGGTGATTGAAATTTCATGAGAAGTTCCCGTCGCAACGAGAAACGCCTTTGTTTTAATCATTGCCACTGTAATTCACGTATCCCGTCTTTCTCACTCTCTCCCCTATTTCGCGATAATAAAGAACGAGACGTCCTTCTTTGAACTTTTTCAATGTCATCCGTCACTCCTACCTGTTGCGGATCCCACACCGCACAGCAGTACTCCAGAATAGGGCGGACAAACGTGGTGTTAGCTGTCTCTTTAGTAGATCTGTTGGAACTTCTAAGTGTTGTGCCAATGAATCGCAGTCTTTGATTTGCGCTACCCATTGCATTATCTTTGTAATCGTTCCAATTCAGATTATTTAGTTGAATTTACAGCCCTCAGATTTGTGTGACTTATCGCGTAATCGAAATTTAGGGGATTTCTTTTAGGACTTGTCGATTAACTTCACACTTTTCTTTATTCATGGTCAATTTCCACTTTTCGGACCACAGACATATGTTATCTAAATCCTTTTGCAATTCGTTTTGATCATCGTATGACTTTATAAGACTCTAAATGACAGCATCATTTGCAAAAAATCTAAGAGGTCTACTCATATAGTCTCCTATGTCGTTAGTGTAGATCAGGAACTAAAGAGGGCCTATAACACTTCCTTGTGGAAAGCCGGATATTACTTGTGTTTTACTTGACGTCTTTCCGTCTATTACTACGAACTGTGACCTTTCTGACAGGGAATCAGGAATCCAGTCACGGGACTAAAGCGATATTCCATAGCCCTTGGGCGGCCACAGCGAAGCATGTCATCGACAGTTCCTGTCTCTCTGTATCTCCTCCATGTCCGAACAACATCGCTTTTGTTCATTCCGGGACGCCTGGACTCCTCCCTTGTTGAGAGCTCTTCCTCGCACAAAGTAAAAATGCGGACGCGGTCGAACCGCGGTATTGACCGATTAGGCATGGTTGAACTACAGACAACACTAGCCGTGTATCTCATTCCTGGTGGATCGACTAGAACTAATCGGCTTTCGAATCCCCTCTGTCTAATAGGCGCTGTTCATGCATGATGTGTGTACATCAGACCAAAATTTTTCGGGTTATCTGCCAGATCCTTCACTGAGGTGTAACGGTGGTAGTAGTTGTATGCTTCGCGCATAGATTTTTTCACAGACCCAAAAATCTCTACTTACCTCTTCTTGTCGTCATTTGTGTGGTCCCTTTTGAACCAAGGGTGCAACAATCTCTGCTTCCACAGCATCATCCGACTTTCGTTATTAAACCTCGGTGGGTCTTTTCCATCCTTTAACCACTTACTAGGCCCTTCTCTCCCGATCACGATTTACAATCTGCTTAAACTGCGCCAATAATTCCTCGATCTCCATCTTACTGAAACTAAGGGGTTCCTATCTGAGATGCTAATAACTGCCTATCTGCTCTATCTAGCAGAAATCCTCTCCTAGCCTACTTCGCTGATTTAATCATAGTTTCTGTAATGGCATCGTGATCGCTAATCCCCGTTTCAGTACTGTCTTTGTCGATAACGTCAAGCCTATTTGTAGATACAAGGCGTAAGATATTTCCATTGCCTGTAGCCTGGCGAGCTCGCTGCTCAACACAGTTGTCAATAAACGTGTTGCAAATTATTTCGCATGACTGTTGTCTGTATCCTTCGCAATGAAGCCATAGACATCCCAGTCTATAGTGGGTAGGTTACATTCGCCTCAAACTAGTGTTGCATGGTCTGTATATTTACTAGCTATTGACTGTAGACTTTCTTTGAACTGTTTCTTTCTAGAACTGTGACAGGAAAATTGAGTGACCGGTAAAAACATCCAACAATTAACTTGGTTTCACCAACACCTGTTCTACGTGACGGGATAAATTTGCTGTTGCACTCATTAGAGACAATATTTTTGTCAAGTGCAATGAACTCTCCCCTTCCTATGGCTTCTAATCTATCTTTCCTATTTACGTTCAACGACGCGCTAAATACCTCAAAACTTTCCACTTCCGGTTGCAGCCAGCTCTTGGTCCCGAGAAGAAATGAGCACGAGAACTGGAGGGCAGTAAATTCGGGAACTTTACTAAGAATACTTCGACAGTTTACTGATAAAATGATGACAGTCGAAGTGTCTATTATTGTAAACGCCGCTTGACTTCGTTTGCTGCAGATCTACGGCGCGGGTTCACCTGAGCACCTCAAACTACCACCTAGCATAAAAAACACCTATGCGCACTCCACAAGTACTCTGCTACCCGAGTAGTTGCTTCCTTTGTGTGGTGCATCCATGACCTATCAAGGGGAGTCCTATAAATCCCCACACGACATCACGGGTCATGAAATCGGCAGCCAAGTCCTGCAGCTGAAAGCATTTAAAAAAGTGTACGAATGTTACTTCCATGTACGTCCTGAGACCCAATATCGTCCAAGTAATCTGAAGAGAAGGAAACTGTTGCAGTAAGCTATTCTTAGTAGTGTTGGAATATGGCAGGCGCGGAAGCGCTGCCAAAGGGTAAGCGAAAAAATCTGAACAACCCTAAATGTCTGTTGACCACAAACACATTCTCAGATTCCTGACCTAGCCGAATTTGCAAATACGCATCGCGTACGTAATGTTCATGCGAAACAGTGGCCTGCTGCAAGCCTATCCATCAATTCTTCAGGGCGAGGCAGCAGATAAGTATTCATTATTGTTTGTGGATTCACAGAGGGTTTGAAGTCAACACAAAGACGAAGTGTTCCAGAAGGCTTTGGTAAGAAGACTAAGGGAGAATCCCATTGACTAGCCTTGGATAGTAGCAGTAACACCATGCTCTTGCCATTCTTTAAGTTCACCTGGAACTTTGTCTCTAACAGCAGGAGGGATGGGACGTGCCAGAAAAAAGTTAGGTTGCGCATTGTCCTTGATTGTAAAGTGCGCTATAAAATTATTTGTTCTACCAATCCCTCAGAAAATATATCAGGAAACTCCGCAATCAACTGGGTAACACAGTCTTTTGGGCTGAAAGCAGACACAGGAAGTACACTGTCCTGAATGTGAAAGTCAAACAAATCAAATGAATCTACCCCAAAAATAATTTCACAGTCTCACGAACAAATAAAAGTGTAAATGTCTCTGTTCTGGTGTGAGACTGGGATGTGGCAGGCAAACTACATGCGCCAAGCACTGGAATGTCCTGAACCGAACTGTTCATAAGTGACACTATTAACAAATGTAATGGAACGGCCTGTGTCTAACTAAAGTGACATACAGCATCCAACAGTGACTAGGTTCACAAACAGTTTGTTCGACCATCGTTGCACAGCACTTGGGAGAGGTGAAGAGACATCCTAAACTTGGTCATTACTAGTACCAGTAGCTGGCTTAGAAAAAACCACTTTTACTGAGTGAAGAGGTGCTCCGCGTTTATGAGAGATAATGTGAGTAGAGTTCTTTTTCTGTTGCAACCGCACAGACTGTACATGACTTGGCGAAGAAAGTCGCGTTCAACGGAGGCCAGTTTTCTCTTTTATGTGTGAAAAGTGGAGGGGACATGATTTCACAACAGACACACGCATTGACACTTACTTATTCTGTCCACGGCATAGTGGCCCGTTTGCCCGTGGTGATCGCTCGCAGGGCCGTACCTGTTTGTCACACTGCATTACACTGCAAATTAGAGCTACCTCAAAATTTTCCACTGCACCATCACACAAGTTCTGACGTTCAATAACTTGTAACACATCTTTAAAAGTGGGATCACAATGTCTGAGAACTCGTTCACAAATCCTACTGTCTGGAACATTGTATGTAATTGCAGCACGAATTGTTGAATTACAACTGTCAGTCAGCAACTACATTGAAAAAGACACTGTCGTTGACATACTGAAAGTGTCTGTTCTAGCCTTTTCCGCAATCGAAAAAACTGATAACGAGCTGCAGCGACCTGTATCTGATGTTCATAATACAATACTGGCCATTAGAATCGTTACACCCCGAAGCTGACGTGCTACAGACGCGAAATTTAACCGACAGGAAGAAGATGCTGTGATACGCAAATGATTAGCTTTTCAGAGCATTCACACAAGGTTGGCGCAAGTGGCGACACCTCAAATGTGCTGACATGAGGAAAGTTTCCAACCGATTTCGCATACACGAACAGCAGTTGACCAGCGTTGCCGCGTGAAACGTTGTTGTGGTGCCTCATGTAAGTAGGAGAAATGCGTACCATCACAGTTCCGACTTTGATAAAGGTCGGATTGTAGCCTATCGCGATTGCGGTTTATCGTATCGCGACATTGCTGCTCGCGTTGGTCGAGATCCAATAACTGTTAGTAGAATATGGAATCGGTGGGTTCAGGAGGGTAATACGGAACGCCGTGCTGGGTCCCAACGGCCTCGTATCACTAGCAGTCGAGATGACAGGCATCTTATCTGCATGGCTGTAACGGATCGTGCAGCCACGTCTCGATCCCTGAGTCAACTGATGGGACGTTTGCAAGACAACAACCATCTGCACGAACAGTTCGACAACGTTTGCACCACCATGGACTATCAGCTCGGAGACCATGGCTGCGGTTACCCTTGACGCTGCATGGCAGACAGGGGCGCCTGCGATGGTGTACTAAACGGCGAACCTGGGTGCACGATTGGCGAAACGTCCTTGTTTCAGATGAATCCAGGTTCTGTTTACAGCATCATGATGGTCGCATCCGTGTTTGGCGACATCGCGGTGAACGCACATTGGAAGCGTGTAGTCGTCATCGCCATACTGGCGTATCACCCGGGATGATGGTATGGGGTGCCATTGGTTACACGTCTCGGTCACCTCTTGTTCGCACTGACGGCACTTTGAACAGTGGACGTTACATTTCGGATGTGGTATGACCCATGGATCTAATCTTCATTCGACCGCTGCGAAACCCTACATTTCAGCAGGATAATACACGATCGCATGTTGCAGGTCCTGTATAGGCCTTTCTGTATATAGAAAATGTTCGACTGCTGCCCTGGACAGCATATTCACCAAGTGAAAACGTCTGGTCAATGGTGGCCGAGCAACTGGCTCGTCACAATACGCCAGTCACTACTCTTGATGAACTGTGGTGTTGTGTTGAAGCTGCATGGGCACCTGTACCTGTACACACCATCCAAGCTCTGTTTGACCCAATGCCCAGGCGTATCAAGGCCGTTATTACGGTCAGAGGTGGTTGTTCTGGGTACTGATTTCTCAGGATCTATTGCATGGAAATGTAATCACATGTCAGTACTCGTATAATATATTTGTCCAATTAATACCCGTTTATCATCTGCATTTCTTCTTGGTGTAGCAATTATAATGGCCAGTAGTGTAGTTAGTGATGGTGGAAATTTAAACTTCAGAAACTAGCATCGCCGGCCTACTAGTCGGGAATAACTTCTGACCGAGGCGGTAAACGCTATGCCGGCCGTTGACAAAAAATAAGAAAGTTTCCCAGTACCTTGCACTTGATGTGTAGCACAATGGGCGTTGAACTGAGCGTGGTGCTCGTTCGAGTAATCTTTTTGCTCATTGAAAGCTCGGAACGGTAAAATGCACGGAGGAGGTGCCATGATTGTGGCTCGCTGTTGTGGCGGAGTTGATGCAGCTGCGGCTTGTGTGTTAATGTGCTGGACTGCCGTCATCAACTGTAACATTTGGTGATTCTGAAAAAGAATAAACTGTTTTAGATCAAAGTGAACAGCACCTGGAGGATTAGGCGTAGGTGGTGTATGAAGCGAGTTAGAGGCCGTTTTAATGTGAGGAGCGCCACAACAAAATATCTGGAAGCAAGACAAACACACAAATGGCGGAAGCGTTGCGGCTGGTCTGGAAGAAAGAACAAATTCGTAGCAGCGCTCCTCTGAAAGAAAAGAGAGAAATATTAGTGACGCGGTGTGACGTTCTGAAAACCACGGCGCCAGATGTTGTATCGGCTGCTGTGGAGACAGCACCGAAATTAACAAGGAAGGAGGGAAGTTGCGATGGCTGGTGGCAGCAATGCAAAATAATTTGCACGAAACTTTACTTCTATTAAGGGAAGAAACAATACTTAACTACCTGTGCTTCCTATGACTCATACATGCAATTACATTTCACTATTACTACTCGCAGAACGCAGGCTAAGTATGGTCTTCCTGTTACCCAGTACTTATGCTCTCGAAGTCTGCTACTGAACTGTGCCCGATCAGCGATGAGCGCCTGGTTGAGTCAGCGCTTAAGAGGACCACACCGTGATTGAGGTCAAAAACGATCGATTTTCGGTTTTCATCATATTTCGGTAGATTAAGGATTTATTGAAGTACTGTGAAAAGGATTTTGCTGAAAAATTTTTTTTTCGTGCATTTACAGAGCATTTTCCTACCACTTTTCTGTCACCCACTTTTTTACATATATTTTAGATCTTTATATCCCCTACATTGCACGTTAAGGATTTTTTTCCCCTCCGGAGTGTGTTGGCTATCCTTGGAATGCAACGGCCGGTATTCTTTTGTTTCTGCTGTTTGTAAACAACACGCTTTCAAACACTAGGTTAGTTTTGTTCATGTGTGATTGCGAGTAGCA
The DNA here is from genome assembly GCF_023864345.2 of Schistocerca serialis cubense. Lineage (NCBI taxonomy): Eukaryota > Metazoa > Arthropoda > Insecta > Orthoptera > Acrididae > Schistocerca > Schistocerca serialis. The sequence continues at coordinate 194,332,714 of NC_064638.1, read as the reverse complement.
GTTACACTTACGTTTGCAGTGCTTGTTTACAAATGTACTCACCTCTTTCACAGTTATGTATACAGAAGCTCCTGCAAGTTAAGCCTATACCTAACGTCCTCTACTGATTATAAGCCATGTCATGTATTGTGTCTATCAGGAGAAAACGCGCGGTGCAAATACAATAGGGCTCCGGCAACTGGAGAGTCTTATTCTCACCCGCATTCTCTTCCTGCTGCTGTTATTACAGCAATTAAACATATTTTCAGAGACTTGGTGCATCCTGACCTTCTAAGGAAATGTCTGCATGGGCAGACACAAAACCCAAATGAATGTTTCAACAGCATAACTTGGAACCACCTTCATAAGACTGTATTTGTAGGCATGCATACAATGAAACTATAAGTTCATGATGTTGTTATTACATTCAATTGTGGTAATATTGGAAAGTGTTGGCTACCGAAAAAGCTGGGAATTAATCCTGGTGGAAATAAGATCACTGGGCTGCAACATTGCGATAAAATGAGGATAGCCGATGCAGACAGGTCTGCATCTGATATGGCCAAGAAAGCGAAGCAAATATCCAGGAAGGTGAAAAAGAAGCTGGAAGACCTGCTACAGGCCAAAGAAGGCCATCATATGAAGCAGGACAGTTTTAATTAACTGTAAGTAACAAATATCAAAAGTTTTCCGGCAAACTAAAATTTTCAATACATGTGCCCTATTATATCAGAACCTATCATAGATAAATGAATGAAATTTTCAGAGACCCTGCAAAACGACAAAAGCCACCTCTGGTACTACATTCATTAATATTGGCCCATTAGGAAGTTCAAAAAAAATATTTTCTACAGAAAAAGTTAATATTTTTTGATAATAAATTTAAAAAAGTGTTTCTTAAGAACTATGAAATGGATAAAGTAGATTTTAGTACAGTTGACTCTATTAGCATCATGTATTATACAGTAAAAATATTAAGGTCCTGCGTCAAACAGTTCTTTCAGAAATGGGTCAAATACTTGCCTAAATGAACATGGGTTAAATAGGTAGGGTGTGGTACCCCTAAAGGTGGCGCTCAACTGGAGGTGCGGCGCTCTTTCCAGATGGGTCAACACCTTCTTGATACCATTTCGCGGCGCTGCACTGGTCGGTGTGCAAGCAATGCTTTAGGACTGCACAATAATAAGTGTCAACGTTTTCAACTTTTTATCTTTTTCAGCGAATTTTCAACGTGCTGACGTAAAATGTTGGGCCATTTGCATATCAATCTCTCAGTGAAAGCAATATATCATTAGATTTTTGGCATCCATCATGTGGTAACCTCGTTAGTAACCCAATTTTAATTCATTTCGTTTTGCCGTAAAAGATTGGGCTATTAACATGACAGTCCGTCAATAAAATGAAATAAATTGCGTCATTAGCGAAATGAGAAATAAAGTTAATTCCATTGAGAGTTAGATCGTTGGTCACCGACAAGTAGCAATTTTTTTTCAGTAGTGATGAATGCATGGAAACATTTACTTTTATTATTAATCAGTGATCAACAAAACAATTAGAATTACGACGCCAGTTTGGCTAGAAAGTGACAAGACTCAGCAAAAGAGCAAATGAGATTGTGCACGATTAAAGGAAAACATCTCCCCATTTGGCAGAGTCAGTGTTCCATTAAAGCGTGTGCTGCTGATTCTATGTAGGCCATCTGTGTCAGTCTCCTATCGTGACGGGTGTGGTTGCTCGTCGGCTGTCAGCGGTCTTCATCTCCTCTACCATGCAGCTACGAGTCTGTGACCTGAGGCTGCTTCCTTGTTCCGCTGGTTGACAGCCGGCTAATCTGTCCTGGCAGTAATCGCTCGGCAGCCGCGGCGATGTTATTGTCCTTCTGCTCGGCGTCTATTGCCTACAGCGATTAGATTGTGATGTGTCGGCAGCTGGGCCAACACCTTGTAGGTCGAGATGGCTGAAAATGCACGCTAGACTAACGCAGACGGGCGTGAAGTACTGGAACAGGCTACGTAATTAATGCTATGAAGAAAAGTACGTAGCTGGATTAATACTTATCTTTAATCAATCATTGTGGTACATCGCTCTTGACTATACACAGGAGACTTTAATTACAATCACTGTAAGGCTAATGGCGCCTTGCTAGTTCGTAGCCATTAACTTAGCTGAAGGCTATTCTGTCTCTCGGCTAATGAGAGAGAAAGGCTTCGTACATCTAGTCGCTAGCTAGGTCGTCCGTACAACTGGGGCGAGTGCTCTCTCGTATCTCGAGACCTGCCTTGTGGTGGCGCTAGGTCTGCGATCACACAGTGGCGACACGCGGGTCCGACATGTACTAAATGGACCGCGGCCGATTTAAGCTACCACCTAGCAAGTGTGGTGTCTGGCGGTGACACCACAGATTTTGTAGGCGGGATCAGTTTGCATCGGTAGAATGCGCACAAACAAGCGATAAATGCTTGAATCCTTAACGATTGAAGCTTTGGATCATAAGGAAGTCGACTCCACATGGACTGGAAAATGAAAATGTCACACAGTGATGATAGGAGTCAGAATGAATGCAGGAATCCGATTAGTCTGCAAAATTAGTCGACAGTAAACTGGCGTGCCTATAGGCAGAATTACTCGACCTGTTGAAAGGAAATAGAGTACGTGGATTGAGAGGAAACATAAGAAAAACGAAAATAACGAGCAGTAGTAGAAATGATATTAGCAATAAACTCGACATCAAATTTAGGGAGCAAGAGTTATGCGAAGAGGAACAATTCCGCTACCTTGGGCGCAAAATAACACATGATGGACAGACGAAGCAACTTGGAAATAAGAGGCAGACTATTCTAGGCAAAGAGGGGTCCTTGGCCAAGAGGAGCCCAGTAGCAACAAATGTCGGTCTTGACCTGAGGGAGAAATTACTCAGAATGTATGTTAGGAGTAGAGCATTGTACGATGGTGAATCACATACTGTGGGGCAACCTGAAACGAAGGGAATCGGAGCGTTGCAGGAATAGTGCTATAGAAGATTGTTGAAAATTATTTGCACTGATGAAGTGTGCACTCAGAAGGTTCCCAGCAGCATTGGCGGAGAAAAGATTATATGGATAACTTTGAGTAGCAGAACGGACAGGAAGACAGGACATGTTTTGATACATCTGTGAATACCTTCAGTGGTACTAGAGTGAGGTGTAGAGATCAGAAAGTCGATTTACTGTGCTACTCTTGCTACTCTGAGATGAAACGTGTGGCTCGAGAGAGTGATTCTTGCGGGCCGCATTAAAACCAGTCAGAAGACTCATAAAAATGAATAAATAATAGAATAGTAAAGTGAAATGTGTAAAAGGGCCTGATCTCTGACTTTCGTGTCACATGGGAAGTTTCATGTCGTTTCACAGTACGGAACTACACACAACAGGCTGCTGACTACCTAGACGCTTCCATGTAGTATTTTCTCACGAAAACTCATAGATTTTTTTCCAAGTGTTTGTCTGCATTCCTGGGTCGACAATGAGGTTTAACCCAACAGAAGATGGGCTTGTTTGTACCTAAAACGCCGATTATATTTTAGTTCGAGTGTCCCCAAGCGTTTGGGTCTCGGTGTTGGCCCTTCACTGACTGACAGCCTTTAAACAACAACCCTTACAGGAAAAAGGAAACACTTCGGTTCAACCATACCTGTCTAGCTTATGGGGAAGGCACAGTAAGTAGATATGCCGTTTAAATCGAACCGTTTTGCCCTGAAGGCGTAGCGGCGAAGTATCACATTAAATTATTATAACAAAAACAAAAATATTTGTATTGTGAGCAAACGGAGTATGTGGGTAAATTTTGAGGTGCCACTGCGTCAGCAACAATGATTAGAGAAGATATTTCAATTGACGAATAAGTCTTTAATTATGATGTCACTAATGAATTAAAAATGAACCAACTGTGAAAACATAATGTTGTGGCAGAGGATTCTCTATCTCCTTAGTATACTACAAGTTATGAGTCCGGTGGCTTGTACAAACATAAGTAGGTACGCATTTGGAAAAAAAAGGAAAATTGTTGGGGTACTGTTGTTATTCCTTCCGTGTTCTTTCTCCTTCTTTTCCTAGACCGAATAAATAAACCGTAATAGAAATGTAGGAAAATGCCGAGGAATACAGTGACATTTAGAGTTTGTGTATACTTTGGAGCATATCGGTGATGCCAGTAATAATCGGAAAAGATAAGATAAAGCCACGTTACGGAGAGCTGAGTGAGAGTGGCGTAACTGTGGAAGCAAATTCCCTAGTATACGATGTTTTCTTTTTAATTCCTACTATTTTAGTACAGAGTGTTCAAAGAATAAAGGACATTAGTTGGAAAATGTGTAGCGTAACTTATAAATGTTGTTGAACGTATCCTCCATTATGTGATTCAGATTAGTGAATACGGAGCCCAATGACCTGGAACATATATTGGGATGTTTTTCGAAGAATCATTGCAAGGATTCGTCAATTTATTTCGGTCACTCAAAAGTTGAGAAAGGGAGAATTTTTCAAGTGGAAGGATTAAGTATCCGCACATAACAGTAATGTGGATAGAAATAAGGAGGCAGAATGGTCCATAACCACTTGAAAACAAATTTTCCAGGAAAACACTAACCTAAGAAAGTCATGATGCCGCTGAATGCATGAAGCGTAACACTTGTTATGTAGCTCGTCTGCATGTATGTTTACAAACCTTGGCATCATCTGTATGTCTCTCCCGCTCTTAACTGGACCTCCCAAGTATGAGAAGAAGATTCATTTGCGTGACACTGCGCACCAAGTACTCATTTATTACGCATGTGGATGGAACTGTTGTGTACTTTCCGACTCCAAATCTGATGAAGTCCGTGCATTATTATATCCATCATGGTGGAATCATCCCCCATCAGACCAAATCTAGTTATCGAGTCACCCCTCAGCTGGTGTTATGAATGACATGAATCGACGAAGAAAGCTGCCAGTTTCTCATTGTCGTTAGGTAACAGTATTCATGAACAGCAGGTGGCAGTTCCTGACCGGATTCGTTTCCCAGATCATCCTCCTTTCGGGCAATATGCCTCTCAATGTAGCTGAGGCAGCCCTCGATCAACGCAAAGTGTAGCACTTCCGTGCCTCTCACAGAATAAGTTTGCAGCAAATAAAACTCCACTTACGATCTGCAAACAGTCTGCTTCTTCATTTCTGCCACAATCGCCCTGTCATCATGGATGCCTAATTACCGACTACCATCCAAATACGGCCATACCATGTAATTTCTTCAGCAGCAATCATTCATTTGCTCACGTTGCCATACCTGTTCTACCTGGGTCAATACGACGCCTGGTGATTAAGCTGATGCGTTATCGTCATTTTCAACTGCGAGATCGCCTATTAAACATATAAGTAGCGATAGTCGAAACACTGATTTATGAAACAGTCCTTTATTTTCACGAAGTAGTTATCGAGACTAATCAGATTCGTCTCCAAAGGGTGCATGCTGAAGTTGACATAACCGTCAGTGGCGCATGCTCAAGGCACCGAATATTGCTTTACAGTCACACGTATACAGCGAATACCTCCACGTAACACCTAACGCGTTAGTTATGGGCCTGTTGGGTTGCAAAATGAATAGCGCCGCAGTAATGAAAGATGTTCGTCTTTCCACAAATCGGGTCATAGAAATAGCTCACGAAGAGATTTATAAACATATTTGATACCTTCGTGTTATATTTAAGCAATCTCCAATCTAAATTATCAGGCTACAAACAGGAATACGTAAAGTTCGTGTTGCCTCTTCTGAAGATGAGCCTGATAAGGCTCTAAAACTAGTTAGAGAAAATAAAGAAAAGTGACCGATCGTAGCCATCTATATTTTGCATTTAGCGTGATGTTTGTATTTTAAAAGCTCGTAAACGTTCTTCATAGTTTCTCTTCTTATAAAGCAAAAAAATTAAAAAAAATATGATGAGCATGAAATATGAAAAATGTATCGAACTGGGATGAGATTTATAGATAAATGGATGTTTAGACGAATATTTATCCACATTGGATATCATAAAGAAAAATAAATGAAAGGGATTGAGATAACGATATGCGAAATGAATCTATTGATGCCGATAATCAATGTCCGTTAGTAATGTGATGATGAAATGGAATGAAATGTCGTGTGGCTAGGGCCTCCTGTCGGGTAGACGGTTCGCCTGGTGCAGGTCATTTGAGTTGACGCCACTTCGGCGACCTGCGCGTCGATGGGGATGAAATGATGCTGATTAGGACAACACAACACCCAGTCCTTGAGCGGAGAAAATCTCCGACCCAGCCGGGAATCGAACCCGGGCCCTTAGGATTGACAGTCTGTCACGCTGACCACTCAGCTACCGGGGCGGACAATGTGATGATGATGGCATTGGTCTGTGTACACCTTCCTTCGAGATCTAAGTTCGAAGTTCCCCAAAGATAAGAATACAATAGTGACAGCAGGAGTGTAAAATGTCTTTTAACAAACTTCGTTAACAATGCAGACACATAAACCGCAAATCACTACACAAATATTATTAGCATCTCATAACGGCTAAGGACCTGAATACTTATATCGGATGCATAAACGTTTTGTGTGCAATCAAGGAAAACAAAGTACTGTCTCGTTATTGTTAGAAACATTTCCACAGTTTTTGCACAAAGCAAAACAGCATGAGTAATATTTCAGTGAGCGTAAATTATGCGGAAATTCATTGATGGTAATGCAACTTGTCTATCGAAATGTCTTAATTCTCTTCAATCAACGCCACTATAAGTAAAAAAGCGAAGGTAAAGTAAATCAATCTCGAAAGGAGTTTCCTGAAACAGTAAATGTGTAGGAAGCAGAATTACTCATTCGTGGTACCAAATAGGAAAACGACTTTTCAACATTACAGCTTGAACCTTGCTTTCGCTGATTACATTAAAGGTTTCATTTTCTGGGAGGGAGACTGAGTGAGCAAGCGGCCGATGGCTCCCAGCAGGCCGATAAGGAAGAACCTTCCTGCAGCCTTGGTCGCATCTCACTCGTGTTCCCGGAAAAGAAGATTTGCTCTCCGCGGCTGTTGGTTTTTCCCTCCCTCTTCGCACAGCACGTCTGGAAACTGCCATCGAGCGGTTCCCGTGTTGCCAAGAGGTTTTCTCTCCAGCCGTTAATGGAATTTACGGCCAAAGAAACAATTCTGTATTTTTACCGTTCCAACTCTGCGCTTAACTGTTGAGGACGGGTAACTTCCTTTTCACTCTTATGCCTGTCGTAAAGATATCGTACGGGCCGTTTAACCATGGCTCATTTCTCCATTTAACGCAGGATTCTGGACAGTAAAGATATCCAATCTAGAGAAGAACAACATTCTTAATGAGTATATGTTGAAACATTTGGTTTCACTGTAATGACTACTACGTAGATTCTCTTCATAGTCGCTCGAAGTACGCAAATTAAGTGAATAACATAAATTGAATCAGTTGCTTTTTGTTATACATTTTGATGGAACGTTTATCAAGAAAGTAAATGGTCGTGTTGTACTTTCTTCGCAGACCACTGTCTCTTTCCACTTTGCAAACAATTATTATATAAATGTCTAACGTAGTTTATTGAACGTAATACTTATTGTTATTCTATGTTCTTGCCTATTTGTATTACGTGTTATTGTTAACTACCGAGTCATTATTCCGTTGGTTTCGTAGAGGTATTCATCAGCCAAGAGGTAGCTACATTACAGCATTCTTGTCTCGATTCTGTCTGTACTATTTATCAAGTGACTGAGTTGCCTACGACAACGTTTATATAGTTCCGGCATCTGTTTTCCTAATATTAGTGCAATCCGTGTTCCAAGTTACAGCGCATTAGGTATTCCAACTTTCTGTGTTTACAATACAGTCTAATAAAAAAATCAACTTTACTTATTAAGGGAGATGGTGAAAGTTGGTTCAGTTGTTTTTTATGAACCATTGCTACCGAAAACTTATCTGTACCATGGTTGTTATAAAGTATCTGTGTTCTCATCGTCAATTGTTATTAAAATTCAGTATATTAATACTCACAGTAAGCTTGAACTATTCGTACAGAAAAAAGACTGTATTATTAAGTATGAAGAAAAAACTCTGAACACGCATATTTCCCCTCTGAGGCAAATAACACAATGACAGTAATTCCAAATGACAATTAAGTAACACTAATACACAGTGCCGCTTTGAAATTCATCGATCACTAAATGGATCAGAATTTCTGTGTCAGTATTAACAATGTTTCTAACACAGTGAACTATTCTTGATCTTTTGTCATATGAGTGGCCTCAAGATCTCGTTACTCATTAGGTCTTTTACTAATGTTTAATAATTACGGTTTCCATCATCGCGAAACTTTTTGTGGGTATGATCACCGATCTGACCGACATGAGCATTAGAATGAGTGGTAAAGATGGTAATGTCCTTGATCAGGAACAGAGTGAGTTAATATATTGTACATGTTCATCACAAAGAACCATTTCTCTGTAAGTACTATACAGATGCTAATAAGCTATTGTTTCCTATTGTTGCAGGCGCTAATACATATCTATATCATTCTGATACGTCCACTTACGTCATGGAGGAACGGACCATAGTGAGCACCTGGGCTCACCACCGATCCCACACATGAAAATAAGTTATACATACAGAGCAGAATGTGACTTCCTCACGAAGACTAACAGTTTTACGGTGGGAGACAAGCTCTTTGCAACTGGTTGCATAAAAGATAAGGCCCGCTCAGGACGACAACCAACTCCGCTGGGAACGTGTGTGGAGGCTAGGCTGCAGCGTGGCTCAAATGGCTCTGAGTACTATGCGAGCTAACTTCTGAGGTCATCAGTCCCCTAGAACTTAGAACTACTTAAACCTAACTAACCTAAGGACATCACACACATCCATGCCCGAGGCAGGATTCGAACCTGCGTCCGTAGCGGTAGCTCGGCTCCAGACTGCAGCGCCTAGAACCGCACGGCCACTCCGGCGGCTGCAGCGTGTGTCCAGGTTTCGAACGTCCGTTCGTAAATGGTCATAGGAATCGTGAGTTCCACAACCGATATTAAGAAAATATATGAAGAAAAATTTGAAGTTAAGGACTTTTAAACATTCGTTTTTAAAAGAATTAAGTGATAATGACAGACGAAAACGTGATCAGGATTGTCGATGAATTCTCGATATCTTTACAACTTTTCCTTTGAGGGGGAAAACGTTTTTCTTGGATGAGTCTGCTCATTATCACAGTGCAAAGGCGAGAAATATTTATTTCTGGAATCCTGAAAACCAAAACTTGAACACGACCTACCTACCGCATATCATGATGTGTGCTACAGTGTCTGCAACCCAATTGGTAGACCCATATTTTTTCGACGGTGCTGTAAGTTAGGTTAGGTTAGTGTTGTTTAACGTCCCGTCGACAACGAGGTCATTAGAGACGGAACGTTAGCTCGGGTTAGGGAAGGATGGGGAAGGAAATCGGCCGTGCCCTTTGAAAGGAACCATCCCGGCATTTGCCTGAAACGATTTAGGGAAATCACGGTGCTGTAAGTCAGACTATTTACTTTACCATATTACATGATAGGTTTATTCCACCTCTGTAAAATCGGGCACTGCTCGGTCGGTACGGTTCCAGCAGGATGGAGCACCAGCCCATTATGCTACTGCCGTTAGGCAATATATCACTCAGTTATTTCCTGATAAATCGATCTGACGTGGTTCTGTCGGTTTACCTTCACCTTTGGACTAACCACACTAAAGTTTTTTTATATGAAATTGCTATAACTCATTATACCGAAAATTTCAAATAAATTTAAAATGTTATTTAAATTTGTAGCTACCTTAATTTGTTGTAATTCTGATTGAAAATGTGTGTGGACATTAGGAATGTGATCGTAGAAACCGTGCTCGGAAAAAATTACGTATTGGGGGCTGTAAGATTAACTTTCAGTGTCATTTCTGTAATTAGGGAGACCGTCTTTCCGCACATTCGTAGAAAAACGATGTTATACATTTTAAAACCTGAAACTAAGTAAACGATATTTACAGAACATACTTTTCGACTCCTTGATAAGAATTACAGATGAAACAAAAGCAAAGGAAATCCGAATGGTGAGCAGTGTCCAATTATAGAAGGCGAAACATGTGCAGACTCTGTATTACTGATAAGCAGTGTTTATGTTCACGTAGTGTATGACATCAGGAACAGTTACTGAGATACTCCTGGTTATAACCTTGCTGCACAGTGTCGGAACAATTTACACTGTATTTTCCGGACCATCTGCTTTCTAAATGTAATGCAATGCAATGAAAGTTTGCAGTCTATATAATTTCCTCGAATATTCGTAAGCTGTGTAGTAAAAGATAATACTGCATCTACATTCCAACCGAGATTTGCGCAGATGACAGTGGCTGTAACACACCTGTACATACAACCACACACTCTGCTTCAATGTATTACGCCATAAACAACTACTTTGCTCTAATTCCCCAGCAATATCTCATTCGTCGTACAATACCGTAGTGTAAATGACATTTGTGAACATATGGTTAGTGTTTAATAATATGTTAGATTTATTCTACATTTCGTGACAATGAGTAGTTTTTTGTATCTCCAATATTCCTTGAACTGTGTGACGTTTAAATCATTTTAAACCTTAATTAAAATAACAATAGATATGTATTACTGCATTTGTAGATGTGGCCCACACAAAACTCCTCTCCCCAGCCCAGTCCTTTCTCTTAGCACTACTTCAGGTATGCATGCAAGCAGAAGGCGCATTTTCTCTGGTATTTCGGCGGATATTTGCAATTTATTTTTTTGCAGTGAGCAGCTGGAGTCATTCCAAAGAAATACCTCTCAGCACGTCATTCAAGCGAAGCCAGGTGTCGACGCCAAGCGTCGGTTTTTTTTTCCTTTAAGAACAAAATGAGTTTTTAAGCGGAATTTTATGTGCCCATTCGATAGAACGGCACAACTTTGTCCAGTGCGCTATTCCTTTAATCGATAAGAAGTAACATGAGCAGTAAAAACCCATGTATATACTAGTACTTCAAAAGTGGTGCTGTGTGGCGCAAGCAGTCAGCGCGGGTAAGGGCACTGCTGTCGCTGTTACAGAACTCGTTAGTCGTTTTGAGTTACTCCCCACGTTAATTCATATCGATAACCGTACCTACCACACTAATGTGTGGCCGCTCTACCAAATAAATACGTAAATTTGAGCTTTAAAAATAAGTTTATTCGTACTAGGAAACAAACCTGCACTTTCCGTCGGCTGTGGGCGCCGTATGAATGACGTTATGAGCGGCAAGAAAGAAACTGCAATATCTGCCGAAACACCAGAGAAAATGCGACAGACGACCCTTCGGAGGGACACACTGTATTTAGAAGTCATCTCAACCTTGGATGAAACTGAAAGAAAGGGTGGTGATACAAACAGCGTAATGGGAATTCAGCTGTTAAACGGAGAGTAGGGTACGCTGAAAGCATCTGCAACAGGGGGGACTGTGGCAGGAGAAGAAGCCACAGTCGGTACCGAAAACATAGAGAATCCTATATTAGAGTCACCGACTAACACAGCTTCGGAAATCTTTCTATAAAATGAGTCAGAAGGCGCAGATAACATTCCTTAAGAAGATACAAAATCATTATAAAACCCAACAGTTAAATGAATATCCAAGCTGGTGTGTAGAACTTATGAGACTGTAGACGTACCATCAGACATCCGGAAAAATATTATCCACAAAAGTCTGAAGACAACAGTGACAGGTAAGCGCGAGAAACGTCGCACAGTCAGCCTAAAAGCTAATACATTCAAGTAGCTGATAAGAATAACATGCAGAAGAGTGGACAATAAAACTGATAATCTATTAAATTGCAGATGGTTTGGCTTTAGGAAAGGTAAAGACAGTACAGTAGTGGTTCTGACGTCAAGACACGTTCATAGGATTTGTCTACCTTTAAAAGCGTTCGAAGTTGTGACATAGCGCAAGACATCGAAATTCCGAGTACAAGAGAAGCAAGTTATAGAAAAATACTAATAATATACACAAATCAAAAAAGTTTTGCATCACCTCGGTTCCGAGAGTTTCGAAACCTGTACATAGAATAGAGATAAATATAAACATCATTTCCGCTCTTTTCACTGGTCATGAAAACCTCACGTGGCATGTTTTACCACAATACAGCAAGACCTTCGGAGGTGGTTGTCCAGATAGCTGTACATACCGGTATCTCAAATGCCCAGTAGCACGTGCTCTTGCATTAATACCTGCCTGTATTCGTCGTGGAATTTTATCCACAAGTACATCAAGGTACTGTTGGTCCAGACTGCCTCACTCCTCAACGGCGATTCGGCGTAGATCCCTCAGAGTGGTTGGTGGGAAACGTTGCCCATAAACAGACCTTTTCAGTCTATCAAAAAAATGTTTCAAATACACTACTGGAAATTGAAATAAGAGCACCGTGAATTCATTGTCCCAGGAAGGGGAAACTTTATTGATACATTCCTGGGGTCAGATACATCACATGATCACACTGACAGAACCACAGGCACATAGACACAGGCAACAGAGCATGCACAATGTCGGCACTAGTACAGTGTATATCCACCTTTCGCAGCAATGCAGACTGCTATTCTCCCATGGAGACGATCGTAGAGATGCTGGATGTAGTCCTGTGGAACGGCTTGCCATGCCATTTCCACCTGGCGCCTCAGTTGGACCAGCGTTCGTGCTGGACGTGCAGACCGCGTGAGACGACGCTTCATCCAGTCCCAAACATGCTCAATGGGGTACAGATCCGGAGATCTTGCTGGCCAGGGTAGTTGACTTACACCTTCTAGAGCACGTTGGGTGGCACGGGATACATGCGGACGTGCATTGTCCTGTTGGAACAGCAAGTTCCCTTGCCGGTCTAGGAATGGTAGAACGATGGTTTCGATGACGGTTTGGATGTACCGTGCACTATTCAGTGTCCCCTCGACGATCACCAGTGGTGTACGGCCAGTGCAGGAGATCGCTCCCCACACCATGATGCCGGGTGTTGGCCCTGTGTGCCTCGGTCGTATGCAGTCCTGATTGTGGCGCTCACCTGCACGGCGCCAAACACGCATACGGCCATCATTGGCACCAAGGCAGAAGCGACTCTCATCGCTGAAGACGACACGTCTTCATTCGTCCCTCCATTCACGCCTGTCGCGACACCACTGGAGGCGGGCTGCACGATGTTGGGGCGTGAGCGGAAGACGGCCTAACGGTGTGCGGGACCGTAGCCCAGCTTCATGGAGACGGTTGCGAATGGTCTTCGCCGATACCCCAGGAGCAACAGTGTCCCTAATTTGCTGGGAAGTGGCGGTGCGGTCCCCTACGGCACTGCGTAGGATCCTACGGTCTTGGCGTGCATCCGTGCGTCGCTGCGGTCCGGTCCCAGGTCGACGGGCACGTGCACCTTCCGCCGACCACTGGCAACAACATCGATGTACTGTGGAGACCTCACGCCCCACGTGTTGAGCAATTCGGCGGTACGTCCACCCGGCCTCCCGCATGCCCACTATACGCTTTCGCTCAAAGTCCGTCAACTGAACATACGGTTCACGTCCACGCTGTCGCGGCATGCTACCAGTGTTAAAGACTGCGATGGAGCTCCGTATGCCACGGCAAACTGGCTGACACTGACGGCGGCGGTGCACAAATGCTGTGCAGCTAGCGCCATTCGACGGCCAACACCGCGGTTCCTGGCGTGTCCGCTGTGCCGAGCGTGTGATCATTGCTTGTACAGCCCTCTCGCAGTGTCCGGAGCAAGTATGGTGGGTCTGACACACCGGTGTCAATGTGTTTTTTTTCCATTTCCAGGAGTGTAGTTCTGAGCACTATGGGACTTAACTTCTGAGGTCATCAGTCCCCTAGAACTTAGAACTACTTAAACCTAACTAACCTAAGGACAACACACACATCCATGCCCGAGGCAGAATTCGAACCTGCGACCGTAGAGGTCGCGCGATTCCAGACTGTAGCGCCTAGAACTGCTCGGCCACCCTGGCCGGCTTTAATCTATCCCAGGAATGTTCGATAGGGTTCATGTCTGGAGAATATACTGGCCACTCTAGTCGAGCGATATCACTATCCTCAAGGAAGTCCTTTACAGGATGTGCACAATGGGGGAGCAAACTGTGGTCCATGAAGACGAATGCCTTGCCAATATGCTGCCGATATGGTTGCACTAAAGGTCGGATGATGGCATTAACGAATCGTATAGTTGTTACGGCTCCTTCCATGACAACCAGCGGCGTATGTCGGCCCAACATAATGCTACCTCAAGTCAGCAGGGAACCTCCACCTTGTTGCACTCGCTGTACAGTGTGTTTAAGGCTGTCAGCCTGTCTGAGTTTCCTCCAAATACGTCTCCGACGATTGTCTGGTTGAAGGCATATGCGACACTCATCGGTGATGCCAATCCTGAGCGGCCTATTCGGCATGTTGTTGGGCCCACCTCTGCTGCGCTGCATAGTGTCGTGGATGCAAAGATGGACCTCGCCATGGACGTCGGGAGTGGAGCTGCGCGTCATGCAGCACCTATTGTGCACAGTTTGAGTCGTAACACAACGTCGCGTGGCTGCACTAAAAGCATTATTCAACATGATGGTTTTGCTGTCAAGGTTTCTTCGAGCCATAATCCGTAGGTAGCGGTCATGCACTGCAGTGGTGGCCCTTGGGCGGCCTGAGCGAGGCTCGTCATCCAGTCTCTCTGTATCTCCTTCATGTCCAAACATCATCGCTTTTTTCACTCCGAGACGCCTGGACACTTCCCCTGTTGAGAGCTCTTCTTGGCAGAAAGTAACAATGCCGTCGCGATCGAACAGCGGCATTGACCGTCTAGGCATGGTAGAACTACAGACAACACGAGCCGTGTACCTCCTTCCTGTTGGAATGACTGGAACTGATCGGCCGTTGGACCCCTCCGCCTAATAGGCGCTGCTCGTACATGGTTGTATACATCTTTGGGCGTGTTTAGTGACATATCTGAACAGTCAGGTGGACTCTGTCTTTGATACAATCTCCACAGTCAACGTCTATCTTCAAGAGTTCTGGGAACCATGGTGGTGCAATTTTTTTAATATGTGTATGTTGGGCGCAAGAGCCCAGAGGGGACAGTAAGCGCGGGTGGGGGGTAAAGAACGACGTGTTCGCATCAAAAAGGGCGTCGAAGAAGCAAGCCAAATCATTAGCTGCTTAAGCGACTGTAGTCACTCCGAAGTAAGCAGCGCCCAATAGATGACTTACTAACTAACTTGCCTCAGTCGCATACATTAAAATTTACGGAGGAACTATTCGATTCAGACTGACGTTCCAGTTGTTGCAAAAATATGGTGGTACTTTTTTTCAGAAGCAAGAACTGATATTAAAAATTACAAGGCTTCCATCACGCTAAAACCAAATGTGGTGCCTAAGGTTTACAAAGCACACAACATTCCATTTTCAGTGAAGGATAAAGTAAAACAGGAACTCGACAGCCTTGAAGAGAATTTCAAAGAAAGTGAAGTCAAAATTATGTTCGTCTTATGATTAACGAGCATCATTTTGTTGCGGTGAAAGCCACATATCGTGTTCTTCATCTACATCTACATGACTATTGTGCAATTCACACTTCAGTGCCTGGGAGAGGGTTCATCGATCCAACGTTCGGCTGCTTATCTACAGTGTCACTACTGAACACCCGAGAGAAAAACGAACACTTATATCTTTCCTTGCGAGCACTGATTTATTTTATTACGATGATAATTTCTCCCTGTGTCGATGGGCATCAACAAAATATTTTCGCATTCGGAAGAGGTAGTTGGTAACGGAAATCTTGTGAAAAGATCTTTCTGCAGTGGAAAACTCTTTCCTTTTAGTGATCAACCACCCCAACTCTGGTAACACATCGGTGACTCGGTAATATAAAACGAGCGGTTTATGCCCTACTTCGAATTTTTTTCGATGTTCTCCGTCAATCCTATCGGGTAAGGATCCTATGTCGCCCGCTTTTACTCCAGAACAGGACGAACAAATGTAGATAGGCAGTGTCTTTACCAAAACTCTTGCAACTTCTAAGTGCTCTGACAATAAAACACAGTCTTTGGCTCGCCTTCCCCAAAACATTCCTGTGTGAAATTTCAACTTAAGCAGTCCATAATTGCTATTCCGAGATGTTTAGTTGAAATGGCAGCCTTTAGGTTTGTGTGATTTTTCATGTAACCGAAGTTTGGGGCATTCCTTTCTGTACTCATACGGACGCTCTCACACCTTTAATTATTTAGAGTTAATCCCCATTTTCCGCATCTTGCAGATATCTTGTCGAATTTTTTTGACAATTGGTATGAACCTTCTGATCATGTTACTGGACGATAAGCGACAGTGTCATCTGCAAACAATCATAGTTTTCCCCCCTTTTTTTATGTTGATTAAGAACAGCGTAGGACCGGTGAGACTACGTTGAGGAACGTCAAATATCCCTTCCGTTTTACTCGATGACTTTCCGTTAGTTACTACGAACGGTTATCTTTCTGACAGGATTCAAGATTCCAGCTGCGCGATTGTGAGACGATACTCCATACCCATGTAGTTTAATTAGAGGCCGCTTTGTAAAAACGGTGTCAGATACATTTTGGCAGTCTAGAAATATGTACTCAGCTTGACATTTCTTGTCTACAGCTCTCAATACTTCGGACGGTATGACTTTTTTTAATTCTTGCAGACTGTTACCTTCTTCAAGGTAATTCAGAATGTCGAACACAGTGGGGGAAAGTGAGGCTAAGTGTCCCCGACGGACAAAGTGGCTGTTGGTGTCACGGGGTCCATGACGGGACGGCATTGCACGGTGAATGCCTCAGCTTATTCTCCCTGGAGGGCCTGGTCAGCGCATGAAGTCCAACTCGTTTGTTGTGCCGCTCCTCGGAATTACAATTACTTTTTGAGATTTTTACGTGTCCTGATGTAAGGTAAGTGGCCAGCTTGTACATGTATTATGGAGAGGGAACGTGACGTGCGAATTTTTAAAGAAATTGTATTGAAAGTGTCTTATCTTGACTCCATATTGCTAATCACTTATTGTAAGTTCGGTCGTGTCATTAGAGAAATACAAGTTTTGTGTAGTGCCGTTAATGTAGGCAAAGTGGCAATCCCGGCGGTGACTTTTGTGCACTTTGCAGAGCGGGAAAACATAACAACAGCGACAGAAAGAAGGGCTATGGGCCGGTACTGCAAGTCCGTGTACGAGTGACCTAAAATGACAGATAAAGAAAGAGAAATGGAAAGCAGGCGAACAGAAGTAAGGCAGTAAGAAGAAGAGCGGGAAGAGTAGGAAATCCAGTTCTAGAATAGCTCATTTTGACGATAACAGTGAGTATTTCACTATTTAGCCGACTATGTACTTTCTTGAAACTTCTTGGTGAGTTTAAACTTCGTACCATACGAGGACTCAAACCTAAAAGATTCAAATACGCTTTGTGGATACCACTCTCATCCTGATTGCTTTGATTCTGTCAGTATCTCTAACTTTCCAAACTTCATATAACCTCCTGCACACATTGTTAGACTGTCTATGCTCTATAAAATGATACTGAGCAATGGTCAAGCTACAGTCTAAGGGTTGATTCAAGAATGTAGTTTTTAAAAATTTATAAGAATGGAAGCAGTGAGTTACGGCTTATAAGTTATTCCTCTGCAGGCCAGATATTACGAGCAGTGGCTGTGATAAGCGAGTTTCGAAGCTTCAGTCCCAATCCACGATAAATGTAAATAAACAGTAGGTACCAACATTTTTTCTAAAATAAAATACACAATCATATTTTGATAGCCCTTTGACGTGATTCTTATAAGATGTATAAGAAAGCCGGTTTAAGATCTCTATTCACTGAATATTCATGTAACTTTCATTATGGAGTACAAAGAGATCATTTGGGAGAATGATCTAAAGTGTCCTTCTACTGCGAATCAATTTTAGGAGTTGCATTATTTATGTGAGCTACATTAAATTACCTAGGAAATTAGAAATTTGTGGTAAGCTCTCATGGGACCAAACTGCTGAGGACATCGGTCCCTAAGCCTACACACTACTTAATCTAACTTAAACTAACTTACGCTCTGGACAACACACACACCCATGCCCGAGGGAGGACTCGAACCCCCGACGGGGGCACCCGCACGGTGTGTGATGAGGTGCCTCAGAACGCCCGGCTACCCCGCGCAGCTAAATTACGAAAGAACAGAAGCCTCAGCCATATATCGATATGATTGTTATAACAAAATGGTTTTTAAGTGCAGCAGCAAACTTTTAGTTGTTGTGTGGTTCAACATTAAAAATTCATGAACGCAGAGCTTGTCTCTTAATTTAACTTCCTACATTTCGAACTCATTTCAGTTCTTATCAAAAAGTGAGTGTTTACCAACCACATCATAAATGGCGTGGGTCTTAAAAACACAATGTATTTCTGTACTGATTATGTGTCTTAACCAACCATAATGTTTCCAGTCCAGATATTTTTCAGTAATTGTCATATTCCTAGTATTATGTACAGGCCATATAAGTTTTCTTTCGTAGCCAAGTGGGGAAATAATTTTAAAATTATTGTTACAACAGTTGATACAGAATTTTTCATAACATAATTATTCCGTATCACAGCTTCGTCTGATGGTAATGAAAATCGCACGTTACCTCTATAGATAAAGTCAATATGCAGATTCCTAAGAATATTTCCTTGTAAGTTCTAATTTTCGTGCTCACCTATCAACTTTCATTTTTCTGCTCGCCTGTCAACGTATCGGTAGAGAATGTTCTAGTGTCAATCTAGCTGTAACTACATGTTTCTCACAAATTTTTATATATTAATTTAATGTCAGTTTTACTTCTTAAGTTCATCACAGAGCTTATAATTAGAGATATATAGAAAGTAGCAAAAAGCTTTGTCAATACCGTTTTAAATCCGGCAGATTTGTAACTGTTCTCATCACAAATTTCGCGAACTCCTTCAGCAAGCAAATGAACTTAAAAGGCTTCAACGGTATCACGAATTGGCAGTTTTCTATGACACAGACAATCTCCTTCAGAAATAGTAGCCAACAGCGTGTAGAGCACGTGGCGTACCAGGATCAGTTGAGTTCCACGCTCTTGAAGGATAACAGGAAGACATTTTTACGATAGATTGTCGTCTACCTACCCACCAAAAATACGCGATGGAAGATTTTCCTCTTTTAACCAAAGGGATTCAGAGTAGCTTGCTTGTTCTCGGGTTGGGAGGGTTTTAAATGAGATAAATAAATAAGTTCTGCCTGCCACTGTCTCTCCTACTGTCAAATTAGAAGGATCCCACGTAATGGACTGCTGCTTTCTGGACCATGATGACTTCGGTTTCTTCTTCTCGCACTGCAGGGTTTTCAAGTGCTGATGGCAATTCATTAATTAGTAAAGATGACAGACGAAGACTATAGGCGGGGAACACACAGCTGTAGGAAAAGTAGATATATTCCTGTAAATACTTTGAAGTGAGTGGTACCGTTGGTAGAAATAGATGGTTACTAGATAGTCCACAATTTCGGACTACATTAGCAATCCAAAAGCTGGTTGTGGACCCAGCCACAAGTACGTGTAAAGACATATAATACGAACAACAGTGGTGATAACCATCCCAGTCGCTAGAGATAGTTCTGATACAGCTTAATAATAATGAACTCCGGGATCAGATTCGAATCATGAATAAAGGTAAACAACCTGAGTAGAAACACGTAGGGAACACATGGACAGGAGCAGCATGAATTAGATTACCGATTCAACATCAGTAAAACCATGAGACCGATCTCTCGCGGTGCAAATAGAACATTTGCATCATAAACACAGTCGGATTTTCTGTTAGTATTCGATATGAATTTAGTAAAGCTATGCGCAATTGCACTGCCGTTGTTTCCTAGGCGGTGGAGACGAACACATGAATGGCAAAGCAGCGGCTATTACAGCACATTTGCTGGGCAAGAAGCAAAGTCTACCGGGTAGGCCTAGTACTCCTAACCGAGACCCAGAGGGCGTACCTCAGTAGTTTAGTAACGTCGGAGCCACACATATTGAATGCTCTCTCCCAGAGCAAAAGTTCCTGCTGACAACATGCGTGAGGGCAGGAATGGCGACTGTGTCTTAGACTTTCAGCCAGGGGCAGGTTGTCGTTAATGATGATTAAAAAAAAGATGCTTTTAATGCATACTTTTCGATAAACACAGCGTCTGGGTGGCGCAGAGGTTAAAAAGCCTCTGAGCACTATGGGACTTAACATCTATGGTCATCAGTCTCCTAGAACATAGAACTACTTAAACCTAACTAACCTAAGGACATCACACAACACCCAGTCATCACGAGGCAGAGAAAATCCCTGACCCCGTCGGGAATCGAACCCGGGAAGCCGGGCGCGAGAACGCTACCGCACGACCACGAGCTGCGGACGGTGGCGCAGAGATTAACACAACCGCAAAGTGAACTGGAGATTCCAGGTTCGAGTCCATCCAGCACACATTTTTACTTTACGCCAGCGATTTCTTGTAAAGTCACTGTGTAGGTGACATCATTAGTTCTTGTCCAGTCCTTTCCTTTCTTCAACTTCCATACCACAGCTTCAGATTGTGTTCTTTCCAACCTGTCCAAAACGACAGGCACAACGCACTTATATAACTGATTCAACTCGATGGGAAATGAGTTCACAACCTTCAGTGTGGATACAGATTTACATTCGACCTCCAACAGCAATCCAAAGTTAGCAGCGATGGGGGACTTGGACGGGCCTGTGAATAGGTGGCACTGGCTGGTAATACGGGTCGGTTGGGGATCGTCTGGAGATAGCCCGCTCATTTGCTATACATACCGGTTACTGGTGGTGCAGTGGTTAATACAGAAGCATAGGGTTCGAGTTCTATATTTTCAGTTGTCGCTGCTGATTCTGCGTTAAGTCCTGATACCTTCCCTTTTCCGCCACTCCACCTTCAGCTCACATAATAAGTGAACGAAGTTCATCATCTATTGAATGAAAGGGTATGCAGCCAGGTGCCTACAACCACTGAACTTCTAACTGTATAAGCAACACGAATGTGTGATTGGAACAGCAGTTTTAATTTCATTTAATTCTATCTCTTTGTACTGGGGCTGGGCTGGACCACTATAGCGACTTCGCCACATGCTGTGAACGTCTTTGGAAAGTTTCTGTATTACAACAGGACTATGTAGATCTGTTTAGAAGGTATTGCTTGTATGTGGTGTATGAGTGTGTGTATGTGTGTGTGTGTCTGTGTGAGTAGAAACTGCGTAGCAACATCCAATTGTTGACTTTTAATTTAGTGCACACGCTTGTCTCAACTTATGTTCGCGATCTGCTGGCTGATCTGCGCCTCGCTCTGCTTCAAGATAACTACAGTGTATTTCATGTTTTTATTTCTCTTGGTCACATTAAGGCATTTACACATAATTTTTTAGGAACAGGATTCAACATATATCATATATGTAACTCTTCAGGCTTTCCCGGCGATCTAATTACATCTTGGGTTGTCGGGTGTTCTGCCGGATATCAGCGTCGTACTTGCACGATATTTCGGTCACGTAGCTCGAGACCTTCATCAGGTGCGACCTGAGACTGCTCCTCGAGTGGACCTGGTCCAGTATTTATGCCTATGGCCTTCTCCCTCCTCCAACAGCCGCAGGCGCTTCCTCTGTGGTCCGCGCCCATTCCCTGTAACCTGCTGGAGCGTTGCTGCTCCGTTTTCCGTCCGCTGCGGTTCTAGGTGTTCCCTCTGCGGTCCGCGCCCACCAAACCCGCTCCTGGGGGTTTCATCTACGGTCTGGGGTACCAGGCGTTCCCCCTGCGGTCCGCGCCCGCTCACCACGACCTGTTGGAGCGTAGCCGCTCCGTTTTTCGTCTGCTGCGGCTCTGGATGTTTCCTCTGCGGTCCGCGCCCACCAGTCCCACTTCTGGGTGCTCCATCTTCGGTCTGGTGCTCCTGGCAGTCCGTCAGGGGCTCGTTTACCATCTCCATGTCTCTGGTTCGTCTGTTTGTGTAGTGTTGCAGCTGGCCCCGTTGCTCCTTTAACAATTCCAGAGCCGGATCCCAGGCTCTGCTTAGCTGGTACCCTGTGTCACGATTCATAAGATCGTCAGCCATTTTAATCTCAATCGATTCTCTTATCACACTGTCCCAAAATCTGGGTGTTTGTGCTAGAATCTTGGTATCCTCATACTTCATGGCATGATCTAGTTCTAGACAGTGTTCAGCAATGGCTGATTTAGTCACCTGTCTTAATCTAGTGTGCCTCTGATGTTCTTTGCACCTGATCTCCACGGTTCTTGTCGTCTGGCCAATGTAGGACATGCCACATTGACAAGGTATATTGTAAATCCCTGGTTTTCGTAACCCCAGGTCGTCTTTGACACTCCCCAGCAGTCCCCCGATCTTGTTGGATGGACAGAAAACACACTTGATATTGTGTTTACGCAGGATCCTACTGATTCTGGCAGAAATAGAGCCAGCATAGGGCAGATATGCCACCTTCCTTGCTTCATCTTGGTCTTCTTCAGGAACCTGTGGTATAGTGGCTGGTCGGAGTGCCCTCTCAATTTGTCTGTCCATGTATCCATTCTTGGAGAAAACTGTTTTGAGACGTTCTATCTCTATGGGTAGATTCTCTTGGTCTGATATGGCACGTGCTCTGTGGACCAAAGTCTTCAGAACCCCATTCTTCTGTGCAGGGTGGTGACAACTGCTGGCCTGCAGATATAAATCAGTGTGTGTAGGTTTTCGGTACACACTGTGGCCAATTGATCCATCTGCTTTCCTCTGGACTAGTACAACCAGAAATGACAGCTGGCCATTCTTCTCCAGTTCCATGGTGAACTTGATATTAGGGTGGCATGAGTTAAGATGTTCAAGAAACTCATTGAGCCTGTCCATCCCATGTGCCCAGATCACGAAGGTGTCATCCACATACCTAAAGAAGCATGTGGGTTTAAATGTGGCTGTCTCCAATGCCCTCTCCTCAAAACTCTCCATAAACATGTTGGCAACCACAGGGGACAGTGGGCTGCCCATAGCTACACCTTCAGTTTGCTCGTAATATTGGTTTCTGTACAGGAAATACGTGGATGTCAGTGTATGACTGAACAGGTCCAACAGAGCACCATCAAATTTCTCTGCAATCAGTTCTAATGAGTCCTTTAGTGGGACCCTGGTGAACAGCGATACCACATCAAAACTAACCATGATGTCCGAATCTGTGATGTGCAGTTGCTTGAGGCGTTGCAGGAAATCTTCTGAGTTGCGGATGTGGTGAATACATTTCCCCACATATGGAGCCAGGAGACCTTTCAAGTACTTGGCTGTTGTGTACGTAGGTGCCCCAATATTACTGACAATAGGACGTAGGGGCACACCCTCCTTGTGTATTTTAGGCAGACCATACAGTCTAGGTGGCACTGGCGCTTTTTCCCGTAGTTGTCTGATGATCTTATCGGGCATCCCTGTTTCCTTCAAGAGAGCACTAGTCTTCTTGGCCACCTTGTCCGTGGGGTCACACTCCAGAATTCTGTATGCAGGGTCCTCCAGAAGTTGGTGTACTTTCTCATCATAATCCACTCGCTGCAAGATGACAGTGGAGTTCCCTTTGTCTGCTGGCAGTACCACAATGCTGTTGTCTTCCCGTAGTTTCTTGAGTGCAAGCCTCTCCTCGGTTGTGATGTTCGATTTCGGCGGCCTGGCCTTGGTGAGGGCCCTGCAGGTCTCTCGGCGGACTTCCTCTGCCACATTAGGTGGAAGTGTGGCTGCAACTTGCTCTATTGCACTGACGAAACCTGAAATGGGTACGTTTCTAGGGGTCGTAGCAAAGTTGAGACCCCTGCTGAGTACCTTTAAGGTTGTATCATCAAACTGTATGCCACTCGGATTCGTCACCGTGCGTGTCTCTTCCATCTGCTGTGCTTTCTTGCTCATGCGGTCAAACTTTGCAGATTGGCAAGATGAGGCATTCCTTCTAGCACACTCAGCTAAAGACCAGGAGGCACGGTCTACCCAATCCCAATCTTCTCTTGTTAAGGAGGCTGCCATGTACAGATGAATGTGTAACAGCTCCCTGGCCACAACATCTAACCTGTGGCGCATATCTCGAATCCTCTCTCTCACCAGTGCCATGCTAGCTCTGCGTTTTATCTTGTTCGCCGCTCTGGAGTTGATGTGATGTTTAATTCTGGCAAATTCTGGTACCACTTCTCCATCTCGACACCTCAGCAAAAAACTGAGAGAACTCAGCATCTTCCCTTTCTTCTGCCGTAGCTTGTCCAGCTTCTTGATATTCTGATACATCTCCTCCCCGTAGAGACTTTTGATGTAACTCTTCAGGCTTTCCCGGCGATCTAATGACATCTTGGGTTGTCGGGTGTTCTGCCGGATATCAGCGTCGTACTTGCACGATATTTCGGTCACGTAGCTCGAGACCTTCATCAGGTGCGACCTGAGACTGCTCCTCGAGTGGACCTGGTACAGTATTTATGCCTATGGCCTTCCACCTCCACCAACGGCCGCAGGCGCTTCCTCTGTGGTCCGCGCCCATTCCCTGTAACCTGCTGGAGCGTTGCTGCTCCGTTTTCCGTCCGCTGCGGTTCTAGGTGTTCCCTCTGCGGTCCGCGCCCACCAAACCCGTTCCTGGGGGTTTCATCTACGGTCTGGGGTACCAGGCGTTCCCCCTGCGGTCCGCGCCCGCTCAACACGACCTGTTGGAGCGTAGCCGCTCCGTTTTTCGTCTGCTGCGGCTCTGGATGTTTCCTCTGCGGTCCGCGCCCACCAGTCCCACTTCTGGGTGCTCCATCTTCGGTCTGGTGCTCCTGGCAGTCCGTCAGGGGCTCGTTTACCATCTCCATGTCTCTGGTTCGTCTGTTTGTGTAGTGTTGCAGCTGGCCCCGTTGCTCCTTTAACAATTCCAGAGCCGGATCCCAGGCTCTGCTTAGCTGGTACCCTGTGTCACGATTCATAAGATCGTCAGCCATTTTAATCTCAATCGATTCTCTTATCACACTGTCCCAAAATCTGGGTGTTTGTGCTAGAATCTTGGTATCCTCATACTTCATGGCATGATCTAGTTCTAGACAGTGTTCAGCAATGGCTGATTTAGTCACCTGTCTTAATCTAGTGTGCCTCTGATGTTCTTTGCACCTGATCTCCACGGTTCTTGTCGTCTGGCCAATGTAGGACATGCCACATTGACAAGGTATATTGTAAATCCCTGGTTTTCGTAACCCCAGGTCGTCTTTGACACTCCCCAGCAGTCCCCCGATCTTGTTGGATGGACAGAAAACACACTTGATATTGTGTTTACGCAGGATCCTACTGATTCTGGCAGAAATAGAGCCAGCATAGGGCAGATATGCCACCTTCCTTGCTTCATCTTGGTCTTCTTCAGGAACCTGTGGTATAGTGGCTGGTCGGAGTGCCCTCTCAATTTGTCTGTCCATGTATCCATTCTTGGAGAAAACTGTTTTGAGACGTTCTATCTCTATGGGTAGATTCTCTTGGTCTGATATGGCACGTGCTCTGTGGACCAAAGTCTTCAGAACCCCATTCTTCTGTGCAGGGTGGTGACAACTGCTGGCCTGCAGATATAAATCAGTGTGTGTAGGTTTTCGGTACACACTGTGGCCAATTGATCCATCTGCTTTCCTCTGGACTAGTACATCCAGAAATGACAGCTGGCCATTCTTCTCCAGTTCCATGGTGAACTTGATATTAGGGTGGCATGAGTTAAGATGTTCAAGAAACTCATTGAGCCTGTCCATCCCATGTGCCCAGATCACGAAGGTGTCATCCACATACCTAAAGAAGCATGTGGGTTTAAATGTGGCTGTCTCCAATGCCCTCTCCTCAAAACTCTCCATAAACATGTTGGCAACCACAGGGGACAGTGGGCTGCCCATAGCTACACCTTCAGTTTGCTCGTAATATTGGTTTCTGTACAGGAAATACGTGGATGTCAGTGTATGACTGAACAGGTCCAACAGAGCACCATCAAATTTCTCTGCAATCAGTTCTAGTGAGTCCTTTAGTGGGACCCTGGTGAACAGCGATACCACATCAAAACTTTGGTCCACAGAGCACGTGCCATATCAGACCAAGAGAATCTACCCATAGAGATAGAACGTCTCAAAACAGTTTTCTCCAAGAATGGATACATGGACAGACAA
The DNA here is from genome assembly GCF_023864345.2 of Schistocerca serialis cubense. NCBI lineage: Eukaryota > Metazoa > Arthropoda > Insecta > Orthoptera > Acrididae > Schistocerca > Schistocerca serialis. Next base: position 194,306,502 of record NC_064638.1, on the reverse strand, counting down.
ATTGAGAGGGCACTCCGACCAGCCACTATACCACAGGTTCCTGAAGAAGACCAAGATGAAGCAAGGAAGGTGGCATATCTGCCCTATGCTGGCTCTATTTCTGCCAGAATCAGTAGGATCCTGCGTAAACACAATATCAAGTGTGTTTTCTGTCCATCCAACAAGATCGGGGGACTGCTGGGGAGTGTCAAAGACGACCTGGGGTTACGAAAACCAGGGATTTACAATATACCTTGTCAATGTGGCATGTCCTACATTGGCCAGACGACAAGAACCGTGGAGATCAGGTGCAAAGAACATCAGAGGCACACTAGATTAAGACAGGTGACTAAGTCAGCCATTGCTGAACACTGTCTAGAACTAGATCATGCTATGAAGTATGAGGATACCAAGATTCTAGCACAAACACCCAGATTTTGGGACAGTGTGATAAGAGAATCGATTGAGATTAAAATGGCTGACGATCTTATGAATCGTGACACAGGGTACCAGCTAAGCAGAGCCTGGGATCCGGCTCTGGAATTGTTAAAGGAGCAACGGGGCCAGCTGCAACACTACACAAACAGACGAACCAGTGACATGGAGATGGTAAACGAGCCCCTGACGGACTGCCAGGAGCACCAGACCGAAGATGGAGCACCCAGAAGTGGGACTGGTTGGCGCGGACCGCAGAGGAAACATCCAGAGCCGCAGCAGACGAAAAACGGAGCGGCTACGCTCAAACAGGTCGTGGTGAGCGGGCGCGGACCGCAGGGGGAACGCCTGGTACCCCAGACTGTAGATGAAACCCCCAGGAGCGGGTTTGGTGGGCGCGGACCGCAGAGGGAACACCTAGAACCGCAGAGGACGGAAAACGGAGCAGCAACGCTCCAGCAGGTTACAGGGAATGGGCGCGGACCACAGAGGAAGCGCCTGCGGCCGTTGGTGGAGGGGGAAGGCCATAGGCATAAATACTGGACCAGGTCCACTCGAGGAGCAGTCTCAGGTCGCACCTGATGAAGGTCTCGAGCTACGTGACCGAAATATCGTGCAAGTACGACGCTGATATCCGGCAGAACACCCGACAACCCAAGATGTTATATCATATATTTTATATCACATCAGAATGATGATAATTTCATATGATTAACAGTGGTAATGGTAGATTAAATTCAGAGTAGTTTTAAACAATTCTTAAATTAATTTCACAGTACTAACATAGAGATAACAGCAATAATATTATTGCACTATTATAGTTGCTAATGATGATGATAATAATCACCATAATCTGGTACAGTTTCTAGCCCCTTTATGCGCCTGTTTCCAACAGTGACCTCTCAATATTTTCCTGTCATGCAACCATGTTCCTGTCTCCACTGTCCCAGTCTTCTCTTCCGTTCTTCACACACTACTTCACTACCAGCATCCACCCATCCCTCACTCGTACTATACGTTTTTCGTCATCTGTTGCAATTCCATCATCCTGTCTCGGTATCCCTCCAAATCCCATTTTTTTACAGTGTCAACATCATCCTAGTCTCGTCTTTTCTACGATCTCGTGCTCGCGATTCTGTCTCACTATTCCTCTCGCCGTCTCATTTCTTGCTCTATACATTCTAAGGGGGCCAATCTTGTTCCACTGAAATTTCGTTTCCCAAGCTTGTATCCTGCTGATCTGTCTTTTCTTCATTACTCAAGTTTTCGGTGCTCATGTGAGTATTGCGTGCATAATATTCTTGATATATCATTTCTTTGCTTTTGGGTGGTACATCCTTGTTGCATACAAGTTTCTTTTTTTCTTTTACACTGTGCAGCAATGAGAATAATATTAAAATAATAGTAAACTAGTGAGAGTAGAAGATATAAAATGTATTTACTGGTGTAGAAAGGTGAGGTTATATGACTTAATGAGTTTTGAGGGGACAGAGGGAGAAACTGTGATAGTGTTGAGAGGCATGATGATGGTATTGTTACGGAACACTATCACGTACGGAACTCAAGTGTGTGTAATTAACATAGTGCAGTGAATCTGACCATATATTAAAGTTTACGTGCAGTTTTCTTGACAGTCTTCCGGGAAAAATAAGTTGTGCCGTTCACCAGTGTCCCAGAACAGTACACCGTACATTAGCCAAACAAAAATCATTTGTTTTTCATATGCATTTTACTTCAGTAAGTCGAGTAAGCTTCAGAGGCAGCCAAGAGTAACTCCAGAGTTTTGGCTCTCTGTTCAATTATTGTCAGCGAAAAAGAAAAATAAAATCCGGTAACATATTACGCAGAAATTTGGCTGGGGGAGTAGCTTTCTTTCTCAGGAAAGAGTCACAAATGTTAGCTGCAAGACCTATTAAATTAACTGTAGGTGACATAGATACCTAAAAAAAATTCATCAGTAGCACCGTAATGAGTGTAATTCACATAGCGAATTCGTATGATCATTTCGGAAACACCTTGGGTATGATTCCTTTCCTTTTCAGAAACAGGAAATTCTTCTTGGGACATTAAGCTTGAAATGCGCACCGTGTTCGCAGCTTCGTACAAAAAGCTGTGGGAAATTACGCCGGTGTTTTGCCGCTCAGTCGCGAGTCTCTTCTTTGCCGGCTCGCCTACGTAAACAGCCACGGGTACAGTCAGGACTGACGGAACCAACTGCGGTGCCGAGTAAACAGCGCTCCCTGCTGCTGCCGGTGTCTCTGCAAACACTGCCCCCTGGCAGGCGGCTTCTTGCTGCGGAGAAGTCCCGCCGGCGCAGTGCTGCCACCTGTTCCCCTGTGGACAGCTGCACAGAGACTGCATTTAATTTCAGAAATGCTGTGAATCGAGCGATGCATATTTATGTCCGGTCAACTGTAACCGTTGTAGCATATCCTGTTAATTATGCATTTGCTGGGAAATCGTACTGATCTGTGTATAACTAACTACGCTTGCTGATGGTTTAAAATTAAAAATTCTAATAAACACCGCTACTAATATATTAATCTCAACAGTGGCTGACCTCTGTTGTTTGTGGACTGAAAAAATTGCAGAAGTACGGAAAATACTCGCTTTTTGTATAACTTCTTTTTCTCAGGTGGGCCACATAAGAGCTCACGCCAAGTACAACTAATTATTCGTTGCTTTTTTCATTTCTTCCAGCATTATTTCAACTTATCACTAAGTTTTTATCTTTATGCCCTCTGAATACTTCAGGGATGTATCTCTCGCTCTCGTACCTTAGACTCGTTCTGCATTCAGTACTTTTTCTCTTCGCCTTTCTCTTTTTTTCAGTTTTTACATTATTTTTTTCTAAACCAGTTTTTACTTCATCGAAGGAACTTCTTGCTGACTTCTTATCTCACAAATATTTGAAGATCTTTTTGTTAATCTACCACCTCGAATTCTATATAAGTATCCAAAAATACAAGTCTTCTTTCTCACATTGTTTCTGATATCACTTCCATGTTTCAATAAATTTCGTAATTACTTCATAATTTCAGAACTGCCAGACTGCTCCACTGCTCTATTGAAATGCCTTATTTTTGTATTTTTCAACAAGGCATGTAACACCATATGCCCTCTCCGCCGTGCGGGATTATCCGAGCGGTCTAAGGCGCTACAGTCATGGACTGTGCGTCCGGTCCCAGCGGAGGTTCGAGTCCTCCCCTGGGCATGGGTGTGTGTGTTTGTCCTTAGGATAATTTAGGTTAAGAAGTTTGTAAGCTTAGGGACTTTTGACCTTAGCAGTTGAGTCCCATAAGATATCACACACATTTTTTTGACCTCTCCATTTTATATACACTTTCCTCTAAAACAAATTTTTCCAAACAGATTAATTGGATTATATCCTCTAGATACGTAGCTTTTTCAACCTATTATATTTGGCCGAAAAGCGGTTTCCTGAAATTACGATGTGTTCTCCATGTTCCTTAAAAATGTGTTTATTTCTGGAAATTTTTTAAGCCAGTCATACTGTAATTTGTTTTACATGGTAAAATGTAAATGTGGTGTGACTAGGGCCTCCCGTCGGGCAGACCGTTCGTCGGGTGCAAGTCTTTGGATTTGACACCATTTAGACGACTTGCGCGCCGATGGGGATGAAATGATGATGATTAGGACAACACAACGCCCAGTCCGTGAGCGAAGAAAATCTTTGACCCAGTCGGGAATCGAACCCGGTTAATTTGTCTTACAGCAGATGTCATATCTTCGGAACGTATAGGGAAGTCGTTGACAAATGAGACACAATTAATTCCAGTATCCCTGTTTCCTCTCCCCAACCTTACTGGTGAAAATTTGCCTTCATTAAGTTTCTTAATCCAAATTCCCACCGTCTTTTTTCGAAAACATGACAACAGAATAGTCGTACACTTCTGTGACCTTACACCAAGTTCTTATTGTTGTGTCGGTAGCTGGGCCGACACCGTGAAGTTGAGATGGCTGAAAAGGCAAGCTAGACTAACGCAGACGGGCGTGAAGTACTGGAACAGGATACGTAATTAATGTTAGGAAGAAAAGTACGGAGCAGGTTTAATACTTAACTTTACTCAATCATTGTGGTACATCGATCTTGACGATACACAGGAGACTTTAAGTACAATCACTGTATGGCTAATGGCGCCTTGCTAGTTCGTAGCCATTAACTTAGCTGATGGCTATTCTGTCTCTCGGCTAATGAGAGAGAAAGGCTTCGTACATCTGGTCGGTAGCTAGGTTCTCGTACAACTGGGGCGAGTGCTCTCTCGTATCACGAGACCTGCCTTGGTGGTGGCGCTAGGTCTGCGATTACACAGTGGCGACACGCGGGTCCGACATGTACTAAATGGACCGCGGCCTATTTAAGCTACCACCTAGCAAGTGTGGTGTCTGGCGGTGACACCACACTTATATTATTTTATCTGTACTTCTCTGTTAACAGAATAAGTGGCCTTTTTGAAATCAACGATCATGACTACAGTATCGCTTGAATTTAGTAATCTGTGACCTATGACTGACTGCATAATAAATACTTGTTGTGGTTCTTGAAATGTTGCCTGTGCAATGAATATTCCAAGACGTTTCGGGATTACTGATGCGTGACACTCACCCGTAGATGGATTAATGGTTGTCAACCGAGATTTCGTAGCAGAAATAGACGTCATCCAGCTGAAGTGTGAAACGTGATGGTATAAATATTTGTTCACAACATTAACTACCCTTAATAAACTAACCTTCACATCCTCGAAAGCAAATGTCCAGTGTTTATATTAATCTAGTAGAATATTGCAAAATACTTTAAATGCCACTGGTACTAAATAAATTTCTTTGTTTTTTAACGTCTTGTTTATTGCCTTTTTGACGTGAGTGTATCAACGATACTATCCGTGTCCCGAGATTTCTTCTGTTTTCCAGATTCCTTCAAATATTAATCTTAGCTGACTTACTTATTTATTTATTTTACTTTACCGAGCGAGGCGGCGCTGTGGTTAGTACACTGGAGTCGCATTCGGGAGGACGATGGTTGAAACACGAGTCCGGCCATCCAGATTTGAGTTTTCCGTGTTTTCCCTCAATAAATGCAGGAAAATGTCGGGATGGTTCCTTTGAAAGGACACTGCCGATTTCCTTCGGCATACTTGACACAATCCAAGCCTGTGCTCCGTCACTAATGAGCTCTATATCGACGGGACGTTATATCAAATCTTCCTTCGTCCTCCTTTTTTATTTTTGCTTACTGGGAGATGAAGAAGCTTGCACAGGATAGAGTAGCATGGAGAGCTGCATCAAACCAGTCTCAGGACTGAAGACCACAACAACAACAACAAGACCAGTTCAAAAATTTCTTTGTAATAGAGGTTTCTTCACTGTCTACATTGTTTTTTAAGGTTTTTGTTACTTTCTGATGTTTTTGATAGCTGGAAGTGAATATTCTCTAGATTTCCATGAGTGACTGAGAGTGCTAACTTACGGACTGGTTGTGGACAACTGACCAGATAATGAAAATATTTTGCAAATATTTCACAATTTTTAGTGTTGCTTAAGCCAAGTGTACCGTTTCCATTTATGAAGCAGTCGGCTCTTAAATGTTTGATAAACATTATTGGTATTACTTTTTTAGAGTTTTTCTGCATTTCCACACATTTACTGTTTTCAGGATGTCCTTTAGTCAATTAATCATGCCTGCTGTTTCCCTTCTTCCCTGATTAAACTGACCACAGTATACCATTTTACTTTAGAATCACAATTTTTCCACTTTTTAATATTCTCACTTAAAGGTTCTTCACATTTTTCATCTAACATAGTTTATTTTTGGTTGATCAAGATGTGTTCTGTGTTGCTTTATTAACGCCTTTACATAACGCTTGCCAATTGTCGTGCTTAGGAACTTTAATTTTGTCTTGATATTTTTGATCTGAATCTTTTATTAATTGAAAGTGCGGAGGTATTATATTAATTTTCGTAATTTTCTTTGTATATTATTAGGTAGCAGATTCCTGAAGGAAGCCTACATTAAATTCAAGTGGGATATTTGATATAAGCTGTTCGGTGTCATACCATTACTATTTGTGGGCAGCGTGACGCCACAAAACACTTATAAATTTTTTTGAGTACCTATTGGACCACTGGAGTCACGGAAAAGCGATACGGAACGCAGCTTCTATAGCTTGGATATTTCGATTTTTAAAAGATCATAAAATTGTTCAGTTTTTTCCTGATTCCTCCTGTTCTCTTCATTAATCGGAGCATTGCGATTAACATGATGGTATTTTTGTTATTTTTACATTTGAGACAATCTTTGTGACGCAGGTTTAACTCTCGTTGCATTGCCTATTTATGTACAACCAAAAGGCATTTCGGACTTCAGCTACTTCCAGTTGGGGCAATATATTTACACGATCGTCAGTGTAAGGCTTTTATCGGCTGCATTTTTATTGCTGATAATACCTTGTGTAATTTATGGATTCTTTCTCTGCCTCTATACTCACAGCACAAAAGTTTTTCGTTCGACGGTACGTAATTCCAAAGAGAGACAACTGCCATAGTCTATCGCAGTTTGTAATTCTTAACGTTTACTTCAGATTACCTGTTGTAATTTGGGATATAATGAGCCACTGACTTCTTCATTTACATAAAAGTAGTGTGTGTTTCTCATTAAGCCACGGTTGTGATGAACTGACGTTCTTTCACTAACTTTTCCTGTCGGATATGTGTTTCATTCATAACACCGGCATTTCCCTAAACACATCTAGTAGTAACTTTCTGTTGGTAAAATGAGAAGACTAGATTGATAGATAAGAGATCCACACATTAAGCATGAAGAAATTCTTAAACTGCTGATTGATAGAATAATTCTGAAGAGACGAGGGGTCTGACATAAAAAAAAAGTATATAGGAATTATGGGCAAAATGTTATCGTAAGGTTCTAGTTCCATTGTTTTCCAACTTTGCGCTGTGTCCTTAGTCTGCGATACTATGAACTTGCCCCATCGAGCTCTGGGGTTTAGTTCATTTACAGTAATTTCGATTCTTTTCAATTCCATGAGTGCTTATTAAAGTATCGCTTATGTGTGAGGGTGTTGAAATCAGTAGCTCGAATCCCTTTCTAATGAATAAACCGTTGTCAGTTTGTCTCCTCACTTTTATTTGCGAGGCTAGCGGTGGTGTATAATAGTATTCTCTACAAGAAAATGCATTACATGTTTTGCAGCAAAGTACTGTTCATTGAAAGTGAAAATATAATGAAGTATTTTTGTTAGGAAAAGCGTAAATATCAGCAGGTACCTCTGGGACGACTTTTTTTTTAGATGTGGATTTGTGTACTCTGAGCTTTGTTCAAATATGCAGACATTTCGTTCAGTAGCGCAATCAACGTGGGCTCTGAGGTGTAGTTTTGCTTTTAACTTTCTTGCTTTGCTTCCCGCAAAACGCACGATCTAGTATGTAATATATAAAGCTGTGTCGAGTCTCTTTCTTCTATTAAAAGGTAAAAGTAGATCAGAGTACCAATTTTTCAAAGTATTTTCTATGTTTTAAACTGATATCTGGTGAGCAAACTGTGATTGCTGCTTTTCGCAAATAAAACTGAAAGAGAAAGTGTAAAACGGGAGAAGCAGCTTAATATTCTTTTACTCGTAAAGGGTATGAAAAACTAACAAAGTATTAACGACGTAAAAGACGAGAAACCTTATTTTGTCGTTTTGAATCAGTGGTAAATCTCCGTGTTCTATGAAGGTAAAAATTATTAATATATGGGTGTGGAACGATTCAGCGTTAAGTAAAACAGTATTCTGATGTGTCACAGACAATAAAAAGTCAATTAACAGTTATTTTAGAAAGTTATTTTCAGACCATATGCCTAATAGAGAAAACGTGGAGTTTTATCATCAATGCCATGTGAGAAAATGGTGACGAGGCATACTGTTTTATTTGCTTTATATCACTGAATCTGGTATTATCATCTGCCGCTCATTACATATCCTGATTATTATTTAAATATTCCTTTTATATCGCTGTATCTGCGGAAAACTGGCGATACAGTTGACTTAGAACATTGCACAACCCATGCGTGAATAAAGTTTTACATGTGTCAGTGATGTGTGTGTTCAATACATGTTCGTCTGTAAGGCTTTATGGACCAATTTTCTACCGCCAGTAAGCAGATTAGAGAAATGCAGCATTTTGGCACGCAATTATCGGCATGCTGTAGATTACGCCTTCTTACACGATAGCGTTACGTGTTACACTGCGATGTATTTACGTGATAGTACGTCTCTGAAGATCAAGCCAGTAACCACACCTTGTATTTAGTTTATTAACATTATGGCTTCGTCATTCATAAAACCACTTTAACTGAAATGTAATCTGGTCGATTACGTTATGACGAGCACCTACGAGGACGTAGCTGTTTGTAAGGAGAGGGTTCAACCAGTGAACTGCTGGAGATCAGCGTCACGCCTGATACGTAAGTACTGATCGAATGAAAAAATATAAAACACGGAAGACACCGGTCAGATATTTGGTATACGATACACAGTTACCAGTGTTCTGTTCTCTTTCCTATACTGGAGGTTGATTATGTGAAATAGTCTTCCTTCGCTGTCTGCACGAACACATGTAACTGTTAGTCTTCTCTACAGGATGGGCAATACCTAGCTTTTCCACAATTACTACGACTTGTGAGTATTTACATCTTTCGTTCTACTCTTCCATAAAGCTATATGGTTTGGGGTACATAAAGACTATTACTATACTGTAAAATTTCGAGCCCAGTAAATATTTATAAGCTCCAGTGAATCCGTGTTCATACGCACAGATGTTTTCCTCTTAAATGTGCTCCATGCGTCTAAATGAAATGATCGTATAGCAATGATGGCCGGAAGCCCTGTAGTATGAAAATTAAGTAGTGACAATGGTTACTCTTTTTGCCAGCCCTCAGTTTCCTTCTCCCTCGGATATCTGGATTATAGCCTACCTTACCTTTTCCACGTTCTTAAAATATTTTGTTCTGCGTTTTGGAAATTTGATATGGAGTCCTAAATTTGGTAGTAGCGTTGCCGATCCATCACCACCTATACTTGCATTTTAGAGTTCGCGTTACGTCACGATAGGTTGGCTGTACTGTAATACCGATGTTGCAACAGTAGCTTCTATAACCACAACAGCCGATAAAGCTTTCCACTGCATCTCATAAACGTAAGCTATTGAACAGTATTATCGTATATAAGCATTAGTTTTTGAGTTGGTACCACAACCGCACCAAACAAATAGCCACACGATACTGTAGAACCAAAGAAATACAGAAAATAAGAATTTTCATGACGGATACTTTGAAAACCATGCGGTACTTGGTTTACAAAACAAATGACAACCGAGATTGTAGCTTCTCTACGTTTTATAATGGCAATGATGCAATAAAGTATGATATTTGTAGATTTTCACTCGCCAGTGCCAATAGCGTAATCCTTTCAAGCTCGTCATCGTTACTGGTGTCTTAATCAGCGACAAAACTATCTTCATCGTTGTTATCACCAAGACAAATCATTAGCTCTTCGTGATCACTAACGGTACCTTCCGCTGTCTGTGCTCTTTGAAAAAGTTTATCGTCGTTCTCGACCTTTCTTCTTCATGAGGCTGCATCGACAGTAGCAACAGTTTCAGACAACAGAATTTCTACCTCTGTTACTGTAAAGGACTTGTAACTGTTTTTAATGTATGTTTTTTCATCACTCCAAACTACCTCAGTGGGACGGAAATGGCAGTGATATTGACGCAGAATATTCTGGGTAGCTGTGGTGTAGTGGTTATGATATAAATCTCATGCATGGAGGGTCGTGAGTTCGAAATTCAGCCGGACTATAAAGTTTTAATTTATATATTCGGTTCGAATACGTTATAGAAGTATCAACAAATATCAAAAATCATTGTATGGAATGTTCTGTAGCTGTATATATACTGTATGTGTTCTGGCCGGAGGTAGTTCCCTCCGCGCTCTTCTTTGTGCAAGTGCTGAATAAACCTTCGTTAAGTGAAGTTAGTGTTCGTCATTCATCTAGTTACACCTTCTTCTACATGACAATATGATCGCAGCCTTATTACTGTATGATGCTGCTCTTAGGCGATTTCGTCAACTACATAAGTAGGTGTCGTTGGCTTATTTTCTTAAAGAACTTAATCCAAAACAATCATCGTTATACCCATAGCAACATCTCGCACAAATAACCACTCCTCCATAACTTCTTTACAATCGTTTGTGGTTGAGGATTAGCTCTATATCACAGTATGATACAGAACACTATAAGTTACAATTGTTGTAGGGGCAGGTAATTGTTTCAAACGTTTTCTGAACCACTCAACGAGTCATTTCTGGTTCGTGTCTATATAGTAAAAAACACAAACGAAAAATGTCACAACACCAAAAAATAATTATTCTAGAGAAATGAAAAGTTGAGAATACATTTTTCTAACATATATGATTGTTGTTGTTGTTGTGGTCTTCAGTCCTGAGACTGGTTTGATGCAGCTCTCCATGCTACCCTATCATGTGCAAGGTTTTTCATCTCCCAGTACCTATTTCAACCTACACCCTTCTGAATCTGCTTAGTGTATTCATCTCATGGTCTCCCTCTACGATTTTTACCCTCCACGCTGGCCTCCAGCACTAAATTGGTGATCCCTTGATGCCTACCAACCGATCCCTTCTTCTAGTCTTCTATTCAATACCTCCTCATTAGTTACGTAATCTACTGATTCAATCTTCAGAATTCTTCCGTAGCACTACATTTCAAAAGGATCTATTCTTGCCGGCCGCGGTGGTCTAGCGGTTCTAGGCGCTCTGTCCAGAAGCGCCCGACTGCTACGGTCGCATGTTCGAATCCTGCCTCGGGCATGGATGTGTGTGGTGTCCTTAGGTTAGTTAGGTTTAAGTAGTTCTAAATTCTACGGGACTTATGACCACAGATGTTAAGTCCCATAGTGCTCAGAGCCATTTTTTTATCTGTTCTTGTCCAAACTATTTATCGTCCATTGTAGTCATTAACACTGCAATATCACAAGTTAATGTAAGCGCGGGATAATCCGTTGCAGATGTGAAATGATAGTACATTAATAACCAGAGTAAAAGTCAGAATGTTAAACGCAAGCATGCAAACAGGAAGGCGTTGTGTTGTACAGCTGCCGCATGTCAGTTCGTGGGATGGAGTTCTATGTCTGTTTCATTAAGTCGGTCAATACAGGGACGGAGAATGCGGTTTGTGAAAGATGCAGGAGTTGTCGTCCGATGATGTGCGATGATGGGGTCTGGTTTCTGGGGCGCTCAACTGCGCGGTCATCAGCGCCCATAAGAGTCCCAATTTGTTCACAGTCCAATTTTCTTCACAGTCCGTTCTAACTACTGTCACGAATGATGAGAATGATGATGAAATGATGAGGACAACACAAACACCCAGTCCCCAGGCAGAGAAAATTCCCAACCCGGCCGGCAATCGAATCCGGGGCCCCGTGATCTAGAGATAGCGAGGCTAGACTCTAGACCACGAGCTGCGGACTTTGATGTCCAATGTGTGCTCAGCTGGAGACAGATCTGGTAATCAAGCAGGCCAAGGCAACATGACGACAGTCTATAGAGCTAACTCGGTTACTACAGCGGCAATGGGCGAGCGTTATCTTTTTGGAAAAGACCTCCTGGAATGCTGTTCATGAATAGCACCACAACTTGTCGAATCATCAGACTAAAGTAGAAATTTGCAGTCAAGGTGCGTGAGACAACCACGAGAGTGCTCCTGCTGTCATACGCAACCGCATCCCAGAACATGGCTCCAGGTATAGATCCAGTGTGCCTAGCAGGCACCAATATACGACCAGCATTGGCACCAAGGTATGACCCGCTTCCATCAGAAAACAAAACAGACCTCCACTTGGTGCTTCAAAGAGATATCGCTTGGGAGCAAAAAAGTCGCAAATGGTGATGGTTTGGGATTCGCGGATGCACGTTACATGGGATCTGGCTCGGACCTTCCCTGAAAAATTCGGTTTGTAATAGTTCGTTGTGTCACTGTGGTGCCAACTGCTGCTCAAATCGCTGCTACAGATAGAGTAGGATGGGCCAGAGCTATACAACGAACACGCTGGTCTTGCCTCTCGCTGTAGCCACATGGCCATCCGGAGCCCGTTCTTCTTGCGACATTACATTCTCGTGGCCATCGCTGCAAGCAGTCCACGTACAGCTGCTACATCCCTAGCAAGTCTTTTTGTATTATCGCACAAAGAACATCCAGTCCCTCATAGCCCTATTACAGGACCTTGTTCAAACTCAGTGAGATGCTGTTAATGGCATCTTTGTCGTCTTAAAAGCGTTCTTGGCTAACATCAGCTTACCAAGTTCACTCTAAAAGGTACCTAAAGCTCGCGACCACAACAGCGTGTATTTGAAGAAAACCTGGTTTGCATATAGTAGCGATACTAGCACCATTCTTATGCGACTGGCGCGAACAGGAATAACCATCTTTCAATTGTAGAAGCACGTATACCAACTTTCGTTTATATGGCACGACTTCTCCCTGGCGCTGCAATTTTCTTCTGTCTGTGTATATTATTTGATCGAGACGGCACGGAATCATTACGGCCCACAAGTACATCTTTCAACTTTTGTAGTAACTCTCGCTTACTTACTACTGTAACTGCACTAATTAAAAGCGTTTTTTTTAAGTTTGTTCCGTAACATTATCCGCTTAGTTTGATAGTTATCAATGAATAATTACGTATGCATTCATTCTCCTGCTCGTCCTGCCAAGAAACTCATGAGCTTAACATAGCAACTCCAGAGTCTGGCGGTATAGTTGCAAACCTCGACGCGAAGGATTGTCAATAGGCAAACGAAATCTCTTCGCTGGCATTTATCAACTGTCAGAACTTTCCAAATCACAGAGAAACAAAGCATAGCATAACGGAAGCACACTGCAGAAACCATCTGCAACTCAAGTTGTTTACGTTCACTCAAAAAAAGGAAAAAAAGCTGGAGACTCGCCAGCGACTATCTCACGACAGACAGTGATTACCGCTCTGTCACTGGTTCGCCCTCCTCCTCCTTCTCTTGTTCATCTGTTATGCCGTCAGCTTGAAAAGTTTCAGCTGCCTAGATACAAGCAATATTTAGTTTCCCACATCGATTATTCCGTAATAAGAATAAACCCTAAGAAGTATCCTCGCAGATAAACTTCTCAGTATTTTTCTACTTAGTTTGTAAAGGTTCCTTATGGAAGCTTCACAAGAAGGCTGCACGAAGCTAACGTTCCCCTGTTGACCCTATTGTCCCACAGCCTAAGATGATAAATATTGAAAATTGGTAAAGAAGGAAAATCATAAAAGTCTCCACCGTACCCACAAAAGGGGCTACCCTCACGAGAATACCAATTTAAAATTATAACGGCTCTTCTCTATTAACCCGCTTGTACAGTATGCACACATAATCAATATTTGGATTAAAAGGTGATAACAGCATTTGGATCACAGAGTAATGCTATTGTGTCCCACATCTTGACCAAACATTGCTGAACGGGACTGCTTCGTCATCGTCACAAATGATAAAAGTTTTAATTTTCGTGAATTTCATGCTGTGGTCAGTGAAAGTAAGGTAAATTTCGTTTCCTAGGGTATTGAGTCACGGTGGGGCGTCGCGTGCGGCGGTCAGCTGGCTATAACGTGGCTACGTGTCTCTTCAACGTTCTCTGGACGCCGTTCGGGGCACCTGTGGGTCGCTCGGTTTTATTGTCCGAAAAGTTGAAGCACAGATGCTCTCGAAGGACTGCAGACCGCAGACGGCGAAGCGACACACTGAAACGTCTTACGCTTCTTTTGCATAAAACGAGCAGTCGATGTGGTGTGACGGGCTGCTACCCCTAGTAAGATGCCTTCGCCAACTGCATACTCTTTAGTGGAAAGTGTACGTTGAAATGTTAGCCAATTCTCGCACTTTATTTTATCGGAGATGGTTCTCTAGGTATAAAAGCGGAATACCAGTCCACGTATGTCGGGAATAACAGACAGAAAAACTACAAGTAACAGCAGCAATATTATGGAGTAATTCTCGGAACGCTGAGTTATTGCTTGATAAGTGACTGTTTACGTCTACGAGCACATCCAATTGGGCGGGCGATGCATGCTATTTGGCCGACCGATGTGGCCGAGCGGTTCTAGGCGCTTCAGTCCGGAACCGCGCTGCTGCTACGGTCACAGGTTCGAATCCTGCCTGGGGCATGGATGTGTGTGATGTTCCTAGGTTAGTTAGGTTTAAGTAGTTCCAAGTCTAGGGGACTAATGACCTCAGATGTTAAGTCCTTCAGTGCTTAGAGCCATTTAAGCCATGCTGTGTGTAGTCAATGTGAAACAGGGCAATACTTCCTGTTAAACTGGGTTTTGAGTATTAGTGTCCATGAAGTGGTTGTCGGACAACGGTAGTGCTAGAGAACAGTATTTCCATTAAAGGATGAAATTTAATATTTTTTGCACAGTGTGTAAAAGAAAACTGATGTTACTGAAAATGAGTATTTTCCACTAATATAATGTAAAAAAGAAATAAATTCATGTTTCTTTCCTTGTTGTTAAAATTATCTCTTAGATTATTACCTAAATTCTAATGAACCGTCAGATCTTATACTCTGCCGCGAGCGGTCTAAGGCGCTGCAGTCACAGACTGTGCGGCTGGTCCCGGCGGAGGTTCGAGTCCTCCCTCGGGCATGGGCGTGTGTGTTTGTCCTTAGGATAATTTAGGCTTAGTAGTGTGTAAGCTTAGGAACTGATGACCTTAGTAGTTAAGTCCCATAAGATTTCACACACATTTCAACATTTATTTGTTTCTTACACTCTTAGACGCAAAACGACGCACCATGCCGAATATATCCAAATAGGACAGAATTTGAGAAATTTGATGTACACGTATAAAGAAACAATTTCAGATAAATTGAATGATTATTCAAGAGAAAGAACTTCACAAATTGAGCAAGTCAATAATGTGTTGGTCCTCCTTTCGTCATTAAGCAGGCAGTTATTCAGCTTAACGTTGATTGATACAGTTCCAGATAGTTCTCCTGAGGGAGATCGTAACAAATTCTGTACTACTGGCTGTTTGTATCGTTATAATGCCGAGTTGGTTAAAGGGCTCAGCCCATAAATTTCCGAAAACTCTCTACTGAGGAGAGGTCAGACGACATTGGTGGCCAAGACAGTGTTTGACAAGCACAAAGACAAGCACTAGAAACTCTCGCCGTGTGTGGTCGGGCATTATCTTGCTGAAAATTAAGCCGAATATAGCTTGCTATGCAGGGCAAAAATCTGGCCGCAGAACATAGCCATAGTACCGTTGTGATGTAAGGGTGCTGCAGATAACAACCAAAGGGGTGCTACTATGAAACTAAATTACCCCAAATCATCTCTACATCTACATTTATACTCCGCAAGCCACCCAACGGTGTGTGGCGGAGGGCACTTTACGTGCCACTGTCATTAACTCCCTTTCCTGTTCCAATCGCGTATGGTTCGCGGGAAGAACGACTGTCTGAAAGCCTCCGTGCGCGCTCTAATCTCTCTAATTTAACATTCGTGATCTCCTCGGGAGGTATAAGTAGGGGGAAGCAATATATTCGATACCTCATCCAGAAACGCACCCTCTTGAAACCTGGCGAGCAAGCTACACCGCGATGCATAGCGCCTCTCTTGCTGAGTCTGCCAGTTGAGTTCGTTAAACATTTCCGTAACGCTATCACGGTTACCAAATAACCCTGTGACGAAACGCGCCGCTCTTCTTTGGATCTTCTCTATCTCCTCCGTCAACCCGATCTGGTACGGATCCCACACTGATGAGCAATACTCAAGTTTTGGTCGAACGAGTGTTTTGTAAGCCACCTCCTTTGTTGATGGACTACATTTTCTAAGCACTCTCCCAATGAATCTCAACCTGGTACCCGCCTTACCAACAATTAATTTTATATGATCATTCCACTTCAAATCGTTCCGCACGCATACTCCCAGATATTTTACAGAAGTAACTGCTACCAATGTTTGTTCCGCTATCATATAATCATACAATAAAGGATCCTTCTTTCTATGTATTGACAATACATTACATTTGTCTATGTTAAGGGACAGTTGCCACTCCCTGCACCAAGTGCCTATCCGCTGCAGATCTTCCTGCATTTCGCTACAATTTTCTAATGCTGCAACTTCTCTGCATACTACAGCATCATCCCCGAAAAGCCGCATGGGACTTCCGACACTATATTTATATATATTGTGAAAAGCAATGGTCCCATAACACTCCCCTGTGGCACGCCAGGGGTTACTTTAACGTCTGTAGACGTCTCTCCATTGATAACAAACTTGATGTGTTCTGTTTGCTAAAAACTCTTCAACCCAGCCACACAGCTGGTCTGATATTCCGTAGGCTCTTACTTTGTTTATCAGGCGACAGTGCGGAACTGTATCGAATGCCTTCCGTAAGTCAAGAAAAATAACATCTACCTGGGAGCCTGTATCTAATATTTTCTGGATCTCATGAACAAATAAAGCGAGTTGGGTCTCACACGATCGCTGTTTCCGGAATCCATGTTGATTCCTACATAGCAGATTCTGGGTTTCCAAAAACGACATGATACTCGAGCAAAAAACATGTTCTAAAATTCTACAACAGATCGACGTCAGAGATATAGGTCTATAGTTTTGCGCATCTGCTCGACGACCCTTGTTGAAGACTGGGACTACCTGTGCTCTTTTCCAATCATTTGGAACCTTCCGTTCCTCTAGAGACTTGCGGTACACGGCTGTTAGAAGGGGGGCAAGTTCTTTCGCGTACTCTGTGTAGAATCGAACTGATATCCCGTCAGGTCCAGTGGACTTTCCTCTGTTGAGTGATTCCAGTTGCTTTTCTATTCCTTGGACACTTATTTCGATGTCAGCCATTTTTTCGTTTGTGCGAGGATTTAGAGAAGGAACTGCAGTGCGGTCTTCCTCTGTGAAACAGCTTTTGAAAAGGTGTTTAGTATTTCAGCTTTACGCGTGTCTTCCTCTGTTTCAATGCCGTCATCATCCCGGAGTGTCTGGATATGCTGTTTCGAGGCACTTACTGATTTAACGTAAGACCAGAACTTCCTAGGATTTTCTGTCAAGTCGGTACATAGAATTTTACTTTCGGATTCACTGAACGCTTCACGCATAGCCCCCCTTACGCTAACTTTGACATCGTTTAGCTCCTGTTTGTCTCAGAGGTTTTGGCTGCGTTTAAGCTCTCTTTGCTTTCGCAGTAGTTTCCTAGCTTTGTTGTTGTACCACGGTGGGTTTTTCCCGTCCCTCACAGTTTTAGTCGGCATGTACCTGTATAAAACGCATTTTACGATTGCCTTGAACTTTTTCCATAAACTCTCAACACTCCGCTGCAGAGTGAAAATCTCATTCTGCGAACACCCAACATTGTCAGTGTCGGAACAGAAATTTTCGTTTTGATCTGTTAGGTAGTCTGAAATCTGCCTTCTATTACTCTTGCTAAACAGATAAACCTTCCTCCCTTTTTTTAAATTCCTACTAACATCCATATTCAGGGATGCTGCAACGGCCTTGTGATCACTGATTCCCTGTTCTGTACATACAGAGTCGAAAAGTTCGGGTCTGTTTGTTATCAGTAGGTCCAAGATGTTATCTCTCCTAGTTGTCGGGCCGTATGGAGGGAAACATTCCAACTGGTATCTCAGTGATGTTAGGAGCGTCACGAGACACGTCTTCGCTGGACATCGAGGCCAAACTAGAAGCGGCAGTCATCACTTAAGAAGCTGTATTCCAGACAATCAATTCCAGGCCGAAAACGCATGTAGAGGCGTCCCGGCAGCGCTGGGAAACCAACGGTACTGTCGCCATCCAAACGGCGCGACAACCAGAACTGACAGTCTGGATTACCATTCCATTCCATAGCATGATCCCGTTGGTTGTCATCCACGCCACCCTTGCAGCAGAACGGTACGTCAACGATAGTCTAATCCCCACTTTGAATTGACATACGTGGCTACCTACCTGAGGCTTCCATTTCAACAAAATAGTGCCCGTCTGCACAGGGCTAGGGCTGTCCGCTTGTCTACATTCTTGCCACACGCTACCTTTGCCAGCAAGGTCGCCGTATCCATTCCTAATTGAGAAAGATTGGAGCGTTATGGACTGGGTCCTAACACCAACTTGAGAGTTTGACGATCTAACATGCCATAGGACAGATTGGACAGAATTTGGCAACGTATACCTCAGGAGGACATCGAACAACAAGAGCCAGAGGAGGACCAACTCGTAACTTACTCAATTTGTGAAGCTTATTCTCTGGAATAAATCAGTAATGTTTTTCTGAAATTGTATCATTTATTTGCTGTGCGTGCACATCACACACATCGATTTCCGTCCCATTCGGATAATTGCTTCGTGGTGTGTCATTTTTTGTCTTAGAGCGCATTTGAACAATTTCCAAAACTCTTATGATGTTTATTACAATTTTATTCAAGACTGATGTGATTATACCGACTAAGTAAATTATGAAAATTCAGAACAAGATTCAAGGACATTGAAGAAATGGAATTCTCTGTTTTATCCCCTTGAAGTTACTTTCATTATTTTCTCCTATCATCAACAACATAAATTAAGCGAAGAATAACGTGCACGGAAATTAAACGTAAAGATCTGAAAGACAGCCGAGTGAACTTCCTGTCAATGTTTGGGCAGATCAAAAGAATTTCTTGAATAATGTAAGGGGAGTGTCGTATCCCATTGTAACGAAGTAGAGGATGTACTTGCCGGAAGATTTTGAAACGGTATCCCCCTCAATAAAATCATTATCCCTTTCTTGAAGGGCTGAACATGTAACGGATGAAAAGAACAGTATGTAGAGTTGCTGTTGGAGCTGGCTGTATGAAATCAGGAGCGACTTCAGCTCTCCACACTGGGCATGGTTGTAGCGGTGTGGTGGGGCGGTACCAGGTGGATGTCAGACGTCCAGCCATGAAAACAGAAATTCCTCATATTCATTACTTTTGTGACAGAATATATAGGTCACCGTAGTGCTAGACAGCAGTCGGCGCTCCCAAGGTGCCGGCTGGTCCCGGTCGGTGCGGCACACTTAAGATCAGCAAGCAGCCTGTCTCCTGTCACGACGGCGTGCGGCATGCGGCGTTCAGCAGGTGGCGTCTGAGGCGAGGTCAAGTCATCAGCAAGCCAGTGATGGCGCCGAGTAACGCCTGCAGAGCGGAATGGGGCAACCGAAGAAGACAGCCGCGCAAACTGGTACCGATACGCTGCTTATCGTGGGTCACAGTGGAGCATGCAGAGTCCTACTGTGGACAACAATGAGGATATTAGTGGCTGACATCGGCGAAATTGTGTGAGGAACAGCAGTAAAATTTGTCTGCACAGCGTTGCCAGCTGGGCAGCTGAGTGACACAGTCAGGAACTGTGGGCATTCACAGAACGTGGTCAGAAACGGATGGATCTCACCCAGCAGGTGGCTCACCGTCTAGATGCAAAAAATCTGCAGCATTAAGACTTAGGTATGGAGAGGAGACTTGAAGACAGTGAAGACAGCGTCTAGCATCCACAATTTGATCGTCCACTCCGTGACAATGAAATGGCCAGCGTAGACTTTCTCGTGTATTTGGATGTGAGCGGTGACTAATACTGTTTGTCTAAAATGCGCTGTTTTTAGGTAAGATGAGTCAATCACTAATTCTGAAATGGCAACGCTTTCCCTCCAGGAGAAGCAGGGCATGAGGCGTAGCCGTTGGGTAACTGCCTGAACAACTTATAGTCCCAATTCACCGCACTAATAGCCATTTTCACATAATCCTTCTATATTGCTGTTAGCTCTCACAGCATTCAAGTATTTTCCAGCTCCCATAAATTGTTGCTATCTGTGGTCCAAAATACCGTTTTCAAGATCCTACCTCAATGTATCCAACCTCCCTCGCTTACATCTCTGCACAACATATATTATCACGTGCACTGCTTTGCGAAATTCTTCTGAGAGACCTTCGTAAGACAGACGTAACCACTGGTACTCTCCGTCCACTTCTTCTAACATTCCCTTCTTCTCAGCATGAGTGGTCACTTCCGAGAACATCTCCTCCAGCCTTTGTCCCTGTTTTTCATTTCCCAGTTATTATATATGTCACCTTCAGCGTACACTGGTGGATAGTTAAGATTACGTTTCCCTGTCTCGAGAATACCAACCCTGCTTCCCTCCTCTTTTTGGAAGATCCACTTTCAACAAGACACAGCTATAAATAAACACAAAATTAATGATGATAGAGAACGTCTCCGCCCCCCCCCCTCTCCCCCAAGAACCAAGGACCTTGCTGTTGGTGTGGTGGCTTGCGTGCCTCAGCGATACAGATAGACATACCGTATGTGCTACCACATCGGAGGGTTGTCTGTTCAGAGACCAGGAAACATATGGTACCTGAAGAGGGGCACCAACCTTTCCAATTGCAGGGCAAGAGTCTGGCCTTGGAACATTGACCAAAACGGTCTTGCTGTTCTGGTACTGCGAGCGGCTGAAAGCCAGGGAAACTACAGCCGTAACATTTCCTGAGGGCCTGCAGTCCTACTATTTGTTTAAATGATGATGGTATTTTCTCGGACAAAATATTCTGGAGGTAAAATAGTTCCCCACTGGGAACTCAAGGCGGGGACTATTCAGGAGGATGTCGTCAACAGGAAAAACAAAACCGGTGTTCTACGTATCGGAGCGTGGAATGTTACATCCCGTAATCGTGCTGATAGGTTAGATAATTTAAAAAGCGAAATGAATTGGTTGAAGCTAGTGAGCATTACTGAAGTTCGGTGCAGCAAGAACAGGACGTCTTGTCAGGTAAACTTAGGGATATAAATACAAAATCAAATAGCGATAGTTCCGGAGTAAGTGTAAAAATTGATAAGAAAATAGGAATGCGGGCAAGCTCCAATCAGAAGCATTATTGTAGACAAGACAGACCCGAAGCCCACACTCACCGCAATAGTAAAAGTGTATATGCCAACTAGCTCTGCAGATATGAAGAGACTGAGAAATGTATGATGAGCGAAAAGGAATTATTCAGATATTTAATGCACTCTGAAATTTAATTGTGAAAGAGGGACTGGAATTCTACAGTAGGAAAAGGAAGAAAATCAAGCAATATAGGTGAACATGGCATGGATTGGGGGAAAGGAATGAAAGAAGAATCCACATGGTAGAATTTTGTACAGATTACAAGTTAATCATCGTTATCACGTGAATTAAGAACCACGAAAGAAGGCTGTATACATCGAAGAGACTTGGAGACCACGGAAGGTTTATAGGTTAAGAACTGTAGATCAAAACTAAGTAAATTGGAAAAAGTGTAGGAAATCAAGGATATGGGACCTGGATAAGTTGAAAGAGCAAGAGGTTTTGATAGTTTCAGAGGAAATATTGGGCTACGACTGACCAGAACAGGGGAAAGGAATACAGTAGAAGACGAATGGGTATCTTTGAAAGATGAAATGGTGAAGGCACCAGACGATCAAATAGGTAAAATGACGAGGCGTAGTAGAAATCCTCGGATAACACCGGCGAAAATGCAGGAATGCAGAAGATAAAGTAGGTGAAAAGGGAATACAAACGTATAAAAATGAGATTGAGAGAAGTGCAAAATGGCTTAGCAGAAATGGCTAGAGGCTAAATATAAGAATGTAGAAGCACCTATCACGAGCGGAAAGGTTCGTATATTAAGAAACTACAGGTTGTAAACGGGAGGGCACATACCTTCTCGCTATGTATGTTCAGTTCAGATGTTACTTTATTTTTTAAACAAAACTGTCAACATTTCTTGTAATATAAAACTGGTAGTTTTCTTTGTTATCAATGAATGACAGTGGGTGCGGCGACACAAAACTAAACCAATAGGCAATCATATCGGCACGTACATATGAATGATGGAAACACCGACCAAGGTGTCCTCTAGACTACAAAGAGTTACGTTTGTTAGTAGAGTTCGGTCATTCAGGCGTAATACTAGACATGCAGACTGTCACATCAACGAGAGTAGTTGTTCAGAGTTTGATTTCATTGTGCAACGCTATTCGTGTCTTTTGGCAATATGTCGTACTGGTGGCTACGGTTAAAACTATAAGTACATCTATTTTGTAATTTTTAGATGTGTGGATTGAGGATGGGTGAGTCAGCCCGAAACTGGAAACCTCAACAGCAATAAACTGTTCGTTCATGCAACCGAGACGGTCAAAACAAACAATTTTCACAAACTTTCCTCAGTGCTACCCAGTAGCAGACCTAATATCCCGAAGCTGCATGCCTCAAGCCAGCAATAAAACCTTCTCAACTATACTGCCGAACAGCTGACCTGCGTGCAGCTGTAACAAGTCTCCATGAACGAGTGCTTTCCTCAGTGCTACCCAGTAGCAGACCTAATATCCCGAAGCAGCATGCCTCAAGCCAGCAATAAAACCTTCTCACCTATACTGCCGAACAGCTGACCTGCGTGCAGCTGTAACAAGTCTCCATGAACGAGTGCTTGTCAAAGCTGTCCCTGAACATGCACACTTGACTGACTGTCATCGTGGTGGTTCGCTGAAAGCAGTCAGAGGTGACCATATTCCCGCCAAGACATGTCAGAGAGACAGCTCAGTGAAACTGCATTGTACATATCGATACTATATCAGAACATCTTTACAAGCTATCAGAAAAACAAATTCACAAGCTGCAGAAAGCAGGAATATTGAAAAACTGAAAGTACAATTTAACACGCAACTTTCTAAGAGACCTGAATTACCCATATGAAAAATTCATGGATTATTTGTGGACACAAAATAAAAATTTTCAGGAAGTATACGAACGACTGTATTTTCTTAGACAAAATTTATTTATAAACTTTGCACACTGCTTTTAATGAAAAAGGTTCAAAATGGCTTTGAGCATTATGGGACTTAACTTCTGAGGTCATCAGTCCTCTAGAACTTAGAACTACTTAAACCTAACTAACCTAAGGACATCAAACACATCCATGTCCAAGGCAGGATTAGAACCGGCGACCGTAGCAGTCGCGCGGTTCCGGACTGCGCGCCTAGAACCGCTAGACCACCGCGGCCGGCAAAAAGGAAACTATGGAAAGGCATGTTTGTAAGCATATGTATTACACGTAAGTGAAGCTGTCATTTAGAAACCGTAAGTTTATGGTATGTGAATGTAGTAAATTTGCATAAGTTCCTTTTTCTGGTGTTTCATATTCCCATTACGGTCACCGTAATTGAAAGTGTAATATGCGTGAGATACAGTGTTGTGCACAAATCTGATTTTCAGGTTACATTATGTACATACACATACTGAACAAATAAGAAGTTATTCAGAAGGTGATTAATTCCTTCCTGAAGTTACGTATGTACTTATAATACGGCCAGAAACAATGAAAGTTATGAAAGCATCTACAGATGATATGGCTATTAGGGAAGTATGGCTATTTTGAAGTACAAAAAAATGCCTGGCAGAAAGTAATTGAAGATTCTGGCACGGAAATAAGTTTAACGAACAGTGAAGTAATGAAAAGCAGCAGGAAAAACGAAAAAAACGAGGGATGTAAGTTGCAGTGGAAAAATTATTAGAGAAGTCGATATTTTCTAGTATCTACTAAGCAAATTAAACAAGAAAAGTAACATCAAGGCCGAGATTTCAGAGGGATAAAGATAATATCCGTTAATTTTATTATTATGTCTCGGACGTAATTAGAAATTAGAAAACAGCCGTCAAAGTGGGTACTAGTCACATTACTGACAATTCTGACGTATGGATCGGAATGTTGGAGCTGGACAAAGAAAGATCTGGGCAGAAAGCAAGGAGCCGACAAGAGTTTTCTACCCGCAATCCTGAGTAAGACAAGAAGGGAGACGATAGGGAATGAAACAATGCGAAACAACCTACAGCCACTGAAAGAATTAGTGGAGAGTAACAGGTTTAAATGGTTTGGCCACATTAAGAGAAAGAGACGAGAAAGACTTCCGACAAGAGCCCTAGAATGGACAGAATATGGACGAAGAACGATTGTTAGGCCATTAGAAAACAGAAAAATCAGATGAAGGACTATGTCAAACGAAGATGATTGCAGTGAGTCGAGATGCTAAATGATATTGTGCGAGAAAAATAAGCTTGCAACAGACTCAGTAAGAAACCTCCATAAGCAAAAATGTTTCGGAAAGGAGAAGAAGAAGAACATCATGATGATGAAGACGGAATTAATGGGAAACTGATGTTAGCTCTAGAAGACGAGCCACCAGAGCTCTAAATACATCGTTAATTTGGAATAAAACTGTATCTCGTGACAGAGGGCTGACTTGTAGGTAACTTTTTATTATGTGTAAGTAAAATGAACTGATTATACAGTACCAGTTACGTTACCATGTACAGAAATTTTATTTCTGTGGTTGAGACCAAGTTGTGGATATACCAGCGTTTCAAAAAAACTACAAACTGTGTGTAGCATATTCAGATGGATATTCGGTTTTTGCTGTGAACTTCGTATAAAGCTGATTTAATTTTTTTGCATGGAAGGGGGAGGCACATTGTATCAATGAACAGAGGTTTTCCTAATTTGCCGTTAATCGTATCAATGCATCCATGTCTCTTTGTACTGCAACTAATATTGATTGCTAACCTAATAAAAATGTTAAAAGAACAGATCACACTGTGACACAGTTATCTTCAGCACCATTTTGCCTTTGACGAGGAAGTCAAAGTATTATGATTTGAAGCTGACTCTGTTAATTGGAAATTTAGTCTTTTCATTGGACATGTACAATGCGTGACCTTCTACAGTATTCTGGTAACCGTTCCTATCAAAGACACACCTTTATGTGATGTTAATTGGTGATTTATTAAATTAATAACTGGTTGCAAAACTAATATTGGTACATATTTTAACAAAAACCGATAACTATATGTATGAGAGCAGCCGCTAGTATTGTTAAATTTCTGATCCTGCATCTGCTGCTGGAAGTAAATTGTGTGGCTTGAGAAGCCAGCTGTCGCTAAACTGCGATACCCAGTAAAACTGTACCCTATATATTTCGTTCTTCCTGTGTTATGGGTACTAAATTTCTAACATATACCACACAGAAACACATTTACTTCAAAAGTAGGAGAAATAGCAAAATGCTTAATTTTTATGGTAGTGATATGCATGTTGTTGTTGTGGTCTTCAGTCCAGAGACTGGTTTGATGCAGCTCTCCATGCTACTCTATCCTGTGCAAAATTCTTCTCCAAGTAACTACTGCAACCTACATCCTTCTGAACCTGCTTAGTGTATTCATCTCTTGGTCTCCCTCCATGATTTTTATCGTCCCGTATGCCCTCCTCTACTAAATGCCTCAGAACACGTCCTACCAACCTATCCCTTCTTCTAGTCAAGATGTGCCACAGATTCCTATTCTCGTCAATTCTGTTCAGCACTTCCACATTCGCTACGTGATCTATCCACCTATTCTTCAGCCTTCTTCAGCAGCAGCATATTTCCAAAGCTTCTATTCTCTTCTTGTCTAAACTGTTTATCGTCCATGTTTAACTTCCATACACGGCTACATCCACACAAATACATTCAGAAAAGACTTCCTGGAACAAAAATCTACAATTAATTTTTAAAAATTTTCTTTTCTTCAGAAACGCTTTCTTTCCCATAGCCAGCCTACATTTTGTATTCTCTCTACTTCGACCATCATCAGTTATTTTGCTCCCTAAATAGCAGTGCTCATCTACTACTTTAAGTATCTCGTTTTCTAATCTAATTCCCTCAGCATTTCTTCATTTAATTCGACAAAATTCCATTATCCTTGCTTCGCTTTTGTTGATGTTCATCTTATATCGTCCCTTTAAGAAACCGACAATTTCGTTCAACTGCTCTTCAAGGTCTTTTGCTGTATCTTCTCAATGGATTTTGTTGTGGATTGGCAAGAGAGCCAACCCACTATGAGAGGAAGCCGAAAGGCACGCGTTTTAGCTCACGTAGGCCTGGCGTGAGGTCTGGATCAGGTCAAGGAAATGAGACTAGCAAAAAAAGTACGTAGCTGCTGGAATACTTAACTTTTATCCATAATTGGTGAACATCGCTCTTGACGGTACATGTTTTACAGCATCAATAGTAACTGGTAATGGCGCCTTGCTAGGTCGTAGCAAATGACGTAGCTGAAGGCTATGCTAACTATCGTCTCGGCAAATGAGAGCGTAATTTTTCAGTGAACCATCGCTAGCAAAGTCGGTTGTACAACTGGGGAGAGTGCTAGGAAGTCTCTCTAGACCTGCCGTGTGGCGGCGTTCGGTCTCCAATCACTGATAGTGGCGACACTCGGGTCCGACGTATACTAACGGACCGCGGCCGATTTAAAGGCTACCACCTAGCAAGTGTGGTGCCTGGCGGTGACACCACAGATTTTATTTCCTACTCCATACTTTTCTTTTGTTTCCTTTATTGATTGTTCAGTATAAGGATTGAATAACATATGGGATAGGCTACAACACTGTCTCAATAGGTTGTAGTCGGATTCCACATTTGCCCTGGGTCCTAAATCACTGTCTTACCCTCACATAATCAATTTGAGACCTTCCAGTGTCTCCAGGCCTCTTCGATTCTTAAATCAAGTGTTAGCTATGATTTGATTATGCTCTTTACAAAATTCTACTTGGCGGTGTCTCTTTCATTCCTTACCCCCAACCCATATCCAGCTGCTACATTTCCTTCTCTTCCTTTCCCTAATATCGAATTCCATTCCCCCACGATTATTAAATTTTCGTCTCCCTTCACTATCTGAATCATCCCTTTTATCTCATCATACATTTTTTCGATCTATTCGTCATCTGCTGAGCTGGTGGTCCTATAAACTTGTACTACTGTGGTAGGTATGGGCTTCGTGTCTATCTTGGCTACAGTAATGTGTTCACTATGCTGTTAGTAGTAGCCGGCCGCGGTGGTCTAGCGGTTCTGGCGCTGCAGTCCGGAACCGCAGGACTGCTACGGTCGCAGGTTCGAATCCTGCCTCGGGCATGGGTGTGTGTGATGTCCTTAGGTTAATTAGGTTTAAGTAGTTCTACGTTCTAGGGGACTTATGACCTAAGTAGTTGAGTCCCATAGTGCTCAGAGCCATTTGAACCATTTGTTAGTAGTAGCTTACCCGCATTCCTACTTTTTCATTCATTATTAAACCTACTCCTGCGTCACCCCTATTTGATTTTGTATTTACAACCCTGTATTCACCTCACCAGAAATCTTGTTCCTCCTGCCACTCAACTTCACTAATTCTCAATATATATAACTTTAAACTATCCATTTCCCTTTTTAAATTTTGCAACCTACCTATCCGCTTAAGAGATCTGACATTCCATGCTCCGATCTGTGGAAGGCCAGTTTTGTTTCTCCTCATACCGACGTCCTTCTGAGTAATCCCCGCATGGACACCCGAATGCGGGACTATTTTACCTCGGGAATATTTTATTCAAGAGGACGCCATCATTATTTACCATAGAGCAAAGCTGCATGCTTTTGGTAAATATTACTGCTCTAGTTTCCCCTTCCTTTAGCCGTTCGCAGTACCAGCACAGCAAGGCCGTCTCGGTTAATGTTACAAGGCCAGATCAGTCAATCATCCAGACTGGTGCCCCTGCAGCTACTGAAAAGGCTGCTGCCCCTCTTCAGGAACCACACATCTGTCTCGTCTCTCAACAGATACCCCTCCGTTTTGGTTGCACCTACGGTACGGCTCTCTGTTTTGCTGAGGCACACAAGCGTCCCCACCAACGGCAAGGTCCATGGTTCAGGGTAATCACAAATTTCTCGCACTCACACGCCACAGCGCAGATACTCGTATACTAGTATTTAGAAAACTGTTCATAACAAAATTCCGCTCCCTCCATACTTTTGGTAGAAAATGAACGTAAAAGGAAGGCAACTTGGCAGTACTGTAATTATGTACAGCAACTACCTTGTGTCAGTACTGTTTATCCGTGCTGCCCAGGTAATGCTAGTCTGCTGTTGGATGTGGCTCAGTGCAGACCTGTGTTGTGTCCTGCTGCAGCCCCACTTGCTGCATGGCTGTATTTGGTGAGATTTTCGAAAAGTTTGGATAACATGCAATCATAGCCCAATCGACTATGAAGGACATATCGAAATTAACCTTTGACAAGAACTGGGCTTGACCTAGGTCTTACAAAATTGAGAATTGGTTAGGAGAAGTAGTCAAACTAGCTTTAATGGATATTATAGGTATCCACCTCTCGACTGTAGCCTGTGTTGTTTTCGTAAAACAGAAAAATGCAGAGCTGTGCAGGAAAAGAAGACTGAAAGAATTAAAGGCGTTAGCTGACAGTGGTCACTGATTTATATCAACGTTGCAAGTGGCAGATTTGTGCTGGACCTGGTGTCGAACCAGGACTGCATACTACGTAGATATGCTGACCACTACGCCATCCGGACACAGGGGTCCCCACAAACGCTCGGACTACCCTAGCACGCCTACCGTCAGACCATAATTCCCAATTTATATCACATACTCCACGTACATAATTAATTAATGCCATGATGGCCAGTGATCGCTTTAGGGCAGATAAACCAAGCTGGAACTCTTACGGGAATCAGCGGGATTCCATTCTAGATGAGGCTAATGAGCAGGGGAACCCCATCAGTAATGTGCGGTATAAGTTGAGAACTTTAGTCTGACTGGAGGCATGGTGGGACGTCCATGCAGTTGTGGTGACCACTGTATTCGGTTGGCGTAGTGCTCAGCAGAAGACCCAGGTTCAATCCCGATCTGGCACAGATTTTCATCTATTTTCATCTTGGCCCACTGACATAAATCGACACCAACTGGCAGCTAATGACTTTAATTCCTCTGCGTCTTGATTCATAGTGGCTGCAGGATTAGAAATGGTCTCTGTTCTTTCGGTCACCTGCTCTTTGCAGTATGTCCGACAGAACAGACACAACATAAAAGAGTGCAAGAAAATAGTTGAGTCCTGTGGCGGCATGAAGAAGTTTAATCGTTCCGATGGATTTATGCTGCATGTCGCAGTTGCTCATGTTGGTTATGATCGGGTGATCAGAATACTCGAAACGCTCTTTCAAGATACATCAGAACAAACCAATGCTGTTACATCACCTTTCGGAAAAGGCCTCAGATACTATGCGGTAAAGTGGTCAAACGTGCATGAGGTTCCCACTGTAAACGGTGTTTGGCCGCTTCTAGTTCACTTACAAAGCGCATTCCATAGCATATGTTTCTGTTTACAGGCAGCGGCTCCAGACACGAAAACTGACAACGGCCGGGGAGCAGTGTGCTGACTGTGGGATTCTGCCCACTAGTCCTATTTAGTGTGACTAGGAAGTAGTTTTCTCGAATAGCTAGACAACATTCAAGCAAATCTTATAAATGGAGTTTATTACATCAAACTGGATTGACAATACTTAACTTGGTGTTTCTACAAAGTTGAGTCACAAGCAAATGGCGAGATTCAGTATCCTTATATACTATATACAGTTTCCATACAAGCAAATCACATACGTTCGTAAGACACTGCTATAGAGTTTATATCACGGCCCGTCTTCCAGTGCGGCCGAGGCAAGCTGGAGCGGTGCTTATATTCTCTTCGTATAGGTGCCGCTCCTGTCGTGGTGTCGTCCTACTGGGTATTCTACTACCAGATATCTTACAGTCATCTCTACTGTGAGATTCAAGGTCGACGTGCCGACGCTGGATGTTATTCCGGGACACTGAACACATGCCCCTCCATATTCGCATCCAATGAAGCCTGTAGCTTGAGGATGACACGGCAGTCGGCCGGTACCATTGGCTCTTCAGAGGCCTGTTCGGACGAAGAAGTCCTGTATACAGCCAGATGTTTAAGGGACTTTCACCGCAGGTGGCTACTGGCCCTGCAGGACCTACAGGATTAGGCCCTGCCGCATCCAGCCTGCGAAAAGCAGATGGAAGTGGACATCGTGACTGCCACCTCAGAACAGGCTATGCGCCTCGAAATCGCGAACGCCTGATCGGCTGCCCCTTCACTGTGGTCTTGTTTGGGTTTCACGTTGTGCCCCGAGAAAATGCGGCAATGTAACCATCAAATACGCAGGGTCGCAACCATGGAAGAGGGACATTAACGAAGCCCAGCTGCCCCCATCTCCAGCAAAGGAAGTGATGTTACCAAGTGACAGGTAGACAACAAATACCGCGAGAGAGCGCGCCCATGCAGGCGTAACCACTCTATGACATCTCTTAGGTGTGTGCACGCATTTCCAGATGGCTCTTACAAACCCACACTCGTTCCTGCTTCCGTGCCCCTTTCTCCAGCCTGTTGTGCACGTCCACTGGTAGTGTGGACAGCCAAAAGCGAATGCTGTCAAGCACGAACTACTTTGGATTTTCTTCCGCTGAAAGGTTCAAAATATAACACACTGTGCACGCACACACATTTCCATACCAGAGACAGACAGTTCTACACCAGCAGTTCGACGTTTAATTTCAGTGTCCGCAGTGAGGTCAGAGAGCTGTCTCTGAAGGTTACTTTCGGACACAGCAGATGCTATTTACGGAGAACTTGAGTCATTAATAGAGTATCAACGAACATTACGGTCAGTTATTCTAGAATATCACACACTGCCAACAGACTGCGGAATTAATTAGAATTGAAGCAAATGAGCCCTCGGTCACAATTTTTGGTCCTATTTACCAGGATTAAACACTTCTAAGAATGCCTTCATCAGAATTTAGACATTTAAAGGGTCTATTACATAATCACAAATTTATAGGAAGAAAAAACCTTTTTTATTTAAAAAAGTGTAATTATTGAATAATAATACAAGACAGTGGTTACATGTGACGTGTAAAATAAATAGCAGGCCAGAAGTGCTTTAGTCAAACATTTAGAATGAAAGTATTATTAGTCAGTACTTACACTTCTTTTATATAAAAAAATGATCTTCCTATAAATTTATAATTATGTTATAGATCACTTTAAATGTCTAAATTCTGATGGAGGTAGTCTTAGAAGTGTTGAAACCTGGTAAATAAGACTAAAAATTTGTGAGCGAGGGCTTAGTTATTTCAATTTCAATCTTGCGACCCGTTGGTGTCTAGGAAAGAGCAGCCCTTAGAGGCTCGCCTTCACACATTCCTTTTAAATATTTGCGTTAGTTTTCCGTCTATTCAAATTATTGCTGTGCTTCAGTAGGTGCTGTATGTTATAATGAAATAGTTGCCAAAATTTCATACAGCTATCACAAGTAGTTTTTGACGTAAAGGAACGTAAAGCATAAGAAATGTCATTTTGAGAATATCATATTTAAAGTTTAAGATGATAAAAATTGACTTTTTATTTTACATTAAGTCTCAAAACCACCCAGTAGCATAGTCATCATCTTCTTTTCCAGCTTTCAATCTCAAAAAGTTTCTTTTTCGTGACTCACCTAGCCTCTTTCGTGGTGAACTCAGCTACACGCTGTGCGCTGTCGGCACTCAGCTTGTGGAATAACTTCAATCCGTATACAGGGTGGTAGCCTGGAGTGATGTTAAGATGTTTGATAACTCTTATTCTTTCCATGTTTCCAACATTAAATGTTAATACAGCATCACTAACTCCCCATTTTAGTGTATTGAGTCCTACAAACACATTTTGGGAAGTCGTGTCCAGATAATGTTGTTGATGACTCGTTAGGATTCTATGTTCGCCCACGTAGACACTTTCAGAGGAAGTCTGCGTGAGCTCGGTCCCTATTAATTGGTTTGATTGCTTCCATAACAACTTCAGGAATAGCGTTATTGTGTTCAAAAGACACTCCTGAAACTTAAGCATTCTGGAATTTACATCATGATTCAGGTACAGGTGGGCAGTCTGAATGTGTCGGTTTTCTGTCAGTTGAAAGTTTGTGGAAGTAAGAGCCCCAGACTACTTCCCTCATACTTTATGAATCATTTCCGTTATTTCTGATGGGCATTCCATAATACTGCTGAAGCAGATTTGTTGTTTTAACAGTCAGCTGACATCTAAGTGGCTTGCTATCAGACAGTGCGGTGGTGCGAAGAGTTTGTTTTAATTTTCTGAGGTGTGTGCCTATCCTCTTTTGCACATGCCCAATGCATTCTCAATAATATTTTCATATGTATTTTCTTAACAACACATTTATACGCTCTAGAATCTCCATCCCAAGGTACTGTGTGTACCCCCATCTTGCAGTCATCGGCTAAACATTTTCAGTGCAGCATCAACTTCCATTCCGCCACAGTTTCCTTCATAATTTTTCTGACTGTTTTCGTGTTCATTTTTTCCAATTTTTCACAGGAGCTATAGAAGTCTTTTGTAAGTGTCTCAGAATCAATTACTTTGCATGTGTCTACACTTGTGATTGTGACAATCGAGGTTTTCGATGTGTGGGCACGCTTTTGCCATGTCACATCAAAGGCAACTGGTATATTAGTGCTGCCTTCATTGATTTCAATAGCTTCATTTGTTGCAGCTTTCATTGACAAGTAAGCGACAGATCGACTGCTTCTCGTATAACTTCAGTGCACCTCTGAATTTTCGTACGTGGTGGTGGTAGATTCATTAGCTTAGAGAAAGACTGAGCTGCACCTAGACCTTTTCTGAAAGCGCTCATGGCATAGGAAAGTCTTACGTTTACCTCATACAGATTATTCTTTCATTCATTTGATGTTACAAACGACTTTCTGTTGTCACAGCCAGTGCAAATAACTGCTATTGTCGTGGCAAGTCAAATTCTTGCAGAAAAATCTCCAATAATTACATTTCCGCTAAAATAATACAACAGGATGAATCACACAACAGCTGAATTAAAATGTTAATATCACACATAACATAACGCTGAGCAGAAGTACTATTTTCTAAATTATTCTGGAGTAATTTTGGTTCCTTATACTGTATATCTATTTTAGTTTTATTTGCGCTGGGAGATGTCGCAGCTCACTTGTTCTCTGGTGGCACATTGAAGTTATTGATTTTACGCTGCTTGTGGGTTCCAAAGCTTCGAAAACACTCGGTTTTACAATGATAGTGTGTTGTTTAGCTCCAAATTTACGTTCCTTGGTGAGATTTGAACTTCTAGGCATGTTTATATTACGTCAAACTGCACCAGATTTCGCTTAAAATCATCGTTTCACTCAAAACAAACAAACAATTGCCAAGCGATAGACAATACAGCAGTGTGACTAACATCTAGAGCCACGTATTTTCTGTCGTCCATAGATGAATATCACAGCCTTGTATAAAGTGTAGTTTCCGATATATTGACATATAAACAGATGCAAGTCCGAAATAGATTTCAGAGATACGCATGTAAGACCAGAAAATTAAAAATAAAATACTTCTAAACGTCGCACTCAGATAATTTATGCGCCATTTTGTGCAAGAGAGAATAAATAATGTTCTAGGTCGAGTTTTGTAAAATTTCAAAATATTCGAATCTCTCCTGCATACTCTCCGTAAGGTAAGTACACGCCTGCATTCAGAATCAAGCGATTGTGTAAAGACACTGTAGACGGACTGTCTATAGACATGTAGCTAGGCAATGTACAGGGTGTTTACGAAAGAGCATGCACAAATGTAACAGGACATAGAGAATGCTCCACTGAACAATTTGAGGTACGGTACCTGGGCCAGGTTAAGGAGATATGGATGTATAATTTGTCTACTGATTTGTTTGGCACTACTGTATTTCAGCTTATTTACAACTAACATGCCTACATGTTTAAGCGTACTGTGCTGTTTATTTACATGTACATTCAATATTTCCTGCAAGGAAACAAGTAGGATGAGCCTGATTACTAGGAAATCATGATGTAGGTTTTGTTCAATTTACTCTTCAGTAAGGTGGCTCTGTTGTAGCTTATTTACATTGTCCCATGGCAGAACGTGCTATCAATCAACGACAGACCCATTCATTACTCAGTGCTATTCGGAGACGTACAGTACAGTACGGTCGAAGGGAATCGATACAGTTTCGCAGAACTCAGGTCCTCGTTGTGCATAGGGAAGTACGATGCAGTGCTCTCGCTGCTGAAAGGTTGTACAGGGAACGATTTCCTAACCGGATCATCTGTTAAGACGAGTGTTTCTTTCCCTCGATCGACAAATTTGAGAGACTGGTTCATTGCAAAGAAGAAACGAGGGACCTGCCAACATGAGGATCACGCCAGGGATATTTGTCAGGGAGCGTCAGAATGTTGTTCGCCGATGTCAGCTTTGCATTAACGGTGATGGCCGTCAGTTTCAGCAGTGATGGTATATGGAGCTAACTGTAACTAATGTAAATAACAATTGTGGTACGTCGCCCTTTTAATACGACCTTGCACAGTCCACACCTCCACTATTATCAGGACGGGAAACGGGATGGCGAATCATGGCTGATAGTCATACTTTCATTTACACGAGCTTAGTGTATTAACATAAGGTTCCTTCAGGTAATCTGCCACAATGTTCAGTACAATGCAGCAGTTACTTAGTATAAGTTCTTTCTGAAACAAGACAGTTATCAGAACCCAACAAGAATGACTATAAAACGCATATGAAATCAGTTAAGAAAGAACTACCACACTTAAGAAAAGCTTACAACTGACAGTGCTGATCCAATCAGAGTGGGCCAGCCACTCAATTGCATTTGATTACTACACTGCGCAACACGGCCCAAACAACAGTTAAAACTCTCGTGGTTAACCACAATTCACGAGAACATGGATATGTAACAGAAGCAAGAAAGATTGCCGTGAAACAAACCCAGATTACACTTTACGTGACTACACACTGTAACTGAAATAGAAATGTGACATCGACTCAGAAAGCACTGTGGACAGTCTATTACTACAGAAACGGATCACTGCAATTAACCCAAAATCACTTGACAATCGATAAAGAGAATTTAATTACCTTACACCTGCTCTATTTGCTAAGATTTACTGAGTTGCAGGTCTGTCTTTATGTAACCAAAAAAAAACATTTGTTTAGACAACATAAAATCATAATCAAATTACAAAACGCGTTATATCCGCCTTGGCGGAAAGGAAAGATATACTAAACTTTTGGTATGGGGTCCTCGTCCGATGCAGTACAGCCGTGGCAGGGTTACGTAAACACAGCAGGACCTAGGCTGCGGGTTACACCTCACTCACCGCTATGGAGTTAGCACTTACAGCAGCTTTTGACAAACACAGGACAATTGCAACCCTCTGAAACACACACAAAAATAGAGGACAGAATCCTTGCACCAGACATACGTGCATCAGTCTAAAAATGTTCCTTCCACAGCAATCGCTGACCTTTAAATTGAAACAATTTAAGGACAATTCACCGATAATAGTAATATCACTTAGGTGCAGTTTTCAATCACCTAATATCCCTAATAATCAATTAGAGAACAAACAGTATAGTTTTAACTAAGACTTCACTGCGAAGCCAACATTTAACCAGCTCACACGGAGCCCATCCACATACTTTTAGATTGACGGCTGTGTAAGTTCCACAATCATTTAGCGAGTGAAACGCCTCTTAACGCGTCGCTCAGTCACATACTCTAACGGCCAAATTACTTGACGTTTGCACACAGCACAACTCAGCGGCTTATTCAGCTTAACCACATTACTTCAGGACCTTTCCCTTGATAGAAATCACGAAACTTCGATCTCCGATCTGCCCCAAAACACTGACTTGCCGACTAAAACAACTCCCGGCATATCACACTAATAGGGCACACCCGGTCGCAGTCGACACTCCTGAGACGTCCCAAGTCTCTCAGTGTTTTCTTTTCGAAAGCTGACGTCCGACTCTTGAAGCCCGCTAACCCGGAAGAAAGCCACACGACATCCAAAGATCACATAACATCAAAAATCGATTGCAACGATATAACGAGTGTACCCAGTGCTGGCGCCAGTCCGCCACGGCTCAATGTGATTTTATTCCTATTGTCTCCTTCAAGTGGCTTCTCCGACCCCAGATTTCGTAATTAAAATTCTTTAGTGGAGCATCCTTTATGTTGAATTTTGCGTGCTCTTACGGAAGCTCCCTGTATATAGACAGTCTACATGCGGTCTGGTGTACATAGTTAGAATGCCTTCTTCCTCGACGTTTGCTAAATACGGCTGACCTTGTTGGGATCTCGGTTTGTGCAATGATGGTAATGGGCAGCAAAAGAAATTGGAATAAGAGACGCTGGTGGGAACGTGAAGTGTTTTGTACAGGGACTCTTTTCGGTTGTAAGAGCAGCACTTTTTGAGCAGCTCTTCCACCACAAACTTCTTTTGTCACGATTCTTAGATTCTGAATTACTAACTTGCCACAAATACGATTCCACGTGAAAGTTTTCAGTCAGCTGCAACATTTTATCCGTTGTGCACATCTTTACACGTGACGTCTAATAACAAGAAAAACAAAAATAATAAAACATATTTACAACAAGAAATGTATATCTAGAAAAACAAAACTAAAACACTACACCACAGTGGTACGACCAGAAGGTTTATATGGATCTGGATGCCTAACGATGAACTATAAGATGGACAAACTAGAGGTACTGGAAAGAAGGATTATTAGAAAAATAATGGGTGCAATGAAAACTGCAGATGGTTAGAAAATAAGAATTAATGAGGAGATCTACAAAAATATAGAGATAATATCTGAAGTAATGGCCAAACGAAGATTAACCTTTTTTGGACATCTTTACCGAATGGATGGAAATAGACTAACAAAACAAATACTCCTTATTTCTGGAAGAAGAAATCTACAATAGCATGGATTACGGAAGTAAGAAAAGATCTTGAAAGAAACAACATCAAAGAATCAGATATAGCATAAAGAAACGTTTTAAAAACAAAATACTAAATTTGGAAGGCTTTCAAAGCAAAAGAAATAAAAAATCGGGAACAACATGGGCAGAAGAAAGGAACAGACTTCATGGGGAGTAAATGAGTGAATACTGGAAAAACAGGAAACAACAACAAAGGAAGAAGAGGAACTGAAGTTGTTAACGTGATCCTAGTTGGTCAATACTATTGAAAAAAAAAACTGACGAAGTATTTTCCACAACACAATGAAAATAGCTGGTGGCCACGTCTACCAACACTTCCAGACTACGGGTTGTTGAGCAACTTTGCCTGCGGACTGTCCCATGTTTTCCATTTCAAACGGGACTGGAAAGTTCTGCGGTTTTGTTGCAAAATGGTGTCTAGAGATAAGAAATGTTCCTAAGTTGTCTACGCACGAAATCGCTCGATTATCTAGAAGACCGTTGTGGCGTCCCCGCGCTCCAACCGCGTGCTGATAATGTCGACGCCGTAGAGCTGCTACTGCCAGAGCTCTCGCAGTGGAGTTGAGACACGATGCGCGATGACGTAGGTCCCCATTGGTGAACGGGAGACAGAAATGCGAACTCGTACGATGGATGCTTCTTCTGATTTAAGATTGAATGATTCATTGCCCGGATGTGCAGTAGTTGTTAAATCTTATCTCATCCGCATCGTACACACCACCAATTGCGAGGAAACATTGTAATTGTCAGTCTTCTCGTACGTTGTTGGCTCGTTTCAATGGAGTTGTTGAATATGTATGAAGCGAGATCCACAGATACTCTTCGATGACGTCTGAGTGAACCTACGCCGTAAAGTTAAAAAAATGTTAAAAAGTTATCTTTTCAATTAATGAAGTAGGTATTTTGATATTTAGATTAAATTGTCCCGGCTGAACAGTCGTTGGTTACCTATCATTGATTAAATCACTTAATAATGTAGTCCACGCTTGGCATTTCACTTGGAACGAACAGTTTATTGTTCCTTGGCCACTAAATACTTTATAACTCTCGCACCACACGCACACGCAGTTGGTTGGTAAAGTCAGTTCTATTACAATTGAGTTTCATGACAATTACGACAACTCGACTCTTCACCGTAATGGTATTATCTTCGTGAAGTCGTGTAATTGTGTCCTACTCGAGACTAATTGACTGTAGTCCTTTGATATACTATCCACTCTTCCTTTAGTTCCAAATATTCGAAAGTCATGTCCAATATTCTCTAGTTTCGTCAATACAATTCAATTAACCCGTTATGCACGGTTAAACGCGTCTATCAGTTCCTGTCTCTGCTTAGAAAATCAGTTTCCGAAGTACGTGAATCACGTCACGCCAGAAACACTTCTGAACGCAAAACAATCTCGTCGCGTTCCGTACTCTCAATAACTATGACAAGAGTTATTCTCGCACGTCTTTACAGGACGAGACCCAGAAAGCGACTTCTTCTGTGAAAGAGTATTCTAGGCGAATTGAATTTCTTCGTTGCGCTTACAACGCTCAACTGTCTCCCACATAAAACTTATATCTGACTAACATGAAATTGGTTCAAATGGCTCTGAAAACTATGGGACGTAGTTTCTGAGGTCATCAGTCCCCTAGAACTTAGAACTACTTAATCCTAACTAACCTAAGGACATCACATACATCCATGCCCGAGGCAGTATCCGAACCTGCGACCGTAGCGGTCGCGCGTTTCAAGACTGTAGCTCTTAGAGCCGCTCGGCCACTCCGGCCGGCTCTAACTCCACCTTGGACTTAGCTTTCAAGATATAAATTCCAATTATCACTTGGATATTTGTCCGTTAATTAAATCTCAGGTTTCTTCCTCCTCTTTTCATAACAAAACTCTCAGTGATGTACAATGTTCCCAGAATGAGATTTTCTACCTGCAGCGGAGTGTGCGCTGATATGAAACTTCCTGGCAGATTAAAACTGTGTGCCGGACCGAGACTAGAACTCGGGATCTTTGCCTTTCTTGGGCAAGTGCTCTACCAACTGAGCTACCCAAGCACGACTCCTGCCCCCTCCTCACAGCCTTATTTCTGCCAGTACCTCGTCTCCTACCTTACAATCTTTACAGAACATCTCCTGCGAACCTTGCAGAACTAACACTTCTGAAAGAAAGGATATTGGGGAGACATGGCTTAGCCACAGCCTGGACGATGTTTCCCGAACGAGATTTTCACTCTGCAGCGGAGTGTGCGCTGATATGAAACTTCCTGGCAAATTAAAACTGTGCGCCGGACCGATACTCGAACTCAGGACCTTTGCCTTTCGCGGGCAAGTTTGAGTCTCGGTCCGGCACACAGTTTTAATCTGCCAGGAAGTTTCATGTATAATGTTGTTATCATCAAAACTTCTTGGTGTTAGCTTATCGGCTAAGATGTCGTACGTATTTGCCATGATAAGTCTTCCCTACTTCATATTATGATACTATGTCTTAATTGACTTTAAGGGGGTTGTTGGCGTGTTGTACCGTCTAGGTTCCAAAACTGCTCGACTTTGTACACTAGTGTGTGTACAAGGACTTACTTACTCAGTGTGCTGATAAAGACAATTTGCTGTGAGCTATTCCCAATTTTCGGAAGCCTCGGCAGCCTGCGTCCAGCTCGCAGCAGTTTATTACGGCGCACTCCACTAGTCCTTCCTTCTCCTCCCCCCCCCCGTCCCCCTCCCCCAACACCTCTCCCCAGCGGGATAGCAGTCAGTGCGCCGGCCTGCCAGAGATCCGACGCGGCGCCGCTCGGAGAAACAAACGGCCGCAATTTTCGCGTCTTATTGCCGGATCGACGAGCGCGTCTGCCCCCGCGCTCGTAAATAACCGTTTCCACGGCCGTCACTGGTTCCCGCGCAGCGACGCGTCGCAGCTCTCCGGTTGACGCTTTAATAGGGCTGACACCGGGTGCGCGCGTCAGCTGCCGTCCGCCGCCGTCTCGCGGTGCTCTCTGCCGATTCCGTTTTTTATTGCCGAATTACGAAGTAGCCGGATACACTAGCAAGGTGACGTCGTAAATAATCTAACAGAAATATCGCTTCACAACTGCTTCCTCTACGTTTCCCTCAATGTTGTTTATCAGGTTTATTTATTTATTGTCAAACATCAGTTATTATGTGCTTTCAAATTCACTCTGATTGCCGAATTATTATGTAAATTTAGCTTCTGTCACTAACAAGGGTTTCTTTCTTTTGCACCTGACGCTTATCTTTTGTCTACGACTATTGAGTTTTGAGCTGATGATGGCAACAGCCGAAATATCATAATATTAAGAAATATATTGTCGTGTCACGGCAAGGCACCACACTTGCTAAGCTGTAGGCTTCAAATCGGCCGCGGTCCGTCAGTACACGTCGGCCCCGCGAGTCGCCACTGTCGACGCTAGCAGACCGAGCGCCGCCCCTCGGCTGGTCTTAGGAGACGAAAAAAAAAAGTGTGTGAAATCTTATGGGACTTAACTGCTAAGGTCATCAGTCCCTAGGCTTACACACTAAATAAACTATCTTAAGGACAAACACACACACCCACGCACGAGGGAGGACTCGAACCTCCGCCGGGACCATCCGCTCAGTCCATGACTGCAGCGCCCTAAACCGCTCGGCTAATCCCGTGCGGCCTTACGAGCCAAGCTAGCGCAACTGCCCACTTCTACAGCCGACGTTAATAGGAATGGTTCACTTGTTATAGCGTCAGAGATCTCATTTGCAGAGACGCTAGTTAGCATAGCCTTTAGCTAAGTCAGTAGCTACGACGTAGCCAGGCGCCACATACAGTTTATGCATTGACTGTTGATCTATATACGTGAAGCAATCAGAAATGTAAAGAGGTATTTGCAGCTCAGTCTATAACTGCACTTGTAAATATTATTGTACAAACTCAAGCTCGACGTTCACCACCGACGGTGAATTAAATCTAAGTATTTAATTGCATTCCTGTCCAATAACTTTCTATTTACCTAAGATGTTCCAGATACATCCCGTCAAGTATAGTTCATTGATCCTCACGTCAGACTACGTCATCAACGCGTGCAGTTAATAGCCACAAACTGCGTGACTGAGCCAGATCACCCATTTCCCACGAGGCCCATAGTTCCGCCTCATACACTACATATATTAAAAATTATAATGGCTTCACACACCAGAATTACACTATACGGCACGCTGATAGACGACGGATTAACTGGGAAGTGGAGCTCGCTGGTGGATTAGTCCATTAAAAATAAAATAAAATAAAAAAAATATATATATATTTATTTTCGAAATAAAATAACGAATCTTCTTCAATATAGACAATATATATATATATATATATATATATATATATATATATATATATATTCGAAATAAATTTTTATTTTGCAGAAAGCTCTAGCTGTGTGTGTGCTGTCGTCGTAAGCTGCCTCCAGGACACCGGTCGCCAAAGAGATTGCAACAAGATCGATAAGAGGTGGTGAATCAAGCGTGCCTTTTAGGAGAGAGGTCAAAGGCTTGCAGACACCATGTCACCAACGCCGTCTCGACTGCCAGTATTTAGATAGCTGCCACGGACCGGGGGGCCCAGTCTGTCTCAGTTCCAGGCAGTCACCCAGTCATTCGAAGACAGAGTCAGTAGCAGTTACTAGTTCAGTCACTATTCTAGTTGGCATCACTGGCTACGAGAGTGTAGTGAGCCGTGTACTTCACCAGCAATGAGGCTGACGTGGACAACTACGGAAGAGCTTCTACCACAACCTATGGACTGGCTTGAAGATAAATTGTTTTATGTTCTGGTTAATACAGAACGCTTTTAATACATGTGTGCAGCCTGTGTTGTAGACAGAGGATAACAGCCACCATACAAGATCCTCTTCCTTGCTTCCCATGGTACAACACACTACAGTGTTGAGGACGACACAAAAGCATGTGCACCCATGCCATAAGTACTGTGGTGTCTAGGAAGCTAGCGTACTTGGATCGCTACTAGACGATCGAACCAGTGGTATTAATGAGTTTCACTACAAACAGAAAATTACAATAGTTAAGTTTGGCAATTAGACAGACGTGTCGCAAGCAAAGGTCGACACATAAAATAACCAATCTTCTTCAATATAGACAATCCCAAGTCTGTGCTACATAGAGAACGCAAGCGAAGTGACTAGCGTTGACGCTGCTGTCGAAGTCGCTAATCTCGAAGCTGCTGCTGAACTCGCCCACCACCGCCAGTCAGTCGAGGCGATTAGGCCCTCTTCACATAGGGGCAGCTGCTGTCGCGTTGTGGTCCTGGAGGGAGCTCCGGTCAGCGTCCTATTGGCTAACCCCTTCTCACTGCCTTCTCTGCTCTATTGTTCACGACTGGCGTGTCTACGCTTGACTTTAGCCGTTACAGTTACAATTAAGGTTACTCAAATTCCCAGTTATAACTGGAAAATAGGAAATTTAAGAAAGGTGGTTTTGTTACATAACTAATTCGTAACAACAAGTACTAAATGTCTTAGCTCTTAAAACAAACCGAAACATTACACTCTTAAAAGTATGTAATAAAAAACATTAAAGCGTTAGCCGGCCGGAGTGGACGAGCGGTTCTAGGGGCTTCAGTCTGGAACCGCGCGACCGCTACGGTCGCAGAATCGAATCCTGCCTCTGTCATGGAAGTGTGTGATTTCCTTAGGTTAGTTAGGTTTAAGTAGTTCTAGGTTCTAGAGGACTGATGACCTCATATGTTGTCCCATAGTGCTCAGAGCCATTTGAGCCATTAAAGCGTTACGACTGTAAACAGCTAATTTGCTTTCGTATTCAACGAAAAGACAGCTCACCAGATTCGTGACTTTTAAACACCATGACCTTTTATTTTACATTTTTGACATCTTCCGTTCTTTTCCAGAAACTTTAATGCTGAGCCATACTAGGGGATCAATACAAGAGCATTTAACTACCTTATTAACACTGAATTGTCCTACTAGCTTCCCCATTGTCCAAATCATTAACGATTACGAAATAACTGGATGAACTGCTACAAACGTGACCACATAATGACTTCAAAATAATTCATATTAAATAATGACGATATTCCTCCAGCTATATTTAGGCGTTATTGGCGACTAGTTTCGACGATGTTACATCATCTTCAGGCCCATACTTGTGGAGAGCAACCGTATGTGTCTAACACTAGTAGTGTGTTCCATGCGGAAGGCAGATAGTAACTGATATCAGTCACTATCTGCCTTCCGCATGGAACACACCTATCTCACTACTGATTACTAGTGTTAGACTGCCTTCCGCATGCAACACGCGTAACTCACCACTAGTGTTACTCACATACGGCTGCTCTCCACAGGTATGGGCCTGAAGACGATGTAGTAACATCATCGAAACGAGTCGCCAATAAAACCAACACCTTAACACAGCTGGAGGAATTTCGTAATTTTTTAACATATAGTATACTAGCTGACGTCCCAAATCGTCCATTTCAATTATGGATATACGAAGATCAAAATAATTCAGTCAACAAATCTTACCTGCAAACAATACCCAAAGATCTCGGACGCGCACTGTCGTTTTAAAGACATTTTCAACACGCTAAGCACACCAGCCTAGGTCACGATCAGTTGATTACAACAATAGTTACACGAGAGAATATCGATTAATTTTGGAATAATCCAAAAATTATGCAACCCTTGCCAGTCATACGTTTTAGTAAGACACACATCAAAATGTTACAGCTGTGACAGACACTGCGCAAGCACTTGCGCACATGAAAATGCTCGCACCTGGATACCACACAGCCAAGCGACGACCAACGTAGAACGCCCGTACC
Source organism: Schistocerca serialis cubense (assembly GCF_023864345.2). Lineage (NCBI taxonomy): Eukaryota > Metazoa > Arthropoda > Insecta > Orthoptera > Acrididae > Schistocerca > Schistocerca serialis. Next base: position 194,262,419 of record NC_064638.1, on the reverse strand, counting down.
GACGTGAACTGTCGCCTTGAGCCAGCCTCGCTACGGAAACAAACCCCAAGTTCTTCATGATAGCTCGGAGGTGTGGTTGTTGATTTCGGCAAACAATCTTCCTCACAACAGACTCGTCTCTACGGTTACTGTTTACGAAGCTGCCACCGAGCACTCGGTCACCGTCGTATGTTGATATTCACTCCCTTGTCACTCGCACCAACTCTCCGGTCCGTGCCTGTGCTTTATACTCCCTGGCAGCAGGCGGAGCGGGCGAGACCATCGATAGCACCTTCACAGAGCGCTCTGGCGGGTACAACCAATCGAGCCATCGACATTCGCGGCTTACTTTCTGGCTGACTGAAGCGGCGTGCTGGACCCAGCATGGATCCGCGTTCGAGTCCCGATTCGACAGACGATTTCAGTCGGCAAGAAATCTCGTAGCAGCTCACACACAGCGGTGGAATGATGCAGCCTGAAAGTACCCCTTATACTGTGCGTAAGCCATTTCTCCGTGATGGTTTTCATTCCAGTGCTGTAGTCTCTCAAGGTATAAAGCCATTAACTTACGGAGTAGACGTAAATTTGTGAGGTTGAGACGTCTTCCCGCCTCCCCCTCCCACCTTACCTTTCTCATTTTACGATGTTATGTAACGAAAGACATAATTTGCTAAGTACACGAAAAATTGCAGTCATAGCTTGCCCAGGGTATAGCTAATAATTTCTGTAATAAAGTTTGGAAATAAAAGATTATTGAAGCGTGTTATTAACAGGAACATTCGTAAAATTCTTTTCCAGCCGGAAATGATGTTCGAGTAACAACCACATTTTTCTGAAGAGAGTGGGGTATATCGTGTGTTTTAAACGTGCGTCTCTCATTTCTTGAGTTTCGTTCGACAAAACACAAAACAATCATTTCCATAGTAAAATAACCCTCGACGTAAGCATTCGTTGTAGGTTGTTTGTTAGCGAAGATCTGTGTTCAGAAAATATTTTCATCAGTCACTAAGTAGGCCGATTAAGAACCACTGAAATCCAGATATCGACACGAGAGCTATTTTTTCTCTTAACGAGGGAAAAGGAACACTAAACGATGAACTGTGAAACTGTAACAGAGTGGACGCTAATGATAAGCGTAGACTAACATAAAATTAAATTTTTTCTTAACTGTACACTCCAAAACCACACCTTCAAACGGCTTCTTTCGTTATTGTTATGGTGTTATGCCCCCTACGAATCATGTACCTTGCGGTTGGTGAAGTGGTTTACGTGTCTCAGCGATACAGATGGTCGTACCGTAGGTGCTGCCACAACAGAGTGGTATCTGTTGAGAGACCAAAAAAATGTGTTGCCCCTGAGGAGCGGCAGCAGGCTTTCCAATAGTTGCAGGAGCAACAGTCAGGATGATCAGTTGATCTAGCCTTGTAACTTCACCAAAATGCCCTTGCTGTGCTGGAACTGCGAACGGCTGAAAACAAACGGAGATAACAGCCGCAATTTTTCCCGCGGATATACAGCACTACCGTATGGTTAAATGATGACTACGTCTTCTTGGGTAAAATACTCCGGAGCTAAAATAGTCCCCCATTCCGATCTGCGAGCGGAGACTACTCAAGAAGATGTCGTCATAATGAGAAATAAAACAGTCTACGATCGGGGCGTGGAGTGTTAGCTCGCTTAATCGGCAGGTACGTTAGAAAATTTAGAAACGGAAATGGATCGTAGATCCAGCGAAGTCCGGTGGCAGGAGGAACAGGATTTCCTGTGATGTGAATGCAGGGTTACAAGTACAAAACCAAATAGAGATATTGGAGGAGTAGGTTTGAAAATGAATAAGACAACGGGAATGCGGATAAGATACTATGAACAGTACAGTGAACGTATTATTGTAGCCAAGATAAACAAGATGCCCATACCCACGACAGAAGTACAAGTTTATATGCCAACTAGTTCTGCAAATAGTGAAGAAATTGAAGAAATAAATCATTAGGTAAAAGTAATCATTCAGATATTTAAGAGCGAGGAAAATTATATTGTGGTGGTGGACTAGAATTCGACAGCGGGAAAAGGAAGAGAAGGAAAAAGAGTAGGCGAATATGGACTGTGGGAAAGGAATGATAAATAAAGCCGCCGGGTAGAGTTTCCCACAGAACATAATTTAACTATCGCTAACACTGGTTTTATGAATGGCAAAAGAAGATAGTGTACGTGCAGCAAACCTCGAGATATCGGTGGGTTCTACATTTATTATATAACGGTAGCACAGAGATTTTAAATTGTAAGACATTTCCAGGCCAGATGTGGACTCTGACCTCAGTTTATTGGCCATGAACCGTAGATTAAAACCAGTTTTAATCGCAGTGCAGAACTTTGGTAAGCTATCGTGCAGTTGAGGAAGCAATTATGATAGAATAAGAAAAGAAAAATGAGGAATGTGTAATTTTACGCATCTGTAAGACTATTTGCATTTAGAACCTTACTTAACCTCATTGCAAGACCCTGTACATGTCGATGGAAGACTTTCTCAGTCTTCTCTCTGCTGCTGAGGAGGAAATTTCAAAACAGCCCATCAGTTAACGACTAGAAATATCACATGAAGACAGATTACATTACTTGAGAAAAAGTTACAACTGCATGAAGGTGGTATGCAACAAATTTTGAAATTGCATCAAATGCACTACATGCTTGGATATTTAAATGATTAGGATTTCAGCGTAACTGCCCAAAGTATTTAATGGTAACGCTCTTTCTTTGTATTTGGAGAGATTACGCAATGTGTTTCACTTTTGTAAACGCATATGAATGGTGGTTGTTTATGAGGAGATCTTGTCATGCGTCATGCTGGAGGGATAAAAGTCTACCATCACTTGCTAGAATTGGACGGCGACAGGTTGGCCTAATGAAGCAGTGGTTTATCCTAACGTGGTATTGCCGCTCGCGTTCGTCGAGATACCACGACCGCCACACGAGTGTGGACTCGATCAGTTCAAGAGCGTCACGCTCAACGCCTTAACTGACAAAGAATAGCTGGGGTGGTATTCCCCTCCTGTGAGCGCTTCCCATCCAGCTTTGGTCGGGTACTGTCATCACCGCCTTCCTTCAACCTTCGGTTGGTTGGTTATCGTCACTGGAACAGGACAGGATCTCTTGGTCTCCGGATAGGCATCGTGGTTTCGTTAGTTCGCTTGTTCTGGGCGTTTTGATCACATTTATTCTCACTAACATTGGGCAATCATTCAAATTGTCAGTGTGTTTCTTACTGTGGCTACAACTCCAGGTTTGATTCTGGTTATTTCAGTGGATAGTTTTATGTTAAGAATGTCTCAAGAAAGTTGAAAAGAAAGAATACTGATAAAAATGTTTTTCATTAAGCATCTTTTGTAAAAAATTACGATGAAAAACCACCAAGTCTTATTGGTAACAAATGCTTAAGTCGAAACAAAGATAGGAATCTTGCATGATAATTCTCTTCACTTCATGAAAATTTTACAAATCATTTAAATAATTTGGATTTACGTTTCCAAGGAAATGAAGACATATTTACAGGTATTAATAGACAAAATAAAATATTTTCAGGTTAGTATGCAATTGCGGAAAAACATTTTCTCCAGCAAAGTCCATTCAATCTGCTCAACGTAATACTGTGTTTGATGAGTAGTTGGAACATGAACTTCGTTTCACTAAAGTACAAACTGAAACAGAAATTCAGAACTTGTCAAGACCAAATTAAATACACCTGGCGTAAATAATTAAATATCTCGTTAACGTAAGTATAAGAGTTTGAGACAATTAGAAAATAAAAGTCAACGTTTTAGTAGTGTATGTCTTTCGGTGGTTGCGTTGGTGTGACAGAGCTTATAATACGTGATGACTGACAGTCATCCAGCTTGGGTGTTTCGGGGTTGTGACGTCACTGCACAAATAGAACTGGAACAGGAAGCAGCTGCTGGAAAGGAGTGGCTCGCGAACCATGCTTGCCACGTCTGTTCAACACCGTGGAGGAGACAATGTGTCTTTAGTTTTTCTTTTCTTTCCTTTAATTTTTTTTTGTAAATTTATATTTATTGGCTTTCAGTTTGTGTCCATTCAGCTATCTCAATAATCGACAGATGATACGACAGCGTATTTAAAACGAGGTCCCTTCAGTTATGACGATATGAACGTAAGGACGACACAACAAACAGTCCCTGTAAGGTGCAACTATCCGACCCGGCTGGTATCGCGTCCGGGCCACCTCAGTTTGCTGTCCACTGGAATGACCTGGCAGGTACTGAACCAGAAAGAGGTTTAAGGTTCCCACGTAACTTGCCCACAAGAGGACAGACGTATCGTTCGTTGGGCCGCACAGGACCTCTCTGCCTCGTCAGGTGTCTTGAGTCAAGAAGTCAGCTTCTTTGTACCTAGAGAATATACACACGAATAGTGCGACGACGCCTGGAGCGCCTGAGACTGTCATGACGGTGAACATACACTCCTGGAAATGGAAAAAAGAACACATTGACACCGGTGTGTCAGACCCACCATACTTGCTCCGGACACTGCGAGAGGGCTGTACAAGCAATGATCACACGCACGGCACAGCGGACACACCAGGAACCGCGGTGTTGGCCGTCGAATGGCGCTAGCTGCGCAGCATTTGTGCACCGCCGCCGTCAGTGGCAGCCAGTTTGCCGTGGCATACGGAGCTCCATCGCAGTCTTTAACACTGGTAGCATGCCGCGACAGCGTGGACGTGAACCGTATGTGCAGTTGACGGACTTTGAGCGAGGGCGTATAATGGGCATGCGGGAGGCCGGGTGGACGTACCGCCGAATTGCTCAACACGTGGGGCGTGAGGTCTCCACAGTACATCGATGTTGTCGCCAGTGGTCGGCGGAAGATGCACGTGTCCGTCGACCTGGGACCAGACCGCAGCGACGCACGGATGCACGCCAAGACCGTAGGATCCTACACAGTGCCGTAGGGGACAGCACCGCCATTTCCCAGCAAATTAGGGACACTGTTGCTCCTGGGGTATCGGCGAGGACCATTCGCAACCGTCTCCATGAAGCTGGGCTACGGTCCCGCACACCGTTAGGCCGTCTTCCGCTCACGCCCCAACATCGTGCAGCCCGCCTCCAGTGGTGTCGCGACAGGCGTGAATGGAGGGACGAATGGAGACGTGTCGTCTTCAGCGATGAGAGTCGCTTCTGCCTTGGAGCCAATGATGGTCGTATGCGTGTTTGGCGCCGTGCAGGTGAGCGCCACAATCAGGACTGCATACGACCGAGGCACACAGGGCCAACACCCGGCATCATGGTGTGGGGAGCGATCTCCTACACTGGCCGTACACCACTGGTGATCGTCGAGGGGACACTGAATAGTGCACGGTACATCCAAACCGTCATCGAACCCATCGTTCTACCATTCCTAGACCGGCAAGGGAACTTGCTGTTCCAACAGGACAATGCACGTCCGCATGTATTCCGTGCCACCCAACGTGCTCTAGAAGGTGTAAGTCAACTACCCTGGCCAGCAAGATCTCCGGATCTGTCCCCCATTGAGCATGTTTGGGACTGGATGAAGCGTCGTCTCACGCGGTCTGCACGTCCAGCACGAACGCTGGTCCAACTGAGGCGCCAGGTGGAAATGGCATGGCAAGCCGTTCCACAGGACTACATCCAGCATCTCTACGATCGTCTCCATGGGAGAATAGCAGCCTGCATTGCTGCTAAAGGTGGATATACACTGTACTAGTGCCGACATTGTGCATGCTCTGTTGCCTGTGTCTATGTGCCTGTGGTTCTGTCAGTGTGATCATGTGATGTATCTGACCCCAGGAATGTGTCAATAAAGTTTCCCCTTCCGGGGACAATGAATTCACGGTGTTCTTATTTCAATTTCCAGGAGTGTAGTTTCAGATTCTCTTTATGCAGCAGCAGAGAGAGGCGTACCAACGGCGGTTTGCCCAAGTTGAACAAGACGCCGGAGTGATAAAGTTTTCCTCTCTCTCTAGTTTACTGGCTGAGGTGTTTTAAACCAAAGTTTTTTCAGTAAGCCATGGCAGGAAGAGGATGTGAATCCTAAGAACTTTCTCATACCTGTTACACCGTGGAGGGAAAGAGAAACCTCCAGTGACTAAGAAACAGAACCATATTTTTAGATATCAGAAAATAGTAAGTGCTGATTAAACCGCTTACAATATACAGCTGTGTATTTTTTCTGTTCGTCATCCATATTAAATCGTGAGGCCGGAAGACTGAAGCCAATGATGCAGTTGATGACGTCATTGTTTAATGGTAATTGACCGATCAACACAGCTAAATTCTTGCGTTAAGGACTGCGTAATAACTGAAAGAAATGATCGGTAAACTAATCTCTGGGGACTTCTGTTTAGCGATGTATAACACAAGACAAAAAAAGAATACATAACGTATCCAGCCATCGTAAAATCAAACAGTTCACCGTCAACCTGATCCTTACAGAGTCTAAGAAAATGCAGAAGTAAATACAAATTATATTTATCAATATTAGAATCAAACAGACAAAGTATCACGAAATAAGTACAATACAGTTAGACATTACTGTAAGTTCTACATGAACCCAGCGTCAACATAATGAAACTTACATGTTTACGCTAAGAGAACAGGTGAAGAAAGGCCCAAATGTATGACAAGAAAAAGTGGTGTACACTCCTTCTTTTTGTTAAAACCAAAACCTAATTGTAGTTCTTTTCGCTTCTACAAGTTTGACTCGGAGCAGATGCCTCTGGTCGTAAAACATGACTTTAAGTTAATAACATAGAGTATTTATGTGCTGGAGTAAGCTGTCGCCAGCACACTAGTCGGCAAAGATGCACCGCGAAGATCGATTGTAAGCGCTCGATCAAGAATGCCTACCATGAGCGAAGCCAGAGACAGACTCGCAAGCAACACGCTGCCAACAGCCCGTACACAGTAAGTATTTAGCTTCCTAAATACTTACTGCCGCTGACCAGAGGGCGTCACTCACAAACTCACTATTACTGATTCACTAACTCACATTCCATTTGGCGTCTGCTAGGTCACATCACCAGTTACGATACGGCACAGCGCCCAGATTACCGATAGTATCAGCTACAGTACTATTACTGATTAGCTTATATCACAACACATGGACTCTATTCAAGTTAAGTAAAGACTTCGTGATCTTAAAAATAATGGGCCGTATTAATTCACGTGTGCATTTATGTTGTAGAAAGAGGATGCCGGCCACCCATAACCTCATACTTTCCCTTGCTTCCTACGATACAAGACTCTACAGTGGCGACGAGGATACTATAATACATAAATCAGATAAGAATTCATATAGCATTTTAGTAATTGTGCAGTTACATAGGTACACATCGATTTTTCTCTTAATATTTATTTGTAATTTATAATGCTTAAGTATTTTTCATTGGTAATTTAGCGAACGTTACAGTGGTACAACGTCGCCTTTTGAGACTAGTCTCGGGTCTTCCCACAGCATGCGCGTAGGTACACGGGTCACAAGATATGGAGGATGATGGGATGAGTGCTCAAACATGTAGAGAATTACTGCCAGAAGTAAAGCTGTGAGGACGGGACGTGAGTCGTTCTTGGATAGCTCAGATCGTAGAACATTTGCCCGCGAAAGGTAAAGTTCCCGAGTTAGAGTCTCGGCTCGGCACACAATTTTATTCTGCCAGGAAGTTTCATATCAGCGAACACTCCGCTGCAGAGTGAAAATCTCATTATGGAGAGAATTCATTTAGAATCAGAACTCGGATGCACATCACACAGGATAGAAGGAAGGCAGGAATAAATACATTTAGCGCTGTTGTTGACAACTGTTGGTCGGATATGAGGAACAGCAACGGTGATATATTGAAATAACGTGACTTACTCTTCAAATTATGTACTATATCACTTGTGCAGTAAATAGTTCTACAGCAAAGTCACACCTCAGTCTGCTTCTTACCTGTAGCCAGAACAAACTGATAACCAGTCCGTGGTTTCCTATCGAGATAAAACAGATTTGCTGGATGCCTCCCCAACTGATACGTAATTTCATAGTGTTAATTTTTTTTTCTACACGCACTTAATAGACATTTTTCTGAGCCAACACCTTTGCTTCTATCCAGATATCTCTGCTTTTACCCTTCTTACAATAAGATGGAAACACACCCACTGCCGTAGACTCATAGAGTGTGGTACGAACCATAGCCTTCAAAGTCCTAATTGTAATTACTGAGGCAGGTAATCGTTAGTCCACTAGAGAGTGAACCACTGAAGATACAACACCTATATGCTGATACTAGAGTCCGAGAAACTAGCTGTAGTGTATGTCGTGAATGTTAGTTGCATTTCCTGGTATTGGTTAACGCGTGGCGCCGCTTACGTCTCACATGAGCATTCTGTATTTAACAGTCGAAGTAAAAGTTTAACAAAGTTCGTAGTCCTTTGATCTGTCGCGTTATCTCAATGTTGTTTGTTGCTACTGTAATTGTTAGTAAGAGACTGCCTACATTCTGGCAATACGACCTCTTCTGGAGTACTGCCGTGTAGTATCAGGTCCTTGTAAGATAGGGCTGAAGGATGACATCAGAAACGTTCAGAAACCGCCCATTTGTTTCTTTTTTTCGTGAGAAAGGAAAGACAGAGTCACTGACATGCTATTCGAATACGGGTGGCAAGCATTAATACAAAGAGGTTCCCCACTGCGCATAAACTTTTCACCGAAATTTCAGTCACTAGATTTCACTTTCGAATTTGAGAATATTTTTCTTTAGCTCCCATCTATAATGGCCATCGTAATAAAGATAAATGAAATAAGACATCGCAAGGAAAGAATTAAATATCCGTTCACCCCATGTGCTGTTCGAGAACGGTAGAGTAACTGAAAAAGTTTCGCTGTAGCCTCTGTCAGTCACTTAAGTGTGAACTGCAGAGTAGATATAGATGTACACGTTTTCAAAGGCAGCCTGTATGTCTTTTCGTCTGGGTCCTTTCGCACCTACTACACACGAGAGTAATACAAACTGATTTTGATACTAGAGGTTTACTCGATACGGTGGAGGCTACCACAGGATTCCCAGTACTAAACCTATACATTTTTTTGTTGTTACGGAAATGAAGTATTCGTATGCATGTCCCCAATGCGGTTCGAAAAATACTCGGATGTATACGCGCTTTGATATAGTCGATGACAAAGCGGTTGAGCTCTTCTATTTGTTCTGCGGAAGCCCGATGACACCAGAAATTTATTACAGTGCCACCGCGCGCAAATGAAGCACAACATAATATGTTTGAGAGGAAACATGAAACAGTATTATATACGCGATATTTCATTTAGCAGTAATTTCAGGCGCCGCTACAAAACTGTAACCCGGCCGTAGCCACAGGGCTAAAAGCGTTCGCCGGTAAATGCGCCTGTCCGTTTGTCAGAATAGTTACGGATAACACTGATTCAGATAAACGAGTGATATATTTCAACTAAAATCCATAGGTGCCTCTGGTCGTAACACACTTCCTCTAAGCTCTTTCTAGCAATTTTTTTAGGCCCATGCCACATTCAATGGTTGCTAAAAAAAGTACAGGAAATTTCGCCGTTACTCAAAAATATTAAAAAGCTTACTTCGATAAATGTAAAGTGAAAACTAGTGAAGGTAGCACATCAGCCCATAACTGCGAATGTAAAAGTACACAATGCAATAAAAATTTTTTTGAGCTTTCCTCTACAAAATTTACGACTGAGTATGAATGCCAACCTAAAGTTTATCTTGCTTTTATGACGGACGCTAATTAATTTTAACGGCCTTCTACGTGCACTGATGTAATTAATCCAAAAACAGAAGTAGGATACATCGCAACGTTGCTCTGTTTATGCGTTATCGAACAAGTGCGAACGCTGTAATCTGCGATTTTTACTTACATTTTTCAGTGGTTCTGACTGATTATGTCCACAGTGAACGATACTCTCTGCATTATAAGATTCAAAGCACATAGGATTTAAAGCATCTTCTTGATGTTATAATAAGTCCCGGAGCAACATACCTGCATTTATCTTAAAATTATCGTGCTTCCTTCACAGCTAATATGAACACAGCTACTTCGCCAGTTCGTCAAATACCTTACCCGGTGCTCAAGCACAATTTGCATCATGTAGGAAAAAATAAAGCTCAAAATTCAACAGAAGGTCCCGCGAGGAAGGAAATAAAGGTCATACTTGTCTTTTCGAGAGTAAAGATTGACACTTTGAATTTTTTATTTCACAAGAACATTGTACATGAGTTTATGAGTCCCTCTCGCCGCTGATACCTAAGTACAGCGAAAATTTCACATTCCGGGACTGACGAGTCAGTGCTTGTTAGCCACAACGAGAAGCTGACGACTCCCGCTATCTAACGACATGGGCGGTGCAATTACAAAAAAGTAAAGTTTAACAAATTGTGCTGCGGCAACAGTATCTCGTTGGTCTATCTGGAGCAATACAAGTTACTAGAGATATCGCATTCACCAGGAATTTGGAACTAGAAATTTTCGACTCGACTCGAAAGCCTCACATATTATATTTGAACGTTGGTATCATATTGAGAAGACAAGAAACGATAAAAAGAAGTACAGCAAAGTGCAGAAAACACTTGGTTGTAACACTGGCATAAACAAGATAAAAGTGAATAAAATGCAAAATTGTCGTTTGGAATTAGATGAAAAAGTATCATCAATACCTTAGAAAAGTCTTCAGTACTGAAAAGGGACAAGGCGAACTGATTCAGCGACTAGGACCTCATTCTAAAAACAAATTCACTGAACGCAACGCGTTAGACCCGCCCACTCGTCTCGCATAGGGTGTCTAAGGGCTGCTGCGATCTCGGAATGATGTACAATAATTCAAGCAAATCACATTAATGGTTTTTATTACAGTAGGGAAGATTGAAAATACTGAACTTTGTAGTTATACAGGATGGCACACGAAATGTGTTACCAGTTGTTTCTTTCACAGTTTACGACGCACATTAGATATCCCGCTGGCATCTCTACAGCAGTACCAGCAGAGCTTGGAAAAACAAATGAGTTACGGAATGACGTGTAATTCACGATACTGCCGATAGGAGACTTGTAAGCAGCAGTGGCTGACAATGGAAAACTGACGGCACAGCAACGATCGGCTATTCTGTTACTTTTTCATGAAACGAAAAGCCTTGTTGTGACTCAGAGGCGTTTTCGACAGCAGTTTAACACACGATGGGTCCCTTGCAAGAAGGCCATTCTCAGGCGGTACGATAAATTTGTACAGGAAGGAACAGCATTGGAAGCGAAGCGACCTCGGCCTAAGCTTGTTTGTTCGCAGGCGAATACTGAAGCGGTACGAGTTGCTGTACAGAGAAGTCTCGGGAAATCGTGTAGGAAGGCAGCAGTGCAACTGGGAATATCCAGACGCTCCGTTCAACGCATTCTTAAAAATGACCTCCATATGTACCCATACAAGATGACCTGTGCACAGAAGCTCACCGAAGAACACAAGCAGGAGAGACTACTGTTTGCCGGCCGAAGTGGCCGAGCGGTTAAAGGCGCTACAGTCTGGATCCACACGACCGCTACGGTCGCAGGTTCGAATCCTGCCTCGGGCATGGATGCGTGTGATGTCCTTAGGTTAGTTAGGTTTAAGTCATTCTAAGTTCTGGGGGACTTATGACCACAGCAGTTGAGTCCCATAGTGCTCAGAGCCATTTGAACCAATTGACTACTGTTTGCCCAGTAGGTGAAGGATAGAGAAGAAACTCTCAACAAAGTTTAGCTTTCAGACGAGGCTCATTTTCATTTAGAGGGTGTGGTCAACAAAGAATATGTGTGTTTTTGGGCCACTGAAAACCCACAAGTGCTTCATGAACGACAACATTATGCTCCGAGGATTACATCGTGGGCAGCAATTTCCAGTCACGGACTTATTGGACCCTTTTTCTTCGTAGAAACTGTGAACAGCGAGCGTTATTTGAGCATGCTTCCCAATAGCTTCATTAGACAGCTTCTTGCTACTGCCTTGCCCTTCAACACGCAGTGGTTCATGCAAGATGGAGCAAGGCCACATACTGCAAACACTGAGTTGGAATTTTTACACGAGCATTTCGACATGCGGATTATTTCACTCGGGTTTCCAGGTCGCTTCAATGACGGACAAAGTTGGCTCCCCAATAGTCTAGACCACAACCCATGTGACTTTTTTCTGTCGGGGTACCTAAACGTAAAACTTTTCCCGAAACGTCCACGTCATTTAATGGAGCTCAGAAGACTTATTCTTCAAGCTTGCAGTGAAATTACGGAAGACATGTACCGTAGGGTAATCACTAACTTCAGTCTTCGTTTGAAGGAAGTTAGGAAACGAAATGGGGGACATATTGAGCATGTGCTGAGTTAGAACGAATCTCCATGGACGGCTCTTCATTGTAGTACATGTTTCTTTCAGATTGTATTGACAATAAAGTTTATATTCAAAAACTAAATGGTAACACATTTAGTGCACCACTCTGTAAGAACATGTCGCAAGAGATGGGCGACAGGCAAATAAGTCAAGAGTCCTCCACTATATATAATGTGCGTGTAAGCAATGTATGTGGATCACTAATAACTGCTGTCGTAGTGCCGGTCTAGTACAGTGCGGCCGAGGCTGGCAGGAGCTGCGCTTATACTCTCTTCTTCTAAAGGCCGCTCCTGTCGTGGTGACGTCCAAGTCAGCCCGCTATTGGCTGACGTCATCTCACAGCCTTCTCTGCGGGTGCGTTCTTAATCATCGTGCCGGCGCTTGGCGATTCGCCGGATCAACACCTAATTTCTGAAATCAACTCTTCCACTGAATACTATCCAGTGTCTTGCTAAGTATACTGTCTCATCAAGGTAGCGAAAAACCGCTATGTGTTGCTGAACTAGCCAGTAGACGTCATGAGAGGCGAATCTACTAATGTAAAGTGAGGTAGGGAGAATTGTGTTGGCAGCAGAGGAAAAGTAACAGCAGAACGGTTCGATCACAGAGCTCAGTGATTTAGAACGAGGATAAGTCAGTTGATGTGAACAGAGTAACGAATCAGTCAGGGACATTGCAAGCCTTCTATAGCGACTCAGTTCGTCTGTTGATGATGTGGTTATGGAGCGGAAACGCGAAGGAACAAACAGAACTAAATCAAGAGCAGGTAGATCTTACGTATTGGTGGACAGGGATCGTCGAGTAGCGCGGCGGGGAACACACTCGTGAGTTCTAAAGAGCTACCAACAGCGCAATGCACGTGCATGGTGAGTGGAAAGGAATGGGGTTACGTTGGTTGATCAGCTCTTCCTAAGCCACAGATTTCTGTAGGCAGCGCTACGTGACGCTTGAGGTAATTTGAAGAGTGGCGCCATCGGAGAGTGGACGACTGAAAATGAATGATTTGGGTGATGAATCAAGCCAGTGGAAAGGATGGCGCTTGGGGAATATGTGGATCGCGTTACCCGCCATCGTGTGGAATACCAACAGTACTGCGCCGGAAAAAACGGCAACTGCAGAAAGATATGACCACATTTTAGAGCACTGCGTACCGTGTACAGCAGAAGAACCATTCGCAGACGATGACTGTTTGTGGTTCAAATGGTTCAAATGGATCTGAGCACTATGGGACTTAACATCTGAGGTCATCAGTCCCCTAGAACTTAGAACTACGTAAACCCAACTAACCTAAAGACATCACACACATCCATGCCCGAGGCAGGATTCGAACCTGCGACCGTAGCAGTCGCACAGTTCCGGACTGGAGCGCCTAGAACCGCTCGGCTACCGCGGCCGGCCGACTGGTTGTGAAATCGGGACAAATCACTGTGTTATAGATCTGCATCGGTGATGCAAGAGTTTGCCGAGGACAACGATCGAGAAAATGACTGCTTGCCAAGAGTACTGGTCACAACCCGGTAGAACACCTTTGGATTGACTTAGAACTTCAGGTCGAAAATAATCAATTTTCTGTTCTCATCATATTTCAATAGATTAAGGATTTATTTAAGTACTCCGGAAAGGCTTTTGCTGAAAAAAAATTTTCGAGCCTTTAATGAGTGTTTTTCTATCACATGTGTTTTTGTGCCACGCACACTTTTCTGTCACCGTCAACCCACACACTGTCAATTCCATGCCATATGGAGATGCCATTATTAGCAAAATATAATGTGTAGGCCATGTTCAACAACGTTTGGTAACAAGACTGAGAAAACTTACTGTTGATATGAGGGGAAAAATATTAGAAAACGGAAAATTGTTAACCGCACAGTGTCGGTTAACTAAAACTGAAATAGAAAACTTGCAGGTATACTATGGGCAGGCAATTAGGAGAAATAAAGAAACTGTGAAGGCAATGAAGAGAGATGTTTGGGCCATATTCTTCCATAAATCCTCTACTGATGATAAGCCATGTCATGGATTGTGTCCATCAAGAGAAAATTCTTGGTGCAAATACAATAGGGCTCAGGCAGCTAGAGAGTCTTATTCTCACCAGCATTCTCTTCCTGCTGCTGTTATTACAACAATTAAACCTAGTTTCAGAGACTTGTTTCAACCTGACCTTCTAAGGAAATGTTTGCAAGGGCACACACAGAACCCAAATGAGTGTTTCAACAACACAATTTGAAACCGCCTTCCTAAAACTATATTTGTAGGCATGCATACAATGAAACTAGGAGTCATGATGCTGTTAGTACATTCAATTGTGGTAACATTGGAGGGTGTGGGGTACTGCAAAGCTGGGAATTAATCCTGGTGAAAATATGATCACTGGGCTGCATCATTGCGATAAAATGAGGATAGCCGATGCAGACAGGTCTGCATCTAACATGGCCAAGAACTCAAGACAAACATGCAGGGAGGTGAAAGTGAAGCTGGAAGACCTGTTAGAGGCCAAAGAAGGGCCATCATATGCCGCAGGACAATTTTAATTAACTGTAAGTAACAAATTTCAAAAGCTTTTTCATTAAAGTCATTTTCCTACAAACTAAAATTTTCAGTACATATGCCCCAATATATCAGAAACTGTCATAGATAAATTAATAAAATTTTGGGACAATCTGCATAACATGAAAAGCCACCCCTGATACTACATTCATTAACATTACCCCATTGTAAAGTTAACAAAAACTATTTTCTGCAGAGAAAACTCAAATTTTTCTTTAATAAATATAACAACTTATTTGTTATAAACTATAAAATGGATAAACTAGATTTTAGTACAGTTGACTCTATTAGCATCATGTAACAGACAGTAAAAATATTAAGGTCCTGCATCAAATAGTTTTTTTTCAGAAATGGGTCAAATACTTGCCTAAATTAACATGGGTTAGATAGGCAGGGTGTGGTCCCCTTAACATATGTACCAACATTCTACATTAAAAAAAGCGTTGCCTCTGTTCCACGGCATGGCTTTCATTCAAAAGGTGCATGTAATGCAGCCTAAGAACATTTTTGCTAAATATTATCCGGAAAATGTTTGGGAAGCACACACTATAAACTACCTGATCATTTCTTTAATTTTTTTTCAAAAGTTTCTTTTACTTCTCATTATGGGAATTGTAGTACAAAATAGAGTGAAATGATCTGAAGATTTTAAATTAATAATCGTCCACGTACTTACGTAAGCTGTTCAAAAGTAAGTGGAAGGAGGTGTATTCCATTAAGCGACACAATATTTTATGAAAATTTTCGGACGAACTGCTGCAGCTCTAAGGTAAAACTCCATTGTCAGTTTGACCACCAGAAAGCATTGGGGAGTGGAGCATCATATGGAAACTAGTTCACTCTGTCTAGCTAGTAAACGTGTCTCTAATCCCACCAGAAGGCGATTGGTCGTCATAATTTATATATTCACCCTTGGTGTCATTCACCAAGAGCGTGTGGCATAACACTGAAACTTGATAATGCGAAACTTAGTACCTAATCCTTGCCCTCAACGGTTAGTTATCCTGTAATTTTCGTGCTGTAACTCTTCAGGCTGTACCAGTATATCTGATGTATCTTTAAGCTTGTTGGTGCGTATGCGTAACCATTAATTGTAATTATGTGAAAATTCCGAATCTGAATTCCTAAGTGTACGCTACACGCATCACTGTGAAGCCTAGAGATATAACCTTCTAGATATACTTATTATATAACCTTATAAACTTTTTGCATGTACTTCCTATTTGGATTACTAATGCAAAACATTTATCCAATCTTTTAACTGTGCAACGTCAGTGTGCATGTTAACCATATCAGCATTTACATAACTAACTGTGTAAAATTCTTCCATCAAAACGTAACAAATCACTGTTTACAAAATGTGCCTGTCCGCAGCCATGAGGATCGAACAACAAACTATTTATTAACGCGTTGCTCTGAGTATGGTAGTACATTTGGCCTAACAACAGTAATTGACATACGTACAAAATAGGCACTTTTAGTACCTGGAATTAGTCTGAATCAGTAAAAAAATCTATTAACACCCACTGTTCCTGGAAAACACTAGACATCGCCCGAAAAAGGGTCTAATAAATGTATGGCTTCCCGTGCAGCAACGGAAACATAGCTATACCATACAATGCAATTATGGTCATCTGCAACAGGATAAGTTTGAAGAAATCACGATGCATTTCATATTACTTAAATAAATATCACTAAGTGCTATGAGAAGCAATCCAAGCGCCAGCAAATCACCTGTTAGTAACCGGATCATGCGAGATGGAATGCATGTCCGGATAATTTTATTTTACATCACTTTTGAATAGTCAAGTGGCATGTGAAAGCTCAGTAACGAATAATTTGAAAACTGTTGCGATTTAGTTGTGAATTAATTACCAGAATTAGAGAGTATGAACACGTATACACTGTTGGTAATTGTTATGAACAATTACTGCACTTTTAGATATGGAATAGAAACAAACGTTTCAGATAAAACTTGCTCTTACATTCAGTAATTCAAAAGGGTATGGGTAAAGTGTGCTGGGATTATTCCCTGAGTTCATGCGTATTATGAAGTGCTTAAACTAACATGTTCTTACAGTCAAAACACTCATCACAATTCTGAAAGAACTCAAACTGAAAATAATCCCTAAAATCTACGTTCCGTTTTCTGAAATGCGAGGGCACGCGAATGTGTACCTTCTTCGATGTGTTTCAAGCCACAGCAACTACATTCTGAAATCAAGCCTCCACACCAATACGGCTCGAGTCAACACATCCGCTTGTACCAACGCCCGGCAAAGTAGTGCTAGTCAGCACATACTGATGACTCGACAATAATCTGGACTCCGAAGACTCCTCAGCGAATATGTACTCACGATATACACTTTCTGTGGCGAATATTATAAAGAAAACTGCCGTCTCTCGTAATATGGACATCTCAAAATTTTGTCACGTCAACTTATGAAGTATTGAAAATATGTTCTGTCTCCCTAAAACGAACGGAAGAAACTGTTCCTCATGGTCCTGAAATTAGAAATATTACCTGCGCAACGGAAGATCAAATCTGCTCATCAAATGTACCTACAATAACTGTAGCTAATTTGGAAATGCGAATGCGGTTAACTGTGCAAAGTGGATTTTCAACAAATATGAAGTCCTATGGTAATGTGAGTCCAAAATTTACTTCAGTGAAACTTTTATATTTAAACTAAAGGGCTCAGGTGTTCCTGTATTAGAGAAGCATGTTGATCATGACCAGCGGGAGACAGTCATCGAACAACAGAACCAATAGTGATACAACACCTCACATATTCTTCAGAAAAATTCTAAATGTAATATGTTTAAATTCCCCGTAGAGAAAGGACGAACCGAACACTTCCTGAACACATTTGTAACAAGAAGTCACAAGCCGCCCGTTAACTCAGATTACGATAAGTCCACAGAACGTTTTCACAAATTGAACACACGAAGTCAGTTTGGTGGCTGCTTAGAATGAAAGTATTTCTCCACGCAATTATTACCATGATAGGCTCTCGTTTTAGTTCGAGCTACTGCGCCAACAGACTAGTCCAACTAAATGGCTATCGCAAAGCAGCTGCCAAGCCAATGATTTTCTAATCATTATCAGCTCGCTGCGTATCATATTGCCGTAATGATATTACGAAATATTGGATATCGCTGCGTGTGGAAAAGCACCCATACAGTTTATAATCTTCAGCACTCATAAGGTAACCGGGACAGCGGCAGTACTCATTCTGCTCCAAGCAGCGTCCCTGAAGCCAGTGTCTGCGCCCGTGCAAAGTTCTGCCTGCTCATTAAACTGGTCGGAAAATCTCTGACGTCAGCTGTTACCAACCTCACTCAACCTACCACAGAAGCCTGCACCACGTGTGAATTTGAAAAGCTTTTCTTTAATTTCTTCAAGGGCAGAATAAGAATTAATATTATTAAAATATTCGTTGTATGGGAAATGTAAACTATGGTTGAGTCAGTAGACGATGCCTAAAGCTGTAGTGGCGAAGACGTAAACAGCGGCAACTATAGCCACCTCTGAACATTTTCAAAAGAAATACTTCAATAGATGGCTAACAACATTTAGCGGACAGAGCTCATTACCACATATCTGAACATGTGAACAACTATAACTTCCACAGTTCCTCAGATAAAACCCTAAAGTCGTGCATGAACATCTCCTTCACACTGAGAAGGTGAGTGTGATGTGGAGAGCGTTCCCAGATACTGTTTCTAAATTTTCTGTTAACTGCACGGAGAAGAACACGCAAAAATCGTAAACAAATTGGCTTCAGTAAAATGGAACATTCTTACAAATTCTTTGAGGAATAAATTCCCCGGCCTCCGACTTCTCATAATACCGATATTGCTTGGACCTAACGTTCTCCAGATCTCAGCATCTGTTTAATTTTTAAATTTTTTGTTAGAGTACATTACACTGACAGTGTATGTAAAAAGAAAAATATAAAATGGCCAACTTTGAAGATACATCTCGTCATCGTACTTCTTCCCTCCAAACGAAGTATTAGTGTGTGTTTTTGACTGATTAGGTGAGAAACGTAAGGAGTACATTCCAAAAAATAGACATCGCTTAGATTATGTCATTTTTTAATCCTATGACAGTTTCACAGATTTATTTTTTAAGACATTTAAATGGCCTATGACACCCAATATGTTATAACAGATAATATATTAAATTGTTGTCTAATAATGTGGAATTATTAGTTAAAGGGCGTCATATCGTTTCGCCGCAAATTTTTCAACCGCAGACTGGCATCAGAATTAGGACATCATATACTTATAAGACATCTTTACCAAGTGGAGGTTCTACACATTCACGAAAGTTTGCTGTGAAATCGTGAGCGCTGAAAACAATTTCAAACGTCCTAAATTGTCTGGAAAACAAATTGACGGGGTAACGAAATGAGATGCACGAACGTTGTTGAATGTACACACATTACAACATGTGCATACCTTTCAATGCCTAGAAAGAAAATTAGAAACCCAAAGGAAGCACAGCACAGAAATTAAAACCATGATATCATTGACGATGGAGGTAATTTACAAATATCTGCCACTCCATCTATATCCACACGCAACAAACAACGTTAAGCTGATTCGCGTGGTGTAATAATCTTCCACTATCATTTCTCCGTTTTCGTATTTCATTTGCGAGTGGTCCTCCACGACAACTGTTGTTGGTAAGCGCCTGTGTCAACCCCTGTCTCTCTAACTTTATCATCATAGTATTTTCGCGACATAGTTACGAGGTAGAAGTATATTCATTGACTGTTCTAAGGACGTACGCTTTAGGTACTTCAACGATAAATGTTCCTGCGATTCTAAGTGATGGAGCAGGAAGTTATATTATTGAGACCAGCGATCAAAGGGGATGCTATTATGATGTGTTTGTGTACTAAACAGTATCGATACGACTAATAACGGTTAACTAAATACTAATAATTTATTGAGAGTATGGCCAGCTTGCGGACCGTGGCACAAGGTACCCTGCACCACTACTGGTCATTACCCTTCCTTTTTCACTCGCAAGTAGAACGAGATAAACGATTGCCTACATGCACCCACCTGAGCCTTGATCTCATATCCTATTTTCGTGGTCCACACGCCCTGTGTATGTTGGTGGCAGTATAAATCGTACGGCAGTCAGCTTCAAATGCCGGCTTTCTAAATTTTCTCAATAATGTTCTTTCAAAAGAATATCGCCCTTTTTTCCGGGATTCCCATTTGACTTCCCTAACCATCCCCGTAACAAACATAGCACTCCGTCTCTAAGTTCTTGGATATCTTCCTTTAACGGAACTGATATGCAGCGTCCTATACGCGGTCTCCCAAACAGGTGAACCATACTTTCCTAAAATTCTCCCAATTAACGTAAGTCAACCATTCACTTTTCCTACCACAGTGCTCACATGCTTATTCCAGGCGTAAAGTGCGTTCTCCAGTCTAGCCACAGAGCCTCACACCACAGTCCACTGGCAACGCCACGTGGTCCACTGGCTCCTTCAGCCAGAGTGGGAACTCATATCTGACTCCCGATGTGAGCTTTCTGCAGCGCCGCATTACTCACTAAATGCTACGTGATACCTGCAGACGCGATACAAAGTTCAAATCGTTGAAATGGCTCAGCGCTCTATGGGACTTTAACATCTGAGGTCATCAGTCCCGCAGAACTTAGAACTACTTAAATCTAACTAACCTAAGGACATCACACACATCCATGCCCGAGGTAGGATTCGAACCTGCGACCGTAGTGGTCGCGCGGTTCCAGACTGAAGCGCATAGAACCGATACAAAATTTTAAAACTGGAAAATAAGCAAATAGAACGTGGCTTGTACAGAAGGGGTACTTTAAAAACGTTCTGAATTCTCGACAATGGTTATATCACTAATACAGCCACAGAGAAACACTGATTCAATAGCAACATTGCGACAAACTCATGCCTAAACTACATCAACAGATTCAAATTAGTGTCCTAGTTGTGGACAGTGAAATAAATCTGTCTATTTCCGGGCTGTGCACGCGAAAGAAATGTATACAAGGGATTAATTGGTATATATGTTATGCGAAATAAAACGGAAATACATTTGTGAACTATTTATTCTAATCACGTCAGTCAGTCATGGAAGAATTTATTACAGGCTTGTTCATCAGTTTCTGAAAAAAATTTCACGTTTATTAGCAGATTTTAATACCTCAAATAGCTGCGACAATAGTAATGGTAACTACTGTTGATTTGACTACGAAATCTTTCGCGATGGAGTCCTTGCATAAAAAGCTCTCGGTTTACTTGCCGCGTCAAATTTGAACAAAATCCCAAGCTGACAGTTTCACCCCTGACGAAAATGACGGATGTAGTCATCGAAAGCTTGGGATTTTATCCAAATTTGATGCGGCAAGTAAACCGATAACTTTTTATGCAACTTCTGTTGATTTGTTTGACTCTTTTATAGGTACATACAATTTTACAAAATGGTTTCGCTAACGACTCTTTCAATGCTCTTGTAAAGCGACCGTTCTTCATCTTAGTCATATTCAACTTCTCTTTAGGTATTAGGCAGTAATTGCCTGTTACAGTACAGATCTCTGTCGCGGCCTTCCTCTGTCTCTTCTCCCATGGCACTTACAATTTCTTGCCTTTAAGGGAAGTATCTCCAGTCTTTGTAGATGTTCATTCCATTTTCCTCTGTAATTTCGAATTTTATCACCGAGGCTGTCCGCCTCCGGTAGCTGAGTGGTCAGCGCAACAGAATGTAAATCCTAAGGGACCGGGTTCGATTCCCGACTGGGTCGGAAATTTTTCTGCGCTCAGTGACTGGGTGTTGGGTTGTCCTAATCATCACCATTTTCATTCCCATCGATCCGCAAGTCGCCGAAGCGGCGTGAAATCGAAAGACTTGCACCCGGCGAACGGTCTACCTGACGGAAGACCCTAGTCACACGACATTTTTTATCATTGAGCCTAAACATTTGCAATTTTTCTTGATTTCTTAGCCTGTCTTCTCTTGTGCAACCTTTAACACCCCTAAGGAATCTCATTTGTAGTGCCTGAATCCGGCTTTCTTGGTTCTTGGTAATCACCCATGTCTCACTTCCATAGAGCAGTGTGGGAACTTAATTTGAGTGTCTTTCGCGGATTTGTTTTTAGTTTCCTGTTGATTGTTCCACATACCCGACTGAATTTACTAAGTTGGATAGATGGAGCAGCCTTCTCGTACCCCTTTGTTAGTTGGTGCCTCATTAGTTGTTTTACCACTGACATCTAGACCTCTCTTGAACGACAATAGCTATCACTTCATTCGTAGCAAAGTCAAAACGTAAACTATGATACATAATCAAACGAGCCTCCTAGTTTTTGCCATATCTTTATGTAATTCGCTTTAATCGGAAAATAAATCTGCTTATCCGACAAGGAGAGTATCTCATAGGTGGGATTGATGATAGATCGACTTTAGAAATAGTCTTTACACATGGCGATGTAGCTTCTGTTCCCAAATATCATGCCCTGTACTCTCGTACCCTGTAGACCATCGATTGTGAGTAGTGAGAGTAAAAATCGTAATACGAGGGCAGTTCAATAAGTAAAGCAACACATTTTTTATCTGAAACAGGGGTTGTTTTATTCAGCATTGAAATACACCAGGTTATTCCCCAATCTCTTAGCTACACAACACTATTTCTCAACGTAATCTCCATTCAATGCTACGGCCTTACGCCACCTTGAAATGAGGGCCTGTATGCCTGCACAGTACCATTCCACTGGTCGATGTCGGAGCCAAAGTCGTGCTGCATCAATAACTTCTTCATCATCCGCGTACTGCCTCCCACGGATTGCGTCCTTCATTGGGCCAAACATATGGAAATCCGACGGTGCGATATCGGGGCTGTAGGGTGCATGAGGAAGAACAGTCCACTGAAGTTTTGTGAGCTCCTCTCGGGTGCGAAGACCTGTGTGAGGTCTTGCGTTGTCATGAAGAAGGAGAAGTTCGTTCAGATTTTTGTGCCTACGAACACGCTGAAGTCGTTTCTTCAATTTCTGAAGAGTAGCACAATACACTTCAGAGCTGATCGTTTGACCATGGGGAAGGACATCGAACAGAATAACCCCTTCAGCATCCCATAAGACTGTAACCATGACTTTACCAGCTGAGGGTATGGCTTTAAACTTTTTCTTGGTAGGGGAGTGGGCGTGGCGCCACTCCATTGATTGCCGTTTTGTTTCAGGTTCGAAGTGATGAACCCATGTTTCATCACTTGTAACAATCTTTGACAATAAATTGTCACCCTCAGCCACATGATGAGCAAGCAATTCCGCACAGATGGTTCTCCTTTGCTCTTAATGTTGTTCGGTTAGACAACGAGGGACCCAGCGGGAACAAACCTTTGAATATCCCAACTGGTAAACAATTGTGACAGCACTACCAACAGAGATGTCAAGTTGAGCACTGAGTTGTTTGATGGTGATCCGTCGATCATCTCGAACGAGTGTGTTCGCACGCTCCGCCATTGCAGGAGTCACAGCTGTGCACGGCCGGCCCACACGCGGGAGATCAGACAGTCTTGCTTGACCTTGAGGTGATGATGACACATGCTTTGCCTAACGACTCACCGTGCTTTTATCCACTGCCAGATCACCGTAGACATTCTGCAAGCGCCTATCAATATCTGAGATGCCCTGGTTTTCCGCCGAAAGAAACTCGATCACTGCCCGTTGTTTGCAACGCACATCCGTTACAGACGCCATTTTAACAGCTCCGTACAGCGCTGCCACCTGTCGGAAGTCAATGAAACTATACGAGACGAAGCGGGAATGTTTGAAAATATTCCACAAGAAATTTCCAGTTCTTTCAACCAAAATTGGCCGAGAAAAAAATGTGTTGCATTACTTATTGAACTGCCCTCGTACATTGTGATACACTAGGGCTGTGAAACATCGCTGATTTGATAACGACATCGAAGCCTACCGCTGGGTTCGAACACTGCTGGGTAGGAATTTCTTGTTCTTTAGTCTTTACCGTAGCGACTAAGATCATTATTCTTATTCCACTAATTGTATAAGTACAGTTTTTCATTTCTAATCCATTGTCACATAATGTTAATCTACATTTCGTTATATCTATTTTTTTTTTCATTTGGTATCCTTCTCCATGCATTTTTTAAATATTTTCCAGTATTTACCTCGACTTAATTTATTTTCCTTTCGTCATTTCATATTTTCGTCCATATTGCAGCAATGTTTATTTGTGCACTACCGGAAAAGGTATTACACCCTTTTAGACGTTTCCAGTTCCCTCACGATTTATTGTTACAAGAGAGCATATGGAGTACATGAAATGGTTACATTTTATTGCTTTTAAGCTGTAGACAATCTGAGTGTGTATTTATTTTTTTCCTATTTTTTGCTGCAGATCTGATGATGGTCATTATAGACAGAAACCGGTAATCTGTTAACAAAAAGCTTGTGACTATATACGTAAATTAAAGGAAACTTACTTACAGATCAATAGCACAAGCGGTTCTGAGAAACCACGTATAGACCCATGCGGAAACACCTATATTAGTACGTGGTGTAGCCGCTGTGCGAGGAAATGCAGGCCCTGAATCTGGCATCCATTCTATCGTAGAGATGGCGAATACTGTCCTGGGACTTTATGCCATGCCTTCTCGGTCCTTTAACGAAGTTCTGTAAGAGCTGTCGGTTGATGAGTCACACGGGTTGCTTCTCATCCCATCATGTCCCACACGTGTTCGATTGGAGGCAGGTACAGAGATGGTGCAGGTCAGGGAAGTTGCTGCTCGTCTTCCAGAGCACTTTGAGATTCACGATCATGAGCAGTGTGTGGGCATGCATTATCCTTTTGGAACAACACGTCACCTTCCTGTTGCAAGAACGGAAAAAAAAAGAAACAGGTGTACCAATACTCTGCTACTACCGAGCGCAGGTTAGCGTCTCCTCCAGAAAAATCAAAGATGAACGGGAGTCGTACCTTATCGGACCCTATATCATAATGTCTGGGGTGCAGTTTACGAGACAGCAGTCACCAGGTCTATGCAGTACCCACAAACGATCATCACTAGCGTGCAGGCAGCATATGCTGTCATCGTTGAAGACCGTTGCGCGCCGTTTCATCTTCCAAGTGATCCTCTGACGGCACCAGTCAATCCATGCACGTCTATTCTATGGCATGATTGGGAGACGGGCTAGCCTCGCGGTGTGGGTTTGAGGCGTCATGTCACGGACTGCGCGCCCCCTACCACCGGACGTTTAACTCCTCCCTCGGGCACGGGTGTGTCTGTGTGTGTTGATCTTAGCATAAATTAGTTTAAGTTAGTTTAAATAGTGTGTAAGTCTAGGGACCGATGACCTAAGCAGTTTGGTCTCTTAGTAATTCACACACACATTTGAGAAGGGGTAGAAATGTGAGTGGCCGTCGTCCCATTGCTAATACGTGGTTCGCAACAGCTCGAGTTGATTTTGTGGGCTAATGAGCCTTCTTGTCAGTGCTGCGGTAATCGTACGATCTGGCACTGTCGCCCTTACAAAACGACTATCCTGCGTGATCTGCGTGGACGTCCAGAACCTCGTCTACTGGTGTGAGAGTGTTTACTTGACCACTTGTACCAGCAGCGTTGCACAACTGATGCAGCATATCCAACATCTGCGGCAGTTGTCCAGAACGACCTTTCCGCTACTCAGAAGGCCAGAATTTGACCCCTCTCAAACTTGCTCGGTTGGCTATAGGTAGAATGAGTGCTTCCCTGTGGAATGTTTGCCTGCTTTCTTCACATTGATCCTTTTGGCTGTGAGCATTCCATGTTAAAGATGGATGGATGGATGGATGGATGGATGTCTGGTAGCTATGCTACTACTCTGTCTGTTGGCAGAGGAAGTAGAAACCATTCTGTCTACCATCTAGCAAATGGCATAAGCCGTCATTGCATCAAAATCGACGTCGTCTTTATTTCCTTCAGAATATTACTCATTTGTACTTAAATTTCATATGGTCTCGCAAACTTTCTTTTTTTATATTTTAATTTGCACTATTTAGTTCATAATGGGATGAGATGTTAGCAGAGGGTGAGTATGAGTTGTGGTCCAAGTCGCTGACTTAGTATATGACGCAAATTTTCGCCATTGTCATGTTATATTCGTACATGCCATATCGAAGATCACTGTCAGAACTTGGCGAGGTCACCATGGAGAAGATTAGGGAAATAGGAGGTGGAGTTTGGCCAGTCGCATAACGTCGACGTCATCATCCGGCCTACCAATCGCTGTGGGTCCCCGGCAAACTGACATCTCAGGCAATGACAGGCAAGCACAACTCCAAACTCTTCGACCAATTTTTATTTTCATAATTAGATTGTTTAACCTCCATCATTTGCTATCTGCACTTCACATTGTTGAGGGGTCAATGGAAGGGGTAATATGTTCTACATTTTATCTTAGTGAGAGCATTACATATGGGTTTCTTGTAAAAATTATTTTCATTATTATTACTTCTATTACGTGACTCTGCAATGAGAGTAAAATAATTATATCATACGACGGCCGTTCAATAAGTAATGTAACACATTATTTTTCTGAAAACATGTTGGTTTCATTCAGGATTCCAACACACCGTATTATTCCCCACTCGTTTTGCTACAAAACTCTTTTTTTCGACGTGACGCCTGTTCAGTGCGATGGCCTTACACCACCTTAATAAGAAGACCTGTACGCCCACTGATCAACGTCAGACCCAACGTCTTGCTGCATCAATAAAATTGTCACGATCAGCTTCGTAAAGGACAAGCAATTCCGTACAGATCACCCTTCGTTGCTTTTTCTGTTGAGTGGCGAGGAACTCAGACGGTACACACCCTTGAATACACCAACTGGTAGACGAGTGTGTCAGCGCTACCAAGAGAGACGTTCAGTAGTGAAGCACGGTGTTTGATTACGATCCGTCGATCACCCGGAATGGGAGTGTCCACACGTTCCAACACTGCAGGAGTCACAGCTGTTTGCGGCCGATCGGCACATGGGAGATGAGACAGGTTAGCGTAACCTTGTTACGATGACGCCAGGTGCCTCGCTCAACAACTAGTGGTGCTTTCGTTCACTGTTACGTCTCCGTAGACATTCTGGAAGCGCCTGTGGATAAGTGTGATACTCTAGTTTCCTGCCAAGAGAAACTCAATAGGAGGTCTCTGGTGGGAACGTACCACGGTTACAGACGCCGTTTCGAAGGCTGCGTAAAGCATACCAACCACTGGAACTTCACGAAACTACAGGGACAAAGCGCTAATATTCCACGATGTCGTACCACAGTTTCGCATTTTCAACCGAACTTGACCGAGAAAGGAATGTGTTACATTACTTACTGAATGGACTTCGTAGCTTATTCAGCAAAAATATTCCCAAAAGTATCCTAACTGTAGGACGGCGTCGTCCAAGCTTTACACCGTATCACACAAATAGTGCGCCGATTTAACACTGACATTACGCCAGTGTAATACTGACGAAACCTTACCATGAAGCCTTGAGCTTTTGGTCTCCATTCGAGGCCTGTGCTCTGTAGTGAGTTGTTATTCGAGGAAACCACCGCCCCCGGGGTCTCATTCCATTTTTGTTCTGAATTATTATCACACTACACAGTTTGTGTACGTACACTTCATAGGTAACTTATCCGTATAATGCTATCTGAGCTTGTATCATTATTTTGCAAACACATTAAGATGATAAGTAAATACATAACAAATGATTTATAAGCTGTATTAATACACAGACAGAAATGCAAATGTGTGCGTGCGGGACGCTAAAACAGAAAATTATTTTTGGGTCCTCCAAGAAAATGTGTTACGATACTTCTCAGTCACCATTCGCCAATCTCTAATTATTCTTATGCGTGGCAGGAAATACGCCTTAGCTAAAGAAAAACGCTAAGTGAGGCAGTCAAGCACGCAAGCAGACTGACAGTGTGAATATACAAGTACTTAATTAGACATACTCGTGATGCAACTACTCTACGAACTCTAGTCAGACGATAAAGGCCTATTGGAGGTTATATACAATGGAAAACTCGAGTGAAAATAACTGAGCTGGATTCCACCATTATGCCTGCGTATTTAGCGAGTGATGTGTCTGTCAGTTCTATGGAAGTCTCGGCAAAGATATTCTGTGTTAAGTAGACTAGACAAGCATCTAATAGGTAGAAAGTTGTTGTTTTCTCAGCAACAAATTATTCAAAATATACGGCAAGACATCGTATTTACTACTTATCGAAGAGTCACAGTGTGGTATGGTGGTCTACTGTGAACTCTCATTTTCTGCCTCTTCCAGGTCCACAAATACTATGAACGTGTCTCGATTTTTCATGCTTCCGTTATCAACTGGAACGTAAGAACTAACTCTCTGGTTGCCTTTACGTTTCCTAAAGCCAAACTGATCGCCACGTAACACATCCTCAATTCTGTTTTCCATTCTTCTGTATAATATTCTCGTCAGCAACTTGGATGCATGAGCTGTTTAGCAGAATGTGCGATGATTCTCCCCCTTGTCAGTTTTTGCAGTCTTCGTGATTTTGTGGATGATATTTTTACGAACATCAGATGATATTTCGCCAGACTCATATATTCTACACACCAACGTGAATTGTCGTTTTGTTGCCACTTCCCCCAAACGATTTTAGATATTCTGATGGAAGATTATCTATACCTTCTGCCTTGTTTGGCCTTAAATCCTCCACAGTTCTTTTAAATTCTGGGTTCCCTATTTCTTCTAAATCGATTCTATCATATCAGACGATCTCTCCTCTGCACTAAACAGTGGAATTCTCATTGAACTCTTACAATGTTACCACCCTTCCTTTTAATTTCGCGGTCGGCTATTTTCACTTTTCTATAGGCTGAGTCACTAATAATAATAACTCTTTCGCTAGCTGTGAAGCATGATACGGTAACTGACACTGATCTAGCCGTAGAGATTACGATAGCCTGTCCAGACAATGACTGTTACTTGAGCGTATGTTTAGCTGGTATTACAAGTTAGCGCCAGTGTGTACCCAAGCTAATTTAATGTTTTGGTAACCTCTGGGGGATTTGAGAGCTCCCGCAACTAGAGTATGTACAAAAGTGTGTTATTTTTCTTTTAATAAAAGGAACCTACAGCATAAACACAAATGGTTGGCCAAGTTGGCGTTATTCCCCTAGCGAAGTCACGCTGACACTGCACAATGCGTTTATCTCGCCCGTCGCTTAAGGTCTGACAGACACAAAGCGAACTAGCCTGTAAGGTCGCGGCCAAGATTGAGAGCTTACACGTGTCACTGACGGGCGATGCTCGTAGGGTCAGAAATGCTTTGCCGACGGCTACCTTGCTGAACGCAGATATGAAGAGAGAAATCATTCCATGCAAAACAGCGTAGTTAACCCCGACATATTTTGCAGAAAAGTATTGGAATTATTTGCTTAAATAACACATAGTAGGGCGATAACCAAGTGCGTCAAAGAATGCGCACGTACGTGGCAGCGCATGAGACGCATCTGTGCCACAGCGCACGCGCACACGAACACACACACACACACACACACACATACAAGCATGAGCGCACGAACAGGCTTACGCACACGCGGCTGGAGCAGTCGCTCTGCCTTATCTGACACATGCGCTGGAAGGAGACAAAAAAAGGGGCTAACACCACGTCCCTTGTTAGCTGCAGCGAACGTGCTGAAAAAATGGTTTGGCTGAACTATACATGATCAAAAATGTACGTACATTGGCAGAGACAGGTTTCCCCAAAAAAGTACAGGTCATTTCGTCTGTAATGCAATGGGTTCAAATGGTTCAAATGGCTCTGAGCACTATGGGACTTAACTTCTGAGGTCTTCTGTCCCCTAGAACTTAGAACTACTTAAACCTAACTAACCTAA
Source organism: Schistocerca serialis cubense (assembly GCF_023864345.2). Lineage (NCBI taxonomy): Eukaryota > Metazoa > Arthropoda > Insecta > Orthoptera > Acrididae > Schistocerca > Schistocerca serialis. The sequence continues at coordinate 194,232,568 of NC_064638.1, read as the reverse complement.
GGACATTACACACATCCATGCCCGAGGCAGGATTCGAACCTGCGACCGTAGCGGTCGCGCGGTTCCAGACTGTAGCGCCTATAGCCGCTCGGCCACTCTGGCCGGCTTAATGCAATGGGAATCACTGCATTCTTTTCTCATACAAACATAGGTGAGGCTCTTCCCTTATTTAAATTCTATAATGCTGACACTATCATCGTGACCACAGATTTATAATCACACTACTATGTTACAAGAATCAAAGTACTTGTCTGTTTCAGAGTTCCGTGGTTGGGAAGAGTGCTCAGCCTTTCCCTGGTTAGAAATATCCATAAGCTAGAAACAATGACACACTTCTTTTATATTGAACTGCCGGTGACAAAATCTAGTTTTTGTGTAAACAGACAGAATTAATAAGATTCGCCTTGTGCTCCTTTCGTTGCCTGGAGAATATCCCGGCAGTATTCCAATTCCACCTATGTAAAGGTCAACATATCCTGAGGGATGAATGTTACGAATACCAATAAATCTGCGCCGTGATTCTGCGATGCTGGGGACTGGTTAAACGTGATAACCGGCCGTTGTGGCCGAGCGGTTCTAGGCGCTTCAGTCCGGAACCGCGCTGTTGCTACGGTCGCAGGTTCGAATCCTGCATCGGGCACGGATGTGTGTGATGTCCTTAGCTTAGTTAGGTTTAAGTAGTTCGAAGTCAACGAGACTGATGACCTCGGATGTGAAGTCCCATAGTGCTCAGCGCAATTTGAACCATTTTTTTTAAACCTGATCCTTGTCATAACCTCAAAGGAAGAATCCTGTGATGTTGTATCCGATGATCACAGAGGTCAGCTGATGGTACCACCACAACCGATCCACCTTCCCGGAAATGTTGTATCCAAATAAGGAGGAACATCGAACCCCAATGATATGGCGCACCATGTTGCTGGAAAATTAAGTCCTGAACGGCTTGAATCTGTTGCACAACAAATAAGTGCGACATCAGGTGTTGGCAGCGATTGTAATTTCAGTCAAGAAAAATTTGTTGTACGATTTTGCTGTGCATACGCCCTCACCTCACACTGAGCTGAAGGCGGCCCCTGAGTGTCTCCACCATAGAGGGGGGATTCTGTGGCCCCCAGATCCTAGTTACTGGTTGCTGTAGAACACTGTTCAGACCTGATAAAAGGAGTTGTTTCATATGTCATTATCTTCTTCGTACTCAGCCATCATGGCAACAGTACTGTTACCCATTGGTTGGGGAGACTGTACAATCTGGACTTTGTACGAACAGATTAAAGTACTTTACGTAGAATGCGGTACACTGACGTCTTCGGAATCTGCAGTTCACGTGAGGCTCGGCAGACTGACTTCTTGGGACTTCCCACGATGGAGTCTGCCACTGTTAGAATCGTCTGCGCCTGTTCTAGACAGATCACTGATGCTCCCTGTCTCGTTAACTTCACATACACGACGCCTTGATGTTTTAAACATGTGGTAGCTGTCTGTAGTATTCAGTCCTCAATTTTGCCTGGATTATTTTCGGTGAATCTGTCTTATTTTACCAGAGGACACATTGTGTTTTCTAGTGGTTTGAGAACATGTTTGTAAATGGTGTCAAATTCTGCTGTCGTTACGTCACTGGGCCCTTCAACAACCAAAGTAAAATATGTATGCATATATACAAAAGTGTCACATACATTTCAAGATAAAGAGTATTTGTCTACACCTTATCAATTTTTGTAACCAGGGAAAGACATTGGGACACCGACTACATCGCCTAACAATATTACATACGTGGACAATGAGATATGTAGAGATTTCAGGGCCTACATATATAAGTTCTGAAAGTAATTCCTTTAAGCGAAGTATGTCAGTTTACTGATTTCTCTTCCCCAAAATTTGCTGTGATTCTAAGTGAAAATGTGGATAACTAAGTTGTTTTACGAGTTCCAATTTTTTTTCCAATTTCATCGTATACTTAAGTATATTTAAGTACTGACTGGAAAGCTGTAATGCATGTGATGCCAGCAACAGGCTAATATGTTAAAAATGTGTCAAATCTCAATTCGGTTCCTATGTAAGCTTGGTAAATAAGTTTTAAATACATACTGTCCAATCTTTATGTAATTATAATATTTGCCTTATCCCTCACCAGCTGCACTGAAATCCTGGAATATGTATACCTCAGATACACACATAGGCTTTGATATGACAACCGAAACAAAAGTATTTGTGTATCTGATCCTGGTCTTCCAAATCCATGTTATCACATCTGAAAGCATTGTTCATCTTTGCTTTCTCACATCTTGCAATGTCACTGCTCTTGCTAAATGTCACGTAGGCTACTCCATCAACACCAAGCAACATCTCCTATGACATGCTCATCTTTGGTTGAAATAGAAGTTTTGAAAAAAATATATATATATATTTCTTTGAAGTATGTGAATAGTGACAGAATAAGATTAGTCTTTCCACAATCAGAAGCCCCAAGAATAAAAGCACTTACGGTTCATTATCAGATAGTATTGAGTAATTTCTAACCTTCGTCTAGTTTCGAATAGCACTGTAGAACCAGTCGGTTACAAGACTGCTGTGATGAGGTTGCTTCATCCACTCAATTACATTAGCATGCAGGGGGCTCTTATGGATACACTTCTTTCTTTATAAAATCGTACATACGGCAGGGTGTTTGATAATGATTAAGTCAGGTTGTTATTCATAATTAATTTGTAAATTTCCTTTTCTCCTTGCATCAACGAGCAAGAAGAGTTGTAGAGATTAGTGATGTTCTCCTCTAATGGGTGAGAAGTTTTGTGTATGATCTCCAACAGTTCTCTGCACATTATATCATAGAATTCATAGACTTCTAGGTATCAGCATTGCTGATAGTCTGGAGCATGTTGAATTGCATGGCTAGGGTACATTAAATTCTCAAAAGGACGCTGCTGTAAATTAGTGCTCTCTCTCTCATTAAATAACGTAACTGTTTGTGGGAAGTCTCCTAATGTGATGATATGCTCATCTAGTATTACTGAGGGAGACAGAGTGTTTCCATTGAAAACAGTTGCAATTTGGATTGAGACACTGCATATCACATCACAATTGCTGAAAAAAAAATTTGACACGTGTGTTTACCAAGGACAGGCAAATAATATGCACATCACATCATGTTAGTGTGTTCACAAAATCTTACAGCTCTACGTTTGTAGAAAAATCGCAACAAGTGCATGTGGCAAGGCCAGGGAAAAGTGGTAATTGCGATACAGCCCAGGCCACAGGACATCATGTAACAGACGACAATGCTACCTCATTGTAACATTGGTGTGATGCTGGCATAACATAACTGGAAAAATTTGTTGCAGCAATAAGAAAAGTTAATCACAAAACCACGAATTATTCTTGTTGGATGGGTGGAAAATGGGTGGTGGGAGGAAGAAGGAAAGTTCGAGCTCCATTCTCATTGGATGACCTCCTGCTCCCCCTCCCCTCTCCCTTCACTACGCTCCTTTCCTGTGCACTAGGTGACCCTGGATGGATCGACAAGGACTTTTAATATGACATTCGCATATGTAATATGTCACTGGCTAAAAAGTGCTGACAAATGCGGTGTCAGTGATTCGGCCCAAAACCTATACTACCCCTTTACTGCAGTTATGTTTCTAATCCATGTGCGATAATTCCCATTCAAAAACTTACACCCCATGTAACGAAAATAAACATTTAATATCAACACAAGGCCGCTATAGGTAGATTACTTGTTTTCTCACCAGCTGCGACATAGCCGCATATACGAACAGTGATCCAATACTGTCAAATGTTTTTTAATCCCAGTCTTTGATCACAATATCAATTCTTGGCTTTGTTACTGCAGTGAATCAAATTGCTCTTAATGGCTATCATGGATGACTATCATTTTGCTCTTTTTGTGTTTTGGAAATTTAACGTGATAGTACCATTTCTACCAATAGATTTGTTGCATAAAATTCTAGAATATGACTGATTGTGATTAGGAGTTATTATCGACAGAATGCTAAAACCAAAGGCTCTGCATTTCTTTTTCCAAATATTTTACTTCTTCCTCTAATAACAAATAATTAATGATATCTATGACTTATTCTAAAACAGAGCAAAATCTGTGAAGATATTTCTTGTGCTAAACGTTGTTACTTCTATTTACACTTCAGAGGTCACAGTCTGTATCACAATTCAACCAAGTCACTCGTTTCTTAATTCAACAAATCATAAATCAGTAAAGAAATGCCATAAAAATTACCCTGATGTCTCCCTTATACTGCCAATCATTTATGAGTAATTCTTATCTTCCTTAAGGGGGATGGCTGTATCACGTAATCACCGTTTTTATGTACAATCCCTTAACCTAAAACATTGAAGTTTCCATCACTTTCCGGTTCTGTTTCTAAAAAAAAAAAAAAAAAATTATGCCTCTGATGTGATCTTTCGCTTCCTCAATTATTCGTCACCCAAATTATCTTCTTTTGCCTGTTCTATATTCTGTGCCTATTAACCTTTACTTGTATAATGTTATTTATATTTGCAACACCACTAATCGATAGATTTACATATTTATATATATTCGGTTTAAGTTTTCTGCTGTACCTGTACACTAGTGTATCTGCATAGTGAAGATCTTTGCTTGTGCAAATATGTAATAATTATGTTAATTATTTTGACGTTTTAAAAAGCTATATTGTAGCTGTACCACCGGTTTTATATGTAATTCTCTGTGTATGTACTAATTTATAAAAAAAGAACTCTGTACATTTTTTTGGCCCATAAGCAGGGAAGCGAAATGTAGAATCAGTAGTGAAACCGCACCGCTGCGGATGTAATTTGGCGGGACCGGAAAAGTCTCTTGATTCCTTGGTGGCGAGTTCATTTCGAGTTGTGACTCTGATACCGAATGGTCGGCGGCAGCCTTGCTCAGCTATTGGGCTTAATTTTTATGTACAAATTGAGGCAATACGACCTTGTGAGTACGTAAATTAGCCTCGGATAGAATGCAACACTTGCACATGCCTATCGACCATGGTACCATAACAACCCTACATGGTTATATTTAGGACGCCAAGAAGAGTTATATCAGGACGTGACTAACATTAAGAATCATGGTTGGTTCACAGCCAATTTTATAGCCACTGTAATTTTCCATAAGCGCCCCCACCTTCAGCATAACTTTTGTGTAAATATGTACATCCAGTGGATCAGGTAGGCGTACCGTGTACTGCATAATAACTTTTTATGGAACATCTAACCTACGTGATTACACCTGTGATTATCCCCAGTCACATTCGTAGACAGGTTCCGTTCCAACTGAATCAGTTTCGAGTATCCTTTTTTTTTTTTAGCTTGGAATTTTAGCAGTAAAGCGTTTTGTAAATTTTATTAACTTTGTGGAGTATGAAGTTTGATTAGTTTCTTGTATAGGGTATATGGTTTACTCTATATAATTGTTCATCCTAAATTTGCCTGACGTATGTTCATAAAGATAGTTTTTCACTAAATAAGTAGCTGCCATTAAGATAATCCATATAAAAATATAAATTGCTTATAGCAGTCTGTAAGTAAAAGTTATAGAAAGACTGCGGTATTGTTTCACTTTGAACAGGTCTGTAAACTTGGAACTGTTTGTTTCTTTGTATATGTTGTTTAAAGTAGGTTTTCAAGTTGTGTGGTGATTTAGAAATCTTTTATTACTTTGAGTGGAGTGAGACACTAATTTGTTAGACTTCTTGTTAACAGCTGAACTAATGTTACATTATTGATTGTACTTAAATTTGTTACTAAAGGTGTCTGCCATTTTCTTAATTTTGTGTGTTACTATTTAAAATACCATACCAGTTTAAGGGACCCCATAACCTACTTAACCTGTGTGATAAATGAAAGTAAATGCTCCTTCTGAGAAGTGTAGTATTTACTGCAATGATTTATTCTGCACCAAAAGTTTTCGTACAAATTAAAATTGTACTTCCCAACTGTATAGAGTAACTATGTGTACAACTTCCTGAAGCCCATTGTAATCAATATTGTTTTAGATCATTATCTTTTTGTAACAGTTACTGAATAATGATATTTCCTGCCAGTCAGACACTGTTAGTAGGCTGATAGGTCCTTCAGTATTTGTTCGTTATACTGCATATTAGGTGGTGCCAATAGTCAGTGTTATTGTGGGACAGTGTGTACTGCTGCTATTAGGCGTTCTATGGTCTGCTTAAGGGTTAGCTGTAGTAATGTTTGCTGGGAGAAGTTGTTGTATAGTATTGAGAGTTTAGTTAAGGTATCAGTTGAGGTCAGTTTACTCGGGTGAATTTAATTTCCGCTTTGTCATACAACTTGATACCACATTGCCTAATGAGGCTGGCGACCGCATTTATATACAACTAGAGTTTACTTTCGTATTACAAGAACGTCAGTTCAAAATCCGTTTGCTTTGCTGTTGTTACGGTTTCAATTACTTCGCAATTACGAAATTATAATCCGATTCCTTGTGGTTAGATACTGTCACAGTCAGGCTAAACCCCTCTCTGATTAACACTATTGGCAATTGAAAATTTGGTCAGGGCCTGCAGTGTTACAATCTGACTGAAGAAGACAGGGTATTTTTGTCCTTAACCCATCAACTACTATCATGTCTCCGAGACCCATCTGATATATTTATTATCTTGCCTATTACTATTTGTACATTTCATTTTAATGAAATTTTATGACTTTTCTAATTTATCCTGTTAGTCATAACTTGGGGAAATATTCATCTAAATTTACCTACGGCTTCTTGTTTAAGTACTGGTTCACATTTCATCCCCTATGGGCCTCGCGAGCCCATGTGGTGTGTCCGGGGAGCGTGAGCTGCTATTGGTGAATCGCATTGTTTTACTTCTAGCGATCAACAGTCCTCTTTGTGACAGTCTGTTGTGGTGCGTTGTTTCATAGCAGTTGTCTATTCTACAAAATAAAAAATTACAGAGGACTAAAAGATGAGGAGATAAGAGCATTGAAGGACCAGTCTCCTAATTCTGAAAACCCTCGTAGCGAATTTGTATTTTCCACTTACGATGACATTGAAGTAGCCGCCACTATGAACTCAGAACAACACGAAGATGACGATTATGAGAAGTCCCTTGACGAAGAAGGAGAGGAACTTGTTGGTGCAAATTCTGTTGAGGGTGACTTATTGTTTTCACATAATGAGAGTGAAATATGGGCTACAGTCCCGAGGACTGATGACGTAGAAGGTATTCGACTAGGGACTGTGACAATGAAAAGTCCTGTTTTATGTTGTTCTTCGGGTAACCCCGATTGGGGTAGTGTGTATGTGTACCAACAAGGAAGGTCTCATCGTTTACAACGACTTTGTGGATCTAGATTTATATAAAAATATTTCTTGGTATTCTGATTCTGACTTGTGTTTATAAGTCAAGAATTGAGAATGGCTGACCAGTGTCCAATGACATATGTCTCGCCATCGCTCCATACTATTCTGAAGGTGCTGCGCTTTGACAATGGAGGGGTCCGACTTGAACATAGTTTAAGTGCCAAACTGGAAGCAATCTATGCCTACGTTCCAGGATGACGAATGGTAGTGGATGAACAATTGGCCTCAGTTTGATATTGCCTTCAACTTCGACAATACATTCCCTTGAAACCTGAAGGATACGTAATACAGTTGTGGTCAATTTGTGACAATACAACTTGCTACTGCTGGAAGATGAAAGAGTATTTGCGGAAGGAAGAAGAAACCAAAGCAGTGCTGCTATGAGGCAATATTGTGAAAACCCTGATGATTGAACGTAAATAGTCTAGACGTAGTATCACCTGTGATATCTGTTTTTACATCTCTCCATTTAGCTCATTATTTGTTCTCAAAAGATCTGACACTTGTCGGTACTGTCCGAATAAAACAAAAGTGAATTTCCTGCCTACTTTATTACATCTAAAGGAGATTATTTGGTTTCTAACCACATGTGATGAAGCCTCTTAAGTTCCTAAATACAACAAAGTTGTTCTCTTCCTTCACTCCCTTCATGCCGAACCAACAGTACCAACATCAGCAGTGAAGAAGCTTGAAGTTCAGACGTACAATGCCGCAAAAGGTGAAGTTGAGACCACGGATCAGAGTATGCAATGCTACAGTGGGAAGAGAAATACAAGACGCAGTGCATTGGTGGTATTACTCAACATAATCAATGTACGTCTTACGAATGCATACGTAATTAGAAAAAAAATGATACATCACACTTCCATCTTCAGTTTCGGAGTGCAACTAGCAGGGATAATTACGTCACCGAATTCATTAGTAGCAGCGGATCCAGGAAGAACAGCGAAATCTCCAGCTAATGGAGAAAATATGCATACTGTTCACTGAAGAACTGTATAATAAGTCGAATTATATGTTACAAATGCTCCAAACCTGTATGCCCGGAAAAATCTGCTGTTGTCCGTGGACCTTGCTCAAATTTACAATGAATATTACATTATAAAATCACTTGTGTAAACTAGGTATTTTCTTAAAAAAAGCAATCACTATAAGTATAAAAATTACATTCTTTCTAAATACAATTGTTTAAATGTATTTATACCTCGGAAGTAATCAAAATAGTGTCAATTTATGTCGTGGCAAACTACACTTGTCTTATAGGTCCGACTGCTAGGTAACGTTATACTGATTTTCTGGTAAGCAGACGGTTAAACATATTCAGTGTGACGTCTTCCTGCTGCTATAGCGTCAGACCATTACAGTAAGGTTGTAAATAGTAATCAAAACTGTCATGATTATCGCGTACTTCCTTAATACAGAAAAATGTAAAAATTGCGGTATGTTCCGGAAAGGTCTGGAATCGTCTGTCCCCTACAATCCAGTTTCCCCATTTCCGAGACGCAGGTGGGACAGCGGGAGATTAACGGCTCTTTCACACGGAAAGCCGTGCTGCAGTACTAGCTCTTTCCGTACAGCGGACGCATTGTTCCCGTAGAGGCTATTCAAATTCCCCTTTCGTAATGTGTCCATTCTCTTCAAAGACCCCACATTGTTCGATAATTTCTGCCAGCCTTGTCTAATGTTTTAGCTGTCTCCGTAGACATACAGCGTTAACATTTGGGTCAGGACAATTGATCTTAACTTTCAGTCGATGGAAGAGAGAAAATGAGAATGTTTGCATGGAAACGTATGTTTCATGTTACAAGGGAAGAAAATCAGCTCTGGTGAAATCGCATGAATAAAATTCTCAGATACAGATGTAATTTATATGTAAAATTCTGCATTTACATTGGAATCGATCTTCGAAAATTCGCAGATCGACCTGAGGACTACAGAAGCAAGAGATTGTTTTTTATAACGTGCAGATTTGTACGAGTAACAAACGACGTAACGTTTTTCGAAAATTTTAACATCAGCTTGAAAGAATACATATTAATGCTTTCAGTATTTCGCAGTCATATCTCCAAAACTAGGAGATTCTATGTTCTTCCTTTACACATCACAGAAGTGGAAATGCGGTTTCAGTTAACTGATCAAAACAGCAGAACGAAACAGATCGTGGCCAAAATTGTTGTGGTTTCTGATACTGTACACCTACAATGCATATACATCAGAAATTGATAAATCTTGTCCACAGATTTCCTTCCTCAAGTATCCATACTGGTCGATTACGCTCTGTTGGGATCATTTAATTTAGATGTCACATCTGCACTTCGAGAACGCGTTGTAGTAAATGGTTCGAAGCTAATGTTTAGCCTTTATGGCAAATAATACTGCATCGATGACTCTTGCGAATCTTGTCGTAATACAGGTTTTACTGTTAATTTAGCATATTGTACTTCAGTGGTCTTTAGTTACTAGCCTTCAACCATCTGTTATAGACAAATGCACAGTCACCTTGTTGATTCTTATAATAAAATACACGTCTCGATATTAGAAACTCATTTATATTCGTCTTTAACTGAGTTCACGGTCTCCTCTTGACCATCCCAGTACGTTGGCACTAGCACGCTGTTATATATATATATATTTATTGGTAGCCACACTATTTTAACACTTGAAGCTGCTGAAACCTTTGTCATGATCAACACTGCCGAAGGCTAACATTTTCCGCATAGTCACCGGACCAGCTTGTGATAAACGTTTCAAATTTATTTCGGTGAAGTGTGTAAGGTCTCTTGTCTGTAGCCCTTCCGGACCAGCTTGTCATCCTTTTTATTGCAGCTGCAGTAATTACTCACGAAACTGCTGTTCGCCACGAGCATATTAGCAGTGGTAGTAGCAGTAGAAGCAGTATTAGCAGTAGAAATACTAGTTTTATTCATCCGTGGACCACGGTTGGAAGGATGCAAGAAATATCATGTTAACAGAATTTACGAACAAGGAAGAATTCATATTTGCTGACATTTACATAGCTATATAGTTTGAGAGGGATGGGACAGGTCTTCTAGACGAAAATATTCCAGCATTTGCCTGATATGAATGAGCGAAACAAAGGAAAACTGAAGTCGGGATGGCTGGATGGACAATAGAACCTCCATTCTCCTGATCAGGAGACCAGTCATTTTCAAATAGTGCAACCGAACTGTTGATCCATGGTACATTGTATTGTTATGCAAAGAAGTCAATTAATATCATAAGATCGTCGAGTAAGACAGATAGGAAGGAAATTCGACGCAGAATGATAAATGCGATCCGGATGCACTGTACCACATATACACATCACGCGCTGTGTCCGATGAAAGTCAGATACAGCTGAACAGGTCACTGGTGCTACCGCTTGTATGATATAGCTGTGAGGCGTGGGAAGGTACGTGGAGTAGAGCATCCGCGCGTTTGGGTTGAACATTGTAAAAAAAATTTATAGTGCGGTAGAAATAGCAAGATCGGAAACGTGGCACAGTGCATATGTCTATCGGCTGTTTACGAGAGCTGATATTGGGAAAGTGACTGCAAGAAGAAGACTGCAGTGGGCAGTTCCCCAAGCAGAGGCTAGTCTCCCTAACATCTAATTGGTAAACGTCGAAAAGAGATGGAAAGAAAAAACTTTAATGACCCTGGGTGAAGGAGATCCAACAGCCAGCATTGAGGGTCTTCGGGACAGAAGTAAATAGGCAAACATATGTAACTAGTTTTTGTTACGTTACAATTATATTTAGTCATGATTCGTGGACTGGAGATGTTGATTATTTGGTTACGTTTTATGTTATGTATTTGTATATTTTGTCTTTTGCTTCTTTGTGTGCAGTAAATGATGGTGAAGAAATTAGCAATATATTGTTCATATACAGACCGTATGACGTAAAATTGGCACTGCAAATGTTACGGAAATAGAAAGTGCCACTGATGTGTGATTTTCACATAATGTATTAGTAGCCAATAAACAGATAGTGATAATAACGCATTCACCGTTTATTGTTTTTGCAAACGTACATTTTTTTTAAATTCCTACTAATATTAACACAGTAAAAGTAGGGTAAACTAGAATGTGAGTGGTGTTTGTTGCGGGATTATATTGTGAGTCCTTTACGAGATATCGTATTTTGAAAATTTCCCACGCCGACACTTGTTTTTGCCATTCAGCAGCGTAATTCCTACGTACGATATTGTTATTTTGCCTACAGAGTGCGGGTGTGTTGCTCGAGTGGATTGCGCCTTGCTAGTGAATGTGTGACATTCCAAGCACTAGGTCGTGAGTACACGATGGGATTTACCAATGCAGAAAAAGCTGACATCATTATGGTGTATGGACAGCGTAGGAATGATGCAGTTCGTTCTTGTACGAAACATGCTGCAGGATATCCCAACAGACGTCAATCATCTCGGAAATTATTTATCACCCTCTTTAACAAGTTACGTGAAAGTAGTTGTGTGGCACCTGGACAATGTAACAGAAGGAAACAAGTGACGATAGAAGAGGGGGAAATAAATGCTCCTACTGCTGCTGCTGTTGATGCGCACGCTAGCTCCAGCACAATCGAACGAGGAAGTAGCATTAGGCAGGCAAGAGTCGTATGCATTCTCCATCGACATAGGCTCCACACCTGTCATATCTCTCCCGACCAAAAACTGCATGGAAACTATTGTGAGAATCGTGTTGAACTGTGTACCTGAACATTAAGACAGGATACACTAGATGTATCGTGTATCTTCTTTAGTGATGAAGGCACAGTTACCAATGACGGCCAGCTCAACGGTCGAAATATGCACTATTGGTTCATTGACAATCCTTGCTGGCATCCTCAGCGTCCAAGGAGTGTAAACGTGCGTCGTGGGACACTTAACCATCAGGCCCGTTTTCTATGGAGGCAATAGTGAGCGCGGACAATTTTTATGGCCTGCTATCGGATCATCTTCCACGGATGCTGGAAGACGTCCCTCTGCAGGCTAGGAGGAACCTGGGGTCCAACATTTTGGCTGTCCAGCCCATGGTGCATGTTTTCACGTACTGTTTCCGTATCGTTGGATTGGGCGCAAGGGGCCTGTACCTTGGCCGGCCCGTTCCTCGGATTTGACACCAGTAGACGATTTTCTATGTGGAAAGCTGAAACCCTCTCTGTACATGGATATACCAATTACATCCGATGATACACAACGACGTATTACTGCAGCCTGCTCCCATATCTCCACTGAGATACTAGCACGTGTGCAGCAGTCGTTCCATTCAAGACTGGAAGAGTGTATTACCGCTGCCAGTGGTCATTTTGAACGTAATGTGTGATGGTCAATTGTCTCGTTACTGACCAGATTCCCCATAACTAGCGTATGGATTTTTGCTGATCTTCAGTGAATTTTTGCACGAAAAATACGCTTTCTAAGTATTATTACAATCCGTTTATTGGCTAACAGTACGGCCCGTTTACCAACCCATTATGTGAGAACGGAACATCAATAGCCATTTCCATTTTTATAATATTTGCGGTCCAAGCTTAAGGTGAGGCATCCTGTACTTCTCACTACTGGTCACTGTGCACTCTAAGCACTCTGACCCTATTTTATTTCACAATGTAATACAACAGACATAATCAAATAGCCTATGATTCATAGTAACGATGTTTCGGTTGCACCCTGTGTACTACTTTGCTTTCCAGTAAAAATGAATCAGCTTATCTCTAGAATGAATGGGGTGCTGAGCTGGGAAAGAGGGTTAGATGTCAGTATTCTACACTGAATGGCTTTGGGAGTGAGGTTTCAGAAGTAAGAATGGCATTAATGCACAGCTGCAGTGGCGCATTTGCGTCGACGAAGTTTTCGACAGCGCCATGTCTGTATCGGCTCATAAAATTCAAATCAGGCCGTCACAGTCCCATGTGGGTTAATTACGCACTTTTGTGCAACACCGACATTAAATACCAATCAAAATATCACACAAAAAGTTGTGCTCTTCCATCTCATCTGTTTGTCTTGAAACATCATAAAAGGAATAAGGCGAGTATGTGCGGTTGTAGCTGGAGGTAGAATCGGCAGATTTAAGAAATCAATGTTTACCAAATCTTATATTAAACCTCTCTGCTCGTAAACCGACCCCGTTGTGATTTACAGTAATACCGTATAGCTTCAGAATCTATGGAGACTGATATGAGAACCATGGGAAAACAGGTGACCTTGTCGTCTGCGTTACAGTAGGTGAATCTATATGGGAAATGATAATTAGCTGTCGGTTTTGAACGAAGTAGTGAGTTTTTCAAATGTAAATTAAAAGTGATTTACACACTGTATAGATTTTTTATGTATCTTCGTGCAATCAATTATCGTCAGTGCATCTGTTAGGGACGAATCCATTAAATGACAAGCAATGGCCGATACCACTGCGGGAGAAATGTACTTTCATATAATACTTGACTGTTTGTAGTTTCCCACCGCGTGCCATTCAAAAGATAAAAATGTGCACGTCATTTTAGATGTCACATTGTGTCTCTTCGGATTCGGGTGTAGTCGACAGGTGGACAGGTGATAGAGCGCCTCTGTTGCCTTTCAAAACTTCGCTGAGCCTTTTGGCTAGTCAGTATAACAGATAGCTGCTATTGTCTACCGCCGTTCCGTCAATGTTTTGCCGCGGCTCTGCCGTTTTATCTCTGCAGGGAGGGCGGGCTTTCAGTGCCGAACAGCTGACGTTCCTAGCGGCAGGTTTACCCACTGATCACACACCGTGGCTGCAGTCTAATTTCGCGACGCACTGGGGTCGTGGATAGCGCTTAAATCTTACTGACGCTGTACTCTGGTTTGCTCCGTTGTCAGTTGCTAGGCCGGCTACATAAAGTATTGAGACTTTATTGATGAAATTAAAGAGCTAGTGGTAACATAGCCCTCTACGTTACGAGTGAATGTCAGTGTTTCGATTCGTGCGGCCGTGTACGACCTGCTGTACTTTATTCGTCACAAAAATCTTAGCATCTGTCGGTCGGACAGGACTTTTCCTCTCCTATGTTTTTTAAATAAATCAATACTTTTTAATTCTGACATAGGGCAGCACAGAAACATCAACCCAGCCTATCAATATCTCAGCTGAAAGACTGCCACGTTATGTTTTGTCCCTTGAACAGAATGATGTATTCTGTACCACATCATTTCCAGTAATAGATATCAAGTCAATGAAATTAAAGTAATTTATTTAGTCTGTTGTAATGTGTGGTTGTAAGCGCGATTAGAAGTATCAGTATGTAAATATGGTTTGCAAGATGATAGTGGCAGAAAGAAGTGGCCTCTAGAGCTAAAAAACGTTTATGTGCATACAATTCGAAGTGGGAAATGACTGCATCATTCTTGGCATCATGTGCAAGTAACCACTCAAAAGTCGTGTGCACAACATATAATAAGAAGTTTAGTGTTGGTCATGAAGGTTTTAATGACATTACTGAAAGTGTGAATGGGCAAGAAAACAAACAATGTGTGCCTGTCGGGCAAGAACAAGTCAATATCTTCATTTTGGGGCAAATTTTGGAAAGAGCGTGCATTAAGATAAAGTTACAGCTTCTGAACTGACAAAGGTATATCACAATATAACGTACATTACCGTTATTATGACTGTGACCGAAAATTAATCCCTATTATCTTTCCAGATTCAGAAACTACGAGGAACATTTCTTTGGGAAGAACAAAAGCAACTTCAGTTACTTACCAAAGTGGTTGAAACCTTCTCAATAACTCAACATATAATGAGCTTGTTGATAGAAACATGCTTTACTCAATAGTAAGTGATGCCCCAAATCATGGACACAGTAAAAAGATTCCAATTATTATTAGCTATTTCAATTTTAATGAAGATGTGGTACTGGTGCTGTTAGGCTATTATGGTATCAATCGTGTGTCCGCAAATGCTACTTTTGATTAAATTAAAGGTACATTAACAATGCACAATGTAAGCCTCAATAACATTCCTTCATACTCTGTTGACATTGTACCTGTCAACTTTCTGAATGAACATACGGTGTTTAATGTGTTAAGAAACGAGAATAATTTTAATTCCAGCTAGTTGCTCAGATCACAGAATTCATAATACATCCAAGTTTCCACCAGTCAAATTTCAACTTTTTTATTTAGAGCGTTTTGTTGCAAAAATGTATGACTACTTATCCTGCCATACAAAAAGAGAAGACAGTTTGAAGGAGTTTTTTGAATTTAGTCGTCCTGAATTTATGGAAACTGTAAGACATATCCCAATAACACGGCTGAGCAATTATCCAGATGTTGATAGGTTAGCACATTGCTTTCCAGTAAAAAGTTGTTATTTTGTATCCCAGATTACCAGGGGGAGAACTGTCCAGTAGCTGTACAAAATTTTCTCCACACTGTTCATAATGGTAATGAGGATGTATTTAGAAAACATTGCTATTTGCTGTTTTTTTCATCACTGTCGAAAACATAAATAATGTCAAATATATTTCTAAATAATATTCACACAATAATTCAAATACTGTTTTTTAAAGTAGGTAAGTTAAATTTTGATTGTGGTAACCACTTTTCCCTGATTAAGAGAAGGACGACAACGTAACTGCGGATTTAATTTCATGCGGTGTTTATACGTCAAAATATTGAAATGTATCTCTTTTTTGGCACTCTTGTCCCTCCTCCTACTACTACAGAGGTGCCCTACTTGGGCAAAGTAAAAGTTATCTCGTAATGATGCGGTACTAGGCTGTTCGCGCAATAAGTGTATTCCTCATTATCGCTCTCCACATGATACTGTATAAATTTGAGCTGTAAATATCACTTGATGTAATCTCAAGAAAGTCCTAACAGCAGAAAACGTATTTAATTTCAATTACAGTGTTCTCCCTCACGTTCTATTGTAACGATTAGCACTCATGCCGATGCCAGCCTACGCTCAGTTTATCGCTATTGCAGACTCGAGACACGCTATCTGCTAACGAACTAACTACAAGTTCTGTGGGTTGGTCGCAGCCAGTTTCAGATGGACTTCGCTCGGCTGCAGTCTCGCCGGGTGAACGTGAAACATGGAGCAATCACTTCTCATGCAAAAAAATAACATAAATAAAGACACAAATAAAACTTTTCCTCTACTTACACAACGTGGCTGAAGCGAAAAAGTGTAAGTGTCATGCTTAACATCTTCATTTTGTAAATATGACAAATATAACAAGTAGCCAGTGCAGACTGATAGGAATTAAGTCAGTGTGTAGATGTTCTAGTGTTTGTCATGCTAACAAATTGCACTTAGATGATCATAATAAATGAATCCTATGATTCCTTATATTTTTTTGAAAATGATAAATAGCATATTTGTTGCTTTTGAGTCTGCTACTGTTATAGCTACTGTATTTGAAAATGCAAACGCTGACATTAAAGGCGTATCAGTGCATCAGTTAGAGTAAATTTTACACGATTCTGAGGAATCGCTGGTTTTATAGGGCTATCACTCTATGACTCAAGCTATTTTTAAAGCAACGAGGCAATACTTCTGCCTCATGCCTCTTTTAATATAAAGGTTGCGGCTTGCAGCCCTGGCTATGCTTCTAGATAGAATATCAGCAATGTTCAGAAGAAAAAAATATGCTGTAATCGTTTTGATTATTGTACACTGTCCTCTTTGTTATCCTCGTAGTTAATTGTGCATTTCATTGCAGGCTGACGGAAGTGCTTACCGACTATTTGTAATACAAGGAGTGCTACTAAGAGTATAGTGCAAGAATACACCGAACTCCACTTATTCTCAGGCAAATGCTTACCTCAGAGTAAGAACCTCACCCCTAGCAGATTTCTGATGTACCTAACCGACACCGGAAAAAACGACGTAATTCAACTATAATTTACAATGACAGGACACTGCTTTTCCGTTGTGACAGTGATTTTGGTATTATAAAAAGGAAAACAAAAGAAAGTGAACAGACACTTTGAGAAGCGGCAAGCCTTCTGGCCATTTCCTGTTCATAATTATTCCGTTTTATAATGAGTTCCGATAGAATTATACTACATAGTCGTAGAGAATATACTCGCTGGCATGGCAGTAATTAAAGGCAAGATGTATTTGCAATAAATTGCTCGGTCAGATCGATTTTCATTTTTCTAATTAACATCCGAAATACGTGGTGCTGGTAAGTTCTCCTTCAGAATCTCGAAACAAGCTATGTACTTCGTTCAGCACTGAGGACGGGCTAGCAGTATGGGTGAGGATGGTGCCACGCGTTGTAGCCGCGCGGTCTGTGAGACCTGGCCACGGTTCGCGTGGCTCCCCAACTCGAAGGTTCGAGTCCTCCCTCGGGCATGGGTGTGTGTCTTGTCCTTAGTGTAAGTTAGTTTAAGTTACATTAAGTAATGTGTAAGCTTAGGGACTGATGACGTCAGCAGTTTGGTCCCATAGGAACTTATCACCTCTGGGTGAGGATGGATGGGAAGAAACGACCGCCAAGGTAGTCCCTCTGTGAATTGCAACCCCAGGGAACAAGAAAGTGACTGTTTCTCGCCTGATGCTGTATACTGTCAACTCGGGGCTAAACAACAGCATCCGCTTCACCCAACAAAATGGCGGCACATGTGAAGTCAGGCGTTCACAGTGTTTTAGCATCACACTCGTGATGAAATCTGCCGATTTGCGGAATTCTTCTGCAAGCGGCCAACGCAGAGTATGATTCTGAGAAGAGGTGGGAGTATAAGGAACTAGACTCTCACCATTCAAATACAAGGTACCAACTGGCCCACTGCACAGTGCGATTAGATAGACGAAGCAAATTTGTTAAACATATTGCTGTGCCGCAGGATGGTTTTTCTCTGTCATTTAAACCAATAATTCACCTACCTGAATAGGTTTCAGGTTGTTTACACCATCACTCTGGGACGGGAGGAATTGGTTTAGCCGACAAAACTAGCATTCGCGAAAATGCGACTCAATACCTACTACTCAAAGGCCATATAACTCCAGTCCATGGGCAGTAGCTGAAAGTTAGCTCAATACCGAGCGTTTGGGATGGTTGCATGAATCGGCCTAAAAAAGTTATAAATTTCCTTGAACCTGGTTTATCTTGCATGTTAACACAATAAGTCCTTCAGTAGCCTTCTTGTAAAGAAGTGCTCGTCATAATGTCTCGTTATCTGCAAGTAATACGGCACGCTGACTTTATACGAAATGTTAACACGCGAATATCTTCTTAAATACGCCACTCACAACGCTCAAACTTTCGCAAAATACCGAATACTATAATCGCTTTTCGTCAACTACACGAGAACTATCGAACCCGCGAATTTCTTCGTGTTTGTACAAATTGCATTAAGGCGATTTAGCGTAGGCTTTTAACAGAAGACGGCTCCCGAGCGACCATCTCGACTCCTAGATGTAAGGCACAAAGCCCTACTCAAACGCACGGAAAATATTGAATTCCTATTGGCGAGTGTGTTAAGCAGCCAATCAGATCAACTCAAGCACTTCTATGCTTGCCGTATTTCTAATGTCAGCCTTCCCATAAAGTAAATTACTAATAAATGTAATAATCAACGCCCCTTATGACTGCGTTTTACAAAATCAAACTCACCCAGACCTACTCCACAAATTCCCCATTGCACAACAACCTTCTCATGCATATATTTACAGAGTTTTAATAAAATATCGCATTCCCACTTTACATATGTCCTCCATTCACTCTCTCAGTCTCTACAAAACACACAACGAAAATAACACGAAATAATAATTCTCCTATGTAGCTTTCATTACGTCACAAATCTGTGGTATTGAAATTAAAGAAAATTACAGAAAATTAGACTGTATGAAGCTATCCTCTTGGTTGCTGTTTCAATTGTAATTTCAATTGATACTATAGATGAATATATTGCAGTCTCTAACTCAGTTTCACAATGAGCGCACGGTTATTATGTGTTTTACGAAGAAATTTATATCTGCGAGAGTACTGAAGTTATTGAATTGAAAAATCAGCGGCATGGTTGTGTTACCCATAGAATTTGGTGTACTAAGCATTAAAACGATCGATTAATATTTAATAGTACCTCTTCAGATTCGTATAGAGCATGTGTAACCTAGTGCAAGCAGAATTAGTCAAGTACACCGGTCCCTCGGCCCTGCACCCAGTATCAGCTGTACTAGCGTGAGAACTAAAATGTCTCCAGCTGCATGACAAGCTACACTTTCAGTGCAAAATGACAACTCGTAATATTTCGCTGTCTTAAAACACTATTAGGTCTTATACTTCTTGGCGCAAGGCAAAGGAGCACTAGTTGTAAAACTTGACAGGTAAGACATTGCTTTCTGGAGCGCCAGACAGTACAGATTTTGTTGAGGACAGTTCGTAAGTGGATGCGTCATGTACAGCGCTGGTTCTGCTAAAGTGTGCGTCATTTATGTTGGCGCCCGAGTTTAGGTTCGTTCTGCGTATCTGACGTCACAAAACACAGTGAGCCAATGAACAGAGAACGACGTTGCCAGATCTCGACTGCAGTGCAGAGCATGGACGAGCGTCTTCAGTTTTAGAAACGTTCAGTCATAAATAAAGTAATAGAACAAAAGCAATGTCTTGATAGCAGACTTTCTTTTATAGAAAGTTTGGAAAAAGCAGTCTTTATACCAATTGCTTCATATTCTATTAATTAATTAAACCAAACAAGAAATAAAACTCCTAATTCAGGCGATAGCAAGGAAAGGTGTTTGTATCAATCACACGAACAGCTTTTTCGCAATAAAGAACAGTGGTAATTGTTTATTTCCTATTATACTTCGACGAAGCATGAGTAATTCATAGTCATACCAACAGTGTTTGTCACTATTTTGCGTGACGTGTTAGAGTCTTCATGGGGTTCTGTAGGCAGACGAGTTGCAGTCGGCTCTCAGCCGTGGCAGCGTGCGGACGGCCCCGCGCGCTGGCCAGTGCTCCGCTGCAGGCGTTTTTACTTCCGCGACGTAGCTTTCAGGCTTGCGTCCGTCCACCGTGAACAACATGTCGAGCGCTTACCGCCGTGCGACCCTTAAAGTTTCCTTCCCAGCTGAACATGCGCGACCACGTGCACATGAAGTTGAAACGTTCATACGTGAAGAAGTTCGTTTAGATCCTAACCACGTTATCGGAATCCATTTTTCGATCACGAGTAGTGTCGTTCAAATTAAAATGACAAACACCGAGGTGTGTGAAGATGTTATTCGCCGCCATGCCAATGGACTTAAGTTCAAATACTCTGATGGTCACGTCGGAGCTGTAACACTTGAACTCGCAGAGTACGGTCAACGCACGATTAGGGTGTTTGAACTACCTTTTGAAGTGCCGAAGGACGAAGTTGTCTCTGCGTTACAACCATACGGTAACGTCATCGGTTACGTAGAGGAAAAATGGCAAACCTTCACGACCTACCATGTCCTTAATGGTGTGCGTCAGGTCAAAATTGAACTGAAAAAAACATATTCCATCATACCTGACCATTGGCGGGGTGCGAGCCATTGTCATGTACGACGGCCAACCCCGAACATGTGCGGGATGTGGACAAGAAGGCCACGTCAGATCCGCCTGCATGCGACGCCGCCTGATCCAGACGCCGGTCGGCGAGGAAGCGTCCCCAGCGGTGATGACTCAGATCCCTGTCACATACGCCAAGGTTGCCCAGGAAGGTAACATGTCTACACAGAGTCTTCCTGCTCCGTTGACGTCGTCTGATCAGGTAGATGCAACCGCTCCTGAGATTCCTTCTGAGGTGCCCCAGACGTCAGATCCTAACCTGCCGAATCATCGCAGCACTGTGACTGAAAATGCTACTGAGATGGACGTTGATCCGGGAGTGGTACCTACTTCTGCTTTCCTTCAGACTGGTCCGGAGTCAGACGAAAGCCATCCGCAATCGGACTCTGAACGACTTGTTCGAAAACAAGGGTCGACACGAAAGAGAAAGAAACGTAGCCGTACACCCCCTGATGAATCCATTCTACGGATGGATACCGGGGATGCAGACCCGAAGATGGACGACAAACCGATCTTTGATGACCGAAAGGCTGATGCGAAAGACCCGCCACAGGCGACCACTGGCAACGAACACCCCTCCTTACTGACGCCGTCGCCCCCACAAGTCGACGTTGAAGAGCGCCTATCCGATGAGACGAAAACTACGTCTCCTCTCCACGTGGATGACGTGCACAGCCGATGCCCTACCGCAGCATCAGTCTCCTGGGCGGACGACGTGGAGATCGAAGGGACTGGGGCGGACGCTGCTGATGATGGGGCACCCCCATCGGTTGCGCCCGCGCCCGCAAACTCTCCACGATAGCAGCCTCTTCAGCGGACCGGCAAGATCGACGACCTCTCGCTCCTGAAGAAGAAGCCCCGCCTGTGCCTGTGGGACTCCAACACCAGCATTATCGTGTCGCAACGATTAACCTGGCGACCATTCGTGCGCCCCACAAACTAGCGCTGCTCCGCGATATGATTTATGATGCGGACATAGATATTGCGCTTTTTCAGGAAGTGCATGTCGCCGATTTTTCACCACCACATGGCTTCACGGTGCATCTTTCTCCCGCTTCGGACACCGGTAGTGGTGTTGCCATCATCTTACGCGAAGGTCTTCCTGCCGAAGATGTCCTATACCTCCCCAGCGGCAGAGGTATGGCCCTTACTCTCTTTGGTGTACGCACCATCAATATTTATGCGCCGTCGGGCTCCAGCTACCGTCGTGAACGCAATGCCTTCTTCGCGAATGAAGTCACACCCCTTTTTATGGGACCACACGATGACTGGATCATGGGTGGAGACTTCAACTGCACTCAGCGACCTCAGGATCAATTGCCGCGTCACTCACCATGCGCAGCTCTGGAAACAGTCGTCACGCGGCTACAATTTGTCGACACGTGGAGACATGTTCACGGTGATCTTTTGGGCTTTACGTACCACACTGCGCACTCCTCTAGCCGACTGGATCGCATCTACATCTCACGATCCCTAATTCAACACACTCGACAGGCTGAAATCTGGCCTGTTGCTTTCTCAGACCATGAGGCTTACTTCTGTGATGTTGTTCTCACAAGACAGGCAGTATGGCACGGACGTGGTTTATGGAAACTGAACACGGCACTTCTTAATTCACCTGACTGTCGACTTCTAATAGAAGACACTTGGATCACATGTAATAGACGCCGACCCACGTATCCGTCTACCATATCCTGGTGGATCCAATGTGCAAAACCTGCTCTTCGAAAAACTTTAATCCGGTATGGCAAAGATGTTGTCGCCTGGAGGAAGAGCACTATGGACTTTTACTACAGGATCCTACGAGAATGCTCCACGATGCCAGCCTCCCCTGAGCGCCATACAAGGATGAACCAAGCTAAGGCCCAAATCTCCAATCTCATGCGACGGCATTTGGAAGGGGCGATAGTACGATCTCGTACTGCTGATCGCATGCCTCATGAACATCCGTCGATGTACCATATCATCCAAGAACGACAAAATCGACGCCGAAAATTGATTCACGTCCTAACGGATCAAGAAGGGCGTCGCTACGTAACACAATCTGCCATAGGGAATGTGCTTCACGCCCACTACCGGCAGCTCTACGCCGCAGTTCCACATTACCCAGAGTTGATCGAGGAAGTCTCACAGCTCAACTTCGGTGGTATCCCAGGAGATGCGGCGATTGCCTTGATGTAGGAGGTGACTGATGAGGAAGTCCGCGATGCGATCCGGGCAGGAACCATCAATCGCTCCCCGGGCCCCGACGGTCTTCCCCTCGAATTTTATCGCACCTTCCGTGATTTGTTAGAGTCCACCTTCACCTCCATCTGTCGGGAACTGATGTCTCCGGAAGTACCTGTGACGGACGCTTTCCTGGAAGGAATTATTATTCCTGTACATAAACCGAACGGTGGCAACAATATCAGTGATTATCATCCCCTCACCCTCCTTAACAGTGATATGAAAATCTTCACTCGCCTTTTGGCAGCACGACTTAAAAACGTTGCCCGCTATGTTGTGTCGCCAGACCAAGCATCTTTGGGAGGCGACAACAATATTCGCACGGCTTTATGCCGCTACAGGGATATGATCGCCGTTACCCAGGCACAACTCCTCTCTGGGGCACTTGCGTCTTTGGACTTTAGTCAAGCTTTTGATAGGGTTGACCATTCGTTCCTCAAGGCCGTTCTCCACCATATGGGTTTCCCGGTCGCCGTTATCACGGTAGTGATGCGCCTTCTGCGGGGTGCCTCATCCAGGATTATGTACAATGGCAGACTCACTCCACCGATAGTAATAGGTCGATCCGTACGTCAAGGTTGCCCTCTATCAGCAATTTTGTACGCCTTTTCCTTGGGATCCTTGCTATGTGGACTAAGACAACGTTTGGTAGGGTTGTCCATAGATCGCTACCGATTCTGTTGCACGGCCTATGCTGACGATGTCGTCATCTGTTTACGTAATGCCGACGAAGTTCGAGCTGTTTTGACGTGGGTAGCGACTTATGGTGAGGCGTCGGGTAGCTCTTTAAACGTACGTAAGTCACACGTTATGTTCATTGGCACGGGAATTCCCGTGGAGTGCGTTACACCTCTCACCACCGTTGATACCATTCGTTGTTTGGGAATAGATTTTTCATCAGATCTCCGGCGTTCAGCCACCATCAACTGCCGACGCCTCCTTTTAATGATCAGAGCAGGTCTTATGGACCATCGCCTTCGATCCCTAGATATTCTCCAACGAGCTCGATATGTCAATACATATATCGCATCCCGAGTTCCCCATGTAGCGCAAGTTCTACCTTTCCCGATTACTGTGGCACGTCGCATGTTGGCAGCGATGGCATCTTTCGTCAGCTCTGGGATGTTGTTCAAAGTTAACTATGCGACCCTTACTCTTCCCCGTGAACGAGGTGTGATAGGTCTGTTTCACGTGCCGGATAGAGCTCGCGCCCTATTTGGCAGCTCCCAGATGACGATATGGACACGTTGCCCAACGAGCCTCACTGGTCTCCTCCTGTCGGCATACTCGCCGGTCTCACTGTCAGCCCCAGTGATGCTCTCGGATGTTCCGGCCCAGTTCCATTATATACGGTACTTCTTTCTGGAACTCAGTTATCTACGCCTCAGCTTACCAAGACAGCTTTTACTCAAGACAAAGGCAGTATACAATGTCCTCCAATTAGGTCGTCCACCTAACCCGATTGAACTAATGTTCCCCCAGGTTGACTGGCGTCATGTATGGCGCACGGTGTTCGCCTGTTACCTTGACACGAATATTCAATCTGTCTGGTACATAACTGTCAATGGTAAGCAAATCAACCAATTTCGCCTTCATCGTATCCACTTCGCCCAATCACCTCTATGCTCCACGTGTGGAGTGCCAGACAATGATGAACATCGGTTTGTTTGCGGACCGGCGGCGGAGGTTTGGCACTTGGTTCGACGTATTGTGGCTTTTCTAACGCGGGACATTCCGCATCGGATTACTCCCCTTTCATTATTATTTCCGGAACGTGACTATTTTCCTCGGACAAAGACCAATGCTGTGAATTGGATTCGCGGACATGCCATTCACTACTTATTTGGACAAACTGTAGACTCTGTACTCGATTTTTGGACATACCTCAATGACCGTCATTATGTCGTTGTCCGTCACCCAAAATACAGACAATTTTTCTCGAACTTCCTTGGGAGTGCTTTCCACGAGCCGCCTCGCAGCTGGAATGTGTTAAGCCAAGAGAGAAGAAGGTTTCCTGTTTGAACCAATGAACATTTCTGAACAATTGAACGGAACACATCAATTTCGAGAAGACGTGACTCAACATATTACCAGCGGGGCGCAGAAGGCCTCTGATCAATTACACAAAAAATAAAATAAAATAAAATAAATAAATAAATATAAAACAAAAAAAATTAAAATAAAATTTAGAAAAAGGAAAAAAAAAAGCTGTGATAGCGTAACGGTTAAGGTGCTGGGCTCCTATGTGAAAAGGTTGTGAGTTCAAATCTTGTGCGGAGTGTAATATTTTCATTATTTAAAAACAATATCGAAGTGCGTTACTTCACGAATTATATTCGTTTGAATGCAATTTTTTGAAATTTCTAGTGCTTTGTCTCTTTATTTAAAATAAAGCCAAACGTGCTCAGTGTAAATAAAACTTTTGTTACAGTCGCGAAAGACGGAATATTTCTCAATATTACATATGACACCTATGTGGTACTTAAATGAGATATTGTTATAGAGTAAATTTTATATGAAATTTAGGTATCTTGTCCACATTTCATTCTCAGCATTGTGACAAGTAAAATCGACCATACGGAAAGTATGCTCTACGGACTTTTACATCTGCAAACTCTTCAAATTTTCGTGCAATGATTTCCTATATTTAATGCTGCATAATAACTGCGTTGAACATCGAAACAAAAATAAGTCATTTATGAGGGGAAGGTATCAGTCAAGAAGATGTGTAAAAATCTAATTTTTGGGCCAAATAGTTTTTCTGGAATCGAATGATAGGACTGTCAAAGCAGTCGGAACACGATGTGTCTGCACAGGCGAGCAGTGCAGTAGCGACAAAATCGCGCACAGCGCGGAATGTGGGGAGCACGTCTCTGTAGCAGCGAGAGGGTTAATGAAGTCGTGGTGGCTTTACTTCATGAACTGCGCGCTCCCCCCTAAACGTAAGTTTGCGAACTATACTATACTATGGCGCTACTTCTATTGGTGCGTGCGTCGCGTGCAACTGGCAACGCAGCAATCTCCCGCGTCTGGGCGGGCATGCGCGAGCCGCCAAGACAAAAGAATTGAACTATAGTAACGTCAGGCTATAGTTTCACATCTTCCCAACAGCTGTACTAGTTCCCAGCTAGTCACCTCGACAACACTCAGTTCTCATGTCGTCGAATTTTACAGCACGAATGCAGCATCGGAAGTTCGGTTATTGACTCTTATCAGCAATAAGGCTGCGAGTTTCCCATCTGTCATCGGACGTTAATGCCCATGGCTCTCTTTTATAAGTTCTTCTAACGGACGGTCAGCTACTGTTATCGATGTGTGGAGGAGACAAACACTCGGTACAGTTCCAGGAACTAACGTGCAAACTTAACTCCATTCTCCTCATGTAACTTTGCCTTTCAGCAACTTCTGGAAAGATTTTACATGTTCATATTTGTAAAGTAATTCTTCGAAAGCCATTTCAGATTTCATTGAAGAATACTCTGCAGATATTTATTTGTAATAAGCCGTCAAGTTAATTTAGCTTTTGATTGTTATTCAGGTAATTAGCCAGTGCCTCACCATTTGGAATTTATTTCATAGAAAATTCTGATTCCGAACCTTAAGTTGCAATGCTAGGGCCGCGTCCTAGGACGTAGCGCCCAGACGGCGGGAGAACGGACGCTGTACCTGGACCGCGCGCAGGGCACGGACCGTACCGACTCATAGGAAGCGACTGATGGCGGTGGGGGAGGGGGATTGTCCTGTATATACCTGGCGCCGGCCCACCGCCGGTCAGTACATCAGCGCACCTGATGATGGCTACGTGGTCGATTGCCGAAATATTGTGTCCTATGCACACTCATACCAGGCTGTTCACCTGAGATTTATTTCGTCGACTTTACATCGTTTTGGCCCGTTACTGTTTACATTTTGAGTGTAGACGTTAACTGTTTTACAACGTATCACAGTGTGCAGTGAATTCGAAACGAACAGTAACAAATGGGATACTTATTGTCTGCAGGTAGAAAAAGCACCTCAAATTGGCTTACAACTACCACCTAAGCTACAGCAGATTAGCTTCTTGCCAGAACCTTTTTGGATTTCATTGACTGGGCTTATTACGCCACCTGCTGAGGTGTGATCTAAGATACTGTAGAACTGATGTTCGTGTAACTTTTACCGAACACTTATGTGAATTTCAAATGAATAATGTAAACAATTGCATCGTCTAATTGGTAGGACCTCCTGGCTATGAAACTACTATACTTGTAAGGCTATATGAAAGCATGGTGTGTGTTCCTCGGGACACGTCGGAAGGAACAGTCGCAACGCATTCATATAAATGATTCCCCTCGATGGGCAATGACTCCACCACGTTCAGTGCCGATGCACAAATAAATACGACCTCTTGCGGCAATAGCGAATATGGAAGACATGGACGCGACTGCGGGTAGGTGATGCTAGACGGGAATGTGGGCCGCCCGGGGAGCGTACCAAGATAGCCCTCGGACGGGCGGTATACACCGTGTATGGGTGGTGTAGTGGTTAGCGCAACTACCTCGACAGGTGATAGTCGGTGTTTTCTTTTTTCTAAATAGTCACGTTATTACATTTTGCCTCGTGCTTGTGCTCCACTCATTTTTCCTTTCTGCCGCTGGAGAACTCTACGGCGGTTTGGAGATACCACAAGCAGAGATGTTTTCTGTTGCTTGTTTCTTTCCGGTGAGGTCTTCTTTTTCTCTACTTCTCACAAAAAAAATGTTGAGTACACCGGTAAAAAAAAAAATGTTAAGTACACCGGTTCTCGTTCGATCACCGAAGTTAAGCAACATCGGGCGCGGTTAGTACTTGGATGGGTGACCGCCTAGGAACACCGCGTGCTGTTGGCTCCCCTTCATTCACATTTTTTTTTATACCACCCTGTTTCCATACCACGTAAAAAAAAAGAAAAAAAAGGAGCAGGTCTCGGGTTCGAGTCCCTGTCCGACAAACGTTTCCACACTTCGCAGCTGATTCCGCATAATGTCCCGAAGCAGCTGACATCAGTAGCTCTTTTCTTTTCTCCACCATCTACCTTCTATTTACATACTACTTATAAAGGTTAGGCTTCGATCGAATTGCCAACGTAATTAGTTTTTGCGTAACGTTTGAAAAAGTTGTTTCTCTTTAATTCGTCTCACGGCATGTTTCAGTTAATCAAGTTAATGATGACCAAACGAGGCAGAATATGGAAAATATTTTGCGTGGTCGCAAATTTTTGAGCAGTGATAGAGGGAGTGCCATCAACAACATAGTAAAACTTCTGAATTGAACTCTTGGCGGGTGGGGGAGTGAAGATGGGAGAACATATCACTTGGTACGTGTTTCTTGAAGAACTTGAAAAGTGCGGCCTCTACAGAAAACGCATCCCAGTACAAAATTAAATTCCATTAAATTTCATACTGGAAAAATCTGGGAATTAATTCGTAAGGAGTGAAAGAATGCGAAGACCGGGATGCGCTGTAGCTTAGGCTGTTCTTGTAGGTCAATTTGAGGCACTTCCCCGACTTGACCGACAATTAGTGTTCGGTATCAAATTGTTCGACTTCCTCTAAACGATTATCGTACATCGTAAGCAATTATCCTTTACACTCTGTAGATTCTAAATAGTAAGAGCCCTGTAACACTCCCTT
Source organism: Schistocerca serialis cubense (assembly GCF_023864345.2). NCBI lineage: Eukaryota > Metazoa > Arthropoda > Insecta > Orthoptera > Acrididae > Schistocerca > Schistocerca serialis. Next base: position 194,203,817 of record NC_064638.1, on the reverse strand, counting down.
GGGGTACGCTAATATTACCTTTATGTCTGTCGATTTCGTTCCCTTAAGAGTTGCGTATCGCGTTCTACATTTTAGAAACTCACGAGTCTGGTCCGACAATCTGTAAGACAGTGCTCACTAAACGAATGTGCGAAAATGTATCGAATTCTTCTCGAAAGTCAGCGAACAAGATATTTGGCCGCATTGACCTACTGTGCTCCGGATTTCAAAGAACGAAAAGTTAGCTGTGTTCTTGAAAGATCTCTATTTCGAGAGAGCCCTATTTACCAAATGAACCTTATTTTTCTACAGAGATTTTCGTTCTCTGGAAACGTCTTAACGCTTTCAGATGATGCGGTTCCATTTGAAGCTCCCCTTTACGTCTGCAGTAGGTGCTGCTTTTAGCAACTATAACTCGGACTTCTTCATATTTTTCAAATCTTAGCAGTTAGACGAGCAAACTTGAAGCCAGTTTTGTATGCGTTGCACGATTGTCTGCGTTTTTAAATTGTGATTGAATTTGTCTCTATAAGTCATGTTTTGCACATGGATTAGGTACTGAAAACTGTCCTGTTCAAATTTATACTCTGTGAATTGTGACAGTATTTGTGTCTATTTTTGTAATTATTTTAGTGGTTACTTTTGAAACCACTGCGGCTCCAAGGGAAACGTGAGTAGCTTTGACAAGCAGTTTATTTCGTTCCACAGGATCGTATGCTATAGCAAATAGCAGGAGGTCTTCGTATTCTCTCAGTCTCTACGAGTTAACTAATCACAAACTCCTATACGTCCAAGTACGTCATCAGGACCATTAGAAAAAAAAAAGAACCTCACAGAATGAGATAGAAGTGTTTGCTCTGTCGAGTACTTCTGTGCCTGTCTGTAGATCGAAACTGGGTCTTACCTCACCACCAAAAGAAACAACATTCCATGCACTATGACCCCATTTGAAAACACCCCCGTACGCATTCAATTAATGTATGTAACATTTGTCTCCCCCATTTTTCTGTCTCAGTGTATGTCTAATAATCTAATTTAAATAATTCAAACAATATAATTTTTAACATTTCGAGTCTGAAAGAGTCAATACGATATCGTTCACTTTACTCTGAAGGAACATTCGCCTAAATTAAAAATGAACTACTTACCTCCAGTAGATGTGAGCAGGTGCAAGTGGAGTATATCATTGTTCGGTCGAAAAACATACCGTAGCATAGTTGACGTCACTGAAGTAAATAATAAACTGCACCTAGGGAGTGGTGAAGCTGAGGTAATACCCCCTCGCTCGTACGACACTGACGATGAAATGCGTACACAAAAGTATTTGTAAAAAGATCTGAGCTACATTCTAACGTTAGTACGATTAAAGGAGAGTGAAAACCAACAGAAGAGGCAGTGGGCCTAGTCACAAAGGTTCAATATAATCGATGCTAGTCCTCTGGCGGGTAAAAGTGCTGAAACATAATACTGATGATATTTGCAAGTCAAATCAACCTGGGGACATGCTGCCAGTCAGTACGTATCATGTGGAGCGTAATAACACGACGAATCCGTACCTTAACAACAGATTCGTCCATATTTTATACGCTTTCCTTCCTACAGTTGACCCGGTTTATAAAATTGCAGAGATTGCCAGTAATCTAATACGCACCCTGTTACTTTTCAAACATTACATCATCTCGAGCTGACTATCGTAGATCAGAACGCGAATCCCACTCGATTTCGTGGTGAGGAAATTATACGTCGTCTTCATCTGAAGCAAAATTGTAAGTCGTAAACACAAATACGGCTTTTGTAACCATCAGGAAACAACTTCGTATCAGAAGCAGGACCTATAACACGTGAGAATTACGAGTATCTCAAATCTATTGGATTGGAATCTCACAACGAAGTCATTCGAACTCACGACTCCCATTCACTATGACAAGCGTATCATTAACCATGAATATTGTTCTCACAAACAGTTTGCCTCAGCAACGTTTGATAATAATGATGAGGTTCGAATTATTATTGAGCATTAGAATGGATTAACACTTCTAAGCAAGAGCTTCCTATGTTCGGAGAGGATATTTAACCTGAGAAATCTCGACACAGTCAGTAACATCGCGCTCTACAAGTAATGTATTCGCGTTTCTGTCCCACGAAATAAGTTACAAACTTAAGTAAGTCTAAGTCGACCGCTCCGGAAAAGTCGGGATCCCAACTTCAACTAAAAAATATGTCTCTGCATAAACATCGGGTCTGAAAAATCTACAAAATGTACAATGGATCGTTGGTGGATCTACATATAACTCCTTCGGTACGTGCATTCCACTCAAAATGTTAACGGGCTTCCTTGTAAACAATAATCGTGTTTTGATGAACGCTAAGGAGGGGATGATTCTTGTTCAACGCACTACAGATAGCAACACACACATTCTAGGACAAACAAAAGAGGAGGATTAAATTGTGCTGGATTCATTCATATGTTAAGTACCACACCTATCACTAACAGATGAAGAGAATGTGAATCTTTCATATTCAGAATTCAGGAGTGCAACAGTCCTTAACTTTACATGCAAGGCAGTTGTTTGAATATGTGGTCATCCCACAGACATCTGCCCAAGCATCGACCTCTAAAACTGCTATCCAACTAAAAGCACCCTTCTTTATTATTGTGTCACTCCAGATAGGCAGGAAGAGGAGTCTGCAGAAGCATTCAAGGATATTTCACAACTGTTAATACGAAAATTTTAAGCTCGAGTTGAAGAGTCACGCATTTTTGTTATCAGTGATCAGTTTGTGTATGATGTGTTTGTGTGTGCGTGTGTGTGTGTGTGTGTGTGTGTGTGTGTGTGTGTGTGTGCGCGTGTTTGTGGGTGCGAAATGCTATTTATTTCTGTACACTTTTTTGTTTGTGTGTATGTGTTCCCGCGTGTGCTGTGTGTGTGTGTGTGTGTGTGTGTGTGTGTGTCTGTGTGTGTGTGTGCGTGTATTCGCACGCGCGCGCGCGCGCGCGCGTGTGTGTGTGTGTGTGTGTGTGTGTGTGTGTGTGTGTGTGTGTGTGTGTGTATGAGTGAGTGTGCATATGGGTGTGTTCATAAGGCAGGAAGAGGGGAGGAAGACACACACACACACACACACACACACACAGAGAGAGAGAGAGAGAGAGAGAGAGGAAGGGAGGGAGAGATGAATTTGTTTTCATGTGGCTGCATGTGCAAGAGGAATGATTTTAATCTCGTCATTTCTTTTGTTAAGTGTAGTAGGGAACTTGTACTGACGCGTGTTTGCTCGTTTATCACATGTTTGTTGTCAGCAATGGCTTTCTCGATGTGGAAGTTTCCTTGTACCTGTATAAGCTGTGGGTCACACTTTTTCATTCTAGTTATTTTCTTATTTTGTTCCATGTTTTTGGGATGGTGGTTATCATAAGTGCTCAGCAAATGTAGAATGGTTTGCATCGCACTCTACCACCCGACGTGTTGATTGTACTATGTTTTAAAATTCCAGCCTGTCATGCATATGTATATTACTTCACACCTTTGACATCTGTGGAATTTATCCCTCTTAGATGTTGGCTGACTTAGATTTGATAGGAATGTTTGCACAGTTTTATACCTAATTTGGAAGACCTGTCTCTTTAGTATGTTTGCCACTCTGTGTGTTAGTTTATGTGTGTTAGTTATAATGTACCATCAGCTGCTTTCCTGTGTGATGTTATCATTTTGTGTGTGTTGAGTATGTTTGGTAATTTGAAGCTTCTTTTGTATTTTCGTTTTTGTTTTGTGATTGACAGTGTGTACTACACATGTGTCACACCCATTGTTCCTAGTTATTTGTATTATTGTACTCATTTGTTTTTCATTGTTTCAGTTGTTGAGTGGGATCCTGTTTAATCCATACAGCATATGTCCTAGTGCTGCAAGTTTCTGGTTGTGGTGATGATTAGATGTGGAATGTACTATTGTGTGTGTGGCTGTTGGTTTTCTGATGATATTAAATGTATGTCATTTTCTTTTATTGTTGTTATGCCAAAAAATTTATTTGAATTGCTTTTCGTTAGGTGTGAACATTATGTTCTGCTCTGCTTTGTTGATTTCAGAGTGGAAAATGGTTCAAATGCCTCTGAGCACTATGGGACTTAACTTCTGAGGTCGCAAGTCCCCTAGAAGTTAGAGCTAATTAAACCTAACTCACCTGAGGACCTCACACACACCCATGGCCGAGGCAGGATTCGAACCAGCGACCGTAGCGGTCGGGCTTTTTCATGTAGTTCTGTCTCAGTCAGGTTAACTAACAGTGGGTGGAATGCGTGTTGGTGTTCTCGTGGTTTCACATTGCATCTGTAAATGTATTTTTATGTTTTTTTCACTGTTAGTTTCATTATTTTCTCTTTGAGTTTCCTTTGTAAAAGTTTCACTGCTGTGCGTGTGTTGTGGTCAGCCTTTTCTGTCAGTGCCATGAGAACTGTGGTCTTTCCTGTGATCTGTGGTAATTCTAAATAAACATTACAGACTATAATGTTTAGGTACCGTATTTTCGAATATAGAATCTTAGTTTCATTTTGTATCCAGTAGAGTTCTGCAAATGATTTCGACTTTTGTGTCACTGTAGAACTGTTTTTAACCTTTACATTTATAAATGCGCAATTAAACTGTTCGTTTAGCAAGTGTTGTAGAGTTTTATGTACGCTATCCTCTCATGGAGCCTCAGGTGTATTTTCTTGAACTTGTACATATTGACAGGGAATCTTGACATGGCTGTATTAAAATTTACAACTACTGTAGAACTGTCATCTTCAGTTGCATTTCAGATTATGGTATGCTGATAATTTTTACTTTTGGACAGTCTAACTAAAATTCAATGAAAAACAGTTTTCGTTCCATATACGTTTCGCTTTTATTCTTTGCAAGTACGTTCAGTCATCTGAAACATGTACATATCTTGACGATTTAATATACATTTAGGTTACAAACAGTTCTATTGGTTGACTTTTCTGTAGCGTAGTATTAATTTAAATTCTACTTACAGGTTCTATGGATGAAGTTCTACGTGTTGTATTTCTGTCCCGTATTTGGTGCTATTCTTCTTTTTGTAATTGCTATTTGGGTGTTCGTTTACCACACTTCATGGTACTAGGAATAAAGCGCTTGTTTTATTCCTATGCTTTCGTTTGAGTTGCCGACTGTGTGTTTTAATGGCAAAAGATCGAATATTATTACCAGCTTTCGAAGGTAAGTTTTGAGATGTATACGATGTGTTTGTGTATACATGTGTGAGTGTGTATATATGCGGGTGTGTGGGTGCATGTGAAATGATATATATATATATATATTTTTAGGAACACTTTGTTCCTTGAAACCTCCTGGCAGATTAAAACTGTGTGCCCGACCGAGACTCGAACTCGGGACCTTTGCCTTTCGTGGGCAAGTGCTCTACCATCTGAGATACCGAAGCACGACTCACGCCCGCTACTCACAGCTTTACTTCTGCCAGTATCTCGTCTCCTACCTTCAAAACTTTACAGAAGCTCTCCTACGAAGCTCTCATTCTGGAAACATCCTCCAGGCTGTGGCTAAGCCATGTTTCCGCAGTATCCTTTCTATCAGGAGTGCTAGTTCTGCAAGGTTCGCTGGTGAGCTTCTGTAAAGTTTGGAAGGAAGGAGACGAGATACTGGCAGAAGTAAAGCTGTGAGTACCGGGCGTGAGTAGTGCTTCGGTATCTCAGATGGTAGGGCACTTGCCCGCGAAAGGCAAAGGTCCCGAGTTCGAGTCTCGGTCGGGCACACAGTTTTAATCTGCCAGGAAGTTTCAAGGAACAAAGTGTTATTTAAAAAAAGAAATATCATTTCACATGCACCCACACACCCACATACATACACACTCACTGTTTCCTCTTCTGTCACATCATACAAATCTTCCTCCTCATAGACGCTTTCAATGTATTCTTTCCACCTATCCACTCTCTCCACTGCATTTGACAATGGAGAATCCCTTGCACAGTTTATGTTACTACACTTGCTTTTAATGTCACCGAAGGTTGTTTTGACTTTCCTGTATGCTGAGTCTGTGCTTCCGACAATCGATTCTTATTCGGTTTCTTCACGTTTTTTATGCTGCCTTTCTTCTTACCTTCCTTAAATTTCCTATTAATTTAATTCCTCAGCGACTTGTATTTCTCTATTCCTGAGTATCCCAGAACGTTTTTCTACTTCCTCCTTTAATCGATCAAATGAAGTGTTTCTTCTCTTACCCATCTACTATATTTTCTCTTTCCAACCACTGTGAGGGCCCTTTTTAGACAAGTCTATTCCTCTTCAACTGTACTGCCTACTGAGCCAGTCCTTATTGTTTCATCTGTAACGTTACAGAATTTCAAGCGTATCTAGATATTCATTAGTACTTCTGTATCCCACTTCTTTGCGTATTGATTGTTCCTGACTAATGTCTTAAATTTCAGCCTACTCTTCATCACCACTATATTGTGATCTGAGGCTGTATCTGCTCCCGGGCACGCATTACAATCCAGCACCTGATTTCGGATTCTCTGTCTGATCATGATGTAGTCTAACTGAAATCACCCGGCCCTTTCGAAATATTCCTCCTCCTCCTGTGATTCTTGAACGCAATATTCGTTATTACTAGCTGACTTGTTACAGAACTCAATTAGTTTTTCTCCTCTCTCATTTCTTGTCCCAAGCCTATACTTTCCTGTGACCTTTTCTTCTACTCCTTCCCCTACAACTGCGTTCCAGTCTGCCATGACAATTAGAATTTCATGTCCCTTTACTCACTGTACTACCCTTTCAGTATCCTCGTACACTTTGTGTATCTCTTGATCTTCAGCTTGCGACGTCGGCCTGTATACCTGAACTTTCGTTGTCGGTGTTGGTTTGCTGTCGACTCTGATAAGAAGAGCCCTATCACTGAGCTGTTCTCAGTAACACACTCTCTATCCTACTTTCCTACTCATAACTAGTCTTACTCCCGTTATACCATTTTCTGCTGCTGTTTATATTAACCTATTCTCATCTGAGCAGATATCCTTTTCTTCTTTTCATTTCACCTCACTGACCCCTACTACATCTAGATCGAAACTTTGCATTTCCCTTTTAAGATTTTCTGGTTTCCCTACTACGTTCAAGCTTCTGTCATTCCACGCCCCCATTCGTAGAACGTTATCCTTTCGGTGATTATTCAATCTCTTTTTTTTTCAAGGTAACCTCCCAGAGATGCGCATGAGGCACTATTCCGGAATCTTTTGCCAATGGAGAGATCATCATGACACTTTTCAATTATAGGGCACATTTCCTGTGGATACACATTACGGACCTTTAATGCAGTGGTGTCCATTGCCTTCTGCATCCTCATGCCGTTGATCACCGTTGATTCTTCCGCCTTTAGGGACAGTTTCTCACCTCTAGGAGAAGAGAGTGACCTGAACCTCTGTCCGCTCTTCCTCCCTTTTTGACAAGGCCGTTGGCAGAACGAGGGTGACTTCTTATGCCGGAAGTCTTCGGCCGCCAATGCTGATTATTAATCAAAATTTAAGCAGTGGCGGGATTCCAATCCGGCACCGTGGACGTTTTGATTAATAATCATAGATGATACCCACAGACAACAGGTCCCTCCCCCCACCCCCCTCCAGGATGCTACGACCAGAAAAAAATACAATCATCGGGCTATAACTGTGTTTTTCGACTCCTTTGGGAGAGGAATCATCAGAACTATAACATATGAAATATTAGTTCACTTTATTACATGAATGCACAAAAAGATTCAATTAACTTGATACAATCGTTTCCATAGGAGTGCTAGATAATGAACATCTGTCACTGGGTATTAGACGATCACTTGATGCACTAATTAAAAAATTGTTCTCTTGAAGTACAATGTTCCACATTTACAAATGTACGATTCCATCTGAAACTTAACTAACTCTCTAGTGAAACTCAGTGACGTTGACTGCCTTAGTTGAGATGACGAAATGAGTGTAGCACTTCCATGATTGGCTCTATTTTGACCTCCGTGGGAGGGTGCTGTTTTGATGAGAGAGAAGGGATGTTTTCTTCTACTTGTCCCATACATCACTGCGCATTGCACAGAGATTTCGCTATTGTCTATGGTACCTATAAGTGTCCTCAACTATGGTGTGGTACAGCTATATCTGGACAATACCGCAGAAGATACATCTAATTACATAAGAAATATTGTTACAACTCAAAGAACGTATTTCCTTATACATACCCAAGTATAATAAGTAGCGTAGTAGATAAAAAAAGAAAGAAAAAAGTAGTACACATTTCACTATACATTCCCATGAAATATGGAAATGGTGGGGTGGAAATATGAACATTGTAGGCGCACGGAAACTACTAGAAAAGGTTGTACCTCTCCTAATAGCACAGACATTTCCGATGGCATTGGTTCTCCATGACTGGATGCTCAGTGAATGGAAAATGATCACTGGAGAGAGGCGTCTCTTTCCACCTTTTGACACCTATAGTAGAGTATGTGTACGTCTTAGAAACAATGCAAAAATTAGAAATTTTTGAAAGTTCCTGTGACACCAATCTGCTGAGGTCATCGGTCCCTAGACTTACACACTACTTAATTTAACTTAAACTAACTTAGGCTAACGACGACACATCACATACACACACACCCGTTCCTGAGTGAGGGGGGGGGGGTTGGGAGGGGGGGGGGGGGGGGGGCAAGCAAACTGTGGAAGGCTCAGACCGTGTGGTGTTAACCCATTTATCACTTGAGGTGGTTTTCTATTATGTGGACGGCTACATGCGATGAAATGAGACTCATTGTAGGAGTGCTACCATGTTTGATTGGTCAAACGATGCAGGAACCAGCAACGTAGTCAACAGCATTGGTTTGTTCGCTCACAACAACCAGGAAGAGACTGTGTCCTTAACGATTTAATACACCAACCCATTCTCTCCAAATAATGTTTGATTGCCTTGACATGCGGCTGAATTTAGGGCAAATCAGATCAACTGTACCCAATGCTTTTAAGTAAATCTTGGATGCTGTTGGGTCAGAGAGATGTTACTCCATCAGAAAGAGGCGACCTGAACCATCTTCAGTCAAACTCAACAAATAGATAGACATGTGTCTGTCCTTGATTACCATGCAAAGGTTGTGAAGATGTGGGTCACAATGGTTCCACGACAGGGCGTCAGGTACGTTTTGTACTCATTCTCAAGGATTATTATCTGAAAATAGCAGTAATAGTTATTTAACAGAATATTACGTTTCCAGTAGTATTTGATTTAGAATACACTTACTGAATCATTATAAACGATTAATCAGCTTGTAAATACTGCAGTTCTTCTCATTTTCAACGCTTGCAGGAAGAATTGGTGAGGAATGTTACCTTACCAAGACACCATTTTGTAGCTTTGTTTTCAAAAATCAAATGGCTCTGAGCACTATGGGACTTAACATCTGAAGTCATCAGTTCCCTAGACTTAGAACTACTTAAACCTAACTAACCTAAGGACATCACACACATCCATGCCAGAGGAAGGGCACGAACCTGCGACCGTAGCAGCAGCGCGGTTTCGGGCTGAAGTGCCTAGAACCGCGCGGTCAAAGCGGGTGGTGAGTTTTGTTTTCACTCAGACATAGTTCATCACTTTTTATGCTAATATCAGTGGGATTAGTTGTATAAGTTCCTTTCTTCTAAACATTTGTTACATGATAAACTCTAAAGAAAATCTAGGTACACATTGTTTACATGTGTAAACTCAGCGGTTATTTAAACCGTTTTTCAATATTTTACATAGAGCACAGAGAGGGGACGTATATCACAGAGTTGATGCATTATTGTTGTTCGTTTATGAAATGTCTAAATGTTTTACTTATATAGTAAATTTGGAAATAAAGTGGACACATCTATTAATTTAAATTCCCGACATGAAGCAATTGGTTGTTCCGTCGCCAATACGTATTCTCATGACTGGATGCTGTTCATTTCTTTCGTGGGGTATTTGTATACAATGTGGGATACGTATTGGAAGTATTGTTGAAGTTTGTGATGTTTATTTCGTGTGTGAGTGTGTGTTTTATGTTTGTGTGTCTGAGAGATAGGGAGAGAGACAGAGAGAGAGAGAGAAAGAGTGAGGGAGAGAGGGAGAGAGAGAGAGATAGAGAGAAGGGAGAGAAAGAGGGAGGGAGATGTGAATAGGCGGCTAGAGTCATTGGTGTTGAGTAGGGGTGAAGGGAACCTAACTTTAGACGGTGAGAGATGCAGTCTTTTGGGGACAGGTTATTTACAACTTTCCTTTATTGACCTAAAGACCGTTTTATAACACAGTAATGTGTATTCGTTTAGTACTATCTTTCCTTGATCTACTGACTTTTTGATGTGATAATTTTGTTGTCTTTTTAATTTTTGGTATAGATTGTTATCACATCTTTAATTTTTAAATCAGTGTCTGTGTTTGTTGGGTAGTATTTCTGTGGTATCAGTTGATCTGAAACTACTACTTTTCCATGTTCTGAGATGTTACGTATACGTGGCTCTAAAATCCCGGCATCTTTGACCCACTTATACAAACTGACAGCAGTTACAATTTAGTTGAGATGTTCCAGACACAGTGTGTTTGTCAGTGTTGGTGGTTTCTTTTCCAAGTGTGTTATGTATTGTGTTGTTGAACACTTGCCTCTTTAGTGTATTGGCCATCCTGCGCGTGACCTTGTTGCAACATGTTGTTTTCTGTCTGATGATTTGTTGTGAGTCATGTTATATCTATCTGTGTTTGATTCTGTGTTTGTTGGCTGCGTGTTGCCTGTTTTTGTCTTTTGCTGTTTATTTTAGCAACTGTCTGAGCATCATACCGTTTCTCGGGGCAGTTTCTTTTATTATGTTCCGTTCCTCTGCATAGTCATTTTTGTTCACAGATTTTTTGTTCCGTGTGTGTTGTTAACACTTAAAATGGCTCCTTTATGAATTATGGGGTGATTAGACTGGTTATGAATCATGGGGCTGGTGACTGTAGGTTCCCTATAACTTATTCACCCGCTTTTGTTCTTTCTCTTGTGAACAGTCTGATTTAAGACACTGAGTTTTTCGTCTGTTTGTGCTTCACTAGTGAACTGTACTTGTGAATGGGTAGTGTTTACATTCGCATGAAATCCTTTTACACGAAATTGTAATTCATCTGTTCGGCAAAACATATTGTCTACTTATATGTATCAATATGTTATTTTGCACTCCACTGATTTAACTATTTTGTCAGATGAAAATGTCTGCTGGGAGGCTACAAATTAGGGATCCAATAGGTAGTCCTTCTTGTTCAGAATAACACTTCTTGTTGCATGTGAAGTTGTTTAGTTTCGTGATGAGCTTGGGTACTGCTGATATTTCCCGTATGTTTGTTGCAGGTACGTTTCCTTATAATTGCTGATTTCTTTCTATGATGATGGTTTTTGTGTTGGAATGTGTGTATACATCCAGATAACGTCAAATGAAATGTTGCTGTATATCCTTTGTTTTCACTTGTTATTTGTTCTGCTAAGTCACCTGAGATCTTCAGGCTTCTGATTTCATTGGGGCTGTGTGTTATCTGTCGAGCCGTGTGTGTCTGTTTCGCTACGTAGTATGTGACTGCATTGATAAAGTTTATGAGTGGAGGTATTGGGATATTTGATTTGAGAACATTAGACAGTATCTTTAGGGTGGAGTCTTGGAATTTTCCTTTATTACTTTTTAAGTCTGTGTTTCAGCATTATAAATGAATTCCGGAAATACAAGTAAGTTAGGGACAACAGAATGAGTTTCTAAATAGCAATAACAGAATTTTCGACAAACTGTATGCTGTCCTCCTATCTCGAAGATTTATTAGCTTTTAGTGAAAGGGATGACCATAATTTATTTCCTGAAATCTCTCCCCACACAGTGAATTTGACAAAATGACTAAGCGATCTGGCTTGTTGACTAATGATAGATGTCAAGCTCAGATAAGGCGCGACAAAAAGGGGGATGGTTACTAGGAATTAACACAATATAGCTAAATACCAAAAATATACATAAAACTCTTTTCAAAGGTGGATACTGTTCTGAGAACTAAAGATAAACAGCGCTAAAGTTCCAAGTACTCTGTCCAGAAAAAAAAGGTAATATTATCCTAGGTAATACTGCTTTAGGAGAGATAGTTACTTTTTTGGTAGGATCGCATGTGATATGTTTTAAGTGGAGACGATCATAGTTACGAGCTTTCCCTGATCAAAGTAATTCAAATGCCACTAGCCGCCTCAAAACGTTAGAGATATCCTTCGTTTGATTACAAATGGCTTTAGTGTTGAGACCGGACTTCAATAGGATTATAACTGCTGAGGCAGCGAGCGACCTGTTCAATTACTCAACCGCTTAACAGGATTCAGCGGTAACCCTAATGGAGCTTCCAACGGTCGATTCCTAGATATTTGCTAGATTACGTGCGAGAAATTGGGGTGAGCCCGCTGCGGTATTGAAAGCGAAGTGGCGCCCTTGTGGGTGACGTCAGCCAGCTGGTGCGGTGAAACGCGGATAGTTCAGTCTCTCTATTAGCAGAAAGAAAGCCAAAGTGCTGATGCAGATCACCTCGGTATCTTGCAACAAGCAAACAATTGCTTCTAGTGCCTTGAATAACAAATCATCATTCTCATTCTCATACTTCATATATGAGTTGAGTGGATTTTTCCCCTACACTTCCACTACGCCTTCATGGATTTGCAGTACCTATCTCCTATTTTTACGTTTTAACGTTTTATTTCCTAATAGGTTAGAACATGTTTTCTCTGGTTATGATTAAATGAAAAATGTTTTGCAATTTACTGACCTTTATCATAGATGTCACCTGATTACATTCCTCGCTATCCTGAACTTCTGCTTAAAAGTGGACAAACCTGTAAACCTACGATCCTCACATTGACGATTCGACACAGTAACTGCATCACCATTGAATACTCAAAGCCGACTTCTCTAAAAGGGACTAATGCCGCCCTCAGCAGTTGTCTTGCCATTTGGCTGGTGCTACGGCACATGTATGATACTCATGCTGTTACAGTCGCCGCAACGAACCTCTACTGGGAGTCCAGTACTTTGAGTCCGATTCAGTGCTGCCCATTTACATTAACCCTCCCACTCTCACACTGACGTTGCAACATAGAAACTGCTTGATAATTGTATACTGTAGGCTCCATGCCGACTTCTCTCCAAGAGACTAATGCCACCCATAGCAGATGTCTTGCCATTAGACGGGATTTGTGGGACCACCTGTGTGCCACTCCAGTGACGTCATCCAAGATGGCGGCCATGACATCAGCTGATGCTGCAAGTACCGTTATCCATTATGGCGTATTTTGGCGTGAGAGTGCCACGCCTCCTGGTGGGTAGCCCTAATAGTGACGGGAAATTGAATGATGAGTTTCAACGGGCCCTCTATCCGACATTTCACATGACGGTGCGTCATCCTCTTGGAAAATGTGCGGGAATTTCGAATTCTGGGGGCAATTGTACTCTAAGAGCTTACTTCTGCAGCTGAGGGGAGTTACTATGGAGTTGCCCCCACTAGAGACTGCTCATGATATCATTCAATTCGAATATAATTAATTTGTTTAAATTTGTTCAAATTTCTTGAAACTACCTATCAGGTGCTGATCCTGGCTTCCAGCACACTACTTTAAAATTGATAGCGTTCTGGATTTTCATGAAACTGCTTCGAACTCCATCTGTATACAGTTCCATCACGCATAAATATCACCCATTTCTTGTTCTTCTTAACATCACACGCATTTCACATCTGTTACTATACATCGATAAGGTGTGTTAACCTCCTCGGGTGCATCTTGAGAAATCTTGTGCACTTGATTGGGTGAGCACTTAGCTAGATCCATTCATCCACGAAATGTCGAATGTAATAGTCTACTTCTGGTCGGTTGCAGTTTAAATAAGTAATGGGGCTGCAGGGCGGGTTGGTAAATGACTGTGTGAGGGGGTCATTCTATCTCCTATTTTATCCTATGACTGTGAGAATGGTCTGTGACTTCCATCAGAATTGAGATAGATTGTAAGTGAAGCACTTTGCTCGAAGTGTTAGAAATATGTAGAGCGCTGTCTGGTATACTATGATCATCACTACCTTTGTTATGATATTCGCAAAGTGGAGAAGGGGTGGTTTAACTATGATACTGAAATTGGGAAACATACTGTAACATCAGTGCTAAAATGTTTCGCACTATCATCTGTAATGCTTAGTATTTCAGTACATCGATGGTGTCTTTTCCACCCCATCCATCCACTGGCACGCTGTTGGTTAGCACATAATGACTGACTAACAACGCTTTTTTTATTTGGAGAAAGAGTTTTGTGGAGGGGCAACCTTCTGGGGAGGGCTGGCACCTACACAGTGATTGTATACATGAGTGCAATATGAGGAATCAGTTGAAATCGAACACACAGCCATCCGCTATTCCGTCACTGTGACAGATGAGAGAGGTACTTTGGAAACTACCCACAACGCCGCAAAACCCTTACAGTTTCCTCATGTTGTAACTGACTTCTATTGGAATTCATCCAATGTGGGTGGCGTGTTGTGGTAGCAGCAGTAACAACATGGTTTACACCTTGCGATGTCTAGTTTTCTGCAAGAGGCCATAGATCAGAACGTGATAATGTCAGTTTAGAACCTGACACAGACCTCGAAGTCGTGGTAGAAAACAAAATGTATGACAGTCTCTGCGACAGGATAAGTTACTCAGTCCAATATAAAATAGTACACCGATTATGCTTGTAAAACTAAGTGAAAATCGACTTCGTCTATTTTTTATTATCATAGCGAAAGTTCTTTTTTCCTTTTTTTTTAATAGTCGCTTTATTATAGGAGCCGAGTAGATCTTAGATAGTCCAATACGGAATGGCGGGCGACTCCTCTACGAGACCGGTCCCAGCTGGAGCGTCCTTAACAAAGGTATTTTCCATCCCAGAACCAAAGGCCTATTGGAGGCGTTTGGAACCTGTCTAGTCTCTGGCAGGTCGTCACCGCAGCGGCGCCTCCTAACCATTCTCTCAAAGTGACCAACGCGGCTACGATCACCAAATGGACCTTCTACAGGGAGTCAAGTAGCTTGTTTCCGATGCACCACTCCTCGCTTATTGTAACACTCGCAACCTCAGTTTGACGATGCAACACACGTATTTCGTCCCGATTAAATACTACAGGCACCAGCCGTCTTCACTCCAATTGAATAACGCGTCTACAATGTAAGGTGTCAGGCAAATCCAACACCTTCCATGAAAACCCTGACATGATAAGCAAATCCACTAGTATGTCGCATAGCTCCGAATAAATCGTGATATTAAATTAACTAAAGTAATACGAATAACGAGTGAGCACATGGAATACCACAGACTAACACAAGAATGCGTAAATGCATGTCATGCCTTCCCACCGTGATCCAGACGCAGTTCCGAGGGGAGAAACGATAACAGAAGCCGAGAGCAGAACCGTGTTAAGCTGGAAGGCCCTACGATAGGGGACGGACACCCACGTCGCCAACTAACCGCTAGGACCATACACCACCCGCAAGTTTTAGTGTGAGACTTTTTCGCGTCTCTGTTACGTTAGGACCACCCCCCCAGCCCATATTAAAAGCTAGAGCCCGCCAGAAGAGCAGTATAGATCTTACGATAACACAAAAAGGGCCACACCACCCGAAAGTTTTAGCGTGAGACTTTATCGCGTCTCTGTTACATCAGGACCAACCTCCAGCCCATGTTAAAAGATAGAGCCCTCCAGATGAACAGTATGGATCTTACGATAACGCTAAAAGGACCGCCCCCTGACGAACACCGACAAGGTAATGAACACACGCGATGCCGCTTAACAGCGCATAAAGCTTAACTCAGAACTGCAGAAGTCTCATCTGTTACACCCCCTTTTTGCGTAATACTAGTGTCGATCGTCAATTAAAGCTCATAGTGTTCACATTTGCCACTTGAAGTAAAAATCTGAAACGCGATGATTTTTCTGTTATATAGTTATTGAGATGCCACATCAGCCACTGTAATTTACGACAAGTTAGATAAATAATTAAAGATAATTGAGGGTCACTGTAGACCATTTTGATAGTTTCCTCTCTTGTGAAACTTAATTTAAACCTAGATTAGAGATGTGATATGGCATAGGTCATCCTTCGATCCATTGTAGAACTGGTCACTGTAGAACATTTTGATAGTTTTCTCTCTTGTGAAACTTAATTTAAACCTAGATTATAAATGTGATATGGCATAGGTCATCCTTCGATCCATTGTAGAACTTGGAAACCCATTCAGGGAATATTCGTTCACATTTTTGTTGAACGCTGTTGGTTTTTACCATCCTGTATTAAAACATTTCCTTTTATCAGTAGTGCCATTTATAAACAATGTTTTGTGAGTAGAATTAAATTTCCAATGGTAAACTTAACTGCTTTTTCAACGTTATTTTACCAGCTCACTAAAAATAGGTAAGGCTTGAACCCCTTCCACTAAATTTAGTTAGTATTAAGATTCTTTTACAGGGAGTACAGTGGAGCTGAAGCTGAAATCATGAAGTATTTAGTTATATCATCGCTAGTCTCACTGAACTCTTCTGAATTCTACATGTGATACGTGGTCAGGCGTCTCCTTACCAGCAACAGGTCCCAGGTTCAAACTAGTCAATTCCCTAAAAAACACACTCAGAGCATCGTTGCGTGAAAGTGGTAGGGAGACACGATTCAGAACAAACAGACACCATGCAGAATGTTAGTAAATGGCGACCATGCCAGTATGGTAAAATACCATGATTGAAGGTCGGCCACATGCCTAACTAGGTCAGAAAAATATCCTGTTGAAAAATATTCGTAATAAAAAAAATTTTTTTGAACATTATAAGTAGTCGAAAACAGTAGCTGTAGCGGTATATAGTGAGAAAGTATTCAATTAAAAGTGAGACCTTCTGGCAGAAACAATAGCATAATTAAGTTATTAATTTTAATATCGTTAGAATTAAGTTTTCTCTCCAATGCAAGCGCACAGGTGGCGGATACATCGATGACAAATTGGTTCTGACCCAACAAGTAAGTGAATGGATTGTCAGTCTTGGTAGTGTCAAGTCGTGTGTGCAAGAAGTTTATGAAACGCATGAGATCGTATGAGCGCATGTTGACTCGAAGTAGGGCGCGTGAATTGCTTTTAAAACAGAAAATAAGGGATTCGGAAAGATTAGCAATGGCAGATTGAGAGCTTGACCGAATTGAGGTAGAGACAGAGCATGAAAATGGACAGCGAACAGAGGACAGTATAACAGACGATGCAGTATCGCGAGAAATAGGACATATAACGCACCATAACGAGGATAATGTACGTCAAGGCATATAAAACGTAAGTCAGCATACGACAGAGGAGCAGGAAAGTTGAGAGACAGTCGATGAGGATTCTAACTTGCGTCTTGAATACATAGAACCCATAGTACAAGTAATCAGAACTCCCTCACCACAGAGTACAAGGAATGCGAGCAGAACCGTGTCATAGTACAGTTCAATGCAATCGGTTGCGAACCAACAATTGGGCGAAAACACAGAGCGTAGGACGTCGGAAGAAAACGCAATAGGACCCACCAATCTGGCAGAATTATTACAATTAATGACGGAAACCATGACAAGACAAAATAAAGAAACTGCGGACCAAATTAAAATTCAAATTGCAGAAACCACGAGACAAATGCGTGAGATTAAAGAACAAAACAAAAAGAATCAGTTACACCTAAGTCATAATGAGGACGATTCAAAAGAATCTCGAGAAGTGATAGGAAACTTAATAACAGGTCACAATCAATTGAGAACAGACACTGACAAGGTAAAAGCGGACGTGCAAACATTGCGGAATGACATTCAGGACGAGATCAAAACATTACGTAACAACATCCAGGGAGAAGTCAAGAAACTAGAGAAGCAGATAAAAGTAATTACTAGACAAGCAGCAGGTACAGCGCGTGAAATTGTTGAAAACAGTGTGTTACACAAACGTATCACAAAAGCAGCGCTGAAAAGATATGATAACCGCATAGTCAAAATAGAAGAGCAAACGAAGCGACAATTTCAGAAATTGCGAACAGAGTTGTTGCAAGCTATTGAAGAGCGTAGTGAACAGGATCGAACAAGCACAGAGTCTGCAACCACATCCGTATCTGTAACAGCACCGGAAAAACAAGCAATTAACGAAGATATTACGCATTTGCGATTCCAATCACAGGGGGAAAGTAACATACGTGGCAATGGAAAGCCAGGTCGCGAAGAGTACAGTGCAATGCATTCAGCTACACGTTCACAACCGATGGAAGAAAATTATTGCGTACCACTCCAAAGATACTACGCAAGGATAGGCGAAAGTTACACTGGACAATATCCAATGGATCTACCACAACCGGAAAGAACGACGGGAGAAATGATCAGAAACAAAAGTGGCGAAGAATCGCGAATTTCATATGGAACTATGACGAAGTACGACAACGATCATTTCCTCACAGTCAGAAAATATCAACACTTTCGAGAAGGAAACTCATTACTTCCACGAACTTTTATTGATCAATTCCGAGTAGGATTATCAGACCACTGGACGCTAGCACACAAATTAGATTTTATATGTGCACACATGGCAGGAACAGTCGCAGAATCCTTGCAGAATGCTGCAGCGACATGCCGATCGTACGAAGATTTCAGAGAGAAGTTTCTCTCACGATATTGGTCCAGCGAAGCACAGAACAGAGTGAAGTACGAATTATTACAGAACCCATATTTTGAAAATTCAGGAGAGAAGAGTCCCGTGAAATTTTTCGAATTAATGGCAAAGAAAAATCAATGCTTAGATGTACCATACAGTGACGGAGAGTTGATTAAATTATGCGCGATAAAGCTACCATTGAAATACCAGCAATCATTGGTAGGTCGCGGAAGCAATGACGTCGAAGCATTTAAAGGAATTCTAAGGGAAGTAGAGTTCATATTTTCGGAAGATGACGCAAGAAAAGGACGAAGCACACGTGAAAACGAAAGCAAAAAGCAGTGGAATCCACAAGACACAGTAAGAAGAAACAATAATTACGAACCGTGTGATAACTTCGCACCAAGAAATGACAATAGATTTCAACAAAGAACCGGTTATAGATTTAGAAGAGAATATGGCAATAACTATAATTCACCCAGGAACAGCAACAACTATTACAGAGGGAATAACGACAACCGGGACGGGTACTGGAGAACCAATAGACCGACAAATTATCAAAAGAGAAACCACTATCAACAAGCTGAACAAGAAAAGAGAATACAGATAGAAGAGGTGGAGGTAAGACCACCAAACCCCGATGCCCATGCCAAAGAGAATGACGCTCCGACCCAGGACAATTGCAGCACATTGAACAGAGAAGTAAAAATCTTATCACGAGAAGAGAAGAAGGAACAAACAAATCCGCAGGGACCAGATGAAAACGAAGACAAGAAAATAACAATATCGTGTTGGGACGAAATTAATTGGGAGAATACTGACAAGGAAGATGAATTACCAGAGGCATGCACAACAAATGTAGGAGGAAACGACGAAGTAATGAGTATTGCAGAGCTATTTGAGATGGAAACCAGGGAAAGCGAATTCAATGAGGATAATGCGCAGTCGACAGAAGTTGAAAATAAGTTACTAGTGGGCACACAACCCAACGTATATAATGAAGGAAGTTATGAAGCGATAATTAGAGCATTTAGATGCGATTATGTGGAAGCAGCGACGAAGAAGAAGTAGATAGACAAGGATGAGGAAAAGGTAGAGGATGTTGAAGAAAGATTAAATGAAGGAAGAAATAGAGAATACGAAATAAAAGAGAGAGAAGTAGCAGTCGAAGCTTATCCTACAGAAAGTTCGAATTCACAAGGGAAATTCCTAAATAGACTCATGTATGATTCGGTGGAGGATTCGTTGATGCAAGAACAAGAAGAACAGAACCAACCCTTTCAAATTCAACCAATTGCGAAGGCCATGGTAAAGCATATTCCAGTCAATATTGTAATTGATAGCGGAAGTGAACTGACTGTGATCTCAAAAAATTTATTCATGCAGTGTAATGCCAATGAGGAGTTGCCAGTTCTGAAAACACGTCAGATTAAAGTAAGAGGTCCTATTAGAAACAATGCTGCGGAAGTTACGAGACCAACAAGGTTAACTCTTTCGTGCCAAGGTCAAAAGATCGAGGCCAACTTCGTGATTCTACCTAAAGTAACTGTAGATTTGATTATAGGTGCAGATTTTTAAATAAGAGACAAGCGATAATAGATATTGGGAAAGGTAGCGTAACATTCGGGAATGTCACACTTCTCTTTGAGCAAAAGCTAAAATTAGAAAAATTACCAGTTATAAACAAACAATTAAGAATGATGTGAGATAAAGAGGATGAAGAATTAGAATAGTATGCACAAAAGGGGGAATCGCCTCAACTCATGTTAGAAGTTCATAAAGAAATCGACGAAAAATTGCAAGGAGTTCAAGGTATTTCGGAACACAGTAAAAGGGAATTAGAGGGTATTTTACGAGATAAAGCACAGGTATTTTTACCTAAGACTGGCAGTATTAAACACTTTCAGTACAAGTTTGAAGATTAATTTTATTACTGGTAAATAATCAGCACAATATTTCAAGATTATGTTGCATATAAGATCGTCAGGAGAAAGAAGAATGAAGAGAGAGGAAGGTGGGAAAATGAATGTAGTTTCAATAAAAACAAAAACAAAAATAACACCAATAGTACCATAGATTAAGGTGAAGGGATAAAGCGTAGTTAGTCTAACAGCATGAAATACTAAAATGCTATACACCACGCCACTACACAAAAAATAAAAAACGAATTTGAGGTTTCTTGTGGAAGTTAAGACTCAAAATATCTTAGAATTGTAACATGGAAAGGGTGCCGAAATTTGTAAAGCTTTTTATGAAGGTGTAAAACAGTGTAGGTACTAGACATATGTTAGATGATTATAAGTAAAACTTTTTGTAAGAACCATTGTAAAATCTCCAGCAAGGACAAGATGCAACGACCCACTAGTTGCAATGAGAGAAGTATCAAGAAAGAAAAGGATGTAATTAGCAAGACACGGTTCCTACAAGGAAGAAGCGTCGAAAGATGGGAAAGGACAGCGAGACCAACAGAAGGCCCTTGTAGCTGAAGTGGGCTGTATATCTGCTGGGACATAACACGGAACCCTGCACAGGCGCGACGGGATGCCGAACGCTGGAAGGGCCTCCGAGCGCTCCCACTCAGCGGAGCGAGCAAAAAACTGTCCGACGAGGAGACGGCTTGGGCAAGCCACCACTGGCAAAAATATATATATATACACACACACACACACACACACACACACATATATATATATATATATATATGTGTGTGTGTGTGTGTGTGTGTGTGTGTGTGTGTGTGTGTGTGTGTGTATATATATATATATATATATATATATATGTGTGTGTGTGTGTGTGTGTGTGTGTGTGTGTGTGTGTGTGTGAAAGTCACACTACCGCTATTAAACAGCACACTGATTCATGAAACTGAAGAAAACGTCCACAAAGTAGAAATGACATGCCCAAACAATTTATCAAAGCGTTACTAAGAGGAGAACTTCAAAGCGACTAGTTATCAATAAATATTTCCATACCCTGTCCAGAGAAGAACCAAGAAGCAAGTAAGAATCAGAGAAAATGCAGGAAGAACAGATGTTGAAGATTCGCAAGATTGAGACCAAGAAAGAAGATGGGCGAAGAATAGACGACTTACCTTCCTAAATACCTATCATATTGTAAATTGGTCATCTGCAAAGTATTACAACGAAAAACGACCGCTTTCAGCGACACATAACGATGACTTCACGCATACGAAGCTAGTAAACCACGAGATTCTGCACTCACAGCTCCATTCCATTATGGGACCTCCACAACAGCAACACACACTTGCAAAGACAACAAGGAACGACAAACGAAACTGTACATCAAATACTTGCCCACATCCATCTCGCTCAAGTCCAACACCTTCGTGCAAAAACATTCGCCAACCTCATGCTTAAACATTCATAGGATTGTGTGAATGTGTGAAATCAAATTATGTGATGTAGGAATTGTGCAAATGAAACGTGTGAAAAACTAAATAAGTTAAGCACACCAGAAAGCCAATAAACTACAAAATAACAGTCATTGACTATGGACTTAGTAAAAAATAGACTATCGATAAAAATAAGTCATTAGTTCTGAAATGGACAGTATATAAAGAAGAAAAGTAAGGCATAATAAACACTAAAACTATATGCCACTTATTTTCTTCTCATAAAAAATAAAAGAATAACTACATTTTACTTACTTTCTGCTTACAAAAACACAGAACAAAAAATTATCTTGTTGGATGTTTTGCCTTTTTTTAACATTTGTACCATTTGTTAGGAAAATACCTCAATACTTGTGTATGTCTATTTCTTTGTCAAAGGAATTCTTGGAAATAATTCTTATTTGTTAGTATAACAATGTTGAAATCAGTGTCTAGAAACAAAAACATTTTACTTGTACATGATATTTAGAAAATGTGTTAGGAATAGATTTTACTTAATTTCTGCATTTATAAAAAAAAGATATTTCTAAGAAAATCGATGTGAAAGACTCCTCACTTTCGACAACAAACTTCTTAAAAAACAAACTTCACACTTAAATATAGAAAGAAAATAATTAAAAATTAATAATAGCACAAAAATATTATTCTCTCATCATTTTTAATTATAATGTGGAAGAATATAAAAATATAAATTAGTAATACAAACTAGCATAGAACAGAATAACGTGGCTGAACAGTAGGCAACAAAATTTAGACAACGGAATAAATTTTGAGTGACTTACACAACGATTCAATCATTGCCTAACTTCAGTGCAAAAATTAAGTTCGAAGGGTGGTGATATGTAAGGTGTCAGGCAAATCCAACACCTTCCATGAAAACCCTGACTTGTTAAGCAAATCCAGTAGTATGTCACATAGCTCCGAATAAATCGTGACATTAAGTTAACCAAAGTAATACCAGTAACGAGTGAGCAAATGGAATACCACAGACTAACACAAGAATGCCTAAATGCATGTCATACCTTCCCACGGTGAGACAGACGCAGTTCCGAGGGGAGAACCGAGAACAGAAGCCGAGAGCAGAACCGTGTTAAGCTGGAAGGCCCTACAATAAGGGACGGACACCCACGTCACCAGCTAACTGCTAGGACCACACACCACCCGCAAGTTTTAGCGTGAGATTTTTTGGCGTCTCTGTTACTTTAGGACCACCCGCCAGCCCATGTTAAAAGCTACAGCCCTCCAGAAGAACACTATAGATCTTACGATAACACAAAAAGGACCACCCCAGCTGCAAGTTTTAGCGTGAGACATTTTTCGCGTCTCTGTTATCTTGCAAACTTTAAAAACATTGCCCCAACACGAAAAGTATAGAGTTTCTCATAGGATAGACAGAGTTGTTGTAGGCAGAGCTTAAGGTTAACACTGAGACCCAGATTGGTCAGATGAAAGCACAGCCAGATAGTTTTTTTTAAACCAAATTCGGTAAATTGTAGTAAGGAGAAGTGAGGACAGATTTGCTTCGGAGACAGCTAGGTGAGCGGAGCTGTGCTGTCCGCCGCCCCCTGATGAACACTGACAAGGTAATGAACGCACGCGATGCCGCATAACAGCTCATACAGCCTCACTCAGAACTGCAGAAGTCTCAACTGTTACTCCCCCTTTTTGCGTAATACTAGTGTCGATCGTCAATTAATGCTCATGGAGTTCACATTTGCCACTTGAAGTAAAATTCTGAAACGCAATGATTTTTCTGTTATATAGATATCGAGAAGCCACATCAGCCACTGTAATTTACGACAAGTTAGATAAGTAATTAAAGATAATTGAGGGTCACTGTAGATCATTTTGATAGTTTTCTCTCTTGTGAAACTTAATTTAAACCTAGATTATAGATGTGATATGGCATAGATCATCCTTCGATCCATTATAGGACTTGGAAACCCATTCAGATAATATTCGTTCACATTTTTGTTGAACGCTGTTGGTTTTTACCATCCCGTATTAAAACATTTCCTTTTATCAATAGTGCAATTTATAAACAATGTTGTGTGAGTAGAATTAAATTTCCAATAGTAAACTTAACTGCTTTTTCGACGTTATTTTACCAGCTAAGTAAAAATAGGAAACCCTTGAACCCCTTCCACTAAATTTAGTTAGTATTAAAACTGTTTTACAGGGAGTGCAGTGGAGCTGACGCTGAAATAATTAAGTATTTGGTTATATGATCACTAGTCTCACTGAACTCTTCTGAATTCTACATGTCATATGTGGTATGGCGTCTCCTTACCAGCAACAGGTCCCAGGTTCAAACTAGTCAATTCCCTAAAAAACACGCTCAGAGCGTCGTTGCGCGAATGTGGTAGGGAGACACGATATAGAACAAACAGACACCACGCAGAATGTTAGAAGGGCAGCAGCCGTCCGAGTGGTGAGGCCTGTTGCAATACATGAATGTAGTTGACTAAACGATGGCGCCCTCTCGACGGCCGAATAGCGGACTAATACTTAGTATGTGTTGGACAGCTTGCTTGATCGTGTGGCGATTTGCGAAGATTCAATATTTGCATGTGTTTGCACTGTACCATTATGCCCTCCCTTGTAAATTGTCAAATAGACTGCTTCTTCACATTTCCCGTCTTTATTTTCCTCGGAAAAGATCTATTGTGGTGTGTATTGAATATCTATCGACTGCTTCTTCACATTTCACATTTATATTTTCTTTAGAGAAGATCGATTGTGGTGTCTATTGAGTGCTCCTAACAGCTGAAAATCGGATGGACACGTTTGCCGGTTGTCTAGACATGATAAACCCCTTAGTGGACTTTGTAAACAATAAGAATAATCAGGATTATTCTTTTTCACGATGGAAATATCAGTTTTTTCTATTTTTTTCGAGTTTTCCGGTAAGGATAAGTTACTCAGTCGAATATAAAATACTACACCGATTATGCTTGTAAAACTAAGTGAAAATTGACTTCGTCTATTTTCGTGAAAATAAGACATTTAATATCGTAGCGAAAGTTTTTTCCGTTTCTTTTAATAGTCGCTTTATTATAGGAACCGAGTAGATCTTAGATAATCCAATACAGAACGACGGGCGACTCCTCTAGGAGACCGGTCCCAGCTGGAGCGTCCTTAACAAAAGTATTTTCCACGGCAGAACGAAAGGCCTATTGGAGGCGTTTGGGACCTGTCTAGTCTGTGACAGGTCGTCGCCGCAGCGGCGCTTCCAAACCATTCTCTCAAAGCGACCAACGCGGCTACGATCACGGGACCTTCTACTGGGGGTCATGTTGCATGTTTTCCTATCCACCACTGCTGGTTCACTGAACCCTCCCATATTGACGATGCAAGAGACAAATTTCGCCGCGATTGAATACTACAGGCACCAGCTGTCCTCTCTCAAAGCGAATAAAACGGCTACGGTCAACGAATGGACGTTGTCCTGTGAGTCAAGTTGCTCGTTTCCGATGCACCATTGCCAGTTTACTGTAACTCTCTCAGCCTCACATTGGCGATGCAACACACAAATTTCGTCGCGATTCAATACTACAGGCACCAACCGACTTCTCTCCAAGCGACTAAAGTGGCTATGGTCACCTAATGGACCTTCTACTCTGAGTCAAGTTGCTTCTTCCGATGCCCCACTGCCAGTTTACTGCAAATTTCACACCTTGTCAATGACGTTGCAACACACAAATTGTGTCGCGATTCATTACCAGTCACCAGCCGTGTTCTCTCCATGCGACTAATGCGTCTACGGTCAACAAATGGAACTTCTACTGGGAGTCAAGTTACTTATTTCCGACGCACTACTGCCAGTTCACTGTAAACCTAACACCCAATCAATGATGTTGCAACAAACAACTTGCGTCTCGATTTAATACTACAGGAACCAGGAAACTTCTCTACAAGCGTCTAACGTTTCTAATGGCACCTTATGGACCTTCTACTGAGACTCAAGTTGCTTGTTTCCGATTCACCACTGCCGGTTAACTGTAACCCTCGCAACCTCACATTGACGATGGAACACACAAATTGCTTCGCGATTTAATACTACAGGCACCAGATGTCTTCTCTCCAAGCGACTAACGTGGCTACGGTCACAAAATGGTACAACTACTGGGAGTCAAGTTGCTGGTTTACGAAGCGCAATTGCCGGTTTACTGTAACCATCGCATCGTAACATTGACGTTGCAACACACGAATAGCCTCGCGATTCAAAACTACAGGCACCAGTCATCTTCTTTCGAAGCGACAATGGCGGCTATGGTCAGTAAATGGAAGTTGTCGTAACAGTCAATTTACTCGTTTCTAATGTATCACTGCCAGTTTACTGTAAAGTTGACAAGCTGACAATAACGATGCAACACACAAATTGCTTCACGATTAAATACTATGGCGCCAGCCAACTTCTTTCCGAGCAACTAATGTTGCTGTGGTCACGTAATGGACCTTCTACTGGGAGTCAAGTTGCTTGTTTAGGATGCATCACTGCCAGTTTGCAGTACACTCGCACTCCAACAATGAAGATGCAACACATAAATTGCTTCGCAATTCTATACTATAGTCACCAGATGACTTCTCTCTAAGCAACTAACGTGGTTATGGTGCACTAATCGACCTTCTTCTGGGTGTCAAATTGCTTGTTTAGGATACACCACGGCCAGCTTACAGCACCCTCGCACCACAACATTTAGGATGAAAGACATAAATTGCGTCGCAATTCAATAGTACAAGCACCAGACAATTCACTGCAAACGACTAATGCGGCTACGGTCACCGATTATAAGTTCCACTGGGGTCCAGTTGCCTGTTGCCGATGCGCCCCTATCAGTTCACTGTAACTCAAGCAAACTCAAATTGAGAATGTAACATAACAATATATTATAGCTATTTAATACTACAAGCACCAGCCGAGTTCTCTCCAAGAAACTAACTTGGCTATGGTCACCTAATTGACCTTCATCTGGGAGTCAAGTTTGCTTGTTTCCGATGCACCACTGCCAGTTTACTGTAAGCCACACAGCTTGAAAATGGAACACACAAATTGTATCACGATTCAATACTACAGGCACCAGTTGATTTCTCTCCAAGTGACTAACGTGGCAATGCTCACCTAATGGACCTTATACTGGGAGTCAAGTTGCTTGTTTCCGATGCACCACTACCACTCTACTGTAACTCTAGCACGCTCTCATTGTCGATGCAGCACATGAATCGGTTTGCGATTCATTACTACAGGCACTCTCGAAGCGATTAACGTGGCTATGGTCACCGAATGGAGGTTCCCCAGTGAGTCAAATTGCTTGATTCCGATGCTCCGCTGCCGGTTTACTGTAAACCTCACACCCTGACAATGACAATGCAACAAACTAGGTGCATCGCATTTCAAATCTACAGACCCCACCCGCATTGTATCGATTAACATGGCTGTGGTCATCTTATGTACCATTAACTAGGATAAGTTGCAAGATTTCGAGCACGTTTGCCAGTTTACTGTTTATTTTCGCACCCTTGCGTGAGGATGGAACACACAAATTGCATCGGGATTCAATATTACTGGCACTGGCTGTCTTCTCTACAAGCGACTAACGTGGCTACGGTCACGGGATGGACGCTTTCCTGTGAGTCATGTTGTTAATTTCCGATGCATCACTGCCTATTTGCTGCAACGCCCGCATCCTCGCATTGACGATGCAACACACAAGTTGCGTCCCGATTCAATACTACAGGCACCAGCCGACTTCTCTCCAAGCTTCTAATGTGGCTATGGTCGCATAATGGACGTTCTACTGAGGGTCAAGTTGCTTTTTTTCGATCACCGCTGCCAGTTTACTGTAAACCTCACCCACTATCAATGACATTGCAACACATAAATAGCTTCTCGATTCAGTACTACAGGCACCAGCCATCTTCTCTCCAGGCGACCAACTAGACAACGGTCACCGAATGAACGCACTCCTTTGATCAAGTTGTTACTTTCCGATGCGCCACTGCCAGATTACTGTAAGCTTCACACCCTGCTAGTGACGATGCAACACACAAACTACATCGCGATTCAATATTACAGGCACAAGCCGAATTCTCTCCAAGTGACTAAGGCAGCTACGATCAGCGAACGACCTGTGGGTCAAGTTATTCGTTCCTAAGCACCACTGCCATGTTACTGTAGCCCTTCGACTTCGCATTGACGATGGAAACCACAAATTGCGTCGAGATTCAAAACTACAGGCATAAGCCGTCTTCTCTCCAAGCGACAAACGTGGCTGCAGTCATAGAATGTACGCTCTCCTGTGAGACAATTTGTTAGTTTCCAATGCACGATTGCTAGATTAAAGTAAACCTCACACTCTGACAATGACGATGCAACACAGAAAATGTGTCGTGATTATATACTACATGAACAAGTCGAATTCTCTCCAAGTGACTACGGCCGCTATGACAGGTAAATGAACCTTGACCTGCGAGTAAAGTTGATTGTTTTCCGATGCACCACTGGTAGTTTACCATAACTATCGCATCCTCAAATTAAAGACGAAACACACAAATTGCGTCGCTATTCAAAACTACAGGCAGCAACCGGCTTCTCTCCTTGCCACTAACGCAACTACTGTCACTGAATGGAACTACTTCTGGGAGTCTAGTTGCTCGCTTATGATGCACCACTGCCAGTTTACTGTAAACCCAACACATTGACAATGACGGCTCAAAACACAAATTTCGTCGTGATTTAATATTACAAGCAACAGCCGACTTCTCTCGAAGCAACTACCGTGACTATGATCACCTAATAGATCTTCTATCTCGAGTCAAGTTGCTTGTTTCGGATGTACCACTACCAGTAACCTTGCATGCCCACATTGTAGATGCAATAAACGAATTGCTGCGTTATTCTATACTACAGGAACCAGCCGTCTTCACTCGAGGTGACTAACGTGGCTATGGTCACCGAATGGACTTTGTCCTGTGCGTGAAGTTGTTTGCTTCCGACGCCTACTGAAAGTTTACTGTAACTCTCGAACCGTCGCATTAACGATGGAACTCACAAATTGCGTCGCGATTCAATACTACAGGCACCAGCCGTCTTCTCTCCAAGCGACCAACGTGTCAACGGTCAGCGAATGAACGCTCTCCTGTGAGTAAAGTTGTTAATTTCCGATGCACCTCTGCCAGATTACTGTAAGCTTCACACCCTGCTAATGACGACCCAATAAACAAACTGCATCGTGATTCAGTCCTATCGGCACAAACCGGATTCCCTCCAAGTGACTAAGGTGGCAACGATCAGTGAATGGACGTTGTCTTGTTAGTCAAGTTGTAGGTTTCCACTGCCAGCTTATTGTAGCACTCGAATCCTCAAAATGACGATGCAATACGGAAATTGCGTCGTTATTAAATAATTTGCTGTCAAATGTACAGTTTGGTTTTAGGAATGGTTTAACGATTGAAAATGCTATATTCTCTTTTCTCTGTGAGGTTTTTGTCGGATTAAACAAAAGGTTGCGAACGCTAGGTGTTTTCTTTGATTTAACGAAGGCGTTTGACTGTGTTGAGCACAAAATATTACTGCAGAATTTGGACCATTATGGAGTAAGGGGAGTAGCCAACAATTGGTCCGCCTCTTACTTTAAGAACAGAAAGCAGAAGGTAATTCTCCGCAATATTGAGAGTGGTAGTGATGTTCAGTCCCAATGGGGCACTGTTAAGTGGGGCGTTCCCCAAGGGTCGGTGCTAGGGCCACTGCTGTTTCTTATTTATATGATTTGCCTTCGAGTATTACAGGTACTTCAAAAATATTTCTTTTTGCTGATGACACCAACCCGATTATGAAGGATCTTGTGTGTAACATTGGAGCAGTATCAAATAACGTAGTTCATGAAATAAGTTCATGGCTTATGGAAAATAATTTGATGCTAAATCACAGTAAGACTCAGTTTTTACAGTTTCTAACTCACAGTTCAATAAGAACCGATATTTTGATCAGACAGAATGCGCATATTATAAGCGAGACGGAAAGTTCAAGTTTCTAGTCGTTCGGATAGATAGTAAGCTGTTGTGGAAAGCCCATGTTCAGGATCTTGTTCAGAAAATATATGCTGCTTTATTTACCATTAGAACAGTATCTGAAATAAGTGACAGTTCAACATGAAACGTAGTCTACTTCGCTTATTTTCATACGTTTATGTCACATGGTATTATTTTTTGGGGTAATTCTTCTGATTCAAAAAGGGTATTTTTGGCTGGAAAACGGGCTGTTCGAGCTATGTGTGGTGTAAGTTCGAGAAACCCTTGTCGACCTCTATTCAATAGTCTGGGAATTCTGACATTGCCCTCACAGTATATATTTTCTTTAATGTCGTTTGTTGTTAGCAATATTAGCCTATTCCCAAGACTTAGCAGCTTTCACTCAGTTAATACTAGGCAGAAATCATATCTGCATGTGGAATGCACTTCCTTGAGTGCAGTATTCTGCTGCATCCATTTTCAATAAGCTACCACAAGAACTCAAAAATCTTAGCAGTAGCCCAAACACTTTTAAGTCCAAACTGAAGAGTTTCCTCATGTCTCACTCCTTCTGTTCTGTCGAGGAGCTCCTGAAAGAACTGAAAAATTAAGCAAATTCCAGTGTTACATTGTTGATTATCTTTATGTAAACTTACGAATTATCGCCTGCATATGTTACTTAAATTTCATTACATCTGTTTCTACTATCGTGTTATAATTTCGTGTATTGACTCGTTCCATGACCATGGAGACTTCTCCTTAATTTGGTACCACGGAACAACAAATAAATAATTAGAATAAATAAATAAAATACAGGCATCACCCGTCTTCCCTCATTGTTAGTAATGGGGCTATGGTCACTTAGTGCAACACCTACTGGGAGGCTAGTTGCTCGTTTCCGATGAATCACTGCCAGTTTGCTGTAAACCTCACACGTTGACAAAGATGACGTAACACACTAAATGCGGCGCAATTCAATATTACAGGCATGATCCATCTTCACTCAGACGACTAACGCGGCTATGGTCACCGAATTGAACCTCTACTGGGTTTCAAGTAGCCTGTTTCCGATACACCACGACCGATTCACTGTTACCCTAGTTTCCTCAAATTGAGGATGCATAACATAAATAAAGTCACTATTCAATAGTACAATCACGAACCGCCTTCTCTCCAAGTGACTAACGTGGTTATGGTCATCTAATGGACCTTCTACAGGGGATCAAGTAGTTTGTTTCAGATGCACAACTGCCAGTTACTCTGAACGTCCCACCCTATCAATGACGTTGGAACACACAAATTAAGTCTCGATTTGATACTACAGGCACCAGCCAACTTCTCTCCAAGTGACTAACGTGACTACGGTCACCGATTGGACGTTGTCCCGCGAGTTAATTTGCTCGTTTCCGATGCACCATTGCCAGTTTACTGTAACCCTCGCACCCTCGCATTGACGATGCAACACACTAATTGCGTCACGATTCAGTACTACAGGCACCAGCCGTCTAAACTCCAAGCTACTAAAGTGTCTATGGTAACTGAATGGACGAGGTCCTGTGTGTCAAGTTGCTTGATTACGATGCACCACTGCTAGTGGACTGTAACGATCGCACCCTCGCTATTCAGCACTACAGGCACGAATCGTATTCACTCTAAGTCACTAACGTGACTATGATCACTGAATGCATCTTCGACTGTGGGTAAAATTGCATGTTCCAGATGCACGACTGCCAGTTTACTGTAACACTCGTACCCTCGCATTGACGATGGAACACAAATTACTTCGCAGTCCAATACCAAAGGCACAAGCCAAATTCTCTCCAAGTGACTAAGACGGCTACGCTGAGTGAATGGACGTTGCCCGGTGAGTCAAGTTACCCGTTTCCGATGCTCAACTGCCAGATTACTGTAACCCTCGCATCCTCAAATTGACGATGCAACACAATAACTGCATCGCTATTCAATACTAAAGGCACCAGCTGTCTTCTTTCCATGCGACTAACTCGGCTACGGTCACTGAGTGGAACTTCGACTGTGAGTCTAGTTGCTCGTTACTGAAGCAACACTGCCAGCTTACTGTAAGCGTCACACCCTGACAATGACGGCGAAACACACAAATTTCGTCGCGATTCACTATTACAGGCCACAGCCGTTTTGTCGAATCAACTAACGTGGCTATGGCCACATAATGCACCATTCTACTAGGGATCAAATTGCGTGTTCCCGATGCAAAAAATGGTTCAAATGGCTCTGAGCACTATGGGACTTAACATCTGAGGTCATCAGTCCCCTAGAACTTAGAACTACTTAAACCTAACTGACCTAAGGACATCACACACATCCAGACCGGAGGCCGGATTCGAACCTGCGACCGTAGAGATCGCGCGGTTACAGACTGAAGCGCCTAGAACCGCTCGGCCACACTGGCCGGCTTTTCCGTTGCACCATTGCCACTATACTGTAAAGCTATCAGTGACGTGGCAACACACCAATTGCGTCTCGATTCAATACTACAGGCAGCAGCCCACTTCTTTCCAAGCGACTAATGTTTCTAGCGTCACTTAATGTACCTTCTACTGGGACTCAGGTTGCTCGTTTCCGATACACCACTGCCAGTTTACTGTAACGTTCACATTCTGACAATGACGATGCAACACGAAAATTGGTTCGCGATTCAATACCACAGGCACCAGCCTTCTTCAAACGAAACCCCTAACGTGGCAGCGGTCACTGAATGGAACAAATACTGGGACAAGTTGTGTGTTTCCGATGCACCACTGCCAGCTTACTGTAAACCTCACACATTGTCAATGACGATACAACTCACTAATAGTGTTGCTATTTAATACTACAGGAAGAAGACGAATTCTCTCCAAGCGACTGAGTCGCCTACAGTCAGTGAATGGACGTTTCCCTGTGATTCAAGTTACTCATTTCTGATGGACCACTGGCAGTTTACTGTAACACCAGCGTCCTCATATTAACGAGGTAACACACAAATTGCGACGCGATTCAATACTTCAGGCACCTGCAGTATTCACTCCAAGCGACTACCGTGGCTATGGTCACTGAATGGACGTTGTCCTGTGAGTCAAGTTGCTTGTTTCCTATGCACCACTGCCATTTTACTGTAACTCTCGCACCCTCGCGATTCAATACTACAGACACCAACCGTATTTACTCCAAGTGACTAACGTGTCAATGATCACCGAATGGACATTGTACTGTGAATCAAGTTGCTTGTTCCAGATGCGCGACTGTAATATTACTGTAACACTCGCACCCTCGCATTTACGAACGAACACAAAAATTACGTCTCGATTCGATACCACAGGCACACGCTAACTTCTCTCCAAGCGACTAAGGCGTCTACGGTCAGGGAATGGACATTGCCCAGTGAGTCAAGTTGCCCGTTTCCGATGCTCCACTGCCAGTTTACTGTAACCCTCGATCCCTCAAATTGACGATGTAACACACAAATTACATCTCTATTCAGTACTACAGGCACCAGCCCTCTTCACTCCATGCGACTAACGCGGCTACGGCCATTGAATCGAACATATACTGGGGGCAAGTTGCCTGTTTCCGATGCACCACTGCCAGTTTTCTGCAATTCTCGTATCTTCGCATTGACGATACAACACATGAATTGCTTCGTAATTCAATTCTAGTGGCTTCATCCAAATTCTCTTAAGGCAACTATCGTGGCTAAATTCACGTAGTGGACCTACTACTGAAATTCAAGTTGCTTGTTTCCGATGCATCACTGCCAGCTTACTGTTACTCTCACAGAGAGACAATGACTTTGCAACACAAAGATTTATTCGCGATTCAATAATACAGGCCCCACCCAACTTCTCTCCAAGTGATTAACTAGGCTCTGGTCACCTAATTGTACTTGTTGCGGAAGTCAAGTGCTTGTTTCCGATGCACACCTCCCAGTTTACTGTAAGCCTCAGACTCTGACAATGACGTTGCAACACACAAATTGGGTCGGAGTTCTATACTACAGGTAACAGCCATCTTCTCTCCAAGCGACTGAGGTTACTACGGTCTCTTAATGGATCTTCTACGGAGAGTCATGTTGCTTCATTCCAATTCACCACTGCCGGTTTACTGAATAATCTTGCAACCTCGCACTGACGGTGAAGGACACAAATTGCGTCGCGTTTCAATACTACAGGAACTAGCCGGTTTCTCTCCAAGCGAATCACTCGGCAACGGTCACCGAATGGACGTTGTCCTAAGAGTCAAGTTGCTCGTATCCACTGCCGGTTTACTGTAAGACTCACTGTC
Source organism: Schistocerca serialis cubense (assembly GCF_023864345.2). Classification (NCBI taxonomy): domain Eukaryota; kingdom Metazoa; phylum Arthropoda; class Insecta; order Orthoptera; family Acrididae; genus Schistocerca; species Schistocerca serialis. Next base: position 194,169,399 of record NC_064638.1, on the reverse strand, counting down.
TGACGATGCCAATGCAACACACAAATAGCGTCACGATTTAATACTACAGGCAATAATCGACTTCTCTCCAAGCAACTAACGTGGTTATGGTCACTTTATGGACCTTCTACAGGGAGTATAGTTGTCTTTTCAGATGCACCACCTAATGGGCCTTCTACTGGGATTCAAGTTGCTTGTCTCCGATGCAACACGGCCAGATTGCTGTAAATCTCACACACTGACAATGACGTTGCAACACACAATTTTTTTCGCAATTCGACACTGCAGGCTCCAGCCACCTTCTCTCCAAGCCAACAACACAGCTAAAGTCACCGTATGGACGTTCTCCTGGGAGTCAAGTTGGTTGTTTCTGATGCTCCACTACCAGGTTACTGTAATCCTCGCACCTTCGAATTGCCGATGCAACTCACAAATTGCGTCGCGCTTCAGTACTACAAGGTCCTGCAGTTCTCACCCACGAGCGCCTAACGCGGCTATGGGCACCATATAGACGCTCTCCTGGCAGTCAAGACCCTTCAATCATATGGACCACTGCCAGTTTACTGTAACACTCGGACCCTTACACTGACGATGCAACATCCAAATTGGGTTGCGATTCAATGCCCAATCTACAGCCGTCTTCTCTTCGAGCGACTAAAGCGGCTAGGGTCACAATAAGGACATACTCCTGGGAGTCAATTTGCTTGTTTCCGATGTATCACTGCTAACTTAGAATAACTCTCGCACCCACACATTGACGATGCAATTTACAAATTGCTGTCGCTCTAAGATTATACTAGACGAGATCAGATACTGTGGACAGGAAGATGCGCTTCCGAGTGTTTGGACACTATGTGTGCACGATGAAGTGATTATTCCTGCGGCCAGTGCTAGATAGGTAACTCTCATGTGTTATGCCATACATCGAACCTTGGATCCTTTAGTGGAATGTAAGAGAAGCATACCACAGGGGAATAGCTTGTTCATCCCAGCCTCTGTCGTTTCGATTAAGAAAGGATTCGGTGAATTTTGGATAGTTTACTGTCGCCGAGAACCACAGATCCTTCCAAAACGCGTGGGCGTAGCAAACGCTGAGCCGTTAATTGCAGAACAGATGAGCGTCATAGAAACCTCGCATGCCGAGTCTGTGGGTGAAGTTAGCCCTGCCACTACAAGACAAGATCTTCTAACTCGACTACCACCAAATCTCACTAAGAAACAACAGAAGAAGCGATTTGCCATTCTTCAAGAGTTCTCTGAATGCTTTAATCCACAGGTGAAGAGCAAATTAGACAAATCGACCGTGTAGCACCGGATTAGCACGGGAGACCATCAATCAATAAGTCCGAGAGCATACCGTGTGTCAGCAACGGAACGTCGAATAATTCGCGACGAGATAGAGAAAATGATGACGAATGACATCATTCAGTCTTCGCAAAGCTCATGGTCGTCACCAGTGGTCCTCCTCAGGAAGAAGGATGGCCGCTGGTGCTTTTGTATTGATTACAGGAAGATTAGTAAGATAACTAAAAATGACGTTTACCCTCTTCCACAAACTGACGCTACACTAGATTGTCTGACGGGGGCTAAGTTCCTCTCAACCATGGGCATGTACTAGGGATGGTGTCAAATCGAAGTAGATGAGGCTGATCGTGAGGAAACTGTATTCATCACCCCTGAAGGCCTGTATGAGTTTAAGGTAATGCCGTTTGGCTTGTGTAATGCACCAGCAACTTTTGAACGGATGATGGATAATCTTCTACATCACCTGAAGTGGACGATCTGTCTTTGTTATTTACATGACATTATAGTGTCCTCAGAGACATTTGATGAACGCATAAAAAGAATGAGGGCCGTTCTTATGTGTCTCCAACAAGGCAGAGTGAAACTTAATCCAAGAGAGTGTCTCTTTGGAGCCAAATAAATGAAAATGCTTGGACACCGTGTGTCAAACGAAGGTGTGCGGCCAGACCCACAAAAGTTGAGAGCTATAACGGAATATCCTATTCCTAAAAGTATTAGAGATATGAGAAGCCTCATCGGATTATGTCCTTATTACCGTATTTTTATCAGAGACTTTAGTATCAAAGCCGGGCCACACCAAGAGTTGTTAAAGGTCAATGTTAAATTTATGTGGGGTGTTGCTCAACAACATTCTTACGATGTGCTGCCAAAAACTCTGATGACTGAAATTGTACTTGGTCTGTATGATGAGAGAGCGCCTACAGAACTACACACAGATGCTAGTGATTATGGGATCGGTGCTGTTCTGGTGCAAATTTCGGATGAAAAAGAGAAGCTTATAGCCTAGGTTTCTAGGACACTTACAGAAGCCGAGAGAAACTACTCAACTACAAAAAGAGAATGTCTTGCTGTGATCTGGGCCATGTCCAAATTTCGACAGTATCTCTATGGAAGGCCATTCACAGTTCTTACAGACCATCATTCACTTTGTTGGTTGAGAGGTCTTAAGGATCCAACAGGACGACTAACCTGGTGTGTACTACGTCTTCAAGAGTATGACATTACCACAGTGTACAAAAGTGGAAGAAAACAGAGTGATGCTGACTGTCTCTCAAGAAACCCTGTGCAAGACCATTAAGACTTTGGTGAAGATAGTGACTGTCTCGCTGCACTCCAGGATATCTCTGCTGAGCAGAAGAAGGATGCCAAGATATCTTAAATTATGCTTGCCCTAAATCGGTCAGAGGATGTGAAAGGACAATTTAATGTAGTTAATAGATAACTTTGCAAGAAAAACACTGATCTGGTTGGAAAGAGGTGGCTACCTGTGATTCCTAAACACATGCACTTAGAAGTTCAACAGAAATTCCATGACACACTTGAGGCAGGAAATTTAGGATTTATTAACACACACGATAGGATCCGCAAGAGATTTTTCTGGCCAGGTTTATTTAGGAGTGTCCGTCACTATGTGTGGCACTGTCGAGAGTGCCAGAGGAGCAAGTCATTTCCTCAGAAACCACCTGGCCGACTCATAGCAATTCCACCAGCCGAAACGCCTTTTCAGCGTGTTGGGATTGACACCTTCGGACGATTTCCAAAGTCTGACAGATTATTGTTTGCACTGATTATCTGACACGCTATGCTGTCACAAAAGCCGTGAAAACAGTCGAAGCATCCGAGGCAGCCAAATTCATCCTGGAAGACATTGTATTAAAACACGGTGCCACAAGGTCGTTAATTACGGATCGAGGGAGAGTTTTCCAATCGAATCTTGTGACAGAGATAAACCGTCGGTGCAACATTACTCATGACATGACGACTGCCTTCCATCCGCAAACTAACTGGCTTACTGAACACTTTCATAAGACCATCGCCGAAATGCTATCAATGTTCGTCAATTTTGAACAGAACAACTGGAACGATGTGCTATCTTTCGTGATTTTTGCCTACAACACCGCCGAACAAGACACCACAGGATTTACGCCATTATTACAGGCGCATGGGCGTGCGGCGACAACGGCGGATGACACTGTGTTTCCATTACATCCTGATGACGGACTCCACACGCTTCAGGCTCAAGAAAACGAGCGCCGAAGGTATGACACGAGCCACCGCCCTGTTGTCTATCAGCCTGGTGACCTTGTCTGGATCTTCATTTCTGTTTGAGCCTTATAAGGTTGTAAGATAGTTGTCTGACGTTACTTATGAAGTTGAAGATTTCGACCCCGACACAAGACGACGAAAAATCAGAGATACGGTCCACGTCCTTCGAATGAACCCCTACAAGGATCCTACAACCCAGGGTAAATTCGAAGCTCCAGAGACAGGAAACAAGCGGAAAGGTGACGAAGAGCCATCGGCAAAAGAAGTTCTAAGGAGATCACCGCCACGGCGAGCATCAGTCATTGGGAGTTGGAGCATGCAGGACAGATGACTGGTTCCTGGATTTGGAAGACGTAACACCGAGACGCTGTTTTCATAAGGATGGAGCAGTGTCGCAGAACCAGGTGAGATGCACCGTGGAGTAGTGGTTATGATACTAAACTGTTGCACGGGGGGGGGGGGGGGGGGGGGGGGGGCGATTAGTGAATTCAAAACTCACGTGGACTGTAAAATTTTAATTTCTATATTCTGTTCGAGTATATTCTACGCGTATCCATAAATGTCGAGAACCATTGTACTTGAATGTTCTGTAGTTGTATTTATTCTGTACGTGTTCTGGCCAGAGGCAGTTCGCTCCGCGCTCTTGTAAATGTAAGTGCGGAATAAACCTTTGTTAAGTGAAGTTAGTGTTCGTCATTCCCCTCATTACACCTTCCTCTACTTGACAATATAGACATTCCAGAAGTATACTTCTGGTGAACATTGACTGTGGGAAAATATACTTTTTCTGACTCATCAGTCTTATGAGTGGTTTGATTGGGCCCGCCAAGGATTCCTCTCATTGACCATTTCGCCTTGACTTTCATGCACTTCCTCTTTATTTCATTCCTGGGGGCTTTATATTGTTGTGTTCCCGTCTTTCCCTGAATATTTTTGTACTTTCTTCCTTTGCCAATCCCTTGATGTATTTTTTTCTGATAAGCAAGTTTTCTTCGCTGTTACATTGCTAATATCTTCGTCTTTACAACATATGTGATTGTACTTTGTAGAGACGTTCGCTCCTTATCACCTGAAGTGCCTGCTGTGGTACTCATTGTCGCGTCGTCCACATCTTGAGTGAACAGCTAGTACGTCTCATTATTCATTAGTAGTTCAGTATACCACCTTTTTAACGCTGGTGCTTCGCTATGATTACCTTCAACTTGTAGCATTGTTACTGAATTATTTATTAGCTGTATTCCAATCTCTGTCTTCTCCTGCAGTTTTTTCTCTCTATAGGTCCCGCTTGTTACCACGTCCTGATGTTTTAACCTACCGTATTTCCTGTCATCGCGTCCCCTCTTCTTGTTAGTATTCTCGACACATTCCTTTCTTCGTCTATTCTGCGAAGAACATCCTCATTCCTTACCAAACAACCTAATTTTCCTTATCTTTCTAATGCACTATGCCTCGAAGGTTTCGATTCTTTCGTTTTTCCACCCTCTGTAATTCAGTACCATACAGTGCTACCATCCAGACTTACATTTTCAGATGTTTCTTCCTGAAATTATAGCCTTTGTTTGATACTAGCAGATTTATTTTCAGCAGAAATTTTGTTGTTGCTTACGATTCCAAGATAGCAGAATTTCTTGACTTCCTCTACTTCATGGTCACTAATTTTGATATTAAGCTCCTTGCCGTTCTCTTTTCTGCTACTTGGCGTTACTTTCGTCGCCTTCGGTTCTCTCTGAATCCATATTCTGTACTCGCTAGATTATTCATTCTATCTAACCTACGCAGTCATTCTTTACCACTAAGTATGTCAACCCCACTAGAGAATATTGTCATGAATATCCTTTCATCTTGAATTTTAATCTTACTGTTGAACCATTTGTTTTTTTCAGTCATTCTTTCTTCGAAGTATAGACTGAAGAAAAGGAACGAAACACGGCATCCTTGACTGATTCCCTCTTTAATCTGAGAAGTTGGTTCTTGGTCTTCCAGTCTTACTGTTCCTGTGGGGTCCTGCACTCGTCTCTTATAGGGTGCCTAAAGGAAGCTGCTTTCACGGATATCTACACAACAAGTCAAGCAAATCACATTAATGGTTTTTATTAAAATAATTAGATCGACAATACTTAACTTTAACAATAGTAGAGAAGGAAAGTTGATACTCACCACATAATGGATATGCTGAGTCCTGATTGGCACAACAAAAAGATTTACACAATTATAGCTTTCAGCCATTAAGGCCTTTGTCGGCAATAGACTCACAAACACACACACACTGACGCAAACGCAACTTTCACACACGTATGCAGTCTGAGATAACTGAAACCACACTGCGAGCGGCAGTACCAGTGCATTATGTGAGTGGCAACTGGATGGGGGTAAGGAGGAGGCTGGGGCGGGGAGAGGGAGAGATAGTATGGTGAGGGTGGCGGGCAGTGAAGTGCTGCAGTTTAGGGAGAGGGCAGTGGAGACGGTGAGGAGGGGCGGGGCGGAGGAAGTTGCGGAAAGGAGAGAAATAAAAAGAAATTAAAAGACTGGGTGTGGTAGTGAAACGACGGCTATGTAGTGCTTGAATGGGAACTGGAGGGAGGTTGGATGGATGAAGAAAGTGACTAACGAAGGTTGACACCAGAAGGGTTATGGGAACGTAGGATGTATTGCAGGGAAATTTTCCACCCGTGCAATACAGAAAAGCTGGCCACAGTATTTTTGTGGCCGTTCGTGCCGACACACAGCTTGTTCGTTGTCATCCTTAACTTTAGATTTACAAGAACGTGTCACTAGCGGTGGGCGACATATATACAGTCAGTGTCCTTTGCTGTATACAATGTTCATGCAAGTTTGTCACACAGTTTGTGGATCGCTAATAACTACTATCGTAGTGCTCTCTACTAAGGCGTGGTTTCTGTTAGTGTCAGTCTTCTACTGGCCCTTTACTGTCCGCAGAGACTGGCAGGAGGGGCGCTTATGTTCTCTTCTTGTAGAGGCGACTCCTGTCGTGGTGCGGTCCTCGTCAAAGGGCTACTCGCTGACGCCGTCTCACAGCCTTCTCTGTTTTTCGTTCTTCACCTTTATGCTGGCGCTTGCCGATACGCCGGAACAGTTCCCTCTTGATTCTTGTACGTATTGTATATTACCCATCTTCTCCTATTGCTTATTTCTATTTTTCTTAGAATTTCGAACTCCTCGCACAAGTTTACTTTGTTGGACGGTTCCCCCAGGTGGACAAATCCCATGAACGTTCTTGATTTTCCTTCCTTCTTTCTTACATTATCAACTGTAGCGTCAGAATTGTCCTCTCTGGGGCTTTTATCTTTTAAAGTCTAATTGAGCAGCAAAAACCACATCCTCACTTTTCTTCTCCATTCTTGTACTTATTATTCTTATCAGGAACTTGGTTGTATGATCTGTTATGTTGATCGTGAGATAGTTCTCGCACTTACCTTCACTTGATATCTTTGTACTAGTGTCCAGTCTCATTGATTCCATTCAGAAACTCGAACAGTCGTCTCGTTGCCACTCCCGCAACCCCCCTTTCTCCATCCAATGACTTTGAAATTCCCATGGAATGCTATCTATCCCTTCTGCCTTACCGGACCTCAAGTCTTTTATAACTTCTTCAAAATGTGATTAATATTTGATCCTCAATCTCTTCCACACCGACTTCCATTTATTCTTTTATCACGGCATCAGACAATTACTCCCCCTCATAGAAGCGTTCGATTTACTGTTTTCCACGTATCTGCTCTTTTCTTTGCAACAATGCAATTCCCATTGCACACTTAATGTTGCTGCCCTTGACTTTAGTTTCACAAATGACTGTTACGATGTTTTAGATGCACAATCAATCCTTGCGGCGTCGGTTTCTTCATATTCTTTCTGTAGTCATTTCGCCTTGTCTTTCGTGCACTTCCTCTTTGTTTCATTACTAGGGGCTTTATATTGTTGGGTTCCCGTCTTTCCCTGAATATTTTTGTACTTTCTTCTTTGGCCAATCACTGGATGCATTTTTTCTGTTACGCAAGTTTTCTTCGCTCTTACATTGCTAGTATCTCTAGTATCTTTGTGTTTACAACCTATGTGATTGTACTTTTTAGAGATGTCCACTCCTTATCAACTGAAATGCCTGCTGTGGTCCTCACTGTCGCGTCGTCCACATCTAGAGCGAACTTCTAACACGTCTCATCATTCATTAGTAGTTTAGTTTAAAACTTTTTTAACGCTGTTTCTTCGCTATGATTACCTTCAACTTCAGCGCCTTGTCCATGATTACTATATTGTATGACTCTATAGCTGCTCCTGGGTACACCTTAAGATCCAATACCTCATTTCGGAATGTCTGTCTCACCGTCATGTAATCTAACTGGAACCTTCCCGTGTCTCCAGGCCTTATCCAAGTTACCTACTCCTCCTCCTCCTCCTCCTCCTGGGATACTTGAACAGATTATTCGCTATTACTTGATGAAATTTGTCTCAGAACACAATTAGTCCCTCGTCTCCTTCATTCTTACTACCAAGCCCATATCTCGCCGTAATATTTTCTCCTACCCTTTCCCTACCACTTCATTCCAATCCGTAATGCATATTAGATTTTCATCTCCCTTTGAGCATCCTCATATACTTTCTCTGTCTTTTTTATCCTCTGCTTGCGAGTTCGACATGTGTACCTGAACCGTTGTTGTCGGCATTGGTACGCTATCGATTCTGATGAAAACAAACTTATCTCTTAACTACTCACAGTAATTCACTATCCACCCTACCTTCCTATACATAATGAATCTTATTCCGGTTACACCATTTTCTGTACATGTTGGTATTACCACATATCCGTCTGACCATAGATCCTTGTCTTCTGTCCATGTCACATCGCTGACCCCCTCTATATCTTTATCAAACTGAACAGCTCCCTTTTCAGGTATCCTCCCACGTTCTGACTTCTGGGAATGCCTCGAATTGAAAATGTGGCCCTTCATGTGGTTATTCAGCTTTTCTCTCATTGTTACGTCCCCTTTGTCCGCACCCTCCCGGATATCTGAATGGGAGACTAATCGGGAGTCTTTTGCCAATGTAGAGATCATCATGACACCTTTTCAATTACAGGCCACATGTCCTGTTAATAAACATCACGTGCCTTTCACACATTGGTTCCCACTGCTTTCTGGATTCTCATACCGCTGATCATTGCTAATTCTTCCGTCTCTTATAGACTCTTTCCAACACCAAGGAGAATTAAATAAACTGAACATCTGTCCTCTCCTGCGTCTTCTTTGAAAGTCCCTTCGGCAGAAAGAGGTTGACTTGTCATGGCTGAAGTCTTCAGCTACTATCGCTGTGTGATTTAATAAATGGAACGTTGAGAAAACTAAAGTCTGTAAAGTGTCAAATTATATCTCTTATATGTTATTCATTAGACTGATGTAATTTTGCGTTAGTGTGATGGTTTCAAACACGGTATCGGTTCTGAAACAAGCCAAATAGAAGTAAGGGACGTGTAAAACATTTTATAGTAAACCACAGTTACTCTAACGTAGTTTCCAAACGTTAAAAGTGTAATTGATTAATAAATAATCTTACTTATCCGTACACAATGATCAGCCAGTACATTATGACCACCGACATAGTATTGATATAAACCTATCCAGGCGATACCAGCGGCACCTGGCGAGGACTGACTGCTACTCAGACACACATACAGGGCGTCTAGTATCAATAAACGAGCTGTCGGTATGTCGGACTTCGTAGGCTGGACAGACTGGTAAAACAAGACAGGCGGGGAACTGTGGCGGAACTAATATCAGACTTTAATTCTGGGTAGGGTACAAGAGTGTCTGAACACACGATGTACCGAGCACCCATAACGCTGGGCCTCTTCAGCCGATGATCCTTGCATGTGCCAATGTTAATACCAGGCCAGCCGGAGTGGCCGAGCACCTCTAGGCGCTTCAGTGTGGAACCGCACGACTGCTACGGTCGCAGGTTCGAATCCTACCGCGGGCGTGGATATGTGTGGTGTCCTTAGGTTAGTTAGGCTTAAGTAGTTCTAAGTTCTAGGGGACTGATGACCTCCGATGTTAAGTCCCATAGTGCTCAGAGCCTTTTGATCCATTTCTTAACACCACGACATCGGCAACTACGATTGAAAAGGGTACGTGACCATCGGCACTGGACATTTGCGCAGTGGCAGAGCGTTGCACGGTCTGACGAATCTCGACACCTACTTCATCAAGCCGATAGGACTGTCCGAATCCGTCACCTTTCAGGGGAACAGCGCCTTGACACCTGTACTGTGGAACATTACGTGGGTATCGATGGGTCCAGTGGAGCTCTCACAAGGTACCGTGAGTAGTGTACAGAGGTTGCAGATCAAGTACTCCCTTCATGAGGATCATGTTTCGCGATGGTAGTGGCATTTTTCATCATGAAATGCGCCCTGTCACTAGGCCAGTAGTGTTCGAGGAACACATTGGCGAGTTCCACTTGGTGTTCTGAACCCCCAATTCGTCATACCTGAAACCGATCAAACACATCTGGGATGTGATTGAACGTGGCGCCGAAGCTTATCGCCCCCTCCCCGGACTTTACGGGAATTAGGTGACTTGGCTGTGGCCGCACACTTCGGACATCGTAGCCCCTACTGTATCGGCATCCCACTTTACGTCCAACCATCACGGGATGCCTAAATCACAGGGTGTATATTCACCAGGGAAACCTACGTCGTCTGTGCTGTTAAAACAAAGAGTTACTGGCGGCCACTACACAACACACCACAAGGTCTCTACCAACGGCTGCCTGGGAGAGCTACCCGTTCGAGGAGGACAGCTACCCGTTCGCGGAGCCTGCAGAACAGTTTCACCAGAAGTCTCAGTTAGGAACTACTTTGCAACGCCAGTTACGTGATCGCACATAGTTCCGGTACATACATCAGCCAACGGGCTTTATAAGGCGGCCCACTGCCGGCAAAAGGCAGTTCGACGCACCACTCGGAAGGATAAGAGCTGCCGTCCCGGCAGACACGGCGAGACGCCTCTTATAGCTGGCCGATCTCTTGGTATTATCGGCGAACCTTTGGACGTTGTAGAAGTTTGTGATCGCTCCCCGTGAAGAGTCACGTCTTTATTATTATTATTATTATTTGCTATTTTGTATTTGTTTCGATCTGCATTTGAGATTAAGACGGTTTTTCTTTTGGATATTGTATTATTGCTTCGTTATGGTGAGTCCAATAAATTGTTTGCCGAGTTGTGTTTTCCGCATTCCTATTCTACTAGCGCAGATACTTCAACCTGTGTGCGCAGATGTGTCGCCCTGCCAGTGCCTCACTGCTTTCATACCACGACGCGTCGCCGCTGTTATGCGCGCCGAAGGTGGACATACCGGCTATTAGATAGGCGGTGATAATGTCCTGGCTGTTCAGTGTATGTCATGACAGAATTTACTTCTGGATATCACAGCGCGTATTGTTCTACAGAAGTCTTGTATTCAGAGTAATTTGGTCGACATGTTACTAAGGAGGAATAACACTAACTCAAGGAGTGGATTTTCAGTGGAGTGGGTTTTCGGATAACTAGTATAGAAACTTGAGCGTGCACAAGGAACTGCGAAACATGAGAGACGCACGGATGTAACGAAAACAATCCCTTACTATCGTCAAAATACAACAAGTGCACTCATAGACATTTTATTTCACAAGTTTATGAAGAACTTTATACTAACAAAGAGTTGGTTTATTTAGTGACGATGTGTACTGACAAGCGACAGCGCGTGAAACTTCACTACACATCAATGTTTGTGATTACAAAATGCACTGAATGAGCTTACGAGATTTGATGTAATCTTTCAGAGGGCGCCACTTTTAATACACAATCAACAGCAAGAGACGGACGAAAGGTGAGAGTACACACTACACAAATCTCATGCCCCAACCTCATCTTAATAAAATTTGCATTCAGTAAAGTTTATAAAAATATTTGTGCTTACATTTTATTTCTCATATTACTTATTTTAAAGTAGTGAGAAGTAAATAAATGTTTACTCTGCCGACGAAAATGTATTTTGAATAAAATATTTTTGGATGTCAGGTGTCTTGAATTTGAAGTTTTCTGTCATATCAAAATATGCCGTCGGTAAAACAAATACGACTGTATGCGTACGGAAGATCAACGTCAGAACTCACCACTTTTGTAGCCCTGGCAAGGACCGCTGCAAAGGTTCTCGAAACATCTGTTTTATTGTTGTTTTAGTGTTTCATAACGATGCTGTCAAGCACCCGGTGACCAGCATCTTTAGACATCAACAGGTTTGACTGGTCCCTTTAAAGTATTAATAAATAAGAAACCTCAGTGCAATAAGTCGCCGGGCTTCAGTTAATATGTGCTTCGCGGGGTTTAATCAATCAGGTGACAATTTCGATTGTTTTTTCAGGAGCAGCAGGAAATCGGTGATATCGATGTTTCTAGAACTGTTTAGAATATACCACTTTGATCGGTAGGTCATTAGGTGCATTATCAAATTGAAAGGTTTAAAGAATGGATGTTTCATACCATCAGTCCACATTGCATTACTTTTCTCGAGAGCATTGCGCCTGAGAGCTACTTACTCACTTTATATAAAATTTACCAAACATCTTGTTAGCGTCTTCTGGGCTACTGATATGTAATAAACTAATCTTTTCCGACATCTAGTGTGCATGACCGCCGTACAATTGTTTGTATAATTATAGGGGGTGTTAAGAAAGTCTCTCCGCAGTGCCGTATGATTGTCAGAAGCTCGTGCAGTATGCCTGTTCGCCTGCCAGTGTTACTTCCCTTCAAGTGGACTCTCCCATTTTTCCACTGTTTCGTTTATCTCAGCCATCGTCAGTAGTATCGATGGCGTGCGTCGTCACGTGTTGACGTGAATGTCCAAGTTTAGTTCTTTTGTTCGATTGTTTTGTTTTTGTCTCTGTTAAAATGCTAACCATTGAAGAAAGTGTGTTTTTAGTAGAACAAGTGTTCAAACTTGGCGGTAAATACAAAGTTTCAGTTCGTCAGACATTTAATTCAGTTTTCCCGGAGACAACTCTCCCACATCGCGATACTGTGCGAGATCTGATTAACAAACTTGTGTTTGGAAACATGATTAGACGAATTGAATTGTGTATTCAACAACAGAGGGGGACACTTTCATCATGCAATGTGAAAATTTGTAAGTAAAAATGAATATTCAATAAATCAACACCTTGTATTTCATTGAGTTTCATTTCGGTATATTCAGTGAGGCATACGGCACGCGCGGTTAACAATCATACGGCACTGCGAAGAGACCTTTTGAACACCCCGAGTTAAACCCTGTTCTAAGAAACGTTATTCGTTTAGATTTCAAGTACGGTCTATACCTGATGAAGTCTGCCGTACGATTTTTAAATCTTCTGCATGTCAGAGATACGTCCAAGCTCTATTTTATCCACGTAATCCGAAAGCAGGCAACGTATGCTCACACCTCCCACACAGATGCACGTGTGCCCGCCCTACCTGTTTCACCGCCAGCGCACCGAATTTACGTCCTGCTTAACGACTGCGGTAATGAGCGCAGAAGCTTAATGACGCTCACCGCACTGCGCATGCTGCTCCCACACATATCGGACACGTGTCGCGGACGAACAGCGATACATGCTGCGGCATTCAGAATCGGACGCAATTGTCTCCTTGACACGGATTACCTGCGTGGTGGTGGTCTGTGACGTCAACGTCAAAACGGCGTTACCATTACGACCACACGGAGGTAGCACTGCGGAATTTGCCGGCTCCACATTTTCAATCAACCTTTTGGTGTCCTTCAAGTAGCATCTGCTTGTGAATTAGACTGCTTGCCTCAAACTGGAGCATCCAGAAGGGGAGGGGTACACGAAATGCAACGTCATTAGCTGAAAGGGTATGTGGCGCTATTTCAGTGATTACAATATCGAGTCACGTTCACAAATACAATACTGGCCATTAAAATTGCTACACCAAAAAGAGATGCAGATGATAAACGGGTATTCATTGGACAAATATATTATACTAGAACTGGTATTTGATTACATTTTCACGCAATTTGGGTGCATAGATCCGGAGAAATCAGTACCCAGAAAAACCTCCTCTGGCCGTAATAACGGCCTTGAAACGCCTGGGCATTGAGACAAATAGAACTAGGATGGGCAATGCAGGTTCAACACGATACCACAGTTCATCAAGAGTAGTGACTGGCGTATTGTGACGAGCCAGTTGCTCGGCCACAATTGACCTCACGTTTTCAATTGGTGAGAGATCTGGAGAATGAGATCGCCAGGGCAGCGTTCGAACATTTTCTGTATCCAGAAAGGCCCGTAGAGGATCTACAACATGCGGTCGTCCATTATCCTGCTGAAATGTACGGTTTCGCAGGGATCGATTGAAGAGTAAAGCCACGGGTCGTAACACATCTGAAATGTAACGTCCACTGTTCACGGTGCCGTCAATGCGAAGAAGAGGTACCCGAGACGTGTAACCAATAGCACCCCATACCATCACGCTGGGTGATACGTCAATATGGTGATGACGAATACACGCTTCCAATGTGCGTTCACCGCGATGTCGCCAACCTCAGATGCGACCATCATGATGCTGTAAACAGAACCTCAATTCATCTGAAAGAATGACGTTTTTTCATTCGTGCACCCAGGTTCGTCGTTGAGTTCACCACCGCAGGCGATCCTGTCTGTGATGCGTCAAGGGTAGCCGCAGCAATGGTCTCCGAGCTGATAGTACATGCCGCTGCCAGCGTCGTCGAACTGTTCGTGCAGATGGTTGTTGTCTTGCAAACGTCCTCATCTGTTGACTCAGGGATCAAGACGTGGCTGCACGATCAGTTACAGCCATGCGCATAAGATGCATGTGATGTCGACTGATAGTGATAAGAGGCCGTTCGGATCCAGCACGGCGTTCCGTATTACCCTCCTGAACGTACCGATTCCATTGTCTGCTAACAGTCATTGGCTCTCGACCAACGCGAGCAGCAATGTCGCGATACGATAAACCGCAATCGCAATAGCCTACATTCCGACCTTTATCAAAGTCGGAATCCTGATAGTATGCATTTCTCCTCCTTACACGAGGCATCATAACAACGTTTCACCAGGCAACGAGGGTCAACTGCTGTTTGTGTATGAGAAATCGGTTGGAAACTTTCCTCATGTCAGCACGTTGTAGGTGTCACCACCGGCGCCAACCTTGTGTGAATGCTCTGAAAAGCTAATTATTTGCATATCACAGCATCTTCTTCCTGTCGGTTAAATTTCGCGTCTGTAGCACGTCATCTTTGTGGGGTAGCAATTTTAATGGCCAGTGGTCTATGTTGACAGTATGACCCTAAGTATCAGCATGAATTTGCATCCCTTCTTGCAGAGATCCATGCACTCGTTCCGTTTCGAAGGGTGTTTTAAAGCCGTTGTATCTTCTCGTGCTGCAAGGTAGTTAACAACTCTTGAAACTGGTCTTTGGTATCCTATACACGGATCAGAATAACAAAGAGGTTGACGTATAGCTGTTCACAGGGCTGCCACCACAGCAACAGCCAATCAGAGAACCTGCTTGGCCGTGCCTCCTTTTGCATTCACCGTTGTCAGATCTCTCTGCTACTACAGGTAGCGGCTACTTCAGTCAGTTGCAGACGACGCTCGCGGCTGGTAACATTAACAGTTGTGGTATGTTTCGTTGTGTGCTTTGTATCTCTGTGCGGCGAGTTTATTTTGCGCTACAGAATGTTTGAAGCTTGTAGTGGAAGTGTGCAAAAAGGTGTGGATCCTGAACGGAATGTTCAGTGATCAACTGATGTTTTGTGTGGTCAGACAAGTTAGTCTGTGAACTCGCTGCGAGAATACTTCGAGAAAGAAGAGACAATGGTGCAGATCTGTAGCCACTAACGAAGGTAATCGAAAGAACTGCTGACGCCTTGGAGATACACAAGAGCCAGGTTCATCCAAACTGCGGGGATCCAGAAAGGAGGACAGAACCACACGAAACAAACTTGGACTCTTTTCAAAAAGATGTTTTCCTTCGCCATATATATATATATATATATATATATATATATATATATATATATATGTGTGTGTGTGTGTGTGTGTGTGGGTGGGTGTGTGTGTGTGTGTGTGTGGATTTTACGACAGAAAACAACACTGAACTATTAAAAAACAGTGCATTACTCTTCGCGAGGCAGAGCCATTCGGTGACACAGAAACGATTTTGCTAACAATTTCAGAGCGCTCTGCTTTTGCTACAAAAAAGTTAATGTATGAAAATTATAAAGGAGAGAGGCGACGTCGTAGGGTGGTGTTATCGATTTTTGAGAACTATAGTTAAAGTGCCGTTCAAAGGCATCGTGTGACGCGATGAAACCTGAATAAATGCCTATCATTGTGTCAGAAATGCCTGGGCAGAAGAATAGCAAATGCGAGAAATTGCGCAAGAACTAGTGCCGTGCATACTGAAAGTGCATCTGTATTCGTATCCAACTGTCTTCTCGTTAAAAATTCTAGGAAAATAAACGACGACCACGGGGAGATGAACCACGATAGTTTTCTGAAGTGGTTCAAGGGTTAGCTACTGAAAAACTTTAAAAACCTGCCATCTGTCACTGAAATGGACAATGTTGCGTACCATTCAGTTATCAAAGATAAAGTCCCAACGATGGCAAATAAAAAAACTGATATTGTTGAATGGTTGAAACGCCACACTGTGAAAATTCAGGACGATTCATGTAAGGTGGTGCTGATGGAAGCAGTAAAGAAAAGTAAGTCACAGTTTCAATAGTATGTTGTAGCCAAGGTAGCTAAAGAACATGGCCAACGGGTTCTCAGGATTCCATCATACCACTTACACTTCGACGTCATCTAAATGACTTGGGCACAAATTAAAACTCACATGGCAACATATAAACGCTTCACGGCGGCGTGACTTCAATTGTTAGAAGAAGCAGTGGCACAAATAACGCCAGAGAAGTGGGGAAATATTGTTGCACATCAGTAAGAAACAGTTGTTAAAGAAGCTTGGAAAAGTGGAGTGAGTGTCGAGAGTAATCTAGAAAATGTAATTACATCCTTGGGCAATTCCAGTGGCTCGACCACGGACTGCTCAGATAACGACGGTGTCGAGGAAGAAAGTGATTCTAAACTTAGTGGCATTTACCCATTGTCTTAATTCGTCATTACTTTTGTGTTTGTACTTCGTTTTTTGACTGAGTGCTGTGCACTGTATTTGCACAATAAACCTCATCCCATTATTAAGGGAAACCCCTCTCATCAAGTATGACACTCTGTATGCACACTACAGTGCTGGTAAATACTAAAGCAGTTTATATTATTTTATTGTTGTCAGGTATTGTATTTACGTAAACGTTTCAAATCCACTTTAACACTCAAACACCCAGACGGGTCAAAAAGACCCTTTTCGGATGTTTTGAATGATTCAAGCGACATTTACTTTCGTGACATTTACTTTTTTGGCATGTACTTTGATTATATTAAAAAGCAGTGCATTTTACCTAACTGACTATAACTTTTTTTCAGTTTTACCTTTAACGCCCAGAGTTGTTCTATTGACCCCTTTAGAAGAAAGCTATAATTTTGTTTATAGTTGTGCTATACATTTATCTCATGCTTTGTGAAGCTTCAGCTACTTTACTCTGTTGTGCAACAATTTATTTTCGTTCATATTATTGCCGTATGAAATGACAACAATGAACTCGGTTAACCATTGTTCGTCATTCTTTTGTAAAAACCAGTCTTCCAAAGTTGATTGTGAGCTGAAGATTGAAATGAATCGGGAAGAGTATTTCCGAGATGAAAAGATTCTTCCAGAACTACAAATAGTTATGGAGTGTGATTCAGATGGTGGCGAACTTTTATCAGACTATTCAGAGGAAGAGGTTTTACTGCAGACATTGAGAGAAGATGAATCACCTAATACTAACGACTCTGATTCTCCAGATACAGATAATGGAACTTATTATTGTTGCTGCTAATTTATAATCATCTTATTCTTATCTACATGTAATGTTACTGTACTTAATCTATATTTTAATGGTGGCTTCGTTACATTTCTTCTATTATTCGTGCTCTATAGATTGAGATGAATCGTGTAACAGAAGAGGAGATTATCCCGTTCCTTGGAGTGTAGAACAAGTGACAGAGTCTTCATCGTCTGATGAAAGACATAAAGAAGTTGCCCCTAATGGAACTGTCTGTATAGAAGCAGTGCCTAGTATACAAGGTGGGCATCTTCCTAATCACAATGTTTTGAGAGAAACTCCTGGACCTGCCCCACGTGCAAAAAGAAATGTAAGTGATGAAATTGTATCAATTGTTTGGCACTTGTTCATAGACAATTATATAATATAACATATGTTGAAATGTAGTGTAACAGAGGCACACAGAGTACTAGGGAATGACAGCTGGTCAGTGACCACGTAAGAACTAGAAGCATTTATTATAATTATTTATGCTCGTGATGTGAGTGTTTGCCGAAGTACAGACCTTCAACCTGGAACCGTGCGACCACCACGGTCCCAGGTTCGAAGCCTGCCTCGGGCAGGGATGTGTGTCATGTCTTTAGGTTATTTAGGTTTACGTAGTTCTAAGTTCTAGGGAACTGATGACCTCAGATGTTAAGTCCCATAGTGCTCAGAGCCGTTTGAACCATTTGAACAGACCTACACAGTTTATGGTCAGATTCCTGCGGTCTACGATTTGATGTGAAAACTATGAGTAGAAATAGATTCTGTGAGAATATGAGATTCCTAAGGTTCGACGAGAAGTCTACACGCTCTGTACGATTACCGAATGATAGGTTTGCATTGGTTTCTGATGTGTGGAACAAATTCAAAGAAAACTGCATAATGTGTTACAAACTTGAAAGTGACATAACAATAGACGAGCACAGCTTCCAAAGCAAAACTAGGTGCCCGTTCGCACAATTCATTTGCAAGAAGATGGTTTGTGAAAAATGCACAAAGGAAACTGAATACAAAGGTGTCCGTTTTGTAAAATAATGATGTAGCTGAAGTTTATGTACTCATGAAAAGTTCAATTTTTTATGAGTTCAGAGCAAAGAATAGACTGTCGCTTGCTTACACTTGTTTGGGTGTTACGATGTTCTGTCAAATTTGTACATATGTCAATAAATATTATAATTTGTGTCTGTTCTTTTTCACAACTCTATATCTGAAATGGCCTATAAATCTTGTAACCATTAAAGTGTAATAAATGCTTAAAATTACGAAATATTAGTTCAGAAGACTTTTTTTAAATGGTAGGGGTAAAAAATGATCCCTCTGGGCGTTTGAGGGGACAGACAGAGTCTGGGTGCCCGAGTGTTAACACTCCTTACGTATCGAATACACCTGAATGTTATTGATTCTGATTATTGCTCCTGAATGTTATTCATTCTGATTATTGTAAAAGCAGTGCTCTTCCTGTTGTTTTTGTTAAGGGATTCAAATAACAGGAACACGGTATCATTTTATACAAGAGAATGCGTTTGTTAAGCAACGATGGTAATGATCCTTTAAAGCGAAATCTATATCGCACCTTGAAAGGTGGCGTGAGAAGGTAGTCCGGTAGGCAACGTACAGCTGTTGCTGCTACCGTCATACTAAACACACCCGTACTGGCAAACCGACAACATCGCTCCCTTCGACGCTCAAGTGTCCAGTCAAATCACTTTGTTATTCTGCTCCGGATATATATGTGGACACAAGCACATAGTTGACGTCCTAACAGTTCTCCCATATGTTCTATCGAGGATGGATCTGGAGAACGGAGTGGTTTTGGGAGTGCCGTAACACCATGCCACGTTGGGACGAGCACTGTTCTGTTGACAAAAGGGGCCACGATACTGTCGCGTGAGAGGTAACACATGATGATGTAGAATGTTGGTAACGTACGTTTGTGGTATCAGAAAATTAGCACCTGGCGTGGGACAAAGTCGTTCATCACATAATGATGCCAGGAGGAACAAATATTCAAATGTGTGTTTCTTACTAAGGGACCAAACTGCTGAGGTCATCGGTCCCTAGACCTACACACTACTTAAACTGACTAATACTAGGAAAAACACACACACCCATGCCCGAGGGAGGGGTCGAACCTCAAGCAAGAGGGGCCCTGCAGTCCGTGACATTGCGCCTGAAATCGCGTGACCACTCTGCGCAGGACAGGAGTAACATCGCTGTGCTTCTCCAGAACACAACCTCTCTTTATGTCATCGTGATTTTCGTCGACAAAGGTCATCTGGAGTTGTGTGGAACCACGATTCATCGATGAACACAATACAGCGCCTGTCATCAGCAGTCCACACTTTCCTGTGATGGCACCACCCTAAACGCAACCATTTGTGCTGCCGTGTTATTGGCCGTATGGCGGGCGGCAGCCAGGCTGGTATACCACTCCAGACACGTCCACAGCCTGGAATCTCATTGAATGGGGTAGAACTGTTGTCTTCAGAACTGAGCCCCAACGACCATCGAAGACGTGCCTTGAGACACCCTGGGCAGCGATTGGATACCTGCCTGACTGTCGCCCCCTATACAGCCTGACAACCAAGAATGATTGTCTGCGGTGCCATTTCATTTCATAACAAGACCACTTATCTTGTCGTACGCGGCACCCTTAGAGCACAGAGAAATATCGACGGTATTTTACGCCACGTTTTATTAGCCTCTGTGACAATCCATTCAGGGCTGCTTACATTTCAGCGAGGTAATGCCCGTTTGCAAGTGGCGGGAGTTTCTACAACTTTTCTTCTTCCTTGCTAAACCCTACCTTGACTAACATGATCGCCGAACCTCTCCCCGATTGAGAACGTTTGGAACATTATGAGCAGGACCCTCCAACCAGATCGCAATTTTGACGATCTAACGCGGCAGTTTAGCACGATATCCTTCAAGAGGACATCAATCAATGACAAGAAGAATAACTGCTTGCATAAGGACTAGAGGTGGACCAACGCGTTATTGATTTCCTCAGTTTGTGGAGGTCTTTCTCGTCGATAAATCACCCCATTTTTCTGGAATTGAAATCACTTGTTTTACTGGACATATAGTCAAATCTACCGATTTCTTTCCGAATTGGACAATTTCTTTGTGGTGCGCCGTGTTTTTGCTTTCCTTTTTTTCGTCTTAGATTGCATTTTGCTCTATATCCGGGCAACAGTGAAGAATGCCATGCAAAACAGAGGTACTTCAATATTTAATTCTGTGGAAAGTGAGAAGAGCAGTTCCTTTCAGGAAGTAATGTATATTTAGGTTAATAACCCATTCATTATTAATTTGTATTAACGATGAAGTGGCGGTAGTGCTCTAAAAAGAGATGTTAGTGGTCGCATGGTCTACTTGGTTAAGTCGATTTCTTATTTAAAAAACAAGCAATTGGAAGTTTGAAAAAAATATTTGATACTTCATGTGCTGCCCATAGGACCTGTTATTAAAAATCATTAACAAGAAGTAAACATATTTCCTCAAATTTTAAAAACAACGAAACCTTTACAGTAAGTTACACTTTTAGCTAAACTGTTATCATTGGCTTTCACTGACTTTAAGGAAGTACTTATTCTCATAAATACTAACCTAATCATAGTTTTCGGAACAAGACTTACAAATGAATTAGAAATTATAGGGGTAAATGAATTTATTACACCCATTACACACTTTACGAATACTTATATTTCGTTATCTTCCGCTGACGTAGCAGTGACCCACAGAACTCCTCTGTGTCATTCCCATGGCTGACTGCTGCCTTTCCGATAGAGGAATGCAGAATATTTTCCTGGAGTTCATTCTTCAACGTGAGAACTAGACGAGTGAGGAATATCTTCTCCCTTCTCAGTCTCCTCAAACCAAAGTAGAATTCGTCGTTCTTTCTTCCGATGCAAAATTTTGCTAAAATATAACGAAATTCAACCATTTTTTCCACATGTTTGTAAATTGTAGAACGATAATTAAAAAACATAATAAACGTATTATAACAAGGACAGTGGAAAAGAGGCAATAAGCAAAGACAACTCAGTTTCAAATATACGTAATGTATCGGGCGGGCACACAGCCGTGGATCGTCCTGTTCGTGGAACTCTTGTGTAACAACCACACACGAGCGACGCTCGCAAAATTTCGGAGGGTCCGTCAGTAATCCATATTAAAGAACACAGAGGCTCGAAACGTGATCGTTAACCAGCTTTCAGATTCTTTTTGTATTTCCACAAGTGAATTACATATGTAATGGCTGGCCAACTTCTGGGTTAATGAAGTACTACTTCAATATTTTTATCTGATTTCATGATTAAATTCATGGGTACAGTTCGTACTACACCTTTCTGTTCCATTACACTTCATTAGTGTTAAACTGTTACAGCTTTTATGTGTGCTTATCTAATATCATTCGACTATCAGGCGTTTCATTGTCCCTATGAAGCTACGGTAACAATTGATTGAAATTCAGTGTGTGTTAGGTAGTAAAATAGTTGTAAAAGCGTCGCAGCAACTTAAATATTGATTCTTGTTGATATGGAAGACTTCCATTCGAATACAGATTTAATTCAGCCATACAGCCTGGCCTGTCCTCTAGAAGTCTCTTCATTTATATCAAGTATTCCTTGAATCCTTTGGATACGTCTATTCAACGTGTCCCACCACTTTGTCATGCTTGCACTAAAGCTGCTTTCTCCTAGAATCGGCCCAATACGTCTTCATTAATTATCCAATCAACACAGGTAATCTTCAGTACTCTTCTGTACCACATCGCTTGTAAACTTTCTTTTATCGGCTGTACCGCTTTTATAGCCCCTTTAACGTCCATACTAGGATAAGCATAAGAGAATTACTTTTAGAGCAAGCCTTTCGCAACGCTTTATTGTTTTCAATGTTGCAAATTCCCCTTTTTCAGGGACCTTTTTCTTCCAATAAGCAGTCAATATTTTTAATCATTCATATATTTTCTGTCGACTTACTTTGACGCCTAAATAGTTAAAATCGTGTACTGGCTTTAGTATGTCATTCACAACTTATTTTACCAAGCTTCACCTGTCTTAATTTTACGACACTACTTTATTATTATTTTAGTTTTTTAATGTTCATCAAGGCATTTTCAAATCTGTTGAAGTGATCTTCCATGGACTTTGCCGTTGCTGACAGAACTACAGGGTAATTTACTAATATTATTCACTCCGACATTGTTAACTTCCTGTCCAAACTATTCCTGCTTTTCAATTATGTATTGCTCTACGTATTGTTTGAACAATGCGAAGGGAGGGGTACAATCCTGTCTCGATTCCTCCTCCTCTACTGTCTCCGCTTCATGCCTGGATTCCCAAACTGTAGACTGATATCTGTACAGTTAACTTTCCGCTTCTCTATATCTCACTCCAGATAATTTCATAGTGTTGAAGTTAGTGCTTCATAATATTAATTTAAGCACTAGTCTTATATATTAACCGGTTTTCTGCTAAATTTCAATGTACACTTCCTCTAGATTTCTCTTGCAGATAGGTGTCATGCCTTCATCAGTAAATGGTATACTGTGTGCACATTATTTAGAGGAGGAAAACTACCGATAAATAAATGTAAAGGCAGGTAGGTGATTTCCTTCCAGTGCCGGAGGAGTGGTAGGCCATGGAAAGTTTGACAAAAAAAAATTGTATGTATTAGTTCTTCAGAACTAATTACTCAGATGCGAAATTTGTGCACTCAAATAAAATCTTAATCACTATCTACCATGACTTAATATATCGATATCTCTGTTTCTTTATTTGTATTTATTGGCATCTTATTGTAATTCAGCAATTATCTATCTACCGTTTACAGTCCTCGAACTTCCCTATAATACCAAGCTGAGTAGATCTTTACCAGTAAATCACTGTTTATCAGCTCAACAACTGATAATTCATGCATCAAAAATCGTTTATGAAGTAAACAACAACTGCTGCCGGTATCCTGGTAGCGGCAGCTCACACCATTCTTGCAACTCACATACAATGTGCACATTTCGTGGTACATCCCTCATTCCCTGTCTCTGTCCATCACTTCTTCAACTCCTAATCTATTTTAACCTCCAACCTCTCAGCCCATTTTCTGTCCTCTGCCCTATTTCTCTCTCTCTCTTCTTCCACCTTCTCTCTCTGTCCATCTCCTCCTGCCCCTGTCCTTCTGTTTTGCTTCTCCACCTGACCTGTCTCTCGCTAACTATCGGCTCCTGCCCTGTCTTTCTCCATACACTCCTAGATCTATCTCAACCTTCCCCCAAGCTATACACGTCCAGACATGTAGCCAATGCAAGAACGATCGATAAAGCAGGCTGGTACTGTTTCCCCTACATGACTCATGTTCAGCACAGCCTATATTCAAAGGGGTCTATATCCTAAGGGCTTTGAAACGCTATATCTCCCATGATATGGAGGTTGCCATAAAAAGTAGGCTGATAAAGCTGGCCAATACCACTATACAAAGCACACCTGTTGTGGGGCAGCCTACAAGATGGTGGAGGAAGAACAGTTTCTTGCCCCTGACATGCATGCTCCTCTGTTCAGCAGGCCAATAATGCAGGTTTATATGATTCCCACACAATGCATTAGTCACGCAGAGCAGCCTACACAGCAGGGATATAAAAACAAGAGTTTCCTGTGGCCACAAATATTAGAGCGAGAGTATTACAAACCACTTTTGTTGATCCTCTAGGTGCTAGGAGATTCTCAACTGTGGCACATGGCCCACTTCAGTCTAGAAACCTGGGTGGAGTTCTTACATATAAACACATAAATTCACCTTTATATACAAAGCCCCCCACACTAATTTCTGTCTTTCCATTATGGCTAATCTTAAGAAAAATGCTGTAGCGATATTGATGTGTTTGTCGCACTGATTCATGAGAAACGGTTGTGTATGTTATTCTTAATATTTTATGCGAACTGGCCGGACTATGGTTAGTTAAGTTCTTCTGCCACAGTGAAATTGAAGGCATTGCCATCTGATGGTGATTAAAAAGTTCTTCACTTCATTCATACATACCATAGACTAAAGTCCCCTCCACGTATTTTTTCTCTCATTATTAGAAGGCCAATCCTGGGAGCAACTCAAGAAATTATGAAATAATTGTCGCTAATATACTAGGCACAGGAGTGAGGCACAAGACCCCCACCCCTCCCAAACGCAGCGTCAAGCTGGTGTGAAAAGGCTAGTATGTATGTAAAGCAGAAAATGATCCTATACTTTTTTACAGAATGTCACCAGTTCAGTTCAATAATTGAACATTATTACATGGTTATCACTTCCACAATATTTCCCTAAGGTGATTTTTACTCATGTTTCACTCTTTTGTATTATTGTCTCTCGTTATTGTTTGCATCTATGGTCACATGTATTTGGTAGTAAGTTAATTGTATATATATCAGACCTGGACACCGTCATTTAGTAAACCACTGTTCTGTATGTGTCTTCTCATATGATCTAAGTGGGCTGTTACGCTTCACCCAGTACAGTAAAGGTGACTTACTTACAATAGAAAAATGACTAGTCCAGCAGTATTTAGGCGGACTAGAGCTGGGTAACCAGCAGCTGGCATCATTTCGGACTTCTGTCATCTTCTGATGGTTACTCTCCTCGGATGTAGTACTATACCACTGAAGAGGACTTATCCTGGCAGCTGAGTGCTTCCCACGAGAGGAGGATGAGGACAAGGAGGCGTCAATTCTGGCATGGAGTTACCGTCAAGTCGTGTTTGTTGGCGCCGCCGTTGACTGGGCCGGAACTACTAACGAAGAGGCTGGGTTCCTCTGCCAGCAACCAATCATTTACAGCGCCATTGACGCAGCCAGCTTGCCAAGAGTAGCATTTTGCTATGCTGCTCACTGGTCAGCATTCCTGGGTGCTCGTCATAACCACGGGACAGGCAGCAGCTACCAACACACCGCACCCAGCGTTCGACCACGTGACGAAAGGGTGCACAGCGACTGCACAGTGGAGCCCATCTGTAGCTACATGAGTTATGATAAGGAAATTGTGTTGCTGTTACTGTTGTACTGAAACCTTCATTGGCCGTCATGCTCGCCTCGACCCCCAACCATCGACACAAGAAGCAGCAATACACCTTTGGATCTACTTCAGTAGATATCAGAAGCACTGTCGTCATCTCCAGTGGACCTCAGATGATCATATTTGCAGCCGGCCAGTGTGGCCGTGCTGTTCTATGCGCTTTAGTCTGGAACCGCGTGACCGTTACAGTCGCAGGCTCAAATCCTGCCTCGGGCATGGATGTGTGTGATGTCCTTAGGTTAGTTAGGTTTACGTAGTTCTAGGGGACTGATGACCATAGATGTTAAGTCCCATAGTGCTCAGAGCCATTTGATCATATTTGCACATAGCACGCCTCGCAGTTACAGTATGCAGTACTGTCAGAGCGAGGTGAGTGAGAAGCCTGTTGTAAAACTTGTACATGTCCAAGAGATGGAGTCCAGACGAGAGATACATAGTAATTTTGTTCGGGTCTGTAGAACGATGTCTTGCAGTTTGTCGGTAATTGTATGGAAAGCCTATGACAGCTAGGCAGTGTACAGAAGAAAGGCGTAAATTACGAGAAAGATTTACTTTTTATCCCGAACATGGAACATGGAACAATCTTGAACCCAGTCGCGGACAAGTGTGTCCTAGTGACATAGCGCATTGTCATCCACAAAAATTCAATTGCTGTTTAGGCACGAAAAGTCCACGAATGTCTCCAGATGGTCTTTAGAAAACAGCTGGACTCTAGAATCAAATCCATTCCATGTAAGCACAGCCCACACCATCATGGAGTCGCCACCAGCTAGCACAGTGCCCTGTTGACAACTTAGATCCACGGCGTCGTGAAGTCTGTGTCACACTCGAGCCCTATCATCAGTTCTAGTCAACTGGAATCGCGGCTCATCTGACCATGACACAGTTCTCAAGTCGTCTAGGATCCACAGAATATATTCAGAAGCGCAGCAAAGACACTCGCGTCTGTCGCCTGCTTTCATATCCCATTAACACCAAATTACGTCTCATTTCCATAGCGGATAAGTTCGTCATAAGTCTCACATTGATTTGTGCGATTATTTCACTTAGTGTTGCTTCTCTGCGGTAACTCCAAGTCGTTAAGTGAAGGTCGTCGGCCACTGCGTTGTCCAAAGTGAGAGCTAATATCTGGAATTTGGTGATCTTGTCACACTTTGACGCTGTGGATCTCTAAATATTGAGTTCTCTAACTTTTAGAGCAAGCTTCTCGCAACGCTTTATTGTTTCAATGTTGAAAATTCCCCTTTTTCAGGGACGTTTTTTTCTTCCAATAAGCAGTCAACATTTTTAATCATTCATATATCTTCTGTCGACTTACTTTGACACCTAAATAGTTAAAATCGTGTACAGGCTTTAATATGTCATTCACAAATTATTTTTCCAAGCTTCACCTGTCTTAATTTTACGACACTCCTTTATTATTATTTTAGTTTTTTAATGTTTATAAAGGCATTTTCTACTCTGTTGAAGTGATCTTCCATGGACTTTGCCGTTGCTGACAGAACTACAGGGTAACTGACTTATATTATTCACTCCGAGATTGTTAACCTCCTGTCCAAACTTTTCCTGCTTTTCAATTATGTATTGCTCTACGTATTGTTTGAACAATACGGAGGGAGGGGTACAATCCTGTCTCGATTCCTCCTCCTCTACTGTCTCCGCTCCATGCCTGGCCTCCCAAACTGTAGACTGATTTCTGTACAGATTGTAGTTAACTTTCCGCTTCTCTATATCTTACTCCAGATAATTTCATAGTGTTGAAGTTAGTGCTTCATAATATTAATTTAAGTACTAGTCTTATATATTAACCGGTTTTCTGCTAAATTTCAATGTACACTTCCTCTAGATTTCTCTTGCAGATAGGTGTCATGCCTTCATCAGTAAATGGTATACTGCGTGCCACTGCAGTGCACATTATTTAGAAGAGGAAAACTACCGATAAATAAATGCAGTAACATTCTGGGTTACAAGTGCCGAAGGAGACAAAGCAGATAGTTGTTATTGCATGGGTATTATGATGTTAGTCGTGTAATAAGTATGTTCTCTAGTACATAGGTTGTTGAGAAATTTAAAGAAGCAGGACTTGAGCACCCCAGAGATAAGAGGGAGATGTTAAATGTCACATGAAGTGATTCCGTGACGATTCCATTAGTGTAGCGAGGCTATAAGGCTATATTTTGTGCGGTTAATTATGCCTGGCTGATGTATTGATCACTGTGAAAGGGTTTCCAGGACGACACGGCTAGCAACAGGTAGTCAGTTGTAAGCAGTTTGATGGAATTATAATCTTCTGAAACTTGGACTTCATGCCACCTACCACTACAAAGTAGAAGTTATTTGTAAATACTAAATATTATAAGCCTTATCTGTTAAGACTGTCCAAAACCGATACTGGATAGAGAACTTGGGGGCTCCGTCTTCCGAAGGGAGGGGTGTTGAAATATCGCGACAGTTTTATCATGATTCTGTAGAAATATAGTAGCAAAGCATTGCGGAAGGTAGAGGAAGCCGTAGAGGAACAGTACGAAGGAATGCCACTTGCAGAACAAGGATGTTCCTTTACTCATTTCTAGATTGACAGCACATTCCTCAACATGCCGAATAAACGCATTACTTCAGTAGGCCGAGTCAGGTAATTACTAAAGCTTGTATCTGCCTCCGTAATTTTTCTGTGGAAATGACCATGAGTATATTTCAGTGGGTGATACGCAAATCCCCTTGATCAAGTTGTCGTTTATCACACTATAATGGCAGGTCGGCTTTAGCATTACCAGTGGCCGTTTCGGCTTCGCTAGGTGTTTTTTTCGCTTTTCTTACGTAGTCGGTGGAAGCTTCGTAGATATTAAGACTCACAAGTTGGAGGCGCGAAATAACGGTCCTCTTAAAAGGCGTTTGCCCCTTCAAAACTGTTGCACTCTGGGCGAGCCCTCTTCCGCAGCAAGTGAGGTTAGCCTTGGCTTCCCCCCACCACACACTGCATTAGGGTTGCGAGACATGCATTCCTTCCTCGAGGGTAACATTGAGTTCTTCACAGAGGCCCTTTTGGAGGTCTCTAGGCAGGTGTGGCTTCTCTCCATACGAATGTTCGTCACGATCCCTAAAGTGTAAACTTTCACAATACCATCTTCTCACTGGGTCATTCTGCACTTCTCCGGACAGCCAGTACTGTCTGTACTCTTCATGTTCATTGTTCAGAGTCTCGTCTGACTCTCCCTGTCCGCCTCTGAAAGATTGTCTAAACTATAATGAGACAGAAAAGGCTAGGATTTTGTTTAGTTCTGTCATGAATTTTTCATTGGTAGGAATTTAAAATCTCCGCGCTCACTGGCATCGAGTTCCAGTTCTGGTAGCAAGAGAGTTGAGTTATCTGGCCCTTAGAGAATTTAACTTCGTGTTATGCTTCCGCACAGTAATGGCTTCTTTAGAGTTTTAAAGAGTACATTGTTCTTGTCAGGATACTGTAAACACTTCGTGCTGGGCTTTCTTACAGTAATGATTTCATTTCAGAGTTTTTGAAAGTAAATATTTGCTTTTAGCGTTTCCTGAAGTACACTTCTATTTGGAGTTTGGTAGAGTAAATATCTCATTAGAGGGCAAGAGAGGTATCTGATCAAACTAGCCTTGCTGCCGTTGTAAGGATGGCTACATTTAAGCACCAACGACAAAAGGAGAACTGAAATCACATCATTCAATCGTTGCTGCCGACCCCTGTTTCTTTACGCACTGATAGATGTTAAGATGTCACGTTTTTGCAGCCGCAGACACAGCTTGGAAAGTAATTTAGCTCTTTGCCTTTAGGCGCTGGATACATGATGTTAAAGTCACGCAAATTGCCTATTGCTCTCAGTGGCACTTTTTTGCAGGCTAATGGTATTCGCTCTTATCTTTCCATGTACTTTCCACATATAATTAAAAACCTACGTTGTCACTGGCCTTTTCCGTGAATTATTAATGTAACTGTGTTTCATCTGTGCCAAGGTTATAGTTTGATTTTGTATTCCCTTGCACGACTGTTAATGGTACTTTTTAAGATGTCAGTGGGTAAGGTACTTGTTCCAACTTATTTTTGTTGGGTTGTTTGGGGGGAAGAGACCAAACTGCGAGGTCATCGGTCTCATCGGAGTAGGGAGGGAGGCCGGCCGTGCTCTTTCAAAGGAACCATACCAGCATTTACCTGGAGGGATTTAGAGAAATCACGGAAAGCCTAAATCTGGATGGCCGGACGGGGGATTGAACCGTCGTCCTCCCGAATGCGAGTCCAGTGTGCTAACCACTGCACCACCTCGCTCGGTTTTGTTCAATGTGATCATATCTATTTCTTATAGTGTCCATTTGTTTCCATTCATATTTAAAAGATTCCATCCGTCATTAGTATATCTATGGGAGTGTGTGGTATGGAAGCCGGCCGAAGTGGCCGTGCGGTTAAAGGCGCTGCAGTCTGGAACCGCAAGACCGCTACGGTCGCAGGTTCGAATCCTGCCTCGGGCATGGATATTTGTGATGTCCTTAGGTTAGTAAGTTTTATCTAGTTCTAAGTTCTAGGGGACTAATGGTCTCAGCAGTTGAGTCCCATAGTGCTCAGAGCCATTTGAACCATTTGTGGTATGGAAAATGGACCATCCCTATCGATACTTGTTAAAAAAAGACGTTTTCCGTTGCGTGACACTATCCTCGCTTACTATTAATTAGAATGATCATTTGGAGTACATTGTATTTCGTACAAGAACTTGGTTTCTTTCTGTTGTGTCCAGACAAGACAGCCTAGACACAATGAGAGGAAGCCGAAAGGCACGCGCTAAGCTAAAGCAGGATGGCGTGAGGTCTGAAACAGGATACGTAATGAATGCTATAAAGAAAATTACGTAGCTTCTGGAATACTTAACTTTAATCCATCCTTTTGGTACATCTGGAGATTGTGGCGATACAAGTGAGACTCTTTAGATACATGCAATGTTACTAATGGCGCCTTGCTAGGTCGTAGCCATTGACTTAGCTGGAGGCTATTCTAACTATCGGCTCGGCAAAGGAGCGAGGCTTCGTCAGTATAGTCGCTAGCTACGTCGTCCGTACAACTGGGGCCAGCGCTAGTCCTTCTCTCGAGACCTGCCTTGTGGTGGCGCTTGGTCTGCGATCACACAGTGGCGACACGCGGGTCCGACATGTACTAATGGACCGCGGCCGATTTAAAGCTACCACCTAGCAAGTGTGGTGTCTGGCGGTGACACCACACTTTCATCATAGGGCTACGCCCCGACCACAACCGACACCCTGCAACCTTCATTTGAGCAGCTCTCTCTCACTAGGACACTCATCGCAGAATGTTTCGAGCATAGAAGTCAGCAGCACATCTCACACTTCATTCTTTATGTGTGAGTGTTTTAAGACGGATCCCACAAAGACGGCAATGTGCAGAGATATGCGCTCGAGACGACGCTAATTGTGGCTTTGACTGTACCCGAGCCTCATAACATGAACCGGAGCTGCGGGGTTAGGCGGCAGATGGTTTGAGATTCCATCTGGATAGGAATCGAATATCGGTTTTTGAACACGTGTCTTTATTAAAATCAAAATTTTAAAAAAAATATGTGGATAAGAAATCTGTTTCCTTCGATTAATGCTGCTTGGCACTCCACTGGTATAATCGTACGTTTCGATGAGCAGCTAACGACACATATTAATTATTGCAATTCAAGAAGTGGTTACAGGTTCTTTCTTGGTCATTAGGCCTTTTCTACCTAGACTTCTTTAAGTATTCTTCTTTTTTGCATTCGCTGATGAGACAGCCATATTTCTTTAATTTTTTATCCGGCTTCTATTTTAAATACATTCAGTTCGCTCCACACATCTCTCCATTCGTGTATCAGCTGGCACGGGCGTCGCAATTCTTATTTCCGTTACCACAGCCTGAATGAGATATTTCGTATTCATTGAAAGGCGTTGAGCCACGCAGCGATCGATTTTTAAAATTTCATTCTTGTCTCTTTGCTCCGTCCCCTAAGTAATTCTTTTCGGGTGGTTCTAATGTGGGCCTGCTGCTTAACTATATCATGTGTAGATCCATGTCAAGATCGGGGTTTTTAAGTTACACAGCAGACAAGGTATTGGTAAAGGGAGACTTGTTTAGAAGGTTTATTAGAGTTTAAATATTTTGTGCCCAATGAAGTGCGATATGCTATATGATAAAGCTAAAACTTATACAATTACATTTTACGTTTATGTATACGCTATGCCGTCAAACACAATATTGCCAAGGTGTTATAAGGGTTCTGATCTCGAATTGAGTGCGAATAAGGCTTTCATCAGGAGCATATCTCTAAAGTAACATACTAGAGGGGCCACATACATACTAGAGATATCAAAATATTCAAGAAGTTTATTATTACCAGTCCATGTTTTCTTTTTTAAAATCCACTATGTATGTATATAAACAAACAGTGACTGGTAACAGTAAACTTGTTTTATTCTATATTAATAACAGTCATGATAAAGCCTAACCAAAAATATTCGCCTTTAAAGTCACAAATTAAATAAAAAGGAACCTTACTTCGATGAATGGAAGTTTACATTAAAAGTAGTAATTGTAACAACAAGAAATACTTGGAATCGATTGTTTATATTGAGCATTGAAGGATTTCTTGCGTATTTAAGAGGTAATCTGCACCAACGCAGTATAAGGCGGCACCTACTGCATTACCGTCGAACAAAATACCAGAAAAAGTGTATCCATGAATATCATTTGATTACATTACAAAGAGAAATACGTTGAATATATTGGTGTTTACTGCTCTTGCTGTTTCGCTGAAGAGTTAAATTGTCGTTGTGATATTATTGGTGAACAGTTGCGGCTTAGTCGGGTTCTGGCAGTGGTGTTCGTGAAACGCGAACGTAATTGGAGCAGACGCGCAGGGATTAGATTAAGTGCTGCGTGGGATACTTGAGTACCTGGACAATGCTGTACATTAAACGGGCTCGTAGACTGAAACAAGCCAATCTGCACCTCGGCATCGGCAGCGGCTAGCCATCCACTCATCGTCATGTGCGCCGTTAACAACTTAAATGTACAGGCGTCCTCACTCTAACGCACTTTTGTGTGCGTGTGAACAATGGCGTCGTTAACAGGTAGTCATCAATACTGACGATGCCGTAAGTCGCGAAACATGCCAAGTATCAAAATAGAAGCTGAAAACTGACCTTTCCAGAAATAATAAAAATAAGTTTTAGGGTCCTTCCGTGCTATCACGGGTCACTTGCATTGCAGCCACGCCTTCCTAATACTTTTTCTCTCTCTTTCACTCTCATTACGCTTGCAGAATAATATTTGTCTTATGTGTATAAAAAGAAAAGAAAAACGTTTGCCACGTTTACAATTCATAAATACTCGGAATGCACAACACTCGTAGCTGTATCATTAGGGGATAGATATCCGTCCATAATCACAACGTTCCAGTAAGAACAAGTGTGAACAAAGTTGTCTAATAACGAACTTGGAATGTTGTAGTAGCCAAAAAGTACAAAACCAAATCAGTCACATCGTTAGTGAACACTTTTACAATGCTTTGTACTGCCCGGATTTTGTTAACGAGTTAATTTTAAGGTGGTGTTCAAAACCTTCACCATTGCACTTAGAAAACTTTGCTGCTAAATGCCATTTTTTAGGTTTTCATTAAGAAATTGAGGTCTTTGATGAGAACTGAAGTTAAAAACAACATTTTGGCATTGGTGGTGTTAAAGTGTATTATCATTTATGAATGACACGGCTAGGATTTTAGTATTGTACTTATCGAATACTACTGCACTCCTGAGGAGGAGAGAGAATTGGAATGGATGAATCATAACATCGAGTTCGACAGTCTAGATTAGACGTAACACTGAAAAAGTTCAGTTCCGATAGGACAGGCAAAGTTACCTAGCACATCAGTACCTTTACTAATATCATTAAAAATGTTAAAACAATAATGTAAGCCGCTTTAATCTGCAGTACATTTGACGTAACATAAAATATGTCTTGGTTTAAATTATCATCAGTGGAGAGCGAACCATATAAGGACGTATTTAACAAGAAACTAGATTTTATAATTGATAAAAAGGAAACGCCATTAAAACATCAGTCGAATTAACATCAATCAATGTAGCATAAATGACAATAGCAGACACATGAAGAGCGCAACTGAGCGACACACTGCATCACATTATTCCTTGAACAATAGATACCCAGTCTGCTAGTCAAAAAAATATTTATGGAATGGCGCTTTGGACTGACATTACTGCACGCCAGTCAAACGTGACCAATCTAAATAATGGGGTAGACGTCCAATGGAATGTCTGGAGTTCTGTAAAATTGCACTGAAATTAATTTCACTCAGAAAGTACATGGCGAAGAAACTAATCTAACAAAATATTCAGATCAATATAATGTTTTCCATGTATATGTGTAAGGTATATTCCCTGAATATTGTTATTAAAGTGTTAGTTGTATGAGTTACTAAATGTAGGGTTTAATCCAGGTAACCCCCTGTTCTGAAATCGTACAATTTCTCTATTTCTCCAAAATACTGTATCAACTTTCATTCGTATGGTTGATAAGCAGCAGCTAGCTAGGGTAATTAATACTCAGTCTGTATAGTACGGATGTTAGGGACCAGGCAACTCCTTAGCCGCTCTCAATGTTGACCAAGGAGATTTTGACGCACTGGCATCCACATGATCGTGCTAGAGATGGCTATCCAGCAGCGTTTCTTACATAAATATCGCTGTATCATTGTATTCTTTGGAATTAATAAGGTGTGCGACCTACTTGGAGACACAATATTCTAGTGCACCTTACCAACCACCGATTTTCATCCCGTCCTTCCTGTCTAAGCGCTTTTTTAGGACCCGAGTTCGCGTCTTGTTGTCTGGTTGTTAGAGCAGAAGATTGGTTTTCCTCTGGTCAGTTTTTTAAATGTCTCCCGAATTGTAAATACACTGAAGAACCAAAGAAATAGGTTCACCTGCCTAATATCGTGTAAGGCCCCCGCGAGCGCGTAGAAGTGCCGCAATACGACGTGACATGGACTCAAATGATGTCTGAAGTAGTTCGGGATTAAGTTAACACCATGAATCCTGCAGCGGTGTCCATTAATCCTTAAGTGTACGAAGGGGTGGAGATCTCTCCTGAACAGCACGTTGCAAGGTACTCCAGATATGTTCAATAATGATCATGTCTGTGGAGTTTGTTGGGCAGCGGAAGTATTTAAAATCAGAATTTTCCTGGAACAGCTCTCTAGCAATTCTGGACCTGTGTGGTTACACATTTTTCTGCTGGAAATGTCAAATTCTGGTGGAATGCACAATTAACATGAACTGATGCAGGTGATCAGAACGTTGCTTACGTATGTGTTACCAGTCAGAGTCGTTTTCAGACGTACCTGAGTACAAATATCATTCCAACTTCACACGTACCATACTATTACAGAGCCTCAGCCAGCTTGAACAGTCCCCTGATGACATTCAGGCTCCATGGGTTGATGAGGTTCTCTACGTACCCATACACATCCATCCACTCGACACAATTTGAAACGAGACTCGTCCAACTATGCAACATATTCCAGTCATCAACAGTCCAATGTCGGTGTTGACAGACCCAGGTGAGGCGTAAGGCTATGTATCGTGTAGTCATCAAGGGCAAACGAGTGGGACTTCGGCTCCGAAGTCCCATATCCATAATGTTTCATTGAATGGTTCGCAAGCTGACACTTGTTGATGGCCCAGCACTGAAATCCGTAGCAATTGCTAGAAGGGTTATACTTCTGTCTCGTTGAACGATCCTCTTCCGTCGTCGTCGGTTCCATTGTTGCAGGATCTTTTCCCGCCTTCAGAGAGGTCGGAGATTTGATGTTTTGCCTGATTCCTGATATTCACGGTACACTAGTGAAATGGTTGTACGAGAAAATCCCCACTTCATCGCTATCTCGGAGATGTGTCCTACCGCTCGTGCGCCGACTAGAACACCACGTTCAAACTCACTTAGATCGTGATAACCTGCCATTGTAGCAGCAGTAACCGATCTAACAACAGCGCCAGACACTTGTTGTCTTACACAGGCGTTGGTGATCACAGCCCGTTCTGTATATGAATCCGCATGCCTATACCAGTTTCTTCGGTGCATCAGTGTAGTATAACGTTTACGTTAAGCAGTCTTGTACAGTGCTCCTTATTTGTGGACGATTTTGTAGTTTTCTATTCCTCCTCCAGTGTTGAAACAGCTACTCGTTTGTTGCTGCTTATAGTGCTGGGATTAGAGAAATGGGCACCAAAGACAGGTTTTCAGTTTTCGGCAGAGAGAAGTGTATATGTTCATTTTAATCATTCTCGTTGGATTTTGAACCTAGCTCATTTGCGTATGAGGGAGGTCATTCTCCTTTTTAAAGAGTCAATTATGTTTCTAAGCCTCATTTTTTACTCTGATCTATGGTGCTTACTACACCTAAGTAACCTGGACGCAAAGCACAGGAAGCATAAAACATTTTGAAGTGACCCGCAGAACCTGGGAAGCAGACAGGGTGCTTCTGCTCTAGTTTTATAGAGCTTTCGTGTGATTCCTTCTAGACTGTGGGTGCGCAGTGTGTGGATCAGTGTGGCTGGCCACCGGTGCTTACAGGATATATCAAATCTCTGCGGAGGCTGGAAAACTGCCACTCATCATCCGGCGGCAATTCCTCGGGGCGCGTCCTTGCTGCTGCCAGTTCACGAGTATAAGGTACCGTTGCTCATCCAGCTGTAGAACTCCTCTTAATAAATTATCCACAGGCACTGACGCCGTTTGGTGTCCATGCAAACTGACGACAATTGTTGTGGAGTACGTTCAACTGTAACTACAGGGTTTTAGCCGTCTACTTCCCTGGTTACTGCAGAGTCTTTGAGAGATTCCAGAGTTAGTGAAGTACAGGAGAGGTTGCACTTCCGCGTGTGTTTTTGAAACATTATTTTATCACATTTTAACTAAACAGAACTCTGTAGCTGTATTTAAGGAGGGATCTAAATATGGGTCGCCCCTGGGCTGAGCTGTTGGTTTACCTGATCGTGTACGCAGGTTCCGATTGCCTCAAGAGTTTACTGTAGTCGGCGCGGAATTATACACGAACTTGCAGGCGTAAGATGTGCTATGGATGCTAAATTCCTTGTCTGTTCCTATTCCTTGAGTGTCCTTCATTCTCTACAACGCTTATACCCAGCAGATAAAGTAGACCAGAACATCGAGGACCTCCCCAACCGTCTAAAAGAGCTGGTGTTGCAGGTGTCTTTCTGTTGTGTGCACAGAGCACACGGGTATTGCAGGGAATCTAAGGGCAGACATAGGAGGCAGGGAGGCGTGTAGAGATCCTCAGTTAATTCAGCGCGTCATCGCCCTGGATGCTACTGCCTCGCTGTTGAGTTACAGAGTCATGAGTCGATGGAAGGAGCAGTGGCTGGAAGTGACAGGCAATATGCTGCGTGTAGTAAATTCCACGGCCGTGGCGTACCACCTTCCAGCCATGCAAGCGGAATGTGGTCCTTCTTACTCACCTCCGCATACGTCACAGCCTTCTGAGGCATAGAGCCTTGCTGCAGCCTCACGACTCTCCATTGTGTGGTACAGATCACAGTGCGACACATTATAGTGGATTGATGTTTTTTTAAGTCCAGTGGGTAATGACAAATTTGCCAATAGATCTGACCTCTATTCTAAGTGGCGCTCAAACGACTGCAATGAGAGTTTTAACCTTTGGTGATAGGTCCCAGCTGTTTCGTAAAATTTTAGGTACATGTTCTCAATGTGTAGCCAGGGTAACTGGTTCACCCATGTTTACTGTGTGGTCATCCAGTCATATTCCTCTGTTCCGTTACTGGAGTCCCACTGTAGCTTTACTTATGTTTTCATCCTTGGTATAGCACCTTTCACTGTTTCTCCGTTGTTTCACTGTGCATGAATGTACATGTTAATACAAGTGAATACTCCTCACTGTGTGATAACTTTTAGGCCACTTTATCCACATTCGGTTGGAGGGCGCTGATAATCCTGCCGTTGAACTCTCGTACACTCCAAACACACACGCACACTCACTCACGTACACACACGCGCTGTCCGTCAGTACATGATGTTTGCCTGATCGTGGTTTAGCTATGGTTGTTTCTTCAGCTTTCCCCTTCACACTCGCATCACCAGCTGCCGACTTCGGCAGAAGGATTGAAACGTGCCTAATTGATTTAGTACTCAAGTTACATCCTTCTACTAGACCGCTGAACTTTCCTACCAACCACTTCTGCTGTTGCTTCATCTCTACTGACAAAATGATACTCCCCACCTCCTTTCACACCTTTTACACTGGGGGGGGGGGGGGGGTAGGTATCTCGTGACGTCTGGTGTTCAATTCTGCATTATGTAGGGGTGCCCATACTTTTAGATAGATAGTGTATTGTGAATTCGGTAGGCCACTATGTGGCGGACACGGATACAGCACTCAGGTGCCCTTTTGGGCCAGTTTCAGTTCTAAACCGAAGGCGGAGACGCGGCAGATTACGTCGGACGTTACGGGCGCTGACCGCAGCCGGGGAGCAGTAATTTGAGCACGTGTTGCGCACACGTGCCGCGCCCTGCATGCTGATGGCCGGCGGTATCCACCGGAACAAGAACCCCAGCTCAGCGCGGCCGCAGAAGTACTGGGCCACCAGCAGCTCTGTCCCAAGCTTTGGATGACCGAATTAATTTGTAACGAGGTTGCCTAAACCTTTGCACACGGGCTTGCATCATGGTTAGATTTTACGGCACATACAGTTTAGACGCTCGGTACATGTGCATCTCTCGGACATTTCGAGTGCAATGTAGTTAATATTCATCTGTCGAACATACTTCTGAAGAACAATAACTGGACACACTAAATGAACTGCCAAACGATGTGGGAGCTGCGTTTATGTCTTTTGAGATGAGATGGGTTCAAAGCCCTTTCCGACATCCAGATCTAACTTTCTTGTGATTCCTCTGACACATTTAAAGAAACGACTAGTTCATGCCCTGTTCTTGTCGCAGCGGACGTCTCCTGTGACTTCGTGCGCCCTGTGCCACACCACACCCTGACATCATCATTAGTCACTGTTCAGAAAGGCGCATAGGGTTTGCCATTGGGCACTTCGTGTCACGGAAGTCCCTTACCTTACCCACACTGCCGCACGAACGACAGCCGAGTCATTGCCTATCGCTTTTGAATCTTCCATGGTATGCTGTCTCTGTGTTCTCGTGGACTCCCACTGCTCCCAAATACATCCTGACACAATTTACCCCCTCAGCTTTTCTGGAGCTTTCCTTAAATTATTTGCTTTCTAGCATTCCTTTCACAATTACTTCTTCCCAGCTCTATATTGGGTGTTTCTGTAAGACAGTGGTAAAATTTAACAGGAAATAGAGGATGCTCCACTCAACAAATTGAGGTAGGGTACCTGGGGTCGGAGAAGCCACTTTAAGGACATAGGAATAAAGTGAAATTACTGTGCACATTTTTATTGGCATTAGTTAACTGCAAATATCATCACTGACACAATGAACGTACCGTTATTACAGTATCTTACCAAATTTGCTGAAATTGACGGCCATCAACCTCAATGCAACATCGGCGAACAAGATTCTGACGCACCCTGACAAATATCCGTGGTGTGTTACCAGTCACATCACAGGCAGCTACACTTCCGG
Source organism: Schistocerca serialis cubense (assembly GCF_023864345.2). Classification (NCBI taxonomy): domain Eukaryota; kingdom Metazoa; phylum Arthropoda; class Insecta; order Orthoptera; family Acrididae; genus Schistocerca; species Schistocerca serialis. The sequence continues at coordinate 194,130,089 of NC_064638.1, read as the reverse complement.
CAATTAATTCCATCTCCATTTCCACTGGGATGTCATATACAAGGGATTTCAGATACTCCGCTAGAAATAATCACTGGGGATTCAGGTCAAGTGACCTCGCAGACCATGGAATAAGACCTCCCCCTGCAATCCAGGGACCAGGAAATACTGTTCCGGAACTGCTCCGTCTTATTGTACTGTACGTCTCTGAATTGCACTGAGTAATGAATGGGTCTGTCTTTGTTTCAAAGCACGTTATGACATCGAAAAATATAAATACGATACAACATAGTCGCCTTGTGGACAAGTAAAGTAAATGGAACGTGTATCATGACTTCCTCATAATTAGGCTGGTTCTCCTTGCTTTCTTGCAAGAAATAAAGAATGTAGATGCAAATAAACAGCACAATAATTGTAAATTTGTACGCATGTTAGTTGTAAATGAGCTGAAAAACAGTAATGCTAGCCAAAGTGGTAGACAACTTTACTTCAATATTTCCTTAAGGGGGTATGTAACCGAAAATGTCAACTTTTTTAAAAAAATTATTCCAGACATATTTATTAATGTAAAAATGTAATATTTTTCAAGTGTAAAGCAAAAGAGCTGAGTTTTAACGGAAAAATATAATAAAATACGCAGGATTAATATTTTGCCATGAATTTGAATTTAAAATTTTTGTTATTGTCTTTTTTATATTATATTTAATTATAATCATGCAGTTATTCTGAAAATTTCATTGTAGTGTCATGAAAATGATATAAGACCACTGAACTGCATTTATTAATTTATGGAAATCTGTGGTAAGGTCTAATGAGACCAAACTACTTATGTCATCGGTCCCTATGCCCACACACTACCTAAACTGACATAAACTAACTTACGCTACATTCAACACATACACCCATGCACGAGGGAGGACTCGAACCGCGACGGGGGTGCCGCACGGATCGTGACAAGACGCCTCAGACCACCCGGTTACCAATTTATGGTACAAATTGAACCATTAACAAAGTTTTTAATTTTGCACAACCAAAATTAAAACTTTTTCTACACATAATCATCTAAAAATTAGGTTCTAATTGGAAGATCTCGTATTTTTTTTGTTCTGAGGGATACAGTATCACATTGTAAACAGTTCTTAAAAATTGCATAGCATTAGCGCACATACTTTTTGAGAAAAGGCGTCTAATAACGTAAAAAATGTAAAACAGAGAAAATAAGGTTCAAAGATTTTCTTCTCATACTTCTACTTGTAATAAGCTTATCTCCATTTTAAAATGCTCAAATGCTCCATACTGATGCTCGTCATCCTTCAGGTTTCTCTTCTCTCCTCTTCGAATCTGCCTGTCCTGTATTTGTCCGGCCGGGGTGGCCAAGAGGTTCTAGGCGCTACAGTCTGAAGCCGCGCGACTGCTACGGTCGGAGGTTCGAATCCTGCCTCGGGCGTGGATGTGTGTGACGTCCTTAGGTTAGTTACTTTTAAGTAGTTTTAAGTTCTAGGGGACTGATGACCACAGCAGTTAAGTCCCATAGTGCTCAGAGCCATTTGAACCATTTTGTCCTGTATTTGCAGGTTAGACACTGATCTGTTAGCTTCCTTGACCCTGCTCTCGTCGTGGTGTAAAATGCTTTTGTTTTAAACACATCAGCATCTACACCAACTCCCTTCAGCACTTTAATTCTGCCCTTATTTCCGTTATTGTAACATAAAACTGCGCCATAGACATCTATTTGGAGTACATCCAGTCCACAAAATGTCCTTTTTGAGCATGTAATCCAAATTAAATTACTGAGGCCTTCATTTGCATTTTGTCTCTATTCGTGAAGTCACTTCCTCAGTAAATCACCGTTTGCAAGAAACCTGAATGTGTGCTTAATTGTATTCATAACAGGTTCTGGTAATGAGTGTTTATGAAATACGTCTAATTTCTGTTGTTGAACTTACACCAATCGTCTTTGTGCCCTCCGCCGTTGGAAGCAGTTTCCCAAATGTTTGAAAAGGTGGGAGAGGACAACAATGCAGATTTAATCAGCGGAACAATTTATCGAAATTTATAAAGCTGTTATCACGACAAAATTCACACACAACATCGATTAGACGGCGTATATCAAGAAAATAACATTTTGGAAAAACCGATATTTTGGACCAAAATGCATTACATCCTCCCTTAAGCTTGCTTCTCCCCAGGTTGCCTATCTCAAATTGTTCAGTGGAGCGTTCTCTATGTCCTATTACATTTTTCCAAGCTCTTACGGAAACGGCCTTTAGATGTCCCAGTCATTCACTTATCCTAGTCCTCATTATTCTGTTACACGCAGCAAATTTCATAGTTTTTTTTTCTTCTTCGGAAACTCTCATGCGCAAACAGTACCAAGAAGGAGATTTGCTTCTTGTTTTGAATGACAATAATCTCTCACGGTCCGTGTCTCGACACTGTGTATTACTATTGGTCATACCTTTATCTTTTGACTATGGAGTTTCGACGTTCTTTTCAGCAACACAGTGGTGAATACTGTCACTAAAACTGCTGAGGATTAAATGGCCACTTTCTTCCGCATTGTCAGATGGCTTCCATTTTGGGATGTTGTTTTTAATGATTTTTCTGACATTTAGACAGCACGAACGGTTGGCATTAACAGACGTATGCCGTGTATTGCTGGTGGTGCACCGCAGTCGAGCTGACAGCCACAAATTATGTGTTGCTGTTGCGCAGATGCCGGAGGGCTTTTCCCTAGTCATTATCGTATGGTTCTCCCTGTGCCACATGCAACGGTCGTTCGCTGCAGCACGGTAATATACGATTTTCTCGGAGTAAACGGGGCTGGGTTTACCGTGCTGCAGCGAACAACGATTATTCGCAGAAAGCGTACAACCGCAGCGGCAATGAACTGAGAGAAGCCTTCAGACTCTGACTCGACAGGCAATTATACACGGTTCCGTCACATTAATGTAGCCCCCGCCTTTGTTCGACTTCATCGTGCAATAACCACTTATAGCCGGCAGATGGCAACGCCATCAGCGAAGCTTACATAACGTTTGTGAGGGAGGGAAAGGGGCGAGACAGCAGTGCAGTCGTTCTCGTAATGCGGAAACGGAACGATTTATCTGAAGTCCAAAGGCGCATAAGGACTGGCTTTCGGGTCAAGAGTGGAAGCATTTCCAAAACAGCTAAGTTTGTAAGCTTCTCGCTTGCCGACCTGGTAAAAGTACACCGTGCATGCAAATGGCGGTGTCCAGCACCGGCACCGTGGCAATTGTGGTTCAGCGTGAGCCATGGACCCCAGGGGTGAACGACAGATACGGAGATGGGTACAGGCGAACAGAGGTGCAACTGTCGAGCAACTGATCACCCAGATGAATAAAGAGGTACCAGCAGCGCCACCCCAACAGCCGTTCAGCGAACGTCGCTGCCTGCGGTCGTCCGCAGTGAGCGCCTGTTTCGTGCACTAACTCTGACTGCTCTTCATCGGCGATGAAGGCCGGGATTTGCGTGTCAGTGCCACAACTGGACGACCAGTGAAAGGTAACAGGTGTCCTTTTCAGATGAATCACTTTTTATGTTCAATTGGACTGACAGCCGTCGGCGTGTGCAGTGTGAAATGTCTGAAAGCTAACACTCTGCAACAATGGTCATAAGTGTGCTGGGCGAAGAAGCATTGTCGCCCGGGGAATGTTTTCGTGGCGCAATCTGGGTGATCTCATCATCTCGAAGGCGCAATGGATCAACAAAAATATGCATCTATTCTTGGTGTTAACGTCAACCCCAACACTCTGTTTCTGTTAGGCGCTAGGGCATCTACCAGCAGGACAGCGTAACGTATCACACATCTCGCAGTGTACGTGAATGGTTCGAAGAGCACCAGAAACAGATTACCGTACTTCCCTGGCCACCAGACTCCCAGGGGTTAAACCCAACTGAGAATCTATGAGACCACCTCGATCGGGCTGTTCGCGTCATGGGTCCCCAGCGGAGAAATGTGAGACCGGCGTGGCTTCCTGTACCTGTGGGTACCTTCCAGAACCTCATAGACTCTCTTTCTGTAAGTCTCGCAGTGGTACGCGCTGTAAGTGGTGGTCATTCAGGCTCAGTGTGACTGGACAGTATAATATGCGGCAGCTGGCTCGAATCTAGTCCACCACCAGCAATGGAAATTTAACCTTTGGCAATGCCATTTCCTTATGCTGGCGAAATGTGCAAGCAAAGCATTATGTGCTGGAAGTCCATCCTGTTGATAGCACATAAGCATTCTGGTTCTTGGTGGCACTTCATACAGAAGAGGAGAAAGAATTCCCCTGAGAAAGTTTGCATGCGCTGGGCCGTTTAGACTACCAATGACGAAATAAAGGCCAATAATTGTAGTACCAGGCACCTCACACCAGACGTTAACTCTCCATTGACACTGATGTTCCACCTGTCTAAGCCATCGTGGGTTGTTGCTGGACCAATAATGAATTTTCCTAGTATTTACCTCTCATTTGTTTGAGAAGGAACATTCATCGGTAAACAGAACATTGAAGAAGAAGTATGGCGTGGCGAGGATATGCCGCTGTGCCCCTAGACAGAACTTTACACGATTCCGGAAATCATTCCATGCAATTCTTGATGTAGGTCTACATGGTGAGGATGGAACCGGAGACCTGTAAGAATAGGATGTACACTGGTTTTAGGAATTCCAGTCTCGTGTTCAGGCTGTCGTGTGCTCACATGTGGAATCATAGTAACAGAAGCGAGAACAGTAATTTAGGCAGCATCGTCTGTGCGAGTGGTACGACGATTGCGTTGTCGTGAGTTGAAACTTCCCGTTTCCTGAAGCACCGCAACAAGACGGAAAAACGTCTGTCGGGAATGTGGGTTCTTGTCAGGATATCGCTCTCTGTACAGTTTCGCTGCCTGCGTAGCATTTCACCTACCTTCAACAACAACTATAAAAGAAACGTTATGTCGATGCAGTTTGTAGGAAGGACAACCTTTACCGTATGCCTCCTCTACACAACAGTGTTCAAAATGGACTAAACTACTGTACTAAATGTACCCAAACATAAGAAAACAGTATTGCAATTACTTTTCTGCAAACTTACATTCCGATTACGTGAGTAGCATTTATATATTCGCTTCGTTGGTGAACATTCTACTCACACAACTCTTCAACTGACGATGGTTAACAGAATTACGGGTGAGCATTCTATTTATGTTTACATTTGTCCTCCATCAGCATCAGCACGTGGCTGTGGTCAAATGGTTCAAATGGCTCTGAGCAGTATGGGACTTAACGTCTGAGGTCATCTGCCTCCTAGACTTAGAACTATTTAAACCTAACTAACCGAAGGACATCACCCATATCCATGCCAGAGGCAGGATTCGAACCTGCGACCGTAGCAAGAGCGCGGTTACAGACTTAAGCGCCTAGAACCACTCGGCCACAGAGGCCTTCCTGGATGTGTTCCATCACCCAGAGTATCTGCACTAAGCTCTGGGAGCGTCAACGTCAGTGTTATCTAATTAATAACGTTGGATTTCAGTGAATGTTACATTGTGATACATGTTTGAATAGGTCCTTAGGAGAAGAAATGAATTACGGAATAAGAAATACAGGGTTTTATTTAAAAAAAGTCATACCGCTGTTCATATCTTTGTGAAAAACAAAGCTACAACTAAGGCAATCACGCTGATTAATGTCTACCTGACGGCTAAAGAGCATTTGCTTGAAACATTTTGTAATTTGCATCTGGACAAACAATTATTTAGGGTGGTCAAGAAAAATGGGACACCCTGTATACCTTAGCTATAATTTTATGTTTATTTTTTTTTATTTTTTTAAGATCGTTGTTGCTGTCACAGAAAACTATGAACATAAATGTGATGAATTATCAATCTATGTTTATAAGTATCACATACAAAATGTAAGTTTTTCGACATGTCACGCCATTCTTCTTCTGTGAAGCTGCTAAATCAAGTCAGATTTTGTAATGCGCCTGTTGTGGTTTTCGTACGTGTATGGCCAGGTCATAATGAATTATAAAAAGATTATATACTCGACTTATACAGATTGATGCCCACGGACAGGACACGCCTAGACACTGAGATATCTAGATAGAACACGCTGTGATGGAAGTATATTTGTTCGTATAACGGTTGCTGTATTATTCTGGATATTCTTCTTTTCGTGGTTGCTATATTATGAGCTCATACCCTGCTGTGACGTTATAATTACATAACAGAATTTAACTAACTAACCGAATGAAAAACAATAAAAAATAACACTCGATAACGATGCACCAGAGACCACGGGACGGTTGTACCAAAATGCCCGGAAGATATGCCTAAAGAGTCTTCGAAATACTGTCGGGAAATTCGGGTTCAATCTGAATACTTCCAATGTCGTAGGTGACACATGTATAATATATGTCATTAGTCATAATTTCGTGTCGAGGAAATAGAAGAGTGGAGAAGATGCAGTAATGCCAGCATGAGCGTCACGATCAACGAGAACCAAGTGGTTTCCCTGTGGATGGGAGCCGCAGTGTAACGCGGCGTTTTATCTACAGCTGCGAGCCGGGCTTAAGCACCTCTGTCACCAGAGCGGTCGTAAATCGAGATGAACGGTCCGTGGGGGTGGCCGGCGCTCTGCATTCTAAACGCTGCCCCTGTAATCCGCTTTCCGTGATAAAGGAGTACAACAAAAGAATGTCGCGGGCGGCTCCACTTACTGTGCATTTGTGGCGAAACCGACCACGATGGCAAATCGAATTCGAGGAGCCGCCATTCTTTGATGGCTTCCTCACATGAGAAGGTGTGAGGAACCTTTTTGTTATTTTTCATCCGTTACTAAACAGCGTAATGCAATGAAATGGCGAATATCGAAGACGCTACAGCTAATTTTGGGTGATGGGGAAAGAAGTCTCAAAAGAAGAATGTTAAACAAATTCGTGACTTCATTTACGAGTTAAATTCACAGGGCTAGATTAATATCTACAGACCCTCTCTTACATTACTTTCTGTTTACTTCGGACCACAGTTCTGCAAACTTTTATTACACGCATGCTACGCTCTTTTATATGAGAGGCAAAGACTTCTCTTTTAATAAACACGTGCAGTGTGTCAGTGTGGTTGTAACGATGGCCTTTTCAAAGGAGCGATGCATTGACCTACTTCATAGTCTTCTGAGTTGTCACTTGCGAATGACATCATAGGCCGAAATTGCTGTCGTGGTAAATAAATACATTTTATAGCAGGCAAGGCTCATATCTGACTTGACATCTACAGAGATATCCGCTGTACCTGGGCAAAGAGTACGTCCGGGAGAGTTGATCCACTTTTCCGATTCGGAATAAAATTTGTGTGTTTTTCAACTTTTCTGCCTTCTGGTAGCATGTTCGTATAGAATGCCATACAAACTTAGTTACACAATATTTCTGATGCACTCTCAATCAAAATACAACAGATACGATAAAATGAAAATATACATGAGAGGTGTATGGGTGAAATGGACCAACGTACGGCAGAGTATGGGGAGAGACGTACCATAAAAAAATGTCTTTACATGAAGAAAAGTGTCAATTAAAATACAATATTTTTATTTGGAATACAGAATTATACTATCAAGACCTAAACAGTTTTATCAATTGATAATAAATCTTGCTGATGGTGATCATTTCTAATGAGATAATACTTTTGTTTAAGCATTAGCCTGTCTTTCTCTCACCGTAGAAATTACACTTTCTACCAAATATTGAACAATAATAATAGATCATCGTGAACAGGAAATACACAGAATCCTATTGTCTTTTCTATTACTTTCATAATAGATTTCAACATTTCCACACATTCAGTTTCATTTTATTCATGAAAGTTACTTTCTTAATCTTGTACAATGTCTGCTACTGTAGCTTTCTGTGTTTGCCGTATTTTTCTCTTTTAGTTTCTAAGGTATGTTTTCCCTTTCGTGTTCTTTTTTGTGGCCTTTTCTGTTTCGTTTATTTTTTGCCCACCTTTTTCTTTACAGTTACAGAACTTTGACAATAGTTTAGTGCATAGGATTCAGTGAATGCCTTCATCTTAAAATTCATATTTTCATCGCTGGAAGGAATAGGTATATTTCTTCTGTAAGTAGTGTCTGTGTTGCCTTAGCAGTTGTCCCTTTTGAAATGGTAGTCCTGGGAGTTTTAGGTTTAGTAGGAGCAGAGTTCCATTTTGTGCGAGTGAGGAAATTTGACTTGTGCACGTAACTCTGCTCGTGTGATGTGCATCGGATTACTAGGCCTTTTGGTGTGGGGTGTCCTGTGTGTGAGGCTCTGCTCTTCTACATGTAGGCACAGGCCTGTCTTCCGGTCTAGGGCTGCAGCCATATTCAGTGGGATTATCCCACATGTCTTGAAGCTAATTGTTGTCTATTGAAGCATTTGGTCCATCAATCCCAAATAATACTGGTGCATGTCTCCCGATTGTCTGCAAGAGCCCTCCCACCGGAGTTTCGAGTCCTCCCTTGGGCATGGGTGTGTGTGTTGTCCTTAGCTTAAGTTAGTTTACGTAGTGTGTAAGTCTAGGGACTGATGACATCAGCAGTTTGGTCCCTTAGGTATTCACACACATTCGAAATTTTTTTTTTTTTGTCTGCGAGAGATAGACCATTCCGACTCCTATCTGCGTTTAGCGTACTCCGTGGCAATTTTAGGTTGATCCCAGACCTATACATTTGTAAAGCTCACAGTAAAAAAAGTTGCTCAATATTATGCAAAATAAGGATTAATAATAAAATTAGATAACCATACGACAAAAGTTTTCGGCTTACTACAACAAAAAATGTGATTATTCTCCAGAATTAACACGATCATAAGCAACACTTCCGTAGCACGTGTGTTCACACAAGACCTTCCTCATAAGTGAAGAGAACTGCTCGCTCGCGGGCCACTTGTAAAATTGCCACTGGTCCGACGCACCTGGTGTTACAATTCTTCCACACTTACCATAAAGATAACAATTATGTTCTACTTTTATTGTGTCTTGTCCCGTACCAAAGCAGGGTCGTCACGGTTGTTAACAAATTTTGCATGGGTGATGTAGTGGTGGACGGATGCTCTGCTTGTCACCACACCGTTACTCCCCAAGATGGGACACTTATACCCGCACAGTCTCCAGGCATTTTTATTCGCTCGTCGTTAATCCGCTGGGCGAACTGGATCTGTGACTGGCGCATCTCCCCGTCCCAGAAGGGGCTGTAACGTGCATGACTCTGTGGCAGGCTACATATTACTAATGACTACAGTAGTAACAATAACTATGTTATCATTAAAAATAAATATAAAAATGAAATATATAACTTCGTCAACAAATGGTAAAGAGGAACTGACAGGTCTGAGGATGCGGGAGAAATAATAGCTTAAGTGATGAGATGGAAGGAAGGAAAAAGTGAATAAATGGGATGAGAAAAACATGGACAGTTAAAATGTGACAGAGATACTAGTTCATAGCTGGGAAGAAAGGAAACGGCTGGGATATGGCGAGACGGAAGCAACGCCAATGAGAACAGACGCAGGGTGGTTTGGAATAATACGTATGTTACGTGGCAGACGTACGTCTGAAATTGAGGAGGCGATGGAGACTGAATTAGTTCTATACACCAGTACATTCCAGATGTTGGACGTACAAGACGTGATGTTGCACCTACAGAATAATGAGAGGTACTTGACACGTGGAGAGTGAAGTTGAAGACACTATTTAATAAAATTCCGTTGAAGAGACCCGTATGTGCGAAAATCAAGTCACATATTGAGTCGAATTCACCCTAACCACAGCCGTACGCAAGGGGAGTAATAGGGGAGGGGGCACTTGCCTACTTGCCTATCCACCCCCCACCCCAAACACACCCCCCGGCCACCCTGGGATTTGGTTCAAATGGCTCTGAGCACTATGCGATTTAACTTCTGAGGTCATCAGTCGGCTAGAACTTAGAACTAATTAACCCTGACCAACCTAAGGACATCACACACATCCATGCCCGAGGCAGGATTCAAACCTGCGACCGTAGCGGTCGCTCGGTTCCAGACTGTAGCGCCTAGAACCGCACGGCCACTTTGGCCGGCCTGGGACTTGGAATACAGAGTTTTTATTTATACATTGAACGGATAAACGTCAGCTCTCTAGGACACGATAAGTTTTTTGTGTCAGATCCAGCTTCGGTCATATGAGATGGTGATTGCTAACAATAATTATAGATTGATGAACATAGGTTTATGGTATCACATTATACCTGAGGATGGTGAGTTTGTGACCGTAGCTGATTATTAAACAAAGTGACACTACAGGAACGCGCATACCATCATTTTCCAAAACCAACGGATCTTTATAGGAAAATGGCAGTTTTAGAATCTTCCGTCAATCCCTATCTCTCCAGCAAATGTTTGGGGGCGGCCATGGCCCTACCTGGGCGTAATAAGGACTTGCGTGATCAAATAACGGAATCTTACACACTTATTGTATGTAAAAACTCATAGTTTGCTCAAGGTGTCTGCAGCTTTCAGAGTTTATGCCGCTTTTATTGGAAGAACTTAAGAATAGGACAAAGTTTCTTTTAGTTTGAGCTGGATATTTCTAAAATTTTTGGATTGCAGATATGCAAGAGAAAAGATTTCCTCCGTTATTCACAGCGGTTCATACATTCACCCAAAATTATACCCGGATTTGGATTCCGCTACTAAATACTAAGCAACGAAGGGAAATGTGAAAGTTGGCAGTAAATTGTAGAGAATCTATGTATGGGAATCAAACTTTAAGAAAACCTTAGGTAAAGGGAAGTGGAAGTGTTTGAAGGTGACGTAGGAGACATGAAATTGCGTAAAGGGGAACTGGACGACGCCAATACTAAGCAACAAAGAGAAAGCTGAGATAAGGAAGGAAATTATAGAATGTCTGTAGAAGGGAAACAAGACCTTATTACAGAAAGAGTGGAGGAAATAGAAGAAGATGGAAAGGAAGTATGATATTGCAAGAAGAAAGTTGATGCCGATAAGCCATGTGTACTAAATTGTTGTAATTTCCACGTAATTATAAAAACGTCATTCTTTATCTTCTTTATCCAGGCCCATGAGCTTTATCTTTTAACATCACAGGTTATGTAGCAAGATAGTTTATGAAGCTGTAATATCATGATAGGAAAATATATTCCTATCAACTTCTATTCTTCCTCTTGCATATCCGATGATGACAGTACCGCTCTCTCGAAGCTGGTTATCAAATAAAATTATTTCTTAGGACTGCAGGTTATCGATGGTTCGAATTTTCATACATTCCTGATGCTATTAGTCTGGGGGTGACCTGCAACGTATGATAACTGAAGAAATCATCTAGAGCGAATACCGGTTTCAACAGAGCTATTACATCATCATCACATACGCAAGAGTATGAACAAGGTTGATACTGCAACGTGACAGACTGTCTTGTTTTATAATTGTGGAATTGTAATATAACCTAAAATTTTTACAACTTATTGTCCATTAGAGTTGCAACACTTTACACTACATAAGCGCTTCGTATTACCACGAAGATCACTGCTCATAGGCAGCTAAAATATAAAAGTATTATGAAGACACACAAACTCAACTATTTAGACCAGATTACAAATCTTCATGTTGAGCACCAGCTGTCAATTGACAGAGAAGTAGTCTGAACACCTTGTAGATCCACCAGGTGGCACTGTGACACGTGACGATATTATCCACTTGTTATGGTATGAAACATAGACATAAAATTCAATATAACTGGTAATAGATTCTTAAGGAGCATTTTTATTTACATAACTGCACAATCCAACTCAAAGAAACAGAGAAATTTTACGTATGATTAATGTATGTAACTTTAATAACTCTGTAGGGTAAAATATGTATGACGCATGTTAGGGAACAGTGTTCTAGATGTTGACAAGAACTTAAAAAGAAGTTCTTCGTACTGGATGTCGGTATTATGGTGTTGTCTCTGTCATGTTTATGATTTACTTCTGAATGTCAGTAGTCATGTATCGAATTTCACATCATAAAAGCTAGAAAATATATCATCAGTAAACACTTCCGGGCTAAGTGGCCGTGGTCGATCTGTAGAACTTCTTCTCCCTGACGTTTCGTTCTCAACTACGGAGAACATCTTCCGAGGTGAGTCGACTCACCTCGGAAGATGTTCTCCTTAGTTGAGAACGAAACGTCAGGGAGAAGAGGTTCTACAGATCGACCACGACAACTTAGCCCGGAACTGTTTACTGATGAAGACGCCGGCCGTGAAAGCCTACATGGGATGACTAGAAAAATTATTTTGTGGTTTTATATTTTAAGGACGGTATATGTTTGTAATATTGTTTGTATAGCAATGTCGTCAGCTAGTGATGAACATAAACACTTGTAATCGGCGCATTACAGTTATGTTTATGTTCGTACGCAATACCTTTAGATATGAACTGCCTATATGTAGTGATCTTCATGGTTATGGAAAGTGCATATGAAATTTGAAGCGACTTGCAATACTAATAGATAATATGTTATAAAAATTTTAAAGCGTAAGCTATGTTTTAATCTCATAGATTATGTAACAAGATAGTTTATCAAGTTGTAATATCATGATTGTAAAATATTCTCTTATCAACTTCTTTTCATCCTCTTGTAGTTCTGGCCTCTTAACGTGCTCCACGCGCCACTACGATATACTGCGCGTTGTCGACATTGATACTCCCATCTGCAGTTGTACCACGTCCCAGAAAGGAAAAAGAATTGACTAAGAATTGAAACATCCACCTCAAAAGCTACAATTTAATCCCTACACTTTCGATGCAATGCTGTTACCTCGCCGCGAATGAAGCTTCTAATCATACATGTGAAGAGGAAAAACAAAATTGTCATTTATAGATGCCATTTCACTTCCCAAGACATTCACTGAACCAAATTTGGCTACATGCTTTTTTACGATGATTTTTCTTCTGTGTGTACTGTATACCGGAACTGTACATTTCTAAGGGCATTCCTCTAAGCTAGATGGAAATCTGGAAAGTACAGTAATTTTATTTCTATTGAAGTCCCTATCTGACATACTGAATTACGGGGACTCCAGAGATAAGCGTCTTTCAGTTTTTCGTTGTTTTTCGCAGCACCGTGATCGCAGATCGTAGGCTCCGAGAACAGTTTTAAGCAGTAAGTAAGAACTGAAAAGTTTAACAAGGTATGAGCTCCCACCCCGCTAACCCCTACTTCTTTGCATTCCTGTGAACACCGAAGTTTTCGTCGCATTTGCATGTTAACCAAGAAAGTTGAGATAGAAATACGTGCAAGGGAGACCTGACTTAACGAAAGCGAGAACATAATGCTCTGAAGTGTAAATTCTATGAAATGTAGCCCTATAACAAGACACATATGTCTCTTCTCGCAAAGTATATTTTACAATAAGGTCTCCGCAACTTCTTATGATATTTTTAAAGGGCTGTCTTACATAATCTTGATGAGAATGCTCTTCATCATGAATTGTATGAATATGTAACAACTGCTCTCATTCTCAAGGAGCTCGCTCTAAGTAGCACTCGGCACTGTTAATACCTATAGCAATTACTATATTAAAAATAAGGGAACAATCGCCATCTTCATTAGATGATAGCCTTGATACAAAACTTTCTTAATTCATTTACACCAGGAGGATAAATTGTTAGCAGCAGAAAAAGTTGCCGTTGACCCTTAAGTTTTATGTGCATGCCTTTCCCAAAGTCTCTAATACATGGATAGTCAATGAAATAAGTAGAGTCACCCTTAAGTTACATAAATATACTTTTTCCTAGTGATTAAACAGTCAGACAGAAATTCCGAAATGAGATTCTGGATTGTCAGGCGTAATCAGGAGCAGCTTAGATTCAGATCACGTTGTTGTAGTGTTGAAGAGAATGCTGAAGTTTAAGAACTTGGTCAGGAAGAATCAATACGCAAAGAAGTGGGATACGGAAGTACTAAGAAAAGAAGAGATCCACTTGAAGTTTTCTAAGGGTATAGATTCTGCAATAACAAATAGCTCAGTAAGCCATACAGATTTGTACAGCGGCATCCTTACTGGATTGTCCTCGCTGGGAGAGCGGCAGCTGTGTCGTTTGCGTAGCCTTCTGCTGTGAGAGCGGCGGCGTGTGATTACGCCTGTTGGCGTGAATCTTGTATCGCTGTTTCGCCCAGTTGACTGGTGATGCGCATTGTGAGGTGGCCCGTTTAATTATTGAGAACGAAGTCGTGAATCGGATGGTGATACCTTGGATGTGGCGTCCCAGTGTTTCTTTTCGCAGGAGGCCGCGTGTGTCAGTGTCGTGCGTCGGCCAGCAGAGCGGCGCAGCAGGGGAAGGCCAGTGTCCCGCACTCGAACAACGGACTCCAGCTTGCCAGTCTTCGGCTGTCAGATCTACATCACAAGCTCACAGGTGGCTGCTGATGTGAGTCCATCTCCTTACCGTCCTCACGTGTCGCCCGGGTACGTAAAAACCAGTCTTCAAATACCTTCTAAATTCTGTCTTCCGGCGGCAAGGCTGCTTGCTATTCCATTACAGTGGCCACCCTGGCGCTTCTGTGTACGATGTACTCTCTTCCTACATGACTGTCTTCAGCACCGACTGAACTGTACTGGAACGGAACTCGATCCGAAACTAAACTGTCGGGCCCACTGCGTCTCGCGTATTTATTTACTTCAGTTCACTGGAGGTGAACGACTTCACGGTCATTGCCTCTTCTGTCACGTTGAAAAGCTTCTCGAAGAATCTTCTTAATGTCGGTCATTGGCTCTTGGAATGTAGGCGAGGGCCTTTGATCACATGTGACAATTGATAAACACATGAGCCAGTCGGGCGATGCCCTTACGGCTGAATCGACAGCTTCCACTTATGTGGTGAGGGCTATGGCTTCTCCTGAACATGCTGACTTGTAAGAGCCGGCCATTGCCACTGCTGCTCTGCCCACTGTTTGCCGGTGTGTAACTCCTGTAAACTAAACTAAGTTTTTCATTTATTTTCTAATTTCTACTTCACATCACATTGATTTCACTAATTTACTTAGCTATCTTAAATACCACTCAATATTCCTCCACTCTTTGGAGAAATTCGCCCTCGAATTCACTACTCGACATTCCTCCACTCTTCATACGGCAAAAGCACTAACACAAGCAATGAAAACTCCCTACTTAGACGATTACACATGCTTGACATTAAGCATGTTGAAATCACTTTACTAAAGCACTGTACGCTCATGAATCACATAGTTCTTACATTAATTGTTATAATAAGTGTAAAAATCCTGATGACACTGAATAAACAAAAATAGATTTTGCAGTTAGAAAATTACATAGCAACGTCTGTTTAATCTGCCCTATACGAATGCAAGAGTATCTATTCTACAGTATTGTTTATTTTAACATGAGACTGTTTAGTAAAGACTGAAGTACAATAAACAAAATTAATACACTAATGCTCAAAAGTAACCATTGAAGTACACCAGTTAAGAGTGTGGTATCCAGTTAACAGGGATTTGATGAAGTGGTATATTGTTATTTGGCTTATTTTTTTTTTTATCTTAAATGAAACAGAACTTTACAAAGCCGAAACACCAACATAAAGGTTCCAGATATACCCATTCCTAGCATTATTATTATATTTTTGGGTTCATTTTTTAACTTTAAGACATGTTGCATCATAACATTGGCATCAATTTTGCTTTGCTGTGTGTTTATGAACATATCTAATGACTTCAGAAGGGAGCTGTCAAGGGAGTCATTGAGGTAGGATAGGTTTTGTGTAGGAAATGCTTGCATAGCGTTTTCTGGCCAATAAATTAGAGGGAATGATGAATTAACATTAGTTGTACCAGTGATTGTTGCGGGTAAATGAAAATTCACTCCTGAGATGGAACAAAACGTGCCATTAATTATTTACATTTTTATACTATCCACAGTCTACTATGATTCAACTAGGACATTCGCACCCTTGGTCGAAGATCGTATGGTGCCATGTCTGTATGTTTTCTGGCATGGCCACTCTTTTTCCTTTTCGGGCACTTCCTCCACCCTTTGGAAAAGCAGACACTGTTGTTGAAGGGATTACATCTGGAGCGCCCTTAAAAGGTTTTAAACGACCTCCATGAACAATAGTAGTTCGGGTGGGCAGTTGCAGTTTAACATTTACTAGTAACGTGATCTCGATAATATGATAAGGACCTCTGTAGTTTATTACTAATTTCTTCGTTCTTCCTTTCGCAATGTATGCGGTTGACAGCATCACCCACCGACCATCTTTGTAATTTAGATATTTAGCTTGGGCATTACATAATCTTTCCTGTCATTCCAAAGCCCTTGTATCAGATTTTTGAACCTTTTTCCAATACATCCTTTATCATTCGACAGAAATCTTGTACTGTTTGTCCGACTTCCCGTTTTTCTGCCTGATTACATCAAAAGGGGACGGCATTTTCCTCCCATAGACCACTTCATTAGGTGACATGCCAGTTGCTTCATGCGTTTTGGCGTTGTATACCGACACGATTATTGGTATACAGGGTGAGTCACCTAACAGTACCGCTGGATACATTTCGTAAACCACATCAAATACTGACGAACCGATTCCACAGACCAAACGTGAGGAGAGGGGCTAGTGTAATAATTTAATACAAACCATACAAAAATGCACGGAAGTGTGTTTTTTAACACAAACCTACGTTTTCTTAAATGGAACCCCATTAGTTTTGTTAGCACATCTAAACATATAAGCGAATACGTAATTAGTGCCGTTTGTTGCATTGTAAAATTTTAACTACATCCGGAGATATTGTAAACTAAATTTGACGCTTGAGTACCACTCCTCCGCTGTTCGAACGTGTGTATCTGAGAGCACCGAATTACGTAGGGATCCAAAGGGAACGGTGATGGACCTTAGGTACAGAAGAGACTGGAACAGCATATTACGTCCACATGCTAACACCTTTTTATTGGTTTTTTTCAGTGACGCACATGTACATTATCATGAGGGTTGAGGTACATGTACACACGTGGTTTCCGTTTTCAAATACGGAGTGGAACAGAGTGTGTCCCGGCATGTCCGGCCAATAGATGTTCAATGTGGTGGCCATCATTTGCTGCACACAATTGCAATCTCTGGCGTAATGAATGTCGTACACGCCGTAGTACATCTGGTATAATGTCGCCGCAGGCTGCCACAATACGTTGTTTCATATCCTCTGGGGCTGTAGGCACATCACGGTACACATTCTCCTTTAACGTACCCCACAGAAAGAAGTCCAGAGGTGTAAGATCAGGAGAACGGGCTGGCCAATTTATGCGTCCTCCGCGTCCTATGAAACGCCCGTCGAACATCCTGGCAATGGTCAGCCTAGTGTTAATTGCGGAATGTGCAGGTGCAACAATCATGCTGATACCACATACGTCGACGCGTTTCCAGTGTGACATTTTCGAGCAACGTTGGCGGATCATTCTGTAGAAACGCGATGTATGGTGCAGTGCTCTCCGATACACACGATCGAGCAGCGGAGGAGTGGTACCTAAGCGTCAACTTTAGGTTACAATATCTCCGGATGTAATTAACATTTTACAATGCAACAAACGGCACTAATTACATATTTGTTTATATTTTCAGATGTGCTAACAAAACTAACGTGGTTTCATTTAAAAAAACGTAGGTTTGTGTTAAAAACATACTTCCGTGCATTTTTGTATGGTTTGTATTAAACTATTACACTAGCCCATCTCATCACGTTCGGTCTGTGGAATCGGTTCGTCAGTATTTGATGTGGTTTACGAAATATATCCAGCGGTAACGTTAAGTGACTCACCCTGTATACGTATCCCAATTAGAATGTTGTTCGTTAGTATAATAACTAAGCATCTTGCCAATTGTCCGATGAACTCTTTCCGTGCGTCCGTTGCACTGAGGGTGTAACGGAGTTGTGAGTAATTTACGTATTTTTAGTAAGCATAGCTGTTTTATTAATTCAGACATAAAATTAGATCCCTGATCTGTGATAATAGCTTCAGGTATGCCAAATTTAGGTACCCAGTTGTTAACTAAAGCTTGGGCAAGTGCATTTGCTTGCTGATCTGGGAGACTCACAATACCTAGATAGCGTGAAAAGTGATCTATAGTCGTAAGAACATACATATTACCAGCAGGTGTTTTACGGAATGGTCCTTAGATATCTACTCCACAGATCTGAAATGGGCATGAAGCCTTGCAGAGCCTCTGTAAGGGTATTTTTAAACAAGAGAGTTCAGCTCATTGTGCGCACGCGATGCAATTACGAACGTACTGCGCAACAGCCTGCTTTCTTGTTTGCCACCAAAATCACTCTGCTACGCACCTTTCGGTTGTCCGCTGTCCACCATGTCCTGCAAGGATATGATCGTGGGCCTCTGCCATTATTTCTTGTCTAAGGTGTTGGGGAATAACAATTCGTGGTCCTAGTTTTATTTTACGGCATAATACACCATCTTCAAAGCAAAATTGTTATCCTGATGCGTGTTTTTTGCATTCTGTATCCTCATCTTGTGCCTTTCTCCAGTCCGCAGTATCTCGGCATGGTGCTTCCAAAAGTGCTATTTTCCGACTTAGGCGGTCTGCATTTGTGTGTTTTTTGCCTGGTTTATGGATAACTTCGAAATCCATTTCGGAAAGACATAGGGCCCAACGGGTGAGACGACTAAATGGATCCTTTAACCCGAGCAACCAGTTTAAAGCGGCGTGGTCTGTAATAACCTTGAATTTCCTGCCATACAAGTAGCATTTAAAGTATTTGATATCATGAATAACACTTAACAATTCTTTCTCCGTTGTGGAATAATTTCTTTCTGCTGTTTTTAGTTGTCTCGAAGCGTAGGCTATGGGGTGTTCCGCGCCATTAAAATTCTGACTCAAATCAACTCCTACTGAATGACCACTTGCGTCACAGGATAAAATAATTTCTTTATTATAGACTGGATAGGCTAATACTGGACTGTGTGTTAACTCATTTTTAAGGGTTTGTAATGCTGATTCACAATCTTCAGACCAATGAAATTTGGCACACTGTTTCAATAATTGGGTTAAGGGTCGGGCAATTTCAGCAAAATTTTGAACATATTTTCGGTAATACGATGCGAGACCAATGAAACTTTGTACTTCCTTAACGGATTGTGGTGTTAGGAAGTCCTTAACTGCTGAAATTAATCGAGAATCTGTTTTAATTCCCTTTTTACTAATGACATGCGCTAGGTATTTAACCTCTGTCAATGAAAAACTACATTTTTCCATAATTAATGTTAATTTAGATTTTCTAGGTCTCTAAAAAACGTTGCGCAGACGCAAAGCATGTTCATTAATGTCTTTGGAGAATACAGTAATATCGTCTAGATATACACACCATTGCTGAGTTTTGAGTCCTCGCAATACTCCATCGAGTAGTCTTTGAAACGTTGCTCTTGCGTTTTTCAAACCGAAAGGCATTCTTTTAAATTGCCAGTGGCCTCCAGGGGTAGAAAATGCTTTTTTATGCCTATCTTCAGGTGCAACATCCAATTGATGATATGCGCTACGTAAATCGATTGTTGAAAAGTATTTAGTGTTACCCAAACTGTCAATGATATCTGTAATGTTTGGAAGAGGATAAACATCTGAGATAGTTTGCTTGTTAAGGTGTTTGTAGTGACAAAAAAATGTATATCGTTTCGTACCGTCGTGAGACTTCCTTGGAATAATTACAATATTTGAATTATAAGGCGAATCGGAATATTCTATAATTCAATCTTCTAGATGCTGTTCTAAAAATTCATCCAGTACTGGTGGTAAGTGATGCAGAACTCTATAAGGCTTCCTATAATCTGGGTGGCTATTTCCTGTTGGGATCCTATACTGTGTGATATCTGTTGCTGGCAGTGGACCTTCTGCATTAAATAAATCTTGGAACTCTACTAAAACTGCTATCGTGTCTCTATCATTTCCTTTCAAATGCTGAATCCTCTGGCGTAATGCGGTTTTATAGGCATCTAGTTTCTGACCATCAGTAATATGTGACCAAATGAAATCTTCTTCTTCACAAGTACTGACTGTAGCTACTAATATTCCCGTATGCAACTCTTTGTCCTCCACTCCGAAACTGTCAGTATGTACCGGTACTTTTCTTTCTCCCTCAACATCTTGAACCCATACAACACTTCTACGTACAAAACAGTGTGATATATCTAATTCCTCATTTTCCTCTAATGACACTATTAGACACATTGTATCTGTAGGTACCTCGAGGTCAACGGTCATCCAGAAAATTTTCCTGAGCCAAATCGTATCAACCTTCAAGGACGTAGCACGCAGTGTAGTTGATTTCGCCTTCCAGTTGGGGAAATCTTGCGTTAGCGGGCCATTTGCAGCGGTGTCACCTTGCTGAAACACTATTCCGCTAAGTTCTACAGTTTGCTCTCTGAAGTCGATTTAAGCGTGATGTTTATTCAGGGAATCCAGCCGTAGGATCGCGTCGTACCAGTCAGTTACCTTTGTTACCACTTCTACAATTTCTTGAAATTGTACACCGTCAATATACAAAATCAATGATGTACATCCTAATGACTTCACTGTAACACGTAATACCCCACTCAGTCTGTACTTTGGAGGGTCATATTTCTTTTCTCCAAAGCATTCATTACTCACTATCGATACGTTTGCGGCTGTATCCACCAGTATCCTTGCCTCTTTATCCTGTATGGTAGCAGATAACCAGCATCCCGGCTTCACATTCGCCTTAATGGCATGAAATTTTATTGGGAACGCCTGGCGGCGGCTCCGACATTCCCATTTGAGTTTAACTAATTTCTATTTCCAAAAACTTTCTTAGACCTGCATTCCTTTAATGTGTGACCGGTTCTTTGACAAATAGTGCATTGAGTTTATCTGCAGTTTTTTGCTATATGTCCCTGTCGATCGCACCTAAAACATCGTACTCCTGCTGAAAATACATTTCGCTTCTCCTTGTATCTGGTAGCAATGTGTATTTCTTCGAAAGCCATCGCCACAGATACAGCTTCCGCTAAATTTTTAGGAAACTGCCCTGACACGACGAGACGTTTCAGTAGGTAGCCCACGTAAAAATGTATCCAGACCTCTATCTTCTGCCTCTTGTAAAATAAGTTTATTTGCTTCATCACTAGTTGCTAACTGATATGTGTTAATATTAACTTTTCTAATCCTGTCTACAAAGCTTTCTAACGAGTCGTTTTGCCTCGGAGTGATAGTGTTTAATTTTTCCCTATAAAATCTACAGCTGTTCCGTTTTTGAAAACGTTTAAGTAATCCTTTCTTCAATTCCTCAAATGTTGGAACATTCCGTAATTCTTCACGGTATAATATGGGTGCTTTAACCTCCCCTATCAATCTTAACTTCGTCATTTGTAAGAGCTGTTCATCTGACCATGATCCTAACTTTGCAGCTGCTACTAAATTGAAAAAGGATATACCAAGGCTGCTGCTGAGGAATCTAGGGTGGGAAAGATTGAACCGGTTTGCCTAACCTCACTCAACTGATTAAAATTGCATTATTATCATTTTTAAGCTGTGCTATTTGATTAACTAAGCTCTGAATAGCTTCCTCAGTAGAAACCTCTTGTGGTGCTGACTTTGACTTCGTACGATTTCGTGTCATCATTTTACAAACTATTAGTTACACAATCTTACTACACTGAATTAAAAAGATATTTAAATATTTTCGAGAAACTCTTAAAATTATGAGCGAAAATACACTTCTAAATAAAGAAAATATTACAACTATTACGCAAGCCTCTATCTTTCACACATTAAACAACACTAACTGTGGACCTTTAGTGCTGTCATTCATACCTCATATCGAGAGAAGGGTTTTTTCTCTGACACCGAATGTAACTGGGTAACCCCTTTTGTTGCTAGTCAATTGTCAGGATGAGCATTACTGCAAAGGACATTTGATTCTAAAGCTTTATGTCGGGGTGAAAAACACTAATTAATTCCTTTTTCTCCCTTAACAACATGTGGGCAGGGTAGGTTCTTCCTTGCCTTGGGTACGAGGTAGAATGAAACAGCATTTAACATAAGAGCGGCAGCTGTGTCTTTTGCAAGGCCTTCTGCAGTGTGAGCGGTGGCGTCTGATTACGCCTGGCGGTGTGAATCTTGTATCGCTGTTTCACCCTGTTGGCTGGAGACGCGCATCGTGAGGTGGCCCGTTTAATTACTGAGAGCGAAGTCGTAAATCAGATGGTGATACCTTGGATGTGGCGTCCCAGTGTTTCTCTTCTCTAGGAGGCCATGTGTGTCAGTGTTGTGCGTCGGCTAGCGGAGCGGCGTTTTGGGGGAAGGCCGGTGTCCCGGACTCGAACAACAGACTCAAGCTTGCCAGTCTTCGGCTGTCACATCTTCATCACCAGCTCACAGGTGACTGCTGATATGAGGCCGTCTCCTTCCCGTCCTCACGAATCACCCAGATACGTAAAAATCAGTCTTCAAATACCTTCTAAATTCTGTCTACTGGCGGCAAGGCTGGTGCTTGCTATTCCATTACAGCGGCGGACTTGGCGCTTCTGTGTACGATGTAGTCTCTTGCTGAATGACGGTCTTCAGCACTGACTTAACTGCACTGGAACTGAACTCGAACCGAAACTGAAATGAAAAATTTCTGTCAGGCCCACTGCGTCTCGCATATTTATTTACTTCAGTTCACTGGAGGTGAACCACTTCACGGTCAATGCCTCTTCTGTCACGTTGAAAAGATTCTCGAAGAATCTTCTTAACGTCGGTCATTGGCTCTTGGAATGTAGATGAGGGCCTTTGATCACATGTGACAACTGAGAAACACTTGAGTCAGTCGGGCGATGCCCTGATGGCTGAATCGACAGCTTTCGCTTATCTAGGAATGGCGATGGCTTCTCCTGAATCTGCTGACTTGCAAGCGCCGGCCACTGCCACTGCTGCTCTGCCTGCTGTTTGCCAGTGTGTAACTCTTGTAAACTAAACTAAGTTTTTCATATATTTTCTAATTTCTACTTCACTTCACATTGATTTCACTAATTTATTTACCTATCTTAAGTACCACTCAACAAAACTAAAAATTTTAACAACTCACACAAACACATTAACTATGTACCCCGTAAGAGGGTTGGAAATGGTACAAACACTCCACTAAGAAATTATTTGCCACCAAAAGTGCAATTTGTTTTTAAAAGGACTCTTACGGTGGAAGAGTGGCCACTTTAGAAAAATGACTATTTAAATAAAACCCATGAAATTCAGACTTAGATAAAATGTACAGCATGTTCTACATTACACATATACCGCCTCGCAAGATGATAGGCAAGATAAAAACATATTTCAGGAATTCGGCCTTTACACCTTTACTCCACAAATTCATTAACACCGAATCCGACAAACATGACAGAGGCAGCTATTAAAGTATGGCAGATTGACAGGGGGATTACTGAACAATCCGAACCACACATTGCTTTCATCCTCCCCAACTCCACAAGGGAATAACGGACCACCCAATTCACAAATAACCACTTTCCTGTGGGTGGGCAAACGGAGAAGAATGGTGGGACGACCCCAAAACAAAGCGGCTGGTGACCTCACCAAGAAAACAAGTACAATTTAACTAGTAAATGAAACAACATAACTCCAATCACTTAACTTAACTAATAAACTGCGATTTCTGGCGAAGACCTGGCGCAGCACCCCCAACGCTCTCCCGAACCGTAAGCTACCAGCCGCTTCAACGGACGCAGGAAGGCGCGCCGATCTCCCGTCTCACGGCATCGCAGCTCCCACCGGCCAGCCTGATGTCGTGGTTTCACTCCTGTTGCTCTCATGTCACCCTCGAGGCCACTACCCCTTTCTATAGGGCGCTGCGCACTGGACTCACGTGGGGACTTCACATGCGCCGACGCTCAAGGCGGACAAGTCATCTAGTATCTCAGTGCGCGCCAGACCAACCGACTGATCCAACCGCCAATGACCGTTGCCCGAGCAACTGGGAGCAGACTTGCGGCCTAACGCGCAGACTCAGATGCAGGAACTCAGCCCCGACCGGGCGACCACTAGCTGAGTTCTGTTGCTGGCGGAGTGGCAAGACTCTCATTTTCTGTCTTAAAGTTTGATCCAAACGACAGACATACTCGTACTGCGACGACAGGCCGACACTAACTGCTGCACAAATGTGAACGAGAGACAGACCAGCAACTGGTGACGCGAGACTGACCTAGCCTCACTCCAACTGCCCCACATTCACCCGGCTGACCAACTGACCAGACTCGCCGACTGTCTAACTGCCACTGGCGAGATCATCGCGCCCCTTAAATGCACGTGAACAGTCAACCTTTCCTATTTCCATCAGAGGGAGAGACAAAAGCTGCGATTGCCACAGCGGCGCCACCCTCAGAAACGGAGGGTGGCTGCTTCACCCTGCGCGCTGCGGCGCGCTCTTCAAAATAGCAATTATTTCCACGGCTCAAGTGGAAAGAGCACAGTGGTGATAAAAATAGAGACAGGTGTCAATTTAGAATAGATAGGGCATCCAGTACTAGATTCAGAATTAGGAAGAACCTTCGAAGTTTTGAGATGAAATAAAGCAGGAGGGACAGATAACATTTCATAATAATTTCTAAAATTATTGAGGGAAGTGGCACGAAAACAAATATTCACGTTAGTGTGTGTAGAATGAATGAGTCTAGCGATATACCATCTGACTTTCGGAAGAATATCTTCCACACAATTCCGAAGATTTCAAGAGCTGACAAATGCGGTAGTTATCCCACAACCAGCTAAGCACCTTATGCCGCCAAGTTGCTGATAAAATTAAGATACCGAAAAATGGAAAAGGAAATGAGGGGTGTTTTAGCTGACGGTTTGGCTTTAGGAAGGGTAAGCGCAAAACAGAGGCGGTTCTGACACTTCCATTGATAATAGGAGCACGGCCAAAGAAAAATCAAGACAAGTTCATAGGAATTGTCTACTTGAAAATAGCGCTAGACAGTGTAAAGTGGTGCAAGGTGTTCGAAATTCTTAGGAAAATAGGGGTAAGCTCTAGGGAGAAACGGGTAATGTACAAGAGCCAAGAGGGAATGATAAGAGTAGAAGACCAAGAGTGAATTGATCGGATTACAAAAGGTGTCAAACAGGGACGTAGTCTAACCATACTTCTCAATCCATACATCGAAGAAGAAATGATGAAAGTAAAAGAAAAGTTCACGAGTGGAACTGGAATTCCAGGTGAATGGATTTGAATGATAGTATTCGCTAACGGCATTACTCTCCTCAGTGGAAGTGAACAAGAATTACATAATCAGCTGAATGGAATGAAGAGTAAATCGAAAAAAGACAAAAGTAATGAGAAGTAGCAGAAGTGGAGGGATCCAGGAGGACATCAAGAACAGACCAGCACTGGCAAGGTAGGCATTAATGACCAACATAAGTCTTCCACTATCAAGCATAGCACTTAATATGACGAAGAAATATCTAAGAATGTACGGTTGGAGCGCAGCATTGTATGGTAGTGAAACAGACTATGAGAAAACCAGAACAAAAGGGAATCGAAACATTTGTGATGTGGTTCTGCAGACAAATTTTGGAAGTTTGACTGACGTACGGAATGAGGAGATTCTGCGCAGAACCGGATAGCAAAGAAGTATATCGAAAACAAAGACGAGACGAAGGGATATGATTGTAGGACATATGTTAAGACATTAGGGAATAGCTTCCATGGTACTAGAGGGAGTTATAGAGGGTAACCGGTGTAGAGGATGACAGAGAGTGATACACATCCGGCAAGTAAGTGACGACATAGGTTGCAAGTGCTACATCTAAGCAGTCAGAAGACTGCTTACTAAAAAGTAGATTCTCAATAAATAGGACATGTGCTAATTAAAAGTGCCTGTACGTAGTCTGAATATTAGTAATACGAGAGAGGAAAAATTTATATGTCTGTCATGAAGAGGAAATCGTACGATCCAGTTGGCCAACATCTTAGGCAAAGTAGGAAGTTCGGATTGAGATCATAGTAAGGTATAGATTTCTATTGATCTCGACTAATTTACCTACACCTTCTTGCCAAATCTGATTTCATAATTAAATGAAGGAGACGTTGTTGGTCCGAGGCTTTAACTATCTATCTTGTTTCTGCTCACGAAGCATTCAACCAATATAAATTTACGTCACCAAAACAATGATGAGTCACAGGTCAGGAATGCATACTATTCCTCTCTAAATGAGTACCAAAAACTGATTCTGGAAGTCAGGAATAGTTACTTTTAGTTGAATTCGGAAAAGTACACATTGTTCGTACATCACGGAGATCGGCTTGTCAAATCCAAGACATCACTTCTTATTTCATTAGGTCGTCATACCAGTGGCAGAATGCTCCAGTGTACACTGAGATAACAAAAGGAATGGGATACCTCGCAATATCGCGTCCAGTCTCCATCTGCGGCGCGTAGAGCAACACCTAAGAAATGGCATGCACTCAACATGTCGGAAGTTCCATGCAGAAATACTGAGCCATGCTTCGTCTGTAACCGTCCATAAATGCAAAAGTGTAGCCAGTGCAGGATTTTGTGCAAGAGCTGGCCTCTCGATTAAGTCCCATGAATGATGGGATTCACGTCCAGCGATCTGGGTGAGCTAGTCATTCCTCGGAATTTTGCGGAACGTTTTTCAAGCCAATCGCGAACAAGTGTGGCAAAGTGACATGGTACGTTGTCATCCGTAAATTTCTCATAACAAACAGCAGTTGACCGGCGAAACGTTGTTGTGATGCCTCGTGTAAGGAGGAGAATTCTGTACCATCACGTATCCGACTTTGATGAAGGTCGGATTGTAGCCTATCACGATTGTGGTCTATCGTATCGCGACATTGTTGCTCACGTTGGTCGAGATCCAATGACTGTTAGCAGAATATGGAATCGGTGGGTTCAGGAGGGTAATACGGAACGCCGCGCTTGATCTCAACGGCCTCGTATGACTAACAGTCGAGATGACAGGCATCTTATCCGCATGGCTGGAACGGATCGTGCAGCCACTTCTCGATCCCTGAGTCAACAAATGGGGACGTTTGCAAGACAACAACCATCTGCGCGAACAGTTGGACGACGTTTGCAGCAGTAAGGACTATCAGCTCGGAGACCATGGCTGTCGTTACCCTTGACGCTGCATCACAAACAGGAGCGCCTGCGATGTTGTACTCAACGAAGAACCTGGGTGCAAGAAGGACAAAACGTCATTTTTTCGGATGAATCCAGGTTCTGTTTACAGCATCCAGATGGTCGCATCCGTGTTTGGCGACTTCGCTGTGAACGCATATTGGAAGCGTGTATTCGTCATCGCCATACTGTCGTATCACCCGGCGTGATGGTATGGGGTGCCATTGGTTACACGTCTCGGTCACCTCTTGTTCGCACTGGCGGCACTTTGAACAGTTGACGTAAGATTTCAGGTGTGTTACGACCCGTGGCTCTTCCCTTCATTCGGTCCCTTCGAAACCCTACATTTCAGTAGGATAATGCATGACCGCATGTTGCAGATCCTGGACGGGTCTTTCTGAATACATAAAATGTTCGACTGCTGCCCTGGCCAGCACAGTCTCCAGATCTCTCACCAATTGAAAACGTCTGGTCAATGGTGGTCGTGCAACTGGCTCGTCACAACACGCCAGTCAATACTCTTGATTAACTGTGGTATCGTGTTGAAGCTGCATGGGCAGCTGTACCTGCACACGCCTTCCAAGCTCTGTTTGACCCAATGCCCAGGGGTATCAAGGCCGTTATAACGTCCAGAGTTAGTTGTTCTGGGTACTGATTTCTCAGGATCTATGCACCCAAATTGCGTGAAAATGTAATCACATGTCAGTTCTAATATAATATATATGTCCAATGAATACCCGTTTATCATCTGCATTTCTTCTTGGTGTAGCAACTTTAATGGTCAGTAGTGTATGTTTAGTACCTTCTCATCGAATTTTTCCAGCATACCTCTTCTATCATTCCTGGTATAAAATTGAAGATTTGCTACCAAAGAGTCAATGTTATGTATTACCATCGTATAGTGTTAATTTCTGTTCTTTAGCAAAACTTATAAATCCCCCTCAACATATTCAACCTCTTCATCAGTATGTGAGATTTTTAGGGCACAGACTTACGCTACTTCCAATAATTAGCTTTTAGTATTTCTTAATACTGCCAGTTATTTCAGAGAGTGCTTCATTTCCAACAATCCGATCTTTAGTTTCCTTGTGAACTACAAAATCTAAGTGTGAGCTCCTTACTTCCTCTATACCACAAACCATATTTCACAAAACCTCGGAACACCTTCAAAGACAAGTATTCAAAAACGGTAAGTCAATCAGTAGTGTTATGGAAGTGCTGTTCACCGCTCTCGAACCTGTAATACAAGAATAAGAGCCGGTCCAACGCACTTAGTATTGCTATGTTACAACTCATTTGTCCGCACTATATGAAGAACACACCGAACGATCTTAATGACACGCAAGTGAATGTCCATAGCAAAGCTATAATTAGCTCACATTTGTTCAGCAGGTGTGATGCAATGAAGTAGTAATTCAAAGTATATTGGCACGACGAGACAACGATGACATCTTTCATTTCATTATCCCCTCTCTTGCATACAAATATAGCAGTCAGACAAATAGAAACCTCATAGCTCAGAATATGCGCGAGATGTCAACAAAGGTACTGTACTTCGTTATCCTCCTTAGGGTAGAGGATCGGGAGTCTCATTTAGCGTTTCGCTGCTGTTTCGTTCCTGTACATGACTTATTAGGTCTATAAAAACATATATTTCAGTGATCAAGAAAAGTTTCGTAAAACACGGTATTATTTCTGGCATTGACACCAATGCAGTGCTATGGCAAGTTTATGTTTCTAACATGTACTTCGCCGCGTATCATTTCATTGCTATTCTCTTACGGTAAAACTACCATGGTTTAAGTAGGACAGGATTAGCCACTTATCTCTTGGTTGTGGAAGTCAATTTTCTCAATATGCAGAAGTATAGGAGAAATGGAAGATGTGCTGAACAAACATCTGTTTGGCTTTTGACAGAATTATCGCAGAAGCATATGTTTTGAGGCTCATAGCAGCGAAAATAAAAGATCATCTTCGTAGTATTCCTGCGGTACTATGTAGCCTTTCCAGTGTACAATGAGCTTATAGGTACTCTCCGAGAAAATGGGATGCTATGCATGGTCAGACAGAACCTCCAAAACCATAAAAAGGAACGGGGGTTTATTAGTAAGGGAAAATCAAATAAGAGCAAGGCACTGATAGTAGTAATGATTTAACGGTTATAGCTGTCTTTAGAGGTGAAGTAAGAAAGAAGGCCGGCCGGAGTGGACGAGCGGTTAAAGGCGCTACGGTCGCAGGTTCTAATCCTGCCTCGGGCATGGATGTGTGTGATGTCCTTAGGTTAGTTAGGTTTAAGAAGTTCTAAGTTCTAGGGGACTTATGACCACAGCAGTTGAGTCCCATAGTGCTCAGAGCCATTTGAACAATTTTTTTTAAGAAAGAAGTTCTGGCTGAAAATAAGGAAGTATTACAAGAAGTGTTGAAGAGAATGACCTGACTGTTGTGGAAATGATTTACTTTCGAGGTAATTAAAGTCAGAAGAATAGTGATAAGGTGCGGTAGAAATCAGGTTAGAGATCGAAAAATGCAAGTTGCAATACCGAAATTCAAACTTTATGATAAAAAATCGACGTAATTCATAATATATTGGTAAATACGAAATTGTTGAATAGGGTTTTCGCTTGGCTGGGGACTTTCGTACCACCTCGCAGTTAAAACACGCAGAGTTATAGAGGAATAAGATGGTAAATTAAGTATATCTAGGAATGCGCACAAAATAGGAAAGAAGCGCTTTGTTTTGAGATGACTCAGCTGTGATGAGAAGTTATGTACTCACTTTTTTAGCTCCACACGGCATTAAATGCATGAAGTTGATGTCAGAGTTTGCTTACGTTACCTAGGACCACTTTGTAGGAACTAGCCATATTTAAAATAGAGAATGAATGTGTCTCATAACACTTTAAACTTCAACGTCGCACTTTTTGAATTAAGACCGTCCCGGGCAACACTTCGCGAGATTTTATTGCTCGTGGCTATTTCAGCGAGAGTCGCGCCGGCTGAACTTTATCCGTAAGTAAGTCGTTTGTTTCCATTCCGGCAGTTCTCTTCGCAAAGACGGTTCCGCGCCGCTCTGAGTTCCCGTCTTCGTCCCTTCCTCGGCCGCGCCCTGATTAGGTTTACTGAGATGGATGGCAGCCGGGAGCTAACACCGCTGCAGCAGAATGTGAGACTCCATCACGGCGCCAGAAAGGGCCGCTCCTCGCCGTTCAGTCGATGCGACGACCTCTGATGGATGGCGCCCCAGCAGCTAAGTGATTATCCCGCTCCACTGCGCCGGGTCGCAACAGTTTGCTGACATCACTGGTCTGAGGCAGGAATAGTTTCCGAAGCTCTTGCTACGTATTTGGATGGTTTCATTTATTGCCTTCCGAGCTTCTTGTGGCAGTCTTAGCAGACGTCTTACACAGGGCAGTCACATTTATGTGACCGCCGCCTATGTTCGATGCCAACGTGCAATAACCACTCACTGATTGTAGGTGACAGCTCTTGCAGAAGATGGTTTATGAAGGATGTTGGTGGCGGGTGGTGGAGGCAGGGGGACGCGAAAAAGCGCTGTCGATATCACAGTGAGGAAAAGGAGCGGGCTTTCGGGCCAAGGTTGGAAGCATTTCCGATATGGATAACTTTGTACACTCTTAGAGAGATGAAGCAGTTAAACTGTGCATGGCAAAATGGCGCTATCCCAAGCCAACGTCGAGGCAACTTTGGTGCACCACTGGACATACACCATGTGATAAAAAGTATCCGCACATACCAAAAACATACCTTTTCATATTAGGTGCATTGTGCTGCAACCTACTGCCAGGTACTCCATATCAGCGAACTCAGTAGTCATTAGACATCGTGAGACAGCAGAATAGGGCGCTTCGAGGAACTCACGGACTTAGAACGTGGTCAGGTGATGGGGTGTCACTAGTGTCATACGTCTGTGCGCTAGATTTCCACACTCGTAAACATCCCTAGTTCCATTGCTCCCGATGTGATAGTGAATTGGAAACTCGAAGGGACACAAGCACAAAAGCGTAAAGGCCGTTCTCGTCTGTTGACTGATAGAGACCGCCGACAATTGAAGGCAGTCATAATGTGTAATAGGAAGACGTCCATCCAGACCATCACACAGGAATTCCAAGCAGCATCAGGATCCACTGCAAGTACTGTGACAGGCGGGAGGTGAGAAAACTTGGATTTCATGGTCGAACGGCTGCTCATAAGCCACACATCACGCCGGTAAATGCCAAACGACGCTTCGCTTCGTGTAAGAAGCGTAAACATTGGACGATGAACAGTGTAAAAACATTGTGTGGAGTGAAACTTCCTGGCAGATTAAAACTGTGTGCCCGACCAAGACTCGAACTCGGGACCTTTGCCTTTCGCGGGCAAGTGCTCTGGAGTGACGAGTCATGGTACACACAATGTGGCGATCCGATGGCAGGGTGTAGGTATGGCGAATTCCCGGCGAATGTCATCTGTCAATGTGTGTAGTGCAAACAGTAAGATTCGGAGGTGGTGGTGTTATAGTGTGGTCGTGTTTTTCACGGAAGGGGCTAGCACCCCTTGTTGTATTGCGTTCCTCTATCACAGCACAGGCCTACATTGATATTTTAAGCACGTGCTTGCTTGTTGAAGAGCAATTCACGGATGGCGATTGCACCTTTCAACACGATCGAGCGCCTATTCATAACGCACGGCCTGTGGTGATGTGGTTACACGTCACCAACTTCCTTGTAATTGACTGGCCTGCACAGAGACCTGACCTGAATTATACAGAACAGGCGGCCGGAGTGGCCGAGCGGTTCTAGGCGCTACAGCCTTGAGCTGCGCGACCGCTACAGTCGCAGGTTCGAATCTTC
Organism: Schistocerca serialis cubense; assembly: GCF_023864345.2. Classification (NCBI taxonomy): domain Eukaryota; kingdom Metazoa; phylum Arthropoda; class Insecta; order Orthoptera; family Acrididae; genus Schistocerca; species Schistocerca serialis. The sequence continues at coordinate 194,098,086 of NC_064638.1, read as the reverse complement.
CCTCGGGCATGGATGTTTGTGATGTCCTTAGGTTAGTTAAGCCTTCGGCACACGGATCGTGCATTCCAACGTTGAGTATTGAGCGTGCCGAGTCGACCGTCCTGCTGAACGCTCAGGATCGATGCAACTTGTGTATACGGTACGCGCGGCGCAGCGTGCTCACATGCGACGGCAGCGCGCTCCAGCGGCAGTTGTAGGTTACAGTTGGAGCGCGCGAGCTAAATAGCATATAGACAAGTGTTTACGAAATGAAGAAGCGTAAACTGGCTGCTTTAGCTTTACTAGCCATTATCGACGACGAGAAGAGAGAAAAGTGAAGGAGACAGGACAAGAGAGTGGATTCAATGACGCAATGCTGGGACAGGAGCGTTGCATATGCTCCACAATCAGCTGAGGTACGTAAACATAGCTAGTTTGTTCGTAGTTCTGTTTCAATCTCCCAACATATTTTCGGTTTAACCGGTTTACTGAATATTCTTAAAGCATTTCATATACTGTAGTTTTAGATTATGTAATTTACATACGATATTCTGGATACTGAATTTTGTTGCTCTGAAGTAATCTACTTTGCCATGTTATAGTTTTCAAGATCCAGTTACAATTAGGAATTTCACGCGAATGGATGCGGAAGTTTTCACTAAATTGCTGACTATAATTGAAAATGTTATCCGTAGGCAAGATACGAACATGCAGGAGTCTATAAATCAAGGGATAAGTATGTGTCTTACACATATGTATAGCTGCAAAAAGTTTGCATATGTAACTCATACTTAATTTTTTGATAGACTCGCTGTCACCTTTAGATTTCTTGCCACTGGTGAAACTTTCCAGTCCCTGGCGTATTCTACAACAAGAGCACCAAATACTCTATCACATATAATTCTGGACACCCTTCAAGCAATATTAAACAAGTAGGAGGACACTTTTATAAAGGTATGTACACCTATTAGGTATTGATACATCCACATATTTAGACTAGCTGTGTAATCTTATTATGTGGCTTTCACTAACAGCTGGAGGTGTCATGAAAGAGGATATACTACAACCAGAGATCCACTATCACACTCTAGCACCATCATGATTTAAGTGAAACAGCATCCATAACATTTAGTTGAAGCAAAAATAACTCTACAAATCTGATAATATGATACTCACATTGCATTTCAGGTGTAACTGATTTTGCACTCTTTGCAATAAGATGCTGTGTTAGTACTCAGAAATACTTCCTTAATGATAAGAATTAAAACTTTAAATGAGAGTACCTCTCATATGATCCAAACCTTTAATTTTGTGACTTATCATTGGTTATAGACTATTTCAAGGAAAACATTTTGTTTCACAGAAACTGTTCCAAATACATCTCATTGTATTCAAATATGAAAGTTAGCAACTGCATTTTTACTGCCATTTTAGCAAAAAAAAAAAAAAAAAATTAAATCTTGTGTCAGGTTCCAGCCTCTGCTAGTGAGTGGAAAACTCTCATTTATTTAATGTGTCCTGGCAATTCCCTCATTGCATTGGTGCTATTGACGGAAAAAAAAGTTACCTTCAGAGCACCAAGATCTGAAGGTGCATACTTCAGAGACTACAAAGGAAACAACGGCATTGTTCTTCTCACAACTGTTGATGTGCACTATAAATATGTATATTTAAATATTGGTGCAAATGGGAGGCTGAAGATTGGGCAATTTTCAATAACAGTAAATGGGCTGAAGCCGTGAATAGTAAAAAAACTGAATTTGCCAGCACCGGAGAAGATAGAGTGTTTCAGTGATGTGGAACTGCCTTATGTGTTTGTTGCTGACGATGCGTTTGCATTGAAAGACTATATGATGAAGGGATATCCCGATAGAGACCTCTCAAAGGGAAAAAGGGTGTTCAATTATAGACTGAGCCTGGCTCTAAGAGTCGTTGAAAATGCATTTGGCATGATGTCAAATAAATTTGGGGTTCTGCTCAGTCCTATTCGACTTTCAGCAAAGAAGGTGGATATTGTTATAAGAGTTTGTTGTGTGCTGCACAGTTTTATTTTAGAACAGAAATCCCAATGCTATATTCCACCTGAAATTGGCAACAGCACATTCACATCTACTATGGAAGGCATTCAGCAACAAAATAGACGGAATCCTACAGTAAATGCATTGAGGATTAGGGACCAATTGAGGAACTACTTCAACACTGTAGGTTCTGTGCAATGGCAACAGGAGTGTGTTGATGCAGGAAGGTGGTAGATAAATGTTGAAGCTCAATAAAAGCTTATGGGTTGTAATGAAATACTTGTTACACTAAAATGATTGTATACCAAATTAATTTTTTTAATTACATTATCTATATCTTTTTGAGGCCAGATGTACCTAAGTTCTACTCCAAACAGGTACGTGTAGTATTATATATGTTGGTGCTTATTACAAACCATTTTATGTATCTGTAAAGACATCTTATTTTGCTGCACAGCGGCTGCTAATCAGCGCTACTGCTTTCATGTACATTGCTTTTATTGTGCAGCTGAGTGGTATAACTAATATTTGTCTCTAAAGCATGCAAATTCTCAAACATTTCCAAATGTAATTTACACTGACTCACAAAAGTTGCTACTCACTAGGTTATGTTTAATAACATAGGTAAATCTAATTAGCTGTGTGTCCTATAAATAACATTTAAAATAACCATTATGATGTGGAACTTGTGAAATGATCAAACATCAGACACATTTTAAAACAAAGTAAAAAACATAGATGGGTACATGCTGGTTGTTTATAGGCTTCTTTTTCAGTATGAATGCCTGTTTCTGTTCAATGATTTCTCTACGTTTAGGTGGCTTTATTAAGGAGAAACATTTTGAAATTAAATTTGAAAATACTTATGACATTGCGAGACGTTTTAATGCCAAGGGTAGATTGTCGGTGTCTTATAGCTCAACATCACATTCGTTTCTGTGCAACAGATTCATTGAAGAGTAAGGGAGATAATTTTCCTTCTACTGTGATCCTTTTGAACATCTCTAGTACTCTCAAACTCAAGTTGTTGAGACAAAACTATGTAAGTGAATGAAATAATGCACCTTGAGGATGTTGTTAATAAGTCCAGCTGCTTAAAGATATGTCTACAAGATGTATGTGCATGAACCCCACACAAAGCCCTAATTGTTTTCTTTTGTCCAATAAATACTTTTGCCTAAGAGATGGGATACCCCAAAGTATTATCCTGTAATACATCAATGAATGAAAATACATTAACTTACTGATTATTATATCCCCATTTCTGACAGTTATTATTATGATGAAAGTAGGTAGACCTGAATGTTTCTAAAATAGGGTTCCCCAACTGATAACAATTTACAGGTGATTTTCCATCCTTCTGATTGTAAGGCATTTGGGCAGACAACTGACATCAGTTCCTTTCCAACTACTACGATCTTCCAGATCAAATTAGGTGCCCACTTATTTTGATGTGTATCCCCTATTATTCTGGTGGAGGAAGTTAATTCCCCTTTCCCTCTATTCTTGTTGTATCAACACGGAGTCTTGTCAACTTAATTTCCTTTAACAATATAAGTCCAAATTTGACCTAAAGCAAGTATAGCACTTTGTAACAGTAACCACATAATGTACTAGTGGACCACCTGACGTTTTCTGTTGCGTTTGGTAACTACACTGGTGCAATTTACCAAAAGACCTCTAGTTAAATGAGTACAACATACACTCACACTGTGCTTCTTGACTCACATCGGTAACCTTTTGGGGTCTCATTGGCTAAAACTGTACAGGGAGCTCTCACCTTGAGATGTATGTTGCTAACACCTGTCACAAATTATAATGGTGAGTTTCATATGGCAAACAGCTAGATCCAGAGAGACAGTGAATAGTGTAGCGATGTGGAGGATGAAGCTTATGAATGGTATTTTTACCTGCAATAGTGCTGGACTGAAATGAAAACCATGAGGTACGTTCTCTGTCAGATATCTTTCAATACCATGATTTGGTAACAAGTTAGTTGTTTTAATTACATTATCGATACTATTTTGAGGCCTCATGCACCTCAGTTATATCCCAAAATTGTTGTTATATATGTTGCTGCTTAGGTACAATCAGTTTATTTAAATGTAGATAAATCTTGGGGTCCACAGCAATTATCAACGAATGCCAGGTTTTTATGTGAATTGCATTCAGTGTACAATCTTATTGGGAATTTAGCTTTTGTGTGTGTACCAAGCATCCAAATTTAGATGACATATACAACTGCTGTAGTGCTACAGAATACTAACAAATTACACCATAACACCTTCCTTGTACATTCACCTTCTCCCACTTAAAATCCCTGTTCAATTATCTTGGACTTTTGTTTATAATATCAAAAAAATCTGCTAGCAAGTGAATGCTTTGTAGAGTATAATGAAAAAACCAAGCCTTGTCTATTCATTTGTGTCTGGATTCAGCTCCTACAAGAGCAGCTGGCCCAATACTATCATCTATTGAACAATTTTTTCTCTTTTCCTCCCTACAATTCTGCAGTTTTACCAGAAAACACAGCACATCAATTCCAACGAAAATTCATTTCCGTAGAATCAAATTACATTACATTGTTCAGTATACATTAGAGAAATTATATAATGTACTTTTACCTCTCTTCATCCAAAATTCATTACTTATTCTGTATGTTCCTACTACTTGGTGAGTTTTTTGCTCCCACATTATTTAGAAACTGACAAAACTTTCTATGCCTGTTTGTTTACTGGAACATGTAATCAGTCTTTCCAAACACCACACATAAGCTTACTGCAGTAAACTGCTGTCCTTAACATTGTAATTATCATTTTCAACCTGACGTAACATGATTGTACCACCGAAGGAAGCAAAAAACTCAACAGGAATACTGAGGAACAGAGTGCATAATTTGGAAAAAAATAGATTTTAAGAAAAGGGATAGTACACTGATTCGAAATTACAAAGAAAGTCATAACAGGTAAAGTGAAATTAAACATACTGCAAGAAAAAAGTGTGTCTGGAAAATTGGTTAGGTGGGTTGGATTATAGAACTGTAGCTCCAAAATGGTGAAATAAACATGTATCAATAGGTGAACTTACACACTAGTTAATAGCAACAGGAGGGTACGAAATGTGACAATACCAGTTAAAGGAACTGAAAATGTCCGGTATACTATATGTATGTAATACTGACTGCCGAATTCCCTTTTATTTAGCTGAATAGAGAACTGCATTCATATTTTTGCCAAAGTTACACAGCATGTTTAAATGTAAATACATGAAATGTTACCCTTTCATCATGTAGATGACTAAACCTATCATTTCACACTGTCAACGAAATAGGTACTAAAAAAAAGAGCAGGTAAATTTCACCTCACTGAAAGCATGTTATCATACAAAATCATAGTACATAAACATGGGAACTACCAGTATTATATAATGTTGGTATTAACCTTCAATTTAATTATACCCAAATTAGGTTCATATTATGTGATGCTTCACACGCTCCTATAATATGGTTCACATCGGATGGCTGAATTACTTAAACTGATCATTGGCACAAGAATAGTGATACAGCAGGCTGTTCTCCATTTGATCAGATTTAGAGAAATTTGCTGCACACTGTTAATTATTTACAACTGCTTGTGAATAAATGCAGTCTGGTTGATCATATGAAGGAACACTGCCTGGAGACACAAATGGTCCCGTATTACTCTTTCTCTCTCAGGAGGTAATGTTAGGATACAGGTAGTGGGACAGGCACAGAATATAATTCCTTAGTCTAGAAGCATATTAAATTTCAAAATTAAATTTATTCGTGTAATGCTTTGTACAGTACTGTCATTTGCTCCAATCTTATACATCTTTTCTTTTTGGCGTATTAAATTTTTTTAATTTCTGCTCCCAGAAATTTTACAAACAGATCTGTTTCATCACTCTCATCGTCTTCCTCTAGAGCCTTTGCAATCAGGTGAACTGCAGACCCATAGTTTTCATTTCCCTTTCGTTTCTTAGTTGAGGATGTAGGTGTGGACATTTGAATATCTACTGACTCCAGAACTGTCTGAGAGGATGCCTGATCATTTGGTACAAACATACTGATGCTGCTGTTACTGTTACTGCTCAGATCCTCAATGTTGTTAGTTAAAGGGTCCACCTCCAGTTCACAATCTGCTGGAGCTGGATCACTATGGCTGGAGGTGCCACCATCATCTACCTGAAACATAAAATAAAGTTGTACGCAAAACACCCAGGTTGATTCTACTGAAGACTGTATAGAAATTATTCACTGAAAATGGCGATGAACAGAAATAAATGTTTATGACAATTAACTTTGGTTTGTTTGAGCTGGATATCTAACCAACATCAACTGTAGTTTCTTCAGCACTTATTCACTACATTACAAAAGTACCACAAGCAATAGTTGTAAAATAGACATTAATACATATTTATGATATCTGAACTGCCCCAATAAAAACAAAGTGAAATGTCGTTGGAAATAAGGGCTTTACACATAGAACCAACAAACACATCTCTCTCCAAAAATATAATCAAAGTAACGGGACCAGCGCGGGAAATTGGGGGGTTTTTGCGTGGGGACAAACTAAATATAAATAGATACACACACCACTATCTCAAATTCCGCTACACTTACAATATCGACAGGAATCGATCACTTCCCTTCACCTACATAGCTCAACCGCATTTCTCCATACCACGAAGTAAAAACCAACTAGTCCAAAAATTATAATCACGCCGCAACTATCGATACCACAAAACCAACACCTAAAACAACAAAATTTGGAATCTGACACTTCCATTGACCTATATAAGTCAACTGCAGCTACGACGACACATTGGAATCGGACACTTCTCTTGACCTATATAGGGCAACAACAGCTCACGATACCAAAACACACATAGCTACGACGAGAAATTGGAATCTCACACTTTCCATAATCTATGTAGCTCAAATACTACTGAAGATACTAAAAAAAAACTGAAATTGAGCAGGCTACTTCCCCTAAGATACAGAAATGAACCAGAAGAGCCGATACCAAAACATCAAGCACCAACACATGCAGTAAATAACACTGACCAAACAACACACAAAAACCCCACCGAACATCAGATCACGCGAACAGTGGACCCAAAAAAAGCGGCTACTTACCACAAAAGAGTTCCGGCACTACACACAGGTTAGCCATCCCAATCACACAGAGCTCCCCCCCCCCCCCCCCAACATCACCACCACACACACACACACAAACCATTTTGCAGATGGCAAGATCCATAAACATATAGACTAACTGCAACTAGAGTTTCTTCCCGCATGGCAGTACCCTATAGTCGTAATTTCTTTCAAACAAGTATGTTCTAGCAATAAATTAACATCACTTTGTCGATTCCAAAATGTGGAGAAACATTTATACATTCATGTACTTACACAAACCTGAAAATCGTGGGAAATTTCCATGAATGGCAACTCCGTTTCTTTCGTTTTCCGTGGCACATAATGCTCCTCCGGGAAGAGCAGATTTTTAAAATACCATAAACTAGGTGAGTATACCTAAAACAAACGCGCAGCGATTAATTTATTTCGCTATTAAAGACTATAAAAGCACACAGCGATTTATATCGCTAGTAAATGCTATAAAAACAACGTGCTGCATTTTACTTAGATCACTAGTAACTACAATATCATTATAAGAGACAAATGTAAGGAAAATAAATACTTACATCATCCGTTCCTGATCCGGTTTTCATACTCTCTTTTCTCTTGTTGTTTTCCACATTAAACATGTTTCTCATATTGGAAAACTTTATCTGGCATTCTTTGGGTTCTGTAAATGCGGCCGAACACTTTTAACTTTCTGGAACACTGTATTTAGAGCTTCCGACCGGGAATGTTTATAATGATAGTTCTAGGATTTCACGTTATAGAAGCACTGCTCTTCTTTGAACGCGTCTATTAACACACACAATTCATCACGTGCCCAGGCGACCATATTTCTCCTTCAAAAGTTCTGATACTACTGAATGCCGAGTGGAGAGACGACCTGGCTGTGACGTAGGTGGCGTTCTCCCATCTAATTGGTCAACGTTCACACGCAAGTTTAGAATATCTGGCATGCATACCGTTGCTCTGTACGTTCGGAAAGACTCCCCAACGGGCTTTTTCCACGCTGTGACGTCAGAATCTCGGCACACTCAACGCTCAACGTTCGAGTGCACGGACCGTATGCCGACGGCTTTAGGTTTAAATAGTTCGAAGTTCTAGAGGACTGATGACCTCCGGAGTTATGTCCCATAGTGCTCAGAGCCACTTGAACCATTTATACAGAACACCTTTAGATTGTTTTGGAACGCCGACTTCGTGCCAGGCCTCACTAACTGACATCGATACCTCTCTCAGTGCAGCTCTCCGTGAAGAATGGGCTGCCATTCCCCTAGAATCCTTACAGCATCTGACTGAAGGTATGCCTGCCATAGTGGAAGCTGTCATCAAGGTTAAGGGTGGGCGAACACCATACTGAATTCCAGCATTGCCGATGGAGGGCGCCAGGAACTTGTAAGTCATTTTCAGCCAGGTGTCAGGATACTTTGATCACTTAGTGTAGACAACATGGGTGAAGGACATCTGCAGAGATGTGTACGTGCAACTGTTGAGCAACTAACAGCCCGTATGAAGCAAGGAACCACCACAAGTGTCTACTCAAGCACCGTTCAGAGAACATAACAGAGTACGGGACTCCATAGCAAGCACTTGGTTCACTCATCCATGATTGTTGTAGTTATCGACGACTTAGCCTGGAATTTGCAAGCGAATACCGCACCTGGACGTCCGCCGAATGGCCACAGGTGGCCTTTTCAGATGAATCGCGTTTTATGCTCCATCTGATAGGTGGCCGCTCTCATGGACGACGTGGGATGTCTGACCTCAAACGCCCTGTAGTAACAGTCGGAAGTGTGCAGGCCGGGAACGTTTTCGTGTCATTCGCTGCGTGATCTTGTTATACTGGAAGACTCAATGGAACTACACAGTTATGCATCAAACTTGGGGACCACGTGCATCCATATATGGCCTTTGTTTTTCATCTACACGACGGCTTCTACCAGCAGCATAATGGAACATGTCACAATGCGTGGTTCGGAAAGAAGTTGGATGAACTTATTGTACTACCAAACGTCCCGGATTTAAACCCAATCGAGAATCTGTTGGACCAACTCGATCGGCTTGTTTGTACCACGAATCCTCAACGGAAAAACCTAGTGCAACTGGACATGGCAATGCAGATGGTACCCCTGTCTGTACGTTCTAGAACCTCTCTGACTATCTTCCTGCACACCCGCGCTGCAAATAGTTGTTATTCCGGCTTTTTGACATGTGATCATATTAATGTGACTGGATAGTATTCTAACAAGGGAAGTAGCCCGCCCGAGTAACTGAATCCGAATAAAACTGACTTAAAAATAAGCAGATCCACGTCGCTGAGCCATACTAGTAACCATCTGAGTACAATAGAGTTTTCAAGGGTAATAAATTTAAAAGCCCTGCTGAAAGGAAAATGTGAGAGACATCTATTACCATCAGATTGACAACAGCCATAAATGACACATTATTTGGGAATGAGCTTAACATTTGCTTAAAACAATACCCTGTATGTTCCGGCGTAACGTCAAGCGCCCCATGAGGGTCAAGAATATTAAAGCAGGGAGAAGACGTCAGCCAATAGTACGCTGACGGACCCCTCTCTAGGATGACTCTGAGACAGCAGCGGACTCTACACGAAAAGAAGTGACTCTCCGCCTGGCCGCATTCCAGTTTAGGGCCAGCCGTTCTACAAACGCTACAGTAGCGACTGATGAACTGTAATGTTTCACTTGTATTAGGCATTGTCTATACTGATGAGACTTCTTATCTGCCTGTCGCCATTTGCTTGCGACACCATTGTAATCTGCCAGAGTTAAGTATTGGCATTTATTCTACTGTAATTAAAATGCATTAATACTATTTGCTTGAATTGTTGTCTAGCGAACCGAGAAAGCAGGTTGCCCAGGCACCCTGTATTCGACGAGTAGGCAGGACGCAACACTGTGTTATTCACAAGTACCTTTCGGGGTTCAGAAGACCACTGCAAGTAAAGTATAACACATACACAAAACAGAAGTAAATAATGAGATAGGGCATCAATCCAAATTTTAAATTTGTACAGGTGTTGCTCAATATGGGCGCCGGTTGTGACGTGGCAATCCTCAGTACGGAAGAATAGTATGTTCTTCCAGGTCATTTAACTTGTTTGTGTCTGGGAAGGTATAGCGACAGCAGCCCGACTTGGAGATCAGTTCGTAGGGTTGCCCATCTGCAGCCTAGTACTAATTCTAAGCGACAAAATGGAGTGGATGACCTGTCTACCTCTTCTTACATGCTTGTCCTACGGCGGATCTACGCCACGGTGGGTATTACGAACTGAAACTTGAAGATGTGCTCTATCCAGTGATATGTGTTATTTTCCTGCATGTGCCTTCACATAGGTGACTATGAATAGGCCTGTAAGTTATGAGATGCGGCACATATTCTCAAAGTAGAACATGCTGTGTTACTGTACGGTCAACAGTTAATCTTCATCGAAGTGCTAGTGTGGAGTTTCAGTGAGAGGAGTAAGACTCGCCAGTATGTCCACTTGACAAAGGTGAAATCACGACACAATATTTTCGTTGTATCCTCATTGCATCCGTCCAGTATCAAAGGGTACTGAGAAAGGGCACTGCTATCAAGTATCCAGTTCTTTGGGTGAGATGTTTCATTTCTCTGTGTCTCAATCATTTCATCTGAAAGACTCATTTATCTTTCTTTTTCTATTCCCTTTTTCCCGGTGCGTTTATCCCATCAAATGTGGGAGCGATCTTACAAAGATATAACGAATATTTATTTTACATTTTCTGTGTCCAGATTCCTTTGTTGACGGTATAGTAATAGAGGGAGTTCAAATGTGACAAGTCATTTGCACCTTCAGTCCCTAAACATTGTTTTAATTGTTGGCGTGTCGCGCTCTCTGGGCAGGAATGTCGGAGCTAAAGAAGCACATGCCTAAGCTAGAGTGTAAACTTGCCTAAAAGGTGTACTATAGGCTAGCTCCAAGTTAGCGCACCGTCCTTTGCGGAGTAGAAGTAGGTATACCCTGCGACTGTTAATGACGGTATTTATTAAGAACAGTTAGGAGAGTCACCCGTTTCAAACCGGCAGTGTCTTAGGTGGTGCGCCATCGTAGATAACGCGTCATTTTACGCCACTGTTGACAATTTTTGAAGGAGTTCATATTTAATACGCAGGATTCGAAAGTGGTTCAAATGGCACTGAGCACTATGGGACTTAACTTCTGAGGCCATCAGTCCCCTAGAACTAAGAACTACTTAAACCTAACTGACCTAAGGACATCACACACATCCATGCCCGAGGCAGGTTTCGAACCTGCGACCGTAGCAGTCGCGCGGTTCCGGACTGAGTGCCTGAACCGCTAGACCACCGCGGCCGGCAGACGTAGGATTCAATAACTTTCGATTTCGACAGCACACACACACACACACACACACACACACACACACACATATATATATATATATATATATATATATATATATATGTGTGTGTGTGTGTGTGTGTGTGTGTGTGTGTGTGTGTGTGTGTGTGTGTGTGTGTGTGTGTGCTGTCGAAATCGAAAGTTATATATATATATATATATATATATATATATATATATATATATATATATATATATATATTACTGGCCATTAAAATTGCTACACCAAGAAGAAATGGAGATGATATATGGGTATTCATTGGACAAATATATTATACTAGAAATGACATGTGATTATATTTTCACGCAATTAGGGTGTATAGATCCTGAGAAATCAGTACCCAGAACAACCACGTCAGACCGTAATAAAGGCCTTGATACGCCTGGGCATTGAGTCAAACGGGAGCTTGGATGGCGTGTACAGGTACAGCTGCCCATTCAGCTTCAACACGATACCACAGTTCATCAAGAGTAGTGACTGGAGCATTGTGACGAGCCAGTTGCACAGCCACCATTGACCAGACGTTTTCAATTGGTGAGAGATCTGGAGAATGTGCTAGCCAGGGCAGCAGTTGAACATTTTCTATATCCAGAAAGGCCCGTACAGGACCTGCGACATGCGGTCGTGCATTATCCTACTGAAATGTAGCGTTTCGCAGGGATCGAATGAAGGGTAGAGCAACGGGTCGTAACACATCTCAAATGTAACGTCCACTTTTGAAAGTGCCGCCAATGCGAACAAGAGGTGAGCGAGACGTGTAACCTATGGAACCCCATACCATCACGCCGGGTGATACGCCAGTATGGCGATGACGAATGCACGCTTCCAATGTGCGTTCGCCGCGATGTCGCCAAACACGGATGAGGCCATCATGATGCTGTAAACAGAACCTGGATTCATCCGAAACAGTGGCGTTTTGCCATTAGTGCACCCAGGTTCGTCGTTGAGTACACCATCGCAGGCGCTCCTGTCTGTGATGCAGCGTCAAGGGTAACCGTAGCCGTGGTCTCCGAGCTGATAGTCCATGCTGCTGCAAACGTCGTCGAACTGTTCGTGCAGGTGTTTGTTGTCTTGCAAACGTCCCCATCTGTTGATTGACACGTGGCTGCGCGATCCGTTACAGCCATGCGGATACGATGCCTGTCATCTCGACTGCTAGTGATACGGGGCCGTTGGGATCCAGAACGGCGTTCGGTCTTACCCCCCTGAACCCACCATTTTCTGCTAACAGTCATTGGATCTCGACCAACGCGAACAACAATGTCGCAATATGAAAAAATCGCAATCGCGATAGGCTACAATCCGACCTTTATCAAAGTCGGAAACCGGTGGTACGCATTTCTCCTCCTTAGAGGAGGTATCACAACAACGTTTCACTAGGCAACGCCGGTCAACTCCTGTTTGTGTATAAGAAATCGGTTCCTAACTTTCTTCATGTCAGCGTGTTGTAAGTGTCGCCACCGGCGCCAACGTTGTGTGAATGCTCCGAAAAGCTAATCATTAGCATATCACAGCATCTTCTTCCTGTCGGTTAAATTTCGCGTCTGTAGCACGTCATCTTCGTGGTGTAGGAATTTTAACAGCCAGTAGTGTATGTGTGTCTGCGTGGTACTCCTCATTTCAAATTTAGGGGAACTGATGTATCTTACACGTGCTCCCAGATTTTTCGGGGAAGTCTGGTGGATTCGTCTTTTTCGAACAAATTTTCGAAGCCGTAACATGCCGTCGGCGTCTCGTTCCTTCTGACGATATCAGTGTGCCATCTGAACCTAATGCAGCCATCATCAGACGAGCGAATTGTTTCCTGATGTGCTTGCACGGTATATGGTATGCTCCGTGTTTTCATACTGACTTCCACGTGCTCTCTCTACAATGGGTTTTACTGTCAAGAGACCGATGGTGTGTCCGTAGGCACCCTTCGGTCCCCTGAGTTTGCCAAAATGTACGACGTAGGGCCTCGAGGACAATGCGCTACACTCGGTCTTGTTAAACCCAAAACTTTTCTGTAAATATGTACGATAGTTTCGTCATATGGCTCTACTGGCAATAAGACGGACAAGATTCTTGCACCACTTCAGCAGCCAAATGCAGTGCACAATAGAGATGAAGCTAAACTGTAGCTACCTTTCTTGGATGTTCAGGTACACAAATAATCCGAGGGAGCTATGTGCTGTCATTAATGACTTTCATCATATTAGTGGAAATCGTAAATGGAGCGCCATACAGCTGCAGAATCAATATTTTTCCACAGTCATTTACAAAAATCACATTTAGCTTGTTTAGGAACAAACGGAGAGACTCGGAATAATACATATGTGTCTCCGTTGCCTCGATATATTGGAGAGCTCTTACGTAATTAATTGTTGTGACTAAATCAAGGCTGTACATATGCTGTCAACTAACTCTTAATAAATCGGTTGGTATATTTATATCATTTATATTGAACCATGAGAATCAACTTTCGTAGTGAAATCTTCAATTATTTTTTAAGTTTTAGCACCTTCGGCGAGCAGAGTCCGTCCTGATATTTCATACCACATGGAGCGAGATAAGAGGTAAAGCCTTTATTAATCCATAGGGAAGTCCGATGCCATCATGATCGGTGGCAGCCCCACCTCATCGCACATCTATTAGACTCAAAGGGTACGGTTGCACTGTGCGGGATTAGCCGAGCGGTCTTGGGCACTGCAGTCATGGTCTGTGCGGCTGGTCCCGGCGGATGTTCGAGTCCTCCTTCGGGCATGGGTTTGTGTGTTTGTCATTAGGATAATTTAGGTTAAAATAATGTCTAAGCTCAGGGGCTGATGACATTAGCAGTTTAGTCCCATAGGATTTCACACACGTTTGAACATTTTTTTGTTACGGTTGCCATCACCGATTACGAAGAGGAGGAGTGCTAAAGATGCTGGTCCAAAGAGGCTCTGTCATCTCCGGCAGAGAGAGATCACCACGGGAATTGGTGTACCTCAAGACGGTGCTACGGAAGAATGGCTATAGATGACGTCAACTTCTTCCTCTGTCAGAAGAACACACCGCAAACGTCACCAGGGATTGATAAGCTCACAGTGACAAACTACGTTTGCGACATATCGGCTGCCTGCTGGGACTAAGTTCCTTCCAAGTTTAGTAAAACATTATGTGCGACTCCAGAAACATGGCGTATTCCAACGTATGCCAGTACATAAAAGCGTATGTCGGAAAAACCATTCACATGACGACATTTGCTACAGACGGATTTTACAGGTATTATCAGATATTTCGCCGAACATGCGTTTGTGATGGTAATAAACGTGATTGCTGACAGCTTGCAGAATCTTGTGTCAAGTAATCCAAATGAGCAGCAGAACTAACTTAAGTAACTAAAATACACAACAGTGACATTTAAATCGATTGCGTATATCTTAGACCTGATAGAAATATTAAACTTACGTTGCAGAATCTAACTCAAAGAGCTGTTTCCATAGCGCTCTGTGATGAAATACAGAGAACTGAGCCAAACCCGAACTGGTGACCTGAGCATTTCTCTCGTACACGGGACATACAAGTGCTGGGCTTGTGCCCGATGTTTAACTCCAGAAAATATGCAGACAGCTACAAATACGACAATACGCATAACAAAGTTCATTCGTATTTATGAATTCTTCCGTTACTTCTTGGCAGAACAGTTCCACATATGAGACTGAATAACTAGTATACTTTTATCGTAATACTGATTTTTGTTTATTGAAGACTAGTTATTGGCTTATTCGTCCATCTTCAAGAAACAACTGACAAGCGTCTGAGAGGAACGCTAGTTCTTATGTAACCAAACATTATAAGCAAAGATACAACCACTTCCATTGAGTTTTGTGCATTAAATTTGTTTATTAATGTTGAAATTATACTTTATGTAATTGATATTAAGCACAATAAATAATAAAACTGTACAACATTACAAGTGTAACGGTTATAACGCTAAAGTTTGCAAAGTCTTGAGATTGGCTGGGACACCGTTAAATTGAGCACACTTCGTCTATGTTGCGTAACAACATTGCAAAATTAAACTGTAGGCAGTAGACAATGTTATTCACAATATACAGTATTACAGATTATATAGTTACGATGACATTGAGTGAGAACTGTATAACAGAGCACTAGTAACATATTTTGTGGAACAAACGTGTCGTACATTGGAAACTATATTTTATGCAATGCCCAGTGTTAATCATATTAGCCTTAAAGTACATTTTTCATTGTCTTTTCCCACGTTTCCACAAGGATCCCCACTGCAAACCCTATGCTAAGACTATAGAAATATGGCTGGGGACGGGGGAGAATACAGTGATTGATGTGTCACAGTTGCCACTTCGTAAACCTCCTTGGTCTTGAGAGGCTTCCGTCTTGTACCAATCCGTTGCCGATCTGAACTGATCGTAGCAATCACCTGCTTCGAACACTGCAGATTGACTTTGCTACTTTAGTGCTCCCATCAGGAGATACTGGACACAGATAAGTTGCGGTGGTTCAGTTGCAAACATACTTCCCTCGGGCGTTAGGTTTGGAGCTACAAACATTTCATAAACTATACACACTAATAAACGAGGAACAATAATTATAATTTCCTTCGACCTATATTCTTCATCGCCTCCTTCCTTTGTCAGTGGCAGCGCTCAAATCCCTATACGTTTTTGGTCTGAATTTCGTGACCACCATACGTAAACAACAAAAACATTCAAGTTCCCTTAGAAAACTACTTCAAAATTTATGCGCCAATGGAACTGTTATAGGAACGCGTATTCAAATACAGAGATATGTCAACAGGCAGAATACGGCACTGCGGTAGGCAACACTGTAAGACAACAAGTCTCTGCTGCTACAATGGCAGGTTATCAAGATTTAAGTTAGTATGAATGTTGTCTTATAGGCGTCGCACGAGTGATGGGACAAAACATCTCTGTGGTAAATAGGAAGTGGGTATTTTGTCTTACGACCATTTCAAGAGTGTACCGTGAGTATCAGGATCCGGTAAAACAGCAAATCTCCGACAGCGCTGCGACGGGAAAAGGATGATTACAGAAACGGGACCAACGGCGACTGAAGAGAATCGTTCTACATGACAGAAGCGCAACCCTTCCGCAAATTGCTGCAGATTTTAATACTGGGTCAGCAAGAAGTGTCAGCGTTCAAGCCATTCAACGAAATATCATCGATATTGGCTTTCGGAGCCGAATGCTCACTCGTGTACCTTTGATAACTGCACGACAGAAAGCTTTACGCCTCACGTGGGACCGTCAACTCAGACCTGGATTGTTAATTACTGTAAACATGTGGCCTCGTAAGACGAGTCTCGTTTCAAATTGTATCTAGGGGATCTACGTTCATGGGTATGGAGACAACCCCATGAATCCATGGACCTTGCATGTCAGCGGGGGACTGTTGAAGCTGGTGGAGTGTCTTTGATGGTGAGTGTTGTGTGCCACTGGACTGATATGGGAACTCTGATACTTCTAGATACGACTCTGATAAGCGACACGTACCTAAGCACTCTGAATGATCATCTGCATCCATGCATGTCCACTGCGCATTCCGACGGACAGCACGACAATGCGACACCCACACGTCCAGAACTGCTACAGAGTGGCTTCAGGAACGCTCTTCTGACCTTGAACACTTCTACTGGGCACCAAACTCCTCAGGCATTAACATTACTGAGCATATCTGGGATGCTTTGCGACGTGCTGTTCAGAAGATATCTCCACCCCGTCGTACTCTCGCGGATTAATGACAGCCCTGCAGCATTCATGGTGTCAGTTCCCTCCACTACTACTTTGACATTAGTCGAGTCCATTCCACGTTGTGTTGCGGCAATTCTGCGTGCTCGCGGTATTAGGTGGGTGTACCATTTCTTTGCCTATTTATTGCAATTAATAATTCATGACACGAAACTCGGTAACCTTTCAATTTCCTTCGCAAAACAGGTAATTATATATCTAAAAATATAAATATTAATGAGACAATTTAATTATTGAATAGTTCAATGTTTACAATATTCTGTAGCCCTTTCTCAGTGCCAGAGTCCGGTTCGTACCCTCCAGAACTGTCTTAGTCTTAGTCTACTCAGTCAAAGCATAATACGATCTAACCCAGTTTTCCACTCTACTTCAGAGGTCTTTACAGAAGGGGAAATTATCCTCAAAGGAACCGCGGCTGGCGCAGGCTGCAGCAGCTCCTTGCAAGCGACAGCGCCCGGCAAAGGGACTGAATACCTGGCAATTACTCCTAACATGTCGGCTCTTGTAGTCTCTTGTAGCCTCTGTGTAGTAAGAACTAGTCTGAGGTGCTTCCGGCAACTATGTGACCGCACCGGGTTGATTCACTCTGACATAATTTCCGTACTTACTCGTAATTCACTACAGTTTTCTTTCAATTTAGGCATGCTACGCAGCAATGACCTCAACAAAATCCGTTTTCAGACTTATCAAACTGCCCATCTATTGAATCAACCCTTGCTACAGCGCTTACCTTAGTCTGAGCACATAGAATAGTGCTACTGATTTTTACTTTGGTTTTGACCTACAGCCATGTAAACTTTTTTGAGAAATGTAACGGCCATTTAACTGTTTCAAAAGGGTTTTCAATAATCTAGATTTCGGCCTTAGGCCGTTTACAAGTGTTACAACTGCAACAGAGTAAAACACAATAAAAAGACAAGCATAAGAAAACTAGCAGGGCAAACAGTTAAATTAATGTATGAGCTGCATGATTTGCTCTCTTGTTTACCTATCGAAATTGTTAGACTTCCGTAGAACACAAACCATTGACTAAATATATATTTACAATTATGTAAATCAATTTTGTCAAACTGAAATGCGAGAACATTTGTGTAGTAGGCTAATTTACTGGCAATTGGCTCGACTTATTCACTTGATGTGGTTGTGGAATGAAATAGATCACCAAATCAGAGGTATTAAACTTGGCTACCTATGTCTAAGTAGCCGCTGACATAAACATAAGTGAAAACGATCTTCAAAGACCATCATAAAGACATCCCAGTTTGTGCCTTGTGATCTGTGTTATGCCATGGGAACAAGTAGTGCGACTCTTTATTATACAATCGCTTTACATAATGTTTGAAGTGGGCAGAAGATGCCAGTGTTTAGATTATATGGCATGTAGAGCCTACACCCGGTGTACACGTAAAAATGAGACATACACCATCGTAATTCAAGATAGATAGAAGTACAGTCTTGCAAGATATTGAAATACGTGATACACGGTCCGTTATAAAATAACCATTGATACTGATGTGTTGGCAAATGTGCCAACACCTTGTAGATAGAGGAGGCCGAAATGCACGCTATCTAACGCAGACGGGCGTGAATTCTGGAACAGGATAAGTAGTGAATGGTAGCAAGAAAAGTACGTTGCTTTGGGAATACTTAACTTTTATATAGTCCTTTGGTTTACAACGTTCTTGATGAGACATTTCATACGATAACTATCAAACTATGTAAGGCTAATGGCGCCTTGCTAGGTCGTAGCCATGGACTTAGCTGAAGGCTATTCTAACTGTCTCTCGGCAAATGAGAGGCGGGCTTCGTCAGTGTAGTCGCTAGCAAAGTCGTCGTACAACTGTGGCGAGTGCTGTTCCGTATCTCGAGACCTGCCTTGTGGTGGCGCTCGGTCTGCGATCTCACAGTGGCGACACGCGGGTCCGACATGTACTAAATGGACCGCGGCCGATTTAAGCTACCACCTAGCAAGTGTGGTGTCTGGCGGTGACACCACAGATACAATGTTATGAATTACTATCATGTTTAAAAACTGGTCACTTGTATAAATAATAATTGTCACAAACATCTTTGGGATTTAAAACCCTTTTCATATAAGCATCAATGAATGTTATAAAAGACCAAGCATACAATGACAGAAGTCGCTAATTGTTTCGGCCTTCCACCCATATATCTGATTTGCAGTTATAACACTTGCTCTCCTACTGTATGCAGTTTATCGGCATTATTATTCAAAGCTCCAAGTTACCAGAAACGCCCTGTCGTAAGCCTCACCTTGCTTCTTAAAACCTAGAGCCTGAGCTTTAACTCGCTTAAGGGCCGCAAACAATTGATTTATAAGTGCATCCGTTTTTTGCTCAAATTTTGTCGTCGATTTAGAACATATTCCATGTCCTTTTTCAGCTAATAAACCATCAAATTGTTGCTCTGAACCGCTTGTGCTTAAATTTCTCTGATACTTTCGATATTGAACTGACTGTCTGAGCTGCTTGCGGTTCTTCAGCTTGTACCATTACTATTAACAGAATTACCATAGCTTTTGTTATGACTATATTGTGTTCATCATAAGAATAAACTTGATGTAAATATTACACCATCTATTCTTCCGTGTTTGCTTGAATCTCATTGGATTTTGTTTCTTGTGGAGCGGAGCTGTGTCTTGTGCAGTCATGTACAATCACGAGGGTACGCTTAACGCTGTGCTACATGCACATAGACGGAGAGATAATAGGTGACAACAGCTTTACCGGCGCATTTAACTGGGACAGCACTGGTCAGCCAGCAAGTCCAGCTGACCTACAATGATGCGAGCAGTTGCAGTTCAGACATAAAAAGAGATGAGCAGAGAAGCAATGTAGCTTCTTAAGTTATTTAATTTTCAAAGAGAATTACATAATTTTCGGCAAATCTCAAGTGCTCTGTCACGCTTCTTAGGTGACCAGACAGCAAGCATAAAATTCTTTCGACCTCACAAAACACAGTATTCTCGTAATTACAAAGCACAGTGATGAAAATTTCTACCACACAGGGTAATTTTTCTGAGCGAGCTATGTGTGATGCAAAAGTATAGTGCTGGGGGTTTGACAGGTTTGTTGAGTACTGTCGCCGCTGTAGGTATTAATTACAGTCTGTTGTCTGATAATCTCTTAGCACCTTTCTTATGTGAATCCGGGAAATAAATTTCACTTCTCGAACTGTCATCTGCTACGTTGATAACGAATCTACCAACAACAGAATCCACATAGCCACACAAGTGCCGCATTTTCTCTTCCTCTTTTCTGACATTCTTTTCTGTATTCCGGCAGCCTTCCACAGTGACATGTAAAACAGGTGCGTGGCTTAGTCAGTCTTGTTTCTCGCGACAAATCGCTTTACTTGGCTCCAGACGAGTTCTGTTAGGTACATATTGTAATGGTACAGTGGCAAATGTAAATAAGCAGCATTTAGGTGGTGTGTTCGATGCTGTAGAAATCATTGTTTCTCATGTTTCTTCGACACTTATGACTATGAATCGTGTGAGACTACGTCTGTGGTATAAAACAATGGGCGTAGTCAAAACAAAGAGTGTTTGGTCTTCCATTTTCGTCCTAAAAATTAAATTGTTATTTTTCTTTAATTTAAACAACCTTCATTAATAATCTTTCGTAAAATATCGATGATTATAAATTTAAATTTGAAATGCTGACAGGAATTTCGCATCTAGTATGTAGTTATAAACAAGAAGATTTGTAGAATTCATAAAAAATAATGATGACTTTTACAATTATGGGATGTAGATACTTCAAATTCAACGAAAGAAAAGGTGACCTAGGCGAGACTAGAACCAGTGATTCATGATTTGCACCAGATTATCAATCCGTTTCCACTAAAAATGAAATGTCTACTTGTAACTCAACTGTATCAAACACAGTCCCATGCAAAACTTCAAAACCCATTTTTTCTGTAAATTTATGAAAAACATTAAGAACAACCTATTTATCGGCACTTTTTATCCCCAACGCACGCGTATGTTTCACTATGGAGCAGGAGGCACGGCCAGCCGTTCTCATACTGTGTATTAACAGCACGACAATCAGAACACAACAGCACAGAAACTGTGACTCTACATGTCTTTTGAAACAAAAACTACATATCTAATGCCTAATTAAGACAAACCTTGATGGCTGTTAATGCATTAAAATATCTTAAAGTATAATTCAACGTAACTTAGTAATAAGATATCTCATACGTAATTAGGATCTACTTTCAAGAGCGTAATGACACCAGCGTACTTGTGCTCCGGGTTCTGACCAATCACTACGTTTGTGTTTGTTTATATCAGGTTTATTCTTATGATGAACAGAGTGTAGCAACAACAGCTGGTTGTGAAGTGGTACTCGCATTTGGGTGATTCACGTCTGCAACCAGCGATGTCAGCTGCCATGCGCAGGTTCCCTAGTCATTACCATGGCGCAACTCGCCAGTGTCATCGCAATTGGAGACAACTGCATCAGCCGCGGTGGCGGCGCACATTTCACAGCCGGGTAGAGTGCTGCTGATAAACCTCAAATGGCACGGAGCTATCGAAAATTATATTGCCCAATAACTTCACGAAAAGTATTTTCATCAGGTGAAACTTTTTTTTACCGAGAGTCACATTGGTTGCTCCGGCTGGGGTCTGCGTTAAATCAGCAGTCTTCTTATAGAAATAGTAAACAGCCAATGAGTTGCCAAATGGAAAGTTTATTATCACCCCGTTGCCATAAAAATGTCTTCTTTAGAAGGAAATATTGTCAAATGGATTACATATAGTGGCAGAGGTACGTTGAAATATAGCCCAAAGGCGTCACTCAGATATAAAATTTCACCTCCATAGCCTTTCGGCTACGTGTAAACGTACCTCTGCCAAATATGTAATTTTCTTTTGAAGACGACATTCTTATAAAAGGGTAAAGGGGTTTAAATAAAACTGATATTTCGAGCCGACTGGCTGTTTTCCAATTCTACAAGAAGATTTTGTCCTACGGTTGTTGCGCCAGCCATGTACAAAATTATAAAACATAGTAACGATTTTTCGTCGCCTTACTGAAAAACAGTGATGTCATTGTTTCCAGGCCAAGAGTGAAATAATTTTTGCGACTGGTTAAGAACCACTTCAAATTAAGTGTTAAAAATTATTCTTTCCGCTTTTTTCAAATTTTGATAGTTGGTTCATAAGATTTATTGCCACTAAACAGTACTTTTCTATTTTCGGTAGTAATATGCCTTGAGGTCCCGGAAACAGATATAAAGCTGGCAAAACGATAATCCACCTTTTCTTATCATTGTAATTGTTGTATATGAATATATCATGGCATTAACAGGTGGCACAGCAGACTGTTCTTCTTCGCCTCGAAATGGTAAAGTACGGTTTGCTTGCTGTTCTTTCACGACACATGACTGATGGCGTTAGACACAACACCTGTGGAGATAAAAGGATGCTTGGACTCAGCATGAGCTACAAATTAATGGCATCTTCTCTACAACTTGAAGTAAAATTCGTTGTTTTGCAACTTATTGTATTATTTCTTGAATCTGCTGAAACAGGTCGAAGAAGACTGCATTTCAGAGGGTCTAGTCTCGTAGATCTCCATCAATAACGGTGCACTGCGTCTCACCAACATCTCTACCTTGTTCATGTCTCAAGAAAACTCCTCTAAAGAACTGGTGTTCATAACTTTCATTTAAGTTTATGGGTTTATGTTGGTTGTTGAAGGCTAAACGGACTTTGTCGCTATCATGCAGAGTAAATCTTTGAGATAGTTTTTCTTACACAGTTTTGCAAGTTCCATTTTGGCGCGTATTTACTACTTCGTTAACGTCATTCTTCCATTTAGACAGTTCACGACCAGATTTTTAGCAAAACCGGGTCTGCACATTGCGTAACATTGTGAAGTACACATAATGAATATTAATTCAGTTTTATCGCCATTGTTAACAGTTACACAACAATACAAGCATCTGGTAATTATTTTCCGTATAAAATGACTTCGAAGTTTGAGTGGACAGTAACGGCGGAGAATTGTTTCCAACAAACTGTCGTTGGAGACTAAAATTTGCCTTACAAATTATGATCATGATGCCTAGTGTAATGTGTTTACGAATACGCCGTCAATCAGCGATACGCACCTGCCATGTTTTCGCATGCGCTTTCCGCTATAGTTGCTGTGTGGGTGTGTATCTATCCAGCTGTGTAGTGATCTATGAATTTCCACATTCAAAAAGAAAAATTTGATTGGCACTTGACATGGATGCAGAAATTAACACAAATATAGGCTTCATTATAATCAGGCTCAGTTGTACGCGAGCTCAATATCGTTGGCGCTGATGGTACAGATTACGCAAGTTATAATGGAAAATCTAATAAGAAATTAATACATAATTATGGGGAAAAACTATTTGATTTTATAAAGAAAGGAAATAATATAGCATCTGGAACAGAATATCCTTTTATTTCATCATCAGTTTTTTTCTATTTGACTTTATCGCTTGATGATAAAATAAGTATGGAAGGACGTATACTTAATAATGGTACAGCAAAGAGTAAGAAAACTGAAGTACCTTATCCAGTGAATATGCAAGACGGTTTCTTTAGGGATTGTGAAGGAATTTTATGGGAACAGGATCTTACCGTAATTTTCCAGCGTTCCAGTGCTGGAGATGCTCTTCATAGACTGCATCACTGCAAAATGCTGAGACACCCATCCAAAAGAAGGCAAAATTTTAGTACTTTCGTGAAAGTATTGTTAAACACGAACCGAATTATGGGCTTGTACAATGAGAAAGTATACTGAAAAATACTAAAATTCCAATACCTTTCTATGAACTAAAAACAGTTGAGGTAGAAGGATGAAGTGGATGGATAGAAAAACTTTGAACTAGATCTCACAAATTACTTAAACTCACTAGAGTTTGAAATACCGTCTTTTATTTATGTGGGTTTCAGACTAATCGAAAACGTAATCAGTTGATTAATTCTTCATTATATGATTGCATTAAACTTCACAATATTTATATTAAAATGGAAGGAATGAACTATTTTATCAAGAAATGTGGAATTTGGATTCACTAGGAACTACCTGAAGACACATGAAGCATTTCTTGATTTTAAATGGCTTAGAGAGTTGAAGTGCTATGTAGATTTAAGACCATTTAATTTTGTAGTGAACTGTTCTACCTATGTTATTAACAGGACTCGCAGAAAGAATATCGTTACTGCTCAGAGAACTACTTTGATGTTATGTCCCACATTCAACTAAAATACATGAGGACTCTATCGCCTATACGGTTACGTATGGAAGGAAGAATCTCACATTTGATGCATAACAAATAACATTATATATGAATTTTTAAACCGAAAAATTGACTATCTAATGATTTCCAATTTTATTCGTTAGTAACTTGATGAATAGCCATTTTCACTCAGATTATGTCAGCATTTTGCATTTTCAATGGTGCTTAATATGTAGCTCAGAAATGAATAACAGTGGAGTTTCTTCTTAACTCGTAATCTCAGGAGAGCCGAGCAGCAGAAAACAGGCACATTTCCTGCCTCCTCAAGACCGCTAACTCCAACTGTTGCCACAGGAAGATTATGCAAGAGATATAGCTGCCAGCGCCTGCCTCTTACTATCGAATGCCGTCCCCTCATTCCCATCTCGCTCACAGTAGGTATCTCACTCGCACGATGATGGCACACAAGGAAGTGTTAGAAATTCTCAGTATTAAAGGTCGCCTGCATAGCGAAGTTTAATACGAAGCTTCTAAGCATATTTCGCCGATATTAATGGTTTAAACTCTGGGTTACTAGTCAAGTGGTATATTGTCGTTGTGTCAATTCTCAAAGTTTAGGTATGACACAAACAAATATCAGAGAATCTGAGGC
Source organism: Schistocerca serialis cubense (assembly GCF_023864345.2). Lineage (NCBI taxonomy): Eukaryota > Metazoa > Arthropoda > Insecta > Orthoptera > Acrididae > Schistocerca > Schistocerca serialis. The sequence continues at coordinate 194,072,845 of NC_064638.1, read as the reverse complement.
TTACTCATAAAGTTTAAATTATACTCGTAAATGAGTACGGGTGGAGGGCTTTCGAGCATGCATTTTTACTGGTCAACAGATGGCTCTCAGGTAGGCTCCACTTACATTGAGAAGGGAATAAGCTTCACTTTAAACACAAATTGTTCTTTTTTTGAAGTTATTTTGAGTATTGTAAATAAGATTACACGTTACTCATATTTTATCTCTTCAAATAAAATACAACAATGTATAGAAAATAATTTATTTGCACCAAAAATAAACTGTTGAAAATGACTAAATTTGAATAAAGTTTGTCACTTTAGTACGAAACCTATACATATGATTTGTGAACGTTATTTCCTTGCCCTCAGGGGCACAGCATAATAGCAGCTGGCCCTCAGCGACGGAGCGGCGAGGACGCGTGCTTGTCGTCGTGCGGGTGTCGTGCAGTACGCGAGTTTGTTTACTTCGCGCGAGCGCAAAACGCTTATTACAATATCAAAAATTGCAAACTCCTTTACATATAACACTATCAAGATTAAGGTGAAAGCCGAAGAGCCAAGACTGCAGACATATGAAGTAGAAAACTTCTTACGTGATGAACCACGCCTGGATCCACAGGACATAATTGGTATTCACTTGTCGGTCACGCCCAGTGTAGTCAATGTTAAGATGATTAACGAAGAAGCGTGCGTGAAGGTGTTTACCGGCGCTGGCGGCAAACCACAGATGAGGCCATCAGATGGACATATCCAGGATGTTACCGTTGAACACAGAGGCGGGACCTTCAGGTATTCCAGCTACCTTTTGAGTACCCGCCGAGCCGGCCGAAATGGCCGTGCGGTCCTAGGCGCTGCAGTCTGGAACCGCGAGACCGCTACGGTCGCAGGTTCGAATCCTGCCTCGGGCATGGATGTGTGTGATGTCCTTAGGTTAGTTAGGTTTAACTAGTTCTAAGTTCTAGGGGACCTCAGAAGTTGAGTCCCATAGAGTACCCGCCGAGTCCGTTGCCACCGATCTTAAGCCGTACGGGACTTTCATTAGCCACGTGGCTGAGATGTGGCACACTTTTACAACATATCCCGTACTCAATGGAGAGAGACAGGTCAAAATCAAACTGACGAAGCATGTTCCTTCATACTTAAACATTGGCGGTTGTCGTGGCATTATCATGTACGATGGACAGCTGCGCACATGCTCAAGATGCGTATAAGAGGGTCATGTTCGCTCTGATTGTTTGCTACGGCGGATTACTCAGATTCCATCAGGAGAAGCGGTACAGCATGTTCCTCCCCCGATTCTGCCCATTACGTGTGCACAAGTGACGTCTGGACGTCTGGCGCCAGGGATGGGGATCGGTTACTACCGCAGACAGACGGACACGGACTGACGGGGCACATACGGTCCACTCTCTGCCGACGGAGTCTACAGATAAAACCGAACAGTAGCTGCCATTCCGAATGGATGTTGATACACGAGTCGTACCAACCCGAGCTTTCCTCTCTTACATTCACATTCTGACACAGAGACGTATGTCCGGAAGTAGCGTTCGCCACGGAGGCACAAAAAATGGCGACGGACGCCGTCTGACGACTGTCTCTTGCGGACAGATACAAACGATCGTACTGATTTCGACAGTGTCGTGGGTGTCCATGGTCCGGAGACGTCGACCGACACTGCTCACTTTTTAGGAACTGGGACGATGGACTTTTCTTCCCTTGGACACCCATGTGGAGATGGAGGGGGCAATGAAATACCGTTGCAACCGCGATGAATCACAATGGCGTCTTTGGTAGCCGATGTACCACTCCGACCGCCTCTCCTCAGTAACTTGCGGGCGGACGACGTGGAGGACGAGTCTTTGGCGGGCACATCACGTACGGAAGATGGGGTGTTACATAATCCTCCCCATCTCCTGCAGGCTGCATGATAATGGAAACTTCAGGGTGGTGTGAGGGTGACCAAACCTGTCGCCACTGCGTACATCGATGACTGCCACTGCCTTCGATGGCAAACGAAAGTCGTATTGATTCTCAGCGATTAAGATAAATAATATATATTATAAATGTAATAAAAGAAGAAATTATATATATATAATATAATAAAAATTTATATAAAATAAATAAATTGCAAGACGTATACGTTCTTGGCTTTGAGGACATCACCGGATAAACGACATAGATATCACACGCGTCGGATACGGGCAGTGGTGTCGCAATACATCTCAAAGAAATATTAATAGCTGAGCCGTGCTCACTCCCAACTATGCGTTTTCGTGAACTTCTGTGTTTAGTTTCCCGCCATTATTGCGGTTACCTCGTGGTTCTTCTTCCATCTACGTGTGGCAGCAGTGATGTGTATCGATATTTGCGCCGTGTACCACTTTTGGTTTGGTGCACACAGTTTCCAGCTAGGGGGTCTGGAGTCAGTCGGTCAGTTGCTGCGAACCAGGGAAGTTATCACCGCACGGTGCGGTCGGCTGGCAGTCCCTGCACAGTGTCGCAGCGTGTGTGGAGCTGTCCGAATGCTACGAGCGTCGTGGTTCACCGACCCACGACATCGAAGTTGAGTAGTAGTTTCGAATATCCAAGCGACATCCATTCATGTTGTGGTGGTTCGTTTCGGTGGTTTCCTATTGGGGAGGTTTTCCTGTATGCAATACCTAGTATTTCTAGTGCTGAAATGTAACCGCCATGTGGTGCAATTAACTACTTTGGTCGACTACAATTTGAGTGCACCAGTGGAATTTTCTCTCTTGTGGCCGTTCTGGTTAACTGCAATGGGTAGTGACGTAGAGTAAGGCAGTGTTCTTTTGAGTAAAATTAACTATATTACCGTGTTTCAAATTCAAGTATACCAGCGGAATTTTCTGCCTAGTGGCCGTTAGTGTTCCGGTTACCCACCCAGGCCACTAACGTAACTTCAGGCAGCGTCTTTTCCTCACCTGTTGTCGCTGTCCAATGGTGTGTAATTTTGACAGCTAACACACACTCAATTATGGATTATCACGTTTGTAATATTTCCGGTTTAAGTTTTCATGTACTGATTGACGGGAAGCAAGTCGTTGTGTCTCTCGGTCCGTGGCTGTCCCGTGGCTGGGTACCGACGCATCAAATATAGTTGGGCTCAGCACCTGCCTCGCCTAAGTGAACGAGGGCTGACCGATCCACTGGAGACTCCTGAGTGCCAACGGTGTTTAATTGTCACTTGTCATCTACTTTAAATTTACGGCTAATGATAATTTCTTTTTTTATTTTCTTAAAAATATTGCAATATTAATTTTTTAATTTATCTGTCAGCAGCCAATCACCTCTAAAGCTGCCAATATTAATGCAGCGTAAACTACACCTACTGTAGCTCTGAGTGCCATACCGCCTTTTCGCCATTTTCATGAACTACGAGAGGAATGGCTTGCGTGGTTGCAACAGTTTGAAGCTCATATAATTGCTCACAACGTACCAGGTACAGGTACTGTGAAAATATATTACTTTCTGTCAACAGTAGGAAGTGAAACCTCATTCAGAAATTGTTCCCTAAAGTAACTATGAGTCAACTTCCCTACAGTCAGGTTGTAGTCTCTCTCACTAACTATTATGACCAACAGGTGAATGTGATAGCAGCTAGATATCAATTCTTTCGGTGTAAGAAACAGTCAGAACAAACTTACCGTGAGTGGGTAACAGATTTACAGGATATGATAACGAAAAGCAAATTCAGATGCACTTGTGCTGTTGTGTATTCAGATCTTACGTTGCGTGACGCGAGTGTGTACAGTGTAACTGATGTCAGACTTCTAGAACAGACCTTGATACGCTCAGATCATCATTTCCGCATGTAGTGCAACTACTAGATCAGTACGATTCAGGTGCCGTGTCGGCCGACAAATTTCAGCAGCCCTTGTTCATAACCAGCCCCATACGCAGCAACAGCTCGCTCGCACCACGCGACATAAACAGATCTCCACGCCACGTAAGCGGTTCCGTAGACAGGCGAACAGAATTAAGTGATGCCCTCGCTTTTATTCACGGCACAACCATCGAGATCTCCCATCCAGGCAAGCACGGGTTATGATTGTGACGAGAAAGGTCATGCACAAACCATATGTTTGCAGCGGAACACGTATAAGAATTCTGCCCACTCACAAAAATCTAGTCACAATGCCCATGTAATCAATGCAATGTATCCAAAACCTGCTGCAGGCTTTAGCAAAACTAGCAACCAAACAGTTTCATATTAGCGCACTCTCCACTGCAGAGTGAAAACCTCATTTTTGAAATATCCCCCAGGCTGTGGCTAAGCCATGTCTCCGCTATATCAGTTCTTTCAGGAGTACTAGTTCTGCAAGTTTCGCAGGAGAGCTTCTGTAAAGTTTGGAAGGTAGGAGACGAGATACTGACAGAAGTAAAGCCGTGAGGACGGGGCGTTAGTCGTTCTCAGCCGGTAGAGCACTTGCCCGCGAAAGGCGAAAGTCCGGAGTTCCAGTCTCTGTCTGGCACACAGTTTTAATCTACCAGGAAGTTTCATAACATGCTCACTCCGCTGCAGAGTGAAAATCTCATTCAAGTTTCTTCACTGCTATTCCAGTCCAAAAAACATTTCGTACATTAGCATATTAATGGAAAATGTGTGAAATTTCAGTTGGACAAGGCTGCCTCTGTTACACTGCTGATCGCAAAACATGAACTATCAGGTTCCCCACACCTGTCTAAAGCTAGCATGCACCTGACGGCTTACAATGGACAAGACATTCCGAATCTCGGAAAGTGTACTTTGCCTGCCATGTATCGCTCACATACGCGAACTGTAACTTTTACTGTGCTACAATCACGCTACTGTGAAAACATATTTGGCTTTGATTCGTTTGATTTGTTTGGATATCAGATTCAGGACAATGTGTCAGCGACTGCATTCAATGTCAAAGGCAGTACACCTTGTTGAAAGAATACCCTGAACTCTTTTCGGAAGGTTTAGGCAATGCTAACCAGTCTTTTTCACATATTACTATGAAAGAAAATGCTCATCCGATATTTTTCCGGGCCCAAACTATTGCCATTGCATCACGGGGCAAGGTCGCTGCTGACTTAAAAAAATTGTAAAATGGTGAAGCTGGCACTGCCCCTCACGCCGGAGGTTCGAGTCCTCCCTCGGGCATGGGTGTGTGTGTTGTCCTTAGCGTTAAGTTAGTTTAAGTAGTGTGTAAGTCTAGGGACCGATGACCTCAGCTGTTTCGTCCCTTAGGAATTCACGTACATTTGAACATATCTAAGCTGTTGCGAGCGTACCAGATAGTTGGTGGGGAAGTCCACAGGTTTTGCTCCGCAAACTTTCAGGTCGCATTCGCCTTTGTGTTAACTTTGTCTACATTCAACCCACCAACTGTGATTGATGCTTATCCATAGCCACGCCCGGAGGATCTCATGGACAGTTTAGGCTATGGTCGGTACTTCTCAAAAATTGATTTGCACGATGCATATCTTGAAATACCGGTAGATAAAGAAACTCAAGGAGTGTGTGTTTAAACACTCATTTGGGCTTGTTTAAATATTTGCTTCTGCCTTTTGGCACCCACCACTTCCCAGCCGTATTTAGAACAGCTGATTGCTCAGGTACCAAACTGTTCAAGCTATTTGGACGATATTGTCGTAGCTGATCGTATACCTGAAGAAAACTTCCGGCTGATATCACACTGCAAGTTAATCAGCTCTAGTTGAAACGTTTGTGAGAACTCTGCCCGAAGGGAAAACGGGAGAACAAATATATCTCAGGCCAGTTGAAGCTCACTTATCTCCAAAAATCTATTTTCAGATTCTTCTTGTAATTCCCAAATGATTAAGGTAATCTGAAAAATCCACATCGTCTTTAACACGGTCTAATGCAGGGAAGTGTCCACAGTTCTCGTTTCTCCCACAAAATAAGTTTCTTTTTTAAAAAAATATTTGAATCGTCTGCACTAAATCAACAATATTGATTTTCGCCTTGCAGTGAAATGTTCAAAGTATTTAAATAAACAGTTCGGTCACTCAAGAAAGCCAAATTTGCCATCCATTTAGGATCACAAAGTAATTCTTCCGGACGTCCTTACATTTCCAAAAAGGTATTGATTTCGTCCCTCAAGGAGAAAAACCGATGAAGCCCCTTCCCTCTGCTCAGTCATATTACTTCGGTGTGGTAGGAGATGTCCGGGTATTCCTCTCCGATATCGGCCAGCTATTCATTAAATTGGCGATGTGTGAGTCAACGCGAGCGAAGATAATTGACCGTTCGGACAACTGTGTCTATATTACTTTTTATGTTGACAATCTTCGCACAAAGTGCCTCTTGGTGAATCAGATATTGGATTGCCGCGAATAAGGAACAGCCAACTTCAGCCGATTTGACCTAACGTAACACAGGAATCCAGTGCATATCCCTCGTAGCAAAGGGGTTCCATCCGCTGCCACATTGTCAGGCGTCCCCAATTAAAACCCATTGACTCGAACACGTTTTCCACGGCTAGAAAAATATCCAAGCCCGTCTTTGTGTCTTTTAATTGTATGAAGTCGACAAATTCTTAGGTGGCACGCGGATTGTCGTCAACACCCCGAATGAATAAGACGAGCTGAGGTATGTCTGCAACGTCCGTTGACACGTCAAGAGCGATAGAAAATGAAACGAAGTTCTGCGCTCTTTCCATTAAGTACTGTTTCATATATGAGGTCGTATCTTCGATTCGGCGTGCAACTATTTGTGGCGGAAGAGCTATTTTTTCAAATTTTTCACTGAGTTCTGCTGGAAAAATGCAAGGGGCCGAATCGACCAGGCGATCCTTGATGAGATTCCCAACCGTAAAGGGTTTCCCTGCTTTCGGAATTCTCAGTATGCATTTGTACCTTGAGCGCAAACTTTTCGCACCTGTTTTCTTCTCCTACCACAGCAAAAAAACCTTTGCAATTAGTTTTGTACAATCCTGTTTTTAAACAATTCCATCATTTTTAACAATTAGTTCTTTCATTCATTGAAACCCAAATAAGAAACTAACATAAAAGATTGGTTTTAGGTTCATTTTCCCCCCAGTTCCTCTGAAAAGGGGTCATAGACACTAGCGAAATGTGGTTGCAAAATTATTTATCTATTGGAATATTTGCGTTTTAATTAAATTGAAACATAGATCAAAACACAACAAATGTTTTCCCATCCATCGAAATACAAATTCACAAAAACAAAGACTGACCCTTAATGACACTTTCCTGTCCGAGAGAGTGTTTTTGACGGCTTTTCATAAAGTGGCAAAAAATTTACCTGAGACTTTTTCTTATGTCCGTGCGACGCGCTTTAATGCAGCACAAATACAAAAATTAACCGTAAAGAAATGTTCCTTGTGGCCGACAATCTGATACTCGATAACTGGCACATTGCTAAGTGATATATCAGATTATAAAATATAGTTTCATTTATCACCTTTATAAAGAATAGTCTTACGATAGGAAACACTTACTTTACTGTAATGCTGATTGAAATTTTCTTTCAGGTCTTCGAGATTTGACATGCGTTCTTCCTCTTGCGCCAAATTTTGGAACTGATCTTTGTGACAGGTATTAAATCGCCGTTCAGTTGAGTACTATTTTAAATACATGACGTTCCGATGACATACTAAACATTTGGCACGATTTTCGACAGCAGTACAAGAGTAATTTCGCACTCGGGTTTAATAGTGTGGACGCAGCACTCCCCCCCCCCCTTTTTTTGTCTGCTGCTGTTGACTTTCCATCTGGATTCACAGTAGCCTTACGTCTGTCGATTGACGGCTTTGTGTCGTATGAATGCTTTTGACCGCTGCTGGCGCGGCGGTGTCTTCCGTACGAAGCGCGCGTACAGTGACATGTCGAGGCGCGGCGGAGGGGGCTAAGCGACACGGCTGGGCCACTGCAACAATATACGAATTCACGCGGGGCGCTGGCCTCGGGCGATCGAGGGCGCTAGCGCCCCAGATGCACTGTTTGAACGAGCCTCCTGTAGGCGACTGCCGACTATGGCGCCCAGCCTGTAACTTGAGTGAACAATCGATATAGTTCGTATAAAATCGCCGCGCGGGATTAGCTGAGCGGTCTGGGGCGCTGCAGTCATGGACTGTGCTGCTAACCCCGGCGGAGGTTCGAGTCCTCCCTCGGGTATGGGTGTGTGTGTTTGTCTTAGGATAATTTAGGTTAAGTAGTGTGTAAGCTTAAGGGACTGATGACCTTAGCAGTTAAGTCCCATAAGATTTCACACACATTTGAACATTTTCGTATAAAATCGTACATCTTGGGCTGTGCCAAAGTTCTTCATTCATTTCTTAATATCAACGAATACTGACAATGTTCGGTTATTGAGAGATAGAATTTATGACTCGTAGGCCCCTAGTAGTGTCTCAGTGACGAAAGGCAACTTTCGTCGACAAATATTTATTTATAACGATTACCTGATTCGCACTAGAATAAATCTGCTTTTGGTACATACCTGTTTGCTGACGTCACGAGTGATGTTTGCATCGGCACCCCATCCCACTGAGATCACGGGTTCCCGAGTTCAATTCTCGGCCGGGTTTGGGATATACTCTGCCCGGCGACTGGGTACTGTCCTCATCATTTCATCATCATTCATGAATGTCGCTAAACAGGACTGTGTACACATTGGGAATGTGTGCGGGAGCTGATGACCTCGCAGTTGACCGCCTCACAGATTTAACATCACCATCATTGTCATCTCACTGACTCTGAAAGCGCCTGATGTCCAACCACCTCTATGAGCACGTGCCGCTCGCCCCTTACTCTGTAGTTACTACAGGCTGAAACATTCACTTCACACATGTGGACATAAAGTAAAATGCTCTCTTATCTGCAGATAAGGGATACCTTACGTGTACTCTGTAGAATGGGTATTTTCAAAGCCATATCCCAAAGGATAAAATCAGTTCTAAGTGAACATAAATTAATTATATTTTCTTAGAATTACATTCATTCCAGTGAATCTGTGTTTTTCGCCTGTTTATCATAAATGTTTTCATTCCACTTTAAGTCCCCTTGGATGAATACCCTTAGGAGTTTTACAGCTATTACCAATCGCATTGTCCTGTCGCGGAGACCACAGCAGCGAAAGAGTGCTTTTCTATTTATTTAATCGCAATATCTGTAGCTGCACGTATTGCATTTACGTTTAGGTTCAACTGCAATCCTAGAACTAATCGACGCTGCATTTTCACTGTAACCTTTTGCGGAATAATATTGTTCGTATCTAAGCTGTGACTATGTTCTGGGTACAGGTAGGTCTAGTACCTTCCGCCGCGGAAGTCGAACACGCGGCAGAACAAATGGACGTGGTCAGCCCATAGAGGGCTCCGCCTCCGCGGCGGCTGTTCCGCGCAGGGCGTCACCGCTACGCCACGTGCAGACAGCGGCCAATAGCCGCTCCCTCCGGTTTCGTATATAGGGACCCGCTCTGCCCTAGTCCAGCAACAAGTGTTTGTCTCCGTTTATATGTCCACCATGTTTTTTTCTCTAAATGTCTTCATTTGTATATTTGTTTCTGTGCGGCCAAAGAGCGGCGTCGTATGCTGCTGCAGGCCTGCCTGTAATACAGGTTTCAAAATAACAATAAAGAAAAAAAAAACCTAGTCCAGCCATCTAGAGGGTTGGATCCCCTCCTTCGAAAGCGTCAGATTGCAACGCCTGGGCTACTCTCAGGGTGGAATCTCCGTCTTCGAATGTTGTGTCTGTCTGTCTCTCTGTCTGTCAGTCTGTCCGCCCGCCCGCCGATTGCTGCTGTAGCTGTTCGTCAATTCCGCCTGCTTGCTCGCTGTCCATCGCCGTCACTGTAACAGCTGCCGCCGCCGCCGCCGCCTGCTGCCCGTCCGTCTGTCCGTCGCCGTTCGTCTGCAATGAGTACTCCCACCTCCACTGTCATCTACATCTCCCCCTCTCCCACAGTCACATCCTGGAGTGCCGCCCCTGGCCTCCCTCCTTACACCTCCCCTCCCCTTCCCCCAATCACCCATCCCCCTATCTCCTCCGCTGCTGTATACCCACACCTCTACACCCTTCCTCCAGCCTCCACACCCTCAATAGCTCCCACTACTACCCCCGCCCTCACGTACGCTTCTGTTGCCGCCTCTATTGCCGCCCGTCACGTGGTCGGCCTCCCCTCTCTCACCCACCCCATCTCTTTGTCATCTGCATCTCCCGCACGCATCACGTTGCGCCAAGCCACCGTCGCCACCACTGAACCGGCTGTTTCTCCCAGCGCCTCCGCTACGCCACAGGGATCTGCCACCCGCCACCTCCCTCTCCTCCCCGTTCCTTTCCCCTCCTCCCAGCCTCCCATCTCCAAAAAACTCCAAAAGCGCGTCATTACCGACTCTGCTCCCGCCACTTCCCACAAAAAGTCAACACCATCTCCCCCTCCCCCTCCCCCTCCCCCTCCCCCACCCATCTCCATGGACACCACCCCTCCTCCTGCCACCCATACCTCGGCCCCCACCCTCCACACCTTTGTCCTGTGAACTCCCGATCCTAGGTTCCTCAACGCTCGTACCCTCACCGTGGAGATATGAAAGTACTTACCTGGTGCTCCCATTTCTCAACTCATTCCCCGCAGGGACTCAGTCCTCATCAAGTCCCCATCCCCATCCTTTCACACAGACCTCCTGCAAAAACTCCCACGAGTTATGTTTGCCCCCACGCCTCTCTGACACCCTTCCTTTCCACCTCTCGTCAGCTACAGCCTCCCCATCGCCCCCCCCCCCCCACCTACACCGCTGTGATCACCAAGCCTAGCCCGGTGATCAGAGGATGAAGTGTTGGCAGAACTGAACTCCCACCTGGACTTGGAAATCCGCTCTGCCCACCGTATCCACAATGCATCTGGTCCCACCTACCTCATGATGGTGTTCTCTGAGTCCGCCCCATCCATTGACCATCTCCTCACCCAGGGTGCCCTGATATACCACCGTCGCCACCCTGTCGAATCCTCCAAATCCCCTCCCCAATCCTACCGTTGCCAGCGGTGCCTGATGTACAATGACCACCTGACTCCCAACTGCAAAAACACCCCCACCTGTCCCCATTGCAAGGCCGCCCACTTTCTTAAGAACTGCCCCAACCTCGCTGCTCCTCCTTCCTGTAATACATGCAATGGCCCCCATCCCATCTACTCCCACAAGTGTAAAGCTAAATCCCCTCCAGCCACCCCTGTGCTTACAGCCCCAGTTCGTCCCGTCAATCCCCCTGTCCATCCCAACAATTCCCTCCGTCCACCCCCCACGGCCAAGGACATCATCTGGTTCCTTACCATTGGACTCCAAAACATTCACCCTTTACAGCGCCCCACACCTTCCAACAAGTCTCCCTTGCCACTAGCTCAGTTTTCCCCCTGAACACCTTCGCCACCTACTCCTCCAACCAAGCCCACTTCACCTTCACGTACCTCGACACCCTACTTTAAGTCTCTTCCCTTCCCTCTCTTCCCCCTCTCCTTCCCGCCATGGTGCGGCACGAGTATCGCATCCTCCTCCAAAACATTCGCTCCTTCCGCTCCAAAAAATACCTCCTCATGCACACCCTCTCCCACCACCAGGTCGATACCTTCCTCTGGAACGAAACCTTTCTCCAGCCACACCATTCTATCTGCACCTCTCCCTACATCCTCCACCGCACTGATGCTCCTGGTCCTCGGACGCAGGGTCGAGTCATGATTGGCCACCTTAAGCATATCCACGTCCGGCCACAAACTCTCCTCAATGACCCCACTGAACACCTTATCCTTAGCATCTTCTTCCCCTCTGTCACCATTACCTGTGCCACCATCTATGTCCGCTCCACTGCTCCTCTTCCTTATGACTTCATCTCGCACACTGACTGCACCTTCTCCACCTATGTGATTGCCGCCGACCTCAACATCCATAGCCGCACTCCTGGTGCCCTACGGTGGTGGCGACAGTTCCTCTCCACAACCCAAGGTGACCTTGTTCCCCTTCCCCAGCACGCCCGACCCGAAAGTGACACCACCCAGATGTTGTCATTGCCTCCGCCAACCTCCTTGGGTGTATCGCTGTCGCCGTCCTTGACCCCACAGGTAGCGATCACCTCCATGTCCTTCTCACCATAACGTTTGCTCACCACCCCTCCTACGGCTCCACACCCTGCACCACCTCCCAAGGTTGTCCATGACTATCACCGTGCTAACTGGGATGACTACCGGGACTCCATCTCCACCCAGGTCGTAAGCCACCCTCTTACCTATCGCCATCCTGACATCATCCATGCCTCGTCCTTCCTTCAGAAGGTAATTACTGACGCCGTGGAGGCCCGTGTTCCTACTATAACCATCCACCCACACTGCCCTACACTCCCTCTGTGGGCTGTCCTCCTCCTCCGTGAATCCCGCCACCTCTACCGCTCCTTCCTGCGCACTCGTGACAGGGATACACTCCAACACCACCAGCAAATAGAGTGACGTGTATGGAACTTTATTACAGTAACGAAAAGCCGAGACTGGCGCCAGACCTGCACACGACTCAACGCCACCCTCTCTATCAACTCCTCCAAGTACTGGTCCGCCTTCCATCGCCCTACTGGTTCCCTTTCCACTCCCCACTACCCCCTTCTCCATAACGATCGCCTCCTTCCTGACAACCTAAGTAAGGCCAACAACTTTGCTTCCCACCTTTCCGAGGTCTTCTCCATCCCCGACGATCCCGACTTTGATTATTCTCTTTTCCCCACCGTCATGGAACGTGCTGATACCTACGTCGCTCCACTTGCTCCTAGTCCCCAGTACTTGGGGCAGGTGGCCCCCTCCCACATAAACACTCCCATCACAGCACGAGACATTAATCTTATCCTGCGGTCCAAACGCAACATGGCCCCTGGTCATGACTGTGTCACCTACCGTCACCTTTGAGAAAGCCCCTGTTCCTTCCTGACTGTCCTCGCCCATCTGTCATCCTCTCAACTGGTTTCTACCCTGAGCTGTGGTAGACCTGCCGCGTCCTCTTATTCCTCAAATCCAACAAACCCCTTTCTCCCACCTCTTCCTATCGTCCCATCTGCCTCACCTCCATCTTTAGTAAGGTCCTTGAATCCATCCTCTCCCACCGTATCCATCAGCACCTTGCTCAACACCACTTCCTCCCCCTTACCCAGTGTGGCTTCCGACCCCCTTCCTCTGCTGAAGACCAAATCCTCAAACTTGTTCACCTTCTGTCCCTCCAGCTCAACTCCCGTCGCTTCGCCATTTTTGTTCTCCTTTACCTCTAAATTACCTATGACAGTGTATGGCATCCCGGTCTCCTCTTTAAACTCCAAACCTACGCCCTGCCTATCAATTTTGTCCCTCTGGTCGCTTCCTTCCTCTCACCCCCCCTGCGGGTCCGGGGATTAGAATAGGCCCGAGGTATTCCTGCCTGTCGTAAGAGGCGACTAAAAGGAGTCCCAACCCCTCAAGGGGGTCGTTAGCGCCTGCGTCCGGAGACGGACGGTTCCACGACCTCTATTTGCAGTCATTTTGATTTTTCACTTCTCGTTTCTTCCTTCCTTTGGTAGGTTCCTTTCTTTGCTCTTTTCCACCTCAGTCTTCCTTACTCTTTCCTTGTCTTCTTCTCCTTGCCTTCTCATTGCCTTCTCATTGCCTTCTTCTCCTTGCCTTCTCATTACCTTCTTCTCCTTGCCTTCTCTGGTCTCCGCCTCGGCGTTCGAGACAGTCTGTCCTCTCTCTCCCTCTCTCTCCTCCTTTTCCTCTTCTTCCTTCATCCCTGTGCGTGCCTGAAGGCCGACCCACGCGTTTGCATGCGTAACCGGTGACGGGGTAACGCGTAATTCCCCGCCCTGGGTAGACATGTAAGGCACGCGCGTACCCCCTGGTAAAGGCCAGGCCCGGGGAGGGGTGATTGCCTGAGCTGATACCTTCTGACCATGCCGATTGGTCCCTCCATCTGGTTCTCGGGAGGTGTGACCTGAGGTGTAAACATTCACCTAAGGCGGGAGTGCCCTCTGAGAGGGTCCCCACAAGGAAGGAGCGCGCCATCGGAGACGCTGGCAATCATGGGGGATTCCTCTGCAATGGATTTCACTCCATCTGTCTCGACTTCTGCCCAAAAACGGAAACGTGACCAGCCATCAGTGACAAAAGTACTACCGCCTGCCCCACAGTTCCTCGTCGTTTCTCGATCTGAGGACGGAAAGGATTTTTCCTCTGTCAACCCTTTCGTTATCCAGAAGGGTGTAGATGCCATAGCCGGATCTGTCAAATCTTGTACCAGGTTGCATAACGGTACCTTATTACTAGAAACTGAGAGCGCCTTTCAGGCACAAAAACTGCTTCGGGCCACACTCCTGTACACATTCCCTGTGCGGGTGGAGGCTCACCGAACTTTGAATTCGTCTCGTGGTGTGGTCTATACTAGCTCCCTCGACGGACTGACTGACGAGGAGATTCAATCTTTCCTCGCTGAGCAGGGCGTGACGGCTGTCCATAGGGTCATGAAAAAGGTCAACAATGACCTTGTACCGACCCGGACACTTTTCTTGACCTTCGATAGTGTTAAGCTGCCATCGCGCATCAAGGCGGGCTACGAGGTTATTTCTGTTCGCCCCTATGTCCCGACACCTACGCGCTGTTACCAGTGTCAGCGTTTCAATCACACTCGACAGTCTTGTTCCAATGCGGCTAAATGTGTCACTTGTGGCAGGGATGCCCATGAGGGTGACTGTCCACCTCCGTCTCCTCGTTGTGTGAACTGTCAGGGTGACCATGCCGCATCCTCCTGCGACTGTCCTGTCTACAAGGACGAACGATGTATCCAAGAAATTCGGGTCAAAGAGAAAGTGTCCACCTCGGCTGCTCGCAAGCTATTGGCTAGTAGGAAGTCCACGCTGCTCCCAGCGGGGAAATACAGTACTGTCCTCGCCTCTCCTCGGACTACCAGGGAGGTGACAACCCAGACATGCGATCTGACCTTCAGCACCACGTTCGTCCATTCGGCCAGTGCTAAGATCGCCCGGTCGACGTCTCCTCTTCCTCCCATCACCCCTCAGACCCAAGCACCTCCATCAGCTTCTGCCAAGATGAAGACCCAGAAGTCAGATGCACGGGCCTTTAAGAAGGAACCGTCCCGTGCAGACTTCCTACGTTCCTCGACCTCCCAGCCTTCGACCGGTACTTCCACCAAACGTCCTTCCAAGAAGGCTCATAGGAAGCACAGTTCTCCTTCTCCGCCACGGCGCATTTCTTCTCCTGCGCCACCCAGCGGTTGCCGCCCCAGGCCGTCATCCGTTTCGCCTGGCCGCACCGCTGGTAGCCGAACATCTGGCCGTTCACCGGCGGAGGAAGCTCCCCCTCCCGGCCATCTTACCAAGATGGCCGATGAACCTATAGACCCCATGGACGATGACTGTCCGCCTACTGATAGCGGCGGCAGTGCTCGCTCGAAGCCAGGCCCTCCGCGGCCTTCGAGGTGACCCCTTCTTTTATCTTCCTTTTCTTACGATGGCACTTATTCACTGGAATATTCGCAGCATTCGCTGCAACCGAGAGGACTTGAAGTTGCTGCTCCGCTTGCACCATCCGCTCGTCGTAGCCCTCCAGGAAACGAAGGTACGCCCTTGTGATCAAATTGCCTTGGCACACTACACCTCTGTGCGTTTTGACCTACTCCCTGTGGTAGGTACCCCGGCCCATGGAGGGGTTATGCTGCTGGTCCGGGATGATATTTACTACGTTCCCATCACGGTGCACACCGGCCTGCAGGCAGTAGCCATCCGCATTACTCTCCCCACTTTTACATTTTCCATTTGTACCGTTTACACTCCATCGTCATCTGCCGTTACCAGGGCAGACATGATGCAACTTATTGCTCAGCTACCTGCACCATTTTTGTTAACTGGAGACTTCAATGCCCACCATCCCCTTTGGGGCTCTCCAGCATCCTGCTCGAGGGGCTCCCTGTTAGCAGACCTTTTCTACCAGCTCAATCTTGTCTGCCTCAATACTGGCGCCCCTACTTTCCTTTCGGACACATCTCACACCTACTCCCATTTAGACTTCTCTATATGTACTCCCCAACTTGCACGCCGGTTTGAGTGGTATGCACTTTCTGATACATATTCGAGCGACCACTTCCCGTGTGTTATCCATCTCCTGCAGCATACCCCCTCTCCGTGCTCCTCTAGTTGGACCATCTCCAGGGCAGACTGGGGGCTCTTCTCTTCCAGGGCGACCTTTCAGGATCAAACCTTCACAAGCTGCGATCGTCAGGTCGCACACCTCACGGACGTCATTCTCGCTGCTGCTGAATATTCCATCCCTCACCCCACTTCTTCTCCACGTCGCGTACCGGTCCACTGGTGGACTGCAGCATGTAGAGACGCTTTACGTGCTCGTCGACGTGCTTTATGCACCTTTAAACGCCACCCTACAGTGGCGAATTGTATCAATTATAAACGATTACGTGCTCAGTGTCGTCGTGTTATTAAAGAAAGCAAGAAAGCCAGCTGGGCTGCTTTCACAAGCACCTTCAACAGCTTTACTCCTTCTTCTGTTGTCTGGGATATCCTGCGCCGGCTATCTGGCACTAAGGTCTACTCACCAGTTTCTGGCTTGACGGTCGCGAATGACGTCCTTGTGGCCCATGAGGATGTCTCCAATGCCTTCGGCCGCTTTTTCGCCGAGGTTTCGAGCTCCGCTCATTACCACCCTGCCTTCCTCCCCCGCAAACAGGCAGAGGAGGCTAGGCCACCTAACTTCCGCTCCTCGAATCGTATAAGTTATAATGCCCCATTCACCATGCGGGAACTCGAAAACGCACTTGGCCGATCACGGTCCTCCGCTCCAGGGCATGATTCTATTCATATTCAGATGCTGAAGAACCTTTCTCCTGCGGGTAAAGGTTTTCTTCTTCGTACTTACAATCGCATCTGGATTGAGGGACATGTTCCCGCATGCTGGCGCGAGTCTATTGTTGTCCCGATTCCTAAGCCGGGGAAGGACAAGCACTTGCCTTCCAGTTATCGACCCATCTCGCTTACCAGCTGTGTCTGTAAAGTGATGGAGCGAATGGTTAACTCTCGATTGGTTTGGTTGCTCGAGTCTCGACGCCTTCTTACCAATGTACAATGTGGATTTCGTAGGCGCCGCTCTGCTGTCGACCATCTGGTTACCTTGTCGACCTTCATTATGAATAACTTCTTGCGGAAGCGCCCGACCGCGGCTGTGTTCTTTGATTTGGAGAAGGCTTACGACACCTGTTGGAGGGCGGGCATTCTCCGCACCATGCATACATGGGGCCTTCGCGGTCGCCTCCCTCTTTTTATTCGTTCGTTTTTAATGGATCGACAGTTCAGGGTACGTGTGGGTTCTGTCCTGTCAGACACCTTTCACCAGGAGAATGGGGTGCCACAGGGCTCAGTTTTGAGCGACGCTCTCTTCGCCATAGCGATCAATCCAATAATGGATTGCCTCCCAGCTGATGTATCAGGCTCCCTTTTCGTAGACGATTTTACCATCTATTGCAGCGCGCAGCGTACGTGTTTTCTGGAGCGCTGTCTTCAGCGTTCTCTTGACCGTCTTTACTCCTGGAGTGTCGCCAATGGCTTCCGTTTTTCTGCCGAGAAGACGGTCTGTATTAACTTCTGGCGCTACAAAGAGTTTCTCCCACCGTCCTTACGACTCGGTCCCGTTGCTCTCCCAATCGTGGAGACAACAAAATTTTTAGGTCTTACATTTGACAGGAAACTTAGTTGGTCTCCACATGTGTCATATTTGGCTGCCCGTTGTACCCGTTCTCTAAATGTCCTCCGTGTTCTCAGTGGTATGTCGTGGGAGCGGATCGAACCGTCGTGCTTCGTCTATATCGGTCGATCGTCCGCTCCAAGCTGGATTATGGGAGCTTCGTATACTCCTCTGCACGGCCATCCATCTTACGCCGCCTCAACTCCATACAACATCGGGGTTTACGACTTGCGATCGGAGCGTTTTATACTAGTCCCGTCGAGAGTCTTCATGCTGACGCTGGTGAGTTGCCACTCACCTACCGGCTTGATATACTGCTTTGTCGGTATGCCTGTCGGCTACTGGCAATGCCCGACCACCCGTCTTATCGTTCCTTTTTTGATGACTCTCTCGACATCCAATACGGGTTGTATGTCTCTGCCCTGCTACCCCCTGGAGTTCGCTTTCGTCGCCTCCTTCAACACCTTAATTTTTCACTCCCTGCAACCTTTCGAGTGGGCGAGAGCCACACGCCACCTTGGCTCCAGGCTCAGGTTCGCGTCCACCTTGACCTCTGCTCGCTCCCGAAGGAGGTTACCCCCGGTTCAGTCTACCACTCCCGTTTTATCGAACTTCGTTCGAAGTTCATGAATATGACCTTCATTTATACATATGGCTCTAAGACCAATGACGGGGTTGGTTGTTCCTTTATTGTCGGGGCACAAAGTTTCAAATACCGGCTCCATGGCCTTTGTTCGGTCTTCACAGCTGAGCTCTTTGCCGTCTACCAGGCTGTCCTTTACATCTACCGCCACCGACATTCTGCATATGTCATCTGCTCCGATTCCCTGAGCGCTATACAGAGCCTCAGTGATCCGTACCCGGTTCACCCTTTCGTGCACCGGATCCAACGCTCTCTTCAACAGCTGGTGGACGTCGGTTCTCCGGTTAGCTTTATGTGGGTTCCTGGCCATGTCGGTATCCCTGGGAACGAAGCTGCAGATGCCGCGGCCAAGGCTGCGGTCCTCCAGCCTCGGACAGCATCTTGTTGTGTCCCTTCGTCAGATTGCAGCAGAGTAATTTGTCGGCGCATTTTATCGCAGTGGCATGCCGATTGGGCTGCACTTACCGACAACAAACTTCGGGCCCTGAAACCTCTTCCCGCGGCTTGGACGTCCTCCTCACGCCCTTCTCGGCGGGAGGAGGTCGTTTTTGCCCGGTTACGAATTGGCCACTGCCGGTTCAGCCATCGCCATCTACTGACTGCTGCGCCGGCGCCGTTCTGCCCCTGTGGGCAATTGCTGACAGTCTGCCATATTTTAACGGTCTGTCCAGATTTTAACACCCTGCGTCTTGATCTTGGCCTGCCGTGTACTGTAGAAACCATTTTAGCCGATGACCCACGAGCTGCTGCTCGCGTTCTTCATTTTATCAATTTGACAACCCTCTCAAAGGACATTTGATTCTGCTGTTTTCCTTTTTTAATCGTATGCCTGTCAGTCTGTCTTTTATCGTGTTTTCCGTTTCGTTGCTGTTTTAAACTTGTGACTCGCGGTGCATTCCTCACGTAGTCTGGGCGCTAATGACCGTTGAAGTTGTGCGCCCTAAAACCACAAAAAAAAAAAATCCTTCCTCTCACACCGTCCTTCCTATGCCACCCTCCACAACACCAACTCCCGTATGTTTTATCCCACGGCTGGCGTCCTCTCCCCTCCCCTTTATCTCATGCATACAGCTGATACGCCCAAGGCACCCCCACCAGTAAGCCTTCTGCAGTATGCTGATGACACCACCTTCCTGGCTCTCTAGCCTACCCTTCAACGGTCTCAACATACCCTCCAAACCCACCTTAACCTGCTCACCACTTGGTGTAACCAGTGGTTCCTCCGTCTCAACCCCTCCAAAACCCAGGCAATCATCATAGGCCACACCACTCGCTCCTTTCGCCTCCATGATTTCTACCTCACCCTTTATGGTCGTCCCATCCAGCTCACCCCCACCCTGAAATACCTTGGCCTCACCCTCGACAGACACCTCACCTGGACCCCTCATCTCCGGACCATCCAGCAGAAAGCTCATTCTCACCTCTGCCTTCAGAAACTCCTGTCAGGCAGGACATGGGGATTGCATCCCTCCACCATCCTCCACACCTACAAATCCCTCACCCATCCTATCCTCTGTTATGCCAGCGTTGCCTGGATCTCCGCCCCCACCCGCTTTTCCAAGGCTCTCCAAATCCTTGAACGCCATGCGCTCCGCCTTGCCTTCCGTATCCGCCTTCCTTCACCCACGCGGCTCCTGTATGAACTGATCCCCTTCCCCCACCTCCTCCTGTTCCTCCAACATCTCCACATCCTTTACATTGTCCGCAGGCTTGATCCCCCCCCCCACCCTCTGGTTTCCTCCTCCTCCACTCCCTGCCTGTTGCCTCACCACTACCACTGTATCCCTCCCTCTCTCCACCTCCATCTCCACACCCTCCATCTCCTTCATCAGGGCAATTTCCTACGCCTCCCCCTCCCAGATGACAAACTTCGCAGTGACATCTACCCTTCCTTCCAACTGTAACCTGGCCTTGTTCCCCCCCCCCCCCCTTCCCAGGGCCCCCTTTTCTCCTCTTCCTTCTCCCAGAGCGGATTTTCCTCCTTCCCGCCCCCTCCCTACCTGGCCCTCGTCAGCGCACCCCCCACTCATCTCCCCCATCTCTTCCCCTCCCTCCCTTCTTCCAGTCTCCCTCATCTCCTTGCGCCTGGCAGATCCTCTGTTTTGATCATCGTCAGTGTGCCACATCAGTGTTGTGTTTAGTGCTGTTTCTCCTGTGTGTCAGCCCACATCTTGTGGTCGTGCGGTAGCGTTCTCGCTTCCCACGCCCGGGTTCCCGGGTTCGATTCCCGGCGGGGTCAGGGATTTTCTCTGCCTCGTAATGGCTGGGTGTTGTGTGATGTCCATAGGTTAGTTAGGTTTAAGTGTTTCTAGGTTCTATGGGACTGATGACCTAAGAATTTAAGTCCTATAGTGCTCAGAGCCATTAGAACCATTTTTTTGAACTTATTGTTATCCACTTGATGTATTAATAAAAACCCTGTGGTACGGTTTCCGAGGGAGACAAGAAAACCCATCTTGCGCTGCTCCCCCCCCCCCCCCCCCCCCCGCATATCCTTTGAGCCACCGATGTTCATAACACGTAACAGGAATGGTGCACTGCTGTTGATAAAGTGTCATGACGAGCTCTCTATTGGCAATCAGTTACTGATTAACATCTCATTCGTATCTCCGGAATGGGACAGCAAGGTTAACGTGGTAGTGAGGAAAACATTGAAAATCGAATAAAACAGTAACATTCAATTACAGAAGTTAGACAAACAAATATAGGCACAAGGATAAAACTGCAAAGATATGTAGGATGGCGAAAAATATATTTCAGTTGAACAACGGAAGGGTGAATTATAAAAAAATTATGGAAAAGAAAGGAATGCAGCAATATGTCTCTTCGCTAAAGAAATAAATAGGAAGTCCAATGAATCTAAAGCGAACTGGGTACAGGAAACAAATCTAGAAAAAGTACTTCAGAACACGGAAAATTCAAAATAACTTACGATGAAATTTAAAGAAAGTGCAACACTGAGACTGTGAAAGAATTTTCATTTTTAAATGAAGAGGAGAGAGCTGAGAAGTAAAAAGTGATCTGCCAGGGGGACGAACTATTTGCTGTCACGGTACAAAACGAAATAAATGTTGATTTGGAAGACATATGCTTTCCAGTATTAAAATCAGAGTTATGAAAAGCTTTGGAGACTGGTTATCGAGCAAAGCAGAAGGTATAACTAACATTCCTTCAAGAATCATTGTATGATGTGGCTATTAAACTGATTCTGCGGAACAGGAGACGTACCATCGGTCATTTCGATGACCTTCACTCATACAGTCCTGAAGAAAGGAAAGTAAAGGCGGACTATTTCGTATAATTAGCATCCATGTTGTTGACAATTATGCATTGTGAAACATAAAAGGAAACTGCGGATCAGCTGGATGACGATTAGTTTGTCACTGGGAAAGGAAATTGCCCAAGAGGGCCAGTTCTGACGGTTTTCTTGATAAGGAAGGCAAGGAAAATCAAAACACCTTCACAGCATTCGACAATAAAGAATTGTGCAGCATGTAAGAAAATTTCTGAAAAACGGGTGTGACATAAATGGCAAGTTAGGTAATCTACAGGATGTACAACAATCATGATATAACTGTAAAAAGAATAAAATTCTCTGGTTTAATATGGTGAAACACAGGGATGCAGTCCTTCTCCCATACTGTTTAATGTATATGTCGAAAAAAATAAAAAGAGCTCCATGATTGTGATTACAGTTAAGGGCTAAACGAAATGAGTGACCAGATTCGCTTCTGACAATGCTGTATTCAGTAAAAGTGAGGTAGATTTATAGGACAGAATGAACAGTCTAATGAGCGCAGTATTTCCGTTGAAAGTAGCTCAAAGTAAAACAAAAGTTGAGGGGAGTAACGCAAGTAGTATTATCGACAAACTTAACATCCAAATTTTGGACCATATAACAGATGAATTGGAGGACTTTTGCTACGAGAGAGGCCAAATAATCCAACACGGAGAAAGAATGGGCGACGTCAGAGGCAGACTAGCATAGGCATACAGACCATTCCTTGCTCATGTAAATCTCAAGGTATGCTGCTACATAGGCCTCAGTTTGTGGACAAAACTTAAGAGAATTTAATTCTGGAGTGCAGCATTGTATGAAAATGAGTCACGGAGTGTAGGTAAACCGTAAATGAAAAGAATCGAAGTGCCTGAGATATGGTGTCATAGATGCTGAAAATTGTGCAGGCGAATACTATAAAATATAAATTAGGACAGTTGAGGAGGAGAGGAGTATGTCGTGAGCAATATCAGACCAAACCCAATACAAAAAACTGCATATAAACAGCAGAATTCTTTTGACACACCAATATGCACATTTACGTGTGATACAGGACTGATACAAAAATTGATGCGTGGAATACGTATAAAGCGATGACATTTGCATGACGTATGGGACTTAATCCGGTGTTAATATTATTTATGACAGGAAAAGGAACAAATTTTTTGTCATCGACATCAAAGGTTCATTTGTTTCCCTAATTACATTCCTACAAAATCATATTTACTGTAAGCTCTAAAGGTTTTCCTGATACATTTGTTATTCTGAACAGTGCAAGAAACACTGTCCGAGTGTAGTGTGGTATATCTGCTTGGAAGACCCGACCAGACGATCAAATACTGCAGTTCACTAAATCAAAGATGTAGAGTTAAAACGTAATCAAATTGGGATACTTCATTCACAGTGTGATTTCGGGCACGTCCGAGGACGATAGTTCATTCTTGTCGTTCACTTCGATTCCACTAGCGCGACTAACAACTTGGGTTGCCGATATCGATTCGATCGTGTGTCGCGAGCCAAGGTCCTTGGTCAAGGTGTTTATGCGGTAGGTTTGCCGGGGCCAGGAGACTTATTTGGCTGAGGAGCAATGGTTGGCCAGCTGTGGCTTTTGGGGGACTCCGGCTACCGGCGCGGTTCTCGAGAAGAGGTGTACGGCTAAATTGGTGAGGGCAATCCTGGCAGGCTCGCTTAATAACTGGTAGCGGCGGGCGGCGCGAACACATACAGGGGTCACGCGCAACCTAGGGACAAGATCCTGTCTGACTCTGCAAACTTAAGGTGAACGGCACGTCGACGATCGTCTGTGTGGTTTGGAAGCACTAACGCCCTGACTGGAATCCTGAAAGTCACAGTTCCTTCACTCCTGACTGGAATTCTTTATTCTGAGAACTGTATATTGTAGGTCGTGCCTGTGTTATGAGGAATTTGACCTGTTATATTAAAGCGCCTACCATGGACATCCTTCAATTTTCTAGGAAGTATGTCGTTCAAGTGTAAGAGTATTCCATGTGATAGGTTTCGTGAACGGAATAAATTGTGCTTGGATCTGTGTAGGAGGCAAGGTGGTACATGTGTGTGTTTGTGTTATTCTACCAGCAGGTGCTGATATGGTCAAACGTGAATGCCAGTAATTTTTAAGGAGTTTTAAGTTTAACAGCATTGGTGCCCGCTTTGCCATTAATGTATGTATTTATTCTTTTTACGCCCTAGCCATTCTTGTGTGAAGCTTTGTTTGCGCAGATTGAAGTTCCCTTTTCACGAGTGTTGGCAGGGCAGCTTTGGCGGCAACCGTTCCCGTTCGCAGGGCCAGGAGCAGAGGCGCGTTTGTCTGTTCGCGCAGTGGCACTCCCGTCGTCCCACGGCCTCCGGACTGATGGGCATTCTGCCGCCCCTGCCAGTCGCCTCACGGTGGCTGAAGTTCAGTGGAGTTGATCATTTAATGCGTGCCATGGTGGAGTGTCGCCTTTTATTTGGAAACCAGTTGTCAGATCTGTTTGGTGGATTTAAAGAGTTCAGGAGCATAACACGTGTTTTACAAGTCTGGGATTCTCATTATGCTCCTATAACTGTTCTTTTAAAGCTGGCACTCTTATTACTACTTCTCAGCGCATTAAATTTAAGACCTCTTACTTATCAAATTAAATTGCCTAACCTTAACTTGATCCTCAGTTATTAGCTACTATGCTTGCTGTGACATTAGGTTCCGCATCCCATGTTGGATTTGGTAGCCGTCTGCTATAGCTCTCAGCTTACTCTGATTTTGGGCAATAGTACAGTTATTAAAGGTTGTATCAAAGTTTCTGCTTGGGTATAACAGTTGAAGTACATTTCCATTGCATGTACTTCCACTTATGTTGAAGTTTGGGCAATTGTATATTTAAAACGGTTATTGTTAACGTTTGGCATGCTATATGCGTTTGGGCATTGATGTTTAAATTTTGTCCCTTACCAGTTGGTCTGTTTGAGAGACTGCTTGCTTTATTGCTTAAGGGATTTTCTTATTAACGGTTATTCATCGCTAAGCGGTCCTCCAACAGCTATGATCAGTGGTGAGTCTTGTGATAAAAAGAATGGTTCAAATGGCTCTGAGTACTACGGGACTTAATATCTGGGGTCATCAGTCCCCCAGAACGTAGAACTACTTGAACCTAAGTAACCTAAGAACATCACACACATCCATGACCGAGGCAGGATTCGAGCGTGCGACCGTAGCGGTTGCGCGGTTGCTGACTGAAGCGCCTAGAACCGCTCGGCCACAACGGCCTGCTCATTCCCGTATTTTTATTAATGTTTTCCGATTGTGTAACGGCTACCTAAGCTTGCAGTTTGTTAGTATATTTAACAGTCGTTATTTTAATTCATTTCATTGATAAATTCATTTCAATGTTGAACCTTCTTTCAGTTGATGTCTCTATTCCTGTTTTGGGAACTCCGTTCTCTCGATTTAGATGTCCTGCTCTTAGTAGTACAATTGTTAAAACTATTTTTAAATTACTTGAGCAATTGTTAGTACATTTAATGCCTGTTACTGTAATTCATTTGGCTGATAAAATTGTCTGTTGAAGCTGCTTGCAGCAATGCCCAGTTGATTCGACTTTTCTTGTTTTGGGATCTCTGTACTTCTGATTTTCATTTCCTGTTCTTAATGGTGCAATTGTTAAGGTTGAAACTTCCTTGCGGATTAAAACTACTTGCCAGGCCTAGTTTCGAACTCTGGAGCTTTGCCTTTGGCGGGTAAGTGCTCTACCATCTGAGCTAGCCAAGCACGACTCACGACCCGTCCTCGCAGCTTTAATTCCGCCAGTACCTCGTGTCCAACTTTCCAAATTTCACAGAAAATCTCCTGCAGACCTTGCAGAACTAACACTCCTGGAAGAAAGGATATTGTGGGGACATGGCTTAGCTACAACCTAGAGGATGTTTCAAGAATGACATTTTCATACTACAGCCGAGTGTGCGCTGATGTGAAACTTCCTGGCATATTAAAACTGCACGCCAGACCGAGACTCAAACTGTCATCTGACCTACACAAGGACGACTCACGACGTGTCCTCACAGCTGTGAGGTAGGGGTGGTAGTGGTGGTAAGTTCCTATGGGACTAAACTGCTGAGTTCATTGTGATCTAATGTAAACTTACAACACACACACACCCCTGACTAAGGAAAGACTAGAACCTCCGACGAGAGGAACCACGGGAACCGTGGTAAGGCGCCTCAAACCGCACGGCTACCCCGTGCGGGTGAGGTGGGGAGTCACGTTTTACATTTCCCCATATCGACAGCGATCCGCAGCTTTTCTTACAAGTCGGTGAGCTCAATTTGGCTCTCAAATCTTACAAGAGTCGCTACCTTCTTCATTTTATGTCAGTTTTTTTGCACCTGTGCTGTAACAATAGCCTCTTTGGTTGGTAATCAAAACGTCCTCGGTCCTGGGTTAGATCCCCGCAACACCTTAAATTTCGAATAAAAACCGTCAAGCAATGGAGGCCGAATACTTGCGGCATAGGAAGTCAGCCTCATTCTGCCCGAAACGTCTTTATTTAAAATTGTTTTACTTAAATTGCAATAACTGAGAAGGTGAAACTTCTTAATTTATTTAATTCGGAAACTGCTGAGTGAAACTGAACGTACTGAGCCTAATTCCTCTTTAGTTCTGCTTAATATTTCAACAGTGACCACCAATATCCTAGCGCAACCCAATCTGACTGCTCAAAAATGATAACCTGACTTCAAATAATTAATCCAAATAATGGCACTGAATTAGAAGAAACCACAACAATAATCTATACATATCGTAAGTCATTTACCGCACAGAAAATCATCATTACACGAACTACAGCAACGCAGCAAACACCAATGAAGCCAAATAAATAAAAGATTCTAGCTACTGTAGGCTCTAACTACTAATAGGCGTGTGGTTAGCAAAGAAAAGATTTTGTTGCAGAGCAAACAATGTATTTAGCAGCTCTCACTTTAATCATAAGATAACCAGTTTAAAAAAATTATATAATCAACAGTAATAAATCTCCATGACGGATATACATTCAGACCGTCCACTCGCGCTAATACTGCAAACCTCCAACACAGCTAACTATTAACCTATAACCTCCATCACTGCTGACTACTGACAACCAATTTCCATCACTGCTGGCTGTTCACCTCCAACAGCCACCACAGCTGGCTATTCACCTCCAGCTTCCATCACTGCTGGCTGTTCACCTCCAACTGCGACTGGTCCCGGCGGAGGTTCAAGTCCTCCCTCGTGTGTGTGTGTGTGGGGGGGGAGGGGTGTGTGTGTGTGGGGGGGGGGTGTGGGGGGTGTGTGTGGGGGTGTGTGTGTGGGGTGGGTGGGTGTGTGTGGGGTGGGGGGGGTGTGGGGGGGATTTGGGGGTGTGTGAGTAGGGTGTGTGTGTGTGGGGTGTGTGTGTGGGGGGGGGGGGGGTGGGGGGTGGGGGGGGTGTGTTTGGGTTGTGTGTGTGGGGGGTGGGGGGTGGGGGGGGGATGGTGTGTGTGTGTGGGGGGGGCATGTGTGGGTGGGTGGGTGTGTGTAGGGTGTGGGGGGAGGGAGTGTGTGTGGGCGGGTGTGTGTGTGGGGGGGTTGAGGGGGGTGTGGGGGGGGTGTGGGGGAGTGGGGGTGGGAGTGTGTGTGTGTGTGTGTGTGTGTGTGTGTGTGGGTGTGTGTTTGAGGGTGTGGGGGTGTGTGTGTGGGGGGCAGGGTGTGGGGGGGTGTGTGTGTGGGTGTGTGTGTGTGGGGGGTGTGTGTGCTTGTGTGGGGGTGTGTGGGGGGTGTGTGTGTGTGGGTGTGTGTGTGGGGGGGTGTGCTTGTGTGGGGGTGTGGGGGGGGGGGGGGTGTGGGGGTGTGGGGGTGTGGGGGGTGTGTGTGTGCTGGGGTGTGTGTGGGGGTGTGTGTGTGGGGCGGTGGGGTGTGTGTGGGGGTGTGTGTGTGTGGGGGGTGTGTGTGTGGGGGGGGGGTGGGTGGGTGTGTGTGGGTGTGTGTGTGTGGGGGGGGGGGGGGGTGTGTGTGGGTGTGTGTGTGCGGGTCCTTAGGATAGTTTAGATTAAATGATGTGTAAGCTTAGGGACTGATGACCTTAGCAGTTAAGTCCCATAAGATTCGACACACATTTGAACATTTTTCCAACTCCGATTCCGAACCCAGCCGCAGAATCTATCACATAGTGCGCACAGCACTGTCTGAGTTATTGATGCAGAGCGCTACATAGCGCTTCCAACACACAAACACATAAAAAGCCTACTTACATTCCAACGGCATTGCCTAAGTGGGCGGAGGGACGGACAAAATTTTAGGGCACTCTCCTGCATTGGGGATAGGAAAATGCCCCTACAAATTCACCTACATGGATACTCTTCAAATCACACTTATGTGCGGGGCAGGGGTCATCGATTTACCTTCAAAGTAATTCTCTATTACTCAAATCTCGAACAGCGCGCAGAAGAAACGAACATATGTTCCTTGTGAGATCTTATTTCCCTCGTTTTATTAAGAAAATCGTTTCTCCCTATGTAGGTCGACTCAATAACTCTGCCCTATTTCACAATAATACGAAAAGTGCTGCTCTCCCTTGAACTCCGTTTATCCTTTACGGTAACGATTACAGACCGTGCTGTAGGATCCCAAAAAAGAGGTACAAGCGTAGTGTAGGCACTCTCTTTAGTAGATCTGTTACATTTATTAAGTGTTCTGCCAGTAAAGCGTAATCTTTGATATCCCTCTCCCACAACATTTTTCTCTGCATTCTTTCCAAATTAAGTTATTCGAAACTGTAGTTCCTAGGTATTTAGTTAAATGTACAACTTTAATATTGTCTGATTTATCATGTAACCCAAGTTTACCGGATTCCTTTTAGCACTCATGTGGATGGTCTAATATGTTCTATTATTTACGGTTGATTGCCAATTTTGGGCATCATACAAAAGTATTTTCCAAATCGTTTGGCAAATTGTTTTGATCTTCTGATGACATTAATAGACACCAAACGACTTCATCATCTGCAAGCAACCTACGACGGCTGCTCAGATTCTTGCCTAAATTATGTATATAGACAGGAAACTGCATAGGGCCTATAACATGACCTCAGGAACGCCCGAAATCACTTTGGTTTTACTAGACGGCTTTCCGTCATTTACTACGAATTGTGACCTCTCCGACAGGAAATCACGAATCCAGTCACATAACTGAGACGATATCCCATAAGTAGACAGTTTCACCCCCAGTCGCTTGTGTTGCACAGTGTCAAACACCATCAGGAAATCTATAAATAGGGAACCAATTTAAAATCCCATGTCTAGCACTCAACACTTCTGTAATTAAAGGGCTAGTTGTGTTTCACAGGAACTGTGTTTCCTAAAATATTGTTGAATGTGAGTCAATAGACTGATTGGTAATTCATAATGTTCGAACACAATACATGTTCCAAAATCCCGCTGTATATCGATATCAATGATATGGGCCTGTTATTTAGTGGATTACTCCTGCTACCTTTCTTGGATATTGGTGTGACCTGTGCTACTTTCCAGTATTTTGGTACATATGTATCGTCGAGTGAGCGGTTGCATATGATGTTAACTAAGGAGGTTTTGCATCAGCATACTCAGAAATTTACCAGTCTGGATCGGGATGAAACGTCCCCTTAGAAAAATTATTGAATTACTCTGCTGTTTAACCTCTTACATTATTTGATTTTCAAGCAGCTGAGCAGAACGGAACGTACTCAGACATTTCGCTCTTTACCTATTCTGATCAACACTAAACTAACACACAATATTTTTAGCGCAACGCAATCTAACTTTTAATAATCCCTACAAAAGAATAGCCCTGACTAACAATAACCTATACCTTTCATGATGACTTACCTCACAAAAATCTTCGTTACTCAAACTACTGCAATACAGCGAGCGCCAATACTGCCAGCTAAATAAGATTCTAAGTACTGAAGTCTCTAACTACTGATAGGCATAGTTAGGAAATGAAAGATTTTGATAAAGAACAAACAAAGTATTTACCTTAATAGTGTTCAAAGGTCATAATATATATATCAGTTCATGATATCTAGTATTACAAATTTACTGTCTCTGATGGACGCACGTCCAGACCATCCGCTCTCCAAACACCGCCATCTCTCTCCACCACTGCTGGCGGCTCACCTCCAACTGCGCAACGCTACGCACTGTTAACAGCCAACTGCCCAACACTACAATAGCGAATATTACAACAATGTCAACCAGCCACAGACTGCTCACAGCACAGCCAGTGATTTTCATGCAGAGCACTACATGGCGTTACTAATATAAAAACCTAAACAGCCTACTTACAGGGAGACTTGCTTTTAGTTAATTTAATTTACTTCGCTACTTCGAGGACATCTACTTTTAAGTTACTTATGTTGGAGTTGCTCTTGATTCGTATTCGCCTAAAGACGGAAGAATCCGCGACGAGCCACGGCATGGGGATGCAGAAGGCAATGGAAACTGCTGCATATAATGTGTACCCAAAGGGCACGTGACCTGTAACGAAAAAGTGTCATGATTATCTCTTCATTGACAAAAGATTCCGGAATAGTCCCCCATTCTGATCTCCGGAAGGGGACTTCCATGGGGGACACGACTATGAGAAAAAGATTGAATAACCAACGAAAGGAAGACTTTATGCAAGTCGGAGCGTGAAATGTGAGAAGCTTGAACGTGGTAGGGAAACTACAAAATCTGAAAAGGGAAATGCTAAGGCTCACTCTAGATGTAGCACGGGTCATTGGATTAAAATGGAAAAAAGACAATTTCTCGTCAGATGTATGTAGGGTAACATCAACAGCAGCAGATAATGGAGTAACTGCAATGGGATTCCTTACCAATAGGAAGGTAGCGCAGAGAGTGAACTACTGTGAACGGTTCAGTTGTAGGGTTGTTCATATTATAATCGACACGAAACTAAAACCGATGGAGATATTGTAGGTATGCATACCGAGTTATAGAAAGTACATGAGGGTATTGAATGGGTAACAGTACGTAAACGGAGATGAAAATCCAATAGTTATGGGAAACTGGAATGCTGTTGTAGGGGAAGGAACAGAAGAAATGGTTGCAGGAGAATATGGGCTTGGTACTAGGAATCGAGAACGACTAATTGAATTCTGCAATAAATTTCAGCTAGCAACAGCGAATACTCTGTTCAAGAATGGCAAGAGAAGGAGGTATACTTGGAAAAGGCTAGGAGACAGGGGAATATTTCATTTATGCTATCATGGGTAGGCAGAGATTCCATAAGCGAGTACTGGATTGTGAGGTGTACGTAGGAGCAGACATTGGCTCAGTTCACAATGTCGTAGTGCTGAAAAGTAGGCTGAAGTTTAAGAGTCTATTTAGGAAGTTCGCTGACATTTTAGATAATGCGATAAGGAGGTAGTCTGAAGTTTAAGAGTCTATTTAGGAAGTTCGCTGACATTTTAGATAATGCGATAAGGAATAGCTCAGAACACAGTTCAGTTCAAGTGGAATGAACGTCTCTAAGAATGGCAATCACTAAAGTTGGAAGGAAATTCATAGGTACAAACAAGCTAACTGCGTGGAAACCATGGACAATAGAAAAAAGCACTTCAGTTGATAGATGGAAGAAGGTAGTACAAAAATGTTCTAAGAAATTCAGGAATACAGAAATATAAGTAACTTACGAATGAATAAACACGAAATGCAGAGAAACTAAGGTGAAATGTGTGCTTTAAAAATGTGAATAAATCGAAAAAGGAATGATCGTCGGGAGGACTGACTCAGCATATAGAAAAGTCAAAACAACCTTCGACCAAATTAAAAGCAAAGATGATTACATTAAAAGGTTCAGTGGAAATTTCTCTGTGAAATGCAAAGGAGAGAGCGGATAGGTGGAAAGAGTACATTGAAAGCCTCTATGAGAGAGAAGATTTGTCGTATGATGTGGCAGAAGAAACACGAGTCGATATAGGAGATTTAGTGGATCCAGTATTAGAATCCGAATTTACAAGAGCTTTGAAAGATTGGAGGTCGAATATTGCAGAAGGTATAGATAGCATTCCATCAGAATTTCTAAAATCACTGGCGAAAATGGTAACAGAGCGATAATTATCACTGGTGTGTAGAACGCGTGAGAGTGGAGATATACCGTGTGACTTTCATAAAAATACTATACTCACAAATGTGAAGAGTGCTAGGGCAGACAAGTGTGAGAATTATTGCATTATCAGCTGAACAGATGACGCTTGCAAGTTGCTGACAATATTAATATACAAAAGAATGGAAAAAAAGTGGAGGATTTGTTTGATACCGAATTTCAAATGGTACAGGATGTTCGAAATTTTAAGAAAATTTTGAGTAAACTGTAAGGAAAGACGTGCAATAATCAACGTGTACAAGAACCGAAATGGAACAGTAGTAGTGGAAGACCAAGAACGAGGTGCTAGGATTAAAAGTTGCGTAAAGAAAGAATGTAATCTTTCGTCCCTACTATACATCGAAGAAGCAATGACGGAAATAATGGAAAGGCTCAAGAGTGGAGTTAAAAATCATAGTGAAAGGATATCAATGATAAATTTTGCTGATGACCTTACTATCTTCAGTGAAAGCGGAGAGAAATTACAGAATCTGCGGACTGGAATGAACAGTCTAGCGAGTACAAAATATAGACGGGGAGTAATTAGAAGAACGACTAAAGTAAACAGAAGTAGAAGAAATAAGAACAGCGACAAACTTAACGTCAGGGTTTGTGATCACGAAGAAGAAAAGTTAAACAATTGAGCTACGTAGGCAGCAAAATAACCCATGGCGGACGGAAAGAGCAGGACATAAAAAGCAGACTAGCAAAGAAGGCATTTATGGCCAAGAGAAGTCTGCTAGTGTCAAACATAGGCCTTAATTTGAGGAAGAAATTTCTGAGAATATACGTTTGGAACACAGAATGGTTGTGAGACATGGACTGTGGGAAAACCGGAATAGAAGAGAATCTAGGCAGGTGAGATGTGGTACTAAAGAAGAATGTTGGAAATGACGTGGATTGATAAGGTAAGGGATGAAGAGGTTCTCCGTAGAATCGACGAGATAAGGAATATAAGGAAATCACTGACTTCCGTGGTACCAGAGGAAGCTTTAGAGGGTAAAATCTATGGTGGAAGACAAAGATTTGAATGCGTCTATCAGATAATTGAGGATGTATGTAGCAAGTGCTACTCTGAGTTAAAAATTTTGGGACAGGAGAGGAACTCGTGGCGGGACGCATCAAACGTCATATGACTGTTGACTAGAAAAAGTCAGTTCAAAGCAATGACATATATATGAAAACAGCCACACACTAACTATTGTAGAGATATACCTAAGAAGTAATTACCACTTCTACTTGAGGTAAACATATTGTACTGGAGAGCGTCGGAATATATTGAAACCAAAACAGCCAAAGGTCATCGCTGTAAGCTGAATTATTTGACAATTGTTCCCTTGTTATAATGAATTTACGTAGACCGTAGTGAAATGTCAAGGAACCTTAGTCAGCTTACAGTTTTAAACTCGGCTGTTTCTCAACAACGGTATATAATTTTCAAACATAGGAATAATACAGCCAAACGGTTGCAGAAAACTGTGTGGTTCGATGACCTAGATTTCGACACCTCCTAAAAGTGTCTTCATCAGAATGAAATTTTGATAAACCATAAAATTACATTGCGAGAAAGCAATGGTCAGAATTTACAGCAGCTATGCTCAAGTCAACAGTAAAATAAAAACAAAATAAAACACCTGTTTGTATTAATTTTTTCTTGGGCATAGCTGCTGTAAATTCTGACCATCGTTTTCTCGCAACGTAATTTTATGGTTTATCAAGATTTCATTCTGATGAAGACATCCTAAGCAGGTGTCGAAATTTAGGTCAATGTGCCAAACAGTTACTTGCAAACAGTTGTCCGTCCGATGTTTGTAAATCTTAGTGATCAGTGGTATATGTGTAAGTATTGAAATTTTTGTCTGCTATTATTACGTAATATGAGAGCATATTTACTAAACACATCAACTTGTGTACCAAAATTCAGATACAACTCTTGAGGCAAATTACAAGTTTTCCGAATAGATGTCTGGTTAACATTACTGCTCATTCCGTTTTCTAGTAAAGCTCTCCTTCACGCTAAGCACGTAATTTCTGGCGCCGAACGGAAGTTTAGCTTCTGAGCGACAAACGTGATAAATATTATAATGCCGTTAATCATACGAGAGAAAAGTAAATTGCAAACGGGAGATATAAATGAAGGAGAAATCAGTAGATGCCCCTCTCGTAGGCCCCTGCTGAGGAAGCCCGAGATAAACAGAGCCAATTTGTCTGCACCGCTGGAGGAATAGGTAAGTGGGTATCCCCTTTCGCAGCGCTGGGACGAAATGGGCGAATAAATTGGCCTCATCAAGGCAGCCTTCAGCAAGGCTATACAGGTTTCGCGGAGACTCCGCCGTCCCAGGAGCCCGACAAAAACAAAGTGAGCGGCGGAACTTTCCTCGCGCTTAGTTTACCGTAAGCAGCGGCGGCCAGGTTGCCTACCCTTCGGCGTTGCATGCGGAGGAACTTCTCTGCCCGTTACAGGAAACGCAAACGGCTCTCGCACGGGATAGCTGCGTCCAATACCGAATGCCGTAGTCACTACTCACGGCTGGTTCCTGTTGAACAGGCGTGGACTCCAGATGGGATTCCAATCATTTGGAGTACACATTTTTGCTTCCATTACAACACCATTTTCTAGAAACGAATTTACAGTGATAAAATAGAGAGGACATCTAAGATGAAGTGAGCCAAAAGACTGAGCAATAATTTGTTACTATGACAAAATATGCTTCATTAAAAGGGGTTCTAGAGTCTTTAATTTCATTAAGAAACAAAGAAATAGAATTTTAGTTTTGATATGCAGATATCTATACCCTCGGCCTCTGACATCACTATCAAGATCTCCGCTCAGGCTGGTCGGTGATCTCGCCTGAGGTTGTTTATATTACAAACATGTAGATCAGAGTTTGAATGTTTTCTTTGCTCTGTTGAACAAAAGTTAACACCGGCCAGTGCGTTCGCCGTACTAATGGGACGTAGCAGGTGATTAGGATCAATTTCTTTCTTTTTACATCCAGTACAGAGAAGTGAGCGTAGTCATTCCACCTAAGTCGACGCCAGCAAATGCTTTTTAGCGGTAAATTAACACATGATTGGAAAGAGGAACACCTTTATTTCACCATCAGATTTCTTCAGTGATCAGTCCCGTTTCTAAATGAGCCTTGATGACCAGCGAAGAGGTCTTTGGAGAAGCCCGGGAGAGCGGAGGAATACAAACTTTGTCACCCGGCACACGGACCGGCAAATAGCAGCGATGATCCGGGGTGCCGTTTCGTGTGACGCACGTATAAGAGTTTCTACTGGTTGTCTTCGTGCTTGCGAAACCCTACCTTGGTCAGCGTGGTCACTGGATCTCTCCCCAACTGGGAAAGTCTGGAGCATCATGGACAGAGACGTCCAACCACCTCGGTTTTTCGACTATGTAAAGCGACAGTGGGACAGAATTTGGCACGATATCCCTCAGTAATACGGCCAACAAGTCGATTAATGAATGCCAAGCCGAGTAACGTCTTGCATAAGGGTCAGAGAGGGATCAACACGTTTCTTGCATTTAAACCAGTAACACAAAGTGGCTCTACCAATTACCAACCTGAATGGGGTGAGGCGCAGCGTAAGTAGCATTGCGTCAGTTGCTGTTGTGCCATATTTAGCATTGCTTGTGGAGTATTGGTTTATTTGGAGACTTCATAATATCATGGCAGTTTCGACGGGGTGAAATCTGCGTTTCGAAGCCCTGGAACTATAGCCACTATCTAAGAAGTTGAATTACTACGAATATTTTTTGCTAGAATGGACAGACGGTGGAAGATCTACACCAGTAATAAAAAGTAACACATTGAGAACGCGGGAGAGAATTATTTTTACGGTACTATTACAGCCCTGTAATCGAAAGAGAAGGCGCATGATGCCATACCCCGTGGATGACACTTCACTGGAGTTCAATAAGTCGGCTTATTAATATGGTGTTTTGAGCCACATTCCATATGTATATTAATGCAATGAAGATACCGATTCAATTTATGTCCACCCCTCTCCCTCCCGTCCCCCCAACGTCACTAGTAATACGGTAGGGGAGCGTGTTACATCCAGGTACACTTCTAAACCTCCAGCCAGCCCTATAGCAGAAAATTGATACGTCTTCTTACTCAATTTTTAGACAATGGCATTGGTGTTTAAAGCGCTGCAGTCTTCCTCTGAAATCACCAAAACTTCTCTGGAAAAGTAAGGTTTTTCCAAAAATGAAAAACAATTAAATGGTACAACATGGTCATGTACATAGGAAGAAATATTCTATTGAAATGTCAAATAGTTGAAATCGAGACATTCTTATTAAAACTGTTTTCAATCGTCTATCCATTACAATTTTTCTCTAGCGCGCACACACACACGCACAGACACACACACACACACACATGCACACACACACACACACACACACACACACACACACACACACACACACACACACACACACCAGTAATCACTAAGTGATACCAATTAAGCAAAAGTGTTATTATCAGAGACCAGTTACAACTTACATTCGTTTTAAAATGGAAACTATCGGAAACTAAAACGAATTTATATTTTCAAAAGAGATGAAACTGTTACGACATTTAAGAAACTGAAATTATTTCAAAGAATCACATGTTCCGTGGTAAAATACCTTCTTCTGATTCAAGAAACAAGGTGTCTTAACTGACTACGTGTTACATAAGTGGTTAGAAAAATATTTAGCGTTTTACTGACTACAAAATTAATTACGTAAGGAACTGGCAATATATTTCAAAAGTTTAATGTATTATGCAGAACTTAAATGTCTACAACCCGAAATATTTACAAATGCTGTACAAAACACAACGTCATGTCTCACAAAAACAAAAACTGTAGAAAATTGCCGAAACTGCTTAGGTCAGTCGCTAGCGTGGATTCCTTCATATGATTCTGAAAGCAGTCACTAGACGGAAATACGGACATAAAAAAACCATATGCTCCTAGGTACACAATCCACTGAGTGCAACACTCTCCACTAACATTATCTGATTTTGAGGTTTTAATTTTGTTTCCCCGCAGTGAGACTTTGGTTGTTGAGGCGTAGGTCCCTTACCCAAAGATTGAAACCCATGTTCGCGTCCAGAGAAGCAGATGCTGGTGTAATTTTGGGTTATGAACAATTTCACCGATCGAAACTATTGTTACACGTCAAAAACTGCTCCTAACGAGATACCTACGCTTCTTTCCTCTCAATCTGTGTCAACTGTGGTGATGCACAATACAAAAACTGACCTTATCCTATTCAGTAACACATTCCGCTCTAAAAGGTGAGCGCAGGATTACGTCTGTGAGACGCGCATATGAGAGTATCCCACATACAAATTTCCATTGAGTTGCACCAGCCCAAAACCGCTGTCGTTGTGTGTGGGGGCCTTTGGGATAACGAAGTCAGAGATGAACCTTTTATCTAAATGCAATTTAATGAAAAGTTATTCTGTAATGGTGCTGTAATTAATGACGTCTTAAAGATGTGACCGGATATTTATTTATTTGCATTTTACTTTTTGTCCGTTATCCATATACAAGAATACACGTAATGTTGCACATCAATTGGCAGGCATATAACACACAACAATTGAACATAATTTCCAACGTGTTAGTATAACTAAGTATTGAGAGGCTGAAGGGAATAATCTACACAGAAAATCTATATAAAATACAACAAGAATAATAAATAAAATGTCTACATGCTAGTATCTAGTAATCTGACGCACAGATTTATTTCCATCCGGAATTCGGAAGGCACACACTACTTGTCCGCTGCAGCATTGGTAGATCATAAATTTTGTTGTTTATAATTCTGGACTACACTACTATACAACACTGCACTGGTGTATTTGGTATCGGAACTAAGCTGGAGGAATAGTCGGCTCCTGAGGTGCTGAGATACAACTCAAAATTCACAGGGGCTGTGCTGCTGTGCCACGTAAGGTCTGGAGACTGGAAGATGTGAGTCGGAGTCTCTGGAAGTCGTTCCTGGTCCTCCTCGAAGTTCGTCTCCTCGCTGGTCCTGGAAGATTTTTTTAGGTCGATGTTCTGCTCTAAGGCTTCTCGTCGTCATGATGTATCGTCTCTTTTTGATAGTCTCTGACATGTAGGCTTGCAGTTCATAAGCTAATATGTGAGCTATCAGCGAGTTCAGCTTATGCCACAGTCCTTCGTTCTTTATTACTTACAGAATGTTGTACTTCCGAAAGCGTCTCTGTCCTGATCTATAACATCTCTTCTGATGTCACATTCCCATACGATGTGGTCTGGGTGTTGATTGCTCCACATTGACAAGTGTTTTGTAATGCGTTATCATATTCTTGGTAAGTATGTGGGATGAGGACCATGTCCTGACAGATAGTGCACAGCTCCCTTGATCGGAAGGAAGCGTGACATTCCTGACTTTTCTTTGATGATAGGAAGAAACTGGTAGGTCCTCCTCCCTGTTTTTTCACTCTTCCAAATTTCTTGTCAGTCACTATCAGTGCATGCCTTAAATTCTTTATTCGGTGTCGCTTTTGTATCCAATATCTTCTTCACCTTCTCATATTCGGGCTTTTTGAGCCAGTGCTGTACAACTCTCTTACTTGATAGATTGAGATTTTCACTCCGCAGCGGAGTGTGCGCTGATATTAAACTTCCTGGAAGATTAAATCTGTGTGCCGGACCGAGACTCGAACTCGGGCCTTTGCCTTTCGCGGGCAAGTGCTCTACCACCTGAGCTACCCAAGCACGACTCACGCCCCGTCCTCACATCTTTACTTTCTCTTTCTAGCTGCTAGCTCTAGTGATAATAAGCCAAACATCACCAGCAGCACCTCAGATGACGTTATTCTGTATGCACCTGTCAGGCGCTCGATTACACAAAGCTGCGCTCCCCGCAGAGACTGTGCTGGCTCTTTGAGCCCAAACGCTCGACCTGTAGCCCCCAACAGAAGGTAAGATTGCGTAATGATGCGTTCTTATTGTACCTGCAGATGAAATTTTCTTTCAGCAATTTTACTGTTTTGTTTAGTGCGTTTGGGGGATGATTCCTACATGTGCATGACAGTTTTGCTTTTCGTCAGTGCTAATTCCGAGGTGGCTATATATATACACACACCTTGTCTTTTCACAGATTGGACATATATTCTGCTTACAGGGTCTCCTATTTTTGGTAACATTCAAATGTTTCAAATGGCTCTAATCACTATGGGACTTAACATCTGAGGTAATCAGTTCCCTTCATTTAGAACTACTTAAACCTACTTAACCTAAGGACATCACACACACACATTCCCGACTCAGGATTCGAACCTGCGACCGTAGCAGCAACGCGGTTCCCGACTGAAGCGCCTAGAACCTCTCGGCCACTGATAACGTTCGTTTTAGTAACGTATACAGAG
Source organism: Schistocerca serialis cubense (assembly GCF_023864345.2). NCBI lineage: Eukaryota > Metazoa > Arthropoda > Insecta > Orthoptera > Acrididae > Schistocerca > Schistocerca serialis. The sequence goes on along the minus strand of NC_064638.1, from coordinate 194,033,666 downwards.
TTTCGTGTGCTGCTATCGTTAGTCTGTTTTCTATGCAAGAGTTATCCAGTCTTTCAAGAACTACTCTACTACTTGTCCTCCCATTTATCACGTGTTGGAAGATATTGTAATTAGAAGGTAGTCTGCGAAGGCGACGCAGCCTCTGGTGTTTGTTATACTCTGATGCGTATCCAGTGATGGTTCTGTGCCAGCATACCACAAGTGTGGCCCACACACAGATCACTGTGGACAGCCTTTGGTGGTATCTTTCACAATTTTCATTCCAGGTCATTCTAATCAGACCTACCTGTCTGTGCAGTAATTTGATACACTGTTATATAGACACTTGGGACACTCGGTGTGTTTCAGTCTTTTGAACAAGGCCAGCTACCACAAATTATCAATTGATCCAGCTACATCACTCATTTGCTTATAATCTTCTTGTTGTGTGAGGTGTTCACAATATTCACCCTCCCGGATAACCACGGCTCCATCACACCTCTTCCAGGACTCTGGGAGGTAAGCCAGCCTCGGGTCGACTATGTTCGGCAGATTCAAGACGACAGCCGGTGTGTGATCAGCCTAGATGTGGATTTTGGTGATTTACCAGATCCGTCTATGTGAATATTGGACTGATATCGACGTCCCCTATCAGCTGTACGTTTCGCATACATTTCACATTAACTGATACTAGACACAAACGGACGGGGTACACAAATTTCGTCCAAGTGGGAAAGGAGTGGTGGCAGGAAGGACATGCGGCCACCCTTCACCACTTACATTGCCACATCCAAAAATTAATATACCGATAAAGATACGGGATAAAGGATAGTAAGTAGATTAAGTGTATCATCAAGTATTATGTGAATTTTAAGAGATTCTGTGGACATATTCTTCTGTGGAGTAAGAGGAATTATCAGTCAGGAAGTTCAATTTCTCAGTCTTACAATCTACCACCTTCCCGTCTGATTCCTTAATGTACTAGCGTAAGCTGTTGTCTCCATCTAGTTTCATGCAGTACACCGTTGTTTGAGAAAAGAAAGATGTCGATGGCGGCGAGCGTAAGCCGATTAATAAATTTGTACAACGTGAAACATGTGTCCAAATAAGAAATTGGTTTAAGACATATTTGGAGAACTCGTAAAATTAACGCCAGAATTATTCTAATAACGCGTTTCAGTATTCTAAAAATAGTTTTATCCCAGTAGCTTAACTTTCCCAAATGAAAGATATTCGAAAGTAATTAAAAATAAAAGTATACCATCAAACTAGTGTGCTTAAGTTTAAATCTTCAATTGAAATAATGTTGCCTATTGCAACTGTAGATGGACTTAAGCTCTTCTTTAATAGTATGATGCGGTTCAAGAATTAGGTTACTGATCTATATGTAGTGCCTAAGACGTGTCAATATGCTTCGTATATTTCATGAGTGAGACTATTTTTATTGCTTGTGAATTTCTATGAGCAGTAATAAATATTGTTTCCCAATAACCACTGATGTTCTAAAATATTTCTCTAGCTACATGTTAGAAAAAAAAATGCTACCATAAATGAAAAACACAGTACTGCCTATGTTCTGTGTTAGCCCCCGTCTTCCACGTTCAGTAGTTACACGTGTACGTCCAACACCTTGTTGCCTAGTTGAGTTTTCTCGCCTTTCAACCGCTTTCCATATATCCTCTCGACAGTAGAATGATAGCGGCTGATCAGTTTCGTCGAATACACAACGCTCTTTCAAAAGCAAAGTACCATAAGCACCTGCCCTGGGTCAGTTTCGCTTATTTCAGTGGATTCCCTCTTCTGGCCTCTTTCTTCGCTATAATCTTTGCTTATTCGCCTATGCTCCGCTTATAAATCCTCCTTTCCGCGTCACGTACCTCTAGCGCCATTCTCGCAGTGGACAGTGATCATGATGTTTCAATTCATCTGCAAGACAAAACATCTTGTCCCTACAAGTGTTCTAAAACTAATGCTAATAATACTACCTTTGGTCATCATGGCCAACGCTGTCGAATTTTGGGGATTAAGGAAGAAGCCGCCACGAAGACTGTCACTGTCTTAGGACGATCCCTAGACAACGGTTAATAACAGCCAATTCTTCAATTAAGGACCTGCCACACTGCAACAAGTGTGCAAGAGAACAGTCTATGTATCAGTCCTCTTCAGGACCAACTAAGCATGGGACAACTTACGGATTTGTCACTTCAACAAATCATTCTATTTCATCTGCTAAAAGACAGTATCTCTCCTGCCTGATGGTGGAGAATGCTGTGCATGTTATAGCAATACAGGAGACTTACATCAAGGACGAGACCCGTCTTGGCAGAAGAGGATGCGTATATGGATATGTTCTGGTTGGGGCCTTAAATGATGCACAACATGGCATTGCAACGTACGCTGAGTTCTGTCTTGCTGATTACAAAGTAAGTTATCAAGACAGAACAGCAAATGCCTTTGTTTTGTCGATTGATATTGCCAGCACTGTTATTGTAAATATTTACAAACTTCCGCAAGTCAGCTGGCCAAATCCTCCTGTCAGGTCCTCCACCCACCGAGTTAAGTATGTTAGTGATTTTAACAGCTATAGTCATCTCTGGGGATATCAGGAACAAGACAACAATGGAACTATTCTATATATGCACAATATCCAGCTTGTGTACAATGCTGAATATCCTGGAACATTTCGAACTCGTAGATGGCTAAAGAACTACTCTCTCTGAGAATCATATGTAAATCTGGAAACAATGATACGATAGAACGAAAAGTCATAAAGTATTTCGCACACAGCCATCATGGGCCAGTCATAATTTACTATGTTATCTCTCCTGCCTGATGGTGGAGAATGCTGTGCATGTTATAGCAATACAGGAGACTTACATCAAGGACGAGACACGTCTTGGCAGAAGAGGATGCGTATATGGATATGTTCTGGTCCTCTGTCCCTCAACCTCGATCCAAATTTCGACTAGCGAACTGGGAACTGTTTCAGACAGTTCTTGATGACAGCGTTCATTGTATTCCTCCATTTCCATCTAATTATGTAAGATTTGTGATTATTATTGAAGATAATGGCAGGAAGTATGGTCCGTGTATTTTCGGAAGGAATACGTCAAGGATGGCCTCAAGAAAGTGTTGAGCTGTATGCTAAATGACAAGAATTCCACTATGACACAACAGCTCATATCCTCTTGAGTCTCTATAAAACAGAAGAGAAAAGTGGCATAAAACATCGGCATGGCTCGACTTAACACACTCGATTCGGAGAGCATGGAACCTTAGAAGAAAACCTGGGACAGACAATGTTGTCAGGTAACTACAAATGTGAATGCAATTTGTGATGAAGCCAGACAAATGAAAAGTGTAAAACCATGCCAAAAGGGAACTGATGTTTCCCACTACCGACCAGTCTCATTCCTCAGCATGACCTATAAACTACTAGAATGAGTCATAATATATCTTATTCAAGAACTCATTGATCAAATCACCCCTGTCGAACGACGTGGCTTCAGGAAATATCGGAGCGGGTCTACATGAACTTGTATTCCAGTGAGGTCTCAAATCAACTGCGGTTTCCATGGATCTTACACCGACACTGTGTGGAGTGAGGGACTGATGCTAAAGCTTACTGAAATCATCCAAATCGTAAACCGTGGCTTCTAAATATAAGAAAGCTCCCCGTGAGGAATTTTAAGGTGTTCCTGAACGGAAAAGCTGGCAGATGTAAAACTATAATAATCGCAAAATCTTGTACATGGCTGCACGTTCAGAGACTGTGAATCGTTATAATTGAAAGAAAATCAGCCCTCGGTCACTATTTTTAACAAGTTAACCTGGTTTCGACACTGCTAGAAGTGTCTTCCTCAGAATTTAAAACAAATAATTGTCTTTATTCTATAACATGGTCACCGAATTATGACTAAAAATGTATGATAGATTATAAGTACGGAAAACTGGCAGTACTTGTATGTCATTATTAAAATAATAAATATACCAGAAAGGGCATTAGTCACAAACTGTGACGGCGAGAATATAGACCATTCCTTGTTTTAAATTCTACCAGTGTCGAAACCAGGTTAATTTTTCAAAAATAGTGACCGAGGGCTCATTTTCTTTCAATTATATAAATAATTGTCGGCCTCAGGGATCAGTTCTCACCTCCACCCTGTTTATCCTGCATACCCATGATATTCCAGACACAGGCTCTATGATAATCCATTATGCAAATGACCTAGCATTAGTGCTATGGAGAGAGACATAATGCACTGAAGAGTTTGCTAACGAGTGATCTGATGAAATTCAATGATCACTTACACTACTGGCCATTAAAATTGCTACACCAAGAAGAAATGCAGAAGACAAACGGGTATTAATTGGACAAACATATTATACTAGAACTGACATGTGATTATATTTCCACGCAATTTGGATGCATAGATCTTGAGAAATCAGTACCCAGAATAACCACCTCTGGCCGTAATAACAGCCTTGATAAGCCAGGGAATTGAGTCAGTCAGAGCATGGATGGTATGTATAGGTACAGCTGCCCATGCCACTTCAACACGATCCCAAAGTTGATCAAGACTAGTAACTGGCGTAATGTGACGAGCCAGTTGCTCGGTCAACATTGGCCAGACGTTTTCAATTGGTGAGAGATCTGGAGAATGTGCTGGCCAGGGCAGCAGTCGAACATTTTCTGTATCCAGAAAGGCCCGTACAGGACCTGCAACATGCGGTCGTGCCTTATCCAGCTGAAATGTAGGGCTTCGGAGGCATAGAATGAAGGGTAGAGCCACGGGTCGTAATACATCTAACACATATGAAATGTTAAGGTTTTTAACATGGCTGTCAATCTGAAATGTAATGTCGACTGCTCAAAGTGCCGTCAATGCGAACAAGAGGTGACAGAGACGTGTAACGAATGGCACCTCATACCATAACCTAGGGTGATACGTCAGTATGGCGATGACGAATATACGCTTCCAATGTGCGTTCACCGCGATGTCGCCAAACACGGATGCGACCATCATGATACTATAAACAGAACCTGGATTCATCCGAAAAATGACGTTTTGCCATCCGTGCACCCAGGTTCGTCGTTGAGTACACCATTGCAGGCACTACTGTCTGTGATGCAGCGTCAAGGGTTACAGCAGCCATGGTCTCCGAGCTGATAGTCCATGCTGCTGCAAACGTCGTCGAACTGTTCGTGCAGATGGTTGTTGTCTTGCAAACGTACTCATCTATTGACTCAGGGATTAGACGCCTGTCATCTCGACTCCTAATGATATGAGGCCGCTGGGATACAGCACGGCGTTCCGTATTACGCTCCTGAACCCACCGATTCCAAATTCTGCTAACTGTCCTTGGATCTCGACCACCGCGAGCAGCAATGTCGCGATACGATAAACCGCAATCGCGAAAGTCTACATTCCGACCTTTATCAAAATCGGAATCCTGATGGTATGCATTTCTCCTCCTTACACGAGGCATCACAAGAACGTTTCACCAGGCAACGCCGGTTAACTGCTGTTCGTGTACGAGAAATCGGTTGGTAACTTTCCTCATGTCAGCACCTTGTAGGTGTCGCCACCGGCGCCAGACTTGTGTGAATGCTCTGAAAAATTAATTATTTCCATATCACAGCGTCCTCTTCCTGTGGGTTACATTTCGTGTCTGTAGCACGTCATCTTCGCGGTGTAGCAATTTTAATGTCCAGTAGTGTATATTTCGCCGTAGAAGACAATTCGCAGTTCGATGTGCAACACGGCGATGTTCGTGACAAGCATTGATACTACTAACGCCCACTTGACGATTAAAGCCTTCTGGATGGACATTGTGGGCTAGCAACCCAGTTGAACGTTATCACGCCCGTTGGGAGCGCACTGCGGTTAGGGTTTTTCCTCTGGCGCACAGACTGGAACCACTATGGAAACGTTGAAAACGATTTGACGGAATTTGAACACCAGTTCAAAGCAGCAAAAGATGCTTGTTCTTTTCCAACTTTCATACTTTGCGGCCTCTTCTAACATGAACAGAGGTTAGCGACATTGACAGATGCTTGAATAAAATTTGCAAAGCGCCTTCCTAAGATGCACCATTGGAGCAACATCCTCGGTGCCACCTGATCGCTCTTGTTGAGATCTTTAAAAATATACATGCACAGAGAGGAACTGTGATGAATGTGCGAGTAGCCTGCAGGCAGGCAACCCACTGACGCAAAAGTGATTCACATCCGTACTTTCAGGCACAGAAGCTGTAGCATAGCCCACCTGCGAGCGCCTAGAGCTGTCGTCACAGTTTGTCTCTCTGCAGGTACTTTTTCAAAGTGCTTAACAAACGCGGGACGGTGGAGCGTAGGCTGTTACCTAACTGGGTGGTTTTAGTGGTATCCATTGCCATTTCATTCACGTGTTTGTCATTGCCGCACCCTCCCCCCTCCCCAATGATTACGTCAGAGATGATTGTCAAAAAGGATGGCTGGAATAGCATAACCACCCAATGCTGATTCCTGTCACTTCCAGAATTCGTCCCTGTTGTTTTCACCCTGTACACCAGAGCAACCACTGCGGTCGCTCTGCACTCCACACGGAAGCAATCTGTTTCAGTGGGGTCGATGGCCTATGACGACGTTGGAGGAGCGTTGAATCGTCCTGGGCATATCAGCAATGTCAAAGATTGTTGAAGAGCATCGTCCTGGTGCTCACTGCATAGCGATCTGTCGATTTCGCCGGAGAAATTTGTTGGAATTAACTCCCGAAGTAAAGGGGTGGTATCATTGACCCCATTTAACTAGTAACCTGAGGTCTTTTCGCGTCGAATCTGAGTATCGGTTTGTTTGAGATGCTTTCTTCGGCCATCCATAAGAAAATCGTGTAACTTTAAAGCTAGGCGTTGCTGTTCTAACGTTCATCGTAGAGGCGTCAGACGACGTGGTGAGATTAGGTAACAGGGGTTGCGACTATTGTCGTATCATGTAACGCTCGTGGCGTTGGGCACAATTATGGTGAAATTTGGTGCCTATTTTACACCTGAAACAGAAGAAGGCTGTGGACACTTTTGAGACAAGTTTCAGATTTCTATACCGAAATGGGAGTCAGTTACAGCATTTTAAATAAATGATCCTTTAATTGGGTTGCACAGTATATTTTAGCGGCCAGTTTCATTTTTCCTACCTTGTAGAAAAGAAATGCCCTTAAATATTCGGAAAAACAACACATACACTGCATATTTTTTCAGCATACAATATGCAGCTCGGCAGCTATTACATGATGGGTTAGTATATTTCATTCGGCCGTCACGCATGTGGTTATTACGATAGCGCTAAATACGCGAGCCCACAGCGGATGGCTCTAAGCGGATTCTGCAGGGATAGAGCCAGCGCTGAAGCCCAGTCCTCTGGGCCATTAGGAGCAGAGCTAAGGCCCTGTTAACGGTTTAACTAATTGACCAGGCTAATGATTACTCAGGTGTGCGGGGAATGGAGGTGCAGAGCGTTCTGCTACGAAGTGTAGCATATCCATGCTGTTAATGGATGCACAGCTGACAGTGTGGAGTAATATTCTTAGGAACCAGTTTCCCAGATCTCCCTTCACATGTTAATTTTTGTAGTATTTTACGCCTCGCATGCAAACAAATTCGTGGAAGTCTAAACAGTGTTCGAATTTTTGACTGTACTACGTGTTGGTTTTAAAATCTGTAATACGCGTCAAGATATGAGATTAAACTCTCTTAACTATAAGCAAGCACAAAACGAATGTACTATTTCGACCAGTGATAAATATGCATACGATAAACAGTGTATTACGCACAGTGGACAGCCCTGAAGCAAATGTCGTTCGCAGATGTTTATTTTGCTGTATGGTGAACAAGGGTAGCCAGCGTTTCTCTTAATGGAAATATTCTGTCTACTGGTATTTGAGTGTTTGCGAAAGATGACGCAGGTAATGAAATCACATTACACAATTTTCAGACAAATACTTAGAGAATTACACTAAAGCAGACCTATAATTCGCATCGCAATGTATGTGGTTCTAAAAAGATCTGAACTATCAGCTACTTCTTAGTGACATCTGATGAAATTATCGATACCGCTATTTTTACAGAAATAATGTAAATGTCAACAAAAAGTAATAAATACACTGTTATTAAAATAGTATTATGCATAAATGAACTAAATAGTGGTTCCATACGATTCAGCCGTGCAATACACTTAGGCACATGTATTTTGGTTTCTGTTGTCGAACCTGAATGAAGAGATGCTTCGGTTGAGCCACTGGCCTTGCATTTGGAAAGAGTGGTACTCCCATCTCTTCCCAGTCACCGGTTTTCTGGTAGCTAGTTAATTAATGAGTTCCATTTTCATAATAAACATTATAATGTAGAATGTGTCATCTGATAAAAGGCAGAACAAATAATGAAAAAAATTTTGTGTGGGCACCTGATGCCCACATGTAGGTTTTTTCTGTGTAAATAACTCATTACTTCTATTCACAAATTCATTTATCGTGAAGAAAGAGCTGTCCAAGAGGTACGTTTTTAATCTCGGTTTGACAACTCTTCTGCTGTCAAACATTTCATTTTCATAGGTATATTATGAATAAGTTTTATAGCTGTGTACTTCACCTCTTTCTGTGTAACTGCTAAGGCCATTAAAGTATAATAGAGATAATTTATCGTTGTTGTGTTGTACTGTTGAATATATCCTTAACTATCCAATTCACATGTAAACAAGATAACAAATTCCATAAGAATAAATCTATTCTCAGGCTGTTGATAATTTCCCCAGGTGCTTAAACAGATTCCTGTAAGATGTGCGTGTTGTGAACCCGAAACATAACTCCCAATATTTTCTTTCGTGTAGTGAAAACTTTTTGCTTAAATTAGGAGTTACCCCAGAAAATTATCGAGTAAGACATCAGTAAATGAAAATCTATAACCTATGTTATCTTTTTTACTAGTGTTTGCTCAACGTTGCCAATTATTCTTAGGGGAGAACAGCCGAACCTAAGGGTTTTAGCACGTCAACATTTTTTTTATACTTCAATTTTTCATCAAATTCCACAACTAGGAAGTTGGAACTTTCTCTCCAGTTTATTGTGAGCTAATGTAGACTAATGGGAGATGGAACATATTTTGGCGGCAAGAAACTAAAGGATATGGTTTTCCTCAAAGTTTAAGGGTAGCTCATTTGTGCCTAACCAGCCAGAAATTTACACGTAAACGTCGTTTATTGTTTTCACGGTTGATGTTTCTTTGTTCGGCATCAGAACTATGTTTGTATCATCTGAAAATAGCACTAATTCTGCCTCCGGATTCAAATAAAAATATTAACACAAATCGAGAACAGTCACGGACCAATTATAGAACCCTATGGGACTTCTGTTACAATTTTTTCTGTCTAGGTAATGTGGCGTCTCTCTTTTTATTACTCGAGTAATCTAAAGTAATTTTCTCTATTGTGTTTTTTAAATAAGAGATAAACTTGGCATGTGCTGAACTACATATTCCATTACAACTCCTGTAACAGAATATCATGACTGACTCAATGAAATGTCTTCACTGTGTTACAGAAGAACACAACTGATGATACTTTATCATTTAAAGATTTTATTGCGTGCTTAGTAAAAGCAGAAATATTTAGTTTAGTAGAGTGACCCTTCTGTAATCCAGCATGTGATTAGCTGAGTAGCCCATTACTACGCCAGTGGGTTGAAAACTTTGAGTAATTAACTTCTCCAAAATTTCGGAAACTGTTGGAAGGAGTGACATTGGGTAGTAGTTCAAGACACCTGGAGTAGAAGTTCTTACTGATAGACCAAACAATGGCCTATTTAAATCTGTCTGGAAAAACACCCTGAATTAATGGTGGATTACGTAAGTGAGTATTAACATCAAATACTAAAGGAACACATCTTTTTGTTGTGTTACTGGATATGCTAGCCATCACATATCAACTCTTATTTTTTACACTCTAACTTTTTTAGATGGAATGTGATATTAATCATTATTTCAGGAAATTCCACTGCTTCAGAGAACTGATTTGCTTTCCCATTTAAAGTAATAGCGCCGATTTTCAATTATTTAAAGAAAGTAATTCCGAAATATATATTTACAGCACATGCATACATTGTCTCTTACGTTGCTCCCATTCTCTGTACAAGACGTAGTGCCGTTTGTGTAGTTTCTTATGGCTTCCTTCCTTGCCTCACTTTTAAGAGTATGCGATATTTATTTGATTTTACTGTCTGACATCTCTATTTGACACAAGATGTGCATGTTCGTTGAACTTTTTTGTAACATTTCTCAATGTGTTACAGATCTGTCTACAACATGAAATTTTTTCTTGGACACTGTATGTTTTGATTAATTTGTGCATTTACTCTTTTTCGTTGAAAAAATATTCTGATACCTTTAGTGATTCAAGATTTCCTTAATTATTTTCCGGTATTGTACTTAATTTAATTAAAATAGCATAAAAATGCGGAGAAACTCTTTAGGAAGAATAACTAATTGGGCACATTTTTACCTTCACATCAGTTGACATTTATGAAGTTTTCTTTAAACTCTTTAGTTGCTCTGACCTTAATAAGCCTCCCGGTTTTCTGTGATTGTTTCTGAGCTGTGTATGGAGTTAAGCGTTTATCGTTTGTGCAAGTATGAGAACGTTATAAAAATGTTTCTGTAGTGTCTGAGGTGGAATGCGGGTACCTAATCAGCATTGACATAGTGCTATGTGTGAAAGCTCCTAAAATCAGCATCCAGGCTAGCTGGGTACCAGACCTCGTCATTAATCTGTGAGACGGATTAGATTCGGGCCAAGCTCACCTCCACAAGTCCCCAGTGCGATACTGCATTCGACTACCTGGGCGGATACCATTTCCTGGAAGCTTTTTGTACACTTCAGCCTAACTGTTAGATAAGAAATATAAACTTAAAAAGAATCTATTTTATATTAAACTAGGTGAATACCTGACGCTACTGAGATATTTACTTGTATTTACTACCGTCTTCTATTAGTCCATTCCCCCTTCCCTTTCTCTCAGTGTATCTCATTCTTCAACAGTTCTTTATCCATTTATTCCTCCCCCTCATACTGTCCATCTCTTTCTCCTCCTCTCACTGTTTGTCTCCTCCTCTTTCCTTTTCGTGTTCATCTCCTCCTCTCCCCTCTTTCAGTCTACATTCCCACTTTCTCTGTACGTTTCCTTCATTCTCTCCTTCTGTTCATCGACTTGTTCCTCCCTCCCTCTCTGCCCATCTGCCCCTCACCTCTATATATGTCCATCTCTTCCTTACCCCTCGCTGTCTATCCATCTTCTCCTTCACCCTTCCGTCCCCACGTTTCCACGCTCACGACAACAGGAAGCAGGCGGTTGTTATTCCCATAGTGTTTCTTTGCTGAGGTTTATGATGAACTGTCAACCCGTGAATTTGCCCATGCACGGACATATCAAATATATTTCACATATATTTCACGTATTTAACCTGCACTTTTATATCTATATCACCTGCAATTCTACCGAATTTCGATCTGCAGTTTCGTTTTAGGCAACTTAATATTTATGACGTACCTATTGAACTACGTGCCGCATAGTGCTATAATTTTACAGATACAGCCAGTGGTGTATATGACTAGAGTCTGATTTAGTAGTCAAGAAGCAATAAATTAAGAAGTCATGAATGATACGGCGCTTTTTCACCGATGTCAGTGCTTATGAATTCTCATTTTCTGAACTAAGCGTCGTAAAAAGATGTACATTTCTAGGGACTTCAGTGACATATGTGTTACTGCTTGTAAAATGTGTTGTGAATAGAGGTAGCAGTAAAGGAATAACAAATTAAAACTCCATGCATAATGAGGCAGCTATTCACACATCTCAGTTTCTATAGCGACATATCTTCTAAACTGCATCCTGTAGAAAGATATAATTTTGTTGGCACATTCTGTGGTAGATATGAATATTGTCTGACAAATGTGTCAAGAATACAATAGTAGTAAACAAGTAATAAATTAAAATATCATGTTTCATGCTGCAGTTTTTCTGCATGAAGAGGGAAAATCTAGTAAGTGATAAAAGTTTCTTCCTTCATTATTTCGTGGGATGCTGTCAGCGAGAATATTTTCGTAAAGATTTCAAATTGTGTGTAAATTTCATTCCAAGTAACTAAGTAGTCCTATTCTCAGATACTGTAGTTCTTAAGTATCAGTATTCACACATTGTAACCTATATCACTTCTTCACTCCCACATCTCTTCCTGAACCAATGGAGCAATTTTAAGCAAACTTCGTACATGTACTACTTACTGCCTGGAAATCAGGTAAGAACCACCTATCTGTCAAAGGGATGCGACTGATGAAGTGATATAGGTGTGTGTGTGTGTGTGTGTGTGTGTGTGTGTGTGTGTGTGTGTGTAACCATTTTTATAATATGTAAGCACACTTTAGTGAAGTGAAATATATGCAGTTCTTTACCCAGTTTTCCTCCCCCTCATACTGTCCATCTCTTTCTCCTCCACTCTCTTTTCAACTCCTCCTCTTTCTATTTATCTCCTTCTCTCCCCTCTTTCTGTCTAAAATCTCCAATTTCTCTGTCCATTTCCTCCACACTCTCTTTTTTTCTTCATATCCTCTTCCCTCTCCTCTGAGCATGTTTCTTCCTCTCCTGTCTCTGTCCATCTCTCAGTCCTTTCTTGCTTTGTCCATCTCCTCCTCCCTTTTCTCTCATACATACAAATATGAAAGAGCTACTTGTCCCAGCATTATTCCATATAACAAATAATGCACACCAACTAACTAAAAACAGCTTACCTAACAAGACAATCTTCTTTATGTCTTGGAAAAAGTTAGACAGGAAATTAATTATAATACAGGATAATATCACAAAAGAGAAAAAGTAATCGACATTGTACGGCAAGACAATAAAAGGACAACAAATAATTTAAAAGGTATTCATAAGTTGTAATGTCATAAGGCGTTCCACTTATCTTGCTAACCCAAAATAATTTTCTTCAGATGCATTGTATGAAAAATTGTTTCAACCAATGTTACTTAACAGCACTGGGTAGTTATTGCTGAAGGAATACGTTTTATGGTTTCCCACAGATTCGGCAGCTACAGGGTGGAAGTTAACTTTTACAAATGAAACCATGTACATTTTATTCAGAATACACTTTCCATCTCCCACAGCTATACAGAAATTTGTCACACTGTACCATTGTGAAGGAAACGCGTATGTGTCAACGATGAAGCGTACACCGATAGTGAAGAAATAGAGCTGTTTACTGCCTTGATTGTAAGTATTACGTTACAGTATAGTGCTGTAATAGTGGTGTAGATTTTGTTTATGATTTCTGACTCGTGTAAACGCAGGCACTCCTCTCCCCTCGCACTCCTCATTTGTTGTTGCTTCAGCGTACAGTACACTGCATACAAGTGTAGGTGTGCATCAGAGTATTTTAGTAACTGTATGGCTGTAGTAAACACTGTGAATACAATTTTTCTTGCGTAAGGTTGTATGATGTACATGCATGACAATGAGGTAGAAATGCTGCTAATCTATGGAAAAACTACGCTCAAAGGAAATCAGTAACCTGAACTTTTATATTCAGTACTGTTATAGAACATTATGATCACTATCTTATTATGTCTATCTTGTACGCTATTGTAGATACCTGTACTGCTATCTGTAGGCTGGCGAAATACTGTTCAGGCACAATTACTGTATAGCGCACGATTCCCTGACAAGCCATCGCCTTCTCGCTGGATGTTTGGTCATCTCATTCCTCGCCTACTTGAAACGGGAAGTTTATATGCAAGTACTCTGAATTGCTGTAGAGCCTTAACGGGCGAAGCTGCTGCAGTCTCTATACTCGCTGATGTAGCCGTGTATCTGCAAGTCAGAACGCGATTAATTCAACACGACGCTGGTGTCTCGAAAACAAGTGCACATCGCATTCTCCAACGTTAATTCCATCCCTACCACGTTCATTTACACCAAGAACTCCATAAAAACTGTTTCTACAATAGGGTTCATTTTTGTCAGTAGGGCCAGTAACAATTTTGCCTAACATTAATTTCTTTCCGGTTGTTCTTTTTAACGACGAGGACTCATCCTCCAAGAAAGGAACTATCAGTATGAGAAATATGCATTACTGGTCGTTAAACTCCATATGTCCATATGGATCCAACAGATAGACCGCCAACGCCCCAGGAACGTTAATTTTTGTTGCGGAATTAATGGAGATACCGTTATCCGACCTTTCTTTGTGAATGTCAACCGTATTGATAGAAAATATTCCCAATTTTTTCACACATTTTTCCTGTTGTCTTGGACGCTGCACCTTGGAATCGGTGGACGGTCCTGTGGTATCAGTATGATGGATGACCTGTACATAATTGCTTAGGTCCATGACGAATTCTGAGCCATAAATACCCTGGCAGGTCAATTGCACGTGGTGGGTCAGTTAGTTTACCCACCTGATCTGCAGATCTCACACCGAGGGCTTTCTTTCTGCGGAGATCAGTCAAGGATGCAGCCTGCCAAATATTCCATCAACACAAGAGAGCATGCAGCAACGCATTATTCATACTTCTAAAGCAATCAGAGAGGAAATAGTGGTGCGATGTAAGGGGTCTCCACGGAGTGGTCCTATGTATGGATGCCAGTGGTCACCACCATGAGCTTGCAGTGTAAACGTTATGTAGTAAGAGTTATTATAAACGGCCATGTTAATTCCGCATTGTCATTAATATTGTAATACGGTATTCTACAATAACAAGATCCAATTACTCTAGAATGCAGTACTGTCGCATTCAATGTTTATTTGTTATTTGTAAAATGTTCAAACCCATCACAAAGAGGTTAAATGATTTAGATAATGAAATGCACTGAAGTGATATTTAAATTAGAGAATTTATGTGTTATTGATCATTTCCATTGCTACTAGCTTCGTGGATAAAATGGTACAGTGTGAATGTATTCTTGGAGAGTGTGTGTGTATTATTGAATAAAATGTACATGGTTCACTTTAAAAAATTTAACATCTATCGCATATCTCCTACATCTGTGGGAGTATATAAAACGTATGCCCTCAATAAGAACTACACAATGAAGTTAAAAACATACATGTACAGGGAACAAACTGATGCTCAAATTGCTGCTGCATATGCAATGCGATGCATCAACATCGAACATCATATGTTGAACACAATGGTCTTCCTTCTGGGTAGTACAGGGTGCCCATCCAGAATCCGATCTGTACATTCTCGTGATCACCTCTTTCAGCAATAGTGTACAGTGGCTACATTGCTTAAAGTCTTTATGCAGTTTTACAGAAGGAATATCCAACTTTCCGCAGCTCAATTACACGACCTCGTTCAATCTCAGTGAGGTGCTGATGTGGCATCTTTGTCAGCTTAAAGGAATTATTAACTAAAATCAAATCACCACGTCCTAGCTCAAAGGTAACTAACGCTTACGACCTTACAGCGTGTAATTAAAGGAAACGCGATTTGCATCCTCATAGTGGCGCTGGTTGGGACACTCTGATGCGACAGGCACGAAATTTGGGCTGACACTCAGATGTAGAAACACAGCTATCAACTTTCCTATATGGTGCACGAACCCTTCTTGGTGTTGCGATTTTTTTCTGACAGTGCATGTCACGTAGGCATATTCTCCTGAGACAGTGGATCGATTTCAAACAAAATTGGTACACATATTGCCTCCTATTTTCAATGAAACGCTTTGAGTGTAAATACTATCGTTCTCCATTTGGGTGTGGTTAGGGTTGATGACGGTGTGACGGAATGAAAAGTTAGCAGGAGAAGGTTGACGAAGAGAGAGGGGATGAGGATATTGACAAATAGAGAGGGGAGACGAGACTCAAACACAGAGGGAAGAAGATGTTATGGACAGAGAGCGAGGAGGAGGAGGTGGACATAGAGAGTGGAGGAGACAGATGGAGAAAGGCACAAGGAGGAGATGGACAGAGGGTGAGGAGATAGATGAGGGAGGGAGGGAGAGAGAGAGAGAGAGAGAGAGAGAGAGAGAGAGAGAGAGAGAGATTGGGGGGGGGGGGGAATGAGGAGGAGATGGAGAGAAACACGATGGAAGTGGAAATTTAAAGAGAGAACAGGTGATAGACAGAGAGAGGAATGGAGGAGAGATGGAGATTAATGTGCGTGAGATGGAGGAGAGTGGGGAGGAGATGGAGAGGGGAGGAGGACAGAGAGAGGGATGGTGGATGAGATGGGCAGAGAGAGTGATGAAGAGGTGACGGACAGCCGGGAAGAGAAGATGTACAGAGTAAAGTGGAGGAGGAGATAGACTAATGGAAGAATTTAATTAATAAATACCCTGGCAACGTCGGATTTCTCCTCTGTTATCAATATAAAATCTGAAGTATTAAGGAAATGTATGTGCTTAGCAACCTTCACGGCCGATGCTTAAGTCGTAGATGTTTTTTTATGGGCATTAGTGGACAATAGGCCCTTATTCATATCTTGTTTCTGCTAACGCTCGATTCGTCATCGGAGGCTGTTGAGATTTAAACAGCAGTTCCATACTTAAGAAAGAGCAATTACCCGAGCTCTTTCACATAATCGTGCAACAGTCGGCTCACTCGTAATGTCCTGAGACAGCTACGTAAGATAGCGGAGTCGCGCTGGCGTATGTTTCGAAAATAGTAGTGGCCATATTGTTGGAGCTGTTTGCATTATATTTGGCATTAAGGCAAACAACGTCGTTTTCCTTTCCTGTTAATGTTCCTTTCCACTAATATTATTTTCGTGACTTTCAAGGACTGCATTGTGAACCCTCATGCTGCGTAAAGCAAACAGCGCCATCTATTGCCCGGTCCATTCTTCATTACATACTCTGGCGCCCCTCAACGAGTTGGAACAGTTCGGCTTACAACGCTTGTTTAAACTTGGATTCATTACCTCATACTGCATAGCTACTAATGTCTCCGATGTTACAAAACAAGATGTTTGGAGCCGAAATACGCACTGACCAAGGGCCTAATGCACATCTAACTGAATGTACTAGAGTGAGAATTTCGTCGTTCTTCTATTTGCTTTATCAAAATCAATATTTCGCATTCTGTTATTTACTACTTGCATCTGTACTCTGCGAATTATTGTAAACGTCAAGGTAGAGAAAACTTTTTGTTGACCGTACATTTAATTCCTCTTTTATTTGCCCACGGAGATTGTGAAGAATGGCTGCTTACACACATCTGTGCGAGCCTAATTTCGTTGGCAAGATGTCTACTCGAATTCCGCGTGTTTGGGGGGAAAGAGGGGGTGTAGGAAAGTGAACATTTGTGGTTTGTTTGTTGAACTTTGGGTCTCGTAGTTTCACAACAGCTTTTTTGAGACGTCTACGTCACCTTGCTTCGAGTAGTGACATGTAGGATTTTTCAACATATCTGAAACGCTCCCTCATATGTCACCATTCGTGTCCTACCCGTCCTTCGGGAACTGCGGCAAAATCAGATAAGCAAGCCTGACTCGTAGAACATAAACTATGAAATGCAGGTGTTTGTTAATCTGTATTCTTGCAGTAATCAAATGATCATACGATGCAGGCTTCACGGCCGGTATTTGAGTTGTTGGTGATTTTATTATGGGTACACGTGGACACACTTTTCGTTCGGAAAAAAACGCTGTTTTTGCAACAGCTGTAAGATATTAGGTACATCAGTAGGGCTAAAAATAAGTGAGTAACCCTTCATCATTTCTGTTCAGTTTTGCACACCATTAATTTTCTGTATTTGTACGAAAAATAAAGTTAATTAGGGCGTTACCTGTACCGCAAACCGATGAGAAATATTACGGGAACACCTCGTTCGATAACTTGAATCCAATATTTTTAAGATGATCATCACAGGGAGTGTTTAAGGAAAGCTGGCTGTATGCGTCTATATTAACCAAGTGCGTAGCTGAAAATAAGTGTAGTCAATCAATGGATATAAAGTGCCACTTTGAATACAGTAAAGGACGCTGTCAGTACGTCGTCCTCGGAATGCTCTTAAAATGCTTCCATACTGCTTTAATTCGTTTCTTACGCTCTTTACCCTTACTGGCCCATCTTCCATACGTTTTGAAAGTTTCGGCAATTAGTTTGTCACATGATCCATTGATGCTAGTATTTCTACCAGCAACCGATTGACATGTCACAGTAGTTGGATGCTGGATTCGTATTCGGCACAACGAAGAATCACATTCCCTTTCGCACATTCTGATCGATGTTTTCCGTGATTTGCAGCCAAATTTCAAATTCTATCACTGTTTATTTGAAAAGGATACGGTTGATTTCCTTACCCACCTTGTCTCTAACAAACTCTGCGCCCTTTACCTCATCGCCGACAGGATGTTAAACCCCAATTTTCTTCATTATTTTCGACTATTTATGTATTAAATTTGAACTGTATGCTACTTCTTTTTTGCACGCCGTATGCGCCACTTATGACTGATGCTCCGTCATAGTCTCAGCCGAAACACTTGCTCACGTCTAGTCTCTTTCGTTCTATACATTCAATTTACTCATGTTTTTATGGTAATGCACATTGATTTCTGACCCGGATAATGGATGTAAAGGATTAGTACATTTTATGTTAGATTTCACAAACAACCTTTCATTATTTCAACCTAGCACAAGGCTTCTCCTAATTTATCGAATTTCATTATTTTTTCCCACAGGCACCTTATTCGAAGGGGTGCTCCCCCGATCGCCCAGCCTGGTAATTATTGCTGTACTTTTACTACTGATACTGTCCCTGGATAGTTTTCTGTAGTTGTGCAGTGGGAATTTTCCGCAGATCAACCTACCCGAAACGACTCACATCAATACCTCGCATCAGTCTACGACGAGACGGCAGGCGAGCAACGTGAATGTGTGCGTACCCAGTCGGCAAAATCTTAAGAAAACTGTGAAATACAGTAACGGCACGGAGCAACGGTAGCACTCACAAGGTAATTCACCAACAACCACCCGAATTCCAACAATCGCTGTCACCCGAAACATGGGCGTCAAATCAGCGGACTCATAAATTTGCATAGACATTTATATTTAAACAATATGGAATCCTCGACAGTTCAGTTATATTCACGGGCATGAAGTAGTAACTGAACTGGAAAATCAGTCACCCAGAATGTTTGTAAATATATATCAGAGGCAGCTTGTGTTGGAGCTGTATGAATTTTATAAATCTTCTGATTGTAGGGAAATGAAAATACTACACTCATGCTCATAAATTAAAATTGCCGAATGAGTTGATACACAACGTGGCACTATACAAAACTGGCGCTAACAGGCATATAGGGAACACACACGACACAGATCTGTATGTCCACGGTGTTGGTGATAAGTTAAGACAGTCGTACCGAAGCACACGTGCTACAAAACGCCACTGTTTATGCGCATGTCCCCCGACATCAATATGTGATATGATCTCCATATACATGTACAAAGGCCGCACAATTGGTTGACATACTCTGGATCAGGTGGTCGAGCAGCTGCTGGGGTAGAGTCTCCCATTCTTGCACCAGTGCCTCTCGGAGCTCCTGAAGTGTCCTAGGGGTGTGAAGACGAGCAGCGATACGTCGTCCGAGAGCATCCCAGACGTGCTCGATGGGGTTTAGGTCTGCAGAACAGGCAGGCCACTCCATTCACCTGATGTCTTCTTTTCCAATTTACTCCACCACGATGGTAGTTCGGTGGGGCCGTACGTTATCTTCCATCAGGAGGAAGGTGGGACTGACTGCACCCGCGAAAAGGCGGACATACTGGTACAAAACGACGTCCCGATACACCTGCCCTGTTATAGTTCCTCTATCAAAGACATGCAGCGATGTACGTGCACCAATCATAATCCCACCCCAAGTCATCAAACCACGACCTCCATACAGGTCCCTTTAAAGGAGATTAAGGGGTTATTATCTGGCTCCTGCTTCACGCCAGATGAAAACCGAGAGAGAATCATGGTTTACGCTATACCTGGACTCGTCCGTGAACATAACCTGTGACCACTGTTCCAATGACCATGTACTGTGTTCTTGATACCAGGTTTTACGGGTTCACCTGTGACCAGTGGTCAGTAGAATACACCCTGCAGGTCTCCGGGTGAATAAACAATGTCTGTTCAGTCGTCTGTGAACTGTGTGTCTGGAGAAAACTGTTCCAGTGGCAGCCGTAAGGTCTCGAGCAAGGCTACCTGCAGTACTCCATGGCCCTCTGTGGGTACTGATGGTAAGATATCGGTCTTATTGTGGTGTTGTACGCTGTGGACGTCCCGTACTGTAGCGCCTGGACACATTTCCTTTCTGCTGGAATCGTTGCCATAATCTTGAGGTCACGCTTTGTGGCACACAGAAGGCCCGTGGTACGACCTGCTGTGTTCGACCAGCGTCTACTCGCCCTAGTATTCTACCCATCATCATCAATGTGTGTTCTTTGAGCCATTCTCAGCACACAGTCACCATTAGCACTTTTGAAACATTCCGCACACTTACTCGCTGCACCCTACTGTGACATGCACCAATTAACTTCTGCGTATGTGTACTGCGGCCAGTGCCACCGTGCGACGATTGCAGGTGAAATGCACTGCATGGTCATACTCCGAGGTGATTTAAACCAGCAAACCACCCACCAGAGCGTTGTTTCACCATGTATCACCATTATCCTTAAGTTATGAGCATGAGAGTACAATTTTTACGATCTCCTACGAAGTTTATATTCTAAGTGATGTCTCTTTTTCATTCATATATACCTTGTTCTAAAGTCACCATAGTGTCTTGAAACACACGATTTCCATTCAAGTACCACCAGAAACGATACATGTCTGTAAGAATCTCTGACGATTACAGACCAATTTCGATCATTAAACAGTCTTCTTGTGAGACTACAAATTTGGCTGCAAAATCATTGGTACATTACAAACAGAATGAAATTTGGTTTGAAATTCTTGTTTATAGTTAGGTATAATCAGGTAAGATGGATGAGCTTTTGCATTTGAGTCAGGGGAGTCCCCGACCTCAATACCAGAACGGTGTGCTAACAATCTCTTGTCTCCTTATGCTCCTGGTACAGAATAGAACGGAGTCTTTGCAGTTCCAGCTGCTACTATGTTCACTTTTCTAACCGCCAAAGTCAGCCATCAATTTTACAGAGCACCATACGCTTGTTACTACAGTCGTCATTGTTCAATGCTGTCTTTGAAATCGGTGACAAGTAATATGTAGCAGCGCCGTTTGTACATGACCTCTGTACTGACATGATAAATATTATTCGAGCACGCCGTGGGAAGGCTCGGAGCAGTTTCTGACATATGTAGCTGTTTCGATAGAAGTCTGAAGACAGGATGACTTCGGAAGATTTTAATTTTTGTGCAAAGAGTATCTTAATTTACCGCATAATTTGATGTAAAACAATTCAAATTCAATTAAAAACAATATTTCAGTGATCCACGTGTTACGCCTGCTTTACCAGTACGTAGGCTCACGTAGCTAAAGTTAACTAAATGATTCGCATTTCCTTACGTCAGTTATTTTCATATCAAAATCTCAGTATTTGAGTTCAGACAAAGACTTGAAGTGACTGATCGAATATACGGGGTGTCCCGCGTATGAGACGTCAGCCGCGTTTTCTCTGGAGTTTCAGCAGATGTCTGTCCAGTTCGTGTTTGCGGTGTGTAGTTTCTCATTTTGTCATTAATGCTACGCGCAGTGTCGACGGAAAGCATCGGTTTACTTACCGTTACAATCAAAATTTTTCTGAAAGCGCAATTTTACAGGCAGTGGACAAAATTAAGGAAACACCACAAATCCAGCACTTTACTATTCCTAATACGATGTAGGCAAAACGTTGGCATTCAAAACAGCTTCCAGGTGTCTCGGAATGGATATATAGTGTGATTCACGTAAGACGTAACGCCCCTCCCTATTCGACAGTGATTCGAAATATCGAGATCAGGTTTGTGACAAATACGCTAAGTACGTTAAGAAACATGAACATGGGTTTGAAAATAGATGCTCTTAATTCTTGCATCGATCGAGATATTGAAGGAAGTACCATTTTTAATAGAATGACTTACTTTATGTAACGGTATCAGAAAGCACTAGAAAATATGAGTTCAGTGATATAGTCATTGTTAATTTTAAGGCTTAAACTCCTCCCAAAAAATCCGAGAAATATTCTAAAACTGAAAGGCAAGTCTGCCCGAATAAGCAGCTACCTTGTAAGCAAGCTCATTCCAGGCTACGTCGTTGTCTCCAGTCCTTCCACTATTTACTTCTCTGCACTACAGAGCTAGCAGGAACTATATTGTCGATCGGCAAATAGTTTCTGCCCTAAATTCCTTGCATACAGGTATATAAATCAATTTGGAAAAGTTAGACTGCTACATTTATTCGGTGAACGTCGAAGAAATTCTGTCGAGGCGAAAACGTGGTATGGGGATCTATGTTCTGTTCGTCACGAGAGGGATTTGCACGAAATATTAGGTCGCCAGTGCGAACAGTCACCTAAAACGTCAAACAGAGGATGAAGTTGAAGAATGGCACTGACCAGACGCTGTTCTGGCAGCGATGGTTATCAGTCCGCATGGAGGGCCGAAAGGTATTGCCAAGAAGCGTGAGAGCAGCTAGACGAATGTCATTCACATCTTTCGTCGGCATGAGGCCCGCCGTCATCATCTGTCACTACATCAGGCACTTGGAGAACGTGGCTTCGAACGTCCAGTGATATTTTGTCGGTTTGCTTTGCAGCAGATAGTAGATGACACAATGATTCTCCATTGTGTGCTCTTTGCCAGTGACGCAACGCTCACAAACCACGGTAATGTAAATTTCCTAATATGCGCTGTTGGGCAGCTGAATATCCACACAGGCTCCATCAGATACAATACCAGTGACCATGGAGCGTAAAAATGTGGTGCAGTATCCTACTAAATTCCACTATGTGACCTTAATTCTTCTCAGGGGTGTCAAATAGCACTAAGTATGCACACTTCCTTACGAATATTTTACGTTTGCTCCTAGAAGAGATAGCACTGGATCAGAGAGTGTATGTGATTCCAACATGACGGCTACTCAGCTCCCTATTCCCGTGTTGAAATGAATGAAAACTTTCCTTACTCTTGGGTAGAACAGTGTTACAGTACAATGGCTGGCAGGGTCCCTTGATTTGTCTCTTCCTAATTTCTTTCCACGGGGAGCACTGAAAGATGCAGTCTGTCATGATATCCAAACTACTTCAGACGTCTTCAACTTTTGTGGTCCTGTCCTCCTCAGTTGCGCGTAATACTACGGTATATTGATAAATTTCACTTATGGACCGTCTGACAGCAACTGAATAAAACACAATTTTAGTGTCATACGCGTTTCGCCTTTATTTTCTGCAAGGCATCATCAGTGGCCTGGAATATGTACATATGTTAGCTATTTTATTTACATTTTTGTCACTGTGCCTATAGGTTATACACAGTTCTGGTGGATGTTATTTCCTATTAAGTAGTAATGTTTTGAACTGTACTTACAGGTTGCGTTGAGAGTTTCTTACATATTACGCTCCTGTTGCTTTTTTGGTGTTGTTCTTCTTCCTATGAGCGCCAATGGAAACAAGAAATGAAAATAATGAGAATAAGCAACCATGACAAACATCTTATACAAATGCAAGAAAACTTCCACATCCAGAAAGCCATAGCAGAAAACAAACATGTGATAAATGAACAAACACACATCAGCAGAGGCTCCCTACTACACTTAATAAAGGAAATGATAACTTAAATAAATAAATAAATATATATATATATATATATAAAACACCAAAATACAGACACATACACACACACACACACACACACACACACACAGACCCCGCCCCGCCCCCCCCCCCCCCCAAAAAAAAAATAAAAAAAATAAAAACCGACACCAAAATACAGACAGACACACACACACACAGCACAAAAAAGTATATGTCACACCAAAACACACACACACACATACATAGGACAAAAACAAAAATAAATACAATTAAATTAAATTAAATTAAATTAATATCACACCAAAAAACACTCACACACACACACACACAAACGCACACACAAATGCATACACGAACAGACCACAGATACTTCAATAGTTACACTCATAAGTTTGGCAGTAATATTCGATCTTTGGCAAAAACATTTGACAGTCGGCAACAGAAACCAAAACATTGCATAAAAACAAACGTTCAGTGAATAGTGCTGTGGAATGTGGAAAAACAGCAAATTGGCCCTCATAGGAAGAAGAACAACACCAAAAATGCAACAGGAGCGTAATATGTAAGAAACTCTCAACGCAACCTGTAAGTACAGTTCAAAACATTACTACTTAATAGGAAATAATAACCACCAGAACTGTTTATAACCTATAGGCACAGTGACAAAAATGTAAATAAAATAGCTAACATATGTACATATTCCAGGCCACTGATGATGCCTTGCAGAAAATAAAGGCGAAACGCGTATGGCACTAAAATTGTGTTTTATTCAGTTGCTGTCAGACGGTCCATAAGTGAAATTTATCAATATACCGTAGTACATCAGACGGTATACGAATCGCCACAGCGGGCAGTGGTGTATCATCCAGCGTACTTTCAACTGATCATCTGTCTCTCGAACTGCGATTGATATTTTGCCTTGTAGAAGATGTAAGCGATCGAGGTACATGCCGAAGTAAAGTGTAAGATTACACTTAGTTAAGAAAAGTCTTTATTTTGTGGATGAAAAGTCTTCAGTCGTTGGGAATAAACGATAAAATGTTTAGTTTATTGTAAGTTATTCTGTCTGATTACAGTTTCACGTACTGTCTATAGACACATTTGTCACACAGCAGTTGGTTTATGCAGTTCGTTTACTTTTAAGAAGCATTCAAGAGTCTCCAGTCAAAGACGGGTCAGATATCATTATTATCATTATTTTCAAATGTAATATAATAGTTGAGATTTTCTGTAAATGAATCAGTTTACCACTATAAAGTATGAACGACTGACGTCACTGATTCGGCTTTGACAAATAAGCAGCAACGCACAGGGTTTAAATGGAGGACTGTTGACGAAGCTGTACATGTTCCCACATACATTTGGAATTGTTTTCCTAAATCCCATCTGATGCACTAGAAGCTTGCGTATACCATAGTCTATATAGAAAAATCATAGCTGACACTGTACCTGTGTCGCATAGAACATTTAGCGCGGGACTGTCTTGCTGCTTACAACGATGGAGTTTGTCACGCGAACTGTTCTTTGCAGTGATTACTCCGCATTACCGAATCCTGCCGCATTGGTTTAGTATTTTAATCTAATAAATTTCTGTCATTCTTTTTGAAGGATTTAAACGTTAATCCTAAAAAATGGTTTTCTCGTTATAATTGTCTCTCCAAGGGCTATTGAATGCATTTGTGAAAAATGTACTGTTCGATGAAAGAAAAAACGTACTTGTTTCATGTTCGCTTCATACCAGAGGTCACAGAATTATCCATACAATAAGTTACGTGTCCCTCATCATCCTATCATTTACGGGAAATCTCGTTTCGATGTATGGAACCGTTCAGAGAAGAGAAGGGGTGTGTACGTCTTACGTGATTCACCCTGTATATAGGGGCAGTATAGTTTTCAGGGGAATCGTACACCAATCTCCCTAAAAAATAGTGGCAATTTCGGTAACGATGAAGGAGGTGGATAGATTATCACGCACCCCGTTCTCGAAAATAGGTGAAAGGCTCAGTAATATTCAGATCTTGTGAGTGGTGGGGAGGGCAGATGCGACAGTTCATATTCGCGCTCACAAAACTAGTCCTGGACGACGTGAGATGTGTAAAAAATGGCGGCTTCTAACACAGTATCACCGTTGAGGAACAAATAATATACCAGAGAGTAGATCTGATCAACGTAAATGGTCACATATTGCTTGACAGTAACGTCACATTGCAGAGCAACCAAGGGGAGCACAGAATACTGCGATATGGTTGCCAGATCTGCAGTGAAACCCCGACAGTATTCACTTAACGAAATCAGCTCGGTGAGAAGTTGAAAATAATTTGAAACAAAACTCGTCTGACCAAAGGACTTTCTCCCATTGCTCCATAGTCTAGATCTTATGGCTACCGCACGACGTTTTTTCTCTTCTGTTCATCTGCGTCGTTGTTCAGTTGTTTCGCAGTTCCAGCTCGCCGTGCAACTCCCTGCTTGTGGAGCTCCCCTTCGTGTTGTTTTTGTACTGACAGGGTTCGCGAGAGATTCATTCAGTTCCGCAGTGACTTTTGCTGCTGTCATTGTCTTATTTTTCGTCACAATCCTTTTGCAATGACCGCCGGTCACGATCGCTCAACGGACCTTTCCGTCTCCGTTGTGATTTAGCGGGTGATGTTTTCCCACTACGCTACAATTCACCTAGCTTCGACATAATACACTCACAGCTACCCATATTACTTTGCTGATCACGACTGATACTTGCTGCGTACTAAGGACACTGCACAGGTGCCGTTCGTGGTCCAATAGAACAGTGCAACCTGCCGGTTTGGCTAGCATCTGTATTTATGTTCAAGCAAGCATTGCCTCTCGTCTTTCCGTATTTTTTTATCTTACTGCTGTACGTACCCATTCGATATGGCAGTCCCAAACTAGGATAGTGCGATATTTGCTGTATCTGTCTGTACCATCAGGGACAGAAAAACACGAAAACAACAGCACTCCAGAAGCAATAGCACCTCCCAGGCCCGCTCTGAGTGCCACCGCGGCAAAGCAGCGCTTTTCAGTCGCTACTGGAGTAACGTTATTTTCGCGTTTTGCTGCCCCTGATGATGCATACAGATAAAAGAAATATCGCACTAGACTAATGTGGGACACTGTATCTAGTGGACACGTAAAATTCTGCTTTCAATATCATTTTTAACGAGAAATACACCGAAGCATTACGTCTACAGTGGACGTTGTATGAAAGATATGATGGGTAGTATTTATTTGGGATGACTCAACCGAACACTGCAAAACCAAGTTGCAAATATCTGCTGAAACACCACAGAAAATTCACCTGCTTGCCCTTGGGAGAGATGCCAGCTGTGCAAGGTGTTTCAGGAGGAATGGTCAATGCTCAGGAATATGACAGGAACGATCATTCGAAGCAAAATTGTCCCAAACTTGTGCTCTAAAATACATACCATAAGAGCTATGAGTACTCCTTCATCTTCGATAATATGAAACAAATTTCTACTCCAAGATCTTTGATTTTCATATTTTTGGAGATGGTAATGCGGACCAACAAAACGAAAGTAAAAGTCCATGAAACACGAGCTCTGAAGTACGTACCTTCATAGCTATGACCAAATGTTCATCTTAACTACAGTGAAAGACATCTATTCTACTGCACAAATGCTCATGGCTTCTAAGATGTGCATTTCATACACCATGTTTAACGGGCCATTTTGCTTCGAATGCTCGTTCCTGCCATATTCCTGAATATTGTCCATTCGTCCTGGCACACCCTGTGTAGGTGAGTACGTGGGTACTCTTATCATGAGCAACTCGTGCAGGGAAGTTCGTGACAGATATTAATTTGTGTATGGCTAATACCAGCTCTAGATCACTTTTATTACTAAAGTCCTTAAAGAGATTTACGTCAAAGTCATCACTAAATACTAATATATTCTTTTGTTTGGCAGAGGAAACAATGAAATACTAAAAATTTTCATCCAAAATTTCGCTTATGGGGAACCTGTTACGGCGTAAAGTCAAGCGCCGGCACGTAAATCGGAAAAGAGAGAGCAGAGAGGGCTGCGACAAGCCGTCAACCAATTGCACTGTGATCGACACCTCCCCACAACGACAACGTGACGGCAGCGGCCTCTATACCTTTTCGTATAGAGGTAGATGACTTAATCAAATTATTTGTTTTCCTAAGTACACTGGCTGTAGGATCCTTCGCAAGTTTTTTATACTGTCCTGACGTTAAAAGGTTCAAAATTTTCCTTCGGTACTCTTCTGTATTCATAACAATAGTAGCGTTCCCTTTATCTGCGGGAAGAACCACTATTTCTTCATCTGCATTCAAATCCTTAAGAGCCTTCCTCTCACCTTTTGTTAAATTACTTTCTAGAGGTCTGCTGTGGCTTAAAACTCTAGTGGTTTCAATTCGAATTGCATTCGCGGTTGCCTTAGGGATATTTCGTGTACCTGCTTCTATATTCGCGATAACATCTTCAAGTGGTACTTTTACAGGTGTTATAGCGTAATTTCCTCCTTTTGCAAGGACAAAAATCTCGTCTTGAGATAACACTTTCTTTGACTTGTTTGTAACAGTATCAGTCATTATCGTATTACTTGTAGTTGTTACATTAGCTTGTAACTTTCCGAACCTTTTCTTATTTCTACTAGTAGTCATTTCTATCGTAGCTTCCATAGTTGTAAACGTAAGATAATCAATTTTATTCCACAGGTCTATCTGTATCTTACAAACTAAGAATAAATGAAGCTTCAGTAACTCACAGTCAACAGAATCCATTCCTCGTCTTGTGTGATGTATCCTTTCTCGAAGTAATGCTCTTTCTGTATAATCATAAATCTGGTGTACACGAGCTGTCCGGAACATCCTCTTCAGCTTTCAAAATTCGGTATAGAAGACGAGTCTCTACAACGTAACAAAAAAGTTAAAGTACAAATTAAATGTGCTCTCGTCTTACGTAAATATTCCAGGCGTCTAACTGATTTTGAGAAATCCTCCCGTAGAGTCTTCTGATTGTAGAATGAAGGCTTTCACGACCGGTTGACATGGCTGTTGATATACTTTCCGGGATGTGAGGTCGTGGTCCAAGAACTTTTCTGCTCCTTACGTTTCGTCCAGGACTGCGCTGGACTTCCTCAGAGCAGCGCCTCTGAGGAAGTCCAGCGCAGTCCTGGACAAAACGTAAGGAGCAGAAAAGTTCTTGGACCACGACCTCACATCCCGTAAAGTATATCAACAGCCATGTCACCCGGTCGTGAAAACCTTCATTCTACAAAGCAGGTTTCCTACGCTCTCCATTTTTGGCAACTAGGCAGGATTCAACATTGGCGACGAGTATTAAGCAAAACTCACTGCCTGACAACCACAGTTTCTCTTTTCTGTTTTGCTGGCGCCTTAGATATACGTTGGCTTTTATTTTCAGGGGTGTGTTTACTTGGTTTAATAACGTCTCTTGTAGTGTTTTTGCTAATCCGTGTTTTCAGGCGGGCGTTGCGGAAATTTTCTTTGCTTGTGGGGTTATTTTTATTACTTGCCTTGTCTGTTTATTGCATTTGTCTCTCCCACTATCAGTATCCTACCTCTCCCACCCCCTGCACAGCCAACTCAGCTGCAAGTGGCAAGATGCAAGGCAGCTAACACAGATGTTTCAGTTTCAGACACAACAAGCTGCATCGCTGCCCCAAATACAGTACAGCAAGCAGCTACTCACTGCTAAAGCTACCAATTCAGTGCTGGAGGCACCTACTGTAGCTCCAAGAGCTATACCGCTTTCTCACCAGTTTCATGAACGAAAAGAGGAATGGCTCGAGTCATTGCAACAGTTCGACGCCCACGTAATGGCTTACGCCATACCAGCTTCTGCGAAACACAATTACTTTTTGTCAACAGTATTAAGTGCAGTGTTTCGCCTCATTCAGAAATTATTCCGTAACGCGACTCCGAGTGAACTTTCTCAAGAGTAGGTTGTAGATTCGCTAACTAACTATTGTGACAAACAAGTGAATGTGGTAGCAGCTAGGTATCAATTCTTTAATTGCAAAATATGGTCACAACAGACGTATTGCGAGTGGTTAAAAGATTTGCAGGGTAGAAAGAAGAAATAGCCATTCAAATGTGCTTGTGGTGCTTTATATTCAGATTTTACGTTGCATGATGTGATTATGTACAATTCAACTGATGTCAGACTTAGAGATCAGCCCACTGCAGACATTAGCAAAACCCGCAAGGGAACCGATTCTTCAGTGGTACGACAGTCCAATAAGCTTTTTGTTCTTTTGCATATTAGTAGAAAACGAGTGAAATTTCGGTTGGGCATAGGTGCATCTGTTGCATATCTGAATCGTAACACATACGAACTATTACGCTCCCCATGCCTAACTAAAACTAACATGCACCTGACGACTTATAATGGACACGACATTCCCGCTCTTGGAAAATGTTCTTCGTCTGCTGTGTATCGCTTCCATAAGCGAACTGTAACTTTCACTGAGCTATAATCATGCAATTATGAGAACATATTTGGCCTTGATTCGTTTGATTTGTTTCGCTTTAACTTTCAAAACAATGTGTTGTCAGTGACTGCAGTAATTGCCAAAGACAGTGTAGTTAGCTTGCTGAAGGAATTCCCTGAACACTTTTCTGGGGGTTTAGGTAAGGCTAACAATTTTTTTGATCGTATTCCTACGAAAGACAATGCTCAGCCGAAACTTTGGTGGGCCAGAACTGTTCCCGTTGCATTACAGGACAAAGGGGCGGCTGAACTTAAAGAACTGCAAGATAACGGAGTTATTGCGCCCATATCAGCTAGTCAATGGGCAAGTCCTCTGGTTTTACTCCCTAAACCTTCAGGTCGCATTCCCCTCTGTGTTGACATCAAGTCTACATTCAATCCACAAACTGTGATTGCTACTTTTCCATTGCGGCACCCAGAGGATCTCATGAACAGATTAGGCACTGGTCGCTACCTTTCGAAAATTGTTTTGCGCGATGCATATCTTAAAATCCCACTAGATGAAGAATCTCTAAAAGTGTGTGTTGTGAACATTCATTTAGGTTGGTACAATTGTTTGCTTTTGCATTTTGGAAGTGCTACCGCACCCGCTCTTTTCCAACAGTATTCGGAATGGCTGACTGCTGTGCCAAACTGTGCTAATTATTTCGATGATATTGTATCACGTCGTACACATGAAGGGCACATTGCAAATTTCCGTGTTTTGTTTAATATGTTACCTTATGCATTGCTAAACTGTGTGTTGGACAAGTGCGATATTTGTAAACGTGAGTTGCATTACCTTTGTCATGTAATAAACAGTCAAGGTAGACATTCTCTTCAGCTGTATTTGTTAGCCGTACGGGACCAGCGAGTTTTCCGCAATGTCACAGATTTGCAATCAGTCTTAGGGAAAATGAACTATTGTATTCGGTTCATACCGAATGCTGCACAAATCGCAGCTCTATTACATTGCTTGCGTCGCAAAAATGTCCCTTTTGTTTGGATGAATGAGTGCCAAGAAGCTTTTCAAAAACTTAAAGAGGTATAGCTCAGTGATGGATGTTTGATTCCCTTCAGTCCTTACAAGCCAGATTTGTTGCAAATTGACACTTACTCTTACGGAATCGGCGCAGTGCTATCGCACATAATGGGTGATAAACACAGGCCTATCGCTTTCGCAAAGCTCAGGGTAAGTGTTTAAAAATAGACAGAGACATTGGCGATCGTGTATGGTGTCACCAAATTCGACTATTTGTATGACAGAAAATTCTACTTAGTAACGGATCACAAGCCACTGCTGTCCTTGTTTCATCCGATAAAGCCAGTCCCTGTAGGAGCTACCTAAAAATTCCAAAGATGAGCTTCTTTGTTGTTTTAATATCAGTACGAGACTGTGTATCGTCAGACAGCTCAACATGGAAATGCGGACGTAGTTTTAAGTAGTGCAATTGGTCCTGATACAGACTTCGACGCTTCTGCTGCATTTTGTTGTCACATCTATGCTCAGGATTCTGAATTGCTTCAATCCATTTCTCTGAACAAAAGGAAAATTGCGCAGTCCACGGAAACTGATTCATGCTAACATGCATTCGCACATCTAGGCCTCACTCATTGCATAGCATAAATAACTCTGTAGTGCGCCGATACGTTGCACGTCGGCATAGCGTCGCAATACCGCAATGTGTGATTCTTGTTCAAAATGACAATAGACAGTCACATGTATTGATCCCTAAATCGTTCCAAACAGAAGTGTTGCAGTTACTGCACCAAGGTCACTGGGGCATTGTTCTACGAAACATTTAACTCGTCTACACCACCTAGGAGGGTATGGACGCCCAAACAGAACAGATTACGTGACAGTCACGCATGTGCGGAAAATCAGTCTGCTGCGCCACAGAAATTCTCTTCTTGGCCTAAATCGCGATCACCAAGGCTATTTGTGCACATACCCTTTGCGGGATATCTTCGGAACACTCGTTCGTTGATTGTGGTCGACTCTTATATGAAGTTTGCTTTTTAAGTGCCAATGATCTCGATAACGTCACGTAGGGAAATTCAGGCGTTATCCTCTATTTTTTGCCTGAATCACAGTGTCGGACAACTGACCTCAGTTCACGTCAAATGAGTTTGAAACATTCTGTGAAAATAATGGCATACATCATCGAACTAGTGCAACGTTCCATCCACACCCAAACGGCAAAGCAGAACGTTTTTTCATAACTTTCAAGCAGCAGATGGCCAAACTTTGCACCGCACACACCAGGGATCAAGCACTGCTACTGTTTCTCGCCTCCCATAGTTCGCGTCCACGAGACGCCGCCCACCGCCATTGGACACTGCTCCACCTGCTCCCACCCTCCTCAACATCCGGTGGAGAAGAAACGCCGCAAGTATCGCCGCATGATACTATGTGTTTCAGGACTTTCAGCGGCAGCAGGCGGTGGCCGCGACGGGAGATCCTTCATCGGCTTGGCGCACGCATGTATCTCATTTCAGGCCCAGACGGATTGCAGTGCTGACATCACAATCAACTTCGTCACTGTCATGTGCACGTTGATCCCTCTGGGTCTTCTCCCTCAGATTTACGGATCCTGAGGACCACGCGGTAACAGTAGCCGCTACTGGTTGTCGTCACGACAACGCGGGACGATCCCATGGCGACGGAGACTTCGCCTCCTCCACCTCCAGTAGCCCTACCGATGGACCTGCCGACGCTGCAGCAGCCGATGCCTTCTATATCTTGCCATGGGCGCAGGTGGTGGACGCGTCCCCTTGTGGTCGTTTTCCGGGGGACGTCTCCGCCAGAGCGTGGGCTGATTGGCGGGGTACGACTGGATGCCTAACGTCCCCTGCAGCCACAGCTTACAGTCTCTCAGAGCAACCACACTCCTGTCTCTCCCGCCGTTGTCTAGCTCCATATACGATGATGACAGTCCGTCTCTTTGTTTGGGGGGGGGGGGGGGGGATGTTACGGTGTAAATTCAAGCGCCGGAAAGTCAGTCCCAAACGAGAGAGCAGAGAGGGCTGCGAAGGAGGCGTCAGCCACTTGCACGCTGACCGACCCCTCTCCACGACAACGCAATAGCAGCGGCCTCCAGACGAAGAGGACTTAAGCGCCGCGCCGACTGATCACGTCTCACTTCTGCAGCAGCATCGAGATCAGACGCTGCAAGACCAGCGATTTACGAATTGTATATATGTACTGAAGAACATTGTTTATTTTCCATGTCGCCCTTTGCTTACGTCACATCTGTATTTATCAAAGTTAACTACTGCCATTTGTTTTATGTAATAAAACGCTTTAATACGATATGCTTGAATAGTTGTCTAGTGATCCAAGAATGCAGGTTTCCTAGACTCCCTGTCTTTGATAAGTAGGTAGGATTCAACAGAACCTATATACTATAACAATTAAAAGTATTAAATTTTGCACTATTAAATCGTAAGCTCATGCTTCTATAAACTGACCAAAACCTAAAGTACTTGTTTGTGTATATATTTGTATTTACATTCCTTTTTTGTTTACGTGGCATCTCAGTTGCCCATACAGCATCGACATGAATATGCAGATAATTTGTAACCATTTCCAGGAATATTTTCCGTCCCTTACTTTTCTTTGTAATATAACTCGTGATGCAAATTGATCTCACGTTTCCCCCTATTCGTATAAGATCAACTGAGTGACCACGTAAATTTAATTTAATGGTGTCTGTATTCTGGATGTGATCTAAAACCCGTGTCTCACCTTACCCCAGTAACAGCAGTGATTTGGCTGTGTGTACGGGTTGGATAGACCTATGCTTTCTCGTCTTAAGTTTGCTGTATTTCCCAATCAACAAGGATACTGCTGATGTGGTTCTGTGCTGATTCTTCGTTTCATTAAAGGGCATTATTGGTGTCTTGTGAGCTCGCGGTGTGGAGATGTATCTTTCCTCACGTCCTATGCGCGCGCCATATAACTTGTGTCTCTGCGATTACATCGACTCGCTAAACCATACACCTACCTATGACTCGATCTTTTTATCTTCCATTACACGAACTGTAACAACAACTTGTGCGGTACTTTCAAACAGTAGTAGTTGGTTACCATTCAAATATGAAGTTGATAACTTTAACACTTAAAACTGGAAATTTTCATTCTTCAATAAGGAACTGCTTCCAGAGGCAACTATGTGACATAGTGTTCGTAATTTAGAAAAATTTCAGCAAAAATTCCTGCTGTAAAGTAGAAAAAGCAACGCTTTAACAGGTAAAGTAGGAATTTCATTTTGACATATATTTCAGAACAATTTTTTCATTTTAAATTAGTGTGTCTGAGTGTGTGTTGATGTGAATGTAGAATGTAGATGGAATAATTAATTAGGAAATTGTAAGTAATTAAATGTGTTTCTGTTCATACCGTTGTGCAATCGTGCAGTGGAACATAGTCCGTGTTCTTGTATCTTTGGGAAGTAATATATTTATTTTAGGACTTCAGACACGTAAGAATTTTGATATTTAGAGTTTGTCTGGTTTTCGGCAAGCAATAAGTTGGAATAAAATTGAAGTTCACCAAAGGCTTATTATTGACCGAACAGAGGAATTGCCTAATATTACGACAGTACGTCATAGTTTGTATTAGCGTAATATTATGGCAGAAGGTCATAGTTTGTATCAGCCTAAGAGAAAATAACGCAGCCTCTCGTTCCGGAGACAGTAGACTGTCTAAATAGGCCAATGGTCAGATGTTTATATATTACGGTCTTGGCACGGTCGCTAAAGAGCCGAGAATTACGAAAGAGGAAAGTGCACCGACCGTGTGGACAACCCTACAGAGAGGTTGCTAGTGGGCAATGTTAGTAGTTCAGGCTGCAAAGCCGGTTCTAACTGACAAGCCTCAAACTGCTGCCACTTCTCTGTGCATGTGGATAGTATTACTCATAGAGTAAGGATGTGTCTCCCGTGGCACTTTATGGTTCGGCGAAGTATTCGGTCCTGTACTATAGTGAGGAAGATGTCGGTAGAGGACTCTACAAAGCTGTCATGATTATTAGTATTAGGTTTAAATGCTTTTTCGGAGAGTTTAGGTTGCTACAATCAAAATTTACGCACCTCCCCTAAGAGACCCTTGTTCGCTTTGAAAAAAATGAACTGTGTAGCACCCCATTGAGTTTTATTTTGACGTTTTAGTATCAACAGACTGGGTTTGCTAGAATATATAATTGGAAGCTCGTTAGTTCAATATGGCAATTACTTAGAGCCTATTGTTTGAGTGGAATGATCAACAAACTAAGTTGAGAAGCTTTAGCATTTATGAAAAGCTCTGTGCCTCAAAAAAATGTTTTCTCGTTCAGTAACGACTTTGCGGTGGTTTCTGTGACTTAATGGCATGAAAATATACCAGTGTTATTTCCGTAAGAGCCTACTCACTTAGTTAACTAAATCAGACATGACCTATATAACACACATACAAGTAAAATAGGGTAACAAACAATAGGGAACAGCAGAAGGATCCGTCCAGTATATTCAATTCCCGATAGCTTCTCTTAAATGAAGTGTACTGCTCGTCGCTCTAGACCAGACAGCGGACTTGTGCAGCGTACAAAGGAAAGTGAGCAACTACGGAGAGAGAAATCATTCCACCGCAGCCCGACTGAAACTGAAATGGCTGATTTGCTTCCCCGTAATTGTACAAGCAAAACTCTATCCCTGAAGTCACTGTCATTAGCGGGATGTTAAGAGTTAATCATCCCTCCATCCATCTTATGTCAGGTATTTTTTATAGTTGAAGCCAACAATAGTCAACTTTTTCAACCAAGTTCCTGGAGAAATAGAACAGCTGTTTATGCACAGATCATGGTCGTTTCGTACGCTATCATTACAATTCTGTTGATCCACACCGAGTGAAGAATTCATTTTGAACTGAAAACTATTATCAGTGATTTTCTTATGTAAACAACAGCGGCCACTGATATGAAATGTAATACTACAGAATGAATTTTTCACAATGCAGCAAGTTAGTAACTGTTTACTTTTTTATATGAAAAAACTTTGGTCCGCATCATAAATTTTATCGGCAGAGGAGAAAGTTTCTGAGTACAGAAGTTTATCACTTAGAAAAAATAAAAAAATATGATATTAACGTTTCTGAAAATGCGAATGTAGGTAATCTAAGATAAATTCGTTATTTTTTTCGGTATTGAACCGCAGTACAGCACATTGGGAAGACTGTGCCACTGGATGGACAGACGGCCGAAGTGGCCGTGCGGTTAAAAGCGCTGCAGTCTGGAACCGCAGGACCGCTACGGTCGCAGGTTCGAATCCTGCCTCGGGCATGGATGTTTGTGATGTCCTTAGGTTAGTTAGGTATAACTAATTCTAAGTTCTAGGGGACTAATGACCTCAGCAGTTGAGTCCCATAGTGCTCAGAGCCATTTGAACCATTTTGAACTGGATGGACAGTATTCTTTGAAGATATGGGTTAACGTGATTAATGTCATATCTATAAATCACTACTATTTAAAACGCATTATATTAGAACATTGTAGCCTCATGAGTTCTTTTCGCTACGATTCACTAGTCTTACTGAATCTGACACGTTGTGGCGCAACAGTGTGATAGGAGGAATACATAATACTGCAAATGTTGTACAAAGGCCGGCAGACATTAAAATCGATTACTGAAACAAAATAAGAGGATACTACTTCTGACGATTTACGGATGCGACCTTACGACATCCCTCATATTATGACTCTGTCTCTGAATGTAGTGAAGTATAAATGGACAGCATGCGCTCATGCCCATTTTTATTCCTAAATTATGTGTCATCTGAATTACTGAGGTATTTTGTACGTCATTAATTCAATGTGTTCTTTACCATGGTATCAGACGTAATTACATAACCAAAGCCCTTATCAGGAACTTCGTCTTTAAAGAATTTATAGTAGGTAGGTTTAGAAGAGATACGTCGAAGAAGGGTATTCTGAACATGAAATGATGCCATGGTGGTCATAACGACATAGTAATAGTACAGTATCTGATCCTGTGGTCAGCTCACAATCATTATTGTCAAAACTGTATATTCCCTGTCATCAGGCAGCGGGAACGGCGAGAAAATTTTAAATTGATTGGCTTGTCCCTTCGTTTAATTAATGCGATAACAATAATATGACGATGTGAAGTCAGCGGTCCGTGCAGTTAGCGCTAACAGGCACATTTGGCTCCACAAATGTTTCGTGCGGCCATTACACACACTGACGCGCTTACTCAGTCGCATTATCGCCCAATTTTCAAGTGTTATCTAAATAGCTCGTAAATAACGACGTGCGGAATTCCGAAACGGACCTATACCGAAAATCAGACAACATAATTTACTCTTACTTTTTACGAAAGGGAATCTTTACATTCAAGCACAGATAACTCATACGAAAATATAACAGGCCTGTCGTGTGCACCAAACTTACAAATTTGCTGTACGGGTAGTACCGACAAATACTTGGGGATCCATTCATCGTGTTTGTTCGAGTAATTCTGAATACGACTTTCCATTTATCTAGTACTGTGTGTTGTAATGTTAGGTACACTCAGTCATGCAGAATGTAGTAGCTAATGCTACCTTCTGTACCAAGTACTGCCACATGTCTTAATACACAAATCGGTTTCTCTGTTTTAATAGCATACTATTCCATCGTACAGAATCTGAAGTTTCCGCTATTTTTAAATGGAGTGTCCTTAATATTCTGTTGACTCTACATCTACATTCACACGATGACCATGCAGTTAAATCTCAGGTGTTGGGCAGAGTCTTCACCTAGCCAGTCTCGAACTATATCTCTACCATTCAACTCTAGAAGAGCAAGCGGAAAAACCGAATACCTAAGTCTTTCTCTGCGAGCTCTGATTTCTCTTATTCCATACCGACGGTGTTTTGTCAAGGTGACTGTCGACAAAATACTTTCGCATTCGGAGGAGAAAATTGGTGAATGACATTTCATGAAATGATTTCTCCATAACTAAAACCGCCGTTGTTGTAGTGATTACCAACCAACGTTGCGTATCATATATGAGACATACTCTAGCATTTCGTAGTACTATAGAACAAGCAACCCTTGTTTAAATTTTTCGGTGTACTCCGCCAACTCTGATTTTGTATGCTATACCTCGCACCAGTACTCCAGAACTGTACGGACAAACGTAGTGTACATTTGTTGCATCTTCTAAGGGTTCTGCCAATAACACGCAGTCCTTGATTAGCATTCCACACAATATTTTCCACGTGGTGGCTGCAATTTAAGATGTTCTTTAATGTGGTCCCTAAGTATTTTGTTGAACTGACAGTCTTTAGATTTGTGTTGTTTGCCGTGTAACCGAAATTTAACGGAACCCTTTTAGTAATAATAATGCGATGATGACACGGCGATCAGATGGTCCCGATGGGCCACTTGTGACCTGAAGAGGGAGTGCGTTTTTAGTAGTAATGTGTAGTATAGAAAACTCTCTCCCTCTCCTGCCGAACAAGCCGACCGGCCGCCGTGTCATCCTCAGCCTACAGGGGTCACTGGATGAGGATATGGAGGGGCATGTGGTCAGCACACCGCTCTCCCGACCGTAGGTCAGTTTCCGATACCGGAGCCGCTACTTCTCAATCAAATAGCTCCTCAGTTTGCCTCACAAGGGCTGAGTGCACCCCACTGGCCAACAGCACTCGAGATACCGGATGGTTACCCATCCAAATACTAGCCCAGCCCGACAACCTTTCACTTCG
This sequence comes from Schistocerca serialis cubense, assembly GCF_023864345.2. NCBI lineage: Eukaryota > Metazoa > Arthropoda > Insecta > Orthoptera > Acrididae > Schistocerca > Schistocerca serialis. The sequence goes on along the minus strand of NC_064638.1, from coordinate 193,994,688 downwards.
GTGATCTGACGGGAACCGGTGTTACCATTGCGGCAAGGTCGTTATCGGAGTATAGAAACATAAGTATAATTTCAAAACAGCCAAGATAGCTATTGTACAGCATTTATTGTGATGATCATATTCAGCAGACTACGTTGGCATCATTAAAGAGCATCACAGTTAATGCTGTCAGTGGCGATCCTGGCTGTTTGAAGTTATACTTATGTTTGCGGATTAATCTAGATCACCCCCTAACTTGAAAATGTCAAAAATGTGGAGTACCTCACGCTCACTTCGCGTAAATACAGTTATGTTTTAGGCAATGGATTTGAACGCGACTATTTTACTTCCATTCTGGTTTTCGTAAAATGCTACACAGTGGAATCCTACTTTCCTCATGACAGTTTATATTTCCTTTTCCCTTGCACGCTGCTGTGATAAAACTGTTTCCCACGCTGTCATCCAGAGCTACATTTGCATCTTTATTCTGAAAGCCTCCTGCCAATGTGTATGACAGATCTTGTACCGCTAGTTTTACCACATTTCACATTCATGGTGGGTGGGAATAACGACCGTTACGCATCGGTATGTGTTCCGATCCTCTGATTTTCTCGTGGGCGCCATTTCACGAGACGTCTAAGGGAGGAGGTCATGTACTGCCTGACGACTTTTCTCAGAACATACGCTTTCGAAAACCCAACGGGAAGTCTCTGTGCTGCACAATGCCGATCATGTAGCGTCAGCCGCTAGCAGTTCGTTAGGCGTAAACGTTCTACTCTCGCATTTAGTAAACGATCTTATGACGGAATCACGGTCACTTCAGTTCAACAATGTTCAAATGTATGTGAAATCCTATGGGACATAACTGCTAAGGTCATCAGTCCCTAAGCTTACACACTACTTAACCTAAATTATCCTAAGGACAAACACACACAGCCATGCCCGAGGGAGGACTCGAGCCTCCGCCGGGACCAGCCGCACAGTCCATGACTGCAGCGCCTAAGACCGCTCGGCTAAACCCACGCCGCTGCTCTCTTCAGTGTACCTATTCATCTGTTAATTCAGCCTTATAAGGGACAACACTGGTGCACGAAATTCAAGAATCGGTCAGAGAAGTTTTTTAAGTCAACAATGGCTCTGAGCACTATGGGACTTAACATATATGGTCATCAGTCCCCTAGAACTTAGAACTACTTAAACGTAACTAACCTAAGCACAGCACACAACACCCAGTCATCACGAGGCAGAGAAAATCCCTGACCCCGCCGGGAATCGAACCCGGGAACCCGGGCGTGGGAAGCGAGATTTTTTAAGTCATTTCTTTTCTAGAAGAAGACTTCCTTAACATTCCGCTAAGAACCGCAGTCAGCCATTATGGTTTCGAAACAATAGTTTTTTCGGTTATTCCACTGCAGCTCTCTCCGAACGGTTTGGTGGGCGATGTTATAATGCCTTCGTACTGGATCACTTCAGCTACTTATGCGAAAACGTTATTTTTATTGACGTTCAAGATCAACTAAGAGTCCAGGCACCAGTTGTCGATCTTCTGCACATGTTTCTGCTCTTCGCTACAGACTTCTGGCGTTGAAATCCCTCTGGACTACAGCACTGACCACGAACAGCATCAAGGAGCACTCCCGCTATCCACGAGGCAATTCGTGCATATTATAAACAATGACGGCCCGGTTACACTCCCTTGCGGAACTTCCGATGATGTTTTTACATATGTCAATTTCGGACCGTTGAGAATGTCATGTTTGTTCTATGTGCTAGGAACTTTTGAATTCAGTCACGACCCTGGCCGGATATTTGGAAGGTTTTTTTTTTTCTTTACAAAACGAGAGTGCAAAACTGCGTCGAATGCCTTCTGGAAACCAATGAACACGGCATCAATCTCATTTCGTGCTCCGCATCTCATCGATGAAGAGAGCGACCTGATTTCACTAAGTACCCAAAGGCTGTTAATTTCAAGTCACATCTAGTGTCAGCTGTCGGACACTATTCAAAGCTTTCTTTTACTTGCAAAACCACGACAGTTTAAATTTATATTTACGCAAGAAATTGGAATAAAACACACTGTAAAACATATTGCAGTATATTTGCGGCAGATTAAAGCAACACCTTTAAAATATCCACAGTTTGCATCAGCTTTAAAATTTCTTTAAGTAAACTCTACGATAAATTTTAAGACAACAAGTATTCGCAGTTATTAACAAATCAAATCATTTGAAAGGTAAGCATTTCAATGGCAAGTACACCAATCGCTTTTGCAATACGTGAAAATTAAGGTTCTCGTCTCCGAATGAACGTCGTCTATAAATCTGGTAAACATAGCATTTTGAAACGCAAAATGTGGAGTAACTTCGATTTTCAGGTAATGTGTATTGTATTTATTACTGATCTCGAGATAAATCTAAACTTAGACATCCTCACCCTTGTACGTTATCCGCCATCTTTAAAAAACCGCAAAGAAACGGGACTTCTTTTCAGTTTTTCCTCAGTTACTCGATTCCAATGCATTTTAGACAAAAATATGCCACTATCAATTTTAAAGAGCGTTAAATTTCCTGCAAGTTTTATATTCAATATGATAGTAATTTCGGAACAACCACTGAGGTATGTTGTTGTTGTTGTGGTCTTCAGTCCTGAGACTGGTTTGATGTAGCTCTCCATGCTACTCTATCCTGCGCAAGCTTCTTCATCTCCCAGTACCTACTGCAACATACATCCTTCTGAATCTGCTTAGTGTATTGATCTCTTGGTCTCCCTCTACGATTTTTACCCTCCACTCTGCCGTCCAGTGCTAAATTTGTGATCCCTTGATGCCTCAAAACATGTCCTACCAACCGATCCCTTCTTCTAGTCAAGTTGTGCCACAAACTTCTCTTCTCCCCAATCCTTTTCAATACCTCCTCATTAGTTACGTGATCTACCCACCTTATCTTCAGCATTCTTCTGTAGCACCACATTTCGAAAGCTTCTATTCTCTTCTTGTCCAAACTGCTTATCGTCCATGTTTCACTTCCATACATGCCTACACTCCATACAAATACTTTCAGAAACGACTTCCTGACACTTAAATCTATACTCGATGTTAACAAATTTCTCTTCTTCAGAAACGATTTCCTTGCCATTGCCAGTCTACATTTTATATCCTCTCTACTTCGACCATCATCAGTTATTTTACTCCCTAAATAGCAAAACTCATTTACTACTTTAAGTGTCTCATTTCCTAATCTAATCCCCTCAGCATCACCCGATTTAATTTGACTACATTCCATTATCCTCGTTTTCCTTTTGTTGATATTCATCTTATATCCTCCTTTCAAGACACTGTCCATTCCGTTCAACTGCTCTTCCAAGTCATTTGCTGTCTCTGACAGAATTACAATGTCATCGGCGAACCTCAAAGTTTTTATTTCTTCTCCATGAATTTTAATACCTACTCCGAATTTTTCTTTTGTTTCCTTTACTGCTTGCTCAATATACAGATTGAATAGCATCGGGGAGAGGCTACAACCCCGTCTCACTCCTTTCCCAACCACTGCTTCCCTTTCATGGCCCTCGACTCTTATAACTGCCATCTGGTTTCTGTACAAATTGTAAATAGCCTTTCGCTCCTTGTATTTTACCCCTGCCACCTTCAGAATTTGAAAGAGAGTATTCCAGTTAACGTTGTCAAAAGCTTTCTCTAAGTCTACAAATGCTAGAAACGTAGGTTTGCCTTTTCTTAATCTTTCTTCTAAGATAAGTCGTAAGGTTAGTATTGCCTCACGTGTTCCAACATTTCTACGGAATCCAAACTGATCTTCCCCGAGGTCCGCTTCTACCAGTTTTTCCATTCGTCTGTAAAGAATTCGCGTTAGTATTTTGCAGCTGTGACTTGTTAAACTGATAGTTCGGTAATTTTCACATCTCTCAACACCTGCTTTCTTTGGGATTGGAATTATTATATTTTTCTTGAAGTCTGTGGGTATTTCGCCTGTCTCATACATCTTGCTCCCCAGATGGTAGAGTTTTGTCATGACTGGCTCTCCCAAGGCCATCAGTAGTTCTAATGGAATGTTGTCTACGCCCGGGGCCTTGTTTCGACTCAGGTCTTTCAGTGCTCTGTCAAACTCTTCACGCAGTATCTTATCTCCCATTTCATCTTCATCTAAATCCTCTTCCATTTCCATAATATTGTCCTCAAGTACATCGCCCTTGTATAAACCCTCTATATACTCCTTCCACCTTTCTGCCTTCCCTTCTTTGCTGGGTTGCCATCTGAGCTCTTGATATTCATACAAGTGGTTCTCTTCTCTCCAAAGGTCTCTTTAATTTTCCTGTAGGCAGTATCTATCTTACCCCTAGTGAGGCAAGCCTCTACATCCTTACATTTGTCCTCTAGCCATGCCTGCTTAGCCATTTTGCACTTCCTGTCGATCTCATTTTTGAGACGTTTGTATTCCTTTTTGCCTGCTTCATTTACTGCATTTTTATATTTTCTCCTTTCATCAATTAAATTGAATATTTCTTCTGTTACCCAATGGTTTCTATTAGCCCTCGTCTTTTTACCTACTTGATCCTCTGCTGCCTTCACTACTTCATCCCTCAGAGCTACCCATTCTTCTTCTACTGTATTTCTTTCCCCCCATTCCTGTCAATTGTTCCCTTATGCTCTCCCTGAAACTCTCTACAACCACTGAGGTAAAAGGCGGCGAAATTCTGCAAAAACGTCAATAAATCAAAAAAAAGTTTGATATATCACTCGTTTAACCTTAATAAATTTTAGTATACTTTTTTAGAAAAAGTATTATAACGAAAATTGTAGAAGATTTAGTTTTCGTGAAGATTTTTGAATACAAACTGTAATACACCCGCCCATAAATGTATAATTAACCATTTTAGTGAAAGTGTACTGGAAACAGAAAATTACGCCCTCTAATAAAAATAGTACACCTGAGTGTAATGTCATCTTGAAGCTATTAATTTCGTGGAGTACGTATTTTTGTTAAAGAAAAAGACATATTGTCAACACTTATACATATACTTACATTTCAACTACATACAGTTTCAAAATAGATCTTAAATTTTATTATTATGATATATACAAAAGTAAAGTTAGAAATTCATCGTCTTTGTTTTGTTTTTTCTCATATGGGCTTCTTGGCATCACTTCGACCAATAGGCAGTGGATCATCTAGGTCAACAGAATCCATTTGCTGCTGACAGTAGATATAAGCAAGATGTATAGATCGTGTCCTCAAAAACAAACCTAGCAAAAAATTTTCAGTTGTTCGACGTAACAGATCCGCATAGGGTAAAGAGGACAACCATATTTTCATTTCCATTCCGATTTTAGCCGATGTATCCTATAGGATTATACGCCTCTTGGTGAATAAATGTAACTGCAAGGTAATTCTTTCTTTTAATAACAGTCTAAAGGAACTTGTAGCGACTGCGATTCATGGTCGTCCTCTGCCATTACACAAGGCGGGATACGTTTCAGGATACGGTGTGGGATCGCCACGCACGGCAGTTCTGGTTCTGAAACGCCCTACCACGCTGTTCTTGCGGTGGGGCAATTCTTTCCTCAACCACCTTGGTAGGCAGCAACTGGATGGTCGATGGTTCTTGTCGGCTCTGTGCAGATCGACTCCCCAAAGTGTCCCATACGTGTAGGGGACGGGCAGGCAACTCCAAGATCTCCTCCACGTGCACTGTTCGCTGCGGTCATGCATTGCCATTGAAAGACATCCATTCATTCTCATTCATTATGTATGCCTTTTACATTTCTTTCATTTTTAATTTAACAATGAAAATATATATTATTTCACCAATTAATAATTTACAGATACATGCCTGAGTTACTGTGCAAAATCCCTTTTCATGACGAAAATAACTGTGTCAAATACCGTGCTGTGTTTAGTAACCAAAGACGTTACTCCCTGCATCAGAAATGCGAACATTATCATTACATTGTCTCTAATTACTGTTATCTCTGTTGTTGACAACTCTGATAAACAATTAGATGAGGCCCGAATGTAAATATTCCTCTATCTAGCAATTCTAACTAATAATTAAAAGTTTCAGCTACGCTAGATCGACGTAGAGTTGGAGTGACGCTCGGGAGTCTGGCGAACGAAGCCGCAAATGAAAGCGGCGACTTTCCACGGACTCAAGAGCACGCAACAAGAAATGTGCCACAGCTCTTTACCAACATATTACCACACGACAGAACACACACAAGGCGAGTTTAATTTTAATGAACATTTCAATACTTCCTATTTGCTTCTGTCTCGGGTTCTTCGGCCGACGTTCGTCTCCTGATTTTACTGACGTTTCGGCCAGCACGAGTGGCTGGCATTGTCAAAGCTTCACCCTCGATAGCCGGTGGTGGACTGGAGCCGAACTCGCGGCCGCAGACTACATGTACCTGGCACGCCAACGTCCGAGGGCTTCTCGGCGGTCATTTCCGGTGCGGTTCTCCTCTTGCTGCCTGCGACGGTCGTTCGCTGCAGTACGGGAAGCCAGTATCCGTTTACCTTTTTTCTTTCCTCTTTCTTGCTGAAGCTGTTCCCGTGTTTGTGTATTCCTACAGCTTCTGTAAACAAGCGGGTGTGATAGTGCTTCTCTACTGCCAGAACTTCCGTGTCGGTGAATTTTATTACATGGTCGGTCTCACTCAGAGCGTGCTCTGCCACGGCCGATTTCTCCACCTGCCACAACCTGGAATGTCGCTTATGTTCTTTCATCCTGGTGTTGACTGATCGTCCAGTCATTAAGACATAATCTTTTCCGCATGTGCATGGTATGCGGTGTATTCCCGACATTGTAAGTGGGACTCTTTTATTCTTTGCCGATCTAAGACACTCTTTGATCATCTTTGTTGGTTTGAAAATTGTCTTTACGCAATGTTTGTGCAATATACGGCCGATTCTGTCCGTCACTCTGCGATTGTATTGCAGAAAGGCCGTATCCGACATTTCTTTTTCTGATTCCTTACTTCGCCGAGAGTTTGGCTCTGTTAGACTTCTAATATATCTTGTGGAGTACCCATTGCTCCTCAGAACACTTCCCAGATGTTGCATTTCGCGTTTGAGGTGCTGCGGCTCACACATTCGTCCTGCTCGCGTTACAAGCGTATGAATCACACCTCTTTTCTGGCTCGGGTGATGGTCTGATAGTTTTTGCAGGTATCGGTCCGTGTGTGTCGGTTTTAGATACACGCTATGTCCCAGGTCTTCGCCTTCCATTGTGACCTGCACGGCACGTCTAGGATTTGTAGATTTTGTCCTTTTGTACTTCCACGGTAAATTTTATGTTGTTGTGGAGGCTGTTCAGGTGTCTTAGGAAGTCACCGAGCTGTTCTTCACCATGGCTCTACACAACGAAAGTATCATCGACGCGCTGAGTGAGAGCGACCATGTAATAAAATTCACCGACACGAAAGTTCTAGCTGTAGAGAAGCACAATCACACCTGCTTGTTTAGAGATGTTGTAGAAATACACAAATTCGGGAACAGCTTCAACAAGAAAGTGGAAAGCCTTAAGGTAAACGGATCCTGGCTACCCGTACTGCAGTGAACGACCGTCGCAGGTAGCAAGAGGAGAACCGCACCGTAAATGACCGCGGAGGAGCCCTCGGACGTTGGCGCGCCAGGTACATACAGTCTAAGGCCGCGAGCTCGGCTCCAGTTCACCACCGGCAATGGAGGGTGAAGCTTTGACAATGCCAGCCACTCGTGCTGGTGATACGTCAGAAAAATCATTAGATGAACGTCGGCCGAAGAACCCGAGACAGAAGCAAATAGCTAGTTTGTCAACAACTGGCCACGAAAGCCTTAGCAATTTTGTAACATTTCAATAAACCACTTCGACAATACATGCTCATCTTGTATATAACACCGTAAAATACCGTAAAAGTAACAACATAGCTTGATAATTTTCTGTGCTTACTTCACACTGGTGAGAATCGATGGGCACAAGATTCTTTTATTCATTTTTTTTAATTTTTTACATTCATTCACTTGACAAGTCTCCTAGGCTTCCGTTTCAATCCATGGCATGGGTCAGCAGTTTTAATGCTCTATAGACGCCAAACCAGTCCCTCTTCTTATTCTCACAAACTGTAATACGAACTTTGAAGGTTCACTTCTCACGTACACTTTTGGTGCTGTAAAGTGGTCTACCAGACGAAACTCTGTACGAATTCTGACAAATCACGAGCCATCCCCCTAAGTTCAGACTGTCAGATAGAAAGGCATCTAGTTCACTACAAAGTCTATGCCGTCTGATTGGCTGGATTAGCGGTGTATCAGTTCCCGCCCACACAGGCTCAACTGTCCTCTGGAGACAAGGAAACGGGGCCGTTGTTGCTAGTGGACGGAAGCGAGATGTTGCAGAACTTGGATTGGTAAGCGGGCGTCAGTGAACGCCAAACTGAAGTCAGCAGATCCATTAGTTATCAAGCAGTGGTATTTTCCGTTTTCGTTGCAGTTCTCTCCCGGAAAGTCAGCAATTTCAAAGTTATTCTGGACTTCGCTTCTGACCCCTCTCCGTCAAGTAATTCAGTTGAGCGTAGCCTCTCGCTGCTCACGTTTCAGTGGAAATTTCTGTTCTTAAAAGTACAGTAACACTCATTTCTTATGCACTTTAGTGTTTTGTGTGTAACTAACATTTTATGAAAGATAGCTTCTGTGAAATAGGTCCGTGATCTTTGCGTTAGAGCACGTGACCTCGTTGCGAATGGTTGCCCCTATGTGAAATTAATCTCGTATCAAACGCTTACACTAATGCTAATGTTGTCTGTATCCGTCAAACGAAAAACCGTGTGTTAGATCTTATCGAGATATCCTTAATTTGGGATGGAAGGCCATTTTTCCGCTTCGCCATTTTTGTACCGATGTTTTCCTCTGCTTATACTTTATTGGTTACCGTTGCATCGTGATAATTTATTTTTCTTGTTGTTAAATAACGAAACTGATTAATGACAGCGGTCAGCTACCACGATTTCTTTCTTATTACACTAACTTCGCCAGTGTGGATAGGCTACGCTGTCTTAGACAGGAGTTTCTCTCGCTAGATATCATGTCACATTGTTGTAGAACAGGCCTGACTACCGTGATAATTTTTTTTTGTAGAAGAGTATCTTTCCTTTGTAGTAGAACATGTGTGAGTACCGGGATATTTATATAAGACCAAGTTTCCTTTGTAGTAGAGGAGATGTGGGTACCGACATGATAATATGTTTTTATAAGACCAAGTAGCCGTTGTATTAAAACGTAATGTTGATTTGCATTACTTATTTTACTGAAATTTGCTCCCACATAAGAACCGATCTGCCAGATCCCTGTAGATATTTTCTGCTAAGAAAAGAAGTTAATAAGTCAATGAATTACGTAGTCGGTACTGGTATGGTCGTACGGATCTCGCGTTTTCCGTTGCTAGGGCTCAATTTATTTTCTCAGATCTGTTTCTATCATTGCGCTTATGGAACCACTGACAGTCATATCAAATACATCCTTTCTGAATTAGGGGAATGTCATGGTTTACTATACCCATGGGTTGCCTTTTTTGAGTGGCTATTATGACTAATGAAAATATAAAGCTGTGAGATTTTATAGAATCAGGTGCGTAGGATCACTAATTAATAATTCTGCACTGCCGAAATAGCGACAGCCGGTCTACTCACCTTGTTTGTTAGGAAACCTATCCAAAATTTCCATTTACCACAGAAATTAAACCACAAGGCATCGCTTTTAACATCCATAAAAATGAATTCATGGGCGAATGCACCAATGAATATACTGTATGTGCGTAGGAACTGATTACAGTGCCGCAATAACACTGACCTGTGAGTGTCCCGTGTTCAAAGATTTGGAGCTCAGTACGCCCTTGCAATAATATCCAACCTCATACCATAACACGATGGCCATGAAAACGATCGTGTTCGGCACTGTTGCTGGGTTACTTATATTACTACAGAGAGCTCTTAGAATCCATAAAGTAACCAACATCAGAACACGTCACAATGCTAGTCTTCTTAGTTATCGTCTTGTACAGGGTGAGTTATGCAACACGTAACACCTCTTTTATTTGGTGAACGTTTACGCAAATCCAAAGGTGGATTCCGGGAAATTTTAGAGCTTCGAGATGCACGTAGTTTATAGTTTGGTTAATTTTTATAGCGCTGGCATCAACGGACATACCGAAGCATGTAGGTCTCTTAAATGGAACCGTGTACTTTTTGTAATGGCATTCGATAGCCCTTGAGAAGACAGTTGCAGTGATTTAGCGATTGTTACTGTTGATGTTAAAACTGTTGTAAAGTAATGCGAGAAATGTCCTACAATGTGAGATCACGTGGTCGAAAACGATTTTTGTGATGAAACCACTGCCAAGTGGGTGTCCCGAATGCAGTTTCAAAAAGTATACGGTTCCAGTTAAAAATTTAAAAAAATGTACTTGATTAAATACCTCGGTTGATACAACACATTAACCAAAAAAAAATAATAATAAAAAATACGTGTCCCTCGACGCTCTCACATTTCCGGAACACCACATTTCGATATGTGTAACCGATACCAAAAAAAAAATGGGGGGGGGGGTGCTACGTCGTACGTGACTCACACCGTATATATCAGATTTAACGAACACACAATCACATAAATTTATCCCTCCCGATGATTTAGCGGTCAAAGTCCTTTGAACAGTTAAAAGCTACCCTGAGTAGTGATTTACGTACTCTTCATTAGTATTATACCAAATGGAACCTGGAAATCCAATCATTCCACGTCTGGAAATATCACCATGATTGTCAACAATGAAGAAGCTAGTAGGAATCTAGGCCAGAAGTTGAACGGGCAGCCAATTAAATATGAAATGACCCTAAATTCGTTGACTTAAAAAAGAATCGCAGCACAAAGAAGAATGTCAGAACATGGAGAGCCTCGGCAACTCTGTTCGTGTGTAAGGGGGAATTTAAAGTAGCCTGGGGCGGCAGTGGGAATTTGTATCGGAGAGGCAAGCGTACCTAGGTAATCCGTGCAGATTTTTGAACCGCTGTTCCAAGGTGGCTTAATGACTAATGCTCTTTTTATGGAATCATACCACTGAGGTGGACCTAGTGTTAACATGACAAAACTGAAGAAATTCGCTTTCGTCTTTCGACGTACCACTGACAACATCGTAAACGCAATTTTCACTCGTATGTGACCTTTCAAGGTTAGTTAGTTGATAAATTTATGTTAGCCAAGAATGCCTTTAAAGCGACAAAGACGCCATTAACAACACATCACTGAATTGGAAAAACATCGACTAATAGGGCTACGAGGAGGTGGATAGGCCGGCAATACTGCAGAATGGCTTATCAAAATTGTAGACACTGCACGTGACTGCTGGTAGCGGTTATCGTGGGGATGTATGGTCGCAAGAAGACCGCGCTGCGGAGGTCCACGTGTCACCACCGACAGCGAAGACCATCGTGTTTGGAGTATGGGGCTGGCACTTCGTACTGCATCTGCAGCAGCAATTTGAGAAACAGTTGCCACCATAGTGACACAACGAACTGATGCAAATCGGCTACATCAGGGACTGCTCCTAGCCAGGCATTTTGCATCGTGTACTCCACTGGCCCCAGCCACGGCCGTTTGCGACTTCAGTGATGTCAAGCGACAGTTCATTGGAGGGCAGGGCGACGGTTTGCCACGGTGCCACGGTGCCAATGATGGCCATGCATTGATTAGAAAGAGGCCCGTTGAACGCCTGCATCCAACCAATCTGCGTCCTAGACGTACTGGTACTATACCTTGGGTTGCTTTGGGGGAAGGAGACCAGACAGCGAGGTCATCGGTCTCATCAGGTAAGGGAAGGAAGTCAGCCGTGCCCTTTGAAAGGAACCATCCGGGCATTTGCCTGGAGCGACTTAGGGAAATCACAGAAAACCTAAATCAGGATGGCCGGACGTAGGATTTAACAGTCGTCCTCCCGAATGCGAGTCCAGTGTTTAACCACTGCGCTACCTCGCACGGTGGTAGTATGCCTAGAGTTATGGTTTGTGATGTAATTTAATATGACAGCAGGAGCACTCTTGTGGTTATTCGGCCTGTTGAGATGTCATTCATGAACACGAATCCAGTGAGTATTTTCAAAAAGGACAATGCTCGTCCATATACCGCTGTTGTACCTCAACATGCTCTATAAAGTGTCGATATGTTGTTTTGGGTTGCTCGATCACCAGATATGTCTCCAATCCAGTCATAAGGGACATCATCGGACAAAAACTCCAGCATCATCAAAAAACAGCATTCACTTCCTTGTACTGACACACCTAGTGCAACAGGCATAGAACTACATGTCACCTGTACAAAGCAATGCATGTACGTCTGCATTCTTGCGTACTACATTTATGTAGTTGTTAATGTCTGGTCATTTCACGTTTGCAATTGCGTATCTCATGCTTACAATCTGTGATCTTGCAAATTCAATCACCTATATTTGTTACCAATGCAGATGTATTCCCGAAATTTCTCTGCTCTACATTAGTTATTTTTTAGTGATACAATTTTATTTCCGTCACTATGTTTATTCCTTCGGTTATATCAACTATTATCAGTCGAGAGAAAACGTGTCACAACTGTTGGTTTAAAAGTTCTTGTTTCGTATAGGATGCAACAACGAAAGAACATGGCGACTGTTAACTGGCAGGAGTGAACACTGACAAGCCAAAACGTTATGATCATAGCCCACCGCGACTGTGGGTACTTTCAGGTGATGTTGCAGAATCTTGAGGCTGTAACAAAATTACGCAAGCGGAGAAGACACGGATGGGGGATAAACGACTTCGGCAAAGGGCAGATTATTATTACGCAGAGTCTGCGAATGAGTATCTCGAAAACGCCAAGCTTGTCGTATATTCAGGTGCTACTGTCGTGAGCATCTACCGCAAGGGGTAGGAGGACAGTGAAACTACAACAAAGCGCTGAGTGGTTGGACGTCCATGACTCCTCACAGATCGTGGGGTCCGGAAGATAGTGCACTCTGTAAAGTAAGATGGATGGTGAACTGTGGCATCTCAGCTGAAAGAGCACAATGCTGGTGCACGCCGTTCACTGTATATTGCTTAACATGGAGCTCCGCAGCAAACCACCTATACGTCTTCACATGATGACCCGGCGACATCGTCAATTATGGTTGCAGTGAGCACGGGACCATCGGGATTTGACCGTCAATAAGCAGAAACTTGCCGGCTATTCGGGTGACTCACATATTTGCTACACGAGGATGATGGTCGTCTCCATAAACGCTCTTATCGAGGTGAACGGCGGCTTGAAACGTGCAGCGAGCCGCGGAGACGCAGGCTGGAGGGAGGAGTATTATTCTGTGGGAGATATTCTGCTGCGCTTTCATGGGACCTGTGGTAGTGATTGAAGACACGCTGACAGCTGCGAACCACCGACATCACTTCATACATGATGTCCTCCCAGACGACGATCGTCTTACATTAGTGTAATTGTCTTTGTCTAGGACCAAGAACCGTGCTATATTGGTTTGAGGAGCATTATAATGAACTCACTCTTATGTCTCGGTGACCACATTCGCCAGATGTAAGTCCTATGAAACCTTTATGCGTCACTACCGGGCGCCATCACAGCTTGCGCAAATCGGCGGCCCGTAATTTAGGAGAATTACATGACATGCACGGAGACGTATAATGCCACATACATCCGTAAACATACAAACTAATTGTCGGGTCGCAGTTGCTCAGGATCAGTGATGTATTTCGTTCCAAAGACGGACAAACTAGCAATTAAGGATTAAGCTTCGAGGCACGATGTTTTGGCTCATCATTGGTTGTGTAACTTACTTTTCTTGATAAAATCATATTAGATATGTGGCATTCCACTTTCGGCATTCTTACATATGGTCTTGTATGAGAAATATGTATTATTATGCCAATATACACTACTAGCCATTAACATTGCTACACCACGAAGATGATGTGCTACAGACGCGAAATTTAACCGACAGGAAGAAGATGCTGTGAATTACAAATAATTAGCTTTTCAGAGCATTCACACAAGTTTGGCGCCGGTGGCGACACCTAAAACGTGCTGACATGAGGAAAGTTTCCAACCGATTACTCATACACAAATAGCAGTTGACCGGCGTTGCTTGGTGAAACGTTGTTGTGATGCCTCGTGTAAGGGGGAGAAATGCGTACCATCAAGTTTCCGACATTGATAAAGGTCGGATTGTATCCTATCGCGATACCGGTTTATCGTATCGCGACATTGCTGCTCGCTTTGATCGAGATCCAATGACTGTTAGCAGAATATGGAATCAGTGGGTTCAGGAGGGTAATATGGAACTCCGTGCTGTATCCTAACAGCCTCGTATCACTAGCAGTTGAGATGAGAGGCATCTTATCCGCATGGCTGTAACGGATCGTGCAGCCACGTCTCGATCCCTGAGTCAACAGATGGGGACATTTGCAAGACAACAACCATGTGAACGAACAGTTCGACGACTTTTGCAGCAGCACGGGCTATCAGCTCGGAGACCACGGCTGCGGTTACCCTTGACGCTGCATCACAGATAGGAGCGCCTGCGATGGTGTACTCATCGACGAACCTGGGCGCACGAGTGACAAAACGTCAGTTTTTTGGATGAATCCAGGTTCCGTTTACAGCATCATGATGGTCGCATCTATGCACCCAAATAGCGTGAAAATGTAATCACATGTCAGTTCTAGTATAATACATTTGTCCAATGAATACCCGTTTATCATCTACATTTCTTCTTGGTGTAGCAATTTTAATGACCAGTAGTGTATATAATGACACTGCTTCCAATTGATGTTGACCCACATAACCGAAATCAGTTTTATAATATCTTTTATATAACATAGTATAATAAATTGAGCTGATGGCAAGTAAAAATTGTTTCTAGAGGTCTGGAGTGACTTGACCACTACGGCAAGCGCGAGAACCGTTCTTCTAGAAGTCAAGGTGAATTTGGTTCGCCCCCTTCGAGTTGTTGCAATGAGGTGGCAGGTGAAACAAAGTGGACGTTTTCTGATAATTCAACAGAGTAGCAATTTTATACGTTCATTCATCAGTATACAGAGGTTGTGTTGGTTTAGATAGCGGGAATGGTGGTGCGTTCGCCCTAGTGTGCACCATGAGTGCCGAACTCAGCACTCTTTCTTTACTAACACGGCATGCACTTATCGTAAGGCGATTTTAGCAGTTTCACGTCCCGCCATCAACTGTACAGTGGCGAATGAATACCGAATAATGTCTCTGGCCAGCCAGCCTTGCAGCTGTGGTGGCATCAGGAGAAGATGAACGTGCTGGTGCATGAGCAGGACGCACTAGAGCATGTGGAGTCCATCCATGGACCGCAACGTAGACATCATTAACAGCGAATGGAAGTGGCAGAGACTGCCAGCACTGGGCGAATCAGCAGCAGTATTGTATGCCTACACTTGGAAAATGGACAGCGGTAAGATGTTGCCACACACGTCAATGCAGCGTGTACCAAATTATGCATAGTCACGCCCTGGACCTCAGCACTGACGGCAACGACAATGGGTAAAGCGGCAGCAGTAGAGTATGTCTATTCTAGGCAGATAAGAAGAAATACACTATAGCCATACAAGTCAATGAAGGACCTACCGGAGTATGAGAAATCGAGTCATGGGCCCCAAAGTAGTTACAGTGTTGTGAAGCTATCGAGTATTTTAGCACAAGGTGAACCAACTGCAGTAGAGCATGCCCACACTAGGAAAAGTGACAGCGGCAGAGTTTGCATGCACAACAAAGAGAGGCAGACGAAGGCGGAAACTAGGGTACCCCGAGCACAGGGCCTACATTTGGTGGAAGTGCGTCAGTAGGTTGCCCTCCAGCTGGAAGGCATCACTTTGAGTTCCAGCAGTGTTCAGACTTAACTGTATTAGGCAGCCCTGAAACGTAGTGAAGACAGCGTAGCAGTGGAAGCTGGATGATCCATTTCTAAACTTGGAGTGACGCAGACTTCCTCTCTGAGATGGCTGCAGACTAATGCTTGGATAAAATAAGCGGTATTTATGCCGGCTCTACCCGACGCTATTTTGAAGGGCCATAGTTTTCCTTCATCTAGGTCGCAACAGAACAGAAGTGTGAGGCTACGTCATTTCAGTCAGGTCATCATCGGCCTTTCCGGTGTGTCAAATGAGTTACAGATCGCGTTTTCCCCCCAGGACTTGAATGTGTGGCAATTGCCCCGAGGATCAGGTGGCACTTTTTGCAGTGTTAGCATAGCTTCTTGTGTAAGACAGCCTAGCCAGTCCTGCGTTCCCGGGACTTGTTCCATCCAGACATGCTAACGTCTTGTCTTGAATTCGCCCACGCCAAGTAAAGCACATGCAGCAGAATAGTTTTATGATGTTTGTCTCTGTAGATTTATTATTCCATTTCTGTTTATAAATACAATTTCCTTCGTTTAACTATGAGGCTTTATATTGGAAAACTATAGCTGATACTTTGTGTTGTATACCTGCTTTCCGTCACTTATTCAAGTGATTAACATTGAAAGATCACAAGTTAATGGGCGGATCAGCCAATGCAAATGTGAAATACTGGTACCTTTACAACCGGTGTAACTGCCAGAATGTTGACTGCAAGCATGCAACGTGCATGCATTGTGTTTTACGGGGCGAACGTCAGTTTGTGAGATGGAGTTAGATGTCAGCTGCACTTTGACGATCAATACAGGGACTACTTGATGTGTCTGTGTAAGCAGAAGAAACTAACGATCAAAGTCCGAAGACAATTTATTGGACCGTTCAATTAACCAAAACGAATTCTCCAACTATAACACAAACACAGAACAGTGATCCGTCTTCGAATCACAACTACATACAAGAATAATATATAAAACAACTCAAATAATTTCCTACTAGTCTCCGCCAGAGAATTCTCCGATATACCAAGCCTAATCCACAGATCAGCGAGAAGATCCAAGCCGGGATGACGGGGTGGCAGCTATCCACGTCCGCTGGCGGTCGATGTACTGCCGATGTGCTGCCGAGCGCCGGCCTTAATAGCGCTTCGGCGGATGAGTACCTCGTAACTATTTTCCATAACGTGGTTTGACGTGTGAAAATTGTTCCGGGATCTGCAGCGACCTCTTCCTTAGGGTTATGTGGGCCGGTAGTGGCCCCTGGCGGCCGCTGTTGTCTTTGATGTCTTGTTGTTGTTGTTGTTGTTGTTGTTGTGGCCGTTCATCAATATTGCCTGTCGGTTGTGTAGTCCTTCGGTGTGTCTGCGAGGTGGGCAACCCGCGGCTGCAGGTTGTCAGTTTGGTTGCTGATACTATAGGCGCCGTGATGTCTGCTGGAGAAGGCCACAGCACTATTAATGCTGGTTGTGGATTATGCTGGAGTTATTGACTGATTATGTCTTATTGGAGACAGATATTGTGATTGAGCTGAGCAAAGCAACATGTCTACACTCCGTAGAGCATATTGAGCTGTAACAGCGAGAGGGAGAGCGCTGAAAAACACCACCTGGTATGCTGTTCATGAATGGCATCTGAATAGGTCTATTACCGACTTACAACTTTGCAGTCATGTTGCATGGGATAGCCCCGAGGATGCTCCTACTGTCATACAGAATAGCACCCCAGATAGTAACTCCAGGTGCAGCTCCTGTGTGTTTAGCATGCAGACAGGTTGACTGTATACTCTCGGCTGGCTTCCTTCTAAGCAGCACACGGCTATCACTAGCACCGGGACAGAACCAGAATCCACCAGAAAACACAACAGACCTCCAACCTGCTGTCTAACGAGCTCTCGCTTGACACCACTGAAGTCGCAAATAGAGGTGGTCTAGCGTCGGTCGAATGCACGCTACAGTGCGTCTTGCTGCGAACTGTCCTGGAAGTAACCCACTTACGAGTACGTTGCATCACTATCGTGCCAATTGCGGCTCAGATTTCTGCTGCGTATGCGTTACGATGCCCTGAACCTCTACACTAAACACAGTAGTCTTCCCTCTTGGCGCCCGCATCTCGTGGTCGTGCGGTAGCGTTCTCGCTTCCCACGCCCGGGTTCCCGGGTTCGATTCCCGGCGGGGTCAGGGATTTTCTCTGCCTCGTGATGGCTGGGTGTTGTGTGCTGTCCTTAGGTTAGTTAGGTTTAAGTAGTTCTAAGTTCTAGGGGACTTATGACCAGAGCAGTTGAGTCCCATAGTGCTCAGGGCCATTTGAACCTTCCCTCTTGGCCGTGCCATGTCGCCATCCAGAGCCTGTTTTTCTTGTGACCATACACAGTTGCCAGCAATCCCGTACAGCGGCTACGTTTCTGCCAAGTCTTCCTGCAGCGTCGAAGAAGGAATATCCACTTCATCATAGCCTTATTACACGACCTCGTTAGTGAGGTGTTGATAATGACGTCGTTGTCGATTTAGAAGCATTCTTCACTAACAACTCACTGCATTGAATCTCAAAGGTAACTAACGCTCTCGACCGTTTCAGTGTGGATTTAAAGCAAACCTCATTTAAACCCTGATAGTGGCGCTACGTGTGACAGTCTCATGCGACTACCGCTGAATCTGAATAGGCACCATTCTTCGGATGTAGAAACACGCCTACCAACTTTCGTTTATGTTGCACAGCTGCTTGTTTGTGTACAGATTTTCTCCCGTCGGTGTTTATGGTTATACGTGATATACAGGCGAAGCGTATTATATCTTCTCCGAAACGATCTTCTTATCTAGGTCCAGCCTACAGTAAGAGCTGTCCAACATTGTGGTCCGAGATGGGCTACTTATTTGCTGTCTTTTCTACTATTTTGTTTGATTACAATACTGATTTTAATAGTGTCTTTGCTCCAATCCCGCACCTGCATGTGTCAACATGCTTGTTATCCGATTTGGCAATGCTAATGTCGGACGTTGACTGGATCCCATTACCGTCGCCTTCATTTGTGTACTCGAACTGTCCGTGTGTACTGTTATCCACGTGGAAACATGCAAACGTATTCTAAATGTTTGTGAATCGTGGAACTAAGGCGGAACGTGAGTACTAGCTTGGTATCCACTGACCTAGGAATCCGCTTAAATACTACGTCCACACTGGCAGGCACAAACAACCCCGTCATTAACCCACCAGGTGGATTCGGTCCCATGCTGGCGCACTTGACCGAAAATTATAATAGGCGTACTAACACATGCAGTTATCCAAGCAGGTTAAGTTCGTAAGTGGTATTACCAGCGTTATACATTATGAAGTTATTTTAACTGACATAGTTACAATATTTCTGTGCTCATATAATATTTTAGTACGGTAATTAATGGAATGAGACCAACTAGCAACCGTTTCAATTAGCCTCTTTATTGGAAGTTGTTTTCAGCATCATGGATGCATGTGTTGAAGCATAACAACCACTCAATCTTCCACTCGATTCCACGATCAGTCTTACGAATTCTTGAAACAGTTCTAGGGACTTCTTTTTGTATCCCTTTGTTGACCCCACTTACAAAGTACTGCTCCTATAACTGCTCCCAAGAAACTCGATAAGCGCGTCATATTCCCAATGTGGAGCATTTAATATGGCATCATATACTCCTAAAAACACTAGTCGCACAATCATACGTAAACGAGTCCAGTGTACTGACTGAAAAATCCTGTCATTATGCTCGTTCCAATGCCATGTAAAACTTGAGTTACAACTTCACTTTAGTACACAGCTACGTTTTTTAACATGATTGCATTTAATTGGCTATCATTTGTCCAGTGATATCGGTTAAGTTCAGTTGTCAAACTGAGTGGCAACCTGATTACTTGATTGCCCTGCTGATGTCGTCCCTTTCTTTTGAGATATCGGCTACGCCTTGTTCCTCTCTCTGCAGATCTATTCTCACCACTGGCGCTGCCATTCGAGGAGAAAGAAAAAGCACCGACAATTCTCTGTCGGTGGCCCTGCAAATTGCCTGTCGTTGGTGGTTAGAAGGCTGTTTGTGCGCGAAGACTGACAAATGCTTAGCCTGTGGGAGCTGCTCTGTTCGGTGCCCCTCCGTTAAAAAAGCATTGTGCACACGATTTTGTTGTACAATTGGTGCCTTCTTCACGCCTATAAGAGCACTGTGCCTCCTAAGATATTATGTACCGCCACATAGACAGTAAACAAATCGAAGTAGCGCATCAATTGTACCCTTAGTATACAGGAGATAAACGCAAAGCTAGCAGCTTACATATACAACAAGAAAAAAGGCGTATGTTAAGGGAGTTCTTAATGAAAAACTTAATAAATATATTGGTCCAGTTAACCAAAACCTCCTGAATGAAGGTATCTAAGACTGAACACAGAACGAAGCATAAGGTCACAGATTATCACGGTCGTAGGTTCTAATCCTACCCCGGGCGTGGATGTGTGTGATGTCTTTAGGTTAGTTAGGTTTAAGTAATTCTAAGTTCTAGGGGACTGATGACCTCAGACGTTAAGGGGAGCCGGAGGTACCTATTCTGCCCATGTTAAATCACTAGGTTTGAGGAACATTTATGAATAAACTACCAAATATAATTTTTTTTTACATATTGAGTGGTTTAGTATAGCAGTAATGACAGAGGTATTTTGGAGTATCTTTTCTAGTTTCCTTCCAATTATTTATTTTAATGACCCAAATTTTTTTACAAATAATTGCTTTATAATTAAACTGAAACGAAACTACTGAACATATTGCCAAATGGCTATGTTACAATATAAGTTTGACCACTAGGAGTGCTGTATAAAAATTTCATCTCTCTAGCTTGAGTGGATTTTGAGAAAATCTTCCTTATATTCGAAAAATTCGAATTTATGGGAAGTGGCTATCAAAGTTTCTCAATACATTCCTGCACTATAGGATGGATTAACAGGGTCTTCTTCTTCATCCTCCAAAAGCTTCCTCTTCTGTCTTCTTTTCTGGCCTGTTGTTCCATCATACTTCAAATGCCTTTCTCTTCTTTCTGCTCCTCTTATCCTTTCTCTGTAAATATTTCTTAGTGCTCGTACAGTGTTCACCCCAGCTGTAAATCCTAATGCCTTCAGAACTTCACACTTCACACTGTTCCCTTGGTTGTTGGTTGCCATTGCATCATAAATGCCAAAGTGCAGTCTTTTTATGCTTACAAACACCCTTTTAGGAATCACTTTCCAAATCAAATTGTTTACTCTCTCATTAGAATTCAGTGTCTCTCCGTGTAGACATTTGTGTAACAATTCTGGCTGTGCTAAGTCATGAAAAATTGGTTTTATTGCATTTATCACAGCTGCTGGCAAACCATGTTTGTGATCATAGTCCTTTTTTGCATTATATTTGCACCAGGAATCATTTGCGAACAGGCTGTGTTGAGGGCATTCATTGGAAGAGGCAGTATGAAGGAACAATGCCCAGACTGCTTTTCGCATGTCACTAACATTACTAGTATTTTGCCTTATAGCATACCCATAGTATCTCTGTAGACGTTCAATCACCTCATCAGTAAGCCTGCCTCTCCCTGCTATTGTCGTTCAATCACTGAGCTTACTTGAACCCAAAGTTTGTTTGAGCCTTCGAAGTCGTGCACCCATACACTTTTGCACATGCCCAATGCATTCCAACTTTTCAACTACAAATTCATTTCCATATGGTTTCAGTTCCTCTATAGTCTTGAAACCTTTGGAGTCACCATCCCCAAGGTAGTATTTGTACCTAACGTTGTATATGGGAACTGAACGTTCAAAAATTTGTTACACTCCATCCACTTCCATTGCTCCACTTGATTCAGTAAAATTTGCCTCACAGGTTCCACTGTTCTCTCCTTTGATTTTATTTTTGCACCTACAATGTTTTTATAATACTGCAACATCTATCACTTTTGCACTATCACCACAAGTAGCAGTTACAACCTCATTCAGGGATTTATGACCTCTCTTTTGTCAGTAACCATTTAATGCCACTACCAAATCCCTAGAACCACCGTTCATTTCTACAGATTCCTCCACTGCTTCTTTCATGGTTTTCAAAGCCACATCTTCAACAGAGGATCCTACCAGTTCACAGTAGTACCCAAATTTGCTTGGAGGCGATGGCAAGTTCATAACACTACAAAACAGTTTACCAGCAACAGACCCTTTTCCAATGGATCGAAGACCATACACAAGTCGAACATTCACATCAAACACTCTAGATCGTTCATTTTCACCAAAGAGACTGGCATGTGAATTGTAGAAAGTCACTTGATACTTGCAACATGCACAGATTATCTTCATATCACAAGCTAAACCAAAGTGCTTTGTTATCTCTAGTCCCACTCCTACACTTGAACACATTTTGCACAGAACACTTTCTTTCAGCACAGAAGATAATAATCCAATATTCAGTACTTCGTTAATATCATCACTGTCACTAACATATTCAAGAAATCTGTCACTTCCATCAGTCAGCTTCTTGCTAGAAGATGTCACAGGGCTATGGCCGGCCATGTGTTGCTTAGCAGAAGAACGCACTGTTTCAGGAACTGTAGTATCACAACTGGGTATTAGCGTTAATTTTCTTTTCCCTACGTTCTTCCTCTTCTTATATATATATATATATATTTGGTCATCGGTCTACTGACTGGTTTGATGCGGCCCGCCACAAATTCCTTTTCTGTGCTAACCTCTTCATCTCAGAGTAGCACTTGCAACCTACGTTCTCAATTATTTGCTCGACGTATTGCAATCTCTGTCTTCCTCTACATTTTTTGCCCTCTACAGCTCCCTCTAGTACCATGGAAGTCATTCCCTCATGTCTTGGCAGATGCCGTATCATCCTGTCCCTTCTCCTCATCAGTGTTTTCCACATATTCCTTTCCTCTCCGATTCTGCGTAGAACCTCCTCATTCCTTACCTTATCAGTACACCTAATTTTCAACATTCGTCTACAGCACCACATCTCAAATGCTTCGATTCTCTTCTGTTCCGGTTTTCCCACAATCCATGTTTCACTACCATACAATGCTGTACTCCAGACGTACATCCTCAGAAATTTCTTCCTCAAATTAAGGCCGGTATTTGATATTAGTAGACTTATCTTGGCCAGGAATGCCTTTTTTGCCATAGCGAGTTTGCCTTTGATCTCGTCCTTGCTCCGTCCGTCATTGGTTATTTTAGTGCCTAGGTAGCAGAATTCCTTAACTTCATTGACTTCGTGACCATCAATCCTGATGTTAAGTTTCTCGCTGTTCTCATTTCTACTACTTCTCATTACCTTCGTTTTTCTCCGATTTACTCTCAAGCCATACTGTGTACTCATTAGACTGTTCATTCCCTTCAGCAGATCATTTACTTCTTCTTTACTTTCGCTCAGGATAGCAATGTCATCAGCGAATCGTGTCATTGATATCCTTTCACCTTGTATTTTAATTCCACTCCTGAACCTTTCTTTTATTTCCATCATTGCTTCCTCGATGTACAGATTGAAGAGTAGGGGCGAAAGGCTACAGCCTTGTCTTACACCCTTCTTAATACGAGCACTTCGTTGTTGATCGTCCACTCTTATTATTCCCTCTTGGTTGTTGTACATATTGTATATGACCCGTCTCTCCCTACAGCTTACCCCTACTTTTTTCCGAATCTCGAACAGCTTGCACCATTTTATATTGTCGAACGCTTTTTCCAGGTCGACAAATCCTATGAAAGTGTCTTGATTTTTCTTTAGCCTTGCTTCCATTATTATCTGTAACGTCAGAATTACCTCTCTCGCCCCTTTACTTTTCCTAAAGCCAAACTGATCGTTACCCAGCGTATTCTCAATTTTCTTTTCCATTCTTCTATATATTATTCTTGTAAGCAGCTTCGATGCATGAGCTGTTAAGCTGATTGTGCGATAATTCTCGCACTTGTCAGCCCTTGCCGTCTTCGGAATTGTGTGGAATATGCTTTTTTGAAAGTCAGATGGTATATCGCCAGACTCATATATTCAACACACCAACGTGAATTGTCGTTTTGTTGCCACTTCACCCAATGATTTTAGAAATTCTGACGGAATGTTATCTATCCCTTCTGCCTTATTTGACCGTAAGTCCCCCAAAAAAGACAAATCTTCACCCTCATAGAGGCTTTCAATGTATTCTTTCCACCTATCTGCTCTCTCCTCTTCATTTAACAGTGGAATTCCCGTTGCACTCTTAATGTTACCACCGTTGCTTTTAATGTCACCAAAGGTTGTTACGACTTTCCTGTATGCTGCGTCTGTCCTTCCGACAATCATATCTTTTTCGATGTCTTCACATTTTTCCTGCAGCCATTTCGTCTTAGCTTCCCTGCACTTCCTATTTATTTCATTCCTCAGCGACTGGTATTTCTGTATTCCTGATTTTCCTGGATCATGTTTGTACTTCCTCCTTTCATCAATCAACTGAAGTATTTCTTCTGTTACCCATGGTTTCTTCACAGCTACCTTCTTTGTACCTATGTTTTCCTTCCCAACTTCTGTGATGGCCCTTTTTAGAGATGTCCATTCCTCTTCAACTGTACTGCCTACTGCGCTATTCCATATTGCTGTATCTATAGCGCTAGAGAACTTCAAACGTATCTCGTCATTCCTTCGTACTTCCGTATCCCACTTCTTTGCGTATTGATTCTTCCTGACTAATGTCTTGAACTTCAGCCTACTCTTCATTACCACTACATTGTGATCTGAGTCTATATCTGCTCCTGGGTACGCCTAACAATCCAGTATCTGATTTCGGAATCTCTGTCTGACCATGATGTAATCTAGTTTAAATCTCCCCGTATCTCCCCGCCTTTTCCAAGTATACCTCCTCCTCTTGTGGTTCTTGAACAGGGTATTAGCTACTCCTAGCTGAAACTTGTTACAGAACTCAATTAGTCTTTCTCCTCTTTCATTCCTTGTCCCAAGCCCATATTCTCCTGTAATCTTTTCTTCTACTCCTTCCCCTACAACTGCATTCCAGTCGCCCATGGCTATAGGATTTTCGTCCCCCTTTGCATACTGCATTAGCCTTTCAATATCCTCATACACTCTCTCTATCTGTTCATCTTCAGCTTGCGACGTCGGCATGTAGACCTGAACTATCGTTGTCGGTGGTGGTCTGCTGTCAATTCTGATTAGAACAATCCGGTCACTGAACTGTTCACAGTAACACACCCTCTGCCCTACCTTCCTATTCATAACGAAACCTACACCTGTTATACCATTTTCTGCTGCTGTTGATATTACCCGATACTCATCTGACCAGAAATCCTTGTCTTCCTTCCACTTCACTTCACTGACCCCTACTTTATCTAGATTGAGCCTTTGCATTTCCCTTTTCTGATTTTCTAGTTTCCCTACCACGTTCAAGCTTCTGACATTTTCCCCGCCGACTCGTAGAACGTTATCCTTTCGTAGATAATTCAATCTTTTTCTCATGGTAACCTCCCGCATGGCAGTCCCCTCCCGGAGATCCGAATGGGGGACTATTCCGGAATCTTTTGCCAATGGAGAGTTAATCATGACACTTCTTCAATTACAGGCCACATGTCCTGTGGATACACGTTACATGTCCTTAATGCAGTGGTTTGCATTGCCCTCTGCATCATTGCTGATTCTTCCGCCTGTAGGGGCAATTTCCCACCCCTAGGACAAGAGAGTGGCCTGAACCTCTATCCGCTCCTCCGCCCCCTTTGACAAGGCCATTGGCAGAATGAGGCTGACTTCTTATGCGAGAAGTCTTTGGCCGCCAATGCTGATTATTTATCAAACTTTAGGCAGTCGCGGGGATCGAGCCCAGGACCGAAGACGTTTTGATTATGAATCAAAGACGCTACCCCTAGACCACGGGTACTTCTTATATACACGGTTACTAAAACGTGGTATCGTAGCCAGAACAACGCTTTACACAAGAAGTATAATACTACCAACAACAGGCGCAACACTGAACTAATTCAAAACGGTAAACAGCAAAGAGACGATGTTCCGCGCTCTTAGCGCTTCATTTGTCACGGAAAACAATGTAGCCAACCCTTGCACACTCACTGTATGCGTAACATAAGGCGCTGTATGCGTAACAGGCCGAGAAAATCCCAAGCAGTTCGCCAGGAAGTCACGAGAGGGTGTTAGATGCATTCGGCGGCCGCCCATTTCCTCTGCAGGCGTGGAGGAAAATGGTAATAACTCTACTTCTAGGGCGAGTAGAACAATAATTCAAAGTTTACATTAAAGAGTAATGTTCCAATTAATGTTCGGTAGCAAAAAAAAAAAAAAATCCAAATATTTAGGATTTGACCACCTCCGGATCCCCTTAAGTCCTATAGTGGTCAGAGCAGTTTTGAGCATATTATCAGATAATGATTTCCTTTGATTAATCGCCAACTTAACTTTAAAGCTCCTTTACAGAAATTGCAACCCTGAATTCAGTGTATTTTGCAACATATTTAGTTTGACGCTATCTTTTTATTCGGAACACGTAGCAAAAATATTTTTATTGTGTGCCAAGCTTCACGCAGGCCATTTGTGCGGGCTGTGTGTAGGTCACGGCTCGGACTTTCGCGGCTACGCTCATTCATTCCCGGGCCGCGCGGGATTAGCCGAGCGGTCTTAGGTGCTGCTGTCATGGACTGTGTGGCTGATCCTGGCAGAGGTTCGAGTCCTATCTCGGGAATGGGTGTGTGTGTTTGTCCTTAGGCTAATTTAGGTTATGTAGTGTGTAAGCTTAGGGTCTGATGGCCTAAGCAGTTAAGTCCCATACGAATTCACAGACATTTGAAAATTTCAACATTGATTCCCGAAAGAACGGGGTCCCACAGGGTATGGTCTTAGGTCCTTCACTGTTCTTGATATAATTAATGACTTACCATTCCACATTGATGAAGATGCAAAGTTAGTTCTTCTTGCTGATGATACAAGTATAATAATAACATCCAAAAACCAAGAACTAAGTGATGTAATTGTAAATGATGTTTTTCACAAAATTATTCAGTGGTTCTCAGCAAACGGACTCTATTTAAATTTTGATAAATCGCAATATATACAGTTCCGTACAGTAAATGGCACAACTCCAGTAATAAATATAGACTTTGAACAGAAGTCTGTAGCTAAGGTAGAATTTTCAAAAATTTTAGGTGTGTCCATTGATGAGAGGTTAAACTGGAAGCAACACGTTGATGGTCTGCTGAAACGTCTGAGTTCAGCTACGTATGCTATTAGGGTTATTGCAAATTTTGGTGATAAGAATCTCACTAAATTAGCTTACTATGCCTACTTTCATTCACTGCTTTCGTATGGCATCATATTCTGGGGTAATTCATCGTTGAGTAGAAAAGTATTCATTGCTCAAAAACGTGTAATCAGAATAATTGCGGAAGCCCACCCACGGTCATCCTGCAGACATCTATTTAAGGATCCAGGGATCCTCACAGTAACCTCACAGTATATATATTCACTTACGAAATTTGTTGTTAATAATCCACCCAAGTTCAAAAGTAATAGCAGTGTGCACAGCTATAACAACAGGAGAAAGGATGATCTTCACTATGCAGGGTTAAATCTGACTTTGGCACAGAAAGGGGTAAATTATGCTGCCACATAAGTTTTGGTCACCTACCAAACAGCATCAAAAGCCTGACAGACAGCCAACTAACATTTAAAAATAAATTAAAGAATTTCTAGATGACAACTTGACAACTCCTTCTACTCATTGGCTGAATTTTTAGATATAAATTAAGAGGGGCAAAAAAAAAAAAAATAGCACTTAAACAATATTTTGTGTAATTTAATATCTTGTACAGACATCTTTTATTAACCTGACACGTTCCACATCATTACGAAGTGTCGTATTCATGATCTATGGAACAAGTATTAATCTAATCTAACTCTCTATAGCGGGACATTTCATTTAATATTTCCGTGTGGCAGTTCGCGGACGGAAAAACTCTCTTCAGTTTGTTAGAATAGAGGTGTTAGCGCTTTTTACCCTTCGCTCTTTGTTCGTAGTACGAAGTATTTTCCAAAGTCGAGTGGCTCTTTGTACAAAAATCAAGAAGGCTATCGTCACAAGACTTTAAAAACGAATGTGAAAACAGAAGACAGGAATGAGAATTCTCAATATATAATATGTAGTAGCATAAGAGACGGGTACTGCAAATTAGCTGTGAAATGATGTTACTACTGTTGTGTCGGTAGCTGGGCCGACACCGTGAAGTTTAGATGGCTGAAAATGCAAGCTACACTAACGCTGTAGCCGATAGGGCACGCACGGCTAAAGCAGACGGGCGTGAAGTCTGGAACATGAGAACTTATAAATGAATAAGAAGAAAAGTATGTAGATGCTTATTACTTATCTTTTTATTAGTCCTTGGAATACATCTCTCTTGAATACTCGTAAGCTATAGGCACTGATACAAATGGCGCCTTGCTAGTTCGTAGCCATTAACTTAGCTGATGGCTATTCTGTCTCTCGGCTAATGAGAGAGAAAGGCTTCGTACAACTGGGCGGTAGCTAGGTTCTCGTACAACTGGGGCGGTAGCTAGGTTCTCGTACAACTGGGCGGTAGCTAGGTTCTCGTACAACTGGGTCGAGTGCTCTCTCGTATCACGAGACCTGCCTTGGTGGTGGCGCTAGGTCTGCGATTACACAGTGGCGACACGCGGGTCCGACATGTACTAAGTGGACCGCGGCCGATTTAAGCTACCACCTAGCAAGTGTGGTGTCTGGCGGTGACACCACAACTACAATATCATTCAGAAAGAATTTAAAGATTTAGTTGATGATGGAAGTGTCAAAAACTACAATGATCGAGACACAGGTTTCATAGGTCTGTACATCAAGATACACTTTGTGCTAAATTTACAGGCACGCAACAAGTGAAGAAGTTGATGGTACAAATAGTAATATTTCTGAAGTTGCACGCATTATTCCACTGTCAGTTGCAACAGTTTTCGATGGTATTGAACGAAGAGTATGGAGTCTTTTCAGAGTACTGCAAAGTATCTCAGTTAAGTCAAGGGGCACGAGTGGAACTGTTATTCTATCTAAAACCCGCTGTTGTTGGATTCATGAAAGAAATAGGACTGCAGGAGCAAAAACTAAAACATCCCGATTGCTTACGGACCTCGCATTTTAAATGGACTTGACTGTACACTGGCAACACCAACACACTGCAGACTCAGAAACAATTTCATTCTGATTTCATGTAGATGTATTTATAGGAGAGATACGTTCTGACAAATCGTCCCATTCCTTGTGCTCATTGTCATTAAATAAAACGCGAGGGTTGAAGAATTCATTGTGGTCTTGAAAGAATTACAAGAATAGTTTCCTAAACGTTTCGAGAACGCTGCCAGTATCATATCTTATTTCAAGCTGTTTGCGAGACCGTTTTCTGTTACAGTCGAAAGCACCCCAGTTCATGTGCAGATGAAAGTGTTTGACCTGCAGGGAAATTCCCATTTCAGTGAGGAATTCATTTATGTTAAAACTGATCCGGACGTCTAAAGGGCTTTCTTCAGGTAGATTGTCCATATCTCCATAATATAGCTGCAAAAGTGCTACAACATTTCGATTAACATATTTGTGTGAAAGACCTTTTTTCAATTATGAAACTAAATAAGTCACGATTACGTGGAAAAAGAATGCGAGAATCTGAGAAACTGTCTGTGTCTGTCGATAAACAGACAGTTTGCACCAGATAAAAATTATATTTGATCTTGACTGAGCCTAAAATAATAGAATAATATTGAAATTTTAATTCTTTGTGATCTATGTGATTAAGAAATGTGACATATAACATCAAGTCGTATGCTGTGCGACTGAGAGCCACGTAAGTTGGTGCATTCGCAGTTTCCCACTCTAGCCTACCCAAGCGGTCAAACACCTGTGTGTGGCGGTGGGGAATGTTTGCATTGGCGCTGAGCGGCTTCTGCCACGGCACCACTCGTCAACCAAAATCTCGCTCGCCCCTTATTTAGATAGCGTGTACATAATTTCTCGTTTTTTGGACATTATAGCCCACAGCCTCTCTTGTAGGACCAGTGATACAAGCAAAAATCTTGATGAGGTAAGTCTCGAAACCCTGATGACTAAAAGTTCTATCCAATGCAATAAAACGATTGGAACACGTTTCTTAGGGACATCGTGTCACTTATCACAAGAATATTCCAGTTTGAGTTTGAATATGACCTGTAAGAGGGAAATGAAACATAAAACACAATAGATTAAGATACTTCAATTTCCAGAAGGAAATTTTCACTCCACTGCGGAACGTGCGTTGACATGATTGGAAGGTAGGGGACGAGGTACTGACGGAAGTGAAGCTGAGAGGACGGGTCGTGAGTTGTTCTTGTGTAGCTCAGTTGGTAGAGCACTTGCCCGCGAAAGGCAAAGGTCCCGATTTCGAATCTCGGTCCGGCACACAGTTTTAATCTGCCAGCAAGTTTCATCTTTTAATTTAATTTTTCTTGAAAGAACTCTGCTTTCTCGTACTTTAGAATAGTCATATTTAGAGGAAAAGCAACTACAGTTATTAACATTTCCCTTGCAAATGGTCGACATGTCAACGTGTTAGAGCGTAAGCGTGACCTCCTGTAGTATACGGCATATGTTAACAGGGAGAATAACACATATATAATGCTCGTTTATGTCGTAACATGGACAGCCATGGACACCCTATCTTTAGTTATCTAAATAAACTGAAATATTTTCTGTCGTCACGACAGTCCAACAGAAAGCTTACATGGACATCCCTCATCTTATAATTTGTAATACACTCTAAGCCAAACAAACGACAAACAACGAAGGAATTTTCCGAATGGTACGAAAATCGGTGGATATGATGCACTATGATAAACAACAGTATTCGAACGACGTGAATTGCGTTTCTCCTTATTTTCATGCAGCCAACATAACGTAGCTGTCTTTCAAATCCCCTTATTTCTTTGCGGTACAGTCATTTGAGTACACAATATGGATACCACAAGCGATGCTTAAGATACCAGGTTCAGATTTAAATCTGCGCCACAAATCGGAAATACTAGGTAGAGCGTCATTAGAGATGCGACAGTCTTAACGGATGTAAATCCAGTTTTACTTCAGTAAGTGATATTTCAAAATCACTACAACACTCATTAGAATTCGAGTTAACCAATGTTGTTACATAAGTCATACCAGTGATCCTTAGGCAGAATTAAATATTTTTATGAATAAGTGATTCCGATACAATATCTGGACTCCTAAGGTTCTACGACAATTCCTCTCAAAAGGTTTACCACACCAATGGAAAGTCGTTCCTGATACCAGTAGTTGCTGGTAAATTTGATGTTGAACTAACCAGTTAAAACCAACGCGATTAACAGCGGCGAGCGCACTTGGTTGACTGACCTCCTAAGAGCCGATGGTGTCCTCAAGACCCCTAAGGCCTTAAACAAAAACTTAATGGCTGCTTCAGTCTCACCCATAACATCCGGCGTGACGTCAACCGGCTGAAGAACGGTAGCACGCAGAAGGGCGGCTATGGATCTGTTATCTTCCTGGAGGGGCGCTAGCGAGTTCGGGAATAACGCCCTTATAACATCCGAGAGGTTAGCTGGGACGTTCGTTAAATTACCTGATCCTCTGGTACATCTGTTTCGAGACGTCACAGAATTAGCTATAGACCGACTCGAGCAAATTCAAAGTGTGTTATGGTTGCTGGTTCGGTTTGAGCAACACGCTGATGCGTTTGGTGTTTCGCATCAGGCAATTTTATCTCTATTACATCCGTTAACTAGAGGCGAATTGACGACTCTGGTATCCAGGGCCATGGCAGAAGGCTTGTCCTTGCACCAGTTGAGGGAACCTGTGATTAGCGAAAGATTGACCACGGGAGTTGGTAAACAGCTCTAGAGTCGCAAAGTCTGTCAGATGCAGCAAGAGAGGAAGGACTTGCATCAACATGCGGGAAGGGGTAAGATGCCCTGTTCGGCCTTGTTAATCGACTTGCCCGTACGCGAGTTAGTTTTAATTGTCCTGATGGGAATGCGAGTGGCGGATAAGTTAGATTTTGTTTATCGCAGTCGTCCCTCCACTTGGGAACAACGTCGTGCCACCATTGTAGCGATATCTGCATTGCCGCTCTCAGACGATAGGCATCGTGAAGTTAAGGTTCAGCCTGTGGACGTCACCGAACGGAACTCCGGATTACCAACACCAGCTGAGTCTCCCAAAGAGGAATTGTTTCACGTGCGGTCGAACAGGGCATTTAGCTCGTACGTGCGTTCAGCCGCGGACAACTAGAGTTAATAAATTACGGCCCGCTGGGCAGCGACCCCGGGATCAAGCCTTGAAGCCCTGGTATGCCCGTGTCGCTGCTCCATCATCACCCCCACTGCCCTATATTTTTTCTCGAGTACGTGGCGAACCTATTTGTGCCATTTCTGATTCTGGTAGCTCCTTTTCCTTACTGAGCTTGGAATGTTTTCTTGAATTTGGTCTTGCGAGACTTAGGCCGGTCCCTTCTTCGGTGCAGATATGTCGGGTTGCCAGTGGGTAGTTGTGGCCTCTGTATGGCTTGGTCCGAGGGAGTATCTAAGCTGCGGATTTCTCCTGGTCCTTGTTTTTTGCCTTGGTTAAGAAGCTACTGGTTGATTTGATTTTGGGATGTGATTTTATCAGTAAAACTTGTCTTGTCCTGAACTATTGCGAGTACACTTTCTTCTTTAAGTTCGCTTCTGAAGTTTGGGTTCTGTGAATGTGCTAAGCGTAAGGTGCGTCTAAATGCCGGAGTGCCTGCTGTTGATGCTAAGGTTAATTAGTTTGATCTCACCAATCTGTTCTCACGGAAGGCCTCTGAACTAGGGGATTTGTTGCAGAGTTTCCGCGAGCTTCTCTGTGATAGACTGGGGATTAGCAATGTTCTTGACTACCATATTCGTCTATCTGACCATATTCCCGTCAGGCAGTCCCCATATCGTCTCTCACCGCCTAAGATGAAGACACTACGAGTAAAGATCTCTAAAATGCTCGAGCAAGGAGTTACTAGACCGTCTACATGTGCTTATGCTTCCCCCATATTCCTTGTTCCTAATCAAAAAAAAAGTTTGTGAAATGTTATGGGACTTAACTGTTTAGGTCATCAGTCCCTAAGCTTACACCCTACTTAACCTAAATTATCCTAAGGACAAACACACACACCCATTCCCGAGGGAGGACTCGAACCTCCGCCGTTACCAGCCGCACATGCCAAGACTGCAGCTCCCAGACCGCTCGGCTAATCTCCCGCGGCTCCTAAGGATGAGGTTCGGGATTTTCAGCCTTTTGTTGACTACCGGCGCCTGTACACCAAGGTTGCCCTCGAATAAGTTCCTTTACCTGATCTTCATAACTCATTTACTTGGTTTCCCGGGGTAACTGGTTAATTGTGCTCGAACTGAATCAAGCCTGTTATCGGATTCCCTTAGCCGAAGAATGTAAACATGTTACATTATTTTGTAATGATTGTAATCTGTTTGAGTTGAACAGTGTTACATATGGTTTGGCTACTGGCGCAGCCGTTCTTCCTCGTTTGCTGAATAATATTCTTGGAGACGTGAAATTAGTCCGTGTTTATAATTACTTGGACCACTTCGTGGTTTATAACCGTTCGTTTCATGAGCATCTGGAACATATCCTGCAAGTTTTTGCTAGGTTTCAAGATGCCGATTTGACTGTTAAACCCAGTAAGGTGACATTAGCCAGGCAGCAGGTATTTTTCTTAGGTCACTTAGTATTAGGTGAGAGCATTCGCATTGGCCAGGAGCGGACTAAGGCATTGAGTGCTCTCCCGCTGCCTGCTGATAAACGTGGGATTGACAGGTTTATAGGCATGGCGAATTATTTTAGGTGTTTTGTCCCTAATTTTGCTCAGTTGGCGGCTCCATCAAATGAATTACGTCGAAAAGGGGTTCGTTTCGAGTTGGGACATGCCCAAGAGGCCACCTTTGAGCACATTAAAGCGGCTGTAACCAACTCTACGGTTCTCGGAGTGCCTGATTTTATTAAAAAATGAATTCTACGAATTGATGCATCTAATGCGGGAATTTTGGCCGTCCTCTTACAGGAGTTCGAGGGTCAAAGGCAGCTGTTAGCGTACACGTCTTTTCTGTTAACCAGTGCCGAACTTAAATATTCCGTTGACGAATGTGACACATTGGCCGTCTTGTTCGTGCTGGAGCAGTATCTCTTTCGTCTCGAGCATAAAGTATTTCTTCTATAAGCCGACAATGAAGTATTAAGCTGGGTGCTAGCCAGACCGCGTAAAACTGACCGTATCGCTAGGTTGGCAGTAAGCATTTCAGCGTTGCAACTGGAGGTTAAACACACTAAGGGGACTGAGAATGCGCTCGCGGATGTCCTCAGCCGTATGTTAACTGACCGTACATCTACTGAGCGCGCACAAGAAACTAAGGAAGGCAATCTTAGATGTGTGGTGTTAGGCGGTATTCCTCATTTGTTTAGTGACGTTGCCGACCATCTGGATCAGGACCCCACTTGGGGACCCGTTAAGGAACGGCTGTCGGCGGGGGTACCTTTGGATGAATATGTCATTAGGAAAGCCATTTTGTGTAAAAGGGTGGGACGTGCCAAGGAGTTGATGATCTGTCTACCTGCCACCCTGGAACACCCCGTTTTCAATTACTTTCACAACTCGTTGTTCGGCGGGCATTTATGAACCTATAAGACCTTGCAGAAAATTAAGGGGAATTTGACTTGGCCGTCTACGAACCGAGACGTTATAGAGATGGTTTCTCGGTGTCGGTTGTGTCGTGTGGCCGAGCCTAAGAACGCTCGTCATCAGGGCTTCATGAATTCTGAGCACTAATCCTGCCCCATGGTCAAACACTATAACGTTCCTGTGGGGCCTTTACCTCGCACCATAAGAGGCCATCGATATGTATTAGTTATTATTGACGCGTTTTCGAGGTTTACCTGGCTTCTTCCGAGTCGTAACGTGACTGCTGCTGCTACCATTGCCCATTTAAGTAACGTATTTTTTCTAGTGGTAATGCGCCGGCCGTCCTTTCGGCTACCTTCCCAGTCCCCTGTTCGATTCTCCGTGTGGGGACCACTCAGGAGAATGTCGTTAAATCGAGAAACAAAACTGGCGTTCTACGGATCTCAGCTTGGAAAGTCCGATCGCTTATTCGGGCAGGTAGTTTAGAAAATTGAAAAAGAGGGAAATAGTTAGCTTAAAGTTAGCTACACCGGAACTTAATGAGGTTCGATGGCAGGAGGAACAAGACTTATGAATACAAAATCAAATATGGATGATTCAAGACTAGGTTTAATAACGAATAAAAAGATAAGAACGCCGGTAAGCTACTACGAACAGAATAGTGAACGTGTTATTGTAGCCAAGATAGACAGGAAGCGCGCACACAACACAGTAGTGTGCAGGTTTATATGCCAACTATCTGTGCAGACTATAAAGAGATTCAACAAATGGATAATGACATAAAGGAAATTATTCAGGTAGTTAAGGGAAACGAATATTTAACAGTCATGGGGGACTGAAATTCGGTAGTAGGAGAAGGAAAAGAAGGAGGAATTGTAGGTAAATATAGGCTGGGGGAAAGGAGTGAAAGAGGGAGCTCCTGATAGAATTTTGCACAGAGCATAATTTAATTGTCACTAACACCTGGTTTAAGATTCATGTAACAATGCTGTATACATGCAAGAGACTTGTAGACACTAGAACATTTAAGACTACACAATGGTATGACAGAGATTAAGGGAACCTATTTTAAATTGCAAGACATTTCAAGGGCCATATGTTGTCTCTGACCACAATCCATCGGTTATGAACAGTAGATTAAAATTAAAGAAATTGCAAAAAGGTAGAAATTAAGGAGATGGGACCTGGATGAGTTGAAAGAACCAGAGGTTAGTGCATGTTTCAAAAGGAGCATTGGGAAAGAAATACAGATGAATGGGTGGCTTTATGAAATCAAATACTAATGGCAGCAGAGGATCAAGTAAAAAAAAAAAAAAAAAAGGATCTTTAGAAATCCTTGGATCACACAGGAGATACTGTATGTAAGTTATAAAACGAGAAAATTAAAAAAATAGTAAATGAAGCAGGCGAAAAGGAGTACTAACGTCTACAAAGTGAGATTGACAGGAAGTGAAAATATGTAAGCAGGAATTGCTATAGGACAAATTTTAGGATTTAGAAGCGTATATCTCTCGGAGAAAGATATATCGCTTACAGGAAAGTGGAGGAGGCCTTTGGAGAGAAGAGAGGCAGCTGTATGAACATCAAGGGCGCAGATGAAAAAACCGTCCTAAGCAAAGAAGGAAAATCTGAAAGGTTCAATCAACATATGAAGGGTCTATACGAAGAAGATGAAGTTGCTGGCAATATTAGAGAAACATAAGGAGACGTAGATGATGATGAGATGGGAGACATGGTACTGTAAGAAGAATTTCACAAACACTGTGAGACTTAATTCGAAACATGAGCCCGGGAGTAGAACAAATTCCGTCAGAATTACTAATAGCCGTGGGAGAGCCAGCTATGAAAGGACTCTTCCAATAAGTATGCAAGGTGTATGAGTCAGGCGAAATACCCTCAGACTCCAAGAAAAACAGCATAATTCCAATTGTAAAGAAAGCTTATGCTGACAGGTGTGAATATTTCCGAACTACCAGTTTAATAAGTGACGATGGCCAACTACTAGTCGGAATTCTTTACAGAAAAATGGAATAGTTGAGAGAAGCCGACTCGCGATCGATCAGTTTGGAGAAATGTAGGAACACGCTGTAGGGAAGCAGCCTACTCGCGCCGTAGTAAATTCACAGCAGTCTTTCCATTGTGTGCCAGCCAGTCCACTATAACTAGCTCTGACGTCATAAATGTTGCGCAATACTTTAAAATTCAAGCAAATAACCTAAAACATATCTAGCATGTCAGGAGTAATACTATATTAATATGAGTTGAATATCAGTTCGATAACATTAACCATTTTCGAAATTTTGACGTTTTTCTGCAAAAATCATTGGCGCAACAGAAAAGAGCTAGAAAGTTAAAATTTTATATTTAGATTCATCTTTCATAATAATTTAATAAAAACAGTACTCTGGATCTCACAAATTAAGATTTTAGTGGAAATTCACGATTTCCTGGTTTTCGTCTCAAAACTTAAGGAAGCAAGATAGATTAAGTAGGCTAATAAATACGGCTAGGATGTTTCTATTTAAGTAGAATGGAGATCCGCTATCACCATAAGGATGTGACAAGTTTCATTTGAATACCTATAAAACTATAGCGATAGCGTATCTCCAAAGGGCCAGTTCAGAGCTTATCTACTGCGTGCAGTGTAATTAAATTAATTCTCTCGCCCAAAATATTTAACTTAGCCACATCAAAATTTTATTATGATTACTTACC
Source organism: Schistocerca serialis cubense (assembly GCF_023864345.2). Taxonomy (NCBI): domain Eukaryota; kingdom Metazoa; phylum Arthropoda; class Insecta; order Orthoptera; family Acrididae; genus Schistocerca; species Schistocerca serialis. The sequence continues at coordinate 193,957,337 of NC_064638.1, read as the reverse complement.
TGTGTGCTGAATGCACATTTAAATTAAGAGCTTCGTCGGCCATCAGCAAGAGAAGCTATGATTTATTAGGTAACTTAAAGTGGTGCATTGCTAGCCCAGCGGCTAATAGGGAGAGCTGATTTGATCAGGCGTTCCCTTACCGTCCGCACCGCGGCTTTATATATAAGAACGCTGCGCGAGGAAGCAAGGCCCCAGTTCTCTCCAGACGCTGAATAGCACGTCATCTGTGTCGGGAGTCGCGTCGCGTCGGTATCATTGCTACAAACAGCCTCGGATGCCGTATTAAGTTACTCGAGATACGCGTAACCATGAAATCATTTGCGAGTGAAGTGTTAATTCTGGGTTGACTTTAATTATCGATCTTCAGTTTGCGTATTGTCGTATTTTCACGTGCCGTCGCGGGACAAACATTCTACCATTATTTAGCGTGGCGTTTGATGGTGGTGGTGGTTAGTGTTTAACGTCCCGTCGACAATGAGGTCATTAGAGACGGAGCGCAAGCTCGGGTTAGGGAAGGATTGAGAAGGAAATCGGCCGTGCCCTTGCAAAGGAACCATCTCGGCATTCGCCTGAAACGATTTAGGGAAATCACGGAAAACCTAAATCAGGAAGGCCGGAGACGGGATTGAACCGTCGTCCTCCCGAATACGAGTCCAGTGTGCTAACCACATGCGCCACCTCGCTTGGTGGCGTTTGATGAACCTAATCATCAAATTATGGCGAGCATTCATTTAATCTCCTAATTCCTCACAGCTATAAGCTGTAACTATAAGTGTATTCTGAGATGAAGTGGGCACTAGGAATTCTAATTACAGGCTTCACGTTTTGCTAATCACTTTCTGGTAGCGAATATTGTAGTTAGAGCGCCAGTGTTGAGAACGGCGAAAGACAGCAAAAATAACAGGAAATGCAGTGTTTCAACATTCAAACATAATTATATAACAGCAACATATAATTCCACCAGCCACCCCACAAATGGTGCATCGGCCGGGAAATATTTCTACAAACCTACATTTAAATAACAAATAAAATTCTTCCACGCCACCCCACATATGGTGCATCGGCCGGGAAGTGTTTCAACATTCAAACTTTTATGCAATAGTAAACATAAATTCTATCCGCCGCCCCACATATGGTGCATCGGCCGGGAAATAAACTGAAAAAAAAATGAAAGTGATTTTTAACTATTCGGATTCGCGAGTGAAATGCGACACGCAACTGAGCATAGAACAGTGAATGTGTTACGTGCGTATGTGGACGACGCAATTGGATTAACAATGCCTCTGGATTGACGGAGCTGGCATTGAGTCTAGCAGCGTTGCCGGCATCAAGAGAAGCCAGTTTCGCCTCACCGCAGTCGTCCGCTGGTGCAGCCGGAGCCGGGCCTGCAGTTGCAGGCCACGCAAACACACAACAGCCGTCGGCAGTTCAGCGCGCTGCGGCGCATTAGTGATCCTGGTACGCCGCACAGACAACGCCATATGTCGTGCAGAAGGAACTAAGTTAAGTGAAAAGCTGTTAAAAATTTTACTAACCTGCACTAAAAGACTGTCGGCGATGGAACCGCCAAAAGAAACTGAGGTTAAACTTATATCAGAACCTATGTCTGTTGAGGGAACTGTAAATCCAGACAACGGTTCAAGTGTAAATATGCATGAAAGTAGTAATGTTAAAGTGAAATATGAAGTATTGTCTCCTGACAGTAGTGTGGGAAGGGGCAATGATTCAATAATAGAGACCCCTGTAGTAAAGCAGAAAGAAGAAATTGTTAATTTATTGGATGATAGTTTCTCTGTTGATTTAAAAATGAATCAGTCAACAGAGGTGGTAGAGTTTAAGAAGGAGAGGTTAGATGTGACTAATCAATCAGAAGTTTTATTTAGTTTTGATGATTCTGGTGTTGGAGCTAGTTTTTCGTCACCTGAGTGTGATAAAAAGCCAGCTAGTGAGCAACCCAAAGATGCTGGGGCTATTGATTTAAATGTTATATTACAAGCAATAGCTGCCAGTAATGCAAAAATGTCAGCCAGTAATGCAAAAATGACAGCTGAATTAAAGTCTGAAATAAGTGAACAGGTCAAAAGCAGTAATGCTGAATTAAAGTCTGAAATAACTGAGGTCAAAAGCAGTAATGCTGAATTAAAGTATGAGATTATGGCCAGCCAAACTAATTTTAATAAACAATTGGAGGTAATGGACGATACCTTCAAGGCTGGTTGCAATAAGTTAAAAGAGGATCTAGACAGTTTGAATTATAAAATTGATTACAATCACGAGGATATTAAGAAAAAGGTTGCTCAACAGTTTTCTGAAATGTATAAAACAGTAAAATCCGAGGTTGCTGAGGTTCGCAAAGACTTCCAAATGGAAGGTGCGAAGCTGGAGCACAAGTTAACAGAAAAGATCGAGGCGGAATCTGAACTGTGCTCAGATAGGATTAAAGATGTTAATATAAAAGTAAACATATGTCAAGCAGACGTAGATGCAATCAAAACTGATACTACTCATATTGTGCAAAAAGTAGATAATGTTGAAATGAAAGTAGAAAATATTAGTACTAACATTGCTAACATTGAGAGTAAAGTGGCTTCGGTAACTTCTGGTAATGGTAGTATACAACAAGTTGTAGCTGCAAACGCCGCTTTTATCGGGTGTCGGCAGTTCTTGCGGTTCGATCCAGATAAAAATATCCACCCGCTAGATATCTGGAACGATCATGAAGATGTGATTCCACCAACTTGGTCTGAACGAGAGAAAATCTCATTTATTAGAAGCCATTTAGCAGGTGACGCCATGCGTTGGTCAGCTGATGTTATGTTGAAGTGTAAAACATTAGCGGAGTTTAAAACAGCTTTCATTAATGAGAATTGGTCTAGTAATAATCAAAATGAAGTGTTGAGAGAATTTTGGAGTGGAAAACGCTTCAATGCAGGCAAGGAATCAGTTAAAGAGTTTGCTAGGTCATGGATCTCACGTTTGTCACATTTGGCGGAAAAGCTAAAACCGGAAATGATTATACAAGGTCTTGAAGCCAAACTGCCATGGTATTGGCAAACTAGAATTATATCTGCCCCTAGAGACAATCTGGATCGTTTCATTGAATATTTGGAACGTGTAGAACGTGTTGCTGCCAATGAGGAGCAAGCACGTAATAACAGAAATGCTAATAACAATAGTAGTAATTTTAGGAACGAGCAAAATGGCAATGTAAACATCAGAACAGTATGTGTTCGCCATCCTAAGAGAGGGAGGAATTGGAGAAATGATTATCAGAACCAACAATGGCATCCAAGTGATAATAATTTTGTTCCAAAGAGAATTATGCATGTAAACAACAGTACGGAAAGTAATGCTGTGCCAGTTAACTATAATGAAAATAAAGGAAACAGTAGTAGGCCGAGGCAGGAAAACTAGTTCCCGTCTATGAGGACACTAGCGCTCGCCAGGCGGTTACTTTTCCTAAGCCAGTAGTTACGGGAATTGGTAAGACAGATCAGAATACTCCGGCTGAACATGTGGATGAAGAGTCTGTAGCACCTAAGAATACAGCAGAAATATTAGATCACTCACAGTATTTGATAGATTCCGTGTTAGAGACGCTTTCTAAGTGGGAAGAGAAAGAGAAGGCGCAGCAGTGTAGCAGTAGGGAAGAGCTACAAAATACTGAATTGTCAGGTGAAGAAGCAGAAGAAATTCATGGTTATATTTACGATGAGGGTGATGTGCTCTTATCTAAAGTGCCTGTGCAGGATGTTGATAATGTACTAATAGATTTAGGACAGGAGATAAGTGAGAATGTAGAGGGTAGCCTATTGGGGGTCGATGAACCCAGTAGCTGTGACCAGTTGTCACTTGAGAAGGAAACCGACGATAATGGTGAAAGTGGTTTAGCTGTAACTAGTGTTATGCCCGGTCTGGAGGCACAGAATCGCTCAGACTACAGTAATTTGGGTTATGTTCAGCAAACTAAATGTAATGAAGTTGTGCGGTGTTTCGATTTGAAATTAATAGACCGACTGGAAAAGCCAGCTGAAAATGTAATTCAGGAAACCCCTACACACTTTGACCTAAATGTAATGAAGACAGATGCCAATCATTTTAGTTGGAGACAAATCCAAAAGGAACTATTGGATGAGTTTGAGGAACCACCTGTACATCCTAGAATAAGCGACCCTATGATATTAGTGAATATGTTGGGTATCAATGTACGTTGTCTCTTAGACAGTGGAAGTGAAGTGAGTGCGATATCTCAGTCCTTCTTTGATGCATTACCTGGTAAAGACAAGCTTACAGTAATAAGGGTATCAGGACTAAGAATAATTGGTGTTACTGGCAAGGTGTCAAAAACAGTAAAGCAAGAAGGTTTGCTGCCCTTTAACATTAATGGTAATTTAATTGATCATCCATGTTTAATTGTAAACAATCTCAGTATTGAGGTTTTAATTGGCATGGATTTCTTATCAAAATATCAGAGTGTTGTTGACTTTGAAAGAAGCCAGTTAAAAATGGTCTTGCCGATAACCGGAGTAATTACGGTACCTTTTATTGATAAACATGTAGTAACTAATGATGACAATTGGGAGCTGCCTATACGAGTTCAGAAAAATAGGAGGTATTGGGACGAAGGTGTTAATCTTAGTAAAAATAAGCTGAACAGAGAAGAAGAAGAAGCAATTATTTTAGACAAAATAGAAGCTAAATTGCAGGAAATCGATAAAATTTCCGCTAATCAGAAGGAAGAACTGGGACAGGTTCTAAAAAGCCATCATAAAGTATTTTCAGATCGACGTGGCGTGGTCAAAGGTTATGAATGAATGCTGTAGGGAGGAGGTTGTTCTGTAACCTCTACACAGTGTGGCAGCTGTGCAGTCCCAGCTGTGTGTGATCTTCTTTCCTTTTCAGGTCTCAGTCATTCTTCATCTTTCCTATCTACAAAAATTTCGACCCCTTCTTTCCATTACGAAAATTTTCTGAAACCAATGAATGCTGTAGGGAGGAGGTTGTTCTATAACCTCCACACAGTGTGGCAGCTGTGCAGTCCCAGCTGTGTGAGATCTTCTTTCACTTTTCAGATTTCACTGACTCTTTATCTTTCCTATCCTCAAAAATATTGACCTCTTCTTTCCAACACATGAAAATTTTCCGTCATGGCTATCAAGCCATGAGTTCTGGAACCATTCTATCCACCGATTAGTGAAAATAAAATACCTACTGTGACAAACCTAACAGTGACATAAACAATAGAGAAGTATGACGTAATTAAGATACAAATGTATTTGAGTAACAATTATGTATAGAACCTTGGTAATATAGTAAGTACAAAGTGTTGTTTTATTGGAAAGGGTCCCGCAATAATGTTTAAAAAAGATATACAAATTCGTGTACAAGCAGGAACTGAAGTGGCAGTGAAACCTATTGTATGCTGCAGACCTAACTAATTAATAGTAAAAATTAGTGTTATGAAAAATATGCAGACAAGTTGTAAGAATAAACTCACCTGGTGTAGCAAGGAAAGGCAGTGTAATAGAATCGAACAGTGTTTGTGGTTGAGACGTGAAGGACACGTCCCTGAAGTATTTATAAGGTTGGAGCTGGCCGTTATTTGGTGTAGTGTGTGACAGGATACACCTACACGTATTGAGGTCATGAGTTGGAGGCGTGAATGCGACCATAGGTACCCTTATGTTAGATGAGACAGAGCAGCTCATGGTGTCCTATAGGTTTAAGGAATTTAGCATTACGCTCGTCCATAATTACTTGATGCACTTTAGTGGTAGTTCGAGAGAGACTACCTGTGGTTTCCACGTCCGATCGAGTGGAAATGGATTGCCACGTGAGCAAGCTGATCAGCTGCAATACACTATGGATATGAAATAAATGTGCTATCCTATGCTTTAAATGTTAATAGAGTGAGTATTACTTAAGTTCATACAATAGCAAAGTAAATAAGTAACCTGATGGCAGACGTGAAACATTATTTATAGCTCAGCATAAATACACTTCAAAGTAAGTAAGCAACTAATTGCAGATGTGGAACTGACACAGCAGCAGAGGACCAATAAGTGGATTTTGTAGTCAACTAAACGTAGTGTGTTTTGAACACTCAGAACTGTACTATTACCATAATTTACTCATATGTACAAAGAATCTGAGAAAACTACTAATGAAACATACTCATACCATCTGTAAGAGTAAGGTAATCGAAGATGAGTCAGCTAAGTGAGTAAAATACAGATTTGTCAGGAATGTACCGAGCATTGGTTCAGTGTTCCGGCCCAGAAATAATATATTGAAATTAAATAGGATTCATGGTTGTATGCCTTGAGCATAAATTTTCTCTAGTACGTGACTAATGGCGTTTTGAGCCATTTGTTTACCGATTTTATGACAGTTAAGTAAACGTGAGAATAAAATTGAAAAAGTTCTGTTAACTTTGTTCCAAAAAAATATTCATGGATAAAATGTATATATCCCCATTTCATTGTGACAAACCTTTAGATATTAAGTGAACAGAGTCTGAGGCACTCTTTTTGTTTGTTCTACAGGACAAACCAGATAATGGCAGCCTGGTAGCTGCGTGAAAGCGTGGAGTGACTTGGACACAACTCACAGTGACCCCTCCCCTTTCCCCATGTAATTTAGAGTGATCGTGAAGGACGCACACCATAGCAATTTCCCCTCCTCTACCCTGGTGAATGGAAGTGTAGGACGCCAGCCAAAGCGGCTACAACCACGTGTGAAAAAAAAAATACTTGTGAAATTTTCTTTCAGGTTTAGAAAAGACTGTTAAGAGATAATCATCTGTTATGTAGCATGAATAACTTATTTTCTTTGAATTTGTGTATGTAAAAATGTATTTAATGGATTAAAGATTTTCATAATTTTACATATTTAATGTGTTTGTTTGTCTAAGGCAATATGTATGCCAAAGTGTTTCATGGACTTTGCTTAAAAATTTTGAGTAATAATGATGCTTAAGAGGCAGTGAACATGCCCGCAATTTAAATAAAAAATTTAGGTAATCAGTTTTCTTTTAATGTTTCTACATGGTTACATTTCAATTTTAATTTTCATAGGAAGTTAAATTGTACTCTTGCTTTCCTCTTCGTAATTAAATTTCTTCTTTCGTTCATTAACATTCATAAAACAAAAAATTTAAGTAGAGGGTGAGGTAGGGAAGCAGCCTACTCGCGCCATAGTAAATTCACAGCAGTCTTTCCATTGTGTGCCAGCCAGTCCGCTGTAACTAGCTCTGACGTCATAAATGTTGCGCAATACTTTAAAATTCAAGCAAATAACCTAAAACATATCTAGCATGTCAGGAGTAATACTATATTAATATGTGTTGAATATCAGTTCGATAACATTAACTAACCATTTTCGAAATTTTGACGTTTTTCTGTAAAAATCATTGGCGCAACAGAAAAGAGCTAGAAAGTTAAAATTTTATATTTAGATTCACCTTTCATAATAATTTAATAAAAACAGTACTCTGGATCTCACAAATTAAGATTTTAGTGGAAATTCATGATTTTCTGGTTTTCGTCTCAAAATTTAAGGAAGCAAGATAGATTAAGTAAGCTAATAAATAAGGCTAGGATGTTTATATTTAAGTAGAATGGGGATCCGCTATCACCCTAAGGGTGTGAGAAGTTTCATTTGAATACCTATAAAACTATAGCGATAGCGTATCTCCACTGCGTGCAGTGTAATTAAATTAATTCTCTCGCCCAAAATATTTAACTTAGCCACATCAAAATTTTATTATGATTACTTACCTGTGTTCTGAATGCACATTTAAATTATGAGCTTCATCGGCCATCAGCAAGAGAAGCTATGATTTATTAGGTAACTTAAAATGCTGCATTACTAGCCCAGCGGCTAATCGGGAGAGCTGATTTGATCAGGCGTTCCCTTAGCCGTCCGCACCGCGGCTTTATATATAAGAACGCTGCGCGAGGAAGCAAGGCCCCAGTTCTCTCCAGACGCTGAATAGCACGTCATTTGTGGTTGGAGTCGCGTCGCGTCGGTATCATTGCTACAAACAGCCTCGGATGCCGTATTAAGTTACTCGAGATACGCGTAACCATGAAGTCATTTGCGAATAAAATGTTAATTCTTGGTTGATTTTAATTATCGATCTTCAGTTTGCGTATTGTCTTATTTTCATGTGCCGTCGCGGGACAAACATTCTACCATTATTTAGCGTGGCGTTTGATGAACCTAATCATCAAATTATGGTGAGCATTCATTTAAACATTTAATTTGGACATTTATAGTTGCATCAGCGCATTAGACTATGAACTGCTCTGTTAGTTAGGTTGTGTGGATTCTTTTGCTTTTCATCTTTGACTTTCAGAATATACTTAGCTATTTTAGAAAATCGTTTTTGATTATAAATCCCGGACAATCTCCTAATTCCTCACAGCTATAAGCTGTAACTATAAGTGTATTCTGAGATGAGGTGGGCACTAGGAATTCTAATTACAGGCTTCACGTTTTGCTAATCACTTTCTGGTAGCCAATATTGTAGTTAGAGAGCCAGTGTTGAGAACGGCGAAAGACAGCAAAAATAACAGGAAATGAAGTGTTTCAACATTCTACAAACATTTCTGCAACAGTTAAACAATTAAATCCACCCGCCGCCCCACATATGGTGCATCGGCCGGGAAATGCAGTGTTTCAACATTCAAACATAATTATATAACAGCAACATATAATTCCACCAGCCGCCCCACAAATGGTGCATCGGCCGGGAAATATTTCTACAAACCTACATTTAAATAACAAATAAAATTCTTCCACGCCGCCCCACATATGGTGCATCGGCCGGGAAGTGTTTCAGCATTCAAACTTTTATGCAATAGTAAACGTAAATTCTATCCGCCGTCCCACAATGCGAGGCTGTATTCACCCTACTACTTCTCTTAGAAGGTAGGTTAAGGAAAGGTAAACCTACGTTTATAGCATTGGTAGACTAAAACAATGCTTTCGACAATATTGAATGGAATACTCTTTGAAATTCTGAAGGTAACAGGAGGAGCTAAAGGCTATTTACAACTTGTAAAGAAGCCAGACGCCAGTTATGAGTCGTGGGGCAATATAGGGATTTAGTGGTTGAAAAGGGAGTGAGGCGGGTTTGTAGTTTATTCCTGATGTTACTCAATCTTTACACTGAGCAAGCAGTAAAGGTAACTAAATAAAAATTTTTAATAGCAATTAAAGTCCTTTTAGAAGAAATAGAAGCTTTGAGGTTTGCGCCTGACATAGTAATTCTGTCAGAAACAGCAATGTACATGGACGAGCAATTGAACGGGGTGGTCATTGTCTCGAAAGGGACTTATAAGATGAGCATTAAAAAAAGCAAAACAAGTACAATTGAATGCAGTCGAGGTGCATAGTCTAATTACAGCAGGTGATACTGAGGGAATCATTTTAGGAAATGAGACACTTAAAGTAGTAGATGTGTTTTGCTATTTGGAAAGGAATATAACTGATGATGGTCGAAGTAGACAGAATATGAAATGTAGACTGGCGATTGCAAGGAAAGCGTTTCTGCAGAAGACAGATTTGTTAACATCGAGTATAGATTTAAGTAAAAGGAAATCTTTTCTGAAAGTATTTGTATGGAGTGTAGCAAGTTATGGAAGGTAAACATGGAAGATAAACAATTTAGACAAGAAGAGGACAGAAGCGTTTGACATATGGTGCTACAGAAGAATGCTGAAGATTAGATTTGTAGATCATGTAAATAATGAGGCACTGAATAGAATTGGGCAGAAAAGAATTTTGTGTCAAAACCTAACCAGAAGAAGTGATAGGTTGATAGGACAGGTAAACTCTGAGGCATATACGGACTACCAATTTAGTTCTGGAGGGAAGCATGAGGGGGTTGGGGGGAGGGTAAAAATCATAGAGTCAGACCAAGAGGTGAATACAGTAAGTAGACTCAGAAGGATATAGGTTGCAGGAGTTATTCGAAGACGAAGAGACTTGTGCAGCAAGGAGTAGCATGGAGAGCTGCGACTGAAGGCTACATCATCGCAATTACAGATTTATAAGTTCGTATTTTTTCTTTTACTTGCACTGTTAAACCTTACCTCTTGCCGAATTTCACTAGTCTAGATCAACGGGAACCTTCTATAGGTTTTGATGAGTGTGTTTTCTGTTATTAAATGTGTCGCATCACTGATCGTATCTTCGGACTGCATAGACTTAGAAGTTGAAGATTTTTACACTGCTAAGAGACCGTAGACTTCAGTTAGTGGCATAAATACACTATTGCAGAGAAAAATGGGTCTTAAACAGACGGACAGATATACAGACACACGGATAAAAAATAGCAAAAATATTTGTTCGTCTTCCATAACTACAGATTAAGGATTTTTATATTTTTTCTCCTTGAGTTGTGCTGTGAAACCTTACTCCTTGCCAATATTCATTATAGGTCAACGGGCAACCCACTCGGGTTTTCGAGTATCAAGATATTTGACGTAAATGGCCTTATCTCTCGATTGAATTGACATAGAAGGTCACACGTTTTAGACTGCCACAGGACCATAGACTTTAAGTATGACATAGATTTGAAGTTGATACAGCTACCCGTTCCAGAGTAGTCGGAAAGGCTGGCAGACAGTGAGACAATAAAACGATTCTATAACGGTCTCTTTTCTCCAGATTGAGGCACGGAACCCTAAAATGGGGAGGATATTAACGCAAAAGCTGCCTGATGCCTGAACATTAAACAGCTCATGAGAACACGTTAGAATACCTTGTTGAGTACAATTAAACCCACCCCAGTCCCTTGGCTGCATACTGTAAGCAATATCCCACCTCCACAATTGAGAAGGCAAGAAGCAGCAGCAAAAAAGTGGTCAAAATTTCATGACTCAGATTACCCACAGATTCTACCAATCCATGATGTTTTGAACGAAATACCATCGACCCGCTTGAAGTCAAGGAAACCTATATGGGTTAATACACAAGAACATCAACCTGACATCAAGGAGCAATGGCGGCACTTTTGGGACCATTCTGGAATTAATAAACAAGGTATCCAAGATCCTCTTCTGGAATAATCGGGCTTTGACCTAAGAGATTTACCTGGACTAAATTAAACCGTATCAGAACGGGCCATGCAAGATGCAGTGCATATGAGTACAAATGGGGTCTATGCGACTCATCAGCCAGGGACTGTGGAGCACCAGAACAGAACGTCCGCCATATTATTGAGGAATGCCCCTTAAGAAGATACGCCGGACCTTTGTCTGAGATTATATATGTGAAACCCTCTGCTTTGGATTGGCTGTGCAATCTAGATATTGAACTTCAAATATATGAATGAGTTTCTAGTCAGGATTGAAAAGCTTTTAGAGTGTAGTTATTTTGTCTTGAGTGTTCGTACTTTATCGTTTTGTGCTATTGCTTGTTTTTGACACATGTACTATTTACACATTGATTTGTTTTATACATTTCGTTTACATATTGTTGTACTTATATAAAATATTGTCGCTGTATAACCATACGCAAAATAAAAATAAATAAATAAACTTGTAATACAGTTTCGTTCATGGTGAACAATTATATAGGAAGTGAAAGAGGAGGAAAAGGAACGTATAAATTGTACGGACACATGAAGATAAAGTTCAGGCAGTTAAACTTCATCATAAGCATACAATTAGGGCAAAGAGATTTATAACGTCCGAATCACTGCAACACGTGTACGACATGGGAACTCCTGTCTACAATACAGACGATGAAAGCGAATGAACAGGTGGGTGAACAAAATACTCAAATTTAATTGACACACATCCTGCAAAAGGAGATGAAACGCTTCAGTTAGGCTGAAGAACTTACACATTTACAAAGACTTTACAGTAGCAAGTACACGCTTAGTAACTACGAACCGAGCTCACCAAGAGCCAGAAGCACAGTGCCTCTGCAAGGACTTCACCCAGACAACCACCCAGGTGAAAAGAAAATACCAGAGCGGTAGTTTCCTCCACCAAAATAACAGACGAACAAGACACGGACAGTGGGGTTTGACTTCTATGCCCCGCTGAAAGGAATACTAAGTTCGTCCCCCTGTACCAACTGCAGACGGAAAGCAACTAGACTGGGACATGTCTTATAAAAGCAAAAAGGCGCATATATTCCCTCACTGTTCCATTGATAAGCCAAGGGAAAAGGTGATAATAATGGATGTCATTATATAAATATTGGTGTGGAAATGGTTCAAATGGCTCTGAGCACCATCGGACTTAACTTCAGAGGTCATCTGTCCCCTAGAACTTAGAACTACTTAAACCTAACTAACCTAAGGACATCACACACATCCATGCCCGAGGCAGGATTCGAACCTGCGACTGTAGCGGCCGCACGGTTCCATACTGTAGCGCCTAGAGCCGCTCGGCCACTCCGGCCGGCATTGGTGTGGATTACACAATGTGAGTAACGGGAATACATAGCATATAAAATTACTGAGGCAGGTCATAGGTTACCTGCATCTAAACGTCAGATAATTCATGACATTTTATCAGTCCCACAGCTCAGTCCTTCTGCAGTAGTTTTATGAAGTGCACCGGTGATAAGCGGAGCGGAAAATGAGACTGAAACCAAATGTATTGTCTGTATATGTTATGAAACGATTCTATGCAGACCTTTTAGCAGTTATCCTGCTAGAAGATGCAGTCGCAGTCGAGGAAGATACTGTACAAAGTGCGAAGAGAATGCAGGAATTTGATACATGTTGGGTTCAAACTTGTTACTTATGATTACTTTCTCATGAACAAATAGCGCGCATTTAATATGGCAAAAATGTGCCCTGTTTGGAGAAACGCAGCTACTGAATTTATATGAAGTTAAAAAAAAAAAAAGAAAAAGAAAAAGAAACCTTCCTTATTGCGTCTGAAAATGTTCATTTAGGCCCTGCAATTGATTCTTATTGTGCCATAGGTAACTAGGCTGTGGTCTGTCTCCACACCACAATAATGTGGAGTGCTGAACTGTGTACCAGAAGTAAATTCACTGCGTGGCAAACTACGTTATCTTATTTATTTTATTTATCAGAGTGCATCAGCAAATCGAACTTCTTTCAGCTGCCCACTGAAATTTTGGGCAATCCATTTGGAGAATCCATTCTTGCTCTGTTTACTTGGCAAGAAATAATGCTGCCCATTCCACACATTGGCAATCCATTTCATTCAGTTACCGCTCATTTTGCAGTGCAGTCTTCTTTTTACATCCATACCATTCTATACGCAGTTATATTACTAAGAACCTGAAACTTATAGACATATATTAGCAAAACAATAACAGTAAGTCTGAACAACAATATGACAATGTTGTATAACACGATATACAAAATAAACATACTATTATTATACAGTGATTATACAGTGATTGAAGTTGAATGTTACATGATTATTCAATTTTCCCCTTTTTTTCATGTTTTCTCCTCCTTTTTCTCTTCCCAAAACATTTTTATTCTTTGTCTGTGTTCGTGTTTCCTTTGTTCTGACCACACTTTCCCTGATCTCTTCCTTTCTTTCACTTCAAATTTCGTGTTCATAATTTTGTTCCTGAAATTGCCTCTTTTGTTTATCGCTTCTTTATTGAGTCCTGCTTGTTTTAGGACTTCTTCTATATCATGGAATCAGTTTTTTTTTATTGAACTGTTGACCATATCAAAAATTCTCTTTGTGAGTCTGATGTTATTCATTCTGTGTATGTACCCAAAGAATGTTAATCGACGTTTCCTGATTATGTCTGTCAGTCTGTCTGTACTGCTCCAAAAATTCTTCGAAGGGTTTAACGTTCAATCATTTCTGCCTCTGTGTTGCCTGATGCCCCGATTGTGGTCGTTTCTGATGCATAAAGGTCTTCTGGTAGTACAAGTGTATTGTAGTGCCTGGGTGTCGCCTGTCTCGAGATGCTTCTTTTATTGTAGCGGTCCACGTGAGTTTGTACGCTTTCTGAAGTTTTTCTGTGCTTTCTGTATGCCCTGTTTGATCCAGCTGTTAGTACGTATTCCCCAACGTAATTGAATTGTTTCGCTCTGTTAACCAAACCGTATTTTGTGTGTATGACTTGTGTATTGTCGCTCTTTCTTTCCATATATTATTTTTTCTCGTATGATATCTCTAACCCCATTTTAGCAGAGAATTCGTGTAAATAATCCAGGGTTTCTTGCGCTTTTTCTCTGTTGTTGCTGAGTATTGCCAAGCCATCTGCAAATGCCATACATTTTATGATTGTCTTGTTTGCACTTGCTCTTCCTGACTGAATTGTTTTTACCTTTTCTTCCCACTGCTTGACAATATTGTCCAGGACTATGTTGGATAGAAGTGGTGAGAGACCATCTCCGAGTCTGACCCCTACTGTGTCTCAAATGGCTGTGAGATTTCTCAAATTAATTTTATTTAGCATGTGGTGTCTGTGACCGTCAGTTCTATCAGTGCACTTGTTTTTCTGTCCATTTCATACTCTTCTAGTGTATCAAAGAGAGTCTGGCTGTCCATCGAGTCATAGGGCTTCTTAAAGTCAACAAATGTAAATACAGTGTCTTTCGTCTGTCTGACCTTCAAGAGTGTTCGCCGGTTCCAAATTCGTTCAGTACAGGATAATCCCTTTCTGAGCCCTGCCTGGTATTCATCCAACTTTGTATCCACTTGTGGTTCCATATTATTATGTATTATTCATGTATTATGTATTATTCATAACATGTGTCCAAACACTGATCTTTTTATTTTTTTCTGTAGACATAAGGTTTCAGGTCCACTGTATTACAAACAGCTAGGGGCTTCTTTGATTTTGGATAAACCAGACAGTATGTGTTAGTACGAGGAGTTCCTTGCACTACAAACTGACCATTATATTTAAATTTGTAAATGAATCTGCTTCATTTTCAGCTAAATATTTCCAACACACTCAATTATAATAAAATAATATAAACCTGCATAATTTAGACTTGAATCTGAGCCATTCCCTCTAATTATGGAATAAGTATGTGATATTGTCCTTCTTCTTTTGCTACTGTCTTTATCCCACATCATGCGCAGGGTTTGCAGGTTAAGTACGGATTTTACATGCTTAATTTTAAGGTGTGGCCGGACGCCCTTTCTGCCGCCACCCCCTGGGACGGAATTAGTGTACCCCTACTATCTGCGTCGAGGGTAATTAAGGGAATGGTGCGAGCGTGTTTCAAATGTCTGTGAGTCGTGTAACTGAGGAGCGACGTGGGAACCAGAACAGTATTCACTTAGTGGGATGTGGAAAACCGCCTAAAATCCACACCCGGGTTGGTCAGTACACCAGTATTCGTAGTTAATCCACTGGGAGGATTCGATCTGGTGCCAGCGCGCCTACCCGAACCCAGGAAGCAGCGCATTACAATTTTTGGCTACCCTGGCAGGTCAGTATGTGATATTGTATATCTCACGAAATGTGTGTTCATAACCTTTTACTATATAAGACAGTGTTTTTTGTTTTGGGATTTCAAATTCTTTCCCAATTTGAATCCGTTTTTGATAGTATACAACATTGTCTGGTGGTTCTTTGTTTCTTCGTTTTGTGATTACTCCAGGGTTTTGTTTTGATATTATCTCATCTGGTGGTACCAAATAACATTTCGTCACACATCCCTTGACTTCTGTTATTTAAATATTTTCTTCATAAGAGCTGTCTTCTATATCTCACCATTCTGGTTTACTGTTGGGTTCTAACAGAAATGCTTTTCTTGGACTTCTGTTAATTTGGCTTTCTGTCGGTTTTTAAATCCCAGGATCAGGGTTTCCTCCTAATGTTATTAACTCTTTTCTTTTACAGCGTGTTCTCCGCTTGAACTGACATATATATCGGCTGTAATGACATCTACCTTTACTTTGTTTTTATGTATTGTCCTTGTAAACTTCAGTAATTCATAAATAATTGTCTCCATCTATTTATTACGGCCTTCTGACAACAGTGTGGGGATTCGTTAGTCAGGAACACTTCATCAGCAATGCTTAAGTCTTCATCTTCCTCCAGGCTCTTCATTGCGAATGTATTTCTTCCCTTACTAATAATCTCAGTATTAGTAGCAGCTCGCACACTTTGTGCGGTGCCCTTTTGCTCACCACTTGCCATCTCTTTACTTACTGCTACTTGCGAAATTTGCACGGCGCTAAGTATAGACATTTCCTCTTTGGTATCTGGTCACGTCCTATTCTAGACGTCCTTCTTTCCTCCTTGCGCCACTACCTAACGTTTTGGTCGCATAATTCCTCTTGAAATTCTCCAATGCAGACTGCTTTAGCCTTAGATACAGATCATCGATCTGTTTACACCAACTTGTAATCCCTGACAACTCATTTCCGAAAATTTTGTCGTTGGCGCTTCCGTCCTCACTTACGAAAATGTTCCCTTTTTTTTGCCCCGGTGTCGTTATCTGCCAAATCAGATTCATTGCATTCTACTGTGACGTCCTCATTCTACAGCCTTAACTCTAGTTTCCATAAGAACAGCTTATCGGCCTGATGTATCCTTTGCTGGGGGACTCTTTGACCGAACGATAGTGTTTCCTGCCTACCATGACTAATTCCTGAGCACATCTGTCGCTTTCCTTGTAGTGACCTGCGGTGATTCACAGTCGCTCTCTCAAGTATTAGATCCATATCTTCTACGCGGGTATTGATTCTTACGCTTGGGCTGTGGAAATCTGTCTGCGGTAATTTGGCCGCAACATGCAGAGTCTTCGGTTTTACTGAGTTGTTGCTGTCATGGCAATGTCGCGGTGCAAATCCTCTTCCACGAACGGCTGAAGAACAATGATCTCAGTCCCTACCTCGTTGAACAGTATTAACGCGAAGCCTATCGCCCTCATTATGTTCACTGTCATTGCGATTAACTCTGTTGTTAGAACTACGGCGATAATCTCGATTAATCCACCAATGATCGTCATCCTAAAGTCTTCCCAAAAACGCAGAAAAGCTTTTAAGATTGCTTCGTGGATATCTCCTCCAATCCTCTGGCAGCTTTTTTCACAGCTCCCATTAAATGTCAGATAACGATCGTCTGTTTCTTAAGTGCGTCGATTTCGGTACCAGGATTCACAGAAATCTTTCACAGAATTTCTGCTCTTAGTGTCATATAATCTATCCATCATGAATTCTCGTCATAAATAATCTTGTTTTTGTTCTGACCCGTATTCCTCTATAAAGTTTTGTTTTAATTTGTTGAACGTTTTTTAATCAGCGTTCCAATTTAGCCCCCATCGCTTAGCACCAACTGCTAATCTACTGATAATTACTTTAACCTTTTTGCTGATTTGTCAAATATTCAGGAAAAATATTTGGGCAATTTTTCAGAAAATCCAATAGTTGCCAGCCAGTATGTCTTTTCGCCGAATAAAAGCTCTCTTCATCCTCTAATAGTCTGTTACCTGTCCTATCACTGATAAAATAATTGTCTACTACTTTCTTTTCAGGGTCGCAGATCTTAACTTGAATTTATTTTGGTTATACTTCAGCTCGCAAATATTTACCTGTTTGCTTATTTCTTTCTCAGAAAGCATCAACGATTGTATTTCTCAAATGTGTGATTTCATTTCTACATCCGTCAAACATTTCTACCGAAAACATTTCCTTCCACTTTCATTACTACTAAACATTCTACCATTTCTTGCATCATTATAATTTCCATATAGAACCTTTAGATGATACCTCTGATCTGCCCCTGCATACCGGACACATTGGTAATCATAGTATTTATTGCAAGTTTCATGTCTTTGACTGCACTACTCGAAACGCCCACTGTTTCGTGTAAAAGAAAAAAAATAGTTCCAAATGGCTCTGAGCACTATGGGACTCAACGTCTGAGGACATCTGTCACCTAGAACTTAGAACAACTTAAACCTAACTAACCTAAGGACATCACACACATCTATGCCCGATGCAGGATTCGAATCTGCGACCGTAGCAGTCACGCGATTCCGGACTGAATCACCTAGAACAGCTTGACCACCGTGGCCAGCTGGTTCGTGTAGCTGTTCAATTTTCTTACCGATTTTACCGCTCCATGTTTTCATGACATCAGCTTGGATTTTCAGCTGATGACTGAAAACAGTAACTTGTGTTTTTAGATGGTTATCAAGACCACAAACTTGAGTCTTAATTTGACTGCTAATGCTGCTACCTTGTGATTATTTTGTGTAGAAAAAAATTTTAACATATCAGTCATGCTCAAATGCTTTTCACTGACTTGCTCTAACGTATCATCAAGTTCTGATTCTACCTCATGTTTCTCGATCGCTTCTTTCTCTGTTTCTGGCGAACTGAACAGATCAACGGATTCCTTCGTATAATCACTATCTTCCACGTACTCTTTCCTATTTATTCCTTCCTTTAGTTTCTGTATCCTTTGTGACCGGCTTATCATCTGAATCTGATCATTTGCATTCGCTTTGTATGCCACGCAAAACAATTGCCTTTCTTAGACGCTTCCTGTGTCTTCATTTCGGTACCCGCTATCGGGGTCCATGATCTTTCTCGGTACGTCCTCTTCCGTGTTACGTTCTGTTTTCTTTGATCTTCTACTGTTATTGTATCTATTTAATACTGAATATGAATGCAGTTAACTGTCTAAATTACTGTAATATTTGCTATTATTTGTGTTATTGAATTTGCTGCACGTTTATGGCGCTGTACATTCAGCACTCGTAATACGAATTTCGCTTAGTACATACGCTATTGTCTGTATTTTACTGTGTAAGAAGCTAATGAATGTCCTGTCACGGTCACCACGTATAACACTACTGGCTTCTACTAAATTAGTGGTATGCCGATAACGTTATTCCTGTGAAAGGATTTTTACTTTGTGGCTGGTATGGTATAGGGCTAATGGTGTTTTCCTAAAGATTTATACTGCAGTAGCACGATCAACGGGAATCGAACGAAGGTTCTATAATTAATCAAGTAAACAGTAATTACGCCCTGATTAAGTAAAGTTGTACCCAGTACTGGCATGGTGCATAAAGAAGGTATACTATTGGGTCTGCCTTTACTTGATACCGAACTTGTGTTTTGCTGATTCGAAACAAGACGACGGCACAGTTTAGCAAGTAATGAACCAGTGATTTGACTTGATGTACACAGGACGAATATTAATACGTTTACGCAACTACTGGCTCTCAGTAACACTTGCTCTCTGTACATTATAGTAGGAAGATCATGATAGTTATAAGGTAAATGATTATTAATGGTGGAGCCCTGCTGACTTGGACAAGAGGTTCATTTGTGAATTTAATTAAGGGAAATTGCTGCTATTGCAATAGTTATGAAGTAATTGTATCTTATGTAGAAATTATTACTTGCATTCAGAAGGAACATTCACTTCTTCATTTGTTTCGATCAAGTGGAACATGTGATACCTGGATATAGTCTAGTTTGAATATTTGCAGCCAGTTGCTTATTCTTAATTGCTGTTATTGTAATATGATTGAAATTTGGCTCCACTGTTAGCATGGGGACCCAGAAACTGGTCTATCGGTAGACTCAGAGCGAGGCTCAACACTTCAGTCGCAACACAGTATGGGAAACACTGTTACCTACATAATACATGAAACTGTATGAATGCTTTAAATAAATCTTCTCTTAGAACACGTACTTTAATGATATTTAACTGCTCATTTATAAAAACTACGTGGAATATTTCAAAACTTATACTCAATAAATAATTATGTACGAGTACACTACAGCTCCATAAAGCTTATCAACTTTTGTTAAGGAAGTTGACTGCTTTTCAGTTCAGTAAATTAGTATACTCGAATTTGTCAACATAAAGTTTTGCTTAACATAAAGTTTACAGAACACAAAATTATTATTGGAAACCAAACCACGTAATTGGTCCATGTAATTATACAATAATCAAATGATAATTTGATATGAAGGTCGTGGCAGCGTTGATCTCCTGTGCGATTCAAAAAAGGTGGTAAAAGTATTCATGGCACTTCTTGTGTTGCAAGCTCTGAAGAATCTCTTCTCAGCGTCGGACTTTCATGGTATACAACTAATCAAATTATGGCATGAGTATTACGCCGAATTTCTTCCGCATCAGAAGCTATATTATATAACATTGCAGTTATTATCGCCTCTTTCGGTTCAGAAGATGCGCACCATTTGTCTGCTAGCCATTGACTGACTTATGCCACATAGGAGCTTTTCAGCTTTACGGACAGATTCGCCTTTTCTATTCCCGCCTAGCCATTTCCGTTGCGGAAGGCTTTCCCTCCAAGATTTACATGATTACAATCTTACTTTCCCTATGCGTGAACCAGTATTACAGTTAAAGTTTTAACTCTTACATTCTTTTACAGCATAGTACTTCTGAAACAACATCCACAGCTTAATTACAATTACATACATTATCATAAATAATTAATAAAACGTTTACATAGATATCACATAATAGAGTGGGGCTATACGTAAGTCACATTAAGTAAAAACAAACCAACAAGTCAGATAACATCGGTACAGGTAATATCGAAAGTAGTGTTACACCCACATCGAGAAATTCCGAAATAAAATTTTAGAGCCATAGACAGAGATGAATATCTGAAGTTGTACCACATCCGACAGATGCTATTTAAGGAGTTCAAAGAGATAATCCATCACTAGAATCTCTCTTTCATTTATTTCATTGGTAATTGGAACATGAAATCAATGGCTCACACGACGTAACTTAGGCATTGCACCGAATTTTGAGAGGTCGCTAAACAGTTCGACTGCATTCGATGGAATAACGATTGGATTTACCAGGCGCTGAATGTACCACTATCGTAAGATGCTACAAAAAAAAAAAAAAAAAAAAAACCAAGTTTTAGACTACGTTCTCTATACTCGTAAAAGCTACTAACATAAAAAATTGTGTAAGTGTGAGAGTGAATATATGAATAGGGCAAGCACACTAAGCTGCTAATTACAAAAAGAAGTAGACAAATCGTTGCTACTGCTAACTTTTGACATCCAAAACACTGACGTGCGATATTTTGGGGAAACAGAAATGATATTCGTTTCTATATTGCACTTGGTCCTGACGCCACTATGTAATGCGGAACTCAATACTATATGTCACGAGAGGCGCACCCGCCGTTATAAAAGAAGCCAGATATACAGGGCTATTACAAATGATTGAAGCGATTTCATAAATTCACTGTAGCTCCATTCATTGACATATGGTCACGACACACTACAGATACGTAGAAAAACTCATAAAGTTTTGTTCAGCTGAAGCCGCACTTCAGGTTTCCGCCGCCAGAGCGCTCGAGAGCGCAGTGAGACAAAATGGCGAGAGGAGCCGAGAAAGCGTATGTCGTGCTTGAAATGCACTCATATCAGTCAGTCACAACAGTGCAACGACACTTCAGGACGAAGTTCAACAAATATCCACCAACTGCTAACTCCATTCGGCGATGGTATGCGCAGTTTAAAGATTCTGGATGCCTCTGTAAGGGGAAATCAACGGGTCGGCCTGCAGTGAGCGAAGAAACGGTTGAACGCGTGCGGGCAAGTTTCACGCGTAGCCCGCGGAAGTCGACGAATAAAGCAAGCAGGGAGCTAAACGTACCACAGCCGACGGTTTGGAAAATCTTACGGAAAAGGCTATAGCAGAAGTCTTACCGTTTACAATTGCTACAAGCCCTGACACCCGATGACAAAGTCAAACGCTTTGAATTTTCGGCGCGGTTGCAACAGCTCATGGAAGAGCATGCGTTCAGTGCGAAACTTGTTTTCAGTGATGAAGCAACATTTTTTCTTAATGGTGAAGTGAACAGACACAATGTGCGAATCTGGACGGTAGAGAATCCTCACGCATTCGTGCAGCAAATTCGCGATTCACCAAAAGTTAACTTCTTTTGTGCAATCTCACGGTTTAAGGTTTACGGCCCCTTTTTCTTCTGCGTAAAAAAACATTACAGGACACGTGTATCTGGACATGCTGGAAAATTGGCTCATGCCACAACTGGAGACCGACAGCGCCGACTTCATCTTGCAACAGGATGGTGCTCCACCGCACTTCCATCATGATGTTCGGCATTTCTTAAACAGGAGATTGGAAAACCGATGGATCGGTCGTGGTGGAGATCATGATCAGCAATTCATGTCATGGCCTCCACGCTCTCCCGACTTAACCCCATGCGATTTCTTTCTGTGGGATTATGTGAAAGATTCAGTGTTTAAACCTCCTCTACCAAGAAACGTGCCAGAACTGCGAGCTCGCATCAACAATGCTTTCGAACCCATTGATGGGGACATGCTGCGCCGATTGTGGGAGGAACTTGATTATCGGCTTGATGTCTGCCGAATCACTAAAGGGCACATATCGAACATTTGTGAATGCCTAAAAAAACTTTTTGAGTTTTTGTATGTGTGTGCAAAGCATTGTGAAAATATCTCAAATAATAAAGTTATTGTAGAGCTGTGGAATCGCTTCAGTCGTTTGTAATAACCCTGCATTTTTGTGTCACCAGAGATGCATTAACAGCAGATAATGTGTTCAAACTTGGACTAGTCATTGAATGGCACATGAGTAACAAATAAAAAGGGACATTTCAACCTCTCTAGAGCTGCTAAGGTAAGAGTTGATAAGTGGTTGTGTGGAAACATGAACAGCTAAATTATGACTACCCTGACCTGATGTACTGACGGACAAGTACCGTCGAGGGCTGTGGAGGGTGGCTCTAAAAACTCACTTGAACTCAGCGGAAGAAAACAAAGCACTGCCAACCGTCCAGCTAACACAGTGGCTGTGCTTAGGGATTTCAAAATAATGTGGTACAAGGTCCCAGAAGCTCTTCATAAGTTATATATTTCTGTAGGCTTGCTAAGCGACTACTGCGGTGGTATGAAGACTGACAAAGCTGGACAACGGATGATTTCGTGCGACGAATCACGCTGTAGCCTGTGGCAGTTCGATGGCAGGGTTTGAGTTTGGCGAATTCGTGGAGAACGTTGTCTGGTATCACGTGTCACGCTGTCTATGAGGTAACGAGGCTGTGGAGTTACGGTAAACTGGATAACGTTCGTGGTAATGATGTGGTTCGCTTATTGTGCTTAAAAACAGATAGATTCGGAATGATATGAAAACATTTTAGAGCAATATGTTCTCCATATAGAAGAGGAACAGTTCAGAGAAAGTGATTGTTTGGGTCAGCATGAAAATCCACCCCATCATAAAGTACGTTTGAGGAGCTAGTTTGAGTACAATAATATTCCGAAAAGAGCTGCGCTGCCCGGACGCCCGATCTGAACCCAATGGAACACATTTGGAAGAACCAGAAGGTGAATTTGCACCAAACCCAGCGTCCAACATCCGTACTCCCTCTCGTTTAGTCTCTTAAGAATGTGTTGCCATTCCTCTAGAGATATTCCGGGTGTCTCATTGACAGAATCGCCAGCAGAGTTCAAGCTGGCTTAAAGGCAAACGATGAACACATCCCATACTAATGAGCCCTAATAATTGTGCAGACGATTTGGATCAGATAACATACGATTCTGTATCCCAGTGTCTGTCAGGGAGAATTACGGACTGCGCAAACTGTTGCTTTGACACTGACTAAGTTCGTGGAATGTTTGCACCTATTTGTTTTGTTTAGTTTATGATTCGTTTGACATTGAAGCACATTGTAGGAAGACACGTTCGCAACGGAACTCACCACAAATTTCTGATCTCTGTACATAAGCTGCAATGTACTGACTAACTGACTGACTCATCATCAACCAGCCCTAACCGCGAAGGGTAGAAACTTGAAGTTGGTGTGGATCTTATACTGTAGGAGTCGTTTAAGAAGGGATTTTTCGAAATTGCAACCTTAAGGGGGATGATGGTTCTTTTTCTGAAAAATATCTCTGTTAAGGCAATTTTGGAGCTAGACCTAGGAAAATTGGCATTTGAGAACCTGTGACTGTGAAAACAATAGGTTTGTTTATAAGTAACTCATGTGCTAGCAGTTACGATTATCTTTATTTTATTTTTCGCATGACGTGTTTCAGGAAATGATTCCCATTTTCAAGTGAATTTTATGTGGTTGTTATGTCATTCCTATGTGATGTTGTCTATGTGTGATATTCTGGTTCATTTCGTTGACTTTACTGCAATCTACAAGAAAACACGCGATTTTTAGTTGGTTATCTATCTCTTTGTGAAGTACAAGTTCCTCTAAATTTCGCCACTAACTTCACAAAAAGGTCGAGAACCAACTAAAAATAGCGTGTTCTCTTATACATTGCAGTAAAGTCAACGAAATGAAGCATAAGCTCACACACAGACAACATCACTTAGGCATGACATAAGAAATACAAAAAATGCACTTGAATATGGGAATCGTTTCCCGAGATGAGTTTTGCAAAAATAAAATAATAGCAAACTACGCGATAAAGTACCTTTAAAGCTACATCTATGAACGCTGGTATGTGACTTCTCAGTTACTAATAAAAAAAAAAAAAGTGTATCTGTGTTTCTGGGAATTGAACCGCTAAGGGGGTGAAACAGGCGAAGAGATATTATTATGAAAATATTTCATTATGACAGCATCTCAAACCCACATCGCATACATCGGCCCTCTGTACCAGAGCGACCCCCTTGTCTGCCCTCATCTCTGAGCTCTCCAATCCTGAGTAGCCTCAAGGCAGGCTCTGTAGTTAACGAGTTGCCCCGTCCGCTTTGCGGTCCAAATGACCCCGTGCACCCTGAAGCTGTGTGGTTTTCTTTTTCAGAGCTGACTGCAAGTCTGTAAAAGTGGGGAAATCTATGTGTAGTGTCACCGCCAGACACCACACTTGCTAGGTGGTAGCCTTTAAATCGGTCGCGGTCCGTTAGTATACGTCGGACCCGCGTGTTGCCACTGTCAGTGACTGCAGACCGAGCGCCGCCACACGGCAGGTCTAGAGAGATTTCCTAGCACTCGCCCCAGTTGTACAGCCGACTTTGCTAGCGATGGTTCACTGACTAATTACGTTCTCATTTGCAAAGACGATAGTAGCATAGCCTTCAGCTACGTCATTTGCTACGACCTAGCAAGGCGCCATTATAATTTGCTATTTATTTTGTGATGCATGTACCGTCAGACCGATGTTTACCAATTAAGGATTAAAGTTAAGTATTCCAGAAGCTACGTACTTTTTTTACTAGACTCAAATCCTTTAACTGTTCCAGACCTCACGCCAGCCTGCGTGAGCTTAAACGCGTCCCTTTCGGCTACCTCATAGTGGCTTGGCTGTCTCGCCAAGCCACAACACTATGTATGTATCTGTATATATTAAGTGTGCGGTAGTGTGTATATGTGGGCGTACGTGTATGTGTGTGTGTGTGTGTGTGTGTGTGTGTGTGTGTGTGTGTGTGTGTAAGTGTGTGTGTGTGTCTGTGTGTGTGTGTGTGTGTGTGTGTGTGCCCGTTTGTGTGTGTCTGTTGTGCGCATGCGGAATGTTTCATTGTCAAAAAATTGTTCACATACTGCTTTTTTTTCTTATGGACAACCGAAGTGGCACAAAAAGCTTCTACCGGTGGAAAAATCAACCTCCGCATTGACGATCCGGATTTCTCAGAAATAGTGCACAGAACCTTATTTGGAGATGATTAATACACTGTTAAGGACATTACACATCACCATAAGATGAAGAAGATGGTGCCAATAGCGAACCAGAAGAAGACACTTTACTGGCTGACTCCGGTGACGGCATAGAAAATGATGTTGATTATCAGCCGTCATCAGCAGTTAAATATGATGGTGACCTTGATATTGATTAAGAAGACAGCAGTGTCCACTCACATCCACAACAAGACTATATTGAAAAACGAATCGCAAAGGCTACTGAACGAAATGTTCGCTTATGCATCCCTGGAACTTAATTAGCTGCAGACGGTTGTGAATGGCACTCGGTTTCTCGTAGTAACAGAGTAAGGAAAACCAGAAGTAATATTCTTGTTCCTATTCCAGGCCTGAAAGATCCTGCCTGTAATCTCGATGACAAACCAACTCTCAAACAACCTTGGAAGTCGTTAATTGCTCAAGTTGCTATTGATGAAATAGTCTTATGGACTAACAAGAAACTGGCCTCACTTCCGTAAATAATAGATAATAAGATTGTGATACACGAATCGGCAAGAAGAAAGATGAGAAATTTACTGTAGATGTACGGAGATACAAATTCTGATGAAATAAATGGCTAAATTTTTCCTTCTTTCCATTGCTTCGATTTACAAAGCATCTGAAGAACGTATAAAGTTTCTTTTCTCTTCTGGGATTTCAGGAAGACCGATTTACCTTGCTGTCATG
Organism: Schistocerca serialis cubense; assembly: GCF_023864345.2. NCBI lineage: Eukaryota > Metazoa > Arthropoda > Insecta > Orthoptera > Acrididae > Schistocerca > Schistocerca serialis. The sequence continues at coordinate 193,931,029 of NC_064638.1, read as the reverse complement.
TCGGCCAAACGGTTTGAGGTTTCAAGTGAGGCCATCGGGATTGATATTGCAGAAACAAGGGTGACGAGATGAACAAACGAACTAGATGATCCTATTTCGTTCCTTTTCCAAACATTCATAATAAATTGGCAAGCGCATATGAGCCTATGCATTTCTGTTTGCAATGACCAAATATTAGTGCTTTTTCGAGGGCGATGAAACTCAAGCAGTATATTCCAAAAAAGGCCAGCGGGTTATGGCCTCAAATTTCAGTGTCTCAGTGATACGAGGACTTAATATTTATACAAAGCACATCTGTATACAGGCCGAGGGGCAGATGGTATTGGACAATAAGGAAGAAACGCAACTGTCAATCCCAACACAATCAGTGCTACGACTAGGGAACATCCTACAACAACACAGGGAGGAACATATCAGCTGACCACTGGTTCTGTTCTTTTGAGCTGTGCAGGAATCTGACAAAGCGATGGGTAAGTCTACTTGGAACCCTAAAAACAAACAAAAGGGAAATACCTCCAGATTTCGAAGCTTCCGGCAGGAGACCTCCGAATTATACAAAATTTGGCTATGCACAACATGTGACATAGCTGTCACTTCTCTCTCAAAAACATAAAAACGTCTTACAAATCTCGACTATGTTTCACGACAAAACTGTGGATGGTTCTGTTGGAAAACCAGAAACGATTACGTACTACAACAAAACAAAAAACACATAAAGTGTTTTGTATTTTCTTCGAAGACAAAAACATAGAGATACCCTATGGGCGTATTTTATCGTATTTGCGATACCAGTTGGAGCAAACCCATTTATTGTTTCTTTGCTCCCGACAGAACCCTCTGCTAGAAAGGGTGAATATCTTGCAAAAGAACTAACGACCGCGCGTTTAGTAAAGAGACGTGAAGAAAATATTAGATACGACTTAAAAGCCCTCATCAGTGTTGTGGCTGGCGCAGACACGAATGCAATTGGAGATGTGCTTCAAGAAGAAAATGAGTAGGAAGCGCCTGGGGAACAAAATTCGTCTCTATCAAAGAAGATGAAAAAGATATGCAAGTTTTGCAACCGGAAATTGGAACCTAAAACTTGACAGAACTGCGATACATGCGAAGCTTTTATTTGCGGCGAGCATTCAAATACGACAAGATTACGTCCTGCATGTTCAAGCAAATGAAGAAGAAGAATATCGAGATTTTCATGATGACTGAATTTAACTGAATTTGATTTTGATTGGAAATTGTCATTTCGTTTTCTATTGATAAGGTTGTTTATGTTTCAAAATTTCGTAGATTTTAAATATTTTTCAGAATTTTTGTTCATATAAATTTGTAACAAAATTTTTTACTGATTATTGTTATCCTCAGGGAAAAAAAAAATTACTTGCTCCAGAGGGTAGAAAGTAAGGGTGGGGGGATGGAAAATGGAGCACTGAATGGGTTTTAAATGACTTAGATGTTAAAAATGTAGAAAAAGGCTAAAAAAAGGGCACCCAGTCCTCAAAACCGAGGGTACGTTCTATGTACCATAGGTTTGTTTACGGTCTGAAGGTTAAACTTAAATCTATGAAAATTTACATTTGGCTCCTCAGATGGAAATTAAAAAAAATACGCGTTTCGCTGTTTTTTGGATTACAACCCCTCTGGGGCGAGACGGTGGTTGAAAATTTTATGGAAATATTTCATTGTACAAGGATTTTGGAAGCTAGATCTATGAAAATTTGTGTTTGGTTTCTGTGTTAGCACTTCTTCGTTTCGCACTTCAACCCTTCACGGAAGGCTTAACATTATTCCATAGCATCACATTGTAGAAGGTCAGCATTTACATTCTTCAGTTATGTATCAATCACCATCAGTACAGCCCCTTTATAGAAGCCTTCTTCTGCTGCATCAAGTTACTTCTGATATAAACGCCGCTCTGGTTGCCCTATGAATTTGGACTTCCTGTAGAATTCTTTCATTCTTTCAACTATTGTTTCCAACGTTGACATTAAACAAGTCCTACATCATTCAACATCTTTGTCTCTGCTGTTTTCATCCTTAAGTCTTACTCCGTACAAAGTACGTCGTGAATTCCTCTCAACAGTTTTCAAGATGGCAACTGCTTTAGAAACTGGAATAGTATGAGAAGTAATATACTTATACCGGTATTTAGAGAAACTACAGCTTATAGTCAGTTAACCGATGATCACGTAATCAATTTTGTAATAAAGTCTGACTTCGACAATAAGAAATGAACAGCCACAGTAGGGCACCCAGTAAGTTGGTGTAATGGAATCATGGCCCTTATTGGTAATGAACACAATTCAAAAGAAAAACATTAACAGCTGATAATGCCTCCCGACTGGGAATAATGGTGTGGTGTTCGAATGATTGTATACGAACTATTACGGAATTCAGAAGGCATGAGTACAATACTCTGCCGACGTTCCATCGTGCTGACATGTACACACATTCTGTAGAATTTACTGCTGCAAATGTCCAGTGACGAGCCAGCGACGGGGCTTACTTCTATATTTGAAATTTATACCTGCTGAGAACGGGATAATTAACACTGTTATTCTGGGAAAACTCTATGTCAACCCAGTTATTTCATTATCTGCACTAGTTGTAACCACGAAATTGACAAGAACGGACTACTTGTAGCAGATGTGAACATGATGTTACATATGGAATGCACCACAGATATGTGTAAGTATTCATGAAGTGATTTAGAAAGACAGAAATGAATAGCAAAAATTTCAAATGAATTGGCTATATTGCCTTCAAGTCAAGCAACAGATGACACGGGGCACTTGGAACTCGCATTACACGTTAGACGATAGTCAAAATGTGTAGCAAATTTGTATGTTATCAAATGACGAAACTATATAAGTCCAGCCATTATTGTGGGTTCTTTGATTGCTCTGGAAGATAGTTGTTCAGAGCTTTGACATTAAAAACATTGGTTGACGTTGGTACAAGAATTATGGAAAGATTTACTCAACTTTCTACAGTCTGTAGCCAAAGGAGCGTGCCGAATATTTACAACTGTCTTTGAATGTTGAAGCATCGCTGAGACACACTTTTATCAAAATCTTCTCTTGAAGTAGGCCTACACAGATGTGATGTTCACAGTGTAAGTTCAGTATAAGACATTATTCACTGTTGTCCTATGTAAAACGCTGTTTTCTTGATCTGAGCTCGTGAACTGGGACAGGGCCTTCCTCTGCTCGGCAGTATATCGGATAGAGCGAGTTGGTGCACTGGTGAGCACACTGGGCTCGCACTCGGGAGGACGACGGTACAAACCCACGTCTGGCCATCCTGGTCTAGGCTTTCTGTGATTTCCCTAAATTTCTTCAGGCAAATGTCAGGATGAGATTAGAATTGTATCAATATCTTCAGCTGCTAACGGGCGTTCGTATATATCAACGGGGATAGGTCAAAATGCGTTCCCCGACCGGGACTCGAACCCGGGATCATCTGCTTACATGGAAGATGCTCTACCCATTTGAGCCACCGAGGGCACAGTGCGACTGCAGGGACTATCTCGCACACGCCTCCCGCGAGACCCACATTCTCACCTTGTGTCTCCACACCCTACGTTCGTAGTGTCCCACCCCAACACGCTCATTACTTGTGGAAGACATTGTTACCAAGTCCAATAAGAGTTCGGGGAATATGTGTGCATCCGCCCAGAAGAAGAAGGTCAAGGCCGGTGTTGCTAGAACTATATACTTATATCGATGTGGTGTCTGTTTTTTCGGACACGTCCGTATACTATCTAGCGCATAAGTATCACATCCCTTCCGTAATTAATCACAAGTGTAGCACAGCGTTTGCAAAATAGATCATGCGGGAAGAATGTCCTCGAAAGAATTGCCTCAAAACCACGCTTGTTAGCAGCCACTGAAAATAGCTGAAATTCCAGATAAGACCTCCTAAACGTCGCCGTCGCCTGTTACCGCCACAACTCATTGCTCAGAAACAAATGTTTAAGACTCTTTTTCAAGCATGGCTCGACTAACTGGCTGATTTGCTGGAAGCGTACAGACTCACGAAAAACATACGCTAAACTGCACGGCCGCAGAGAGACCCAATACAAAGAGTCTACTTTGCATAAGGATACTGCTTACGGAACGTCCTTGCCAAAAGTTTGCAATGACCAGATTGCGAATTTAAGTGCCGTTTAATAGGCAAGTTTCAAGTTCTTCTACGTCTGTATTACGAATAGTCAAATGGGCTATGTCGTCTCCCACTCTTGAAATTTTAATCCATAGTAGTTGCTGTCTCTCACTCTTGTTACTCCTTGTCCGGTTGAACTGATGTTGAAGAACATCCGTTTGTTTCTAGACTTGAGCCGCAGTCTTCCAACGTTAACGAACATCTTATTCCACCTTACATTGTACAAGCTTGCAATTTATCCACAAATGCTAAGAACTTATCGCAGTTTTGGTTCAATTTAAGATCCTTTACCAAGATCAACGTCGTTATTGCCGCTCTGATATCTAATTAGTTTCTGCAACGAAACTTATCATTCTCCAGTACGTTTCCAATTTACCTTATGTTCCTTCGTATACTATTCTAGTCGTCAGTTTACACCTGTAACATATCAGATTAATCACCTCATAATTTTTACGTGCCTTTCTTGGTAACGTGATTAGCAATGGTCTTATAGAAAACTGAGAGCGATCCGCCCATTCCATAGTATTTTGACCCCAAAAGTAACTGCAGGTTTCCCACATCTCCCGCAGAAATATGTATCATTTTTCTACCTACTACTTTCGGCTCAGACTGTTCAGTGCTCTATGAAACGTTAATATCATTACAAGGTCACGAAGTCCTTCCGTATCAACTTCAGGTTTATATTGTTCCCCTGCTATATTTTTGCCCCTTCTTCTACATTTAACAGAGGTTCCCTAAGCGGTTGTCTTAGGTAATGATCTTTACACTGTACTTCTCGTAACATTTAATCTTCCTATGCGGCGTGCCGAATTTTCTTGCGACGATACAAATCTCAGTACCTTTACATGTTTCACTGATCCACTCCAATTTAGCAGGTTCGCACTTTCAGTCTATTTCATTATTAAGCAACCCATACTGTTGTGCTAAAAACTCAGTTTTAGGATTCGTGAACTTTTTTCGTCCATCTGTGAATTTTACTATCTGCTGACTCATCCATGTCGTACTCCCATCTACTTTCGCCTAACCTACAGTGCTCCTTTTATATTAAAATCCACTTCTCTCCCAATTAAATCTTCTTGATACTTTGATTTAAACCATTTGTCACGGCCTCAGAAATTTTCCACTTTGTCTAAGTTTCTCGTAAATTCGCAGTACTCCGTGTAGTCGCACATTACTTTTTCTTTATTCCTTAAATTTAAATTGTTGCTCGTCACTACTAAGTTGAGTCAGTACCTGAATGAGTTTTGTAGTCGTTATTGAAAATCTGCATATTTGTCCCGCCATGATGAAGTTAGGTGATATCCACTGTGTCTTGTGCTGATTTAGAGATGTTATTTCACAGTATGAACTAGGCAAATCAATGGGATAAGTTCATCTAAAGTCAAGTTCATATCGCACAGTACATGCAAACCGTTGTTGCTATTGTTGTTTTTATCTTCAGTTCAAAGAATAATCCGTGCAGAACTACATTCTAGTCTATAATGTACAAGCTTTTGATTCCCAGCAAAACGATTACGACCGTCACACATTTCAACCTGTTAACTTTAGCCAGTCCTTGGTGGCCCCCTGCATTTTTAGCCCACACATTTGTCTCCTTTACCAAATTGACAATCCCTTTGATGCTTCACATAGTCTAGTTTGAGGCGAACTATTTTTTTTTTCAAATCGATTCAGGAGAACGCTATTAGTTGTTCTCCCCCAACCCACCTAATCTTTAACACTCTTCTTTATCACCATATTTCAAAAGCTCCTATACTCTTCTTATCTGAACTGTTTGTCACTTCTAAATGTTGCTCTCCAGTCAAATACCACCAAAAAAAGGCTTTGTAACAAATTTGTGCACGATGTTAACAATCTTTTTTCAGAACTGCCTTCCTTCCTAGTCACACTACACACTGTATATCATTTCTACTTCAGTTATTTTGTTACCGAAATAACGAAACTGGTCAACAACCTTTTGAGTCTCCTTTCGTGATCTTAATTCTGGAGCATCACCTGATTAGTACAAAATTGTTAAGGCTTTCGTGGCCACTTGTTGACAAACTGCCTATTGGCATCTGTCTCGGGTTCTTCAGCCGACGTTCATCTAATGATTTTTCTGAAGTTACGCCAGCACGAGTGGCTGGCAATGTGAAAGCTTCACCCTCCATTTCCGGCAATGGAGGGTGAAGCTTTGACAATGCCAGCCACTCGTGCTGGCGAAACGTCAGAAAAATCATTAGATGAACGTCGGCCGAAGAACCCGAGACAGAAGCCAATAGGCAGTTTGTCATCACCTGATTAAATTGGATTGCATTCCAATACCCATGTTTTATTTGTGATGATATTCATCTTAAAACCTCTTATCAAGACACTATTAATTCCATTGACACATAGTCCTTTACCGTCTCAGCCAGAGATTGTCATCCATAAAACGTAAAGTTTTTTTATTAGTTTCCGAATCTGCCTTTCTTTTTCTTTAGTATTTGCTTAGTGTACTGACCGAATAAAATGGAGACAGAATTCAACACCTTCTCACTCTGTTTTCATTCACTGCTTCCCTTTCATGTCTTTCGATTCCAAAAACTGCAATCTGGTTTCTATACAAGTTGTAGGTATCGTTTGGCTTCCTGTATTTCATCACTGCTACCTTCTAAATTTGAAAGAGTTCTTCCCAGTCAACATTGACTGAAGCATTGTCTAAACCCCAAAAATGAAGCTCGTTGGTTTACCATACTTCAACCTTTGCTGATGCTGCGGCCGCATTCCTTCGATTGCGTGACCACAAATATAAGTCAACGGCGGGTTTTATAATTCCTGGTTCTCTTTGGTGAACGCTGCAAATGGCCTACTTGTGCTACAGTCTGGCAAAAGAAAGATGATTAACTAATAACCTGACCACGTCCGAGTCTGACCTAGCACTAGTACAGAATCTGCTGTGCAGAATCTGTCCTAGTGCCACCGATTTTCACGAGATAGTTCAGTGCAGCGTAACCGACGTGGCAGCACATGTTCCTTCGAGCGGCAGCTGGTTTTGCCATTTTTACGTAATTTGTGGAAACTTCAGTATATACAGTATTTCTCCATGAGCCAGGAAACAGTGTACAACTAGAATATTATCACCATATCACCTTTTATCAAGACTTCTCTTCCACCCGGTTTGTTGCGGCTTTACGAAATTTATGCCTGTAAGCGTGCTCATATTGAGTTCCCAGTTTTTTTATATTTTGTATTCTGATGCATTTCTGATTGCCTTCGATTCCTATCGGAAAAATTCTCCTTCCACACGCACCCCTCCCTCTGCCCTTACCCTCTCTATCTCTGTACACTGTCGGCAATTGGTCTCCCTTCCAGAGCCATTACCATACGCCGCCCGATCGCTGATACGCGTCGGTGAATTTCATGCCAGATGTGCGTGCGAGCAGTAACAGGAATTTCTTGAAACGCGCCATTACGCTCGGAGCCAGCACATTTTCCGCTGAATGGTCCACTTCCGGGACATAAAGCTCGTATCGCAGATGAAGAACCATTCGCAGATGTTCGTACATGAAAATATGTTCCCCGAATTCGAGGCGTACCTTACTTACGACTGCCTATCGGGTCCAACGGACTCTAAGGTGGAAGTATCAAACAAGGCCCGGTTTTAGATAAGGCCCGCTGCTCCCAATTCTGAGAGTATGAGCGGGACCAGGAAGGTGGAAGTACTTCCTGGCTCTTCTGCCGTTACGTAAGCACTCGGCGGTGTTAATAACGCACTTCCGGCTGCAATCCCTTTCGGTTTACATCGTGTTGTTGCTTTTGTGTGCTGCGTTTGACCAGCTTCGTTGGCTAAGACTTTTTCTAATACGATATCTGTAATATTTAGTAACTAAAATACTGCGTGTTGTATGTGTCTCAAAAGCTTGTTCTCTTAACGTTAAGACAAGACCATTAAATTTGTCTAATTGATGGTGGCGTTAAAGTCAGTACGTGAACGGTGAAAAGTAAGTGATTTCTAATAAGATCCTTGTGAACACCCTTCCGATGGGCTTGTTATCAATACATATCATGAGAGTAAATGTATAATGTGCGTGCTGCTACAACTCAGAAACGAGTCCCTGTACGATCACGGGAGTTACGTGGTGTCGTAGCCCCCCATCCATGAAAAAAGCTCCCGTAGGAAGGTAGGAGATGAGGTACTGGCAGAAGTAAAGCTGTGACGATGGGGCGTGAGTCGTGCTTGGGTAGCTCAGATGGTAGAGCACTTTCCCGAGAAAGGCAAAGGTCCCGAGTTCGAGTCTCGGTCCGGCACACAGATTTAATCTGCCAGGAAGTTTCATTCCAGAACACTCTAGAATGATTTGGAATATTCTGGAACATTGTCGACCATTCTAAACGTGTTTGGTAAGTTCAGGAATACGCCACTGGTGTGGCTACCCATTGGTGGGGGTATATCAAGCAAGACCTGCCGTGAGTTCGAATGTCAGTTTCTCATAATTGACGAAGCAATCGAAAAGTAGTGAAATGTGTTGATACAAACAAACAGTGAAGTATGAGTAGTCAAAGTGATACAACGACTGAATATAAACAGAAATGAGGTGTAAAGTGTATGAAGTGTACTTACGGTATATTTAATAAAAAGTTGATATGTATTACATCTACATCTACATCTACATCCATACTCCGCAAACCACCTGACGGTATGTGGCGGAGGGTACCTTGAGTACCTCTATCGGTTCTCCCTTCTATTCCAGTCTCGTATTGTTCGTGGAAAGAAGGATTGTCGGTATGCCTCTGTGTGGGCTCTAATCTCTCTGATTTTATCCTCATGGTCTCTTCGCGAGATATACGTAGGAGGGAGCAATATACTGCTTGACTCTTCGGTGAAGGTATGTTCTCGAAACTTTGACAAAAACCCGTACCGAGCTACTGAGCGTCTCTCCTGCAGAGTCTTCCACTGGAGTTTATCTATCATCTCCGTAACGCTTTCGCGATTACTAAATGATCCTGTAACGAAGCGCGCTGCTCTCCGTTGGATCTTCTCTATATCTTCTATCAACCCTATCTGGTATGGATCCCACACTGCTGAGCAGTATTCAAGCAGTGGGCGAACAAGCGTACTGTAACCTACTTCCTTTGTTTTCGGATTGCATTTCCGTAGGATTCTTCCAATGAATCTCAGTCTGGCATCTGCTTTACCGACGATCAAATTTATATGATCATTCCATTTTAAATCACTCCTAATGCGTACTCCCAGATAATTTATGGTATTAACTACTTCCAGTTGCTGACCTGCTATTTTGTAGTTAAATGATAAAGGATCTATCTTTCTGTGTATTCGCAGCACATTACACTTGTCTACATTGAGATTCAATTGCCATTCCCTACACCATGCGTCAATTCGCTGCAGATCCTCCTGCATTTCAGTACAATTTTCCATTGTTACAACCTCTCGATACACCACAGCATCATCTGCAAAAAGCCTCAGTGAACTTCCGATGTCATCCACAAGGTCATTTATGTATATTGTAAATAGCAACGGTCCTATGACACTCCCCTGCGGCACACCTGAAATCACTCTTACTTCGGAAGACTTCTCTTCATTGAGAATGACATGCTGCGCCCTGTTATCTAGGAACTCCTCAATCCAATCACACAATTGGTCTGATAGTCCATATGCTCTTACTTTGTTCATTAAACGACTGTGGGGAACTGTATCGAACGCCTTGCGGAAGTCAAGAAACACGGCATCCACATTTTAGACAGTGCCCAAACGTCAAAGAGGAGGAAGCAAATCGGCGAAAAAAGAAAAAAAGAACGAAAGAGACGAAGAGTGCGAAGCACGTTTAAGTTCCCGACGAATGAGGATGAACACCGCGAGAAGCAGAGAAACCGAAGAACAACGAATTGGACGGACTGAAGCATCAAGAACTGCGACACAATCTTACCATAAAAAACGGTGAACTCGAACCAGCTATGAAAATATCAACCTATGAGAAGAGCGGACTAGTACAAGTAAACAGTGCAACCTAACGAATTAATCATTGCACAGCGACCTGGCGATAGGATATAACAAACACAATCACGTCGTAATCGAAAAATGGATAATATACGCCAGTTTAACAAAGCGAACAAATTCAGTAGAGGAACACCAAGATTCTGTTGCATGAATGGAAAAAAATTCGATTACCACCACTGAAACACCTCCGCAGGAATGTTTACATTACATGATCAGTGGATCTCCAGAATGAAAACACTTCCTTCAAAATATAAAAGCATACAACGCCGGCTTCCAGATGACTTATTTTGGTGTCACTTAAATAAAAAAAAACAGAGATGAAGTCGAGTATGTATTTTCCTTCCAAGAATAGATCTATCAAAACAATGGGTCATTACCACCAGTACCCAAAGAGGACCATAAATTTCTGCAAGTATTTTTAATCAGAAACGAAGAAACAAAAACTGATGAGCGACGCCCAATTACCAGTGGAATGAGACGATAAGTAGTCGTAGATGTACAGAGGACTTAACAAGAAATATCATATGGTTCACATATTCGAAACAGCACTAGACCGTATACCTGATGACTATAAAATTACAATTCGTACCGACAACAGACCACCTGAGAACACGAACGGTGGTTTGATGCACCTTAGATAGACGGAGTCGCATCGTAATTGTGGACAATGAATACACAAGCCGTGACATAATCGTGCAATGAAGAAGAGTAGGGATACAACGCATTACAGAGATAAACCGTTCATATAATGCCCGCAAGTATCCATTAATATTTCAGCAAGGAGAGACGGATACCATTTCACTGTGAAACAAATCAAACCTGAAAGAAGCGCAGAAACAGACAAAAAAGTCACCTCCAAGGAGTTTTACGCTTACTACGTAATGATGAGAGAGAACGAAACATACAATCCTATAGTCAACCGTTTATTCCAACAATTCCTGGTGGATATGTATGCAAAAAGAGAAGCGGAGAGGATGCATTTTATAAGAGTGAATCAGAAGAAACTACGCAAGAAAGAATACAATCACTTTCGTTAAGTGGCCGAGCGGTTCTAGGCGCTTAAGTCTGGAACCGCGCGACAGCTACGGTCGCATGTTCGAATCCAGCCCCGGGCATGGATGTGTGTGCTATCCTTAAGTTAGTTAGGTTTAAGTAGTTCTACGTTCTAGGGGACTGATGACCTCAGATGTTAAGTCCCATAGTGTTCAGAGCCATTTGAACCATTTTTGAACTTTCCTTATGCAGAAACATTGACAACATAGAAAAAATGCTAATCTTACGCTGACCATATACAGGAAGTCCGAGACACATGAACGAATACACTCAAGGTGCCATGACCTACAAAAGACAGTATAGACCACCTGATCTCTTCCTAACATTCACGTGCAACTCGTCGTGGCCGAAAATCAATGAACAACTAAGATACAGACACTCCCCCTGCATCGACACGACACTATAACCCAAGTTTTCTGAAAAAAAAAAGTCATATTTATTGATGTCATCGCAAAATACCACATCTTTGGAAGCGTTAGATGCAGGAAGTAAACAATCGAATGGCAAGAAACGAGAACTGCCTCACTCGTACAAACTTATATGGCTGTGCGACAGAATTCATCCCACGGATATCAACAAAATCATTCAAACTGAATTTCCCAGTCCACAACATGATGTACAACTGTACGATATAGTAGTGAAAAACATGATTCACGGGCCATAAGGGCCATTAAACCCCAATTCGAAATATATGAGTGATAGAAAATGTACAAAAAAAGTACCCGAAACCATACTTGGACGGAACACAAACCGGAGTTGATTGCTATACCAAATACAGAAGAAGATCACCAGGAAACGGTGACTTTACAGCAAAAACACGAATACGAGGCAGCGACGAACTGGAAATAGATAATAAATGGGTGATGCCATATAACGCATTACTTTGCAAAAAATTTCCAAGCACACATAGACTACTGCGATTAATTGAAATTCCTCAAATACGTCTGTATGCGTGTGAGTAAACGCAGTGACATGGCAGTATTTCAAATAGCCAAAGACAGCGAACATCAAAACGAGATCCTTCCGTACCAAATGGAAAGATATATCAACAGTAACGAAGCATCGTGAAGGATTTTCGTTTTTCCCATACATGAACGTGAAGCTACTGTGTATCATCTGGCAGTATATTTAGAGAATCGACAGAGAGTTACAACACAGAAGACACCGCCAGAAAAATTATCCTCTCAGAACACAACATTAACAGATTGTGCCAAACGGATAAAATCGAGAAAATATTATATGTCCATCTCCCAAGATATTATGCGTGGAACACATCAAGAAAAATCTTTCAACGATAAAAACACGGAATTCCAGCAGAAGATCATCCAGTAATCAGGAAAACGGGCGCACTAGGCCGAGTATACACAGTACATTTGAACAACGTCGAATGTTTCTGTCTCCAGATGTTGCTACACTAAATACGGGGACCAATAAGTTTCACAGATCTCGAGACTGTTTTGACTATGCTAGACGTACAAGAAGTCCCACTCACAGCCTCAGCTGAAAAAATGAGAGACTTATTGGCCATAATTCTAACAACATGTAACCCGTTCAATCCTAAATAGCTATGGGTCTTCTTCAAAGTCAGTAAGAGTGATACGTGTTGTAACAGATCCGACCAGCTCATCCTGAACTGACCATCGAATTCAACGGCGACGTCTTCTATGAAACACTCCGCCTAAAAGGTAAGCGTTTAGCAATAAACAGGCACACCGCATTACAACCTTGTATGTAAGCACCGCGAAAAGATTTTGCTAGCACCACGAAAAGATGCTATCAGTGGGCTTAACTTCAAAATAATAAAGCAAAAAAGCTACATCATCAACGGACTACTTCAATATATTTTTCACAACAAACCCGTCCTGGATGAGAATCAAAAGAAAATTTACTACGTTATCATGGATCGAATCGGCGACAACACTGGCGAAATTATTTACTTGGACGGACCAGGCGGCACCGGAGAAACGTTTCTAATAAATCTATCGTTGGCGGAAATACGTGCTAAACCCATCTATTAGATGGGTCATAATAGAATATCGTTGTTCATAAAACTTATCTGAAAAGTGGGTACCATGTACACCCGTGGTGTCCGCAGCTTGTGGTCGTGCGGTAGCGCTCTCGCTTCCCACGCCCGGGTTCCCAGGTTCGATTCCCGGCAGGGTCAGGGATTTTCTCTGCCTCGTGATGACTGGATGTTGTGTGCTGTCCTTAGGTTAGTTAGGTGTAAGTAGTTCTAAGTTCTAGTGGACTGATGACCATAGATGTTAAGTCCCATAGCGCTCAGAGCCAAAACCGTTGGTCACTGGAACTGCTACACAGCGAAATTCTACTTATATAATAACAAATTACGAAATTTTGGTTATAGAGTTCTCTCTATGTATGTACAGTGAGGTTCCATGATGATGTTACAGATTTTCAGATTTTAAGAGATGAGGTTCGTTTCTACTGCTGTGAATCGTATCGCCTTTACCGAATAAGTACCCGTACCGCTTAAGTTATGCATCCTACGGCACATGTTTATGCTTTTCTTTGTCCCATACCACGTCCTCCGAACACAGAGAGCAAACAGCTTTAAGAAGATATGTACTGTGAGAGGTATCACAACGATTTTAGCTGACAATTATGGACTCGGTCTTTTCCGAACCAAGGTTAATTCACCACAGATTCATACACTTACCCTTCTCCACCATCCCTAGCCATTGCAACTGAAACATTAACCGTTGGTAAATAGCGAAATGTTGCTCATTGTGTGTATACAGTATAGTTGGAAAAATATTTCATTGAATTTGTAAAAGATTCAGCAGTCTGAGGGAGTAGGTGGTGATGGTGGGGAGGGGGGGGGGGTGCAAAACTTTAGTACACGCTGCTGCATCTCTAGCAAGAACAGCGGTTACAGTGGGTTCAGTTGGGGAGAGGTCTGGCGAATGTGTTGGTAGTGGTATGTAAGGTCAATATGGGGAACGTGCTTTCTGGTGTTATATTGTTGGATGTTATACTAACGGAGACTTCGAAGACATACCAGAGCTATCAACCTTAACACTTCACAGTTGCAACAGTTATAGTCTAATTCCGTCTATGTGAACTAGAGCTGGTCACGGTGTGTGTGCAATGCCAGCCCCTATCACCGTGACAGGTACTGGGCGTTTGTAACTACGGTGTTCTCTCTCCTCGGGGCCTCAAAACACGGAAACGTCCTTCGCACTTTGCACTCGACAGCACCCCACACAATCACAGCAGGTTCTGGCCTCTGTGCTGCGTACGGCTAACTGTGACGCGCATGAAAAGATGTGCTGATGTCATTCCTGCGCCCAGTTTGCTCGTTGAAGGCCACCGCATTCATGCCACTGATACATCAATGAAGGGCCCAACAATCATCACAGTGCTCTCTTCCTACTGTTTGTGAGGCTACTTATATTGCTACAAACAAATACATTTCTAGACTCAAGGCACGTAACGTCGTTGTTCAGTCCTGTACAGCACAAAGAAAGATGTACGCGTCATTATAATTAGTGTGCCGCTTCTCACAGAGGTCCACTTGGGATGTAATTGTCGTATTCAGGCGAAACTTGGTAGATACGGAAATACGTTGATACGAAGCCGATTTCATCAACAAAAAAATTATTTCCGATTTTGGCCACTAGGTGCGCCGTGAATGCACAAACGACGTATAGAAATGCCTCCGAGTTTAACGGATTAGGAATGGGAGGTGGGCAGGAACAGTCAAACACTGAGAAAGGTATAATGTTCATTTTAATATTCACCTCTGCTTACACAGTTTTCTCAATATGATCACTAGACTAGTCGACGAGATGCTGCATCCGTGAAACGACGCTATGAACAGTTGGTCACAGAATTTCCGGTGGAATCTGGGCAGCGTGTTCCCGTACATTGGCCTTGAGAACAAATAGGGACCGAAAGTGTCTCTGGTAGACGCGTTCCCTTAGATATCTCCAGTGTAAAAACTTACATGGATTCATATTAGGTTATCTTGCTGACGATGAATCTGGGAAACATCAGAAGGTAGTATGTTTGTGAAAGGTTACACTAAGCACGAGGTGTTACTCGATCTTGCATGAAAACTGCTGTCTCCACGTATTTGTGCTCTTGCAAAGTAGGAATCTCATACTGCACAAGGAGGTCTCGATAACATACATACGTCACAGTATATCTGACTGGCCCTCCCGGTGTATTCTCTTCAAAGAAGAACGGACCGACAATAAACTTGCCTGTGAATCCAAACCACACAGAAACATACAGCGAGTGCAATGGCTCATTGTGCTCAACACTTGCCTTAATGTACGCCAAATTCGGCAGTTACGTGCGTTTACTGCTACATCCAGTGTAAAATGTGCCTCGTCACTCCATAGAATATTGTCTGGCTACATGTCATTAACTTCGATCCGTGCCGGGAGCCGAAGAGCAAATTCAGAACGTTGCTTCAGATGGTGAGGTTTCAATTGCTGCGTGGTCTTGATCTAGTACGGGTATCAGTGTAATATAGATTGCAAAACTTTCCGTACTCTTGACCGTGAGATGGACAATTCTCGTGGCACTGCACGCGAACTAACACTACTCGGGGCTCAAACTACATGTTCAGTTACACCAACGGCAGCTTCTTCAACAACTACCACCTATATAGGGCGTCTTCCTCTTCTACGTGCCACACCAAGCTCACACGTGTTTTCCAACTTCATTCAGATCTTCTTTAAATCATTTAATGACATCGGGTCTCCTCTCAGATCACTCGCTCGGAGATGCTCTCCCAATGCAGCACAGAAATTGGTGCCGTTCACATAAAACAGTTCCAGTAAGAGCTCCTGGTCTCTGTTCTCGATAGCCATACTGTTCACTCATATTATGGCTTGTCAAATGACAACGTGTATAACATACCGTCATACAAATAGTGTACAGCAACGTATTTAAAGCTGCTGGCCATAACTAGAACTAATTATTTTTCCAGCATAAATTGGTTCCACATTAATGCATTAGCATATCTGCTACGTTCCACTGCCATGCGACAACTACAGCCCAGAGTTGACCTCCGTGAATAACTGAACTTTAATTATAACCACACATTATCTGTACCCTTTGGCACATGCCGGATGGCGCCATTGAGATCCTCCATGGCGCTGAGTATTGTATGGATATGAAACCTGAACCACAGACACAGAAGAAAAAAGTGGAAGTAACTGAAAGTAATGCTATAGAAAGATATTAAATAATGAAGAAAATGAAATAAGAAGATAATGAACGAAGTAATTATAGGCCGAAAATAAAATCGAATGAATGGAGAGCAGGAATAGTAATCGGAAGGAGAGAAAGATTATTTGGAGGTCTGCATTGAATTTCAACAGTAATTGTGAGCAGCTGGAAGATACAACAGATGGGAAATTTGTAAAGGCTAACAAGGACTACAAGAATGTTATCAAGTAGCTATTAGTGGTGGATATGTGTAAACATTAGACAGGATAAAATGAAAAGTGCTAAAGATAGAAAGGAACGCACACTTAATCGAAAAATATACATTGCTTATAAATTTCTCCTGACAGTGTCCTATATTCAATTTCATTACTTTGTCAGGCTGTAACAATGTGATTTGTTATTGTCAATCCTTGCGTACAAATTTGTCGCCTTAGCAGACGCGGAACCTGCAGTTTAAATCCAGACAGTGATTTTCAGGAAGTCTTGCTGACAATATTAGGAATCCTGCAGAGAAGTAGAAAATATTTTTATAACAGAATACGATGAACTCTTAAAATAAACAACTGCAGCCCATACGATTAGGAATGTGTGATATAAGGTAGGAAAAACTGTGACAAGAAGACTTCTTGACTTGATAATCTCTATAGCACATGGAACGTAAAGAGACTTCTAGTTCCAGACGCTGACAGGAAGAGACTTCTTTCTACTTTTGAAACCTGATAAATTCTATGAAAAAATATGAATTTCATGACGATGTTACGTCGTTTGATTTATTATTTCTTCACTCGCGCTTCGGCATGCTGTTTGACCTGTGGAATCCCACTGAATCGTAATTCGATTCTTCGCTCTTCGCGTCGCGTGTGTGTTAGGTCTGCGAACTGCGATTGCGAGAGGGGACCTGCAATCAAACAGACGTAGAAAATTCCATGCATTTAAAACAGGTGCAGACTTTGAGAGGGAGAAGCGCCGATGAAACTGCAGGGGACGACGAATGCACGAAAGATCCGTTTCGGAGGCGTATAAAAATTTATTTCGTCATATCACTTTACCTTGTATTTCAATTTCGGTAGAGAAATATCTCTGTGCTAACGAAACAACACCCGATAAATAATACATTATTCGAAATTTTTATTTACATCAATAGTGGATATGGTGCAATTTACACATAACTTACACAGTTCTTTAATCTGACTGTTTCTTGTCCAGCTTGCCACAACCACAACTTCCTCTCATGGTTCAAATGGCTCTGAGCACTATGGGACTTAACTTCTGAGATCAGTCCCCTAGGACTTAGAACTACTTAAACCTAACTAACCTAAGGACATCACACACAACAATGCCCGTGGCGGAACTCGAACCTGCGACCGTA
Organism: Schistocerca serialis cubense; assembly: GCF_023864345.2. NCBI lineage: Eukaryota > Metazoa > Arthropoda > Insecta > Orthoptera > Acrididae > Schistocerca > Schistocerca serialis. Next base: position 193,913,267 of record NC_064638.1, on the reverse strand, counting down.
GCGGTCGCGCGGTTCCAGACTAAAGCGCCTAGAAGCGCTCGGCCGCTTCGGCCGCCCTTCCTCTCTTGTGTCAACATCTTTAACTCAGAGTGGCTGTTACAATAAATATTCCCTGTTACGTATTGTGTCTATTCCACTCCCTGTCTTCTTCTACCATCTTTGCCCCGTACGTATTCCGCTAATAGCATGGAAGTTTTTACCTGATACGTAAACCATGTGGTATAATTTTGTGTTATAGCTACTGTGTTCAATGTTTTCCGTTCCTCGCGGACTCTTCTTATCGTATCAGTTCACTAAACATTCAAAATCTGCCCGCAACACAACGTCCAAACTAGTTCGATTTTTTTTCCTCGTTGTCTGAAGTCCAACATCCTGTGTCTAACCATGAAACCCTCGAAATACAAAACATATTTCTTCCTCAAACTTAGATCAACGTTTTGTACAGGTAGACTGGTTTTAGCGACGAACACCTTATTTCCTGTGCCAGTCAGCTCGTCCTGTCCTTGCCTAGTCATGCTTTATTTGGCTTCGCCGGTATCAGAATTGATCCACTTCAGTTATAACATCATCACCAACATTTATATCACCTTCATGTTAAACTCCTTTCTGCTACTTATCACTATTTTCCTCTTTCTTTTGTTTATACCAAAAACATAATTTGCGAACAGAAGGTTGTTAGCCGCATTCAAGACATACTGTAACTCTTTCTTCCTCTCAAAAAGTATAGCAGTGCCTTCAGCGAATGTTATGGTTAACGTCCTTCCACCCTGAATTTTTATTCCACTCCAAAACTTTTATTTTATTTCTTATCACTGCTATTTCGCTATAATGATAAAACATTGCGTGAGACAGGCTGCATTTCTGCCTTGCGCTCTTTTTATACAGTACTGCATATCATGACAAATAACTAAGTCATCTCCTACGTAATGACAACTAAGTTGCCATGAAAAATATCTGAGGATGATTCAGTTCTTAAACTGAAGCCCGTGACGTATATTTGAACAGTATTGTGATTTGTCCCTATTGTAAAATAAAACACTATCTGGTAAATGATTATAAATGATCGCTGAATTATTGACATATAATAGCGAAAATAGCGGCAATTTTCATTTTATCACTAAGATTCGTGTACGCTACGGCATTCCCTCCTCCCACATGCTGGGTCCTAGAGTTGGATGAGTGTTGATCAATACGATGAAGATGGGTTATGCACAACACAATAAAGTATGTGGACGAAGTATTTTAAGAAGAGGAAAAAACTGATACCTCAGTTTAATAGTCATCAAGTACTTAATGATATACGAAGACTCCCACTGGAAAGCTTTCCGAATTTCATAAATACTTTCAGAATCGAGAAGCGCACTTGTATTGTGGATAGATAATCTGACGATCATTGCCAGCTTCATGGCAGGATATAGTTTATTTTTAAGACCGATTTTCACCACAAAGGCTGTGATGCATTAAGAAACTCTTGACATTCCAGTGGTACTTCCCTTATATGATTTATGGATAAAATCGTTTTACAGAATGTGTAGAACGCACTCTAACTCTATGTAGTTCTATGAGATGTTTGCCTCAGGGTTAGACTATATGGATGAAAACATAACGGACATTCTGAGCTGATAAATGATATCTTATCTTGTACAACACTGTTATACTGACACCATCGTCATTAATCAAGTTGTAGGTAGCGTTGTTGATACTGATAATGTTAATATTATGGATTGTAGCTGTAACCATTTTACACAGAATTTCATGTAACAGAAGTAATTTTTCATATTTTAAGAGTGGAAGCACGTAGATAGAAATTATTTGAAGTCATTGCAGGTGTCAGTCTAAGGGCATATTGAAATGACGGTAACATGTAGTACGGCCTCGTGACTGGACGGACATATGGACCTAAACCTGCGGTGTACATGTTCACTGAAGTAAACAGCGATTAATGGTCACTTATTTTCCAATTTCAATAAACACTGAGACTGAAATGTACGCTGGGCACAGCACCAGTAGTGAGCGTCCACTGGAGCGGACTGAGTGAATTTGCAGTCTCAGGATTAGTTAAATGTGGCTGTCCTCTATAGTGGGTGGACTAGTGCCCCACACGGTAGATAACTGTAGCTCCTTGGGAATTTATACAAGTCTGTGGTTAGATTTAGATGATGTGACCGTCGTATTAAAACCGAGACGCAAGAAAGCAACGAGGCAATCCGGGACTGTTTACTATAAGTTCTTCAAAAATCTGAAATTCTAGTGCTAATTTTAGTCAGATGAAATCACATCAACCGAAATAAGAAAGTTTGATTGTAGAGGGTAAATAGCACATTAGTGACCATTACATTCAGACTCATTGTTGGGCTACAAATTCACCTTCAGTCCCACAACTAAGTACTGTAGCTATAAACGACATTTCGCTTCGAGGAATTGACCAGTGACTTTGCTCTTAAAATTTTGTCAGAGAGATGTTACAACCAAATTTGAATGTCTCATACCGCAATTTGTTTCTGTTGAGTGTGCACTCAATAAATAACAATTTAACGTTAAGTGTGACTCCCAAACTTTTACATTTCGTGGGTAAGCTATATGAAAGTAAATTATCACAGGTAAGTTGTAAGCCTCTAATGATACCCATCACCAGTAAAGTTATTCTGAAATTCTGTTACCTGAAATGCATACCTGTAGGCCTCGACAAATTATTAGACATCAGTTTTCCGTCACTAACTGCCAATGGGCATACCACATACTGATCTGGCCACCATGGCACCGTCGGTTCTCTAAGGCTGTACACAAGGTGCGGCAAAGAATGTTACGCGTACTTCTGCAGTCCACGTCGGTAGCCGTACAATAAGGCGTAGGTCTGACTTAATACGAAGCCTGTGACTCGTACTGAAATATTTATCAACATCTCTAAGAACTGATTTGTTAAATACGCTGCCAGAAGAAAATTAGTACAATCTTTTAGAGATTTCCAATTCACTCAAGATTTATTGTTACAGCAGTGGGTGTCGAATACATGAAATGATTGCATTTACAGATCAGTAGCATAGGCGTTTCTGTTGTACCTGGTATCGACCCGTATTGAAACACACATAGTAGTAAGTGACCACCCTCCACAACCGGAATTGCAAGCAGTCCATCGTATAGGTAGCGAATACAGTCCTGTGATACGTTATTCCACACCTACTCGGCGCGTTCTCGAAGTTTTGTAAGGGCGAGTCGCACGAGTCACTTAGCGCCCCATCAGGTCCCACGCATCCTCGACTGCAGACAAGTCTGGCGATCGTGCTGCCCTGGAAAGTTGATGCACGTCTTGCAGAGCACTTTGAGTTTCAGAGGAGGTGTGTGGACAAGCATTAACTTGTTGAACACTACATCATCTTCCTCTTTCAGGAACGACAAAAGAATGGGACAAACAACCCTCTGGAAGTAACGAGGGCTGATTAGCGTCCCGTCCAGAAACACGAACGGAGAACAATGGTTGAAACTTTTATTTTTTTTTGGTCATCAGTCTACTGACTGGTTTGATGTGGCGCGCCACGAATTCCTTTCCTGTGCTAACCTCTTTATCTCAGAGTAGCACTAGCACCCTACGTCCTCAATTATTTGCTTGACGTATTGCAACTTCTGTCCTCCTCTACAGTTTTTGCCCTCTACAGCTCCCTCTATTACCATGGAAGTCATTCCCTCATGTCTTGGCAGATGTCCTATCGTCCTGTCCCTTCTCCTTATCAGTGTTTTCCACATATTCCTTTCCTCTCCGATTCTGCGTACAACCTCCTCATTCCTTACCTTATCAGTCAACCTAATTTTCAACATTCGTCTATAGCACCACATCTCAAATGCTTCGATTCTCTTCTGTTCCGGTTTTCCCACAGTCCATGTTTCACTAACATACAATGCTGTACTCCAGACGTACATCGTCAGAAATTTCTTCCTCAAATTAAGGCCGGTATTTGATATTAGTAGACTTCTCTTGGTCAGAAATGCCTTTTTTGCCATAGCGAGTCTGCTTTTGATGTCCTCCTTGCTCCGTCCGTCGTTGGTTATTTTACTGCCTAGGTAGCAGAATTCTTTAACATCATTGACTTCTTGACCATCAATCCTGATGTTAAGTTTATCGCTGTTCTCATTTGTACTACTTCTCATTAGCTTCGTCTTTCTCCGATTTACTCTCAAACCATACTGTGTACTCATTAGACTGTTCATTCCGTTCAGCAGATCATTTAATTCTTCTTCACTCTAACTCAGGATAGCAATGTCATCAGCGAATCGTATCATTGATATCCTTTCACCTTGTATTTTAATTCCACTCCTGAACCTTTCTTTTATTTCCATCATTGCTTCCACCATGTGCGGATTGAAGAGTAGGGGCGAAAGGCTACAGCCTTGTCTTACATCCTTCTTAATACGAGCACTTCGTTCATGATCGTCCACTCTTATTATTCCCTGTTGGTTCTTGTATATATTGTATATGACCCGTCTCTCCCTATAGCTTACCCCTACTTTTTTCAGAATCTCGAACAGCTTGCACCATTTTGTATTGTCGAACGCTTTTTCCAGGTCGACAGTCCTATGAAAGTGTCTTGATTTTTCTTTAGCCTTGCTTCCATTATTAGCCGTAACGTCAGAATTGCCTCTCTCGTCCCTTTACTTTCCCTAAAACCAAACTGATCGTCACCTAGCGCATTCTCAATTTTCTTTTCCATTCTTCTGTATATTATTCTTGTAAGCAGCATCGATGCATGAGCTGTTAAGCTGATTGTGCGAGAATCCTCGCACTTGTCAGCTCTTGTCGTCTTTCGAATTGTGTGGCTGATGCTTTTCCGAAAGTCAGATGGTATATCGCCAGACTCATATAATCTACACACCAACGTGAATAGTCGTTTTGTTGCCACTTCCCCCAATGATGTTAGAAATTCTAATGGAATGTTATCTATCCCTTCTGCCTTATTTGACCGTAAGTCCTCCAAAGCTCTTTTAAATTCCGATTCTAATACTGGATCCCTTATCTCTTCTAAATCGACTCCTGTTTCTTCTTCTATCACATCAGACAAATCTTCACCCTCGTAGAGGCTTTCAATGTATTCTTTCCACCTATCTGCTCTCTCATCTTCATTTAACAGTGGAATTACCGTTGCACTCTTAATGTTACCACCGTTGCTTTTAATGTCACCAAAGGTTGTTTTGACTTTCCTGTATGCTGAGTCTGTCCTTCCGACATTCACATCCTTTTCGATGTCTTCACATTTTTCCTGCAGCCATGTCGTCTTAGCTTCCCTGCACTTCCTATTTATTTCATTCCTCAGCGACTTGTATTTCTGTATTCGTGATTTTCTCGTAACATGTTTGTACTTCCTCCTTTCATCAATCAACTGAAGTATTTCTTCTGTTACCCATGGTTTCTTCGCAGCTACCTTCTTTGTACCTATGTTTTCCTTCCCAACTTCTGTGATGGCCCTTTTTAGAGATGTCCATTCCTCTTCAACTGGGCTGCCTACTGCGCTATTCGTTATTGCTGTAGCTATAGCGTTAGAGAACATCAAACGTTTCTCGGCATTCCTTAGTACTTCCGTATCCCACTTCTTTGTGTATTAATTCTTCCTGACTAATGTCTTGAACTTCAGCCTACTCTTCATCACTACTATATTGTGATCTGGGTACGCCTTGAAATCCAATATCTGATTTCGGAATCTCTGTCTGACCATGATGTAATCTAATTGAAATCTTCCCCTATCTCTCTGCCTTTTCCAAGTATACCTCCTCCTCTTGTGATTCTTGAACAGGGTATTCGATACTCCTAGCTGAAAATTGTTACAGAACTCAATTAGTCCTTCTCCTCTTTCATCCCTTGTCCCGAGCCCATATTCTCCTGTAACCTTTTCTTCTACTCCTTCCCCTACAACTGCATTCCAGTCGCCCATGGCTATTACATTTTCGTCACCCTTTACATACTGCATTACCCTTTCAATATCCTCATACACTTTCTCTATCTGTTCATCTTCAGCTTGCGACGTCGGCATGTATAACTGAACTATCGTTGTCGGTGTTGGTCTGCTGTCGATTCTGATTAGAACAACCCAGTCACTGAACTGTTCACAGTAACACACCCTCTGCCCTACCTTCCTATTCATAACGAATCCAACACCTGTTATACCATTTTCTGCTGCTGTTGATATTACCCGATAGTCATCTGACCAGAAATCCTTGTCTTCCTTCCACTTCACTTCACTGACCCCTACTATATCTAGATTGAGCCTTTGCATTTCCCTTTTCAGATTTTCTAGTTTCCCTACCACCTTCAAGCTTCTGACATTCCACGCCCCAACTCTTAGAACGTTATCCTTTCGTTGATTATTCAATCTTTTTCTCATGGTAACCTCCCCCTTGGCAGTCCCCTCCCGGAGATCCGAATGGGGGACTATTCCGGAATCTTCTGCCAATGGAGAGATCATCATGACACTTCTTCAAATACAGGCCACATGTCCTGTGGATACACGTTACGTGTCTTTAAAGCAGTGGTTTCCATTGCCTTCTGCATCCTCATGTCGTTGATCATTGCTGATTCTTCCGCCTGTAGGGGCAATTTCCCACCCCTAGGACAAGAGAGTGCCCTGAACCTCTATCCGCTCCTCCGCCATCTTTGACAAGGCCGTTGGCAGAATGTGGCTGACTTCTTATGCCGGAAGTCTTCGGCCACCAATGCTTATTATTTATCAAAATTTAGGCAGTGGCGGAGATCGAGCCCAGGACCAAAGACGTTTTGATTATGAGTCAAAGACGCTACCCCTAGACCATGGGTACCTCACGTATGTGTATGTGACATATATTGCTTACACATGTGTTAGAATGCCTGCTGTTTTACACCGTCCGACTCCGGACACAATGGTAAACTTATTTGTAGAATTTAGCTGCGTGGCTTTATCTTATGCCCTGAAACACGTTGACAATGTGGTGTCACCGCCAGACACCACACTTGCTAGGTGGTAGCTTAAATCGGCCGCGGTCCATTTAGTACATGTCGGACCCGCGTGTCGCCACTGTATGATCGCAGACCGAGCGCCACCACAAGGCAGGTCTCGAGATACGGACGAGCACTCGCCCCAGTTGTACGACGACTTTGCTAGCGACTACACTAACGAAGCCTTTCTCTCATTTGCCGAGAGACAGTTAGAATAGCCTTCAGCTAAGTCCATGGCTACGCCCTAGCAAGGCGGCATTAGCCTTAAATAGTTTGATAGTTATCGTATGAAATGTCTCATCAAGAATGCTGTATTCACAACAAGGATAAATAAAAGTTAAGTATTCGAGGAGCTGCATACTTTTCTTATTAGAATTCACTACTTATCCTGTTCCAGAATTCACACCCGTCTGCGTTAGATAGCGTGCATTTCGGCCTCCTCTATCTACAAGGTGTTGGCACATTTGCCAACACATCAGACAAAGTTATGGACCTCACTTAAGTAATCTCTTTCACTACCTGATTGCCACACTGAACAGCACCAATAAAATAAATTGCAATGCATACACCCACAAGTCAACTGAATACATAAGTCCATTGTAGAACAGTTCTACTTTGTCCCTTTTCATCCACACTCATGCTGCTGGTAGTAGTGAGGAATCCAACTTTTATTTTATTTTTTACTTTTAATTTATTTTAGTTTTAATTTTATTTTAAAACAAATAATAAGTCATGCATGCACCAAATTTGGTTGATAGTGCTCCATATGCCATGATTTAGGCATCCGTGTCACCTGCTTGTCATTACCATCCATGTAGGACGCACGTGTTCTTGACCCCAGAGTCGTTTTTTTCCAGACAGTAAGTAACCAGAAAACTCCGGATCCCTTACAGTATCAAACTCCACTACTTAAAACAATTTCGAACTCATGATGTCTTTACCAGTGACACAATGTGTTAAATATTTGAAGTTAAGCATGTAAGCGAAGGAAGTTTAGAAAAGGTTTGAAACCATATTTAAAGTATGCTAGAAGTCACTAAGAGCTCTCATTATCACCACTCATCTCAGTGGTTATGACGTCATATCTCCTGAACTACATATCACACAATGATATAATTTTCATGGACATTCAGTGGTTTACATGGATGCTATGTGCAAAACGTGCTGCGAATAGAGTTCGTGGTAAAGAAACATTAATCAAAACGTCACGTATAGCCACGTAAATTTTTACTCATCGCAATGATTATGAAGTCACATCGCCTGTAGTACGTGTCGTTAGATGATGTCATATGATGATACTATTTTGCACTCACACTTCATGGTACATGTAGATGCAATCTGAAAAATGTGGTGAGAATAAAGTTAGTAGCAAAGAAGTAATAACTGAAACGTCACCGTAATGCCGCAGCAAAAATGCGAAAAGGCTAACAAATTTGTTGCACGTATTACTATGAAAAACAATACTCACTCGAAATTTGGCGAAGCCAGAACAGTTGCCATTATATTACAGACAAAGTAGCTGCTGAACTTGATGAATTTGCAAGATTTTGGAGCTATTAGGCCCATACAAGCTAGTCAGTAGGTAAGTCCACTGGTTTGTTGCACAAACCTTCAGGTTTGCCAAAGCATGGAGGATGTGTCCAGAATGAAATTTTCACTATTCAGCGGAATGTGCACTGATATGACTTCGTCTCAGATTAAAACTGTGTACAGGACCGACCCTCGAACTCGGGACCTTCTGCTTTTCACGGGCAGGTGCTCTACTGACTGAGCTAGCCAAGCACAACTCACGTCCCATCCTCAGAGCTTTAATTCCACTAGTTTCATTCCAAAGTCTGCAAGGTAGGAGACGAGGTACTGGTGGAATTAAAGGCGTGATGACGGAACGTGATTCCTGCTTGGGAAGCTCAGTCGGTAGAGCAGTTGCCCGCGAAAGGCAATGTGTCCCGAGTCTCTATACGGCACAGAATTTTGATATGTCAGAAGGTTTCATTTCTACGCACACTCCGCTGTAGAGTGAATATATATTTCTGGAAACGTCCACCAGGCTGTGGCAAAGACATGTCTCCGGAATATCCTTTCTTCCAGCAGTGCTAGTTCCGCAAGTTTCGCATGAGAACTTCTGTGAAGTTTGGAAGGTAGCAGGTGAGGGGCCGGTCGGGTTGGCCGAGCAGTTCTAGGCGCTACAATCTGGCACCGCGCGACCGCTACGGTCGCAGGTTCGAATGCTGCCTCGGGCATGAACGTGTGTGATGTCCTTATGTTAGTTAGGATTAAGTAGTTCAAACTTCTAGGGGACTGATGACCTCAGAAGTTAAGTCCCATAGTGCCCATTTAGTTGGCAAGGTGGCTACGGAATTAAAGCTGTGTGGACGGGACGCGAGTCATATATATGGCTACGTTAGTCCATAGAGCACTTGTCTACCAAATGCAAAATGTCTCGAGTTCGAATCTCGGTCCGGCACACAGTTTTAATCTGCCAGATACTTACATTAACACACCTTGGCCTCACTCATTGCATAGCATAGAGAACTCTGTAATGCGCCGATACTTTGAACGTCGGCAGAGCATCACTATAGAGAAAGGTGGGACTCTTGTTCAAAATGAAATTGGAGAGCCATGTGTGTTGATCCCCAAAGCTTCGCAAAATGTAGTGTTGCAGTTACTTCACCAAGGACACTGTGGGATTGCTCGTACGAAACAGCGCGTCGACACTGTACTTGGCAGGGTATGGACCACCAAACAGAAAAGATGTCGTCACAGTGTAACGCATGTCCGGAAAAACAGTCAGCTCCGCCACAAAAATTCTCTGCTTGGCCTAAGTCACAATCACACGGGCAATGTGTGCACATAGACTTTGCGGGTTCTCTTTGGAACATTCGCAGACTCTTATAGCAAGTTTCCTTTTGCTGTGCCACTGAAATCGACAACGCCACGTAGCACAGTTCAGGCGCTGTCCACTATTTTTTGTCTCTAAGGTTGCCTGAATTCATAGTGTCACCGGCCCTGAGTTTACGTCACATGAATTTGAAACATTCTGAGAACGCAGTGGCATATATCATCTAACTAGTGCACCGTTCCATCCACAGTCAAACGGAGAAGCAATGCGTTTTATTATAACATCTATGCAGCAAATGGCCAAACTTCGCTCCGCACACGCCAGGGAGGAAGCACCGCAGTTGTTTCTCGCCTCCTACCGTCAGTATCCACAAGATGTACGATCGCCTGCGGAATTGCTTGACGGCCGCCGCTATCGGACTCTGCTCCACCAGCTACACCGTCCTCAGCATCCGGCGATTAAGGAAGGCCGGAAGTATCGTTTCGCGCCGCATGATAGTGAGGTCTTGAGAGTATTTAGCGGGAGCAGCTGGTGGGCGCGAGGCGAGATCCTTCGTCGACTTGCCGCATGCATGTATCTCATTTCAGGCCTAGATGTATTACAGCGCCGACATCACTATAAAATTCGCCACTCTAATTTGGATGGTTATTCTTCTATGTCTCTTTCTCAAGATTCACATACCCCGAGGACAGTGAGGCTATGCAGCCGCCAGAGGGTGTCATCCGACAACACGTGACGACTCCATGGAGACGGAGCCTTCATCTCTCGTCCGACCGATGGAGCGGGACCCGCCCATGCAGCAGGGGCCGACACCTCCGACTTCTGTGTATGGGCCTCAGAAGGTGGACGCCTACTCTTCTGAGCGTTTTCTGGGGGGCATTTCCAGCAGACCGAAGGCCAGATGGCGGGGTAAGACCCAGAGTCTGAGACGGGCGGAGTGGCCGTGCGGTTCTAGGCGCTACAGTCTGGAACCGAGCGACCGTTATGGTCGCAGTTTCGACTCCTGCCTCGGACATGGATGTGTGTGATGTCTTTAGGTTAGTTAGGTTTAATTAGTTATAAGTTCTTGGTGACTGATGACCTGAGAAGTTAAGTCGCATAGTACTCAGAGCCATTTGAACCATTTTGAACCCAGAGTCTGACGTCCCCTGCAGTCACAGCTTCCGGTTCATTAGAGCGTCCATGCTCCGGCCCCCCCCCCCTCCCCACCCTCCCAGTACTATTGCTCCATACACGACGACGGTCCGTCGTTTCCTTGTAAAGGCTGGGGAGGGGGGGGGGGGGGGAGGAACTTTACGGCGTGAAGTCAAGCGCCGGCACGCCAGTCGTGAACGAGAAAGAAGAAAAGGCTGTGGGAAGAGATCAGCCAATCGCACGCTGAGCGACCCCCTTCCAGGTCGACAACGCGACAGCAGCGGCCCCAGTGTGAACAAAAAAATTGTTCAAATGGCTGTGAGCACTATGGGAATCAACATCTTAGGTCATAAGTCCCCTAGAACTTAGAACTACTTATACCTAACTAACCTAAGGACTCACACACACCCATGCCCGAGGCAGGATTCGAACCAGCGACCGTAGCAGTGGCGCGGTTCCGGACTGCTGCGCCAGAACCGCTAGACTACCGGCCAGTGTGAACTGGACGTAAGTGCCGCGACCGACTGGTAACGGCCCGGCAGCTTTAAGGTTAGCGACTTAGATAGGAGCGTCAACGCTAGTAACTTCGCTTGTACTCTTTATGTAACATCGACTTGAGATTGTCAATACTGAAGAAGACTGGTTATTTTGTATGTCGCCCTTGCTCACAACACATCTGTGTAATTGCTAAAGTTAAGTACTGAAATTTTCGTATTCTAATCAAACTCATTAATACAACTTGCTTGATCGTTCGTCTAGCAGTACGCTTCCTAAACACTTTACTTCTCTTCGTTATTCATATGTAAGGACCAAAATAGATACTAGGTCGTAAGTCAGTTTCTGGTCATTCAGAAGCTTTTTAATTTGTGTTGTTACTCATATCTGGGACATATTATGCATAAATAAATAAAACACATCTCTAGTACGTCAGTTCTCACAAAGGATTATTTTGGAATCTCCGCTCCGTTGTGAGTCACATGGCGGCTTTGACAAGATGCTGTCACATCCCCTCCAAAACTATTCCCAATTTTCCCATTAGGGGCTCTCATCGCCCAAGAACCAGCTCTACTGGTATTTGAAAAGAACTCGCATCAACATATTTTTATGTTTGACTTCTCCTTCTCTTCCCTTATGGGCCGTGCCGCACTGGGATGCCGCGGTAGCTCTGTTGATCGAGACGCCGTACTCATTGCGTGGGACACCATGGACCCTCTCTCACCTGGCGCCCACGAGAGTGCGGCAACGCTACCTGCAGAGCTCCGGCTGTGAGCTTCTGCCAGCAGGTCTGTCCGCCCTGTAGTGCTGCCAGTGGAACAAGTGACAGCTGAGAGCCGTTCCCACACTAGGAAGCCTGTGGAGCTGCCAAACTGCTATCGACAAAGGATTTCAAATTGATTCCGTATCTCTAGATTTCCAGAAGGTTTTCGAGACTGTACCACACAGGTGGCTTGTAGTGAAATAGTTTGCTTATGGAATATCGTCTGAGTTATGTGACTGGATTCGTCATTTCCTGTCAGGGAGCTTACGGTTAGTAGTAACTGACTGAAAATCATCAAGAAAAACAGAAGTGATTTCTGGCATCCCCCAAGGCGGTGTTATAGGCCCTTCGCTATTCCACATCTATATAAATGATTTAGTGGACAATCTGAGCAGTCATCTAAGGTAGTTCGCAGATGACACTGTCGTTTATCGTCTAATAAGTTCATGACAAGATCAAAACAAATTCCAGAACGACTTACAAAAGACAACTGTATGCTACAAAAATTGGAAATTGACCCTAAATAATGAAAAAAGGGGTCATCCACGTGAGTGCTAAAAGGAATCCCTTAAACTTCTGTTACACGATAAATCAGACAAATCTAATGGCCGAAAATTGAACTAAATACCTAGGAATTACAGTTACGAAGACCTTAAATTGGAAAGAACGCATAGAAAATGTTGAGCGGAAGGTAAATCAAAGATTGCGTTTTATTGGTAGGACACTTAGAAAATGTAGCAAATTTACTAAAGAGACTGCCTACACTGCTCTTGTCTGTTACCTTTGGGACTACTGCTGTGCGGTGTGGCATCCTTACCGTAAAGGATTGACGGGGTACATCGAGAAACGTCAAGGAAGGGCAGCACGTTTTGTATTATCGCGAAATAGGGGTGAGAGTGTCAGCGACATTATACAGGATTTGGGGTGGACATCATTAAAAAAGTGTTTTTCGTTGCGGCGAAATCTGCTCACGAAATTTCAGTCACAAAACTTCTTCTCCGAATTAGAAAATATTTTGTTGACGCCGACCTACATGGGAAGATACGATCACTACGAGAAAAATCAGAGCTCGCACGGAAAGATGTAGGTGTTCATTTTTCCTGCGTGCTGTTCGAAATTGGAATAATAGAGAATTATTGTGAGGATGGTTCGATGAAACCCCTCCTAGGAACTTAAGTGTGATTTTCAGAGTATCCATGTAGAGATAGATGTACAAACACTACCAACTACTCGCCCATGCACAGATTTATTCAAATTCACCTTGTGTGCTATGGATTGTCTTCGCTCATGTAACTCTTAGCAGCGAGATTCAGATGACACCAGTAACGTGGGACATTTCATCTAAGGATTGTTACTGCTGGGAACTAGAGCGGGAAGAAATACTGGAATTCATGAGTGTCATAATCGATGCCCAGTTCAAATAACACGACCCTACGTGTTACAAACACATTCGATCAACTTATAATAATGTACTTTCAGGACAATGGCCGATTCTCGGTTTCGTTACAGCCTCTTTCTGATATTCCACTTCAATCGCAAAAACTTAACAACACATGCAAAAAAATGGTTCAAATGGCTCTGAGCACTATGGGACTTAACAGCTATGGTCATCAGTCCACTAGAACATAGAACTACTCAAACCTAACTAACCTAAGGACACCACACAACACCCAGTCATCACGAGGCAGAGAAAATCCCTGACCCCGCCGGGAATCGAACCCGGGAACCCGGGCGCGAGAAGCGAACGCTACCAACACAGGCAAGGCACACAAATATTCAGGACATGGATGTTTTCCAGACCGAAATAGCAAAGCTACATCTCCTGCTCAGCTGCGCAAGTATTACTTAAAGAAATAAGGTGGATAAGCACATGAGGCAAAGTTTCTACTTTTTGCCTAAAATGCTTGTAAATGTAATTTGAGTTGATAATGAAGTATTTATATATATGTAGTATCTGTTCTTTCAGACATGTCCAAAAGAAGTGGCACCATTCTTGATTTGTCATCAACACATATTCATGATGGAATGTAATAGCTTTTGTAATCAGCAGCAACTGTGGATCTAAATGAGTTCAGTGCCGACAAGTAAGAATTTGTGCCAACAAGGAGTCGAATCCTGATTTACCGCTTAATGCAATTGGTCGGCTTAACCGTTTCCGCTATCCAAGCACGCTTTCCATCCGACTCAATTTCGCAACTTGTTGCACACTACTTACGATGTGTCCCTTATCCACCTTAGACATTGCTTGCCGCAACACACTGGATTCTCGCAAGATTTCAGGAGAGAGAGTACATCCGTACAGAAATGATCATAAAGGCCGTCAAGCCGTTCATTTTTATATATGGGTGGTGTCTGTTCTTTCGGACTTCCAGTAGCTTGTCAAGTAAACGAAGTGAATTCTCATGAAACTGAGAAATTTTACACTATAAATTCCTAAAACGTTGTACAGTGTCTGAAATAACCTGCTCATCTCACGGCCAGCAATGAACTGATGCACCTACAACCTTTTCCTCTTCTGCACTCTTTCTGTGTTTCAATGTCTCTCTCTCTCTCTCTCTCTCTGTCTCTGTCTCTCACACACACACGCACACGCACACACACACACACACACACACACACACATACACCCATTTCGGTAATGAGCGCAGACTGAAGAAATTTATCGGGTGTGTCTGCGAATGTCTCGAAATCCTCCACCAAAACGCTGCCGCCAGAGCGGCCATAGCTTCCCAGTGCTGTAGGGCCCTAAGGCAGGCTGGAGGCTGTTTGAGCTTTCACCTGCTGTAGGTTATGGGTCTTCTAAGGCAAATAACATGTGAGCTGTTATGGGCAGGAGGCTTTCACAAGCAATAATTAATGACACGAGATTAACTTTTCTGGAATTTTGCTTAGAGCCAAAGGACACCAATCCAAAACCTTCATCCGAATACGGTGTTTCGACCTACTACTATTCGTTTATTGCTCTAATCATATTCAAAACATCATGATCCATAATATTTCTATGTGCACTGTATAGTAAGCAGTGTAATGCAAACTACCATGAGCTCGATAATTCATTCGCTTCGCTTAGTCCGCCCCGTCGCCGCTGTGTCGCGTACAGCTAGAAGGCACAGTATATTCCGTGTTCCGAGCGCGCCGGACACAGGTTGCAGTTGCGAAATGAACGAAGGGCAGCCAGGCGAGTAATTCATAACCAGGTCGCCGCCGCATACAGAGCTGCAGAGCCGCGTTCGTTGCAAACATCTGCGCACCCCCAAACATCCCACTTTCGCCCAGCAGTCGTGTACCGACACCGCAAAACGACGGCCCTAGAATAAGGAGCGCATGTAAACCGCGCGGACAAACGAGTCACGAGCAACGGTCGAGTGTTACAACAGTCAAAAAAGGCAAAATAAATTGCCGGACGTTTTCTAACGCACTAATTTTCTCCATATTTTAAATTTTATAACAGTGCAGTTGGCTGGAGTTAGTCTTCCTAATGAGTGAGGGAAAATGTGGAACAAAGTAACGGCTAGACCACAATAAAATATAAAACAAGTCTGTGTTAGGGAGTAACTAAAGCACTTAAACCAACAGTGATCCCACCTACGTTTGAACGTTCCCTTGATCTTCTGGGCAATAATGTTGTTCTTATTTAAGTAAAAGAGATTTTCAATTTCCCTTGTGTTAGTTCGTAATTTGGAACTGTCTGAGACTGTAGGCAGTTTTTGTAACACTATCCAAACACTAACCCATCGAGCGGCTTGAGTAATTTAGAACAGTAATTCGTCATTCGAAGCTGAAGTGTCCAGAATAGAGTCAGACACTAGTGACATGATACATATTTTAGGCCATTTGTAGACAGATTATGTAACATTTTATGAAAACTATTTATATCAAAATATAAATCGCCAATCTCAAACTTCATTCATGAATAGTATGTCGTAACAAAAATGTGACTTTCCATTTTAAAGGCACATTTGCATGGCGAGCTTTTATTAGCCGAAAACCTAATTATAAGTAAAGAAATAAAGAAAAAATTGAGCACCTGATTTAGTCCACGGCTGTGTAAATATTGTGTGCAGCCGCTGGAAACATTTGAAGATCTTTGATCGTCATATCAGTATAGTAAGAGTCAAAAAATGGTGCAAATGGCTTTGATCACTATGGTACTTAACCTCTGAGGTCATCGGTCCCCCTAGACTTAGAACTACTTAAACCTAATTAACCTAAGGACATCACACACATCCGTGCCCGAGGCAGGATTCGAACCTGCGACCGTAGCAGTCGCGCGGCTGCGGACTGAAGTGCCTAGAACCGCTCGGACACCGCGGCCTGCACTAAGAGTCATCTTTTTTTTGTAGGTCTTGTCCAGATCGGACGTATTTAGGCACACGGCCATTAATACTACATTATCTTATTAAGCCAAACGGCACTCGTAATCACATAATGTAAGAGTCGTACATTAAACTGTGTTTTGATTTCAGAATATACTGTTATTACTAACCTATGTGTTTTATTTTTTATCTTTATTCATTTTAAGATTGTTGGGTGACTTCGCATGGCAAAAGGGTATTACTAAAAATCAAAAATTAAATAAATTGGTGACTTCGTATCTGGACACATTGTTATATGTACTACATTGTCTTCCTTTTGTTACATGTTTATTGGAAACTACAAACGGGATATGAGACTGGAATACATTGAAGTAAGACGAATTACTATATTGTATTTTGACACCTGAAATTACGCTGCAATCGCGGATACA
Source organism: Schistocerca serialis cubense (assembly GCF_023864345.2). Taxonomy (NCBI): domain Eukaryota; kingdom Metazoa; phylum Arthropoda; class Insecta; order Orthoptera; family Acrididae; genus Schistocerca; species Schistocerca serialis. The sequence goes on along the minus strand of NC_064638.1, from coordinate 193,896,334 downwards.
AGGTAAGGAACCACATCTTAAATCAGCAATCTTGCCCAAGCGCTTTTTATTATAGTAGAATACTTTGTAAATGTATCACAATTTTCCGTCTCCGTAGCAGTGATTTTAAGCTACATCGTCGTTTCCAAAATTATTTTAATTTTTCATACAGTGCCACATTACAGTTTTGTCAGTTTACAATATTGCCGACTGTGCGACGTAACATGTCGTGCTGCCATTAGTATAAAATATTTCAACATTACTTTCGGCAGCTAATTTTCTTGTTCAGAAATTGTCACACAGCGAGATTAATTTTTAAATTTATTCTGATTGCGCATACGAGCTTAAATTTTTATTGCGTCATACATTACGCGTGGCATGGTACTGATCATAAAACAATTAGCAAAGATGGAGAACCAGATACTGCAAACACAGACGCAATCCGACTCTGACATGCCTTTAAATAATGAAAGTGACGTTTCGACTGACGCGAATACTAACGAGCGACATATTATTGACTATTCTGGTGATGTAAATTTAGAAAATGGATCATCTACCAGTAATCTGCCTATATCTAGTTCCGAAGCTATTCTGGTGTCTGACGTCATGTCTAATGACGTGGCGAGGCGGAACAATTTCACATCACTAGTATTACCAGTATGTTCGATGCTATTATGAAACAAATGACACAACATAAACAGGACATTGACGCACTATCGGCCAACAGATTGCTTCCGTACGCGCCACTTTGAAAACAGGTCATGCCGAGATGAAATCACGACATGATGAAATTAAATCAGATTTAGTTACACTTAAAACATCGAACGACACTTTGTGTTGCCGTGTTGAGGCGATACATTATAGAGTGACTGGACGAGTATCCGACTTCAACGCGAAATTTTCAGAGCTTTCACCACAACAAGGAAACACAAATAAAGATGTGGCAGATATCTAAGCACAAGTGAACAACGTCAGTAGAACATACGAGTCTGTAGTTACTCAGATTAAATCTTATCCGGAAGAGCATGATGATATAAAAATGCGTATTGCCGATGTCGAGAATAAGGTTAACACAATTGAAAGACAGCTTTCTGATAAAGTAAGACTACGCATTGACAACCATTTGTCATGCATCAATAGAAAATTTCACAGTTGGATAGAGAAAAACTACAAATACTTTAACGTGTTCTTACAAGAAAAATTGCCTGCTGTTGTCCACGACACTATCGCGAATTTTATAAATAACAACAAACATGTAATCAGCCAAGCAGCAGATTCTGCCACTGCGCAATCGAAACAGTTTGACAGTTACGTACAACCGGGGTGCAATTACGGTAATAGCAACCAGAACACATAGTTGGGCAATGAATAAATTTACGACGCATACACACCACACACTACGTACTCACAACTACAACAGTACAAACCTCGACATGACACACTGAACTACAGTCGTGATAATTATCAAGAACATTTGCCTTGCATTCGTCAGTTGAACCTTACAGTAATCATTCTGAAACCAAACATTACTGTAATGTCAAGAAAGAGGAGAGCCTCAGAAAACACATTCAGTTTCAGCGATATATACCTGAAAAAAGAACCGTACATCCTGTCATCTTTCTTAAAGTCTTCAGAAATGCATTTCCTCGTACGTGGAGTGACCATAAGAGGATATATTATGTTTTTGGTTATATCCAAAGCGACGAAGCTGTATGGGCGAATAATGAAGCCGACAAATGCGTCACGTACGAACAATTTGAGAGAGTCTTTTTATCTAAATTTTGGTCACAATCTATACAGCAGCGACTTCGTACTCAGATTGTGGATCCTGAACCATTCAGTCCTAAGCACGGCAATTTGCGTCGATATTTAGTGAAATATTTAAATATGCGACATTTCCTTGACGAGCCGGTAGCAACGCGCGACATTCTCCGCGCATTGAAGGCAAGACTGCCGTTTAAAATCAAAGAAAAACTTCTGCACATCCCAGATAACGACGCGGAGTATTTTCTCACAGTGCTCGATTCTGTTGGTATGCTTTACGAGGACCAGCGTTCCGTACGGCAAAACAATTGCTTCAATGTTTACACCCGCTCCATGCAAAATACGCAGGTTAGCCAACCCAGTCCCGGCACGCCGGCTGCTGTCGACACGCTAGCCAACAGAATCAATCGCTTCAAATGCCAAATGTATATACACAACAGAACAAACATGCTCAACACAGCACAAACAGTAATTACAACACTTCTTATTCTACTGGCGGCGACCCAACCAAACCAGCAACGGACCTGGAGAAACGACAACTACGCCGCTCGGTATCAAAACACTGCGACACCACCACAGCAAAACAATAATACAGGCAAGTGGCAATTGCCACCGCCGCAAATGCAAACCCAAAACTTGAATGCCTTCTACGGATCCGCAGGTGAGTCAAAACATGAAAACGCGACGACCGCCACAGTTCGGATCTGGAATAAAAAATACCCAAAGGTAAATATTATCGAAGTAACAAGTGAAACCCTACCTCCATCTGTAGCTGCACCCACTGTAAATGTGAAGACGTCAAACCAAAAACAGTCACTTCTGTGCCGCAGGTCGCAGCTGTGAAAGAATTGGGGGGCGACTTCCATTTCAATTTATTATTTGACACACCCACTTTGCAACGGTACAATGATCATGTGCCGACAGTTGTATGCAGCAACCATTATTACTCATAACGTATAATCATGCCGAAAAGTTGTCTGAGCAACTGTTTCAAGAGAACACACAAAGTCCTTCAGCGACCAATGAAATTGTTTTGGCCTTAACTACTGGTGTTGTGGGTCGTATTCCCACTACTACTATTCTGGACACAGGCGCGGCTGTTAATGTCTGCTCCTATGATTTTTGCAAGAAAATGTGTGAGTTTGAACCCGTACCAGAGTATCTCGTCCTGAACTGTAAAATTTTAACTGCCGTATGCAATAAGTCTCCTAGGATTAAGAAAGAGATATTTGTGTTGTACAGAAACCCAACGAGAGTATCAGAGTTGTTTTGGGTGCTCGGGTAATTAAGGTGATTATTTTACTTGTTCGTACGAAACCTGGGATTTAGAGGAGCAATTCCGAAAATTTTTGGATTCTAAGTATTTTTGTACGATAGATCTGACCAGTTCGTTCTGGCAGTAGCAGTCAGGCCAGTCAGGCTAGAAAGTTTACCGCATTTATATCCGGTGAGGGTGGGTCAGGATGTGGCGAACTTATAAATATTGTCCTTCCCTTCTGTCTGAACGTCAGTTCAGGTGTGTTTATCACCGCATTGGATACTGTACTTGGTGATGAATTGGTTGAATCAGTTACTCACTACAATAATGACCTATTTATAGTTAGTAAGACTTGGTCTGAACACATTGATACTTTGGAAAAGATTTTGCATAAATTAGCACAAGCTGGAGTGACAGCTAATCTCAAAAAGTCGAAATAGGCTTGCAGTGAAATTAAGTATCTTGGACATATTATTAACGCTCAAGGTATACGACCTGACCCTAGTAAGATAGACGCAATCAGGAATTTTCCTAGTCGACGGACTAGAAAACAATTGCAATCATTCCTTGTACTTTGTTCCTTCTTTGGACTATATTTCCCACACCATCTATTAAACAACTTCTATGTAACGTAAATAATTCTTGACACATTGTATGCCTCTTCGGGCATTCTGTTTGCATTCCACATGGTGTAAGAAAAAGGGTACCGACATGCGTGGATCGGTTCAACACTGTTCGTCAGGTACAAAATCACAACAGGAATTACTGTCCGCGAACTTCATCTAAAAAATCTACAGTGTCTTCAGTTTGTAGGCCCAACATCTGCCACTAGGTCAGTTCTTCGGCTTGTAGCGAAGAGTTCTGTACTGTGACGGGAAGCGAGTGGAATTTCTGGCGATTGGTCTGGCTCTTTCCAGGACGTTACACGTTTACAAATGCACCCACGCCTGTAACTACACCAGTGCGGTCTGTCAGCGAAAGAACTCACATTCTCTGGCGGTGGGTGGTCTATGAGCAGAAGTTGTCCGATATAACTCTGATGTTTCGTAACATCGTAATACAACGGTTTTGGAAACGAATTTCCTGTCGTCATTTTCTTCAATTTACACGCAGTCACCCTCAACGTTCGTCTACAACCTTCTGTTGTACGGTATCTAATTTGACGAGGATGAAGTAGATGGAAGCGTCACCTGGTTGTTTGGTTGGCTTGGATTAAGGGACTAAACAGGGGCAGTATCGACTCTTCGGTCAAGAGTTAGTTCTTCTCGGATTGGTGACGTTTGCTAGAAATTTATTTCCATAAGGTGGGATTTAACAGCTATTAAATATTTTGTAAAATGGATTTTAACCATCAACTTTTTATTTTTCTCATTATTCATCTACCGGTTTAGGTTATTAACCATTATCCAGTATGTAGGGTACAACATATTAGTTAAAAGCATCCCGTATTCCGTTTTACGACATAGATCAGCTTCAAAGGAATACGGGATGCTTTTAACTCCTCTTGTTGTACCCTGGATCCGGGATGATGATTAATAACCGAAACCGAGAGATGACTAATGTGACAAACAAACAGCCGATGTTGAAAGTGCATTTTATAAAATGCTCGAAACTGCATCGGTAAACGTAAGTTTGTAGGAGTATTGATATCGAAGCTCTCAAAGCAATGTTGATGACAGAGGGTAGCAATGACCTAAGGAAAAGTAGAAGTAAGCTGGTCGGATCGGTACGTAGGTCTCCCAGATATCACTTTTGGTAAGAGAAACACCACCTGCATCCGATGCTCTGATAACCGATTACGGGCCAAGACAGTTACAGAGTAAAGGAATCCTTCTCTCTGGTAGATGTGTTATAGTTAATTAGAGAAGGCTAAAAACAAAAGGACATCATCTGTACCGACAGTAAGAATCCTAGGTGAGGAAAATTGTCAGGTAGAAGGCGGGAGGGGCCATGGAAATGTCCCACTGTGTTCTACACGCGATGGGGCTGAGTCGCCAGTAGCCGTCGCACTTTTAAAGACTCCTACCCCAAGAACGATGTGTCATCAGATTCATAGAAATTCTGTCATAAATAAGGGGATAAGTAGTCCATTGCTTATGCTAAACAAACACAAGACGCTAGCAGAGAATTGGCTTTTGCGGTTACTACTACACTGATTAGAGTTCGGTGATCGGTTATGGTGTTTTCTGTCGTTATTATTTGTCAGTTGTACGACTTATCTACATATTTCTAACTTGAAATTTTCAGAGTGTAAACCCACAAGAAAGAGCCTTGACGCATCTGCTGAACCTGGCCATCAATTCAGAATACAATCTATCATTATACCACACGGCCATGGTAGGTTTAGACTTAGAAGAAATAGTATTATTGCCGTGAAACTATGCTATGAACTAAATGCCTGTCATTTTTCACCAAGGCAGACGCTGTTACAGATTGCTGTTGCTTAGGATATAGGTTCTTTCTCTTTATCACAGCTCACGATAAGTGATCATTCTGCGACCATCAATCGTATAATAAAGGTGAATTTTAATAGAGATTAATACCTCTATTGTAATAATGCACATTTATAAGTATAGTGACTTACTTCCGATTTGAAATTGAGGTTCTGTAAACGTTTTTTGTCAGTACAGCACAAAATACCACCTCAGAAAATGGAATGGGATTCGCACGGTGTTACAAACACGGCAGTGTATGAAATATAAGAGGACGAAGCAACACAATAATTTTCGACCTAACAAGGCAGATCGTAGTTGCATTTATTCTACCTGCGACGAGTCATAACCGATTGATAATTAAGTGAAAAAAATGAAATTTCGTGTGGCTAGGGCCACCCGTCTGGTAGACCGGTCGCCTGGTGAAGGCTTTTTATTTGACGCCACTTCGGCGACTGGCGTGTCGAAGTAATTAAGATGAAAGCAACCACTCACCCACTGAATGTCGGGTTCACTTGCTCAGTATTTTCGATGTATTTAATTAGGACGCACTTGATTATTCCACTCTAAATTGGTTCACTAAATAGTGATGATTTCATTGCAAATCAAATTTAACGGACATTTACATTACGACATTACTTCGCTGATAGGACTCGACACGCCAAACGTCTGTTTTAGCATGTGGTGATATAATGTTGATTCATCGAAATAGTCCAAGAGATCATGGTGTTTCGAATTCTAAAATGTAATTGTTATATACGTTAACTATGCTCCTAGTGGGATTAATCGCATCTGAAGAAGGCATTGAAACGCTGAAACCGGTAATATGGTTTGTAATTTTAAGCGACCTTCGAGGTAGTAAATTACTACTAAAACATGACACACGCCATCATTTCATAATCACGTAAACCATACAAATGAATAAGACTGAGACGAGTAATCTTGGTACTAATAAAAATGTTATAGATAATTCAAAGCGAGCATGGTATAAAACCACAAATGGTTACCGGTGTGGGTATAGAGATTTCCTGTAGCATATTTACCGGTAATTACTATCGAATCAAATGGTCCTGCATCCTCGAAAAGAGTGTACGTCACTCCTATCTGAAAGAAAACAACAAAAAATACAAAAACAACAAGGAACAGTGACATAACTGGTGTACGGTATTTAAAGACGTGAGCCACATATAATTCTCTCACTAACATATTTAAAGAAATTTGTGGACGGAATTACTGTTTAACATGCTAAACATTCATCTGCTGGAGTATATTCTAAGCTCCGACGTTATAATGTGAGTGGAGGAGAAATATTCATGACCTCAGAGAATCGTCATGGAAGTGGGAGAACCCATGACTTTCAAAAACAGTTCGCTATAACTTTACACGATGTTTTGCAAACACTGAATGCTGCTGAACTAGTAGAGTCGGTCTTGCTCCAATGTGGAATGGCCTTCGAATGTGTACCATACAATCGACTGCTGACTCATATACCAATCTACTAATGGAATACAGGCCGTTGTACTAGATGGCGAATCTTCCACAGAACGCCGGCTGTGACTTTATGAAGCGTAATAAGACCGCGAACGTAAAAATATCATCGAGTGGCTCGCTGACAACAGTGTACACTACTACTGGCTTGGCTCTGAGCACTATGAGACTTAACATCTATGGTCATCAGTCCCCTAGAACTTAGAACTAGTTAAACCTAACTAACCTAAGGACATCACACAACACCCAGCCATCACGAGGCAGAGAAAATCCCCGACCCCGCCGGGAATCGAACCCGGGAACCCGGGCGTGGGAAGCGAGAACGACACTACTACTGTCTATTGTTCATAGTAAAACAATTGAGGCCGATTTAAATTGTCTTTCAGTTGATGAAGTGAGCGAGAGCTATCTGCATTGTGCACGGATACCCTTCATAAAGGAGGGAAAAGTGATCGGCAAGTACTGTACGTATGAAGCAGAAACTTTTTACAATACAGTATTTCGGCCTATTCTAAAGTACCGCTCCGGAGTTTGGAGGCCTTATCAAGTTACATTAGGATACAGAGGTAATAATTTCGTACATCTCTGCTACAATCTTGACAGAGACGACAGGGACATTTAAATCTTCTGAAAACAATTTTTGTTCTCAAGACAGTGTGTTGGGGTACATTCGGTGCACCCATTCTGAAGAAAGGGAACAGTTATGTTGCGTCCTTTATAGAACTTGTGAAGGGATCATAACCATAAGGTAAGACGAAATAAGGGGAGCCGGAGGTGGTCAAATCCAAAAAATTACTATTTTTTTTTTTTGCTACCGAAAATTAATTGGAACATTCCTCTTTAATGTAAACTTTGAATTATTGTTCTACTCGCCCTAGAAGTGGAGTTATTACCATTTTCCCCCACGCCTGCAGAGGAAATGGGCGGCCGCTTAATGCATCTAACACCATCTCGTGACTTCCTGGCAAACTGCTTGGGATTTTCTCGGCCTGTTACGCATACAGCGCCTCATGTTACGCATACAGTGAGTGTGCAAGGGTTGGCTACATTGTTTTCTGTGACAAATGAAGCGCTAAGAGCGCGGAACATCGTCTCTTTGCTGTTCACCGTTGTCACTGGCAAACTGCTTGGGATTTTCTCGACCTGTTACGCATACAGCGCCTCATGTTACGCATACAGTGAGTGCACAAGGGTTGGCTACATTGTTTTCTGTGACAAATGAAGCGCTAAAAGCGCGGAACATCGTCTCTTTGCTGTTCACCGTTTCGAATTAGTTCAGTGTTGCGCCTGTTGTTGGTAGTTTTATACTTCTTGTGTAAAGCGTTGTTCTGGTTACGATGCCACGTTTTAGTAACTGTGTATATAAGAAGAGGAAGAACGTAAGGAAAAGAAAATTAACACTAATACCCAGTTGCGATACTACAGTTCCTGAAACAGTGCGTTTTTCAGCTAAGCAACACATGGCCGGCCATAGCCCTGTGACATCTTCTAGCAAGAAGCTGACTGGTGGAAGTGATAGATTTCGGGAATATGTTAGTGACAGTGATGATATTAGCGAAGTACTGAATATTGGATTATTATCTTCTGTGCTGAAAGAAAGTGTTCTGTGCAAAATGTGTTCAAGTGTAGGAGTGGGACTAGAGATAACAAAGCACTTTTGTTTAGCTTGTGAGATGAAGATAATCTGTGCATGTGGCAGGTATGAAGTGACTTTCCACAATTCACATGCCAGTCTCTTTGGTGAAAATGGACGATATAGAGAGTCTGATGTGAATGTTCGACTTGTGTATGGTCTTCGATCCATTGGAAAAGTGTCTGCTGCTGGTAAACTGTTTTGTGGTCTTATGAACTTGCCATTGCCTCCAAGCAAATTTGGGTACTAGTGTGAACTGGTAGGATCCTCTGTTGAAGATGTGGCTTTGAAAACCATGAAGGAAGCAGTGGAGGAATCTGTAGAAATGAATGGTGGTTCTAGGGATTTGGTAGTGGCATTAGATGGTTCCTGGCAAAAGAGGGGTCCTAAATCCCTGAATGGGGTTGTAACTGCTACTTGTGGTGATAGTGCAAAAATGATAGATGTTGCAATATTATCAAAACATAGTAGGTGCAAAAATAAATTCAAAGGAGAGCACAGTGGAACCTGTGAGGCAAATTTTAGTGGATCAAGTGGAGCAATGGAAGTGGATTGAGTGATACAAATTTTTGAACGTTCAGTTCCCAGATACAACGTTAGATACAAATACTACCTTGGGGATGGTGACTCCAAAGGTTTCAAGACTATAGAGAAACTGAAACCATATGGAAATGAATTTGTAGTTGAAAATTTGGAATGCATTGGGCATGTGCAAAAGCGTATGGGTGCAAGACTTCGAATGCTCAAATGAACTTTGGGTTCAAATAAGCTCAGTGATGGAACGACAATAGGAGGGAGAGGCAGGCTTACTGATGAGGTGATTGAACGTCTACAGACATACTATGGGTATGCTATAAGGCAAAATACTAGTAATGTTAATGACATGCGGAAAGTAGTGTGGGCATTGTTCCTTCATACTGCCTCTTCCAATGAATGCCCTCAACACGGCCTGTGCCCAAGATTGCTGGTGCAAATATAATGCAAAAAAGGAGTATGATCACAAACATGGTTTGCCAGCAGCTGTGATAAATGCAATAAAACCAATTTTTAATGACTTAGCACAGCCATAATTGTTACACAAATGTCTACACGGAAAGACGCAGGATCCTAATGAGAGCATAAACAATTTGATTCGGAAAGTGATTCCTAAAATGGTGTTTGTAAGCATAAAAACACTGAACTTTGGCATTTATGATGCAATAGCAACCTACAAGCAAGAGAACAGTGTGAAGTGTGAAGTTCTGAAGGCATTAGGATTTACAGCTGGGGTGAACACTTTATGAGCACTAAGAAATATTGACAGAGAAAGGATAAGAGGAGCAGAAAGAAGAGAAAGGCATATGAAGTATGATGGAACAACAGGCCAGAAAAGAAGATAGAAGAGGAAGCTTTTTGAGATTGAAGAAGAAGACCCTGATAATCCATCCTATAGTGCAGGAATATATTGAGAAACTTTGATAGCCATTTCCCGTAAATTAGAATTTTTCGAATATAAGGAAGATTTTATCAAAATCCACTCAAGCTAGAGAGATGAAATTTTTATATAGCACTCCTAGTGGTCAAACTTACATTGTAACACAGCCATTTGGCAATATGTTCAGTTTAATTATAAAGCAATTATTGGTAAAAAATTTGGGTCATTAATAAAAAAAATAATTCTAAGTAAACTAGAAAAGATACTCCAAAATCCCTCTATCATAACTGCAATACTAAACCACTCTATAGGTAAAAAAATTCAAATTTTCCTATTTGGTAGTTTATTCATAAATGTTCCTCAAACTTAGTGTTTTTAACATGGGCAGCATAGGCACCTCCGGCTCCCCTTAATGTAATAATGCAGGGAGTGGCGTAGGAGAGATTCTAGATGTGTGGGTGGTTACTGAAGTTAAAGGGATAAAACTGGGGCTGCCAAGTTTCTTCACTGCACAGTTTCTACACTGCCACGGCACGAGGAGGGGAAAGAGGTGGAAGCTGTGGAAGTACTGTGTTTAAATGACAGTGCTGTCGCACTGCATTCAACTTAATTTTATATCTCACATTTCTCAACAACATAGATCACAAACAAATCTAACATTACTTAATTACCTTTTGTGCAAAAAGGATATAATTTTTATATGGTACAGACTCAGAAAATTTTACATTATTTCAGCCAGGATGACAGTTAATCGTGACTTATTAAGTTTCAAAATCGAAAAATTACCCGTCACATACACTTGTTCATCGAAACATTGTAGCACTTTTCCAGTCATATTATGGACACATTGAAACTCTATCGGAGGAAAGCAATGTGGATCTCCTGGACAGTTTTAATGAAAAAGGGTTTATGCTTAAAACGGGAATTACTTTGTATATCAATTAGTTACATCTCCAAATGCCCGGAGGCGCTTTTAACCGAAACGGCAAGCGGTTTATACAGATTGAAAACGTATCTTTCAAGGCCACAGTAAATTAATCAGACTTACTGTTATTGTTTGATGTCAGTGTTCTTGGACTGTGTTTGTCAGAATGTGTACTTCTACAACACGATTTCCTTATTCAATGCATCCCCATGAAATCAGAAAGAAGCTGTTTCACAACTTTAAGTTTTTTATAGTGAGCAGTGTACAGTCAAGACAACTTAAAGTGCAAGGTCAGCAATCTACTCCGAATGTTCTAATTTTCGCTCTTGCACTCATTTCACTTCATAAATCATCAATAGTGAGTTTAAAATCGAAAAACCGTTCTAGGCATGGCTCTTGACTTAAACAGCGTACATTATGGACGTGTGCATAATCACCATAGTGTTTGTTATGTTCCATCGAAAACAGTGGCAACTGACATGGAGATAATGTGTGCGACTTTAGAAAAACTGCAACTCGTGGCATCAGTTTCTTAACGTGCTACATGTCTGCAAATTTAGTGCAAAGTATTTCTTTGTGTATAGAACAATGTATCCTGTCCGTCAATCTAAAGGTTTTCTCTTAAATCTTCTGCTTAGAACTGTAATGTAATTTCATAGTAAGTTTTCAGTACATGCTCATTTGTCGACTGCATAGTATATACTGAGAATTCTCATTCCTCTCTTTAGTGCGGTATCACATATCGATACCACCGCATGGGCGTTAACGTAGGCAACGACATTGCAAGTTTCCGTCAGACGCTGATCGCTGGCGGGCGGGATTGGCGGATCCAAAGGAGCGCATCCGCTAAGCGACGCCTTCAATGGCCGTCAACTATGAGAGCCCTCTGCCAGCGCAATGTGGGATGGTGGGCAACAGCCACACAGTGCACTCACACTCAGAATCCCATCTCTACTTGATGCTACGCAAACGCCAGCAGGTTGCAGCTCGCACACCATCTTCCTTGTTGACACACCGAGCTTGACTATTGTATTGCTATGTTACTTGTAATGAGTCTTCATATACTTGGAGAAACATATCTAAATCTCCTGCGTTTTGTGTTACCTTGTTCACTAATCATTTCTGCTCCTGTCTACCATTCTTACAATAACAGTTGCTGCACTACTGAGAAGCCCATCTCTCCTTACCATACTGTACTAAGTCACTCACAACGTTTAGCTATTGTCCTTCACTTTGAAAGGCTTGTGACGATACATTGCTAGATGTCCTCTTATCGTACAAACAACCTCTGGACCTGTGAATATCCTCCATATCACGGACAAATAGCGAAAGGTAAGCGGAGTTGACACCACGATTCCTCTATGCTGAAGAGAATTGTGCTGACAGAAAGAAGCCACAGCGAAATGCTAAACGAACTGTCGAGCTGTACCTTGAACTTCAGAGAAGGGCCAATCAAAGCCGAGACTGGGTGAACCTGGCCAGCATGCACTTCGCCATGCTGCGGCCGGTCCTGCGATAGAAGCTAAAAATTACTAGTCAGAAAGATACATGTTAAAATAAACAGTAATTGAAAACGGTATAGTGTGGTAAAGATTCGTTATGGATAGACGGTGGGAGACAGAATGTTTCACAATGAACAGTTCATTCTCAAACAGAAGATGACGAGATAGCGTATAAGAAGGAAGAAAAATGACATTTCAGTACTGTTGTAGGAGAAGGAATTGAAGAGTTTTGAGTGAAAACGGGCACTTTAAAAGGAATCTGAAAGGAGAATATTTTTCTAGGCTTCTGCAATAAATTTACACTTACGGTAGCACATACACAGTCCAAGAATCACAAGATGGGGAAGCTGGAAGATATCAGCTATAATGCACTAAAACCAGGCAGGGATTACGAAATCAGATATTGGACTGCAACGTGTGGGGAATAAAAAGTTTTAAACGCACGTCACCATTTAATAATGAAGTGCAGACAGAGACGTTACAGCATCATCAATATACACCAATGTGGCATATAATAAGGTACTGATGAAATAGAGAAGGGTGGGGTTTGTTCTAAGTCTTTTGAGTCTTCATATATTTCACCATTAAAAACTGCAGCACGATGCTGAATAGATAGCGAAAGGTCGTATCTAAAAAGGGTAGTTACAAAAATAACGAGGACACATATTGGTATAACAAATACTGAAAAGGAATTGGGACACATATAGGTATAACAAATACTGAAAAGGAATTGTTCGTAATAGTAGAAATACTCTAATTCTTTGACGAAGTATGAATATCAACATTGTTGAGATAAAGCAAAGAATACAACAACAAAAAGGCACTTAGTAATTAAAGCGCAAAGAAGGCGAAGCAGAATGGCCGTAGAAAAATTTGCAGAAATTGAAGAGGTAATGCGCGCAGGAGAAAAGGTCGCCACACCTTCTGGAGAATTTTAAAACCGAAGAGGCTGAGAAAAGGATTCAAATGTTAAACTCAGAGAAAGAGCTTGTAGCTGCAAAGTGTATATTGATTAACTATACGCATTAAAGAAACTTTCCACTGGCCTGATAGAAAATGTACTTAGTGTCGGTTTGGAAGGCTATTGCCGGTTCAGTGTTTGACAGAGTTTTGGAAGACCAAAGTGATACGTAACGTTCACACGAACTGCTTCCAAGTTACTGAACAGAAAAATTTGCTTCCGGGTCTTAAAAGAAAATAGAAGATCAGTTACATGATGACACTACACTTGGTACTGGAAATAAAACTTAGAAAAATCGAGAAACTTTTATAGGATTTAACAAAAATCGTTCCACGTTTTAAAGTGGTATAGGAGATTTTTAATCCCCAGAAAATTACGTGTTTCATACAGGGTATGCTATGGGGTAAAATTATAATATAGGACCAGAAGAGAAGTGCTCGGATTAAAGGACTACAAGAGGCGTCAATCAGGGATGCGGCTTTTCTCCTCTACTGTTGAACCAATGAAGTAAATAAAGTGGAGTTTATAAGTCAGACTAATATTCATGGTGAAAGTACATCAAGTAAATTGAGTCACTGATTAGATTGTGGTCAGCCATAAAGGTGAGGAGGAATTAGAGGATCTGTTTACTGGGACGAACAATCTATAATCACAAAAAATAGATTAGGAGTAAACCAAATCGAAAACTTAAGAACGACGTAGGATTAGGAACGATTACAAAGGAAACTTCATCTAAACGGAAACTATGTAAGCGACTAGGTGGAGGGAATCTGTTAACGTGGAATCAATTATGATTAGCGAACTAAGTAATATGGTACAAGAAGCGAAATAGCGCAGGTAAAGATGACAGTCCTCATTACAAAAAGTCTATTGCTATCAAAGAAATATTAATTGTATTTCTTAGAATTTCTTGTAGATTGAGTGACTTTGTTCAAGATCCTGTATTATTGACTAATGTTCTATTGCAATCACTGCACTTATACGCTAGTCGTAGTCAAAACTAAGCCCAGGAATGTCAGTTGCTTGAATAACATAAGTTATTGATTTAAAAGCGACAGCTAAACTTTCAATTCATATCGTGTCTATAGTGTTCGAATGACATGTATATTGTTTCACTTTGTTACTGACTGAAAGCCTACGTTCAATGAACAGCATACTTCGATACTTAGTGTATAGGTGAATACTACTGCAAATCAGGTTACAGAAGTTAACAAGGCAGAGTTACAACATGTTCAGCAAATACAAAGACGGTATATCTCATTTCAACGCACGCCCAACTGCTGAAAGGAGAGCTGCGGCGAGGGTGCTATATTCCACCATCTGTACGGCGTGTTACGCGCTACACAGGAGGTAAAGGAGCTTTATGCGGATGAAATGCAAAGTGATTTACACCCACAGTGTAGAGAACCCCTTGAGGATCACAGGCTGTGCTGTGCCCGACGTGTTATTGAGGTAAACTCGGTGCTCCTGGCTTCAGCCGACTTACTTCGTACGTCAGACAGTTGCCATTTGCAAGCAGATACTCAAACTAGTTGCATTCGTAACCCCAAGTCACATGTAACTCTAATTAGTCTTGTGAAGTACTTTGGTTAATTTGAAGCATTCTGTGTACTGTCTGCTCCTGGGAGTGTAAGATATGAACTTCAAAGTAATCGTAAGCAGGTTTTCAGCAATGATGTAATTATTTGGCACATTTAGTGAACATTTAGAGTCATCAACCTCAAAAGACGCAATTATCCGTGTTGCTTTCCTTATTTCAATCCATTTCGATATCTTCTTATAAGGAAATCATCTGGTAAGGTGCCCTTTCATACAAATGTATTATTTAAAACACTTTTACGTAACAGAACACCTAATGTACATAGAAACAAAGTTAGACTACTGAAACAAGTTTCGATAGTTTTATCGTGATAATCACATACACTTTCACTTGCTTTTATCTCAGTTACTTGTTGTCCTTTTGAAATATTCTAAGCCGGCAGACACTAATTTTCAAGGTTAAAATAGGTGGTGGAGTACCATCGACCACATGAAAGTGCCTGACATTTTTAGAACGCACGCTGTGTGGAAGCCAATAGCTGTCTTACTACGGTAGTATCCTGTATACACTGTCCACTAACATCAATGTGAACGACGCCCATGTCGTACGTCAACGTGCAATAACCATCCACATGTGGACGTGGCTACACTAGCAGTGGTGGTTACATAAAGTGTGTCACTGGGGAGGGGGCGGAGGGTCTTGAAACCAGTGCAGTTGTTCAGTTGCAATTTATACACGGAGCAATTTATATATCGTACGAACGGTTTTGATCGTTGGCTTTCAGGTCAACGGTGAAAGCATTTACGAAACGGCGCAGTTCGTAAACTGTTCCTCTGCCGCCATGGTTAATGTATATCTTGCATGGCAAAATGGCACTATCCAAATCCGGCGTCGAAGGAGCAGAGGTGCACTACGGGCCGTAGATTACAAAAATTAATGACGGTTGCGGAGATGTATACGGGCATATAGAAGCTGAGAAACTGGTCGCCCAAATGAACCAAGGGCTATCAACTGCATCTGCTCAACAACCGTTCAGCGGAAGTTGCTGCTTACGGGCCATCACAGCAGGCGCTTGGTACACGCACTCGTGTTGATTCCTGTTCATCGCAGACGAAGTCTGGAATTTTCACGCCAGTACTGAAACTGAAGGTCCCCATAGTTTGTACAGGTGGCCTTTCCAGGTGAATCATGTTTCATGTTCTATCGGATAGATGACTGTTGGCCTGTATGCCGTGAAACGTCTGAAAGCAAACAGTGTGGAAAAATTGTGGGAAGGTAAAAGGCCGGAGGTACACTCCTGGAAATTGAAATAAGAACACCGTGAATTCATTGTCCCAGGAAGGGGAAACTTTATTGACACATTCCTGGGGTCAGATACATCACATGATCACACTGACAGAACCACAGGCACATAGACACAGGCAACAGAGCATGCACAATGTCGGCACTAATACAGTGTATATCCACCTTTCGCAGCAATGCAGGCTGCTATTCTCCCATGGAGACGATCGTAGAGATGCTGGATGTAGTCCTGTGGAACGGCTTGCCATGCCATTTCCACCTGGCACCTCAGTTGGACCAGCGTTCGTGCTGGACGTGCAGACCGCGTGAGACGACGCTTCATCCAGTCCCAAACATGCTCAATGGGGGACAGATCCGGAGATCTTGCTGGCCAGGGTAGTTGACTTACACCTTCTAGAGCACGTTGGGTGGCACGGGATACATGCGGACGTTCATTGTCCTGTTGGAGCAGCAAGTTCCCTTGCCGGTCTAGGAATGGTAGAACGATGGGTTCGATGACGGTTTGGATGTACCGTGCACTATTCAGTGTCCCCTCGACGATCACCAGTGGTGTACGGCCAGTGTAGGAGATCGCTCCCCACACCATGATGCCGGGTGTTGGCCCTGTGTGCCTCGGTCGTATGCACTCCTGATTCTGGTGCTCACCTGCACGGCGTCAAACACGCATACGACCATCATTGGCACCAAGGCAGAAGCGACTCTCATCGCTGAAGACGACACGTCTCCATTCGTCCCTCCATTCACGCCTGTCGCGACACCACTGGAGGCGGGCTGCACGATGTTGGGACGTGAGCGGAAGACGGCCTAACGGTGTGCGGGACTGTAGCCCAGCTTCATGGAGACGGTTGCGAATGGTCCTCGCCGATACCCCAGGAGCAACAGTGTCCCTAATTTGCTGGGAAGTGGCGGTGCGGTCCCCTACGGCACTGCGTAGGATCCTACGGTCTTGGCGTGCATCCGTGCGTCGCTGCGGTCCGTTCCCAGGTCGACGGGCACGTGCACCTTCCGCCGACCACTGGCGACAACATCGATGTACTGTGGAGACCTCACGCCCCACGTGTTGAGCAATTCGGCGGTACGTCCACCCGGCCTCTCGCATGCCCACTATACGCCCTCGCTCAAAGTCCGTCAACTGCACATACGGTTCACGTCCACGCTGTCGCGGCGTGCTACCAGTGTTAAAGACTGCGATGGAGCTCCGTATGCCACGGCAAACTGGCTGACACTGACGGCGGCGGTGCACAAATGCTGCGCAGCTAGCGCCATTCGACGGCCAACACCGCGGTTCCTGGTGTGTCCGCTGTGCCGTGCGTGTGATCATTGCTTGCACAGCCCTCTCGCAGCGTCCTGAGCAAGTATGGTGGGTCTGACACACCGGTGTCAATGTGTTCTTTTTTCCATTTCCAGGAGTGTAGAAGCTGAGAAACTGGTCGCCCAAATGAACCAAGGGCTATCAACTGCACCTGCTCAACAACCGTTCAGCGGAAGTTGCTGCTTACGGGCCATCACAGCAGGTGCTTGGTACACGCACTCGTGTTGATTCCTGTTCATCGCAGACGAAGTCTGGAATTTTCACGCCAGTACTGAAACTGGAGGTCCCCATAGTTTGTACAGGTGGCCTTTCCAGGTGAATCATGTTTCATGTTCTATCGGATAGATGACTGTTGGCCTGTATGCCGTGAAACGTCTGAAAGCAAACAGTGTGGAAAAATTGTGGGAAGGTACAAGGCCGGAGGTATATACCTACGATGACGAGGTATACACCAACCTCAATCTGCAGTAGACCGCCCGGCTAGCCACGCCGTCTAACGCCCTGCTTCCCGAGCGGGAAGGCGTTCCATTCCCCGACACGAATCCGCCCGGCGGGTAAGTGTCTATGGCCTGTGTGACGGCCAGCCTGTGGATGGATTTTAAGGTGGTGTACCATCTGCCTCGGCGAATGCGGACTGGTTCCCCTTATTCTGCCTCAGTTGCACTATGTCGGCGATTGCTGCTCAAACACTGTCTCCACGTACGCGTACACCATAATTACTCTACCCCACAAGCAATTGAGACCACACTCGTCTGGTATGACACGTTCCCGGGGGGTCCACTGGGGGCCGAACCGCACAATAACCCTGGGTTCCGTGTGGGGCAGCTGTGGGTGGCGTGGACTGCTGTAGCCTGTTATGAACCACTCAGGGCTACGGTGGGACGAAGCCCCTCCGTTGTCTCTAGGTCCCTAATTCAATACACAGTATACACACAGAATCTGCAGTAGACCTTCTCGTTCCTACTGAAGACGTAAATGAGTATTTCGCCACGCCCACATCTCTATTTAACCAACGCACTAGGACACAAACCATAGAGAGGTTGGATTGTTTTGGGGAAGGGGACCAGACAGTGAGGTCATCGGTCTTATCGGATTAGGGAAGGACGAGGAAGGAAGACGGCCGTGCCCTTTGAAAGGAACCGTCCTGGCATTTGCCTGGAGCGATTTAGGGAAATTACGGAAAACCTAAATCACAGTGGCCGGATGTGAGATTGAACCGTCGTCCTCCCGAATGCGAGTCCAGTGTTCAACCACTGCGCCACCTCGCTCGGTCACAAACCATAGACTCCCTTGAAGTATCTGTTGCCAGTACAAACGAAATTTTTTTCTGCAGACTACAAGCTTTAAAGCGGCCGGGAATTCAGCTGCACGAATTCGTTAGTCAGCTGCACGACAGGACAGTATTACAATACTTATGATAAGTTCCCTTGTCGATCCATTACTGCCGATAATGACGTATATTTTTAACCATTCTCTGGCCTCTAGCATTCTACCAATGACCTGCATAAATGGATTCATAAAACTTCTACACAGAAAGGAATCTACCAAAGAACGTTCTGACTAGAGACCTATTCCATTCTACTAGCATTATCTAAAGCGTCAGAATGCATAGTTCAGACTCAGCTTACCATTTACATAACGTCGAATAATTTTCTGCATTAATACCAATCTGGTTTCCGGAAGAACTGCAGCACGACATCTACTCTTATATAAGGGACAGGCGAACTGAAACAAGCTGTGAAGAAACAAAACGTGACTCATCTGTGCAATTTGGATTTAGCAAAGCTTTCGACTATGTCGAATTTGATATTCTGGTTGCTAAAGTCGAAAGTGATAACTTTCCTTCAGAGGCTGTACAGCTGGTCTGCTCACATATTACATGAAGCCAACAGTGTGTAATGACAGTAAAAAAGAGATTACGATGGAAGGATATAGTGTCATTGGTCTCACATGGATCAGTATTGGAGCCATTATTTTTCTCATTATATGTTAATGGCGAGTCAAATATTATGACACATCGAAAAAAATCATTCACATGCTCATGGTTTTCAGTTATACCTGGGTGCAAACCCAACAAACCAGCGCACAGCCATCCAGAAAGCAAATGCCAACTTACTTGCTCTATCAGAATGGGCGCACAACATAGGTTTGAAACTTAAACCAATTAAAACGTAAGCAGCGCTTTTCTGCAACGAAACTGGGGACAATCACATAGACTGGACTGAACACACAGCTGCAGTACGTAAGAAGGCGTCAGCATCACTTCACTCATAACATAAAATAATTTTCTCTTACAGGAACCCGACTTCGAAGCAGTCTTTCTCCAAATATTAGAGAAATTAAAATCCTTTCAAACTTCAAAAGACAGCTAACGGCCCACATTCTATCACAACAGCTAAATCTTCTTGCAGCTGATTCTCTTGAACCCTCCCACCAGCAACACTTTTCCCTTCCCTTGTCTACAGAGTTCTCTATTGAAATTGTCTTCTTTCCTAGCTGTCATGGTCACTTTTAGTTCAATCCTCTCCCCCTCATTATCGTTTCCACTTCTTCTAGTAGCAACCAAGACTTCTGGATTCATAATCAAATCAATGTCATTCTCAATGTCTCAGTTTTTTCTTATAATTATTAGTTTAACTATTAATATTTTTATTATTGCTAATTATTATTTTAGTTAATAATGCAAATTATTATTACTGTGTTCGTTATTAATAACTAATTACTACACCCAATCACTCTTTATTTCTTCATTATTTTATTATAATTATAAGTGTTACTATTATTATTATCATTACTATTATTACAGTAGAACCTCGCTAATCTGTCTCCTACGGGACCAGGAGCATGGTTGGAACGCAAAAAAACTTGAATAATCAGAGGAACACTTTTATTTACCCGTAACATCACAAAAGAGTAGAGTACAATTTTACTTTTAAAATGGAATTGCTTTGTGGTGTAATGTTACATGTTAAAACAGTAACAAAACGAAAAGAATATTGAAACATTAAAAAATCTTCCACTAAAGTGTAATTTACCTTAGAGCCTGTACAGTAAAATGTATCTCTATCATACAGTAAGGTACTGTTACTTTCAGTGGAAGTTTAACATCCGTAATGCTTTATTACAGTGCGTATAATCACACAGATTATTTACACTTGAATGGTTAAAACACGAGGAATCACTCTTGAAAATAATCTGCTCTTAAGCTGGACGAAAAGTCTGTAATGGTCTTTTGCTTAGCAGAGGACGACGTTGATTTTCCAGCGATGTTTCTGATTAGATTGTGGTCAGCCATAAATGTGAAGAGGAATTAGAGAATCTGTTTACTGGGACGAACAATCTACAATCACAGAAAATAGATTAGGAGTAAACCAAATCGAAAACCTAAGAACGATGTAGGAATAGGAACGATTACAAAGGAAACTTCATCTAAACAGGAAACTATGCAAGCGACTAGGTGGAGGGAATCTGTTAACGTGGAATCAATTATGATTAGCGGACTAAGGAATATGGTACAAGAAGCGAAATAGCGCAGGTAAAGATGACAGTCCTCATTACAAAAAGTCTATTGCTATCAAAGAAATATTAATTGTATTTCTTACAATTTCTTGTAGATTGAGTGATTTTGTTCAAGATCCTGTATTATTGACTAATGTTCTATTGCAATCACTGCACTTATACGATAGTCGTAGTCAAAACTAAGCCCAGGAATGTCAGTTTCTTGAGTAACACAATTTATTGATTTAAAAGCGACAGCTAAACTTTCAATTCATATCGTGTCTATAGTGTTCGAATGAGATTTATATTGTTTCACTTTGTTACTGACTGAAAGCCTACGTTCAATGAACAGCATACTTCGATACTTAGTGTATAGGTGAATACTACTGCAAATCAGATTACAGAAAGTTAACAAGGCAGAGTTACAACATGTTCAGCAAATACAAAGACGATATATCTCATTTCAACGCACGCCCAACTGCTGAAAGGAGAGCTGCGGCGAGGGTGCTATATTCCACCAGCTGCTCGGCGTATGACGCGCTACGCAGGAGGCAAAGACATAGAGCTTTGCTTAATGTACTGAAAGCATATATCAAATCCATATTTAGCAATTATATGTGATTCCAGAGCCGTAGTTTCATTGCTTTTGTTGTCGTCGTCATCGTTCTCGTTCTTAACAGTTGTTTTACTTATAGCGACAATGATTTCGTCATCATTGTTAACGCTTTTGGCGTCACTTGTTGACAAACTGCCTATTGGCTTCTGTCTTAGGTTCTTTGGCTGGCATCCTTCTGATGATTTTACTGACCTTTCGCCAGCACCAGTGGCTGGCATTATCCAAGCTTCACTCTCCATTGCTGGCGGTGAACTGGAGCCGAGCTCGCGGCCCCAGACTCTGTGTACCTGGCGCGCCAACATCCGAGGGCTTCTTCGCGGTCATTTCCGGTGCGGTTCTCCTCTTGCTACCTGCGACGGTCGTTCGCTGCTGTACGGGAAGCCAGGAATCGTTTACCTTTAGGCTCTCCTCTTTGTTGTTGAGGCTCCTCGCGTGTTTTTGTATTTCTACAGCTTCTCTGAACAAGCGGGTGTGATAATGCTTCTCTACAGCCAGAACTTCCTTGTCGGCGAATTTTCTTACGTGGTCGGTATTACTCAGTGAGTTCTCTGCCATAACCGATTTCTCCATTTGCTCCAACCTGCAATGTCACTTGTGTTCTTTTCTTCCTCGTAGGACCACTCGATCGGGCTGTTTGCACAATGATTTCTCAACCGAGAAACCCAGCGCAGCTAGCCGCGGAACTGGAGCCGGTATGGCTCCATATCCCTGTCAGTTTCTTCCAGAACGACGACTCTCTTCCTGCACATCACGGAGCCATCCGCACTGTAAAAGGTGTTTAATTAGGCTTTTGTCAGTTGGTAACATTAGTGTGCCTTAGGCACAAAGTGAATGAATAAATAAAGTAAGGAAAGGTCACTGTTATCCTCATTTCTGTTGCAAATCTTAAAATGTTTATGTTCAGGCGGATCAATTAATACCATACAGTACATTGATTCTTAATGTGACTGGCAAGCATCTGCTACTCTACTTTTTAAATAAATGTATTCCACTTGTTAGTTACCTTGCTTACAACTAACTACACCTTGGCAGCACCTAGCGTACATACGCGAAATCCTATCGCCCAAAATAGGTTATGTACTTAAAAAACTGTTATTATTCTGATGGAAGGATATCGTGGAGTACTAATTATTAATTTCAAAATACAGAAAACAGGTGTGTCATAATATTTGGACTATTTGCAGGTAATGCTCATCGACATCGAAGATTCCTTACTGTTTCCTCAACACGTGATTGATTCGCTTTTCGATCTCAGTGCATAGGGATTGCCTTTCCCCTGTAGTTGGAGATCTCCCGCGTTGTTGCTACGTAGTTGGTCATCGTATACCCCGTGCACGTTGATACTACTGGGTTGGTGCATAATTTCGTAGCGTTTTACCACACGTTTCGCAACGGATACATGTAACAGAGATTTCAGACATCAATAATACAGTCTCCCTCATTATTTATAACAGTCTTCCAACGCGGGGATAAATTTTTGATTCCACGATTGTATAAATCACGCGACTTTTGAGCGAAAATACGTTGAGCCATTTTTTTTATTGTGATTTCATACCCCTTTCCCATATGGACAGGGGAGGGCTGTCAGAGGCACAATCCGCCGCTCTTCAACCGAGTGACAAGACAAATAAGAATAAAATGTTACATATAAGGCGATAAAAAAGGGGGATATAAAACAGAGTAAGGGGAGATAATGGACGTAAAAAGACACTGGCATGGAGACGTTCATGGGGGGACAGTTAGAAAAGTCGATGTAAAGTTAAAAAACACTGTTGGCGATTCTTAAAACACAGAGAAGACACTGAAGGCACATGCACAGGTTAAAAGTCGGACACAGCATTAGGAACATTCCAGAACAACACACTTTAAACCCACTTGGAGCACACAAGATGAGGAATAAAACTGCCAGGTTGTACCTGCCGAGAGAAAGGCCTGAGGGGATGGAAAAGGTGGGGAGAACAAGGAGCAGCGGGGGAGGGGCCAGATGAAAAGAGTAGGGGCGTCAGCGGGTGCACCAAGAAGCAGGAGATGAAGAGGGAAGACATTGCACGAGGGAGTGCAAAGACACTGAAGGGGAACACAAGAGAGGTAGTGGGAGTAGGGGGGGATATCCGCTCAGGAGAAGTGTGAGGGAAGAGAGGGAGCCCTGAGAAGGAGGCAGAGGGAAGATGGGGTTGGAGTAGGTAGGAAGGGTAGATGGCAGGGTGAAGCTCATCATCTGGGAGGGGTAGATGGTGAAAGTTGCATTGGGAAAGAAGGCGGAGGGTGTGGAGATGGAGAGAGGGAGGGAGACAAGGGTTATAGCGTGGCAACGAGCTGGGGGTGGAGAAGAAGGGAGTCACCAGCGGGTGAGGGGGATCATTGCGGCGGACAGTATATAGTGAGTGGATGTGTTCAAGTAAAACGAGAAGGTTAGGGAAGGGGATGAGGCCCTAGAGGATGTGCGTGGGGGACGGAAGGCGGATGCGGAAGGCGAGGAGGAGCGCATGGCGTTCGAGGATTTGGAGGGATTTATAGAAACTGGAAGGGGCGGAAATCCAAGCCATGCTGGCGTAACAGAGGATGGGGCGGATCAAGGATTTGTAGGTGTGAAGGATCGACGAGCTATGTTCAGAGCACATTTTTATCTGGAAAGTACGTTCTTTTAAGGTCGTTCGAAAGATATCGGGAAAGGCGAAAATCTGGGGGTACAAGATCAGGTGAATAAGGTGGATGCGGGTTGACGATGCAACACAAATTCTGTATAATGTTTTAGTAAGTCTAACAGATGTTGGAAGGCGTTATCGTGGAGTAGCATCACTTCATGCAGTCTTATTGGTTGTTGTTCTTGGACTGCGTCAGCAAGACGTGTAAGTTGTTGACAATAGATGTCAGTGGTGATGATTACAAAGCGAGGAAAGATTTCGTAGTACAGCACAGCGTCGCTGTTCCATCAAATGCATACCATCACCTTTTGCGTATGTGTGCAGGTCTCTGCGTGGGGTGTAGTTCCTTTGTCTGGAGCCAACCATTCCTTTCTTTTCGTTGTTATCGTGAAGAGAATATTTCTCGTCAGCAGTAATGATACTGGATAGGAATGGTCGGTGTTGTTCACGAGTCAACTGATGACGAGCAAGCAGAGTTGCACTTACTGATTTTTGTGATTTTGGCTTAAAGCATGTGGTACACATAAACCCAGTTTTTGAACCCTTTCCCACCGCATGCAAATGTCGCACGACGGTAGAGAGATCACAGTTCTGCACATTTGCTAGTTTTCGAATACACTGTCGTGTATCATTGTGTGTCAAAACGTTTAAGTGATCTTCATCGAACGACGAACGTATTCCTGCACGTGAGTAGTCACTAATGTCATAACGATTCTCCTTAAAATGAGAAACCCATATTCCTGCCGTGCTCTGTCCATTGGTATTATCTCATACACGACGCAAAATTTTGTGGCTGCCTCGACTATTGTCATCCCTCTGCTGAGAAACAGAAGAATATATCCGAAATAGTCGGATTTTTCCACCTGAAAGTCATTTTTCTTGTGTCCATAACTCCACTCACTATCTCCAAATGACAATATGACAATATGTAAACTCATATAGCAACAGTGAACAACGAATAAGAAACAACAATCATAAAATAAACACGTAGTTACCGGAATGCCCACATGAAAAATAAAAACGCTACGAACTTACGCACTAAACTAACAGTTCCTTTAGGGATAACGCGATAGCCACACGCAAAAAATAAACGTTAGGACTGTCTGGTCGTCTATTTGTCTACTAACACATCCCAAAACCACACTTGGAGATAAGATATACCTCGAGTCATTTCCTTCGGGTTAATTACATCTGTTACAACTTTTTGGAGAGATGACCACTAATTTCTTTTTGAGCTTCTTCGTACACTAAAGACTGAGCTGACTGCATTGCTCATAGTGTAATAACACACATCATAGTCTTTGAAGATTAAACAAATGACCGACAGATATCAACAAATCGGCAAATGTCAAGCGTGTGTGCTTCGCCGTTTTAACAGGTGACAGGTGCTACTGTGTTATTCTACAAAGATTCGAAGATACGATCATTGTGAGAGAGGAAACATGACAAACCCAGATTTCAAACAAACACATCGTTATGGGTAGTTACTATCTGATGATACCCTTTCTATACTTTCGATTACTGATCCCAGTCAGTCAGGGTCCAGGCAAAAATATACCGTGTTAGTGATACACACATTCATCGATAACAGAGAAGGGCATGTTTACTGTTTTGGATAAATGTGCCTCGTCATGAACCTACCGAGTCCTTTTCAGAAGGCAATACGTTCTCAACAGTTGTTCAACGCGGCGTCTGAACGAGATTTTCGAGCTGAAAACTGTACGAAGAAAGATTTTTAGTGCCCGCTAGAGCAAACATGTCTTTTTTGGGGCAATTCTGTACGAAATGAAGATTTTTTCACCAGATTTTTCTTCACATTCAACAAGCTTAATGCAAAACAACAAAATTTTACGAGAAGGCACCCGTCTTAATGTAGTATAGCCTGATTCTAGATTCATGGTACATGACGTTACTCTGCGATCCTAGCCTAGAGAACAATACTGTCTGTTTATTCTGCTCACCCGTCACATTGCACCGTTGACATCCAGCGTGGTAGTCAAAATGTCCATTGACTCCATATTCGCATGACAGCCGTAAAATGTTCAAATGTGCGTGAATTCGTAAGGGACCGAACTGCTGAGGTCATCGGTCCCGAGGATTACACACTACTTAAACCAACTTAACGCTAAGGACAACACACACCGAGGGCGGACGGATACCTCCCGCGGGATGGGCCCACGCAATTACTGACATGGCGCCTCTGACCGCGCGGCCTATGCACGCAGCTGGACAGTCATCGGATCCCAACGAATGTGGGCAGCGATATCAACAAACCTCAATGTCGAAAGGCCACAATCCTATTGTGGTGGAGTTCCCAACTTTCAGGTATGAGTTTGCCCTCCATGCGCGAGGAATAAAATGATCTTGCAACTAACAGCCAAAATCCAGATGCGATTTCTGAATGAGAAGCCTGCTGCGAAATCTTCACTCATCTACGGAGTGGGGATTGTGTCGCACGTACCCACTTCACCTGCTTGCTCTGATATGCTAATCATTAGCATCTGCTATATTTAGTACACATCATGCCAGGTTGATGTTTCTAGCATGGTGCTGCAGTTTTAACTGTCAGAACTGTGTTTCCCATAAAAACACACATGGCTGACGCCCTGTGAAGAAGGATAATTTTCATATGAAGTATTTAAAAAAGATCCGAATGGAGTGGTCCTAACGTTCTCGTTTGAATTGAATTTTAAGGAAAATCGTTATCAGATCAACTGAGAGATAGTCCGATACATACAGAGAGTTAAATGGAACAAAATTAACCACATAAACGAACACCTGATTTCATAAATGGGAAGAAACGAATTGAAAATATAGTCATGCTTCTGAAATGGAGAAAATAAGCCATAAACGCATCTAAATAGGATGCATGGGGGAGTGATACCTTCAAATAAATTTCGACGACAAACTCACCTGTCAAATACACGGTGTTTACCTCGTGATGATACAAGCTCTACCAAAAAAAGATAAAGCTTCAATGTATATACTTTAGGTATGTTTATAAATAAATGAATAAATAAATCTGAATTTGTACTTACAGTTTTCTAATGGTCCATTTGTGCAGTATCACACACACTTAACATCACACACAACTTGTTGTACACTATACACATTGAAAATATCGTATATAAACAAAACAGTTACAAAGTTCTTCTTACAGGTAGTCTACAGAGATAAGATTATAGGTCCTCCAAGGATTATGATATGCTTTTGTACAGAAGTTATTTATCTTAAGAATTTGGCTCATAAATTACTTAGATTGATTTTACAATTGTGCTTATTTCTATGTTTTACTATTTTTATTTAAGTATACTATCGAAACATCTGAAGAAATTCACTGATTCACATTCAAGCTTTCCATTTAATATTTTATCTTCATATTTTCTCTAATGTGAATATATCTCCAGTTCTTCAATCAAATCCATTTTATGTCCTTTATTTATTCGGTGGAGTTCTTTGAGATTTTGATCTATATTTCCGAATGGATGTCATGTATTATGTATGTGTGCTGCTGTTGCTGATGTAGTGTGTTTGTTGTGTGTGTATGCTCTAATATGCTCTGTGTACCTGGTGTTGATATTTTGGCCTGTTTGTCCTAGGTACAACTTGGAACATTGCTGGCATGTTACCTGGTAGCAGAAGATTTATTTATTTATAAACAAACCTGTTGTTTCTACCGTCGTAGGCTTTCAAAAACCTTTTGTAATGGATCAGATCACTATATACTTTATATAAGAAGTTTGTTTATTTCTCTTACAGTTGGACGGAGAGAGTTTTGTGGTACGCTTTTGCATTTAAGTACATTCCACTGGGTTTCTGCTTACACAGTAGTAAATCGTGTTTTATGCGCGATCACCTGCCGCTGATAATTAAGATTTCCTTAACGGTAGTTCTCGGTTCCTGTGACAGTGTTTAGCAGAAATAATGAGGCTTCTTGCACTCAGTGCAGCATCCAGATTCTGTAGTCCTTTCACATAGGCTGGTAGAGAACATTTCAACAGTTGTTGTGAGTGTAGTATCTAGCGCCATTTGTACACATAAATAAATCGATAAATATAAAGGAAAATGTAACTACTTGATTTTGTATAATATTGAGTGTAGGACGGTAAATTTTCAAATTTTCTACCTTCCATTGACAACTTCTCACATGATCATTTCCTCTCCATGTTTGCCTCAGGGATAATGATAAATTTGACTTTGCCCTAGGGATATGAAATACTGCAGACGCCACAATACTCGCACAGTGTGCCATTATATCCACTACTTGCAAATTCCTACACTCCCAACCGAAGACGTAGATGACAAATGTCTGTCAGACAGAAAACTGGACTGTCCGAACATTGCCCTTTCAAAACACGTATCCTAATTGGTCATATTGCCAATTCACTCAGGTAACTTGTTAGTTTGGTTTATATATTTCTGCAATTTCGGTTTTGCATGTGTGTAATCTGGTTGCTAGTTGTTTATTTATTTATTGTTATTTTTTATCTATTCGTGTAGTTGACTGTCTCTGTCTGAATTAGCATATTGTCATTTGGTTATTTGGAGACAGTGAGTGGAGCTTTGGAATTCTAAAAGTGTCAAATGGAGTGTCATGTGGAAAAATCGAGACGTTTCCGACACATCCTTCTGTTTGAATTCAGTACAGAAGCAACAGAAGCGAAGGCAGCCAGAAACATCAATTGTGTTTGCTCAACAACCGTTCAGTGGAATTTACTGTGTACGGGCCACTGCAGCAGGTGCCTGGTTCACCCACTCACGTTGATTCCTGTTCATCGCCGACGAAGCCTGGAATTTTCACGCCAGTACTGCAACTGAAGCTCCACAGAGTTGGTACAGGTGGCGTTTTCAGGTGAATCACGTTTCATACTCTGACGGACAGGTGACCGTAGGCCTGTATGCCGCGAAACGTCTGAAAGCAAACACCGTGGAAAAATCGTTGGAAGGGTCCAGGCCGGAGGACATTCCATGGGTAATGCAACTGAAGGTCCATGGAGTTGGTATAGTTGGTCTTTTCAGGTGAATCACGTTTCATGCTCCGACGGATAGGTGACCGTTGGCCTGTATGCCGCGAAACCTCTGCAGGCAAACATCGTGGAAAAATCGTTGGAAGGGTCCAGGCCGGAGGGCATTCCGTGGGTAATCTCGTCATTCTGGAAGGCAGAATGGATCAACACATGTATGCATCTATCCCTAGGGAACATCTCCAACCCTATATGGAGTTTGTTTTTCCTCATCACGATGGCATCTAAAAGCAAGACAAGGCAACGTGTCAAAACCAACGGTCACTCAGAATAGGCAAACATCAATCTGCAGTAGCCCACCCGTCTAGCCGCGCAGTCTAACGCGCTGCTTCCCAAGCGAGAAGGTGTGCCGGTCGCCGTCACCAATCCGCCCAGTGGATTAATATCGAGGTCCGGTGTGACAGCCAGTCTGTAGATGGTTTTTAAGGCGGTTTTCTATCTGCCTCAGCGAATGCAGGCTAGTTCCCCTTATTCCGCCTACATTACACTATGTCAACTATTGCTGCACAAACATGGTCTCCACGTACACGTACATTATCATTACCACGCAAACATCTGGGGTTACACTCGTCTGGTGGGAGACGTTTCCGGAGGGTCCACTGTGGGCCGAACCTCGCAATAATCCTGGGTTCCGTGAGGGACGTCGGTGGCGTGCATGGACTGCTGTAGCCTGTAGTGGGGTTGTGTACCAATGAGGACTACGGCGGGACGAAGCGATTCAGTCGTTTCTAGGTACCTAGTTCAATACTAAATACACACAAACAATCTGCAGTAGACCCTCTCGTTCCTACAGTGAACCTAAATGAGTATTTCGCCATGCCCACATACTTATTTGACCAACGCAGTAGGACAAAACCATCGAGTCCCTTGAAGTATCTGTTGCCAGTACAAACGAAATTTTTTTACTAAAGACAACAAGCCTTAAAGCGGCCGGGCATTCAGCAGCTCGAATTCGTTAGTCAGCTGCACGATAGGACAGTATTACAATACTTATGATAAGTTCCCTTGTAGATCCATTACTGCCGATAATAATGAATATTTTTAACCATTGTCTGGCCTCTAGTATTCTACCAATGACCTGCATAAAGGGACTCGTAAAACGTCTACACAGAAAGGAATCTACCAAAGAACGTTCGGACTAGAGACGTATTTGCATTCTACCAGCATTATCTGAATCGTAAGACTACATAGTTCAGATTCAGCTTACCATTTACTTAACATCGAATAATCTTCTGCATGATTATCAATTTGGCTTCCGGAACAACTGCAGCACGACATCTTATTAATATATAAGTGACCAGCGAACTGAAACAAGCTGTGGACAATCAAAACGTGGCTGATCTGTGCATTCTGGAATTAGCAAAGCTTTCGACATTGTCGGCTTCGATATTCTACTTCCTAGAGTCAAAACTGAAAACTTTTCTTCAGGGACTGAACAGCTGTTCTACTCATATATTTTATGCAGACAACAGTGTGTAATGAGAGTAAAAGAGAGTTTACAACGGAAGAATATAGTGTCATTGGTCCCACATGGATCAGTATTGGAGCCATTATTTTTCTCATTATATGTTATTGGTGAGTCAAATATTGTGATGCATCGAAAAAAATCCTTTACATCCTCATGATTTTCGGCTATACCTGAGTGCAAACCCAATAAACCAGCGCATAGCCATCCAGAAAGCAAATGCTAGCTCACTTGCTGTATCAGAATGGGCACACAACATAGGTTTGATATTTAGACCTATTAAAACGCAAGCAGTCTTACTCGCTCATAGAAAACATATTATTCCTGAATTCAGAGACTCTCTTCCACCCTTAATATAAGCAGCACATATTTCACCTTTCATTCTTCTTCAAAGAAATTCGGTATAATCACCTACACTGGACTGAACACATAGCCGCACTATGTAAGAAGGCGACAGCATCGCTTCACTCATAACAGAAACATAAAATAATTTTATCTGACAAGAACCCGACTTCGAAGCAGCCTTTTTCTCCAAATATTAGAGAAATATGAATCCTTTCAGACTTCAAAAGACAGCTAATGGCCCATTTTCTATCGCAACAGCATAATCTTGTGGCAGCCGATTCACATGAACCCTCCCTATGCGACCACTTTTTCCTTCCCTTGTCTAGGGAGTTCTCTATTGAAGTTGTCTTCTTTCCTAGCAGCCACTGTCACATTTATTTCAGTTCTCTCCCCGTCATTATCGTTTCCACTTCTTCCAGTAGCAAGCAATATTTCCAGAGCGTTAATCCAATAAATGTCATTCTCAATGCCTCAATTATTTTTTATAATTATAATTATTACTTTAACTATTAATGTTATTAATATTGCTAATTATAAATTTTGTTAATAATTGAAATTATCATTGTTGAGCTCGTTATTAATAACTAATTACTATCAGATTTTATTCGTTCATCATTTTATCATCATTATTAGAGTTACTATTACAATTATTATTATTATTATTATCATTGTTGTTGTTGTTATTATAGTAGAACCTTAGTAGACCCTCGCTAATCCACCTACAGTAGAGTACAAATTTACTTTTCAAATGGAATTGCTGTCTGTAATAATGTTCCATGATAAAACAGTAACAAAACGAAAAGAATATATTGACACATTAAAAAATCTTCCACGAAAGTATAATTTATATTAGTGCCTGTACAGTAAAATTTGCCCTATCATACGGTAATGTACTGTTACACTGAGTGGGAGTTTAACATCCGTAATGCTTTATTACAGTACTTATAAACACACAAACGATTTACACTGAAATGGCTGAAACACGAGAGATCACTCTTAAAAATTATCTACTCTGAAGCAGGACAAACTAAAGTCTGTAAACGGGTGATAGAGCTTTTCTACAGCCAGAATTTCTCTGGCTTGTTCAGAGAAGCTGTAGAAATACAAAAACAGGCGAACAGCTTCAACAGGAAAGAGGAAAGCCTTAAGGTAAACGGATCCTGGTTTCCCATACTACAGCGAACGACCGTTGCGGATAGCAAGAGGGGAGAAGCCCTCGGACGTTGGCGCGCCAGGTACATATAGTCTGCGGCCGCGAGCTCGGCTCCAGTTCACCACCGGCAATGGAGGGTGAAGCTTTGACAATACCAGCCAGTCGCGCTTGCGAAACGTCAGTAAAATAATCAGATAAACTTCGGCCGAAGAACCTGAGACAGAGACCAATAGGCAGTTTGTCATTTCATCATCAGTTAATTCAGCTTCCGCCGTGCACTCGACGTCAACTGTTCCGATCCACTCACTCACCTCGCTGAGCTCGTTTTCCTGTTATGAAGACAGCGTCACAGTTTCACAGTTTACATTTAATTAGTGCCATAATTTAATTTTCCACACCTTAATATGTAAGAAGAACACTGTCACTAACTTATTAAACAAATTCGTGCACAGTAACACTTACTGTACACAAGTAATGTAAAAGTAATCCAACTATCGCACCTGACACGGTCAACAGCCTACTGATGAATATCGCAGACGATGAGTCATCGACAAGTCTATATCTGACTGTAGGAGAAGCACCTATAGGTAAAGAAGCATCAGAGATGGGATGGTCGGTATAAACCGGGAGTGGGACCATTCGCGGTCGGATTGGAGAGGTTCAACTGTATTGCTGATCAATATTTTTATTAATATTGCGTATCATTATTTCTGTGATTGCTATGTAATATTTTTGTGTTGTCCCTGGTAAGACGTAAGAGAGGACCTTAAGATCCTGATGTAGTTGGGTTGAATCAGCAATAAATAAATAAATAAGGAGCTAGCAAAGTACGAGAAGAGCACCAGGATTATCTTACCGCGCTCCCACGCCCACCAGACTCATCGAATGTAAGACCAGTATGTGGGACCACTCGATCGGGCTGCTTTCGCAAAGGATTCTCAACGGAGAAAAGTAGCGCAGCTAGCCGTGGCTCTGGAGCCGGTATGGCTCCACATCCCTGTCGGTATCTTCCAGAACCACGACTCTCTTCCTACCATCACGCAGCCATCCGCACTGTAAAAGGTGTTTATTTAGGCTTTCGACAGGTGGTAACATTAGTGTCACTGGATCGTGTACCTGAGCCACAAAGCGAATGAATAAATAAAGTAAGAGAAGGTCATTATTATCCTCATTTCCGTTGCAAATCTTAAAATGTTTCTGTTTAGGCATATCGATTAATAAAATGGGGTATATTATTTCTTAATGTGACTGTCAAGCATTTGCTGCTCTACTTTTTAAATAAATATATTCTACTTGTTAGTTAGCTTGCTTACAACTAACTACACCTTGGCAGTACAATGTTATTATTCTGATGGAAGCAAGGGTATAGTGGAGCACTAGTTATTAATTTCAAAATACAGGTAACAGTCGTGTCATAATATGCAGGTCATTTGAAGATAACGCCCAACGACATCGAAGATTCCTTACTGTTTAATCAACACGTGATTCGCTTTTCGATCTGACTACATAGGGAGTGGCTCTCACCTGTAGTACGAGAATGTGGTTAGTCATTGCATACCTCGTGCACGTTGATACTATTCGGTTGGTGCATAATTTCGTATCGTTTTACCACACGTTTCGCAATGGATACATATAACAGAGACCTCAGACATCAATAATACAGTCTGCTTTTCTATTTACAACAGTCTTCCAACGCGGAGGTAGCTTTTTGATTCCGTGATTGTAGAAATCACGCAATTTTTGGGGCGAAATAATGTTCAGACCACATTATTATCCGGAAAGAAAGTTCGTTGAAGGACGCTCGATAGAGATCGGGAAAGGAGAAAATCTGGGGGTACAGGATCAGGTGAATAAGGAGGATGCGGGTTGACTTTCCCACCCAAATCCTGTATTGTGTTTTTGAAAGTCTAATAACAGATGTGGGCGGCCGTTATCGTGAAGTAGCATCACTTCACGCAGTCTTCCTGATTGTTGCTCTTGGAGTGCCTCTGCAAGACATGTAAGTTGTTGACAGTAGTTGTCAGCGGTAATGATTACAACGCGAGGAAAGATTTCGTAGTACACAACACCGACGCTGTTCCATCAAATGCATAACATAACCTTTTGCGTATGTGCACAGGTCTTTGAGTGGGGAGCAGTTGCTTTCTTAGGAGTCAACCAATCCTTTATTTTCGTTACGTAAGCGTGAAGAGAATATTTCTCGTCAGCAGTAATGATACTGGATAGGAATGGTCGGTGTTGTTCACGAGTAAACTGATGACGAGCAATCAGAATTGTTACCATTGAGGCCGGCCGGAGTGGCCGAGCGGTTCTAGGCGCTACAGTCTGGAACCGCGCGACCGCTAAGGTCGCAGGTTCGAATCCTGCCTCGGGCATGGATGTGTGTGATGTTCTTAGGTTAGATAGTTTTAAGTAGTTCTAAGTCTAGGGAACTGCTGACCTAAGATGTTAAGTCCCATAGTGCTCAGAGCCATTTGAACCATTTTGCTACCATTGATTTTGTGATTTTGGTTTAAAGCATGTGGTACACATAAACCCACTTTTTGAACCATCCCCATTGCATGCAAATTACGCACGGTCGTGGAATGATCACAGTTCTCCACGAATACACTGTCGTGTATCATTGTGTGACAAAACGTTTAAGTAATCTTCATCGAACGACGAACGTCGTCTTGCACATGAGTAATCACTAAGGTCAAAACGATTCTCCTTAAAATGAGAAACCCATATTCCTGCCGTGCTCTGTCCGTTGGTATTATCTCACACACGGGGCTAGTTCTTGTGGCTGCTTCCTCTGCTGTCATCCCTCTGCTGAAAAACAGAAGAATATATCCGAAATAGTCCGATTTTTACACCTAAAACTCCATTTTCTAGCTTCCATAGCTCCACTCACTATCTCCAAATGACAATATGACATCATGTAGACTCAAATAGCAACAGCGAACAACGAGTAAGGGACAAAAAAAATGTATGTGAAATCTTATGGGACTTAACTGCTAAGGTCATCAGTCGCTAAGCTTACACACTACCTAACCTAAATTACCCTAAGGACAAACACACGCACCCATGCCCGAGGGAGGACTCGACCTTCCGCCGGGACCAGCCGCACAGACCATGAGTTCAGCGCCTTTTTTAACGATAATCTTTATTGAACAAACTGTCAGTACATATATATACACTATGCAACAGTTCTTCAAGGTACCAATTAAACATATACAAATGACTGTTAGTTAAACAAAAAGCATTAGAAAAACATTAAATATAACAAAATATAACATATTCTGTCTTCTTCCTTTTTTGTTTTGGTCGATGCATGAGAATGTGGAAAAGGGTGTTGCATCATGTGACGGGTAGGCATGGCACTTCCCAACTTTTGAGAGGCGTCAAGGAAGACGCTGCGGAGATAACCGGCAAAAGTTTGTCGGTAAGATGGTTTTCAGGTGAAGGTGTTATGTGCGGTCACAACTTTGTACCAGAAGTCTAGGACTGTATGCGGACCACTCTGAAAGTGGTACTCTGAAGCTTGTTCTCGCAAAGCCGATTGGGGTGTGGTGCTTAGCAAGAGGGCAGCGAAATGTCTGGGGCAACAACAAGAAGTCCGGGGTTACCGTTGTTGGCGGGGCACGGAGGTAAAAGCCCACGACTCGTTGGATGAGGAGCCACACGTTTCGTTTCAGGGGGCACGTAAGACGGTGCTCGTCGATGTCTTCGAGCTGACAGTCAGGGCAGAGTGGGGAGGTGACCAGTCCTATGCGATAAAGTCGAATATTAGTCTGGAATTGGCCATAGACTAAAACATACCAGAGTCCAGACACAGACAACGGTAAAAAGGGTGGATGCACACACCCCCAAACCGATCGCAGTTAATGTTAGGGTGCTGTAGCACCATGGGGTCGCAAGGGTTGGACAGCATAAACAAACCATAGTAATCTTTTGTACAGGGAGGACGGGTGACTGGAAGATCGGCCCGAACGTACCTAAGTTCAATGAAACAATTGGCGACGTGGTATAACAATGGAGAAATATGTGCCACATTGATTGGTGGATCGAGAGAAGCTGGTCGGAGGATATCTAAGAGACTGCGTGTTATGGACGGGACCGGCCCCTGCCAGTGCCGCAACATAGAACGGACAAAGAATGCAGAAGATCGTGCCCGCACGTTGACGAGTCCGGGGCCGCCTTTTGCAGGAGGCAGTGTTAGAGTGTTGTAGCGGACTTTGAAAAGTGCCCCTGCTGACACGAAGTATCCAAAGGCTGATTGGATGCGGCGGCCAAGCAGTAACGGCATTGGAAGGATCTGGGCGACGTGTACAAATTTAGGGGTGACATAGGACACACGTTGGAGTTGGTGTAAGTTACGGTGCACTTGACCGCGGACATGGTGCCGAATCGACTGCAAAAGCCGCCGGTAAGCCAGGAACATTGTGCGGTGTGTGGAGCTCGTAAATTCGATACCCAAGTAACGAAGGGTGGTACTGACTGGGAGTGGGGTCGGCACCATAGCCGGGAGGTCGTGCCCAATGTGCATCATAGTCAATTTACGGACATTAAGAATGCTACCAGAAAGACGTCCATACTGGTGGATCCATTGGATGGCGTCATTGAGTTCCGTGGAGGAGCAGGTGAGAAAGAGGAGGTCGTCCGCATAAGCCCTGCAGTGAAAGGTGCAGTCACGTAAAATGAGACCCTGCAGTCTAGAGGTAAGACCAGTGATGAGGGACTCAAGTGCAATGGCATATAGTAAAGTAGACATAGAGCATTCTTGACGCACAGAGCGGCGTATAGGAATCGGTCCTACAAGCCTCACATTGACTTGTACCATCGAGACCGCGGGAAGTAGTAACCGGCGAATGGCATCGACAAAAGTAATGGGAACCTCATACGTGTCGCCACCATGAGGAGGAATGGGTGTCGGACGCGATCAAAGGCACTCGTGAAATCGATAGATACCAGTGCTGCACGAAGGCGACAAACCGACGCCAGTGCGATGAGGTCACGGCATTCTCCTAGGGCTGTTTATAAGGTGGCCCCACAACCACGTGCAGTCTGCTCCGGTGCGTAGGTAAGACGGTGCGTATGCACGCTGCTAAGAGGCGTGCATAGATTTTATAGTCTGCATTCATCAGCGTAAGGGGGTGATATGCAGAGACATGAGACCCTCCCTTCGGCTTGGGCACAGGTAGAAGAATGCAAGTGCCGAATTCAGGTGGAATTGGGAAGGATGGAGTAAAGAGTTCCTGCATCATTTCCGTCCAGCGAGGTAGCATTAACGTGGTGAACGCCCGGTAAAACTCCACGGGGAGACCATCTGGTCCTGGTGATTTGTTCTTGGCCCCCTTGTTGATCGGATCTACCTCCTCATCTGCGGTGATTGCAGACATCATGGACGTTGACTCCGCTAAGGTGGGGGTCCGATCAGGGGAAGGACGGAGGTAATCAGGAATTGGCGTTGCCATCGGTTCATCATCATAAAATTAGAGATAATGTACAGCAAAGGCAGACACCACTGCCGCCTGTGTTGTGTGGTGAACACCGTCGGACGTCGTGATGTTGGGGACGGAAAGTCGACGACTATGGTCGGATGCGGCATGGATTGTGGATGGTGTGGTGGCCAGGGGCCTTCAAGCCATGTTTGGACGGTGTTTGTTTGTATGTTGATGTTAAGTAGATGAACATTTGATAGATTTAGGTGTTGAATAAACTTTCATTTTTAGCTCTTTTATTGTGGCTGACGGCTCAAAAATTTATTTTATGCAGCTCTGCTTTCTACACTATCGTAGCAACTCCCTTGCACCTGCTTTGTATGGTGAATCCTTGTTCTACTCCTGCAAGTTTTACCTAATTAACTATTCCTTGAAGCCTGAGAATATGTCATGTTGAATGCCCGCTAGTTTTAATCAGATTTTGCCACAAATAAGTTTTCACCTTGACTCTATTACCACAATTTCATTAGTTTTCATTCGAATTGTTTTCGTACATCGTACTCTTTTGGCCAAAATATTGAAAAGAATTCCGGATACTTGTGGTGTCACCGTCAGACACCACACTTGCTGGGTGGTAGCCTTTAAATCGGCCGCGGTCCGTTAGTATACGTCGGACCCGCGTGTCGCCACTATCAGTGATTGCAGACCGAGCGCCGCCACACGGCAGGTCTAGAGAGACTTCCTAGCACTCGCCCCAGTTGTACAGCCGACTTTGCTAGCGATGGTTCACTGACAAAATACGCTCTCATTTGCCGAGACGATAGTTAGCATAGCCTTCAGCTACGTCATTTGCTACGACCTAGCAAGGCGCCATTACGTTACTATTGATGCTGTAAAACATGTACCGTCAAGAGCGATGTTCACCAATTATGGATTAAAGTTAAGTATTCCAGCAGCTACGTACGTTTTTTGTTAGTCTCATTTCCTTGATGTGTTCCAGACCTCACGCCAGCCTGCGTGATCTAAAACGCGTGCCTTTCGGCTTCCTCTCATAGTGGTTGGCTGTCTTGCCAATCCACAACAATAGTTACACTTTATACACTACTTATTACAACTATCATCAGTAGTTTGTCTACTTAAATAATAAAACTACTTTCTCTGTCATATTTCATGATCTAATTCCGATCTCGTTCCTTAACGTAATTCCGTCAGCCCAGCCTGAATTACCTGGACTACGCCTGTTAATTTTGTCTTACTTTAGTTGATGTACGTGTATCACATTTCAAGACACTCTCCATTCCTCTGTAGCCGTTGTCCAAGTAGTTTCCCGCTTCTAACAGAATTACATTACCGGCATAGTTTTTACATTAACTCCCTGAATTTTAATGGATTTTTCCAATAATCTCCTTGGTCTTCTTTACCGCTTGCCCTATAAACAGACCGAATAATACAGAGAATAGTTAATAACTCTTCCTCAATAACTTCTCAGCTAGTGCGTGTCTTTCATGACCTTCAACTCCTGCGTAACTAGTGTCTCAAATCTCTGTAGGTTGTAGATGTTTATCGTCCTTGTACTTTATTCTCGCAGCCTTCGGTATTTATTGCAAGCAGTCCATTTAACACTGATTTTTCCAAATTCCCCGTAAACAATGAGGCAGAAAAATCTGAATATGTCATCTTACAAATGTTTTAAAAGCAGTTGCAAAAAGTTTTCTGGTTCTTGTAGACAGTAATTACTATCTGACTCTTGAACCTTTCTTTTACTTCCGTCACTGATTCTTCGACCAATAGATTCAGCAGCAGGGGTGGAAAATTACATTCCTGCCTCACACACATTTTAATTCAAGCACTTTGAACTTCATCTTCCACTCGTATTGTCTCCTCTTGGTTCTTGTACGAATTGTACATTACCCGTCTTTATCTGTAGCTTAAGTCTAATTTTCTCAGGAATTCGAACATCTTGACGACTTTACATTATCGAACGCGTTCTTCACGTCGACAAATCCTTGACCATGTCTTGATTTCTCTTCAGTCTCACTTGCATTATCAACGGCAACGTCAAAACTGCGTCTCCACTGCCTTCACTTCCTCATGGCCCCAATTATCGAGGTCTAACTGATCCTTAAGTTTATTTTCCACTCTTCTGTGTACTATTCTTGTCAGCAACTTAAAAACATGAGCTGTTAAGCTAAACGTGCGATAATTGTCGCACTTGTCGGCTCTTGTAACATTGGGAATTGTGTGGATGCTGATTTTCAGAAAGTCTGATGGTGTATTACTAGTGTCATACATTCTACACACCAACGAGAGTAATTATTTTGCTTTCACTTCCCAAAAATGTTTTTACAAATTCCGATGGAATATAACATAACGTTTCTATCACACTTGATTTTAAGTCTTCCGAAGCTCTTCCAAATTTTGACTTTAATACTTGATCCCTAATACTATCTACAGACAAACAAAAATCATTGGCCTGCTATTTTCACTCTTCAAGTATTTCATATTCGAGGCTATAGGTATACAACTCGTTCATGCAGCTTATGTCCTAAATCGAATAAAGTCACCAGTTCCTAAAGTATCTGATCAGAAGTGATACAGAGGGAACATGTAGATTCTCTGTTTAGGAATGTTTTGATCAGTTTGATAAAAAAAAAAAAAGATAGAGAGAGCGAGGGAGGGGGGGGGGGACGGGGGAGAAGAGAGAAATCATCAGCACAGTCACAGTATAACACTCGCCTGTCGTTACGCTAACCAATGTTACCTTCTGGGAGGATTTTTAATTTCGACCACGTGTTTTACTAATGGATGAGGGTTTCGGACAGTAATGTTGAATATATTGTAATTAACAGAAAAACTAAACAGGCTTAAAATTTGAGGTTTCATAAAATTAGAAAAGGTTATACGAATGAAACCATAAACGGTCGCCAGCCCAATTCGGCACATTAACTTGAAATATTATGTTTAAGAAAACTGAATATTGGTTGTTGACGTGACTTTCATTAAGATTCCCTTTGAGTAGCACACTGGACACACGCGAATACAGCGCAATCTAAGTTGTGGGTAGCTGTAGTTACCATTAATACACAAACGAGTAGTCACAGGAAGCAATATTATACACAACTCATAGTAATAACAGTTACAATCACGATCATTACGTGACTCAAAACTGAGATGTTACTGCAGGAAGAACCGAACTAATATTGGACATGGAGGGACTTCTGACTTAACTGACAAATAAATACCACAACTAGAATTAAATAATATTACAATTATACTGTTTATACTCCTATTTACAGCAGTGTATCAGATTTCTTTAGTAGCAATAACATTCCAGTTACCTTTATAATATGAGAAGAATATGATGAGGACGCGTACACTGATACTGTATCACTAGACAAACTCCATGATTATTTGAGTAGTAAGATTCAATTCAACTAAATTTAATTCTTAGACTCACTTGGAATAGTTGATGTTTTCATCCTCCAAAGCAAATTACCCAACACTGAGGTCGATCGACCTCAAAATATCGTAAGCGATAACAATCAAGGCTACATTACGTTTCAAATAAGTGCCTTTTTCATCACCTGTGAAGCAGGTATTTTAGACAGTAACATTTATACAGTCTGGCACTGAACTTTTGCACATTTAATACATAGAAATAATTCACTAATATGTTTGAAAATGGATACTCGGTTTGTGGATACTGTGGAGGGGATCCTGCATAGGTGCATGATTAGGATAAGAGAAACGATTCTAAATACAGGTTTACGGCACTTGAATTGTTATTAAATCACTCACACAAATTAACTGGTCCATGCTCTGATACATATCAATATGCATGATGTTGGTGGAACAATGGAGAAGTAGTGGTGGCGAGCGAAGTGGCGGCTTACTGTACTCACGGCTCTTGATGTTTCAATGGTCTTTACAATTTCTTCTTGGGGACGTATTTTAACGTGTTTATTACCTAGAGTACCATGCAACAGCCAAATCCACATCCGAGGCCAAATTCCTTGCAAAACGGCTTGCTATTGCCTCCCTTGGCACCTTCGATGTGTACCGTGCAACGGCTAGCCACTGACTGCGTACCGTTCCAACCAAGGAGCAGCCCAGTTCGACCGCCAAAACAACCTTTTACACCACGCTAAGCCGCTTCCGTTGCGGAGGAACTTCCCAACATCTTTTACATTTTACAATACAAGTGCCCTAAGCATGAACAATGTTTTTCTTTATAAATATACATATATTATAAAATTTCATTGTTTTAACAAATTGTTTTTCTTCGTCCATATATATATCACGATACTTTAAATATCCTGTCACAAATCAATGGCCTTAAATGACAAAGAACACACACTCCATAATCGTAGGTACACAGTTACTCAATTGAGACCTGCCACTAATCGATATAAGTGTAACAACAAGCCTGAACTAACATATTGTAGATATATTTCGACTACTGGCTTGAAGAGGGCTGTCAGTCTTAATCTACCTCGATAGCAAGTAAATACGAAGAGTGCTACTTACCCTTGATGAGTGAAACACTGTGGAATATTGTGGGATGTAATTAAGTAGGCTTACGGACAGTCCGTACTTAGAAAATTATCCCTTCTCACTTCTCTTCGCATTCTGTGATAAATAAGGCGAGGAAAATTTTTAACCCCTGGAATAATTTCAGTTGGTTCTATCCATACCTAACATGCTCCGATTTCGTGTGTCTGTGAATGCTGGAGGTCTATTATGCAATACAACGATTGGGAAATAGAGCGCTCTATAGACGTTCCAGTTATTAATAGCGAATGATGTGAAATGTTTTGCATTAAATGTGTATTCTGACATTTCCTCCTATTTTCAGCTAAGTTCTACAGTGCCGCTAGTGGAATTGTCATAGCTGCATGCTTCTCTGGTCACGTAGTCATGCACGAGGGCAGCTTGTGCACAGTAGCAGTATGCAACTGGTAATCCTCAGGTATTCCTAAAGACAGCCAACACGGTCACTTTCTTCAGGCTGCTTCCGCAACAGCCCTAAGCATTGATGCATACAAAAATTTGCTGCCGACAATTTTCTAGTATGTGGCATGTGACCGGTTACACGAACCTTTGAAATAACTAACAATGTCTCCCCTTGACTTATACTGCGCTTGCAGCACCGACCCCGGGAGCAAACCATAAAATACTTGGGACCACAATAAAAATGAGCAGGTTCGCCCGCCCTACCAGATACCTTCGCAGCAAAACGAGGCACGTGGTCACTGTCCCTGTTTGACAAGGTTGTGAAATTACCAGCCATAAATGCATGCCCTGTTTTACTAACAATGAGGAGTGTAAACTGCATTATTACCGTAAAATAGAAACGAGGATTGGTTTCTGTTGTACTACGCGTATTCATTAATTAGTAGGACGGCTACATTATTAATGAGCCATTGCCGGCCGATTTCCACACGATTCCAGAAGAATTTATTCTATTAACGACTACAGTCTGTGTGATAACAACAAAGTTCCACATTTACAATAGAGCATAATCAGATATCAGCAGTCATCTCTGAGCAAGTTGTTGTAATGTGTGTTAGCTTTTTAAAACGCACGTCTACAACTTTTCACTTGTACGACATCGATCAGATAGCCTAACACAATCAGGTTCCCTGTGTACAACACTAGAAATACTGAAAAAATTAAGGAACTTAAAAGAAAAACAAGGAATAAAACTCGGGAGTGTTGTGAGAACATAAAATTAACTGTGGGTATCGCAGATTGGATTAGTAAGAGGAATACGGAAGATGAAACGTACT
Organism: Schistocerca serialis cubense; assembly: GCF_023864345.2. Classification (NCBI taxonomy): domain Eukaryota; kingdom Metazoa; phylum Arthropoda; class Insecta; order Orthoptera; family Acrididae; genus Schistocerca; species Schistocerca serialis. Next base: position 193,852,866 of record NC_064638.1, on the reverse strand, counting down.
AGAAGGGATTTTGTGTATATTAATCAAGTGTGGACCCCGTGTTGTGGTTCCACCAGCTTTACGGACAGAAGTGCTACGGCAAGCACATGGTCATATGTCATCGGGTATTGGGGTAGGACAACAAAAGGCAGAACGTTAGCAGAAAGTTTCTGGTGGAGAACAAGAATTGCTAATGTTCAACAGTACGTCAATAACCGTATTCTGTGTGTACAACGTGCTGATCTATGCTATCAAAAGATATAATTAAAGACAGGAACAGATATTTTGGGGTCGTTTCAGAGAAGTCAATTGGGTAACAAGAATGTTTTAACAATTATCGATCACTTCTCAAGATATCTGCTAATGGCAGAAATACCAGACCAGAAAGCAAGCACAGTAACTCCTGCTACGGTAAATCATTCGATAATTAAATCTGGGGTGCCACAAACGATTATTACGGACCAGACCAGAAATTTATGTCAGATCGCATTTAGCAGTTGTGACACTTACTGAAAGTTAAGATATTACGTACAAGTCCATTCCACCCAAAAGTAAATGGTCTTACAGAGTTCATAGAACTATATGTAAGATGCTAAGGCGTCTTCCGAATGCTCGACACCCAGAATGAGGCTTAAATTCAGATTTTGTGACTTGCGGATAAAATTCAAAAACTCATACAACAACGGGGTTATCGCCTTACCAGGTGGTATGTGGACGTAAAATACCTTCTTAGTTTGACGTCATCCAACTGAAGTGGGGAAAAGAAGGTGGACACGTTATTGTATTCGCAAGAACTCTAAAGGAAGACCGGGAAAAGGTAAAATAGGCTAACACAAAAACGCTACAAAGTGACGAGCGTGTGGTGTTGTGTAAGAGGATTTGACTACAGTATCAGACAGGGTAATGACTACTACTTGCAAACCCTTACACTCCCAAGTGTAAGACAAAAATCTTTTTGACCAAGTTTCAGGGTGCTTACAAGGTCGTCGAGGTAAAGTCGCCTATAAATATGAAATTACAATTACCAGGATAAACTTCAGTAGTACCTATCAGCAGAATTAAATCATTTGAAGGGCCCATAGATTCCTTTCCTCAGGTACCAACGGAGGTTCACATACTAGGGTTCAAATGGTTCAAATGGCTCTGAGCACTATGGGACTCAACTGCTGAGGTCATTAGTCCCCTAGAACTTAGAACTAGTTAAGCCTAACTAACCTAAGGACATCACACACATCCATGCCCGAGGCAGGATTCGAACCTGCGACCGTAGTGGTCTCGCGGTTCCAGACTGCAGCGCCTATAACCGCACGGCCACTTCGGCCGGCTCACATACTACAATTAAGAAGCAAAAAAGTAAGGAAATGCCGCCGAATAGGCCATATGGATTGAGACCAATGATTACGTAGGTCCGAATGTAGAGATACATCGGTAATAGTCGGATCTTTTTCCTTTGTTTCATTGATCCACGTAGTGTACTTAGGAATGTAGGCATCTTTGTTGTGGTAGCATTTTTTCTAAGGATATTATCCTTTGTCACATACCCAGGAGTGATTACTACACGCAGATATGGCGTTTCAAGGTATGTGTTAGACAAACATTCGTAGACTATGAGCAGTAACGTCATTCTCTGTCTAATGTTTGACTCTAACCATTGCGATGCAATCAACCTCAGTGCATTACTACAATTATTTTAATCTCAAGATTGATGTCGGACAACACTTGACAACAGAACTATTTTTATCGGGTAACAGAAATACAGATTAACAATTTTCGGACTTTTTTACTTTACTTGTATCGTGGATCCTTACTTCCTGCCAGATTTTATGAGTCTAGGTGAGTGGGTAGTACCCTATCGGGTTTAGTTTCAGTTTCAGAATATCAAAGCAGGTGACATAAATAGCCGTACTTTTTTATTGCATTGTCTCAGACGTTAACGTTTATGACACCTCCGACTGACCACAGATCTTACTAATGATGATGTTGATGATGAGGTCCCATACTCCGAGGAGCGGTGGGGACGATGCGGGAGACCCGCACCGCTGTCTAGGCAAAGTCCAAGGGGAGGTGGTTTGCCATTGCCTTCCTCTGACCGTAATGGGGATGAATGATGAATATGAAGGCGACACAAGAACACACAGTCATCTAGAGGCAGGGAAAATCCCGGACCCCGCCTGCAGTCGAACCGTGGACTTACTATGTTACATAAATTTCAGCTTTATATATCTCACCGTTCGTGACAAAAATGGATCTGAGACGGACGAACACATAGTCCGGTAACAAATTGTAACAGACTTACAATTTTTGTAATTTCTCCTTTGTTTGTATTATGAAACTCTGCTTCTTCACAAATTTAATGAATCTAGTATAAGGCAACGTACCGTATAGGATTTGATGAGTGAGATTGCGAATGCCAAAATATGCGGCAAAAATTGCCGTATCTTTTCCTTGCATTAACTTAGAAGCTTCAATTAATTACACCACCAAGGAATTATAGACCTTAATATGTGGCATAAATATCAACTTCGTACATCAACCTGCTCCTGAGAGACACCGGTCGTAACAGATGGACGAACAGACAGAGTCAGATAAGAAATGACGAAACAATTTTCGTGTGATATATTTACAAATTTACAGTTTTCGGACTTTTTCCTTGAACTTTACTGTGATACCTTCCTTTTTGCTATATTTCATGATTGTAGACCAACGAGAAGTACTCTGCAGGACCTTGTGAGTCAATTGGCGAGTGCTAAAATAAGTGGCGTAAATGGTCTATTTTTTTACTGCATTGATTTAGAAGCTTCGATGTTCTACGCCGCTAACGGACCATACCCCTCAGTATGTGACATAAATTTCAACGAGATATATCTACCCAATCCCGAGAACAATAGTTTTTAATAGTCGGACGGACAGAAAGACAGACAGACGGACAACAAAGTGATCGTATACGGGTTCCGTTTCTACGTTTGACGTACCGAAACATACAAATGGGGCCACAGTCTCTTATGAACTCAGAGGTTACAGTAAACAGTAGGGGCGAGCTTTCACAGTCTTATTTATTTCATCAGTTTCTGTCTGATTAAACTCCTATTTTACCCTCTTCGAATCCAACAGAACGGCTGTAATATTTCCACAAATAGTGTAATGATGCGTGTCTTAATAGTGTTCGGCGACCCTGTTGTTGTTTTTGGAGTTAGGACGGCCGATTACACTGCCTTTATCACCCACACATTAATAATTAAGAATTCATGGTCAGACACCACCTTGAAAATTTAAATGAACCACGAACTCAAAACTATCGCAAAAGTGCGAAAACCTTACATCATTCTTCACTAGAAGTATATTCCAAGACGTATAAAAATCGTAATCCGCATACGTGACGATGAAATAAGAACTATCTACACTAGACAGTCGAATGCTTTAAAAATTAGTCCACAATGTACTTGCACTTTTTCAAACCACAAATGAAAAGAAATCAGCCTTGTACAGTAACTAGCAACATAAATACGCCGTGGAGTAGAAAGTTAGTGACACTACTACTTTTTTGTAAATAAAAGCGAAGCAGCCTTTTCTTTGGTATACTGAGAGTGAGAATGTGCATATGCGAACGAGGCCAAGCACTCAAATTTTCCGTTCAGCTGTAAAGACCCTTAGCGCGGTAACAACACCTGTTTTGGCGACGACCATGCCATTCAGTAAAAGTGTTATGTCGTTACACGTCTAGACGTCGTAACGCTTCTAGGTCACTAAGCTTTCGCTTCACAACAGCTGTGAGACTTCTTTTTTATGAATACATTACCATCGGTTCCCTAAGCACGCCGCGGTGCCCGTGATATTGAGGGAAGTGAACTGCTAGCCATAAATTGCAGGTACCATGTTTAAACTAGGTAGTGGGGTTTCTTAACAAAAATAAGAGAGTCAAACGAATTCGTCCTTTCAGTAACGTTTTTAGTTCGCCAATGTACATGTCGAACTCACAGTTTAATCAACTGAGTTTCAATTGAAATTTAAGTACATCTATAGGTTTCCAGCACGCGAAAAGGCTTATCTGTGGAAGTTGCAGTGTGATCATCATTGGTGTTTGCGAGTTCGTGGCTGAACATATATAGAATCACAAGGGAATACCTCCAAGCTTTTGTTAAAGTTTGTGGAATACCTCCGAATATCTTGCCTGCTGTTGGTTGGCACTACAGTGTGATAATTTATACATGTTGCTAACGCAGTCCAGAGAGGTGGTACAATAGTTTGAAGGAAATGAGATGTAAAAAAAGGTAATCTGTAAACACATTCCTCATTTTATTCAAACCTAAATCCTCTTACCTCCCACCCTGTATCCTCCAAATAGTTGCACTGCGATGTATAAAAATGCTACAAATATCTGATTAAATTATTTATATGTTAATGAGTCAATATATGGCAGTGAGGATGCAAACCACTGGTGATTGAATGTAGTGTGGTTTTTGATGGATCATAATGTTGATGACATCATATGTCCTGAAATAATTGTCATACAGTAATTCAGTTAAGGAAACCCATTCAATGGATTTTATTGGTACTGTATGAAAGTGTTTTGATAGAAGATGTAGCGTTAGTGACAAAATAAATTGAAATGTACCTAATGTTGACGTTTTACTGCATGGCCAGCGAAAATGTCGCAAGTGATAACTTTTTTAATTCCTTTCTTTATTTTGTATCTGTTGTCAGCGAGGAAAAATTTCTAAAAAGTTTGCATTTATGCGTAAAGTTTGTTGGAAGTCACTAACTGCCCTCATTCTCCAATAATGGATGATTATAGTCTCTGTAATTTTCATGTCATAACTTATACTTCTGAAGACATATCCGAGTAAACAGTTTCTAACATTAATACTTCTCTTAATGTGTAAAACATGCAGGGTACTTTTCTGGCTCAATGTTATGTAAAAAGCCAACATTTTTTCTGTTTATAATGTACATGTTTACAGATTTGTTGTTGATGTCAGGTAATGCAGCACATATTCTACACAAATTAAAGTATTTTGAATGTTTTTAAACCTTCTTAGGGTTATTAAAAAATTACAAAGAAATGGTTGCAATTTCTTTTTTCGAAATGCTTCCTGAAATTGAGGTACCATTTAATTCAATGTTATACGTTTGAACGAGACCAAATTTTTACATGGTTTGCATGAAATGATGGCTGATGTACTGGATCACTTTAATTCCTTCTATTGTGCATATCATAACGATAAAAAATATCACATTTTACATTTTAATTTTTATAATTTTTTCATAGTAAAAATTTTATTTTTTCTAATATTTAGTTGAGTGTGCAGTAAAGCTTAGGTCTATTACGTAAGTATGGACTATTGCAAGTTACAGAAAAAATTAGAGCATTGCTTTATAAACTTTAGAAAATATTTGTGCCTGAATTCTGAAAAATACAACTTGCAGGAAGTTGTGAATAAAGATATCAGTCCAACTAAACAGTGACTCAGGACATTCCTGAAGTACAGTTTTCATCCTGCAGCATTTCTTCATCTTCAAGCTTCCTCTTGGCATTCCTTTTATCACTTCTTTCTTCTTTGGTAACTTCAAAGAGTGAATCTTTCAGCTTCATGCACCTCTTGTATGTCACACTCAAGCAATTGATCTTCCAAGTTAGAGTCACATTTTATGCCTAAATTTCTCAGGACTCCCAACCTTCCTGTCACTTCATGATTTAAAAATATCACTGCACCTATAACACCAACTTTTAATGCATTTAGTCCTACAAAAACATTCTTGGGTAATCTTTCCCATATGCAATGGTTGAAACTTTCATTTGTATTCTGAGTGCCCCTATGAAGACATTTACTAAGCAAAACAGGGTCACTCAGGTCTCTGAAAATTGGTTTCCTTTCATTCATAACAGGCTCAGGAAGAGAATGGTTATGATGGTATATTTGATCACATTCTTTTGCTTTTTGGTATCCATATCAAAAATCTGCTACTTTAGGGCGAAGTCCGTGAACAGGGTGGTCATTTGTGGACAACTTATGAAAGTAGGTGGCTCATACAGCTTTTCTGATTGCAGTAAGATCACTAAGAGGTGCAGTTCGTCTAATGGTCAGTCGGTAATAGCTCTGAAGAAGGTCTATTTCAATTTCTGTCAATCTGCCTCAGCCAGACAGAGATTTTCCATCAGACAGCAACTTTCCTTGCATGTCTCTTCATAGCTTCCTCAAACTAGCACACATCCACTTTTGCACTTGTCACCAACACTCCAATTTTGTTACCAAGGTATCACCATAAACATTAAACTCATAATTTTTTTTGAAAACTTTAGATGGTTCAAATGGCTCTAAGCACTATGCGACCTAACACCTGAGGTCATCAGTCCCTTAGAGTTAGAACTACTTAAACCTAACTAACTAAGAACATCACACACATCCATGCCCGAGGTAGGATTCGAACCTGCGACCGTAGCAGCAACGCGGTTCCGGGCTGAAGCACCTAGAACCGCTCGGCCACTACGGCCTGCTGAAAGCTTTAGAGTCCCTATCGCCTAGGTACTTCGTATATTTAACGTTATAAACGAGCACCGACCTCCGAAATATTTTTCGAGGTCCATCACACTCCATACCTCCACAGTAATTATCATAATTCTTAGAACACTGAAGTTCAATATGTCCTTCAGTGTTACCATGGCCGGTGTGGCAATACTTAGATAACCACTCTATATCAACAAGTTTACCGTTCTCCAGAGAAGTAGCGCTTACAACACCAGTCAAGAAACAATGTCCTCGACGTTGCCATGTCCCATCAAGGTCCCCACCAATCTCCCTGATTCCACTAATGTTGTTTCTTCTACTGAACGTTTCATACATACTTTAGACACAACAGTCAACGCATCTAAAAGTGCTTTTGTGTACTTGCTGAACCTACTGGGAGGAGGAGGAAGGTCCATCAAACCACAAAACATTTGAGCAGACTCTTTTCCTTTTCCAATTGCATGCACTGGATACACTAACTTCAAATTCACATCATATGAATTATGCACAATGTTCGAAGTCATTTTGGAGGTAGATTTCTCCCATTATCTACACAGAACAACTAATTTTGACGGTAAACCCTTCCTGATTCTTCGTTGTCAGTTATTTCCAGACAGCCTACACCATCACAATGTTTACATTTCGCCACTTCCTTTATCAACGAAGATAGGATGCCCACATCAAAAACAACAACACCATTAAAAACAGTGTCATTGTTAACACAAAATTTTGAATCGCTAGGAGGCGTGCCATATGGGAGTTTCTTCCATGAAGAACTGATACATAGGTTAATTCCAACAGTGTGGGTTGCTTTGTTTGTGAACTGGTTACTACGGAATTTTCTTTTATTGATTTTCTTGGTGGGTGGCATAGTTCACATTTATTGATCGCTAAACGATGTGTACTTTCACAAATATAAGTAGCACTTAGGCAACAAACATTCAGAAACACGTGAACAAACTGCTTCAGCGAAAGAAGAGTAAATTTAAAATTTGGTATGTATATGTCATTTTTCGTTTGAAACCCGATAGAGTATATAACAATGTAATCAGGAAAGTCAATGGAATTTAATAAAGCCATAAAAATTTTTTCGATTTTCCACCATTTACAAGTACCCTGCATCCTTAAACATTTAACCTAATGTTACATCTTTAAATGAGTAGTTAGACAATAATTTCAAGAGCAATGGGGAATTAAATTGTTTTGCCCGCTGAAGCTGTCAGATAGGCAATTTTAAATTGGACTCTGTGGCCATTATAAACTTTTAGTCAATAAAATTATATTGGTTATTCTTGTTAGTGGTTGGAACTGAATTGGGGCATTAGTAGTAACGGTTAGGAAACATAAATGAAATATTAAAAACTAATATGGCTTTCATACAGTAGTAAACACGAGTATTGCATCTAGGAGTGCAATCTGTAATATCCGTTAACAAAAATATGCAATCTGCGTTTATTATTATGACAAATTAACAAAGTTTCTTAGCATTGAACGTGTATCGTCGAATATGGTGGATAGAGGCTGGTAGCAAAGAGCAAAATATGGGAAGAGGATCACAGACAGGGTGAATTGCAAAGGGTTGTGAGCTACTGTGCGACAGCGAGTGGGTGTGCGTGTGTGTGTGGGTGAGGGAGAGAGAGAGAGAGAGAGAGAGAGAGAGAGAGAGAGAGAGAGAGAGAGAGGAGAGAGAGAAAGGGAGACAGAGAGATATTTACGTGTCTTACAATGTCTGGATGTCTAGCAGTTATAGTGTGAAACCCGGAAAACATTTGCATTACTGCGGACGAGCCCAGAGGTTGTGGATGTCATTCTGCATTTCTTGAACAAACATAAGCTGTGATTTTTTCTCTAAATTTATACGTTATTTGTGCCACTGTTACTTCTGAATATTGAGCTCCTACATTAAATGTAACATTACTTATAACATTTTACTCGTAATACCTGTAACTCAAAGCAACAGTTACCTGTAATCCCCCTTTCAGGAATCAATAAAGGATCGAACACCATGTACAAAACAGCTTCGGATGTCGGATTACTTTGCAAATGATTTTTCCTTTCCTGGACTCGATGCTGTGTTGTCCTGATCATCATTTCATCCTCACCACCAGCACGCAAGTCATCCAATGTGATGTCAACTAAGATTTGCACTCGGCGGCCGAACTTCCCCGGATTGGGCCTGCAGGACATTTCATTTTTTCTTTCGAAGAGTAATCTGTACATACTTTGATCTTCGTTTTATGAACAGCTAGATCATCACGATTCTCAATGTTTATGACATCACATTTTCTAAATTATGTGTCGGAGAATTATATAATTTTCCATTTACATTCACAGGTATATGTAGATACTGTCTGAAGACTGTGTTGTGAATGGAGTTAGCAGTAAAGCAGTAATATGTTAAGACGTCATATCTGATACTGAAGCTTTAAAGCATGAACCGCGAAAATGCAGTAAGTGATAATTTTTTCTCCTTTCATCAGTTTTTGAGGAACGTGACGGAGAAAAAGTTTCGAAAACTGTAGAAAACATTTGTTGCGAGTTGATAAGAGCTCTCATTCTGAAGTCCTTTCGTTTCCTCATACCGAACAAACGTAGCTTACTCTCATCTATGTTAAATTTATCATTTCCCCAAAAAATTTTAGTTGTTAATTAGCATCTTAAGAATTGGTGGCACTCCGGGGCTCAGATGTCTGTGAACTACCGCGACTTAGTGCGTGCGATGCTTGAACTTCTGCTCCCTCGCAGTGTCCTGAATGGCTAACATCAGTGCTAAGTAGCTCGAAAACGACGAATTTTATCGAGTATCTTTCCTAACATATCTCAGCAGAACCTTCCCTGCATCACTCTTACAAGCAAGCATCCTCATACTCGCTTCCTATGTGTGTAGAGGCTAAAGTCAAGTACTGCAGTAGGGATTTTGATGTCGTTTTCACTAATACACACACTGATTAACGAGGAAGGCATATGTGTATAATCTATAAATATTTCATAGAAATAGTCTGTTTTACGATAAATTAAAGTTGACCTGAGGAAACAATACCACCGCAACCTACCTAAGAGCCGCCGTAACTCGGCTTAAAGAATAAATAACAAACAAACCCCCATTCCAGAACCAATAAAAAATCTAACCGGCAAGCATGAAATAAATTTGAACTACTGATTATTTTACAAAAGAGTTAACATGCTAAACATTTGACGTTAAGCTTGCAGCTCATAGCGTGACACACACATCTATTGTGATCGTGATCGACTGCAAACAGAAATAATGTAGATCCGAGCCGCTTCGGTGTCCCTTTAATTTTTCATTCTATCTTTTACCCTACCATTCATATCTTAATGAAGTGAATATTCACCAAAAACGTGACTTGGATTGCATGTTACGCTGTAACTCCCCTTTCCCCGGTTGGATAACTAGTTACGGACGTGCAAGTCGCCTAAGTGACGTCCACTCAATTCCAGTCGATCCAGAACCACTGCACAGCGAAAAAATACGTGAGTCGAAAACTTGTGCTTTTCAGTTACTTACACACAGAGTAAAACTTAACCTGCGTTGTAGCTCTACATCGTTTGTATGAAATTTATACAAGAATTTTGCAACAGCGACAGAACAGGACTCAGGCTTTCAGCTTCTGCTTTCCTCTACCCAAATACAGATGCGAACACGATTCTGTACATGGTGGAGTGAAAGGTATTTTTCGCTTGCTCTCTTTCAAATTATACAGCAGACTGGTAATCGAATCTTCACTGAGAAGAAAGAGATTTAAGTCTTATAAATATCATAAATATACGGGCACGATCTTCGTGAATGCAAGGGCTCCCATACGATAGATTGTAAGTACCGGTGGGAGAGGGGAGGGGTGTTAGACCTCGATATATGGAGTAATTTTAGTATTCTGGAAGATGAATGGAAGTAGGCAGAAGGGAGATCGAGTTCCTACGTAACAACCACACATTCTTGAAAGAAGCGCATATAACTACAACACGTTTTTTTCTTTCGATGAGAACTAGGGAGGAAGGGACTTGCAACTCCCTTGCCACTTGGCATGGGCGTCCTTGCTTGAATGAGCTACAGAAATTTGTTGCGGATGAATAAAAAAGATTTTCAAATACATCTACAGATGGTTGAAGGACTCATTTCCAAATACGACAACAATTTCAGACTGCTAATTTCTGCTTCTCTCAGACTGTCAGTCGCAATTCACACGCTTCATTTACTGTAAAATATTCGAACAACGTGCAGTCAGTTATTCAACCTCGACGTATTCTATAAATATGACCAATAACGAAAAAATAACGACCCCATCATCCGGAGGCGACATGAGACTTACAATCTGATGTTGTTTGATGAATGGAAGTTGTTTTCCTGAAACAGTTTGAGAACAACTGAATAGCAAAGAACCATGTGAGTCCAAAATACACTACTGGTCATTGAAATTGCTACAACACGAATATGACGTGCTACAGACGCGAAATTTAACCTAGGGGAAGAAAGTGTTGTTATATGCAAATGATTAGCTTTTCAGAGCATTCATGCAAGGTTGGAGCCAGTGGCGACACCTATAACATGACTAAGGTTTCCAACCGATTTCTCATACAAAAACAGCAGTTGACCGGCGTTGCCTGGTGAAAAGTTGTTGTGATGCCTTGTGTAAGGAGGAGAAATGCGTACCATCACGTTTCCGACTTTGATAAAGGTCGGATTGTAGCCTGTCACGATTGCGGTTTATCGCGTTGGTCGCGATCCAATGATTGTTAGCAGAAAATGGAATCGGTGGGATCAGGATGATAATACGGAACGCCGTGCTTGCTCCCAACGGCCTCGTATCACTAGCAGTCGAGATGACAGTCATCTTATCTGAACGGATCGTGCAGCCACGTCTCGATCCCTGAGTCAACAGATGGGGACGTTTGCAAGACAACAACCATCTGCACGAACAGTTCAACGACGTTTGCAGCAGCATGGACTATCAGCTCGGAGACCATGGCTGCGGTTACCCTTGACATTGCATCACAGACAGGAGCGCCTGCGCTGGTTTACTCAACGACGAACCTGGCTGAACGATGGGAAAACATCATTTTTTCGGATGAATCCAGGTTCTGTTTACAGCGACATCGCGGTGAACGCACGTTGGAAGCGTGTGTTCATCATCGCCATAGTGGCGTACCACTGGGCGTGATGGTATGGGGTGCCATTGGTTACACGTTTCGGTCACCTGTTGTTCGCATTGACGGCACTTTGAACAGTGGACGTTACATTTGAGATATGATACGACCCGTGGCTCTACCCTTCATTCGATTCCTGCGAAACCATAAATTACAGCAGGATAATGCACGACCGCACATTGCAGGTCCCGTACGGACCTTTCTGGATACAGAAAGTGTTCGACTGCTGCCCTGGCCAGCACATTCTCCAAATCTCTCACCAATTGAAAACGTCTGGTCAATGGTGGTCGAGCAACTGGCTCTTCACAATACGCCAGTCACTACTCTTGATGAACTGTGATATCGTGTTGAAGCTGCATGGGCAGCTGTACCTGTACACCCCATCCAAGCTCTGTTTGACTTAATGCCCAGGCCTATCTAGGCCGTTATTACGGCCAGAGGAAGTTGTTCTGGGTACTTATTTCACAGTATCTATGTACTATGATATATTTGTCCAATGAATACCCGTTATTATCTGCATTTCTCCTTGGTGTAGTAATTTTAATGACCAGTAGTGTATGTGGCGTTTTATTGTTTATACTACAACTAAAATGTTTTCCGAACCACAACTTCAGCAATTTTGCTTTGTATACAGACAATACGTTCTTTCAGTAGATCATCAACTGACTCAAATTTCAGTTCTCTGTTGTCTTGAATCCAACTTAGTTGTGGACATGTTTCTTTGTTTGGCACGCCGTAAAGTCTGCCAGAAAAAGTGCACGTCATCGAAAGATTCTGTAATTTGAGACTTGCACTAGCCATATATGTGCCTATAACCCATTAAAATTTCATTTATATCGGACAAATAAATTTCAGGGTATACAGTTTTGTAGTGATGAGTTCGTAGTGCAGACGCCGAAAACCGAACAAGCGCTACAACAATGAAAAATTGAAAATATATATTGAGCTTTAAAACCAAATTTATCCATGTAGCTACACGCAAAATAAAACAAGAAAAATATTGGTGTAACTCGTTTTGCGATGGGTCTGTTGGTTTTCTTCTAATTAAATCTTAATCTCTAGTCTCCAAAAACAAAATCCGGTAGCGGTACTTACTAGCTGCTTTTGCCGTCGATAAAACATAGATTGATGTTGTCGTTGTCTAACGATATGGTTGTTATTACTTGAAAGTGACTGGACTAAATGATTGTGACAGCTGTGCTGCCATATTTCAATCGTTAACCATGTTGTAATCGAAATTTTTTTGTTGACTGTGGCATTCTTGTTCTGTTTCCAATTTTTTGTTCATGATACGTAGGGGAATAACTATGAACATATTGGAAAAAATTGAAATTTATAGACACGCTTATAACTACTCAGAGGTCACAGTGCACGGACAGTCTGATCTTAGACACAATACTGTATCAAAAATTTTATTCATATCTTACATATAGATAATGGATACACATACACAGATAACGACATTTGGAAAGCAAAGTTAATATTAATACCAGACATCAAATCACTAATACAGACAGAAACTCATAGAACAATAAATCAAAACAAAACTGAAACCCAAAAACATCACTTTTGTTCTGTCAAAGAAAGCTTTTAAAAGCATAAAAACTTCTAACCAGAACCGGACGACCATAACAAACTTATTGTGTTAAACTTTTCACAAAAGGTTATAGATTTTAATGAGTCGATTATAACTGTATTAAAAATTTTTGAAATCAATCAGTATTTATATTAAATATGGAAAATCAAATTTCTGTGCCTTCTGGAAGCCGCTAGATAGGCAACCTGCAACTGAGACTTGCCTGACCGGGTAACCGCTTCAGTAACACACTTAGCTGGTTAAGTGTAAGAGGATCTTATACGACTAATGTAACTCTATCAGGATACATCTGTGTACAGGTGAACGCGCTTGTGGCTGTTTATCTCGGTACTGTTATTTGTAGGATAACTGAAGGACGTACATGTTCGCCGCGGAGACACTGCTCGATACTGCAATGAAGAGCCAATGAAATCGCTACACCTGCCTAATATCGTGGAGCACCCCGCGAGCACGCAGAAGTGCCGCAACATGACGTGCAATGGAGTCGACTAATGTCTGAAGCAGTGCTGGAAGGAACTGACACCATGAATCCTGCCGGGCTGTCCTTAAATCCGTAAAAGTACGAGGAGGTGGAGGTATCTTCTGAACGGCACGTTACAAGGCATCCCAGATATGCTCAATAATGTTCATGTTTCGAGAGTTTGGTGGCCTGAAAAGTGTTTAAACTCAGAAGAGTGTTCCTGGAGGAGACACTCTAAAGCAATTGTGGACGTGTGGGGTGTAGTATTGTCCTGCTAAAAGTGTCGAAGTCCGTCGAAATATACAATGGACGTGAATGGAAGCACGTGATCGGACAGGTTGGTTACGTACGTGTCACCTGTTCGAGTCGAATCTAGAAGTACAAGGAGTTCCATATCACTCGAGCTCCACACGATGCATCCCATTACAGAGCCTCCACGATCTCGAACAGTCCGCTGCTGACCTGCGGACATGCAGCGTCCGTGGATTGCTCTCCATACTTGTACAAGTCCATCCGCTCGATACAAATTGAAACGGGACTCGTCCGACCAAGCAGTATGATTCCAGTCATCAACAGTCCAATGTCGGCGTTGACGAGGCGTAAAGCTTTGTGTCGTGCAGTCATCAAGGGTACTCGAGTGGTCCTTCGGCTCCGAAAATCCATATCGATGATGTTTCGTTGAATGGTTCGACCGCTCACGCTTTTTGATGCCCCAACATTGTAATCTGGAGCAATTTGTGGAAGGGTTGAACTTCTGTCTCGGTGAACATTCTCTTCAGTAGTCTTGACCCATTCTTGCGGGGTACTTTTCCGGCCGTAGCGATGTCGGAGATTTGATATTTTAGGGGATTCCTCGTATTCAAGGTACACTCGTGAAATGGTCGTACGGGAAAGTGCCCACTTCATCCCTGCCTCGGGGAAGCCGTGTCTCGTCGCTCGTCCACCGATTATAACTCCACGTTGAAACTCACTTAAATGTTGATAACCTGCCGTCGTAGCAGCGGTAAAAAATCTAATGACTGCACCAGACTCGTCTTATATTGTACAGGCGTAGTCAATCGCAGCACCTGTTTCCAAATCTCTATATTTGAATACGCATGCCTATGTCAGTTTCTCTGACGCTTCAGTGTAACACTACATACACACATCAAGAAAAGTTTCGCATATCTCTCTTCCGAGAGGTACGGAACCCGTAAAGAAAATTAGAATAGAGATCAACGTAAACATCATTTCCGACCTTTTTATTGCTCATGAAAACCACACATTGCATGTTGTCCCACAATTCAGCAAGACCTTCAGAGGTGGTGATCCAGATTGCTGTACACACCGGTACCTCTAATACCCAGTAGCACGTCCTCTTGCATTGATGCATGCCCGTATTCTTCGTGGCATGCTATTCAGAAGTTTATCAAGGCCCTGTGGGTCATGATTGTCCCACTCCTCAACAGCGATTCGGCGTGGATCCCTCAGAATGGTTGATGTGTCACGCCATCCATAAACAGTCCTTTTCAATTAATCCCTGACATGTACGATAGGGTTCATATCTGGAGAACATGCTGGCCACTCTAGCAGAGCGATGTCGTTATCCTGAAGGCGAATGTCTCGCCAATATGCTGCCGATGTGGTTGCACTATCGGTCGGAGGCCTTCCATGACCACCGGCGGCGTACCGCGTCCCCACATAATGCCAACCCAAAAGAACAGGGAACCTCCACCTTGCTCACAAGCTGGACAGTGTGTCTAAGGCGTTCAGCCAGACCGGGTTGCCTCCAAACACGTCCCCGACGATTGTCTTGTTGAAGACATACGTGACATTCTCTGGTGAAGAGAACGTAGTGCCAATCCTGAGCGGTCCATTCGGCATGTTGTTGGGCCCACCTGTACCGCGCTGCATGGTGTCGTGCTTGCAAATATGGACCTTGCCAGGGACGTCGGGAGTTAAGATGCGCATCATGCAACATATTACGCACAGATGGAGTCGTAAAACGACGTCCTGTGGCTGCACGAAAAGCATTATTCAACATGGTGGCATTGCTGTCGGGGTTCCTCCGAGCCATAATCCACAGGTACCGGTCATCCATTAAAATAGTAGCCTTTGGACGGCCTGAGCGAGGCATGTCATCGAGAGTTCCTGTCTCTCTTTATCACCTCTATGTCCGAACAACAACGCTTTGGTTCACTCCGAGACACCTATACACTTCCCTTATTGCGTCCTTTCTGAGACAAAGTAATAGTGCAGAGGCGATCGAATCGCGGTATTAACCGACGAGGTATGGTTGAACTACAGACAACACGAGCCGTGTACCTTCTTCCTGGTGGAATGACTGGAACTGATCGACTGTCGGACCTCCTAGGTGCTGCTAATGCATGGTTGTTCACATCTTTGGGCGAGTTTAGTGATATCTCTGAACAGTCAAAGGGGCTGTGTCTGTGATACAATATCCAAAGTCAACGTCTATCTTCAGGAGTTCTGGGAACCGGGGTGATCAAAACTTTTTTTGATGCGTGTATTTTGTCAGTGAAATTATTTCTACGGCCGACGAGACATTTAAGTACAACTTTCTCCCTCCCATTCGTGCGATTAATGCAGCAAATGTAGCGTGCTATTTGCATTCATTAATGGCACTTGCAGCAGCTGGGAGTTGCTCTTAGCATTTACAGATACAACTGGCAGTGCACTGTTATTTGCAGCACTCTCTGATCAGGGCATTACACAGATGCAGCAGTCACGGTGTGTCACATCACTGGCGAGCGATATATTCCGGTCCGGAACACGCACTCATACACACACACACACACACACACACACACACACACACACACCCACACACACACACACATACACACACACACACTCGCAGACACACACACTAATATACACACATATACCCGCACGCAATTACGCACGCATGTGTGTGTATCACGTTCGAAACAGCTGCTACCTCCATCTGGGCAGTCACGTGTTGTTATGAACCTAAGTCGAGAAAGACAGTTAGAAAAAAATAGAAACGGGGCAAAGCGTTTTCTCATTGTACAAGTACCTTACTGCCGCATTTTCGGTTTCCCACAAACCACTTCTTCGTACTGATACACTCGTCTCCTGTACGAACCTCTCGGAACTCAAAGAAGATTGCTCCACCATAACGCTCGTAATTCAGCTTTTCAAACTGATACAGAGTAGAAATAATGAATCCAGTTGTTGTGACGTCCTTTTCCTCTGCCAGATTATTAGAATAAACTAAAACACAAGATCCGTAGTGGATGCGCCCTATTTCATCATGCAGCGTTATCGGGTATCATAAAGGCACTAATGTTAGGTCGCGTGTGGTCATAATCAGATAATGTGTGTGACAAGACCAAAATACCCATTTGTTTAAGAATAATTAGGTAGATCAGTCTTTGCTACATCCATAACTATGTGGAGATCAATTGTAAAACTTTACTCTCTCTTTCTCAGTTACCTTTAACTCTTATACCTCGCAATTTGTTACATCAATATTGGACCATGAACGGTAAGATTGTCGTTCACTCAAGTGGTAAAATATTTATATATCCTTTTTTGAATTATCTTATGTAGTATAGGACCACACAATGACGGTATTAAAACTGTTTGTTCTATTTTAAAAGCAAACGGCCATGGAGGTCTTTATCTTCGGAATGAACACTGCACTTTACTCAACGTATTAAAACCTATAGTACGGGATGAAAATGTCAGGAATAGGAGCATCGAAGACAGATACACTCACATTAAAAAAATGCATTATTAGCGTGTATTTATAAAAAGTAAAGAGAATGCCAGGGGGATATAGCTTCCATCCCTCCACGTCTACTACCACGCAGCCTGTATGGAAGATAATTTATACATTAAATTTTCTCCTATTGGCCCCAAATGTATTACGAGAATACCCTACACTCAACACAGCGTGAAGCACTGTGTCGTCTCCAGTCAAAGACAATAGTTCCTTGTTGGATATCAAAGGTTCAGCTAGCCGGACACTGGCTCACAAACTTGTAAGAGAGTCAGGCGATGTTGCTCTGATGTTCGGCATCTCGATGTGTTTAGTGTGGGCCATCGGAGAGCAACGATCATTGGACACATCTCTTCCAATTAGTCGGCGTTGCGATGAGCGAAAGAACTGCACTGACCATCGATCTCTTTGTTGCGTTTGGAGGCTCTTCCAGTTGTTATGTGACCCTCATCTGTGTTTTCTGAGATATGTTTAGTAAATTACGGATCCATGTGTCAAAATAAATTTTTTTCGCTGATAATTGAAGCCGTTACTCAGCGTTCAACTTGTTAGCTCCTCTCAGCTTCTTCTGGGAATCTATTGAACTCCACAGTCTATTTGTCTAATCGTTGGCGTTTAAACAAAAAATCCTAATCTATATTCGTTAGCTCCACCTCATACTGTGCACACTGGCACCATTGAGTTTCGTATCAGACAATATTTCGCTTCTCGAAGATTATAGGCGACGAAACTGCATTCTTTGCCTCAAATTCACTAACATCTTCTAGTGTCCTGATAACTGCTCACGCTAGAGACAGCTGTAAGAAGACTGCAATGTAGCGGATATCCTGCCTTCGACTTCAAAAGAACTGCCGACAAGTAGGTATCATAGACACCGTAGTTGACATCACTGCAGACAATCATGATACAGTTACTCTGTGTTACTATTTATGGAGAGATCGAGCTTTATCGAAGAAATCCGTACATTCACCACCGGACAAAAATTAAAAAATTAGTACACCGTTTTACACGTTTCCAATTCACTAAGGATTTATTATTGCAGCAGTGTATCGTGGAAATAGAAGAGGACGTAGATGAAGATGAGAAGGGAGATATGATACTGTGAGAATTATTTTTTTTTTTTTTGTCATCAGTCTACTGACTGGTTTGTTGCGGCCCGCCACGAATTCCTTTCCTATACTAACCTCTTCATCTCAGAGTAGCACTTGCAACCAATGTCCTCAATTATTTGCTTGACGTATTCCAATCTCTGTCTTCCTCTACAGTTTTTGCCGCCCTCTACAGCTCCCTCTAGTACCATGGAAGTCATTCCCTCATGCCTTAGCAGATGTCCTATCATCCTGTCCCTTCTTCTTATTAGTGTTTTCCACATATTCCTTTCCTCTTCGATTCTGCGTAGAACCTCCTCATTCCTTATCTTATCAGTCCACCTAATTTCCAACATTCGTCTATAGCACCACATCTCAAATGCTTCGATTCTCTTCTGTTCCGGTTTTCCCACAGTCCATGTTTCACTAACATACAATGCTGTACTCCAGACGTACATCCTCAGAAATTTCTTCCTCAAATTAAGGCCGGTATTTGATATTAGTAGACTTCTCTTGGCCAGAAATGCCTTTCTTGCCATGGCGATTCTGCTTTTGATGTCCTCCTTGCTCCGTCAGACGTTGGTTATTTTACTGCCTAGGTAGCAGAATTCCTTAACTTCATTGACTTCGTGATCATGAATCCTGATGTTAAGTTTTTCGCTGTTCTCATTTCTACTACTTCTCATTACCTTCGTCTTTCTTCGATTTACTCTCAAATCATACTGTGTACTCATTAGACTGTCCACTCTGTTCAGCAGGTCATTTAATTCTTCTTCACTTTCACTCAGTATAGCAATGTCATCAGCAAATCGTATCATTGATATCATTTCACCTTGTATTTTAATTCCGCTCTTGAACCTTTCTTTTATTTCCATCATTGCTTCCTCGATGTACAGATTGAAGAGTAGGGGTGAAAGGCTACAGCCTTGTCTTACACCCTTCTTAATACGAGCACTTCGTTCTTGGTCGTCCACTCTTACTATTCCCTCTTGGTTGTTGTACATATTGTATATGACCCTTCTCTCCCTATAGCTTACTCCAATTATTTCAGAATCTCGAACAGCTTGCACCATTTTATATTGTCGAACGCTTTTTCCAAGTCGACAAATCGTATGAAAGTGTCTTGATTTTTCTTTAGCCTTGCTTCCATTATTAGCCGTAACGTCAGAATTGCCTCTCTCGTCCCTTTCCTTTTCCTAGAGCCAAACTGATCGTCACCTAGCGCATTCTCAATTTTCTTTTCCATTCTTCTGTATATTATTCTTGTAAGCAGCTTCGATGCATGAGCTGTTAAGCTGATTGTGCGATAATTCTCGCACTTGTCAGCTCTTGCCGTCTTCGGAATTGTGTGGATGATGCTTTTCCGAAAGTCAGATGGTATGTCGCCAGACTCATATATTCTACACCACAACGTGAACAGTCGTTTTGTTGCCACTTCCCCCAATGATTTTAGAAATTCTGATGGAATGTTATCTTCCCTTCTGCCTTATTTGACCGTATGTCCTCCAAAGCTCTTTTATATTCCGATTCTAATACTGGATCCCCTATTTCTTCTAAATCGACTCCTGTTTCTTCTTCAATCACATCAGACAAATCTTCACCCTCATAGAGGCTTTCAATGTATTCTTTCCACCTATCTGCTCTCTACTCTGCATTTAACAGTGGAATTCCCGTTGCACTCTTAATGTTACCACCGTTGCTTTTAATGTCACCAAAGATTGTTTTGACTTTCCTGTATGCTGAGTCTGTCCTACCGACAATCATACCTTTTTCGATGTCTTCACATTTTTTCTGCAGCCATTTCCTCTTAGCTTCCCTGCACTTCCTATTTATTTCATTCTTCAGCGACTTGTACTTCTGTATCCTGATTTTCCCGGAACCTGATTGTACTTCCACCTTTCATCAATCAACTGAAGTGTTTCTTCTGTTATCCATGGTTTCTTCGCAGCTACCTCCTTTGTACCTATGTTATCCTTCCCAACTTCTGTGAAGGCCCTTTTTAGAGATGTCCATTCCTCTTCAACTGTACTGCCTACTGCGCTATTCCTTATTGCCGTATCTACAGCGTTAGAGAACTTCAAGCGTATCTCGTCATTCCTTAGTACTTCCCTTTCCCACTTCTTTGCGTATTGATTCTTCTTGACTATTGTCTTGAACTTCAGCCTACTCTTCATCACTACTATATTGTGATCTGAGTCTATATCTGCTCCAGGGTACGCCTTACAGTCCAGTATGTGATTTCGGAATCTCTGTCTGAGCATGATGTAATCTAATTGAAATCTCCCCGTATCTCCCGGCCCTTTCCAAGTATACCTCCTCCTCTTGTGTTTCTTGAACAGGGTATTCGCTGTTACTAGCTGAAACTTGTTACAGAACGCCGGCCGCGTAGGTGTCGCGGTTAAGGCGCTCAGTCCGGAACCTCGCGACTGCTACGGTCGCAGTTTTGAATCCTGCCTCGGGCATGGATGTGTGTGATGTTCTTAGGTTAGTTAGGTTTCAGTAGTTTTAAGTTCTAGGGGACTGATGACCACAGCTCAGTGCTCAGAGCCATTTGAACCATTTGTTACAGGCCTCAATTAGTCTTTCTGCTCTTTCATTCCTTGTCCCAAGCCCATATTCTCCTGTAACCTTTTCTTCTACTCCTTCCTCTACAACTGCATTCTAGTCGCCCATGACTATTAAATTTTCGTCCCCCTTTACATACTGCATTACCCTTTCAATATCCTCATACACTTTCTCTATCTGTTCATCTTCAGCTTGCGACGTCGGCATTTATACCTGAACAATCGTTGTCGGTCTGCTGTCGATTCTGATTAGCACAACCCGGTCACTGAATTGTTCACAGTAACACACCCTCTGCCCTACCTTTCTATTCATTACGAATCCTACACCTGTTATGTCATTTTCTGCTGCTATTGCTATTACCTGATACTCATCTGACCAGAAATCCTTGTCTTCCTTCCACTTCACTTCACTGACCCCTACTATATCTAGATTGAACCTTTGCATTTCCCTTTTCAGATTTTCTAGTTTCCCAACCACGTTCAAGCTTCTGACATTCCATGCCCCGACTCGTAGAACGTTACTGTTTCGTTGATTCTTATGCCGGAAGTCTTCGGCCGCCAATGCTGATTATTTATCAAAATTTAGGCAGTGGCGGTGATCGAACCCGGGACCAAAGACGTTTCGATTATGAATCAAAGACGCTACCCCTAGACCACGGGTGAATTATTTACAAAGCCCATAAGGACTTCTCGAAGCAAGGCCCCGAGAGTAGACAGCATTCCGTTAGAGCTACTGATAGCCTTGAGAGGGCCAGCCATGACAAAACTATCCGTATGGTGAGCAACATGTATGAGACAGGGGAAACCCTCAAACTTCAAGAATACTACAATAATTCCAATTCCAAAGATAACAGGTGCTGACAGGTGTGAAAATTACCAAACTACGAGTTAATATGTGACGGTTCAAAATACGAACAGAATTCTTCACAGACGAATGGAGAAACTGGCAGAAGACGGCCTCGGAAATAATCGATTTGGATTCCGTAGAAATGTAGAAACACGTGAAGCAATATTGCCTCACGACCTTTATCTTAGAAGGTTGGTTTAATGAAAGGCAACCTTACGTTTATAGCAGTTGTATGTTTAGAGACAGCTTTTGACAATGTTGACTGGAATACTCTCTTCCAAATTGTAAAGATGGCACCTGTAAAATACAGGGACCTAAAGGCTTTTTACATCTGGTACAGAAATCAGATGGTAATTACAAGAGTCGAGGGACATGAAAGGAAAGCAGTGGTTGAGAAGGGAGTGAGACAGGTTTGTAGGCCGTCCCAGGTGTTATTAAAGATTTATATCGAGCACGCAGTAAAGGAAAGGGGAAAATTTGGAATAGAAATTAAAGTACAAGGAGAAGAAATAAAAACTTTCAGCATTGTTGATGACCTTGTAATTATGTCGGAGACAGCAAAGGATTCGGTAGAGCAGTTGAAAGGAATGGCCAGAGTCATGAGAAGAGGATATAACATGTACGGTAACAAAAGCTAAACGAAGATAACGGAATATAGTTGAATTAAATCATGTGATGCTGAGGAATTTAGATTAGGAAACGAGACGCTTAAAACAGTACATGAATTTTGCTATTAGCAGGACAAAATAGCTGATGGCTGATGGTCGAAGTAGGGCGAATATAAAATGCAAATTGGCTATGGCAAGGAAAGTATTTCTGAAAAAGAGAAATTTGTTAGCATAGAGTATAGATTTAACTGACTGGAGGTCGTTTCTGAATGTATTTGTATAGAGTGTAGCCATGTGTGGAAGTGAAACATGGACGATAAACAGTTTAGGCAATAACAGAATAGAAGCTTTTGAAATGTGGTGGAACAGAAAGATGCCCAAGATTAGATGGATAGATCATGTAACTAATGAGGAAGTACTGAACAGAAATGGGTAGAGATGAATTTTGTGGCACAATTTGACTATAAGAAAGGATCAGGTGGTAGGACACATTATGAGGCATCAAGGGGTCACCAATTTATTGCTGGAGGGAAGCGTGAGAGGTAAAAATCGCAGAGGGAGGCCAAGCAATGAATATAGTAAGCAGATTGAGAAGGGTGTAGGATGAAGTAGTTACCTGGAGATGAATAGGCTTGCACAAGATTCAGTAGCGTGGAGAGCCGTATCAACCCATTCTTTGAACTGAACACCATAGCAACAACAACAACAACACAGTGTATGTGGAATAAATGAAATGGTTGCATTTACTGATCAGTAGCAGAGCGGTTTTGAGGTAGCATATATCGAAGCGTGCTGGAACACTCATATTAGTATATGGGGTAGTCTCCACGGCGCTCACTCTGGCATCCAGTCGCTCGTGCAGATTGCGAATACTATCCTGGGATAGGTTATGCCACGCTTGCGAGACATCACTTAGTTTTGTAAGAGTTGTTGGTTGACGAGTCGCACGAGTCACGTCTCATCCCATAATATCGTGCTCGACTGGAGACAAGTCTGGATTTGCCGTAGTGCCCAGGAAGGCTACTGCACGTCTTACAGATTACGATTAGTTTCCCAGCAGTGTGCAGCCGAGTACTATCCTGTTGGAACAACATGTCACATTAATGTCACAAGAGCGGCAAAAGAATGGCTCTAACAACATTTCTCTCATATCGAATGCTGGTAGTGTCCCCTCCAGAAACATCAAAACTGAAAGAGAGTTTAAGGTTATCGTACCCCAGTCCAAAAGGCCTAAGGTTGGGCAGCCTATCTTTGACAAATGCACTCTACAAGACAACGCTCTCCAGCCTTGCTCGTACTCACAAACGACCATCACTCACATACAGGCAATATCTGCTCTCTTCGCTGAAGACGACGGGGAGCAGTTGCATCTTCCAGGTGATCCTCTGACGGCTTCAGTCGAGCCATGAAAGTCGATGCTATGGCGTGAATGGAGGCCGAGATTGAGGTGTGCGAGCCTGTATTGCTACTGGTACCAGAGGGAGCTTTGCATGGTACTAGAGAGAGCTACAGACGGTAAAAACAGTAGATTGGAATATATCCAGCAAATAATTGAGGACATAGGTTGCAACTGATACTCTGAGGTGAAGAGACTGGTAGAGGAAAGGAATTCGTCGCGGCCCCCATCAAACCAGTCAGAAGACTAACGACTCATGAAAAAAAAAAAAAACCATGTTCAATAGTTTATGTTGAAACGTTTGGACTAACAAGCCCTTTAAACTGTACTAACTGTACTGTGGTAGCACTATGAGATAATGGTTTCAACCTTGTTAAATCATGGAATGTGTTGTGTAACAAACTCACAAAGACATCGTCAGAGTGCAGGTCACAGTGATGTATCAACATGCCAACACAGATCGACTGCGGAGTCATAGATGCAACTCGCACATTGTGCACGTCTCTGCCGCCGACCAACGTCTCTGGCTCATTTGCATCTGTGGCCGCATGCGCAGTAGCGCTGTACACGACTATAAAGGGACGAAGCGAGCACTGGAGCGGCAGACTTGCGGCTCACTCTAAAGATGGCTGAACGTTATACAGCAGAAATATTAGACGAAGAAGGAGAATTCTTGCGGCTGCACACCCGAAACTCAATGGAACATTCTTGGCGCTGCCAAAACCTGAAGATTCACTCCTTACTCTCAGTTTGTGATGAATTCGGCTATGGGCTAGATGTCGTCCGTGTAGCCAGTGGAGGACATGTTATACATTTATGATGGACTTTTATAAACTTCTGTCTTTTCTGAGTAATTTAGTACGCAGTTAGTGGGTGTCAAGCCGTTCTTCATATTAAGTAATTCTATTTAAAATAAGGTCATTGCTTTTGGGACACCCTGTATTTGTATGGAGTGTAGCTATGTATGGGAGTGAAACACGAACGATAAACAGTTTAGCCAGGAAGAGAACAGAAGTTTTTGAAATATGGTGCTAGAGAAGCGCACTGAAAATTAGCTGGGTTTATCATGTAACTAATCAGGAAGTACTGAATAGAATTGGAGGGCAAACAAATTTGTGGCACAACCTCACTTTAAGAACGGATGCCTTGGTACGAAGCATACTGAGACATCAAGGTATCATCAATTTAATACTAGAGGGAAGCGTGTTTGTGTATGGGTGTGGGGCTGTAGGTGATTGGTGGGAAGGGGGGGGGGGGGCACGGAGACCAAGACATGAATACTGTAAGCCGATACAGAAGGATGTAGATTTCAGTAGTTATTCGGAGATGAAGAGGCCTGCAGGGGATTGAGTAGCATGGAGACCTGTATCAAACCAGTCTTCAGACTGAAGTTCAAAACTACAAATGTTACATCAACTAATAAAAGGGTTATCAACTTTTTGTTTAGCAAGTTTGGTTCTGATTGCTTCATTAGTCTGCATGTAAAATAATCCGAAACTAATAAAAAGCTTATAATAATGGTTTTATGTCTTCATTCACAAACGTTTTACACGTTTAACGTCAAATATTTTCACCTTAAACATTTGTAAAGTAATGAGACATTTTAAACCGCTTTATACGTGTAAGTTTCGTTCTTTAAGGAATCAGAGGGTGAGGGTTACCAGAACATGTAGTACACAAGTTACAATGTGAGGCTTCCACAACGGATGTGAGGCAGCGCTAAAAGCGCAGAAACCGACGCGTTACGCAGGATGTAAGGGACCTGCATGCAGATAGGATGCAGAGTAGCTCAGTGCCTCGGTACGTTAGGTGCCTCTGAGTACTGTCGGTGCTGCTCTGTGAGAGGTGCCGTGTAGGCAAACGAGGTTCAGCCAGCTTGTCGACTGTGTTCTGGGAGGCTTATCGGGAACTCCTGTGCCGTGTAATCTTACCCCCCCCCCCCCCTCCCCACCCCCAAAATACCTATTACAATTTTCTTAGTGTCTCCATTATTTTCAAAAGCTGCGAGAGGCATAAGATATACAAAAGGAAAACTTTCTACTTATCTTTATATCATCTTCTTGCTGGCCCCAAGTCTTGCGCCTAAGAGTACATTCTTGTGGCTGAAATTTGGATTTAACTTTTGGGTTCCTGATGACTAAATATATGACGAAGATTTAATTCTTTGTCACATTACTAAATATCAAACCATTTCTTCAATTTCCAATGAATATTCTAAATTATAGTGTTAGTGTCGATCATATAAATACGCCTGTCTCCATCACAGGCATGCCCACTACTACAAACATTCTACGGTGCTCACAATATTTCAAAGTGTTTACAAAGCAGAAGAGTTTACAAACTTTCTTGACAAAAGTAAAATCTGAACCTCACTATATTATTATCTTATTAATGAATTCAGAATGAAATTTAATAATTAGCGTTAGATTGTGCAATTAATAATATGAATTTTAAGTATGCTAGGCTTTTCGTGATTTTAACTGTACGTACAGACTACTAACAAATTGATTTCTACTTACACATTTTTGCCTGAAATACAATAAATCGAATAGAAAATCATATGAAATGCTTTCAGTGAAACAGCCGACAATGTTCACTTATACTAGATTAGGCATTAATCCTGGTATCGGCTAATTCTATACAAAAACATAATATTAATTAATGAAACTTACCTCGGTTTCCGAATCTAAAATTTAAATGAAAGTACTTATTTCTTATAATTCGTAGAATGTTTGTATGTTTTCAGAACAGACGTAAATTACTTATTTCACTTATAGAACGTACATACAATTTCCCGCCATTGTCGCTTGTATTACTTTATGCAGGTGCAATTTTGAATTGTAGTTGTGGTCTTCAGTCCTGAGACTGGATTGATGCAGCTCTCCATGGTACTCTATGCTGTGCAAGCTTCTTCATCTCCCAGAACCTACTGCAACCTACATCCTTTTGAATCTGCTTGGTGTATTCATCTCTTGTTCTCCCACTACGATTTTTACCCTCCACGCTGCCCTCCAATACTAAATTGGTGATCCCTCGATGTCTCTGAACATGTCCTACCAACCGATCCCTTCTTCTAGTCAAGTTGTGCCACGAATTTCTCTACTCCCCAATCCTATTCAACACCTCCTCATTAGTTATGTGATCCACTCATCTAATCTTCAGCATTCTTCTGCAGCACCACATTTCGAAAGCTTCTATTCTCTTCTTGTCTAAACTATTTATCGTCGATGTTTCACTTCCATACATGGCTACACTCCATTCAGATACTTTCAGAAACGACTTCCTGATACTTAAATCTATACTCGATGTTAACAAAGTTTCCTTCTTCAGAAACGCTTTCCTTCCCATTGCCAGTCTACATTTTATATCCTCTTTACTTCGACCATCATCAGTTATTTTGCTTCCTAAATACCAAAAGTCCTTTACTACTTTAAGTGTCTCATTTCCTAATCTAATACCCTCAGCATCACCGGACTTAATTCGACTACATTCCCTTATCCTCGTTTTGCTTTTGTTGATGTTCATCTTATATCCTCGTTTCAAGACACTATCCATTCCATTCAACTGGTGTTCCAAGTCTTTAGTTGTCTCTGATAGCATTACAATGTCATCGGCGAACCTCAAAGTTTTTATTTCTTTTCCATGGATTTTAATACCTAATCCGAATTTTTCTTTTGTTTCCTTCACTGCTTGCTCAATATACAGATTGAATAACATCGGGGAGAGGCTACAAACCTGTCTCACTCCCTTCCCAACCACTGCTTCCCTTTCATGCCCCTCAACTCTTATAACTGCCATTTGGTTTCTATACAAATTGTAAATAGCTTTTCGCTCCCTATATTTTACACCTGCCACCTTCAGAATTTGAAAGAGAGTATTCCAGTCAACATTGTCGAAAGCTTTCTCTAAGTCTACAAATGCTAGAAACGTAGGCTTGCCTTTCCTTAATCTAGCTTCTAAGATAAGTCGTAATGTCAGTATTGCCCCACGCGTTCCAATATTTCTACGGAATCCAAATTGATCTTCCCCTATGTTGGCTTCTACTAGTTTTTCCATTCGTCTGTAAAGAATTCGCGTTAGTATTTTGCAGCGGTGACTTATTAAACTGATAGTTCGGTAATTTTCACATCTGTCAACACCTGCTTTCTTTGGGATTGGAATTATTATATTGTTCTTGAAGTCTGAGGGTATTTCGCCTGTCTCATACATATTGCTCAGCAGATGGTAGAGTTTTGTCAGGAATGGCTCTCCCAAGGCCGTCAGCAGTTCTAATGGAATGTTGTCTACTCCTGGGGCCTTGTTTCGACTCAGGTCTTTTAATGCTAATATTGAATTAATCACTAGATAACAGGTTTTGAAATGCAACAGTTTCCGTGACAACGGGGATAATTTTCATTCTTATAGAAAATATAATCCTGTGAGAATGGAGAATCTCTTTGAAACAAACGCAACATGTAACTCTACGCACTTAATCTTGGAAGTATCCTCTTTCTTGTATACTCTGTCACTCAGCTTTAATTAATCTCTAGCATTTGTGCGGCCTGTTATCGAAAGGCTTCGTTCAGTGGCGATGTTAAGTATTTTCTGTTACCATGATTTGTGTTTTACGTGAACAGAGTGTAGGTGTCCGCACACAGAGCCTGTAATCGTTAAGAGTTTTCGTTGATACTGAACTGCAGCGTGCTGTAAAATAACTGTGAGTAATTGGATAAAACTGAAATTACGACTGCAGGTACAGTGGCGTAAGACACAAAATAGGACCCACAGCAACCGTCGTGGGCGAAACACCAGGTTTTATCTATCGAATGACAGTTATGTTACTTTACTACATGGTGAGACTCCGCGCTCACTAAACTTTTATGCTAATTGACTTAGTTTATTGCGAACTTATTTACGCTGATCAACAATTTAGATGTCAGTACTTCGTTCCGAAACGTAGTTGTTTTATAATTAATAATTATAGTTTCACAATTGGTTTCAGATCACAATTTCATGGCGAACGCGGCGCTGAGTGGAGTGGTGGTGGAGAGGGGCGGGCTGCTGGCTGCTGGATGCGAACTATGGACCATCAGGTGTCCTGTGGCCTTCGTCGGGCGCGGAAGTCGCTTTGGGTCGGCGCTGTCCCTTTAGTTGGGAGTGTTGGGTCCCAGGCTTTGCTGGGGTTGAACCCAGCGTCTCTGTGATCAGCCCATCAGCTACACGTATTTCATACGCCTCTTTCAGAACACAGTCCCAAGAAGACGACGCCTGCCGTAAAACTTCCGTTTTCGCGTGCTCCATAGTATCTCCAATATCCATGCAATGTTCCGCAACCGCAGATTTTGTAGGCTGTTTCAGTTCAGTGTACCTTCTGTGTCCCTGGCATCTTTCTTCGGTTGTCCATACAGTTTGCCCGATGTATGCCTTACCGCAGTTACACGGAATACGATACACCCAGTTTGCGGAGCCCTAGGTTATCTCTTACTGTACCTAGCAGGGAACGCGTATTCGGAGGTGGGCGGAAGACACATTTCATGCTACACCGAGCCAGAATTCTGCTGATTCTGTTGGATACTTTGCCGGCATAAGGCAGGTACCACATTGTCTTCCCGTCCTCTTCGATCTCTCTCTGTTGGGTTTGTGCATTCTGCCCGAAAGCACGTCGAATTTGACTCCCGTTACATCCATTCTTCTTGAAAACGTCCTTAAGGTTGTTATGTTGTCCTTGTAGGCTTTCCTCATCCGATATTGGGCGGGCCCTGTGTACCAGTGTTCGCAGTACACCCGCACGCTGTGAAGGATGATGGCACCTGGTAGCGTGGAGATACAGATCATTGTGGGTTCCTTTCCTGTATACACTGTGTTCTAAGGTGCCATCCGCTTTGCGCTTGACTAGGACGTCCAGATCCGAGAGTTCACCATTCTCTTCCATCTCCATGGTGAATTTGACCTTAGGATGCCGAGAATTCAGATGTTCGAGAAACTCTTGAAGTTTTTCTCTTCCAGGTGGACATATCACAAATGTGTCATCAACATATCTGTAACAGCACATAGGCTTCATTGCTGCAGTTTCCAGTGCTTTCTCTTCGAAGTCCTCCATAAACAAGATTGCTACCACTGGTGACAGGGGACACCACATGGCAACACCATCCGTATGTTCATAATAGTTTCCGTCGCAGAGAAAGATTGTTGATGTGAGGACAAATTTGAGAAGATTAGTCATTGTCGGGCTGAATTTCTCCCTAATCAACTTAAGACAGTCATCAAGCAGCACTCTGGTGAAAAGCGAGGCCACATCGAAGCTCACCATGAGGTGCTGGTTACGGAGGCGCAGCTCCTGCAGCCGTTGAATGAAACGTAGAGAATTCCTGATGTGATGCTGACATTCACCGACATGAGGGCTTATTTCCGCAGTTACGTATTTGCCTATGTGATACGTTGGAGCGCGTATGTTGCTGACGATAGGGCGCAATGGAACATTCTTTTTTTGCACCTTTGGTAACCCTTAGAGCCTTGGGGGTGCAGCAGCTCGAGGTCGGGGCTTCTTGACGATTTCCTTCGGAAGGCACTGGCGTAGAAGCTCAATAGTCTTCTTTTTCGCCCTGTTGGTCGGGTCTCCCTTCAGTTTTCTGTATGCTGGATCCTCGAGTAGGTCGAACATATTGTGATTGTGCTCTGATAATGGAAGCAGTACAGTTGTATTTCCTTTATCCGCAGGTAAAATAACTATTTTTGGATCATTCCGTCGTTCTGGAATGGCAACTCTTTCTTCTTTCGTGATGTTCGGCCACGGTAGAGCAGCTTTGATAATCACACGGCGCGTTTCCTGACGTATCTCTTCTGCTTTTTCGCTGGGAAGGGTGGAAATTACTTGTTCTATACCACTGATGAAGTCTGCGATGGGTATAGTAGTCGGTGTTAGTGTGAAATTTATTCCGTTTTCCAGAACTGATTTTGCTGCGTCGTCAATCTCCTTCCCAGTGAAGTTGATTACGGTTCGTCGTTGCATTTCTTGCGCCTGTCGTTTTCTGGCTGCCAAACGTTGGAACTTGGAGACTTGTTTAGAAGTGTCGCTGTGTCGAGACAGGTCTGCATGTCGCTGTGTCGACCCAGTCCCAAGAATCGGGCGAAAGCAAACAAGCCATCTCTAAGTGGAGTGCGAGCAATTCCTTATATGTCGTGTCTAGCCACCGACAGGTGTGCCGCATCCTTCCCCATACAAGCGACAGACAAGCTCTTCTTGTGATCCGGTGGGCTGCCGCGGTGATGTGATGGGTAATCCTCGAGAATGCCGGTATTATGCTGCGGTCACGGCACCGCATCAGGAAATGTCAGCATCACATCAGGAATTCTGTACATTTCATTCAACGGCTGCAGGAGCTGCGCCTCTGTAACCAGGACCTCATGGTGACTACTTTAAAGGTCAGAAAAACTTTGAAACACGTATCTGTTTTGACGAACTGTAAAACAATAGTTGCCACTATCTAAGTTCCAACCCTTGTGTTTGTAAATAAGCTGGAAAACAGTAATACTAGGTAAAACGGTAGATAAATTTACTTCCATATGTCCTTAAGTTGGATTTTTCCCAACTCAAAACGTTGAGTGGAGCAGCCTCTATGTCGTGTTACATTGTTGCAAGCTCTTGCGGCAACACCCTGTATATACGAGGGTTATTCCAAAAGTAAGGTCCGATTGATTGCCAAATTGAAACCACAGTGAACATCAGAAATGTTTTACTTGTAACAATTAGCTACACCTTTCAGCTACTTCTCTACGTAGTCGCCGTTCTGACTTAGACTTTTGTCATAGCGTTGTACCAACTTTTCAATAGCCTCATCATAGAAGGCAGCCGCCAGTGCTTTCCGCCAATTCTCCACGCTGGCCTACACCTCGTTGTCTGTGTCAAAATGTTGTCTTCAAAGACAGCGGTTCATGTGACCAGAGATGAAACTCAGGGGGAGACAATTGCGGACTGTATTGTGGGTAATCTAACATTTCCATTTGAAAACGATGCAGGAGCATCTTCATTGCCCCTGCAGAATGCGGCTGAGAATTGTCGCGAAGACGAAACAGCACGACAGTTATGTAATGTTGGCTGCATAGCTTCAGGCGAAATTTCTCACCAGGCCCTCGTACTTGGCGGCAGACACTATTTTCTAGACATCTTTACGCACTCACTGCGAGCTCAGAAATGAGAAGAGCGACGTGATGCTAACTGGGGTTATACTAGAGACACTACCCAACACATCTGTGCAAAGCTTTATCGGATTTTCATAGTCGTTTCCATTTCGCGACCGATCGGACCTTACTTTTGGAATAACCCTCGTACCTCGAGAAAGTATCCCTCGTGAACAAGTGCAATCTGAATTTACTTAAGTTTCGGCTCGATATGAGTTCTAGAACAGCAACGGAATAATATAAAGGGGGAGGGACGTTAACCAGGATCACACAACACAATGTTTAAATTGGTATTTTCTCTGTAGAGCTCCTCAAGGCCGGCCAGTGTGGCCGTGCGGTTCTAGGCGCTTCAGTCTGGAACCGCGTGACCGCTACGGTCGCAGGTTCGAATCCTGCCTCGGGCATGGATGTGTGTGATGTCCTTACGTTAGTTAGGTATAAGTAGTTCTAAGATCTAGGCGACTGACGACCACAGATGTTAAGTCCCATAGTGCTCAGAGTCATTTGAATCATTTGAACCTCCTCAAGTAACTTACTACGCTCGTAGAGGGATTGCACCTTACAGATATAGTTCATACAAAGATATTGACTTTTTAGACCTTGCCCTAAACCAACAAATAACAATCACAAAAAAATCATGACCTACTGCGTTAGTAGCAATTATCTCGATGCCTCCGAGGGTTAGGGACTCCAAGTTCAAACATTTCTGCATAGAAGAAAAGCTTCCTTAATAAAACTGCAATCTCTCCTTAAGGCAGGATATTTCCCCAGAACTTTAAATGCAACTAATCTAAATGTGGTACATTTCGAGAACGTGCTTTCTGACAGAATATTTGTTGATGTACAGAACACGTGGAAGGTTAAACAGAACAAAGACGAGGGAAAGCGATAATAAGCTCTTAACAGCCCCAGTTACGCTTAACGTAATGTAATTACCAATCAAAGATCCAACGTTTCTCACGTTAAACATGACTGCAAAATACAACGCAGTCAGAATACTAATGATAGTCTACTAACAGTTCATAATGTGAAAAGGAACGTAATGTACAATCACGCAAACTCATCAAAACGAGCAAACCCATCAACAGTTTCGCCGTAATCTAGAGCGAATCTGATGAATTTGCACATTTCACTGCCATGAAACAAAGCGTCCATACCGTACTAATTGTCAGATCGGGACGTCGCATTAAGGTAGCAGGAACGAGAGAGTGTTTTAGTGCGCCGGCCACCTGGTCTCATGGAAACGAATGCTGCAGCCTCACTTCCATGTTGGTTGACTCGTGTCAAACCTCGCACTACTCGTCACGACAAAACTTGCGGTTTCCACCCGTAGATGTGCTATCCCAGCACACAAGCGTCCATCACCGAGCGTAGGAATACACGGCATGAAAAGTGTTTCTCGCAACAGCAGACGCCTTTCAATTATACTAAAGTAATAATATGAAGATCAATTGACCTGTACAATTAGAATGAATGACAGAACCGTGAAAATAAAAGTACTATGGAAGCACCTTGGCATAAATATCGACGAAAATCAAAACTAATACACGCACGGAAATCGTACGCCAGAGAGGAGTTACAATTACGAACAAAATACCGTCATGTAAAGATGCTATCCGCTGACTTTTTGTGCAATGAGGATGTACCACACTGCAGTCCTAGTCGCAACTGTGGACTATAGGTCGAACGTATGGTAAATATGACGACATTTTGGAGCAGTCGTCACCATGAACAAATCCTCAGGAAGCGCGCCAACATATCAGATGTTGCAAACGAGGGCAGGAACGACTTTGGTAGTACACTAGTCTCCAGCATAGTAAGGGATGAGGAGCTGTAGCAGAAGCTGAACTTGCTGGTCAAAGTATCAGTTTACGAACTGTAAGATTACATGACTGGGAGATAATTAATAAGAGACCATAAATGATAATAACAAGACCCGTCATGACCGGTGTTGTGTACATAGTTCCGCGTAGTCAGCGCGTACACAACTTTCCCAATGGAGCGCGCCCCGCTAAGCACAACAGCGCAGGCGCAGCGCTCGTCCATCTCCGCACTACGAGATGGCGCTATCTTAGAGACGGAGCAAATTCTGCTTCCGCCGATCCGTGTATTAATATGTAACGCAGCCAATGAGATTGCTGCTAACGTAGAACCTTTTCTCCTCGCGGATCACACTCGCGCAGTGATACCTGAGCACGCGAGGTATTATAACGAGTGGACAGACCTCCCATTAGTCAGTCTGCATTAGTCTGCATTACTCGGCATTAGTCTGCATTAGTCTGTACCAGTCTATAGTCAAGTTTCAGTCTGAGCCTAATAAGATTATCATATTCCTGTACATAGCCATGAAGATAAATGAATAGACACTTTGTCAAGTATCAGAGATATGTGAGAATAGGATTAACGTACCAAGCTCAAAGGAACTTCAGATTGTCAATTGTAAATAGCATCCACAATCAAGTTAAGTAAGGTTTATGATGGTTATTATTTTAATAAATGTGTGTGAAAATTAATCAAGTTCTGTTTAAAGTTGGCCACTGTCAATCTGCAACTCTGAGCGTGCAAGTGGCATTTCTATCGTCTAACCGAACGGCAGAAGATAAACACGCCACGATAAGACCACGTGACATATTGCTGACACTCGCCTACTTCGTTATTGCGACAAGTCAAATAATCTGATGGTGTGTGTACCGAAGGTCTTACAGTACGCACACCAACACCGGACACCCACCTACAACGACCTTCCGGAAGCAGGGAGGAGATAGGCCTCGGGGAAGGTCAGTAATGCTTTCCTGAGACCATAATACCCATGTGCACGTCTATATACCTTGGGTGTCAAGGCAGTACGACTCCTGTTAGTGTTTAGTTTTGCCTTCACCAGGTGCTAACAGTCCATACAAAATGAGTGAATCAAGTTTTTGCTTCTGATAGCAAGTACGGAAGTGTAGTGTAATGTTGTATAACACAGTGTCCCCTAGAATTAAAATCTACAAAATCTGTGATTTATGAATGCATGACAGTGCAATAGCACAGCAACATGTGCTATCTGCTATGGTAATAGTTATTGTTTTAGTTTCATGTCCCATGGATCATTTGCTACGATAAAATGGAGTGATGCAAAACGAGTCATTTTACATTCACATCGCAAATTAATTTATAAATACTGCTGCACGTTGCAAATTTTTAATTTTTAATATTACTAATTTCCATCCATCATCTTTTACAAATGACGCTATCTGAGATTATTCTATGGAATAGAAGCAGTTTTGAAGGAGAAACTTTTTCTAAAACTGCATAATTACTCTGCAGTTCACAACTGAATGCCTGGCAGACGCTTCATCGTGCCACTTTTAAGCTACTTCCCTACGGTTTCACTCTCTAACAACGCGCAGGAAGAACGAACACTTAAATCTCCCCCAGCGAACTCTCATCTCTCTTATTATATTATGGTGATCGTTTATCCCTACTTAGGTAGGTGTCAAAAATGTTCGTATTCTCTGAGGAGAAATGTGGTGATAGAAGTTTCATGAGAAGGTCGTATCACAGTCAAAAACGCCTTTGCTTTAATAACCGCCACCCTAGCTCGTGTATCATATCCATGGCGGTCTCTCCCATATTACGCCATAATACAAAATGAGTTGTTGTTCTCTGAACTTCTTCGATGTCCTCCGTCAACTCTACCTAATTGAAATCGCACACCACACAGTAATACTCCAGGAGAGAGCGGACAAGCGCAATGTAAGTCGACTTTTCTAAGAGTTCTGCCACTAAACCACAGTCTTTGGTTTACCTTCCCCACAATTTAATCTGTGTGTTCGTCCCAATTTAATTTATTCGTAATTGTAATCGGTAAGTATTTAACAGAGTTTACAACCTTTTATATATGTGTGAGTTATTATGTAACTGAAACTTAGTGGATTCTCTGTGGATGACTTCACAATTTTCATATTTTAGAGTCAATTGTCACATTTTGCACCATACAGATATGTTGTATAAATTATTTTCAGATGTTTTATCATGTGATAACACGACGTGACCCTGAATGACATCACAATCTGCAAACAAACTACGAGGACCGTTCAGATTGTCTCCTAAATCGTTTATGTAGATCAGGAACAATAGAGCGCTCGAAACACTTCCTTTGAGAACGCCAGATATTACTTCTGTTTTGTTCGATGACTTTCCGTTAACTATTACGAACTGTGACCTTTCCTACAGGAAATCACAATCCAGTTTCCGAATGAGACGATACTTCACAGACAAGCAATTTAATTTTGTGAGGAACGGTGTCAAAAGCCTTCTGAACATCTAAAACTATCTTATCATTTTGACATTCCTTGTCGATAGCACTCATTACTTCGTGAGAACGATAAGCTATTTGTGATTCCCAAGAACAATATTTCCTGAATCCGTGTTCGCTATTCATGAATAAAATTGTTTTCTAAGTGGTGATTCATAATATTCGAGCGCAATATATGTTGCAAAATCCTATGGAAAATCGACATTAGAGATATGAGTGAGTATTTCCTTTCTTGGGTATTGGTGTGACTTTTGCAACTATCCAATTACTGGATGCGATCTTCCTACGAGTGAGTGATTGAGTACGATTGCCAAGTTTGGAGCTATTGTATCAGCATACACTGAAAGGAATGTGTATTATATACAGTCTGGACCGGAAGCGTTGCCTTTCTGAAGTGTTTTAAGCTGCTTCGCTACACCAAGTATATCTACTTCTAAGTTACTCTTGTCAGCAGATTTTTTTAATTCGAATTCTGGAATATTTACTTCATGTCTTTATGTGAAGGAATTTCGGAAAAGCGTGTTTAGTAACTCCGCTCTAATGGCACTGTCATCAATAACATCAGCATTGTTATCTTGCAGAGGAGGTACTGATTTCGTCTTGCCACTGGTGCTTTTTACACACGACCAGAGGCTCTTTGGGTTTTGTGCCATATTTCAAGACAGAGTTTCGTTCGAGTAATTATTAAAAGTGTCTCGTATTGAAGTTCGTGCTAAATTTCGAATTCCGCAAGACTTCACGAGTCTTGGGGATTTGGTGGTCTTTTAAATGTGGCAGGCATTTTTCGTTGTAGTGTATTTTGAAATGTAATATACTATCTATCAGATATGTAAGTGCCTAAGTTACCCAAAATTATAGTTGCAGCGTTATCCACTACTTTTTAATCTGAAGGCAACTGTTATGTGTAGTTATGAATGTAATTTTTCCTTCTGGTATGTAAGTATGTTCGTCATTGCTCCTTTTGAACTGCAATGAATTATTTACAGCAAACGTCATGAGGAAATAAACATACTGTGAACAGAAATCAGAATGTCCAACTACTTAAACGACGTCTACAAGTTGATCATTGGTGTGCACCTCATACTTTTCTAACAGAACTTTTTTGACCCATGACGGCTTCCTTGATGAATTACTACAGAATATTACTCTGTGTGACATTTTTGAATGAAAATATGCAAAATTTATCAGTTTAGTAATTTGTTTCTACCCAATTTTGCAATAAAATAAGTGCAAATGCAAATGGGGCTGAACTAAGTTCATATAGGAGTCCCAAAATGTATGCATTGTAGTTTAAATTCTCATCAATATGGACACCTAATAATTTTGAAGTTTCCACTCTACTTATTATTTCCTCACAGTGTGCTACACTTATCATTGTTGTGCTGCCCCCAAATTTACAACCGAATATTTTGTGTCTTTTTAAAAATTGAGGGTTTCCAGAAAAGCAGTCAGTTTTAAAAACATTATTTATAACTCCTTCTCTTCCTGTATGTGGGGTTGTATTGTTTACAACACTAGCGTCATCTGAAAAATAAATAAATAAAACTAATACTAATTCTGCTTGTGGCATATTAAAGTATATTAGGCGAAAGATCGTTTATATATGTGAGAAACAATATTACACCTATGAATGAGCCTTGGGGATACATATACGTGGTTTCTCCCCAGTCAGGATATTGTCTACATCTACATGACTACTCTGCAATTCACATTTAAGTGCTTGGCAGAAGTTTCATCGAACCACAAACATACTATCTCTCTACCATTCCACTTCCGAACAGGGCGCGGGAAAAACGAACACCTAAACCTTTCTGTTCGAGCTCTGATTTCTCTTACTTTCTTTTGATAATCATTTCTACCTATGTAGGTTGGGCTCAACAAAATATTTTCGCATTCGGAGCAGAAAGTTGGTGACCGAAATTTCGTAAATAGATCTCGCTGCGACGAAAAACGTGCCATCCCAACTCGCGTATCATATCTGCCACACTCTCTCCCCTATTACGTGACAATACAAAACGAGCTGCCCTTTTTTGCACCCTTTCGATGTCCTCCGTCAATCCCACCTGGTAAGGATCCCACACCGCGCAGCAATATTCTAACAAAGGACGAACGAGTGTAGTGTAAGCCGTCTCTTTAGTGGACTTGTTGCATCTTCTAAATGTCCTGCCAATGAAACGCAACCTTTGGCTCGCCTTCCCCACAATATTATCTATGTGGTCTTTCCAACTGAAGTTGTTCGTAATTTTAACACCCAGGTACTTAGTTGAATTGACAGCCTTGAGAAGTGTGCTACTTATCAAGTAATCGAATTCCAACGGATTTCTTTTGGAACACATGTGGATCACCTCACACTTTTCGTTATTTAGCGTCCACTGCCACCTGCCACCCCATACACCAATCTTTTCTAAATCGCTTTGCAACTGATACTGGTCTTCGGATGACCTTACTAGACGGTATATTACAGCATCATCTGCAAACAACCCAAGAGAACGGCTCAGATTGTCACCAAGGTCATTTATATACATCAGGTACAGCAGAGGACCCAGAACGCTTCCCTGGGGACCGCCTGATATCCCTTCAGTTTTACTCGATGATTTGCCGTCTATTACTACGAACTGCGACCTTCCCGACAGGAAATCACGAATCCAGTCGCACAACTGAGACGATACCCTATAGGCCTGTAGCTTTATTAGAAGTCGCTTGTGAGAAACGGCGTCAAAAGCTTTCCGTAAATCCAGAAATACGGAATCAACCTGAGATCCCCTGTCGATAGCGACCATTACTTCGTGCGAATAAAGAGCTAGATGCGTTGCACAAGAACGATGTTTTCTGAAACCATGCTGATTACGTATCAATAGATCGTTCCCTTCGAGGTGATTCATAATATTTGAATATAGTATATGCTCCAAAACCCTACTGCAAACCGAAGTCAATGATATAGGTCTGTAATTAGATGGATTACTCCTACTACTCTTCTTAAACACTGGAGCGACCTGCGCAATTTTTCAATCTGTAGGTACAGATCTATCGGTGAGCGAGCGGTTGTATATGATTGCTAAGTAGGGAGCTATTGTATCAGCGTAATCTGAAAGGAAACTAGTCGGTATACAATCTGGACCTCAAGACTTCCCCGTATC
Source organism: Schistocerca serialis cubense (assembly GCF_023864345.2). Lineage (NCBI taxonomy): Eukaryota > Metazoa > Arthropoda > Insecta > Orthoptera > Acrididae > Schistocerca > Schistocerca serialis. The sequence continues at coordinate 193,813,319 of NC_064638.1, read as the reverse complement.
AAGCGATTTGAGTTGCTTCGCAACCCCTAAGGTATCTACTTCTAAGAAACTCATGCTAGCAGCTATTCGTGTTTCAAATTCTGGAATATTCCATTAGTCTTCTCTGGTGAGTGAATTTCGGAAAACAGCGTTCAATAAATCCGCTTTACCGGCACAATCATCGGTAACATTACCAACGGCACTGCGCAGCGAAGGTATTGACTGCGTCTTGCCGCTTGTGTACTTTACATACGACCAGAATTTCTTCGGATACTCTACCAAATTTCGAGACAATGTTTCGTTGTGGAACCTATTAAAGGCATCTCGCATTGAAGTCCGTGCCAAATTTCGCGCGTCTGTAAATTTTAGCCAATCTTCGGGTTTTCGCGTTCTTCTGAACTTCGCATGCATTTTCCGTTGCCTCTGCAACAGCGTTCGGACCTGATTTGTGTACCATGGGGGATCAGTTCCATCTCTTACCAATTTATGAGGCATGAATCTCTCAATTGCTGTTGCTACTATATCTTTGAATTTGAGCCACATCTCGTCTACATTTGCATAGTCAGTTCGGAAGGAATGGAGAGTGTGTCTTAGGAAGGCTTCTAGTGACACTTTATCCGCTTTTTTGAATAAAATTATTTTGCGTTTGTTTTTGCTGGATTTGGAAGAAACGGTATTGAGCCTAGCTACAACGGCCCTGTGATCACTAATCCCTGTATCAGTCATGATGCTCTCTATTAGCTCTGGATTGTTTGTGGCTAAGAGGTCAAGTGTGTTTTCGCAACCATTTATAATTCGCGTGGGTTCGTGGACTAACTGCTCAAAATAATTTTCGGAGAAAGCATTTCGGACAAGCTAGGAAGATGGTTTCTGCCTACCACCGGCTTAGAACAAGTATTTTTGCCAACATATCGAGGGAAGGTTGAAGTCCCCACCAACTATAACCGTATGAGTGGGGTAATTATTTGTTACGAGACTCAAAATTTCTCTGAACTGTTCAACAACTGTATCATCGGAGCCTGGGGGTCGGTAGAAGGAGCCAATTATTAACTTAGTTCGGCTGTTAAGTATAACCTCCACCCATACCAATTCGCACGGAGTATCAACTTCGACTTCACTACAGGATAAACCACTACTGACAGACGCAAACACTCCACCTCCAATTCTGCCTAATCTACCTTTCCTGAACACCGTCTGAGACTTCGTAAAAATTTCTGCAGAACTTATTTCAGGCTTTATCCAGCTTTCTCGGCCTACATTGCTTAAATTACTAAGCATAACTTTCTGCGTTATATATAACACTATCCCTTTGTTGGCTATACGATCAGCCTCATGAAATTTCAATTTACCTAGCAGAATACTGTGATTCACAGAGTCAAGTGCTTTAGATAGGTTGCAAAAAATATCAGCCGGCATAATTTTGCTGTTTAATGTTCGTAAAATTTGTTGAGTGAACATATAAATTGTGGTGTCACCACCAGACACCACACTTGCTAGGTGGTAGCCTTTAAATCGGCCGCGGTTCGTTAGTATACGTCGGACCCGCGTGTCGCCACTGTCAGTGATTGCAGACCGAGCGCCACCACACGGCAGGTCTAAAGAGTCGTCCTAGCACTCGCCCCAGTTGTACAGACTACTTTGCTAGCGATGCTACACTGACAAATACGCTCTCATTTGCCGAGACGATAGTTAGCATAGCCTTCAGCTACGTCATTTGCTACGACCTAGCAAGGCGCCATTACCAGTTTATATTGAGATTGTAATTATGTATCATCAAGAGCGATGTACACCAATTATGGATTAAAGTTAAGTATTCCAGCACCAACGTACCTTATTGGCTATATTAATTACATTGTCCTGTTCCAGACCTCACGCCAGTTTGCGTGAGCTTAAACGCGTGCATTTCGGCCTCCTCTAGCAACACGGTGTTGGCTCTTCTGCCAACACATCATAAATAGTATTCTCTGCCCAGCAACTCTTCTCAAATTGAAACTGTAATATGCTGAGGATATTATTGTTGCTCGGGTGAGATGCTAATCTAGAATACATCATCTTCTACAAAATTTTGGGAAATTATGTTAACAGTAAAATAGATTGGTAGTGATTGACATTTCTCCTATCACCTTTGTTAAGTAGGTGTTTCCAGCGGCATATTTATTTGTCTCTGGATGTTTACATATCTGTCCGTCAGACTTCAGAAGGGTAATATGCAAACATTTCTTTCTATTTCGTTAAACGTCGTGCTGTTGAATTATACTAATGCATGAGATATTTGATTTTAAAGTAATAAGTGTTACATAAATTACTTCATGTGCATCATTTAGTCTGTTACTTAGTCTAAATAACACCTCAAAGTGTGGAGAATTCCCGGTGGATACGAATCTCTCTAACTTTATCATCTTTTAGTGAGATTTTTGTTGCAGGAAACAAAAATGTTCATTGTCTATTGTGCGCTCTCTGTCCCCTAATCGTGATGCAGAATACCCCTGTTGTTCCGTCCGTCTCTGAACTTCGGTGAGCATCTCCGTGATGCTTTAGTGGTTATTAAACTATAAGTGTTCATCTCGCTTCGAAATTCTCAGTTTCCTTGATCAGTTATACCTGGTAACGGTCCACGAAGAACTAATACTCAGATACCGGTCGAAAGAGGGTTGTGTAAGCTACCTTCTTCACGAGTAGACTACATTTACTCAGGTTTCCCTGAATGAATCTGACTGGCATGTACACTCCCTTCGAAGAGTTTCGCGTGTTCATTCCACTTAAAATTAGTAAGTTCACGTACTCACGGACATTAAATTTACGTGACTGGTTCAAAAGATTATTCTGGAATCGTATATTCATACAATAATTGGTCTTGTCGCCTGTTAATGAGCACAATATTACATTTTTCAACACACAGGGTCAACTGACAAATGCAGCACTAAGGTCAGACCGCCTACGTATCACCTCGTATTTCACTCGAAGATTCTAACCTTGCGACTTCTCAGTAGCATCAAACGCATATAGCCTCATAATACTTCCAGAATTATCCAATGCACTTCTAACGAGTATGGTGAATCGTAATGGTCCTATATCACTCCTTCCGGGTACGCCCGAGGTTAATTTTAACTCGGGTTATTTCTCTCCGTAAGGAATGTCCTATTGTAACGTATTTCCCATAAACTTGACAGTCATATCAAAATTCTGTTGAAATATATCGTACGTGCCTGTTTTGTTCATTATACAATACTGAAAACTATGGCGAATGCCTTCCTAGAGTTAATGAATATTATGTCAACCATGGGCGCTGAATTCTATTATCTTCTGATTCGCGTTGACTAATTGAGAGTATCGCGTTTTAAAGGGTCATTATCGCACGAAATTCTTGTTGATTCATATTGAGAAAGTTTCCGTTCTACTGAAAGATCACCCTTATCTACCATAAAACATGTTCCACTGTTCTACAACAAATAGACGTCAACGATATATCCCAGTAGTTGTGCGCATGTTTCCAACGACTTTGGTTGAAAATTAGGTTGACTTGCCAATTTTCGAGGCATTTGCAACGTATCTATAACGTACTGCTGTTAGAAGGAGCTCATGGTCTTTCGCATGCTCTGTTTACAACTTTGTATTCATGCCTATCGCAGACGACCATTTGGTATCCCTCTGTTGAGCGATTTCAATTAGATGACGTTTAGTTCAGTACTCTTGCGATGTTCGAAATACGAATCGTTGCTTTACCTCCTTTCAGCGACCTCCCCTTCTGCTTTCTAAGATATCTACAAGACTATGTAAAAATTTTTCTAAAGTTAGTCATATTTCTGTTTCTTTTTCCTTTCTGGAAGGTATCCCAGTTCTGTATGAAAATAGCTTTGCACAGTTGCCGTTTACTATAATCGATGGACTTGCCTAAGTCATTCTACCATCGCATGACGGAAAATGAACCATATTCAGTTAAGTTTACATGTTAAAACAGAAATAAAGCCATTGAGAACTTTTTGAAAGGTAATTGTCGCACAGGAACTTTGTATCGAAATTTAAGTCATTTAAAGGAATATATCTTCGTTTAAATATAATCACAAAAAATTGTATATAAATTTATCCATATGTAACACTGGCGTACCTAATAAGTGTGTGAATCATTGCTGTCATTACAGATAACGTCAGCAAAATTTAAATCAATATGGGTTCTGATGAATAGAGGAAATATTTCATTCGATATCTTTCTCAGAGCTCCTAAAATAGGTGAACTGCTATTCCGAAAAAGGGAACAACCTGCTAATTGAAGTTCTAAGTGCTTGCAAGGAAATTTTCAAGATTATTAGTACAAATACCGTGGACTTGCCCTTTCTTTTCATTGTGAAATAATTGCAAAGGAAATACAACTGAGGTCAGTAATACGAGATAAAGAAATTAAGACATTTGTTTCTATCATATTACTTCCTCCCACATAGCGACACGAAATGAACGACATCGGAAGCGTGATAAATTGTAACTGATAATATATTATGATATTCATTCATCTCGCGCGCAGTTCACGGTGGGGAGGAGTAGGAGAGAGTGGGGCGGGGGGGGGGGGGCTTTGTGGCATCCTCCTCGCACAGAATTGTTGGTCGAAGCACGTGAAAGTAAATGTATTTATTGGTAGTAACACGAACATTTCACTAGGAACTAAGTAACTCATGTTGGTAGTACGAGGTCTTAAATTTATTTCGCACATTCTTCACTACGTCTATCCGTACAGTACATAACAAAACAGATTTATCCATAGTCGCGCAACTGCTTCTCGTAACGATAACGACAGAGAAAGGCGAGCAACAAGATTGGTTTTGTCACTTACTGTATACTGACTATTGAGGTACCATGACAGTGTACTTGGTGTCACTCTACTGCTATGGTAGTTGCTTTACCATAATAACCACATGTAACGAAATTCCCGTGACACACAGTGCACTAAAAATGAATTACACAATACTCGCCTTTCCATATATGCTAACTATTTGACGCTTGATTCGGTGAAAAGAAAGTGGCTAAGTTACAGATACACTAAGATAAAGACACCAAAACAAAGTAACTCTTTCGAATCATTGTAGATAGCGAATATTTCAGAACAAAACTTTCATCTATCACAAATAATTTTGAAAATATAGTATCCAGTAACAAAAAGGTAGTTTTCAAGAACGCTTGCAAGTGAGTTTGATGTAAATCGCTTGCAAGCGTTTTGGAAATTACCCACAAAAATTAAAACTACATGTCACAGTACAATGATATATCAATTAACTCCTCATTTTTATATTGCTGCTCAGTTGCAATATATATGCACCTTCTAAAGCGGTAGAGAAACAGGCGATTCCGAAAGACAACAGTCACTCTGGAAGTAACTAAGAAAACTAAATGGATCTTACCGTTGAATCCAGGGAAAACGTCCACATATTTACGGAGACAGCTCTGGCATTTTGAGAACCGAAGTAAGGTAACTGCGTGGAGCATCCTCCTTCCACTTACATTTATATGTTTGGCACTGAAGGGTGTGTACCGAGCTGCGTTTGGTATACCGTCTCTCTAGAAAAGCTGGAAGCGTGTGTTCCTCTCTAGGCAACGGTCAGATTGCGTAATGTGACGACAAGGTCTATGTTGAATGGCCGTCTCTAGGCAACAGTCATCTGTGAAGCTTGACATAGCGCTTTGTCCTGGTCATCAGTGCTAAGTTTTAAAGAAAACGTATTTTAAATTGTGGACTACACAGAGATGGAAATTATAACTATGATTTAGGATTGTCTGATTGTAATGCCCTTAGCTTTACAATTCAAACTGTTGCTGTGAGACGAAATGAACGCACTTATTGTTTGTAGTAGAAATTTCTCTGTGGAATACTGTGATAATTTTGTAGGTAGTCTGTCTGATGAATCGCAAGTAGAAGTGCTTTCTGAACGAGGTAACAATACCTCTGCCTCTTCGGAGTACAGACTAATTTTGAAATGCTTTTTCTGAAGGAAATGAGCAGTCCAATCATGTCGATTTCTTGTAGGACTTTTAAACGCTCAGTTATCAAATGAAAAGATTCAGGCATCCCTTTTATAGCCTGTGTAAGGACTTGTCGACCAAAACTACAAAGCCAAAGTCGGCCGGACTGGCCGAGCGGTTCTAGGCACTACAGTCTGGAACCGCACGACCGCTACGGTCACAGGTTCGAATCCTGCCTCGGGCATGGATGTTTGTGATGTCCTTAGGTTAGTTAGGTTCAAGTAGTTCTAGGTTCTAGGGGACTTATGACAACAGAAGTTAAGTCCCGTAGTGCTCAGAGACATTTATTTATTTATTTATTAATTTATTTATTTGCAGAACCAAAGCTTCTATACGTGGCTGCGTAATAAGACTGTCGGTCAATAAAGCAAGAGCTGTATGGAACTTGTAAAATGTGGAACAGGGAAGGAAGAGTAGGAAAATAAACTTGCAAATGCAGATACCATTAGTAGTGGCAAAGAATACCTGCCAATCATACTTTCTAAACGCCTCCCAAGCACTGAGCTTATATTAAACGAACCACGACAATATTATGTTTCGTATACCTGCATAGAGCGTGAGATTAGTTCTTATCATTGAACAGTAAGCAGTTATGTTGATTAAAATCTACAATTGGAAAATGTCAGTGAATGTGGATGACGTAACAGCGTCAACAATATAGTGTACAACTTCACACAAATTGTGAAGGACTTGGCGCAAATTGTTAATTTAGCGCTCACTGCAGGAGTGTTCGTCCATGGCTTAAAAATTTTGAAAATTATGCCTGTATTCAAAAGTGATAACAGTAATAATGTCGAAAATAATTGACTGGTATCATTCTGCTCAGGATCCTGTAAAGTATTTGAGAGAAATAATTGCCAGGTACTTTAACGACCAAGAGTTAGTAATCACCATCGCTCTCGAACAGGTAGAAGTATAAGTACGTTCAAGAAACGAAATATTTAGAAACCTAGATGACAACACCCATATATTAAGAGTAAACTCAGATAATTTTTAAACTCTTTATATAGTTGGCTATGAAATTCTTTTTAAAAAAGCTGGACGGATTGAGGGATAAGTTTGGTACGAAAAGAATGAGTTCAATCATAATTACAAGGTAGTTCACAGGTGGTCAAACCTGCTTCAGGTCATTCTAATCATAAACGTATCTGATACAAAGAAAGTCGTTTAATGTGTACCACACGGTACTGCTTTATAGCCCCGTCTGTTTATTTTTTATGTAAATTGTGTACAGACTTAATTAACAGTTTCTAGGGTCATGTTAACAGTTATGAGTCGACTCCCGCAAAAATACGGACGGGCAGACCCGCTTGGAAATCTGACGTCCGTAGTTATACGGGCGTGCATTCTCAACTGTCCCCTTTTCCTCCTAACGTGTTCTTAGGGATCCCAGTGGTCTGGGAGGCACGGCACGGAGTGCAGTTGAAGTATTTGACAGTAAATGGTTCGGGAATACTGGTGAAGGGTGAACTATTCCTCTTTTTTGTGGGACTTTGCGAGTGGCAATTTTCCACCGCGCTCACTCAGTTGCGTCGACATGGCAAAGCTTGGTATGAGGGATGATGAAATCGCATGTGCGTTGACACGCTGTTTTGAAGAAAGTGATGTTGACTTTTCGGAGGATGATGATTTGCATGATTATGATGATAACCTAGACGTTATTCAAGCCGGCCGGTGTGGCCGAGAGGTCTAGGCGCTTCAGTCTGGAACCGCGGGACCGCTAAGGTCGCAGGTTCGAATCGGACATGGATGAGTGTGATGTCCTCAGGTTAGTTATGTTTAATTAGTTCTAAGTTCTAGGGGACTAATGACCTCAGTTGTTAAGTCCCATAGTGCTCAGAGCCATTTGAACTTTATTCAAGGAAAACGTTCTCAGTGTTCAAATAAGGAAGGCAGATAACACAATATGTAATATTTTTATTCAGATTTCAGTTGAAAGAGACTTAAAATCGTAATTACAGTAGGAAGTGATTTTATTTGCCAGTACTATTTTTATGGTAGATTCATAGGAGGAGAGCGATCGACGAAGTTCTTCAGAAGCAAGTATTGCCAGTGTCAGGCTCGGTTAAACCGTCAGTGACAGAGCACACCTAGTTCCTGCTGCTAATAAGGAGAGTACACCGTTCGTTTGTTACATATTTTTCCAAGATTCAAACAGAAGCGACTTATTTTCAGTTATATGTGTAGTTACTAGATCATTCTGTCTCCCTGCAGCAAGGATAAACCTTTACAAAATGTTCCCTAGACTGATGGTCCATTCACAGTGCTGGTATCTGCTTCAATTTATGGGGACTTCAGGAACACAGTTTGCATACACACAGAGAATGGTAGTATAGCTGTACATCGATGTTGGTGTAACTACAGAATACAAAAAACATGGTGTAGAGAACAATGTCATAAAAGAGCCTTATTTAACAAAGTTATGCTATTTATACTGTTTATGTTCATGTATAGCATCCTGTCGTGTATCAAAATGTACATAGATGCAAGATAAATTTATGTACACCACGGATAAGTACACAACTGATGTCGACATGTAGTTGATCTCTGTGGCACACAATTGTACGTTAATATTGCATGAGTGATCTAAGTATTTTGTGTACTTTACTCTAACAATTACATAAGAATTACAATGAAAACACAGACACATATTAGGTGTGACATACATCACAAAAAAGCACTAGAGAAAAAAAATTTATGGTATAGTTTCATGGGGTATCAAGTTGTCCTTGCAAATTGCACATTATACATTACTGTGGTGAGAATGAGACACTAAATCACGTTGTCAGAAATAGACGAAGCACGTTTCACTTCACAGTTTCGTTTGTGTCTCTGCGGGGGGGGGGGGGGGGGGGGGGCTGATGATCCACTGAGTCATATGAACTGGGATGGGGCCACTGTACTGACGTCGCACAGCGTTAAGTGTCTGGTGTCGTTGCTGCGTTGTTGCCACAGTAACAGGGTACGCTGGAGCATCTGCCGTACACTGTCGAGATTACAGCAAGACCCACACGTATGATCATGGCACTACGATATGAAGGCGTATTGATAGGCTCTCCTCAAGTCGATTAACTGTCTCTGAGATCTGTTGGTTGGGATGCATCACTAGACAGGATCTCAGCTGTCCATGGACAGTACTTTACGTTTCTTTGTATTGAAGTTCGACAAGGGATGATGGCACGTGGAGTGACAAGTGTGTGAAGTCATCTGTACAGGATCGAACTAGGAAAACCAGATTGGTCCATTTGTGGACGATTGCTAAGACTGCTCTCTTAGTGAGAGGAGAAGTTAGAAATGTGACAAATCATTTATTAGAGTTTGTGGTACGATAGTGCTTTGTGTATGCAGGTCGGCCAAAGCTAGTGAGTTGTAAAAACCCAAACAGGTAAGCATATTGCGTCCCTTCCTGTCCTGAGACACATGAGGAGCAGGTTCTGTCACCGTACGTGATCTTTTCGTGCCCTCACTCCAACGTGGTCTGCTACAGGGATTCCCTTCAGACGGCTGCCACATTCAGAGAGCTCGCTGGATGTCGCGTGCTGGTCACGTGTCAGTGTCAACGGCCAGCCTCACTTTCGCTCGCGAGGGCTGACCCCTGCCTAATCCCTCAGGTATAAGGCCCAGTGGCTGTCAGATTGCAGCCCCGGACGCTCCCGCAGTCCCCTCGGCAGCATGCGCGCTATCCCTTCTTACAGGCAGCCGAAGATCTTTTCTTTTTGCTTCCGTTGGCCTCTGCGTCACCACGACACCCGTCATCTGCACAATTCTAACAAAAATCTTATGCCTAACTTTTTCCCATGACCTTCTACGTTACAATAAATTTACATAACGACACAGTGACGATCTGTTATTTCAGACACTCTTATTTTAATATCTAGTTATAAATCTATGGCTACAGTTATAACAAAAATCTTGGTGTATATATTCTAGACATGGAAATAATGTATTTATCCTGTTATTTGTGTAGAGACCAATCTCACTACTGTACATTGTGTGTGACAACTGATATTATGTATGGGACAAGCAACTAAAAGTGTGGGCCTGCACTAACGTTAATATTACTTATATAGATCGACAGTAGACATGTTCAAGAATTAACTACCCCTTGCTAACGATTTACAACCTGTGTTTTTTAATACATTACGTAATTGTGCAGGTTGAAGTTTAGTGAACTATACAGAACACTATTCTACGTTTGCTCGCCCGTCGTCTCTTTTCCTCGGGTCTGTGGTTTGGTGACGTGAAAAATACAATTCCTACTGCCATGCTCCAAGCATTCATACTTATGGTAGTAAACCCACACATTGTTAAGTGTCTGGTTATTGCTTAGTCCTAATGTTTAGCTTGTCCTAGCATATGGCACATTTATTACCTCATACAGTACCCTTTGCATAATTCCTGTTACGCTGACATATCTCGCTGCGCGTCGCTATTGGCGACGACAGTGGCGCGCGCGACGTACGACACGGCCTCCGAGTTCTCACTACCACTCACTGAAGCTCGAAAGTCTGCGTTAGCCGTGGCTGCAAATTTATAGTTGCTACTTCACTTTCTATGTGATACGGTTGTAGCGAACGAAGTGCACTTTTCCAGAGGCCATGAATATGACCAAGCCAGGACTGGTGCCTGTTGACAATACAGTCGCTCACCACACACCTGCTAAGTTTGTCACGAATCTGCAAGTATAATTCCTTGGTTATTCATCAGTGACAGTCCCGAGGAACACGCAAAATCTCCAACCAGTACTTTGGCATGGTAGGTTTTATAATATAATAAAATAATGGAATAGATGATAATAAAATGCCTGGCTTTTTAAAATGTATTGAATTAATGAGATTAATTTTTCGGCATCAATGACAAGCACAATAAGCTGAGCTATGCCTGGAAATAAGTTCGTATTAGTTCATATTATTTTGCAGGGCGAAGTAGTTTCTTTCTCCGCTGCAGATTTGTGCTTACTATTCTTTATAATGCTACGTTTGGTCGCCGTGTTCACCTTTGATGTCTTGACCGTGTTCCCATTAACCTTATCGGATCTTCGTAATTTTCCAAAGTACACAGCTGGGCTTCAGTTCTTGTAATTATTGTACTATTTGAAATAACAACTCACACGACCTTTCTGTTAATAAAACAATACTGTATTTTTCTAAACGGTGCACATATGAAATACATACTCCTCACTTATTCATAGCGACCCCAAAATGGCGGTCTACAATTACTTGCTAAAAATGGAGTGCTTCTCACTCGTCCACTAGCTGAGCGCGAATCCTTCCTTCCTCCTACTGGTACCAGAAGAAATCCTCTGTTTTTTAACAACTGAAAGTCAAAAAATACATGACGGTAGGCATAGGCTCTATGATGGACTACCGCTTCATCTTCTCTCTTTGCCTTCAAAGAAGACGAAAACATAAAGAAAATGCAAAAGGTTTATCACAGTTTTATGTCTTCATTTCTACCGTCTATGTCAGCATTGGAGTCAAATGGTCACAGATTTTCCCCTACTTACAAGACAACGATATTGGCGCACCACTATAAAAATACAGCACATATTCATGCTCGAAATCACGTAATACACCACAATTTTGCAGTGCACTGATGCGTGTCTGCAAGCGCTGGTATGAACGTCTCTCGAACTGGTTGTGGCCGCTATGACGCGTACCACGACTTCCAAGAACGCTTCTATGAGCACGTTCTTGTTTGCACCCGTTTGAGCGACATCTCCTCACACATCATCATCCCTCAACATGGACACCAGACAGAAAAGGACAAAAACATTGCTCATGCAGTGGTAGTGCATCCTACTCTACCGACATTGGAAGTCGCGAACATAAACCAAAAATGATAGCAGCAGTAAATTCTTTTGCAAGACAACGCAGCGTGTTAATACTTTAACGATCTTAATCTTTTAATGCAATGATTATTGTTACCCGAAGAAAGGTTCATCTATTTGCCTATTCTGCTATGAACACAACTTAAAATACTACTACTCCACAAACTCCTTTATGTGAGAGATTTAGTGGAGTCCTATGGACTTCTTTCCTTTCAGCGTCACCGTTTCATAAGTGTTGTGGTGAGCTGCTCTCCTTGTAAGGAACGGGCCGTCGTAAACAGAATAGAATTTTTGGCATTTCATTTTATGTTTGTTCGAGAGTCGGAAAGGTTTCAAGACCACCTTTCTTCTAATTTCGAAGTGTCGTACACGAGCTCTCCTGTCGGCACGTCTCTTCCTGACCTCTGCTGCAGCCTGTATCCTCTTGAGAGCCAAATCGACTACGGCTTGGTGCTGCGTCCGCGCCCTTTGTGGGAATTTTACGATCTCAGTTACCAAATCCTTAGGAACCTTGTTATTCACTACTGTAGTGGATGCAAATTTTGTTACCCGATGGGGTGCCTCATTGATCACCTCCGGGAAGTCTTGAAGGAAAACGTCCCATGTCGTGTACTGTTTGCTGCAATACAACCGGCACAAGTTTCCGAGTTTCTTAATAAACCGTTATGTAGCATTCGAACTCGGATGGTGTGCTGATATAAAAATAGGTTCAATTTTACATCTTAGAAACGTCTCCTTCCATGTTTTTGACTTAAACTGTGGTTGCCGCGCGGGATTAGCCGAGCGGTCTTAGGCGCTGCAGTCCTGGACTGTGCGGCTGGTCCCGGCGGAGGTTCGAGTCCTCCCTCGGGCAATGGTGTGTGTGTTTGTCTTTACGATAATTTAGGTTAAGTAGTGTGTAAGCTTAGGGACTGATGACCTCTGCAGTTAAGTCCCATAAGATTTCACACACTCAGATTAAACTCATCTGAAATTACTCTACTCACATGACAAACCTGTGGTAGGATATTCCGGATTAGGGCTCGTGATACAGTTCGTCCTATTGCCCTCTTCAGTGCCGTAAAGGTAACATATTAGGAGTTAGTTCAACAAAGACTAATATGCAAGTATATCCTCTTCTTGTTCTTGGGAAAGGCCGCATCAAATCGGTTGCCGCTAATTGTCTTAATTTGGTCGGTACGATTGGGTATAATGGCGCCTGCGTGCTCAAAGTGGTGTGCTTAGCCTTTTGGCAGTTTTTACACACCGATAGAACCCTCCGAATTCTACTCTCCATGTTTAGAAAGTAACACATTTTTCTTAGGTTGAGATAGCACTTGCGTAGTCCGAAGTGTCCGTAGCTGAGGTGAATATGCCATATAACTTTGTTTATTAGTTGTTCAGGGATGCATACCCCCCATTCAGTGTCATTAACAATATTTCTGTGGAAGATTATGCCTTTCCGCAGAATATACGACTGCCTGTCAGTGGCGTGTCTTCTGTCTTTCCATTTCTGTTTCAAGAACACAAGGGCAGGGTGTTTGCCTTGCTCCTTCTTGATGTTCTGCTTACTACAGGTAATAACTTTTTCAGAGGCAACTTTTTGCATATAGAAAAGGCAGTAGGGATTTTCCTCTAGATCTTCTTTCAAGTAGTGGTCAAATCCGTCTGGAATAATGTTCTGACTACCATGGATATATTCTATAGAAAAGTTGTACTGCTGCAGATATGATGCCCACCTAAAGTGCGGCCTGTGGTTAAGCTTTACAGTCATCAGGAACTCGAGTGCTTTGTGGTCTGTGTAGACCCTAGTCTCGCGACCATACAATAGTTTTTCAAACACCCATACAATAGGCAGCGCCTCTAACTCGGTTACCGAGTAATTCCTCTCCCTGTTGGCTATTACTCTGCTACCAAACGCAGTTGTCTTCCACACCCTGTTTCCTTCATGTACATAACCTTGAAACACCATAACACCCAGGTCTGAGTGTGAAATGTCAGTTACTACTTCTGGTAAATTAGGGTGTGGGAGGATGGATGCTTGTAGTAATGCCAATTTCAATGCTTTCCTTTCAGATTCGGCCTCCTCATCCCATTCCCAAGGTATGTTCTTTCCTGTAAGTTGGTGAAACCTAGGATTGCTTTGAGTTTTGACGCGTGTGAAGCAATTGTAAAAATTTATGATCCCTAAGAACCCCCTTAACTGCTTCTTTGTCGTAGGAATGGGAAAAATTTTCAATCACTTCTATCTTTTCGGGATTTGGAGCAATTCCCACACCCGTGATGATATGTCCTAGGAATTTGACCGAGGACGTTCAAAAATTCAATTTTTTGATATTGATAGTCACTCCGTATTCCTTGAATGTCGCTAGGAGTTCACCGAGGACCGCGTTGTGCACTCCACAAGATTTTCTCCGCGATCAGCAAATCGTGCACGTAGCTGGTGACATGACGTTTCATATTATCGCTTAGTATACCGTCCAGCCCCCGAATGAATGCAGCAGACGAAATGTTCAAACCAAATGGTAGACGACAAAATCGGTAACATCTTAAAAATGCTAAAAATTCTGTGTGCTGTCTGCAATTTGGATGGCGCTCAATTTTTCAGAAACTCCATTTTAGATCCAGCGATGAGATGATCATTATTCCATTGAAGTTTAACAAGAGTTCCTCTAATCTTTCTGGTCTGTCTGTTTCGGGTTCTGTTATGGTATTAGTTACGAGTCCAAAACTAAACGAATACTACCATCTGCGTTGTCGACTACTCTTAACGGATTATTATAGGCTGAGGACGTAGGTTCTCTTATTCCTTCACTCAGCATTCGCGTAATTTCTGCTCATACTTTCTGTCGTTATGCCATGGCGATTGGGTAGGGTGACACGAAAGTGGTTGTGCGGACGTGCACGACCTATTCTTCCTTTCTGTCGTCCTGACATGCATAGTATATCCACACACAGTTAGACGGTAGTTAAGCTGGGATCCGCTGGTCGTCGATCTTAATTTGAACGGCATTCCCTTTTCTCGAAACCATTTCTCCTCGTCCTAGATCAACTATCGCTTCGTGCTCATTTAGGAAGTCAGTTCATATTATCATGTCGATCGCCGGATGTGGCACGATCAAGAAGTTAGACTCTATTTTGTGTCCTTGGGAGGAGAATTCAAGTCTTGTCTGTTATTTAACCTCCGTACACTTATCCTCAAATTTCCCTTTTATTTTGGTTTTCTTAACAGATAGAACAGGTCATTCCACCTCCTGAGAGCCCCTCTTGCACGTTGCCTCAGATATTGCCGTTATATAGCTTCCATTATCTATTATCGCATTCATACTATTTTCAGCCATTATTACTGCGATCATTAGCTGCCGATCCTCTCGAGGGGTTGTTTTATGTTCTTCGAGTAGGATTTCTGATAAATCTTCGTAATTTATCATCCGTAGTTGGCCAGGTCCGTGATTACGTAAGAAATGCCCGCGGCCTGTGTTCGCACTAGTCTGGCGTCAGTCCCTTGTTAGACTCCCTCTCTGACGTGCATTAGGATTTAAAGGTCTATTTTCAATCTCCTGGATCCCCTGTTGTCCTTGGTTTCAGGCCGACCGAAGTGGCCGTGCGGTTAAAGGCGCTGCAGTCTGGAACCGCAAAACCGCTACGGTCGCAGGTTCGAATCCTGCCTCGGGCATGGATGTTTGTGATGTCCTTAGGTTAGTTAGGTTTAATTAGTTCTAAGTTCTAGGGGACTAATGACCTCAGAAGTTGAGTCCCATAGTGCTCAGAGCTATTTGAACCATTTGAACCTTGGTTTCAGTATCTCCCACTACGGTCCCTTTGCCGTTCGTTATTCCTCCTGTCCTCGCTTCCTTGTCTAGCATGACCCTGTTCCCTGACGTTCTGGTTTCCGTGTCTCTGGTTTCCATAATCTTGATTAGCGTAACCTTGATTCATGTAACCCTGGTTACCTAAATCACAAGTGCGATTATGCCATCTGTTGTCGTACTCCCATGCTGGTCCTTGGTATTCATTTCTCTACCCCTTCTTCCTGTCCTTTGCGTCTTGTTTGTCGAAGACTACTTCGAGTTCACACAATAGACTATTGAATGCCTCTATTGCAGAACCACCCTTCCCGACAAGTTTCTGTCGGTGCCGAACTGGCAGTTTGGAAAAACAAAATTTGATGATTTATCCCTTGATATATGGACTACTAAACATTGATTCTCCTTGAGTAAATCATCAAAAAATCCTTTTTCCCTCTTTTGTCCTGTCACTTCCAGTTCAAGGCAGATTATTATTTCCTCTTTAATCCTGTTTTGCGTTTCCTTTGACCAGTGGGTCCGCAGGAACGCACCAACAAATTCCTGATAAGTCTGACACGTCACTGCCACACCCTCGCATCTTTTCCGTGGCTTGCCCTTCGATGTGTCCACACATGAATTCAATTTTGCCTGGGTTGACCACGATGACGGTCATGAATTTGAGAACTGCATCGACCCTCCATTACCTTGAACTTCTGGAGTTTTAGTATCGACAGGAAGTGATTGTGATCAAAATCCTGTTCGATCCTCGCATTGGTGTTGTTACTCGTTTCCATACTCGCACGTGAGCTGAGTGTCCTGATCTATCTTGCTGATAACTGTGATGTGCTGCCTCTGTATCACAGTGGAAGTGGCAGTAAGAATTCACTCTCCTAAGTGGACTGCAGTTATTGGAGCAATTACTCGCTGTTTCTGCGTACGCTTTGTTAGTTCCGCACTCTGTCACTGGGCTAGAGCACGGCGGGCTTTCCCTCGGAGACACAATTCTGTGTACTCCACCATTGGTTTCCGAATACGCAGTGCTCGTGTGCCCGTTTCGCTCTAGTTTTGCTATCCGACTCTCTACTTCCTCCATTCGTTTCGTGGTGTTCGAACCGCGATATTACCTTGAGTTTTTAAGAATGCCATAGATTTTGAGTGGGCTTGTGTTGTACGTCAGAAGCGACCTGCAGCTTTGGAAGTTGCTTCCGCGATTTTTATTGACCCTGTTACTGCGGTTTTGGCTAGAGGTGCTACTTTTTGTGCAACCATAGACATTTCTTTTACATCTCTACATTCTTTCGTTATTGTTAGCAGTACCTCACGAATTATCGCTGTATGCGAAATTACTGCCTGAGTGTTCCTCTGCATCCCCTCTTCAATTAATGAAGCTAGTTCTTCCTTATCCTTCTTACGCTGTTTGTTAACGTCTTCCCTATCTTTCTTACGCTGTTTGTCTTCTTCCTTTTCCTTCTTGCGCTGTTCGTCAGCGTCTCCTTTCATTGATCGTAGGAAGCTCAGTATTGTGTTACTGTCATCTTTTTCACCCTCGTCACCAATGGGCGATGTAACTCTGAACACATGGGTGCTAGTGCTCTGACATGGCCGACCTGGAGTCTGTCTGCTCTTGTCCGTTTGACTATAAACTTCTTCTACCGACTCGACCTGTGTACCCGTTTCTACTTCATCCTCTACCGGACTAACGTCATGACGTCTTCGACGCTGCTCTGGTCGCGTCCAAACCGCACTCCTCACCAACAATCTTGTCGCCCTGTCCTACTGGAAATGTGCCCATTTCATCTCTGAACCTATCCCCGCCATTATCATTCCCCTTATCCATTATGATAATCTCTTTTGATTTATCTTCGCTCACCAATGGTCGTACCTTACTTCTCCTGAACATTCACGAAAACAAATTTATCTAAAATAAGGAAGACAACAATTCTGCAGTATCGTCACACCTAGTAGTACTAATAATCTCTAATAAGCACAATAAAAAAATTTACTCCCTCTAATGTATACTTTACATATAGATATAAAACTTGAGCAATGCCATTCCAGTGCTGTAATCACATGCACGACATGTTGTGGAACGGAAACAGGTGTGATATTGTACTGACACCACATCAAAGAACCACAATAAACAATGAACAAACAAAAATAATAAATACACTGAAAAAAAACTGTAGTCATCTGCTGCTACTCAAAACTTATAGCGGAACTACCAGAAAAAGAACTTTGGTATTAACTATTTAAAAAATTTATCAGAAAAAATTTTGAATGTTCCTACTGAGAATACTGCTTGCTAATCAGCGATTCACAGGAAAGATCCCGGCAGGGTCGCAACTTTATGTGTGGTGCTGGAGCTAGCAGTGTGTTTAGCAGTAAACTCAGCTAGAACGGGCATATATGAATGATGCTCTAAGCCAACGCCCCCCCTTTCCTGACCCCGACTTTTACTGATGCACATGGATTAAAAAAGAAATGTGAACTGATTTTAATCGTCCCTGCAAGAGGAGTAGAGAAGAGTTTGGTGTGGTGTCACCGCCAGACACCACACTTGCTAGGTGGTAGCCTTTAAATCGGCCGCGGTCCGTTGGTATATGTCGGACCCGCGTGTCGCCACTGTCAGTGTTTGCAGACCGAGCGCCGCCACACGGCATGTCTAGAGAGACGTCCTAGCACTCGCCCCAGTTGTACAGCCGACGTTGCTAGGAATGGTTCACTGACAAATACGCTCTCATTTGCCGAGACGATAGTTAGCATAGCCTTCAGCTACGTCATTTGCTACGACCTAGCAAGGCGCCATTACCAGTTAATATTGAGATTGGTTCAAATGGCTCTGAGCACTATGGGACTCAACTGCTGAGGTCATTAGTCCCCTAGAACTTGGAACTAGTTAAACCTAACTAACCTAAGGACATCACAAACATCCATGCCCGAGGCAGGATTCGAACCTGCGACCGTAGCGGTCTTGCGGTTCCAGACTGCAGCGCCTTTAACCGCACGGCCACTTCGGCCGGCTATTGAGATTGTAAAACATGTACCGTCAAGAGCGATGTACACCAATTATGGATTAAAGTTAAGTATTCCAGCAGCAACGTACCTTATTGGCTATATTAATTACATTGTCCTGTTCCAGACCTCACGTCAGTTTGCGTGAGCTTAAACGCGTGCCTTTCGGCTTCCTGTCATAGTGACTTGGCTATCTTGCCAAGTCACAACATTTGGCACCTGCAAAAATTTAATTTAATTAAAATTAATTTGACAGTGGAAAGATTAATTAATGTTGTGACAGATGAAAGGGTTGCTCTACTGAACTACGGAGTGAAAGTTCTGTTCAACAGAAGAACTGGATTTATTCTGACTAAATATAAAACGGAAACACATGAAATATTAGCAGTATGTCAATGTGACACACAGATAATTGCTGTGAAGGTGAAATTGTCCATAATCTAGCCTCTTGCATTTATGACCAAATGGTATGTGGAGCCAATTACTTGCAACTCAAATCTTAAGAAAAACACCCAGGAAACCCTACATTAATTGATCTGCAACTGCAGTGAGAAATCAGACAATGAAAACCCAAGACAGAACCAAGATTGAAAGAACAGAGACAGGCGTGCGCTGGTAAGCTCTGAATATCACGTAGCAAAATTCGGTTATCTGCCGGTGCTGCAGACATACATTACCAGGCTGTCTTCTTTATTGCAAGATCACGATCTAGCATACCGGAGGTGATGGCTGGTTGCTTCAACGTCCCGTCATCGTGATGATAATGTCCCAAGTATAGGTCGATACTAATTATCCTGGCCTGGTTGTTCTAGACTATAAACTTCCTAGCAGTTCAAATGCGCTTCTGAGGGAGACGAAGAAAGCTCGTCACACGATAACTGACGGTACAGTGATTGATTTTAACAAGCAAAGTCACACAGTAACTCCGATACGGTCAACTTCAGCCAAAACTGCTCAAGACAGACAACATAGGCAGTATGTACGCAGACCGCTCAATTGTCAACTGTACTCGGAAAGTTACGTCGAAGCCAAAACTTGAGAAACGTCATCAAACAGGTACTATTAAACAAAAGTATATTAGACAGTCAACGGAAGGCTGACTGTCCAGAGTAGCGAGTGCTCAGTCTTGTAACCAACTCAGACCGAAAGTCGAGACTAAACTCCAATCACAGAGCACCCGTACGATGACCGCCGCGGTTCGTAACGGGATCGTTTAGCTGGCGCGGGAGCGCTACGAAGTTGCTCAACCAACTCCATTGGCAGACGCTGCAAGGGAGACGTTGTGAATCACTTTCTAGAAAGAGTCGGACAACATATTACTTCCCCTGCATAGGTCTCGCGTAATGGCCACCAGCAGAAAATTCGAGAAATAAGAGCCAATACAAAGGCTAACAATCATTCTTTCCATGCGTTATTCGCGAGTGGAACAGGGTTGGAGGGTTTAGTTAGTGTTACAAAAAGTACCCTCAGCCGTACACCAGTAAGTGGCTTGCGCAGTATGATGTAGATGAGATGTACGGATACAGAGGCATATTGGTGGCCGTTGTGCAGCAATACGCATTTCAGGGATCGCTTGATGCTGTCGGTTCATATTTTGGCCTGCGAGATTCCGCAGAAGTCCGCTAGTATCTGTACAGTATATACCGAATTCATTATTTCTGAAAAGAAGCTAAACTCTTTACGTCTGTTGCGATAGAAAGCGAGTTGAACACTGACAGGTAGCATGATTTTCTTTCAGCCTTGATGGCAAAAGTTCGGCACGGGATTTTAGACAAGCTGAGATCCATAACTACAGCATTGAGCTCCCACAGAGAAAAGGGAATAGACCATCGTCATCAACATCTAAATATAGTTCTTCACTTTCATTAACACGAGCGGAATCTTCGTTACTAATGCCAGGATGTTATCCTCAGGCCGGTACTGGAATTCCCTCACAGCTAGCAGCAGGACGACGTGCTGCAGCAGTTCCTTCTGTTGTTCGCAATAATATCAACAGCGCTGATGTGGCAGCGTGTGGCGTAGTTCGTCGGCTCACTCAAAACAATCGTCATTCCAAATTTCAAAGAAATGATGCAGAAAGTCGTTGCATGCCTTGCGTACCATATGTGATGAGCTAGCTTTATCTTTAGCACCAGTCGTCATACCAAAATAAGCCACGTAGCCAGGATTTATGAAACTGTATTCCCAGCAGATATAGCAGGATATACCGGGATTATTTTTGCGTCATTTTATTCCTGAGATCATTTCATTTTTCTGCAAAAAAAAAAAAAAAAAAACACGTTTTAATATAAAACGACGTAAATTTTGAAATAATAATTTAGTATTTGCTCAGGGTTTTGTGATATGTGTCATAATGCACGAATGTTCAATAACTCGAAAAGCTGACCTGAATAAACAAAACCAGCGTTAATTTTTGAATCAGTACCTCATAATTACACAATACCAATAAGAAACCTTGGACTCTTTTTTTCATTTCTCCCTGTTGTAATGCTTCTTGTGCATGTTGAAATCTCCTTACAGGCTACATACTTGCGTAGGTTTCTTTTTTTTTCTAAATCATATACCAGATGAGGTAGCTAAGCCATGGTTATGGCACTGACCTTGAATTCGGGAGGAGTGACATTTGTAAATTATCTGGTCATCTTGACTTGGATTTTCTATGGTTTTCACAAACTGCTAAGGTGAATTCTGCGATAGCTCCATAGATAAGACTACGGTCGACTTCCTCCTCTATATAAGCTTTCCCCAAAGCAACGTTTTATGTAATTTGTATATGTATATACGTTGCTCTGTAAAACGTATGGAGGAGTTATAAAACTGACATTTGAGAGAGGATGTCGAAAGTGCAAAAAGAGGTGAATTCTACATATAATGAAACAAGTGCAGAAGCTAATTTGGTGTTCGACGAAGTGCTTAACATAATTGATGGCTGTTGTTGAATTGGTACTAGTTTTTTCGCTGTAAACCAAAGTGACGTTACCCTGAACGGAAACACGCACTCAACCAGGTTTCGCCGCCGTAATGCAGGCAAAACAGAGCATACTTTTGGGATGCTCCGAAAAAGATCACTTTAAGCGTAGAAGACAGATCGAAACAGATTTTAAGGTATAGAGCATGATTCAGTGCTCAGGAGCGTATATAGGAATTCGCAGAGTTTTTCACTATTGCTTCCGTTTACAGTCAAATTAGATCATACAAAAACAAAACTCTTCTGAATATAACAGAGCTACATTTACCGTGTTACTGGAGTTAATCTATAGTTTTTATACTACATAATAAGCGTTCAAACGTGATATATTTATTACTTATACAAGAATTGCTGTCGCAGATTAACATCTCAGGACTGCAAGTGTAGCAGAGGGGACTGTAGTACCCAGAGGGTAGTGATACAGGAACGCGTGATGTTTCGTGGTCGATGTTTCACCCTATCTACAGTGAAGGAATCAAGTGAAGGAACGCGTACTAGAAATCGCCCTTAGCAGATTCAGGCATTTTCACTTGTTGTCGTTGTGGAACATGAGGATGTGTTACGTACCGCGTTTTGTAAAAAGTGCAAGTCCTACGTACTTAATTGCTGTATATTATGTGATAGCAATTTGGAGGAAGTTATTTATTGTTGAGTTAGAGATTTTTTTCTGGTGAGTAACATTCTGTATGTTTTAAAAATTAGTTACATAATGTGTAGATGGTTAAACAGTACTTCGTCGGCTATGCACCCTCTAGTCCATTGAAGTGGATGAATGTCTTCTACCAAGTAACACGTGATATTTACAAAGGAACTGAGTTTGTTAAGTCTCTTAAGGACTTTCATTGCCTTGAAACTGGAAATTTGTGTTAGTTGCCAGTATATCCCATTTCAAAATATTTTAAACTTGTAACCAGGTTATGTTTATAATCCTTCTTAATATGATTACAGATATTGATTACCGTTATGTAGTAAGGTAGTAATGTATCAAATAACCTAGTAAATACATTATTGACAAGATTTTACTAATTGCGACACATCTAAATTTGAACAGAATATAGGTTCGTAGGTATTCTTAAGTACTCGAGTTATACCTTGGAACAGTTACCCATATTTGGAAGAAAACCTTAGCATTCCGGCGTAATTTTTGTAGTTTCTGAAAACGACTGCAGCACACCTAAAGCAAATGCTAATATTTCATAATGGAATAAGAAAGTATATGGACGGAAAAAAAAATCACAGCACCGAGAAGAATTGTGCGACATAAACTAAACTTGGTAGGCGTGTTTTTACATCTGAAAGACGTTGTCTACTCAAATTTGGCCCAGTCGCATAAGAATGAGGCCAGTAACTCAGTTATGAGGATGCAAATAGACTCTATAAAAATCGCTCTAAGCACTATGGGACCTAACATCTGAGGTCATCAGTCCCTTAGAACTTAGAACTACTTAAACTTAAATAACTTAAAGACATTACACATATCCATGCCCAAGGCAGGATTCGAACCTGCGACCGTAGCAGTCGCGAGACTCTATTAAAGTCGTGAGCTTTAGTTATATTTGATATTACACGTGGCGAGTTGTTAGTCAATAATGTCTTTAAGGCGCCAAAGTCGCCATTATCACATCTGGCTGAGTGTTGTGTACATAGTTGCGCGTAGTCAGCGCGTACACAACTTTCCCACTAGAGCGCGCCCCGCTAAGCACAACAGCGCAGGCGCAGCACTCGTCCATCTCCACACTACGATATGGCGCTGTCTTAGAGACGGACCAAATTCTGCTTCCGCCGATCAGCGTATTAATATGCAACGCAGCCAATGAGATTGCTGCCAACGTAGAACCTTTTCTCCTCGCGGATCACACTCGCGCAGTGATACCTGAATGCTCGAGGTATCATAACGAGTGTACAGACCTCCCATTAGTCAGTCTGCATTAGTCTGCATTTGTCTGCACCAGTCTACATTAGTCTGTACCAGTCTATAGTCAAGTTTATAGTCTGCGCCTAATAAGATTATCATATTCCCTTTACATAGCCATGAAGATAAATGAATAGACACTTTGTCAAGTATCAGAGATATGTGAGAATAAGATTAACATACCAAGACCAAAGGACTTCAGATTGTTAATTGCAAATAGCATCCAGAATCAAGTGACGTAATTTCTATGCTTTTCATTATTTTAATAAATGTGTGTGAAAATTAATCAAGTTCTGTTTAAAGTTGGTCACCGTCAATCTGCTACTCCAAGCGTGCAAGTGTCATTTCTATGGTCTGACCTAACGGCAGAAGATAAACACGCCCCGATAAGACCACGAGACATATTGCTGACACTCGACTACTTCGTTGGAGCGAGAAGTCAAATAATCTGATGGTGTGTGTACCAAAGGTCTTACAGTACGCACACCACACTAAGTTTGGATGAAGTCGTATAGTATGGCTACGAGAAGCTGGATATTCTTTCCGCGATACTGCAGAAATACTTAGCCGGAATGAAGCAACTGTACGTGATTGCTGATAGCGATGGTCACGAGAATGTACAGTCGCAAGAAGACCGGACTCTGGGCTGCCACATACCACTAACAACAGGGAGGATCATCGTCTTCGGCTTATGTGTCTGGTGTATAGTACTCGATCTGCATCAGGGATTTAAGCAGCTACTGACACCACGATGACACAACCAACCAATATAAATCGGTTACTTCAACGACTTCGCCAAGACAGTAGCCCTGAAGGGTGCATTCCACGGTCCCGAAACTACTATCATTTGCGATTTCTATGGTGTCAAGCATGATCTCATTGGAGGGCGGGGTGGATGTCTGTTTAGTGTTCTGGTGTAAGCTGTTTCTGTCTCGGAGCCAGTGATGGCCGTGTGTTGGTTACAAGGAGGCCGGTTGAGGACCTGCAACCAACCTATCTGAATACTGGACACCCTGAACCCACTCCTGGCGTTATGGCCCGGACTCGATTTCGTATGACAGCAGGAGCACTCACACGATTACCGCAAGCTCACTGACAACAAAACTGTACGTCAGTCCGGTGATTCGACGTTTCGTACTGCCATTCATGAACAACATTGCACTGGGTATTTTCAAAGAGGAGAACACTCGCCCACATACCACTGTTGTAACACATACAGGGTTATTACAAATGATTGAAGCGATTTCACAGCTCTACAATAACTTTATTATTTGAGATATTTTCACAATGCTTTGCACACACATACAAAAACTCTAAAAGTTTTTTTAGGCATTCACAAATGTTCGATATGTGCCCCTTTCGTGATTCGGCAGACATCAAGCCGATAATCAAGTTCTTCCCACACTCGGCGCAGCATGTCCCCATCAATGAGTTCGAAGGCATCGTTGATGCGAGCTCGCAGTTCTGGCACGTTTCTTGATAGAGGAGGTTTAAACACTGAATCTTTCACATAACCCCACAGAAAGATATCGCATGGGATTAAGTCGGGAGAGCGTGGAGGCCATGACATGAATTGCTGATCATGATCTCCACCACGACCGATCCATCGGTTTTCCAATCTCGTGTTTAAGAAATTCCGAACATCATGATGGAAGTGCGGTGGAGCACCATCCTGTTGCAAGATGAAGTCGGCCCTGTCGGTCTCCAGTTGTGGCATGAGCCAATTTTCCAGCATGTCCAGATACACGTGTCCTGTAACGTTCTTTTCGCAGAAGAAAAAGGGGCCGTAAACTTTAAACCGTGAGATTGCACAAAACACGTTAACTTTTGGTGAATTGCGAATTTGCTGCACGAATGTGTGAGGATTCTCTACCGCCCAGATTCGCACATTGTGTCTGTTCACTTCACCATTAAGAAAAAATGTTGCCTCATCACTGAAAACAAGTTTCGCACTGAACGCATCCTCTTCCATGAGCTGTTGCAACCGCGCCGAAAATTCAAAGCGTTTGACTTTGTCATCGGGTGTCAGGGCTTGTAGCAATTGTAAACGGTAAGACTTCTGCTTTAGCCTTTTCCGTAAGATTTTCCAAACCGTCGGCTGTGGTACGTTTAGCTCCCTGCTTGCTTTATTCGTCGACTTCCGCGGGCTACGCGTGAAACTTGCCCGCACGCATTCAACCGTTCCTTCGCTCACTGCAGGCCGACCCGTCGATTTCCCCTTACAGAGGCACCCAAAAGCTTTTAACTGCGCATACCATCGCCGAATGGAGTTAGCAGTTGGTGGATCTTTGTTGAACTTCGTCCTGAAGTGTCGTTGCACTGTTGTGACTGACTGATATGAGTGCATTTCAAGCCCGACATACGCTTTCTCGGCTCCTGTCGCCATTTCGTCTCACTGCGCTCTCGAGCGCTCCGGCGGCAGAAACCTCAAGAGCGGCTTCAGCCGAACAAAACTTTATGAGTTTTTCTACGTATCTGTAGTGTGTCGTGACCATATGTCAATGAATGGAGCTACAGTGAATTTATGAAATCGCTTCAATCATTTGTAATAGCCATGTGTTGTCGATATGTTGCCTTGGCCTACTTGATCACCAGATGTCTCTCCAATCGAGCACATATGGGACGCCATCGGACCACAATTCCATTGTCAGCCACAAACAGCATGGACGATCCACAAACTGACATCCGGCACCTGTACACCACAAGGCATACACTTTTGCATGCTTGCATTCACCATTCTGTCGGACACCGGTTATTAATGTACCAGCATTTCACATTTGAAACGGCTTATCTCTCGCATCCATTAACCTGCGATCCTGCGGTGATAGTCACTTATACATATTACGTAGACCAATGTATTCCTGAAATTTCATTGCTCTACATTAATTCCTTCTTGGCGTGTTTTTTTTTCCTGTCGTATATAATGAACTTCTAATACAGCTGAAGTCTGAACAATGTTCAAGGAACAACACGCTTCATTTGAATAATACCTACAGTCTACACAACAAGGCAGTATTGAAGTACCGCACTGTTTGCACTGCCCTCGGCCTTATTGCAGATAAGACAACAGCCAGCGATCAGGGAGCTAACGACTGTCCATTTGCAATGCTAATGGCTGTAAGTCGGCAGTAGCGGTGGAGGTCGGTCGGGGCACTGAGTTTAGAACACCCTAGGGGTCTCCCGGTAGGGGCACTGAGATAGCGGCTGATGGCAGCGGGGGGACTGAGGGCTTTCGACCGTTTTGCAGAAAAGTGAGTTATATAATTAATGGGTTACTACTGACGTAGACCTCAAAGCATCGCTGTCATTACAAAAGTGTAAGAATTGCCAACTACATATTTTGTGGACTGGCAAGACAGCCAATCCACTAGGACGGGAGGCCGAAGGGCACGCGTTTAGGCTCACGCAGGATGGCGTGAGGTCTGGAACAGGACAAGGTCTTTATAGTAGCAAAAATAGTACGTAGCTTCTGGAATACTTAACTTTAATCCATAATTGGTGAACATCGGTCTGACGGTACACGCGTCACAAGATAAATAGCAATTGATAATGGCGCCTTGCTGGGTCGTAGCAAATGACGTAGCTGAAAGCTATGCTAACTATCGTCTCGGCAAATGAGAGCGTAATTTGTCAGTGAACCATCGCTAGCAAAGTCGGCTGTACAACTGGGGCGAGTGCTAGGAAGTCTCTCTAGACCTGCCGTGTGGCAGCGCTCGGTCTGCAATCACTGATAGAGGCGACACGTGGGTCCGACGTATACTAACGGACCGCGGCCGATTTAAAGGCTACCACCTAGCAAGTGTGGTGTCTGGCGGTGACACCACAACATAAATATATTTTGGCATGAATATTGTCTAAAATCATGTGTGATTTCATCAAGTATGTACTTGGAGGTAATCTCAAATAAATGAAGGTAAATATTCCTTTGATGAGCGTACATAGTGGCAGAGAATAATATGATCCTGTTCCACTTTCTTATGGTATTAATGTGGTCCTCAGTGTGAAGAGGCATTCGATGCAGCTTAGCACACTAGTCAATGCAGTGCAGCTCCCTCCATCTCTGAATAGCTACTGCAATATAAATTCACTTTAACCTGCTTAATCTATTCAAGCATTGGTCTCCCTGTACAAGTTTTACCCTCGACTCTTTGCCCCATTACTAAACTGACGATTCCTCGTTACATAAGGATGGGCCAAATCAACCGATCCCTTGTTGTAGTCAAGTGGTACAACAATTTTCCTTCTCCACCCTTCGATTCAGTACCTCATCATTAGTTATTCCATATGACTTCCTAATCTGCAAAATTCTTCTGTAGTTTTGTAGTCATCGTGTCCCGCAGCCTCGTCTGTGCTTACACGTACAACATCTTACTGGAGGTGGGACATCAAACGGGCCGACCTCAAGAAGGAGAGGCACCACAGGACATTTTAATTTGCACTGTCTATACTTTTACAAATAAATACATAAAACTTTGTCAGCATGACCAATAAGGATTCAGGACTCACACTCATAGCAGTGGAAGTTCAAAAACACGAAAAAATAATATTTTTTTATGTGAAATGTCATGATTCTTTTCAATTATTGTTCCCTGCATTTGTTGCTATAGGTACACTTTTCTTCATAAGTAAGAGAAATTCTTCGATCAATTTTTCTCAACTTACAAACCATACTTACAGGTGTATGAAACTCTAGAATTTTTTTAATCTATGTAAAAATGAATGGGCTGTCGCTTTTTAAACTTCGTGTTAAGATAAATCTCGAATTTTATAGTTAATTATCTCAATATTTACCACAGTTTGTAACAGATTTGGGAAATTCTAAAGTTTCACACACCTGTAAGTATGGTTTGTATGCTGTGCAAAATTCATCGAAGGATCTCTCTTACTTATGAAGAAAAGTGAACCTACAGCAACAGATGCAGCTAATACCAAGTGAAAAAATGATGAAATTTCACATGTAAAAAAATTTGTTTTGTTATGTTTTTGAACCTCCCCTGCTATGAGTGTGAATCCCGAATCCTTTCTGGTCATGCTAATGAAGTTTTACGAATTTATTTGTGAAAGTGTAGACAGTGTAAATTATAATGTCCTGTGGTGCCTCTCTTACTCCAAGTCAGCCCGTTTCACGTCCTATCCCCCTTAGCAAAGGTAAACATGGTCCGTAGTAGGCTGTAACGGAATCGAGCGATTAGCTAATGTCGACTAAGCATCACTGTCAACCACATTTGTAACATCTGTACTTCACGTCATTTTCGAAGGAAAAAGTTGACAATTTACTTTTTTCTTTTCATTAAGAGTGATTTCAAAATGCCATGAAATAAAGATGTTACAAATGTGCTTGACAATGGCTCTTAGTCGAAATTAGCCACTCGCACGATTAAATAAATACCACATTACAGCCTACTACGAACATGTTTACGTTTATTAAGAATCTGGAGGCTGTGGATTTCTCCAAATACAACTCATCTTTTGCACAAACGTTTTAAAAGCTGCTATCCTGTTCTTCTTTGTACTGCTCACTTCCATACAAGGCTACAAAGATGACAAACACCTTCAGAAAAGACTTTATAGTATCGGAATTTACATTAGAAATCACGGAATTTCTTCGGTTCTTAAAGCATTTCTTGCTAATTCCAGGTTGCATCATATCTCCCCCTCCACTCCCCCCTACATTGAACCTTGCAAGTGATGCCTTATTTATCGGTCCAAGTATCAGAAATCATGGAGTGATTTTATTGTTAAATCTGTTAGTATCCCGTCTTATAATTCGACCACCTTCCAGTATCCTCGTGTTAATTTTGTCGATGTTTATCTCATCAGTCCTTATCAAGACATTATCCATTCAATGAAATTTCTGTACCAAGTTATTTGCTTTTTCTGATAGAATCACTGTCTCATTAGCGCACAGCAAAGTCTCAATACTTCTGTCTTAATTTGTACACAGTTTACAAATTATTCATTGGTTTAAGTCGCTGCTTACCTAATGTAAGGACTGAATAACGTTGAGGAGATGTTACAAACATGGACACTTCCTCCTCAATTGCAGCTTCCATTTAACGTTCTGATAACTGCAGCCCGATTTCTGCTCATTTTGTAATTAACTTGTGGCGCCATATATGTTATTCCAGCTAACACCAAAATTTCAGTAGTTCAATCGTCATGGTCAAAATCTTTGTCTAAAACTGCATGAGCTATAAATGTCACTTCTCCTTTCTTCAGTTTATCTTCCACACTCATTGTAGACTCAGTGTTCCCTCGTGTTCCTACATTTCTCCAGAACCAAAACTGACCTTCCCCTAGGCCATATTCTGTATGTTCTTCCATTCTTCTGTAAATAATTCGTTTCACTATCTTGCGAATATAAGTTGTGAATCTTGTGGTTAGGAAAAATTTAGAACTATCTGCATCTGTCTTTCTTGAAATAGCAATTATTACGTTCTTCTCACAGTATGAAGATATTTTCTCCGTCACATATATCTTGCATACCAGGTGGAACAGTTTCATCACTGCTGGCTATCCCAAGAAACCCAATAATTGTACGGCAATTTCGTCTGCGACTGGGGGCTTGTTTCAACTTAAACCTTCTCGCAGAGTAATGTCCAATGAAAACTTAAGGTGAAGGGGGTAGAAAGGAAAGGAATGGGAAGGAACTAATGATATCAGGTGCACAGAGACTTTGTGCGAAATCAGTGGCGACAGTTATAAATGTGTGCGAGACAGGAATTCGAACCAGTGATGTAGTACCCGTCTGTGTTATTCATACTCCCTAATTTAAGAGTCACGACGGCGGTCGAACGTTAATTTTCTTCCGCACTGAAGGTTGTGGATTTATGTGCCTTCCGACATCTCCGAAAAAACTGATTCTCGTCGATGTGCAATGAATCCGCAATGTTCAGTGCGGATGCACATTAACGTTCACAGTCTCGGATTCAATATGGTCTCTGTTCTTCCGGACATTTCCGACGGAACGGACACCACTAATTCGTGTAGAAGCACGTCTCCTATATAATCTTCACGTATTTCCTCTACTTATTGTACAATTTAGTTTTGTATTTTGTATCTCTTATGCAGACCCTCTAAATCAGCGGTTCCCCTTACCTCTGAGTGCAATTGGACATTAGCTAGTACCTCCACCCCCCCTCCCCTCCCCCACATTCCCCACATTATCGCCAACTTTAGTACCTAACTAAACTATAGAAACTTTTCTTGAAACATTTCTGTTTTTAAATGACTAAGGATGAATGATATTTAGTTTGTGTGTGTGTGTTTCAGAATGAGTGACGAAGGGATTGGCGGTGCATCGCAAGTCCTATCCACAACTCTTCCACAGAGAACACAGCTAACTATCCATAGTGAGGGTAGAGACCTGTTACGAAACAAACTTCCCCGTCATTACTCCTCTCCATTTGCAGCACTTGCTTGACCTGCACTCTGGAACCCCATAAAATCGACCAAGATAAAATGCGTGCGCTGTACTTACTGTTCGCAAATGACCTGATCTCTGCACTCCTTTCTTCTGAATTAGCATGAAGTAGAAGAGTTCATGCTGTTAATGCTTTTCGTCTGATCACAGCCACTAATAACAATAATAATAATAGTAATAATAATAATCTGTACAGCACTATAGTAGCCTTTATGTGGCTACTGCTGTGTAGTGGTATCAGTTAATTCATTTACGTTTCGAAACGAGTAATGAAGTAATTTCGGGACTACTGCAGGTATTATCTACAACTTAAAGAAGACATTTTCTTGAGACATATAGCGTTTAGTACGTGTATGACACACTTTTACTATTAGTCATGTACAGGACAAAAAATGGCTCTGAGCTCTATGGGACTTAACATCTGAGGTCATCAGTCCCCTAGAACTTAGAACTACTTAAACCTAACTAACCTAAGGACATCACACACATCCATGCCTGAGGCAGGACTCGAACCTGCGACCGTAGCGGTCGTTCGGTTCCAGACTGTAGCTCCTAGAATCGCACGGCCACTCTGGC
This sequence comes from Schistocerca serialis cubense, assembly GCF_023864345.2. NCBI lineage: Eukaryota > Metazoa > Arthropoda > Insecta > Orthoptera > Acrididae > Schistocerca > Schistocerca serialis. The sequence goes on along the minus strand of NC_064638.1, from coordinate 193,781,846 downwards.
TGGTTGTAGAGGACAAATCACAACGCAAGTGTGTAGTGGGTGGAGTACGTGAGAAACATGTAACCTCCACTGCATTAATGCTACTACGTGAGAAATAGTAATTATTGGTAATTTATAAATCAGTATTAGAATCGTACAGAATTGTGAGAATACTAACGATCTTTTGAAACTAAGTTAGTTTCGTGACTGAAACACAATCTAATCGTTTAGAATTTACACATCAGAAAACTTTATTTAATCACTCAGGGGGTAATTACCCCCAGGTTGGGAACCACGGCTTTACGTTTACATGCCACCTTTCAGCATAACATCTTTCTCTTAGTATGGCCTGTCATCAGAATATTTAATATTCATACTGGTGTTAGTCTCATCTTCAAACATCTGTGTAGTTTTGTTATACGTGGCATCTACATTACTTAAAGTAGTAAATGAGTTTTGCTATTTCGGGAGCAAAATAACTGATGATGGTCGAAGTAGACAGGATATAAAATGTAGACTGGCAATGGCAAGGAAAGCGTTTCTGAATAAGAGAAATTTATTAACATCGAGTATAGATTTAAGTTTCAGAAAGTCGTTTCTGAATGTATTTGTATGGAATGTAGCCATGTATGGAAGTGGAACGTGGTCGATAAATAGTTTAGACAAGAAGAGAATAGTAGCATTAGAAATGTGGTGCTACAGAAGAATGCTGGAGATTAGATGTCTAGATCACATAACTAATGAGGAGGTATTGAATAGAATTGGGAAGAAGAGAAATTTCTGGCACAACTTGACTAGAAGAAGGGATCGGTTGGTAGGACATGTTCTGAGGCGTCAAGGGATCAGCAATTTAGTATTGGAGGGCAGCGTGGAGGGTAATGATCGTAGGGGGAGACCAAGAGATGAATACACTAAAGAATCATGTAGGTTGCAGTAGGTACTGGGAGATGAAGAAGCTTGCACTGGATATAGTAGCATGGAAAGCTGGATCAAACCAGTCTCTGGACTAAAGACCACAGCAAGAACAACAACGACTACCTTCACTGTAGTCTTACTGGCCTCTACAGCTGTGTACTTATCTCCTAGCCATGCTTTGGTACTTTGCCTTTCCTATCAGTATCATTTCGGGACGTGTGTATTCTATTTCATTTGTTTCTGAGCTGGTGTAAGCTGTCGCCAGCACTCCGATCGGCAAAGAGGCTGCGGGAAGATCGACAGTAGGCACCGGAGCAAGCTAGCCTGTCATTGGGAGGACAAAGAAACGCGCCGCAACGCTCTATTTGCCGCCAGTATTTAGATCGCCGCCGTGGACCAGCTGACCCAGTCAGTTACAACCAATCCCAGTCAGTCAGCGAGTCGAGTCATCAGTCGCAGCCCAGTGGGAGTCGCTGTCGCAGTTATCTCAGCATGTAGCTCAGTCAGCCAGTACCTAGGGGCCAGAGTAGTGTACATAGATGGATTTTTAGTTCACCAACAGTCAGGCTAACGTATACTATCACAGAAGAGCTTGAACCACAACATCTGCACTATTTTAAGTTCAGAAACATCTTGATCTTATGAACGAAGAACCTTGTTAATACATCCGTACATCCGTGCACTTTGTGTTGCAAAAGAGGATACCGGCCACCAAACAACACCCTCTCCTTGCTTCCCATGGTGCACGCCTACCGTGACAACGAGACGACGCAAATGTGGCGACGAGTGTAATTCAGGGCAGATTTTGTTTAATTCTCTTCTGTTTTAGCTTGCGTTGGTGCCCATTTGTAACTGCTGAATTTTTGTTGTATTCTTACATATATTCCAGGAGGGGAGCCGTGGAAATAATCAAATTTCTCTTTTAAGAGGTTTTGCTTGCTTTTTTGCTATACGTGTTTGTGTAAACCGTGGCTATCCCGCCCCCTCCACCCACCTCATCCGTAGACGGCCAGTGTGATGGATCCAACACAAGCTTCTAAGTTTCAGAACTAACAAATTGCTCCCTTGCTGACGACGGTACAACACCTTCTGTTTGATGTTAACAGAACACGTGGTCATCGATACAAGTTTCTTAGACACCCATCCGTAATTTCATGTGACTCTCAAGAAGATTCTCTCACTCGCAAGATCATATTTCCGAAGTTTGCAAATTTATTGAATATTATTGTGCTATGGTACACAGTGACGCTATGGTGTCTGTAATTGCAGGTGACTAGCAATCAATGCATGTTGTCTTTTAAAAAAATTCACTAAATTTATCTTAAGTTTGGATTTCATAAATTTTTCACCTAGCAACTCTCCCTCTGTAAACGAGTTCCACCATGTGTGCTATATGTCCACATATGAATACTTATTAGCTACGTAAACAAACAAAATGACACAATTTCTTAGAGTTTTCTGGTCTCAAACTGACATGAATTTATGTATATAGACTGAAGCGGCTAGTGACAATTTGTACCAGTAGCAGGAATCGAAAACGGGTCTTCTGGTTTCTAGGCAGGTGCCTTAGAAACTGATCCATCTTGGCACAACGATTTACACAACTGCACGGTTTACCATGCACGCCTCCTTCCTCGATGCAAATTCCCACCGTCGTTCCCAGTTTACATTGAATTCGCCTTGGCAATACTGTCCCGGTGCAGGGGGGGAATGTGAAGTAGATTGGGAACGGCAGTGTGAATTTGCATCGAGAAGGTAGCCGTGTCAGAGTAATCCATGCAGTTGTGTAAATCGCTGTGCCAAGGTGGGTCAGTTTCTAAGGCACCTGCCTAGTAAGCAGCTGACCCGTTTTCGAACCCCGCCATTATTACAAATGTTCACTAGTCGATTCAGCCTATATACATAAAATGTTTTTAGCTGCTTCATACAACAAGTTCTAATCATTTACGTTATTCTTATGCGTTGCAATAAACAAATAAGTAGAATTTGCTATTATATTCCTTAATCCGGTAACTCATGTAATATAACGTAAATATGATACATCCAGACATGTGTCAGCATGGAGGGTGATATCGAACTTATTGCTTGCACTACAAGTGCTCCTAATTTTTCATGTTATTCTACAGAGTGGGCCGCAAATGTCAAATGCGTTACACCGGCACAAATTTTGCCAAGAAAATACGGTTTATCAAACTTCTAAGCACTCTAGTTCGATGTTTGCAATCGATGATCTATGTAAATTTGGTCTGTGTTATTTTAATGTATCCTCGTTCTCTGTAGCTCTTTGAAAAAGTTTTTGCCGTCTGCGAAATTCACAATAATAGTCTGGGCTTCAGTTTCTGCTTGGTATTTCTATGGAAGAAACTATTTTCATAAGTATACATGATCACACAGTTTCAAACGGATTGCAGCCTTTCAATGTTAACTTACTCCGCCACGAGTACTGAGTGTACTGAATGATCGATGCTTTGAAGCGTTCCGTTTCACTACTATATCGTGGAAGTGCAGAGATCTTCACTAATTTTGGTGAGACGCAGCCACCGGTTCATATATGGACGCGTGTACAGGGTGGGCACCGGTAATGAACTGATAGTAAGTACATGCATTAATGTACATTATTAGGAGCACTGTACGTGGAGGATGATACAGAAGTCTTTCTTGTGAGTGGTGCATTGACTGCGTATGAGTTACAAGTGATGTATGCCTCAACAATTAGTAGCACCTCGAACCATCATTTGAAGGAATTTAACAATGGCTACAGTGACTCCTTTGTATTTAAAGCACTACCGGCTTGTTCAAAAAGCTATTGATGACGTGTCTTGACCCTTCCAATACAACTCGTGCGTGGAACGTGTAGCTACCGCGACGAACCTTGGTCAATCTATCGATAGTTCCGGTATACATATAGAAGTCACAAGAAGAAGATAAAGGGAAATAAATAGTGTAAGAGTGTACTGATATGTTCAACAGTAGGTGAGGGGAGATGAAAAACAAATAGTAATTGGAGAATAGAATGCGGTTGTATCGGAAGGAGTAGAAGAAGGGGTTATGAGAGAACGCGAGCTAGGCAATAGGAATGAGAGAGAGGAAAGACGTGTTCTGCAATAAATTTCACCTAGTCATAGCGAATACTCAGTTAAACAACCACAGCAGGAAGGGGTAGGCTTGGAAAAGACCAGGAGCCACTGAAAGATTCCAGTTTTATGTCATGGTCATGCAGAGATTTCAAAATCAGATACGGGATTGTAAGCTGTATCCAGTACCAGATATACAAACAGACCACAATTTAGTAACGATGAAGAATAGGCTGAAATTTAAGAGACTAGACTTGAAGAATCAACGCTCAAAGAAGTGAGATACAGAAGTGCTAAAGAATGAAGAGATGTGCTTGGAGTTCTCTGAGGATGTAGATTCTGTGATAATGACCATGTAAATAGACATTTGAATTAAAGTGCAATGGACATCGCTAAAAAGGGCAGTTACTGTAGGTGGGAGGGAAAACACAGGTATAAGTAAAAAATAATTCAGTTGAAGAAGAAAGGAGTACAAACAAGAAAGAAGAAACTACAAAACTTTTCTGAGGAAATTCAGGAATACAGAAATACAGGTCACTAGGGATGAAATAAACAGGAGGAGCAAGTAAGCGAAAGCTAAATGACTGCACGAAAAATTTGAAGAAATCGAAAAAGAAATAATAGTTGGAAGAACTGACTCAGCAAACAGAAAAGTAAAAACGATCTTCGGTCAAATTAAAAGGAAGGACGGGAACATTAAAAATGCAATGCGAATTGTACTGTTAAATACAGAGGAGAGTGCGGATAGGTGGAAAGAGTACACTGATAGCTTCTACTAGGGGAAGACGTGTCTGATTACGTGATAAAAGAAGAAATAACAGTCGACAGGAAAGACATAGGGTATCCAGTACAACAGTGAGAGTATAAAAGAGTTTTGGACAACTTAAGATAAAATAAGGCAGAGAGGATAGGTAACGTTCCTTCAGAATTTATAAAATAATCGGGTGGAATTCGCAACAAAACGACTATTCACGGTGCTGTGCCGAATGTATGACACTAGCGATAGACTATCAGACTTTCGGAAAAAGAAATTATGCACAGAATACCGAATATAACAAGCGACGTCAAGCGCGAGAATTATCACACCATCAGTTTAACGGCTCATGCACCCAAGTTGTTGACAAAAATAATATAGAGAAGAATAGAAAAGAAAACTGAGTATCTCTTAGATGACGATTAGTTTGAACTTATATCTGATAAAGGCACGTGAGAGGCACTAATGACGTTGCCGTTGATAACGCAGCCAAGACTGAGGAAAAACCAGGACACGTTCATAGGATCTGTAGATCTGAAAAAAGCCTTCGACGATTTAAAATGGTAGAAGATGTGCGAAATGCTGAGAAAAATAGTGATTAGCTATTGGCAAAGACGGGTAATATTGAATATGAACAAAAACTGGAAGGGAACAATATGACTGGAACGGCAGAAACGAAGGGCATGAATCAAAAAGAGTGAAAATAGAGATGAAGTTTTTGGCCCCTACTGCTTAGTCTATACATCGAAGAAGCAACGACGGGAATCAAACCACGGTTCATGAGCGGGATTAAAATTGAATGCGAAAGGGATCATAATAACATTCGCTCAGGACATTGGTATTCATTGTGAATGTGAAGAAGAATTACAGCATAAGTTAGAGGGAATTAACAGCCTAATGAATGCAGAATATGGATTGAGAGTAAAAGCAGTAAAAGACAGACGTAATTAGACGTAGCAGAAATGAGAACAGCGAGAAACTTAACATCAATATCTACGATCGCTAAGTAGACAAACTGAGGAGTTCTGATACCTTGGAAGCTAGATAACCATTACCAACGGAAAAGGATGGCATAAAAAGCAGGCTAGCACAGGCAAAGAGCGCATTTCTGCGTAAGTGAAGTGTACTGCTATTAGATATTGGCCAAAATTTGAAAAATAAATTCCAGAGAATGTATGTTTGGAGCAGAGCATTGTATCGTAATGAAGCAGTGGCTGTGGCAGAAACGAAACAGAAGAGAATCGAATGCATTTGAGATGTGACACTATAGAAGTATGGCGCAAAGTATATGGACTGGCAAGGTAAGGTATGATGAGGTTCTCCACGGAACTAGCTAGGAAAGAATATATATAAAACACTGAAAAGAAAAAGGGACAGGATGTTAGGACATGCTTAAAGACATCAGGGAACAAACAATTTCCATGGTAGTACTGGTAGAGGGAGCCATACAGCGTAAAAACTGTAGAGGATGACAGAGATTGGAATACAGTCAAGTAATTGAGAACCTAGGTTGCAAGTGCTACTCTGAGATGAAAAGTTTGGCACGCGGGGTGAACTCGTGGTGAGCACGTCAAATCAATCCGAAGGTTGATGACTAAAAAAGAAAGAGTCCTTAGCGGTCTTAGTAAATTCAATTACTACTACTTCTCCTTCTGAAGCCTTGGTGCATCTACTGCTCTCTATGGTACTGCCACCAACGGCCTCCCTCGTGATGCAGTGGATGTTCCGTGCAGCAATTCTCTTAATTTACAGAGTATCTGCACAAGACCGTTCACTTGCTGTAACACGAAAGGTTATTCATCCAACCAGGCGACATGTTTACGTTGATCCAGCGACAAATCTAGGCGATACTGTGGCTACTACAGTCGTAATGCATATGTAGCTGGCTCAACATGAAAACACCAAGCGGTTGTCTGTTGCACAGACCCGTGACCAATGTGTAATGAACAGGGTGCTCCAAAACACTGGTTATTGCACCAGGATTGTTTTCTGTCGACAGACCCGCCACACATCGCCACCTGCTGTGCTTCAAAGACAAGGCAAGCCTCCAGTATCTACAGTATATTACAAGGCGTGGACGTTATCATCTAGTTGCCCATTCGTGGCTTCTTCACCTTTTAACAAGTTCCTATAAACGCTCACGTCCAACTGACCAGCATCGCCGTTTCCACAATGCTCGTTTCTACGCGCTGTGCTGTAGCAATCAGCCCTTTGGCTAAGTCGCTTACATCCCAACCTACGACTCATATCGTCGGTAAAATGTTTGTCCATTCATCTCTGCTCCGCGCCGCTTACGTGATCGCAACGCCACCAGGAGGCATTGTATCACGCGATGGGCGTAGGTCGTAATTTTTTGCCACATATGTGGATATTACTTCTTGAAAGGTTCAAGATATCGAGACGAGCTCATCCGCAAGTGAAATTACGCGGATAGACTCTTAATTTTCTTGCAAGTAGCGCCATTAACTCATATCAAGCTATATATTGTGCAAGAGTAATGTTTTTAGTCAAAGCAATATAATTATGATTAACGGCATTGCAAGTCCATTGGAAGGATGAGTACAGAGTTACAAGGCAAGGTAATGTTGGCGTTGAAACTCGTTGCATTAGAACCCTGAGAAAGACCGTAAAACTGAAAGGCAAGCGTCTAAGCTTTATATGACATAGATACAGAAACATCTATGATTGTTAAAAATCAAACTATAGTCTCTACCCTGGAAGGAGAGAAAAATTTAGTGACTGAGAAGAAATCCCGAAGTTAGTCCCACAAGGTTCAACTTTGGGTCCACTCTTGTTATTTATAAATGTGAATGATTTCCATCAAGAAGTAGAGTTACTCGTGCAAAATGACACTAGTCTCATACTAATTTTCATTAGAGGGAAATCAACAAAAGATATTGTTAATGGTATTTTACAAAGAATTATTGCTTCGTTGTACATGGACTCTTCCTGAACTTTGAGGAAACACACAGTATTCGGTTCTGTACAACAAACGGAGTCATGCCGACAATATCTGTAGCACATATGCAGGAGTTAGTAAACAGAGCAAAATACTTCAAATGCCTTCTGTATATAGTGATGGAAACTTCGACTGGAAGAAGCATATCACTTATTTGCTCAAACAGTTAATCCCGTTATTTTTGTTCTTCATACAATTCCTAGTCTTGGAAATAATTGAACCGCTTTCCTGACATATTATGCCTACTTTAGGCACAATAATATATTATAGAGTAATTTTGGGGGGTAGCTAATCTCTTAGCAAGAAAGTATTGATTACAGGAGGCTAGTAATAAGAATTATATTTGTTGTCACCTGCGAAAGTCTTGTAGATACCTCTTCAATGAGTTAGGTACTTTAATTTCGCTATCACTCTATATTCCCTAATTTAATTCTTCGTAAGTAAATTTTAATTTCAACTACATTTGATCTACTTTTCTGTCCTTTAAAAGACTGTTGTAACTGAAGAAGTCGGACAATACCCTAGATGGTCTACAGTTTCAGAACGAAATGTGATTTGCTAAAATTATATATCACACCATTACAGGTGCAAAGCTCGACGTTAATTCCTAATCAGGCGGCCAAATACTTCCAGCTGAACTTCTTTCATTAACATGGAAATGCAGAGAAACCGTGCAGTCCTCCAAGAAATTCCAAGACACAAGGTGTACTTCGAAGTCACACCGTATCAGACTTTCTCCTTCCCAGTGGAACCAACTTCCAACGCCAGGGCTCTCGAGACGAAGTTTGCTGCCGCATGTGAAAACGCAGTCTCTTTCTGTTTTTCTAATGTCTGAATAATTACAGCGTTGCGTTTATACAACAAAAGTTTCTGTCAAGAAAAGACCGCAGACACGTTACTGTGTAACCTTATTCGTTTATAGCTCATAAATTACCTACAGCATTTCATCTTTGCCTAGTATGAAAAAGAAGAATGTCTCTACAAAACAGTAGAGTGTGATATATAAATCTAAAACAATATTCCGTCGTCAGTAAAACCAGACACTAAATATGTATTAACCAACTGAAGGGCGAAAATGAAAAATTTTCTGAATGCCACGTTTTAAGGAAAACGCGTGTTCCGTCCTGTTGTGTTCTCCATGCCCTGTTTCGTGTCCCACAATTTGACCCAGGAACCAAACCATGGAGAAAGTCTTTCAAACATGCATCAATGGATACCTCATCGTCTTTGTGCCAAACTGTACTTCTGTCTGTAGTTACCAAATGTAGAAGATACGAGACGTTGTTTACGTTGACTGCAGTTTTGCTGGATAAAAACTTAAAGCATATACCCGTATATGTTTTATCATAAATAAATCGAAGTGCCTCATATTACTGGCACTTGCAACAAACTCTGTCTTATTGCTATTTGTCCGAAAACTGACATATTAGACACCATGTCTATGTATAAACTACAAGTTAGTTCCTGAAAAGAAGACAATAGCAACGAGACTCTATTAACACAAATAACGTCTTTAACGCTTTCGGACTGATTCGTACATTTTAAGATGGCTGTTCATGTTTACATTAGCTGTTGGAAGAAAACGGCCAACAACTGACACAAATAACAACATACGTGATATAAACGTAAACAACCGTCTGAACATTAAACTGCCGATATGAAACCGATAATGGAGCTTTTTTGTAAATAACTAATACCAGTGGCCGACTGCTGTTTCCTTCTTTGCAAGAATGTACTTGGAAAAAGCTTTCTTATTGTCACTTAGAACCAGTTTCCTGGTATTGCACCCGCCTAGTGAAGTCGTTATTTTCCAACGTGTCTCATTATATTTTTGTCGGGATGTGGTAAGAAGCCTAATTCTGTGGTATCAAAATACCCTCTGAATTTTTTGGAGAATTGTCAGTAATAAAGAAAAATGGATACATTTGTTTCATTCTCATGACAAATGTGGGATTTGACACTTCGAAGTGTCTCATTATATTTTTGTCGGGATGTGGTAAGAAGCCTAATTCTGTGGTATCAAAATACCCTCTGAATTTTTTGGAGAAATGTCAGTAATAAAGAAAAATGGATACATTTGTTTCATTCTCATGACAAATGTGGGATTTGACACTTCGAAGTGTCTCATTATATTTTTGTCGGGATGTGATGTTGTTGTTGTAGTCTTCAATCCTGAGACTGGTTTGATGCAGCTCTCCATGCTAATCTATACTGTGCAAGATCCTTCATCTCCCAGTACTTACTGCAACCTACATCCATCTGAATCTGCTTAGTGTATCCATCTATAGGTCTCCCTCTACGATTTTTACCCTCCACGCTGCCCTCCAATGCTAAATTTGCGATCCCTTAATGCCTCAGGACATGTCCTACCAACCGATCCCTTCTTCTAGTCAAGTTGTGCCAGAAACTTCTCTTCTCCCCAATCCTATTCAATACATCCTCATTAGTTACGTGATCTACCCACTTAATCTTCAACATTCTTCTGTAGCACCACATTTGAAAAGCTTCTATTCTCTTCTTCTCCAAACTATTTATTGTCCATGTTTCACTTCCATACATGGCTACACTCCATACAAATACTTCCAGAAACGACTTCCTGACACTTAAATCTATACTCGATGTTAAAAAATATCTCTCCTTCAGAAACGTTTTCCTTGCCATTGCCAGTCTACATTTTGTATCCTCTCTATTTCGACCATCATCAGTTATTTTGCTCCCCAACTAGCAAAACTCCTTTACTACTTTAGGTGTCTCATTTCTTAATCAAATTCGCTCAGCATCACCCGACTTTATTCTACTACATTCTATTATCCTTCTTTTGCTTTTGTTGATGTTCATCTTATATCCTCCTTTCAAGACACTGTCCATTCCGTTCAACTGCTATTCCAAGTCCTTTGCTGTCTCTGACAGAATTACAATGTCATCGGCAAACCTCAAAGTTTTTATTTCTTCTCCCTGGATTTTAATACCTACTCCAAATATTTCTTTTGTTTCCTTTACTGCATCCTCAATATACAGATTAAATAACATCGCGGAGAGGCTACAACCCTGTCTCGCTCCCTTCCCAACCACTACTTCCCTTTCATGTCCCTCGACTCTTATAACTGCAATCTGGTTTCTGTACAAATTGTAAATAGCCTTTCGCTCCCGGTATTTTACCCCTGCCACCCTTAGAATTTGAAAGAGAGTATTCCAGTAAACATTGTCAAAAGTTTTCTCTAAGTCTACAAATGCTAGAAACGTAGGTTTGCCTTTCCTTAATCTTTCTTCTAAGATAAGTCGTAAGGTTAGTATTGCCTCACGAGTTCCAACATTTCTACGGAATCCAAAGTGATCTTCCCCGAGATCGGCTTCTACCAGTTTTTCCATCCGTCTGTAGCCGGCCAGAGTGGCCGAGCGGCTCTAGGCGCTACAGTCTGGAACCGCGCGGCTGCGATGGTCGCAGGTTCGAATCCTGCCTCGGGCATGGGTGTGTGTGGTGTCCTTAGGTTACTTAGGTTTAAGTTGTTCTAAGTTCTAGGGGACTGATGACCTCAGAAGTTAAGTCCCATAGTGCTCAAAGCCATTTGAACCATTCGTCTGTAAGCAATTCGCGTTAGTATTTTGCAGCTGTGACTTATTAAACTGATAGTTCGGTAATTTTCACATCTGTCAACACCTGCTTTCTTTGGGATTGGAATCATTATATTCTTCTTGAAGTCTGAGGGTATTTCGCCTGTCTCGTACATGTTGCTTACCAGATGGTAAAGTTTTGTCACGACTGGCTCTCCCAAGGCCGTCAGTAGTTCTAAAGGAATGTTGTCTAGTCCCGGAGCCTTGTTTAGACTCAGGTCTTTCAGTGTTCTGTCAAACTCTTCACGCAGTATCGTTTCTCCCATTTCATCTTCATCTACATCCTCTTCCATTTCCATAATATTGTCCTCAAGTACATCGCCCTTGTATAGACCCTCTACATACTCCTTCCACCTTTCTGCTTTCCCCTCTTTGTTTATAACTGGGTTTTCATCTGACCTCTAGATATTCCTACAAGTGGCTCTCTTTTCTCCAAAGGTCTCTTTAATTTTCCTGTAGGCTGTATCTCTCTTACCCTTAGTGAGATAAGCCTCTACATCCTTACATTTGTCCTCTAACCATCCCTGATTAGCCATTTTGCACTTCCTGTCGATCTCATTCTTGAGACGTTTGTATTCCCTTTTGCCTGTTTCATTTACTGTATTTTTATAATTTCTCCTTTCATCAATTAAATTCAATATTTTTTCTGTTACCCAAGGATTTCTACTAGCCCTCGTCTTTTTACCTACCTGATCGTCTGCTGCCTTCACTACTTCATCCCTCAGAGCTACCCGTTCGTCTTCTACTGTATTTCGTTCCCCCATTCCTGTCAATTGTTCCCTTATGCTCTCCGTGAAACTCTGTACAAGCTCTGGTTCTTTCAGTTTATCCAGGTTCCATCTGCTTAAATTCACACCTTTTTAAATTTCTTCAGTTTTAATCTACAGTTCATAACCAATAGATTGTTATCAGAGTCCATATTTGCCCCTGGAAATGTCCTACAATTTAAAACCTGGTTCCTAAATCTCTGTCTTACCATTATATAGTCTATCTGATACCTTTTAGTATCTCCAGGATTCTTCCATGTATACAAACTTCTTTTATGATTCCTGAACCAAGTGTTAGCTATGATTAAGTTATGCTGTGTGCAAAACTCTAACAAGCGACTTCCTATTTCATTTCTTAGCCCCAATCCATATTCACCTACTATGTTTCCTTCTCTCCGTTTTCCTACTGTCGAATTCCAGTCACCCATGACTAATAAATTTTCGTATCCCTGCACTAACTGAATAATTTCTTTTATTTCATCATACATTTCTTCAATTTCTTCGTCATCTGCAGTGCTAGTTGGCATATAAACTTGTACTACTGCAGTAGGCGTGGACTTCGTGTCTATTTTGGCCACTATAATACGTTCACTATGCTGTTTGTAGTAGCTTACCCGCACTCATATTTTTTTTTTTTATTATTAAACCTACTCCTGCATTACCCCTATTTGATTTTGTATTTATAACCCTGTATTCACCTGACCAGAAGTCTTGTTCCTCCGGCCACCGAACGTTACTAATTCCCACTATATTTAACTTTAACCTATCCATTTCCCTTTTTAAATTTTCTAACTTATCTGTCCGATTAAGGGATCTGAAATTCCACGCTCCGATCGGTAGAATGCCAATTTTCTTTCTCCTGATAACGTCCTCTTGAGTAGTCCCCGCCCGGAGTTCCGAATGGTGGAGTATTTTACCTCCGGAATATTTTACCCAAGAAGACGGCATCATCATTTAACCATACAGAAAGTTGCATGCCCTCTTCAGGAACCACACGGGATGTGGTAAGTGGCCTAATTCTGTGGTATCAAAATACCTTCTGAATTTTTCGGAGAAATGTCAGTTATACAGAAAAATGAATACATTTGTTTCATTACCATGGCAAATGTGGAATTTGACACTTCGAACCCTTTCTCTTTCTACACTTCAACTGATTGACAGCTCATGAGTCCGACGGTAACACTGTTTGGTGTCCTAGGGATGAACACTAAAGTTAGATATCAACCATTGTGGTACTGGATATTCCCACGTAATAGAAAGGTTTGAAAGCCGTTACAAATACCTTCAAGGATTACCTAAAGTCACGACACCTCGTGAATCTTAAGCGGCGGACTTTCGGGTTGTTAAGAAACATTTAACGCTTATAATCGTGCTGTTACTATGGGAAAATTTCGTACAGTGATTTGAAAAGGAGAACTGATACAGAATAAATTCTAAAATCCTTGATTGCAAAGTAATTTATTATCGCATTTCGTTACATCATCATCAAGTGTAGCTGTAGTGAATTCAAAGATGTGCAATACAAAGAATGATGCCTCAAGAAAATGTATGCACTGAGGACACCAGTGCTTACATGGAAGTAAAAAGAAAACAAGCCACAAAGACGTAAGCACACAAGAAACGGAAAATGTAGATCTCACAGTGTAGTATAAGTTTACGAACTGACGGTGCATCGAGAAGGTAGTGGTGAGGAAACCATCGCCGTCAGTGGACGGCGTTATCATCTATACATAAAATATGTGGCTATCAAAGACTCAACCACAAGGAAAGGGTAAAGAAGTATATCGATTAGTACTGCATGAAACTGATATACATGGAGGAACTAGGCCGGCGTAAACCGGTAAAAATGCGAGTAATATACTTTTTACATTTAAAATAAATAAATATAAGAAAATATACCGACATCATGGGGGATAATAGCTGTCAATAATAACAAAACGGGGCGAATTATTAAATGAGACGTAAATAGAGACAAACTGCAAGACATACATGCAAATACATATGACATAATTTTGTAAGTGATATAGCCTTTGAATACAACATAGTTACATAGGTACTGCAATACAGGAATTAGTAACATAATTTTTTAACCTAAGGATATGTAGAAATTCTTCCAGTCCATATGTGGCATAACAGCAAACCAGTGCTTAACAGTACTGGTTAAAAACAGTCTTGGTTGCAATTTTAGTTTTTTTTTTTTATTTTTCAACGACTCGTTTCGCCTTATTTAGGCATCTTCAGGTTATCTTTCCTAGATGGACGTGAGAGGCACCAAGATCTGCATAATACGTTTCCATTCACAGGAGCAAGTAACAGTTACTCGCGCCTGTGAACGGGAACGCGTTATGCAGAACTTGGTGCCTCTCGCGTCCATCTAGGAAAGATAACCTGAAGATGCCTAAATAAGACGAAACGCGTCGTTGAAAAATAAAAAAAAACTATAATTTCAACAAAGACTGTTTTTAACCAATACTAAGGATGTATAATAATAAAGTGACAACATACTTATTCACGCCATTACAGAGAGTTACGTATAAACGTTAAAACGTTAAACACCGACAAAAAAATGATGACATAGCTTTAAAAAAATTATAAACAAGCTACATGTATAATAAGAAGAGGTAAATCTGAAGCAGCGCTTCACCCAATACTCCAAACTGGAATTATTTGTTTCTTACGGCTAAATACAGTAATATAGCCTGTAAAATCATCCTGCCATAAAAAGAGAAGCGTTTCGTGTTATCCGAAAACCAGGAAATACATAAAATAAGTTAACACAGTAGTAATGATTGAGTAATCATATAATAATGTCAAAACAGAAGCCACAAATTATATTATCCCAGCCAAGGTATAAGCCGAAACATCGTTCAATCCAAGCGTCCCAAACAATGCAAATTCAGCGCAAAATAAACTGAAGGCTATTGTTGGTTCGCCGTCCCAATAGCATTAAATAGCGTGTTTAATAAGACGCTACACTGCCTGTGGCAAGAAAATATCTTTAATCGTAACCAACAACCCTCGTAATGACAAAACAAGTCAATGGTTAACTTCGCTTCGTACTGACGACACATATGTCAATAAAGAGGTGTGGAGAAGAATGGGGGAAATAATAATACTGGAAGACAACAGAATTTGTAAATTGTACCACACAGCTCATGTGAAAGGAGAGTAAGGCAAGGCACAAACGAATAGGAATACTTGAATATATGGAATGTGTGACATATGTAACACAATATATGAAATGGCAAATTGTTGATAAGGCTAGACACCGCCAAAGAAAGTGACAGTGACAAATGAAAACTTAGGAAACCATATAGACAGAATCAACAATTCCAGCGTTCATTTGTATTAACACAAAACAAATGGGTGGCATTAAGTTTTTAGACCCTCTCTAACTCGATCGAAATTCAAGTAACTATGACTATCGTTGTCCCCCGAGTGTAACAAGGTTAAAATCTGCAACGCCCACACAAAGTCACGGCAAGATACACGCCACCTACAGGTTCCACCTGGTGCGACGAAAGAGAGACCAGAAGGCACCACCATCCACGAGTATACGACTAATAAGCAAAAAGAACATACGAAGCCTAATATACAAAACCGATACGTGACTGACATGGAATAGGCGATGTACGTAAGCTCTATTAGTCACGCAGATTCTTTCAAAGTTTCGTCGACGAAATCAAAAACCATTTTCTACCTTCTTGTTCATTTAATAACCGATACAGTTTACACATTCTGTTCCCAAAATACCTCCAGAAACCGCTCACTTTGGCACCTTACGTTATACTGTTCTTCTTTGGAGATGGTACATCGAAACGCATCAACAAATTAAGCTGTGTCCAAGACCCTCACAGCTCACTGTGTGCCAATTTAGAAAGGCCACCTGCCTTATATGGATGGAAACTTATCTCTGTCAAGTGAAGAGAACACAGACGTATTTCAAATGTAGCATTATTCCGAAAGGTTTTAAACTAGTATTATAAAGCAAAATTCTTATTTTAGTCATTGTTGTTTTAGTGAGCTAACCAAAACGTTCCTGAAGTTTATTAGCCATTATGTTTTACTTGTGTTCACTCCAGGCATACAGGAAGAGCTCTCAGAGGTCTACGTGTTTGATACCCGGTGGTCTACAAAAAACGAAAGGACGCCAGAGTTCTCGCACCACGGTATCACCGACGTGGATATATTGCATGAGCTTGGAAAAAGAGTCGCCTTCGTTGCTTCTTGCTTTTTCTTTTTCTTCCCTTTGTGGCCGGACTAAGCTGCTCTGGACACACGACTGGCCGTAAACAGAGATAAATGGCTGCAGGGGCCTCCCACAATACCGTTTGCTCTTGGCTTCTAAATACAAGAGAGCCGTTCTTCCGCAATAGGCCGTATAATCCTTGTTTCCTATAAGAACGTTATGTCGTGGTCAGTTCCCTTTCGCTCGACTGGCTCGAACACGCACATCAAAGATGCGTATCATACTCTGGAGAGGGATTCAGTTCTGTAACATATGGTGAGGCGAAATTACTTCAGTTATCGTCACTAAAATTAACGAGGCTGAGAGAAAATGTCCATTAAAAAATCTTCTAGCTTTCACTACTTGTATTAAATTAGTATGTCTGTTTCTCTACATACAATATTTTGCCGCTTATTAAGACAGTGAACGTAACAAAAAATGTTAAGGATCACGAATGACCAAAGGTAAATGATAACGCTGAGCTTCTTTTGGAGTTTTTGAGAATTTTGCCACGTTGCAGTTTATTGTCACCCATCAATCAATTATTCCAATACACTATATTATTCGTTACCCTTATGACTGCTATACCTTATTTTTCAACATAACCCCTTTCAATGCGATGACCTTACGTCAATATTTTTAACACTTTAATCTCCGTTCAATGTCACAGCCTTACGTCACCTAACATGGTACCATCCTACTTGTCGACGTCGGAGCCAGCGTCTTGCTGAGTCAATAACCTCCCCATCATCCACGCGCTGTTTCCCCCTGAGTGCGTTATTCAGTGAGCCAAAACAGATGCTCCTTCGCTGCTCATTATGGTCTTCTGATAGACAGCGAGCAACCCAGTTGGCACATACCAGCGAGTACCCCAGTTGGTTGACGATTGTCTCAGCACTGCCAAAGGAGACGTCCGATTGAGCATCGAGGTGGTTGACTGTGATCCGCAAATTCCAGAATTGCAGGATGAACCGCAAAATTACTACTGGTTCACCAAAAGTTATTGATCTCAATCAGTACAATCAGCCTTAAAAGATATTGAATTGGAAAAATACACAACAGTTTTGGCTGACTAGAAACAATATAAAAAATCGACTGCGGCGTAGATTAACCTTGCTTGATTATAGCCAAATATACATAAACACAAATTTACGTAAGTTACAGCTTCCAGATCAGAAGGAATTCGTTATGCAATTGACTAGTTCTTACCACGAGGCAAAAGGAATTTTTCTTCTTTGTTAGAGTACTTTTTACAAATAAATGTTTCTGACCACTCTGGGACTTAACATCTGAGGTCATCAGTCCCCTACAACTTAGAACTACTTAAACCTAACTAACCTAAGGACATCACACACATCCATGCCCGAGGCAGCATTCGAAACTGCGACCTTAGCAGTCACGCGGTTCCATACTGAAGCGCCTAGAACCACTCGGCCACACCGGCCGGCGTACCTTTTACACGTGAGTTAGTAATACTAGTTATGGCAGGCGAGAGAATGGATCAGATCTTAGTGCCTTGCGTTTTAAACAGTACAGTTATTGGTGCCTTATACTTTCAGAGACATGGCAGAGACTAACAGTCGAATAAACCGGTAGGTAGCTGGGAGGGGAAAGAAGCAATCCGAACAACAGATTCACTCTGACTCCCCCCTCCCCCTTTCGTCCTCAAAAGGGGACAAACGGACCACCCTTTCTAATATTACCACCTTCCCGCGGCTGGGCAGGCGAGAATGAATGGCGGGAAAACCCCCAAAAAATACGGCTGGTATAATTTACGAGAGTAAGTATACTGAAATCAATTAAAAGTCATAAAATCTGTTAACAATCAATACTCAACTTCTGGTGCGTTACGACTTTCAGAACTGAACGCAGCACCTCCAAATGCTCTGCCGAGCCGCCCGCTGCCAGCTGTTTCAACGGACGTAGGAAGGCACGCCGATTTTCAGAACCTCCACGCCGGTCGACAGCATACGGCCGAACTGCAGATTACGCCCCTTGCAGACCCACACTCAAGAAGATTCCTTTCGCGACGAGCAGTTAACGCCCCATACCACGGAGCCGCTGCTAGCCTCGCTCACGCTAATGTCCCGTACCCTTTTTTTTTAAGAAAAAAAAATCTCCCGAACAGGCCATGAAGGCCCAACGGAACCGACCTGACGCCGTTGCATCCTCAGCCCATATGCGTCTCTGGCTGCGGATATGGAGGGGCACACCGCTCTTTCACACTCCCGTACCCTATCAGCAAGAAAACAACGCGAAAGGTGCTCCATAATCTGGAAATTGCACGGTGAGACCGAATTTAGAAACCAGCCATCGGTGATGGAAATGCTCTGAAGTGGTGGCGAAGCCATGGAACTCTCACTGTGGAGTAGTGGAAGACTGTCATTTGGTCGTATGAGTCTTGCTTCATTGTTTCGAACTTTTGGCCGTGTTTACGACCAAAGAGTTCACCGTTGCGTGGTTCGGTGGTGATTTAAGCCGCTACATCTTGTATGTCCACCACATGGAGAAATGTTTGTTTCCGGATGGTGGTGCTGTGTTCCAAGACTGACGGGACCCTGCTCATGCCGTCCAGGACTGGTCTTGTGAGCAAGAGCGTGAATTGTCACATCACCACAATCGGTAGGTTTAATATTATTTAGTGTTTGAGGCCTATTGTGGAGACAAGTGTGGCTGACTGCTACCCACCTGCATTACTGTTATTAGAGCTTGCAACTGTTTTGCAGGAAGAATAGCATAATATCCCCAACGTATAAAATATACAACCTACCGGTAGCATACGCTTAACGTAAAGACTTTAACTAGGTTTCGATACAACTAAGGTAAACTTCTTCGTTCTGAGGAAAATGTCCTTAATAGTATCGAAACCTGGTTAAGGTTTTTACTTCAAACGTTTTGAACATGTTGCTGTAAGCTTCATACATTAAATGTCTGTTTACAGCTGTTGCTGTCAGCCATATTTAAAGTTGTGGTATACGATTCGCCTGAAAAGTATAAAGGGTCTCTATTTACCCATTCCGAGACGGCTGGTAGCTGTTTTGAATGCAGAAGCTGTACTGGAATCCTGGAACTCACACACACTGAAGAAGCAACGAAATTGTACACCTTCCACATATCGTGTAGGAATTCAAAGAGCACGCAGAAGTGGTGCAGCACGACGTGCCATGGAGTCGACTAATGTCTGAAGCGGTGCTG
The DNA here is from genome assembly GCF_023864345.2 of Schistocerca serialis cubense. Classification (NCBI taxonomy): domain Eukaryota; kingdom Metazoa; phylum Arthropoda; class Insecta; order Orthoptera; family Acrididae; genus Schistocerca; species Schistocerca serialis. The sequence goes on along the minus strand of NC_064638.1, from coordinate 193,762,363 downwards.
GAGGAACTGAAACCTTGAATCCTGCAGGGCTGTCCATAAATCAATAAGAGTACGAGGGGGAGAAGATCTCTTCTGAAGAGCACGTCGTAAGGCATCCCAGATATGCTCAATAATACTCTCTGGGAAGTTTGGTGGGCAGAGGAACTGTTAGAACAATGTTCCTGGAGCCACACTGTAGCAATTCTGAACGTGTGAGGTGTCACATTTTCCTGCTGGAATTGCCGAAGTCCGTCGGAATGCACAATGGACAAGAATGGATCCAGGAGATCAGACAGGACGCTTACGTACGTTTCACCTGTCAGGGTCGTATCTAGACGTATCATGGGTCCCATATCACTCCAATTGCACACGCCCCACACCACTGCAGACCGTCCACTGGCTTGAACAGTCTCCTGCAAACATATAGGGTCCATGGATTCATTAAGGTTTCTCCATACCCGCACACGTCTATCCGCTCGATCCAATTTGAAACGAGACTCGTCCGACCAGGCAACATGTTTCCAGTCATCAACAGTCCTATGTCGATGTTGAGTGTCCCAGGTGGGGCGTAAACGTCTGTGCCGTGCAGTCATCAAGGCTTCATGAGTGGGCCTTCGGCTCCGAAAGCCCTTATCTGTGATGTTTCGTTGAATGGATCGCACGCTGTCAATTGTTTGTAACCCAGCAGTGAAATCTGCGGGAATGTGCGGAAGGGTTGCACTTCTGTCACGCTGAACGGTTCTCATCAGTCGTGGTTGGTCCAGTTCTTGCAGGATCTTTTTCGCCCGCAGCGATGTCGGAGATTTGATGTTTTACCAGATTCCTGATATTCACAGTACACTTGTGAAATAGTCTTACGGGGAAATCCCCACTTCATCACTACCTCGGTTAGGCTGTGTCTCATCGCTCGTGCACCGACTGTTACACCACGTTGAGACTCACTTAAATCTTGATAACCTGTCATTATAGCAGCAGTAACCGATCTACCAAATGCGCCAGACACTTGTGTCTTATAAGGGTGTAGCCGACAGCTGCGCCGTATTCTGCCTGTTTACATATATCTATATTAGAATACGCATGCCTGTACCAGTTTCTTGGGCGCTTCAGTGTATATTTTGTATGTTCCCAACGCTACGAACATTAACATATATGTCATGCGACTTACAGCATCTCCAGTTACGTCATCATACAAGAGACTGTTGATTAGTGCAGAAGGACAGCCAGCACAGCACTCTCGACGGATCAGCTATCACCAAATGCTAATGCAACAGTGCGTTCTGTATTCAGAGACGTGTGTTTGAAGAACTGAATAATCTTCAGAGTTGCTACAGATTAATAAGTAATTACTACCACGTTTAATTATTTCGTTCTGCTAGGGCAAAATCTGTAGTGCTTAGCACTTGCGGAAGTTGACTGTCGTACTTCAAACTGCGGATGTTGTTTGGGGACTTTGAAACGTGAGTTACCCGTTACTATGACGGGCCAAGCAACTTTTATTGAACACTGCACTAACCTTTGAAGTGACACAGATACAAGACACAATTTTTTGACACAGTCAACAACTCTCTATAAACAACGGTCACTGAGACACTTGACAACTGGTATGTGCACCTCCTCGTCGATAGAAACTACACGATTAGTCAAATCAGTTTGTTGAGTGGCTGGACATTCTCATCGTTGACGTCGATGGCCTTCCTTCCCTAACAGCACCAGCCACGTGTTCCTCCTTGGTTAAATCAATGCCGCCATTTTCATTACGACTGAAAGCAACATTGCATGTGGTGCACAGGCCGCCGGACCATGAAGGTGACTGTATGCGCAATTTAACGTTTTTCTCAGAAGAATGAAACGGTCGCTCATACTTCTACCTTTGTTTATAGTTGTCCCGCAGTTAAATTCAGCCCACTACGGCTCACCAGGACTGCGTCAGCAGGAAACATGGAACAAACACTATACTCTCTTCTTACCAGACGCCACTGTTGACGCGGAACGGTCTTAGCGTGGGACATGTGTAACTTACTATCTCAAGTCCTTTTATTTTCTTCAGATGTTACGGACCGATTGTGCACGTTAAGTTTCCAGTCATACATGCTAAAACTGTTAAGCGGAGATAAATTTACTCTGACGGTACATTGTAATGGTGGATATATATGTATCTTAAAGTCACGTAAAAGCAACACAGAAAATAACATACGTATATTCCTGAAGGACATACACCTGAAGCTAGTATTCTTATGCCGAATATCCCAAAAAGGTAGTGCCAAAATTCGCCAGATGGTACGGACTATTTACTGAAAAACTTCGAGAAGAGGGACAAATGTCAGGTATTAGTACAGCTTACATAGACAACTTACGCCATATAGTAACAGCTTAAACTGATGTCACCTGTTCAGACCTACGACCGCCAACCTCAATGCGTGTATTACAACAGCGTATGAAAATTTGCCTCATTATTTCATAGATCCCTAGTCTACGTTGTGGCAGGGAATAAAGACCATACCACACTTAATATTTCTCATTCCGTTCTCGTGACATCAGGGAGAGCATTTTTGGAAGCAGTTTTTCAATTCTTGGTCCTCTGGACCAAATCTCTCCCTATAGCTGTATCAATGGCTATAATTTGGTGGAGTAGAAAGGCCCAAGATTCTTTGGCTATGCCATGTGTACTTGAAGCCACTCATCAATGAATAGATCCTTAGGAGCTAGCTATATTTGAGGTGTTGATTGCTCCGTTTCACAAGACCTGCCAGGAATCTTTTATAGGATAAATATCAGGAGACGAAGGTGGCCAGTCAAGCTGTCACAGCGTGCGTCAATGTTTCTCAAGTCAGTACAGTATGCGCGCCGCTCTGTGGAGATAAGAGTGGGCACAGCACACTCACCATGAAGATGAAGAAAGGGTAAACTTTTTGACCGAGAGTGCTGAAGTAAACATGCTGTTTCGTATTTGAAATAACCTAATCTAGTAGCCGCAATCGTGTTGCTTCCTCCAAAACGTAGCACAACTATCTCAGACTAGCAAAGGAGGTTGGGATCCATTCCTGTTTTCTTTTGTTATCTGCCACCTTAAATTATTTTTTTTTGCTCTCCAGATGTGCCGTAAAATAAAGCTCTCATTCTGTAATTCCGAGTATAGCACCAGGTCCAACTTCGCTAAATTGCATTAGAAAAATTCCCTCATTAATTTGAAACATTTCAAGAAAGCTCAGTCCAATTAACTAACAGTAATTATTTCCTATTCCAGTCACATTGTTGACATGTACACCGATGGAATCACTATATTACTGATAAATTTAGGATAATGAAGCATAGAAATACTTAAAGTATTAATGCAGCTAGATTCCAAAGCATGGTAGGAATATCAACACTTAATTACTTTTCGGAAAATTTACACATTTATGTATGTTATTGTTGTTGTTGCTGTTGTTGTGGTCTTCAGTCCTGAGACTGGTTTGATGCAGCTCTCCATGACAATAAAGCTGCATGCCCTCGGGAAAAGTTACGGCTGTAGTTTCCCTTTGCTTTCATCTGTTCGCATTACCAGCACAGCAAGGCCGTTTTGGTTAGTGTCACAAGGCCAGATCAGTCAATCATCCAGGCTGTTTCCCCTGCAACTATTGAAAAGGCTGCGGCCCCTCTTCAGGAACCACACGTTTGTCTGGCCTCTCAACAGATACCCCTCCGTTGTGGTTGCACCTATGGTACGGCTATCTGTATTGCTGAGGCACTCAAGCCTCCCCACCAACTGCAAGGTCTATGGTTCATGAGGGGGGGGGGGCGGGAGTTACCGTTAATTTAGCTACATTTGCAGTTTTCGGCATCAAGAAGACTTATTTCAGTCGAAACTTTTGTTGTAACGTAAAGTTCAGACCAAACACAAATTTTCTGCGCTATTCAATTAATTTCAGATGTAAAATTCTAATTGTAAATTATGGGTATTACGTATTTGGTAATGTGAAACTTTAGTAGCCGTTTTTGAAAAGTTGTACGAGCACTGTGCCTGAAGCCATTTTAAGTCAGTCTGTTCCAAGGTTTCGAGCGTGGAACGGGTGTCAGTCAAAACAGCCATAATGTACTTGTGACATAATGTGTTTAACTCATTATGAAACCGGACTGTGAATTACAACTGTTAATAACATATGCGGATTACTTTGAACATGAAAAACAGTCAGAGCCTAGATTCCTGGAGTGGAACCCATATCAGTCTGAACCGTAATAAGGTAACGGTTCAGTGACGTGTTGTAAATAAGACGACTAACAGTGTAGTAGGACAATTGACCCTGATTGGTGATTATCTTTAATATAAAAGCGCCACACGTATCGTTCATCTGAATGAGACTGTTGTCGGTTGGTTGTCATGCTACAAAGTGACTATTGCCGTTTAATTAGAAGATGCATTACGTGCATACTTGGTAAATGATACTTTATTACGTAACTAAGAGACGGACTGGCAATAACTAATTAAGGGAGAGCCTCCTAACGTTTATGGAATTAACACCTGTGAAACAAAATGTGTGCGTGTCGACGTCATTATTGGATGTATATAGTGCTGTGACCACCAATATTTACAGCCAGTTTTTCGTTATAATCGGTGCCACTAAGCAACTACATGGTGATACATGATCAGGAATGTTACATCACGCTTCAGCACATTCGTCACATTGGGCATTAAACGTCTCATTTGGCCGTTGGTGCTCTCGAGACACAGACAGTTGCCTGTCAGACTAGTGTAGAATAGTATTTGGGCTTGCCGATGAAAGTTAAGTAAGCGACCTTACACAAATATTACTTGTGCTTCTATTTATTTTCCTCTCAGCACCCACCTATTCATCAGCGTCCACCTCTGGACTGACGCAGTAGATACTGCCTCATCAGAGGTAACGAATTTTTACCGTCGTGCCATCTGAATGAGACTGTTGTCGGTTGATTGTCATGCTACAAAGTTACTATTGCCGTTTAATATCCTTCAGAGACTGCCAGTCAAGACCTGATATCATATCCAATGGCTACCCACTCCACGACAGCGGCAGTAACACCGTTATGCTTATCCAAAGCACTTAAGCTGCGACAGCGCCCTTAATTGCCGCCATACTCGTCAGTGACTGTCATCTGTAGTTATTCAGGACCAACATTCATCACTGAACACGAAGAGACAACATTCATAAGCAATACACGCATCATTGTCATAGCTCCACTCCAAAAGCAGCTCTTTGTTAATGGCAGCCCACACGTATTGGACGCTAATTACATAGTCCTGCTGCTACTACTCTGCGTCCAACGATGAGGGAGTCACGTAACGTTGCAAGGTTCCCTTTACTTGTTTTTGGATAGTAGGCAAGTATGTGAAATTATTACAATATGATTGATGCACAGTTCATAAGTCCTCAATTTTGTTGGTGAGACATGGTCGACTGGAAGCTTGGTGTAGAGTATTCCAACCCTCACAGTCCCATGGAGTCAACCTCAGGCCACTGCCACATCCGACGAGCCAGAAATCTGGATACTGCTGATTCGACCAGTAGGCGAATTGGAGTCCCATAATTAGCCGTCTCGCAAACTGTGTCGGGGACTGATGACACCAGCTCATTCGGTTATGCGTCATCCCCGAACTCTTCCAGGCAATCAATAAATAACTCATGCTGTTCATGCCCTTTATATCCCTTAGAAGGCCTGTTGACAACACGAACACGAAAAACATTTACACGTTCTGCTGGTTCCTTAACCGGTCTCGTGTCACAGACTTGCAATTCTAACAGTTGACATACCCACTGATGATGTTGATGATGATGATGATGATGATGATGTGTGTGTGTGTGTGTGTGTGTGTGTGTGTGTGTGTGTGTGTGTGTTTGTGTGTGTGTGTGTGTGTATGTGTGTGTGTGTGTCTGTGTTTGCGTGTGAAGTTACTCTGACAACTGACCACATTTTCTGGACGTTTAATTTTTTTTGTCAGGTAGTGTTTCATTGTCTCCACATTGCTTCAGTATAGATTGATGTCCTTGCTCCAAAATACCATTCTTACATTTAATGCACTTCATCCGTGTAAGAATATTCATATATTAGTCCATGGTATATATTAACTTAATACTATTAATAATAACATTAATAATAGATACACGCTAAGACAATAAAATGGCGTACCGCAAAGGAATTGTCCGAATAGAGCGAAAATCAGTTCATGTGCTGTACATGCACAAACGAACAAACGATACAGCTTGAGAAAAACTGGGTGATTCATTCGAAAGGAAGACACGTATAAAGATTTCTATAAAATATTAAGTACTAAGTCATGGTGAGAAGGTGATATTCCCGAATGTCCCTAGACGACCATGACGAGAAAATAATTGTTGAAACATGCTGATCCTCAGCTTCCAAGAATTTCGGGAATGTTATTCTTCCTCCAGCTTCAGCTAGAAACTGACAGAGGGTAATTTGCAAAAGAAGAAATAATGAGTAACCAATGTTTGCCAGTTATGCAATAAGAATCCCTAATGAACAAATAACACGTTTCGTGCATATCCTAGTAGTTTTACTGACGAAGTTTAGCAACTAATTTTGTTGTTTTTTACTGTTTATCGGTCTCTCCAGGCAAGTGAAAACATGTTTTTTTCCTCTTTATCGAGAAATTTGAGTTTTACAACCTTTACTTCTCGTTAAATAACTTGTTATTTTGTTTTCATTCTGCTATGGCCGAGATTAGCGTTATTACCTTACTAGTTGTGTACTGGTGTTTCCACTCACGTATTTACTCCAACATACTTGTTATAACCAGGAATAACACAATAACCTCTTCAGTCTGGTTTATTAAATCACAAATCACTTTTAACAATTATGTTAGCCAAGTGTCTACCGCGGCTAACACTCAGAAGTAATGCATTATTAAAATTTGGTTATACCAATGTCCAAATGTGCATGGTGGGGTGCACGTCCCGAAATTATTCCCAAGTCCAGTGAAGTTCAGTCTCTCCGAGTGAAGTCGCAAGATTTCCGCCGAGCAGCCAGGTAACCTCGAGTGGTGCGGCGAGTCATCCACAAGCAGCTGGAACACGGCGTACTGCACTTCCCGATGAGAACTGTCGTTTGCGGCGGCGGCCGGGTTTATATAAGGCTTGCTAGTTAATGGAGCCGTCGGCTGGGGTCGCTGTTTTCCAGGGAAAACCAATCGCAATGTTTCCTGGCGTAGCCAATTGCTGTGTGCTGACAAACGCGCGGGCGCGAAGGCGGCCAGCGATGGTAGCCGCGAGCCGCTCGGAGAAGTGCGGCCAGCGATGTATTTCTCGGCCACGTAAGGGAGCGTGCGTGTGAAGACGGCCAGCGATGGAAGCAGCGGGCCGCCCAGAGAAGTGCGGCCAGCAATGTATTTGGCGGCCGCGTACTGGAGCGCGCTGTTCGGTGTATACCACAATACTGTTAGTCCATCTCCTCCTTTCACCCTCTCTCTCTCCATCTTCTCAACTCTCCCTTTCCGTTACCTCTACCCACTCTTTGTCCATCTCCTCTGTCCCTCTATTCTCTATCCCCTCCCCCTTCTTCTGTCTATGTCCATTTCCTCCTCCTCCCTCTCTCAGTCAATCTTCTCTTTCCCCTCTCCTGTTCATCTCCTCCTCTTCCATTCCTCTCTCCATCCTGCTGTCCTCTAACTCTACCCAAATGCCTCTTTTTCGTCCGGTCATCATATCATCTCCCCTTTTCTCTACAAATTATCAGTCTCGTCACGACAGGCGTCTGTTTTGCTCTGACATGCACTGATTATGCCAGTTCGTAGGAAAGCCCAAGGAAACTGTTGGCACTAACGCGTAGACCATAGTTGTGTGCTCTAATTAAACATTAGCATAAATATTAATTAGTGATTGGGAAGATCAGCTACTATAATGAAATAAAGGGTTACAAATTACGCACATTAATTCTTTGGAAATTGTATGATTGCTCTGAAGAAACAAGGATCAAACACTCATCACAGGAGAATGAGTAGATGTACACATATGAAGATATGAGAACTGTATATCTTCAGAAGGAAAGGATTGGAAAAGTTCTGAGAGAATGGACCTAACGGATAAGAAATCCTCTAAACTCACTGCTAATCGATAACTTAAAATCATGGTGATGATTTCGTTGAAAGTTTAGTTAGTGAAAAGAAATAGAACCACGAAAAGTAAAATCATGGGCGAGATGTCATCTTACCGTGACCGATTAATCAATCTGGAACAAGGTTCCTATCATCGTGCACGATTTCTATACGCCTTTGTGCTGCGAAACTTATATTAACTGCGGGAGATGTTGCATGTCAAAGTCGCAGGCGGAGATGGTCACGGGCACGGTGCGGTCCATCTGCTCATGAACAGACTGACCCTCTCGAAATCCGTTGGTCTGCCTACCACTGGCATGAATAAGTCCTCTCTCGGCTACTCGAGCTGAACAAGTATTCTCTCTGTGGTATCGACAGCTACGATGCCACAACATAGTGCGCTCTGCTAGGTTGGCACTACGATAGACACCGACGACAGCGCACTCTAGCCGGAGCGGGAGAGCGCTACGAGCTCCGCTCCACATTCTCCCCATTTGATGAAAAGCAGACGGCCGGGACACTTCACCTCAGCTTGCTGTTGACACTATGTTCTACTTACGACTGGAATACAATTTTGCACCTACGGGGCCTTCAGATGTAATGTTACGTATGTCATTGGCTAATAATTAAATGTGCTTTCACGTAAAAAGCTGTGACGACAACCTTACCCCACCTGCTCCTGCTCACTCCCTACATTAGGCCTACCCCTTCCGTTTACAGGAGCAGACCCACGCGCAGCCTTGCAGGCGGGATACACAGCTCTCTATGCCTTCTGGTGAAGAACTGTCCTCCATCTGTGCGCCCTACATGTGTGATACTTTGCTGTCCTGCTTCATCTTGGCGTGAGCCCGCGAAAACTACCATTTTCTTCAACCTAAGATGGCGTACTATATTTCTCCAATCAAAAATCTCGTACCAATTGGGTTCGAGAGTGCCACCCAATGGCAAATCTCCGCTCCAAACACTGCGAGCACCGACTTATCAAAATGCGTCCTGGCAAAATTTTCTGTAACGTTTAGTCTCAAGCTGCTGTCGGACCATCAGTCAGCACGACTTGACCTTGGAGTCTTCCACGCCTAATTCACAACAGTGTGACGTTGTCGCGCGGGACATAACGTATGCGTGGTTGCTCTTTTCCTTCGCAGAAAACTCCCGATTCTTATTCGGCACTGGCGAGGGCTTGGTGAGTATATTGAACTGAGCAAGGAAGCCGCTTTCTGCCCCGAGATTTGCTTATCCTGTCAGAGACGCAAGTCGCCCTTTACAGCAGTGAATGCCTCAGTTCGCGGCTGCACGCAGTGGGTCGAGAGGCCGGTGTTTCACCACTGTGCGCTAGTACCGGTGCTAGTCTCGCTGCCCGATGGCAAGGCGAAGCGAGTGGAAACTGCAACGCCATATTCTTCCACTTCCTGATAACCACCAGAAGAATGATTTCAACACGTATTTTAAAATTAAAGGAAACTGAAAGAAATCCTCTACAGTCATCACGCACTCCCATGTATAATACTGCTCTTTGCATATACATCGGAAATTATCGAGGAACTAGACCTAACACTTGGAGAAATTAAATGTGCTGACAAGGGAATCTCCCCATCGCACCCCTTCACATTTAGTGCTACGATGGCCCAATCGGTAGCCTGTCTAGAAATGTTCACTGGTTAAGCATGAATACAAAAAATGGTTCAAATGGCTCTGAGCACTATGGGACGTAACATCTGTGGTCATCAGTCCCCTAGAACTTAGAACTACTTCTACCTAACTAACCTAAGGACATCACACACATCCATAACCGAGGCAGGATTCGAGCCTGCGACCGTAGCAGTCGCGCGGTTCTGGACTGAGCCCCTAGAACCGCTAGACCACCGCGGCCGGCAAGCATGAATTCAGGGAGAAGGTATACTGAACTGTGAAAAAATGAAGAAATTCGAAACTGAACGGTTCAAGCTCAAGAAGTGCTACATCGGGCAAATTCGAACTGCTGCGGCATTGTTGTTACATGGTCACGGCGTTGGACTGCGAAGCCGTAGATCTGTGTTCATATCTCCCTCGCGCCCGTTTCTTTCTATAAAATTATTGATTGTCCTTTGGGTCATTGACTTGTTTCTTCGCTGTAATCAAATTTCAAATTTGAATCTGTGTAGTGGTATAACGTCCGTTTCCAACACCGATGTGTAAGGAAGGGGACTACAGACGTACGAACTCCTGTTTGTTTACACAAGTACCACATGTTACGACTCTTGCGTTCCGTTTTGGAAATTTTGACTCTTGAACTGCTTTGTTGTAACATAGCTCACATCCGATTTTTTGTTGGTTTCATTTATGTGACAGGTCTATGCGACATCTCGTCTACTCTCACTATTCATCACATTAACTTCCGATGGTGATATATTCTTACACATCATTGATAATCTATAATCAGTCTACAGTTGCAAGGACTGTAGAAGGAGAACAAGCACGTCAGTAACTAGACGGGATTTTCATAAATTTGTGAAAAAGGGAAAAAAAGAGTCACATGGGAGATTCGAACACGGATTGTCCCCCTTTGCAGTGCACCACCTTGTCCACTCAACCACGAACCTATGATTTTCGCAGTCCGCTTGGACCGTTCACTATCTGGATTTTGCTTCTTTGTTCACACTTCAGTAAACTATCTTCGTGTTTTCATGCACGATCTGTGTCCAGTTTTTGATGAGCTATCCAGTGGGCTATTTTAGCACTCAATCTGAGAGGGATGAGATGGGGAGCTTTCCTTGTGAGTAAAAAAGAATGAAACACGATGCTGGCTACAGACTGACGTGTTTCAGAATGACTTGACATGTCATAACTAATATGAGTACTAATATTGGTTCAAATACCTCCAGGGGCTTAGGATGAGCTTTTTCCCCGCGACTTTGCTCACGTTCTAACTTGTCAAATATATTTCACATTTATGTAACATATTGCAGTCATATTTGTACGCGTATTTCATGTATAGCTACAGCAAATTTCTGCCCGCATTTTAATTTCCACGCAACTTAATGTTTTTGACGTCGTACATCCTAAACTACGTGCTGTACAGTAACAAAAACTCTGCCGCAACATCCAGTGGTGCATGTGACTACCGTCTGTCAAATGTGTTGTGAACAGAGTTAGCAGTAAAGAAATAACAAATGAAAACATGTGTGAAGAGTCAGTTTTTGACGTATCTCCTGAACTATGCACTTGCCCGCGAAAGGCAAGGGTCCAGAGTTCGAGTCTCTGTCCGGCACACAGTTGTAATCTGCCAGGAAGTTTCATATCGGCGCACACTCCGCTGCAGAGTGAAAATTTCATTCTGGAAACATTCCCTAGGCTGCGGCTAAGCCATGTCACCGCAATATCCTTTCTTCCAGCAGTGCTAGTTCTGCAAGGTATGCAGGAGAGCTTCAGCGTAGTTTGGAAGGTAGGATACGAGATTCTGGCGGAATTAAAGCTGTGAGGACGTGGCGTAAGTCGTGCTTGGATAGCTCCGTTGTTAGAGCACTTGCTAGCAGAAGGCAAAGGTTCCGAGTTCGAGTCTCGGTCTCGCATACAGTTTTAATCTGCCAGGAAGTTTCCTGAACTATGTCTTGTAAAATGCTATATTTTTATAGGTACATGGAGCGGCGGATGTGGATACTGTCAGCAAAAAGTGTTGCAAATAGAGCTACTAACCACGAAGTAATAAATTTAAACGTCTTACATGATGTGGCAGTTTTTCACGGGTTTCAGAGTTTATGACATCATGCCTCCTGAACCGAGGCCTACGAGAAAGAGAGGCTGTGGCGCGTACGTCACAGCACGTGACACAGCAGGTACTACGAGTGCCAGCAGCTGCCTCCAGCGGGGAGCGAGTAACTGTGTCAGACGAGTTCAGTGATTCTTGACTGCGTCTTTAAATGTGTGTGAATTCCTAAGGGACCAAACAATTGAGGTCATCGGTCCGTCTACTTACACAACTGAAACTAACTTATGCTACGAACAACACACACCCTTACCCGAGGGAGGACTCGAACCTCCGGCAGACCGCGCGATCCATGACAAGTCGCCTCAAACTGCGCAGCCAATCCGCGCAGCTAAATGGATGCTGTCTCTCGGTATCACACGAAAAAATAAAGACATTTAGTAGGTACCTTTTCAATTACGTATTGATTTCCCTTGCGCCCTGCACGGAGCCGAGTGTTCGGAAATGTGGCGGATAAGCCCACTAGAATGACGTCAATAGTTCGTTGCAGGGCCCGTATATTCCGTTGGCGCCGTTCGGAACAATGCACCATACAATTATAAAATTTTGCTGATACATTCAGTGGTGTACGTGAATACAGTTTGCAAAATTAGTCACGAATACAGTTCGTAGTAAGGAAACAACAAATTAAAACGTCATGCTTCATACGACAGTTTTATTGCATCAACAGCGAAAATGTACTTACTAAGAGAAACCTTTTTCCTTCCATCATTTAGTGAGGGTACTCGGCGAGAAAAATTTTCTTACGGGTTTGAAATTATGTGTAAAGTTTGTTGCAAGAATCTAAGTGCTTTCACTCTCAAATACTGTGTGGCTGAAGTACTGGTGACTGCTCGACGCGGGCCACACTGCTTTTTCACCCCCCCCCCCCCCCCCCTTTGCTAGGTTGATGGTTTTTACCTCAAAGCGTTTCTTTTCTGATAGTGAGAGATATGTGTACTGAGCCTATTTGAAATCGGTCCATTGGCGTGGGAGGAGATGTGGCACATGGACATACACATATATATGTAGGTCCATTCTTATGAATACGAAAGAACAAAAGTGTAGCTGCTTACATGTGGTCCTGAATACCCTAGTTTTGGTTTTCGTTGTCACCAAAGAACCTTTGTCTATCCTAAAGACCCTTGTACTTGGCGAGCACTAATAACAGAGTATGATCTTTGTACTACTGCAGAACGTTTGTAGGTTCTAAATAAGTTTTTGTGCTTTGGAACGAAATTCCCAGTTAAGAAAGGTACAGAAAAATAATGGCTGAAGATGACATTTCATTGTTAATCTTAACACCGAAATGCACATTAAATTGATATGTGGCACAAAATGAAAAGATTGTGGATTTACTTGATAAGCGCACATTCATGCTACAGTTCAAGGGAACCTCCCCATCGCACCCCCGTCAGATTTAGTTATAAGTTGGCACAGTGGATAGGCCTTGAAAAACTGAACACAGATCAATCTAGAAAACCGGAAGTTGTGTGGAACTACGAAAAAAATAAGCAAAATATTCACTGAGTAGTCCATTCACAGGATAGGCAACATCGAGGACACTCTGAGTTCAGAAGCGCCGTGGTCCCGTGGATGGCGTGAGCAGCTGCGAACGAGAGGTCCTTGGTTCAATTCTTCCCTCGAGTGAAAAGTTTAATTTTTTTATTTTCAGCCAATTATCAACCTCGCTCCACAAAATTCCAGGACATCTTCACATTTGCTTGGACACATTGAAAACATATGTTTTGACAGAGCACAGGGAAAACTGTGCGACTGTGAAACTGTTGCATTCATTTGTTGCAGTTTATGTGACAAACTCTTGTGTTTTCATCACTTTTTTGGGAGTGATTATCACATCCACAAGAAAACCTAAATCGGGCACGGTAGAAGAATCGTATTACCATTCGTCAAGTATACAAGTTAGGTAGGTCGACAACATATTCCTGCCATGTGACGCACATGCCGTCACCAGTGTCGTATAGAATATATCAGACGTGTTTTCCTGTGGAGGAATCGGTTGACCTATGAACTTGCGATCAAATGTTTTCGGTTCCCATTGTAGAGGCACGTCCTTTCGTCTACTAATCGCACGGTTTTGCGGTGCGGTCGCAAAACACAGACACTAAATTTATAACAGTGAACACAGACGTCAATGAACGAACGGACAGATCATAACTTGAACCGAGGACCTCTCGTTCCACAGCTGTTGACGCTATCCACGGGACCACGGCGCTTCGGAGCTCAGACTATCCTCAATGTTGCCTATCCTTCGCATGGACTACTCAGTTTGCATATTTTGCTTATTTTTTTCATAGTTCCATCCAACTTCTTCCTGGTTTCTCGATTGATTTGTGTTCAGTTTTTCAAGGCCTGTCCACTGTGCCAACTTATAACTAAATCTGAGGGGGGTGCGATGGGGAGGTTCCCTTGTAAGTGGCAACACGTGGGGTCTAATTCCAGGGTCTTCATACAAGGACATTCATCTGATGTAACATAAACGTTCTCTCCGTCGACTTTCTTTTACTGCAGACCACTGTGAAATGCATTATATAGCTCACATAACATGGTGTCACATGTCTGCATATTGCCCTCCCAGTTGCGTATGGAGCACGGCATGAGTGACTGCATAAATTGATCTGATGGTGTTGGAAGGAGTCTAATCCTGTCTTCTGGATCTCTGGGAGCGATACGTATAGGCATGAAACGAATCTTCCGGTTCTTCACTTAGACTAATACCGGACCTTGAAACTGTGTGATTATGCTTTCGAGGGACAGGTATCTGCCAGTGCTGGTTCTTCAACATTTTCGAATGAAACAAATCTGTGACTATTCCTGTCGTCCTTGTTCAGCATCCCCAGTTACGTTTGTTTGATGTAAGTACAGTCTTAGAAATAAAAACTGACCGCCGGCTGGCCGCCACAGAGACTAAGTCCGAGTCGTTCACTTAAGGTGGCCAATAAAACTGACCGCCCCTGACAACTGTAAGTCCGGCCATCTGCACAATCTGGCAACACTGTAAGATGCGGAAGTGTTAGGAGGAAGTGTTGTCTACCTCCGAGATGATATGGCCGGAGTGAGCCCGTGGTCTTGCGGTAATTGTCGTGCATTCAAAACGTAAAGTCTCATGTTCGCGTCCAACTATTTATTTTTTTATTTATCACATTTCGGTCTAAAGTTATGAGTCTGATTGAACATCGAAGACAATTCGCTTAACATTCTACCCAACCGCAATAACAAGTATTCCAGAAACAATTCGTCAGTACAGCTCGTGGCCACGTCGCGATCATAACAGCTTACGCTCGGGCGTTTTCTTGCGCTGCAGCGGCTACCGGCAACCGGCCAGACGCCACCCGCCGCCTGAAATCTGGCGCCGCCCATGTGAAGGCGGCGCTACGCTGTCAGTGTATGTATCAATGCCATTTTCGAATTTGAAGTTCTAGTTATCATCTTGCAGTTAAGCATTGGATTTTGCATACTTGAAAATCGTGACCTACAGTTAAGCATTGTAAAATTGAATCGCAAGTGGAAAAAGGTGTAATATCTGCAACACAACATTTACTTTTGTATAACAGAGGGGTGAATGTAGAGGAGGCAGCAAGAAAGATTTGAACTGTGTTTGGAGCGAGTGCTTTTGGGAAAAATACGCCAGAAAAAGATATTCTTGTTTCAACAAAGATCGTTGTGGCATGAATGATTTTCCACATTAAAGAAGTCTCGAATATTGATATATGTGACAGATTACCATTTTACCATCATGCGACATTTGCATTCAACAGGGAAAGTTCAGAAGTCTGGTGTAGGAGTATTGCATGCTCTAATTCGAAACAAAAATCAACGGAGTGACTATTATTGAAAGTCATCAGATCGCCTTTTGAGCATTCCTATGCAGTACTGTTACTGGTGACGTGTTATGATGCCTTTATCGTTAACTTCCTAAGAAGAAATGAAAGACTGAGCCGCACCAAAAGACGTAGACTAGAGCAGAGAGTAGTGTGAACATAATATTTTACATCCGATAGCTCCAAAAGTGTTTTGGGCTACGAATTCTGCCCCAAGGGGTGTGTGCAACACAGCTGGACTTTGTTGTCAACAACTGAGACACCTTTCGGTCGCAGTGTAAGAAAATCGAGCAACAAAACTACATCACCTATGCTACTGCTTGATAACTCACACTGTTGATTTGAGAAACAAAACTATGTAGGAGATTGATAGGAAAGTCGCCTCTCAGGCCCTTGTATTGATAGGGAAGTCCTCTCTCAAATACTTGTCCCTCTCGTCAAATATTCGTAAAATTTTACCTTTCCCGCTCTTGATCGATCAACCGTCAAGGCAATTCATTTGTAGACGAAAATACTCTTAAAACTACACTGGTTTAAGGACATCGTTAGAACCAGTGGGTTTCTACAGGCGTAGAATTTACAAACAACTTCAGCATTGTCGGATTGTTTTAGACATCGTGAAAGAAAATTCAGCTGCTGATTACTTTCTCTTTGATGATTACTGTTGCGATTAGTAAACTAATGGAAAATGCAATTAAAATATTCACTGTACTAATACAAATTCAATTCAGCTTACTACAGAAACATCACGACGGCAGTCTATCTTAATAAAGCATTAATTGTCTGTAAGAAGATTGAGCCTATTTTAACACGAATTAGTAGGATATTAACGACTTTTGACTTCGAAAAGATCTGTATTTGCTTCATTTCCTGTATCATTCGCAAGTAGTATGAAAATGTGGCATTTCATAGATAAAATTACGTATTCACAACAACAACAAATATGTTGGCAGAAAACAAAAGTGGCATTATGAAATTGGCAGTACCGTAAGGTGTTCGCTCTGACACCAGGGGTTACTATAAGTAGCAAGACGAATTTTGCTCGAGCGTTATCTTACGATTCCCTTATTGAGTTTGTATCTGCCTGCTTGTAGGTCTACTACAAAAGAATTAAAAATCTGGCTTTCAGCGAGTCTCGAAAGGCGAACGAAAGCAGCTTGCACCTGGTAGCCAAGCATGTTACCTGGGAACGGTTTTTTTCCTAAAGTGGGAAGACATCCTTCTGTGGTTGAATTGTTGGCAAATGTCAGTCAGACGTGTGCCGTTGGTCTAAGCGTTTCGGTATATTGAAATTATACCAATGATTTTTCTACAGGTTTTTTCTGTCCCAAATAGAGAGTTGTCTCCCATTAGTATTTTCGCGTCATCTTGGTGAATTTTGCTCATAGTATTTTCGAGAGTGTTCCAGATATTTCGACATTTTTGGTGTTCTTCTATTTTCGATGTTGGTGGGGTCATGTGCATTGATGAGTGTTTATTTTTTAGTGGGGATTTGAATGAGCATAGTCATAAGTCGATTGTTGCTGGGTGTGATTTCTTTGACAGAATTGATGATAGATCTGTGTTCGAGAAAAGCAGTGCCGAAGATTGGTACGCCTTTCGCTACCTGTTGTTCCATTTAGCTCTTGAAGATGCTATGGTTTCCGTAATGCAAAGTTTCACTGTCAGTTAGTCGTGGTTCTTGTAGAGCAATGATGAGAATTTTTTGTTGCTCGATTTCTTTAGTGAGATTATTTATTTTTCGTATTTGGATCAATGTATCGATGTTTAGTTATAAAAAAAAGTTCTTATGTGTAACTACTAAGGTCATCATTCCCTAAGCTTACACACTACTTACCCTAATTTATCCTAAGGACAAACAAACTCACACCCATGCCCGACGGAGGACTCGAACCTCCGCCGGGACCAGCCGAACAGTCCATGACTGCTGCGTCTGAGAGCGCTCGGCTAATTCCGAGCGGCGTGTAGTTTTCAAATGCATGTTTTCTGCTTGTAGGGAAGTTTAGAATAAATCTTCAATGTTGTCTGGCGTGCTAACCTGGACTCCCCAGAATCCTAAATTCCAACTGCCGCCTGTCGACAGCCGAGCTGTGTACCACCTGGGGTAATGTTGACTTGGCTTGCAAAGTTCATGTTTGCTTGTATTTCGTTGGCTTGGCCTGGGTGATTCCAGGACCGGGCGGGACCAGTGGGTGTTGAAGCCTTTGGAAGCAAATATTTTCAGCCGAGCTCATTGAGCTGACAGACAGTGAGCAGAGTAGCGGTGGTTTTCACTCAGACGTGTCTGGATTTTGAGTTCAACGGATTGAGTAGCCGTTCAGGATTGTGTTAATATTTGGTTCACCCCCAGTATTAGATATCCTCGGTACCACCCATATAGGGGAGGGTTTCACCTATCGGCCCCACGGGACTTTTATTATTATTATTATTATTATTATTATTGTCAATATGTCATCAGCAAATCCGGTTTGGTGCATTTTCCCACCACTGAAATAGATGTGCATTGTTACGTTACAATACTGCTAGTAGACATATTTCTCACTTTTTCTTAGGCAGTTCGCTACCTGTTAGTCCATCATAGGAATTTATGTGCGCAGCATTGTTGCAATACAGACGTTCAAATTATCCGATTTCTGTAATTTCATTTCAATACCATATCGTTCTAATCGGATTCAGCCAGTCAGGCTTAATGTGGATATCCGAATACGACTCTCATCATTTGATAGACTGGGTAAAGCACATTCTTAATCGGACGGTTGAATCGAGATCACTTATTCTGACAGGGCCTGAATTCTTAAACACTGTGGAATAATAATAATACAATGTGCTTATTACTAATATGTTATTTAAATATAAATATATGAACGAACGAGATAACGGTTTATTTACAGGAACAGAGCCCCATTCATCATAGCAGAGCTGTGCGAGATTGGTTTCAGGGCCAAGAGAGCATAAAGCTGTTGCCTGTTGCCGCTAGTTCCACGATCACCGAACATCAACCAGATAGAGAATATATGGGAGGACGTAACAAGTTCATTGCCATGTGGACCTACAAATACAAGCGACCTTTGGACGAATATAGATAACGTATGGTGGCAAGCAAACCATCACGCTACACTGGCGAAGACTTTATGAAATCAATGCCCCTACGCCTCCGAGAAATCTTACGTAATGATCGTGGGTGGGTTGGTTACTAAAAGTATACTCTTCCACAAAACCCATGTGGACAATTATCTGATAGTCGGTCAAGCTTTGCTTTGTCGCAGCTCTTTAGATACAAGTCCATTTACTTTCAGTCTCTTCCTTACAATTCTTGCAATGCGAGGTAATTGAAAATCTCAATCACTCGACGCCAACTGAGGAATTGACTGGTGCATGTGTTGTTCAACACATAGTAGTTGTCACCATCACAGGAATCAATTAACATTAGACAAACAACCATCACTGGAATCAGTGTGTGTGTGTGCGTGTGTGTGTGTGTGTGTGTGTGTGTGTGTGTGTGTTTTCGTGTTCACGCACAATCTGAATCAATACTATTGACATTAGAGAGACAACCAACAATAAATGTTGCATCAAATATGACTGTAAAGTATTGTAATGTAATGGGAAGTTACCAACTGATATTTTACCCAACCCACGACCTGCATATTACGTTAAGTAAGATGTATTAACTCCATAGTATAGTTAGCTCTTGTTGTCGAGGCTTGCGACAAGTGCAGCGATTAGCAGTGCCCAATGCCGCCGCGATTTGTTTATGTTGGCTGAGCGTGGACACTGCAGCAGACGCATCGCCATAAACAGAAAGAAAGCACCTTGGCTCTGGCTGCAGTGAGCGGATATCACTGCCTGTGTATTCTTATAGTAACCAACGTGAGACTCTACTCACAGGTGCCATGGAGCAATTGCAACTGGTATCACGTCATTGGTCATCAGAATATTGACCAGTGATGAAATGTCCACTCTATTTGAATCCCAAGAAAATAGGAACCTTCTCACAAAGGAATGTGAGGTGATATCAAAATTTATCCAACATATAAAAATTAACTGCAGGGCTTTCATGCATGCAGTAGTAGCACACAAGGAAACGTTATGTCTTGGAAGCGTATATTTCAATTCCTCTTCTCATAGTATCGCCCTTTATTTAGTATGAAGTGAGAAAATAAACACTAAAGTTCCTGAGAAGCATATCAGTCATTTCCTTTTCTCGTGTCATAACTTTTGTTTTAGTATGAAGTGAAAAAATAAGCTGTTTAAGGTTGTGATGCATAATATGAAACCAGATTCTTATCGTAGGCGCTATCGGAAACGCAAAAACCAAGGAGCTCTCCATTCTTTTGTCCAACAGTCTGTCTCCTTTCATGCGTTACTCCCGCTAGGAGATTCATATTTAAGGACTTGTGGGCAATAAAGTTCTTCAGCAGAACAAGCGTTGTGTTATTGTGCTAATTAAGATATGGAAAAAATGCAACAAAGACGATTTCCCTTAAAGCAGTGGGGATATTTGCAAATGTCTGTATTCAGCAATCACTGCCAGCTGCCACAACACATCACAGAATCGATGCGGCAGGTAACACAACTGTGCGTGCACTTCAGACTTCATTCAGTAAAACGTCAGGAGATGGATGGAAACGTCAAATTAACGTCGCTTTCCGAGTCGTATTCAATCCAGAATGAGGTGTTACTAAGGTAGTTGAGCGTTCTAGCAATTACAATTTTGTAAATCACATATGAGTATTTCGATAGCCAAAAGAACCCGTTAGTGTGAAACTGTCGGGAACTGCATTAATATCAAACTGCAAGAACTAGAGACAATACGTGGACTCTTCTTTTCGCTGGGTGAATTACTACTGTTATTTAGGATCGTCTCCGTCCTGTACTCCTATACGTAATGCAAATGGAACTTCAGAGGCGCTTCACGTTATTCTTGACAAAGATCAGCAACTTGTTATCACTGCGAGCTACAACTGCGTGATGATATGGCTCAGGTTGTCAGTAGTTGTGGTGGTGTTATGCTGTCAAACTGCTTACAGTAACGTTAATGGTGGCCCACATAATTTAGCGCTGACTACCTACTTAAGTAAAGATAGTGTTGTGGCGTCGTCGCTTCTCTGTAAGGAAGCCATATATTTTTCATCAAGTGGAAAAAATTTCGGAGCCGGAGGGGTTTTGCCAAATTAGAACAGTTCTGATTTTAGAACCAACGTAAAAGAATATTCCAGGAATAAAAAAAAGTGAAAGAATAGTATTGTGCTTCTAATGAAGAAAACTGTCCACCTCTTCGTAGCCCACATGAAGCAATAGATATAAATTGACATCACTCCTTATATTTGTTATTCTTCTTCAGCGTAAAATGTTCTTCTGTAATATAAAACATGTACTCTTCTAAGTTCTGTTTGTTACGACGTAAAACACAAACTGTCCCAGAAGCCACGAATAACTGTTATTCTTTGCGGACGGGTAACATTTCCAGTCGTGTTGTAAAGCTGCAGTTATCGGTATATGACTTTCTGCGTTTCTGTTGGTAGTGCTAATTTCTTCCTAGTCCAGTTCCAAATTCTGATTCTATTTTCACATAAGAAGATGTGCGCTACAGTTTCTACAATCCGACATTTGTCTCAGTATGGAGATGGTCTCAATTTGAATTTCCATAATCGTTCCGCTGAGGGTGTGGTTTCGTTTACAACGTCGCACCATACGGCACTGACTCTAGTTGGTAGAATTTTTACTGTTGATATTTTTCCAGACGTTCCTCCAGTTTTTTGTAGGTTAATTTACCGGAATTGGTTTGTGAAGATGATGTCTGGTAATATAATCGTAGGCGGTTCTAGTGTTGTTTTGTGCTGGTAGAAGTCTTATACAGCTCCAGGCGCCATAGTACTTTCGGACGTATTCTAGGCTGGCATGCTACATTAACAGGAGCGTTCCTATCCCCAGGATCTAACGAGAGAAGCAGAAGTTTCGTGATGCCTGTCTTAGTGGCATGTATTAGTTTAAAAGCAAGTCTTTAATTCCATGTCCTCCGTTTTGCCTCTGCAAAGTCGCCGTGTGGAGGGATACTTTGAAGATATTTTGTTTCCACACATACCAAGAGGCTACACCTAATATTTTATGAGCAGTGACCTGCAGTATCGGTAAGACTGCTGCGACATGATATATTTTGCTAAGTATGTATGTATTTATGAAGTGAACTTTCTGCAGTCGGTCTAACAATCGCATGTCATGGTCCTTCAACAAGGTTCCGATGACATTAAGTTTCCGCTCCCAATTGTTCGTGGGCTTGCGCTTGGGATTGGCCCTTAACCTCAAGCCGAGTTAGAGTCTCTCTTCAGTTACATCTAACCAGTGCGCACCTGTTGCACTATTGTAACAGCCGAGATGCAGGTTCATTTGGCTACAAGAATGCGTATGTTCCTGCAACATGACGGGGCTCCTGCACATTCTAGTCGTCAGGTGACACATTATCCAAACCTAACATTTCCCGGAAGGTGGATCATTAGATATGGGTACTTTTCTTGGTCTTCAAGGTCCTCGGACCTTATCTCTTTGGATTTTTGCCTGCGGGGATGGTTAAAGGCCAAGTCTACAAATAAAAAGTAAACCCAAGAGCCGATTTGATCGTTCGGGTTATGAATAGTGTGGTGTCACCGCCAGACACCACACTTGTTAGGTGGTAGCCTTTAAATCGGCCGCGGTCCGTTAGTATACGTCGGACCCGCGTGTAGCCACTATCAGTGATTGCAGACCGATCGCCGCCACACGGCAGGTCTAGAGAGACGTCCTAGCACTCGCCCCAGTTGTACAGCTGACTTTGCCAGCGATGGTTCACTGACAAATTACGCTCTCAATTGCCGAGACGATAGTTAGCATAGCCTTTAGCATAGCCTTCAGCTAAGTCATTTGCTACGACCTAGCAAGGCGCCATTATCAATTGCTATTTATCTTGTGATGCATGTACCGTCAGACCGATGTTCACCAATTATGGATTAAAGTTAAGTATTCCAGCAGCTATGTTCCTTTTTTGCTAGTCTCAATTCCTTGTAATTTTCCAGACCTCACGCCATCCTGCGTGAGCTTAAACGCGTGTCCTTCGGCCTTCCGTCCTCGTGGATTGGCTGTCTTGCCAGTCCACAAAAAATAGTGCAGCCCTACCGCACATGTGGTATGCGGCAAAGATAAGAATTCGCGTCTGACGAGGAGCGTGTGTAGATAGGTGCTGAAGAGAGGTTGGCTGCTGCGTCCCGACAGTGCCCACCGTCGGAGGTTCGAGTCCTCCCTCCGGCATGTGTGTGTGTGTGTCATCTATAGTGTAAGTTAGTTTAAGTTAGATTAAGTAGTGTGTAAGCTTAGGGGCCGATGACCTAAGCAGCCTGGTCTCATATGTTCTTGCAACGAATTTACAAAATTTTAAATCCAAAATACTGCATCTCGGTTCTTACGATAGTGCAATAGGTGCGCACTGGTTAGCTGTAACTGAAGAGAGACTCCAAATCGGATTGTGGTTAGGGGCATAATAACTTAAATTGTGAATATATTTCTGAATGAATGTTATGTATTTTTCCGTCACCCTTTTCTCTGTTATAAGATATGTTCTACAAGGAACGCACGCCATTGGAGGCGGCAATCTGTAATTTATTTTACCTTAATTACTACTCCAATTTTGTTCCACAATTTAAAGGTATATATGGGTGCAAACATGGAATATATGGGAATAATGCAACTGCTCAGTGACAGGTATGGGGAAGGCATTGAGGCCAGGCCTCAGATCTTCGACCCCTGCCCTCTTTGCCTCCGCCTACCTGGTGCTGAAAGTCTTCTCAAACTTTAAAAAAAAATAATAGTGCAGTGATTAGCATGTCTGTCTAGTAAGCAAGAGATCCAGGTTCGAAGCCCAGTCGATCACAAATATTCATCTCCCATCTTAGCTGTATGTCAACGCGCTGTGACAGTGTTGACGCCGGTCCTTCGATATTTAAGATGCAATTGTTTATTGAGACAACAGAGGTGAATTGCGAACATTTGTCTTGCCATCAGTGTAACGGGACTTCAACGACATCCCACCCTAAGTCATTGTTTTGTGCCGCCGTTAACCCATATATGCGAATCAGATTGTAGTTCATATTTAGTCAAATAACGAATGGTGATTATACAAATATGCCGGCCGGGGTAGCTGAGCGGTTCTAGGCGCTACAGTCTGGAAATGCGCGACCGCTACGGTCGCAGGTTCGAATCCTGTCTCGGGCATGGATGTGTCTGATGTCATTAGGTTAGTTAGGTTTAAGTAGTTCTAAGTTCTAGTGGACTGATGACCTCAGACGTTAAGTCCCATAGCGGTCAGAGCCATTTGAACCATTTATGAGGTATACAAGTATTTACGAACAGTAGAAGCAGGATTGCAGCGAACTGATCCCTTAACCAAGTGCAACATGGAGTACCTGTGAAATGAGTCATTCCAGCTGCATAGCTGAAGGTAATATTTACTAAGCAATTCATTGCAGAATTAATGTAATACGCGCACGATGATCTCTGTAGTCATACTGAATCATTAGCAGCCCGCGAATGGAGTACTATGTTCGTTAAATCGGATTAATCAAGTTGAGGCCAAATAAAGAGAATCGACGACGCCACAACACTATCTTTATTTAAGTAGGTAGTCAGCGTTAAATTATGTGTGCCACCATTAACGTTACTGTAAGCAGTTTGACAGCATAACACCACCACAACTACTGACAACCTGAGCCATATCATCACGCAGTTGTAACTCACAGTGATTACAAGTTGCTGATGTTTGTCAAGAATAGCAGAAAGTGCCTCTGAAATTACATTTGCATTACGTCTAGGATGAAGAGAACCCTAAATAACACTAATAGGTCACACAGCGAAATGAAGAGTCCACGTATTGTCTCAAGTTCTTGCAGTTTGATATTATTGCAGTTCCCGATAGTTTCACACTAACGGGTTCTTTTGGCTGTCAAAATACTCATATGTGAATTACAAAAGTGTAATTGCTAGAACGCTCAACTATCTTAGTAACACCTCATTCTGGATTGAATACGACTCGGAAAGCGACGTTAATTTGACGTTTCCATCCATCTCCTGACGTTTTACTGAATGAAGTCTGAAGTGCACGCACAGTTGTGCTACCTGCCGCACCGATTCTGTGATGTGTTGTGGCAGCTGGCAGTGATTGCTGAATACAGACATTTGCAAATACCCCCCCACTGCTTTAAGTGAAATCGTCTTTGTTGCATTTTTTCCATATCGCAACTAACACAATAACATAAGGCTTGTTCTGCTGAAGAACTTGATGCCCACAAGTCCTTAAATAAGAATCTCCTAGCGGGAGTAATGCATGAAAGGAGACAGACTGTTGGACAAAAGAATTGAGAGCTCCTGGTTTTTGCGTTTCCGATAGCGCCTACGATAAGAATCTGGTGTATTATTATGCTACACAACCTTAAACTGTTTATATTTTTACTTCATACTAAAACAAAAGTTATGACACGAGAAGAGGAAATGACTGATATGCTTCTCAGGAACTTTAGTTTTTCGTGTTTATTTTCCCACTTCATACTAAATAAAGGGCGATACTATGAGGAGAGGAAATCAAATATACGCTTCCAAGACATAATGTTTCCTTGTGTGCTACTACTGCATACATGAAAGCCCTGCAGTTAATTTTTGTATGTTGGATAAATTTTGATATCACCTCACATTCCTTTGTGAGAAGGTTCCTATTTTCTTGGGATTCAAATCGAGTGGACATTTCATCACTGGTCAATATTCTGGTGACCAATGACGTGATACCAGTTGCAATTGCTCCATGGCACTTTCACTTCTTGTCTCTCTTTTCTATTATTTTGTTTTGTTATTATTATTATTATTATTACTTGCGTAACAGCGCATATACGAAAAGAGCCGCGAAATACCTTTCAGTAATGCTGTGCCATGAATTTCTTTTTAAACATTAATTTTCAACAAAACAGAATATATCGTATTGTTATTGTTCTGTATCTGGCTTTCTATTAAAGGAACATTTTTACGTTACTGTAACTCACTATAAAATTTAACATATCTTCCCTACTTTATAGTTATTGAAAATGAAAATTACTTTGTTATGAATACTGATGTTACAGTTCGCAATGATTGCTCAACATCAAAATTTTGCAGTGGATTATTGTTAACAGTAAAACACCAATAATTACCACGACCAGCACAAGAACATGAGACTATTATCGGAGAAAAAGACGTTTTTTCTATAAGGTTTGCCAGACCAGAACTAAGCACAGCAAGATTCCTATTATGTTACGAAGGTAAATTATCTTTTTTGTACTGTTAGTAATATAGTATCAGCAGCCCGCGTCAACCTGCAAAACACATCATAAAATCTGCTGCTCTGCTCTGCATGTCCGAAAGCTGAAAGAAATAATTTTATTTCACTATTACCTCCCCGCTTCTTTGCGGTATGATAGATTTCATTTAATGCAGTTTGAATGCGCCGCGGCAGCGGCTCGTTCGTTCGTAGCGCAGCTCTGCACCACGGATAATATTTAAATAACTGAAAATGTCTTAAAGGGATGGGATAATATGCCGAGCAAGCTATTACAAATAATAATGCAAGGTTTCATTAAATAACTCTATTCAAAACATTTAAATATGTTAATTATTACACACCTTTAAAATGAGTACGTAATGGCGTACATCTCTCAATCTTGACAAAAGAAGGCTACGCTAGCGTACAATACAACGTCACAGGCTATCCTACTCCCGTAACTCCAAGAAGAAGACAGAGAAATTAATGTTCGTGCTGTATTATTTATACTAGTCACACATTCTCATCTTTGTTTGATATTAATCGTCTGTGGCGGTTTTAGTACTCGCCGACAAAGATATTATCTAAAATAAATAATAAAAAAGTACATAATTCCATACAATAACAAAACATGATACACAATGTTTTCTCTTTACTACATAATATGTCTTTTGCTAATAGACGTTACAATGCCCCCTGGCAGCAATTGACTAACGTTAAGAATGTTCGGCAATATGCTGCCACTAACGTCCGTTTTGTCATTGTCTATCACCCTGTTTGGAATATTCACTGTTCACTTTCTTGCTCTTTTGCATTATAGTTTTAATTACACTGTTTATGTTTTTCTCACACTTTGCGAGGTGACCGTAAACCTAGTCCCAGGGTCATTACAGTTTCCTGGCTCCCCCATTCGGGCTACGTGCGGTCAGAAAACCTGGGAAAACTGCGCCGGAGCCATGGTTATCTCTCCTGGTTTGTCTTAAAACACAGTTTGATTGTTCATCAAAAAAGGTTGGACTTTATCCAATGTTCATAGATAACAAAGGTTATTTATGACAAAATGTTAAACTTTTAGTCTCCTTGTTAAAAATTTACCTTCTACACTCTTTCACATTTGTGTTCTGTGTCACACTGAAAGTCAATCATTAAACAGTTTTACAGTAGTGTAATGGATTGTCTCTACACTTACTAACGACAAATGTTCTACCATGGTATGGCATTCGTGTCAGTTTGCTTCACTAATGTGACGAAAACATATAACATATATCACTGAACCAATGAATATTTTGAGTCTATACACAGTAACTAAAGAAAAAAAATGTTTGTCACGTAATTTCGTGTCCAATAAATCATTTTCACATTAGTACATTAACAACGTAGTTGGTAATGTTCGGTCGAATGTCAACAATGTACGAAGCGGGCGGCGCGAAGCAATAGTTGCTTAGCGTCGTCTGGAACGCGGCGTGCCAACGACCGCTGGGGTCAAAGACCTGCTCGCAGTAACAGCGACGGCGTGCTGAGGTGGCGCCCGAGCAGTCGCGAACCGCGCCGAACCATTCACCAATGTCGGCGTGTTGCACTGGTTTCCCGCGACCAGCTGGCTGGCGGCACGGCACTCGTCTCTGCTTCTCCGCATGGCTCCCCGTCGTAATGCATGAAACAAATATTCCACAACGGTGTACTGTCTTTAAGGATACAGATTATTAGCTGTGGGAGAAAATGCAACTTGGTTAAAAGCGTTTATTGTTCAGTAAGCCGTCTCTTCGCTGGTATGCACAGGATGTTTTGGCGTGATAACAGGTTTCTTGTGACACTAGTATTCAGTGTTCGTCACACACACGTTGTACTAGACACTTTCACTTATTCTCACGGTCGATACGCTGCCAGAGCGTCTCTCAACACGCGAAAATGTTTCGGTTCACACACACTAAATGGTTCCGTCGAACGATGTTTGTTTGAATCAACTCAGAACGGATCACTAACTACCGTTTTTACACACAGTGTATTGTTCGTTGAGCACTGCACTATGACAGTTAGTCACTCAACACTTAACTTATACCGATGTATATATTGGTGCAGATACAACAGTCATTTTCTGTCCCTACTACACACAATATTCTGTCCTTTTCTAGATTGTTTATGCACACAGTTTATTTTTAATGCATATCAACTGTTATTAGCATAATCACTCTCATCTACGTTGAGTCCATTGTTTTTACCTTGTCATTACACACTTTTAATACTATTACTAGGCATATATGGCTTTTTTGTAATTATTTAAAGGTGTGTGATTTTTGGTACATAGCTTTCTTTTCCTTTTTCAGTGTAGCTTGCCAGGTTATCACCCATCTAGCAAACAGATTTTACCATGTGCATGACAGCTTGACTTGGGCATATTGCTCAATAATACTTCATTTAGTACTAGTATTATTTTTAATAATCTGTCCTACAGGACTACAATGTAGTTTCCGCGTGACTTGATTCGCGTACCGCGTTATTAATATTCAAGGGCGTGTACCAAGTACACAGGCTTCAATTGAAGCATCGATACATACAAAGCGTAGGTTACACGGAACGGGTTTGTTTTTGATCGAATTCTGCTCCAGTGTCGTTCTCAGATCACTTCTGGCAGTAAACGTCACATCACATAATTGTTTCGTACTACAAAGTCAATTTTTTTGCTAGTAGAGACTCCCTCTCAGGGTTCCTTAATTCTAACACAATTACATCTGTTACATTACTATATGAGATATCATCATTAATTGTACTTATTTACTACAAATGAAAAATGATTCAAGAAATTAATCATTATTTTATCAACAAAAGGATTATTCATTGCTTGATGAGCATATAGTATTTTAATGACACTAATTGTCTATAAACAAAGTCTTCCATTTGCATGCTATTGCTCAGTTTACTGATTCTACTTTCATGCTATGCTTATTTATTTATGTTTTACTTCCTCAAAATTTTAAATACACGCAAATTCTTTCTTAAAGCTAACATACTTCTACTCTATAAACACAATTGAAATCTTCTCATAACTACTACTATTTACATCTGACACATCGCTGAATAAATGATTTTACATCTTTCAAATGTCTCTAACCACTACTTCCCTCCTTGACCAAGGGATGGAGTATGATGCGCGACAGCATGTTTTGTGGGGCATCACCTCTATGTGATAGTGATACCCCTTGACTATTGCTGGTCGGTCGGTAAATACCATGGTATATTCCGATAGCAGCTGCGTCAACTGTTGCTTTTGTATGTTGCTTAAACCTTCAGATTCCTATACTTTGGTTTGAAATTCAACAACATTTGTTTCAAAATTTCGATCTTCTATACTCGGATAATAGAGATCTGTCACAGGTGAATAATCATTGAGGTGTAGTACCCAGGGGTTCCTACATTTGATATTAATTCGATTGCAACATGGCACAAGTAACTCCTTCGATTTCATCATAGACAACTCAATCCTCCTACCTTTATTAACTATGCTTAGTTTTCCCGAGGAGAGGTCGATCACTGCGTCCCTCTCACGGAGAAAATCTACTCCCAGAATGCAGGCCACCTTTAACCCTTTAACAATGAGGAACGAGCTCACTATGGCTTCGCCCTCCTTATAAATCTCCACCTGCACCTGGTACTTAACTAATTGGCTCTGTGCACTTATAGCTCCAGACACCTTGCAATTATTAACCGGGAAAGTCGGTATGCTACGTCCCTTCCCCAGCACTTTACACAACTCTGTACTCATTACACTCACCGAGGCACCTGTGACGATGATTATATTCACTGCCACATCATTGATTTTCGCTTCTATTATGGCTTGCACATTTTCGTTGCTATCTTACATTCATGCGGTTCGGTCAGTAGATCTTTATCCATACTGATACAGTCGTCGTATCGCAGCATATGTATTCCAGGGATATTATTGTCATTCGTGTTGCTCTCACTCCACCCCTCGGCCAGCGATGGAGAGCATATCGAGGCCGATTCTAGTTCGTTGGATGGCTTGCTTGCGAGGTACTTGGACGGCTGTTGTCCGCGACCTCTACTATGTGTACGTTTTGATTTGTAGGCCGCCACGACTGCGCAATAGGCGCGTTTTGCAGTGGTGGTCTGTTGTTATCGTACCGGTCATTACCCTGCCGCTTGGTCGCTGATTCTGATTCCAATTGCGATTACTGACACTGTAATTGCTATGCCACTGACCTCGCGCATTTTTCCAGAGTTTGGTTCCTGGCAGTCCGGAATCGTACCGGTCGTCAAATCGACGCTTTTTATTATGGGACGGTTGACTATACCCGTTCTGACTTCTCCCATTATTACCATTTTGCGAATGCTCTTGCGTCTTGTTACCACCCCCACCATTTCCATGGTTGTGGTTTTGTGCGCTATTATTTCTATCATGTTTACACCCCGATCCATTATTCCGCGAGTGATCACACGCTGCTTTTGCGTCTTCCTGGATTAAGTCTATTGAATCTAGAACAGACAGGAAATGTTCCATGTCGCTCTCTGGTACGTGTATTAATTTCTCTTTGATATGAATGGGTAAATGTGATTTTAGGCGTCTTATTATGTCTCTTGGTGAGATAGGCTCGTCCCAGTAGCGCGTTTTGTTTATATATTTCTCGAAATACCGTCTCAGATTCCCAAGACGGGGTGAGTACGGTTCGGGATTGTATACTTCTTTTCTTAGCCGCTCTTGTATACAAGGCGACCAGTATTTCTACAAAAACGCCATTTCAAACTGTTCATACGTCATGCAGCTGTCTGCTACTGGGTGTACTGACTTCCGTTCAGTAGTAAACGTTTGAAACTGCCTATTTTTTATCAAACTTTCTTCAACTAATATTTTTGGACTATACTGGTTTGCTCCTGGGACATAGGCTGTGTGCCCCGAACCGAAGCTACAGCTCTTCGCATTATCGCCTAAAGATTCACCATTGTTGCGTCGCGTATAAGTTAGTGCGTTGCCAAAAACATTGGCTGTTGGCGACATAGTTTCATATTCAAGATGTTTGTTACTCTGTGCTAAACCCTTTTCCAAGTCGGATATCCGTTTGTTAATATTCACTTGCCACTGCGGAATATCCTCACTGAGTATTTGTTTGATGGTTTGCACGTCGTTCTGTACCTGACTATTTACTGCGGTACTGAACGATTCGGGATCTCTATCTGCCATGGCTGCTTGTACCTTAGAATTAATATTTTTGTCGATCTCACTCTCCATCGCTTCTAGCCATGAGTTGAATTCGGTTTCAATTTTAGTCGCTTGTTCGTTCCACTTCTGCTCTACAAGCTGTGTGGAATCTATTTCTAGCTTTTCTAATCGGTTGGCTAAGACACCTATCTCGTCTACCCTGTTAGTGTTTGCTACTTGCAGGTTGTTGACCTGTACAGTCAACTCCTGCACGGCCTTAGGTATCGACTCATAATTCAGTTTCATACAGGTAATCTCTTTTTTCATATTTTCTATCGATTGCACAAGTTGCTGGTCCCGCTCAGCTTGCTGGCGATCCCGCTCAGCCTGCTGGGCAAGAAACTTTTCCTCTAGCCGGCGATCCCGCTCAGCTTGCTGGGCAAGGAAATTTTATGTTAACTGGCGATCTCGCTCAGCTTGCTGGGCAAGGAAATTTTCTGCTAACTGGCGATCTCGCTCAGCTTGCTGGCGATCTCGCTCAGTTTGCTGGCGATCTCGCTCGGCTTGCTGTTGCGCAAATTTGGCCTGGTAATCCAGCACGCGCTCTAATATCGCCTGAAGTGAATACCCCACAGGCAGATTACCACTCTCTGGTTCCTGCTTTTCTGGAGGTGGTGCAATTTCTTTATCTACCTCTCCTTGAGCACTGGTGGGCTGTGGCATCACTTCCTGTGCCCCTGCCCCCACATTTTCGCATGGTATATCCTCAAAGAGAGTACTTGTACTGCTTAATGCACCCGTTTCTACATTTCCTGCACTAACTAATGGCTGTTCCTCAGTATCCATATTGCTCGGACGTTGCCTACGCAATTTAACCATATTCATAAATTACCTACTCGAACACAAGGTCTGACAGTTTTTCCTTGCACACAAAATATGTTAATTTATCTCCAATACACTGCACACTAAAAATTACTATCTACAATCAACTTTGCCCTATCATAAACACTAACTTCAAACTACGCACACCACTAGCGATATGAGATTACTTCACTGGAGTTAAGCTTCTACAAACAGGACAACTACACTGTAGTCTTACCTTTTGTTTATCTGATTTCGGGGTTCGGCTGTCCCTGGATTATGTACTCGTTACAGTTTCTCAGCACTATCAGGATCGTTTCCTCTGACTCGCTTGCAGTGGTGCGTTTTTTCATGAAAGAATGTTTGTACATTCATTAATACATGGCATTAATCATGATACACATACATACATTTATAACTAAATACATACATATATATAACAATAGACACTGAAAGAAAATACATAAAACAATTATTTTCGTGGCCACTGCAAATTCGGGCCCCGCGTTTTTGGGCGACAGTTTCTCTTCTTGTCTCTCTTTTCTATTATTTTGTTTTGTTATTATTATTATTATTACTTGCGTAACAACGCATATACGAAAAGAGCCGCGAAATACCTTTCAGTAATGCTGTGCCATGAATTTCTTTATAAACATTAATTTTCAA
Organism: Schistocerca serialis cubense; assembly: GCF_023864345.2. Classification (NCBI taxonomy): domain Eukaryota; kingdom Metazoa; phylum Arthropoda; class Insecta; order Orthoptera; family Acrididae; genus Schistocerca; species Schistocerca serialis. Next base: position 193,729,768 of record NC_064638.1, on the reverse strand, counting down.
CAAAACAGAATATATCGTATTGTTATTGTTCTGTATCTGGCTTTCTATTAAAGGAACATTTTTACGTTACTGTAACTCACTATAAAATTTAACAAATCTTCCCTACTTTATAGTTATTGAAAATGAAAATTACTTTGTTATGAATACTGATGTTACAGTTCGCAATGATTGCTCAACATCAAAATTTTGCAGTGGATTATTGTTAACAGTAAAACACCAATAATTACCACGACCAGCACAAGAACATGAGACTATTATCCGAGAAAAAGACGTTTTTTCTATAAGGTTTGCCAGACCAGAACTAAGCACAGCAAGATTCCTATTATGTTACGAAGGTAAATTATCTTTTTTGTACTGTTAGTAATATATTATCAGCAGCCCGCGTCAACCTGCAAAACACATCATAAAATCTGCTGCTCTGCTCTGCATGTCCGAAAGCTGAAAGAAATAATTTTATTTCGCTATTACCTCCCCGCTTCTTTGCAGGATGATAGATTCCATTTAATGCAGTTTGAATGCGCCGCGGCAGCGGCTCGTTCGTTCGTAGCGCAGCTCTGCACCACGGATAATATTTAAATAACTGAAAATGTCTTAAAGGGATGGGATAATATGCCGAGCAAGTGCCCGCATCTCGTGGTCGTGCGGTAGCGTTCTCGCTTCCCACGCCCGGGTTCCCGGGTTCAATTTTCGGCGGGGTCAGGGATTTTCTCTGCCTCGTGATGGCTGGGTGTTGTGTGCTGTCCTTACGTTAGTTAGGTTTAAGTAATTCTAAGTTCTGGGGGACTTATGACCACAGCAGTTGAGTCCCATAGTGCTCAGAGCCATTTGAACCATTTTGCCGAGCAAGCTATTACAAATAATAATACAAGGTTTCATTAAATAACTCTTTTGCTAATAGACGTTACAGCACCTGTGAGCAGAGTTTCACGTTGGTTACTATAAGAACACGCAGGCAGTGATATCCGCTCACTGCAGCTAGAGCCAAGGTGATTTCTTTCTGTTTTCGGCGAAGCGTCTGCTGCAGTGTCCACGCTCAGCCAACATAAACAAATCGCGACGGCATTGGGCACTGCTAATCGCTGCACTTGTCGCGGGCCTCGACAACAAGTGCTAACTATACTATGGAGTTAATACATATTACTTAACGTAATATACAGGTCGTGGGTTGGGTAAAAAATCAGTTTGTAACTTATCATCGCATTAAAATACCTTACAGTGATATTTGATGCAATGTTTATTGTTGGTTGTTTGCCTAATGTTAATTGATTCCTGTGATGGTGACAAGTACTGTGTGTTGAACAAAACATGCACCAGTCAATTCCTCAGTTGGCGTCTTGTGGATGAGTGTTTTCAACTGCCTTGCATTGTAAGAATTGTAAGGAAGACACTGAAAGTAAATGGTCTTGTATCTAAAGAGCTGCGACAAAGCAAAGCTCGACCGACAATCAGGCAATTGAACACAGGGGTTTTGTGGACGAGAAGACTTTTAGTAACCAAGCCATCCACGATCATTACGTAAGATTTCTCGAAGGCGTAGGGGCATTGATATCATTAAGTCTTCGACAGTAGCGTGATGGTTTACATCCCACCATAATTTTTCTATATTGGTCCAAAGGTCGCTTGCATTTGTAGGTCCACATGGCAATGACTTTGTTACCTCTGCCCACATATTCTCTATCTGGTTGATGTTCGGTGATCGTGGAGCAAACGGCAACAGCTTTATGCTCTGTTGGCCCTGAAACCAATCTCGCACTGCTCTGCTATGATGGATGGGGCTCTGCCCTGTAAATAAACTGTTATCTCGTTCGTTCATATGTTTATATTTAAATAACATATTAGTAATAAGCACATTGTGTTATTATTTTCCACAGTGTTTAAGAATTCAGGCCCTGTCAAAATAAGTGATCTCGATTCAACCGTCCGATTAAGAATGTGCTTTACCCAGTCTATCAAAAGATGAGAGTCGTATTCGGATATCCACATTAAGCCTGACTGGCTGAATCCGATGAGAACGATCTGGTATCGAAATGAAATTACAGAAATCGGATAATTTGAACGTCTGTATTGCAACAAATCTGCGCACATAAATTCGTATGATGGAGTAACAGGTAGAAACCGCCTAAGATATAGTGAGAAATATGACTACTAGCAGCAGTGTAACATAATTATAACCGATATATATGTGATGGAAATACTGAATCGAACAATGCACATCTATTTCAGTGGTGGTGAGGTGCACCATGTCGGATTTGCTGATGACAATGACATTAATAATAATAATAATAAGAATCCCGTGGGGCCGATAGGCGAAACCCTCCACCATATGGGTGGTACCGAGGAAATCAAATACTTAGGGTGAACCAAATACTAACACAATCCTGAACGGCTACTCAATCCGCTGAACCCAAAATCCACGCACGTCTGAGTGGTACACAACCCGGCTGTCGACAGGCAGCAGTGGATTTTCGGATTCTGGGGAGTTCAGGTTAGCACGGCAGAGAATATCGAAGATATCTGGTAAATTTCCCTACAAACAGAAAACATTCATTTAAAAATTAAACATCGATACATTGATCCAAGCACGAAAACTAAATAATCTCACTAAAGAAATCGGCCAACAAAAAATTCTCATCGTTGCTCTTCACGAACCACGACTAACTGACAGTAAAACCTTGCATTACGGAATCCATTGCATCTTCAAAAGCAAAATGAAACAAAAGGTAGCGAAAGGCGGACCAATTTTCGGCATTGCTTTTCTCGAACACAGATTTATCATCAACACTGTCAAGGAAATCACACCCATCAACAGTCGACTTATGACTATGCTCATTCAGAGCCCCAATAAAAAATATACACTCATCAATGCACATGCCCCCACCAACATCGAAAATAAGAAAAACACCAAAAACGACGAAAAATTCTGGAACACACTCCAAAATACTATGAGCAAAATTCACCAAGACGACGTGAAAATACTAATGAGAGACTTCAACTCTCTATTTGGGACAGAATAAACCTGTAGAAAAATCATTGGTACAAATTCAATATACCGAAACGCTTAGACCAACGGCACACGTCTGACTGACATTTGCCAACAATTCAACCACAGTAGGATGTCTTCCCACTTTAGGAAAAAAACCGTTCCCAGGTAACATTCTTGGCTACCAGGTGCAAGCTGCTTTCGTTCGCCTTTCGAGACTCCCTGAAAGCCAGATTTTTAATTCTTTTGTAGTAGACCTACAAGCAGGCAGATACAAACTCAATAAGGGAATCGTAGGATAAGGCTCGAGCGAAATTCGTCTTGCTACTTACAGTAACCGTTAGTGTCAGAGCGAAAACTTTACGGTACTGCCAATTTCATAATGCCACTTTTGTTTTCTGCCAACATATTTGTTGTTGTTGTGAATACGTAATTTTATCTATGAAATGCCACATTTTCATAATAGTTGCGGATGATACAGGAAATGAAGTAAATACAGATCTTTTCGAAGTCAAAAGTCGGTAATATCCTACTAATTCGTGTTAAAATAGGCTCAATCTTCTTACAGACAATTAATGCTTTATTAAGACAAACTGCCGTCGTAATGTTTCTGTAGTAAGCTGAATTTAATTTGTATTACTACAGTGAATATTTTAATTGCATTTTCCAATAGTTTACTAATCGCAACAGTAATTCTTGTTTCTAGACAAGACAGCCTAGACACAATGAGAGGAAGCCGAAAGGCACGCGTTTAAACTCACGCAGGCTGGCGTGAGGTCTGAAACAGGATACGTAATGAATGCTATAAAGAAAAGTACGTAGCTACTGGAATACTTAACTTTAATCCACAATTGGTGTCCATTGCTCTTGTACAGATATAATCTCCATTTCAATATACTTAGTGATGACACCTTGCTAGGTCGTAGCAAATCACTTAGCTGAAGGCTATGCAAACTATCGTCTCGGCAAATGAGAGAGTCTTCGTCAGTGTAGCATCGCTAGCAAAGTCGGCTGTACAACTGGGGCGAGTGGTAGTACGTCTCTCTAGACCTGCCGTGTGGTGGCGCTCGGTCTGCTATCACTGACAGTGGCGTATACTAATGGACCGCGGCCGATTTAAAGGCTACCACCTAGCAAGTGTGGTGTCTGGCGGTGACACCACAGTAATCATCAAAGAGAAATTAATCAGCAGCTGAATTATCTTTCACGATATCTAAAACAATCTGACAATGCTAAAGTTGTTTGCAAATTCTACGCCTGTAGAAACCCACTGGTTCTAACGATGTCCTTAAACCAGTGTAGTTTTAAGAGTATTTTCGTCTACAAATGAATTGCCTTGACGGTTGATCGATCAAGAGCGGGGAATGTAAAATTTTACGAATATATGACGAGAGGGACAAGTGTTTGAGAGAGGACTTCCCTATCAATACAAGTGCCTGAGAGGCGACTTTCCTATCAATCTCCTGGATAGTTTTGTTTCTCAAATCAACAGAGTGAGTTATCATGCAGTAGCATAGGTGATGTAGTTTTGTTGCTCGATTTTCTTACACTGCGACCGAAAAGTGTCTCAGTTGTTGACAACAAAGTCCAGCTGTGTTGCACACACCCCTTGGGGCAGAATTCGTAGCCCAAAACACTTTTTGGAGCTATCGGATGTAAAATATTATGTTCACACTGCTCTAATCTACGTCTTTTGGTGGGGCTCAGCCTTTCATTTCTTCTTAGGAAGTTAACGATAAAGGCATCATAACACGTCACCAGTAAAAGAACTGCATAGGAATGCTCAATGAGCGATCTGATGACGTTCAATAATAGTCACTCCGTTGATTTTTGTTTCGAATTAGAGCATGCAATACTCCTACACCAGACTTCTGAACTTTGCCTGTTGAATTCAAATGTCGCATGATGGTAAAATGGTAATCTGTCACATATATCAGTATTCGAGACTTCTTTAATGTGGAAAATCATTCATGCCACAACGATCTTTGTTGAAACAAGAATATATTTTTCTGGCGTATTTTTCCCAAAAGCACTCGCTCCAAACACAGTTCAAATCTTTCTAGCTGCCTCCTCTACATTCACCCCTCTGTTATACAAAAGTAAATGTTGTGTTGCAGATGTTACACCTTTTTCCACTTGTGATTCAGTTTTACAATGCTTAACTGTAGGTCACGATTTTCAAGTATGCAAAATCCAATGCTTAACTGCAAGATGATAACTAGAACATCAAATTCGAAAATGGCATTGGTACATACACTGACAGCGTGGCGCCGCTTTCACATGGGCGGCCCCGGATTTCAGGCGGCGGGTGGCGTCTGGCGGTGGCCGGTAGCCGCTGCAGCGCAAGAAAACGGCCGAGCGTAAGCTGTTATGATCGCGACGCAGCCACGAGCTGTCCTGCGGAATTGTTTCTGGAATACTTGTTATTGCGGTTGGGTAGAATGTTAAGCGAATTGTCTTCGATGTTCAATCAGACTCATAACTTTAGACCGAAATGTGATAAAAAAAAATTAAAAAAAAACAGCTGGACGCGAACATGTGACTCTACGTTTTGTATGCACGACAATTACCGGAAGACCAAGGGCTCACTGTAGCCATATCATCTCGGAAGTAGACAACCCTTCCTCCTAACACTTCCGCATCTTACAGTGTTGCCAGATTGTGCAGATGGCCGGACTTAGAGTTGTCAGGGGCGGTCAGTTTTATTGGCCACCTTAAGTGAACGACTCGGACTTAGTCTCTGTGGCGGCCGGTCGGCTGTCAGTTTTTATGTCTATGACTGAACCATACACATGAGCAATACCCTAAGTTGTGACGCACAAGTGGTTTTGTAAGTAGTGACGGCTGACTGCATTTTACCAGTATCCAAATGAAGCGATGTGTGCCACTTTCATTAATAACCACTGAACCTAGGTAGTCATCACATATAATAACCCTAGAAATTGGTATAGCTCGGTATCTGTACGAGTTGACTGTTCTACTTGTGACTTACTGAATGTATAGTCGTATTACACTACGAGTTTTTGGCCTGCATTTCTGATCATTTAAAACAATTAGCATATTTTTGCATCTCTTTGAAATGTTATAGAGTTCTGACTAGATATTTGTGCAGTTCATTTGAGATGGTATTCTGTTGTACGTAACTGAATGATCTGCAATTAGTCGATAGACACTTTTGATATTGTATTCCAGCTCATTACCATACAACTTGAATAACAATTATCTCAACGCCACCTCTGGAGCACACCTAAAGTTGCATTTATTTCTGTCGATGATTCTCCGTTCAAGATAACATGCCACGTCGACCGTACATAGAAGTCCTCAATCCACTTACATATTTTGTTATGGACGCCAAAGAATCGTACTTTTGTTAATAAACGTAGGTGTCGTGAGAAAGGCATCAGTTCATTTTCTACTTGATCGATGTTTTCGGAGTCCTTGATGAGTGACATGTTGAAGGTCGTTCAGTACGGGGTACTTCTCATTTTGAGCTCAGAATATGTCCTAGAATTCTACAAGACATGGACGTCAGTGAGGTGGGAGACTGTATTTGCAGTTAATTTTCGGTAACCTTCTAGATGAAGGATGTCATGCATGCTTTCTCCAGTCAATGAACACATTTCGTGTTCAAGCAACCTGCTATATATTATCTATCTATCTATCTACATCTGTCTACATGGATACTCTACAAATCACATTTAAGTGTCTGGCAGAGGGTTCATCGAACCATCTTCACAATTCCCTATTATTCCCATCTCGTATAGCGCGCGGAAAGAACGAACACCTATATCTTTCCGTACGAGCTCTGATTCCCCTTATTTTATCGTGGTGGTTGTTCCGCCCTATGTAGGTCGATGCTAACAAAATATCTTCGCATTCGGAGGAGAAAGTTGGTGATTGGAATTTCGTGAGAAGATTCCGTCGCAACGAAAACGCCTTTCTTTTAATGATTTCAAGCCCAAATCGTGTAACATTTCTGTGACACTCTCTCCTATATTTCGCGATAATACAAAACGTGCTGCCTTTGTTTGAACTTTTTCCATGTACTCCGTCAGTCCTACCTGGTAATGATCCCACACCGCGCAGCAGTGTTCTAAAAGGGGACGGACAAGCGTAGTGTAGGCAGTCTCCTTAGTAGGTGTGTCACATTTTCTAAGTAATAAAACGCTGCCTTCGGTTAGCCTCTCCCATAAAATTTTCTATGTGTTCCTTCCAATTTAAGTTGTTCGTAATTGTAATACCTAGGTATTTAGTTGAATTTACGGCCTTTAGATTAAACTGATTTATCGTGTAACCGAAGTTTAACGAGTTTCTTTTCGCACTCATATGGATGGCCTCACCCTTTTAGTTGTTTAGCTACAATTGCCACTTTTCGCTACATTGAGATATATTTTTCTAAATCGTTTTGCAGTTTGTTTTGATCTTCTGATGACTTTATTAGTCGATAAACGACAGTGTCATCTGCAAACAACCGAGGACAGTTGCTCAGATTTTCTCCCAAATATCTTATATAGATAAGGAACAGCAACGGGCCTATAACACTACCTTGGGGAACGCCTGAAATCACTTCTGTTTTACTCAATGACTTTCCGCCAATTACTGTGAACTGTGCCCTCTCTGACAGTAAACCGCAAATCCAGTCACATAACTGAGACGATATGCCATAAGCACGCAATTTTACTACGAGCCGCTTGTGTGGTACAGTGTCAAAAGCATTCTGGAAATGCAGGAATACGGAATCGATCTGAAATCCCTGGCCAATAGCACTCGGTACTTCATGTGAATAAAGAGCCACTTGTGTTTCACAGGAAGGATGTTTTCTAAACCCATGTTAACTGTGTGTCAATAGACCGTCTCCTTCGGGGTAATTCATAATGTTCGAACACAATATATGTTCTAAAATCCTGCTGCATATCGACGTTTACGATATGGGCCTGTAATTTAGTGGATTACTCCTACTACCTTTCTTGAATATTGGTGTGACCTGTGCAACTTTCCAGTCTTTGGGTACGGATCTTTCGTCGAGCGAACGATTGTATATGATTGTTAAGTATGGAGCTAATGCATCAGCATACTCCGAAAGGAACCTAATTGGTATACAGTCTGGACGAGAATACTTGCTTTTATGAAGTGAGTTAAGTTGCTTCACTACTCCGACGATATTTACTTCTACATTATATATGTTGGCAGCTGCTCTCGATTCGATTTCTGGAATATTTACATCGTATTCTTTTGTGAAGCCATTTCGGAAGGCTGTGTTTAGTAAATCACCTTTGGTGGCACTGTCTTCGATAGTATCACCATTGTTATCACGCAGAGAAGGCACTGATTGTTTCTTGCCGCTAACATACTTCACATACCACCAGAATCTCTTTTGATTTTCTGCCAGATTTCGAGACTAAGTTTCGCTGTGGAAACTGCTATAGGCGTCTCCCATTGAATTCCGCGCTAGGTTTCGAGCTTCTGTAAAGGATTGCCAATCTTGGGGATTTTGCCTCTGTTTGAATTTGTCATGTCTGTTTCATTGTTTCTGCATCAGTGTTTTAACTCGTATACCAAGGAGGATCAGCGCAGTCTTTTTTAGTTTATTTGGTATAGACCTCTCACTTTCCGCAGATACTATTTCTTTGAATTTAAGCCACATCTGGTCTACACTTATATTATTAATTTTGAATGAGTGGAGAGTGTCTCTCAGGAAGGCGTCAAGTGAATTTTTATCTGCTTCTTTGAACAGGCATATTTTTACAACCCTGTGTTCACTAATCCCTGTATCGGTTTTAATGCTTATTATTAACTCAGGATTATTTATTGCTAAGAGGTCAAGTGTGTCTTCACAACCGTTTACTATTCGCGTGGGCTCGTGAACTAACTGCTCGAAATAATTTTCAGAGAATGCGTTTAACACAGTTTTTAATGATAATTTATGCGTAAATCCGGAATTAAACATGTATTTTCGCCAACGTAACGAGGGTAAATGAAAATCACCACCAACTATTATCGTATGAGTCGGGTACGTGTTTGAAATCAAGCTCCAGTTTTCTTTGAACCATTCAGCAACTGTAACATCTGAACTGGGATGTCCCTAAAAGGATACAATTTTTATTTTATTCCGGTTGCCAACAATGACCTCTGTCCATACTAACTCACAGGAAGTATCTAATTCAATTTCGCGACATGTTAAACTACTTCTAACACCAACAAACAAGCCACAACCAACCGTGTTTAGCCTATCTTTTAAGAACACCGTTAGGTTCTTCGCAAAAATTTCGGCTGAGGTTATATCCAGCTTTAGCCAGCTTTCAGTGCTTCTAACGATTTCCGCATCAGTGCTTTCTATTAGCGCTTGGAGCTCTGGTACTTTCCCAAAACAGCTACGACAGTTTACAACTGTTATACCAATGGCTCCTGTGTCTACGTTCTTCCTATGTTCAGCATGCACCATTTGTCACTGAAGCCCATCTTGTGTTTTCTCGAGACCCTCTAACCTAAAAAAACCGCCCTGTCCATGCCACACAGCCCCTGCTACCCGCATAGCCGCCTCCTGCGTATAGTGGACACCTGACATATTCAGCGGAATCAGAAACCCAACCACCCTTTGGCGCAAGTCGAGGAATCTGCAGCCTACACTGCCGCAGAGCCGTCTGAGCCTCTGATTCAGACCCTCCACTCGGCTCTCTACCAGAGGTTCACAATCGGTCCTGTTGACTATGCTGCAGATGGTCTGCTCTGCTTTCATCTTGCGAGCAAGGCTGGCGGCCTTTACCACTTCCGTCAGCCGCTCGAAACCAGCGACAATCTCTTCTGATCCAAAGTAACACACATCGTTGGTACCGACGTGAGCAACCACCTACAGTTGGCTGCACCCTGTGCTCCTCATGGCATTCGGGAGGACCCTTTGCACATCTGGAATGAATCCACTCGGTATGCACACGGAGTGCACATTGGTTTTCTTGTCCACCTGGTCAGCCAAGTCCCCAAGGGGCCCCATAACTCGCCCAACGTTGGAGCTCCCAACTACCCTCTGCGAATGCCCGGATCTTGCCGGATGGGTGGTTTCCTCTGAAACAGGCGACAGCATCCGGCTCAGCGACAGTGTCAGCCACAGACAAACCGTGGAGGCCTTACGTGCGGCCGCCTGGGAAGTCTTTCGCCGCCTGCTTCGCCCCTGGGCGACCTCCCACTCGACCACAGATGATATAATAAAATTCGCTCCTGGTTAGGAACTTGTAAAAGTAACAAAAGCGGTCTACTTATCTGTTGTAGCGTCTGTCGCGGTCGGTTACTACTGCTTTGTAGTGATGCAAGAAGTAAACGGGTACAGCGCATCATTATCTTTTTCAATAAGCAGACGTCTGCAAAAACAGTTCAGCACTGTTCAGCTCTGCTATCCTCAATTACTTTTCCTATGTCTTCCATGGGGGTGTGGCCACTAACTTCCGTACCCTTGACTCTATAAACGTATGACCAGAACGTTTTTTTGGACATTGTGAAATACCTTTCGAGAAGAGTGTGCTAAGATAAAGACTAAGCGCATTGATATATATAAGATAGCGCAATATTATATCATGGCGGAAGTAATAACGCAAGACTCAACACCAGAAATCACATTTTCATCATTACGGCGTCATTTCGGATCATTAGATATTGAAACTCTCATACGTAATTTGAATCGTACATATGTACTTCGATGCACAGAGAAAAATGTTTATATCTATTATACACCGTGCAAGTAAAGAAAAGTTTTAAGATCATTCTAAACACGAGTATGAGTTCTGATCTATGAGAATACTACACACAAAAAGTTGAACAGCTGCAGAAATCTAGTAAATCGTCTTAAAAGGCACGCACGAGACACTTACTTGCGCAAAAGCTATATAATACTTGAAAACGGGATTTATTTGGTCAAAATAGGTCTTCCCACACAACAACTGCAAAATTGATTAACTGAGAGAAGTAGTGTTCAAGGCCCCACAATCATACTGATAGTATCACGGATATACTACTATCATCAACAAGTGTTTTACGATTATTTTCAGATCTGTTTTGATGTAATGTTAACCCAGCTATATAAACAGATTCCCCCCACCCTATTCTTCCCCCACTTCCCGGCGTCGATATCGATCCACGTGCGCGATGCTTACATTCGTAGATGTGATTTAATTGAGAAGGCAATCATGCCACTTTTAGAATGAGAAAACTATGCAGTCCTCCGGTTTCTGAGTACCAGCTACGAACTTGTGAACTCTTAGATGACAATACAAGTAACTGTGTCTTTCTTTATCCGATGTACCGCAGACTGAATCCGTCTTCTGTCTGTGTCGTATGGTTTGAAGGAAGAAGCATTGTTGCAATGCCTGACGCGACAAATAAGAGTTCATATTTGAAACACATGTAGTGATTTTCTCTGTAAACCAAGCAAATGACAAAAAAGGGGGACGACCAATTCTCTATATTGTCTAAAATTATTTGTGGTTACCTTTACACGTGTGCGTGAGTATTACAACGCCCGATCAGTGTGAAATACAGGGCGTCCGTATTAAAAATTCTAGTTTCTAAACGCTGCAGAAAGAGAGCCCCTTCTCAGAATGACTCTAAATTTGAACCGCATATTATTAACTCAAGGGGGAAACGTTATAGAACAAAAAAAGTAACGAAAATTGATGGCGCTGTAGGCGTCAGAATATGATACTGAAGAAGGCATTGTTCTTGAATGTGACCCCCGAGACACTGCGATCTGTTGTGGAACATGCTGCTCCTCGATTTCAACTTGTAGCAGACAACTGTGGACAGCATATTTCACGTGTCTTGCGCCAGTATCACGCCAATCAGGAATCTAAATCGTTATGTTTTTTATACGTTTTCTGGCCTCAGAGCAGCCAAAAAACCATTCTTCTCATCTGATGTGATACGACCTCGCCATGAAGGATTGGCTTACCTAACGGATAGTGCCACGACTGACGGACTTCCGTAGTCATGCATATTGAACAGTAAGGATTGCTTAATGTGCAACTCAAACCATAGATTCATCTGTTACTTGTAGCCAAGACGCATACAGTGTCATCTATTGGCAAAATTTTCGTTATTTTTTTGTTCTATGACGTTTACACCTCCGTCAAAAATATGCTCCTCATATTTGATTCATTTTGAGCAGATGTTCTCTTCTACAGTATTTTGAAACTGGAAATTTAATTATGGACACCCTACACATATCACGACTGTGGTGTTGTGACGTTAATTGATACAGTAATTGACATACGAACCCATAAATAATTGAAGAAACAAGCTTCGTAATTGGACATATGACGCTTGCCTGATATCCCCTAAAATACGGCAACTGCAGTGCGTATACTCGCAACTGATCGGATAATGCCAGCAAATATTGTCACCAGAACTTAGGGTCACGAAAATTCTAAGTTGATTATTTGATGAGATATGCTATTCAGCTGTCGATTCGTTCCGTAACTTAAACGACAAGAATTTGCACATCTAATCAAACTATTTGCCAGGTTTATAGAATCATGTGGGAGTAAGGTGGATTGGGGGAGGGGGGGAGGGGGGGAGGAAGAGTTTTGATTACGTTGAGAAATAAGGAAAATTCTTAGGAAAGGCCATTTTGAAAAATAATTCCTTAGTGTACCCTGCTCATCACCAGATTATCCACCGTAACGGAGGATTTATATTAATAAGTGAGATTCTGGCAAAATAATCAAGATACAATTCAAGTCGACAGTGTTCACTTTAGGAAACGTATATCAGATTTTTCGATAAAGTATGAATAACATTTGCAGTTATAGCTGCTTTTATTACTGTTCCCGTAACCCGCTATACGTTTTCTACACGACTCTAATGCGTCGTAAGTGCGCAGTACCATCCACATCTCAGTTTTACAATATGCATAGAAATCACCTGTGTTTTCAAGTTAAGAGGACGAAAACATTCGTTTGCTTTCGTCGGTAATGTAACGGCAAATGTCTAGGCCACTCTTCTTGCAGTCTGATGGAGTTCTTCTCACCTCGCCGCAGAGTCTGCGGCCATCTTAGTGAGGAAGCTGTACATCGTCTCTTGGGCAAACAGTTCAGTCTCCCGAAGGAAATTTCTAATTGAAATCGCAGTGGAAGCTAACATGTACTTTCTGACTATTTGAAACTTTGTATTTGCTTGAAACTAGAATCGGAACTTGCAAGTAAGTAGTGCCGTGTTGACTTCGCAGCAGGACTCGCTCTGCAGTTCAGCTCTTTTACGCTTCACCATATTGCTCGTAGTGATAGTTGTGTTAGCGGACTGGGAACCTCCAACTGATATTATGCGTACTGCAAGTGCCTCTTAATATCAAAAGACAAACCTCATATAACATTTTTAACAAGAAAGTAATTTACCGAACATGGTTTATCGAAATTCCTTCAGCAAAGGAGATAAGTAAATGTTTCAGGATTCCAACCAAAAACAACTGACAACATGGATGATTTGAAAGTATGTACAGTCGTGGACAAAACGAGCGAGACCCCTCGCCTTTGCGTTATGCTGATCTGCACAGCTTTAAAGTCTGCTACACAGCATAACAGGAAAGGCGACGAAGTGCTACCAACATACTATGCGCAGGCGTGAAATTGAAAAACTATAGGAAATTTGTCAGCCTGTTTTCAGTCATGTGTAAGACTATATTAATGCTGATTAGTGTGTTAACCACAACACCTAAATATAAGATATAAATGAAAGACGAAACGCTAATTAGTATGAACTGTAGCAATAAAAATCAATTTCAGCTTATGGAGGTAACTGTTTTAGTAAGGAAAAGTACCACACATCGTTACGAAATAGCAAAATATTATGCGCAATCGGCCTCTAAATGGTCTGTGTCAACGTCCAGACCAGTCATACTGGATTACCGTTGCTGACCTACCAGGAAAGTGTGCAAATTTAGCAATGCGTGAAGATTCATTACGAAATTCAGTTAAAAATCATTCAGTGCCACACTTATACAATTCAATTATTGACAGAAGTGGAAAAAGTAGGTAGCAACAAGTATGAAATTATACAAGAGTTTCATATCGACATCCTCGGGGGGCCGGTACAGAATAAAGATAGCAATAAAACTTATTGGGGGCGAGAGAATTTCTTAAAATTCCTTTACTGATAGTCTATCTGCCTCCATCTAGATTAGAACCGAAAACAAAACGGACCTTCCTTGCAGCAGCAAACACCTTTCACTACGCTAGCAGACAACCCAGGCAAACAGTCGTCTATTATTACTCCAGACACGAATAAGCCGGCAATTTCGCAATGAAAATGGCAAAATGATCTGCAGTTTCTGTTGCATAGAGCTTTCTGGACTCAAAAACATGAATTGTCTACCCTTATGTCACCGCTTATGTGACAGTCATTCGGGATGTTTATCGAAATAACAAAAAACTGTTATTAGCGAATAAATTTAGTAGGATAACTCTTCACCACCCCAGGAAATAAACGGCGACGTAGCTGCAAACGTATTCTACAATGTTTCGAATTCTCCATTAGAAGTGCCACAGACAGAAAACGTTCATTAGCTGAAGTGTTCTTAAGGTAGCTAGCAATGGGAATGCTCGCACATCTAAAACGTGGTGGCATTAATAGTGGGATCTGAATTACTATGTATATAGGCCAATGGATTTCATTTGCATTCCTGTAAACGTGATTTGGATCGAAAGCGTAGCTACGATTGATATGCTGATGTATCTACTGCAACTGGTGGGGGTTGGGTTGTTTTGGCGAAGGAGACAAGACAGCGAGGTCATCGGTCTCATCGGATTAGGGAAGGACGTGGAAGGAGGTCGGCCGTGCCCTTTGAAAGGAACCATCCCGGCATTTGCCTGGAGCGATTTAGGGAAATCACGGGAAACCTAAATCAGGATGGCCGGATGCGGGATTGAACCGTCGTCCTCCCGAATGCGAGTCCAGTGTTTAACCACTGCGCCACCTCGCTCGGTCGCAACTGGAAAATTTCGAATAAAGAGTAGGTGAAATTATTATGCGGCCCTCATCTTCAGTAACTGTGGTAGCTATTTGCGTTGTTAGGATTTCGTCACGTAAATCGGTAAAAATGGAGCCCTACTAGTCTTACTTTCTTGACCGTCTGTCTGTGAACCTAACCCTTAAAACCCATTCACCTCGAGCACGGGTGGACATAATAAGCGGAAATGTATCGCACTTCCTGCGGTATACGGTCCCTTGGTAGTGCAAAAAACTGAGCTATGTCAACGCTATCTAAAGATACGGCCGTTTAAGTCAAGAAAATTTACACGAAAGGTCAAAAAATGGTTCTAAGAACTATGCCACCAAACTGCTTAGGTCATCAGCTCCCTAGATCTATAACTACTTCAACCTACTAACTTAACACACATCCATGGCCGGGGAAGGATTCGAACTGACGGCGTAAGGAGCCGCGCGGTCCGCGATATGACGCTGTTGAGGGCACGGCTAGCCCGCGCCGGCAAGCTGTTAATATCATCTGGTGTTACTAAAAAGTTATTCACTTCTGGTGAATGATTGTCTGCACAGTTCATTTAAGAATGAATAACTAAAGTATATTTGATGTTATGGAAGAGGAAGGACGCCTAATTCATTTCCCATTGTCTTTATTCATGATGTTAGATTCGCAATGTGAGCATACGTACTATCCATAACCACACTTTAGATCCAAGTCATAGTTACAGATATGCTAATACAACACATTGACTTATACTTGAGGTATTTCGTTTCCCACGAAGTGGTGACGGACGATGCTGTGGCGTCTTGGAAGAGCGAGTATCTCCAGTGCTAGCTATCTCAGCGAACTTGCATAGTATGTTGGTAGCACTTCGTCGCCTTGCCTGTTATGCTGTGTAGCAGACTTTAAAGCTGTGCGTATCAGCATAACGAAAAGGCGAGGGGTCTCGCTCGTTTTGTCCACGACTGTACTTTCAGTGTAGCGAGCAACTTAAGTTACTTAATAAATGCAAGACTTCCGGTCTAGACTGTATAACCATATTATGTTCCTTCTATAGAACGCTGATATAATGATTCAATATTTAAATTGCTTTGCTACACTAAGGGCATTTACTTCCAAATTACGTATGTTGGCAGTTGTTTATTTTGAAATATTTACTGCATCTTCTTTGATGATGGAATTTCGGAATATTTTGTTAAGTAATTTATCGCAAACAACCGGTCGCTCGACGAAAGATCCGTGCCTAAACAGTGGAAAACGGCATAGGTCATACAAATACACAGAAAATGAAACGGAAATAATTAGTTGAATTAGAGAGCCAGTTCATTAACATCGATTTATGGCAAGCAATTAGAACACACACGATATTTCGAAATTGTATCTCGCTTTCTCCTTCAGGTGCTACCTGACAATGGTCCTTGGGCGGATCGAGTTCAGTATTTATGCCTGTAAGGTGCCGGACGCTCCGTAGTCGGTCCGCGCCTCATCGAGTGTTCCCTCCGTGGTGCAGGCCGCTGTGGTTGAATGTTCTAGGCGCTTCAGTCCGGATCCGCGCTGCTGCTACGGTCGCAGGTTCGAATCCTTCCTCGGGCATGGATGTGTGTGATGTCCTTAGGTTAGTTAGGTTTAAGTGGTTCTAAGTCTAGGGTACTGATGATCTCAGATGTTAAGTCCCCTAGTGCTCAGAGCCATCTGAACCATTTTGAACCCTCCGCGGTCCGCGCCCGCCAGACGCGGCTCCCGTGGTCACCTCTGGCAGCTGGTGCTCCCATTGACGTCCGCGCCCGACTTGGATATCCTCTAGAGGATTTCTTTTAGCTACAGTAGTGTCTTCGTCTTACATTAGTACCGATAACTACATATGTATAGATGCAACTGCTTGTACTGATTCATATCTTTTCATCTTACCTTGTATGAACTTAATTATACACTACGTAATCAAAAGTATCCGGAAAATCCCAAAAAGATATGTTTTTCATATTATGTACATTGTGCTGCCACCTAATGCCAGGTATTCCATATGAGCTATCTCAGTATTCATTAGACATCGTGAGAGGGTAGAACTCACAGACTTTGGTGTCACTTGTGTCATGTGTGTATACGCGAGATGTCCACGATCCTAAACATCCCTAGGTCCACTGTTCCTGATGTGATAGTGAATTGGAAACGCGAAGGAACACGTACAGCAAAAAAAAACTATAGGCCGGTTTCGTCTGTTGACTGACAGAGACCGCCGAAAGTTGAAGAGGCTCGTAATGTGTAATAGGCAAACACCTATCCAGACCATCACAAAGGAATTCCAAATAGCATCAGGGTCCACTGAAAGTACTATGACAGTTAAGTGGGAGGTGCGATAAATCGTATTCCATGGTCGGGAGCTGCTTAAAAGCCACACATCACGCCGGTACATGCTAAATGACGCCTCACTTGGTGTACGTAGCGTAAACATTTGACTATTGAACAGTGGAAAAACATTGTGTGGAGCGACGAATCACGGTGCACAATGTGGAGATCTAATGGTGTGGGTATGGCGAATGCCCAATGAACGTCATCTGCCAACATGTATAGTGCCAACAATAAAATTCGGAGGTAGTGGTGTTATGGTGTGGTCGTCTTTTTCATGGAGTTGTTGTTTTGCGTGGCTCTATCACAGCACAGGCCTACATTGAAGCACCTTATTGCTTCCCACTGTCGAAGAGCAATTCGGGGAAGGTGACTGCATCTTTCAAAACGATCGAGCTCCTGCTCATAATGTACGGCCTGTAGCGGAGTGGTTACCCAACAATAACATCCCTGCAATGGACTGGCCTGCACAGAGTCCTCACCTGAATCCTATAGAACACCTTTGGGTTCAAATGGTTCAAATGGCTCTGAGCACTATGGGACTTAACATCTGTGGTCATCAGTCTCCTAGAACGTACAACTACTTAAACCTAACTAACCTAAGGACATCACACACATCCATGCCCGAGGCAGGATTCGAACCAGCGACCGTAGCAGTCGCGCGGTTCCGGACTGAGCGACACCTTTGGGATGTTTTGGAACTCCGTGCCAGGCCTCAACGACCGACATCCATACCTCTCCTCAGTGCAGCACTCCGTGAAGAATGGGCTGCCATTCCCCAAGGAACCTTCCAGGACCTGATTGAACGTGTGCATGCGAGAGTGGAACTTGTCATGAAGACAAGGGATGGCTAACATCACATTGAATACCAGAAAAACCGATGGAGGGCACCACGAACTTGTTAGTCATTTTTAGCCAGTGTCCGGATACTTTTGATCACCTAGTATATGTACAGGGTCTCCGGAATTAAAGTTCCAGGTTCAAACTGCTGTAGAAAGAGAACCATTTCTCAGAATAACATCATATTTGAACAACATATTAATGACGCCGGGGAAAACACCATGGAACAAAAAAATTTTAAAAAGTTTTACTAACTGCGTCGTAACATAAATTTGGTCGGATGGAATTGGCAGAAGAATCGCAGTACCATGTCTATGGTTTCAGTTGGACATTACACCATCCGTACTCTTCAATGAGCCGAATGCACAAATGTGGCAGTCAACAGTTGTGGCACTGTTAGTTAGGTAAGCCCAACTACCACAGCAAAGTCTTACCACATTAAATGGGACAACACGGTTTTTGATTGTCCTGAGGCCAAAAATCACATAAAATGCAAAAGGATATCGCTTTTAATTGTGATGAAAGTGGCGGAAGACATGTTCAATAAGCAAGCCATCATTTTCTTCCACACGTTGAAATCGAGAAGCAGCATATTCCACAACAGACCGGAGTGTCTTGTTGAACGTTCAGAATGCTTTGATAAAAGTATGCCTTCAGTTCAGCTACGTCCGTAAACTGAAGCAGTGAACACAACATCTTTCAGATAACATCACATCCGGCATGTTTCGTAGGATCTTATACAGCGTTCTCGCAGGCATGCCAACGTTCGGACACTTAACCTTGCACTGTGTATTTGGACATCACGGCCCGACCCCTTCTACAATACTGTGGCCACATCTTCAACAGAGTCAGGACAACTGTTATCCTCCCTCTGCCGTTTTGGATTTCAGAGGAACCTGTATTTTCTAATTTTCTAATCATTTTCTCCACACCCCTAACAGATGTCGGGCTGATGCCTTTTCTCATACAATTGAGCGTTCGAAACCTCTGTAGGGTCACGGGGCGCACAGTCGTCATTCTTGAAAACGAGCTTTACCGGCAGCGCGTTATCCTTCATGAGGGCTGTCATTTTGGAGGTTTCGCACCCAAACTGGGTTACGGCGACGTGCCGCGTGGTTTGTGGTGTGCAGAGAGTTATACAACATGAATTATTGTTCAAATTTCCGTTACTATACTTACTTGTTTGTTTGGTCCATGACGTTCCCCTTTGCTTCTGTAACAAGCTGTTCAAATTTGAAGTCATTCTGAGCACTGGTTCACTATCAAAAGCGTTTTGAAATTGGGACTTGTAAAATATAATTCCATACATACGCCACATAATACGTAAAACAGCCATTTGTTTAATCTGTGGCAACGTGCGATGGTACGAAAAATGCCGAGCTCCACAGTGGTCCGGATTCCACGCTAAACTGTAGTCCTCCGTATACACTGGTAAATCGAACCATTATGACCACTGCCCGCCGCAGCGTTAGATGCCGTCTGGTGGCGTCGTGATCGCGTGACAAGATAACGAAAGTATGTAAGTGGAGTAGACACGGACAGGGGTTCGCCCTAGCCAAGATATGGGCTACAAATGGGGAACTCTATTGAGATAGATGACTTTGACCAAGGGGATGTTATTATTATGCAGAGCCTGTGAACAAGTATCTCTGAAACGGCAAAGCGGGTCGAATGCTCACGTGCTACTGTGGTGAGAATCTACGGAAAGAGAACGAAGGACGCTGGAACTACCACTAGACGCTAAATGGTTGGACGTCCACGAATCTTCATAAAACGTGGAGTTCGGCAGCTAGTCTGCTCTGACCTTAGACGGTCATCTGTGGCATCTCTGCCGAAAGAGCACAATGCTCGTGCACGCACAAGTGTTTGGAGCACCCGTTCATCGTACATTGTTGAACATGGAGCTCCGCAACAGACCACACCTATGTGCTCACATGTTGACCGAACGACATCATCAGTTACGATTCCAGTGGACACGGGAACACCGGGATTCCACCTTCGGTCAATGGAAACGTGTCGGCTGTTCAAGTGAACCCCGTTTTTGCTACACTAGATCGATGGTCGTCTCCACAAACGCCGTCATCGAGGTGAACGCCGGCTCGAAACGTGCAGCGCGCAGCGCTCGCAGGCTGGTGGGAATAGTATTATGGTTTGGGAGGCATTCTCCCGCGTCCATGGGACCTGAGGCAATACTCGAAGACTAAGAGACGACTGTG
Source organism: Schistocerca serialis cubense (assembly GCF_023864345.2). Taxonomy (NCBI): domain Eukaryota; kingdom Metazoa; phylum Arthropoda; class Insecta; order Orthoptera; family Acrididae; genus Schistocerca; species Schistocerca serialis. The sequence continues at coordinate 193,709,427 of NC_064638.1, read as the reverse complement.
AACCACATGAATCCCGTCATGCTTGTTGTCTTCCCTACCATTCTCCTGCGTCTGCATGGGACCTGTGGTAATAGTCGGAGACAAACTAACAACTGCGATCCATCTGCATCCCTTCGTGCCTCTGAGCCAGACCCGTGCTACAGTGGTGTGAGAACCATTGTAGTGAACTCGCGTTGATGTACTGGCGAGCAAATTCGCCTACAAAAAATCCTATGGGACCCATCTGAGTCGCTATCGAGTGCCAAGTACGTATATCAGCGGTCCGTTATTGACGCGAATTGCGTGACCTGTGCGTATACATCAACAAACCTACCTACAAATTATTGGATTCCTGATACGGAGAACCAGTTATGTATTTTCTTCCGAAGAGAGACGAACAAGCTATTAAGCAGCTGGTCGTAATGTTTTGGTTCATTAATGTACTTGGCTACATAAGACCACTCGAATGTCTGAGAGAGGTGAGGGGATGTAACAATGCCTGTGGTACCACTGTGGTCTTAGAACCAAGCCTGTGGTGGAAGACAGCTTTACGATTATACTAACACAAGATGAATCTGGCCGAAAGGTTCTAGGCGCTTCAGTCTGGAACCACGCGACCGCTACGGCCGCAGGTTCGAATCCTGCTTCGGCATGGATGTGTGTGGTGTCCTTAGGTTAGTTACGTTTAAGTAGTTCTAGGGGACTGATGACCTCAGATATTAAGTCCCATAGTGCTCAGAGCCATTTTTGAACAAGATTAATCAATCCCTTGTTTCTCAAGAGTTCTAAGTCGGTAATGTATTCAAACTGAAGCATACGTCTCTCATTATGGACGAATCTTACACGAACTCTCAATTAATAGTTATTGCTCTGTTCTACGATTTGTTAATGTTCCATCGTTTTTTTTTTTTTTTTTTTGGTCATCGGTCTACTGACTGGTTTGATGCGGCCCGCCACGAATTCCTTTCCTGTGCTAACCTCATCATCTCGGAGTAGCACTTGCAACCTACGTCCTCAATTATTTGCTTGACGTATTCCAATCTCTGTCTTCCTCTACAGTTTTTGCCCTCTACAGCTCCCTCTAGTACCATGGAAGTCATTCCCTCATGTCTTAGCAGATGTCCTATCATCCTGTCCCTTCTCCTTATCAGTGATTTCCCCATATTGCTTTCCTCTTCGATTCTGCGTAGAACCTCCTCATTCCTTACCTTATCAGTCCACCTAATTTGCAACATTCGTCTATAGCACCACATCACAAATGCTTCGAATCTCTTCTGTTCCGGTTTTCCCACAGTCTATGTTTCACTACCATACAATGCTGTACTCCAGACGTACATCCTCAGAAATTTCTTCCTCAAATTAAGGCCGGTATTTGATATTAGTAGACTTCTCTTGGCCAGAAATGCCTTTTTAGCCATAGCGAGTCTGCTTTTGATGTCCTCCTTGCTCTGTCCGTCATTGGTTATTTTACTGCCTAGGTGGCAGAATTCCTTAACTTCACTGACTTCGTGACCATCAATCCTGATGTAAAGTTTCTCGCTGTTCTCATTTCTACTGCTTCTCATTACCTTCGTCTTTCTCCGATTTACTCTCAAACCATACTGTGTACCCATTAGACTGTTCATTCCGTTCAGCAGATCATTTAACTCTTGTTCACTTTCACTCAGGATACCAATGTCATCAGCGATCGTATCATTGATATCCCTTCATCTTGTATTTTAATTCCACTCCTAAACCTATCTTTTATTTCCATCATTGCTTCCTCGACGTACAGATTGAAGAGTAGGGGCGAAAGGCTATAGCCTTGTCTTACACCCTTCTTAATACGAGCACTTCGTTCTTGATCGTCCACTCTTATTATTCCCTCTTGGTTGTCGTACATATTGTATATGACCCGTCTCTCCCTGTAGCTTACCCCTACTTTTTTCAGAATCTCGAACAGCTTGCACCATTTTATATTGTCGAACGCTTCTTCCAGGTCGACAAATCCTATGAAAGTGTCTTGATTTTTCTTTAGCCTTGCTTCCATTATTAGCCGTAACGTCAGAATTGCGTCTCTCGTCCCTTTACTTTTCCTAAAGCCAAACTGATCGTCACCTAGCGCATTCTCAATTTTCTTTTCCATTCTTCTGTATATTATTCTTGTAAGCAGCTTCGATGCATGAGCTGTTAAGCTGATTGTGCGGTAATTCTCGCAATTGTCAGCTCTTGCCGTCTTCGGAATTGTGTGGATGATGCTTTTCCGAAAGTCAGATGGTATATCGCCAGACTCATACATTCTACACACCAACGTGAATAGTCGTTTTGTTGCCACTTCCCCCAATGATTTTAGAAATTCTGGTGGAATGTTATCTATCGCTTCTGCCTTATTTGACCGTAAGTCTTCCAAAGCTCTTTTAAATTCCGATTCTAATACTGGATCCCCTATCTCTTCTAAATCGACTTCTGTTTCTTCTTCTAGCACATCAGACAAATCTTCACCCTCATAGAGGCTTTGAATGTATTCTTTCCACCTATCTGCTCTCTCCTCTGCGTTTTACAGTGGAATTCCCGTTGCACTCTTAATGTTACCACCGTTGCTTTTAATGTCACCAAAGGTTGTTTTGACTTTCCTGTATGCTGAGTCTGTCCTCCCGACAATCGTATCTTTTTCGATGTTTTTACATTTTTTCCTGCAGCCATTTCGTCTTAGCTTCCCTGCACTTCCTATTTATTTCATTCCTCAGCGACCTGTATTTCTGTATTCCTGGTTTTCCCGGAACATGTTTGTACTTCCTCCTCTCATCAATCCACTAAAGTATTTCTTCTGTTACCCATGGTTTCATCGCAGCTACCTTCTTTGTACCTATGTTTTCCTTCCCAACTTCTGTGATGGCCCTTTTTACAGATGTCCATTCCTCTTCAACTGTACTGCCTACTGCGCTATTCCTTATTGCTGTATCTATAGCGTTAGAGAACTTCAAACTTATCTCGTCATTCCTTAGTACTTCGGTATCGCACTTCTTTGCGTATTGATTCTTCCTGACTAATGTGTTGAACTTCAGCCTACTCTTCTTCACTACTATATTGTGATCTGAGTCTATATCTGCTCCTGGGTACGCCTTACAATCCAGTATCTGATTTCGGAATCTCTGTCTGACCTTGATGTAATCTAATTGAAATCTTCCCGTATCTCCTGGCCTTTCCCAAGTATACCTCCTCCTCTTGTGATTCTTAAACAGGTTATTCGCTATTACTAGCTGAAACTTGTTACAGAACTCAATTAGTCTTTCTCCTCTTTCATTCTTTGTCCCAAGCCCATATTCTCCTGTTATCTTTTCTTCTATTCCTTCCCCTACAACTGCATTCCAGTCGCCCATGACTATTAGATTTTCGGTATACATTTCTAAAGCTTATTTGTCTCTTCCTCATCAAGAACCGGGGCCTAAGGAAGCACACTCAGAACAGATGATCACACCTGACGCCTATTGTGCTATAACAGTCTTCGCAAAAGCGGTCGGCAGCCCTTCTGGCACTTCGGGCACGCGTGCAGCCTATATGGCCCCTGCACGCCTCAGCGCTACGAACTCGCCCTTTTGCAGTTATGGGCGGTCACCAGGTTGGGGTATCAACGTTCGCAGACACAGCCCCTTCCTAGGGACGTCTTCGTGTTCGCCATACACGTGACCCGAAAACAGTGCAGCGAGTATTCCGTCGACCCCAGAGTTACTCAGTTTAGTTTCTCCGGCTTTGAGAGCCTTTCCTAGCCTTCTGGGGGAGCTTCTCATGCTATTGTCTTAGGACGCTCTAGAAGCATTCCGTAGGAATCGACGCGGCTGTATTCAGCGTTCGACGTTGTTTCCTTCGATGTATCCTGGATAGACGTCCCTGTTTTTATGCCGGTGTATTTTCCATACACGTGTATTTATTGTCTTACTTTATCAGACCCTGGAATTCCCATACCGTCAAGTCTTCATACCTGTGAGACAATGTAACTGTGATTTTGTTATTATCCTCCAAGCAGACGTTTCTTTCCTTGGCCAATAAACGTTTATAAACATCCATCACTGTGGCCCTGTGTTGGTGTGTGCGACAAATCACCTTGCAAATTTCCATAAGTCATCTGATAGGATGGCTAAAGCGTAATGGTGAGGTAAACTACTAAAGAGAGGGATATGACACTCTGAAAAACGAGTTTGCACTCTACTCTTGTTTTTACGGCGATACATCAAATTGGTGATAGCCAGTTGTCGTGTTATGAATGCAGCTCGCTTTACGGTCGTTTGTCAGAACAGATACAGGAGATTTCTGCGGGCGCCTTACTGCATATGGTGGGACGTGTCTGCACCGCTGTTGCTGGACCTGACGCGTAATGGCGACAGCTGCTGACTAGTGAGTGACGCGACGACAGCGGTTACATGCCACACGCCTGTCTTTTGTTTTGGATATTGGAACGAATAACGTGTTCAAGCATCGTGCCATTTTCTGTCACTCTACCCACTGATAATAACACTGCCTTCATCACGGTGAGGAACAACAAATAACAATAAATCATACTCAATTAGCTACGGATAATATTAATAATAGACAAATTCCATTGGCTACTAAATTCTTTTGCTGTGTTTCTCAGCAATACGACACACAAATGCTATACTCCGCCGTTATGTCTCCTTGGTAAGATATCATCAGTTGGCCTGTTCAAACTAAAAGGGTGGTGGGGATAGTACACCACTAGGAAACTACACCAGCAGTTACTTAATTTTTCACTGATATTAAATTTTAAAAGGCGTTATCTGACAAACATCTCTAGGTTGAGAACGTTTCTAAGCTTAGATTAGCTATTCCCTTCTCCTTCTCTCTCCTTTAACGTTGGATCTAGGCGAGGGGTGTGGCTTAAATGTCTCAACGAGACATTTGTGCCATAGCTAGATTAGAAGAAAGGGAGCAGTTGACAGGACATTTCCTTAGGGACAAAGGAACTGTAGGTAGGTGCAACACAAAGGTAAGGTATCTATAGAGAGGCCAGAAGAACCCTTTGTTCCTGAAGAGTGGCAGCAGCCTTTCCGGTAGCTGCAGTCTGGGCCATTGATTTGTCTGGCCTCAAAAAATTTGTCAGTATGACCTTGCTTTGCCAGGGCTGCGAACGGTTGAAAGATAGGGGAAACGACAGCCTTTTCCCCCTCCCCAGGGATGGTCTTCTGTACAACTTACCGAAGACGATATACTATTTGATACAATATTTCGGAAAAGGAGAAAATGAGATTTGGAAACGTAGTGTTACAGAAGAACGTTGAGGATTAGATTGTGGGTAAATTTATTATACTAAATTGAACTGAGGAAAAATTAATTCGGACACAACTTGATTGAAATAAAGGGATCTGTTAACAGGACAATTCCTTGGAGACGAAGGAATGGCCAGTTTTACACATGAAAAGAAGGTAACAAGAGGACCATGGCTTGATTAAATCAAACAGGTTCAAATGGATGTAACTTGCGGAAGCCGTTGAGCGATGAAGAGGCTGGAAAGGAGAAATTAGCGTGGAAGGTGCATCAAACAATTCTTCATACTGAAGACCACAGCTACAACATCCGCGATGGAAGGCTTGCCAAATCTGTACTACTAAGGGTAGTTAGCTGTAGCATTCGGTTGCGAGAGAAAGGTCGCAGATAATATATGTTCACAATGGGAGAGCCTGTCTTGGTCTGATCTGTTGATAAGAAATTATGTACTGTGTTCTGGAGCGTATTGTTAGGTGTGGTTTGTAAACTAATTTCTTCATATCTAATTGGATCCCATTTCCTCTTCTTTTTAAGCTGAACGTCTGCCGACGGCTCACTTAGAAACTGAAACAGGTCATGGTACCCTGTTCCAGAAATGAGGCAGGAAAATACAACAGAAAAAGCCGATCTCTTGAAGATCATTGTATTCCTCTTAATTATCCGTTCATACGTTCCTTAAAGCGCACAAAAAGCCGCGCACTGCAGCTAAGTGGAAATATAGTGTGTGGTTAGTTAGAAGCGGCACAAAGCGTAAGTAAGCAGAAAACCGCTACATCCACACCGAACAGGCTGTAATGGCGTAGGGTAGTAAAACGGAATGAGCATTTCATGTTTTCTCTACCGCTGTTGCATTTTATACCAGGGCAGTGTACAACACAGAAAGATGAAAACGATCATTATGGACGAAAATATTGATGAGCAGACGAGACGAAAGGGTTAACTGGGCATTTCTTCTAAAATTACTTCGTCTCGAAATTAACTGAGACTGAGTGTCCTTAATAATGAAGAACAGGTGGACCGTTTGCAAAATACATTAACGAAGGACAGTATCATGAGAAAAGTAATTATCTCTTCCGATAAGGTATTACCTCTTCATTGAGGAACAGAAGTTTAACAAAACTGGACGTATTCGTCAAAAGGGAGTTACTCGCGAACTTCATTCATAAAAAATAATGTATTCGTCACTGCTCGCTAAATTTCATTTCGAACTTTATTGTACCGGGCAATGTCACCTGCCTTCAGATCTGTTAAACAATGAAGTAAATTACAAGCGGACTCTTATCCTGCGTTTCACATGCTTAAAGATTTTTTAAAAACTAGTTACAATGCAAAATTTTATAACGTACCATGCGTTGCATGTGCTGACTAACTTGTCCAAATGGAACTACCATTCCACAGTCATATATTGAAATCATACCTGCATTTTATCGCTTAATGGATGTAGGACAGAAGATGTCATGCGTATGTTTACCGAAATAGAACGCAAATTCTCAGGAACAGGTTATAAGAGAACTTCAAAGCTAAGAATTATTTTGCTATTTTGACATACAGAGGGTGTGTGTCACAATGAACTGTAAAATTCTTCCCAAAAATGCTGCCGTGCCGTATCACAGCGAAGGGAAAATGGCACATAAAACTAGCGTGATGAAAAAGAGCAAATACAATAATTCCGAGATGTACAAAAATAAATGCGTAGAATGTGAAAAATATTATGCAGTATAAGCTATACTAGACAGAACTTTGAAATTCAGTACAAAGGACTTGTGATTATAGTAATCGGGCGGGTTTCTTCCACATGTAAAAGGTGACAAACATAACTTAGTAGAATAGGTGGACAAATGGCTATACGACACAGAGCTCCAAAAAGCTTTTATTTGAATTTGGTTGAGGACTGGAGAGCTATGTCGAGCATATAAAACATCAGACAAATTACAAACTGAACAATGTGATTTTACCCATAGTAATTACAGACAAAGCCATTGTGACGAATATGTCCAATTTTGATTAACTGCTGCCTAGTCAGGCTGTGGGGTGGGGAAAGTATTTTGAACGCTAAATTAAACGTTATGAAATGCAATAAAAATATTAAATTCAATAATAAATCTTTAAAGTAGTGAAGAAGTGAAGAACAGTGCAAATCAGTTACGGATACAAAGCGTGGATGGAAAATAGTTATAGCGCTGTATCAGTCTGGGTAGTGAAGAACAGGTTACAGCAGCTATGGATAAGATAGGAAATAAAATTTGGGTACGACTGAAAGATAAGTTCTACTAAGTAATATTTGAGTTACATTTGAAATTAAGAAATGCACTGACCACTTGAATATGGCCAGTTTAAAGGCGAAAATAACGCCAGAATTTTAGTACAGTGGGACACAACCATAAACAGATAGACTAAGAGGTAGGCAGTCTTTGTAAACTGCTGGTGCGGGGGGGAAAACAGATCAAATCCGACATACATATATGTTTTACGATAGATCGTTTAATTTATCATACATTGTTCTTACCAATGAAGAACAGAAAGTTTTAAATAGGAGATACAATCACATCCCACAGATGATATGCGGAAACAAAACACCACGCATATGACTGCGGAAGTAAAAGGATCATGAAGAGAGGCTATCGTAACTAAATTCCAGTAGATATACATCGTGGTAAAAATTAAAGAGACTCTTAGATGCAAGAAGACACTATAAAACATGGAGATCTGAAATTAGTTACAGAAATTAATTTAAAATCGGATTCTAGTGGTATAGCTGTGATCAAACCACATGAGGTTAATATCTCTGCAGAAATCTACGAGAATGATTATGTAACCTAAACTACACAGTTTTTGTAACAGAATGGAATTAAATAATTCCAAAGAGATCTGACGAACAAATTCCAGGGAGAAGTAGGGGCTACATTAGAAAGAGTGTAATTTTTTTTTTTTACGCCTAATGAAAAATCTAAATTAACTGCGATGAATCTGAAAGCACCAGAGCTATAGCGCAAATGAAGCTACACAGAAAGAATAAGTCTATGTGGGTTATTTGCAGTGGTAGGGAAGCGGTTAATGAGCTTTTGAATAAGGCTTTATGCAGTAACTTGAAGTCGGCTTACAGGTACCAGCACGTCCGTAATATCAAAAATAGTTTCTGACTTGCTAACGAGATGAAAGGTATAGCAATACCAGCGGACGCTATCCAGACCTCCTTAAACATTCAGAATCTTTACAACAATATACGCATAGCTATGTCAGAAACTTTAAAAATTATTCGGAATGGTGGGATAAGAAACACATAAATGATTATAGGAGAATTTTTGAAAATTAGTAACAAATATTCTTTATCGCATGGTGATTTATTAAAAAAATAGCTAGTTTCTGTCTCTAGTGGTAGGCCATCTTCAGTTAATGCACTATAAAGATAAAAATTAACAGTCCTGTTTTACATAGAAGAGTTAGATTTGTACATGGACCTTACCTCTTGAGTAAACAATGTTTTCTACTTCTAGTTTTCGTTTCAGCTGAGTTAAAATCAACTGGTCTCTTTGTCGCAAAACCAGCAGCGTCATGCCATTGACTATAAAATTTCAGCACGCTAACGCCACTTGTGTTAACGACGTCATTTCCTTTCTTCTTCGAAGGTACGTATAGACAACTGTCGTCATGGCAACAAACGGCATATATCGAAAACATTTTTGACAATCGACAGCTCTTTCCAAACACGATGTCTCCATGGAAACGTCGCCTTTAGACATTCTAAACGATAACACGAGAAGGAGCTCTACTACCACGAAGTTTCTTTCTTTCGGTATTACTTTTAAGTACACAAAATAAAAACTTTTGCATCACCCCGGTCACAGAACTCCAGAAGATAGACATTGCCTGTGGATATTGTCTCACAGAAACATTCCCTTTGACTGTTCAGAGATGTCACTAAACCCACCGAAAGATGTGAGCTGCACGATGCGCAACTTCACTCCCGACGTCCATGGCGAGGGGCCATCTTTGCAACTACGACACCATGCAGCGCGGTAAAGATGGGCTCTACAACATGCAGAATGGACCGCACAGGATTTGCATCATGTTCTCTTCACTGATAAGTGTCGCACATCCCTTCAACCAGACAATCGTCGGAGACTTGTTTAGACACACTGTCCAGGAAGTGCACCAAGGTGGAAATTACCTATTGCCTTGGGTTGTCAGGTATTTTGTGGCGCAGACGTCCGCAGCTGGTGGTCATGGAAGGCACCGAAACGACTGTACGATGTTTGAATGCCATCCTCCGACCGATAGCGCAACCATATCGGCAGCATATTGGGAGGCGTTCGTCTTTATGGACGACAATTCGCGCCCCTGTCGTGTACATCTTGTAAAAGACTTCCTTCAGGATAATGACATCGGTCGACTAGAGTAGCCAGCATGTTCTCCAGACATGAACCCTATCGTCCATGCCTCTGGTAGATTGAAAAGGACTGCTTATGGACGACGTGACGTGCCAACCACTCTGAGGCATCTACGCCGAATCGCCGTTGAGGAGTGGGACAATCTGGACCAACTGTGCCTTGAGGAACTTGTGGATAGTATGCCACGAAGAATACAGGCATGCATGAATGCAAGAGGGCGTTACACTGGTTATTAGAGGAATCTGTGTGTGCAGCAATCTGGACCACCACTTCTGTAGGTCTCACTGTATGGTGGTACAACATGCGGTGTGTGTTTTTCATGACCAATAAAAAGGGCGGGAATGATGTTTATGTTGACCTCTATTCCAATTTTCTGTACAGGTTCGGTAACTTTCGGAACCGAGGTGACGCAAAACATCTTTTGAGGCGTGTATTTTAACGCACCAGTTATACTTACGTGACTATTGGTGTATTTAATCGTTACAAACGTACTTTTCATACCCCATTCTATTATGAATATACAGTGAAGCGCCAAAGAAACAGGTATGTGCATGCGTATTCAAATACAGAGTTTTTTAAACAGCCAGAAACGGCGCTGCGATCCGTAGCGCCTATATAAGACACAAGTGTCTGCGTAGTTGATAGATCGATTACTGCCGTTACAACGGCAGGTTAACAAGATTTATGTGAGTATTAACGTGGTGTTATAGTCGGCGCATGAGCGATGAGACACAGCCTCCGAAGAGGGGATTTTCCCGTACGACCATTTCACGATTGGTCTGTGAATATCAGGAATCCCATGAAACATCAAATCTCCGACAATGCTGAGGCCGGAAAAAGATGCTGCAAGAACGGAACCAACGACGAGTGAAGAGAATTCTTCAGCTTGATAGAAGTGCAACCCTACCGTAAATTGCTGAAAATTTCCATTCAACGAAACATTATCGATATGGGCCACTTATGTACTCTTGATGACAGCTCGACACAAAGCTTTCCTCCTCGCTTGGGCCCGTCAGCACCGACGTTGGACTGTAGGTGCCTGGAAACATGTGTCCTGTTCGGACGAGTCTTGTTTCAAGCTGTACCGAGCGGATGGACTTGTACGGGTGTGGAGACAACCTCATGAATCCATACACCCCACATATCCGCAGGGGACTGTTCAATGTGGTGCAGGCTCTGTAATAGTGTGGGGGATGTGCAGTTGGAGTGATATGGGACCGCTGATACGTCTAGATACGACTCCGACAGGTAACATGTACGTGCGTATCCTGTCTGATACCCTGCATCTATTCATGTCCTTTGTGCAGTCCGACGGACTTCGGCAAAATCCAGCAGTACAATGCCACGCCGCACCCCACACGTCCAGAATTGATACCAAGTAGTTCCAGGAACACTCACCCGAGTTTAAAAATTTCCGCTGGGCAATAAACTCCCCAGACATGAACATTATTGAGCACATGTGGTAAACGTTGCAACATGCTGTCCAGAAGAAATCTCCTCCACCTCGTACTCTAACGGATTTATTGGCATCCCTGCAGGATTGATGGTGTCAGTTCCCTTCAGCACTACGTCAGACATTAGTCGAATCCATACAGAGTCGTGTTGCGGCCGTTCTGTTTGCTCGCGGAAGCTCATACGATATTAAGCTGGTGTACATCTTTCTTTGGCTCTTCATTGTGTAACTGACGACGTAATAGCAGTTTCTTTGGAAACAGAATTTTTGTAATGCTAACAATTGCCTCCAGATGGCGTTCTGTGTCACATTTTAAGCTATCACGATGGCTCATAAACTAATGTTTTATAAACTGGTTTTAATGTATACGTACAGAAATTCATGATGTTAAATGTGTACAGTCAAATCTATGTACATTTTTACAAATTGACGTTCAAATCTCAACATATGGCGTGTAAATCGCTTTCCATTGGCTGGCGTTTAGAGGCTGGGGCCAAAAAACCTGTACCAAGCGTCATCTTCGTCCGCCGGATGTGTAACGATACGGCACTTAAACATACATTCCTTTTAGTGTTTTCTGGCTTCCCTATGGAATTCAGCACACTTATTTTTTTATCTTTATAGTGCATTACCTGAGGACGGGCTATTACCGGAGATCGAAACCGGTCATATTTTTAATAAATGACTATGCGATTGGGACTGTTTTTGCTAATGCTACTTAACTGACTCATCGCTGTATCCCATTATTGTTACCTATAATTACAAAATTTTGGAGGTTTGGCATTATCCAGACTTCATGTTAGATTCTACTTTTTTAATTTTTAAAGACAAGTATTCTGAGCAAGTTGAAGATTTAACCACTGGAAACGGGCTGCTAGACATTTTGACAGAAATTGAATGTGCTGTATTGCAGACGATACGTCCGTGGCTCCAATTTACTGTTTGAAGGAAAGGGAGACGAAGTTCTGGGAATCACGGAAGTATTGATCAAGAAACATCCAAAAATGCCATTCACGTCGGAGGATGAAGAGAATGGAGCAATTAAGTATTATTATTTGACCGTAGAAAGAGTGGGATGAAGACATGCTGTCAACATCTTCAGAAAAGATACTTGGTCCTGTAACATCATAAGGGAGTCCTCGTGCCACCCAACCCAACATAAGACAGCGTAGTTTCATGACATGTCCCAAAGCCCATAGACTGCCGCTCACGGAAGACGGATTACAATGGGAGTGAGGAGTTGCTAAACGTGTAGCAACATCTAATGTCAGGCATATGTTTATTAAAATTACTAAAATTAACAACCAGTTTTGCAGTAAGGGTGATGAGAGTAAGAAGGATAAAAGTGGAGGTGTTTGTCTGTTTGACGTAGAAATGACGTTTGTCAAAAAGAACTGTCCAACTCTTTCTGAAAAACATTGCCGTGGCACATCGGAATGCAGAACAAATGACGTACAGATTAAGGCATAAGTCTAGCATGAGAATAAAGAACGAATATAGTAACACAGGGTATAGAAGATATTATGAGCTGAATGTGCTAAATACTGTATACACAAGACTGGGAAAAATTTGGAAACGTGGCATAAAGAACATTGTGATCATTAGTAATCCAACAGTGTCTGGAAGATAGCAAACATGAGCATATCACAATAGGTTAATAGATAGAGATGCTACACAGAGCTTACAGAAGGTATTATCCGAATGCATTGAAGGAACTAGAGATTTATGCCCATCGGATAAAAGCCCAAGAAAAACTAGTTTCATGAATTAAGTAATTTAGCCCGCAGTACCTATTTTGAAATCCTTAAAGAAATGTTTTTAGGCAACTGAGGGGTGGAATAGGACTCACTACCAGACATAAATAACGGCGGTCCGCAAAATGCAGGCAGCGACGGATTTGACACGGCGAAATAATCTGCAGCTTGGCGTTGTTTCCAGCCTGGTGCATACGAGGCTCTCTCTACGACTGTTTAGTGGAAAGAAGAAAACGGTATGGTATTTTAATATGCAGTGAGAGCTTTCTGTAACGCTTTATGTGGCGTGCACCAATGGAAAAACTTTTACAATTTTTTTAATAATACCATACTTTAAATTTCAATATGTTTGGAAAGTTTTGAGCCCCCTCAACGGTTTATGAATAAAGCTTAGCAAAATTTTTATGTATGAATTATTTCAGTACTGTGTTTTAAATCCTTTTATACGGGCAGACGGTACAAACTAAATTCCTTTTAAAATGAACACATTATGTTATAGTATATGACAGTGTACAGATAGTTCCTTTACAACAAGTTACTTTGCAATTACAACATACGGTACACAATTTTACAGTGATGAGTACTATACACCAAACTGTAATATTTCTTCATCGCTACATTTATTACTAGGTGATAACTTTCAACTGCTTCATACGCTTACCTTGGTGTCATATCTCATCGTAGTCACCTTATCGCCACTTGGCATTAGACTTCTGTGAGGAGTTGCTGCTGTAACTACTGTATGGCTTGAAAATAACCGTATAAAACAATTTAAATCATTCATCCTGAAATAATTTTAAAAATTGCACGTCGTGTTGCCATCCATTTAACCATGTTAAATATTTTGACGTTCATTATACTTTGGAAGCATTTTATAAAATGACAGAAATAATATATTTTAACTTTTACCACTCATAAGACTATTTCACGAAACCATGTTTATGTCGTTTACGAAATCTATTAGTGTGTAGAATGAATTCCTTAACAGCACTCTTTTAGGCATGTCATTCATCTACATCAGCACACACACCCCGCAACCCACTGTACGGAGCGAGGCAGGTGCTATACCGTACCACTAATAGACACTTTCTGCTTCACTCACCACGAGAGCGTGGGAAAAACGACTGTGTATATGCTTTTGTACCAACCCTAATTTCTCATATCTTTCCTTAGTGGTCCTTAGCGAAATGTATGTTGGTGACAGTAGAATCAATCTCCAGTCGGTTTCAAATTCCGGTTCTCTGAATTTTTTCAAGCGTGTTCCTCGAGAAGTACGTCGCCTTCTCCCCAGGGATTCCAATTTGAGTACGCTAAGCACCTCCGCAGTTCCAGCGTGTTGTTCGAACCTACTGGTAACAATGCTAGTAGCTCGTCCCTGAACTGCTTCGATCTCTTCCTTTAATGCGACCTGGTGGTGGTGCGGATCCCGAACTAGCGTCCTATTTGCAGTCTCCTTTACAGTTGAAAAACACTTTCCCAAAATTCTCCCAATAAACCAAAGTCGACATTCTCCTATCACAATCCTCACATGCTCATTCGCCTTCATGTCGCTTTGCAACGTTACATCTTGATAGATGATCTTGACTCTGTCAAGCAGGATACTACCAATACCGTATTAGATCATTATTGGGTTGTTTTTCTTACTCATCTGCTTTACCTTGCATTTCCCTACATTTAGAGCTAACTGTCGTTCATCACATCGACTAGAAATATTTTTAAGTCATCTTTTGCTCGCCTACAGTCACTCAACTTCGACACCTTACCGTATAGCAAGCATCGTCAGCAAAACCACCGCAGAGTGCTGTCCTCTTTGCCCGCCGAATCATTTATATATGTAGAAAATAACAGTGGACCTATCATACCTCCCTGTGACATTCCTGACGATACCCTTGTGTTTGATTATCACTCGCCGCAGAGGACAACGTACTGGATTCTACTACTTAAGAGGTCTTCCAGCCACTCACATATCTAGGAATCTATTTCATATGATCGTACCTTCGTCAACAACCTAGAGTAGGGCAAATGTCATATTCTTTTCGGAAATACAGAAATTTCGAATCTGTCGGTTTCCCTTCATCCACATTTCGCAGTTATCATGTGAGAAAAGGGCCAGCTGAGTTTCGCTTGAGCGATGCTTTTTGAAACCGCACTGGTTATTGGATATAAGCTTCTCGGTCTCAAGAAAATTTATTATAATAGAAGTGAGAATATGTACACTTGACAGTAAAAAATGTTGGTCACTGCCGAATACAACCAACATAACGTAGCTGTGTTGCAGGTCACCCAAACACCAAACTACGTGGGCTACATTCGTTTGACTACACACAATGGGTACTTAGCATCAACTAATATCGTCATACAAAACATATTAGAAAACACGTTCTTAGCGATGGGACACCCCATAACACTCATATACTAACCTTAATTACAACAAGTGACATTAAAAAAGTCCTGAGGAAATGGACTATTTTACATACATCGCACAGTAATCCTTAGCCAAAATTAAATACTAGAGACAATATATGGAGTTACAAAGCTGTACGGCAATTGCAAAAAAGTATTTCGCTCTGGAAAAGGTTTTCCATCCACGTGCTGAACGTCGCTCACCGGCGAGTGGCTGTGGAAACTGGATACTGGACGAACCAATAAAAAAAAAAACGCGATTAACGGCAACAAGCACTCTCAGGAAATCGCAAAACTAACAGCGAATCACCAGTAATATCATTGTTTTCGTAACACATCAACAGCTACGTGTACACAAATTTGAACTTTAAATGACATGACCAACGTCGTCGTTCTGGACCCGGATTGAAACCCAGCACCTAGCTAAGCTTTGTTTGTGCCTTATTGAGACCCGATCACTAGGCATAAAGAGACGTGAAGTATAGACGTTTGCACCAGTTTGCACCAGTAAATTCAGATCCTGAAAATAAATGGCGAAAATGTTTGTACTGAACTGGGAATCCAGTCATAACAGTTATCTTCCTGGGAACTACTAACAACGACGTTTAATATTGTGTCATTCACAAGGAACAAGGTATGCTCATGTTTAAAACTGATATGCCATCATGTATAGCTTGTGACAATGATGCGATCCCAGCACGTAATCGGATTGTTAACGAAGTACGTAAAATCAGAAGTTAAATATCAAATATTTTCACCAATAGCGAGATATTGGAACCTTAAATGACGATAGATTTGTTTTGGCCTGACTGAGATTCGATCCCAGTATCTAGCGCCGTCGTTATGTAGTCAGGAACAGACGATAAATAGCTATTGTTGGTTAACCACTAGCGAGATTTGCGCATGTTTAACTAGACATCAGGCGACGAAAAGTTCTCTTCTGAATGGAATTCAAACTCGCACACGTGGTCATGGAGACACTATGACTATCAAATTCTTTTCCAATAATAGCTAGGAGTGGCTTTGTACTTTCAATACATATCGTCTTTGGTGATCACAACGAACACGTCAAACCCAAATCCGTTTTCGCCAGTAGGATGGAGAGGAATGTTTGAACTTGAGAAGGTGTAAGGAACAGTTTGATCTTGCAATGTTGTGATAAAAAGCTCATCATGTGGCTGTGAGTTGAAACGAACACGTTACAGCTGACAACGCACGAATAGACGTTGAAAATGCAACTATTTTTCACTAGTAGTTCGAAGTGCACATGTTAGGGCTTGAAATGAAATAATGAATATTTTGTGCTCATCAGGATTCGAAACCAGATAGGTGCCTTTCGAGGAGGCCTAGAAGAGTTTGCAATCTTGCGGAATACAGTGAAATCGAATTCGAATCCCAGTCCAGCACCACAATTTTCAACGTGTCAGTTTCAAATAAAGTAAGAGCCTTGTGAACTTACGTGGCCATTGGTTCATTAAACGAAATGCGTTTTCTAGTTTACGATGGCTTGCTGGTGACAGAGTCTCTGCCTTCTGGGATTTCTCCATATGTTACAGCTCAAACAAATGCCGCTCTGCCCGAGTCGGCATCGAAGGTATGTTATCTTTAATGATGATATTGAACTACGGAGCTCACTGGCGCTCTGTAATTGGCGTCACTAGGGGGTGAAGGAGAGTTACTTGAGTGTGTTAAAAATCTACACCTGACGTGAGATGTGAACCTACACGCTTTACACATCAATACAAGATTAATCCACCAGACCACAGAACCCACTGACATGCATGTAATTATGAATTGCCGAGTATTCATTTAGATGTAGATGCAGATGTCAAGAGGCGGGTAACAGGTATGAGGGCGGGATCTGGGAATGGACAGAAGTGCAAAATACAAGCGTGAAATGCTTGCAAAGTATTGCTTACTTAGATGTGTGCCACAGTTCGTTTTATCTTAGGACCGAGAGATAAGGAAGGACTGTTTTCAGAACGAAGAATGGGTTACAGGGCAGGGGAGATCAAAGAATACGGTTTCATAGGTGTTAAAAGGAATGATAGTGATTAAAGACAGCAGCAATTAAATGAAATGAAAGAGAAAATGTAGCGTCAATGGAAACCGCTAGATTTATTTATAAAAGTTTATGGGAAGGGAATTGAATGGCACTTGCGGCGATAGTGTCAGAGAGAGAGAGAGAGTGAGAGTGAGCGAGAATAGAGGACAAATTAACAACGAGTAAACATAATATGAAATCGTCTGCGTATAATGTGGAGGGCAGAGGGTGTATTCATGGATGGTGGGGAAGATAGAGATGTATTTGAAATAACAAAAACTACTGTGACAGAGTCCATCTCCGCTGATTAGTTTGTAAGTATCTAGACAGGGTATAAATGAAATCAAAATAGAATATTTAACAAACTGTATATTCAAAAGAAACCCACTTGAATTAAAAAGGCAACTCAAAGGAATACTAACCCATATTGTATCTTTTCTGTTGCTATGCCGTCTTCCGCTACCTCCCAATCAGGAAAAATTAAGAAATAGAAGACATAACAAAACATTTGGAGGACTCTAATCTTTTATGCAGAATCCTTCATTATTTTGTACTTCTATCATGCGTTTTGGTATAGAATGTATAACCTGTCGGACGTAACAGCCTGAAGAAGCAACTTCCTCCCAGGCTTCCAAGACGCAGTCCCAAAGAGCGTCCGCAGTAGTTGGTTGGTTTGGTGGCCAGTTCCCTGTTAATGTTCTTGCGACCCCATGATTTCCATGGGCTTCATATCAGCCACCTGCTGCTGCCCAACACTACAATGGCAGTATGTAAGTAGGCTGTTTAGGTTTTTTTATTGGTAACGCCACCTCAATATGAAAATCACTGGCTGTGCTGTGTGCAGTCTGTGGCTAGTTAGCATTGTTGTCTGCCATTGTAGTGTTGGGCAGCGGCAGCTGGATGTGAACAGCGCGTAGCGTTGCGCAATTGGAGGTGAGCCGCCAGCAGTGGTGGATGTGGGGAGAGAGATGGCGGAGATTTGTAATTTGTCATGAACTGCTATATTTATATATGATGATATCAAGGTAAATACATTGTTTGTTCTCTATTAATATCTTTCATTTGCTAACTATCCCTATCAGTAGTTAGTGCCTTCCATAGTTTGAATCTTTTATTTAGCTGGCAGTAGTGGCGCTCGCTGTATTGCAGTAGCTTGAGCAGCGAAGATTTTTGTGAGGTAAGTGATTTGTGAAAGGTATAGTTTAATGTTAGTCAGGGCCATTCTTTTGTAGGGATTTTTGAAAGTCAGATTGCGTTGCGCTAAAAGAAAATATTGTGTATCAGTTTAAGGACAGCCGTGTATAATTGTTCAAAGGGGACGTTTCATATGTCGACCCTTAGCCGAGGATACCTCACTGGAATCTTCTGATTTTTTTTTTCTTGTAGTTTGTGTAATTAGTGTAGCTATTGTTTATTGCTAGCGCGTAATTATAGAGAGAATTTCCTTTGTAGTTGTAGTTTTTCATTGTTGTACAGCAAAACAGTTGTGGCATGCATGTAGATTTGCACCAAGTATTTCGCAGCTGCGCTGGCAATTAAGTAGACATTATTTCCATTGCTATGTTATTTTATTTTGCTCTTCAAATTGCGCTTTTCTGTGTTATCGTGTGAAATACTGTGACAATAATGGCGTGTGAAAGACGTAATACTAGGCTCCAAAGTAAACTGAGAAATGACAGTGAAGACGAAAGCAGTGTGTTAGCGCCGCAGAGTAATGAATTAACTAATGTTCAAAGCAGTAATTTGGTAAATGCGCATAGGGAAATGGAGCGGGCGGCAAACAATGGTGTAGACAGTGAAACAGGTAGTGAACAGGGAAGCGTTATCGATCGATTGGTCGGCAACAGCTCGCCTCAGGAATCGGGAATGACAGAACACAATATTGCAAATACTGCAGACTCAGGTTTTGGGTTCCCACCGTTCTCTCAAATAAGTCAAGACACATTTTCTGCTTGTCAAAATGTGAATGTTGCCGGTGCAAATGCACTGCCGAAAAGCGTAGAGAAACAGATTCCAGACACTAATACATTATTATTGCAATTAATGCAACAAATGGAACAAAATCAGAGACAAATGGGACAAAATCTTAAAAAGTTAGACACAGTGGAACAAAATCTTAAAAAGTTAGACACAATGGAACAACACCAGAGACAAACACAGCAACAGTTAGACGCAATGGAACAAAATCTTCACACCACGCTTGAACAAACACGTGAAGATTTAACTACTGAGTTACATAACATTGAATCGAAATGTCAAAAAGTCTGTAATGACGTAAAAACACAAATTTGTGAGCATTTTCAACCTATTTTTTCGCGGCATGAAAATGCATTACAGAATCACGAAGCAGCCATAAAAGAACTGCAAACCATTGTTCATGAAAATCATGAGACCTTGTGAGCTAAAATTGACTCAGTTGCATCTACCGATTCGGTTACGCAACTTGCAAAAACTCAGGAAAACTTAAAGGACACAGTAGATTCGATTTCAACACAAATGGACACTCTGAAACTTGGTTCAGAGAAACACACTGAGGAAATGTGTTCACTATCGGAGAAAGTAGCCGAACTTTCGGATCAGGTCACTAACTTATCTACAAAGGTAGATGATGATCTGAATGACACAAGACCCGTAGCCTTCACTGACACAGAAGAGTATGAACAAATGAGGAAACTGAAACAAAATCTGAATCAAATTAATACGCAACACCAAAGAGAAATCCGGGAAGTACAAGATCAGCTGACACAGGTAATACAAGAATTACGTATTTCAGAGGATACTCGCGCCCCAGTACGGGAAGAGGGACACAGAAATACGGAACAGCCACAAAATAATAACACAGGGCATTTCGGAAGTTATGAAAGAAATTGGCAAGGTGCACCGAATTTTGAAATGGAACCGCCGACACGACGTAACAATGACCGATATGCTATTCGCCGACACGATGATTTTGACTATAAGCTGTTCATTACTACACGTAAATTCAAAACATTTAAGAATTCTGGCAACGACATTCATCCACAAGCATGGCTCCATCAATTCTCTCATTGTTTTCCTCCCAACTGGTCGTTGGAACACAGATTAGAATTTATGTGTGGCTACTTAGAGAATGAACCAGCTGTAAGAATGCGATCGGTCATTCACGATTGCCACAGTGAAGGAGAATTTTACCATGCCTTCCTCTCAGCGTATTGGTCTCAAGCCACACAAGACCGCGTAAAACATGGTATCATAATGATGAAACATTTCGAACAATCTGAATTCTCCAGTCTTGTGAAATATTTTGAAGACATGTTGCACAAGAATCAGTACCTGTCAAACCCATACAGCCCCTCAGAACTCATCCGCATTTGCTTAATCAAATTACCTGAACATTTACGACATATGATTTTAGCAGGACGTTGCAAAGACGACATTGAAGCATTTCAGGGACTGTTACAAGAACTAGAAATTGACACATACCGTCGCGGGATGCGAAAACAGGAAAACAATCACTACAGGTCACATCCGTCACAATTCCGTGACGACAGAAATTATAACTGGACGCGACAAGGCTATTATCACAACACAAATCGTGACCAAAACAGACACCACCCGTATGACAACCGTTGGCAGAGTAGTAATAACTACAGGGAAAGATCACCTCTCCGTGGTAATGACTATCACAGAGACAATAAGAGAAACAGCCACTATGGTAATCAGAACTATTATTATCTAGGGAGACAGAATAATTTCAGACGCAACAGTTCAGCGCGCAGTTACGATTCAGGGAGAAATTCTCCACCACGTGACCGACACGAAAGAAACTGTGTAAACTACCGACAAAACGACAAACGTGAATTTCATCAGAACTGGCGGGATTCTAACAGAGCTGGGCCCTCTCGGCAAGGCGAATTCGTAGAAGTTAGGTCTCCTAATCCCAATAACAACGCGCGCCAACAAAGAGACAGATAATGACTCACGCCACAGGCACCCACGTGCGCCGGCTGGCTCAGAGAAAAATAACATAGACGCTAACCTTGAGAAAAATTCCAGTATTCTTATCCGACGTATACCGCATGACAATTGCATTCAAGTTGAAACTCTGCGTACTAGGAAGAGTAAAGGTTTACACCACATTTCACATGTAAAACCATTTATTGAGAGATAATCTGCTTTTTAACTTAGTCTTTGGTATAAAACTTTTCACTTCACATTTCTAGTATGCTTTGTCAGACTTAAGAAACTGTTAACATGCAACAATGTTTGAAGTTAAATATCCAGTCTAGAA
Source organism: Schistocerca serialis cubense (assembly GCF_023864345.2). Taxonomy (NCBI): domain Eukaryota; kingdom Metazoa; phylum Arthropoda; class Insecta; order Orthoptera; family Acrididae; genus Schistocerca; species Schistocerca serialis. The sequence continues at coordinate 193,687,877 of NC_064638.1, read as the reverse complement.
CCTAGGGAACATTTTTAAACAGAAATTACGAATGCATTGTTATGGTGAACAGACAACACAGTGTTGTATTTGTACATTCTTGCTTGTTAGTTGCATGATTACGTAACGACTATCAGGCTTACATACTTAGGACACATACTGGTACTGCTAATGAGATTTTAATGCAACATTTTTGTTTATTTGAAAATATATTCTGGATTTAAAGTACTTTCAGTGAGATACCAGATGGCACAGTGGTTAGTTTATGTGACAGCTACACGATTTTATCACGACGCTACTAATGAGTGACAATTTACAATGTTGCTTTTGCAGTGTTTCTGTTTTATATCTGCACAGTTTTCTGTTTTATTCTGGAAAGTAAAACAGGTTTTAGTAGTAACTTTTGTGGTATAGCTACAATGAGACTGCCTTTTCCGTAGCACAACAATACATTACAGCACAGTACTTTCCTCATCACGGCAATAAGCGTAATAACTAAGACATTTATACGCAAAGCATTTCACTTTTGTGTATTATGAGGTAAGTACATTGACTTCTGCAGAACTTAGCTTTCGGAGGACGATAACTACGACACTTCCACACAGATTATGTTGCAACAAGATGCACATTTAGCGCTACAGTACATGTATTTGAGTGATTAATTGTGTACTTAAAACATTTATTTTTAAAGATTTTTGAATTACAAAGAAAGTTTTCCGTGGCGGCAGCTGGATGTGAACAGCGCGTAGCGTTGCGCAGTTGAAGGTGAGCTGCCAGCAGTGGTGGATGTGGGGAGAGAGATGGCGGAGATTTGTAATTTGTCATGAACTGCTATATTTATACATGATGATATCAAGGTAAATACATTGTTTGTTCTCTATTAATATCTTTCATTTGCTAACTATCCCTATCAGTAGTTAGTATTTTTATGACGACGATGTGTATTATGCTGTTGAGGTATGTTTATGATCAATAAGCTGATGCTATATGAGGAAATTGGTTATGCTATGTATTTATTATGATGAAGTATTGAAGTGCCGTCGCAAGATTGACGTGTTGACGAATATATATATATGTCTAATAAGGTAAGGAGTAATGAATAGTGATTAGGTACTCTGACTTATGGAAAAGGATGTTGGAAACCAAGAATCATACTTTAGAATTATGAAATGTGTGTACATGTGTGAATCATGTGTGAATGTATCACAATGCCACTGAAAATTTTTTTGGACACTGTTATATTCATAGGATTTTGTTTCTACAGATTTGCAACGCTAATTCTTGACCTGTGAAATATTTTTATATGAGACTGCCACTGTAGCGGAAACTGTTGTCGTAAATATTTCCGTAAGAAAATTAAGTGACCACCTGCACGTAATGCGTCGTGGGCACCCAGCTGTGTCAGACGCCTGGAGAAAAAGCCAATTAAATGCATTTGCTAATGTGAACACTTTCTGTCAACAGATCTATTAAATAATTATTTTATGATCCACATTCTTTAAAAAAAGGAGCACTTGGAAAGGAAAGAACAATAAGAAGGAACTAGTAACAGTAACACATAATTTTCTTTTCAAGTACATGGTAATATTTCTTTTTACAATCAGTTGTTGTGGTGCACCACTTTAATTACATAGACATTAAGATGTGAATATACATTTCCCTTATCTGCATTGTTATCTTTAGTGTATTATTTTTTCTGCTTGAGCTATGTCATGTTTAGGTATAAGTTACTGCTGTTTGCCAGGCATAGTGTTACTGAATTTGACTTTGTGTTACTCTGCTAAGCCAGTTTTACTACTCATTTATTTTTATTGTTGCTGCACATTGGCTCATATTAGTTGTAATGTTACATTGCTTGGTAATTTAGATTTACTGTAGCTTGCTTTGCAATTTTCCAATTTTTTGGTCATTGCTGTTTGTGTTACTTATTTTGTGCTGCTGCATTGCCTTGTCCCTTAGTTTAGCATCTGAGCTCAGTAGATTTAAGTTAGCTTAAGAGGGGGTAGACTATAGAAGAGAATGAGTTGCTATGAATTGGAAGAAATGCATTGAGAAAACAGGTTTAGGTAGGATTTTCTTGGAAATAAATGTTGAGGTAAGAAATGTGTGAACATATAAATACAGAAAGCATGCTTAGATAGAATTTTTTTGGTGGAAACAAAGGATGAAATAAGACGAAAGATATATGAAGTTTTGGATTGGACTGCAGTACCAAATGTTACACTGAAAACGAACCCTGTCCTTTCCTATTGGTGTTATCCCACTATGTGTTTGTGTACCCTTGTGTATTTGTTTTCTTCCTGTCTCTGTGTAGTTTCATAGAATTTTTTTTCTTCTTCTAATACTAAGTTACATTCACTATGATGAGGAATACTGTTATCCTCAAATACAATTGGCATTAATAATATGTTATTTACTTTGTAAAGATGTTAGACATTATTAATTCTGTTCTGTTCAATGCTCATGTGTGAAGTTGATGTTTCAAAAGTTATTGTGATCCATTATGTATTTACTAATGTCATAATTCCTGTAACACTGATGTATATGTTATTTCGATTCTTTTGTAAAGCCCATATTACTACAAATGTTATCTGTATTATTATGTTTTTAATGATGTATTTTGTACCTTTGTAATTGTATTCTTACGTTATAAAATTGTAATTGTCACCAGTTCATGATATTATTAACTTGTAAGTTACATTTCACTGCACACGTTTCTGTTGGTCATAGTATATGGACAATATGTGAGAAGTAGGGACTGTTAGAGTTTGCACGTGTGTTAATAATTCAGCAAGGGACTGGATAACAGCATTGCTGGTTCTAAGGACAATTCCAAAAACTTTGTGAGTGCACAAGTGGTGGTTTATGGACTTGCTATATTCTCCACAAGACTCTTTGATGGTGAATGTGCACCTGCACAATCGCAACAGATGGCTGCTGGCCATCTCTACAAGGACTACAGTGGGTCTGCATCTTTTGTGCCCACCAATACCATTATTTCTACAAGGACTGCAGTGGGTCCGCACCTCTGGTGGCCCACCAATACCATACTCTCTACCAGGACTACAGTGGGTCTGCTCTGTGATGACCTACCAACCAATATTCTTCCAAACTACGACTGACTCTGCTGTGGGTTTGCTCTGTTGTGGCCCATTATCTGTCAGCATGTCAAGAGTCAGCACTGTCTTTCCGTTGGAAGGACAACGCTACTTCTTCAAGACTGCATGGAAATCCACTACTTCCGTGTGCATTTTCTTTTACTGCTCAGACTTTGAGAAAAACACTGCTATTCTACTGTTATGTACGATTAGGACTGTCTTTATGGACTGTGAGAAAATTTTAGCTTTTGACCAACATTGTATCAATAAGTGTGTGCATTTGATTTCTTTGTTATTGTAATTATGAAAATTTTTTTTCAAATCTGTATTGGCCACTGCCCAATCCAATTTGTAAAAATTTTTGTGGGGAGCATGGGGGCTATGTAAGTAGGCGGTTTAGGTTTTTTTATTGGTAACGCCACCTCAATATGAAAATCACTGGCTGTGCTGTGTGCAGTCTGTGGCTAGTTTGCATTGTTGTCTGCCATTGTAGTGTTGGGCAGCGGCAGCTGGATGTGAACAGCGCGTAGCGTTGCGCAGTTGGAGGTGAGCCGCCAGCAGTGGTGGATGTGGGGAGAGAGATGGCGGAGATTTGTAATTTGTCATGAACTGCTATATTTATATATGATGATATCAAGGTAAATACATTGTTTGTTCTCTATTAATATCTTTCATTTGCTAACTATCCCTATCAGTAGTTAGTGCCTTCCATAGTTTGAATCTTTTATTTAGCTGGCAGTAGTGGCGCTCGCTGTATTGCAGTAGCTTGAGCAGCGAAGATTTTTGTGAGGTAAGTGATTTGTGAAAGGTATAGTTTAATGTTAGTCAGGGCCATTCTTTTGTAGGGATTTTTGAAAGTCAGATTGCGTTGCGCTAAAAGAAAATATTGTGTATCAGTTTAAGGACAGTCGTGTATAATTGTTCAAAGGGGACGTTTCACTATCCGATGGCATTATCCCCACAGAGGGTGGAGATGCTTCTGGCTGCCTTCGCTGCTGTCTCCCCTCTACAGAACTCAGACAGAAGAATATGTCGGAAATGTTCCGATTGCTCCACTTGGCACTCAATTTTCCAGCGTCCACAGCTCCACTCAGTATCTCCAAATGACAAAATGATGAGATGTAATCTCAAATAGGAACAGTGAACTACAAATAAGATTTGACACTTCATAAATAAACCCTTAGTAATCGGAAAACCAACATGGAAACCAAAAACTTCACGAACTTGTGCACAAAACTAATATTTAGCGATTAATGGGATGTATACCGGAGAGACAGATCAGACATCATAGGAGGAGGGGTGTTCATTGCAATTGACAAAAATGTTGTCTCTAATGCTGTCGAAGCTGAGTGTGACAATGAAGATATTTTGTCCCGTACTACAAGTCCGTGCGAAAAGAAGTTAATATTTTTATCTTTCTAGCGGTCATCCTATTCCGCTGTGACAGTTACAGAGTAACTCAAATAAAGTCTACGGTCAGTTGCGCGTAAATACCATGATCATGCAGAAATAGTTGGAGGCGACTTTAACCTATCGAGTACAGTCTGATAAGTCTATGTATTCAATGCGGGGCGTACAGACAAATAGTCTTGATAAGTACTTTTGAACACGTTATCCGAAAAAAGTCTTGAGCAGCTAGCTCAGTAGCTAACACACAATAGGAATATTTTAGACTTTTTTAACTGCAAACACGCCAGACCTTATCGACAGCGTTAGTATAGAGATGGCGATTGGTTATCATGATGTCATCATAGCAGCTATAGTTACGAAAGTTAATAAATCAGTCAGGTAGGCTGGGAGAGTGTTTCTGGAGAAATAGCACATAAGCAGTTGTCAGCACCTCACTTAGAGAATGAATTGATATCACCCAGTGCCAGCGAAATGGAAGTAGAGAATCGGCTTCATGGGCAAAGATTAAACACATCGTAAACCTTGACTTGAAAACTATGTGCCTAGGACAGGAAAGATTCACCATTATTTAAGAACAAAATTCGAGAAATGCCGAGGAAGCAAAGATTGTTGTAATCTCCTTACGAAAGAGAACGGGCAAATGACGACAGGTAAAGTTTACTAGCGTTTCATGTCTCTGTAAAGAGATGTATAGGCGAAGGGCTAAGTACTACCCCCTCATACCTTAGCCGCGACGGGTGAATTTGCTTCTTTATCCAGTATGTTCTGTACACACTATTGGATATTAATTCCAGAACTTTTTCGTCAAGCGACTCACGTTCGAGAAAGAGAGTCGCAAGAGGAACTTCTTGCAGAGAAATAATCGTTGCAGCTTTAAGAGTGATTTATTCTGTTCAGCTAATAAGGCATCGTTTGTGGTTGACGTGAACGCCCCAGTAACTATATACAAGGCTTTGTACTGCACAATGTCGAGTCTTCGGAGCGTGCTGTCTGATGTTGACCGGTAGCACAGATGTAATAAAGTGAGTCTTTAGTCTGGACCGGTGTTAAGACATCGCTGTCCACCTGTCAGAGCCCAGCGATTGCCCATTCGTAGCTCCGATGAGACTGCAGGCCTTTTCACATCTGATAATGGTGTGTCGGATAAGAGGAGCCCATCTTAGTTGATCATCGATCATCGTTGTAAGGCAGAGAGTAGCTTCCGCAACTGGTAAAATATGTTTTTTTTTTAGTTTCAGTGCTTGGTGAAGTGGAATCCTATGAGCAGTAAAGATCATAAGAGTAGAAATACTATGAGAGAGTTCGTAGGCACTTTCTGTACACCGCTCACGTAGACGTAAGAGACCGGTGTGTTTTTTGAGATGGAAAGACTGGAGAGCAGTAGCTTCGTAATGCATACGTATGTCGTCTGCTAATTATAATATTTGGATACCACTGCCAAAGAGGTCATGAAGGTCTGCAGTATAGAGACTGAATGGTAAATGAGCCAAGACTGATCGCTATGACAGTCCTCTGCTAGTTTCTCTGGCTCCAAGTGTAGCACCGTGTTGCGAAATGATGGTCTTCCTTTTGCTCAGAAAGCTGACAATGTTACGCACAAATGGTTTTGGAATCTGGAGTTTCACGTTTTGTCCCTAAAACTGAGAAGAAGACGGCGTTGTCGCATGCTGTAGTGAAGTTACGAATGCAGTTGTCATGTTATTATTCCGAGAGAAACTTAGCTGTATGTCAGGAACTAACCGCTGAAAGATATCAATTGTCACTTTTCCTTTTTGAACCCCACGTTGTTTTTCCTGTATTATTTTCTTGTTTTCACACCATCATTAATAATCTATTCCATTACCTTCGCCGAAAAGGGTACTATTGCGGTAGGTCGATAGGACTCGGGTATTAGTTTCTTGTTTTCACACCACTATTCTAAGCACTGCTTAATAATCTTTCCCATTACCTTCGCAGAAAACGGTAGTATTGCCATAGGCTGACAGGACTCGGGTTTCTCACATATTTTTCCAGATTTGTGGATGGGGACGAAACGTCATGTCTCCAGCGAGCCGATGTTGATCTTTTGTGTACATACACTACTGTTAATTTTGAGAAACATCAGTTTTCCTTTGTGTGGGATGTATCGTAACATTGGATAGGCAGTATAATCCGGGCCAGGAGCAGTACCCTTCCTTTGCGAGAGCGCCACCTGGAGTTCTTCCATTGTCTTTCTTGTCGATTATGGCATTTGGGGCTATCATACAAAAAAATGATTTTGTTAATAGCGAGTCCATCTTCACCCTACGACATCACATCAGAGAATTTTTTCCATACATCCCTTTCGGACTACAGATATACCCTTTTTCCGTTCATGACATGCCTGTGAAGTTAGAGTGTATGTTTTATTTGAAGAGCAGATAGTGTCTGTATAATGAGTGCTTACCACATTGGACGAGCGAGTTAGTGGAGTATATGACAATGGCCTCGTAATCAGTAGAACAATGTATCACACCCTGTTCAGATACCTAGCATTAAATTATCCATGACTTCCCTCAGTCGTTGAGGCAAATGCCAAGTTATTGCCCTTTCCTGGTCACTGTCGATTTTCATCCACAAACAAAGGCTCGTACTCCGTCTCTAACAACCTAGTCATCGACGGGACGTTAATCCTAAGCCCCTTAAGTGGATATTTTTCGTTTGCATATCTGCCTCAGTTGGCAATAGTCCCTAGCTCTGTCTGTGCAAATGTGTCATCATTAAAACATTTCTTTGTTAATTATAGTTTCTGATCCATAATGAAAGTGGATTACCATCGAACAGAATGTATTAATGAAAAGAATAACATTTTATTTTCACACGATGATGGAATATTTTGTTTGTGAAAGATTTTAAAACATGATGCTGGACGGAAAGGAACTTTATATACTGCAATACAACAAGATGTATATTTTCGAATGCCTCTTCTGGAGAACATTTCATACATACTTGTTGGTGTTTCCTTCGTTGCGCTGGGCATAGTTATGAAAATTCCTGGATATTAGGTGAGTAGCTTTTGGTGTCCGAGGTAAACATCCGATTAACGGCCCTTGTTGGGGACAAGATACCCCGATATTGAACGTACAATCTGATTCTTTGGGTGACATGTTATTTGTACAGACCGTACACAGCCTGCAACTAAATGGCGAAACACCTTCTGAAAAAATTTATTTCAGTCCGCTCATGGCCATTTGGTAGATTTATAACTGGGAATCGCTCCTATCCACACTTCGATTTGGTACGGTGACATTCTTTTAATAAAAACTGCACATATTCGTCTTTGGGGAATTTCCGTGATGCTTATTTATATAAAAATGTTCAATTTGGAATCTGCATATCGCTTTTCTTTATTTCTCATCAGTTGTCCATATTCAGAACTGTTAGGCTAAAATTAATTTACGGTTGGTTCGAGACTGATGCCTACACAGCTTCAAAATTTTTTATCAAATGAGTTACAATTCAGAGTTCTTTAATGGAACATTTTGTTACAGTTACGAAGTAACTTATATAATAGAGTAGTGTTCGTACACTGTCATAGCTAAATATTTGTCAGCCTTCTGAGGACACACATTAATTTTTTTTAAGAAAGCTCACTGGTGCAGCAACTGTAGCGCTCATCGTCATCGTTCGTATGGCACACACATGCCGTGCATTTATCACATGTGACGAATGCCGAACTAAAATGAAACGATTATATATTAGTATGTAGATTATGCTTATCCATTAAGGATATTTTAGAACCTGATTGCATATTGAATGTAAATAAGTTATACAGAAATGCAACCAGTCACTTTTTTGAATAATTATGTTTTATTCCACGAACCTGTTTTCGAACCTTTTCAGATTCATCTTCAGATGGTAACTTCCTGCAACCATCTGAAGATAAACCTGAAAAGGTTCGAAAACCGGTTTGTGGAATAAAACATAATTATTCAAAAAAGTGACTGGTTGCAATTCTGTATAACTTATTTACATTAATATGTAGGTTTACTGTGGTGTCACCGCCAGACACCACACTTCCTAGGTGATAGCCTTTAAATCGGCCGCGGTCCGTTAGAATGCGTCGGACCCGCGTGTCGCCACTGTCAGTGATTGCAGACCGAGCGCCGCCACACGGCAGGGCTAGAGAGACTTCCTAGCACTCGCCCCAGTTGTACAGCCGACATTGCTAGCGATGGTTCACTGACAAATTACGCTCTCATTTGCCGAGACGATAGTTAGCATAGCCTTCAGCTACGTCATTTGCTACGACCTAGCAAGGCGCCACTAGCAGTTACTATTGATGCTGTAAAACATGTACCGTCAAGAGCGATGTTCACCAATTGTGAATTAAAGTTAAGTATTCCAGCAGCTATGTACGTTCTTTGCTACTATAAAGTCCTTGTCCTGTTCCAGACCTCACGCCAGCCTGCGTGAGCTTAAACGCGTGCCTTTCGGCTTCCTCATAGTGGCTTGGCTGTCTTGCCAAGCCACAACATTTACAATCCATTCCGCCATTGTGGCATTGGCATTCATAAAATCATTCCACGTTCCGTCGTAGCGTCGTAGATGGCGCTCTTCTCTTATACATCTGCTTTAGTGCACCACCATCCCAACTCTAAGACTCCAAAATATCCCATTCGTGGAGAGAGTCAGGGTACCGACCGCATCCAATGGGGATTCAATTTAATTTGACCCACAATTTCCTTTCACGTACGAAATCCACAATAACAAAGATTTCTGAAACCACTCCCGTTCTTGGTAATTTCCGATGTGTTAACAGTTTTTGATCCAGAGATCTCTTAATCTGGTGTTGTATCAAGCTGTTCAGCGTGCAGCAGTGACAGATGTCTCGAACGAAGCTTGTTTCCTAGTAAGACAGATACGTTTTGATAAATGGGTAGTTTTTTATTCTCTTGCGTGTTGAGATGATCTCTAAGAAAGGTCTGAATTCCAAACATGGGAAGCAAGTAGACAGGAGTTGGTGTGGTTGTACCAGTAATTATGTGCAGTGTGTTGCTGAGCTGAGCTGGTATGACAACCGTTACACTACACTGAAGCACAATATTCCGCTGCTGAAAAAAATCAGTGCAACAGCAGATCCACCTAAAGTCTCCACAGAAGCTTGGTAATATACGTCTAGAATTTTTTCCCATCTCGGAGAAAATACTAAACACAGGCTGACTCGCTTCTTTATTATTTTCAGGACAGGAACATTTCGCAAGGAACTAAAAAGTTTAAAAAATAGTGGGAATCTTGAAACCTAACAAATTACCGGCACTCCCGCAGGAGCTTTCCGCCAATTTACATGCTATTTGACAGACTTATGTACAATTGAACTAGTGGGTGTATTTTAGAACAAATTTGCACATTGCATAGAACAAGCGCGTTTTAGGCCTCAGCAAAGCTCCCCCAAGGTTGTGCCACATGCTGGGTACGACTACATGCGTGGTGGCAAGGAGAGGTGGGCGACAGAGTGGTGCAACAACTGTCGTCGTAGGTAAGCTGGACTGGAGCAAGTAACAAAGCAAATAAAAAATTCACTCACAATTTTCCAAACTTAGAAAGACGCAGCTCATACAACAGCAACAACGATGATGTTGGAGCTGCGACTAGGCTGTGTCTCCACGGATTCCCGTAGTGAAGTGGCTCCAAGCGAGATAAGGCTGCGTCACTGTCGCCAGCTGTCAATATTGCAGTGGCAGGTCGTGGAGGTACGTCTCAGCAGGAGCAATTGTTGTGATGGAGAGTACTGTCATAAAATTGCCTTAAGCTCAGTGTAAGCTTGTTTTTTCAGTAAGGTGAGACACACAAACTGCACGCTCACTGGTCCTGGGTTTCAGTCTCCTTTTTTTGAAGTATGAATTACGAGCCACTAAGACCTACGTCAGTGTTTCATCTGACTAACCGATCCTATTTTATTGACAAGCCAGAGCGATATCGTCTTTATAAGCACACTTCCTTGTAAATGTTTTTGGAAGGTAAGAAATATAAATGCTAAACAGAAGAGGTGCGAGAACTGATCCCTGTAGCAGGCCATTATTTACGTTCCTTATTGAGCTTTTAGTTTCACCCAAGGAAACCTGAAAGTATCGATTATTGTACTTTTATTAATAATAGATGGTGTTGTTCGGCAATTAATCATTTTCAGTAATTTCTAAATCGTCCCTTCCCATCAGACGGTCTCATATGCTGCAGTATGGTCGATAAAGGCCACAGACTTTTTAATTTCTCCTGGAAACTGGCCCATATGAAAGTTACAAGGTGGAGCTTTGCTGAGGCCTAAGACGCGCTTGTTCTACTGCAATGTGGAAATCTGTTCTAAAATACACCCACTAGTTCAATTGTACATAAGTCTGTCAAATAGCATGTAAATGGGCGGAAAGCTCCTGGGGGAGTGCCGGTAATTTGTTAGGTTTCAAGATTCCCACTATTTTTTAAATTTTTTAGTTCCTTGCGAAATGTTCCTGTCCTGAAAATAATAAAGAAGCGAGTCAGCCTGTGTTTAGTATATTCTCCGAGATGTGAAAAAATTCTAGACGTATATTACCAGACCCTGGAGCCTTTCTAGCTTTAATCCCTGCTGAAGCTACCTTTATTTTATCTGGGGTGAGTGGGGAAGCAAATTCTGAGTCACTTGAAGACTGAGCTTTAAAATTAGCTCTTTTCTTGTCCTGAAGGTGTGCTGTTTACCCCTGGTCCATCTAGACGTTTTCACTATATGGTTAGCAATATGACTAGCTGAAATACCGGGCTTCTAATTAGATTTATTAGATGAGCCACGCGATTTACGGAGCAAGGATCATGTCTTTCAGCTTGAATGACATTCAGTTTTTCTGCCGATGCAGGCCAGCGCTCTTTTTTGCATTATCAAGACTATGAAGAAAGTCATGTGCAATGTCACTGTCTCCACATCTGTTAAATTGTTCATATAGTTATTCACATCCCTCATTTCACCCTGTGATATATTCTCTCCTGTACCCACGAGGAATATATTTCTTAGCAGATGCAAGCACAGCTTCAACAAAACGGCTGTAGCTCTGGCGTTTTGGTGGAGTAAAACAAATATATTTTTCAGATGACCTGATAAATCCTGCCAATTTGCCTGTCTACGATTCCATATAGGTCGTGGTACTTACTTCAACCGTGGGGGGTGGGTAAGCTAATATTGAGAATAACAGGTCAGTGGCGGCTATGTGCGAAGCCTGACTATACTTTTCTGGGTGTAGGAACTGGTTGGTTTTTACAATCATGTGAGACAAAAAAGATGCCTGGGTTAGAGACTCTCTGCCATGTAGTTGATCTAAATGGGTCAAAATCGTTGGAGTCAAAAACTAGGCAGAAGTTACTATTCTCACCCCAGTCAACAACTGTGCTACCACGGTCATTGTTCCGTGCATGCATCCACTTCTTGTGGTGGCTCTTAAAATGACCAGTATCTGTTGATGGATGGGCAGCAATTGATAGCTCACGAGTCATGCGTCGGTTCGAGGGTGAGTGGCTGGAAGTGACTGACAATAAGCTCCGTATAGTCTAGCCCACAACGCGTGTGTGGTGCACTTCATTTCAGCCCCGTCGACGGGACGAGGTTCTCCTCACTAAGCTTCGGATAGGCCACAGCCCTATGACGCATGGCTTCCTACTCCGGCGGGAGGACCCTCCAATGTGTGGTACTTGTGGCGTCCAGGTCACTGTGCGCCACGTTTTATTGGGTTGCCTTTTATTTTCTGACCAGCGGGCCGCGGCTGACTTGTCAGCGGATCTGCCATCTCTTTTAAGCAACACTCGGACGAATGTGGTTAAAGTTTTAAAGTTCTGTGCCATGTCAAATGTTTTTACAAAGATTTCAGGGAGAGGATCTTAATTAGCTCACTGGGTGATAAGCTCGCCCATATTTTGTGTAAGTGGCCAGCCAATAACAATTTCCTGTGACATTCTTGTTGCTACGTTTTCCCTTTCCTTACATTTTACTTTCTTATGTAGCATTTTCTTTCTTCTCTTGCTTTCTTTGCGTGTGTGCTTCAGTTTTGTTAGGTCTGCCCACGTTCGTTCCCTTTAATGTGTGTCAGGGCTCTGATGACCTCGACGTTGAGCGCCCATAAGCCCCAACACACACACACCGATAGCACATATGGAAACCACTCTACAGTTGGTGATTTGTCGATGTTATGCACAGTGAGCTCTTCATACTTTATTGAAACATAATGAATTTCGTCAGCTGAGATTAGACGTGCATGAACAATGTTAGCTCTAACGTAAGTAGCAACATCATGAACGTTATGATAACGAGCATTTCTAAGCTCTTAGCCATATATCCTTCGTCTGATACGAATATCTTCCTCGTCTGATGCATGGGTTTCCTGGATTAAAATCACAATTCTGCTACCTAAAAGAAATTTGTACACGTATTCAGTTTAGATTTAGCTAATCCCTTCTATATTTAGTTCGCAAACAAGGACTAGAAGTGTCAGTTTTTTAGTTATTTGGTCCTTTGCTAACGGTTGGTTGTCGAAGGTAGTCAACTTGTTTGTAGCCAGGAAGACCAATAAAAGTTTGGCTACCGGGACGCTCTAGCTCACTTAGCGTTACCCAGCGTGCACGTGCAGTATTTTACTGGGGACTGGTTATTCATACCCCACTGTAACGCTCATAAGTACCTTCCATCCGAATGGAATTTACTGAAATAATTCATACACAGTAAAGTTCCTAAGCAACACTGATGAAGAATTTCACGTCATTAAAAACTTTAAAGGAATTTCGGAACCTTTTTTTAAAAAAAATTACGTTCACTTTTTATTATATGGTGATCGTAGACAGATCTCCCAGGCTTCAGACAGTGCCTTGCCGAAGTTTCCTCTCACATGTCCAGTTATCCACCGCCAGCACGCTGAGGGCCGCCGTAGCTGACGTTTGGTAGAGCGTCATATGCCTTGTTAGAGGTTGCTTCCTATCAGCTGAAGGCTATGCTACGTTCCTAGTTGACGTCTCGATCAAGAGTGGACGAGAGCTCGGTAGGTACGTGTCACAAGCCGCGGAGCAGCGCTAGCGGCGCTAATCGCGACTCGCGGGTCCAGCGATATCTATTACAGACCGCGGTCGATATCTGCAACCCCTAATAAGTGTGGTATCGTACGTTGATACCACATTCTTTATTTCATAGTAGCACTTGGCGCCAACGTCGTCAATTATTTGCTGGATATATTCCAATCTCTGTCTTTCTCTACATTTAGTGCCCTCTACAGCTCACACTAGTACCACGGACGTCATTCCATGATGTCTTAAAACATGTACTATCATCCTTTCCCTTCTCCTTGTCAGTGTTTCCCACATATTCCTTTGCTCTCCGATTCTGCGCAGAACCTCCTCATTCCCCACGTTATCAGTCCACCTAATTTTCAAGATTCGTCTGTATCTGCTTCGCGTCTTTGAATCCTAATGTTAAGTTTCTCGCTGTTCTCTTTTCAGCTACATTTCATTGTTTCGTCTTTCTTACATTTACACTCAATTAAAATTCTGTACTCGATAGACTGTTCATTCCATTAAGGAGATCATGTAATTCTACTTCATTTTCACTCAGGATAGCAATGTCATCAGCGAATCATATCATTGATATCTTCTTAGACTGAATTACAGTTCCACTCCTGAACCTTACTTTTATTTCCATCATAGCTTCTTCGATATACAGATTGTACGGTAGGGCAGAAAGGTTACATCCCTGTCTTACATCCTTTTTGAAACGACCACTTCGTTCTTCATCGTCCATTCTTATTATTCCCTCTTGGCTCTTGTACATAATGTGTATTACCCGTCTCTCCTACAGCTTACCCCTATTTTTCTCAGAATTTCGAATATTAGAACCACTTTACATTGTCGAAAGATTTCTCCAGGTCGAAAAATCCTATGAAGATATCTTGACTTTTCGTTAGTCTTGCTTCCATTACTAACCGCAACGACAGATTTGCCTCTCTAGTGCCTTTACATTTTCTTAAACCAAATTGACCGTCATCTAACACATCCTCAATTTTCTTTTCCATGTTTCTGTACATTATTCTTGTATGTTTCATGCATTAGCTGTTAAGCTGACTGTGCGTTAATCCTCGCAGTAGTCAGCTCTTACAGTCTTCGGAATTGTGTGGATGATATTTTTCCGAAAGCCAAACAGTATGCCGCCAGAGTCATACATTCTACACGCCAAGGTGAATATTCGCTTTGTTACCACTTCTCCGTGATTTTAGAAATTCTGATGGAATGTTATCTATCCCTTCTGCCTTATTTGATTTTCACTCCTCCACATAGAGCGCCATATCCCATTTCTAATTAAGGCTAAAACATGTATAAGGTTTCATTGTAATTACCATACACAAAATCACGTTTCTCTTTAAGCAGTTTTTCTGAGGTTCTCCTCTGGTGTGCGTAAATTTCCAGTTCCTCCAGACATTAAGAGGAAATCGTCTTGGAGGTCTGAGTAGCAGTTATATTTTTTTTTCTATTTATTGTGCTACATGCTGGTTTGTCATTATTTACTTGTGCTCCAAACGCTATCCGATTACTGTGGCTACATTATTACCTGTACCTGATTTAAAGCTCCAGAATAACTGCTTAATGATCAAGGTGGTTTTGCTGCTAGGAATTATTATGAAGTCTTAAAGACTCGTTTTAATCTTACCTTGGGATGACCTTGGGATGACCTTCTATCAAACACCAGCTGCGGCAACCCTCAGCAATCTGTTGACGGGGGATGGGGTACAGCAGAGGAAACTTCCGCGTGGTGCCTTTACTGGCGTTGCCTAGCGGAAGTTCCCTCTACGACCAGCAAATTGGAACAAGACACATTTAGAAAAATGTGTAAAAGACGTTTAAAAGTATTTTGACGTTGTGAAATCCCTAACCAGTGTTTTCTCCTTTTTCACATAACTGTTTATCTGATGTATCGCTTGGACAGTAGGGGCAACGGAGATATCGCTGTGTTACCTCATTTTAACCAAACCTCTTACTTCCTGGGGTTGCAGTTATTTTGTTCTCTTTTGGTCGTTGCACATATTTTATATTATTCATCTTTTCCTGTCCATTACTTCCGTGTATCTCCGAATCCATAATATCTTGAACCATCTTGTATTGACGGACACTGTTTCCACGACGACAAATCCAGTGGATTAATCTTGATTTTTCTTGTGTCTCGCTTCCATTAGCAACCACAACGTCAGAAGTGCCTGTGTGGTGCTGTTAGGTTTTAGATACCAGCCACCCCCTCCAGAAGGATTAATCCTCCTGGCTTCCTCTTTCTTTCCAGTGTACCCGACTCCGCTACCATTACGCCATCGCCCCAGAGCAGAGGGTGCCACAAATAGCCCAGTACCGTTCGGTGCTACTTGGTAGCAAGCGGTTCCGCAACGGCTGCCCGCAACGCAACGTGGGCCCCCAGACACTCGTGTTTGCCCACACTGTTTGGCTTGTCCGCTGTCCGTTATATCCTCAGCCTGCAGCTCCGATTATCTGAACCGCGTGTGGCAACCTCTTCAGTTTCCCACCGCTGGGCACAGTGACACGTGAACAACACGATTCATTTGTTGCTTTCAAGTGCTCACGTATACAGCAAGACCTAAATCGAACATTGTCCCTACAATGAGGTGTACAGCTGTATTACAGATTTATCAATGAATAACCACGAATGCACGCGTGACAATGGGAGCCGGCAGGTACCCTTGTTTTTTCACGCTGTGTATGTCAGACAGTATTAATAGTCGTGGACAGGTCTGCACATAGGATAGCGTGCCTGGGAAGAGTTGCACAGGAAAAAAATAAACTTGTCGGTGAAATGAGGGGTTCTTTTCTTTTGTCTGGAAGCAGACCAAACGAGTGTTACACAAAACATGATAGTTCACTTTATTATAACATGGATAAGAAAAATTACTTAACGCTGTACAATCCATTTCCACGGGTATATTATGAGTAGTTACAACTGAGTCTGAAAATTAATGTGTGACATAATAAGGAAACAATATATGCCTCTCAGTGAAAGCTATACATTTAACAATTCGGTTCTGACTAATACACTAACAGAAAAAATTCGCAACACCAAAACATAATTAATGTATAGTAATGAAGTTCGGGAGTACATTTGTCTAGGTGGCATATGTAACATTGCAAAACCACTGTTAAGCGTGAGTGCAAGATGAGCCACTTCAGATGTCGAAATGCTGGTACAATAATAATCCTTGTAACCGCCAGAATACTGAATGCAAGCATGCAAACATGCATGCAATGTCTTGTATAGATGCCAGATGTCTATTTCTGGGATGGAGTTGCATGTCTATTATACTTTTTCGATCCATACAGGGACGGTTAATGTAGATTGCGAAGGACATTGGAGTTGTCGTCCGGTGATTTCCCGTGTGCCGAACTGTAGAGAGATATGGTGATCGAGCAGGCCAAGGCAACTTGTCGCTGTTCTACAGAGAATGTTGGGTCACAGCAGCGGTATGTGGAAGAGCCTTGTCCTTTTGAGAAACACTATGTGGAATATTGTTCACAAATGGTAGCAGAACAGGTCGGATCACCTGACTGACGTTTAAATTTGCAGTTGGGATAACCCCAAGACTGCTCCTTCTGTGCACCTGTGCTACATTTAAAATCGATTTTAGAACACAGAACGAGATGTCATGTCATGATCGCATGTGTAGATCTGACCTCAAATAGACAGAATTGCGAAAAGTGACCAGGGAGTAGGTATATATCTATCGAATTTAAAGCCTAATGTGGTGAACTTGAGGATGTTCTTCTGGTTTGCACCGAACAATTTGAATATCAGACCAAGTATGCTGCAACAGGAGGAATCCCGGAAAACGTGGACATCGAAACGAAGGGAATAAGGGAGACAGACAATTTATCTCCCATTGAGGCTGCATTATACTGTATGTCTACTGAGGTACCGGTGATTCCGGATGCATCAGTCACGTGACATAGCCTGCGTTCTACTCGTATACAGCTACTTGCGATCGTTAACAGTAAACCAGTCGGTCATCAGAGGACTTCCATCTCATGTGTGAAGAAACTTGACACACTCCTCTAGAAGAGCTTTCATTTATGTGATCACCCCTGTCGCATATTGGATGTAAAATCGAGACTTCATGGTCATGACTAACTTAGTGGTAAGAGCTTGTGATGCGCTGTAATCCCTGATTACGCATTTGCCCGACTGATGCGCTGTTTACAGAGTTAGTGACAGAATGATTTGTAATTTTCACATGTCGGACGCTGCTGCTTTGCGTTTATCTGTTTCCTTGTAGGATGTATCCCCACTAGTAACTATCATTTTATGTAGGCCTTATGCAGGCATCGCATAATTTCTGAACCTTGATGGGATGTGAACAGTGGACACTATACGTCTCAGCAAAGCTATATTGCACTCGTATCACGCAAAACAAATGTTTTACCATTCGATAAGATAGTTCAGCGTAGAGAAACTGTAAAGAAGGATGCATGTCAGATAGGCAGTAAAGGTTTTAGATCTAAAACCATAGCAAGTTTTTAAGTGCAGAACGTTGTAGTCTTAGGAGTGTGTGCGTTTATGTTCTCTATCTTATGGTCCAAATGGCTCTGAGCACTATGGGACTCAACTGCTGAGCTCGTTAGTCCCCTAGAACTTAGAACTAGTTAAACCTAACTAACCTGAGGACATCACACACATCCATGCCCGAGGCAGGATTCGAACCTGCGACCGTAGCAGTATCACGGTTCTGGACTGAAGAGCCTAGAACCGCTCGGCCACAACGGCCTTCAAAAATAAGTCTTTTCTTGTTCTTCTTAACTGTATTTTATTACATTACGGCACTTTGAAATCTCTTACTATACATCGATAAGGAGTGATGAGCTCCTAGACATGGTAACATATCGGGAAATCTCGTGCACTTGGATGGGTTGGGAGTTGAAGAGCTATATTCATTCACGAGACGTGGAGTGTAGCGCTCTTCTTCTGATCGCTTGGAGATTAATTCACTAACGGTACTGCAGGGTGTGTTGGTCAATGACTGTGCGAGGTTGGTCTTTTACCCTAAGACGGGGACAATGCTCTGTGACTCCCATACGCTGAGAGATAGATCGAGGTGCTACAAATATGTAGAGCGTTGTCTAACGTACTTTGATCATGTATGTGTTCGAGAATTAACAATGAATGGACGTACTGCACTGTAATCTAACCACATTCGCAATCATACTCGCAAAGTGATGTTAAAGGGGCGATTTAGCTGTGATACTTAAATTGGGTGCCATGCTGTCACATCAATGGCCGGTGCTGAATTTTGTGTACAATTCTTCGCATTATCAGATCTGGTGCTTCATATTTCAGTACATCGAAGGTGTCTCTTCCATCACATCCGCACATCGGTTACCACATAATGACTGAGTGGCATAGCTTGTTTGAGCCTGAGGAGAAGTTTTGTGGGTGGGAGACAACTTCTGGTGGTTGCTAGCAGCTAAACAGTGATCGCGTACATGAGTGCAAGATTACGAATAAGTCGAAATGGAACGCCAAGCCATCATCTGTTTCCTCACGGCGACATATGAACTTAAATGTAGAGGTCATCAAAGACTTTCGTATGGTAGTTTGGAACTCTCCACAACGCTCCAAACTCTTCTAGTTTCCTTATGTTTTAAGTGTGTTTTATTTAAAAATAATTCAGTGTTATACTATCCGCGGTAAGAATATTATTTACATAGTGTGATGTCTAGTTTTCTGTGAGAGGTCCTGGATCAGAGCGTCTTAATACCAGTTACGAATCTGACATAGAGGTCGAAGTCGTGGCAGAAAAAAGAAATGTTTAGCAGTGTACAAAGCGTGTTAGAAAACAGTGTTTCAAACAACTAAACAGGACCACAGCGGGCGTTTCTTGCGATTTACAGTATAGTATGTGGGATACGACCATTCACCTAGAGTAGAGGTGATGAAACTTTAAACTACCCTCTGTAGTGTATCAATAAGTGTGTATTTAATAGGTTTGTTCGACACAGGTAGCAGTAGCAGCAGCAGTTTGAGGGGTAAATTCCGTGAGGGGCGATGTATGTCGTTAGGATTGCCTAGAGGACTGGACGCTGTGCTATTCTGGGAAGCATTGTATTTTTGTATTCGGGGGGGGGGGGGGGGGGGGGGGAGTAGAGAATAACAATGATAGGATGATGGGCTTATAGATTTGAGTGGATGTGTATCTGCAATACTTGTATGTAGTTTGGTAACGCACCACGATGTGCGCACTTCCGCCGAATGGTCAAAACACGGTCCTATTGCAGTAACTCAGTTCGCTCTGTTGCTAGACGGACTGCCGAAGGTGGTGGATATGGCTTTGTCCGACTTCTTCTTAAAATGGCGTGATCACATGCGCAAAGCTGTAGAAATGGAAGCAGTTGCAAGATGTGTAGGGACTGACTGCTGGATTTTTACTGTAGCAGATAGGTTCGAGAAAGGTGACTCGTTTCGAGATATGAGAGCGCGATAAATATGATTCACTTGTAGCTGTGATCCAGCGCAGGTATGTGGCTGAATGGGAGAATCTGATTCCAAAGCATAGGCATCATTTCTAGCGGATAGCTAGATATGTGAAAAGCTAGTGTACATTTCTTACGACCGCATTAGCATGCGATTTACTACTTTTTGTGATCTTTGCCAGTCAGTTATCGACTTTAATTCAGTGGGTATATAACGGAGCCTCTGACATGGTATTGAGACAGAATACGTTACACATACTGGACAAATTCCTAGCGGCGTGAGCGAGTTGCAAATACCGGTCACATATCGCGTTCCTTAGCCGAATGACGTTCAAATTTAGCCGATTTTATGACGAGGTTGCATAGTTGGCTGCTAATAAACACATTTCTACGATCACTGTCACGTTATTTGTCCGGAAAACACTACTTTATTCAGAGGTAATGTCGTACCTCGATTTGTAAAGCGGGTAAGGGTTTTAACATAGATACTTGGGTGCACCTGTAGAAACTAGAGTGCTTGTGAGAGAAACGTGCAGTAGTTGTTGCGATCGGGATTTTTTCTTTAACATCTGCTCGATTACGTTTATGACACTGCGGTAAGGTTCTTAGGAAGGACATAAGATACATACACACCTATCGTTGATTTTCGATCAGTATTACATGGTATCATATGCATCCAATTATTGACGAGGTCATGTTAGTGCTGGGTGTGTGATCCGTTGCCGTTTGAGCATCAGGCTTATAAAGTATATGTGCTGTTGTAGGGAGAGTATGGATTTTACATGGAGTACTTTGATATCATTTGGTGCCTTTAATTTGCTGAGGGAATATCGATTGTGGTGTGTTGGACATACGTTTGCCTGTTCTCTAGACGTGGGAAAGACCGTAGCTGGTTTGTAAACAATATTGATCATGTCGAATCTGATAGATGACCGATATTCGAGAGTGCGAATATCAGTTTACTCTACTTTTTTCTAGTTAGTCAGTTGTTTACAGCACGCTGCACCTCGCAACAGTTTGGTGTTTGTGGAGAAATAATTTACAGTGTATGTGCTGTGCATTATGTTGCGTTAGCGATTGGGAGGCTAGTGCGGTGATCTTGATATCGAGAAGTACAGCGAAGATTGACGGTACTCGGTGGTATATTCGCTGGTTGGAGATCGGTTTGACGCTCCAAAATTCTTCAGAATATGGTTTGTATTTAATGACCTGTACACAACTTCGCAATGTTTAGTTGTCTGTGCAAAATGGTGTTCAGTGTAAAATAGTTTATTACCACTGAGTGTAGTGTCTGTAGAAAGAAAGAACAGGTTGGGGGTGTATAGATTGAGGGAACTGTCGTTGAAATTTAGCATTCTTTGCAAAATAACGACGGAAAGTCTAAGAAAGAAAATGCTCAATTGATTGTGGGGGGATATAGGAGCGGTGAGAACATTTGCATTATGTTGAGAGCAGGAAGTCTATCACGCTATGTCCAGGAGGAAGACTGGATTAGGCGTTTCTTTGGTAAACACATTCTGTTAAGACAGGAATTTTGTCACATTTAAGCTGAGACAATAAGAAAGCGAGCTGTTAACTATTTCTGTGTGGGGTGTCTATGGAATATAGTAGAGTTGGTTATTATTTTAGATAGAAATGTGAGTTGAGTATAAGATTGATAACGTTGCTAGGTGCGTTTGCGATGGTATGTAGCTATGCGCGGTGAAGCGTGAGTCAAACGTGACGTAGGATCTGTTAGAATCTCTAACGAGAAAGAAGGTTCGGTTATTGTGCAATAGAATTCTGCAGCGTCTTCGCCGGACCGCAATTAGAGAAATTCCGAACGCACACGGCTCTGCTTGGAGTGAGCGCTTTGTATATAAACGACCGGTCATTAACGGCGCCTACATCGAAACTTTGGCCTGTGTCCGGGTGCAGCTCGCCGTTGGGCTCCCACCCGATCACGTCAGCATGTGTCTGTAGGTGAATACGTATTTGGATAGTAATTTCTCCGGTATTATGTATGTTTGCGGGTGCTGCAACCTCATGCTTGCGGAAGCCGAGCAGAGGCTGTGCGCGGTTAGACATCTGAGGGATGCATCACTTGCCGCTACTTTCTGCGTACTCTAATTGCATTATTTCAGGAGCGGGTGTGCAATCCATGATATGCGCTGTTGGGATAGTTTGAGTACTTAGCGTCTCCACAAATCAATGTGATGTATTATTTAGGAGCAGTTTGCAGGTCTGTACTGAAATGATGTCGGAAAATTAGGAATTGTTTGCATGTCTGCAGAATGTGTATTGTGACCCCAAGCATAACATGGCGAGTGTTTTTTGCGTCAGTGTGACAAATATATTCGATTAGTAAAGAAAATGTTTGAAACCAAATAGTGTGAATTCCTTCTTTACTCCCCCCAGCAGCCCAGAGCAGGCTGAGTCATTTTCCCTCGGGATCTTGGTTTACGTCATGAAACGGATGACAGCATCATAGACCTCGTGGAGAACAAACTGTTTGCCGCCATTACAGATAACTGTACTTCTGTCATCAGCTGGTGACACTGTGGCGTCCTCTGATGGCTAGGAATTGTACTAAGACAGTTGGGGTGTTGAGCTCGTGGTGAACACACTTGGTGGCGTTATCTTAGATTACAGTACTTGCGGCACTATAGCATCCTCTAGTGGTATCGATATGAACTGAGTCAGATGGGCTATGAGAATACCCTTGCTGGTGATGCTGCCTCTAATTGTTTAAAGAAAGGCTGATGTATGATTTCGACAGTTGACGATCAGCAAGCAGAGGCTTTACATGGATTATTATTATTATTATTATTATTTAAGGTTTGTTTGGCTGTCTCGACGTAAATGTATTGCATTAATTAGGAGTGGTTCGCGGGTCTGTAGGCTGTGCAATTCGATATTTTTGACAGTTTACAATTAGCAGGCGTGTGTGTAGAGCCTTATACATGAGTTATGTAGGAGTAGTTTGCAGGTCTGTATGCTGTGGGACATGTCAGGGCGTGTCTTCTGTGATAAATATAATCCACCCCTAAATAAATTGCTCCAAAATTAATAAAGTACACTCATTCCTCTCTTCATCAGCCTAGTGAAGGCTGAGTCCTTTTACTACCCACCCCTAGGAAGAGGTGCTGCCCTGGTGATTTTGGTTTGTGGTGGTGGAGAGCTTCATTTGCAACAATTTTCTTATGTTGGTAGTGAAAGCAGGAGTGATCTTTCTTTATTGCCAGAATTCAAACTTGGTGTTGGTTCCTAGGAGGAGGTGGCAGTCGAGTCGATGACGTTAGTACAAGTATCCTTTCTTTCCCACTATATTCTTAGGTTGGTAGCGAAAGCGCAAGTGACCTATCTTCCCGCGATTTTCTTACATGTGACGCATTATCATGTTGGAATTTGTACTTCGCGCGATTTTTACTGGAGATGGTGTTAGGTTAGTAGAGGTAGGCCAAGTGTACATTCTTACACCACATGGTGGATACACAGGGTGCAGCCATCTTAAATAACGGTACATGCGTCATGTTCTGACGTGAAAGTGGTACTCTCTAGCCTCATCGATGTGAAGTAGACTCTGGATCTAGTGGTAGTGGACACACTGGGTCCAGCTATCTTGAATAACAGTACTTGCGTCATGATCTGACGTCACGGTGGAGCTGTGTACTGTGTACTAAGTCAGTTGGAGTCCAGACCCAGTGCTAAATACACTGTGTGTCGCCATCTTTGATTATGTGACAGATGAGAGTGCCCTCTGGTGGTGACGATGTGCACTAAGTCAGTTGGAATCCTGACCTTGTGGTGAACACACCTGCATGTAACTGTTTAGATGAAGCCTTATATCCAAGTCCCTTTCCCACGAAGCCTTAGGAGATGGTGGCAGTCTGATGACTGAGGTTAGTACAAGTGTCTTTTCTTTTGAGCCATTTTGTTGGCTTAGAAGAGATATGGGAACTGCCAAAATTAAAAGTTGGCGCCAGTTCATAGGAGAAAGTGGCTGTCAGGTGATTTAGGTTAGTGGAGGTAGCCCAATTGACCATCATCCCGCGATTTTCTTAGATTAGCAGCGCGGCATCAAGTGACTTACCTTCCTGCGATTTTCTTTGGAGTGACGCATTATCATGATGGAATTTGAACTATCCGCATTTTCTAAGGGGCAGTGGGTGGGGGGGGGGGGGGGGTAATTTTAGTGGATGTAGCACAATTGACCCTCTTCCTGCCAAAATTCAAACTTCCCGCCAAAATCCGCCATCTTGCGTGATGTCATGCGCTGTTGCCAAGTATACACGCCACCATCTGGGATGATATCACCGCCATCTTCGATACATCTGGCATCCATGCAGAGTGGGGTAGAACTGGTGTTGTTCCAATACTGATGTATCCTGCCTACTCGTTAAATATTGAGTGCCTAGGAAACCTGGTTTCTTGGATCGCTAGACTACAATTCAAGCGAATTGGATTAATGAATTTTATTACAGAAAATAAAAGACGATACTTAACTTTGAGAAATACAGATTCTTCTCTCCATGTCGCCTGTCTTGACACTTCCTGCAGAACTTGCGCAACTGGCCTAGGCCAGTCAGGTGCAGTGCTAATGTACTTTTCACATAGAGGGCGCTGCCATTGCATTGTCGTCCTGAAGAGGTGTCAGTCCAAGTGCAATTGGTTGACGTCTTCTTCACAGTCCTCTCTGCTCTAATGTTTCCTAGAAGTGTGCCGGCGCTTTACTTTATGCCAGAACCGACATTAATGATGCCTTACCCAGAACACACTATGCATAGTGGAACTGTTAGAGGAAAATGATGAATTAGACACAGATCCATGTGCAGGAGTATAGTTCGTGCCACAACAACTGATGGAGTGCAGGAAACACCGGTGAGTATAGATAAGTTTGGGACAGAAGTAGAGAAGGATTTATGAAACGGAATGTTTATAACTAACATAAGTGCCTTAGAGGAAGATGATCTTGATTTGTCAGACATAGACAATAGCGACAAAACAGTGGTCAGAAGGTATCACACTTAAAAGGAGACGAATGGGATTTGATAGTAGCAGTACTGGACGAGTTTCAGGATCTGTTTAGTTCACAGGGACCGCTACCAGCAGCAAACATCACACAACACAAGATTCCAACAAGAGATAACACCCCCAGTACATGGGAAACCATACAGAGTTCCTCACCAGTTAATACCGTTACCTGATGAATTCATAGATCAGCAATTACAAGACGGTATAAAAGAGTATTCGGATTGTCCATACAGTGCAAATTTCGTAATTGTACCTCAGAAATATGCTGACGGTGCAAAACATTGTGATTTTGTCGCGCTTATAGGCATTTAAAAGGTAAAACAGTTTCGGACGTGTATCCATTACCGAATATCATACATGCCATTGACCATCTCAGCAACAGTAAATATTCCTCCACATTTGGCTTGAGGAGCGGTTGCCATCAAATAAAAGTTGCACCAAAGGACATAAAGGACATAAAACTGCTCTCAACACCCCTTCAGGTCATTGGCAATTCTTAAGGATGTCTTTCGGATTAAAGAATGCCTCCGCAACATTCCAACGATTAATAGCTTTAGTGTTACGTGGACTAAAATCCCGACAATGATGTAATCGTATTTTCGAAAGATATCAAGGAGCTTACGATTCGCTTACGAGAAGTTTTCCTGTTTCTCAGGGACGCTAAATTAACATAAAATGTGGAAAAGTGTCACTTTACACCAGAGGATGTAACGTATTTAGGCTATGTTATCAGCGAACACTGAATCAAAACCGATCCAACGCTAATAAAAGCAGTTAAACATTTTCCGACAGCGCTATCTACAATGGAAGACAGAAATTTCTAGGACTCTCAAATTATTATCGAAAATTTGTGAAAGACTATGCACAGATAGCACGACCTCTCACGCAGCTATTGCAAAAAGGTGCTAAATTTCACCGAACAACAGAATACGACACAGAATTTGAAACACTGAAATACTATTTAACGCATAGTCCTATATTAATCTAACCAGATTTCACCGAAGAATTCATCATGTCCTGCGGTAAATCTTTACATGATAACGGAGCAGTTTTGAGTCAAAAAATTAATGGTGCAGGACATCCAGTTGCCTATGCGTCTAGACATTTAAATATGGCAAAAAAGAATTACTCAAAAACGGAAAAGGAGTTAGCGAGTGTCATCTATGGTATAAAATATTTCAGTTTCTATCTGTATGGGAATAAATTCGAGATAATGACGGACCATGCTGGTTACTTGGGCCAAAAGACCCAGCAAGTTGTTTGACGTGTTCGTCGCTATACCTCTCGGAAATCCACTTTGAAGTCATTCATAAACCGGGGAAGAAACTTTCCAACGCAGATTGTCTTAGTCGAAAGTTAGCGGTATCAGAAACAGTAGGTCGCGGTGCAGAAGAATGGCAAAAGGCACAGGCTTCAGATGCAGATTTGAAAAGATATGCGATACAACAGCAGTTTTGAATACAGGATTGATTGGAACTTGTGTAGAACAACCAGACTCGAACCGAAAATTGGAAATACCGACACTGTTAGTAGAAGCACCAATATTTCAGTCACACCACACTAAGCCAAGGAGAAAGCCCATTGCACTGCCCACAAAGTGTCACTTTGCCTCCCGCCATCCCTGACAAAATAATAACCTTTGCTCCCGTCTGCCACTGATGCTCAATATTTAGTGTCACTGAACCCGGACCCCCTACAAATGATAGAATTACTTCATTCTACTCCAAAGAAAAACACATATTCTTTGTGATTCATGTACAATATAGCTTTCAGGGAGTGTGTAGTGCCTACTTTTCACATCTTGTTATGGTTCATAAAGTGTACTACTCCCACATCAGTCCTATAAAATGCTCGTCTGCAATGGAAAATGCCTCTTACTTGCAAACAGACAAGTACATAACAGTGGTGTTTGATATGAAGAAACTAGATGCCATGGTACAGTAACTCCATAAACAGGACAACTGTAAGGGAAACGTATACATGGAGTTTGCAGTACCTTACAAACATGTCACTATCTTAGAATAATGGCCAGTACGAAAAGGAGGTTTTCCATCAATCGGTATGATTCATCACACATGCAATTGAAGGCCCGTGAAGACTGTGGTATGGAGACCTTTGCACCCCTCTCAACTGATCATGGCATCTACTTCCTAGCAGTGTTTAGGGTTGAAATGGTTTACTTTAGAGGAAGTTGGTTCTCTTCTCCAGGAAAGCATCAAAGCCTTGCATGTCTGACTATTATATCTAAAGACATGCAGTAGAATTATGTTAAAATTTCATGAAGCAATTATTCTATAGGGTATTTCTTAGCTTATACCACTTGGTTATGATTGGTGGAGAGAGCAAAAAATCACATTGTAAATACTGTTTGTCAGATTTTAAAACACCTAAACAGTCTTGTTTAGTGCCAAATACATGATCCATTCTGTAGTTCTATACTTCAGACCCCCAGCTGGTAATAGAACATACTGTAGCTTAGGACACTTCATAATAATGTATAAGCTGGTTGCCGATTTTATTACGGACTTACGCTGCTGGCGACATGCACACGCACTTTCGGTCTGTTAATACATGCGTCACAGTATTTGTGAGGAAGACCACTTCATTTGGATCCCATACCATACCTGGATTTGTAAGGCATGTATAGTTTCGAACATGGATATCATCGGCGACTGCAAAACCAAGACCACTTGTATGCAGGGTGACAGTAACATAGCCATTGTGATCGCGTTTTCAGTAGCAGGGTCTTTATGTGAAATATATGTTGCTGGCGGTAGACCGACTCTGCGGTCAATTTCAAAATTCGGTTCTCAATCTTGTTCCTCGAAAAGAAACCGTCCTCCCTCCAGGTATTCCCATTTCAGCTACATGGCGGATGTACTCCTACTGCTGAAAAAAATTACTCAGCACGCAAAGTGACTCTCACATTCACCTTAATTAATTAGCATATCAATTTGATATCAGTTACAGGCTGCCGGGCAGGTGGAAGCAATAGCTAGGGTACCCAAAATATGATTAGGTAGTGGAATCTGTCATCAGGTGTTTTTTTTTTTTTTTTGTTGCGGCAATATCTTTTAACGAAATTTCAGTCTCGCACCTACACAGAGACGGACAATAATATTAATAAAATGAGATTTATTGTAATCAGATGTATTATCGCATTTATAAAGCATATGTAGCATAAGACTTATATCTGCAACTTCTCTGTGCTGTTGCCTTAAGAAAATTCGTCTGTGATGTGGCATTTGGTTACTTTAAGGGAGTTCGGAGGTGAGGAACATTCGGCGACAGAGGTAGATCTTAGCACTCTCATGAGCCAAAAATGAGTTTTATACAGGGTGGTCCCGAATTCATGGTACAAACTTTAATGGTAGGTACAGGACATTGTAACAAGGATTTATTGTATAGGAATGTATAGTCGCAGGTGACGCGGTGAGGCGTAAACAGGGGAAAGAGAAATGGAGTGATCGGTTGGTGTCACTGCCGGTAGAGGGCAGTAGATGAACATGATGTATCGCAGTAGGGACAAGCGCCATTCACAATTGTGCTGCCGTAGACGATGGGTGACTTTACGTATGCAGAAAAAGCAGACATGCATTACATGTACGGCCGTGCAAATGGTAACGCCAGAGCTGCGTTACGAATGTATCGCGCGGAGTATCCTAATCGACGAATGCCGGATCATAGAATTTTTCAACGGTTACATCGTCAACTTTGTGAAACAGGTACGTTCGACGTCAACAGACATGACGCTGGTCGATTAAGAGCTGTACGCACTCCAAGACTGGAAGAACGCATCTTGAACATAGTGGCTGATAGACCCGAGTCAAGCACAAGAACTGTTGCGCGTGACGTACATGTGAGTCATCAGACTGTATGCAGAGTGTTAAATGAAAATCGCTTACACCCCTTCCATTTTCAAAAAGTACAAGCATTGAATCCGGCAGATTATCCTCTTCGCGTGAACTTCTGCCAGTGGTTGTTGCAGCAATGTGCGTTGCAGCCGGATTTCGTAGGTCATGTGCTATTTACAGATGAAGCGACATTTTCACGCGAGGGTGTCTTTAATGCGCACAATTCCCATGTGTGGGCAACAGATAATCCACATGCAACGCGTCCACATGCGTATCAACAACGTTTCGGTATTAATGTGTGGGCTGGTATTGTGAACGACTTTTTGATTGGGCCATACTTACTACCCACGCGACTCTGTGGCGAAAGCTATCTTATTTTTCTGCAAGAAGTGTTACCAGAACTGCTGCAAGATGTTCCGCTCGCCATTCGTAACCGCATGTGGTTTCAGCACGATGGAGCGCCAGCACACTTCAGCACTGCTGTACGGAATTACCTGAATGCCACGTTTGGTGCTAGATGGATTGGGCGTGGTGGACCAGTCCCTTGGCCACCCCGATCTCCTGATTTCTCTTGCCTCGATTTCTTTTTATGGGGACATCTTAAGAGTCTTGTTTATGAGACTCCAGTTGACTCAGATGAGGATCTCGTTGCTCGCATATCTGTAGCTGCTGCAGGTGTGCGTGAAATACCAGGCATCTTTGAACGTGTACGCCAATCGCTGCACCGACGCTGTCAAGCATGTATCGCTCATGGTGGACGCAATTTTGAACACTTACTGTAAACATGACACTTGTCAACAACGATTTCAATAAAATCTTTCGTTTTCCTTTCGGCCGTTATTTCCCCTGTTTACGCCTCACCGCGTCACCTGGGACTATACATTCCTATACAATATATCCTTGTTACAATGTCCTGCACCTACCATTAAAGTTTGTACCATGAATTCGGGACCACCCTGTATTCTAGTCCAGTGTTGCAGCACTTGACAGATGTTAAACTGATTAGGGCATATTTCTTTTATCTAATTAGGGAAAACGTAGAGGTAACATAGCCTATGCCATACTTTGCAGGATTTTCACAAGTATACTTTAGTGATGTGAAGATGCGTGCATGCCCCGATTTCTTCTGTCTTCAAAAATAACTCATATAGAAGGCAGAAATCTGCACTTCGTGTGGTCAACAACACTGCTGTCTGGGACTGAGTTAAGCTGATTTTTTAATCTGGGGGTTATATGTCAGTGTGGAATTGATTAAAACTACTGTATACATCCAAGCTCCAACTGTGTGTTTTGCAGTTCACCGAGACTGGCGACAGGAGTGGCCACAATGTTTCGCCAAGAGGAAGTCTCGGATTAGCCCAGCCCGTGACAAGCAGTTAGGTACAAAGAACAGGCTGACCTGTCTGATTTTTCCCATGGCAGCAGTGGCTGGCGAAGTGACCAATGTGCTGCGTAAGCGTTGATAGAGGAGGACGTGTGTGTTGAGTTAGAAGATCCAGTATGACAGTTGTTTGCACTGAGTGATTATTACCCCCCCCCCCTCCCCCCCCAATGTAAATTGACCGGTTGACAGCTTGTTGACCGTCGCTCTGATCGTTCAGTGTGGCAGGCATGTGTATGCCAGGGGATGCAGGTGCAGCTGCCAGCATGGCTACCGTAGGTGCGGGGCTATTCTGCCTAGCTCATACAGTGCTGCCCTGCAATCGGCGGATGGCACCTTCTTCACAATAACGAATTTGTGTAATCGGTAGCATTATTTTCACCAGATCTTGTCAAAGGAAATGTTGTCGCTGAGGAGAGAGTATGCTCTCTCAAACATTAGAGCATACAAAACCTCAGATATCTTGACTGCTGCGATCTACTTGTGGCAGTAATTTCGTTGCTCGATTTGCATAATGCTTGCATGTGATACTCAAACGTTGAAAATATGCTTTATTAAGAAGACGATCAGTGTAAGATGGAGATGAGTGTTATAAGCGATGTATTTGAGTCCTGTATATTGCTAACCATTTAATGTGATAGGTTTATACAAATGGATTATTTTACTCCGTTTTTTCATATCTAAATTGCGTCAGCTCGCCCTTTGTCTCCAGCATCAGACAATAGGTACACAGTATTCTGAGAAGAGAAGGAAACCTCTGTCTGGATGTTTGGAGACGTTGGTTCACAAAGACAAACCGGATGTGCCCTCTTCAGAGAGTGACAAATAGGAAAGATGTCTGGTGTTTTCTTTGTTTGGGTGCCGCAATATCAAAAGGAGGCCGATATACAGTTCATGGCCAGTGGTATTTAGTAATGTGATCTGCAGCAAAGTCTTACTCACTTTTATTTGAAATTTGCGTCATGAGACCATACCTCTCCGGCACAGAGCGAGTGTTTCTCCCAAGAATTTTTCTGGGAAGCGTGGGGAGCGAAGGGTGTGGACAGGGGGGGGGGGGGGGAAATCCTCTGGTGGTTACATTGTGCACTGGCTCGGTGAATGCCTCCATGTAAAGGTGAGCACACACTCTAAAAATTCCCAATTGGATAACGCCTCACATATACATCAGTGTAATTATATAAGTAGGACATTTAGTTTCTGAATGTGAGCTTTTCATGCCAAATAAAAGTAATATCCAACACGAGAAAATTGGATTTTATACATAAACA
Source organism: Schistocerca serialis cubense (assembly GCF_023864345.2). NCBI lineage: Eukaryota > Metazoa > Arthropoda > Insecta > Orthoptera > Acrididae > Schistocerca > Schistocerca serialis. The sequence goes on along the minus strand of NC_064638.1, from coordinate 193,656,400 downwards.
GCATATCCTTTGATGTATATTAAATTTCCTGTCATGATATCCTACCTCACCGTCACAGACTTACCAATTTCCAAGTTGGGGGAAGATGTGGAGGAGAAGACTGGAGGGGGTGTTGTGGGAGAGCTGGGCCAATAACCTAGTTAGGGAAGGGGATAACTAATTGATAGACTGTGAGTTGGGCCATTCAAACAACCTCAAGCAGCTGGTAAATATTGGAAGTTGCACAATAAGCTATTACCAAATTTTTTTCGAGTAATTTAATTAGTTAGTCAATTAGTAGGTTATAAAATGAGCCAAAGGTTTCTGGTATTCTCCGGTGGTTTAGCTGACAAGGAAATGTGTGTCCGGAAACAGTATTCAAAAGCAATATATGTAATGTTATAGGTATATAAAGCTCGCAAGGAATTTCAAAATCGATTTTCGCACAAACCATGGCCAGTCGCTAAAAAACCGGTTAGGCGGGTAATCAGGGTAAGTGCCTCTACAACATATTTGAAGCGCATCAAAATCCGTGATTTACAGTGTAAAGGGTCCCCTTAGTCGATGCTCGTGGAGTGGGTTAAGCGGTTCTGTGCTCGGCCGTAAATAGCAGAGCGGTTGGGGCGACATAGCGAAACGTTTCTGGCTCTGGCCCATTCGTTGATTCGACTCGCAGCGACTATCTTCTCTTTGCATTGTGAGCTACCAACGTTGCTTTGACACCTTGCTCTTCAGTCGACACTACAGATCACGTGACATTTCCTAGTCGGTTTTTAAGTGTAACGTCGCATCTTAGAATCACATGAAGGGAAGAGCACTAGAGATCGCCATAATCAGTTTCCTGCATTTTTTGCTGCTTTTTGTTGAAAGACATGGTGTTGTATTTTGTGCAACGTTTATAAATATTACGACCTCTACATGTTCCAGTGCTGCAGACTACATTAAAGCTGTTTTGAGGATCTTGATAATTTTTCAGTAGCTGAGCTTTTGATTAGTAAAACTCTGCATAGTTTTAAAATTAGTTACACAAGGTGTTGACGTTTAACCCATAATACGTCAGTCGTACGTCATCTTGTATTTGGAAACTGAAGGTGTCTTCCTATGGAATATGTGATTTGCAAACTGAATGAGTTTCTTTCCTATAGTAATAATTTTACCGGCCATAAAAATGGATATTTTTGCAACAATTTTTATTTCAGAACGTTTTAACATGTAACTAGTTTGTGTTATTCGTATTCTTAATTTAACTGTACTTACAGGTTATTTGTGCGTAGTACATCTCCTCAATAGTGGCAATTCTAAATGTCGTAAATGTAAACAACCAAGTGTATGGGGAGCAGCGACCTCATGCTGTATTTAAGTTAAATGAACAGTCGAGATCGTAATAATATTTGTTATTTACCGGTTTCGGTTTAGGCAAGGGCCATCTTCAAAACTTACGGTCCACTATGACAGGTGCTGGCAGCTCCTCGGTTTTCTCCTGATGCCACAATCCTACTGTTCACTTAATTTAAATTCTAAATTTGAATAAAATATGTGTTCCAAGCTACGTGGCCCATGTTATACCTTGGAACAGTTTTTGATATTTGGATACACCTCACTTTTACGGAGAACTTTTTGTAATTTCAGAAACACTGCAATACAGATAATATAAATGGTATCATTTGAAAATGGAACAAGAAAATGTATTAAGTATAATATAAGAAAAATAATATAATAAAGAGGTGACAAGGTCTGAAAAGTGTTCCTAGGAACGACAGTCTCGCCTACCCTCAGATTTTCAAACTTTAAATGCAATTAATTACTTATAGTGAAGTGTGCTCTTAATAAAACTATAAATATATTCAGTCAGACTGAAGGACCTAGAGCCGCTCGGCCACACCGGCCGGCTACATTGGACTGATAGCAATATAAAAGTATGAGAAGAAGAGCAGCAGGAATGGTCACAGATTACTTTGACTCGCAAGGAGTTGTAAACGCTGAATTGGCAGATCCTTGAAGATAGGTTCCAGTTACTCCGCGAATGCCTCCGTATGCAGTTTAAAGACCCAGTATTTAGTGAAGAATGCGGAGATATTCATCTGCACGGTACCTATAGGCCCCGTGAATACAACATTAGGCTACTTAGAGCCACCACAGAGTCAGTTAAGCAGCTCCTCGTTGAGTAGCCTTGTCAGGCACATCACAGAGACTCGAAGGGCGTGTGTGAGGACGTAGATGTCGTTGTGGATAAAATTTATTTAGGTTATCAGTATAATCTTCTCGCTTCTATGTATACAGGGTGGTCCATTGATCGTGAGTGGGCCAAATATCTCACGAAATAAGCGTCGAACGAAAAAACTACAAAGAATGAAACTCGTCTAGCTTGAATGTGGAAACCAGATGGCGCTATGGTTGGCCCACTAGATGGCACTGCCATAGGTCAAACGGATATCAACTATGTTTTTTAAAATAGGAACCCCCATTTTTATTGCATATTCGTGTAGTACGTTAAGAAATAAGAATGTTTTAGTTAGACCACTATTGTCATAGATGGCGCTTTAATAGTCACAAACATATGGCTCACATTTTAGACGAACAGTTGGTAACAGGTAGCTTTTTAAATTAAAAGGCAGGACTAGGTACGTTTGAACATTTTATTTCGGTTGTTCCAATGTGATACATGTACCTTTGCAAACTTATCATTTCTGAGAACGCATGGTGTAAAAGCGTGATTACCTGTAAATACCACATTAATGCAATAAATGCTCAAAAAGATGTCCGCAAACCTCAATGCATACGGCAATACATGTAATGACATTCCTCTCAACAGCGAGTAGTTCGCCTTCCGAAATGTTCGCACATGCACTGACAATGCGCTGACGCATGTTGTCAGGCGTTGTCGGTGGATCACGATGGCAAATATCCTTCAACTTTCCCCACAGAATGAAATTAGGGGACCTCAGATAAGGTGAACATGCGGGCCATGGTATGGTGCTTCGACGAGCAATCCACTTGTCATGAAATATGCTATTCAGTACCACTTCAACTGCACGCGAGCTTTGTGCCAGATATCCATCATGTTGGAAGTACATCGCCATTCTGTCAAGCAGTGAAACATCTGGTTCTAACATCGGTAGAACAATACGTAAGAAATGAGCGAACATTGCAACATTTAGATTGCCATCGGTAAAATGTGGGCCAATTATCCATCCTCCCATAATGCCGCACCATACATTAACCCACCAAGGTCGCTAATGTTCCACTAGTCGCCGTCATCGTGGATTTTCCGTTGCCCAATAGTGCATATTATGCCGGTTTACGTTACCGCTGTTAGTGAATGAAGCTTCGTCGCTAAACAGTACGCGTGCAAAAAATCTGTCATCGGTCCGTAATTTCTCTTGTGCCCAGTGGCAGAACTGTACACGAAGTTCAAAGTCGTCGCCATACAATTCCTGATGCATATAAATATGGTACCGGTGCAATGGATGTTGATGTGGATTGTCAACACCGACGTTTTTGAGATTCTCGATTCTCGCAATTTGTCTGCTACTGATGTGCGGATTAGCCGCGACAGCAGCTAAAACACCTACTTGGTCATCATAATTTGTTGCAGATCGTGGTTGACGTTTCACTTGTGGCTGAATACTTCCTGTTTCCTTAAATAACGTAACTATCCGGCGAACAGTCCGAACACTTGGATGATGTCGCCGAGGATAGCGAGCAGCATACATAGCACACTCCCGTTTAGAATTTTGGTCACAATAGCGATACATCAACACGATATCGACCTTTTCCGCAATTGGTAAACGGTCCAGTTTAACACGGGTAATGTATCACGAAGCAAATACCGTCCGCATTGGCTGGAATATTACGTGATACCACGTACTTATACCTTTGTAACTATTACAGCGCCATCTGTTACAAAGCGAAGAAAGTGGTCTAACCACATCATATCTCTTTATGTACTACACGAATATGTAATAAAAAATGGAGATTCCTATTTAAAAAAAAACGCAGTTGATATCCGTTTGACCTATGGGAGCGCCATCTCGCGGGCCAACCATAGCGCCATCTGGTATCCCCCTTCAAAATAGACGAGTTTCATTCTTTGTAGCTTACTTCGTGAGATATTTGGCCTGGTCTCTATGAATGGACCACCCTATTTATATAGTGTCTCGGAACACTTTCAATTATTTATTGCACAACAACTAAACACTGTACAGATGGCATACATATTGCATTTTGAAGAGAAACTCTGAAAGTTTTTCTTACAAACATTCGATATGCGGCAGAGTCAATACAGGAATCGAATTCTTGCTATACCCGTCCCAGCATGGCATCGTCGACTGTGGCAGTCGCTTCCCGTATTCTCTCCCACAGCTCTGTTACATCACGTGCTAGAGGCGGTGCATACACCAGATCTTTGATGTGTCCTTACAGAAAAAAGTCACAAGGAGTGAGATCTTTTGATCAGGGAGTCCATTTCACGAAACAGCTGTCCCATTCTGTAGCACGGCCCATCCATCGATGCAGCAGCTCTGTGTTCAGGTACCCAACAACTTCACGATGAAAATGGGGTGGAGACCCATCCTGCTGAAAGATGAACGGAGAGTCCGATTGCATTTGAGGCATCTTCCATTGCTGCAACATGTCCAAGTAGGAATATCCTTATGAATGTCTCTCCTATGCACTCCACATTCACTTCACTCATGCTGGGACGTCCGCTTCTTTTTGTCGGGTCAGGTAACCTGTCTTAACGAATTTGTTGTGGCAATGGTAAGTGGCCTTCTTTGTTGGAGGCTTCTTACCATACTTGGTTCTGATCACTTGTTTCTGTCGAACTCCAACACACAGAAAACTCTCTCTGCACCTGAACTCGCCATGTTTGAGACTAGCATTGGCTACCACCAAATTACCAAACTACGCTGTGGCCGTATACATAAAAAAAAAACATTCAGGGTTTCTCTGCAAAGTGACATGTGTATAATATCTGTACAATGTTTTGTTCATGTGCAATAAATAACTAAAAGTGTTTCAAGATTTTATGTAAACCCTGTATTACGACGGCAGACGGCGCTCGAAGTCCAGAGTCGCTGAATGTAGGGCTCAGTGGGCATGCACCATTTGTCTGTCAGATCTCACCTCATTGATTTCAGCGTCAGGCAGGAACTTGACATTCCGTTGCAACTGTGATGACCATGGGGTAGTATAGATATATGTGGTTCCACACATTAGATGAAGTGGTATTGCAACTGAGGTGGAGATTACTTTCTGAGGGTAACTCCATTCCGAGGTCCTCGTCTCAGTGGGTGTGGCAAAGTTAAAATAAGCAATCTTGACATTCCTTTAATTATGGCCTGAAAGATTATTTCTTCTTTTCGCCATTTAAAACTGATAAATACGTTGGTTGCTATGCGTTAAATTTTTGCAGGTGCAGTTGTACTAGGAGTACAAAGCTGAGAAAGCTGAAAAAGTTGTCTTAGAGATACTTGAAGAAGGAAGGAACATTGCCAAATCTGCATTTCATTTTACTGAAAAAGTGTGATGATGTCCATTAATGGTAAACGATTTTAAAAGTTTAAAAAAACCTTGTAGATTGACGACCTCCAGCTAGCTTCACGTGAGCGTCCTGCTGCTACCGGGACCATGGCGACAGTCGGCGGAAGGAGGTGGCGTGGTGGCCAGTCGCCAATAGCGCAGGTCCCGGCAGAGCTGCGGCCACCGCGCCACCTCCTCGCACCGCCTGTCGCCCTTGCCCCGGCAGAAGGAAGAGGCCACGGCGGCCGCGTCGTGTGCCCACTCCGAGACAACGACCCCGACTGTTGGTCGATCCTGGTGGAAAAGGGCGAACAGATTTCAATAACCCTTTGCTTCGGCGTAAGATTTTATTCATTTTCAACAACGTACTTACTGAAAAATCTTACGGCTGCAATTAGACTACTCTATTTTCTGGCCTGTTACAATATGGAGTGGTTAAATACACGGTCACTTGATGAGGTACTGCACATAAAACAAATATTTTTAGAGTCAGAAAAAGTCACTGAAATTTATTTAATATAAAATTCAATGTTTTTAGGCCTCATGGCGTCCAGATCGCTAACAATTCCTACACTCAACTAGTCTCGTTTAACAGTTATCTTCGTTTCACATCCACATTGAAGCAACCATTGCTACATTGCATTTGCACATGACTTCAGCAAGTAATCTCTGACCTTGGAAGCCTTCTTCACTCATGTTCTCCTATGAATACGTTCCTTCATGACAGTTACTGCTTCTGAAACACGACACAGTAGCAACAGTAAACCTCTTAACCAGCACACCTTACCGAGAAATAACTGAAATACTTTTCTCTACGAATCGACGAAACACTTTTAACTATTCGTCCACTTTTGTACCAAATTCTACACATTATTTACGCGCGACTCGGCAGTGCGTGAGCGCTACGAATGGGAGCTGAGCACGGTCTCTCCTGCCCAGGCCAAGACAGCGCGTGACCACTAGCGAGGGGGCACTGTTGTCGTTAAACTGCAGGACAAGGCTTCCGCAGAGAAAATGCTCGCTCCTCCGAAAGTTCCAGAATCCATCGATAAGTAAAGAGTACGATGGCAAAGCGTTATTACGTTAAAGACAGCAGTGTTCCATACAATTACTATTTAAAAGCGTTGACTGATTTGTAAATTAGATGTTTATTTGTTGTCTCATATGTTTACCATAGTTTCTTCTTAACACACTGTTAATTTATCATTATCTACGTCTGTTTGGTTTGTGAACTACAAAACATGGCCGCACAAACATGTAAAGTCTGTTATCTGTTTTAACACTTTGTTATCGATGGAAATTTTTAATCTTGAAAGACTTGTCCCAGCCACTCCCTTTCTTTTAGCTTTTGGATATCCATATAAAATATTATGAATATTTGTATACAGATATTTGTAAACAGGTCAGCAGTAATGTGTTTCTGTCCATTTTTACACAAGGCGAGTCTGTAATTCAAGGCATTTATAAATAACTACATTGTGTAATTTATAGAATCTCGCAGCATCTTTCGCAGGCACAGAGATGTGATTTCTTTTCCTCTGCTTCTCACTCCATTCCAGTACTCATCTTTCACCTGAATACAAGAAAGAGAGAGCACAGCATTGTGGTACTGAAGCAATATGCTCTTGCTTTCTTTTGTTTTAGATTTTGCTGTATGTCCCCAGAAACAGTCTGAAATTTATTTAATTTGTTAGTTGTGTCAGATTGGTAAGTATTTTTATTCATCTAAAGTTCGCTTTAAGATGATATTGAACGTTTCAGTTTAATACAACTATAAAACATACTGTAAAGTTAACAACTACACAGCCATACAATTGCGCACAGCTCTAGTTAATTCCAAAACTAATGTTACACCTTCTATTCACATTTCATCGAAGATGCTCTTACTTCACACACCCTTTCACCTGACATCAAGGCATTTTTTACACTGCATTTTTTGTGCGTTGTCATTTACCTGACTAAAATACCGCCGTGACCAGTTTCGAACCGACAGTTTTTTCTTCGGACGGCTCTTTATTTCATATTGTCGGGAAAGATATTTGAGAAGGTGGCGCCATACAGTACAAAAGTTAGAAGCGACCTTTTTAAAAGTAACTATCCACTAGAGCGATTGGAGACAGTGTAGACATATATGTAAAACTGAGAAGTTGTAGTTATATTTCACTTATGTCGAAAATCCCGCATTTTTCGTTGGAACGTTGGCTCGTATTCACGAAATACTGTAGAGTATATGCGGCACTTATATGATGTATATAACCAGTAGCGTAAAGTACCACACACACACACACACACCAAAACGCTTCTGTCACTTGGAAAATGTATGTGAAGATGGCGATATCACGATACAACAGCGTCAAAAAATTCTCATTCAGAAATATTACAATTCATTCATTGATTTTACAGCAGAAAATTTACAATGAATAAACGATACATTATGTTTATTTGAGATTCAAGGAGCATTAATTACAAATAAAGTCAACTGGTGTAGTACCAGTTCTTACGAAATGTTAGTTAAGCATTTGTAAGTACCGTGATGCATAGAGGCTTTTCTGTAAAGTTTCACTCACATACTTTCTAATTTAAAACATAGATAAACGTTATACTTTTTTTATAACAACAAGTAGTCTGCAATAATAGCAGTATGTTCAGTTACACATTAATACATCTGTTAGATTAATTTAAACTGTCAACTTGCCATTATATGTTAACATGATTTTACTGTCGTAATGTTTATTAATTTTTCATCTTTTAGTTTGTTCCCTGTGTATACTAGTTGCTACATCTGTTGACATTGTTCGTAATTAATTTTCATTGAATGTTAAATGCTTATAACGAAACGTTTATTCTTTATTCTTTTTCTACTGACAAAAGAATGTTTGTATCGTAATATCCCTGAAAGAGAGTTCAAAAAATGGTTCAAATGGCTCTGAGCAGTATGAGACTTAACTTCTGAGGTCATCAGTCATCTATAACTTAGAACTAAGTAAACTTAACTACCCTAAGGACATCACACACGCCAATGCTAGAGGCAGGATTCGAACCTGCGACCTTAGTGGTCATCCGGTTCCAGACTGTAGGGCCTAGAACCGCTCGGCTGAGAAAGAGTTATTTGGCACTGTTTTACTTGCGATATCTCCATCTTTGTGTGCATTTCCCATGTGGCAAAATGTTTTCGCTGTCTGTGTGTGGTATTTTACGCAGTGTGGTTATACAGGGTGGTCCATTGATCGTAACCGGGCGAAATATCTCACGAAATAAACGTCAAACAAAAAAAACTACAAAGAACGAAACTTGTCTAGCTTCATCTACATCTACATCTACATGACCACTCTGCAATACACATTTAGGTGCTTGGCAGAGGGTTCATCGAACCACAATCGTACTATATCTCTACCATTCCACTCCCGAACAGCGCGCGGGAAAAACGAACACCTAAACCTCTCTGTTCGAGCTCTGATTTCTCTTATTTTCTTTTGATGATCGTTCCTACCTATGTAGGTTGGGCTCAACAAAATATTTTCGCATTCGGAAGAGAAAGTAGGTAACTGAAATTTCGTAAATAGATCTCGCCGCGACGAAAAACGTCTTTGCTTTAATGCCTTCCATCCCAATTCGCGTATCATATCTGCCACATTCTCTCCCCTATTACGTGATAATACAAAACGAGCTGCCCTTTTTTGCACCCTTTCGATGTCCTCCGTTAATCCCACCTGGTAACGATCCCTCACCGCCCAGCAATATTCTAAAAGAGGACGAACGAGTGTAGTGTAAGCTGTCTCTTTAGTGGACTTGTGGCATCTTCTAAGTGTCCTGCCAATGAAGCGCAATCTTTGGCTCGCGTTCCCCACAATATTATCTATGTGGTCTTTCCAACTGAAGTTGTTTGAAATTTTTACACCCAGGTACTTAGTTGAATTGACAGACTTGAGAATTGTACTATTTATCGAGTAATCGAATTCCAACGGATTTCTTTTGGAACTCATGTGGATCACCTCACACTTTTCGTTATTTAGCGTCAACTGCCACCTGCCACACCATACAGCAATTTTTCTAAATCGCTTTGCAACTGATACTGGTCTTCGGATAACCTTACTAGACGGTAAATTACAGCATCATCTGCGAACAACCTAAGAGAACTGCTCAGATTGTCACCCAGGTCATTTATATAGATCAGGAACAGCATAGGTCCCAGGACGCTTCCCTGGGCAACACCTGATCTCACTTCAGTTTTACTCGATGATTTGCCGTCGATTACTACGAACTGCGACCTTCCTGACAGAAATCACGAATCCAGTCGCACAACTGAGACGATACCCCATAGGCCCGCAGCTTGATTAGAAGTCGCTTGTGAGGAACGGTGTCAAAAGCTTTCCGGAAATCTAGAAATACGGAATCAACTTCAGATCCCCTGTCGATAGCGGCCATTACTTCGTGCGAATAAAGAGCTAGCTGTGTTGCACAAGAACGATGTTTTCTGAAACGATGTGTTGGTAACAGATAGGTTTATAAAATTAAAATACAGAACTAGGTACGTTTGAACATTTTATTTCGGTTTTTACAGTGTGATACATGTACCTTTGTGATGGCGGAAACCAGATGGCGCTGTCGTTGGCCCGCTAGATCAAGCTTCCATAGGTCAAAAGGATATCAACTGCTTTTTTTAAAATAGCATCCGCTAATTTTTGTTACATATTCGTGTAGTACGCAAAGAAATAGGAATGTTTTAGTTGCACCACTTTTTTCTCTTTGTGATATATGGCGCTGTAATAGACACAAACATATGGCTCACAATTTTAGACGAACAGTTGGTAACAGATAGGTTTTTAAAATTAAAATACAGAACTCGGTACGTTTGAAGATTTTATTTTGGTTATTACAGTGTGATACATGTACCTTTGTGAACTTATCATTTCTCAGAACGCATGCTGTTACAGTGTGATAACCTGTAAATACCACATTAATGCAATAATTGCTCAAAATGATGTCCATCAACCTGAATACATTTCGCACTACGCGACATTCCTGTCAAAAGCGAGTAGTTTGCCTTCCATAATGTTCGCACATGCATTGACAACGCGCTGTCACATGTTGTCAGGCGTTGTCGGTGGATCACGATAGCAAATACCCTTCAAAGTTCCCCACAGTAAGAAATAATGGGACGTCAGATACGGTGAACATGCGGGCCATGGTATGGTGCTTCGACGAGCAATCCACTTGTCATGAAATATGCTATTCAATACCGCTTCAACCGCACGTGAGCTATGTGCCGGACATCCATCATGTTGGAAGTACATTGCCATTCTGTCATGCAGTGAAACATCTTGTTGTAACATTGGTCGAACATTATGTAGGAAATCAGCATACATTGCAAAATTTAGATTGCCATCGATAAAACGGGGGCCAATTATCCTTCCGCCCATAATGCTGTACCATACATTAACCTGTCAAAGTCGCTGATGTTCCACTTGTCGAGTCATCGTGGATTTTGCATTGCCCAAAAGTGCATATTATGCCGGTTTACGTTACCGCTGTTGGTGAATGACGCTTCATCGCAAAATAGTACGCGTTCAAAAAGTCTGTCATCTTCCCGCAATTTTTCTTGTGTCCATTGGCAGAACTGTACACGGCGTTCAAAGTCGTCGCCATGCAATTCCTGTGGTATAGAAATATGGTACGGGTGCAATGGATGTTGATGTAGCATTATCAACACCGACGTTTTTGAGATTCCCGATTCTTGCGCCATTTGTCTGCTACTGATGTGGGGATTGGCCGCGACAACAGCTAAAACAACTACTACGGCATCATAATTTGTTGCAGTTCGTGGATGACGTTTCACATGTGGCTGAACACTTCTTGTTCACTTAAATAACTTAGCTATCCGGCGAACGGTCCGAACACTAGGATGATGACCCCCAGGATAGCGAGCAGCCTACATAGCACACGCCCGTTGAGAATTTTGATCACAATAGCCATACATCAACACGATATCGACCTTTTCCGCAATTGTTAAACTGTCCGCACTGGCGGAATGTTATGTGATACCATGTACTTACACGTTTGTGACTATTACAGCGCCATCTATCACAATGGGATAAATGTGGTCCAAGTAAAACATTTATATTTTTTTACGTACTTCACGAATATGTAATAAAAATGTGGGTTCTTATTTAAAAAACGCAGTTGATATCCGTTTGACCTATGGCAGCGCCATCTAGCGGGCCAACCATAGCGCCATCTGGTTTCCCCCTTCAAGCTAGATGAGTTTCGTTCTTTGTGGTTTTTTCGTTTGATGCTTATTTCGTGAGATATTTGGTCCGGTCACTATCAATGGACCACCCTGTATACAAGGTGTTCGGTGGGAAAATGTCAGTGTGACGGATTTGCTCATTTGCTGAATTCTGGCATTCCGTCAGCGACTTCTGTGGAGACTATAACGATACATTCTTTCAATGCAGCTAGTGAGTGCAAATCTGTGGTCAATAGCGTTCTGTGTTTTGGCTGCTCTTAACGCTGGACTGGATGGGTGCAGAGACAGATAGAGCGGGTCCCCTTTCAAACAGAAGGACGCTCCCGTTTCCCGAATGTTGGCACATCAAGTCAGGAAACGAAGATAATTTGAGTAACAGACCAAGAATTACAATTAAAATGTATAAGAGAGAAATAGAAATTTGATATCGAGACAAGGCTGACTGACAGAAGAAAACTGAAATTTAATATAAAGAAATAGCAAAAAGTATTAGCAAATGTAGCCGCTTCATAAGGGCTGCTTACAAGTCAGTACGAGCCATATGGCCATGATTCTCCCTCACTTTCCTCGTACCCAATATACCCCGCAACATTATCGGAAAAAAATGTGAACTGTCCATATAGCATTACTAGCCGATAGAAACGGCTGGTGTTGTTCGCCAGCAATTTCGTTTGCTAAGCATATTTATTGCGATCAGTAGAACAGAACACAACCTTCTTTTCCAAACGAGAGATATTTCGTTTGGAACTTTTCCTTTTTTTCCAATTACAAGATGTAAAACCCTTCTCTTCTGGTTTAAATGCCTTAGGCTTGCAGTAATTCTATTCATGATATTTGTAATAATTATAAATAGATATAAAAACACACCTGTCTGGTTATGACTTAACTTCGCAACTCCACGCCGTTAACCTTGCGTTTAGAGTTCAATACCTGAGTTGGTAAAACCGAACCCTTATAGGATAACATTCTTCTACCTCTATCTTGCCTTCTTTTTTTGTCCGACTACTGAAAACCATTTGTCTCAGGATCAGATAGACGTATCTAGCTGCAAATTATGTCGCATACAGAGGTCTACGGTACCTTAGTCGAATAAGAAATTTTAGCTAATGCGATCATTTACGTCACATATATTAACAGTCGCAAACTCACTCACCGAAACGTATAGTTACCCGTTGAGCTAGAATTATGAGATTTGGCAAGTAAAACAGTTTAACAATACAAGAAAGTGGAAAAAAGTAAATTGTTAAATTGTAATTGTATCACACGAAAGAGTTTTTTTTTGTCGTTTTTAATCCCACATTTTGTAGGTCTGTCTGTTAGTTTTCCCTATCACAGTCGGTAAAAACGGAACCCTTGTAAGTTGAGTTTGTTGTTCGTCTGTCTGTCTGTACTACTACTCAAAACGCATTTTCTGAATACCACCTATCAAATTGAAATTTATTTCGCATATTATGGTCTCCGACACCTTCGTGGTATAATAAACGTTAGCTTGCATTATAACAACTATACGGTACGGCCACTAACGTCACGTATTTTGATACTCGCAAGCTCAGTCGTCTAAACGTAAAGGGCACTTGCCGTTGACCTAGAATAGTGAAATTTTCCAATGACCAGTACTTTCAGCATCGTGATACTCCCCATGGATTGAACGAACATGTGAGCATTTGTACTGCTCTTCTTCTGTCTCCGTTCAATATCCCCTTACAGTCCTATGCTGTATGGGCCTCACGCACTTCAGCGATATACAGTATTCTAACATCGATCGTACGAGTGTTTTGTATGCCGTCTCCTTTTGAGACGTTGCATTCCTTTTCCTTTTTCAGTCATCAGTGTTCTTGCTGATTTGATGCGGCACACTAGGAATTCCTCTCCTGTGCCAACTTCTTCATCTCGAAGAAGCAGTTGCAACCTACGTTCTAAGTCATTTACTGGATGTACTAAAATCTCTGCCCTCCTCTACAGTTTTCACCCTCTACAGTTCTCGCTAGAACCTTGGAAGTTATTCCCTGATGTTTTAAAAGATGTCCTATAATCCTGTCCTTCCTTATTGCCGATGTTTCCCATGTATTCCTTTCCTTGCCGATTCTGAACAGGACTTCCTTATTCATTACCTTGATCTTACTGACGACATTACTCTGTAGCACAATACCTCCAATGATTTGATTCTCTTCTGTTCTTGTTTTCCCATAATCCATTTCTCACTATCATGCAATCTTGAGATTCAAAGGTACATTTTCAGAAATTTATTTCACAAATTAAGGCCTATGTTAGTTACTAGCAGATTTCTCTTGGCCAGGAATGACCTTTCTTCCCGTTCCAGACTGCTTTTTATATCCTCATTCCTCCGTCCGTCATGTGTTATTTTGCTGCCTAAGTACGAGAATACTTTATCTCCATCTACTTCGTGGTCACCAGTTCTTATGTTAAGTCTCTCGCTGTTCTCATTTCTGCTACTTCTCAAAGCTTTCGTGTTTCTTAGATCAACTCTCAACCTACATTCTGTACTCATTAGGCTATTCTTACTATTCAACAGATCCTGTAATTCTTCTTCACTTTGGCTGAGGACCGCAATTACATCAGCGAATCTAATAATAGATATCCTTTCACTTGAATTTAAATCCCTCTTCGCCGGCCGGAGTGCCCGAACGGTTCTAGGCGCTACAGTCTGGAACCGCGCGACCGCTACGGTCGCAAGTTCGAATCCTGCCCCAGGCATGGATGTCGGTGATTTCCTTAGGTTAGTTGGGTTTTAGTAGTTCTAAGTTGTAGGGGACTGATGACCTGAGAAGTTTAAGTCCCATAGTGCTCAGAGCCATTTGAACCACAATCCCACTCTTCAACCTTTCTTTTATTTCTGTCATTGCTTCTTCCGTGTATAGAATGAACAGTAGCGTCGGAAGATTACATCCCTGTCTGACATCTTTTTAATCCGAGAACTTATTTCTTGGTCTCCCAGTGTTATTAATCCCTCTTGGGTCATGTACATATTGTGTGTCTTTTCTTATAGCTTACCCCCATTTTTCTCAGAATTTCGAACACCTGGCACCATTTTACATTTTGTAATTCTTTATATAGGTCAACAAAAATAGTTCAAATGGCTCTGACCACTATGGGACTTAACATTTTAGGTCAGAAGTCCCCTAGAACTTAGTACTTAAAACTATCTAGCCTAAGGACATCACACACATCCATGCCCGAATAAGGATTCGAATCTTCGACCGTAGCGGTCACGCTGTTCCAGAATGAAGCGCCTAGAACCACTCGACCACAACGGCCAGCTAGGTCAACGAAACATACTGTTTTGATTTTTCTGCGTTCTACTTTCCATTATCAACCCCAACGTTGTATCTGTCTCCCTGGTACCTGTAGCATCCACGATTTTTGTCCATCCTTCTGCATATTATTGTTGTCAGCGAGATGGATGCATGAGCTGTTAAGCTGACTATGTGATAATTCTCGAGCTTCTAGGCTCTCTCAATGTTCGGCATTAAATGGATGATGCTCTTCCCAAAAGTTTGATGATACATCTCAAGTATCACACGTTGTACAAAACAACGAAGAATAGTTAATTGCCATGTTCCCCAATCATTCTAGAAACTCCAATGGAATATTATCCATTCCATGTTCCTCATTTTATATTAAAAGGCTCTTTTAAATTGTGATTCTAATACTGGGTCCTCTGTCTCTTCTCTGTCGATTCCTGTTTTTTTCTTCTACTATGTCACCAGGCAAGTCCTTCTCATAACAGAGGCCTTCAATGTACTCTTTCCACCTATACGCTCTCTCTCTTGCATTGAACAGTGGAACTCCCATTTGCACTCTTAATGTTTCAGTCTTTGCTTTTGATTTCACACGAGGTTGTTTTGACTTTTCTACGAGTATATGCTGAGTCAGTCCCTCAGTGCATAATTTCTTCACATTTTTCATGCTGCCATTTTTCCTTTTCTTCCTTGCACCTCCTATTTATTTCATTCCTGTGAGACTTGTATTTTTGTATTTCAGAATACCAACGAAAATTTCTGTATTTCCTTCTTTCATCGATCTTCTGAAGTATTTCTTCTGTCACAAACGGTTTCTTCGCAATTTCCCTCGTTGTACCTATGTTTTCCTTTCCAACTTCTGTGATTGGTCGTTTTCGAGATGTCCATTTCCCTTCATCTGAACTGCCTACTGAGGTACTAATTATCGTAGTATCTATAGTCTCAGAGAACTTCCACCATATCTCTTCATTCAAGAGCACTTCCGTACCACACATTTGTGCCTGTTGATTCTTTCTGACTAGTCTGTTAAACTTCAGCCTACTCTTCATTGTTACTAAACTGTGATCTCAGTCTACGTCTGGTCTACGTGCACCTTACAATCTAGGAACTTATTGCAGAATTTCTGCCTGACTATGATGCAATGAAAGTGAAGTCAGTGTATCTCCCAGCCTTTTACAACTACACCTCCTCCTCTTGTGATTCTTGAAGGTAGTATTCGATATTAGTAGCGGAAATTAATTGCTGAACTTAATTAGTCTTTCTCCTCTTTTATTCCTTCTACCACACTCATATTTTCCGTTCATTCTTTCTTCCACTCCTTTCCCGACAGGCGCTTACTCCCCCGTCTCTTCATATTCTTCCTGGGACATCGGCACGTACACCTGAACCACTGTGTCAGTGTTGGTTTGGTTTCAATTCTGATTAGAACAACCCTATCACTAAACCGCTTGCCGGCCGAAGTGGCCGTGCGGTTAAAGGCGCTGCAGTCTGGAACCGCAAGACCGCTACGGTCGCAGGTTCGAATCCTGCCTCGGGCATGGATGTTTGTGATGTCCTTAGGTTAGTTAGGTTTAACTAGTTCTAAGTTCTAGGGGACTAATGACCTCAGCAGTTGAGTCCCATAGTGCTCAGAGCCATTTGAACCATTTTGAACTAAACCGCTTGCCTATCATCGGATCAATGAAGTGCAGTAGGCAGCTGCTTTACCTACTACTGAGACTATATGACCGACCCATTCCACCTCCCTGGGTATTTGTATTAGTTGACCGATTCCTACTGTGACTCACACTGTTTGTAACGATGGAATGTATTTCAAAGTTACCTCGGTTCATGAACGACGTGGTTTCTTTGCAATTCCTATCGCTGTTGTTTCTGGCTTCCTATTTGCGTCAACATACTGCTGGTGAGTAGAATTTCACATTTCCGATTTTAACTAACGTGGTTGGGAGTGACAGTTATCTTACTTGTAATAATTACTTATGATGAAACAGCTACCATCGCAAAATATCATTTATTTATAATGGCCGGTTTCGGCACATGCAGTTTGTTTGCACATTTTGCTGCAGCTGGTAACGTGTAGTGAAGACAGTGAACTCAATTAGTCTTTGTTCTCTCTCATTCCTTCTACCAAGCTCAAATTTTCCTGTAACCCTTTCTTCTTATCCTACCCCTATAGCCGCATACCTCTTTATACTCGTCAGTTATTGTGTTGACAACACACAGCTGTTGAGCACGACGCCAGCTCCAGCAAATGATGCAAATCAATCTGAAGATGGCATACTGTATGTACCGAAACCGGTAATTTTAAATAAATAGTATTTTGTGATTGACTGTGTCTTCATAAGTAATTTTACAATTCCCCTTCTGTTTATAATATCAAGAAAACCACTACCATCTGCCGCTGACAATGTGAACAGGTTGAATTGGATTTGATGTATTCTATTCCTGAGTAAAAAACAGCTTACAGCACCTTAGATGCTGGCTGCAAAATGCGTTCGGTACCGACAGCGCTTATGTGAGATATTTCCTGGTAGTCTTACTGTGATATGTATCACTCTTACTTTTTGCGTAGTGTCTAAGTCTTTGATTCTAACAGTTATACGTTTGCTCGAATCTAGCATATTCCGCCATTTTGGTGCCATTTATTTTAGCAGAATTTGCGTTTATCAAGATACCGAATGATTCATGCTTTTCTTTATCTTTTCGTTGAAACACTACATTTTCGGCGTTTCTTGCAGTCCTAATTCTATTGGTAGTGTGGTCGTTTTCTCCGACCCGCCGTTACAGTTCGTGAAAGTGTTTAGCATTTTTGTGACACACGCCAGCTCATGGACCAAGGATATCGGCGCATGTGTATGTCATCAGCATAAGCCGCACACATTATCTTCACGCTTTCTGTATGAAGGCCTCGTGTTGCTGTAATTAATGGTTCGATGGCTAAGGCGAACAAAGCCATGTATATTGATCATCCTGTCCAACATAATTACAGACTGCAGATTCCGAAGACATTAATTAAGCTAATTTCAACGGACGTCGTTTTCCATAGGAGGACAGTGGGATCTGAGATTGTGTTTTTCATTACAAATGAGGCAGGTTCCTTCTTGACCTGCATTCGTGACATGAACTTCAAACATCCACGTGTGAAGAAATATTCCACTGTTCGGATCCCACTGTAAGATAGCAAGCGATGTTGAGAAGACCAGCGTTCCCGCCTACTAAGCCGAACCACTCCATAAGGAAGCAACGCCGCCGTAAGAAATCAATTGTCCACTTCGGGTAAAAGATTATAAACACTAGCCGGAATATATTAGATCGATCCATTTGCAAGACGAAGTGGATTAACGTAACCATAACGACGTGTCAACGTCACTTCAGAACGAAACAGAGAGGAACCCGCTCTACCTTTAAGGGAACACGGACCTTAACAAAAAGTGCAAACAAATTGGAATCTAAATAAACAGTATGTACGTGACCAGACCTAACTCGAATCATATCGACCAACCAATCGTGAGATCCCGGTGGAGCATGACGCGTACCCTTGTCGAAACCGAAACGAACAGTACCCCGACGAGGAATATTCTTGGAAAACTCGACAGACCACATGGCATGGGCAGAGAACGCTGCTGCCAGAGAACAAACGAGCAACGAACTCTGAGAGGGAGGAGTAGTGCGACACTGGCCGATACACAAGGAAGCTAAGTACACTCACGTTCGACGCTCGCGGCGTGGCTGTACAGGAGGATGTAACAACAATCAGCTCGCTCTAAACGCAAGGTGGAAGAAAAATGTCGTGTGATTAAGGCCTCCCGTCGGGCAGACCGTCCGCGGTTTGCAATTCTTTCGATTTGACGCCACTTCGGTAACTTACGCGTTGATGGGGATGAAATAATGATGATTGCAACAACACGACACCTAGTCCCTGAGCAGACAAAATCTCCAACCCAGCCGGGAATCGAACACGGGCCCTTATAATTGAGAATCTGCCGCGCTGAACACTCAGCTACCGGGTGGCGAACAGTGTGGAATTATTTCCATAGACGCTAAACAGTACAGTACGTAGTCACATTACTATCACACTCGTAACTTCTTTTTAATGTTGTAGCGAAGAAGACGAACTCCAAAGCGATGATTATAGGAAAAATGAAGGAATTCTCATATTGAGGCGAAACCAGTAGATGTGGTGTACATATACAGACAAACAAACGAATGCAGTTTTAGAGAAATTGGACGATTTATTCAAGAGTAAGTGCTTCTTAAATTGAGTGAGTCAATAACGCATTGGTCCTCCTCTGTCCATTATGCAAGCAGACATTCGGTCTGAGAGTGATTCACAGAGTTGTTGGATGTCTTCCTGATGGATATCGTGCCAAATTCTCTCCAAACTGGTCTAGGCCGTTAGATGGTGAAAATCACGAACTGGTGGAAGGGCCTTGTTCATTATGCTCCAGACCATCTCAATATGGGGAGATTCTACGACCCTGCTGGCCAAGGCAGGGTTTTAAAAGCACTGCGACAAGCAGCAGCAAGTCTCATCGTATGTGGGCTGTCATTATCTTGCTGAAACGGATGGCTTCCCGTAAAGGGCAACAAAAC
Organism: Schistocerca serialis cubense; assembly: GCF_023864345.2. Taxonomy (NCBI): domain Eukaryota; kingdom Metazoa; phylum Arthropoda; class Insecta; order Orthoptera; family Acrididae; genus Schistocerca; species Schistocerca serialis. The sequence continues at coordinate 193,636,801 of NC_064638.1, read as the reverse complement.
AGGGCGTATAATACGTCAACGTAGCACTGTGCTGTAAGGGCGCCGCGGATGCCAACCAAAGGATCCATGCTATGAGATGAAACGGAATCGCAGACCATAACTTCTGGTTGTCGGGTCATATGGCGGGCGACAGTCCAGTTGGTATTTCAGCACTACCTAGGGCATCACCAGACAAGTAGTCGGTGTAGAATGTGATTCACTAGAGGAGAATTGTCCTGCTTCCAACTGAACCGTAATGACTAGCGAATACGTGTATGGAAACGCCCGGGACAGCGGTGCCATACCAACCCGAGAGTCGCTCACCATACTTCCGACAACCAGGAGTGATGATGGTGGTGTGCCATTTCTTTTCATAGCCCCTTCGGTTTTGTGTTTTTCAGTCTAAGTGCTACAGAATAAGCAAAAATTTTGCAATACCTTACACATGTGCGACTACAAAAGCTTCACCGCGGTAATATTCAACTTTTATGTAATATCTTCATTTACGATACGGCGTTCGTCATTAATCATTCACTTAGCTGCCCAGGAGTTTACGGCCATTTTCAGATTTCCCACCCGACCGGTCTTCCGTCACAGACAAGTAGAAGTTCACTTTTCAAGCGATTTATTCACTTGTAAACATTTCGTTCACCATACTGCAAGGGAAATCTAACGATAGCCTCGGCACTACAGTCCCATCTGAGCAGGAAGACATATCATTCGCCTCATTTCTTCCTTGGGCACAGGAGCAACTGGACCCAATAATAAAATATTCTGTACTCTGAAATTACTGCCAATAGCAGTTCGCTGAACCAACTAATGAGACTGTGGCCACTCACAGAACCAAAAACAACCAGGTTTCAGACCTGGAAACAGTGGCGCAAGTGAAGTTCAAAACCTCATGGAACACGAAGGGTAGGGTTATGAAGAGACCAGTCTGCTCAATACTGCATGTAACAGCACAGAGTCCTACTGGGCCCAGTTTGGTTATTCAGTCAGTTCTTGATAACAGAAGATTATGTTGATGTTTAGATAAAGAAGAGAATAGTTAATCAAGTCAGCCTTATGGTCTGGGTCAGGGAAGTGTACTGGCAACAACATGATTTCGTTAGTGTAGAAATGACCACACAGTCGCTTGTAATGTTAAGCATTTCGTCCACAAAGACGACCTTGCGCATGCCTCTCTGAGTAAACATTTTGAACTTGTTGAGGAGCAAGGCTCTATGTTCGTGTCAAAATATTAAAAACAAAATGCATTTTGATCGAATACCTTAAAAACACAGGTATGTACATATATCCTAGATCTAAAGAGTCAGGTCAAAAATTCAAACTGTATTTGGAAGGCTAGTACCTAAAAATAACAGAAACACCTACGTATCTAGGAGCGTTCCTTGTCAGCTCTTGGACCAATTGCAATCACAGCATTCTAACTTCTAAAACCGGATTGACAAGGAACCACGTTTTTCATGAAGCTCACTTACAGAAAGTGGGGAAAAATCCTGCTGACCTCAGAACAGCTAGTGACACCCTGAGTTTTCCTATGTAAAGTATCCATGTGAAATCTGGAAAATACCTGCCAATACGCAAAGATTGAATGCCACCCTCTATGAAATATGTTGTCTGCCGGATGTATGAAGGCTCAACCCCCTACATAATCTTTGTGGAGCTGGTGCATTCTATGCTTCATATATTCGAATATCGTCAATAGATTACAAGGAAAAGTTCAATGAGACCTTCGATGAAAAATATGTACTGTACTGTGCAGGGAGCAAGTTTCCATTAGAATCAGGTACAGATGAATCTTTGTGATCTGTGTGAGTATACAAACTCCCGATTGGTACTGCCCTATAAGAAACTGACCCAACAAGAACCCGAATGGAGTGAGAAACGTAGAGAATCCTCAAGAAATTGCGAACATGTGTTGCTCCTGTAAAAACAAACGAATGAATGTGGAGTTTACTAGGTAACAGCGATATTTTATGGGATGATGGATGGTGATGTGCAGGGTATAACACACGCACTAGATTAACCGGTAAGTCACAGACCTCCACCCTCGAAGTTATATGGCTGGGAAACAATGCAGTTTTTGACGATATTGAATACTTGGCCGAAAATTTTGGAAGTTAAATCAATGACCAGAGCAATGGCTGAAACCCCTGGAGGATACGAAGTAGCAACTGAAGCAACAGAACAAACGAACAGAAACACCAATGACCTTAACGTATGTGATTCTCGATTTCGTGTTGACAATCGATGGAGCAAACGAACGAAGTCCCTTTACTGACTGAACTCCCTCACAAATCCGTGAAGCATACGATAATTCGATATGCCATGTCTGGTGATAGGGTTATTTACTTTACAGAAAACGCACTTTGAGTCAAAAACCAGCTGAATTAATCTGCATTTGTGTACTATCCGATTAGCGACTCATACCAGTCCGCGCACGCACTCATTCACTCAGCTGATGGAGAGTGAAATAACGCCCCCTTCCAGCACCACTACCCTATCCCACGTCTGAGAGGCACATTGAATCGTTCCGCTCCGTGCCAAGTCCCGCCCAGATGCCGTCTCCAGGGTTAATTAAGCCCACACCGGAATGCGGACCACCTCATCAGCGCCGGATGGCGCAGCGCAGGCTCCAGGCTTTGGGCAGCGAACTGCGTTTACTCTTCCACCAAGCCTTGATGCAGAGTTTGGCTGTCAGTTGCCTTATTTCAAAACACATACCGATCAAGTTACCACACTGTTACAAGAGAGATTGCAAATAAACCAGTCATTCGAAATTTCGTGCCAGAAAGGTGGAAGTTCGCAGCAATTGACTATAACTCATTTGGCGACCCCCAGAGAAGTGTAACAGGCAGTTCATTATTCTTTGTGTGTAAAATTACGCTACCTGTGTTGAGAGTGTTTGTAATATTGTTGCAGTGATTACAAAATCAAATTTACAGACAACTTGGCAGTGTTTCGTTCCAGAGCAGAAAAGGAAAAGGAATTTAAAATTTTGTAAACTTCAGAGTAGCACAGAGCAGGTGATACATATCAGATGTGGTGATATACCACACAGATACAGTCAACATTGTAGGTCGGTCACATACATGAGCTCAAGGTGATACATTGGTACCAGTCGCCAAGTACAAATTAAATGTCAACCGAGATAGAACTCGTTAGCTCTTGTAATGCGAAGCATCATCCATTACCACAGATGCAGGAACACTTCTCAGAGATCTGACAGTGCAGTTAAGAGGCTGCAACAAGTATATGCTGTGGAACAAGGACCAGAGGACTAGTAACAACTGGTGAATAAGTAAGACCCATTCAGACACAACGAACACAGCCTCATGACATTATCAATCACCGGTTTTAATGAATACCCAACTTCAACAGATCTGAATTCATTTAGTCGTTAGGATCGCTGGCGTTCTAACCAATAGCACTCAATTTAGTGATATAAGACTAAAGTGACATCATTTTGGATGTTCCAGCACTTCTTGTGAACACACTATTTGCAGTTCCGTAGCAGGAAACATACAAGTTAGCACCACCTGCCACTCACTGGACATAGCCCCTGTCACCACCTACCAAATCGCTGATGGTGAAACTGAGGGTCTTCCTACACCAACACATCTCTCTGTGCTTATTGCACTACATTGCTCTGTGACAGGGCCATCTCGTACCTCTGTTCCTGATCGACGGTGTGGGCACTTTCTGGTGCCAGGGCCTACTTGTCTGGTGTGGCCCGGATCTACATCCATATCTGCATCTACATGATTGTTTTGTAATTCACAGTTAGTTCCGCACAGAGGGTTCACAGCATGGGGAACACTCATGCCTGAAGTCAAACCACAGGGCTTTAGCCAAATTGCTGTGGTAGTGGCCTTGGTCATGGTAAGATGACAACAGATGCCATCGGAATTCCACAGTGTCACTGTGACAAAATGTCAGTGGAGATGATGAGAACATACTGAACTGTAAATTGTGAACCAGTAATCATGTTTTATTAGCGCTGAAAGACACTCTGTAGCTCGAGATCACTATCCTGCCAGCTATAGATGTCTCCATTCAGCACCCACATACTAGTGTGATCCCCATTATAAGTATGACATTGCATTGCCTCTGGCTTTTATGCAACCATTGATTCGGTTGGAAAGGGTATCTTAAAGCGGTTGTTTCCTCTCCTGAGACAAGATGGCCAATAACTATTCTAGTTGGTCCTTGATATCACAAAAGCTTGTCCTAGGATGGTGTGACTTCAAAGGTGGTCCTACACGTGTTCTTCCATGGATAGATCTGGGGACCATGTTGGCCACCAGAGTATTTCAACAATACACAGATAGTTCATAGAGAAATATGCCATGAGTGGACTTGAATTGTTCTGTTGGAAAATGGCAGTTACAATGCAGTCACATGTCAAATAACACAAAAGGCAGTAGGATGTCTGTGACATACTGCTGTGTCATCAGTTATGTCAGTCACTACCAGTAGTGACCAGAAGTCATACCCAATGGCTCCCCATACAATGGTACCAGGAGTAATACCACTGTGCATCTCCAACACACTGGAAGAATTGGACAGCCATTCAGTATTATCGCCACACTTCCAGATGAAGATCGTTTAAGGTACTGCAGTACCGAGCTTCATCGTTGAACATTATGTGACACCATTCAATAGCAGCCCATGCTTGTTGGGCACAGCCCCATTCGAAAAGCAAATGTTTGTGTTGTTATATTAATGGAAGCTTATGCATGGTATAGTAATTCCCCAGTCTGGCTTCAGTTTAGCCTTTCATTAATGATGTTCAGTGACAGAATTTTGTAGTAAGTCCATCAGTTATTCTCAGGCGCAGATGGGCAGATGATTCGATGTGTATGGTGCCCAACATCTACCATGTTGGTGGTCAGATGCTGTCATCAGGGGTTTTAATGGGAACTATGCCTCTCCTCATGTTCCCCTGTAGACCAGCATCGGACCACCATCACATCCGAAGGTCCCACAAGACTGGATATTCCACGATTTGACCAGTCAGTCGATTGGAGGCGATGAGAACCCTATAAAACTAGGTTAGGTGATGATAACACATCTGACGCTGCTCATGTCCATTATATAGCCTACGAGGATTGGTATCAAAACTAAACACCTATAATACTATGCACTCTGGCAGCCGTTCGTTCATAGAGGCTTGATATTCTAATCATATACATACCAGCCGATAGTGTTTACGTATACGATGATACAGTGACTAGAGGTCTGCATCGCTCGATTATCCTCGTTCGAATTGCTCTGTGCATGCAGCTCTGCTTAAGTACGTCAGATGTCAATACAGCCGCTTTGGGAGTGGGGGGAGATTTCATTAGCAAATGATAATGTTGGCTGCATGTACTGTGACAAGTGCTGTGCTTGCCTGTCTTACAGATCCACCACCACTCATCTGAAGGTACATGTCTGCAGAGCACGACAGTGCCTAAGTTCCGAAGCGCTATCAGTTTCAGTGTTAACTACGGTAGTTAAGAAAGAGTGTAGAATTGATTGCCAGAGATCTTTGTCCATCTACATTAATTTCACGTGTATGGGTTCGCGCTTCATGTCAGAAGTTTGTAAACATCGGTTCAGCATTTGGTCATGAAGACGTCTCTAACATTTTGTCTCATCCTGCGGCAGAAGGGCCAACATTGGAGGAGAAGCAGGGCGGACGCACAGTATTAACTGGGCGAGAGTGCATGCGGAAATACAGCGTTAATGTCGACCCATATCTATCGAAAAGTGTTTTCCATACCTGTTACTGCGCAGTTTCTCTATCAAGACTGTGAAATATGGCATTCGTGAAAACTCAGTGTTCAGAGACCAAAGGTGCCGTGTCCTGCACACTCGTCAAATATGGGGTGCCTAAGAAACATGCCTTCTCTGGACGCTGGACAACAATTGAAGCAAACTGTGTTAATGAATTTTTGTTACAATAAGATAAATGACAATACTTAACTATGAGAATTTACAGTGGTTTGTCGCAAGCAACGGGCAACAGACAAAATAAGAGGTCTCATCAGCATAGACAATACCTAAAACAAGTGAAATTACACAGTTCCTAAGCCCGCTACTGTAGAGCTGGTAGAATGGCTAGTCTTTAACTTGGCCGTGGCCAGCTGGAGCGGCGCTTATGTTCTCTTCCCCTAGAGGCCGTTGCTGTCTCGGTGTCGTCCTAGAGAGGAGTCGTCAGCGTACTATTGGCTGACGTCTTCTTCACAGCCACCTCTTCTCTACCGTTCCTGACCGTCGTGCCGGCGCTGGACTTTTACGCCAGGACATTCCTCCCCCACAAAGCGACGGGCCGTCGTCGTATTAGGAGCTCTACTACGGCGGGGGTGGCAGGAGAGTGAATGCTGCGCTGGACCGAAAGCTGCAGGTGCAGGGGTCATCAAGCTTCCCGTCGTACAACGCCATCCGGCCTTCGTTCTAGCGGAAACGTTCCGCGTCCACCTCATGAGGCGCAAAGCCAGATGTAGAAGGCGTCGGCTGCTGCGGTGTGGGTGGGTCCAGCTCCGTCAGTAGGACTAGAGGAGGTGGAGACGGCGTAGATTCAGTCTCCACGGGCTCATCCCGCGGAGTCGTGATGACACGCCCTGGTAGCTGCTGTGCCCGTGCGGTCCTCGGGATCCGTGAATCTGGGGGAGAGATACAGAAGGATCACTGTGCACATGACAGTGGCGAATTTGATTGTGATGTCAGTTCTGTAATTCGTCTGGGCCGGAGATACATGCATGCGCCAAGTCAGTGAAGGATCCCTCCTCCCGCCCACTGCCTGCTCCCACTAAAATTCTGGAAAGCAAAATATCATGTGATGCGACGCGATACTTACGGCCTTCCTTCTGCGCCAGATGCTGAGAACGGTGGGCCAGGTGAAGCAGTGCCGGATGGCGGCGGCCGTGAAGCAATTCCTCTGGCAATAGCTCATCTCGTGGATGCGAACGATAGGAGGAGAGAAACAGTTTGTAAGCGTATTGTCATATCGCTGACTAAGTTGAGGAGTATCTATGCGGGCAGCCGCGTCTGCAGAGCACGAGACACGGAACTGTTATGTTGTGTTGTGGGTAGCTCTGCATGAAAGAAGCATTTTTAGTAAGGAGGTTGAAGTGTTGCTACAAGTGCTATTACGGTGAAGTGTTGAAATATGGAAGTGAGTCAGAGGAAAGTGCATCAAGATGTAATTAAAAATGAGCAGTGTGGCCGATAACGTATTTGTGTACCGTACAGTATCAATCATCCGCGATGTGATCGGTCTATCAGAATGAACTCACGTTAATCAGCAAAAATTAGTTACCATAAAAGAGTGCAAACAAGTGCCAGTGTCTTGTAGCGAGCGTGAAGACGCGCGTTCGATCATCGCGTTTCCGCATTATCAACAATCAATCGCGCCGCGACGGTTACCCGCACGCTCGTACAACTGAGAACTGTGAACTGTAAATTTAACTTTGTGAACAGTGTTAAAATTTATTACTAGTGTCAAGGAGGACTATTACCAGGTATCTGTGTATGTGTGACGAGCGTAACAACTTTTGTGCGATCATTAGGCTTCCACATCATCAACAATCACCCGCGTCGTGTCGGTTACGCGTACGCTCGTCCAAGTGATATTGTGGACAGATAATCATCAAGATTGTTAATTGGGATAAGCATTTACGACTTACAGTCAAAGCCGGCCGGAGTGGCCGAGCGGTTCTAGGCGCTACAGTCTGGAACCGCGCGACCGCTAGGGTCACAGGTTCGAATCCTGACTAGGGCATGGATGTGTGTGATGTCTTAGGTTAGTTAGGTTTCAGTAGTTCTAAGTTCTAGGGGAATGAAGACCTCAGCTGTTAAGTCCCATAGTGCTCAGAGCCATTTGAGCCCTTACAGTGTAAACAGTGCAAGCTCTGATTTCTTATCGTCTCAGAATATAGTTGTTCATACCAGACGTAGAACAGTGTTGTGCTTTGACGTTGACTGGCTCCCCTAACTCGCTTACATATTATATACATAATTTCAGGCAAGCCAGCAGCAGTGTGGAGCAGAACAATACTACCGCCGCGGGATTATCAGGTACGTGTTGTGGACAGGGCGCACGGTCAAGGAACGTCAACCAATTTAAAGGTCCCCCAACCCAAATTGTACTCCTGGGCGTGTTACAAATTGCAGTACTTCATCCCTGGTGTGTGCGTTGTGAATTTGGCCATCTGCTGTTTGAAGGTGCTGACAAGACGTTCCCCTTCGCCGTTTGACTTTGGATGGAACGGTGCGCTAGTTAAATGCTGTATGCCATTGCATTCACAGAATGTTTCCAATTCATTTGACGTGATCTGCGATCCGTTGTGTGACACTATGACTTCAGACAAAAAATAGACGATAACACGTGAATTGCGCTACGTGACGTTGTCAAGATCATTAGAACAGCAAACGGAAACTTGCTATTAGCGTCTACCACAATCAATGAGTGTTCCAAGAAGGTCCCGCAAAGTCTATGTGCACACGTTGCCATTTTGTTTGCGACTTAGGCCAAACAGAGAATTTTTGTGGTTGAGGGTATTGATTTTCCGCAAATGCGGGCCTCTGGCGTCATCTGTTCTTATTTGGATATCCATACCCTCCCAAGTACAGTGTCGGCGAGCTAACAGTTTCGTACGAACAATCCCCCTCTCTTGTTGGTGAAGTAGCTGCCACATTTCTTTTTGCAAAGACACGTGACTGTCCACTTTCATTTTGGTCAAGAATCACACCCTTTTGTAAAGCGACGGTATGTCGACGTTCAAAGTATCTTCGCACTACATAGATCTCTATTCTATGGAATGAGAAAGGCGAAGATGTGCGAATGTATTGTAGCAAAATTTTCAAATCTGAATCACCTTACGTGATCTGTGCAATTTTCCTGTAGTTCACAGGAAAGGATTGAAGCATTTCAGAATCTTGAGCATCGACGTGACAGCAAGATGCATCAAAAATGTCAGTATCTGTATCTGTGCCAATCGGAAGACGTGAAAGTGCGTCTGCATTATCACGTTTAAACGTCGGATCATACACGACCTCATACTGGTATTGAGACAACAACAAAGCCCATCGGTGCAATTTTTGAGCTGTTCACACAGGGACCGGTTTCGTCGGATGAAACGAGGTCTGCAATGGCCTGCGATCCGTTACTAAGCAGTGTTTTCTTCCATACAAATAGTGGTAGAATTTTGTGGCACCACACACGATACCTAATGCCTCTATCTTCGTTCGTGAATAGTTGCACTGAGCTTTGGATAAATCTTTTGATGCGAAAGCAGTAGGCCTGTCTGTATCTCCATTTCTGTACGAAAGCACTGCACAGATTCCGTAAGATGAATCGTCAACTTTCAACACAACTGGTTTGTGATGTAAGCATCGATCTTTAAAAAGTCTTTTGGCACCCATCTGTCCAAACCAAGGGGACATTCTTGCGACACCAGCGATGCAATTGAGCTGCGATTTCTGCAGCATTCGGTATGAAAAGAATGTAATAGTTCACTTTCCCTGAAACTGATTGCAACTGTGTGACAATGCGAAGAACTGGCAGGTATCGTTCGGCTAACAAATGTGCCTGAAGAGGATGTACACCTTGACTGTTTATAACATGACCAAAGTATTGCAATGAGGTTTAAAAAAATCACACTTGTCTAGTCTAGTCCTGCATCAGATAACACACAAAACAAAGTGTGGTGTCACCGCCAGACACCACACTTGCTAGGTGGTAGCTTAAATCGGCCGCGGTCCATTTAGTACATGTCGGACCCGCGTGTCGCCACTGTGTGATCGCAGACCGAGCGCCACCACAAGGCAGGTCTCGAGATACGGAATAGCACTCGCCCCAGTTGTACGACGACTTTGCTAGCGACTACACCGACGAAGCCTTTCTCTCATTTGCCGAGAGACAGTTAGAATAGCCTTCAGCTAAGTCCATGGCTACGACCTAGCAAGGCGCCATTAGCCTTACATAGTTTGATAGTTATCGTATGAAATGTCTCATCCAGAATGCTGTACTCACATGAAGGAATTAAAAGATAAGTATTCGAGGAGCTGCATACTTTTCTTATTAGAATTCACTACTTATCCTGTTCCAGAATTCACGCCCGTCTGCGTTAGATAGCGTGCATTTCGGCCTCCTCTATCTACAAGGTGTTGGCACATTTTCCAACACATCACAAAGCACCCAAATTTGCAATACCATCTTCAGGTGTATGACCTGATACGACTGTACCGTCCAAATAGTTTCAGTAGAAATGCACATGAAAAATCAGCTGTTTCAAATACCGTTGTAGAATGGCGGGTGCGGAGGCACTACCAAAAGGCAAACGAAAATACTTAAACAAACCCAAATGACTGTTCACAACACACACTTATTGAGAGTCTTCGTCTAGTGGTATTTGAAGACATATGTCGCGCAAATCAATTTTAAAAAGTAACAACCCGTGCCTAATTTGTCCATGAGATCCTCGGGTCGTGGTAATGGGTAAGTATCAATGACAGTTCGTGTGCTAACTGTAGACAAAGTCAACACAGAGGCCAATGCGACCTGAAGGTTTGGGGAGCAAAACCAGTGGTCTTCCCCATTTACTAGCTTGTATGGGCGCAATAGCTCCATTATCTCGCAATGTGTGAAGTATAGCAACTACCTTGTCCCGTAATGCAATGGGAAGAGTTCTGGCGTGGAAAAATTTCGTCTGATCATTGTCCTTCATAGTAATATGAGCAAAAAACTTATTAGCCTTCCCTAAATCTTCAGAAGAAGTTCAGGGAATTCTGTCAGAAAGCTAGTTTTGCATCGAATGCAGACATTGACAACACATTGTCTTGAATTGTAAAGAAAAGAAAACAATAACAAATCAAGGCCAAATATCTTCTCACAATAGCGTGATTCAATCACAGTGGGAACCACAGTTCGCATATGCAAGCGATATATGGCAGGCAAAGTATATTTTCTGAGAATGGGAATGTATTGTCCATTATAAGCCGTCAGATGCATGCTAGTTTTAGACTGGCGTGGGGAGCCTAACAGTTCATATGTGTTTCAATTCAGCAGTGTAAAAGAGGCACCTCTGTCCAACAAGAATTTCACAGATGCTTTCCGGCCGCAGTGGCCGTGCGGTTCTAGGCGCTACAGTCTGGAACCGAGCAACCGCTACGGTCGCAGGTTCGAATCCTGCCTCGGGCATGGATGTGTGTGATGTCCTCAGGTTAGTTAGGTTTAATTAGTTCTAAGTTCTAGGCGACTGATGACCTCAGAAGTTAAGTCGCATAGTGCTCAGAGCCAGCCAGCCAATGTTCACAGATGCTTTTCACTAATAAGCAAATCTACAAAACGTTTGTTGGACTGGCATAGCACTGAAAGAAACTGTTTGCCTGCTAGTTTTGCTAATGCCCGCAGCAGGCTTTGAATCCACTGCATGGATGACATGCGCCTTCTGACTAAATTTTTGTGGGTGAGCAGAGTTGTTATGGTTGTTCCTTTGCAAACATATGGATTGTACATGTCATTTCTTCTCACAAGCGTAACACTGTGCTTATCGGGATGGGCAGTCTTGGCGTTTGTGACGTGAATAGCACGAAGAGTGTGACGTAATTCTTTTCGCCTGTGTAGCCGCCTGGTCAGAAATTTACTTAGGCGGCATGAAGAACCGTTGATGCGGCTGGCATATGCAAGCTGCAGCTGCCAAATGGGCCGGTCGGGAGCAAGGCTGCCTGTTTAAATTTGTCGGCCGACATGGCACCTGAATCGTACTGATCTACAATTTGCACTGTGTGTTGGGCTTATGGATCAGAATGTTTCAAAATCTGTACTCTAAGTTGTGCATTCGTTACATTCTGCACGATCGCATCGTGCAACATCAGATCTGAATACAAAGCAACAGAAGCACATCTGATTTTTGCATTTCCTCATCACACGCTGCAAATCTGTTACCCACTCGCAATAAGTTTGTCCTGACCGTTTCTTGTAGTTAAGGAATTGGTACCTAGCGGTTACCACATCCACTTGTTGGTCATAATAGTTAGCAAATCTACAACCTGATCATATGAAAGTTTACTCGGAGTGCCATTACGTAATAACTTCTGAATGAGTCTGAACACTGCACTTCCTACTGCGGACAATAAATAGGAGAGTTTCACAGTGCCTGGTACGTAGTTAGCAATTACATGGGCTTCAAACTGTTGCAGCCACTCGAGCCACTCCTCTTCTTGTCCATGAAACTGGCGGCAGTTGCTGCACTGTGTTTAGGAGGGTTGAAATTTGTTGACTCTGAAACTGAAACATCTGCATTAGCTGCACTGCATCTAACGTTGGCACCTGTGGCGCCTGAGCAGGGGATGTGATAGGTGGGGTGGGCATGTTGGTAGAAACAAACAAAGACAAGCCGTACAATAAACAAAAGTACAAAAATAAAGAAAAGATTTGCAACGCCCACCTGAAAACACTGATTAGAAAAAAACAATATAATAGACTGTTAACGCAAGTAAATACATGCTTGCAAGGAAAAGACAAGACAGAATTAAGGCGCCAGCAAACCACAAAAGCCCACGAAAAAGGAAACAAAAACGTTCAAATGTGTGTGAAATCTTATAGGACTCAACTGCTAAGGTCATTAGTCCCTAAGCTTACACACTACTTAACCTAAATTATCCTAAAGACAAACACATACAACCATGCCCGAGGGAGGACCCGAACCTCCGCCGGGATCAGCCGCACAGTCCAAGACTGCAGCGCCCCAGACCGCTCGCCTAATCCCGAGCGGCCGAAAAAGGAACCCAGAGAATCAGTGCTGGCTGCCGCTATGGAATCCCTTGACCTCCTCGTCGCCATTGTTGTGTCCTGCCCAATCGTCAAATGTTGTTGTTGTGGTCTTAAGTCCCGAGACTGGTCTGATGTAGCTCTCCATGCTCCCCTATCCTGCGCAAGCTTCTTCATCTCCCAGAACCTACTGCAACCTACATCCTTCTGAATCTGTTTAGTGTATTCATCTCTTGTTGTCCCTCTACGATTTTTACCATCCACGCTGCCCTCCAATACTAAATTGGTGATCCCTTGATGCCTCAGTACATGTCCTACCAACCGATCCCCTCTTCTAGTGAAAGTCGCCAAATATGGGGTGCCTAAGAAACCTGCTTTCTCGGGTCGCTAGACAACAATTCAAGCAAATTGTATTAATGTAAAGTAAATGACAATACTTTGAGACTTTACAATGGTGTGTTGCAAGGAGTGGGTGAATAACAAAATAAGAAACCTCATCAGCATAGAGAGTAAGTGAAATTACGCAGTTCCGAAGTCGCTGCTGTAGAGGTTGTATAACACGGCCGGGCAAATAGCGTTTCGCGAGCACAGGCGCTCGCAGATCCCTGCGAAGCCTGCCCCCGGCTATCCCCCACTCCGCCAGCTAGCAGTACCCCCACCGTCTACCCGCCTAACAACACACGTCATTGCGCTGCTCAGAGCCACTAGCTCCGCTTACTTTCCGTAGTTTCTATCGCATTCGGCGTTCGTGATAAAACACAACTAGTGGGTGTAAAATGGCTGAGGAGGAGTTAAAATCGTTGAAACGAAAGTCCTTTGATCTTAAATCCACAATAGGAAGAAGAATACTTTTCTGTTGGAAAGCAATGCGGACCTCCGTAATTGATTTGCAATGCAACATTGTCTTCACGGAAGAAGTACAATATAAAGGGACATTATCAACTGCTTCAATAGAAGAATATAGTCGGTTTGAATTATGAAGAAAGAAAAGCCAATCTTATCGAACTGAAGAAGAAAAAGGAGAAAGACGTACGAATACATGTAGATATATATGAGATTGATTCACATTATAACTGTTATTAATAATTTGTTATGTGCATTTCCCGTCATTTTTACCTTTTCCTGTACATATTTACAGGACGAAATCATCCACAACGATGCAGCGATATAGCCCTTAAAATAGCTAAAACAGCACGGCCCTTCGGTGATGGAGAATTTGTGAAAGAATGTTTTATTGCTGCCGCAACAATTTTGTACCCAGAAAGTCTTCCTGTTTTTGGAACCGTTACTGTCCGCCCCCGTTAGCTGAAAGTTCAGCGTGGCGTAATGCCACGTCAATGGGCCTGGGTTCGATGCCCGGCTGAATCAGGAGATTTTCTCCGCTCAGGGACTGGGTGTTGTGTTGACCTCATCATCATCTCATCTCCATCTCCGACGCGTAAGTCTCCCAATGTGGCGTCGAATGCAATAAGTACTTGCCCGGGTTACAATGCCATACGCTCATTTGATTTCCATTTGGAAACGTTCCTCTTTCACGGAGAACGGTTTGCAGACGCATCGTAGAAACGGCACACGATGTGGAAGTTCATACGGGAAACAGGATCAAAGATTTGCGGTTCTCTTCAATAGCATCGGACGAAAACACTGATGTATGTGATGTTGCTCAACTTGTAGTCTTTCTCCGATGAGTTGATGTTCAGTTTAATGTGATTGAGGAACTCCTCGATTTAGTGCCAATGCATTATACAAAAATGGCAGACGATATATTTTCGTGCGTTGAACGTATAGTAGGAAAATACGAGCTATGCTGGGAGAAATTTTCATCGATTGCAACAGATGGGGATCCTGCTGTGTCGTTGCTTTGATACGAAAAAAATTGAAAGCCGTCGGTGTCCAGCACGAACTACTAGCAATAAATTCCGTTCTTCACCGTGTTAATTTGCTAGAAAATTGTGCCAAATTAGTTGGCGTCATGGACGTGGTTATAAAAACAGTTAACATTCTCAGGTCGCAGAGTTCGGGACATAGACAATTTAAATCGTTGCTGACAGATCTCGAGTGTGAATACGGCGATGTTCCATATTTTTGTCAATTACGCTGGTTGAGTGAAGGTGTTGTTTTCGAATGACCTTTTAATTTACGTAATTATTTAGCGTTATTCGTGGATGCGAAAGGAAAACCGGTGAAAGAATTGGTCGACCCACAGGGGTTTTTAGACCTTACGTTCTTAACTGACTTAGCCTGGCTCTGAATAGCGTGAATGCAGCTTTGCAAGGTTGAAATAATGTAATTAGCGAAGTGTCTGACACTGTCTAGACATTCAAGAGAAAACTGCTTTTGTGTGCAAAGCAACTGCCAGAAATGTCGTATGTACACTTCCCGAGCTTTACAGTGGGCCGGCTGGAACGGCCGAGCGGTTCTAGTCACTATAAACTGCGTGACCGCTACGGTCGCAGGTTCGAATCATGCCTCGGGCATGGACGTGTGTGATGTCCTTAGGTTAGTTAGGTTTAAGTAGTTCTAAGTTCTAGGGGACTGATGACCTCAGACGTTAAGTCCCACAGTGCTCAGAGCCATTTGAACCATTTGAAAACAATTTGGAACAGCAGGAGCTCAAATAACATATAGAAGGATTCGTGACAGTATTAGAGCCATTCAGAAATACAACAGATGTTCAATTGCTTGACGAAATGACGAGGATGAGTCAAATGAAAACCTTAAATTTGTAATAACAAATCGAAATTTCGCGCTGCTATGCTTTAAGTTGGTAAGCGTGCTAGAAACAGTGTTCAGAATGCCCTGCAGGTGGCAGCATAGTCCGGATGCACACATACCGTCGCAGTATCAGTATAAAGATGGCCGCCCTACTTCCGACGTGCACCAGGGAAGAACAGCGTTCTGTTTTTCGGTTTTTGCGTACTGAAGGTGTTAAACCTATTGAAATTCATCGACGAATGAAGGTTCAGTAGGGTGATGCATGTTTGTCACAGCAGCAAGTCTACGAATGGAGTAGGAAGGTCGCATATGGTGTGACTTCAGTGGAAGATGCTCCTCGTCCAGGTCAGGCACAACGAGTTGTGACTCCACGGAACATTGTAGCAGTTGAAACCATAGTGAAGGAAAACCGCCGAGTGACACTGAATGACACTGCAGCGTGTTTACAGATTAGTCGTGGATCAGCACACCACATTGTGCATGATGTGCTCCAGTTTCTCAAAGTGTCTACATGATGGGTGCCACAGCAGCTGACTCTTGAAATGAGAGAACGACGTGTTGATGCCTGTGAAGAATTTCTTCGGCGCTTTGAAGAGAAGGTGATGGCTTCCTTGCAAGAATCGTTACTGGGGACGAAACACGGGTTCACTTCCACCAACCGGAAACGAGGAGAGCGAGCAAGGAATGGCGCCATCCCTCATCAACAAAACCAAAGAAGTTACGAACAGAACCATCAGCAGGGAAGGTTATGCTGACTCTCTTTTGGGACGAAAAACGCGTCATTTTGGAGTATTACATGCCTAGAAGGACCACTGTCACAAGTTCATCAAACACAGATCTCCAAAAAAACCATGTGCGGCCTGCAGTAGAATCAAATCGACGTGGATTGCTGTCAGCAGGTGTCCTTTTGCATCATGACAATTCCAGGCCCCACACGCCCGTACAACAGTTGCGATAATCACAGACCCACATTTTGAGTGTCTTCCACATCCACTATACTCACCTGACCTTTCCCCGAGTGATCTCCATATGTTCGGACCACTCAAGGACGCGATGGGAGGACAGAAATTCCGTTCTGATGAAGAGGTACGCCATGCTGTGCATGAGTGGTTGCGCGGACTACCAAAAGAATTTTTTTCTAAAGGAATTTATGCACTTTATAAGCGCTGGAGGACTTGCATTGAGCGTGGGGGAGTTTATGTTGAAAACTGATACAGTTTTGAACCACTTCTGCATAGTAACTAACATTTGAAAAAAAATTAATGTTTTCATTTGACTCACCCTCGAACTTTCCTCATTCGGTGCATGCCACAATAAATGGAGCTCTGAAATTTAATAAGGCATTTTGCATCTATAGATTCACATCAGTAGCTGAGTGGTCAGCCTACATAGCTGCCATATGGAAGTCTCGGGCTTAATTCGTGGAATGCCAAGGGTTTTTCCTTGGTAGGGGTGCTGGTATGGGGTGATGCCAATTAAAGAGTTATTTGACAGCACAATAGCGGCGCCAAAGTCTGAAAAGTATGAAAAACGGCTGGGTGAGCTCTATTCTGACCACATGCGCCTCCATACTGCACACGCGGGACGTCGCAAGGCGGAGGATGACACGGCGGCCGGTGGACATTCTTTGGACGTTCACGGCCTGGCGAGGAACTTGTATTTTGCGTCTGTAGAGCGACACCATAGCGTTGCCAGAAGCGCGTGTTACGCCTTCTAGGTATTTGTGGAATTTCCAGAACGCTTCCCTGGAAGACGACGGGCGTCCGCATTCTTTTGATGGCAGCCAGTTGAACTGCCTCGAGATTGCCTGTGAAAATATTTCGCACCACCTCGCTCTTTTTTTGTCACCGTATTCCGCTGCGTGTTTTTTTTTCGTCAACATCTCGCGAAATACAAGTTTTGTCGCTCTAGCAGCCTGCCTGGGTTCTCACGCAGTCACACAATTCGACGTTCCGTTGTTTTTACGTGTCCTGTCGTCACGATTACGTCGCTTTTTATCTTCCCTCCCAGCAACGCTGGCGTCCTCCGTCTTTCCATCCCGTTCCGTTTCCCAGTCTCATTCTAAGCCCAACACCCTCTTCACCCGCCTCCTGCCTTCCACTGCTAGTCTGTCCCAATTGAGTTCCAATAACTCACAGCCCCAAGAAAGAAAGCAGTCCCCTAAAAGCGTCGGTGGGGAAAAACTCAATTGGCACAGCGGGAGGAAACACTGCCGTTTCATTATGTCGACTGGAAATAACGCCACTAAAGTTGCACCGCCTTCAGCTTTAAAAGCACAAGCGCTACCGAACAAGAACCGACGTATTTTGTTGTCACTAATTACATTTACACCAGTCCTGGATATCTGATGGATCAGTGACTGGTAATTTACGCAATAAATCAAGAAGAGGAAGACATACATGAAAACAGTAGATTATTGAGGCAAATATACCTTATAAAAGACATGGTGAAACACTACAAATAGGACTCATAATCAGTGTGGGCAGAATTTATTACCATCACTTCCACGATCAATAATTTTACAAGAACGGAAATCACTCACAAAGCTGTTTACTCTGGAATCCGATCAAGTGGTGCATGGGGCCTATGTTTGAAGAAACCGTACATAATCGATCACATACATCTGGTACTACGAAGTACATTCAGACCCATTTAAAGCTTTCAATTGAAATAAATAATGACTTGTTATAAAATCTCTGAAACACCTTGGTTCAAATCGTTCAAATAGCTCTAAGCACTATGGGAACATCTGAGGTCATCAGTCCCCTAGACTTAGAACTACATAACCCTAACCAACCCAAGGACATCACATCAGGATTCGAATCTGCGACCGTAGCAGCAGCGCGGTTCCGGACTGAAGCACCTAGACCCACTTGGCCACAGCGACGGCACAGCTTGGTTCGACGCATAACTTTTTACTGATTACCTCCAGTACAGACGAAACGCTAATAACAAAAGACGAACTTAGTACGGGGAATTGAAAAATACGATAGAATATCGTTTGTATAAGGACCGATCTAAAAGTTTCTGTGTGAGCGCGTTTTGCAAAGTATACGCAACCCAGCTCGACTCCGATGCGATTATGCAGGGTGATTCTCACTAACGTTCAAAAAACTACTAAAGTGATTTAGACGACCCCGAGACTTGTGATTTAATGTAAGACATACAGGGGCACAAATGTCAAGGAACACCTCAAAACTGGATGACAAATGTTGAACATGTGACATCACCAGATGACGTACCTCAGTACCTGTCCTGCGGTAGAGCCTTTCTATCTTTCACACCTGACCATCCCACTATTCACATCGGTGTCGCTCCTTGCCTATCTGCCTACGTGCCTAGGCGAGCGCCCCTAGCGCGTGGGGCACAGGATACGAGGCAGGCAGACTTTCTTGACACTGCGTTACACCGTTGCGTGTTTTCATTAACCTAAGTTTTATTTTTCCGTATATCGGTCTCACGGTCTCCGCTGGTTAATTGCAAAGTACAGTACAATAGAAACCTACCGTATAGTGTCACAATTAATTAAGTACTAGTTGCCCCTGCAAAGTAATCGCACTCGAACCTGATCAGTCACCGAGAGGTAATGTAGTATTGGAGAAATAATTAAACGCAGGTACATATCAATAAAAGACATTATACTTACAACAGTAGTAATAAATACTTCTCCCTCTGTAAAAAATTCGACATCAGTATGTACAATGCGATTGAGTGAAGTATATAAAACAGCAGAAGTTGTCTGTGTGAGATTACCTTTATTCTTTTAAATTCCTATACTTTGAAAAACTTCTTTGAAAAGAATGTTAGCAGTTATAATGTAATTATCGTTCAATCTTTGGTACATGTGTCTTTAGCACAAACGTAAATGTCACTTAATGTGCAAGCTTATGAAAAGCCGTGTATAACTGTCCAAGCGGAAAAAACAGATTCTCGTTAATGTAGTGCCCAATCCCTGCCTGTGAAGCGTTAGACCTTATCCGGTTGTTGTTGGGGGAGGAGACCAAACAGTGAGGTCATCGGTCTCATTGGTTTAGGGAAGGACGGGGAAGGAAGTCGGCCGTGCCCTTTCAAAGGCATTAGCCTGGAACGATTTAGGGACATCACTGGAAACCTAAATCAGGAAGGCCGGAAATGCGATTGGACCGTCGTCCTCCCCAATGCGAGTCCACTGTGCTAACCATTGTGCCAGCTTGCTAAGTCTTTATCTGGTATTAAGGGTCATAGCGAAGACTACTTTCATTGGAAATTGTTGTCTTATCATCCGAAAAGACATGATTGTGACACACGGTGCGAGGTTAATGTGTGGGATACGAGCACAGTTTTATCTGGGACATTGAATTTAACAGCGTGATGCACCCTGCTAGGTGAGTTACCGCTGAACTTACAACATTAATTGAAGCCAGATTAGCGTTAAAATTTCAAGTTGACGTAATAATAGCATTTTTCTGTAAATGCAAATGATGTGTTGGTAAACCGGACGGATCTGGAGGATTCAATAATCTACATCTACATCTACGTGATTACTGTGCTATTCACAATAAAGTGCCTGGCACAGGGTTCAATGAACCACCTTCATGCTGTACGTCCTTATGTTGGATAGGTTTAATTAGTTCTAAGTTCTAGGGGGCTGATGACCTCAGAAGTTAAGTACCATAGTGCTCAGAGCAATTTGAGCAATATTTCTCTCTACCGTTCCACTCTCGAACAGCACGCGTGAAAAACGAGCAGTTAAATTTTTCCGTGCGAGCCCTGATTTTTCTTATTTTATCGTGATGATCATTTCTCCCTATGTAGGAGGGTGCCGACAGAATGTTTTCGCAATCGGAGGAGCAATCTGGTGATTGAAATTTCATGAGAAGATCCCGTCGCAACGAAAAACGCCTTTGTTTTAATGATTGCCACTACAATTCAAGTATCATGTCTGTGACACTATCTCCCATATTTCGCGATAATACAAAACGAGCTGCCCTTCTTCTGTGGGGTACAATTGAACGCTGTTTATTTCTTCAAGTTAAAGAATTAGAACTTAATTAGAGAATTGTATCCTCAGGTATCAAATTGGAAATGGCGTATTCATTAACTGTTGTACAATCATTATTTTTTGAGAATAGAATCACCGTAGAATAGAATTACGGAACATTTTATTCGTTGATTTCTGCGGCATTGAATGTTCTGGTAATGAATCTATCATAATTACAGTAACAGAATTTGGGAATTTTAACCCAGCTGAAAGTTATTTCCTCCAACTCGATCGTTTGCTCGTTAATGAAATTTAAAACTTTTTCCTGCTTTTTATTCAAAACTGAATATACTGACATCCGTTATAAGAAGGTGGAACTGAAATTATAATTGCGAATAACGTGTCTCAGTGCATTAAAGAAAAAATTAATTGGCGTTCATTGAGCAGTAAATTAAATCGAAAGTGTCACGCAAAAACCACTACCAAAATCAAACTGTGCACTGAAAAAAAAAAAAAAACAAACAAATCGAACACTGAAGTTACGTAGCAACACTATGAAATACACACTGTTCACTAACCCATTAAAAATCGCAATTGTAAAGAAAATACTTTGAATTTGCGGAATGGAAACGTGGGATAAGAAAAGAAAGAACAGACAAAATATGAAACAAATCTCGCGCGAAAAATTGCAACATAATCAGCAGCAAACAGCACAGCGTGAAGAAATTGCGCCAACTACAATATGATAAACTACAAGGTGAGAGATAGAGGTGATTTTCTCGTACTGAAAAAAATTTCTCCTTGAAATTAAAATACTATTTGTTCATCATAATGAGATTACTGCATTTAAAAATCTCATTTTAGAATAACATAAAAGTCACAGAAAACCAAAAACTTTCCTTTCTTTACAAAAGCGTTGCTAGGTAATGCTTTTACGATTATGACTGATCTTGCAACAGAATCTCCCCACCTCAGTTTAGGTCATTTACAGTTTAATTCATTTCAATTGATCTAAACCGAGGTCGGGAGGTAGATTGTTCTGCTGCAACAATAGCTAACATTACCAGTACGCACCAGCAAAAGTTATTACCTTAAAAACATGTCCATAATGCAAATCCTTTCTCTCTGCCATAAATGCTGCGCCTCTACGTCCATCCATGAGATTAAAAACTCCTAACAACTTTCTTCAGAAAAATCCTCCTCGAATACCTACTACGCTAAAAGTTCTGCCAGCTTACTCCACTTCCAACACTCGACAATTATGCTGTCTACACCTGAGCCAAAATTTTACAAGTTCAGAGATACTACTGTCACTGCCGTAAGTCGACTATTCTAATGACGTCACGCCCGAGTGCTTTCCTCTCGTAACGTGAACCTGCCACTCATTTTGAAACCATCCGCTAATAACTGTCCAGCCCATTTATATAAGTCACCTTTCACAGTTTAATGGTACTTACGTTACTAGAAGTGCAACGTAGCGTGGCAAACGCTGTGAAGTAAGGAAGAATTAAGCTGTAAATATGAATATGCAGATTAATGGTACTGAGGTTAGGTAAAATGTTTTGAACCCTTTATGTATTAACGAATTAAAGTTGAATAAATGAAGTTATAAATTTAATTATGAAAGTAAACGATACTTAATTGTGATGATGAGCGTTGATGTAATTCAGTTCATTTGAACAGTACACTATACTTGCTTAAAGAAAGTAAACAACTCAGTCCGCTGCTGACCATAACAGTGAACTCAGATTGTCAATACACCGTCACAACATCGATGTGTATGACCAAAATCGCATGATACACTGCGCTTGCCTAAGAATCTAGTTAACTGCACCTGCTGTGGTACATGTTACTTAAGATTATTGTTAATAAATGGCAGTTGCTACACTGACTTTATAGAAATGCTTTCAAAACAAAATTTTCTGACGAAAGCAGTAACTTTAAGCTGAATGCGTATTTTTCGTCATCAATTTGGAACGATATCTTGACAATGATGTAGCAATCGTCATTTTGATTAAGGAATACGGGAGATGCGCCGAACCGACAAAAAACCGCGTTGAGAAATAATTTATATAACAAGCTTCCGAATCACATCGCTACCAGTAAATGCCATTCGTGGTCTTCACTAAATAATGTCTGTAAACAAGAAAACAAGGGACAGAAAAGGGTCAAACAGATTATAAGAACAGCTTCTTCTTGGCTACAGCGAGAAAACGAGAAAACAAATTTAGTGGCTTCCACATTGACAAAAGAATGCATTTACAAAAGGTGTTCGGAAACATGGTAATCCAGTGGAGCGACATGTTGCACTTCACCCTATTGGCGAGAGTAGGATAGAGAAGCCCAGTCTCAGCATCTGTGGCGAGATACGTAACCTGGTGACGTTACTCGTTCAACATTTATAATCCACGTTTGGGGTATTACGCAGCATTTGCGATCCCATGTGTCTTATATTAAAATACTTGTCTCAGCTTCATCTACGTCGCTCCGTGGTTCTCTGAACGTTAATAAATATCACGCTGATTAAGCTCCGTATAGGCAAGGAGCATTCGAACGGAAACTTTTTGATCGGACCTTATAAGAGTACAATAATACGTGATCCACACATTATAAAGAAAATGGTACAAACTTCCAAATGAGTCGTAGTTGATTATTTATGGGAATCAGATATGTAGAAGACAGCGAGTACATGCACAGTAAAAATATATTAATGAATATTACAAAGCAGACATAAATGCTGTTGGCAAAGAACAGTGTTTTAAAAATTAAATACTTTAAAGCACTGGAACAGAGCGTCAGAAAACAGTATTTGTTTCGAGTTCTTCAGTTACTGCATCAAAGACAGGAACATTCAATGTATATTCAGTCCTAAACTGAGCGTTGCTCCGTAAGAGATTGAGAAATATATGTCTAGGACTGTAATAAATTCATCTGTATTGCGACCACTGTGGAAGACGTCATTAGAATACCAAAGAAATGTGGGTGGTTTGTGGGAGAATAAACCAGATGAATCGAAGTTAAAAAGAGCAAATACTCCTTTGTTGCGTTCCATGGGCTTAATAAAGGCCGAGACGAAAACGTAACAGAAGAGAAATGCATGACATTAGGATACCATTGTTTGTGTAGAGAAAATCGGTAACGGTTGGTAGGGGAGGCTATGTCAGGTAGTTGGTAGCTGATGAGGATGATAAATGTCAAAGGACAGGATGACAGATTTCTAATGGATTTATTTCAGCAGAAGATATTTCCAAAAGTAGAACGAATTATAATCGATAATCATGGAATAGACATTAGCTGAGTTTCGGTGACACCCATCATGTCCTGTCCTGGGGAGAAAGAAGCTACTTCTTGACTGGAACCTAAGGACACTGGTAAACTAATAGCAATCATTTACAAACAACACGTAAAGAAAACCGCAGTTAACGACATTGTACGACTATAAAGAGCAAATGCCTGAAAAAGGTGCACAGCAATTCAGTTGCTAATGAATATACTCCTGTACTCTAGATGCAGAAATTGGCAGTAAGTGAGGGAACCATCGAGATCGAGTCCCCAAATTAAAATTAGTTTAGTAAGTATCAACGTGCCACGCGGGATTAGCCGAGCGGTCTGAGGCGCTGCAGTCATGGACTGTGAGGCTGATCCCGGCGGAGGTTCGAGTCCTCCCTCGGGCATGGGTGTATGTGTATTTGTCCTTAGGTTAATTTAGGTTAAGTAGTGTGTAAACTTAGGGACTGATGACCTTAGCGGTTAAAGTCCCATAAGACTTCACACAAGTACCAACGCAAGCGATTAGCTGTACCAAATAGCTATTGTCATATGCGTAATTGGGAAAATTTCTCTCGACATTACTTTTTAGTTATAACACATTTAGATAGTTAACAAATATTACTTCTTTTATATTCAAGAAAGCAACAGTAAGCGAACATGTAATGCAAAACATTATTAAAAAACAACACTTTGTTCCATGCACAGAATGACCTGTACTTATACTGCCAGCGCAACATACCCAAACACAAACCTTACCCAGTTTCCCACTAAATACCTCGTTCAGGTTCAGTTTTACTTCTAGACCATTTCATTAACACCTAGGTTTAGAGAATATTTACGGTGACAGTCCCGATCGATTGAAGACCTGGTGCCACGTGGTGTCACTGTCAAGAAGCATCTCAGTGTTGCAGTTTCTTCATTGGGGACTGATCCATCCCACTTTTATACTAGACTAGTGACGTGGGAATGATTTGCAAATACTAAATTTTTATCTGGACTGTACATACATCCTAAACTCCTTCCGCACCTGCCTCTTCTGAACTCGTGTCGCCCAGCTACCCCACTCCCTACAACACCGCCACTCTTTGTCCACCTTCACCTCTTACAACCTTCTTACTGTGTGTCACCTGCTGCCCCTTCCCTCTTTCCATTTCCTTCCCCTTCTCTCCGTCCATCACCTCCTCCTGCCTCCTCTCCCCTTTCTGTCCATCTTCTCCTGCACTTATCTCTCAGCACGTCCTCCTGCCCTCCTCTGTGTCCGACTCCCTGCCATCCCACTCTACCTTCATCTTCTGCTCGCCCTCTCCACATCAACCTCCTCCTCCTCCCTTTCTCTGGCCTTGGGCCTTCTTTGTTGTTGTCACAACGAAATCTTCAGTGAAAAAATTGTAGGCACAGCAATGTACTGTTTTGCTTTCTTCCTCACAGTCGGTTTTCAAGGAAACTATATGGCAGATTGTAAAATATAACATTCTAAAATTGTCTATTCCTTATATGCACCTAGATGTGCATGTGTTGCCATAAGGTGCGTACTAAGACAACGAAGTCGCTTTCTGTGAGTAATGTGACGGAACTGAGCTGGTGAAAAGTAACCAGAGATAATTACTCTTGTAACCGGAATTTTCAGATTTAAGCGTAACAACGGTAGGCCGAGAAATTTTTGTACAGAGGAGATATTCTTGTTTAGTCTTGGGTCAGAACTCGAGTTTAGAAACATAGCTCTAGTAACAAACAATGAAGAAACATGGCATGGGGTAATAAGGCTAAAAGAGTAATATGTAGAGAAATTGTAGATATAGTGTTACGGGATTATTTATCTTCTTACATGCGAACATTTTCAAAAAATAGTATATTTGCTGTTAGTAATAAACCTTAAAAGATGTGAATTCCTTTTTTGATCTTAATTCAGTTCTATCTAGTAATTAATGTACCAAGTAAATTAAAATTTCATACTTTTTGTTACATTTTGAAACTTTGAAACACACCTGACATCAGAGTACGTTTCGTTCAATTAATTATGATAAGTGTGGTATTTCAGCAGTCCATGTCGTACAAAGTCTGCTTAGCGTAATACAGGCAGTCTATGAATAAGTGCAAATGCATTATAACGTTGCGATAGAAAATTTGAAGCAGATTCTACAGCAGCCACGATAAGACACATTACATGCTCGAATACGGACAATGTTGACAGTGTATTCACATCTAACTACGAGACGCCAGAGTTCAGAGAAACTCTGTAAAGCTGTCCCCTGGTCGTGTTAACAGTGTTTCCCTTAGCAGAGCTGGACAGGGTCACTAGGTAGCAGCTGGAGGTTCACAAAATTTATCAGGAGTTCGGCAGGGACTTTATTAAGTGCAGCTCTGTTCCGCAATGGATAGTGATGTGTGTGCGCGAGTGGTGTACTGCGGCGAATATGTTTCCTGTGAGAAGTTAATTACGACCATGGGACGTCCATCCGAATCTGTATCAGCACTCCTGAAGGCATCGTGCCGCATGTTGAGAGTCTCAGCTCTGGCTTACAGCTCCACTGTTGATGCTGAGTTTAACGTCTCGTGACTCACAAAAGCCTTAACTCTCACAGCGTAACACGCCTTCATTCAGCAAGACGTTACTGAAAAATTTCGAGTAGGCAATCGAATATCTTCCTATGTGTCAAGTAATCAAGAACGCAGGCCGAGATCACTCCTGCCATGACCGCCAGAAGTTACTTACACCATAAGAACAATGACGGAAGAAACATTTTCCTTTAGTGAAAGCCAACACCGACCTCTGTTTTCACTGTAAACTCAACGCAGATCCTACGCGAAGTTTGAAGGAAACTAGAAATACGTCTTTTAACATGTCTTACTGTACGTCACTGCGTCTTCTGAGGTTGAATGTACTGTACATAAATAACAATTAATATGTCAGTAAACTGATCGTAACCGGCAAACGAATATAGCTTTTGTGGAGAAAATTTGAAATTTTTTATTTCAGAGTTCCTATGGGATAATATTAATGCCCAACTATCGGTCTCACTTCTCGTAGAGCAGATCGCAGTACATTTATGATGTATCTACCATAACTGAGATTAAGGGTAATTATGTATTCACAATTGAGTTATTTAAGCAGCCATTTGTGAGTCAAGCTACTAGAGCAAGTTTACGACAGCAACAACGTTCCTTTTCTTCCGTTTCTGATACTCTCTCTCCGATTTTAAGCAAAGTTTAGTGTTCCTCTATATTGCGGTCCTGTATTCTGCTTTTACGTTACAAAAATGTTTCGATATTCTCCATCTTACTCTTCCTCTTTAGTTCCTAGCTCCACAAACCACAGTCGGTTTTTAGTTTCGTCAAGCACCTTCCTCCACAGCGTTCTGTCCTTGACACCATCTTCTGTTACTCCAGGTTTCTTAAGAGCCTTGGCCCCTGGTCTCTTCCTCTTATTGTCGGTCTGCCTAAGTCTTCGCCTATCGGGTTTCTTCTCCAACAATTCTCTTAGTCTTCATCCTTCCTCTCTTCCATAGACGTGCTTGGCCCATCTCAGCCTCCTTCTCTTGGCTTGTGCAACAATATGTACTTCATTATACACGTCCCTGAGGTGCCCTTGTTTCGTATCTGCTATTCTCCCCCCTCAAAAATCGTTCCAATTACCTTCTACAGGATTTTACTTTCGAAAAACTTTAATTTTCTCTCTGTATGATTATCTGTTCAGCATATTTCTGCCACAGTGTTCATCCGTATGTGGTCGATGAACTGGTTACATAACAGACAGTCTGCCATACACAAGGAATCTTATATTTGTGGTTGACCACCAAATACCAGGTCGCTGTGGCATCCGCTTAAAGGAGAGCGCCATGCACTGCGCGCCAGACCACCGGTCAAGTAACTGAAGGAAGATGGCTATCAATCGGATTCTAGGAATGGCCTCCCATCATCCGGCAATAGAATTCGCGGGTTCTCTGCTGCCGCTCACTCGCCACCGTTGGGTTGACGTAACTGAGGTCCCCAAAAACTCCTTACGATGAGATAGGGACGGGGAGACATGTGCCACTGCAATTGTTGGTTCATGAAAAGCAGGGACCAACGAAGTTCCATGAAGCTGGACCGGTGGCGAGACCACATCTTCATCATCGTGGCGATACATAAAGCATCAGCTCTCCACCCACATAGCTATATGTGAACAGTGTTTTTATTTTTTTTAAAAAAAAATTTCACGGGATAGATAAGGATGGTTCTCGGGTAGGACAAAGTTTATTGTCTATAATATAACATACAGTCACCAGTGATTTTTATTTTACAATTTCCATTCCCAACTTTAGTCCATATAAAGAGGTACTCATCGGCGCTTAACTTCTTCTTTCTTCGTGTACTCAACACAAAAGGCATGCTAGGAACTAGTGTACCATAAGGCACTTTAGATAACAGACCAGTTGTCTCTGCTATGCTCCATGACTTCCATGTTAAAATGTTTGCATCCGGAAATGCTTCAAGGCCACCGTAATCACAATGATTGCCCCACACAACTGCAAGTGTGAGCCATGTACTCCCTCCAAATAGAGCTTGTACATCACACGTAAAGTTCAGTTTAAGTCCACGAAACACATTTGGACCTCCAATCAGTTGTTGTTTATTGAACTGACCAGCCAAGTCAATATCAATTGCCTTCAAAGATCTGTAGACAGGAACGCTGCGCCGCCAGCGACGACGCCATGCACGTCGCAGAGGCATTGCTGTGGCACATTACCTCCCTCTGTGGAACTGAGGGTGAGCTTATGGTATCGCACTTTGAAAATCACTCCGTCACTGGCAAGTAACCAAAGACTACGAGGACACTGCATGTGATCGTCTTCGGTATCGGGAGCAAAGTAGCCAGATGGGTAATCTTGGACGCCAGATAGACAATGACGTAAACCACCCCCTGGACAACGTTCAAAGATCGCAGCCAGTAGCTGAACAAGTATGTGATTGTGCTCTGAAATACCTGACAAAGATTGGAAAATAGTTGCATGAATTATTGTACACTGAAGAAACAGATACACATACACTGCTGATTTTGACTTCGGGAATCCACTATAGATTCTCGGTGGTTGTTCCTTTTCCGATTTTTGATATGGCTAAAAACTGAAAGTGGTGTGTAGCTGATCTATAAGCAGGTATTACACTAACGAATAGTTAATAATTCACCTGTTAAAAGTCCATTTCCTTCTAAAGCGTAACGCAGGAAATTTTATGCCATTATCTCGTGTTGTGTTACACAGACTAATTCCAGAGAAACTTGCTATTACAATCAATGTGTCACGCATTTCTTTCGCCACAAATACATTTTGACGAACTAAACGTCACATTCGTGGTTTGTCATGATCGGTGAAATGCTCTGTTGTATCGGACAACGATCCTTTTAATTAAAAAGTTTACTTTAATCTCCCTATACTGAGCGTAAAATTTATGTAGGCCCGTAAACAAAATGTTTGCGTTAGAAAATACACGAAGCCAGAAACGAGTAATGAAACTAAATAATCGTTACGTAATTTGAAAACGACTGTCATGAATGACAAAATTATCAGTGGCCATGCAATGGTTAAGCTAAAACTGTATTACTGTCATTGTGTCTCCTCTGACTCCATTGCTTTTTCATAATCAATTCACCATTCGGTCGTCTGCAGTCATTTCATAGAAAAAAAGGTGCCTTATTTTTTCTAAATATCTGGGCCGCTTAACGGCTAACACGATGCAGCAACCCAACCCAACGGCTTCCAGGAACAACAAAAATACGATTTTCAACATTTCATACAGATATTGACCGAATTTAAAACGTTAAACTGGTGTCTTAGTTTCATCATTAAGAGCTATAATCTTATGTTAAAGATTTAACACAATAAATCAAGTATTGTAGTTGTAAACTCTGCACAAGTCTTGAGGCAGCGTAACGGACAGTACGCAAATTACGTAGACTTATTTCGTCTTGTATTTGAAAATTAGAGCACTTAGTTACTTTCAGCAAGCTTTACAAATAATTCCCCATCTTCAACCTACTTTTCTCTCCGACACCCCACATAAAATGACGCTAGAAATAAGTTTCAAGCTTTCTGCATTTTTGCTGTTCACACAGTAAAACTGCCGTATCACATATGAGAATTTAACTTACTTCTTGATTGTTACTAAATCTGTTTCTAACACTTTTTCAAGACGGTATCCACATATACCATTAAATGTACCTCGATGATTACTTTATTGTGTGGCCGATAGTCCGGGAGCTATGACGTTGCATAAATTGGGTCGGAACCCTGAAGGAATCCGTAATCGTTGCAGAGTTTCGCTGGTGGCTAACTGTCCAACGAAAGTAATGAAAATAGTTTGTTTCCCATGGAGTGCGTTGTAGTTGATGATCTTGTGTCCACTGTACCATACTTTGTGATGAACTGAGAGGTAAATTGAATGTTTTGTTCTAGCTGCGTAGTGCAACTTTAATGGGGGTACTACTAAAGGCCAATACGTAAGAGGGTAAATACGTTGGTCATCTGCCCTTAACTTGACTGTAAATGCTTCATTTGTATGTAGTCATTGATATATAAGGGACGATCCAGATGTCTCCATTGTAAGTCCGTACAGTCCTGAATCGCTGTTCCATTTAGGTAAACTCACCATGAACATTGAGGCAATCATCCCCCCACTTCGACGATACCCGGTTGCTAAAACCTCGTGTCTTGTTACGTGAAGAAGGCCGTAACTGGCCTTGTCCAACAAGAGTCGTCGACACATCCAGGCATTTTTCAAGCGACCGAAACCATGGAGGGAGATAAGGACTATAGGACTGGTGTTCTAGTGTCTCCTACTTGAGTTTGCTAACTTCCGCGTTATGACCTTTGAGATAGGGGCCGTGAGTTATCACTAATCAGCATGCACCCCCTCGACGCTATTTTACCGCTTTTCAACAGGCATGGGGCCCCATACACAGTCTCCGGTGTATGACCACCGGTGTTTGTCCTTCGGCAGCCAAGAAAAAAATATCGTCTTATCGGTCCTGTTACCGTGAATTTGGTAATAACGCCGCCATAGTTCACGTTTTTGCATTTACCGCTTGCACATCGGAAATACACGAATCTCTCACTAATACCTCTCCTACATGTCAATGATTATATACCCGCATTGGAGTCGAACTGCGTTTCTTATGCAATGTAGCAACGTCCTCAATCGGGAACTTTTTTAACAACTCGTATATTATAACCTGCTCGTATACCTTCACACGCAGGGCACCAATATGCAAGACAGGGAGGCGAACGAGAGACAGATTAAAAGCACGCGTGGATTTACAACAGTTGGTGTGGAAAGTGAGACAGCCTGAGTTTGTTTTAACTGGTTTCTTTGAAGTACGTTTTGGTAGCCTTTAGCTAGTTTTCATTATTGTTTTCCAAGCTCAATTAGGCAGTTACTGGACTGTTCCCTTATTTCTCCATAACATATATGAATCACAATCTCCTGAAATGCTATAACAAAAAGAGTAAAGTCTGCTTGACTTCCCTCCTTTAAGTTAACTAAAGATTTTGGTGCCACGATGGTAATCCAGGCAACACGTTAAAGTGAAGTTAAACTGACCAAATAATGCAAACGGTGAATCCTGTACAACACGATAAATGCCAAGAAAGAGAGTTTGAGTAAAGTTGCGTCTACAGCTGTGCGCCTTGCGGTTAGTCGACGTGCGGCTGTACATCGCCCCACTCTGAAATGGAGGCGCCCAACGGGAACACAGGTTCGAATGGAATCTCTCGTACGCACTTGTTGAGGAAGATGCTTGCAACTACACACGTCCCTCTACTTGCATGTGGGAAAAGCACGGTCGCATGGCGACTGAGGGCAAGGCACACAGGTGTAAAAGCACATTAACTGTCACATGTTTCTATATTAGGCTCTAAACTTTTTTTGATTTCCACTTTAGAAATAGTGCTTTAGCAGTGATTCATTTGTTGTCTGCGATGTACCTGGTGATTCACGATCTTTCTTTGCAAGGACTATATAACACGGAGTAATAATAGGAAAATTAGTTGATACGATTAAGGGATATTTGCGGTGCTTGTTTTTGCGAACTGTCATCATCTAGTTAGTATGGATGTCATATTTTTACTGGACAGAAGGTGTCCTCTATTCGCCCGCAATATAGGTCATCCGCTTTTTAGCTACATTTTCCGCTTCGTGCAGAGCGCAGACAGGATGAGAACAAAGTAACTTTTTAACGAGGTCCGCAACCAGTGCCGCGATACTTTCATAATCTGGGGCAGGAAAAATATTCAGTTTTCTCTGACTCAGTTTGTGAACAATAATCTTATTTACACAAACTTTTCGCTCAATTGATGACGACTGTCAGGTTTCAATAAGCTCTGCCGAGTGAACAATGGCGCTCAAAAGAGCTGGATCTTTTCTTCGTGCCTTAAAGGAGCTTACGAGGGCAGTTCTATAAGTAATGCAACACATTTTTTTTCTCGGCCAATTTTGGTTGAAAAAACCGGAAATTTCCTGTGGAATATTTTCAAACATTCCCGCTTCGTCTCGTATAGTTTCATTGACTTCCGACGGGTGGCAGCGCTGTACGGAGCTGTTAAAATGGCGTCTGTAACGGATGTGCGTTGAAAACAACGGGCAGTGATCGAGTTTCTTTTGGCGGAAAACCAGGGCATCTCAGATATTCATAGGCGCTTGCAGAATGTCTACGGTGATCTGGCAGTGGACAAAAGCACGGTGAGTCGTTGGGCAAAGCGTGTGTCATCATCGCTGCAAGGTCAAGCAAGACTGTCTGATCTCCCACGTGCTGGCCGGCCGTGCACAGCTGTGACTCCTGCAATGGCGGAGCGTGCGAACACACTCGTTCGAGATGATCGACGGATCACCATCAAACAACTCAGTGCTCAACTTGACATCTCTGTTGGTAGTGCTGTCACAATTGTTCACCAGTTGGGATATTCAAAGGTTTAATCCCACTGGGTCCCTCATTGTCTAACCGAACACCATAAAGAGCAAAGGATAACCATCTGTGCGGAATTGCTTGCTCGTCATATGGGTGAGGGTGACAATTTCTTGTCAAAGATTGTTACAGGCGATGTAACATGGGTTCATCACTTCGAACCTGAAACAAAACGGCAATCAATGGAGTGGCGCCACACCCACTCCCCTACGAAGAAAAAGTTTAAAGCCATACCCTCAGCCGGTAAAGTCATGGTTACAGTCTTCTGGGACGCTGAAGGGGTTATTCTGTTCGATGTCCTTCCCCATGGTCAAACGATCAACTCTGAAGTGTATTGTGCTACTCTTCAGAAATTGAAGAGACGACTTCAGCGTGTTCGTAGGCACAAAAATCTGAACGAACTTCTCCTTCTTCATGACAACGCAAGACCTCACACAAGTCTTTGCACCCGAGAGGAGCTCACAAAACTTAAGTGGACTGTTCTTCCTCATGCACCCTACAACCCCGATCTCGCACCGTCGGATTTCCATATGTTTGGCCCAATGAAGGACGCAATCCGTGGGAGGCACTACGCGGATGATGAAGAAGTTATTGATGCAGTACGACGTTGGCTCCGACATCGACCAGTGGAATGGTACCGTGCAGGCTTACAGGCCCTCATTTCAAGGTGGCGTAAGGCCGTAGCATTGAATGGAGATTACGTTGAAAAATAGTGTTGTGGAGCTAAAAGATTGGGGAATAACCTGGTGTATTTCAATGCTGAATGAAACAACCCCTGTTTCAGAAAAAAAATGTGTTGCATTACTTATTGAACTGCCCTCGTATAAGGACTCTAACGCTATTATTTCAAGTAGTATCTAAAAGTAAAAAATTTATTCTGTTCCACGGGTAAGACATCGTATTACATCAGATGATGGATAAAACAGCAAAAGAGATAACACAGTATTTTTGCTGCATTTGCTTTGTATTTATAAACCATGGGTGTTTAGTTTCGAATATTTGAAGTAGTTTGCAATGTAGATGAAGTAAGATCGCCTATGACAGTGTTGTCCATCGTAAACGTACTGTATCTCAAATGACAGGGAAGACGTCAACCAATATATTTGTTCGTGTTTCAGAGCTTATTCTGCCAAATTTGTTGCTTTATAGAGAACTACCATGTGTCTCGGAGTGAAGTTGGCTCCACGCCGTTTCTTAGTATTAAAAAATTTGGAAGAAGAATGTGGTTTCACTTTGCCAGATACAGTTGCAAATAATCTTAAGCGACAGGAAGAGGCAAAGCTGAATTTAGTCGATAATGACTCAGATGTCTCAAAACATTATAATTACCAATGAATATGAAAACATAGCCGATATTATAACCGCTCCTGGTGAGAATTTGATATTAAAAGCATGGTTTTTATTTTGTTCCAAATTAAATCAGTAGATATAATTTACTTGAATGCCCAAATAACTAATCCCAAATGTAGTCACATTCACCTGTCCCTTCCAGTTGTAAGAGTCTTATATAGACTTCTTTCTTCGCCTATCCTTTTCAGAATTTCATAGTTAAAAATGGCTGAAATGGCTCTGAGCACTATGGGACTATGGGACTTAACATCTAGAACTTAGAACTACTTAAACCTAACTAACCTAAGGACATCACACACGTCCATGCCCGAGGCAGGATTCGAACCTGCGACCGTAGCGGTCGCGCAGTTCCAGACTGTTGCGCCTAGAACCGCTCGGTCACTAACGCCGGGTATTTCATTGTTTCGCACTGTAACTGTCCGCCTGATTTTTAACATTTCTTGATAGCAACACATCTAAGATATTTCCAGTTTTGCCTTTCTGTATTTCGAGTTGCCCGCATACAACTTATATCAAATCGTGTGTGTCAGACGTTCACTTTCAGTAACGTCATCAATTCATTATGAAGCACTGGTAGAGTTTTCTTTTCTAAGTGAAATATGTTTCCTTCTCTTGCGCGATTTTGCTTCGTTTCTTTCCCAATTCCGTGTAATCTTGCTTCCATTACAGTACAATTCGTTCGCTTCTCACAATCCCGTAACGTTCCTAATTTTCATATTAGGCATGTCGTTTCTCTTATTCAGGCTGCTCTCCATCCAGACCTCCTTTGTCTTGTTTATTCGTAAGGTACTAACTGTGTTGAGTACAGCAAGCAAGTTCAGGTTGATGTTGACTGCAGTTCTTCTGTGGGAAAGAAACGTCTTGCACAGAATGTCCAAGCGCAGATAGTTGCATCAAACCAATCTTCGAGCGTAAGGCAACAAACACAAGAACAGCAAGTACTAGAAGTTCACATAAATGCTCACAAGTAAAAATTTTTAATAAGGAAATATTATTAACTCGAACTCCCTCCAGTATTGTCCATGCATATGTATGATATGGGTGATTTGGGCTCTTTTTGAAGAAAAGCTAGTTTTTTTACACTTCTCAATGTTTACGACGTCGTATCTCCTGATCTGTGTGTCTTAGAATGATACATTTTTGCAGGTGTGGTCAATGGTATATGTGGATACTGCCTGTATAATGTCTTCCCTTTACAGTAGTAAAGAAATAATAAATTAAAGCATCATGTCTGATTCTGACGGTTTACTGCATCAAACCGAAATTTGATAAGCAGTAAATAATTTTTCCTTTCCTCAAACTGTAGGGGATGTCAGCGAGAAGAAATTACGAAAAAGTAAGACGTTATGTGTAAGGTTTGTTGCAGATGGCTAAGTGCCGTCGCTCTCAATCACTGATGTATACATTGTGGGTTATATGCACGCCGTTCTGGCCCCACATCCAGATTCAAAAGATTTTTCGTCGTCATCCAGATTAATTTCTACATAATCACAGCATTAAACGCGAGTAATTGAAATAATATTTAAGGTACTAATTACTAGTCGTCTGTGAAATGCATATACGACATAGCAATTATAAGTGTGTGCGTGTTATGTTGATGGGTTGCGCAACAGATTGATGTGACAAGTACCCTTTGGCTCCCGCAAGAAGCAATTTCCAACCCACACAATTACAGAAGTCAGACAGACGCCCCTAACGTCCCAAAAAGAAATGCCTGAAAAACTTTCAGCACTATATATCTTCTTGAGTCGTCCACTGTAAGGAAACGACACAAAAATATTCTATTTTATTACGTAACTAGTGGGATACTGGGGCACTGGAGTATTGCTAGTTAGTGTAAGAAAAACATTAAACGAATGGAAAATATTATTTTATGCAACATTAACGAAAAATGCAATCAAACTTTTGCTTTCAAACTGATACACAAATTTCTGGGTTCTTTTTGGAATAGGAGGATAGGAATCCTGTTAATGACGTTTATATACATATTGTGGGAAAGCTCTTTTATCCCTTTTCTTTAAGAATGTTATTTACTCGGCAGAATGGCTTTGAGCCGCGCCTACTTAACTTGAATAATTATCCGATTGAAATTTTCTAAGTACGGTCGAGGCTGTCATGTGAGAAACGTAATGGAGTGATGTGAATGAAGTATGTTATTCATAATGGAGGAAAGGTGGGGCTTACCTACGCTGCAGCGCACAATACCGTGAGCTGCGATAAATGCTGCCTGTGTCGTTTGCTGCTGAAAAATAACAAAAGTATCTCTTTCTGTCTGGACTCACCTTCGCCAATCGAACTCTCACTACGCCTTATTGAAGTCAAGGACTCCTATCTGCCCTAGTCTAACTATTGGCGTGGTACACTGGTCAGATAACCGGTCCACCGCGATGCCACTCAATGTTCGCTCACAGGCGCTGACTAATACTCTGTCTGTGTTCACACAGCACATTAAGTGTCACCGCCACCACAGTGAACAAATGCCTAATTTCTAGCGACTCAATGCAGAGTATCACTCCAATTCGCTAGCGACAGAGGTGCTCTCTCAGCGCAATACTGAGTAAACACTTTATTCCTCGCTCTCTGCATACTCGCTCCTGGTACGTGTTCCCGCTACAAAAACGTCACCGTAACGACTTCCCTCCACGCAAAAAACTAAAGGGTATATCATCTGCTGTCTTTCCCTCATTCCTCTGGCTCATTGCGTCAGAAATAGTCCACCAACCACAGTTACTCTTACAAACAGGAGAATGGCTAAGCCGACCAATCCAGAAATATATAGAATCTTTGTTAGGCATTTACCGTCCACTTGTGAGAACTCTGAAACTGCGCACAAGGCCTGTCAAAAATGCATATGCTGGGGCTCTCCCAAACAATACAGTGGGTTTTGCTTTTCAGGTGAACACGCAAGCTGTTATCCATTTTCTCTGGCAAGAATTGTTTAGGTCAATTGACAGTCTACTGGCCGGCACAGCTCCGTGCTAATCCATCCTCCTTCGGACTTTCCAGCGGGCTGGTTGCCTCCGCTGAACAAAAACTCCTGTGGTCATCGTGTCATGAATGTTTGTGCACGCCAGCCTCGACTTTTCAATCTCAGTGCACACTTGCGATTTATTTATTAGATCTGCATATCGATTAAATGGAAATATGTAAAATTGACTCTACCCAATCGAGTCTGAGTTCAAATGAAACGTCTTGATACGCAGAATGCGATGGTGAGGTTGGAATATGTAAGAAATGACGGTCAGGAGACCACACCACCTTACACAATGCAAAAAAAGAGACACTTCTTCTGTATCGCCTGATTGATACCTATTATCACTGATGTATATTATTTAATGTGAGTCTTATTTTCGAATGCTGATCAAATACGCATTAAAAAGCCTAAAAATATTAACTGCATTATGATTACGTCAATTACAAGACATTTTCAATACTGATCAGTATAAAAGTTAATTATCTGCAGTAAAAAAGAAATAATGCAACAAAGAAGTTTTCCATTGTTTCATGATAATTTCCAACTCCTTATTGTGCTTGATTATCATTTAAATACTACCTTCGTTAGATTGTGAGGTAAACAAAAGAAACGACAATGACGCTGTAGACTTACCCAGTAAGTTGTTTTGAAGTGAGAGTGGGCGGGGCATGCCGCCACCTTAAATAGCCCAATACATTGGCAGACTCCTGTTTGCGATTGTTTGTTATTCAGATTTTCTGTCATGTGCTTGCAACAGCTGCTTTAAATACTAAAATTCACAGTGCTTACATGAATAACATAGTATCAGGAAGGCAATTTCGAGCGTTTTACTGCTCTTGAATAAGTATTGGTTCTAGTAATACGGCCCATTTGGCCTCGTTAATTTTACTTATTTTTGTTGATATTTTCCAAATAACAAAGAAGAGGAGGAAGTAGTTGAAAAATATTCTTTCATAACCCATTTAAACCCTATTTGCTGTATGTATATTAATAGGAAATGAAGATGGAACTCCGGAACCATTGCCTGTTTGCTTATTGGTACTGATTCTTGCTCGTTACATTTTCTGCTTTCAACTCATAAGGCACAAAATTGTTAATGTTCAGTTTAAAATGGTTCAAATGGCTCTGAGCACTATGGAACTTAACATCTATGGTCATCAGTCCCCTAGAACTTAGAACTACTTAAACCTAACTAACCTAAGGACATCACACATCACCCAGTCATCACGAGGCAGAGAAAATGTTCAGTTTAGCAAAAATCGTACCTCTATGTTCTTTGCTAGTTCATAAACGTGTGCAATGAGAAAGGAACAAGGCGTGCTGCAGTATCTTGTGCATGTCAGCGAATTGAACGATTGTTGAAATGTCAAAGAAACAGATCTGCATAGAGATACATCTCAACGCAGAATAGATTTCTTGTTTTATTAGTTTTACAGTGCCCTAGTTCCACTGTATTTTACATATATTCTCACCTGAAATCTTACCCATGGTGCGTCATTTAGTGTGTGACCAATAATGGCTGTTTAGCGGGTAAAAAGAGATAATTTTTAAACACGATCCAGCATCGTGCAGTACTGAAAACGTGATGGTCTCAATCTCTTAGTTCCTGTGAAATGGAAATTTTGCTTTAACATGTATGTTAGTCGTATTCTTAGCAATGAAAGTCCTGTGTAATGTGAAGACCTAATTTTCCAGCAGTAGCCTATTTCATTCTTTTCCCAGAATATTTCTCGCCTGTAGCATTTTCAGTTTTCAAGAATAGCCGAACATATCACAACTGGAATGGACGTCTACTTTAACCATCTGATTCATTTTACTTTTGAATTTAATTTTAAGGTTTTGATTGTTCATAAGTCTATATCATACTTTGTGATACTCGAGTAGTTAGATAGTCTCAAGTACCATGTGATTTGCACGATAAATCGTGATGATATGGAACGAGTCATTTTATATTAACATAATTTTTTTTTTTTTTTTTTGTAGATGTACCTGTCAAAGAGAAACATTTTTAGTTTAGTTTCAAATTTTATTTTGCTGTCTGTCAGACATTTTATATCACTGGTAAGTGATCAAAGTTCTGGTTGCGGCGTTGTGAAAGTTTATACAACGGGTAAACTTGATGTGGCGTAATGAATGTCATTGTCTTCTTCTACTGTTGTAATTACGTACATCACTGTTCTTGTTGAAGTGCTGTCTCCGTCGGTTCTAGAGAGAACCACTATTGAAGAGGCAGGAAATGAAACAATGAATAATTATCGGCGGAAGGAATTTAGATCATGCAGTGCTGCATCAACAATCAGAGCCGTCACGAAGCCGCGTGTTGTGTGGGAACGAGACCTTCGTTATAGTGCGACTCACATTTCGGAGCGTCTGATATTTGAAAAGCAATGAACACAGGAAAGACTGAAAGCAAGTAGCGGAATTATAATTCACGTATACAGAAAATATTTTTTTAACGGCTTCATCTACCAATGAAATGTGATTCCTATAAACTTTTGACTACGATCGTATCGATTAGAACTCCCGTAAACAACACAAGCTGACATCTTTGATGAAAACAGCTACGTCTCCACACAATCAAAGCACCAGATGCTGCTTGGGATACGACCAAAAAAGTCGACAGATATCCTCAATGGTCGCAACTGGACACAGGCGCATCTGAGTGACATCATAGAGAAGTCTCACCGCGGTGAACCATGGAGGTATAAATGCAGTGAACCTAACGTTTTGGGCTATGTTAGGTGGCGGATGCAGGCTTCAAGTTTGTGAATATTGACAACTCCCTTATTTTCTTACGTCCATGCACTGAAACCTACAGTCATTTATTTTCATGATGTTCTATAGCTCTTCTTTTCTGGCGTCAAGGAAAACGCGTATGATAACAACTGCTGAAAAAATTAGCTGCAAATATACACATATCTGAGAGACTTTCATCGTAAGTAATTAGTAGCTTATGTCATTGAAACATTGTGATTCGGCTGTTTTTAGCCTACTTGAATTTCACGATGCTTCATGTCCATGGGTTCATGGAACGCAGTAAACATAACAACTATTTCGTTAATTAAGTAGCAAACGATTAAAAACAAACATTATCCTTACGACGATTCTGACTGCTTTCCCACCAGCTGGTGCGCTAGTGTTGCTCCATCTGCCAAACGGTAACAACTTTCGCACCAGAGAGTGTCGTAACTGTGTCTGTTACACTGTGGTACAGTCCTCTCGAAACGAAACTTCATTTCTTTTCGCGAGCATTCAATTTACCAAGCGATGTGTTTCCAAGCTAAGTGTGGGCGCTAGCTACATTTTTCAGTCTTAAGGTAAACGAAAGTTAACAACATTGTTAATCATTCTTGATTTTTATTGTTTAGGAAAACAATTAAGACAATATCAGAGGTACATTTTGGCAACAGTTTTCTGATAACGTTACCGCCAAAGACAGGGTTTTACATGATATTCAATACTTTTGATTACAAGTTTATGAATTTTAAGTCAGTTTCTCTATAATTATAGGCGATGATGTTATAACTGGCGACCTCAGACGAGGACTGCCAGCAGAATACAAAGTTTTATGAGTATATATATTGTATATAAACTGTACAGTTGAATGCTCTATAATTTTTATGTCTTTCTTTTACATGTATCTACTAACGAACGAGCAACTGCTAACAGGAATCAATAACACAAAGGAAAGAAAACAAAGGAACACACCAGAAAAGAATTCAAGAAAAGTACACACAATTATAGATCGCAGTCCTTCAGTAAGGAAGCCACTGACCCTAGAAAACCACTTTGTGCTCAGAAATCAGGAAATCAATACTAGATGAAAATGGCCTTTTTGTGGATTTCGAAAGAGAGAGAAATTCTAATTGCCGGGTATTGGCAATTAGTGTTAAGCACCATCAGATAGAGTAGGTTTTTCAAGCTGAGGCATCATCTAGAGTTACTGTTGGACTGTTTCCTCCTTTCTTTTAGGTTTAAAAAGGAAAACATTATTATCTATGCGATAGATTTCGTGGTGATGAGAAGTAAAGTTTTTAAACTAATTACTAAGTCCTAGTTAATGAAAATGGGGAAACTGGTAGAAATGTTCACAAATATCGAAGAGATAGACACATATGATCGGGAATCAATGTTGAAAATCAGAATTCTGGATCAAGCAATAAAATTAACGAGTGTTATCGCAGGTAAGGTGAACTGCCGGTGGAAAGGCGAATTACTATGTCCGTTATGACGTCAGAGACAGACAGCACATATCGATGAAAATTTTGTTCACCTCACGAAATCACAATCAGAAAACATGGACGAAATTCTGAACGTTTTATAAATGAACATTCGTCGGAAATTTGCACAAGCGTCAAACAGTGAATGAGCAAGGATTTCAAGCGTTTTTCAAACGAACTATCTTCTTAACTCGTTAGATTAAACGCAGACTTCGAAACTGTAACGATGGAATTAACTAATTTAAAAATCGCGTGCAAAGGCTTACTGAAAGAGGTAACGCATTTAAAATCAGATGTGAAGGAGCAAAAAGACTATCATTCTCAATTACAGAATACTGTGTAGCAGATAACTTCTGACTAGCCCCATATATACAGAATTTGTTAGCTGGCTGCATGAAAAACACGAACACGTTACTGAATGCTTAACCGCTCAAAGTAGCACCATTAGTAAGGAATTCATTATCTAGTTACACAAGTAGGATGCTCAGTTTAACGAAGCATTAAAGAACGAACTACTACTATAGGTAGGATAGAAAGTAAGAGAAGATGTTGTAGCTAATCGTAAAGACGACAGCGAATGAGTTAAATCGGAATCAGGTCAGCTTGAGTCTGTTCTTTCACATGGACTTCCGAAATGGAAAGAAAACATGAAAGCTCACGTCAGGACGTTGCAGCGGGAGCTACCCAACTGTGTGTAATAATGGGGGCCAGACCTCGGCTGCGATAGCTGGCATCAACATTGAATATTATACTGCGCCGAAACCTAAAGCGTTTTATCTAGAGCAAACTGATAATAGAAGCCAGTATGCAAACTACACACAATGTGAGATGGAGAAAAGCACAGATAGTTCCAAGTCTACGTACTCGGCAAAAAAGGACCACATCCTGTTGTATTCATAAAGAGTTTTCGTGGTATCCTATCTAGGTCGTGGGTAGACACCCAGAAAATACAATTTCTGCTACCACATATCCAGGGTAATGCAGCACTTTTTGCATCCGAGTTTACAGGCTGATGTGAGAGGTTTTCTAGCTAAATAGCTGTCTCCTTCATGTTACGAAACGTCCGAGAAAGGAAGCGCAGAGCCCAGAATGCTTTAACGATAAACGGGAGACTTTACGTTGATACTTTGAGAAACATATAAATAAAACTCGGTATTGGTTGGCTCACATGGCTCTGAGCACTATGGGACTTAACATCTTAGGTCATCAGTCCCCTAGAACTTAGAACTACTTAAACCTAACTAACCTAAGGACATCACACACATCCATGCCCGAGGCAGGATTCGAACCTGCGACCGTAGCAGTCCCGCGGTTCCGGACTGCAGTGCCTAGAACCGCACGACCACCGCGGCCGGCCTCGGTATTGACGTGACCCGATATCTGCTAGAGATGTAATACGTATTCTTAAGGAGACACTGCCTCAGTATTTAAAGGAGAAACTATTGAACTCACCGGAGACAGGAACTGAGGAGTTTATGTGAACAGTTCACTATACTGATTCCCTCCGTGAGGATACTAAAACATATAACCACGGAAATTATAACAATAAAAGCAAGGGAACTGAACAGCTTTACAGTTATCATAATAACAATCATAACCGTAACAACGATGTCAATGGTAACTGTAGGTCATCACGAAAACAAAAGTTTAGGCAAAATCATGCTAATGATGGTAATAGGGGGCCACTGCCTAACGAGAATAGAAAGTATGATGACAGTTTATCACAGGTTATAGAAACAATATTAATAATAGGTTAGGTACTTTGCGGGCCAGTCGGCAAAGTAACTAACAACAATATTCCGTGATGTAGAACGTTAGAAAAATTCCTACACAGGTCAGTCTAACAATAATAATAGTAATATGCTCAATTGGATATCACAGAACCAATAGGTAAGGCTAATAAAAGTATCTGAAAGTAATTACCTAATAACCAGAAAGTCGACGAACAAATGTCGACCACATTGTGGTCTGAGATTGTAGTCGACAATTGTGTAGTGGGCAATAGATGTGAACAAATTACGTACAGCGAGGGGGAGATATACGTCAGTACTTATCCTCTCGTCCAATCCCATGATATGAACAGAGCGATACAGTAGTTCAAGCTGCTTTTGCAGGCACAGTAGGTACAGTGCCTGCCATAGTAATTACAGACAGACGTGCATTAATTAATGTCCTATCCCTCAGACTGTATAAGGAAATATGTGAGAATTGTACACTTTCCACATTATCAGTTCCGAACTCTGGAGTGATAGTTGATATTGGCACCAATTAAAAGAACGTTACCTGGGAGACGCTGGTGTAGACTCTTACAGGTAATGGAGCATTTAAGGGCGCAATCTTGTAGTGAATAATTTGCCGTCCAGTTGCATATTAGCTATAGGGTTTTCACAAGAGCCGAGACAACGATTGACCTCTCTGTAGGCAAGTGTTCAATAGAAATTGGTGGTAAGGAACTAGTACTGGCCTTAATTAAAAACAAAAACCAAGCTTGGTGAATTTTGCCACAGTACAGGGTGATTCAAAAAGAATACCACAACTTTAAAAATGTGTATTTAATGAAAGAAACATAATATAACCTTCTGTTATACATCATTACAAAGAGTATTTAAAAAGGTTTTTTTTCACTCAAAAACAAGTTCAGAGACGTTCAATATGGCTCCCTCCAGACACACGAGCAATATCAACCCGATACTCCAACTCGTTCCACA
This sequence comes from Schistocerca serialis cubense, assembly GCF_023864345.2. Taxonomy (NCBI): domain Eukaryota; kingdom Metazoa; phylum Arthropoda; class Insecta; order Orthoptera; family Acrididae; genus Schistocerca; species Schistocerca serialis. The sequence continues at coordinate 193,592,927 of NC_064638.1, read as the reverse complement.
CTCTCTGTAGCATATCAGGCGTAACAGATTGGATAGCTGCTGTTATTTCTCGTTTCAAATCATCAATGGTGGTTGGGAGAGGTGGCCGAAACACCATATCCTTAACATACCCCCATAAGAAAAAATCGCAGGGGGTAAGATCAGGGCTTATTGGAGGGCAGTGATGAAATGCTCTGTCACGGGCTGCCTGGCGGCCGATCCATCGTCTCGGGTAGTTGAGGTTCAGATTTCATAACTAACCTTTTTCGTGGGACTCTCCATACAGTTGATTGTGGAATTTGCAGCTCTCTGCTAGCTCTGCGAGTCGATTTTCCTGGGCTGCGAACAAATCCTTGCTGGATGCGTGCTACATTTTCATCTCTCGTTCTCGGCCGTTCAGAACTTTTCCCTTTGCACAAACACCCATTCTCTGTAAACTGTTTATACCAACGTTTAATACACCACCTATCAGGACGTTTAACACCATACTTCGTTCGAAATGCACGCTGAACAACTGTCGTCGATTCACTTCTGCCGTACTCAATAACACAAAAAGCTTTCTGTTGAGCGGTCGCCATCTTAGCATCAACTGACGCTGACGCCTAGTCAACAGCGCCTCAAGCGAACAAATGTACAACTAAATGAAACTTTATAGCTCCCTTAATTCGCCGACAGATAGTGCTTAGCTCTGCCTTTTGTCGTTGCAGAGTTTTAAATTCCTAAAGTTTTGGTATTCTTTTTGAATCACCCTGTATAAAGGTCAAGTTTGTAGATATTGAGGTATCGTATACACGCAGCCTTTAACTACCCAAGATGAAAACAGAAAGTATAAAGGGTGTTTCGAAACGAATATACGGGTTTTAAGGCTTTATAGCACATAATAAATCACCTTAAAATTATAAATAAAACACCAAATGAAAGAGAAACAGAAACAGTTTTTTTTTAATATATTTTCAGTGTGAACACCAATCACACATCGAGTCCACAGGCGAGTTGTTCCGAAACCTTGTTCAAAGTGTTCAAAAATGGCTCTGAGCCCTATGGGACTTAACATCGTAGGTCATCAGTCCCCTAGAACTTAGAACTACTTAAACCTAACTAACCTAAGGACATCACACACATCCATGCCCGAGGCAGGATTCGAACTTGCGACCGTAGCAGTCCCACGGTTCAGGACTGCAGCGCCTAGAACCGCACGGACATCGCGGCCGGCTGTTCAAAGTGTCAAGAGAAACTGTTGCAATAACACTGTTTCTGAAGTCAGATAGATCAGCTATTATCGAAGGCACATACGCATGATCGCGTCAGATCGTGTGTGAACGTGGAGGTCATGCATAAAATGCTGTGTCAACCGGCCCCTTGCGCCTAATCCACCGGTCGGATACAACGTCATTTAACCAGTCGCGTACTGAGTTATGCCAGAGTAGCGGCGCACCATCTTGCTCCCAAATAAAGGTGTCTTGTTCAGCTTCTTCCCATTGATAAACGGGCCGTAGCTGTAGCACATCAAGATAAGAAACATCATTTACAGTTGATTCACCGAATAAGAAAGGCCCATAAACTTTTCGCGGGGATATTTCTTGGGACTAAGCATTAAATACTCGCACTCGTTCAACAGGTTTTTCAGTCTCTCTTTGTCGTTCCATACTCTTCCCACTGCGCACAGCTATACAAACAAAACTGTTTGAGTTGTTCTTTCATTTGGTGTATTATTTACAATTGTAAGTTGAACGTAATAAATGCTACAATGCCTTAAGACCGGTATCTTCATTTTGAAACACCCTGTCTAACTAGTGCGAACGAAATGAAGATCCTGAAGTAGGGCTACACAAGAAGACCTTTGACCTACATATTTAACTGAGGGCCAAAGATATGAATTCAGTAGCTTACTTTATAGATACAAGTAGTTGTAATCAAGGGATCGGTGTGTCATAATTAAGCAAATAAAACCTCATGAGATGTATTGCCAGTGTGCTTACTATGTTCCTTGGAATAAAACACAGGCAGTAAGTACAGAAATCAAAAATTTGCTTGATCGAAGAATCATTGAAATATCCCTTCTCCATATAGGAATCTATTATTACCGCTGACTAAAGCATGAGGTAGCGTACGCTTGGTGCTGGACGCAAGAGTTGTAATATAATAAAATTACAACACCCATTAAGAAACATCCTGAGAGCCTTTAAGAACAGATCCTAAAATTCTGTCGAGCACATTATTTAACCATGACCATTATGATGTCTCCATATCGGCAGGTATTGATGACGGAAGATTCTCGAAAATGTACAGCTTTTATTTTCAGTGGTAGAAGTTACCAGTTTCGTGTCTAAAGATGGGAGCAACTGGCGTCCTGGTGTATATATAACAGCTTTAGACATCGTACTGGATCAGAATCTATTTGATAAGTCACATAATATGCAGATGACATATTTACTGATAGCAATATCCACATGGGAGGAACTCCTTGAGATATCGCAAGTAACAGGAGGCAGGTTTCACTATAAACTTGTACAAACAGAAAATTTTCAAAGGAAGGATTAAGTGTTTTGGTCACATTATCACAGCGGAAGGTAACATGCCAGACAGAAGTCAAATAGATGCACTAAAAGACACATCACCTCCACGCATAAAGAAACGGCTGAAAGCTTTCTTAGCACTTGCTTGGTTTCTCCGGCGATTCCCACGCAATCAACTACTTAACAGCGGGCCACTACTAAATTTATTAAGAAAGAATGCGCCTTGGGGTTGGACCAATGAATGTCAAACGGCTTCTGATAATGATAAATACGCCTTGATTAATGAACAAATCTTACACCACCCAGACAAGGACAAAGATTTCTGCCTGGCTACAGAAGTGTGACTTCATTTTCTCGTTAAGGATCTTGTCTTTTGCGAGTAGAAAGTCAGTATAATAGCACTGGTATTCGATTTATAGGATTTGCTAGTGTAATGCTGTTGTAATGTGTAAGATCGTGTTGAGCAACAGAGATAGAAGCATTATCAGTAATTAGGTCACTGGAGGAGTTCAGTTACTATGTTCATGGCACACATGTATAGGTTCTCTGTGTCGATCAACCTTTGGGTTTTATTACGAGTGGTAAACTTTGGATTCGTTGCCTAGTGTGCTAGTTATTACTATTACAGGAGCATGACCTTGAGGTGGTATATGTATGCCAGAAGGACAACGTGGTAGCTGATGCACTATCGCACCTCCTACAAGGTTTACATGACTTTCTAGTAATAGCTGAACACACGACAGAATTGAAGGTATTGTTAATGAAGGGGCCCACTAACATGAAATCTTGTCTAAACATATGTCACAACATACAAATACTACCGGAAGCAGAACCAAAGTGGGCACAGGTAACAGAATCCTTAGGACACGAACCTGCAAGTAAAACAAGTCAACACTAAACTCTCTATAACAACAATTGGTTCTTGCCATCACAACACACAGTGGTGTGTGTGTCCCTACAGTACACCAAGAAGCATTAGCTTGGTACACATATAATTTATGGGGGTTCTATGGCACGCTGGACCTCCTCCAGGGTCGCAAGTAGGCGTGGATTATGTAGTGACCTTGTTGCTCACATTTCCTAAACATATAAACCTGCCCGCAATAAAGACCACCACCAATGCTTCCATTATTAAGAGAATTCCAAGTTATCACATACCTGGGGTAGCGAAACCTAAAGCAAAACTGTCTGATAATGCTGCCTGTTTTACCACTTATACGTGAATGTCTTTTCTGAATGAACAGGATATTAAACACATATTAATTTGCATGTTTTATCATGAAGGAAACCATGTTGTACGCATATTTCGTGAATATAACCGTTTTATTAGGATCTATACGCTCAATCATGAGACACAGTGGTTACAACACATAGCCTCTTCTGAGGAAATAGTAAACAACTTCCTCCACACCTCCACTATATATACACCACCTGAACCGATGTTCAATACGCAACAGACCAATGCATGAATCAGACGGCGTCCCCATATGTCGAGGGAGGAAGTATAGTGGGAACAAAAAGGAAAACAAACGAATGTCTCACTAGCACACCAAACGCAGTTCAGAAAAAATAGGTATAAGAGAAACCTAACTACAGTACAAAGGTGCCAATTCGGAGGCGAAGTTTAATTTAAGTCATAAGATAAACCTTGTTTGTCTCAACGAAAGACCAAGAAACAACAACTGAGGTACATTAGGCTTTATAAAATCATCAATACGCCTCGCGAAGGGAGTTTCTTGCTTGCATATCCTAAGTCACAGAGGCTGTAAGGTTTGTATCCTGTAACTGCGAGATTTCCATTTCATTTGATGACTTTGTTGTGGAATTAAGATATAATTTGTCCTTTTCTTCAACAGATTTGTTAATATTATAAGATATTTTGTTTCATAGCATAATCTTTTGATAACATCAACAACAAAAAGTGTTTTAGATAAATAGAGAATGCATAGAAATATATTCGTAATGAAGTCATGAATTTATTGCGAAAGAAACTGGTTGCGATGTACTGGTTATGAACAACTTTAGTTGAGTAACCTGCCTGTCTGACAACAGGGGATCCAGTACGTAGAAAACTTAAATTTTGTCTTGGGACACACTAATTAATTAGTTATCAAATGTATAATAGTAGATGATCTCCAAAGAGTATTTAGTATTTAATTTTTACAGATATTAGAACTAGAATTAATATTGCTTATCATTTCCAAGTGTGTATTTTTCTGATATTTAATTGTGTGCCGTGAAAGAGAAACACAACCTCATGAACAGTAATGTGTGAGAAATAACGCAAGTACCCTCTTATGTGAATATGAAAGCATTTGGTATAGGCAGTTTCTGATGAACTCAATAGAGTAGGTATCTATTCACTGGGAAAATGTTTAACAATTTTCAGTAGCAGCTCTTTTAAATAACTGACGACTGTGCATGTACCTTACTACGCAAGCGAACGGCACGAATCATCAACTTTTGAAAGTATTTCATTTGAATTATGTGCACTTAAATTTCGCACAATGCAATGTCGTCAAGTATTGGTTTCAGCATAGTAACGTTAGGCATTTTCTCTTTCGCCTTTTTTTCTCTGTTCAGTGTACGAATGTTTACAAACCTCCTCAATGTGGTCTCCTTGAGTTATTGAAATTCCCACCTGATGCCAAAAACATTGCAGTTAATGCACCTCTGTAAAAAATACAGCACAGCTCAAAGAAACAAGGCTATACAGAATTTCGCAACGCGAATTGAGAAAGCTACATAAAGGGTTGTATTTCAGACGACGTAAATATGCTGATATCATTTGTGGGTTTTCAGGTAGATAGATTGTTTCACGAAGTAACTTGTCAACAGAAGGTACAAACGACTCACAAAATAAAGCTATTGGGGACTTCAAACGCCGATAACTAACAGCACAGGGACATAAGTAAAAGACTTTATGTGGTAAAATGGATCAGAATAAAACAGAATGTCGAAGTCAATGCTACCGAAACTTTCGTTGGAAGTCACAGTGCGTGGACTTAGAATGCTAAGCGAACAGACAACGATATGACTGTACTAGTGTGTGGAGAAGGACGCAAACCTAGTGCTGATCATACCCAGTAGAGTTTACACTTACCTAAATGGATGTGTCGAATCGTGGGAGTATTGTGTCAAGGAACTCCAGTGAGGATCGAAAATCTGTGTATTCCCAGACTCAAAAGTTATACTCACGAGTGAACGCAGCGTGCCAAGAAATTTGTCGTTGTACCGGATTGCAAACATTTGTCGACAACAATGCTCTGCACTAGAATTGGATTATTGAGACTGAATGTCAGCCACGTGATCGTGCACTACTCCCAGTCGTTACTATTATAACGTCCATGCTAATGTTATTACTCTCAAAGGCCTGAAGTGCCATCATGATTCAATCATTGTGACTGTAAACCGTATCACGAAATATAAACACTGTGTGTGGTCCAGTAAACAGCCGTATGACGTGTACAGCAGTACCACAAATAAAAACGACTACCCAGATAGTTACATGCAAAAATCATACCTGAACGGAGAAATTGTCACCACAAATAATATGACAAAAAGTAATTATGAATTTTTAAAGGTATACACTAATGAAATATCTTTGCTGCTGACGTTATCTGTATTCTAATGCAAAAGTGTTGTTTTTTATGCATCTACAAGCAATGAGACACCTGACGCCTGGAAGAAAACAACGAGACAGTCCTGTATCCTGTCGATCTCTTTCGACATCCTCGTCTGCATATCCATGTTCCTATCCGCGTTCAAGGGCCCTCGCATCGATCCACAACATGTCTAGCGAGCTATTCTGCTTCAGAAATTGACAAACCTCCATTCCACGTGCAATACTATAACAATCGTTTCAATATTTGTAACTGAGATACCAAAAATTTTTAACAGTCGCTGATTATTTTCTGTTTAGTGATGAAGACTGACTATACTGATTACTTAAACTGTATGTGTATCAATATGAGACGAAGTTGGAAAACACTATAAGTCTTATTATCCATAAAGTTATAGAAGAATCTCTAGAAAGGACTGATCCTGTTACAATGTAACTACACTTTATGAAATGTGTTGAAATAAATATTTGCGAAATTATCATAAAAGACTTATATTTTCTCTAACTTTTATGTTGTCATGTAAATGAGATATTATGAACATACACTATTACTCACACTAACCCTCCATTGACTCTCGACATGGAATGATAGCCGCAACTTCTGAACATACTCCTTAACAATGTACTTTCCACTGGTAACAACTACAGTTCAGACATGAGATGCACTACTTTGTTAATTAGGATCGCTAGATATCGCAATTAATTTCTTTACACTGATTAGCGTTTTACAAACTTATCAACCAGTGATATCTGAGAGCGAAAAGAATGTATTGGCAATGGAAGGGACACACGTAGGAAAAGGAAAAATGGAGAAACAATTAAATAACATCATATGTAAATTAGTTTAAACAGTATGTGGAATAATATCGATAGACCCGTAAACGAACAGTCACGTAGTTGAACCGCATACATTATGGATAAAATTCACGCTGTCTAAATGTTTCGGGCGAGGGATATCAATAAAGAACATTAATTCGGTTGTGGTTCAAAATATGTAGAAATACACTCAGTGACAAGCATGAGAGAAAGAAAACTGAGATGCACCACGATGGAGTTATGCAAACAGGACGGATATCGTTAGATGTGGTGTACATGCACATACAAACAAATGGTTTCAATGTCAGGAAAATGGGATAATTTGTTCAAGGAAAAGAGCTTCACAAACTGAGCAAGTGAAACGCAGTGATCCAGCTCTGGCGCTAATGCAAGTAATTTTTCGGATTGGCATTGACTGACTGAGTTTTTGGATCTCCTCCTGAGGGATAGCGTGCCAAATTCTGCCCGACTGGAGCGTTAGATCACAGAAACCCCGAGCTGGCTGGACTGCCCTACCCGTACTGCTCCAAACGTTCTCAATTAGGGAGACATGTCGCGGCCTTAATGGCCCAGATAGGGTTTGGGAAACACGAAGAGAAGCAGTACAAACTCTCGCTGTGTGCTTACGTTCATTCTTTTGTTGAAGTGGCTTGCCATGAAGGATAACAAAACGGGGCGTAGAATATGATCTATGTACCTCTGTGCTGTAAGTTGCCCAGGATGACAACCAAAAAGGTGCTGCTATGGAAAGGAATGGCACCCCAGGATATCATTCCTGGTTGTCGGACCGTATGGCGGGCGACGGTCAGTTTGGTACCCCAACACATTCTGGGACCTCTCCAGACACGTCTTCGCCCTGGAATCTAGGTGTAGTAGAATTGTCTCCACTGACGAGATCTCCTTCGAACTGAATCTCGATGACCAGCGGAGACGTGCCTGGAGATGTCTCGGAGAGAAGTGGGATTCCAGTCTAGCTGTCGCCCACCATACGACAGGACAACGGGAAGTATTAGCGTGGGGTACCACATCATTTGATAGCAGGAGTGGTTGGGTTGTAATCTGCGGCACCCTACGCTTGTTTCCGATATTCTACTTCCTATTTTGACGCCCTTCATGTCAAGCCATCCTTAGCGTAAATCGCAGCAAGATCAGGCCCGCCTGCGCACAGCAAAAGTTTCTACTGCCTGTCACCGTGCTTGCTAAACCGTGCTTGTGTACTAAGGTCGTCGAATCTCTCGCCAATTGAGAACGTTTGGAACATTACAGGAGTGGCCCTCCTAACATCCAGTTAGGCACAGTATCCCCTATGAAGACGACCAACAACTCTATCACTCAATGCCAAGGCGAATAGCTGCTTGAGTAAGGGCCACATCTAGATACATACTCCGCAATTCACCATACGGCGCGTGGCAGAGTGTACTTCGTACCACAACTAGCATCTTCTCTCTCTGCTCCACTCCCAAACAGAACGAGGGAAAAATGACTGTCTATATGCCTCTGTACGAGCCCTAATCTCTCTTATCTTTGTGGGCTTTCCGCGAAATATAAATTGGCGGCAGTAAAATTGTACTGCAGTCAGCCTCATATGCTGGTTCTTTAAATTTCCTCAGTAGCGATTAACGAAAAGAACGCCTCCTTTCGTCCAGAGACTCCCACCCGAGTTCCTGAACATTTCCGTAACACTCGCGTGATGATCAAACATACCAGTAACAAATCTAGCAGCCCGCCTCTGAATTGACTCTATATCCTCCCTCAATCAGACCTGATAGGGATCCCAAACGCTCGAGCAGTATTCCAGAATAGGTCGTGTTAGTGTTTTATAAGCCGTCTCCTTTACAAATGAACCACGTCTTCGCAAAATTCTACCAATGATTCGAAGACGACTATCCGCCTTCCCCAGAACTGCCATTACATGCTTGTCCTACTCCATATCGCTCTGCAATGTTACGCCCAAATATTTAGTCGACCTGACTGTGTCAAGCGCTACACTACTAATGGAGTCTTCAAACAATATGGGATTCTTTTTCTAATTCATCTGCATTAATTTACATTTATCTATATTTAGAGTTAGCTACCGTTCTTTACACCAATCACAAGTCCTGTCCAAGTCATCTTGTATCCTCCTACAGTCACTCAACGACGACACCTTCCCATACACCACAGCATCATCAGCAAACAGCTGCACATTGCTATCCACCCTATCCAAAAGATCATTTATGTAGATAGAAAACAACAGCGGACCTGCCACCCTTCCCTGGGGCACTCCAGATGATACCGTCACCTCCGATGAACACTCACCATCGAGGACAATGTACTGGGTTCTATTACTTAAGAAGTCTTCGAGCCAAACGCTTTCCGGAAGTCAATGAATACGGCATCCGTTTGATACCCTTCATCCATGGTTCGCAAGATATCATGTGAAGAAAGGGCGTGTTGCGTTTCGCAGGAGCGATTCTTTCTAAAGCCGTGCTGATGCATGGACAGCAACTTCTCTGTCTCAAGGACATTCATTATAATCGAACTGAGAATATGTTCGAGAATCCTGCAACAAAGCGATGTTAAGGATATTGGTCTGTAATTTAGAGGATCCGTCCTTCTACCCTTCTTATATACAGGCGTCACCTGCGCTTTTTTCCAGTCGCTCGGGACTTTACGTTGGGCAAGAGATTCGCAATAAATGCAAGCTAAGTAAGGAGCCAATGCAGTAGAGTACTCTCTGTAAAACCGAATTAGAATCCCATCAGGACCTGGCGATTTATTTTTTTTCTACCCATTCAGCTGGTTCACAACCCCAGAGATGTCTCTCAGTATGTCCTAAATACGGGAATCTGTACGAGACGCAAAAGGCGGTTTGTTTGTACAATCCTCCTGCGTGAAAGATTTCTCAAATGCTAAATTTAAAATTTCAGTTTTCGTTTTGCTGTTTTCTGTTGCCAGGCCAGACTGATCAGTGAGCGACTGGTCGGAAGCCTTCGATCCGTTTATCAATTTTACGTAAGACCATAATTTCCTTGGGTTTTCTGCAAGATGTTTTGCTAAGATAAGACAGTGGTAGTGATTGTATGCTTCGCGCATCGCTCTTTTTACAGCAGCACGAATCTGTACTAACTTTTCCCTTTCCTCATTCTCCCGATCTTTCTTGTACCGCGAGTGCAACTGTCTTTGCTTCCCGAGCATTCTCCGAATTGCGATGAAATAGCAACCATTTGTTGTGTGTACTATATGCATCACATCTATTAATTTCTGGCCCATTCGCATAAATCCTTGGTCATGCATCTGCTTTTCTGTCTTAGAGTGTAAAGTGATATAAATGCTTGTATAAGGAAATGTCTTGGTAGGACTACGATGCTAGACATAAAACTAAGACTAAAACTAAGTAACATGGAGATTAAGCTTGCTCTTATGAACAGAGGTAAAATCTAGATGCTGAGAAGAGGACATTAACGAAGAATTGAAGCCGCTGAGATGAGGTATCTACAAGACAGAGTGCAAGGTGAACATATAAAACTACCACTAGAAGTAAAAACAACAAATGCTAGAGGGCATTATGTTATGATGACGACGAACGAGTCGTCGCCAATGTTGACTAGTGGCCAATGCTAAATAGAATCATATAAATCACAGCACTTTCGTCTGTAACGTCGATAAGGTGCTGGCTGCATAGTCTGGATCTGCAACGACCAAAATAACTAGAAGTCGTTGGTAAAAAATAATATATATTGTACTTAATTGGTTGTACAGGATTTTTCTGGGCTGCATACATATAATTATAAACAAATAGCTATTGAGGACTCACTTAGGCTATACGATACTAAGCGTCTTGTTAGAGGTTGCTTCCTATCAGCTGAAGGGTATACTACATTAATACTTTACATCCCGATCAAGAGTGGACGAGAGCTCGCTAGAAACTTGATACAAGCCGCGGAGCGGCGATAGGGGCGCTCGTCGTGATTCGCGGATTCAAAGATACTAATACGGACCACGGTCGATAACTGCAAACCCTAACAAGTGTTGTATCGAACGTTTTTACCACACATTAGACACTACAATTAAATTATATGACCACTTAAAAAGCATGTCACCTGGGTGCCTGTCACTGAAAGCATTACATTTCACCAAAATTGCAAAATAAGGTACGGGACTGCCAATGAAAATATAGAGATATCAGTTATAATACACTCCTTCAAGTGGAAGAAAAAGATGAAGAAATTACAGTGTTCTCTAATTAATGGGTTCATAAAAGTAAATATTATTCAACACGTTCAACATACGCTGAAAAGTTCACTAAAACCACGGAAACATGAAAATTGGGTGTATGGAGACTCCTTATTTCAGCTGCTTGATAACGGAGTAGAGGCGTTTAAAAGAATGAACATTTTGTTGCTGTTAGAACATATAAAAAAGAAATTACTCATAGACACTTATAAACATTGTAGTAGATCTTAAATGCCACACAGTGCACTGTTGTTAATCTATTCATTACAGTAAAACATCCATAGATTACTGGATTTCTGTAGGTGGTTTTCCTTTATTTTCCACTGTCTACACAAGCTCACATAAGATTGAGTATAAATTTAGTACTCTTCAATTTGCAATAGGACATCACGTTAGCCTGTCACGCGAGCACCAGGATGTCCACAATAGCACACAATACACTCATTAGCATCTGTTATGAGCAACACCCTAGCGCTGTGCAGCGTGCTGTCGTTGAAAGGCCATACTTTAAACATGACACGACCGGCGCGCAGAGCAACTGCGGTGTATCAGGTAACTTCATGCCAAGCAATGACTGCTTTACATTTCCCTGGAAACCTATTGAGTCGCAGCTTTAAATTCGATAAAGATAGAAGCTGAAGTAATGAATTATAACACTTGCCAAAGACATGACTTGAATGAAGCTCTCCTGCTAAATAGCCAGATGTACTATCTGCTACATCTTCCTGGCTTGTCGCTAACACAACTGCGTGGAATATCCTAATCCAGTGCCCGCCGTAACATAAACTGGAATCACACCTCAATCTGTCTTCATTTCCCCTCATGATTTAAGAAGGGGAACCTCAAGGTAGGCTGAGGTGTGTATCAGTTTTGTGTTAGGGAGGGCATTAAAGTAGAGTATACTATACAGCAATGTCAGTTGTAGTTTTAGCGAGGTGTAGTGTATAGCGTTTCTGCCAAGTAAGCAGGAGACTAGAGTTCATGTCCTGGCCTTCGCCCAGAATTTAATTCATTACTTCAGCTTCTATCCTTATCGAATATTTTACAGTCACGAAAATAAAACCCGGATAACTTGGTAAAAGGTAATATGATGGAACTTTCACGGTATGTATAACAATGACGAGGTACAGGTGCAAATAAATAGTTTAAATTACTTAGATACTACTAATAAGAAGAGATGCAGTGTAACAGAAACTGAACAGGATTATCATGACTATATAAACGATGTGAATGGCGAAAAGTCTGTTTCTTGTTGCTTCCAGCGATAGGAACTATATACTGTATGGATACGAGTAACTAACAGTATTATTTTAATAATTTCCTTAAATGTCCCATACTCCTAGATTTTACACATTGTTAATGCCTCAACATATTTATGTAAGATCACTGTGTAATGCATGGCAGAAGGTACGTTTTATTGTACCATATATTTAGATTCCTCTCTAAGAAGGAGGGTGGAAGAACATGTCTGTGGCATCCTCTGAACTAGTTGTTCTAAGTATAAAACTTTTTCCTTGATGATCAATGTATAATAGGTATTTAGGGATGTGGAGAGTATCCAAAGTTACTGACCTGAAACAAGATTCTTGGTGTTTCCTAAGCAGCTTCATACTATTGCCCATGGTCTGCCGGTTAAGATTTTGAGACATTCATTTCTCTCCCAAGTCAAACAAGATTGAAATCAAACATGCATCCGTTCTTTGTATACGCTCGATGTACAAAGTTAGCCTGTCCTGTTAAGGGATCTATAAATAAACTGATTCCACGGATAAGGATCTATGTGACATTATTCCGAATTTTTAGTCCGAAAATTACTTTGAGGGTAAGGTCATGCACCTCCTTCCAACAAGAAAACCGCAACCTTCCGAATAAGCTAAGGAAGATGCGTACATCAGTGATCGTGAGACGGTGGCAACAACAGTGAGTGCTACAAAGAATTTTAAGAAAGAGATAAAAATTGATAAAATTCAAAGCCATCATTCAGTACACTTTAGACAAGTATGTTCGGAACAAGGTTTTAAGGTAGGTTTAATAGCAGTGTTAGAAAGTTGACGTGGAAGCACAGAGAGCTTACACAGAGATTTACGTGAATTCAAAGCCTAGCTGACAAACAAGATCTGGGCGAAGAGAGAATGGGTGTAAGGAGAGCCGTAAGAACAGCCTACAGTTAATTTCAAAGTAATATTTTACCGCCCGATCTTCCTGAAAATGCAGAGAAAATCTTTTGATCTTGTGTGAAATCAGTATGCGGATCAAAATCAGCTATTCAGTCACTCAGTGACCATAGTGCCACTGAAACGGAGGGTGACAGAAAGAAGATTCAAATACTGAAATCCGTCTTCCAAAGTGACTGAGCGCGTAAGATCGTAAATCGATTCCTTCATTAAATCATTGCACGAACGCCGAAAGATAAGTGACCTCGGAATAGAAAAACAATTGCAACAGTTCAGTAGTGTAATGGCATCAGGACACGATGAGTAACCTGTAAAATTAAACAGAGGTTATGCGAAAGAGCTTGCTTTCCTTATTGCAATAATTAGTAGGTTGCTGGAATAGGTAATTACTAGGTTTGTAGGATTACCAAAGGTAACTATGTTGTGTCTAGACAAGGCAGCCTAGACACAATGAGACGAAGCCGAAAGGCACGCGCTACGCTCACGCAGATGGGCGTGGGGTCTGAAACAGGATACGTAATGAATGCTATGAAGAAAAGTACGTAGCTTCTGGAATACTTAACTTTAATCCATCCTTTTGGTACATCTGGAGATTGTGGCGATACAAGTGAGACTCTTTAGATACATGCAATGTTACTAATGGCGCCTTGCTAGGTCGTAGCCATTGACTTAGCTGAAGGCTATTCTAACTATCTGCTCTGCAAATGAGCGAGGCTTCGTCAGTGTGCATCGCTAGCTACGTCGTCCGTACTACTGGGGCGAGTGCTAGTCCGTATCTCGAGACCTGCCTTGTGGTGGCGCTCGGTCTGCGATCACACAGTGGCGACACGCGGGTCCGACAAGTACTAATGGACCACGGCCGATTTAAAGCTACCACCTAGCAAGTGTGGTGTCTGGCGGTGACACCACAAACTACATACTGGAAAAGAAGGTTCAAGAAGGTCTGTCAGACAAATACACATGATTATAGCCTTGTCTCTGCAGCCTCAGTCCGTTGCACAATAATGGAACTTGTTTTATGCTCACGTATTATGACGTTCTTGGAAGATAAGATACTCTTTATGACTCATGGATTCCGCAAACAGAAGTCTTACGAGACGCACCTCGCTCAGCCCGTCCATGAAATTTAGAGCGTCGTACTCTTCGCCACTCAGATTGATACCGTGTCGCTTGACTTCCGGAAGGAATTTACTACACTTCCGCTCTATTTTAGAGGAAATACGATCTCACCTAGTATCAGGCATGTTTGTGACTGGTTTAAAGATTCTCGCCCAGTCAAAACCGACCTGGACGAAACAAAAGCTTGTTTCCCTCATAGGAGTCGTCACCCGTATTTTCCTAGGTGTTTCATCACATATTTGCCATTTCGTAGTCGTGGACTGCAGCTGGAGTCAGAAGTCCGCAAAGCCCAGCGTCGAGGTAAAGTGTCGACTTGCTTCCCAGTACATCATCATCATCATAATTTAAGACTGGTTTTGCCTTTCAGCGTTCAGTCTGGAGCACAGCCCCCTTATAAAATTCCTCCATGATCCCCTATTCAATGCTAACATTGGTGCCTCTTTTGATGTTAAGCCTATTACTTGAAAATCATTCATAACAGAATCCAGGAATCTTCTCCTTGGTCTACCCCGACTCCTCCTACCCTCTACTGCTGAACCCATGAGTCTCTTGGGTAACCTTGCTTCTCCCATGCGTGTAACATAACTCCACCATCTAAGCCTGTTCGCCCTGGCTGCTACATCTATATAGTTCATTCCCAGTTCCTCTTCGATTTCCTCATTGTGGACACCCTCCTGCCATTGTTCCCATCTACTAGTACCTGCTACTTTCATATCCGTAACCTCAACCTTATTGATAGGTAACCTGAATCCACCCAGCTTTCGCTCCCATACAACAAAGATGGTAGAAAGATTGAAAGGTGCACAGATAACTTAGTCTTGGTACTGACTTCCTTCTATCAGAAGAGAGTAGATCGTAGCTGAGCGCTCACTGCATTAGCTTTGCTACACCTCGCTTCTAGTGTTTTCACTATGTTGCCATCCTGTGAGAATATGCATCCTAAGTACTTGAAGCCGTCCACCTGTTGTAACTTTGTTCCTCCATTTGGCACTCAATCCGTTTATACCTCCTTCCCACTGACATTACTTTCGTTTTGGAGATACTAATCTTCATACCATGGTCCTTATATTTCTGATCTAACTCTTAAATATTACTTTGCAAACTTTCAATCACATCTGCCATTACAACTAAGTCATCTGCATATGCGAGACTGCTTATTTTGTGTTCACATATCTTAATCTCACCCAGCCAGTATATTGCTTTCAACATATGATCCATAAATAATATGAACAACAGTGGAGACAGGTTGCAGCCTTGTCTTACCCCTGAAACTACTCTAAACCATGAACTCAATTTACCATCAACTCTAACTGCTGCCTGACTATCTTTGTAAAGTCCTTTAACTGCTTGCAAAAGTTTGCCTCCTATTCCATAATCTCGTAGAACAGACAATAACTTCCTCCTAGGAACCTGGTGATATGACTTTTCTAGATCAATAAAGCATAGATACAATTCCCTGTTCCACTCGTAACACTTCTCCATTATTTGCTGTAAGCTAAAGATCTGGACCTGACAACATCTAAGAGGCCTAAACCCACACTGATTTTCATCCAGTTTGTCCTCAACTAATACTCGCACTTTCCTTTCAACAATACCTGAGAAGATTTTACCCACAACGCTGATTAAAGAGATACCTCTGTAGTTGTTTCAATCTTCCCAGTACAAACAAAGCAATTTTTACAGCGGAATTTTGAGTTTCCATTCGACAGAGCAGACCTTAATTAGCCTAAAGCGATATTCGTTACACCGATGTGTATTGCAAGTGACAGTAAGATACGAAGAATAACCAATACTGCAGCAGCGAATGAGCAGCAGTGCTGCATGGCGGAAGCGGTCGGTGCGGGCCAGTGCGATGCTACTCATTCGCTGCTGCAGTACTCGTTATTCTTCGTGTTTTACTGTCCCTGTTAACACGTATCAGTAAAACGAATGTGGCACTAGGATAATTAGGGGCTCATCTGTCGAATGGAAACCCAGAATTCCGATTTGAAAATGATTCTGTATGTAGCGGGAAGCAAGCCGACTCTTTGTATTAACACTGGGCGTCGCATGAAAGAAGTGCTGAGAAGTGTTGTTTGGACTGACTCTAGTTGCACAGTGCAAAAACGCAGTTGCAAGTATCTTCTCGTCTTGTTCCTGGAGAACCTCTCAGCCTGCAAGGTCTCGGCATTCACAGAGCACACGTACGCAGAAGTATAGTGAAACTTACCACAGAACAAAAGAAATCAGAGATTATAGAGAATTTTCTAGGTAGTGTAAAAAAGATTCTTTTCGTCTAGATCACAATTTAGCTGCACATGTGTTCCTCTTTTCATTGAGTAAGTTGGGTGTTGCGGAATATCTATTCCTAGAATTGGTCTTTTTCAGAATCGATTCTTTCTTTCGAACGACATTATCTAAATACTCATTTTTACAGAGACTTACGGTAAAGTAATAAGACCGCTAAAATATCTGTAACGTCATCGTGTGAATGCAGCCTTAATATGAAGTTCCAACGTCAGGCAAGACCAGGGCCACTATGGCTACATCCATCTACATCTGTCGCAGTACTAAACCATCAGGTAATTCGATTATTCTTCATAGCTGATGCCTGGGAATGGTTGCACACTGCCAAACTTTCATCGCGTTGAATTGACTGAAAATGGAAGCTAGGCTGAGCAGAACTGTAGCGTTCACCTCCTACGTACTGAGCCACATCATCAGATGTGTGTTCGAAGTTTCTTAGTACCACACTGCTACATGCCATTAACAATGCAGAATCTTTAGAATAGGCGTCCGCTAGAACAGGATGCCGAGTATTGTTTAGGATCCCATCCTAAGAAATTACCGGAGACACTGAAAAGTACCTACAAGTATCCAATATACAGAATGGCATTAACTGTCTGTCACTAAATGCCTAAATATGTATGCGATATATAACACTACTCACTGATTAATTCGGTTAAATTTATCTTTTACAGCCTTATTCAAAATGCTGAAGAATCTGCTTCGACAGCCACTGATGGAATGGTTGCAATCAGCTGCAGTTAATGGACTACGGGAGATAGTTGCACCGATCCAGTGACAGACAGAGAACGGTGAGAAGACCACCTCGACTACTGAATTCCAAGGAAACTTAGAATCTGCAGCATTTTTCTCGGAATGGAATGTGGCACCATGGTTGTGAGCCAAGTGGAAGACCTCTACGGCATTCTTTGGAGGGCCCGTGAGGAGGTTGGCTGTGACGTAACAAACTTGCACCATACATTTGAGTTAATCTTAATTTAATGGCTCTGTTATGTACTGCACATCAGAAGTTGCTATCCAACAATAAAGACGATATAGTTTATTTATTTCGTAAAACTCTGGAGAAACTGGGTGTTAGGCGGAGATCTTAATTGTGTTATGCGTCCCGTGGATCAGCCCCTAATTTTAATTTCAGTATGGAACTAGACGTTTTGGGGCACTCTTCGCTATTAAGCGATGCGTGGATCTGTCATTATCGCACTTTCGTCAGGTATACGCATTTTACAACAACTTCCAGCAGCAGACCCATCGCCTTTATCTTATTGATTCTTTATGTGAACAGCTATTGGCGATAGACGTGGTATCCACCTGTTTCACTGATCACTGTACCATAGCTGCAAACTTTAAATCATGTGACACCACCAGTATAACTGTATCCCCTCCCCTGCATGTTGAACACATCCCTCCTAATGGATCCATACCTCGAGACTGTCGTTCGAGGGGTTTGAGCCAGCAGCTTTCGTTCTCCGAACCGTTATCCTTCTCTTATGGAATGGTGATTAGGGCATTCCAAACATTTTTCCGGAGAACGTTAAGGCGCTACGGCACTGAGAGGGTGAGGGATCTCCGTCGGACCCTGGAATATCATAATTCCATCTTGCGACAACTTTATGATGGTGCCAGAAACGCTCAATAAAAGATTGTGGATGTGGGCCGTGTTAAGGCGAAGCTTCTTCAGTTAAAGAGACAACAAATGGAGGGCCTCGGGGAGGATTCTAAATCATGCTCCATCCTACACGATGAACGGATCTCTTTATATCACCTTATTTGTTTGTGGACGCGTCGAAAAAGAGCATGCTCACGTTTCTGAGTAACTTTACTCTCAATGACATATATCGTTATTGGTCCATCGTCGCAAAAATCTCCGGTACTAGATGGTATTCGTAAGGAATTTTGGTGTTCATTTTTGGCCTCTTGTAGGTGATACCATTACGTCGTTGGTAAATAAGGCCAACCGGGAGGAGGGGGGGGGGAGGTGTGTTTATATTTCCGACGCCTTCAGAGTTTTAAAATCGTTCAATTCCGAAGACAACCGAACATCCGGATATTGATAAATTCTGCCCGATCACATTAATTTAGATTCGAAAGTAATTGTTAATGGTCGTTTGTCGATGCTGGTAGAGAAAATTCTGGCCATTCTTGAAAGCTGTGTGCTTCGTCGAACGATTCTGAATTCAGTAGTCTAATGGCAGGTCGTTGTCGCTCCAACGACTTCCTTCTCCGGAGGCTTGATTTTTATTGATGTTAATAAGGCATTTCACCAGGTCAGTCACGGTTTCTTGATGCAGGTGCTCAAGGCCAGGTCTCTATCATACTGCGTCAGGTATTATCCAATATTTTTTACTGGTACTCGCGCAACTATCGTAATGAATCGAACCTCTGCCTCGCGGTATTGGTAATCCATTATGTGGCTGGAAGGTATTAGGACAAACGTTCTTGGTACAAGTGTACGCAGATGATGTTATGGCATTGCTTCGTCATGTTGATGACATATCCTTGCTCAAGGACACATTGGATTCCTTTTGCCCTCTCTGTGGCGCTGCATTGGTGAAAGGAAATGTACACTGTTACCTCTGCAGGAATTTCGACACCTTGTCATTCCATGGGCAACGGTGGTTTCTCGCGACTAATCGTTGGCGATTACCGTGGATCGCTATCCGATAAAAATGGTTGCACTAAACTCGCTGGAGGTGCCGAATCGAATACAAGGGGCAATTTGTGAACTCGAATGTCGTTCTCGTAGTCTACTTCACAAAGTGCAGGCCTTAGAGATTCCTACATTTTCAGCAAAGTAAATTATGTTGCACAAATATTCCCACAACCCGCGTTGATGGGGCGCAAATTCATGCACTCGTTCGGTCGTTTCCTTTGGAAAGGTCCTATTTTGCGAGGTCCTGCCCCATTGGAGTGTTGGGACTAACCAGTATCAAAGTGAAGATGGGAGAGTTACTTTCTCACACATTTTTCAAGTGGTTCAAATGGCTCTGAGCACTATGGGACTTAACATCTGAGGTCATCAGTCCCCTAGAACTTAGAACTACTTAAACCTAACTAACCTAAGGACATCACACACATCCATGCCCGAGGCAGGATTCGAACCTGCGACCGTAGCGGCCACGCGGTTCCAGACTGAAGCGCCTAGAACCACACGGCCACACCGGCCGGCACACATTTTTCATAAAGATCTTGTTACAACATTCCACAACTTGTGTGAGACACAAGAAAGTTCACGACCTGAGCAAGTGTTGATGCAGCCTGGTAGGGCGCTAAAAGCATGAGGTATTTTTATGGATCTTATCTCGTAGAAACGGCATGTTTGGAAGTTGAAGGCAAGTGGCGGCATGCCCATCCCTCAGTAAAAATTGGCGGGCAGGCCCACGGCCGTATAAGGGCGACAGAGCACCCCCTGGTTGGGACGGTCTCCCACAGGACTATGCCCACTAAACCTGCATCGAAGCCAGCCGAAAGCTGGGCTGGGAGCGACGGACTAAGGAACGCGTCTACACACTGGGGTTGTAAACGGGGCATTGTGGACTGCGCTACGCCTAATTTACAAAATTTCATGTTCGTCGGAAACCGCCGGTGACCCACTTCAATCGGCCGCCTTGGTCTTAAACGAAACACTGACGTCTTGGAAACGTTTGAATATAGAATATTTATTACACCACATAGCTGGGGCTAACTTGCTCCAAGACATGGGCAGCTTTGATAAATATCTTAAAGATTGTATCTGTTCGCTTGTTGCCACGGGAAGCGACATGACTTAGGAGAAAAACATCTTGTGCCACAACGGAAACTTAAAAAAGTCAGTAATTGGTGGTTTCTTTTTTTTCAGAGACGCAGGTCTCTTAACTCTTGCCCTGGTTCGACGTGAGTTTGTGCTGTCGTGTAGGAGGGGAGATTTAGCGCCTGTAAAGCCCTATGATTGGCTCAAGATGGGGTGAAGGCGGTGTCGATCGTGCACTTTGCGGAAAAACGGGAACTGTTCTGATCTGGAGAGGTGCGAAGCACTCTGGTTCTGGGCTTCGGTCTGGAAGCAACTTCTGGTCGACGCTCTGGTATGTGTGGTTGGTACCTGGGACCTGTCCTAAGACTGACTTCACTTGCAGTTAGTTAGACAGGGGAACCTATGGTGAAGTTCATACTTTGCCGGCAGTGTGACTTCAAACGTCTCAGACTCCTCGTTTGCCGAGGGCGCATTTATTCGCTTTTTGGTTTACCAGTCTTCATGTTTGGCATCCTTGAGCGCTCTGTCATATAAGTGAGCGAGATTAGTCCGTGGTACGACCAGCGAACGGGTGTGTCACACACTGAAATCTACCGTGATTTCAGTGCTCTGGTATAGATGAAATTGCGATCTGTCTGCCTGGTCGCTAGATCGTGAGATTTTGCATTTCTTTCGTGGCCGCGATCGATTCACAGCTGCCGCCTTACTCCTCGCCACTGCCGCACACGTCTCGCCAGCTGCCAGTTACATCACTGCACGAAGCAAACAGGGTAACGTACAGCTACTCCGGTCTTTGGGACGTACATATCCCAACAGCCGCTTGCCCTCAGCTGCACCAATAGAAATTTCTTTAGATCATCGATCAAAGTCTGCTCAGCGTCAGATTACCACAGAGAGCGTTATACACATTTTTTAGGCCAGAGTACCTGACTCACATTTTCCACCCAGGACCCTTGTCCATTGTGGTCTGAAATCATCTGTTAGTTGTTCGCGATATTCTAACAGAATTTATTTAACTTTAAGTATGTCCTCCTTTTTTTGTTCTTGAGGAAATAAATGTCAGTAAACTAAATTTTGCTTACCTTCTCAATCAAATCTTCACTTTTATATAGTCACCCTACTGGAATTCACTTCCGTTGCGTACGACCCTTCCAGGACAGCTATCATAGTGTACGACCCTCCAAGGTTCAAAGAAAACGTTCAAATGGCTCTGAGCAATATGAGACTTAACAGCGGAGGTCATCAGTCCCCTAGAACTTAGAACTACTTAAACCTAACTAACCCAAGAACAACACACACATCCATGCCCGGGGCGGGATTCGAACCTGCGACCGCAGCGTTGCGCGGTTACAGACTAAAGCGCCTAGAACCGCTCGGCCACTTCAGCCGGCCACAGGTTCCTTACATTTTTGCCTCCCCATCCAAGATCACCTTTCAAAGGCTTTAGTATTGTTTATGCGGCGTAAAGTTTTAACATGTATCCGAGCTACTCATTCTATTGTATCTCGCTTATTTGCGTGTCTTCGCCCGCCCAGACTGACTCCTCCTGCCATTGTTGGCTAGACCCACATACGCGCATTTTATATCGTAATACGTTTCCTGGGGGCCAACATTTCATCGATGACACACCTTACCACCAGATCTTTGCTTTCTCGTTGGAAAGTACAATCATCCCCCTTCCCAGCATAAGTGGCTGCGCCATTGATATCCTGGAAAACAGTTTGGTTTCACTTTAGCCTTTCTGTCCTCCTAATGGAATTCACCGTATATCGTGGCACAGGGTCATTCGGTATCTGATCCTGACCGACAAACGCCTCCATCGAATTGGCGTTAGTCCGACTGATCTTTGTGTAATGTCACCGACCTGATACATTACGACACAAGCTGGTTTCTTGTAGATGAGACCACTGGCAGTGGATTTACCTGCAACTGGTTTTCCTACCCTATCTTTTCCTACCCTTCTTCCCTCAGTCGAACACTAATCCAGTCGTATGACTCCCGAGTTGGGTGTGACAACGATCGCGAACCCTGCGGTTTTCGCTAGTATAAGGTGAACGCTCATCGGATGCGCAAGAGTCTTCCACGTTGTAGTGTTTTATTTGTAAGCATGTAGCGATTTGTCCCTAATCGTAAAGGAACTTGACAGCTTTATTCTTTTTCCACGTTGTTGAGTCTTCTCTCATTGCATTCTTAGTGGAGAAAAAATTAGTTTTCCTTTGAGGCCTGTAATTATGGAATTAATGTCTATCAAGATTTCTTTTCACAATAGACACAAAGGAAAAGGAGAGATGAAAAGTACATAAAAATAAAATTAAAAACAACATGAATACAAAACTACCCTAGTGCCATGTCCATGTGAGCAGCCAGAAGAGTGACTGGCGGGAGGGAAGCATCGTGGGCAAGTCTCGGATTTTGACCCCTGCCCACCTTAGCATACTACCAAGGGAGAACTGGGGATCACATGGTCAGCAG
Organism: Schistocerca serialis cubense; assembly: GCF_023864345.2. Taxonomy (NCBI): domain Eukaryota; kingdom Metazoa; phylum Arthropoda; class Insecta; order Orthoptera; family Acrididae; genus Schistocerca; species Schistocerca serialis. The sequence goes on along the minus strand of NC_064638.1, from coordinate 193,570,001 downwards.
GGCTCACACACACACCCTCCTAGTGGGGTGGGAAATACCGTACTCTACCCAATTTCAGGACACAAGCCAAGTCATGAGTTTGGGTCAGGATCGTTACTAGGCCCTTCCTAGTTGCCAGGTTAGGAAAGACTGTACTCTACCCAGAAGCAGCCCAAGTCATGGTTCAAAATGGCTCTGAGCACTATGGGACTTAACATATATGGTCATCAGTCCCCTAGAACTTAGAACTACTTAAATCTAACTAACCTAAGGACATCACACAACACCCAGCCATCACGAGGCAGAGAAAATCCCTGACCCCGTCGGGAATCGAACCCGGGAACCCGGGCGTGGGAGGCGAGAACGCTACCGCACGACCACGAGATGCGGGCCTCAAGTCATGTGCATGGGTCAGACTCGCCACCCGCTCATTCCTACTGTCGTGGCTAGGAAAGAATATACACTGCTCAAAATCATTCCAAAAGCCAAGTCATTGGCTTGGGCTAGGCTCACCACCCACCCACTCTAAGTGGCATTGCTAGAGATAGACCATACTCTACTCTGACAAACAATCTCCGTTTTAATAGCACTACAGATTATAGCTACCGGACCGTAATGAAGACTCTAAAAATAGTGGTCAGCTCGTCTGACGCTATGCTTTGATTCCGTGCTCTTTTGGAGATTTTCTCGACATATGGACAGGGAGTGTGGTGTCACCGCCAGACACCACACTTGCTAGGTGGTAGCTTTAAATCGGCCGCGGTCCATTAGTACATGGCGGACCCGCGTGTCGCCACTGTCAGTGATCACAGACCGAGCGCCACCACACGGCAGGTCTCGAGAAACTTACTAGCACTCGCCCCAGTTGTACGGACGACTTAGCTAGCGATCCAACACTGACGAAGCCTCGTTTATTTGCAGAGAAGATAGTTAGAATAGCCTTCAGCTAAGTCAATGGCTACGACCTAGCAAGGCGCCATAGCAATTGATAGTAATCGTATGAAGCATGTCTCATCAAGAACGATGTATACAAATGATGGGTTAAAGTTAAGTATTCCAGCAGCTACGTACTTTTCTTTATAGCATTCATTACGTATCCTGTTTCAGACCTCACGCCATGCTGCGTGAGCTTATAGCGTGCATTTCGGCCTTCCCTAGCTATATAACAGGGGGTTGTGTTTTTCTCATCATCATTTCATCATCACCGACATGCACATCTGATAGTGTGGCGTCAACTGATAAGACTGGCAACTAGGAAGACACACATTAGAAGGTGGGAACTGACAGCCCTCTATGTCACACAGTCATTTCATTTCACAAATTGTATGTAAATATCTTTCATAAAAGACAAATATCTTCGACTTTCATGAAAATATAGGGAGGAAGCTAGCGGGGAAGGGTTTCTTATTTCCCATTGGTACAACTTGGCTTCTACCGCCTTGAGTTATTTAAAATTTCATTAAATCTATTTTATTGATTGATATATTGACTGACTGTTAAGTGGTATCATGATTTAAAGGTTATTCGTAATATCAATCACACCTTCATGAGCCATGACATGTGATGTCAGGGGGTTGAGGCCAAAGGTCAAATGTCATTGACTCGTGCCCTGAATGTAGGCAGCCCAAGGTTCAAAGGTCAAATTTGTCTCTGAATTGGCATAACGCAACATGGATATTTAGAGGAATTGTAAATTTACACATATTTGCAAAAAGAAAAAGAAAGAAAAATAAAGAATAAAACAGTTCGCTAGTCTTCTTAATGAAAACACTGATTGAGGAAATAGCAGTTTTATCCAAACTTTCAAAGACATCAAAGATATCCGTGCAGGCACTGTTCAGTTTACTGCCTGGTTACTTCTGCATTGTCTATCACCTGATATTTAGGAAGTTTATGGTGCCTTGATTTTATTCACTGTAAATCGTTTCTAAAAATAGCAGCCCTATATGCATCGCCATATTCCCTTATTTTTAAATATGTTCACCACAATCAAACTTGCATGTTCCTTGTATCTGATTTCATATTAATGTAGTTAACTGTAGTGCCGAATCTGTCTATACTGGAGATCAAATCACATCTATTCTAGTGTGGGACATTCAGTCCTCTCACATGATTTGCACAGTCTATAGTACACAGTTTTAATCGGCCATTGTTTGCTGTTGTAAAATATTTTTATATTGGTAGTAAATTAGATGCAACTATTATTGTAATCGATTATGTGAGACAGGGAGTAAATCATTCATCTACATAAACGAACGTTTTACATCTGTCATATTTTAGTGTATCAGCCGGCCGCGGTGGCCGTGCGGTTCTAGGTGCTTCAGTCCGGAACCGTGGGACTGCTACGGTCGCAGGTTCGAATCCTGCCTCGGGCATGAATGTGTGTGATGTCCTTAGGTTAGTTAGGTTTAAGTCGTTCTAAGTTCTAGGGGACTGATGACCTAAGATGTTAAGTCCCATAGTACTCAGAGCCATTTTAGTGTATCGAGACAGTTCATTCATGCACTCATTGTATGTATCTGTCGTTCTCAATAGTGAGTTTATGCACATGCACTTATACAAATTACGTCAATTCCAAATAGTTACATACCCTCTTTTAATCAGTTAACGTATGTGGGCTATTACTTAGTAAAATAATGTAGTCTCGGTATGCCTTGTATAACTGACAATATGCTTTTAACTAAAACCCTAAATTCTGTCATCTTACTTTGCATCACTATGTTACTACCTCCCATCTGTTATTGCGACTTACATTTCTATTAATTTTATATTGTGCTTAGCATGTGACATTAATTTTCACAAATTTTCTTCCTTGTTGGCCCACCTACTTTTGGTTGGAGTGTGGTTTGTCCCTCAAAGGTCAGTGCTGAATGAATACAGCGTCCATAGTGAATGTGCCTTATTTGGTTTCACAAAGACGTATATGTGCGTATGTGGATCATCACTTTTACGAATTTATTTTTCTGTCACCGCAGCGGTTCTTGTAACACAGTTAAGTTGCTCTTGGATGCAACGTACAGTACGTTAAACTCATGTCCCATTTACCCACTTTAATGTATGACACACAACACATATCATCTCTAGATACTAATCACTGGAATATTATCAGAACTATCGATGTATGCAGACCACCAAATCATATTTAGTCCATCCGGCAGAAAGTGATTAGCTGTGTAGAAGGCAATACGACTGTCATGTCATGTATATGCTTAGCATGACACAGCAGCAGCAAGTTAAAAGTCAGAGTTGATCATGGTTATTGTTCAGCTGCAGTGGAAAGATACTTGCAGCTTCTCATGCAATGTAGTCGGTCTAATTACGCATTAACGAAGCGTTTTCATGGTGCTAGAGATTTCAGTGTGAAATGGTTAATGTTGTATTTCTGGCATACAAAATATTACTAACAAGGGAACCTCCCCATCGCACCCCACTCAGATTTAGTTATAACTTGGCACAGTGGATAGGCCTTGATAAACTGAACACAGATCAATTGAGAAAACAGGAAGAGGTTGTGTGGAACTGTGAAAAAAGAAGCAAAATATACAAACTGGTCATCAGTCTTGGCCACATACGCAACATAAAGGAGAGCGTGAGCTCAGGAGCGCCGTGGTCCCGTGGTACAGTGAGCAGCTGCAGAAGGAGAGGTCCTTGGTTCAAGTCTTCCCAAGAGTGAAAATTTTACTTTCTTTATTTTTGCATAGTTATTATCTGTCCGTTCGTTCACTGACGTCTCTGTTCACTGTAATAAGTTTAGTGTCTGTGTTTTGCGACAGCATCGCAAAACCGTGCGATTACTAGACGAAAGGACGTGCCTCTCCAATCGGAACCGAAAACATTTGATCGCAAGGTCATAGGTCAACCGATTCCTCCACAGGAAAACACGTCTGATATATTCTATACGACACTGGTGACGGCATGTGCGTCATATGACAGGAATATGTTGTCGACCCACCTAACTTGAACACTTGGCGAATGGGTAAAAAGATTCTTCTACCTTGCCCGATTTAGGTTTTCTTGTGGATGTGATAATCACTCCCTAAAAAGTGATGAAAACATAAGAGTTTGTCACATAAACTGAAAATAAAAATTTAAAGTTTTCACTCGTTGGAAGATTTGAAACAAGAACCTTTCGTTCCGCAGCTGCTCACGTTACCACGAGACCACGGCGCTGCTGCGGTCCCAGCGTCCTTAATGTTGCATATCTTGCCATGAACTACTCAGTTTGTATATTTTGCTCATTTTTTCACAGTTCCACACAACTTCTTCCTGTTTTCTCAATTGATCTGTGTTCAGTTTTTCAAGGCCCATCCACTGTGCCAACTTATAACTAAATCTGAGGGGGGTGCGATGGGGAGGTTCCCTTGTAAGTGTAACTGAACCCGTTGGGAACGAGTAAATAATAAATCGCAATATTTCTGATCCAGCCTTAATTGTTGTCAGTTGAAGCTGTGATGGTCCACCTCCTAAAATTACCTGCAGAAGACAGCATATAATAATGTAGGGGGGCAAGGAGAGAACCAACCCACATTGAGGGTTGCCTTTATCAGTGGCATGTATACATTTAGGTGCAAACCTATAGTTCTTTTTTGACTGATGTGTCAACCTATTATTCTGCTAAGAGGATTATGACTCCCTCTCACTCATCCTTCCCCACTCATCTGCGAACTCTCTTCGCTGGTACAAGCACATTTTTGGTTTTAATTTTAATGACTAATTAATTAAATCTATCCATTAATTAAGCCCTCCTCCTATGGGAAACCCCCCAACACAGCACCTCACCACCACGTGGAAAATGCTGGGAAGCGGACTGAGAAGATTGACAGGAAATTGACTGCAGCATGTGGCATATTGTTTAAACAATTTAGACAACATGTCGAAAGTGGTTTATTTAAAAAAGTTAGACAAATGTCGCAAATTGTTTATTTAAAAAATTAATGGAATACAATGTGGTGTACTGAATTTAGCTTATCAATAGAACTTCTCAGGAAATCGATTGCATTGTGAGGGAAATTTAAACAATGGCGGCACGTTTTTCATTCCGACTGCGTAAGGAAACAGGTAATTACACCGTCAAGGGTCGCCTAAGGATATCTGAAAAACTTTCGCGGGTCCAGAACTCGGTGCCGGCTCGTGTCACTGTACGCGCAGGTCGCTCGGGGCCTCGCTAAGCGACGCGTTCGTCAGCGGCTGCGTCACGCGCCAGTGTCCAAGGGCGTCCGCTCGCACCCCGCGGCTAACAGACCGGATGTCACGCTAATCCCAAAACAAAAGTATTCGGGTGGCGGTACCCTTCGATACTTGACACCCGAGGAATTCGCGTCGAAACACCTGCTTTCTCTCTCATCCTGTATCGTACCACTGCCGGGCTCGCACACTCGGTGGGTCACAGTCGGACTGAACCGTAAACAAAGCAGCATTTACGCAGTAAACCCCAGCGGAAGACCGACACACGCGAGACCCCTTCCTTCCAATGCAAATATCTGACTCGGAATCGTGCAGAAATACTGCTAAAGTTAGCAATTAATTTCCGATCATGTAATTGTGACGTAGGGAATGTCAGGCATATGCAGTTGCTATTCCACACGAACACAAATTGACGATTTCACAAAACAAGCCGCTGGCTGACTCGAAATACACTTTGAACTTTGAATAAAGGCCGCTGCATACAAGGAGAGAACTTTAGTTTGCTTTGGGGATGACGTAGAAACTTGCATGAGATATTTCATTCCGCCAAGGATTCTAAGCCGCCCCAGCCTTGCTGTACACCTTTCTTGATGTTCACTTCACAAATTGCTTCAAGAGTTACTGAATCTGGTGCGGAATATCACATTTTTAAGGCGTCAAAAATGGTGCTTCAGAAGATGTGCCATGGGATATATTAATTACATTGTAGATATAGCATTTATACAATATGTCCGAAACGCTTGTAGGGATGTTGTGGGTAGGTTGTACTGAGAGTTTTCTGCTATACAGGGTGGCCAGAAAATATCTGAAATGCTTGTAGGGATGTTGCAGGGTAGGTAGTACTGAGACATAAAAGAAAAACATCAATACGTTGCGCCGTTTCCGAGTTATTTAGCACTGAAATTAACCAGTCGGGGTGTCACACACTCGCATACAAGCGGCCTTCCTGGCCTTTGTTTGTTTAGCTGAAACTACCTAAAACGACCTCAATAACTTGGAAACGGCGCAACGTATAGAATTTTCTTTTTAACATTATGTCTCAGTACAAACTGCACTGCAGCGTCCATGCAGGCGTTTCAGAGACTGTCTGACCACCCTGTACATTTACCAGTTGTATTTTGTGTTTGCGCGTAGTAAAGAAATTATTAAAATTGAACTTCGATGAATGTTCACTGTGCCTCATGCTGTGAAAGTGTCATCATAAGTTGTAGATGCCACCATTTGATAATACAATGAGGCGAGAGAAGTCATAGCGACATGCAGGTGTACATGTGGTGGTAGTATCCCGTACACAAGATATAGGAGTCAGTGCATTGGTCGAGGAATCACTGGTACTCAGGTGTCTCACGTGAGACGGTTTCCGACATGTTGTGGCCTCATAACTGGAATTAACAGACTCTGAACACGGAATGGTAATTAGAGCTAGACATAAATCTATAGGGAATACAAAATTCCGAGCTCCACAGTGTCAAAAATGCCAAATTTCAGGCATTATGTCTCTGCAGGGACAACGCTGTGGCCGACGACTTTCACGTAGCGACCGATAGCAGCCGCGTTTGAGTAGAGTTGTCAGTGCTAACAGACAAGCTACGCTGCGTGCAATAACCTGAAAAATCAATGTGGGACGTACAACGAACGTACCCGTCAGCACATCGAGTCGAAATTTGGCGTTTATGGGCTTTGGCAGCAGACGGCCGATGCGAACGCCTTTGATAACATCACGACAAAGCCTTCAGCGCTTCTCCTGACCGTATCCTTGGACTCTATAAGACTTGAAAACCGTGGCCTGATCGGATGAGTCTCGATTTCAGCTAGTAAGAGCTCATGGCACGATTCGAGTGTGGAGCAGACGCCGCGACCCCATGGACTCAAGTCCTCAGCAAGGCACTATGCAAGTTGGTGGTGGCTCCACACTTATGTGGACTGTGTTTACATGGAATGGACTGGGTCCTCTGATCCAAGTGAACCTAACATTGACTGGAAATAGTTGCGTTCAGCTACCTGGAGACCGCTTTTAGCCACTGATAGACTACATGTGGCCAAAGAACGGCACAATTTTTAAATGACAGAGCGCCATAGCACCGCACCACAATTGTCTGCGATAGGTTTGAAGAACATTCTGGACAATTCGAGTGAATGATTGGGCCGCCCAGATCGCCAGACATGAATCTCATCGAACATTTACGGGACATAAATGGGGCGAAATTAGTCGATCTCCTAAGGTACACATGAAGAACAGAGAACTTATTTCTCCCTCTTCCAAGTACCAAATCCTATTGGTGAACCTGTCATTCAACATTTAATTTATACTTACAATTTTAGAAAACTACCATTTTACTTGCGACAGACCCTTAGACAAACATAAATGTTACTAGCAGTGGAATAATGTGGAGGGGAAATGGAGATGTTGACGCTATAAAGTAGATCATACTGTAAAGGCCAGTACATAACCAGCAACCAAGAAGATCTACGAAACTTCACGGAACATCCTCAAGTTTTAGCAATGCCAATCTAAGCTGAAACAAAACCAGATCCGAGCTAGGTTTCTGTTTCCTTGATTTCCTGTTTCCTAATTTTGGGACCCGCATCGTTATTTCCTGACCCACAACTCAAGTTGTTCATTGTCTCTAACAATCACAGAATATTTGTTTGAATTGCCAAGTTTTTCTTTATTTCTCCTGTAATCCTTATTGCTTGAGGTATAACGTTTCACTTTACTAAGCCTTCGTCTTATTTTTATATTTCAACAATTGCAATAAGCTGAGATAATGTTATTTACAGTACGATTGTATGTGTATATCATTAGTACTCGTACAATGAACTGTTGGTGTTCTCATAATTGCATTTACTGATCGTCAGATTATTAGTAGCCAACTGGTCTTTCGAACCTCTACAATTGCTATTATATCTTAGTTATAAGACTGATTGTTTGATTTTTCTAAATACGGTACAGGAAAATATGAAGTGAAAGATCGCTGGTGTATTTTCTGTGGAAAGACAAAATATTTTGCCTTTTAATATTATTTATTTCGAATAGTGATCTTTAAAGCAACGTATGAAACATAGAAAAACGTTGAACAATTATGAGAAATAAGTTTTGTGATAAATTCGGCCAAATAATAAAACTATCAGCTTCACATTTCTCGCAGACGTGTTCACTGTTGATTCCGAGCATTAATTGAATTCCGTGCTAGACAGGGGAGGAGAGCCAGATGAATATCCGATGTTTCACTCCCACGAAAACTAATTTTCTGGGGCGACTGCGCTGCATCCCTCAGCAGAAATGACATGTCTGATGGCTAATCGAAGACACAGAGGAAGTAATTCGACTCGACAGCAGACAAAACTCCTACGCTACACACAAACACGCACGCGCGCTAGGGTGTGCGTATACAGGAGATGACTCAGCAGTAGTCGACGTCGTAGAGGGGTTTAATCAACGTCAGCGGCTCAGTTTCCCGGTAAGGACCACTAGCTGTCACCCCCTCATGTTAGGTGGGTCGTTATACCAATTACAGCCATTTCCACCTCTTTTTCAAACTCCATGCCTGGTAAATGGAGCTCAGATTTTGAATATCAGTTATTTATTGATTTCTTTATTATTATTTTAGAACAGTTCTCTAGGGTTCGACATTCATATAAATATTCTGCAAGCCACCCTGCGGTGTGTGGCGGAGGGTATTTCTAATAACATTACAGGTCTCCCGTCCCTGCTCCATTTGCGAACGGTGTGTGAGAAGAACGACTTTCGTATCATCATATTAAAAACTGAAATACACAGATTTGACGTTCCACAGTAATTTTTATTTCATAGTTCGTTAAGAATCTGATTTCGGCTTTCTAGGAAATTTTCCGATAACTTCACACTCGCCAGATAGGCCATTCAACATCAGTGAGCGTTCATAGCTCTACAAAGGTATTTCTCAAACGAATGTGACATTTTACATCTACGTCAATATACATACTTCGCGAGGCACCCTACGGTTAGTTGCAGTGGGTAGCCTGTATCAGTTCTAGTAATTTCCTTCCCTGATCCACTTGCGAATAGAACCAGTGGAAAACAACTGTTTTTATGCCTCCATATGAGCCCAAATTTCTCGCATCTAACCTTCGTATTCGATTTGCGACGTGTCCGTTGGCGGCAGTAGCATCGTTATGCAGTCAGCTTTAAATGCCCGTTCTCTAAATATTCTCAGTATTGTTCTTCGAAAAGGGTGTCTTCTCCCTCCCCCTCCCCCCCTCCCCCCCGCCCATGGATTCCAATTTGAATTCCTGAAGGATCTCCGTAATATTTGTGTGGTGTTCGATTCCACTGGTAACACATCTAGCAGTCCAACTCTGATTTTGCTTCATGTTTTCCTTTAATCCGACCTGGTGCAGATCCCAACCACTCAAGCGATACTCAAGAATGGGTCGCATTAGTGTTCTGCATGCGGTCGTCTTTACAGATGAACCAGACTTTCATACAATTCTCCCAGTAGCCGGAAGTTGATCATTCGGCTTTCCTACTACAAACTTTACATTCACGTTTCATTTCGTAACACCTTTTAACGTTAAGACTAGATATTCTGCCGATGTGACTGTGTCAAACACCACACTACTAATGTTGTATGCGAACGTTATGAGTGTTCTTCTTACTCACTGAATTAACTTTTTTTTTTCTTCATTTGAGGCCAGTTGCCACACATGATATCCACTAGTAATTTTGTCTAAGTTACCTTGTATCCTGCAAAAGTCAGTCAACTACTACACCATCTTTACACCATAGAATTATCATCAAGCAACAACAGATTGTTGCCCAACCGGTCCACGAGCTCATTTATGTATAACGAAAATAACAATCGTCTGATCACCATGGTCTCCGCTTAAAACTCGCCATTGAGAACGATGTGCTGAGTTCTATTAGTTAAGGATGGTAAGTGTGTTTCATACTCCTCCTCTTGTTTGATAGCGAATGTTACATACTTTCAAATACTTTAGAGTTGGACATCAAAACAGCAACTGATCTGTATATTCAATTTGATTTGCCTGGAGATGTATTACGACAATGTAATTTTCCATAAAGCATTGAGCTACAGAGCTCGGTAATTTTTCTCTAAATCTCTGCCTATCATGCATGTTAGATATCTCATAACAGATAGAACATTCCATCTCCTGGTTGCTTAGGCATATCATGTGATAAATTTGAGAGTCTGTAGTTATCTGCGTGCACAGAAATAAATTATGCTTATTGCACTAAGCAGTTGTCATCACCACTAAACAAGAAAGATACTATGCCTCCTTACCCATCCTTGACGTGGTAAGCTCTCTAATTAGTGTACTTTGAATGTGGCATGGCTTAAGAAAGAACTCAAATTACCGTTTCCCCTCTTTAATACTGTGATATAATATGGAGATTTAAATGTGTGGATGCGCGTGCCTATATTTTTCGCTGAAAAGGTAGTGTTTTTGACGACAAGTATGGCAGGGAATTTGGCTGGTTACGAATTGTCCTGAGTGGCTGAGGGGTAGGGAGGAGGGCTTTGGTTTCCCTTGGGCGCTATTCTCTTTCATTTGTCCCAGAATCGGTATTCGATTCCTAAACATATGGTCAGATTCTTATTACAATATAAGGGATGTATGGCACATTGACTTCTGTGATACCATATATCGATACCACTCTACAGGCATCTTCAAATTGGTAACGGAATTGCAAGTTTCCGTCAGACGCCGATAGTGGTCGTGAGGTATCCGATAGACCCAGTGGAGCATGCCCAGTGAGCCACGCCTCCACTGTCTCAGTACAACGCCCACTGCCGCTGCAATATAGGATAGCCAGTAGCAGTGACTCAGGCACACTCGCACATGGAGCAATTTCGACTCTGGCCGGCCGAAGTGGCCGTGCGGTTAAAGGCGCTGCAGTCTGGAACCGCAAGACCGCTACGGTCGCAAGTTCTAATCCTGCCTCGGGCATGGATGTTTGTGTTGTCCATAGGTTAGTTAGGTTTAACGAGTTCTAAGTTCTAGGGGACTAATGACCTCAGCAGTTGAGTCCCATAGTGCTCAGAGCCATTTGAACCATTTGAATTTCGACTCGAGTCGCTACGCAGACCCACTTTATAGCGGCTCTGACTACACCACTTGTGTAGTGTTACTGGAAGCCTTACCCTTGTAGAGTCTGAGAGATGGACTTCATTTCCTGCTACCGTTGTGTACGAAGTTGTACACAACAACTTTTTGACTTGCAAACTGGTCACCCAACTGTCCATCCTGTTGGTAAATGACATCGTTCGAATCAGTCTCGAACGTGGGAAAAGGAAGTTCTCAAGCATATTGAGATATATGTTTCCTGTAACAGTGTTCAGCACATATACAGGTACGGTTCGAGTCTGATGAGGCGTTAGCACATTTTCTCAGCAATACTCATGACGCTCTGATGCCTACTTTTCGGGACCACTGTGGACTTATACCCTGGCCGCCTTGTTTTCTATCCTTGAGTCAACATCACCTTATTTTCAGGGGAACAAGAAGGTTCTACGCCACTCCTGTCCATTGCAATGGATGGATATCAAACTGAGCAGAATCTATGAAGAATAGTGAAGAAAGGAAGTTTGTTTGGGCATCCTTCTCGCCTCGCTCCCCAGGTCAAACTGTTCATTTCGTAGACGATATACGTTTCCGTACTTGTTTTTCTTGCTCGAATGAGTGTTACCGCCACTGGAAATATTTGACAGCTACATTGTCATCCTATGGATACGAGATGACCTTTTGATGTGCACTGAAATTCGAACAGTGTACAGATGAAATGAAGCGAACAGTTATTTACGATGTTTCACGTAAACCAATACTCATGTAGTTGCGACATTTTCCTGTGGCACACAAAAGACAAGGAAGATGAATATAAATATTACTAAAACATTTGTAAAAAATTAACATCGTAAATATCTTACTGATCTGCTTCGAATAAATGATGTACAACGGTCGTAAATTGTATGAAAGGTAAAGAAATAACCAAATGAACGTCATAAGTGTGCTGTCGCCGATGGTCATATTTTTCTTAGCTGGAAGAATTACTTGGCTGAATTTGTCTAGGGAATGTGGCATATTTTAACCTGCATGCATATGTTATGTATTGGCAACATCAGCAGCAATGTTACGCTTGTGGCTACTTGTCGGACATCATTGAGAATCACCTGTTATGGTCATAGGGAGCCTATAGTAACAGAAAAGGAGACATAAGAGAAAGTAGGAAAGATTGTTTACACATCTGAAAGATGATATCTACTCAAATTTCGTGCCAGTAGCCTAATAGTGGCACTAATAGCGCCACTATAAAGATGCAAATCATATTTGCTTTAAATAAACGCTGTAACGGTCGCAAGCGTCAGTTATACAGAATGCATAAAAATAATCATCCAGTTTGCCACGTTTACATTTCTGAAACTAGTAAACATACACAACGAATTTCGTTTTTTGATGAATGAGAAACTCGAAAGGTTTTTAATGCCTTTTCAAAGGTGTTCAAAATATCACCTGGAGATGCACGGCATTTTTCAGTGCGGTATTAAAATTGTTTCCACACTGCAGCGAGCATGTCTTGAGTTTCAGCTTCCTCAGGTGCTGTTATGCGATGTCTCCGTTCATTCATTTTTGTTGGCAACGGAGGCACATAAACAGAATCTTTTATAAACCCCTACAAGAAATAAATACAGTTTCGGTGACCCTGAAGGTTAGTAACGTAGAGCTGAACCATTTGGTCCAGTGCGACCGATCCATCGTTCAGTAATCCATTGATTCAAAAATTCCCGCACTTCCAGATACCTGCGTGACGTTCCTCCATCCTGTTGGTAAATGAAGTCGTTCAACTCAGTCTCCAACGCTGGGAAAAGAAAGTTCTTCGTGAAACTGCTCAAAACATATGAAATTTTGGAGAGCCTCCCACCTGTTGTACAACGTGATGTACCGTATCCTGTATTCCCACATTATGACGACTGTCTCGTCACTAAACCCAAAGTGTGGAAGAAAACTGTCACCCTCCTTCTTGCCACGAACGAAATTACAGAACTCCACTCGTCGTTGTTTGTCACCTTCACAAATAGCTTGCAGTGGCTGAATGTTCATCTGTAAAAACGTCGACGCAACCCACTGCGACGGCCCGGAGATTTGCCTTTGCACAAACAACCTTTCCTCGGAATTGTTCATGCCATCATCTGATGCTCTGTGCTGTAGGAGGATCCATACCATATCTAGTACGAAAGTGACGCTGAAAACATATTACTGACCCGCACTACGCAAAACGTAGAACACAAAGCACTTTCTGTTGTCCCGACACCATTTTTACTAAAACTAAAGTCGGCGCTCACTTCTGCTACATAGTGGGATTCATGTAAGACTCGACAGTTTCCTCTTTGCAACAACGCCTTGTTCACCCACATATCTCAAATAAAATAACAGTTATTATTTCTTTAAATCGCATGATTCTTTTTGATGTATCCTGTATTTGAGGTTGGGAATGGTGAACTGATATACGTCAAGAATGCCTTTAAGGCGACAAACACGCCATTAGCAGCATCCCACTGAGTTTGAAAGGGATCATGTAATAGGGCTACTTGAAGGTGGAAATTCCTTCTGCAGTATTCAGAAAGACCTTGCAGGATTGTAGCCACTGTACGTGATTACTGGCAGAAGTGATCACAAGAATCTACGGTCACAAACAGCCTGGCCTCCGGAAGTCAACGCGGCGCTACAGAGAGGTAAAGCATCGTGTTCGGCGTACGATTGGCGCATCGGACTCCATCTGTAGCAGCAATCTGAGCAGCAGCTCAGTAATATAACGAACTGTTACAAAACGGTTGCTTCGAGCCAGACTTCCTGTAGTGTTTTTTCCACTGACCACAAAGAACCGCCACTTGCGACTTCAATGTTGTCCCGTGAGCGCTCATTGGAGGGCACGGTGGAGATATGTTGTGTTTGCTAATGATTACTGGCTCTGCGTCGGTGCCAGTGATGGCCGTATGTTGATTAGAAGAAGGCCCGTTGAGTGTTTTCAACCAACCTGCCTGCGTGGAAGACACACTTGACCTGCACCTGAAGTTATGTTGTGGGGTGCGGTTAAGCTTGACAACAAAAGCGCTCTTGTGGCTATCCCTCGCATCCCGATTGTAAATTTGTTCGTCATTGTGGTAATTCGACCTGTTGTGCTGTCATTCATGAACAACATGACAGAGTGTGTTTTCCAACAGGATAACGCTTGCCCACACACTGTCGTTGTAAGTAGCCGTGATCTACAAAATGTCGACATGTTCCCTTGACCTGTTCGATCACCAGATCTGTCTCCAATCCAGCATATGGGATCATCGGGTGACAACTCTGGCATCATCCATTACCAGCATTAGCTATCCGTCTATTGACCGAATAAGTGCAACAGACATGGAACTCCATCCGATAAAATGACATCAGGCACCTGTACAGGACAATACATTTACGTCTGTGTGCTTGCATTCAACGTTCTGGCTGTTACACCGGGTTTTAATGTAGCAGAACTTCAGATTTCCAATTGCTTACCTCGCGCTTACATTAATCTGTGATCTTGCAATGTGAATCATTAAAAGACATGACCTTGACCAATTCCATTACATTAATTAATTAATGTTGTTGCGACTTTTCTTTGGTGTTGTTCATTATACATAATCACTGAAGAGCCAAAGAAACTGATACACCCGCATAATAATGTGTAGGGAGCACGCGAGCATGCAGAAGCGCCGCAAACGTCGTGACATGGACTCGACTAATGTCTGAATAGTGCTGGAGGGATCTGACACCATATGTCCTCTAGGGCTGTCCATAAATCCGTAAGAGCACGAGGGCGTGGAGATCTCTTCTGAACAGCACGTTGCAAGGCATCCCAGATCTGCTCAATAATTTTCATGTCTGTGGAGTTTAGTGGTCGGCGGAAGTTTTTAAACTCAGAAGAGTGTTGCTGGAGCTAGTCTGTAGCAACTTTGAACGTATGGGGTGTCGCTGGAATTACCCAAGTCCTTCTGAATACGCAATAGACATGAATGGAAGCAGGTGACCAGACAGGATACTTAGGTACGTGTCACCTATCAGAGTCTTATCTAGAAATATCAGGGGTCCCATATCACTCCAACTGCAAACACTCCATACCATTATAGAAACTTCACTAGCTTTAAAAGTCCCCTGTTGACATGCAGGGTCCATGGATTCGTAAGATTGGCTCCACACCGGTACATGTCCAACCACTGGATTCAATTTGAAGCTGGCCGCTGTGGCTGAGCGGTTCTAGGCGCTTCAGTCTAGAACCGCGCTGCTGTTATGGTCGGAGGTTCAAATCCTGCCACAGACATGGATGTGTGTGTTTTCCTTACGTTAGTTAGGTTTAGTTAGTTCCAAGTTCTAGAGGACTGATGACCTCAGATGTCAAATGCTCAGAGGAATTTGAACCATTTTTGAACAATTTGAAACCAAACTCGTGTTTCCAATCACCAATAGTCCAGTGTAGGTGTTGATGGGCCCAGATGAGGCGTAAACCTTGGTGTCGTGCAGTCATCAATAGTACAAGAGTGGGCCTTCGGCTCCGAAAGCTCATATCGATAATCGATGATGTTTCGTTATGGTTCGAACATTCTTCAGGTTCCTTTTCTTTATTTTTTAGATGACCATTCCATAGTTCTCGTCGTTTGTAAGAGGTACACCATTTTGTCACATGACATGAAAGTAGCGTTTCACGCGACAGTAGGATTCATTTATCCGCATACATGTGTCTACTGGCTTCACAGCGCACAACCGTAACTGGTACTGCCAAGTTCACGTAGGGCGGCTTCCCGATGGAGTACACAAACGATGAATACTTCGATACGCCTTTAGTGCTTGGTGCATCCATAACCAAGCCGCAGCTGCTGGGAAACGTGTGAGCTTGGTCCACAAGTAATGGACAGAGGTTGTCCTAGGCCTGTACACAAAAAGGCGACTCGATTCTTGAAAACGTTCACCACTCACTTCAGCAAAGTTACCGTGTATTGCAAGGCAGTGCCAGATGTCGCAAAGAGTGGTTGTTGAATAGTTGTGCGATAAAGAACTGCATCCACATCACTGCATGTTAACTTAACGTCAGCTGCCAGAAAACCTCATTCGACGAGTACAGTTTTGTGAATGTCTTTTGCACGATGTTTATGATAACAAACACTATATAAACTACGTGATATGGACTGACGAACCTAGCTTCACTCTTAAGATATTTTGAACCTTCACAACAGCCGTTATTGGTCGGAACACAAAACACATGTTGCCTGTGAGCCGGCCGCCGTGGCCGAGCGGTTCTAAGCGCTTCAGTCCGGAACCGAGCTGCTGTTACGGTCGCAGGTTTGAATCCTGCCTCCGGAATGGAAGTGTGTGATGTCCGTAGGTCAGTTAGGTTTAGATAGGGACTGTTTTCAGATGTTGTCCCATAGTGCTTGGAAGCTTTTTTTTTTTTTTGCCTATGTACGTGGCTTTCAGGCACGCTTTCACATAAACCTGTCGGTTGGAATAATAGGAGGCTCTTACCTATTGTCAGACAAGTTGAATACGCTTCTGTATCGTAGGGTCCTTTGCAATACATCAACTGACGTATTATACAGCTGTCCACGACTATGGTTTCGGAGCAATGGTTCACGCCACACTCCAGTACTGTATATTGGTCGTGGAGGTCCAACGCTCTGCCCTCCACGTTCCCTTGACCTTAATGCAGTAGATTTTTATTTTCGGGAACACTTAAGGGAACAAGCCGACAGTACTTCACCCCTGAATGTAAACGACATTACAGTTTGCATACATGATGCTTTGGCATTGGTGGATGCAGGTGTGTTGTGTAGTGTTCAGCAAAGTTCGATCGGCTGAGTGGTGAAGTCTTTGCAGATGCTGGGTGGTCGCTTTGAACGTCCTCTGTAAAGTGAACGTTGTTCGTACCTATCTCTACCAGCTCTTTGAAGAGAAGTCTTGACTTCAATCGTACATTGCGAGTAACAAAATGTGCAATGTTGAGTAGTCGACCTACGCACGTTTTGTGACTCACAGATTGGAAACGATGTTGCTGCATCCACTATTATTTTCTGTTGGCTTTATTTGTGTCAAGGACAAAACGATGTGGTCGTTTACGTCTATAAGAAGTTGACGTTACGTCTTAATGTTTAAGTAAAGTTAATAATAAGAGAAAGTAGCATACAAGATACCACATTCTGGAGGTTCAGTGCCTCGTTTATTAAATTGAGTTTTTGTTAAACCTGTTGCTGGGACTACGTTTTGCTACAAACACTTTTTTCTTAACCTGGGGTGAAGAATCAAATGCTCACCGCCAAGTGAGGCATTTTTTTCACCCTATATATGTATATGCGGTGTTTACGTAAGAGTGTGCAAAAATTTAAGAGGACATAGATGATGGTCCACTGAACAATTTGAGATGGGGAACCTGGGGTGTGAGAAGCCAGATTATGAAGGTAACACGAACAAAATCACATTACTGTGTACTTTTTTTTTTATTCATATTAGTTACAAGTAATTTAACGAAATCGTCGCAATTTCGTTAAAGAAGAATAATAAATTTTATCTTTTGCTTTTAAGTTAATTTTCTTTCGTGCGAACTTTGTTGTAGAACCACTCTCTTATTTTCGTGTGGTAATAAAAATTTTTACTTTCTTAAGAATTATGTACATTTAAAGAAAAAATAACATTTACGTGAACTCATATGAACTGGTTAAGAATATTAGGTTGAGAATTGAGTCCTTTAAATCATTCGGCCTTGGCATACACTTTCCAGATGCAGTGGGTTTTTTTTTTTTGTTAAATATTTTTACTGAATTTTATCCCGGCACTAGCCATAGGACACAAAATTATCTCTATCGGCAGAAAATGTTTTAATCATTGCCAAGCCGACATTTATCACTGATCAAACCTACTTCACTATGCATTTGAGTTATTTTAAAGAACCATACTGTTTAAATTTCAATGTTAACTAACATTAACTATCCGCCTACGAATGCACAAACGTATAATTAATTCAAATTTTATCAGCCACAGGATCACTGAAAAAGAAGAACAATTTCTTAATTCACTATTGATTTTTTTTTATGCATCTGTTCCCGATTTACGGGTTTGATAATTTTTTAAATATGCCGCCGCTGCTATTGTTGGTTGCGGCACAGCCCAGCAACACCGCTAAAAAATGCTGAAAAATTCTTAAAGAAATTTTATAGATGACGTGGGCAAGCTAATTTACATAAATAATTCACACTTTTGATAAACTCTAATATATTTAGATCAAACAACAATACAACTCACATTAATTCGTAACGCATCGTCTAATGGCGGCTAAGTCCAGACAGAGACGAAAAAAGTCTACACATTCGTAAAAAACTCTTTCACAGTGTCCTACCGCAATGACTTCTGAACAGAGAAGACCAAAGAATACATAATGCATTGTGCTTAAATAGTATTGCTGACTATTAACATTTCTTTGCAAATTGACGATATTATTCTCTTCTGGCAACATTTTATATCTCTGCTATCGCAAATACTGACACATTTTACAATCACATAATAAATACAGAAAAATTCCTATCCTAAATACAGAGAAATATTACAACAAAAAATATAAGGAGAATAACAAATGTCTTTTACACCACATTCAGTAATATTTTTGTTCAATAATTACGATATATACAACTTGCTCAGAGCGGCGTATATGGTACAAATAAACTCTTGTTCTTTAATAACGTGAGTTTGCCAGGGAACGTTACATTGCCCCCTGGCAGCATTTGGCAAAGAGTTTTTAGACTTTGACACAATGGTGCCAGTAACGTTCTTTACACTTGTATATTTTACGGAATGGCTCTTTTATTTAGTCCCAGGGTTATATAAGTTCATGGCTCCCCCATTTGGGCGTAGGCAAACAGGAAACCTGGGCAAAACTGTGCCGGAGCCCAGCCATCCCAGTTGGTTCATGGTCAACATTGTCTCTTTAACAGTTATTCATTTGAATTAAATTAGCAGTTCGTCAGAAACGGTTACACAATTACACAATATCACAGTCACATACAGTTCGACGGAGGTTTTTTGTGTGTGATACTATTATTCTTGTGATACACTACAAGGTCACTTGTCCTAGGATATATCACTTACGGACATACATAGTAAATGTTCAATGTTTATCGAAATGAAGTCATTGACATGTTATTCAGTTTATGTGAACATTTCAAAAAAAGTCAATAATGCTGTATTTGGTGAGCGGTGCGGAGTGATTGTTGAGCGGCGCTCGGCGCGGCGCGCTGACTCCGTGTAGGTCACCGCCCCCGGCGTTGACAGCTACGGCGCGGAGGGGCGTGGCTGTCTGTCTGGTCTGCTACGGGCCTGCTGCGGCCGCTGCATAGCTGATGTAGCCGGATGCGCGTTGGATATCCGCTCGCGCGTGCGACGTCTTCTTGCAGTGCTCCAGGAAACATGCAACAAGTTCACAAACAGTGTACTATCCTTATAGGCATTTTTCCTGTTGTGGGAAAGAACGCACACAGTTAGTGGCAGTTATTACTCAGTAGGCCTTCACTAGTCTGGTTTGCACAATGTTTCGTTGTCACAGTAACACGTTTTATGGGCATACAATATTTTTCACCATGTCATGACTTGTCATTAGTCACACGCAAGTTTTCACCTTTGGACAAAATGTATCTCTGTAGTCAATGCGCTTTCCCAGCGTCCCTTGACACACAAAGAGTTAAAGTTTGACACTAGCTTGATCCACCGTCCGTTATCGGTTCACTGTTCGTGTCGTGCTAGTTCCTTGTCCACTTGCACACACGGCGATGATACAGTTTTTTTATTACTTATACTCAACTATTCCGTGACGTATTGCTGCAGGTTTAACAGTCACTGTCTGTCTCTGCCGCACAATACTGCACTTTTGTTTAAGTTCCTTTATTTTTATTTACAATGTCCGCTGTGCAATTTTTTTTTTGTAATAGCACATTCGTAACTCTTTACCAAGGTGTGATATTTGCGTGCATGGTAACAAATATTCAAAATTTGGTATTAGTTTGCCCAAAAGTCATCTATATTCGTGTTCGAGTAGATTTTATTTGTGCATTCCAGCCGGATTCAGGCATATTGTTCAATAACTCCTTTGAACTCATGTCACACCTTATTATCAACTTCCTACGTAACTACAGTGTAGTCTCTGTAGGCAAAAATTGACTTGGACTGTATCTGGCTAGCTCTTTTTTACTGTTTGAATCTGCACATGCTTCAATTGAAGCTTCTTTGTGCGTAACTTTGCACCACTTAAATGTGCAACAAGTTTGCCTCCCGTGGTGCCCTCGGGTCACTACTGGGTGCATTATTCTCTCTAATAACATTGGTTAGATAATAAAGTTCTCAGGGCCTCATATTATTGATATTATTCTGGGTTCGAATCTGTCAATCTGACAACTACACATATATACATACATACACATAATAGAAAAGATTGTGCCAAGAAATATTTCAAATTTGGGCACATAGAAAATTGTGTAGTACACTAACTAATCATTACTAAAATGTTCTTTTTGATTGAACTCTGTCTCAGCTTAACACTACAAATAATTGCACTAATCAGATTATCTGTGCAAACATTTAGAGCATATTCTAGATAACACAAATTAAAAGAGTACATAACACAAATATCCATACACATGAGAAAGTCAATCATATTCTTATAACTAAACACTTCTACACTAGTATATTATCTCTAAAGATCACACATCATTAATGTTCATTATTTACAAAAGAATGGTGTCCACATAGGACTGTTAGTCTTTTACTGTAGGAATGCTTTTACATCCTTACACGGATACAGTCCCCGTACTCTCCCTGAGTGGGGATCTGCTAAGAGACAGCTACACTCATGTGGCACACTTACTACTCTAAAAGGTCCATTGTACACCAATTGCCACTTGCTATTCTGTTTCAAAGATGCCGAGGACTTAGGATGATTGCGTAAGAGTACCAAGTCCCCAACACTAAATTTTTGGTTATTCGTCACATGTCGATTATATTTTTCCTTCCTTTTCTGAGCGCACCTGGTAAGGTTGCACCCTGCTTTTCTTATCTTCTCTTCCTTAGGCTCAGGAATGACTGGGACCTTAGGCAAAGGTGCCAGCCACTCATTCAAAACTCTATTATTATTCATTATAATCTAGTTTGGTGGATACCCCGTAGAAGCATGCGGGGTTGCGTTGTGAACTTCTACAAACTTAGGTATCAGATCTGGCCATCTTGTGTGTTTATATGCAATGTATAACCTGAAAAATTTATTTAACTCTCCAAATGTTCTCACTACTAAACTTGCTTGTGGGTGAAAACTGGAAATTAGTATATGCTTTATATCTTGTTCATGTAAATAGTTTTTCCAGGTATGGCCTGTAAAATAGGAAGCATTATCCGATATTATCGCTTCAGGCTTACCCACTTGTGTAAAATATTCCTTCCCTAACCATTTAACTATTCCTCGAGCAGTGGCTGATTTAAGGCAGTATATTTTTAAATATTTAGAGAAAAGGTCATACACCGCTAAAATGTACTTCAATCCACCCCTGGCTCGTGGGTAGGGTCCTGCTATGTCTATAGATACTAACTGAAGTGGTCGATGAGGCACTATAGGATGCAGTTCAAACCTTGTGGACTTATTTTGAAACTTAGCTTTTTGGCACAGAGGACAAGTCCTGATAATGGTGCGAGTCTGCTGGCTTATCCCCTTAAAATAACAGAATTTGGACAAAATCCTTATTGTCTTGCTTATCCCAGCGTGACCCCATGCTAAATGCGTGTGCCACACTACAGCTGGGATAGCCTGTTGTTGTATACACACGACTCCATGGTCATTTGACACACCTGTTTTATAATACAGAATATTATCTACTATTTTGAAATTCTGAACACTTTTAAGATTGGTTCCTTCTTTAATTTTACTAATGATATCTCGCCAGATCGGATCAGTTTCCTGCAATATAGACATTTTGACACATATGTAAAAAGTCCCTCCTATGTACCTTATCTTGTACTAATAGTATTCGATATTCCTCCGATTGTTCCAAAATATTTGACATTGAGGATTGCCCTAGTGGAAGCCTCGACAAGGCGTCTGCTACAATATTATCTTGTCCTTTTAGGTACATGATTTTAATTTTATATTCCTGTAATGCTAACCTCCATCTTAGCAAGCGGGTATGGTATAATTTGCAAGTCATTAAATAGCTCAGAGCCTGGTGGTCACTGAATACTTTGACTTCTTTACCATAGATGTAATAGTTAAATTTCTTTATCGCCCAAACCACTGCAAGAGCCTCTAATTCGGTAGCGGAATATGCTCTCTCGCAGCTGTTTAGTGTGCGGCTGACAAATCCGATTGCATTGATTGTTGTGGGGTCGTTGCTCCTGTCCCACTGAAATAAACACGCGCCCAGACCGTATGAACACGAATCTGTCGCTATACAAAAATCTTTTGTCATGTCTGGGTGTCGGAGTATGTTTGCGTTCACCAAGGCATTTTTGATAGCGTCAAATGCGCGTTGACATTCTTCTGTCCACACCCAGTGCGCATTTTTACGCAACAGGCTCAATAAAGATTCGTTATTCATTAATTGGTTGGGAACCAACCGTCTAAAAAAAGATGCTAGACCTATAAAAGCTTTGAGCTGTTTCTTAGTTCTCGGACTAGGAAACCCACGAATTACATCAAGTTTTTTGCTGTCAAGCTTGATGCCTTGTGGTGTTATTATGTGACCTAGAAATTTAATCTGATTACGTCCAAATTTGGATTTATCAAGATTCGCTGTTACTCCCGCTTGCTTAAACCTTTCTAAGACTTTATTCAGTAGTTCTACGTGCTCCTCCCAGGTGGTAGTGGCAATCACTAGATCGTCTACATACACTGTTACCCTTTGCAGCAAATCCGGACCTAAAACCGCGTCGAGGGCTGTTATGAAAACTCCTGCACTTACATTTAAGCCGAAAGGTAGTACCCTAAATTGGTAGCTCCTTCCCCCAAATATAAATGCAGTATATTTCCTCGACTCGGGTGTGAGCAGGATTTGCCAGAATGAACTTCTCATATCAATAGATGTCAAATATTGCACTCCATGAAATATTTGAATTTGCTCATCACGATTTTCCGGATGAGTCCTAACGGGTACAATAATTTCATTTATGTCTCTCGCATCTAGTACTAACCGTACCTGTCCGTCTGCTTTTGCTACCGCCACCAAAGGACTACTATAAGGGGACAAAGACGGTTCTATTATTCCCCACTCGATCAGTTTTCTTATTTCTTTAGCTACTATTTCCTTCTTGGACCAAGGAATGGAGTATGAGGCTCGACAGTAAGTTTTGTGAGGCTTCACCTCGATATTGTACTGATATCTCTTAACAATTCCTGGTCATTCAGAAAATACATCTGCAAAATTAAATAATAACTGTACCAAATCCTGTTGTTGCATTGAATTTAAATTTTCGGACTGTGATACTTTGTTCACAAGTGCGTCCACATTTGCTTTTAATTGATCACCTTGTACGTCAGGATAATAGAGATTCTGTCCTAGACAATGATTGTCTAAATGTAGTATCGACTGATTCCTACACTTTATGTTAATAGCATTACAATTAGGTACAGGTACCTCTTCAGATCTGAGCATGGACAATTCTATTCTCCTACCAGCATTCATCAAGCTTAATTTTCCCCGAGAAAGGTCGATTATTGCGTCCCTTTCTCTTAAAAAATCTACCCCCAAAATGCAGGCTACCTTTAAACCCTTTACTACCAGGAATGAGCACGCTATGGCTTCATCCCCTAAATACATCTCTACCCGCACTTGGAGGTTAATTATTTGTCGCTGGCACTTATGGCTCCAGTGACTTTACAATTATTCACGGGAAAAGTCAGCATACGCCTTTCCTTCCCCAGTACTTTGAATAAGTCCATACTCATAACACTGACAGTAGCACCTGTATCTACGACCGCTTGCACATCAATATTGTTAATTTTGATCTCTATTATCGCTTGTACTTTGTCTTTGTGCTCCTTTACGCACGTGGATGGTTCAGTTATTAATGCATCTCCCATCTGTACCCCGTCATTATACCTAAGGATACAGATGTTGTTCGGTGTTTTGTTCTGTGTCGGGTTGCTCTCACTCCAAACCTCAGCCGACGATGGAGAGCGTATCTCGGCTGCATCTAGTTTGTTGAATTATTGCTAGTGGATGGGTGTGGCCGCTCTGTGTCACTGACCTCCACTATGTGCACGTTGTGTTGCGTCGGCCGCCACGGTTGCGCAATTGGCGCATTTTGTGGTGGCGGTCGGTTATTGTCATATCTATCACTGTTTTGCCGGTCCGGACTGGGCCTCTGGTTCTGCGGCCAAGTTCGGTTTGCATCATTATAAGTATTAGTGTTGCTCGGCCCCCTGGCATTTTTCCATCTACTATTGTTTGGTGGGCCTGTTTCATACCGGTCATCGAACCTCCTTTTCCGGTCATTATTCACCGGCGGACTATTGCCGTTCCGGTCTCTACCTCTATTTCCGTTTTGTGCATACTCTTGTCTCCTATTATTACCTCCGCCGTTTCCATTACTTGGTGGAGGCGTGTTATTTCTACCATTTCTATAACCATTTCCGTTACTTCTAGCCTGTTCAGAGGCTGCCTTAACATCCTCCTGAATCAGGTCAATTGAGTCCAGAACAGACAAGAAATGTTCCTTATCATTTTCAGGCACGTGTATAAGTTTTTCCTTTACATGTATCGGCAAGTGTGATTTCAAAAGTCTGATCACATCCCGGAATGAAATCTGTTCGTCCCAGTAACGGGTCTTATTAATGTACTTCTCGAAATATTTTCGCAAATTGCCTAGTCGTGGAGAATACGGCTCTGGATTATATACCTCCTTCCGTAATCTCTCCTGGATACATGTTGATCAATATTTGGCCAAGAATGCTTTTTCAAATTGCTCATATGTATCACAACTGTCAGCTGCTTCGGTTGCCCATAATGCAGCATCTCCTTGTATGTAAGACATAACGAACTGTATTTTCTGGGTATGACTCCAAACGCTAGGCAAAATGTTTCTAAATCCCTTGATAAATGCTACAGGGTGAACAGATTTCTTCTCCGTTGTAAAGATCTGAAACTGTCGGTTCCTAATCAAGCTTTCTTCAATCACTACTTTGGAATGACATTTATTTGTTTCGCTTACATTGGTTGCCTGTTCTGTCTCGCAGTCGCAATTTTTTACTGCAGTATTTATATGCCTATCATTGTTGGACCTGGCTGGCGTGACATACACCCGTGCCTCGTCATGCCGCAAGCTAAGCTCCATCTCGGCAA
The DNA here is from genome assembly GCF_023864345.2 of Schistocerca serialis cubense. Classification (NCBI taxonomy): domain Eukaryota; kingdom Metazoa; phylum Arthropoda; class Insecta; order Orthoptera; family Acrididae; genus Schistocerca; species Schistocerca serialis. Next base: position 193,544,457 of record NC_064638.1, on the reverse strand, counting down.
GACGACGGTCCACACTCCGCTGCCACAGCGGAATGTCCTTGTGCACTATCTTTTTGAGATCCTGCACATCCGCTCTTGAGCCCACATCTCTGGCCTCAATTGCGGCGTGCACCTTCTGATCTATTTCTTTTATGACTTCATTTTCTACTTTGTGCACTTGTTCGATCACTTTGTTCTCAATTACTTGATTTGTGTCAATTTCTAGTTGTTCGACCCTATTAGTCAGGACACTGATTTCCTCTACGATATTGGCGTTAGCCACTTGAACACTATCTACTCTTTCGGTTAATTCTTGCACCGTTTTGGGTATGGTTTCATATTTTTGTTTCAAACTAACAATCTCACTTTGCATAACTTCTAAAGTTTGCATCAACTGCAAGTCCATCTCATGCAGGCGTCGGTCACGCTCTGCTTGTTTAGCATCACGTTCTCTATCGCGCTCTGCTTGTTTGGCATCACGTTCTTTATCGCACTCTGCTTGTTTAGCATCACGTTCTTTATCGCGTTCTGCTTGCATACATGCAAATTCAGCTACCAATCTCTGGTCACGCTCTGCTTGTTCAGCATCACGTTCTCTATCACGCTCTGCTTGCACGCGTACAAATTCAGCTTGGAAATTGCGCATGCGCTCGAACATAACTCTTAATGATTGCACTTCTGACACCTCACCATTCTCTGGTCCGTGTCCAGTGCTTGCGGATGGCACAGTATTTCCGCTATCAACTGAATCACTGGGTGGCAATGGCAACATTTCTTGCACTTCTGCCCCCAGATTTTCACATTGTACTTCCTGAACTACGTCACTAACATTACTTTGTGTCCCACTTTCTGTCACTACTTACTGACTGTTGCTCATTATCCATGTTGATATCTTTCTGACTACGCAATCTAACCATAGTAAACAAACGAAATAAAATCTGAACTAAATATCCTAACACTCAGGTTTCACTGACATAATCACACAAGAAATGGACATTAACTAATACACACTTACTATATACTACAATGACTAACTACCTAAATGTCCTGTTATTTTAAAACAAAGTACTAACAACAAGCACACCACTAATGATCCGAGAACACTGCACTGAGGCTACTTTACTACCCACACGACAACTACACTGTAGCTTTACCTTTTGGTGATCTATCTTGGGTGCAGCTGCCCCCTGATATTGTGGTAGGTAATTAATTTTTCGAAATATTGAGCTCTCTTCTTCAGCTTGCCTCTGGGTACATAGTGTTCTCATGCAAAAAATCATACACAGGTATTACCACACAATATTGGTTATGCAATATATACAATACATAGAAAAATTATTAAATGTTCTGCAACAAAGTTCGACCATATTAATTCCCTAGTAATCTCACGGGTATTTAGTGGCCACTGCATATTCGTGCCCCATGTTGGGCGCCAATTTAACGAAATCGTCGCAATTTCGTTAAAGAAGAATAATAAATTTAATCTTTTGCTTTTAAGTTAATTTTCTTTCGTGCGAACTTTGTTGTAGAACCACTCTCTTATTTTCGTGTGGTAATAGAAATTTTTACTTTCTTAAGAATTACGTACATTTAAAGAAAAAATAACATTTACGTGAACTCATATGAACTGGTTAAGAATATTAGGTTGAGAATTGAGTCTTTAAATCATTCGGCCTTGGCATACACTTTCCAGATGCAGTGGTTTTTTTTTTTTTTTGTTAAATATTTTTACTGAATTTTATCCCGGCACTAGCCATAGAACACAAGATTATCTCTATCAGCAGAAAATGTTTTAATCATTGCCAAGCCGACATTTATCACTGATCAAACCTACTTCACTATGCATTTGAGTTATTTTAAAGAACCATACTGTTTAAATTTCAATGTTAACTAACATTAACTATCCGCCTACGAATGCACAAACGTATAATTAATTCAAATTTTATCAGCCACAGGATCACTGAAAAAGAAGAACAATTTCTTAATTCACTATTGATTTTTTTTTATGCATCTGTTCCCGATTGACGGGTTTGATAATTTTTTAAATATGCCGCCGCTGCTATTGTTGGTTGCGGCGCAGCCCAGCAACACCGCTAAAAAATGCTGAAAAATTCTTAAAGAAATTTTATGGATGACGTGGGCAAGCTAATTTACATAAATAAGTCACACTTTTGATAAACTCTAATATATTTAGATCAAACAACAATACAACTCACATTAATTCGTAACGCATCGTCTAATGGCGGCTAAGTCCAGACAGAGACAAAAAAAGTCTACACATTCGTAAAAAACTCTTTCACAGTGTCCTACCGCAATGACTTCTGAACAGAGAAGACCAAAGAATACATAATGCATTGTGCTTAAATAGTATTGCTGACTATTAACATTTCTTTGCAAATTGACGATATTATTCTCTTCTGGCAACATTTTATATCTCTGCTATCGCAAATACTGACACATTTTACAATCACATAATAAATACAGAAAAATTCCTATCCTAAATACAGAGAAATATTACAACAAAAAATATAAGGAGAATAACAAATGTCTTTTACACCACATTCAGTAATATTTTTGTTCAATAATTACCATATATACAACTTGCTCAGAGCGGCGTATATGGTACAAATAAACTCTTGTTCTTTAATAACGTGAGTTTGCCAGGGAACGTTACAGTAACTGCAAATACCGTCACTGACACAATGAAAATGCCATATCTACTGTATCATACCAAAGGTGCTGAAACTGACGACCATGTAATTATGACATCGGCGAACGAGATTGTGACGCTTCCTGAGAAATATTCCTGGTGTGTTTCGAATCACCTCACAAGCAACTACAATTTGACAAATAATTCCATCTCCACATCCACTTTGGTCTCATACACAAGTTACTTTATATATCTCCATAGGAGATAATCAAAGGGATTTCGGTCAGGTAACTTCGCAGACCATGGAATAGGAAGTATCTTTCTAACCCAGCGACTAGGAAGTACAGCGTTGAGATCGTTGCGGACATGCACACTAAAGTGAGGCAGAGTATAGTCATATTGTATCCTAACATCCTCTCACGAACGGCCAAGGGGACAATGTAATTACGGTACAACAGAGCTACCATATGGACAAGCAGAGTAAACAAAACTGCATCATTACATCCTAGCTATTAGGCTCGTCCTCCTTGCTTCCTTGCAGGAAATAAGGAATGTACATGTAAATAAACAGCGCAGTCGTGAAAACTTGTAGTGTAAATATGGTAGTTGTAAATAAGCTGGAAAACAGTGATACTAGACAAAGCGGCAGACAAGTTTACTTCCATATCTCCTTAAGCTGGCTTCTCCGACCCCAGGTCCTCTACACAAATTGTTCTGTGCATCAGTCTTTGTGTCCCGTTACATTTGTGCACGCTCTTGCGGAAACACCCTGTACATACGTATATATACAGGGTGGTCAGAAAATGTGTGATACGCTTGTAGCGATGTTGCAGGGCAGGTTGTACTGAGGCATAAATGTTGAGGAAAACATTCGATACGTTGCTCCGTTTCCGAGTTATTTAGCGTAGAATTCAGCCAGTGGGGTCGTCGCGCGCTCACGCTCAAGCGGCCTGCCAGGGGTGGTGTTGCCCAACGAGTGCTTTGTCTCGTAAGCTGAAACTTGAATTTACGCGCGCGACGATCTGATTGGCTAACTTCAATGCTAAATAACTCGGAAACGGCACAACGTATCCAATTTTTTTCTTAACATTTATGCATCGCTACAACCTGCCCTGTAACATCCCTACAAGCATTTCACACATTTTCTGACCACCTTGTATATTAGTGTTTGTTTTACTAACATTAGTCCAGCAAAAAAGCTACAACAGTTCAAAAGAATGGAAAGAAGAGGACAGAAAAGTAGGGATAGTCGTTATGGAGTGAAATGAGACGGTTTATTACGTAACAATCGGCAGACTGCAGTTTGTTGTGTCCATTGATATACAACTACGTGATTTCCGTGCAGTTTACCCGTAAGTGCCTGGCAGAGAGTTCCTGAAATTACTTTCAGACTATTTCTCTACTGTTCCATCCTCTGGCAGCACTTGGAAGAAACGCAAACTTAAAGCTTTCCGGACGAGCTTCGATTTCTCTTATTTTATAATGATGATCGTTTCTCCCTATGAGGTTACCCAAAGTGAAATATTTTCACGATCAGAGGAGAAAGGTTACTGAAACCTCGAGAGAATATCTCGTGGCAATGAATGAAACCCCTTTGTTTTAATTATTACCAGCACAACTCGCTTATCATATCCGTGACACACTCTCCCGTATCTCTCGATAATATCAAACGAGCTATCGTTCTTTGGAGTTTTCAGTATTCTCTGTCAACCCAACCTGTTATGGATCCCATACCTCACAACAATACTATAGCATAGAACGGACATTTGTTGTGTATTTAGTCCCTTTAGTATTCTTACTGCTGCTTCTAAGTGGTCTGTCAGTAAAACGCAATCTGTGGTTTGCCTTTCCCCAATATGGTATATGTCAGTGTTCCAATTTAAGTTGTTAGTAAATGTAACTCCTAGGTATTCAGTCGAACTGACGGCCTTTTATTTGTGTGAATTAACGTAATTGTTTTCGCACTCATATGGATGCCCTTACACATTTACGATTTCAGAGACAATAGCCAGTGTCTGCACCGTACAAATACCTTGTATAAATAATTTTGTAATTCGTTTTGATCTTCTGATGACTTTACAATACGGCATATGACAGTACCACCTGCAAACAGTCGAATAGAGTTGCTCAGATTGTATCCTAAGTCGGTTATATTGACAATGAGCAGCCGACGGCCTGTAATACTTATTTGTAGAACTTTGGATATCAGCTCTGCTTTACTCCATGATTTTCCGTCAATTACTGCGTACTATGAAGTTTCTAATAGGAAATCGCTAGTCTAGTCGTACAACTGAAGAGATTCTCCATAGGCATGCAATTTGATTAGAAGTTGCTTTCAGAAGCCTACTGGAACTCTAGAGCCGGCCGGAGTGGCCCTGCGGTTCTAGGGGCTACAGTCTGGAGTCGAGCGACCGCTACGGTCGTAGGTTCGAATCCTGCATCGGGAATGGATGTGTGTGATGTCCTTAGGTTGGTTAGGTTTAATTAGTTCTGAATTCTAGGCGACTGATGACCTCAGAAGTTAAGCCGCATAGTGCTCAGAGGCATTTTGAACTCTAGGGATGTGGAATCAGATTGACATCCCCTGTCGATAGCACACATTATTTCGTGTGAAGAAAAGGGCCGTGCTTAACAAGAGAAGTATTATCTGAAACCCCGACTCTCTATGTGTCGATAGACTGTTTCTCTTATTTCAAGATAATTTATAATGTTCGAACACAGTGCATCCATAATCATACCGCAGTTCGACGTCACTGGTATAGGTTTGTAATTCATTAGATTTCTCCTTCTTCGTGTCTTGAAGTGATTGAAACTGCATCACTACAACGAGGATATCAACTTCTAAATAAATGTCGCGGGCGGCAGGTCTTTATTCAAGCCCCTGGAATGTCTTTTTCGGCGAAGGAATTTCGGAAAACTCCATTTCACTTAAGCTATAATAGATAATACTGGCTGCTGTACTTCACGTACCAAAAGAAACTCTTCGGATTTTCTGTCAGAATATCTGACAGCTTTGCTGTGGAAGCTGGTAATAGCATACCGCATTGACGTTCGTGCTAAGTTTCGTACATCAGTAAAACATCATCATTCTTTGAGATTTTGTGTTTTTTTAAATTTGGCATGTTTTTTGGTTGCTTCTTCGACGGGGTTCTGACCTGTTTTGCCTACCATCATATATCAGTACTGTCTTTTATTATTTTATCTGTTGCCAAATTCATCATTTCCGGGCATTCATTCTGCCAATTTACTATAAGAAACCTATAGTTTCTGTAGGTTGAGCGCCGATGCATCGCGTGTCTAAAATGCGATCTTGGAAACGTATCTGTGGAAGCTCATCTCCACAGCTGTATGGACGGCTGTTGCCTTCGCATACAGCCGTTTGCGCTTCGCACTAAGATGCTGTCAAAACGCTGCCAGATTCCAAGTAAAACTTAGGTTGACTCCACTGGAGGATTGTCTTAGTACTAAAGAATAAATTTATTGAAACTTCTTGCATGCTGTGGCAATATTTTTACGGATCTCAGTGGTTATGACGTTATATCTCTTCAGCTGCGTCGTACTACGATATATTTGCAAGGTATATTCAGCGGTATATGTAGGTTTTTTCTGCGAAGTATGTTGCGAATAGAGTAATTAGCAATGTAGTAATAAACTGAAACGTCAACCAAGATGTGGTAGTTTCTCACGCATCTCAATGCCTATTAAGTCATTTCTCATGGATTGCTTGTGGTACTATTATATAATTTTGTAGGTGTATTTAGGGGCAAATGTGGATATTGTCTAAGAAATTTATTGTGAATAGGGTTTGTAGCACAGACGTAACAAGTTGAAACATTGTACATGACGCGGCAGATTCTCATGAATATTGTTGTGTATGAAGACAGTCTCCTCCACCAGATACACTGAAACGCCAATGAGTCTGATATAGGTACGCGTATTCAAATACAAAGATTTGTAAAAAGGCAGAATACGGCCTAGGTTCGGCAGCGCCTAATAAAACAACAAGTGTCTGGCACAGCTGTTAGATCGGTTACTGCTGCTACAATGGCAGGTTGTCAAGATTCTACCTCTACATCTACATCTACATGATTACTCTGCAATTCACATTTAAGTGCTTGGCAGAGGGTTCATCGAACCACAATCATACTATCTCCCTACCATTCCACTCCCGAACAGCTCACAGGGAAAACGAACACCTAAACCTTTCAGTTCGAGCTCTGATTTCTCTTATTTTATTTTGATGATCATTCCTACCTATGTAGGTTGGGCTCAACATGATATTTTCGCATTCGGAAGAGAAAGTTGGTGACTGAAATTTCGTAAATAGATCTTGCCACGACGAAAAACATCTTTGCTTTAATGACTTCCTTCCCAACTCGCGTATCATATCTGCCACACTCTCTCCCCTATTACGTGATAATACAAAACGAGCTGTCTTTTTTGCTCCCTTTCGATGTCATCCGTCAATCCCACCTGGTAAGGATCCCACACCGCGCAGATATATTCTAACAGAGGACGAACGAGTGTAGTGTAAGCTGTCTCTTTAGTGGACTTGTTGCGTCTTCTAAGTGTGCCGCCAATGAAACGCAACCTTTGGCTCGCCTTCCCCACAATATTATCTATGTGGTCTTTCCAACTGAAGTTGTTCGTAATTTTAACACCCAGGTACTTAGTTGAATTGACAGACTTGAGAATTGTACTATTTTTCGAGTAGTCGATTTACAACGGATTTCTTTTAGAACTCTTGTGGATCACCTCACACTTTTCGTTATTTAGCGTCAACTGCCGCCTGCCACACCATACCGCAAACTTTTCTAAATCGCTTCGCAACTGATACTGGTCTTCGGATGACCTTACTAGACGGTAAATTACAGCATCATCTGTGAACAACCTAAGAGAACTGCTCAGATTGTCACCCAGATCATTTATATAGATCAGGAACAGCAGAAGTCCCAGGACGCTTCCCTGGGGAACACCTGATATCACTTCAGTTTTACTCGATGATTTGCCGTCTATTACTACGAACTGCGACCTTCCTGACAGGAAATCACGAAACCAGTCGCACAACTGAGACGATACCCCATAGGCCCGCAGCTTGATCAGAAGTCGCTTGTGAGGAACGGTGTCAAAAGCTTTCCGGAAATCTAGAAATACGGAATCAACTTGAGATCCCCTGTCGATAGCGGCCATTACGTCTTGTGAATAAAGAGCTTGCTGCGTTGCACCAGAACGATGTTTTCTGAAGCCATGCTGATTACGTATCAATAGATCGTTCCCTTCGAGGTGATTCATAATGTTTGAATACAGTATATGCTCCAAAACCCTACTGCAAACCGGCGTCAATGATATAGGTCTGTAGTTCGATGGATTACTCCTACTACGCTTCTTAAACACTGGTGCGACCTGCGCAGTTTTCCAGTCTGCAGGTACAGATCTATGGGTGAGCGAGCGGTTGTATATGATTGCTAAGCAGGGAGCTATTTTATCAGCGTAATCTGAAAGGAACCTAATCGGTATACAATCTGGATCTGAAGACTTACCCGTATCAAGCGGTTTGAGTTGCTTCGCAACCCCTAAGGTATCTACTTCTAAGAAAATCATGCTAGCAGCTGTTCGTGTTTCAAATTCTGGAATATTCCATTCGGCTTCCCTGGGGATGGAATTTCGGAAAACTGCGTTCAATAACTCCGCTTTACCGGCACAGTCGTCGGTAACAGTACCATCGGCACTGCGCAGCGAAGGTATTGACTGCGTCTTGCCGCTTGTGTACTTTACATACGACCGAAATTTCTTCGGATTTTCTACCAAATTTCGAGACAATTTTTCGTTGTGGAACCTATTAAAGTTTGTGTTACTGTTGGCGCACGAGCGGTGGGATACAGCATCGCCGATGTAGCGTTGAAGAGGGGATTTTCCTCTTCGACCGTTTCAAGAGTGTACTATGAATATCGGGAATCCGGTGAAACATCAAATCACTGATATTGCTGCAGCGGAAAAAAATTCTGCAAAAATGGGACCAACGACGACTGAAGAGAATCGTTCAACGTAACAGAAGTGAAAACCTTCCCCAAGTTGCTGGAGATTTCTGTGCTGGGTCATTAACAAGTGTCAGCGTGCGAACCATTCAACGAAACATCATCGATATGGGCTTTCGGAGCTGGAGGCCCACTCGTGTACCCTTGATGACCACATAACACTAAGTCTGACGTCTCGCCTGGGTCCATCAACACCGACATTTGGCTGTTGAAGACTGGAAACATGCTGCCTACTCGGACGAGTCTCGTTTCAAATTGTATCGAGCAGATGGACGTGTACAGATACGAAGACAACCTCATGAATCCATGGACCCTGCATGTCAACAGAAGATTTTTCAAGCTGGTGGAGGCTCTGCAATGATGTGGAGCGTGTGCAGTGGTAATGATATGGGACTTCTGGATATGTCTACATACGACCCTGACAGGTGAGACGACGTAAGCATCATGTACGACCTCCTGCGTCCATTCATGTCCGTTGTGCATTCCCACGCACTCGGGCAATTCCAGCAGGGCAGTGCGACACCCCGCAGTTTAAACACTTCCGCTTGCCACCGAACTCCCCAGACATGAATATTATTGAGCACATCTGGGATGCCTTGTAACGTGCTGTTCGTACTGTTACGGATTTATGGACAGCAGGATTCCTCCACCACTACTTCATGCATTAATCTACTCCATGCAACGGCGTGTTGCAGCACTTCTGCGCCCTCGCGGGGGCCCTACACAATAATAGGCAGGTGCTCAAGTTTCTTTTGCTCTTCAGTGTTTTAGGTTACTCATACCCCGACAGAGATTTGTACTTGACAGTAAAGGATATGTATACTAAGTTTGGTGGAAACTGCTGAAGTGGTTTAAGAGGTGATGTGGAACATACTGGGTGGCGCAAAAGTCACTGGACAATGGGCACTGATTTAAACAAGGCTTGATTTATGTTTCGTTATAAATACACAAAATTACAATTGTTTTATATGTTCAAACTGTTTTCCATTTTCATTAATACATATTTCATGTCTTTTTGGAACGCTCTTACGTACTCTATGGCATAGTGTGGTGTGTCCAAATAATGAAATGCATCATGTATGTAGTCTTTTAGTTGCTCGTGATATCTGGTGAACGTAGAGGCATGTCAGTATCTGGCTTTGACCCATCACTTTTCTTTGGAAAGTTTCGTTTAAAGTGGCATAGTGCGGTGGAGCACATTGTGTTTAGCATAAATTTACTGAAAGGTTTAAGTACGCGTCATAAGTCCTTGTACCTCGAAATCCTGAAACTTATCAAATTAGTCATCTCCTGCCACTGCTCCTTCAAGATAATATGGCTGATGAATGCCAGATGATGATACTGTCCCTCTCCCCCCCCTCCCCCTTAGACACTCACACCAGGTTGATTTAGTGGTTGTTCTAATAAAAGGTTTTTATTGTCAGTATGCCAATAAGTGCAGTTATGTCTGTTAACTAGTTCGCTTAACTTAAAACTGGTTTCGTCAGATCATACAGCTTTACAAAAAATGTTAGGATTATGTATCTCTTGGTCAAGCATGCATTCATAGAGTTGCAGACGTCGACGTGGATCACCTTCAAGTAACCCATGTCCTAAATGTGGAATGTAGGCTTTAAACTTCTGTTTGTCTAACATCCTTTCATTGACCTTCGTTATAATCCAGCTCAGTTGCTATTCTTCTTGCTGACTTTCGGAGATTTTGGGTCACAGCTACATATCCCTGAAATTTATTTTCCTCGTCTGTGACTGTTCTAGGGCGGCCAGATCTTGGTCTATCCATAACAAATCCATGTTCTTCATGTCTATCTCGTATGTAATACACCGTTTGCCGAGAGGTGGTTTTTAACTAAAGTGTCTTCTCATTTATTAACAACTGCAATAGCAACACTTTTATAAAATGTTTTTAACGCAAAAATCATTTCTTCTTTCGTTTACATCGCGACAATTCGGGAAACAACAACTGTAAGCACGTATCACAGATCAGGCTTTCAAAAAGTCACTAGTTTGATTATTGTGTTTGTTTTGGTTGTCACTGCATTGTATACCAACCTGACAAGGCCTAATTATCACTATTTGGTAATAAAAACGTAACGGGCTTAAAGTTTCTACACTACTACGTCTTGCTGTTAATATTGTTTTCTTATAACCAACTGTACAGGGACCTTTGCGCTACCCTGTATATATGTACACACAAGCACACATACATTTTTAATATGTGCGGATTCGGTATTAAACTCTCAATAGCCTCACGTAATATTTCCTTGAATTCAGTCCACATCTGCTCTACACTTAAATAGGTTAGTTGGGAAGAAGAGGAAACTGTCTGTGGAAGTCGTGACCCTAATTTTTATCCCAAAAAGAAATATCCGATTTAAAAAAAATCCTAACTGTTATATTATTTGACGAATGTTTGTCAGCAAAGGGACTACTGGGAAATGGAAACTCTGGAGATTTACAGCGGTCCCACTAAGTAGCAGCAGCGTGCATCCACTTTCATTCTAGTAAAAATTGTGTCTGGACAACAGAAAGCATTTTGTGTTCTACGTCATGCATCAATAACAACTGTTGAGTGTGACATTCCTACTAGGTATGATGTGGATGCTCCTACAGCACAGAGCCTTAGACGATGTCATGCACAATTCCGAGAAATGGATTGTTTGTGTAAAGGCAAATCGCCGGGCCTTCCCCGAGTGTCTGACACAGACGTTTGATGCATTCCCAACAGTATAACAAGCAGTCCGCAAAAATCCGTTCGCTGTGCAGCTAGACAGATCAACATGACCCTGATATCTGTCTGGCAAGTGTCGCATCGACGTTTGCACATGAAAACATAAAAAAATTCCGCTCCTGTGAGATATTCATAAAGATGATAAACCAACGTGTGGAGTTCTGTAATTTCATTCTCGGTAAGATGGAGGATGACAGTTTTCTCCAACGCTTAGTGTTTACTGACAAGGCTACATTCCATTCAAATGGAAAGATGAACGTCCATAATGACAGAATATGGGGTACAGAACAATCAATGAACTTGTACAACATGAGAGGGGCTCTCCAAAATTTACTGTGTTTTTTTTTTGCAGTTTCATAGGAAGAGGTGTATGGTCGTTTAAAACTCTGTCCCGGACCGAGACTCGAACTCGGGAACTTTGCCTTTCGCGGGCAACTGCTCTACTACTTGCCCGCGAAAGACGTAGGTCCCGGGTTGGAGTCTCGGTCCAGCCACACTTTTAATCTGCCAGGAAGTTTCATATCAGAGCACACTCCGCTGCACAGTGAAAATCTCATTCAGGTGTATGGTCAACTCTTCATTGCCGAGGACACTGTTACAGGAAGCACATTCCTCGATATGCTTGAAAGCTTTCTTTTCCCGCAGCTGGAGACTGATTCGAAAGACTTCATTCACGAACAGGGTAGGGAAGCATCACATTGACATCTGGAAGTGTGGGAATTTTTAAATCAACGCCGGCCGCTGTGGCCGAGTGGTTCTAGGCGCTTCAGCCGGGAACCGCGCTGCTGTTACGGTCGCAGGTTCGAATCTTGCCTCGGTCATGGATATGTGCGATTTGCTTAGGTTAGTTAGGTTTAAGTAGTCGAGGGAACTGATGGCCTTAGATGTTAAGTTCCATAGTGCTTAGAGCCATTTGAACCATAAAGTATTACTGAACGCTTGATCTTGATCGGTCTCACAAGGGGAAGCCCTCAGATACGGCCAACCGATTCGGCTCAGATTTGGCAGGTCGCTTGTGTACAACCTAAAACAAAGGACTGTAAGATATTTTGGGTCAAAATCGCCCCTAAAGTTTCTGAGAAGCAATCGACTTAAAATTGGCGGGATTGATAGATAATTGTAAATAGAACATCATCGGGTATGGGGTTCTAAAACGCATACTTTTCCAGAATTCGAGGAAAGAAACTTTTGCAACTGCCACTTCTGTAAACACATGGTAAACGCATTTCACCGCCAGCACCGATAGCGCAACGACCAAGGTAGCTGGCGGGGAAATGTAGAACCCGTGTTCGAAGAAACCTAGCGGGTGTTCTTGTTTTCCTTTGTATTTTTCCATATGTCAATTGAAAGGAATAGGAGGGTTAGTAACGTAAGTAAATCAATAAGGAATGATAAGAATGAGGTAGGCAAATAAATTTCTCGAAACTCTTGGGATAGTAAACAACTAAAATGTTACTCCAGGTCACTTTACAATGGCTCTTCCAGGCACCGTTACGTGTCCTCATTTTTCTTCGAACAACTATATGGATGGTACTTGTCATATAACCATTCGAAATAAATATACTCACTGCACCAAGAAAATCTAATGAATGCAGTCTTTCGGCACCTACACTGTTCCTCCCGAAGAGTCAGCGGAAAACAAACTTGGTTTACATTTAAAAATGTCTTTTTCGGGAATTAATTTTGATTAATACCACGCATACGGTATCATTGCCTGAAAAATCGGTGCTGAAAGTTCGTTATGAATTATACCGTGAATAGTTATTGCATCCGTGCGGTTGTGCAATTCCTGCTGGGTTTCCAGAAGCACACTGCAATTCTGATGCCTGGAAATGAAGTTATTAACCTGGCGATAGAAATAAACATCACACGGCTGGCACATGGTGTGCAGTTTGGCGGTATTACTTTTTCTGTGCACGTCGGCTGACCCTCGTCATCTATAAACATTGTGTCATAATGGTTCAAATGGCTCTGAGCACTATGGGACTCAACTGCTGAGGTCATTAGTCCCCTAGAACTTAGAACTAGTTAAACCTAACTAACCTAAGGACATCACAAACATCCATGCCCGAGGCAGGATTCGAACCTGCGACCGTAGCGGTCTTGCGGTTCCAGACTGCAGCGCCTTTAACCGCACGGCCACTTCGGCCGGCCATTGTGTCATAAATTGTAGTATTAATTTGTCCATTCCAGTAATCCAATATTAGACAAAACTTGTTATCAGAAACGTGTGGTTTTAAAACATTCTCAAGAAATGTTCTGTAAATCGCATTCGTCAGTGTCACGGATTTGGAGCAGGTAATGTAAACATTTTCAACGAGTCGGTTAAACGATTGACCTCTTCTATAACCCGAGGACCAAATGTAACTTTCGTTTCTTGTAAACACAGGAAACCCTCAGGCAACACTTTTCCAGAGGCTGTGATGGCATATTGCGCCGTGTACGAATGTGTTAGTTTGTTTTCACTACCAACTGCGACAAGGGTTTGTTTTTCTCCCTTATGCGATAACATGCGTCAAATGTTCACCCGATACTCGCATCCTGTTTGATCGGTGTTGATCGCGTAATCACGATTAAAACCGGTCATAAGTGACGTAGTTTGCGTGCTGAAAAGAACCGCCACTTTCTGTATATCTTCTATATTTTGTACCTCCTAATGATAGACGTATTTAGTGACGTGCCGTTGACGAATTTTATACTCCGATTTGAAATTTATTGCCAAAGATAATGACGCAGCAAACGTAAAATCCTTGTTGGCCGTATAATGAAGCGCTGCACCTGCAGCCCATTCCTGAAGTATTCTCGTTGTTGCATTCTCGTTACAACGAGATTCGACAAATCCGAAGAACACCGTATTCATCCACAAAACGTATTTCATTCGGCGCATTAATGATGGAAAAATCACTTATTTATCACCTGGTATTTGCTGCAGCTTGTCCCTCCTTTAACGATATCACTTTCCCACAATTTGAAGTCCTTCTTCCTTTTCGGGGCTGTTGTTGCTCCATTCTTTTGCAATGTTTGTAAGTTCCAATTTGGATGATTCCTGGCTAGCGCTACCGATTTTACTTTTACTTCAATGGGTATAGCGCCGTAGTTCAATCGTTTAGTAACCTGTTCGTAATACTCATCAGAAACAGAATCACCTTCTGCTTCGTCTTCATGGTATAGTACTTCAGTATCAACAAAAGTCATTTCGTTCGTCAGCTCCAAAAATCGCTCGACGATACCCACTCCTATCAATCTGGAACGCCGAGAAACAGAACTGCGTGCTTCTGGTAGTGCATTGATAATACATCTGCCTTTCAACACTTTTACAAACCAATACACAGCGTCGGTAACTTCTGGCTTGCCACCGTCTGTGACAGGCTCCCAACTATATATTATAGCGCTAGTCGAAGGGTGTACGTCTTCCATTATTCAGATTATGCACCTGAAAGATATGACACAAAAAACAATAACTAGTTACTCGGCATAAACAGACGAGCAAATTACTACAAACTACATACAGTACTCGTCAAATATTATTTACGGAAGAACACCGTATTCATTCACAAAACGTATTCAATTCGGCGCATTAACGATGGAAAAATCACTACATGTATCCGTGTGGTTCGCGGCAGCCTAATGACGGAAAACAACTCTTTGCGATTGACTTCTATAAGGCTTGTGCTGGACACCTTCCCTCTTCCAGGTTCACAACTATGAAATGACGAAGAGGCAACCGGGGCAACATAACTTTCCCCGCGTGTATTCTGTCCCGCGCCTCTTTGTAAACAAGCGTCGCGCGGTTGGCTGTCTGTGATCCCTCGTGAGTAATTCGCAGCACTCTTACTCGGAGTTGTTTTTATGTGACAAGGCTTAAAAGTTTAATACTTTACTAACTTACTGCGTTTGGAAAATTAGTTTCCCTACCTTATTATTATCATTCCTTATTGATTTACTTACCTTATTAACCCTCCTATCCCTATCAACTGAGATATGGAAAAATACAAACGAAAAGAATAGCATCCGCTAGGTTTCTTCGAGATTCGAACGAGGGTTTTCCGAATCCGAGCCAGTTACCGTGGCCGCTGCGCTATCGGCTCTGTCGGCGGAAAAGCTTTTACCATGTGGGTACAGAAGGGGCAGCTGTAAAAACTTCTTTCCTCGATTTCAGGAAAAGTATGCATTTGTGGACCCCATACCTGATGATGAAAAATGCTCTATTTACAATTATTTATCGATCCCTCCAATTTTGAGTCGATTGCTCGTCATAACCGTTAGGGGTGATTTTCTCAAAAACGCGGGGGTGTTGACCCAAAATATCTTAGTCCTTCATTTCAGGTTGTACACAAGCGACCTGCCAAATTTGAGCCGAATCGGTTGGCCGTGTCTGAGGCCTTCCCCTTGTCAGTGGACCGAATGATTCAGCTTTATATTACTGCCCTCCAAAGTCACCAGACCTGACTGTATATAATTATTTATTGTGAGGGTTGTAATACATCCAACCGCGGGCACTTTGGCCAACGCACGGCGATCGACCGAGGAGGAGGACGAAGCCGGACACCTAGGGGCGAGCCCCCCGAGGAGAGGACAAGGCCGCCACTCTGCAAGGACAAAGTCGGAAGCCGAGCGAACTCTCTCGCCTCGCTCAACGAGAGACACGTTGAAAAGGGCCCATCTGACAATGAGAAGCGTGCCACGAACTGATGGACACCAGCAGCCATTAGGACGGAACGCCAAAAATGTACGCGAGAAAGCATCTGCGTCCTTCTAGCTTGGCGGCAGTCACTTCACCTGCGTTAGAAAGCATGAATGTGCCGACATTTCCGGCACCCTACAGGCACAGCGATGGGCGTACACAAAGCGCGGGGGATTGGCGCAGGGATGCGTGTGAAAGAAGACAGCGTTCTTAAGATGTTTTTCTCGACAGTGAGAACATTCCTTATAAATTACGAACGCCGGCAGGTTTTGAGACGGAGCCCAAACATAAGTCTGTACAGGGCTCACGCAGGGAGACCGGTTATAAAGAAGTGTTGTGTAGCTGCTCTCCTAATAGCCTCGGAATGCAGGAAAACATCTTAAGAATGAGAAATCGTGAGAAGAATACCGATTCCCCAGCCCACACCAGACAGGAAATTTCCACACCAAATGGAGAGGCGTGGCTATGAAACGGCGATCTGTCAGTGGGCTTGAAAATTTCGTCCCCCAATCACAACGCCGAAAGGAAGAATATTTCGACGAGCAGTTGAGCTGAGAGACGGAAGATAAGCGGAAAAGAGGCGCCGTGGAGACACTGACGAAGCGAGAGGACATGGGCGCTCTTCCACCCATAGGCAACGTCATTCATCTGCTCGTCTTTTCACGTCCTACCGCAAGGAGAAGAATTCACAGTTCACTGCGTTTTTGGCACTCAGCGTGGGGCGACTTAATTGGTAACTTTCATGTTATCTAATGTCACAAAGTAATTTCTCGAGTTCACTACTGGGTTTATAAAAGACTGTTTATGTGCCTCCGTTGCCAACAACAATGAATGAACTGAGTCATCGCATAACAGCCGCTATGGATGCTCTAACTCACGGCATAGTCACTGAAGTGTGGGAACAATCTGAATACTGCATTGATATATTCCGTGCATCTCAAGGGGGGCATATTAAACACCCTTTTCTCTGTTGGTTTTATTCAGTATCACTGAGAACATCTCTTGAGTTATGAACAGTGAAAAGGAAAAAAAGGTTCAAATGGCTCTGAGCACTATGGGACTCAACTTCTGAGGTCATCAGCCCCCAAGAACTTAGAACTAATTAAACCTAACTAACCTAAGGACATCACGCACATCCATGCTCCGGGCAGGATTCGAACCTGCGACCGACTGTAGCGCCTAGAACCGCTCGGCTACTCCGGCCGGCTACAATGAAAATGAGGATACTTTAGTTTCATGAAACCGTTTGAGAGCAAACCGCATTGGTACTGAAAACGGACAGGTAATGTTTGCAGCCCAAAAATAAAAATGTAATGTAAAGAAAAATAAACAAATCTAGGACTAAATAAAATGGAATAAAATAATTTGGAAGGAAATAAAATAATAACTCGAGAATAAGTAAAATAAAAATACATGTATACAATCCCCAAGGAGTGATGTACGATAGAGGTTTTCATATTTCTATGCAATCAGCACAATGAGGTGGTATAGGGATAACCCTGAGAAAGCTTATCCCAGCGCCGCGTACCCCACCAAATGGATTACGTATGGCTGGACCGAGTTCCGAAAGCGGGACCATAACAGTGACCACCCAGCGCGCTAGTTACTAGACTACGAGGTGATGTAGTCATAACAATAGTATACAAATAAAAAATGTTACGTATAGCATATTTATTATGCTCACCTTGTTTTTCTGATGGATTTGAAGACCCCTCTGTACCATTACGCGACGTATATACATCTCCAACGACTTTAGTTTCTTTAGACAACGATACTCGGTCTTCCCATCTCTTTCAGTCACATCACTTGTCTCATTTCCAGCCGATACTTCGTCATCACCGTTTGAGCCATCAATAACATCTTGAAAATCAGGATCATTGACACAATCTTCTACTACTTCATCTGTGACTCATACAAAAGCCTTTCTAGTTGATCGTCACTTAGAAAACGTTTACACACAAAATCATACCGATGTAGTAGTTATCATACTTGTAACTATTCTTGAAAAATTTTGAAATACCCCTGAATCATTGTAGACCATATGATAACAACAGCATTTGTTTGAAATTAATTTTTTTTTTTTTATAATTCATAGCACGATTTCTGACGGGGCCTATCAGACCCATTCAGAATCAGTGTGTCAATGATGTGTGTCTTCCAAATTATTTTAGATTTTAAAATTAAAATTGATGACAACGTGAATTATTACATATCGTACGATTATCTAAGACCCCTTTAGAATATAAATATTAATCGCGGTTTTATGTTCCTTTTACTAAACGAAGTGGGGCACTTAGACCCATTCACAATAGGAAGGTTAATCGCCCCATCCTCGATCTGACGAATGCAATAGTATGTGAGATCTTAGCACAGAACTTTGATAGGAACTCACAATCGGAACGACCCCAATAGTTCTACATTCCACTGATGTATTTGTCGGAGTTGGATATCACATAAGTATGATTTCGTGCGACTGACATATTTAATCCCACAGATTTTCTTTTCTGTAATTATTTTTTGTGATTAATATCTTACGTTTTAGATGAATGTATGTTATTTACAACATTTAGATGTTCTGTGAGAAGGATTTAATACAATTAACAGTACTTATGCAAACCTAACAGCTATCGTTTTCTTTTGTGATTAATTTATTTGACTGTCGCAAGTATGAATGTTAACTGATGAATTCTTGATTGATATTTGCAGGTACAAAATTTGCGTAATGTAGCTGATTATATGAGTGTTTTAAGTTTCGTATGTTCCTGAAGATGACTCAGTATTGTCTGGAAACCTATGGTACATTCTGGAGGTCAGTGTTGGAATAAAACCACAAAATCAGGTGAATGGAAATTGACTTCCAATGGAATAAATAAATACAGCTGAAAGTCCCTTGGATATTCTGTGCGAAGCCCACTTCAGAAGAATTATGGACGTTGGTTTGATCGAGACATTGAGCTCCTTTCGGTTTTTGAGCGAATCGCTCAGATAACTATTTCTGTTTAGTGGAACGTGATGTCATCTCCGTACATATTTGCGTTATTGGGAGAAAGTGTACCGTTACTGTAGTGTACTGCATATACAGACAGCATTTGCGTAGCGGCAGCCGCAGCGGTTGCTGGTAGCGGCAGAGTGGTGGAAGGCCCACAAAGCGCACGCTGGGTGGCGAGCGCTGAATGTATGTCGCCGCTGGCGTCGGCTGTCCGCCACTGTGGGGGGAGCCATTCACTCTGGGAGCCGCTTTACATCTGGAACGATGGCCGTGTTCCGATAACACAAGCGCCGGTGAACAGAAGCAGCTGATATCCACCAGCTCGTTCCAATGAGTCTCTGAAGCTTGTGACGAGCCGATCCAGTAGCCAACCGCTGACAGTTCAATCACTTAAATGTTCACCACGATTGCGTGTGTTTATCGTACTCAGTGCTTATGCAAAGAACCATTGTGGCTGCTACGGTTATTTGTACATGCCACGAAGCGCTCGTGAAGAGCACGTTGCCGGAAACTGTCAACAGTTGATGCAATAGACTGTGTTGAACTTCATTTAATGCTCGGCGGCTTCACAGGTTTAGCGTCCACCATCCTCAAAACCGTTACGTCACTTGTGCCTGTGTACTGAGGTGACAATAGTCATGGGATAGTAATACTCACATGTACAAAAAGCGCTAGTATAGCTACACAATTGGGGGGTATTCAAAAGGTGCCGTATGATTGTTAGCCGCGCGAGCCATGTGATTGTTCACCTGCCTGGGTTACTTCCCTTCAAGTGGACTCTCCCAAGATTCCACTGTTTCGCATGTCTCTGCCAGCGTCAGTAGTATCGTTGGTGTGTGTCGTTACGTGTTGACGTGAACGTTTAAGTTTATTTCCTTTGTGCGTTTGTTTCGTTTTTGTCACTGTTAAAATGATAACCATTGAAGAACGTGTGTGAACAAGTGTTTAAGGCTGGCGGTAAATACACAGTTTCAGTTCGTCAAACATTTAATTCAGTTTTCCCGGTGATAACACTCCAACATAGCGATACTGTGCGAGATTTGATTAACAAATTTCGATGTATAGGTTCAGTGACAGATGCACCGAGAAGTGGTCGTTTTGTCTGAGGATGAACAATTCGATGTTTGCGATAAAATGTCCATGAGCCCGAATACGTCATTAATAAAACTATCCCAGGAAGTCGATGTTAGTGTCGGAACGTCCCACACACATGTAAGGAAGAAATTAGAACTTCTCCCATACAAAGTGGATTGAAAATTGCTGATCATGGTAAGAGACTGCATTATTGTCAATGGTTCAAATACTTCTTTCAGTAAATTGGAAGGGATATTCTTAATGAAACATTTTTCACTGATGAGGCGTGGTTTCATTTATCCGGGTACACGATCTCGCTAAATTCTCATATGTGGAGTACTGCAAATCCATTGTGTATCATGAGGAACCACTTCATTCTGTGAAAATAGGAGTTTGGATTGCAATTTGTAGTCGTCGGGTTGTGGGTCCCATATTTTACAACGAAACAATAAACGTACAACGGTACTGCAGTGATATTCTTTACCCATTCATAGGAGAACTTGTGTGAAGTGAAATACTGAACGGTTATTAACAAGATTGTGCAACCGCGCATACAGGTGGCGTTTGAAGGTCACTGCTTGCTAATGTTTTTGGTGATCGCATAATTTCACAGGGCCTAGGCCTCCACGATCACCTGACCTAACACCAGCTGACGTTTTCTTCTGGCTTGCTGCGAAAGCAACAGTCCAAAATCCATTGATGATTTGAGAGGTGCAATACCAACTTTCACTGTTTCTGTTACAGTTCTGTTTGTAAGTAAAAATGAATATTCAGTAAATTAATTGCTGCATACGGTAATAGCGGCTAGCAATCATACGGCACTGTGGAGAGACTTTTCGAACACTCTGTATAAAGGGGTACTGCATTGGTGGAGCTGTCATTTGTACTCAGGTGATTCATGTGAAAAAGTTTCCGACGTGATTATGACCACGCGACGTGAATTAATAGACTCTATAGGCGGAATAGTAGTTGGCGTTAGACTCATGGGACATTCCAATGCGAAAATCGTTGGGGAATTCAATATTCCGACATCCACTATGTTGAGAGTTTGCCGAGAGTATCGAGTTTCAAGTGAAGTGGACTGACAAGGCAGCCAGTCCACAGTGACGGGTAGCCGAAAGAAAGGCACGCGTACACACACACACGCCGACGGGCGTCAAGTACTGGAACAGGCTACGTAATTAATGCTATGAAGAAAAGTACGTAGCTGGATTAATACTTATCTTTAATCAATCATTGTGGTACATCGCTCTTGACTATACACAGGAGACTTTAATTACAATCACTGTAAGGCTAATGGCGCCTTGCTAGTTCGTAGCCATTAACTTAGCTGAAGGCTATTCTGTCTCTTGGCTAATGAGAGAGAAAGGCTTCGTACATCTAGTCGCTAGCTAGGTCGTCCGTACAACTGGGGCGAGTGCTTGTTCGTATATCGAGACCTGCCTTCTGGTGGCGCTAGGTCTGCGATCACACAGTGGCGACACGCGGGTCCGACATGTACTAAATGGACCGCGGCCGATTTAATCTACCACCTAGCAAGTGTGGTGTCTGGCGGTGACACCACATCAAGCATTACCTCTCACCTTGGACAACTATTGGATATAGTGGTCGGTGCTAACAGACAAGCATCACTGCGTGAAGTAACCGCAGAAATCAATTTGGGACGTACGAAGAACATATGTAATAAAATTGGCGTTAATGGTCTATGGCAGCAGATGACTGAGGCGACTGCCTTTGCTAACAGCACGGTATCGTCTGCAGTGCCTCTCATTGGCTCGTGACCATATCTGTTGGAACCTAGCCGACTATAGCGTTGTGGTCTGGTGACATGAGTCCCGACTTTAGTTGGTAAGAGCTGACGGTAGGTTTCGAGTGTGGCGCAAACCCCACGAAGCCTTGGACCCAAGTTGTCAACATGGCACTACGCAAACAGTTGGTGGCACCATTATGGTGTGCACTATATTTACAAGGAACTGACTGGGTGCTCTGGTCAAACTGAACGTATCATTGATTGTAAACAGCTATGTTGGCCTCCTTGGAGACCACCTGTAGTCATTCATTGGTTTCAAGTTCCGAATCAACGATGTCATCTCATTGGGCGAAAAGTGTTCGCTATTGGTTTAAAGAATATGATGGACAATTCGAGCAAATCAGTAGAACACCAAGATGGCCCGACACAAATCCCATCGGACACTTATGGGACGTAATCTAGAAGTCAGACCATGCACAACATCATGCACATGCAACACTTCCAGAATTATGACCGGTTATAGAGGCAGCGTGGCTCACCATATCTGCAGTGGACTTCCAATGACTTACAAAGTCCACGCCACTTCGATCTGCTGCAGTACGCCGGGATAAAGGAGGTTCTACACGATATGAAGAGCAATCCCGTGAATTTTGTCATCACAGTGTAGTTCGTTACCCAGCAGGAGTACCAGCTGCTGCCGCATTACTGCAGCGTTTTACCACGTCAACCTGAAAACTCGTTGTTGTCCCATCACTTACGCTTCTGCCAACATGATCTGAGCAGTTTCTTGTGTTTTTTTTTTCGCGAATCCATCAACAATGGGCATCGAAGGTATTGTGATGTGTGTCTCTACACAGCTGTCCTATATTTATTGATGCGACGAGTTTCTCTTGCAATGCACCACACCCACCAACGTAAGACTGAAGTATGACTGTGGTCTACATATACATTATACACTGAAGAGCCAAAGAAACTGGTACACCTGCGTAACTGGTACACCTGCTTAACATCGCCACTACGTGGCGTGGACTCCAAAAATGTCTGAAGTAGTGCTGGAGGAAACTGACACCACGAATCCTGCAAGGCTGTCCATAAACCACCAAAAGAGTTGGAGGTGGTGGAGTCCTCTTCTGAACAGCACGTGCTACCGCTCTGTACCAGTTCTGGACGTGGGGTGTGTCGCATTGTCCTGCTGGAATTGCCCAAGTCGGTCGGAATGCACAATGGACAGGAATGGATGGAGGTGGTTATACAGAATGTGTGTCACCCGTCAGAGTCACATCTAGGCGCATCAGGGGTCCCGTATCACTCCAACTGCAGACACCCCACACCATTTTAGAGCTTCCACCGGCTTGAACAGTTCCCTGCTGACATGCAGGGTCCATGGATTCATGAGGTTGCCTCCATACCCGTACACGTACATCCACTCCATACATTATAAAACGATACTCGTCCGACCAGGCAACATGTTTCCAGTCATCAACAGTCCAGTGTCGGTGTTGACGGGCGCGGGCGAGGCGTAAGTCTTTGTGTCGTGCATTCATCAAGGGTACACGAGCGACGAGCGAGCCTTCGGCTCTGAAAGCCCATAATGGTGATATTTCGTTTGCACGGTGACACTTGTTGACGGCCAACACTGAAATCTGGAGCAATTTTTGAAAGGCTTGCTCTTCTGTTACGTTGAACTATTCTCTTCAGCCGTCGTTGGTCCCGTTCGTGCAGGATCTTTTTCCGGCAGCAGCGGTCGGAGATTTGATGTTTTATCGCATTTCAGATACTCAACGCGACTTCATCGCTATCTCGGAGATTCTGTGTCTCATCGCTCGTGCGCCGACTGTAACATCTCGTTCAAACTCACTTAAACCATGATGACCTGCCATTGTAGCAGCAATAACCGATCTAAGAAGTGCGCTAGACACTTGTTGTCTTACATAGGCGATGCAGAGCGCGGCGCGTTATTCTGAATGTTTACATATCTCTGTATTTGAATACGCATACCTATACCAGTTTATTTGACGCTTCAGTGTGTAATAATAGGTTGGTGCGTAAGTTCGTAGCGTTTTTCTGTAAGTTTAATAAATCCAGCATATACACGTAGAGGACTTACATGGTTCTGAGGCGAAAGACTCGCCGACCCATGTTCGCACCGCATCTTCCTACGGAAAGGAAATTCCGTCAAGTTTGTTCCGTAGAGAACGGAAAAGATGAAAATATGAGGCCGCAAAATCAGGTGAATATGTCAACTGATGAATGCCTTTCCTGTATAACGCTGAAAGACGTGCACTTAATTCACCATTCAGTGCTCGTATTTCATATTCCTAATCCCAGCATTCTGGTAGTCGGTAATATAATAATTCAGGCACTGTTAATAATTTCCATGGGTTGCCTAATTTATTTGAAGATGTTTGCAGTTTGTCTCACACTGATCTGTGAGAGGAGCCTGGCGCCAGGAATTTTCTTTATTTATGGTATGTAAGTAGGCTGTTTATGTTTTCTTTATGTAAGTAGGCTGTTTTGGTTTTTTCATTGGTAACGCCACCTCTGTATGAAAATCACTGGCTGTGCTGTGGGCAGTCTGTGTCTGCTTTGCATTGTTGTAATACTCGCCATTGTAGTGTTGGGCAGCGGCAGCTGGCTGTGAACAGCGCGTAGCGTTGCGCAGTTGGAGGTGAGCCGCCAGCAGTGGTGGATGTGGGGAGAGAGAGGGCGGAGATTTGTAATTTGTCATGAACTGCTATATTTATATATGATTATATCAAGGTAAATACATTGTTTGTTCTCTATTAATATCTTTCATTTGCTAACTATCCCTATCAGTAGTTAGTGCCTTCCATAGTTTGAATCTTTTATTTAGCTGGCAGTAGTGGCGCTCGCTGTATTGCAGTAGCTTGAGCAGCGAAGATTTTTGTGAGGTAAGTGATTTGTGAAAGGTATAGTTTAATGTTAGTCAGGGCCATTCTTTTGTAGGGAATTTTGAAAGTCAGATTGCGTTGCGCTAACAAAATATTGTGTCAGTTTAAGCACAGTCGTGTATAAATTGTTCAAAGGGGACGTTTCATATGTCGACCCTTAGCCTAGGATACCTCACTGGAATCTTCTGATTTTTTTCTTGTAGTTTGTGTAATTAGTGTAGATTTTGTTTATTGCTAGCGCGTAATTGTAGAGAGAATCTCCTTTGTAGTTGTAGCCTTTCATTGTTGTACAGTAAAACAGTTGTGGCATGCATGTAGATTTGCACCAAGTATTTCGCAGCTACGCTTGCAATTAACTACATAATATTTTCAGTGCTATGTTAATGTGTTCTCCTATTTTTGCACTTCAAATTGTGCTTTTCTGTGTTATCGTGTGAAATATTGTGACAATTATGGCGTGTGAAAAACGTAACACTAGGCTCCAAACTAAACTGAGAAATAATAGTGACGACGAGCATAGCTTATCAGCGCCGACGAGTAATGAATTTACTAATGTTCAAAGTAGTAATTTGGTAACTGTGCACAGGGAAATGGAGCGGGCGTCAAACAATGGCGTGGACAGTGAAACAATTAGTGAAGAGGGAAGCATTATCGATCGATCGGTCGGCAATAGCTCGCCTCAGGAAGCCGAAATGACACGACACGATCTCGCAAATACTGTAGATTCAGGTTTTGGATTCTCACCGTTTTCTCAAATGAGTCAAGACACATTTTCCGCTTGTCAAAACGTGAATGTTGCCGGTGCAACTTCACTCCCGAAAAGCACTGAGGAACATGTTTCAGACACCAGTGCATTGTTATTACAATTAATGCAACAAATGGGACAAAAGCTTGAAAAGTTAGACACAATGGAACAACACCAGAGACAAACACAGCAACAGTTAGACACAGTGGAACAAAATCTCAAAAAGTTAGACACAGTGGAACAAAATCTCAAAAAGTTAGACACAGTGGAACAAAATCTTAAAAAGTTAGACTCATTGGAACAAACTCTTGAACAAACACGTGAAGACT
Organism: Schistocerca serialis cubense; assembly: GCF_023864345.2. Taxonomy (NCBI): domain Eukaryota; kingdom Metazoa; phylum Arthropoda; class Insecta; order Orthoptera; family Acrididae; genus Schistocerca; species Schistocerca serialis. Next base: position 193,518,582 of record NC_064638.1, on the reverse strand, counting down.
TAACTACTGAGTTACATAACATTGAATCGAAATGTCAAAATGTCTGTAATGACGTAAAAACACAAATTTGTGAGCATTTTCAACCTATTTTTTCGCGGCATGAAAATGCATTACGGAATCACGAAGCAGCCATAAAATAACTGCAAACTATTGTTCATGAAAATCATGAGACCTTGCAAGCTAAATTTGACTCAGTTGCATCTACCGATTCGGTTACGCAACTTGCAAAAACTCAGGAAAACTTAAAGGACACAGTAGATACTCTGAAACTTGGTTCAGAAGAACACACTGAGGAAATAAGTACACTATCGGATAAAGTAGCCGAACTTTCAGATCAGTTCACTAACTTATCTACAAAGGTAGATGATGATCTGAATGACACAACACCTGTAGCCTGTGACTGACACAATATTTTGTTAGCGCAACGCAATCTGACTTTCAAAATTCCCTACAAAAGAATGGCCCTGACTAACATTAAACTATACCTTTCACAAATCACTTACCTCACAAAAATCTTCGCTGCTCAAGCTACTGCAACACAGCGAGCGCCACTACTGCCAGCTAAATAAAAGATTTAAACTATGGAAGGCACTAACTACTGATAGGGATAGTTAGCAAATGAAAGATATTAATAGAGAACAAACAATGTATTTACCTTGATATCATCATATATAAATATAGCAGTTCATGACAAATTACAAATCTCCGCCCTCTCTCTCCCCCATCCACCACTGCTGGCGGCTCACCTCCAACTGCGCAACGCTACGCGCTGTTCACAGCCAGCTGCCGCTGCCCAACACTACAATGGCGAGTATTACAACAATGCAAAGCAGACACAGACTGCCCACAGCACAGCCAGTGATTTTCATACAGAGGTGGCGTTACCAATGAAAAAACCTAAACAGCCTACTTACATAAAGAAAACATAAACAGCCTACTTACAGCAGCCACGATGGATTCCCGTTTCCCATCCTTTTTCCGATCGCCAGGGTAGCACGTGGAGTCGTTTGAAAGTTCAGTGGCGGCCAAAGTTTCTCCTATTCTCAGTTCCCCAACCTGCCTTACCAACCTTGTAACTGCTATTTGTGCTCGATTTTAACGTCGCGAGGTCGCCTCCCTGTGTGATTCCGGCCCTCTGATTGGCCAGTTCAGGTGCGCGCCCGTTTTTCGCGGGTAGGCGCCAACTGCCCTCCACGGGTGGATAGTGGACAAAGGGGCAGTAGGGCTGTTCTAGTGTGATCGTACCGGAGACCGGAGGTGCTGCTTCCAGGAGATGAAGTTCGGTAGGCATGAGCGCCGGCATGCACTGTAGATTCGCGCCCTGCGTCCCAGAGGAAACCTTATATGTCATTGTACAGATGTGCGTTCCTTGAATTACAGTTTACGCAATTTTTCCGTGTTATAAGACTGTAGGTTTTCCTTGTAGAGATGGGCGTAATGTGCGAGATGCGTTGGTTAGTCACAGTAGCTTGCAGAACGGCACTAAAGTGCATACAATCATGTTCACTTTTCCGCTTCGTCTGATAGTTTCGCGTCTTGCTGGTTTTAATTCCTTTAGTACAGGAGGCTAGCTAGCGATTCACCCACAGTAGCATCTTCCTTAGTCTTTGGCTGTTTCATGGTGGTGGTTGTTGCATGCCTGCAACCCATTCTCTTAGTAAATTGGACCCCATTTTATAATACGGCGATCGTTCCTAAAATTCCTCTTCTCCTGCTATCGTTGCTTATTATGAACGAGCGTTGGGGCAGGTTACTGAACTCAAATCTTTCTTCCCCCACCCCCATTTAATTGTATAATTGTTCAATATTCAACTCTTAAATAAATGAGTCCTTTAATCTCCCTTTCATTACGTGAAATCACCCTTAGTGTCACAGTAGAATAATACAGAACTATAACGACTGCTGTAAGGTCGTGCAGGTCTCGCACCATCAACGATAGGATAAAGGTTCAATATCGCGCGCCTGACACAACCATTGCACACATGGCACCGATAATAGTAATAATAATTTTCAATTATTCCACATCGATAAACTGCAAGTGTTCATGGCTCAGTGTGAGTACGTTAGCACTAACTTCACTTGATGTGGTGGAAGCAGTGGCCTCTGTTTTACCTTGTTGGTTTGGACAAAATATCTAAAATTACAGCCCCTACAGCAAGGGATAGTAACCTGAAAATAACGAGCCATCGCTTTTAGCGCCTTTATGAGTCTATCAGAATGTGTTATTGCGTTATTGGGGAGCAGCATCACTTCACGCACTCTTCCTGGTCTTCGTTCTTCGAAAGAATCTGCAAGACGTCTCAGTAGTTGATAATAAATGTCAGACATGATGGTCACGGCTCGGGGAAGCAATTCGTAGTACACCACAACGCCGCTGTTGAACCAGATGCATAACATTAACTTTTCTGGGCGTGAACATGTCTTTGTACGGAGAGTGTCTGCTAAGTCTGGGCTCAGCCATTCATTTCTTTTCCTTATGTTAACATAAAGACCCCATTTCCCGTCACCAGTAACGATACAGTATAGGAATGGTCGGGGTTGTTGACGAGCCGACTGAAGACCACCCGCTGACTGTTGTGAACTTCCTTGGTGCATGCGGTGCCCATACACGCAATTTCTGAACTTTTCCCATTGACGCACGATGTTGCCAGTTCTCGAGTAGAGGGACGTGGATCATTGTGGAGTGATGTGTTTAAATGACTTTCATCAAACGCCGAGTATCTTCCTGAACGTGGAGGATCGCTAATGTGAAAACGATCCGCCTTAATACGAGATAGCATTTTTTCCGTACTCTGCCCGATGGTATCATCCACATAAGCGGCGCTAATATTTCCTGCTGCCTCCGCTGTCATCATACCTCTGTTTAACTCAAACAGAAGAATATGTAGGAAGTGTTCCGATTTCTTCACTTGGTACACAATTTTCTAGCGCCCAGGGTTCCACTCACTATTTGCAAACAACAAAATGACAATATGTAAACTTCGAAGATGCTACTCAAGGCGGGCGTAAAATGAGTACGTGCAATGGAAATACTGAACGCGAAAATGAATATTTGGCCCTGTTTTGCAACCCCCTTAAGCGGATATTAGGATCTCTTAATGATAATTTTCTCCTTCTTGCTCATTAACATATGAATAACAACATAAACATAAATGAATGATTAAAGGAACTAGTAACTACCAAATGATACATGCTGTTTCCGTTTACACATTTATTGTAGATTAAAATCCCTTTATGTTACAAATGTTTATATGTCAATGTCCAATAGACGTAAAGAGATAAAAATAATTTCCAACCTAATACGATTGATCAATTGCCCAAATCTGCCCCTTTTTATGGCTACGCGATCTAATATAAATAACGCGAGATGACTGACATCATCTACGTACCAAGCACTAGACGACACTACTTTCAAAGATGGCCTACAGTGGCGTTCAACCTCAGTGGAAATAAAATTTACGTGATCACAGCTGTTTGGCTTTATAGCCCTAATAAGCCAAAGCAATTAGCAGTATCATCGTATGTACTGCGTCCGCTGCGTCGGAGAGATGGTTTTCGAACACATTTGCGACAGTGGGAGTACCCTAGCCACAAAATAAAACTCTCTCAAACACTAGGACGGCAGAAGACTATTATAATCTAATACTGTCTTCTCTGTGTTTTACAGACAAGAAAAGTGAACTCACAGCCACAAGGATGGAATTCAGATAACGTCTCTACATGAGTATAAACAGAACAAGTCTTTCAATCACTGAACGCTGCGTACTCAATGACTACTCCCTACCTTGAGGCGAAATCCACGATCGTATAAGTTCGCAACAGTACAGTGCCTAACCGTTTCTACCATAAAACTTCCTGAGAACAAAGACAGCAAGTCCATCTGCACAAACAAAAGCTGATACTGAGCCACCGTCAAACCCAGGCGCTCGAAACAGATCTCTTTTCTCCACCGCTGGCTTCCCAGCAAAGTTTGGCTCCCTCTCTCCCTCGAAACTATGAAATATTCTCCCTCTCTACAGATTCTTCAGAACGCCGACCAACCATCTTTTAGTGTTGTCTCGTCCAGTGCGGAAAATTTGCGAGGAAATACCCATATCCATACAATGGTACGCTTCTCAGAGTAAAAACCCTTCGAAATAGCCCAGCCTGCGGTTTCCGAGGTAACGCTTCCTCGTTCTTCTCTGCTGCGTCTAAGATTTTCAGATTTTCGGAAGAATTATCCGGTTTTCCTTCCGGTCCGTTACAATACCGTCCGGCAGCCGCTGTATTGTGCTTCAGCGCTCAGGTGCCCAGACCCGTCCATCTTGGCACTTCCTGTGTGAAGCAGGACCAACACACCTGTGTCGGCTTTAAAAAAATGGTTCAAATGGCTCTCAGCACTATGGGACTTAACAGCTGAGGTCATCAACCTAAAGACGTTACACAATCCATGCCCGAGGCAGGATTCGAACATGCGACCATAGAAGCGACGTGGTTCCGGACCGAAGCGCCTAGAAGCGATTGGCCACCATGGCCGGCGTGGGCTTTTCCACCCAGGGCTTGAGTTACACCTGCCGTTTCATTATCACTGGCTGTCCAACCTATATTAGTATAGGCAGTCATTCATTACGCCGTTTTCATAATAAACATACTCCGTCACCTTTCACGCAGTAAGTGTTGACAATTATTTACAAGGTGTACGTGACTATGTCAGTCTTCTTTAAATATTCATATATACGATGTACAATCTTATCTAATTCCGGTTATAAATCACGGCAAAGTATGTAGATGAGTTCTTGTAAGGTGCGAAATTATAGCCACCTTAAAAACTCAAGTAGCAACATTGAAATATAGATAAAAAATGACAATCGGTAAATAAACCAAAATCAACTCAAATACCAACTCCTTATGTCGATTCTGTATCTTCACCCTGGTAATCTGGTCTCACCATATTATATTTAGAATTCTCTCATATCACCACATCTGAAACACTTACTTCTATACTCTTGTGGTCTAAACTGTTTTATTGTCCACGTTTCGCTTCCGTACAAAGCTGTAACCCGGACAAGTGCCTTCAGAAAATACTTCATAAAACTAAATTAATATCCGATATTAGGAGACTTGTCTCATTTTTAAAAATATGTATCTCTTCCTACTGGCAGTCTGCATGTCCTGTGCTCAAAACACCGGCCATCGTCACTTACGCGACTGCCTAATTGTCTGAGTTAATTCGAGGACATCCCCTTACCTGTGCTACTAACTCTTTTGTAGATACTGTCTATTTCATTCAGCTAATCTTCCAAGACCGTTGCTGTCTACGACGGAATTACAATGTCAATGGTAAACTCAGGAGTTTTTAATTTTTGTGCTTTAACAAAATTGTTCTTGGTTTCCTTGCCTGCTTGCTCAGTATATAGGCTGAGTAACATCGAGGTGTCCTACAAATCTGTCTCATACTCTTTTGATTTGCCGCCATTATAAGTTCAAAGAGTACATTTCAGTCAACATTGTCGATCGCTTTTCTGCATCTACACATGCTGTTAACGAAGTTTTGCCTTACTCCACCACCTTCGAAGATATATTCTAGGATTAGTCTTGTGATGCTTTTTCCTACTTAATCTGGAACCCAATCTGATCCTCCCCGAGTTCGGCGTGTGCCAGCTTTCCCATAATTCTGTAAATATTTAGTGTTACGAATTTCTAAACTGATGTTTTGCTAATATTCACATTCATCTGGACCTTCATATCCCCTGTTATACACTTAAAACATATTTTTTGAACTTGCTCTTTCTTGTATCTTTCCTTAACCGTCTCCTGGCAACTCCCTAAACTGAAACTAAAACGGAACCACTCATGAATATGTTTAGTTTTTCTCAAACTGCTAGGCACCAAAATCTTTATTTATTTTCAATTAGCTGTCGGCAATATAGGCGTCAATTTATTTTCGCTCTGCTTTAACACTGAAGTTTCGACATATCTGGAAGCAACCTAGAGAGGGTTCCACTTTTGAGATAAGGAGTGTGTGAAGTTTCTGAGTTGTCAAGCTATACTACATCAAGTTTACGAGGTGTGCTGAAAAGTAATGCCTCCGAATTTTTGAAGTGAATACGCTCCAGGCTTTTTAATGAATCAAATGTTATTGAGATTCTACATCTTTATTCTTCATGCCTACCTATTTGCAGCCCTCTGCGCTAGAGGGCTCTTAATTGTAGTGTATAATAAGGCGGTGTATAACGTAACTATGACGGTGCTGTAATATAATATTAGATTGAAGAGTTGTCCACATGTGGTGTACCCTCTCCTTCAGAGTGACAATGAAAACTAGACAGAGCGTTGCGACATCTGCAACTAACTGACGGGTCATCGGTCATCCTCCATACTGTACCGACTTGATACCATCCGATTTTCACTTAAAGAACACTTCGATGATTTAACTTGGTGATGAAGCGGTGTAACTAGAGGTGAGGCTGCGGCTCCGCCAGTGAAGACAAACATTCTAGAATCACGGTATCAGCAAAATAGTCTCTCGTTAGTAGAAATGTGTTCTCTGCTAGAGTGACTACATTGAGAAATAAATGCGTAGGCATGAATAATAAATACTGATAATGTTTTTTTCATTTAAAAGGCTTTTAGAGTTTACGCATAAAAAAATTTGGAGCATTACTTTTCAGTATGCCCACGCACGAATTATTCATACACTTCTGGGTAGAAGAATTTCATATTTAATTTTCAAAACAAACTCATCGCCTTTTTGTAGTAGTAATAATTTATTATTTCTAACTGGTTTTCGACTTATTGGGCCAGTGTCAGAAGACCTTTCCCCTGAGGATGCTGCAATAACACGAAAAGCTGTATTAAACAGTAGCGTATTGGCAGAACAAATAAACGCCGTTTCTTTGCTTTTAAGCCTTAAATATGAACTACAGCAGTCGGCCGACATATTGCTGCTGCTGTTTTGTCGTAGAGAACGTTGCGAACACCTTCTGTTTCGTCAATTAGGGGACCCTCACTGTGTTAAGAAGTCTTGGAAATTCTGCAGTTCTTGTATGGGCATCTTTCGCGTACAAATTATTTTCTTGATATTTCTCATTAGTGAGTGTGTCAAAAGTCGTAAACATAAATTGGAATGTAAGACAATACCAGACTGAACATTCCCCAAAATTAGTATTGATGAAAATGATCTTTCCAGAGATGTTTGCAGTTCGTTCCCATACACGAAATACAAGCAACTATATAAATCGAATAACAGTTCAGCCAGTCCAGTCACATAAACGCGGCCACCACTCATGTTCGACGCAAATGCGCAATTACGAGTCACATACTATATGTGGTAGCACTAGCAGTGGAGGATATATGAATAGTGTCAGGGATCGGGGAGGAGAGGGGTTGGTTTGGTTTTGTTGCGCATTAGGGTGCCAAAAACAAATAGGATGATACGCGCCTAAGCCAAAGCTATAAAACACGAAGACTGAGAGGAGTTAAAACGCGATTATACGTCAGTACCAGTTGAAATAATGGAAGACAGCTAAAAACAGGCAGGCTAAAAACAGGTGAAAAAAAGTGCTGAAAAGACGCTATACAGAAACCCACGTCAAATACTAATAATTAAGTGGCTCTCGCAGTATAGCTTTGACGGATAGAAAGTAAAACGTGATCGACAGCGTCATTGGCTAAGGTGGCTGATAGACAGCAAACCCAAGCGGGAATGGTAAACGCTTAAAAATGGGCATGCCATTAGAAAGTGACTGACAGTTAAAACTTGGGCACAATGTGTACAAAGGTATGGAGTAGAGCCACTTATCAAATGGCCATGGCTAAAAAGGCAGTGCACAACACGCAGCTTACTTAAAATGACCTCCTCCGGGTGGGATCGCTGAGAGGAGGTAGTCGAAGCCGCTGGGAGAAGTTTAATAAGCGGGAGCTTATTCCCGTGAAGGGAGGACCATAGCTGATGCCAAGGGAACAGCACCTCCTTACAGATGGCAACACAAAGAACATTGATGGAAATATAGCCACTCGTGGGCTGAGGTTTGGGGACTGCAGCCTTGGCAGCAGCGTCAGAAGCCTCGTTCCCTGGCAGACCGACATGACCAGGAACCCACAGAAACGTCACACTGGCTCCATCAAGAGTGAGCAAGTGACAGTTTTCCTGGACCGTCTACACTAAGGATGGGAGGTGGGCAGCACACACGGACTTTGAAGGGCGCTGAGTGAGACTGAGCAGAGGGCACAATTGGAATGGCTGTGTCGGCAAATGTAGTCTCTGGCCTGATGCAGGGCCAAGAGTTCGGCTGTAAATACTGAGCATTGTGCTGGAAGCCGATATCGAAAGACGTGGGTGCCAATGACGAAGTCAGTCTGAGAGCCATCAGTGTATACGAAGGTACTATCGCAAAGTTCTATGTAAAGGTCATGGAACTGAAGGCGATGGACTGAGACTGGAGTAGTGTCCTTAGGAAGGGAATGAAGACCAAGGTTAACATGGGCCGCTTCACGAAGCCAAGGTGGTAAAGGGTTCACACCCAGCAGGCAAGTTACAGGTAGTGTGAAGTTATGTTACCTGAGCAAGTGCCGAAAGCAGACTCCAGGACGTAACAGAGAAGTTGGATGCCCCCCATACTGGAGATCACACTAATCATCAAAGATGGGCGATAGGATGAGTAGCCACGCATGGCAGACAAACGGCCTGCATACCTACTGAGGAGAAAGACACCGCAGTAGGACAGTGGTAGTTCAGCAGCTTCAGCATACAGACTCTCAACTGGACTAGATTAAATGGCGCCCATGTCCAAATGGATGCTACGATGGTGAATAGTGATGAGATGGATTAAGATCGATGGACGTGCAGAGGCATAAACATAGCACCAATAGTCAAGTTTCGAATGGAAAAGGGTCCGATACAAACAGAGGAAGGTGGTTCGAACAGCACCCCAAGAAGTACCATTGAGGACACATATGACATTGAGGAACCAAATACAATGGGCTGACAGGTAAGACACGTGGGAGAACCAAGAGAGTTTCCTATCAAGCGGGAGCCCAGAGAATTTCGTAGTTTCAACGAATGGAAGGGCAACAGGCCCAAGATGTAAATACGGTGGGAGAAAACAATTGCATGGCCAGAAATTCATAAATACGGTTTTGCCAGTTTAAAAGCAGAAGCCATTGTCGATGCTCCAGGAGTAAAGACTATCAAGACATCGCTGAAGACGTCGCTCAGTGAGACAGGTCAGTGGACAACGGCAACAAATGGCAAAATCTTTAACAAAAGAGGAACCGGAAATGCCCGGGTGGAGACAGGCAATTATAGGGTTAGTGACCATAACAAAGAGGATGACGCTCAGGACGGAACCTTGAGGCACACCGTTTTCTTGTATGAAGGTGTCTGACAAGGCAGAAACTACACGAATCTTGAAAGCTCTGTCTTTTAAAAATGCCTGAAGGAAACAGGGCAGCTGGCCACAGAAGCCCCACGTGTAAAGGGTACGGAGGATATCAGTTCTCCAGCAGGTGTCGTAGGCCTTCTCCAAATCGAAAATCACTGCTGTAGTCAGGGATTTTCGACGAAAACCATTCAAGACTTTGGTGGACGCAGTAACAACATGGTCAACTGCAGAACGCCACACTTGAAACCCTCACTGTGCATTTATCAATAAATTACGACACTCAAGCCACCATACTAGCTGGGCACGAATCATACATTCCGTCACCTTGCAAACGCAGCTGGTAAACTTTCTCCTGTGGACAGAAGTTGCAGAAGTAGAGGAAACCTTTGTGAAAGTATTGCCCATGATTACTGGCTTCTCCAATGGCGCACTCCATTCTAGTTGGGGTCCCTTTGGAGGCAGTCCCACCTTAGGTCACACCTCCTGAGAAACGGACGGACGGACCAATCAGAATATTCAGAAGGTACCAGCTCAGGTAATCACCCCTCCCTGGGCCTCGCCTCTACCAGGAGACCTGGGGTAGGGAATTATGCTTCACCCCAACACTGACTATGCATGGTAACGCATGGGTCGGCCTTCAGGCATACACAGGGAGGAAAGAAAGAGAAAGGAAAGAGGAAAGAAAAGGAAAGAAGAGAAGAGATCTCAAACGCCACAGTACAGAAGAAGGCAAAGAGAAGAATCAAGGAAAATAGGACGACAAAGTGAGGACAGAGCCTTTCCAGTATAGAGAGAAAAAAAGAGAAACTACGTCTTAGAGTCACAAGCGTCCGTCTCCGGACGTAGGCAGAAAACATACTGCCGAAGAGAGGGAGAATGGGAAGGGAAGCGATGGGGTGGGGGTGGGGGGTGGGGGGGGGTGGCGGAAGGATCGGAGACATGAAGGGCTGGGGAGAGGGAAGGTATGCAGCCCGGAAAGGAAAGAGATCTGTACTAGCTCGTCGTCACGTGCTCGCCACGCACATATCCACAAAAGAGTTGTGGGGAGAGGGGGGTTGATGGAACACACACGGACGACGGACGAGAGTGCATTCGTTGTCGTAATGCGTAAATCGAACGATTCATCTGACTTCCAAAAGGACATGACCGTTGATTTTCAGGGCAAGTGTGGAACCATTTCTGAAACGGCGAAGTGTGTAAAGCGTTTGCGCGCCGCCGTGTTACAAGTATACCGTGCAGTGCAAAATGGCGCTATCCAAAATCGCCGCCGACTCAGCTGTGGTGCATCACGGGAAATAGATGACAGCCGTGAAAGACAGTTGCAGAGATGAATGCCAGCGAATAGACATGCTTTTGTCGATCATCTGAGTGCCCAGATGAAACAAGTGGCTGACAACAGCGTCTCGTCAATTACGTTTAAGTGTGAACGTTGCTGTGTATGGGCCTCTACAGCGTGGGCCTGTTCCATACACGAGTGCTAACTGCTGTTCGTCGGCGACTAAAACTGGAATTTGCAAGCCATTATCGCAAGTGGATGTCCACTGAGTGGCGACAAATGGCTTCTTCATACGAATAACGCTTTTTGCTTCATCAGATAGATGGCCGTTGGCGTGAGAGGTGGGAAACATCTGAAAGCAGATACCCTGCTACAACCATCAGAAGGTTCCAGGCCGGAGGGAGGAGTGTAATGGCCTGACAAACGTTTAATGGCTTGACCTGGGTGATCTCGTTGTTCTGGAAGGCACAGTTCATCAACCCAAGTATGTATCTCTTGTTTGGGAGCACGCCCAAACCAACACGATTTTCTTCGACACGATGACATCTACTAGCCGAATAATGGAACGTGTCACACAGCTCATAGTTTACTTGTGTAGTTCGAAGAGCACAATGGTGAGTTTACGATACTCCCCAGGCCGTCAAACTCCGCAGATTTAAACGCAATCGATATGGTTGTTCGTGCAATGGATCCTCAACGCAGAAACCTAGCGCAGCTTGCCGAGGCACTGGAGTCAACATGGCTCCACATACCCGTCGGTACCTCCCAGAGCCTTACTGGCTCTCTACCTGCAGATCTAGCAGCAGTCCGCGCTGAAACAGGTGGTTAATCAGGCTTTTGATTGGCGCTCACGTTAACCCGTCTGGGCAGTGTATTACCCTGCCTTCGTATATGGCCATTTTAGTCTTTCTTTCTTCATTTCGGCCAACTAGGGACCACGGCAGGTAAACGTTCTCTTTTGCTGAGGTTTGACTGTCACCCGATGCCCCTGCATTCGTTTACAGTGAAGTTCTTTTTTTTTATTTTTTTATTTTATATTTTTTTAATGAAACACGTTCTCGATCTTCATCTTACGGCTTTCCTGCAAACATTCGTGTATTTGTAATGTTTCCTTAAGCGGATCACGAACCTGACAGTTTGAGGAGAAGTCTTCAACTTTTGTTGATATTTATTTAGTTTTGTGAACCATTCAGTTTTCGTTTTCTTATCTTGCAAGTAGATTAATATGTTTTAGATATCCTTCCTGGGTCATTCGCGTCACGTAATCATAAAATGGAATCGTTTTTCGATTCGTGTCACTTACCTTCTACAAGTGTTTATGTACCTGTTTCGCCTTTTGTAGTCTCTGTTTCCTTTGATAGGACTTAGGGTTTTTCTCAAAATATTTCTTTCTTCGGCTTCTCCATTACACCTTTCTTCATCATTGAAAGAGTCTTTGCCTATTTGGAGGCTCCATTCGCGTAACAGAACAGTGGTGTCTAATTTTGAGATTTTAGGATATGTATCTCTATTTGTAGCTGCCTCTATTGTGTTGAAGGCCATGTCCATTTTGTTAATACGTCCACGAAGACTTTTTTCCGCATCTCCTTGGTATTTGAACATTTCTCCTTGCTTCATTTTTCCTAGTACGACCTCGAGCTCTCTTGATGCTGACTTCATGTTCTATCGTAAGGAACGTCTTCTCAAAGGACATCTGAAGGCCTTCATTATCAATACCTTCAATTGGATAAATTGCTTTGCTGCCGTATCTACGGACTCTGAAAACATTACTAGATAATCTGCAAAGGCTAGACAATCGATTCTAAACTTCACACACTTGTACCCTAATCTTACTTCATTTCCTATCCCTGAATTGCCCATTTCCTTTCGCCAGTCTTGGATGATATTATCGATTTTGTCTAGTTATCTACGCCAATCTCTCAAAGGATTTTAAATTGGTGTTCGGATGAACTGAATGGTAAGCCTTGGTCAAATCGGAGAAATTCATTACGAATTTCTTCCTACTAAGTAACGGATACGAAAAATTGAACTTCAGGAGCAAAAGCTGTACAGCACATGATTGACCGTTCCTGTAACGCCCTTGGTATTCCTCCAGTTGTAGTTCTACCGCGCTCTGTAGATCTTTTGAGAGGATTCTGTAAGTTATTAGCAGGTGAGAGATGAAATGGTAGTTGTTCACATCTGACCTGTCGCTATTCTTACCTAGTGGATGAATTGCAGCAGAGATTCATCCACTTACAAGTTTTCCGCTTTCCCATATCACTTGAATAACTGCAACAAATTCGTGTATTGCCTTACCCACGGCATGCTTCAATAGCAAAAATAATAATATGAAAAGTAATCTTAGTAGCACATGAGTTGCGCCCCAGGTCGATAGATCGTGTTCTGCTGTAGATTAGGCATATCTTTGCCCAAAGAGCGGGCGCGAGTGGTGAACTGAGGCTCTGGCGGAGTCTTTTGGAGTCTAATCTGCAAAGTGGTGGTAGCAGGGATCAAGCTGCTCCGTGTGCGCTGTGTATGATATGTGACGCAGGTCGTACTGGCCGTTCTCAGAGCCCTTAGATAGTTGTTGTACTGGTCTTTCTGGGACGCGGGGCTTGTTTCGGTTGAGAGATAGTTACAGGACCGATTCGGTGCTACTGCCCGTGGCCAGGAGACGACCGTTGGCAGCAGGTGGTCCTTCACGGACTAAGGGCTCTGTTTTCAGTTGGCCTCCAGATCCAGGGGCAACAGCGGTTGACATCTTGGAGTCGGAAGTAGTCTTCTGATGAAGCTCAGTTATAGATACCGGTTTAGCAAGGTTCACTAGAATTCAGCTGTCATGAGAAAAATGTAGAAATACGGCCTCTTAATTTGGACAGAAGCGAGAACGAGGAAGGGCTAGACCAATAAGGATTTGGAGCAGTTCATTCACTGGTAATACGCACACATTTATTTTCCACAAATTATATCCAATTAAGAATTTAATCAAACAACAAAAAATTTCAATACTGAGCTGTAATCAGTCGTGGCAGAAGATATAAATTGTGATGACTGTTTGACAGATCATAAGATAGGGGACTGATATAGAAACTTCAAGCCAGATTTAAAAATTAAAAATTACCAAAACCTCATAAGCAGAAGTCACTAATAAAAATTTTATAAAACTTAGCAGGCCACATAATAGTAAAATACAATGTGACCAAGGAAGGAGAACAAAATATTTAAAACCTCATAAAACAGACATGGCTGCAAGTAGCAAGGCATACAGGGTTCCATTATAGTATTCAAATAATTGGAATTAACATTAAGTGAGAATAACCGTTGGGATCTCAAGCACTAGTAAACTATTGAAATGACTCAAAGAAGCAATAAGGTTATAAGGAACTGCCTCTTTTAATTAACAAGTGGAATGATTCACAATTGCTGTAAAATTTCAACCTTAAACACCAACATAAAGGCACGGCTGCGCTTCAAGGAAATAGGACTGCAGAAGACGGACAACGGGAGCTCTCGCTGGCCAAGGCTCGGGCACAGACCCGCATAAAAATGCGGCTGTGTAAAGTGACTGGGCCCAATATGAGTAGGCCAGACAAGGATCCCTAAACAACACTGAAGCCATGCAGTCATAACCAAATTCCCCTTTTAACACGTAAATTTTTGCTCATACAGTTCAACCTGCCAAATTCCATGCAGGTGCGGACTCCAATACCAATAAACACAACCGCAACATCCAAAAATTCCGGTAAACACGTCTCTGACAACTCGGCGAGTTTTTAATAATCCACTTTTGAGGTTCATCAACACTGCAAGCCAAACTTTGGGCTACATGACCCCTGCATGTCCTTCCCAGCTCGCGCCAACACAGAGACAGGTGGGTGGGGGAAAATGGCAGTTTGGTTGCTCCGCTAATACTCCTCTCATCACACCGTCATACTACCCTTGCGGGCCCACAATCCGAGCCTACAGGCCACGCCAGATGGAGCTGCGCTCTCTGGGCATTGTCTTAGAAATGAAGATAAGATCATATCGGTATCGATACTGTAAGACAAGCCACCACTGTTCAATGTGATGTGTTTAGCTGTGTTGTTTTCGCGTCGTGCAATTCGGCTTGAGCGTCCCGCCTATGTGTTTGCCTGGAGCGTTGCTAGTTTATGTTGGCGAGTGAACTTTATTGGCGCCAAACTGTCACTATTGCAACTTTAGCTCGTCTCGTGTTGGCCATTCTCAGTCTCCCATGAGGAATGTCAGAATGCTGTTTTTATTTTTTTCATATTGTGGTTCATAAATTTCAGGTAAATATAGTAATTACCGGTAGCCCCTGCTTGCGTGACGTACGAGATGTGTTATGTTTGTCGCTGCGTATCGCTGCGTGTCGCTGCGTATCGCATCTCTTTTCTTGACATCATTCCTGAGATAGATTCTTTTACTTAACGTTCCAGGGACTGGAGTCGCCATACTGCCGCTGCGTTAATATTTGTATCATTTCTCTTGTTTTTATGTGTGTATTAGAGAGATAATCTGAGTTACTCAGGCGGTCCATTGTGAGGCGTCCCGGTTTGACGTGACGCCAGAGCCTATGTTGCTTAAGCTCGTCCGCTTGCGGAGTTGTTTTGGGAATTTAATGCCAGATCATACGTCATACTCTCTGTTAGAAATCTGATGCCTTATCATAAGTACTTACTGTTCTCGAGATTTGATGCATAATTTAAGGTACTTTATGTTTTCCAGACTTGATATAGTATTTAAAGTATTTACTGTTCTCGAGTTTTGATGCCTGATTGTAAGTATTTACTTTTCTCGACATTTGACACCTTATTCAAAAAAATTTGTAATTAATTCCTGTTTGGTTGTTCTGCGTCTTCCTGAGAAGACTGCTCTTGAGACATGCCGTTCACTTTAAATTTAACTGCCTTTTCTATATTCTTGATTTGTCTTAATTATCGTAGCTGCTGTTCTCGTTAGAAAAAAAAAGTTATTATCTCTGGAATCTTATGTGTTCCTATACTTTAAGGGAATTTGCATTTTTGAACAAATGGTGTTTAGCGCTGTTCCCGCAACGGATGATGTTCAGCCTTCCTTCACCCAGTCAATCCTCGCAACACTATATTCTTCGAGAGTTGAGTTTGAGGTATAATAAGGAGCCCTTATGAAATGACCGTTTATGTCTCTATACTTCCATAAACGCATTATAAAGTTGTAGAAGTGAAGTCATCGCTCATACAATTCATCGTCCACAGTCACAGACCGACAAAATCTGTGTTGTGGTATCTGCCATCATTAGTGCAGAAGTTGAGCAACACCGATGATTAGTTGTTAGATTGCTTCCCTTGTTTGCGTTAGGCCCTACCCCAATTAGTAAGACGTTGTGAAGTCCACAAGATATTCCACATTAACTTTGTATTCAGGTGCTATCGGTTTCTGCCTCCAGCCATCTCGTCGTTGACGGGTCGTGAAATCACAACCTTTCTTCCCTCCAATCCGATATTGCAGTGCCTGTTTTATTCCGAATTACGATGCGAAGAATACAACCGTTATGAAACACATCTCATACATTCAAAGTTGCGAATATGCACCACCATCAGCCGTACAATGTAATGAAATAAACGAAATTTGTGGCGGACTGTGACTCGAATACCGATTTCGCCAACAATGTGTCCACAACTTGTACCCGTACATCCATTACGTACACTCCTGGAAATGGAAAAAAGAACACATTGACACCGGTGTGTCAGACCCACCATACTTGCTCCGGACACTGCGAGAGGGCTGTACAAGCAATGATCACACGCACGGCACAGCGGACACACCAGGAACCGCGGTGTTGGCCGTCGAATGCCGCTAGCTGCGCAGCATTTGTGCACCGCCGCCGTCAGTATCAGCCAGTTTGCCGTGTCATACGGAGCTCCATCGCAGTCTTTAACACTGGTAGCAGGCCGCGACAGCGTGGACGTGAACCGTATGTGCAGTTGACGGACTTTGAGCGAGGGCGTATAGTGGGCTTGCGGGAGGCCGGGTGGACGTACCGCCGAATTGCTCAACACGTGGGGCGTGAGGTCTCCACAGTACATCGATGTTGTCGCCAGTGGTCGGCGGAAGGTGCACGTTCCCGTCGACCTGGGACCGGACCGCAGCGACGCACGGATGCACGCCAAGACCGTAGGATCCTACGCAGTGCCGTAGGGGACCGCACCGCCACTTCCCAGCAAATTAGGGACACTGTTGCTCCTGGGGTATCGGCGAGGACCATTCGCAACCGTCTCCATGAAGCTGGGCTACGGTCCCGCACACCGTTAGGCCGTCTTCCGCTCACGCCCCAACATCGTGCAGCCCGCCTCCAGTGGTGTCGCGACAGGCGTGAATGGAGGGACGAATGGAGACGTGTCGTCTTCAGCGATGAGAGTCGCTTCTGCCTTGGTGCCAATGATGGTCGTATGCGTGTTTGGCGCCGTGCAGGTGAGCGCCACAATCAGGACTGCATACGACCGAGGCACACAGGGCCAACACCGGCATCATGGTGTGGGGAGCGATCTCCTACACTGGCCGTACACCACTGGTGATCGTCGAGGGGACACTGAATAGTGCACGGTACATCCAAACCGTCATCGAACCCATCGTTCTACCATTCCTAGACCGGCAAGGGAACTTGCTGTTCCAACAGGACAATGCACGTCCGCATGTATCCCGTGCCACCCAACGTGCTCTAGAAGGTGTAAGTCAACTACCCTGGCCAGCAAGATCTCCGGATCTGTCCCCCATTGAGCATGTTTGAGACTGGATGAAGCGTCGTCTCACGCGGTCTGCACGTCCAGCACGAACGCTGGTCCAACTGAGGCGCCAGGTGGAAATGGCATGGCAAGCCGTTCCACAGGACTACATCCAGCATCTCTACGATCGTCTCCATGGGAGAATAGCAGCCTGCATTGCTACGAAAGGTGGATATACACTGTACTAGTGCCGACGTTGTGCATGCTCTGTTGCCTGTGTCTATGTGCCTGTGGTTCTGTCAGTGTGATCATGTGATGTATCTGACCCCAGGAATGTGTCAATAAAGTTTCCCCTTCCTGGGACAATGAATTCACGGTGTTCTTATTTCAATTTCCAGGAGTGTATATTCTCTTACAGGGTAGACATTTTACTTGAAAATCGCTTGTCCGGTGTCGGCAGATAAATACGATATAACATTCATGTCACAAGGAGCTTTGGATCGTAATTACGAGTAACACAGCCACTTCAATATCATATTTATTCACCGACACCCGGTAAGCGACTTTCAAGTATAATTTGTCCCCTGTAATGGAATATATATAATGGATGTACGAATACAGGTTGTGGACACATTGTTGGTGACGTATGGGTGTTTGGCTTTGGTGATGACTCGTGCACGGATAGTCAAAATGGTAAAGCGACCGCTCGCTATGAGCCGGAAATCCGGCTTCCAGTCCCGATCCGGCGCAAATTTTCACTGTCGTCATTCCATTATAAAGCTGATGGTAGTCCATATTCGCAACTGTGAATGAATTTCATGTACTGCTTCCTTCCGCCCAAACTGTAACAGTGCGATGATCAAAATTTGCTGCAGTAGTTAAATTTCCTTGTCATCCGTGTAAATTGAGAAACGACTTTCGATAACTAGGAATCGACGAAACAAAAAAGACCCTACGCTACTGGCCATTAAAATTGCTACACCAAGAAGAAATGCAGATGACAAACGGGTATTCATTGTACAAATATATTATACTAGAGCTGACATGTGATTACATTTTCACGCAATTTGGGTGAATAGATCCTGAGAAATCAGTACCCAGATCAACCACCTCTGGCCGTAATAACGGCCTTGATACGTCTGGGCATTGAGTCAAACAGGACTTGGATAGCGTGTACAGGTACAGCTGTCCATGCAGCTTCAACACGGTACCACAGTTCATCAAGAGTAGTGACTGGCGTATTGTGACAAGCCAGTAGCTGGGCCACCATTGACCAGACGTTTTCAATTGGTGAGAGATCTGGTAAATGTGCCGGCCAGGGTAGCAGTCGAACATTTTCTGTATCCAGAAAGGTCCGTACAGGACCGGCCACATGCGGTCTTGCGTTATCCTCCTGAAATTTAGGGTTTCGCAGGTATCGAGTGAAGGGTAGAGCCACGGGTCGTAACACATATGAAATGTAACGTCCACTGTTCAAAGTGCCGTCAATGCCAACTAGACGTGACACCCCATACCATAACGCCGGGTGATACGCCAGTATGGCGATAACGAATACATGCTTCCAGTATGCGTTCACCGCAATGTCGCCAAACACGGATGCGAACATCATTATGCTGTAAACAGAACCTGGGTTCATCCGAAAAAATTACGTTTTGGGATTCGTGCAACCAGGTTCGTCGTTGAGTACACCATCACAGGCGCTCCTGTCTGTGATGCAGCGTCAAGGGTAACCGCAGCCATAGCCTCCGAGCTGATAGTCCATGCTGCTGCAAACGTCGTCGAGCTGTTCGTGCAGATGGTAGTTGTCTTGCAAACGTCCCCATCTGTTGACTCAGGGATCGAGATGTGGCTGCATGATCCGTTACAGCCATGCGGATGCCTGTCATCTCGACTGCTAGTGATACGAGGCCGTTGGGATCCAGCACAGCGTTCTGTATTACCCTCCTGAACCCACCGATTCCATATTCTGCTAATAGTCATTGGATCTGGACCAGCGCGAGCAGCAATGGCGCGATACGATGAACTGTAATCGTGATAGGCTACAATCCGACCTTTATCAAAAGTCGGAAACCTGATGGTACGCATTTCTCCTCCATACACGAGGCATCACGACAACGTTACACCATGCAACGCCGGTTAATTGCCGTTTGTGTATGAGGAATCGGTTGGAAACTTTCCTCATGTCAGCACATTGTAAGTGTCGCCACCGGTGCCAACCTTTGTGAATGCTCTGAATAGCTGATCATTTCCATATCACAGCATCTTCTACCTGTCGGTTAAATTACGCGTCTGTAGCACGTCATCTTCGTGGTGTAGCAATTTTAATGGCCACTAGTATATGTTAACTCAAAGAACAGATCAGGAACATTGGCCATAAACGTTAAGTTTCGATTATCATGAGAAATAGATGCGAGAAAGCTAAGCATGTCAGTAGATGTATTCTCCATTGAGTAGGAAACTCTTCAGAATTGAAGCATGATGCTTAAACGTCTGCCTGTCAGGGATTGTATACCAGCCCACTGCAGGAGTTCGGGGAACTGCTACGTGACGAGGTGCCTCTGGCCCCGTATTAACGGAGCCGCCCAAGTTTCGCCTGAGATGCAACAAATATTTGCCCATACACAAACTGTGCTTCGGTCGCCGATAGCTAGCAAGAGCAGCGCCGCTAAATTCTACAGGAGGCACACACTGCGGCTAATTAGTTGGGTGGGATAAGAAGAGACACGCCAGCCGCCTCCAAGTTTGGGGGACGGCACTTAGTCGCAGCTTACGGGTACGGAATAAGTCGCAGAATGATGGGAGTGCCGGCCAAGGCTGACACGGACTACATCTGTGTAGAAGAGCAGTTCCCGTGAGTTATTGCGTCAGCTGCAGGCCGCACTTACGTGCAGCCTCCGCCTAAAATCTGAGACCATATGTAAGAAAAAAACAGCGGAAGAGCCTATCACTGCGCGTCATGGGGTGTGGAAGCGACTTCAAACCACGAATAATGCAGATTCCTCATCAACAGCAGCTATGTGAAGTGCAGAAGATAGATGTAGTCTTTCCCATTCATAGCTGAAATCAAGCATAGATTTCACCAATTTAGCAACCCACTTCTTAGTACTCTACCAACGCTGAACATTGCATGTCTAGCTTTACAGCTGACGTAATTTCTGCGAAATTCTCGGTGTTAATGAAATGATTATTGTTTTAACATGTACTCAGGTAAATGTACAGCAAACATGTGAAAAACTATGTTTACAGTTGTTTTCGTAAGTATATTTTACAGCCGCGCTGAGTAGCCGGGCGGTCTAGGTCGTTTTGTAACGGTCCACGCGGCTCACCCCGTCCAAGGTTCGAGTCCTCCCTCGGGCATGGTTGTGTGTGTCGTTACTAGCGTAAGTTACTTTAAGTCAGAGTAAATTGTTCGTAAGCTTTGGGACCGATGACCTCAGCAGTTTGGTCCCATAAGACCTTACCACAAATTTCCAATAATTTTACAATAATTTTTTGTTACTTCACTCCTGGTTTATATCTCTCACGCATATTCGAACGAACTTTTTACAATAATGTTTTGTTACTTCACTCCTGTTTTATATCTCTCACGCATATTCGAACGAACTTTCCATCGTATTTCTGAACGACAGAAGCAATGCAGTATCGTCTTTACCTTCCAGAACCGGGGAAGAGACTTTCAATTAAAATGTCTCCCGTGTACGGCAATATACACATGAATGTACGAGTACAGGTTGTTGACACATGGTTGACGACATACGCATGCTTGGGCCTGGCTGTGAGTAGTGCTCGAATAGCCTAATGGAACCCCCTGTTGATGTTGGTCGCATAAATTATAGGTTAAAACACATTCGTGACTTCTGTCTTGCTGTGAGCTATATAGGGGCTGACATTTCATTGAGTCATCAGCATAAAATACTTACAGAATCGATGGAAAGCAGTTCCTTGCTCGAAACTCGTTGAAAGGGTATCGCCGCAAGCAACTTGGACGACAGTTTGGTGTAACATCAGTCTTCCGACTTTGCCGATGTGCGTAGCGTCCTTTTGGTATAAGGTAGTAAATTGCTTGACTCCAACGAACGAGCAACTTTTCCATATTGAGCTTACAGATTTACGTTATCCTTATATATCTACAGATACGATACGACATCGCTTTACTTGTGGAGGTCATGTTGCAAATTGGTCTTGGATTAGGACGCAACTAGGCTTCCTTACTCGATCTCCTGAGACTTTATACCCTGCGGGCATTGTGGTGTCACCGCCAGACACCACACTTGCTAGGTGGTAGCCTTTAAATCGGCCGCGGTCCGGTAGTATACGTCGGACCCGCGTGTCGCCACTATCAGTGATTGCAGACCGAGCGCCGCCACACGGCAGGTCTAGAGAGATATCCTAGCACTCGCCCCAGTTGTACAGCCGACTTTGCTAGCGATGGTTCACTGACAAATTACGCTCTCATTTGCCGAGACGATAGTTAGCATAGCCTTCAGCTACGTCATTTGCTACGACCTAGCAACGCGCCATTATCAATTGCTTTTTATCTTGTGATGCATGTACCGTCAGACCGATGTTCACCAATTATGGATTAAAGTTAAGTATTCCAACAGCTACGTACTTTATTTGCTAGACGTAAATCCTTTAACTGTTCCAGACCTCACGCCAGCCTGCGTGAGCTTAAACGCGTGCCTTTCGGCTTCACCTCCTAGTGGCTTGGCTGTCTTGCCAAGTCACAACAGGCATCACAATTGCATCCAGATTCTTCCTTCTTTCCACGGTCGAAAACCCACACCGTTGCGTGGTTGCTGCGACACTTCCTTCATTATGTTGTAGAAGGCTATGGGAAAGATCACATAATATTCATTCACTACATGATCATCGCCTATTGGACATGCTTACGAATGCCTCGACATCGAGCCCTCTCCGCCAAAATGTTGGAGCTTGTTTTCCGTCGGCAAGATGTTGGTTAGGTGAGATTATTCTGATGATAAGTGTTTTTCCTTGTTTGTTTCCCATCTGATTTGTTTAGGCTGGTTCTCTCCGAGGCTACCTGCCCGTTTTGTTTTGTGTTTTTACTCGGTGTCGCTATCATAATTTTTTCTCCAATTTCAGCTTATGTTACATGATGAGTTGACTGTGGTCTATTGAAGTTTTATGACAGTACCACGTAACTCTGATAATTAAACGAAAAAATGGTAGGCGGGAAATTAGGAATCGAGTTATGGACTGGTACAAAGTTTCATTGCCGTCAATCAGTTTTAGAGCTGATGGTTGTCCATATTTGCAACTGTGATATAGTTTATAAATTTAATTTCGGTCCACCTCCTCCACACAAAACTATATGAGCATCTATTCCACATATCACTCGCCAGTCTTTCCACACTATACGGACGATTAAAAGCGGATCCCTTTTCTGAGAACTGAAGACAAAAGTTTTACTACAAGTCTGGGAAAGTTGTATAACTGGACGAGACGAATCAGTGGAGTATTTCACAAAGGCCGCGCTAGTGAGCAGCTCCCGTCGTATGTGAGGAAGTTCTTTCGTGACACAAAGGGGTGCAAAAGTGCCCCTGTCATTAACGTGTTAGTTCTGGAGAAAAACTCACAGCCTCTGTTCCGGTAAGCCGAAAAGTTTTCCCGTTAAGTTGCGTAATTTGAGTACTAATGCCTAGTTTGCACAATTGCGATGCAGTTTTTTTCCCGTGAGCTTGACAAATGTGTAAGCTTGAAACGAACTTAAAACTGCCATAGAGTTCGCTAAGTGCAAGTGCAAATAGACATCGTGGTGGACCATTTCGCCGACATGTGTCCATGCCCCTTAACATTTATCACATATATCTCCTGTAAAGTGTCTCGTCCCACATTTCTTTAAATCATTCGATCAAATTATCTATGCGACATGTAGCTAACTAACAATTTTAAACATGAATATAAATTTATGGGGAGTGTTCTGATTGCCAGACGGACCAGGGGATATTGGACATGAAGGCCAACACACTGCAGTGCGACCTCTTGCAGTGTTATTTAAATATGACTCTCAGAAGTTGTATCAGTTATTAAATGTTAGATACACGTCCTGCATTTCTATCGCACCAACTAAACACCAGTGGAACAAACTAGTCACAGAGACATTTATGTTACCGAAGGGGCCTCGATGAAAGTAACAAAAGAAAGATCGCCCTAATAATACGAGGCCTGTTCAGAAAGTAAGCTCCGATTGATTGCCAAATTGAAACCACAGTGAACATCAGAAATGTTTTACTTGTAACAATTAGCTACACCTTTCAGCTACTTCTCTACGTAGTCGCCGTTCTGACTTAGACTTTTGTCATAGCGTTGTACCAACTTTTCAATAGCCTCATCATATTAGGCAGCCGCCAGTGCTTTCCGCCAATTCTCCACGCTGGCCTACACCTCGTTGTCTGTGTCAAAATGTTGTCTTCAAGGACAGCGGTTCACGTGACCAGAGATGAAACTCAGGGGGAGACAATTGCGGACTGTATTGTGGGTAATCTAACATTTCCATTTGAAAACGATGCAGGAGCATCTTCATTGCCCCTGCAGAATGCGGCTGAGAATTGTCGTGAAGACGAAACAGCACGACAGTTATGTAATGTCAGCTGCATAGCTTCAGGCGAAATTTCTCACCAGGCCCTCGTACTTGGCGGCAGACACTATTTTCTAGACATCTTTACGCACTCACTGCGAGCTCAGAAATGAGAAGAGCGACTTGATGCTAACTGGGGTTATACTAGAGACACTACCCAACACATCTGTGCAAAGCTTTATCGGATTATCATAGTCGTTTCCATTTCGCGACCAATCGGAGCTTACTTTCTGAACGCCCCTCGTATATGTAAGAAAAAATCGAGGAGTATTACCCTTTGGACTCGCATAATGTGCAATAAATGAAGAGTCAGCATGTCGCGTACGGGTTTCTAGAAATGCAGTGACCATCTTAGCTCAACAATGGTTTAAGAACACGAGATGGACTGCACTGTAAATGGTTGCCCGTTGATAATTTGCAGTTTCCACATATTAGGTTTATTGCATGTCTGTCTTTGCGAGCAAATATTTTCTGTCGTATCAGAATCCTATAATCGACTTATGCATATATACTCCTCCATGTGTTACACTAATTTCTCTGTCTGAGATCCCTGAAGTGATAATGGCATCGCCCAATGAATAGTGATGGCGTTTACGCCACACATGGCTTGCCGGTTTTGAAGGACAACAGCGCGCTCTGCTTCATGACCATTTAGTTTGAGCCGTTCCGGAGTTAAGATGGAATCTGCTTGAGTGTGACACGATATTCTTCTGAACAGGCTGCAAAAATTACACTGAGAAATATGGAGATCGAGAACTGAAAGCAACCTAACGTTTATTACATGCAGTGGTACTGAAAATCGTACATGATATTTTATACATGCTGACTCCAGAATACACTACTGGTCATTAAAATTGCTACACCAAGAAGAAATGCAGATGATAAACGGGTATTCATTGGACAAATATATTATACTAGAACTGGCATGTGATTACATTTTCACGTAATTTGGGTGCATAGATCCTGAGAAATTAGTACCCAGAACAACCACCACTGGCCGTAATAATGACCTTGATACGCCTGTACATTGAGTCAAACTGACCTTGCATGGCGTGTACAGGTACAGCTGCCCATACAGCTTCAACACGATACCACAGTTCATCAAGAGTAGTGACTGGCGTATTGTGACGAGCCAGTAGCTCGGTCACCATAGACCAGAGGTTATCAATTGGTGAAAGATCTGGAGAATGTGCTGTCCAGGGCAGCAGTCGAACATTTTCTGTGTCCAGAAAGGCCAGTACAGGACCAGCAACATGCGATCGTGCACTATCCTGCTGAAATTTAGGGTTTCACAGGTATCGAATGAGGGGTAGAGCCACGGGTCGTAACAGATCAGAAATGTAACGTCCACTGTTCAAAGTGCCGTCAATGCGAACAAGAGGTAACCGAGACGTGTAACCAATGGCACCCCATAACATCACGCCGGATGAAATGCCAGTATGGCGATGGCGATTACACGTTTGCAATGTGCGTTCACCGCGATGTCGCCAAACACGGATGTGACCATCATGATGCTGTAAACATAACCTAGATTCATTCGAAAAAATGACGTTTTGTCATCGTGCACCCAGGTTCGTCATTGAGTACACCATCGCGGGCGCTCCTGTCTGTGATGCTGCATCAAGGGTAACCGCAGCCATGGTCTCCGGGCTGATAGTCCATGCTGCTGCAAACGTCTTCGAACTGTTCGTGCAGATGGTTGTTGTCTTGCAAACGTTTCCATCTGTTGACTCAGCGATCGAGACGTGGCTGCACGATCCATTACAGCCATGCGGATATATGCCTTTCATCTCGATTGCTAGTGATACGAGGCTGTCGGGATCCAGCACGGCGTTCCGTATTACCCTCCTGAACCCACCGAATCCATATTCTGCTAACCGTCATTGGATCTCGACCAACGCGAGCAGCAATGTCGCGATACGATAAACCGCAATCTCGATAGGTTCTAATCCGACATTTATCAAAGTCGGTAACGTGATGGTGGGCATTTCTCCTCCTTACACTAGGCATCACAACAACGTTTCACCAGGCAACTGCTGTTTGTGTATGAGGAATCGGTTGGAAACTTTCCTCATTACAGCACAGTGTAGCTGTCGCACCGGCGCCAACCTTCTGTGAAAACTCTGAAAAACTAATCATTTGCATATCTCCGGATCTTTTTCCTGTCGGTTAAATTTCGCGTCTGTAGCACATCATCTTCTTGGTGTAGCAGTTTTAATGGCCAGTAGGGTAGAAGACAATGTTTACGACCTGGCGAACCATAGTGGAAGAGTGTGACTCGTTAGGCGATGTTTTGGAATGAGTTGGAGACTGACACTTGTGATCACGATCAGTGTGCGGCATATTCCATTCACTTTACGTGTTCGCTAATGATGCGTGATGGGGATGAGCAAACCCTTATTTGAGTAACCAAAAGGTTTTGCATGTTATATGTTTTTCAGATCGACGTAATGGAGCAGTTCTTTCTATAATTATCATGAAAGCACAACGTGACTCATGTAATATTCATCTGGTTGATCTGTGTTAAATCTTAGTGTCCTTAGGACACAACAGTTATCGATAAGTAACAGAGGATTGCAGATCGTGTATTCTGTTCCGCTCCTTTCATCAATTTCAATGAATGAAGTAAGATTTTTCAAGAAGTTATTATTGCGTAATCGTGAGGTTTTACAGTAATGCCTGGCATCAGAATAACTAGGGATGCGACTTTATGCCTTCAGCTCAGTTATTAGTTGGATGATAACCCTTATTCATGTGGCACGAATTGTAACACTCAGCAAAGAATTATTTTATTTTAGTAACTAAACTGCCACAAAATGTATTTGTACATCTGGGAAGATGACGTCAATTTTGATCCGATGACGGCATATGCTACCTGGGGAATACCAGGTGTACTGGTAATGGTATAACGTCATCCACAAAAAGATAGCGCAGTGGCTTAGCTCCCAGAGAGCCTTTAACAGAGAACGCTCGCAATGCAGAAGGCTCGGTGTGGTGCAAACGTGTGAAGCAAGCAGACAAACGTGTGACTTAGAGACGGACGTGCTTCCTATGGCCAGCTGAGCGAGATTGAAAGGAGTCAAATTGTGGCCCTCCGAATGGCGTGATGGTCCTTTCGGAGAACTGCGACACAAATTGGACGTGCTGCGTCAGTTGAGCAATGATGCTGGTATCAGCAACCACGTGAACATCCTCTGACCCGTAAACGAGGTTCTGGACGTAAACGCACCACAAATGCCCGACGGGATCGTCTTATTGTAAGAGGAGAGGGCGTTTGAGCTCAGATGTGTCAGCACAAACTGTTGCGAACCTGTAATTAGCAGTGGGACTACGGCCACGCACACCTCTAGCTCATCTTCCACTCACACCACAGCATCTACTTGCTTGGCTCGACTTGTACCATCAGAGGGTTACTTGGAAGATGAAATTACGCTCCGTGTTCTTCAGCTATAAAATCAGATTATGCTTGCTCGCAAGTGATGGTCGTTTGCGCATACAAAGTAGATCTGGTGAGCCCTATCTCGTAGAGTGAATTCGTGCAAGATACACTGCTCCCATCCCAGGCCTTATGGTCTAGGGTGCGATGAGTTAATAGTCTCTTTCACCTTTACTGTATCTGGAGGGGACGCTGCCCAGCACTCGGTCTGTGTAGAACGTTTTAGACCCGTTCTTTTGCAGTTCTAGCAAGAGGAAGGTGTATTTTGTTCCAACAGGATACTACTCGCCCACACTTTGTGCAAAACTCAACGTGCTCTGCAAGACGTGAAGCAGGGTCCATGGTCAGCACAGTCTCTGAAATTGTTTTCAATCGCGCACATGATGGGTATGATACAATGAGAAGTGACCCATGTGACAAGTCAACCAACGACTCATTGAGAACTACCAGGACAGGTCGAAGAGCCGTATCCCAGTACAGTATCCGCCATCCGTACGATCGACTGGATACCGGTGTCAGCGCCCATATTGCCTCCTGTAGAGGGTGCAACACCCACTGACATGGGTGTTTCAGTGCGGGTCGATACCTGGTACATTAGAATTGCTTGTGTTATTGATCTGCAAATGTAATCATTTCATATACTTCATGTTGAGGCAATACTGACCCTACGACTAATCTTAGAAAATTGATTAAGGAAAGGAAAACCT
Source organism: Schistocerca serialis cubense (assembly GCF_023864345.2). Lineage (NCBI taxonomy): Eukaryota > Metazoa > Arthropoda > Insecta > Orthoptera > Acrididae > Schistocerca > Schistocerca serialis. The sequence continues at coordinate 193,490,514 of NC_064638.1, read as the reverse complement.
ACGTTTCTAGCATTTTTAGACATAGAGAACGCTTTTGACAATGTTGAGTGGAATACTCTCTTTCAAATTCTGAAGGTGGCAGGGGTAAAATACAGGGAGTGAAAGGCAATTTGCAATTAGTACAGAAACTAGATGGCAGTTATAAGAATCGAGGGGCATGAAAGGGAAGCAGTGGTTGGGGAGGGAGTGAGACAGGGCTGTAACCTCTCCACGATGTTATTCAATCTGTTTATTGAGCAAGCAGTGAAGGAAACAAATGAAAAATACGGAGTAGCTACCGGTATTAAACTCTATGGAGAAGAAATAAAAACTTTGAGGTTCGCCGATGACGTTGTAATTCTGTTAGAGACAGCAAAGGACGTGGAAGAGCAGCTGAACGCAATTAACAATGTCTTGAAGGAGGATATAAGATGAACATCAACAAAAGCAAAACGAGGATAATGGAATGTACTCAAATTAAATTGGGTGATGCTGCCGGAGTTAGATTAGAAAATGAGACACTTAAAGTAATAAAGCATTGCTATTTGCGGAGCAAAATAACTGATGATGGTCGAAGTAGAGAGGATATAAAATGTAGACTGGCAATGGCAAGGAAAGCGTTTCTGAAGAAGAGAGATTTGTTAACATAGAATTTAGATTTAAATGTGAGGAACTCTTTTCTGAAAGTATTTGCTTGAAGTGTAGCCATGTATGGAAGTGAAATATGGACAATAAATAGTTTAGACAAGAAGAGAATAGAAGCTTTCGTAATGTGGTGCTACAGAAGAATGCCGAAGATTAGATGGGTAGATCACAGAACTAATGAGGAGGTACTGAATAGAATTGGAAAGAAAAATTTGTGACAAAACTTGACTAAAAGAAGGGATCTGTTGGTAGGGCATATTCTGTGGCATCAAGGGATCAGCAATTTAGTGTTGGAGGGCAGCGTGGGGGGGGGGGGGGGGGGGTAAAAGTCGTAGAGGGAGACCAAGGGATGAGTACACGAAACAGATTCAGAAGGATGTAGGTTGCAGTAGATACTGGGAGATGAAGAAGCTTGCACAGGATAGAGTAGCGTGGAGAGCTGCATCAAACCAGTCTCTGAACGGAAGACCACAATAACGATAACTTCATGAAATGACAGAAAATAAGTTGGCCTCGAGAGCTTTGTGGCGGCAGGTGTCTCTTCATACAGTTATCATGTGACATGACATGGTTACTGTTGTGACTTGGCAAGACAGCCAAGTCACAATGAGGTGAAGCCGAAAGGCACGCTCTTCAGCTCACGCCGGCTGGCACGAGGTCTGGAACAGTTAAAGGATTTGAGTCTAGCAAATAAAGTACGTAGCTGTTGGAATACTTAACTCTAATCCGTAATTGGAGAACATCGCTCTTGTTTGTACATGCTTCACAAGATAAACATCAAATGCTATGGCGCCTTGCTAGGTCGTAGCAAATGACGTAGTTGAAGGCTATGCTAACTATCGTCTCGGCAAATGAGAGCGTAGTTGTCAGTGTAGCATCGCTAGCAAAGTCGTCTGTACAACTGGGGTGAATGCTAGGACGTCTCTTTAGACCTGCCGTGTGGCGGCGCTCGGTCTGCAATCACTGACAATGGCGACACGCGGGTCCGACGTATACTAATGGACCGCGGCCGATTTAAAGGCTACTACCTAGCAAATGTGGTGTCTGGCGGTGACACCACAGTTACATTAGTAGATGACAATAACCAATAGATTATTTCAGATGCCAAGAATCTCCGTCGCTTCTTGTATGCATGTCTGTAACGAATCATTCTGGAGCGCAGTCAGATCGAGTAATATTGTTTCGTCTGGTTTTACTTCACCTATGGTATAAGGGTAATTTCAAATGGAAATGCATTGTGCACTAGTTGTAAAGTCTCATCCAGTTTTATAGCCGACCGAAGTGGCCGTGCGGTTAAAGGCGCTGCAGTCTGGAACCGCAAGACCGCTACGGTCGCAGGTTCGAATCCTGCCTCGGGCATGGATGTTTGTGATGTCCTTAGGTTAGTTAGGTTTAACTAGTTCTAAGTTCTAGGGGACTAATGACCTCAGCAGTTGAGTCCCATAGTGCTCAGAGCCATTTGATCCATTTGAACCAGTTTTATAGACACCATACAACCATAATATTATACAGCGGCCAATGTCTACATTGACACTTGTGCGTGTTGCAGGTTTTCGGAAACATTACGGTAGCCCCTAAACTTCAAAGATAGAATAGGTTTGGTCATACCCTGTACATTAGGCTGAGACTTTATCATTAATTTGGGACATATTTCAGTGTAAACCAGCTCCTAAGAACTAAATTTGCCATATTAAAGAAGGACATGGTAAATCTATAGGTAGCCAATTTATGAAGTCGTTGAGCAGTTAATCAACAATAGATCTACTCTCATCATTTGACTAGGGCACTAAATCTACAGATGCTATATAGTGTGATGTAGAAGGATGAAATGACCCTGTATCCTACCTACCGTCAATGAGCTGTGGTGGCAACACTCTATGTGGAGGTTTTCTTGTAAAAATAACATCAGGAACTCTAATAAGGAGGAGTCCCATAGATGAGTGGTTAACACATTGTGAAACTTGTGGCGGGCTGCCTTAATTTTCTTTCTAAGTCCGCCAGTAGGTGTTAATACGAGGGCGAACCTCGATATATGTCTACATTGACATCTACAAGCTACTTATATTCTCATCTGCTTGCAGACGACACTAAACCGTATCACATGCCAAGGCATTTTTCTCACTCTGTTCGCAAATGCAGTGCGGCTGGGTGAATGATTGTAACGCTTCTTACGAAAACGTTCAATACACAACTTTAAATGGATTATCTCTACCAGATAGGTGCGAAGGTTTCCCAAGAAAAACTTACAAATTCTCCTCTGAGAGAATTGCTTTAAACTGGTTCGCATGAAATGTCCTTCGTGTCATCGTATGTGATGCAATGATGGTAACGTTGCGTTTATCGTGACTATAAGTTTGTTAATTATTTGAAACATTTCGAGCCCTGTTACACGACTATCAATTCAACGAATAAATCACACACTGCAACAACACTGGATCAGCGAAACAGGATTCCTGTATTCGATAAATGGGAATATTAATTTTGGTATGGAGAATGGATATTTAAAAAAATGAAAATTAACGCAGTGAAATTGTACAATGAAACACGAGAGTATATTAGCGATGTGGCGGCTAAATTTTATTTACTAATATACGAGGGCAGTTCAATAAGTAATGCAACACATTTTTTTTCTGAAACAGGGGTTGTTTTATTCAGCATTGAAATACACCAGGTTATTCCCCAATCTTTTAGCTACACAACACTATTTTTCAACGTAATCTCCATTCAATGCTACGGCCTTACGCCACCTTGAAATGAGGGCTTGTATGCCTGCACGGTACCATTCCACTGGTCGATGTCGGAGCCAACGTCGTACTGCATGAATAACTTCTTCATCATCCGCGTAGTGCGTCCCACGGATTGCGTCCTTCATTGGGCCAAATATATGGAAATCCGACGGTGCGAGATCGGGGCTGTAGGATGCATGAGGAAGAACAGTCCACTGAAGTTTTGTGAGCTCCTCTCGGGTGCGAAGACATGTGTGAGGTCTTGCATTGTCATGAAGAAGGAGAAATTCGTTCTGATTTTTGTGCCTACGAACACGCTGAAGTCGTTTCTTCAATTTCTGAAGAGTAGCACAATACACTTCAGAGTTGATCGTTTGACCATGGGGAAGGACATCGAACAGAATAACCCCTTCAGCATCCCAGAAGACTGTAACCATGACTTTACCGGCTGAGGGTATGGCTTTACACTTTTTCTTGGTAGGGGAGTGGGTGTGGCGCCACTCCATTGATTGCCGTTTTGTTTCAGGTTCGAAGTGATGAACCCATGTTTCATCGCCTGTAACAATCTTTGACAAGAAATTGTCACCCTCAGCCACATGACGAGCAAGCAATTCCGCACAGATGGTTCTCCTTTGCTCTTTATGGTGTTCGGTTAGACAACGAGGGACCCAGCGGGAACAAACCTTTGAATATCCCAACTGGTGAACAATTGTGACAGCACTGCCAACAGAGATGTCAAGTTGAGCACTGAGTTGTTGGATGGTGATCCGTCGATCATCTCGAACGAGTGTGTTTGCACGCTCCGCCATTGCAGGAGTCACAGCTGTGCACGGCCGGCCCGCACGCGGGAGATCAGACAGTCTTGCTTGACCTTGCGGCGATGATGACACACGCTTTGCCCAACGACTCACCGTGCTTTTGTCCACTGCGAGATCGCCGTAGACATTCTGCAAGCGCCTATGAATATCTGAGATGCCCTGGTTTTCCGCCAAAAGAAACTCGATCACTGCCCGTTGTTTGCAACACACATCCGTTACAGACGCCATTTTAACAGGTCCGTACAGCGCTGCCACCTGTCGGAAGTCAATGAAACTATACGAGACGAAGCGGGAATGTTTGAAAATATTCCACAAGAAATTTCTGGTTTTTTCAACCAAAATTGGCCGAGAAAAAAAATGTGTTGCATTACTTATTGAACTGCCCTCGTAAGTTGAAACAGGATCGTAATTGCAGGTCTACTATGAAATTTTTATACAGCTTCGCTCGGGAGTTCCGCCGCTATTGGAGGCCTGGAAATAACATGCCTGGAAATAATTTAACAGCGTAAAAATCATAACTGTTGTCCCGGAATACCGATATTATTCTCATAATAATACAATACCATTCAGGGCAACGTTTAGCTGCAAACAGTACTGAACTGTAAATCCTACACTACTGGCCATTAAAATTGCTACACCACGAACATGATGTGCTACAGACATGAAATTTAACCGACAGGAAGAAAATGCTGTGATTTGCTAATGATTACCTTTTCAGTGCATTCACACAAGGTTGTCGCCGGTGGCGACACCTACAACGAGTTGACGTGAGGGAAGTTTCTAACTGATTTCTCATACACAAACAGCAGTTGACCGGCGTTGCCTGGTGAAACAGTGTTGTGATGCCTCGAGTAAGGAGGAGAAATATGTATCATCACGTTTCTGACTTTGATAAAGGTCGGATTGTGGCCTATCGCGATTGCGATGTGTCGTATCGCGACATTGCTGCTCGCGTTGGTCGAGATCCAACGACTGTTAGCAGAATATGGAATCGGTGGGTTCAGGAGGGTTATACGGAACGCCGTGCTGGATCCCAACGGCCTCGTATCACAAGCAGTCGAGATGACAGGCATCCTATGCGCACGTCTGTAACGGATCGTGCAGCCTCGTCTCGATCCCTGAGTCAACAGATGGGGACGTTTGCAAGACAACAACCATCTGCACGAACAGTTCGACGATGTTTGCAGCAGCATAGACTATCAGCTCGGAGACCATGGCTGCGGTTAACCTTGTCGCTGCATCATAGACAGGAGCGCCTGGGGTGGTGTACTCAACGACGAACCTGGGAGCACGAATGGCAAAACGTCATTTTTTTCGGATGAACCCAGGTTCTGTTTACAGCATCAGGATGGTCGCATCCGTTTTTGGCGACATCGTGGTGAACGCACATTGGAAGCATGTATTCGTCTTCGCCATACTGGAGTATCACAAGGCGTGATGGTATACGGTGCTATTAGTTACACGTATCGGTCACCTCTTTTTCACATTGACGGCACTTTGAATAGTGGACGTTACATTTCGGAATAGTTACGACCCGTGACTCTACTCTTCATTCGGTCCCTGCGAAACCCTACACTTAAACAGTATAATGCACGACCACATGTTGCAGGTCCTGTACCGGCCTTTCTGGATATAGAAAATGTTCGACTGCTGCCCTGGCCAGCACATTCTCCAGATCCCTCACCAATTGAAAAGGTCTGGTCAATGGTGGCCAAGCAACTGGCTCGTCGCAATACGCCAGTCACTACTCTTGATGAACTTTGGTATCGTGTTGAAGCTGCATGGGCAGCTGTACCTGCACACGCCATCCAAGCTCTGTTTGACTAAATGCCCAGGTGTATCGATTACGTTATTATGGCCAGAGGTGGTTGTTCTGGGTACTGATATCTCAGGGTCTATGTACCCAAACTGCGTGAAAACGTAATCACATCTAGAATGAAATTTTCACTCTACAGCGGAGTGTACGCTGATCTGAAACTTCCTGGCAGATTAAAACTGTGTTCCGGACCAAGTCTCTAACTCGGGAACTTTGCCCTTCGCGGACAAAGGTCCCGAATTCGAGGCTCGGTCCGGCACACAGTTTTAATTTGCCAGGAAGTTTCATATCACCGCACACTCCGCTGTAGAGTGAAAATTTCATTCTAGAAACATCCCCCAGGCTGTGGCTAAGCCATGTCTCAGCAATATCCTTTCTTTCATTAGTGCTAGTTCTGCAAGTTTCGCAGGAGAGCTTCTGTAAAGTTTGGAAGGTAGGAGACCCGTTTATCATCTGCATTTCTTCTTGATATAGCAATTTTAACGGCCAATAGTATACCTACGAGGGTTGTTCAGGAAGTAATGTACACTTTTTCGTTGGCCAATTTCGGTTGAGAAAATTAATCATTTGCTGTGGGAGAATGTGGAATCTTTACGCTCAGCCCCTATAGTTTCGGGAAGTTCCGATTGATGTGACGCCATATGCAGCCTTCGAAATTGCGTGTGTAATGGAGGTATGTTCCAAGCAAATATTTGTCACTGAGTTAATTGTGATCGAAAACCAGACCATACATTCATGGGCGCTTGCAGGGTGCCTGACAATGAATGGTTAATCGTAGGGCGAGGCATCAGTAGCATCTTAACAAAGTCGCGCAAAACTGTCCAGTCTCTCACGTGCAAGCTGGCCGTCAGGTAACTTAAGAAACGACTTCAGCGTGTTCGTCGCCAAGGAAATGCAGACTAGCTCCTCCTTCTCCATGACAACACAAGCCCTCACACAAGTCTTCGTACCCAAGAGGAACTCAAAGAATTTCGTTGAACTGTTCTTCCTCATTTACCGCACAACCCAGATCTTGAACCTTCCAACTTCCGTCTGTTTGGTACAGTGAAGTATCGACTCCACGGGAAGCACCGTGAATGTCTGGTTACTGATGCAGAAAGATCTTGGCTACGACGTCGACCAGTAGAGTGGTACCATTCGTGGTGGTTGGTTGATTCGGGGGAGGGGACCAACAGCGAGGTCGTCGGTCCCATCGAATTAGGGAGGGGTGTGGAAGGAAGTCAGCAGTGCACTTTCAAACGAACTACGCCGGAATCAGCAAAAAGCGATTTATGGAAATCGCGGATAATCTAAATGTGAATGGCCGAACCCGGTGTGAACCGCCGTCCTCCCGAATGCGAGTCCATTGTGCTAACCACTGGGCCCTGTCGCTCGGTATCGTACTGGCCAGTAAGCTGGTGTAAGGCCGTCGCATTGAACGGAAGTTATGTTGAGAAATAGGGTGTAGCCAAAGTGTGGGAAATAAAATTGCGTATTGGAATCGAGAATAAAGCTAACATGCTTTAAAAAAAAAAATGTTGCATTACTTATTGAATGCCCATCGTGTAAGCTATTACTAATAGAAAAAATTTGCACCCTCTTAAATTAATTGGAAATACACTACTGGCCATTAAAAATGCTACACCACGAAGATGACATGCTACAGACGCGAAATTTAACCGACAGGAAGAAGGTGCTGTGATATTCTAATGATTAGCTTTTCAGAGCATTCACACAAGGTTGGCGCCGGTGGCTACACCTACAATGTGCTGACATGAGGAAAGCTTCCAACCGATTTCTCATACACAAACAGCAGCTGACCGGCGTTGCCTGGTGAAATGTTGCTGTGATGCCTCGTGTACGGAGGAGAGATGCGTACCATCACGATTCCGACTTTGATAAAGGTAGCCTATCGCGATTGCGGTGTGTCGTATCGCGACATTGCTGCTCGCGTTGGTCGAGATCCAATGACTGTTAGCAGAATATGGAATCGGTGGGTTCAGGAGGGTTATACGGAACGCCATGCTCGATCCAAACGGCCTCGTATCACTAGCAGTCGATATGACAGGCATCTTATCCGCATGGGTGTAACAGATCGTGTAGCCACATCTCGATGCCTGAGTCAACAAATGGGGACGTTTGCAAGACAAAAACTATCAGCACGAAAAGTTCGATGACGTCTGCAGCAGCATGGACTATCAGCTCGGAGACCACGGCTGCGGTTACACGAGACACTGCATCACAGACAGGAGCATTTCAGCAGAATAATGCACGACCGCATGTTGCAGGTCCTATACGGGCCTTTCTGGATACAGAAAAATGTTGGACTGCTGTCCTGTCCAGCACATTCTCCAGATCTCTCACCAATTGAAAACCTCTGGTCAATGGTGGCCTAGCAACTGGCTCGTCACAATACGCCAGTCACTGCTCTTGATGAACTGTGGTATCGTGTTGAAGCTGCATGGGCAGCTGTACCTGTACACGCCATCCAAGCTCTGTTTGACTCAATGACTTAGCGAATCAAGGCCGTTATTAAGGCCAGAGGATGTTGTTTTGGGCACTAATTGCTCAGGATCTACGTACCCAAATTGAGTGAAAATGTAATCACATGTCAGTTCTAGTATAATATATCTCTCCAATGTATAACCGTTTATCATTAGCATCTCTTCTTGGTGTAGCAATTCTAATGGTTAGTATTGTAAAATGAGTACAGATTCATTTAATTTAGTCTGTAAAGGAAAGGAAAAACTACCGAGGGTAAATAAAATGATACGTTCACTGAAGAAAATTTTTGGCACTGCACCTCGTAACATTAATACTTTAATAGTATTTAAGTCAGTATTAGAAGTAACAGCAGCAGTTCCTGCTGGTTGCAGCTGTCAGCCCTAATTGGATGCAAAACTGCGACTGACGAATACCTAATAAATAATATTTTCACTCGGTTCGTGAAATGACAGGTTGCAGCATGGAACAACTTTGATGCCCTCTTGGTCGGGATTGACAACTGACACGTGTGCAGCTAGCTAATCGGCGCACAGTCGCTTTCCGCGTTCTGCACTCTTCTAACATCCGTCATACTTTGGCGTTCTATTGTCTTTTACGTGCACGAAACTACGACTGACCAATTCCTATGGCGTTCTGAGAGGTCTGTCATACAGGCTTAAACGCCTACACGACGCCAAGTACCCGTATTTAACGGACAGCCAAGGTACGTTATTTTTAAAGCGTACTCGTTATTCAAACGCGAGGTATATGCAGGTGAGCGTGTCAGCGAGGTTGCCAAGGTGCTGAAACGCGACCAGTGGCGAAATTGCTTTACGAAATGGCAGGGAATTTGTGCAGGAGGCCCAACCGTATAGAGAACATACTGAAAGACGAAAATTCGCTGTCCATGAGAAAATACAGTATGTAAAAGCGGGTAACAGCAATCGATAATTCGATCTAAATGTTTCACGCCGAGAGGTTTCCGAACTTTCTGAACAACGCCAGTTCCCCACCTCAGTAAAATTATTCACTCTTCTGTGGGAAGCTCCTGGGTTTGAAGTAACTTCAAGATCATGCAAAGAATACTGAAGAACATCGGATGTTAACACGTAAAATCTAATGATAAACAGAAGCTTTAATAGACTGTAGCTATACTGCTGCTGTTAGGATGGCGTTTCTAAGGACAATGCATTGTTCAAATGGCTCTGAGCACTGTGCGACTTGACTTCTGAGGTCATCAGTCGCCTAGAACTTAGAACTACTTAAACCTAACTAACCTAAGGATATCACACACATCCATGCCCGAGGATTTGAACCTGCGATCGTGGCGGTCCCGCGGTTCCAGACTGTAGCGCCTAGAACCGCTCGGCCACTAAACCGGCCCCAACGTATTGTGTCAGATGAGTAGGAGCATCAGCTCTATATTACTTCGACGAAACTTGGGTAAATCAATAAAACTCTAAAAATTTGATGTGGTAAGCAACAAAGGAAGAAGACGGCTTCAAGGATCTAGTAGGAAAAGAAGGGTTTCTTTTTATACGTTCCGTTGCTACGGGATCTGTGCCTGAAAGTAAACTGGTATTCCGAGCAACATTGAAAAACCTGCTCTGGCTACCATGCCGAAATCAGCGGAGAAACATTCTGAGAATGGTTTCACAATGAGCTATTGCCATACGTGAAACCAGGCTCTGTCACTGTTACGGACAAAGTAAGCTTTCCCTCTCTCAGCGCGGTGTAGCTGCGCGGCCTGAGAAGCGTTGTCGGTTCGCGTGGCTTCCCCCACCCCCCTGGGTGTATGTGTGTCTGTGTTGTCTTTAGGGTAAGTTAGTGTAAGTTAGATTAAGTAGTGTGTAAGCCTAGGGACCGATGACCTCAGCAGTTCGGCCCCATAACAACTTTACACTAATTTCCAAAATTTCCTCAGTCATTATTCTATATCTACATTTATACTCCGCAAGCCACCCAACGGTGTGTGGCGGAGGGCACTTTACGTGCCACTGTCATTACCTTCCTTTCCTGTTCCAGTCGCGTATGGTTCGCGGGAAGAACGACTGTCTGAAAGCCTCCGTGCGCGCTCTAATCTCTCTAATTTTACATTCGTGATCTCCTCGGGAGCTATAAGTAGGGGGGAAGCAATATATTCGATACCTCATCCAGAAACGCACCCTCTCGAAACCTGGCGAGCAATCTACATCGCGATGCAGAGCGCCTCTCTTGCAGAGTCTGACACTTGAGTTTATTAAACATCTTCGTAACGCTATCACGGTTACCAAATAACCCTGTGACAAAACGCGCCGCTTTTCTTTGGATCTTCTCTATCTCCTCCGTCAACCCGATCTGGTACGGATCCCACACTGATGAGCAATACTCAAGTATAGGTCGAACGAGTGTTTTGTAAGCCACTTCCTTTGTTGATGGACTACATTTTCTAAGCACTCTCCCAATGAATCTCAACCTGGTACCCGCCTTACCAACAATAAATTTTATATGATCATTCCACTTCAAATCGTTCCGCACGCATACTCCCAGATATTTTACAGAAGTAACTGCTACCAGTGTTTGTTCCGCTATCATATAATCATACAATAAAGGATCCTTCTTTCTATGTATTCGCAATACATTACATTTGTCTATGTTAAGGGACAGTTGTCACTCCCTGCACCAAGTGCCTATCCGCTGCAGATCTTCCTGCATTTCGCTACAATTTTCTAATGCTGCAAATTCTCTGTATACTACAGCATCATCCGCGAAAAGCCGCATGGAACTTCCGACACTATCTACTAGGTCATTTATATATATTGTGAAAAGCAATGGTCCCATAACACTCCCCTGTGGCACGCCAGAGGTTATTTTAACGTCGGTAGACGTCTCTCCATTGATAACAACATGCTGAGTTCTGTTTGCTAAAAACTCTTCAATCAAGCCACACAGCTGGTCTGATATTCCGTAGGCCCCCCACTACACACACCAGAAAAAGTGAAGTTTTAAGGCTGTGAATCAAGAATATACAACACATTGAAACGTAAGAAAAAACTTGTCAATATTTCAAAAGATAGCCATTAAAAATAAGAAATTGATTCCATAGCTCTGCAACATGGTCACTGGGTGATACGCGTGCCTCCTAATTATTGGAATTATAATCACGTGGAAGTAGTGTGGGCAAGATATATGTGGCAGATAAAAGTACTATGTTTAAAGTAGGCAACAATGAAAGGCTGATCCGTGATGCGATAGACAATATCACCGTTGCTGATTGGGAAGCTTGCGTGCGAGACACTGACAGACTGCAAGAAGTGGAGTAGCAAAAGATTGTGATATACGAACTAATGGATTCGTTATTATCAGTCTCGCACCCATGTCCAGCGACTCCTGTTATGGAGGCAGTGACAATCAAACATCAGAGTAAAAAATTATATCAACGGAATGAAAACTTACGGTGTATTTTTCATGGGAAATTTGATTCTTGTCAAGCCGTCTGAGCAGAGTAAAATAGTTCAAAGCGTAAACTGTTGTGCAATAGGAATTTTATATTACTACAGTATTATGAAAGCATGAGGCAACAGGTATTATCCATTCTGTAAGGTGTACTTTATTACGGATCCATTGTGCACTGCGAGAACCTGAATCACTAGTTTTTCTTCGTGTCTTTTCTTTTTTTTTTCCAGGCGATCATCAGTCTACTGACTGGTTTGATGTGGCCCGCCACGAATTCCTCCCCTGTGCTAGTCCTCAATCTCAGAGCAGCACTTACAACCTACGTCCCCTACTATGTGCTGGGTGTATTCCAGTCTCTGTCTTTCGCTACAGTTCTTGCCTTCTGCCATTCCCTCTAGTACGATGGAAGTCATTCCCCGATGTCTTAACAGATGTCCTGTCATCCAGTCCCTCCTCCTTACCAGTGTTTCCCACACATTCCTTTCCTCTCCGTTTCAGCACAGAACCTCTTCATTCCTTACCTTACCAGTCCTCCTAATTTTCAACGTTCCTCTGTAGCAGCACATCTCAAATGCTTCGATTCTCTTCTGCTTCTGTTCCCATTTTCCCACTGTCCATGTTTCACTATCACACAATGCTGTACTCCAGACATACATACTTAGAAATATCTTTCTCAAATTAAGGCCGACATTTGATATTAGTAGACGTTTATTGGCCAGGGATGCCCGTAATGCCATTTCTAGTCTGCTTTTGATGCCCTCCTTGCTGAGTCCGTCACTCGTTATTTTACTGCCTAGCTAGCAGAATTCCTTAACTTCATCTACTGCGTGACCATAGATCCTGATATTAAGTTCTCGCTGTTCTCATTTCTACTACTTCTCATTACCTTCGTCTTCCTTCGATTTACTCTCAATCTATACTCTGTACTCATTAGAGTCTTCATTCCATTGAGCAGATAACGTAATTCTTCTTCACTTTCACTCAGGACGGCAATGTCACCACCGAATCGTATCACTGATAGCCTTTCACCTTCAATGTCTATTCCACTCCTGAACCTTTCTTTTATTTTCATTATTGCTTCCTCGATGTACAGATTTAACATTAGGGGTGAAATACTACATCCTTGTCTTACACCCTTTTTGATAGGAGCACTTCGTTCTTGGTCGTCCACACTTATTATTCCCTCCTGGCTGTTGTACATATTGTATATGGCGCGTCTCTCCCTATAGCTTACTCCTACTTTTCGCAGAATTTCGAACATATCGCAGCAATTTACATTATCGAACGCTTTTCCCAGGCCGACAAAGCCTATGAAAGTGTCTTGATTTTTCGTTAGTATTGCTTCCGTTACTAACCTCAACGTCAGAATGGCCCCTGTCGGGACTTTACCTTTCCCAAAGCAAAACTGATCGTCATCTAGCGCATCCTCAATTTCCTTTTGCATTGTTCTGTGTATTATTCTTGACAGCAAGTTGGAAGCATGAGCAGTTAAGCTGATTGTGCGATAATTCTAACACTTGACAGTTCTTGTCGTTTTCAGAACTGTGTGGATAATGCTTTCCCGAAAGTCAGATGGTATGTCGCCAGACTCATACATTCCACACACAAACGTGATTAGTCGTTTTGTTGCCACTTCTCCCAACGATTTTAGAAATTCTGATGGGATGTTATCCATCCCTTATGTCGTATTCGACCATAAGTCCTCCAAAGTTCTTTTAAATTCTGATTTTAATACAGGGTCCCCTACCTCTTCTAAATCGACCTCTTTTTCTTCTTCTATCACATCAGACAAATCTCCCACCTCAACGAGGCTTTCAATGTATTCTTTCCATCTATCCGCTCTCTCCTCTTCTTCTACCAGTGGAATTCCCCTTGCATTCTCAGTGTTATCACCCTTGCTTTTAATCTCACCGAAGGTTACTTTGACTTTCCTGTATACTGAGTCAGTCCTACCAACAATAATTTCTTTTCCGATTTCTTCACATTATTCATGCAGCCATTTCGTCTTAGCTTTCCTGCTCTTCCTTTTTATTTCATTCCACAGCTATTTGTATTTCTGTGTTCCTGAGTCTCCCGGAACATTTTTGTACTTCCTCCTTTCATCGATTAATTGAATTATTCCTTCTGGTACCCATGGTTTCATCACAGTTGCCTTCTTTGTACCTATGTTTTCCTACCCAACTTCTGTTACCGCCCTTTTTAGGGATGTCATTATGCTTGCGAAAGACTGAGTGTACAGCATGTTCACAATTACAGTTCCAGTTTCAAAACTCTTTAAAATAGAACCATTGCTCAAAATGATATCAAACCCTAACAGCTTGTTACTCACGCAGGCGGAAACATGACGGAAGAAATAAATTCATGAAACTTTGACCAGTATATGGTGCTGTGAGCGTCAAGATATGCACACCAACACCCACGCGGTATACGGCTGTTCTTACCGTCGGAGACGTGTAACGTGAGTGTCTCCTTGAAGCGTCGTGTGCTGCTGGCAAATCTATTTTACGAGGACAATAACTGTGTTCCGGACACTCATTGGTTCGATCTCTCCTATAGGTCTGGAGAAAATATCACAAAATTCGAAAAGTCAGGTTCTGCTGAAGTGGAATGTGGCAGTAGGAAGGAAGCAGTTGATCCAACATCTGTCGAAGATGTGGCAACAGCACTGCAGTGAGTGTGGAACGATGCTGTGCAATAATGCAGTTTACTGCGAATTGCCCGTAATTTGGACATGTCTTCGACTACGGTGCATACAATCCTACGAAAGAGCCTGCATTGCTATCCATATCAAATCATCAGCGTTAGGAACTTGCTTCCTGCTGACCGGCTACCAAGACAAAGGTTTACTTTCGAATTTCTTGCTCTCATTGAAGTGGAAGTTGAATGGCCCTTGGAACACTGTGTGGACAGACTAAATCCATTCCCATCTGCAAAGACAAGCCAGGTATCTGAATTCCAAAATATGAGCAACGGAAAGACCGCACTGCATTCTGCAAAGGGCACTGTTTGATGTGGGTTGCCGGCATCGTTTATCGTATGACCGTATTTCTTTGAGGAGACGAATCGTGCAGATCTCACTGCATGTACCGTCAATGGTAAACGCATTGAGAGTTTTCTGTACTAACGTAACTGCAACGCTTCAACTGGGTTGATGTTTGGGTATCGTTATTTTAATGCAAGATGGCGCACCTCCGCACACTGCCCAGCCAGTGAAGCGACTCCTGCAGTGGTCTACATCTACGTGATTACTCTGCTATTCACAATTAAGTATCTGGCAGAGGGTTCCATGCACCACCTTCAAACTGTCTACCATTCCACTCTCGAACGGCGCGTGGGAAAAACAACCACTTAAACTTTTCTGCGCGTGCCCTGATTACTCTCATTTTCCGTGATCATCATTTCTCCCTATGTAGATCCTTGGCAACAGAATGTTTCTGTAATCGGAGGAGAAAAGTGTTGATTGAAATTTCATGAGAAGATCCCGTCGCAACGTCAAACCCCTTTGTTTTAATGAGAGCCACTCCAACACACTTATCATGTCTGTGGTAACATCTCCTCTGCTTTGCGATAATGCAAAACGAGCTCCCTTTCTTTGCACTTTTTCGATGTCATCCGTTAGCCCCACCTTTGCGGATCCCACACCGCAGAGCAATACTCCAGAATAGGGGGACAAGTGTGGTGTAAGCAGTCTCTTTAGGAGATCTGTTGCACCCTTTAAGTGTTCTACCGATGAATCGTAGTCTTTGATTTGCTCTACCCACAACATTATCTATGTGATTGTTCCAATTTAGGTTACTTGCAATTATAATCCCTAAGTCTTGCGTTGAACTTACACCCTTCAGATTTGTGCGACTTATCGCGTAATCGAAATTTAGCGGATTTCTTTTAGTAATCATGTGAATAAATCCCCACTTTTCTTTATTCAGGATCAGTTGCTACTTTTCGAACCACACAGATATCTTATCCAAATCATTTAGCAATTCGTTTCGGTCATCTGTTGACTTAACAAGACGGTAAATAGACATAGATCAGGAACAATAGAGGGCTTACAATAGTTCCATGGGGAACGCCTGATATTACTTGTATTTCAGTCAATGACTTTCCGTCTATTACTACGTGCTATGACCTTTCTGATAGGAAATAACGAATCCAGTCGCACAGCTGAGGCGAAATTCCATAACCATGCAGTTTGGTGAGAATATACTTACGGGGAACGGTGTCGAAATCCTTCTGCAAAACTAATAATATGGAATCAATTTGACATTCCTTGTCGATACCATTCATTACTTAATGAGTATAAAGAGCTAGTTGTCTTTCACAAGAACGATATTCTTTGAATACGCGCTGATTATGTGTCATTAGATCGTTTTCCTGGGGGTAATTAATGATGTTGCAACGCGTTATATGTTCCAGAAACCTACTGCATATCGATGTTAGTTATATTGGTCTGTAATTCAGCAGATTACTTCTATTTCCCTTTTTGGGTATCGGTGTGACTTGAGCAGTTTTCCGGTCTATAGAGCCCGCGTGGGATTAGCCGAGCGGTCTAGGGAGCTGCAGTCATTGACTGTGCGGCTAGTCCCGGCGGAGGTTCGAGTCCTCCCTCGGGCATGGGTGTGTGTGTTTGTCTTAGGATAATTTAGGTTAAGTAGTGTGTAATCTTAGGGACCGATGACCTTAGCCGTTAAGTCCCATAAGGTTTCACAAACATTTGAACATTTTGAACCAGTCTATAGATGCGGAACTTTATGTGTGCGAGAGGTTGTAAACAATTGTTAAATATGGAGTTATTGCATCAGCATAATCTGAAAGTAACCTGACTGGTATACGATCTGGACCGGAGACCTTGCCTCTATTATGTGAATTACGCTGCTTTGCTACACCGATGGTATCTACTTCTATGTTTCTCATCTTCGCAGTTGTTCTTGTTTGGTATTCGGGAATATTTACTTCATCTTCTTTGGTGAAGTATTTTCGGAAAACCGTGTTTAATAAATATGCTTTAGTGGCAGTGTCATCAGTGACTTCACCGTTGTTATCGCGCAGTGAAGGCATTGAATGCGTCTTGCCACTGGTGTGCTTTATGTACGACCAGATTCTCTTTGGGTTTTCTGCCAGATTCCGAGACAGCGTTTCATCGTGGAAATTATTTAAAAAATCTTGCATTGAAGTACCGCTATATTTCGAACTTCTGCGAAACTTTGCCTGTCTTGGAGATTTTGTGTTCTCTTAACTTTGGCATGCTTTTTTCGCTGCCCCTGCAACAGCCATCTGACCCGTTTTGTGTACCATGGTGATCTGTACCATCACTCATTACTTTATGTGGTATATATCTCAATTGCCGTCGATACTATCTGTTTGAAATTGTAAGTAGGCTGTTTAGGTTTTTTTATTGGTAACGCCACCTCTGTGTGAAAATCACTGGCTGTGCGTCCTTTCCTTTTGTATTATCCCACTATATGTTTGTGTACCCTTGTGTATTTGTTTTCTTCCTGTCTCTGTGTAGTTTCATAGGATTTTTTCTTCTTCTAATACTAAGCTACATTCACTATGATGAGGAATACTGTTATCCTCAAACATAATTGGCATTAATAATATGTTATTTACCTTATAAATATGCTTACACATTATTTATTCTGTTTTGTTTTAATGCTCATGTGTGAAGTTGATGTTTCGAAAGTGATTCTGATCTTTTATTTTTGTACTCATGTCATAATTCCTGTAACACTGATGTATATGTTTATTTCTATTCTTTTGTAAAGCCTGTACTACAAATGTTATCTGTATTGTTATGTTTTTAATGATGTATTTTGTACCTTTGTAATTATATTTTCGTGTTATAATATTGTAATTGACACCAGTTAATCAAATTAAGTAACTTGTAAGTTCCATTTCACTGCACACGTTTCTGTTGGTCATAGTATATGGACAATATGTGAGAAGTAGGGACTGTTAGTGTTTGCACGTGTATTAATAATTCAGCAAGGGACTGGATAACTACATTGCTGGTTCTGAGGACAATTCCAAAAACTTTGTGATAGCACATGTGGTGGTTGATGGACTTGCTATATTCTCCGCAAGACTCTTCGATGGTGATTGTGCACCGGCACAGTCGCAACAGATGGCTGCTGGCCATCTCTACATGGACTACAGTGGGTCTGCATCTTTGATGACCTGACAATACCATTATTTCTACAAGGACTACAGTGGGTCTGCACCTCTGGTGGCCCAACAATACCATAATCTCTACCAGGACTACAGTGGGTCTACTCTGTGATGACCTACCTACCAATATTCTTCAAAACGTCGAATGACTCTGCTGTGGGTTTGCTCTGTTGTGGCCCATTACCTGTCAGCATGTCAAGAGTCAGCACTGTCTTTCTGTTGGAAGGACAACACTACTTCTTCAAGACTGCATGGAAATCCACTACTTCTGTGTGCAATTTCTTTTACTAATGAGACTTTGTGAAAAAAACTGTAATTACTATTATGGTGAATGATCAGGACTATCTTTATGGACTGTGAGAAAATTTTAGCTTTTGACCAACATTGTATCAATAAGTGTGTGCATTTGATATCTTTGTTATTGTAATTATGAAAAATTTTATCAAATCATTATTGGGCACTGCCCAAAACAATTTGTAAAATTTTTTGTGGGGAGCATGGGGGCTATGTAAGTAGGCTGTTTAGGTTTTTTTATTGGTAACGCCACCTCTGTGTGAAAATCACTGGCTGTGCTGTGTGCAGTCTGTGTCTAGTTTGCATTGTTGTCTGCCATTGTAGTGTTGGGCAGCGGCAGCTGGATGTGAACAGCGCGTAGCGTTGCGCAGTTGGAGGTGAGCCGCCAGCAGTGGTGGATGTGAGGAGAGAGATGGCGGAGTTTTGAAATTTGTCATGAACTGCTATATTTATATATGATGATATCAAGGTAAATACATTGTTTGTTCTTTATTAATATCTTTCATTTGCTAACTATACCTATCAGTAGTTAGTGCCTTCAGTAGTTTGAATCTTTTATTTAGCTGGCAGTAGTGGCGCTCGCTGTATTGCAGTAGCTTGAGCAGCGAAGATTTTTGTGAGGTAAGTGATTTGTGAAAGGTATAGTTTAATGTTAGTCAGGGCCATTCTTTTGTAGGGAATTTTGAAAGTCAGATTGCGTTGCGCTAACAAAATATTGTGTGTCAGTTTAAGCACAGTCATGTATAATTGTTCAAAGGGGACGTTTCAAAATCATTCCACATCTTTTGTACGCCGCGCGGAGTAGCCGCGTGGTCTCGAACGTCTTGTCACGGTACGCGCGGTTCCCCTCGTCGAAGGTTCCAGTCCTCTCTGAGGCATGGGTGTGTGTGTTGTCCGTAGCATAAGTTACTTTAAGTTAGGTTAAGTACTGTGTAAGCTTAGGGACCGATGACCTTTGCAGTTTGGTCCCATAAGGTCGTACCACAAACTCTTCTCTACGCTTACGTGATTATATCTGAACGAGTGGAGACTGTCTCTTAAAAAGGCATTAAGAGCATTTTTTTCAGATTTTTTAAAAATAAATATTCTTTGTGTTTCTTTTTTATGGTTGTGGGTGTTACTGTATTCAGCCTAGCAGCAACTGCCATGTGGTCAATAATCTCAATATTCGCCATGTGCAGGAATATTTGTTGTTGAGTAGTCAAGTATGCTTTCGCAACCATTTGCGCTTTGAGTGGGCTCATGAACGAATTGTTCAAAATAATTTTCTGAAAAAGCATTCAGTACATTTTTGAGTGACGTTTTATGCCGGCCGCCGGCTTTAAACGTACAATTTTTCCATCATATCGAGTACAGATTGAAGTCACCATCGACTATAATTGTACGACTGGGGCACCTTTTTGAAACGAGTTTTCTTTGAACTGTTCAGCAACCATAACTTCTAAGTCTGGCGGTCGGTAAAATAATCCAATTACTAATTTAGTCCGATTGTCAAGTTATACCTCGACTCGTGCTATTTGACAGGAACTACCTACTTCAATTTCACTACAAGGTAGACTACTTCTAACAGAAATGAACATTCCACCACCATCTGTATTTAATCTATCCTTTCTGAACACTGTTACGTCGTTTGAAAAAATTTCGGCTGAACTTACTTCCGGCTTTAGCCAGCTTTCCGTACCTATAACTGTTTGAGTTTCAGTGCTTTCTATTAGGGATTGGATTTGTGGATAACACAGCTACGACTATTTACTACTACAATACCGATAGTTTCAACAACTACATTACTGTGTTTTACCTGCGCCCTTTCAGACGGACACTCTTTCTGTGGTTTCGTGAGACCCTCTAACCTAAAAAACCACCCAGTCCCTTCCACACAGTCGCCGCGACCCAAGGAGGTGCCTCCTGTGTGTAATGGACTCATGACGTATTAAGCGGGACCCGGAAACCCGTCGCCAGATGGCGCAAGTCGAGGAATCTCCATCCTACACGCTCACAGCACCGCCTGAGCCTCTGATTCAGACCCTTCACTCGACTCTGTAGCAAAGGACCACAGTCGGTTCTGTCAACGATGCTGCAGATGGTGAGTTTCACCTTAATCTCGCAAAGCAAGACTGGCAGTCTTTACTATTTCGGCTTACTGCCCGAAACCAGAGACAATCTCCTCTGATCAAAAGCGACACCCGACATTGGTAACACCTCCCACCACCTGCAGTTGGTTGCACGCCGAACTACTCTTCATGGCATCCGGAAGCACCATTTTCGCATCTGGAATGACTCCCCTCCGTCCCATATATCCCTAGGGAGTGCGCACAGTGGCTTCCTTCCCCTCCTTGGCACCAATGTTACTAAGGGGCCCTATTAGGAGCCCAACGTTGGAGCTCCCAAGTACCAACAAACCCACCCTCTGTGAATTCCCACACCTTGCGGACCGAGAAGCTTCCCGTGGAACGTTGTGGACGACTGCATGTTGCTTAGAGACATCGTCGGCCACAGATAACGCCCAAAACCTAGTCGTCAAACGAACCGGGGAGGCCCTACGAGTGGCCCCTCGGAAAATCTTTTGCTGACTGCCAAACCCTCGGAAGATCTCCGACTCGACCACAGATGAGGGGTCAACCTCAGTGCAGGCAGCAGCTGGGGCGGTCACAGCAGTGGACCGATCAGGGGGCGCGTGGGTCGTGCTCGACGTCCCTCGCATCCCTGCGTCCGAACCACCACAGTGATGCCCCTTGGCAGCAGCCTCAAGCTGTGACAGAAGCCGACACTGCCTGGAGCTGTGAGCGAAGGGTCAAAAACTCAGCTCGTATCTGTACACAGCAATGACAATTCCTATCCATTACTCGCTCCTGTTTGAAAATCGTAAAAACATGTAATAAACGATGGTGTACTTACCTTATTAGTAGCAGGTACTCGCAGTGTTCTCTTACTGACGGTCTAACTGGGTATTTTGGAAATGCTGCAATTATGGGCCGTCCTTACCCTACAACCAGGCCGCGAAGACCACCGTGCAGATCACCTGACCTTAAGTCTCGTGACTGTGGGGTTATCTGAAAGATGCTCCAGTCAGAACGTATCTGAACTGAAGGTATGCCTTGCACAACAAATTCTGAACGCATTCTCTTGTGGTACATGCTGTTTCTCATTTGAACTTGCTGCAGAAAATGGTGGACAGCATATTGAACATACCTTGCGCTTGTCTCACCACAGGTAGAAATCAATTTCCTTTTCCTTTTTATGCAATTGCGGTTTAAGAAAATTAAAACAACGATTTAATGTTTCTTTTATGTGTTTTTTGGTCCCAGTACAATTAAAAAAGTTGTCATCTTACTTTTTATGGGGTTTTGGTCTCAGGGAAATTAAAAACCGACTTTTCCAAACCGAAGTGGTCCGACGTTGTGGTGACTAATGGGCTTACCTAACGAACAATGCCACAACTGTTGGCTGCCGAACATGCGTAGTCTTGCAGTCTTCGTACTGCGGTTCATCTGTGATTTGTAGGTGACTCCATTTAAGCTTAGACGCTTACAGAGTCATCTAATTTTCACACTTCTTTCTCTTTTTTTAAGACGTTGCCTCCTTCGTTTGATGTCATTCTGAGCAGTGGTACTCTTTGTACAACATTTAGAAAGTAGAACTTTGAGGACCGACACCCTGTACGTTCATTCTGTAATGTGTATCTGTAATTATTAGATACTCTTAAATGTATCAAGGAACGGTTCATAGCACACAACGAACCTGACCATACCAGGACAGATTAAACTTCCCCTATCTAAGCTCTCCGTAATGTAGTCACTATCCACGCATTTCCAACCATGTTGATAACGCAGGATTTCTTGCAAATTGTTTGGTGAGGACCCACAAACGCTGTCGCGGATTATTTTCAGAAGTTGGATATTTGTAGGCATCCCGTATAAAAGCGGATCCTACCTTCATTAAACTGGAAATTTGTGTTAAGGTTTTCTGGGACCAAACTGCTGAGGTCATCGGTCCCTAAGCTTACACACTATTTAATATAACTTAAACTAACTTACGCTATGGACAACAGATACACCCATACCCGAGGGAGCACTCGAACATCCAACGGGGAGAGCCACGCGTACCATGATTAGACGCCCTAGACAGCCCGGCTACTTCGCGCGGCATCAAATTGATTATTATATTTAAACAGGGGATCGCTAAGACGGCTGAGGGCTTCTGCTCATTCGTGGTTTAGATTGTCATTGTTTGTGACATTAAGTCTTTCACTATGTCACGATTTTGATCGATCATTCAATATTTTCAGTCTTATTGTCGCTCACGGTATGTGCAATATCGCACAAGAAAAGTATCGGTAGAAGTTACACTTTAAGCGCTGGCGGAACAGATGACCAAACATCGCAAACGCTATTGTTTCTGTGCGACCACACAACAATAATCAATTCTTTGTGAAGTTATAAGCCATCTCGAGGCTCAATATACTCCTTGGATATTTATACTACAAGGAAGTGTTTCAGGGAATAGGGTGCCCTGATGACTGAAGGTTCCGCAAACTGCAAAGAAAAGCAAGGATTGATTGGGAGTTAGACAAAAGTGGACGTCACATATCAGAATCGAGCTGCAGTGGAATTGTTTTGCCACACACAACGCTTTTGATATATCGCGAACAAGTATCAGTTCTGCGTGGTCCCTTATACATATACTGAGATCATTAACGCACTTCACTAATCTAACCAACAACCAAGTATCTAGGGAAGAGTTGAGAACATATCATTTGGGAATTGTGTATGTGTGTGTGTGGGGGGGGGGGGGGGGGGGGACTGGAGGGGGGGATATAGGAACAGTTCTGAACTGAACCAAATACACACTGACACAAAGGCCGGCCGTGGTGGCCAAGCGGTTAAAGGCGCTACAGTCTGGAACCGCGCGACCGCTACGGTCGCAGGTTCGAATCCTGCCTCGGGCATGGATGTGTGTGATGTCCTTAGGTTAGTTAGGTTTAAGTAGTTCTAAGTTCTAGGGGACTGATGACCTTAGAAGTTAAGTCCCATAGTGCTCAGAGCCATTCGAACCATTTGAAATGACACAAAGATGAAGAAGAACGGAAAACTGCTGCATGCTAACCCGAAACAATAAGAGCTCTTTCGTTACAAGAGGTCACAAACGATGGAACCCATGTCTATTACCCCAGACAAAAACTCAGTTACTTTGATAATACAAACGTGGAAACTTTACTGCACAAATAGGGGTTTGCTTCAGTCGGAAAATTCAACACCATGCGATCAGGAAAGGAAAATGGGGACAGACAGCAGTTTCAGAGTCAACACGCGAAAAACTTTATAATTTCCATAAAATTTATTACATGAAATTGCTACCATCGACGTAGGGGTTTAATTTACACAGTATGTTTAGGTCTCTCTAATAGGAAGCATTCCTAACTGTGAAGCGCAGATTCAAGATCACATGGTGGTCAGTGCCACACAAACATCACTTTTTACATAACAGATCGATAATACGAAACAATAGACAAACCGGTCGGAACCATTATTGGAGTTTCACTGAAGGAGTCTGAATGACAGAGTGGTTAGTGAAATTTAGGCAACCAGGAATCAGCGCAGAGGCCTATGGCTCATGATACACGAAATCTATGTCTGGCCAAACTCATTCTAATTACACATTACAACAAACTACCACTCTGCAGAGTCACAGGCATTATCTCAGCACGCGGTCTGAATCGAACTAAGAGCGGACACTATTACATTTTCATACTCTCTACGCGACTTTAATTGCAAACAAAACGCGATCCTCTCTTCGAAAATTATTGATTACTACACCAATGTCAAATTGTTGATTCCTTTCCTTTCATCCACATTCTACCCTATACAAAGCAAATGAAACTTACACAGACTTATTTTCCGAAGAATAGATGTTCACAACGTAACGACCCCACGAAGAGTGTCTTAAAAAGCAGCCCCAAACAGCCATTGGGCACGGGGTCTCAGTTTTTACATGGAGGGGGAGGATTCCATTAATTAAGCTCAGCCGATAGAGCGAACAAAAGCTCTAAAGCTCCAATTTACAGCATACTATTTTACTCGACATCTATGGGACATATCCAGGCAGTTATTGCTACGCTTTGAGGAGGTAAACTCTTGCCCATACCGGCAGGTGTGAACACACATAACGTTTGCACTATACAGAAATTATTCATGGCGTAGCAACAAAATGAAGGTTACTGATTTTGTAATAAATAAAAATGGAGCATCCCACTGAAAGGTTTTCGAAAGTATCGAAACATGCTCGACTAGACAACAGAACAACATTTTTAAGACATTAGCAATGCATGAACTAAGAAACATATGGGAAGAGGCACAAAGACATATGCCTTTCGCTGTTTGGCACCTCAACAGCATTCAGACCAGGCATTCATGTTCTGCACTTCCCGGCACTCGAAGCTAGGTAGTCTTTGAAATACTTTGCATGCCACAGATTTCTTTCCTAAAAATACGAGGCGAATCCGGAAAGTGATGTCGGATTAGGCGCGAAATGGGAACCACTGTGAAAATCCGATGGAACTTCGCACAGGGGTGTTGGGCTGTGTCTTGTGTGCCTGTCTATCGCGTTACGTCGCACTTTTTAGTTGAGAGCCCTTCCTGGGACAAGGTAACAATCCGGACGTGATAGAACCAAAGTATTGACTGTCTAGGCATGGTTGAACTACAGACAACACGAGCCGTGTACCTCCTTCCTGGCGGAGTGACTGGAACTGGTCGGCTATCGGACTCCCTCCATCTAATAGGATCTGCTCATGCATGGTTCTTTACATCTCTGGTCGGGTTGGGTGACGTCTCTGAACAATCAAAGAGACAGTGTTTCAGGAGTAGTGGGAACCGGGGTGAAGGAAAACTTTTGATGTCTGTATATGCTCCTTGATGTTGAATAATGAAGTCTTCACAGGAGATGCACACTATGTCCGAACTCTTGTGGAATCATTTGGAGCTGTCATCAATGAAAATAGAGGACAGTGGACACTATATGTGTAAATGCGACGTGTTGGTAATCTGGGCAGTACAGAGAGCGTGCTCGGATAGCCGAGGCAGCTAAGATGACCGCACACATAAAGTGGAAAGTCCAATATTCTAATCCGAGTCCAGAACAAATTTTCACAAGTTGCGATTGGACCTACCGAAAGTAAGTCAAATTCACCTCAGATATAAGAATGACTAAATAATAATAATAATTGAGAACTGTAGAATATGACGGAGCGGTAGAAAAAGCCGGAAGGTCGGAATGAGTGACTTATTGGAAAGTGCAGTAAAGAACATGACACAAAGAAATATTCAGTCAGCAGATGATAATCGTAAATAGCTCACACTGAAGACTTCTAAGAAAGGTCATGGACATGGGATGAATGATTTAACGGAAAATGAGGAACAGGAAACTGCTCAAGTATCTGTGGTATCAACAGATAATACTGAGGGGTCTAGTTCTCGGTTATTTACCTATTACTGAGGATGTAACTACAGGTGGGAACCGGGGCGATACAAAACTTTTTTGATGTGCGTATAACCTATTCCACAGAAGTTTTAAATTAAGTCACGTGGGAGGTATGTTTTTATGCAGGAGGGTGAAAGTTAAACTTATTTCATACATCTTCAGATAGGTAATCCTAGTTACATAGTCTGCAGTAGGTGCAGGAAATGTTATAGGCAACCCTACTTGCATCATGTGCACTGGGAACAGCAGATGCGATAGGCGACGCTCCTTACATTGTCTGCTCTAGGTGTAGAAGATGTAACATGGGTTAACTGTCTGAAAGTGCATGGTTTTTTTTGTTTTCTTTTTTTTACTTTTTAATTGGCTGGTTGTCGACCCTGTATATCGAAGTAAATGCCACTGTTACTGTCATGATCATAATGGAGTGAAAATATAATATACCAACGAAATAATAAAAAAACGCCGCCCGAACAGGCCATGAAGGCCCAACGGTATCGACCGGGCACCGTGTCACCCTCAGCCCACAGGCGTCAATGGATGCGGATAGGGAGGGTAAAGTGGTCAGCACACCGCTCTCCCAGCCGTATTTCAGTTTACGAGACCAGAGCCGCTGCTTCTCAATCAAGTAGCTCCTCAGTTTGCCTTGCAAGTGCTGGGCGCACCCCACTTGGCAACAGCGCTCGGCAGACCGGATGGTCACTTATCCAAATGCTAGCCCATCCCGACAGCGCTTAACCTCAGTGATCTGACGGAAATCGGAGTTACCACTGCGGCATGGCCTTTTCCGAAATAATAGAAGACTAAATTAAATAAGTCATCTGTCAGGTGGGCGTATTTCTTATACAACAAAAAATTCTCTACTTCAGTTAGGTTTACTCGCTTTGCTTTTAATGTTATGAAAACATTTAATGAAATTCCGTAGCGGTCAGTAACATATTTCCTAGTGCACCAACTATCAGCCAATTCCCAGTTGTCATACTTTTATAAGTGTTACGTATTGTCCTGCCACTGCTGTAATATTCCACTTAAGGTGCTGTTAATTAGTGTTTTAATAATATGTTACGTTCACTGAACATCCCCAGGCGATCTGTACTATTACGTAAACGAGATTTACATCAGAAAAAGGAGCTATCGATATATGATTTAAGAAATCATTACATTGAAGAGCTCGTAGGTGTCTGGGATCTTACTGAGTGCTTTGACGCACAAGAAAAGGATTTTTCTCTGTTGCTATTTCATCTCCGCTCTTATTCTCAAGCGTATGTAATATAATGCAAAGAAGAAAAACAAATGTTAAGAGATGAGATGTTTACAAATGTCTTTCAAATGAACGTTTCATATAAAATAAATTACATCTTCTTCGCATTTCTTTCATTAAAAACAAGGAAACTGAAAAGAAAACCGAAAATAATATGTATAAATTTGTCGTCGTTGTTTTGGTCTTCAGTCCTAAGACTGGTTTGATGCAGCTATCCATGCTACTCTATCCTGTGCAAGCCTCTTCATCTCCCAGTACCTACTGCAGCCCACATCCTTCTGAATCTGCTTAGTGTATTCATCTCTTGGTCTCCCTCTACGATTTTTACCCTCTACTCTGCCCTCCAGTACTAAATTGGTGATCCCTTGATGCCTCAGAACATGTCCTGCCAACCGATCCCTTCTTCTACTCAAGTTGTGCCACAAACTCCTCTTCTCCTCAATTCTATTCAATGCCTCCTCATTAGTTATGTGATCTACCCATCTAATTTTCAGCATTCTCCTCTAGCACCACATTTCGAAAGCTTCAATTCTCTTCTTGTCTAAACTATTTATTGTCCACGTTTCACTTCCATACACGGCTACACTCCATACAAATACTTTCAGAAACGACTTCGTGATACTTAAATCAATACTCGATGTTAACAAATTTCTCTTCTTCAGAAACGCTTTCCTTGCCATTGCCAGTCTACATTTTATATCCTCTCTACTTCGACCATCATCAGTTATTTTGCTCCCCAAATATCAAAACTCCCTTACTACTTTAAGTGTCTCATATCCTAATCTAATTCCCGCAGCATCGTCCGACTTAATTCAACTACATTCCATTATCCTCGTTTTGCCTTTTTCATGTTCATCTTATATCCTCCTTTCAAGACATTGTATATTCCGTTCAACCGCTCTTCCAAGTCCTTTGCTGTCTCTGACAGAATTACAATGTCATCGGCGAACCTCAAAGTTTTTATTTCTTCTCCAGGATTTTAATACTTACTCCGAACTGTTCTTTCGTTTCCTTTACTGCTTGCTCAATATACAGATTGAATAGCATCGGGGAGATTCTACAACCCTGTCTCACTCCCTTCCCAATCACTCCTTCCCTTTCATGTCCCTCGACTCTTATAACTGCCATCTGGTTTCTGTACAAATTGTAAATAGCCTTTCGCTTTATGTATTTAACCCCTGCCACCTTCAGAATTTGAAAGAGAGTATTCCAATCAACATTGTCAAAAGCTTTCTGTAAGTCTACAAATGCTAGAAACGTAGGTTTGCCTTTCCTTAATCTTTCTTCTAAGATAAGTCGTACGTTCAGTATTGCCTCACTTGTTCCAACATTTCTACGGAATCCAAACTGTTCTTCCCCGAGGTCGGCTTCTACCAGCTTTTCCATCCGTCTGTAAAGAATTCCCGTTAGCATTATGCAGCCGTGACTTATTAAATTGATACTTCGGTAATTTTCAGATGTGTCAACACCTGCTTTATTTGGGATTGGAATAATTATATTCGTCCTGAAGTCTGAAATTTATTTTTCCTGTCTCATACATCTGGCTCACGAGATGGTAGAGTTTTGTCAGGACTGGCTCTCCCAAGGCTGTGAGTAGTTCTAAAGGAATTTGTCTACTCCCGGGGCCTTGTTTCGACTTAGGTCTTTCAGCGCTCTGTCAAACTCTTGACGCAGTATCGTATCTCCCATTTCATCTTCATCTACATCCTCTTCCATTTCCATAATACTGTCCTCAAGAACATCGTCCCTGTATAGACCCTCTATAAACTCCTTCCACCTTTCTGCTCTCCCTTCATTACTTAGAACTGGGTTTCCATCTGAAGTGTTGATATTCATGCAAGTGGTTCTCTTTTCTCCAAAGGTCTCTTTTATTTTCCTGTAATCAGTATCTACCTTACCCCACATGAGATAAGCCTCGACATCCTTACATTTGTCCTCTAGCCATCCCTGCTTAGCCATTTTGCACTTCCTATCGATCTAATTTTTGTGACGGCTGTATTCCTTTTTGCCTACTTCACTTGCTGCATTTTTTATTTTCTCCTTTCATCGATTAGATTCAGTATCTCTTCTGTTACCCAAGGATTTCTACTAGCCCTCGTCTTTTTACCTACCTGATCCTTTGCTGCCTTCACTATTTCATTCCTCAAACCTACCCATTCTTCTTCTACTGTATTTCTTTCCCCCTTTCCTGTCAATTGTTCGCTTATGCTCTCCCTGAAACTGTGTACAACCTCTGGTTTTTTCAGTTTATCCGGGTCCCATCTCCTTACGTTCCCACCTTTTTGCAGTTTCTTCAGTTTTAATCTACAGTTCACAACCAACAGATTGTGGTTACAGTCCACATCTGCCCCTGCGTTCTTAAAAATGAAACACTGAGAAACTACACAGCCACTAAAAACTGAAGCACCTGCCTGGGAACAATGGTCTGTTGTTGGACGAGATAAGTTAGAGCATGGAGTTGTGAGAAAAATTTGAACAACTGATTGGTAGTATCGATGGAGACAGAATAGATGTTTGGTAGACAGGAAGGGAGGAATAGATGGATGTGTTGGTATGGTCATAATATGGAGTAATGAAATAGGGAAAGATGGAGAACAAAGGGGAAAATGGGAAGCGAAAAGTAACGGAGTCCTGATGAGGCGTGATCGGTGGTGTACATTTGAAGTTAATAGTGCGGGTAAATTTTAGGGCAGATTTAAGTGTTTCGGTATCATTAGGAAGAGATATGGAGAGTTTTCAGATGTAGCGATTGCACGATGTGTCGGTATAGGCGTAGCAGCGTTCTAGGATTGGAAATTCCAGGGGAGACAATAGGTCGTTGCAGTTTAGTATGTTCAGGGTGAGTGTGGATAGGTGCAAATTGATGACTTGGTGAAGGATCCGTGTGGGGCAGGGTAAACGAAAACGAAAAGCAAAGTAGAGTGAACTGACGTTCAAGAATTTTGAGTGGCTGATAGAACTTTGGAGCATCGGACATTCACAAAATATATGCGTAAGAGCGGAGGGTTTTGATACAGATCTTTCAGATATGAAGGGTAGTGGAAGGGTCTAATCTCCAAGTTCATCCAACTGACACTTTTGGTACTTTTAGTCTATTGTGGGCTTTGCGCTGGATGATTAGTAGATGAGATTCCCATGTTTTCTGCCATTTTTAATCGGACATACTACTATAGTTTTACTTTTCCTAAACAGTCGTTGTCGATACCAGCATTATTTTGCGATCTTTGCACAGGTTAATATTATCTCAGTTGCTTTTCTGCAAACATTCGTATAATTTTATTCGCAGAATGATATATTTCAAGGTAAAATTTATGAAAAGGAATTACTTTATAAAATATTTTAGTTTCGATGTTACAATCGATAAGTACTAGTCCTGAAGGTACAGTTAATTTATTTTAGTAACCATGAAATTGCGAATTATTTGCACACTTGAAACTTCTATTATTAATTATGCAATCCTGTACTGTTTACTATGTTTTCTTTCTGGATTTTTTTATGACATAATAACAGAAATTAATAATGTAACGAAAACTAGTAGGAATTTATTGTTAAGAAAAATTGTAAAACATATTTAATATTCCCATTTCCGCAGAGTTTGGTCGTCGTAAGCTTACCTCTTACATCTGGTAAGCAAGATGTGTGAGACAGGCGAAATACCCCCAGATTTCAAGAAGAATATAATAATTCTAACCGCAAAGAAAGCAGGTGTTGACAGATGTGAAAATGACCGAACTATCAGTTTAATTAGTCACAGCTGCAAAATACTAACGCGAATTCTTTACAGACGAATGGAAAAACTGGTGGAAGCCGACCTCGGGGAAAATTAGTTTGGATTCCGTAGAAATGTTGGAACACGTGAGGCAATACTGACCGTACGACTTATCTTAGATGAAAGATTAAGGAAAGGCAAACCTACGCTTCTAGCATTTGTAGACTTAGAGAAAGCTTTTGATAATGTTGACTGGAATACTCTCAAATTCTGAAGGTGGCAGGGGTTAAATAGATAGAGCGAAAGGCGATTTACAATTTTTACAGAAAACAGATGGCATTTATAAGAGTCGATGGGCATGAAAGGGAAGCAATGGTTGGAAGGGAGTGAGAATAATATCTCTCCGATATTATTCAATCTGTATATTGAGCAAGCAGTAAAGGAAACAAAAGAAAAATTCGGAGTAGGTATTAAAATCCATGGAGAAGAAATAAAAACTTTGAGGTTTGCCGATGACATTGTAATTCTGTCAGAAACAGCAAAGGACTTGGAAGAGCAGTTGAACGGAATAGACAATGTCTTGAATGGAGGATATAAGAATAATATCAACAAAAGCAGAACAAGGATAATGGAATGTAGTTGAATTAAGTCGGGTGATGTGAGGGAATTAGATTAGGAAATGAGACACTTAAAGGAGTTTTGCTATTTGGGGATTAAAATAATTGATGATGGTCGAAGTAGAGATGATATAAAATGTAGATTGGGAATGGCAAGGATAGCGTATCTGAAGAAGAGAAATTTGTTAACGTCGAGTATAGATTGAAGTGTCAGGAAGTCGATTCTGAAAGTATTTGTATGGATTGACGATAAATAGTTTGGGCAATAAGAGAATAGAAGCTTTCGAAATGTGGCGCTACAGATGAATGCTGAAGATTAGATGGGTAGATCACATAACTAATAAGGATGTATTGAATAGAATTGGGGAGAAGGAGGGACCCATTGGTAGGACATGTTCTGAGCGCAGCAGGAGATCACAAATTTAGCATTGGAGGGCAGCATGGAGCGTAAAAATTGTAGAGGGAGTCCAAGAGATGAATACACTAAGCAGATTCAGAAGGATCTAGGTAGCAGTAAGTACTGGGGGATGAAGAAGCTTGCACGGGAGCGAGCAGCATGGAGAACTGCATCAAACCAGTCTCAGGACTGAAGACCACAACAACAACAGCGTGATTACCTGTGATGTGATCGGACATATTTCAGTATAATAGGTGTGGACAACGTAATTTCGTCTTTGCTAATGTGAAAAATCAAAATACTGTATTATATACGAGAATGTGAAAAAATAACATCACGTAAAAATATTCTGCAGCAAGAATCTTCACATTTATTGCGTTCAAACCAACTGTGAGGACCTGATGCCAGATATTCAACTTCAATAATCGGACCCCTGGACAAGAACAACTGGAGCCATCTCAACATGACAAACTAAGTAAACTTGAGAGTTCATTGTAATCTTCGCTTCTGTCAAATCTTCATAAGAGACATTACTTATTAATTGCTTTGACTGGGTGTTGTTTGATGTGGACAATAGATGGAAGGAGGAAGGAGGGGGGAGATAGCACAGTCAGTGGCTTGTCCACTGTATCTTAGTGAATTAGTTAACTGGGCAGGATGGTAGTAAATAGTGAGGTCGAAGTCAATGGTACGGAAGCTGTTACTAGTTCTGCCTATAATTGTTGCCTTGGTTTTGGGGCGGTTGATCTTGAGGAGCCATCGGTAGCACAGGGAGTTAAAGTGATTAAGTTAGATTTTGATCGATCTCCGCGATTTCTGGACTCAAGGGTAAAGGGCTGGGGAAACGAAGAAATGGGCATGCTGAAATAAGTGGACTAGGGGAGGCTGTTTGGGTATATCGACAATGTATAGGAAATGGAGGACGGGCAAGAGTGCACGATTCAGTGCAATGCAAGGTATGGGAATTTTATTGCTTATGATCTTTATATTTACAATTCAGTTTCAGTTTGTAGCAAGCCTCATGACGTAATAATAACGAATGAAAATACCACTGCAGCTTAATGAGTGAGAGCGAATTCTAAACAGTCGTACTACACATCATCCCGCACTGGCCTTACTGTCAGATGTTACAGTCCGGCAGAGCAAGTTTTAATATCTCTAACACGCAGATATAACGTACAGAAGCGTTCATGGGTAATACACAACTACGCAAATGGGTCTTGTGACACAATCAGCCATCTTAAGAGACATCGGGAGGCTACGTAATACCGTTAACTACCTGGAAGCATTACGATAAATATGCTGGTGGCGAGCTTGAAAAGGACCAATGTTACCCATCCTGGAATAAATGGAATCAATCAGGAGTTATTAATAGGAAAGCGAATTTACGATCATGTGTGTAAAGCACACTGCCTTGTTCCACATTAAGGCATGCCACATCGTAACATTAATAATCATATACATTGGTCGACAGAGTGTAAAAGTAACTCGGCGAGGTTTTTATGCAAAACAAAGACACCATAGTGATGCAAATAAATTCTATTACAATGCCTCTACAAGATGTCACCTTTTTGCGTGGATGAAATATGATACTCCGATATGACGGTGATATATATCGGGTTCTACGAACACACGCCAAGAACATAAATCAGGAAATTATGCAATATTTCTTTTAGTATCTAGATCCAGGAGTGTTGGAATGCTGATCAACGCGTGTGACCGATACTCAGCTGCAGCTAGTCGGAGATCCTTGTTGGGTCATCCAGTTTTAGGTTTACATTCAGTATAAGTGTGTAAGACATTTCAACATCTCCCGCCGACTGAAGAACGAAGGTCGACATGAAAGAGTACGCTCCAAATTTCTTCCAGTGAGGTCACTGACGATAGGAGACCTAAATCCTCTCTTAACGTAGCCCCGGTGCCTGTCGTATAAACATGCGGACTTAGTGCGTGCTCCCGGAAGCGGCTCCGGGTGGTAGGCAGTCGGCCCTTCACAGGGCTGGCGTTATTTAGGAGTGGGCGTGGCAGCAGCACCGAGACGGAGGCAGCGCCGCCCCAGCGCTCATCAGAGGCGGTAGCTGGGGGCGGGGGCCTGGGGCTGGACGCTCGCCAGCGCCATGTTTCACTCTGTGTGCGGCAGTGGTGCTGGGTTTGAGGGGGGGGGGCAGAGGGGGTGGGGGAATCTCGCATCTGAGAAGGCGATACTCTACAGACTCAGCGGGAGTCTGTATTGGGGTTTGGGTAGTGAGAAAATGCATGATTGAAGTTACTTACTAATGTCAACATATAGAATCTAGGGATGAAAGTGACTCAAATTACTGACCCAGAAATGAGTACAGTCAGGCAATGAGGAAAATTGGAAGAGATGTATTTACCCGCAAACTTCAACTGCCCCATAGCAACAGAGGGTCTCGCAATGACATCTCCATGTAAAATGATTTTCAGAAGTTAGTAAGGGAGATCAGATTATCTCCACCTTTGTAGGCAGTCATTCTTGTATTTCAAATTATTTGTTATCTCCAAACAAATGGTTCAAATGGCTCTGAGCACTATGGGACTTAACTTTTGAGGTCATCAGTCCCCTAGAACTTAGAACTAATTAAACCCAACTAACCTAAAGACATCACACACATCCATGCCCGAGGCAGGATTCGAACCTGCGACCTTAGTGATCGCGCGGTTCCAAACTGTAGCGCCTAGAACTGCTCGGCCAGTCAGGACGGCTGTTATCTCCATTTGCTGACAGTGTTACAACTAACAGTAAGTATATAGTAAGCAGTAGTGTACGTACTGCGAAGGATTTGGTAAGGTTTAAAGAAATGTTAGTTTGGCTGTGAAAATCAGAGAAAGAGCGGGAATTGATTTAGGTGCACCAGGTATGTTGATAACTGGTCTAAAGGCTGCGAGGAGTGAACGGACCAGGTCTATAGAGGAGTCTCAGCAACAAACTTTATGTGCCAGGCATTGGATCAACCAAAACTGGTAACAGTACGGAGACAGAGTGATATTACGATTCATTAATTGTTCAAATAATAGATAAAGTCAAACATTCGAAAAATCTTTCAAAGTGATAAGCGTAGCGTTTAAGAATATATACATTAATCGAAGACAAATCATAGCGATTTCCTTCAATAAAATATATGTACTTTAACTTTGAACTTCTGCTTTACCTTGTGACAAAACTTCGTTGCAAACTAGTTTTTTTATTTTTTTTTAAGAAAAAGTTTTAAGAGCAGACTTTACAGACATTTTACATGTTCAATGAAAATAATTTGGCCAAAATTAATTGACAGCGGACTAACACTTCTGGAGGCTCCGAAACGGGCTGATATCCTTTGAATAGTTTAGTCGCCAAAAACGTGATATATACGCAACAATTTTAAAATGAGAAGAAAGCTCTTTTAGACGTAGAATACATGCATGCAAGTATTGCTCAAACTTAGAAGCCTTCCACGGTTGTAGACTCACTTGGTTGTAGAGGCCACGCGGCAGCACGTGAAGAGCAGCCCAGCCGGCATAGAAAACAACACGTTACTTCCGTAACAAATCAAACAAACTGTTACAACATGACCTGTTTTACGCCAGCTGATACGACAGCCAAGCTTTGGCATGAAGGCTGTTGAAACAGATTAACATACAGTCTTGCGAACAGCCAATAAGTCCCAAGATCTTAAAGCAAATTGGAACATTTTAAAACATGCAAGACATTTTCATTACAACTTTACCAATCAAATGATTTAAGTTTGAAGTTTATTCGAATACCCTAGGAGTGCGCATAACAGTAAAGGCACACTGCATTACAGGGTTAACAAAGTTAACCATTAGAATTACAACTAAAGTGGCAATGCATAGTTGTGCAGAGGTAACCAGTATGTAACGAAGTACTGCAAGAGCAACCTTTAGCAGTAGGTTTGGGTGACTCACAATTAAGGCTACACAAGCTGGTGTTTAATACAACATACTTCAAACAACAACAGGCGTTACCATAGTCACGCTTATAAAACTTACCAGCCATTGGGATTTGAATAACCAAATACTACTCCAGCAAAATTTCCCGGTTGCATACTCTATAGAGTTTGAACAATTTGCACAGCTTTCGTAAATTGAACAAAGTGAATGAAGCAATAAACAAAGGTTGTACTTCTTAACACAGCGGCACCTACAGGGCGAGGAACTCAGACACACAAACGCAACAGCACATTTGAAGTACCACAGCTCAAAGCTCAACGCCATAGTCGTAAAGGGCCACCCAACAGTTAATCGTACAAGAACGAACATGGAGGAGAATAAACAGCTCAAGCAGCAGTAACAACCCTTAAATCGCAAGGTGACTTTTCTGTAACGTATACCATGAGTTGGGGTCTCTGGGAGTCCTATGTCTAAACCAAGACTTAAGGTAAAAAGCATTTGAAATTTTTAATTTATACTATATAACATTTATTTTTACAATTATTTAAGTGTTGTTTAAATTATTCGAGTTTATTTTATAGCACTAAACAAAACATGCGGCTTTTTACTGTTTACCACACAAAAGCACATAATTTTGTGTGGTTCTTTTAAATAGTACAGATAACTAGACTGTTAGTGCACTGAATTTTACATTCTGAAAAATTATACAACCTCTGTAGCAAATGAATTTCCGAATAAAACTAAATTTTAGCGTTTAAATTTGCGCATAAAAATTTCAACCGATATGTACAAAAAGAAAATCTGTAAAATGGACAATCATTGCTGGGAACTAAATTTTTATCACCATTCAGACCACATTAGATTTTAAGAGACACTAAGCATTTCATTGAAGAAACACAAGCCGCCCGGTGTGGCCTAGCGGCTCTAGGCGCTACAGTCTGGAACCGCGCGACCGCTACGGTCGCAGGTTGGAATCCTGCCTCGGGCATGGATGTGTGTGATGTCCTTAGGTTAGTTAGGTTTAAGTAGTTCTAAGTTCTAGGGGACTGATGACCACAGAAGTTTAGTCCCATAGTGCTCAGAGCCATGTGAACTATATGAAGAAACAGACAAATCCACATCACAAATTTTCTGAAATTCTTCCTCTGAATGATACTCTTGTTCGATAGCAGAACTGTGATCACTGGATAATGTAAAATCGTAGTCTTTTTCGTTTACTTCTTGATCTTCCTCCATAGACCGACAAAAAAATTTCATCAAACTCGGGAAAGTTAAAAATGACACATTCCTGCCAACACATTTTGAACTATGTGGTACCGTACTGAAGAAAACATCTACGTAGTTCACAAGGCGTGGACTTCAGCACCTATCAACACGTGTCAACAATAAACACAGAAGGCGATAACGCAACCGACAACAAAACATCGCAGGCTTAGCACTTTAAGGAGGGTAGCAGGAGTACAGAAGCATTCCACCACAACTGGCGTTGGAAAGCGAGATCGAAAATTTTCGTGCCGTCTGAGACACCACACCACGTGAGTTAAGGTTTAACACAGCTGAAGGCGGCAGTGGTGGACAGAAGTCTTGGCCCAGTAATAGGATTCAGGCCTCTGCACGGCTACGATGACCTCCAGACGTAGCGAAGTCCCAGTTCCGCTATTAGCCTGGAGTTCTGCATCACGCCGTCCACTCACGAGCGTTGCTTCCCTATTCGCCCTAAGCAAACTCCGGCCTCGCTAGGCCCACCCACCACCCACCGCGGCGCGACCACTACTGCAACGACGACGACTGACAGGGAGACCGCCCTCTCTCGGTAACCAGGCGGTCGCGACCAATCGCACCGCAGCAAAGCGCGGGCGCGAGAAAGAGCCGGCACACTAATCGTTTCAGAGATTAGTTACGGCGCAACACCGATTGTTTACATGAAGGAATTAGGAGATAACTTCGATGTTTACATAAGAGGTTCGGTTAGTCAGATGAGTTCAGAAGGATGAGGTAATTTGAAGTTATAAAGGGTCTTTCATTAAGAGAACTAAAGCACTCAGAGTATCAAAGCAAATTATACTTCAGTTTGAAACTTATATTCCGAACAAATTATATTTCAAATGCCCATCACGCCTTAGAGCACATGGACTCACATGGTAGCTCCAGTTTTTGATCTCTCTTTCCAACATTAGTGACCTTAGATATTGAGTCAGCAAAACTACATACGGATACAGGCACAAATCCTTTCACAACATTAGGCAAGTTGTAGTTTCAGATAGCCGCGGCCGTTGAAGTCGTCTTTAAAAAGGTCACATTCGGCTCATCCTATGTACACACAGTTGCGCAGAGGTAACCAGTGCGTAATCAAGTACTGCAAGAGCAACCTTTAGCAGTAGTTTGGGTGACTCACAGTTAAGGCTCATCCAATACTGCCCTCTACCGCTGCGGTATTGTCTTCACCTAGCTGTTTACGTTGTCTTCGTGGTGGCTTCTGATGGTGTAGAGCGAAATTCCGCTCAAACTTGCCTACACAAAAAGTATATTAGAAATTGGAAATTACAATTTTGAAACGCATCGCCTCTTGATGAAAACCCCTATAGAGAGGGTAGATGTGTGGGATTACTGTACAGTATGCGAGAGACATGCTGTTTCAGTTTCTCTAGGAAACGGAGTGTTTTTGAAATGAAAGAATGCTGTGATATACCGACAAAGATACAGGCCAGGGTTATCATGGATGGAGCTCTTGTTGTGGAACTTCAGCATAGAGTAGTTGTAGGCAGGTGAATATGATCACGGTGTCTGACAAACTGTGACAACTTCATGAGCAGGCAGCAGTCCGTACAGAAAGCGTCGAGTGGTGCATATCACACAAGAATATGGAGAGAGTGGTTAACCTCTGGATAAGAATACGCCCATCCTGCATTTATATACGTGAGTGTGGGGTGAATGGCCAACGTTTATGTGTATGATGTGGTTGTGCAATGTCATTACTGTGTCATAACTGTTGACGGATAGCCATTTACTCGTACAACCAGCAATCATACAGCGATTGGTCAAACTACGTCATTACTTATTTCATATTTGCCGGCTAGTAATAATATTTCCATGTTTACTCCTTGTGAATCCATTACCATCATTAAAACATCTACATTACGTCAGATGTGGAAAAACTTTTTAAATTTTTAAAAATTTGTAAGACACAAGAAGAAATTTGCTGTATATACGTATTAGTTGATATAGTTGCAGTATTTTTTTTAAATATTATATCCCCGTTTATTAAAACATAATAGGTACATTGTTCATCATATTTACTAAATATCTCGTAGATGGCGCCAAATGTCAGTCTGATGCATGGTTGGTACAATTTAACTATTCCACTGTAGATGTAGGGGGTACTAAACTCATTATCCTTTAAAACCGATTTTCCTTGTAAATGAAAAACAAGGTTTTAAGGGATAATGAGGTTAGCACCCTCTACTTCTATAGCGCAATAGCTAAATTGCACCAGCCACGCATCTGACTGATATTTGGCGCCATCTATGAACTATTTAGCACATATGATGAACAATATATTTATTATATTTTAATAAAGGGAGATATAATATAAAGATAAAAATATTTAACCCATATTATCTAATAGGTATATACAGCACATGTCTTCTTGTGTGTTATAAATTTTAAAAAATTTTAAAAGTTTTACCCATCTGACGCAATTTAAGTCGGACTACAATGTGAAATATTTACTTATGTTTCATTTTGTGTAATTCTCAGACAAATTTGAAGTGGTTTACTTCCCTTGAATTTTAAATACGAAGTTCACATAGATGGCTCCATGCAACCATCCGATGTGTTCTCCATACAGCCTACCTTCCGCTAACAGTAGTATTCGATGAACTGTGAATAAAGCCCGATCAACAGGGACTTACATGCTTTGAGCGAAAATAATAGTGATATGTAATATACAAACCATATCAGTTAAGCCGTTACTTATAACCTTTTATGACGTCAGCTGACTATGAACTTCTTTTATTCTTAGCATTGAGAATGGCTAGCTTCTCGCCGAAATATAGATCTGCATAATAAAATTTAAAATAGAAGGCTGACTGCTGCGATATATAATTTACAAGTCAATATAACAGTCGCCGAGTGTAGCCGCTTTCCGAATGGAACCTGATTAACTATGGAAGTGTTTAGTATATGTGCTGCAGGACACAGCAATGCCCAGGCAACCACGGACCCTGAGTGTGTAAATACCCAGCCATTTTGGTACTGAAATCATCTTGTCTTAGTATCGCATCACTACCACCATGGAGCTGTGAAACTTTGGCGCCATCTGGAATGCTCTATTGGGTCCGCAGTTCGACCTTGCGGCCAGGCCAGCCTGTTGTGAAACTCTAGACGAAAAGCTGCCACCGCTGCAGGTTCGACCGAGCCCTGGGACACAACGTGCCAGCCACAGCGCTTCAGCAGTGGTGCACGGTCGTTACCGCCAGCCTGGCAGGGTAGGAAACATCAGCCGCGCCTAGGCCGCAGCTGTCTTGGCTGACCAGTGCTGCAATATCGCGTTATGCCTCCGCTCGGCGGCACTGCGCTCTGTTACTATCGGTGGACGTCACACACGAACGCACACACACACACACACACACACACACACACACACACACACGAGGCGATAGGATGCCTCAACCACAGTGCTGCTGCTTGTAATGAATCACGGTGGAGAGATAAGTGGTGGTCACAGCATGTCCAGCGAGGAAGTCCCTGATTTAAGAAATTACATATCTCGATAATTATGACCGAATGATGAATACTACAAATGGTATGTTTGTTGCGAAACCTGCAAGAAGTTAATACAGATATTTAGAAATAGCTTGAAAATCTGCTAATAGATGGTGCAGCAATCGCAGTACACAGTGCTTAAAATAGTGCGGCGCTCTGCAGAGCGATCAACAGCACCGTTCAACTGTGAAAGAAGGGTAGCATACCATAGGAAGTGATTGACGTCAAGTATCTCATTGTACTCGTTCAACATACTTTTCTTGCTATTGTATAACACAGGCTTGGAGTTTTCAAACACAGTTTAAAGATTCATAAGGATTAAAATAGGAAGCCACTCGCAGGCATTCCCCAAATTCCGACGGACTGTCAGATTGGCTGATGATCTAATGAGGCATGCTGGAACTCGTGAAAAAGCAAAACTAGCCACTATGGGATTTCGTAAAGCTCTGTTTGCGTGAAGCGGAACCACTGTATTCTTCCAAATTTGATGTCTGGGCTGCGGTATGCACCAAATGCTTTTTTTTTGTTTTGTTTCTTGAGCCAGTCTTCCGACTGATTTGATGCGACCGCCACGAATTCCTCTCCTGTGCCAACCTCTTCATCTAAAGAGTAGCACTTGCCACCTATGCCCTCAATTATTTGCTAGATGTATTCCAGTTTCTGTCTTCCTCTACTGTTTTTGTCCTCTACAGCATGATTCTAATAGACTTCTCATGGCCAGGTATGCTCTTTAGACTAATCCTATTCTGTATTTGATGTTCTCCTTGCACCGTCTGCCATTAGTTATTTTGCTGACTAGGTGGCAGAATTCATTAACTTCTTCTACTTCGTGACCATGGGGGACTGGAACGCAGCTGTAGGGGAAGGAGTAAATGGTGACCATCAATCGTTAAATTTTACGCTGCTCTCATTTCTCCTACTTGTCATTACTTTAGTCGTTCTTTGATGTACTCTTAATCCATATTCTGTGCTCATCAGAGGCTTCATTCCATTCAGTATATCAAGTAATTCTTTTTCAGCTTGACTCAGCATAGTAATGTCAACAGCGAATCGTCCCATTGATATCCTTTCTCCTTGACTTTAAATTCCGCTCCTGGACCTTTCATTTGTTTCCGTCATTTCTTCTTCGATGTAAAGATTGAACAACAGGGGGGAAAAACTACATCCCTGTCTTACAAACTTTTTTAACCCGAGCACTACGTTCTTGGTCGTCTACTCTTATTATTCCCTCTTGTCTCTTGGGCATATTGTATATTACCCGTCTCTCCCTATAGCTTACCCTTATTTTTCTCAGGATTTCGAACACCTTGCTCCATTTTACATTGTCGAACGCTTTTTTCATGTCAACAAAGCCTGAAAACGTGTTCTTTAGTCTTCTGTCCATTATCAACTTCAACGTCAAAATTGCCTCTCTGGTGCCTTTGCCTGTCCTGAACACAAACTGATCGTCTTGAAACACATCCTCAATTTCCTTTACCATTCTTCTGTATATATTCTTGTCGGCAACTTGGATGCATGAGCTGTTAAGCCTATTGTGCGATTATTCTCGCACTTGTCTGCTCTTGCAATCTTCGGAAATGTGTGGGTGATATTTCTTTCGAAAGTCAGGTGGTAAGTCGCCACACTCATACGTTCTACACCAACGTGAATAGTCACTTCCCTGCCACTTCCCCCAATGATCTTAGAAATTATGATGAAATGCTATCTATCCCTTCTGCCTCATTTGATCTTAAGTCCTCCAAAGCTCTCTTAAATTCTGATTCTAATACTGGATCAACTATAAGTTCTATATCTAGTCCTCTTTCTTGTTCTAGCACATCAGATACATATTCCCCCTCATAGAGGCCTACAGTGTACTCTTTCCTCCTACCCGCTCTCCCCTCTGCATTTAACAGTGCAATTCTCATGGCACTCTTAATGTTACCACCTGTGCTTTCAATTTCACCGACGGTTGTTTTGACTTTCCTACTGGCTGTCAGTTCTTCCGAGAATCAATTCTTTTTCGATTTCTCCACATTTTTCTATCAGCCATCTCGTCTTAGCTTCCCTGCACTTCCTATTCATTTTCTTCCTCAGTGACTAGCATTTCTGTATTCCTGAACTTCCCTGAACATTTTTGTACTTCCTTCTTTCATCGCTCAGCTGAAATATTTCTTCTGTTAGCTACGGTTTTTTCTCAATTACCTACTTTTTACCTACGTTTTTTCTTTCCAAATTCTGTGACAGCCCTTTTTAGAGACGTCCATTCCTCTTCAGTTTTGCTGTGTCTACAGCCTTGGAGAACAGCAAGCGTGTCTCGTCATTCCTTAGTACTTCCGTATCCGACTTCTTTTCATATTGATACTACCTGACTAATCTACTCCCTACTCTTCATCACAACTAAATTGTTTATGATTCTATATCTGTTCCTGGGTAAGCCTACAATTATAAAGTATTTGATTTCGGAAAGTCTGTCTAACCATGATGTAATCTAACGGAAATCATCCTATGTCACCCGTCCTTTTCCACGTATACCTTCTCCTCTCGTCATTCTTGAACATATTATTAGCTGAAATTTATTACAGAACTCAGTCTTTCCCCTCTCTCATTCCTTGTCCCGAGCCCATATACTTCTGTAACCTTTCCTTCTACTCCTTCCCGCCCGCATCTCGTGGTCGTCCGGTAGCGTTTTCGCTTCCCACGCCCGGGTTCCCGGGTTCGATTCCCGGCGGGGTCAGGGATTTTCTCTGCGTCGTGATGGCTGGTGTTGTGTGCTGCCCTTATGTTAGTTAGGTTTAAGTAGTTCTAAGTTCTAGGGGACTGATGACCATAGATGTTAAGTCCCATAGTGCTCAGAGCCATTTGAACCATTTACTCCTACCCCTACAGCTGCGTTCCAGTCCCCCATGACTATTAGATTATCATCACCTTTTACTTTAACTTTTGCCTTGTCACTATGCTCATATACTTTCTACATCACTTCATCTTCAGCCTTTGACATCGGCATGTATGCCTATACTATCGTTGTTTGTCTGCTGTCGATTCTGATCAGAACACACCTATCACTGTACTGTTCACAGTAACTCACTCTCTGCGCTAACTTCCTACTCATTACGAATCCTACTCCCTTCATGCCATTTTCTGCTGCCGTTGATATTACCCTATACTCATTTGACCTAAAATCCTTGTCTTCTTTCACTTCACTGACACCCACTATACCTAGACTGAGCCTTTGAAATTACCTTTTCACATTTTCTAGCTTCCCTACCACTTTCAAGTATCTGACATTCCATGCCGTGACTTGTAGAACGATATCCTTCTGCTGATTAATCAATCTTTTTCTCGTGGTCATCTGCCCCTTCACAGCCTCCTCCCAGAGATCCGAATGGGGGAACTATTCCGGAATCTTTTGCCAACGGTAGAGCATCATGACACTTTTTCAATTACAGGCCGCATGCCCTGTGGATACACGTTACGTGTCTTTAATGCAGGGGTCTCCATTGCCTTCTGCATTGTCATACGGGTGATCATTGCCATTCTTCCGCCCTTCGGGGAGTTTCCCACCTCATGGACAAGAGAGTTCCGTGAACTGCTGTCTGGTCCTCCGCCCGAGTTAACTAAGCCGTTGGCAAATGCATTATGGGCTTTTTGTTTCAGCGAAAAACGATTACTAGTGAACGTTATGTTGCAGCTTTGGAACAATTTGTCGCCATAAGCTAGTGCTGGAGGATCGATCAGGCATCGAGAGGTTCGTACAAGGTGGGACCAGACCACGACGCACCGAAGAGGCGTTTCGCTTTCTCAATGATTACCTTGGGAATAAAGTCGTCGTGTTCGATTCTTATAAATTCATTGACACGTCAGTGGAGTGGCCTCCATATTCACTCGATCTGTCTCCTTGTGACCATGTTTTGTGGGGAACATTGAAAGTCACTGTATCTTGGAATCATCCTGACAGCCTGGACGAGTCTGAATCGGCGATCTGTGTGGCATCTGAACCCATTTCCATTGTGACTTTACACGATGTGGTGTCTAATTTCATTGTTCGTTAGCGCCACCTCCGTACTGCGAGTGGCGAAAGTTCCCAAAAGAATGTGATGCGATTGCCAGGACTTCTTGCAGAGGACTGTTTTAATAATGCACGGTGACACTGTGTGAGCTGGACAGCCGACAGTGTTGTCTGTTAACAGCTTTACGATAATTCTGTACACATTTGCCTAAATATATTTCGGCTTCCACAATATCTGAATAAACGTACCTTTTATTACAACTGTGGTGTCACCACCAGACACCACATTTGCTAGGTGGTAGCCTTTAAATCGGCAGCGGTCTGTTAGTATACGTCGGACCCGCGTGTCGCCACTGTCAGTGATTGCAGACCGACCGCCGCCACACGGCAGAGAGACTTCCTAGCACTCGCCCCAGTTGTACAGCCGACTTTGCTAGCGATGATTCACTGACAAATTACGATCTCATTTGCCGAGACGAT
This sequence comes from Schistocerca serialis cubense, assembly GCF_023864345.2. NCBI lineage: Eukaryota > Metazoa > Arthropoda > Insecta > Orthoptera > Acrididae > Schistocerca > Schistocerca serialis. The sequence goes on along the minus strand of NC_064638.1, from coordinate 193,445,575 downwards.
AGTTGGCATAGCCTTCAGCTACGTCATTTGCTACGACCTAGCAAGGCGCCATTACCAGTTACTATTGATGCTGTAAAACATGTACCGTCAAGAGCGATGTTCACCATTTATGGATTAAAGTTAAGTATTCCAGCAGCTACGTACCTTTTTGGCTAGACTCATTTCCGTTAACTGTTCCAGACCTCACGCCAGCCTGCGTGAGCTAAATCGCGTGCCTTTCGGCTTCCTCTCATAGTGGGTTGGCTGTCTTGCCAATCCACAAAAACAATCATCCATAGAACTTTGTACCAGAGATATTAACTTCTGGAATCAGAACTCCTTCGCTGCACCCTGTATTTTGAACATGCAATATCATATTAATACTGAGGGGTAATATTAATAACAGTTACCAAATGAAAAAGAAAACGGGCAAAATCAGAGGCTCTATTAGGAAAGGCGCATGGAAGTCTCAGATATTATCCAGGTGTTCTACAAAACCGCAGTGGCATTTTTCTCTTACTCAGTGGCGTAGAACATAAAATTAGTAAGATTAGAACCTTCTTCTACGTTTTTTTACGCCCTGGGCACTACAGCATCGATAGTAATTGCAGACGTCATTCGTAATATCTAGTGGACGTAACGCACTCAAGTAAATAGTTGAGTCTCGAAAGTTCCTGGCTATAAATATGTAATGGACAGAGACTCGACCTCGGGACTATTGCCTTTCGCGGACAAGTGCTCAATCGATGGAGGTACCCAAGCACGACGTGAAACCCCTCCCCATAGCTACACTTAGGTCAGTTCCTCGTCTCCTACCTTCCAATCTTGGTAGACTCTCTCCTGCGAACCTCGCAAGACTAGTACTCCTGGAAGAAAGGGTATAGCGTTGGGGATATTTCTAGAATGAAATTTTCACTCTACACTTGAGTGTGCGCTGATATGAAAATTCAAGGCAGATAAAAAGTGTATGCCGAACTGAGACTCTAACTCAGGGCCTGGGCCTTTCGCCGGCAAGTGCTTGTCCGCGGAAGGACAACGTCGCGAGTTCGAGTCCAGGTCCGACATACAGTTTTTATCTGCCAGGAAGTTTCATATCAGCGCCGACTCGGATACAGACTGAAAAATTTCATTCTATCTTCCTGCCAGATTAAATCTCTGTGCCAGACCGAGACTCGAACTCAGGAACTTTGTCTTTCATGGGCAAGGGCTCTACCATCTGAGGTACCTAAGCACGACTCACGCCCCGTCCTCACAGGCTTACTTCTGCCAGTACCTCATCTCCTACCTTCCAAACCTTACAGAAGCTCTCCTGCGAAACCTTGCAGAACTAGCACTCCTGAAAGAAAGGATATTGCGGAGACATGGCTTAGCCATAGCCTCGGGGATGTTTCCAGAATGAGATTTCCACTCTGTGGCGGAGTGTGTGCTGATATGAAACTTCCTGGCAGATTAAAACTCCCGCCCAGGAGAGCTTCTGTAAAGTTTGGAAGGTAGGAGACGAGGTACTGGCAGAAGTAAGGCTGTGAGGACGGGGCGTGAGTCGTGCTTAGGTACCTCAGATGGTAGAGCCCTTGCCCATGAAAGACAAAGTTCCTGAGTTCAAGTCTCGGTCTGGCACACAGTTTTAATCTGCCAGGGATTTTCATATCAGCGCACACTCCGCTGCAGAGTGAAAATTTCATACTGTAATTTCATTCTAGTTCAAAGTTCCATGCCTACCAAACATGTTGCGTTTGGTATACCATACTGACTTTTGATTTTCTCGCTCTTAAACTAACTTTTATCCCATGTGCTTATTTCCGATCCACTTCTTTCGCGCACGTAATGCAGTAGTAGAATAACCAGAGGCAATCTTTCACGAAGAAATTCACTCTTGCTCTTGTCCAGGTCGTATAGTGACCTCTATTGCACCAGGACATAGAGAATAACTTCCGTATAGGCATAGAATGGCTATTCATACACATATTTTAAAAGATGAAACTTTCTGCTTTCAGAGAACGTTAAACACCTTGTCTGTAGGACCTACAAGTATAATAGATTAGGTACTGATCTGTCTCTACACCTTGAGCACAGTCGAATAAATAAGTGCGGTTCATAGTCATCCGCTTACTTAGTACTGATACAAGGCCAATGACCGAGTCATCTGAACAAAGAAATGTCACATTACTATTCTAAGTACTCCATTTTATTCATTTGTGTTTCAGTCCGCCCCTCGTAGCTGAGTGGTCAGCGTGGCGGAATGTCATACCTAACGGCCCGGGTTCGATTCCCGGTTGGGTCGGAGATTTCCTCCGCTGAGGGACTCGGTGCCCCATCGACACGCAAGTCGCCGAAGTGGCGTCAGGTTGGAAGACTTGCACCAGGCGAACGGTCTACCCGCGGGAGGCCCTAGCCACATGACATTTGTGTTTCAGACGAGACTGAAATAATACCTTCTGTTCAATCTAACAAGGCCCTGTCACAGGTTCTGCTATAATACGACGCTAGACGTTAACACTTACGACTGGCAAGCTATAAACTCTAATGTCAGATAATCTACTTTCATAATAGTAACTGCACTGGCTCTAACTACGGGTGTTGCAAATTATTTAACGCAACAGTTTCGTTTTGGTAGAGGAAAAATAAGAATGACACCAATATAACAGCAGTAGGCCTACTGCAGATCTGGAATGTTAACTATGGCAGCCGTAGACGTGAGAGTAGCTGAAGGAATTTGTGATTCTGAAAAGTCCGACAGATGAAGGTAAATAAGAAATGAGGCGAATAGGGATTTATTTCTGTTACTGAGCACGTGTAAAAATTTTAACTTAAAGGGAAGCAGTTGATGATATCAGCTGCAAAAAGAGTTTCACTGCTACAGTGATAGCTGCAGGAACTTCACCATGCTCCTGGACGGTTTGGAACCTTTAGGTCACATGGTTCCCGAGAACGACTGCAGAAAGTAAGTCGGAATTCCATAACATTCGTGTTTGTTTGTAGGATCACAATTTAACCTGAAATGTCACTAATTTTGATCTAATTTTCACGTTTTTCACTTCGTGACGCGCATTTCACTGACAGTGCTCGCATTTATTTATTGATTGTAGTGACAGAAGTATGTACGTAAAACTTAAGTAGAAGTAATAAAGTACGATGAAGCAATGGAATACACAAAAGTCGAAAGCTATTTGTAAGACGTGTTTCAAGATATGAAATAATTATAAAGGCAGTAAGAAAAGTCCAACAGATTCTCTTCCCTGCAAATAATTCCACGTTCGTAAAATCAGTTTCTTGATGGTCTCATTTTGACAACGCTCATAACTAACATACCTGCGCATCGCAGGAAAACGGAGGCCGACACACCACAGAACAAATGGATGCTCGAAGACCAGCAGGGAATTCAAGTTGAGAATATTACATGCCGCAAGGCTATTATCACTGTTGCGAACTGCTGACATAAGCGACAAGAGTATTGTGTACACTTATTTCGAGAGTCTTCCCACGTTCAACATGAGATTAATACGGTTCATAGGCTGGTACTCTGGATGCTACTGATCCTTAGCAGCAGAATACAGCAGAAGATGGAGAATGATAAACAAAGGTAGGAAATGAAAAATTCATTTCGGTCACACTTAAACAATTTGCACCTAACAGGAAAAAGACTTTCATCTCACAACTTCAGACTGAGTGAATATCGTAAAGTAGTTTGAGTGTATGTTTTTCTGTGGAACCAGCCCAGAATTCGTTCTAGAAATCCTATATCAGAATTGTCAAACAAAGACATGATCAGTGTTAATTCCAAAAGTTTGCCCCACACCTGAATCATATAACCTTCACGAAGTGGTAACGACAAAAAAATTGTTCAAGTGGCTCTGAGCACTATGGGACTCAACTGCTGTGGTCATTAGTCCCCTAGAACTTAGAACTACTTAAACCTAACTAACCTAAGGACATCACACACACCCATGCCCGAGGCAGGATTCGAACCTGCGACCGTAGCAGCAGCGCGGCTCCGGACTGGAGCGCCTAGAACCGCACGGCCACCACGGCCGGCAGTAATGACATGGGGCACAATTTTAATCTATAAAGAGGTATCCTATCACTCTACTTCGGAGTGAAAAAAACGTTGTGGATACATGCAACCTCGTATAGTACGTCCACGTACTATAAACCGGTATTGTGTCCCTCAATACAGATCTCCTTCGTCACTGAACGTCAGTTTCACTTTCGTGTGTCGAAGCACTGCCACTCTATCTGGATATTGGTAGGGCAGTGCAATAGTTTCGAAGGTACACGTGCTTTCCGCCCTCAAAGAGTCGTGCTGCTTTAAATGCATGGAATTTTCTACTGATGTTTGATTGCCGGCATCCCTTTGATCTCCCTAGTTTAGAGCCTGACGACAGAGACAGAAATTTTAGGTACTGGTTCCCACCGCTGTGCCGCAGTTTCTGCGTACCGTAAACTACTGCATACGACGCATGAGATTGTCTATATTACGTAAGTTACACAAAAGTTTGTATTTTTATCGAGATATATTTTCAAATAAATGTATAACATTACTTTACTTATTTATTTAAGCTCGAATACGTTCATAAGGATTATACCAACAGTGAGGACAACTATTTCTGTTCATCAGAAAGAATAAACGGTTCAAATGGCTCTGTGCACTATGGGACTTAACTTCTGAGGTCATCAGTCCCCTAGAACTTAGAACTACTTAAACCTGACTAACCTAAGGACATCACACACATCCATGCCCAAGGCTGGATTCGAACCTGCGACCGTAGCGGTCACGCGGTTCCAGACTGTAGCGCCTAGAACCGCACGGCCACACCGGCCGGCAAAAAGAATAGACTAACAACCAAAGGAAACCATATTAGGTGTCCTTGGCATAAATCTGAGGAATAGCCAATAAATATGCAATAAAATAAATTTCAACTTTACTGCTTTGAGTTTTAAACACGATAAAATTAATGTGTACTGATGCACAAAACCTTGTTTAAATTCTAAATACCAACTCCTATTAAAATTCTTACTTACGATACACACAATGAAAAACTTCTAAAGGCTGTATCTAGCATCAGAGTGATTACTTTGAGCAGAATTTTCTTTTGTGACCAACCGGACAGAGCGACTGTCAAAATTAGTCTCACTCCGCAATGAAATTATGAAAAAACTTTGTTACAAATACCGAAAGTAGCTATACACATATAATAATTCTATACATGAGCAGGCATGCTACAGCATGCGCTATCAATGTGTTACAAAAAATCGCGCATAAAAACGGGAATTTTGCCAGGGATCATACCTCGGGTTTTATTGGTGGATGGCGCTTACGCTAGAGACCATTTGTTTACCTGCCAGAACGATTCTCTTACTGTAACCATCCTGTAGTACATGTACAATTTTTGAATAATACACAGTTCGTCCACATTAGCTAAATGCAGCTAATCGGTTGGTTCTTTTTGCATTAGATATCGTCTATGGTAAGTCCTAACGGATTCACGGAGATGCATTTAGAAAACCCGAAAAGAGCGTTCCTCCACATTTTACGCCGTAGTGACAGTATAGTGTGTTGACATGTTGCCGTGGCCTGCCCGATTACCAGATCTGTCTCTAAGTGAGCATACACGCAACATCATCGGACTACAACTCCTTCGTCATCTATAAACAGCAATAATCGTCCCTGTACTGACCGATGAACTGTAGCAGGCCGCGAACTCCATCCCACAAACTGACATCCGGCACCTGAGCAACGCAATACATCCACTTTGGCACGTTTTCATTTAAAATTCTGGCGGCTACACTGGTTACCAATGTACCAGCATTTCATATTTGCAGTGGCTTATTAACCTGCAGTCTTGCAATGTTAATCATTAAGTATATTATATAGATAAATGAATGATAGAGATATCTCTACTCTACATTAATTGTTTTTTGGTATTGAGATTTTTTTCAGTCAGTTCATGTTCCAGGGGAAGAACGGGTTTCACCATTTCTACGTTAGGATTACGTCCCTTGTTTAAAGGCGGCCAGTGGAGACCCGCAGCGTCAGACAGCGCTTTTTTTTTTTGCAGGAGTGGGGGCTCGACAGCTCCAATCACCCAATGTCAAAAAGCGGGAAGAACTCTGTTTTCTCATGGAGAGACTCGCCCAAATGTTCCAGAGAACCACAGTCACCAGTACCAGAAAACGCAGAACGCTCTGATTCCTAGTTGGGAAAAAGCTCGGAGACACTTCTGAAACAGTTAACAGTGCCGGTACTACACCACAGGACAATCAAGAAAAAATCTGCCTCCCTCGCCAGTCGATCTCATACATATAACCTTAGAGACCAGACAATATCTGTGGAACTAGAGATAAGAGGGGAAGGAAGCTGGTCGATAAACGAAAGAAATGCCGACTTTCCCATTGAGTATTCCCTTCACGAGACGTGAAGACACAAAACACCTGTCTGTGGTACTTATCCGGAACGAAAGTCTGTATTTACAGCAGCCTTTCATTTGGTATAACGAACTCAGTGTTTCCAGTGGATAGTTTAGTTTGGACGACAGAGAATCGCTCTTGATTCTTCTGTTCCATGCCCACTTTCGCCGCCAATTGTGATACCAACAGGCTTCCTTTTCTATGGGTGTGTGAGGATTCTAGACTAAGAGACTTAAGATCACTTCTTGCAAGGAGCCGGTTATTGGATTATCGCAGTTGCGGATGAACAAGGGGCGTTGAACAAGTAATGCAGCACTTTTATCTGGCCTCATTCTGGTTGAAAAAAGGCAGAATTCGTTGTGCAGCATCGAAGAATATCGCTGCTTCAGATCCTAGAGTGCTGTAGTGGCAACATCGTTTACGAGAGGGAAAGTTAGATTTGTGCAATATTCTGAGCACAAGTTACAACGAGATGCAGACCAGATTCCAGTGAGTTACGCATGCCAACAGTTACCAAGTAGAATAGATGCCACAGGGCAATCAAATTGCTGAAAGAGTATATGTAGCGGTTTTGCACGTCGTAAATCACAGGCAGAAAGAGGCCCACTGGCCAACCTGCCGAGTTATGAGTATGAGACGCAAAGCAGAGTGTATGGCAAAACACAGCTGCACAGCTGTGTATGGATAGATGCGGGTATCCTGGATGGCAGAGCTTGTCACACCACCAGCTACACACAGCAGCAGATGGGGCGCCAGCGTTCCAGTCCACGGTGGGGCGCTGGTTCGACCCTCTGCGGCCGACATGTGGTCCATAGCCATCCAGCGGTGGTCCAATCCATGGCTCACTACCACAGGCAGTCGTCCTGGCTTCCATCACTCCTTGGAGGCATCCAGAGGAGAGGGCCAGAGATTGGCACTCCGGATCGCGGGTCACTGTGATCTTAGCCGCGCCAGCAGAAACATGCAGCTGGCTGCCTGCAGTTCACACCGAGCGGCGCTGAGTCGATAGGGTTACAGACCACTGAGTCAGACGACGCAACTCCACTGCCGTTCAAGGCCACACACAGCCGAGCGTGCACGGGTCACTGAGGCAGCCACTCCACGCCGAGCCATTTCACAGACAGTGAAGTGGTGTCCTCAGCATAGCATGACCCAGTGAAGCAGATCGAAATGACAGTGGCACGTAAAGTGCCCTCCGCCACACACCGTTGGGTGGCTTGCGGAGTATCAATGTAGATGTAGATGTAGATGTAGAATGGGGGCACTGTAGTTAGAAATAGTAAATCACTTGGAAAGCTCAGACGAGTCTCAATATGGTACCTTCTACCTCTTCCCGCTATATTTGATGTTGCTGTTATATTCAGTGGCAGAAGTGGCCACTGCAGAGCGTTACTGGGAGAAAGTTGTCAAAGAGTTTCTTTTGACGGAAAATCGGTGAATCGCAGATATTCATAGGTGCATGAGGAATGTCTACACAGATCTAGCAACGAACAATTGCACGGAGAGTCATTGGGCGAAGCATCTGTCATCATCGTAACAACGTCACACAAACCTATCAGTTTTTCCACATGCCGACCAGCCACACACAGCTCTAACTCCAGCAATGTAGGATCGTGTGGACACTATCATTCGAGGTTACCGACGAATCACAATTAGTCACTGCACTGCACAGCTGAATGTCTCTGTTGGTAGAGCCACGACATTCCTCCGCCAGTTGGGATACACAAAAGTATGTTCCCGCTGGGTTCTTCATCGCCTAACAGAAGACTGTCAACAGCAACGAAGAAACATGTGTGCGGAATTGCATGAAAGTTAAAGGGCTGATCGTGACAATTTTCTGTAGAACATCATCACAGGCGATGAAACATGAATTCTTCACTTCGAAATGGAAACAAAACGGCAGTCCATGGAGTAGTGCCACACCACCCCACATGCGAAAAAAATTCAGAGCTGCACCCTCAGTCAATAAGGTCACAGTGACAGTGTTCTGAGACTCTGAAGGAGTTAGTCTATACGATGTCGTCCCTCAGCTTGCAACGATGAACACTGAAGTGTATTGTACACTGTAAGTAGCCTTGAAAAATATGGCTTCATCAGAGGAACAGTCCAAACAGAGAGCTGCCACTCAGTTTCTTTTAGAGGAAAACCAGAGTATTGCAGATACTCATAGGCGCATGCAGAATCTACGAACACCTGTAACTGATCAAAAGTGAGGTGAGTCGGCGAGGTGTCTTTCATCATCGGAACAAGGTCGCACAAACCTGTCCGATCTTGCTCGCGCCGGCCGCGGTGGTCTAGCGGTTCTGGCGCTGCAGTCCGGAACCGCGGGACTGCTACGGTCGCAGGTTCGAATCCTGCATCGGGCATGGGTGTGTGTGATGTCCTTAGGTTAGTTAGGTTTAAGTAGTTCTAAGTTCTAGGGGACTTATGACCTAAGATGTTGAGTCCCATAGTGCTCAGAGCCATGTGTGTGATCTTGCTCGTGCCAGATGCACGCAAACGCTGTGACCCCTGCAGTGTTGGAATGTTCGGACACTTACATTCGAGGTGACCAATGGATCGCACTCAAACACCTCGCTGTTCAGCTCGACGTCTCTGTTGCTAGTGGTGACACCCTCGTCCACCTGTTGGGGTACTGGATCGAGCGAGGTGGCGCAGTGGTTAGCACACTGGACTCGCATTCGGGAGGACGACGGTTCAATCCCGCGTCCGGCTATCCTGATTTAGGTTTTCCGTGATTTCCCTAAATCGCTCCAGGCAAATGCCGGGATGGTTCCTTTCAAAGGGCACGGCCGACTTCCTTCCCTAATCCGATGAGACCGATGACCTCGCTGTCTGGTCTCCTTCCCCAAACCACCCACCCACCCACCCTTGTTGGGGTACTCAGTTGTGTACCTGGTGGGATCCTCGGCGCCTTACAAAAGACCATAGACGGCAACGATGACCATCTGAGCGGAATTGCTTGCACTTTATGAGGCTGGTGATGGGGGGATTTCTTTGGCGAACACCGCCACACCAGATGAAACGTAGCTTCTTCACTTCGAATCGGAAACAAAACGGCAGTCCATGGAGTGGGTTCGCACTACCTCATCTCCGAAGAAAAATTTCAAAACTGCCCCGTCAGCCATTATCGTAATGGCGACAGCCTTCTGGCACCACCAAGGGGTTATTCTGTTCGATGTCCTCCCTCGTTGTACAAATTGCTGTGTCCTTAGTGGATAAGCAGATCAAAATTGTGGGTTCAATTGGAGGAAGTTTTTCAAGATGTGTGGATATGCAACATAAACCAAACAATTAGTAATTACTTGTATTAAGAGAAATAAACAGATTACATACCTTCTGATATGTTGAGCGAAGCAAAGTACAGGATACAATGTTCACTTATAATTTGTTCTTCTCCGCTGCCTAGCTAGTGTACGTCTGCTGTATGGCTCGTCGTCTTCACAGCAGGAAGACTCGGTGCTCTTCTTCTATTGGCTGCCGCGTGGCGAGGTATACTGCGCTACCCTCAACAAATTGACGAAACGACTTAAGCGTGTTCGCCGCCATAAAAATTCAAACGAACCTACCTTTCTCCATGAAAAAGCACGTCCTCACACAATTCAGCGCACCCGAGAGCAGCACACAAAACTTCATTGAACTATTCTTCCTAGTCCAACCTACAGCCCGGACCTCTCGCCTTATGGTTCCTTTCTGTTTGGTCGAGGGAAGTGGTGCCTCCGTGTTCGACCTGTAGAGTGGTTCCATGCGGGCATTCAGCCCGTGTCGCACCCCCCCCCCCTCCCCCCGCCCCCACCCACCAGTAAGGAGCTGTAAGGCCGTCACATTTAACAGACATTATGGTGAAAAAATTGGATTTTGTAGCCAATAGAGCGGCGAACGATGTGGTGTATTGTAATCCTGAATCAAACCAACTTCGTTTCAATATACCTATTGAATGCCCTCATAGTACACCAAACTCCAGGAATGCTTGATAGTGCAAGGCAGTGGATAGTGTGTCGCTGTAAACTGCGACGTAATCACGGTATTCGACATTTTAAACAACACCAATATCCATTTGTCACGTGATGCAATGTACATCGACAGGACGGGCTGAACGCACTGTGATAATCGTGTGCATGTTTCGTCTGAGGATTGTCAGAGTAATCTGTGCTGTGTATTGTAAGTTTTGGATACAACACATCACAGGTATCTTACTCTTACGAGGGTATTTTCACAGAGACAAGTGTGACTGCGGAAAAAAACGAAAAAATGGTAATTACATTACTATTCTGTAACGAACCACTGCAGACTTGGGTCATTCGTACCAAAATACCCGGAGGGAATCTCTGAACAAACACTGAAAGTTAGTCAGTGAAATTTTGATTCATAGTGTATTCCTACACCTAACTAGTTGTCTCGCCATTGATCCTTGTTGCTACGCATGCGAAGACGGGGTGGTTCGCTATTTAAGCTATAAACACGATCACGTAGGTAGGTAGTGCCAATCGTGTTTACGAGTACTCATTACAGGCTTCAGTCAGATGAGGCGAGCGAAGTTGATCACAGGACCACGATGCTCTTTTAAGCCATGAGTGGTCAAGAATTCGACTGGTGAGCCATGTCCTGCCTCATGTGCCATAGCGATCAACCTGCCTGCACATGTCCGCCACAACCACATCACGGTTACTTAGCTTGAGGAGGCAGAAGAGCGGGAAACCACGAATGAGCCATATTTAAATTGCAATGCACTTTCACTGTATAGTGCTTGATTTCGTATTTTATACCACTCAACAATATCAGTACCCGTGGTCTAGGGGTAGCGTCGTTGATTCATAATCAAAACGTCTTGGGTCCCGGGTTCGATCACCGCCACTACCTAAACTTTGGTAAATAATCAGCATTGGCGGCCGAAGACTTCCGGCATAAGAAGTCAGCCTCATTCTGCCAACGGCCTTGTCAAAAAGGGCAGAGGAGCGGATAGAGGTTCAGGGCACTCTCTTGTCCTAGGGGTGGGAAATTGCCCCTAAAGGCGGAAGAATCAGCAATGATCAACGACTTGAGGATGCAGAAGGCAATGGAAACCACTGCATTAAAGACACGTAACGTGTATCCACAGGACATGTGGCCTGTAATTGAAGAAGTGTCATGATGATCTCTCCATTGGCAAAAGATTCCGGAACAGTCCCCCATTCGGAGCTCCGGGAGGGGACTGCCAAGGCGCAGGTTACCATGAGAAAAAGATTGAATAATCAACGAAAGGATAACGTTCTACGAGTCGGGGTGTGGAATGTCAGAAGCATGAACTTGGTAGGGAAACTAGAAAATCTGAAAAGGGAAATGCAAAGGCTCAATCTAGATATAGTAGGGGTCAGTGAAGTGAAGTGGAAGGAAGACAAGGATTTCTGGTCAGATGAGTATTCGGTAATATCAACAGCAGCAGAAAATGGTATAACAGGTGTAGGATTCGTTATGAATAGGAAGGTAGGGCAGAGGGTGTGTTACTGTAAACAGTTCAGTGACCGGGTTGTTCTAATCAGAATCGACAGCAGACCAAAACCGACAACGATAGTTCAGGTATACATGCCGACGTCGCAAGCTGAAGATGAACAGATAGAGAAAGTGTATGAGGATATTGAAAGGGTAATGCAGTATGTAAAGGGGGACGAAAATCTAATAGTCATGGGCGACTGGAATGCAGTTGTAGGGGAAGGAGTAGAAGAAAAGGTTACAGGAGAATATGGGCTTGGGACAAGGAATGAAAGTGTAGAAAGACTAATTGGGTTCTGTAACAAGTGTCAGCCAGTAATAGCGATTACCCTGTTCAAGAATCACAAGAGGAGGAGGTATACTTGGAAAAGGCCGGGACATACGGGAAGATTTCAATTAGATTACATCATGGTCAGACAGAGATTCCGAATTCAGATACTGGATTGTAAGGCGTACCCAGGAGCAGATATAGACTCAGATCACAATATAGTAGTGATGAAGGGTAGGCTGAAGTTCTAGACATAATTCAGGAAGAATCAATACGCAAAGAAGTGGGATACGGAAGTACTAAGGAATGACGAGATACATTTGAAGTTCTCTAACGCTATAGATACAGCAGTAAGGAATAGCGCAGTAGGCAGTACAGTTGACGAGGAATGGACAAAAGAGCCATAACAAAAGTTGGGAAGGAAAACATAGGTACAAAGAAGGTAGCTGCGAAGAAACCATGGGTAACAGAAGAAATACTTCAGTAGATTTATGAAAGGAGGAAGTACAAACATGTTTCGGGAAAATCAGGAATACAGAAATACAAGTCGCCGAAGAATGAAATACATAGGAAGTGCAGGGAAGCTAAGACGAAATGGTTGCAGGAAAAATGTGAAGACATCGAAAAAGATATGCTTGTCGGAAGGACAGACTCAGCATACAGGAAAGTCAAAACAACCTTTGGTGACATTAAAAGCAACGGTGGTAACATTAAGAGTGCAACGGGAATTCCACTGTTAAATCCAGAGGAGAGAGCAGATAGGTGGAAAGAATACATTGAAAGCCTCTATGAGGGTGAAGATTTGTCTGATGTGATAGAAGAAGAAACAGGAGTCGATTTAGAAGAGATAGGGGATCCAGTATTAGAATCGGAATTTAAAAGAGCTTTGGAGGACTTACGGTCAAATAAGGCAGAAGGGATTGATAACATTCCATCAGAATTTCTAAAGTCATTGGGGGAAGTGGCAACAAAACGACCATCTGACTTTCGGAAAAGCATCATCCACACAATTCCGAAAACGGCAAGAGCTGACAAGTACGAGAATTATCGCACAATTAGCTTAACAGCTCATGCATCGAAGCTGCTTACAAGAATAATATACAGAAGAATGGAAAAGAAAATTGAGAATGCGCTAGGTGAAGATCAGTTTGGCTTTAGGAAAAGTAAAGGGACGAGAGTGGCAATTCTGACGTTACGGCTAATAATGGAAGCAAGGCTAAAGAAAAATCAAGACACTTTAATAGGATTTGTCTACCTGGAAAAAGCGTTCGACAATATAAAATGGTGCAAGCTGTTCGAGATTCTGAGAAATGTATGGGTAAGCTATAGGGAGAGATGGGTCATACACAATATGTACAACAAACAAGAGGGAATAATAAGAGTGGACGATCAAGAGCGAAGTGCTCGTATTAAGAAGGATGTAAGACAAGGCTGTAGCCTTTCGCCCCTACTCTTCAATCTGTACGCCGAGGAAGTAGTGATGGAAATAAATGAAAGATTCAGGAGTGGAATTCAAATACAAGGTGAAAGGATATCAATGATACGATTCACTGATGACATTGCTATCCTGAGTGAAAGTGAAGAAGAATTAAATGATCTGCTGAACGGAATGAACAGTCTAATGAGTACACAGTATGGTTTGAGAGTTAATCGGAGAAAGACGAAGGTAATGAGAAGTAGAAGAAATGAGAACAGCGAGAAACTTAACATCAGGATTGATGGTCACGAAGTCAATGAAGTTAAGGAATTCTGCTACCTAGGCAGTAAAATAACCAATGACGGACGGAGCAAGGAGGACCTCAAAAACAGACTCGCTATGGCAAAAAAGATATTTCTGACCAAGAGAAGTTTACTAATATGAAATACCGGCCTTAATTTGAGGAAGAAATTTCTGAGGTTGTACGTCTGGAGTACAGCATTGTACGGTAGTGAAACATGGACTGTGGCAAAACCGGAACAGAAGAGAATCGAAGCATTTGAGATGTGGTGCTATAGACGAATGTTGAAAATTAGGTGGACTGATAAGGTAAGGAATGAGGAGGTTCTACGCAGAATCGGAGAGGAAAGGAATATGTGGAACATACTGATAAGGAGAAGGGACAGGATGATAGGACATCTGCTAAGACATGAGGGAATGACTTCCATGGTACTAGAGGGAGCTGTAGAGGGCAAAAACTGTAGAGGAAAACAGAAATTGGAATACGTCAAGCAAATAATTGAGGACGTAGGTTGCAAGTGCTACTCTAAGATGAAGAGGTTAGCACAGGATAGGAATTCGTGGCGGGCCGCATCAAACCAGTCAGTAGACTGATGACCAAACAAAAAAAAAAAAAAATCCCTCAACAACATAGACCACAAGTGAATGAAATTTTCAATATTATCATATTGATAGGCGTACTGAAAACATGATATAAGGTTTATCAGACACAAACTTCCAGTACACAGACATATGCAGATAATTTCACAAACTTTTTTTCTCACGTTTCGACGTAATTTTGACATATTTAGCTACATAATCGGAAAAGGACTTTCACATATGTACTATGTGGTCAAAAGTATCCGGACAACTGGTTGAAAATGACTTACAAGCTCGTATCGCCCTCCAACGATAATGATGGAATTCAATACGGAGTTGACTCACCCTTACCCTAGATGACAGCCTACACTCTCGCAGGCATACGTTCAATCAGGTGCTGGAAGGGCAATGGCAGTCGATTCTTCACGGAGTGCTGCAGTGAGGAGAGGTATCGATGTCGATCGGTGAGGCCTGGCACCAAGTCCGCTTTCCAAAACATCCCAAATGTGTTCAATAGGATTCAGGTCAGGACTCTGTGTAGACCTGTCCATTAGAGCGATGCTATTGTCGTGTAATCACTCCGCCACAGGCAGTGCATTGTGAACAGATGCTCGATCGATTTGAAAGATTCAATTACCAACCCCGAATTGCTGTTCAACAGTGGAAAGCAAGAGGGTGATTAAAACATCAATGTAGGCGTGTCTTTTGATAGTGCCACGCAAAGCAACAAGGGGTGCAACGTCCCTCCATGAATAAACACGACCAAACCACCGCCTCCGAATTTTGCTGTTGGCACTACCCACGCTGGCACATGACGTTCACCGGGCATTTGTCATACCCACACCCTGCCATCGCATCGCCACACTGTGTACCGTGATTCATCACTCCACATCACGTTATACCACTTTTCAATCGTCCAATGTTTACGCTCCTTACACCAAGCGAGGCGTTGTTTGGCATTTATCGGCGTGATGTGTGGCTTATGAGAAGCCGCTCGACCATGAGATCCAAGTTTTCTCACCTCCTGCCTAACTGTCATAGTAGTTGCAGTAGATCCTGATGCAGTCTGGAATTCCTGTGTGATGGTCTGGTTAGGTCTGCCTATTACACGTTACGACCCTCTTTTACTGTCGGCGGTCTCTGTCAGTCAACAGACGAGGTCGGCCTGTACTTTTTTGTGCTGTACGTGTCCCTTCTCGTTTCCAACCCCTATCCCGTGGAGACAGTGGACCTAGGGATGTTTAGGAGTGTGGAAATGTCGCGCAGAGTCGTGTGACACAAGTGCCACCCAGTAACGTGACCACTTTGGAGGTGCGTGAGTTCCGCGGAGCGCCCCATTCTGCTCTCTCTCGATGTCTAATGACTACTGAGGCCGCTGATATGGAGTAATTGGCAGTAGATGGCAGCACAATGCACCTAATATGAAAAACGTATGTTTCTGTGGGTGTACGGATACTTTTGATCACATAGTGCATGTGTGTCTCGGGGGCGGGGAAAGGGGCAGGGGGATAAAAATTCTACAGGGGACCAACAGATGAGTACAGCAAGTAAATTAAAGAGGACGTAGGATGCAGTAGTTATTCAAAGATGAAAAGGTTTGCTCAGTGTAAAGTAACGTGAAGAGTCGGTATCGAACTAGTCTTCTTACTGAAGAGTACAACAAGAACATATGATGAGTTGTATGATCACGCCAAGTGTGTGTTTCGGAACTCGTGTAAGGGACATCGTGTGTGTGTGTGTGTATGTGTGTGTGTGTGTGTTGCAAGAGTACATATATCGATGCCACTTACCTTTCAATATAGGTATGATTGTGGCACCTGCCAGTGCGGCACGTGGGAACTCAGTTTACTTTGAGCACAACTATCGTGAAGACCGAATGCCAGGAGTGTCGAAGACTTTGGCTCATGGGCCATGCCTGGGCCACAGTGCCAAAACGCTAAGCCTCACTTCCCATTTCTCCCACCGCCACGCCACGCTGTCTGGGCATGAGGAGAGGGTCGAGAGGAAAACAGCAACCGCTCCACATCTAAATGGCAGTGCAGTAGCACTGCATGTGACTTAATTTCATATTTCACGTTTCTTAAGAAGATCCAAGAGAGCAACAATCTAATATAATTTTACAGGAATAAATTCAAAACATTGAGTAAGAAATTTGAAGCCATTGGGTAAATGATGGAGAGCTATATCAATGTATTGGGTTGTTTCATATATTACGGATGCTATGATTTAACTTATGAACCGTCATTTTCTTCTTTGTAGTTCTATGCTGCTATTTGAGTTTACATATTGTCATTAGATTATAGTGAGTTGAGCTCTAGACGCTAGAAAATGGAGTGCCGATTGAAAAAGTCTGAATATTTTCGACGTATTCATTTCTTCGAGTTCAGTACACGTGTGACAGCAGACGAGACCGCCAGAAACATTGCACCATTGATTAGGATTATATTATTGGAGAGAGCACGGCAAGAAAAATATTTTCTCGTTTTAAGGACGATCGTTTTGATATTAGTGGCTTTTCACGTTCATGAAGAACTTCGGGATTTGATGAAGATCGATTAAGCGCATTAATCGGCAAGGATCCTCGTTAGTGTACTTAAGAAATGGCCAAGTGTTGAAATGTCATCATTCCGTCATCGTGCAACATTTGCATGTAATAGGAAAAGTCCAAAAATAGGGTGTCTGGGTACCGCACGCTCTAAGCGAAAATCGCAGAAATCAGTGGGTGGACATACGTGCATATCATCATCAGTTCGCTGATGAACCACACGGCCCATTCCTATCCTATATCGTTACTGGCGACGGGGAATGGTGTCTTTACGCTAAGGAAAAGAAATGAATAGTTGAGCCCAACTCCATCTGCAAAGACCACAGGAAATAATGTTATGCACCTGGTGGAACAGTGACGATTTGGTGTACTACGAATTTCTTTCCAGGGACCCCAACCATCATTTATTCCTAACAACTGAGACATCTTGCAGATGCTATCCAAAACAACGACCAGGAAGACTGCATGAAGTGATCTGCTCCGCGGTAACACCTGCCTGCATTCTGCGAGACTGACGAAACACATTATATAGTCGTTAGCTTTGGAAGTTATTTCGCACCCACCTTATTTGTCTGATCTTGCACCCCAAGATTTACAGCTTTTCGATCCCCTACCGAACAACCATCAATAAACAACCATTCCGGATGAAAAAGGGGTCCGAACATGGCTCGACGATTTGTTCTCCTGAAAACTACGTGATTTCTAGTCTCGGAGTCAGAATCTTCCGCAGCGATTGCTGACACTTGTAGATACTGAAGCAGAATGTACTATTGTGACTGGAATTTCTGATATGTGTATGTCTTGTGTTTATGAAACGTACAGGAAAAAGCTACGAACTTATGCGCCAACCCAATAATTACATCATGTCGCGTTCTCTTGGATTAGTTCCATACAATCCAACATTGACATGAACTCCTCCTCGTTCGATTCCTATTCATTTATCAGCTATTCCCAGACATGTATTGGCAAGTTCGCCTACAATATCTTTAACATGTCATGGTGGTACGTGGGACCATCCCAGTACCTTATTTATGTACTTATCAAAATATTTTCACAAACTACACTGATGGGCTTGTAACAGCACCACTGGGGAAGCTCATTTACAGATTCTTTCCTGCACTCCAGCAGAACAGTTTTTGGGCAGAAAAGTGTTTTAGATTTCATCGTATGTGTACAGAATTCTCCTGCGTCAGTGTACAACAATACGATGTCACCCTGGTCTGCGAAGCTGACCATGTTCGTGGCATTTTTCCATTGAATACTCGAATAAATATAACATTGTGGGTAGTCTTTTAATCTGGGAACAATACAGCAAATTACCTACATCGAAACAGATTCTCTTCAAGTAACACAGTGGAAGAAAGTGGTCCACACCCCATACTGCTAGGCAAATTGTGCAATAACGGCTGTGGCGTATTCACTAGTGATTCGTAACTGTAATTCTCTATTGAAAAAATGCACTGATTGGTTGCTATGCACTTTTCCTTTTACCTCCGCTAAATTCTTTTTCTTATTTTCCATTTCTTCACTGTTAGTGGCATGCCACAGCCGGAATACTTTATTCAGTTTTTTCGTAAAATTTCTCAGTTCAGTCTGTGCCTGGCGTGGAGAAAGATCCTGTTCCATAGCGTCCCCCTTTTTGATTTTTCCGATGGCCTCTTGGAATTCATCGTTTCTGCAATTCTCGTATCCTTTTAGGACTTCCAAGAAGCAAGTACTTCATCCATGTATTTTTCTTGCTTCGCAGCGATATTTTTTACAATGGTCGATGGCTGCCGAACAGTTTCTGAGAGCGAGTATTGCGCTCGTTTTATTTCAGCAACTTCGCTTGTTAGTTTCTGCGCGACGTTGGGTATCTCTGCACATGCAGATATTTCTTTTGACGAATCATCCTGTTTTTCTAAAAGTTCTGCATACAGTGCATGTTCCATTTGTGAAATATCAGCCGATATAGCGTCCTGCTTTTGTGAAATTTCAACCATTTCTATGGCGACAGCGTCGTGTTTCATTGACACGTCGTTCTGGGTTCTTGAAGTTTCTGTCATTTCTGTAAACATCTCTGTTTGCACCGTCGAAATATCGCTTACGTAGTTGAACACAATGGACATGGCTGAAGAATTAAGCTGTATTTTTTTTCAAAAGTTCAGCTAATTGATCTATTGACTGAACTCCGTGAGCAACTTTCTTCCACTGCAATGCGTAGTCCGCCTACGGTATTAACAGTAGAATCGATGGCTAAATTTGGCGATCTAGTATTCACCATAATACAGATTTACTCAAAATCTCAAGACGCGTCGCTTCCAGTATTACCGGAATAGCGAGATACAGTACTTATTGCTTCACTGAATGACTAGCAACAATGGTGTTTATCTTTAAAAGAATACACCGCCATTTGACTGTGCGTGTTTGTTTATTTGCAAATCAGGTTTCCGCCTTTTATGCTATTTTCGAGTGATTGAGTTTATGTCATTAACATGTATTGCAGGATACCAAGCTCAAAATTGGCCATAAATTAAGAAAAATACTTTCTCCTCACCAAATGCCAGACGTGCGGGAGTAAATATTTTTCTTAAGTTATGGCCAATTTTGAGCTTGATGTCATGCAATACATGTTAATATGACATAAACTCAATCACTAGAAAATGGTATAAGAAGCCGATACTTGGGTCATAATCAAATAATCAACAATAGAGTCCAATGGCGGTGTGTTCATTTGAAAACTGTTTTACGTTGTTCAGCAACGTCAAAAACTGATTAATTTGCTGTGTCATAAGTCTTCTAAGAAAAACAGGGTAACAATGCCTAGTTATGTAGTGTGCAGTGCATGGATTTCCCCAGAAAACTATATAAATTTACTAACTACAGCTTATAAGTACACTAATAACTACTTAAATCTACCCAGCTCCTCTTGTTTATGTTACCCACGAGCATATTTTTTCGTAAATTTCATGGAACAGAGGAGTTGTAAGAGTGTTAAGTTACAAAATCAATTCTATACAGTACCTGTACTATGGTCGTCCTCGAACTGGCGCGTCGTAATGTCGAAAGCTGCAAAATGCACCAATAAGTTACAACATGTCCTGCCATGGTCACCGGTTTTGCATTTGCAACCAGAATAAATGGTGGTATATTTATTTTCCTGCTCTACCTGGTGCTACAAGGCAGAATGCAAATAAATTTAATTGCAAGATACCAATGAGTATATTCTCTTAAATATGGCATGAAGATTAAGTGTCGTCATTTACTGATGTACCAGATAACTGATTCCTTCTAATCATCATCGACAGAGAAGAAAAGAGATAAAATGGAACTCAAAAAATTCCATATATATTTTTTACCATTTCACACAGTTAGTGAAGAGAATAGAAAGTCGACAGCAAGTATAACATTCCACATTACTACTGGAAACTTATGTGATCACTAACAGAGACAAAAAAACTTGCAAATTAATATATTGCTATCTTTCCGAATATTTTGATCTAAACTGTGGGCTCTAAGCCCAGAGAATACATTCTGGTGTGATCACAATCAGAAAAAAATCTCCCAACTTCTTGAAACGTATGACTGTTAGGTTCTCACAAAGGGTAACGAATATATATTTGAAGACTGCACGGAAAGTAGGGGTTAAGTTGAAATCTCACGAAAATGGTTAGTGGTATCATTATTAAATTCATCAGATTTACTTTCGGTAGGATGAACTTAACTGAATATGATGGGTATAGTCACGGAGTTGTAGGCAGATTAAAATATGGTATACACGGAAAAAACTGGCCTAGTCCGTCCAATACACGGAGAGAAAGCGTGAAGCAGGTGCGGATTTCTGTATTGATGTTTTGTCTGCTTTTCTGGAAGTCTCGTTGGTGACATTGTTAAATGAAATGTCATTGTTGATCATTTTTATGTATTGTCGAAGTTATTAGCTTCACTGCTTTGTGCTGAGGTGGAACTGATTTTCGTGCTGTGATTTGTGCTAACCCAGAGAAACATTGACAATCGCTTCAGCGCTTTGTGGTGTGGTAGATAGAACTGAATTTCGTGTAAAATGCAACGGAGGTCTGTCTTTCAGCTGGTGATGGAATATCCAGAGTCAAACAGCGGTGGTCTACAGAAAGACAGAGCATCGGTAGACAATTAGAAGTATCTAAAAACCTAAAAACAATGGCACATGAAATAGGAGAGCATTGGAACTGCAGGAAGAATTGAATTCATTTGCTAAGTGACGCAGAGAAGTCTGCATTAATATCTAATTTCAATGTACTGAAGGACTGGAATGAGCAAAGTTGTCACCCGACATGACTGACTTCTGTTGACAATTTACAACGCCGAAGTCCTCCCAGATATGAGACAATAGCTACATCGAGTTATTATACATTTCACTATAAGGTCAGAATAATGAGAGACTATACTCTGACAATTGTTTGTTTGTCAAAGGGCCTTAACATCACTGCATGGTATTTCAAAGAAAAGATTAGAAACTATCAGGAATTCCTTAAGAAACGAAGGCATGGCGCCAGATGATAAACGAGGGAAACACGGAACCAAGTTCATAAACTTTCAACAGAAACAGAGCAAAACATGTGCACTCACATAAAGTCATTTAAAGGATGGTCCAGTCATTACAGCATAAATAAAACACAGAAACTGTATTCGCCTGAAGAACTCACAATCCAGAGGATATTCAAGGTGTTTCTAGAGACACATTCTACTTGTCTGTATCATATGAAACTTATCGTAAAACATTTCATTCAAAATTTAATACCTCATTCGGTTTCCCTCGATGAGGTACATGTGGTACTAGTGATAAGTTTTCTGTAACTTTCAAAGCTCTAGAGTCAAAACTCACACATGCAGCAGATGGAAAGGAAGGATCAGACGTTCATAGTAATATTCAGAGAGAGAAGACTGAATATGAACAACACCACCGTATAGCTGATACATTCTATCAGCGTAAAAAACAATCTCGACGGTGAAGCAGAATGTTTACAAATACAGAATAGGTATGTATGGATTTCCAACGGAATCTTGCAAACCAGATACCGACCAAATTCATCCACATCGCCAATTAGTAAGGAGATGAAGGTAGTACGTCACCATCCAAGGCTAATCATAAATCGTGACACGTACAACGGATTTTGGATCACATCAGTTGTTACTGCTCCTACTGGACAAATGGAAGAGGAACCAAAATTTGCAGAAGGAGTGTTTTAGTTCCTTTCATCCTCTGTCGAAGACAGGCTGGTAAAGACTTTAGCCACAGTAATTAAACGAAACTAGACCACATCAGTGTGTGAAAAAGCAGGTCCTGCTTTATTATAACAAAACTACTGAGGTACCATGCTAATAAAAGGACACATGTCCAAAGTTTCAGGACAGCTACCTATCACGAAGGGAAAGTACCGTGATGTGCAAGAACTGAAGGTGTTCTATGACACAGGGCCCAAGAGTAATACATAAATATTCCTTTCCAGCAGTGAATTTACAAACACGTTTTGTGTTATTTGTTTGTATTAAGTAAAAAGTGAGAAATGAAGACTGTGGGTTATAAAAACTGTGTTTTATGCTGATAACTGAAATTACATTCTATTAACTACATTTTTAATGTATGTGTTGTAACCATTTATTGAATAATTGTTGGTAGTTGTAGACTAGGTGATTTAAAGATACAAAAGTTGAGACATGAGTTTATTAATCATTATAATTTACAGGAGTTCAATGACACTAAAAACAGAATATTTATAAACAGTATTCTTCCTAAAACCTGTTGAGTCATGAAGATCCTGTACAAAAATAAATAGATCTTTGTCAAAGTGGTTGCAGGGAAGTTTGATAGTGAAGTATCATCCCAATATTACATTACATTCTGACTTTTACAACCTAATTAGTGCATTACTCAAAGAAATTAAAAATAGACATTCGGATAAAAAGACATACAGTATCCAGCAACTGATAATAATATTTTTGTCACTTTTAAGGGATCCTAAATAAAAGGTCACTGAATGTACAGTATAAATTATAAAATCATATTTTAATGAGCAGTGAAACTGTAACTTTTTACACTTTAAAATTGCTCTCCTGAGAAAAATATCAAATCAACTTCTTTCTGTGTGGTCTTCATTTTGAAAATGTTACAGTCATGCCATTATTTGCATAAAACTGTCTTTAGATCTAGTCAATACTTCACTGAGATCGGTTGAAAGGACCTCAAGGTCTGTAGGTGTTATACTATACGTACATCCTTTTTGCTGCTCAATTCAAACCTTCATCTTCTGATACAATTCACAGAGTTACTATAGCACAGCTGTTTTCGCCATGTTCTTAAATATTTCAGTACAATATTGTTGCAGTTTCCTAGCGCATTTACTTAGGCGAAAATATGCATTACTAACAGGAACATATTTAATAAGAAAATATATTGAATGCTGTGGCACACATTATCTCCATTATGACGATCGTTGGTACAAAATATTTTACTTTTTTGAGTAATATTGCTACATCTTTATTGCAGTAGAGTTGGATTCGCGTAGGTTGTCGTATAACGTTTGTACTTTCCTTATACGGTCTCTGCGTGTTTTTTTCTGATTTATTGTGTAGTAGCTCCTTGATAAACTTCTCTCCCACAACGGCCTTGATGAAATTAATGTGAATATCTCTCTTAAAAGAATGTGCAACGTTTGCCAATCCTACTTCAACAGTAAGTCGTGACAATGCGTAGGGGACAATATCGTCATGAACTGGCAATTAGCAAATTTCGTAATTAAATTCATGTAAACTAAATGCACAGTGTGTCAGACAGTTGTACATTAAGTCACAGCTCTTTAAAAGCGATGAACGTCTGTTGATCTGTCAAGACAACAGCTTTTCTTCCAAGTATGTAGGAGGAATGTTCTGTGATCCAGAGACAATTGTTGTAGCTTGGCACTCAGGAATTGCAAACCTCTTCTCCAACATATTTAAGTGCTAGCTTCCGAATGCGATTGTACCATGTTCTATTTGGCCATTATTTTATAAATTTGGTTTATCTCAGTACCTATGACCTAATCACTGCTGTCAGGCCACATGGCACATTCCGCTGATAAATCCAGAGAGTGTGATTAATTAGCTTGATATAATGTTGACTTGATAAGATTGAGATCATATTGTTTTCCTCCTGCCTGATACACATTGTCCCTACCTTCAATATCTTTAATGATGTACGTGCTGGTACACAGTTATCTCCAGGGAACCCAGTATCCGCAGAATGCAAAAAGGGTTTTCTGATATTTACGCATTGCAAACATTCTATCGCTTCCGATTGATGTATATCTGACAAGTTTCCGTCCGGTGCTATAATGTGTCCCAAGAATTTTATTTATTTCTCCCACAGTCTAGTTTTATCAAAATCGATGATAACATTTGATTTTCTAAATGCTTCTAGTGCTTCTTTAACAGTACCTAGGTGTTCCTTCAAAATCGTTCTTCCATGTAAAAATCTCGTCACCATAAAGGATCACATCTTGCAGCAATTTTCAAAACATATTTTTCGTTCTGGCGAGTGTATAAAAGCTGGAGAAGATGCATTGAGATTGTATGGAATTACTTTGAACTGATGACATCTGCCTTCACACAAGAAGGCAATGTATTTTCCGCTAGCTTCGTCAATTTGTACCTGCCAGTAAAACTGCTTGTTAGGTCGAAGGTTGTTAAGTATATGACAGATTTAACTGCTCTTCTATGTTTTACGTCTTATTTCGTTGAGGCCGTGTATGTTGTTAACGCTACGTGCATCCAAAACTAATGTGAATGATCAATCTTTCTTGTGCGCTACGTGCGTAAAATAGTCGGTATCTGACGGCACAGTCACTCGTGATTCCAGTATTCTTTTAATTTCTCAATCAAGAGCTTCACATTTTGTTGTCTGAGTATGAAAAATCTGCTTCAAAGAGGTCTGTAATTCTAAAATATAATTTTCAGTTACTGCATTTCATTAACACTGGTTTCTTGGAAACACCATGTAACGGTATTTCGATACTTCACTTAATCCTTTTTTCTTCTTCCACTAAATCATATAATCCCTGAATTTTGCTATTTTAACCACATTTACTTGCGCGTCAATGTCGTTTTTTAGCATATTAATATATATATATATATATCTTCTGATCATGATTCCATGTTTCCACTGACCTATTTCTTCTTCATTCATGGTGCTATGACAGATAATTCTCTTCAGAGTATAAGTTTTGTTCATTCACATACTGATTAACTACCTCACTATTATTTTTTCTTCCCCGTGGTTCCAGTTACGCTCCTGATTGTCGGTATCTTGTTGCATTCGGCGTTCATAATTATTCCAAGCCTTACCAATGCATTTTTCATAATGCCTAATTCGAAGGGAGGGGGCAGGTACCTATTACCAAGAAACCTAGAAAAAATATTTCCTTAAATGTGTAACTTTAATTAACAACACCTTTGTTAAATATGTACCGATGAATAAGTAGGGTACAGAATATGAAAATAGTTGCATAATATTAGCAACACCAATTCATTATTAGTAATGTTCACACTGAGTGAAAGTGTGACCACAACAAAAAATTTGAAAAAATACCAATTTCGTTAACTGTCATTGATTTTCATTCACAACATACGTTTGAAACGTATCTAGATTTAGAAGAATGGTCGTCAGCCTTTAAAAATGAGTACGAAATTTGCTGTGAAACGTCTCATTCACTATTAAGATTTATAATTTGGGTTAAGTTTTACTGAAAAACTTAAAACAGTTACGGAATATGAAAGTGTTAATGTTCTCCATTTAATAGAGTGTCAACTATACTTCACGAAAATCATGGTGCAGAATCACTTGAAATTTTTTATGCAAATCGAATGGCAATCACTTAATTAATACTAGAATTTCATCTTTATTTTGCTCCGAAACGTAGTGATGGCGTGTTTATCCCATTGGTACTGAAAATGCCAACTCGTTGCCCCTTTCCTTCAGTCGTACAGTAGTGACGTCCTTAAATCAATTCCAATTTTCTTTTGGAACTGTTAAGACCAACATTCACAATTCGAGAAATAAGCATCAATACAGAGACTTACAGAGAATCATTCTTCCCACGTGCTACTCTCGCGTGGAACCGGGTTGGACGGCTTAGGTGGTGGTACAAAAGTACCCTCCACACCATTATGTGGCTTCCTGAGTATAATGTAGATGCAGATGCAGAGTGGAATGTTCATATCAGAAGCATTCGTAGATACACTTGGTAATCCGTTGGCTGAGGATGGCTGAGATAATACGTGCATTCTTTAATACAGGAGAATACAAGATGTCCGGAACAGTTTCAAGAAATCTGTCTGCGCTTTGCTCTTACTGGAGCATTCGCGTCGCCGTGGAGCAAGCTGTTATCCAGCTCCGCAAGACGACGGTTGACATTCCGCTGCCACAGCGGAATGTCAGTGTGCACCGCCTTTTTGAGGTCCTGCACTTCCGCATTGGAGCCCAAGTCTTAGGCCTCAATCGCGGCGTGCACCTTCTCGTCTATTTTTTTTATAAATTGGTTTTCAATTTTGTGTACTTGTTCGTCAGGACTCCGAGCTATGTTAACTGCTGCTGAATTTTCTATATATCCTATAGGCTAATTTTATTTGGTTCCCGGTTTTCATTCGCATTCACCATAACAGTGAAAATCTACGTTCTGCTTTCAGTATTTAAATTATTATCGTATACTGCATATTTTGTACAGTGGAACTCTGTTTGCTCTTCGTATTTTTTATATACTGCAAATTAACTACATGATTTCAATGTTTTTGATTACTGCTGCTTTTATTATTTGGGGTTGGGCAATCACTGGGGTTCGATTTTGAGCTGTGTGAGTGTGTGTGTGTGTGTGTGTGTGTGTGTGTGTGTGTGTGTGTGTACCTATTTTGTATCCAGCTCTCTCCAAATGGCTCTGAGCACTATGGGACTTAACGTCTACGGTCATCAGTCCTCTATAACTTAGAACTACTTAAACCTAAATAACCTAAGGACATCACACAGCACCGAGTCACCACGAGGCAGAGAAAATCCTTCACCCCGCCGGGAATCGAATCCGGAGACCGGGGCGCGGGAAGCGAGAACGCTACCGCACGACCACGAGCTGCGGACAGCTCTCTCCAAGTTCCAATGAATGCAATACGTCTGCCTGTTGCATGGTCTACATCCAGTTTGCAAGAAGTAAAACACAGAACTGTTTTACGGTTGTATACGATCGGTATTGAAAGTTTATAAGGCTGGTTAGGAGGACAAGCCTTAAGTCTGATTGCAGTTTTACAGAAAAATGCTGAGTAAAAGGAATTGTGTAAGCTTATCACTGCACAGGTATCTGAGTGACAGACTGTTCGACATGTCTGGCATACTGGTAATTTTGATTACTTCACAGAATATAAATCATCAGGACTCCGAGCTATGTTAACTGCTGCTGAATTTTCTATATATCCTATAGGCTAATTTTATTTGGTTCCCGATTTTCATTCGCATTCACCATAACAGTGAAAATCTACGTTCTGCTTTCAGTATTTAAATTATTATCGTATACTGCATATTTTGTACAGTGGAACTCTGTTTGCTCTTCGTATTTTTTATATACTGCAAATTAACTACATGATTTCAATGTTTTTGATTACTGCTGCTTTTATTATTTGGGGTTGGGCAATCACTGTGAGTTCACATTATACGTCTCATGCATTTGAATTCTATTGAGAAAGAATTATCTTATCAACAAATTATACCATTACGCAATTAAAAATACCAATAATCACTACATAATTATTAAATTCTTTCGAACACAGAAGTGCTATGTAGCTAAAGCGAAGAAATTAAGCAAGCGTTCTTTTCGTTTTCTGCTGTGATGGACTGGCTCAATCTGAAGATATTATAGTGTTTAAAGTTCTCCGTATCGTGTACCATTCTACGTTCCCACACTTTACTGTTTCGTTAATTTATCAACACAGTTGCTGTAGAAAAAACACATTTAACTTCGTTAATAAACTCTAGGTTGGAAAGGTACCTAGTCGCAGTTTACTCGGTGGATACCACTCATAATTACATATCACTGACAGCGATCACAAATCTGCTGATTTATTAACATGAAGCACTCAGTAACACAAACATTCACAGTCTAATATGTGCAAAAATACAGAATTAATAATGTGGCCTCTCTCATTTAACTTTTGACACAACTGACACATTTCACAAGCTCTAAGGTGGACACACATCTTATGTGAAAACAAGCTCGCCAGCCACTGTAGTGTGAGGTATAAGCAATACTACTTAAAGCTCCTACTGTGCTGCCTATTGTTATGTCAAACCTCACGTATGTTGTCACTGTAATTCTAGAAAATTCAGCATTTATTAGGGCTCGGATAAAATTCCTTGAACACGTTGTGAATAAACCAGAGAGCCTAACTTTTCCAGAGAAAATTTAGGTAATTTGAGACTCAACTGTCTCAAGAGTGAAGAGGCGGATTTGTGCATTCTTGGGATTAATTAGATTTATAAAATATTTATGGATTGAATATTTTGGTTACATCTCGACTTCGTGCACTGATGGATAGGAAAACTCCCTGATATTGGCACACTCAAGCACAAACAAACTTCGAGTATGTGGTATAAGTTCTTCAGACGCTCCTGTCCTTTCACATCATTATCTGAATAAATATTTTTGTCCAAGCTCAGATAGTTCTAAGATCGTTCTTAATGCTGAGCTCTTCCAAGAATTTGAGACAGATGGAGTTATGAAGTCTAATAATATTGCTTTTGGAAACTGTATACAGTTACTGTGAACACAACTACTTCGTGACTCAGCTTGAAGTTCTCTCGTATCGGTTTCTTTTTATATTTATATGTTTTTTGTTTGAGCAGGTGACCAATGTCTGTAACGATCACTGAGCATTAGAATTTCTGATGAGTACAAAGCTGACTTAGGCAGGTGGCAACTGTATTTGCAAGAGATCTCCATTGCATACATTCTTGTGAAAGGTAATATCATTGCTGATGCTCTTTCAAGATCTCCCCTGGGGTTGAATCATGGGATTCAGGATGATTGTGATGAAAATCATTTCATTGTCATGGATTTTAAAAAGGTAGCATTTCATCATTTCTCTAACTGTTCACTTGAGAATACTTAGCAGGACCAGGGAAAAGATACAGCATGGAAAGAGGAGAAGGAGAAGATGAGAGATGAAGACAACATTGAAGTCCTGCCGTTTTGCTTGGTTTAAGATTATTCTTATATACCAAGAGACGAGCATATCATTCACATTGCGTTATTTGCCTTCTCGAGGCGTTAATCAGAAAACTGAATTAGCCCACTCAGTTGAGTTACGCACATTTTGGGCAAGAAAACTGTTCCACAAAATTTGGAAGAATTGCTACTTTCTGAGTTTGGAGAAACATATCTGCAAGGTATTGCCTTCATGTAACACTTGTTAGACTGGTAAACCACCAACAGTGCCTCATCATACACTTTTATTTCCAGCTATTCCATCGAGATTGAGAGACCTTACTGCAGTTGATTTACTTGGTCCTGTTCTATGAAGATGTCAAAGTCATTCTCATGTTTCTATTGTGGATGAACTGACTTCTAAGTTTTTATCACTCATGCACTAGAGAACAGTTATGGCACAGTCTGTTGTATGAGCATTTCTGAATCATTTTCTGCATAAATGCGGTCATGTTATTAAAGTAAAATCAGATAACTGTCCACCATTCAGGTCATTAGCTTGGCAGCATGCTTAGCATTATAGAAGAACAAAGACAATTTACTTTTCTCCGTATCATCCAGTCGCCAGTCAGTCTGAACGTGTAATGTTATTGCCAGTTGTGTCACAAATTCCAGGACTGGAATATGCGTGTGTTTGAAGATATCGTAATTGACCTGCCAAACGATTGGACACATATGCGATGGATTTTAGTACTTAAACATCAGCATACACTACATAAGATACAGAGGAATGTATAGTTACCAGCTTCCTCTACGTTAATATAGGGTTACATAATGAAATAAGTTTTGGAAAACAGAAAGGCTGATGAGAGGTGTGTGAAAACTAACAAAAGGAAGTCATTTAAACTGGGTTCAAAGGTATTAACAGGATCACATGATCTATTAAGAAAATGGCACTCACTCACAACTAAGTTTCATCTTTGCAAGCAGCAAAACGTAAGATCAAACATACGATGCATCCAAACGCAGAAGAAGACAAGACTCTTAAAAGTAAGAAGCCATAGGGAACACGTCACATAATTAACACCAAGAGATTCAGGGGATAAATGTCGTAGAGAAGGACAAGTTGTCTTACATAAGTATTTTGCATTACTTATACTGTTTTGTGAATTTTGTCTAGAGGATTTTGATATTTGCATATCTGTGAACCTATGTAAACACTGTGTGTAATAACTTAATGAGAAATGCTGGAGAAATCTGAGGACATTTGGGAAACGAAATTACGATTTTAGAATACGTAAAGAAGTTGAGAAAGTATTGGAAACATGCTGAATAGGAATTTGTAACGGGACATGCTCCTCTAGGATTACGTTTTCTCAAGCGTAATTATTTTTCGAATTTTGGACAGGTCATTATAATCTCAGTTGCTTTACTGTAAACTTTCATATAATTTTATACAGAGTATGTTATATTTCATGCAACTTGAAATTACGAATAGTTGGTACACTTAAAATTTCTATTATTAATTACCCAATTCTGTACTGTTTACTATATTTATTTCTGGATTCATTTATGAAATAATAATCGAAATTAATAATGTAGCGAAAACTAACAAAAATTAAGTTGCAAACCTTTTGGAATATTGTTATTTTCTGCCGAGAGAGGAAGTCGTACGCATGCCTCTGATGTGATCGGACGTATTTTTGCACGAACAATGTAATTTCGACTTTGTTAATGTGAAAAATCAAAAGATTGTATGATATACTAATATGTGAGGAAGTATATTTGATTCATAATCCAAACGTCTTCGGACCCGGGTTCGATTCCCGCCACTGCCTAAATTTTGATAAATGATCAGCATTGGCGGCCGAAGACTTCCGGCATAAGAAGTCAGCCTCATTCTGCCAACGGCCTTGTCAAAGAGGGCGGAGGAGCGGATAGAGGTTCAGGGCACTCTCTTGTCCTAGGGGTGGGAAATTGCCCCTAAAGGCGGAAGAATCAGCAATGATCAACGACTTGAGGATGCAGAAGGCAATGGAAACCACTGCATTAAAGACACGTAACGTGTATCCACAGGACATGTGGCCTGTAATTGAAGAATTGTCATGATGATCTTTCCATTGGTAAAAGATTCCGGAATAGTCCCCCATTCGGAACTCTGGGAGGGTACTGCCAAGGGGGAGGTTACCATGAGAAACAGATTGAATAATCAACGAAAGGATAACGTTCTACGAGTCGGAGCGTGGAATGTCAGAAGCTTGAACGTGGTACGGAAACTACAAAATCTGAAAAGGGAAATGCATAGGCTCAATCTAGATATAGTAGGGGTCTGTGAAGTGAAGTGGAAGGAAGACAAGGATTTCTGGTCAGATGAGTATCGAGTAATATCAACAGCAGCAGAAAATGGTAGAACAGGTGTAGGATTCGTTATGAATAGGAAGGTAGGGCAGAGGGTGTGTTACTGTGAACAGTTCAGTGACCGGGTTGTTCTAATCAGAATCTACAGCAGACCAACACCGACAACGATAGTTCAGGTATACGTCGCAACCTGAAGATGAACAGATAGAGAAAGTGTCTGAGGATATTGAAAGGGTAATGCAGTATGTAAAGGGGGACGAAAATCTAATAGTCATGGGGGACTGGAATGCAGTTGTATGGGAAGGAGTAGCAGAAAAGGTTACAGGAGAATATGGGCTTGGGACAAGGAAGAAATGAGGAGAAAGACTAATTGAGTTCTGTAACAAGTTTCAGCTAGTAATAGCGAATACCCTGTTCAAGAAGCACAAGAGGAGGAGGTAAACTTGGAAAAGGCCGGGAGATACGGGAAGATTTCAACTAGATCACATCATGGTCAGAAAGAATTCCGAAATCAGATACTGGATTGTAAGGCGTACCCAGGAGCAGATATAGACTTAGATCACAATATAGTAGTGATGAAGACTAGGCTGAAGTTCAAGACATAATTCAGGAAGAATCAATACGCAAAGAAGTGGGATACGGAAGTACTAAGGAATGACGAGATACATTTGAAGTTCTCTAACGCTATAGATACAGCAGTAAGGAATAGCGCAGTAGGCAGTACAGTTGAAGAGGAATGGACAAAAGAGCCATAACAAAAGTTGGGAAGGAAAACATAGGTACAAAGAAGGTAGCTGCGAAGAAACCATGGGTAACAGAAGAAATACTTCAGTAGATTTATGAAAGGAGGAAGTACAAACATGTTCCGGAAAAATCAGGAATACAGAAATACAAGACGCTGAGGAATGAAATAAATAGGAAGTGCAGGGAAGCTAAGACGAAATGGCTGCAGGAGTAATGTGAAGACATCGAAAAAGATATGTTTGTCGGAAGGACAGACTCAGCATACAGGAAAGTCAGAACAACCTTTGGTGACATTAAAAGCAACGGTGGTAACATTAAGAGTGCAACGGGAATTCCACTGTTAAATCCAGAGGAGAGAGCAGATAGGTGGAAAGAATACATTGAAAGCCTCTATGAGGGTGAAGATTTGTCTGATGTGATAGAAACAGGAGTCGGTTTAGAAGAGATAGGGGACCCAGTATTAGAATCGGAATTTGAAAGATCTTTGGAGGACTTACGGTCAAATAAGGCAGAAGCGATAGATAACATTCCATCAGAATTTCTAAATTCATTAGGGGAAGTGGCAACAAAACGACTATTCACGTTGGTGTGTAGAATATATGAGTCTGGTGACATACCATCTGACTTTCGAAAAAGGATCATCCACACAATTCCGAAGACGGCAAGAGGTGACAAGTGCGAGAATTATCGCACAATCAGCTTAACAGCTCATGCATCGAAGCTGCTTGCAAGAATAATATACAGAGGAATGGAAAAGAAAATTGAGAATGCGCTAGGTGACGATCAGTTTGGCTTTAGGAAGAGTAAAGGGACAAGAGAGGCAATTCTGACGTTACGGCTAATAATGGAAGCAAGATTAAAGATAAATCAAGACACTTTTATAGGATTTGTCGACCTGGAAAAAGCATTCGACAATATAAAATGGTGCAAGCTGTTCAATATTCTGAAAAAAGTAGGGGAAAGCTATAGGGAGAGACGGGTCATATACAATATGTACAACAACCAAGAGGGAATAATCAGAGCGGACCACCAGGAACGAAGTGCTCGTATTAAGAAGGGTGTAAGACAAGGCTGTAGCCTTTCGCCCCGACTCTTCAATCTGTACATCGAGGAAGCAATGATGGAAATAAAAGAAAGGTTCAGGAGTGGAATTAAATTACAAGGTGAACGGATATCAATGATACGATTCGCTGATGACATTGCTATCCTGAGTGAAAGTGAAGAAGAATTAAATGATCTGCTGAACGAAATGAACAGTCTAATGAGAACACAGTATGGTTTGAGAGTAAATCGGAGAAAGACGACGGTAATGAGAAGTAGTAGAAATGAGAACAGCGAGAAACTTAACATCACGATTGATTGTCACGAAGTCAATGAAGTTAAGGAATTCTGCTACCTAGGCAGTAAAATAACCAATGACGGACGGAGCATGGAGGACATCAGAAGCTGACTCGCTATGGCAAAAAAGGCATTTCTGGCCAAGAAAAGTCTACTAATATTAAATACCGGCCTTAATTTGAGGAAGAAATTTCTGAGGATGTACGTCTGGAGTACAGCATTCTGTGGTAGTGAAACATGGACTGTGGGAAAACCGGAACAGAAGAGAATCGAAGCATTTGAGACGTGGTACTATAGACGAATGTTAAAAATTAGGTGGACCGATAAGGTAAGGAATGAGGAGGTTCTACGCAGAATCGGAGAGGAAAGGAATATGTGGAAAACACTGATATGGAGAAGGGACAGGATGTTAGGGCACCTGCTAAGACATGATGGAATGTCTTCCATGGTACTTGAGGGAGCTGTAGAGGGCAAAAACTGTAGAGGAGGATAGAGATTCGAATACGTCAAGCAAATAATTGAGGACGTATGTTGCAAGTGCTACTCTAAGATGAAGAGGTTAGCACAGGAAAGGAATTCATGGAGGGCCGCATCAAACCAATCAGTAGACTGAAGACCATAAAACAAATAAACAAAAGAACAAAAACCCTGCAACAGGGATCTCCAGATTTATGTCGTTCAATCCAACCGTGAGGACCTAATATACGAGATTTTCGGCGTCAGGAATCTGACCCCTAGAAAATAAGAACTAAAACCAACTCAACATGACAAGCTAAGTAAACTAGAAAGTTTGTTGTTGTCTTCGCTCCTCTCTAATCTTCATAAAAGAATATCATGTGGACAATAGATGGAGGTAAGAAGGAAGGGGAGGGAAGGTAGCCAGTTGTACAAAGAGCATCCTAGTTGAGAATAAGTAAGAAAATATGCGGTGAAAGGTACGATAATTATGATTTTAAATTTATAGCTTTCATGTGTATTTAAAATATGTATATAAGTATAGGTGAAAACGCTTGACGACAGGCTGCTAATTTAGGGTAGAGGGGAAGTTCTGGCAAGTTCTTATCTGTT
The DNA here is from genome assembly GCF_023864345.2 of Schistocerca serialis cubense. Taxonomy (NCBI): domain Eukaryota; kingdom Metazoa; phylum Arthropoda; class Insecta; order Orthoptera; family Acrididae; genus Schistocerca; species Schistocerca serialis. The sequence goes on along the minus strand of NC_064638.1, from coordinate 193,410,929 downwards.
TATTGATCATGAATTTTATGCTTGATGTACAAATGTTATTCTAAAGGCAAAGAGGAATTTTTAAGAAGAAGGGGTACAGAAGGGCTGCAGTTGGTTTTTGAACTAGCAAGTAGATTTCAGATTTGATATTTGTGAAGCAATTAAAAAAAATTACAAGTAATTTTTTAAACTCTTTGTAGCAGTAATGAACTAAGTGTTGTAATGCTATGGCAAAGTAAATAATTCATAGATCCATGACTAACCATTTGTAACAAGGGCTAAACTTGTTGTTTCTATGTAAGATGCTACCTTTCTATCAGTGATGGATAGGATTGATCTTCTTTTTGCTATAACGTTATGCCTGTTCTAGGTTACTAGTGAAGCCTGTGTATAGCAAAACTTATGTATACTACCATGACCTGGAAACATTTATCAGAGTTGTAAAGGAATGGAATAATTGTTTGTATGTAATGCAGGTCATCCAACTAAGGTAATGATATATACATGTAATGCACATTTATGACTGTTAACATGGCATATGACATATGTCTCATAGCAGATTGCTACTAGCGGTGAGAGTAAAATATTAAGTCTGAGTTGCCTCAGGGAGCTGACCATAACGGACTCTCTGCCGGTCATGCGTGCACCAGATATTCACGTAACGAAATAAAATAGAGAGATCAGCAAACGTTATAGCTACTGCAATACATCAAAAATTATAATAATATTCTCTATTCTACGCAATGCTAGTCCTGTCACAGTATCAGACCGCTTTAATACACATTATTATTATTCATTTAGTTACTTATTAATTAATTTTTAATTTATTATTATATGTTACAGGGAAACATCAACGAGCTAATTATTATGCTTGGTAAGATTTTTTAAAATCCTTCAGCTGATGGAACATCTGAATTGAATTATTAATCTGAACATTGACAGAACCAAGACTGTGCTAGTGCTACTTTAAGCTCACAGAAAGTGAAGAGTTTGGTTGCAGATACAGCAGCAGTCTCCGTCAATCTCGTGGCTCTGTGCCCCACAGCTCCTGAAGTTGACGGTCGCCTGTAAGGTAACTCCGATGGGACACTGTCTTGGTCTGCAGAGTGCTGTTAGCAAATGGGGTGCTCTCAGCCCTTGTGAGGCCAATTGAGGATGCACTTGATTGAGAAGTAGTGTCAGTGGTCAAGAAAACTGGCAACGGCCGGGAGAGCGGTGTGCTAACCACATGCCACTCTGTATCTGTATCTGGTTACGCCTAATGGCTGAGGATGACACGGCGACCGGTCGGTACCGATGGGCTTTCAAGGCCAGTTTTTAAGAAAACTGCACTAAGTCTCCAACGATATCGCATATTCAGAAAGTATACAGGAAAGGAAATAAACTTAATTTGTACCTTTAAATCACATGAGATGTATTCAGAAAATCATACAGGTACTCGTATTTCTTAAAAGACATCTTACCGTAAAATCCCGTTACATTTAATTAAAATGCTTTACGCAAAAAACTATCCTTAATGGCAGCCAAAAGTTGCTCTCTCTCTCTCCTCAAATTTCTAAAACGCCCACACTAGTAAGCACATAGGTCAGCAAAATTCCTTGGTTCATCGCTGCAGTCGCTCGCATCTACTTTTAACACCGAGCCATACAGCGGAGAGATTTTATACATTCTTGCAGTCATTAAAACAGTTAAATTAATTTCACTGTATTTTTTAAGACTCTGCGAGTCGTAAAAATTACTTCCTTATTCTTAGACAATGTTAACTTGTAGCAAGTTCTGGACAACGTGTAGAAAGTAGTAATATTGGTAAATATCGTTCTGCCAAAGAGGTTCTGCACTACCAATCCTAATCTCTACAGTTGTAGAGGATCTCCCTGGATCCCTAATTTCCAATAACGCTGTCAGTTAATTGAACATTGTCAAAAAATTTATCTCGCCGATGACTTTCAACTGACTCATAGTTGTTGGTAATCTCCGTGAACGAACAGGAATGCTAAACAGACTGAGATTCAAAGTTCGTCTTAAAGGGAGACACCACTCAAAAATTCAACTTTTCTTCTACTTTGCCTATTTCAACCGAATTTCTGAATCATGCCCGCCACGTAAATATGTAACAATATCCAGTCATGAAGTCCAGAACATCACTTGTTCTTGACGTACGATTTTTGACATTATTAATATGGGTATTTTTCAAAAACAGCTTCTGTTGACCAGAGCTGAGTTTCCACATTATAGATTATTAGATACATTCGCAAGACATTGTTGGACAGTTCTTTGCGTTCATTATATGGGAAATGTTATTATTTGCCTTCAGTTTTGAACTTAAATCTTCTTTAATTATCGGTAAGCCGGCCGGAGTGGCCGTGCGGTTCTAGGTGCTACAGACTGGAACCGAGCGACCGCTACGGTCGCAGGTTCGAATCCTGCCTCGGACATGGATGTGTGTGATGTCCTTAGGTTAGTTAGGTTTAATTAGTTCTAAGTTCTAGGCGACTGATGACCTCAGAAGTTAAGTGGCATAGTGCTCAGAGCCAATTATCGGTACATAAATGTGATAATAAAATAGACAAACAATGCTTTCGATAATATTAATTTATGGAACTATGTAGTCGTCTGAACACAACTTTCTGCGAAACTTCCATTGAGATAGGTTAATATGTATGACAAAATGTTGGCGCTGAAGAAAAAAACCTGACGTGAAAATTTTATTAATAAAGTACACTGGTACAAGACACATACTATTAAATTTCAGCAACACCATACGTCTTCTCCTCCTACTCCCGAGAGGCATCTCCTTGCAGTAATTTCAAGACCACTGTAGCCTTTTCCTTGACTTCTTCGTCAGGCAGCATCTTTTCGGCTGCTTATTCGTCATTGATTTCTAAATAAGCAAATTTTCTTTGGGGTGAGTGATAAAGGAGTGCTGGATCTGCTGCTTTCTTCATTCTACAAACATCCAATACTGAACAGAGAAACAGCTTATACGAGACCTGAAGGAATCTTCTCCATTTCCTTTCTTGTTCTTCTTTGGGACACTTGGACCAAATGACACTGTGCAAAGTTCAGTTAGCGTTTAGTGTCTTGTAATCAGTGCATCTGGGCAGTAATGTAGCAGATGCGATTCTCTAATAGGCAGGTACTATCTTGACCACTATCTTAGCAACTGTCGGTGCGAAAAGGCCTCTTACGTGGTCAATTTTTTAAATATACCTTATACATACTTGTAATCGTATACCGGCAAACAGTATTGGGATCTAAGAACACACGAAAAGATGTGAAATAACAACTATTTTAAAAAAAATGAGAATTAATGTTATTTGGTTGAGTCCCCTCTTAAAATAAACCACCAAGAAATGGAAACAGCATAAAAGGGCAGCGAAGTCGTAGAACTAGTTGATGACATTATGTAGCTAGCGCAATCGAATACAGAGACAGGCTAAATAGCACAAGCGGGAAACACGTCAGTTTTCACTATTAATTATTTTAGTCTCTGTAGTAATGAAAACTCAGAGCCGTTTACAGGATTTTTAGTCTTTCCTAGTTACAGAGATACGACAATGTGGTAGGTAGACTGTGACGGGAGTGATAAAGCACATGCAAAGTTCGCTAGAGTCTTCGACCTGGGTAACTGTGTGGGGGAGTGGGTCTACAGCGTGTGCGGATAGAGGCATGGTTGTGGCAGGCGCTGTCTGTGATTCGCCTGATGTAAGCTGGCATCTACTGCCTAAAGGGTCGCTGACAACTGTAACAACCGAAAGCAAATCACTCACTGCCAGCCAGTGTATAGCCACTTATCTCTTGTGAAGGGTCGCACCGAAGCTCCCCTCGTCCTGCATTAAGACTTCTACCCTCGCGTTATGTGAAGTTTTCGCCAGGCATGTCGCTATATCTAATAGGCCGTCTGCGGTTCTTATTCAGGGCAACTGAATCATTTAACAGTAATACACATAGCTACTGTGTAAAGATCGTCTTTCCCATGCTAAGTAGTTAGTGAGCAACTTCGTTATGTTGTTTGCAAGAAGAACATTGTGGTCAGATAATTCCAGATCCTGAATCCGAGGAAGCTCATTCCAACCTACGCCCTTACTGGAATTTCTGCAGTTTCTCTCACTATAAAGAGTATGACTAATGCACTGTCCAGTCACATCAATGTCTCCACATGTCAAAAGCCTGGATAACCATTATTGGCAGCGCGGACAGCTCTGACTTCCCAATCGAGGTGGTCCCACAGATTCTAGATTGGGTTTATATCTGGGGATTTTCATGCCCGGGGAAGTGCGGTTAAGGGGAGGTTAAATATCTTTTGGTTCATGAAAGCGTTTTCTTTTTAAATTGCATTTTTTAATCCATATAAGTGTTTAGAATCCATCCCTGAAACGGTTTTTCTGGACAATGAGCAGAAATGTTTGTTATTCACTGCTGAACAAATGCACCTGCCTAAAATCGGCCTTTTCCAAGCACCAATTTTTTCTTTTGGAGGACGAATTATTGTACAGGAGCTTGGGACAAAACACACAAATTCAAATCAAAGTTTGAACGTTTGTGTTTGGAAGTTAGCCCCCAAGAATTTGCATTCTGGTGCGAAGACTGTGGAGATTGCGACTTTCCTGGCAGTAGGCAGCTTCAACGAAGGGTATTCAGCAATTCTAAAGACGATGACAACGATGGACGTCACCCTGGGACTCTATTCGACGCAGTTCGCCAAGCATTCGGACCACCAACGGAGTCAAGCGGCCGAAAACCGCTTGTCACTGGCCTTACGAGCGGCTCTGGGGCAGCGCAGAATGGCTCAGATCCAGCAGAACGCCCTATATGAGGAAGAGAAAAGACTAGGTTATGGACCCGGAACAGCAGATTGAACGTACCTTGCATAATATTGCATATTGCAATTTCTCGAAATGATTTTTTTTTTTTTTTTATAGCGTGGTAGGGTAACTTCAGATCTACTGAACCAATTGGCATGATTCTTCGTTTCCGAGAAGCTAACTAAACTTTCTAGGAATTGTGCAACTTTTATTCCGATACATCAACTATAAATATTTTTACTTGGCCGATGGAGTCGAAACATCGATGAAAAAACCCTATTTCTTTTCAAATGGCCTCCATTTTGTTTCCTATTGTCCAAATAACTTAAGCGAGGTACAGCTCCTAAATTATCTTACATACTTCGCAAACGTCAACTCAATTTTGATTTCAGACGAGCCGGCTGACCCGTGACATACCGCGCATGGAGGTCGACATCGAAATTTTCTTTCGTTCCGACGGCACTTCCGCCTTGGCTCTTCGACATTTACGGTCGACAAAATTCCAGTTTGTAGAGGGAATATGAGTAAACATTTTGACCAATTTTGACGTTGATATCTATAACACACCCCGAGAAAAATAATCTCAAGAAACATGCTTTTTTCGGGCCAAAGATAGTAAGCCTCCCCTCAACTCATTCTGGTACTGTTCAAACAACGCACGTTCAGTGTGTCTTGTGTGACGTCTTGCATTGTCCTACTGTCTGACGCTACCGTACCGACGAAAACACGAACTAGATGTAGCAGGTTAAAGTTTGACGCCCTACAAGCCGACGGTCAACTCTCCGCTAGAGCTAAAAACGCGATTCATGTGAAAGGGCTACCTGTCACCATTCTGTGAACGTGCAGTTGCGGTACGGGCGTGCAGATTCCCGCCTCTGTCGGCGACGAAAATATGTCAGCATGGGTGTACGAACCAGAGGTGTGCAGCAAAGCCCATCTGCAGCGACGTTCGTTGAGCGGTCATAGGGGAGACCCTGTTGCTATACCCTCGGCGCATGTGAAAAGTCAGTCGCTCACAAGTTGCTCATCTATTCGCCTGTACACGTCTCCGCGGCCGTCGTTGACAACTGTAATCTGTGGCTCGTGGTGCACCACTGCTGCCTCTGTGCAGGTTTTGGACAGCACCATTTTGCCGTGCACGGTATTGTTTAACCTCGGCGACACGCGAACTGTCTACACACTTATCCCGAAAACCAATGATCACACCCACCCTTGTCCCGAAGGCCAATAATCAAGCCCTTTCGAGCAACGGATAAATCGCTCCGTTTCACATTACAACGATGGCGCTGTTTTCCGTGTCTCACTAACACACATTATAGTGCATTACTGGCCATTAAAATTGCCACACCAAGAACAAATGCAGATGATAAACGGGTGTTCATTGGACAAATACATTACACTAGAACTGATATGTGATTACATTTTCAAGCAATTTGGGTGCATAGATCCTGAGAAATCAATACCTAGGACAACCACATCTGGTCCTAATAATGCCCTTGATACGCCTGGGCATCGAGCCAAACAGTGCTTGGATGAGGTGTACAGGTACAGCTGCCCATGCAGCTTCAACACGATATCACAGTTCATCAAGAGTAATGACTGGCGTATTGCGACGAGCCAGTTGCTCTGTCACCATTGACCAGACGTTTTCAATTGATGAGAGATCTGGCCAGGGCAGCAGTCGAACATTTTCTGTACTTAGAAAGGCCCGTACATGACCTGCAACATGCGGTCGTGCATTATCCTGCTGAAATGTAGGGTTTTGCAGGGATTGAATGAAGGGTAGAGCTATAGGTCGTATCACATCTGAAATGTAAAGCCCACTGTTCAAAGTGCCGTCAATGCGAACAAGAGGTGACCGAGACGTGTAACCAATGGCACCCCAATGGCACACCATACCATCACGCCAGTATGGCGATGACAAATACACGCTTCCAATGTGCGTTCACAGCGATGTCGCCAAACAAGGATGCGACCATTATAATACTGTAAACAGAACCAGGATTCATCGAAAAAATGACGTTTTGCCATTCGAACACCCAGTTTCGTCGTTGAGTATACTATCGCAGGCGCTCCTGTGTATGATGCAGCGTCAAGGGTAACCGCAGCCATGGTCTCCGAGCTGATAGCCCATGCTGCTGCAAACGTCGTCCAACTGTTCGTGCTGCTGGTTTTTGCCTTGCAAACGTCCCCATCTGTTGACTCAGGGATGGAGACGTGGCTGCACGATCCGTTACAGCCATGCGGATAAGATGCCTGTCATATCGACTGCTAGTGATACGAGGCCGCTGTGGTCCAGCACGGCGTTCCGTATTACCCTCCTGAACCCACCGGATCCATATTCTGCTAACAGTCATTGGATCTCGACTAACGAGAACAGCAATGTCGCTTTAAGATAAACCGCAATCGCGATAGGCAACAATCCGACCTTTATCAAAGTCGGAAACGTGATGTTACGCATTTCTCCTCATTACACGAGGCATCACAACAATGTTTCACCAGGCAAGGCTGGTCGACTGCTGTTAGTGTATGAGACATTGGTTGGAAACTTTCCTCATTTCAACACGTTGCAGGTGTCGCCATCGGAGCCAACGTTGTGTGAATGCTCTGGAAAGCTAATCATTTGCATATCACAGCATCTTCATCCCGTCGGTTAAATTTCGTGTCTGTAGCACGTCATCTTCGTGGAGTAGTAATTTTAATGGCCAGTAGTGTATATCCTCTGCTACCAGTAGCACCACGTGCCGTTTGTGCTACGTTGACGCCGAACATGGGCGGCGATCAAATTAACGTGACTGGACTGTATACAAAAGAGGAATGGTGACATAGTTCACCTGGTGCTTGTCAGAATGATAAAGAAATGGACGTCTGCATCTTCTGTTCCTATGCAGCAACTCGAGCTGGGATGCAGATTTCTGTGAAGAGCAGTGAGTTTGTCAGAAAGTCGATATAGGCTTTCATTATTCCACAATCATTCTCAATGTATAAAGTTTCTTTTAATCAACTAATATTAGGTACAGTGGACGAATTCAGTGCAGTTTTCTGTTATCTTTCGTAGAATAAATGTTTACAGCTTGATCGCCCACTTCAAAATCCATGTTGTACATCTCGCAGTCAACAGTCCCCATTCCTTGTATCCCTTTTAGACTAACGACACTAAATACTTTGCCTGGCATAGCGAGAATTGCAATACCTCTCCAACTGGTACTTCCAATTCGATTTCATGCACCTGCAACTTGTTTTGTTTGTGAATAGATAATGGATTCATTCTGGATGTGTTTCATAATTGTCAGATATTTGCGTAATAATTACAACAGTTAATTAGAAATATTCTAAAAGCAGTTTGTATGCGGTATCTTTTCAAGTACAAAATCATAGCAGTGTGTGTCCTTTACGTATTTAGGTGTGATTCTGATCATGCCACAGACGAAGGCTCGTAGCAATTAAGATCGCTCTTGTAAATCTAATAAACACGGCCGAGGATCCTTTTAGGTAGCAGCGGGTCTCATTTCCACGGCTAGCCAAATTTCATTTAAATTACTGGCGGTGGTCTGGGCGTAATTTCCTCGGTAGTCTGGTAGGCCCAACCAATATCGCCAAAACCGCCAATTTCCGTACCAGACTCGTAATGCGTGCGAGGTAGCGGTATCGGAAATATCGGATTGTGAGCTCTATGAATGCAAAACCGCTGAATACTATTTAAAAAGAGGGAGTTCTGCTACCAAATATGTAAAAAGCCTCGTTGAGGGGGTAGTCCACCTTGAAAGCATGAAATATAGGTAATTTTCGTGATTTTTTTGCACGTAAGATGAAAAAATAATGGTAAAACCGATCATGTTTTATTCCTTGCACTTTTTCCTTTAAGAATTCGTTTTCTGTCCACATCGGACGCTTCCTGTAACCGCTGCACCATGTGGACGGGCCTCTTTCATCCGTAACATTGTTGTGTGTGAGTGTGAGTGTGTGTGTGTGTGTGTGTGTGTGTGTGTGTGTGTGTGTGTATGTGTGTGTGAGTAAGTGCGGGCACCCATGCGCTAGTGTGTTCACTGTAGGCCTCCTATTGGACCTGTAACAAAATAATTTTTTAAATCTGATTTCCAATATACACTCCTGGAAATTGAAATAAGAACACCGTGAATTTATGGTCCCAGGAAGGGGAAACTTTATTGACACATTCCTGGGGTCAGATACATCACATGATCACACTGACAGAACCACAGGCACATAGACACAGGCAACAGAGCATGCACAATGTCGGCACTAGTACAGTGTATATCCACCTTTCGCAGCAATGCAGGCTGCTATTCTCCCATGGAGACGATCGTAGAGATGCTGGATGTAGTCCTGTGGAACGGCTTGCCATGCCATTTCCACCTGACGCCTCAGTTGGACCAGCGTTCGTGCTAGACGTGCAGACCGCGTGAGACGACGCTTCATCCAGTCCCAAACATGCTCAATGGGGGACAGATCCGGAGATCTTGCTGGCCAGGGTAGTTGACGTACACCTTCTAGAGCACGTTGGGTGGCACGGGATACATGCGGACGTGCATTGTCCTGTTGGAACAGCAAGTTCCCTTGCCGGTCCAGGAATGGTAGAACGATGGGTTCGATGACGGTTTGGATGTACCGTGCACTATTCAGTGTCCCCTCGACGATCACCAGTGGTGTACGGCCAGTGTAGGAGATCGCTCCCCACACCATGATGCCGGGTGTTGGCCCTGTGTGCCTCGGTCGTATGCAGTCCTGATTGTGGCGCTCACCTGCACGGCGCCAAACACGCATACGACCATCATTGGCACCAAGGCAGAAGCGACTCTCATCGATGAAGACGACACGTCTCCATTCGTCCCTCCATTCACGCCTGTCGCGACACCACTGGAGGCGGGCTGCACAATGTTGGGGCGTGAGCGGAAGACGGCCTAACGGTGTGCGGGACCGTAGCCCAGCTTCATGGAGACGGTTGCGAATGGTCCTCGCCGATACCCCAGGAGCAACAGTGTCCCTAATTTGCTGGGAAGTGGCGGTGCGGTCCCCTACGGCACTGCGTAGGATCCTACGGTCTTGGCGTGCATCCGTGAGTCGCTGCGGTCCGGTCCCAGGTCGACGGGCACGTGCACCTTCCGCCGACCACTGGCGACAACATCGATGTACTGTGGAGACCTCACGCCCCACGTGTTGAGCAATTCGGCGGTACGTCCACCCGGCCTCCCGCATGCCCACTATACGCTCTCGCTCAAAATCCGTCAACTGCACATACGGTTCACGTCCGCGCTGTCGCGGCATGCTACCAGTGTTAAAGACTGCGATGGGGCTCCGTATGCCACGGCAAACTGGCTGACACTGACGGCGGCGGTGCACAAATGCTGCGCAGCTAGCGCCATTCGACGGCCAACACCGCGGTTCCTGGTGTGTCCGCTGTGCCGTGCGTGTGATCATTGCTTGTACAGCCCTCTCGCAGTGTCCGGAGCAAGTATGGTTGGTCTGACACACCGGTGTCAATGTGTTCTTTTTTCCATTTCCAGGAGTGTAGTTTCTAACAACATGTACGAGATAACCGAAAAATGTTAATTTCCAACAAAATAGTGTCGTCTTGAAATAGTTTCGTCAGTTTTAATCTACAGGTCATAACCAATAGATTGTGGTCAAGGTCCACATGTGCCCCTGGAAATGTCTTAGAATTTAAAACCTGATTCCTAAATCTCTGTCTTACCATTAGATAACCAATCTGAAACCTGTCAGTATCTCCAGGATTCTTCCTTGTATACAGCCTTCTTTTATGATTCTTGAACCAAGTCTTAGCTATGATTAAGTTGTGCTATGTGCAAAATTCTACCAGGCGGCTTCCTCTTTCATTTCTTAGCCCCAGTCCATATTCACCTACGACGTTTCCTTCTCTCCCTTTTCCTACTACCGAATTCCAGTCACCCATGACTATTAAATTTTCGTCACCCTTCACTATCTGAAAATTTTCTTTTATTTCATGATACATTTCTCCAATTTCTTCGGCATCTGCAGGGCTAGTTGGCGTATAAACTTGGGCTACTGTAGTAGGCGAGGGCTTCGTATCTATCTTAGCCACAATAATGCGTTCACTATACTGTTTGTAGTAGCTTACCCGCATTCCTATTTTCCTATTCATTGTTAAACCTACTCCTGCATTACCACTATTTGATTTTGTGTTTACAACCCTGTAGGCACCTGACCAAAAGTGTTGTTCCTCCTGCCACCGAACTTCACTAATTCCCACTATATCCAACTTTACTCTATCCATTTCCCTTTTTAAATTTAAATCTGACATTCCGCGCTCCGATCCGTAGAACGCCAGTTTTCGTTCTCCTGATAACGACATCCTCTTTAGTAGTTCCCGCCCGGAGATCCGAATGGGGGACTATTTTACCTCCGGAATATTTTACCCAAGAGGACGCCATCATCATTTAACCATACAGTAAAGCTGCATGCCCTCGGGAAATATTACGGCCGTAGTTTCCCCTTGCTTTCAACCGTTCGCAGTACCAGCACAGCAAGGCCGATTTCATCAGTGTTACAAGGCCAGATCAGTCAATCATCCAGACTGTTGCCCCTGCAATTATTGAAAAGGCTGCTGCCCCTCTTCAGGAACGACACGTTTGTCTGGCCTCTCAACACATATCCCTCTGTCGTGGTTGCACCTACGGTACGGCTATCTGTATCGCTGAGGCACGCAAGCCTCCCCACCAACGGCAAGGTCCATGGTTCATGGGGGCGTGGGGGCGTGGGAGGGATACTTAAATGTAAGCTGTGTATATTCCAGTCTCCCTCTGGGTTCTCTGAAATCTCATTTTAACACTCATCAATTATAATCCTTCACTTTCAATATTTCCCACCCACTCGACTTTTGATTTCATTGAACAGGTCGTGTAATTCTCCTTCACTTTTACCTTTAGCAAACTCTTTGGCGACTGATAACATTGATATTCTTCAACACTAAATTTTATTTCTACTTCTGAAGTTTCCTTTTATTTTCGTCATTGCCTCTTCTACGCACAACTTGAACAGCACAATTAAAATGCTGCTTCCGTGCCTCACGCACTTTTCATTCGAGTATTTCGCTTTTGGTTTTCCATTTTTATAAATCACTCATCGTCATTGTATGAGGCGTTCAATAAGGAATGGATGTAATGGATCGTGCAGCAACGTCTCGATCCCTGAGGCAACAGATGGTGACGTTTGCAAGACAACAACCATCTGCACGAACAGTTCGACGACGTTTGCAGCAGCATGGACTATCAGCTCGGAGACCATGGGTGCGGTTACCCTTGACGCTGCATCATACACACGAGCGCCTACGATGGCCTACTCGACGACGCACCCGCGTGCACGAATGGCAAAACGTCATTTTTCGGATGAATCCAAGTTCTGTTTACAGCGCCATGATGGTCGCATCCGTGTTTGGCGACATCGCGGTGAACGCACATTAGAAGGCGTATTCGTTATCGCCATACTGGTTTATCGGCCGGCTTGATGGTATGGGGTGCCATTGGTTAAACGTCTCGGTCACCTCTTGTTCGCATTGACGGCACTTTGATGTTCAAATGTATGTGAAATCTTATGGTACTTAACTGCTAATGTCATCAGTCCCTAAGCTAACACTCTACTTAACATAAATTATCGTACGGACCAATACACACACCCATGCCCGAGGGAGGACTCTAACGTCCGCCGGGACCAGCCGCATAGTCCAAGACTGCAGCGCCCTAGACCGCTCGGCTTATCGCGCGCGGCTGACGGCACTTTGAACAATGGACGTTACATTTCAGATGTGTTACGATCTGTGACTCTACCCTTCATTCGATCCCTGCGAATCCCTACATTTCAGCAGGATAATGCACGACCGCATGTTGCAGATCCGGTACGGGCCTTTCTGGATGCAGAAAATGTTCGACTGCTGCCCTGGCCAGCACATTCTCCAGATCTCTCACCAAGTGAAAACGTCTGGTCAATGGTGGCCGATCAAATGGCTCGTCACTATACGTCAGTCACTGCTCCTGATGAACTGTGGTATCGTGTTGAAGCTGCATGGCAAGCTGTACCTGTACACGCCATCCAAACTCTGCCTGACTCAATGACCAGGCGTATCAAGGTCGTTATTACGGCCAGAGTTGGTTGTTCTGGGTACTGGTTCCTCTGGATCCATGCACCCAAATTGCGTGAAAACGTAATCACATGTCAGTTCCAGTATAATATATTTGTCCAATGAACACCCGTTTATCATCTGCATTTCTTCTTGGTGTAGCAATTTTAATGGCCAGTAGTGTAATACACGTCTTTCTGTATTGCAAAAATGTATTTTTTAGAGAATTTTGAACGTCTTGCTCCATTTTAAGGTGTCTAACGCAGAAAAATTCGAAGAAGTTGCCTTACTTCTTCTTATGAGACGCCGCATTTATCAACCTGTCGCTTTGGTGCCTTTCCGTTTCATTTTGACAAACTGATCGTTATTAATACAACCTTCTTATGTGGAAGAGTCTTGACACAAACTGTATGCAAGTACTATGCAAACTAGTTGTGTAATGGTACTAGCATTCTTCTGCCTTTGCTATCTACAGGATAGTCGTGATTATATTGTTCCCATAATTCGTTGTGACATCTTCAGTCTCGTTACTGTTACTGGTCAAATTACGCGATGGCGTTCTATTCCATCCATTAAGTCAGTGCCCAGTGCCGTAGACACAGCGCCGAGTCCGAAGCAATGACGATTGCAAGTCAACGACCTATGCTGGCCTGAGTTATACTGCATCAAGATATATACGCAGTTTCTAACTTCAATACCTGCCTTACTGTGTTAAATCAGTGCCACGAAATAATACTCGTTATTGAGCTGAATGCAACAGAAATTTAAACTTTTAAATTCGGTAGAGAGTTGCATGAAAACCTGAAAATCGAATTTTTATTGCACCTGGAATCTCTTAGAGAGGCACCCTGCAACTGCCCCCGGGAGATTTTGGATGGCTAGCAATGTGGTTGTCCATTTGCGTGCTACCGATATGTCGGACGGTCTGCTGATGAAAGCTGCTGAGCTACTGAGTCACTCACACATAACTCACAGAATAGACTAATTGCTAGCAGTGACACGGCATCGCCGCGTTTTCTAAACAGTGATGCGACCGATACACTGACGTGCCAAAAGTCGTGGGATAGCATTATGCAAATAAACAGATGGCGAGAGTATCACGTATACGAGGTATGAAAAAGGTTTACCACATGTTTGTGGCAGTATTACGGCAATTAACAGACTTTGAACACAGAATAGTGCTTGGATCTAGATGCGTGGGACATTTAGTTTCGGAAATCGTCAGGGATTGCAATATTGTGAGGTCCACGATGTCAAGAGTGTGCCGAGAATACCAAATTTCAGGCGATACCTTCCGCCACGGACAGCGCAGTGGCCGACGGCCACACACATAACAAACGAGAGCAGCGGCTTTTGCGTAGAGATGTCTGTGCTAACAGAGAAGCAACATTATACATCTACATCTACATCCATACTCCGAAAGCCACCTGTCAGTGTGTGGCGGAGGGTGAGTACCTCTATCGGTCTCCCTTCTATTCCAGTCTCGTATTGCCCGTGGAAAGAAGGATTGTCGGTATGCCTCTGTGTGGGGTCTAATCTCTCTGATTTTATCCTCATGGACCCTTCACGAGATATATGTAGGAGAGACCAATATATTGCTGGACTCCTCGGTGAAGGTGTGTTCTCGAAACTTCAACAAAAGCCCGTACCGAGCTACTGAGCGTCTCTCCTGCAGAGTCTTCCACTGGAGTTTATCTATCATCTCCGTAACGCTTTCGCGATTACTAAATGATCCTGTAACGAAGCGCGCTGCTCTCCGTTGGATCTTCTCCATCTCCTCCATCAGCCCCATCTGGTACGGATCCTACACTGCTGAGCAGTATTCAAGCAGTGGGAGAACAAGCGTACTGTAACCTACTTCGTTTTCGGATTGCATTTCCTTAGGATTCTTCCAGTGAATCTCAGTCTGGCATCTGCCTTACCGACGATCAGTTTTAAATGATCATTCCATTTTAAATCACTCCTAATGCGTACTCCCAGATAATTTATGGAATTAACTGCTTCCAGTTGCTGACCTGCTATATTGTAGCTAAATGATGAAGGATCTTCCTTTCTATGTATTCGCAGCACATTACACTTGTCTACATTGACATTCAATTGCCATTGCCTGCGCCATGCGTCAATTCGCTGTTGATCCTCCTGCATTTCAGTACAATTTTCCATTGTTACAACCTCTCGATATACTACGGCATCATCCGCAAAAAGCTTCAGTGAAATTCCGATGTCATCCACAAGGTCATTTATGTATATTGTGAATAGTAACGGTCCTACGACAGTCCCCTGCGGCACACCTGAAATCACTCTTACTTCGGGGGACTTCTCTCCATTGAGAATGACGTGCTGCGTTCTGTTATCTATGAACTCGTCAATCCAATCACACAATTTTCCTGATAGTCCATATGCTCTTACTTTGTTCATTAAACGACTGGGGGGAACTGTATCGAACGCCTTGCGGAAGTCAAGAAACACGGCATCTATCTGGGACCCCGTGTCTATGGCCCTCTGAGTCTCATGGACGAATAGCGTGAGCTGGGTTTCACACGATCGTCTTTTTCGAAACCCATGCTGATTCCTACAGAGTAGATTTCTAGTCTCCAGAAAAGTCATTATACTAGAACATAATACGTGTTCCAAAATTCTGCAACTGATCGACGTTAGAGATATACACTCCTGGAAATTGAAATAAGAACACCGTGAATTCATTGTCCCAGGAAGCGGAAACTTTATTGACACATTCCTGGGGTCAGATACATCACATGATCACACTGACAGAACCACAGGCACATAGACACAGGCAACAGAGCATGCACAATGTCGGCACTAGTACAGTGTATATCCACCTTTCGCAGCAATGCAGCCTGCTATTCTCCCATGGAGACGATCGTAGAGATGCTGGATGTAGTCCTGTGGAACGGCTTGCCATGCCATTTCCACCTGACGCCTCAGTTGGACCAGCGTTCGTGCTAGACGTGCAGACCGCGTGAGACGACGCTTCATCCAGTCCCAAACATGCTCAATGGGGGACAGATCCGGAGATCTTTCTGGCCAGGGTAGTTGACGTACACCTTCTAGAGCACGTTGGGTCGCACGGGATACATGCGGACGTGCATTGTCCTGTTGGAACAGCAAGTTCCCTTGCCGGTCCAGGAATGGTAGAACGATGGGTTCGATGACGGTTTGGATGTACCGTGCACTATTCAGTGTCCCCTCGACGATCACCAGTGGTGTACGGCCAGTGTAGGAGATCGCTCCCCACACCATGATGCCGGGTGTTGGCCCTGTGTGCCTCGGTCGTATGCAGTCCTGATTGTGGTGCTCACCTGCACGGCGCCAAACACGCATACGACCATCATTGGCACCAACGCAGAAGCGACTCTCATCGCTTAAGACGACACGTCTCCATTCCTCCCTCCATTCACGCTTGTCGCGACACCACTGGAGGCGGGCTGCACGATGTTGGGGCGTGAGCAGAAGACGGCCTAACGGTGGGAGGGACCGTATCCCAGCTTCATAGAGACGGTTGTGAATGGTCCTCGCCGATACCCCAGGAGCAACAGTGTCCCTAATTTGCTGGGAAGTGGCGGTGCGGTCCCCTACGGCACTGCATAGGATCCTACGGTCTTGGCGTGCATCCGTGCGTCGCTGCGGTCCGGTCCCAGGTCGACGGGCACGTGCACCTTCCGCCGACCACTGGCGACAACATCGATGTACTGTGGAGACCTCACGCCCCACGTGTTGAGCAATTCGGCGGTACGTCCACCCGGCCTCCCGCATGCCCACTATACGCCCTCGCTCAAAGTCCGTCAACTGCACATACGGTTCACGTCCACGCTGTCGCGGCATGCTACCAGTGTTAAAGACTGCGATGGAGCTCCGTATGCCACGGCAAACTGGCTGACACTGACGGCGGCGGTGCACAAATGCTGCGCAGCTAGCGCCATTCGACGGCCAACACCGCGGTTCCTGGTGTGTCCGCTGTGCCGTGCGTGTGATCATTGCTTGTACAGCCCTCTCGCAGTGTCCGGAGCAAGTATGGTGGGTCTGACACACCGGTGTCAATGTGTTCTTTTTTCCATTTCCAGGAGTGTAGGTCTATAGTTCTGCACATCTGTTCGACGTCCCGCCTTGAAAACGGGGATGATCTGTGCCCTTTTCCAATCCTTTGGAACGCTGCCCTCCTCTAGAGAACAAGGGACACCGCTGCAAGAAGGGGGGCAAGTTCTTTCGCGTACTCTGTGTAAAATCGAACTCGTATCCCATCAGGTCCAGCGGCCTTCCTTCTTTTGAGCGATTTTAATTGTTTCTCTATCCCTCTGTCGTCTATTTCTATTTTCGTGAAATAACCGGAGAAATCAATGTACGACGCACGTATCCGTTAGGACAGTGTGGCGCAACTTGGAGTTAAGGTCTATTGCAGCAAAGGACCGCCACGAGTACCTTTGCTAACAGCGTGACATCGTGTGCAGGGCCTCTCATGGGTTCGTGAACATATACCATATTCGAGTGAGTACTGTGGCCTGGTCCGATGAGTCCCGATTTCGCTTCGTAAGAGCTAATGGCCCATGAAGCCGTGGACACAAGTTGCCAATAAGGAGCTATGCAGGCTGGTGTTGGCTCCATAACACTTTGGGCTGTGTTTACATGGAATGCACTGGGTCCTCTTACGTATCTGATCGATCACTGGCTGGCAGTGGTTATGTTCGGTTACTTGTTGAAAATATTTAAATGTGTGTGAATTCCTATGGGACTTAACTGCTAAGGTCATCAGTCCCTAAGCTTACACACTACTTAACCTAAATTACCCTAAGGGCAAACACACACACCCATGCCCGAGGGAGGACTCGAACCTCCACTGGGACCAGCCGCACAGTCCATCACTGCAGCGCCTTCGACCGTGCGGCAAAGCCCGCGCGGCGGCTACTTGTCCCTGAACAACAATGGTGTTTGCATGGACGACAATGCGCTGTGTCACTGGGTGACTGGTTTTGAGGAACATTCTGGAAAATTCGAGTGAATGTTTCGGCCACCCAGATAGCCCAAGGGGAATCCCATCAAACATTTATTGGACATAGTCGAGAGGTCAGTTCGGGAACAAAATACTGCACCACCAACACTTTCGAATTTGTGGATGACTATTCACGCAGCGTGGCTCAATATTTCTGCAGGGGACAACCAACAACTTGTTGAGGCAATGCCACGACGCTTTTCTGCACAACGCCGGGGTAACATACGTGCGATACGATATTAGGAGGTACCCCATGATTTTGGTCACCTCAATGCATTTTTAGTTTTCCGTAGGATCCTAACAAATTGGTACCATTCAGTAGGGAAAGTAGCATAAGGAAAACTTTGGGTTATAAGTTGGAGTAAGAATTTCAGAGTTTAGCTTCAAGTCGGTGATGAGGTCATTATAGAGACAGTGCAATCTCTGATTTGAGGTGTGGAGTAGAAAACAAGCCGCTTCTGTTTCAAAAGAAACACTCGGGTATTTGTGTAAAACCATTTCAGACATCCTCAGTGAAATCTAAATTATGTTAGCAGGGCGGAGATTTGAACCAATATCTCCAGAATGCGAATCCCATGCCTTACCGCTGCCCCACGTCAGTCGACCATTTCCTATCTCAATGCGTTCCTCAGTGAAATCTAAATTATGTTAGCAGGGCGGAGATTTGAACCAATATCTCCAGAATGCGAATCCCATGCCTTACCGCTGCCCCACGTCAGTCGACCATTTCCTATCTCAATGCGTTCGTGCAGAAACGTGGGGCGCTTGCATTATTCATCTACAGTGAAAGCTGATATGCCATTCACGACACATACGGTACCATTAGTCCACGGAAATCGAACGAAGGAATATCACATCGTCAATACACCCTAGGAACTGCAATCCATTTGAGGTCGGCAGAAACGTGTATTGTGTCGCTGTGCGCGCTGCGATTCATTTCCGAATTAAACTGGTGTCCCAGTGCGCCACCGTGTCATGTAGTCGTCGAATCACTTCCGTTCTACTACACACTACAATGATTACATGCTTTGCCGAACGGTTCGGTCATTCGCCACGTGTTACTGTCACGTGTCATTGGTCATTCCTCCGTCTACACTAGGGGCGGCTCACCTAGCAATGGAGCGAAATGGAACAGAGTGGCATGCACCGTTGATTACTGCTTCAGTCACCGATTACGCTTTGACGTCGTGGAACCGATGCAACCGTGACGATAACAGAGCAGGTATAGTGTTGTGGAAATTCGTTGCAGTGACAGTTACCGGTCTCATCAGAAATAATGCAACGCAGATGTCAGTTATACTCGAGACACGTGGCCGTAGATTGCAGTGCAACGTGTCGCTGCAATATATGCACTCAAAACTGAGAAATTTGGAACGGACATGAAAACAGGCGTCAGCCAGTCACTCGATAGAGTATAATTTCAGCTATGTTTATGATCCAGGAGGAATTCCAGAACTATATGAAAATTTCCTTAAGGAATGCTGCCAGTTTATTGGCAAATGTATATAATACACGTTTCATAGCTATTAAGTAAAGAAAAGTTTAAAATTGAAGTTTTACTTACTCATCTGAGTACGACTTAAATGGATTTGCTACGTTTAGAGAGTCCAAATTTTTCACGATAAACTTATTTTTACTTGTTGACGTCTCTGCAGTGTCAAATTACACGAAGACGTTAAACTGTGAAAATAGTGTCAACCTTTCTAATAACACTGTTAACAAATCATACATGACATCTAAGTTACGGTAACGAACGAATACGGATTTCCGAAATTTCTCATCTGTACTACATTTATTTTCCACTTTAAAGTACAAGTTATTTACTGAAATTTATCTGAAATCGGATGTCACTCAAGATGTAGAAATCCATCTACTTTAACGGAAACCCTTTTTTATTCTGAAATTTATTTACACTCCAAGCAATTTTTTTTTTCAGGATACAACTGACGTAACGCCATATAAAAAGATACCGTCAAATGCGAGATAAATTTACTACCATAAGATAAGCACAGAAAAACTGTACGATCGGCAAAGTACGGATTCTGTGTAATCAATAGCGAGAGGATTAAAAAGGCAGTATTAAGTATGTATTCACCAGCAACTTAAAACCTCTATAATAATAGGGACAAAAATTTTTAATGTAATATACGGGATGTAAACATCTACGAGTACATAATCATATAATGTTTGAGGAGAGAAAGAAGAACACTATTCGTTTGCGACAAAAATATCACAGTTGCATCATTCCCCGCAAGGCGTCCATGTATGTTTTGGCTCCAGAGACGGTGCCCAAACGGCCGTGTCATGAATGTTGATTTAGAGATGTTGCTGAAGATGTCACCAGTTTACATTAATCCATAACTGGTATCTCCATGCTGAAGATGTCTAACAAGTTCAAAATAACCAGGCCATTGACCAATAATGACTGAAGCTACAGCAAAAGAGGTAACCATGTCTTCTGGAATATTTATCAGTGGCTCGTGCGCCAAAGACTTCATCTCCTGCGAACATAAGTAAGCCACTGGGAATGAGGTAGAGACAACGTGGTTTCCATGATACTGGCCCTTACATCTGAAGCAAATAATCTAATCTAAATATTCTCTACAGTATACGCAAATATCGGAGACGTCCCATCATACTGAAAATCATTACTTCACTTCTCTCCGGTAGTACTTAAGGGAGAAAGACTTCCTCCACCCGAACGTGGTAGATAGGAGATGTGGCTCAATCAGATGGTCGTGAACAGTACCAACCCATACATTCGTGGTGAGTCTATGTTGATAGCGGAACACATGAGACACCTTAGGATGGCGATTGTTGCTTCTGAAGAGTCCTTGTGTTCTGAATACAATCACATCCGTAAACAAATACTTCTTCAGAAGTCGACGCTGCATACAATTTGAAGTAGACATCACAGGCAGTGTTCCACGTGCTGGGGTAAGTCATAAGTTGTTAGGTTTTTTACCTCCTGGTATTTGAATATCTACACTCCTGTCTCGTTGGGAAGGGCGTCTAACACATTGGCATTGGAGGTATTTAGTTCCTTGGCTACAGATCGTGTGTTGTTGCTGGGGTAGCCTTATGTTCGTTGTGCCACAGCTTCCTAAAACTGAAAAGTTCACACGCTTCTATGTCCAACAGGTTTATGTCTCGCTGGTCTAGGGGATCTTGTTTTGCAAGGGGAACCTTCAGGTCATTGAAATCTGACGTGATCTGGTAACCTCATCTCTGTAAGTCGATCAGCATACTAGCGCCTTGCTCCTTGACAGTTCACTTAGGCCTTCCCATAAATGAGATTCTTGTCAGCTAACTCGCCTAGAGTTTAATCAGCAATCAGTAACATGAAACTGTGTTGGAAACATAAAATAAAATAACAGTTCTGTAATTATTTATGTAGGAATCTGGACATTGCTAGCGGTAATGGAAACTTACTCTCCCTGGCAGTAGGATGTAATTATTTTGCAAAACGGATTCCAGTGTCAATTGACTGCATCTGAAGCAGACATAACAACTGTGAATGTTGGCTTAAGGAAAATCCAGCGTCAAACCTTTATGGGCTCCTAGTGGAGAAACGGAGTACCTACGATATTTGTGTCACATAAAAACGCGCTACGTTTTTTCTGCCACAATACCTCTCTCAGTTTGTATATGTAGTTTTTTAACACCGACAGATAACTTCACATTTCTATGTACGTAGTGTTTTTACAATATATATAGACGATGACAATAGAACGACTGTTAGTTACTATAACTTTGTTGTAGTTCCTCAACTTCTAATTTTCGTTGTTGTGAGAATTCTCTTTGGTGTATTGTATTATGTTTTAATGTTACTAGATGTCCCTAGACGAAATTCCTGTAAAGCACCTGAGAAATGGTTCCAACTATGTCTTGAGCCGTTGTAGTGGAAGGAGTAGATGAATAATAGGTTGCACGAAAATATGGGCTTGGGACAAGGAATGAGAGAGGAGAAAGACCAACTGAGTTCTGTAATAAATTTCAGCTGGTAATAGTGAATACTATGTTCAATAATCACAAGACGAGGTGGCATATTTGAAAAGAGCGTGTGATAAGGGAAGTTTACAGTTATATTACATCATTGTCAGACAGAGATTCCGAAATCATATAGTGGATTGTAAGGCATACACAGGAGTAGATACAGACGCAGTTAACAAACACTAGGGTGACGATCAATAAGTTAGACAGGAAGAATCAATACGTAAAGAAGTGGGATACGGAAGTACTAAGGAATTATGAGACACGCTTGAAGTTCTCTAAGGCTGTAAATACATTAATAAGGAATAGTTCAGTTTTCAGGGCAGTTGAAGAGGAATGGACATCTCTAAAAAGGGCACTCACAGAGGTTGGAAAGAAAAACATAGGTACAAAGAAAGTAAATGCGAAGTCCATAGGTAACAGAAGAAATACTTCAGCTGATCGATGAAAGAGGGAGGCACAAAAATGTTTAGGGAAATTCACGAATACAGCAATACTATCCCCTAAAAAATGAAATAAATAGGAAGTGCAGAGAAGCTAAGACGAGATGGCTGCATGAAAAAAGTGAAGAAATCTAAAAAGTAATGATTGTTGGATGGACTTACTCAGCATATACAAAACTCAAAACAACCTTCGATGAAATTAAAAGCAAGGGTGGTAACATCAAGAGTGCACTGTCAAATGCAGAGGAGAGAGCCGATACCATCTGACGTTCGGCAAAATATCATCCACGACCTGACAAGGGCGAGAGCTATCGGGCAGTCAGCTTAACGGCTCAAACATCCAAAATTATTACAAGAATAATATACAGATGAATGGAAAACAAAATTGAGGGTTTGTTAGATGAAGATTAGTTTGGCTTTATTAAGGTGAAGGTACCAGACAGGCAAATTGGATGTTGCAGTCGGAAATGGTGGCAACACTAAGAAAAAACAAGATCCGTTGATAGGATTTGTCGACCTGGAAAAAGGGTTCGACTGTGTAAAAGGGTACCAAATGTTCGAAGTTCGGAGAAAAATACGAGTAAGCTTTACGGAGAGACTAGTAATATACTATCTGCACAAGAGCCAAGAGGGAATAATAAGAGTGGACTACCATGAACGATGTACTATAATTAAAAAGGAAAGGATGTAGCTTTTCGCCCCTACTGTTCAGTCTGTACATCGAAGAAACAATGATGGAAATAAAGGAAAGGTTCGGGAGCGGTATTAAATTTCAAGATGGAAGGATATCATTCATACGATACACTGAGGACAGTGCTATCCTGAGTGAAAGTGAAGAAGAATTATATGATCTACAAAATGGAATCAGCTGTCTAGTGAGTACAGAATATGGACAGAGAGTAAATCGAAGAAAACCGAAAGTAATGAGAAGTAGCAGGAATGAGAACAGCGAGATACTTAACACCACGAAGTAGATGAAGGAATTCTGCTACCTAGGCACCAAAATATTCAATGACGGATGGAGCAAGGAGGACATCAAAAGCAGACTAGCGCGGGGGAAAAGGGCATTTCTGGCCAAGAGAAGTCTACTAGTATCAAACATAGGCATTATTTGAGGAACAAATTTCTAAGAAAGTACATTTGGAGCACAGCATTATATGCTAGGGAAAGATGGACTACGGGAAAACCGGATCAGAAGAGAATTGAAGCAGTTGAGATGTGGTGGTACAGGCGAATTTTGAGAGTTTGGTTGACTGATAAGGTAAGGAGTAAGGCCGTTCTATGCAGAATGGGAATAGAATATGGGGAAAACACTGACGACCAGAAGGGACAGGATGATAGGACATCTGTTAAGACATCAGGGAATGACTTCATCTACATCTACATCTATACTCCGCAAGACACCTGACGGTGTGTGGTGGAGGGTACCTTGAGTACCTCTATCGGTTCTCCACTCCATTCCAGCCCCGTATTGTTCGTGGAAAGAAAGATTATCGGTATGCCTCTGTGTGGGCTCTAATCTTCTGATTTTGTCCTCATGGTCTATTCGCTAGATATACGTAGGAAGGAGTAATATACTGCTTAACTCCTCGGTGAAGGTGTGTTCTCGAAACTTCAACAAAAGCCCATACCGAGCTACTGAGCGTCTCTCTTGCAGAGTCTTGCACTGGAGTCTATCTATCATCTCCGTAACGCTTTCGCAATTACTAAATGTTCCTGTAACGAAGCGCGCTGCTCTCTGTTGGATCTTCTCTATATATTCTGTCAACCCTATCCAGTATGGATCCCACACCAGTGAGCAGTATTCGAGCAGTGGGCGAACAAGTGTACCGTAACCTACTTCCTTTGTTTAGCGACTGCATTCCCTTAGGATTCTTCCAATGAATCTCAGTCTCGCATCTGCTTTACCGACGATTAATTTTATATGGTCATTCCATTTTAGATCACTTCTAATGCGTACTCCCAGATAATTTATAGAATTAACTACTTCCAGTTGCTGACCTGCTATATTGCAGCTAAATGATGAAGGATCTTCCTTTCTATGTATTCGCAGCACATTACACTTGTCTACATTGAGATTCATTTCTATTCCCTGCACCATGCGTCAATTCGTTGCAGATCCTCCTGCATTTTAGTACAATTTTCCATTGTTACAACCTCTCGAGATACTACAGCATCATCCACAAAAAGCGTCAGTGAACTTCCGATGTTATCCACAAGGGTATTTATATATACTGTGAATAGCAACGATCCTACGACACTCCCCTTCGGCACACCGGAAATCACTCTTATTTTGGGAGACTTCTCTCCAGTGAGAATGACATGCTGCGTTCTGCTATCTAGGAACTCTTCAATCCTCTCACACAACTGGTCTGATAGTCCACATGCTCTTACTCTGTTCATTAATCCACTATGGGGAATTGTATCAAACACCTTCCGGATGTCAAGAAACAAGGCATCTACCTGGGAACCCGTGTCTGTGGCCCTCTGAGTCTCGTGGACGAATAGCGCAAGCTGGGTTTCACACGATCGTCTTTTTCGAAACCCATGCTGATTCCTACAGAGAAGATTTCTAGTCTGCAGAAAGTCATTACACTCGAACATAATACGTGTTCCAAAATTTTACAACTGATCGAGGTTAGAGATATATGTCTATAGTTCTGCACATCTGTTCGATGTCCCTTCTTGAAAACGGGGATTACCTGTTCTCTTTTCCAATCCTTTGGAACGCTACGGTCTTCTAGAGACCTACGGTTCACCGCTGCAAGAACTGGAACAAGTTCCGTAGCGTACCCTGTTTAAAATCGAACTGCTATCCCATCAGGTCCAGCGGCATTTCCTCTTTTCCTTTTTCCATGGTTCTAGAGGGAGCTGTTGTGAGGAAAAGCTGTAGAGAAAGACTGAGGGTGTAATAGATCCAGAAAATAATTGAGGACGCAGTTTGCAAGTGCTACTCTGAGATAAAGGGGTTGTCACAGGAGAGGAATTCGTGGCTGGCAGCACCAAAACAGTCAGAAGACTGATGACGAACAACAACGTCCTAACGTGACTCAAATACAACTATTATAATGAACAGGAAAATCAATAACAGTCTTCCAGTTACCTCAGCCCGAAGTTCTCCTCTACTTATAGCTCAACGTGCATTCAGCAGCTTTCGTTCTTTTTCAAATAACGTTTATCTACCTTACCTAAAGCACATACAGCTGTCAAACAGTACTCACCGTGGAGGCACCGAAAAACGCCATCAGTTCGATTGCAACTCGACGTAATTTCTTCATCCCCTAACAACACCGCCAATGCAGGTTTGCGGTAGCCTTCAGCAGAGTTTACTTTGCCCGTACACTGTGTGTCGCTTCACCGTTCGCTGCGATGTTTGCTTTTCCGCTTGTCCGTCTAACAGCTGGATCTGTTGATCTAAGCGCCATCTGTCGGCGCGTGGGCTCCACGGACGTGAGCAAACATCACCCGATAGCTCATAATATGTTGAACCACGCATCCCGGCTCTCTGTTGGTCTGTCATGGGGTCTAATTTAGTACAGATTGAAAGTAAATTTCAATTTGAAATAAATCGATGTTGTGAGCATTTGAAGTTGGAGGTGTACCATGAGTTAAGTCATAATACATTAAATTAAAATTCACAGCAGCTTCAGCTGTCACTAGGTGGCAGATCACGATAGTAAATACTAGATAATGGGAATTTCAGTTGTTGGTTCAGGCGTCAAGAAATATTAGCGCTAAATATAAATCTCTGAATACAACTGTTTTTGTTTGGAAATTTTTTTCACAATCGTAACTGGAGTAAGTAAGAAGGTATAATTAATGGAAGAAGGATATTTTCCTAGGAGGTAAATATATAGTACTCTACGCAGATAGCATCCTTATCTCTGTGACAACTTTTTAAGCTGGTATTCATTCTACGCCGTCATTCAAGCCACTATGGAAATTATAGGAAATCTTGTATATTTACTTGACAATAGAGTAGTTAGCCCCTTATTTTCTAATCACAGTTTATTTCCTTAGTTGCAGATTTACGTTTTTTTTAGCGTCTGCACATATCAGTAGCACTCGTATTTTAGGATGCATACCAGGGAGTGGGTTTTCAGTTCCCGCGTTATCTCAAGTAGTTTCTGGACCATCTGACGTTTCCAGTCGACAGTGGGGTGAGGTGCTGGGTCTAGCTGTGAGAAAGACAGTTACATCGGTTAGTGATATGTAGGGAAACCACAACCATTCTGGCGCGAAGATGGTGATTTTTTTAAATGCATGCTCACTAATAAAAGCCAGTTTTTGCTGTTCAGGTATTAGTAGAAGTCTACTGGTCATTAAGACATTCTTGTAACAATACCACAACGCGAGAGAGCAATCGTATCAGTAAATAAATGAACAATATGTAAGGTAATGAGGTTTATTGACAGCTACAACGTTTCACATTTGTATGTCCGAGAGCTAGACATAGTTGCCAGCCGCCAAAAGAATACCTGTTCTGTTGTAAGAACATGCTCTCAAGAAATTAATAGTTTTGTGTTAATAACTAATACGTTTTCTTATTATTATCAGATTACAATGTTTTCGTAAATAAACACATAAGTATATCTATGAACATTATTTCAAGTAATATTGCTTTCCGCATCATCACTTAGAATTACAGGAATTAGAGTCATACTTTCCAGAGAATAAGACGACGCTGTTATTGCTTCTGCGAGGGACATCAGCAAGCCTGATGTGCAGTGGTGGAGGGTGGAGAGGGGGGGGGGGGGGAAATCAATGCCCAACCGTTAAGGGAGGGTGGGGGGGGGGGGGGCAGAGTTCTGGTCCCCAACGGAGCTAAGTTAGCAAGAAACAACCTGCTAATGTAAATTTATTTATATATCATGCTCCTGCATAACCAATCTAGCTTTTAGTTTCACTTCAATTTTATGTATCAGTTCCATGCCGTTATATTTCCTGTTCTTTTAGACATCTTTCACTGAAACTAGCGTGTGATGGATTCGAGAATATGCTTCCTTTAAATGTTGTTGGAAATGCTAGCAAAACGTTTCCCCAATAAATGTGCACGGAAACAGTAAAAGGTAAAGCACTCCATATTCCTTCACAAGACGATTATATACGAAAAACGAGTATATAGAATATCTTTTTCATTCAAGAATAAACACAACACAAAGCATTTCTATTTGTAGAAAGTTCTCCTAGAAGAATCGTGAAACTGAAAAAATGAAATGACATTGAAGATGTACAATGACCACGTTGATGCTCGGAAGTAAAGAGGTACCAGTAATCTTTTTCTTTTGTTGGCCGTAGAATAGACAACTTACACGCATACTCTCATGTGACTTGATGCGACATTATTCCTTGATCAAATATTCTTGGGCTTCAGAGGTTCATTTCAGAAAACTAGAGATCCAAATAATGTAATTTCCTCATAATATTAAAGCTCGTAAGTCACCTTAATCCAGTTCTTGCAAAATACATTAGCAAGGTCTGAGACCGACAAGATCTAGAAAGCGGTTACAAATGCATTTTCTGTCAGATGATAAACAAAATGTCAGGGATGTCATCGTGGAACCGAGAGAAAATGAGAAGCTTTATTCAATTATTGTTGGTGTAACTCCCGACTCAATCATACAAACCAAGCAACATTTATCCTGCATTATACTTACTTCATGAGGAAATTGATAAATATGAAATAAATGATCGATATTTGAAATTCGTAGTATTCTAATGAGAAAACGAGAGTTACTATCGCACATTTAATTCGAAGTATACTTGTGAAACACTCATTTCCAATCAATGAATGCTACAGACAAGTTAATGATAACCGAAGTAATGTTAGACGGTCTGATAAAGGCCTCAGGCACATTTTCTTCAGTGAAATCCTCTTACAAAATTTTCTCAGTATAGTTGTCGTAGCCCAACGTGGATTACATGCAGCCAAGAGACGTCATGAAGCAGTTACTTTTTTCTGGAGTGACTCAACGTCTCTACAACCTGTTCAGTAGCAGTCCATCCATGTTGAAAGTTCTGTATATTCCCCGTCTGATAGCCGTTGGATTGACGCTGCGACACTGCAGCTCATTTGGATAAGATTGCCTTTGCTGTTAAAACTCTCATTAAGTAAAATTTGTTAGAGAAAAGAAGGTGTGGTACAGGGTATTTTGAATTATGCGAAATCATTAAGGTGTTTAAGCACGGCATGAATTTTGCTAAAGTTATTGGTATCAATTTACTACAAATTCATATTACTATAAGCTAGAAAAACTACCATTGATGTTGAGATAAGACACTATAATAGGCCATTAAAATATTTAAAATATTTTAGCCAAAATTGAGACGCCGTTCTCCCTGATCTTAAGAAATTACCAGTGCACTTAATATCGATCCTGAATTTCCGGAGATTCGCATTAAGAAGAGGAAATTCATTCATACTGACGCCAGGAATGAAGTGGTGGATGTGATTTCAGATGATTTGTTCGCGATAAATGCATTTTACTTCATTATTGACGTTCTAGTGCCTGATTTGAAAACCTGATTAGAAACAGGTTTTAGTGGAACATTTAGGGTTTATGGAAATACTTAAAGATGACACGATCAGATCGCTGAGGCTTGCAAGTTATTGGAAATACTTAAAGATGACACGATCAGATCGCTGAGGCTTGCAAGTTATAAGTCAATGAATACCATTATGATGTCACAAGAGATTTTGAAGAAGAAATTATTTGTAAACAACTTATATTTCAGACCTTGAATATATTGCTTTGGAAGCATTAGAATTCCTGAATAAGACGCACGAGCTTACAATTTTAACCCTCTTTCCGAATGTATGACTATGTATGACCATCTCTTACACTACTCCGATGACTGCAGCTGAAGCAGAAAGGTCTTTCAGCACTGTGGCTCGTGTTAAAATTGTCTCAGATCAACTATGCTTCAACAACAGCTCACAGATTTGGGAACCTTGGAAATTCAATATAATTTGGCAAGGCAAATTGACTTGGATGCTACGATTCAAACATCTCCTGAGCGAAAGGCTCGCAAGGCGTCTTTGACAGTGTTACAGCCAAGCAGGTTACAATATGCTCCCCCTTACACGACACATCTGAGGTTATCTACTTCTACACCTACATTTATACTCCGCAAGCCACCCAACGGTGTGTGGCGGAGTGCACTTTACGTACCACTGTCATTACCACCCTTTCCTGTTCCAGTCGCTTATGGTTTGCGGGAAGAACGACTACCGGAAAGCCTCCATGCGCGCTCGATTCTCTCTAATTTTACATTCGTGTTCTCCCCGGGAGGTATAAGTAGGTGGAAGCAATATATTCGATACCTGATCCAGAAACGCACCCTCTCGAAACCTGGACAGCAAGCTACACCGCGGGGTCAGGGATTTTCACTGCCCTCTGCCTCAAGATGACTGGGTGTTGTGTGCTGTCCTTAGGTTAGTTAGGTTTAAGTAGTTCTAACTTCTAGGGGACTGATGCCCGTAGATGTTAAGTCCCATAGTGCTCAGACCCATTTGAACCATTTGAAGCTACACCGCGATGCAGAGCGCCTCTCTAGCAGAGTCTGCCACTTGAGTTTGCTAAACATCTCCGTAACGCTATCACGCTTACCAAACAACCCTGTTTCGAAACGCGCCGCTATTCTTTGGATCTTCTCTCTGTCAACCCGACGTGGTACGGATCCGACACTGATGAGCAATACTCAAGTATAGGTCGAACGAGTGTTTTGCAAGCCACCTCCTTTGTTAATGGACTACATTTTCTGAGGACTCTCCCAACGAATCTCAACCTGGCACCGCCTTACCAACAATTAATTTTATACGATCATTCCACGTCAAATCGTTCCGTACGCATACTCCCAGATATTTTACAGACGTAACTGCTACCAGTGTTTGTTCCACATCATATAATCATACAATAAAGGATCCTTCTTTCTATGTATTCGCAATACATTACATTTGTCTATGTTAAAGGTCAGTTGCCACTCCCTGCACCAAGTGCCTATCCGCTGCAGATCTTCCTGCATTTCGCTACAATTTTCTAATGCTGCAACTTCTCTGTTTACTACAGCATCATCCACGAAAAGCCGCATGGAACTTCCGACACTATCTACTAGGACATTTATATATATATTGTGAAAAGCAATGGTCCCATAACAATCCCCTGTGGCACACCAGAGGTTACTTTAACGTCTGTAGACGTCTCTCCACTGAGAACAACATGCTGTGTTCAGCTTGCTAAAAACTCTTCAATCCAGCCACACAGCAGGTCTGATATTCCGTAGGCTCTTACTTTGTTATACGCGAGTGCGCTGATGTCTATTTAATGAAATGGAACAAATGAGAACGGAAGACTGTCCACAGAACTCACCTGAGTGTACAATTCAGTACAATACTTAGCCTTTTATTTTAAAATAAAGTGAAAGAAAATTAAATCAATTTAAAAAGTTAAGTTAAATAGAGCACATACATATTTTACAGTAGTTCACTATTGAGTATTACTTGACTAACTACCGTTTCCCCTATACCTACGTGCTCAAAATTTTTTTTCAAATGGACGCTTCTCTATACCCAAGTGTTGAAGTTCGTCGGTCTCGGAGGGTCTATTTTTCATTTCCACTGCCTCCTCTCTCTTTACCTACCACACCTTCTAACTTCATGCATCACTCTTTATCTCTTACTGCCTCTGTAAGTGAGCAGCAATGTCTTTTCTGTCTTTGGCTGCCGCTTCTATTGTCTTTGTCATTGACACTTTCTCTCTGTACCACCATCACTGTCTCCTCTTTCTTTCTGTCCCACTGGCACTATCTCCCACCTCTCTCCCACCGTCACTGCGTCTCTGCTATCCTCTTTAGGCACAAAAAGAAGCACGAGTGCGTTGGCATGCCGAAAGTTTTGCTGAGGAGGGCGGAATGAGATTATAAGCAGCTAGTCCTCTCTTTCCTGTTAGATTCTTTGCAATGCGAATATATTCGCCCTTTTTTTCTCCAGCAGGAGCATTTTTCTGCTGCTTTCCTTCTTTTCACAACTACAGCCGCTTATGCAGCTTAGATAAAACCAATTCTATAGGTCAACGAAGTTTTGACATTTTATTTATTTACTTCGATAAATTCATATACATACTGTAAACAACAAATAAGTGCGCATAATATGAGGTTGATACAAAGTTGCTTTGCGTGTTTCTCAATACTTAGCTCATCGATCGCATTTCATCGAAGACGACTGGAATAGTTACTGGAAATATATTACTGAATTTGCGGTCTTTTAAGTTTCACATCAAAAATGGTTCAAATGGCTCTAAGCACTATTGGACTTAACATCTGAGGTCATCAGTCCCGTAGACGTAGAATAACTTAAACCTAACTAACCTAAGGACATCAAACACTTCCATACCCGAGGTAGGATTCGAACCTGCGACCGTAGAAGCAGCGCGGTGTCGGCTGAACCGCCTACAACCACTCGGTCACAGCGGCTGGCTATTTACATCAGTTTTGACAGTTATTTTAAGTTTTTTTGGCATTTTAAGGCCCATTTTTTAATATTGCATTACAATTTTGGGCATATTTGTACATGCGTGAAGTGCCCGTTACACAGAGACAGTCCGTTATGAAGTTTCATTGGTGAAATGTACTGACGAAATACATTGTTTGGTGACCTCAGAATCCTTGCGATGCCCTTAGAACCCTTGCCATGTGTACACAACGTCAAAACCATATATACACTTCAGACCGGATATTACATGCATATTTTACTGCGTCCATGGAACAAATTTGAACCTCTGGATCGTGGTAACGAATAATGATATCGAAAAATGTTTCGAATTTTCCCAAGAATATCGTCCTTGGAATATACGTCCAAAGTGGCTACGATCTGCCATTCTTGGAACTGCATTATGTTTAAATCATGGCAAACCCTCTTTAATATAAAAATAAAGTTCTGTTGTTACATTTGGAGATGGGCCCAGTCTCACATCTCTCTCTTGGCCCAGTCCTGGCTGTCAGTGGCCCTGGATATCAGATACAAGAGCTTTGAGGCAAAAGAGGTAGGAGGAAATCCCATGCGACGAATCACTAAAGTAATACAAGGGTGTTTTGTCTTAATAGCTACAAATCTCGGTTGGAAAAGTAAGGACAGGTGTACTGTACGCCTCTTATGCCATCTTCTACGGGATCACTAATTAAATTGAGACACTTCAGGAGGTTCGTAAGGTATGGGAACCTTACACGATACATATACTTGAGAACTTGTCTCACAATCCAAACTTAGCATCTCTAGTTCAGCACATTGTCAACACGAGATAGCTCCCTTATCCACTAAAAATTACGGAAAAAAACTGGGTGAATTACGGGAAGCACTGATTTATTGGGAAAGGTACGTGGAATGTCATGGGGAGCTGATGTAAACACTCTGATAACAACAAAATCTGCTTCAGTTTATTCAATAAACGTGCTCTGTTCAACTCTATGCCTCAACAGTTTCAACACACACCTTGTGCATCATCAGGTTGTAGAGGCTACGCTTGTGGTCTCTGGTACGGTTGTGCCTACACCTGTTCATCTGCTCCCGATGCTGAAATATTTTCTGCACAGTGATATAAATTTGCAAATAGATCCAGTGTTATACGTGACTACTGTTTGCGTTCAATAAAAGTTACTTGCCCTGCCGAAATGATGTGTACTTTGTTGAAGTCCCCTCGTACAGCTGCTATCAAACTATGTTCGCAACTGCAACAGAACAAAACTAGCTTTAGGATATGAATAGTGTTTGTAGTTAAGAAAAGTAAAGTAAAATATCTTGCATGGCGTTGCTGTTTTCTACACATCTCAGTATTTGGCTCCATATCTCCTAAACTATGTTTCGTGCAATGGTATACTTTTCTAGGTAAATTCAGCTGCATACGTGGGTACTGTCTGCGGAATGTGTTGCGAATAGAGTTATTAGCAGAGACGCAATAACTTCAAACGTCATGCATGATACGGCAGTTTTTACGCATCTCAGGATCTGACGCCATGTCTCTCCAACTATGTGTAGTATAGTGATATATTTTTCGGAGTACATTGAGAGGATTACGTGGATAGTGTCTGTGAAAAGTGTTCCGAATTCAGTTAGTAGCAATGAAGTAATAAATGTGAACATCTGAAACGATGCGCTAGTTTTTCATCCGTCTCAGTGTTCAAAACGCCATAGCTCTTGAACTATTAGTCTTACAGTGATGTGATTTTTCTGGCATATTCAGAGGTATATGTGTCTGCAAAATTTGTCATGAATACAGTTTGCAGTAAAGAAGATAGTTAAAGCGTCATGCAGTTTTACTGCATGAATAGCGAAAATGAAACAAGCAATATTTTTTTTTTCATTTTATTATTTTTGGCGTTCATCAGCGATAAAAGTCTCGTATGGGCTAGAAATTACGTGCGAAGTTTGTTGCAAGTCTAAGTGCTCTCATTCTCACCCCTCCCCTCCCCCCCCCCCCCCCCCCCCTAAGGCCGGGGCCACACGAGCGGATTGTTTCCGCAACGGTCGACGGCCTGCGGCTAGACCTAGAGTCCTGTAGCCATGCGGCTAGCTGCGGAATGTTCGTGCGGAGAGCCAAATATCTAGTCATCTATTTTGTCTCGAAAAAAATTGTTTCATGTAAACGAAGGAAAGCTACATCCGTCCATGTAGTTAGTTTCTCATTACAACTTACATTTTTCGTGTAAAAAATTAAAAACCACTGTTTTGGAATTCGTCTGTGTTCTGCGCTACGCAATCTCTCTCATTCGATTGTGAGGAAACTATTCGACGAAAAAAATTTATTTTTACGCGTGTTATAACCTGGTATTACAGCTTGATAATGAACTGGTTTTCTTTTCGCTGCTGTCCATGGTTATCGTGATACTTCATAATTAAGTAAAATACAGCGCATATTTTGAAAACTTTGCAGTAAAAAATGTCGTCGCTGGCTACTTTGCGTTTGGTGCATTTGAGGTCGTATAATGCTGCGTACGAATTGTAGCTAAGATATCGAAATTGTTTTTAACACTGGAAGGAGAGCCATATCTCTTTCCAGTCTCGAGTAATCGAGTGATATATATTGGCGCTTGGCCGCAGCTGCCTACGGCGCGCCACGCTCGAGGCTATTCTCGCTCACAATGCAGAGTTGTGCCGTGTTTATTTTCCGCATGTCGTCTATGAAGGCATTTACAGTCACACTTTATGTTAACGTTGCATCTTTAAGAGGTTCATCACTTTAAAAGTATAAAAAGACATTTGCAGATTCAGGTGCAGAGTTCGCTATTTGCTGTATGTGTCATTTTTTCTTGTCTACACTGTTTCATTCACGAAACATTAAATAACTATTATCAATACAATTTTTAAGAAAGTAAGTGAAGTCGACCTGGTAACTGTTTACCTTGCGATTAAATGACAATAGAGACGAGAAAAAAAAACACTTTTCATTCTAGTACAGCGCGAAATGTTCTTAGAATGAAGATAGTTCGCTTCGTAGCCGCGAGGAGGCCAAGCAAATAGACGGAATTGTTCTCTCCTTTTTTTTAAGCTGCTAGTCGCGATGGATACTCGACACTGTGCAGTAGTGGCATACGTAGGGTTAAAAATACTGAAAAAGAGAAAAATACACCGAAAGTACTGGGTGCATCCAGTAGTGAGTAGTCGGTTGTTGCAAGGAGCGTTTAACGTTATATTTAACGAGCTACGAGAGGATGAAATGAAATTTTTCAACTATTTCCGAATGTCTTTCTCAAGTTTCGATGAATTACATCACATGCTTAGAAACGCTTTACAGAAGCAAGACACGAACATGAGACTCGCTATACCTTCAATGGAAATGCTGGCTATAACTTTAAGGTAAGTGAATTCTAATGTTTAAGTATCCTGTCTCAGCCAAAAATTATCTCAGCCAAAATTAAAGAAACCCAGTAATGTCTATCATTAGTTTTAACAACACTTTCATTTCAACTTTTTAAAAAAAGATAATGATTAGGTCAATAAACGAACAAGTTTAATTCTCTTTTCCTTATTCATATTGAATGAAATGTTACATGTAAATCTGTTTTTTGACGATAAGAAACATCAATTAACTGTAAATGAAACTAACAGAATGGACATGCAAAAAGGGAAAGTAACTCCTTTTAATTCACTTTTCTGCAAAAACCCTCTACTCAAGAATCAGATTCAAACTCTGGTGAAATGGAAGGCTATTGTTCTCTAGACGTCAAATTCTTTCAGCTCGATACTGTTGAGAGTGCATCTGCACTAATTGAGGAGCTGCACGCTGGTTGTACATATTTCCTTGTGTATGTAATGTTTGGAAATGTCCTGGGCTTACTGCATGCGTTGGTGCATGTTGCATAGGTTGCTGACACGCTGCATAACAACCATGAAATGGTTGCGATTTCGCGTTTCGGATGCGCTGAAGTAGGCGTAAAACTTCCATACGGAATTATAGTTTTTGATCTAAATCAAACTTACGCAGCGTGGGCAACAAGGAATCAAAATACGATTTGTCTTCGTCCTCAGCGGACGGAGAACGAATTGGAGGCCCATCCAGAAATTTGCGTAATTTAGCTTCAAGATCTGTTTTCACGCTTCTCACTTTCGTTTTATTTTTTGGAACTGATGTGCCTACTGAAATCTGCTCAGGTGTTGAGGCGTCAACTGATGTTACTGGATTGCCGGTGTCGTCTTCTGCCAGGGAAAATTCCAAAGGATGTTCCAAGTGCTGAATTTCGTCTTCCTGTGGACTTTAAACTGAATCTCTTGTTTCTAAAACAGGTGCCAAGAACCCCAGCTGGTCAGCGTACACGTATTTTAATATTCCTACTGCTTCTGAACCAGATTTCTTCACTTTCCTTACATATTTCCGATAATATGTCCCTAATGTTACGCCACTTTTGTTGTGCCTTCTGGCCTACAAAGGAGAAAAAAAGAAACGGAAATTTGATGTAACTTTAAAATCTTTAACATAATTAAATAATGACTAAATATTGAACGTAATTTTTTTATATATTTATATCTTTGGTTTTAGGTATTTGGCTACTGGTTGTCACTTAGTTGATCTGCACTATACATACAGAATAGGCAAGTCAACAGCCAGTGACGTAGTGAGGAAAGTGTGCTGTGCGATTTGGGGCTGCCTGCGTGACAAGTGTCTGCCTCAGCCGACAGAGGAGGAGTGGAAGAATATTGCCAATGGATTCCAAATCCGTGCAAATTTCCCAAATTGCATAGGGGCAATCGATGGTAAACACATTCGGTTGGTCAAACCTAAGACGAGTGGTTCACTGTTTTATAATTATAAGGACTTCTTTTCCATTGTTCTTTTAGCAGTGGCAGACTCAGATTATAGATTCGTTTTTGTTGACATTGGCTCGTTTGGAAAAGATTCCGACAGCACAAGTTTTAAAAAATCGACCCTGTGGAAACGTCTGAACGGAAATACATTGTGTATACCAGAGCCCTCTGGCTTACCAAATGCCACTGGGATAGTTACACCGTATGTGTTTGTTGGTGACGAAGCATTTGGACTCTCAGAACACGTACTACGACCATATGGTGGTAAAATATTGACACGCGACAATTTTCAACTACCGTTTGTCACGGGCTCGTAGATACGTTGAATGTTCCTTCGGCATATTGTCGAACAAATGGCGCGTGTTCCAGCGAGCCATGAATGTGAAATTGGATTTTGCTGTTGACATAACAAAAGCATGTTGTGTTCTGCATAATTATGTGCGCGAGAGAGATGGGCACCGAATTGAAGACACATTTATTGTGAATGGATTTAAGACTGCAACAAACTTGGATGAAAGAAGAAGAAGTGTGTCAGCAATAAGAAACAGAGATCTAACGGCAAATTATTTTGTAAGTGAGGCTGGTAAAGTGCCTTGGCAGGAGAGCAAAATCTGAGGTGTTACATAGAGCAGAAAATGAACTTTTTTGTGCATTTTTCTTTATATTTACAGTTTTATTAATTTTATTGTTCTAACTTGTTATTATCGGTAATTACACCTGTAAATTCACCTGAAACTTAATGAAACTAACTAATCTTTCATACACTATCCAGAAACTCGTTTGAGAGCAGTGCTTACTGAATCTGGTTTGTTTAATGTTCTGTTTATAGTGATTTATCGCTCTATCCAATATTGTAATTGTCCAAGGCGATCATGTGACTTAATTCATGCGATGCAAAAGAATCGATACCAATACTGCCAATTCTTATATATTACTGCCCAAATATGCTGTTCTTTTCTAATGTTATATTTGTGCATTGTTGTTACATTATCAATGTGCAACATGTCAACAATAATAGAAATGCAGGGCTTTCAGCAATCTCTAAACAAAAATACTTAACGAGTTCCAGAAAACTAATTCGCTAACTATGTTGCAATTGTATTATTCAAATAGTGGACGAAAAACTTACCAACGGATTTTTTCTCTGTGCTTGAATGATCTGCGAAATCATCGAATAATGCACAGCAGATTTTATGCCATGCTGCATCCTTATTTCTGTCCTTGTATTCCTCGGTCCTTACATCCCAAATACAAGGCCTTTTTTCCACTTCCATTATCAGACTCTCCATATCTATTT
Organism: Schistocerca serialis cubense; assembly: GCF_023864345.2. NCBI lineage: Eukaryota > Metazoa > Arthropoda > Insecta > Orthoptera > Acrididae > Schistocerca > Schistocerca serialis. The sequence goes on along the minus strand of NC_064638.1, from coordinate 193,373,004 downwards.
TCTCAATGCCTAGTGCACACATCGTGGAAGTCACTTTGTAGTCACACGGAACTGAGCACGCAACTGCCTGCTGCAAATGGCCACTCTACTCCGCTCCCAGCACTGACTGCTGTCAGCTGGCCCATCTCCGCACACCTGTCGCACCGCCCGTGTGAAATGCCCAATTGATTCTCATGACCCATAGCGCTGCGTGTGCCGCAGCTGGTTTTCCGCCTGGCTATGGGCGATGCGGCTGGCAAGCGGCAAAATTCCGCGGCCTCAGACGTTCCGCCCCGTGTGGACTGCTGCATAAACCCCATGCGCCATAGCGGTGCGGTCATTTACCGCGCGTCTGACGTTCCGCAGCTATTCCGCTCGTGTGGCCCCGGCCTAAGGGAATCCTTCCAGACAGTAAGTGATATGCGTACCAAATTTGCTTGAATTGGGTCCAGTGGTTTATGAGAAGATGCAGAACATGCACACATGTACACATACATACATTGCACCCTTTATTTTTTTTAATTTGTGTGGATTATTATTATAAATATTTATTATTATTATTTATTGTTATTAATTATTACTATCTGCGATAATTCTAATCAGAAACAAATACAATACATATTTATTATACATGTGTATTACCATTAAAAGCGTCCACAGCTCGTGGTCTTGCGGTAGCGTTCTAGCGTCCCGCGCACGGCGTCCCGGGTTCGATTCCCGGCGGTGTCAGGGATTTTCTCTGCCTCGTGATGACTGGGTATTATGTGTTTTTCATCATCATTTCATCCCCATCGACGCGCAAGTCGCCGAAGTGACGTCAAATCAAAGACTTGCACCAGGCTAACGTTATACCCGATGGGAGGCCCTAGTCACACGACATTTACATTTACCATTAAAAGCAAAAGAAAGATATAAATAAGTTTTCCGAGTTCTGAGCAAAATCTAGCACCTTCATGCACGTTCGGAGTCACAAGCAGACAATCTTCTTCTGTGCAAAGAGGTGCACACAGTTCATAACCTCGTAGGTGCTCCGTGGTGCCTTTTATGGAGTTCACCCCTGTTTCTTACGACTCCAACCTGGTTCCCTGACCTCCACATGACCAAGTTCAATTCATGCCCAAGTCGGAAACTTTCCGAAAGAAGAGGCCACGTACAGATATTCTCAAGTGTAGAAATTCGCAGTAGTTCCCATGCTGTAGCTTCTGCTATTTTCACAACTGAAGTCATCTTGATCAAATTTCTTCTAGACCCAAACTTTGGAGCTGTTGGAATGGACCCATCTACTGTATGGGAATCCTGATGAGACTGGTTTGTACTCTTCGCTCTGGCAGCCACTTAACAACGAATGTCTGGTGGCGCAATGCCTGCGAGCTTGTAAAGTGCCGTAGTTTCCAGGCATACCGTAGTGAGCCTACACGTATCATATGCTTCTTTCTGATCTTTCTTTGGATGGGTGGATTTATACCCACGTAGTCTAGAGCACCAACATTTTCCTGGCACCGTCATTCTCTGTTTTTGTGGTCGACAGGTCCACGGGCTTCTAGTGATCTTGTGTGGGATATTATTTGTAGCTCCCTAATTCATTCTAGTATTCCTCCCACACTGCTTGTTCTTCAGAGTACAATCAATAATTGCTCCAGATATTTTTAAGAGGTGTATTTACTGATTATGTCCCTCGCCATGCGATGCTGCTTTTGCAACGTCCCTGATTGAGCTTAAGACAAAACGCACCCATTTGGATTCTAATTAGGTTTTGATGAAGTTGGTTCTAAAAGAACAAAACACTTTCCTGTCTCAGTGATTTTGTTAGGGCGGCTAAAAGTATTTCGATCATTTCCCTTGACTTGCCAATGTCAGTTTGGCGACAAAAAGGAAACTTCCTCTGTTCCCTGTAAATGACTGATCATCGCGCACGTCTTAAACAACGAGGCCGGACGAACACAGGGAACACACATAAAATCTCCAGTTTTTTTGTAAACTTTGAAGCAATTCGGTTTAGCGTTACGTACTACGTGAGTATAACTGATTGCTTTCCTGTTTCCACGATGTGATAGTGACACTATTACTCATCGCAGTTTATTACATCTATCACTAGAGAGTGGTCTTTAACGTGTAGTTCTGAACAGCAAAACATTAAAAATATTTGAGACTTTGCTCAAGAGCTGCCACTGCAACACAGATTTAAATGAAATTTAACCTATTTTCATTCACATGCTTGTAATAACTGTAGGATGCCATTGTTACCACAGAAATCAGTGTAATTTAACCTATATTCAAGCACATAGCTGCGGTTTTAACACTGCTGCAACAAATTAACGACTATGTTATTGAAGAAACTTTAATCCCCCATTTCAGTCATCTTTAACCTAACATGAGTAATTATCTCTAGGATGCAAGTAAACGTTTACAAGAGATTCAGCTACTTTACTTTAGATACTTGAAACCCTTTTATCTGTTTCGTAAAGCTATAAAATCTGGCTACGAAGTACTAATATGCATCTTGAGGCTACAGTTAATAGTACAGTTTAATAAACATCACGTAAATATTTTATCTGTCTGTGCACATTAGATGAAAGGAAAGTTAAACAACGAATCAGATACAGAGAAAGAGAGTCAAATTTGCTGATCAGAGACACTGGAATTGCATTCAGAAGGACAGAGTTTATGTACCAAAGCAGCCACCGAAATTTAGTTTTTCTTTAGTTTTCTAAATACCTTATACCAAATACCAGATTAGTTTATTTGTAAAACACACAGCCAGATTCCTTCCCCAACACTTCCCAGTATGAGCTTCTTCTCCATTTATAATGGACTCGTCATTCACGGAAAGTTAAAGCTTAATCTTTCTTTAATAGGTTTCAGTTAGAAAATAAATTATTAAATAGAAGGAAGATTCTGGAGCGTCCTATAAACGACGGGTTCATCACAGACGGAAGACGAGATCGAAGTTTAATGAATTTTGGAAAAGAAATAGTATATCTCCTTTTGAAAGGACCCATTCTAGCGTTTCCCTTACTCGACGTAGAGAACAGCAGAATACCCATGTGTGGATGAACTGATAGAGATGTGAACCGCTGTCATCCCGAATGTTCACCAATGTATTACTACGCAACTCATTAACTTATTTTTAGGACAGTATATTCTCCCCAAGTTATACTGAATCTGGGAATGTAAGTTTCATGGATCAGTACCCATTATCACGACATACTGCAGGAAAACATTTCGTGTCGTGGAACCTCCTTGAAAGTCCTCTGCAGCATTGTCACCCAAACCAGACGGAACTAAATAACAGATGGAATATGTCATAAGATGACGCGTCGTTCAGGCCAGTTGAATAATTCACCATCTTCAATAAATTTCTTTCGATGACTTATTTCCTACTACTGTATCAGCCTTATGTGGTATCTTTAACATGATATTACTCACTATTTGCTAACAGCTTTCCTCCAAAGAATTACTACCCATTCATTCCACTACCAATTAGTTCCTTATATATTCCAAATTTATGAAACTCAGAAAACACCGACCATCATTAATACGTCATGCTTCCAGTCAGTACTTATAACTGTACATTTTAACAGCCGTCTCACAGTCACCTGAGCCTTTGGCTAGTAACAGATAATAACTTCCTGGCCCGAATTAATCTCTGAACCGAACTTCACCTACCATGTACTTTTGTACATTAACAGATTATGTAGAGTAAATAAGACATTTTGTGTATATTTCTATAATTTTTGTTGGCATGTACCTAATATGAAATGTAACTATCTAGTCATAATTACCACCGTAAAAGAGATTTCACAGAAACACCAATGTTAATTGCCTCAGCGTTGCAATTCGACATTCATAAACCGTTGTTTCCAAAATGTCCTCTCATGACCTTAATTGAAATTTACGCTGAGCTACTCTGATTTATGATCTACTTCGAGCTGTCTCAGTAATCTTCGCTGTATCTTTTATCGACAAGTAATTTTGGAGGGTAATGTTATTACGAGTCTTCCCACACAGCCGATTCCTAGTTTTCAGCTCTCGGATTTTGGTTAGGTTTTCAAGATAATATCCCAACATGTTTTACGTTAACGAGGCATAATATTTCATCACAAGTTCGTCAACTAAGAAGTTACCATAAAATTCTGGCTTCTGTATGTCTCATTATTGTGTCATTTTGATACGTATTCAGTTAGCTCAAATTAAACTGAGCGATGGTGAAGAAATTAGGGTGGAAAATGAGGCAGTAAAGTTAAGCGATGAGTTTTCCTACGTCGGCAGCAAACTAACTGATGACCTGAAACGGAGTATGTATAATGCAGAATGGCGAAATCAGGCAAAGCTTTCTTAAAAAGAACATCGAATATAAATTTAAATATTCTTTTGTGAAGATATTTTTTGAGTGGGTCTTATATGCACATGAATATATAAATATATTAACTAATGGTGAGGTCCCGACTCAAATCAGTGTGAAAGGAAATTCATGGCACTAATCTACTAAAATAACGAGTCGGTTGAGAGGACACTTCCCATCAAAGTATCGTTGACCATGAGGGGTTGTGCATGTGTTGGGTTGGAGGGAGGGGGGAAAATTAAAGATATACATCAAAGTTTTACTACAGTAAGCAGATTCAGATGGATGTAGGTCACAGTAGCTACGCAGAGGAATACGATTCGCTATGCACATTTGAAGAGAGCCTCTTCTTTCTTTTCATGTACCATCGACTGTTCTACGTCTGCTGTTATAACCTGAGATGACCCGCACGTAGCTGGCCTCATTATCAATGTAAATCTCATGGTACATTGTCTCTATGGAAGTGGAAGAATTCGGTTGCAGAATGTCCCTGTATCTGGTAGCATTCCAATATGCTGAGATCTGTGCATAATGTGCACTAATGTTTTCCTACCGGTCTGAGTACATCATTAAGATGAGCCATGATAAAGTATTTATCCATTAAATTGATTAGAACTTTGTCTGAATTACGCATTATAAATTTGTTGTTCTTCTGGGAGAATTAAGGACTATATGCTACTTAAGAGTGACAGCTGACTATTTTTTGAGTGTGGGAAGAGAAATATTTCACCGTGGCGTTTCCATGTAATGTGCATAGCACAGAATCCTTTCGTCTACATTATTATGTTATATTACCTTCAATAATATTTGTGTTTGTTGTTATTCTCTCTAGGTTGATAAATACTAGAAGAACTCATCGATCTCTTAAATACATGACGTTTATTCTCCTCAAGATCCACAGAAGTGAAAAATTTATGATACCCTTTTTACAGATGTCGTTCGAGAAAACCCAGTTGAGGTCAGACATTGAGAAAGTTACTATGTACGTGATAATTGAAGGTGGCCAAATTAAGTGAACCAATAAATTCAAGTATTTAGCAGAAGTGATTGAACAAATTGTACTTGAAAAGGAAACATATCAGTCAAGAGCTGTCGTAATGTACCACTTAACCGAAGATAAAATCATTGCCATTAAGCACTAGATTTAGACACTATTCTATGGAAATCCACTTAGAACTCAATGTGAAAATGGTGTTGGAGGAGTTGGAAATCACTGAAAGAAAGACATTAAGAAAAATATCACGTCAAGTTACAAGTATGGAAGTACAGAAGGTGTCATAACATTGAACTTTACACAGATATTGAAAAAGTTGATCACCTTTAAAGAAGGGCCGAGAGAGGTGGCGTAGTGGTTTGAAAACTCGACTCGCACTCTGGATGACGATGGTTCAAATCCGCTTCCGGCCAGCCAGACGTAGGTTTTCTGTGATTTCCCTAAATCACTCCAGGCAGTTTCCAGGATGGCTCCTTTGAATGAGCATGGCTGCATTTATTTCCCATCCTTGAAGCATTCAGAGTTAGTGCTCCGTCTCCAATAAATTAGATGTCGAGTGGATATTAAATCCTCATGTTCCGTTATTCATTCAAAGAAAGGTCCCTATCAAACTCTCAAGAGAATTATAAAACTATTTTTAAGTTTTAAATTGAGTAAATCGAGACCCAAGAAATTTGAAAAGTCACGCAAGAGCCAAAGAGACACTCAATTACGTCAATCACTTCAGGAGGAGTATGAGAGTTATTTACGTATCTATCTGGCGCTACCAGGACGGAAGAAAGGAGATAAAAATACCGTGACTGATTTAAGGAAGGAAACAAAAATTTGAATTAATGTGGTCAGCAGCGACTGATGCATATAAAAAATAAAAATGAAACCAGTCTCCAATGAAACCGTTATACAAGGAGGTAGTTTCCACTGGTGACAGAATACAGGACTTAAATATTGCTGAAGGATCTGTCTACACCTACTTCTGTGTCTATAGTCCGCATACACCTATGGATAGTTTGCCATAACGAAGCCGCCCCCCCTTTTTACCATCTAATAGAATGATAGTTTAAAATACTTCTTTAAGTGTGTTAATCAGTTTAATCTGTAGTACAGGGCTTCCCAACACGTGGTCCGCGGACCCCTTAGGGGTCCGCCGGATCTTTCTAGTGGGTCCGCGGCCGCCTTTCACCAAATCGTGTAAAATAATGAGTAAAATTGATGAATAAAAATGTGAAAATCAAATTCATCACTATTTTTTCTCTTTGAAAAACATGTGTATAGCACTCGAAAGTAGGCAATAACATTTGACAGGTGCGGCTCCCGCTGTCGGAGGTTCGAGTCCTCCCTCTGGCACGTGTTGGTGTGTGTGTGTGTGTGTGTGTGTGTGTGTGTGTGTGTGTGTGTGTGTGTTTGTGTGTTGTCCTTACAGGTCGTTAAACTTAGGTTAATAGTGTCTGAGACTAGGGACCGATGACCTCAGCAGTTAAGACCCATAGACTTACATAAATTTGAACGTTTTTCTTCGGATTTCACGAAAAACCACACACACACACACACACACACACACACACACACACACACACACACACGCACGACTGTTACGAAATATGCGTGCTACTTACACAATAGTTGCCAAACAGTGGAAGTAAACAGACCACAGGCGGCAGCATGTCAACAGCGAACAGTTTGGACGTGACATTGTTTGCTCTTGGAGGAAGGCAGCTGCAACGTGTGAAATGTCAATTACCAAGTAATATTAATCAGGGTATAGTGTGTTGAACAAAGGGAGTAAATCCACTAGTACGTGTCTGGATATAGTGGGAATTCAAATCGGATCGTTAATTTGGTTGGTTGGTTGGTTGGTTGTGCTGGGGAAGGAGACCAGACAGCGTGGTCATCGGTCTCATCGGATTAGGGAAGGATGGGGAAGGAAGTCACCCGTGCCCTTTCAGAGGAACCATCCCGGCATTTGCCTGGAGCGATTTAGGGAAATCACGGAAAACCTAAATCAGGATGGCTGGACGCGGGATTGAACCGTCGTCCTCCCGAATGCGAGTCCAGTGTCTAACCACTGCGCCACCTCGCTCGGTACGATCGTTAATTTCAAGTTGTTTTCATTCATCTCTAAACCAAAGACTATTGATACTTCGAGGGGGGGGGGGGAGGAGTCATTGGGAACATGGTACTTGCATTAAGAAGCTTTCAGTTCCCAAGAGTTTTGCTCTGCAATTTAAAGTTACTGTGCTTTTGACTGACTAGGGGTCCGCCATGGATTTTCGACTGAAGAAGGGGTCAGCCAGCTGAAAAGGTTGGGAGGCCCTGCTGTAGTACATTCCTCGATACTTAATATCGAATATTTTGAATGAATTGACCGATTGCAGCAGAAAATCTTTTATACTTTAGTCATAAGATAAGAAGTCTTTTACTTTTTCGATGTGTGCAATACATATTTTTACATTTAAGAACATTTCAAGCAAGTTACATACCTTTGATACCTCTATCTGAACTAATTGGATTTTCATGCAGCATTTCCTGATAGTCCTTAATTGTACATCTGCATCTACATAAATGTTCCGTGAGCTGCCATATGGTGCACGGCATAAGGTCTCTTGTGCTATTATTAGTGTTTCCCTTTCCTGTTCCACTCACAGAAAGAGCGACAAAAAAAAGGTCTATGTTTTCGTGCTATCACTGATTTCTCTAGTCCTGTGTTTGGGGTCCTTGCGTAAAATGTACGCTTGCGGCGATAGACTTGTTTTGCCGTCAGGCAAAAATGCTAGTTAACAAAGATTTCCCCACAGTTATTCACGATAAGAACGTCGTCTTGGCTGCTGGAATTTTCAATTGAGTTCACAGAACATTTCCGTAGTAGTCTCGTTTTCATCAAAACGGTAACAAACTTCACAGCGCGTCTTTCAATTGCTTCGATGTATTCCCTTAATCTGCCCTGATTTACATCCGAAAGTGTCGAACAGAGCTTCGTTACAGATAAATGTACGGCATGAAAATATTAAGATTTTACAATTAATGTGTTACATCATTAATTACAATATGAACAACAAGAATACCAGCACATTTTCCTCAGCCGCTCACGAACACAATCGCAAGCCTGTCAAAGACACTCAATCTAAGAAACCATGCTGCGTCTTTCTTACCAATAAATAATCGAGTTCAAAGACAAGGTTCGTTTGCTAACTCTGGAGTCGTTCTTTCGTTACTAACAAGCACTAGCTGATGTGAGAACTTTTAACATTGTAGTGCGTCAGCAATCGTGAATAATTTAATGATTATAAAGAATCCGCTTCGATTGCAAATTGAAACCGGATGTTGACCTAGGTTTCGGCTCCGATAACCACGCCTTCTTCGGAACGCACTAAAACTACAAACTGCCTGCATGTTGGACCATGCCTCTTTAGGCAGTTTGTAGTTTTAGTTTATTCTGAATAAGGCGTGATTATCCGCGCCGAAACCTGGGTCAATATCCGGTTTCTATTTGCAACCGAGGAGGATTCCTTATAATCATTATACTAGGTGATGTGCTTGTGAGGGCTTTTCGGAAGCCAATAGACACCGCATCCGCATGCTGGCCCTCATTATGGCCTTAAGATGTCATTATAGAAAAGTGGTATTTCAGTTTCACATGAATAAAGTTTTCAGAATACATGTCGATTGATATTGTAGAAGTCATTAATTAATTTAAAGTCATTCCATTCCTGTCCTCCAGCTGAAAAACTCTACGGCTATGCGGAGAATAACTATACAGATCCCTTTCTTGTAACCCTCCTGAAGATTTTTATAAATTACTGTGGAAACTGACTGGAAAAAGCCTATATTTGGCCTATAATATTAGCTTCTTGCCAATTCACTTAAGCAATTCCTTTATTACGAATATTTCTCCTTGTCCATTGGAAGAGAATACATACAGAAACCTAAATTTAAATCGTTCGCCCTGCTTGCTTGGTGGTTATTCTCCTTTTATGGTTTAGGGCTTGGAAGACTCACTGCGGCAATGAAATCTTTTTACATTCGTAGTCTGTCGTAAAAGAAGGATCCCGTTTTATGCCTGCATCATACTTGGAGCTGGTGCTGACAGATGAACACTTTAATGCCCAATCAAACTCCTGAATTGTGGGAATATCCTATGTACCGGCAAAAGTCCATAAACGTCAGCTGCGTCAGCCCGGAAGGGTCAACAACAGAAAATATGTGCTATACGTTCAACCTAAGGATTGTGCGGAGCTGTCAGTGGTATTCCATTTGCTCGTCGCAAACTCTGAGATCCAATTACAGCAACTCTGTGAGCAGGAGCTAATGGTGCAATAGCAATGTGACTTGATAAGAAGTGTTTATAGGGTCGATTTTCAGCAAAATCACTAGTTGTTGTTTAGATGGTAACACGCAGATTCGGAAGTAACGAAACTAAGGTAACCGAAAGAAAGAAACGTCTAAATAAGGGATTCTAACTCATCTTTCCTAGATTTGCATGCAGATAATTCCACGTAACTCGTACTTCTGTTAGAATTTAAAGTGCACTCTACACAGAAGCACTGAAAACATGGATGGGAAGTATAGTACTATGATTACCAAACCCATAAATGCATTTTAGCCTTTAGCGACAGTAATGAAGATAACGTGGTAAAATGTTTTTTGGCGTCACATATGTAACTATATCATAAACTTGCACAATAACTTATTCTTACCTGATGATGAGCGTTTCAATAGAGACGGTAGGAAATAAAAAGTTCCTTTATCAGTTGAACTGAAGGTACATAAATGTTATTTTCCTAAAATTTTGGTTCAAATGGCTCTGAGCACCATGGGATTTAACATATATGGTCATCAGTCCCCTAGAACTTAGAACTACTTAAACCTAACAATCCTAAGGACATCACACACATCCATGCCCGAGGCAGGATTCGAACCAGCGAGCGTAGTCCTAAAATTTTTATCGGCAGAAACATTTGTCTGTTATGTTCAAAAAGGAGAAATTCCATTCTCTGCCGCAATAGGGCTATGAAAGAACTCACTGGCGACAAATAAACATTTGTATCAAGCAGGCCATTCCACGCCAGGTCTGCTGCTTACTCATCAGATGTGTTAAACAGCTACGTCACCACGGCACAGTTGTTACACGCAACTGCAAGCACTACCCAAGCATGGCTCCCCGACAGTCCAAATCTCCGTTTGTCGCACACTATGAAGGTGTCAACTTGCCCGTTTTCCTCTGTTTGCTCGTCACATCACACGAAGTCTTGTAGAAGGTCGGGCGAAGGCTGCTCAGCGCTCTATGCTCGTATTAGTCTCCACAGCGCATATATATATATATATATATATATATATATATATATATATATATATATGATAGGTGTCTGTTCGTTTGGACATGTCCGAAAGAAGAGACGTTGCTAATATAAATACTTTTCTGTTAGTATCTCTCCTTTACTTTTTCATTCAGCAAATTTGGACACGTTCCTATTATAGTTTCGATGAAAACATCACCCTCTCTTCAATAAATACATTTATAAATTTGACGTTTCCGTCCATTGGTTTCCTTGGTTAATGTAAAAATGTTTCTACTCTTTGTAGGGTTTTTTTTTTTTCGGTCATCAGTCTACTGACTGGTTTGATGCGGCCCGCCACGAATTCCTTTCCTGTGCTAACCTCTTCATCTCAGAGTAGCACTTGCAACCTACGTCCTCAATTATTTGCTTGACGTATTCCAATCTCTGTCTTCCTCTACAGTTTTTGCCCTCTACAGCTCCCTCTAGTACCATGGAAGTCATTCCCTCAAGTCTTAGCAGATGTCCTATCATCCTATCCCTTCTCCTTATCAGTGTTTTCCACATATTCCTTTCCTCTCCGATTTTGCGTAGAACTTCCTCATTCCTTACCTTATCAGTCCACCTAATTTTCAACATTCGTCTATAGCACCACATCACAAATATATTATTCTTGTAAGCAGCTTCGGTGCATGAGCTGTTAAGCTGATTGTGCGATAATTCTCGCACTTGTCAGCTCTTGCCGTCTTCGGAATTGTGTGGATGATGCTTTTCAGAAAGTCAGATAGTACATCGCCAGACTCATATATTCTACACACCAACGTGAATAGTCGTTTTGTTGCCACTTCCCCCAATGATTTTAGAAATTCTGATGGAATGTTATCTATCCCTTCTGCCTTATTTGACCGTAAGTCCTCCAAAGCTCTTTTAAATTCCGATTATAATACTGGATCCCTTATCTCTTCTAAATCGCCTCCTGTTTCTTCTTCTATCACATCAGACAATTCTTCACCCTCATAGAGGCTTTCAATGTATTCTTTCCACCTATCTGCTCTCTCCTCTGCATTCAACAGTGGAATTCCCGTTGCACTCTTAATGTTACCACCGTTGCTTTTAATGTCACCAAAGGTTGTTTCGACTTTCCTGTATGCTGAGTCTTTCCTTCCGACAATCATATCTTTTTCAATGTCTTCACATTTTTCCTGCAGCCATTTCGTCTTAGCTTCCCTGCACTTCCTATTTATTTCATTCCTCTGCGACTTGTATTTCTGTATTCCTGATTTTCCCGGAACATGTTTGTACTTCCTCCTTTCATCAATCAACTGAAGTATTTCTTCTGTTACCCATGTTTGTAGGGTAACAGTGCTTAATAAATTGCTGCATTCGTCTCTAATATCTTCATTTCATAAGATGGTGAACTTTTTGTGTAATGTAATCTGGTAGTTTTCTGTATCCTTATAACCAAATGTGTTGGGAATTCTTTCCGTTCTAACTCTGTATCTACTTTTATCCTGTATTTGTCGAAGCTTAGGTGATGATTGCTCCATTAAATTTCGGGTGTGCAGCCACATAAAATCAGTTTCTTCATCTAATATTTAGGCTGAATACTGTCTAGCATCTGTAGAGTGAGCCGAGGTAACTAACGCTCCAGCACTTGCTCCTAGAGGACCGGACCACAACGTGTTCGACCAAATGTACACAAAGCGCCAGAGACGTTGATAGGCAGCAAAGAGGTGTAACATATGCATGGAAATTAAATCTATGGCTGCGCAATCAGTCTACACGGTGATATCGATGTGTCACGGAGATATGTACCGTCGTGACGTCTTTGTGATTTAAATACAGAAATTGCCGTATTCCATGATTTGTCCAACCTGACGCCTCTATCTCTATTAATTAAATTCATCGCCAGCCGAAATAAAAAGTGCTTCTTTCACTACTGAGTCCCAGAAAGATCAAGTGGAGGATAAAATTTCGACATTCTCGTAGAGCATAGAGTGTGCAGTGTCAACAGAGTGCTCTGCCACCGCAGATTTATTAGGTTCTAAGAGCCGGGTGTACCTGCGGTGCTCTGTGCATCTCGCCTGGACTGTACGTGTCGTCCGATGTATGAAAGGCCTCACTAACAGGTGATCTTATAAAAACCACGCTTCCGAAGCGCCAAGTCATCTATAACGGAACCCAGGAATGCTGCAGTCTTTGGCGAAGGGCGAAAAATCACTTTGTGTTTCCTGAGGATCCGTCCTATTTTTGACGAAAGTCTTCTCACATATGGCAGGAACGCCATGGATTTAAAGCCTTCCGTGTCTTCTTCCGCTTTCATTGTGCCCACTGTTGATTTCATTTGTAGTGCCTTACGTATCTGGTGTGGAGGGCACACGTTGGCTTCAGAAACTCTTCTCAGGTGTAGAAGCTCGTCCTCCAGACTGCTCTCGTCAGCAATGACGTGTGCTCTATGTACTAGATGGTTCAAATTCAAATGGTTCAAATGGCTGAAAGCACTATGGGACTTAATATCTGAGGTTATCAGTCCCCTAGACTAAGAACTACTTAAATCTAACTAACCTAAGGACATCACACACATCCATGCCCGAGGCAGAATTCGAACCTACGACCACAGCAGCTGCGTGGTTCCGGACTGAAGCGCCTAGAACCGCTCGGCTACCGCGGCCGGCAGTCTGTGCACTAGAGTTCTGAGTACACTCATCGTCTGCGAGGGATGGTGGCAGCTATTTCCACGTAAATATAAATCCGTATGGGTCGGATTTCGATACACTGCATGTCCCAAAGTTCCATCATCTTTGCGCTGTACCAACACATCCAAAAATGAAAGGCATCCATATTTTTCTATTTCCATTGTGAACTGAATTTCTCTGTGGATAGAATTTAGATGATTTAAAAATTCCCTTAGCTTGTGTTCACCATGGGGCCAAGCTACAAAAGTGTCATCAGCATACCTCCAAAACATTGTGGGTTTCAAGCTAGCAGATTCCAGCGCTTTGGAGAAAGTCCTCCATAAAAACGTTGGTAACAAAGGGTGACAAAGGGCTACCCACGACGACACCGTCAGTCTGTTCATAAAATTCCTTATTGAATAAAAAATATGTCGAGGTCAAAACATGTTCAAATAAAGCTGCAATATCTTTATTGAATGTTCTTCCAGTGAGAGGCAATTATTCCGAAAGAGTAGCCTTTGTGAAGAGCGATACTACATCGCAACTGACTAACATACCAGAATTTTTCAGTTTGTTAGGGACGTCACGGAGTTACATATGTGATGATCACATTTTCCCACCAGAGGTCTTAATAAAGACGCCAAGTGTTTGGCAGAATCATAGGTTGGAGAGCCGATGTTACTCACTATAGGACGTAGAGGAACACAATTCTTGTTGGTCTTTGGAAGTCCATAAAGGCTGGGAGGAACAACACCACTTGGTTTCAATCTTCGTAAAAGTTCTGGTGGCAGGGGGGAGGCGTTGAGAAGCGAAGCAGTCTTTCTTACCACCTGGTTGGTGGTTACTGATCTTCCGGTATGTGCTGTCACTCAGTAAACTGTTCATTAAGATAGTGGCATTACCTTTATCAGCTGGAAGAACGACCGTCTCAGAATCCTGGCGAAGCTTACGTAATGAAGTCCCCTTTGCCACAGATACGTTACTCCTTTGTGGGCGAGCCTTCATAACTGCTCGACAAGTTTCGCGTCTTACGTCTTCTGCTGATTCCGCAGAAAGAGGACCAACAGCTCCTTCAACGGCACTGATGAAAACTGGAATTGGTAAAACCTTTGGTGTGGGTGCAAAGTTCAGTCCTTAAAACCATCATCGTAGCGTCATCCAAATCTTTATCCGTCATATTAATAACGGAGCGTCGAATAACAGTTTCTAGCTCCGAAGACGTCTCAAGAAGGCTACACTTAGCCGTCTGTCTCGACGTGGCTACCTCACGAACCCAGTCTGACTTGGCCCACGTTATACGTTCAACCCAGTTTCATGAATTGTAGTGTAACTCCACACATATCGTTAGACGCTGGCGATAAAGTTGTTCCGAAACCAGGTCCAATTCTTGGCTGGTAAAACGGATTCTCTCCTTAACAATAGCAGCACCAGCTTTCCATAAAATCTTATTCACAGCAGTCGACTTACCCCCCCCCCCTCTCCCCCCGCCCCGAATGTACTAACCTGGCAAATTTTGGCACTATGCCATGGTCACGGCATCTTAATAAAGAATTAAAGAACTCTGTAACCTTGCTCTGAATTGTCTTAACTTGTCCAATCAGCGAACATTTAAAACCATCTCCTCCCCGAAGAGAAACTTGATGTGTATCTTTATGTTTTCGCAGCGTTAAGACTGTTCCATAAAATTTCGGGGTGCAGCCGCATAAATTCAGTTTCTTCTTGTAATAATTCGGCCGAATACAGACCAGCCATCTTCAGAGTGAGCCGAGGTGTCTCACGCTGCAGCACGTGCTCAATCTTCTAAACTCGAGGACCGAACCACGGCGCCTTGTGTATCTTTGGCCGCACATGCCGTGGTTCGGTTCTCGAGTTTAGAAGGACTAAGCAAGTACTGGAGCGTTAGACACCTCGGCTCACTCTGAAGATGGCTGGTCTGTATTCAGCCAAAATATTAGAAGAAGAAACTGAATTTGTGCGGCCGCAAGCCCGAAATTGTATGGAACAGTCTTTACGCCGCGAAAACAAGAAGATGAACTTAGATCATAATGTTCACGGCTTCTATGCATATATAAACGACGGACATCCAACAAGTAATCTAACACAATAGTTTCAGAAAGCAGAGTCGTTTTATTCACGATTTTAATACTTCGCGTTATTTCATATTCTTTTGGTTGCAAAACCCTGTTCTTCAACATGATGTTCGTTCAATGCGACGGTCTTCCGCCATCGTACTGGGAGGGACTGTTGAAACGTCCCCTTAGAACAATTATACTCGTACATAACTGTGCTTAAACTGACACACAATATTTTGTTAGCGCAACGCAATCTGACTTTCAAAATTCCCTACAAAAGAATGGCCCTGACTAACATTAAACTATACCTTTCACAAATCACTTACCTCACAAAAATCTTCGCTGCTCAAGCTACTGCAATACAGCGAGCGCCACTACTGCCAGCTAAATAAAAGATTCAAACTACGGAAGGCACTAACTACTGATAGGGATAGTTAGCAAATGAAAGATATTAATAGAGAACAAACAATGTATTTACCTTGATATCATCATATATAAATATAGCAGTTCATGACAAATTTCAAAACTCCGCCATCTCTCTCCCCACATCCACCACTGCAGGCGGCTCACCTCCAACTGCGCAACGCTACGCGCTGTTCACAGCCAGCTGCCGCTGCCCAACACTACAATGGCGAGTATTACAACAATGCAAAGCAGCCGCAGACTGCATACAGCACAGCCAGTGATTTTCATACAGAGGTGGCGTTACCAATAAAAAAACATAAACAGCCTACTTACAGTGTATGCCCGCTTGGTGCCACTCTACTGGTCGAAATCGGAGCCGACGTATTGCTGAATCGACAACCCACCCGTCATGCACGTACTGCTCGCCTCGGAGTGATTCCTTCATTGGGCAAAACAAATGGAAGTCGAAAGTACTAGGACTGCGATTAATCCCTGAACACAACGTAACGGCATTCATCAGCAGCCCGCTCTGCCTGGTCGCGGTGTCCAAGTTCGATGGGCAGCTCGGTCAAGGGACAGGTCACCCATGGAAATCCTTTTCTGGGAGCATGTACAGTAGTTAACGAGACTCCGGTCCATACTGGCATGGTACTGGTCGCTAGGATTATCGCAGCCGCGGAGATATTACGCCGAACTCTGGAATTCTTGAGCGTGAAGTGCAGCCAATGGCACGTCGTTTTGTACTATACATGTAAGGAAACGGCTCTGCATCTCCTACGAGATGCACTGTACAGTGACGGAATGAACACAGTGTCGTAAAAGTGTACGTATTTCATCTGAATTGTTACTTTACTTTATGTTGTGCGTTGTACTTTCTAATTGTCATCTATTAAAGGATTTTTCACTGCTGTGAAGGTATTTTCATGAAAACAACGGTGATAGAATAAATCGTAACGACATCATTACTCTGTAACGATCCGCAGGATATACCAGAGTACTCGGAAGGTATCGCTCAACTACGAGGTGCATTCAAGTTCTAAGGCCTCCGATTTCTTTTCTCCGTACTGGAAAGAGATAGAAACATGCGCATTGTTTTAAAATGAGGACGCGTTCATTGTCAATACGTCCCAGAGATTTCAGCACCGTACGGCTCCTGCTAGTATACGACCATCATTGCACGATAATACAAAATGTTGCAGGGATTTCATTACTTGTTCACGGAGGGCAGACGCAGATGTGAAGCGGTTACAGTGTACGTGGTGCGCAATTAAGAGAGGATCCCTTGTGGTGGCCAGACGTGTTCAGCCAACATCTTGATGACGAGTATACCTGTCCCCATGCTACCATGCTGTACAGCTTCGATACACTGTGACGTTGGAAACCCACATCACGCCAGCGGCGAGAATGAGAACTGTTTTAAATACTTAAAATGGCGAGGTTTTCCTTACTTCAACAGCGTGCAATCATTCGTTTTCTGAATTTGTGTGGTGTGAATCCAACTGAAATTCATCGACAGTTGAAGGAGACATGTGGTGATGGAGTTGTGGATGTGTCGAAAGTGTGTTCGTGGGTGCGACAGTTTAATGAAGGCAGAACATCGTGTGACAACAAACCGAAACAACCTCGGGCTCGCACAAGCCGGTCTGACGACATGATCGAGAAAGTGGAGAGAATTGTTTTGGGAGATCGCCGAATGACTGTTGAACAGATCGCCTCCAGAGCTGGCATTTCTGTGGGTTCTGTGCACACAATCCTGCATGACGACCCGAAAATGCGAAAAGTGTCATCCAGGTGGACGGACGACCACATGGCTGCCCGTGTGGCATGTTGCCAAGCAATGTTGACGCGCAACGACAGCATGAGTGGCACTTTCTTTTCGTCGGTTGTGACAATGGATGAGACGTGGATGCCATTTTTCAATCCAGAAACAAAGAGCCAGTCAGCTCAGTGGAAGCACACAGATTCACCGCCACCAAAAAATTTCGGTTAACCGCCAGTGCTGAAAAAATGATGGTGTCCATGTTGTGGGACAGCGAGGGCGTAATCCTTACCCATTGCGTTCCAAAGGGCACTACGGTAACAGGTGCATCCTACGAAAATGTTTTGAAGAACAAATTCCTTCCTGCACTGCAACAAAAACGTCCGGGAAGGGCTGCGCGTGTGCTGTTTCACCAAGACAACGCACCCGCACATCGAGCTAACGTTACGCAACAGTTTCTTCGTGATAACAACTTGAAGTGATTCCTCATGCTCTCTACTCACCTGACCTGGCTCCTAGTGACTTTTGGCTTTTTCCAACAATGAAAGCCGTGCTGCTATTGCCTCAGCGATTTTCCAGTGGTCAAAACAGACTCCTAAAGAAGCCTTCGCCGCTGCCATGGAATCATGGCGTCAGCGTTGTGAAAAATGTGTACGTCTGCAGGGCGATTACGTCTAGAAGTAACGCCAGTTTCATCGATTTCGGGTGAGTAGTTAATTAGAAAAAAAATCGGAGGCCTTAGAACTTTAATGCACCTCGTACTTCTAAAAGTATCCGTACGTCCATCATTTCAGAGCTGGTAGCAGGAGCTCGGCTGTTCAGTACAGAATGTCAACTAAACACCATTCAGCAGTATAATTTCCCAACTGCTATTTTATCGGCCTTCTAGTTTCGGCGGTATATTACGCCATCTTCAGGCCTCGGTTAGGGGGCCTTAAGAGGGTGTAACATATCGCCGAATATGGTAGGCAAAGAAAATAACAGTTTGGAAATTATGCAGCTGAATAATGTTTGATTTAACATTCCGCACCACTCAGAGCTGATCGGTCGAGCTGTGGCTCACCCAGTATACTAAGCGTAAAAAGCGCCACGTGTTGAGTGATAACTGTCATTGATACAGGTATGCCAGGTTCTCTTGTGAGACAGCGTAATCATCACGTGACAGTGTTTTAAAGGGTTTCCATTTTGTCTGCTGGTCTAATCGTGCAATGAGAGATTTGTGGGTTTCCAACGTCACAGTGTATCGAAGCTGTACAGCATGGTAGCATGGGGACAGGTATACTCGTCATCAAGATGTTGGCTGAACACGTCTGGCCACCACAAGGGATCCTCTCTTAATTGCGCACCACGTACACTGTAACCGCTTCACATCTGCGTCTGCCCTCCGTGAACAAGTAATGAAATCCCTGCAACATTTTGTATTATCGTGCAATGATGGTCGTATACTAGCAGGAGCCGAGCTGGGGGGAAAACACAACTTCGAATGGAGTTGTGCCGCGACCGGACAGCGTGCATTGCTGATGAGTGGGGTTGGGTTGTGTTCAGTGATTAATCGCGGTTTTTATCATACCGGGTGTTTACCATCGGCGAATATGTCACCACCTGGGAGAGGTTGGGTTCTCCCCGTGTCTTGGGAAGGAACAGCGGTATTACACTTGGCGTCATAGGGTGGCGAGCCCTCTGGTACGACTTAAGGTCATTCCTACTTGACATTGAGTGAGATCTAACGGCACAATGGCACAACATAAGTCCCGGACGTCCTTCGTCCTCATGTGTTACCTTTCAGTCTACAATGTGGCCTTTTTTTTAGCATGACCACGCTCGTTCATACGTGGCTCAAGTCTCTGTCAACTGTCCGTAAATAAAATGTGCAGTAACTCATTCTTGTGATACTTTCACGTCGACAGTCATTTCGCGCACCATTTATTGCTATCGCGTGTTCGATATTTCCATCTGTGCTAATACTACTGATATTGCCATCACCTGGACCATCCTGAAGAGGGGTACGACAAGTTTGAATCCACCAATCGTTAGCTCAAATGCTTAATCGTCCATGCTCCTTCCATTGCCTCGCCATCTTTGGGTACACTTCCATTGCTGTCAACCCATGACTCTGTAACAGGGAAGTACAGCATATCCATTTTAATCAAACATAAACACCGCGATCAAAAGTTAATTATTCCGCAAGGCAAGTTGGCACTTGACTTTCGTTGTCGCACAAGTTGTGCCAAAACAACAAAACCGAATTGCACACTAACCCGAAATGCCGAAAAATGCTACCACCAGATATACAGAAAGCATCAGTATTGCTTATCTTCGAAAACAGTGGAAAATGAAATGAATGAACTCTCTTGTACTGCTAAATCATACATAGTTGTTTAATCACCCAGAAAAACGTGATCAACTTTCATCAACTAATTTCAGTTTATTATGCAAGCATTAACTTGTCGTTCATCCTGCGCTACTACACTGTAACGTGAAATCTAAAATCTGCATTTGACTTCACAGGATAATGGTAAACTGAGAGTTAACAGAGGAATAAAACAAGGGAACTCCGTATTACCAAATGGTTTCCGAGCAATTCTGTAGGTGGTTTTATGGTACCTAAACTGCGTATTCCAAGTAATATGGGCTAATATACGTTATCTGTACCATATTCGTTCAGCAGACGTTGTTGTACTGTTCGCCTCTAGTGGCCATAAATCTTCACCAGTACATGGAAGAACTTAATAGAGCAAGTTTGAAAGTAGTCATAAAAATCAGTTGATAGAAATGTAAATATTATTTTGATTACTTTGAGGTTATGGTCGTGTAACAGAATGAATACAATTTATGTCTTGCCATGCGATATCGTTTCCTTTTACGACGGTCTTCTTCAAAAATGGTTCAAATGGCTCTGAGCACTATGGGACTTAATGTCTGAGATCATCAGTCGCCTAGAACTTAGAACTACTTAAACCTAACTAACCTAAGGACATCACACACATCTATGCCCGAGGCAGGATTCGAACCTGCGACCGTAGCACTCGCGCGGATCCGGACAGTACCGCCTAGAACCGTTCGGTCACTGCGGCTGGCAGTCTTCTTCACTTCCACTGCGTGTTGGTGTGGCATTACGTTATTGCTCGGTTCACTGCTACTGTAGCTGTTCCTGTACCTTCGGCACTATAAACACTAGAAGTGCAGAACATTCATACACACTTTAAATTAATATGGTACAAATGTAGCACGATCTTATAAAATCGGCTGGTAAGCGTTTATGTTTAAGGCTGACTAAAACGATTAGGCACATGGTATAAGTGAACAGAGGAGTACAAATGGGCGATCGACTTTGGCAAACTAAGCGCTAAAAGAGACCTTCGCGAAAGAGAATCTAATGTTTAGTAGGTAAAACTATATTATCTAATGTGTAGGAACGACATTCATTGCAATAGAGACTGTAAACTGTGATAAACATGGCACTCCACAATCGTGAGTAAAATTGTTCTTTTACATCCGTTCCTTCTGGAAAACAGTTAACATGCCTCAGTCAGTGTTATGTCGGTGGCTTCTGACAGATATTTCCTATCTCATGTGGCTTTTTGTTGCAGAAACTTCCAAAGTGGGAAGGAGACAATGTATTTATCACGCCACATCCCTTTATAAAAATTGTAAGACAGCCATCCGTGCAGAAAATAAAAACTGTCATTGATTTACACCTCTATAGTACACTACTGGCCATTAAAATTGCTACACCAAGATGAAATGCAGATGATAAACTGGTTTTCATTGGAAAAATATATTATACTAGAACTGACATATGACTACATTTTCACGCAGTTTGGGTGCATAGATCCTGAGAAATCAGTACCCAGAACAACCACCGCTGGCCCTAATAACGGCCACGATACGCCTGGGCATTGAGTCAAACAGAGGTTGGATGGCGTGTACAGGTACAGTTGCCCATGCAGCTTCAACCCGATACCACAGTTCATCAAGAGTAGTGACTGGCGTATTGTGACGAGCCAGTTGCTTGGCCACCATTGACCAGACGTTTTCTATTGGTGATAGATCTGGAGAATGTGCTGGCCAGGGCAGCAGTCGAACATTTTTTGTATCCAGAAAGGCCAGTACAGGACCTGCAACATGAAGTCGTGCATTATCCTGCTGAAATGTAGGGTTCCAGAGGGATCGAATGAAGGGTAGAGCCATGGGTCGTAACACATCTGAAATGTAACGTCCGCCGTTCAAAGTGCCGTCAATGCGAACAAGAGGTGACCAAGAAGTGTAACCTATGGCACCCCATCCTATCACGCCGGGTGATACGCGAGTCTGGCGATGACGAATACACGCCTCCAATTTGCGTTCACCTAGATGTCGCCAAACACGGATGTCACCATCGTGATGCTGTAAACAGAACCTGGATTCATCCGAAAAAATGACGTTTTGCCATTTGAGTACACCATCGCAGGTGCTCCTGTCTGTGATGCAGGGTCAAGGGTAACTGCAGCCATGGTCTCCGAGCTGTTAGTCCATGCTGCTGCAAACGTCGTCGAACTGTTCGTGCAGATGGTTGTAGTCTTGCAAACGTCCGCATCTGTTGCCTCAGGGATCGAGACGTGGCTGCACGATCCGTTACAGCCATGCGGATAAGACGCCTGTCGTCTCGACTGCTAGTGATACGAGGCCGCTGGGGTCCAGCACGGCGTTCCGTACTTCCCTCCTGAACCCACCAAATCCCTATTCTGCTAACAGTCATTGGATCTCGACCAACGCGAGCAGCAGCGTCGCGATACGATAAACCGCAATCGTGATAGGCTACAATCCGACCTTCATCAAAGGCGGAAAGGTGATGGTACGCATTTCTGCTCCTTACACGAGGCTTCACAACAACAACGTTTCACAGGCATCGCCTGTCAACTGATGTTTGTGTATGAGAAATCGGTTGGAAACTTTCTTCATGTTCGCACGTTGTAGGTGTCGCCACCGGCGCCAAACTTGTGTGAATGTTCTGAAAAGCTAAACAATTGTATACCTTAGCATCTCCTTCCTTTCGGTTAAATTTCGCGTCTGTAGCACGTCATCTTCGTGGTGTCGCAATTTTAATGGCCAGTAGTGTCTAAAATTCAGCCTGAGTACGTCTGCCCTCGCTAAACTCGAAAGGTAATCTGTCGGCTGACTTCAAATTTTGGCACAATGTAGCATTCGAACACATTCCCGTTTTTATATACCTACTGGAGAGCCAAATGTAATATGAGTATTTATGTAATGCATAAAGGGGAATCTTTGTTAACAAGTATCTCGAAAAATTGTTGACCGATGTACTTTAAATTTTTACACGATACTCTAATGAACATTCAGACAGGCATATAAGGGGGAAACGTTGTTACCAAATATCTCGAAAAGTGATTTACCGATTTACTTCAGTTTCTTACTCAACACAGTAGTTTAAATACAGACAGACATAGGCTAGATACATTTTTAGACAACAATGTTGTATTTATGGCGTACTGGCTTATGATTGTCATACTACTACAGAGTATCAATTGTCATAGACTTTGTAACCCTACTCATTCACAGGTTAAAACTATGCGAAATACTATCACTGAAGCTACTATCCTCACTGATCCAGTAGCTGGAAAATCTCACTCGTAAACCGCATACCAACGATGTAAACCGATTTAGCTATTTATTTTAAGCCACTCCAATTCCCAACAAGTGTTTGGTCTGCAATAACAATAAACAAGGCTTAAGGCCAGACATCTGAGCAAAACGACAGATGATGTGGGAGGAGGAAATGGATATAGAGTTTGGGGAGACCATGATGCGTAGTAAAAAGGGGGCGGATGGGGGGAGGAGTAGGAGATGGGAATAGAGAGGGGGGGGGGTGGAGATAAGCAGAAACGCGGGGAAAAAGGTGTCACGATTCATACTAAATGATCATATATATTTAGCATCTGCGAAGCACTGCTCAGTTTTAGGAAATCACTCTTTGGCTTGTTGCTGATATACCAACACACAAACGAGCATTGTGAAATTAAACACACAGTGGTTAGCCAAAACATTATGACCGTCTGCTTAACAGCTTGATTATGCGTTATTGCAACGGAATATATCACTGATTCTGCATATCAGGGATGCGAAAGTTTGTTGGTAGGTTTGTGGAGCTATGTGGCATTAGATTTCTAGGCACAGGTCATGTAATTTGCGTAAATAAAGGGCCGCTGATTTTGGTACAGGGTGATGGCGTACCCTGTCAACCCACATGGATTCCACAGAATTTACGTCAGTCGAATTTGATTGCCAAGACATCAACGTAAGTTCACTACAATGCTCCTCAAACCACTGGAGCAGCGTTCTGGCTCCGAGACACGGACAGTTATACTGCTGGAAGATGACATTGTCCACGGGGAACACATCAAGCATGAAGGGACGCATATGGTTCGCAGCTATTAGCGTGTCTTTGATAACTACCTCAGAATGTATGCAAGCGAAGGAGAATGATTTCCACAGCAGAAAGATGCTCCCACCGGCCTGCGTCCACGGCGCGTTGCACGTTTCAAGCCGTCGATCAACTCCAAGATGGCGTTTGTGGAGACGACTATCGACGTAGTGTACCAAAATCGTGATCCACCCGAAGAGCAGACGATCGAATCCCGATAGTCATGTGCCCACAGCAATCGTAATTTACAATATCACTGGGCCAACATGTAGACACGTAGGGATAGTGTGCTGCCTAGCTTCATGTTCAACTATGTACGATGAACAGTGTGCTTCGAAACACTTGTGCGTGAGCCAGCAATGTGCTCTTTCGACAAAGACGCAACAACAGACCAGCACTATCCTACTTTACAAAGCAGACTCTCCAGCCATCGAGCACCTAGTGGTAGCTTCACAGTACTCCTACCTCTTCCTGTAGATGCTCAAAGCGGTAGCACGTGAACGGTTGACAGGCTGCGCCGTTCTCGGGATACCCGGTCACAGGCTCTGCGTAACAATAATCTGTCCCATTTTCAGGTCATATCTTCGCTATGGTCATGCCCCATCCACGGTTGCTCGGCTTACATACTTTTGCTATCGCGTCACGAGGCTGCACCTCCTGCAGGCGGCATCCAACGTTGGGTTGGGCAGTGATCATAATGTTTTGACTGATGAATGTAAATACATGTGTTGTCCTCAGAGCTTCCACACACAGATAGGTCCATCGGTATTCTGTACACAGAAAGGTACCTTGCCTAAACGACTACGCAGTGTGGCGTCAAGGGAAGCTGCAACAATCGTCGCCGTGCTGAGAGACCACGGTAGTGCAGACATGCCCCCCCTGCCCGTTTGGGTACTTTTCTTGCTGTAAATAAGACTATTTCCTGACACAGTGCCCGTCACATACCTGTAACATCCTGTACGGCTGAGTGGACAATATTTGTGTCCCTCGAGCACTAGTCATGGGTACATTTTAGTCGTGAATAGTGTTACGTCACTTCTGAACCTGTCGGTTTCATATTCGCGTGACAGGTATGGGAGCGCATTCTAAGTGAGAAGAGCTGTCGCGGAACGGTATGTTCCAGTTTCGACATGCCGTGATCCTATTGCCGTTTATCTCCAACATCGCTGGTACACATTCATCCTCCCTGAATGGAGCATAAGACGATCATCTCACAAAAAACCACCTTTCAAATGTGATATCCTACTGTGGAAGGCACTGAACTATTTTCAGTTATTGGTAAAGTGTCAAGGCCATCTTCTTTGTGTGGCTGGACTAAAATGCTAATCATTTGAATATCCAAGCACGTAGTGTTCTGCAAGACAGTCTGACGTCTATCCCATACCACCTTCATTGTGTTGCCTTATAATGGCCTGCAGTGTATTTGTACCGCTTACGGTATTGCTGCCTTGGTCTTGCTATACCTCTTCTCACAGAACAGTTTCCTCTTCCGCCAAATTAACTGTCACTTCATGTATCAGATTGTCTACCATGAACCTACACGTATATATGGTTCGCTGTACCATAACAATATTAGGTCCGTTATTAGATTCAGTATGTCACTATCCTAGCAACCCACCTACTCCTAAACAATATCCTGAAACACTATATTTCTGAAGCACTCTACTTCTTATCGTAATCGTTTCACTTCCATATAAGTAAACCTCCCCGTTCCGACACTACAAGGCCCGCCGGTGTGGCCGAGCGGTTCTAGGCGCTTCAGTCTGGAAACGTGCGACTCCTACGGTCGCAGGTTTGAATCTTGCCTAGGGCATGGATGTGTTTGTTGTTCTTAGATTAAGTAGGTCTCAGTTCTAGGGGACTGGTGACCTCAGACGTTAAGTCCTATAGTGCACAGAGTCAATTTTGACACTACAAGGGCCATCCTGCCCGACCACGCTATGCCAATGGCGCCATCGGATGAGATACGCAGAGGCATTTGGTCAGCACACCACTCTCCCGCGTCTTGTCGGCTTTCTTGACCTTGGAATCCCTACTAATGGGTCAAGTTACTTCTCAGTTGTCCTTACGATGCTGAGCAAACCCGTACCACTCCTCCCACCGTCGAAAACTCCACGGCAGTTCCAGGTCCCCCACTTGGCTCTCAGGAACGTTGACCGCTCAGCTATGGAGGTGAACTCACTTCCGTATAAGGTCATAATACAATCTACAAAATTGAGAAATTAGTTCCTAAGATTAAGGTTTGTTCTTTTTTTGATAAATCCAGTTCACACCGCTGCAATCTGATTTTGTTCATTTACTGAATTCGTCTGATCATCGTCGTCCTCTCTTCGCAGGAGAGCTTCTGTAAAGATGGGAAGTAGGTACTGGCAGAAGTAAAGCTGTGAGGACGGGACATGAGTCGTGCTTGGGTAGCTCAGATGGTAGAGCACTTGCTTGCGAAAGCCAAAGGTCCCGAGTTTCGAGTAACGGTCTGGCACACACTTTTAATCTGCCAGGAAGTTTCTGAATAAATTTCCTTTACTTTACGTCCTTGGGCCCAAACTTTTTGTCAACAGATTACCGGTTTCGATCTATAATGACCATCTTCAGTGCTGCACCAAAATATGGGAAAACATAAATACACTAGCAGATTGCCCACAGCTTAAGACAATAAAATAGGTCATAATGAAAAGTACAATTCACATACATATAAATTTGTGCTCTTTAATTATGAAGAGGCATACCTGTTTTATAAAAACAGTGTCCTAATGTACTGCAGCCATAGTGTTTTTTTCAAATGTTAAAAGCAAAATCAGCAACAGCATCGTCAAATATATATAAATTACAGCATATGCAAAGGTCATTCACAACGATGTCGCAGCTTGTAAAAAAAGCAATTTTCATAGCAAGTGGTATGAACACATGGAAAGTGTGACGTTACGGCGTCACACGGAGCGCCGGTGTCAGAACTTCCCGCCCCGGGCGGCAGCTGAGGAAACCAAGCGGTTGTCCGGCAGCCACGGAAGACAGCGCTGTGGTAGATGGCGTAAGGCGACCCGGCCCCCGACAAGGACGAGCTGGGGGGAAGTTCGATCGTCGTTCAGGATGGAACAAATGATCGCTGCCGACTGACGTCAGGCGAACGGAGGACGTGTCGGACATTGGCTGTGGCGGTTCGGGTTGTGGACATGTGATGACAAATGTTCGGTGCAGAGGATAGTGCAGAATGGGGTTAGTTGGAGTTAAAAGTACTGCAAACAGTGTTTTGCTCGCTTGGGATGAAATATTGTGTCAGCTGTAAACACTCGGCCTTGGTTACTAAATTTCTTTGTCTGAAAATTTTGTCCGAGGCACTGAGGATTCTATGAACTTGGCATATATTGACGAATTTGTCTCTTCCGGTTGTTCAAGGTTTCTGTGTTTGTAGAGCTTTGGTGTTGCTGTTACTACGTACATGTAAAAAAGTACTTTGCATCGCATTGAAAACGAAAGTGGAACCCATACCTCAGCTGAGCCGAAGGTGTGACGCGATGGAAGTAAATTCTGCAAAAATACACTGAAGTGCCAAATAAACTGGTATATGCATGTGTATTCGAATACAAAGGTTTGTAAACACGCAGAATACGGCGCTAACGTTGGCAGCTCCTGTATAAGACAAGTGCCTGGTGCAGCTGTTATATCAGTTACTGCGGCTACAATGCTATGTTATCAAGATTTAAGTGAGTTTGAACGCGGTCTTATAATCGGGGCACGAGAGATGGGACACAGCATCTCCGAGATAACGCTGACATGCGGATTTTCCCGTACGACCATTTCACAAGTGTGCGTTGAATATCAAGTATCCGGTAAAATATCCAATCTCCGACGTCGCTGCCGCCGGAAAATATTCTGCAAGAACGGGATCAACGACGACTGAGGAGAATTGTTAACCGTGACAGAAATGGGGCAGATTTCAGTGCTGGACCATTGACAAGTGTCAGCGTGCTAACCATTGAACGAAACATCGTCGATATGGGCTTTCGAGGCTGAATGCCCACTCGTGTACCCTTGATGAGTCCACCACACGTATCTTTACCCCTCGCCTGGGCCCGTAAACCCCGACATCAGCCCGTAAACACCTGGTCGGACTTCTCGGTTCAAATAAATTGTATCAAGAGGATGGATGTGCACGGCTGTGGAGACGACCTCATGAATCCATCGACTCTGCATGTCAGCAGGGGACTGTTCAAACTGTTGGAGGCTCTGTAATGTTGTGCGGCGTGTGCAATTGGTCTGATATTGGTTCCCTGATGCGTTTAGATACGACTCTGACAAGTGACACGTATATAAGCATCCATTCATGTCCGAAGATCTTGTACAATTCCAGCAGGACAATGCGACACCACACACGTTCAGAATTGCTACAGAGTGGCTCAAAAATCACTCTTCTGAGTTTAAACCCTTACGCTGACCACTACACTCCGCAGACATGATCGTTATTGAGCATATCTCGGATGCCTTGCAACCTGCAGTTCAGAAGAGATTTCCCCCCCCCCCCCCCCCCATTCTTACTCTTACGAATTTATGGACAGCCCTGCAGGATTCATTGTACAATTGCATCCAGCGCTCCTTCAGACATTAGTCGAGTCTATGCCACATCGTGGTTGGCACTCGCAGAGACCCTACACGACAATAGGCTGGTGTACCAGTTCTTTGGCTCTTCAGTGTATGTTAGCTAGTTAGTTTGGTATTCTAATTAAGCTTTCTAGTTAAGTTGTGGTCTTTTCATATGTCAGTTACCGACTACGTATACTTTATTTCTTGGCGTATGGTACATAAGAAGTTATGTCTTTCTGTCCTTGGTGGTTGGGTGAAGTTGAGCACGTTAAGCGGGGTTAAAACTATTGTAGATTTCCCCCATAGAGAGGTTTAATCAAGGAAATTGTGATTTTGCGTGATCCTAGCGCAGGACGTGGATCTGTCGGTTATAGCTTATTTAATATGTTTATTGTTCGGCCGATCGTCTGTTACGGTGTAATTAGAAACATTGGCTCCTGTCGCCTTGTCATTTATAATCAGTTTACTTGTTAGTTTTGGTAACAGCGCAGAAGTTGAAGCCGGCCGGAGTGGCCGTGCGGTTCTGGGCGCTACAGTCTGGAACCGAACGACCGCTACGGTCGCAGGGTCGAATCCTGCCTCGGGCATGGATGTGTGTGATGTCCTTAGGTTAGTTAGGTTTAATCAGTTCTAAGTTCTAGGCGACTGATGACCGCAGAAGTTAAGTCGAATAGTGCTCAGAGCCATTTGAACCAGAAGTTGAAAATATAAACTCTCGAATGTGTATTCATTGATATTATGTATTTTATTTTTAAATTATTGCTGCTATTTCAAATTTGACGTTAATAACAGCGTATTCCATCTGTGTCTCGCACCTTCCTGGAAGGCAAGGTTGTTAAAAGAAAATAAATGAAAATGCTGTGATCATTATGCTCCTCTCAACCCAGCACCGCCCCCCGGTCCTTGCTACAGAAATAAAGCATAATCAGAGAATTCAAAAATTACTTTTACATTGGAAACTATACGTGACAAGAAAGAGCGGAAGGCTTAATAATTGTTGGAAGGAATTTGAGAGGACAGAACAAGATCAAGTGCCTCATCCTGCAGTAAAGGAAAAGAAGATATTAATCATATCACCACATCACACACATGTGATTATAATTCACCAGGGAAACCTAATTTCTCTTCCGTGCCTCAGCACGTAGCATCCAAAGTCTTGTCCGCCCCAGTAGCTGAGTGGTCAGCGTGACGTATTGCCGTCCTCTGGGCCCGGGTTCGATTCCCGGCTGGGTCGGAGATTTTCTCCGCTCAGGGACTGGGTGTTGTGTTGTGTTCATCATCATTTCATCCCCATCCGGCGTGCAGGTCGCCCAATGTGGCGCCGAATGTAATAAGACCTGCGATATGGCGGCCGGACCTGCCCCGTGAGGGGCCTCCCGGCCAATGACGCCAAACGCTCATCATCATCATCATCCAAACTATTTAGTGTGCATCGTCATGGCGTCGAAGTACCATGAAAGTGTGTACCACAAAACGACACATCGTGGCGATCGTAACTACTACGTTTGGATTCAGAAATACTCGCTGTTGTGGCGTTATGAGAAAGTACAGAGCTAGTTTGCCAAGCGCAGTACGGATTGTTTGTAGCGAAGGCGACGCAGTGGAGACGACCTGCGGGAGACGCAACCCTCGGGCGATTTGTTTTGTGGGTCGCCGGAGGGCACAGTAGTCCCTTAGGGCGGCGCGGGTCCGCGGGAGGAGAAGGGACACGACAGGCGCCGATATTGCTGACCCACTTCCATGGGCCCGCTGTGGAACCGAGCCGAAGGGCTTCTGCTGCAGGGGCAATATGACGCCCTCATCGCCGCTTCACGGCTTCTAGACTGTTCCCCGTCGAATATCAGCAAACACTACGGCTTCCTAGTAATATGGACACTACAGTTCAGGTTTCATAAGTTAGAAGAAAACCATCCGTTTAAATATCTACACCAGTTATGCATCGACCTGTTTTTAATAGAAATTCAGATGTGTAACGTACTACTTTCATTTTTCTCTATCTTATATTTACTTTTAATGTGAAATCTCGTATGTTTTCTTTCGTGACCTTCCTTCGAGTGGCGATCGTAACTATATCTACAGTATGTAGATATGCATATAGTTATGCATAAGAAAAGCATCGTAAAGCAACATTTTAACTCTTGTAATGGTTATTTTTAGTACGCTTGAAATAAATTTAAAAATTACCCTAACGATACCAATTTTTAAGAAAAGTTAACAGTTTTCTAACGATTATTCGAAGTTTTACAAATATTGTCTTGTTTGTCCGCAGTAGGTAGTGGATGTTAAAAACTTCGTTACTAAATAAAGAAAAAACAACACAAAAAAGAAACGCTTTTCTCAAACGCTTCAGTTCCGACACGAGTTATATTCAACAGAATTACCTCGTATGGTTCAAATGGCTCTGAGCACTATGGGACTTAACATCTGAGTTCATCAGTCCCCTAGAACTCAGAACTACCTAAACCTAACTAACCGAAGGACATCACACACATCCATGCCCGAGGCAGGATTCGAACCTGCGACCGTAGAAGTCGCGCGGTTCCAGACTGAAGCACCTAGAACCGCTCGGCCACACCGGCCGGCTGGCTCGTACGTATTATATTCTTAGGAACAGTGCCAGTATTCAGACAGGAACAATACAACCTTACCTCTTGTATTTTCATTCTGAAGATACGTACTATTGCGTAAATAAATCTGTCACCAGTCCAGAAGGGACCAATTTTGAAATTAATTTTGTATTTTTGCACTCAAAATCATAAACAGAACTTTTCTAGAAATGTTATAAATTTAGTTTCGTGTAAAAAGGAAACAGACAATCGTAGTTGTGTTTCCTATTTTTCCCTCTAGCAGTATTGAAGGTGTTAAAAAAATTCTGCCTTGATCTTCCAATATACCAGAGATCAAATTATCCACGATCTATTGCGAGGAGACGACCCCTCAAAATAGACGACTTTTCTCTAATGTTAGTGCAAGAGTAATTATAATTCCTATATTTATTACTTGATTAATAACCTACTTTTGCGAAATAGCATGGGAGGAAGGAAATGAGAAACTTTCAAGTACATTTCCGGGAAAAAATCGAGCGCCGGCACGCCAGTCGGGAACGAAAGAGCTGAGACGGCTATGAAGAAGACGTCAGCCAATTGCACGCTGACCGACCCTTCTCCAAGTCAACAACGCGACAGTAGCGGCCGCTATGAGAACATAAGCGCTGCGCCCGACGGGCTGAAGCCCGGGGACCTGAATAGTAAAGTGAGAGCTCATTACATTTCTCATACATTCTGTGTAGCTCAAAGCTGGAACTGTTATAATGAAGCAATGTTTTGAAACTTCCTGGCAGATTAAAAATGTGTGCCGGACCGAGACTCGAACTCGGTACCTTTGCCTTTCTCGAGCAAGTGCTCCACCATCTGAGCTACCCATGTCCGACTCACGCCACATCCTCACAGCTTTACTTCTGCCAGTACCTCGTCTCCTAACTAGCTGTGAGGACGGGGCCTGAGTCGTGCTTGGGAAGCTCAGATGATAGAGCACTTGCCCTCCAAAGGCATGGGTCCCGAGTTTGAGTCTCGGTCCGGCACACAGTTTTAATCTGCCATGAAGTTTCATATCAGCGCACACTCCACTGCCGTGTGAAAATCTCATTCGCGAAGAGATATTTTATTTGGTCCGTTTCCCTTTGCTTGCGACACACCTTTTCAACACAAAATTAAGTATGGTCATTTTCTTTTCCTAACAAAACTCATTAATACGACTTGTTTGCATGTTGTCTAGCGATCCAAGATAGATAGTTTCCTAGACACCCCATAAATTGCCGACTAGGCAGGATTCAACATTAACACACGTTGGTCCATCCACGCCACTACATTGTTCCAGAAATTACCACAATACTTTCCATAACATAACTGTCTCTCCTGTTACTGATCCAAAGACAGTAAAAAACACAATATTTTTACCTTTAAACGGTGACGCATTCGTATCAGCAGTGTGCCGTTAAATAATTACAGTATCTTCATGTCTCATGTTGCACATGTAACTCACGGTCGCCAAATAGCATTCCTAGGCCACAATGCTCCTTGGACACGTGATGCGATGAACTACGGCGCAGATTTACTATAGTCTGGTAGTATCTTGCATTCGAGGCTACTTCTTGTCTGAGACGATTTGCTACTGTAAATGCGCGAAATCGACTCTTCCGTCCTACAATGAGCAATATCTCACTGCACAGAGTTAACTGCTAGTTGTGCGCTTTAACGGTCGACTATCCAGCACCACTGTCTACATACGACTGGCTGCCAGTCACCGCTAGTATCTTCACGCGTTGCGCTCCAAGGCAGGAAAGCCATACCAAACTAGAAGAAGTAGTACATCGTCTAGTTTATATTCATAAATTTATAAGAAAATAGTGCCCTTCAAGAGATGAGTTATTTACACAAATTAGTAACGATAATAACTCAATAATTTTAGGTTAAACATGGTTTCAACCAAATACATGATTGAGTATTATACAACCAGTAGAAACAGTTCATCTTGGTTTTCATGTTCTAGGAGTACAAAAAACCCATGTTAAAATATCATCAAAATAAACGTGAAATATTAATCAAATGTAGTGTTGTTACATTTTGATTCCATGTTTTTTATGTGGCTGTCGATGTATGATTTATTTAAGATATCCATCAACGATGCAACTTGGTTTGCTGTTAAAACCGTAACGTCTGTTAAGAGGACATCCAAAATAGTCTGTCAGAGACATTCGTTTGTCTTGAAGATTTTATAGAAGCAATGTACATGAGACGAAATTCCTGTCACAGAACTAATGATATTTTTCCTAAATGAGAACAAATTTTTTGAACCATCCAAATTCTGATATATCGTAAATATCAAAGTTTTACCTCCGTAAAGTATACACATCAATATTTCAGGATATGTCTTTCTGACACAAACCTTTACAAAATCTGAAGCGCACTTCCGCAGATGAGTAAGAGGTCTAATCATAAATTTTCCATCTGTTACAGCCACAACATAAAACAGCACCCCAAAAGAAATAAATATCTAGAATATTCACGGTATTCTCCTTCACACCTAAAACCAAGGACAGAAAGTACCGTCCTATAGGGCATTTTGTCATGTTTGAGTCAAGGACAATCGTACTGCAGGTGTAGCAGGTAAGACCACCAGTACGGATATCTGTGCTCAGGTGAGGTTTACGAACCAGCACACTCTCGTGTAGTTGGCGAGAAGGAAGATCATTAATCGTATTAGGAACTGCATCGTTCAATACGAAGCGGGATATCGAATAAATTCAGATCATCTTGGGTCATGAGTGATGTATTTAACTATTCATTCCACAATGCAATAACTAATAATCCATGAAATCTTGTGTTAAGATGTAACACGTGTTATGGAAACGTGTATTTGGTCTTACAATGAAAATATTAATTGCAGAATGCAGTCATCTGGTTGGTTTGATGGGGCCCGCCAAGAATACCTCTCCTGTGCCAACCTTTTCATCTCAGAGTAGCAATTGCACCCTATGTCCTCCATTATTTGCTGGATGTGTTCCAGTCTTTGTCTTACTCTACTATTTTTACCCTCTACAGCTCCCTCTAGTATCATGGAACTTATCCCCTGATGCCTTAAGGGGTGTCCTGTTATTATGTTCCTTCTTCTTGTCTGTGTTTTCCCCACGTTCCTGTTCTCGCCGTTTCTGCGCAGGACCTCCTCATTTCATACCTTGTCAGTCCACTTAATTTTCAACATTCTTCTTAGCACTACATGTCAAAGGCTTCGATTCTGTTCTATTCTGGTATCCCCACAGTCAATGTCTCACTATCATCTAATACTATGCTCTAAACGTACATTGTCAGAAATTTCTTTCTCAAGACCCATGCTTGATGCTAGCAGACTTCTCTTGGCCAGGAACGCCTTTTTCGCCAGCGCTCGTCTACTTTTTACATCCTCTTTGCTCCATCCGTCATAGGTCACTTTCACGGCTAGATGTCAGAATTCCTTAATTTGCTCGGCTTCGTAATCCCCAATTTTAATGTTAAGCTTCTTGCTGTTCATATTCTTGATACTTTTCATTACTTTGGCCTTTCTTCGACTTACTCTTAATCCACATTCTGTACTCATTAGACTGTTCATTCCGTTCAACACATCCCACTGTCCTTTTCCAGTTTCACTGAGGATAGCAATGTCGTTACCAAATCTTATCACTAATATCCTTTCACACTAAATTTTAATCGCATTCTTGAACCTTTTATTTCCTTCATATATTTTTGCAAAGTTGAATACATATTTTATAACACGTACATGCTATGAATTCCACTAAAATTGATAGTGAAAATGAAAAGGGAAGCATAACTGTGTTTACGAATGATGCAGTTCACAACATTTACGAAAGCTCCAGAATGAATTTTCACTCTGCTGCAGAGGGTGTACTGATTTGAAACTCCCCGGCAGATTAAAAGTATGTACCGGACCGGAACTCGATACGAAGAACTTTTTCATCCGCGGTCAAGTGCTCTACCGACTGAGCTAGGCAAGCACTACTGATGAACAGTCCACTCAGACGTACTTTGGCCAGTACCTCATCTCCTACCTTCCAAACTTCACAGAAGTTCTCCTGCAAACCTCGGGGGATGAGAACTCGTGAAAGAACGGGGGTTTCATCGCTTAGTCACAGTCCACAGGATGATATCCACAATGAATTTTCAATTTGCAACGAAATGTTCTCTGTTTTGAAAGTTCCTGGCTGATCAAAACAGTGACCCCTAATAAGAGTCGTTCAATTGAACAGCTCCTCCCCAAAGTCGAGGGTCCGTCGTTCGTGTCCCAGTCTGGCACACAGTTTCACTCCGACACGAAATTTCATATATGAAGACTGTTCATCTCTATCCACACAAACTTGGAAATTATTCAGAAAAGAGAAATATGGGTGCAAATGAGTTTCAGCGAACTGAAACCGTTACAGCCCATTCCCTCATCTCTGATATACAAGCCGGTGAGTGGTAGGAGGTGATTTTCACTAATCTCAGAATGGACTGTCCTTCCCTTCTTATCGTAGGGGAATCACCATCATGTCATTTGTTTTAACGCAATGTGTTTTATTTGCTGACAAGAACGCAGCCCTCAGTGTTCTTGACATTCTGGCATCATTTTTAGATTAAGTGTTATAGGAACTGTTGTGAGAGTTTCAAAATTTTTTATGTGGCCTGTCCTAGCGCGTATTCCGGTAAAATGGGATGGGGGAGGATTATACGTAATTAATGTAGCAGAGTGACTAACTGATCCGTTTTAAATGAGGTGATCTACTAGCAACATTAATCTGAGGTAGAATTTCAAATCCTGTCTAATATTAAATCTTATTTTCCTTTACTAACAACTCTTTTTTGCATTCTTTATTCTTTTTCGGGTCTATAAAGATTTTCTGTGAGATTTCTGTCGACATTCTTTGATAGTACAAATTTCTTAAGTTATCGCAGGAATTGCATTCGAGACGTAGTACGAAAGACACGCAGTAAAATCACACACAAACGGCTACCTTGTCGACGCTAATAACAATAGCTCCTTTCCGGCTTGAAACCAAATCGTCACAGTGACTGGGTATCCATAATTATTCAGACCCAAGGCGCAGGCATAATTCAGAAGGATGAAAGATTGTGCGGTCGAACGGTCAGATCGCACCAAAGTAGGAAAGTTTGCACACATACGATTGCGACGCAGAAAGTGGTTCTTTCGTGATAAACTACAACCAGAAGAGTACAAGTGTGCAACATTTTTTTTTTCTAGAGCACGGGGTAACGTTTGGTATAGTGAAATGCGATCGTGTCGGAAGTATCACTAGAAAAATTTGTTTGAACAGCAACAATAAATCTGAGCAGGACTATACGCCATATTAGTGGAAGAAGGAGGTTAAACAACCTAGCTGTGTCAGTGAAGATCACATCAATAATCAGCTTGCCGCAGTATGAAAGGCCAGTTCGACGAAGAAAGACTTTCAGGCAAAAGCACAAAAACAGAGAAAGGTTCACGATCCTGGTAGATAAATTAGAGGTCAGTCATAAAACATAAAATGGCTATTGTTACATTACCTAACTCGTCGGTAACGTAATAAACTGTTAATACGTACAGCCGGACTAACTTGATTGACACCATTCGAAATCAAAAGATCAGTTATCGCTGACCTACAGTTTCATACAGTTGGAAGTTAATAATTGCTGTGGTCTTTGGTCATACAGTCGGTTTGTTCAACCTTATTATCGCAACAACACGGTGTACATGCTGGCTCAATCTTGCTGTTGCTGTTCAAATAAGCTTCTCTTAATCATGTTGTTTTCGACACTATGTTATGCCACTGTATGACTACTACAGCTGGTATATCGAATTTGTGTTCAACGCGCATTTTGTATGTGCCTGATCTAAAGATGGTTGTTACCTAAACTAGGTAGTCATCTTACTTTAATTGTTTTATGTAAATACAGTCTAGGCATTCAAAGATATTTGTAAATTTTCCTTGAAATTTTAATAAATTTCATACAGTTCAGTTTCAGCGCCGGTGTCAGAGACTCCTAAATTTTGCTTTTAATGTATAACGCCTATGGCTCTGAGCACTGTGGGAATTAACATCTGTGGTCATCAGTCCCCTAGAACTTAGAACTACTTAAACCTAACTAACCTAAGGACATCACACACATCCATGCCCGAGGCAGGATTCGAACCTGTGACCGTAGCAGTCGCGCGGTTCCGGACTGCGCGCCTAGAACCGCTAGACCACCGCGGCCGGCTATAACGCCTATCTTACACCTTCTGCAGTTGGAGTATGTTGACCATATGCATTCCACTACTGGTCCTTCTAAAAGAACCCGCGACGAAATGTATTATCCTTCTTTGCATCTTCTTTATTTCCTCTGTTGTTCCTGCCGGTAAGGGAAGCATTAGGAAGATGTCTGGCGAAGGAAACAATTAAACCACAGATGAGATTGGCCAGAGACTCGCTGTTGCGTCATATGGTCATTGTGGATTCACGTCGTTTACTGGAGCTGAGCAACTCACCGTGGACACGATGGGGTTATCGAAACCACGAGTCCACGGTCGGTCGTTCGCGACACATGGACGGCACGGTACAGATTAATGACAACGCAGTCACAGCCAATCGCCGGAAATTCGCACCAGACAGCAGATGTGCGGGAAACCGCGAACAGTGCAGTGGTAGACCGCGCGTTATTTCGGGCGACACACGCCCATTCAACGTAGCTATTAACCGGCCACTCTCTCTGGTCTGCGTGTTTGTTGCGGTCCGTGTCCGCATAACTGTGGCACCTCCTGCCACCGCCGGACACGCTGCAGAGATTTGGCGTAGTGCTGTTTCCGCATACTGGAAACCTATTAATAAATCATTTACATTTGCTAGTGCGGAGATACAGTTACTGTCTAATCAGTTATTAGTCCTACGTATCAGCTGAAATAGGTCATGAACAAAGGAGCTACAGATAGTACTCGACGGTATTGAATTAGTTGGAACTGAAACATCAGTACTTCTCTTGTCGATCATAGATTTAAGTCACATTCATACAGTGTTTCCCTACTAAACTTTGGTATTTCCCACACAATGAGTTCATTAATTTTGTTCTACATTTTGTCCTGGATCCGTACAAGAGGTAGTGTCATGAGGTCTGTGTGAGACACAGGGGAACGCTGGGTGGAACGGGATACTTAATGTTTAATAACATTTGTAAAATAATGAATGAAAAGAAAACACTTCTTACAGGCATAAAAAGCACCTGGTAGAATAACCCAATGTGCCTTAATTGAAATTCAGTTAAAACTTTATAATACGTATTTTTTATATTTTTGCACATGAATGCTTTCATATTTCCCGTACTTAAACACCCACGTCACAGAATGAGATAGGGCAATTTTTTGTGCAATTATATCAAAAGCGTTGTATGTAATTGGGAGTATCATCTTAAAACTAAGACTTAACAGTTGTTAATTGAACAATTTCGGATAAGAAATATGGTACATAAAAAAAACGTTAACAACAAGAAAATATTTTAATGTCATTTTGAATAATGTAGAACTAATTTTAGTGCTTAAGAATAAGTTACTATTACTGAAACTTTATTGAATACCATAGCACGTGCAGCAGACGTAATTTCTGGTTTGAGAATAGAGAACGTAGGATGCCTAGTAAGAAATGTTAGAACCCAGTGCAGCAGAGATAGGCGCGTTTCTTCGTCAAATCTGTGTAGTTAAGTCACTTTCCCTGGTGATTGATAGGCTGATGATATGACAATGAGTTGTTTCATCGTTAGACCAAAGGGTCTACTCTGCACTTACTTTAGATATACTAATAGCTCGCCTTCCTATTATTTAGCAACACACTTTTAAATTTCAAATCTTAGTTGTCAGCTCTGTATTTGGGATGAGTCTTATACTTATGATCGTCTCTTTCAAAAGATGACTTGGGTACGGGAAACTCCTTAGATGCTTCCAGAATTTCCATTTCAGAATATAAAATAGCTGGAACTGCCAATTTCGTTGATTTAATATCCCACTGCTATCCGAAGGAAGTCGTTCCTGGCAGGCGTAAAATATAATACCCAATTATCAGTTTAATAAGCCATGGCAAAGTATTAACAGGATTACCTTACAAAGGAATGGAAAAACTGGTAGAAGCTGACCTCGGGGGAGATTAGTTTGAATTTCGCAGAAAGTTAGGAACACACGAGGTAATACTGACCCTACGACGTATCTTAGGAGATAGGTTAACTAAAGGCAAATCTACGTAAATACATTTGTAAACCTAGAGAAAGCTTTTGACCATGTTGACTGGGATAATGTCATTGAAATTCTGAAGCTACTGTAATACTTCCGAAAGCATCCACTTCCGCCAAACCACCGTGAACGGCCATGGAGGAGGGAGGGGCCTAACTCCCTGGGGAGGGCACCAAAAAAGAGCGACACTGCACATTCTGCAAAAACACAAAGGGAAGCCGGGTCGAAATCCTCGCCTCGCCACGATGCGAAGGGCCCATCTGACAACGACAAAAGTACTGAGAGCTGGTGGACACCTGCAGCCATTAGGAGGGAA
This sequence comes from Schistocerca serialis cubense, assembly GCF_023864345.2. Classification (NCBI taxonomy): domain Eukaryota; kingdom Metazoa; phylum Arthropoda; class Insecta; order Orthoptera; family Acrididae; genus Schistocerca; species Schistocerca serialis. The sequence goes on along the minus strand of NC_064638.1, from coordinate 193,333,414 downwards.
CGCCGAGAATGTACCAGCTACAGCATCTGCGTCTTCGGGCTAGGCGACAGTCACTTTACCTGCCTTAGAAAGCACATATGTGCCGACAATTTCAGCACCCCACGGGCACATGGAGGAGAGAACAAAGAGCACTGGTAACTGGCGCACGAAGATGTTTTTCTCGATACTGAGGACACTCCTTGCAAATGACGGACTCCAGCAGATTTTGAGATGTAGCCCAAACATGAGGCTCTCCAGCGCTCACGCAGAGAGCAGTTATAAAGAACTGTTGTGTAGCTGTTCTCCCAACAGCCTCGGAATCCAGGAAAACATCTTAAGAATGTGAAATCGCGAGAAAGATGCCGATTCATGAGCCACACGCAAGCCCGCGTCACATAAAACATTTCCACCCTGCACGGATAGGCGTGGTGAGGAAACGGCGATCTGTCATTGGGCTGCATTCCAAATTTCGTCCGCTACTGACAACACTGAAAGTAAGAATATTGCTAACAAGGGAACCTTCCCATCGCACCCCCCTCAGATTTAGTTATAAGTTGCCACAGTGGATAGACCTTGAAAAATTGAACACAGATCAATCGAGAAAACAGGAAGAAGTTCTGTGGAACTATGAAAAAATAAGCAAAATATACAAACTGAGTAGTCCATCCGCAACATAGGCAACATCAAGGAGCGGAAGAACACAGGAGCGCCGTGGTCCCGTGGTTAGCGTGAGCAGCAGCGGAACTAGAGGTCCTAGGTTCAAGTCTTCCTTCGAGCAAAAAGTTAAATTTTTTATTTTCAGACAATTATCAAAGTTCAGGCACTCACACGTAATCAACTTCGCTATACAAAATTCCGGGACATGTTCAGATTTGCTTGGACATATGCAGGATTTGACGGTCTACACACGAAAATTTGAAAACGTAAAAAACATATGTTTTGACAGAGCACAGGGAAAAGTGTGCGAGTGTGAGACTTTTGGATTCATTTGTTGCAGTTTATGTGACGAACTCTTATGTTTTCATCACTTTTTTGGGAGTAATTATCACATCCAGAAGAAAACTTAAATCGGGCAACGTAGAAGAATCTTTTTACCCATTCGCCAAGTGTTCAAGTTAGGTGGGTCGACAACATATTCCTCTCATGTGACGCACATGCCGTCAATCGTGTCGTATAGAATATATCAGACATGTTTCCTGTGGAGGAATCGGTTGACCTCTGACCTTGCGATCAAAAGTTTTCGGTTCCCATTGGAGAGGCACGTCCTTTCGTCTACTAATCGCACGGGTTTGCGGTGCGGCCGCAAAACACAGACACTAAACTTATTACAGTGAACAGAGACGTCAATGAACGAATGGATAGATCATAACTTTGCTAAAATAAAGAAAAATTTTTCGCTTGAGGAGAGACTTGAACGAAGGACCTTTCGTCCCACAGCTGCTCACGCTAACCACGGGACCACGGCGCTGCTAATCTTAGGATCTCTATGATGTTGCATATCTTTGACATGGACTACTCAGTTTGTATGTTTTGCTTATTTTTTTATAGTTCCGCACAACTTCTTCCTGTTTTCTCGATTGATCTGTGTTCGCTTTTTCAAGGCCTATCCACTGTGCCAACTTATAACTAAATCTGAGGGGGGTGCGATGGGAAGGTTCCCTTGTAAGAGGAGTTGAGCGGAGAAAGGGAGGAGAAGCGAGAAGGGGAGTCATGGAGACACCGCGGAAGGGAGAGGACATTGGCGCTCTTCCACCCATCGAGAACATCCGCCTTCCGTCACCGTGATAGCACTGCTTCGGCCACGCAACGCTTAACGCAGCGATTGCTGGTAAGGGCAGCTAACTTGCGCAACACAGATCCGAGGCGACGCGCCGTACCGACGCAGCGCCTGCCGACGACAGCAGTACACGACGAACGATGACGAAGTGTGGTGAGACGATTCGTTCCTTCCTCCTTCCCCTTAATAACTGAGTCGTTTCCACGCCCAGTCAAATGGGCCCTGAGATTTATAGTTTTGTTTTGTCTACAGAGCACAAAAATAAATACATTTCATTCTTGTTTTTATCATATAAGCAATCTTTTACATTCATACATGAACCCCATAATTCTGTACCCTTTGTTTTGGATTTCATTTAATTATTGATATCAGTTAATTGTTGCCTCCTAATGTGGAGCAATCGCAACAGCCATCTGCTCGTCCTTTCTTGTCCGACAGCAGAGAGAAGAGATTCAGAATTCACTACATTTTTGGCACCCAACCTGAAGCGACCTCCTTGCTAATTTTCATGGTATCTGATGTCACAATATAATTTCACGAGTTCACTACATTTTTTGGCTCCCAGCGTGTGCTTCGATTTGACTTCATTCTCACGTTGTTGTTAATCTGAAAAGTTCTGTGTTTAGAAACACGACTCAGGAAAACTCTCCATTCCATTTTTAGCAAATGTTAATTTCATTGTGTGAGACGTCAGGTGCACGGATGGTGTGATTGTGTGTGCTAAGTGCGTGGAAATTAAGTATATAAAGTAGATATAGTCATGGCTTGGGTAGTCAGTTTTACTTCCTATAGCCTCCTCGTATTTCTTTGGTAAAGTTTTAGAATGTGTAGTTTGTTGTTGTGACTATCCTGTTCCACGATTTCCACTGTTCTGTTCGCTGTTACCAGCGTTGTCATCAGCGTTGAATTGTCTGTGTTCGTTTTGTGGTATGCTTTAAAGTTTTAATATTGCCTTTGTATGCAACTGAGGTCTGGGACACTGATAAATCTGGAAACAGTCAAGGCAGTTGAGGGAAGTTCTGGTGCATGCGAGACAATACAAGACACGTTTATGGTGGATACGCAAAGTCAGAGTCCACTAGATCGAATTCTCGTGATATTAGAAAACCACACATCACAGTTAACAGCCATATGGCAGAAGAGCAAAACACGGTTTGAAAGACTCGAATATGATCTAAAACTTTGCAATCAACAGCTTGATCGGCTGATTGCCGAAGTTAGGCAGGAATTGGAGACCGAAACCGATAAGACAAGGATGGAAGTTATTAACAACCTAAACGAAGTGAGGAAAGAGTGTGAAACGATGGTTGATAAACTGGAAATGTGGGTAAACTCAAAGATAACTGATATCTCTGTGCGCCTAGATGAGGCCAGTAAATCATCCAAGGAAGCAAAAGCACGTGTGTCAGTTCTCGACCAAGAAGTGTCTGCAATGCGACGAGGTAACTACTTGTAACGCAGGTCACGCCAACGAATTTGCAGGCTGCACTACCGATGGATGGGGAGGATATACCACTGCCCAAGTTCGGTTGAATGCGAAGCAACTACTGGACAGCATACCTAAAGAATTTAGACGCGTATTTGCGTGCGAAAGGGGTGGTGGAATGTAACGCTTTACTCGTTGTACGCCAGACGCCTGGTTTGACGTTACAACTTGCGAGAACAGTAGTTACCCGGATTTCTGCACTAAGTTTCTGGCAACGTACTGGAACCTGGCCGCCCAGGCGAGTGCAAAGAAGAGCATATATCGGGGACAGTATGCGCCACAGTCACGCCAATCCATGGTCGACTACTTTGATTACTTTTTCTTTCTGGCGTGGTACTTGCATAACAAATTGTCAGCTTAGGAATGGTGCAGTGCGATGCACTTATATTTTCCTGTTCATGTACAGCGTGCACTCGTCGGAGCACTGTCGAGAGAACAGTTCCTCAATATTTTAAGGTAACTAGACGAAATATAACAAGGGGAGGCAGCCAATTGTGAAATTCAGATTCGATTCATATGGCGCATAATAAAATTTCACGGCCAGAGGTGAAATGTGGCAAAGCACCAAGATGCACTTCTCAGCGGTTGTCGAGAAAATCGGCAGCTAAAAGAAACCGTTGCTGTGAAATACTCACTACGATAAGTAGGTTTCTACAGCGTCGTGGCGCAGCGGTAAGCGCTCGGGTTCGTGATCCGAAGGTCGCCGGATCGAATCTCGCGCCATGCAAATTTTTTTTTAGTATGTGTTTTTGTAATTCAAATATATATATATATATACATACATATATATATATATATATATATATATATATATATATATATATATATACACTCCTGGAAATGGAAAAAAGAACACATTGACACCGGTGTGTCAGACCCACCATACTTGCTCCGGACACTGCGAGAGGGCTGTACAAGCAATGATCACACGCACGGCACAGCGGACACACCAGGAACCGCGGTGTTGGCCGTCGAATGGCGCTAGCTGCGCAGCATTTGTGCACCGCCGCCGTCAGTGTCAGCCAGTTTGCCGTGGCATACGGAGCTCCATCGCAGTCTTTAACACTGGTAGCATGCCGCGACAGCGTGGACGTGAACCGTATGTGCAGTTGACGGACTTTGAGCGAGGGCGTATAGTGGGCATGCGGGAGGCCGGGTGGACGTACCGCCGAATTGCTCAACACGTGGGGCGTGAGGTCTCCACAGTACATCGATGTTGTCGCCAGTGGTCGGCGGAAGGTGCACGTGCCCGTCGACCTGGGACCGGACCGCAGCGACGCACGAATGCACGCCAAGACCGTAGGATCCTACGCAGTGCCGTAGGGGACCGCACCGCCACTTCCCAGCAAATTAGGGACACTGTTGCTCCTGGGGTATCGGCGAGGAGCATTCGCAACCATCTCCATGAAGCTGGGCTATGGTCCCGCACACCGTTAGGCCGTCTTCCGCTCACGCCCCAACATCGTGCAGCCCGCCTCCAGTGGTGTCGCGACAGGCGTGAATGGAGGGACGAATGGAGACGTGTCGTCTTCAGCGATGAGAGTCGCTTCTGCCTTGGTGCCAATGATGGTCGTATGCCTGTTTGGCGCCGTGCAGGTGAGCGCCACAATCAGGACTGCATACGACCGAGGCACAAGGGGCCAACACCCGGCATCATGGTGTGGGGAGCGATCTCCTACACTGGCCGTACACCACTGGTGATCGTCGAGGGGACACTGAATAGTGCACGGTACATCCAAACCGTCATCGAACCCATCGTTCTACCATTCCTAGACCGGCAAGGGAACTTGCTGTTCCAACAGGACAATGCACGTCCGCATGTATCCCGTGCCACCCAACGTGCTCTAGAAGGTGTACGTCAACTACCCTGGCCAGCAAAATCTCCGGATCTGTCCCCCATTGAGCATGTTTGGGACTGGATGAAGCGTCGTCTCACGCGGTCTGCACGTCCAGCACGAACGCTGGTCCAACTGAGGCGCCAGGTGGAAATAGCATGGCAAGCCGTTCCACAGGACTACATCCAGCATCTCTACGATCGTCTCCATGGGAGAATAGCAGCCTGCATTGCTGCGAAAGGTGGATATACACTGTACTAGTGCCGACATTGTGCATGCTCTGTTGCCTGTGTCTATGTGCCTGTGGTTCTGTCAGTGTGATCATGTGATGTCCCCTTCCTGGGACAATGAATTCACGGTGTTCTTATTTCAATTTCCAGGAATGTATAATTCCTGTCAATCAGTTGCAACAATTATGCATATAATAAGTTGTTGAAAGTCGTTTGTCGTGGAAAAACTGGCGACTTCGAACATGATTATCTTTTTCGCAAACAAAATTGTATTTCACAAATGTTATTAAATGTCTTCATAATGTTTACACGTGTAGTTAACGGAAGAAGTAGAAACGATATTCCGAAACGAATACTTATAATGTAAGACAAACGTTCGAATTAGAGTAGAGACCCCACGATATATATATTTGAATTAAAAAAAACAAATATTAAAAAAAAAAGGTTGCATGGCGCGAGATTCGCTCTGGCGACCTTCGGATTACGAACCCGAGCGCTTACCGCTGCGCCACGACGATGTTGGACGCTATAAATCGTAGAGAATATTTCACCGCAACGGTTTCTTTTAACTGTCGATTTTCTCGACAACGGCTAAGCAGTGCGTCTAGGTGCTTTGGCACATTACACCTCTGGCCATGAGCTTTTATTATGCGCAGTATGAATCGAATCTAAATTTCACAATTGGCGGCCTCCCCTTGTAAGAGAAGGAGATGCAAAGGACAGCAAATAGACTCGCAATTAGGACAGAAAATAGGGCGCCGCAAAGGTTTGTGCACCGCAGTGACGGACTGAATTGGCGCAATAACGGACGAAGGAGCGAAGAGAGTAATAGGCAAGAGCGAGATAGACGCCATGGTTCACACCACGGAGAGCAAGTCGTGAACGAAGTGTCAGACCGGAAACTCCACGTGAACTGCGTGCAAGCGTCGCATTATGGGAGAGACCGTGAGAAAGACGCAGGTTCACGACCTCTGACCCCCTCCTCAGGCATAGGAGCGTGAGATTACGCAAATTAATGGTCCGAAAACACGAGATATTGCAGGGGATGCCACGGTAGAGAAGGGCCATCATATACGCCATCACAAGCACAAGATGACATTGACCAGTACTGTAATGCACCAGAGTTGCCGGAAAAAGCGGACAATCGGTGTCCCCTGATGGAAATATCTGGAAGGAATTAAGGCGAAATCATGTCTGGATTTTGGGTCGGATGTGACAGCTCTTTCAACGTCTTTTTACTCAAAGCTGATAGAAAGTCGTAGGAAATTATATGAGATACCCGTAAAAGTAATCTCTCTAATTCCCGCTTTTGGGGTTAAAAGAAAGACGGTAGAGAAAACAGGTCTTGGTGTAGGTAAGCGACGGGAGAAGTACCTTCCAGTTGAATGCAATTGTCATCTGTGGGTTGTTGCTCGATTTTATAATCTGGAATGACTTAATCTCGAGTAGAGCGACGGTCATGGATTGGACCACTAAAATCGTGGTCAGTTTCTTCGAAGATCCGATCGTATGGGATGCAGAGGGCATAAAGAGCAAAGTTAATTAAATAAAATGTAGGGAGAACGAGGAAATTATCATAGGCTGGCCACGGGAGCTAAAAGTTGATTTTTTAGAGGAAACAGGTGTTCCAGATAAAGTCAGTTTGCGGTCTGCAAGTCGTGATGAGAATTCCACGATGATAGCCGACGAAAGTGAATCTGACGGACATGATGCGACTGGTCATGGGTTAGAGACCCTCGCGCATGTGCTATTAGGGTTTAGAGGGCCAGAGGCCGTAAATGGTACGCTCCCATGACACCCCATGCCGGCTATGCGAATATGGATGACGAGTTTGAAACGCAATATAACGATATACAGAGAGAGACCACAGTCAAATGCAGTGACAAAAGCACCGAGACGGTGAGAAACGTTGAAGGTGAAGCGCCTACAGCCACAGAGAAGCTCATGTGAAGTGTAAAATGCGAAAGGGACTGCAGAGTGGCAGAGAAGCACTGTGAAGTGCACAAGAACTAAGGCCCACCCTCCAGCACTGGAAGACGATGTTGTACCCTTCACAGTCGCAATAAGTGCAAAAGTCAGACGGTTTTCCGAGGATCGCAGGTGTTTTCATGTTAACGAGTGGCGAGAAAAACTGACGTCTCAGTCGAAAGCAGGGGAGACTGCAGACAACAACGATTTCATATGTTATTTATAATGTGTGAGAGCGAGATTGGGATTTTTAACGCCCGCAGCCTGAGAGCGGACGTCACTCAATAGAGTAATGTGCGGCAGCAGTGGTATAAGAAAGTTGTAGATGTCTATTAAAAGCACGCTGTATTTTGTGAAAAGATTTTCTGCTGTAGTAATTAATACTCATTGTAATTAATACTCACTATTGTGTTTAGATAGTCATTTTTGTGTGTGCCTTGACTTTGAGATACTTGGTGTGAATTTGGAGAGGTGATATGCCGGCTGCATATGTGTGTGCGTGAGTTCCGTGCATCGTAGCGATGCGCAACACAAGTCTGAGAGTAGCCGCTGGCATTTGACAGAATGGTACTTCCCATAGCGCGGGATTATCATGAAACTCACGCAAGCGCATTCCCATTTTCATGGCATTCAATTTTTGTATGTTTATTTGTTGTATGTATTAAATTGTACTGTAGTGCGATAGATCGATGTTTTATTGTATTACCATGTCAGGTGTTCAGTGTAATGACTCTAGCGCAAAAGGTGGAAACCAGACTCGCACAAATGTTTGATGAGATTTCTGTTGTAGCATACAGAGGCGTAACAAAGCTACCTTGCAAAGTAGTGCATGAAAGATTCACTGAAGCGTGTTAGGATTATTTTGCATGCAAGAATTTAAGGATTGGGTGAAATATCGCGAATGTACAAAGTAAGGTTCACAGAAGACTTGTTTTTAGATTACTTTGTAGTAGGCGTTCACTCGGTTCGCATAGCTGACGCTACTGAATTTAGTTTTAAAAAATATTGCATGCTTAAGTTAAGGGAATAGAATGTTAAGGACACGAACAATTTTTTTTCTTGATATTCGAGTCCATCAACGTGGCTCACACAGCTGACACTGTCCATTCTAATAAGTGAGAAGGAGACGTCACAAAGATCAGTGATGAGTACTTTATACATACTGATTGTGTGTTCTGTCGAAGAAAAAAAGATAGAATTCTTATTTTTATTCGTCTTATAAGGTAAGAAAACATGCACACAGTTGACGAAAACGTGAAGGTGCTGACCGTCCCATCCTATCTATCGTGTCCTGGTGAGTTCAAGAAAGTGTGTCATCGGAAAAATTATTGTTTTGTGTCACCAGATGTTTTAACTGTATTCTGTATCAATTTTATAGAGTTCTTCGATGAGCAATGCCACTTGAGGTCAACTCTTATGCCACCTGCCTCAATTCTGTCTTGTTCAACTTCCATGTTGGCATTGCTGACAAATAAGTCTGTTACAAGCATTATTGCTGTGTGTAGTGAAGTTTTGTTTCACATGTCTAAGTGTCGTTTAGATGTATAGCATTCTCATCTGTGATATGATGAACAGTAGTATTCTGGGCGGTTTAGTTTTGATTTACACTTGCCCTGAATAAAAGTTTAATTTGCATACATGCTGTGTACATCGGTGACATTATCATCTCATTCAATGTGTTCAATGTAATTTGTGTTCCTCATGTATTGTTTACTTGTTTTGATCTCCATTTATTTGTGCATGTCTTGTCTTGTGCACATATGCGACGTTATCCTTAAGTTCAATGTAGCGGAGTCTTCATGAACAGTTTACTTGTAACGAAATTCATTTATCTTTACCTGTATTGTGCCTCTTTACTAAGGGCAACCATATATGTAAATGATCGACTGGGTATGACATGCTACGACAAGACTGGAAACGTAATATCTCCACAATACCCTACATCCGTGAATGATGTCCAGGGCTCTCGCAAAGAGCTGTTCTCTCCATAGCCTCGGAATGCAGGAAAACATCTTAAGAATGTGAAATCGTGAGTAAGATGTCCATTCACGGGTCGCACGCTAGCGCACACAACAACAAAAAATTTCCCTTGCATTTAGAGGCGTGGCGATGAAACGGCAATCTGTCACTGGGCTAGACTGAAAATTTCGTCCGCCAATGACAACCCCGAAAGGAAGAATATTGCTCAAAGGAGTTGAGCGGAGAGACGGAAAAGAAGCGAGAAGGGGAGTCGTGGACACACCGTGGAAGCGAGAGGACATTGGTGCTCTTCCACCCATCGACAACATCCGCATTCCGACACCGTGATAGTACCACTTCGGCCACTCAACCAACAACGGGCAGACAACGCGGAGCTCGTATCTGGGCCCCACCGCAACGCTGCGCTTTCCGATGAGGGCATTCAACTCGCCCAACACAACTCCGATGCGACGCGCCGTCCCGACGCAGCGCCTGCCGCCGACAGCAGCACGTAACGAACAATAACGATGAATGGGGGGACGATTCGTTCGTTCCTTCTACCCCTAATAACTGAGTCGTGTCCACGCCCAGTCAAATCTGCCCTGATACTTTAATTTTTTTTTATCCAAACAGCACGAAAATAAATACATTTCTTCCGTGTTTCGATCATATAAGCGGTCTTCTACATTCATACCTAAACCCCGTAATTTTGTACCCTTCGTGTTTGATTTCATTTGATTGATTACTAATATCAGTTAATTGTTGGTTCCTAACGTGAAGCAATCCCCTCAGCCATCTCCTCGTCATTTCATGTCCGACAGCAGAGAGACGATTTTCACTAGTTCACTACATTTATGGTTCAAATAGTTCAAATGGCTCTGAGCACTATGGTCATCAGTCCCCTAGGACTTAGAACTACTTAAACCTAACTAACCTAATGACATCACACAACACCCAGCCATCACGAGGCAGAGAAAATCCCTGACCCCGCCGGGAATCGAACCCAGCAACCCGGGCGTGGGAAGCGAGAACGCTACCGCACGACCACAAGATGCGGGCCTACATTTATGGCATCCAGCGTGAGGCGACCTAATTTTCATGGTATGTCAAAAAATAATTTCACGGGGTTCAATATAGCATCAGAGATAAATAAAGGGAGAGAAGGACTATTCACAAATTGTAGAGGAACCAGACCGCAGTTATAAGAGTTGAGAGGCATGAATGGGTAGCAGTGATTTAGAAGGTTGTGAAACAAGGCTGTAGCCTACTCCTGATGTTATTCAGTCTGTACATCGAGCAGGCAATAAAGGAATCCAAATAAAAATTTGGAAGTAGCAGTCAAAGTCCAAGGGGAAGAACCTTAAGGCTTGGCTATGACAATGTAATTTTGTCAGAAACAGTAAAGGACTTGGAAGAGCCACTAAACGAAATGGACAGTGTCTTGAATGGAGAATATGAGATGGACATCAACAAAATCAAAACAAAGATAATGGATTGTAGTCAGATTAAATCAGGTCACGGTGAGTAAATCTGACTAGGAAACGAGATATTTAAAGTAGTAGGCAAGTTTTGCTATTTTGGCAGCAAACTAACTGATGACAGCCGAAGTAGAGAGGATATAAAAAGTAGACTGCCAAGGGTGAGAAAAGAGTTTCTGAAGAAGATAAATTAATTAACATCAAATATAGACTTAACTGTTAGAAACTCTTTTATGAAGGTATTTGTTTGAATTATAGCCATGCACAGAAATCAAACATGGTCGATAAACAGTTCAGATAAAAAGAGAACTGAAGCTTTTGAAATGTGGTGCTACAGGACAATACTGAAGATTAAATAATGAGGAGGTACTAAACTGAACTGGGGAGAAAAAAAACTTGTAATACAATCTGACTAATGAGGGATGGCCAATTTAACACTGGAGGTAAGTGTAGCAGCAGAAAATCGTAGAGGTGGATCATGACATTAATACAGTAACCAAATTCATAAGTATGTAGACTGCAGTCGTTATTCAGAGAAGAAGAGACTGCCACTACGTAGAACAGCGTGGGGTCCTGCAAAAATCTAGTCTACAGACTGAAGACCACAGCAGCAACATCTATCAGTCATTCTAATGTAAGTTCAAACCATCAGGAAAAGCTAGGGGAAAACGAATCATATTGTTTGGAATCTATTTGCATCAAAAAATGGCTGAGCAGAACGATTCACTGTCCTATTCTCCCTTGTCCGGTTCCTCCCCAAAAGAACATTTCCGGTTAACAGCTTTTATGGGGCGTAATAACTAACATATACGTATTATACTCAATGTCCACAAAGTCAGGGTACACAGATCATTTTAATAAAAAATAATAAAGAACGTTTTAGTCCCTTTAGTGTTAATAAATAATATTTCCAACATAATCTCCGTCCTTTTTAATGCATAATTTGATGAGCCTTACAAGATTAAGGTGCACTCGATGGAATAGGTCTGAATTTTCACAGATTTTAGCACGCTGACTGGTAATGTGTTGTGTCAGGTGGTTTATATTTGTAATCCTCATCTTGTAAAGATCCCCTTTCAGCATACCCAAGATCAATAAATCAATAGGAGAAAGGTCTGGCGAACGAGGGACTACTCCACATGAACTCTTCTACCAATCCAGTGGGGAATATTGTCTTTCAACCCATTTGTAGTAGCTGTAGCATAATAGGCAGGGCCCCCATCCTATCGAAACCAGTCTGGAAGTACCTCACCCAATTGCTCAGTTTATGGCACCATGTTCAGGTAAGTCTCGCCCATTACATGGTCATCAAAGAAGAAATATCCTATCACATGAACTTTCCACAAACCACACCACACCATTACCTTCTGGCAGTCCTGCTGTTTGGATGGATTTATCCAACGTGGATTGCCTTGTGACCAGTACCGCAGATTTTGTCTGTTCACTTGACCCTTGACATAAATCACAGCTTCATCACTGAACAACGCATAGTGTTCAGTAAAAGTGATGTATTCATCCAATTTCTCTGCAAACCATTCACACATCTGCATGCGTCTATTGGGAACATCTTCATTTAAGTGATGCAATATCTGTAATTTGTACGGATGCAACTTCTCCTTTGTCAGGATTTTGTAGTTGGTTGACCAAGGAACACCCAACTTTGTGGACGTTCGCGAAGCGATTTCTTTGGGCTGGCATACACCTTGACCAAGACAGCCTCTTTCGTTTCGTCTGAAGTCTTTGGTCGTCCTGTTTGTCCAACACATTGCCTGTTACTGCAAACTTGGTGATTAATTTCCCGACAGCACTAAAACAAATAGGTTCCGTGAGGATGTCGCAGTTTTGTGATACGACGATCCTTCTTGTCCATCTCCGTTCGTTCTTCTTTAGAAAGATATGGAAAAAGCAAATTTTTTTAGTATTATTAGAATTTATTTTATTATTATTTATTCATTATTTATTAATGTTTATAGTTTGTCTATTAGATTTAATTTGAATTCCCTGTGTACCCAGACTTTGTGGGCACCATGTATAACTACCATATAGCGAGTTTATTGTACTTTAAAATTACTTGTCATGTGATGGAGCACAATAAAAAATTTGCGGCTTATATTCCACAGACACTGACGAACATTTAAATGCATACAACTGGAAACGTGAACGATAGTATATCAGTTACAAGTCGAACTCCAGACCAAGCCAGAATGACTACTGTGTCTATCCTTTTATTGAGACAATAGGTAGCACTACTCTCCAGCCTACAAAAGAGCACAGCCACGTTCTGCCCAGCTGTCTCGTTCTGGCATGAGTTCTCCTCTATATTTTTTTAAGGACTCGGCTGCACCGGTGTCTTTTAGTGAACGAAAAGATTGTTCCGTATTTTATTTCGTTTTATTGAAGAATTATTTCATAAACCATTAATAGTAATGAGCAGCTCAGTTCTATGGGAGGTATGGTATGTACGGAGAAAATTATTGAAGCAATGGTTGACACAATTGATGTTAAATTTATCCGTGGTATACGGAAGTTATTTGAAGGCTGTGAGTTTATTGTAAGATTTATATGAAATTATGCGTACTGCAACTGCCACTTGTTACTAACATGCCAACATCAGGATCCTTTACATTTATTTTTACATTGTAATGAATATATAGTGAGGTTAGTTGACTTTGTATGCGAGGTCATGTGTAGAATAAGACATCTGTTCAGAAAGATAAAATGTGTTACAATGCGCACATTACGTGATAAGCATGATGTATCATTTTGTTAGTGCATTTACTTACGTGTTTCTTGGTATTTTCGTTGTCTCGCACAAATATTAGAGTAACATGAGCACCGCAATATAACACTTTCACAACCCTTTGTTCACTTTAGTTCAAAGAGTCCTAAATGCTAACATAAACTAGTTCCTACTGCTATAACGGTAATATGCAGTGAAGACGAAACATTTGTATCTAGATGTATATATGTCATGGCAAATAATAGGTGAGTTGTCAGTAACAACAATTTTGTAGAGAAATATGTATTCAACATTGGAAAAGTTTCTAAAGAAGTTAATGTTAGTACTGTCAAGTTCATCGTTTAATATCATGTCTCCATTCAGTGTGCGACGGATGAATGTTTCCAATTCTTCATACGTCCATTTTGTGTCTCTTGTCCATTTTATATAATATAAGAAGAGTGTGCATGGTATCATGAATGGGTGGCGTATATTTTATGTGGGTGGCTATTGCTGATTTATTATAGTTGTTAGTATGATGGGCAATTTCCATGTTAGTTGTATCTTTTTTGGACGTCTCGCCCAGTTTGTCCTCCGTAGAGGGCTTTGCATGTACTATGTACTATTTTTTTAGGTTGGTAATTATGAGTGTTTATTTATATGTCAGTTGATATTGTGTCTCAGGGTGTGTTGCAGTTAGTTATGTGTTATGAAGGTGGTCTGAAAATGTTTTTTATTTTGTAGGCGAGTTCGTTTTTCATTTTGAGTGTGAGTTGGTTTGTTATAGCATTTTTTCCTTTTTTGTGTGAGGTTGTCCAGCTTTGTATATGTATCCACTGGGATATTGCTGGCTCTATTGACTAACACTAACACAAAACACATGCTTGTGTGTTGAAGGGCGGAAAGATGAGCTCAGTACGTTGGTGTTCGTTGTTGTTGTCTTTCTCTGAACTCAGATGGTGTGTGTTGTTTTCGTTACTGACGTTGAGGTTGGAAAAGTTATTGGACTATTTGAATAAATCGGGAAATACATTACACTTCTCCTGTACAGCTAAATTCAAACAACAGACGACTCAGTAATGCACTACTTTTGTTTAATTCGTCTGAAAATTCCGTCATGTAATACAACAAGTTGCAAGGACAGCAGAGTCAGCTTAAAAGCTGTAGTAATTGGTAGATAAAAATTCACTCAGACACACATACATAAGACGTACGTCATTTACACAACGGAAATTTTTTCTTTATTGTGGCTTATAGTTTATAAGGCGCTACCAAACTTTCTGCAGTTTGGCACACATTTTGTAAAGAAGCTAATAATAACCATAATGAGTCGCCTGGTATCTGCAGCAGACGATTAAATCTAGAGGTATGTTATTTGAAACCAGCAGTCAGCGAGTTCTCAGAATGGTTTTTACTTTTTTTTACCATCGACTCTGGAAATATAATGATTAGGATCCCGTGTCCCTTATTTTTCGATCAGAACACGGTCCTATAACAGGCCCAAATTACCCATAGCCAAACAAAAATATACCTTTTTACCTTTACATCACATATACATCTCATCGACTAAAATAGAATAAATAATTTTTTCCTCCATTTTTACTGGGTTTCTCTCAGGCATAATTACACACTTTTGCACAGTTTGTTTATTCATGTGTTTTACTGTCATAGTAAATAAAGTGACAAATAGTAAGAAATTCCTGGTTTCAGTCGAACTTTAACATACACTGTAAAAACAAATTGTATCTGTGATGGTTTACAGGCTTGGACAACAAGGATTCACATTTGAAATTAGGTCCACTAATGGTCATTTTGATAATATTCTTTCCCTTCCTAAACTAGAGTATTACACATTTTACTTCACTTATTATTACCATTAAACACTTGGTAGCTACAAATTCCAATGACAATTGTTGCATAGTTTACACCAGGCAACAATGAAAATGTTTCGGGTTTAAAAATAGTAAATTTACATCTATTTCCATCTTCTGAATTCAAAAATCACCATAAAAATCTCAGATTACCTTTTGTTTTGAAGATAAAGTGGCATTTCTTTTTTTAGAGTGAAGATTTCAAATTTGGGAGAATTTGTTTTGGGAGTTGACACACCTGTCAAATAACAAACCACAAATGCTCTTCAGCTGTTTATAAGTCATAAACATAAATACTACTGCTGTGACTGTGAATCACATGTAGTTTCTGTCAAAATTAATACAAAATATTTGGTCCGCGAGTGCCATTTCAGTGTAAAATTTGTAAAAATGCAATGAACATGTGTGAATATGGTGAATAACTTCTGTTATATTTGTGGTTAAATAACATTTTCCTCACAGAAACGCAATCTGACACCTCTTGTAAAGACTGCCTATCAGCATTATTTTGGTATGAAAGTAGGGAACCAGGATAAGTCTTGGGCTCCACGTATATGTTACAACGCATGTTCAGTTACACTGCGAGAATCTCTGAAAAAGAAGAAACGATCTATGGCTTTCGCTGTGCATATGATTTGACGGGAGCCTACAAACCATGTAGATGACTTCTCTTTCTGCCTGCCTATAGAGGCAGGATTGTCTCTGAAGAAAAGAAGAACAGTTCAGTACCCGAATCTTCCATCTGCTATTCGACCCATTCCATATTCGGATAGTTTACCAGTTCCTATTCCACTCGAAAACTGTGTGTTTGAAGTAAAAAATAAAGACAGTGTGGAACAAGAAGTACCAAACAAGCCTTCCACAACCCTTGACCCTGATTTTGAGAGGAAAGATGATAAACCGCGCATACTGAGTCAAGCGGAATTGATTGATCTCATTAGAGACCTTGGCCTGTCAGAGGAGAATGCAGAATTTCTTGAATCTCGACTACAGCAATGGAATCTTCTCGAAAGTGAGGTGAGAATCTCACAGTACGGAAAACGTCACATGGAACTGCTTCCCTTTCTTGAGAAGAAAAATAATCTTGTTGTTTGCTGCGACATTAACAGTTTGATGAAATCTTTGACTTTGGACTATGATCCTACTGAATGGAGGCTATTCATTGACTCCTCCACGTTTAGTTTGAAAGATGTGTTACTTCAGAATGGGAACCTTCTTTGATCTATTCCTGTTGGTCATACTGTTCACATGAAGGAGACATACGCAAATATGACAGCTCTCTTGGACTCAATTAAATATCATGAACACAAATGGAAAGTCTGTGGTGACCTAAAAGTCATTGCCATACTCTTAGGAATGCAACTTGGTTACACAAAGCATTGCTGCTTCTTATCTATGTAGGACGAGATAGGAAATGGCATTATATTAAAGCAGACTGCCCTGTAATAAATCTTCACCCTAGCGAGAAAAATGTCGTTGCCAAGCCTCTTGTGGACTCTAAAGACGTTATTCTTCCACCCCTGCATATGAAGCTGGGTTTAAGAGAAATTTTCGAAATTAAGTAATGCAAAAGTTACAGAATCCATTTTTGTCGGACCACAAATAAGAGAACTTGTAAAGGATCCTGCATTTGACCAAGTTTTGGAGGGGAATGAAAAGGAAGCTTGCGAAGCCTTCATGGGTGTTATTCATGGATTTTCAGGCAACAGAAGAAATGAAAACTACAAGCATTTGGTGACAATGCTCCAGCAACAATCCCATAATCTAGAATGCATCATGTCCCTTAAGATCCATTTTCTCCACTCCCACCTAGACTTTTTCTCTCCTAGTTCTGGAGCTGTTAGTGATGAACAAGGTGAGATATTCCATCAGGACATTTCTGTTATGGAACAAAAATATCAGGGCCGTTGCAATGAAGTAATGCTTGCGGATTACTGTTGGTCTTTGTGTATGGATTCTGCGTAGCTCCATTACAAGAGTCAAGATAAAAGAAGACGAAGTAAATAGACCACCACATGATTCTTTTCAGACACGACCATCTGCGAAGTATTTTTCCAGCAATTTAGAACTCTTAGTATGTAATTACAAGTTAAAAAATCAAATTCACTTTCATTGTTGTTACCATGTATGTATTTAAAATGAATTTTTTTCTCTCAATCCGTTAATATGTAATACTTCCACCTTGTGTTTATCATAGAAACTAGAGCTAATACAAATTTTTCATTGACATATTTGTTTTTCACAACCCAAAATTAGTAGAAATTGCGTCATGAAGTGCTCGAAACATTCCCAAATAATTTTTTTGTTGCCCAGTGTTATTAGTATGTTGCGTCAAGTTGGCCTCTGAACAACAGTGAAGAGCAAGTTACATTACACTGCGACAATTTCAAGAAACTGTCACTGCAGATAATAGTTTCCTTATAGTCACAATCTACGGCTTTCCTTTCATTACAAATATTTACACAGTAAAAACGTCTCTCACAAGAATTCAATTAAATCTTTTTAATGAATTATTTAGTTTCAATGAACGTGATTCTGTAAATTTTTGATATTAGCTGATATATTGGCGCCGTCTGTAGATCACGCACAGAGCTAACGCATCTTCGCCGCCTTGGTATTTACAGTATTACATCTCTGTCAGTTTTGATCGTGTTTATCTCTTCGACGAGTTATTTTGCAAAACATGAAAGGAACATAAGAAAATAGGGTTTCAATAAAATATCCTTTTGCATACTATTCTGGACTGAAATATTTCGGACTTCTGTTAAATTTACTATGTTATTCTTCATATTAGAACACTTTCTTTCTTAGTTTGTCAAGCCAAGAAAAGATGTGTCTGAAGCAACAATTTTACTTATAAAAACATGTAAGGGAATTGTTACATACAGAACGTCACTAGATTTTACACACGTTGTGTCTAGATTATCAGCATACAGTTTGGGCCATATGAAATATTGTCAAAGATAACTGCTGCACTAATTATCTGCTGCTACTGTTCTTCTTACTCAGGAAAATATAACTAACAAAATAAATCAAACGAAAGGCCGAGCAATGATTGGTATTTTACATCAGAAGATGTTATAAGTCATTGCATCTTCGTATGAGTGTCAGAAATTCGTGACGTCGAACTAGAACACAAGGAATAAACATAAATCCCATCTGCTCACTCCAACCTTGAATGACATGCCTCTTAAGTGACAGATGGTTTGGATTAAATTCCTGGTACATAAATCACGGATTAGGAGACTGACTTCAGTTCCATACATGTTCGCTTGCAAACGGACTACACCGGCTCAGAAAATGAGTTCCCCTCTCACAACAAGAGCGACTACGAATGTTTAAAAGACCGCATTGCTTGAAATGAGTAAATACTGGATAAGCCGGATGTTTGTGAATGATGGTAATTACAGTTATCGATCACTTTTGTTATCAGAATTTCTGCCCGTTATCGCATCTGTCTTTGGTGTGGAAAGTTTAGTTTCATGACTACTTCAGAAATGAGCGAATTTGATGTTGAGTCTTGTATTTAAGTTATTGAGTAGCTACTTTATCTGTTGTCTTCTTTCATCTAGTAAACAAATTCCACTACCATACACACCATTCCAAGCAAGTGCGAAACCGTAAAACTACTACCGTTAAGCTCAGAATAACACCTGCGAAAGTTAATGACTGGGAGCAAAGAAATCGGAAGTGTCTGTTACTCTGAACCTGTCGTGTAATACGATGTGCAACGTGCCACATTGGTAAATACCAATTTTTATTGATGCACTTGAAGTTTACGATACCTCGCGTAATTTCGAGCTCCACGTTGTCTTTAACACTGTTGTAACATCTAGATATACTGTGCTGCGGTTAAAAATGTTGCTCATTCAAAGAATATGCATATTAGCTAGGCACCGGTTCTGATAATTCATGATGAAATTGAAAGTAACCTCCAAAGGGGACATGCATCGTGATACGAACTGACTGAGAGATGAGCATAAAAGCTACCATGAAAAAAACAGGTTATTAAAACAGTTAAGGAAAATAAGAACATAAATAAGCAAATAACCATTCCCAGAGTAGTTTTGAATGGGCTGTCGCACTCTGAGCGGGATGGCTAAGATTCAGTGACTTAATCCCCGCCTTGGATCAACTTTCGGCGACGGTGTGGTTGAGGTGGCGCCTTCCCCTCGCGCGTCACGAACGGTGTGAGCGACACGTACTGTTGACAGCGGCCGGCGGTGAATGGCCTTCCTCCTTTGCATAGACCAGTGAGAATTAGAATCATTTTGTTCGTGCTGAAGACATTGTCTCTATGTTCACAGATTACTCGGTCCGAGTGCGAATTTGTTTGGCCTAGGTACGTGCGGCCGTATTTTATAACACAGGCGGCACTTAATGCATCGGAGGCAGCATTCATATCAGAGTTAGGAATTACGTTGCACATATATCTCGTGGAATATAGACTAGATTGTAATCGAAATCCAACAGTGACGGGAAAGGGAACTATAATTACATAATCAGAGTGTAGGTGCGTAGGATAATTCATAACGACATATTGGTTTGTTGCAGAAGTCTGTATCATTTTGTATAAGTTTAATAAACAAAATATATACACATAACAAGGGCTTTAGTGATCACTAATATATATCATCCTTCACTATGTATCATAGTCTGTCGTAGCCATTTTAGGATTTCAGAAATTACGTGGTTCTGAGGCGAAGAAATCGTCGAGCCATGCTCGGAGCGAATTTTCATCCGGAATGGAAGTTCATTGGCAGTTTTTCGATAGAGAACGGAGGAGGTGAAAATCTGAGTGCGCAATTGCGGTGAATAAGGCGGCTGCAGATTGACTTCCAACCCAAATCCCGTAGGGGATGTTTTTGTCAGTCTAGCAGTATGCGCACGGCCGTTATCGTAGAGTAGCATCCATCACTTCATTTCATCTTCCTGTCGTTGTTCTCGTACTGCGTCTGCGAGACAGTTGTTGATAATAAATCTCAGTAGTGATGGCTACACCTCCGGCAAGCAATTCATAGTACATCACACCGTCACTGTTTCAACAGGTGCATAACATTACACAGGCGAAAGAAAAAAAATTTTTTTAAACATATTTTTACTTTGATAGCTGACCTTTATAGGTTTTTATGAGCTGAATCCAAATCTAACCTGAGTTTTCTTGTATCACTCATAGTTTTCGAGTATTATGCTTTTTACCATATAGTGTAACAATCCAATGCTATACGGTAAACGGGGAAATTAATGGAATGCTTTGTTACAACATAAGCATGGTTTGTATTTACAGTAAGCTACTCAATGATATGTGTTATTAGAGATATCACTTGTCAGCTGGAACTGGTTTATATTTTCATTTTCTTCTTTCTTTGAAACTACGTGTGTAACTTTTTCTACGATGAGTCGCCTGCTGAACTTCTCGGTGAAGTGACCAACAGTAGTCCGCCATCATGTTGGTGTTCCAGCGGCCTTGGTAGCGTTTCTTCATCACATTAATGTCCTGGTGAAAACGCTCTCCTTGCTCCTCAATAATATCTCGCGTATTGTCCAGGAAG
This sequence comes from Schistocerca serialis cubense, assembly GCF_023864345.2. NCBI lineage: Eukaryota > Metazoa > Arthropoda > Insecta > Orthoptera > Acrididae > Schistocerca > Schistocerca serialis. The sequence continues at coordinate 193,312,560 of NC_064638.1, read as the reverse complement.
TAATCGAGGTGATTGTTCAAAAAATGAACTTTCAGACTCATTAAACATCCTAAAATTTCAAACTTCTTTAACATTGTATCTATAATAGGAATATATTCTGGGTCTTATTCATGTCCTAACAACTTTGTAACGACTTGCTTGAATGATACCCATGCTTCTTCCTCATCTTTCTCATTTAAGGTCATTGTGGATTCAAAGTAAACATAACATCAATTTTCTAATGTCAGGACAGACAAAGACGCCTTCTTTTGGTTCAACTTCTGAAAGGTGTGGAATCTTCTGGCAGAGATACTTAAAACATGGTCTATCTTCTGGCAAAGTCTTTACAAACTGTTTCATTAGCCCTAACTTTATACGTAGAGATGGCAGGAGTACGTTTTTTGGAACTACAAGGTTTTGTCGTAGAATGTTCTTGTCACCAAGTTTTAATGACACCCTCAGAGGCCAGTTCTTTCTGCACCAGTGTTGATCCCTAGCCCTATTGTCCCATCAGAAACATGGAAATTTAGTAAAGCCACATTGCTCACTAAATACCATGCATGTGACCTCTAGATCGCTACATATCATCCAAACATGAGAAGAATAGCCTATTTTATTTAGCACTATTTCTAGGTCTTCATAGCTTTCTTTCATATGTACATAATGTCCAACAGGTATAGATGCATACTTGTTACCATTGTGTAACAAAACAGCCTTTAAACTAGTTTTGGATGAATCAATAAACAGCCTCCAGTATTCCTTTATGTATTGAATACCAAACCGATTCATCAGACTGGAAATGTCTGAGGAGTACACTAAATCACCTTCTTGTTGGAAAAAACTTGGAAAATGGCTACTCTCTCTTTCTACACATGTATATGTTGGTTCGAACTGCCCCCAAGTTCTTTTCTTTTAATCTAGATCCAAGCAATTCAGCTTTTTTCTTTCGTTGTGCCCAGAACCCTAAACAAATCGTTAATCTCGTTTTCAGTAAACAATCTGGGCTCTAGACTTTCTGTATTACAATGTAATCCAGCATCATCTGGTTCATGTAAATCAGATTGCACATCAGAAAATACTTCTGTTGGAATAGAATTTACATCATCTGTTGGTTCAGGAACCGGCAAATCTACACCATGCCCTACTGGTCGGAAGGCGGACGGAAGGTAACGGTGGTTTATTACCTTCTTGTTTTAAGAATTACGACCAGTAATATCAACACTGCAAAAGTAGTAGTCATCAGAATGATTTCTTAGCTCCCTCCATATCATAGGAACAGCAAATATAAAGGCTTTTTCCTACTTTTTGGACCACTTTCTGAGATTTTCAACGCAGTTATAACATACCGTATGTGGCGCCCAAGATTTATCTTGAACACTAAGTTTAGATCCTAAGTATGACAGATAAACGTTTTTCACACAGTGTGTAATGTTTCTTTGGTGGTTTAATCACAAATTCACCACAAATATAACAAAAACGGTCAGTAGTTTTTAAAACCACTATTAGACATTGTACTAAGCACATGTACAGGAAATGGGAAACTGAGGTTAAGTTGACAGTAAACAAAAGACCATCTGTGAACAAAAAAATAGAATCGACCTTTTCTTGCCAGCAAATGTTTTTCAGCAGTGCTCCCAACGTCATCTACAATTATTTTAACTATATAAAAACTGTTAAATTCTTTCAAAATAGCTTCATTTAAAAATTTATATCTAAAGTGTGAAGAAACGGTAGGTGAAACAGTTTTTTAAGTAGCATATTTGCATTTCCCACTCTAGAGACATAATTATAAGGTATATCCAGCAAAAACATTTTTCCATCGTAGGCCCGTGTTATCTTTTGGGGCTCTGCATTGGTCTTTGCACGCTTAGTTGACGCTTTGTTTTCGGTCAGCAGCTACTTTTTTTCCAGATGATAGCATAAAGATGCCATTTTTCGCCACTGGTGACGCAACAGGAAGGGAATGGTCGGTGTTACTCACGAGCCAATTGATTAGGAGCGAGTGAAGCGATTGGCTTACTGGATGCGGAAACCACATATCCAATTTTTGAACATTTCCTATTGCATGCAAATGACGCACGATAGTAGAATGACTACAGTTCATCTCATTTGCCAGTTCTAGAGTACAGTAACGTGTATCTTTACGGATTATTGCGTTTAAACGATCATCAAACCCCGAAAGTCTTCCTAATCGTGGAGCATCATTAATGTTAAAAGATCTTCCTTAAAACGAGAAAACCATTTTCTTGTCGTGCTCTGTCCATTGGCATTATTCGCATACTCCACGTATATACCTCTGGCAGCCTGCGTTGCTGTCACCCCTCTACTGAGCTATAACAGAAGAATATTCCGATTTCTACACTTAGCATTGTTTCCTAGCGTCCACAGCTCCACTCACTATCTGGAAACAACGAAATGACGATATGTAAACTCAAATAGCACCAGTGAACTACAAACAAAAATGACAGGTAACAAATAATCCCTAGCAACCGGAACATCAACATGGAAAACAAAAACGATGTGGCCTAATGCACCAACCTAATAAGTGGCGGTTGTTATTCGGAGACGAAGAGGCTTCAAAGGATAGTATAGCAGGAAGAGCTGCATCAAACAGACTTCCAACTGAAGACCACAACAACAACACTAGGTTCATAGTCACAAAAAAACAGCAAGTTTCCTCGGAGCAAACAGCGAACTCAGAATATCAATTGGGGTCTTAAGAAGCTAAGACGACCAGTCTCAGGCGTCAAAAGCCCGGAACAAACCGAGCACGACAAGAGAAGCAGTTGATGAAGACCATGAAACTTCCCCTCTCAGTTCCTGTTTTTTTTTTTCGTCGATTCCCCTGATGTGTGCTGCCTGAGGTCTGAAATTGTATCTCATGTCTTTTCATTGTCTGGCGAAATTTTAGTGCCAACCAATAAAAGACTGCCGCCTGCCTGCCCTTTCCCTCTCGATTCCGAGTTCCAGGAAACTGAATTTCCGTTACTGTGCACGTGCCATGGGGTCACTGCCGCGGACCCGCAAGATTCCAGCTCGCGGCCTGTTTATACAAAGCTCAACTTTTCGCAGAAATCTCGAGGTGGTATAGCATGAGCAGCTGCCGGTATTTCCGTTACGTTTGTTGCCTTGTGCGGCGGGTCCAGCGAAGCATTCTGCTCTGCTCTTGCCGACATGGCTTTAGTCGGCGAGTCCCTTCCGCCACTCACAACAAGACCTAGAGGGATATACCGTTTCCACGTTATGTCTGCTTTATCCTCATCGCTGGTTTCGAAGAAGCCGAACGGCACCAGTAAAACACTTACTCACTACGTGCTGGGTGGCACACCATGGAGGTGACATGACAGACTGCTTATAGATGATCGATATAATCAAAAATAGACGCACATTTTACAGTCTATTTTTCTTCATAGTAACACAGGATGCCACTCCAGCTTCTACCACATTTGTACAAAAATAAAACAAGGTACAGCGAAGGTAGGTGTCGATCCATTGCTCTAACGTATTTTGTGAAAATCTTCTTGTAAATTACAGTGACAGCTCCTATTTGAATCTGTTTATTGTGCTATCAGTTTAGAGCAACAAGATTATCATCAGACATGACAGTGATCTCCTACTTCGAAACTGATCGCACGTTAAATTGACAGGAGATATCAGAGCATGTACCAAATATCTATCATAGAAAGGGAAGGAAAACATCTGCTGCTTTGCAAAGAATGGTACATAAAATACATTTCTTTCACAAATAAAACTAAATATATCAAAGAATACTTCGCATTTGAAACAGAGTATACTAGTTGGCGTGTATTGAAATTTTTCAGTTGAAGACATGACAGAATATCATGCTAAGACATATTACGTTTTCTATTATGAAAATCAGTAGTGGAGATCAATACTGTGTCCAGTACACAAGCAACTACGAGGGCAGTGGGAGGCTGGCTAAGAACCATGAATAAAACAAGCGAAAAAGACGAGAAATAAGTGGAAGCAGTGTTGGTTTGTTTTGTTTATAAGAGCCAGTGGCTAGTTTCTCCATCATAGCGACCAAAGGAAGTAAAACAGATGAGAGTAAAACTGAAGTAAAATGTGTTAGATTTTCTCTACAGGCCACTGCATGATATTTGAAAAGAGTTGCTAACTCTACATACGACATTTGAACAGCTACAGTGCTGTATAAATTGTAATGTTTACATAAGACATTGCAGTGAAAATAATAGTGCATGTAGTGATGTTCAAAATTGTGGCTGCACAGTGACTAGACTCCCGTCACAAAGCATTGAGATGAAAGTGGTTTCTGGCTTTTACTTAGCACCCTTTTGAAACGTCCCCTTTGAACAATTATACATGACTGTGCTTAAACTGACACACAATATTTTGTTAGCGCAACGCAATCTGACTTTCAAAATTCCCTACAAAAGAATGGCCCTGACTAACATTAAACTATACCTTTCACAAATCACTTACCTCACAAAAATCTTCGCTGCTCAAGCTACTGCAATACAGCGAGCGCCACTACTGCCAGCTAAATAAAAGATTCAAACTATGGAAGGCACTAACTACTGATAGGGATAGATATTAATAGAGAACAAACAATGTATTTACCTTGATATCATCATATATAAATACAGCAGTTCATGACAAATTACAAATCTCCGCCATCTCTCTCCCCACATCCACCACTGCTGGCGGCTCACCTCCAACTGTGCAACGCTACGCGCTGTTCACAGTCAGCTGCCTAACACTACAATGGCGAGTATTACAACAATGCAAAGCAGCCACAGACTGCACACAGCACAGCCAGTGATTTTCATATTGAGCGCTACGTAACGTTGCCAATAAAAAACCTAAACAGCCTACTTACATAGCCCCCATGCTCCCCACAAAAATTTTTACAAATTGGATTGGGCAGTGGCCAATACAGATTTGAAAAAAAAATTTTCATAATTACAATAACAAAGAAATCAAATGCACACACTTATTGATACAATGTTGGTCAAAAGCTAAAAATTTCTCACAGTCCATAAAGACAGTCCACATTGTTCATCACAGTAAAAATGCAGAGATTTTCTCAAAGTCTGAGCAGTAAAAGAAAATGCACACAGACGTAGTGGATTTCCATGCAGTCTTGAAGAAGTAGTGTTGTCCTTCCAACGGAAAGACAGTGCTGACTCGACATGCAGACAGGTAATGGGCCACAACATAGCAAACCCACAGCAGAGTCATTCGACGTTTTGAAGAGTATTGGTAGGTCATCACAGAGCAGACCCACTGTAGTCCTGGTAGAGATTACGGTATTGGTGGGCCACCAGAGGTGCAGACCCACTGCAGTCCTTGTAGAAAGTGTGGACAGGCCCACTGTAGTCCTGGTAGAGATGACCAGCAGCCATCTGTTGCGATTGTGCAGGTGCACATTCACCATCGAAGAGTCTTGCGGAGAATATAGCAAGTCCATAAAGCACCACTTGTGCACTCACAAAGTTTTTGGAATTGTCCTTAGAACTAGCAATGCTGTTATCCAGTCCCTTGCTGAATTATTAACACACGTGCAAACACTAACAGTCCCAACTTCTCACATATTGTCCATATACTATGACCAACAGAAACGTGTGCAGTGAAATGTAACTAACAAGTTAATAATGTCATGAACTGGTAACAATTACAATTTTATAACAGAAGAATACAATAACAAAGGTACAAAATACATCATTAAAAACATAACAATACAGATAACATTTGTAGTACAGGCTTTACAAAAGAATAGAAATAAACATATACATCAGTGTGACAAAAATGATGACATAAGTACATACATAAAGATCAGAATAACTTTTGAAACATCACCTTCACATATGAGCAACAAAACAGAATAAAGAATGTCTCAACATCTTTACAAAGTAAATAACATATTATTAATGCCAATTATATTCGAGGATAACAGTATTCCTCATCATAGTGAATGGAGCTTAATAATAAAAGAAGAAAAAATTCTATGAAACTACACAGAGACAGAAAGAAAACAAATACACAAGGGTACACAAACACATAGTGGGATAACACCAATAGGAAAGGACAGGGTTCGTTTTCAGTGTAACATCCGGTACTGCAGTCCAACCCAAAACTTCATATTTCATCCTTTGTTTCCACCAAAAAAATTCTATCTAAGCATGCTTTCTAACGTCTCAATGCATTTCTTCCAATTCATCGCAACTCATTCTCTTAGAGGCTACCCCCTCTTAAGCTAACTTAAATCTACTGAGCTCAGATGCTAAACTAAGGGACGAGGCAATGCAGCAGCACATAAAACAATTAATATAAACAGCAATGAAAAAAAAATGGAAAATCGCAAAGCAAGCTACAGTAAATCTAAATTACCAAGCAATTCAACATTACAACTAATATGAGCCAATGTGTAGCAACAATAAAAATAAATGAGTAGTAAAACTGGCTTAGCAGAGTAACACAAAGTCAAATTCAGTAACACTATGCCTGGCAAACAGCAGTAACTTATATGTAAACATGACATAGCTCAAGCAGAAAAAATATTACAGTAAAAACAACAATGCAGATAAGGGAAATGTATATTCACATCTTAATGTCTATGTAATTAAAGTGGTGCACCACAACAACTTATTGTACAAGAAATATTACCATGTACTTGAAAAGAAAATTATGTGTTACTGTTACTAGTTCCATCTTATTGTTCTTTCCTTTCCAAGTGCTCCTTTTTAAAGAATGTGGATCATAAAATTATTATTTAACAGATCTGTTGACAGAAAGTGTTCATATTAGCAAATGCATTTTATTTTATTTTATGAAACCAATGCTGCAACACAGCTGGAAAACAGATATCAAATGAAATAAGCAATTACGCAAACCAAAGCATAAAAACATCATTCAATAGCTATGTGGCATTTCGTAAGTCAGTAGCTCTCAATTCTCGTAGAAAGACACTTGTCATTATCAGGTTTGCAGATGTAAGAATATTTCCGAGGATAATGGCCTCCCCTTTTTTTTGTTCTACCTGTGCCGCTGAAAAGGGCTCGCAATAATGGCTTGTCCTCCAGGCAACTGGCACACCTGGCCCCTCGCAACGCATTACGTCACGGTCACTTACCTTTCTTACTGACATATTTACGACAGCAGTTTCCGCTACAGTGACAGTCTCATATAAACATTTCACAGGTCGAAAATTTGCGTAACAAATGTGTAGAAACAAAATCTTGTAAATATAACAGCGTCCAAAAAAAAAAATTCGTCAGCATTGTGATACAATCACACATTTACACACATTTGATAACTCTTAAAGTACGATTCTTGGTTTCCAACATACTTCTTATTCCTCATATATGGTAGCATCATCTTATTGATCATAAACATACCTCAACAGTATAATACACATCGTCGTCATAATAATATCATAACATCTTAGTCAACTCTCAAAATCGTCCTAGCTTCCTCCAATAATTTCAAAACCTAAAAAATTCTCTGCTCATGTCAATAGTGTCATCTGCCTGAAACGTACTTTAAAAATCATGACCCCATACGAAATACGTCATTCAAAGCTCTCATAGTATCACAATGATTCCGAAAAATATGAGCGTTTCTCAAAGTACAGACAAAATACAGTTTCATAAGTGTGAAGTTACCCAACTGTGTAATTGCGTAAACATGTGTCACAGATGTAGTAAAAAAAGTTTCTTTCTCTGTTAAATAATCAGATAGCTGTGTAATTTGAGTGTTAGAAAAATATGGTACCGATGTGTAAAGTTGTATAAGCAAATACCATATTAGCTAGGGTTCCTTGTGGTTGCCACACACATGGTACACAAAGTAAGCGTGTACTCCCCTGAGGATTAATGTAATTATACCCTCAGGTGTTACAGATTACAGCAATGGAATGAAATGTATCACGGAAAACTTTCTTTGTAATTCAAAAATCTTTAAAAATAAATGTTTTAAGTATAAAATTGATCACTCAAATACGTGTACTGTAGCGCTAAACTGTGCGTCTTGTAACATAATCTCTGTGGAAGTGTCGTAGTTATCGTCCTCCGAAAGCTAAGTTCTGCAGAAGTCAATGTACTTACCTCATGATAAACAAAAGTGAAATGCTTTGCGTATAGATATCTTAGTTATTATGCTTATTGGCGTGATGAAGAAAGTACTGTACAGTAACGTATTGTTGCGCCACAAAAAAGGCTGTCTCATTGTTGCTATACCACAAAAGTTACTACTAAAACCTGTTTTACTTTCCAGAAGAATTCAGAAAAGCTGTGCTGATATAAAACAGATACACCGCAAAAGCAACATTGTAAATTGTCACTCATTAGTAGCGTCGTGATAAAATCGTGTAGCTGTCACATAAACTAACCACTGTGCCATCTGGTATCTCACTGAAAGTACTTTAAATCCAGAATATATTTTCAAGTAAACCAAAATGTTGCATTAAAATCTCATTAGCAGTACTGGTAAATGTTCTAAGTATGTAAGCCTTATAGTCGTTCCATAATCGTGCAACAAACAAGCAAGAATATACAAATACAGCACTGTGTCGTCTGTTCACTATAACAATGCATTCGTAATTTCTGTTTAAAAATGTTCCCTAGGTTCTAGACTGGATATTTAACTTCAAACATTGTTACATGTTAACAGATTCTAAATCTGACAAAGCATACTAGAAATGTGAAGTGAAAAGTTTTATGGCAAAGACAAAGTTAAAAAGCAGATTATCTTTCAATAAACGGTTTTACATGTGAAATGTGGTGTAAACCTTTACTCTTCATAGTACTCAGAGTTTGAACTTGAATGCAATTGTCAGGCGGTATACGTCGGTAAAGAATACTGGAGTTTTTCTCAAGGTTAGCGTCTATGTTATTTTTCTCTGAGCCACCTGGCGCACGCGGCTGCCTGCTGTGCGAGTCATTGTCTGTCTCTTTGTTGGCGCGCGTCGTTATTGGGATTAGGAGACCTAACTTCTACAAATTCGCCTTGCCGAGAGGGCCCTGCTCTGTTTGAATCCCGCCAGTTCTGATGCAATTGACGTCTGTCGTTATGATCATATCGTCTGTCGTCATTTCGGTAGATTCCGTAGTTTCTTCCTTGTCGGTCACGCGGTGGAGAATTTCTCCCTGAATCGTAACTCCGCGCTGAACTGTTGCGTCTGAAGTTATTCTGTCTCCCCTGGTAATAATTCTTTCGGTTCCCATATTGTCTGTTTCTGTGGTTATCTCTGTCATATTCATTACTACGGAAATGCGATCTTTCTCTGTAACTATTATTACTCTGCCAGTGGTTGTCATATGGGTGGTGTCTGTTTTGGTCACGATTTGCGTTGTAAGAATAGCCTTGTCGTGTCCAGTTATTGTTTCTGTCGTCACGGAATTGTGACATATGTGACCTGTAGTGATTGTTTTCCTGTTTTCGCATCCGGCGACTGTCAGTGTCAATTTCTAATTCTTGTAAGAGTCCCTGAAATGCTTCAATGTCGTCTTTGCAACGTCCTGCCAAAATAATATGTCGTAAATGTTCAGGCAGTTTGATTAAGCAAATGCGGATGAGTTCTGGGGGGCTGTATGGGTTTGAAAGATACTGATTCTTATGCAACATGTCTTCAAAATATTTCATAAGACTGGAAAATTCAGATTGTTCGAAACGTTTCATCATTATGATGCTATGTTTTACACGGTCTTGTGTAGCTTGAGACCAATATGCTGAGAGGAAGGCATGGTAAAACTCTCCTTCACTGTGGCAATCGTGAATTACCGATCGCATTCTTACAGCTGGTTCATTCTCCAAGTAGCCACACATAAATTCTAATCTGTGTTCCAACGACCAGTTGGGAGGAAAACAATGAGAGAATTGATGGAGCCATGCTTGTGGATGAATGTCGTTGCCAGAATTCTTAAATGTTTTGAATTTACGTGTAGTAATGAACAGCTTATAGTCAAAATCATCATGTCGGCGAGTCGCATATCGGTCATTGTTAGGTCGTGTCGGCCGTTCCATATCAAAATTCGGTGCACATTGCCAATTTCTTTCATAATTTCCGAAATGCCCTGTGTTATTATTTTGCGGCTTTTCCGTGTTTCTAAGTTCCTCTTCCCGTGTTGGAGCGCGAGTGTCCTCTGAAATACGTAATTCTTGTATTACCTGTGTCAGCTGATCTTGTACTCCCCGGATTTCTCTTTGGTGTTGTGTATTAATTTGATTCTGATTTTGTTTGAATTTTCTTATTTGTTCATACTCTTCTGTGTCAGTGAAGGCTACGGGTCTTGCGTCATTCAGATCATCATCTACCTTTGTAGATAAGTTAGTGACCTGATCCGAAAGTTCGGCTACTTTCTCCGATAGTGAACACATTTCCTCAGTGTGCTTTTCTGAACCAAGTTTCAGAGTGTCCATTTGTGCTGAAATCGAATCTACTGTGTCCTTTAGGTCTTCCTGAGTTTTTGCAAGTTGCTTAACCGAATCGGTAGATGCAACTGAGTCAATTTTAGCCCACTAGGTCTCATGATTCTCATGAACAATGGCTTGCAGTTCTTTTATGGCTGCTTCGTGATTCTGTAATGCATTTTCATGCCGCGAAAAAATACGTTGAAAATGCTCACAAATTTGTGTTTTTACGTCATTACAGACTTTTTGACATTTCGATTCAATGTTATGTAACTCAGTAGTTAAATCTTCACGTGTTTGTTCAAGTGTGGTTTCTAACTTCTTCAGATTTTGTTCCACTGTGTCTAACTTTTTAAGATTTTGTTCCACTGTATCTAACTTTCGAAGATTTTGTTCCATTGTGTCTAACTTTTGAAGCTTTTGCTGTGTTTGTCCCATTTGCTGTATTAATTGTAATAACAATGCACTGGTGTCTGGAACATGTTCCTCAGTGCTTTTCAGCAGTGAAGTTGCACCGGCAACATTCACATTTTGACAAGCGGAAAATGTGTCTTGACTCATTTGAGAAAACGGTGAGAACCCAAAACCTGAGTCTGCCGTATTTGCGAGATTGTTTCCTGTCATTTCGGATTCCTGAGGCGAGCTGTTGCCGACCGATCGTTCGATAATGCGTCCCTCTTCACTAATTGTTTCACTGTCCGTGCCATTGTTTGCCGCCCGCTCCATTTCCCTATGCACGATTACCAAATTACTACTTTGAACATCAGTTAATTCATTACTCGGTGGCGCTAACACACTGCTTTCATTTTCACTGTCATTTCTCAGTTTACTTTGGAGCCTAGTATTACGTTTTTCACACGCCATTATTGTCACAGTACTTCACACGACAACACAGAAAAGCACAATTTGAAGAGCAAAAATAAGAGAACACATTAACATAGCACTGAAAATAATATTTAGTTAATTGCAAGCGCAGCTGCGAAAAACTTGCTGCAGATCTACATGCATGCCACAACTGTTTTACTGTACAACAATGAAAAACTACAACTACAAAGGAGATTCTCTCTACAGTTATGTGCTAGCAATAAACTAAGGCTACACTAATTACACAAACTACAAGAAAAAAAATCAGAAGACTCCAGTGAGGTACCCTAGGCCAAGGGTCGACATATGAAACGTCCCCTTTGAACAATTATACATGACTGTGCTTAAACTGACACACAATATTTTGTTAGCGCAACGCAATCGGACTTTCAAAATTCCCTACAAAAGAATGGCCCTGACTAACATTAAACTATACCTTTCACAAATCACTTACCTCACAAAAATCTTCGCTGCTCAAGCTACTGCAATACAGCGAGCGCCACTACTGCCAGCTAAATAAAAGATTCAAACTATGGAAGGCACTAACTACTGATAGGGATAGATATTAATAGAGAACAAACAATGTATTTACCTTGATATCATCATATATAAATATAGCAGTTCATGACAAATTACAAATCTCCGCCATCTCTCTCCCCACATCCACCACTGCTGGCGGCTCACCTCCAACTGTGCAACGCTACGCGCTGTTCACAGTCAGCTGCCTAAGACTACAATGGCGAGTATTACAACAATGCAAAGCAGCCACAGACTGCACACAGCACAGCCAGTGATTTTCATATTGAGCGCTACGTAACGTTGCCAATAAAAAAACCTAAACAGCCTACTTACACTTTCTATACATTAATTCTTAATGTAACTTTTTGTAGAATGGACAGTTAACCCAAAAGAGAAGTATTTTCAGGACTATGGAGGTTAAAAAACTATGGTTGAACACAATTAACTTTGCGTGAGAAAGCAAACTTTCAGATCTAACTGACGCTCGATCACTGAAACTGGTTGTTCAAGTGATTCATCGCATCGTGTACCAGAAGAATGTGTCATAATTACCCTGCAGCCAGCGTAAATTATAGATGTCCTGTTCTACTTGGTGTCCTCCCAACTCTTTCCTCCATTATAAAGTCAGTGTGTGTCTTCATAGTAGTTCTTCATCGTCATTGCTTGCTAAGAATTTTTTAATACTTTTTTCTTGTTGTTTCCAAATTTGTTTCACCTGTGGCTTCAAAAAATGGTTCAAATGGCTCTGAGAACTATGGGACTTAACATCTGAGGTCATCAGTTCCCTAGAACTTTTTTTTTTTTTTTGGTCATCAGTCTACTGACTGGTTTGATGCGGCCCACCACAAATTCCTTTCCTGTGCTAACCTCTTCATCTCAGAGGCGTACTTGCAACCTACGTCCTCAATTATTTGCTTGACGTATTCCAATCTCTGTCTTCCTCTACAGATTTTGCCCTCTACAGCTCCCTCTAGTACCATGGAAGTCATTCCCTCATGTCTTAGCAGATGTCCTATCATCCTGTCCCTTCTCCTTATCAGTGTTTTCCACATATTCCTTTCCTCTCCGATTCTGCGTAGAACCTCCTCATTCCTTACCTTATCAGTCCACCTAGTTTTCAACATTCGTCTATAGCACCACATCTCAAATACTTCGAGTCTCTTCTGTCCCGGTTTTCACACAGTCCATGTTTCACTACCATACAATGCTGTATTCCAGACGTACATCCTCAGAAATTTCTTCCTCAAATTAAGGCCGGTATTTGATATTAGTAGACTTCTCTTGGCCAGAAATGCCGTTTTTGCCATAGCGAGTCTGCTTTTGATGTCCTCCTTGCTCCGTCATTCATTGGTTATTTTACTGCCTAGGTAGCAGAATTCCTTAACTTCATTGACTTCGTGACCATCAATCCTGATGTTAAGTTTCTCGCTGTTCTCATCTCTACTACTTCTCATTACCTTCATCTTTCTCCGATTTACTCTCAAACCATATTGTGTCCTCATTAGACTGTTCATTCCGTTCAGCAGATCATTTAATTCTTCTTCATTTTCACTCAGGATAGCAATGTCATCAGCGAATCGTATCATTCATATCCTTTCACCTTGTATTTCAATTCCACTCATGAACATTTCTTTTATTTCCATCATTGCTTCCTCGATGTACAGATTGAAGAGTAGGGGCGAAAGGCTACAGCCTTGTCTTACACCCTTCTTAATACGAGCACTTCGTTCTTGATCGTCCACTCTTATTATTCCCTCTTGGTTGTTGTACATATTGTATATGACCCGTGTCTCCCTATAGCTTACCCCTACTTTTTTCAGAATCTCGAACAGCTTGCACCATTTTATATTGTCGAACGCTTTTTCCAGGTCGACAAATCAAATGAACGTGTCTTGATTTTTCTTTAGCCTTGCTTCCATTGTCAGCCGTAACGTCAGAATTGCCTCTCTCGTCCCTTTACTTTTCCTAAAGTGAACTGATCTTCACCTAGCGCATTCTCAATTTTCTTTTCTATTCGTCTGTACATTATTGTTGTAAGCAGCTTCGGTGCATGAGCTGTTAAGCTGATCGTGCGATGATTCTCGCACTTGTCAGCTCTTGCCGTCTTCGGAATTGTGTGGATGATGCTTTTCCGAGAGTCAGATGGTATATCGCCAGACTCATATATTCTACACACCAACGTGAATCGTCGTTTTGTTGCCACTTCCCCCAATGATTTTAGAAATTCTGCTGGAATGTTCTCTATCCCTTCTGCCTTATTTGACCGTAAATCTTCCAAAGCTCTTTTAAATTCCGATTCTAATACAGGATCCCCTATCTCTTCTAAATCGACTCCTGTTTCTTCTTCTATCACATCAGACAAATATTCACCCTCATAGAGGCTTTCAATGTATTCTTTCCACCTATTTGCTCTCTCCTCTGCATTCAACAGTGGAATTCCCGTTGCACTCATAATGTTACCACCGTTGCTTTTAATGTCACCAAAGGTTGTTTTGACTTTTGTGCATGCTGAGTCTGTCCTTCCGACAATCATATCTTTTTCGATGTCTTCACATTTTTCCTGCAGCCATTTCGTCTTAGCTTCCCTGCACTTCCTATTTATTTCATTCCTCAGCGACTTGTATTTCTGTATTCCTGATTTTCCCGGAACATCTTTGTACTTCCTCCTTTCATCAATCAACTGAAGTATTTCTTCTGTTACCCATGGTTTCTTCGCAACTACCTTCGTTGTACCTATGTTTTCCTTCCCAAATTCTGTGATGGCCCTTTTTAGAGATGTCCATTCCTCTTCAACTGTACTGCCTACTGCGCTATTCCTTATTGCTGTATCAATAGCGTTAGAGAACTTCAAACGTATCTCATCATTCCTTAGTACTTCCGTATCCCACTTCTTTGCGTATTGATTCTTCCTGACTAATGTCTTGAACTTCACTACTATATTGTGATATGAGTCTACATCTGCTCCTGGGTACGCCTTACAATCCAGTATCAGATTTAGGAATCTCTGTCTGACCTTCATGTAATCTAATTGAAATCTTCCCGCATCTCCTGGCCTTTTCCAAGTATACCTCCTCCTCTTGTGATTCTTGTACAGGGTATTCGCTATTACTAGCTGAAACTTGTTACGGACCGCAACTAGTCTTTCTCCTGTTTCATTCCTTGTCCCAAGCCCATATTCTCCTGTAACCTTTTCTTCTACTCCTTCCCCTACAACAGCATTCCAGTCGCCCATGACTATTAGATTTTCGTCCCCCTTTACATTCTGCATTACCATTTCAATATACTCATACACTTTATCTGTTCATCTTCAGCTTGCGACGTCGGCATGTATACCTGAACAATCGTTGTCGGTGTTGGTCTGCTGTCGATTCTGATCAGAAGAACCCGGTCACTGAACTGTTCACAGTAACACACTCTCTGCCCTACCTTCCTATTCATAACGAATCCTACACCTGTTATGCCTTTTTCTGCTGCTGTTGATATGACCCGATACTCATCTGACCAGAAATCCTTGTCTCTCTTCCACTTTACTTCACTGATCTCTACTATATCTAGATTGAGCCTCTGTATTTCCCTTTCCAGATTTTCTAGTTTCCCTACCACGTTCAGCTTCTGACATTCGACGCCCCGACTCGTAGAACGTTATCCTTCCAATGATTATTCAATCTTTTTCTCATGGTAACCTCCCCCTTGGCAGTCCCCTTTCGGGGATCCGAATGGGGGACTATTCCGGAATCTTTTGCCAATGGAGAGATCACCATGAAACTTCTTCAATTACAGGCCACATGTCCTGTGGATACACGTTACGTGTCTTTAATGCAGTGGTTTCCATTGCCTTCTGCATTCTCATGTCGTTGATCATTGCTTTGGGGGCAATTTTCCACCCCTAGGACAAGAGAGTGTACTGAACCTCTATCCGCTCCTACGCCCTCTTTGACAAGGCCGTTGGCAGAATGAGGCTGACTTCTTATGCCGGAAGTCTCCGGCCTCCAATGCTGATTATTTTATCAAAATGTAGGCAGTGGCGGGGATCGAACCCGGGACCGAAGACGTTTTTGATTATAAAACAAAGACGTTACCCCCCCCCTTTTTTTAATCTCATTTTGTTTGTTTTTGTTCGTTGAATCTGATCGGGGCGGACGTCGGAAGACACCCTTTTAAGGTCGTTGTTGATCTATTAACTCAGTTTTTTTTATTACAGAGGGCAGCTAACCTTCTGACCGAACACGCTGAGCTACTGTGCCGGCTTCCCTAGACCACGAGTACGTTTTGTCCCTAGAAGTTAGATCTACTTAAACCTAACTAACCTAAGGACATCACACACATCCATGCCCGAGGAAGGATTCGAACCTGCGACCGTCACCTGTGACTTCCCTGAAGAACAGATACGCCAGTCATCCATGACGAGCAAATACAAGTTGGTCAGAAACTGCTTTTAATGATATTGCAATGTAGGTTGTCTTGAGAATTAACTGTTCAAAAAACAATTCGATACGTTGCGCTGGCATAGAGTTAATTATCATTCAAATTAGATAGCTAGGCCTTTGCATGCGTAAATTCAAGCTGTTCCCCAAAGACAGTGCCGCCAATCGTGTGGCTAAAATCGGAGAGGAGAGCGATACAAAAATTAGACTTGGGACGCTAGTAAGGGTCGAGCCCGATACAAGTCTGAAAATTCTCGTGCGCTGCCACTATGCCACTAAAAGAAACGACACTAATTGTATCGGGTGGGATGCTTCAATTTGTTAGCGCAATGGTCTGACTGGCCAACATCAGTGCTAATTAACTAAGAAATGGCGCAAGGTATCTACTTCTTTGCTGAATTAGCCGAGCGGTCTGGTGCGCTGCAGTCATGGACTGTGCGGCTGGTCCCGGCGGAGTTTCGAGTCCTCCCTCGGGCATGGGTGTGTGTGTTTGTCCTTAGCATAATTTAGGTTAAGTAGTGTGTAAGCTTAGGGACTGATGACCTTAGCAGTTAGGTCCCATAAGGTTTCACACACATTTTTGAACCTTCCAAACAAATGAATGAACTCACCCAGCGCCTTGGACGAGCACTGGTCACTGTGCATCGGACACCTTACCCTTCGCGGACCCTATACCAGTAACAAAAAAGAATTGCTACAGCATTGCATGTACACAAATGAAGAACTTGATCGACATTATTTTGGAAGGATCAGTGGACTGCAGACGATTTAATACATTTACGTTGATCGGATCCCTTCAAAAATAAGTCACACTTACGATTGTCATATTGCTGCACTAATGAAAGCTGTTTCAGACCAACAAATTCTATCCTTTCTATGCCACGTTAGTCGACTCACAACCAAGTTTCTGCTGCTCACATTCTTCTCAGTCGTGGACAGTATATATACGTAATGAATCGTAAAAGACCTAATAGGAGAGACGCAGTACACTGATAGGACACCGACAGATAAATATCGAGATTCGATACGATCAGGTATCGCCGTCCTGTGGCTTCTGCCTCTCGTGTAAGCCCTTAGGCGCATTTTGTCCGGTCTTCCGGAAGATGTCGGCAAATTTCACTTCAAAAATGTGTAGCTGCAGTCAACCAAAAAAAAAAAAAAGGGAAAGAAAACACTCGCCGCGGCTTTCATGTTGACGGAAGTCATTGGTGCCGTCCCAAGATTGATTTAGTGCGTTACTTATTTTTACCTCTATGTATAAACAGCAGAACACGAAGAATGACAATACTACAGCAGCCACTTAGCAGCGCTGTTGTATGGCGATAACAGTCAGTATAGGCCAAAGCGCTGCATTTCCGGTTACTCTTAGTATTTTGCTATCCCCGTTAGTACGTTTCAGTAGAACACCTATCGCAATAGACTAATTTTGGGACTGCTCTGTGAAATGGGGACGCCAAATTCCTCATTAAAAATCATTTTGTTAGTAATGAGAAAGAAATCGACGGCTTCGTCGACACTGGGAGCCACATAAAAGTCGCGGTGAGAAGTATTTGTTTGCGCTGACTCCATCTACAGATTGCAAAGGCGAAACTGCACACGTCTGCTAAAATACCAGAGAAAATGCGCCTTTCGACTCTTAGAAGAGACACCCACTATATCGAAACCGACGATTGAGCGAATGAAAAATATAGATATTACCATATAACGGTGCCAAAAATTTATCTTTAAAATTCAAAGCAATTGTGAATGCACGCGTTGTTTAAAACTGTGAGGAGTGGGTTTTATGAATTAATCGAAATTAAAGGAAAACCAAATTTAATTATACTTTCTTTTGCATATAAATATAGAAAACCAAGAAAAAAATTAGGAAAAGGTGTTATATTAGAGCAATGAAAAATAAACAAAAACAACATTCAAAATACAGATAATGTAAATTAAAAAAATGAGTTACAAAACTTATTTTCTGAAAAACATCAAACAATTAATTTGTCGCTATGTTCTGCTTCTAATTCACTTCTCTGGGTTCAAATGGTTCAAATGGCTCTGAGCACTACGGGACTTAACATCTGAGGTCATCAGTCCCCTAGAACTTAGAAGTACTTAAACCTAACTAACCTAAGGATGTCACACACATCCATGCCCGAGGCAGGATTCGAACCTGCGACCATAGATAATAATAATATTAGTCGATCATATTGCCACAGGAGTTCGATGCCACCAACACATAGACTGGATAAATATCGATTAAAATATTGTGTAGTTGATTACGAGAATATCGATATTTCGATATACCGGTGTCTGATATCCCCACCCTAATGGAATATAAATGTGTTACAGTGGTGATAACAAATTCGTTCTGTGGAGCTGAGTAGATTTAAAGTGAAGCATGAGCAGTTACGTGTTATGCAGCGACACACTTTCACACTCACGAAAAGCCTCATTGACGGGTAAGGTGACTGAATTCGAGTTGACAGGTGAAGTCTTTTGCGCGTGGAAATTCATACTCAAACGGAGAGCCGATCTGAGTAGCAACTACGCTGCGCTCTGCTGAAAGAGACCCTCCTGGCAGAAGGCGGGCGTTTTATTGGAGAGTTAGTGTCGGCACGTTGGCCAACGTGGAGCCAGTGGGGCCACCACATCGTTAGGCGGAGCTGGTGGGGCGTGAAAGCCGCCTCGGCTCTCTCGCTTGCCTACCTCGCAGCCGCGTTTGAGTCCACTGCCGGCAAAGCCTAACCCGCATTTCTGCGCCTTTCCAAAGCACCCGGCGCCCAGCTTGCCGGCGGACTCTCTCTTTCCCCTTTCTTTTTTCAGCACATCTCTGGCTAGTTGGATTTGACACACAACGATTTATTACCTGTGCTCTTTTCTTTTGTTTTCATCAGAATTATTTTGTTGATATATTCCAGCCTCTCTCTCTCTCTCTCTCTCCTTACAGTTTTTACCCTCCACAGCCACCTCTAGTAGTGCAGAGTGGTTGTAATTAAACAGACGGTGTTCCGAGTGCTGCAGTGCGTGCTGTATACATCGCAGGACGCTGAAAAATCGTAGGTGTGTTCATTAATCGGAGTGCTTGCGGAGTACGCTGAAAAAATTAATCTTTCTGCCAGCATGTGAAAAATGGGGCTGTACACTGTCACAATATGGTGTAGGTCAGGGAACAGGGGAGGAACGATCAAATACATGATAACGGTAGTTCTGTCACATTTGATATGATATGGTCCAAGTCAGAACATGTTCAGAGTACGGTCTCCTGGCTTAGTAATACGCTGCCTCCATAACACGGCATGGTCGACAGTTGATTGCAGTAAACTTGGTGTAACCAGAGCAGTATGCCACCATACACTGTTCTTCCAGATACATCTTTGACAGATTCAACAGTTGTCCAACTGGTTTAATTTGATACACCACGATTTCTTTTGCTGTGCTTTTTAATTTTCGTAGACTTCTGACTGCTTTGAGGTGGACTGCCACAAATTCCTCTTTCAGATTATTACTTGCTCGACATATTCCAATCTCTCTCTTCCCGAACAGTTATTACCCTCTACAGCTACGTCTAGTAGTGAAGGGTGGTTACAATAAAAACTGACTGTGTTCCGGGCGCCGGTCTGTATATATCACTGGCCGCAGAAACATCGTAGTTCATTAACCGGACCGCTTGTGGAATTAGCTGAAAGAATAATGCTTCAACTTTCTGCCACCAGTTGAAAATATGGCGCTGTACGAGACAGTATGTTGTGTGGATGTAGGAAAACGAGTAAAAACGACGGTTCTGGAATTTTTTATAGGATATGATCGCAAGCTGCAGCATGTGTTCAGATGGTCCTCTGACATAGCAATATGCTGCATCCATAACATGGTATGATCGACAGTTCCTTGCAGCATGTCCTGTGTAATCATAGCGATATGTCGTCGTGTGATATGCTTCAGACTAGACAGAGTCTGTATACGTTGCTGAGAGACACAATGCTTCAGATGCTCATAGCCAAAAGTAATGTAGATATAGGTCGGGGGACATGGAAGGCCACACACCTTGAAACTGCCTAGAGATGATGCAGTCGTTACCGAAGGTTTCTCAAAACAAATTATTCACCTGGACAGCAACACGTGGTGTCGATCATCTTGTGTGAAAACAGTGGTATGAAGACAGCTGCGTCCTTGCAAAGCTCGTATGACTCGTTGGACAAGGACGTCCACGTAATGTGCAGATATCAATATACACTTAACAGGCCTGCGAGGTATCACTCCTCGAAGAAAAATGGACCAAGACAAAAGAAGTTTGCGAAACCGTGCCACATAGTCTCGTAAGCTAGTGCACTGGACGTTCCTGCTCAGCATGTGATGGAAATCCCAAACGCGACAGTTCTGTGCATACACGGTACCATGCAGAGCAAAATGTGCCTCGGTCATCGAAAGAATTTTGCGGCCACATATCATCCATCTCTATGCTTGCCAAAAAACGAAGGATAGCGTCTCTTGGAGCTTCATTTTGTGCAAATGCTGAATGTTGTACTTACACCAATGTAAATGTTTTGAGACATTGCCACAACATAGTTCCAGCACTGTTTCCAAAATCTGTGACACAGGTCGACTATAGCTACAGCAACTTCATCGACAACTGCCATTGGTATACCAGGTGATCAAAAAGTCAGTATAAATTTGAAAACCGAATAATTCACGGAATAATGTAGAGAGATAGGTACAAATTGACACACTTGCTTGGAATGACATGGGGTTTTATCAGAACCAAAAAAAACACAGAAGTTCAAAAAATTTCCGACAGATGGCGCTTCATCTGATCAGAATAGCAATAATTAGCATAACAAAGTAAGACAAAGCAAACATGATGTTCTTCACAGGAAATGCTCAATACGCCCACCATAATTCCTGAACAATAGCTGTAGTCGAGGAATAACGTTGTGAACAGCACTGCAAAGCATGTCCGGAGGTATGGTGAGGCATTGGCGTCGGATGTTGTCTTTCAGCATCCCTAGAGATGTCGGTCGATCACGATACACTTGCGACTTCAGGTAACCCCAAAGCCAATAATCGCACGGACTCAGGTCTGGGGACCTGGGAGGCCAAGCATGATGAAAGTGGCGGCTGAGCGCACGATCATCACCAAACCACGCACGCAAGCGATCTTTCACGCGTCTAGCAAAATGTGGTGGAGCACCATCCTGCATAAACATCGAGCGTTCCAGCAGGTGTTTATCAGCCAGGCTGGGGATGATGCGATTCTGTAACATATCGGCGTACCTCTCACCCGTCACGTTAGCAGTTACAAAACAAGAATCACGCATTTCCTCGAAGAAAAGAGGCCCGGTAACGGTAGATGTGGTAAAGCCAACCCATACCGTGACTTTCTCGTCGTGTAATGGAGTTTCCACGACAGTTCTAGGATTTTCAGTAGCCCAAATTCTGCAGTTGTGGGTGTTGACAGAACCTTGGAGAGTGAAATGACCTTCGTCGCTCCACAACACGTTACTCAATCAATCGTCATCTTCCGCCATCTTTTGAAACGCCCACACCGCAAATGCCCTCCGCTTCACTAAATAGCCAATTAACAGTTCATGATGCCGATGGATTTTGTACGGATTGCATCGGAGGGTACGCCTCAGTGCCAACCAAACAGTAGTGTATGGAATGTCGCTGCGACGTGTGACTGCACGAGCGCTGACGTCCCCGTGCGTAGACGAACCCGCTACAGTCTCCATTTCTTCCTGAACTGTCTCAGCAGCATTACGCCTTGTGCTCGCTCGGCCACTACGGGGTCTATAGTCTAAACAACCAGTGGCTTCGAACTTCGAAATCATTCTCGCCACAGCTGCATTTGTCAACGGACCTTTACCCGTTCGAATCCCCTTCCTATGGCGATAGGATCGTAACGCTGAACTAGTACGTTTCCCATACTGATAATACAGCTTCACTAAAAGCGCCTTTTCAGGTAACGTCAACATGCTGCGACTGCTGGCGCATCTGATTCTCTCTCTCATTACAGCTCCTTTTGTACACGATTGTCATGCGCAGTTACTGACGTTTTGCTGTCCAGCGCCCTCTGTCGGACATTTTATGAACTTTGTTTTTTTTCGGTTCTAATAAAACCCCATGTCATTCCAAACATGTGTGTCAATTCTTACCTCTCTATCTACATTATTCCGTGGTTTATTAAGTTTTCAAATTTATACTGACTTTTTATCACCCGGTAGATCGCCTCCTTCTTGCTGCAACGTCTGGTTCTTCAAATTTCTTGATCATATTGTTTACCCCATTTATCGTCGCAGGGCCTTTTCGCAGCTCTTTTTGTCCACGATAATTAAACACTGCAGCGCTGCTGTTGCTGCCGTTCTCATAAAACAACTTTAATAGCCGTGCACGATCTTTGTTGTCAACAGCCCTTGACCTTCGTACGGAAAACTTCTTCATCCTTAATCCTTTAGGCCAATGGTCACTTCACAAAATAAATCAACAAAAGTCGGCAAGCGATAAACAACATACGAACGTCAAAAATGGAAACATTTCACGTTCTGACTGTATACATTGCCATGTTTTCACCTGGTGGCAGAAAGTGGAACTATTGTTTTATTAACATACTCCGCAAGTGCAGCGAGTAATGAACATACCAACGACGTTGCAGCATCCTGTGCAGTATGCAGCCCACAGTGCAACACTTGTGTCACTGAAGAAAACTTAACGCATTCGCTTCTTTGAAATTCAGGTGACTGAAAAATACCGTTTTAAAAAATCTGAAAACTTCAAATGAGGAGTATATTCCCTGAGGTTTGGTCAGCAAGAGTAAACATCTTGTTTCAAAAGTGATACAAACTGTTAAATAGGTTGGAGAATATATTGAGAAAACGTATATTTACTGACGAAAGTTATAACCAAAGTCGTCACAATTTCTCTTAATTTTATTTTATTTCTTAAATACCACAAATAACGTCGCTTGACCATGCCCTGTCTTTGGTGAACAAGAACGGTATAGAGGTTTGTGTTGTTCACATGCAAGCCACATAGCCTAATCCTTGAGAATCATTAACCATGACAAATAGAATGGAGCAGCAAAGAGCAACTGATGCTACCCCATTTCCCTATTATCCACTAAATTAAGTTTATTATCGCGGCGATTCTAATGAGACACAGTGCGGTAATTCGTTATCAGTTCGCCTACAGTGGGTGCGGACTGTTACAGGGCAAGCCCCGGCATTGTTATAATTACTGGCTTTGTCGATATTTCCACCGCAACGACGAACGCTGCTGGTCTGGCTGTCAGGAAACGGCGCTACTGTAGCATCTAATAAAAAAAAATGTTCAAATGTGTGTGAAATCTTATGGGACTTAACTGCTAAGGTCATCAGTCCCTAAGCTTACACACTACTTAACCTAAATTATCCTAAGGACAAACACACACACCCATGCCCGAGGGAGGACTCGAACCTCCGCCGGGATCAGCCGCACAGTCCATGACTGCAGCGCCTAGACCGCTCGGCTAATCCTGCGCGGCTAGCATCTAATATTTCAGAGCTGTGTACCACGAGGAACGGAACCCGCAATCGTATGTGTGTGGTTGCGTGTAAGTCAATAGCTGCTCCCACATGCGAAACTAATTCAACGCTTGCCGTAGTACTCAAATGACCGTCGATCGCACTTGCTCAGTGATCTGCCCACCGGCCCGTAACATGATGCAGCAGAATCAGGTGACTGTTTCACATGCGTAATTTAACTAATCGACGAGGTGCAGTGTTCAGGGCAAAGAGCAAGTACTTCGGCAATATTCGTCGGTGTATAAGAGAAACTCAACCCGCGTGATGAATCATGGAGTCCTTCGTATTTGAAAATAAATCAGTATATGTACCGTGACAATTCCTACATCTCACAGTTCTCAAGAGTTTGACATTTAAAAACACACCCTCTCATTAAACTTACCCTCTACACCTGTCTGTTGTGATTTTAAAAAATCGTATCACTCCCATTTCACGATAATTCATAACTATCTACTGAAAAGTACTAAGAAAATTATTAATTAATGTACTGAAACGAAGACACTTTCAATGCTTTTGAATTTTCTTCATGCCCTCTCCACTTCGATTTCACAGTTGATTTTCTCATGTGGACTACTCAGGTACTCTTAAATTTGTATCCTGTCACTGATCCTCTGTCAAAACAATTACGTAACTTCGATAACATTCCTTGTATATTCAAGAAAGGTCGATGCTAGTTCGATGATCACTGGTGCCCTACTCTTCGTTGACTGATCCAAAACGTTCAAGATTCTCAGTTGTTAGGGGGTCTAAGTCGTGCCCCTAAGGAGTCGGTTCGCTATCTCCTCAAAGGACAAGACACAGAGGAGTAAGTGCCACGATTTCTTGTCTCTGGTAGAATTTTTGAGCACATGTCTCTCGCGTACGATACCTGGGACAATGAAGCTTCCTTCTGTTACAAAAGCATGATCACGACTCTTGCAGGTTGCCAAGTACCTCTTGAAGTGGTCTATTAAGATAAGTATGTAGAATTAGCCTTGTATTGTTGATGTTATACGTTATTACAGATTTTTCATGACCTAATAACGTCATTTGTAAGACAATCTAACTTCGAAAATAAGGAAAGGAAATAGTCACAATAGAGCTGACCCACAAGGAAACGTGTAACTAGAAATTGGCAGCTATAGCCTGTATGTTTGAACAGCACATAGTACAAAAATCACTCGCAGATTGCTGTTAGAATTTCAAAGTGTGGAAGTGATCAGCTTATAGCCAAACATAGTGGGTTTGGGCGGTTCTGACGATTCCTGTTGGCTATTTAGAGTACATAATTCTAAAAATGATTAATTAAGGATCGTAAACGCTTTATCTAACCAAAAATGATGTTGTTCGAAAGACAGACCCCACATGCAGTACTAAGAGCTGCTCATGCATTAATTACTGGCTTTGCGATAGTTATTTAATTCAAATATGAGCACATATACACTGTAAAAAACCGACAACAGCAACAGTGGAACCAGCGAATCAAAACCTATGTTTCACAGTCTGAAAATCGTGCTTGCGACACAGCGATTCATTTATCAGTATTAAGGTCTGGGAGAACTGTGTATCAACTGAACCATTTCACCGCGTACATCAGACAAAGATTTCGTCACAACAGGTGTGGACAATATGAATTCCCATAAAGTATGTCGGTGTCCCAGAAATATCATCAGGGAAATACTTTACATAATGCATAAAATAAATTCTACAACACAAACTAAGTTTCACCCAAAGTAACATAAAGAAGTGAAACTTTTTAATGTGTATGAGTATATCAAGCTAAGATATTGTTTTACCATGCTCTCTGAGAGTTAGTAGTGTTTGCGTGAAACATGAAGCAAATTAAAGGTCTCACATTTCATCAGCTGTCAAAACATTATTAGTGAAAGTGAAAGCCTTTCTGGAATGTAAAACAGAAGGTTTTTTTTCTTTTTGATCAAAGTGATATGTTTAAGTATTCTGTTACATTTTGAGGTTACAGTGTGCTACCATTTCTTGTCATTGATTTTTTTTTTTTTTTTTTTAGTGAAAATACATTCTGCTTTGAAAGTTGCGGACTGTTGATGAGGCATTCTGCACTGGGTGTTGTACCTGTCTGTGTTACAGTCCTTCAGTAGTACGCAATACCTTGTGATAAACTGTAGATTTCTTACACTGCACATACATTCCTTAACCTATGACAAAATTTTGTGGAGACAGTGATGACAATTCATTAATATTTTCTAAGTTTTGATGACATTGAACTGGTCACTAAATTATTGAAGTTACTGTGTAGGGTGTTTCCTTCAGTTTTCGGTACTTATATTGAATACGTTTCGTGTCCCTATTTTCGTGTTGTGCACATTGTTCATGAAGGTTCTGTTCTGTTTTGCATTCCAGAAATTCAAGTATTGTATGACATAACGTTACATTTTGTCTCACTTTAAATACTACCAATTATTAACAAGACAAAGCAATGAACTCTGTAAGCTCTCAATTAATATTATCAACACTGACTTCTCAAAATCACAAGCTACTCAAAAAAATCAAAAATTTCTTCCCATTGTCTAACAGAGACAAAGCAATGGAACCAGCTAGTGTTGCTACGCATTCACTCTATGTCATGTAATGAGAGTGGTTCATGTTTATATGTAAGAACCATAGACCACTGCCTATGTCGGCAGTTCACACTTAATACCAACTCCTTCTTTTCAATGAAAAATGTACCCGTACTGTTCCTCGCCAAGTCCTTCACATATGCTCGTCATGGACAGCTGTTGAACCTCAAAACATGAAAGTACTACATGATGTCACTCTAACACAGAGTGAAATACATTAAATTATCATACAGTAATAGTCAATCATACCTTTCATATGAACCAAAGCTCTTGGCTGGGGGCTACAATGTGCATGGAGTCTACTATGCTATGAACTCGTCTACTAAGATAAGAAGTTGAGGCTAAGCCCTGCTTTATTGATAATAGGCCTTATTATAAACATTTTCATGTCCTCACAGTCAGTTTCGTAACTCAATGTAACTCTGAGGCAAGAAAACAAGATAATCACAACGGAACCCAATCTTATGACTGAACATCAAAGCACTGAAATGAAAATGTTGCCTATTACCAACCATTCTAAATAGCTGATACAATCGCACCAGATCTCCAGCTGTTACCACCGTCTCCAAACTGCAATGACCCTTCGCCATAACCAGCCCGAACTACAGAGCATACTCGAGCACGATCGCCAGCATGGGCCAATATAACGGGCTGTTCTAATGGCTGGAAGCGACCAGAACTCACCAGAGGTCCATAAGCTACCACTGCCATGTACTGAAAGACATAAATTGAAACAGTCGGCACAACATGTCACTATTGAACACAGATGTCTGTGCAAGAAGTTTACAAAAGACCATTTTCATGAGTTAAGAAAATCCTTTCAAACTTGCTCGTTATATTTGTTATGTAGTTTCTGATGCCCTCTGCCTCTACAGCTCCAAACGCAGATAACCTATAAAAGCGTCCGGCTACAATGTTCTTTTCATTCTTAACTTTACACAGATTACTTCTTGTTTGTGATTTGTAGTAAACTAATTTGATGTCATTCAATTCTTTTCAGCAATAAATTCGCTGTTACCATTGGTGTTTAACCTGAACTTGCCATATAAGTTTGAAATTAGGATCTGAGTGCCATTCATTTCCAGTATGAAACATCATTCTGTTCCTAATAATATATGGGCACTGCACTAGTAAATGGTCTACTGAGAATGTAAACCTGCAACCTTGATACGATAGATCACATATTCGAGAGGGTTTGAGGATAAACACGGGGCTGTCTGCCTCTTACTTGAATAATATAGCTTTTGCGATTGACAGATGGCAGTGGCAGCGTGCAGTAAGCGACCCTAGTATAGGTTCTGCGTGTCCGTACAGGACAGTCAACACAGTGCAGCGAGCACGTAGTGGTCCAGGAAGAGCTGTGATTAGCTTGCGGGCTGCTCCCTACCACCTGGAACGCTGAAATGTTAATCCTGAAGTTATTTTAGTCAGACTATAGAATCTTCAGTGTGACTGAGTGTTAGGATTAAAAATCCACAAAGTCAAGATTGTCTATGAAATCTTCTTTATTTCGATTAATAATTAGTTTCAGCTAACAATATACCCATCTTCAGACCATAAAATATGATTGATTGGTGTTGGTGCAGTGACATCTTCACACACGGTTAAAATCTTTCTTAAAATGACAATATCTGTACATTGTTTTGAGACTATCTTTCAATTAAATTGGTCACTAAAGATGTAAAGTTGTTTTTAATTATGTCATGTATGGACTGTGTCATTCGCAGAAAGATCTTAGCGATGCGTGAGCTGTAATGGCGCCAAAATTAAACAAGAATGTTATATGATCTGAAGATGGCTAGATTGTTAGCCGAAACTAGTGATCTGTGTAATTAAAGAAGCTCTTACGTATTATATTGACTTCGTAGGTTTTCAGTCCCTAACACAAATAAAAAATCTAGTATGCCTCCTATCACCAAAATGTCTAAACCATAATAATAGTGCTGCATTGCTTATGGTATCTGCATTTGGGCTCAGTAAGTAATTACACAAGAAACATCAGTATTGCATTACGTTTTATAACTTTTATGCCTGTAACTGTTTGTGGGAATCGTACAGTTTTGGTCCATAACAGTAAGGCAGAAATGTGTAGCACGTACAGCTTGAATTAATACCAGAAAAGAAAGGTGGGTTCATTTCTCGCATGAAGAGGCTGCTCTGGTGAGATTGGTTTCAATCCTGTGTATTTGTGGAAAGTGCCCAGGAGGAATTAAAGGGTGAAAATCTGATCGTCCATTTACAGTGCCAATACGTTGTGTGGTTTGAAACGTTTACATGAGGAGAAAGCGGGAAAATACGCAAAGAAGACGAACCAACTGCCCAAGAGTTTTTCTTTCCAGAAAAAAAAATACTTGAGTAGTCTGTGGGAATAAATACATGGAAGATTTATTTGATGTATGCTATCTTGTTTTTCTGTTTGCGTCTAAGAAGTACACACTATGTAAAAGACATCATGTTGTGGAATAGTTTGTATGTATATGGAAAGAGGAAATGAAATCTGTTATGTGTGGATACTCTTCAGTCGACGTATGTAACCTTGTTTCCACCTGTCTGCAAGTAACGTTTGGTCTGTTGTATTACATTCCGTATGTCTAAAGTACGTTGACTATTCCACTGTTCTAATTGAATCTATTCCGTAACTTGATATCATGAGAACACGAAGTCTCGAATTCATGTTTTCTGAAGTACAGCAAAGAATGGTTTGTTATAACGTAGGGATCTCCGCAGTAAACATCAATCTCATAACAACTCACATTGCTAAGAAATACACATAGCTGTTTCTTGCCAAACTAAAAATTGTTTCTACTGCACATTTGATGTGAGATAAATAGCACACGGTATTCACAAAGTTTTTCATGATAAAAGTGTGTAAAATTCAATGCATTAATTATGAGTTTGGTATGATTAGTTAAAGTCTTTTTACTAATTCCTACTTGTTCAGATTTAATCTGACGAAGTCACTATTTCTTCTGAAGAAGAAAATCATTTACTGAAGTTTTCGAAGACATAGTCTGCGGTTATGTGCGCCAGCATTATTTGTATTTGTTCAGTGTTTCCTGTCAGCACTATTTTATGTGTCCCACGCACTCAAGCCCAAGGGTCGCCATTAATGGGCACGCATCGTCGTTCATAATAGCACTCGCGAGCACCCTCTTCAAAGTCAGCGCATGTGGTGAATCGGCGGACGGGGTGTGAAAAAACGAATATGCCGTGAACACTGCGCAAGGAAGTCATCGAAACCTCGTCAAGGAAGTTACTCCACAGCTGCGGCACAATCAGTGACATGAAAAATCGTTAGTTCAACAGAATAAGATAATTACTTCCTGATATTGCTTCTGTCAACATGGTTCCTTGCAAAATTGTAAAGAAAAGTCTGTAAGTTTTACTATTGCTACTTTTTCTCTTTGTGTGTCCAAAGGTCTGCCTCGTATCCCTCTCCTAGAACAAGCAGACACAATGTCGAAGTCAAGCTAATAAATTTCAGAGCATTAGTAAGGTGTCTATGTTAATGGACTCATCCACATAAAAAGACAGGATGTGGTTTTTGAAATGACTGTGTGTGATTTTGACCTGACACAAACAGTTACGTGGTGTTTCCAAAAGAAATGTAACTCTTGTACTGTTATTCGTTCAAAATTTTCTTAATATTACATAACTAGTTGAGTATGTGGCATTGTCCACGTATGTATTTATTCATATTCTATCAGTACATCTCCTCCTTACCTCTCTGTCTCTTAATCTCTCCGTCCCCAGTCTTTCCAATTCTTCACCCCTCCCTCTCTCTGCCCATCTTCTACTCCCCGCTCTTCCTACCTGCTCCTCCTCTATGTCTATCTGCTCAGCCCTTCTTTGTCTAACCTCTGTCTATCTCCTCCTCCCCTCTCACTGTCCATATCCTTCTCCCTCTCTCTGTCATTCTCCTTTCTCTGTCCACCTCCTCTAGCACTCTGCCTCAGTCCATCTTCTCCTTCCCCATTGTCTGTCTGTCTCCTCCTCTCCTCTCACTGTCCATATTCTTCTTCCTCTCTCTGTCCGTTTCCTTCTCCTATCTCTGTCCACCCTCTCCTGCCCTCTTTCTCAGTCGATCTCCCCCTTCGCCACATTCTGTCTCCTCCTCCCCTCTCACTGTACATGTCATTCTTCCTCTCTGTATCCGTTTCATTCTCCTGTCTCTGTCCATCTGCCCTCTCAGTCCATCTCCTCCATTCCCATATATCTGTCCATCTCCTCTTTCCTTCCTTTGTCCATCTCCTCCTCCCTCTTCTCTTTGTCCAACTGCTCCTCGTCCTTTTCTCTGCCTGTTTCCCCATCCACTCTGTGTGCTTAGTTCCTTCTTCCCCATTTATGTGTGCGTCTCATTCATGTTTGTCTGCCCATCACTTCGTCCCTCTATTCTCCCTATATGTTATTACCCTTACCCCATAGGACTTCGCTGGTTCTGACTCCACAGCAATTTTCCTGGTAGTTAGTAAAACATGTACCAAGTTTGGTTGAAACCGATAGATCAATTGTGATTTTTGCAGTTAGTCCGAATTTTCTTCGTAATTTCCTCGATTTTTTCTGAAAAGTTTTCCACAACCATAAAGAACAAAACAAATGAAGAGTTACCCATATCTGTCGTTCAAATTGTAGGTTATGATTTTGAGTTCATAAAAATCCACAGAAAAATGATGTTCTATCGAATTTTGCAATTTTCTGGCTGACTTTCCCAGTTCCTCTTTCCCCAATTTCGTCATTCGGGCTATAACGAACATTACAAAAATAGCAATACTGGTCCAGCCGTTCTAAATTGATGTGCATATCAACGAACAGAATTTATTTTTTTATATAGTATTGTCTGAAAATCTCTCTGTGATTGACAGAACACATGATCATTGTTCGAATAAAATATGCTATCTACATATGTGATCTCCGCAGCAAGTCAGTAATTACCTAAATGTGTATGAACTACAGAGGTAAATGCTGGCAGGAGGCTCAAATCTGGCGGTAAAAATATGAACAGTATCTTCTGATTTCTTCTTGTCAACAGGTCTGAGAGCATCTAATCGGTTTGAGAACAATTAATTTGAAACCAATACATCCACAGGAGTCGTGTTACGATAAATGATACAGCACGGTTTTTGCGTAACAAATACATGTCCGTCCGGGGAATGTAGGAAGCCTGTATGTTTTTTAGGTCCAGAGCAGACGGAAATACGCCGAGCGCCTGGCAATGACGTTCATCGTATTTCAGTACAGTCCTCTTTCGTGTGCACTCTTTTCAGACACGGACACTCCTTTGCTTATGATGCCGAGCGTTGGTCAAAGAGAATTTTAGATATTTCCATGCTTCCCGCTGGAAAGGTAGTTCGAGCTTCGCTGATCCATGCGTAACCGAAGAAGGGCCGCGTCTGAACGACTCACGGCAATTATCGTGAACAGGTGCTCTCGTTGAAAAGTGCAGTAGCTGTGCACTACTGCACGCATACTGGACGCTGCACTCAAAAAGAATCTCCGTTCCCCTTGCCTGGAATAAATACGTGAAATAAAGCTTTAGAAAGAAATGTCGTGTAAATACATGGGTGCAATGCAGCATTACGGATCTATAAACACAAGGTGTGTAATATAAGAGAGTGATTCTTGTCCCTCCTCTTTGCACATCCCCCATCAAGACTTGCAGGTGGCTGAAAGGTCATGGACCACGTCACGACTATTCACAGCTGTGTATAGGATAAGATTTTCAGCGTTTATCTTTCACCTACTAACACAAATAAACCTTGCACCGCTACTCCATATTAAAAGGTAAATCCTTCATTTCATTGGCGGTGTAGTCAGGTACGTATTTCTCTCTTTTTTTCATAACAGAACGGTGTTTGAATTTTGTTGAGCAGCCTATAACTCATAGTACAAGGAAATCTTTAAGAGATTTTGCCGATTTTATTTATTAAACAAAGAAGTAATCGAATTTTTAATGCGCCTTAATATTTAATTCATTACAGGCCTCACGTTAGGCATTACAACAGAAAAACGGCCAGAATTGCAAATTTCAGTTTAATTTACTTGATGACTAGTTTCCGTTTCGTGAACCATATTTACGTCGTCGACACTGTCAAAATGATTCTTCACAAAATATCAGAGCCATGTCAAGATAATACACATATGTATGTTTAACAGAGTGCAAATCAATAGATACAAAGCACAAAGATAACTCGTTTGACACCCAGTTAATCTAATGATTTGATTTTTAAGCGAGACATTTGCACTTGGAACCATTACATAATGACCTAATTTCTGATTATTTGAGTAATCAAGAGATAGCTAACTTAATTATTAGCTAGTAATTGTGCGAGAACATACTCGTACCTGGACAATGCAAAAGATGAAATAAGACACATATTTAAACCAAGTATAACTGTCTTATACATACATTGTATATAGTATTATCTGGAAAACGTCATCATCATTAGTGCTTAACAGTTTACATCCCGAATATATCTGTAACGTGTAGATGACTATGATGGGGGTGTTTGGATTTTACGTGTGTCATTTTTCTGCTAATGGTGATACAGAGACAAAGTTGAAGATGAAACCTGGTGTTGGCTTACACCGCCCTCCTCTACAGTTGCATCAAGGAAATTATCGGGCGTAAAGTCCTCGGTCATTAGCGACTGTGTCACATGTCCTCATTACATGAGAGACTTTCGATAGGTTTGGACCTGGTAATTAAATACTGATTATTGAAAAATAATTTGACGAAGCAGTGTAGTTAATAATATTTCCTATTCAACCAATTTTTTGTGAGAGTTGACTTACGTAACAAAAAGTTAGTTTTTTGGACTTCCCAATTAAGTGCTGATTATTGTCAAGTAATATGGCAAAACAGTATATGTAACAATATTTTATGTCCAGACAATTTTTTATAAGTAATTTACGTAACATTAAGTTAAAGTAGTGAACTCGATAATAATTTAAAAACCAGTAATTATTGTAAAACAATCAACTTACGTACTAAAATTATTCTTTCCGAAAAGATTGCCATTCACAAAAGAGTTTACTAGCAATTAACATTACAGTGAGAAACACACTTCGGTTTTACTTAACTGGTACTATAAAGAACTAGTAATTAATTTCATGAAGCAGTTACAAATTTGCTTTTGTCCATGACTGAAATTTTCTGGGTGATCATTGTGTTTACGCCAAGAGTCTTAATTGATTTCGCTCACACCAAATGAGCTGGCGACCATTCATTTACAGTAATGTCCAAACAGAGTCAAAATTAATTAATCATTTCGGAACAAAGTTCCAGTAGCTAGTTTTCGTATTATTTTGTGCATTTTTTATTTCTGCCGATGATTTTTGCGGAAACTACATCGCTGAATAACGATCCCGTCATTACAGCACCTGACTTCCGCGGTAATACTTTCACGTCAGATTCGATGCCTTGTCCCAAATTAATATCAGACAATCAGCAACACGGTAATTCCTTAATTAGTCTACTACCCGGAGAGGAATGGGGTGTTAGACACTCCTAACAGCCTCTTATTTCACTGAAGACTGAAGAAAACGATAATGAGGTCTGTTGAATTCAGACGGCAGAGAGGAACTCGGTGACCCAAACCGTAGGAGAAACACCAACTTGGAGACAGCTCGAGGTGGATTGGGCAGCAATGGAAAAGTCTTTGTGTTTGGCTCCAGTGCTAGATGCAGTGAACAGCAGTGGACGAGTGTTCGTGTTTGACGCCAGTGTTAGGTGTATTGAACAGTGGTGAAAGATTATTTATGTTTCGTAACAGTGCCAGGTGCAGTGGACAACGGTGGAGGAGTCTTCGTTTTTGCTGATAGTGCCATGTGCAGTAGCCAATGGTGCCACTGGGCCATGGGTGATGCACTAGCTGAGATTGTTTATGTATCACTTTGTAGACACAAAGAGTTTGACATAACAGTGGCCCCTCACATGTGGGGTGGGACAGTTGCTGCACCCCAATGAGGACAGCCTCAGTTCCCTGGAGGGGGTATTGAGATGGCCATCGAAGAAGAAACTCTATTATAAACTTGGATCAATCAACTGGACGTGCAAACAAGGAGCCGTGGAGAAGAGCAACAAGGCAACCTGGTGTACCTGCAATCAAGGTTTCAGTGGCCTGGTGCCAACATGGGGCATTGTCTTGGCCTGGAGCAGTGAACAGTGCTAGGAATCCTGGGTCCATGGAATTCAGCACTGCCAGGAGTCTGGTGTTGCGAGCTACGCTGTTGTCAGTTGTGACAAGTACAGGGACGTGTACCTGGACTGACAAGTACTATGTTGTAGGGCAGATTGCTATGTCTGCCCTGGTGGAATTAAACAACCAAATTATCATGTTTGTTAAACACAGAGGGGCACGTGTAGGCGCTGGTATATTCAAGGTGGAGAAGCACTACGGCAGTGCTTCTCAACTTCTCTGACACCATTACCCTTAAGTGAAATCAGATATTAACACATACCTCGCTTCCCTCCCACCAACGTCCATATTTTAGAATGAAAAACTATATTGTTTGAACATTTTTATTTTAAAAAAATGATGAGAGATACATATTATTTTTCTGATGTAGGTGTTTTATTAAACCGCGAAATAATTAGTCCCTGAGACAATCGGTAATTACTGCGTATCTTTAATAACATCTTCTTATGGATTGATGAAACAATTGTCATTGCATCGCAAATCCTAGTTAAAACTCCTCCTCGGAAAAGAAAGGTGACTAATCATAGAAGGGTAAACACTTGTTACAAAACATACTTCCTGTGCATTATTCCTCTTCCGTGTGGCACTTGCTTCACCCACAATCTGCACCCCACTCAAAATTAGTCAAGTTAAAATGTGTGCACTATACTCACTGTTTGTAAGTCACTTGATTGCTGACCTCCTTAGTTGTAAAGTGGAGGAAATTGAAAGATTTCAGACTGTCTATGCTCTGCGGCAGTCCACTGGTGCAAATAATAATAATAATAATAATAATAAAACACATGGTAGCCCGGGGAAAGAATAGGCCTCCAGTATGTTCTGCCAGTCGTAAAAGGCGGCGAAAATAAGAAACCACTAACAGGGCTAACCCCCCTTTTAGTGTGATTAGTTGGTTCAGGACAGAACAAATTAAGCCTCGGACAAGCGCTGTCATGGTCTGGGACGGCGATTGAACCCTATGCCCGTCCACAATGGTAACGACACTGCTACCCACAAGGAAAATGATTCAGATGCAAATAGAAGTGTTTTGAAGGATATGCTTCCAGCAACCACCCTAGAAGGCAAACATAGACAGAGGATGAGATGGTCAGATGAAGTTAACTGACACCTCATGTTCTGTTATTACCAAGCAACAAACTCAGGAACCAAAACAACCGGATACAGATCACAAGTATACACAACATTTATTTCCAGATACCTAGAATTAAAATTTTTAACAGAACAACGACTAGCTGATCAGATCCGTGTAGTAATCAAAAATAGCAGTACACCCCAGTCACAATTAGAAAACATCAAACAACAAGCACAACAAATACTGGAACAAAATAATGAGCAATCAGAAGAAGAAGAAAGTACAGTAATGGACTCAAACATCCCAGAGCAAAAAAACAGTGAACAATACACATCAATTAAACAATCAGAGGAAAACGAAATCTTAAGACAGCCACCAAAAAAACACAAATAGAACATGAAGTGACACATATGTTAGACATAGAATAAAAATTTCAGCTGACATATATAGAATACAAAGACACAAACACAAAAATCTGACCATTCATGCATAGACCACCAAATAACCCACAAGTCTAAACAACAATAACAACTATCAACACAATTGTACACAACAAAATAAATGAAAATACAACTATGGAAGAGTTACAACACTAATTATGTACACTAGGCAGAGATCAGAACCAACCAACACACAGATGAAACCCACAAAACCAGCATGGCAACACAGGCTACAGATCAGAATAGAAAAACTGAGAAAAGACATCGGACAGCTAACACAATTTATAAGAAATGAAATATCAGACAAAAATCATTCAACACAAACCAAAAGAAATTTTACCAGACAATAGATAACACACACATTAAAACAGACAATCCATTAAACAGAACAGACATGGAACACTTCTGAAGGAACATATGGTCAAACCTGGTAGAACATAACAGATATGCACAGTGGATAGAAGCAGAAACAGACACATAAAAGATGATATCACAAATGCCTGAAGTGATGAATTTGCAACACGAAGTCACCCAAGAAATTAATTCTACACACAATTGCAAAGCGCCTGGAAAAGGTTAAATAGCAAATTTATGGCTAAAGAAGTTCACCTCTACACATTCACATCTAACTAAATAATTTTACATTACAGACATTGCAGACTCATACACAGTCCCTGATACACTTACATAAGGAACAACTTATTTGAAGCCTAAAGATCAAGCAGACACAGCAAACCAAGTAAAATATCGCCACGTAACATGGCTACCAACAATATACAAAATATTAACTTCAGTCATTACACAGTAATTAATGACACATACAACACAGAACAAAATTATAAATGAAGAACAAAAAGGCTACTGCAAAGGAGCACGAGGATGTAAAGAGCAACTGATAACAAATGCAAAGGTGACATATCAAGCTAAAACTAAACAAAGGTCACTACACTACACAAACATTGATTACCAAAAATCTTTTGATAGTGTACCCCACTCATGGTTACTACAGATATTGGAAATATACAAAGTAGATCCTAAATTGATACAGTTCCTAAACATAGCAATTAAAAATTGGAAAACCACACATAATATCCAAACAAATTCTAATTATATCACATCAAAGCCAATACAGATTAAGCATGGAATATACAAAGGAGGCTCATTAAGTCCTTTCTGGTTCTGCCTTGCTCTGATCCCACTACCCAAAATGCTAAATAAAACAAATAATGGATATAATATTACTGGAACATACCAACACAAAATCACACATTTGCTCATGGATGATCTAAAACTACTGGCAGCAACAAATCAACAACTCAACCAATTA
This sequence comes from Schistocerca serialis cubense, assembly GCF_023864345.2. Lineage (NCBI taxonomy): Eukaryota > Metazoa > Arthropoda > Insecta > Orthoptera > Acrididae > Schistocerca > Schistocerca serialis. The sequence continues at coordinate 193,275,228 of NC_064638.1, read as the reverse complement.
CTAAAGATAACAGAATTATTGCGCAATAATATAAATATGGATTTTGGAACAGACAAATGTAAGAAAAATAGCATAGTCAAGGGAAAACACTAAAATGGAAGGTTATATATTGGATAACAACAGCGACTGCATAGAAGCGATGGAAAAAACAGATGCCTGTAAATATCTAGGTTACAGACAAAAAAATCAGTAATAGATAATACAAATATTAAAGAAGAACTAAAAGAAAAATGTAGACAAGGACTAGCGAAAATACTGAAAACAGAATTGACGGCAAGAAACAAGACAAAAGCTATAAATTCTTATGCTATATCAATATTGACCCACTCGTTTGGAGTAGTGAAATGGAGTAATACAGACCTAGAAGCACTCAATACACTTACACGATCACAATGCCACAAATATAGAATACATCAAATAATTTCATAAACAGAAAGATTCACATTAAGCAGAAAGGAAGGAGGAAGGGGATTTATTGACATAAAAAACCTACATTATGGACAGGTAGACAATTTAAGAAAATTCTTTATAGAACAAGCAGAAAGTAGCAAAATACACAAAGCAAACACTCATATAAATACATCGGCTACGCCATTACAATCTCATAACCTCTTCTACAACCCATTAGATCACATAACAACAACAGTTACGAAGAAAGTAAATTGGAAAAAGAAAACACTACATGGCAAGCACCCGTATCATCTAACATGGCCACACATCGATCAAGACGCATGGCTAAGAGAAGGCAATATACGAGGGCCGTTCAGAAAGTAACCTCCGGTTGATTTAAAAAAATACATCAAGTTAAATAAAAATATTTTAATATATACATCTTACAACTACATCTTTGCACTATTTTTCTACATAGTCTCCATAGCGATTGAGGCACTTATTATATCTCTTCACAAGCTTTGAAATTCCTTCTGCATAAAAATCACCTGCTTGTGCCTGGAGCCAGCCTGTGACCGCATCTTTGAGCTCTTCGTCGTCATCAAACCGCTGTGACCTGAGCCATTTCTTCAAATGCATGAAGAGGTGATAATCACTTGGCGCCAGGTCTGGGCTGTAAGGTGGATGGTTGATAACGTCCCACTTAAGGACTCAAGAAGGGCCATTGTTCTGCGAGCAGAGTGAGGATGGGCGTTATCGTGCAAAAAAACGATACCGGAAGTCAGCATATCACGGCGTTTGTTCTGTATAGCCCGTCGTAACTTTTTTATTGTTTCACAGTACACGTCTTGATTAATTGTCGTACCACGTTCCATGAATTCAACCAACAACACCCCTTTGGCATCCCAAAACACCGTTGCCATCAGTTTTCTGGCAGAAAAATCTTGCAAGGCTTTTCTTGGTTTGGTAGGCGAATTTGAATGTGCCCACATCTTTGATTGTTCTTAGGGTTCACGTACTTAATCCAGGTTTCGTCACCGGTCACGATTCTGTTTAACAATGGTTCTCCTTCGTCCTCATAACGTGACAGAAAGTCTAATGCAGAGGCAATTCTTTGAGTTTTGTGGTGGTCGGTAAGAATTTTGGGCACCCATCGTGCACAGAACTTACGGTAACCCAATCTTGCTGTCACTATCTCGTACAAGAGAGTCTTAGAAATCTGTGGAAAACCAGTAAACAACTCCGACATTGAGAAAAGTCGATTTTCACGAACTTTTGCATCAACTGTATGAACGAGTTCGTCAGTCACCAATGATGGTCTACCACTCCTCTCTTCATCATGAACGTTTTCTCGTCCACTTTTAAATAAACGTACCCATTCACGGACAACTCCTTCACTCATAACTCTTGGTCCGTACACGGCACAAAGCTCACGATGAATAGCTGCTGCAGAATATCCTTTGGCTGTAAAATACCTTATGACAGCACGCACTTCACATTTGGCGGGGTTTTCTACTGCAGCACACATTTCAAACTGCCACAAAAACTAAACTAGCGCAGGTACGACGTTCACTCGACCACGGCTTGATGCCGACTGACCTGTTGAGTGCGTGAACGCACAGATGGCGTCGATACTCCCCCCACAACCCGCACTGTGACCAATCGGAGGTTACTTTCTGAACCGCCCTCGTATACAGTGAGATGAAAGGATTCATGATTGTAATACAGTATTAAAAAATAAACACCAGATATTACAGCAAGCATATTATTAAAGCTCCAAATACCACAACAGATAAATGCAGACTTTGCAAACAACAAATAGAAACAGTAGATCACATCACAAGCGGATGTACAATACTAGCAAATACAGAATACTCCAGAAGACATGAGAATGTAGCAAAATTAATACATCAAAAACTTGCCATACAACATAAACTGATTCAACAACACGTTCCCACATACAAGTATGCTCCACAAAATATACTGGAGAATGATGAATACAAATTATACTGGAACAGAACCATTATAACAGATAAAACACCACCACATAACAAACCTGACATCATACTCACCAATAAAAAGAAGAAATTAACACAACTAATCGAAATATCCATACTCAGTACAACAAATATACAGAAGATAACAGGAGGATAGATTGGAAGATACATCCAACTGGCTGAGGAGGTCAGGGCATGTGGCATCGGGATAAAGTTGATATTATACCAATTATACTATCAACTACAGGAGTCATACCACACAATATCCACCAGTACATCAACGCAATACAGCTACATCCAAACGTATATATACAACTACAGAAATCTGTAATTATTGATACATGCTAAATTACCCGAAAGTTCATAAATGCAATGTAACATGTACTGTACAGTTAAAAGGAAGTCACGCTTGATCAAGGTCCGTGTCACTTAGCATTTTTAACCAGACATAACATCTGAGAAAGGAAAGAAATAATAATAGTAATAATAATATCTGGACTCCACAATGATGTAACAGCCATGAAATAGTTACTGTTGTGCTGCCAGTAAGTTCCATTGGTGCTGAGAAGTAACTAATGAAACAGTTTGTGGGTAGTTGAAGGAACTACTGACAGTACTGTGAAGGCATATTCATGAGATATTTAAGCATATGCGATATATATGTCTCAGTTTAACTGTCATACATGGAGAAACCTGTATGTTGAGAGAGAACTATGCGAGTGTAAATGCTTCATCTGTATGACCATATTGTCTTTAGTTGCTATACAGTTCTTGAGGATATTAATGTTCTGTCGTTGCAACAAAACTACCAGCCGCTTTGCAATTTATTGAGATAAAGAACCATCAGTGGTGATGATTTTCGTTTGAGTTCTCGCTTACATCGGAAAATGCCGTCTGCTAGCACATCTTTATGCTTTTCTGCTTTAGACACTGATAATTCTGGCCTAATTTTTAGTTGTTCTGCAGCACTATGCATTTCTTATATTTTTCACAGCACACTTTTACGCACGCTACTGTTTCCTGTTTGTATGAATACGATCATCTGTGTAAATATCAGATGTATTTAAAGAAAACATGACATGAGGAAGAAGTTCATCCAATCGTTTCTCAATCAATAACTTCTACCACGTTTCTTACCTGTTAATGCATGTGTTTCAAATAAATATGTAGTTATTATTAAGTTATGTAACATATATGTGGATGTAGTGATGTATTAAAAAATAAATGATCTCATGGCCCAAACGCAACTGAACCCTTCTGTTGTTAGCCATCATAAAACTTCGTTTTACCCCTAGGTGGTTATAACCCCCACGTCTGGAATAGCTGCTCTATTTGTTGTATTGAGTTCAGTGAAAGTTTTGTGTATCATTGCCGGCCGAGCGGTTCTAGGCGCTTTAGTCTGGAACCGCGCTACCGCTACGGTCGCAGGTTCGAATACTGCCTCGGGCATGAATGTGTGTGATGTCCTTAGGTTAGTTAGGTTTAAGTAGTCCTAAGTTCTAGGGGACTGATTACTTCAGAAGATAAGTCCCATAGTCCTCAAAGCCATTTGAACATTTTGTCTATCACTGCTACTGGAATTTATTCTTTTACTATTCTTACATACTGTGACCAGCAGGAGAGTGTAAGAATGGCTGGTTTGGTACTGTCGTTTTCTATTTTTGTTTTTGGGTGTAAATTATGATCGTCGGTTTAGTTTCAAAACGCCCCCCTCACGGTGCGGTAAGTAAAGGCAGGCAGACATTCGTCGAGAAAATCTCCCAGATGATAAGGCCCATCGTACACCATTTTCCTCCGATTACAACAACTGCTGCAAGATACTAGTACATTCGCCACTAGAAGGGTTAAAAGTGCTGCGCGATGATGCGCACCAGACATTCTGGACGGTGTGCGTGGAAGCTCGCGCTCCAGATACACGTCGTGCAACGATCACCAGGGTAGCCACGTGGTGTATCTCCTTTAGGGCATTCGCTGTGTTGCGTACCGTAAAGCGGGAGATTTGAAACTTATCAGAAGTTCAGTGTTATTTTACATCGAACCGGTATATAGCCAAGGGTTCCTTATCAAAACATTATCTAATAAGTCCTCTCTGCAACCACGGTAGCTGTCGTAGGAACTGTTGTACGTGGCAAATTATTATGAGTTGCACATACTCTCTATGGATCTGAAGAAGTACTGTTAAATATTATTCGATTTTTTTCGTACTTGGTATACCAAATTCTATGGGTAACACAAGTATACTGTTAAAATTTCAAATCAATAACTTCATTACTTTTTGAAATCAAATTTTTACCTAAAGCACATAATAACCGTGCTTGTATTGGGGAACTGAGTTAGGGACTGTAATGTAATCATCTATAGTATCAATTGAAACTACAATTAATTTTCTGAATTTTTTTAGTTTAGTTACCACAGATTTCTGACGTAATTAGAAGAAGTTAGTAACTTTATTATTTCATCATAATTGGTTGTTTTGAATAGACTAGGAGAGTGTACAGAGGATATACGTTAAGTGAGAATGTGATATTTTTTACAGGTATGTAAATGTATGCACGACAAAGTTGTTTTGCAATAGAGGATTTTGTGAGGGTATGTCCAAGTAAGCTCGATTTTGTAAAAGACAGCCGGAAGGGGCGTTGAGTATTAAATTTAATTGCAATTTATTTGGTGGAAGGGAATCATATATTGCTGTCATTAATTTTCATTTAGTTTCGGAATTAAGATATTTCTGTTCTAAATTATTTGTGATAATCTCACTGGCTGACATAAATACTGCGAATATAGAAGTGCTCAAGATGATCAGATTGGCTGCTCAACATCCTAGCCAATAGTAATTCAGTATTTCCCACACGTTTGAGTAGGGTTTTGTGCCTCCGATCTGTGAGTCGAGATAGTCGCTCGGGAGCCGTCTACTGGTAAGCACCTACGCTAAATCGCGCTGATCAAATTTGTACCAAAATGATGAAATTGAAGGGTTCTGCCGGTTCTCATGTCGTTAACGAAAAGCGACTACAGTGGTGAGTATTTTCTGAAAGCTTGAGCTTTGTTAGTGGTTTATTTATTTAATTTTTTATTTTGGGAGATATTCGTGTGTGGACATTTAATGACGTTCATAAACTCCGCGTGGCATGTTTCATGCGGTTCACGAGACATTATGGCGAACAGTTCTTTACCGGAAGCCTAATGAACCACCGACTATTTGCGAGTTGACACAGTGACTGTGTAAACTCGCAAGTGGTCGGGGGTCAATGACTGTTTAGCACGTTCAAAATACCAGGTCGGACTAAATATTTTTAGTAACATTGCGTAATTGATGCCGGGATATTAAATACAGACTTGATAGCAACTTTCCGGGTTTTAATGACAGTAAATCAACTTATCGGAAATTTTAGACAGTTTTTCAAAAAAAATCAGGCAAGAATCCCGAAGGAACGATGGTTTAACTAACTTTCAGCTGGTGTTCATGGGCTGAAGTTACGCGCCCATTGTGTGGTAGGTATTTAGTCGAACTTTCGTCAACGCAGGTGCTTTTGTTGGCTCAACCAGTATCTACCATCGCACAGTGAAGGGGCACACAACTTGAAACATGGCTAGGTAGATGGACTGATTGTTTAAAGGATGGTGAGAGACCAACCCGCCCCACCGCACTGTGAAACACCCAAAGCATCTCACTGTACTTTTCGTGGTATTTTCGAATAATGACCGGTAGTTCTAAAAATATTCAGGAAATCCATTAGTATAAAATACTGTTTCAGGTGTGGATAGTGACCTATCACGCGTACTATATTGAGTCGAAGGATACCTTAATACACATCGATCCATGTGCACCAGATTCTACTGCACTATGTCCTATTTAACACCTGATCCTTTCACTCCAGTGGTGTGTAATGGTGTTCCACGTAATGGACTGTTATGTAGGCAGAATAATATCTCCCTCCCCACCACCACGGTGACAATTTGGAGTGCTTTCCATTGCCAGCACTCTGAAGTCGTAAGATCCATATTAGGGCGATCTCCGAAGCTGGTGACTGTCAGTCGTCCCCACTGCCCGCGGATAAGGCACACTTGTAGTGTTGCCCTCTCTGTCTCACATCCTGCACAGAGGGAAGTTCAGTGCAGGTGGTTGCAAGCAATCCTGAAGTCCCCCGCATTTGGGCATCCATGTTGTAAATTCTCATCCTCCTGAACTGATTACATTTACATTATTCAACTTGCTTTACGTATACTGTAATGTTTTTCTGTGTAATCATGTCTCGCGTGCGAGTGAAGTCATACTTACTTACCTATCCATGGCACCGTGAATAACATTGCTGTGCCAATAACAGAATCAAAGTTGCTTTTTCAACACAGCAGTAAAAGATCTTAATTGTGATACTCACTTAGAACAGCAGCCAGAGCTCCACAATAAGTCATAGGTGGGAATTACACAACTATGTGAATTAGTGAGGAGAGATAGCACAATATAAGTCTTACCAAGATACAAAGGTAATGAAACTCGCAAGAGAAACACGTAATTTGCTCCTCAACGCACTGTCAAGGTAAAGAGAGCTCCCGCTCCGTGGCTCACCACTGCATTACGCCAGTTAATGAATGAACGTGATGCTGCACATAGGGCCTTCAAGCGTAACCCAACTCCCGAGGCGTACGAAGCTTATAGGAAACTCCGAAATAGAACCAAGCAAAGCGTGAGGAATGCCAAAATCAGACATGCCCGCTCTGTCGTATGCGGCATATCAAAACCTGCTGCACTGTGGAAAAAGCTGCGCAGTTTCGGTATAGGGAAGCGAAGATCTGACGCTGTTTATCAAGGGTCTGCAGAAGAATTAAACAATTTCTTCTCAACAGCCGTAAACTGCCACGAAGCGACAAATTACCAGCCCCAAGATATCAATCTCTCGAGAAACAAGTTTTTCCTCAAACATGTCACTACCGGCACAGTACACAAGGCAAGTATGAGAATCTCTTCCGAGGCAGTAGGAAATGATGGAGTGAGCATTGGCATGATTAAGAACGTCGTAAACACTATTACTCCAGTTATCACAGACATCTTCAACCTGTCTCTTGTCAGTAGCACATATCCTACTGAGTGGAAGCAAAGCTTAATTCAACCTATACCCAAGACTGACAACCCTAAGTCGCCAGGTGACTACAGGCCGATCAGCATACTTCCTGCAATATCTAAAGCCCTAGAACACATCGTCCATGAACAGCTGACGGATTACCTCAAAACTCATAACATCCACGACAAATATCAGTCAGGCTTTCGAAAGCACCATAGTACAGCAACTGCATTAATCAAAGTAACTGATGACATTAAACATGCTATGGACAGACGTGAAGCTACCATCCTAACACTGCTTGACTTTAGCAAGGCTTTTGATACTGTTGACTTTGATATATTACTAATTAAAAAGAAGCAGCTGAATTTCTCAAACAGCGCAATACACTGGTTCGACAGCTACCTCAAAAACAGAAGTCAACAAGTCATTTGTGGGTCGGAAAAGTCATCATGGAAAAACGTGCGCTCTGGAGTTCCCCAAGGCTCCGTCCTTGGTCCATTACTCTTCTCACTGTACATTAATGATATTTTTTCAGTGATTCACTCCTGCAACTACCATCTATATGCCGACGACATCCAACTGTACATAAGTGCAAGCCCCAAGAACATTGCTGACGCAGTAGCGAGTGTGAACGCAGATCTTTGCTCTGTTTCTCGATGGGCACAGAACCTAGGCCTGAAACTAAACCCCAAGAAATCCCAGGTCATACTTATATCTCATCCAAAGTTAATCAGTCGGTACTTTCGCGAAACAGTCCCTCAAATACTCCTCAATGGTACCCAACTACCATACCAAAAAACAGTAAAAGACCTTGGAATAATCTTGGATGAACACCTAAACTGGGAAGAACAAACAGTCACAGCTTGCCGGAAATCGCTCTCCTCCCTACATGCAATTCAAAAATTTAGAAAAATATTTCCAACCCATGTTAAACAAAAATTAGTCCAAACACTAGTCTTGCCTAATCTTTACTACTGTGATGTAGTTCAACATGGCACAAATAATGAAAATTCGAGATGCCTCGAGCTAGTGATGAATGCTTGTGTTAGATACGTATGCAACATACGGTTGTATGATCATATCAGTCCTTCATACTCCCAGCTAGGTTGGATACGCCCACATAAGGCACGCGATCTCCACACGATGTGCTTACTTCATCGATTTCTTAGCCACTGGTGCCCCCAATACTTATCTTCTCACATTAAACACCTATCATCATTCCACAACCGCAATACCAGATCGGATACGTCTAGCATCTTGGCTGTACCTTTACATAACACAAAATCTTTCTCCGTGTCATTCTCCATCTCAGCCATACGATTATGGAACGCGCTCCCCTGTGATCTGCGTCTTATCCAAAACCACTCAACATTCAAGAGGGAACTTAAGACTTACATATTAGGGACGGTATAGCCACCATTGTTGTGGCCCCCCTCATCTTTTTCTTTCTCCTCTCCATCATAGCTTCGAATTTTACCATTCTATTTCTCTTCCTCTAACCTATCTACCTCTTCTATATCTCTTTCACCCCATTCCATTGTCTTATGTCTCTGCTTGATGAGAATAACTCACAAGCTGCAAGAATATAACGAGAAAATTCCCAACTAGCAATAGGACTGACACTCATAAAAGAAAAATATGTTTACTTTCATATACATAGTCATTATTATTATTATTATTATCAGTATTATTATTATTTTTATTATTCTTGATTGTTATAATTATTTTTTGATTGTTATAATTATCATTGTACTACTTTTATAATCTCTATTTTTTTTCTTTAACATTAATACTGTATAACATGTTATATGTCCTAATTTTCTGTAGACACTGAAATTTGTTGAATCTGAGTATGCCTGGTTAGGTGTAAGAGAGGGCCTGAAGGCCCTAATCTTGCCAGGTAAAATAAATGCATAAATAAATAAATAATTAATTCAAAACGTAATTACGATTTCAAAAAGGCTCCTATTTTATTCGTTACGGTGTGCTTATTGCGACAAACAGCCATCATCAGATTATCTGTTAGTAAAAGGTGTATAATTTTGGTACAATACTTTTAACAAAATAGGCATATATTAATCAGAAAACTTATTATAAAATTTGTTACATACGTCAGATGCGTTTAACATCCTTATGTTGCCATAGTTCTGTTGATGTCTGTTTGTTTTAATTACATTTCGTTAGTGTTCTTGGAGTAATAGTGGTTGGTTGTACTAGATATGAATTGTTATATGATACAATTTTAAGATTTTTTTCCTCTTGCTTGCTTGCATTATTTATGTGACAGCTTCTTTGACATGTGTACCAGTGATTCCGTACGGCTACAATGCGATTTGTTTATCATGCTGTAATTTTAGTAAACTTTGCATGCGATATCACTGTTGGTTTGTGTAATCTCTATTGATTTTTGTATCTATGTGTTTTGTTGACCGATAATTTAAATACAATTTTCGCTCTGTTCCTTTGCCCTTTAAGTACTTGTAGTGGGTAGTTTTGTGTGTATAAATAGATTTCCATCTCTTCCAATACGTTCTTTACTAGTGCTTTGAATGTTACGTGCAGAATATACATGTTTTTGTTGTTGTTGTGGTCTACAGTCCTGAGACTGGTTTGATGCAGCTCTCCATGCTACTCTATCCTGTGCAAGCTTCTTCATCTCCCAGTAACTACTGCAACCTACATCCTTCTGAATCTGCCTAGTGTATTCATCTCGTGGTCTCCCTCTACGATTTTTACCCTCCACGCTGCCCTCCAATGCTAAATTTGTGATCCCTTGATGCCTCAAAACATGTCCTACCACCCGATCCCTTCCTCTAGTCAAGTTGTGCCACAAACTTCTCTTCTCCCCAATCCTATTCAATACCTCCTCATTAGTTACGTGATCTACCCACCTTATCTTCAGCATTCTTCTGTAGCACCACATTTCGAAAGCTTCTATTCTCTTCTTGTCCATACTAGTTATCGTCCATGTTTCACTTGCATACATGGCTACACTCCATAGAAATACTTTCAGAAACGACTTCCTGACACTTAAATCTATACTCGATGTTAAAAAATTTCTCTTCTTCAGAAACGATTTCCTTGCCATTGCCAGTCTACATTTTATATCCTCTCTACTTCGACCATCATCAGTTATTTTGCTCCCAAAATAGAAAAACTCCTTTACAACTTTAAGTGTCTCATTTCCAAATCTAATTCCCTCAGCATCACCCGATTTAATTTGACTACATTCCATTATCCTCGTTTTGCTTTTGTTGATGTTCATCTTATATCCTCCTTTCAAGACACTGTCCATTCCGTTCAACTGCTCTTCCTAGTTCTTTGCTGTCTCTGACAGAATTACAATGTCATCGGCGAACCTCAAAGTTTTTACTTGTTCTCCATGAATTTTAATACCTACTCCGAATTCTTCTTTTGTTTCCTTTACTGCTTGCTCAATATACAGATTGAATAACATCTGGGAGAGGCTACAACCCTGTATCACTTCCTTCCCTACCACTGCTTCCCTTTCATGTCCCTCGTCTCTTATAACTGCCATCTGGTTTCTGCACAAATCGTAAATAGCCTTTCGCTCCCTGTATTTTGCCCCTGCCACCTTTAGAATGTGAAAGAGAGTACTCCTATCAACATTGTCAAAAGCTTTCTCTAAGTCTACAAATGCTAGAAACGTAGGTTTGCCCTTTCTTAATCTTTCTTCTAAGATAAGTCGTAAGGTTAATATTGCCTCTCGTGTTCCAACATTTCTACGGAATCCAAACTGATCTTCCCCGAGGTCCGCTTCTACCAGTTTTTCCATTCGCCTGTAAAGAATTCGCGTTAGTATTTTGCAGCTGTGACTTATTAAACTGATAGCTCAGTAATTTTCACATCTGTCAACACCTGCTTTCTTTGGGATTGGAATTATTATATTCTTCTTGAAGTCTGAGGGTATTTCACCTGTCTTATACATCTTGCTCACCAGATGGTAGAGTTTTGTCAGGACTGGCTCTCCCAAGGCCGTCAGTAGTTCTAATGGAATATTGTCTACTCCGGAGGCCTTGTTTCGACTCAGGTCTTTCAGTGCTCTGTCAAACTCTTCACGCAGTATCTTATCTCCCATTTCATCTTCATCTACATCCTCTCCCATTTCCATAATATTGTCCTCAAGTACATCGCCCTTGTATAAACCCTCTATATACTCCTTCCACCTTTCTGCCTTCCCTTCTTTGCTTAGAACTGGGTTGCCATCTGAGCTCTTGATATTCATACAAGTGGTTCTCTTCTCTCCAAAGATCTCTTTAATTTTCCTGTAGGCAGTATCTATCTTACCCCTAGTGAGACAAACCTCTACGTCCTTACATTTGTCCTCTAGCCATCCCTGCTTAGCCATTTTACACTTCCTGTCGATCTCATTTTTGAGACGTTTGTATTCCTTTTTGCCTGCTTCATTTACTGCATTTTTATATTTTCTCCTTTCATCAATGAAATTCAATATTTCTTCTGTTACCCAAGGATTTCTATTAGCCCTCGTCTTTTTACCTACTTGATCGTCTGCTGCTTTCACTACTTCATCCCTCAGAGCTACTCATTCTTCTTCTACTGTATTTCTTTCCCCCATTCCTGTCTATTGTTCCCTTATGCTCTACCTGAAACTCTCTAAAACCTCTCGTTCTTTCAGTTTATCTTGGTCCCATCTCCTTAAATTCCCACGTTTTTGCAGTTTCTTCAGTTTCAATCTGCAGTTCATAACCAAGAGATTGTGGTCAGAATCCATATCTGCCCCTGGAAATAACTTACAATTTAAAACCTGGTTCCTAAATCTCTGTCTTACCATTATATAATCTATCTGATACCTTTTAGTATCTCCAGGATTCTTCCAGGTATACAACCTTCTTTTATGATTCTTGAACCAAGTGTTAGCTATGATTAGGTTATGCTCTGTGCAAAATTCTACAAGGCAGCGTCCTCTTTCATTTCTTCCCCCCAATCCATATTCACCTACTATATTTCCTTCTGTCCCTTTTCCTACTGACAAATTCCAGTCACCCATGACTATTAAATTTTCCTCTCCCTTCACTACCTAAATAATTTCTTTTATCTCGTCATACATTTCATCAATTTCTTCATCATCTGCAGAGCTAGTAGGCATATAAACTTGTACTACTGTAGTAGGCATGGGCTTTGTGTCTATCTTGGCCACAATAATGCGTTCACTATGCTGTTTGTAGTAGCTAACCCGCACTCCTATTTTTTTATTCATTATTATACCTACTCCTGCATTACCTCTATTTGATTTTGTATTTATAACCCTGTAATCACCTGACCAAAAGTCTTGTTCCTCCTGCCACCGAACATCACTAATTCCCACTATATCTAACTTTAACCTATCCATTTCCCTTTTTAAAATTTCTAACCTACCTGCCCGATTAAGAGATCTGACATTCCACGCTCCGATCCGTAGAACGCCAGTTTTCTTTCTGCTGATAACGACGTCCTCTTGAGTAGTCCCCTCCCGGAGATCCGAATGGGGGACTATTTTACCTCCGGAATATTTTACCCAAGAGGACGCCACCATCATTTAATCATACAGTAAAGCTGCATGTCCTCGGGAAAAATTACGGCTGTAGTTTCCCCTTGCTTTCAGCAGTTCGCAGTACCAGCACAGCAAGGCCGTTTAATGTTACAAGGCCAGATCAGTCAATCATCCAGACTGTTGCCCCTGCAACTACTGAAAAGGCTGCTGCCCCTCTTCAGGAAACACATGTTTGTCTGGCCTCTCAACAGATACCCCTCCGTTGTGGTTGCACCTAAGGTACGGCCAACTGTATCGCTGAGGCACTCAAGCCTCCCCACCAACGGCAAGGTCCATGGTTCATGGGGGGAGAATATGCATAACTTTTGTTAAATTCTCTGCTGTGTGTTGATTCATTTTTTTAAGTAGTGAAAAATGAACGTGGATAGTTGTCGCTGTATCTAACGTTGTCACGGTGTATAATACTGAAATTTCTACCAGTCTGCCTATGCACTAACGGAGCATCTGCCGCACTACGTTAGTCACGTTCAATTGATCTTGACGGGGATCGACTATTAGGTCAAACCAGTAACCCCCTTCCCCCGATTCTTTAAAGAATCGATACGTAGTCTGCGTAATTTGCTCTACGTCTTAAGGGAAGCTAGTTTATGAGGTATTATGTCCTGAATCAAGTGTCGCACAGTGAAATAATTTTGCAGGTGCATTTAGTGGTATACGTGAATACTGACTGCAAAATTTGATATTAGTAGAATTGGTAGTAAAGAAATGATATATTAAAACGGCTTGTCTGATCGTGATGTTTTATAGCTTGGAACATTGTCAGGGAGAAAAAGTTTCGAAAAGGTATGAAATTCCGTCTAAGGTTCGATGGAAGTTATGTCCTTAATAGATACTGGATAAAAGCAATCTGGGTAATTAGCGTGCCCTTGCTTCGGGCATGGCGACGTACCTATCGAATGTGAATGTAGTCGTAAAGCCATATTCGTCCTTAAATAATAAAAACAAAGGCCTATTGCTCCACGTAATGATACAGCACACTACGCGTAGCTTTACTGCTCTGCAACTGCCATTAGTGACAATGAGAAAGACTTTATAACCAGTAAAGAACAATTCTGCTTATTAACAAATCGACTAAGATCGAAATTGGATTCCTCTGCAATCTTCAAATTGTTAACAACCCTTATCTTTTCAAGCACTCGTAGACAGAATAGTCGTGGAGTTGTTGTATTGTGTACCAATGATTCACACGCCGCCTGGTGAGATCCAATTTAATTTATGAACCCGTGTTCTCGAAATTTCGTATCCATATGTTCACTGCATTTGCTGGTAGAACGTGGTCTTGACTACTGAAATGGAAGCGATCGCGAAATTCTCTTCATGCTGCTTCCTCAGTGTCATTGTTTTTGTAAAAAAAAAAAAAAAAAAAAAAAAAAAAAAACCACCTTCAACAGGAAAAGCATGAAACACAACTCTCCAAATATCCATGTTAAGTGAATGGCAAGATGACATGAATTATTTCGATGTATTATTCAGCGTTCGCTCTGGGCTACCACCAAAACTTCAAAATATCCCGTTTCGGTGAACCACCTGTTGTTATTTGTAGACGTAGTATGGTGGTGACTTTTTACAATTGCGGGGTATGAATGCACTTAGTTTTTTGTAACTTATGACTCTGTTGCTTTACAGAGGATGAGCAAAAGTGACGGATGTGACAAAAGGTAGTAAGTTACACAGCAACTATAGCCTCAGCCAACAACACTCGTACGAAGTTACGCAACTACGCAGTCACTCTGAGAGGAGTCTCTAGGTTCGGGGAAAAAAATCAAACCAATGAAATGAAATGAATCAACATTATGTGATATTATTTATAAGCTAAAATATTAATACGTAGAGTTGTGACTACACACTTCGATGAAGTATAGCAGCTGATGAAATAAATAGTTTTTCATCACCAATTTCGATTAATCGAACATCATTAGGTCACATAAGGTTGTCTTTGTGCAAAGTTCTTACTGTGGCGTCAGAAAATACAATAAAAATCCACCCTGTGTCACTGAAATTCCTTCTGATAGTATGCAGCCTCATTATGTATGCTTCTCAGTGTTTCCTGTTTCATTTTTTGACGCCTCAATAAGAGCAGTACCAGCTGATGAAAAGAATCTGCTGTTATCTAGCTATGAGCGGCTGACAGAATTTCGTAGTGAACTGAGATTTATTTCATCAGCAGCTCGTGGCGGTCATTAAATACGACTTTCTTCAAATATTTACGGGTTGTCGGCCAAACCTACTCACAATATTTTCTGTAAGTTAGTCTGAAACTCCCCAAAATTACGCAACAAATTTTTAATATATTACCATACACGGCTAAATACATATGTATGCAAGTTACTGACTCATCCGTGTTCTAATGCAAAGACTTTTATGTATTTGTAGGGATTGTATTTTGTCACAATAATGATTTGCAATACCCTTCACACTGCGAGAAATACTGATGAGCCGAAGAGCGTTACTAAATATGTAAAATGGGAATAAGGTGTCAAAAATATAAATCTTTTCGACATCCTTGTAGGATGTTCAAGAACTAACTTCAGATGTTGTTGTAATATAGCCTATAGCTCTAAACAAAACTTATCATAAAAATTAATTCGTAAATTACGGGTGAGTGGGATGGTGCTGCATAGACTACTTTCTTTTTTATTTTTAATCGTGAATATCGGAAATCCAGCGATGCTAACGTATTTAATTAATCCTATGGGTTTTACAGCCAGTGGTGTGATCTATAAGAGGCCATCAAAATGATTCCGTTCGAATGTGTTGCTGCACCGGCTATGCAACCAACGTTACGCCGATGTGGATGTATAAGCAGCCATAACGCGAAATGTGCCGGAAAACTGCGACAAGCGGTGCTGCTGCTTCACGATAACCCACGACACGTCGCGATATCGCAGATGTCGTAAGGAAGGAGCAGCGCCACCTCAAGTGGCAGACACTCAAACATCCACCCTGTAGTCCTACTGACCTCCCCCCATCCTATTACCAGCCTTCGATCCCTTAAAAAAAGGCCCACAAAGGTTGTCGGTTCCTTTAAGACAATGGTTCACGACTTTTCTTAGACCATTACCCTTGAGACCAAACAGACATTAGCTACTACCCCGTCATCTCCCCAAATTATGGTAGGTGAATGATTTTTAGTTTTTGTTTGTGTCTGGGGTGGCGGGGTTGGGGCGTCAGAATGATTGACGAAGGATTTCGTGGTGCACCGCAAGGGCCACCCACAACTAGTTCTCAGATAAGAAAGCTAGCCATCCATAGTGGGGGTACACACTTGTAGCAAAACATTCTTACACCTCATTAATCCTCTTGATTGCGGCAGTTGCCTGACCTGTACACTGCAACCACCTTTAAAATCAGCCAAGTTAAAATGTGTTAACTAAACCTACTGTTCGTAAATCATTTGACTGCTCTACTCCATACTTCTGGACTGTCAGATACGGGAAGAGTTCAGGCTGTTAATGCTCTGTGTGGTACCGCAGTCACTAATGCCGGCAGAAGTGGCCGTGCGGTTAAAGGCGCAGCAGTCTGGAACCGCAAGACTGCTACGGTCGCAAGTTCGAATCCTGCCTCGGGCATGGACGTTTGTGATGTACTTAGGTTAGTTAGGTTTAACTAGTTCAAAGTTCTAGGGGACTAATGACCTCAGCCTTTGAGTCCCATAGTGCTCAAAGCCATTAGTTACTAATGGCAGTAATTAAAGTGCTGTTAATGATAATAATAGTAATAGTAATAATATCTAATATCTAAAGTCAAATTTATGGGGGATGTACCTCAGACACTTGAAATAAAAACTGGTGTTAGGCAAGGTGATGGTTTATCATCTTTGTTGTTTAATTGTGTTCTAAAAAGAAAAGCTGTAATAATCTGGAATTTGGAGCTAAAAAAATAAAAAAAATTAACCAACAACTCAGAGAATGAAAACAAATGGAATTAAGATAAACTGCTTGGCTTTCGCTGATGATTTTGCAAAATTTTCAGAAAACCTTACAGAGGCAGTCATTCAGAGAAACCTTCTGGAAAAAATAGCAAACAGAACTGGTCTCAAAATTTTAGCTGAAAAAACAAAATTCACGACTAATATTAAAAATGCACCAAAATTCATAGAAATGCAAACAGGTAAAATAGAGCGTTTAAGTGATTTTAAATATCTTGGAGAGGCTATACAACAGAATAGACTAGAAAAATCTGCAATAGAAGTAAGAATTAACAAAATGGAAAGAGAATATGAGTTGACCAAAAATATTTACAACCAAAAATGTATACCATTTTTTGTATACAATGTATGTATACATTGTATGTATACATACATTGTATAAATGTATACATGTATGTATGTATGTATGTACGAGTATGTATGTATACAAAAAACCAAAACACTACACCACAATGGTACGACCAGAATGGATGTATGGATCTGAATGCCTAACGATGAAATATAAAATAGACAGACTAGAAGTAGTGGAAATAAGGTTTATTAGAAAAATAATTGGTGCAATAAGAACTGCAGATGGTATGAAAATAAGAAGTAATGAGGAGATCTACAAAAACATCTGAAGTAATGGCGAAACGAAGATTAATCTTTTTTCTGATACCTCAACCAAATGGATGGAAATAGACTAACAAAACAAGTACTTCTATATTTCTGGAAGAAGCAATCCACAGGAGCATGGATTACAGAACTAAGTAAACATCTAGAAAGAAACAAACTCAAAGCTTCTGAAATAGCAGAAAGAAACCGTTTTAAAAATTAAATACTAAATTTGGAAGGCTTTCAAAGCAGAAGAAATAAGAAATCGGAAACAACATAGACAAAAGGAAGGAAGAGACTTCATGGAGAGAAAATGAGGGAATACTGTAAAAATAGGAAATAACAAGAAAGGAAGAAGAGGAACTGAAGTTAACGTGATCCTAGTTGGTCAATATGATTGTAAAGGAATAATAATAATAATAATACTGTGTACAGCACTACAGTGGTCCTAAAGTAGTTATGTTACTGTTGTGTCGTGCTATCAATTAATTCATTTCTCTGTCTCAAAGCCAGTAATGAAGCAATTTCTGGACTACTGCAGGTACTATCTACAACGTGGAGAAGATATTTTCTTGAAATATTTTGCATTTTTGGTGTATATGTCTCACATTTATTATCAGCAATGTACGGGCCGAAGCACAATATATGTGTGTAGTGGGTAGTTTATGTAAGGAATCTGCAACCTCCGAATAATCAATGTTACTGAGAAAAAGTAATTACTGATGACGTATATAATCGGTATTACAGTCTTACAAAATTGTGACAATGGTAATGATCTTTTGAAAATAACTTAGTTTCATGACTGAAACAGAATTAAATCGTTAACTTTCTACACCTCAGAAAATTTATTTTACCTCTCAGAGGGTAATTACCCCAGGTTGGGAACTACTGCCGTAGGGCGGAGAAGTGCAGGAGGCACATCCTTGTCCTATAGGAACCGTAAAAGTTTCTGTTTCTTGACTAGTCCCTGTGAATGGAGTTCTATGATAATTCTACATAAATAACTGGACTGTAAGTTCTGAGTCGTATTAGATTTGTCCAGTGAGTCAAATAAGACTGATTGACCAAGAGCGGAATTGCTGACATCTCTCTGACGAAAACCGGGAATCGCAAGAGAAGTCAAGGTCGGTGGCGCTAGACGACCGCTAGATGGCAATCGATGTGATGGTGCAAAAAGTGGAAATCAGTGATAAATTATTTCCCGATGCGTTACACGACATTTTGACTGTGGCGAAGGTAGCCGCAGCCTGGATTCTGTGACTGCCGCTCGGCGAACTGCGGCGGCAGACGTAATGTTCCAGATACGTCAGACCGACACGGATGACTTCTTTAGGAACTTAATCACAATGAACAGTGGCCAGGTATATCGCTGTCGCCTTGAGACAAAGACGAAAAACTATCATTGGAAACCTGCATATGCACCATCGCCCTTCTAAGGCGAAAACTGTAACAGGACATTGCTACCGAAGTGTCCTTGAGAGATTGTCCGAGGTTCTCAAGACGAGAGAGTGCAAAAAGCTGTCGAGTGTGGTGTTTCTACTGCAGACCGCGGTCCACACCATTCTACACTGGACACGGTCGCTCGTACTGTCCCTTTGCACAGTAAGATTTAGCCTCACCTCCCTTACGTCTACATACATACCCCGCAAGTCAGCGTGCGGTGGAGTGCGATCACTAGTCACTTCCATTCCTGTTCAACATGTAGATGGAGAGGGTGGAAACCGGCTGTGGAAACGAGCCGTAGTTTCCCTTACGTTATCCGCGTGGTGCTTATGCGAAATGTATGTTGGCGGCAGTAGAATTACTCTGCAGTCAGCTTCAAATGTCGGTTCTCCAAATTTTGCCACTAGTGTCCACGAGAAGAGCGTCGGATTCCCTCGAGGGATTACCATCTTAGTTCCAGATGCAGCTACGTAAGACTTGCATGTTGTTGAACCTATCGATGATATATGTCACACTTCGCCTCTGAAGTGCTTCGACCTTTTCCCTTAATCCAACATAGTGCGGATCCCAAACTATCGAGCAGTACTAAAGACTGTGTCGTGCTAGTGTCCAGCATGCGGTCTCGTTTACAGATGAACCAAACTTTCCTAAATTTCTCGTAATGAACCGAAGTCGACCATTCAATTTCCCTACTGCAACCCTCACGTGTTAGTTGCATTTCGTATCGGTATGTAACGTTACGCCTCGATATTTGATTGACATTACTATGTGAGGCAGCAGACTGTCAATGCTCTTTTAGTGCTTCACGTGTTTGTTTTTCCTACTCATCAGCTTTAACAAACATTTTACTAGTGTTAGTGCTAGCTACCATTCAACACACCGACTAGAAATTTTGTCTAAGTGCTCTTGCCTCCTCCTACAGTCAATAAACTTCGAAACTTTCCGTAGACTACAGCATCAACAGAAAACTGCCGCAGCTTACTGCTCACCCCATCCAACAGACCATTTATTTATTTATTTACGCATTTAATTCACCTGACAAGATTAGGGCCTTCAGGCCCTCTCTTACACCTAACCAGGCATACCCAGACTGAACAAATTACAGTTTGTACAGAACATTATGGACAAACCACGTGTTATACAGTATTAATATTAAAGAAAAAAATAGAGATTATAAGAGTAGTACAAGGATAATTATTACAATAAAAAATAACTATAACAATCAAGAATAATAATAATTATAATAATAATAGTAATGACCATGTAAATGAAAGTAAACATACACTCCTGGAAATTGAAATAAGAACACCGTGAATTCATTGTCCCAGGAAGGGGAAACTTTATTGACACATTCCTGGGGTCAGATACATCACATGATCACACTGACAGAACCACAGGCACATAGACACAGGCAACAGAGCATGCACAATGTCGGCACTAGTACAGTGTATATCCACCTTTCGCAGCAATGCAGGCTGCTATTCTCCCATGGAGACTGCTGGAAGTAGTCCTGTGGAACGGCTTGCCATGCCATTTCCACCTGGCGCCTCAGTTGGACCAGCGTTCGTGCTGGACGTGCAGACCGCGTGAGACGACGCCTCATCCAGTCCCAAACATGCTCAATGGGGGACAGATCCGGAGATCTTGCTGGCCAGGGTAGTTGACTTACACCTTCTAGAGCACGTTGGGTGGCACGGGATACATGCGGACGTGCATTGTCCTGTTGGAACAGCAAGTTCCCTTGCCGGTCTAGGAATGGTAGAACGATGGGTTCGATGACGGTTTGGATGTACCGTGCACTATTCAGTGTCCCCTCGACCATCACCAGTGGTGTACGGCCAGTGTAGGAGATCGCTCCCCAAACTATGGTGCCGGGTGTTGGCCCTGTGTGCCTCGGTCGTATGCAGTCCTGATTGTGGCGCTCACCTGCACGGCGCCAAACACGCATACGACCATCATTGGCACCAAGGCAGAAGCGACTCTCATCGCTGAAGACGACACGTCTCCATTCGTCCCTCCATTCACGCCTGTCGCGACACCACAGGAGGCGGGCTGCACGATGTTGGGGCGTGAGCGGAAGACGGCCTAACGGTGTGCGGGACCGTAGCCCAGCTTCATGGAGACGGTTGCGAATGGTCCTGGCCGATACCCAGGAGCAACAGTGTCCCTAATTTGCTGGGAAGTGGCGGTGCGGTCCCCTACGGCACTGCGTAGGATCCTACGGTCTTGGCGTGCATCCGTGCGTCGCTGCGGTCCGGTCCCAGGTCGACGGGCACGTGCACCTTCCGCCGACCACTGGCGACAACATCGATGTACTGTGGAGACCTCACGCCCCACGTGTTGAGCAATTCGGCCGTACGTCCACCCGGCCTCCCGCATGCCCACTATACGCCCTCGCTCAAAGTCCGTCAACTGCACATACGGTTCACGTCCACGCTGTCGCGGCATGCTACCAGTGTTAAAGACTGCGATGGAGCTCCGTATGCCATGGCAAACTGGCTGACACTGACGGCGGCGGTGCACAAATGCTGCGCAGCTAGCGCCATTCGACGACCAACACCGCGGTTTCAGGTGTGTCCGCTGTGCCGTGCGTGTGATCATTGCTTGTACAGCCCTCTCGCAGTGTCCGGAGCAAGTATGGTGGGTCTGACACATCGGTGTCTATGTGTTCTTTTTTCCATTTCCAGGAGTGTATTTTTCGTTTATGAATGTCAGTCCTAATGCTAGTTGGAAATTTTCTCGTTATGTTCTTGCAGCTTGTGGGTTATTCACATCGAGCAGAGACATAAGACGATAGAATGGAGTGAAAGAGATATAGAAGAGGTAGCTAGGTTAGAGGAAGAGAAATAGAATGGTAAAATTCGAAATTATGATGGAGAGGAGAAAGGAAGGGATGAGAGGGGCACTACAATAGTGGCTATATCGTCCCTAATATGTAAGTTTTGAGTTCCCTTTTGAATGTTGAGTGGTTCGGGATAAGGCGCAGATCAGAGGGAGCGCGTTCCATAGTCGTATGGCTGAAATGGAGAATGACATGGAGAAAGATTTTGTGTTATGTAAAGGTACAGCCAAGATGCTAGACGTATCCGATCTGGTATTGCGGTTGTCCAATGATGATAGGTGTTTAATATGAGAAGATAAGTATTGGGGGCTCCAGTGACTAAGAAACCAATGAAATAATCACATCGTGTGGAGATTGCATACATTATGTGGGCGTATCCCACCTAGCTGGGAGTATGAAAGACTGATATGATCATACAACCGTATATTGCACACTTATCTAACGCAAGAATTCATCACTAGCTCAAGGCATCTCGAATTTCACTGTTTGTGCCATGTTAAACTACATCACAGTAGCAAGGATTAGGCAAGACTAATTTTGTTTTGGACTAAATTTTGTTTAACATAGGTTGGAAATATTTTTCTAAATTTCTGGATTGCATGTAGGGAGGAGAGCCGGTTCCGGCAAGCTGTGACTGTTTGTTCTTCAAAGTTTAGGTGTTCATCCACGATTATTGCAAGGTCTGTTACTGTTTTTGGTACTTGGGTAGCATTGAGAAGTATTCGAGGGACTGTTTCGCTAATGTACCGGCTGATTAACTCTGGATGAGATATAAGAATGACCTGGGATTTGTTGTGGTTTAGTTTCAGACCTAGGTTCTGTGCCCATCGAGAAACAGAACAAAGATCTGCGTTCATTCTCCCTACTGCGTCAGCAATGTTCTTGGGGTTTGCACTTATGTACAGTTGTATGTCGTCGGCATATGGATGGTAGTTGCAGGAGTGAATCACTGAAGAAATATCATTAATTTGCAGTGAGAAGAGTAAGGGACCAAAGACGGAGCCTTGTGGAACCCCAGAGCGCACGTTTTTCCATGATTACTTCTCCGACCCACAAATGACTTGTTGACTTCTGTTTTCGAGGTAGCTGTCGAACCAGTTTAGTGCGCTGTTTGAGAAATTCAGTTGTTTCATTTTAATTAGTAATATATCAAAGTCAACTGTATCAAAAGACTTGCTAAAGTCAAGCAGTGTTACGATGGTAGCTTCACGACTGTCCATAGTTGTTTAATGTCATCTGTTATTTTGATTAATACAGTTGCTGTACTATGGTGCTTTCGGAAGCCTGACTGATATTTATCATGGTTGTAATGAGTTTTGAGGTAATCCGTCAGCTGTTCATGGACAATGTATTCTAGGGCTTTAAATATTGCAGGTAGTATGCTGATCGGCCTGTAGTCACCTGGCGACATTGGAATGTCAGTCTTGGGTACAGGTTGAGTTAAGCTTTGCTTCCACTCAGTAGGATACGTACTACTGAAGAGACAGGTTGAAGATGTCTGTGATAACTGGAATAATAGTGTCTACAACTTTCTTGATCATGCCAGTGCTCACTCCATCATTTACTACTGCCTCGGAAGAGATTCTCAAAATTGCCTTGTGTAGTGTGCCTGTAGTGACATGGTTTAGGAAAAACTTGTCTCTCGAGAGATTTATATCTTGAGGCCGGTAATTTGCCGCTGCGTGACAGTTTACAGCAGTTGAGAAGAAATGGTTGAATTCTTCTGCTGAAGCTTGCTAAACAGCGTCAGATCTTCGCTTCCCTATACCGAAACTGCGCAGCTTTTTCCACAGTGCAGCAGGTTTCGATATGCCGCATACGACAGAGCGGGCGTGTCTGATTTCGCTTGGTTCTGTTTCGGAGTTTCCTGTAAGCTTCATACGCCGTGGGAGTTGGGTTACGCTTGAAGGCCCTATGTGCAGCAACACGTTTTTTCATTAACTGGCGTAATTCAGTGGTGAACCACGGAGCGGGAGCTCTCTTTACCTTGACAGTGCGTTGAGGAGCATGTTTATCATACAGTGCAATAAATTTGCGACAAAATTCCAGAAATTTTCCGTCTAAAGTCGGTTCATTACTTATATCTTGCCAACGGATGTCTGGCAACGTGTCGAAGAGCGTCATGGTTGACATTTTTTAGGTTTCTGTAGGATACCAGGTGAGATTTTTCTTTGTTAGTATGCATTGAGTAATTTAAGAATATCACGTCATGAGCAGAGAGTCCCTGAGCGGATGTCTGATTGGCGCGAATTATTTTATCTGGTCGCTTTAATGCTATTATATCTATGAGTGTATGGCTGTGTGGCGTGTGATGAGTTGGGTCCAGCGGTGTTAAACTCGTATCGTTGGAGTGGAACAGTCTCCTTAGTTTTTCTGCAGAGGGAGATTTTAACTGTAACTCGATGTTTGTGTCGCCCATAACGATTATGTGTTCATACTGTGATACGAGCGAGGACAGGGCAGACTGAAAGGAGGACATAGCACCGACGTTTGGAGGTTTATAGTCTACTCCAATTAGCAGTTTATGATCTGATGTATTTATTTCGAAAAACAAGAAGTCTATTTCTCCTTCGCCCTTTGCATCCGAAGTGCATAATACAATAGGTTTCAGATCAGAGCGGACATAGGCACCCACATCACCCCCGAATGGTGTTTCACGATCTGCCCTTAGGAGAGAGTAACCAGTGATTCGGATAGCGTCGGAAGCAATGTTTGGTTTCAACCAGGTTACAGAGACGAGGAGAACAAGGAACAGTGACTGGCAAAACAGGTCATAGAACTCGTCGAAGTGAGCCGTTAGCGACTGCGCGTTCGCGTGGGTCACCAAGGGCACGCCGCCGGAACCGGTCCGTCCCATTGTGGCCGCCTGTAGGACCAAGCGCGCCCAGTTTACCTGCTGGCCGGAAGAGGGACAAAAGCAGGAATTCGCGGGGGAAGACATATTTGCAGGTGTGCCCATGGTCGTGGCTGACTCAAGCGTCTGTGGGGTAAAGGTGAAAAACAGGCTGGAAGTATCGGAGAAGGGAGCGAAAGGAAAGATGGAAAGTGGCAGTAGTGGTTACGAAAAAGATAATAGTAGTAGTAGTGGTAGTGACGAGGATGAGAATAACAGATATAGAAAGGTGGATTTATGGAGATTCCTGTTAATGGAGAATGTTAATTCCCGTTTGACTGAAAATACGAAAGTACACTTAAGATAGAGAAATAACGAAGCAATATTTATGTGAAATAATTGACTTATTTTAAAAAGAGTACTTATGGTGCTTAGAGGAGTAACGAAGCAATATTTACGTTAAAAAATAAAAAAAAATAAAATAAAAAGTAACTTATATTAGACAGAGTACAATATGAGACATTGTGTCTCACGAGATTTCGCTCAGTGCGAACATGTTCGTCACCGATTTCCTCCCTCCTTCCATCGTGACTACGATCCTGCCATGCTGGGTCCATACATTTTGTAGGCCGAACTCTGTGATCGCAGCGTTCAAAAATTTTAGTCTTCCGCGCGTGAGATCCTCCCTCAGGGTAACCCCACCCTTGGCGAATTTTCTTTTCTGAGCAAACACTTCAGCTCTTTTCCGGTAGGACACAAATTCAATTATTACGGGCCTGGGTTTCATGGCATCTGGTATCCTGCGCCCAACACGGTGGCTTCTGTCAATATCGGCCACGTCAACCTGCACGCCAAGTTTCTCACGCACGAGGCTAATGACCAGGTCGTCGGTGTTTTCACGATCGCTTACGGCTACCCCGAACAAGCGCAAGCAGATACTTCGCTGATTCTGCTCAATTTCATCGGTGGCCGCAGACAGTTCAGCTTCTAGGTCAGGGGCATTTGTCTCTTGGGTGGCCAGGGACTTTCTAAGAGACTGGATTTCGGCGCTGTTGCGCCCGACAGACTCTTGCAGTTTGTCCATGACTGCGGCCGTCACAGAGTCCGTGATGAATTGCACGATTACGCCTAGCGTGTTTTTACTGTGCAGCGCCGCGCTCACCCGGGACCGGACGAGCTCCCCGATGTCGGGAAGCGGGGCCTCACCTGCCGCCGGAGCCCCTGTAGCCTCGCCTGCTGCCGCTTACTCGCGCCCTTCCCATTTTTCACTCACTTGTCACGAATCACTTGTGGTAATCAATAGAGAACAAAACACCACGGCAAGTAACACTTGTTTAGTCGGATGCACACGTTGCGGACTGCCGCACAGCTGTGTAACACCTTCAACGAACGGAAAAACACGCGAGCCAAAGAAACGCACGTCTCTCAGTGGCCGCCATCTTGCATAGCATCTTTACTATGTATACAGAAAACAACAACGGTCCTATCACACTTCCCTGGGGCACTCGGCCCGAGTTGAGTCCCATAGTGCTAAGGGCCATTTGAACCATTTGAAACCTGGGGCACACCTGACGATACCCTGTCTATGATGAACACTCGCCGTCGAGGACAACCTACTGGGTTCTGTTGCTAAAAGAAGTCTTAGAGCCAACCACATAGCTGGAAAACTATTCTCGTACGTTCGTTAAGTAGGGCAGTATGTCGAACGCTTTCCGGAAAGGAAGGAATATGAAATATGCCGGTTGCCCTTCATCCGTAGTTCGCTGGATACCAAGAGTAGGTTGATTTCTACTCGATGGATGCTTTCTAAAGTCCTGCTCATACGAGAACAGAAGTTTTCGCCTACCAAGGAAGTTTCTTGTATTCGAACTGAGAATATATTAAAGAAATCTTCTATAAACCAATGTTAAGGATATAGCTCTGTAATTTAGTGGACCCGTTATTTTGCCTTCCTCAAGAGTCACTTGCATCTTTTTCCATTCGCTGGTGCGGCCTCATTCGTTTTTGTTAGATGACACAACATAGCGCAGTAGGCGGTTTCCTAATGACAGCCGTGTGATTCTCCTCAACAGATATAATGCAAGCTCCTGCAAAAAAGGTCTTCTCCAACTCTAATCTATCAAGTCCATAGTTGGAAAAATGTTCATGACGGGAGATTAATATCTAAAAAATGATCAATATAATCATCTAATTTCAGTACAGCTTCTTGATTTTTTTGATGAATAATTGCCGCTTTATGACCAGTCCTTGTACTAATACAGGTTCAACATTAATAAACCCGACATAGTGCACTACCTATTCCTGCCTCGAAAGAGAGAAAGAAAGATCCTAAGAACATGTGTTACGAAATGCACTGTTGCAACATTAGATTCCCGCTGACGAAAGATAGTTTATGAAGAGGACAAGTGGTGTTTGTGTACGGCTAAGCAGGAGGAAACGGTGGAGAGATGAAACGGCTATATCAAAACAAGTACTTTCACACACAGCAGTCACACCATAGAACATTTCAAGCCCTTTTTGGAAGTTTGTGTGATCATGGATCCTTTCAGACAGACGAATGTGTAGGAGGCGGCGGAGTGTGTATACACCAGATTTGGCGGGCCGGATTCTACGGGATATTGAGACGAACCGTAGTACGAGCTCCAGCCAAGAGAGCCGCCAACATAGTATAAGCTAAAGTACGATTATGTGTACCGTGCATGACAACGGTTACTATCTGTGTCACCTGCAATCCCATGGGGAACACATTGAAAATCTGTTGTGATGCAAGTGTGATGCAGTTCTGTATTATGATCCACGACGATTTGTAGTCTTTGAAAGCACAGCGTGTATTTAGGAACATTTCGGGACAATTTTTCCTCCATTTTCAGTCTGAAATCTATACCTTCAGGCTGTTGGTTTTATTAATGTTCACCGTCTATGTTCCTTCCATAGTGATCATTGGTTCGAAAATTCATATACTTTTCTGTATATTTCCCAGTTATGATATGAAAAACTTAATTATTTCACGTAATATAATTTCATTCATGCGCTTCGCGTCACTTTCATTTACAACAAATCGTATCCCGTGATATAAACTTTTAAATTCTATACAACAGACCCTCTCAGTCCTTAATACCATTAGCAACAACTTTCGTGTCTCAGCTTATTATAGCTTAAGATTTCATAAGCTAGCCAAGAATGCCAGCAGCATCGTCAAGGGAAGTCAAAAGATTTGGTTTACGTCTATGTCATCGAATAACACGCGACACATGCTACGTCAGTATTACAGCCACAAGTTGAATTCTGCGGCAATAAACGTTCAAGTGAGTAACGAACGTAGAGTTTAGGTGCACATGACAAATGGGCCGCAATAGCACAATATCTGAAGAGGCCCCGGGAGTAGACAACATTCCATTAGAACTACTGAATGCCTTGGGAGTGCCAGCCCTGACAAAGCTCCACCATCTGGTGAGCAAGAGTCCATGAGACAGGCGAAATACCCACAGACTTCAAGAAGAATATAATATGATTCTTGAGTTTCTCCCGGAGTATTTGATAATTAAAATATCCACGGGATACTGCCGGTCTACAGTGTCCTACGGGCACAATATTTCGGCGATCATACATGTCGCCAAAATCAGGTGAACTGACGGACTGAGCTCCTGTGAACGTGCTGGCACGGAGATCCGTAAGCTATGGCTGCAGAGAGCGAACTGGGTTCGGTCGTGGCGGCAGCCGATTTAAATACCCTCCGCCCGTGGGGCGTTCCCTCCGCTGTCCGCGCCCCGCGCCACGGTCGCGCGGTGGAACAGATTGCGACGGCGTCTGAGATGACATCGGAATGATGGCTGTGTGCGCCGTGGTCGTCACAACTATACGTTTGATCGATTTACTCTTGATTAACCCAATCGCTGGTTCCCAAGCCTTGCTAAGATTATAGCCAAGGCACGGTTTATGAGGTCGTCATTGGTGCGAATTTCGATGGCCTCTCTAACAACGCTGTCCCAGGATCTCGACGTCTGACCGAACCCAGTTCCCTTCGAGCAGCCATAGCGTACGGATCTCCGTATGAACGCACGAGTATTCTGGTACAGACGTCGAGATACTGGGACAGCGTTGTTAGAGAGGCCATCGAAATTCGCACCAATGACGACCACATAAACCGTGACTGTGGCTATAATCTTAGCAGGGCTTGGGAACCAGCGATTGGGTTAGTCAAGAGTAAATCGAGCAAACGTATAGTTATGACGACCACGGCGCACAGAGCCATCCCGACGTCATCTCAGACGCCGTCGCAATCTCTTCCACCGCGCGACCGTGGCGCGGGGAGCGGACAGCGGAGCGAGCGCGCAGCGGGCGGCGGATATTTCAATCAGCCGCCGCCGCGATCGAAACCAGTTCCCTCTGAGCAGCCATAACGTACGGATCTCCGTGCCGGCACGTTCACAGGAGCTCAGTCCGTCAGTTTACCTGATGATGGCGACAAGTATGATCGCCGAAATATTGTGCCCGTTGGACACTGTAGACCGGCAGTACACCCGTGGCTATTTTGATTAAGAATATAATAATCCCAATCCCAAAGGAAGAAGGTGTTGACAGATGTGAAAATTACCTAACTATCAGTTTAATAAGTCACGGCTGCAAAATACTAACACGAACTCTTTGCAGACGAATGGAAAAATTAATAGAGGCTGACCTCGGGGAAGATCAGTTTGGATTTCGTAGAAATTTCGGAACACGTGAGGCAATACTGACCCTACGAGTTATCTTAGAAAATAGATTAAGCCAAGACAAACCTACGTTTCTAGCATTTGTAGACTTAGAGAAAGTTCTGACAATGTTGACTGAAATACTCTCTTTCAAATTCTGAAGATGGCAGGGATATAATACAGGGAGCGAAAGGCTATTTACAATTTGTACGGAAACCACATGGCCGTTCTAAGAGTCGATGGGCATAAAAGGGAAGCAGTGGTTGGGAAGGCAGTGAGACAGTGTTTTAGCCTCTCCCCGATGTTATTCAATCTGTATAGTGAGCAACCAGTAAAGGAAACAAAAAAAAAAACAAAAAAAAAAAGAATTCGAAGTAGGTATTAAAATCAATGGAGAAGAAATAAAAACATTGAGGTTCGCCGATGACATTTTAATTCTGTCAGAGACTGCAAAGGAATTACAAGAGCAGTTGAACGGAATGGAGTGTCTTGAAAGGAGGATACAAGATGAACATCAACAAAAGAAAACGAGGATAATGGGATGCAGTCGAATTATGTCGGGTGATGCGCAGGGAATTAGATTAGGAAATGAGACACTTAAAGTAGTAAAGGAGGTTTAGTATATGGGGAGCAAAATAACTGATTGTGGTCGAAGTAGAGAAGATATAAAATGTAGACTGGCAAGCCTTCCTGAGTAAGAGAAATTTGTTAACATCGCGTATAGATTTAAGTGTCAGTTGTTTCTGAAAATATTTGTGTGGTGTGTAGCCATGTATGGAAGTGAAACATGGACGATATATAGATTGGTCAAGAAGAAAATAGAGGATTTCGAAATGTGGTGCTACAGAAGAATACTGAAGATTAGAGGGGTAGATCACATAACTAATGAGGAGGTATTGAATAGAATTGGGGAGAAGAGGAGTCTGTGGCACAACTTGACTGGAGGAAGGGATCGGTCTGTAGGACAAGTTTTGAGGCATCAAGGAATCACCAATTTAGTACTGGAGGGCAGCGTGGAGGGTAAAAATCGTTAACGGGCGACCAAAAGATGATTACACTAAACAGATTCAGAAGGATGTAAGTTGCAGTAGGTACTGGGATGATGAAGAAACTTGCACAGGATAGAGTAGCATAGAGAGCTGCATCAAACTAATCTCAGGACTAAAGATGGCTTTCAAGAAATAAAATAAAAAAAACGCATTCTCTCGTGGTTGTCGGACAATACTGGAATTCAGTCATTGGAAAAACTGTCGTAAATTATAAGCGTCGCTGATTACACGACTTCTTGTCATCTACGAGGAGCTTCAAAACGTAAGTTACATATGTCAACTCACGCTAAGACCAATCCGTAACTTCAATTTTGTCAGAAGAAAGTTCATGTTCTATGTGTCCCGCTGACACATTCCTGCTGCGGTACGGAAAACAAGTACGTCACAGCGTGAAAGTAGAAATGAAGTGGCAACTGGAAACGTACTTTACTGTGGAAGTGCGCGACACAATACAATTTTTATGGGCAAAGCATCTAAACTGCACTCAGGTTCACCTCTAAATACTGGCGGCAAACAAGTCAAATGCAGTGTCACGTCCAGACATAATGAAATGGTGCCACCAACTTGTCTTAGACCGTACAGACGTGAGAGATTATGACCGGGAAGGGAAGCCATTGACATCGGCAATGAACGACAGCAGCCACTAGGCAATCGAGGAACTGATTCACAGCTGTCACAGATTTTCCAACGATGAGGATGTTCAATTAACGGTTTTCCAGTGGCTCCTTGACCAAGAAGTGTATTTCTGTCGTCGAGGAAGTGAAGTTTTGGGAGAACATTCCGACCTCCTTCTCAGAGACTTACTGACTATCTTTAAATACTGTGTCATAAAAGCGTACAAGCTTGAAGTATATAAAGCAGCATTCAATGAAAGTTACCTGATCTCCCTCAACAATATGTGTTTTTTTTTTTTTTTTTTTTTTTTTTTTTTTTTTTTTTTTTAAGTCTGGTCGTGAATATATTTTCGTTCGAGTACGAAGCCTCATTGAAAACGGAGTACATGATTGTGTTGTGCTAGTTGTCACCTCTTAAGTGTCTCATTGACGTCAGTTGTAGGATACAAGAGCATACTGTATTGTGAAAGGTAATGAAATAACTAGAATAGAGGAACCTCTTTTATGAAAAGGAACATAGATTCTTAAAATATCTGTCACACAGCACCCGACCTCGGCTTTCCCACTTGACATCCGGACGCATCAAGACAATTAACTGGTTGCAGTATTATACGAGTCATCAAACAAATTTTTTTACTCGACTGAGGGTTTCTTGATTCGGGAGGGTGCAGCAGGATACCTCGGATGGAGTGGCATCGACAGAAGTAGAAGCAACCTCTTCTGTTCCCCAAGGAAGTGGATGGCACACTTTTTATTCATGCTGTAAACTAATGATCTGCAAAAAATACTATTACTAATATACACTAAAGAGCCAAAGAAACTGTTACACGTTTCTGACATCGTATAGGACACCTGCGAGCAAGTAGAAATGCGCAACACGACGCAGCGGAGACTCCACTATTGTCTGAAGTAGTGCTGTAGGGAACTGACACCATGAGTCCTGCAGGGCTGTCCATAAATCCCCAAGGGTACGTGGGGAGGGGATCCCTTCTGAGCTGCTAGTTCCTAGCCGTCTAAGATATGCTCAATAACCTTTACGTCTGGGGAGTTTGGTGGGCAGCGGAAGTGTTTAAAATAAGAAGAGTGTTGCTGGAGCTACTCTGTAGCAGTTCCGGAAGTGTGGTGTGTCACAATGTCCGGCTGGAATTGCCCAGGTCCATCGGAATGCACAATGGATACGGATGGATGCAGGTAATCAGACAGGATGCCTACGTACGTTTCACATGTCAGAGTTGTTGTGGCGTAACAAGTTTGCTACGCCACACTGGGAAGGCAGCCGAAAGAAAGGCACGCGTACACACACGCCGACTGGCGTCAAGTCTGGAACAGGATAACTATTGAATGGTAGCAAGAAAAGTACGTATCTGCTTTATATTTAACTTTTATTCTTTGATGAATACAGCGTTCTTCTTGAGACATTTATACGATAACTCTCAAAATCGGTAAGGCTAATGGCGCCTTGCTAGGTCATAGCCATGGACTTAGCAGAAGGCTATTCTAACTGTCTCTCGGCAAATGAGAGGAAGGCTTCGTCCGTATTGTCGCTAGCAATGTCGTCGTACAACTGGGGCGAGTGCTCTATCGTATATCGAGACCTGCCTTGTGGTGGCGCTAGGTCTGCGATCACACAGTGGCGACACGCGGGTCCGACATGTACTAAATGGACCGCGGCCGATTTAAGCTACCACCTAGCAAGTGTGGTGTCTGGCGGTGACACCACATTCCTCCCCCGCAAATCGGCGAACGGTCGTGTGATAAGGCTTCCGCCCGCCGTGGGGAGGACCCCATGTTGACGTATGCGATGAGGTGGGGAGCCTAACAACAGGCGAGGCTGTGCCACCCGCACCCGGCCATTCGGTCCGAGGGGAGCTAGGAAACACCTGAAAACCTAGTCCAGGGTGCACGTCAACATGCGGTGTATGTGCCCGTAATGAGACAGGAGGGGCCGAAGGATCGTCCTCCATTGCGTCGGGGTACCCGACGCGCGATGACGTCATGTGGTCTGGAGCGGGCCAGAGGTCCATGGCGGAGGACGGCTGGCCACGGGAAGCGATCGGCGGCGCGTGACCCAGGGAGGCGCTTGGCGGCGGCAGCGAAGCGTCGAATGCGGGCGGCGCCGGCGGGAGAACAGGCGGCGGCGGCGGCGGCGGCTGCTGCGGCGGCGCGGCGCCATGGGGCAAAATGGAAGGCATCGTCGGTAACAGCTGGGGATGAGGCGAGCCAGTAGATGGGTCCCCAGGGCGCTGACCGGACGGCACTGTCGCTGAAAGCAGACGGGGAGCGGCAGAACCCGTGCGACGACAGAGGCGCAGCTGATTGAGATGCCGACGCACCTCACCAGAGGCCCCCAAAACCAAATACATCGCGCGGCCGAGGCAGCGAAGAATGCGCCCTGCGAGCCAACGCCGTGAACCTCGATAGGTGCGATGAAATACAACGTCGCCTGGAGCAAAAGCAGGAGTCTGCCGCTGCACAGGAACCTGATGCGGCGGATGCAGCAAAGACATCAAGGTTCGATGAGGACAACCGTGGAGCAACTCAGCCGGCGAGCGACCATCTCAGGGCTGAGAGCGATACGATGACAAAAAGAGCAACAATGCGTCCTCCCGAGAATGCGACTCTCTCAATTTCAACATCTGTGACTTGAAAGTCGGGACCAATCGTTCAGCGGCACCGTTTGACTGAGGCGAAAACGGCGCGGATGTCAGATGTTGAATACCATTGGCCTTGCAGAATAACTGAAATTCTGCGGACATGAATTGTGGGCCATTGTCGGAAACAATAGTCTGCGGAAGACCTTCAATGCAAAAGATAGCAGACAATGCTTGGATGGTGGCAGTGGACGTCGTGGAAGACATCCGGACAACAAAAGGAAAATTACTGAAGGCATCGACCAGAACCAACCATCGAGCATTGCAGAATGGACCAGCAAAATCAATGTGCAAGCGTTGCCAAGGGGAAGTGGCTTTTGACCATGCAAAGACTTTCCGCAGTGGTGCGGATTGTTGTTCGGCACATGCCATGCAAGAAGAACCCATATTCGTAATCGCAGCATTGATTCCGAACCAAGTACAGTGCTGACGAGCAAGTTGTATCGTTCGCACTATACCCCAATGTCCTTGGTGAAGAAGCCGTAAGACAGAGGACTGTAACGAACGTGGGACCACGACTCGGGACTGATCATTATCAGAACGCAACAACAAAACACCACGTCGAACAAAAAGTCTCTCCTTGTGAGCAAAAAATCGGCGAACCAACGGATCCTCGATCCGAGACTTTGACAAAGGCCTTTGCGTAGCAACAAAACGCAAAACGGTAGCAAGGTCAGGGTCAGCAGCTGTGGCTGTAGCTAAACGACGAAAATCAAGGAAACGATTCTACCACTTCATCGGTTTCCGAATCAATGAACATGAAAGCAAGTTCAGAAAAGCGAATACTTTATCCTCAGCAACAGGCAAACGGGACAACGCATCGGCGTGTCCATGCTTAGCAGTGGACCAATACAAGATATCGTAGCGGTATTGCGAGAGGAAAATAGACCAGCGAATGAATTTCTGCGCTGTACGCGGAGGTACAGGCTTGCGCGGATGAAAAAGCGACGTCAAAGGTTTGTGGTCTGTGATGATGGTAAAGTGACGACCATACAAGAAATCATGGAACTTAGTAACACCAAACACGAGAGCCAAGACTTCTTTCTCTATCTGTGAATAATTTCTTTGCGCAGACGAGAGCAATTTGGACGCAAAGGCAATAGGGCGATCATGCGATCCAACTTTGTGCGCAAACACAGCACCGATCCTGAAATCCGATGCATCTACCATCAACAAAAGGGGTTTCTGGGGATCGAAAGGCGTGAGGCAAGTATTAGAAAGCAACGCCGATTTCAACTGGCGAAAGGCGCGTTCGCATTCTGTCGTTCAGACGAACGGAACACCCTTACGGCGTAAGCGATGAAGCAGAGCTGAAAGGGAATAGGCATTGCGCACAGTCACTCACACCTTGTGATGCGAAATCGTTTAAAGTTCTTGCGACCTCATCACGCAATGCGTGGTGAACATTGCGCGTTCTGAAAATTTTCGGTTGCGCGTTGACTTTCAGTTCCAAATGTGCTTCATAGTTTTTAGCGCAACCTAAGCCCGGTGCAAAAATGTCTGCAAATTCTTCACATAGCCTAGAAACACTGTCTCTAGGCACAGTCTGATTCACTAATAGGACCTGATTTACTATAGACATATTAAACAACTGAAATAAATCTAAACCAAACAAGTTCACTGCAGAAGAAGAACGAAGAATGTAAAATGACACAAGTTTTGTTTGTCCGTTTATGTTGCAAGAAGAGTGCACTGTCCTAACACAGGTATATTCTGTCCTGAATAACTATGTAACTTAACATTTGTGGCACGCAACGGAGGTGCGCCCAGTTGTTTGTACGTGTCGTGATTGAACAATGAAACTGCAGCTCCGGTATCGAGCTGGAATGGTATGACCTTGCCATTAAAGTCCAAATCTACAAAAAGTTTATTGTCCTGCTGACGACAAGAGCGACTGGCTCGTGCAATTTGAACAGACACGGGTAAAGAATCACTTGCTAATTGACGCGATTTCCGGCGACGTCGACGCACAGTTTTTGTGGGACGAACACAGTCACTGTTAGAGAAAGTGGCACTGGACGGGGTGGAAGTAACGACATGAATGTCCATGGGCGAAGGTCCACGAGCCTGAGTGTCCTTGGTTCGATTCCGGCGCGAAGCAAAGGGCCTGGAATGGTTGTGATTGTCTGATCTGAGCTTTTTCTGGCAAACACTTTGAACATGTCCTTTCCTATTACAGAAAAAGCAAATAGCTTGGCGTGACGGGCAATGTTCACGCGAATGTCTAGTAGCACACCGCAGGCATGATTTCACTGCATTTGTGTGCTGGCGTGGCACACGTGGCTTAGAGCGCGGCGGCAGCTGCGTTGGTGTGCGCGAGGGCAGTTGACCGGGCCGCGTAGCGCAAGCGCGCCCGGCGGGCCGGTTAATGTTACACACAGCTGGCGAAGTTTCAAAAGATTCCTGAGCACAGTCAAGTGTGTCTTGTCTATCCAATATGTCTATCACTTATTGAAGGGAGGGATTAACCAGTTTCAAAATTTGCTCCCGTATGCGAACATCAGAAACGTTCTGTGCAATTGCATCATGCACCATTGTATCTGAATAAGAAAGGCCACAGTCACAGTCAAAGGCACAGTCCCTAGTAAGTCCTTGCAATGTTGCTACCCACTCCCTATTAGTTTGACCGGCTGTACGTTTTGTACGAAAAAACAAATACCGTTTGGCAACCACATTAACTGTTTCTTTGAAATAGGCATCTAAAGCAGACAAAATCTCATCGTAGGACAGAGTTGCTACGTCGCGTCGGGGAAACAATTTCACTATCACACGGTAGATGGACACACCGACACAAGAAAGCAAAAACGGCTGCCGCTTATTACCTTGAATTCTGTAGGCGGCTAGATGAAAGGCAAACTGGCGGGACCATTCCGTCCAAGTCTCGTGGGTTTGGTCAAACTGGCGAAACTGCGGTGCAACTGCATGTTGTGGCTGCGGTAGCGGTGAAGCGGCGGCTGCCGCATCGTGTTGCAGTGCACGTTGACCCTGGACGAGCTGTCCAAGGGCATCCAATAACGCCTGCGTCTACTGATTCTGCAAGCGATTAAATTCGGACAGTACATCTGGAGATTGTGGCGAAGCCTTGACACAAATAAATGTGAGCAATCAGAAAGAACAAGACCCTTTCGTCGCCAATCTGTTGTGGCGTAACAAGTTTGCTACGCCACACTGGGAAGGCAGCCGAAAGAAAGGCACGCGTACACACACGCCGACTGGCGTCAAGTCTGGAACAGGATAACTATTGAATGGTAGCAAGAAAAGTACGTATCTGCTTTATATTTAACTTTTATTCTTTGATGAATACAGCGTTCTTCTTGAGACATTTATACGATAACTCTCAAAATTGGTAAGGCTAATGGCGCCTTGCTAGGTCATAGCCATGGACTTAGCAGAAGGCTATTCTAACTGTCTCTCGGCAAATGAGAGGAAGGCTTCGTCCGTATTGTCGCTAGCAATGTCGTCGTACAACTGGGGCGAGTGCTCTATCGTATATCGAGACCTGCCTTGTGGTGGCGCTAGGTCTGCGATCACACAGTGGCGACACGCGGGTCCGACATGTACTAAATGGACCGCAGCCGATTTAAGCTACCACCTAGCAAGTGTGGTGTCGGGCGGTGACACCACAAGAGTCGTATCTAGGCGTATCAGGGGTCCCATACCACTCCAATTGCACGTGCCCCACCACTTTACAGAGCCTCCACCAGCTTGAACAGTCCCCTGCTGACATGAAGGGTCCATGGATTCATGAGGCTGTCTTCATTCCCGTACATGTCCATCCGGAGGAAACAATCTGAAACTTAGTTGTCCGACCAGGCAACGTATTTCCAGTCATCAACAATTCAATGTCGGTGTTGACCGGCCAAGGCAAGGCGTAAAGCTTCGTTTCGCGCAGTCATCAGGGATACAGGAGTGGACCATCTTCTCTGAAATACCATATCGATGATGTTTCGTTGAATAGTTCGCAAGCTGAATCCTGCTGATGGCCCAGCATTGAAATCTGCAGCCATTTGTGGCTCGGAGTTTCCACGTGGTGTTAGGCGCCTTGCCAAGGTTCGGGCAGCTCCTCACGTCGGGCTTGGGTGTGTGTGTTGTCCATAGCCTAAGTTAGTTTAAGATAGATTAAGTAATGTGTAAACCTAGGAACCGATGACCTCAGCAGCTTGGCCAGATAGGAACATACCACAAAGTAATGCAGCAGTTTGAGAAAGGGTTGCACTTCTGTCACGTTGAACGATTCTCTTCAGTCGTCATTGGTCCCGTTCTTGCAGAATCTTTTTAAGGCTGCAGCGATGTCAAAGATTTCATGTTTTACCGGATTCCTGATGTTCTCGGTACACTTCGTGAATCGGTCGTACGGGAAAATCCCCGCTTCATCCCTACCTCGGAGATGCCGCGTTACATCGCTCTTGCGACGCCTATAATACCACGTTCAAAGCCACTTAAATCTTGATAACCTGACATTGCAGTAGCAGTGACGGATCTAAAGCTGCACCAGACACTTGTTGTTTTATATTGGCGGTGCCGACCGCAGCGCCGTATTCTGCGTGCTTACGTGTCTCTGTATTGGAATACGCATTCCTATACCAGTTTCTTTGGCGCTTCAATGTATATGCAGACTGAAGCGACGAATGAAAGTTCATATTAAGGCCGGGATTCGAACGCTGGTCTCCTGTTTACTAGACACATGCACTGACCACTACCTCACGCTGACACAGTGGCTTTGCACAGTTGTGCTGACTACCCTAAAACATCTCCCTCCTCAGTCCAAATTCCTGTTTACACTCCAGCCCACCTGTTGTTCCCACAATACTCGAAGAACATCGCAGAGGCCCTCCAACTATGTTGGAATAGGACCTCAGCATCATAGATGTTTGGGACTTGAAATATTCTCTGGAACCACTTAGTTTCATTATTAATAATCTCAGATATCTGACAGATCGTTTAGTTCTATATAATGAACTACTGTCTGAAATTGCTGAAGAAACATTCAGTCAGATCTTGATAAGATTTCAAAGTGGTGAAAGGAATAGGAGCTTGGATTAGTTGCACATAAATGTAAAATTTTGCTCACCACAAAACTAAAAAGGTAGCATCCAGTAGTAACACAATCAATGATTCTCGCGTAAAATCAGTTAACACCTGTAAATACCTTGGTGTAACAATATGTTGGGATGTGACCCAGAATAACGATACAGGCTCAGTCGTAGGGAAGGCAGGTCCAGACTTCGGTTCGTTAGCAGCATACTGTGAAAACGCAGTAAGTCTACAAAGGAGACAATTATCAAATCACTTGGGGAACCCATATTAGAATATATGATTGAGATACGGAACGAATACGAAGAAAGGCTGCTTGAGCACTCACATGTTTGTTTAACTTACTGGAGTGTCATGGAAATGCTGGAATTGATGAGGTGGTAGATTCTAGAAGAACTAACACAAACTATAAGACAAGGATCCAGAGATAGTGGACAGCCTCATATGTATAGACCCCGTAGGCACCGTAAAGAATAGTTTAGACTATTATGACTACAGACTAATTACTGCAGAGGCGTTTAAGCAGTCAATCCTCCCACATTCCACCCGGTATTGGAACGGGAAGAAACCATAACCATGTTAAATACCCTTTGTGTACATTCGATGAAACTGACATTGTTATCGTTATTGTTCTGTTTTTGTTTTACGGTAAAGTAACATTTTCTTGATTTCATAAGGCATATTCATTAATTATCTGCTCTCCTTGAATCCTTCAGATATTTAGGTGGTGTGACACTTTCCTTGGGCTGTTTATGTACGATGCTTAGTGTCATTAGATATTTCGAATACGACAAGGATGCGGAAGAATATGAGCCATGGGAATCCGAAAGAAACTGTTTATTTATTTGCTTTAATCGATTCGGAGTAAGCATGGAAATCTTCGTTATACATCAATGTAGGTCGAGGGTGTGGATCGAAGTATGGATTATCTTCAATGTTCATGCACGTTAATTTTTAATTCTTCGATAGTGTTTGTGTTCTTCTGACTTAATAATACAAATCGTAGAACACGAGAGTGTATGTGTGCATAGAAATAGTTAAATGCATATGTGTGCCACTGTGGCAGGATATTAGGTTTTAGTAAGCAATTTGGGTATAGCTAGAATAATGTGTGTCTGAAACCAGTCAGCAGATAGCGTATTTCACTTGTGACTACGTTGGCATGGCAACTTCAGTCAGTGCGCACTACTTGATAACGGCGAACGGATTCAGAACCATCCAATGTCTCTTTTGAAAGATTATTTGCCAGTCGTTCATAATTCAATCAATAAAATCTGATATAATTAATAGAGAGTGTTGATTAATGAAAATTGAAAACAAAAGTTGAAACGAATTTCCAAAGGAATGATTTACAGAACCCAAAACCTTTATAACGGGACAATTAGCTTCGATAACAGCCACAATGAATATCTAAATCATACGGCATATCTTCCGTGGAAATACATGTCAGACAGTTTTTAGGAATTGTATGATAGAGAACAACATCATGCGCACGCAAATAGGTGCGCAGAATAGGTCTTCTGCAATTGTTATTGTGTATATAAAAACTCATCCTCTTAGTATTGAGGTTGAAAAAGTGAGACATATTAAAAATCTCTGCACTGCGGATGTCAAAATCTGCGTAAATATCCGCAACATCGTCACA
Source organism: Schistocerca serialis cubense (assembly GCF_023864345.2). NCBI lineage: Eukaryota > Metazoa > Arthropoda > Insecta > Orthoptera > Acrididae > Schistocerca > Schistocerca serialis. The sequence continues at coordinate 193,234,885 of NC_064638.1, read as the reverse complement.
GTAGTAATCTACTGCCACTGCTTCATTCGGAGAAAAAATATGTTAAAATCTTTGAACAAATACCGGAATCATAAAAGTTGTTGATAGTGCGGAAGGAAGTGACGTATAAGAAGTCTCGAACAAAGTAAACATCAATGATGTATAAAATTACCTAATGGTAAATAAACTGAAAATTAAATTTGCTTGCGTTATGACAAATTGTCGATCGTCATGGACGAGTGTGAGAAAATGTTCTTGTCAACATCAATCAATTTTATACTTGTGTACGTTATTGAATCACTATAGTCAGTTGGGGATATAGGGGAAGGCGGGACAAGATGGGGAAGCTAACTTTAAACCCTTACAAGAGGGGCAACAACAAACAAATTCAAGTAGGTCTGATTATCATTTGTTTATTTAACCATTGAATTACAATAGCATGCAAAGAAACCTGCAAACTTGTTACATTTAGTTAGAAACATCTTAATTTGAAACATAAGCTACCAATTCCCCATCTTGCCCCATTTGCGGGGTAAGATGGGGAACTACATCAATTCATCTCTAAAGCTTAAATAAGGACTGCAAAACAAAATCATTTGACGATAAGGTTTCGAAACATGGTTCTGCGAATTGTAGAATCAGGTATTACGTTTTATTTAGGCCTCTTACTTTCACATAGTACACAAGTGTGGACAGCCTCGTCATCATCACTTTGTGTCCCTGCACAAGTGGCGTGGGCACCCCGACGCTGAAACACATACTTCTGTGGCACGTGAACTGTCGAGCAGCCCTGAAAGAACCCAGAAGACCTTCCATAACATAATTTACAGCGCCTTCCATTGACTCCAATGACCAATCTTGCCTAGACGTTTGTCGCCGATACTTGCGAACCATCTGAAATAAAACACGTGGAACGTACTGTTGAGTCAGATCATTCCTGGTAATCTACAGGGTGTCCCAGCTACCTTGTCCACCATAAATATCTCTGGAACAGTAACAGCTATTGGAAAACGACTTTCACCGTTATCAATGTAGGGCTGGGGCCCACGAATGTACATATTTGGAAACATTCTAAAACGAAAGCATATATGTTTTTAACACAAACTTATGTTTTTTTTTTAATGGACCTCCTGTATTATTTCTTCAGCAATCCATAGCATGACAAAGCACATACACAATGGCGTTGATTGCATCGCAATATTCCTCAAATATTAAGACGCGAAGTTGACCCTTGAAACACCCGACATGCGCTGCTAGCGCACGTCCTGAGGCTCAGGCGTGAACCCCATGCTGCCCGTAATCGCGATGTGATTGACATACGTAATCACACTTCCATACTTATCAAGAGGACGGAAACGAATAATATGGTCTGCTGCCATCCTGCATTAACGTCGTACAATCCAGCAGGTATTTCCAGAATGAGATTTTCACTCTGCAGCGGAGTGTGCGCTGATATGAAACTTCCTGGCAGATTAAAACTGTGTGCCCGACCGAGACTCGAACTCGGGACCTTTGCCTTTCGCGGGCAAGTGCTCTACCAACTGAGCTACCGAAGCACGACTCACGCCCGGTACTCACAGCTTTACTTCTGCCAGTACCTCGTCTCCTACCTTCCAAACTTTACAGAAGCTCTCCTTCGCAGGAGAGCTTCTGTAAAGTTTGGAAGGTAGGAGACGAGGTACTGGCAGAAGTAAAGCTGTGAGTACCGGGCGTGAGTCGTGCTTCGGTAGCTCAGTTGGTAGAGCACTTGCCCGCGAAAGGCAAAGGTCCCGAGTTCGAGTCTCGGTCGGGCACACAGTTTTAATCTGCCAGGAAGTTTCAGCAGGTATTTATCCCATAGGCTAGGGGTGATGCGGTTCTGTAACATATCTGTGTACCGCAACGTTAGTCACAAAGTTAACTTCACTTATCGTTAATCCGTTACTAAAAAGGTAATGCCGTTCAACGTTAAAACTTTACTTTACTGTAGATCTAGCGCAAGTGACAGTTAATCATTCACTCGTAATAGTAAAGTTCATGATGATGGTTTTAGTGAAACGAGCAAGTGGACAAAAAGTTTTACCGTTGTTTAGGTAAAAATGTTTTGATTTGGGAAGTTCAGGTAGGACATAGAAGATGAATCTAAACATGTTCAACCAATTAGTTTTATTAACACATAATTATCAATCTTATGTTTATCTAATGCGTTAAGTGACAAATTGTTGCAAACAAATGCTTCTTAACATCACTGGGTAAAATGGCCCTTTGTAGAAACTTCCACTGTGATACCAGCACTACATACTAAACATAGCGTTCACGTCTCATGCTCAAAGTGGTGCCCATTGACTTGCATACATAGGGTCACTCTGCGGATGAAAGATGCCCTACTTCGTGCTACTGTTTCCTCTTTGATGGCTGTACAAGCATCAATAATGCGTTGCTTCATGTCCTCTGGTGTTGTTGGTTCATTTTGGTAAACAGCATCCTTCACTGCTCCCCAAAGAAAATAATCCAGCGGTGTAAGGTCCGGAGATAGGGCAGGCCACCTCATTGGCCACCTCGTCCAATCTACCTACCAGGGAACTTACGGTTCAGAAGTCGTCGTGCTCGTAAGGCGTTATGTGCAGGGCATCCGTCATGCTGATACCACATGACTATTCTCCGGTTAAGAGGTACGGTGTCCAAGAGAACAGGAAGATTGTGTCGTATATACCTGGAGTTTTTTCTGCCATTTTGGATGCCATTTATAAAGAAAGGTCCGATAATGGTATCTCCAATAATCCCACACCAAACATTAACTTTCCACGGACGTTGATGCTCTACCTGACGGAGCCATTTTGGATTGTCTGCGGACCAATAATGCACATTCCTCATATTGACAATTCCTTTGTTGGAGAATGATGCCTCGTCGGTAAAGAGAACATCAGCAAAAAAATTTGGATTACTCAGAAGCTTTAGCTGAGCCCACCGACAAAATGTTACCCTATTGCGGAAGTCATTTCCATGAAGATCCTGGTGTAAATGAAATTTATGACGTTTAAGAATACGCTGTGCACTTGATTTCCACACACCAACTTCACGTTCAATTCGACGTGTGCTGATTTGAGGATTCACAGCTATGGTAGCGAGCACAGCAACTTCAGCACGTTCATCTGTGCGTGTTCTAGGACGATGTCGAGGTCTTGCACTTAAGCTTCCCGTTTCACATAGACGAGATGTGAGACGACCAAACATCCGGCGCGAAGGCGATGGCTTGTCAGGGAATCGTCTTCTGTACAGTCGTTCTGCCTGAACAGCATTTCGTCCACCTACAACAGGGTACAGTGCAGGTATGTAGAGTAGGGTGAAAACAGACATATTAACTTAATAATCATAATGTTCGCTAACAGTACTATCAACAAACAAGCAATCTCATAACGTATTTCCCGTCAACGCACATTCTCCATAGATCAGCAGCATTTCTACCATATCTTCATGTGTGTACATTATACTGTACAGTATAAGTTCCACAACACAAGGTTTATTCACAATGTTTACTGCCTCCGTGCCGTCACTAGATTACTCTGATGCACGACTACACTGGCAAGCGGTGTACTGCACGCCAAAGCAACAACGAATGGGATGCTCGAAGGGTGGTGGAGTACAGGAGTTTGCATGGGTCGCAAATCATAAACAAGGCAAAGTGGTAACTGTGGCAGTAGTGGGAACTACGTTGGACACTTGACTAGGTAGAGCCAGGCCCTGCGCGACAGGCACAATGGGTCATATAACGCAATGGATAAACCTTATTTTGGGTGTGCAGGATAAATAAGACAACCTGACGGGTCTACACCGATCGGTACTGGTTCATATTGTGTACGTAGATACGCAAAACGTGCAAGATGGAAACCATTATATGCTTATGAGAGTTGATGGCAGCAGACCTTATTATTCGTTTCGGACCTCTTGATAAGTATGGAGGTGTGTCAATCACATCGCGATTACGGGCAGCATGGGGTTCACGCCTGAGCCTCAGGAGATGCGCTAGCAGCGCATGCCGGGTGTTTCAAGCGTCAACTTCGCATTTCAATATCTTGGTATGTAATGGGAATATTACGATGCAATCAACGCCACTGTGTATGTGCTTTGTCATGCTATGGATTGCTGAAGAAAAAATATAGGAGGTCCATTTAATAAAACATAAGTTTGTGTTAAAAAACACATATACTTTCGTATTAGAATGTTTCCAAATATGTACATTCATGGGCTCCAGCCCTACATTGATACCGGTGAAAGTCGTTTTCCAATAGCTGTTATTGTTCTAGAGATATTTTGGGTGGATAAGATAGCTGGGACACCCTGTATATTATACAGTAAATACCATATTTCCAATAGTCAGTCGTTAAAGCATGGCAAGAGTACTGACTTTGCACGTTTTGTGTATTTTTATTCATCATATAGCCTAAGGCATACTTTTTAATTAATTAGGAAAGTGTTGGAATAACGAATACCACTGTATTTACAATTCTATTCAACGTATAATGTACGTGTTCAAAACGCGCAGCGAGGTACAAGAACGTAATGGTTGGACAAATAGTATGGGCAAAACGGGGAAGCGCCCCATCTTGCCCCACCCCGTCTTGCTGCCTACCATTCTGTCAGGTTATATTACACCTACATGAACACTATGTAGTGAACATTGACTACTGACACAGCAGTTTACTGTTATTAAGAGGTACTATTAAATGCTATACATACAGTCTGGACAAATGTTCACGAAACACATGTTTAAGGACCTCGAAAGGTGTAAAACATTGTAAATCAGTATAACAATTTTACGTACCCTGAGAAGCTCACCGAAACCGCCGCGAAACTAAGGTTCAGAAATGTCAACACACTGGGACCTGTGTATTGATGATGTTGAGGTAGCTATCCACAGATGGCAATACTCTAACTGTAGCTTATAGCCCTTCCCTGTCTTACCCCACCTCCCCGTCTTGCCACGCCTTCCCCTATGTGTATGTCTATTCCATGCTGTGTTAATAGTTTCAAAATTCTTTCAGTGTAATGCATTGTCTTCAGAGAATGCGTTACAGAATGGAGTTATCTGACTTACTCCTAAATTGCACGCAATTACACAAATTAATTAACCCAGCGAACGTTAAACGGAAACTTCGGTGGAACAGAATGCGTTTGGGAAACGGCAACTACTCTAAAGCCAATTTATTAATTCAAGTTAAAAAAAGTTCAGAGTCGACATAAATGAAAATTAAGTGAATTAAACAGTAAAATATTTTCTGTAGCGCTTGAGCGGACGCGTCCTCATTTCACAGAAATATATACGTTTTTAATTTTCATTAGCAAAAGTAATTAAATTTCTCCTGTCTATTTCTGGACAACCTCCAAATGTTGCACTTAGAGTAGCAGTTTAGAGAGTTTTTATTTCTCTGTCCCTTGAAATTAAATATTTTAATATCTTCAGCAGAGTCATAAAGAATAAAATTGCTGGAGAGCACTTAGCCATCTGATGCCCTCTGTAATCTTCCAACCATGTCGTACGATTGGGCTTAATATTTTTAGCTCCCAATACTTTAGATTCTTGTACGTTAGCCAGTATCCAGAAATTAACCAGTTCAGAGATAGGGTAGAAGATTTCCATCAATTGTTAGAGGGTAAAATCACGATCAACTTCCAAAACCTCGATCAATCTCCTCTCTAAATTCCTCTGAACCAAAAGTTATTGTCGGTTCTACCAGTCCCATATTAACATTCAGAAAGTCTCTTTTTGTCTAGATATTACTATGACAAAACACACACACACACACACACACACACACACACACACACACACACACACACACATGCGCGCGCTTAAGCCGAGAAACAGTAAACAGGCATATACATACCAAATGGTTCAAATGGCTCTGAGCACTATGGGACTTAAATTCTGAGGTCATCAGTCCCCTAGAACTTAGAACTACTTAAACCTAACTAACGTAAGGACATCACACACATCCATGCGCGAGGCAGGATTCGAACCTGTGACCGTAGCGATAGCGTGGTTCCAGACTGTAGCGCCAAGAACCGATCGGTCACTCCGACCGGCTATACATACCAGAATAAGTGCCTTGGAGATTGAAAGTCGTTGGCTTCCCCTAAAAATTTTCATCACCCAACAATTGCCACAGTATTCGAGTCTGGTGTGACACAGTTGAAAACGTCCTTGAAGGACACGATAAAGAACCAACAAATTTACGTAACGCGTGTGGTAGTTAGGAGTGTAAGATATTTTCAGTTGTAGCCACCGTTATCTGCTAGTTTGGCATCCAATAGAATCTAACATCGACGAAAACTCTTAGGATTTCGGGTTTGATTTACGGATGGCAACATACTTACTTTTTTCATATGCTATAAAATTGCAGTGTTTGAACTGCGTCCTATATTATGTGCTTTAGCATTATGTTCTCTAAGGTTGTTGACAGTATGTCACTACAAAGTCATTACTGTTTGTGACGAATTTATTTCATCGTAATTTCTCACTTGCTTTCTTGTCCGTCCTTCCTTCTTTCGTCCATAATCTGTTCTTTTCTTGGGGGTTCGAGTTCATCAAATTCCTCAATCAATTAATTTTCCATAACTTCGTAAGTGCCCATCCTAAACTTTCTAACGTCTCCATATTCTGTACGTAGATTTTCCCGGTAACTTTTCTTACTCAAAGCAATCATTCCTGAAGCTTGCAAACGCTGTTGTTGACATCTTTCCGGTATCTATATCTCCACATACTGTACTTCACAAAATACGGTTACTGCAATAACCATTGTCACAGCTGATGACAGTGCCAAATGGTTCAAATGGCTCTGAGCACTATGGGAGTTAACATCTATGGTCATCAGCCCCCTAGAACTTAGAACTACTTATCCTAACTAACCTAAGGACATCACACAACACCCAGTCATCACGAGGCACAGAAGATTCCTGACTCCGCCGGGAATCGAACACGGGAACCCGGGCGTGGGAAGCGAGAACGCTAACGCGCTGACAGTGCACACAAAGGATTTTTTTTCCTATAAAAGCTGGAAGTAGTCCTGTTTTCACTTCTGAGCCACGTGACCATTTCCAGCCGTCCTTGTAGATTTGGCCGCACCGTGCTGTCTTTTTGCTTTGATTGATAGTGGTCTTTAGTTTTCTCTCCACAGGACAACAACGGCCGACAGGTGTGCTCTTTAGGCGCATCCTTGGTAACGACGGGGACCAGCCAGGTTGTAGAGAGTTGCTACAGATGCCGGTAAAGTCAGCCCGCTGTGAGTGTGTCAAGTAAAGTGTGGGTACTAGCTGCTGTGGGCCCGGTTGGTCAGCGCAGTCAGGGACATTTGTGCGGAGCAGCTGGCAATGTGGAATATACATGAGAGCTGAATTCTCAGCAGTACTGTGGCACATTCTCAGCACTGTGACAAGCCAATCACGTGAGTAATTGATCGTAGTTCCTGACTTCCGTACTTTTCGCTACTGTGTTGTTATACACTGCAGAGCCAAAGAAACTGGTACAACTAATATCATGTAGGACACCCGCGAGCAGGTAGAATTGCAGCAACACGACATAGCATCGACTCGGTTAATGTCTGAAGTAGCGCTGGAGGGAATTGACACCACGAATCCTGCAGGGCTGTCCATAAATCCGTACGAATACGAGGGGTGGAGATCTCTTCTGAACAGCACGATGAAATGCATCCCAGATATGCTCAATAATGTTCATGTCTGGGATGTTTAGTGGCCAGCAGACGTATTTACACTCAGAGTATTCCTGGAGACACTCTGTAGCAATTCGGTATGTCTTGGGTACCGCATTTTCCTGTTGGAACTGCTCAAGTCCTCGGAATGTATAATGGATATGAATCGATGCAGGTGACCAGCCAGGATGCTTACGTATGTGTCACATGTCATAGTCATATCTAGACGTATCAGGGGTCCCATACCACTCCAACTCCACACACCCCGCACAATTACAGAAATTCCATCAGCTGCTGAAACGCAGGATCCATGAATTCATGAGGTTGTCTCCATATCTGTACTCATCCATCCGCTCGATACAATTTGAAACGAGATTCGTCCGACCAGGCAACATATTTCCATTCACCAACAGACCATTGTCGGTGTTGACGGGCCCAGGTGAGGCTTTAAGCTTTGGGTCGTGCATTCATCAAGGGTACACGAGTGGGCCTTTAGCTTCAAAAGCCCATACTCATAATGTTTCTTTGAGTGGTTGGAGCACTGACACTTGCTAAAGGCCCATCATTGAAATCTGAAGCGACTTATGTAATGTTTGCACTTCTGTCACGTTTAACGATTCTCTTCAGTCGTTGTTAGTCCCGTTCTTCCAGAATATTTGCGAGGTCGGAGATTCGATGTTCTACCGGATTCCTGATATTCACAGAACACTAGTGAAATGATCGTACGGGAAATCCTCACTTCTTCGCTACCTCGGAGATACTGCGTCCCATCGCTCGTACGTCGGCTATAAAACCACTTTCGAACTCACTTAAATCTTGATAACCTGCCATTGTAGCAGCAGGAACCTATCTAACAACTGCACCAAACTGTTGTTGTCTTATACAGGCGTCGTCGACCTCAGCCTGGTATTCTGCCTGTTCACATATCTCTGTATCTGAATACGCAAGCCTGTACCACATCCCTCGGCACTTCAGTGTATATGAACAGTGGCTCTGTAGTATCGATGCATATGTTCTTATCCTTGACAAGCGTCAATCGGTAGTGAAGTTTTGTCTCGGATGATTATGTTTAAGCTCGACCACGTCCATTTTACACAGTATTTATATCGTTCTCCGACCCCCGACTCGTTATCGCTAGGAGCACCGCTGAAGATGTCATGACGGAAACATCAGGGACCGAAAAGTTCCTTGTGTCACGACGGTACAACCTGGAAGACTAACCAGCAACTAATAAATAATGTGCTGTGTCTTGCCCACCGGTGTAGTGTCACTTGTACAGTGTTGCGGATGCAGGGTGTGGTTATCGATATTTCGGATTACGTCCTGTGTGATCTGGGAAATTAAAACGTAAGCGTCGATTAAATGTGCCAATCTGTATCAATTCTGGACGTGTGGAATTTAGCATGTCCTTAATGGTGTGCGTCAGGTCAAAATTGAACTGAAAAAACATATACCATCATACCTGACAATTGGCGGGGTGCGAGCCATTGTCATGTGCGACGGCCAACCCCGAACATGTGCGGGTTGTGGACAAGAAGGCCACGTCAGATCCGACTGCATGCGACGCCGCCTGATCCAGACGCCGGGCGGCGAGGAAGCGTCCCCAGCGGAGATCACTCAGATCCCTGTCACATATTCCAAGGTTGCCCAGGAAGGCAGCACCTCTACACAGGGTCTTCCTGCTCCGTTGACGTCGTCTGATCAGGTAGATGCCATCGCTACTGAGATTCCTTCTGAGGTGCCACAGACGCCAGATCCTGACCTGCCGAATCTTCGTAGCAATGTGACTGCAAATGCTACTGAGATGGAAGTTGATCCGGGAGTGGTACCTACTTCTGCTTTCCTTCAGACTGGTCCGGAGTCAGACGAAAGCCACCCGCAATCAGACTCTGAACGACTTGTTCGAAAACAAGAGTCGACACGGAAGAGAAAGAAACTTAGCCGTACACCCCCTGACGAATCCATTCTACGGATGGATACCAGGGATGCAGACCCGAAGATGGACGACAAATCGCTCTTTGATGACCAAAAATCTGATGCGACCGACCCGCCACAGGCGACCACTGGCAACGAACACCTCTCCTTACTGGCGCCGTCACCCCCACAGGTCGACGATGAAGAGAGCGTATCCGCTGAGCCGAAAACTACGTCTCCTCTCCGCGTGGATGATGAGCACAGCCGATGCCCTACCGCAGTATCAGTCTCCTGGGCAGATGACGTGGAGATAGAAGGGACTGGGGTGGACGGTGCTGATGATGGGGCGCCCCCATCGGTTGCGCCCGCGCCCGCAAACTCTCCACAATAGCAGCCTCTTCAGCGGACCGGCAAGGTCGACGACCTCTCGCTCCTGAAGAAGGAGCCCCACCTGTGCCTGTGGGACTCCAACACCAGCATTATCATGTTGAAACGATTAACCTCGCGACCATTCATGCGCCCCATAAACTAGCGCTGCTCTGCGATATCATTTATGATGCGGACATAGATATTGCGCTTTTTCAGGAAGTGCATGTCGGCGATTTTTCACCACCACATGGCTTCACGGCCCATCCTTCTCCCGCTTCGGACACCGGTAGTCGTGTTGCCATCATCTTACGAGAAGGTCTTCCCGCCGAAGATGTCCTATACCTCCCCAGCGGCAGAGGTATGGCCCTTACTCTCTTTGGTGTACGCATCCCCTTTTTATGGGACCACACGATGACTGGGTCATGGGTGGAGACTTCAACTGCACCCAGCGACCTCATGATCAATTGCCGCGTCACTCACCATGCGCAGCTCTGGAAACAGTCGTCACGCGGCTACAACTTGTCGACACGTGGAGACATGTTCATGGTGATCTTTTGGGCTTTACGTACTACAATGCGCATTCCTCTAGCCGACTGGATCGCATCTACATCTCGCGATCCCTAATTCAACACACTCGACAGGCTGAAATCTGGCCTGTTGCTTTCTCCGATCATGAGGCTTACTTCTGTGATGTTGTTCTCACAAGACAGGCAGCATGGCACGGACGTGGTTCATGGAAACTGAACACGGCAGTTCTTAATTCACCTGACTGTCGACTTCTAATAGAAGACACTTGGATCACATGTAATAGACGCCGTCCCACGTATCTGTCTACCATATCCTGGTGGATCCAGTGTGCAAATCCCGCTCTTCCAAAGACATTGATCTGGTATGGCAAAGATGTTGTCGCCTGGAGGAAAAGCGCTATGGACTTTTACTACAGGATCCTACGAGAATGCTCCACGATGCCAGCCTCCCCTAAGCGCCATACAAGGATGAACCATGCTAAGGCCCAAATCTCCAATCTCATGAGAAGACATTTGGAAGGAGCGATAGTACGATCTCGTACTGCTGATTGCATGCCTCATGAACATCCGTCGATGTACCATATCATCCGAAAACGCCAACATCGACGCCGAAAATTGATACACGTCCTAACAGATCAAGAAGGGCATCGCTACGTAACCCAATCTGCAGTACGGAATGTGCTTCATGCCCACTACCAGCAGCTCTACGCCGCAATTCCAAATTCCCCAGAGTTGATCGAGGAAGTCTCAGAACTCAACTCGGTGGTATCCCAGGAGATGCGGCGATTGACTTGATGTCAGAGGTGACTGATGATGAAGTCCGTGATGCGATCCGGGCAGGAACCATCAATCGCTCCCCAGGACCCGAAGATCTTCCCCTTGAATTTTATCAAACCTTCCATGATTTTTTAGAGTCCACCTTCACCTCCATCTGTCGGGAACTGATGTGTCCAGAAGCACCTGTGCCGGACGCTTTCACGGAAGGAATTATTATTCCTGTACATAAACCGCATGGTGGCAAAAATATCAGTGATTATCGGCCCCTCATCCTCCTTAACAGTGATATGAAAATGTTAACTCGCCTTTTGGCGGCACGACTTAAAAACGTTGCCCGATATGTTGTGTCGCCAGACCAAGCATCTATGGGAGGGGATGATAATATCCGCACGCCTTTATGCCGCTACAGGGATATGATCGCTGTTACCCAGGCACAACGCCTCCCAGGGGCACTTGCGTCTTTGGACTTTAGTCTAGCTTTTGATAGGGTTGACCATTCGTTCCTTACGGCCGTTCTCCACCATATGGGTTTCCCAGTCGCCGTTATAACGGTAATGATCCACCATCTGTTGGGTACCTCATCCGGGATTATGTACAGTGGCAAACTCATTCCTCCGATAAAAATAGGTCGATCCGTACGTCAAGTTGCCCTCAGTCAGCGATTTTGAACGCCTTTTCCTTGGAATCCTTGCTATGTGGATTCAGACAACGTTTCGTAGGGTAGTCCATAGTTCGCTACCGATTCTGTTGCACGGCCTATGCTGACAATGTAGTCATCTGTTTACGTAATGCCGACGAGGTTCGAGCTGTTTTGACGTGGGTAGCGACTTATGGCGCATCGGGTAGCTCTTTAAACTTACGTAAGTCAAAGTTATGTTCATTGGCACGGGACTTCCCGTGGAGTGCATTACACCTCGCACCACCGTTGATACCATTCGCTGTTTTGGAATAGATTTTTCTTCTGATCTCCGGCGTTCAGCCACCATCAACTGCCGACGCCTCCTTTTAATGATCAGAGCAGGTCTTATGGACCATCGCCTTGGATCCCTAGATATTCTCCAATGAGCTCGATATGTCAATATATACTTCGCATCCCGAGTTCCCCATGTAGCACGTTCTACCTTTCCCGCTTACTGTGGCACGTCGCACGTTGGCAGCGATGGCATCTTTCGTCAGCTCTGGGCTGTTGTTCAAGGTTAACTACGCAACCCTTATTCTTCCCCGTGAACGAGGTGGGATAGAACTGTTTCACGTGCCGGATAGAGCTCGCGCCCTATTTGTCAGCTCCCAGATGACGCTATGGAAACGTTGCCCAACGAGCCTCATTGGTCTCCTGTCGGCATATACGCCAGTCTCACTGTCAGCCCCAGTGATGATCTCGGATGTTACCGCCCAGTTCCATTATATACGATACTTCTTTCTTGAACCCAGTTATCTACACCTCACTTTACCAGGACAGCTTTTACTCAAGACAAAGGCAGTATACAGTGTTAGGTCGTCCACCTAACCCGATTGGACAAAAGTTCCCGTAGGTTGACTGGCGTTATGCATGGCGCGTGGTTTTCGCCTGTTACCTTGACACGAATGTTCAATCTGTCTGGTACCTAACTGTCAATGGTAAGCACATCATCCAATTTCGCCTTCATCGTATCCACCGCGCCCAATCACCTCTATGTTACACGTGTGAAGAGCCAGATAATGATGAACTTCGGTTTGTTTGCGGACCGGCGGCGTAGGTTTGGCACTTTATTCGTCGTATTGTGGCTTTTCTAACGCGGGACATTCCGGATCGGATTACTCGCCTTTCATTATTATTTCCGGAACGTGACTATTTTCCTCGGACAAAGACCAATGCTGTGAATTGGATTCGCGGACATGACATTCACTACCTATTTGGACAAATGTAGACTCTGTACTCGATTTTAGGACCTACCTCAATGACCGTCATTATGTCGTTGTTCGTTACCCAAAATACAGACAATTTTTCTCGAACTTCCCTGGGAGTGCTTTCCACGACCCGCCTCGCAGCTGGAATGTGTTAAGCCAAGAGAGAAGAAGGTTTCCTGTTTGAACCAATGAACATTTCTGAACAATTTAATGGAACACATCAACTTCGAGAAGACGTGACTCAACATATTACCAGCGGGGCCCAGAAGGCCTCTGATCAATTAGACAACAAAACTAAACAAAAAAAAGAAAAAAAAGAAAAACAATAAATATTAAAATAAAATTCAGAAAAATGAAGATTTTGTTTTGTTTGTAAGGATAGCCCTAACCTTGATTTCCCGTATTTCCCCTGGTATATCGGCAGCTCTCTGCGGTAGGTTTAGTCAGGAGCCAACGCCTTAAGTGGACCAGATTTTTTTGTTATAGGATGAAAAGTGGCGGTGGCACTTAGGTGTTTTTTTTTAGTTAAAAAAAAAAAAAATTGGCAGAGCGCTTGCCTGCGAAAGGCAAAGGTCCCGAGCTCGAGTCTCGGTCCGGCACACAGTTTTAATCCACCAAGAAGTTTCATATCAGCGCACACTCCGCTGCAGAGTGAAAGTTTCATTCTGGTATTTTCTGCTTGTTGCAAACTTAACTCATGAGCATTAACATTGGGTTACGAGAAGCATACATTTGTTAGAAATTGTGTAAGTTATTGTGAGCTACTCTCTGAGCATGTTACTGACTTTTAAGCCAAATGAGGAAATAAAATTTGGGACAGTTGAACTCCATGTTCTTGTATTAATGCTAGTTCAGGCTTGCATCAAAAATTATAAAATCAGGAAATTCTACGTAGGGGGAGTTACAGTTAATATATATTGGATGTATAGAAAGATATTTAAGATTTACGTGAATTTATTGGAGTTTCATTAGTTTTTCATGGTGTAGCCTTATGTTCCACTCTGACATTGGCGACATAAGTTTCTCTATACATTGGATAAATGGCAGCATAACAAAGGAGGAGCTCGCTAGTGCGTAATACTAATGTGTTACCATATTAACACGTTTCCATTAGGTCGCTTTCAGCCCTGCTGTTTCGAACAAATTTTGCAACTGATTTTAAACTAATTTCCCGATAAGCTAGAGAGCTTTATTTTGAAGATCGATTTAGGTCACTGTGTGACCATCTTCAGTGCAAACCATTCGGACGTTTTAGGCCTGTACCGCAATAACACAACATTTTCCATTAGGTGTAACATGTACTGTGAGAATTGCTTCTAACGAATATTGCTGCGTACAATAATTTTGAAATACAGATGAACGTATCTTGTGTCCTCAGCAGTTGCCGATCCAACGAACACTGAGCTCACTCACCGTATTATCTGCAAGTGATAAGCTCACAAGATAGGTTCTTCTGTATTTCAAAATTATTATATGCAGTAATATCTGTTAGAAGCAATTGTCACAGTACATGTTACACCTCATGAAAAATGTTGTGTTATTATGGTACGAGCCTACAACGTCCGAATAGTTTGCACTGAAGATCGTCACACAGTGACCGAAATCGATCTGTAAGATAAAGGATTTCAATCTTTATGACCGATGCTACCATTTATCCAAAATATATTGCAAATAATTCGGTCGTGTTTCACGCAGTTCCCAATGGAATTAGACGTCAATTTCGTTTCTTAAATTGTTTTCTTAAAACGTAACTTACTTCAGAATAGACTTTCAAGTTTTCCTTTATAACAAATATAGCTAGAATGTTTAGATCGATGTTCTGAATACTCTTTGATGATTTTATGATAATGTATGCCGCGCGGGATAAGCCGAGCGGTCTGTGGCGCTGCATTCGTGGACTGTGCGGGTGCTCCCGGTGGAGGTTCGAGTCCTCCCTCGGGCATGGGTGTATATGTTTGTCCTTAGGATAATTTAAGTTAGGTAGTGTGTAAGCTTAGGGACTGATGACCTTAGCAGTTAAGTTCCATAAGATTTCACACACATGTGAACATTTTTTGATAATGTTTCAAGCTGTCATCTTATCAGCTTTCAAAATTTCTTTATTGTGTTTTGAAACTAAGTGTAAGAAAATCTTTGTAATAATGAATAATTTAATTCCGGGCCGGGACGTTACCACACCCTGCCCGCTCCCTACCACTACAAGTTGTTTATCACACTTCATATCGCTGCTTAGTCTTCATATACCAGTCTTCGTGATCTACTGATTTTGTCTTATTCGCACATTCGTAAATTACGATCAAAGAGTTTCCGTTTCAGGACGTTTCTGGTAGCACGACGCCGATGCGGGTATATGAGTACCAACATGTAGGCAAGGTATTAGTATGGCATTCCTGTCTTTTCGACATGGGCACGGAAAACACGGAAACGTCAACTATGGCTATGTTTTTACCAAATGCGTCCAGACAGGACAAGCGTGCTATTGTTCCTTACTTGGCTGTCGATGGAGAAACATCGGTAGACATCCATAGGAGGATGTAGAATGTGTATGGAGCAGGATGACTGTTGGAAATCATCTGCGACAAGGCGTCCTGTTGCTTCATAATAACACACGTCACCGTATCGAAGATGTCGTAACGCAGAAGTTACACCAGCTCAAGTATCAGACATTCGATCATCCGCCCTTTACTCCTAAACTCTTCAGATGTTATTATCACTCCATCCGTCCCTTAAAAAAGGCCATGAATGATCGGACTAGAATGTGCAGCACACAGTTACTGACTTGTTCACGCAGCACATCACGGCATTTTACCAGGTTATTTTTAACCTGTGCGTCGATGGTATGTTTGCCTCAGTGCTCATAAGCATAATTCTCACAAATTTTCTTTAGCTTCTTAAGTTACTCATTCTATACTGATCCACAGACCATAGAGCCAAAACATGGACTGCTATTGCAAGTGCTGTTGCTCTTCCTTCTTCCAGAAGACACCTCTTTGATATTTCCTTCGAGATAAGTAAAAACGTATATTTAAGTTGTGTTCCTATCTCTCACCAGAGATGATTTTAACGTAATTTCTTATTTCTTCTTCAGTTCTTAATTCTATTTATCATTTCTGAGAAGTTTAATAAACTGCTTCCTGCAATGTCAAATCAAACATGGATTCAACAAGCTTCCTCGATCTACTCTAACAAACATTACCGATCCAGAAATTCAAGTTGTTGCTGGGGTTCCGTCAGACTTTTCAAGGTGAAAGTAATTGGGAGCACAATGCCATTCATCGTATGAGAGAGAACTGCCACGAGACTGCTGCCTAAACCGCATTCCCAAGCAATTTGGTAGGATCGTAAGCCTTGAAGAGTGTTGGGTGGACGAACAAGTAGTTGCTGAGATGGCGTCAGACTTTTAAAAGGCGAAAGTAATTGGGCGCACAATGCCATTCGCCTTATGAGAGAGAACCGCCCTGAGATTGCTGCCTAATCCGCATTCAAGAGTAATTTGATAGTATAGTAAGCCGTCAAGAGTGTTGGGTGAAGGAACGATCGCTTCAGGTCGTTGTCTTCCCTTTTCATTTGACGTTTTTGCGAATTAGGTGATTCAGAGACCCAACGATGGATTCTGTGTGAGGGTAGTAGTTGAGCAGTCTTAACACTGACTTCAGCTGTTTGATACTCCTTGATGTCAGTAACTTTTATGTAGGTTCTACGTGGCGCAGAGTAGGGCAGACCCCAGAAGCACTGAAAATATTTCCTAGTTATTCCACCTGTAGCACAAAAAAATGAATTTGTCATTGCTGCATTGTTCGCAACTTTTGTAAGAGATCAGAAATGGCTTCCAAATTCGCGGCAATATCATTGATTTTCCAGCCCATTATTTGAATATCATCAAGATAATGAGTCATGCCTAGAACTCCCTCCAAATTCCACTGATAATTATTATTATTCTGGATTTACAATGTGAGTACATTTTTCCAGCACCTATTCTAGATTACAGTAAGTCACTAATTATTGTTCTCCACTCTTCTCTATTTGTCCATAAATCTTCAGGAATGTTGTTCTTCCTCATTGCTGACTGAACTCCCTGTATCCATGTATCAGGTGGTCGTCCCCTTTTTCTCCTTCCAATTGGTACCCAGTCGATTATGCATTTTGGTAGCCTTTCCTGTTCCATTCGTCTGATGTGTCCATACCATTTAAGTTGTTTGTGCTCGATGAAATCAATAATTGAGTTTTTACATTTCATCTTGTCTCTGATTACTTCATTTCTTATTCTTTCTCGTCCTGATATTCTTGCTGAACGTCTCCAGAAATCCATTTCTGTGGCTAATAATTTTGATTTCAGTTGCCATTTTGTTGTCCACACTTCTGAACCATATGTAACAATGCTCCTAACTATTGTTTTAAAAATCCTTATTTGTTATCAGTTGTTATGTGTTTGTCCCAGAGAATTCCACTCAATAAAGAGATTGTCGTCTTTCCAGAATTTATTCTTGATCTAATTTCTTTGTCCTGTTTCCCATCATTTGTAATTTTCACACCTAAATATTTATATTCCTCAGTAGCTGTTATTGTTCCCATCCCTTCTTCTAATATTAAGTCTCCATTCACCAATTACCATGTACTTTGTTTTATTCATGTTTACATTTAGACCTGATTTTTTATATTCTTGAATGAATTTTCTGGTCATATACTCTATGTCCTCATAGTCTTGGGCTATAATCAGTTGGTCATCTGCAAATTGTAACGAGTATATTGTTCTATCATTTATTGGTATTCCCATAGCGTGACATTTTTTCTTCCAATTCTGTAATGTTACTTCTGTATATATTTTATACAATGTAGGTGAGATGCTACATCCTTGACGTAATCCTTTTGTGACTTGGAATCCATGTGATAGATATTTACCAATTTTTATTTTTTAAATAGAATTTTTATACAAATTTTGAATTGCTTTAATTATTCTTGGATTTATTCCTATTGATATTAAAGCTTTCCATAAACTGGATAAAGGCACACTATCATAGACTTTTTCTATATCTATGAATACTAAATGTATAGATTGTGCCTGAAACATTTTTTTTCAATAATTTGTTGTAGGCGAAAGATATGATCAATTGTTGATCTTCCAGCTCTAAAACCTGCTTGTTCTTCAGCCTCCTTTTCTTTGTATTCTTGTTCTAACAAATATTTAATAATTCTTCCATATAATCTACTGAAGGTATTGGTCACTGTCATTCCCCTATAATTCTTACACTCATCTTTCGCTCCTTTTTTATGTATTACTGAAATAAATCCTACTTTCAAATCATTTGGGACATCTTCCCCATTTAAACATCTTTCGAAAAGGTTTCTTAACAATTCCATTAATTTCTTTGTTCCTAATTACAATAATTCTGCAGGAATACCTCCAATGCCTGTAGCCCTTCCATTCTTTAAAGATTTTATTGCAGTTTTTACTGTCTCTATTTCCAAACGGATGTAATTCTCTGCTTGCAGATCTATCATTTCATTATATTCAGGGTTTCCCAAGTATTCTTCCCTGTTTTCTGTTAATAAACTTTTAAAATATTTTTCCCAAGAGTCATGAGTAATATATATAATATGTGTTGTTTCTTTGGAATTCCTTCTTAAATTTTTTATAGTTTTCCATGCTTCTGTGTTTCTTTTACCACCAATATAGGATTCGATTTTTTGACATGACTGTTCCCAAACTTTGTTTTTTGCTTCTGCAACATTTTTCCGGATTTTCGCTTGTTGTGCATTAAGCTCTATTTTATCTTGAAGATTTCTGGTATTAAACCATTTTAAATATTTTTCTTTCTTTAATTTCACTTCCTTTCACTGATAATGGAATTCACATTCCACTGATAATGCCTGGTGAATTAGTAATGCAGAAAGACAGACGACTTTAGATTAAATTGGCCAAAAGTTGTTTAGAATCTCAGGATGTGCACGGAGGCCGCATCAAGCGGCAGCTGTGTATAGGGGCCCCTGCAGTCGATCATTGGGATTTGAGTGTCCCCAGTCAGTTTTGCCACGACATCCTGTACAATGAAATAAGTGTCTGTAATAGATAGTGCATTCACTTTTGGCGTAAAATCACATTATATTCTCTAGGACCTGTTCGGCTTTTCGTTTAAAATAGTCGGGTCGCCCCCTAGACTGTCCGAGATTGGTATCAGGATTCCTTCGCCTTGCAGCTGCTGGAGTTCTATGCGAAAATTGGCCCATAAGGCGAAAGTGTCATTGCGTGATTTAAGGAACTTGGGAGTTCTCAGAAGGCTTATAAGTAACGTCTGCCTCTAAATTCTTTATGCCGGTATACGGTATGGTAAATACAGAAACTTACGTGGATGAAAGTTCTTGGAGAAAGGTACCAGGTGCAAAAGGGTCGGATACGATTCATAAGATCCTGCAGTTCTAAACCGAACGAATTGAGAAGATTTAATACCAGGATGTTTGTAGCTTCCTCTGTGGGGATGACCAGTGCGCGACGCATCAGGTTACCTTTTTGATATTTGATTGCGGAACAACACGTCAATGTTCACATTGCTATAGCTTTCCAGCTGTTTGTAAAAACATTGCAATAAAAATGAGCCAAGACGTTTGTGCGTGTCTCAAGTAACAAAGGCTGCGTACTAGCCATTTTCTATTTGGAATGGGACGGCAACTTCCGTTGTTAATAATCTGTCTGAGACAGGTAACAGTGCTTGCAATTAGAGGACATCCGGGCCTGACACAGATTCTTCAGAGTTCGAATCTTAGTCCCAGGCTGCAAAGTGCCTGCTATATATGTTACTGTAAAAGTAAGATGATTGAGAAACCCTAGAATTGACTGGTGAAACCTAACCGGTGTGGTAAAAGTCGGAGATTTCTGATTATATGTGTTACTGCAAGAGTAAGATGACTGGTAAATCCTAGAATTAACTGGTGGAACCTAAGACGTACCATCACGGAGCGGTAAATGTCCGAAATTTCAAATATGCGCATAGATTTCGAAATTTCACTAAGAGACTTTGGTAAATCTTAAGATATACCCATACGAATTTATTTAAAAAATCAGGTTAACAATTCCGTGAAATAGTTTGTATTTATTATAAATTTATCTATTTTAAACATTCTTTCATTCAAATGCGATTATAATGAGCAACATTCCATCTTAGTGAAAAATGTTGTAAAAAATGTTACCTTGTGAACGTTAATTTTTGTTGCGACAAGGCTGACAATTCCGGCATTTCGAGTTACATAACATGGAAGACGATTTACACAAGCATTTTTAGTTCAACACCCTTTTAAGCAATTGCACTTTTTGAACCATTGTCCTCCAATGGAACATTGTTTGGCAACCACTTCCCATAGACTATTTTTGTTCTCTTGCTACTTCTTCGACGTTGATAAAATTATCGTTGACAATTTAAACTGGTTCCTAGTGTACAATGATTTCAGTTTACCAGCTGTGGTACTAAGTTGGTAAAATTCGTCATCCTGAATATTTATCACTACTGCTATTATAGATTATGCTTCAATTTTTGCCCTGCCTACACCCAGAGCTTAAATTCTCACATTCTGTCCAAGAGAATGTTTTGGAATTTTGTTACATTTGTCTGCTTTCATTTTCTTTGCCTGAAATTGAGGACCTTCTTTGGCAGCTTCTCGGATCGGTTTCACTTTCTTAACACTGTTGGCAGTTGTCGGCGTCTCGTCACAACCAATAGCTGGTGCCAGTGTCTCGTTGTTAACTGTTGTCAAATCCTGTGTCTCTGGTGCTCCCCCACCTGCTGCAGCTGCATTTTCTACCTCGGTTCCTTCTGTTCTTCATTCAGTGTCGTTAATTCCTTGGCCATCCTTTTCAGTATCCTGTGAGTCAGAAGAAGTGGTGTTTATCATTGTTTCCAAGTCTTCTACATTGTTTATTTGTTTTATAAAAAAATGCGGAAGAACTGATGCTGCAACACCCATTTTCATTAGAACCCCATATGGTAAACATCTGATCCCTTCATGATAAGCCCTATTTTTCATTGCTTGCAGAGCCCTTCAGACTATTTTGAATTTTCATTCGTTTCCATCCTAGTTCATAATTTATTTTCGGTATTTTGATTTGCTCTGTCGATTGATCGCTGAGACTGATTTTGCCTCGACTTTCTGTGGGCTACTTCCACATCATTCCACAACCCACATAAACTTTTAGTGATTTGGTTGCAAGACTCTCTATCCTTATCAGAATGAAGAACACGTGGGTCACCAAAGGTGCTAAAAACATCCAAAAGATGATATGCTACTTCATCACGCCCTTTTCGAAGTTAGAACGTAGAGGATAACAAATTTTGTCAAATGATCTTGGTATATAAATATGAACTTCGACTTATTGTCTGGGTTTTCCAGCATGTTGATTAAGTCAATTTGGCATCGGGAATTAATTTCAGTGTGTGTGATAGGTTTCACTACAACACCCCTTTTCAATGTTTTTTGGTTTTTCTGACATGGTTCACATAATCTTAAATAATAAACGACTGATTCAATAGTCACATGCTTGTACTTACGATACAGTTCCACAATCATCCGTGTTCGGCCGCCATGGCCTATAGCAATGTGGGTCTCGTGTAGTACGTTTAACAGTTCGTCAAACGAACGTAATGACGAATTTACTCATTTCCAGCAGACCCCGGTGCTATGAGTTTCTCTTCAGCTCCTATATTTGAACATCATACCGCTTCAAACGTCTGTAGTGTACAAATTTTTAATCGGAAAAGGTTTCTGCATTTATCACTTCACTTAACAGAATATTATGTTGCTAAGCAGTTACATACAAATTCTTGTTCTTCTTCTTATTCAGTGATTCACTTAAAAATTCAGAAATACATAATATCACTCGTTCTGATGCAAAGCAGGAGAAGAAACACCACAAAGATGACCGTACGCACGATATTCGACACTGACAGAAATTACGCAGTGGTGAGCGGACTGAGAACTCATAACTGTCAACAAAGAAACTTATCTCAACACAAAATTGGCAACAATGAAACTTGTGTGAATCTGCACCACGTAGGCGGGAGTCTTCGATTCAGCTTTCACAAGTTTCCCTTCACCAGTTTTCCTTGGTAAATCCTAAGATTTAACAATGTCTCTTGATGAAAGTTCAAAATCTATGCATATAATGAGAAATTTCCGAGTTTTAACAGACCGTGATGGCAAACCTAGGATTCACAGGTTATCTCTAGGGTTTTCCAATTACCTTACTTTACAGTAACACACATAACCATAAATTTCGAACTTCCACCATACCGTGATGGTAATACTTAGGTTAGATTGAAATTGTATACACCGAAGGCCGTTGATTATTTACCTGTCGCCATTTGCTTGCGACACAGCTTTGTGGATACGTAAAGTTAAATACGTCAATTTAACTTACTGTAATAAACTTCATTAATGCGATTTGCTTGAATTATTAGCGATCCGAGAAAATAGCTTCCTAGGCACCCTGTATTAGACGAGTGGGCAGGATACTACGCACTCACTGGCAACATTACGGTGACATTTTACTCCTTCTGCATGTACCTATCTTCATTTTTAAGGATGACACTGCGGGACAGCAGGTGGAGGTGCTCTTGCAATGTGAGAATATTCGGCGAATGGACTGACCTGCTCGTTCTCCCAACTGAAATTCAATCGAGCACGCCTTAGTTGCGTTGGGGAGACATATTGAAGCACGTCTACACGCATCTAGCAGTTGTCAGTACTTTGTTGGAGGAATGGAACGCCCTACTAGAGGAACTCCTTAACCTTCTTGTGGCCAGTATGGGAGCACTTTGCACAGCATGCATCGCCGTCCGTGCTGAGCAAACAACCTCTGAATGACCGTGTCACGCAGTTCGTAACGTTCAGGGAACGATCAGGAATCGTGGTAGTGTTGTCATCGAATACGTCATTCCTGTTCACCTCTTTGCGTATTTCTTCCAATCAACTTCTCTAGCAAACGGTAGTAGTTCTTTCTGCGTATAATTCAAGTTTCTTCGAGCTACGTTGTTTGGTAGTGACACATAATGCGATTGTCACTTGCGTCCTTACGTTTGGCAGGCCAGTGATTTTGAAATACGCTAATTTCTTGAAACGTCTCTCACCCAATCTATTGTAAACTAAACGTTCGAATTCAGAAACTCTTACGGATGTGCCGAAAACAATTCACAAAAGTTCTTTGTTGAAACTACTCGCTTGGCACCTAATTTAAAATAGTTGTACTAATTCACAAACCGTCGCGGGCATGCGTACATCAACACGCCAATGTTTCATCGTAGCAGCATGAATGATATATATGCACGTGGATGTGTGTGTGTGCGCGCGCGCGCCCTTGAATAAATAAGTTCCACCTCCAGTTTAACGAGATAGTAAATGACGTTTCAAACAGCTGATCAGACTTCTGTGATATTTGCATGCCACAGCGACTTACTCCTGTAACTTGTTTTAAAAATATATTATTTTCCAACAGTTTAACAATAATATCAGTATCAAATTACCTGCTTCGAGTAGCCCCGGCCATCTTCGGATCATGAGATATATGCCGTTGTTTTCTCCAAACAATGAGGAGCCGAAAACGTTGATTTCGTTCTGAAAGTGTAGTGTTGGTGTCTAAAAATAATTTATTTTCAAAACATGTGTTTTAACAACCACAATCCTCTCCAGTTCGATTGAAATGTCGTTCTTTGCATTTAAGTAACTTTACTCAATCTTGCACAGATACTGCAACTTCACGAAGTGAAGAAATGCTAATAGGAATAGATGAGGAACGAAGTCTATGGAAGACTCTTACCAGGTGAAGTAGAAGGTGAACATCTTCTAGAACCCATATCATCGAAGGAAAGCTAACTTGACACTTTTCGCTGGATGGGACGGTAGAGGGGAATAGGTACACAAAAACGTAAACTCCGTCCACAGGTCCTGGTGGATCCCAAGGTACCGACCGGCCGCCGTATCATCCTTAGGCCACGGACGTTACCGGATGCGGATATGGAGGGCATGTGGTCAATTCACCGCTCTCCCAGCCGTATGTCAGTTTCCGAGACCGGAGCCGCTACTTGTCAATCAGGCAGCTCCTCAGTCTGCCTCACAAGGTCTGAGTGCACCCCGCTGGCCAACAGCGCACGGCAGACCGGGTGGTCACCCATCCAAGTGATAGCCCAGCCCGTCAGTGCTTAACATCGGTGATCTGATGGGAACCGGTGTTACCACTGCGGCAGTTGTGTTGATTGGAATAATTATGTACGAAAGAAAAGAAGTTTCACAGTATAGGACAGCATTATATCATTCAAACGAAAAAGAAAGAAAATGGGTCTGTGCAACAAACTGAAGTTCTTCTAATTTACTTGTGCACTCCAAAACGTTGCTAAATTTAAAAATCCAGAGCGAATGATCAACTACGCTCGTAACTGATGATTTGTAATTAAGTTACAAGAATAAAAGACTGATTAACTGACCAAACGTGGCTGTGTAGGAACCGTTCTAGAACTATCCTACACCGAGAGAAGGAAAGCTTCCACAGCAAATCGAAACAGACACTTCTACGCTAGCAGCCATCGACGCCAATGACGATGACATAGAAGGCATCCGCATCGCTGCGAAAAAGCAAAGACGGAAAAGCGACGCATAGCTGAACCTATCGTTTATCAAATAAAGTACTTCACTTGTGAATGAAGGCAGCTGATATCTTTATTTGCGTGTGAGAAGTTTCCTCCAGTTAGCTTGGCAGTTTGTGTATTCAGCCTGGAAAATAACAGTTTGTAACAATATTTAACTCTGTCATGTTTGATATACCGTGGCTGCCGCGGAATGAAAGGCTAAATAAACTTATTGTTCGTTATGTAAATTCAGCTCTCCCTGCATCGCATCTCGCGACAGTCGAATTTGCATTGCAGATGGCTGAGGGAGGGATATGGTTAATAATGAGGCTATAAACAATCTAATACTACAGCACGTTAATTACGTCAGCAATTAGTATTCAAACGGTTGTTTTACACATATTTCAGCTCTTGATTTTCTGAATATACAGGCATTACTTGCCACTGCCGCTTGTGCGTCATCCTATAGATGAAAAACAACATAGATGGAAGTGTATCCGGCCTCATTGTGTGACGCACAACGTACATCCACGAGGAAACTCATCGAAATTGAAATTGTATTTGCGCTATATCTCCTGTCGTTTGTCACATTCTCACATGTACTGGTATTTTTAATTGGTTCATTAATTGAGGATTATATGTCTACATGTGCGTAGCCCTCAGCAAAGCTTTTACGAGCTTCAGAGGTCGAATTTATTGTAAACGTTTCACGTCTTGGCCGTAAACAACAGTAATCAGTAAGAAACATGGCTAGTGAAGTTCTAACAGTTCACTGTAGTTGTTTCACTACCAGAGTGCCCGCACGTAGTTTAGAAAATACAGGCCGGGCCTAACTGTCGTGACAACGTTTACAGTAACGCATGTACACTACGTTATCGAAAGTATCCGGACACCTCCAAAAACATACGTTTTTCATATTAGGTGCATCGTGCTGCCATCTTCTGCCAGGTACTCCATATCTGCGACGTCAGTAGCCATTAGACATCGTAAGAGAGCAGAATGGGGCACACCGCGGAACTCACGGACTTCGACCGTGTTCAGGTGATTGGGTGTCACTTGTGTCATACGTCTGTACGCGATATTTCCACACTCCTAGACATCCCCAGCTCCACTGTTTCCGATGTGATAGTGAAGTGGAAACGTGAAGGGACACGTACAGCACAAAAGCATACAGGCAGACCTCGTCTGTTGACTGACAGAGACCGCCGACAGTTCAGGGTCGTTATGTGTAATAGGCAGACATCTATCCAGACCATCATACCGGATTCCCAAACTGCATCAGGTCCCACTGTAAGTACTACGACAGTTACGCGGCAGAAGAGAAATCTTGGATAAGCCACACATCACGTTGGTGTAAGGAGCGTAAACATCGGACGATTGACAGTGGACAACGTTCTGTGGAGTAACAAATCACGGAACACAATGTGGAGTTCCGATCGCAGGGTGTGGGTATGGCGAATGCACGGTGCACGTCATCAGCTAGGATATGCAGTGCCAACAGTAAAATTCGGAGGTGGTGGTGTTATGGTGTGGTAGTGTTTTTCTTGAAGGGGGCGCTATTACAGCACAGTCCTACATTGATGTTTTAAGCACCATCTTGCTTCCCACTGTCGAAGAGTAATTCAGGGATTGCGATCGTATCTTTCAGCACGATCTAACACCTATCACAGCGCACGGCCTGTAATGGACTGGCCTTTACAGAGTCCTGATCTGAATCCTGTAGAACACCTTTGGGATGTTTTGGAACACAAGACTTCGTTCCAGACCTCACCGGCAGACATCGATACCTCTCCTCAGTGCAGCACTCCGTGAACAATGGCCTGACATTCCCCAAGGAACCTTCCAGCATCTGACAGAACGTAGGCCTGCGAGAGTGGAAGCCGTCAAGGAGGCGAAGGGTGGGCCAATACCATCTTTAATTCCAGTATTACCCACGGAGGGCGCCACGGACTTGTAAGTCATTTTCAGCCAGGTGTCCGGATAGTTTTGATCACATAGTGCGTGATGAGTAGCGTTATTAGATTCGTTAATGTTATAGCTCTCCCTGACAGTGGGTAGGCGAGGGGCGTTAAATAAGTATGTCAACACATTTTTTCTTGGCCAGTTTCCACTGAAAAATGCGGAATTTGTTGTAGGATATTGTGGAATATTTTCGCTTCAGCTCCTGTAGTTTCATGGACTTTCGATTCGTGGTGGTACTACACGCTGCCTCCAAAATGGCGTCTGTAAGAAGGATGCATCGCAAGCAGTGCGGTGTCGTTGAGTTTCTTTTGGCGGAATACTAGAGGAACGTAGGCGCTCGCAGGATGGAGACGTGGCAATGAACCAGGACGAATCGTTGGGCAAGGCGCCAGTTATTATCGCAAGATCAAGCAAACTCTTCTGCGTGCTGGCCAGCCGCACATAGCTCTCTTGCAATATTGGGGCGTGCGGGCACTCTATCTTGAGATGGTCGACCGACCGCAGCCAAACACCTCACTCTACGGCAGGATGTCTCAGTTGGTAGTGCGGACACTCTCGTGCACTATTTAGGGAACTTCAACGTGTGTGTCGGCCGGGTTCCTTGTCGCCTAATAGAAGACCGTAAAGAGCTATGAATGATTAGTTGTGCGGCACTACTTGCTCGTTACGAGGCTAAGCGTGAACATTGCCACGGGCAGTGAAATATGGGTCCATGACTTAGAACCGGAAACAAGAGGACAATCCATCGAGTGCCGCCACACTACCTCTCCTCCGAAGAACAAAACCGCACCCTCTGCCGATAACGTCATGGCGGCGGTATTCTTAGGCATCGAAGGGGCTATACTGTTTAATGTTCTCCCTCATGGTGCAACGTTGAACTCTGAAATGTTCTGTGCTACCCTAAGGAAATTGAAGAAGCAGCGTCAGTGTATTCGTCGCCACAAAAATACAAACTAGCTTCTCCTGACAACACAGGACCTCAGATAAGTCTCCGCACACGAGAGGAGCTGACATACCTTCTTTCGATTGTTCTTCCTCTTCCACACCAAACACCGGCCTCGGGCCTTCCACATTCCATCTGTTTGGTCCAATGAAGGATACAATTCCCGTTAAGCAGTATGTGAATGATGGGCAGATTACTGATGCAGTAAGACTTTGGCTCCAGCGTCGACCTTTGAGTGGTACCAATGCGGCCTGCAAGGTGGCGAAGGGTGTCACAGTGAACGGAGATTGTGTTGAGAAATACGGTTTTGTAGCGAAAGGTGTGAGGAATAGCACGGTATATTGAAATCCCGAATGAAACCTACCGGCTTTCAGAAAAAAATCTGTTGCATTGCTTAATGATCGCTCCTCGTATGATTCACAACATCGGCAATGTGAGGTGTATTTATTTATTCTGCAAAAATTCCGTAACTTTTTGTTGAAACTAAAGCATACTGGAACGCGTGGCGTTGGGAGAAACATGTGTCGCTCTGGTCAAGACAAGTGATTACCTGCTTTGTAATAATTTTACTCAATTTCGAAGGAAACGTAATTAAAACTAGAAAATGGTGCATTAAGAAAGAAACCATCATTTACAGCTTAAAATTTATGGCTGTTATTGAGTGTAACATATTTCTCCCTATCACGTTAGACAGCTTCAGTGAATGCTACAATGAAATGGATTTTGTGCTATAAATTATGGACAGATAATGCCAGAAGGGCCTTCCAGTTATACACTGATAGCAGTTTGTCTACAATTTTGAATTTACTCGCAAATAGTAGAATATGCCGGTAAACAGGACCTGAAAGGGTGCTTAAATAAAATATTTTTCACGTAAAGAATGGAAAAACTTTCAAAAGAAATCAGATTCCCTTTTCCCACGCAGCATCAAATCTTGCTGGCATTTGAACTGTGACGTGAAAAAGACAGTACGATGAATATGTACTACGTAATCAAAATTTCTACCAAAATCGAATTCCAACTCAGATTCCTACTTTTCACGAAAAGTCGCTATGCCAACACGCCTTGTGATCTTACTCATAATTCCATTGTCACTGACGTCAACGATTTCCCAACACAACAAGATCAAATCATCCTATGGTTTTTCGCAGTATGTGGTAATAACAGAATTCGGAAAATGCTGTCGGAGGGGATCGTGGCTTACGCAGCCATTACAGATACATGTCAACTGAATTACATTACCCGTAATCTAAAGATCCCGCACGGAGATGATATCAGTGTCGATCGACTGACATTAAATGGTCCAAAAACATTATCATTAGTCGTGACATACTCATTACATTGTGTGTCCAGCTTTCCTGCCCGAATTTTCATGATGTCGTTTCGTATCATTCCATTTTCACTGGCCAGCCCTTGTGGCCGAGCGGTTCTAGGTGCTACAGTCCGGAACAGCGCTGCTGCTACGGTCACAGGTTCGAATCCTGCCTGTTATGTCCTTACGTTAGTTAGGTTTAAGAGATTCTAAGTCTAGGGGACTGATGACCACAGATGTTAAGTCCCATAGTGCTTAGAGCCATTTGAACCATTCTCACTGATTAAATCCGATCCGCAAAAGCCGTTCACTTCGTTTCACTGGATATAATTTAACATATCAGTGTAATGAGAGAAGTCTTGAGGCATTCACAATACCGCCGAAAGAAACTAACAGTAGTTCACAGTAGTTCCTTCTACTCTTCCTGAAACATTCTGTATTAACAAATAGAAGAAACTGCTGTGAACTACTGTTAGGTTCTTTCTGCAATGTAGTGAATGCCTGGAGATATTGCCTCATTATACTGGTAATTTGAATTATGTTCAGTGAAACGAAGTGAATAACTTATGCGGATTAAATCAGAGAATGGAATGATATGAAACGACTTCAGGAAAATTCGGGCAGGACTGCTGGACACACAATGTAATGAATATGTCACGACTAAAGGTAATGTTTCCGCACCATTTAATGTCAATGAATCGACACTGATTTCATCCCCGTTCGGACTTGCTTGATTTCAGGTAATGTAATTCAACTGACATGTATCTATAATGCTGCCTAAGCCACAGTCCCCTCTGACACCGTTTTCCAAATTCTGTTATTACCAGGTACTGTGAAGCACCATAGGATGAGCTGATGTTGTTTTCGGAAATCTTTGATGTCAGTTGAGTGGGAATCTGTATTGGAATTCGATTTTGGTATAAATTTCTTTTGCGTAGCACATATTCAACGTACTGTCTTTTATACGTCACAGTTTAAATGGCAGCAAGATTTGTTGCTGCGTAGATAAAGTAAATCTAATTTCTTTATAAAGCTTTTCCATTCTTTATGTGTATAATATTTCAGTTATGAGCGCAGTCAGATCCTGTTATCAATATATATTCCACTCACACACGCTCACACACGCACACACACACACACACACACACACACACACACACACACACACACGTGCATGTGTGTGTGTGTGTGTGTGTGTGTGTGTGTGTGTGTGTGTGTGTGTGTGTGTGTGTGTGTGTGTGTGTGCGTGGGTGAGCTCCCACTCGCGCGTGTGTATGTGTATGTGTGCGCACGCGCGTGTTTGTGTGTGTGTGTGTGTGTTTTTGTTCGTGTGTGTATGTGTGTGTGTGGGAGGGTGTGTCGAATTTTATACACATTTAAAAGGAAGAGCAATATATATATATATCACAGTGTGAAAAAAAATTCTTGTATTCGCACTACGCAGCGCTATTCCTCACCTGCTGACAATGCAGAAATGACGGTCGCAAAATTTCGTTCTTTGCATATATCGGGCAGCGAATGGATGTTGAAGATCTGTAATCAAGTGAAAGATAACTAACTGTAGCAGTGTTGTGCAATCGGTGCAGTGGATAGCGTTTTGGGTTATCAGCCAGGACATCGATGGTTCGATTCTGGTACGAGGTTTAATTGTATTTATTTGATAAAATAGTTGGCGTGAAACTGTACATGTCATCTTAATCGTCACAAAGCAATTTTAGTGGGACTCCTACAAAAACTTTTTAGTTACATGCTAGGAACACAGAAATGGAAACATCACAATCGTTTTCATTGGCCAGCATTTAAAGAAACGATTTTCATGTCTTGGACGCGAATTGTTTCGCACCGCTATATCTACTAGATTACAAAGTAGTTTTTTTTGTACCCTCCCTCAGTAATTCCATCGATTAATACCAACTACTACTGTTGCTACATCCGGTCCATTACATATCGTTAGGGCCTTACATCGCCAGAAGGGCTAGCAACGTGCTTAGCAAACAATTTAGATGGAACGATTGAAGGAGGGAAGACGGTAAACAGGTGTGAGCTCTGATAGATGCAGCGGAGCGTAATAAATTGCGTCCACGACAGCTAAAGGCTTCTTTGAACGCTACCCAAACAAAAAGGTTGTACTTTGGTTTCTGTGTTCATAACACGCAACTGCTATTGTTATGAAGAAAGCCAGTTGTAATCGCTGAATCACGATTAAGAAGCCAGATACCGTACCACGCAGACAATGTTTCTCAAATAAAACAAATAAGCCTCAATTCTGAATCGAACCCTCGATCTTCTGCATGCTAACCCGAAACGCTATCCATTGCACTAGCTATACAGCACTGTTAACTCTGCTGACCAAAGTATTTACCGTAATTGTAATTAAAGTGTTGCCAGACTGCAAATCTTTAACATTCTGAAACGCCCGCTAAATCCGCTGGGCAGAACAGGTGATTAGGATTGCGGAAAGGGCCAAATAAGGTGTCGTTCAGGTTCACTCAAAATTGTAATTTTTTTTATAATTTAATAACACCTTTAAACCAAAACGGCACATAGCCAAACCTTTAGAAATACGAGTTTCAAAAAGCTAATAATTTCACGGCTGAAGGCCTCCAAACAAGAAATCTTAAAGCAACAAGATAAATCTCAAGTGGTAAAAATATGCAGTTAAAATTTCAAATAAAATAATTCACATATACATGTCACAGCGAGGCTGAGAGCCTCAAGGCAAGAGTGAATAGATCAACGTAAGCAAGATATAATACAAACGGCTGAAGGCCCACAGTAAAATTTCAAAATTTTAAAATAAATTACCATACCCTTTCAAAGGCAGAAGGCCGCAATGTTTTTTTTATGTTTTTTTTAAATTAGGATTTAAGTGGCTGAAAGCCCCCAATAGATTTTCCAAAATTAAACACGTAAAATCCAGTAAAAGCAAGATGTTTTTAAATCGTTGGCTATCATAGATTATAAGCAGACAGTTAAACACTGGTGAGAAGGACTATAAAGAAAGCGGCACTCAGAAGCCTCCAGGGAGGTTGGTCTGCCCTCGTGCACTAAGGTGATACAGGTGATGAATCCAACATAATTTGATCTGTCGAACCCAACCAGGGGACAGCCACGGACCGACCGACAAAACGACTTGTTTGCCGCCAATCGGTACGTGAAAACTCAAATACAAAAAGTTATGAACGTGATTATCTACAATGGAATATGTATTAAGCTGTCAAAACTACACACCATTTAGGACAGCGACAACAAGTGAGGAAAGGACGCTACCTCAAAGTACATTAGCAGCCAGGGCAGGCAACAGGAACACTAACGGCCATGAGGCAGAAAGTTCCACTGCTACACTTGAATCTGAAATACGGTGATATTGTTAACTTCACCCAAAAGGATCCCTGCCTGAATTTATGTCAGTGGCCAGGGCAGGTAACCAAAACACTAACGGCCACAAGGCAGAAAATTCCGCTGGTGCACTTGAATTGTAATCAACCAATATATTTAATGGCACCGCATGGCGATTATATTTCAGCAATGGAATCACTCGGTGTTGCTCACAGGAAAACCTCCCCAACAGTGAACAACCGAAACGAACCGCACAACATAAATGGACATGGCTTGGGTAGCTGAAACCACTATTCAACTTTGACGTCCAGGGTCGGTGAATTACGAAGCTCGTAGCGACCTAACAGCTCCACACACGCTCCCACACGGTTCAGGGACCACCAGCGGACCCAGCCGACTGCACCGCACGGAGATAACTTCCCTGGTCCGCAGCAAATGACCGACTCACTCCAGAACCCCTAGCCGGAAACTACACTCCTGGAAATTGAAATAAGAACACCGTGAATTCATTGTCCCAGGAAGGGGAAACTTTATTGACACATTCCTGGGGTCAGATACATCACATGATCACACTGACAGAACCACAGGCACATAGACACAGGCAACAGAGCATGCACAATGTCGGCACTAGTACAGTGTATATCTACCTTTCGCAGAAATGCAGGCTGCTATTCTCCCATGGAGACGATCGTAGAGATGCTGGATGTAGTCCTGTGGAACGGCTTGCCATGCCAATTCCACCTGGCGCCTCAGTTGGACCAGCGTTCGTGCTGGACGTGCAGACCGCGTGAGACGACGCTTCATCCAGTCCCAAACATGCTCAATGGGGGACAGATCCGGAGATCTTGCTGGCCAGGGTAGTTGACTTACACCTTCTAGAGCACGTTGGGTGGTACGGGATACATGCGGACGTGCATTGTCCTGTTGGAACAGCAAGTTCCCTTGCCGGTCTAGGAATGGTAGAACGATGGGTTCGATGACGGTTTGGATGTACCGTGCACTATTCAGTGTCCCCTCGACGATCACCAGTGGTGTACGGCCAGTGTAGGAGATCGCTCCCCACACCATGATGCCGGGTGTTGGCCCTGTGTGCCTCGGTCGTATGCAGTACTGATTGTGGCGCTCACCTGCACGGCGCCAAACACGCATACGACCATCATTGGCACCAAGGCAGAAGCGACTCTCATCGCTGAAGACGACACGTCTCCATTCGTCCCTCCATTCACGCCTGTCGCGACACCACTGGAGGCGGGCTGCACGATGTTGGGGCGTGAGCGGAAGACGGCCTAACGGTGTGCGGGACCGTAGCCCAGCTTCATGGAGACGGTTGCGAATGGTCCTCGCCGATACCCCAGGAGCAACAGTGTCCCTAATTTGCTGGGAAGTGGCGGTGCGGTCCCCTACGGCACTGCGTAGGATCCTACGGTCTTGGCGTGCATCCGTGCGTCGCTGCGGTCCGGTCCCAGGTCGACGGGCACGTGCACCTTCCGCCGACCACTGGCGACAACATCGATGTGCTGTGGAGACCTCACGCCCCACGTGTTGAGCAATTCGGCGGTACGTCCACCCGGCCTCCCGCATGCCCACTATACGCCCTCGCTCAAAGTCCGTCAACTGCACATACGGTTCACGTCCACGCTGTCGCGGCATGCTACCAGTGTTAAAGACTGCGATGGAGCTCCGTATGCCACGGCAAACTGGCTGACACTGACGGCGGCGGTGCACAAATGCTGCGCAGCTAGCACCATTCGACGGCCAACACCGCGGTTCCTGGTGTGTCCGCTGTGCCGTGCGTGTGATCATTGCTTGTACAGCCCTCTCGCAGTGTCCGGAGCAAGTATGGTGGGTCTGACACACCGGTGTCAATGTGTTCTTTTTTCCATTTCCAGGAGTGTACATGCGCAAAACCAAAGATGGCACACGGTGCAAAAATCGATACACATCGCTGCTGCCACACGTAGAAGGAAGAAGAACCATTATGTAACAGCAACAAGGGCGGGAAACTAAACACAGATAGGCAGCGAAGTTCACAAAAACGCATAGTTCCGAGTGAGCACGGCTCACATTCATTTGCTGCCCGAAATATGGGCACTACGAAATTTTGTGAGGGACATTCTGTATTGCCGGTAGGTGAGGAATCGCACTGCAATATCTGAATTCGCGAATTTTGTGTGTGTTTGAGCGTGTGTGTGCGTGTGCATATGTCGAATTTTTATTGGTTACAGAGGTACTCGTGGAAGCTGTTAAGCAAAGGCGAAGGATTACCTTCAATGTTGATATTCAAAAATTCCACATCTGCTTTCAAAGCAAATCAGTTGACACCATAACGAATTGCTCTTCCAAGGTCATCTCGGCATTCTGTCATTAGCGTAGCACTATTCATAATCAGAACGATGAATTTTTCTCTTCTATTTACATTTTTCATTTTACTTGTAGATTTCACCATTCAACTGTCGCCACAGATAAAAATCTAAGTCGACAGACCCAGTGACCTTGATGGGCAACTAACGCAACCGTTATTGCGATTCATCTTTCGGGGAATGTTACGTTTGAAAGATTTCTCATGTGAACTATAAATGTGTGCGGTGCGTTGCGTGCTGAATAATGATTCCCATAGATACAGCCAAAGGAATCTCTTCCTGTATCACTTTAATCTCGTTCTCTCAAAGATGAGGTCTGTAAGACTGTGCCGTAACACTACATGCCCAATCCACTGATTGTCTGTCATGCTGAACCACGCGTTTACAGGCATGGTTCTTGCAATTTTGTGCCAGAAGAGAGGCATGTCGGTTTTTATCGACTGTTACTGGAGTGACAATGGCCGTTCGGAGTAAAGTAGCGCCAGTTGAGTATCTTCATACTTTCCTCGAA
The DNA here is from genome assembly GCF_023864345.2 of Schistocerca serialis cubense. NCBI lineage: Eukaryota > Metazoa > Arthropoda > Insecta > Orthoptera > Acrididae > Schistocerca > Schistocerca serialis. The sequence continues at coordinate 193,199,717 of NC_064638.1, read as the reverse complement.
GTTGTTGAACACACTGTAAATGAAAAGGTTGGAGAATACGCATACGTAATATCCGCTACATTCCTATATGTCAAATAGAGATAACCGTAAGACTTGCTGTGCGTGCTTGGTCATACACAGTCAGGTGAAATACACTCCTGGAAATGGAAAAAAGAACACATTGACACCGGTGTGTGAGACCCACCATACTTGCTCCGGACACTGCGAGAGGGCTGTACAAGCAATGATCACACGCACGGCACAGCGGACACACCACGAACCGCGGTGTTGGCCGTCGAATGGCGCTAGCTGCGCAGCATTTGTGCACCGCCGCCGTCAGTGTCAGCCAGTTTGCCGTGGCATACGGAGCTCCATCGCAGTCTTTAACACTGGTAGCATGCCGCGACAGCGTGGACGTGAACCGTATGTGCAGTTGACGGACTTTGAGCGAGGGCGTATAGTGGGCATGCGGGAGGCCGGGTGGACGTACCGCCGAATTGCTCAACACGTGGGGCGTGAGGTCTCCACAGTACATCGATGTTGTCGCCAGTGGTCGGCGGAAGGTGCAAGTTCCCGTCGACCTGGGACCGGACCGCAGCGACGCACGGATGCACGCCAAGACCGTAGGATCCTACGCAGTGCCGTAGGGGACCGCACCGCCACTTCCCAGCAAATTAGGGACACTGTTGCTCCTGGGGTATCGGCGAGGACCATTCGCAACCGTCTCCATGAAGCTGGGCTACGGCCCCGCACACCGTTAGGCCGTCTTCCGCTCACGCCCCAACATCGTGCAGCCCGCCTCCAGTGGTGTCGCGACAGGCGTGAATGGAGGGACGAATGGAGACGTGTCGTCTTCAGCGATGAGAGTCGCTTCTGCCTTGGTGCCAATGATGGTCGTATGCGTGTTAGGCGCCGTGCAGGTGAGCGCCACAATCAGGACTGCATACGACCGAGGCACACAGGGCCAACACCCGGCATCATGGTGTGGGGAGCGATCTCCTACACTGGCCGTACACCACTGGCGATCGTCGAGGGGACACTGAATAGTGCACGGTACATCCAAACCGTCATCGAACCCATCGTTTTACTATTCCTAGACCGGCAAGGGAATTTGCTGTTCCAACAGGACAATGCACGTCCGCATGTATCCCGTGCCACCCAACGTGCTCTAGAAGGTGTAAGTCAACTACCCTGGCCAGCAAGATCTCCGGATCTGTCCCCCATTGAGCATGTTTGGGACTGGATGCAGCGTCGTCTCACGCGGTCTGCACGGCCAGCACGAACGCTGGTCCAACTGAGGCGCCAGGTGGAAATGGCATGGCGAGCCGTTCCACAGGACTACATCCAGCATCTCTACGATCGTCTCCATGGGAGAATAGCAGCCTGCATTGCTGCGAAAGGTGGATATACACTGTACTAGTGCCGACATTGTGCATGCTCTGTTGCCTGTGTCTATGTGCCTGTGGTTCTGTCAGTGTGATCATGTGATGTATCTGACCCCAGGAATGTGTCAATAAAGTTTTCCCTTCCTGGGACAATGAATTCACGGTGTTCTTATTTCAATTTCCAGGAGTGTATTACTGTGGGGCACTGCCTCAGTCTGAGGTAGTTTCGTGAAGACGGAAGTAATCACCAGTTAATAGAGCACTCTGCGCTTAACATTCACACATTGCTACTGTGTTCTTATCTCTGTAAGTAGCAGCATTTCCGTTACAAAACGCGAACACGAATACCTTTCCGACCTATTCAGTGTTTGAAAATACTTGAAGCAAACTTTAACGATACAGTAAAACATGACATCAATTCAGAATCAGTATCAGAATGAAAAACTACAAGGCCGTCGAAACGCCGCCCTTTCGTCTCTAAAGGCTGGTTATTGCCCCAGCCCCCGGACCATAGTTACAGAGTCGCAGGCATGGCGCAAGTACTGAGCGAGCGAGCGTCAGCAGGCGCCTGTATTACTGCATCAACCCCTACCTTGAGTACGCGCCGCCCGCTGAAACACATATAACCCTCAATTGCGATTTCTGTCTGTGCCATGGATGTACTCAAACCACCCCTATCCCAGTAAGGACCATCCTACATGGGTGGATGAAACGTATAGCGTCCTAGAAAGAAGTTATAAAATAAAAGCTGACAAAAGTTAAAGATCAGTAATGGAGTTTTATCGAACAAAAACTGGACAAACTGAAGCAATAATACTAGCAGATGAGAAACTAAAAGAAGCAGTTATATTTTGATATCAAAGTGACTGACTAGCCAACTATTTGTGAACTGGAGATTGGGAATATCGAGGAAGGTATTTCTCAAGAAGAGAGGTTTTTAACACTGTAAAGAAGTAAAGGCTCTAGGAAGTCTTTTTAAGAAGTATTTGTCTTAAATGTAGTTTGTATGAAAGTAGAACTTGAGGATAAACAGGTCAGACGAGAAGAAAATACAAGATATTGAAATGGGGTGCATCAGTACGAGATTGGATGAGTAGATCGGATATGTAATAAAGGCGTGCTTTAGCGGATTTGTAAAAATGGCATATAAGGCATCACTTCACGAACAGAAAGACTCTGCTGATAGGATGCCTTCTAACACATAAGTGAAAGACAATTTGATAACTGGGGCCGGGGACTGACTGAGCAGAAAGGTTACAAAGGTTTGACTAAGTAAGCTGAAGACGGCAACAAATAAGACTTCATAAATCGGCTGTTTGTTATTATTTGTGTACTATATTTGAATAAAATCTCAATACGGGTCTCGTGACTTAAATGGTTTCGAAACGGAAGCAGTTCCGAATTTTCTCCTACCATAAATAATATTAACTTAAATGAAATAATTATACAGGGTGACAGTTATTGAACTATATGAAATACAATCGTCACAGCGTCTCAAGTCTTTGAATTAGGGAGTTCACCTGCACGGTTAGCTGCTGGGCATTATGGAAATTAGTATGCGGTGTATAGTTTCGTTTGACGACGAAATCTACTTTCATTAGGATGAGTTCGTCGTTAAGCATAATTGGCGCATTTGTGAGAGTGAGAACCAGCATTTCGCAATCGAGAAATCTCTTCCCCCTAGAGGAATGACTCTGTGGAGCGCATTGTCCAGTGACGGATTAATCAGTGCCATATTCCTTGACGACACGGTACGTGAAGGTTTTGGAACGTGATTTCATCCCCGTTATCCACAGTGACCCTCATTTCGATAAGATGTGGTTCATGCTAGACGGAGCTGGACCCCTTCGAAGCAGGGTATCCAGAGGCCGCTGCCTTGGGCCTCTATTGGCCGCCCGATTCTGAAGATCTGAACACATGTGACTCATTATCGTGGGGCTATATTAAAGACAAGGTGTACAGCAATAAACCCAAAACCATTGCTGAAACCATAACAGCCATTCAGAAGGTCATCGATGTTCCGACACTTCAGCGGGTCTGCGCTACATCGTCGGCAATGGCAGGTATATCGAACATGTCATGACCGAAATTTTAATATCTGTATGACGTTTACATGTTGATAAAGTGAGTGCACTCCGTATTTTGTAACTAATTTACGTTTCTTTTCATACAGCAAATAATTGTCACCCTGCAGTTTCCTATCAATGAATTCTCTTAGAACATCGTGAGACACCGAATTCGCTGAATTATTACTTCAGATCACGTGGCGTCACAGATACGGGCTGCCATTTACTGTGTAATGAGTGGTTCTGTAAACTCGTTACCATCGTTGCTATGTTTTTCTTAGCACGATGTATTAACCACCGTCATGTCGCATTTCGATTATTTAGAATTATTTTGCATCAAATTCTTCATATAAAGAAAGGAAATTGCATGGAACGAAGCTACTTTGTAAACGTCTACCCTGGCGGCTACATATAAAGGATATCGGCTTTCGTTTATTTGTGTCACTGTGTCCACCGTTGACCAGCCAACCAGATAAAGTGGATCACATCGAGAAACCGGTTGAGCTCTGTAGCCCAAAGCCAGATTGCAACGTGATACCCGACTTCCGCTTGTGTGCCTGCGCGCAAGATAGCATCGCGAAACTTTTGGCCGATTTTCCATCTCATCGGCTTGCGGGCAGCCGTGAAAAGGCTCAAAGCTGTATCTACATGGCCTTATCGCCGAATACGTTTCACCACCGAAAAATGCGAAACTATAAAAAGGACAGAGATAACCTTACCTGGAGGCAGGATAGACCTATGCTCTGGCACCGGTAGGATATTTCTGCGCTGATGTGTCCAACAGATCACATACAGTATCAGCGTGAGTGAGCTACGTTATTTATATAATATTCCTCTCCTACGTTCTGAAATAACACCATATCCTGGAAAAAGTTTTTAAACCCTAAGTCTGTGTTGTCGAAGACAGACGGGTATAACGAGTGCACAGTAAAATGTCTGTGAATGTTTCTCATGAATGCCTCAAGAAAAGACAATAGTTAAATCGTATTTGCTTCCTCAGAATAAAACTGGTCTGAAAATGAATCATATGAGTTAAATCATAAGTAAATCCACGGAAAGTTTAATTATTTTGTTATACGACTGATTTCGGCTCCAAAAAATCCCGATTCGAAAACCCGTTTTAAAATCTGACATTAATTACTCGGCACCAATCGCATGAATAAAGAAATCACGATTTCTTAGGAAATATCTTTGCTACAACACTCTTGTCCCACATTAGGAAAATTCTCTTGCAAGATTCATAAGATATTGCAAACATAAGAAATTATCCTACTAAAATTTCTCCTTAATCCGTCGCTCATTTCTTGTTTTCATTTGCCTAAGCGTTTAACATAAGTGCTTCTACTCGTATATGACCTTCGATATTTGTATTTGTTTAGTTTTACTGCATATAAAAAAGTAACCATTGTATAAATGAACGGCGTATAGTTACGAATTGCTTCCAGTTACCACTCGTCCTTGCGACCTGGTACTTATGACTTACATTCATGCTGTGTAGTACAACTAACGTTAATGTCACGAGTGTTCACTGGTTACAATGGGCTGCAAGGGAACATGGGAAGAGAGAAACTACTTTTTGCTGCAAAAAATGAGAAAATGGTGTTTCCTGAACAAGCTAAACAGAGCTGGTGTGGCGATTGCCCACTCTAACCTCGTATTCCAGTAACACAACCAGTTTGTAGTTACAACACTTCTTTATTGATTATACATACGCATGAATTCATCAGCAGTAACAATCAATTAACAACATTTGCATATCAATGCGCTATCCACAATTAGTATTTACAATATTAACCGTCACACTTATGACACCGGCCCCTTTACGTGCCGGTAACAACAACCAAAATAATAGATAAAATAGATAACCAAATGTTTACAATGTCGGCTATCGCCTTTCTCTGCCAGTTTTACACTTACTGAAAAGGTAAAGTTAATTTGATGCTATCTGACCTGGAGGGTAGTATTAACTGTTCTGTTTACACTTAGCATTCTACTACACTCAACGTCCGGTAGATTCTAGACATTATGCAAGCTTAAGGCAAAACGTCAATTTGATGAACATGTGATGGACGCGAGCAAACGTTAATCTATTACGATGTCATAAACACACGATCCAAAGGGTGAACTTATACTCAACTTCGGGCAGTAGGGAATCTTCTGCCTTAAACAATCCTCTCGTTGAATCGAATAGAGAAATCGCGCGTGAACGGGGTCAGGACGGCCCTGAGTTCAAATCCTGAGATTTCCGTCACACAGCAAGTTCGCGGAGTGAGGTTTGCTCGCGTCGACCACTATACACGTTTCTGAAAAAAGGAAAACATGAGCGCAGACACACTGACACACTGTAGTACATACAAGTTACACTTAAACATATTACAAGTTAACCAACAAATAGAATTAAGGAGCTTAGTTTCTTTTGATCAAAAAAAAAAAAAAAGTCTAGGTACTACGTGAAAAGAAGTGTCAGTTCACACCCAATAACTTAAGTTTCACCTTTGCTGAATGCCTTACACCACATAAATCAAACGTGCAGTACCTAACGTGACAATCAACCTTCAGATAGGTATTTGAAATTGCAATTGAAAACTAATGTCACTTCAACAGGTCGCTAATGCGATAACCACGGCCCTCATGGCCACAGACCAAAATACACACGGTCCCTAAACAATGTGACCTGTATTTTGCCTTCCATACACACAAGAAATTATTAAGAAACAACAACTACCAGTAATTCGTAAAACCAGAAAATTCTAAATCTATAACTAAATTAAGAAATGACGATCAAGTGAACCAGCTACCTTTAGCGTGCCACTAAGCACCAAATCCAAACTTACAAATGCGAGGCGCTATTTCTACCTACTTTAGTTACATAATTTCATGACCGTTCCGGATCATGACTCACCTCGCCACGACTGCAGTGAATGTTTTGCTGGCCACTAGCACGAGCAACTGCAACAGTCAACAGTCCTTAAGTACACAATAATATTCACTATATAGAGAAGGAGGAACACATCACGAAAGCTTGGCGATTAATTTTCTCTTCTTTGTGTGGAATTCACACTCCATCCATCCACATAGCTCTCGAGGTATTAGCAAAAACATGTTCAAATGTGTGTAAAATCTTATGGGACTTAACTGTTAAGGTCATCAGTCCCTAAACTTACACACTACTTAACCTAAATTATCCTAAGGACAAACATACACACCCATGCCCGAGGGAGGACTCAAACCTCTGCCGGGATCAGCAGCACAGTCTATGACTGCAGCGCACTAGACCGCTCGGCTAATACTGCGCGGCGAGGTATTGGCAAATCCTGGTCGCCACTAGCCAGCCGTGTCAATACAACTTTAATACTTTCCGGCAGCGGCCCATGTTTCTTCGTTGCTTCCAGTAACTGGTCCTCACGGCATACGGCCGTGCCACGTGGCATGGTGCCGCAAACTCCCCACAATAACAACATCGAAAGCACGTCACAGACTGACTTGGCTCAAGCTTGGACCCACCCTCCTTCACTTGCGCACGCGCGCCACCATAAATAGCCGACTTCAAAGACGCAAAGAGAGGAAGGCACAGTGGCACCGATCAAAGCTGGAAGTAAGAATCGATATCGCCTGGCGCCAGAAACCCACTGGCTCAAGAGCGACACTAAGAACTGAACAGTTTAGCACCTTAGGATATTTCAGAGAAACTCCAAGTAAAAATAAAGTGATGAACCATGTATAGGTGTTCGGGGAAGGAAAAAGAAGTTATATCAGTCGTAGCTGAGGAGTTACACGAGCCTCACAGACAAGTGCATTGCTGTCCTCATGAAAATCACCTTTTTCTTTGCTGACAGCAAATAGGCTACGAAAGCAAAGGATTGTAGTTCACCGAGTGTTAAAGGCGGTATTCATTATAGTCTGTTGTTCTTCTTAAATGACATGTAAACAGCTCAATGGACATAAACACGAGGCGTGGCTATAAAATAACGAGACTATAGCTGTAAAACACTTTATTTGTGTGATATAAGCATTTATTTATTGACATCCGCAATACACTCCCCTACTCTATCCCTACAACGCTTTATGCGAATTTTCCATTGATGGAAACAGCGTCGGACGTCTCTGTGAAGTCCTTGATGACGTATATCTCAGTTCCTTTCCTATCTTCAAAGGACTGAAACTAAGTTCCTTTTACTGCAAGTTTGACCTTGGAAAATAGATAAAAGACACATGTTGTTAGAACAGGCAAATAAGGTGTGTGGTCTGACAACTTCGCTATAAACGTGTTAACAGATAATTCGGCATGAGTCGGTGCGTCGTCGTAATGCAGAACCCATGACTTGTTCTTCCATAGTTCGGGTCGTTTTTTCTCTTATTTTTTCCAAGGAGTTGAAAAATTATCTTAAGGTACTAATCCTAATTAACAGTTTGACGTTCAGGAATTCAGTGATGGTACACAGCTCCATAAACATCGAAAAAAAAACAATAATCATCTCTTTCAACATTGATTTTCTCCTTCAAGCTTTTTCGCTCTCGGTTAGGTTTTACTCTTCCAGTATATAGATTGCTGCTTAGTTTCTGAAGCGTAAGCGAAAAACCTAGCTGCGACACATGTTACAAGATGTTAGGATCATTTTCGAAGGTATTCAAGGTATGAATACAGACATGTTCATAAGCTTCTTTTTGTTTAATCGTGGGAATTTCAGTATGAATTACGTAAACATTTTCCTTGTGTGAAATTGGTTACGTAAAATTTGCCTTCCGCATTCTTTGTCAATTTCTATAGTTTCAGCAAAGGATAGAATATTCAGGTGATGGTGAGATCGAATCACATTACCTACTTTTTCGATATTTCCGTCTGCCTTTGATACTGAAGGGCATCCCGGGCGTGAGTATTCTTCTGAGTCTTCTCGGCTCACTTGGAAACGCTTGAACCACTCAAAAGATCTCGTACGTGATAAACAATCTTCGCCACACACTCTTTTTAGTGAAAGATGAGTTTTAGTAACAGTTTTTCGCAGTTTTATTTCGAACTTCATGACTCGGTTGCTAACACTTATCATTTTCCGGCAAAAGAAAACAGCAGCTCGACACCAAAGATGCCATATTCGACCGAGAAGGCTTCATACTTCACAGCTGTTGTTCGTTCATCTTTGGCGTATGCGTACTTATTCTGTGACATTATCAGTCCCGTTATTTTACAAGTAGGACACGTATTATATCTCAGATCAAAACGTGCTTTGTGGATAAGCGAGACGCAGAGGAAAATAAAAAATTCACCAATATTGGTCGCTTAGCAGTGGGTTACATATTGCTGAAGTGGCACCAGGTGGTCACGTGATCGTCCGCTGCTGACTTAAATCATGACAATGAAATGGTGTACATATGCCAGACCGTTGTTTCGAAACCTCACATCGAGCGATGTGGAGACGTGGCGCGACGTCTTTAAACAGCTATCATGGTGCAGAAGTGATTCTGACAAGTTATAGGTCGGAATGATGAGTGAAAGTATACAGCTAATCGTCATTAGATTACGTGAATATGTCACCACAGTAGTAAATAGATGAAAACATGCATAATTACAAAGATTAATTTCGATCAGTTACTCGAATTTGTTAACAATTACGAAACTGCATGTTAGCAAAAATATAATTGTCGAGTAAAATGATACGGTTGTCATTCCTAAAGTGGACAATACTTTTTCATACAGGCTGGGTTAGACTGAATTTGAATTTAGGTAGCAACTAATGGTACACACGTAGGCCATAATAGTCATTGATTGTGCGAGAGCTGCCTAGAAGATAGCGCATGACTTCGTTGGTCAATTACCCTTATATTCAACAACTTAGAATTATTTAACCGAATGATTTATATCTCAGGCGACAAAGTAATAATCACATAGAGTTAGCTCACTCTAATGTACACTATCACCAAGTTTAGTTAACCACTCTTTGAATACAGTAAAATGCCATTACCAAAAACATAATAACTAACTATAAACGACATCATAATTAGAAGGAATACATGAAGGTATCGCCAAAATGCAGTATGATGCATAAAATTACTAAACACACAAATATTTGAATTAAGGTAAAAAGAATTGGTATAAACTGCTGGTTTCAACACAGTATTCTTGCTTTAATAATTCTCTTGAAGCTTCTTTAATTGCTATTGTACTATATCTCTCAAATTTTTACGGCCATTACATTCACAAAATATTGTTACATACGCTGTCTCCAAATTTAACTTTGGCTCCATACAATGCATTGTTCCGGACACTAGCAGTGCTCATATTTTATTAAATTTATGGAAATAGTTTTCAGTAGCTACACGAAATACTGCTTAAATCTTCCAGTTGATCATATACAAAGAAACAAAGTAAATATTAACATTCAGGACAAATGAATAATATTGAAAAATTCAAAAAATACTTTAATTCCTGGATTCTCAATATTTGGAGATGCTTGTCAGTCATGTCACTCTGAACATCTATAAACCTCACATTATCCAATTACTGAGTTCACTTACCTCTTAATTATTTATTCATCATATCCTATTATTTTTATACAATCTGTAACTTTAACAATCTCAGAACACCTTAATTACACATCGTATATATCACTGATGTACATAAAGATCACAATCCTTTGTGTCAATTACTGTGCAAATAAATTTCTTGTGAAAAATTGTAATGAAAAATGGAAATATCTCTTGGCATCTTATGTACAACGACTTGCACTATAGCAAACAGCTTTCTGCTTTTTCGATAAATATTTTCGTGGGTCATAACAATCGAAATCAAAACAAAATGATTTTATTTCTATATTCATATAAATAAAAGGTAAACATATTCATATGATTACATAGCACCTGAATAAATCATTTCCTTTCTGATACATTTTCAAGTATACACTGCTGTGTACACCTAACAGGCTACGTGAAAATGGGTACAGAAGACAGAATGCATTAGTGTGAGTAAAGCTCTCAATTTTCATTTCTACGTTATAAATAAAGTTAAACTTTGAGATTCACTCGACTTTTCACTGGTTTTAACATGTGTTACACTACCTGTTTTAGCTTGAGTGTTTCACTGTTTATCATATGTTTTTATTAACGCTTCGGCTTACTTGAGCATTTTCTCTCTGAACAAATCTTCCTTCTGTGAAATGTCTAGTTCTTATCACGGTAAAGAGTTTATTGATTCTCCAACCATGAACTTTGGTTTTACACTGAACATAATTTCAATTGTGGTGTACCCTGTACTTCTGCACATATATGTGATAAAGAATTCATGACGTGTTGAATTTTATCTATGCACTTGCTACATGATCTATGATTATTGTAGCAATGTGTTTAAAAATTTCTGCCTCACTCACACTGCCATGTTCAGCAGGGTTGCTCGGGAGTATTACGCAAATATGTGTATGACATCTACCCTGTTGTCCTGCAGACCATAGTTCCAAATTTTTGAAACAAATTTACTTCCGTTACTTCCAGCCACCTTCCTCATTATATTACTTAAATTTACTTACTCTTCTATACATTTTTAGGCTCGCAGCTGCCAAAAACTAAATGTAAATAACCAACTGTCCGGCCAACATGCATGTCACTCTTCCTTATTATCGTTCTTTCTCAAATGTAATTGCCTATTAATCTTATAGTACTCTTTCCGTTTATCTCCATCTTTGACGTCAAATTTCTGATAATGACACACGTATTTACATACATCTTCTATCTTTCTCTGTCCCTCAACATCTTTAAAGAACATTATTGTCAAAGTACACGCACATCAGTTTTTTTGAACAAATTGTTAAGTGGTCTCGACTATGCATCAGTTCTCTGCATATCTTATATTTCAAATATAATAGGCGGACTGTTTGCATAAATAACGCCCACCTTGGTACTCAGCTGTATGGGAGCTGATGTGCTCTGTGATCAGTATGAACCACAAACACGCGTCCCCACAACTAGGCTTTGAATTTCTTAAAATCCGAAATAATTGGTATTGCTTCCTGTTTGGAAATAGTACACGTACTCTCGGAGTTAGAAAGAGTGGGGCTCTTGAAGGCTATTGTGTAGTGCTATTTTTTTCACCTTCATCTGCTTATTGGAAACTGCGATGTGGTAATTACTTCAATGTGTTCGCATATGGAACCGAAATGTCAAAACAGAATGATAGAACCAGCGAGGGTGGTGGCACAGTGCTTAGCACATTGGACTCGCGTTTAGGAGAATGAGGGTTCAAACCCACATTCAGCCATACTCATTTACGTTTTCTGTGATTTCCCTAAATCGCTCCAGGCAAATGCTGGGACCGACTTCCTTACCCATCCTTCCCTTATCCGAGGGGACCGGTGACCTCACTGTTTGCTTCCCTCCCCGCAAATCAACCAACCAGCCGATGCATAGAACCGTTCATTGTTTTGAAGATATATCTGCAACTTTGTCTACTACTTCAAGTTCGTAATCAGAATAGCAAAACCCATTCCGATTTCAAATGTGAGAGCACTCTGCCCCATTACCTAATCCACCACAAGTAGGAAGGTAATCAGTCACCGTTGTATACATTTGTTGACATAAATTTCATCCAATTCCTTAAAATTTACTTTGATTTTCTTATTTTCGACTGAAGAAGTTATCAGTTTTTCCATTATAGTTGATAATCACCTTTGTTGCAACACCCAATCTGTTCCTACAATGATTTACGTGCCAAATGAGATACCACTAAAAGTTTGTGATCAAAGGCAACACATCTAAATAAGAATTGCAGGAAAAATTCATTCTTAATATGTTCACTACAGACACCTGTAGCTTGTACTAATTTCTCAGTCACAACAGGTATTTCAACGCCATAAGGGTTTCCCTTAATCTGTTCTTAAAATGATCGAGACAGTGCGCTCTGTTGACTTTCACTGTCTGCCAATACTTCATATATTTCGACAGGAATTACAATTTCTTTACACTGATCTCATTAGCTATAATAATTCTCGCATAGCGTGTCTTACTATGCTTCTAGGTCATTCCTCAGATGTCAGCCTATACCAATTATTTTTCAGGATGTTTCTCCAACATTTCTGTACCAATGTAATTGTCGCATATCGTAGTTGTTACATTTTCTACCGGACTGCACCTTTCCACTAGATTCACTATGTATGAGTGTGGTGTTAATTATCTGCGACGGTGTTTTTAACTCTCGTTCACCGTCCTCCTCATACTCAACAATTTCATTGTCCTCGCGTAGCATGTTTCTGAAACTGTTAGTCCACTTACTTTCACAAACTTCGTAATTATTGAAGGGTGTCATGAGGGAAGAATGTTAAGTTTATTCCAATGATTATAATTGTGAACTGAATTTTTAATCATGTATTGTTTATCACATTCCGCCCGCTTTGCCTTCACTCTTTATTAAACTGCGCTAACCCGTCCTGTATCTGACAGAGTTGCATTAGCCACGCCATAAGTCAACCGTTTTATTGTTAATTATTTTTAAAGTTTGCTATCGTTATTGGAAACTCTAATATTAGCAGCAGATTTGCGCTATTTGTGCACTCCAGACTCTTCCTTTCTTCACGAGATTCTGAATCTCACCTCAAGGTATCGCAGAAGGATATTTTAAAAATTTTGAGACTGTAGAGGACGAAATTCAGAACATTTCGCAGGGAGAAACCTACAGCTGGATATGTGAAATAAAGCTTCTGCAATAATATGCACTCTGTGTGCATTCAATAGGGTAAATGAAATACTGTTCTGGAAATGCTTACTGACAGTAGAAAACAATCACATACTTTAAACCGAATATTTGTGACGACCACTAGCTTCGTTACTGGGTAACGGCGAACCATCTTTTGTGTGATTCTTTGTAAAATACTGCGGTCCCTTCTGATGCCATCAGACTCTGTAAAGATGCGTCCAGTGAGCTTAGGTGCTGTTCCTACTAATGTTTAGTACACAAGAGACTTCACATAACCGCAGAAGAAAATGTCAAGAGGGGTGAGGTAAGTGAAGTGCTAAGGCCCAGGAACTGGGCGTCCACTTGCAATTCCTTTCGGCCTAAATTTGTCTGAGACATAAGCACGGGCTTGGCTATCAAACTGCGCTGCACCACTATCGTTCTGAAACCACAAAGCAGCAAAAAGTTGCAAGGGAACATCCTGCAGAAGTTCTGGCAGGGCATACTCCGGAAAGACCAAATACCATGCATTAGTCAAGTGATTCGTAGAGATGTGTCGTCCAGTCAGGTGATCGAGACTTCCCACCCAAATGTTTTCTGAGACTTTCACCTACAACTTTTCGTGCAGGTAGTATTTGGATGTTCAACAGACCAGCAATGACTGAAAAATTTTTATTTCACGCTTCCGGCTGTATCACAAATTTCCGAATCTCACCTTCTGCAAACTCTCAGATTTTTTTAAATTTTCTCTCTTACTCCCAGTATATCACATTTCACTTGTTTCGTATTCAAGATTATCCGTCACTCAATGATTTTTACACACATTCTTTCCATGTGAAACTGCTCGCGATTAAGCACGTGATTTTTCTTACTGTTCATTATTCTTTGTTACTGCTATAATAACGATATCGTTGTTGTAGGGACCACTCGCTTCTATTGGCTCCAATTCGATTTGCTGTGGCGTTTGGAGTGGGGGGGGGGGAGGGGGGGCGCTCTTCATTTTCCCATTAATTCTCTTCCTGAAGGTGTACATTACTGTCTCCCCTTCTACAGCAAGATACTCCTTCTCCTCTTCAACTTCCATCTATCTATCCTTGTAAATCACACCTCATATTTGATATTTCTGTTATTTTTGTTGTTACTATGATTCGGTGTATTTTAACAATTATTAGTATTATATGGATTTTTGTTGTCTAGATACCAAACGCCGAACTCACCTACTATTGTGACCAATGTAGTTCTATTGTATTCCCGTAAATTAATATAATCCTAGACATTCCAAGGATATTTTCCTGTGCACGAGAGGTAACATGTTATCTTCCGTTTCGTGCTCTTGGTTATGTTTAATTTTTCCTCACAGTTCCTTCCAATAAGACCTAACAATCTTTTCTCCGCCTGCTACAGTAGGAGGAGTATTTAGTAACTCTCATGCATTTCATCCTGTTTACTATTTAACCAGAATTCGACTTCAAATCTACTCAAATTCCTTCGAATGTTCTGAAATTTTCTGGGCAGTGAACGGCCCAATTACGCACATAGCCACTAAGTTTTGTTTCCGCATTTAAAACATAGTTCGTTTCATGGTGTTCCGGAGGCTTTCATTTCCTACACAATTCCGTCAATGATACCAGTTGAATTTTGTCTTTCGGGGAGAATTTCTCTATTTCGGCATTCTGTTGGTTTTGGCGTGCACGCCCCAATGGGAAGATCCTTTATTTTCTAAATTTTCGGTGCGGGCAATAATTTTTTACGTTATGGATTTCAAAATTTCTGCCCATTATCATTAGAGTCCGTGATCTGTTGGTTTATATTAGCATCCCAGATTTTATATTTAAAGGAAACATCCTGTTTTACTGTTTTTACTGCAATTGACCTTTTTTCTCTAAGCCTAGTAACAGTGTGTTTGTATTGCTTTCAACTAGGACAATATGATTCTTTAGAATTTATATTGTCTACATATTGACTAAGTTCAGTGCGAATCTCGTTATTTATAACAATCTCATGCTTTTCTTCCACCGTTTTAATTTCACGATAGATTTTTTAAACAAGGTGTATATAATGCCATGTTTTCGTTTATCTTCTTAACTTTACTGTTCTCTGATTCTCTCAGGAGCCTATATTACTGTCGAAATTAGTGCTCATTTATTCCTTCACAGAATCAGTTTTACTATTTATATCACTCTTCACTGACTTGCTCAATGAATTTATCTTACTTTTATCTCACGGATCATTGATTAGTTCATGTTTCTCATCTTACTGGTTAATTATTGACTAATTCTCTATTTATAGTTTGAAATATCCTCGTCATTAATCTCTGGTCTTATATCTGATTCGATATTGACTCTATTTTTGCTTTCCGCTCATCTCTATAATCTGTAAGTGTCTGTCCCAAATTTTAATGATCGGACGTGGTGATCTGTTGTGGAAATGCCATCCATATCTGCCAAATTATTTCTCTTACGGTTATTAGTTTTCTCTCTGCTAAGCACTGCTGGGCTAGCTGTGTGCCTTTATGGTGACCTCCCCACCTCGATAGTCGAGTTCGCAGATTCATTAACCAGATTTGAAGTTGAAGTTTGCAAGGATCAGAAATGATGTTCTGGGTAACGATGAATGACACGTGTAACCTTCCTAGAACCCTTCAGTGCAGTGACCCCTTTGCCACCCTGGCTTGCGATGTCTAATATCACTCAACGTTAATTTGCGACCTCGAACGGGCACGTAGAATTCATAGTTAAAATTATTCTGTTTGTGACGAAATTTTGAGAGATGAAGCTACCTTCATTTGAACGATGCAGCAAATCGACGCAAGATGCGACCATTGGGGAGGCAGAGATCTCGACATTGTTGTGGAACGCATTCGTGGATCACCAAGTTTAACGCCCTTTTTCAGGGTAAAAATTTACATAGGCCCTTCTTCTTTTCAGAGGCGACAATCGAATTACATTCTTGGCTAGAAATGCTCCAGCTGCGGTTCATGTCGTAATCGTAGTACGACAGCGGTAATGTCATTTTTCAACAGGATGGTGCAGCGCAGTACTCCGGTAATAACGGTCGTGAGTTTTTAGCTAACAGAGCTGCTACGACGATGAAACTGTCATGCATCAATTAGCAGTTTAAAGTTGCTGGCAAGGCACCCAGGTTCGCCGTACTTGATCCCGTGTAATTTTTCCCTGTATGGTTACATCAGAAACACTGTTTTCACACGACCACATCCTAACAATATCTTGGACTTAAGAGAACGTACCATGGCATCTGTGACCAACATCAATATGGACACTTAGAGGCGAGAGTGAGCAGAAATGAAGTTGTACGTGTGACTTACGATTCACATGCTGAGCATTTGCAAACATGACGCAAAAAACATATAGAGTGGCTCTTTCAATACCTATAAATCATACATAATACTTTACCTCAGAAAAACCATTTTTAAAATCACTTGAAAGTGCCTAGATTAATTTGAATAACCCTGGGTATTACCCCTTATGTCAGATAATTTGTCCAGTAGTTGCTTCTTAATTAATACGTGAGAGAACTTGTTGCAGTCTGATGATTCACTTAAATACGCAGTGTAGTGTCTTTTTAGCAATTAACATAAGAAAAGTCGTCGGCATCGTTTACAGTGATGGTCAGGTAAATAAGAGAACACAGTTTTCCGTAAGTTGAAAACACCTTTCTGCAACGAACGAAAATAAGCAGACTAAACATGTAAAGTTATGAAAGAAACGTTCGTAAGAAAGAGTTTGGAACGGGAGTTCCCCTGCGCATCTGTGGTGCACCTCCCAGAGCAAGACTCGGGCCGCTCACAGCCTCCAGAGAACATTAAGCGCGCCCGCCACCATCACTAAATTTCACTTTCAATGAGAAAAGTTCTTTAGAAATTTGTGTAAAGGGCCTCCACGTTCGTCCTCTCCGGAGTTTCGAAGGAGTTCGCTCTTAAAGAAATTGCGCTGTGGCTGCTGTTTCTTAGCGCTGTTGCAGTTTTCTATCAAATTTAAATATGTCCGTTGAGTAAGTTCGATAAATAAAACTGGGGGCTACTGACATCTATGGACACATTTCTTCAAAAGTAACCGAATCATAACTATTGTACTAAACAATACGTCACCCGTAGTCTAAGACAATTTAAATATTACAAAGTGAGTCGTAAGCACCTTACCACATTTCGTTCTCTCTTTTTATAAAAAAATTGACGGTAATGAAGCCTAGAATATGCCACACATAATAAATTATGTGTAGTTATCCATTCAGTCAAACTGTATCCCTTTATCCCACAGTTTTATGCGGAGTACGTTATTGGTGAGCTACTGGTGATGCTATACAATGATGCTTCGATGTAGCACTTACACTGCAAATTGTATGAGAAGGAAAGAAGACTGGGTTTAACGTACGGTCGGCATAGGGGTCATTAGTGACGGGGCAAAAGCTCGCATTCTGTCAAGAATGGGGAAGGAAGTCGGCCGTGCCCTTCCGACAGAACCATCCTGGCATTTGCCTGGAGCGATTTACAGAAATCGTGGGGAACCTAAATCTGGATGCCCGGGCGCGGGTTTGAACCATCGTTCTCCCAAATTCGAGACCAGGGTGTTATCCATGGCGCGCACATTATACAGGCTGGTCCACTGATCGTGACCGGGCCAAATATCTCACGAAATAAGCGTTAAACGAAAAAACTACAAAGAACGAAACTTGTCTAGCTTGAAGGGGGAAACCAGATGGCACTATGGTTAGCCCGCTAGATGGCGCTGCCATAGGTCAAACGAATATCAACTGCGTTTTTTAAAATAGGAACCCCCATTTTTATTACATATTCGTGTAGTACGTAAAGAAATATGAATGTTTTAGTCGGACCACTTTTTAAGAAAAGGCAGCAGGTATCCGTTTGACCTACGGCTGCGCCATCTAGTGGGCGAACCATAGTGCCATCTGGTTTCCCCCATCAAGCTAGACAAGTTTCGTTCTTTGTAGTTTTTTCATTTGATGCTTATTTCGTGAGATATTTGGACCACCGTGTATAGTTCACATTTCATTGACACGTGTTTTTACGATATTTCCTTGGTTTCCGTAATCAGCTTTACGGAGCAAACATGCCGTCAAGACCTAAAGATGATTGAGAAGATATAGATTTGGTAAATGATAATCGCAGAATTCATTACGTTGCAGTTCTGTTGAGAAATACACTTTCCACGATTTCCAGTGCCACAAGAAAGTACGTGGAAGCTGGTGGATATGCAACGAAACCAGTATCAAGCAGTAGAAGATCAACAGCTTACAGCTTGATATTCTCTGCAACTGCCAGCCCACAGTTTTTGTTGCACGAAATCGATTCTCCTAAGTTAGAGGGATCGGTTTTAGTGCGAGAACGGTTAGAAAACCTTTGGAAGAAACCAATCTTCCATCCTGAAGACCTGTTACAGCCCCAGAAGTCCCCTTAGAGCATCACACAGCTCGACCACGTTTCGTAAAGAATATCGCCGCTGGAGAGTACAACAATGGGAGTGAGTGTTCCTCATAGATGAGTCGTGATTTGCGATGGCCTAACGGTAGAGAGAGGTCTTAGAAAGGGCCTGACGAATGGTGTTACTGGCACATTCTCGTCAAGACGCCCTTTGCAGGATGTTTCTATGATTATGTGCGCGAGAGGCAGGACGAATTTTGTGTTTGTGGAACATGGGAACCTTACATTAGTGCACATCGGTATGTAGAGTAAGTACTTTTGGTGCATGTTGTGCCTTTCGCTCCATTTATTTACAACGGTTCTACGCTAATGTACGACAATGCCGCCCATATGTTTGTAGAATTGTGCAAGAGTTCTTGGATGAAGTGGAGATTCGCGAAATGTCATGGTCTTCTAGAAGCTCTGGCTGTAATCCTATTGAGCATGTATAGGACCATTTTCGTATCATTGGATGCCGGGAGTGGTGCAAGAGGAAATAATACACGCTTTTAAAAATACGAGGACAGGTCTGTGAAGTGAAGCGAATAAAACCAAAACATAGGTGCATTGCTGTCATGTGCTTCCTCAAAATTCGACTGAAGTGTGAATCCGTTCTTGATTCTTCTGCATCTCTGGCTTCATTTCTGTATAATCGTCTTCTAACTTATCGTTAGACGCCTAGATCGGACAGTACCTCAATATATTACCGTAATACCAAAGATTAGTGTCATAAAAGTGGTAACAAATTTAAAATACCTCTAATAAGAAACTGTAGTGTTGTGTTTTTCGTCCTAATCAGAGTAATTTATACGTAAAAAAATATAACACGGAATACTATCAATGGATCTATCAACAGTGTGATATTAATAGCCTGCTGAAAACTATACTTGTAGGTTATGTAGGACGTGAGTCAGGTATTAGATGCAGTGCAAGGCTCAGTTTAAATGTATCAACGAAATTTCCATCCCCTCTTGTCCATAATTGGTCAGAATGTTATATATCAGCACAAACGTATATTGAGATATAAACATTAATTATATTGCCACTGGAATCTGGAATAAGCTGAAGAAATGTACAGTGAGAATTGGTGAGCACAGAGTCACCAGTACAAATACAAAGAATTAGCGTGAATATAGTAAAGAATAAGAACCTAGGAACTTTGCAAATCCCACAGCAACCACAATAGTAAAAGTTTGTGTGCCTGTATGTTCCATAGATGCTAAGGAAACTGAAATAATGTGTGACGAAATACAACAAATTATTAAGATGAATAAAGGTAACGAAATTTTCATTCTTATGGCGCAATGGAATTCGAATGTACGAAAAGGAACCGAAAGGAAAATAGTAGGAGACTATGGACCGCAAGAGAGGAGTGAAAGGGTAAGATGTATAGTTGAATTTTAATACACAGCACAAGTTAATAAGTATCAACTCTTGCGTTACAAATTACGAAAAAATCACATTCATGGAAGCTGCTATCTTCACTTATTTATGACACTCACAGTTCACAATTAACGTGACTACCCATATTGACAAGTGGTCCAACTACACAAACTGATGTGTTGGCAAATGTGCCAACACCTTGTAGATCGAGGAGGCCGAAATGCAGTCTATCTAACGCAGACGGGCGTGAATTCTGGAACAGGATAAATAGTAAATGCTAAAAAGAAAAGTATGCAGCTCCTCGAATACTTAACTTTTATTTATCCTTGTTGTTTACAGCATTCTTGATGAGACCTTTCATACGATAACTATCAAACTATGTAAGGCTAATGGCGCCGTGCTAGGTCGTAGCCATGGACTTAGCTGAAGGCTATTCTAACTGTCTCTCGGCAAATGAGAGAAGGCATCGTCAGTGTAGTCGCTAGCAAAGTCGTCGTACAACTGGGGCGAGTGCTATTCCGTATCTCGAGACCTGCCTTGTGGTGCCGCTCGGTCTGCGACCACACAGTGGCGACACGCGGGTCCGACATGTACTAAATGGACCGCGGCCGATTTAAGGTACCACCTAGCAAGTGTGGTGTCTGGCGGTGACACCACATTCGTCCCCCGCAAATCGGCGAACGGTCGTGTTATAGGGCTTCCGCCCGCCGTTGGGAGGACCCCATGTTGACGTATGCGATGAGGTGGGGAGCCTAACAACAGGCGAGGCTGTGCCACCCGCACCCGGCCATTCGGTCCGAGGGGAGCTAGGAAACGCCTGAAAACCTAGTCCAGGGTGCACGTCAACATGCGGTGTACGCGCCCGTAAAGAGACAGGAGGGGCCGAAGGGTCGACCTCCATTGCATCGGGGTACCCGACGCGCGATGACGTCATGTGGTCCGGAGCGGGCAAGAGGTCCATGGCGGAGGACAGCTGGTCATGGGAAGCGATCGGCGGCGCGTGACCCAGGGAGGCGCTTGGCCTCTGCAGCAGCGGTGAAGCGGCGGCTGCCGCATCGGTTTGAATGGCACGTTGACCCTGGACGAGCTGTCCAAGGGCATCCAATAACGCCTGCGTCTGCTGATTCTGCAAGCGATAAAATTCGGACAGTACATCTGGCGAAGCCATGTCACAAGTAAATGTAAGCAATTAGAAAGAACACGTTTCCCTCGTCGCCAATGATGTGTTGGCAAATGTGCCAACACCTTGTAAATCGAGGAGGTCGAAATGCACGCCATCTAACGCAGACGGGCGTGAATTCTGGAACAGGATAAATAGTAAATGCTAAAAAGAAAAGTATGCAGCTCCTCGAATACTTAACTTTTATTTATCCTTGTTGTTTACAGCATTCTTGAAGAGACCTTTCATACGATAACTATCAAACTATGTAAGGCTAATGGCGCCGTGCTAGGTCGTAGCCATGGACTTAGCTGAAGGCTATTCTAACTGTCTCTCGGCAAATGAGAGAAGGCTTCGTCAGTGTAGTCGCTAGCAAAGTCGTCGTACAACTGGGGCAAGTGCTACTCCGTATCTCGAGACCTGCCTTGTGGTGGCGCTCGGTCTGCGATCACACAGTGGCGACACGCGGGTCCGACATGTACTAAATGGACCGCGGCCGATTTAAGCTACCACCTAGCAAGTGTGGTGTCTGGCGGTGACACCACACAAACCTTTACTATTCAAGTCAATTGCTCATTCCGAACATACGTATCACAAAGACCACCATGATGACACATATCGGAATCTACGCCTCTATTAATTTAAAAAAATCTCTTTTTGCCACATGTGCTTTTCATATTAATTTTCACCCTTGTTTAAAATTTAGTTCTTTTACTGTTTCCATCCATGAAAACTTGCACCACATTTAATTGATTTATACCTGCTCTCAGGAACAGGCACTTGTATGGCGGTTGCGAAGTCCCAGTAGACAATACTCTAGCCATCCTGAAGGGATAATGCTACGAGTCCGATAAAAAATTACAACTGTCATCGTCTGACTTATTCGTAATGGAGTAACTCAGAATAGAGTGTGATTCAAAACTTATCAGTTTATCATGGAATTGCCCATTTAAAAATGATAATCACTCATTTACATGCAGTATATCCTAACTATTTACGTTATTCGTCAGGTTCTGTCACATACATTCAAAACTTATCAGTTTATCGGTGAATTGCCCGTTTAAAAATGATAATCACTCATTTACATGCAGTACATCTTAACTATTTACGTTATTCGTCTGGTTCCGCCACATACATACATGGTCGGTAGAAATACAAAATGCAGTTAATCTTAAATCTGCTTCATTATTGAACAACCAAAGGAAAATAATAATTACTACATAGGCATCTATAATCTGTTTAAAACTACTTGGTATGCTTCCAATGCCAGATTCAACTTATTTCAAAATGAGGGCGTCATTTTTCTTACAGAACTTCATGATTCAGAGAAAAGACTAAATTATCAATCCTAAAAAGTAAGAGATACAGTTATGCATGTTCACATACCTAATTACAGACACATTTGTCATAGAGGAATACAAAATTCATAAATATGCATAATGATGTCGAAACAAAATTATATACAAAAATACTCACTAGAGGTTTCTGCTACTTGTTAGTATCTTCACTCAAAATATTTCTTTAGTTCTTTCTTTGCGTACATTCAATGTCTTGTACTCTCGTCAGCTTGGAATCGAAGTATAATTTCTCTGATTTACACGTATTGTAATCAGGGATTGAGTAACCTGTTCTTCTAAAGTAAACAACTTCTCGGGATCCTGAGTAACGGCTTGACCCCTTTCATTCTTCTCTTTCCTGTGCAACATTACCTCGTTTGGGGTGCACCATGTGTAGGTATGGGTTAACTTATTAAAAACTTACTCGAAAAATGGCAATTAATCTGTCCATTACTTCCATTCGCTGCTAGTGAAATGCTGTTCTCTATCAGACAAGATAGTCTTCGTTTTGACTGACATCTCAAACTAAGTATTTTCCACATATCCGCGGATTACTCTGGTTCTTCTTGTCCACTTCAAAGCATATAATTAATATGCTTCAGAAACAAGTCATACGCCGGAATAGTTTATTGGTTGCACCACACTCAATTGGAAAGAGTCCCCAAACGTCTGTGGCAATAATATGTAGAAGTTTCGTAACAACAGTATGGTATAGTTCTCCTTTAGAGCCTCAGTATGAAGGTTTCGACTTACGACACAGCAACCATTTCTATATCAGTTGTAGCACATTCCGTCATATGCTGAGAAAGTAGGCGTTCTTAGTAATCTGTAAATCAACCCAAAATGCCACCACATTCTGTGGCTATACCAGATTAGATGTATATGGCATGCTTCAAAAATTTAAACTCATCATTTGTTATATCGTGGGTCACGGTGACAATACGCCATTATGCACAATGTAATTACTGCTTAGCACCTCTACAGGTTTTGTCTTTCTAGTTCACTCATCAAGGATCATCTTCTTGTACCTGTTCCGTGTTTCTACATAGATATAGATAATAATGCCATTAAGTACTATTCTTTATCACTAAGACCTTCAATCTGGTGTCTTATCTCTCACATGCCTGGATAAAGGCAATACTTCTGACAGATGTGAAAGCATATTAGCTACTACATTAATTTCACCATTTACGAAAATTATCTGGAAATCATATTCCTGGAAAGCCAATGACCTTCGAAGTAACCTGGCATGCAAGAACTTGTAATCCAAAAAGACTCAGATCCTCACGATTACCATATACCCCTGTGATGCTACCAGCTAATTAATAATATAACTTATAAAATGCCCAAAATTAGTAAGAACCTCTAATTCTGTTGTCACGTAGGCATGTTCACAGTCAGTCATAGTATGACTGGCAAACGCAATAGTACAAACTGTAAATTTCGTATCAGTGCCTCTAATATGAAAATGATAAACCCCCAGGCCAAAAGACAAAGCATCTGTAGAAAAGCAAAATTCTTGTGACCTATCTGGATGGTACAACAATTATGAACTTACCAAGGCATCCTTGATGTTTTCATACATTGACTGGTATTTGGCTCACTAAATCCATGTTACTTGCTTCCTCAACAAATTCAGAAGGGGTTCAGAATTAAAGACCTGGTCAGAGTCAAAACGACAGTAAAATGTGGCGAAACCAAGGCATGCTTAAGGTGTTTCTCCGTTGGCAGCTCAGAAAAATTTGCTTTTGTCAAGCAAGATTCCTTGGTATGTAATCATATGTCCCAAAAATTTAATTCTCTATCTATGGAACTTAGGCTTTTGTAATTTAATCATCACATCAGAATACTGAAATGTATCTGTCACTTTTCTTATTAACTCAACACATTCCTCCCAAGCTCAGGGGGCAATTAACAAGTCGCCCACTTAGATTTTATCTAATAAGTCTGGACTGACCATGGGATACAGTACTACTGTAGAAAAAGTCTGGACCGACCATGGGATACAGTACTACTGTAGAAACATACCACCACCCATATGCAGTTTGAATGATATAAACCTAAAGTGGTAATTATGGCCAGCCAAAGTAAAAGCTATATATTTTCTTGTGGGCTCATATAACCACACTTGCCTGCCTCAAGTTCTAAGTTCTGTCACTATTAAGCATTTGACCCAGCGTAGCTCTTGTATTTACTCCTCCAATTTTTCAGAATGTGTTCTTACTGGCATAACAATCTTATGAACTGGGCTGGCATCCTCTACCAATGGAATAACACCGTCAGCTTCTGCTACTGTAGATTATAGATTGTAATATGGACTTTATAATGGCTGAATAACCTTCCAGTTTAACATCTTTCTAATCTCTTTTGAGATAGGAATGGGATCATAATTGCTATACTTCCGATTCTTAATGGTTAACGACATTGCCATTTAACATTTTAGCATCATGTACCAGTGGCTGCTACAATCCGACAATTACCGATCAGCAACGTAGGTAGGCGCTTTCATTGTCTGACATAACCTTTCATACAATCCATAGGTGATAACATTAGCTGCAGGAACTGTATCCGATGTAACTTCCACAGAACAATTTTCTGTTCTAGGAAATATCGATGACTAAGGCACTACCTTACACTAATTTCGACAACATACGTTACCATATCATAACTGTTATGGTATATCTTGTGCACAGTCAAATGGATTAACCTAATGTCTTTTGAGCATCCCTGTTCCATTTCCTGACCAACCGCTTAGGGCTAGACGTGAGCGAAGTTAGTTTTCGGAATGACAAACCGATGATGAAGTGCTCTGCACTTCCTTATTTTCGTGTGAACTATTGCCTTCCAGCCTCTTCGTGTGTGCTAACTACCGGACTATTGCTGCTACAGTTGATTGTTAATGCTGTTGGCACAGCCAAGATAAAATCCACAGTTTTGTTTCCCCAGCTTACACCTGTCAAAATAATTCAAATGGTTCAAATGGCTCTGAGCACTATTGGACTTAACATCAATGGTCATCAGTCCCCTAGAACTTAGAACTACTTAAACCTAACTAACCTATGGAGATCACACAACACCCAGTCATCACGAGACAAAGAAAATCCCTGACCCCGCCGGGAATCAAACCCGGGAACCCGTCAAAATAATTATTATCCAGGTAACCACTAGTTTTATTATTATTGCTATTATTATTATTATTATTATTCTCATTACTACACTCTCCACTGCCATTACTTTGACTGCAGTTATTACCAGCACAATTTATGTGCTCTTCGTCATGAATAGGATTATTAGCATTTTTATAATTTTTGTTATCCGCCTTGACATCTTCACTGATCTGGCCAACAGAATCTAATACTAATACGAACTCCTCAGTATTCGATTCTGAAACATTAGCTAATTGTTGTCGAATATATGTAGGTAGTTTGCCTTCTTTATTTGGGTAAAATCTCGCTGTGTGATGGGATTGTCCCAATATTTTGTGTTTTTCAGATACTTTTCGAAATATTTTCGTATATTTTCCCGTTTGGTTAGAAAAGTTTGCACATTAAAAATCTCCTCCCTTAAACTCTCTTCCACAGCTAGTACTTAGCAAGGAATGCACGTGTCATACATCACAACTATTATAATATTCAGCAACACTTGTTGCCTATAATGATGCATTTCCCTTTATTTTAGGTGAACCTTTTCGGAAGAGGAAAGTTTGTTCCAAATTCACGTCCGAGACCCTGACGCCTGTTAAGTAATTATTTGCTAATTATGAGATCCCTGTGTTGGACCTTCACTTTGTATACCAGATCTTACGTGTTGTGCCCTTTTTCTGTTCCGGAAAGGAAAATCTGTAATGAAAGGAACAATATGTGTGACAGATAAATCCCTGAAAGGAAAAGCGTTGGGACCGTGGGAAATTGACATGGTGCGTTGTAAGGCTCCTGAAGGACAGTATTTCAAAGAAGACCATGTGAAACGTATGAAAATGTAGATATGAATGTTTTTACGTTCCTAGTCTGGTTATTTTTTACCCAGACCTCCTAAGACTCAAATAGCCAGCAGTGTTACTCAACCCTCTCAGAGCGAAGCACACACATCGGTTACACTGTGCCTGCTTATCTGAAGTGGCCTACAGGAAAACATGTGTCCAGGCGTAGCTTTAGTGGTGTCCATTTGTCCTGAGGGTCTGGTAACGAAGCATTACAACATTCACGGACTCGCCCATAGAAGTCTTTACAGAACGCAAGGAGAGGGATCGTCCTTGTGCGGCAAGTTTTGTGAGATGATATAGTGGGCACGTGACTGCTAATCTTCATTGTGGAGACATCCTTTCTAACCTTACTCGAAGATCTCTCGAGCCACTCTCTCTGAAACTAGCATCTGCACCTGCTACCCCACCTAGAAGATACGAAGGGTGAGCGGCCCGCGAATGACGCCGTTTGTCATCTACAGCCGCAAGTCTCACGTCGTAGAATTGGGGAAAAAAGAAATTTGTAGCCGAACTTGGGTGAAACAAGGAATCGGTAGATTCTACACATACTGAAGCGTCACGGAGTCTGGGCTGTAAAATTTATTACGGTCTCCAAGGTTTGAATACCGTACCCAGATGCAAATGGATGTACGTTACAGTAATTATACAGAGATGAAGAGGCCTGCACACGAAACAAAAACGCGTACAGTTGCACCAAACTGTCTCAATTCCACAGCAACAACAGCAGCCCGCGGTGGAAGAAAATAAGCGCAACATTTTTGTGCAATGAATTCATGTACTTTACGGCGTAAGCGCAACAAGATTCATAGCTTACCTAGTACTTGATTAACTTTCTGGCAGGAAATACTGCCATTTTGCAACAGATTAGTTCTTGATGGCTAATTAGTGAGGTTATACGCTGAAGTACAGGTGGGGAGAGGGCAGAGTGGGGGCGGAAGAAATCATGTTTAATGCGGGTAAGGTATTTCTACATTTACAGACTTTTACAGGTCATGCAAAATAATTATATCGAACTGAGAGAGTTCATTTTCAGGAGGTTCAGGAGCACTGATATGAATTCGGATTGTAATATATCATAACATTGTTACGTTTTGTGTAAATCGGAGCAGCTATTGTCTCAGTGTAAGTAGTAAAATGCACTGTACGCTTACTGTTAGCCAGCCGTGGTGGCCAAGCGGTTCTAGACGCTTCATTCCGGAACCGTGCGACTGCTACGGTCGCAGGTTCGAATCCTGCCTCAGGCATGGATGTGTGTGATGTCCTTCGATTAGTTAGGTTTACGTAGTTCTAAGTTCTAGGGGACTGATGACCTCTGATGTTAAGTCCCATTGTGCTCAGATCCATTTGAACAACTTTTGAGCTTACTGTTATCACTGCTGCACTTCAACTGCTTTGAAATTCCTTACATAAAAAGGAATATGTGGAATACTCTTTATCTTAAATAGAGGTAGCTGTGTTCGTAAATTATCGAAATACATTCGATGTATCAGCAAGATTAATATTGACGTGCTGGTTGTGTATGAATGGAAGATTGTGGTAAGGCTACCTCATACAATTAATTGTTGTTATTCAGATTTCCGAATTTGAACATTAATCCTTTGTCTGTTGTATGAAACAGGTACTGCGTATTAGTTCCGGCTCATGGGTGTAAACACACTTGAGGCAGAGGATTGCTTTTGTTTTTTCTACTAAAGACGCGGAGCTTATTGCGGCTAACCCTTAGTTGAATATCGATACACGGAAGGAATCCCGTGTAAAATAACGCCAGACACCAAGCGTAATAAATCTGCCACCCGATTAAAAAATGATAATAACTGAAACTCGTGTTTTTGGTTAAAGCGATATTATGAGACAGTTTGAAGAGGGACATACTTTAGTAGGTGCCCAGTCTCCAAGACACATTTTAAGTCAGCTGTCAGTAGTAGAATGAGTAGTAAAATGTAAGGTTCCGCGGCCGTTGCCACAGTCAATAAAATTCTTTTCGCTCTTGGCCGCACTGTAAATACATAAAACCGACCGGCTTTGCAAGTGACCGAATCATCGAACAACTTTATGTATTGACAATCTTTTATTAGTAATAAAATGTACTTTAGTTTTATTCTGTGCATTGTGTTACAAAATTTGTTTAACGATATTGAGCCTGCAGGATTTAGCCAATGAAATTTCCGAGAACAAAGTTCTTTTAAAGATGGAATTGCCGAATGATACGCTAGCTTGGCTAACGAAATTAATGAACTGCAGCAAGTTCAGTAAAGTCTACTGGAAGTAATAACCAAATTAACCAATGATATTGGACGCACCAGACAAGCTCAAAAGCTGCTTTGGAAAATTTTAGACAGTTATCTGTGTGACTTATATAACTCATGGGCAGGAGAAAGAGTGCAGTGAACAGTTCACATTGCACAGGACGCAATTAAGTATACTTAAGCTGCAAAGGTTGGGTGGAAAATGTCATTAAATAAAGATAACAAGCCATTAGAGAACAATTAGGCTACGATTCTTTTTTGCAGTGGCGTGCTACTATTAGCGAGCTTGCTGAACCATTAAATAGACAACTAGACCGGTTCAGAGAAGTTGTGCAACAAAATCAGTCAGTAATTCACGAATCAGAATAGGTCAAGATGGGGAAATGCCACAATCATGTAAGACAACACCTGTAATCCAAGAAAGTAAATGGATGCGTGTAGCTGCTCCGTTGTCAGAACGTATGCAGTGTAAAGGATATGTCCCCCCCCACCCCCCCCCCCCACCTAATTTGTCAACTCAAAAGCGGTATCTACTGAAGTTCCATCGAACTTCATCGCTATTTTCATGGAAGAAATCGAACGTCAGCAATTTCATTTTTCTCGACGGACAAGATAAGTAATCTCCCGGTAGTATTCATCTGGGCATTCTGCAGTGTACTGTTATGCAACAGTTTTAATCAAACTCCCACGTAACACGTGTAAAACCCGTAAGATATAGTCAAGTTAATTTGGAATAGATAATTAATTATTAATTAACTATTAATTCCTACTGGGAATTAAATACGGATTAGTACTTTGATTGCCAACATATAATACCTTGGAATTTGATTTATTATACTAAATTGCGTGCATAGCGAAATGAAAAGCCATTGGAAAAGCAAGCTGATTGCCGTTAAGAGTAAGGAATGCTGTAGAGCCTACCCCGACCAATTCACAAAGCTGCTCGCTCGCATCCCCATGTGAAACGAAACGCGAAACAGATCTAGAAGTGGTAGGAGCGGTGTTCATTGGGGCAGAGAAGTAAAATGCCACCCAAACGTATTTGGTGCTGTGCATCTGCCGTCAGAGAACGCAAAGTACTTCTCAGAATTGTGCAGGACAACAGAGTGTGATTCTAACTGGACATGTCCACTGGATGCATGCCACCTAACATCCAGTGACACGGAAGAACTGCTTTTGTAGAGGGATTCAGCAGAAAGCCAGACTTCGCAAAGAAAGCGCGCTCTTCAGACAGCGTCTTAGAAAGTGGAACCGTGACAGCAAGTTGGGACACCTGATTGGTGTTAGTCCAAAGTAAATGAATGTTTAAACATACACAGAGACAGCGGCTAATACTTCAAATGGCTCTGAGTACTATGGGACAGAACTTCAGAGGTCATCAGTCCCCTATAACTTAGAACTACTTAAACCTAACTAACTAATGGCCATCACACACATCCATGCACTAGGCAAGATTCGAACCTGCGACCGTACCGGTCTGTAGTGCCTAGAACCGCTCGGCCACTCTGGCCGGCCCTAATACTTCATTCAAACATTCTAGGATTTGGAGAAGAGAGGGCGACTTTGCTTACAGGGAAGTATCCGTGCTAGCCAGTGCACAAAGAAATGTGCCGCGCGGGGTTAGCCGAGCGGTCTGAGGCGCTGCGGTCATAGACTGTGCGGCTGGTCCCGGCGGAGGTTCGAGTCCTCCCTCGGGCATGGGTATGTGTATTTGTCCTTAGGATAATTTGGGTTAAGTAGTGTGTAAGCTTACGGACTGATGACCTAAGCAGTTACGTCCCATAAGACTTCACACACATTTGAACATTTTGAACGAGAAATGTACTCTTGAAGACGCAAGGCAAAAATGTTTTTTAACCGGTTTACCTACTGAAATTCGATTAAGGAATGCATCTTGTAAGACAACATCTGACAAGAATCAACAGTCCTCCAAACTAAATTACGTGCCGTCGAAAACCACAGAGCTAGAAGTTTTCCTTGTCGAAAGCACTCTACTTATAGCCACTTCTCTCCAAGATTTCTCTTCTAGACTGTGCTTCTTCTACGTTGCCAACCGGCCGGAGTGGCCGTGCGGTTCTAGGCGCTACAGTCTGGAACCGCGTGACCACTACGGTCGCAGGTTCGAATCCTGCCACGGGCATGGAGGTGTGTGATGTCCTCAGGTTAGTTATGTTTAAGTAGTTCTAAGTTCTAGGGGACTGATGACCACAGCAGTTAAGTCCCATAGTGCTCAGAGCCATTTTACTACGTTGCCGCTCGTCCGGGACGAGACGCTCTATCCGACTCAGGATGAAATTAGTTTTTGGCAGGAACATGACTGATTTTACAGCTGCCACCGGCAGGATCTAAAAAGGTGAGGCACAGCCGCTAGAGCCATTCGAAGTACAGGAATAGGCAAAGGTCGTGTAGCAACATTTTACAATTTCTGTTTTACTTTGGAAGACCTATTTGCAATTAGAAGCTCAACATCCTTTCAACTCTGGCAATACCTGCACACACAATACCTCAGGCAGTATTTTCTGCGAAGCACTACGCAACATAGTTCATGCCTAGTACAGCCAGTTTCATCCCTGTTGACACTATCATAGCTGGACTCTGCTTATTGCTGTATTATTTGTTATGAGTCTTCTAACACTTGGAGAAACACAAGTTAAGTAAATCTACTGCTAAAGTGTTCGCTACCGATTTCTGTTCCGGTACAGCTTTAATACAGTGGATATGAATATTTCTTAGACACACGCCTTTTGAATTTCCACTTCAAATCTCTTATCCAATTTTGTAAAGGTATTAGTGTACTGATTCGAGCAATCACTGAATGTGTTATCTTTTGAGAAGTCCTTGTTTACATTCAATGAGGTAACGGATGTAATAAAGGTAGTTTATGGGGATCATTGTTTGATTTCGTAGTCAGATGTATTCCTTCATCTCTGGCTTGATACGTGTTAATTGACATGTGTACGATATTACCTTCTCAAATTCATTTACTCATAGTATTAAATTAAAGATCCTTATCCACTCATAGGCAAGAAATCAAACCACGCAACCTAACAGTACTATCCTGATAATGGAATGATAGCCAAAACTTAGACTACATTAAGAGATATACTCATGGTAATGAGACTCTCTCTGGGCAGCCAAAACAGCAGGGTCTTGTAGAACTTATGCAGCATCCAAAATGTCTAGAAAAGATTACCTCAACTGGCAAGGCTGATTACGAAGGTATCCAATACTAGGACAAAGCCATGCCACATCGGTATACCTTTTTTTTTTTTTTGGTTATCAGTCTACTGACTGGTTTGATGCGGCCCTCCACGAATTCCTGTCCTGTGCTAACCACTTCATCTCAGAGTAGCACTTGCAACCTTCGTCCTCAATTATTTGCTTGACGTATTCCAATCTCTGTCTTCCTCTACAGTTTTTGCCCTCTACAGCTCCCTCTAGTACCCTGGAAGTCATTCCTTCATGTCTTAGCAAATGTCCTATCATTCTGTCCCTTCTCCTTATCAGTGTTTTCCACATACTCCTTTCCTCTCCGATTCGGCGTAGAACCTCCTTATTCCTTAGCTTATCAGTCCACCTAATTTTCAACATTCTTCTTTAGCACCACATATCAAATGCTTCTATTCTCTTCTATTCCGGTTATCCCACAGTCCATGTTTCACTACCATGCAATGCTGTACTCCAGACGTACATCCTCAGAAATTTCTTCCTCAAATTAAGGCCGGTATTTGATATTAGTAGATTTCTCTTGGCCAAAAAATGCCTTTCTTGCCATAGCGAGTTTGCTTTTGATGTCCTCCTTGCTCCGTCCGTCATTGGTTATTTTACTGCCTAGGTAGCAGAATTCCTTAACTTCATTGACTTCGTGACCATCAATCCTGATGTTTGGTTTCTCGCTGTTCTCATTTCTACTAGTTCTCATTACCTTCGTCTTTCTCCGATTTACTCTCAAACCATACTGTGTACTCATTAGACTGTTCATTCCGTTCAGCAGATCATTTAATTCTTCTTCACTTTCACTCAGGATAGCAATGTCATCAGCGAATCGTATCATTGATATCCTTTCACCTTGTATTTTTATTCCACTCCTGAACCTTTCTTTTATTTCCGTCATTGCTTCCTCGATGTACAGATTGAAGAGCAGAGGCGAAAGGCTACAGCCAGGTCTTACACCCTATTTTCTTTTCCATTCTTCTGTATATTATTCTTGTAAGCAGCTTCAATGCATGAGCTGTTAAGCCGATTGTGCGATAATTCTCGCACTTGTCAGCTCTTGCCGTCTTCGGAATTGTGTGGATGATGCTTTTCCGAAAGTCAGATGGTATGTCGCCTGACTCATATATTCTACACACCAACGTGAATAGTCGTTTTGTTGCCACTTCCCCCAATGATTTCAGAAATTCTGATGGGATGTTATCTACCCCTTCTGCCTTATTTGACCGTAAGTCCTCCATCGCTCTTTTAAATTCCAATTCCAATACTGGATACCCTATCTCTTCTAAATCGACTCCTGTTTCTGCTTCTATCACATCAGACAAATCTTCACCCTCATAGAGGCTTTCAATGTATTCTTTCCACTTATCTGCTCTCTCCTCTGCATTTAACAATGGAATTCCCGTTGCACGCTTAATGTTACCACCGTTGCTTTCAATGTCACCAAAGGTTGGTTTGACTTTCCTGTATGCTGAGTCTGTCCTTCCGAAAATCATATCTTTTTCGATGTCATCACATTTTTCCTGCAGCCATTTCGTCTCAGCTTCCCTGCACTTACTATTTATTTCATTCCTCAGCGACTTGTATTTCTGTATTCCTGATTTTCCCGGAACATGTTTGTACTTCCTCCTTTCATCAATCAACTGAAGTATTTCTTCTGTTACCCATGGTTTCTTCGCAGCTACCTTCTTTGTACCTATGTTTTCTATCCCAACTTCTGTGATGGCCCTTTTTAGAGATGTCCATTCCTCTTCAACTGTACTGCCTACTGCGCTATTCCTTATTGCTGTATCTATAGCGTTAGAGAGTTTCAAACGTATCTCGTCATTCCTTAGTGCTTCCGTATCCCACTTCTTTGCGTATTGATTCTTCCTTACTAATGTCTTGTACTTCAGCCTACTATTCATCACTACTACGAGGGCAGTTCAATAAGTAATGTAACACATATTTTTCTCGGCCAATTTTGGTTGAAAAAACCTTAAATTTCTTGTGGAATATTTTCAAACATTCCCGCTTCGTCTCGTATAGTTTCATTGACTTCCGACAGGTGGCAGCGCTGTACGGAGCTGTTAAAATGGCGTCTGTAACGGATGTGCGTTGCAAACAACTGGCAGTGTTCGAGTTTCTTTTGGCGGAAAACCAGGGCATCTCAGATATTCATAGGCGCTTGCAGAATGTCTATGGTGATCTGGCAGTGGACAAAAGCACGGTGAGTCGTTGGGCAAAGCGTGTGTCATCATCGCCGCAAGGTCAAGCAAGACTGTCTGACCTCTCGTGTGCGGGCTGGCCGTGCACCGCTGTGACTCCTGCAATGGCGGAGCGTGCGAACACACTCGTTCGAGATGATCGACTGATCACCATAAAACAACTCAGTACTCAACTTGACAGCTCTGTTGGTAGTGCTGTCACAATTGTTCACCAGTTAGGATATTCAAAGGTTTGTTCCCGCTGGGTCCCTCGTTGTCTAACCGAACACCATCTGTGCGGAATTGCTTGCTCGTCATGTGGCTGAGGGTGACAATTTCTTGTGAAAGATTGTTACAGGCGATGAAACATGGGTTCATCACTTCGAACCTGAAACAAAACGGCAATCAATGGAGTGGCGCCACACCCACTCCCCTACCAAGAAAAAGTTTAAAGCCATACCCTCAGCCGGTAAAGTCATGGTTACAGTCTTCTGGGACGCTGAAGGGGTTATTCTGTTCGATGTCCTTCCCCATGGTCAAACGATCAACTCTGAAGTGTATTGTGCTACTCTTCAGAAATTGAAGAAACGACTTCAGCGTGTTCGTAGGCACAAAAATCTGAACGAACTTCTCCTTCTTCATGACAACGCAAGACCTCACACAAGTCTTCGCACCTAAGAGGAGCTCACAAATCTTCAGTGGACTGTTCTTCCTCATGTTCCCTACAGCCCCGATCTCGCACCGTCGGATTTCCATATGTTTGGCGCAATGAAGGACGCAATCCGTGGGAGGCACTACGCGGATGATGAAGAAGTTAATGATGCAGTACGACGTTGGCTCCGTCATCGACCAGTGGAATGGTACCGTGCAGGCATACAGGCCCTCATTTAAAGGTGGCGTAAGGCCGTAGCATTGAATGGAGATTACGTTGAAAAATAGTGTTGTGTAGCTAAAAGATTGGGGAATAACCTGGTGGATTTCAATGCTGAATAAAACAACCCCTGTTTCTGAAAAAAAATGTGTTGCGTTACTTACTGAACTGCCCTCGATATTGTGATCTGAGTCTACATCTGCTCCTGGGTACGCCTTACAATCCAGTATCTGATTTCGGAATCTTTGTCTGACCATGATGTAATCTAATTGAAATCTTCCCGTTTTTCCCGGCCTTTTCGAAGTATACCTCCTCCTCTTGTGATTCTTGAACAGGGTATTCGCTATTACTAGCTGAAACTTGTTACAGAACTCAATTAGTCTTTCTGCTCTTTCGTTCCTTGTCCCAAGCCCATATTCTCCTGTAACCTTTTCATCTATTCCTCCCCCTACAACTGCATTCCAGTCGCCCATGACTATTAGATTTTTGTCCCCCTTTACATACTGCATTATCCTTTCAATATCCTCATACACTTTCTCTATCTGATTATCTTCAGCTTGCGACGTCGTCATGTACACCTGAACTATCGTTGTCGGTGTTGGTCTGCTGTCGATTCTGATTGGACCAACCCGGTCACTGAACTGTTCACAGTAACACACCCACTGCCCTACCTTCCTATTCATAACGAATCCTACACCTTTTATACCATTTTCTGCTGCTGTTGATATTACCCGATACTCATCTGACCAGAAATCCTTATCTTCTTTCCACTTCACTTCACTGACCCCTACTATATATGTAGATTGAGTCTTTGCATTTCCCTTTTCAGTTTTTCTGGTTTCCCTACCACGTTCAAGCTTCTGACATTCGACGCCCCGACTCGTAGAACGTTATCCTTTCGTTGATTATTCAATCTTTTTCTCATGGTAACCTCCCCCTTGGCATTCCCCTCCCGGAGATCCGAATGGGGCACTATTCCGGAATATTTTGCCAATGGAGAGATCATCATGATACTACTTCAATTACAGGCTACATGTCCTGTGGATACACGTTACGTGTCTTTAATGCAGTTGTTTCCATTGCCTTCTGCATCCTCATGTCGTTGATCATTCCTGATTCTTCCTACTTTAGGGGCTATTTCTCACCCCTAGGACAAGAGAGTGCCCTGAACCTCCATCCGCTCCTCCGCCCTCTTTATTTATCAAAATTTGGGCAGTGGCGGGGATCGAAGCCGGGGCCGAAGACGTTTTTGACTATGAATGAAAGACGCTACCCCTAGACCACGGGATATCTTAAGAACTTCAAAAGGCAAATTGCCAGTCAATATTAGCAAAAAAAACTTATTTACACATCAACGGCTAACCTCAAAGAATTCATGTCGATTCCTGATTCGACAGATTTAATAAAAGAAGATATCAAGTTAAGAATTGAAGAGGTCATGAGTCAAGGCTTTATTGCCAATGTCATAAATAGCAAATGATGGAATGCATTGGGTGATTATCGTTCTGTGCACAACAAGATGCAACTCGATTCTCAGAACCAGCAAGGAGGCAATGAATATTCGATTAACCACAGTAATAATTGACGCAAACAAAAACTGACGGAATGTGGGTACAATCCAGGCTGCAAGACATCTGATAATAACAGTTAGTGGCAGAATAGCCAGCAGAAAAAGTCAAATAAAAATTATTG
This sequence comes from Schistocerca serialis cubense, assembly GCF_023864345.2. NCBI lineage: Eukaryota > Metazoa > Arthropoda > Insecta > Orthoptera > Acrididae > Schistocerca > Schistocerca serialis. The sequence goes on along the minus strand of NC_064638.1, from coordinate 193,163,129 downwards.
GAGAAATCTGCTGTGTATGACTTCATAGACGATGGTAAGGAGAGGTGGGCTAAAGAGTGGAGCTGCAACTGTCGCTTTAGGAAAGCTGGAGAGGAACAGAAGTGGGTAGTGAACACTTTAGCAGAAGATATATTTAACTTGTATTTCTTCAGATGTTAGAAGACTCATTACAGATACTACAGCAAGAAGTAGAGTCCAGCTATGATAGTGTCAACAGGGATGAAGGTCACTGCACTAGGCATGAACTATGTTGTCGATGCTATGATACTCCAAGCGCCATTGAGCTGAGCGACTGCCACTAGTCATCCGATATTTCGGCATAGAGGGCTGTTGAAGGTTTGGCTCAGTGGACACGTAGGATTGGGTCCGCCAGCTCCCTTGTGACTGCTGACGGCATCAGCCGGAAACTTAGAAACCCGTTACTGTGACGCCCATGCGATGGTACTGCTATGTAATACCACAAAATGAACCACCGGTGATTACAGACGTAGTGGATGATAATAATCTGCCGACTAGCCTGAGACCAGGAAACTACACGCGACTGAATCTGGCCACAATGTGTGGGTCATGGACTGCAATGGGGGATGTGTTAGATTGTAAGCATGTTAAACATACAACGATGGCATGGACTCTGGCAGAAGCCACAATCCGATGTTAATGAGTGCGACTGTTCTAGTCAGCAGTAAGTAAAAATATTGTGAATTATAATTATATGAAAGAATAGATGTATCTACCTTCCCAGCCGGTGTACAACATATGTAGACATGCAGATCGAAGAAGTTGACAATGTTATATTTCTGGGATTATAAATCTCTAATAAATTCAGTTGGATAGGGCATACCTAAGAATTGCTGAAGAACCTAAACAAGTTTGTATGTGTAGTGTCAATGATATCACAACTATGATATATAAACATGAAAAACCTACATGCCTCGCCTACTTTCGATCTATTATGTCATGTTGGATCATATTCTGGGATAACTCGTCAAACCCAGCAGCAGTTTTTAGCGTGCAAAAACGTGTAATACGACATTGTTGTGGTGCAAATTCAAGATCATGTAGAAATTTGTTCAAGGAACCTGGTATTCTTACTACTTCTTCGCAGTATATTTATTCCTTAATGAAATTTTTTTGTAAATGATATGTCTATATTTCCAACCATTAACACAATATATAGTATCAGTACTAGGAATAAGAACATTCTACATAAAGACATAAACTCACTTACCTAGGAGCAAAAAGGGGTCCAATATTCGGAAACATGTATTTTCAATAAATTACCAGGAATGATTAACAATTTGGTTTCAGACAAAGCACAGCTTAAACAGTTTGAAAGACTTTTTGATAGCCAACTGTGTGTACTATGTAGATAAATTTCTCCAGAGGGACCCTTAACCCATCTTAAGTAAAAATGTCTGTTAGATTTCAGCTTTGACAGCACTCGGCCACAACAGTCAGGATTAGGTATTTTACTTGCGATAAATTTACTAAAAATGAATAACTATGTTTCATTCTAATTGTGTATTGATACTACAAGTACTAGCAGTTCCAGTTTATCATAATATATTCATGTATTCTGACAGTTTCCTAAAATGATGAGTATCATATTCAAATGTTTTGTGTTTCTTATACAACCACGAGGCTCATCTCATTTTGGCGCCTGTGGAGCAAAAAGTTAATCTAATCTAATCTAATCTTGTAACTGTCGAATCCTTGGAGCTGCTGGAGGCTGATCAAAATATGTGGAGGTGCAAGCCCAGCTTAACATAGTGACGGGGTACTTAGCGACAGGATGCACATTCGTGGTTGTATATAAACTGCTTGTGGAATGTAATATTGGTCTTGACTTCCTGAGGGAGAAGAATGCTATCCTCGACTTTTCCTTAGGTATGTACTACTTTAGTAGATGGCGTCTACGTTTCTGTGGATTTAATAAGAAAGCAAGCTGTCCAATGTAAATACTGCCAGAGCATCGAAATAAGATGATAGCACATGTCACATTTGAAACTAGTAGACAGCAGTCTCAGTTAGTTACAGTTCCTGGTACCATGGGGCAATTAGAGTTTAAGATTTATGATCCAAACTGTTTAACAACAGGCCAGCGCTCGGAGTTGTGTGATCTATTACTCAAATGTACTGATAGGTTGGAAGCAAAGCCCGAAGTACTCTGTGGATACCAGTGTCGCCCTAATGTTGCGTCATATCAGACGTTCTGCCCAGCTCATATCCTGCTTCGAAGACCTGAGGAAGACACAGAGTTCTGGGAAACGCTTCGATGGGAGATTACTCATATATTTACACAGAATGGTATGCTATTGGAAAGATGATGAATGCATCGAAAAGATTCAGAAGCATGAACTATAACGGTAAGCAAACCCCTGGATGAAGTATGCAAAGCTACTATACTCCTGCAGAAATGATGCTAAGTAAATGTGAGAGAAGTGAATGGGTAAATGTATTCCCGCAAGTCGCTTGAAATGCAAGTTCTTGGTAGGAAAACAAACATGAAACATTGATTACGATGACAGATACATCATGTCAAAGAAATATTTGTTTTGACAAAGAGATATGGAAGGCTATGTAAGGCATGGTCGGAGGAAGGCAATGGCAAACCACCTCCGCTACGACTTTGCCTAGTCGGCGGTGCGAGTTCTCCCGCATCGTTCCCTACGCTCCTCGGAGTGTGGGACTTCATCATCATATGTAAGGCACAGTACTTCGAGATTGGTTATAAAGTACTGACTGAGTGTCACTTTCAGTCTTCGTTATCAGGAAAGGAGAATTAAAAATTGTCAGTTACTGAATACAGGTCTGTTCATATCCTGATGATCATGAGCTTACTGGTCTATATCCACACTAAGATCTGAAAGAAATGTTTTCATGCTTACTGAAATACTGGTGAATACTGCAGTATCTAACCACAAAATAATGTAACAGTGTAAGATTATTAGTATATTCTACATAGTTTAAAACGAGAGTAGAATTTTGCATAGCTTTTGGCAAAATTATCAAACCGTATTGTCAGTGTGTGGGTGATGTTGACGAGTTGGGCAACGGATTGATCTGACAAGCACCCTTAGGCTCCTGCAAGAAGCGATATCCACCCCACACTACTGCAGAAATCAGACAGACGCTCCTAACGTGCCAAAAAGAAATGCCTGAAAAACTTTCAGCAATAACTATCATTTGGAGTCGTCTGCTGTAAGGAAAAGACACTAAAATTTTCTGTTTTCTTACGTAACTAGTGGGATACTTAGGTACTGGAGCATTGCCAGTTAGTGTAAGAAAAACATTAAACGAACGGAAAATATTATTTATTTCAAAATTTAAGAAAAATAAAATGAAACTTTTATTTATAAACTGATAAACCAATTTCTGGGTCCTTTTTGGAATAGGACGTTACCTCTTATGGATAGGAATCCTGTTAATGACATTTAGATACAAAGTGTGAGGAAGCTCTTTTGTCCCTTTTGTTTAAGTATGTTATTTACTCGAAAGAATGGCTGAGAGCCGTCCATACACAACTTGAATAATTATACAACTGAATTTTTCTAAATACAGTCGAGGCTGTCGTGTGAGAAATGTAAGGGAGTGACGTGAATGAAGTATGTTATTTCTAATGGAGGAAAGATGGAGATCGCCTACGCTGTAGTGCACAATACTGTGAGCTGTGGCGACTGCTGCCTGCGTCGTTCGCTGCTGAAAAATAACAAAACTGTCTCATTCTATTTGGATTGACCTTTGCCAATCGAATTGTCACTACTCCTTGATGAAGTCAAGGACTCCTATCTGCCCCCAGTCTAACTATTGTCGTGGTACACCCGTCACATAACCAGTCCACTGCGATGCCACTCAATGTTCTCTTGCAGGTGCTAACTAATACTCTGTCTGTGTTCACACCGCACATTAAGTGTCGTGGTGAACACAGTGAACAAACGCTTAATCGCGAGCGAATCAATATGGAGTATCACTCCGATTCGCTAGCGACAGAGGTGCTCTCTCAGTGCAGTACTGAGTAGAGACTTTGTTCCTCGCCCTCTGTGTACACGCACGAGCGCACTCGCTCCCGCTACGTGTTCCCGCTACAAGAGAGTCACCAGAACGACTTTCCTCCATGCAAAAAGTGAAATGGTATATCATCGGCTGTCTTTCACTTACTCCTCCGGCTGATAGGATCAGAAATAGTTCACCAATCAGCGTTACTCTTACAAACGGGAGAATGGCTAAGCCGACGAATCCGGAAATATATAGCACATGCGTTAGGCATTTACTGTATACTTGTGAGAAATCTGAAACTGTGCAGTAGGTCCATCAAAAAAATGCGTATGTTGGAGCTCTCCCAAGCAATACAGCAGGTTTTGCTTTTAAGGTGAACACACAAGCCATTATCCCTTTTCTCTGGGAAAAACTGTTTTGGTCCATGGGCAGTCGGCCAGCCGGTGGAGCTGTGGTAACTCACCCTCCTACAGACTTTCCAGAGGGCTGGTTCCCTCCACTGAACAAAAACTCCTGTGGTCTTCGTGTCTTGCATGTTCGTGTACGCCAGCCTCGACTTTGTAATCTCGGTGAGCACTTGCGATTTGTTTATTAGATTTGAATATTGATTAAATGGAAATATGTAAAATTGACTCTAGCCCATCAAGTTTATGCTCGAATAAAACGTCTTGATATGCAGAATACGATGGTGATGTCGGAATATCTAAGAATTGAAGGTCAGGAGACCACGCCACCCTATAGTATTGTGTTTTGTGCTTGAAGTAACCTGTGTATATAGCACTAAGTGAACAAAAATTTTTACATGTGAGTTTTCTTACACATGAACAACAGGAACAAAACTGTGGAAACTATAGTAAATTAATATTTTGTTCTCTGTGCCATATTTGTGCCATGTAACACAACTTGATGAAATCTGCACCACACATCGGTAAAAAATGCTAAGGTGTAGTAGACAACGTAACGGAAAGAAATACACAAGGAGACGAATAGAAATGACACTTTTAATCAAAGACAATAATTACACTGATGTTACCGCAATTCATGATGGTTCCTGGACATTACAAAAGGCGGAATGCGGTTCAGTAATGTGATATGTGGTCACTTTTGGCGGCAATCTACGCTCTGCAGCATGCTGCGGTGCTGGCCTATAAGCTGGTTAGGAGTTTTTCAGGTGGCGAGTTCCGTTCTTCCACCAACGCAGTTAACAACTACTGCTTGTTCTTTGGTGCATATCAACGTGCTGCGATATGTCTCCCAACACATCCCACATGCCCTCGATGGAAGTAAAAACGCAGGAACGGACACGTCAGTACACTCGCCGAATATACTCTCTACCCAAGAGCCCAACCACTTACGCAGATCGTAACGGTAGCATGTTGTCATCGATAAAAATGAAGCCATGGCAGGACGCACCCCTAATAGGCCCACATCTTGAAGGAGTAGAACGTCACAATACCGTTGACCCGTGATTGTAGCGTATTCAAACATTTGGAGGACTGTCTGCCCATGCAACATTAAGCCTCCCACAGTACAAGACCCGTGCCACGAAAACGATCATGTTCGACAATGATGGCGACGGTTAGGAACACACAGTACATCCAGGAACACTGTCGCACATGATCTTTAGGATGGTCCAGGTGTAAGGAAAGAGGAGGTATAATATTGTGTGGGCGTGCTGACCTCAAAAAGAAACGGTACATTCACCGGTCAACAATATTGTGACTTCCCCACGAGCGTCTTTTCAAAGATGCGATTGGCCCCGAATTCACTTTACGGACGACAGTGCGCGAACTCGTCGAAAAGCGAAGGAGGAGGAGGTCTTTCGACGAGAGAATATTATTCGGTGAACGGACTGAGCTACCCTTTCCATCCACTTAAATCCCTTGGAGCACGTGTGAGATGGGTTGTGTAGGCGTACTGCTGCACGTACATATGGCAGGTGTGAAGCGCGCTGGTGGTGGAACTCAACGCCCCGTCACAATAACTTTTCAACAAATTTGTGGCAAGAGTGTGAGGGTGTTTCAGAGTTTGTATTGCACCCTATCATGAACCATATCCCGCCTTTTGTAACGTCGAGGGGAGAATCATGAATTGCGTTGTACTTATTGTCTGCGAATAAAGGTGTCATTTCTGTTCGTCTCACTTCGTATCTTTTCGGTTACCTGCTGTATGACACCATTCGCATTTCTTTCGCACTGACACTTCGCTTGTAAGTGTGTATATAATAAAGCCTTTTTTTACTTTCCCAGATTATACACTTTCCTGCCATTTACGTTTCTTTCCGTTGGTGCCAGCGTAAGCCCAGCTCTCTCAATAAATGGTTTTCCTACCGTTCAAAACTGTATGAACACATAAAAACAAATTTCAGTTCAAAAATGGTTCAGATGGCTCAGAGCACTATGGGACTTAACATCTGTGGTCATCAGTCCCCTAGAACTTAGAACTACTTAAACCTAACCAACCTAAGGACATCACACGCATCCATGCCCGAGGCAGGATGCGAATGTGCGACCGTAGCAGTCACGCAGTTCCGGACTGAGCGCTAGACCACAGCGGCCAGCCAAATTTCAGTGTTTCTACTGCACAATATCCTTTGTTCATGTTGTGAACGCACTTAGATTTAAATTCACAGTTTGGGAAGAACAGAACATTAAATCTAACTCTGAAAAGTTGGTCAAATTTACTTTCATATCAGTGAAAATTTGTTGACCAACCCTAACAATAATTTTCTACAATCGTGTTGTTTAGAAACTTGGAATGATTGTTTCGAGTGATATTCCACCATTTTGGCACAGGCGTGTCCGATTGGCACGACGCTGCTTCAGACAAGAACAGCATGATTTACAAAACATAGTCTTGCGGCGAGCGTTACGTGCCCCACATTTCGTTAGCGTCGCTGAGTTGTACCTCGAAACGGGCATCCCAGCCTTCGTCTGGGGATGCAAGATGCTGGCATCTAACTGTTATCTTTTCTGGCTTATAGCCTCAAAAGGAGAATATTCGGAAACTCTGGAAATACGACAAGGGGAAGCCTAGACACAAAGACGGCCCTTGTGGCTGCTGAAGGATTAATGTCACACGTTTCCAAGTCATTATCATTTCAACCAATCACATCGAAGCCATCATTATATTGCTAATCATCAGTCTCTAATCAACACCCGTCATTCCCTATCGATCAGTGCACTGGATAATTAACACTTTACCTTGATGTACGATGTTTACATGACGTCTGGCAGTGCCAATAGAGGTTTATGAAATTATGAGCACCGAGCGAAATGGGAACCTTCGGGAGGGGGGAGGGGACTTTCTAGTTCCCTAGGAAGTCAATGTTTGCGAGACGGAACTCTCATCATGGCTAGCCTTCTTAATGGGACCGCGTACACAGGCGGTAGCTGTGTCACATAATTGTTCTACAGCTACATTTCACTTTATTGTGGCTTACTAATAAAGCTAAGTGTTTGTTGACATGTAATGTTTCTTTCCTTACGAGCTATGCATTGTTAAAAATAATAAAATCCGGAATATTCTGGCTATGCAGATGTAAATTCATTCTCCAACTTAGCTTCATATAGTTACCGTAGTGGTTATTGTTTCTCAAGAATTATGTCATTTTTAATATTTTACTTAATTACTTACGTGCTCTTGTTTAACGTGAATTTCTCACAAAACAATTCATTCTTTTAATCTTGCCAAGAGCAAGAAACAATGTAGCTCAAGGATGTATTGATACATGTACTAAATAAATTGTTGGCTCATTTTCTAATTGTTATGGTAATGTCACCTACTTTTGGTAACTTCTTCTTTAGTATGGCTATTGAAGGTAAAACATCGATATTTTGTATCCGTATCGTACCAAACATTATGACCAGTTGAGAAATATAGATGATCATGTCTTGATTTGCTTGATTCGGTTTTTAGACTAAATGCACACTCTAACTGAAGTTGGAATGTCTTCTAACTTCAAGCTGGTGCTGTCTGGAAACAGACGTACGTTCACTTTCGAGTACAGATGCATGGTATATATCAGTTTTCATAAACTCTCAGAGAATGAGATTCCTTAAACAGAAGCACATCAATTCAATGAATTATCGGTTTCATAATTTCAGTTCCAAACTCCTGTAAAGTTTTTAACCTCACTAATTACTTTTGCAACTGACAGTAGACATGTACTTTGATTGTTTACAACTTCGTGCACAACGGTAAGGAGAGGTAGGTTTCATTGTGCTGCAACAACTGTAGTCGTAGTAAAGCTGGAAAGAGACAAAACTGATTGGTGAACAAGTTAATACAACAAACAGAAGACATACAGAGTCCAGTTCATATAACAGCAGCTAGGATGAAGCACGACCGAAGATGTCATAGTATATTTGCTCCAATTGCAGGTGGGTTGAGTGGCTGCAGCTGGTCGTTCTCTTTCACTGCGGCAGAGGGTGCTCGTGCACTGCTGGGGGTGTGGCACAGTGGGTTGGTTCACTGGTTCCACCATATCCTACGCGACCGCTGGAAACATGCTACATTGTTACCAACCCTGATACACAATGGAGCGGTATTGATACGTGATACAACAATATGAAGTAATTTTAAGTAATTTTATCGACATGTTCATGTTATTTTAGTGAATTTTCCAGGAATTTTAGGTCATATAACGGAACCTGCGCTTACAGATTTATTTTAACATTCGTAAACTAAATGGCTTTTCATTGGGAGTAATGGTCTCCATGCCTCCTTCCGCAGACCCCCTTCCCACTCCCCATGTGGATCCCCCTAGAACATACGCGTTGAACATAGTTTAGCTGTAACCATGGAGTATAAGAATAGCAGTTCATAACGATTTTGAACAGTGAGGTAACGTGGATTATATTGGTCTATAAAGATTATAACCAACTGCAAATTTGTATTGAAAACTGTTCACGTTAGGTAGAGGTACTATAGTTGCAAAAGCTCCACTGAGCTTGGTTCAAGCATTGGTTGTACCTACAGTAACTAGTTCTGATGTACACGCTGCCAATAGATACTCCTCTTCCCTAGCAAATGTGTTACTGTGTGGGTATCAGGGATGGTTGTGTTATTAAGATACACTATGTGATCAGAAGTATCCGGACACCCCCAAGAATACATGTTTTTCGTATTAGGTACAATTTGCTGCCACCTACTGCCAGGTACTCCATATCAGCGACCTCAGTAGTCATTAGACATCGTGAGAGAGCAGAACAGGACGCTCAGCGGAACTCACGGACTGCAAACGTGGTCAGGTGCGCGGGTGTCACAAGGAGCATAAGGTTGTTCGCGAGATTTCCACACTCTTGAATATCCCTAGGATTACACTGATGTTTTAAGCACCTTCTTGCTTCCCACTATTAAAGAGCTATTCGGGGATGACGACTGGATCTTTCAACACGATCGAGCACATGTTCATATTGCACTGCCAAGACAGTAACATCCCTGTAATGGACTGGCCTGCACAGAGCCTGACATGAATCCTATAGAACACCTTCGGAATGCTCTGGAACGCCGACTTCGTGCCAGGCCTTACCGACCGACATCAATTCCTCTCCTCAGTGCAGCACTCCGTGAAGAATGGACTGCCATTCCCCAAGAAACCTCCCAGCACCTGATTGAACGTATGCCTGTAAGAGTGGAAGCTATCATCAAGACTAGGGGTGAGCCAACACCATATTGAATTCCAGCATTACCGATGGAGGGCACAACGAACATTTAAATCATTTTCAGCCAGATGTCCGGAGAGTAGGTAGGCTATCATTAGTACCCAAGTTCACACACGCAATCTGGATTCCTGTGTGATTTTGGGGGCATTCTGAATTGATCGTTTAAAAGTAAAAAGAGTTTGTGACTGTCAATTGACTTGCAAATATGACACAAATAGCCATTTTCAACTTCGTAACGAGGGAGTGAATAAGTGGTGCATATGGTGCAAGAGGAAATCGGTAAGGCAGAATCTGCAGAGTGAAGCCTACAATCATGAACGTTCACTTACTTTGGACGACAGAAGTGATAAGGTAAGCCGGAGACCGTCGAGTGTAAGATGTTACGTTGAATCGCGAACACTAAGTAATGAATTGTCGTGAAGATCAGTTAACGTTCATGAGGGAACGAACTTCGGCGAAGCTCACCACTTTATTCAACCGAACTGCTAATCGACAAACATTCTGCACTAGATAGTAGGTAGGTGAGTAAGTTAATCAAAACTATAGGTAGTTTTTTTTTTTTTTGGTCATCAGTCTAGTGACTGGTTTGTTGCGGCCCGCCACGAATTTCTTTCCTGTGCTAACCTCTTCATCTCAGAGTAGCACTTGCAACCTACGTCCTCAATTATTTGCTTGACGTATTCCAATCTCTGTCTTCCTCTACAGCTTTTGCCCTCTACAGCTCCCCCTACTACCATGGAAGTCATTCCCTCATGTCTTAGCAGATGTCCTATCATCCTGTCCCTTCTCCTTATCAGTGTTTTCCACATATTCCTTTTCTCTCCGATTCTGCGTAGAACCTCCTTATTCCTTACCTTATCAGTCCACCTAATTTTCAACATTCGTCTACAGCACCACATCTCAATTGCTTCGTGTCTCTTCTGTTCCGGTTTTCCCACAGTCCATGTTTCACTACCATACAGTGCTGTACTCCAGACGCACATCCTCAGAAATTTCTTCCTCGAATTAAGGCCGGTATTTAATATTAGTAGACTTCTCTTGGTCAGAAATGCCTTTTTTCCCATAGCGAGTCTGCTTTTGATGTCCTCCTTGCTCCGTCCGTCATTGGTTAATTTACTGCCTAGGTAGCAGAATTCCTTCATTCACTTCGTGACCACCAGTCCTGAGGTTAAGTTTCTCGCTGTTCTCATTTCTAGAACTTCTCATTACCTTCGTCTTTCTCCAATTTACTCTCAAACCATACTGTGTACTCATTAGACTGTTCATTCCGTTCAGCAGATCATTTAATTCTTCTTCACTTTCACTCAGGATAGCAATGTCATCAGCGAATCGTATCATTGGTATCCTTTCACCTTGTATTTTTATTCCACTCCTGAACCTCTCTTTTATTTCCATCATTGCTTCCTCGATGTACAGATTGAAGAGTAGGGGCGAAAGGCTACAGCCTTGTCTTACACCCTTCTTAATACGAGCACTTCGTTCTTGATCGTCCACTCTTATTATTCCCTCTTGGTTGTTGTACATATTGTATATGACCCGTCTCTCCCTATAGCTTACCCCTACTTTTTTCAGAATCTCGAACAGCTTGCACCATTTTATATTGTCGAACGCTTTTTCCAGGTCGACAAATCCTATGAAAGTGTCTTGATTTTTCTTTAGCCTTGCTTCCATTAGTAGCCGTAACGTCAGAATTGCCTCTCTCGTCCCTTTACTTTTCCTAAAACCAAACTGATCGTTACCTAGCGCATTCTCAATTTTCTTTTCCATTCTTCTGTATATTATTCTTGTAAGCAGCTTGTATGCATGAGCTGTTAAGCTGATTGTGCGATAGTTCTCGCACTTGTCAGCTCTTGCCGTCTTCGCAATTGTATGGATGATGCTTTCCCGAAAGTCATATGGTATATCGCCAGACTCTTATATTATACACACCAACGTGAATAGTCGTTTTGTTGCCACTTCCCCCAATGATTTTAGAAATTCTGATGGGATGTTATCTATCCCTTCTGCCTTATTTGACCGTAAGTCCTCCATCGCTCTTTTAAATTCCAATTCCAATACTGGATACCCTATCTCTTCTAAATCGACTCCTGTTTCTACTTCTATCACATCAGACAAATCTTCACCCTCATAGAGGCTTTCAATGTATTCTTTCCACTTATCTGCTCTCTCCTCTGCATTTAACAGTGAAATTCCCGTTGCACTCTTAATGTTACCACCGTTGCTTTTAATGTCACCAGAGGTTGTTTTGACTTTCCTGTATGCTGAGTCTGTCCTTCCGACAATCATATCTGTTTCGATGTCTTCACATTTTTCCTGCAGCCATTTCGTCTTATCTTCCCTGCACTTCCTATTTATTTCATTGCTCAGCGACTTGTAGTTTTGTATTCCTGATTTTCCCGGATCATGTTTGTTCTTCCTCCTTTCATCAATAAACTGAAGTATTTCTTCTGTTACCCATGGTTTCTTCGCAGCTACCTTCTTTGTACCTATGTTTTCCTTCCCAACTTCTGTGATGGCCCTTTTTAGAGATGTCCATTCCTCTTCAACTGTACTGCCTACTGCGCTATTCCTTATTGCTGTATCTATAGCGTTACAGAACTTCAAACGTATCTCGTCATTCCTTAGTACTTCCGTATCCCACTTCTTTTTGCGTATTGATTCTTCCTGACTAATGGCTTGAACTTCAGCCTACTCTTCATCACTACTATATTGTGATCTGAGTCTATATCTGCTCCTGGGTACACCTTACAATCCAGTATCTGAATTCGGAATCTCTATCTGACCATGATGTAATGGAATTGAAATCTTCCCGTATCTCCCGGCCTTTTCCAAGTATACCTGCTCCTCTTGTGATTCTTGAACAGGGTAATCGGTATTACTAGCTGAAACTTGTTGCAGAACTCAATTTGTCTTTCTCCTCTTTCATTCCTTGTCCCAAGCCTTTTATTCTACTCCTTCCCCTACAACTGCATTCCAGTCGCCCATGACTATTAGATATTCGTCCCCCTTTACATACTTCATTACCCTTTCAACATCTTCATACACTTTCTCTATCTGTTCATCTTCAGCTTGCGACGTCGGCATGTATACCAGAACTATCGTTGTCGGTGTTGGTCTGCTGTAGATTCTGATTAGAACAACCCGGTCACTGAACTGTTCACAGTAACACACCCTCTGCCCTGCCTTCCTATTCATAACGAATCCTACACCTGTTATACCATTTTCTGCTACTGTTGAAATTTCCCGATACTCATCTGACCAGAAATCCTTGTCTTCCTTCCACTTCACTTCACTGACCCCAACTATATTTAGATTGAGCCTTTGCAATTCCCTTTTCAGATTTTGTAGTGTCCCTACTACGTTCAAGCTTCTGACATTCCACGCCCCGATTCGTAGAACGTTATCCTTTCGTTGATTATTCAATATTTTTCTCATAGTAACCTCCCCCTTGGCAGTCCCCTCCCAGAGATCCGAATGGGGGACTATTTCGGAATATTTTGCCAATGGAGAGATCATCATGACACTTCTTCAATTACAGGCCACATGTCCTGTGGATACACGTTAGGTGTCCTTAATGTAGTGGTTTCCATTGCCTTCTGCATCCTCATGTCGTTGATCATTGCTGATTCTTCCGCCTTTAGGGGCAATTTCCCACCCCTAGGACAAGAGAGTGCGGGGATCGAACCCGGGACCGAAGACGTTTTGATTATGAATCAAAGACGCTATCCCTAGGCCACGGGTACATAGTATTAGAGGTTACTGGATGCACTGTAGAGGCATCAACAGATTTCCAGACTTACAGTGGGAACAGACTTGTGAGATTATTCCTAGGGGGGGGGGGGGGGGTTACTGCCGGGCATTGATTAATATTGAGCGTATAAATCGTATGTACTAAACCTGTCTTCTCACGTATGTTGTCCGCGAATTTTTTCTCGTACTTGTTATTTTACGGCTGCTTGTATCCTATCATCGATTGTTGTATAGTGCATATCAAGAGCTGTTCCTGTCTCCATCCTCAGGGACCCCGATGATTCCGTAGCCACACACCCCCGATTGCAATTCGAAAAGGGCTCAAGCAACCGCTCCACCGACCAGTGAGGCAACAATCACACCTACAACCTTGCTGGCGCCAAGCGACGTCACACTTGCACCGTTATCATTAATACAAAAAGAGAGGTTTCCGATAAAGGAATTCAGTTTCCATCGCTTACGTTGTAAATACTACATCCTGCTTCTCCAATTTGCTTGAATTGAAACAGTAATCAGTCTACACAAAGCATAATTAGCGAAATATGTATTACATGTTTCAACGGATAGTATCAAATCAGTGAACAGTAACTTAGATCATTTTGTGTGTAACTAACTTGCTGAATATTATGCTTAAATATGAACAACATACAGTAACAAACTTTACCCTATATGTAACAAAATTTTAATATAAACAATCAAGGGCTTCAGTGATATGTGATGAGGAATGTAACAGGTATGTAACACAGTGTTGAACTTGGGCTTTTCCGCTAATTTTACTCAAGACTTGCTCTAGGGGGGAAATACAGGAGATAAATGAATCCTGGGTGACGTGATCATCCAGCCTTGAGCGACGTACTAGTAGAAATAACATTGTAGCCATTACCACACATCATATGATCTGCCAACGGTGAAACACTCATCCAGTCCTGAACTTAGAATTCAAAGTAACATCTCGTAAAAGTGAAATATAAGTAGCCTGTTTGTATGTTGGCAGCGCTATAGACTGTGTTAATATCGCTTACAGCGCGATGTGCCCTTGGCAACATTTTCTGTGGTTGGACGCACTAGCAGTTAGCGAGCGTATAGGGAAATGAATGGATATGATTTCCTTAGTGGAGACTCTGCGTTGGTAGGACACGCAGTGTAAAGTGAGATGAAATTATGAGTTTATTAGAAAATATACAAGGAAATGTAGGATGATGAATGTTGTTAATCTTCCTTTTGCTAACCATATGTATCTTAGTTGTTAGAGTCTATAGTAGTTTGAATCTTTTTATTTACCTGGCTGTTGTATTTACTTGGTGCAATTGGTTTAGTTCCTCTTATGAAGATTTTCTGTGAGGTAAGTGACTTTTGAAAAATCGTGGCGTTTCCGCTATCGGGATTCGTGACTGAAATGAGTCAGAGCTGGGGGTAGTTTTATATTTCTTTAATTTCATATTTTTTGGTTTTGTATTATTGTTAGCATTTCTTGCAGTTCAGGGTCATTCTTTTGTTTTAACTATTGGAAGTCTTTTGGTCAATGTATAGCAGTCAGATTCGTCGGGCTTGTATAATGTTGGTAATAAATGAATACCTTACGTTTAAGTTGTCTTTGTCAGGGAAAGTTCTGTGGGTCAGTGTTTAATAAAAAAAATACCGTTTTAATTTAAAAGTTTCAGATTAAAGAAGAACTTTTTCAAAGAGTTTCAAAAAGTACTTCTTCAATCTGAAATTTTTTAAGTAAACAAGGAATAGCAATAAACAGAGCAACCTTACATTCTGAGTACGAAGGAATGCCAATTAACTGACGATTGTTAAAACAATAATTTCAAGCTAATTTATCGAATACTGATAATCGTCTAACGATGCAATATTGACTCTGTATGTGTATTTTGTAACATTATATTCATGGGAAAGAAAAATAATTCAGCCTGTGCTCCAAAGCGAACTTGATTAAAATGAAATCATCGTACAACACTCTTTTTCTACTTACAGAAAAAAATCGCAATAAAAGTATATCCTTCAGCCAAACAAATTGTAAACATTGCTGAATGCTAATTGCTAGCACTAATATTTTATACTTAAAGATTTCAGTTGCCACTGTGGGCTCTGTAATGTCTCACAAGATATCACCTTCCACAAAAGTCAGAGTAGCTATTATGTCACTGGGTGTAGTAAGGAGGGCTATGCGCATTTTATTACCGCTGACACACCTCAGCTCCTCAGAAATTTCTAATCACAACAGGAAGATGTTAAATACTCACTCTGACTTTTTCTTAAGACAGAGACAGACATTACATAAAGGCGTGGTGTCTGTTCTTTCTGACATATCCGAAATAACATACACCACGCATTCGTGTAACTGATTCGCCTCGATGGGCAATGAATCCCCATCCTTCAGTGCGGATGCGCATATACGTTCCACCATCAGTGGAAATCTAAAATTAGCAAGCACGCGGGACACGGACGGGACTGCAGATACATGGCTCTACGTGGGAATCTGGGTTGGCTGGAGAGCGTGCCGAGATTGTTTTCACGTTAGCGATAAACACTATGTCCGGGTGGTGCGCTGGTTATCGCAGCGGACTAGTAAACTGGAGATTCCGGGTTCGATTCCCAATCTGGCACACATTTTCACTCGTCACTGCTGAGACTGCGTAACGCCCCCATGCAGCGGACGTTATTAGTTCCTCCCCTTTCCTTTCCTTTCTCCCTCCCCCACCTTCAGTTTACACAAGAAGTGATAGACGTGTTCAAAATTAAATCAGTATATCGCTATTTTGTCGAAAGGCATTTAGTGCGTCTGCATGATTAATATTGGGATGTTATTTGTTAACGTATATGGAAGATCGTTGGAATGAGTACGGTACTGTGCTAAGACTGCCTCACGTACCTCTTACTTCTTCAGGTTTGTTAACCTGAATATCAGTCTTTTTTTCTGTTGTATAGGATTACTTGTGAGGTATGGCATTAGCTGCCAACTCTTGGCAAAGCGAACTAAAGCCTGCAGCCTCGGAGGATACACCATTTTATTTTCTGCTGCTAACGATTTAAAACTTAACGTCGCTATGCAGTAGCAGAGCAACAAAACACGCACTGCGCCAGCCACAAAGCATAATACACTCCTGGAAATGGAAAAAAGAACACATTGACACCGGTGTGTCAGACCCACCATACTTGCTCCGGACACTGCGAGAGGGCTGTACAAGCAATGATCACACGCACGGCACAGCGGACACACCAGGAACCGCGGTGTTGGCCGTCGAATGGCGCTAGCTGCGCAGCATTTGTGCACCGCCGCCGTCAGTGTGAGCCAGTTTGCCGTGGCAGACGGAGCTCCATCGCAGTCTTTAACACTGGTAGCATGCCGCGACAGCGTGGACGTGAACCGTATGTGCAGTTGACGGACTTTGAGCGAGGGCGTATAGTGGGCATGCGGGAGGCCGGGTGGACGTACCGCCGAATTGCTCAACACGTGGGGCGTGAGGTCTCCACAGTAAATCGATGTTGTCGCCAGTGGTCGGCGGAAGGTGCACGTGCCCGTCGACCTGGGACCGGACCGCAGCGACGCATGGATGCACGCCAAGACCGTAGGATCCTACTCAGTGCCGTAGGGGTCCGCACCGCCACTTCCCAGCAAATTAGGGACACTGTTGCTCCTGGGGTATCGGCGAGGACCATTCGCAACCGTCTCCATGAAGCTGGGCTACGGTCCCGCACACCGTTAGGCCGTCTTCCGCTCACGCCCCAACATCGTGCAGCCCGCCTCCAGTGGTGTCGCGACAGGCGTGAATGGAGGGACGAATGGAGACGTGTCGTCTTCAGCGATGAGAGTCGCTTCTGCCTTGGTGCCAATGATGGTCGTATGGGTGTTTGGCGCCGTGCAGGTGAGCGCCACAATCAGGACTGCATACGACCGAGGCACACAGGGCCAACACCCGGCATCATGGTGTGGGGAGCGATCTCCTACACTGGCCGTACACCACTGGTGATCGTCGAGGGGACACTGAATAGTGCACGGTATATCCAAACCGTCATCGAACCCATCGTTCTACCATTCCTAGACCGGCTAGGGAACTTGCTGTTCCAACAGGACAATGCACGTCCGCATGTATCCCGTGCCACCCAACGTGCTCTAGAAGGTGTAAGTCAACTACCCTGGCCAGCAAGATCTCCGGATCTGTCCCCCATTGAGCATGTTTGGGACTGGATGAAGCGTCGTCTCACGCGGTCTGCACGTCCATTACGAACGCTGGTCCAACTGAGGCGCCAGGTGGAAATGGCATGGCAAGCCGTTCCACAGGACTACGTCCAGCATCTCTACGATCGTCTCCATGGGAGAATAGCAGCCTGCATTGCTGCGAAAGGTGGATATACACTGTACTAGTGCCGACATTGTGCATGCTCTGTTGCCTATGTGCCTGTGGTTCTGTCAGTGTGATCATGTGATGTATCTGACCCCAGGAATGTGTCAATAAAGTTTCCCCTTCCTGGGACAATGAATTCACGGTGTTCTTATTTCAATTTCCAGGAGTGTATCTCCCCTGCCCTCATATTGAAAAGTAGCAATTACTGAAATACATATCTTTGGCAGAAAGTGATTTCATGAGTCAACTAAATTTAGGAGAGAGGTAGTCTGGAACATCGGACTGACCACTTTTTTTTTGGTACAGTGTCCGATAACGAAGACCGGTTTTAAAAACCAGAATTTTTTATTAATAGAATTTCAAAACTACTAGTTAGGCCAGTAGTTCACAATCTGGAAGTAGTTACCGCCTGAGAGATAAAACGCTAATTTCTGAAGGCTGAAAAGAATGGGATTCAGTTATGCTTCGGGTACGAAAATAATTTCCTTTCTAATAGGTCACTATTATTATTTCTGTTTCGTGCGAATCTAACGCTTACTACACACGTAATTGTGCGGTGGACGTTACAGGTTGTTGAACGAAAGTATGGACAGCATCTTCCTCTCATAGCGCACCCAACATGCATGCATTTTGCGCTTTGTGCAGTTCATCTGTGACAGTAAAATTGTTACATATACATCACATATGGTCAAATATCTCATGAGAATTCCTTCTCCTACTCCTCCTACTCCGAGGTGTTTCCCACAATAGACTCAGAATATCTTGACTATTCACTTCGCAGCAGCAGCGAACTGATTGACACCAGGACACAACATTAAGTACGTACTGGCTACCACATTGCTGTAGGGTCTACTGTATTTACTACTATTATTATTGATATAATTATTAGTGAGCTGTCAGACACACAGAATTGTCAGACTGAAGTCTTCCAATTATTGCCAATTCTGAAGTAAGGGTGCAGCAGTCAAATTATTTAGAAACAGTAGGCCTAACTATATTGCAAACATTTTAATCTCGTCGATTTTTAAGAGTGGATGCCTGGTGTGGTTGAAGCAAGTACCGCTAGCGAGTGGGATGGTGCATAGGATACATAGTTTGTAACAAGTGTCTTCCCTCAACGTGAATGCTTAACTTTCTTTTCTCAGGCGGAGATGTAGGTAGCACTCGCCAAGCACTAAAAATCGCTTTACAACACCATAAAATAAGGTTTATAGAAATAAATACTACCAATTGTCCCACTAATTCATTATTTTATTGTTCAATAAGGCAATTAAAAATTGAATATCATATATCTTTCATCATTTTAATAATGTAAGTGTTCAAAGAAAATTCTTTCTCATTCTAAAGATTAGTGAGGTGCTGATGATGGTCGCACTCAGGGGTAAAGGTCTCAGAAAGGGGTAAAGGTCTCAGAAATATTGGGAACCAATAGATTAGGTAAATTCAGTAACCATGATTAGCGTTCTTACATTGAAATTGTTCCAAAAACAAACCATTTCTGAGCTCGCGACAATTATGTTACTGCTCTGAACTTACTCTCAGATTTAAAACCTGTTTCTAATGTTTTATTACCTCGTAATCGACAGCATAACGTGCGATTACAGAATAACAGTTGATTCCTCAACTAAAGTGCAACCGTCCTGTTGGCGTAGTTGAAAATATCTGTGATAAACATAAGTATTGGACTTTTGGGATGGTGACATCAGTGTCAGTTCATTATAAATGAATTTCTTCTTATTCGTACACAGTGGAAGAGGTAACATTTTCAAGAAACCAGTCTACTTCTGAATTAATAAAAAGAGCTCTTCTTCTGTGTATATTACCGTGACTTCGTCACAAAGAATTTCCACGAATTCTGTGACTGTGCTCTCCGCGAGGACCATTAGCCTGACACATCCTCGTTAATTTTATTCCGCGTATAGCTGCTTCGTGCGAAGAGCTTTCTTTTCCTATTTACATTTGCGAGTAAAAATAATAGCGATACTGAGAAGTTCTTTAGAATCTTCAGCAGGAAAAAGTAAAAATAAAAGAAAACGAGCCAACCACGCATTGCTCTCAACATGCAAAGAGGTTATTCCGTCCACTATCCAAACATCTGCTAAATTCGTATCTACTGTGAAATTCATACTTGCTGACAACTGCCGTAAAACTGCAAGAGAATTCTGTTCTGATAGCTTAAAGCGTGTCAGTCTGAAAGAAGCACGTTACGTTATGTTGAAACTTCCATGAAATACGGTGGCAGAAATCAAAGACGTTGACGTGATAATAAAAGATGTGAGTCGTCTATGAAGAAAACTTTTCAATGAGCAGCTGCATGCTTGAAGTACAACTCCAGAATATTAGTTTACAGCTGTCATCAGTTCTGCATCTAGCACTAATATCTTCAAGTGGAATTTCAACAGGATGAGTGTCCCAGAAATTCATAGATTAATGCCATTACAAAGGCATTACTCGCTGCGCTTAAAATACTTTTATTTGCAGTACAGTCGTCATCTCGCAGGTCTCTTCCATCGATTTGGTCTAGAACACTTTAGTCTCACTCGTGACTAGTTTCTTTACCATTCGCTAGGTAATAAATAAGGGCACTCATTTTCTATTCGCTACTGGCCGATTAAAGAAATACAGTAGAAGAAGAATGGGTAACTTTGAGGGATGAAGTAGTGAAGGCAGCAGAGGATCAAGTAGGTAAGAAGACGAGGGCTAGTAGAAATCCTTGGGTAACAAAAGAAATATTGAATTTAATCGAGGAAAGGAGAAAAAATAAAAATGCAGTAAATGAAGTAGGCAAAAAGGTATACAAACATCTCAAAAATGAGATCGACGGGAAGTGCAAATTGGCTAAGCAGGCATGTCTAAAGGACAAATGTAAGGATGTAGAGGCTGGTCTCCGTAGGGGTAAGACAGATACTGCCTACAGGAAAATTAAAGTGACCTTTGGAAAAAAGAGAACCACTTGTATGAACATCAAGAGCTCAGATGGAAATCCGGTTCTAAGCAAAGAAGGGAAATCAGAAAGGTGGAAGGAGTATATAGAGGGTCTATACAAGGGCGATGTACTTGAGGACAATATTATGGATATGGAAGAGGATGTAGATGAAGATGAAATGGGAGATATGATTCTGAGTAAAGAGTTTGTCAGAGCACTGAAAGACCTGAGTCCAAACAAGGCCCCAGGAGTAGACAACATTCCCTTAGAACTACTGACAGCCTTGTGATAGCCAGTCCTGACAAAACTCTACCATCTCGTGAGCAAGATGTATTAGAAAGGTGAAATACCCTCAGACTTCAAGAAGAATATAATAATTCCAATCCCAAAGAAAGCAGGTGTTGACAGATGTGAAAATTACCGAACTATCAGTTTAATAAGTCACAGCTGCAAAATACTAACGCGAATTCTTTACAGGCGAATGGAAAAACTAGTCGAAGCCGACCTCGGGGAAGATAAGTTAGGATTCCGTAAAAATATTGGAACACGTGAGGCAATACTGACCCTACGACTTATCTTAAAAGCCAGATTAACGAAAGGCAAACATACGTTTCTAGCATTTGTAGACTTAGAAAAAGCTTTTGACAATGTTGACTGGAATAGTCTCTTTCAAATTCTGAATGTGGCAAGGGTAAAATACAGGGAGTGAAAGGCTATTTAAAATTTGTACAGAAGGCAGATGGCAGTTACAAAAGTCGAGGGGCTTGAAAGGGAAGCAGTGGTTGGGAAGGGAGTAAGACAGGGTTGTAGCCTCTCCCCGATGTTATTCAATCTGTATATTGAGCAAGCAGTAAAGGAAACAAAAGAAAAATTCGCAGTAGGAATTAAAATACATGGAGAAGAAATAAAAACATTGAGGTTCGCCGATGACATTGTAATTCCGTCAGAGACAGCAAGGGACGTGGAAGAGCAGTTCAACGGAATGTATAGTGTCTTGAAGGGAGGATATAAGATCAACATCAACGAAAGCAAAACGAGGATAATGGAATGTAGTCGAATTAAGTCGGGTGATGCTGAGGGAATTAGATTAGGAAATGAGACACTTAAAGTAGTAAATGAGTTTTGCTACTTGGGGATCAAAATGACTGATGGTCGAAGTAGAGAGGATGTAAAATGTAGACTGGCAATGGCAAGGAAAGCCTTTCTGAAGAAGAGAAATTTGTTAACATCGAGTATTGATATAAGTGTCAGGAATTCGTTTCTGGAAATATTTGTATGGAGTGTAGTCATGTATGGAAGAGAAACATGGATGATAAATAGTTTCGACAAGAAGAGAATAGAGGCTTTCGAATTGTGGTGCTACAGAAAAATGCTGAAGATTAGATGGGTAGATCACATAACTAATCAGGAGATATTGAATAGGATTGGGGAGAAGAGAAGTTTGTGGCACAACTTGACTAGAAGTAGGAATCGGTTGGTAGGACATGTTCTGGGGCATCGAGTGATCATCAATTTAGTATTGGAGGGCAGCGTGAAGGCTAAAAGTCGTAGAGGGAGACCAAGAGATGAATACACCAAGCAGATTCAGAAGGATGTAGATTGCAGCAGTTACTGGGAGATGAAGAAGCTTGCACAGGATAGAGTGGCATGGAGAGCTGCATCAAACCAGTCTCTAGACTGAAGACCACAACAACAACAACAATAACAACAACATCAACAACTGGCAGACTAAATTTTTCATTTTTATCTCGTTTCTTGATTTGATTTCTATCCTCAGCAACTAATCGGCTGACAAAACAGTTGGGATGAGTTCTGAAACAGTATATGCCTCGCTTTTTCCCATTTTGTACATTCATTACACTGAAGTTGTCCCACTACAAAGGTCAGAGGTATTATCAAATATCGTACAGACGTTACTGTGATTGTGTTTTCTCTCTCGTCGTCAAACAAGTAAGGAGCGATTACAACTCGCGTTGATTTGGTACAGCAAAATGTAAATTTTATACCATGCAGTGGCCGTTTAGCTATAGAAAAGTGGTTTCACATGCCCAATATCTATAATCATTCTAGTTTACTATTCCGCTGGTTTGAAAATGAGCCTCATCCGAGAGGAAACGAGTGTCAAATGTTGACGTCGTCATTAATCCCTTGCGCAATTTTTTACAGATATGGTGTCATACCATGTGGCCGCTGTTTTCAGTTACGGCACAACTTGAATTTAGGACGAGTAGTGTACTGTCAGTTTCTGGGATTAGGTTTAATATCGCTTAAGTGATTCTTCGCCCATCGCCGTGGGCGCGTTCCAGCTGACGCCTGAGGTACTTGAAGGTGTTGGGTTTTTTGAGTGCGATGACGCCTAATGAATTCTTTTCTAGAGCTAAATCCATTTCCTCGAAATTATCAACCCAGAGGCTGACGACGTGACCATGACGTCCTATGTTTTAATGATGCAGGATGACTATCGGGTGTCAGTGAGCCATCATTGCTGTAAAAGTTACCCATGGCAAATCCACGCCGTGAACTGACCCAATGGTTCATGTTTACCAATGGCTAGGAGTGCCGGCAGTCTCTTTAATAGAACAATTGTATCTTCTTTGTGTTTGCCAATAAAACGCAGACATTGGTTAGCCTTACCGACAACATTATCCATGTGATAGTTGCTATTTAAGTTCTTCGTAAATGTACTTCCTTGGTATTTAGTTGAACTGAGAGCCTTTAAAATTGTGCTATTTATCGTGTAACGGAAATGTACGGATTCCTGTAAGTATTCAAGTAAATGACCTCACAATTTCTTTATTATTTAGAGTCAATTGCCACATTTCGCACCATACAGGTATCCTGTCTAAATCATTTTGCGATTCGTTTTTATTTTCTGAATACTTTACCACACGGTAAATGACAGCGTCATATGAAAGCAATCAAAGACAGATAGACTGTCTCCTAAATGCCGCGCGGGATTAGCCGAGCGGTCCAGGGCGCTGCAGTTGTGGACTGTGCGGGTGCTCCCGGCGGAGGTTCGAGTCCTCCCTCGGGCATGGGTGTGTGTGTGTTGTTCTTAGGATAATTTAGGTTAAGTAGTGTGTAAGCTTAGGGACTGCTGACGTTAGCAGTTAAGTCCCATTGGATTTCACACACATTTGAACATTTGTCTCCTAAATCATTTATTTATATTATCAACAGCAGAGGGTCTATAACAGTTCTTTGGGGGAAGACCAGATATCACTTAGTCGATGATTTTCTGCCAGTTACTACGAATTGTGACCATTCTTACAGGAAATCGCAAATCCAGTTGTGTAACTGAGACGACATTAAACAAACACGTAATTTAATTGGAATTCGCTCGTGAGGAACGGTGGCACAAGCCCACTAGAAACCTAAGTATGTGGAATCCATTTGATATCCCCAGTCGAAGGCACTCATAATCGTTAGTAAATAAAGAGTGAGCTGCTTTTGACAAGAGCGATGGCTTCTGAGTAAGTTTTGACTATTGTTAATGAATAGTTTTCGTCGAGGTAATTCATAATGTTCGAAAACCGTACGTGTGCCAAAATCCTACTGCAAATCGCCGTTAGTAATATGGGTCTTTAATTCAACGAATTATTCCTGTGTCCATTCTTGAGTATTAGTGTACCTTCGAAGCTTTCCAGGCTTCAGTTACGGATCGTTCTTCGAACTAGCAGTAGTATATGGTTGCTAAGTATGGAGTAATTGTATCGCCGTACTCCGAATGGAACATAATTGGTATACGATCAGGACTGTAGGACTTCACTTTATTAAGCGATGTAATTTGTCTCGTCGCACCGGGAATACCTACTTATAAGTTTTGTTGGTAGCTGATTTTGATTCGAATTCTCGAATATTTAATTCGTCATCTTTGATGAGGCAATTTCGGAAAACCAGTTTTAGTAACTCCGTTTTAGTGGCACTGTAATTGGAAACATTAGCACGGCTATCGCGCACTGAAGGTATTTCAATGTGTCTCGCGACTGATGTGCTTCACTTTGTATTTTTTGCCAGATTTCTAGGCAGAGTTTTGTTGTGGAAACTAATAAAAGTAGCTCGCAGTGAAATCCGGGCTCAATTTTTAACTTCAGTAAAACATGGGCTATATTTCAGATTTTACTTCTTTTAAATTTAGCATGCTTTCTTTCTTACTTCCGTGGCGGTGTTTTGATCCTTTTTGGGTATCATGTGGGATTTGTTCCGTTTCTTATGGATTTTTTTGTATGAAGGATGATTCGGCCGCCTCTAGTGCTGTCGTTTTATGCTACCCGCTATGTTATAGATGGACTTCGCAACCCACGCGCGAGATTTTCGTATTTACTCCTACAGGAAGAATCAGCAGGTCCTTTTTGTAGCAAATTTACTATAGTCAAATTTTGTAGTGAGGTATGTTGTCGCTAAAGGCTATGGTTTTTGGGTTATTCAGGAAAAACGGAGAATAGTAACCTTCAGACGCACCTTCACCCCACACTCAGCATTCAAATACGAAATTTGTGTGAAATCCTATGGGACTTAACTGTTAAAGTCATCATTCCCTAAGCTTACACACTACGTAACCTAAATTATCCTAAGGACAAACACACACACCCTTGCCCGAGGGAGGACTCGAACCTCCACCGGGACCAGTCGCACAGTCTCATCTGTCACCAATTAGGATTTCTAGTATGCTGTTCTTCTAACTCGCTCCTACCACTGTTCAATTATTCCCCATCTTCGCTGTTTTAGGTCTCTATTGACAGGGCTGTTCCAATGAAAGGGAAACGACGTTTGTTAACGTTACGCTAGAATAGATTACGTTGACCACTCGATCCAAACATAACCCCTACAAGCACAGCCGTAGTCAGAAGGCTTGACTAATATAACGATGTAAGTATTTATTTCATACTGTTCAAACTCACAAAATTGCTAGCAAAAGTTTTCACAAACTGTAGTTTTTCAATTTTTAAATGCTCGAGTAAGTCTATGGCATAATAAAGACAGTCAATGAAGACGTAAAAGGTCGAATGTGAGAAATAATTCGTGAAATCGCAAATATTAGTGCAGGTGTAGGTGGTTGTAATGGTTAAAATGGCTCTGTGTCCTTTAGAGCTTAGAACTACTTAAACCTAACTAACCTAAGGACATCACCTACCTCCGTGCCCGAGGCAGGATTCGAACCTGCGACCGTAGCAGTCTCCCGGTTCCGGACTGAAGCGCCTAGAACTGCTCGGCCAACGCGGCCGCCGCTGTAGGTGGGAGAGCTATGAATAACGTACTGCAAAACCTGACCGGCGGGGCCGAAGTGTGGGTGTGGGGTTGCGATTGAACGTCACTTTTGTCCGTTTTTCTTGAATAACTCAATTACTATGGCCTCTAGCGAAAACGTGTCCCAGTGCCAAATTTAATTAAATCAAATATCCTCCAAAAAGGATCCTGCTCATTTTTTCTGTAGGATTAACAGTTTGAGCGTACCGAATGAGAGCATACTAAAATCTCGCGCGTGGTTTACGAAGGCGAGTTACAGCACCGCGGGATGCATAAAACATCGGTAGGAGCAGGTGAATCACCCTATATCTCTCAGCTCCCGTCGATAATATTTGTTTGACTGGGGCCATATATGGTGTAAACTTACACAGACAGCTTCGAAGGACCGGACACAGTATCTTAAGGAAGGCCTCAAATGCATTTTTTATCTGCCTTCTTCAATAGCTACACTACTGGCCATTAAAACTGCTACACCAAGAAGACATCCAGATGATAAAAGGGAATTCATTGGACAAATACATTATACCGCAACCGACATGTGATTATATTTTCACGCAATTTGGATGAAAAGATCCTGAGAAATCAGTACCCAGAACAACCACCTCTGGCCGTAATATCGGCCTTGATACGCCTGGGCATTGAGACAAACACAGCTTGGATGGCGTGTGCAGGTACAGGTGCCCATGTAAGCATCAACAGGATGCCACAGTTCATCTAGAGTAGTGACTGGCGTATTGCTTGGCCACCATTGACCAGACGTTTTCACTTGGTGAGAGATCTGGAGAATGTGCTGGCCAGGGCAGCAGTCGAACATTTTCTGTATCCAGAAAGGCCTGTACAGGACATGCAACATGCGGTCGTACATTATGCTACTGAAACGTAGGGTTTCCCAGGGATCGAATGAAGGGTAGAGCCACGGGTCGTAACACATCTGAAATGTAACGTCCACTGTTCAAAGTACCGTCAATGCGAACAAGATATGACCGAGACGTGTAACCAATGGCACCTGATACAATCACGCCGGGTGATACGCCAGTATGGCGATGACAAATACACGCTTCCAATGTGCGTTTACCGCGATGTCGCCAAACACGGATGCGACCATCATGATGTAAACACAACCTGGAATCATCCGAAAAGATGAGGTTTTTCCATTCATGCACCCAGGTTCGTCGTTGCGTACACCATCGCAGACGCTCCTGTCTGTGATGTAGCGTCAAGGACAACCACAGCCATGGTCTCCGAGCTGTTAGTCCATCTGCTATAAACGTCGTCGAACTGGTCGTGCAGATGGTTGTTGTCTTGCAAACGTCCCCATCTGTTGACTCAGTGACCAAGACGTGGCTGCACGATCCATTACAGCCATGTGGATAAATGCCTGTCATCTCGACTGCTAGTGATACGAGGCCTTTGGGATCCAACACGTCGTTCCGTATTACCCTCCTGAATACACCGATTCCATATTCAGCTAACAGTCATTGCATCACGACCAAGGCGAGCAGCAATGTCGCGATACGATAAACCGGAATCGTGATAGGCTACAATCCGACCTTTATCAAAGTCGGAAATTTGATGGTACGCATCTCTCCTCGTCACACGAGGCATTACTACGTTTCACTAGGCAACGCCGGTCAACTGGTGTTGTGTTTGAGAAATCGGTGGGAAACTTTCCTCATGTCAGCACGTGTAAGTGTCGCCACAGGCGCCAATCTTGTGTGAATGTTCTGAAAAACTAATCATTTGCATACCACAGCGTCTTCTTCTTGTTGGTTAAATTTCGCGTCTGTAGCACGTCATCTTCGTGGTGTACCTATTTTAATGGCCAGTAGTGTATATTATGCGTTGCTTTTAGGTGGCTTTCGATATTACAGTATACAGTTTTCCTAAACGACCTTATGGTCACTAACAAATTTCTTAATGTTCCTGCTTTAATTATGTGCCAAAACTTGCTGTTAACTGGAATGGTGCTATTTTTGAGAATATGTGTTTTGCTTACAGCACTTCTCTGATTTAAATTTTATATTCAGTGTTCCTAGCACAATATTCACAAAATTTACTGATCAGAATCAATGCATGTCTTACGTTTCGCTTTCCAGCATCTGTACAGATCTGAATCATCTGCGCAAGTTTTCAGTGAGACCATTACACCTAAAACTACACTTCATTCGATGGCTAATTAGGACTTCAGTTTCCACGATAGTCCACTTTCGGCAAGACATTTTGAGATAACAGTTTTGGGTAATGGAACTGAAATGTATGTAATTATGTCTTTGTTCGTTACTGCAGTCAGCCAGTGGCTCCTCCAAATTGTTCCGAAAGCAGCATTTTAATGCACATACTGTCTTCCTCTTCAGTTTCTCCTCTACTCGACAATTATCAAATGGCTCATAGGGAAGAACGAACCTGCATCAATAACATCCAGTTTTTAAAATTGAACGACGGACTCTGTGGCCGAGCGGTTCTAGGTGCTTAAGTCCAGTACCCAGCTGCTTCTCGGGTCGCAGGTTCGAATCCTGCATCGGGCATGGATGTGTGAGATGTCCTTAGGTTGTTAGTTTTAAGTAGTTCTAAGTCCAGGGGACTGATAACCTCAGATATCAAGGCCCATAGTCCTTAGAGCCTTTTGAATTTTTACAATGAAACAATTTTTTTCCCTAGAGCAAAAGTGGTTCCAATGGCTCAGAGCTACTCAGAACTAATTAGAACCTAACTAACCTAAGGACATCACACACATCCATGCCCGAAGAATTATTCGAACCTGCGTCCGTGGCTGTCGCTCGGTTCCAGACTCAAACGCCAAGTATCACTCGGCCACACCGGCCAGCCTACCTATAGCAGCTGCTGTTATTGATCTTCTATATTTTCATGTCGTTATTGCTTGAGTAGTGGTAGCAGTACCTGTTGAAATATTATTTATGTGTCGATGTTCCAGTTAAATATGTACTAACTGAAGTATGAATTTCTTCGTCACTGCAATGCATCCGATTTTACATTTAGAATACTCGCATATCAAGTAAAGGGTTCAGTTGCCACGTGCTTAATTAACAACCGAGTTTCAAACACGTCTAATTAACTTACTCAACTCTGATTACTCCCAATAACCCATCTTGCAATTCTTTCTTTCGTAGTTTTTATCATGTCGCGCTGTTTCCACTGTTATCATGATCTGACATGTCTATTTAATTTTTGCTTTGCGATCTGACACCTCCTTGTCGCCACAATCGTTGGTTACTTTGAGGGAAGGAATTCCTCTGCGCCAAATGTCCTTGATTCGTGCAGTCATTTTTCTGTATGTGATGCTGTTTCTAACTGCTTGCATGTCGGACATTCTGAGGTGCAGCCAAGATTTTCTCAAAACATAGCTCGAAAAATAATTTTTGAGTGGCCTGTGTACCTGACGAAAGGCTGTTTAACACTGCACATATTCGATGCGTGTCTGGATGATCTCTCTGTCATAGAGACTAGCACACATTGCGGAACGCAGTACGAGAAGAAGTCGCAAGGCGCTTAACAATATAAGGTTTTTAAGACAAGATGATATTCGAAGTCACTGAACTGTATAATGGAACCTAATTAGGTTTTAGAATCGAATTTATTCATCATTTATTTCGATACTTGAAAGCATTCGCTTATGTTCACATATTAATGTCTATGGTACTTTGGTGGCATAAAAATCGTACACTTCTGAATCAATGCAATCACAAGATATTGAAACACGATTACGCGTTTCAATATTACCTTCACTGGTCTTATCTAAATAATTTTTCTGTTTCTACCTAATGTGACTTCTGTGTCACTATTCTCTTTAATATAAATAGATGTAAATGTTTTATTCTTCATTTATTATATTTTATATAACTGTAATTAATCTATGAATGTAATTTCAAAAGTAATGAGCTGTAAAAGAATGTAAAAGCTAGAAATGTAATTGTAATATTGGTTCATGTATAGGGAAAGTATATCTGTAATCATGTACGACTTGTAAGTAAGTCCATCCACAACGGAACTGACTTGGCGGTCATAATGCAAGGCCTCTGTGTGGCATGGGCCAGTTGGTGGCTGGCAGGCAATGGGTAAGCATCTTGTGAACTGAAAGACGCGAGAACTGCAAGATTACGTAATATAGCCTCTGATGCGGAAGTAACTCTGCTTAATATTCACGACATCCTTCGATTAGCTCTGTAAAATGAAAATCCAACGCAAAGAAAAGAATTTTCAGAGCTTGTCATACACAAAGAGAGAAGGATTCTGTGGTGTCACCGCCAGATACCACACTTGCTAGGTAGTAGCCTTTAAATCGGCCGCGGTCCGTTAGTATACGCCGGACCCGCGTGTCGCCACTGTCAGTGATTGCAGACCGAGTGCCGCCACACGGCAGGTCTAGAGAGACTTCCTAGCACTCGCCCCAGTTGTACAGCCGACTTTGCTAGCGCTGGTTCACTGACAAATTACGCTCTCATTTGCCGAGACGATAGTTAACATAGCCTTCAGCTACGTC
The DNA here is from genome assembly GCF_023864345.2 of Schistocerca serialis cubense. Classification (NCBI taxonomy): domain Eukaryota; kingdom Metazoa; phylum Arthropoda; class Insecta; order Orthoptera; family Acrididae; genus Schistocerca; species Schistocerca serialis. Next base: position 193,132,697 of record NC_064638.1, on the reverse strand, counting down.
ATTTGCTACGACCTAGCAAGGCGCCATTATCATTTGCTATTTATCTTGTGATGCATGTACCGAGAGACCGATGTTCACCAATTATGGATTAAAGTTAAGTATTCCAGAAGCTACGTACCTTTCTTGCTAGTCTCTATTCCTTTAACTGTTCCAGACCTCACGCCAGCCTGCGTCAGCTTAAACGCGTGCCTTTCGGCTTCCTCCTCATAGTGGCTTGGCTGTCTTGCCAAGCCACAACAAGTACTTTTGTCGCCTTTGTTTGAATAGCACCCGGCATTGGAGCTGCCACCACCTTCATTTCACGTAAACAGCTGAGTACTGGATAACAGCATGGACCAGTTATAAGGTTTCGTTTTCAATAATAATGCTGCGATCTGTATGCTTTGTGTTCAGCCACCGTATTTCATCCTTAGTCATTTACCTACGCATTGTCCTGTCCCAAGGGATACGATAAATCCGAGTTTCTCGTTTTACTGAATTGAACAGCAAATTATTTTCCTTAACAAAAAGAGAAATCGATAGGTTAATGTTAGGTATAGTGGGAATTAGTGAACTTCGGTGGCAGGAGGAACAAGACTTTTGGTCAGATGAATACATGATTATAAATATTAAACCAAATAGGGGTAATGCAGGATTAGTTTTAATAATGAAAAAAATAGGAGTGCGGGTAAGATACTACAAACACCATAGTGAACGCATTATTGTCGCCAAGGTAGACACGAAGCCCACGCCTACTACAGTAGTAAAATTAATATGCCAACTAGCTCTGCAGATGATGGAGAAATTGATGAAATGTATGATGAGATAATGGAAATTACACAAGTAGTGAAGGGAGAGGAAAATTTACTAGTCATGGGTGACTGGAATTCGAGAGTAGGAAAAGGGGGAGAAGGAAACATGGTAGGTGAATATGGATTGAGGGTAAGAAATGAAAGAGGAAGCCGTCTGTTAGAATTTTGCTCAGAGCATAACTTAATCATAGCTAACACTTCGTTCAAGAATCATAAAAGAAGGTTATATAAATGGAAGAATCCTGATACTAGAAGGTATCAGATAGATTATATAATGGTAAGACAGAGATTTAGGATAAAGGTTTTAAATTGTAAGACATTTCCAGGGGCAGATGTGGACTCTGACCACAATCTATTAGTTATGAAATTTAGATTAAAACTGAAGAAACTGCAAAATGTGGGGCCTGGATAAACTGACTAAACCAGAGGTTGTACAGAGTTTCAGGGAGAGCATAAGGGAACATTTCACAGGATTGGGGGAGAGAAGTACAGTAGAAGAAGAATGGGTAGCTCTGAGGGATGAAGTAGTGAGGGCAGCAGAGGATCAAGTAGGTAATAAGACGATGGCTAGTAGAAATCCTTGGGTAACAGAAGACACATTGAATTTAATTGATGAAAGGAGAAAATATAAAAAAATGTAGTAAATGAAGCAGGCAAAAAGGAATACAAACGTCTTAACAATGAGATCGACAGCAAGTACAAAATGGCTAAGCAGGGAAGGCTAGAGGACAAATGTAAGGATGTAGAGGTTTATCTCACTAGGGGTAAGATAGATACTGCCTACAGGAAAATTAAAGAGACCTTTGGAGAGAAGAGAACTACTTGTACGAATATCAAGAGCTCAGATGGAAATCCAGTTCTAAGCAAAGAAGGGAATGCGTGAAGGTGGAAGGAGTATGTAGAGGGTCTACACAAGGGCGATGTACTTGTGGACAATATTATGGAAATGGAAGAGGATGTAGATGAAGATGAAATCTGAGATACGATACTGCGTGAAGAGTTTGACAGAGCACTGAAAGACCTGAGTCGAAACAAGGCCCTAGGATTAGACAACCTTCCATTAGAACTACTGACGGCCTTGGGAGAGCCAGTCGTCACAAAACTCTGCCGTGTGGTGAGCAAGATGTAGATGGCGAAATACCCTCAGACTTCAAGAAGAATAAAATAATTCGAATCCCAAAGAAAGCAGGTGTTTCCAGATGTGAAAATTACAGAACTATCAATTTAATAAGTCACAGCTGCAAATTACTAATGCGAATTCTTTACAGACGAATTGGAAAACTGGTAGAAGCCGACCTCGGGGAAGATCAGTTAGGATTCCGTAAAAATTTTGGAACACGTGAGGCAATACTGACCTTTCGACTGATCTTAGAAGAATGATTAAAGAAAGGCAAACCTACGCATCTAGCATTTGTAGACTTACAGAAAGCTTTTGACAATGTTGCCTGGAATACTCTCTTTCAAATTCTGAAGGTTGCAGGGGTCAAATACAGGGAGCGAGAGGCTATTTACAATTTGTACAGAAACCAGCTGGCAGTTATAAGAGTCGAGAGGTATGAAAGGGAAATAGTGGTTGGGAATGGAGTGAGATAGGGTTGTAGCCTCTGCCCGATGTTATTCAATCTGTATATTGTAATTCTGTCAGAGACGGCAAAGGGCTTGGAAGAGCTGTTGAACGGAATGGACAGTGTCTTGAAAGGAGGGTATAAGATGAACATCAACAAAAGCAAAACGAGTATAATGGAATGCAGTCGAAATAAATCGGGTGATGCTGAGGGAATTAGATTAGGAAATGAACCGTTAGAGCAGTAAATGAGTTTTGCTATTTGGGGATCAAAATGACTGATGATGGTCGAAGTAGAGAGGATATAAAATGTAAACTGGCAATGACAAGGAAAGCGTTTCTGAAGACGAGAAATTTGTTAACATCGAGTATTGCTTTAAGTGTCAGTAAGTGGTTTCTGAAAGTAATTGTATGGAGTGTAGCCATGTATGGACGTGAAACATGGACGATAAATAGTTTGGACAAGAAGAGAATAGAAGGTTTCGAAATGTAGTGCTACAGAAGATACAGATGGGTAGATCACAAAACTAATGAGGAGGCATTGAATAGAATTGGGGAGAAGAGGAGTTTGTGGCACAACTTGACAAGAAGAAGGGACCGGTTGGTAGGACACGTTCTGAGGCATCAAGGGATCACAAATTTAGCGTTGGAGGACAGCGTGAAGCGTAAAAATCAAAGAGGGAGACCAAGAGATGAATACACTAAGCAAACCAGTCTCAGGACTGAAGACCACAACAACAACAACAACAACATAACTTAAGAGACGTAATGGAGTTGTAAAGTACATAATTATTTAGGGAGCTTGAGTTTTGAAATACTCGACGTAGTTTTCGTGAATTGACAATTAAGGCAGTTCATACTTTCTTTTAGTTGAAATAATAATGTTTACAATTTTCTGTGTGATGTAGTTAACAATGTCTCCTATTTTGCATTGTGACTTAAGTGGTCAGCTACAATCTGAATCTACCGATAAATTAGCTAGTTGTTGAGCTATTACAATAGCAGCTATCAAATATCAGTAAACTGTCTGCATTTATTCAGCATCTACTAGATCCGAGTGCCACATATTCCATTTGAGCTGAGTAATATATGTTAGTGAATATTCCTTGAAAAACGCAAATAATAATCAGTACACAAGATAGTATTAATTCACAGCTGTTTCAGTGGCTATAATTTCCTGTAATTGAATTGACACAAGAACCTCTTGCCCATGTCAATATTGCTCCTTCTTCAGTAATCACTTACCTATAATTATCATCATCTTCTTACCGTAATGTGCAGATAGTAAATGTTATTGGGAGCCAGTTGTTGCTTAAGAAAATTAACAAAAATGGTTCAAATGGCTCTGAGCACTATGGGACTTAACATATTAGGTCATCAATCCCCTAGAACTTAGAACTATTTAAACCTAACTAACCTAAGGACATCACACATACCCATGCCCGATGGAGGATTGGAACCTGCGACCGTAGCAGTCGCGCAGTTCCGGATTGAAGGGCCTAGAACCGCTGGATCACCGTGGCCGTCTGAACACACTAACTCTTCTCCAGTGTAGTTCGAGACAATTCACTGACATATTACATGCTAAATTGTGCTACTGTCCTGCATCTTTCCAGCAAAAGAGAAATCTAGCATCAAGTAAAGTCAATCCAGATGATTAAAATTTTTTATGAATCAGGCTAGAACCAAATACAACTTTTCCCAATTAGCTGGCGTCCGTTTCTTTTTACGTAATTACTGATTTCTTAGTTACTAATAGAACCTGGTTCGATTCACATTTGTTTCGCTGATGTTTCCTCTCAGTAACAACAATTTTAGAATCTAAAAATAATCCGATACGTTTTCATTAAACACAGTCACGGACATAAAAAATCCCTTCACAGGAATAACATCATCGATCTACTGGAAATTTAGTAGTAGCAGGTAGTTTTATAACACGACCACTGTCGTACTCGAAAACTTAATCACCAAAACTTGTGCGGTCCTTCCCGTTGACCTACAATCAAGAATTTCTGCAAGAAGCAAGATTTATCGGTACAAATCCCGAAAACTATTAATTCGTAACTATACCACACGAAAGAATATTTTTTTTGTCGTCTTTCATGCGTGTGTCTTTCTGTACATCTTTTAAGACCACATTTTACCTGAAATATGTTGGCATATCAAGTTCAGATTTACGTCACATACCAAAGTCTATGGCCACTTGGCGGCGTACAAAATTAAGATTCTTTCAGAAAAATTGCAGTACCCGTGGTCTAGGGGCAGTCCGGCATTCGAAGCCGTGCAGTGCGGACGTGCCTGCGGAGAGCGTGGGCCCGCAGTTGTTTACTTTTAGCGGCTGTCACTTACCTGTACCTGCTGCTTATGCGTATTAGAACCACGGCCAACCGTTTTCGAAAACCCACAGTGTAATGACTACATCCGACCAAAGACTTTCCAAGTGGAATGCTTTCTACGCGTCATAGCTAACACGCCAACTTTCGAAATTTTGGTTATCGATTTGTCCATCTTAAGCAGTACGTTGCAAGTCGAAGTCGTCAATGACGCGGCTTGCGAACGATTACTTCGTGACACCAAACATGGACTACACTTCTGCCACGCCGACGGCAATATCGGTGCGGTCGCTGTCGACCACGCGGACTTAGGTAAGCGTATCATATTAGTTTTCGAACAAGCATTGCTCCCAGCCGAAGATGATTTAGCTGTTTTCCGCCCCTATGGCAGTCTACATGGTCACACTGTTGAAGGCTGGGCGCAGTTCCAAACATAAACCTTTCTTAACGGTGTACGACAGATCACCATCGACCTTCGTTGCCTCGTCCCGTCTTATTTACAAATCAGCGGATCAGCGGGTGTTTTTTCCACCGTGTACAAACCCTAGAGATTGATCGATGAGAGGATACGCAACAAAAATGATATGATGAATTTATGTCCGGAGATGCATGGCTTCAATGCTCGAGACCATTTATTCAATCGTACTTTGTTACAGATACTGTGGTCTAATACGCGCTGTACCATGTAGCCACAATCACAGTATTGAAAATGGTTTCCACGTGCCTGAACGCATGCCTGTACGCGCCGTAGCACGTTCTGTCTCACACGTTAACATCGGACAGGCTGCACACGAACAGTGTCAAAGGGAGTTTTTTTTTTTTTTTTTTTTTTTTTTGTCATCAGTCTACTGACTGGTTTGATGCGGCCCGCCACGAATTCCTTGCCTGTGCTAACCTCTTCATCTCAGAGTAGCACTTGCAACCTACGTCCTCAATTATTTTCTTGACGTATTCCAATCTCTGTCTTCCTCTACAGTTTTTGCCCTCTACAGATCTCTCTAGTACCATGGAAGTCATTCCCTCATGTCTTAGTAGATGTCCTATCATCCTGTCCCTTCGCCTTATCAGTGTTTTCCACATATTCCTTTTCTCTCCGATTCTGCGTAGAACCTCCTCATTCCTTACCTTATCAGTCCACCTAATTTTAAACATTAGCCTATAGCACCACATCTCAAATGCTTAGATTCTCTTCTGTTCCGGTTTTCCCACAGTCCATGTTTCACTACCATACAATGCTGTACTCCAGACGTACATCCTCAGAAATTTCTTCCTCAAATGAAGGCCGGTATTTGATATTAGTAGACTTCTCTTGGCCAGAAATGCCTTTTTTGCCATAGCGAGTCTGCTTTTGATGTCCTCCTTGCTCCGTCCGTCATTGGTTATTTTACTGCCTAGGTAGCAGAATTCCTTAACTTCATTGACTTCGTGACCATCAATCCTGATGTTAAGTTTCTCGCTGTTCTCATTTCTACTACTTCTCATTACCTCGTATTTCTCCGATTTACTCTCAAATCATACTGTGTACTCATTAGACTGTTCATTACGTTCAGCAGATCATTTAATTCTTCTTCACTTTCACTCAGGATAGCAATGTCATCAGCGAATCGTATCATTGACATCCTTTCACCTTGTGTATTAATTCCACTCCTGAACCTTTCTTTACTTCCGTCATTGCTTCCTCGATGTACAGATTGAAGAGTAGGGGCGAAAGGCTACAGCCTTGTCTTGCACCCTTCTTAATACGAGCACTTCGTTCTTGATCGTCCACTCTCATTATTCCCTCTTGGTTGTTGTACATATTGTATATGACCCGTCTCTCCCTATAACTTACCCCTACCTTTTTCAGAATCCAAAGGGAGTACAAATACGCTACTCCAGTCTCTCCATATCTAGAATGGTCTCTGCATACACGATACTTCTTAGATGGTCCCATAAGCAGGAATCGCAGGCGTTGAGACCTAGTGAAAGAGCAGCCGATGCCGGTGGATCCTTCGTCCGATCCATCGAGCAGTGAAGAGACGACTGAGGTGTCTCCTGACGTCAACGGCGAAATGGGTTGGAGCATCATTATGTGGCAGCCGCATAACCCTTCGAATCATCAATGGCACTTCTTCCAGCAGAGGAGGCAAAATCACCCGCAAGAAATGCCGATAATTTTAGCCTGTTAAGCGACGTGGAAGAAAGGCCTGTCCCAAAAATACGGTCGCCAATTATCCCAGCCTATACATACTAGCTGCACCGATGCTAATGATTCACTGTCATCATACCATGAGGTTCTGCATACTATCCCACAGATGAGTATTATGAAAGCTGATGATACCAAAGGTGGCCACATCTGTGAATAGGATGGATGACATAAATCCAGGGATCGTGGTCGCCTACTGAAGAAAACAGTGACAAAACTGCTCCCGATACGGAAAATGTGTCACTTGCGATACCTGAAGAAGCTTGAAGTGATAAGAGTACGAACAATTGTCATGGAGAATGTTCCACACGCTTGTCTGGCTTACCCTGTACTAACAGGCCAACAGCGACCGCATTCCACAGTGTTAATCACATTTGCCTCCTAGTCTGGTGCCCGAAAACTTCGGATATATCATTCATGATTTCCTGCTTCCTGAAACGACGCTGTCTCAGGCAAACGACGAATGAGTGTTGCAAACGTTGAATACAGTGGTTGCTTCGGCGGGAATAGGTGTCCAGATAAAACCTTGCTACCTGCCTCCCGTTAGTATTTGTCTTTCCGTAAGTGAACACGATGTGGAGAAGCTTTCAATTCGAATACGGAACCATTGTGTACAACGGGGCACCACATTCACTAAAGGTGTCTCAACATGAGAAGTAAATCGGACACTACATTACCAATTACTATGGCAGGAGAGTGCGCTAGAGCATGGCGTATGAGGTCCTCTACGGGGAAGCCATGCAAACTGTAACTGTGACTGCATGGTGGCAGCACGTATTAGACCGATGTCTCTGTAACAAAGTATGATTAAATAAAAGGTCTCTTTATGGAAATCATGCATTTCCGGACATGGGTTTGTTAGACCATTTTCGTTCCGTATTCTCTCATCCACCAGTCCCTACAGTTCGTACGTGGTGGAGAAAATCACCCTGTATAAAACAGCCAACCAAAGACTTGTTTCGGGTGCGACGAAGAAGGCCACCTCAGGTCTGAATCTCTTCAGCGGCCCTTCACCCAACTGTCGGCCGCTACCCTGCCGCCTTAGACTCTGACGACGGTTCTACGGATCAGCGACAGCGCGACGCCGGATCTGGCTGCATCGGTACCTACTCCGCCGGTTCGGCCAGGTGCACCTGAACCGAACGAGTCAACCGTTACGATTGCCGCCGAGACATCCAGCATTGCTAAGGACGAGGTGACACATACGGATGCCACAACGACAGCGCCCTCGATGGCGTGGAGTGACGTCGGCGACGGTTACCTCTACCACGCGCTGGGGACGGGGCTACCTGAGACAGAGACCTACATACGCCAAAGCCGTCAAGTGTCGCAATGCACGGCTCACCGCTGCCTCACCGCTCTTCACCCCTCACTAATGGAGTTTCCATCCACGGCGGGGCTCGACTGCAAACGTACGGTATAGTAACGATCAATATTTGTAACATTAGTTTCAGAGTGAAAGTTCACCACCTGCGCGAGATGGTACGGGAACGCCCGTCGACCTCGCACTACTGTAAGACGGACATTTGGCCACACTTCCGGACATCGCGGGACATAATATTTATCCCTGCTCTGGTAATCACCTGGTACATGGTGTAACCTTCTATGACCACGAGGGCATCCTGACAGACGATGTCGCATACCTTCTGTGCTCCGCAGGCTTGTCGATCGCTATCATGGGGACGCGTATTGTCAACACGTATCCGTCAGGTTCCACACACAGACTCGACGGAGCACACTTCTCCGTAGAAGAAATCGCTCTTTTATTTCATCAGTACTATAACTTGGGGGAAATTTTAATTGTATCTTGCACCCTAAGGATCAAATGCCCCAATAGGTACCTGTCAAGATCCGCCCCTTCTCTTCTAAGATCTGTTGCTATTTGGTACTTGGAAAGTTCGGTACGGCAACGCACCTCGACATACGACGCATCTCCACATACTTACCTGGTAGGTCACTCCGCGAGCCGCCTTACGGTATTTACGTGTCTCGGGAAGTCAAAACTGCACCCCAAGTGGAATAAATTTAGCCATTCGCATTTCCGAACACTGAGCCTACGTCTGTAATATTCTCCTCTCGCGTAAATGGTCTGGTACAGAGGAAGTTTAACACCACCCACTTCCACGATCCCGAATGTCCTCAAAGCGTTACCGACACATAGACAACGTGTGAACTATGGCTGCCTAAGAACTGCACCACTTTGACTTTGTGGCAGGCATTTGCCAAACTCACCATTCGACGTACCTTTATTCAGTACAGCAAGGAAGTAGCAGCGTAGCGCCGGCACATTACCGACTATTTCTACACCTTTCTCCGGGACCTGGACGCCCAAGCACCCAACCCTAAAATTTGAAGGGAACACATGAGGATTAAGACAAAGTTTGTGACGTTGACAGACCGTAGGCTGCAGGATGCGGTGTTGAGGACCAGACGTCAAGATTCGACGTAACAGGAACACCCCACCATGTATCATATCGCCTTTCATGAGAAACAACGACGACAGCGACTCATCATCGAGATCTACAGCTCTTACAGGTGTTGCGCCCTGCATGTCACTTGTCAGTCCGAAATCACCAATGCCTTTGTAGACCACTACCGCAAAACACACCAGGAGTTGCCCGACACCCGAGATAAGGAGGACGAAATGTCACAGCCGGTTACGTGCCATAAGGTCCACCATGCAATCAAAAGGTGCTTTGAGTAAATCACCTGACGTCAACGGATTGCCGATAGAATGACAATGCTTCAAGATCTGTTGACGATGTAGAGCAGCGCACCGCCAGTCTTTGTCATTGGAATTTTTACACCCATCCACAAACCGACACCGGGAGAGACAACAGCACATTACCACCCAGTAACTTACGTTAACGCAGAGTGTAAAATTTTTGCACGATTTCCGACGACGCGTTACCGTAAGATTCTCCCTGGCATTCTATCCCCAGGACAGACACCTCCATGTGGCTCAATTAAACTACAAACGTCCACAGGAGAACTTATCGTTTTAATCGCTCTGGCAACGGCGAGCAGCCTCCTTTGTTGCTGTCATCCGGCGTCTCTACAGCGGAGCCGAATCCCTGAGTCAACTGAATGGCCGTGTGGCGCGGCCAGTGTCTTCACGCCATGAATGTGGCTAAATCCCCGATGATGCCCACTGGACACGGCCTCTCACACGACGACTTAGCCCCCCTCCATTGCTTACTGAACGTACTATACCTTGGTATCATTTTCGAGTCCACCGTGCGCCGCTCCTCTGCCATCAATTTTCGGAGACCTCTGTAACTTATCCACTTGGCAGTGCAACAGCTTCTCCTTCACCCAATCAAATCTTTACATCATGTTTAATACCTCAGTCAGCATGTGGCGTCCAAGACGGTCCGCACTGCACAGATACTCTCTCTGCCAACAATTACTGGACAGAGCCTCCAGGCAGCGTTGGGTTACTACTTATGGCCTGTATGCTCTAAAAGGTTCGTGACGAAACGCTCACCCTTCTCCCTCGAGCGTGTGCCACAGCCTTGCCAACGATTGATTCCGAGCGACGTCTTTGTACATAACCGTGCATAACAAGTGGGATGGGGGCGCCACCCTTATGCACAGCTTGCTGGACGTTCTTATGTCGGTGACCAAATATCTACCAGCACCAGTAAGCCACATCACGCACCACCTGGCACCCATTTCTGATTTCATCGTTGGCTGCAGTTACGCTCATACTCACGTACCGAGGAAGCGCCTTCCTCGATCCAAATATTTTTCCACAAAAAGAAAGATAAAACAAAGTAAGAACAACTATGAACTGCTTCCACGTGGCGGGACACGGGCAAGGGTACCACCGGATGCGGGAACTGATGAGGAGGTTCAAGTCACATCTGCGCCCGTACACAGATCGCAGCGGCTAAGAGGTCAAATAAGATCCACCTTAAGAAGTTAGGTGGTGTGTCGTAAAATAACGGCGGCAAGTGGAAAAAAAAATTCCACTATTTCGTTGCATATGCCACAACAACGTCGAGCTCAAAAAACCATCGACGCTGCGGTTCACACTTTGTCATATGTCCACCAGCGGTCCCTTCCCTCTAACGTCCGGACAACATGGTAGATGTTGCATGTGTAAAATTCGCCACAAATCCTTCAGGAAATCGGGTTGTCGGACACTTCGCTCTGTAGAATTTGTCACCTCGTGGACAACCGCAACTACCACCAGACTTGCGCTGCCACCAGTGACGTCTGCAATCTGGGTAGACAGTTCGTTGCCTGCTACCTCCACGGTCCGCCAAACTCGATTGACCCATGCACTCTGATCAATCCATCCATCCAGATGACACTCATTTCCCCTCCACCAAAGATCATGCTGTTGTAGGGGTCAAGGGCTCGACGATTACGTACCTGTATACTGATGGCGATAGATCACGCCTTGATCCTGGGGCTACTTACGAACCGCCCACAGTGATGTCGAACAGTGACCGCGCTACGGCACCTCTTTCGCCAGTTTTTTGTTCCTTACGTCACCTCCGTTCAGCTGTATGGTACCACACAATGACGCCACTCCCACCCCCCTTCTGACGCCTGAGACTCACCGCACTACATTTCTATATCGTAACCCAGAGTAAGGTAGACGCATGGATATGGGCCTTTTCCTTTTATGCATTATACTAGACGGAGCCACTCATTCCTCCAACTGTATAGTCCCCTCCTCCTCACGATCCTTTATTGTATGATTATATGATGGCGGGACAAACACTGGTAGCAGTTACTTCTGTAAAATATCTGGGAGTATGCGTGCGGAACGATTTAAAGTGGAATGATCATATAAAATTAATTGTTGGTAAGGCGGGTGCCAGGTTGAGATTCATTGGGAGAGTCCTTAGAAAATGTAGTCCATCAACTTAGGAGGTGGCTTACAAAATATTCGTTCAACCTACACTTGAGTATTGCTCATCAGTGTGGGATCCGTACCAGATCGGGTTGACTGAGGAGATAGAGAAGATCCAAAGAAGAGCGGAGCGTTTCGTCACAGGGTTATTTGGTAGCCGTGATAGCGTTACGGAGATGTTTAACAAACTCAAGTGGCAGACTCTGTAAGAGGGGCGCTCTGCATCACGGTGTAGCTTGCTCGCCAGGTTTCGAGAGGGTGCGTTTCTGGATGAGGTATCGAATATATTGCTTCCCTCTACTTATACCTCCCGAGGAGTTCACGAAAGTAAAATTAGAGAGATTAGAGCGCGCACGGAGGCTTTCAGACAGTCGTTCTTCCCGCGAACCATACGCGACTGGAACAGGAAAGGGAGGTAATGACAGTGGCACGTAAAGTGCCCTCCGCCACACACCGATGGGTGGCTTGCGGAGTATAAATGTAGATGTAGATGTAGATCCTTGGCCTCCGAGCTCCTTTCGTGAGTTTCTGCCCAGTGGTGTGTGCCAGAGACACCGTGACCAGGCCTCGCATGTTGTGTTGACCCCTGCCCACCCTGCCCCAACGACCCATCTGCTGAGCAGGAGGCTAAGTCTCACAATACCCCGCCCCCTCTTCCCTCTTTGTCTACGGCGTCACACCTCTTAGCTTTTCTTCCACACCTTGTTAATGAAGATCTTTGCGTACCTGTTTCGAGTGCAGTGTCTGACATTGGTTCCACAGGAAAGGTGGCCTTTACGTTGTGTTTACACTTATAGGTGTAAATATGTCAGGTTTAACTTGTATATTGTAAAAAAAAAAGCAAAAGAAAAGCCTTCGGTTCAGGGGTGGGATGAGGGAGGCATCGTGGCCTGGCCTCGGATTTCTGTCGACTCCTGCCCACTCTGTCTCCAACAGCTCGAAGCGACCACTCTACTTCCTGATTTTAACAATAAAAAAAATAATGTCTAAAAAAAGTGGCAAAGTAGTGTCTATGACTAGTAATCAAAACGTCAATGGTCTCAGGCTCAATTTTTGAATAAGAGCAGTCAAAAATGGCGTCCGATGATGACTACCGGCGTAGGAAATAATCCTCACTTTTCTCATCGATCTTGTGAATGAGGATGGGGGAGCGGACAGAGAGTGGGGCGGACAGAAGTTCAGAGCACTGTCTTGCCCTTGCGTGGACAAGTGCCTCTAAAAGGTGGAAGAACCAGCAATGATCAGTGGCACAAGGATGCGATAGACAATGAAAACAATTGCATTAAGGGATGGTAATGTGTATCCACAGAACATGTGACCTGTATCTGAAAAAGTGCCACAAACATCTCTCCACTGACAAAAGATTCCTTACTAGTCGCCCAGTCAGATCCCCTGGAGTGGATTCCTAAGGGCAAGGTGACCATGAGAAACAGACCCAATTACCAACGAAGAGATAACGTTCTACTTGTGGGAACGTGGAATTTTAAAAGTTTGAACGTGATAGGGAAACTAAGTAACGTGAAAAGGGTAATGCTAATAGGTCTAGTGGGGAGTCTGTGAGGAAAAATGGAAAGAACGCAAGGACTTTTGGTCCGATGAGTAAAGTGTAATATCAATAGCAACAGGAAATGGTTATTAATAGGAAGATTCGGCACATAGTGAGTTATTGCGGAAAGTTCAGTGATAAAATTGTTCTCATCTGAATCAACACCAAACCAACTCCGATAGTTCAGGAGACATGCCGATGTCACAAGCGGAAGATGAAGAGACAGGGAAGTATCTGAAGATATTGAAGAGGTAATTCAGTACATAAAATATGAAAATCCAATAGTCATGGCGGATCGGAATGTGGTTGTAGGGGAAGGAATAGAGTGATGGGAGGATGTGAAGTTGATACAAGGAATGACAAAGTAGAACGACTAATTGAGTTGTGCGAGAAATTTCAGCTATTAATAGCGAATACTCTGATCAACAGTCACAAAACTAGGCTGAGACATACCGAAAGATTTCAGTGATATTACATCGTGGTCAGGCAGAGATTCCGAAATCAGAAATTGTATTGTAAGGCGTACCCAGGAGTACATTTTAGATCATGTTTTAGAAATAATGAAGAGCAGGCTGAAGTCTAAGAGACTAGTCAGGAAGAAACAATGTGCAAAGAAGTAGGATACTGATGTACTAAGGAATGGGGGAAGACACTTGAAGTTCCCTAGGGCTATAGATATTTTTATAATGAATAGCTCAGTAGCAGTTCATTTGAAGAGGAATGGACATCTCTAAAAAGGACAATCACAGTAGTTTGAATGAAAAATATAGGTACAAGGATGTTAACTGCTAAGAAGCTATGGGTAATGGAGGGAACAATTCAGTTGATCTACGAAAGAAGGAAGTATTAAAATGTTCAGAGATATTCATAAATACAGAGATAGAAGTCACTTGGAAATGAAGCAAATAGGAAGCGCAGGGAAGCTAAGACAAAGTGGCTGTTTGAAGTATGTGAAGAGATGGAAACAGATTTGACTGTCGAAAGTAGTGACTCAGCACATAGGATAGTCAAAACAACCTTCGGTGAAATTAAACATTAAGAATGCAATCGGACTTCCACTTTCAAATGCAGAAGAGAGAGCGGGTAGGTGGAAAGAGTACACCGAATTGCTCTATGATGGGGACGACTGGGCTAATGACATGTCGGAAGAAGAAACAGGAGTCGCTATGAATCTGGAAGTAGATCCAGTACGTCATAAATGAAAATAAAGTTTTGGAGCACTTAAGATCAAATAAGGTGACAGGGATAGATAACACAACATACTATCTAAAATAATTGGGGGAAGTGCTACGAAGCGACTATTGACATTGGTGTGTAAAATGAGTGAGACTGAAGATATAGAATCAGATTTTCTGAAAAATATCGTCTGCACAATTCAGAAGATTGCAAGAATGGCAAGAGCGTGAATTGTTGCACAGTGAGATTAACAGCTCATGCATCCAAGTTGTGACGAGAATAATATACAGGCGAATGAAAAAGAAAATTGAAGATCTGTATTTAGGGAAAGAAAAAGCACCAGAAGGGCAGTTCTGACGTTGCGGTTGGTAATCAAAGCAAGCCTGAAGAAAAATGAAGAGATGTTCATAGGACTTGTTGACCTGGAAAAAGCGTTGGACAATGCAAAGTAGTGCAAGATATTTGAAACTCTGAGAAAAGTAAGGCTAACCTATAGGGAAAGACGGGTAATATACACAATGTATAACAACTATGAATAATATGAGAGACCAAGAACGAAGAGCTCAGATTAAAAGGGGTGTAAGGTATGGATGTAGTTTCTGTCCCCTACTGTTCAATATATACCTCGAACAAGCAATGACGGAAATACAAGAAAAATCAAGTGCGGGAATAAAATTCAGAATGGAGGGTTATCTATCATCAGATCCGCTGATGACATTGCTACCCTTAGTGAAAGACTACTTGTGTCACAATCATATGTTATTCGACCCTTTGTGATGTCTGAAGATGCGTGTAATCCCGAAACAAGTAACATGGTCTAAGAGTCAATTGAACATCTCATCACTTTATTGCGATTGTATAGGATTTGTTGCCAATTATTAATTAAGAGGAAATACAATATCTGTTTAATGGAATGAACAGCTTAATGGGTGCAGAAAATGGCTTGAGAGTAAATAAAAGAAATACGAAACTAACGAGAAGTAGTAGACATGAGAACAGTGAGTAACTTTACATTAGAACTGCCAGCAAATTGACCCATAACGGACGTTCCAACGAAGACATACAAAGCAGACTAGCTTTGGCAAAAAGTGCATTCGTGGCCAAGGGAAATGTACTAGTGTCATCATACATAGGCCTTAATTTGAGTAAGAAATTTCGAGAATATACGTTTGGATCACAGAATTGTATGGTAGTGAAACGTGGACTGTGGGAAAATCGGAACGGAAGGGAATCGAAGCTTTTCAGATGTGGTGCTACAGAAGAATCTTAAAAATCGGATTGACTGATATGGTAAGGACCGAAGAGTTTCTCCGCAAATTCGCCAAGAAAAGGGATATGCGGAAACTACTGACAAGTAAAACGGGCAGGTTGATAGGACATCTGATAAGGCACCAAGCAATAACATCCATAGTATTAGAGGAGTTTAGAGGGTAGACACTGTAGAGGAAGACACAGATTGGAATACATTCGTAAAACAACTGAGTTTGTAGATTTCATGTGCTACTCTCAGACGGAAATGTTGAAACAGGGGAGGAACAGTCAGAAAACTGACGACTCAATAAAAAATGGTCAGTGCAGTAAAATGATTCGGTTATTTACGTCGCATATTTTGGTCCTCACAAACTCTCTCACGGAAATCTATTGGGTACTTCCCGTTCAAATCATGAAATTCGGCAAGAAGTAAGGTTTCACAGTACAAGTAATGCAAAAAATTGGCTACGTACCCGTAAGACGGACGCATTGAGAGTTGCTTACATATTTAATTATGTGTATAAGAATATACAGTTAGTTATTTTCATATATAGCTCACATTGGGAATCCAGAAACTAGTATTTTTGCCTGCTATCAATATCAGTACTGGGAATTCCACGACCGTATCAAAATCTATAGGGTAGTCCTTCAGACTGCAGCGCCAAAGAGACTGGTATAGGCATGCGTAATCAAATACAGAGACATTTATACAGGAAGGGTACAGCACTGCGGTAGGCAGTGCCTATATAAGACAACAAGTGTCTGGCGTAGTTCTTAGATCGGCTACTGCTGCTACAATGGCAGGTAATCAAGATTTAAGTAAGTTGGAACCTGGTGTTAACGTCGGCGCTCGAGCGATGTGACACAGTATCTACGACTTATCGATGAAGTGGACATTTTTACTTACCATTCCACGAGTGTATCGTGAATATCAGGCATCCGGTAAAAAATCAAATCTGCGACATCGATGGGGCCGGAAAAAAATATCCTGCAAGAACGGAAGCAACGACGACTGAAGAGAATCGTTCAACGTGACAGAAACGCAACCCTTCCGCATACTGCTGCAGATTTCATTACTGTGACATCAACTAATGTCAGGGTGTGAACCATTCAAAGAAACATCAACGATGTGGGCTTTCGGAGACGAAGGCCCATTCGTGCACCCCTGATGACAGCTCGACACAAAAGTTTTACACCTGTCTTTGGCCCTTCAACATCGACATTGGACTGTTGATGACTGGAAACATGTTGCCTGGTCGGACGAGTCTCGTTTCAAATTGTATGGAGCGGATGGAAGTACACGGATATGGAGGCAACCTCATGAATTCACCGACCCTGCATGTCAGCAGAGGACTCTTCGAGCAGGTAAAGGCTGTGTAATGATGTGCGACGTGTGCAGTAGGAGTGATATGGGACCCCTGACACTACTCTGACAGGTGACACGTACGTAAGCATCCTGCCTGATCACCTGCATCCATTCACGTCCATTGCACATTAAGACGGACTTTAACAATTCCATCAGGACAACGCGACACCCCACACGTCCTGAATTGCTACACATTTGCTCCAGGAACACTCTTCTGAGTTTAAACACTTCCGCTGGCCACCAAAGAGCCCTGTCTTGAACATTACTGATGAACATTACTGAACATGTCTGGGATTGCTTGCAATCTGTCGTTCATAAGAGATCTCGACCCCCTCGTACTCTTACGGATTTATGGACAGTGCTGGGGGATTAATGGTGCCAGTCACCTCAAGCACTATTTTAGACATTAGTCGAGTCCTTGCCACATCGTGTCGTGTCACTTCTACCATATCGCGAAGGTCCTACACGATATTAGGGTAGTGTACCAGTTTCTTTAGCTTTTCTGTGTATTTACTTACCAAAACACGACTACAGGCTACATTAATTTTTTGCATGGAGTAATGTGCTATGCTTTCGACCTAATATGAATGCATTGTACAGTCAAATACAGAAACATATCTTTTATGTGAATTACATACTCTTTAATAAGTTTGTTTTACTTATACTGTGATACTTCTCTTCTTGCCAAATTTCATGATCCTCGGAAAAGGGGAAATAGCCTATAGGTTTTGATGAGGAACTTTCCGAGTATCAATATATATGACACAAATGGCGTTATTTTTTCATCTCATTGACTTAGAAGCCTAAAAGTCCGTCAAGAGATCATATGACTGATTATCTGACATAAATTTGAACTCGATACGTCTTCTTTTTCTGGAGAAACAGAACCGTCGCGCAGACAGACCGACAAAGAGACTGACAACAAAGCAATCCTAAGGCGTTCCGATTTAACAGATTGAGGCACAGAAGCCCAAAATTTTGAAACTTTGTGAACGGTGATTATTTCACCTAGAAAAGTATCTTTTGCCAAACATATATTGCAGTCATCATCCGTTAAAAGTATAACTCACGAACATAACTGCATTCAAACGTAACACGTTAAGTCGTAATCATGTTGTAGTAACTAAATAAAAAGTGTTTCATTAAATGTTCTTTTTCTAAATACAGAAAAACGAATCTTCCTGCTCGCTTGTGTTTGTAGTTCCGGTCTTGTCTGAGAAACAACTGTAGAGATTTCAATACGGTTTTGGAATTCCTGAGACCCACATCTTTCCAGTATCGATATCGATAACAGACAAGAATCGTTGAGTCACTCGATTTCCAGATTGGGTGAACAAAGTTTGTAAGGATTCCTCAGAGCAGAAGTCCTACTCTCACGTGGCCAATTAAAAATCTCTGGTATTTATTTAGCTATTCCATACCTCAGTTTTTCCGGATATGATGAGTTAAAATATGTGATATTTCCTCCCGAATTTCTCCAACGGAGTTTTAAAACCCAAGCACTATGTGGTACTGACACTAATACACTACTGCCCACTACACCAAGAAGAAATGCAGATGATATACGGGTATTCATTGGACAAGTATATTATATTAGAACTGTCATGTGATTACACTTTCACGCAATTTGTGTTTATAGATCCTGAGAAATCAGTACCCAGAACAACCACCTCTGGCCGTAACAACGGCGAGAATACGCCTGGGCATTCAGTCAAACAGAGCTCGGATGGCGCGTACAGGTACAGCCGCCTATGCAGCTACAACACGATACCACAGTTTATCGAGAGTAGTGACTGGCGTATTGTGACGAGCTAGTTGCTCGGCCACCATTGACCAGACGTTTTCAGTTGTTGAGAGATCAGGAGAATGTGCTGGCCGGGGCAGCGGTCGATCATTTTCTGTATCCAGAAAGGCCCGTACAGACCTGCAACAAGCGGTCGTGCATTATCCTGCTGAAATGTAGGGTTTCGCAGGGATCGAATGAAGGGTAGAGCCACGGGTCGTAACACATCTGAAATGTAACGTCCATTGTTCAAAGTGCGGCCAATGCGAACAAGAGGTGACCGAGACATGTTACCAATGGCACCCAGTACCATAACGCCGGGTGATACGCTAGTAAGGCGATGACGAATACACGCTTCCAATGTGCGCTCACCGCGATATCGCCAAACACGGATGTGACCATCATGATGCTGTAAACAGAACCTGTATTCATCCGAAAAAATGACGTTTTGCCATTCGTGCACGCAGGTTCCTCGTTGAGTACACTATCGCAGGCGCTCCTGTCTGTGATGCAGCGTCAAGGGTAACCGCAGTCATGGTCTCCCAGCGGATAGTCCATGCTGCTGCAAACGTCGTCGAACTGTTCTTGAGATGGTTGTTGTCTTGCAAACGCTCCCACCTGTTGACTCAGGGATCGAGACGTGGCTGCACGATCCGTCATAGCCATGCGGGTAAGATGCCTGTCATCTCGACTGATAGTGATACGAGGCCGTTGGGATCCAGGACGGCGTTCCATATTACCCTCCTGAATCCACCGATTCCATATTTTGCTAATAGTCATTGGATCTCGACCAACGTGAGCAGAAATGTCACGATACGAGAAACAGCAATCGCGATAGGCTACAGCCCTACCTTTATCAAAGTCGGAAACGTGATGGTACGAATTTCTCCGCCTCACACGAGGCACCACAACAATGTTTCACCAGGCAACGCCGGTCAACTTCTGTTTCTGTATGAGAAATCGGTTGGAAACTTTCCTCATGTCAGTACTTAGTAGCTGTCGCCACCGGCGCCAACCTAGTGCGAATGCTCTGAAATGTTAGTCGTTTGCATATCACAGCATCTTCTTCCTGTCGGGTAAATTCCGCGTCTGTAGCACGTCATATTTGTGGTGTAGCAATTTTAATGGCCAGTAGTGTAATCACGTAGTACAAGGTATGATGTTACCCACCTTACGACTGCGAGCATAGTTTGTGACATTGTTAGAGGTCAGCTGAATGCGAGTGATAATCTCACGGCCGCAGCAGAGGCGACCCGACGCCTGAGATAAAGCCGACGCCAACGAGAAAGTGAGGCTGTTGCGCGTACGTCACAGTACGTCACACTGCAGGTCGTAAGGAGTACCAGCAGCCGTATCCAGCGGGGAGCGAGTAGCTGTTTCAGACGAGTTTAATAATTTTTGACCGCGTGTTTAAACACATATGAGCTCTCGATAGTGCACAACAAAACTGAGACTTTCAGAGGCCATTTTTCTAATTAAATATTGATTGTCCGTGAGCAGTGCATGGTGCCGCGCGTTCACGAAATGTGGCGGGCAAGCCGACTAGTGGGACGTTACAAGCTCTCTGCAAAGGTCGTATATCTCGTCCAACGAGATACACGAGCTATGCATCGAATTCGGAAAGTCGCACTAGTTGGTTTGTCCAAATGGCTCTGAGCACTATGCGACTTAACTACTGCGGCCATCAGTCGCCTAGAACTTAGAACTAATTAAACCTAACTAACCTAAAGACCTCACACACATCCATGTCCGAGGCGGGATTCGAACCGGCGACCGTAGCGGTCGCTTGGCTCCAGACTGTAGCGCCTAGAACCGCACGGCCACTCCGGCCGGTAGTTGGTTTGCCCGGCACACTTTGTTAATGATCAGCTCTGTGCAGGGCCGACGGGAATTCAGTATTTAATTGGAAAGTTACCCAATAATAGTCTTATTTAACCGTTTGCTATCGACATCTTGCATACGTTTAAACACGCAGTCAAGAATTATTAAACTCATGTGAAGTAGCTCCCCGCTCCCTGTCAGAGACCGCTGCTGGCATTCCTAAGACTTGCAGTAAGACGTGCTGCAATGTACGAGCCGCGGCCCGTGTTTCTCGTGAGTGTCTGTGCTTTGGGCAACGTAACATCACAGGGTGATTGGTTACAAGCCAGGCAAGAAATCGGGAAAAATGGACAGTAGCGGCATTAGTGAATCTAAGAAATCAAGAACCGCAAGATCCAAACTTGTAAAGAGAAACTCCACATCGCAACCTCCGCCCCCCGCCCCCTCTCCCAGATTTAGTGGTAAAAAGGACCAGTGGGTAACCCGTCCAAAAATGAACACAGATCACAGATCAAGCGTGAAAAAATGGAATAACTTGTACTGAGTGATAAATGAAGTAAAATAGGCCAAGCTCAAGATGTGTAACATTGAGCGACTTGGAAGAACCACGGGGTTGAAGCTGTACGGTCACTGTGTTACACTGCAACGCGGAAAATCATCGTTGAAATCTTTTCGTGCCATATTTTGCACAAAATTATGAAAGTTCCGAAATGTAACCGACGTGTTTCTTCTCCTTCTGTAGTCTTGGCCATTGTCATTCTACACATTGGTTATAGAAATAAGTCAAGTGGTAAGAATATATTACGGTCGCAATTTGACTGTCATGAATAGTGAGAGCACGCGAGATGCCTCATAGACCTCTCACAGAAATGGAAACAACAACCGGTGTGAACTATGTTACAAAAATGCAATTCAAGAGTGAAAACTTTCAAAACGGAATGCAGGGGTCATTACCATGTGTTACTTGAATAGAAAAAGTAGGATGTACGTATGTGTGGAGGTGCCTCAGTTACGTTTCGCTATTGCAAAACAGATGTTACACCACGGCACAGGCACAAATTTGAATACAGCTAACAGACACGTCAATGGTCAGACGGACAATTCTTAATTTGGAAGGCAAAAAAATTACAGTGTATTAGGATATGCCCTTGCGCAGTCTATCACCGTGACCACACAACGACGACGCTGTGGCTGTTCAAGATCACTCGACGTTGTACATCTTTAGATTGGACCGTTTACTGCTTCGATTTTGCTTTTTTTCACAGTTCGGTACACTTTCTTCTTCTTTTCGTGGTTGAACTAAGTTCAGTTTTTGTCGTGGTATCCACTGGGCTATCTTACTACTAAAACTGTCTGGTCTGTGTTGGTGATACTCCCTTGTTAGTAGTCACTACAGAAGGGTAGTATTTTAGAGTTAACATTAAGACGATTCTGTCGGCACATAAAGCGAATGCGACCATCGACGAATCGAGGTAGTAAAGTTGGCTAAACTGTTCCAATTATGCAACACATAATTTCAAAATTTCTCATGAAAACAACATGTGAGCACCTTAAGTACGATGCCATACGATTGCACCTGAGAAGAAATTCAGATTGCAGAATCAATATTTCACACTGTGGTGGTTGTTGAACTTTTCTGAAACTCTTTGGAAAATGAAACCTGTGTCCCACACCGGGACTCCAACCTGTTACCTTGACATTTGCAGTCATTGGTCTTCCTGATAGAGGTGTCCAGTCACGATGCACCACTCAATCTTATAACATCAATTATGGAGGAGGAGGAGATTAGTGTTTAACGTCCCGTCGACAACGAGGTCATTAGGGACGGAGCGCAAGCTCGGGTGAGGGAAGGATGGGGAAGGAAATCGGCCGTGCCCTTTCAAAGGAACCATCCCGGCATTTGCCTGAAGCGATTTAGGGAAATCACGGAAAACCTAAATCAGGATGGCCGGAGACGGGATTGAACCGTCGTCCTCCCGAATGCGAGTCCAGTGTGCTAACCACTGCGCCACCTCGCTCGGTCATCAATTATGCACTTTACGTTTGCAGTAATGATTATATATGGGCAGCAATATCCCTCTAGCTCTAAATTTGTCCCAATTACTCTGTGCGTAATTAACTGCGTACCCACCAAAACACAGCAGCAGAATGTGTACTCTTCTGAAACTTCTGGGTAGATTGAAACTGTGCGCCAAGTCGGGAATCGAACACTTAACCTGCCTTTCACGGGGAACACTCTTACTCTGTGTGCTGTCCAGGCACAATTCACAGCGTTGCTTCTGAATTTCACATTTGCAGCGCAGCAAGTGATCCAGTGGCTAGCGCAGTTACCTTTAGACTGCCGGGACCCAGTTTCTATTTTTGGCGGAGGTGGGGGGATGGGATTTTTTTCGCTCTGTGGCTGGTTGTGTTCGTGTTTTCCTAATCCATTTCGTCTCACCATCATCAACGCGCACGTCTCCAAAGTGACGTCAGATAGAACTGAACCAGGCGGTGGAGCCACCATAGACGTGGTCTTCTGGCGAAGCATGCTACACGATCACTCCATTCCATTTTCGTTTGCCATGACGTTTGAATATTCACATCATAGCAAGTGAAATACAAATTAGTGTTCAGTAATTTTTTTCTCTGCACAATTAACAACGCTCATCAACATGAGTGAAGAGTGAGACAAATAGGGAACAAAACAGTACAATGTTATACTATTCTTACAGTGCTGAGCGTTTAAGCTGACTCTTTGTAAATGTGCTACGTATAAGGGGTGAGCAAAACTTTTCTGTTTGACTATGTTGCTGCTGGGTATGCAAAGTCTCACGATTCCGATGTGCATATGTAAGCACCGAGATGTGGGCAACGCTATAGTGTGGCATTCGTGTCTATCCGACGTGCGTGAGGGAAATATGGAAGCGTAAGCTGTGGCGGCGTTATTACTGTTGTAGTTCTACCCTCTTGTTATGTTTTGTGATTCCTCGATGGACGAGGAGAGTGTTGTATGACAGGTGAGTGGCTAGTTTCGCGCACTACAACACAAAATGCACACATGGTTAAAAATACACTTTATTATTGGGACCAATTGATTACTTAACATCAGTGATATCCAATCTGAAGTTCTGTGGTCAACAGCAGTAAAATAACATGTACTAATTCTGGAATCTTGTCGATATCACAACTGTATACAATGACTAACGTTCCCTCACAGCTAGCTAATGTGTGAGGCGACCACTATCACCGAGTGAGACTACAGCACACTGCGACGTATTGAGATGAAACGCAAACTGAGTCCCGATGCGAAGTACCGACGGAGAGAGATTGAGAGATTGAGACAGCTTGGTCGGCTGCGGCGGCCTATATGCACGCTGCCCACGGGTCCTTATCAGCACGTAGCCTGGGGGCGTGTCTTGTTCTTCTCTCGTCGTAGGCGCGCCTAGTTCAGCACCTCCTGTAAAACGTTTCCTAGTGCCGACCGGAGTGTTGGCGAAGGTTTACGTCAGCATAATCACCAAATGCGTCCAAAACAGGACCAACGTGCTGTTATTCCGTTCTTTGTTGCCGCAGGACAAAAGTCGGTAAATTTCCATCGGAGAGTGAACAATATGTGTGGGATAGTACGTCTGCCGAAATCCACCGTTGTGGAATGTTGTGCCAAGTCTATCTACTGCTTCATGAGAACGGTTGTCCCCATCTCGGAAATGCCGTAAGGCAGAAGTCACGCCAACTCAAATGTGAGACACGCGAACAACCGCCCAACAGTCCTGATCTCTGCACGTGTGATTATCACGCCTTCGCTTCCTCAACAAATGTCTGGATGGATAGACGATTCCTGTCAAACGAGGACTTGTAGCAGGCAGCTACGGACTTCTTCACGAAGCTGGCCACTATGTTTTATAAAACGTTTATCTTCAGCCTGATGAATCGGTGGGATGACAGCCTCAATTTTCACTACCTGATTCGGGAGTGTACGGCCTTCGAACGGAAACTTTTTGATCGGTCCTTATACACTCCTGGAAATTGAAATAAGAACACCGTGAATTCATTGTCCCAGGAAGGGGAAACTTTATTGACACATTCCTGGGGTCAGATACACCACATGATCACACTGACAGAACCACAGGCACATAGACACAGGCAACAGAGCATGCACAATGTCGGCACTAGTACAGTGTATATCCACCTTTCGCAGCAATGCAGGCTGCTATTCTCCCATGGAGACGATCGTAGAGATGCTGGATATAGTCCTGTGGAACGGCTTGCCATGCCATTTCCACCTGGCGCCTCAGTTGGACCAGCGTTCGTGCTGGACGTGCAGACCGCGTGAGACGACGCTTCATCCAGTCCCAAACATGCTCAATGGGGGACAGATACGGAGATCTTGCTGGCCAGGGTAGTTGACTTACACCTTCTAGAGCACGTTGGGTGGTACGGGATACATGCGGACGTGCATTGTCCTGTTGGAACAGCAAGTTCCCTTGCCGGTCTAGGAATGGTAAAACGATGGGTTCGATGACGGTTTGGATGTACCGTGCACTATTCAGTGTCCCCTCGACGATCACCAGTGGTGTACGGCCAGTGTAGGAGATCGCTCCCCACACCATGATGCCGGGTGTTGGCCCTGTGTGCCTCGGTCGTATGCAGTCCTGATTGTGGCGCTCACCTGCACGGCGCCAAACACGCATATGACCATCATTGTCACCAAGGCAGAAGCAACCCTCATCGCTGAAGACGACACGTCTCCATTCGTCCCTCCATTCACGCCTGTCGCGACACCACTGGAGGCGGGCTGCACGATGTTGGGGCGTGAGCGGAAGACGGCCTAACGGTGTGCGGGACCGTAGCCCAGCTTCATGGAGACGGTTGCGAATGGTCCTCGCCGATACCCCAGGAGCAACAGTGTCCCTAATTTGCTGGGAAGTGGCGGTGCGGTCCCCTACGGCACTGCGTAGGATCCTACGGTCTTGGCGTGCATCCGTGCGTCGCTGCGGTCCGGTCCCAGGTCGACGGGCACGTGCACCTTCCGCCGACCACTGGCGACAACATCGATGTACTGTGGAGACCTCACGCCCCACGTGTTGAGCAATTCGGCGGTACGTCCACCCGGCCTCCCGCATGCCCACTATACGCCCTCGCTCAAAGTCCGTCAACTGCACATACGGTTCACGTCCACGCTGTCGCGGCATGCTACCAGTGTTAAAGACTGCGATGGAGCTCCGTATGCCACGGCAAACTGGCTGACACTGACGGCGGCGGTGCACAAATGCTGCGCAGCTAGCGCCATTCGACGGCCAACACCGCGGTTCCTGGTGTGTCCGCTGTGCCGTGCGTGTGATCATTGCTTGTACAGCCCTCTCGCAGTGTCCGGAGCAAGTATGGTGGGTCTGACACACCGGTGTCAATGTGTTCTTTTTTCCATTTCCAGGAGTGTATTACTTCGTTTCTCTGTCATGTGTACTGATATAGTCATCAACGATGTGTCACCTAATAAAAGTACAGACTGATATGCCGCATTTGATATAAAAGTATCTTTTCTCCTTCTTGGTATTATTTGCGTTAAAAGTCTGACGTAACGCCTTACATTGTGCCTAAGACAGTACCGGCAGGTAACACACGTTCAGTATGAATCACAAGGAGGACAGGCGGCGTCAGATGCCTGTGTGTATGTAGTTTCTGTGCGATCTTGTAGAGGTCACTAGCTGATGGACACTGTTTGAGCCGCAGTCAAAATACTGTCATTTCTATTTGCAGTTCTGTTTGCTTAATTTTCTAATTGTCTATTAATTATTACCATAATTGTCCTTAGTTATGACAGTGAATGATGGTATGAATGTGAAATAATGTTTTATGTAAGGTTTTTATTCTATACATTGAAATAGTAGCTTCTTGGGGAATGATAAAGAATTATATGTGTCCTCATTCGTACCAGGTAATGCGTTATAAATCATTTCGCCAGTTTAGGTAGTGGGGAAATGAGACTATGATTTCGGTAAAGTAGTTTTGTTAAGAGGGAGTTAATATTATATTTGTGAGGTTTCAGAATTCATTGACGCTAACTTACTGTCCTGATACCGTGTCAAATTTTGATTGGTTCTGTGTATATGCGTGGGATTGAGCGAGTTTGATGCTGCTTTCCGATTGTCTGTGATGTTTCTCTGCCTTTCAGAAATTAACATATTCGTGCGTATTTTGGGAACTAGAAACTTCTTTTGTGGAGAGACATTACTAAAGTCAGGGCTAGGATTTCGTAGGCATCAGACGTATTGATACGTGCTCCGTTGAAAATTATTTGTATAGTGATATTTCGGTACCAAAATGATTGAGAAGTCCCGTAAAATGTGGAAGGAGTTTGATTTACGCCACAGTGTTGAATTCAGAACTTTTGGTGTTATTATAGATACCTAAATTCCGCGTGGCGTGTTCCTTACTCATGAACGTGAACATTTTGTTACGTGAGACTGATTAATAGCAAAAATTGGGTGAGCTATTCTAAGAGAAACAATTCGTTTTTAAACCTCCTGAGAAGTATCACTAACAATAACCGTAAACAGTTTACAGCTATGAATGATTTGAGTTTGTGAACTTTTGTGACCTTGTAGGTTAAAGCTTGGTAGTAACAGGTGTATGCCAACTTACTGTAACAACGTGAAATAAATAAATATTTTGATTTAACTATTTCTTCGAGCGACAAAACAATTTTTAGCGCTACTTGTGGTTACGAGGGGTAAAGGTGTTTCTTCTGTAGCTTCTTCTGGCTGAGAATAGCATTTCAGTAACTTAAAGGAAATGGGCGTGTGAGAAGAGGCCCATCGCAAGGTTAGTGGAACTTTGCAACGCACCGTGCCGCCGCAAAACGTATCCACTATATGGAGTAAATGTCATTGGTAATTTTGATGCAGGTACTAACAAGGTAATAATAGTACACAGTATTAATTTCACCCAGACGGAAACAGCATACAACTCTTATTTTACACTATTAATATTTATTTGCAAACACAAGTGGTATTGTGTCTTATGGCAAGACTTCCGTTATGATGTCGAGCAGGCCAGGGCATAGAGCCCTCGCACAGTAACTAGAGGGAACTATAAAATTGAGAAAACTATTCTTATCTCACAATAAGAAAATGCATACGTCACCGACGACATAGAGAGGTGGGGCAGTGGTTAACACACTAGACTCGCACTCGGGAGGAGGACGGTTGAAACCCGCGTCCGGCCATCTAGATTTACTGAAAGGGCACAGCCGACTTCCTCCCCATCCTACCTTCATCCGATGGGAGCGATGACCTCCTTACCCCCAAACCAATCAACCAATCGACGTCACGGATAGATTCACGTATGTGTTAGTCGATCATAGTGTATTTTTCGGGGGAGGAATTCGGCCACTTCTATTAGTTTTTTGTGTTCGATTAAGCTTAGATAATCTGTCGTGTACAGTTTCATATGCGACTTTTGGGGATTTATTACTTTATTACTCTGCAAGCTGTTGAAACTGTAGTGTTTTAATGATTCCAGATAGAATTTTAAATAATCTTTTGTAAGCGCATATTGTCAGTAGCGGTCCCAAAGCGCTACCATCTTCCTTGTTATTTAACGCTGCGGACGCGTTTTGACGATTCGCTGACATCGCTTTCGACGCGTAATTGCTAGTTTATGTCTCACAATTATCCTAGTAATACAAAATGCTGATAGTCCCATTTGTGTATGGTTTATTTCATTGCTGTTATACCTAAGTCTTTTTTTTTACGCTTGTTAGACTTAAGTATGGCTATATGCTCACGAAAAAGCTGCAACTAAAGCTTCACTTAAGAGTTTGCATTTCCAGGAGTTCAGATCGTGCAAGTGGAAAGTAAGCAATCAAAATGTAAGATTAGAAATACAGCGTCTCCAATTTTTTACATGACGGGCTGGGCGATTCATGTAACTTGTTAAAGAATAACTGAAGTATACAGCAATTATTTTTCATGAGAGACATAGTCCGAACAATATAGCTACCATCACTGCAGCTGCAATTACAGATAATGATATATTTTCTTGTTCTATAAAAGTAGCGGTCGTAATAGCCGCCAAGTCTTCTGTCTGTCTTACTTTTGTTCTCACTGTTATTGGAGAAAGAATTATTCACCTTGAGGAGGTGCGTATGTTGTAATTGTTAATATATGTATGAAACGTTAGCCATCTTATTATTGAAAGTAACCTTCCGATCCCTCATGTCAATGTTTTGAACATTTAAACAATTTCTAGCAATTTATAGCTCCACTGGTGTGCAACAGTTAGCCACCATTACGCAGCAAATTCAAATATTACAAAATATTTCATATCTTTTTTCCACAACAGCAGCCACAAAGCAGTTTAAAACATTTCGTTTAATATTATCTTGTATGGAAAAGAGTTCATTTCATTACAGCGTCGGTAGTTACAATGTCTTAGATCCAAGGCAGATACAGCAACTTCGTCCTTGATTACGAACGAGAGAATGTTAAAATATATAAATTGTTTCGGCGCCTCTTGCTATAAATGTGACCTAGTAACAAAACGTTAATGCAGAGCCAATGCTTTATTATCTTTACGTGTTCTTATTTCAGTGCCTTGTCCACGGGAGTCTGATCTCTTTTATACGCAAGTTCACTTAATTTATAACCGAGTTGGTGACGGAATATCAATTAACGGATTCGTAAACAAGAACAAAATGAAATGAAACCTTAAGGCTAAGGTGGTCCAAGAAACATTGCAGAGTGTAATAAAACAGATGCAATCATAATTGACACAGTCGAATACCTACTAGTTATGTCTATCTATTCCTGCTATTATTAAAACATTATATTAATATTCAATATTACAAATGACTTGGAAAGTAAGCAAGTTGATTAATTTTATACGTTGTAACTGATTTCGTTATTATTAGAGAAAATTATTTGCTTTAGTTTGCAGGTCTGTTTTTATTTTATTAATGACAATCTGTGTCGGTACAGAATATGTAATAAATTAAATTTTTAAATACCTCGCAGCACACTACAAAACATATTAAAGAACAGAGATGAGTCGGACCAGAGATGACGAATAAAATTTTCTAATCGCATTAAAAAACCTGAAGCTACAATGTTTCCGAAGAGACGATTCAATAAGTATGCCCTTCAACCTTCCATCAAAATCGATGACTAAAAATGTAAACTAATGTCATTTACATTGTCTCTCACCATTATGTATTACAGATACTAGTGAGACAGGCAGTTATGTAGTTCAAACAAACACGTGGGAAAAGGTATAACAACCGTGGCAAGGAGTCATATTCGTTCTGGCCACACAGAATTTTATATAATCTTAGACGATGTATGGAAATGTTGTCGTATACTGAAACAGCACTGTTTTCATTATGTACGTTTGACAGTTCGGATTGTGAGGGAAGGTGACTCATACACAAAGCCCGGCGAGGGTGGTAACGTGTACGATATTCTCCACGACGCTAAAGACTATCTTAGAACTGAGTCGGCATCTTGTAACACCAGTTGTCCCAGGTATAATGAATCTTAAATAACGGCACGATACTGGACTTTGTGATATTATTGCATTTCTGACGTTTTGTATATGAGAAAAGGTACTTTTAAACACTATGACTCGCTGGGCGCAGGTATTTAAAACCATTGCCGCAGTGCTTGATAGCTAGAAGCTGCGAAACAGAAGAAAGAACAATTTATAATTTGTTAGGAAAATTCTAGAATATTTATAGGTAGTTGTGTTTTGCATTTTTTTTTATTCTAATAGGTCCCTTAGGTAAATTCATTGAAGAGTCTGATTGCGTGAAAGCAATCCGGTTTAAGAGGTCATTTGAGAAACTATTTTCACGCAATCAATCTGTACGTCTCCTGAACGCAATCGAGAACCGACGCATCGTCGATCATTCATTAATTTTTCTCTTTTTCCAAGTCGTACTAAAAAAAAAACGGCCAAGGAGAACTGCCGTGAGTGCGCAATCTAGTGTTAACAGGTTGCATTCTTTATCTTGTCGGCAAATATTGCCATAAATTATCATCATCAATGTTATATTTGGTTAAATACGAAAAGCAAAAAACCTTTTAACGCTAGATGTGGCGCCCGAACAGGGACCCGACTAAAAAACTAATTTGTTCTTTTGATTTTCATGCTACCATCTGGAGAAAATTGGAAGCCAAAACCAGTGATAAAAAAAAGGACGCATATGCAGAAAATCGCAGTAAGAATCCACAACAGCAATAAATAGCAGCGCGCAAGACAACTAATGTGCGGACGATTTTTCATTACGTTTGAAGCTTTGCGTACCGAGCATTCGGTCGGCTCGTGACATTCACTCTCTACGCTTTTCTCCTTTTCCTCAAGCAATTTAATTTCCAAATTTCTGTTTCCTTTTGCTATTAGATCCGCCTCTATCACATCATTTCGCTTACAATAGTTAGAAATAGTTAGCAAGGATTTCCATTGTTGTGCATTTTAGTAAATCACAATGGCCGCTATCTGTGCCAGTTTCAGTGCTCTATAAAAGTTTTTCATTTATTTTATCACTCCCGTTGCCATATTGGCATTTTCGTGTGTCAAAGTTTCAATTTTTTTTATAACGCGCAAGCAATATCTGAGAAATCAGGTCGCGAAATCCTTGGCGCACCTGACAAGTGAAAATCATAATTTTAAAAAAAATTTCTTTTCTAGCTCGTGCAGTGTAACTACTTTAAATTTACGATGGCTGATGAGCAACCAAGGCAACTTAGACCGCGCGCGGGTGTAAACAAATCTCGTAGTGAGGGAACAACAGACGACGAAGCGACACGTGAGCTGTCGGTGCCACAGACCGCGTCGCAGTCACGTCAATGCTCGCTGTCAGATGTACTAAAATTGTTTGCTGATATGAAAACCAGTGTAGAAGCAAACATGGCACAGCTTACAAACCAAAGTGACAATCTTGGAACGCAAATCTGTCAGTTAGCAAATCAAAGTGACAGCGGGTTCAACAGTTTAGAATCAAGGATAGAGGACATCCAAGCACAAATCAAAA
This sequence comes from Schistocerca serialis cubense, assembly GCF_023864345.2. Classification (NCBI taxonomy): domain Eukaryota; kingdom Metazoa; phylum Arthropoda; class Insecta; order Orthoptera; family Acrididae; genus Schistocerca; species Schistocerca serialis. The sequence goes on along the minus strand of NC_064638.1, from coordinate 193,101,003 downwards.
ATTCGAATGACACCATGGAGGAAAAAATTAAAGCCATTACCACTGCTTACGCAAGCGAGCTAAACGCTGGTGGAATCCGCCGAGACCAATATTGGTAGCAAGTTCATAGATATGCAGGCCCAAATAGATGTGTGTAAATCAAATGCGAGTGACTCTTTGAAACATTACAGCGATGTTTCAAAGAGAGTAAGCCAACTGACAGAAGGTGTCAACCACGTTGGCGAGCGAGTTGAAGATCTTGCTCAACAAATATCCGATGTCAATATTGACAAAAAGATAGCAGATGTCAACACCGGAATAAGCAATACACTTAATAGGGAATTTGAAGAGTGGACGCAATCCAAAGAACAGTACATTATCAGCAAGGTACACGCTGAACTGAAGGGTACGGTTAAATCTGCTACAGCAGAAATCTTAACCGTTCCCGGTACTTCTGGTGACACTTTAACCAGTGAATTAGGTGAAATCAGACGAGCATTTAGCCACGATCTTCCGGAATGGAAACGTCAGCTAAGCAATGATATAGATCAACTGAAACGACAAGTTACGGAATTGCAAGGTGACAATCAAAGTGAGTATTCGCTACCGCCAGAACACGATAATCGTCAATATCCCGAGTGTCAGGTACAATTCTCACCAACAGTAAATAATACGCGTGACGAAACTTCTACGTCACGTAGTCATGCCGATCAACTAACTCTCGTTGAACTAATGCGAGATGAGAGTGTGCTAAAACACAGAGTTTTTCAGCCTTTTATACCTGAAAAACGAAATATACATCCCATAGTATTTCTAAAAGCATTCACAGGTGCATTTCCGGAATCATGGAACGACAGGCAGCGGATACAGTTCATCTTAGGCTATGTACACGGTGAAGGTTCAATTTGGGGTACAGAAATAATAGACAAATGTCACACCTATGCAGATTTTGAAAAGCATTTTTTGAATAAATTCTGGAGTTCAGGTATACAACAAAGGCTCCGAAAGGAGGTTTACAACGCCGAATCTTTCAACACCAAAGGAGGAGGTTTGAGACGTTATTTTGAAAAATATCTACGTAAAATTCAGTATTGGGACACGCCCATTTCAACCAAAGATGTAATCATGATCTTAAAATCAGAACTTCCTGTGTCAATAAGAGAAAAACTAATTAATGTGAGTGAAGAGGACCTAGAAGCCTTTCTTTCTGTTCTTGACCATTTGGATATGATCTATGAGGATGTGCGTGCGAGCGCGCGGATTAATTATAATAATGGACCGCCCGCTCCGCAGCAGCACATAACTGCGTCAATGGAACGTCGTACCAACATAACACGGGACAACCAAATGCTCAGCCTTACGGCAATCATAACAGCTTCAACCGCTGTAATGGAAAACAATATAACAAATATCCACACCAGAATAGATACAATCCGATTTATCAAAACACACAGCAACAATACGGTAATTCACCGATAAATCACAACGGTAATTACCAGTACCAGAACAACAGGACGAATAATGGAAATCGTCACAAGGGAAAGAAATGGAACAATTGTAAGAGACCACAACAGTACAGTCAGCAGAGTCACTTCACTCCCTCTCACCAAATGAATTTTGCACAGCCGAAAAATGCGACATTTTTTCACCAACCCAACCAACAGTTGAGGAACAATAGTCAAGACAATTCGTCGCATGCTTTTCCTGACACCGCCGGTCATAATAGCCAAGGAAATCCGACCATGTTCTACACACAGGCGAACCAAGCACCAAATGCGATGTCAAATAACACGCAATCAAGAGATGCACAAATCGTATGGCATACGAACGCAAATTTTCGACCTGGAATGTCACATAATACTAGTCAAGTAAAAATAACTGACATTTCAGCTCCACCCCAGTCGGAAAACCATTAGCAAATTCTTTAGGCGTCCACGGGGAAGTTGCGGAACCAATAAGCTCTCATATCTATAACCACTCATGCCAACCTAAGAAAAAAGGGGCAAGACAAACACATTAGCAAAGTCTTATCGTATCGCATAAATGAACGAGTGCTGTTAAGGACCCACTTCAAACCATCTTTGATTCATCAAAAGAATCGCAAGTGGCAGCACGTGTATGAAGGACCATATATTATATTAAGAAAGCCGCACATTTGTTGCTGTCTATTACTGACCCTGTATCTGGACGAATAAAATGATTGCTTCATCACGCAGTCTTGAAGAAATACCGAGTCAACCACTGAAAATATCTGTTAAGTTAAGCAGCTAAAATAAAATATACACACACTACAAGTTGTCATACTATGTGTGAAGTACCAACGTATGTAAGAGTAATACACAGGACTATCATCCTGTCGACCTGCCACAACAAGATAAGTAATTTATATGAGCACCTGAAGTAAAACACATTTATTGTAGGAGAGCAAGATTTGCCTTAGATGTAAGTTAGTTTTAAGTTAATTGAGCCATGAACGGCCACAGCCGAAAGAGCTGACAAATAAATATTATAGTAGGGACGTGCTAAGTGCCACCTGCTACCACTAGTTTTAAGTATAGCAAAGCTCTCTCCTCTTGAATGAAATAAATTAAAATGATCATTCAGACCAGAATAATTGCTCTTAGGTAAAAAAAAAAAATTGATTAAGGTCGCTAACTCTAATGAGGTAAATGTTATGTTATGCATAAGGAGTGTGTGACAACAAATTTTATGAGACCACCTATGAAACGCAGCGGGCAATAAGCAGCAGCTTAGCATATAAGAATCAAGTAAGTCTAAAACGATCCAGGTAGCAGGAAAGAAGTGCGCAACTCAATTATTTAATCATAATACGGAGAAAACCGTATACGTTCATAACAATTTTACGGCGCAGTGCAGCTGAAATACCTACCAAAGATCATTTATAAATAAACTAATTTAGTACTAGAAATATCTATTTCAGGTCCTCGAGATACGCCGATTTTTTTTTTTTTTTTTTTTTTTTGTTAGAAAACCAATTTTACGATACATGGAACAGAAGATAGTTAACAGACACAGTTCACTGCTAATGCATGGTTTAAGTAATTTTAGACACGCATAGAAAATTGTTTAGAGAGCTGGATCAGACGACACTGAAACTACTGTATCGATTTAATTATACTATTTGTTATGAAAAACTAAGGTGATAATAATCTATGTTAAGCTCATCATATCATACGTCATTAACACTGTGTCTTCAAATCTCTTCACTCCATAAAAGCCTTTTGTGTTTTCCTCTAACCAGTATCCTTACCATCCTACCTTATCCAGTAGAGAAGTGAGTTTTACGAGCTGGTTGCATGATTGGTACATACAGGCTATACGAATGGATAGTCGTGACACATTGGTTGTCGACGGGCTATGCTTATTCTCCGCAAATTGCGAGTTCAGTTAAGACTTGTTATGTGCAATTGCACGACAGGGAACACCAAGCTTCCCAGTTTCCCTAATGGTAGTTTGAACACAAACTGTTCATCACGTAAACGAAGCCACATTGACTATGTCTTCAAACTAACGACGTAATAGAGAGAAAATAAAAGAGCTGAACTTGAGAAAAGAGTAACTATTGTAAAAAGAAAAGAATAACAAGATTTCGAACAAAGTGTAAACCTAAAGTGCCTTGGAAGCACAAACCACGAACAAGAGACACGCTTTTCGTCAGGCCTTGTAGTCACAGATACTAACTATTTCTTTGTAATTAATTTTTAGACATGATATGTGTACTAAATGTTAACTATACATTGTAGTAATAATGCAGTCAGTAATAAATGGACACGTATATGCTGCTGAGTGTGGACCGACTACAGACAAGTAATTAATGGACACGTATGAAAATGGTGCGTGTGAACCTTAACATGACAACCAAATAAATGTAAACACGAATTAACAATAACGTGCTAACTGAAAAGGTGATAACTCCAAGGACACGTGCGAAATACCGCGTGTGAAGTAATGTTATAAGTACTTGTACCACGAAACCACGATGTAGAAAGCCGAAGAGTGAAAGTTAATGAGTGTTGTACTTACCACAAACGGTACTGTACTCCATTCCACGGACACATTCTTCGAAACAGCTGCGGGAGTCGCCGCATCTGGCTGCTTCCGTAATCCAGAGTCGATGAAAAACTGTGTAAAACCTCACACCACGGCTAGTACACAACAAACACTCTGCTTTTCGCAGAATACTGCTGCTAGCGTTGTGGAACTGTCAAGTTATTATCACGTGATTGTGACCAACGGACGTAACACTGTGTACGCTGAGCGCTCAACAATCAATTTTTCTTTGCACAACGAGCGCGGATGCCAAATGTGTTTGAAATGCATTCAAAATAAAATATGATAAAGCAATGAATTAAGCACTCATGTACCTTGTGAAATTATAAAGACACTAATCGGAAGAGTCTTAAGCTCGATTTTGACAATTGTTACCGAATTTACTGACCAGGCCGAGTAACGACGAAAACGTGTCGATCCAAATAAAACCAAAAAAATAGATAAATATGAGAACTAAGCATTCCTAAGAGAATGAGACCTTATGTACATGAACAATTGCTATCCTTACATAATCCAATTTTCTTTTAGACTAAGTAATTAGTAAATAAGCACATTCTAATACAGATTTTTTTTCTGTATTTTTCATGTACGAAAACATAAATGGAAGCACGGACATGCGTCAAGTGAAATAGAGACCGCCACCATGCGGCTCAACATGTTGCAGAACCAATCTTCCAGTTCCTGACCCAAGACGTATTTCCAACGCAACATCAAACCCCGACAACTACTCCAACTTCCACAGTGAAAGTGATGCCCTACTTTTCCTCCACTGTGAAAGTGTAATCAATTTCCCCACTCAAATGCAGTGCTATCATTTATACCCGAAGTTCTACCACTCCTAGTGCAACTCATACCTACCCAAGTGTAGTGAAACATTTTTTTTTCAGGTCATGAAAGCCACAAATAAGTAAAGTGCTACGTATTTACTGCAAGAAATCTTCGACGAAACAACGACAAAAATATTCCAGTAATATGTCACTGTAAAACAAGAATGTCAATTTTTTGTAACACATTTTTTTCCACGAGTGCCCACAGCATCCAGACTTCCTGCGAAGTCAAGTCATTTATTTCTTTGTTATTTTTTAATATTTATTATGCCATGTATAATGTATCTATGTATGTGTATCTTTATCTTAATTTCATGATCTTTTACCGGGAATTGAACATTTGTTATCACTGTACAATACATTAGAAACAGCACAGTTCAATCGTCATGTAGTAACCCTATGGACAAATTACTATCAAATTTAGTCGTGCGAATAGAGTTACCTGATACTCTGTATGTTAACCACTTTGCCCGATGTAGTGTGTAAAATCTATTGTAAAGAATTTTTGCAAGTAATACTAACTTGTTTCACGAAAGCAATAATATCACGACTACGCTTGAGTCGCGATGATCCTGACGGAGTCATCGCTCCTCACGCGGAAAGTAATGTGATATTATTGGATTTCAGACATTTTACATATGAGAAAAGGACAGCCATCGAGCTGTAGTTTGTAATGCTACTAAGCATGACAACGCGAGAGTAAAGAAACGAAATCTGTTTATAACGTGCGCCTATACCAAGACGCGCGGCCAGCGTTTAAAAGGTACTTTTAAACACTATGACTCGCTGGGCGCAGATATTTAAAATCATTGCCGCAGCGCTTGATAGCAAGAAGCTGCGAAACAGAAGAAAGAACAATTTATCATTTGTTAGGAAAATTCTAGAATCTTTATAGGTAATTGTACTTCTGGTCGCCGATATGTTAACATGTACTTCATTACCTTTGATGTTTGGTCGCCGACTTGTTAAGACGTGTTGTGTAGCACCGCTACAAGTTATATTTCATTTAGTGTGAAAAACCATGTTATCACCAAGAAAAAAAAACCGCTTTTGTAATCCTCGTGACGATAAAAAATACTTACGCGCATGGCCGGGCATTTAACTTTTTACAAAATATCACACATACAAAAGCAGCGATTGTTGGACTGCTCCATGTATGAGATAAACATAAAAATGTAAGTTTTGTATTCATTGTAAATTTGTTAATGTTTATAGTTTAACGCCTTTGTTCTTTGAGAATATATTGATTCTTCACTGTACAGAAAATCTATGCTTATTCTTTTCTTTAAATTAACCACAAATAATGTTTATGTTTAAATGAACTTTGTTACAGGTTCGCTATTTATCGCGGTGTCTCGATTGCTTTTGGGAGACCATTAATGTGTTCAGTTTCCGATCTGGCAACTTTTTTACAAAATTTCACTGTTTTGCATTTTTTTTATTATTATTATTCAAATAGGTCCCTAAGGTAATTTCATTGAAGAGTCTGATTGCGCGAAAGCAATCCTGGTTAAGAGGTCATTTGAGAAACTATTTTCACGCAATCAATCTCTACGTCTCCTGATCACAATCGAGAACCGACGCGTCGTCGATCATTCATTAATTTTTCTCTCTTTCCAAGTCGTACCAAAAAAAAAAAAACGGCCAAGGAGAACTGCCGTGAGTACGCAATCTAGTGTTAAAAGTTTGCATTCTTTATCTTGTCGGCAAACATTGCCATAAATTATCATCATCAATGTTATATTTGGTTAAATACGAAAAGCAAGAAACCTTTTAGCGCTAGAACTTCTGAAAAGAGAGAAATTTAAGAGCGCTCCATTCATGACCCAAAACCTTTGGTAAGAACAGATCACAGAATGGGATACCAATAAAATTACTGTCATTCAATGCCGATTCTTTGTTAACTACGTATTTCCTTATTCTCTTCGTACAACGAGTTTTTGCACAAAATTGAGGAAAAGGGGCTTTGAAAATTAGTGCTGAAACATCTCAGCTCCAATTCTTTCTTCAAATTAGTACTTCAGTTCACGTTACATCAGGTGTCTGTAACACTTCTCACAAAGTAATGAAAGGAGAGGCATGAGTCTAAAGACATCGGCACACGGCACTTTCAATCGAACGTCTGCGTTGAGCGTGCCGCATTTCTGACGCCATAGTATGGAAAAACACGGTGGGCAATCGTTGCGAACGTGAAGAGGAATTTAAAGTATGACAGATTTTCTGAACGTGCGTTTCAAAGTATGAAAGCACCAGATCCCCCTAAAAATAGTCGTTTATGGGTGCGATGTATTTCGGTAAAATAGGAAACAACATATTCCTCGTTAAATAATTTTCTTGTAACTACGGTGCAGTTTCAAGGCAAAGGAACATTGAAGATCAATCTAAAACACATTTTTCCTGGTAAGATTTATTGTAATTATATCTCATTTAATAACACATGCGTCAATGAAGCCTTCAGAAGACAGTAACGTATAAATACCACGTCGCATGTTATGGAAGCGATGTGTAGCGTAGTAAACAGAAATTCCGTATTACTAAGTGATGCATAATGTGCTGCAGATTCACGGTTTCCCCAATGGCTTTTACTCATCTTCTAATATTTTTAAGACTTTCACGTTATTTAGTACTAGTATAGAATATATTATTGTATTTTATGTAAACATAAGTGCTCTCTCTCCGGAGTGTTGTGTTTGACTGGCTTTATCTGCGTGAGAGCTTGCAGTACCGTACTTGCAGCGATGTATTTTCAGATTATTGTTTGCTCTTGTATTTCACATGGCTAAAGATTCTATTATGAAGTAGTTACAAAGTTTTACAAAAAAGTGAGAATGATTAAACAAATTTTTGTCTTATGTGGAATAATGTTGTAAATCTGTTTAGCGCTGTTTGTAACGGAATTTTCGTAAGCTGATGTCCTTACTGACTGTATATGGACCTTTCCTTTTTGTTTTATGAGCCAACGGCCTTGTCGCAGTGGTAACACCGGATCCCGTAACATCACCGAAGTAGAGCGCTGTCGGGCTGGGCTAGCACTTGGATGGGTGACCAGTCGGTCTGCTGAGCGCTGTTGGCAAGCGGGGTGCACTCAGCCCTTGTGAGGCAAACTGAGGAACTACTTGATTGAGAAGTAGCTACTCCGGTCTCATAGACTACGCTGACCACGTTCCCCTCCATATTCGCATCCAGTGGCGCCTGTGGGATGCGGATGACACAGCTGCCGGTCGGTACCGCTGGCCCTTCATCGCCTATTCAAGAGGAGTTTCTCTGCCTTATAACTTGTTCGTAGATACTGAAGTTTTTATTAATGTATTACAACAGATAGAACAACAGCTTCAGCATGTGGACAAGGGAGGAAATTTGCGTTTTAACATGACTGTAGTAGGAATTTTACCCCCGTCTATTTCGTAAACAAAGTCTGTGACTCGCGAGCCGTATGCAGCCGACAACTGCGGCAGGAAAGCGCTGCGATAGCGTATACCACGTTCAGACACGCGTACTGTATGCACAAGCCGCCTTTTCTTTATGTGCATCATTTTGAATTAGGCACGCTCTCCTTCCACGTTCGGGTGCAGGATCCCTGTTCCGCTGGATTAAGGAATTAAACAGCTTCTCAAATCTGCTCCACAGCGAGAATTTGCTTCGAATTTTTACGTCTGTACCACGTGTGATCATCTGAATCCAAGCTGTAGCCCGTATTATAAAAACATACTGTGCGAGTATGACAATGTAGGTTACGACGGTGCCAACAACAGCAACAAACAAGTGCAGATCTATGTCGAAGAAGCCGGCGGCAGAGAACGTGAGCCTCTCCACCGACAGGTGCAGAACACGTGGCGCCGGAGAAGTTAGCGGGAGAGCCAGGATCCGGTCTACCAGCCTGCCCACAGTCGCGGCACGGTCCGCTGCGGAGGAACAGGCCCAGCACACGGCCAGAAGGTTACCCGCCGCGACCACCAGCTTCGTGCAGGCCACACACCCGGCGACGATAAGCACGTTCTCGAGGAACTGCAACCGCGTCACCATCAGCACGACGCCGTACGTCAGGAGGACCACGCGGATCGAGCTCTGGATCACGGACAGCGCCAGCGCGATCCCGAAGTGTCGTTCGCAGAGGCGGGCGACGAGGTGCAGCGCCAGCCTGGCGCGCTGCAGGCGCCGCAAATCACCCTCCGCCACCCACCGCCGCCCTCCGGAGGTCGCCGCCTCCTCCAGCTGGAACTCCCCATCCAGCGGCGGTCGCACACTCCTCTTCAGCAGCGTAAAAACGACGCCCATCCGGTTCCGCACTGTCAGCACTATACTGAAGAACTGCACTTGCCACAGGTGAGAATAAGCTACGACGAAGCAGGTAATATTTACTCCCCATCCGCCAGTTAAGTCAATGACACTGGACGCTAGCACAGATGCCAAGCGTATCGTAACGCTAGCAAGCAGAAGAATAAACATCGTTTTCGTTTTCTTGAAAGATTGCTTACTAATACTATCATCTTGCTGTGCAAGTAAAATGTCTACAGTTTCTAACAGATCTGTAAGTTCACGTATAAACCGGTTCTTGGTAACGAGACACGTGATTAACTGTGATGTGGTTTCCAGCCACATCAACACAGACATGACCGTTAGGGGAAACTGCGTTGCTTGTACCTCATTCGGCAGCGAATATACGTGTGACTGGTAGTAGCTCCAGTAAGAGCCGACACCCGTCATGACAATTAACCACAACACAGTCGCACCGAGAACTCGACCGAGCCGACCACTGCATAGCACGTCTCTGTCGCCACTGAGACCGCAGATCTGAATCACTAAGTACAGTGGTCTGATAGCGTTTCCGAAACTGTATGTTTCCATTACAAAGTACGTACACTTGAGATGCAACATCAAGAGTTACCTCAGTTAGGTATTGATCATATCTGTTGCGCGTATCTGACGTTAACAAAAAGTGTTTGAATAGTACCAAGCATTCAGGTATTTGTTCACACTGTTACCAGTAGCGACCAGCAACTCAGGTGCCTACAGACTGACGGAAACTTCGTGTAGAGTATGCTGCTTTTGTCAGCACTGCGGACGAAGTAGGGACTACATGCCTTCCCGTTTACTTTTCTGTGGAACTGAGTTTAACGACACTATCATTAATTGCTCGTAACGGACTTTACCTTACTGATCCTTCGCAATTATTTAATTGCATTCCTGATTTCGATCGTGTCAAGACTGCTTTAATAATACTAACAGCGTCCACCACTCCACGTTCTGCTAATTAACTGCCGTAGTCAGTACCGATGGTGCAGTACTGCAATCTGATAGGACATCTCTGCTGTTTTTATGACGACATTTAAGTAGTAGTATTTTCATTTTCCTGGGAGCCATATTCGTCTGTTATCCTCAGTTCACAACGCTGTAAGCTCCATAATCGTATAACAAATAATTTATGAATGATGGAAGCGAACAACGAGCATAAAAAAAATATCCATTTTTGCAAAACGCATATGAAAATTTTGAACGTAAAATAGTGCATACGACAGCACAAAATGGAAATAATGAGCAAAAATCCCGTAAGAGCCATCCGAGTCCGCAGTCCCATGAGAACAGTCAGAGAGTAATGTCGACCTCAGACAAGGCTATAGTTTTAAAAATTTGGTACAATGTATTCAACTAAGTTATAATCGAACATAATATCACGATTGTCTCCCAAAAGTGTCCCATCTTGGAAACATGACAATAAGAAGTGCCTTGGTTACTGAGTCAAAGAATGTCGCCGACTTTTCCTTGGCAACTTTTTCTGCAGGATGAGAGGTAAATAAACCACTATTTCCAGCGGATGGCACAATATCCGTTGAAGAGGGTAGTACTGTAGTCTCCTTTGGTATCTGTGGTAAATGACTTTTAGCATTTCGTCCAACACATCCCTTCGAAGCAGATTCCAGTCGCATGAGAGCAGTCAGAGAGATTTTCAGTCCATACTAAAAACAATCAACTCATCCCGTACTCGAGAACACCATTCACAGTACCGTTGCTTTGTGTTAACCTTAACATTAAACATCCCAGATTAATTGAGCCTTGTTGATATTTTATTAATTTTAGTATCTATTGCGATCCAAGTACTGCATTTCCCTCAAAATGGTTCTAATGACTCTATGTGCTATGGGACTTAACATCTGAGGTCATCAGTCCCCTAGACTTATATGTACTTGAACCTAACTAACCTAAGGACATCACAACATCCATGCTCGCGGCAGGATTCGAACCTGCGACAGTAGCAGCAGCGAGGTTCTGGGCTGAAGGGCCTAGGACCGCTCGGCCACAACGGCCGGCTAACCTTCATGACCATGCGACAGCCAGCATTTCATAGGAAGCTATAAGTCATTCAGTATGGAATTTTAGAATGAGAATAAGTATATTTTCCATAATGAGTTAAAAACCAATATTTGGTTATACAGTGTAACAAACAAATTATTTGAGCAATGGCTGGCTCGCATTCATGTTGATCGTTCTTTATCATATTTGTCGCAATCGAGTGGCATCTTATTTCTCCATGAGTTACTACCATAACGAGTTGCTGACTTGCCTCCATCAGTGGCAGCAGCAGCGCTTATCGATATTAGTACTGCTCTGCCATCTTTGGTGTTACCGCTATATTTCCATGTGGAGGTGTGTGTGGCAGTCGGTCGGTTGGGACAGAGCAGTGAGACGTCTCTGTAGAGCGAGTTCATGCTGGGACTGCTGGCGATATGCACGCGCGGTCGGATGGTGAGGTGCTAGCTGCAAGAGCTACAAAGTTCGTTGCCCATCGAACCTGGACACTGAAGATGAGTGATCAGTTCACCTGTTATGAAACCTCAACTACTGTCATATCTCTTCGTTCATTGCCGGTTGTTGAGTCCTGGTCTGTTCCGGCTAGCAGCAACAAACGGTAAGATGGAGTCAACGAAATTTTACAGCCGTCTTCCTGTATGGTGTTTAACTCTTAAATTGGCTGTTACTTAACAGTGAAGTGCAACAGCGGTATTTTCTGCCTTGTGGCCACTAACAACCCAGTTAACAGCCCTGGTCATTAGTGTAGTCAGCCGGGAGTGTGTTTTCCTCGCTGTGTAGATGATGTCCGGCAGGGAGTATAGTTTGACAGCCTTTTGGTTGTCTGTTCAAATTTTGTTTGTTATATTTTTGGCAAAGCCGTTTTTCCATCCTATGAAACGTCTGAGTGTTTCTTAAACCCTCTGCACAGCTGACATTAGTTTTTTCTTCCCCAACCAGCGGTAACGTTACTGTCTGCAGTAACCGACCTCCCATCGTATCTGCTAATGCCATATCGTCAAAGAAAGAAGCTGTACTCTCAGAGTCTCTCAGTTGACTTTCGAGAGACCGTAGTGGTCAAATCGATGGTGGATGGATCTACTGGAGATCTAGGTTGTAGACGATGTCCGGCACGGGGTGTAGTTTGACAGCCTTTTTTTGGTTGCTTGTTCAAATTTTGTAAACAGTGGTTATTGTGCCTTGTTTGTTTTCAGATACTAATTTTGAAGACATAGGGCCGCTGGTACCTTCATCCTCGGCTGATATTTTTCGTAGTCATACTGTTGGCCGATCAGAAGGGAATTAATTAGGTTGTTGATCGGTCCTTCAGCCGTCGCTGGGTCGCGTTGCCATCCGATTATTTAACCTTACTCTTGGCTGCTCTAGCAGCACTTCCGAGCACCACTGTTCTGATGGTTTTAGATTGTGATTTTCATTTTAGTCTGAAGTACTGTGCTAGGCCTTCAGCCGTCTATTAATTTTGTTGGTTTTATTTTTAAAATAAGACCTTCAACCGAGCTAAATTAAAATTCGACGATTTATTTGTTTAAAAACTAAACTGTGAAAGTTTATACTATCTGAAATTCTTGTTATCCGGGCCCTAAGCTGTGAGTTTCTCAACATCTTGTGTGTGGCCTTCAGCCGAGTATTTACGTGAAATGTTGTTGTGGTCTTCAGTCCTGAGACTGGTTTGATGCAGCTCTCTATGCTACTCTATCCTATGCAAGCTTTTTTATCTCCCTGTACCTACTGCAACCTACATCCTTCTAAATCTGTTTAGTGTATTCATCGCTTGGTCTCCCTCTACGACTTTTACCATCCACGCTGCCCTCCAATACTAAATTGGTGATCCATTTATGCCTCAGAATATGCTCCACTAACCGATCGCTTCTCCTAGTCAAGTTGTGCCACAAATTTCTCTTATCTCCAATTCTATTCAGTACCTCCTCATTAGTTATGTGATCTACCCGTCAAACCTTCAGCATTCTTCTGCAGCACCACATTTGGTATGCTTCTATTCTCTTCTTGTCTAAACTATATATCGTCCACGTTTCACTTCCATACATGGCTATTTTCCATACAAATACTTTCAGAAACGACTTCCTGTCACTTAAATCTATACTCAATGTTAACAAATTTTTCTTCTTCAGAAAGGCTTTCCTTGCCATTGACAACCTACATTTTATATCATCTCTACTTCGACCATCATTTCTATAAAATAAGTCCTTCAGCCGAATGTATTCATTAAAAATTTTTTTTTATAACTTGTGTTCAGGCCTTCAGCCGTTCTTGTATTTGGAGTGGTCTTGGGCCTTCGGCCCAGGAGATATTGCAAGTTTTTTTAAGTGGACCTTCAGCTGTATTGTTTTAATTTGATCGCCGGCCGGAGTGGCCGTGCGGTTCTAGGCGCTACAGTCTGGAGCCGAGCAACCACTACGGTCGCAGGTTCGAATCCTGCCTTGGCATGGATGTGTGTGACGTCCTTAGGTTAGTTAGGTTTAATTAGTTCTAAGTTCTAGGCGACTGATGACCTCAGAAGTTAAGTCGCATAGTGCTGAGAGCCGTTTGAACCATTTAATTTGATCCTTTTAAGGCATGTGTAAATAAGCAGTTCTAAGAAAAATAATGTTTCTGTGTTTTGTGGAACTAACAGTTACTGAATACGGCCCCCCTCCACAACCATAACCTGATCCGCTCCGCTCTATCCAGCGAAACCAGATTTAATTATTGTTAAATAATTTTTATACTGAGTTTTCCTTTAAATATTGGCAAAGCTCCATAAGTACGAAATGAAATCAACTACTGATTTATGCTGCTCCAGTTGCCTGTCTTGCCAATAGATGTCTGCAACTAGTAACAGTTAAAACACTGATATGAGTACCATTCTGGCTTTCAGACCCAACAGAGTTTGAAATTATTTATTTTTCCAAAAAAATGTTCATATGTGTGTGAAATCTTATGGGACTTAAATGCTAAGGTCATCAGTCCCTAAGCTTACACTCTACTTAACCTAAATTATCCCAAGGACAAACACACACACCCTTGCCCGAGGGAGGACTCGAACCTCCGCCGGGACGAGCCGCACAGTCCGTGACTGCAGCGCCTGAGACCGCTCGGCTAGTCCCGCGCGGCCTTATTTGTCACATCTACGACTCTTTTAAATGTCGCAATATTCAAAAACGTGTCTTAAAATGCGGAATTGACACAATTAAAGTCGTACGTCTACATTACAATACTGCCTAAACACATAACATGTAGTCAATATGAATACATCCCATCACATCGTCGCCAATTTAGGAGTGTAGAAACGATAACGTATCAGTATCTATGGCATATATTACAAATTAATAGACCTATTCTACATTAAGTACAAAACGGAATAAATGCAGTCAGAAACATGGCTCTCTAAAACGGTGAACAACCACACCAAATTCCAATATAAATGCCATCGTACACGATACAATTTAAGAAAGGAATAAGATGGTTTTACCACTTTCTTTGTTGGAAAAAAGAGGGTGTTTGATTATACACAACCACGTGACTACTAAAAAATGCTTGCACCATTTCATCATTATTCGAGTGGTGTCTCCGGAAGTGTTCTTTAAGTTTCGGAAGGGATGAAATTCGGATAGGACTAAGTCGGGACTGTATGGAATATAATTGGTGAAATCGAGGCAGCGGATTATTACAGATGTTTCAGAGTTCGTGTACGGTCTGGCATTGTCATGCTGAAGGATAGGATGCGGGATTAACTCTTATAATTCAAAACTCGATTACAGCACGCTGTTTCCCTCGCAGTGGCATAATTACGATATACACCTCCTTGTTTCTCGCTGCAATTCGGAGCCCTCTAGCGCCAGAGGACTGCGAATATGTAAATACGAAGGATAAAGACGTACAATGGCCCATAACGTTTGTTTTATTTAAAACACTTACGTGTCTTCACATAAAAAGTTCCGAGGCATTACTTTTCAGCACGCCCTCGTAAAATTGTTTATCATTTATCAAATATAAAAACACACACAGGCAAACTGGCATGGTGCGTATCATAATACACAAGTCTAATTACAGATCCATACGAAATTTGAAGCAAAGATTTTATTACATGTTAGATTGCGCACGCTTTTCAACCACAGTGAACCTTGAAATTAAATGTTTTCACATCTAAATTGCCTGTGCTACGCTTTAAAATGCACTCAACTGACTTACTTTCACTGCCCACAAATATTATAGTTTTAGTACATATTCGTGATTCAGTCTGATTACCACAAATTAAATTAATCTAAATACGTAAAAAATTGTTACACTTAAGGACGACGGCAAAAAAAAATGACTCTGAGCACTATGGGACTCAACTGCTGAGGTCATTAGTCCCCTAGAACTTAGAACTAGTTAAACCTAACTAACCTAAGGACATCACAAACATCCATGCCCGAGGCAGGATTCGAACCTGCGACCGTAGCGGACTTGCGGTTCCAGACTGCAGCGCCTTTAACCGCACGGCCACTTCGGCCGGCTGGACGACGGCAAATCTACAGCTTCAAATGCATCAGTGCCAGTCTCCTGTGTAAAACTCGCCAAAAATTTCTCTCCCTATCCAAGCAAATTAAATATTTCTGCAACTAAATTGTTCGCTTTATTTATTAAACTACACAAAACATTAATTTCATCTAGATGGCTGCTCCAGATTTAGCTTACAGCGAGTACTATGAAGGTAAACAGTTACAAAAGTACAGAAGGCAGCTCATCTAACATGTTGGAATATATAGCAATATAATCAGAATGCCTACCACCAGCGCAGTATAGGAACTTATGGTGTTACACAATGGAAAACTGTATTTTTTTGTACTATATATTATAATCTTATATCCTCTTCAAACTAAACGTAATAACCTCTCATTTCCTCTACACTATACGACTGCAGTCGCAAATTAACTGCCGTTCTAGCGTATCACTAGTATTTGTGCGCGCAGGGCCGCCATTTCTACATCTGCATACGTGGAAGTGTGGGAGATAATTGTGTAAAAATGTTGGGGAAGCTATTCGCCCAAACGTTTCCATTTAAATAACTAGATATTATTCAGTCCCAATAATTTAACTTCCATTTAATTGGGAGGGAAATTTAATACCTCAAACTCTTTAACTAGCCACACAGCGCTGTACAAGTCTTTCGGAGTACCTTACCTAATCCTTCTAGACATATCTGGTGGCACGACACTGAAACAGGTATCTAATGCCCTATGTTCAGCTTAGCGTCCTTGAATATAGCTGTGTTTGCCTAATACACTGACCAAGAAATAAAACAAAAAAATAACGCAACACCAAGAAGGAGTAGCACGACATAAACGAAAGTTGGTAGGAGTGTTTCCACATATGTATGGAGATGAGTATTTAAATTCCGCTGCAATCGAATTAAGAGTAGTGCTACAAAGCACTACTGTGGGTATACAAAGCAGAGTGGTGGTCGTGAGCGTTTATTACCTTTGAGATTGAATGTGATGAATTGATGTTAGACGAGAACGCCTTTAAGGCAGCAAAGACGCCATTATCAACTTCTCATTGAGTTATTATAGGATCGTGTAATATGGCTACGAGAAGATGGATGTTCTTTCGGCGATACTGCAGCGATAGTTGGCAGGAATGTAGCCACTGTACGTAATTGTGGGCAGCGGTGGTCACGAGAATGTATGGTCGCAAGAAGACCGTCTTCGTCCACGGCCTGGTGGCAGTACCGAGAGGGAAGACTGTCTTGTTCGGAGCTCAGAGGCATCGTACTGCATCTGTAGCAGCAATTTGAGCCGCAGCTGTCACCATAGTGATAGAACAAATCGGTTACTTCAAGTACAGTTCTGAGCCAGACGCCCTGTAGCGTGAATCCCACTGATCACACACCACCGCTGATTCCGACTTCAGTGGTGTCAAGGGAGAGTTGATTGGAGGGCAGGGTGGAGGTCTGTTGTGTTTTCTGATGAAAGCTGCCTCTGCGTCGGTGACAGTGATGGGCGTTAGAAGGAGACTATTTGAGGGCTTGCTGCAAATTTGTCTGCGTGCTTGTCTGGAGTGTGGTTTCGTAGGACAGCAGAAGCATTCTTGTGGTTGTCTCACGCACTCTGACTAGAAATTTGTAAGTCAGTCTGATGATTTGGCCTGTTGTGCTGCCGTCCATGAGCAGCATTCCAGGGTTTGTTTTCCAACACGATAACGCTTACCCACAAGCCGCTGCTGTAACCTACCATGCTATATGGAATGTCGACATATTGCTTTGGCCTACTCGATTACCATATCTGTTTCAAATCGGGCCTTCATTGGACGACATCTGCAATGTCGTCCACAAACAGCATTAACTCTCTCTGTATTGATCGGCCAAGCGAAACAGCCATGGAACTATTGCCCACAAACTGACATCCAGCACCAGTACAACACAATGGAGCCAGCCGTTGTGGCCGTGCGGCTAAAGGCGCTTCAGTCTGCAACCGCGTGACCGCTACGGTCGCCAGTTCGAATCCTGCCTCGGGCATGGATGTGTGTGATGTCCTTAGGTTAGTTAGGTTTAATTAGTTCTAAGTTCTAGGCGACTGATGACCTCAGAAGTTGAGTCGCATAGTGCTCAGAGCCATTTTTAACCATTACAATGGATACACGTTTGCATGCTTGCATTCAACTTTCTGGCCGTTACACCTCTTATTAATGTTCCAACATTTCACATTTGCTGTAGGTTATATTGCGCTTACATTAACCTATGATCTTGCAATGTTCGTCACTTAAATATATTCCTAGACAAGGTCAACCCAGAAATTTCGTCGCTCTGTATTAATTATTTTTTGTGTTGTGATTTTTTTCCGCCAGTATAATTCTCCACCACGTCGTATGTTGATACATTAATGTTATGTGTTCCACCTGCAAATTTTCCACTGACTCAGAGTGACATATCGTTAAAATACTCAACTGCTCTTGGAAACCCGTAGCGCTGTTTTGTTTCTTATAATTTTGGCAGAGCCCTTTTTCAAATCCATGAAACGTCTAAGTGTTTCTTAGACCCTCTGCACAGCTGACATTAGTTTTTTCTCCCCCACCCAGCGGTAACGTTACTGTCTGCGGTAACCAACCTCCCATCGTACCTGATAATGCCATATCGTCCAAGAAAGAATCTATACTCAGAGATTCGCTGAGTTGACTTTCCAGAGACCGAATATGTCAAATTGATGGTGGATGATTCTACTGGAGATCTAGGTTGTTTGGCTGATGCTAGTTGTTTATCCTTAGCTACAAGCTTCTCAATTAAGTCTGTTTTGCCTGCCTTTATTTGTGCTTCATCATTATGTAGTTACTGTATAGCCTTTGTCCGCCCCAATAGCTGAGTGGTCAGTACGGTGGTCTGCATGCCAAGGGCCCCAGGTTCGCTTCCCGGCTGGGTCGGAGATTTTTCCAGTCAGGGACTGGGTGTTGTCCTCATTATCATTTCATCATCATCAGTGGAAGGCAACGGGAAGCCACCACTGGAATCACTTCCCTAGACGCTCATGCGGTGACAAGACCTGCCGTAAGGCGGAACACAAAGTTTAACCATAGCCTTCTGACCAGTGACATTCCGTGTTGTAGAGTCTGCTGTCAATCTCCCATACACACCAACTAAAACAGAAAATCAGGAAGTGCTAGCTTACACACCAGACCTCTGTCTCATTTCAAGCCATTTCACCTCCGTGCATTGTTTAGGCACGTAATTACACTTAAGACTGTTAAAACAAACAACTGCCTCTGAATTATCGCACAGTGCAGAATGGCATAGCCAATTACGACGGGTACATCTCACAGGTTGCATATATTGCTGTCTGGTATCACCATCAATCTGAGAAACCACATCCGTTTCAGATGGCTGCCCTAAAGTTACCCTCAAATTCCGGTGAATTCCCCTCTTCGAACATATTTCTTTTGCACACGAAAGCAGAGAGAACCATCAAAAGGACAGGTTGTCCTACTTTGTGACGATTCTGTGTACTGCCGCTGTGCTGTCACGCTGCGAGGAGGCGAAGTCTGCTGGCACTACTTGCCAGACTAGGTCATCTGGCACCTAACTGTACTGTATACACTAACGAGTAGAGGTGAATGGGCGGCCGGGGATCAAGATTTTGGCTAGTGGTGACTAGGAAAAAACATCTGGAATGTAAAACAAAAATCATTTTTCTCTCCTCGCGCTATCACATTCGTAATTCTGTGATGCTGCAGTCATGTCGCATCAGGAGTGTGGCATGAAGAACCCTCTGACAGCTGCGGAAGGTGGCTGCCAGCGGGGTAGATGGCTATTACGTCGGTGCTCAGCGATGCTGACACTGGTTTTGCCCGCCCAGGAACACGCGAACTAGTTTGCACAATGGGGTGTAATGTGGCAAGTGCCAGCGGTGCATACGAATTCCAGAATTCTCGTGGAGACCGTCAGAACCTGGGAGGAGAGTTCGCCCCACAGGTGACAGTGGCGGGATCATGAGCGCTTGTCCCTATGTTGGTGGGCAGCCACACCGAAATTCAGACAAATCATTGTCCTCCAAGGCAGAAGTTCCGCTGCTACTGCAGAGAGCATGGAAGGGGCTCATCAGGCACACATCGCAAAATGCTCAAGAGGTGGTCTAGTACAGGGAGCTGATCTGGCGGAGATGACGGCCGAGACCGGCATCAGCTGCCTGTTAGCCGATAACCTGGTACTAACAGGTGTGGCTATCGCATCGATGTAGGTGCAACCGGAGAGATCATATCTCTGCTAAAATCAACTGGTATATATACTGGATTGTTAAATCAGTGCAGTGCTGCTGACCACATATGAGTCAAAACCTCTGTGACACAACAATACTGTAACGGCTTAGACCATACCGCTGCGCTGCGCTTTAGCTATGCCACCTTTTGATGAAACTAGTGTATCAATACTTTGGTATCCATCGGCTGCCCGATCAATGCCATGGCATTGATCACACAACCTATCAAAGCTGCTGTTTTTACAGTAGTACCCAAAACTACGGAGACGTTACAGAAGTAATGATTCTCCCACGCAGACTACACTGTGAAAAGTATTACTTCTCTGCTGACCACCTAGTCTCTAGTGTAGAATTTCGACGAAAGCAGAAATGCGCTGCTGAGGTAACAGGAACGCCGTCACGGTGGCGACTCGTCAGTGGGATGAGGGAAGCCCCACCAATACAGGCACTTTGGATTCCACGTGCACTGGGAATCTGAGGCGGTTTGCAACTGTCAGTTGGCAGTTCCTGACAAATCAAGTTCTTGGAGAACAATCATGCAGATGCCATGTCAGCAACATCCCTGCATCGCCTCGCGGGACCATTACTTCCTGCTTTATTTCTGATGGCCTCTTGCTTAGCTGTTCGTCAGTGTAGGGACAATACTCTGAGGTGGTGTAATTTTTCCTCGCTGATTTCCAGGATGATGTTGGGTATCCCTATGGTGACTCCCTACAGATACTACAGATTGCTACAGATTGATTCTCACAGGCTTTATCTTGAACATGAATGGTTTAGTCTCTTTATACATTTAGATTAAAGTTCAGTCTTGATCACGTTATGTCTGTTTTAATGGGTAACCGGTTTCGGTTTTTTCTATAAAACCATCATCAGACCCATTGGCTCCCTTGGGTTGGTAGGTGGAGCTCTCCTTGCTGCTGTGCAGTCAACTGATCAGTTGACTGCACAGCAGCAAGGAGAGCTCCACCTACCAACCCAAGGGAGCCAATGGGTCTGATGATGGTTTTATAGAAAAAACCGAAACCGGTTACCCATTAAAACAGACATAACGTGATCAAGACTGAACTTTAATCTAAATATAACAATTGATCACTGTATTCCAAAAATGTTTACTCTTTATACATGTTATAACGAACTTGGACACACACCAAATGAAACAAAATATATAACTGTTCTATGCTATATGAAACTGCACAGTATGCATTATTATATTTACCACACGTTGTTTTCACCTCACACTGTGCCACCCTTCACGTTTATCATTTTTCATTCATCTAACAACAACATTTAGCAAATAAAGCTGTGTCGTAAATTTAATAGCTCTTCCTACTTGGCGTATTGTTGCTGTCTGTAGATGTAATATGCCTGCTGCCAACTAATTACACAATTCGAATAAAGTAATGGTCAATAAAAGGACTAGATCAAGCCTAGGTGTGTAATCTTTCCCTTTTGTTGTGGACCGCCTGAAAAACTCACTCAAGACATGAATTAAAGCAGAACATTATATCCGAACAAAGATTCAATTTCAGAATATTATTAAAACTTCGATTTAGCAAATAAAGCTGTGTCGTAAATTTAATAGCTCTTCCTACTTGGCGTATTGTTGCTGTCTGTAGATGTAATATGCCTGCTGCCAACTAATTACACAATTCGAATAAAGTAATTGGACAATGTGTTACAAATATTTATATTATAATCACGGACCTTTGAATTCTCTAGTAATTTAGCATCACCTGCAGCAATACTACAATGCAGTATCATGATTGGGCAGCTCTAATATTCGTGTTGATTACCATTTTTAATATTTTTTTCTTTGTAAAACAGCTACTTTCTTCAAAATACCCAGCAGTTTTAGATAATTCTGAGCAAAGAAGATTGAGATGTGAACGTCGATTATTATTTTTTTCGCTTCTAAGGTCTCTGAAAAACAGTTAGTACGATAGTTTTCTTTATTTCCGAATATAATGCTAAATAATCAAGCAGCTACACATAGAAGTCAGAAGTACATTGTAGCATTCACGGTGAATACGTCTTCTACACTGTTATTTCGTCAGCAAACTCCCTTACACCTCCACCCATTAATCACTGTTGTATCGTAGTTTACCAAGTATGACGGGTTATAGCTATTAAATTATGTCATTTAATTATTAATAGAATCCAAATACACTCATGTTCAGAAAAAGTAGAACACCTTGAAAGACTACAAACAGGACGTTCATATTCACAGGACAAATGCATTAGTATGTTCTGCAGAAACGATTAGTATTTGAATCTTACTGGCCAACGGGTTGATCGATATATTGGTACAACACCTCCCATCGATAAAATTTGTCTGTAGCTCTCGCTGTTGCTATAAGCCGAAGGTAATGGATTAGTGTTACTCGAGCAGACGTTCAGGATGCCTCGCTGACGTATGTATGAACGGTACTGTCAAATCAGTGAATTTGAAACAGGGAGCGTTATTGGCATGATAGAATGTGACACATCCATCGGGGAAATTGCTGCTCGTGTGAGACGAAGTTTCGCGACTGCACAGGTGTGTGCCGAATGGTTCACAAAAGGCCATTGATCACGACCGACGAGATGGGTCAGGTCGCACCACACAGGCTACCCACTGAGAAGACCGGCACCTCATCGTAATGGTATTGCAGGGCATATCTGCGTCCTCCTCGGCTCTGGCGCAACAGTGGAACACGTCGTACGCTATCACGAGTGACAGTCCGTCGCCGCTTATTACGGTATGGGTTACGTGCGCGTCGTCCACCTCCCCCGCTACCTTTGACGAATGTGCATAAACGTGGTACACAGTGATGGTGCATGTAGCGTCATTCGGGACATGAATGGCATCAGACAGTGTTTTCGGACGAATCAGGTTAAGTTTCTTTAAAAATGATGGCCGCATCATGGTTCTCAGCAGACAGGGTGAGAGCCATCACAGTGACTGCATTCGCAAAAGACATACAGCGCCAACTTCAAGCCTTACGGTGTGGGGCGCTATCGAGTACAACCACAAACAACAGTTGGTGCGTGTCTAGGACAATGTGACCAACGTGAATGACATCCGGCGACACGTACCCATATCCATTTTTCACAACATCCCAGACGCCATTTTTCAGCAAGACAATCCACGACGACATGTTGCAACACGAACACATTCCATCGGGTGCCACAGTACGTCAACCCTTTGTCGTGGTCCATCAGATCACCAGACTTGTCAACAATCGAAAATGTGTGAGACATGGTGAAACGACGGATGCAGCGCTGTGAGCAATGCTAATCGCCACAGATAAACTTTGGAGCCATGTGAGTGAAGCATGGTTGGCTATAGCACAGGACGCCATTCGATCCTTATACGCGTTGATTCCATCCCGCATGGAACAGGTTACCAGAGTCGGTGGTGGAACCTGTGCCTACTAGGCAACAGGATGTAACTGAAATTCTAATGATTTATGCAAGACATATTAAAGTGAATATCTCTAGTCCTTCAAGGTGTTCTGTTTCATTTGAACATGAGTCTACATTTACGGCGTATGTTTTTACAATGAGTGTCGATATAAACACTGTTAGTGCTAGAGGTTTTACGCACGATGAATGTGTTAAAATAGCGAGTAATTCTGATACGGAAAATGTGTCCCCCAAGGAGAGAATGGTGTTGGCTTCGGTCACACAGCTTGAGGCTGTTGCCAATGGGCATCACTGTGGGGGTCTGGACGGGGGTTTGTCAGGGACGGCCAGCTCGTCCCACGCATCCCCCGATTGGACTATGACTGTGGTTGCCCAGGATACTACCCGCATTGAGGCTGATCCCTCACCTGTGGTAGAGTGGGAGGTCGTCTCAAGGTGTGGCAGGGGGCGAAAGACATTCCGGAGGGCTGAACGGAAGGCCTCTCCAGTTTCTCTGACGAACCGGTTTCAGGCTCTGTCTCAGGCTGATACTGATCTTCGGCCTGACATGGCTGCTTGTCCTGTTCCAGAGGTTGCTCCTCAGTCTGCAAGATCCGGGCGGTCGCAGAGGGTGGGCTTACTGGTAGCTGGGAGCTGCAACGTCAGGCGCGTAATGGGGCCCCTTAGGGATATGGCAGCAAGAGAGGGGAAGAAAACCAATGTGCACTCCGTGTGCATACCGGGGGGAGTCATTCCAGATGGTCCTTCCGGATGCCATGAAGGGTACAGGGTGCACCCATCTGCAGGTGGTCGCTCATGTCGGCGCCGATGATGTGTGTCGCTATGGATCGGAGGAAATCCTCTCTGGCTTCCGGCGGCTATCTGATTTGGTGAAGACTGCCAGTCTCGCTAACGGGATGAAAGCAGAGCTCACCATCTGCAGCATCGTTGACAGGACTGACTGCGGACCTTTGGTACAGAGCCGAGTGGAGGGTCTGAATCAGAGGCTGAGACGGTTCTGTGACCGTGTAGGCTGCAGATTCCTCGACTTGCGCCGTAGGGTGGTGGGGTTTCGGGTTCCGCTGGATAGGTCAGGAGTCCACTACACGCAAGAAGCGGCTACACGGGTAGCAGGGGTTGTGTGGCGTGGGCTGGACGGTTTATTTAGGTTAGATGGCCTTGGGCAAGTACAGAAAGGGCAACAGCCTCAACAGGTGCGGTGCAAAGTCAGGACATGCGGGGACCAAGCAGCAATCAGTATTGTAATTGTAAACTGTCGAAGCTGCGTTGGTAAAGTACCGGAACTTCAAGCGCTGATAGAAAGCACCGAAGCTGAAATCGTTATAGGTACAGAAACCTGGCTGAAGCCAGAGATAAATTCTGCCGAAATTTTTACAAAGTCACACACGGTGGTTAGAAAGGATGGATTGCATGCAACCGGTGGTGGCGTGTTTGTCGCTGTTAGTAGTAGTTTATCCTGTAGTGAAGTAGAAGTGGATAGTTCCTGTGAATTATTATGGGTGGAGGTTTTTACCTCCTTTTACCGACCTCCCGACTCAGCAGCATTAGTGGCAGAACAACTGAGAGAAAGTTTGGAATACATTTCACATAAATTTTCTCAGCATGTTGTAGTCTTAGGTGGAGATTTCAATTTACCAGATATAGACTGGGACACTCAGATGCTTAGGACGTGTGGTAGGGGCAGAGCATCGAGTGACATTATACTGAGTGCACTAACCGAAAATTACCTCGAGCAATTAAACAGAGAACCGACTCGTGGAGATAACATCTTGGACCTACTGATAACAAACAGACCCGAACTTTTCGACTCTGTATGTGCAGAACAGGGGATCAGTGATCATAAGGCCGTTGCAGCATCCCTGAATAAGGAAGTTAATAGGAATATAAAAAAAGGGAGGAAGGTTTATCTGTTTAGCAAGAGTAATAGAAGGCAGATTTCAGACTACCTAACAGATCAAAACGAAAATTTCTGTTCCGACACTGACAATGTTGAGTGTTTATGGAAAAAGTTCAAGGCAATCGTAAAATGTGTTTTAGACAGGTACGTGCTGAGTAAAACTGTGAGGGAAGGGAAAAACCCACCGTGGTACAACAACAAAGTTAGAAAACTACTGCGAAAGCAAAGAGAGCTTCACTCCAAGTTTAAACGCAGCCAAAACCTCTCAGACAAACAGAAGCTAAACGATGTCAAAGTTAGCGTAAGGAGGGCAATGCGTGAAGCGTTCAGTGAATTCGAAAGTAAAATTCTATGTACCGACTTGACAGAAAATCCTAGGAAGTTCTGGTCTTACGTTAAATCAGTAAGTGGCTCGAAACAGCATATCCAGACACTCCGGAATGATGATGGCATTGAAACAGAGGATGACACGCGTAAAGCTGAAATACTAAACACCTTTTTCCAAACCTGTTTCACAAAGGAAGACCGCACTGCACTTCCTTCTCTAAATCCTCGCACAAACGAAAAAATGGCTGACATCGAAATAAGTGTCCAAGGAAAAGAAAAACAACTGGAATTACTCAACAGAGGAAAGTCCACTGGACCTGACGGGATACCAATTCGATTCTACACAGATTACGCGAAAGAAGTTGCCCCCCTTCTAACAGCTCTAGAGGAACGGAAGGTTCCAAATGATTGGAAAAGAGCACAGGTAGTCCCAGTCTTCAAGAAGGGTCGTCGAGCAGATGCGCAAAGCTATAGACCTATATCTCTGACGTCGATCTGTTGTAGAATTTTAGAACATGTTTTTTGCTCGAGTATCATGTCGTTTTTGGAAACCCAGACTCTACTTTGTAGGAATCAACATGGATTCCGGAAACAGCGATCGTGTGAGACCCAACTCGCTTTATTTGTTCATGAGACGCAGAAAATATTAGATACAGGCTCCCAGATAGATGCTATTTTTCTTGACTTCCGGAAGGCGTTCGATACAGTTCCGCACTGTCGCCTGATAAACAAAGTAAGAGCCTACGGAATATCAGACCAGCTGTGTGGCTGGATTGAAGAGTTTTTAGCAAACAGAACACAGCATGTTGTTCTCAATGGAGAGACGTCTACAGACGTTAAAGTAACCACTGGCATGCCACAGGGGAGTGTTATGGGACCATTGCTTTTCACAATATATATAAATGACCTAGTAGATAGTGTCGGAAGTTCCATGCGGCTTTTCGCGAATGATGCTGTAGTATACAGAGAAGTTGCCGCATTAGAAAATTGTAGCGAAATGCAGGAAGATCTGCAGCGGATAGGCACTTGGTGCAGGGAGTGGCAACTGACCCTTAACATAGAAATATGTAATGTATTGCGAATACATAGATAGAAGGATCCTTTATTGTATGATTATATGATAGCGGAACAAACACTGGCAGCAGTTACTTCTGTAAAACATCTGGGAGTATGCGTGCGGAACGATTTGAAGTGGAATTATCATATAAAATTAATTGTTGGTAAGGCGTGTACCAAGTTGAGATTCATTGGGAGAGTCCTTAGAAAATGTAGTCCATCAACAAAGGAGGTGGCTTACAAAACACTCGTTTGACCTATACTTGAGTATTGCTCATCAGTGTGGGATCCGTACCAGATCGGGTTGACGGAGGAGATAGAGAAGATCCACAGAAGAGCGGCGCGTTTCGTCACAGGGTTATTTGGTAAACGTGATAGCGTTACGGAGATGTTTAACAAACTCAAGTGGCAGACTCTGCAAGAGAGGCTCTCGGCATCGCGGTGTAGCTTGCTCGCCAGGTTTCGAGAGGGTGCGTTTCTGGACGGGGTATCGAATATATTGCTTCCCCCTACTTATACCTCCCGAGGAGATCACCAAAGTAAAATTAGAGAGATTAGAGCGCGCACGGAGGCTTTCAGACAGTCGTTCTTCCCGTGAACCGTACGCGACTGGAACAGGAAAGGGAGGTAATGACAGTGACACGTAAAGCGCCCTCCGCCACACACCGTTGGGTGGCTTGCGGAGTATAAATGTAGATGTAGATGTAGATGTAGATGTAGAATATTTTTCTTGCCACTGTCACAATGTATATGAAAATTATTGTTTGTACTTTCTCCTTGGTGAAATTTTCATGTACTCAGTGACACGTGGTGCAAACCGTCACTTGCAGTTATCTGAGGCTTTTGACCATAGTATCATCATGTAAAAATGTCATAAACAACACATCCCAAATGTAATACTAGGGAATACGGAGGTCATGACCTAAAATATGAATATTAATCTGACAGTGTTGTTACATTGGGAGAGTGGTGTGCCGCCTCCCAGTGGCTACAGTAATCGCTGTTTAATTCAACATTCACAGTTTCATATTTCCTACACTGTATTTATCCATGTGATCCTGTTTATAATGTGTTACTCTGTTTTGTCCTTTTTACATCGCAATTTCAAAAATATTACACTGTAATTGAGGTTCACAAATTGTTTTTACATCCTATATGTGTAAGAGTGCCGTGAGAGTGTTGCAGTTACCAAGTGTCATAGGACAAATGTCAGCTGAGTGGACCATCTATTATTTTGCTCATTATGAATGATCTTTGATTGTACCAGGGCTACAGTATATGTGAGAGCCACTAATTATTTTTTGAGGAAACCATTGTATTAGAAGTCCATATTTTATAGAGGAGTGCAAATGTGGCTGTGTTGGGCAACTGTCAGTAAATTTTTGATTGTTTTAAATGGTAACAGAGTTTGCAAAGACCAAGAGGTCAAACTGAAAGTAGCTTCCAGTACAGCCATCAGACTTGTGCCAACATTTCGATTGAATGAATAGGAACTGCATGGACGACTGTGGTTGTCGCTAGGTTTGATTCTGAGCTGCACGAGATCTATCAGTTTTAGCAAACATAAGAAGTCGGCATGGTTGAAAGCTGCCCACCTTTCCATTTGCTTTACTTTAATGTCTGATGTCGTATTCAGAGTTTTCTCAGTGTTTACGACACACTGGCTGAACGCTACGTGAGTCATTCACTGGGAGGAAAAGCCTAAAGTAAGTAGCTGCTTATGAGAGACACCAATCCCTTTGGGCTTGTCAACTCTTATTTATTTCCTTTAATCACCATCTCGGTGGATAATGACAGGAAGGTGATCAGCTATCAAGAGATTTAATTACTCTTTGGTCGAATTAAATCAGGTGATAGGTCTTTCTCCATTTGCTATATTTACTAAGACCTGTCAACGGACGTACTGTGTGTGAGAGGCACGCTGGACAGGCAGGTTGTGTGTCGCTGTGCCCGTCAGGTTCCAGGAAGGAAGTGCCCATGTAACAATACCGGTGGTCGCGGACGCTCTCTTTCAAAGGTGCCCTCGGCTTTCTCTCAGCTGGAGCGGCGGCAAAGAAGATTACGTGTAGGGATCTATCAACTCAGTGCCATGGCGCTTGGACCAGGGCCGTCGAGTATGGTATTGTTGCATTCTTAGAATCGTGGCTCAATGACAGAGAGGCGTCCGCTAAGCTGGTGCCTCACACGGGCTCAGTATTTTGCTACGTCCTTTATTCTTCTTACGCCAAGTTCTTCCCGCGTGCATGCTGGAAACAGTTACTTTCAGATTCACAGTAACATGGTGGGTAACTTGTTAAAAGTTTCACTGTAACATGGACAACTTATCAGAGTTGCGCTCTAGCATGCAGGCTAACTTGTTACAGTTTCACTGTAAGGCCAGCAGGTGACACCCATCCTCCTCAGTATGTGATGGCTCTGTTAGCTGACTGCGCGAGCAGCTGACACTTCAATCCCTCAGTAGCTGATACCCACTGCATCCTCATACCACCGACTGATGGAATTAGAATACAAATTTAAGGTCTAAGAGCTGACCCCTGTTGTCAAATTTTGGCACATGTGCTTATAGCTTCTGGTTTCAGAATATTATTTCGGTTCTATAAGTTAGCATTGATCACTCATGATGGCAAACGCTTTGTCCTGCAAGGTAAAGTTAATGTGCTAGTAGCGAGTCGGTATTATATGTGACTGACTTTGGAAGAGGGCAGCTGAAAGCATAGCAACCCACATTTCTCATATATAAAAATCTGTATTATTACTGTTAAGTTTCCTATTTAACTGATAATACTACTAGGTGACATGAAGTGTTTATATAAATAATTATGGAATTACTGCACTGAGCCAGTTCCTTACTAAGATGCCACTTGAGTCAAAACTTATTAAGATGATGATATTTTGAAAAAAGTTTTCACAGCTCCATCTTCGCATATGGCTTTGTTACTATCATGATGTGACAAAATAGTAATTTGCTGGCGTTAGACTTTTTCATCATATGACGGTGCTAAATATACAGGGTGTTACAAAAAGGTACGGCCAAACTTTCAGGAAACATTCCTCACACACAAAGAAAGAAAATATGTTATGTGGACATGTGTCCGGAAACGCTTACTTAGGTGGACGAAACTAAAATGAGCTCTAACATGGAAATTAAGCGTTTCCGGACACGTGTCCACATAATATCTTTTCTTTATTTGTGTGTGAGGAATGTTTCCTAAAAGTTTGGCCGTACCTTTTTGTAACACCCTGTATTTTAAGCATCGGAAGACGTGCTAATGGATAGTGGACTAGCTTAAACTGTTTTTTGTTACCATAACACGTTGTGTTGCCAGTACCAGCGTCATGTGGTTGCAACTGTTTACCTGAATAATTGTGATCGACAAGTACAATTTAAGCTGTACAAAATGTCAGCATTGATGATGATGTGTGTTTTGTAATGTCATAGAACCAGTGATATGTATTTTGTTGATTTGAAATCATGGGACAAATATCGAATTATGCTCGTTTACTAACCTATAAATTGTTACAGTAATTCCACTAACCAAGCTGCGTCTGTTTTAATGAGGATTACAGACAATTGAGATGCAGAAAAGAGCGTTGACAAATGCTGCCTAAGCCACAAATTAATCGAGTGCTGCCAATATACAAGCTATGTGTATTTATTCAATTGGTACAGATACTTTCTATTGTGGTGGTAATGCTGCACATGTCTTTGCACTCGAAATCTTATCTATTTTGAGAAATAGTAATATTTTATTTTGGTGCAATGTTGAAATATTTCCTTTGTAATTGCACTTGTGGATGACAATAAGCAACCTGTCGATGTGTGTGTGTACTCGAAATTCTCAAGTATTTTTAGAAATAATTTTATTTCTTTTTCAAAGTTTACATTTTCGATATAATTACATTTCCACACGGCTTTTCGCGTCGCTGATTTTGGTTATGTTTCATGTTGTATGTAAACATTATCAACGTTGTGGATATACTCTGCCGATGAAAGAGATACAGACCTTGCTCATGTACTGTACGTATCACTCGTGTTTGTGGAATATCAAGTTGGACAGCAGTTCTTCTACAGCCTGTAGTGGGGTTGCATTCCACTACTTGAAGAATGTTCTCAGCTTCGTTAAGAGTTTTTTGTACGGGACGTTGAGAGACAGTATTTACGTTGGGAAGCGAACCACACTCACGCAATCCGTGAAACACCCTGATAAACACTGCGATTCGGAAATCGGTATCGTCACACAGCAGCTCTGGAATTGCCACTGGACAAATTGTGGATAAACACCATGTCAGCACACTCTGCATGTGTGAATATCCGAGGCATTTCCAGTACACAAAACTGTATTCGTTGTTCATGTAACAACACTGTAGTACCATGACTGAGACTTGAGGTAAACAACTGCACCATGAGCAAGTGAACTGCGTACTGACACGGTTCGTAAGGACGACGCTACACGTTTCCCGTTCCTAGTAGTATTCATTGGTTTACTGGGAACGGTTAAGCGAAAGGCATATGTTCATTACGAGTTTTCTGTCCACAATCACCACTAGTATCAACGTTCAAAGAATGTACCTTTCCTCCTGACTCACCCTGTATAACAGCTCATGCACACACATATACACACACACACACACACACACACACACACACACACACACACACACACACACACACGCACGCACACACACACAATGTTTATGGCATGAACGTACAGATTATGCACCATTTGTGAAATTCAAAAGATCGATCACTCTACATAAATCGTCATTAGTAGAGAGAGTACTCAGATTACATACATCCACA
This sequence comes from Schistocerca serialis cubense, assembly GCF_023864345.2. Lineage (NCBI taxonomy): Eukaryota > Metazoa > Arthropoda > Insecta > Orthoptera > Acrididae > Schistocerca > Schistocerca serialis. The sequence continues at coordinate 193,069,611 of NC_064638.1, read as the reverse complement.
TATAAATTGTTCTGGAATGCTTGTCACGTGAGGCAGTATTAATTTAGCATCTAAAATGTCTGCGAAATAAAAAAACCGTGAGCAGTACAAAAATGCGATGTTTATATCATGTGTCACTACGTAATTTTCCACACACACCCACCCACACACACACACACACACACACACACACACTATCAATTGACCACCCTGTACATAATTGGGTCACCCACCTAACCATCAAGGTGCGGCGAAGACAACGACTCTGCACTATAGAGGGTGGTCCATTGATAGTGACTGGGCCAAATATTTCGCAATATAAGGATCAAACGAAAAAACTACAAAGAACGAAACTCGTCTAGCTTGAACGGGGAAACCAGATGGCGCTATGGTTGGCCCACTTGATGGCGCTGCCATAGGTCAACCGAATATCAACTACGTTTTTTTACATAGGAACACTATTTTTTATTACATATTCGTGTAGTACGTACAGAAATGTGAATATTTTAGTTGGACCACTTTTTTTGCTTTGTGATAGATGGCCCAGTAATAGTCACAAACGAATAAGTACGTGGTATCACGTAACATTCCGCCAGTGCGGACGGTATTTCCTTCGTGATACATTACCCGTGTTAAAATGGACCGTTTAAAAACGCGAAGAAGGTCGATATCGTGTTGATGTATGGCTATTGTGATCGAAATGCCCAACGGGCGTGTGCTATGTATGCTGCTCGGTATCCTGGAGGACATCATCCAAGTGTCCGGGCCGTTCGGATGATAGTTGCCTTATTTAAGGAATCAGAAAGTGTTCAGCCACACGTGAAACGTCAACCACGACTTGCAACAAATAGTGATGACCAAGTAGATAATTTAGCTGCAGTCGCGGCTAATCCGCACATCAGTAGCAGACAAATTGAGCGAGAGTCGGGAATCTCAAAAACGTCGGTGTTAAGTGCTACATCAACATCGATTGCACCCGTACCATATTTCTATGCAGCAGGAATTTCATGGCGAGGACTTTGTACAGTTCTGCCACTGGGCACAAGGGAAATTACGGGACGATGACAGATTTTTAGCATGCATTCTACACTACTGGCCATTACAATTGCTACAACACGAAGATGACGTGCTACAGACGCTAAATTTAACCCACAGGAAGAAGAAGCTGTGATATGCAAACGATTAGCTTTTCAGAGCATACACACGAGGTTGGCGCCGGTGGCGACACCTACAACGTGCTGACATGAGGAAAGTTTCCAACTGATTTTTCATACACAAACAGCAATTGACCCGCGTTGCCTGGTGAAACTTTGTTGTTATGCCTCGTGTAAGGAGAAGAAATGCGTACCATCACGTTTCCGACTTTGATAAAGGGTGGATAGGAGCCTATAGCGATTGCGGTTTATCGTATCGAGACATTGCTGCTCGCGTTGGTCGAGATCCAATGACTGTTAGCAGATTATGGAATCGGTGGGTTCAAGAGGGTAATACGGAACTCCGTGCTTGATCCCAACGGCCTCGTATCACTAACAGTCGCATTGACAGGCATTTTATCCGCATGGCTGTAACGGATCGTTCAGCCACGTCTCGATCCCTGAGTCAACGGATGGGGACGTTTGCCAGACAACAAACATCTGTAGAAACAGTTCGACGACGTTTGCAGCAGCTTGGACTATCAGCTCGGAGACCACAGCTGCGGTTACCCTTCACGCTGCATCACAGACGGGATCGCCTGCGATGGTGTACTCAATGACGAACCTGGGTGCACGAATGGCAAAACGTCATTTTTTCAGATGAATCCAGGTTCCGTTTACAGGATCATGATGGTCGTATCCGTGTTTGGCGACATCGCGGTGAACGCACATTTAAAGCGTGTATTCTTCATCGCCATACTGGCTTATCACAAAGCGTGATGGTATGGGGTGCCATTGGTTGCACGTCTCGGTCACCTCTTGTTCGCATTGACGGCACTTTGAAGAGTGGACGTTAAATTTCAGATGTGTTACGACCCGTGGCTCCACCCTTCATTCGATTCCTGTGAAGCCCTACATTTCAGCAGGATAATGCACGACCGCATTTTGCAGGTCCTGTTCGGGCCTTTCTGCATACAGAAAATGTTCGACTGCTGCGCTGGCCAGCACATTCTCCAGATCTCTCACCAACTGAAAACGTCTGGTCAATGGTGGGCGAGCAACTGGCTCGTCACAATACGCCAGTCACTACTCTCGATGAACTGTGTTATTGTGTTGAAGCTGAATGGGCAGCTGTACCAGTACACGCCATCCAAGTTCTGTTTCACTCAATGCCCAGACGTATCAAGGCCGTTATTAAGGCCAGAGGTGATGGATCTGATTTGTCAGGACCTGTGCACCCAAATCGCTTCAAAATATAATCACATGCCAGTTCTAGTACAACTTATTTGTCCAATGAATACTCGTTTATCATCTGCATTTCTTCCTGCTACAGCAATTCTAATGACCAGTAGTGTATTTAGCGACGAAGCGTCACTCACCAACAGCGGTAACGTAAACCGGCATAATGTGCGCTACTGGGCAACGGAAAATCCACGATGCCTGCGACAAGTGGAACATCAGCGACTTCGGCGGGTTTATGTATGGTGCGGCATTATGGGAGGTAGGATAATTGACCCCTACTTCATCGATGGCAATCTAAATGGTGCAACGTATGTTGGCTGATTTTCTACGTAATGTTCTACCGATGTTACTACAAGGTGTTTCACTGCATGTCAGAATGGCGATGTACTTCCCACGTGATGGATGTCCCGCACATAGCTCGCGTGCTATTGAAGCGGTATTGAATAGCATATTTCATGGATTGGTCGTCAAAGCGCCATATCATGGCCCGCACGTCCCCGGATTTCATTCTGTGGGGAAAGTTGAAGAATATTTGCTATCGTGATCCACCGACAACGCCTGACGACATGCGTCAGCGCATTGTCAATTCATGCGTGAACATTACATAAGGCGAACTACTCGCTGTTAAGAGGAATGTCGTTACACGTGTTGCGAAACGCATTGAGGTTGACAGACATCATTTTGAGCATTTATTGCGATAATGTGGTATTTACAGTTAGTCACGCTGTAACAGCACGCATTCGCAGAAATGATAAGTCACAAAGGTACTTGTATCACATTGGAACAAATGAAATAAAATGTTCAAATGTACCTACGTTCTGTGTTTTATTTTAAAAAAACTACCTGTTACCAACTGTTCGTCGAAAAATGAGAGCCATATGTCTGTGACTATTAAGCGCCATCTACCACAAAGCGAGAAATGTGATCGAAATAAAACATTCACATTTTTTTACGTACTGCACGAATATGTAATAAAAAATCGGGGTTTCTATTTTAAAAAAACCTAGTTGATATCCGTTTGACCTATGGCAACGACATCTAGTGGGCCAACCATAGCGCCATCTGGTTTCCGCTTCAAGCTAGACAAGATTCGTTCTTCGTAGTTTTTTCGTTTGACGTTTATTTCGTAAGATATTTGGCCTGGTCACGATCAATGAACCATCCTGTATAGTAAAGCCTTTTATTTCGTTCCCAGATATAACAATTTCCAACCATTTACGTTTCTTTCCATTGGTACCAACGTAAGCACAGATCTCTTAGTAAATGGTTTTCTTAGCGTTAAAAACTGTATGAACACACGAAAACAAATTTCATTTTTTCTACTGCATAATATCCATGTTGGGATGGCACTTACATTTAAATTCACAATTGGAAAAAACAGGACACTAATTGTAACTCAGCAAAGGTGGTCAAATATACTTCCGTTTCAGTGAAAAGTAATTTCGTCAATAACTTATCGAGATATTTGATAACAACCTTTCCCATTTACATAGTTAATACATGCTTGTATGCCATATATATTTAATAATGTGTATTTTATAAAAATCTGAGATAAAATGGTCAATTACTTTTCGAGTTTTTTGATAATAACGTCAATATACGACTTGTCTTTAGATAGTAGTATAGGTTTGTAGGGGAAAATTACTAATCATTAGCATCAATGACTTGTTTCAGAAAGTGAATATTGGTGAAAACTTTGTTCCGGTAATGTGTTCGCAGTATCACTAGCCTCTGATACAAACTATTTTTTTCTGTAGTAGCTAGTGCATGTGGTACTAATCAGTATATTGTTTTCCTGATACGGTACAAATACCTAAACGATTTCTAGATTGCTCATTTATATAAAATCATTTGTTTGCAAAATTTTAACGAGAGTGGCTGAGTTTGAATTCTAGATTCTGCACGTGAAGAGAGATTGTACTTTAAAGTGAAATGGTTTTGACAGACGTCAGATTGGCAAAATAGAGCGGCCACCCTCATGATGTCCGTAGGGTTAGTGTGATTTCGAATCCAATGCATTAGCTCTCAGTGGACTATCCAGACAGTCATAAAATATGATCCCTGATGTCACTGAACCTCATGTCGTGGAACATCAATAAAATTTTCTGTAGACACCACCATCAAAAAACTTGTTGAAAGATTAGAGGACGGGGAAGGTAAGTGATTATTAGCAAGTTTTACCTACTGATGATCCAGCACTTGGTTAATTACTGGAAATGGTTGATGGAAAAGTTTTAATTTTACTATCATAGATCTCCTATCGCAGTTGTTGGATACTTCCCGTATTTAATGACAACAACAAATTCTTAACCTTTCTGCCATTTAATTCATTTGATCTAATATCCCCTAATGCCAACAATAATTCGTACATTCTGATGCCTTATAAATTGATGGAAAAAAATCGCTACACCAAAGATGTCTTGAGGCATAAACGGAAGTTTCCAGGCGTGTTACTGCTTCAGAAGGATTACATCTATTCAAATTTCGCGCGAGTCACGTACGAGACGCGCTAGTAGCGCTACTATAAGGCTATAAATCAGGTTTGACTTCAGTAGACACTGTGGTGGTCGAGAACGTCAGTTACCTATGAAGTGGGCCGTAGTGAGTTGACGTTATTCAAGAATGCCTTTGAGGACGCCATTATCAACTCCTCACTAATGTTGAAAGAGGTCGTGTGATAGTGCTACGAGATGCTACATGTTCCTTCTGCGATACTGCAGAAAGACTTGGAAGGCACATAACCTCTGTAAATGATTGCTGACAGCGGCAGTCACGACAATGTACGGCGCAAGAAGACCGGGCTCCAGATGGCCACGTGACACTACCGAGAGTGAAGACCATTTTGCACAGCATATGGCTCTGACACATCGTATTGCATCTGCAGCTGCAATTTGAGCTGCAGTTGCACCACAGTGACATAACGAACTGTTACAAAGCTGTTGCTTGGAAGACAGCTCCGGGCCAACTCTATAGCAGGCACCCCTCTTACCCAAAATCACCGTCATTTGCGACTTCAATGGCGTGAAGCGAGAGCTCGTTGGAAGGAGGGGTGGAGGTTTATTTTTGTTTTCTGGTGAAAGATCGTTCTGCCACGGTGCCAGTTATGCAATGATGGCCATGTGTTGTTAACAAGGAGGCCAGTTGAGGGCTGGTGACCAACCTGTCTGTTTGTTAGACACACTAGACGAAGACCTGGACTTATGGACTGACGTGCGATTTCGTATGACAGCAGGAGCACTCTCGCAGTTGTCCCACGAACCGTGACTGCAAATTTATACTGCAGTATCGTTGGTCGACCTGTTGTGTTGCCATTCATGAGCAGCATTCCAGTGGTGATTTCCAACAGGCATGGAACTCCATCCCACAGACTGACATCCGGCACTTATACAATACACTGTATGCACGTTTGCATTCAACATTCTGGCGGTTACACCCGTTATTAATGTACTAGCATTCGCATTAGCTTATCTCGGTGCTTACGTTAATCTGCGAACTTGGAATGTTAAAATCTTAAACATGTCACCTAGACAAATGCTTTCCCAAAATTTCATTACTTCACATTAATTAGTTTCAGGTGCTGCGATTTTTCTTCACGTCTGTGTAGTACAAATAAATTTTCTTTCTTTTTGGAACTGAGTTAGTGGATAAACACAACAGCAAAATACGTAATGAGGTCCATGCTCCCTACAGATGGCACGATATTTCTTGTTTAACAACATATATTTCGAAAATACTTCATCTAATCAGAAGGACTGCGCAACACATCAAAAGGCCAGCACACATTCTACATTACTGTATCTGTACATCTAGAAATATTGATCAGTAATGCTGACAGTTTTGAGACCACATATGTTTCCTTGCGGACTAGTTCATTTGAAATTGAGAAATAAGGATCAAATGGTTCAAGTGGCTCTGAGCACTGTGGGACTTAACATCTGAGGTCATCAGTCCCCTAGAACTTAGAACTACTTAAACCTAACTAACCTAAGGACATCACACACATCTATGCCCGAGGTAGGATTCGAACTTGTGACCGTAGCAGTCGCGCGGTTCCGGACTGAAGCGCCTAGAACTGCTCGGCCACCGGGGTCGGCTTTTAGAAATATCCTGCCACAAATAGGATACCATGTTCTACCTAAAAGAAATATATGCTGCTAACGACTGATAACAGATCTGATCTTACCTTATCTGGTCACTAAAGCATGTTTACATCTGAACTGAAGATCAGTTTGGTAACCCATATTATGTTCCAGTACGAAATTCACTTATCAATCTAGTGGGTACTTGGAACGAACAGTTCAGATGAAGGAACCAAATCTATTTCCAGTAGTATAATAACCATAGTTTCCTGGTGCATTTGTAGCTTTTAATAACAGGGGCCAGTAAGGCTGTATGAGTAATGAAGTATAGTATAATGTCCATCCATGAGGAGTATATTATATTTACATGTTGCCTGTCTAAAGGCTTCCAGGTGCTACAAAAATTATATTTTCAATATGTCATATCACTGTTGGCCAAAATGAACGATTTAAAATGCTTTCTTAATCTACTCGTTATGAGGAACAACCGATTGTTAAAACTTTTAACACAGTCAATGAAGTATTTAATTTAAAAAGTGTGTGCATACTTTGAGGCAGTGTAAGTCGTGGCGTGCTTATTACCCACACTATATTACCCATCATTTATGAATCCTACTACATTTAGCGCCATCCAAAAAACTTTACATAATTTCAAATCTTTTCTTGCTGACACCTCACAGAAATTATTGAAAGGGGGAAAGAAAGTTTATCGTTTCTATATTTTGGCTCCTCATCCACTAGACCCTCATCATGAAGCTGAATATATTATCTCTACATTACTACTTCTGTTCGCTTCACATTCTGGAGACAATATAACATCTACAACTGAATGTACTTGCGAAATTACGTCATTGTACGGTTCACAGTATAGGATATAGGACGACATCATTAAGCTTCTTCGAACTTACAGCCCCACATAGAAACGAAAGGGGAACAGTTTTAATTTTGACTACATCATATGACTGTGGGTGAATGAACTAAAAACAATAACACCATCATTATGAGGATTTAGCGTCATCAGCCGAAAGCTTTACACTCTTAGCGACAAATATTTAACGCACTAACTCATTTGTAAAGTAATCATACGACTGGAGGTGTTTCAGAGATAGGTCAGTTCTCTAAACAATCCGGTTGGGGTGGTTACTGTTTTCATACTGCTTATGATATTTTAGCAACGTGTTTCTGAGAGCGGAGATTTGTGTGACGTATAACTATTTAGCAGCACGCTTTGGACGCTATTGTACCGAAATCTGTAGGAACAACTACATTATAAATCTTTACCAAAGACCTGTAGAATGGTGTAGGAACATTTTACAACAAAAAAATACAATTTCCCTCGTCCATTTCAGAATAATTGTGTTATTTAGTGAAACTTCCTGGCAGATTAAAACTGTGTGCCGGACCGAGACTCGAACTCGTGACCTTTGCCTTCCGTGGGCAAGTGCTCTACCGACTGAGCTACGCAAGCACGACTCACGCCCTGTCCTCACAGCCTTAATTCCGCCGGTAGTTACCTTCCAAACTTCACAGAAGCTCTCCTGCGAACCTTGCAGAACTAGCACTCCTGGAAGAAAGGACGTGCGGAGACATGGCTTAGCCAAAGCCTTGGGGCTGTTTCTAGAATGAAATTTTCACTCTACAGTGGAGTGTACGCTGATATAAAACTTCCTGGCAGATTAAAACTGTGTGCCGGACCGAGACTCGAACTCGGGACCTTTCGTCCAGGAGTGATAGTTCTGCAAGGTTCGCAGGAGACCTTCTGTGAAGTTTGGAAGGTAGGAGACTAGGTACTGGCGGAATTAAGGCTGTGAGGAAGGGCGTGAGTCGTGCTTGGGTCGCTCAGTCGGTAGAGCACTTGCCCGCGAAAGGCAAAGGTCCAGAGTTCGAGTCTCGGTCCGGCACACAGTTTTAATCTGCCAGGAAGTTTCATATCAGCGCACAATCTGCTGTAGAGTGAAAATTTCATTCTAGTGGTATTTAGTGTTATAGACCTAATAGTGATGTGTATAGTTGGCTCAAATGGTTCAAATGGCTCTGAGCGCTATGGGACTTAACATCTGTGGTCATCAGTCCCCTAGAACTTAGAACTACTTAAACCTAACTAACCTAAGAACATCACACACATCCATGCCCGAGGCAGGATTCGAACCTGCGACCGTAGCAGTCTCGCGGTTCCCGACTGTGCGCCTAGAACCGCTAGACCACCGCGGCCGGCTGTATACAGTCTTAAATACATCACTGATTACACAAAACTGTAATTAGAATATGACTGTGTATTGTTTTGAGTCGTTCATTATGAACTAGCTGTCTCTGTTTGGTCTATTACCTACACTGGGATGGACATAATTACTCAAAACGGTCATATAGTTCTCGATAGTAATACGCTGCTGCACAGTAACCGTGGGGCCCATGGAATACCACCATATGTCAGTCCAATTCAGCGTCGAACTCACGCCAAGTTGAATTTTGGAGCCGTTATCTCGGCCAGGAGTTAGAAACAGCTTGCAAAAAGACTCAGAAAACCAAAAGACTTTCTTCCATTGCTCCATAATGCAGGTTTGACAGCCTCAGCATCCACTTTTATGTTAATGGCATTTGTATCACTGATGATTGGTTTAGCAACTGCAGCTTGTCCTGCAGTTTCCTGCGTATGGAGACACTTAGATTTTGTTTTGGTGCTGCCAGTGTCCCCGAGTGAGATAATCAGTACGAAAGTGAATTTTGCAGCTGCCGTCCTCTTATTTTTCGTCACAATCATCTTCAATAACCGTCTGTCACTATCACTTTACACAGACTCTCGTCAGATTGGTGACTTATCAGTTCACATTTCCTCTCTTATCTTGTATGCAGTATAAATCTTGGACACGGTACCTGTTTCAACATCAAACACCTCAGGTGCCTTGGTTACGGATGCACTCACCATTAGAGCACCAACAATTTTCCCACTTTCGAATTCACTTAGCTCAGACATAATACACTCACAATTACGCAGAACACTGTTCTAATCACTACTGACGCTTGTAACATATTGAGAACACGGCCCAAGTCACATCGTGGTCAGTTACAAAAGTGCAGACTGCAGGTTTCACTAGCGCCTTCATTTATGTTCACGCATGCATTTCGCTCGGTATTTCCACATTTGTATCCAACCCCTGTTATACGCTGAAGAGCCAAATAAAATGGTACACCTGCCTAATATCGTGTAAATCCCCGCGACCACGCACAAGTGCCGCAACACCACGTGGCATCGACTTGACTAATGTCTGAAGTAATGTCAAAGGGAACTGAGACCATGAATCCTGCACGGCTCTCCATAAATCCGTAAGACACGAAGGGTTGGGGATCTCTTCTGAACAGCACGTTGCAAGGCATCCCTGATATCCTCAATAATGATCATGTCTGGGGAGTTTAGTGGCCAGCCTAAGTGTTTAATCTCATAGGAGTGTTCTTGGAGTCAGTCTGTAGCAATGCTGGACTTGTGGGGTGTAGCATTGACCTGCTGCAATTGTCCAAGTCCGTCGCAATGTACAATGGACATGAATGGATTCAGGTGAACAGACAGGGTGCTTACATACGTGTGACCTGTCAGAGTCGCATCTAGACGTATCAGCGGTCCCATATCATTCCAACTGCACACGTCCCACACCGTTACAGAGCCTCCATCAGCTTCACTATTTCCCTGCAGATATTCAGGGTTCATGGATTCATAAAGTTGTCTCCATACTCATACACATCCATCTGTTCGATACAATTTGAAACGAGGCTCGTCCGACCAGGCAACTTGTTTCCAGCCACAACAGTCCGAAAGCCCATATCGATTATGTTTCATTCAATGGTTCGCACGCTGACCAGCACTGACATCTGCAGTACTTTGCGGAGGTATTGCACTTCTGTCACGTTGAATGATTCTCTTCAGCCGTCCTTGGTCCCGTTCATGTTGGATCTTTATTCGTCTGTAGCGATGTAGGGGATATGGTGTTTCACCGGATTCACGATATTAACGATACACTCGAGAAACTGTGTTACGGGAAGATCCCTACTTCATCGCTACCTCAGAGATGTTGTGTCCCATTGCGCAGGGTGGTGATGAAATGATGATGAAGACAACACAAAACCCTGTCCCTGAGCGGATAAAATCCCAGACCCAGCCGGAAATCGAACCCGGGCCCATAGGATGGCAATCCGTCGCGCTGACCACTCAGCTATCGGGGGGGGGGGGGGGGCACTGTATTTGAATATGTATGCCCGTTCCAGTTTCTTTGCCTCTAAAGTGTGGTACACCCGTGGAACAATTAGTCTGTTCCCGCTAACGCAGCTGCTGCGTGGTTCGTGACCTGGCAGAATCGACTACCGTCAAAGTGGCCACATATGTTCCCGCTAACGCAGCTGCTGCGTGGTTCGTCACCTGGCAGTATCGACTACCGTCAAAGTGGCCACATACCGGCGAGCTCGCGAAGGCCCGGGCTGCCCCTTGCTGCAGGTAGCGGTGTGGAGCGGCTCTCGGCACTCGTCTCTGGGCACAGAGTGGGTCGGCTGTCAGCACCAGGCCGGGCTCTGATTTCTGCGAACTGCCGGCCCGTTCGGAGAGCAGCGGTGTGTAGCTTCGGCAGCCAGTTCGAAACGGAGCGTTGCGGCGTAGCTGCAGTAACTGGAGCGCTTTGGCTGTTTTGCGTAACTGCCTATCTCTGCCAGGCTGACCAGAGAGAAGGCTGTATTGCGGGGCAGCCTATCTCTGCCAGTCAGACCAGAGAGAAGGCCGTATTGCAGGACTGCCTACCTCTGCCAGTCAGACCAGAGAGAGCAGCTTCAATATCACTCTCAGCTACAGGGTGATTAAAACAAAACTAGATGGAAATATTTCATGTACCCTAAGGGAGTCAACTGAACACATATCATCTGCACACCGAGAATCCTCCCTGCCCTGTTCCACATCCCCACTTCCACAACCCGCCTCTAGGAAAATAAATCTTCGCAAAGCTATCATCGTTGTCCGTCAGACGCACTAATTAAAAATCAGTTTGATGAAAGCGAGAATATGTAATGGATATTGTCTAGTAGCAGGTACATGAACTAGTCAAACTACTTCAGTATTGACCGCAAAACGAAAATGGGTTGCCACTCATACAACCTGTAGCTAACACCCTGATTACGCTCTCGTGTAGTGCTGTCGAAAGCAGTAAGTTGGACTTGCTGTCATTAAAATCTTCGTCGTCAACGAATTTCCCTGGATTCAAATGGAAGAATGAAGGCTAGTCGCATGAGGTAACGCTCCTTATAATGAGTGTTTTATAAATGTTTCACCGGTTTTCATCTTCTAAATGAATTAAAATATGAACCTTGCACGTTGTTTTTATTCATGTGATTAAAACGAAGTTCTACCTAGCCGCCAATTGTAAGTTGCCTATTTATACGGTCGCTGTCGAACAGGTAGCTCTAGCTCATTCGTCGACAAGCCAGAAACCATCAACAAAAGGCATCTCGTGGTATATGTAAGCAGATATCTGCAGGTCCCCCTAGTATGGTTGCCCTTAGTTCACACAAGTCTCAGCCGTGTTTCATGGCGATGTTTGCGTATCTAACAATGCAGGATTAAATTGCTATGTACAACTATATGGAGAGTACTGTGAATTCTTACTTGACTCGAGAGTGAAGGATAAAAATTTCTTTTACGTTTACTTTTACGTTCAGTGATGAGATTTCGTGACATTTAAGTCCAAAAGTGAACCCTCACAAAGTAGGAATATGGGGAACACAGAAGCCAAACACCCTGGCCACCCTCCACAAGGATTCGATGAGTCTTTACATATTTTAGCGGAAAAGGAATCTTGTTTGTGAATATTTTGCAGATGTGGTTTGTTCTCCAGCTGTGACAACGTGCCAAAAATTTCTATATTCAGTAAGACAGAGCGCGATAGCATTGTAAATACTTTACTTAAGATCTGTTCTTGAAAGTGAACTACGTATACGATTCACTGGCCCTTAAGTGCATACAGATCTCGCGTTGTGCCATTGGCCTCTTGAGTCTAATGTTGTGCTGTATTATTAACTGCCTTTTTGTGAAAGACTCCGTCAATGGGCCTCCTTTCCAAACTATGCTCGAACTGGGGCGCTACATAGTAACAACAGTAAATGCTATTCCAAAGATGCTCATAATGTTGTGGGATGTGTGTAGCAGTCTTTTGCGTATTTCTCGTGCGCTGATGGAGCTCACAATAAACTTTTTACGAACGATACATTAGAACTTGGACCATAAACTTGACTGTAAAACGTACCCCACGGTTTTATGTGCACACAGTTGATCTGTATGTATACCCAAATAAAATATATGATCATTCTGAAAATAAAATCTTTTTAGTCCTTAGGGCAAGTTCATACTATCCTGAAATTTAGATCTTTATCTATGCAGAAGACATAATTTTATGAAATAGAATGGGTCATATATAGTAGAGATATTGAAAGGCGATGTTTGTTGAATGGTGGCAGCCAAAGACCCACATAGCTCCATTGTAGGATAATCGCTATTAACTGTTGAGTCAGAAATTAGGGACTGTATTTTGTATTTCGTTTAATTAAACTGTATATTCTTAAACAGCATTCGAAATATCTTGAAATGATAATCTACGAACGGCTCACGTCGAATCCACAATCAAGTACAAATCGGAAAGCAGGGTCATCAATGAAGTGCCACACTTAGTTGTGGAATCATTTTTATTACAAAGAGCAACGTACACGTGGAACAGAACTCACCTTACGAACAAAGAGTTCTGATATTTATACAGACATTGGACCCCCCTGAATGGATAAACGTTAGACACAGAAGATACTTCGACAACCTTGTGTAACCGCTAAATATTAGATAACTAAGCCTGTAATGCTCACTGTGAAGTAACGCTGCATGTAGCACAGCTCGCGGCAATAACTCATTCCATGCAACAGTTACTAGTATTTATCGTATCCCTCTGTTTATTATTGTTTCCGTATCGGGCTGTTCAGAAGATAAGAAGTGTTGCATCTTACGTGTTTTACTTTTTCCTTAAAGTTGTATTGTACATATCTTTCCACAGATAGCTACAGAGAACATTTTCAGACTGTATGTGTATAAAAGATTTCCTGAAGGAGCTAACAGTATTGGACGATCGAGGCGAGAGTGAATTCTCATGAGAAAAAACCAGCTATTGGCAGAGAGAGCTCACAGAAATATGGTACATGTGTTGTCTTCGGTATCGAAATATCCGCAGTCACTTCAGTACCAAACCGCTTCTAGTGAGAGATGACAGGATGACATAGTATTCTCGCTTGGGGACACATGGAGCCGTCTCCATTGCAACCTATGCACCACGACACATTATAAACAGCTTAAACTGTGTAATTTGAGAGAAATACTAGCTGGCCCAAAACAGTGATTCATAGCTGTACGATGAAACTTTAACATTACGAGTCCATGAATTACTTCAGTTTCTCAAAAATTAATGTATTCCAAAGTAATATCGGGCTATTAATAGGTCTATGTATCCCCTCCAGATTAAGCAAATTATGTCTTCATGATTATTGCCAGGAGGTAGTCAGTGTGTACCGCTATCCTCTTGTAATTAAAGGAGCTTCGAACACCTGTAGAAAAATCAATTCAAGCAGTTCTTCTGGAACTCAGCATTTAAGATTTAATTCGTAAAGGACAAGCACCATGACCTCGCCATCAAGTGATAAAGTTTAATAATCTTCAGCCAAGGATGTGGTTCTTGACAATAAGGACTAAGAAAGATTTTCTACCTTGTTCTGGGGGCAGTAAGGGTGCGACGTTTCTTGCAACTGAAGGATGAAGATCATGACTCAGCTGTATATCTCCCTGTGGTTATTTTGCGTCTTCTATCTAATGACAAACTGCGTAATGACTGTTGAGACATATGGAGTAGCCAGGGCGCACCGGATCAGCGAGACACTCAGATATTTAGAGATAGGATGAAGTTACCCAGAGGAAAAGCCGGTGACAATGAACCACATATATTAAGACAAAATTGCATCATTAATCATTGTTTCAAGAACGGCGAGGATATTCAGTAATAATGTCGTTGATATCACAGCCTCTTGGCCGAATTGTAATATTTATTAAACTTTAATTACTCCATCAGTGTTATATATCACTGTTATATAGGTGACAAACGTCCCTCAATCTTTTAGTCGTTAACCTTTCCAGATAATGAGGGTTTGTTCCTCTCTGAACTGTCAATCTTATCGAAAACAGCATGGGTAAGGCAGAGTTACTAACCTCGCTTTCCCGAAATTCCGTACCAATGAAATAATTTATGTCAGTTAACAACGGAAAGTCGTACACTCCAGGTAACTTCCTTTCTGATTATCTTTATGAAACAAATCAGTTCTTAGCAATTATATGCAACGTCCAACTCGCCGAAAGGTCCGTATTGGGGGCGATGGGTTTCGATTTTGTTTGTTCAGTTGGTTGTTAATTGGATTTTGTTTGTCTTGGCGACTTTTCAGTTTTACTGCCGTTTACAAAAGCCTTAGAATTATTTGTGTGGACATCCAGAAACCGATGGAGAACATGTCATGCATAATCTTCAGTCTACGAAGCCGCATCTCGTCTACCCGAAACTGGGACAGAATATTCTAATTATTTTTAGTCCAGAGAAAATGTAAGCTACGATGATAAATTGAAGTCTACAGTTTCAACAAGTTTGTATATTCAGCAGAGGTTCAAAGGGACAAGTTTATAGGTTTGGAATTCATTAAAGGTTTCCTATCGTAATCAGCCCTAGATACAGTTCAGAGACGATTTCTACTCGAAGTTCCAAGTATTTCTAATTATCACACCTCCTGTTAATAAAACAGAGTTAATTGCTGAGATGAAAAGTGGTGAGTAAATTACGCCACTTGCTAACTCGGTTTTCTTAAATAATAGGCGCTACGCAAACTTTGTATAGGAAACGCAGGCTGTCCAGCAAACTATTAGTCCTCACGTGATAACTCTTACACATGTGCACAAAATCTGCGCAACAACTAATTTGATCGATAAACACTGAATTCAATCGTCTTCAAAGCCATCTCAGACTTATATTACGCACGGACGCGAATAGAAGTACGGTCCACTACGCCGGTCCTCGCACTAGCACTTTCGGTGAGCATGGTGAAGAAATATCTGCAGTTAGAACACCTCCAGCACTGCAGCAGTGTCCACCTAGAATCGTTTTTAGCTACAAAATCTTTTATATCGTAATTAGTTGAAGAATAAGAACTTCAAAAAATTTTGTGTGAGCATAACTGTTCTCTACCTACGTGCTATAAAAAATTTCCATTTAGTAACTCTTGAACTGTGACTTCCACAATTTCTTTAACGAAACCGAGGACAGCATTCTTTTGTACTGTTTGTAGCTTTATGAAATTTAGTACAGCTTACTCACTGCAACTATTTAATATAATGCGTTCAGCATTGTATCCTAATTGTAAAGTTCAGGTAATCTAACAGGTCTCACAGAAGTTTTAGTAAAAAGGTTAGTTTTTATTGAATTACTTGAAAATTAAAAGAAGTAATCCCAAAGAAACCTCTGCACAATGTTTTTATACAGAAATGAACCATCATCCAGAAGAACAACTTTATACCTTTAACATTACACACTTCTGAAATTTTGCGAAAAGTTGATTTTCATGGAACCAATCAGCTGATCATACTGAAACTCAAGATATGTATCAGAGGCATAGGTTTACATAATCCGGCCAAATCTAGTAACATTATTTAAACGTTCAGTTTTAGTGTGGAAAGTAGCAAATCCCTTTGTCTGCGCTGCGTGAACACGCATTACGTGCTGGCGGCTTGACCTTGGTTGAGTCGAGGGGAAAATCCGATCTCCCGCTCGCCACTGTAGATTTGCACATACAGTGTTTGCTTACTCAGAGTATATAGAGACTGGAAAACAGCACATGTCACACCAATACAGAAAATAGAGAATAGAATTATTCCGCTGAATTATAGACCTATATACTTGCTATCTTGTTTGCAGTAGGGTTTTGGAATATACATTATGTTCGAATGTTGTGAAATGTTGTCTTCCTTGTGGTATTCAGACGGTTTCTTTCATGTACCTCTCCACCCTGTCCGGGGCAATCACCTCAATATCTGGAAAACTACTGAAACCGACATACATTTGAGGCTGCTTACTGTATTGATGTCTAGATCTCCCTCTACAATTATCCCTTCCTCTGCATTTCTTCCCAGCATAACACTGGTAACTCCTTGATATCTGAGGATGTCCCCTATCACCTCATCGCTACCATTACTCAAGTTTTTCGTCACTTCGATTGAGTACCATCGTCCTTCTGTAGTATCACATTACAAAAGCTTCTATTATCTTCGTGTCTGAGCTGCTTATCATCCACGACTCGTTTCCGTACATGGTTACAGGACAGATACCACTGATATTTATATGTCAACGAGTTTCTGTATTCGATAAATGGTTTTTCTTGTTGTTGCATGTCTACATTTTACATCTGCTCTACTTCAACCATAATCATTTATTTCGCAGCCCAAATAGCAAACTATCAAATTTTTTCATCATCGCCCGATTTCATTTGACTACATTCCATTACAGTTGTTTTACTTTTGTCGATATTAATCTTATAACATCTTTCCTGAACACTATCCATTCCGTTTAGTTTCTCTTCAAAGTACTTTCCTGTCTCTGACAGAGTTACAATGTCGTTGGCAAATTTCAATTTCCTTTTTCCTGAGCTGGTGTTCTCTTCCCAACTATCTCCGTAGTGTCCCTTACTGCTTGTTCAGCGTACACATTGAATAGTAACAGGGACATCCAACCAATCTCTTTTAAACTCACTACAGCTTCCGATTTATGTCTTTATACTCATACAAATGCAGTCTGTTTTCTGTACGGGTTATCAGTAAACTGTGAGTTCTTGTGTTTTAACCCAAATACGTCTATAACTTCGAATAGTCTACTCCAGTCAACTTGTCAAAAGCTCTCTCTCAGTATACAACAGCTACTTCGTAGATTTTCCATTCTTTTACTGGTCTTTTGATATACGGCGTAGGGTCAGTATTAACTAGTACGTTCCTACTTTTCTAATGAGTCTGAAGAGACCTTATCCGAGGCATTCTTCTACCATTTCAACGCGTTTTACTCAAATGGCGAAGATTACGTAGAAACATGAAGCATTAAAACGATCATTTTAACTTCTCTCGAGATTTCATTAATATAGGCTCGAAAATTTCTGGACTGTATCCTACCTTTTGACTCTCCCCTCTTTATTTAGCAATGGTTTGCCATCTGAGATCCCGGTGTTTTTACAGATACTAAACTTTTCTTCAGAGGTCTCTATTATTTTCTAAAGGTGGCATCAATCTTTTCCTATTTATGCCTGCTTCTACAACCCTGCTTTTGCCTTCTACCTTCGGGCAATTTCATATTTAATACATCTATATCATCTTTAGTTTGTTTCATTTGCTGCATTTTTAAATTTTCTCCTTTCGCCAATTAAATTCCGTCTCTCTGTCACCCAAAGACTTCCACAAGGCCGTGTCGTGTTATCTGTGGGATCTGCCGCTGTCTTCGCTGTGTCATCTCTCTAAGCAAACAATTCATTTCTCACTGTACTGTCTTCTGTTGTTTCAATCAATTGTTGCCTAATACCTGTTATTCTCACCAATCTCTCTTTCTTTCAGTTGATTAAGGACCCACATTCTTAACATCATATCTTTTAGGAATTTCTTCAATTTTCATTTAAATTTCAAACCTCATAAATGATGGTCAGAAACCACGTCTGCGCCTGGAAATGTACTATCTGAAACCTACTAGTGTCTTCAGTTTACTACTAGGCAACTTCTTCTTCCGCACTTTGGTCCCAGTCCAGGTCCTTCTAACATTTATTCTTCCTTTTCTTGCTAGAAATCTCGATTTCTTCGTCTATACCTAGCTCAATAGATCCTTTTTTCTCACCATGCATATCTTCAGTCTCATCATCACCTTCCGAGTTAGTTGACATATAAACATGTACTGCTGTGTTGGATGATCCCTTTGTATCCACCTTGACCACGATAATGCGTTCACTATGCTGCTAATAGGGGCTCACCCATACTCCTGCACTCACCTGCCAGACGTCCTGTTTTTCTGTCACAGCATTTCACTGATTCCCACTACGTCTTATCTCAATCTATCACTTTTTGTCTTAAAATTCCCTAACCTACCCATCCTATTAAGTGGTGCAAAATTCCACTTTCCGATCTGCAGATACCAGTTTTTTTTTTTTTTTTTCCAGATGACGATATCTTCTTGATTACTCTCCGGCCAGAGATGCGGATGAGGTACATATAACTTCTGGGATTAACGCTGCAACTCGTCGGGAAAAACAACGGCTGTAGTCTTCCCTTGCTGTCAGCCGTTCGCATCTTCAGCACAGAAGGGATATATACTGGCTAATGCTTAAAGATCAGTCAGTTATCCTGACCTTTGCCCCTGTAGCTGCTGAAAAGCTGCAGTTGCCCTTCAGGAACAACATGCTTTCGTGGCCTCTCTACACATACCCCTCTGTTGTGGATGCAATTGCAGTACGGTTGCCTATATCCTTGCGGAATACAGGTCACCTCACTTTAGCAAGAATAATGTTTCATAGAATATCGGGAGGGATTAAGAAATTACTCGAAGAAAACGAATCGTGGCTCCCTGTGAAATAGTTTACATTTCATACTAACTCATGGTAACCATGTAGTGGAACACAAGTGCTAACTTGATTCCCCAAGAAACTGTTATAGACTCTAGGCTGCTCTTAATCCATATAAACGACTTAGGAGAAAATATGAACATTCCGTTAGTCTGTTCGTAGATGATACCGTCTTTTACCATCCACTGTAGGCATCAGAAGATCAAAACGAATTGCAAAATAATTTGGATGCGACATCTGTATCGTGGGAAAAGTTCTACTTTTACCCTAAACAATCAAAAGTTTGAAATCCTCCACATGAGAATTAAAATAAACATTAACTGTCAGTTACACGACAAATCACACGTATTTAAAGATTGCCTTTTGACCGAAACGAGCCGAAGGCGTAACCGCAGAAACCAGTACCTCTATGTTAGAAGTATTGACCCTGACTGTTGAGACACTTGTCCCTCTGTGACACATGGCGGTGAATGGTTATCTCATAAAATTCCCGGGGCTGTCTTATGTTAATCAGCTCCGCACGTACAGCTCGACGTCGTCGTCCGAGGTGAATCGTTTGCCTCTCAGCGCATTTTTAAGGGGAGCAAAAATGGCCCCCTTCTGATTCACTTCGTGCAGTACGGAACAACAGTGAACGCCCAGCGTTAATCGCAAACCTTGACCACCCTTCGCCAAGTGATCAAATCAAAACGACCAGGTTATCTCACCCAAGGGGTCATTCTGCTACACGACAATGTAAAGCCTCATACGGCCAACAAAGTCACGGCACTCATGCAGAGATTCAAATGGTAGGTTCTCGGCCACCTTCCATACGGTCTGGACCTCTCTATCAGTGATTAGGCCATTTTTGGTCCCCTTATAAAGGCTCTGAGGGGCAAACGATTCACCCGGGCGACGACGTCCAGCTGTACGTCCGAAACTGGTTGACATCGCACCCCCGGGAATTTTATGATTCAGCCATTCACCGCCTTGTCACAGTGGGACAAGTGTCACAACAGACAGGATCAATACTTCTAACATATGGGTACTGGTTTCTACAATTACGCCTCCGTCTCGTTTCTTTTTGTACGTCCCTCATACAATTACGAAATTAAACTGGAGCTAGCACATAGAAAACGTGGGGAAGCGAACGAAAGACTGCATTTCATTGGCAGAACACTTAGAAGTTGCCACAAATATACTAAAGAGACAGCATAAACTACACTTTTTGGTCCTCTGCTAGACAACTGCTGTGCAGTGTGGGATGTTAACCAGATAGGACAGACGTAGGACACGGAATAAGTACAAAGAAGGTCAACTCAATTTGTGTTGATGGGAAACAGGGGAGAAAGTTTCTCGCATACGACACGCGACTTGTGGTGGCAATCGTCAAAACAAAGATGTATTTCGTTACTCTAAGATCTGTTCACGAAATTCCTTCTCCGAATTCGAAAATATTTGGCTGACTCCCACCCGTGTTAGAAGAGGTGGCCACCTAAATAGAATAAGAAAGACCAGAGCTCGTAGGGAAATATTTAAGTGTCTCTTTTTCCCATCTGCTATTGTAAACTGGAAATGGTCAAGAAATAGACTTCTAGTGATTCTATGAACCCTCTGTCAAAAACTTAGGTTTAAGTGAAGAGTAGTTATATAGCTGTATATGTCGACAGAAACTGTTAACATTACGAGGTACTGGGCAGCCAACCGCTTGTTGTCTTCATGCACCATCTAGGATCTGGTGAACAAACAAAAATTTAACATGTCACAAGTTTAGGCGATAGAGGAAACATTACATCAGCCATCAGCGACATGAGAACGATAAGAGAACGGCTTCTATAAAGAGGCCTTGTAAATGCTTTGGCCGCAATTCTTCTGTATCTTTCGGAACATCAATTTCCTACGCTTTCTACCTACGGTCAGGGAACATCTTATTGTGCCTCTATTGGAAACTGTTACTGCTCAGTAAAACGTGATTCTTCTTCTCCGTTCCATGTATTCTGTTCCATCCCACAGTTCGGTGAGTTTCACTTAGGCTGAAAAAAAAAATCACCCAAACGCTTATCATTGCTCCCTTGACAGTATATTTTATCTCAACTTGTGAAATGTACGTGCGGCTAGTTTCAATAAGAATTAGGTTGCTCTTCGTCTGTAGACCAAGAACTTGATTAGGTTGCGTTTTTATCAAGAGCGAATTTGTGTTTCTTCTTGTTTCATAGCACATAATATGAGATAATTGTCGTTTCTGACATATGTGTCTGTCAAACTTTTTTATGGTGCTAAAGAAAAGCAACCAAAAAGAGGTCGTATTGAATCGTCTACAGATACGAAAGTTTGGATGTAATCGTTTGATGAAGTGTCCAGTATAGATGAGATGGTAGAAATTACACATTATTTTACACTAAATATTCTTATACACATACCTTGATCTCCAGGAAATGCTCGTCTGTTATTCATAACAGATCCAATTACAGGAATGATAACAAAATTAGTCTATATATATATATATATATATATATATATATATATATATATATATATATATATATATAAAGTATTCAGCTTTGGGGTAACTCAAATGGAAGCGGTTTGAGGTTTGAGACCTTTCAACGAGTGAAAAGAGATTTTGCTTTTTTACTAAGACCTCTTACAAGATTTGATGGTATAAGAGATCGTACTGCAAGGAAGGAAACTGATAAACTTGCACCAATTAGCGAAAGCGTTGTCCTGTTTCTAAAACATTTTCAATACAACTTTATTGCGAGCTAATATCTTACAATCGATGAACAACATGTAACGTGTAGAGGAAGCTGTTCATTCAGGCATTATAACTCCAATAAACCAGCCAAGTACGAATTAAAAATATTCGAGTTGGTTGATGCAGAGACTGCACATACGTAATCTCTTGAATCATACAAAACAAAATCTCGCGCAGTTTCAAGAATACTGCCCATGATATTGTTCTCCGACTAATGGAGTCAGTTAAAGACAACGACTGGAGTATCACAACCGTTAATTTGTTTACAACTTTGCCACTGATAGAAACCTTGAAAACCGAAAAACATGTTGCCCTGGCAGGTACCTTGAAGAAAAATAAATAGAAGATACCTCCCTAATTTTTACAAAAAAAAAAAAGAAGGAAAGAGATAAGTTTTCTCTTTGGATTTCAGTACGACTGAACTTTGGTGTCTTATCGTCCAAGGAAAAATAAATGTGCATTGATTACATCAAGTATGCACCATGACGATGCTATCGTACCACAAACGAAAGAAATGACAAAACCAGAAATGATAACCCTCTACAATAAAACAAAAATAGGCGTAGATGTACTAGCTCATACACGACAAAGCTATAATGTTGCAAGAAATTTTAGTCGATGGTCTCCGGCAATTCTTTGTGATTTACTGAACATCTCTGCAACAAACGGCGTTTTGTGTGTACAACATAAATAACTCTCAGAAAACAACTAATAGGCGCAGTTTTATTGAATGTTTCGAACGGGGATTAATACAATCACAAATAGAATTTTGATCTACAGTTAAAGAATAGCTGTGGAACTTAGAAGACGTGCAAGTATTCTGTTAGATCTGCCAAAAGTTTTGCAACTTATGAAATAACCTAAGTGGGAAAATTATGTGGGACGTTACCCAAGAAGTCTAAATAAGTCGTTCAGATAACACTGCTGCAAATTCCACCAGTTTGTGGGTAAAAAATAGATTGCTAATATCTGTGTATTGTGTCTGAATAACTGAAAATCCAAAACATTGATCAGTGGTTGAGAGTATTATGTTTTGTTAAGTACGAATGATAATTGTAAGCATTGTATGTTTGTATAAATTTAGTACTCAAAAACTTAATTTTTGTTTGGTTTTGTTGTTTTTTTTTTCCTCTTAGGGTTCCCTTTGTATGTGAAATAATCATTTAAACATAAGAAAAGATTTTCATTGTTCCAAACAACTGCTAGATAATTAATGAAATTTTCTTAAGTTATGTTATTCATGCTTAAGAATCTTGAAAGAAGGATTTTGTTTTGTTGTGAATTTCAAACAGTAATAACTCCTGCTCTACGAATGTAGGCCACTCGCCTAACTACATTATTAAATGTCACGCTTCTAGTAGAGGTTTAAGAACCTTGTACCGCCTTTTGTAATGTCCAGAGGACCATCATGAGTCGGGTGACTTCAGTGTAATTATGGACTTTCAAAAAAAGCGTCGTTTCTGTTCGTCTCATTGCGTATTTCTTATAGTGAACTTCTGTTCTAAAATGCAGCACTTTTCCTAATGTATGGTAGAAGGTTCATCAATCTATGTTACTGGTCAGTGATACGTGATGCATAAATTATTTTCTTCCATAAGTTTTGTACATTAAGGTATTTAGATCTTCACCATAGAATTCTGGTCAAAATTGCGTGTAATTTCAGTATCAATCGCCCGCCGGTGTGGCCGAGTGGTTCTAGGTGCTTCATTCTGGAACCTCGCGACCGCAACGGTAGCAGGTTCGACTCCTGCCTCGGGCTTGGATATATGTGATGTCCTTAGGTTAGTTACGTTTAAGTAGTTCTAAGTTATAGGGGTCTGATGACCTCAGATGTAAAGTCTCATAGTGCTCGGAGCCATTTGAATCATTTTTCAGTATCAATCTTTATTGCGTTATTGAAAAAACACGAAAGTAATGGATGAGTGGGACAGGAAATTGAGATGGAGTCATATGGCAATACAATTTTGTGATCCACGTGTCTGTGTGAAGTAACAGCACGTGAAATTGTGAAGCATTGGAACGATTGCAGGTATTAATATCGGAGTGGAAGAAGATGATTGAGAGTCTAAATTTTAAATCACAATATTTTGAAAAATGATGTGATTTGTACCAATAATAGAAAGGTAGTCTTCACACAAAGGTAACAGATTAGAAGTTTAACTTTCTACTGGCAGCAACTGAAGGAAAACACACACAGTGCCAAAATACCTGAACAGTGTAATACACTTACGTATTTTTAGGTTTCTGTTGCTGTATACTCGATAGGTAGCACTGACACATCCTTATGAGAATCAGAACATTGTCTATCTAGTTAACAACGCAGGTTTTTTTTGGGTGTGTGGAAGAGAGCTCGGGAGCGAAGGCAGGGTGTGTGAATGCTTCGATTTCTATACAGGCCGAGTATAAATCACATTTTAATGAATAGCGAATTTATTACGAAAACATAGCAGTTAAGATACGTGACATATGTTAGACTGTTAAGTTTATAGTTGTGATTAGTACAGTTACGAGCATCCCCCGCCCCCCCCCCCCCCCCAATGTCGAAACAGATCTTCGTGGAACCCAATACAAACTTGTTACAAAAACATTAACTTGTTACAAAAACATTCCAAAGTTTACATCAACACTGCTTAGTTTAAAACAGGAACAATAAATTTAGTACTCGCTTCTTGGAGAACAAATGTCAGAAACTGAGAACAATTGCGTGAATGAAATTAGAATTTTATGGAAGCTTGTGATTGATTTCAGCTAACAATAAACGAAGTGTACTTGGCGCTCTCAAGGAAGTTCGAATTTAGTTCAAGTTTATTCCAGGTGTCTTCTTCAAACTGATTACACACAAGATACATGTTCTGTGTTCAAAGCTGGTAATGATCTCCATCTCCCAATTAGGTAATACGACGAACATATTTATACAACAAATAGATAGAAAGGAGTATACTAAAAGGTTGGAATGAATTTGGACTCCGTTCCCCAAAATACCACTAACTTCATGACGGTTTGAGTTATCTTGGAATTCTGACATGTAATATTAACGTATTTCTGATTTTAAATTTAATAACTGCACTATATAACTGTATTCAGCTGGCAACAGGAATTTCTGCGTAGAGCCATGTACATCTTTCGTCTGGCTCTCTGCGGCTCGTATGCACCGTTGCAGTTGCAAGGCTTCGTCGTTTCCTGACAGCACTGATTTCATGACAAGAGAGGAACGTATTTTCTAAGGGCGCACAGTCGCCACGCCCAAACGCAGTAATATGGTCACATGAGAACTTACGGCAGCGCTGAGGCGCAGCCGTCTCTCCCGTATCGTTTACCACTGGAGGAAATCGATATTAATACCGACACTCAACGTTCAGCCGCGACTGCAGCTTTTCACTAACGCCTTTGACGGCCATTTTGAAGCTCTATATCTCTCATAAACGCGACGCCCGTTATTCTCATCTCACGATATCTTTTCCTATCTGTATTTTAGACCACGCCTTGTTATGATCATGGTTCCGTGAGACTGATTCTAAGGACCAATTAATAATTTGAAAACAAACAAATCACATAATAGAGTGGATACTGGATTGAGTTACAGGAGAAAGTAATAGTAAAACATTAGGCCATTTTGCAGTAGGTTTTAAGAAACAGCAGCTAAACTGTTGTTACTTTGGTCCCATTTTGCCTGACTCTTTTATATGTGGCAAGAAAATGGCACAGTGATAATTCCAAATGCACTCTTCTAGTTTTATTAAAGACTTGCCCACTACTTAAGTAACTTAATAAATAGAAAGCATCACATCTATTGCTGTAGTACCACAAAAAATGAGGGGAAATATTACCTGCACGAGCGGTTACTTTCATTCACCCAGTGATTTCTTCACGAATAACTGGTGACTTGATGATAGGGTGAAGTAAATTCAATTATTATCTTCAGATTAGATAGGAGGAACAAATAAAACACTAAATTTTCAATTTATGGACAAGGAACATTGAAATTTATTCAAAAAGTGACACAGTAAATAAACAAGTGTGGCATATTTCATCAACTGATTAATAAATTTTCTAGTTACACGTCACACTACGGTAAGTATTTGCAAAGACAATATATCATACCTTAAGGGTTCTGGGAAGTATGGCTGAAGCTCTGAAACTTGAAAATAGACATATATTTATTAGCTTGGTTTTGACAGATAATTCGTTTCAAATCCTTACAAGGATATTCCTTTTTTGTTCCAACCATTTGAAGTCGTACTTTGTCATTCCCATACACTTCACCCTCGCCGGCCACTTCAGCCCCAATTCCTGGCTCGAGTAAGGTAATCTCATATTTTGCAAAATGTGCACCATTTTACAGAAGAGTGAAATATACAAGGAGTTCGGAAATTCCTGTTATTGATTTCTAGGACTTGTAGAGGGGAGTGAATACAAATGTTTAATTCATCCACCTCTGCTTGAGGAACTGACTAAGGTACGACGCAGTACCATTATTAGAGACCCGCCCGGTTAGCCGAGCGGTCTAATGCACGGCTTTCCGGAGTGGGAAGGAGCGCCTGGTTCCCAGTAAGAATCCACCCGGCCGACTTGTGTCGAGGTCCGGTAAGCCGGTGAGTCTATCGATGGTTTTTAGGCTGTTTTCCATCTCCCTCGGCCAATGCGGGCTGGTTCCCCTTATTTAGAATCAGTTACACTATGTCGGTGATTGCTGCGCAAACAAGTTTCCACGTACGCGTACACCACCTTTAATCTCCCATGCAAACCTAGGGGTTACACTCGTCTGGTGCGTGACGGCCCGGAGGGGGAGGATCCAACGGGAGCCGAACCGCTCAATAACCCTGGGTCTGGTATGGGGTGGCAGAGGGGCGAAGTGGGCTGCAGTAGTCATCGAGTCGTCGTGCGGTTGTGGACCACTGCGGCTGCGGGTGTGTGTGTGGGGGGGGGGGGGGGGCGGTGACGTAGCTTCCGTCGTTTCTAGGTCCCCGTTTAACATACAACATACAACCATTATTAGATAACAATTCTAAAGGAAACATAACGAAACATCCACTTATCACTTAAGCGTATTTGTTTCTATTATTACTTAAAGTTTATATATTTACATTATTCCAAAGCAAAGGAGAACTCAGCACACTGTACGTACAGGACAGTACCGATGCATTAGAACAGTAGATCGATGTATGACAACCAACACTGTTACAGACATTGCAGCTACAAAGCATGTTCTGGTACATACTCCCCGTCACACCTGGTGTGTCTTGAGTGCAGTTGCCGGAACTACTGCTAACAGATCTTCCTGTGTCGATAGAGGTCGAAACATCACAATACCCTCCCTCCCCTTCCCACCTCCCCATACCCCACCCTTTCCCCTACACGTTGCCTTCCACTCTCCCACCCCTCCTCCCACCTCCTCACCCTACCTGGGAACTGGGAGGAAAAGCTCAGACTGTGCCGAGCATTTGCTGTGAAAGCATCTCTTCACTTCATCATTTTCTTAGAATGTGCAGGTATCATGCTGTCGAAAGAATTTTCCAGTATCGTACAAAGTTGACGAAAGTTGCCGCACCACTCTGTATCCCAAACCTTCTTACTGTTGTGTGTGAAGTCGTGCATGACAGCTGGTATACTGGGTGTCCAAATCTTACTAATTTATGTACGTTACCACTGATAGTGAGTCGGTACATATATGGCCTCAGGTACCGGCCGACAATGACAGTATTGTCTGTTGAGCAAGAAACGTTTGACAACCACTGGACTGGCCGGCCGGTGTGGCCGAGTGATTATAGGCGCTACAGTTTGGAACCGCGTGACCGCTACGGTCGCAGGTTCGAATCCTGCCACGGGCATTGATCTGTGTGATGTCCTTAGGTTAGTTAGGTTTAAGTTGGTCTAAGTTCTATGGGACCGATGAGCTCAGAAGTGCCATAGTGCTCAGAGCCATTTGAACCATTTGAAAAACCACTGGAGATAGTTCATAGCAGATTCAGTAATGTCATACCGCTTCTTGTTAGTGTCACACGCAACCCATGTCATTGCAATGTGTCTCCAATACCGCATCTCATGTCAATTGTCACGTCACGTCGTTGTGCACCCTGCGAAAGCTGCTCTACGTAGTCCAGTCTGATCTCCCGATCTGTACGCCCCCTTCTTTTTTTGTGTCCACTAGTCATCTCTGCTTTTTTATCTTCCTTCTCCTAGTTCAAACCACTTTTATCCAACTTTTTGCCGTTCCTCATGATTGTCTCCCGTACCGACATTGCGTCCCCACCAGGGGGTGTGTGACCCGGGCAGATACCCCAATTACAGTGCTGGCTGCATCTCCCCGGTTGTCCCCCTCTTCACGCGTCATCCCTCCCTGTACCGTGCTCCGCGCTTTCAGACTCGGAAACGAGTCGATTAGGGCCCAGTTTTTCACGTCCATTACGCCGGCGAGATTCATTTTGAAAACAGCGCACATCCGTTAGCGGTCCAGTGACAGGCTGCGTGGCGCGGTGCGCCGGCTCCGTCGCGCACCGCTGCGCCCGAATTATTTAATCAGGGCCGGCCGGACACGGCAATTAGCGCGGCCGCCGGAAAGCGCCGCTCCGCGCCGGGCCGCGCGATAATCGCGTCAGCGCAGGTGGTGGCGGCGCGCGATCTGACACAGACGGCAGCGGGCGGCGCGCTGCACGCTGCGGTGCGCGGCAGCCGTGCACTGTGCGCGCCGGTGGCGGGGGCGCTGGCAGCGCTCCCAGGGGCCCGGCGTACACCGCGAGCCACTCCCCACACACGACTGCGCCTGCTGTGCACCCCGTCCTCCCCCAGCCCGGTAATGGTGAGCCGGGCGTACGGCGACAGAAAAGGAATACAGCGCAATTGCATAACCATAATTGCATTTATGAGCCTCATCGTGCAAGAGGAGATGAGATGAGGCACTCTCCCCCTCTGGATCCTGGGGCACGACCCTGTAAATTATTACAGAATCAGCGGAAACAAGCTCGTAGCGCCCAAAAAATGCAAGTACGTTCCTCGTTATTCAAGATACCATGACCGTTAAATGCGGTACCAGCTGTGTCTTTCTCTACCTTCCTCACCACCATTAAAATTTTCCCAAAAATTTTCACATGCGAACACATTCGGGCCTTTCTCTTTCCTTACATGTAGCTCACTTCAAACTCTTATACTTCCCCTAACCATAGCTCACTTAGACCCACTAGTTCATCGCTGTACGTCTCTCATAGTCAAGTTACCTTTTCTTACTCACTCATTCAGCCCATCCCATTAACTCTTCGTATCTCTTTGTCATTGTCTCCCGTGTCACAGACAGAGTTTCCTCCGTTTTGTCCTACTACTATAGTCTTCTCTCTCTGCCAGCTTCTACCTCTTGCACTTTCTTACTACTAATGTCTCTGTCCTTCCTTTCTACTGTACCAATTTTTTCCTCTCTCACCATCATGTACTCTTGTCTCTCACTATCAGTTACTCTCATCCAGTTCCACTTTCTCCTTCTCCTTATTGTTCCCTCCCACTCCCCGCACCCCCCTCCCACTGTGGGCATTCACTCTTTTTCTTGCGTTGTTTTGTCACTGTCAACTATGTTCCAATGCCACTGTGTCCCTCTCTTTCGCTCACACTGCCATTGCCTCCTTCGCATCTTCTATAACACACCCACCGTCTACTACAGTGATTGTCAAACTTCATTGCTTAAGAGTAATATTGACATTTTAAGTGACACCTTGGGCAACATAGGAACGAAGGGGCAGGGGATGGGGAGCCAAGGGGGGGGGGGGGGGGAGGTGTATGGCAGGGTGAGGTGGTCATTCAATGAGAAATTCATTTTCACAATCCATGGTTACTGATTGAAGCTTACCACTTACACATTTTTATTCTATATGTTACAAGATATGACGCCAAATATTTTTAAGGGGAAAGGAGGATAATACACTCCTGGAAATTGAAATAAGAACACCGTGAATTCATTGTCCCAGGAAGGGGCAACTTTATTGACACATTCCTGGGGTCAGATACATCACATGATCACACTGACAGAACCACAAGCACATAGACACAGGCAACAGAGCATGCACAATGTCGGCACTAGTACAGTGTATATCCACCTTTCGCAGCAATGCAGGCTGCTATTCTCCCATGGAGACGATCGTAGAGATGCTGGATGTAGTCCTGTGGAACGGCTTGCCATGCCATTTCCACCTGGCGCCTCAGTTGGACCAGCGTTCGTGCTGGACGTGCAGACCGCGTGAGACGACGCTTCATCCAGTCCCAAACATGCTCAATGGGGGACAGATCCGGAGATCTTGCTGGCCAGGGTAGTTGACTTACACCTTCTAGAGCACGTTGGGTGGCACGGGATACATGCGGACGTGCATTGTCCTGTTGGAACAGCAAGTTCCCTTGCCGGTCTAGGAATGGTAGAACGATGGGTTCGATGACGGTTTGGATGTACCGTGCACTATTCAGTGTCCCCTCGACGATCACCAGTGGTGTACGGCCAGTGTAGGAGATCGCTCCCCACACCATGATGCCGGCTGTTGCCCCTGTGTGCCTCGGTCGTATGCAGTCCTGATTGTGGCGCTCACCTGCACGGCGCCAAACACGCATACGACCATCATTGGCACCAAGGCAGGAGCGACTCTCATCGCTGAAGACGACACGTCTCCATTCGTCCCTCCATTCACGCCTGTCGCGACACCACTGGAGGCGGGCTGCACGATGTTGGGGCGTGAGCGGAAGACGGCCTAACGGTGTGCGGGACGGTAGCCCAGCTTCATGGAGACGGTTGCGAATGGTCCTCACCGATACCCCAGGAGCAACAGTGTCCCTAATTTGCTGGGAAGTGGCGGTGCGGTCCCCTACGGCACTGCGTAGGATCCTACGGTCTTGGCGTGCATCCGTGCGTCGCTGCGGTCCGGTCCCAGGTCGACGGGCAGGTGCACCTTCCGCCGACCACTGGCGACAACATCGATGTACTGTGGAGACCTCACGCCCCACGTGTTGAGCAATTCGGCGGTACGTCCACCCGGCCTCCCACATGCCCACTATACGCCCTCGCTCAAAGTCCGTCAACTGCACATACGGTTCACGTCCACGCTGTCGCGGCATGCTACCAGTGTTAAAGACTGCGATGGAGCTCCGTATGCCACGGCAAACTGGCTGACACTGACGGCGGCGGTGCACAAATGCTGCGCAGCTAGCGCCATTCGACGGCCAACACCGCGGTTCCTGGTGTGTCCGCTGTGCCGTGCGTGTGATCATTGCTTGTACAGCCCTCTCGCAGTGTCCGGAGCAAGTATGGTGGGTCTGACACACCGGTGTCAATGTGTTCTTTTTTCCATTTCCAGGAGTGTATATTGGAAAAACATGCGTTTTTCTGAAGGCTCACATAGACAAATTTTGTGTACCTTGCCGGTACTGTGGCCAATGGCATCGCAACTGTATCCCACACTTGTTTTTCTGAATTCCAGGCACATTTCCAACGCATCATGTATGTGACGTGAAATAATACAAAGTGGGTGCAGCACGTCGTTTTAATAGGGCTAAGGCCAAGTGCAACAGTTTTAAATAATTTAAGTCGATTAATTAAAAAATATCACAATGATTCAGAATGGCAGATGTCAGATATGTGTGAAAGAGATCAGAAATCAGTTTCATGTAAGGTGTTATTTGTGTTTTTCGGAAGTGACTCTTACTGGAGCGTAGGCTAAAATACTTTTTTGGGATTTAGGCCAAAAGAGGTTGTTTCAGCATTAATATTATAAAAAAAAAATGTTAGACTCCATTCCAGTGAGGTAACAAGAACAATATAAATGACTTACGCTAATCAGACGACTAAAAAACAAAAACGTTTTTACAAAAAAATAACGGAGCAGTTTTCCTTTGTCAGCCGCACTGACACTAATAGGGTTGTTCGTTGAGGTGACAAAAGTTATTTGATAGCGATATGCACATATATATAGATGGCGGTAGTATCGCATACACAAGCCATAAATTGGCAGGCCATTGGCGGAGCTCTCATTTGTGCTCAGGTGATTGATGCGAAAAATTTTCCGACTTGGCCGCACGACATGAGTAGCCTTTGAACACAGAATTTTAGTTACAGCTAGGCACATGGGCCACTCCATTTCGGAAATAATTAGGGAATTCAACATTACGAGATCCACGGTTTCAAGAGGGGACCGAGAATACCAAATTTCAGCCATTACCTCTCACCACAGACAGGGCAGTGGCCGACGGCCTTCACTTTATGACCGAGAAAATCAGCGTTTGCATATAGTAGTCAGTGCTGAAAGCCACACTGCGGGAAAAAACCGCTCAAATCAATCTGGTAGGTACGACGAACGCATCCGTCAGGACAGTGCAACGAAATGTGGCTTTAATTGCCTGCGGTGGCAGACGGTGGACCCGAGTGCCTTTGCTAACGGCTCGACATCGCCTGTAGCGCCTCTCCTGGGCTGACCATCGCCTGACCTGCGTGACCATATTGCTCGGACCCTGATAAACAGTGGCCTCGTCACATGAGTCCCGATTTTAGTTGGTAAAGGCTGATGGTATTGTTCCAGCGTGGCGCAGAACCCACAAAGCCATGGACTCATCAACAAGACACTGTGCAAGCTGGTGGCGGCTCCATAATGGTGTGGCCTGTGTTTACATGGAATGGACTGGATCATCCGATCCAAATGAAACGATGTCTCGGAAACTACACTACTGACCATTAAAATTGCTACACCACGATGATGACCTGCTACAGATGCGAAATTTAACCGACAGGAAGAAGATGCTGTAATATGCAAACGATTAGCTTTTCAGAGCATTCACACAAGGATGGCGACTGAGGCGACACCTACAACGTGATGACACGCGGAAAGTTTCCAACCGATTTCTCATACACAAACAGCAGTTGACGGCGTTGCCTGGTGAAACGTTGTTGTGTTGCCTCGTGTAAGGAGGAGAAATGCGTACCATCACGTTTCTGACTTTGATAAAGGTCGGATTTTAGGCTATCGCGGTTTATCGTATCGCGACATTGCTGCTCGCGTTGGTCTAGATCCAATGACTGTTAGCAGAATAAGTACTCGCTGTGTTCAGGAGGGTAATACGGAACGCCGTGCTCGATCCCAACGGCCTCGTATCACTAGCAGTCAAGATGACAGATATCTTATCTGCATGGCTATAACTGATGGTGCAGCCACGTCTCAATCCCTGATTTAAAAGATGGGGACGTTTGCAAAACAACAACAATCTGCACGAACAGTTCGACAACGTTTGCAGCAGCATGGACAATCAGCTCGGAGACCATGGCAGCGGTTACCCTTGACGCTGCATCACAGACAGGAGCGCCTGCGATGGTGTACTCAACGACGAGTGGCAAAACTCATTTTTTCGGAGTAATCCAGGTTCTGTTTATAGCATCATGATGACCGCATCCGTGTTTGGCGACATCGCGGTGAATGCACATAGGAAGCGTGTATGCGTCATCGCCATACTGGCGTATCACTCTGCGTGATTGTTGCCATTGGTTACGCGTCTCGGTCACCTCTTGTTCGCATTGACGGCAGTTTGAACTGTGGACGTAACATTTCCAATGTGTTACGACCCGTGGCTCTACCTTTCATTCGATCCCTGCGAAACCCTACATTTCAGCAGGATAATGCTCGACCGCACGATGTAGGTCCTGAACGGACGTTTCTGGATACAGACGAGCAACTGACTCGTCACAATACGCCAGTCACTACTCGTGACGAACTGTGGTATCTTGTGGAATCTGTATGCTCGATTATACCTGTACATGACATCCAAACTCTGTATGACTCAATGCCCAAGCGTATCAAGGCCGTTATTACGGCCAGAGGTGGTTGCTCTGGGTACTGATTTCTCAGTATCTATGCACCCAAATTACGTGAAAATGTAATTACATGCCAGTTCTAGGGTAATATATTTGTCCAATGGATACCCGTTCATCATCTGTATTTCTTCTTGGTGAAGCACTTTTAAAGGGCAGTAGTGTATCTGCAGCCATTCTTTATGTTCCTAAACAACGATGGAATTTTTATGGGTAACAATGCTCCACGTCACCGGTCTGCATGTCACAGGACTGCACATGCTTTGAAGGATATTCTGCACAATTCGAGAGAATGATTTGGCCACGCACATCGCCCGCCATGAATCCTTAGGGATAATTACAGGACATGATCGAGAGCTCGGTTCGTGCAAAAAATCCTGCACTCGCAACATTTCTGCATGTATGGCTAAGCATGGCTTAGTATTGCTGCAAGGGACTCCCATGATGATGAGTCCATGCCACGTGGAGCTGCTGCACTACGACAGGCAAAAGGAGGTATGACACGATATTGGGAGGTATCCGATGACCTTGGTCATCGCAACGTATTTTAGAACTAGTGTCCGCCCCCGGTAGCTGAATGGTCACCGCGGCAGAATGTCAATCCTAAAGTCCCTGGGTTCTATTCACGGCTTTGTCCGAGATTTTCTGCGCTCAGGGACTGGGTGGTGTGTTGTCCTAATCATCACCACTTCATCCCCATCGACGCACAAGTCGCCGATGTGGCGTCAAATCGAAAGATTTGCACGCGGCGAACGGTCTACCCGACGGGAGGCCCTCTAGTCACACGACGTTTACATTTATTAGAACTAGTCAGAGTATTTCTTGGCAAGCAGCAGCGCTGGTCAGAGCAAAAAATATGCAACGGCCACTTCTCCCGTCCTGGCTAGTTCACCACACTTTCCCGAACCGTTTTTACTATTGACTCATAACCTACTTGGATTAGTATGTTGAATTAATTAATAACAGTAATTACAAAGCTAGACGGGACCATAGATGTTAACTAAATGTTTTACATGCCACTTTTCTTTTAATCGTTGCATCTTATTATACCACGTCGATTTAATCAGAAAACGGGTTGGGTTATAGTGTTTCGCACGAGTCAGATTTCGTAGGAAGTGGGGGCGCAGATACAAGTAGGTCGTGTAAGTGTGAAGTAAATGCAGTGAAACTACAGAAACGAAGAGTTGAAATAGACTTACCATTTATTTGCAATGAAATGTACAGTGAAAAATATATTCGTAGAAGATGTTGAAAATAACTCTCTGCAGCATCAATACGCTGTTGTGTACGTCTAAGCATGTTCAACTACGCCCGGCGTAAAGTTCGGATATCGATGGCGGCAACTGCACGTCTGTTGCTGTATCGTGTATGCCCATAAATGTTTGCTGGCAGCTCTGTCATTCAGTGAAGGTATCATGGACTCGACAAGGCATATCTCACACGAATGGCATGATACCATCTTGCTGCAAGAAACAGTGTTGTCTTTCATAGTGAACTGAGCACAAACTGTATAAAAATATGCAACCATGTAGAGGGTAGTGTTAATAAATATCGGTCAATTCATGCGAGTTTCTTTTACACCAAACCAAACACCAATTTTTTCATCGAGGAATGGCTGCTGACACAAAACGTTAGCGTTCTCCGTTGCCCAGGACCTCGTGTACTGTGGCATCTGGAAGTGCGGGAATAAAATATCAAGGGATTACTGAACGATGGATCGGTCGCACTGGACCAAATGATTCAGCCTTATATTACTGGCCGCCAAGGTCACCAGACCTGACGGTGTGAAATAATTTTTTGTCGTGGTTTGTGAAATACTCTATGTGCCATCCTTACCAACAACAACGAATGAACTGAGACGTCGCATAACAGCAGATGTGAAAGCTGTAAGTCAAGACATTCTCACTGCAGTCTGGGAACGATTAGAATACCGCATTGACAAATGCCGCGCATCTCAAGATCGGCGTGTAGAACACGTACGAAAAGGTATGAAACAAACTTTTTGAGTTCATTTTACATGTTCATAAGTTTCAGAAATATAGACCTGCCAAATGATGATTCTTTTTGATACACTGTATTATACGACGTACCGTTGTAGTGTAATCGGGATTTTAAAGTATCATGACAAAGTGTAATCTGATGTCAGCATTCCATAGTTTCAAACACTGAAAATTTAGACAATACTGCCTAAATCGTGATACCTGGCAATTGTGAACGGACGAGAATGCAACAATAGAAAGAATATACGTGAAAAACGAGTGAGCTAAACTAAGACGGAGAAGGGTGAAATACTGACGAAATAGAAAAGATGGATATTGTGTATCGCAGCCCATGGTAGCTGAAACAAATAAATAATAAAGCACTACTTCGGCTGCCCGATGGTGAGCGAATCAGTGTGTGGGTTTCTCCAGTAGAAGAGGTGCGCAGTATTGCAGTATTAGGCCTGCTGTATTTCCCGGCGTGCCTTGCGCTACTCGCACAGTGCTTTCGGCGCGTCTCACCCCTTGCCACAGGGACGCCGGCGGCTGGCAGCTGGCGGGCGGCTCCGAAGGGACCCGCAGGTAAAGGACGGCCGCCATCAGCCGGGACCCCATCTCCCAGCAAGTGCGCGCGTTCCCAGCCGCCGCTGCCGGCCGCAGTTCCAGGCCTCGCCCTGACGGCGGACCTCCTCAGCGTCGCGAGCCGCTCCTTCTTCCCGTTTCCCGTCCTCCTGGAACTAAGAACCGAGTCGCCTCGCCACTCTGCGCACCAGCGCCACTCTCAAACAAACCGCTGAGCTGACGTGCAGTGTGACTGAACTTGCTGGACGTTAACGCAAAATCTGGCCTGATCAAGAAAAATTATCTCATTTCAAAGTTTCTCGATGTCGTCGGAATAGATTTTCAGTTACTGCACTTTTCTGAGCCGTCATTTTCGAATGTATACTTGTCACTACTTTGTCGGATACCGAGGTCTGTACGAGCTGCATTGGGGTGAGAGCTGGCGAGCTTGCGATTTTACAAAGTAGAGATCGATATACTCTTTGACAATCGACTGCCACTGAGGGCACATTGAATGTCAGCAGACGGAACACACAGTACGGTACGCAGAGAGGACTGCCTGCTAGGGATGATGTGTCTCCCACTCCTCCCCCCTCCCCCCTTATCCCTGAGATGCCTATTGGGCAATGGTATTGGCCGTCCGAAAAAGATTGCCCAGCAGAGGCGTGTTTCGTTGTGCGCTATCACATTAACAATATTCCTCGAACAGCGGGTATTATTCTGCCACATTCCAGCCACTGTAATTCTTCTTACCTGCAGTGACTATAATCTCCAAACCATGAATAAACCGAAACAGTTCCAGGTGGGTTTCAAACTTCTAGTTGTTTAATTCGATTAGGAACTAGCTGAGTACCTGGCGTTATGTGGGTCTGTATGAATTCCATTCCTCTATCAGACACCTCCTCCTTACCCCATCTCTCCAACTCCTCCTTAACCTTTCTTTCGGTCCATTTCTTCCACCATCTCTCTCTGTCCACCTCCTCTACCCCTATTCTCTCTCCATCTCATCTTGCTTCTTTCTCTGTCCATCTCCTCCTCACACTTATCTCTATCAGAATGCTCCACTACCTCTGTCCCCATGCTCCCTTCCCATGTGTCCATCTACACCGTCCACAATAATTCCAGCTCCTCCTGCTCCTCCTGCACCTCTTGTCATTTGCCACCTCCCTCTCACTCTGTCCTCTATCGATCTCCTCCTCCTCCTTCCTCTCTCTGTTCATCTCTTCCGCCCCCTCTCCCTGTCTGTCCCCTCCTAACCCATGTTCTCCCACTCCCCTTTCCTCTCTCTGTCCATCTCGTCCCCTTCACTTTCACTGTCCATTTCCTCCACCATTTGTCTGTTCACCTTGTACTACCTCCTCTCCCGGCCTACCTCTTCTTCTACATATATCTGTCCATCTACTCCTCTTTCCCTCCTCTGTCCCTCCCCTCATCCTTCCTATCTCCATCCATTCCCCCTCCCCTAGCTATGCGCCTATCTCCTCCTACCACCTCACTTACCTCCCATCTCCCCCTCGCCCCTTCTCTCTCCACCATATCACGCTCGCCCCAGTAGAAGGCTGGTGGTTTTTCCCCCAACAGTATTTCTTTCCAGATTGTAACTAATATGTGCACTGAATTTGATTGAAATATTTCAGGGGCTATAGTACAAGATTTTCACCTGTGGCTTTGCCTGCATACGCACATGCCATGCATATGTCACATATATTAAACTATTTGATACATATTTCAACATATTTCACCTGTAAGTCTAGCGAATTTGGAACTTCAATGTTATCTTCATGCAGCTCGTGTTTATGACGTCGTATATCCTGAAATATGTGCTGTACAATAACATAATTTTGCATGCACCTCCAGTGTTATATGTGGCTACTTTCTAGGGAACGTGTTGTGAAAAAGAGTTAGTTGCAAAAGTCATGCTTCATGTGGCAGTTTTACTGCATGAAGAGCGAAAATGTAGTAAGCGATAAACTTTTTTACCGGTCGACCTTTTGTGGGAGTCCTGGGCGAGAAAAGTTTAGTAAGGGTTTGAAATTATGTGTAAAGTTTCTTGCAAGCCTCTAAGTGCTGTCATTCTCAAATACTGGCTAACTAAACTATGGGTATTCGCCCAACGAGGCCTACACCGTTTTCTCACTAACACTCTCACTCGTTTGACTGGTGGAAAGCTATTAGCCCCACGCTGACACTTTTCAGACAGTAAGTTATATGTGCACCAAGTTTTGTTGAAATCGGTCCAGTGGTTTAGGAGATGCGTAACGTACATACATATCTACATACAAACATACTGATAAGGGGCTGTAGATCATTACATGGCATTTTCTGGTATTTGGATGTCAAAAACGCATTTTTACTGTTTGAAATTATGAGTGCGTGGTGTAATCACACAAACTGTGTCTCTTGGAAGCTTGCCTGGACAATCACTGCTTTGCAAGATGCGCAGGAGGAAGTGGAACATGTTGATTTACTGATTAAAGAGATTGAAGCATTTTGGGAAGGATATTTTACTATCATTACTTTGATGAGAAATAGAAGAGGACTTAATTTAAGGTAACTGACTTCAGTTTTTGTACTTTATAGCGGAACGTTGTAGTTACAAATTCTTGGTTCAATCATCCAACATTAGTATAGGGAAAAATAAACAGCCATGCATAATCTTCAAATGAATTAGGGGGTAAGAATGAATTTGGAATATTTAATCTCATTTTTACGAGTTGCGTTTTTTAAAAGATCTCATTTTATGTCAAATATACTTACATCTTTCCACTCAAGAACTGCAATTTTTTGTGCATTAATGTTTGTGAAGCAAATAAAGAGATAATTTTTCAATATAGAACTTTTCGAATCGAAAACTAATTACATTTAATGTTATAAACTATTCCAAGTCATTGTCCGCATCCAAAGTCCATGCCAATATATGAGTTATCATTTTTACTTATTCAGATTTCTTCGGAACCAAGTATGCTTTTGCTTCTTCTTTAAAAAGAAGGAGCACATTGCACGAGGCGCTTATCAGTAGTTAGTTGGAGCTCTGCAAATGCGCCGCGCTGGCACTTAACAGACAGTACAAACAAGAAGAGAATAAAATTCACCCTCAGCTTCATTTCTCAGGACTGTACTCACATCTGCAGAGAATACTTAAACGAAAGCGAAATGGAAAATATTTGACAGCAACATTTAAGCAAACCTTTCGGAGAAAGAAACTTCAAAGACCAACATTCTTGGATTTACTCCAACAGACAAAATTCTTACGACACACAGACACACGACAGCTTTCACTGAAAACAATTTTTATCAGTAAGGAAATTTTACGGTTTTCGGAATGGAGCAAACGACTTACATTCGTTAGACTGGGTCCTGCAGTTTAGTTTTTCTTTACCACCTACTTGGCCAGTCACACACAAATTAGAGTTTCTTTGCAATATTTTTGGAAGGAGAACCACCAGTGAGAATAACGGGCGTCCTACGTAAGCGACAGAAGCGACCGACAGCCCGCGACAGCTTCAGACGGCGAAACGCCGCGGAAGCGTCCTACGTGGGCAACGTCCGTAGCACTGCCTATCCTTTGCTACAACTAGCGACATCTGAATTCAAACGTGTTTGAATCTTGTAGCTGCAGCCTGTGCGACAATGAGAGCGATAGCCACGTGTTTCCTTGGGAAGCAGTGGGGCGGACGCAACGGCAACTACGAAATAATTGTCCTCCCATTTTAAGAAAATTATCGGGTGGCAAAAATTTCGTTCTTCCCCATCTTATACCCTGATATCATTGCTCGATAAAGGTCTTCACTTATTTTCGTTATTCGTCATAGTTACTGTGCTGCACCAGTTTGAGTACATGGCTCTACGTAATTTTTCAGAATTTGCAGAGATAAACTCTCATAGCGTAGACTTTCCGTATAGTTCATCTAAGGCCACACATTATTGCGTATGAAATGTAACCCATACATCAAAATTGTATTTAAAATTGAGATCGGAATGATACCTCTTTTCATTCTTGAGATACTTGTTGTTATATCCGCCGACGAGTCGCTCGCGGAGCGTCCGAATTTTTGAGAACAGAAGACGTTAGAAAGGCATAAGATCATGCTTTGTGAATAAAACTTCAAAATAAAATCTGAAACAAATCTGTCAAAAATTTTGTGAAATGATTTCTGTGAAATAAATAGATCAGAGAAACGTTCTTTGTGCCTATGAATGATGCTCAAAATCATGAACAGAAAATGAGGTGCATCAAACGTTTCCCTAATATTTCTTATTTCATACCTTTAGACAATTCATTTTACAAAGTGTTTGACTCTCTTTTCCAAAACTTTCTATGCTTTACTTTTTCAGACTGTTTAGATTAATTGAAACGGCCTTAACACTGACTGCTGATGAATAACGTTCGCAACATCAGATACCTGTAAAATTTCCTGGTTTTACGTTTTAATTTATTATAATTTAACGTGTGTGACGTATTGGAATAGATGTGTATACATTAAAGTTCAACTACTTTGGCAAGACCTTAAAAATATACTTAGCGATGTAGTATAAAAAGTGTACATGGAACTTAGTATATAAAATTGTTGCTGAGTCACATAAAACGCAAGTGCTACCCTTACACCACGACTAGTTACTGTAGATTAACAACATTCTATATAGTCTTTTCGGTAGTCAGTCATTCTTTCGCTTTTACAGGCTGTTAAAAGTTCTTGATCATTTAAAAAACATTTGTCTTTAATTTATTGATGATACAGTAGAATGCTCCTCTACTCAATCATGTGTATTCGAAGAATTTGTCGGGCGATCTTTATAGCTGATGATATAAATTAAGAAATTCTTCATGAAGTTTCCTTCCTTTGTAAATTTCATGCACAGCATTTCTCTTCGCTTTATTTTCCTAAGTAAAGGTAATTTTGTAGCTTTACTCTCTAGTTACAGTATTGTACAGTTTACGGGCGCCCTATTATACAATCAGCTGGTCGGCACTAAGCAACCATCTTGTAGCGCTAGGTGGTCGAGCGGCAAGATCA
Organism: Schistocerca serialis cubense; assembly: GCF_023864345.2. Lineage (NCBI taxonomy): Eukaryota > Metazoa > Arthropoda > Insecta > Orthoptera > Acrididae > Schistocerca > Schistocerca serialis. The sequence goes on along the minus strand of NC_064638.1, from coordinate 193,028,390 downwards.
TATCAGAACAATCACAAGCAGAATATCCGCTCTCGGTAGCTAAGTGGTCAGTGCGACAGAGTGTCAAACCTAAGGGCCCGGGTTCGAGTCCCGGCTGGGTCGGAGATTTTTCTCCACTCAGGGACTGTTGTCCTAATCATCATCATTTCATCCAATCGACGCGCAAGTCGGCGAAGTGGTGTCAAATCGAAAGACTTGCACCCGGCGAACGGTCTACTAGACGGGAGACTCTAGTCACACGACGACCAGGAGAATCATAATTTTCATCGCAACAACCAGCACACATTCAGCGCAGAAGGTGACATAAACAATTTCCCACATCAATTGACATATTCACAGTATCACGAACACACAATAATAATTCAGGGTATAATTACGTACAGAGGAACAGGAAATTAAGCAATCAGAGACAACAACAATACTGTCAGAAATCACACGGCACTGACAACAGTATCAGAATCAAAGGAACAGTTACGGGACGAGGAATAGCGAAAACGGGACAAGAGGAAACTTTAATAATGAACTAAATTTTCTTTAGGTCAACTAGATAGCCGTGTCCGTCTACAGCACCATTCTCCGAATAATCCGGAACAACAAAGAACAGTAAAGACAGTTGAAGTTTCTTCACCCAGGGACGATATAGTGGAAGTCGACAATGACTAGAAGAATAGGCGCTAGAAGACACGGCCAGCGAAACAACACAGGGTACTAATCATTCGCACAGCGTTATTGAAAATACGATGTGTTTAGGAGACATTAGAGATTTACAGTTACGAGGGAAACGTGAACCACATAAACACATTTCCCACCTAGTCATAAGTATACAAATAGGAAAACACACTTTATTTTGATCCATTATAAATGGTTTTTGAAAGCCTGCGACTGTGAAAACAATAGGTTTGATTATAAATGCTCACAAATTCATGGAATTCGTGGTATAAAGTCACGTATTTTCGCCAACTTTCTGATCGTATCTCTACTTAATACAGAAGTAGCACTAGGGATCGATTTTCTGTACAAACACAAATCACAATTCTTGCATATCGTTATACAACTACGATGCTCAGATTTCGTTAAATTTTGAACAACGTTTAGCTAGAGAAGAACAGGGCATCAACAGATCACATTTCTTAACTTCAAAGAAAAACGTTGATTAGTACACTACACAGTTAAATAACACAGACATTCCTTACGGATGTAAAGATGTCGACTCACTAACAATTATCTTAGTGGTAATACAGATTAAGGACGACAGTCGCAAAGCCACACCTAATACGACTAACAACAGTTGCAGCCTGAGCATGTTTTTGACAACATTCCGGCAACTATTAGGGGATTTATTTACGTATTTCAAGTGAAACCGCATAATACATTTACACGGAGACATTACACTATTCCACTCATTTACAGATGCAAAATTAAACCGGAGACTGAATCTATGCTTCAGCAATGCATCACAGAAACCTTACGACAGTCCATTACAAATCGTACCGAAGAAAGACGAGCCTCTCAGACGTGTTGTGTACTCGAGGCAAATAAATGAGATCGTTGTACCAGAAACAGACGGACCTAAAATGCTGAACAAATTGTTATCGCAATTTCGTGGTGTTGCCGTATTTTTCACTCTCGATTGGAAATCCGGTTTTGGCAAATGGGACTACATCCAGATAGTCCTAAATACACAGCGTTTCTTTGCTTTGGAACCTGTACCAATTTTATAACCCCCCCTTTCGGTTTGAATATTTCCGCATTAGCATTAATCGGAGTCCTGAACTCAATTCTACCTGAGGAATTAAAGAACAATAGCACTTTCAACTCTGCTAGAAATTTTTTCAGAACATGGGATTACTGTCAATACGAATAAATCGGTAATTGTAAAGACTTGAGCTAAATTTTTAGGACATATGATGGCAGTTTCTGGGATGAAACCTGATCGAGACAAACTTGAGGCTATTCGATATATTGTTACTCCAACAATTAAACGCCAAATGAGACGTTTTCCTGGCCCCATAAATTTCTTTCGTCGTTTCACTCATTACAGGGCTCTTGACACTCCACGCTTATGTCAGCTAGGTGGTAAAGATAGAAACTGGTGCTGGGACAAACAGGCGTATAAACATCTGACAAATTCTGCTAGATGCACCATTACTTTCACTTCCCGACCATTCTCGCGCATTTTGTTTGGCTACTGACGGTTCAAAGACGACATTTAGGGTATATCTATTACAAGAGATTTATGAAGATGGGGTTACGGTACAAAAAAGTATCCCATTAGAAGTCGAGTATTATCACCATCTCAACGTAATTTTTCCACCATTATACTCGTCGGATTGGTAGTAATTTCGGCTTTCATTAAATTACGACATTTCGTATTTGGAAGACATACTGAAGACACAAAGACAACCGAGCGTTACAATTTTTCAAGACAGCCAACCTTTCTCATGATGGATTACGAAAATGGGAAATGCATTTAAAAAAATTTAGATTTACAAGTCCATAGACTGCACTGGAGCCGGCCGGAGTGGCCGTGCGATTCTAGGCACTACAGTCTGGATCAGAGCTACCGCTACGGTCGCAGGTTCAAATCCTGCCTCGGGCATGGATGTGTGTGATGTCCTTAGGTTAGTTAGGTTTAATCAGTTCTAAGTTCCAGGCGACTGATGATCTCAGAAGTTAAGTCGCATAGTGCTCAGAGCCATTTGAACCATTATTGAACTGCACTGCAAGGGAACTAGACAAAGATCCGACATGTAATAACATTAAGCAACAGTGATGCGATATAACCAACTCTTCACTTAGATTCCGTTACCTTTTAAGAAATAACATTGTTTTCAAATGACTGAAACGTGAATGTACTACATGGCTTACTTGCATTCTTGAAGATTTGGTTAATAATCTTACGTGATACTTTCATCTAAGTTATGCAAACTGTGGAACACGAGAATGTTTTTACATACTTCGGCAAACTTATTACGTTTTCAACATGGAAACACAGATTCGACGAGTCCTGGTAAAATGTAAGTTATGTGAAGAGGGTAAAAGATCAACTACTTCACACCTTGCTCAGTTATACACTATTATTCCTGTTAAACTCCGTCAGTTAGCAACCGTCGACCGGTATGGACATGTTATGACTAGTAGACAAGGTTATCCGTACATTTTTGTAGCTGTAGCAAATTCGTTTTGTTCGCACCATTGTGGAAACCTACTTACAAAACTGTCTCAGCGGCATTTGCTAAGAACTTCTTGGGAGAATTGAGACATGTTGATGGAATTGCCTCTGACCTCATTTACATCAAATTTTTGGATTCTCACTTTGTATGGTAGGAAGATTAAGCCAATTTCTCTATCCCGCTATCATGCCTCATCCAATCCAGCTGCAGGAATCATGAAGCAAACTGGGTTATTATGCAGACTTTACTGTCATAAAAATCACAGAGAATGGGACAAATACATCAACATTTTTCAGGATATCATAAATTACTTACCAAACAAGTCTACGCCACTTTCTACTTATTTAGTGCTCAAAAAGAAACTGCCACCAGAGAGAATTACAGAAATTGTGGCAATTCCTAAGCCACCATGCTTACGACATTACCAAATAGTAAACATTTCACTAGCAAGCATCAAGCAAGCAGTAGAGAACAGAAAACGAAGTCAAAAGACAAAAGACAGAGATAGAAATTTCCAGGTAGGTGAAAAAGTCTTGGTTCCTTCACACCGAATATCACACAAAGATAAACACACCCTTAGTAAATACTTTTTAACTTACAACGGTCCTTATTGCATTCGTCGAATTTGTTATCCTAATGCTTTTAAGATGGAATCGTTGAGGATTAAACGCAGCTTTGGCATGTACCACATTTCCATTATCAAAATGTTTCACGAATTTTGCCTGCTTTCACATTTTTTATACTGTCCTGACAAATTGATAGAGAGAGAAAGCAGCCAGAGAAACTGTTTTCTACGGCATTTTGCAACATTTCATCATACGGATAATTACGGCAAATTTTGATTTCAACCTCTACATTGATATCGTATCATTTATCTTGTTAGACGTTAGTGGAATGCTTGCAGGGTAGATCTTGATTTTTTTTTCTTTTTTGATGACGCAATAATATCTTGTATTTCTGTCTCACATACATGTCTTGATACAATTTACTTCAGTATTACAGATTATATTTCACAAATTTTGCATCATGCACTTTATTTTATAGAGAAATAACCAGAAGAACAAAGTAAATTGGAATGTGCGATGAAACAAATGAAGAGCACATAAAAATAAAAAATGAAACAAAATGTTTCACCGGTTCGAGAATGAGCTACTAATTTTTCTTATTGGGAGTAATTGTTACACAGTGGAATTTTCAGGTAAAAGTAAATGAGGTTGGACGCTTGTACAGATCAGGTAACAATTCTCTGAAGGAGCTCTTAAAATTATGTAAGAAATCGTTATTTTAAGCGTAGGCTAATGAGTCGAATTATGACCAAGCCAGCATTTCTGAGCAAAGCCACGAAACGTTTTAGATACATTTATATTAACTCGAATATGAATGATGACGTAGTGCATGAATTTTAATTGTGGTGATGACATTGTATTATGGAGATTTTGTTTTCATACCTTTAGGTCGCTTTATGTGATAAATTTGTAAGCGATGGGTTGATTATGTATAGGACGTTGGTGATATGGTTGCGGAACTTGTGATTTACTTACTGTGCACTCTTCGTAATTTTTCAGATTTGGTTTAGTTTTTGCCTCAGAAAGGGATTTCGTAGGTATTGAGAAAGAAGCTTGTTGATAAGGTTGTGCAGAGTATGTTATATTTGACTTGTCACGATGTTCCAGACGATTTTCATTTGCTTGTAAGTAACTGTTTGTTCACTCTGGTTATGAGAGCTTCTACCTGTGTTCACGTTCTTTATTTCACAATTCTTTTTCGCAGCACTTCAAAATCACTTCGTTACGCATGATTCTATTTATTCCTTGATGTTTAGGAATTATTTTCGTGCACAGACTTTTTATCATTTACCCTCTACCTGACATATGTTTCGAGTACTTTAAGCAAATACATCTTAGATAAGGTCTCTTAGTCAGTACATACGTAGATTAGATCCCTTTTAGGTCACAAATTTTACTTATGTTATGTTTGGCAGACTGACTACTGACTCTATAATGACATATATCTTTCAACAGGAACAAATAGCATAATGTGTGCAACACAATGCACCTTTTTTCTCCTTTTCCATTCACTTTCCTTACCAGGAGTTAGACGAGCTCGGTAAATTCTACAGAAAGAAGTAGTTCTTAGATACAAGTATTATATTTGTTTTCCACAGTATGTAAGATAATCTTAGGCCTTATATAAGGCAAATACATTGTTTTGTAACTAAGATTTCTGACATAATTTTCTACTTATAATCCCATTGTACCTCAATGCTTATTTACTGAGATTATTTTGTTTGACTTTTATGGAATGAACTTACATTTTTACTGTGTATTGCATAAGGGATTTTGTCATTTGTTCAGCATTAGGATTTGTAAATATCTGACTAGGCTCAGTTGAATAATTATTAACTTCTATGCTTGCCCACGTATGTAATATGTTGCAACATTTACTTCTGTGTAAGTCTTTGATTGCACATATGATTATGATACATGCTTAAAAGTGTGTGCTATGGTAGCACAAAGCTAAAGACGTACAGTTTCGCAGCAGTGACAGTGCAACTCTCTTCAGTTGCACTGAAATAATACTTTTGTGACAAATATGGAACTTCACGCTCAACAGCATGGTTGTGATATATATTTGGCTTTGAGTTGTCAGTGGAGTATTTAATAGGCAGATTAAGGTTCCTCAGAGTCTGCACCTTGGCTACTCACACGTGAACTAATCTGCTTCTTCTACGGTTGTAGTTGTCAGTTCAAATGGTTCAAATGGCTCTGAGCACGATGGAACTTAACAGCTATGGTCATCAGTCCCCTAGAACTTAGAACTACTTAAACCTAACTAACCTGTGGTTCCAGAAGAGGGGCAGCAGCCTTTTCAGTAGATTCAGGGGCAACAGTCTGTATGATTGACTGATCTGGCCTTGTAACACTAACCCAAACAGCCTTGCTGTGCTGGTGCTACGAACGGCTGAAAGCAAGGGGAAGCCGTAATTTTTCCCCTAGGGCAGCCAGCTTTACCGTATGGTTAAACGATGATGGCGTCCTCTTGGGTAAAATTTTCTGGAGGTAAAGTAGTCCCTCATTTGGATCTCCGGGCAGGGACAACTCAGGAGGACGTCGTTATCAGTAGAAAGAAAACTGGCACTTTACAGATCGGACGTTGAATGTCAGATCCCTTAATCGGGCAGGTAGGTAAGAAAATTTAAAATTTAAATAGATAGGTTAAGGTTAGATATAGTGGGAATTAGTTAAGTTCGGTGGCAGGAGGAACAAGACTTCTGGTCAGGCGAATAGACGATTATAAATACAAAATGAAATAGGGGTATGCAGTAGTAGGTTTAATAATGAATAAAAAAATAGGAGCGCGGGTAAGCTACTAGGAACAGCATAGTGAACGTATTATTGTAGCCAAGATAGAGACGAAGTCCACGCCTACCCAAGAAGTAGAAGTGTATATGCCAACTAGCTCCGCAGATGACGAAAAGATTGAAGAAATCTATAAAGGAAATTACTCAGATTGTGAAGGGAGAAGAAACTTAAGTAGTAGTGGGGGACTCGAATTCGATACTAGTAAAAGGAAGAGAATGAAAAGTAATAGGTAAATATGGAATGGGGGTAAGGAATGATAGAGAAGGCCGTCTGGTAGATTTTTGCTCAGAGCTTTACTTAATCATAGCTAACACTTGGTTTAAGAATCCTGAAAGAAGGTATACATGGAAGAGGCCTGGAGACACCGGGAGTTTTCAGATAGATTATATAATGATAGGACCGATATTTATGAACCTGGTTTTAAATTTAATACATTTTCAGGGGCAGATGTGGACTCTGACCACACTCTATTGGTTATAAACTGTAGATTAAAACTGAAGAAACTGCACAAAGGTGGGTATTTAAGGAGGCAAGACCTGGATAAACGGACAGACCAGAGGTTATAGAGAGTATCAGAGAGAACATTAGGGAAAGATTGAAAAGAGTGGGGGAAATACAGTAAAACAAGAATGGGTAGCTTTGAGAGATGAAATACTGAAGACAGTGGGGCTCAAGTAGGTAAAAAGTTTACGTTTAAAGGTATAATTACGTTTACGTTTGAAGGTATAATTTACCCAGAGTCATTATCAGCATCCAAAGTTCATGCAAATATACGAGCTATCCCTTTTACTTGTTCAAATCTTATAGGAACAAAGTGCTCGTTTGGTTTTTTAAAAAAGTGAGCGCACTGCACCAGGCGTATTTAAGTAAATAGTTGTAGTTCAGCACATGCTACGCGCTTTTAAGACAAGAACAGTTACGAGGTGTTTCCACTGCCATAATTAAATAACAAAAAAAGGGAACATTTCAGTTTTTCTAGGGCCAGTTTATCAGTACAAAAGGATAATGATTCACAGTGTAGCAGTCTTAGTATGCCGAATGTTTAAGTGGACAGGTAACCTGACAGGTACTTTCATGCTACTTTCTTGCAGTCAGATTTCGCAACACTTTCTTGGAGTTTAATTATGATGTTTAAATGAGTTCCTGTGTTGAAGGTTTACGAGAGATTACAAATTATTTGTATTGCTGGCAAGCTAAACTTTTAATGAATGAGAACCATAATACAGTTTATTATAAGTGCATCCCCTTTTCATAATTTGAGTGCCTTTGTCTATATTTAATGTTAAACGAACGAGGTACCCAAGCCAATGTTACTGGACATACCTGAAGTATCCATTGTCCACGCTTACAACCACTGAAAATGGTAAAGCCTATGTTTCTTTTCACAACTCTTATAGTTCAGGAACAATGATGCTCTAGAACTAGAAAATACTGATGTATTTCATTCGCTTACCGTTTATCTAAGTAATCTCTTTTCTACACCAAAAAAGTTCAGTTATGGAAGAAGCTTAAAGAATATCACAAGCTGTTGCGCTTAAAAATGTTAAAAAGGTAGCTGTAACTTAAAATATATTTAGAAAATAGCTGTTTTGATTCCATCGAATATTTCAGATAATGATTTCTTAGATACAGAAAAGTGATGTTTTGATTTGATCGAAAATTACGGATAACGATTTTTGATTTCCCGAAGCCACTATATACCAACTGCGATTGCAAAAACAATATAATAATTTCCTTCCTGTGTTTGTTCTGGCACTCTAGTTTCAGAAAAAAAAATTGTTTGATTATTTTAATGAGATGAGAGAAAGACGTAAGCCCTGTATTGGACAGGTAAAATATCTCTTAATGCTATTCTTCATTTCTGATAGTGCCTGAAAGGTATACTTGTAGTTCTGTGGTTCACGTTAAGTGCGAAAAACACGGATGAGAAACATTACTAGCGTGTCATACTCACTGAAGTTATGAAATAATTTGATACATTGAGTGTAATTACAGCTAACAAAAATTTTCATTCTATATGCATGTTCAACGAACAAAACTGTGGCTGCTTTTTGGCAGTGCAAAGTTTGTAAACAATTCGGTGAGAAAACTCAAATATTGATGACGAAATAATGAGTTCATTAAGTGTGTTCCTGTCATACACGCAGCTTCCATTGAGGACCGTTCATTATCACACTTGGCCGATTTCCCTTCCGCTTCGCGTATGATCGAGTCGCCTCCCTTACGAGCACCGGCTCTCGATCCGCGAGTTAACTGCAGCACCCCTCCCCAACTGCCTCGAAAGTCTTTAGTAACGAGCGAGTTCGATGCACGTTCTGACCGCCTCCAGTTTCAGTGGTGAAGGGGAAGGTTCGGGGAACAAATTTGTGTGAGATCTCTGCAAATACACTGATTTGAAGTTTATAAGAGAAAATAAGTGCCATTATCTGGCAGATACAACTGTATTCTGGGCAGAGAATAGAACACAGTCTTATCTTGGGCAGGCAATGCTCTGATCGACTGAGATATCCAGGCATAACACACAAGTTTTTCTTTTACCAGTATCACATCCCATTTTCCATGTAACACAGAGGATCGCCCTCATGCACTGACTCAGCTCAAGCAAAGTCATATACAATCCTACACAAATGTATTGTAGTGTGTGACACATCAGAGTACTATACGACTTGAGACATTGCAGTTCTGTTGCGTGTGTATGCACCGGGTGGAGAAAAATTGTGTCACGAAATTTTAACCCTGGATAGCTGATGCCAATAATAACCAAGATTACCAGTGTTGTGTAGGTGAACGACACACCATTTTTGAACTACGGAAGCTGGACGCCACGCGCTCCGCTTGGCCGTGTGATGCCCTGTTGCCGCTCGTCGGTTGAAGGGCAGCGTTATGATTGTCGTTTGGCGAGTGGAGCGTGGCGCCAAATTTCCATAGTTTAAAAATGGTGCTCTGTCGACCTACATAACACTAGTAATTTTGGATCCTACTGCGATCAGCCATCCAGTGTTCAAATTTCGTGACACAATTTTTCTCGAACGTGTATATGGTATTATCTTCAGTTTTCCAAATTTACAGTAAGTATTATTAACGATATCTATTGTTGCATATTGGAATTTCCTTGATTGAATCTTTGCTCAACCTCAGTATTATGGCATATAAAAACTTTCATAACATAAAAATTCATGTTTATAATCTTCAGTACGAATTGGAATGAAGAAATTTGTATGAGACAAATTTAACTGTCGTAAGAGACTGCTACAACTGGAGAAAAATAAAATGTTAACTTTATTTTGTCTAAAATTGAGGTTATGTTTACTTTCCGAACAGAAAATACCTGCATTTAATGAATGTGATCATAAAAACTGTATCTTTGTTTTATGCTGTGCCAAAAGTTATGCAGAAGTAATTTTGAACAAGTAATTATTCATTGTAAATCAACTAAAGTGTCACGTCGAACAATACCTAGGAGTATTGATATTGTTACGATAATATATGAAGGGTTCCAGAAAAGAAGAAACTATGTCCATTATTTCAGTATTTGAGTATTCACACGTATATGAAATTATCGAGTGGGTCCAATATTTTTACTATCGTAAATGGGGAAAAACATGCTCGGTCATCTTATAAATGAGCTTTCAAAAGAAGCTGTACAGGAAAAAAAAGGGGCTCAAACCATGTGAAATAGGGAAAAAAGGCTTAGTTCATTAATTGCTAGTCTTTAAAGTAAATAATGATATAGGGAGCAGCCCTGACAAAGAGATGTTGTCAAACACTGTGCAGGTCAGATTAGTTTCAACATGACCATAATGGCTTGAAACCTGTTACTCAATGGAAAAATATATTAATCACTAAATTATCTGCCGTTCTGTGAAAATACTGATAAAGAGGGCGACACATTGTGTTGTGCCTGAAGTAAACTGTTGAAGGAGGTCAGCAATTAAGGAAGAAAATAAAAAAGTATGGACGCATGTCTAAAGTAAACAACAACATTAATTTGAGGTCTTCTGAGAGGAGAGAAAACCGTCATTGCAGTATACAATGTTTTGAGAAAGCTCCTTTAGATGTAAGATGGGGCTAATAGAGTGCACTGAACGCGCTGAAAGAAGGGCAGCGCCATAGCTCACTGGTTTGTTGCACTAGCGAGAAAGCGCCAAAGAACGCTTGTCAGGTCAGTCGAAGACAGACGTTGTACATTTCAAGAGAATCCGCTTATGAAACATCAGGAACCATGTTTTTAGGGCAGAAATTACGAATTTTCTAGAACTGTCATGTCACAGAGTTCATGCACATGAAATCAGGCAACTGGTACGCACTTTGCGGTGATTCACAGAGCACAAATGTAAGCGCAGATCTGCGTTAGTATTTAAGCTGCATCTCTTTACGGTATGGCAGATTAGTTGAGACTAAAGAAAAATTTGCACATGCATATAACAGTAAGATACCGCAAATGGGTTTTTGGATGCAGTACAGCACATCTCATTATTTTATTATTATTCTCGTGTCAGAAACATACAGGTAGAAGAACATACATTTTACACAGTTACGATTAAGTTACTTTTGACGAAACGTTGGACACTTACAGTGCATTTTCTATTGCTTGTTGAAGATCATCTTTTGTACAGGAGACTGGGCACAATCGACACCGAAGCAAGTGCCGAACTGACTGTTCTTCTCCATAGTCACACCGAATATCATTCGAATCAGTACAGGCCAGTCTTGCCAAGTTAACTTCTGATCTTCCAACTCCGGATCTCAGTGTATTCAGGGACTTCCACGTTGCCCATTCCCCGTCATGGCCTGAAGGTAAAGCTTCAACAACTCTTTTCCAACCAGCTGGTATGTAGATTGTAGCCCTCCATAGTTGTAACCCAGCTTCTGCAGCAGTGGCTTAAAGTTCCTTTTATGTCTTAAGTAAACTCTTCCTTGACTTCAGTTGTTGCGGACGCGGTTCATGCCCATACAGAGGATGGGTAATTTTCCGCTCCACTGCCTTTCTTTACTTGTTCGCAGCTACCTCTCTTCGAGCAGTTGGTGGTGCTTCTCCTGCGAGGTGGTAAAGCCATTCGACTGGAGTGGATTCCAAACAACCTGTTATAATTTTGCACGATCGTTGAGAGTTACATCCACCTGTTTGGCATGAGTTGAATTATACCAAAGAGAAAAGGCGTACTCTGCTGCAGAATAGCCTAGTGCCACTGCAAATTTTCGGATTGCCTCGGGTTGACTATCCCACTGTGATAAGGCCAGTTTCCGTAGGAGACTGTTCCTGGGGGAAACTTTCGACTTGCATTTCATACAGTTCTTTTTGAAAGCGAGAGATCTGTCAAGTGTCACTCCTACGTATTTTGGAGTCTCGTGTATCTCATAATATTGCGCGTCAACGATGGGATGCTACAGTGAGTGCTCAGTTCGCTGTGGATGAAGATGCCAAGACATATATGGAATCTTATAAAACGTCGACATAATGAATTACCCACTTACACTCCAACCGCACACCATTTTAGAGAAAAGCTTCGCTAATTAACATCGGCGGTTAATACTGAGAGACCTGTTTACTACACGAAACTATATCCAGGGGGCCACACATTGAAACGAGAAATTTCTTTTTAAACGTCGCATTGAACGTCGTAAAACTTACAAACATCATTTTCATGTCACAGAAACCTGAAAATCTTTGAAGTATCAAATCCGAAGTTAATGTGTGACTTTACTGACTCCGTTATAGCTACAGTTCATTATAATTGTAAAAACTAAATCAAGAGGTGATAAATAAACGATTGTTTCCTTTATTTGTTTGTCTACAACTTCATGTTCAGTCGGCCTAATTGGAATCGAAAGCATCTTCCAGCTCTATACCGTTTCATATTCAGATCACAAATAGGGAACGGCATAGCATAGGGAAAATATACAGCATTAACGATTCAGATGAATTTGAATAGTAATAGATAATTTGTACATAAGACAATCAAAGCTTGCGCAAGAGTTGAGGTGTCTACAAGTAAATGGGCATACGTGTCCTATACTGACCCGAAACTAAATTATTTGCAACATAGATGATCTTGGAGGACCTCGAAGTTCTGTTCTAAAAGAAAATTTTGTAGATGGAAAATGAAATCGGTGGTATGTCAAACATTCTTCAGATTTCTAGTCATAGACCCCATGAGAAGCGAATTGTTTTTATTCATTAAGAAAATTTTTATCATTTTACAATAGAAAAATTATTAACTTCATGGGGATTGTTTTCTACGCATCGAACCAAATGCTAAAATATGCTAACTAGTTTCAGACTTATTGAAGCAGTTTTATAGATTTTGTGACTAAATCTTGGCTGAGGATCTGAATTCAGAAGAAGAAACTGTTGCCGCGTGCAGAAAATCCCTTTCCTGTCTTCATGCAGTATAAAATTTTTAGAAGACAATACATTTAAGATAAAAATTAGTGCTGTATTTAATACTGTGAAACCTTTGCTTTTGCGATACAGCTAATACGCCACACACAGCGAGAACTCCACTCGATCCGCGTTATCTGTGAATGCTTGCTTAAGATACATATGCCACATTCGGTTGTTTGATCACACATGAGTGACACATGCTCTGTTTACTGCGTCGGTCCGCAGTACCTCTCATCGCATATCAGATGAGTATCGTCAGTCAGGCCTCACACGTCCAGCGTACTGGCTGCGCCTTTGTATTACACTACATCTTCCTCCATTCCAGCCATACTACTGTGGATGAGATTACCCTGTGACCTGCGTCACATCGCTCCGCCTTCAATAGGAGATTACAGACTTTTTTGCTATCATCCGCGTAGCTCCCGTTTCGGCATATCTCAGCTGTTTTCTTTCCATCCAACAGGGAACAAGTATTTCAGTTATACTGTAATGCAGTTGTTCCCTTCCCATGCGTTTTATAGGGTTTTTTTCTTTTCCTTCCTGCCATGTCATCTGCTAATCTTAACCTGTTATTTCTCTCTTTCTCCGGCTAGTTAATACATTGTCCCACAATTATTACTTCTGCTCTGTGGTCCCACCTTGCCGTTACATGTCATTACTCACATTCGGCCCGAACGTAAAGAGGAAATTGTTTAAAGTGTGTTAATGAGAGGAAACATTTTAAGTTCCATATATTCTGCTATTCATTTTCTCAGTATTATTATTATTAATATTATTATATTTACATGTTGCTCCTCTTCTATACATATTATAATGTTTACTCACAAATTATGTCTCGGTAAATGTAAGTGGCCTGATGCCATAATCTTGCCAGGTATAGTTCGTCACTGATATTCAGTGAGTGACACTTGTTATCAAGTTGTATTGGCAAGTGATTTACCGCTATTTTGCTATGGCGTCACTAAATTTTACACGGTTTAATTTGGGCGGGACCCCTACACATTGTGAACATGTAACTGCACCGACATAATTTCAGTGGCATTTCTGGGGTATCTTCTGAATATCTGCGTGCAAGGTTTCTCTCGTTTCCACTGCCTCGTTACTTTAATAGTAGCCGTTACCACTGTTTCTTGCGAAATATCTTCATAGTAGTGGAAATGCGTCTAATACTCCGTCACGAAAACCATGTTTCTCGTAGATGCCTATCTACAGATTCAAAAGTACTAAGATTTGGTTGTCATAGTTGTGAAAATAGTTCAATATAGCACCGTTGCCCGATTTTTCCATTACTGTCAGTGGATCCACGTAGTACGTAGATGTCGATCAGCTATTCATCAGTAAATTCATCCATTCTTGTGTGTATCATCGTTAACGAATAAGCAACACTGCTAAAAAGCAGACCCGAGAGAGAGCCGGACATTAATGCTGAATGTGAGCGCGAGGACGAAGAGTGAAGTGCATATTACTTTTGTCAACAGGTAGTACTGTTTGTGCATGGAACAAATTTGTTTCCAGACAAAACACACAGGGCTTGCTGTCGGAGTTTGCACTGTTCTACAGAGGTTTTCACTACAATGCAGATATATAAATAAATATAGGTCAGAAAACAAACGAATTGCAAATGCTCTGTAACCATGGATTCCTTGTACCAAAAGACACATACAGTATCTCAAAACAGCTTTCGAAATTCCGTCAGTGGATTTATTCCTTACTGTGTAGGTTTACATTTAACTATTAATTTTATTTTCTTTATTTTCTGTCTTGTAGATGTGGTTAGAGCCGATGACCAGCTCAAAAGAGGAATTGCCTGACAATATCAGATGTCACTGTGCCGGACAACAAACTGTTACGTAAAACTATATGCAACCGCCGCATGAAAACAATTATATTGTTATACGACCATTTCTAGTGGTCATCCAAGGTCGGTGATCTCTCTCGAGAGCTGATTACAGTAACTCCCATCTGTACCTCCCATATATAACCGAAACGACACAGTATTAAAAGGAATTCAAAACCAACCTAGGGCACATAATGTTGTAATAGATTGCTTACACGATACTACTGCTCATGGAAGAAATTTGAGTTAATGGAAGCAACTGAACAGTTTCAGAAAACGCGTTATGGAGTAATTACCACAATCACTCCAACGATTATCTGTAAATGGAAATAGACGAAAATGAGACATGCATAGCTTTTTTTGTTTAAAATTTGTGGTAAAATAAAAGCACCTACATCAGATAACGTAATGATACCGTATGTTCTAATAACCAGTGATTCGCCTATTATAAAATGGGTCTATTAATGGTATAACTGTTACAATATACTGCAGGGTCGATTATTTATATCACGACCTGATAGAGTTGTACGGTTGAAGAATGGAACAATGTTGAAGCCTTCGGCTTAGTTCGAGTATCACGCACTCAGGAAAGAAAATAGCTGCTAAAGCATTTCATTGAGCACATTCCAGAAACCACGCAGCAAATATTTTGTAGCAATCTGAATTCTGGCACTTGGTCAAACCAGCTTACGCTGATTTTTGTGCTTAAAATCTAAGACTCCTTTTCTTTATTCACTACGGTGGTTACCGACGCAAATGTATTTGTATTACGAAGATTCATTTGTTGTTCAGAGAACGAAACTGACAGGGCTAGTTTTGAACTTCTGTGGAAGGCAGATATGAAAATATTTATGTCAATAATGTCAATTGTTGTGAGACCATAATGAAGAAAAATAAACGCATAGTAATCAGTAGTGAACTATACCTTTCAAATTTTTCGCTTTTCAGTTATTAAAGAAAGTACATTTTGGAGACGTTGTGAAACATAAACCTTGTTAATTTTAAAATATTGTCATTTATCCATATTGTGTATGAGAATATTGTAGCAACTCATGGAACAGTGTCATCAACAACTATTAGATTGTAAGTTCTTCATTGTGTACAAAAATGTGGCATGAAGAAAATTTCTAATAAAACAACTACTAACTCAACTGGCGTGACTGATCAACTTCATGTTGAAGTGGAAATTGCCTTAAGGTAATATCCGCCGCAGGTCTTACAGTAGCGTGAAAATAAACGAGGTATAACTCCTGAAAAATACACTGAAATCCGCAAGAGGTAACTGGACGTGACTTGCGCGAAGTGAGAGCGGTAGAGTTCGGCGTACAGCTCGTACTCGTACGGGGTTTTCAAAACGTCTCTCCGCAGTGCCATATGATTGTTAGCCGCGCGTGCCGTATGCCGCAATGAATATACTGAAATGAAACTCACTGCAGTATCGTTGTGCGTTTATTGTTTCGTGGAAAAATGTGGGACCCACAATCCCAGTCTAGAAATTGCAAGCCAAACTTCTATTTCCATAGAGTAAAGTGGCTCCTCGTGAATACACATTGGATTTGCAGTACTCCACATACGAGAATTTAGCGAGTTCGTGTAAACGGATAAATGAAACCACGCCTCATCAGTGAAAAACGTTTCATTAAGAATATCTCTTTCATTTTGTTCAACGAAATTTTTGAACCATTGACAATAATGCAGTTTCTTGCCATGACCAGTATTTTTCAGTTCTTGAGAAAGGTTCTAATTTTTTCTTTACAGATGTGTGGGCCGTTCCGACACTAAAATCGATTTCCTGGAAGAGTTTTCCTACTGACGTGTTCGGTCTCATGGTCATTTTATCGGAAATATCGAGTAGTTTATCCTAAGACAAAACGCTGTGACGACCACTTCTCGGTGCATCTGTCACTGAACCCGTGCTTCGAAATTTGTCAATCATATCTCGCACAGTATTGCGATGCGGGAGTGTTGTCTCCGGGAAAACTGAATTACATGTTTGACGAACAGAAAATGAGTATTTACCGCCAGCTATTAACACCTGTTCGACTAAAAACACACGATCTTCAGTGATTAGCATTTTAACACTGACAGAAATGAAACAAACGAACACAGAAACTAAACTTAAACGTTAACGTCAAACACGTAACGACACACGCCAACGATACTACTGACGCTGACTGAGTTAATCGAAGCAGTGGAATGTTGGGAGAGTCCACTTGAAGGGAGGTAACACAGGCAGGAGAACAATCATACGGCACGCGCGACTAACAATCATAGGGCACTGAGGAGAGACTTTTTGAACACCCCGTACATGTCTAAATAGCTGTTCTGCGGAGTGCTTCATTCAGCTGAATTTTCTTTGATGATGAAGCTAAGAATTTTGATGACATCAGTCAAGTATAACTAAATTGAATATAAATTTACATTCTTCCCAGAAAATGGATATATGCCACAGGAAAGGACAGGTAAAATTAAAAATACATAGACACCATGCGAGAAGATTAGGAACATAAACCCAGAAGTCAAGTGTATGAATTGAAAAGGAAGTAGGGCACGTATGCATCTTCCTATTCTCCTGGTGCAACTGTTATACGAAAATGTAATAAAGGAAACTAAAGGAAGCTTCTCACACTGGTTTAAAATTTAGGGGTAAAGCACATCGATGGTACTATTCACTTTTGACGTAGCTCTCAGTAGTAGAAATGTAGAATAACTACAGGTCATGGTGAGAAGAATGGCTACTCTATTGAGCACAGACTATTGATTGAGGAGAAACTAGTCGAAAGTACTGAAAGTAGCAGGATAGTGGCTGACGGCACAATCAGAATTGGGGAACATGTATTGCACAAATGTTGAGAAAATGTTCAAGTCTGAAAGCATACTTACGCATGATCGACGAAGCGAGAGGGACGTAAGAAAGAGTTTCATACAGGTAAGGACAGCATTACTCAGTAAAATATCTGTGAGTATGAAATGTAGAACTCACTCTGAGAAAAGTAATAGTGTACATGAGAATACATTTCAGGAGCACAGCGTGAAAGTAATCAGGAACTTTCGAATACCGAGAAATCAAGGGGATGGAAAGTTTGAGATCTGATGTTTCAGTACATCTGAGAATCCATCTTCATTAGACGCGAAACCGATCGTGACTCTCAATAAAAAGGTTTTTACATAAAGTAAAGACCATATCATTCAAAATGTGGAAATTTGCTTGCATGCTGCGTGGCGGGTCGCTCTCTCACTACCCATTAAACGATTAGTCCACCTTCTTGGCTAAGTCGCAAGTTGCTTGCCCCTTCACTCTACAATGGTGCATACTGGTTTAGCCGACAAAAGCAGCGTTGAGGAAAATCCGACTAAATACTCACCACGAAAAGGCCACATAACTCCAGTCCATGGGCAGTAGCTGAAAGTAAGTTAACTACTCTTGCCTGACTCGTTTGAAAAAAAGTGTAAAATTTTCTTTAAGTTGGGTTACTGTCTTTAAGACACAAAACATAGCTATAAAGTTGTGTTTCATACACTACGCCATTACGATATGTTACTGACGTCTCTGTTACAAGGGCACACCCGAAAGCGGCCAGAAGGCATTTAATGCGATCCGGTGTTTCGGACGTCCTACACAGTCAATGATCCACAATTACTCGCGAGTTAAAACGGTCAGTCGTTCAGTAGGCTTCTTGTAGAGAAGTGCTCCCCATAAGGTCTGGTAAACTGTGAGAATCTACAGAGTTCTCAATGCACCGTCCGTCGACAAAGCATAATCGTAGTACCTAAGGTGGAAGCTTAACAACTACAAAGAACACAAGTGCATTCCTCAATCCAGTTGTGAGCAGGCAGTATTAAGTAGCGGACATGGGACAGTAGTGTGTCAACGCTGTTGTCTCACAAATTGCAGTGAAACTACACTTGTGAATAATTAAATGTATGAGGTCAGCCATCAGCTGCAGAATGGAAAGACCACAATGAAAATTCGGGCCAGACAAGGACTTGAACCCGGATACCTCGCATATCTCGAGCGGTCGCCTTACCATTTGGCTATCCGTGCACAACTCACGGCCACACCCAAATATCCATATGTTGTCAACTATGCGTCTACGACCAGTACTCATACATCCGTTATCTGTACTTCCGTACAGGTTAGACATTTTACTTGAAACTCGCTCGCGTGGCGTCGGCGGATAAAAACGCTATTACACTGCCTGTGTTATTCTGAATTACGAAGCAAACCTACTTTGGACATGCATGCATCGTAATTCAGAACAACACAGTCACTGCAATATCTCATTTCCAGATCAAGCGTTCAAGACGTTTTGCAGAATATTGTGCAGAAAAGATAACTGTGCGAGAAGTCTGTCCTGCAGAACTTGACGCCGAAACAAAAACAACAAAGCGTGGATGTTCGTCGCCACTTCATTGAAATGAAAAACGTTGACAATCGGACAGTCTTTTCGAGAAAAAATCATCTCTTGTGAAGACGATACCTCCTGTTGTCATCACGAACCTAACATAAAACAGGGAAATATGGGAATTCACATAAAGGGCCAACGCCATGGCTACATAACCAACATTCGGGCCAATTTGGCACTAGCTGAACATCCCTAAGAAAGAACTTCTCTGGCTGTTTGACATGGTTGGGTCGGCGTCCTGTGCGTCGTACTGAACTGGGACGGGGGGAGGGGGGGGGAGGAGGAGAACATTCGTAGCATGAAAACCATCTTCTTAAGTGTTCTCTATTTTGATTAATACAGTCTTGGTGTAGATGCTACTACGAGATAAGAAAGGCTTGCGCACCACATGAAACGAGTCAGAAGCCTTACGACTCGAAACAAAAATTAAGAAAGGAAGGTACTTCTGTGTCACATTCCAAGTATTTGACATCGGTCAAAATCGATCATGACGACTTTGTACGAGAGACGAATCTGCGATGAACTATTTACACCCAGTTTCGCTATCTTGTAAGTTAGAGCGACACAATGTTGACAGACGTCCGATAAAAGTAGCATCTGGCAGGAGTGTAAGGTTTTTAAATGGTGGAAAGAGGACCCTATACCAACCCTGCAAACAACTGTGCACTCGTAAGGCATGTGTAAACAAAAATTTTCGCTGGAAATTCCTCATTCGTAAGATTAACTTTTTCTGCTGGAATACGGTATAGCACAGTATTTGCTGCGGTCCAGCAGAACTGCAATAAGACGAACTCCTTCGTGCTTCAGTCGACAAGCCGTTTATGTTCGTGCAAAGGAACGAGCCAAACCGGCTTTCTTATTGCATAGCAAAAAACATTTACAGCGAGGGCATTTCTGCTCGAGCGTTACTGGCGGGCTGCTTCGTGTGGCTCCGAGATTACCAGCTGCGCGTTTTATTACCCTTCAAGATATTATCCAATGCGTCTCAGCTGCGTGTCACTTAACAAATTAAAATTTGCATATATATTGGATACGCGTTGCGGAAACTGAGCAGCGGCACTTACTCAAGTAATTAACTGGGAGCGGTCGCCAGCGCGCTGCGGGATACGCACTTTAATGAAATATGCGCTCTTTTAGCAACAAGTCGCTTGTGCTAGTAAATCCCATGGCTGTAGAGAGGGCAGACTTGGCGGGCGCGGGTTCATAGCACGTGATGGTTATCAGAATACTTTCAGCAGAATTAGTGAACGCCTTCAATGTGAATAACGTCCCTAGAGTCCCTTAACCTTTCCGTAACATAGCCGATTTAACTATACCATACCGTAGATGCAGAGAACAAAAATTTATACCCGGTGGTTTGAAGGAACAAGACGCCACATTTGTCAACAAGGGGGATAGCTGACGTTGTCCGTCCTTAGCATCTATCTGGTTCAGAGTCATAGGACCTGATTTGACTTTACATATTGGGTCTGTTCAAAAACTCCAAAAGTATTAGTAATTTCGCAAGAATGGTGTGTTGGAGGGAAATGCGGTTGGCATTCCTGCACACGCCAGTGCTTGATGTGTAAGTGCCGGAAGTTTCATTGTTGTATCTCCATTATTGTTCAGTTCTGTATGGAGTAGAATGTTGCTTCGAACAGTTGCGAATTTTGAGACGGCAGAGTTAGAGGTGCAACGTGTCTGTATTAAATTCAGCGTGAAACTCTAGAAAACCTGTACAGAGACCTATCAAATGTCGCAAGAAGCCAACGGCGACGGGTGCTTAAGCGGTACTTGGTGTTACAGATGGTTCCCACAGTTTAAAAATGGCCGGACGGAAGTTAAAGGTGTCTCTCGTTCAGAAAGCCCTTCAAAGTCTACCGACGACACTCATGCCAGGAACGTCAACAAAATTGAGCGCGCCAATGGAAGACTGACTGTCTGCGAGATTGCAGAAGAATGTAACATTTCAGTTGGATCATGTCATCAAATCCAGACACAGCATGTTGGAATGCATCGTGTTCGTCGCCTAGTTCGTCCCACGGCTCATGAGTCAAGACCGGAAAGACCTTCGCCTCCCAATCTGAGACGTGCTTTCGGAACGCGCAAATGAGAACAAGATGTCTTCAAGAAGGGTCGTCGAGCAGATGCGGAAAGCTATAGACCTATATCTCTGACGTCGATCTGTTGTATAATTTTAGAACATGTTTTTTGCTCGAGTATCATGTCGTTTTTGGAAACCCAGAATCTACTATGTAGGAATCAACATGGATTCCGGAAACAGCGATCGTGTGAGACCCAACTCGCTTTATTTGTTCATGAGACCCAGAAAATATTAGATACAGGCTCCCAGATAGATGCTATTTTTCTTGACTTCCGGAAGGCGTTCGATACAGTTCCGCACTGTCGCCTGATAAACAAAGTAAGAGCCTACGGAATATCAGACCAGCTGTGTGGCTGGATTGAAGGGTTTTTAGCAAACAGAACACAGCATGTTCTTATCAATGGAGAGACGTCTTCAGACGTTAAAGTAACCTCTGGCGTGACACAGGGAAGTGTTATGGGACAATTGCTTTTCACAATATATATAAGTGACCTAGTAGATAGTGTCTGAAGTTCCATACGGCTTTTCGCGGATGATACTGTTTTATACAGAGAAGTTGCTGCATTAGAAAATTGTAGCGAAATGCAGGAAGATCTGCAGCGGATAGGCACTTGGTGCAGGGAGTGGCAACTGACCCTTTACATAGACAAATGTAATGTATTGCGAATACATAGAAAGAAGGATCCTTTATTGTATGATTATATGATAGCGGAACAAACACTGTTAGCAGTTACTTCTGTAAAATATCTGGGAGTATGCGTGCGGAACGATTTGAAGTGGAATGATCATATAAAATTAATTGTTGGTAAGGCGGGTACCAGGTTGAGATTCATTGGGAGAGTCCTCAGAAAATGTAGTCCATCAACAAAGGAGGTGGCTTACAAAACACTCGTTCGACATATACTTGAGTATTGCTCATCAGTGTGGGATCCGTACCAGATCCGGTCGACGGAGGAGATAGAGAAGACCCAAAGCAGAGCGGCGCGTTTCGTCACAGGGTTATTTGGTAACCGTGATAGCGTTACGGAGATCTTTAACAAACTCAAGTGGCAGACTCTGCAAGAGATGCGCTCTGCATCGCGGTGTAGCTTGCTCGCCAGGTTTCGAGAGGGTGCGTTTCTGGATGAGGTATCGAATATATTGCTTCCCCCTACTTATACCTCCCGAGGAAATCACCTAAGTAAAATTAGAGAGATTAGAGCGCGCACGGAGGCTTTCAGACAGTCGTTCTTCCCGCGAACCATACGGGACTGTAACAGGAAAGGGAGGTAATGACAGTGGCACGTATAGTGCCCTCCGCCACACACAGTTGAGTGGCTTGCGGAGTATAAATGTAGATGTAGATGTAGATGTTCCTTAAGATAATCATTACTGTTGATGAGGTGTGAGTCTACGGTTATAACCAAGGTTCAGTCTTCACAATGAGTCGGGAAAGGATCTACAAGACTTTTTTTTACCTAGTACGGTGCCGTCAAGGCTGTGAGATAATGACGTTTTTCATCCAACTACTCTTTTATGAGAGCTTCACTGAAGCTTAATAATATACAATACAATCTAATAATTTTTTTAGAGATATTTTCCGGTAGTTAGTGTTGTATTTTACGACGGTTTCATCGTTAACACATGTTGTAGTCGGCTAATATTTATTTTTGTTTATCCAGCACAGCAAGGTTCAAATGCAGACAATGTCAGACTAGTTAGTAGATGTTATTGATATTGGTATTAATCCATCAGACAACGAA
This sequence comes from Schistocerca serialis cubense, assembly GCF_023864345.2. Taxonomy (NCBI): domain Eukaryota; kingdom Metazoa; phylum Arthropoda; class Insecta; order Orthoptera; family Acrididae; genus Schistocerca; species Schistocerca serialis. The sequence goes on along the minus strand of NC_064638.1, from coordinate 193,005,402 downwards.
GATAATTTTTGGGAACAGTCCTGCTGCTGTGTGTCAAGGTACAAAGATACGATGTGAGAAAATGTTATCGAAAGAGGACTTATTTTTTGGCACAAACGGAATTACGAGAGCGGCAGTGGAGGTAGATTAAGGGGCTCCGTATACGCTGAAATCTCGAGGCTTCCAGTTTTTGTTTTTATTTTTCGTTTATATCGATCTACAGAATATCCTCTTTCCAATAATATATAATGCATATTTATTATTGCCTAATTTTTGATTTATGCATTCACTCAAACACAACTATTACAGCGCCATCTGTCACAAAGCGAAAAAAGTCGTCCAACTAAAACATTCATATTTCTTTACGCACTACACGAATATACAACAAAAATGGGGATTCCGATTTAAAAAAAAAAAACGCAGTTGATATCAGTTTGACCTATGGCAGCGCCATCTAGCGGGCCAACCAAAGCGCCATCTGGTTTCCCGCTTCAAGCTAGACAGGTTTCTTTCTTTGCAGTTTTATCGTTTGATGATTATTTCGTGAGATATTGGGCCCGGTCACTATCAATTTGATAGTGACCGGGCCCAATATCTCATGAAATTAGCAACAAACGAAAAATGAGATGAAGAAATCTGTTCGAGCGCGACGGGGGAAGAAGATGGCACCCGAACGACCCACTAAATGGTGCTGCCATAGGAAATTGATAGTAACTGCATCTTTTAAAATAGGTACCCCAATTTAATTGCATATTCGTATAGTACGTAAATAAATATAGAACATTCGTTTCGTTTTGTGATGGATGGCGCTGTAATATTTTCACAAATGTAGCAACGCACCCGATAGCACTTGTGCAATTCATTACTTAAATTACGTACGTTAATACGCTTGCACAGTCATAATAATTACGCGGAAGATAAAATTTTGACAAAATGGAACGTTTAACAGTCGCAAAGGGATATGGTATTCATTTATGGCTATTGTGCCATGCCCAACTAGCTTGCCCTATGTATGTTGATCGTTATCCTGACAGACAGCATCCAACTATCCGGCCCTATCGTCGGATAGTTAATGCATGCAAAGAAATTGGAAGTGTTCAGAACAAGAAGAAGACGCAGCCAAGAACTGTAACAAATGAAGATGCCATAATAGGTGTTTTAGATGCAGTTGAGTCTAATCCGCACATCAGAAGCAGACAAATTGTGGGGGAATCGGGAATTTCAAAAACGTCTGTTTTGAGAATTCTGCATTGTCTTACATTTCATCCTTACCATATTTCTATGAACCAGGAATTGCATGACGATGATTTTGAATGTCGTGTGAATTTTTGCCACAGGGCACAAAATAAATTGCGAGATGATAACACGGTTGTTTTCAAGAGTCTATTTAGTGATGAAGAGTCATTCACAAACCGGCATAAAATACACTACTGGGCAACGGAAAATCCTCGCTGGCTACGGCAAGTGAAACATCAGCGACCCTGGCTGATTAATTGATGGTGTGAAATTTTGGGAGGACATCTAATTCGCCCTTATTTTGTCGATGGAAATCCAAAAGGTAGAATGTATGTTGATTTCTTAGTTAATGTTTTACCGATTCTGTTTCAAGATGTTTCACTTCATCACAGAATGGCGATATACTTTAAACATGATGAATGTCTGGCACACAGCACGCGTGCAATTGAAGCGGTATTAAATAGAATATTTAATGACAGGTGGGCTGGTCTTAGAAGCACCATACTGTGGCCTACACGTTCACTGGACCTTACATCTCCGGACCGCTTTCTCTGGGGAAAACTAGAAGATATTTACTATCGTGATCCGCCGGAAACGAGTGAAAACATGCGTCAGCGAATTGTCAAGGCATGCACGACAGTTGTTGAAGGTGATGTACTCGCTGTTGAGAGGAATACCGTTACGCGTATTCCCAAATGCATTGAAGATAAGGGACATTATTTTTAGCATTTTTTTATATTAATGAGGTTATTACGCTTGCTCATCCAGTAGCAGCATTAGTTCCTGTACTTTATGACAGGTTTACAAATGTATATGTACATTGGAGAAACAGAAATAAAGTTCAAACGTAACTACTTTTGTGTTTTAATTAAAAAAACTCATTGTTACCAACTTTTCATCTAAATGAGTGAGGAATAGTATAAGCGTTGGAATATTACATCGCCATACATCACAAAGCGAAACAAATCATTCATATGTATTTACGTACTATACGAAAACGTAATATAAATGGGGTACTTATTTATAAAAACGCAATATCTATCAGTTGGACCATCCACAGCGCCATCTCTTTTCCTCTGTCACACTCGAACAGATTTGTTCTTCTTATTTTTTCGTTTTATCCTAATTCCGTGAGATATTTTTACCCAGTGACTATCAATGAACCATCATACATACATATATATATATATATATATATATATATATATATATATATATATATGTGTGTGTGTGTGTGTGTGTGTGTGTGTGTGTGTGTGTGTGTTCAAATGGCTCTGTGCACTATGGGACTTAACTTCTGAGGTCATCAGTCCCCTAGAACTTAGAACTACTTAAACCTAACTAACTTAAGGACATCACACACATCCATGCCTCAGACCAGATTCGAACTGGCGACCGTAGTGTGTGTTTGTGTGTGTGTGCGTGTGTGTGTATGTGTGTGTGTGTGTACTAGTAGCTACTGAGGAAAATGGAGCAAGCACAAGTTTTAACATCACTGTACTATCTTAAAAATCCTTTACAGCTGTATTTCATACGCTATATTTCCTCTAACTATTTCCTCATCCGCTACAAATATTTGTTATTATCTGCTTTCTCTCATAAAATGTAACGCCCAATTATCGCTCCCACTCGTGAAGTATATCCATGGCCACTGCGGTCTTTCGTCGTGCCATATAGCTGCCTCCCACTATGCCAGCACCACCAGGAAACAGCATTGACTTATTCCCCTAAGCTAAGTCCGAAGTGTACACTGGGCATTAGAACACTTGCATCTTTATTTAAACAGATATCATGCAGGGGGAGAGCTCGTTATTCCCCAATAGTAAAGTTTGCAACCAGCAGACAGATCGAGAAGTCCACCACCACCCCATCCATCGTACCAGCGCTAAGAGCGAAGTTAGGAAAGGAACAATTGTGCCCCAAACACCACTCCAGCGATGGCCTCCTCTGGAAGGTTCACCACACGTGAACCGTCCATAAACACTTACCGGACAGCAACATCTGCATGCCGATGTATACTAAGCAGGACGAAGCAAATTGCTGCCATAAACATCTTATCAGTGTTGCAGCACTCTTCTTGTCGCCAAGAAATGGTGCTCAGTGCTGTATTATGCATGTAAAATATCCTCACCAATGTATGATGTGGAATGGACGAAAGTGACATAACCAACATCACAGCACTGTACATACCCTTTGCTAAGGTTCAAACTGTGTTCCCAAAAACTGTGAGAGTAAGAATCTTCTGGACACACCCTGACTCCGGCGGGGTCGGGGATTTTCTCTGCCTCGTGATGACTGGGTGTTACGGTAGTTAGGTTTAAGTAGTTCAAAGTTCTAGGGGACTGATGACCATAGATGTTGTCCCATAGTGCTCAGAGCCATTTGAACCATTTGAACACCCTGACTGTTTCCGCCACCTGTGTTAACTGGCTGGCTCCGCCTGTAGCGTCAGTCACCAAGACCCTGTTCCGGGGCTGTACACCATGCAGGCCATGTGCTGCGAGTCTCAGAGCCATTGTGTGTTGCGCTATTAGAACAAGACAATGTAATTCACAGCGCATTTCTACAGATGACAAATGTGTGAAATTAAACAAGGTCGTATGTCTAATTTTACGAACCATACTACACCAGCCACGAGGAGCTCCAAGTACTGCACTATTCCGAAATGAGACCGGACCACTGCACACTTTGTCAGTAGTCATTGGCACTGTTCGTTGCTGAACAGGGTGTCATGAGTCCAGTAAAAGACTGCTGGATGGTGAGAGAGACAGAGGGAGAGAGACTTGTCTCACTCCTACAAACAAGCAGGCTATGTCAGTCTTGTGACTGTCCGCCTGCAGTCGGATTTCAGCCCTGATACCACGGGGACGGGCTCGGCTCACCGAGCAGTGCTCCGCAGGCGTTGTTGTTTACTCGCTAGCTTGCGGTCGTGATTCATTGTAGTGACTTCTGGTACCGGTACCGACCCACCATTGCGTTATCATATCGACAAGCCACAATCAAACTTTCAATGCATCGCACACGAGGCCGAAGGCCCATGAAATAGAACGCTTTCTTCGAGACGTCATGCACACAGAACGGCAAGAACTGATAGGTATCCATATGTTTATTGTATCCAGCATAGAGTACCTCAAACTGAATGAAGAAGTGTGCTGCAACAGATTCTTCCACCGATCTAAAAACGGATTCCACTTCTGCCACGCTGACGGTAATGTGACAATGGTACCAACTGACCATTCAGGACTTGGGGTGCGTACCGCGCACGTCTTTGAACTACCGTTGGAAGTTCTCTCCAACCCTGTCGTTGACACGCAGCCGGCGAATGGCACAGTTCTGAGCCACACAGAGAAATGGAATACATTCAAACCGTGTCCTGTCCTTAATGGTGTGCGCCAACTGCGTATAGAATATATTAAAAACGTTCCATCAAAATGTTTTCGTTCGCTGCTGTCATGCAGTTGTTACGTATAATGGCCAATCGAGGATCTGCTCAGCCTGCGGCCATGAGGTCCATGTTCGAACTGAGTGTCTGCAGCGCAGCCTCGTTCAGGTGCCCCGCAATGACCTTCCCACCAATTCACGATGACCTCTCTTCCACTAACGTATGTGGAGGCGGCGGACATGATGTGATGGATGATCAAAACCTGATACCACCTCAAGCCACTGCGAGCTCTGTTGAAGAGTTGGCACTGACGACGACGACGTCATCGTATCCAAATGGAGCAGAGGTTCTTGCAGCCTGTGCCAATCGTGGCGTTGGGGACACCCAGGCGCCATCACTGTCGGAATCAGACACAGTGAGTCCCGATGACTGAGACCGTGTCGAACCCCACCCTCCAATGGATGTTGAGTCTCGGACCCACGAGCAAAAATCACCAAAGCGACACAAGAAGAGATGATTGCCAGCTGAAGAATGGGACAGGCATGTGAGACTGATGGAAGACACCAGCTCTGCTGCCAAGTCTACCATTCCAACAGAATCCAGTTGCCTCATTCACCAGAAGGCTCCTGACAATAACGAACACTCTCCTACACTTGGTGGCCCTGAAAATGAGGCTCATCGGATCGACTCCCAGAACATGTGCTCCTGTGGAAGTGGCCAGCCACCACTGACCTCCCAATCCTCTCTTGATGATTGGGCAGATGATATTGAGACCAATGATTCACAGCACACATTGTTAACTCCTCCAGAGCTCCTTACTGACATTGAAGACAGAGAGCCCTACCTGTCAGGGGATCACATAGCACTCTAATGCATGACCTGAGTCCAAATGGTTGTGAGGAGTATGAACTCACCATGGGCTTGCACCCATGCATTGCCTCCACCACTTGATATGTCTCAGTCATACCATGTGGGAACAGTCAGTGTCAATGGTGTACATTCCACTATCAGGACCCACATGTTACACGACATGATCAGGGCAGCAGACTTCGACATTGCCCTTTTCCAGAAGGTCTGTCCCGAGCAGCGTTTAGACCTATAGAGCTACACCACCTACAGCCTACGATCTGGTTATGGCGCAGGAGGAACGGCCACCCTTTTCCGAGATAGCATAGAAGTGACGGACGTAACATACATGCCGAACGCGTGAGACGTCTCTATCACACTTGGCACAGTCCTCGTCAATAACGTCTACACTCCCTATAATACTTCACAACACTGTGACAGGCACGTCTTTTATTCGGAGGAGGTCGCCCCACTTTTGCAAGGAAATATGGACCATTACATAGAGGGTGGCGATTTTAATAGTGCTCTGCGGCCTGAGGACCCGATACCGCGGCCGGCCGGAACCAGATACCGCGGCCGACCGGAGTGGCTGTGCGGTTCTGGGCGCTACAGTCTGGAACCGAGCGACCGCTACGGTCGCAGGTTCGAATCCTGCCACGGGCATGGATGTGTGTGATGTCCTTAGGTTGGTTAGGTTTAACTAGTTCTAAGGTCTAGGCGACCGATGACCTCAGAAGTTAAGTCGCATAGTGCTCAGAGCCATTTGAACCATTTGAACCAGATACCGCATTATGTCCAAGGCCCGACTCTACAGGCATTGGTACGTGACCTCATGCTCCACGAGACATAGCTCTTACATCATGGGAACCAGTGTGGATATACGCATTTTACAAACCACTCTGCCAGTCGTCTGGACCGGATATAAATTTTTCGTGGCCTCTGCACAACGACCCGTGATGCAAAACTCTGGCTGACGGCCTTCATGGATCATCTCGCATATATCAGCACTATCATATTACCCCGACAACTCAACAGGCACAGCAGAGGCCCATAGACGCTAACCTCCTTGGCGAGGAAGCATGTCGCGTGGCGTCGTTGTTTCAGGCACCTGCCCTTCTACACTTCCGCATTGCTGTGGTGGCTGGAATGTGTCAAACCTGCACTCCGAACGACCCTGATGGCCTACAGGCGTGACCTTCTACACTTCCGCATTGCTGTGGTGGCTGGAATGTGTCAAAGCTGCACTCCGAACGACCCTGATGGCCTACAGGAGTGACAGATCACTCTAGCAAGGGACGACATAGGAATTTTGCTATTCAGCATTATGTCTCCCGAATGGCAGATGTCCGTACAATGCATCAAAGCTTCTACTTTGCATCAGGGCAGAGCAGATGGAAGGTGTCCACATCCGTGAGCGACTGCAAGACTGCATACCCAACGAAACAGCATCAGTCTATCACACTGAGAGGCGCCTCTGCAATCGTCAGCTCATTATCGCGATAGACATGGAGGCAGGCGACCCCTTAGTGACGCAAACGGAGGTAGCACACACATCATTTGCCCGATACTAAGGGACCTTATACATGGAAGATCCACGAATCGTACGTAATTATGACGAACTTCTGCACGATTTTCCGGCGCCTAGGGACCCGGCACCTGATGACACTCTGCTGTTGCCCATTACATCCGACCAGCTGGCATCGGCCTAGGCTTGTGGAGCACCAAACACGTCACCAGGGCTCGATGGTTTACCCCTGGAATTCTACTGCAGTCTTTATGACCTTATGGGCGACAACTGGCTCCCAATGTTTCAAAGACTGGTCCACCCTGATCTCACTGTCCCCATGGAATACACGGACAGCATCTTGATCCCAGTATCAAAACCAAATGCTGGTTGTAGGTGGCAGGACTTTCGCTCACTCACACTCCTCAACAATGACTACAAGATCGTTGACCACATCCTCCGTGCATGACCTTACACAGCTATCAGGGACGCCATCCGCCATCCACACTGATCAGACATGTTTAGCTGGTGTCAGCAACCGCCTTATGAGCATACCACGACGTAATTGCTTTGACGGCGGCCTGGAAAATATGGGGCGCCCTTGTAGCCATCGATTTGCTAAATATCAATTGGGAGAAGGGCTGTTTATGCACGACGGTTACCACCTACTACTCTGAGGGGTATACCTCGAATCGCCATTGAGGATTGAGACAATCTGGATGAACAGTACCTTGATGAACTTGTGGATAGTATGCCATGATGAATACAGGCATGTATCATTGCATTTCCCAATATATATATAAACGTGATAATGCCTTTAGAGACTTTGTACGTGACCCTCATGAGCTAAAAATCAGTTATATATTTTAAAAAAGTTTTGCATTACGAAACCGAGGTTCTGAGAGTTCTGGAACCTGTACAGAAAATTGGAATAGAGATGAACATAAACATCATTTCCGCCCCTTTTTATTGCTCTTAAAAGCCAAACGTAGCCCCTTGTACCACAAAACAGGGAGACCTTCAGAGGTAGTGGTCCAGATCGCTTTACACACTGGTACGTCTAATAGTCAGTAGCTTGTCCTCTTGCAATGATGCATGCCTGTATTCGTCATGGCATACTGTCCACAAATTCATCAAGGTACTCTTGGTCCAGATTGTCCCAATCCTCAATGGTGATCGGACGTATATCCCTCAGAGAAGTTGGTGGGTCACGTCATCCATAAACAGCCCTTTTCAATCTATCCCAGGTATGTTTGATAGGCTTCAGGTCTGGCGAACACGCTGGCTTCTCTAATCGAGCGACACCATTATCCTGAAGGAAGTCAATCACAAGATTTGCATGATGGAGGCGCGAATTGTCGTATGTGAAGAAAATTGCGTGTGCCCAACGAATATGGTGAACATATGGGTGCACTATTAGTCAGGGGGTGGCATTCACGTATCGTACAGCTGTTACGGGCATCCCAACACCACCAGTGGCTATGTCGCCTGCTCATAAAGCCACCCCAAAACAGCAGGGAATCTCCACCTTCCTGCACTCGCTGGAAGGTGGGTCTAAGATGTTCAGCCTGACCGGGTTGCCTCCAAACACATCTCCAACGGTTGTCTGGTTGAAGGCATATGCGACACTCATTGGTGAGGTGATCGTGATGCCAATCCTGAGCGGTCCATTTGGAATGTTTTTCGGCCCATCAGCACAGTACTACATGGTCTCGTGGTTGCAAAGATGGACGTCGCCATGGATATCAGGAGTGAAGCTGTGCATAATGAAGCTTACAGCACACTGTTTGAGTCATAACCCGACGTCCTGTTGCTCCACGAAAAGCATTATTCAACATGGTGGTGTTGCTCTCAGGATTCCTCCAAGGCATAATCCGTAGGTAGTGGCCATCCACTGCAATACTAGCCCTACGGTGGCCTCAGCGAGGCATGTCATGACACCTGGACACATCTCTTGTTTGGATCCCTTCCTGGCACCAACTAAAAATGTGGACGCGAGCGAACCGCGGTATTGACCATCTGGGCATGGTTGAACTACAGACAACACGAGCCATGTACCTCCATCCTGGCCGGCCGGTGTGGCCGTGCTGTTAAAGGCGCTTCAGTCTAGAACCGCGTGACCGCTACGACCGCAGGTTCGAATCCTGCCTCGGACATGGATGTGTGTGATGTCCTTAGGTTAGTTAGGTTTAATTAGTTCTAAGTTCTAGGCGACTGATGACCTCAGAAGTTAAGTCGCATAGTGCTCAGAGCCATTTTTGAACCTCCATCCTGGTGGAATGACTGGAACTGATTGGTTGTCGGACTCCCTCTGTCAAATTGGCGCTGCTCATGCATGGTTGTTTACATCTTTTGGCGGGTTTAGTGTATCTATGAACAGTTAAAGGGACTGTGTTCCAAGAAGATGACATGCTACAGACGCAAAACTTAACCGACAGGAAGATGATTCTGTGATATGCAAATGATTAGCTTTTCAGAGTACTCAAACCAGGTTGGCGCCGGTGGCGACACCTACAGCGTGCTGACATGAGGAAAGTTTCCACCCTATTGCTCATACACAATCAGCAGTTGATTGGTGTTGCCTGCTGAAACGTTGTTGTAATGCCTCGTGTAAGCAGGAGAAATGCGCACCATCGCGTTTCCGACTTTGGTAAAGGTCGGCTTGTAGCGTATCGCGATTGCGGTTTATCGTATCACGACATTTCTGCTCGCGTTGGTCGAGATCCAATGACTGTTAGCAGAATATGGAATCGGTGGGTTCAGGAGGGTAATAAGGAACGCCGTGCTGGATCTGAATGGCCTCGTATCACTAGTAGTCGAGATGAGAGGCATCTTATCCGCATGGCTGTAACTGATCGTGCAGCCACGTCTCGATACCTGAGTCAACTGATGGGGACGTATGCAAGACAACATCGATTTGCATGAACAGCTAGACGACGTTTGCAGCACCATGGACTATAGCTCGGAGACTATGGCTGCGGTAATCCTTGACGCTGCATCACAGACAGGAGCGCCAGCGGTGGTGTACTCAACGACCAACCTGGGTGCACTAATGGCAAAACGTCTTTTTTTCGGATGAATCCAGGTTCTGTTTACAGCATCCGTCTTTGGCCACATCGCGGTGAACACACGTTGGAAGCGTGTATTCGTCATCGCCATACTGGCGTATCACCCGGCATGATGGTATGGGGTGCCATTAGTTACACGCCTCGATCACCTCGTGTTCGCATTGACGGCACTTTGAACAGTCTACGTTCCATTTCAGATGTGTTACGACTCGTGGCTCTAACCTTCATTCGATATTTGCGAAACCCTTCATTTCAGCAGGACAATGCACGACCACATGTTGCAAGTACTGTAGAGGCCTTTCTGGATACAGAATATGATCGACGGCTGCCCTGGCCAGAACAATCTCCAGATCTCTCACCAATTGAAAACGCCTGGTCAATGGTGACCGAGCAACTGGCTCGTCACAATACGCCAGTCACTATTCTTGATGAACTGTGGTATCGTGTTGAAGCTGTATGGGCAGCTGTACCTGTACACGCCATCGAAGCTCTGTTTGACTCAATGCCCAGGTGTATCAAGGCCGTTATTACGGCCGGAGATGGTTGTTCTGGGTACTGATTTCTCACATGTCAGTTCTTGTATTTTACACTCCTGGAAATGGAGAACACATTGACACCGGTGTGTCAGACCCACCATACTTGCTCCGGACACTGCGAGAGGGCTGTACAAGCAATGATCACACGCACGGCACAGCGGACACACCAGGAACCGCGGTGTTGGCCGTCGAATGGCGCTAGCTGCGCAGCATTTGTGCACCGCCGCCGTCAGTGTCAGCCAGTTTGCCGTGGCATACGGAGATCCATCGCAGTCTTTAACAGTGGTAGCAAGCCGCGACAGCGTGGACGTGAACCGTATGTGCTGTTGACGGACTTTGAGCGAGGGCGTATAGAGGGCATGCGGGAGGCCGGGTGGACGTACCGCCGAATTGCTCAACACGTGGGGCGTGAGGTCTCCACAGTACATCGATGTTGTCGCCAGTGGTCGGCGGAACGTGCACGTGCCCGTCGACCTGGGACCCGACCGCAGCGACGCACGGATGCACTCCAAGACCGTAGGATCCTACGCAGTGCCGTAGGGGACCGCACCGCCACTTCCCAGCAAATTAGGGACACTGTTGCTCCCGGTGAATCGGCGAGGACCATTCGCAACCGTCTCCATGAAGCTGGGCTACGGTCCCGCACACCGTTAGGCCGTCTTCCGCTCACGCCCCAACATCGTGCAGCCCGCCTCCATTGGTGTCGCGACAGGCGTGAATGGAGGGACGAATGGAGACGTGTTGTCTTCAGCGATGAGAGTCGCTTCTGCCTTGGTGCCAATGATGGTCGTATGCGTGCTTGGCGCCGTGCAGGTGAGCGCCACAATCAGGACTGCATACGACCGAGCCACACAGGGCCAACACCCGGCATAATGGTGTGGGGAGCGATCTCCTACACTGGCCGTACACCACTGGTGATCGTCGAGGGGACACTGAATAGTGCACGGTACATCCAAACCGTCATCGAACCCATCGTTCTACCATTCCTAGACCGGCAAGGGAACTTGCTGTTCCAACAGGACAATGCACGTCCGCATGTATCCCGTGCCACCCAACGTGCTCTAGAAGGTGTAAGTCAACTACCCTGGCCAGCAAGATCTCCGGATCTGTGCCCCATTGAGCATGTTTGGGACTGGATGAAGCGTCGTCTCACGCGGTCTGCACGTCCAGCAAGAACGCTGGTCCAACTGAGGCGCCAGGTGGAAATGGCATGGCAAGCCGTTCCACAGGACTACATCCAGCATCTCTACGATCGTCTCCATGGGAGAATAGCAGCCTGCATTGCTGCGAAAGGTGGATATACACTGTACTAGTGCCGACATTGTGCATGCTCTGTCGCCTGTGTCTATGTGCCTGTTGTTCTGTCAGTGTGATCATGTGATGTATCTGACCCCAGGAATGTGTCAATAAAGTTTCCCCTTCCTGGGACAATGAATTCACGGTGTTCTTATTTCAATTTCCAGGAGTGTATATTTGTCCAATAAATACGCGTTTATCATCTGCATTTCTCCTTGATGTAGCAATTTTAATAGCCAGTAGTGCATATTTAGCTCAATGTAGTCAGCAGGCAGGTGTTATGCTATTGTTCATAAGGCTGACATCTGTCATTGTGCTCACCTACCGGGATTGCCTTTGAAGTACGAACGCTTAATGGTTAGAGAGATCATGTAGACAGTTCGTTTTTGTTAGGTACTTAAACTATCTCTCTCTCTCTGCTGCATGTGCTGAGAAAGCTTAAAGAATTAAGGGCAGCATGCTCTGGAAATAGCTGTATTATTGGAGGTTGCTGTTGAAAGTTTTGACTATGGGGAGAGAAAAGAGTCTCTGGAAGGACTTTGTCCGTGACAATGATCGACAGAGGCCATCACTTGTGAACGGACAGCTGCCTGCACACCATAAACACATTCACAGGTGTTACGAAAGTAAGCTGTTCTTCTACACTGGCGAGAGCTTTTATTTGCTCTCATCCATCCGCACACGTGAGTCCGAGTGCATATTTGCGTTTGGATCCTATAGAATGGACCACGTCACTCTGGCGAAATCATAACAGGACTGTGCAAACCGTGTGATTCGGAGGGTGCTTTGAGTGCTGTGCTCAGTGCCTATCCATAGTTCCACCGGCGGTCGTCAGATATCGCAAAAGTCGGAAGCACGCGCACCAGCCCTTCCATATCTCCTAGTTGCTGGCAGGGCTCTGAGTGATGCACACCATCACCCGAAAGCAATGCATGTCCCTCCCGCACCCCAGGACCTCACACCTCACCATGCTATTCTTTAAATATGTGGTTGCGCTCGTCATACAAGTATATAATAGTTTCTCGCATCAGCTGCATTAGTACCCGCTAATTTACAAAGGTTTTCGTGTGTTTCTATATCTCACAGTACACGGCTGTAATTTGCAAACAAAATGGTGCTACTCTTGGCACAGTCGTTTTTAGCACGGTGTTATTATCAGTAGCAATTTGTGTAGTCCAATTTTTCAACATCAATCCTGTTACCGCGCAAAGTCAAATGCCGGCACGCCAGTCGGGAACGAAAGAGAAGAGAAGGATGTGAGAAGAGATCAGCCAATCGTACTCTGACTGGACTTCCCTCCAGGATGACAGCGTAACAGCAGCGGCCTCTATGCATAGAGGTCGTAAGCGCCACTACCGGCTGGTGATGGCCCAGTTCTACAGCAGCTTCAAGACTAGCGTCAACTCTCGTCTCTTCTTTTGTACTCTATGTAGCACAGACTTGAGATTTTTTTTTTTTTTACTGAAGAAGATTGATTATTTTGTATATCTTTGCTTGCGACGCTTCTATGTAATTGCGGAAGTTCAGTATTGCAAATTTCTTTTTGTAATAAAACTCATTAATGCGATTTGTTTGAATGTTTGTCTAGTGAACCTAGTATGCAGGCTTCCGAGACACCACAAATCCAGTGATTTCTAAGCACATTCAAGTTCGAAGTGTTTCTCCAGTAATCGTTTTAGTCCAACGCTTTGTCCTGCCATATGGCACGTGGAGTAGAGAGATATATTTCGACTTGCTGCTGTAATGATCAAAAGTAAAGTGACTAGTAATTTTGAGTCCACCTCCTACTAGAATGGATAGCACGAGAGTAGAATCCTCAAGGTCACGGCCACTGCCTGCTTCCAGCAGGGGCTGCGGGCTGTGATTCGCCCGCCTCTTGGCTTTGTTGCCATGTAGGTACCGTTAGCGGTGGGTAGGTCTGAGCAGCTACAGCTCAGTGTTAGCGTGCTATATCGAGTGTTCACGTATCTTTAGAAAGGCGTTTTGAGTTGTGTACGGCGGTGAACAAAATTCAGGAGCAACGGCCTACTTGTAGTACTCCTCCAGTCAGTGTGCGTAAAGGGCGGAAAGACGTTTGTAATCAATGGAAAATTATCATAATGAATGTAGTCAAGTTTTTGACTGGTCTGGACGACAATGATGAAGCGAGGAATAGCTAAAATTTGCGCGAATTCAAAAAATTACAGCATATATGTGTGGTGTCTCTAAGCCAACCGTAGGCCATTTTAGCAAATCTGTGTCATTGGCAGAATCTCCAAATATGAATGAGTATTTTGATTCTCCAAGAAAGGAATACGAACGTGAACGGAAATCAACCGACTTTGACGATATTAACAAAGAGCTCGCGTGCAGAACTGTACTCATATATTACGACAGAAGTGAGTATCCAAAGCCTAAAAAAATACAGGCTGACCTCTGTGAAAAAATTAATTTCTCGGTCTCAGAGACTTCCGTTCTTCGTACTCTCCGCTCCCTTGGTTTCCGATTTAGGAAGTGTAATGATGGACGGATATTCTTAATGGAACGCAGAGACACTGAAGCAGCAAGAGCGAAGTTCTTGCGTACAATGCACGTCTTGCGCGCTAAACACCAGGCCTGTAGTATACTTGTATGAAATTTGGGTTTGAGAGAACCACACCAATAAGTATATATGGCACGACTCCGAAAGGAACGGCGGTTTAGGAGTACCTACTGGTACAAGTGGCCGATTAATCATCGCCCTCACTGGTTCATTAACCAAGGGTTTCATGCCAGAGGCCATATTTGGTTTTCGTGAAGGGATAAGTTCTTTCAAATCCATTCAGAAATAATGGAGAAGTTTTTAAGAATTGGTTTATTCGACTGTTGTCTGTGCTGGAAGAAGGGTCAATTATCGTGATGGATAACGCCAGCTACCACTCCATTAGCATAGAAAAGCTGCCACGTTGAAAATGGCGCAAGGCAGGTACTACGGAGTGGTTAAGTAGAAAGAATGTTTCATTTTCAGTCGATGAAATAAAGGCTGAACTCCTGTCTAAGGAAGAAATCGTAGGTCCCAAAAAGACTTAAGAATTACGAGGTGCATTCAAGTTCTAAGGCCTCAGATTTTTTTTCTAATTAACTACTCACCCGAAATCGATAAAACTGGCGTTACTTCTAGACGTAATCGCCCTGCAGACGTACACATTTTGCTCAACGCTGACGCCATGATTCCATGGCAGCGGCGAAGGCTTCTTTAGGAGTCTGTTTTGACCACTGGAAAATCGCTGAGGCAATAGCAGCACGGCTGGTGAATGTGCGGCCACGGAGAGTGTCTTTCATTGTTGGAAAAAGCCAAAAGTCACTAGGAGCCAGGTCACGTGAGTAGGGAGCATGAGGAATCACTTTAAAGTTTTTATCACGAAGAAACTGTTGTGTAACGTTAGCTCGATGTGCGGGTGCGTTGTCTTGGTGAAACAGCACATGCGCAGCCCTTCCCGGACGTGTTTGTTGCAGTGCAGGAAGGAATTTGTTCTTCAAAACATTTTCGTAGGATGCACCTGTTACCGTAGTGCCCTTTGGAACGCAATTGGTAAGGATTACGCCCGCGCTGTCCCAGAACATGGACACCATCATTTTTTTGTTTCTGGATTGAAAAATGGCATCCACGTCTCACCCATTGTCACAACCGACGAAAAGAGAGTCGCATTCATGCTGTCGTTGCGCGTCAACATTGCTTGCCAACATGTCACACGGGCAGCCATGTGGTCGTCCGTCACCATTCGTGGCACCCACCTGGATGACACTTTTCGCATTTTCAGGTCGTCATGCAGGATTATGTGCACAGAACCCACAGAAATGCCGACTCTGGAGGCGATCTGTTCAACAGTCATTCGGCGATCCCCCAAAACAATTCTCTCCACTTTATCGATCATGTCATCAGACCGGCTTGTGCGAGCCCGAGGTTGTTTCGGTTTGTTGTCACACGATGTTCTGCCTTCATTAAACTGTCGCACCCACGAACGCACTTTCGACACATCCATAGCTCCATCACCACGTGTCTCCTTCAACTGTCGATGAATTTGAATTGGTTTCACACCACGCAGATTCAGAAAACGAATGATTGCACGCCGTTCAAGTAAGGAAAACGTCGCCATTTTAAGTATTTAAAGCAGTTCTCATTCTCGCCGCTGGCGGTAAAATTCCATCTGCCGTACGGTGCTGCCATCTTTGGGACGTATTGACAATGAACGCGACCTCATTTTAAAACAATGCGCATGTTTCTATGTCTTTCCAGTCCGGAGAAAAAAAATCGGAGGCCTTAGAACTTGAATGCACCTCGTAGATCAACTAGCAAACGTAATGGGACGCCAAGTTGTACGTCTACCACTGTATCACTGCTAGTATAATCCCACTGAACTGATATTGGCCCAAGTAAAGCAGGAAGTAGCGAAAATAAATAGTACTTTGCAGATTGCTGATATCGAGAAGCTAACACACGAAGCTCTTGACAATGTTACTCAGCAGGACTTGGAGAGGTGGGTAAAACACGCAGAAGCATTGCAAGAAACTGATTTCTTGAACCAGGGTTTAAGAGACACCATAGTGGAATCTGTGATGATACACCTGGCTGAAACAAGCGATACTGAATCTGAAGACAGGGAGCCAGAAGATACTTCACTTTAGGTAAGTACCGTCTATGTGAGAAGCTGACTTTGTTTAAATGTTTGTCTATTCATTTCGGTTGTAGAGGACATACTGCGAATGTTTCTCCCTTACAGTAGACGTCTGATAAGTTTATCACAAGTGGTGGCGATTATTTTACTCGACAATAACTGTCAATTAAAATAATATTGTCAATTGTGCACTAATTAACATCAGTTTTTCCTGTATAAACTGTGTATATACAGTGCAATAACTTCAGAACAGTCACTTGGTTTTTAATTCAGAAACTGTAATGGTGGACGATATTTGTAACATAGACAGGGACATTGCAGAAGTAAGAACGAGGTCTTTCTGTACTAAGCACGTATTACGTGCTAAGAATAACAGGCTTAAAGCAAATTTAGATAAATCTTGGGATTCACAAATCCTTTCGAACAAATATTTTGCTCGATTTCAGTGAAAATATTAGCTGCAAAATATCTACAATCACTTTTGCGTAGCGTATATTGGCGTTTTGAGTGATGGATGCAATTACAAAGGGCATGCATTAGCAGCTAGTTAAATATTTTCGGTAGTATTAAAGTGAGCCGTCCGAACAAATCACTTGGCGACTACCTACAACGACTCGCGCAGTGCTGCGCACGGAATATCGCGGAAGTACAATAATGACGTCTAAAATCTTACCAAAAATAATTTGGCTGTTTTCTTAACAACTTTCTCGGGGGAAGTTTCTTCGCAGTCCTACAAAACGAAAATTCATCAGCGACTACATTTTCCGCTACGCAATCGGCCCAGCTTCACACCTCTTATATTATTTTATTTTTTATCTCAGAATACTTTTATGTTTCCGAAATAAAAGTCCGATTACACTAGTGATTCTGTTACTACCACACCTTGAAGTAAAAAATTACTTTCTTCCAAAATTTCTTTCAAAGTAATTTTTAATTATTTTCTTAGCAGCTAGTGAGAATTTTCTTTTGGTTAGTACACCATCAAATTCAAGACTAAAAATAGAGTTGTCCAATATTTATTTTTGAGTTTTTACAAACATTTGAAATTGTCACTATAAAAAAGAACTGGAAATACTGTAAGATGGCGAGATGATCTAGAAACCCTATTTTCGTTCCAATCACTATAGTTTTGAATGGAAATTGTTTTGAAATGGAAACTGTTTTGAGACTTTACATTTGAAATGAATGTAAAAAAAATTCTTGTCTGCAAATATCCCATTTCATGATTGTCCTATATATGAAAATATCAGCAGCTGAAGTTGTCCGATAGTGCTAAGTAGCGGTGATCTGACGGGAATAGGTGTATCCACTGCGGCAAGGCCGTTGCCACATGTGCGATGTATTGTTAAACTTTTGTTTTTCCAAAACAAGGAAGAAAAAATTACAATTAATAGGTCCATATAGACATGATGGAGTGCAAAATTATTTTTCTTAGTATTTAGAATGTTTGAGGACTGGATAGGCTAATCAAGTTTATTTCTTCCTTTTAGAGAAATCATGTCGCTAAACGCTTTCTTAAATTTTTTAATTGAATGCTCTCTGTCTCCTCCATTAATCCAGATTAGTAAAGACCATACACTGACTAGCAACACTTAAGTATCACCTGGACATGTGTTTTTAAAACTATCTCTTTTGTGGAAGAATTACATTTATTTAAGAGGGATGTTGGTTGCTCTGGAGTATGAGATCCCTACTGGAATCTGTTAATAGAAGAGAGAAAGGAACAAGAGCGAGAGAGAGAGAGAGAGAGAGAGACGATTCAACGAACAATGTCGCATTTCGTTACGTGATCTTTTACTTTGCGGGAGAGCATTACAAATAAACTTAGGAAACTTCAGTGTCGTAGCCAGTGAGAGCTTTAAACGTGTTCGTTTTGGAGTTATCTGTTGAATTCTTATACCATTCGTTGCCATTTGCTATCGCTGATAGTTGTGGTAAGCAAGAAAGACAGCAAAAGCAAGCGAGAAACTTAGTTTGATGGATACACGCTTTCTTCGAGCGCAAAGCACGCAGATGTCGTTGGGAACCGGCAACAACGCGAAAACCATCATTCGCGTATCGGTCTATAGTCTACGTGATCTCCAAACGCGAATGGAACGTAGGAGCAGGCGAGGACGGTGGGTAGCTCCCTCCACCTCACATCGTAAGGTGCCTTGTGTGCATAGATGTAGCTGTCGATGTAGAGCTAATCAATGAGTCTCAGCCTTGCACTTTCTTTCCTAAAACTGATTTTTCTTAGTCAGTGCACTTTAGATCGCTCGAGAGAGTTATTCCCAAGTAATGTACGGTTGGTGAAGCCTACAGCGACTAGTCACCAGTAGTAAAGTACAAAAGAACGAGATCATTGACCATTTGTGCACAGAACGTTGCATTTATTTAAATTTAGAGTCAATTGCCCATCCATGCTACAATCAGCGGTTGTCTGCCGGTGTTCCTTTATTTTGGCACAGTCTTCTCACCAGCCCCACTCCAGTACACGACAAAATCTACATAATGAACTAGATGATTTTTACTTATTGTAAAGCAGACCGCGGTGGTCTAACGGTTCTAGGCGCTCAGTCCGGAATCGCGCGGCTGTCGGAGGTTCGAATAATGCCTCGGGCATGGATGTGTGACATGTCCTTAGGTTAGTTAGGTTTAAGTAGTTCTAAGTTCTAGGGGACTGATGACCACAGATGTTAAGTCCCATAGTGCTCAGAGCCATTTCAACCATTTGAACTTATTGTAAATAGTGAATCCCTTAGATCTCTCTTCCAGTTATAGTTGTGCCTATCGAGTCCCACCTGTCGAAAACGACGTACTGGGTCCTGAACCCAGTCACAAATCTGGCCCAGTACGGGAAGTTTAGAATATAATCGGGTAGCTAAGGAGAACACTAGATTACACCGACAATTTTCATTGTTGACAATTCAAATTTATTTCAGTGGAACAACATACATGAACTATGAGGACTTACCTTTGGTGGTTTAAATTACATTTAATATAACTCAGCGTTGTACAATATACGTTTATACCCCATAGCTTTGGGGTAAAAACTGGTTGTCTGAGCGTCAAAAACGGGCATTGTTATACACTCCTGGAAATGGAAAAAAGAACACATTGACACCGGTGTGTCAGACCCACCATACTTGCTCCGGACACTGCGAGAGGGCTGTACAAGCAATGATCACACGCACGGCACAGCGGACACACCAGGAACTGCGGTGTTGGCCGTCGAATGGCGCTAGCTGCGCAGCATTTGTGCACCGCCGCCGTCAGTGTCAGCCAGTTTGCCGTGGCATACGGAGCTCCATCGCAGTCTTTAACACTGGTAGCATGCCGCGACAGCGTGGACGTGAACCGTATGTGCAGTTGACGGACTTTGAGCGAGGGCGTATAGTGGGCATGCGGGTGGCCGGGTGGACGTACCGCCGAATTGCTCAACACGTGGGGCGTGAGGTCTCCACAGTACATCGATGTTGTCGCCAGTGGTCGGCGGAACGTGCACGTGCCCGTCGACCTGGGACCGGACCGCAGCGACGCACGGATGCACGCCAAGACCGTAGGATCCTACGCAGTGCCTTAGGGGACCGCACCGCCACTTTCCAGCAAATTAGGGACACTGTTGCTCCTGGGGTATCGGCGAGGACCATTCGCAACCGTCTCCATGAAGCTGGGCTACGGTCCCGCACACCGTTAGGCCGTCTTCCGCTCACGCCCCAACATCGTGCAGCCCGCCTCCAGTGGTGTCGCGACAGGCGTGAATGGAGGGACGAATGGAGACGTGTCGTCTTCAGCGATGAGAGTCGCTTCTGCCTTGGTGCCAATGATGGTCGTATGCGTGTTTGGCGCCGTGCAGGTGAGCGCCACAATCAGGACTGCATACGACCGAGGCACACAGGGCCAACACCCGGCATCATGGTGTGGGGAGCGATCTCCTACACTGGCCGTACACCACTGGTGATCGTCGAGGGGATACTGAATAGTGCACGGTACATCCAAACCGTCATCGAACCCATCGTTCTACCATTCCTAGACCGGCAAGGGAACTTGCTGTTCCAACAGGACAATGCACGTCCGCATGCATCCCGTGCCACCCAACGTGCTCTAGAAGGTGTAAGTCAACTACCCTGGCCAGCAAGATCTCCAGATCTGTCCCCCATTGAGCATGTTTGGGACTGGATGAAGCGTCGTCTCATGCGGTCTGCACGTCCAGCACGAACGCTGGTCCAACTGAGGCGCCAGGTGGAAATGGCATGGCAAGCCGTTCCACAGGACTACATCCAGCATCTCTACGATCGTCTCCATGGGAGAATAGCAGCCTGCATTGCTGCGGAAGGTGGATATACACTGTACTAGTGCCGACATTGTGCATGCTCTGTTGCCTGTGTCTATGTGCCTGTTGTTCTGTCAGTGTGATCATGTGATGTATCTGACCCCAGGAATGTGTCAATAAAGTTTCCCCTTCCTGGGACAATGAATTCACGGTGTTCTTATTTCAATTTCCAGGAGTGTATTTTCCGTCATGGGCCACACTGATATAAATGCAAGTCATGTTCAATCCATGCTGTACAGTCCTCATCGACCACCTTTTCACACTTCAAACAATTTACCTAGTCATCTGACTTTCTTGTTGACGAGTACTTCTGTTTACAAATAAGACAAGCCATTTCGTTTTCATATTCAGAAATCTGCCTTCAGATTCTGCTGACATTTTCTTATGGTCTGCACTCGGAGTCCTTCAAAAACTTTTTAAACCTTCCTGGAACGTGTTTTTATTGCAATGAGCTCAGTTTTGTATGGAGACTGTGCGATCACAGCACATTTTCCTCTCCACCTGGTCTCTCGCCATGAGGAACTGGCTTTAGACTCTCCGGTGATACGGTGGATGAAGACTGTGTTTCCCCATCAGTCAGTCGACGCCCCAGAATGTGGAGAAGAACCATTAACTATTGTGTTCTGGGAATCTGGCATTACTCTTACTGCTACACCTGATTGCGTAAATTCCCGTTTTCTGAATGCATGTGCCTTTAAGCAGGAAAATACCCGAACTTTTAAGCCAAGAAAGAAAATTTTTCATTATTCCTGTTCTAGTATATGCAGGTCCTAACAAGTGAGATGCTTGGTACTTGGTTGCCATTATTCCTGGACAGATGTTAGGAAACGCACACACACATCCATGTCTCGGGCATGCATGTGTGTGGTGTCCTTAGGTTAGTTAGGTTTACGTAGTTCTAAGTCTAGGGAACTGATGACCACTGATGTTAAGTCCCATAGTGCTCAGAGCCATTTGAACCACTATGGCTGAGGGGGGTGGAGGGGGGGAGGGGAAGCTTCTGTACCCTGGGACGGAGGAAAGCTGGCGGCGGTTCCATTATCCTCTGGGTAACATTGACGCGGTCGTCCATGGGTCCATGACAGCCAAGGAGAATCCGTACACTTGTTGACAATAATATTTCCACACGGCAATTACAATTTTTTCAGCAAGAAAATCTGCCATGCCACGAGACCAGCAGGGTGATGGAGTGCCTTGACGAACACAGTAGTGAGTTGCAGTTGATGTGCTGGCTCCCAGATCGCCAGTTATGAACCCAGTCGAGAACATGGGATGTCATTTAACGTGATGTCAGAACTCATGGCCCTTCTCCCCGGAATTTACGGGAATTATGTGACTTGCTTATGCAGATGTGGTGCCAACTCCCTCCAGCGATCCAGAAGGGTCTCTCTGCTTCCATCCCACAACGCGTCGCCGCTGTTACTCGTGCAAAAAGTGGACATACCGGCTGTTAGGTAAGTGCTCACAATGTTCTGGCTGATCAGTGGATGTTGTGATTATGTCGCAACTCGCTGTGTCAGTAAGGCGTGGAAAACCCAAATTCGAATGGCCGGCCGGAGATTTTAGCGACTGACATCCACAACTACAGCTACATATTTTCTCCGCATAGCACCGTACGGTGCGTGGCGGAGGGTACCATCTACCACTACTAATCATTTACTTTCCTGTCACACTCGTAAATAGAGGGAGGCAAAAACGACTGTCTGTATGCTTTCGTATCAGCCATAATTTCTCTTACCTTCTTTTCGTGGTCCTTATGCGGAACGTAGATTGGTAGCAGTAGAATCATTTTACAGTCAGCATCAAATGCTGCTTTTCTAACTTTGCTCAATAGTGTTCCTCGAAGATAACGTCGGTTTCCCTTCAGAGATCCTAATTTTAGTTCCCGAAGCATCTGTGTAACACCCGCATTTCGTTCGAGCCTGCTGATAACACATCTAGCAGCTCGCCTTTGAATTGCTTCGATGTCTTCTCTTAATCCGAGATGGTATAAATCCCAAACACTCGAGCAGTGCTCAAGATTATTTCGCTCACCTATATGCTGTCTGCTTTACAGATAAGCTACACTTTCCCCAAAGATGTCCCAGTTAATCGAAGTCGACCATAGCGCGAAGCTTACAGAAACTATCATCGTCAAACCTTAACGAAAGATCTGCCCCAGAACTCGAGGAAATCTAAGTCCTAAGCAAAATCGCAAAACGTGTCTAAGGCTTCGATCCAACATTCCCTACCCTAATTCACACACGCTCGTTTCATTTAGTGTCACTTTGCAACACGACGTGACTGTGTCAAGCACTACACTATTAATGCTGCACCACAACGTAACGGGTTTCTTTTCCCTACTTATCCGCATTAATCTAGATTTTCTACATTTAGAGCTATCTGTCATTCATCACATCAACTAGAAATTTTTTCTAAGTCATCTCGTATCCTCCTACAGTCACTCAACACATCACAGCATCACTTGCAAACAACCAAAGATGTCTGCCCACCCTGTTCGCCAAACCATTTGTGTGTACATAGAATAACAGGGGGTCCTAACAGACTTCCCCAGGCCCCCCAAACGATACCCTTATCTCTGATGAACACCCGCCGTTGACGACAACACTCCGGATTCCTTCAGTTAAGAAATCTTTCAGCCACTCACATATTTGGAACCTATTTCATACGCTCGTACCCTTGTTAGCAGTCTGCAGTGGGGGCACCGACTAATATGGTTTCCGGAAATCTAGATATATGGAATCTGCCTGTTTTGCCTTTGACCCATAGATCAAAGTACATCGTGTGAGAAATGAAACAGCTGAGTTTCGCACGAGCTAAACAGACAAGTCAACGAGTGACTGGATGGAAGCGTAGACTGGCTTTGCGATTTTACGTAGGACCATTATTTACTAGGATTCTTGGTCATATCTTTTGCTAAGGTATGACTGTCGTAGTTGGTGTAAGCTTCGCGCGTAAATCTTTTCACAGACGCACGGGTCGCTACAAATATTTGCCCGTCGTCATTTGCCGGTTCCCTTTTGAACCTAGATTGCAACAGCCTTCGCGACTTCAGCATTTTTCGAATTTCATTATTAAACCACGGTTGGTCTTCTGCGTTCATAATTCATTTATTCGGCACATATTTCTCCAGAGTATGATTTAGAATCTATTCATATTTTGACCATAATTTCTCTGCGTCGTCTTACTCGAACTAAGTGAAATGAGTTCACTTCTTAAGTGAGGTATTAACAACTGCTTGTCTGCTATTTCTAGCATAAGCCAATTCCTAGACTTCTTGACCGAATTAAAAACTTTCGTATCCTTAGTTACTATAATGACATAACGACCACTAATCTCCATCTCTACACTGTCGCGGTCGATATGGTCTGGCCAGTTTGTCGCTACAAACTCTAAAATATTTCGGTTTCCTGTGGCTGCCTAACCAGACTCTCAAGAAACTTTTCAGAAATGTCTGCCTACGCCCCCGCAAGGAATCCATAACGTCTCAGTCTACAGTCGGTAGGTTAAAGTCGCCTTCAACTGGTATTGAACGATCTGAGTATTTACTCGCTGCTGGCCGTAGACTTCCTGTGAATCACTCTAGAACCTCCACAGCGGAATCTGGTGGCTGGTTAAAACATCCAACAATTAATTTCGTTCCTCGTAGATATAATATACAAGACCAGATAACTTCACTGTCACACTGAACTGTGACTTCATTAGACACAATATTTTTTTCGTCTGCAAAAATCACGCCCATCCTATGGCGTCTAATCTGTATTTCCGGCATGACTTCCACGTCTCGCCAGACATCTCACACCTTCCTGCCTCGGGTTAGTAACAACGAGACAATGCACCACATTTTTCGGTCCACCGAGTTTTCTTTACGTTTCCGTTAGTGAAACCGACAGTTGTGTAAGGAATGTTAGCTCGTCAAAAACCCGGAATTAAAAAATAAATGTATTACGAATGAGTTTTAGTTGTGGAAATTCTACTTTATAAAAATGTGTCTGAATGGTGAACAGTTTTACGTGCTTCACTTTTTATTGGGCTTCGTAAGGGGTCAGAGATTTGCACTTTTTTTTCTCCCCGGAAGAATTTATCTGCGTGCGAGTTACTGGAACAGTTTGTTGCGTTCTTTTTTCCGGAAACTTGACAATAAATATCTCGTGTAGTCGCATAACTTCGTGGTATTGGCAGGAATGTGAACAATAAATTCATTCCGTGTCGGCACATTCGGTCAGAGGCTCACCACTCGCGAGGGCATGAATTATGTATCGGACGGTCGGTACCGCACGCGGACGTGAACAGACGGTACCCTGGCGATCTGCTACCACAGGCAGCGTACACGAACAAAAGAGCTAAAGCTTTTTGTCTGGTGTGGCAGTACCGATAACCCTAAAGATAAGTGTGCTAGTGAGTTCAGGGATGTTTGCAGAGAGAGAAAACAACGCTCTTACGTCGCCCGTTCTCGTCCCTAATACTGACGATTCATAACTGTAGGAGAGATAACATCCTGTCGTCAACTGTATCAATAGATAATGGCCAGACGCTCAGTGCGAGCAGGGTTAATGATGTAATTAGTAGCGATTGTGTCCAGAAGTGAATGGAGGAAATCAAGGAAACCACAATGGCTTCACTAGTACTGGTATTACAAACCTCGCGTAGCCATTGTTGGCCATATCCACATCGTCATCTACATCAGCATCCATACTGTGCTTAACACTGTGATGTGCGTGTCAGAGAATACTTCCCAAGGTATCACATAGTAGGCCTTCGTGTGGATACATTCGCGTATACAACTGCAAAACTGATTGTTTAAGGACTTCAGAGCATCCTGTAATTATTCTACTGTTGTCTTTTCGATCCCCGAGAAAGCCATGCAAAGAAGGCTGTACTATACTCATAGATCCTTAATGCTGGTTCCTGAAACTTAGTAAATAAGCGTCCACGGGATAGATGGGATCTGTCTGCAAGGATCTGCCACTTCGCCCTTTTCAGCATTTCTATAACCCTGTGCCGTGGATCAAGCACACGTGCAAGTTTTTTTCGAATCCGTTCATTATCCCCTGTTAATCACATTTTTTATGGATCCCACACACTTGAACAATATTCTAAGATGGAACGGAAGGGTGCTCTGTAAGCAGTTTCCTTTGTAAACTCAATGCATTATCCCAATACTGCATCCTACCAAGAAACTGGTGTCTTCCGCGTGCTTCACCTACGACTGAGTGTGCGTGTGCACTGCATAGCGTATCAATAACATATCTTATTCTCTTGTATTCTTTTGAAATCCGTGTTTACGGATGATACTGTTGTTGTATTCATTGTCTTAGGCACAGGATGCTACGTTTTTCTCGTATTTCGAAGTGCGTAATTCAGATAATGTTTTTCGTGTTAATGATCGGAAGTTACTTAAGGTTAGCAAAGGACTGAGACAAAGATGCTGCATATCACTTACCCTTTTTCAAACATTTTTTTGAACGAAGCACTGAAACACTGGGAAAGGAAGTGCGAAACATGGGAATTAGAGTCTGACATCCGGTTCCACATAAATTTCGTCAACGGTCAGGTCATAACGCCGAGGAAGAAGAGGACGTGTCTTAATATGCGTTAAGAAAGCTTAAACAAGAATTTGAGCAGTGGGGCATGTAAATTAACTTTACAAGGACTGAATACTTGGTTGTCGGAGTTATAGGAAGGGATTTTGCTATGGGTGGTGGGTCTATGGTGAAGTGTAGTCGATCGTATTAATATATATGGACAACCATTTCGAATCTGGCCGAAGCAACAAAGAAATAAAACCCAGATCAGGAAAGGGAAAGGTGACAGTTAGCAGTCCCACTCCATTATTTGGAATAAAACTACGTCAAAGTATTGGAAAAGTAGTGTATATGAAATTATAGTTCAAACCGTTCCTCTCCATGGAGCTGAACCGTGGGAATTCTCAAGGTTCAATGAGAATAAATTGAAAGCATTGGCAATGGAGTTTTAGAGTGAAGTAACAAGAACAGACAAAATAAGTAATGAAGTGCTACGACAACAGATGGAAGTTATAAAGGCTATTGTAGACACAACTGAAAATTTAGTGCTAACATGGTGTGCACATCTTAGGAGAATGCTAGAGAAAAGGTGGCCTCCTAAAAGATGTCGTTGCAGACGTCCTCGACACAGAAAGAAACTAATACCCTGATACATTGGAATGATAGAGTGAGGCACGCGATGCAGAACAGGGCCATGCAAGAACAGGACTGACAAAGGTAGAAGGAGATGGGAACTCGGATGCGAGAAACGTCAAATGGTGTTAAAAACTCGCAGAAACAAGAAAAGAAGAACTGCGTAAATTTACATGTCGGAAATTTTGAAGCAAGTTTCCAAACTTCGCACCACTATTAAAACTGACATAGCTTAATATTTAAAACAAGAATATATATATTTCTTGTGCCTTATGCAACTTTTTTTCAGATATCCTTCCACAGTAAAGAACTGCATCTTCCAGAAACCCGAGACTACTTTTGAAATATTCTGCCATCACAGTAACACACCTCAAGAACAGCAGGGGTCCCAACTCGCTCCGCTGATGTTCGCCTGACGTTACTTCTACATCTGTCCACGACACTTTATCTATATGGCGTGCTGCGTCCTCTCTACCAAGAAATTCTCAATTATATAGCAACTGTCGATTAATACCCCTCATGATCCAAAAGTCATAAGAAGGCGTTGTGTTGGTAGTGAGTCTGATGCATGGTATATTACATGTATCTGATTACCTTGATCAGTTGCTTCTCTGTTCCATGTGAGGAAAGGGCATGTTGGGTTCCATATGAGCAACTGTAACATTTCTTGCCCTTGTTACCATTTTACATTGGTTTTATTTAGGATCCCAATACAACACATTATTACCCACTATTTTGGCTACAAAACACCAAATTTCTACATAATCTCCGTTGAGTGTGACATCCGTTTGTATTCTTACTGTCAGGGACCGTATGCCCTCATGCTACCTCTTGCATCTGGTCGACGTGGGAGCCAGCGTCTTAATGAATCAATAATCTCCCCATCATCCAAGTTCTGCATCCCGAAGAGTGCATCATTCACTGGGCCACGCAGACAGAAGATGGATGGAAGTCGGAAGATGTGAGGTCCGAGCTGCGGGGTGGATGAAGAAGAACAGTCCAATGAAGTTTAATGAGTTCCTCTCGGGTGCGCTGTTTTGTATGCCATCTAGCGTTCGCATGGAGAACGAGTTCATTTCTGCTTGCGTAAGTCAATTATTATCCGCAATTAAGTTATATTTTGGTTTATTTTGGTAGTACTGTCATTTTACGTTAATGTTTATTTCTTGTTATATCTTTGCAGTTTTCAAGCTGCTAGATTAGTTTCGTTATAGGTGCCGTGCAGTTAATCATGGCTGCTCCACTGTCTATTTGCACGAAAGAAGAGCAATGTTCAGTGATTTGTTTCTATTTTTTCTGGTTAGTAGGCGTATCAGGGGCCGAAATTCATCGAAGACTTTCGGTGCAGTACGGGAACAGTGTTTTGCCACTACGGAGTGTCTACGAATGGATTGAAAAATTCCGAAATGGTCGCACAAGTGTTACTCACGATGAAGGAGCCGGACTACCGTTTACCGCCACAAATGAAGAAATCATTGAACGTTCACGTGAAATGATTCTCTTAGACAGACGATTAACTGTTGACGAAGTCGCGCATCGTCTGCAAATTAGTCACGGTTCTGCCTACGAAATCATCCACAACAAACGTAGGTTTCATAAAGTTTGTGCAAGATGGGTCCCAATACAACTTAGACAGTTGCATAAACAAACGCGCTTGAACATCTGCAAAAACATTTGGATCGCTATGGTAACGAAGGGGACAACTTCTTAAATAGGATCATTACTGATGACAAAACATGGCTCCATCATTACGAGCCGGATAGTAAACGGCAGAGTATGGAATGGAAACATCCAAATTCGCCGTACAAGAAAATGTACAAGAGCCAACTGTCCGCAGGAAAACTGACGCTTACTGTTTTTGGGAAGCACATGGTCCAGTAATGGGACATTATGGGGATAGGGGTACAACAATAAACAGTGTACAATACAGTGTGATGCTCACTGCCAGGCTAAAGCTTGCAACAGTTCGAAGCAAACGCCGAGGATTGCTGCCAAAAGGTGTTGCGTCGTTGCACGACAATGCCCGTCCGTTCACTGCTGCCCACACTGCTGAAACGCTCCAGAAACTCAAATTAGAAGTGCTGGATCATCCTCCTTATAGTCCCTATCTTGACCCTTCTGACTATCACTTGTTCGGTCCACTCAAACAGGCATTAAGGGGCCGTCGGTTTGCCTCGGACGAAGCAGTGAAAGAAGCAGCGCATTCTCGGTTCGCAGTTCAACCGAGAACCTTCTTTTATAAGGACATTAGGAAGCTTGTACAAAGATGGATCAAGTGCTTTGAAACGCAAGGCGACTATGTCGGAAATTGATGTTCTTCTAAGTGTCCTATTTGTTTACAATAAAATTTTATAACTAATTTGCGGATGTAATTGACTTTCCCCTCATATATTTGTGGCGAAGTCGTTTCTTCAGTTTTCCGAGGGTAGTACAATACAATCTAGAGTTGATCGGAGAGCCTCGGAGGAGAACGTCAAACAGAATAACCCTCCGAGTCCCTAAAGACCGTCGCCATGACATTACCAGCTGAGGATGAGGCGCTGAACTTTTTCTTCGAAAGAGAGGTGGTTAGCACCACTCCATGGAATGTCGTTTTGCTTCCCGTTCGAAAGTATAAACCCATATTTCATCGTCTGTAATGATGTTCGACAAAATCCAGCCACTATCAGCATCGTAACGCGCAATAAAATCAGCAGACATTGCCCTTGGTTGCCCTTTATGGCCCCCAATTAGGAGGTGAAGAACCCAGCGGCCACAAATCTTTAAGTACCCTAGCTGGTGGACGAGTTCGTAAGCACTACCAACAGAGGTGTAAATCATATCTAATAACAGTGTCCGCAAGTTCCGGCATCGTAGGAGTCACGGCTGTGTTCGGCCGGCCGGCACGTGGAGGATAGGACAGCTTTGCGCGAACTTGCTGCTATGGAAGATGCATCGCCCTAAGACTCACCGTGCTTTTGTACTTTCTAGCTCCTCACAGTCATTCTGAATGCCCCTCTGAGTATCTGCGTTGCTCTGGTTTTCCATTCAGAGGAACTCAAAGAGAGCTGTTTGCTTGGAGCGCATTTCCGTTACAGACGCCATTTTTAAGGTTACTTATAGCGCCGCCACCTGTACAGGCTGAAGCGAGAATATTCCACGATGTCCCACAACGAATTACACATTTTTTAAACTGACTGAAAAAAATGTGTCCCATTACTTACTGACGACCCTCATATGTGACACTACAGTTCGGTGACCTGTTCTTAACTGACTTAAACCAGAGGACCACATTATATCGTGATTGATTTGTGGCATAAGGCTTGAGCGCCAAAACCTGCAAGGAAAGAAAGTTTCTCATTAATGTACACATGGGGATCCACTTATTAAAATAATATTATAGTATCTGCAAAGCAAAAAGAGATTTGAACAGCCCAGATAATTTCGTGCGTCGTCAGGTTGTCTTGAAGAATGCCCCAAGAAGTGATTCGAGCTGGCAGTGATTTGTGGGAAGCAAACCTTGCGAGCGGCAGTGAGTTTACATGTCACGAATTAGGTAAATTGTTTATAAAAGGAATTTTCGTATCCCGTGGCAGCCAGTGATCATGTGCTGATGTGCCACAGCATACAGTAAATATAATACTGACATTATGCTTTTTTAATGTGAGCCAGAATATGGACTCAAATTACATCATGTCTCTTCGAATATGTGCTGGTATCCAAAGAAAACCGACGAAAAGTTTTTGTGTAGCGCTCTCTTATTTATAACTAGAAATTACGGCGTCGTTTGCTGAAATGACTGAGTGGCACTACGAACCATTCAGAGAACCACTAAAAAACCCTAAAACTGGCTCTCTCCCCGAAGATTTTGGGTAGCAGGATCACCAGAGGTGTAGAAACAGTCACTTCGTACCTACATGATACTCAACGAGTGGTCCAGATGATGGATGTATTGGAAATTCTAAGCCTGTAAGGAATTTCGTGTACTGCTCCGATCCAACAGAAAGGCTGTCTGCAGACTTAGGTATTCCTGCACCTGATGGAAACTTAAAATCTGCAAAAACAGTTGTACATATTCATTTGACTTCCACTCAAGTGTGTAGGGGTCCGAAATATGGATTTGACATGAGAACAGAAATGATTTTTATTGCTGCTACGATATTTATTTCATAAGCATATGCTCTTATTGCGTATCAGATGTGCTTTGTTATTTCCGTTTACACCTTCACACTTCGATATGTACCCACAACACTGTCAGGCACCATAAAATTTATGGCTTTTAGGTATTCATTTTTTATACTCCAGTAATACGTTATTCCTTAGCTGCCAGTGTGTCGGCTGCAGGTAACATCCTGTGCAAAAAGAGGTTCCCTTCTGTTCCTACAGAATGAATCCCTTCAGCAGCATCATTTATAGACGACCAGTTAGCAAATTCTGCATCTGAACTGATAGCTGTAACTGAATTCACAAAGAGACTCTGCACACACCAATCATAAAGTCTCGATTTCCACCACTTGTATATTATTTTCTACATGCCTACAGCTCTGGAAATTGCAAAGCAGTATTCTCAAAACGGTTCTGCAACACGTGTAGGTACATTTCAATTCTGAGAGGCGGTACCCCATTCTCTCACTTTAACTACGCTGTTGGTCAGATAAATATTTACATTTTAGGGCGCGATCTCTGTGTACACGAGTTCTACGTTTGGTGTGTGTTGTTTATGACTTTTTTATATGAGGAAATTGTGGGCAAAATGTTCATATAGCTGCATGTATAGCCTATAGAGAACTTGTACCTGAGGGGCCATAGTGGAGGCGATGGAGAACAGGGAGAAAGATGAATGGCAAGCCATAAATGTTGTGTCCCGCGAA
The DNA here is from genome assembly GCF_023864345.2 of Schistocerca serialis cubense. Lineage (NCBI taxonomy): Eukaryota > Metazoa > Arthropoda > Insecta > Orthoptera > Acrididae > Schistocerca > Schistocerca serialis. The sequence goes on along the minus strand of NC_064638.1, from coordinate 192,973,598 downwards.
CGGGCTGTAAAAATCATTTGTGGAGGCAGCAGTTTGTGAATTGTACCTGCAGAGGGGCTTCGGGCCGTGACGCTCCACTATTCCCACTTAGCGTTGGAGTAGGAAGGCGCCAGTTTGCAAAGTATTTCACCTCTGACAGATGACAGACCATCGTGAAGGCGCCCAGTTAACGGAAAGCGGATGGAGGAAATGGGTGTCATCTTGGACGTCTCGTGTGTCACGAGGGTGAACTTATTCGTCCTGAGTTGGCCATCAGACGTTTGACAATTCCAGCATGCACCGCCGTGCCACTGAGTCCAATTTGCTTAGCCAGTCCAGCGAATGGACGTACCTCACACTGATATTTGTCGGGATTTCAAGGCTCTAATTAATCAGAACGCCAACCAGCGTAGTTGGAAAATTTTCATGGACATGTCACAACGTTACAGCTGCCGAAGTGGGCAGCATCTCGCCGTTTTCTGCTGCTGCCTCGATCGAGGTGGAAGGGTAAAATATTGCTGCACATGTGTAGGTTTGTTAAATGATATTCACAGCTCCATGTTCTCTCTGAACCAGAGTTTGTGCTGTACTTGGTCGTAGTTGATTCCATTTTAACAGCCCGCATCTCGTGGTCGTGCGGTAGCGTTCGCGCTTCCCACGCCCGGGTTCCCGGGTTCGATTCCCGACGGGGTCAGGGATTTTCTCTGCCTCGTGAAGGCTGGGTGTTGTGTGCTGTCCTTAGGTTAGTTAGGTTTAAGTAGTTCTAAGTTCTAGGGAACTGATGACCATAGATGTTAAGTCCCATACTGCTCAGAGCCATTTTTATTCCATTTTAATATAATTGGGTCTCACAGTGGATTCATGTAAACAAAGTCAGATTACGTTGTAAGAGGGATTAACGGTGGAAAATTTGTATAGATTCCACGCAAAAAGATGCTGTGCCAATCAAACACCATCACTTTTTCTGATTTATACTTGCCTTTTTTTATAAGTTTTATAAGCTCCATTGTAGCTATATTGGGATAAGTAAAAACTTATTATTTTTGTAAACTTAAATGCGCCACTGTACTCATTCATACTCCTCCTACCATTAACTGTTTTTGTGTCATTGTGCTGATACATGGACACACCAGCAATTCGAAATTCAGTCACATTAAATTAGGTAACTTGATTATTAATCGTGAGTTCTGAAACTGACTGCATATATAGACAACAGAAGTGCGATGAGTAGATTCACTATTTTCATATATAAAATTTAAGGGTGTAGCTCACGGTTTAAAGATTGTTGAGAAGATAATACTTTTCTTTATGTAAAGACAATAACATTTCACATCACTTGGGCATATATTTATGATTAAAGCAAGCGACTTCTTGCAATTCATTCTGCTAAAGAGCATAACATTTTCGTTGTATTTGATATTACCAATATTTGTAGCAAGATTGTCTAGATTCTTCAGCAATAACAATCATTCAAGACGTCCCGATGCACCTATCACAACGCCTTCTATACTATAAAGATCTACGATGATTACACATGGTCACATTATGTGCCAGACGTTCATTGGCTGGAGGGAGGCAGTCCTTCGTATCTTTCTTGTGTACGAGATAGAACAGCACATTAGTAGGATGGTATAGGAAAACACTGTCCAGTCACTTCCAATGAAATATTTTACAGTTGCGTTGCATTTTATCAAGCAGTAGACCCTTCCTCCTCCTGCCACTCATTCTTCGTTCTGGTGAAGCTGAGAGAATCAACGTAGACGTTACATAGTGCTTTAAAAACTCAATTGCAGTATTTAATTCCCAACTGGTCAGTCTGTTGTTTGCGATAGTGGTATTGCAAGCAAAAACACCAAGTCAACCCCTCCACAGACCGTTGAAGGACGTGGCATGCAACTGAGCCGATATTTGATTTCATTAGCCACCTCAAACGTATTGTACTTTCTACCAAATCACCTAACTGTGACAGTATCCTCACAGGAAACAAGGGGGACTAAAATCCAGTAGGGTACAGGTAAACGCTGTGTTGTTTGCTGTTCGCTCCCACCACGAACGACGGTGTGTGCAGGCTCAGCTGTTGCACGGGACAGGGCGTGGCCACTTGTGGGAGAGAATTAGAGAGAATGTATTTCGACAGGAATTTCTCAGGTGTCCGATATGAAAGGTTTGCCGCAACCTGAACCGTTTGTTTGGGGATTAATGCGACTTCCGGCTGGCGCTGTGACAGCCGACTGTGGTCGTGGGCTCTGCGCGTGTGGAAATGGGCGAAGCTGCCTGCCCGGCGGATGCACTGTGCTCGAAAGATTTTTAACAGGGTAATTACGTGCAGTGATTTATGCCACTGTGACCCGAGAAGCTGAATTTGGCGGTCGTGTGTGCGTGAGATGTGCTTGCTTGTGTGTGTGAACGGCCTATGTCTCTCTTTTACTGAGGAACGCTCTCTCCAAACGCCTTAGATAATCGCCTGCCACCTGTTCATGTTTGTAGCTCCACATCTCTTCCTACGTACCTCTGATTAGTGACTGATCAGATGTTGATAATTATATCTTGCACTGTTACCTTATACAATAGTGAACAACGTGTTGTTTTTTTTTTTTTTTTTTTTAATGGACTTGTAGTCCGGGGTGATATGTTACAATACAGCATCACCAGTCTATTGCGGTCTAACTGTGTTGGTGAGGCAGTAAATTTCCACAGGGCAGTGATTGCATCACTGCAATTCACTTTGGAGGTGTGGCGGTGGGACTTGTAGTCCCGTACCACCCTCTGACGGTGATAGTACTACGTTTTTTTTTTTTTTAAATGGACTTGAAGTCCAGGGTGATATGTTATAATACAGCATCACCGGTCTATTCCGGTCTAGCTGTGTTGGTGAGGCAGTAAATGTATCCACAGGGCAGTGACGCAGTCACTGCAATTTACCATGGGCAGGTGTAGGTGTGGCGTTTGCCATACGGTTATTTGATAGTATTACGGTACTTTTCTTGAAATTAGTACTTCCTAAAGTACAGCATCGACTGCGAGAGACAAATTTCTGCGGAAACTATACTTTATAACGACTCTTATCTCCCGCATGTTAGTAAAATACACACACACATACACGGGTGGGGAGGGGGGGGGGGCATGGCACCCTTTTGCCGCCGGGTATAGGCACAGTTGAATATGTCCACAATTCGGTAAGTTGACGCTTCGCGAATAATTCTAGTGATCGCTGAGGACAGCCGTAGATCACGTGGTTTGTGTCTTCCATTGCGCCGTAACCGCCCCGCGGTAACTCAGTGCATCGTAACCGAACGGGTACTGCTATCGAAACCTTTCGTGGTGATGAGCAAGCGGAACGTAGTCACGAGAAACTCACTATCATTTATGTCAGAGTCATACCACGGTCGTAAGACAATCTTCAGGACTGTTTCCACGTACTTGACTGAAAGACGCAGTTCGCTGTTTCAGTTGGCTCTAATGTGCGACATACCATGCTGGGTGTGTATACATGTTAAATCTAGTAGTGTTACCTCGACCCAGTGTACATTCTCTCCATAGAAAGTACACCAGCGACTTCACTACATTTCTAAGTGTCAGTGTGCGTTAAACGACATCCAGTGGCCCTTTTAACCCCAAGAAGTAGTTTTGCCATCTGCCCCGTTATTCGGTACAGCAATTTATTGCTACCGTTGTTCACTATATATAGTTAAGGCAGAACGGTGATATCATAGTATAGTCTATCTTTTCAGAGTACCGTATTCCAAGTAGTATACGACGGTATGGACTATAAGACGTACCTCAATTTTTAAGCAGTTTTTTTAAAGAAAATAACAATGAAATTATTCAGATAGTGAAGGGACATGAAAATTTAATAGTCATGGGTGACTGGCATTCGATAGTAGGAAAAGGAAGAGAAGGAAACGTAGTAGGGGAATATGGATTGGGGTAAGAGATGAAAGAGGAAGCCGCCTGGTTGAATTTTGCACAGAGCATAACTTAATCATAGCTGACACTTGGTTTAAGAATCATGAAATAAGGTTGTATACATGGAAGACTCCTGGGGATACTAGAAGGTATCAGATAGATTATATAATGGTACGACAGAGATTTAGGAACCAGGTGTAAATTGTAAGACGTTTCCAGGGGCAGATGTGGGCTCTGACCACAATCTATTGGGTATGAACTGTACATAAAAACTGAAGAAACTGCAAAAAGGTGGGAATTAAAGGAGATGGGATCTGGATAAACTGATTAAACCAGAGGTTGTACAGAGTTACAGGGAGAGCGTAATGGAACAATTGACAAGAATGAGGGAAAGTAATACAGTAGAAAAAGAATGGGTAGCTTTGAGGGATGAAGTAGCGAAGGTGGCAGAGGATCAAGTAGGTAAAAGGCGAGGGCTTGTAGAAATCCTTGGGAAACAGAAGAAATATTGAATTTCATTGATGAAAGGAGAAAATATAAAAATGCAATAAATCAAGCAGGCAAAAAGGAATACAAACATCTCTAAAATGAGATCGACAGGAGGTGCAAAATGGCTAAGCAGGAATGGCTAGTGGACAAATGTAAGGATGTAGAGCCTTATCTCACTAGGTGTAAGATACATACTGCCTATAGGAAAATTAAAGAGACCTTTGTAGAAAAGAGAACCACTTGTATGAATATCAAGAGCTCGAAAAAGGTTCAAATGTGTGTCAAATCATACGGGTCTTAAATGCTAAGGTCATAAGTCCCTAAGCTTACACACTACTAATCCTACATTATCCTAAGGACAAACACACACTCCCAAACCCTATGAGGGACTCGAACCTCCGTCGATCAGGAGCTCAGATGGAAACCCAGTTCTAAGCAAAGAAGGGAAATCAGAAATGTGGGAGGAGTATATAGAGGGTCTATACAAGGGCGATGTACTTGAGGACAATATTATGGAAATGGAAGAGGATGTAGATGAAGATGAAATGGGAGATATGATACTGCGTGAAGAGTTTGACAGGGCAATGGAAGACCTAAGTCGAAACATGGCCCCGGGAGTAGACAAAATCCCAGTAGAACTACTAATAGGCTTGGGAGAGCCAGCCCTGACAAAACTCTGCCAGCTGGTGAGCAAAATGTATGAGACAGGCGAAATACACTCAGACTTCAAGAAGAATATAATAATTACCATCCTAAAGGAAGCAGGTGTTGACAGATGTGAAAATTACGGAACTATCAGTTTAATAAGTCACCGCTGCAAATACTAACGCGAATTCTTGACAGGCGAGTGGAAAAACTGGTAGAAGCCGCCCTTGGGGAAGATCGCCTTTGGATTCCGTAGAAATACTGGAACACGTCAGGCAATACTGACCCTACGACTCCTCTTAGAAGCTAGATTAAGAAAAGGCAAACCTACGTTTCTAGTATTTGTAGACCTAGAGAAAGTTTTTGTCAATGTTGACTGGAATAGTCCCTTTCAAATTCTGAAGGTGGCAGGGGTAAAATACAGGGAGCGAAAGGCTATATACAATTTGTACAGAAACCAGATGGCAGTTGTAAGAGTCGAGGGACATGAAAGGGAAGAACAGTTTGGGAAGGGAGTGAGACAGGGTTGTAGCCTCTCTCCGATGATATTCAATCTGTATATTGAGCAAGCAGTAAAGGATACGAAAGAAAAATTTGGAGTAGGTGTTAAAATCCATGGAGAAGAAATAAAAACTTTGAGGTTCGCCGATGACATTGTAATTCTGTCACAGGCAGCATAGGACTTGAAAGAGCAGTTGAACGGAATAGACAGTGTCTTTAAAGGAGGATATAAGATGAACGTCAGCAAAAGCAAAACGAGGATAATGGAATATAGTCGAATTAAGTCGGGTGATGCTGAGGGAATTAGATTAGGAAATGAGACACTTAAAGTAGTAAAGGAGTTTTGCTGTTTGAGGTGCAAAATAACTAATGATGGTCGAAGTTGAGAGGATATAAAATGTAGACTGGAAATGGCAAGGAAAGCGTTTCTGAAGAAGAGAAATTTGTTAACATTGAGTATAGAATTAAGTGTCAGGAAGGCGTTTCTGAAAGTATTTGTATTGAGTGTACCCATGTACGGAAGTGAAACATGGACGATAAATAATTTGGACAAGAGGAGAATAGAAGCTCTCGAGATGTGGTGCTAGTGAAGAATGCTGAAAGATGGGTAGATCGCATAACTAATAGGGAGGTATTGAATAGAATTGGGGAGAAGAGGAGTTTGTGGCAACACTTGATTAGAAAAAGGGACTGGTAGGAAAAAAATGTTCTGAGGCACCATGGGATCTGTGGTGTCACCGCCAGACACCACACTTGCTAGGTGGTAGCTTAAATCGGCCGCGGTCCATTTAGTACACTCCTGGAAATTGAAATAAGAACACCGTGAATTCATTGTCCCAGGAAGGGGAAACTTTATTGACACATTCCTGGGGTCAGATACATCACATGATCACACAGACAGAACCACAGGCACATAGACACAGGCAACAGAGCATGCACAATGTCGGCACTAGTGCAGTGTATATCCACCTTTCGCAGCAATGCAGGCTGTTATTCTCCCATGGAGACGATCGTAGAGATGCTGGATGTAGTCCTGTGGAACGGCTTGCCATGCCATTTCCACCTGGCGCCTCAGTTGGACCAGCGTTCGTGCTGGACGTGCAGACCGCGTGAGACGACGCTTCATCCAGTCCCAAACATGCTCAATGGGGGACAGATCCGGAGATTTTGCTGGCCAGGGTAGTTGACTTACACCTTCTAGAGCACGTTGGGTGGCACGGGATACATGCGGACTTGCATTGTCCTGTTGGAACAGCAAGTTCCCTTGCCGGTCTAGGAATGATAGAACGATGGGTTCGATGACGGTTTGGATGTACCGTGCACTATTCAGTGTCCCCTCGACGATCACCAGTGGTGTACGGTCAGTGTAGGAGATCGCTCCCCACACCATGATGCCGGGTGTTGGCCCTGTGTGCCTCGGTCGTATGCAGTCCTGATTGTGGCGCTCACCTGCACGGCGCCAAACACGCATACGACCATCATTGGCACCAAGGCAGAAGCGACTCTCATCGCTGAAGACGACACGTCTCCATTCGTCCCTCCATTCACGCCTGTCGCGACACCACTGGAGGCGGGCTGCACGATGTTGGGGCGTGAGCGGAAGACGGCCTAACGGTGTGCGGGACCGTAGCCCAGCTTCATGGAGACGGTTGCAAATGGTCGTCGCCGATACCCCAGGAGCGACAGTGTCCCTAATTTGCCGGGAAGTGGCGGTGCGGTCCCCTACGCCACTGCGTAGGATCCTACGGTCTTGGCGTGCATCCGTGCGTCGCTGCGGTCCGGTCCCAGGTCGACGGGCACGTGCACCTTCCGCCGACCACTGGCGACAACATCGATGTACTGTGGAGACCTCACGCTCCACGTGTTGAGCAATTCGGCGGTACGTCCACCCGGCCTCCCGCATGCCCACTATACGCCCTCGCTCTAAGTCCGTCAACTGCACATACGGTTCACGTCCACGCTGTCGCGGCATGCTACCAGTGTTAAAGACTGCGATGGAGCTCCGTATGCCACGGCAAACTGGCTGACACTGACGGCGGCGGTGCACAAATGCTGCGCAGCTAGCGCCATTCGACGGCCAACACCGCGGTTCCTGGTGTGTCCGCTGTGCCGTGCGTGTGATCATTGCTTGTACAGCCCTCTCGCAGTGTCCGGAGCAAGTATGGTGGGTCTGACACACCGGTGTCAATGTGTTCTTTTTTCCATTTCCAGGAGTGTACATGTCGGACCCGCGTGTCGCCACTGTGTGATCGCAGACCGAGCGCCACCACAAGGCAGGTCTCGAGATACGGAAGAGCACTCGCCACAGTTGTACGACGACTTTGCTAGCGACTACACTGACGAAGCCTTTCTCTCATTTGCCGAGAGACAGTTAGAATAGCCTACAGCTAAGTCCATGGCTACGACCTATCAAGACGCCATTAGCCTTACATAGTTTGATAATTATCGTATAAATGTCTCAAGAAGAACGTTGTAAACCAACAGAGAATGAAAGTTAAGTATTCGAGGAGCTGCATACTTTTCTTATTAGCATTCAATAGTTATTCTGTTCCAGACTTCACGCCAGTCGACGTGTGTGTACGCGTGCCTTTCTTTTGGCTACCCGTCACTGTGGACTGGCTGCCTTGTCAGTCCACATCAGGATCACCAATTTAGTATTGGAGGGCAGCGTGGAGGGTAAAAATCGTAGAGGGAGTCCAAGAGATGAATACACTAAGCAGATTCTGAAGGATGTAGGCTGCAGTAGGTACTTGGAGATGAAGCAGCTTGCTCAGGTTAGAGTAGCATGAAGAGCTGCATCAAACCAGTCCCAGGACTGAAGACAACAAAAACAACAATTTTACCGGTTTTAGAATTAGGTTGCAAAGCCAGACTAAGAAACGGAATTGACCATTAAAATAGCCGTTAAAATCGTCACCTGGACTTAGTTCTTCTTCATCTTCTTCTTCTTCTTCCTCTTTGTCGTCATAGTTGTTCTCTTCATATATATGATCGTAGTCACTGTCATTGAGAGCGTTACTTACGCAGCACTTCTTGAAAAATTTCACAATACGTTCGTCTCTTACTCTAGGCCACATTGATGTTGGGTTTCATCCACCATCCATTTGTTCCATTCCTCTCTCATATACACTTTAAATGGTTTATTTATCAACACATCAAGAGTTTCAATTGTGGAGTAAGTCCTCCCGGAATAACAGAAAGTTCTGTATCTCGCTGTCTGAGTTTCTCTCTCACATAATTTTTCCAATGGCTACTCAACTGATCTTCTTCAATAAAGCACTCTCTCCCACACTCTGGTAATCCATAGTTTCATACGAGCCTCGTTCATCCAACCCTTCTCATGTTCATCAACAACAACAAGACGTGGCGGTATTTCTGAAGGTTTTCGCATTGTTTTGTGCTTAAAAATGATCATAGGATTGAGTTTAGTACAGTCAGCACAATATGGAAGGTCAATAGTGTAATGATTTTTTCATGTCTACTTATTTGTGTAGTTAAAGTTTTTGCACCTTTCACGGCATCAGTTCTGTTACTCGGCACATCATGTGTTAGACGAGTTTCGTCCATATTAGCTAATTGGCTTAGATCAACACTGATTTTCTTCCGATCTTGAATAATAATGCGTTGGGAAGATAATAATGGTTCAAATGGCTCTGAGCACTATGGGACTTAACATCTATGGTCATCAGTCCCCTAGAACTTCGAACTACTTGAACCTAACTAACCTAAAGACAGCACACAACACCCAGCCATCACGAGGCAGAGAAAATCCCTGACCCCGCCGGGAATCGAACCCGGGCGTGGGAAGCGAGAACGCTACCGCACGACCACGAGATGCGGGCGGGAAGATAATATTCCTGTTAATACTCTTGTGGCATTTTCTGATATCTTTTTGGTTTTGGTTTACATGCTAAGCCCATGATGCTTCATAGTACTGTAGCACGAACCAACTCGACCCTTCAAGCCTGTTAAAATCCACTGTAGCGCTAGCTTACGAGCGTGTCTTTGAATCGTTTATTTCTAGTGACATTTTGAAGGTGTCCTTGAATTCATTTCGAAGCGTCATATTCTAGTTTTGGTCATTTAGCATTCAGTCCTTTTTTGCACATTTAGTCTTCCACATTTTTTTCAGTTTTTTTCACTAGCTGGCCAGTCGCGAATGGTTTTTCCTGTTAGTGGAAGGCTGAAATGCCGCTCAGCTCCTCTGTTCCAATGTCATTCTGCATATGCTATTATTTCGAATTTACAGCCTGTATCATACGAACACCTTTTATTTTTTCCGTTACTAACAAAAATATTGTACTGTTACCGGTAACACAAATTACTTTCATTTTAAGTTCACTGGCACGGTAGACTGCAATGACACATCACAGGCCAGTCAGAATTCTGGGTTTGTGATGGCAGGGCGGGAGGGCGACAGTGCTAGGAAGCATGTTTGTTGCCAGTTCAATCCAGTGTTGCCAGACAGAGATAGGTTTCCCGTGGCATCAAATATACGGCAATTTTTAAACCTGGCGAGAATTTTAGATCAAAATCTATATTAATTTCCTGTAGAAGAGGCACCTGAATTTTTGAGGCAATTTTTCGAAGAAACTAGAGCGTCTTGTAGTCTCGAAAGTACGGTAAATAGACTGATGAGCAAAACCTTGAATAAAGCACCGAAGTCCTTGCTAGGTTTCTGAAGGCGTTTGGCACACCACATACTTGTATCTGCGTAGAGGTCACGTTATTCCTGTAAGTTACTGTCATTGGTTTGCGGGTGCGGACATGGTTCCCAACAGGGTCCCAGATATGCTCCATCGGATTCAGAGGAAGCGAATTTGGTGACCAATACGTCACTGCCACGCACCTCAAACCACAGTAGCTCGATTCTAGCCATGTAACACACACATAACTACTGCTGGAAGATGCCATGGCGGTCTAGGAAGCCATCAAGCGCGAAAGAACGCATCTACTCCGCTACAGTGTCCACTTGGTCAGCAGCTTCCTTACAATCGAAAATCCTGTTTAAATACTGGCCAATATATCCTATAGCAGTGGGCGTCAAACTCCTATGCTCAAGAGCCAATAGTGACATTGTGCAGCGGCACATCAGGCCCCATATACACTGACATTACTACTAATTGGTAACCTAGATAAATTGGTATTTTATGAGCCCCCAAAGCCCTAGCTATAGTATGGTCGCGGTAAGTTGGCCACCAGCTCCCGGAGTACCTACATTAAAAGTCCGCATCATTCGGAACATTTAGTGTCGATTGCTTTCTGTTTCACATTGATGCCAACCTCAGCGCCCTCAAAGTTGCGACACTGTAATCGGCTGACGAAGTGTTGTCTTACCTGCATCAGTTGACGATTAACGGGACTACAAGCAGAAATTCTTTTTATATTTAAACGCGTTATACGATATGAGACACTATCACAGATGTTGAGTAAATGTCTTGGACGTTATTTTTCTTCTACAAATACACTGATGGTGAAACCTTCTCGTCTCCTCTATATCTCTTTTGTTACGCAACCTTCCTTTCTACAATAACCTATGAAACCTTCCCTTGGGATATCTACCTCTTGCATAATGATAACAAATGAAATCTTCCCTTTGAAATTAACATAGAATGTGTCGTCGTTGTGGCCCTCAGTCGTTACCTGCAATAACCCAGAACTGTTCCTTACCTTTTCTACTGTTACTGGATCGCCATCTGACTGCTACATCGAACTGCGACATGAATATACTTACTCTGTTTTACTATACTCTATTAGCTGTTGGTAAGTTGCCATAATAAGTGGCTGTATTTATTACCAAATCTGACGTTATTCTTTAATAGCAAAGCTGACGTTATTCTTTAATTAGTTTGACTGAAGTTACGTAATTCATAGTTAAACTTTCCCATGACAACAATAAAATTTTGCAAAATTTTACATTGATGTTTTTTGGGATGGACTATAATCAGTAATGCAATATTGCTGACAAAGATTAATTATATTCTGAATGAAATGATTTTACAAACGTTCAAATGGGACTTACTTTTTACAATAATCTTACAACAAATATTGCGCAAATATACCTGCAGCAGTCTTCAGTTTCTCAAAAAAATTGCTCAATACTATTAGTTCCTCTTATAAAAATAGTTAGCTGATGTCTCTGTACATCCGTTTATAATCTCTTGTAAACCGTAGCTGGTGGCTGGCAGACACACTGCTCCTCTCAACCTCTCGCTTCAGACCTGCTACCGACTCGCTTCACATCTCGCTTACTACTGACTTCCTACGAACGCCAAAGTGCGGTCTCTCCCGCCAACAATGCTTTCTGGTGCAGACAATCCCTGCTACCATTACAAAACGTATCAATGCGCGGTCTTTGCCGCTCTTTTCTTAAAATGTATCCATACGCGGTCTCTCCCGCCCTTTTTAAAATTATATGAATGTGCGGTCTCTCCCGCCAACAATACTTTGGTGCAGACATTCCCTGCTACCACAATTATTTTCAACATGACAAATATTAATTATTCCTACTTAATCCTATTGATAAAATATAAACATCTTTCATAAGTTATGGTTTGACAATAGACAATAGAAATATACACGACTTACAATGGGCCAAAACATGACCTCTGCCCACCGAGACACAGAATGCCTTCTCGTAGCGTTGCTGTCACACAACGAGGTAAGGAAAGAATATAAGCGGAACAGAGAAGAATAGGTAGTTGTTATAGCGAAGATACGTACCACAAATGCGGAAATCCACTGATGTAAGAGACTTCGGCAAAGGTCAGATTGTTATGGCGCTGAGCCTGGGAATGAGAATCTCGGAAACGAATCTGGACACATATAGTCCTACTTCTGTCGTGAGCATGTGCGGAAAGTCACTGAAGCATGGTGATGTAACGAGTAGGGCACATGGTATTGTACGTCCAGGTCTCATCACAAAGCTTGGAGACCGGAGGTTTGCGCCTGTGTAAAGTAGGATAGGGAGTGATGAATCACATTTCTTGTTCATCAGGACGAAGGTTTTGTCCTTAGACGTCGTCATCCAGGAGAATGGCTTCTTGAAACATGCACTGCGCCAGAATTGCAGGCCAGCGAGGGCAGAATTACGTGATAGTGCATGTTTGGTTGGGCTTCCCCGGAACTGTGGTAGTAATCGAAAGCTCCATAACAGTTGTCGACTACCTGAACATTATTGAGAGCCAACAGCATCGTTTAATGCTTGATGTCTTCCCCTACAGCGACGATATCTTCCAGCAAGACAACGCTCTGTGTAATCACCTCGTAGTATAGCGGTCAGCGTTGCTGCCTCTAGATCACTGGCTCCCGGGTTAGATTCCCGGCCGGGTCACAGATTGTCTCCGCCTGGGGACTGAGTGTTTGTGTTGTCCACATTTCATCATCATTCGGGAAACTGATGAGACAGGACAGTGAAAAGACTGGGAACTTGTACGGCCGCCGATAACCGTGCTGTTGAGCACCCCACAAACCAAAATCATCATCTGTCCGCCTCAGAATCGAGTTACAGTGGTTTGACGAGCATGATAGTGAACCCACATTGATTTCTTACCCAGCAAATGCCCCTGATCTGTACCCGTTGGAACACATATCGGGCGTCAGCTGTGCACACGCAAACCACCGGCCCGTAATTTGTGGGCAGTGACATATGGTGCCCCATACTTCCAGAAAAGTACCAAGGACTTGACTAATCCATCCCAATCAGAATCGCTGGTATATTCTGTTTGAAAAGTTAACCAACACGATATTAAACAGGTGGTCATAAAATTTGGTTATCAGTTTATATACCGTATCTGAAGATGACCGTCTTTGTAATGCGCATTCACAGACGAATGGTACTTTAGATTGAAATTTATGCCATAGCAGCTGACCTCTACGAGATGTAAACGCCCGTGAGCAGTCTGCTCTGGAACACAAACAATAAAACGTTCCCCTCGCCCCCTCACACGTCATCGAACGTTTGCCCCTGAGATATGCGGCCAACTGTAATAAGCTCCCTACCGAATTCATCAACCTCAATTAAAATTAAGTACATCTCAAAACAGACAATTTTTGTGCGTTACTGTGCAACAGAGCCACACTCTAGAATGCCTCATTCGAGTACGTGTTTTCCAGCAGCAGTTGCGTCTGAATAGTGACATATCTGTATTGTATACCATCCACTGCATCAACGTCACCACTTTATTTGAAGCACGTGAACAACATCAGCAACGTCACACAAAGTCCTTATTTAAAATACTTAAATAACAGTGGGTATGCGTCAGCATTACAACTATACCTGAAGTATGCAAACACTCTCAGCGATGATCAATGACATCCTCTTTCAATAAACTTTCCTATTATTACTTGTATCAGAAAGGAAAGAACTCGCCTGCGAGTGATTTTTTTGTAATATAGCGCCAATCAGTGGAATTTACTACACTGAAGCACCAAAGGAACTGCTACAGGCATGCCTATTCAAATACACAGATACGTAAACAGGCAAAATATGGCGCTGCGATCGACAACGCGTATATAATACAACAACTGTCTGGAGCAGTTATTAGATTGGTTACCGCTGCTACAACAGCAGGTTATCAAGATTTAAGTGAGTTGGAACGTGGTGTTATAGTCGGGGCATGAGCGATGGGACACATCATGTCCGAGGTACCGATGAAGTAGAGATCTTGCCGTACGACCATTTCACGAGTGTACCGTGATCACTCCCTCACCGCTGCGGCCGGAGAAAGGTCCTGCATTCTTGCCAGCGACGACTGAAGAGAATCGTTCAACGTGACAGAAGCGCAACCCTTCCACAAATTGCTGCAGGTTTCAACGCTGGGCCATAACAAGTGTCAGCGAGTGAACTATTCAACGAAACATCGTCGATATGAGATTTCGGAGCCGAAGTCCCACTCGTGTACCCTTGATGACATACACGACACGAAGATATACGCTTGGCCTGGGCCCCTCAACACCGACATTGGACTTTTGATGACTATAAACATGTTGCCTAGTCTTACGAATCTCGTTTCAAATTGTATCGATCGGATGAACGTGTGTGTGTATGGAGACAACCTCATGAAACCGAGACCCTGTATCTCAGCAGGGGACTGTTCAAGGTGATGGAGGCTCTGTAATGGTGTGGGGCGTGTGCAGTTGAAGTGATATGGGACCCCTGATACCTCTAGTGAAGGCGACACGTACGTAAGCATCCTGTGTGATCACCTATATCCAGTCATGCCCATTGTGCATTCCGACGGACGTGCATAATTCTAGCAGTACAATGCGACAAATAACACGTCCTGAATTTCTACAGAGTAGCTACAGCAACATTCTTCTGAATTTAAACACTGCCTTAGGCCACGAAACTCCCCAGCCATGAACATTATTGAACATATTTGGGATGCCGTGCAACGTGGTGTTCAGAAGAGATCGCCACCCCCTCTTACTCTTACGGATTTATGAACAGCTTTGCAGTCTTCATGGTGTCAGTTCTCTCCAGCACTACTTCAGACATTAGTCGAGTCCATGCCACGTTGTGTTGCGGCGCTTCTGCGTGCTCGAGGAGGCCCTACCCGATATTAGACAGGTGTATCAGTTCCTTTCGCTCTTCAGTGTAGAATGTCCTTGCTATGTTAATATTAAGAACAAATTCACTTTCATCTAACATTTTGACTAGAGTACGTTCATCTGAATTACTCTCGATTCGTGGTGTAATCATATTGTGCCAACAGACATTAAAGGTTATCGGAATTTAGTGTAGTTCCAACGGCAAAATTAGCGACAGCGAGTTGATACAGCGCTTCCAAACTTATACGGGTACAAAATAATTTAAAAACACACGTTCTTCAGTGACAAAGGATGAAAACAGTTTTTTTCCCTTATATGATAGCGTACCTATAGGCTACACCTATGGGCTGTTCGGAACGATGTTCGTTGTGTATTTCGATTGCCGAATCTGGAAGCATAGTCACTTATTCTTTGTAAAACAATTTTATAACGTTTTACGATCTCGTAATATCCTATGCTGCAGTGAAAATTACACAGTCTCGTCGCTGGACTGTAAATGTATTTATACGGAAGCTGATGATTCTATGAGGAACACCTCTTTAGTTTATTGGGGACCGGAGAATTCTTTTAGCACAGTCACTCCTGAAATATTACAGCTTCGGAACGATCGCGGCGACTTCTTGCAAATTTTCAAATACGTGAAGTTCATCCAACCAATTCAACACAGACTTAAATAATAAATTTAACTCAGAATTAAACCTCACTCGTTGCTTCAGTCTGCCTATATACACACAGATGTTTGAATCTTGACAAGCTCTCTGGAGTAACCTAATTTCACTTCATTATAAAATCTATGATCGCCTTTAAGGCAGTATCTTTTGTTTCCAAGTATGCTATTCCAATGAATTTGGAGAGCCACTGTATTGCTGTTGAACTTTAGGGGAATACCAAATGGGCTGAGGTATGAACGGGTATTCGGGTGAGGAGGGAGGCTTGCTAGGGTAGTCTGTGCAGCTGTGCAAAGCTACCGTGCCATTGTGGCGTAGTGGTTAGCGCAAGTGCTTAGTCAGCAGGAGATCCGTGTTCACATCCCAGCCTTGGTAAAATTTGCCATTCGTTGCTTCAGTCTGCATATACTGCATACGTTACGACATAGGCATTGTACTTGATGAGGAGTGTGCAGTTTGAACCCAGCTGGTTGTAAGTAAACTGTAAAGGATCTCCACGTTTTCAGAGAGTATTTTATGATTTATGATGTTCAAGAATGCGGCCGTAACTGATTCATATCCTCTCTTGATATTTCGACTGCGAAGCATCATAAGCAGATTCTGTGCAGGCCGATAATGTAAATGTAGTCAATGCACATAGAAAAAAAGCGACTGAAGAAATGTCTCTTGCGAGGCATAGAAATTTCCTGCCTACACACCTTCTGTATTGGGTATTATTGGTAAGAGACTCTTTTCATAAGCGTGATGCCATTGTTTCTCGTAGTGGGGTCCGTGAACCCCTGGGGGTCCGTGAACCCCTGCGCATCCGCGATGCCTAAAAATTGAAATGTATTGTAATAAAATGTAACTCTCAGGTGTTATGCAAGAAGTACTTTTTCATCTAATAAAATGAAAGAAATTGCAAATTATATGTAAGTCTGTAAATTTAAATGTTTCCTTACTTAACTAAATTTCTGACCTGATTCTGGTCGACTGTACTACTCCAAGCGAGAGAAACTCTTTCTTTGGTACGGCACTTTTACAGGTTGGAAGACAGGCCTAGTGGATCGAGTGAAACCTTTAGCATCAGAAGTAGTGTACGCATTGCTTTAAGCACAGAGAAGTTTTAGAAAAGAAAAAAATGCCTGAGGATTTGAAATGTTTTCTGGATGAAGTTACAAAACTTGTTAATATCATTAAATCACGTCCTCTAAATTCCCGTCTTTGTGTGATTTCGATTGGTTGTGTAAAGTGGACAATGCGGTGTAAATTTCCTCCTTTGTCTACGAATTTAAGTTAAACTTGCTAGGAAGGAATGTTAATATCGTACAGGTTGAGAGCGAAGTTGAAGCTACACTTAACAAACTGCAGCTGTGGGCAGTACGAGCACACAACGTTAACGACTCACCATTCCCAGAGCTCAGAGACATCATTGATTCTTCGGGTGAGAATCTCTCTAGTGAAGTTCAGAACACTTGTAAGACACTGGAGAGCATTAGCTAACGTTTTCGAGAAAATTTCCCTATCCCACAATCTGATAATCGTTAGACTGAAAATTCTTTCACTAATAGTAAAATCTCCCTGACACAGAACAAGAACAGGTATTGGATTTATCACGTAGTACTTCATGGAAAAATATTTTCAAGGAAAATGAACTTCGTAGATTTTGGTCGCTGGTGCGTTGTGATGATGTAGAGTTGTCTAAAGAGGCATTGCAACATTTGATGCCTTTCCCTACCACTTAGTTGAGCAAACCTCTCCTGCTCTATGCAGTATTAAAATCTTAGAGGGAAATTTTCTTAATGTGGTATCAGACGCAATACTGATGACAACGAAAATTATTCCAGATTTTATTGGAATTATGGAAAAACACAAAGAATTTCATTCCTCTCATTAGTGACCCCACATTTCAGAACGTTGTTTATCAAGTGGATTTCTTAATAAAATGCATTGGTTTTCCAGTTACTGTACTTGCTGTACTATGTTACTGTAATTTACTATATTTTCAAATGCAGTTTCGTTCACGAGGCAAAAATGTTGTATCTTTAAAATAAATTACTTATGGTATTATTTTATTGATAATTTTGTCAGTGGTATGTCTAATTATCACATTATTTAACGCCATATCAAATTGTAGATAGCACTGCAAGGGAGTCTGCAGATGACTTTCCGAATAAATAGTGGGACCGTGTTATCGGAAGGTTTTAGAACGACTGCATAAGGCCATTAGGACCTAGGTACAGCGTCGTCATCTTAAAATGATCAACACTGAAAGTTCCGGATTTAATGCTGTGTTTAAACAAAAGTATGGCGTAATGGGTAGCACCAACTGGAAGTGGGTGAGAGGGAGTGGTAATGAGAAACAGAGTATGTGACAATGACATGAAGAATAACGACAGTGAGACTGAGAAGAGACAGCAGCAGTAGGAAGGACGGGGTGAGTATTAGCAGTAAGAGAGAGGAAGGAGAGATAGTGATAGTGAGAGCAGACAGTACCACTAGGACAGAACGAATAAGATTGTGACTGTGACACAGAAGAGAATGACAGAGAGACACAAAGAGATAATGAGAATCAGTTGTGGTGAATGAGTGAGTGAGGAAGGGCAGCTACTAGCGACTTCCTGCGAAGGACTAATGGGTATGTGTGGGTTACAGTTAGGGGAGCTTGTCGGGGTTTGAGGTGAGTGGCATGTAATATGATGCCGTAACAAAATTTTTCGGTAATTTTTAAAGGTGATGACGAAGGGAGAATGAGGCAACTGGTGAACTAGAGTCTTTTAAATAAGCAGGAATATATTCGCATTTCTTGGCCCCAATAGGACAATTCATCCGCTGATTTAGTGGCTACTCCACCGGCACCACCAGGACAGGGATAGTCAGAAGATGCCGCTAGTAGTGTAAAACGTGTATTCAGAAACTCACGCGACTGACAACTGTGTAATCACATTACGCGCTTTCTGAAATGAGATTTAACAGATTTTTAAATGTTTTGAATTGTGGATGCCTCACACCGCGTGTACGTGGAGGGCTGGTCGACCGGCCGGGGTGGCCGAGCGGTTCTAGGCGCTACAGTCTGGAACCGAGCGACCACTACGGTCGCAGGTTCGAATTCTGCCTCGGGCATGGATGTATGTGATGTCCTTAGGTTAGTTAGGTTTAAGTAGTTCTAAGTTCTAGAGGACTGATGAAGTCCCATAGTGGTCACAGCCATTTGAGCCATTTTCAACGGCTGGTCGTTTCAGGGTGTTTCTGCCTTGTGGTGCATCCGTATGGCGCGCTGACCTTGCGTGCGTTGTTGATAAACGGGGACACAACGAGGCCGGATAGGCGTCCGCCGGCTGGTCTTAGGGTGGTGCTTGGGGCCTCTTCGGGAAAGGGGGTATACAGCCTTCTCTTCCGAGGTGCCCCTACCACCCTTGTAGATATTAAGCTGTGCTCAGTCCGGCTACCAAAGTGTAAGGTGCCGCGGCGCGCCGCACATTCCATGCATCTGTTCCGATTACCGCGATTGCCAGGGTGGGATTTGGGCTCCAGCACTCGAAGGTTCTCGCTGTGCCTCTGGAGTCCCGATGCATGATCTGCCAATCCAGGACGCGGCGACGTTTCCTTAGTTAGGCTAGAAGGGTCTAGGTCCCTGAACGTCGGGGTGACTTGTCCGGGCACCTGAGTAGGGCCAGATCCTTAGACCAGAGTGTGACAGTTTGGTCTGTTAGGGAGTGAAGCGCGAAAGGTAAATCCTCTTTCCAGGAATTTGGGTGGCATTTGTCGGGAAAGCAACGGCGGAAATTGTCGGTGATGTGGCCGTCGAAGAAGGCCAGGTTCTTGGTGGGCATCACACTGAACCTAGAAGCTCCAAAATAATGCTCTCATTCAAGGGACAGAACCGGTAGACGAGCTGCCATTAGCCGAACCTTACCCTTCATCCATGACAGAGGTGCCGGTCCAGTGCAAGAGACACACCCCAATATCTCTGTCCATTTAACGCAAGAATAGCTGATAAAGAAGAGAGAGATTATGTGCTTTTGGAGCCCTGTGTAACACTCTTTCGTCCTCATTTCGAAACGAGTACTTCTCCTCGTTAACTAGCTAAGTTTTTGTTAGTTCTGCAGAGTTTTTTCCATTCACTGATTATGCAACTTTCGGTTCAGACGTGTAGCTTTTCAAAACATTTACAGAAACCTGGAAGATAACAGTCAGAAATGTTTAAGTTAGTGGCAGTGACGAAGTTTCTGAAGATGTCCGCTCAGTCATTCTTGACTTTGATGAACATGCTCATTCCACACAGAAACAGAAGCGAGATTACTAAACTATCGTCACAGGAAAGAACGGAATTTCGTTTAGTATACCAACACCTGGAAGTCATACTAGATGGACGACAATGTCGGCCTTTGCATTTACGATATGTCAGTTCTAAAATTAATTGTAGTTGTCTCAATGGAAGAAGAACTCTTTAAGATGAATATGCATATTTCTTGCTCGAATGTAGGTTCCAACCTCTCTATTCATGGGACAAATTATCACAATTTTGATCAAGAAATCAGTAAATCTGCTGCAAAAGAAACATTCCAACCATCTATAGTATTTAGATTCCGAAAAGGTACCTCTATACTCATGATGTTCCAACAGCTGATAAAGCGATATGATGGAGATGATGCTACAGACGTAGGTGAATAAGAAAATGAAGAATATGATGATGATGAAGACGAAGACGCCGAAGAAGAAGATAAAAGTCCACCGAAGAGTTGGAAAATCATTTTTATTCCTTGTGAAAATAGGTTTCTTGTCCTTTGTGTCTCTTCATACAAAAGATTTCTTCAGGACAGTTTCTATTACCATTGTCTTCCTCCAAAGCAAATTTCGACGTTAAAGCATGAACCTGAGGGTTATAAAGGATGAGCAAATACAGACAGAAGTGTCAGATTCATCCAAGATAACACTCCCACAGCATGTGATACTTACAAACAATTTGCTTTACGCAGGGGTGCTGGAAGGTGTAAAAACTTATGCCCGTCTGCCTTATAACCGGTATGTCCACATTTGGCACAGATAACACTGCGACGTATTGTGGCATGGAAGCACTGATGTCTTGCTAGGTCGCCGAACGGAGTTAGCAACATCTCTGCATACACAAGTCACCTGATTCCTGTAAATTTCGGAGAGGGGGTGATGAGCTCTGCCACCATGATCGATCTCATCCCAGGTGTGAACGATCGGGTTCAGATCTGGATAGTTGGGAGCTAGAACATCAATTGAAACTCGCCATTCTGTTGCTCGAACCACTTCATCACACTCTTGGTCTTGTGACGTGGTCCACTGTCTTGTTGAAAACTGCCACTGCTTTGGTAAACACGATCGTCATGAAGGGGTGTATGTAGTCAGCTCCACTGGACCCATGAGACGACAGATACCCTCCATCCCGTTGGTTTGATGAAGAAGTTGTCGGGTCATGCAACGCTCTGTCATTGCACCAACGTCCAGAGCCGATGGTCACGGGCCCATTTCAGTCGTAGTTGCCGATGTCGTCGTGTTAACATTGCGACTTTGGCACGTGCACGGGTCGTCGGCTGCGGAGGCCAATCGTTTGGAGTGTTCAGTGTTCTGTATGTTCCGACACACTTGTGCTCTGCTCAGCATTGAAGTCTGATGTTAGTCCCGACACAGTTCGCCGCCGGTCCTGTTCTATAAGTCTTCGCAGCCTAAGTTGTCGGACATCTGTAATGAGGTATGGCTGCCTAACGCCAAGATGTCTGGACATGGTTTCCCCTTGGTTTCGCCAAGTGCTGAAGACACTCACCACAGGACTCCTAGACCACGCGACAAGCTGTGCAGTTTCCGAAACGCTCGTGGCGACCCTCTGGGCCATCACAATCGGCCCCAGTTAAACAGATAGATCGTGCGCCTTTCCCATTTCACATAAAGACAGCACGCTCACTGATACTACACGTACCGTGCGTGTGTATGACTACCAATTATTCCTCGCCAGGCTACGCTGCTCTCGCGTAGACGGGTTTATAACGGTAGTAGGTCGATGGTCTTGATGTTCTGGCTCATCAATGTATATTTTCTTACTTCAAGTGCACAAGTTGTACACATTATTAACGAAATCATAATATTCCTTTTTCTGACATATATTCTTTGAGGATTTTTGCATACCGCTCAGGGGATACGTATTAGCTCTGTTCCGACTGACTGACTGACTGCTGGCTACAAGGAAGTCCGAAGAGAGATCTATGGTTGTGGTATGTGTGATGAGCATATCGCCAGTCCCTCCCGTCGTTATCGCCAGTAGATGGTTCACTGTTTCTTTATTCAAGCAGCTCCTCACTTGCCCTGAAGAGATTGATTGGAAACCATTCTAGTCCTTCCTACGTCAAAACAATTTAAGGAAATACCGGGAATCGAAGCAGGGTCATGCCGCACCTAGCCTGCAGCTATGGAGTTGGAAACTTTTATTCAGGAAGTTACTTAAGAAGTGCTGTAATAGCCTTGATGTGTCACAATGAGTTCTCTTTTAACAAGAAAGAGGTGTACATGGGGATGAATGTACCACATTTAAACGGAGTTAACACACGCGTGTGCTATTTTTCAGCTTCGGGCCATTTGAGGGTCGTCAGAGAATTTTTCGATTCGATATAAATTTTGAGTGTGCTGCTTTTTTATAAGTGGAAAAGAGTTAGAGTGTACCTGTCGTAGAACCGTTCATAGCTAAAGCCCAGCGCAATCAGCACGCACACGTAAGTACAGACAGATCAGAACTGTACGTGTCAGTAGATTTTCCTACTTATCCGTACATTACATGTAGTGGGAAATAAAGTTTCTGTTTACTAATCCCACGACATTCCTGAAATCACTTCTGTTACATAATAAATACACTACTGGCCATAAAAATTACTACACCACCAAGAAGACGTGCTAGAAACGCGAAATTTAACCGAAAGGAGGAAGATGCTGTGATATGCAAATGATTAGCTTTTCAGAGCATTCACACAAGGTTGGCGCCGGTGGCAACACCTACAACGTGCTGACATGAGGAAAGTTTCCAATCGATTGCTCATACACAAATAGCAGTTGACCGGCGTTGCCTGGTGAAACGTTGTTGTGATGTCTCGTGTAAATGGGAGAAATGCGTACCATCACATTTCCGACTTTGATAAAGGTCGGATTGTAGCCTATTGCGAATGCGGTTTATCGTATCGCTACATTGCTGCTCGCGTGGGCGAGATTTAATTACTGTTTGCAGACTATGGAATCGGTGGGTTCTGGAGGGTAACACGGAATGCCGTGTTGGATCCCACTGCATCGTATCACTAGCAGACGAGATGACAGGCATCTTATCCGCAAGGCTGTAACAGATCGTGCAGCCACGTCTCGATCCCTGTGTCAAAAGATGGGGGCGTTTGTAAGACAACAACCATTTGCACGAACAGTTCGACGACTTTTGGAGCAGCATGGACTATGAGCTCAGAGAACGGGGCTGCGGTTACCCTTGACGCTGCTTCACAGACAGGAGTGCCTGCGATGGTGTACTCAACTACGAACGTGGGTGCACCAAAGGCAAACCGTTATTTTTTCCGATGAATCCAGGTTCGCATCCGAGTTTGGTGACATCACGGTGAACGCGCATTGGAAGCGTGTATTTGTCATGGCCATACTAGTGTATTACCCGGCGTGCTGGTATGGGGTACCATTGGTTACACGTCTCGGTCACCTCTTGTTCGCATTGACGGGACTTTGAACAGTGGACCTTACATTTCATATGTGTTACGGCCCGTGGTTCTGCCCTTCATTCGATCCCTGCGAAACCCTACATTTCAGCAGGATAATGCACTATCACATGATGCAGGTCCTGTATAGGCCTATCTGGATACGGAAAATGTTCGACTGCTGCTCTGGCGAACACATTCTCCAGATCTCTTACCAATTGAAAACTTCTGGTCAATGGTAGCTGAGCAGCTGGATCGTCACAATGCGCCAGTCACTTCTCTTGAAGAACTGTGGTATCGTGTTGAAGCTGCATGGGCAGCTGTACCTGTACACGCCATCCAAGCTCTGTTTTGACTCAATGCCCAGGCGTATCAGGGCCGTTATTACGGCCACAGGTGGTTGTTCTGGGTACTGATTTCTCTGGATCTATGCACCCAAATTGCGTTAAAATGTAATCATATGTCAGTTCTAGTATAATATATGTGTCCAGTGAATACCTGTTTATCAACAACATTTCTTCTTGGTGTAGTACTTTTTAATGGCCAGTAGTGTACATTGTCCAGTCACATTAACGTGACCACCAGTCAAAAGCCTGAACAATCACCTTTTGCAATTTGGACTGCTGTGAGGTGTGTAGAAAGAGATTCAGTCAGGTTCTGTACGGCACTGGCAGATTTGTTTAGCCATGCCACCTCTAAAGCCGCGGCCAGGTGGGTTGTGATTCTCGAAAGAGTACCGAAGGCGTGAGCAGCCCGACCGAGAAGAACCCACAGTTTTCCTATTGTGTTTTCAATACGGGAAGTTTGATAGCCAAAGCAGCATGGAAAACTCATACTTGTGCGCTTAGAACCATGCACGTACACTGAGATCTGTATGAAAAGTCGCATTGGCCTACTGGTAGACGCCAC
Organism: Schistocerca serialis cubense; assembly: GCF_023864345.2. Classification (NCBI taxonomy): domain Eukaryota; kingdom Metazoa; phylum Arthropoda; class Insecta; order Orthoptera; family Acrididae; genus Schistocerca; species Schistocerca serialis. Next base: position 192,949,267 of record NC_064638.1, on the reverse strand, counting down.
CGTGCAGAAGAGAGGAAACTAAATTTAGAGGTGGTCGCGCTCCCCATGGATAGATGCATACTTGTGTTGATTCATTGTGCCTTTCAGAATAGCGAGATTAACCAGGAAATTCCTTCTGGCCTGCACCCTTCCGACTATTGTTGCAAGTGTGTTTAATTTCAGACGTTTCATGCTATAGTCGTCACCGGCCATCTGTCCGTTGGAGCATAAAACGTGATTCACCAGAAATGGCCACCTGTAGCCATTTTCGCTGTTACCGGGTGAGTTCCAACCTTCGTCGCCGATGAGCAGCAGTCACGAAGCGAGCAAGTGCGCATGTATCAGACTACTATTGCAGCAACGTTTGCTAAACGGTAGTTGGGAAGACAGTGTTAGTAGCGTCTTTGTTCATCTGACTGTCAGTTGTCCAACAGTTGCACATCTGTGTGACCGTAAACATCTTCACAGATGTCACTCACCCCTGAGATCTATTGGACTGCGGCACGGCTCAGTTGCCCAGGGCCAGTTTTGGATAGCGTCAGTTTGTCATTCATGGCACCCTTTAATCACAGCAGAACTCGAACACTTTACACACTTGGCAGTTTCGGGAATGCTTCCACTCTTGGCCCGAAAGGTAATGTGTATGTCCTTTTAGACGTCAGATAAATCATTCCTTTTCCGTAGTAGGACAACAGCTGCACTTTTTCCCGCATGCCCCCGACACTCCTTGTACTCACCCCACTGTTAGTGCTGCCACCTGCCGTGAGTGAGTGGTTACTGCGCCTTGACGTCGATCGTAGGCGGTGATAATACTAACGTGACCGGGCCGTGTAGTTACAAACGGTAAGCGCCTTACACCGAAAGAGGGAGACATCGAGTGTCTCTGCATTACGAATGCACTGCGTATCCTTCCACACTTCTGTATTGGTTCCTTGTCTCTCCTCCCTTTCCTTCTGTCTCTCACACATTCATCCACCTATACGCGCGAGCGCACACACACACACGGACACAAAAGTTCCAGGTCCTCCGGGATAATAAAGCTGTTAGCTTCCAGAGTCACGCCGCCCGAGCTTTTTATCCCAGCCTGAAGCGTCTCTCTTGTAATCATGGGGAGCCGCAGGCGTCTTCTTCACCCCCCTCCACAGCCCTCATCCCTCCCGCCACCAGCACATCCTTCCGGCGGCACGCCCCCTCCACTCCGTCGCTCCGCCCACCTTATCGCCGTATAATAGGGAAGACCGTCTGTGGGCCACGCTTCCGTAATCAGGGACCCGTGAGCGAGCGAAGAGCACCGCCGGCACATTCTTGAGGAAGTCTTTCGCTCCTGCGGCGCCGAATCTACTTCATCGGCTTACCAAGCCATCTGGCCCCGATGCGAAACAAGATTGGCGTGCCGAAACTGGCGTTAAATATTCACAGCATGCAACACACTTAAGTAATGTGCCTAACTTCAGTGCATCTAACAGCCTGCTGCCTACGAACTTTCCTCAGCAGAGACTTGTGTAATAAATGGGCTAAACCGTGCACCATAATTTACTGATACACGCTGTACTGGTGCTGTGAAGCCAGGAACTAGTGTTTCATTGAGGAAGGGACTGACGTTGTGTTCCATCAGTGGACTGTATCAGACTCAATATAATCATAATACGATGTCTCGAAATAACAGCAGAGTTTATTACGAATGTCGCAGAGTAATTATTGGCTCAAAATTTTGTCACAGAAAATTTTTATTGTAAAAATTAGAGTTTAATGACAATCTCAGTCAACAATTCTTCACGTTCCTTAGCCTCACGCCAGCGATTTGAAATAGCATGTATTCCCTCTTGGTAAAAGCTGTTGTTCTGTGCTCCAAGTCACGTTTTGACTGCATAAACGAAGATCAAATCGTCTTCAGAGTGTGTTCCTCTTAAGAGGCCAAACACTTGGAAGTCCGCCGCAACAGATCTGCTTTTCAGGATGGGTGACGCTGTGAGAGGAAGTCACGAAGCTGGCCGACCATAAAATTCAGTTTCCGTACTTCCTGCAGCTCTAAATTTCTTTATCCATCACCCAGCCGTACTACTGACAACTGCATTTTTACTATAACCTGCATGCAAACGTTTATGAGTGTTTACTATTTACTTCTGTACTGCAACCAAGAATTCAAATACAACAGGACAATAGGTTGCTTGCTACAAATGTATGGCTTGGACGCCTCTCTCATGGTTTTCCTATTGCTCTGGTATCTGTCGGAACTGTTCGACAGTCAACATACGCGCTGAAAAATCATCAAATCCGAAGCACTAAAACTATGCCTTATCCTGCAAAAATATTCTGCCTCGTTTACTGAACGAGTCTCGTACGTTTTATTTCAGGTCACAATCGACAAACATAACACTGTGTGACTCTATCTCTTAATATGAACCTATCCAACAAACCCATTTCTTTAAACACGAATGGCTTGGATGTTTAAGACTGCAGCTCAGATGACAAAGCCAAGAGCTTCCTTCTATTATATCAAACAGACACTGTTCGCAACTTGCGGCCGTTGTACACTTGCGTGTGGCTCGTTACTGTGTGTGGACGTGCTACAATACGCCACCTTAACGTATCAGACAAGTGCTCGGTGGTATTTAAATTGGGGTAACGTGCGTGCCAGTCCATTCGCCAAATGTCATCTCATTCGAAGAGCTCGTACACCTGCGTCGTTCGTTGCTGTCGCGCATTGTGAGTCGTAAACATTAAGCCGGAGCCGAATGAACCCATTACAAGATGCACTTGGCGAAGGTGTAGAGTGTCACAATAGCATCGACCGGTGAATGTACGGTGTTCAAAGATTTAGAGGGCAATCCTTCCATCCAGCATTTTGCCTCCTCACAAAGTAACACCTGAGCCACCAAAACTATCATGTTGGACAATGCTTGTCATATACTCATATTGCGAGGATGGGAACAAGCAAATACACGCAGGAACATTGTCGAACATTATCGTTTTGGCTCTGCAACACGAGGCAATTCAAGGAGTGGAAGAGAACAGTGTATGTCAGTCAGTGAGAAGGAACAATGCGCTGCAATTTCGTTCTTCATTACAACGTGGTGCTGAGAAAACATTCGGATGAGGAACCATTGGGAAACTGGAAGAAGATGAAGTGTGACGAGTGTCGGTAGTATCACTCACATTGCTCCACCTTCACGGGGAGCGTTCCGGGTCACAGGCACTGTTCCATGGAAGAGAGGACGTGAACATCCACGGTCAACTACAGTAGCAGATGACCACTACATCGTGCAGCTGAGAAGAAGGGAACCACGTCAGACTGCAGGTGCAGTCGCTACCGCATATAGCAGAAATCCTAGGCACGAAATCTCACGCTCCACAGTGGTATGGCGAAAGCTTTGGGGTAGTTTCTTCGCCCGACCGACCTGTACTTTGTGTTCCGTACATACATGCACATCCTCCGAGATGGCGCCAAGAGTGCGGAAACTAAACCAACGAGAAGTGAGGTCACGTGCTCTTCTCGGATGAGATCAGATTCAATTTAAGTAGTGATTCTCATTTGGCAACAAGCACCAAAACGTAATTTATCCATTCTCGAACGTGATGGTTTTGGAGTCCCAGATGTCATGGTGTGAGGGACATGATGTTGCGTGGCATTCTGGTCTCAAATATTTGAACACGGTACACTCACTGGTCAGTGTTGTTGTGCCACTGTAAGCCTTCCCAACGTGTGTCGTTCCAGGTGTTCATTAGCCCCTGAATTAATTTTTTTTGGATGACAACGAGTGACAGCTTCGAAGAGCGCATGTTTCCCCGACTACAATTTCGTCAAGCAAGTGTGGCGTGCGTTGGGAGAAGTACTGCAGCGTTTCCGCATCCACCAGAGATGCTCCAGCGGTTGTCACTCACACTAGTGGAGGAGTGGGACGCTCTACCACAACTTCTAGTTTCCAACTGTGTGGTCTGTATGGAAGCGCACTTTAGTGCATGCCCTGACGTTGGTGATACACCCTCTTAAGGTCTACGTCCCTTCGTTTGTAGTGTCCGGTGGACCATCATAAATCCCTGTGACTTAAGAGTAAGTGTTGTCCGTCAATAAACGTATCATTTCCCGCCACTGCATATTTCTTTGAGTTACTGATACCTCACCAGGGTTGGGATACTTACAGGGAAAAACATATGGAAGGTTGACCTACATATCTCGTCATTGTTGTTTCATTGAATACACTTTATTGCTCAACAACAAATATTATAATTACAAATGCAAAACCTTGTTAAAAGAATAACACACCTCTCAATAATTTAAAGAACTTGAACAAGATCAATTCATTAATAACAAATTTTAACAATTTACACCGTTAAGAACAGGGCTTGAAACCAGGAATATACAGTCCACAACTAGAAGTAAGTAGTCGCACGAACTAGGTGTGGCTTCCAGCTGGTTCAGCAAACTGAGTTTTACCAGCAAAATGAATTACAAATGACTGCCACTAGGTATACTAACAATTCCCAGGCATGGATAACACCTTAAACAAATAGATAACACCCATCCAAAATAAAGAAGGGATAACAATTAGCTGCACTGATTGTGGCTATTGGAAAGCACTTAACAATATGCAGGCCTTAATGATATCCCTTAAGCAATAAAATATACAGTCCCGGAAAATACAAGCAAAGTTTTGAATGCATGCTATTTAAATGTGACTCCCGACTGGTACACACCAGCAGAGCCATTGATAATGACCCTAAAATAAGTAAACAGCCATCAAAATACACGATAAGCTGGGAAGACGTGAATTTTAAATGTCGCTCCCTACTGGTACATAGCAGCAGAAACACTGAGAATGACCCTTAAACAAATATACACTCTCCCAAAATACAAGATAAGCTAGCAATAACAGCACGCGACTATCACAGCCAACAGGTAACAAGCAGGCAAGTTTTAGAACGAGTGGAGTTTGCTAATGACTGTGGTTAAAGGAAAAACTCAACAATTCATATTCATAAGTAAAAGGCCTTACAACTTAATATGCTCCAGAAGTAGCAATATGGGTGAAAGGTTTAAACGAGTAGTTGGAAAGAAGATATACAGGGCTATTACAAATGATTGAAGCGATTTCATAAATTCATTGTAGCTCCATTCATTGACATATGGTCACGATACACTACAGATACGTAGAAAAACTCATAAAGTTTTGTTCGGATGAAGCCGCACTTCAGGTTTCTGCCGCCAGAGCACTCGAGAGCGCAGTGACACAAAATGGCGACAGGAGCCGAGAAAGCGTATGTCGTGCTTGAAATGCACTCACATCAGTCAGTCATAACAGTGCAACGACACTTCAGAACGAAGTTCAACAAAGATCCACCAACTGCCAACTCCATTTGGCGACGGTATGCGCAGTTTAAAGCTTCTGGATGCCTCTGTAAGGGGACGTCAACGGGTCGGCCTGCAGTGAGCGAAGAAACGGTTGAACGCGTGCGGGCAAGTTTCTCGCGTAGCCCGCGGAAGACGACGATAAAAGCAAGCAGGGAGCTAAACGTACCACAACCGACGGTTTCGAAAATCTTACAGAAAAGGCTAAAGCAGAAGCCTTACCGTTTACAATTGCTACAAGCCCTGACACCCGATGACAAAGTCAAACGCTTTGAGTTTTCGGCGCGGTTGCAACAGCTCATGGAAGAGGATGCGTTCAGTGCGAAACTTGTTTTCAGTGATGAAGCAACATTTTTTTCTTAATGGTGAAGTGAACAGACACAATGTGCCAGAACTGCGAGCTCGCATCAACGATGCTTTCGAATTCATTGATGGGGACATGCTGCGCCGAGTGTGGGAGGAACTTGATTATCAGCTTGATGTCTGCCGAATCACTAAAGGGGCACATATCGAACATTTGTGAATGCCTAAAAAAACTTTTTGAGTTTTTGTATGTGTGTGCAAAGCCTTGTGAAAATATCTCAAACAATAAAGTTATTGTAGAGCTGTGAAATCGCTTCAATCATTTGTAATAACTCTGTTGATAGGAGGAACTTCGCGCTAACTTAATGGTTCGACATTGTGCTGTCATCTGCAGGGCGAGATTTAGCGCCTCTAGGGCTCTGTGATTGGCTTAAGATGGAGTGAACGAGATGTCGTTCATGCATTTTTGGGGGAAAAGTTTTTTTTTTCTGGAGAGGTGCGAAGCACTCGGGTACAGGACTTTGGTTTAAGAGCTTATCTGGTCGAGGCTCTTACATGTGTGGTTGGTATTTGGAACCTGCCGCGAGACTGACTTCACTTGTGAGTAGTTTAGACTGGAGAGCCTGTAGTGAAATTCTTACTGTACCGACAGTGTGACTTCGAACGTCTGGACGTCTCGGACTGCTGGTTTGCCGATGGCACACTTATTCGCTTTTGGTTTACCAGTCTTGACGTTTGGTATCCTTGTGTGCTCTGTCATATAAGTGAGCCAAATTGGTACTTGGTACGACCAGCGAGCGGATGTGTCACACACTGAAATCTACCGTGATTTCTGGGCTCTGGTAGAAAGTAAATTGCGACCCATGTGCCCGATCGTTAGACCCTGAGATTATTTCATTTCTTCCGTGGCCGCGGTCGATTCACAGGTGACGCCTCCAGGTCTCACCTCCGCCGCACACATCTCGCCAGCTGCAAGTTACATCGCCGCACGAAGCAAACAGGGTAACGTACAGCCGCTCTGGTATTGTCAAGGTGTACATATCTCAATCACCACCTGCTTTCAGCCGCACGTATGTAGAGGAACTACAGTAGATTTGATCAATCAAGTTTGTTCAGCGTCAGATCAATTCAGATAAAGCTATCCACATTTTTAGGGCCAGAGTACTTGAATCACTTCTGCCATCCAGAATCCTTGTCCAGTGTAGCCTTAAACCACCCGTCAGTTATTTACAGTATTCAGTCAATAACTTGTTTAGTATAATTTATGTCTGTTTTCTTAGACAAAAATAAATGTTGTTTGAACAATAAATCATCCCAATCATTCTCAATCATTTATATAGTCTCCACAGGGTTGCCTTTCAACCTTGTCAGCTACATTGGTGAGGTTTTGGTGAATCTTTCGATAATCGGTAAATGGAATGGCTGAAAACGCTCGTAGAAGTTTTACTGTGGGATGCGCTTTCTGCAGGAACGCGCAGAAGCCAACAGGGGTCGATATTCACGTTTGGGTGCAATGTGTTTTGTGCTAAGAGCAGGCATTGCCTGCAGGGGGAGCACTTTTAAAACTAAGTTTGCGAAGACAGCCACAAGTCGAACTTTCACATTTTTTATTGACCGGTTTCGCTCCTCAAATGAACAACAGGTTCATCACAATGTACAGTTTAATGGCAATCTCTACTGCTGTCAATCAACTTTAAACTGTATATTATGATCATACTATTGCTCATTTGAAGAGCGAAACCGGTCAATAAAAAATACAAAGTGCAACCTGTGGCTGTTTTCAGAAACTTAAGGTGCTTCGTGTTTGCCATGAGATGAATTAATAAGCACGCAGTTAGATTTCTACCTGTATTCGTGTTTTCTCAACAAACGACATACGTGAAAAGCTAGTGTCGGAAAATGATGTAATCAGAAAATACAAGCATATTGACGGCATCATTAGTGACGTTACCAGATTGAAGTTATGGCATTCGATTTCTATGATCTTTCATCCGGATCACGAAATACACTCCTGGAAATTGAAATAAGAACACCGTGAATTCATTGTCCCAGGAAGGGGAAACTTTATTGACACATTCCTGGGGTCAGATACATCACATGATCACACTGACAGAACCACAGGCACATAGACACAGGCAACAGAGCATGCACAATGTCGGCACTAGTACAGTGTATATCCACCTTTCGCAGCAATGCAGGCTTCTATTCTCCCATGGAGACGATCGTAGAGATGATGGATGTAGTCCTGTGGAACGGCTTGCCATGCCATTTCCACCTGGCGCCTCAGTTGGACCAGCATCCGTGCTGGACGTGCAGACCGCGTGAGACGACGCTTCATCCAGTCCCAAACATGCTCAATGGGGGACAGATCCGGAGATCTTGCTGGCCAGGGTAGTTGACTTACACCTTCTAGAGCACGTTGGGTGGCACGGGATACATGCGGGCGTGCATTATCCTGTTGGAACAGCAAGTTCCCTTGCCGGTCTAGGAATGGTAGAACGATGGGTTCGATGACGGTTTGGATGTACCGTGCACTATTCAGTGTCCCCTCGACGATCACCAGTGGTGTACGGCCAGTGTAGGAGATCGCTCCCCACACCATGATGCCGGGTGTTGGCCCTGTGTGCCTCGGTCGTATGCAGTCCTGATTGTGGCGCTCACCTGCACGGCGCCAAACACGCATACGACCATCATTGGCACCAAGGCAGAAGCGACTCTCATCGCTGAAGACGACACGTCTCCATTCGTCCATCCATTCACGCCTGTCGCGACACCACTGGAGGCGGGCTGCACAATGTTGGGGCGTGAGCGGAAGACGGCCTAACGGTGTGCGGGACCGTAGCCCAGCTTCATGGAGACGGTTGCGAATGGTCCTCGCCGATACCCCAGGAGCAACTGTGTCCCTAATTTGCTGGGAAGTGGCGGTGCGGTCCCCTACGGCACTGCGTAGGATCCTACGGTCTTGGCGTGCATCCGTGCGTCGCTCCGGTCCGGTCCCAGGTCGACGGGCACGTGCACCTTCCGCCGACCACTGGCGAGAACATCGATGTACTGTGGAGACCTCACGCCCCACGTGTTGAGCAATTCGGCGGTACGTCCACCCGGCCTCCCGCATGCCCACTATACGCCCTCGCTCAAAGTCCGTCAACTGCACATACGGTTCACGTCCACGCTGTCGCGGCATGCTACCAGTGTTAAAGACTGCGATGGAGCTCCGTATGCCACAGCAAGCTGGCTGACACTGACGGCGGCAGTGCACAAATGCTGCGCAGCTAGCGCTATTCGACGGCCAACACCGCGGTTCCTGGTGTGTCCGCTGTGCCGTGCGTGTGATCATTGCTTCTACAGCCCTCTCGCAGTGTCCGGAGCAAGTATGGTGGGTCTGTCACATCGGTGTCAATGTGTTCTTTTTTCCATTTCCAGGAGTGTAGTTAATGCTTTAAGTCTGTACGGATATGTTCACAGTGTAACAAACGAAAAATGGTGCTGTGCGTCCTTCTACCAAGTGGAAGTTCTGTTTATACCTACACATGCGCATCCCGTTGCACTTGTTAGTCGGCGGACGTAGGGCGTGCATTTTATATATGGGACAAACGCAGACATTGAGAATCTGTAACTGAATGGACCGCTTTCGGAATGACTGTCCAAGTAAACCGTCCAAAGGCCAAGGGAATGTTCGGTTATCGACAGAACTACGTCACCAGCAGTGTCATGAGACAGTCCAGGCAGCGGCGGCACCATCTTCATAACCAGACTTTGGAGGTGCATGTTCACACTGACTAATACTCCCAGCCTGCATTGTTGAAATCCAAGTTCAGTCACCGTACACGAAGCATGGTGATTGCCTCGTCACCGCAGGTTTTCCCAACAAATGGTTCGTGCAACATTCAAACGGATACAAATGTTTTGAAACCAAACAAGGAGCGCGAAGTAACACCGCTAAGGACGCCTCATGCACGAAGGACAGCAGTAACGAGAGCGACCTGCAGCCTCTCAATCGTCGCCGTTTCTGACGAAAGTAGATGAACTGAGGAGGAGAGGACACGGGGAGAAACATGTTGTAGAAAGCTCCACGTGAGGATTATAAACACAGGCAAAGCGTAAAAGCGGGTGCTGCGCGGAAGACATGCCCCAGCGCACCTGGCGCACTCTCGCGACGAAGGCCCAGAGGAAACCGTGAAAATGTGCCAACGTGATTATGGGAATTCATCGACTTTGAACTCTGAATGATAATTGCAGGTAGATGAATGGCACATTCGATTTCGAAAATCGTTACGAAATTCAACATTCCAAGACCCACAGTGTCATGAGTGTGCCGAGAATACCAAATTTCAGACCTTACATCTCACCGAGGAGGGAGCGGTGGCCGACGGCCTTCACTTAATGGCCGAGAGCAGTGGCGTTTGCATAGAGTTGTCAGTGCAAACAGACAAGTACGACTGCGTGAAATTACGGCACATATCAACGTGGGACGTACGAGGAACGTATCCGTTAGGCCAATGGATCGAAATCTGGCGTTAATAGACTATGGAAGCAGACAGCCGACGCGAGAGCGATTCATAACAGCTCGACATCGCCTGCAGCGGCTCTCCTGTAGAGACGACTGGAAAATCCGTAGTCTTGTCAGATTAGTCCCAATTTTAGAAGAGTTCGAGTAAGGCACAGACCCCACGAAGCTATGGACCCAAGTTGTCAACAAGGGCCGGCCGGAGTGGCCGTGCGGTTCTAGGCGCTACAGTCTGGAGACGAGCAAGCGCTACGGTCACAGGTTCGAATCCTGCCTTGGGCATGGATGTGTGTGATGTCCTTAGGTTAGTTATGTTTAATTAGTTCTAAGTTCTAGGTGACTGATGACCTCAGAAGTTAAGTCCCATAGTGCTCAGGGCCATTTGAACCATTTTGTCAACAAGGAACTGTGTTAGCTGATCGTTGTTCTATAATAGTATCGACGGTGTTTATATGTCATGGACGGGGTTATTTAGTCCAACTGATCATTGGAAATACTTATGTTGGGCTATTTGGAGATCATTTGCAGCCATTGATGAATTTCATGTCCAAAACAATGATAGAACTCTTATGGATGAAAATGCGCCCTGTCAGCGGGCCATGATTGTTCGTGATTCGTCTGAAGAATGTTCTGGACTATTGAAGCGAATGATTTAGCCACTCAGATCTCCCGACATGATTCAAATGGTTCAAATGGCTCTGAGCACTATGGGACTTAACTGCTGTGGTCATCAGTCCCCTAGAACTTAGAACTACTTAAACCTAACTAACCTATGGACATCACACACATCCATGCCCGATGCAGCATTCGAACCTGCGACAGTAGCGGTCACGCGGCTCCAGACTGTAGCGCCTAGAACCACACGGCCACTCTGGCCGGCTCCTGACATGAAACCAGTCAAACATTTATGGAGAGGTCGTCACAGAATCTTGCTCCAGCAATACTTTCGCAGTTACGGACGTCTGGAGAGTCAGCACGGCTCAATATTTTTGCCTTCCAACGACTTGTTGAGTCCATGCGACACTGGGCAAAAGGAAGTACGTCACTATATTACGAGGTACCCCATGACTTCTGTCAGATGAGGTTATGTGTCCCACAGTGTAGCGGAATGCTTTTGTCGTTACGACTCTGAACATCAGTAGAACTGAATGTTCCTTTGAACGAGAGGTCTTGATTGGTTTTTCTTTTCTCTTTTTAAAGACGGTTGAAACTCATGTAACCTTTCTATAAAAAGTGAGCACGGCTAGTGTCGAGTACCTGCCAAGTTTTCAGACTCTTTTAAACCTCGATCCAACATCCAAATTTGAGACCGCCATTTTAGTCAACCAAATGTTAGATTCTAAAAATGTTTAAAGATTTCTGAAGGGAAGCGGAATATCCTCTACTTTCGAAGACGTGTTGTTTGTGCTCCGTCAAGAGACAGACAATTTTTTACTTGTGGTGTGTGCCCATTATTACAAGATCACAACGGCGTCACAGTACCGGGGGGGGGGGGCACGGATGCCTAACACGTGACAAGCACTGCAGACGGTAATAGATTACATCACTTTAATATACACTTGCGTACAGCTCCATTCCACTCACATGGAGTGCAATAATTACTACGCCACAGGACACAGTCGAAGTTATCACATTAACGCGACAAGAGATTGCGCAGCAGCTCCAGTGGACACTGAGGTACAACCTGTCGCATTCTCTAATCACTGTACATACACGTGGCGAGTAAAACTGCCAGAGGAGCGTCTCCCATCCTGTAGAGTAAATGCCCAACACCTGCAGGATGCTGCACTTCGCTCAGCACTTCAGTAAATATGGAACCAGTCTCTCGACAATCGCACTAACTTCCACAGCACCATAGATACGTGGATCATAATTGCGAAACCGGCTTTGAGGTAGTTTCTAAAAACCTACACAGCGGCGGAAACCGCTACATAAAGGCAGAATTCCACTAAAGTTTTATTACAGTGTATCGAATTTACTATGAAACAAGTAGGTGCATGTAAGACATTGAAACCCGGTTGGTAGGAACTTAGAGAGCGCAATGGATAAGGTTACGGCTGTGGATGGGGCCGTAAACAGTTACTGTGAGTCGCACAATCGAACACACAACTTTATTTTTCTAAGAACCACTTATTTACACATTACTTTAAAAGATCATAACTAGACAATACGGTTGATGGCCTAGTTAAAGAAAACTTGAGATGCTTTCTGGGCTGAAGGCCCAAAACCACATCATATATAAGAACGGCTGACGGCCTGGCTTAGAAATCAAAAGCAATTAGAAATAGAAGGTAAATTTTTTAAAGAGTTATGCAAATCAAAACAATTAGCGGATGAAGGCCTACACTACACGTCTGAAGGACAACTATAATTAAAACACATTAATGAACAATTTTTTTAACCAAGAAAATTCTTTTTAAACTTACAATAGATCGGCTGAAAGCCTAATTAATGAAACATTAACTTCTTGCACGGCTGAAGGGCCACAAACAAATTTGAAACAAAGGCTGAAGGCTTGAACACCAAGTCAGACAAACAATTTAAAATAAACTCCTTCCTTCTTATAAAAAATTCTCTTTTAAAGAATACACCGGGCTTAAGGCCTTATTATAATGGGTTCACGTAAATCCTCGGCTGAAGGCCACACATAACAGATCGAACAACTAGCGGCTTAGGGCCTGGATTGCAAAAAATTTCGTATACAACAAATTTTAAGTAAGAAATATTTTTTTAGCAAAATTAATCTTAAAAATTTTAATTTAACACGGCTGAAGGCCCTTAAGTAAAATTTAAAGGAACTGAATTAATACACGGCCGAAGGCCTCACACCAGACTTCAAACTAAAATGAAAATCACAATCTAAGACAAACAGAACAAGTGGTGCTCAGAAGTGTTCCAACGATCGGCCATAGAAGGTAGCTCAAACGTAAGGTGAAGTGAGACAGGTAGCAAAAAGTTGAAGTTAAGTAACTGGATGGCAACACAAATTAGGGACAGCCCAAGGACCGACCAACAGTTTAACCAATTCCCTTCCGTCCGACCAACGGCACAACGATGGAAACTATCGGCCAAGGACGAGGATATGACAGCACTACGTCTTCAGAAATTGGCATCTAAAAACAGCCAAGGGAACAATAGGTGGTCTAAGCAAAATATGAACGAAACAACTTAAAAGGTTATCGAACTACACACTGTGCCGAACAGCATCAACATGACGAGGAAATGCACACTGCCGGAAATATACGCTAACGACGAAGGCAGGTAACTGGGGCGTTAACGGCAACAGGGCACTTCACTGACAAGTAACAGTCAATTTAATAATTAATCTGTAGGAAGACGGCTGCGAGATTTCGCTAACTCCAACACATCATACGTTGCTGCTAGCCCGAACGGCCCAGGGAGCTACAACCCACTATTGAAAGAAGAGATGTCACAGTAGTTGTGGTTTCATAACAGGTTAACCGATCACTCAACGTCAGCGTTCACGTTGGGTGGGCAACGAACTTCGTCGTTGTAGCAGCTAGCGCCTTACAACCTGCCAGCGAGTGCAGGCCACCAGCGGTCCCGGTCTGGCCTTGCGCCGTGGAGACTTCCTCGCTGCTCCGTCCCAACCGAACAACCACCACACACATCACCACATCCTAGAAATACCAGCAGTCATACCAAAGAGAGTACGACAGTGCTAGTATCGATAAGCACTGCTGCTGCCACTCAAGGAGCCAAGCCAGCAACTTCGTTACGTCAGTGAGTAAGGAAGAAACAAGACTCCACTCGATGTGACAAAATGCCAAAGAAAAAGTGCATGAACGCGAGCCGCACACGGCTCAGACATATAAACAGTCATGACGAAATTACACAGTTTCTTTCATAACACGAGTAACAAAATAAAGCGTTTGCACTTTCTGCATGGAAACTGGTACAAAGGCACTCACTGTCCTGTTGTGTTGTTGCATCGTTAGTGCTTTGTCCAACCTCTGTTCGCTGTAATTATCTCAAAAATTTTCTTGCCATTAAATTATCTGCCACTCTATCCGCAATTGTCGGATCACATATGGCATGAACTTGCCTTCCACTGCGATGGAGAACTCTTGCAACTATTCATATCCGGGCTACATGCACGACAGGGCAATACAACGATACCTTTACCCTCACATCACATTCAGGTTCGATCGGAAGCATGAATAGATGCATTGTATTGTTAAAAAATTAAAATTTCGTCGCGTATATCCTCATACATTCTAATCAATGATGTTTCGGGCATCTCAGAGTACATATTAACGTTCAATCTAGTATTCTGTCAAGCAATGCGTGAGTTACCAGTAACGCAGAAGTCTGCTCAAATCATAACACTTCCTGCATCAAAATTTGCCAATAGTATTGAAAACGTGCTGCCCATCTAAATCAAACTTCTACTCATGACTGAAGATCACTTTATCCAATTCTGAAGTCCAAGACGTATGTTTCTCGGGAAACTCCAATCGATCCCTTTTGGGTTGTTAGAGCGCGTTTGTACAGTTTTTTCTTGAAAGCAAGTTGTTCGTCATGTGACAAAATTTGTCGTATACATCTTGCAGATACTGGCAACTGTAAACCAGCCACAAACTGAGAAGAATAATGATTTGTGGGGCATTTTCTGCGCAAAAGTAACCATTATATCCCTCAGATAAAATTCTAATTCACCCAGAGACCATTAGTGACAGTGCGTTTTGTGTACATTAACGACGATTATGACAATGCCACGCGAAAAACTGTTATCGTGTGGGCAAAAGCAAAAATCGGCGCGGATAAGGAAATAGGACTCTCTGATCGGTAAATTGCCCGGAAGTTTAACTGTTCAGGTACAGTGACCGAGCCGGCCGGTGTGGCCATGCGGTTCTAGGCGCTTCAGTTTGGAACCGCAGGTTCGAATCCTGCCTCGGGCATGGATACAGATCCCTGACACCTTTCCTTTACCAATGTATATACATATATATATTTCCAGTGCTTAAACAATGCCAAACAACCCGATGCTAGATGCGCATCCGACATTTGCATCGATTGAAACTTATGAATGGGGAGCTTCTTACCAAAGTAAACGTCCCAGGAGAAGGCAAGATTATTAGAAGTAAACCAGTCGGCAATATCTTTAGGAAAGAACCATGCATGTACCATATTTTGCGTTACACATTCGCCGCCGGTAACGTACGCTGGACAGATAAAAGGGTATAACGGAGAATATTTTACCACTCTGGCTGCGATGTTGTTGGAAGCGCAGAGATATTTTACGAACTTGTTTAAGTAAAAGGAAATGGATAATTTAGACGTGAACAGCTTTGCATTAGGAATCAAAAACATTCTGACCAAAAGAGTTGGGGCACATCTCTACGAACACGAATGATAAAGCTCTTGACGCTGAAGAAAATCAGCGGTACAGTAAAGGCGCCAGGAATGGACGGTCTACCCTCTGAATTTTGCCACCCGTTTTGGACATACTGGGCGTAACGATGACAGAGCTCTTCATTGAAGTAGTCCATGCGATTCCTCCTCCCACGGCCTTCCGGGATGTATCAGATTTCTACTGCCGAGATATACATAAAAACGGCAAACAGATTAAGGTCAGTGCACACTCTATATCCGCTGCTTTACTGCTAGTCTGAAAAACCGCTGTTAAAAAAAAAAAACTTTATCGAGCATTAGTGCGATCACTGGACGTACTATCTTCGACATCCAGCTTATGTGTAGAGACACCGTATCCAATGCCACAATTACCCGAACGCTTCTGGCTCTCTTTCCACAGAGTTTGCCAAGGCATTAAACAAAACCAATTACAATTATCTGAAGAAAATGATTTTGAAATCCAATGCAGTCATGAGTGCGGTCTAACTTAGTCATGAATGTGTCGTCCAACTCAGAGTCAAGGATTACGATTAACGTAAAGCTTGTGGGTTCTGTCCACTTTCCACGGGATTCTTCGCGATCTCGCTGGAGGCTCTGATGCGCAAATTGACTCCCATGTGCCTAGGCGTGATAGTTGGCAAAGCGCCGATGGTCTGTTGTGCGTACGGAGATGAACTCGGCTTCGTTGCTAATTAACAGGAAGGACATCGAATCGGCGCACTATGCATTACAATAGTATAGGTAAGCGTCGGAGTCTGACATCAATCGGCGTTAAGACGCATCTGATACCCATACGAGCCACTGCCCGCCAGACTGAACGACTGTTGTTCCCAATCAGTCATCAGCACAAAATCTTAAGTGTCTCATCTCAGGCTAATTTGCAGAAAACGCCTATTTACACCTGGCTTTTGCTTATGAACCCCATTAGGGTTCTGGCAAAAATGTATTCGAATAGAAATCTCGTAATGTCACAAAAAAATCTAGCTGATCTACGCCTTCCTACATTCAAAGGCTTGGTCTTAGCACGAATTTTCAACGTGGCGAAGGAAAAAGGTATGGTCATAACACTGGTTGTTACTGGATGCTGGCCGGCCAGAGGGGCCGAGCGGTTCTAGGCTCTACAGTCTGGAACCGTACAGCCGCTACGGTCGTAGGTTCGAATCCTGCCTCGGGCATGGATGTGTGTGATTTCCTTAGGTTAGTTAGGTTTAAGTAGTTCTAAGTTGTAGGGGACTGATGACCTCAGAAGTTATGTCCCATAGTGCTCAGAGCCATTTTTTGAACTGGGTGCTGTGGGGACAGAGAGATCTTGAAAGTATCCCATAGGACGTGCAAATAGCTAACGGTTGAGGAAGGCTTAGAACTAACTGGCTTGTTGCCCAAATGAGCTGCACTCTGTTGGTTCACAGACAATAGCCATATGTGGAAAACATCCAAACAGTCCCACAATTGTACTGATGGAAGCGCTAATCCAGTCCAGTTGACCCGTCGATGATCCCTTGCATTCGTACGACATTCCTTCATGCAGAAGAGCTACATGCTGAAGGACTGCAGGAATATACACAGTCATTACCAGGACGCCATGGAGGCCGCCATGGAGGCTCTATGAAGTCACCAGAGGCAGGCCATCGAAGAACAACCACTAAATTCGGACACCACAACGTCACTGCAAGAATGTATAGCAGAACATCTCCGCAAGCTACCTCTCACCACACTTGAAGGCCACTTAGTACAAGCTGATCAATAAAACCATAACAGCTGAGAAACAACTCCACAGGGTCAGCGTCCAACGGTGTGTGACGGGATGCGGCCAGGGATATCTAGTGCATTGTCAATCCCAAGTCGCTAAACAGTTTTAATGTCATTACAATGGTATCCCAGTCTTCACCCTATATCCTAACAACAAAAGAGCGGCAACTAATTGGTCGGGATGTAATAGATACGGTACAGTTGCTAACGTACGTATGAGTGGAAGCAACACCATAGTCTACAGGGAGTCATGTGATATTCCAGAGATCTTTCTAAATAAAAAAAAAAAAAAAATAACTATTTCAACAGCATTTAGAAAAGTTATGAATACTAAATGGAGGATCTAAGGAACGAAATGAAACAAAAAAGAAATTTCTGGTACTTGAAAATTTGCATCATAAAATGTGTAGCAGAAACCTCTTCAGAGATCACAGTCCTGGAGATGAAATTTTCTTGGAGAGTTAACTCTAAGTGTACGAGTTTCCCCCCCCCCCCCCCCCAAAAATAATAATAATAATAATAATAATTTTGGTGATATTTATTGAAATGAAAGAACAATAAATTTTTCTTATGAGGTCTATTAGTAGCGAGGAGCTCATTTCTTGGAAAGACCTTGTGTTCGGTTCAACAGACAGTTCTTTTATCCTAGGCCATTTTCTCCACATCATTCAGGAAGATATTTATTTACGTTTTCACGCACGTATAAGATTTATTTTGCCACTCAAGGAGGGGATCTGTTCTTCAGTGACTTAAATTACTGAAAAAGCTTTGAAGTGACACTTTCTTTAAATTTATCAGTTCCATTAAGACTTCGAATTTCTTTACAAGAAGTGTTCCGCTTCAATGATTCCATCTACGTCGAATTTTCAACAATTGAATTTGAAATGCAAAAGTGTAATTTCATTGTTACGAAGATGTAATACGCACTTCTGTTTCCTTTAGATAGTACTTTAGTTGAAAGAATATTTTACGGATAAATTTATTTTTTAATGTTAACCTCTAAAATTTTTGCATTTATTATAAGAGATTGTCATTTCGGTTTCATCTAAAATTACCGTATTTTTAACACCAGCATGACGCACTGCTTACGTTCATGTATATAGTCCCCACCGCATTCCAATTTTTCTTACCGTTTAAACTTCCATAGTGTTACGCGGAGTTTACTCTTTTGAGTGACGTTGTTTCAGCTCATATTTGCTCTTCTCTCCTTATGTATTTTTAACAGTTGTCCTCTGCCAACAGAACTCCAGCTTCTTCAAGCCGACTTTACGTACACTATTACTGTTTCAGCAGATATATGAGAGAGTTTATACGTAATGTATACTTGTAAATTTATTGCATTATGAGTAGGATTTTAGAAGAAGTTCTCAGTCTTATTTTAATTAAAAATGCAGTTCCTTAACCCAAGTCAGGCGTAGTTCTTACGCGCTTGTATTTACCTCCTCTGCAACCAAATTTTTCCTTATCGCATGGACCGTAGCTCGTGGCCTAGTGGCTATTGTTGCTGCCTCTCGAACATGGAGTTACAGTTTCGGTGCCCGACCGGTTTGGGGATTTTGTCTGCCAGGGGCCTGGGTGTTTGTGTTGTCCTCATCATCTCATCATCATCATTCGTGACAGTGGCTAGGCTGGACTGGGAAAAAAACTGGACTATGTAAACCTTGGGACTTCATACGTGCGCTGTTGACTGATGACGGCTCTGTTAAGCGCCCCACGTACCAAAACAAACCTTATCGCTTGAGGAGAGACCTTTGAACAGTTGGCCACTGTCTCTAGCATAGTGATTACTTATGTTTTGAACATATATTATTCTTTGGACTCCTGATATAATTTTATGTAGACAATAGCTTTTACGTTCGTGAATACAGTAAGCTGAGAGTTACGTGACTGCCGTCTCAACTCATGGCATGCAATGTCCCTCGTTCATATTAGTTTTATGTATGACAATAGCCGCTCGCCTTCAGCTAATCTAATTTATCACCATGTTATTTAACAATCGAGTACGCTTACCTCTCGAATATTATTCTATTAATATTTTGTTGTTATTTTTGCTGTTGTTGTTGTTGTTGTATTCTTCAGTCCAGAGCCTGGTTTGAAGCAGCTCTCCATGCTGCTCTATCCTGTGCAAGCTTCTTCATCTCCCAGTACCTACTGCAACCTACATCCTTCTGAGTCTGCTTAGTGTATTCATCTCTTGGTCTTCCTATACGATTTTTACACTCCACGCTGCCCTCCAATACTAAACTAGTGATCCCTTGATACCTCAGAATATGCCCTCCCAAACGATCCCTTCTTCTAGTCAAGTTGTGCCACAAACTCCTCTTCTCCCCAATTTTATTCAATACTTCCTCATTGCTTATGTGATCTAGCCACATAATCTTCAGCATTCTTCTCTACCACCACATCTCGAAAGCTTCTATTCTCCTGTTGTCCAAACTATTTATCGTCCACGTTTCATTTCCATACTTGGCCACACTCCACACAAATACTTTCAGAAAAGACTTGCTGACACTTACATCTATACTCGATGTTAACAAATTTCTCTTCTTCAGAAACGCTTTCCTTGCCATTGCCTGTCTACATTGTATATCCTCTCTACTTCAACCATCATCGGTTATTTTGCTCCCCAAATAGCAAAACTCATTTACTTCTTTAAGAGTCTCATTTCCTAATGTAATTCCTGCAGCATCACCCGATTTTATTTGACTACATTCAATTATTCTCGTTTTGCTTTTGTTGATGTTCATCTTATATCCCCCTTTCTAGACACTGTCGATTCCGTTCAGCTGCTCTTCAAGGTTTTTATATGTATGTAAAAATTGTTTGCAGTCGTTTACATACAGTTTAGGGCCCACTCATTCCTAAGAACATATTGCTACAAATGTCGAAACCTATGTGTAGTTCTAAATAAAACTTTGTTTTGAACCTCCTTGGCTGATATTTTTAACTTCAGAATTAGGTGTTTTTTTTAGGAAGAGCACGCACGGACATAACGAGAACTGTAACGCCACAAGATGATTAGGTGCTTTTTATTTCTGTACCGACTGTTTGTTTCACAATAAAATCCTGGTGCGCTGGATGCTTTTGACAATTTGTCCGGTGTCTTTATGACAGCAGATACAGGAGGGGTGGAAAAATTAAAAAAAGATACTGCTACGCTATGAGCTGTTAACAAATTTTCCTTTGCCTTACGGGCGACAGGGTTGTAGGAATGGTGGCGTAAAGACCCTCCCCAGCAGTCTTTGCACCAATGTCCTGTGTTGAGTTCCACACTTCTCAGCAGTGTCTCATGAAGAGGGGGCATTTGACATTGTTGACGATGATCCATTCGCCTGATGGGACTGTTACGCTACGTTTTCTCTTTGGTGATGACCGGCAGCAGCAGGCTACTGTGATGGCATCGGCTCTACCCTCTTTTCTTTTCACATCATCGTCTAACACGGAAACGACGCTGGGCCACACGCACACAGACAACATTACAGTCGTCTAAACAGCACAGATACACATACACACACAACTCTCATACTTCGTGAATGGTAGGAGAAAACTTTCCAATTAACGGCTGGTCAGGCGGCTGCTGTGACGGAGCGGTTCTAGACGCTTCAGTCTGGAACCACGTGACCGCTACGGACGCAGGTTCGTATCCTGCCTCTGGCATGGATGTGTGTGATGTCCTTAGGTTAGTTAGGCTTAAGTAGTTCTGAGTTCTAGGGTACTGATGACCACAGATGTTATGTACCATAGTGCTCAGAGCCATATGAACCATTTTTTGAATGACTGATCCTGGCCGAGCCATTCATAACCATAAGATTTTTACTTCACTAAGTTTACTGACCTAATAATGTAGGCTCTTTTCTCTCCAGGTCTTCGAGGGGGTCTTAATTTACGTTTAGGGATAGGTTTTCTGTTGCACACTTCACTTATAGTTTGAGACTCGGCTGTTACAATGGAAACTCCCCATCGCACCCTTCTGGGATTTACTGGTAAGAGGGCCCAATAGACAGCCTATCAAAAACTGAACGAAGATCAAGCATGAAAATAGGAACAAGGGGCACTGAATTGTGAAAGAAAGCAAATTAGAAGCAGTGAACAGTCCAAGGACAAAAACTACAACACACTACATCCTGCAAAGCCAAGATCGTCGTAGTTAGGTGATCACGGTGTTGGATATCCCAGCGGGCGAGCCGTGTCGAAATCTCATTTGTGCCATTTTTTTGTTTTTTTTTTTGCTGTACGCTGGATTCAAATTTGTGTCTGCGTCGTGGTGTAACGACAGTTTGCAACAGCGAGATGTAAGTGAGGGACTTATAATGACAACTGCTTCTGTACAACTACTGTACTAGCAGCCGCGAACGTTTGACGGCAAGGCGTTAAGACAAACGTATCCTCCGCCGGGGAACATAATGCCTGGTGCGTCATATACGGCATTAGTGACAGTACGAATATCACATGATAGGAATCTCTTATCGACACACCTAATTTCTGCACCTGGTACGGCGGAGTTTCGAGTCCTCCCTCGGGCATGGGTGTGTGTGTTTCTCCTTAGGATAATTTAGGTTAAGTAGTGTGTAAGCTTAGGGACTGATGACCTTAGCAGTCAAGTCCCATAAGATATCCCACACATTTGAACAATTGCACCTGGTAAGTGTGTTGATATGCCTCCTTGCTCGATTTAGGCGTTCGTGTGATCAGTGCCAAAGAAATGATGAAAAATTAATAGTTTGTCACACAACAATCATAGTTTCTCCGTGCTCTGGAAAAACGTATGTTTTCGAAGTTTTTGAAGGTGGTTTGAATTTTAGAACATTTTAGTCTCGATTTCCTGTGTTGGAACGGAGTTCACACTCGTTTCTTTGTTGTTTTCATTGTTTTCATTTCTGTGAGACGTCTATGTTTCTCGCATGCTGTCACTACTCATCACATTTAATTGCTACGGTAACGTATTCTTACCACACGACTCATATTCTACAACCCCTGTATAGTATGACAACTGCCACGGCTACAGAAGCGGAACAACCATTTCTATGAACGGAAGGACAGTTCGTAATTTTCTGAGAGGAAATAGAAATAAATGGCAAGAGAGAGTTTTGAACACGTCTCGTCTGTTTATAGTCTAACATCGTGACCACTTAATCGCGACACCGCGGCCTGATTGTGTCACTCAGTATTGCACTCGCTAAACTTGGACTGTTTGCTGTTTCTATTTTGCTTCTTTTTCACAGTCCAGTACACCTTCTCCCTGTTTTCATGCGCTAGCTGTGTTCAGTTTCTGACGGACTATTCACTGGGCCATCTTACTGCCAAATCTGAGGGGTGGGGAACAATGGGGAGTTTCCATTGTTAAGTGTTCATTAAAAAGCATTTTCAGTAGTCGATCCTGTACGATTTTTGACAGGATACGTCAAGTTTATGTATTCGTTCCTTAGGGCTTCCTTGTCCAGAACGTTTCTCCAACGATCTCACCCAGGTACTTCAATTTTATACGATGCTATAGGTATTAAATGCATATTATCTCCATTTTATACCGTTATATTTTCGTAGGTTCAGAGAGGATTATTAAATACATTTTACGTTCTAGAGACGATTAGAGAAATACAATAAACGCCGCTCATCGGTATTCCCATGAAATAACTTTATAGCTTTGTGCTGAGAGAGCTCTTTGGCGAATTAGAGCATTGTCCGGAAACGCTTTCAGCCGGCAGCCGATGGCCGCCACATCTCCGCCACGTTTCACATTGTTTGGCATCGAGGGCACGCAATACCGCGGAAGCAATACCGCTGTCGCCATTGTGTGCTGGCGTTCACCAATGGCTCATTAGATTCGTATGATCATTTAATTCCAGTGTCCGCATTCATATTGGACTAAATGTTCTGTCATTTAAATGCTGTGCTCCCTCTCGTAGCGCGTGAGTGGCCTCCCGTGCAGAAAAGAGACACAAAATTTGATTTCGGTCATCATTAAACAGAAACCTAAAGAGTACATTCCTCTAATTGCTTTCCATGCAACGTAATATTTGTTTAGCGAACATGAAACAAAAATACTTAGTGGCTCAATATGGGGACGGTTTTATTTACCAATAAACTAGGTGCCCAACCTAATGGTAGCAGCAGGTGCCAGTGAACCCCCCCCCCCCCCTCCCCCCCCCACCCCCGGCTACAGCGAAGTGATCTACTTGCATGCTTGCCTCGGTCTCGTCACAGGGCAACATATCTAAAATGGGATAACTAGGGCAACACATTACAAACAGGGACAATCATTTGTCGAGATAATCTACATCGGTAATTTATTAAAATAATGTGTAACCTCACCACTATATGTTTCTGTGTGTAATTTAGCCCAAATTAACCCCCCCCCCCCCCCAAAATGTAAAAAAGCCTATGTCTTACCAGAACTACATACCCACAAACTGTTATACAACTTAAACTCGTATGCTAGCCTTTGACTAAAGAGAACCTAATCTGAGCTGAACTATAACTGATCTGAATGCAACTTGTCTTTTATTATACTCTCGATAAAAGTAAAGCAATTATCTTTCCCTAATCTAAATTTCCACTTACCTCGCGTCTTGACAACACTGTTGCAGATTTCTCGAGTGCACAACAGCAAACAGCAAGTAGGCAGCGGCTAAGTTAGATTTCTATTTCCAGACAAAATTTCCAAACTATATTCAAACTGTTGCATACCACATGGTGCAACGTGGTAACGTGGTAATGTGTAACGATAAACAGTGGGATGGAGAGAATAACTATTCCTAAGAAATGATATTTCAAGACCACGATTTTAGAATGATGTACGTATTCAAAAAGACGCAGTAAACCTTCGCATGATCTTCACACATAACATTGATATGATCAATACTATGCTTCACAAAGTGAAAAATGATTTCAAAAGTTTACAGTGTTAACAGAGAATTTCTACAACAATCAAACAGCTTATTCAGTTGAAATCTTAATGCATGATTCAGGGAAGTGTGATGGTCTTTCTCTCAGCTCTGGGGAAGTAAACAAACTTTTCTAGTTGCCAATAACCATTTCTACAAATCAGGTGCGCAGTGCTGCAATCTTACTGCACACTTCGTCTCTTCAAAAAAATAATAGTCATTCAAAATTTGTATTCCTTTCACCTATCAATGTATACATCGTATTCTCCCTTGCTGTCCTTTACAATAAATCTTTCTTCGTCTAAGAGATACCATCACCAGTCAACACATACTTACTAAATACGTCCATCAACTACCACACTTGAACTAACAATGTATCGTAGAGCTCAGGGGCAAAGACGGTGCCACAGCAACACCAAAGATTGTTTATCAGTAACATAACTTGCTCTCTGTCTTACATGCACATCGATAACATACAAAATGAGATGATCACCTTAGAAATGTACATCAAGAAAGATTCTCAGCATTTGCTTCGTTGTGTTGATTGTGCACTATGTAAAAGTTGTGGACATAATCTAATTTGACAGTGCTGAACCGATGGAATTACAATTTTCTTGAGACAATGAGTCACTACTTTATCTTAGATAATGACAGAAGGTTAAGAAGTGAGTTGAAATTTGTGCCACGTGCAAAACTTGAACCTAAGTCTCCCTCCTTACTAGGCAAATGTGCTAACGATTACATCACTGTAGCAGTATGGATAACACAGATGCACAGACTAACCTAGGTTAATTATGGTCGTTAAACAAATATTACGTTATCTGTAAAACAGTTTGAGAAATTTACTGCCTGAAGGCGTGAATTAATGTCATGTGCACAGTACACAGTCCCAAGCAATTTGAAAAAGGCTCAGGTGGCTCCAGTACATAAGAAGGGTAAAAAAAAACGGACTCGCAAAATTACGGACCAGTATCCCTAACTTCGGCTTGCTGCAGAATCCCTGAACATATTCTCAGTTAGAATATAAAAAACTCTCTTGAGACTGAGAAGCTCATGTCCACGAATCAGCATGGTTTCAGAAGGCATGCAGAGGCATATAGGTACTTGTTTTTCCCTCGCTCTATTTGCCAGTGCTGCAGGAAAGGAACTGACAGTAGTGGTACAGGGTACCCTCCACCACGCACCGCACGGTGCTCACGGAGTATCTGCATAGGTAGGTGTGGATGCAGATGTTAGGGAGAGATGTGGACAACAGTAGTGAATGCAGCTCTGTTACCTAAATTGCTACTGTGGTGTAATGATTACGCCCTCTGCCTAATAAACAGGAGAGCGGCGTTCCAGTCCCAGCCATAGCATAAATTTAAATTCAATTCTTCAGCTTCTGTCATTATGGAATCTAGCTAAAATTCACAAGAGACTGCAATTAGAGATTGCTACACATTTTCTCAACAGACAGATGCTGCTCCACCACGATGTTATTGCACTTGGTTGTTATAGGAAACACGAGGTGACATAGTGGTGACCAAGGATATCTCACAGTGGTATCCATGCTTTGAGGTCAGTTGTGCGTAAACTGTCAATACTGATAACGCATTGACTCACGATAAACCGACCAAAGCACCCTCACTCCCAGGTGCTCAAAAAAATGATTGAAATGGCTCAGAGCACTATGGGACTTAACATCTGAGTCATCAGTCCCCACATACATCCATGCCCGAGGTAGGATTCGAACCTGCGACCGTAGCAGTCGTGTGGTTCTGGACTGAAGCGCCTAGAACCGGACTCCTAGGTGCAACGATATTGTGGTCAACTAATACTTGGACTAAACTTCGCCACTCGGCGTTAACTGTTCGACGACTTAAATTGGTCGGTGACTAGATACGTTGCTGGCAACGTGAGGCAATTGATCAAGAACTGATGGAGTGCCGGCGTGCGGTCGCTTAAGTCTTGGGCTCGGCGAATGAATGTGCCAATACGGTCATTATGCGGGATACATAATTTATTTGCGGTTCTCAGTACTCTTCGTGGGCAGCAGAAGTAAATATTGGCAAATAGATGGGCTATTTGAATGTCTGGCTGCGAAAACATTAAATGGCTCTTCGTAAGTGCGCCATTCTGGAGGTAACAGGCAGATGCCATATTTCTAGATTACCGGAAAGCGTTTGTCACCGTGCGGTATTGCAGGTTGTTAACATACGAGCATATGGAATAAGTTCACAGATATGTGAGTCATTCGAAGACTTCATAAATAAAGAATCCAGCAGGTTGTCCTCGACGTCGAATGTTCATCAGAGACAGAGACATCATCAGGAGTGCCCCAGTGAAGTGTCATAGCAGCAATCTGCGCTTGTTTTCGCTGATGATGCCGTGGTGTGCGGTAAGGTGTCGAAGTTGAGTGACTGCAGGAAGATACAAGACGATATAGAAAAAATTTCCAGTCGGTGTGATGAATGTAAGTTAATGTGGATGAGTAGAAAGATCTACCCTGTTCGGATACAGTATTACTAGTGTGGTGTCACCGCCAGACACCACACTTGCTAGGTGGTAGCCTTTAAATCGGCCGCGGTCCATGTCGCCACTATCAGTGATTGCAGACCGAGCGCCGCCACACGGCAGATCTAGAGAGACTTCCTAGCACTCGCCCCAGTTGTACAACCGAATTTGCTAGCGATGGTTCACTGACAAACTACGCTGTCAATTGCCGAGACAATAGTTTAGGATAGCCTTCAGCTACGTTATTTGCTACGACCTAGCAAGGCGCCATTATCAGTTACTTTTGATATTGAATCGTGTACCGTCAAGACCGACGTTCACCATTAACGGAATAAAGTTAGGTATTCCACCAGCTACGTCCGTTTTTCTAAATTCTAATTTCCTTGTCCTCTTGCAGACCTCACGCCAGCCTGCGTGAGCTAAAACGCGTGCCTTTCGGCCTCCTTCAAGTAACACGCTGTTGGCTCTCCTGCCAACCAAAACAACTACTGTCCTGCTTGACACATTCAAGTCGTTTATATATCCGGGCGTAACGTTGAAACGCGATACGGAACGCGAATGTGAGAACTGTGCTAGGGAAGGCGAATCCAGTTTATTGGGAGTGTTTTAAGAAAGAGTGGTTCGCCTGCAAAGGGGACCGCATATACGACGCTTGTATGACCTGTTCTTAAGTACCGCTCGAGTGTCTGGCATCAGTACCAGGTCGGATTGAAGGCAGACATCGAAGCAATTCAGAGGCTGTCTGCTAGATTTGTTATTGGCAGGTTCGAACAACACGTAAGTGTTACGGAGATGCTTCAGGAACTCAATTGGGAATCACTGGAGGGAAGGTGACGTTCTTTTCGAGAAACACCATTGAGAAATTTTAGAGAACTAGCACTTGAAGCTGACTGTCTAACGAGTCTACTGCCGCCAACGTACATTGCGCTTAAGGAAGATAGGAAATCAAGGCCCATACGGAGGCATACAGACAGTCGTATCTCCCTCGCTCTGCTTGCGAGTGGAACCTGAAAGGAAATGGCTAGTTGTGGTGCAGAGTACCCCTGGCCACGCACCGTACGGTGGCTTACGGAGTATATATATAGATGTAGTTGTAGATGTAGGAGCCGACTGAAAACATTAGGTGTGGGGTCCTCTGGAATCTACTGCTGTCTGGCCAAAACACAGAAATGTCAACACGTTATTACTTTTCACCACAGTATATCAATGAAACTAATAAATGTCAACGAAATACCGAAATAACTGAATAATTTAAGTGATATTGGTAAACATGTTTCCCTTATGGATTTCACTCAACACTGTAAGGAAGCAGTAAGACTTATCGTATCACTAACAGCTATGACTGGAGTCACGTTTTGTGGATTCGGTCATGCAGGACATAGTGAAGCCGTAAAACATTATAAGTTTACAGTGTGAACCTGATAGCCGGCCTGTGTGGCCGAGCGGTTCTAGGCGATTCAGTCTGGAACCGCGTGACCGCTACGGTCGCCGGTTCGAATCCTGCCTCACGCATGGATGTGTGTAATGTCCTTACGTTAGTTAGGTTTAAGTAGTTCTAAGTTATAGGGGACTGATTACGTCAGATGTTAAGTCCCATGGTGCTCAGAGCCGTTTGATCCATTTTTTTGTGAACTTGATGTTGTGTCTAGACAAGACAGCATAGACACAATGAGAGGAAGCCGAAAGGCACGCGCTAAGCTAAAGCAGGATGGCGTGAGGTCTGAAACAGGATATGTAATGAATGCTATAAAGAAAAGTACGTAGCTTCTGGAAAACTAAACTTTAATCCATCCTTTTGGTACATCTGGAGATTGTGGCGATACAAGTGAGACTCTTTAGATACATGCAATGTTACTAATGGCGCCTTGATAGGTCGTAGCCATTGACTTAGCTGAAGGCTATTCTAACTATCTGCTCTGCAAATGAGCGAGGCTTCGACAGTGTGCATCGCTAGCTACGTCGTCCGTACAACTGGGGCGAGTGCTAGTCAGTCTCTCGAGACCTGCCTTGTGGTGGCGCTCGGTCTGCGATCACACAGTGGCGACACGCGGGTTCGACATGTACTAATGGACCGCGGCCGATTTAAACTACCACCTAGCAAGTGTGGTGTCTGGCGGTGACACCACACTTGATACACTCAGTATGGGGACGTTCTTGGTGACCGACACTAAAACCCCTATCTTATTGCGTGAATTCACTTAAATGACATGTTTGAAACACTAAAAATTTGACACATAATGAATCCCAGTTGAGTTTCTCAAAAAATGTCAACATACTACATTGCAATTCGTGCCACTAACGCAGTGAGGACCCGTACCCGTGGTCTAGGGGAAGCGTCATTGATTCATAATAAAAACGTCTTCGGTCCAGGGTTCGATCCCCGCCGCTGCCTAAATTTTGATAAAATAGTCAGCATTGGCGGCTGAAGACTTCCGGCATAAGAAGTCAGCCTCATTCTGCCAACGGCCTTGTCAAAGAGGGCGGAGGAGTGGCTAGAGGTTCAGGGCACTCTCTTGTCCTAGGGGTGGGAAATTGCCCCTAAAGGCGGAGGAATCAGCAAAGATCAACGACATGAGGATGCAGAAGGCAATGGAAACCACTGCATTAAAGACACGTAATGTGTATCCACAGGACATGTGACCTGTAATTGAAGAAGTGTCATGATGATCTCTCCATTGGCAAAAGATTCCGGAATAGTCCCCCATTCGGATCTCCGGGAGGGGACTGCCAAGGGGGAGGTTACCATGAGGAAAAGATTGAATAATCTACGAAAGGATAACGTTCTACAAGTCGGGGCGTGGAATGTCAGAAGCTTGAATGTGGTAGGGAAACTAGAAAATCTGAAAAGGGAAATGCAAAGGCTCAATCTAGATATAGTAGGGGTCAGTGAAGTGAAGTGGAAGGAAGACAAGGATATCTGGTCAGATGAGTATCGGGTAATATCAACAGGCGCAGAAAATGGTATAACAGGTGTAGGATTCGTTATGAATAGGATGGTAGGGCAGAGGGTGTGTTACCTCTGAACAGTTCAGTGACTGGGTTGTTCTAATCACAATCGACAGCAGACCAACACCGACAACGATGTTCAGGTATACATGCCGACGTCGCAACGTGAAGATGAACACACAGAGAAAGTGTATGAGGATATTGAATGGGTAATGCAGTATGTAAAGGGGGACGAAAATCTAATAGTCATGGGCGACTGGAATGCAGTTGTAGGGGAAGGAGTAGAAGAAAAGGTTACAGGAGAATATGGGCTTGGGACAAGGAATGAAAGAGAGGAAAGACTAATTGAGTGCTGTAACAAGTTTCAGCTAGTAATAGCGAATAGCCTGTTCAAGAATCACAAGAGGAAGAGGTATACTTGGAAAAGGCGGGGAGATACGGGAAGATTTCAATTAGATTACATCATGGTCAGACAGAGATTCCGAAATCAGATACTGGATTGTAAGGCGTACCCAGGAGCAGATATAGACACAGATCACAATATAGTAGTGATGAAGAGTAGGCTGAAGTTCAAGACATTAGTCAGGAAGAATCAATACGCAAAGAAGTGGGATACGGAAGTACTAAGTAATGACGAGATACGTTTGAAGTTCTCTAACGCTATTGATACGGCAATAAAGAATAGCGCAGTAGGCAGTACAGTTGAAGAGGAATGGACATCTCTAAAAAGGGCCATCACAGAAGTTGGGAAGGAAAACATAGATACAAAGAAGGTAGCTGCGAAGAAACCATGTGTAACAGAAGAAATACTTCAGTTGATTGATGAAAGGAGGAAGTACAAACATGTTCCGGGAAAATCAGGAATACAGAAATACAAGTCGCTGAGGAATGAAATAAATAGGAAGTGCAGGGAAGCTAAGACGAAATGGCTGCAGGAGAAATGTGAAGACATCGAAAAAGATATGATTTTCGGAAGGACAGACTCAGCATACAGGCAAAACAACCTTTGGTGACATTAAAAGCAACGATGGTAACATTAAGAGTGCAACGGCAATTCCACTGTTAAACGCAGAGGAGAGAGCAGATAGGTGGAAAGAATACATTGAAAGCCTGTATCAGGGTGAATATTTGTCTGATGTGATAGAAGAAGAAACAGGAGTCGAATTAGAAGAGGTAGGGGATCCAGTATTAGAATCGGAATTTAAAAGAGCTTTGGAGGACTTACGGTCAAATAAGGCAGCAGGGATAGATAACATTCCATCAGAATTTCTAAAATCATTGGGGGAAGTGGCAACAAAACGACTATTCACGTTGGTGTGTAGAATACATGAGTCTGGCGATATACCATCTGACTTTCGGAAAAGCATCATCCACACAATTCCGAAGACGGCAAGAGCTGACAAGTGCGAGAATTATCGCACAATCAGCTTAACAGCTCATGCATCGAAGCTGCTTACAAGAATAATATACAGAAGAATGGAAAAGAAAATTGAGAATGCGCTAGGTGACGATCAGTTTGGCTTTAGGAAAAGTAAGGGGACGAGAGAGGCAAAACTGACGTTACGGCTAGTAATGGAAGCGAGGCTAAAGAAAAATCGAGACACTTTCATAGGATTTGTCGACCTGGAAAAAGCGATCGAGAATATAAAATGGTGCAAGCTGTTCGAGATTCGGAAAAAAGTAGGGGTAAGCTATAGGGAGAGACGGGTCATATACAATATGTACAACAACCAAGAGGGAATAATAAGAGTGGACGATCAAGAACGAAGTGCTCGTATTAGGAAGGGTGTAAGGCAAGGCTGTAGCCTTTCGCCCCTACTCTTCAATCTGTACATCGAGGAAGCAATGATGGAAATAAAAGAAAGGTTCAGGAGTGGAATTAAAATACAAGCTGAAAGGATATCAATGATACGATTCGCCGATGACATTGCTATCCTGAGTGAAAGTGAAGAAGAATTAAATGATCTGCTGAACGGAATGAACAGTCTAATGAGTACACAGTATGGTTTGAGAGTAAATCGGAGAAAGACGAAGGTAATGAGAAGTAGTAGAAAAGAGAACAGCGAGAAACTTAACATCAGAATTGATGGTCTCGACGTCAATGAAGTTAAGGAATTCTGCTACCTAGGCAGTAAAATAACAAATGACGGGCGGAGCAAGGAGGACATCAAAAGCAGACTCGCTATGGCAAAAAAAGGCATTTCTGGCCAAGAGAAGTCTACTAATATCAAATACCGGCCTTAATTTGAGGAAGAAATTTCTGAGGATGTACGTCTGGAGTACAGCATTATATGATAGTGAAACATGGAAGGTGGGAAAACCGGAACAGAAGAGAATCCAAGCGTTTGAGATGTGGTGCTATAGACGAATGTTGAAAAGTAGGTGGACTGATGAGGTAAGGAATGAGGAGGTTCTACGCAGAATCGGAGAGGAAAGGAAAATGTGGAAAACACTGATAAGGAGAAATGACAGGATGATAGGACATCTGCTAAGACATGAGGGAATGACTTCCATGGTACTAGAGGGAGCTGTAGAGGGCAAAAACTGTAGAGGAAGACAGAGATTGGAATACGTCAAGCAAATAATTAAGGACGTAGGTTGCAAGTGCTACTCTGAGATGAAGAGGTTAGCACAGGAAAGGAATTTGTGGCGGGCTGCATCAAACCAGTCAGTAGACTGATGACCAAAGAAAAAAACGCAATGTGGAAGATGTAGGGGATCTAGTATTGGTGTTAAGAGTTGAAGAGAACTTCGGAAGACTTGCAGTCAAGTAAAGCAGAAGGGACTGACAACATCCCTTTTAATTATCTAAAATAATTGCTGGAAATTGTAACGAAACGACTATTCAATGTAGTGTGTAGAATCTTGGACACTGGAGACATTCCATGAGACTTTGAAATGTTATTCACGAGATGCCGAAGATGGCAAGAGCAAATAGCACCACAAAAGTTGTAGACAACATATATAGAAGAACGGAAAGAAAATTGAGGACCCGTTAGATGACAGTCAGTTTGGTTTGGAAAAGGTAGTGGCATCAGAGAGGCAGTTCTGATATTGTGCTCGTCAGGGGGAGAGAGATTTAAAAATCTCAGAATATGTTCTTAGGATTTAACGATCCAGAAAAAGCGTTGGACAGTGTAAAATATCGGCAAAGCGTTGGAATTCTGATTAAAACAGATGTAAACGATAGGGAAAGGAGGGCAATAAAAAATGTACAAAAATGAAGAAACAATAATGATAATCGAAGGCTAATAATGAACGGATTCGGTGATGATGTAGCCATTGTCAGTGAACAGGGCCGGTTGAAAATCCAAAGCGACACAAGCCACTGCTTGGGGCGGCAGAGGAGCCACAAAAATAAATTTTGGTACAGCTCCTGTTAAAATTAGTGATGACCTCTTTGATGCCAAAGTGCCAAAATTTTTATAGTTTTCATAGCAAATTTAGTTGTGTAAACCGCACGAGGTAGTGTGTACGAGGGAGAAAGGAAGAGGAGAGTGGGTACGGGGCGCCACATGATAAGTCACTTGTCTGGGAATATGTTTTCGAACTTGTCCTGTCAGTGAATGTAATACGCGTAGGCCTGTTGTATGGAATGAACGATGTGATAAACACACCCAGCCGACAGAGAGTAAAACGCAGAAAGACAAAAGTAATAAGGAGTAGCAGAAATAAGATCACTTACAAACGTAGCACCAAAATTCGGTTCAACGAAGTAGGCGAATTTAAGGAATTCTGCTACTTTGCAGCAAAGAAAAACATGACAGACGAGGAAGCAGGACATAAAAAGTGGACTAGCACGGGAAAGGAGAGCATTGCTGTCCAAAAAGAAACGTATCATTATCAAATGTCGGACATAAGTTGAGGAAGAAATTGCTGAAAATACATATTTGGATCACAGGACTATATGTAGGGGACTCATCAACTGTGGAAAAACCGTAAAAGACGAAAATCGAAGTCTCCGTCAGTGTCGGTTAGACCGTCAGCGAGAGAGAAACTCGAGTTCCTGCTGCTAATAAGGCGAGTACACCGTTAGTTTGTCATACATTTTTACGAGCTTCAAACAGGAGCGACTTCAGTAATAGAAACGAACTGTGATTTCTGTGTACAGATTCGAGATGAGTTGGTGACCCTTCGCCCACAGCTCCAGCTTGTATTGGCTTCTGTCACACAGCTTGAGGCTGCTGCCAAGGGTCATAACTGTGGGGGACTTGATGCGGGGATGCAAGGGACTTCGGTCACGTCCCATGTGTCCCCTGATCGGTCCACTGCTGTGGCTGTCCCAGATACTGCCAGCACTGAGGCTGACCCCTCACCTGTGATCGAATGGTAGATCATTCCAAAGTCTGGCAGACAGTGAAATATTTTCTGAGGAGCCGATCATAGTGCCTCACCGGTTTCTTTGACAAACAGGTTTCGAGCGTTTTCTGTGGCTGACGAAGACTCTAAGCCGCATCCCGTCGTCCACCCTATTCCAGAGGATGCATCTCGGTCCGCAAGGTCTGGGCACTAAGAGACGGTGGAATTACTAGTAGTTGGGAACTGCAACGCTAGGCGCGTAATGGGGCCCCTTAGGAACATGGGTGCCAAGGGGGGAAGGAAGCCAGTGTGCACTCTGTGTGCATATCTGCGGGAGGCATTCTGGATGAGGAGAGGGTGCTTCAGGATGCCATGAAGAGTACAGGGTACACCTACTACTGGTGACTGCTCATGTCGGTATCAATGACGTGTGTCGCTTTGGATCGGAGGAGATTCTCTCTGGTTTCCGGTGGCTAGCAGAAATGGTAAAGACTGCCTGTCTTGCTTGCGAGATTACGGCGGAGCTCACCATCTGCAGCATCGTTGACAGAACCGACTGTGGTCCGTTGGTGCAGAGCCGAGTGGCCCATCTGAATCAGAGGTTCAGGCGGTTCTGTGACCGTGTAGGCTGCAGATTCCTTGACTTGCGCTATCTGGTGGTGGGTTTCCGGGTTCCGCTTAATAGGTGAGGTGTCAACTACATACAGGAAGTGATTACACGGGTAGCGGGGGCCTTGTGAAAGGGACTGAGTGGGTTTTTAGGTTAGAGGGTCTCGAGAAACCACAGAAAGGCCTCCGTCTAAAAGGGGGCAGGCAAAACCCAGTAAGATAGTTGTAGAAACGATCGGTATTGTAGTTGTAAATTGTCGTATATGTTTTGGGAACGAACCAGAGCTCCAAGCCCTAATAGAAAGCACTGAAGCTCAAATAGCTATACATACAGAAAGCTGGATAAATCCGAAAATAAGTTAAGCCGAAATTTCTTCAGATAATCGAACAGTGTTCAGAAAGGATAGGTTAAATACAGTTGGTGGTGGAGTATTTATTGCTATCAGAAGTAGTTTACCTCGTAGTTAAATTGAAGTAGGTAGATCCTGCGAAATACTATGAATAGAGGTTATACTTGACAACCGGACTACACTATTAACTGGATCGTTTTAATGATCCCCTGACTCAGAAGGTATGAGGTATGATTGCTGAAGAGTTCAAAGAAAACCTGAGCCCCATTACAAAAAGGTACCCCACGCAAACAACTATTGTCAGTGGCAGCTTCAATCTACCCTCGATATGCTCGAAAAATTATACGTTTAAAGTCGGAGGCAGGCGTAAAACGTCATCCGAAATTGTACTGAATGCTTTTTCCGAAAATTATTTTGAACAATTAGTTCATGTGCCCACTCGAAGCGTGAATGGTGGCGAAAGCATACTTGACGTCTTAACAACAAATAATCCTGGACAAATATGGAGTAGCGTGACGAATACAGGGATTAGCGACCACAAAGCACTTGCTGTTAGGCTGAATGCCGTAGCACTTACAACCATCAAAAAGAATCGCGAAGTATATCTGTTTAAAAAAGCTGATAAAAATGCTCTCAACGTCTTTTTAAGAGACAGTCTGCACTCCTTCCGTTCTGTTCATATCAGCGCAGAAAAGATGTGGAATGATTTCGATGAGATAGTATAGACTGAAATTGAGAGATAAATACCATAAAAATTAATAGGTTATGGTACTGATCCCCCACGGAAAACAAAACGTGTCAGACAGATACGGCAGAAGCAACGAAAAAAGTATGCCAAATTTAAAACAACGAAAAATCCACAAGAGTGGCAAATTTTTGAAGAAGTTTGAAATATAGAGCGTACTTCAATGCGAGATGCTTTTAATAATTTCCACAACGAAACTCTGGCTCCGAATCTGGCATAAAACCCAATGAGATTCTAGTCATATATATAGCACACCAGTGCAATCAATACCTTCACAATGGTGAAGCCACCGATGACAGGCCCACTAAAGCAGAGTTATTAAACACGGTTTTTCCAAACTCCTTCACCAAAGAAGACTAAGTAAATATTCTTGAATTCCGATCCAGAACAACTGCCAAGATGAGAAACATACAAGTAGATATCCTCGGTGTAGCGAAGCAGCTTAAATCACTTAATAAAGGCAAGGCCTCCCGTCCACGTTGTATACCAGTCATGTTTACAGAAATATCCGTACGTAGAGAGTGGAAAATTGCTCAAGTCACAGCAATACCCATAAAGGAAAGTAGGAGTAATCCGTGGAATTACAGGCCCATATCACTAACGTCGATGTGCAGTAGGGTTCTGGAACATATACTGTGTTTGATCATTATGAAGTACCTCGAAGAAAAAGTTTTATTGATACATAGTCAACACGGATTCAGAAAATATCATTCTTGTGAAACGCAAATTGCTCGTTCTACTCATGAAGTAATAAGTGCTATCGACAGGGGATATCAGATTGTTTCCATACTTCTAGATTTCCTGAAGGCTTTCGACACCATTTCTCGCAAGTGTCTTCCAAGCAAACAGCTTGCCAATGGAATATCGCCTCCGCTGTGCGACTGGATTCGTGATTTCCTGTCTGAAAGGTCACAGTTCGAAGGAAAGTCATCGAGTAAAGCAGAAGTAATATCCGGCGCTATCCAAGGAAGTATTATAGGCCCACTATTGTTCCTGATCTATATTAACGACATACGAGTCAGTCTGATTAGACGTCTTAGATTGTTGGCAGATGATGCTGTAATTTACCGTCTTGTAAAGTCATCAGAAGACCAAAACGAATTGCAAAATGATTTAGATAAGATATCTATATTGTGCGAAAAGTGGCAATTAACCCTGAATAAAGAAAAGTGTGAAGTTATTCACACTAGAACTAAAAGATATCCGCTGAATTTCGATTACGCCATAAGTCACACAAAACTGAAGGCTGTAAATTCAAATAAATACTAAGGGATTACAATTACAAATAACCTAAACTGGAGTGATCACATAGATAATGTTGTGGGTAGAGCAAACCAAAGACCGCCATTCATTGTCAGATCACTTAGAACGTGCAACAGGTCTATTAAAGAGATTGCTTACAACACGCTTGTCCGTCCTGTTCTACAGTTTGCCGTGTGGTGTGGGATCCGCATCAGGTGGGACTGACAGATGACATCGAAAAAGTACAAAGAAGGGCAGCTCGTTTTGTATTATCGCGAAACAGGGGAGATAGTGCCACAGATATGATACGTGAATTGAGGTAGCAATCATTAAAACAAAGGAGTTTCTCGTAGCTACGGGATCTTCTCATGAAATTTCTGTCACCAGTTTTCTCCACCGATTGCGAAAACATATTGTTGGCACCCACCTACATAGGGAGAAATGATGATCACGATAAAATAAGATAAATCAGGACTCGCCCAGAAAAATTTAAGTGCTCGTTTTTCCCCTGCGCCGTTCGAGAGTGGAACGGTAGAGAGACAGCTTGAAGGTGCTTCATTGAACCCTCTGCGAGAGACTATATTGTGAATAAAAGAGTAATCACGTAGTTGTAGATGTAGATGTCCTACATGTGGTGCTATTGAGTCGCTTCTCAGAAGCGTAGACAACGCTGGACGGCTGTCAAGAACATTGGCTGTTTAAAGGCCCTTATACACGATCGACTTTCTTGGACCAGTTGACTACTCGGCGCCCCTGGCATTTTACTCCTGCCCTGAGTATACACTGTTTCAAGTGGTCTTTACACGTCAACGCCAAAACTACTCGTATGAGCTGCCTGCTTTGCTGTTTGGCATCTGAACGGTTAAAGTGAGTTTATGAGCGCCTATTCTTCCGAAAAAATCGGAATATTGTAACAAAATGTAGTAAATAGCAACGATAATATAGTCTATTACTGACGAAACCAGAATTCATGATGGAAGTTTTTGTCAGAGGTTGTGTGATAAATTCTTAACACTTCTTAGAACTCGAAAAATAGGAAAGACGTCATTCAAAGATTTCAGAACGTATACAATTATTTGCTCGAGAAAATAAGTTCTTGCAAACACATCAAACAACATCTAGAACGCACTAAATAGCGCCGTTTTGCTTTATCCTTTGTATCCTGTTCTCTTGATAAGTACGAAGAAACATGGAAATGTATCTATCTTATCAAATAATTCTGACTTTTTCACTGTTGAAATAATTTTCATCGAACCAAGTTTACATCCACGTTCTTATTTATGCATAGCTTTTCTGTACCGCGTTGGTTTCAGATATATCGCCTATCTTCTAGGAGAACACAACTAAGAAACAATGCCATGAGCTTGTGTAACTTTCCACTGGGTCACGACAGCAAATCAGGCATCACAACAAGGATTAACAAGACACAGGAGCACAAAACTAATTTCTGTAAGAGGTCACAGCTCGACCTGATTAGGTTAGTTTCCGATGTTTGCAGACGCTGCCGCAGCTCCTACTTTCAGCGCTTGTGGAGTGTGCAGCATGCTTGGAAATTTAGAACACCACTCTCCACATAATCTATAAATTATTGACGTCAAAGGTACACACGCTTTGTGATTGGTTGCTGATTCAGAAGCAGGTACGGAAAGCAGGTACGAAAGGCACAAGCACATCAATTAGTCGATTTTTACAAGAAATTCGTTGATATAGAAAGGGCTTAAACGACTAACAGGCTTAGAGATTGACTTATCAGCGGGTGGCAGCCTTGATGATTGATGAAGCTTATTAGGAAAGAACAGATATAGTAAAACTTTTATTTAACTGAGGCTTCATTGGATCGAGAGCTGTTGTAATAAAAATCTTGATTGCAGAAAAAAGTAAAGATCTATAACGAGGGTATTGTGGGAGCAGGTTTGTCATGCGAATGCCATTTTTTTGAAACAGAGGTCCGAGTTATGTAATTCTGTTTTCGTAAATTGCAGTGGAACCTTGAAGTTTAGTCTCATAGTACAAGGAGGGACGTAATAGTTACTCAGGCTGGACTTGGTATCAGAACAAAATATTCCAACTTGCGTTCGAGAAAGTGAAGACTTTAGCGGTATGGAAGAGACGTAGCTACAGACCGGAACCACGCGGCTGCTACGATCACCGGTTCGAATGCTGCCTCGGGCATGGTTGTGTGTGATGTCCTTAGGTCAGTTAGGTTTACTTAGTTCGAAGCCTAGGGGACCGATGACCTCAGATGTTAAGCCCCATAGTGCTTAGAGCCATTTGAACCATTATCGAACAATATTGATCTACTCTGATTTTAGTAATAAGAAGGTATATCATCTCGTCAGCCAACAATCAGGATCTTATAGCTTATCAGTAGAACTTTATAGGATGTTCTGGGATATTATTAGCAAAACTATAACTCAGGTAATGAATGAAGTACAGATGAGAACAAAACTACCGAGAGAGATCCAGGACGGGAAAGCAGTGTTCATTCCATAGAGAAAAGACAATAGCCAGTTAAAAAACCTAAGGCCTATTACATTATTAAGTAGTTACTGTAAGATACCAGCCAGAGAAATTAAGAAAATGCTCTCAACGACATTCCACGCGATCGTAGCGAAACATCACCTTGCATTACCAGAAGAATTGTTACCCAAACTAGAGAAGAATTTGGCGATGTAATAGAGGCAACAGGTGTAGCAACAGTAACGACAGGTTTCATTTTCGTAGACTTTCATAGAACCAGCTGATCTACAAAAGACAATGAAGAAAGTAGGTTTTTATGATAGTAAACAATGACAGAAGTAGATGTGGACGGATAATCCACGAAAAAAAACTGTAGTCCCCAAGAAAGCCCGCAGCACATATACTACACGTAATTTCACTAAAACCGTTACCAGTGAATGTAAGAAAAACGTTTGGCGGGATTAAACATTCTTGGTCAAAATTTTACAGTGACAGCAGGTGCAGAAGACATTGGTGTCCTGATAAAAAGCACTGAAGCAGTACACTGTTTTGAGAGACACGTTCCCAAATAGTGCTTAGGCTCTGGAACAGATAAAAACGCAGACAAATGCGAAATGTTAAATATTAGAAACCTAGGAGATACGGACGCAATCTGGACGCAAATTGTTAGTGTAAAACTGCCACAGATTGTAAGTACGTAACACAAAGCTTAAGGGGGTGTGATAATCGAAAATTAATTGGAGGAAAATGGGTCAAATTCACAGGACAAGAGTGATAAATTTTTGTGAATTTTGTCTAAAATATGTTATGTTGATCAGATATATCTGTTTCCAAGGCAAAAAAGAGAATAAACAGTGATAGCAGATGGATTCTTGTGGGGAGGGGAAATACTCAAAGTAAGCACAACAACATGCACTTTACTGACAGATAGAAACGGTGTTGGCCTAGTGAACATCAGACACAAGGACACGGCCTTCTACATGAAGTGTACAAATGGTGCTTTAAAGAACAAAGCGCAGTGCATCACTGCCCAGCTGTTTCGTGTAAGTGCTACAGAATGTTTGGTCACCCCTGTAGATGTGGGGAATATCTTTTACAAGCTAAGATGTGCCACAGAATACTACTAGATAGAGATAATCTATCTCCAATGTAATAACACAGCTCAATATAACAACTAAATTGATAACGGGGGATATGCAGAAATATGAAAGAAAGGACGTGGCTGAATTGAAGTATTCCAGCATAAAATACGGGCAAGTAATACTAAACGAACTCGACAGACTATCAGTAATACTATCAGCACAAAGGAACTGTTGCCACGAACTGCATTACGCGTGACGCATCTATTCGAAAACCGTAACATAAATAACATCGTGTTTCACAGGCACACTTGAAGGTATGGCTGAGCTCAAGTTTGTTCTCAATATTTGAGTACCTGGCACACATACCAGCCATCTGCTGTTTTACGACCAGATACAGAAATTGTCCTAAATGTAAGAATAATGTTATCGTGTGGTTAAATGGTAATTTCGTCAGCTACGTTTATATCTGTGTGACTACTCTGCAAATCCCACTTAAGTGCCTGACAGTGCATTCATCTAACCACATTGCCATTGTTTCTCTACCGCTCCACTCGTGAACAGCCCAGGGAAAAAAGTGCACTTAAAATTTCTCCACGAGAGCCCTGACATCCATTATTTTATTACGACTGTAATTACTTCCTACGTGGGTGAGCGTGAACCAAATGTTTTCGCGTTAGGAGGAGAAAGTTAATGATAGATATTTCGTGAAAATTTCTAGCCATAACGAAAACCGCCTTTGTTTTAATGATTGCCCTCCCAGCTCACGTATCATATACGTGACACTCTCTCCCCTATTTCGCTGTAACGGAAAACGAGTTGCCATTCTATGAAACTCTCTGTCGGTCCCATCCGGCGAAGATACCACGACCACAGCAGTAGTCTCGCAGAGAACGGACAAGCGCTATGTAGGCAGTCTCTTTAGCGGATTCGTTGCATCTTTACGTATTCTACGGATTAACGCAGTCTGTGGTTTGCCTCCCCGCCATATTATCTATGATGTGTTCTTTCCTATTTATGTTATTCACAACTGTTATCCCTAGTATTCACGTGGATGACTTCACACGTTTCATTATTCACGCTCAGTTGCCACTTTTCCTACCATACACATATCTTACATAATCCATCTTGGAATTGATATTGATCTCCTGATTACATGACCCAATTGTACATGACAACACCTGCTACAAACTATCTACGACGGCTGCTGATTTTGTCTTCAAAATTATGTACATTGATTAGGAATAGGGAAGAGCCTATAACACTTCCTACGGGTACACAGATGGCACTACTGTTTTACCAGATGGCTTTCCATCAGTTAATAAGAACTGTAAGCTATCTGAAAGGAAATCATGATTCACGTCGGACAACTGAGACGATACTCCACAGGAAAGGAATTTGATTAGAAGCCACTTGTCAGGAATGGTATCAAAAGTCTTCTGGAAATCCAGAAATATGAACCTATTTGAGATTCCCTTTTGATAGTACATATGAATCTATTTGAGATTCCCTTTTGATAGCACTCATTACTTCATGAGAACAGAGATCTAGTTGTTTTGCACTAGAACGATATTTTCGGAATCTGTGCTGATTATGTGTCAATAGATAATTTTTGATGTAGTTCAGAATGTGCGAATAGAGAATATGTTCCAAGATTCCAACACAAATCGACGTCAGTGTTATGGGCCTGTAACTCAGCGGATTACTCCTAAGTCATATCTTGAGTCCTGAACAAGTTTCCAGTCTTTAGATACGGTTCTTCCGTCAAGTAAGCGGCCTTATATGTTTGCTAAGTAAGGAGCTATTATTGTTCCTTCGTTACACGGAGGATAACTGTTCCTAAGCCAGTCATGTAGGCAGCAGTTCTTGATTCGAACTATGGAATATTTACTTCGTCCTGTTTGGTGAAGGAATTTCGGAAGATAGTCAACAATCATGATAAAGGTACTATCACAGACATCAAGTTACGTATGGATCTGAAATACTTCAAACAAGCCCGTGACGGTGAACAGAAGAAAAATTTGGAAATATGCTGAACAGTGCCTTTAAGGAAATAGTAATAGGATAAAAGCGGCTGATGTGGTTGTTGACCGTGGAGACGGCTCAGCCAGATGCCAGGAGATAGCAACCTCAACGCCACGTGCAGACAACTGCTTCCCCCGTTCACCCGCTGTGTTGCCAGTGTGTGTAGTGCGCGTGCGGTTCCCTTTAATGCATCGTTCCAAGTGTTTTCTAGTGCGTATGGCAGAATGTGTGTGTGTCAGTGAGAGTACAAATTTTTACAGGTTCCTTTCTGTCCACCATGAGCTTTTTATATGTAATAAATAAATATAATGTACAAATGCTTACCTACCGCAATCATTTCCCCATACTTTAACAAAATTTACACACGAGATCAAAAGTTCTCACTTTTTTAATACATGACGATGCAGTGTTTTCTGAGATTATCCGTCCACATCTGAGCATACAGTTACATGAGTCTCTATGCATCTTTCTTTTTTTTCTTTTTT
This sequence comes from Schistocerca serialis cubense, assembly GCF_023864345.2. Classification (NCBI taxonomy): domain Eukaryota; kingdom Metazoa; phylum Arthropoda; class Insecta; order Orthoptera; family Acrididae; genus Schistocerca; species Schistocerca serialis. Next base: position 192,906,392 of record NC_064638.1, on the reverse strand, counting down.
ATGTTACCGTGTTAATACGTTTATGATGACAAAACATGTTCTTGTAAATATTACTGCCCATATTTACGTGTGTGAAGAATTGTAGGGCAATTGGATAGTTAAAGTATTTTGAATTCTCTTTGACGTAAATAGTGAGTTTTCAAAATTATAGGATGGCTCCTATTATGACGTTACTTCAACAGCGTATTAAATTGTAATATTCCGTCCCTCTTCGTTACAGAAGCTTGTTGAAAATTAGGTGGTCGGAAGATATTCTCCACAGAATCGGAGAAGAGAAGAATATATCGAAACAGTGTCAATAAGACAAGTCATGATGATAGTGCTGCTGTTAAGGTAAGAGAGAATAGCTTGTTTGGTACTAAAGGGAGCTGTACAGTGTCATAACTTTAGGCGAAGATATATCACTTCCAAAAAGTAATTGCAAACATGGGCTTCAAATGCTACTCCGAGATGTAGGCATTGGTACAAGAGAGGAAATCGTGACGGGTCGGTACAAAACCATTGAGATGAGTAAAAGCTAAAAAAATTTTAGAAAAGATATTTGAAATGAACACTGCAAAATATTGTTGCTCCTATAGTAACTGAGTGCACGATAGGTGTGGCGTTTGTTGGCGCTGGTACAAGAACTCGCCACTATGATCGTTTTAGAAAATTACTCTGGCAGGTGGATCCTTGATCTGATGTACTATTGCCGTCGTTATACAGATGCAGACCAAACACAAATCAACCGTTTTTGTCCGGTTCAGATGGCTCTGAGCACCATAGGACTTAACATCTGAGGTCATCAGTTCCCTTGAACTTAGAACTACTCAAACCTAACTAACCTAAGGACATCACACACATCCATGTCGGAGGCAGGATTCGAACCTGCGAGCGTAGCGGTCGTGCGATTCCGTACTGAAGAGCCTAGAACCGCTCGGCCATACCGGCCGGTCTTTTCCTCTGTACGAGAAAGTGGAGTCCAGACAGTGAGGTGACGAAGGTGAACATAACCAAAAGGAAAATATTTGTGCATCTTCTTTTAGTGGGGGATGCCTAAGATACCTTTACTATTGTCATCCTTGTTGTTGTTGTTGTGGTCTTCAGTCCTGAGACTGGTTTGATGCAGCTCTCCATGCTACTCCATCCTGTGCAAGCTTCTTCATCTCCCAGTACCTACTGCAACCTACATCCTCCTGAATCTTCTTAGTGTATTGATCTCTTGGTCTCCCTCTACGATTTTTACCCACCACGCTGCCCTCCAAAGCTAAATTTGTGATCCCTTGATGCCTCATAACATGTCCTACCAACCGATCCCTTCTTCTAGTCAAGTTGTGCCACAAACTTCTCTTCTCCCCAATCCTATTCAATACCTCCTCATTAGTTACATGATCTACCCACCTTATCTTCAGCATTCTTCTGTAGCACCAAATTTCGAAAGCTTCTATTCTCTTCTTGTCCAAACTGGTTATCGTCCATGTTTCACTTCCATACATGGCTACACTCCATACAAATACTTTCCGAAACAACTTCCTGACACTTAAGTCTATATTCGATGTTAACAAATTTCTCTTCTTCAGAAACGATTTCCTTGCCATTGCCAGTCTACATTTTATATCCTCTCTACTTCGACTATCATCAGTTATTTTACTCCCTAAATAGCAAAACTCCTTTACTACTTTAAGTGACTCATTTCCTAATCTAATCCCCTCAGCATCACCCGATTTAATTTGACTACATTCCATTATCCTCGTTTTGCTTTTGTTGATGTTCATCTTATATCCTCCTTTCAAGACACTGTCCATTCCGTTCAACTGCTCTTCCAAGTCCTTTGCTGTCTCAGACAGAATTACAATGTCATCGGCGAACCTCAAAGTTTTTACTTCTTCTCCATGAATTTTAATACCTACTCCGAAATTTTCTTTTGTTTCCTTAACTGCTTGCTCAATATACAGATTGAATAACATCGGGGAGAAGCTACAACCCTGTCTCACTCCTTTCCCAACCACTCCTTCCCTTTCATGCCCCTCGACTCTTATAACTGCCATCTGGTTTCTGTACAAATTGTAAATAGCTTCTCGCTCCCTGTATTTTACCCATGCCACCTTCAGAATTTGAAAGAGAGTATTCCAGTTAACGTTGTCAAAAGCTTTCTCTAAGTCTACAAATGCTAGAAACGTAGGTTTGCCTTTTCTTAGTCTTTCTTCTAAGATAAGTCGTAAGGTTAGTATTGCCTCACGTGTTCCAACATTTCTACGGAATCCAAACTGATCTTCCCCGAGGTCCGCTTCTACCAGTTTTTCCATTCGTCTGTAAAGAATTCGCGTTAGTATTTTGCAGCTGTGACTTATTAAACTGATAGTTCGGTAATTTTCGCATCTGTCAACACCTGCTTTCTTTGGGATTGAAATTATTATATTCTTCATGAAGTCTGTGGGTATTTCACCTGTCTCATACATCTTGCTCACCAGATGGTAGAGTTTTGTCATGACTGGCTCTCCCAAGGCCATCAGCAGTTCTAATGGAATGTTGTCTACTCCCGGGGCCTTGTTTCGACTCAGTTCTTTCAGTGCTCTGTCAAACTCCTCACGCAGTATTTTATCTCCTATTTCATCTTCATCTACATCCTCTTCCATTTCCATAATATTGTCCTCAAGTACATCGCCATTGTATAAACCCTCTATATACTCCTTCCACCTTTCTGCCTTCCCTTCTTTGCTTAGAACTGGGTTGCCGACTGAGCTCTTGATATTCATACAAGTGGTTCTCTTCTCTCCAAAGGTCTCTTTAATTTTTCTGTAGGCAGTATCTATCTTACCCCTAGTGAGACAAGCCTCTACATCCTTACATTTGTCCTGCAGCCATCCCTGCTTAGCCATTTTGCACTTTCTGTTGATCTCATTTTTGAGATGTTTGTATTCCTTTTTGCCTGCTTCATTTACTGCATTTTTATATTTTCTCCTTTCATCAATTAAATTCAATATTTCTTTTGTTACCCAAGGATTTCTATTAGCTCTCGTCTTTTTACCTACTCGATCCTCTGCTGCCTTCACTACTTCATCCCTCAAAGCTACCCATTCTTCTTCTACTGTATTTCTTTCCCCCATTCCTGTCAATTGTTCCCTTATGCTCTCCCTGAAACTCTCTACAACCTCTGGTTCCTTCAGTTTATCCAGGTCCCATCTCCTTAAATTCCAACCGTTTTGCAGTTTCTTCAGTTTCAATCTGCAGTTCATAACCAATAGATTGTGGTCAGAATTCACATCTGCCCCTGGAAATGTCTTACAGTTTAAAACCTGGTTCCTAAATCTCTGTCTTACCATAATATAATCTATCTGATACCTTTTAGTATCTCCAGGATTCTTCCACGTATACAACCTTCTTTTATGATTCTTGAACCAAGTGTTAGCTATGATTAAGTTATGCTCTGTGCAAAATTCTACCAGACGGCTTCCTCTTTCATTTCTTTCCCCCAATCCATATTCACCTACTATGTTTCCTTCTCTCCCTTTCCCTACTGACAAATTCCAGTCACCCATGACTATTAAATTTTCCTCTCCCTTCACTACCTGAATAATTTCTTTTATCTCGTCATACATTTCATCAATTTCTTCATCATCTGCAGAGCTAGTAGGCATATAAACTTGTACTACTGTAGTAGGCATGGGCTTCGTGTCTATCTTGTCCACAATAATGCATTCACTATGCTGTTTGTAGTAGCTAACCCGCACTCCTATTTTTTATTCATTATTAAACCTACCCCTGCATTACCCCTATTTGATTTTGTATTTATAACCCTGTAATCACCTGACCAAAAGTCTTGTTCCTCCTGCCACCGAACTTCACTAATTCCCACTATATCTAAATTTAACCTATCCATTTCCCTTTTTAGATTTTCTAACCTACCTGCCCGATTAAGGGATCTGACATTCCACGTTCCGATCCGTAGAATGCCAGTTTTCTTTCTCCTGATAACGACGTCCTCTTGAGTAGTCCCCGACCGGAGATCCGAATGGGGGACTATTTTACCTCCGGAATATTTTACCCAAGAGGACGCCATCATCATTTAATCATACAGTAAAGCTGCATGCCCTCGGGAAAAATTACGGCTGTAGTTTCCCCTTGCTTTCAACCGTTCGCAGTACCAGCACAGCAAGGCCGTTTTGGTTAATGTTACAAGGCCAGATCAGTCAAGCATCCAGACTGTTGCCCCTGCAACTACTGAAAAGTCTGCTGCCCCTCTTGAGGAACCACGTGTTTGTCTGTCCTCTCAACAGATACCCCTCCGTTGTGGTTGCACCTACGGTACGGCCATCTGTATCGCTGAGGCACGCAAGCCTCCCCACCAACGGCAAGGTCCATGGTTCATGGCTCATCCTTAACGATTTAAAATATGTAAAGCAATGGGTGGCTGCATGCTGCTTTGCAGCGTTGTTTGATTTGTTGCACAAACAGAGAGGACAAGTGTAGAAAAGCTTCTCGTTGACAAACACAGACAGACCACAGAGGCAGCGAAATGGCAGAACCTGGTCTTAGAGATAGTTACCCTGATTTAGTACCATTTGACTCATTCTTACCTCCCACACGTCACAAAATCCCTTATATGCCAAAATTTATTTATCATCAACGCTGAAGCTACTATTATGTGCTAGTTTTAAATTGTGAGCCAATTTCCTTCCAGTACTTGTTGTAGGTGGCGGTTTTACCTCCATATTATGGCCATTAAAAAAAAGAGGGCTCATCACCTTACGCCCATGTCGGAACTCTGTGTTGGGAACTGAAGACAAATTTCAGCAAGAATGCGAAACCAATCTATGTCGAAGCCAAGGTTACCGCCACACAATCGTTCCTGGACCGTTCTGGAATGAAAGATATCGGCGTTCTGGAAGGTTTGGAAACATATTCACGGTGTTTAAGTGGTTCACCAATTTCATCGCATGTTTTCTGCGCTGTTGACAATGGAAACGGTCTCGACATCCTGTTTGAAAACTCGCTAACAGAAACGTTAGTAAAACGTTTTAGCAGTAGTCAACGGATTTACAGAATTCGTCAGACAGTTCCTGTGATTTTGAAACTGGCAGTAACAAAATCTGACTCCCTTCCAACAACTCCGAAATCCATTACTGAAAATCTCAATTGAAGCCTTATCAAAATGACATAAAGTAACACTAAAGTTTAGTTACATAAACGTGGTAGTGAAAAACAGATAATCTAAGAACCACTAGACTAATCTTCGTTAATGACTTAGCTGTGGTTGTTCTAGTGATTCGATATCACTACAGCCGGTGGGAGTGGCTGTGCGGTTCTCGGCGCTACAGACTAGGAACCGAGCGGCCGCTACGGTGGCAGGTTCGAATCCTGCCTCGGGCATGGATGTGTGTGATGTCCTTAGGTTAGTTAGGTTTAATTAGTTCTAAATTCTAGACGACTGATGACCTGAGAAGTTAGGTCGTATAGTGCTCAGAGCCATTTGAACCATTTTTCTGATCTCACTAGATGATCATTTACGGTATTTGTTAGACATAAAAGTAATACCGATCAGCAAGTAGCATTAAGCAGAAGTCTGACCAAATTAAGGCCTCAATTTAATACAAATATTATCTTTTACTTCTCAACAGGAATTGTGAAAACTTGCAAAAAGGTCTTTGACATTGAAGAAGGGTGTAATTTACAAATGCAAATATCATACACTAACTTCGTTTAATGTAGTAACATAAATTTGTTGTAACGGTTATATGGATACTATATAGTTTGGTGCTACCGGAGGTTAAGTGCACAAAAGGACAGGAAATTTTTTAAAAAGTTGGTTTACTCTCCACTACTGTATGCACTGAGGACTAGGGGAGCACATTTGTCCACTATTATGACTTACTCGTTATTACTACAGCTGAGTTGTTCTCACCATCATCAATTAATCACTACATGTGGGGTGTTTGGGGGATATTACGGAAGTATAGGATTTCAGACTCCTCCTACGACAAGGATGGTAATCAACGAATGCATCTCATTTGATGTGACGTAACGCTTATACAGCCGAACAGTGTGAACTATTTACAACAGTTTCAACAGATTTAATTGGAGTATATTTGAAGGGCCCAGAATCATCCAAAGAGCAATAAGCTCATCCGTTGAAAGATCTAAAACTCCTCTGAGAACTAATAACAATAATGCCAGATATGATCTTTTTTGTGTTTTTATAGTGTCATATTGGTATTTACAAACAATAGTCCTAATACGCTGAAGGGGGTGTTAGGAGCATAAGTGCAGCTAGTGTGATCACACATAGCTTAATATGTACCCACCTTAGTGTGTTAGCTGTGTTTTCTCTGTTTTTAACATTCATTCTGCAAAGGCATCACATATTTTACTATCTGATGTTTCCCGCACAGCAGTAACTACTCCACCAAGAGCTCTATGCCTGTCAGTATACATAAAATAACGGGTTTGCGTCCACACATCCACTCTTCAATGCCTGACCTGCCGCCCATTATTTGCCTGCTCCTGCTTATATTTAAAGGTACTAACTGACCTAAAAATTTGCTACTCTTAACAGCTGTAATTATTAGTCTGAAAACTTCATAGTTCTGCAACGAATATGAAAATGTGAAACGCCCATCCATAAATACACTTACTGCTCAGTTGTGTAATATATGTGACGAGTTCACGAGTGTTCCATATCATGTGAAGTTCACTATAAGGCAGACGGAAATTACTAGACCTAAACAATGAAAAAGAAATAACTTAGTGGCACTATAATAACTGTAGGATATAAACGCACGGCAGATGTTACTGACTCCACTTCAAAGTACTTAACACGACTGTTCATAGTGCCACAAAGTGAAATACACCATTCTCGCGCAATATCTCGGCGTCCGCATAGCCCTCACCACACACACACACACACACACACACACACACACACACACACACACACACATACATACAGAATACCGTATGCAGAACGCGCAGCGGTCTATCGAATGACACGAATCCAATAAAGACGGCTCCTTGTGCCGTTTAAAGCTTGTGGGCCACATAGCATGCTCTAGATCAATTTTTAATCTCTGCCAGGTTTTAGTACCACATAAATACACCAAAAGATTTATGCCATTGTGTGCGTCCAGGATGGAATTACTCTTCTATTTGCGTAATATTTAGGCCTGTCCATTAATTCTCGCATGAATGTTGATGTGGTGTCACCGCCAGACACCACACTTGCTAGGTGGTAGCCTTTAAATCGGCTGCGGTCCGTTAGTATACGTCGGACCCACGTGTCGCCACTATCAGTGATTGCTGACCGAGCGCCGCCATACGGCAGGTCTAGAGAGAATCCCTTGCACTCCAGTTGTAAAGCCGACTTTGCTAGCGATGGTTCACTGGCTACATACGCTCTCATATGCCGAGACGACAGTTTAGCATAGCCTTCAGCTACGTCATTTGCTACGACCTAGCAAGGCGCCATATTCAGTTACTATAAATGTCTTCTGAACAGATAATATTGTGAATCATGTACCGTCAAGAGCAACGTTCATCATTAATGGATCAAAGTTAAGTATCAAACTAATTACGTCCGCTTTCTGAATTCTAATTCCTTGTTATGTTCCCGACCTCACGTCAGTATAGTCCATCCCTCCTCACACCAGCCTGCGTGAACTAAAACGCGGCCTACACTAGTAGCACGGTGTTGGCTCTTCTGCCAACACAACAGTTGATACGAAATATACTAAATAAATCTCTTAGTAAATCAGACAGTTGCCGTGTTTGGCGTGTTATAGTGTTACACGTAAAAAAACTTAAGCAAGTAAACTCATTCTTCGGAACGGATCACAGACATCAAAAGGGACGATTCTATGTACGACCAGTGGGTCATTCCAGTCTCATTGTATTCTGATAAGTAATTTTGATTATTCTCGAATACGAAGAATGAATACGAAACCAAAGAGAAATGTAGAATGAAAGAAGAAGAAAGAAAATATAAATATACGATATTGCAGTGCCTGTGTTACTCTGGTTACGATGCAGATTTCCTTAGGTCATGCATGCGTATCCAAAGGAACATTACATCATAATCCGAATAACACAGGCACTGCAATATTGTATTTACATGCCGATACCGGGCGACTTTCAAGTACAACATCTGACCTGGCGGGCAATATACACTACTGGACATTAAAATTGATACACCAAGAAGAAATGCAGATGATAAACGGGTATTCATTGAACAAATTTATTATACTAGAACTGACATGTGATCACATTTTCACGCAATTTGGGTACATAGATCCTGAGAAATCAGGACCCAGAACAACCACCTCTTGCCGTAAAAACAGCCTTGTTACCCCTGGGCATTGAGTCAAACAGAGATTAGATGGCGTGTACAGATACAGCTACCCATGCAGCTTCAACACGATACCACAGTTCATCAAGAGTACTGTCTGGCGTATTGTGACGAGGCAGTTGCTCGGCCACCATTGACCAAACGTTTTCAGTTGGTGAGAGATGGAGAAAATGTGCTGGTAGGGCAGCAGTTGAACATTTTCTGTATCCAGAACGGCCCGTACAGGTCCTGCAAAATGCGGTCGTGCATTATCCTGCTGAAATGTAGGGTTTCGCAGGGATCGAATGAAGGGTAGAGCCAGTGGTCGTAACAGATCTGAAATGTAACGTCCAATGTTCAAAGTGAAATCAATGCGAGTAACAGGTGACCGAGACGTGTAACCAATGGCACCCTATACCAACACGCCGGGTGAAACGCCAGTATGGCGATGACGAATACACCTATGTGCGTTTCCGCGCGACGTCGCCAAACTCGGATGCGACCATCATGATGCTGTAAACAGAACCTGGATTCATCTGAACAAATGGCGTTTTGCCATTCGTGCACCCAGGTTCGTCGTCGAGTACACCATGGCAGACGCTCCTGTCTGTGCAGCGTCAATGGTAACCGCAGCTATGGTCTCCGAGCTGACAGTCCATGCTGCTGCAAACGTCGTCGAACTGTTCGTGCAGGTGGTTGTGATCTTGCAGACTTCGCCATATGTTGACTCAGGCATCGAGACGTGGCTGCACGATCCGTTACAGCTATGCCAGTAAGATGCCTGTCATCTCGACTGCTAGTGATACGAGCCCCTTGGGATCCATCACGGCGTTTCGCCTTACCCTCCTGAACCCATCCATTCCAAATTCTGCTAACAGTCATTGGATCTCAATCAACGCGAGCAGCAATGTCGCGATACGATAAATCTCAATCGCGATAGGCTACAATCCGACCTTCATCAAAGTCCGAAACGTGATGGTACGCATTTCTCCTCCTTACACGAGGCATCACAACAACGTTTCACCAGGCAACGCCGGTCAACTGCTGTTTGTGTATGAGAAATCGTTTGGAAACTTTCCTCATGTCAGCACGTTGTAGGTGTCGCCACCGGCGCCAACCTTGTGTGAATGCTTTGAAAAGCTGATCATTTGCATATCACAACATCTTCTTCCTGTAGGTTAAATTTAGCGTCTGTAGCACGTCATCTTGGTGGTGTAGCAATTTTAATGGCCAGTAGTGTACATTATGCGGTCAAAAGTACCTGGACATCTGGTTGAAAATGACTTACAATTTCATGGCGCCTTGATGACAGCTTCCACTTTCGCACGAATACGTTCAATCAAGAGCTGGACGGTTTCTTGAGGAATGGCGGCCCATTCTTTACAGAGTGATACACTGAGAGGAGGTATGGATGTCGGTCGGTGAGAAGTGGCAAGAAGTCGGAGTTGGAAAATATCCCAACTATGTTCTATACGATTCAGGCCAGGACTCTGTGCAGGCCAGCCCATTACTGGGAAGTTATTGTCTTGTAACAACTCCACCACAGACTGTGCATTATGAATAGGTGCTCGATCACGGTAAAAGATGCCGTAGCCATCGCTGAAATGCTCTTCAACAGTGGGAAGCAAGAAGGTGTGTAAAACATCAATGTAGGCCTGTGCTGTGATAGTACCACGCAAAACAGCAAGGGGTACATGCCTCCTCCATGAAAAACACGACGACACCATAACACCACCGCCTCCGAATTTTACTGTTGGCACTACACACGCTCTCAGATAACGATCGCCACACCCACACACTGCCATCGGATCGCCACATTGTATACCGTGATTCGTCACTCCACACAACGTTTATGCACTGTTCAATCGTCCAATGTTTACGCTCCTTACACCAAGCGTGGCTTAGTTTGCCATTTATCGGCGTGATGTGTGGTTATAAGTAGCATCTCGGCCATGAAATCAAAGTTTTCTCATCTTCCGCCTAACTGTCACGGTACGTGCAATTGATTCTCATGCAGTTGGGAATTCCTGTATGATGGTCTGGATAAATGTCTGCCTATTACACATTACGACCGTGAACCGTGTTTCATTTTCAAAGAATACTGTTAATAATTTGTTTTATTTACTAGCGATTCATCAAGAATATTAACGCATTTATTTACACTGTGTAAACATGAAAGTAGTTGCCAGGGAGTAACTGATGAAATCATAACCAAATTCCTTTTAAGAAATGGGAATTTTATTTACTTTAATAGTGCCTAAAAGCATTTTTTAAAAGAAACAGATTTAAAATTATAATCAGAAAGCACCCCCTAAATATCAAAGTTACAATTTATTCAGAGGTAGAAGAAAACAAATTTTGACTGTATGAGCTTTCGGGCAGAGAATCTTCCCGCTCCCTTTTGATACGGCTGTAGCTACGACCGCACACAACAGCATCTGAAAGACTACATTGGTGCAATTCTGCAACACACCAGGTAACTTTAAACTAAGAGTTTTAACAATTTATACAAGCACACAAATTGTTCACCCCCCAGTAGGATGGATGGAAATGGTACAAAACACTAACAATTAACTTGAAAAAAAGAGACAGCATTGGTCGTATATTTTTTACTGTTGCAAAATCGATTTTCTGTCACTGAGTGACCATCTTCAGTGCTATATTGTATAACTTAAATTGGGATGCACTGTTGTCACTAAGCTTACGGCAATCAATTGCCGTAAGCTTAGTGACAACAGTGCATCCCAATTTAAGTTATACAATATAGCACTGAAGATGGTCACTCAGTGACAGAAAATCGATTTTGCAATAGTAAAAAATATACGACCAATGCTGTCTCTTTTTTCAAGTATACCTGTTATCTGGTCGTAGTGCACAAGACAACATGGAGTCACCAATCAACTAACAATTAAAATATTAACCTTGCCACCGAAGGTGCAACTTGATTTTAACTTCTAAGAAAAGTCTTACGGTGAAAGGATGGCAACTTTATATACCAAAATTATCATTTAAATAAAAGTCCATGAAATGCAATCTTATATAAAATTCTACAAGGTTGGACAAACAGTAGTTAAGATGCTCTACAGTACACTGATACCTCCTCTCAAGATCATAGGCAATATTTTTAAAGTTTCCAAAGATCAAAATATATTTCAGGTATTAGGCCATTACACTCCGTAAGACATCTCCAGGGCAGATGTGGACTCTGACCTCAATCTATTGGTTATGAACTGTAGATTAAAACTGAAGAAACCGCTAAAAGGTAGCAATTTAAGAAGATGGGACCTGGATAAACTGAAAGAACCAGAGGTTGTACAGAATTTCAGGGAGAGCATATGGGAACAATTGACAGGAATGGGGGAAAGAAATACAGTAGAAGAAGAATGGGTACATATGAGAGATGAAATAGTGAAGGCAGCAGAGGATCAAATAGGTAAAAAGACGAGGGCTAGTAGAAACCCTTGGGTAACAGAAGAAATATTGAATTTAATCGATGAAAGGAGAAAATATAAAAATGCAGTGAATGAAGCAGCCAAAAAGGAATACAAACATCTCAAAAATGATATTGACAGGAAGTGCAAAATGGCTACGCAGGGATGGCTAGAGGACAAATGTAACGATGTAGAGGCTTATCTCACTAGGGGTAAGATACATACTGACCACAGGAAAATTAAAGAGACCTTTGGAGAAAGGAGAACCAGTTGCATGAATATGAAGAGCTTTGATGGAAACCCAGTTCTAACCAAAGAAGGGCAAGCAGGAAGGTGGAAGGAGTATATAGAGGGTCTATACAAGAGCGATGTACTTGAGGACAATATTATGGAAATGGAAGAGGATGTAGATGAAGATGAAATGAGAGACATGATATTGCGTGAAGAGTTTGATAGAGCACTGAAAGACCTGAGTCGAAACAAGGCTCCCGGAGTAGACAAAACCCAATTAGAACTACTGACAGCCTTGGGAGAGACTGTCCTCACAAAACTCTACCATCTGGTGAGCAATATGTATGAGGCAGGCGAAATACCCTCAGACTTCAAGAAGAATATAATAATCCCAATCTCAAAGAAAGCAGGTGTTGACAGATGTGAAAATTACAGAACTATCAGTTTAATAAGTCACAGCTGCAAAATACTAACGCGAATTCTTTACAGACGAATGGAAAATCTGATAGAAGCCGACCACGGGGAAGATCAGTTTGGATTCCGTAGAAATATTGGAACACGTGCGGCAATACTGACCCTACGACCTATCTTAAAGGAAGGATTAATGAAAGGCAAACCTACGTTTCTAGCATTTCTAGAGTTACAGAAAGTGAAACACGTATGTAACATAGCAGCGATGGCGAGGCATTGTAGCATCTGTGACCAGAGAGTTTGCGCTTGACCGCGCGAGTGTTGCGAGCAGTAGTCTGTCAGTAGTCGTTACGAGTCTGTAGCTCTGTCTAGTTGCAGAGCAGTCTGTCAGTAGTAGTCGTGCAGTGCAGTACGCTAATAGTCGTCATGCAGAGCGGTCGGTCAGTAGTAGCAGCCCAGTGCGGTTGTGTGATGCAGGCGTTCGGCAACACTGGTCAAGATGCTGATTGAGGTATACTGTTAATTAATATAATCATTAGATAATGTAAAAATTTATTTATTGTAATTATTCTCCAACAAGTGCCCCAATAATAATTTTTAATTTCAAAAGCATTTTGTCAAAAATTTTATTTTTTATTGAACTAAAGATTTCGTTGCACTTCCCATTTCATTCCACTTCTTTTAAAGAAAATTTTCAGTAAAATTACAGAAAAAAGGAATATTATTATTTGCAATGCAGTTCCTCCAAGCCGTGCGCAAAGATAAGAGCAGAAATTTGACATCCAGTTATTCTGAGGTAAGACTTTAATTCTGATTGATTTACACAGGGCCAAAGACCGATATTTCGGTTTAATTGAATTTTCTTATCACTGAATGGACTTTAATTTTTTGTGAAGAATTTATATTTGGGTCAGATTGCGGTTCTCACTTTTATTGTCATTAAATTTAATTGCTAGGGAGGTTACGTTTGGTTCCCATTCATTTTATATTTCTGTCTTATTTTAAATTTTTGTGGGGAGGTTACACTCGGCTCCCATTTGTATTAAGTATTGTCTTTTCCATTTAAAATTACGGTGGGGAGGTTACACTTGGCGACACCCAGTCCAGGATCGTATTTCGTTGAGAGTCTTTTGAGCAACAGTCAGATATCTGCTCTTATTTCCTTAGATATAATTAGGATTTGGCGCAACGCTTTTACTAATCTTGTGACTTTCCTTCTACAGGTCAACGGCAATTTGTTGCTTTGTTGTATTTGTGTGTTGCTTTTGCATTGTGTTTATTTGTTTTGTGAAAAATTTTGACTATTGTAAAATTGCCGCGAAAGACTGTGAATAGTGTATCGCGAGGTATGAAATTACCGACTCAAACAACTTTACCGATAGGACATGTGACACGCAGTGTAATGATGACAATCCTGCGTTCACTAACAATCAGTGCATTCCAACCACTAGTGATGACTTTTACCCTGATAATGAACAAACAAACTCAATTGTCTCGTCTGTTAATTGGACGACAATTGATGACGCAGAACGCTCTATTGTAATGAGCGCTGCCGAGCTTAACACACCCGATTTGGAAAATTCAAGTAACGTACAGACAAATTTGTCTAGTGAAAATGAACAGTGTCCTGAAAGTAGGACGGATTTATTTAATTCCGAAATAATGTCTGACAGTGTACATCCGACTGACAAACTTTTTTCTAAATCTCAGAATAACCAAATGGTTACAGTAAGCGAGAAAGTTCCAGATCCACTATTGAACAGCACAGAGAATACAAATGCTAATCTTGAATTGGATCTAATTATGGCATTTTTGCGGCAAAATTTCGAACAGTTTAATGAAAAATTTAATAAAAATGACGAAAATCTCAAACAACGTTTTAGTGAACAGGACAAAAAATTTAATAAAATTAGTGAAAATATCAAACAACTTAGTAAACAGTTCAAACAGCGGAAGGAAATGATGAATAATTATTTCAAAGAACTTAATGGAAGTTTTGACAACCATTACAAACAACTTAGCGAAACAATTAATGAAAGTTTCAAACTGACGAACGAAAAACAAGACAACCTTAACGAACGGAGCAGACAAGTTAGTGAACAGAATACAGCTATCACAGTGCAATGTCAGGACAGTGAAGAACAATTACGTGAGGATACTGAGGCTTGTGCTAATAACAGTAATAAAAAGGTTGGCACTGTTGCACAAGAATTAAATAGTACACGTGTAGACACAACAGAATCACATAAAGACGAGATCAGTGCAGTCACTGAACAATGTTCAGCAAACGAAACACAGATACACGAAATTAATGCAGTCACTGAACAATGCCTTAAGAACGCAGTACAGATTCGCGACGAGATTAATTTAGAGTCAGTGGAAGTTTCACACACTCCGAATACGGAAGCTGATGAGAAATTTGCACGACAGATCAACCAAATTAACGAAAGTGTTACAGTAACAGAGTGGAAAACTATTTCAGTCACCAATACGTCACAGAATCCGCCACGTTGCGAGCATTTGTCAGAGTTACGCAGCGTGTATAATGTGAACAATTTACAGAGACTACGCGAATTAAAATCCGAAAAGCTACGCGACTTAAAATCTGAAAAGCTATGCAACTTGAAATCCGAAATGACACAGACGAACAGATTCACACACAAACCTGAACGTGTTATCAAACTGAGTGACGAGAACGTAGATTTCGAGCAATTTGCATTTGTAAGAAAATGTAAGGAATTTAATAATGACAGCGTACAGGTACACGATTTGCACTGTATACGACAATTTATCTTTGTACATTCACCGCTATTGCCTGTAATGCAGAAGCTAGCTTTGAACCAGATGCGACAATTTATTTCTGTATTTACAACAGCATTGCCTGTAATGAAGAAATTTGAATTAGCACGGATACAACAATTTGCCTTTGAAACTTTACCGCTATTGCCTGTAACACAAAAGCTAAAATTTATTTGCAGTGCGTAAATGACCTCAGGGGATTCATTACGCTTTAATGAATATGTGCCGTAGCGAGCATAGGGCCCCGAGCTGTAGTAGTGCTGTTTCATCTTTAGTTTTCTGCACTGCTGCCTTCTCTTCTACTATCCTTTATATCTATCAAAACTGCTCTTCAACTATTGCTCTATCTAGGATTAAGAATATGTAAAGAAAACCCGATGTGACAAATTTTTAGCGAATGTGACAATTTTCATTAGGCACTCCAGAATCACGAGAACTTAAATAACAGATAAAAATCGTAATCATCAGTATGTGTAAAATTAATAGCAAACGCATTTTTTGGTAACAATAGACGTTTTCCACCACAATAGTATGAAAGTCAGCCGCTTAGCATACGTAACCAACAATGCAGTCTACAAGGTCAACCAGGCTTTAGTGTTCCGCCGCGTGCACGTATAGTCCCTGATGGAAGAAATAGTAACGTACGGCAGCAAGGAAACAACTACGTACAAAGAAGGCAGTATTTCAATTCCTATCGTAATGCACCGTATAGGAATGACTATTACGACAGACGTAAAAATAATGAGGACAATTTTCAGCGTACATCTAACAACAGTCGGTCATACCAACAGCAAAATTATGCACGAGAACCTATTCTCATGAATGAACCCGACAATAGGTGTCATCCATAGCGTAACACGTCAGTAAGAAATAACAGAACAGTTCATATAGTGGATATGCCACAACATTCTCCCGTAAATAATAGCACGTACGACAGAATTTAACCAGATACAGCACAGATTGCATATTACAGTAACGCAAACATTGCTTTTGACACGCAGAATTTTGCTCACGAGAATGTTATTTGAAACATGCTCTGTTGAATACACCACTTTTGTCGCACCCAGATCTTACTAGAAATTTTTCCATTGCCACCGACAGTTCTAACACCGCTTTAGGCGTACATATTTTCCAGGAAATTGAAGAAGATGGTTCAACAGTTATTAAAAACATCGCATTTGCAAGTCGCATTTTGTCACCCGCTGAACGAAATTATTCTGTTACAGAACTTGAAACATTATGTGTTGTATGGGCTTTCACGAGATTTAGGCACTTTCTTTATGGCAGACATACCACCGTCTACACAGACCACAGAGCGATACAATTTTTACTTTCGGCTAAATTCACTCAGGACAGGTTAAGTAGATGGAAACTATATTTACAAGAATTTAATTTTACGATTGTTCACATTCCCGGCTCTCAATATGTTATAGCAGACGCACTATCGCGTTCTCTCGGCAACAATCAGCAAGACGTAGCAACCAACTTCTGCAAAACAAATTTCAGTGTCATGTACATTCAGCAAGTTGCATTTGAAAACTTTATTTCATCGTCATTACAGGACATAGCAAAGGAGCAAAATAAAGACAATGTGTGGAAAGAAATTAAACACCTTTGGCAAGATAGAAAAAATGTTACGATTAGAAACCATTACACTGTACGCAATGACGTTCTGTTTCGCCGCTCTCATCCTGACAGCAACAATTGGTTATTATGCATACCTGACGAACTGGTTAACAAATTAATTTGGTACACTCATTTAAGTTACGCACATTACGGAGCAAGAAAATGTTTTCTTATACTGAGACAGAACTCTTATTTTACGAACATGGAGAAACGTATACGACGAGTTTTAGCGTCTTGTAAAATTTGCCAGAAAGCTAAATCAGACACCACTTCACATATTCCTCCATTATATCCCATTATACCTGTTAAATTAAGACACATGGCAGCTGTAGACATTTTTGGTCCTATTCCGAGAACTAACAGAGGTTTTTGCTACATCTTTGTCGCTGTTGAGCTCACTTCAAAATTTGTTACTTTCACTCCGTTACGCAAAGCTACTGCTAAAACTGTTTCGAAAGCATTTGTAAAACATTTTCTATCTCATGTAGGGCATGTAATGAAAGTAATTTCAGATAATGGATCTCAATTTCGTAGTACCATATGGACACGCATGTTACGAGCCAGAAACATTTCTCCGATTTATATATCCAAGTACCATGCTTCTTCGAACCCCTGTGAAAGATTAATGAAAGAAATTGGTAAACTGTGTAGAATATACTGCCACAAAAGACATATTGATTGGGATACACACATACTCTCATTCCAAGATGTAATTAATTCCATTCCAAATGAATCCACTATGCTATCTCCGACTGTTATACTGAAAAACGTTGAACCACCGAACAAAATTAAAGAATTAGTAAAATTCCCCAAAAGTCGTCGCCTACGACACCACGAAATAATTGACATTGCGCTGAACAACATCAAACGTGCCGCAGAGCGCCGGAGAAGACAGCAAAAACAGGTTTGTACACGCCGCGACTTTCACGTTGGACAGAAGATACTAGTACGTACACACTATTTATCCAGCAAATTAAAAGGTAAGTGCAGTAAATTTGAACTTCTATACGCAGGTCCGTATCGGATTCGCAGCATCCCTCACCCCAATGTTGTACACGTCGAAACTTTGAGAACTAGAAAATCGAAAGGCAATCACCATATCTCAAACATTAAACCGTTTATTGAGTGAAACCACTGTATGATTCAACACACTATGATGCCATTTACTAATGCAATTATTTCACGTGACTAATTACTGATGATTATCGTATTTTTTCTTGGCAAGTGCCCGGCAAAGTAAGGTTAGCAGGTCGCTTTTCTTGTCGTTACACATCAGACCGTGCATATTTTTCTAAATGAACTTACGTATTTTATGAATAATTATGCAATTCTATGTAATGACGTATTAATTTTATCAAATTCTCTCTTCATTAAAGTCTTTAATTCTCGCCTCGATTAACTACACTACATACAAGCTGAACACAACGAACGTCACATTTTGTCTTTTTATGTATGATTGTATTCCAGTTTTGTTTATATGCACTGTGAAATAGTTAAGATATAACACACCAGTCGACTTTGACATTTTTTTTTTTTTGCCCTATGATATCTCAACATCGTGACTGTTTTACATTTTTCCTTTTGCTGCTGCATTGTGATATTCTGTGTACATTTTTTTGCATTTGAACACTGTCAATGTCTTTGACATATTACGTTTTCTGTCATGTTATGCTGTATGGTTAATTATGTCACCATAAACCAGTCACTATTTAATGGGTATATGATTTAAATGTAACACATTAATCTTTGTTCATCAATTTCAGAAAAAAATGATGCGTGTAAGAAATAAATTCAACAGAAATGGGAATTTCACCTACGGAATAAACGAAAGGAGATGCAATAACTTTATGAGGAAGAGTAAATGGATCAGGATTAACAAACATTAACAAGAATATACTATACTCACCACAGAATAGCAGTCTTAACTAATTTTTTCTTTCAGAATAAAAGGTGATTGATGCAGGCTGTCAGAGAGAACTACACATCTTAGTTTTAGTGATGAAATATGCTAGAGATAAGGAATAGTTATGTAATGAATAATGAAGTGATTTTTTTGCAGATGATAATGAATACTGATGAATAATGATGAAGGATATGATGTTATGAATAATGAAGTTTTTCTTTACAGGTGATGATAATAATGAAGTTATGATAATGTGGATAATGAAGTGATTGATAATGAATTTTTTTTTTTTTACAGATGAGGATAACGTTGAAGTTATATTTAGGCTATGTAGTTATTTAAGTATTTGTTGCAGTTTGTTTTGACAGCAGGTGTTACATTGCATAGTAGGATGACGGAAAGTTTTGGAAAGGACAGCTATGGAACACATTTTATACACATTTCACTACCTGTTAATTCGAAGTTCACTACTTTTCAGCATAGTGTGCGTTTCTTCTTTCAGGTCAATAATCCATTTTGTAATTTTTCCAGGAGAAGTTTTTCATGATACTTACTAAACCTGTTACTTATTATACCTGTTCTAGTACTTGCATTTTTTTTGTATTTTACCCATTTGTGTTTATCATTTATAAATGTGATCACACATACTGCCTTGTTACATAATCTTGCTACAGCTGACTCATGACGAATGACGTTACCTATCCTCATTTGCAGCAATAGGTCAAAAGCAAATAGTGTTATGCCTCACCAATTAATTATCGATCCCAACGCAATGCATTGCTAAAAGAGGTATTACCAGTCCCACATAATGTCACTAGTTTATGATAATTCTGAATAATACTGATTAGCTCTGAATAGTATGTCGCTTCAGTAATGACTTCCTAATGAGACAAAAAAAAAATATATATATATATAAAATAATGCTTTGTCACTAGCTAATAACTGCCACTGTTTATTGTAATGAGACTACTTATAATGCCCGTGATTATTAATGCTATGACTGTAATTAACTGATTTTAATAATGACTTTGTAATGATCTGAATAATACTGAATGATGAACTATGTTTTATTCTATTCAATACTTGCTGGCCACTGAGTGCCAATAATTAATGTCACTTGAAGAATTGTTATTAACTATGCCATTAATTAACTCTTGTTTTCAATGTTCACACTTTGTAATTGGAAATGAATGTGACTGTTTAATAATGCTTTGTAATTAGGAGAAGACTAATGATTCTTACTATATTAGAATGACAAATGATTAATTAACGACAAATGATTAATTAACTGTAATTAGACAAATGATTAATTAACGACAAATGATTAATTAACTGTAATTAGACAAATGATTAATTAACTATAATTAGACAAATGATTAATTAACGACAAATGATTAATTATCTGTAATTAGACAAATGATTAATTAACTGTAATTAGACAAATGATTAATTAACGACAAATGATTAATTAACTGTAATTAGGAAAAGGCTAATGATTATTATTGGAATGACAAATAATTAATTAACGATGCCATACTTTGTAATTGGAAATGAATGTGACTGTTTAATAATGCTTTGTAATTAGAAGAAGGCTAATGATTCTTAATAGATTGGAATGACAAATGATTAATTAACTGTAATTAGGATGTTTTGTAATTAGAAGGCTAATGAATCTTAATTACTGTTTAATAATGCTTTGTAATTAGGAGAAGGCTAATAATTTTTACTAGATTGGAATGACACATAATTAATTAACTATGCTATTGTTTCATAATGCTTTGTGGTTAGGAAAAAGATAATGATTATTACTATTGGAAGACAAATGATTAATTAATTATACTATATTTTGTAACTGGAAAAGAATGCATTTATTTCATAATGCTTTGTAACTAGGAAAAGAAGGCTACTGATCCTATGTAAAACAATTAATGAACATTTTTCTGTAATACTACATACTTGGTACAGAAATGTTCAATAACTGGGCTATGAATGCCACAAACTGCTAATTAAATCTGTAATTGTCAATATTATGTGACTTGATGTCCTTCACCTCATAAGCTGACTACCCTAAATTACTGCAATGTCCATTTGTCCTGTTTATCCTAGTGATCATGGAGCACTATATTTGGTTTTGCACTAATTCTACGTGGGTGTGCCTTGTAAGAGCGTGGTGTTGACACGACATGCTGTCCACCACCGTGAGCAATGAAGACGTTATTATGGTCCCACTGTTTGGTGTACCTAATGTACTGCCAAAATGAAAACATGGAACATTACTACGACAGTTCAGTGTCTTGGCTACACTGATAAATTCTGATGGGAAAAGAACTTCAAGTTGTGTCACTTGGTGTTGTACTTCTGTGGAAAGATATGGACTTTCAGAACAGCTGTGTGCAATCTAAAGTGCTACAACCATGATGCAATCCTTCCCTTTCCTATCCTGATTCTTGTCACATAAAGAAAAAATTTTTTTGGTAACATCATTTATGTTCATAGGTTATACATTTTTCGATTCGCTGAACTCCAGTGCGAGTACACTCATGTCACTTGTCAACATAATATTTTTTGCCAGTCTGTTTATTTGTTCTGAATATGCTAAAGAATTTTTTCAGTGCCTGTGCACTTTGTTATCTGTCAAATAATTTGTATATACATTTTTCTGATTTGTTACTATGTTTTGTACTCACATTTTGTCTTTGTCTGATATATTTTGTACTTAGTGCGTGTGCACAACATTTAAATATTCTGTAAGTTGTAGAATTTTGTTAATTAAAGAAAAATTTTGCCGCGCTTGGCAAGTCCAAATGACTCACCATCGCTGCCAAATTTTTGCCCCCCCAGTGGAGGGTTATGAAACACGTATGTAACATAGCAGCGATGGCGAGGCATTGTAGCATCTGTGACCAGAGAGTTTGCGCTTGACCGCGCGAGTGTTGCGAGCAGTAGTCTGTCAGTCAGTCGTTGCGAGTCTGTAGCTCTGTCTAGTTGAGGGCAGTACTCTGTCAGTAGTAGTCGTGCAGTGCAGTACGCTAATAGTCGTCATGCAGAGCGGTCGGTCAGTAGTAGCAGCCCAGTGCGGTTGTGTGATGCAGGCGTTCGGCAACACTGGTCAAGATGCTGATTGAGGTATACTGTTAATTAATATAATCATTAGATAATGTAAAAATTTATTTATTGTAATTATTCTCCAACAAGTGCCCCAATAATAATTTTTAATTTCAAAAGCAATTTGTCAAAAATTTTATTTTTTATTGAACTAAAGATTTCGTTGCACTTCCCATTTCATTCCACTTCTTTTAAAGAAAATTTTCAGTAAAATTACAGAAAAAAGGAATATTATTATTTGCAATGCAGTTCCTCCAAGCCGTGCGCAAAGATAAGAGCAGAAATTTGACATCCAGTTATTCTGAGGTAAGACTTTAATTCTGATTGATTTACACAGGGCCAAAGACCGATATTTCGGTTTATTTGAATTTTCTTATCACTGAATGGACTTTAATTTTTTGTGAAGAATTTATATTTGGGTCAGATTGCGGTTCTCACTTTTATTGTCATTAAATTTAATTGCTAGGGAGGTTACGTTTGGTTCCCATTCATTTTATATTTCTGTCTTATTTTAAATTTTTGTGGGGAGGTTATACTCGGCTCCCATTTGTATTAAGTATTGTCTTTTCCATTTAAAATTACGGTGGGGAGGTTACAAAAGCTTTTGACAATGTTGATTGGAATACTCTCATTCAAATTCTGAAGGTGGCAGTTGTAAAATAAGGAGAGCGAAAGGCTATTTACAATTTGTACAGAATGCAAATGGCAGTTATAAGAGTCGAGGGGTGAGACAGGGTTGTAACCTACCTCCGATGATATTAAATCTGTATATTGAGCAAGCAATAAAGGAAACAAATGAAAATTCGGGGTAGGTATTAAAATCCATGGAGAAGAAATTGAAACTTTGAGGTTCCCCGATTACATCGTAATACTGTGAGAGACAGCAAAGGACTTGGAAGAGCAGTTGAACGGAATGCACCGTGTCTTGAAAGGACGGTATAAGATGAACATAAACAAAAGCAAAATGAGGATTATGGAATGTAGTCGAATTAAGTTGCGTGATGCTGAGGGAATGTGATTAGGAAATAAGACACTTAAAGTAGTAAAGGAGTTTTGCTATTTGGGGAGCAAAATAACTGATGATGGTCGAAGTAAAGACGATATAAAATGTATACTGGCAATGGCAAGGAAAGCGTTTGTGAAGAAGAAAAATTTGTTAACATCGAGTATAGATTTAAATGTTAGGAAGTCGTTTCTGAAAGTATTTGTTTGGAGTGTAGCCATGTATGGAAGTGAAAAGTGGACGATAAATAGCTTAGACAAGAAGAGAATAGAAGCTTTCGAAATGTGTTGCTACAGAAGAATGCTGAAGATTAAATGGATAGATCACATAACCAATGAGGAGGTATTGAATAGAATAGGGGAGAAGAGGAGCTTGTGGCACAACTTGACTAGAAGAAGGGATCGGTTGGTAGGACATGTTCTGAGACATCGGGGGATCACCAACTTAGTATTGGAGGGCAGCGTGGAGGGTAAAAATCGTAGAGGGAAACCTAGAGATGAATACACTAAGCAGAGTCAGAAGGATGTAGGCTGCAGTAGGTACTGGGAGATGAAGAAGCTTGCACAGGATAGGGTAGCATGGAGAGCTGCAACAAACCAGTCTCAGGACTGAAGACCAGAGCAACAACAACAACAACAACTCCAAGCAATAAATTCGTTAACACACCAAATCCGACAAAGATGACAGAGGCAGCTATTAACGTACAGTAGATTGATAGGGAGATTACCGGGCACCCCGAACCGCTGGTTGTTCTAACCCGCCCCTACTCCACAAGGGAAATATGGACCACCCAGTTTATAAACAACCACCTTACCGCGGGTGGGCAGACGGAGAAGGATAGTGGGACGACCCCATAGCAAAACGGCCGGTGACCTCACCAAGAAAACAAGTAGAATTTAAAAGATTTAATCAAACAACATATCACCAATCACTTAACTTCTAATAAACTGGGACCTGACGCAGCAGCCCCAAATCGCTGTCCCGAACCGTCCGCTGCCAGCCGCTTCAACGGACGCTGAAAGGCGCGCCGATCTCCCGTCTCACGGCTTCGCAGCTCGCACCGGACAGACTGATGGCGTGGGTTGACTGCTGTTGTTGTCGTGTCGACCGCGAAGCCACTACCCCTCGCTATACGTCGTGGCCCACTGGACTCACGTGGCGACCTCACAGGCGGCGACGCTCATGAAACACAAGTCATCTTGTGTCTCACTGCGCGACCGACCAACCGGTCGATCCAACCGCCAGTGACAATCGCCTGAGCAAACTCGAGCAGACTGGCGGCCTAACGTGCAGACTCAGATGCAGGAACTAAGCCTCGACCGGGCGACCACTCGCTGAGTTCTCTTACTGGACGAACGGAAAGACTCTCATTTAGCCGGACTTAAAGTTTGATCCGAGCGACAGACACACTAGCAATCCGAACGACAGACAGACACTAACTGCCTAACAAATGCGGACGAGAGACAGACTAGCAAGCTGTGGACGAGAGACTGACCCAAACTGACTGACTGGCGACCTCATAGCTCCCCTTAAATGCACGTGAACAGGCAACCTTTCCCCTTTACCACCGGAAGGAGACACCAAAGCTGCGATTGCCGCAGCGGCGCCACCGGCAGAAACGGAGGGCGAATGCTTCACACTACGCGCTGCGTCGCGCTCTTCAAAACAGCAATTTTTACCACGGCTCAGACCGTCTTCAACTGTTGGCGGTCTCTGTCAGTCAACAGACGAGGTCGACCTGTACGCTTTTGTGCTGTACCTGTCCCTTCACGTTTCCACTTCACTATCACATCGGAAAGAGTTGACCTAGGGATGTTTAGGAGTGATGAAATCTCGCTTACAGACGTATGACACAAATGACACACAATTACCTGACCACGTTCAAAGTCCGTGAGTTCCGCGGAGCCCCCTATTCTGCTCTCTTGCGATATCTAACGATTACTCAGTACGATGATATGGAGCACCTGGCAGCAGGTCGCAGCACAATGCACATAATATGAAAAACGTATGTTTTTGGGGGTGTCCGGATACTTTTGATCACGTAGTGTACCTAATGGATGTACATGTCGTAGACGCGTGATTGTCGACAAATGGAAGTTTGGGTCTGGCTGGCTGTGAGTATTGCACGGATAGCCAAACGACAGTTCCGCTTCGAGCGCCGAGCGGGAGGTTTCTTTATGTCACTTGCCGCAGCGTAGCTTGCGTTGGAAGTTCTCCTGGTTAGTATTGTTCTGTTTGCCGAGTGAGTCGTAGCGCCTCCGATCCTCCTCACTGTCTGTTTGTGTTCGTCTACTTGCAGCGGCTTCGGCCAATCTCTTATGGTTACTATGGTTTAAACGTGTATTCCATGAAAAGGTACTGTGAGCTTCACTTTCGATAAAAACAACGAGACATGTGCAGCCCGGGTCTCTAGAAATCGAAGATTGGCTTGTCGATACAATTCATGTGAACTCTGATCAGTTCAGTTTGACGCTTAGTTTGACGCAGACGAGTACGTGTTTTACGTGAAATTTATGTACCCCTTCACATTGAAAGATCATTGTCGCGACGTGGTTCTCAAGTCCTGTCCAAGCATCGCGATAATTCCGTTAGTACTGTGTCACTCGCAAACGCTTAAATTGACTATACCAATGATCGAGTGCTCAACCTCCCGCCGGAAGCTGATGACAACTTTCTAAAGGACATATTAACTCCTTATTGTAACGTCAAAAAAGTCCTTCGTGAACGTTGGTCTCCTCAACACAGATTACAGTGTTATAGTGGAACTCGTTCCGTGGAAATGCATGTCAAACGTAACATTCTATCACATATACTGGTGTGTGGTTATCGCGTTATGTGTCATGTACACTGGTCAAGAGGGAACCTGTTTTCTATGTAATGAAAGTGGACACTTTCGGTCTAATTGCCCGTGGAGGGTTTTTGTATTAAAGCCGTCATTAATGCAGCGTCGCAAATTGACGGTTGCTGATCTTGTTCCTTCCACTCCCGACGGCGGATCTGCTTCTGCTTCAGATCATAATGAACAAAAATTCAGTTCTGATAATCGTGTAACTGAATTTCCGCTCTTACCCTCCGCGACAGGTTCAGAATCCAATTGCCACCAGGATAGAACCCGTAACAGTAACAAAGAAAAAAAAACAAAAGAAATGGCTCCGAGCACTATGTGACTTAACATCTGAGGTCATCAGTCCCCTAGAACTTAAAACTTCGTAAACCAAACTGCCCGAGGCAGGATTCGAAACTACGACCGTGGTGGTCACGCGGTTGCAGACTGAAGCGCCTAGAACCGCTCGGCCACACCGGCCGGCAGTTACAAACAAGCGACGTCGCACTCAAGATAGTGAGGATGACGATTTGGCTGTGCCTCCTGCCGCGACCTCCTCTACACCGATTGTGTCCCCTACTCCTCTTGATGCTACGATACTTGCCATCCGTGGTACGGTGACTGGACGCAGTTGTCTCTGGCTTCCCTCCTGCTCACGAAGTGGTTCCTCCTGAGCTGCCTTTTTGTCCTCCGTTACAGTCTGAGACAACGCAATGTCCTTCTCCTCCTTCGTCTTCAGACGCTGATGGTTTCCCGAATTTGCCGCCTCCAACAACTTCTAAGCAGAATAAAATTAGCGACCAAGTATCACCTGTTGTATTGGTAGTTTCACAGAACGGTTAGTGACTGGACCTGCAGTACATGACCATTTTTCTGAGGGGCAGGAGGCTGTGTCTATAATCCATCACACACCTTCGTCTGCAGAGGCCGCCTTGTCACGTAGCCGATACAAACAGCGTATACAACTTACCGTACGGTGGCAAGTAAGAAATTTAAGAAAAAAGATTGTGATGATGGAGGTTCCGGTCTCTCGAGGTCTGGTTCATCTGTGGACACCGCAATGCACCTTGAGGTTCAGCTGTCTATCGAATTCTGCACAATACGTTCCGTACATCCCTGTGTAGCTGTGATCAATGACCCATGCCTACACGTTCCTTTCCTCAAACGTTAATCGCGTGGAATCAGAATTGCGATTGACTTCGCTGCGTCAGTTCATTTATGGTTCATATGCGGACATAGTCTTCTTACAGGAGGTGTTATTTAGTAATTTCTCCTTACCATGTTGTCGTATGATCTACAATTTAGCAACCGAATATTCTACGTGGAACACCTAATTCTTTCGCGAAGGCATTGGTATTGCTGAGGTGGAAATGATGGATTCTGCCAGGGGCATAGTTTGTCTAATTTTAAATCTTACATTGGTTTTTTTATATGCCTCTTCATGGCAATGGTCGCGCAGTGGATCGGTCGCGTTTTGATAAAGACGATACTGCTTATCTGTTGTGTAAGAGTCATCCGAGTATTCTGATTGGTGATGATTTTAACTGTGTATTGCGTCTTGCAGATCAATCTCCAAATTTTAATTTATCTCGTGAATTAAATTAATTGGTCCACTCCTTACCCCCAAAAGACGTCTGTATATGTAAATACCCGTCGGCTTCTAGTAGCAGGTTAGTAACACTACTGCCCATTAAAATTGCTACGCCAAGAAGAGATGCAGATGATAAACGGGTATTCATTGGACAAATACATTATACTAGAACTGACATGTGACTTCATTCTCACGCAATTTGGGTGCGTAGATCCTGAGAAATCAGTACCCAGAACAACCACCTCTGGCCATAATAACGGATTTGATACGCCTGGGCATATAGTCAAACAGACCTTGGATGGCGTGCACAGGTACAGGAGCCCATGCAGCTTCACCACGATTCCGCAGTTCATCAAGAGTAGTGACTGGCGTATTGTGACGAGCCAGTTGCTCGGCCACCATAGACCAGACGTTTTCAATTGACGAGAGATCTGCAGAATGTGCTGGCCAGGGCAGCAGTGGAACATTTTCTGTTTCCAGAAAGGCCCGTACAGGAGCTGCAACTTACGTTCGTGTATTTAACCGGCTCAAAATTTAGAGTTTCGCAGGGATAGAAAAAAATCTGAAATGTAACGTCCACTGTTGAATGTGCCGTCAATGCGAACAAGAGGTGACCGAGACGTGTAACCAATGGCACCCCATACCATCACGCCGGGTGATACGCCAGTATGGAGATGACGAATACACGCTTCCAATGTGCATTCATCACGATGTCGCGAAACACGGATGCGACCATCATGATGCTGTAAACTGGACCTGGATTCATCCGAAAAAAGACGTTTTGCCATTCGTGCACCCAGGTTCGTCGATGAGTACACCATCGCAAGTGCTCCTGTCTGTGATGCAGTGTCAAGGATAACCGCAGTCATGGTCTCCGAGCTGATAGTCCATGCTGCTGCAAACGTCGTCGAACTGTTCGTGCAGGTGGTTGTGATCTTGCAAACTCCGCCATATGTTGACTCAGGGATCGAGACGTGGCTGCACGATCCATTACAGCAATGCGGATAAGATGCCTGTCATCTCGACTGCTAGTGATACGAGACCCTTGGGATCCATCACGGCGTTTCGTATTACCCTCCTGAACCCACCCATTCCAAATTCTGCTAACAGTCATTGGATCTCAACCAACGCGAGCAGCAATGTCGCGATACGATAAATCTCAATCGCGATAGGCTACAATCCGACCTTTATCAAAGTCGGAAACGTGATGGTGCGCATTTCTCCTCCTTACACGAGGCATCACAACAACGTTTCGCGAGGCAACGCCGGTCAACTGCTGTTTGTGTATGAGAAATCGGTTGGAAACGTTCCTCATGTCAGCACGTTGTAGGTGTCGCCACCGGTACCAAACATGTGTGAATGCACTGAAAAGCTAATCATTTGCTTATCTTAGCACCTTCTCACTGTCGATTAAATTTCGCGTCTGTAGCATGTCATCTTCGTGGTGTAGCAATTTTAATAGCCAGTATTGTAGGTTTTACTTATCAGGCTGCCTAAGGGATAGTATTCTTAATGTTGAAATCGTCCCAGCACGGATCACTGTGCTGTGGCCACAACTCTCAAACTTGAACGGCAGCCAGTGTTGCCAAAGCACGGGACTTTCGGAGCGCTTATATTATTACTATTCCATCCTTCGTGAACTTTATGCTGCTTCGGATTAACCCCCTGTGCGAATTGCGGTGGTTAGGCAAACTGTTGTCCATCAAGAGAATACAAATGGATGGTTTTACAATCCGATGGAAGCGCCGTTCATTGGAGACGGATGAACTCACTTTCTTATATCATTTGCTTCGGTACCAGACTCGTCGCTGACACACTTGTATTCATTCTCTCACGACAAATGACCGTCGTGTCATAATGGCGGAAGGTGGTTTGGTGCGTATTTTAAATCAGTGCTATATAGACATCTACGCGATCAATGACTCCACTGAAACCGTTTACGACTCATTTGTCAGCGTCTTGGATACGACAATTACTCCTGAACATGATGCAACGCTCTTAGCTGCCTTTCAGCCTGAGGAAGTTTACAACCTTATTGTGGAATCACCGCCTCAAGAATCCTTCGGTTTAGATGTAATTCCCTAGGAATTTTACGTGCTCCTTTGGCCGTGGTTGGGTGCTACCTTTACGTCCATTTCGGATGAAGTGTTACAGGGTAGTGTTGACCTCGTTCAAAGTGGGAAAAATCGTCTTAATCCAGAAACGCATTATACCGGCTGCCCCTGACAGCTTTCGCCCACTTACTTAGGTAAGCTTCGATTATAAGACAGGCGAGGGCAGTTAATAGTAGGATGTTGGCTATGATGGAGATGGTTGTTGCAAAACACCAAAGCTGAGTACCTGGTCGTACCATTCTTACCCCTATAGTCGAATGTCGTGGCGTAGTTTTGGTTGCTGCTGTAACGTGCGTCTCTTGTGCCCTTGCTTTTCTAAAATTCGATGAGGCGACTGTATTAATCACGACATTCTGCTTCGGATTCAGGAGGCAGTTCGTTTCACTGTTGACACATGGCAACTGCTCTCAAATCTGTTTACGGATATTTCGGCTTCGGTGGTTGTTAAAGGCCAACTGACGGTCCCAATAAATTTCCGTAGGGGAGTGCCTCAAGGAAGTCCGTTGTCAATGAATTGGTGTTGTTTCTGGAGCCCCTACTTCGGATACTTGCATCCCACCTGACAGGTTGGACGCTTTCCGGTGAAACTATAGCTGTTCGTGAATACACGGATGTCGTGATGGTACTAATTCGCAGTCCTGCTGAGATAACTCGAGTGAAGGCTGTAATCGATGATTTTTGTCGAAGTTCTGGTGCTAAACGTAATGAAGGAAAACGCAAGCTGCTTCCCTTGCGAGGCTTTGATGACGCCGTTTTTGCAGGGGCTACTACGGTGGATCGGCATATGTCTCACGGTATCATCATTGATCGTTGTTCACCCAGAATGGCGGCGCTCAACTGGAAGTGTCTTATCGAAACAATTCAGGGATACTAGAGCATGAAAGGCGTTCTCTTTCTCCGCTCTCGAAAGTCCGAATTCTGGATACATAGGTCTTATGCAAAGCTTATTACGTGGCCCAATTTTATCCGCCTCCTTCGATGATGGCGAAGAAACTACAACAACTGTCTGGTAGTTTCTTATGCAAAAGACATATATTTCGCTTACGGTATAAGGTGATTACGAAGCCTCGTTCCTTTGGGAGGCTGGGTCTGACTGATACACGAAGGAAGACGCAGATCCTACATGTGCGTCGTACTGTTTTGACGATGACTCAAGCAACTCACACGTTAACGTCTCATTTATTTCTCTGTGTCCATCCTGCTAGTCTTGAACCCTCCTATTGATGTTGGTCGCGTAAATTATAAGTTAAAACACATTCGTAACTTCTATCTGCGGTGAACTATTTAGGGGCTGACGTCTTATAGAGACCCGCCCTCACCATGAAATTCCTACAGACTCGTTAGCAAGCAATCCGTCGGCGCAATCTCGTTGAAAGAGAATTTCCGCAAACAACCTGGACGGCCAATTAGTTCAATATCAGTCTTCCGATTTTGTCGATGTGCGTAGCGTCCTCGTGATATAAGGACGTAAATAGCTTGATTCCAACGAACTAGCGACTTTTCCGTATTGGGATTAGTGATACGGATTTATGTAGTCGTTGTACGACGTCGATTTAATTGTGGAGGTCATATGTAAAATTGGTCTTGGATTAGGACAAAATTGGACTTCCTTACTCGGTCTTCTGAGACTGCATACATGTACACTACGGACTTCATATTGCGTCGGGATTCTTCTTTTTTTCCACGGTCGAAAACCTATACCGTTATGTGGTTGCTGGGACACCTCGTACATTATGTTGTAGAAGGCGAGGGGGAAGACCACATGAACTTCATGCAGTACACGATCACTGCCTATTGGCCATGCTTCCGGATGCTTCGATATCGAGA
Organism: Schistocerca serialis cubense; assembly: GCF_023864345.2. Taxonomy (NCBI): domain Eukaryota; kingdom Metazoa; phylum Arthropoda; class Insecta; order Orthoptera; family Acrididae; genus Schistocerca; species Schistocerca serialis. Next base: position 192,875,231 of record NC_064638.1, on the reverse strand, counting down.
CCTCTTCGCCAACATGTTGAATCTTCTTTTCCGTCGGAAAGGTGTTGGTTAACTTAATTTTTCTTTGATAAGTGTTTTTATTTGTTATGTATATTCCCATCTGATTGCTTCGGCTTGTCCTCTCCTGGTTTCCCTGCTCGTTTTGTTTTGTGTTTTGACTCAGCATCACTCCAGTTCTATTTTAAAATGTGTACAGATGAAATATTGCTACACATGAGCGTATACAATCCTTGCAATCAAACTGGGAATTTTTCTTAGGTTACTATTTAGAATGTAACCTGGTTTACGTTTTCCTTCTACTTTTAGATTCTATTACAAATTATAAAAATACAAAATAATAAAAAATTAAAACATTACTAAAAACCATATATAAATAGTTGTTGATACATATCGTGTGAGCTCGTTGGTGGTTTGTCTGCTACGTTCTCGGTTTTTTCCTATTTTAATTTGTTATTCTGTTATTAGAATCAATTTTTTTCTCTCGTTTTCAGCTTATATTACATGATGATTTGACTACGGTCTACTGAATTGACATGATAGTACCAAGTCATTTTGAAAATAAAAAATGAAAAGTAAATTTAAAAAACAGTAACGTTACCCCTGGCGATAAGCGGGGATTACGGGTTCGGGTCCAGGTCCCGCACAAATTTTCATTGTCGTCATTTCATTCCACAGCTGATGGTTATCCTTATTCGCAATTGCGAATTTATTTAACGCATAAAGTATAAAAAAGGTTTGTCGAAAACATTGTAGCCTACGAAGGGTTTGGAAAAGCAGTTAACCATAAGAGAGATTGTCTTGAATAGAGGTTATAAGATGAACACTAATAAAGGTAAAACTAAAAGAATGGAATGGAATCAGTGTAAGTGTGTAAACGCTGACGGAATTAGATTCTGAACTGAGACACTGAAGTTGGTATACGAAATTTACTAATTCAGTTGAATAATCATTGGTGAAGAGTTTAACTGAGTATTTCGTCCATAAAAAGACGGCATAGTGAGGCCTGCAACTCTTTCTCAATATGAATAAAACATTCTACTATCCAAAAATTTGAATGACGCAAGGGCTGTAACGATCCGCCAATGTCGATCGTCCAAATGTTTGTTTTATTTCCGCTGACAAGTTATAAAGCTAGGGAGATATATAGAATAAAGCTGCTGAGTGACTAGACTAAGTCACAGGTGTAGTATAAACTGTGTATTAATTTATTCTAAAACCTGTTCCAGAAGGAATAATTCGCCACCGCGCATTAGCCTGAGGCCCTTGGGATGGTAGTGCCAGGCCATGTCGGCGTTTAGGTGACAGCAGGAAGGCCATGGACATACCGCTGAGAACCATTCGGATGCAATTGCTGCTGCTGAAGAAGTAATGTAATTTTACAAATCGTCAGTCTTTGGTTTGTGTGATTTGATGACAGACGCAATGCTCCATGTTACACCAGACGAGACCATTTATTGAAGTTAATTTTACAACTGAATTCAATATTTAGACGTAGCTAGGGAATGCAAGGAACATTACGTATATTATTTAAAATTTCAGACAATATATAGAATGTGTTCCAGTACTTCGTGCTTCGTACTAGTAGACTCAGGTCATTTGAGTCATAGTCCGGGAATGCAGTAATCGAAGTTAATAATTAGTGTAGAATTCATTTTATTTGAAAGATAATCGAAAACAGAATTTGTGGTGTTTGGAGAGGGAGGTGCCAAAGGAAGGTTGGTACCTCGGAACGCAACCGCAAGGGAAGACATTCGCTCGAAGTTGCATGGACGCTAATATCAAGTAATTACAGTCAGAGTCGATTGGCATCTTAGGAGACAGGTCTGACAAATTTGTTATGTTAACACCTAGTACCGAAAAATTAGACTCCTTTATGGCAGGTTTGGAAGAGAAATTAGAGACTGAATACAAGCAATTAACATCTCATAAACAATTTTAAACCAACCAGTTGTCATAAGTGTTGAAATACAGGACTTATCTATCAAGAAGGGATTAAACACTGAGATCAGCCACTTAAGGTTCAAATGACTCTGAGCACTATAGGACTTAACACCTGAGGTTATCAGTCCCCTAAGGACATCACACACATCCGTGCCCGAGGCAGGATTCGAACCTGCGACCGTAGCGGTCACGCGGTTCCAGAGCGCCACACCGGCCGGCTCAGCCACTTAAGAAAATATATTCAGGAAATTAGGCAATATATAGTAAAGAGTTGTCAGATTGCCTTAAAAAGAAGGTATCTATAGGTGTAAAAGTAATACAAAAGCAAATTATTGCGGTAAGTTGTAACCAAGAAACTTTTTGATTTAATTAGGAACTGAATAAGTGAAAGTTAATGACCACAAAAGTCAATCTCCTATCGTTGGAAATCATATAGGTGAATTCAATTGGAATTTTATGTATTTATTGATGTTAAACCTGTGTTTAAGAGAGGAAGGTGAAACATGTGGAATTAGAATTACCTGAATTGTCTGTGTATGATCCAGTGGGCAATTTACATCCAGCTGTGTGTTTAAAATCATTTGAGGTAGTGTTTTATAAATGATGGGCAGAGTTAAAAATAATGAGAGCTGCTGTTGATTATTTGAGATGTGTAGCTGTTGAAAGGGAATCTGAATACGTCGATAAATTTAAAACAATGGATAAGTATGAACTAGCTGTGTCTTAGTAAGTGAGCGATTATCGAAAACCTGGTTTTGAAATGTATTTAATCTGTCACGTCAATTCAAATTAGTATTTAAACTTTGAGCACAGTGTATGTAGAGTAATTTCCACAGTTTCTTTATGAAAGAGATATTAACATGTGTAGTAGTTTAACCAGTGTTTTAATATGTGTTTCTACATTAGTGAATCTGTGGATGCACTGCAGATCTGTAGATACTTAGTACATAGTTTATTATGTCAGTTAGTGTTGAAACGTCCCCTTAAAACAATTATATATGACTCTGTTTAAACTGACACACAATACTTTTAGCACAACGGAATCTGACTTTCAGTAATCCCTACAAAAGAATGGCCCTGACTAACATTAACCTATACCTTTCACAAATCACTTACCTCACAAAAATCTTCGTTACTCGAACTACTGCAATTCAGCGAGCGCCACTACTGCCAGCTAAATAAAATAGTCAAACTACGGAAGCCACTGACTACTGATAGGCATAGTTAGCTAATGAAAGATTTTAATAGAGAACAAACAATGTATTTACCTTAATAGTCATAATATATATAGCAGTTCATGACATCCAGTCTTACAAATTTCAAAACTCCGCCATTTCTCTCCCCACATCCACCACTGCTGGCGGCTCACCTCCAACTGTGCAACGCTACGAGCTGTTCATATCCAGCTGCCACTGCCCAACACTACAATGGCAGACAACAATGTAAACTAGCCACAGACTGCGCACAGCACAGCCAGTGATTTTCATACAGAGCGCTACATAACGTTGCCAATAAGAAAACGTAATCAGCCTACTTACATAGCCCCCATGCACCCCACAAAAAATTTTACAAATTGTTTTGGGCAGTGGCCAATAATGATTTGAGAAAATATTTCATAATTACAATAACAAAGATTTCAAATGCACACACTTATTGATACAATGTTGGTCAAAAGCTAAAATTTTCTCACAGTCCATCATAAAGACAGTCCTGATCATTCATCACAGTAAAATTGCAGTGTTTGTCTCAAAGTCTGAGCATTAAAAGAAAATGCACACGGAAGTAGTGGATTTCCATGCAGTCTTGAAGAAGTAGTGTTGTCCTTCCAACGGAAAGACAGTGCTGAGTCTCGACATGCAGACAAGTAATGGGTCACAACAGAGCAAACCCACAGCAGAGTCATTCGAAGTTTTGAAGAATATTGGTAGGCAGGTCATCACAGAGTAGACCCACTGTAGTTCTGGTGGAGATTACGGTATTGGTGGGCCACCAGAGGTGCAGACCCACTGTAGTCCTGGTAGAGATTGTGGTATTGGTGGGCCACCAGAGGTGCAGACGCACAGCAGTCCTTGGAGAAATAATGGTATTGGTGGGTCATCAAAGATGCAGACACACTGTAGTCCCTGTAGAGATGGCCAGCAGCCATCTGTTGTGACTGTGCAGGTGCACAATCACCATTGAAGAGTCTTGCGGATAATATAGCAAGTCCATAACCACCACTTGGGCACTCACAATGTTTTTGGAATTGTCCTTAGAACCAGCAGTGCTGTTATCCAGTCCCTTGCTGAATTATAAACACACGTGCAAACACTAACAGACCCTACTTCTCACATATTGTCCATATACTATGACCAACAGAAACGTGAGCAGTGAAATGGAACTTACAAGTTAATAATATGATGAACAGGTGTCAATTACAATTTTGTAACATAAGAATACAATTACAAAGGTACAAAATACATCATTAAAGAACATAACAATACAGATAAATTTGTAATACAGGCTGTACAAAAGAATCGAAATAACATATACATTAGTGTTACAGGAATTATGACATGAGTACTTACATAAAAGATCAGAATAACTTTCGAAACATCAACTTAACACATAAGCATTAAAACAGGACAGAATAAATAATATCTAAACATCTTTACAAACAAAATAACATATTATCAGAAAAATTCTACAACATAACTCTTATTAGCTAAACACATTGGGACAGGAGAAACACAAATTCACATAGTGTAATAACACAAAAATACAGGACACGGTTTGTTTCCAGTGTGACATTTGGTACTGGAGTCCACCCCAAAATTCATTCCATATACCTTTCCTCTGATTTCAACATTTGTTACCACTAAAAAAATTCTATCCAAGCATGCTTTCTGTATTTATATGTTCACACATTTCTTACCTCATTATTTATGTTCCATTATCTTACCTCATCATTTATATCCAAGAAAATCCTAGCTAAAGCTGTTGTCCCTAAACCCTACTTTTTTGGTTCATATCCTCTTTCAAAATACTTTTTTGGCCAAACCATTTTCTTATAGCTTCTCAATGCATTTCTTCCAATTCATCACAACTTGTTCTCTTATATGGCCTACCCCATCTTAAGCTAACTTAAGTCTACTGAGCTCAGATGCTAAACTAAGGGATGAGGCCATGCAGCAGCACAAAACAATTAACACAAACAACAATGACAAAAAAATGCAAATTGGCAAAGCAAGCAGCAATATTACAACTAATATAAGGCAATGAGCAGCAAACAAGAAAAATAAATCAGTAGTAAAACTGGCTTAACAGAGTAATGTAAAGTGAAATTTAGTAGCACTATGCCAGGCAAACAGCAGCAGCAAATGCAATAACTTATATTTAAACATGACATAGCTCAAGCAGAAAAAATATTACAGTAAAAATGGCCATGGTTAATACCTATGTCACATCTTAACACTAGAGTGATGCATCACAAAAACTTACTCTGCAAGAAAGTTACCAAGTCATTAAAAAATTATTTATGCAAATCTTTCTAGGATAGAACATCGTAAACGTATTCTTTACTGGGTCTGCAGACAGAAAATAGTGATATTAGTACATCTATTAAATTTTATAATAACCAATGCTGCAGTGCACCTACAAACTAGATATTAAAGAAAATGAGCAAATATGTACAAAGAAAGGCATGAAACATTATTCTTTAGCCATATGGCATTTCATAAGGTAGTAAAAAAATCTCTCAACTAGAAAGACAGTAGTCATAATCAGGTGTATAGACATAAAAATATTTCTCGTCATTTCATTAGGCAATTAAGAGCTCCACAGTGTTATCATATGTTTTCAAGTTTGAGCGTGTCATATTTCCGATGCTTTCTACAAAGGAATGTCAATAGCGAGGATAATGGCCCCTTTTTATTTTCTCCACCTGTGCCTCTGAAAGGCACATGCTAATGGCTTTTTCCAGGCGACTGTCGTGCAGCTGGGTGCCCACGACTCATTACGTGAAGGTGGTCACTTAACTTTCTTACCGAAATGTTTATGATACCAGTTTGCATTACAGTGACAGTCTCATATAAAAAATTTCACAGGTCGAGAATTTGCGTTGCAAATGTGTAGAAACAAAATCCTATGAATATAACAGTGTTCAAAAAGTTTTCGTCAGCATTGTGATACATTCGCGCATATACACACATTTCATAACTCTTAAAGAACGATTCTTGGTTTCCAACATCCTTTTCCACAAATCAGAGTCCCTAACCACTTCTCATTATTCATATATATATTCGTTGACACTTCTTCAATATTTCATCAAAATAAATATGTAGCATAATCAAATTCCTCATTTATGGTAGCATCATCTTATTGATCATAAACATAGCTCTACAGCATAATACACATCGTCGTTGTAAAAATAACATAAGAACACCTCAGTCAAATCTCAAAAACGTCATAGCTTTCTGCAGTAATGTCAAAACCGAAAATAAATTCTCTGCTCAATTCAATAGTGTCATCTACCTCAAACATAACTTAAAAATCATGATCCCATACCAAATACATCATTCAAAGCTCTCATAGTATCACAGTGGTTCTGAAAAAATGTGAACAGTTCACAAAGTACAGACAAAATACAATTTCGTAAGTGTGAGGTTATCCAACTGTTTAATTACGTAAACATTTGTCTCTGCTGTAGTAAAATAAATATTTGTCTCTCTCAGTTAAATGATCAGATAGCTGTGTAATTCTGTGTTAGAGAAATATGGTACCAATGAGTAAAGTTGTATAAGCGAATACCATATTAGCTAGGGCTCCTTGTGCTTGCCACACACATGGTACACAAAGTAGGCGTATATCCTCCTGAGGATTAATGTAATTATACCCTCAGGTGTTACAGATTACAGCAATGGAATGAAATGTATCACGGAAAACCTTTGTATCTTTGTAATTCAAAAATCTTTAAAAATAAATGTTTTAAGTACAAAATTAATCACTCAAATACATGTACTGTAGCGCTAAACTGTGCGTCTTGTTGTAAGATAATTTCTGTGGAAGTGTCGTAGTTATCGTCCTCTGTAAGCAAAGTTCTGCTGAAGTCAATGTACTTACCTCATCATAAACGAAAGTGAAATGCTTTGCGTATAGATATCGTAGTTATTACGTACCTTACTGTGATCGAGAAAGTACTATAATGTAACGTATTGTTGTGCTACGAAATAGGCTGTCTCATTGTAGCTATACCACAAAAGTTACTACTAAAACATGTTTTACTTTCCAGAATAATACAGAAAAACGGTGCAGATATAAAACAGACACAGCGCAAAAGCAACAATGTAAATTGTGTCACACATTAGTAGCGTCGTGATATAATTGTGCAGCTGTCAAAGAAACCAAATACCAAGTCATCTTTATTCTCACAAAAACTACTTCAAATAAGGAATGTCTTTTCAAGTAAACCAAAATGTTGCATTAAAATCTCATTAGCAGTATATGTTCTAAGTATGTAAGCTTTATAGTCGTTATGTAATCGTGCAACAAACAAGCAAGAATGTACACACACAGTAACACTGTGTCTTCTGTTCACTATCACAATGCAGTGGTAATTTCTGTTTAAATAAGTTCTCTTGGTTCTTGACTGGATATTTAACTTCAAACATTGTTGCATGTTAACAGATTCTAAGTCTGATAAATCATATTAGTAATGTAAAGTGAAAAGTTTTATGGCAAAGACTAAGTTAAAAAGCAGATTATGTTTCAATAAACGGTTTTACATGTGAATTGTGGTGTAAACTTTTACTCTTCCTAGTACGCAGTTTCAGCTCCAGTGGAACTATCATGTGGTATATGGTACATCGGTAAAGAATGCTAAAATTTTTCTCAAGGTTAGCGTCTATGTAATTTTTCCATGAGCCAGCCGGCGCCTGTCGTGCGAGTCATTGTCTGTCTCTTTGTTGGCGTGCGTCGTTATTGGGATTAGGAGACCTAACTTCTACAAATTCACCTTGTCGATAGTGCCCTGCTCTGTATGAATCTCGCCAGTTCTGATGGAATTCAGGTCTGTCGTTTTGTCGGTAGTTTACATAGTTTCTTGTTTGTCTGTCATGTAGTGGATAATTTCTCCCGGAATCGTAACTGCGCGGTGAACTGTTGCGTCTGAAGTTATTCTGTCTCCCTTGATAATAATTGTTTTTGTTCCCATATTGTCTGTCTCTATGGTAATCTCTGTCATATTCATTACTACGGAAATGCGATCTTTCTCTGTAACTATTATTACTCTGCCAGTGGTTGTCATATGGGTGGTGTCTGTTTTGGTCACGATTTGCGTTGTAAGAATAGCCTTGTTGTGTCCTGTTATTTTTTCTGTCGTCACGGAATTGTGACGGATGTGACCCGTAATGACGGTTTTCCTGTTTTCGCATACCGCGACTGTCTGTGTCAATTTCTAATTCTTGTAACAGTCCCTGAAAAGCTTCAATGTCGTCTTTGCAACGTCCTACCAAAATAATATTTCTTAAATGTTCAGGCAATTTCATTAAGCTAATGCGGATGAGTTCTGAAGGGCTGTATGGGTTTGAAAGATATTGATTCTTATGCAACATGTCTTCAAAATATTTGACAAGACTGGAAAATTCAGAATGTTCAAAGTGTTTCATCATCATGATGCTGTGTTTTACACGGTCTTGTGTAGCTTGAGATCAATATGCTGAGAGGAAGGCATGGTAAAATTCTCCTTCACTGTGACAATCGTGAATGATCGATCGCATTCTTTCAGCTGGTTCATTCGCTAAGTAGCCACATATAAATTCTAATCTGTGCTCTAATGACCAGTTGGGAGGAAAACAATGAGAGAATTGATGGAGCCACGCTTGTGGATGAATGTCGTTGCCAGAATTCTTAAATGTTTTGAATTTACGTGTAGTAATGAAGAGCTTATAGTCAAAATCATCGTGTCGGCGAGTCGCACATCGCTCATTGTTACTTCGTTTCGGCGGATCCATCTCAAAATCCAATGCGCCTTGCCAATTTCTTTCATAATTTCCGAAGTGTCCTGTGTTATTATTTTGTGGTTGTTCCGTATTTCTATGTCCTTCTTCCCGTACTGGAGCGCGAGTGTCCTCTGAAATATGTAATTCTTGTATTACTTGTGCCAACTGATCTTGTACTTCCCGGATTTCTCTTTTGTACCGTGTATTGACTTGATTTTGATTTTGTTTCAATTTTCTAATTTGTTCATACTCTTCAGTGTCCGTGAAGGCTACAGGTCTTGTGTCATTCAGATCATCATCTACCTTTGTAGATAAGTTAGTGAACTGATCTGAAAGTTCGGATACTTTATCCGATTGTGAAATTATTTCCTCTGTGTGTTTTTTCTGAACCAAGTTTCAGAGTGTCCATTTGTGTAGAAATCGTATCTACTGTGTCCTTTAAGTTTTCCTGAGTTTTTGCAAGTTGCGTAACCGAATCGGTAGATGCAACGGAGTCAATTTTAGCTTTCAAGGTGTCGTATTTTTCATGAACAATAGTTTGCAGTTCTTTTATGGCTGCTTCGTGATTCTGTAATTCTTTTTCATGACGCGAAAAAATAGGTTGGAAATGCTCACAAATTTGTGTTTTTACGTCATTACAGACTTTTTGACATTTCGATTCAATGTTATGTAACTCAGTAGTTAAATCTTCACGTGTTGGTTCAAGTGTGGTGTCTAACTTTTGAAGCTTTTGCTGTGTTTGTCTCTGATTTTGTTCCATTGTGTCTAACTGTTGTTGTGTTTGTCTCTGGTGTTGTTCCATTGTGTCTAACTTTTGAAGATTTTGTCCCATTTGTTTCTGAATTTGTTCAAGCGTTGTGTCTAACTTTTGTAGCCTTTGTCCCATTTGTTGCATTAACTGTTATAACAATGCACTGGTGTCTGAAACATGGTCCTCAGTGCTTTTCGGCAGTGAAGTTGCACCGGCAACATTCACATTTTGACAAGCAGAAAATGTGTCTTGACTTATTTGAGAAAATGGTGAAGTCCCAAAACCTGAATCTACAGTATTTGCAAGATTGTGTCCTGTCATTTCGGATTCCTGAGGCGAACTGTTGCTGACCGATCGATCGATAATGCTTCCCTGTTCACTAATTGTTTCACTGTCTACACCATATTTGCCGCCCGCTCCATTTCCCTATGCACAATTACCAAATTACTACTTTCAACATTAGTCAATTCATTACTAGGTGGCGCTAACACACTGCTTTCGTCCTCACCGTCATTTCTCAGTTTACTTTGGAGCCTAGTATTACGTTTTTCACACGCACTTATTGTCACAATAACACATAAAAGCACAATTGGAAGAGTAAAATAAGAAAACACATTAACATAGCACTGAAAATAATATCTAGTTAATTGCAAGCGCAGCTGCGAAACACTTGGTGCAAATCTACATGCATGCCACCACTGTTTTACTGTACAAGAATGAAAGACTACAACTACAAAGAAGATTCTCTCTACAATTACGTGCTAGCAGTAAACAAAATCTACACTAATTACACAAACTACAAGAAAAAATCAGAAGATTCCAGTGAGGTATCCTCGGCTAAGGGTCGACACATGAACGTCCCCTTAAAACAATTATATATGACTGTGTTTAAACTGACCCACAATATTTTTAGCGCAACGGAATCTGACTTTCAGTAATCCCTACAAAAGAATGGCCCTGACTAACATTAACCTATACCTTTCACAAATCACTTACCTCACAAAAATCTTCGATACTCGAACTACTGCAATTCAGCGAGCGCCACTACTGCCAGCTAAGTGAAAGATTCAAACTACGAAAGGCACTAACTACTGATAGGCATAGTTAGCTAATGAAAGATTTTAATAGAGAACAAACAATGTATTTACCTTAATAGTCATAATATATATAGCAGTTCATGACATCCAGTCTTACAAATTTCAAAACTCCGCCATTTCTCTCCCCACATCCACCACTGCTGGCGGCTCACCTTCAACTAAGCAACGCTACGCGCTGTTCACATCCAGCTGCCGGTGCCCAACACTACAATGGCAGTGAACAATGCAAACGAGCCACAGACTGCACACAGCACAGCCAGTGATTTTCATACAGAGCGCTACATAACGTTGCCAATAAGAAAACATAAACAGCCTACTTACAGTGCATGCTGTAAAGAAAGTATAAGGTTTGTGAAATCCTACGGGACCAAACTACTGAGGTCATCGGTCCCTAGACTTACACACTACTTAAACTAAATTATGCTAAGAACAAGACACAGACACACATCTATGCCCGAGGGAGGACTCGAAGCTCCGTCGGGAGAGTCCGCTCAATCCGTGCATGGCGCCTCAAACGGTGCCTCCACTCCGCGCGGCTGTAAAAGAAGATTCTATTGGTAGTGGACTCCGTGTTGGGTTAGGTATGCTATGTAGACGTATTGTATTTACTAAACAGAATTGCATTGTTTAACGGAAAAGTGGAAGGTTCGGACTTATAGTACAGTTATTGCCCGGATCCGGGCGGAGTGTTTAACGTTTGTGCGAAAGACAGCCAGAATCATTGCAAATGCGATGTGTCTCACATTAACCAGTGACGGACCTGGGAAGAGACTTTTGTTTAAGTTATCAGTTATGTGACTGATTTGATGCAGCTTGTTGCGAATTCCTCTCTTCTGCCAAACTACACGTAAGAGTAGCAAGTGCAACGTAGGTAGTCTATTATTTATATGAATTCCAGCCCCTGTCTTCCTTTATATTTCTTACCGTATACATCAAGCTCTAGTACGATCGAAGCTACTCCCTGATGTCGTAACAGACGTCCCATCATCCTGTCTCTTCTTCTTTTCATTGTTTTTCCTATATACCCTTCCTCACCGATTCTGCGTAGAATCTCCTCATTCCTTACCTTATCAGTGCACCTAATTTTCAACATTAGTCCGTAGCACCACATTTCAAATGGTTCGATTTGCTTCTGTTCCAGTTTTCCCATAGTCCATGTTCCAAAGGTACATTTTCAGAAATTTGTTCCTGAAATTTAGGGCTTGCTTGATACTAGCAGACTTCTCTTGGCTAGGAATGCCATTTTTGCCGATGCTGGTCTGCTTTTTATGTCCTCCTTGCTCCGTACATCATAGGTTGTTTTGCTGCCTAGGTATCACAATCCCTTTACTTGGTTTACTTCGTGACCCCCAATTCTCATTTTAGCGATCTCACAGTTCTCATTTCTGCTATTTCTCATTATATTGTCATACTTCTATTTATTCTCAGTCAATTTTCTGTAGTCGTTACACTGTTCATTCCATCCAACAGTTCCTGTAATTCTTCGTCACTTTCACTGAGGATAGCATGTCATCAGCGAATCTTATCATTGATATTCCTTCACCTTGAATTTTAAACCCACGCTTGAACCTTTTCTTTGTTTCTTTTATTGCTTCTTCGATGTACAGATTGAGCAGGATGCGCGAAAAACTGCAACCGTATGCTGCACCCTGTTTAATTCGAACGCTCTGTTGTTGGTCTTCCAGTCTGCATGTTCCGTCTTGGATCTTGTACACATACGAGGGTTGAGTGAAAAGTAATGCCTCCACGTTCCTAACTCCTCGACTGTTGGCAGCATTGGTATGCAGCAGGTACTGGCTTGTTCCGTAGCCTCTTCTCTACAGCTCCAGTTGGATGGAAGCCTTAGCTTTGAAGGTTTGTGTTGTTACATGTAAAGTATGAAACCCTGTACATACGGTCGGGCAATGCGTTTTGAGCAACGTTCAGTCATTGAATTCTTGACAGCAGAAGGTGTTACACCACACGAGATTCATCAGAGAATGAAAGCAGTTTATGGTGATTGTGTTGATGTGAGTACTGTGCGTCGTTGGGAGAGTAAGTTTAAAATTATTGAGGGGGGAACATCTGACTTTCGTGACAGTCAAAGAGTTTGACGTCCTGTGACAGCAACCACCGAGTTTCACAAGCAAAACGTTGACAGATGGTTTCAGGACAGTCGTATCTCTCAGACAGAAATTGCAAGCATAATCGGAATTTCACAAGAAGGTGTGGGTCACATTATTGCTTCGATGGGCTATCGGAACATCTGTGGACGATGGGTACCCCGGATACTGACTCACGAAATGAAAACGCAGAGACTTGAAATTTGCCAGGAACTCCTCTCTCGTTACGAGAATGTAGGTGACGCCTTTTCCTTCATTCTCTCATGGATCTCCTTTGGGGTGACACCTTCTGCTGTCAAGAATTAAATGTCTGCACGTTCCTTAAATCGCATTGACCGACCGTCTGTGAAGGGTTCCATACTTTACACTGTAACAACACAACCGTTCAATGTTAAGACTTCCCACCAACTGGAGCTGTAGAGAAGCGGCTACGCAACAAGACAGTGCATGCAGCATACCAATGCTGCCAACTGCTGAACAGTTACGAAGGTGGACGCATGAATTTTCATTCAATCCTCGTAGTACGTTTACTCGTCTTTCCGTATTGGTTAACTCTATTTTTCTCTGAGTTTCGAATATCTTGCGCCATTTGAAATTGTCGAAAGCTTTTTACAGGTCGACAAATCCTATGAGCGTGTCTTACTTTTTCTTAACTTTTGCTTAAATACTATCAACCTCTAAGTCACAACAGCCTCTCTGGTGTCTTTATCTTTCCTGAAGCTAAACTGCCTGTTACCTGACAAACCCACAATATTTTTCGATTTTTCTGTGTATAATTTTTGTCAGAAAATTTGGATGCATGAGCTATTAGCTGATTGTGTGATAATTCTCGCAGTTGTCGGTGTTTTCATATCTTCAGAATTGTGAAGACGATGTTCCGAAAGACTGGTGGTTTATCACCAGCCTCATACATTCTACACACAAATGTTGTTTTGTTGTCACTTCCCAAAATGATTTTTCACATTTCGGTGGTTTGTTGTCTGTTTCTTTTGCTTTATTTGATCTTTAGTCTTACTAACCTCTTTTAAATTCCGGTTCTAATACTGGATCACCTATGTGTTCCCTGTCAACTCTTGTTTCTTCTTTCAGCACGTCATCAAATAAGTCCTTCCCCTCATAGAGGCCTTCAGTGTACTCTCTCCACATCTCTTCCTTCCTCCGTATTTAACAGTGGAATTCCCACTGCAGTCTTAATGTTATCGGGCTTGCTTTTAATAGCGTCGAAGTTTGTTTTGGCTTTTCTCTATCCTGAGTCAGTCATTCCGACAAGCATATCATTTTCGATTTCGTTGCTTTTTCATGCAGCCATTTCGCATTACCTTTCCCGCACTTAATATCTATTTCAGTCCTGAGTGACTACTGTTCCTGCATTCATAAATTCCCTAAACGTGTTTATCCTTCCCTCTTTCGTCGCTTGACTGATGTAACTTACGTTGCCCACGATTTCTTCGCGTTTACCTTCCTTGTATCTATACTCATGCTCATAAATTAAGGATAATTACAGAATGTGGTGCTACGCAACGTGGCACTACAAAAAAACTGGCGTTAACAGGATAGGCACATAGGGAACACACACGACACAGATCTGTAAGTCTACGGTATTGGTGATAAGTTGAGAAAACCGTCTCAAAACAAATGTGCTACGAAACGGCACTGTTTCCTGCGCATGTACCCCGACATCAGTATGGGATATAATCACCATGCACACGTACACAGGCCGCACAACGGGTTGGCATAGTCTGGGTCAGGTGGCTAGGGTATAGCCTCCCATTTTTGCACTAGTGCCTGTGTGAGCGCCTGAAGTGCCGTAGGGGTTTGAAGGCGTGCAGCGATACGTTGACCGAGAGCAATCAAGACGTGCTCGACGGGATTTACGTCTGTAGAACAGACAGGCCACTCCATTCGCCTGATATCTTATATTTCAAGGTACTCCTCCACGATGCCAGCTCAATGGGGCCGTGAGTTATCATCCATCAGCAGGAAGGTGGGACACACTGCGCCCCTAAAAAGGCGGACACGCTGGTGCAGAATCACGTCCCGATACACCTGACCAGTTACAGTTCCTCTGTCAAAGACATGCAGAGGTGTACGTGCACCAATCACAATCCCACCCCACACCATCAGACCACGACCTCCATACAGGTCCTCTTCAAGTACATTAAGGGATTAGTATCTGGTTCCTGGTCCACTCCATATGAAAACCCGGCGAGAATCACTGTTCAGACCATACCTGGACTCGTCTGTGAACATAACCTGGGACCACTGTTTCAACCACCATGTACCGTGTTCTTGTCACCAGGCTGTACGGGCTCTCCTGTGACCAGGGGTCTGTGGAATGCACATTTCGGGTCTCTGGGTGAATAAACCAGGTCTGTTCAGTCGTCTGTAGACTGTGTGTCAGGAAACAACTGTTCCAGTATCTGCGGTAAGGTCCCGAGCAAGGCTACTTGCAGTACTCCGTGGTCGTCTGCAGGCACTGATGGTGAGATATCGGTCTTCTTGTGGTGTTATACACTGTAGACGTCCCGTACTGTAGCGCCTGGACACGTCTGCTGGAATCGTTGCCGTAATCATATGCAGCAGGATTTTGGAACATATATTTTGCTCGAACGTAATGAATTACCACGAATAAAACGGTCTATTCAAATGGTTCAGATGGCTCTGAGCACTATGGGACTCAACTGCTGTGGTCATAAGTCCACTAGAACTTAGAACTAATTAAACCTAACTAAAAACGGTCTATTGACACACAGTCAACATGGGTTTAGAAAACATTTTTCCTTTGAAAAGCAACTACCTCTTTATTCACATAAAGTGCTGAGTGCTATTGACAATGGATTTCAGATCGATTCCGTATTTCTGGATATCCGGAAGGCCTTTGATACTGTACCACACAAGCGGATCGTAGTGATATTGCGTACTTATGGAATATCGTCGCAGTTATATGACTGGATCTGTGGTTTCCTGTCAGGGAGGCCACAATTCGCTGTAATTGACGGAAAGTCATCGAGTAAAACAGAAGTGATTTCTGGCGTTCCCCAAGTAGTGTTATAGGCCCTTTGCTGTTCCTTATCTATATAAACGATGTTGGAGACAATCTGAGCAGCCGTTTTCAGTTGTTTGCAGATGAGGCTGTCGTTTATCGACTAATAAAGTCATCAGAAGATCAACACAAACTGCAAAACGATTTAGAAGAAATATCGGAATGGTGCGAAAAGCGGCAGTTGACCAAAATAACGAAAGGTGTGAGGTCATCCACATGAATGCTAATAGGAACGCGTTAAAATTCGGTTACACGATGAATTAGTTTAATCTAAAAGCCGTAAGTTAAACTAAATATCTAGGTATTACAATTACGAACATTTTAATTGGAAGGGACACACAGAAAATGTTATGGGGAAGGCTAACCAAAGACTGCGTTTCATTGGCATAACCCTTAGCAAATGTAACAGACCTACTAAGAAGACTGCCTACACTACTCTTGTTCGTCTTCTTTTACAATACTGTTGCGTGGTGTGGGATCCTTACCAGATAGGACTGACTGAGTACATCGAAAAAGTTCAAAGAAAGGCAGCACATTTTGTATCATCGCGAAATATGGGAGACAGTGTCACAGAAATGATACAGGATATGTGATGGATATCATTAAAAGAAAGTCGTTTTTCGTTGCGACGGAATCTTCTAACGAAAATCCAGTCACCAACTTTCTCCTCCGGATGCGAAAGTATTTTGTTGACACCGTCTTACATAGGGAAGAACGATCACAAAGAAAAAATAAGGGAAATCAGAGCTCGTACGGAAAGATATAGGTGTTCACTCTTTCCGCGCGCTATACGGGATAGAGAATAGTGAAAGTGGTTGGATGAATTCTCTGTCAGGCACTTAAATGTGATTTGCAGAGTATCCATGTAGATGTACGTGTAGACCTTGAGATCACACTTTGTGGCGCACGGAGGTCCCTAGCAACGACCTGCTTTGTTTGAGCAGCTCCCAGTCGCCCTAGTATTCTACCTCTCATAAAATTATCAATATATGTTTTTTGAGCCATTTTCAACACACAGTCACCATTCGCACGACTGAAAACGTCTACACACTTACTTGCTGTACCGTACTCTGACATGCACCGACACACCTCTGCGTATGTAGACTGCTGCCAGCGCAGAGGTGATTTCAACCCACAAACCGCCCACCATGTACCATCATTATCCTTAATTTATGAGCATGAGTGTAGTGTAACTTCAGCTATAATTTGAAGGAAGTATTTCTGAGAAGATGTATGTTCGGAGTTTTTCTAGGCGCGCAGTCCGGAACCGTGCGACTGCTACGGTCGCAGGTTCGAATCCTGCCTCGGGCATGGATGTGTGTGATGTCCTTAGGTTAGTTAGGTTTAAGTGGTTCTAAGTTCTAGTCCCATAGTGCTCAGAGCCATTTGAACCATGTTCGGAGTTTAGCACTGAATGAGTCAGTGACTGTGGGTAAACCGGAAGAGACGATGCGTTCTTGGATATTGAAAATTAGTTGTGATGATTCGATAAGAAATGTGTTGGTTCTCTACGGAATCAGCGAGGAGAGGAACATGTAGGGAACACTGGCGACAGGATGGGATTGGGTGACAGAATATGTTTTAAGATTCCAGTAGTAACCAGAAACAGCTGTAGAGGGTAAAACATTAGAGTCAAGACGGACATTTCAATACACCAACGAACAGCTGAGGCCAAGGAATTACAATTGCTATTCTAAGATGAAGAGACTGGCACAAGGGAACAGTTCATGGCAGGCAGCAACAACCCAAGTCAGAAAACTGAAGACTCAAAAATAGAAAGTAGTGATGAAAAGGAATATCAGAATGAAACAGCATGTCAATGCCCCAGCAGTAGCAGATGAACGTCTCGGATTGATAGAATACGAGCATTAAGAATAAGACATCAAAGGTACTGCCATTTTCTCACAGACTGACTTTGTGAAGAGATATCTGTATAATAATACAGGTTGCAGAAAAATAAAAACAGCTACCGCATACTCTTAGCAATACTATATGCTAAACACAACAAGAAACGGTGAACCAACAGACTCATCATGATTCGCTTGAGGTTTAGACCCAATGGAAAGACAATGGGAAATTTTAGCCAGTTTCCATGAGTTTGGTTATAAAATACATGCGGGACTCATCTTGCAACATTGGTTCATTGTATGTGGGCCGGACTAAATAGGTGTAACAGCTAACAGTGAACTATCAACGGAAAACATTAACGAAAGGGTAAGAAACGTGATCTGCCACACACCTGATGACAGACGTCAACCGACCCGCGAATGAACACTTTCAGAGTTTCAAGTAACAAGTGAGGAGTGTAGGCATATAAACTGTTAAGCCAAGTATCGCCCCCGTAAAACACGCAAGACAAGGTGTGACTGATAACGGCAGACACAAATGCTGTTAAGCAGACAGCCATCCGAAGTTCCACAAGCGAATAAAGCGTGATGAAATCGTAAAATGTGGTATGTTTGGAAGCACCCTCTGGTATGAGAATCACAATGCGTTACAAGGTGTGGGTGTAGATGTAGATTTATGATTTATTCTTGTCCGCATACACAATTAATGTAACGTGAAGTTTAATGTCTCAAGGTGTCTGGAGATTTCCAGTCCCGATGTCATCCTTCTCGGTCAAACCACATCAAACCATCTGTTTGGCGTTTGTCGCCCACTCGCTCCAAGACTGGGGTTGTCTTCCTCCACAGTTCCAATTTTAACGATAAGCTTCCAGTATTGCTATATAGATTCTCCTGGTATACTTTTTAGCCTCTTGCGACCTAAAATTTAACTGTATTTTATCAACTGGCAAATATGGTGAGAATAGAAATTTAGCCGGCCGCGTTGGTCTCGCGGTTCTAGGCGCGCAGTCCGGAACCGTGCGACTGCTACGGTCGCAGGTTCGAATCCTGCCTCTGGCATGGATGTGTGTGTTGTCCTTAGGTTAGTTAGGTTTAAGTAGTTCTAAGTTCAATGGGACTTATGACCACAGCAATTGAGTCCCATAGTGCTCAGAGCCATTTGAACCATTTGAATAGAAATTTAAAACGATACCACACAGAAACAAGTGCAAAGATGGGTGCGTCGAAAGGAAGGATCAGTATTGTCCAGGATACACACACGCTGTAAGAGTATATCTTACGTTAACGGTGCTGTTGGGGTTCTATGGGGAGCCTACTCTGAGTGACAGTAGGGAAATGCGAATCTATTTAAACGTCATGTCCACTTCATATACATACGTAACTTCCGATTGAATGTGGCGATGTGCCCTACAATACCATTACGACACGATACAATGGTGGCAAATAACAACAACTTTGGTAAAGTTCTGGAATCCATGACAGCATTGAAGTACCTTGGCATTACACTGTGAAGTGAAACGAATTGTAATTCAAAACAACACGGGCAGTCTGAATTAACTTTGCATCGTAAATTGGAATAGTACAGACACTTCTATAACGTAGAACGAGATTTTCACCCTGCAGGGGAGTGTGCGCTGATATGAAACTTCCTGGCGGGTTAAAACTGTGTGCCTTTCGCGTGCAAGTGCTCTACCATCTGAGCTACGCAACCACAACTCACGCCCCGTCTTTACAGCTCTATTTCAGCCAGTATCTCGTCCCCTACCTTCCAAACATCACAGTAGCTCTTCTGAGAATCTTGCAGAACTAGCACTTCTGGGAGAAAGGATATTGCGGAGACATGGCTTAGCCACACTCTGGGGATGTTTCCAGAATGAGATTTTCCATTTGCAGCGGGATGCTGCTTCCCGGCAGTTTAAAATTGTGTGCCGGACCGAGACCCGAACTCTGGACCTTTGCCTTTCGCTCGGGTAGCTCTGATAGTAGAGCAATTGCCCGCGAAAGGCAAGGGTCCCGAGTTCGAATCTCGGTCCGGCACACAGTTTTAATGCGCCAGGAAGTTTCACTGCAACCTACTTATCCGTCAGCATCGGGAAGCGGCTTTCAAGTAAAACGTCTCCCCTGCACATAATGTATGTGCGAGTACAGGTTGTGAACACATGGTTGGCGACATACGGAAGCTTGGGCATGAGTCTTGCTCGGATAGCCAAATGGTAAGGCGACTACTAGCTATAAGCCGGAGATCCGGGTTCGAGTCCCGGTGCTGCACAGATTTTCATTGTCGTCATTCCACTACACTGCTGATCGCTGTCTATATTCACAACTGCAAATACATTTCATGTTCTTTTGGTTTCTTTGCTTTTTTGTGGGCTGCTGGAGGAAGTAGGCGTTTTTTAAGACAACCATATAAATGTCTCAACTGCAGCCTAATCTCTACTATCGCTCAGTGTTTGGATACTTGCCGTATTTGTCTGATTAAGAAAGGGATGAAATTAAGGCACGATACCAGGATCACAATAGGTTGGAATAACAGATACAATAGGCCACAAAAATGGCGGGGAAGCACGGACTAGTGTAACGTTTAATTGCCTAATGACGTTCAACAATCATAAAAAATCGCGAATTTATTACCTATGTTCCAAAAAATATGTTCCACAGATTTCCAGGTATCATAACTGGCAAAAATGCGCCGTGACATTCTACTGCACTTTCCTGTCTTCGGAAACACGTCCTCAGTCTGGTACAGTTCATTTCATGAGATTTTTGGGTACCTTACTCTATGAAGTCATTATGCTGATTGCAGTTTTGATAAATGAGAGTGTTTCATTATTACCTCACCAAAATAACAGCACATGCTGCACACTGAGATGTGGCTTCTGCTGAGGAGAGGCTTCGAGTGGCGAACAGTGGCATCATGCTGCATGTATACCACGATAATAATTTAGTTCGTTCAAAGAACGCAGGTCGCCACTGGAAATGAACCCAATACTTTGGCAGCTGTGCAAACTAATGTCTCTCAATATTGGCCGATCGTTTGGAATATGCAGCTTTTTCGCGACAGTGAAATACAGTAAAACTAAGCCTGTCTTCGAATTTGATACGTATGGCAGACGCATACCTTGGTACGTGTATCTATGTTGGTTAAGTAAAAGATTAAATGAATTATGTCTTTAGCAGTGCTAATAAACTGTACATTCTAATGCAAGAAAAATGATAGGAACTTATCGTAATAACTCTCAAACCAGTGTTACTGTTCTCTGTCTATGGTACCGACCAATGAGCAATTGAAATACAGAGCAATGTGAAACCCACTAGGGATGTTACCTTTAGTGAGGAATGCAGTAATACTCGTGTATTTCATATTTTCTGTTGGCGTTAGATGGAAGATTCTTAAAGAGACCTATCTCCTTCTCTTTTTACCTGTGGCAGGTTTTGGAACGTTGTAACAAGGCGAAAACGCGCCATTTAATTTAAACTCTGTTGACTTCAGACATAGCTGCAGTTCTGAACGCAATCCGAAACCTAGAGGATGTGGAAGGAGCTAAATTAGAGAGAGAGAGAGAGAGAGAGAGAGAGGACTAATCCCAAAGTGTACCGAGCGATCAATTTGATTACATAAGTAAATTGGAGGTTCAGCAAGTTCCATAGGAACAAATTAAGTGATTTGCATTATGCAAACGTACCAGCGCAGAGTCACCGAAAGTTTGGTATGCGTTTCGCTTGCAAAACGGCTTGTGAATATTAATTATGTGATAACCATGCACTGTGAAAGGAAGTAGGATAGTTGACAATCATTAACAAACAGGGATCTCCCACTTGCAGTGACATTTACTGCAACAGTGCTTTTGAAACATGTGTTACTGTGATGATTAGGAATTATAATTTAAAAATTGATTTCAAGAACCAATCCGGTCCCGTTGTTTGGCATGGAATTTATGCGTGTCCAAATGTTGCAGGTAGTAGTTAAGAGACACATTTTCGTGTTCTGTCACTATCTTATCTGCTAATATTTCGAATGTCACGTGTTACACAGTTTAATTTCCGTTAGCCCCAACACAGTGTGCGATCGACATGGTGCAGTGTGCAGCACAATGGACTCGTACTCTTCGGGGCGGCGGTTCAAATCATCGGTCGAAATTTAGGTCTTCTGTGAATCACATAAGAAGAATGCTGGGATGATTCCTTTGTAAGGGAACGGCAGATTTACTTCCGCACTCTTTCCAATACGAGCTGCTGCTCCGTCTCCAAAATTCTGTTCATTGACGTGAAGCTAAACTATTATCTTACTTCCAATAAAAACAAAGTGATGTCAGAACACTCGCATTACAACCAGGCATAGTGCTCGACATGATAGTTTCGTGATCAGACCACAACGTTCCCGATCTTACGGATGTAATACCTAACTGTTTTACAGTGTCGCAACGACACAGATGGATTCCGAATTTCCATTACCGGTTTTATAATCCGCGTCCATCTCCTTCATCGACGTTTTGAACAAAAAATGGGTTAAGGGTAAATGATCTTCTCCGAGACACATCACCGTTTTTCACTCAATTCCGCGTGTTCATTAGTTAGTTACAGGCTCCATAGATTACCTGAACGATTCTTTGCCAAAATGACGTGGAACGAATCAGTTTACTCGATATATTTGGTGATTAGGGTTACCAATAACGAGCAAATTAATTTTTAGTCCTACTCATGTAACCATAATTAAAAATCGTGTTTTTTTCTCTTTCTCTTTTCTTATTTTACTTACGTATTTTAC
Source organism: Schistocerca serialis cubense (assembly GCF_023864345.2). Classification (NCBI taxonomy): domain Eukaryota; kingdom Metazoa; phylum Arthropoda; class Insecta; order Orthoptera; family Acrididae; genus Schistocerca; species Schistocerca serialis. Next base: position 192,852,708 of record NC_064638.1, on the reverse strand, counting down.
TGGTATCAGTTTTTAAATAGAAATTCGTCTATGCAATAGAAGTAGTTGCCACGCACAAGTGATTTTAGGTGATGATTCAATACCTGCTTTCCTACCTACCAGACACTTTATGGCATTGGCCAAATGCTCATACTGAACTTCTTTCTAAGCCACTAACAGCTTTAATAATCGTCATTTTTCCCTCTGATGTAGTAGTTATAGGCAACACTGTTTTTCTCAAACGTTGATGGATTATTTATGACAAATTTCATTACTCGGTATACGTGTGAAGATGGCGTAGAAAAAATTAGTAGCTCTTTGAAGAGTTAGTTCTAAATAACGAGATTTCTGTTTAGCATTTGTTGTATTCATTTTCTGTTTGATCTGCCAATTTTTTGCCTTCGCCCAGTCTATTAACCAGTAGTCTTACATCCTCAGTGAAAGCTATCACTATTAGTTTTGCGTTCTCTGAGACCTATTTTTCTGGCCTTAAAAAATCAGCTGCTGCATTTCATATAAAATGAAGACTTATCCGTAAGAAAAAAATTATCTTTTCGTTACATCTGGTTCTGCACTTACCTCCCACTTTTAATACCCTTGCGCACAGCAATCTTGGAAATATGTTGATGCCACAGTCATTGCTTTGTTGATTTTCATTATCATTCATTTCATACTTATAGCACCTATTGTTCCCTTTACTTTTCCTGATATTCGACGTTCAAATTTTTTACCTTGGTGCCAATATTCAGTTTTTCAGTTACAATGTAAAGCAAATTAGCTAATTTATTTGGTTAACTTGCTCAAAATTATCAGTTGTGGCGCTTTCATCGTCAGGCGAGAGTTATCTGTAGAACATTACTCCATCCTTTTTCTAGTTTTCGTACGTTAAAACTCTCCTGTATATGTATCTATCTCATTTGCTAATGCCTCTTGAAGATCCAGGCTTTGTCCCTTAGATTATTTATACATACAGGGTGTTGCAGTCTTTGCATGAAACATCTAAGCATGAAAGATTAAGTCATGAGGAACAAGTTCTGTTAGGGAAATGATCTACGTACTCTTCTCCCCTCATTCTTCATCCAAGACTTAGTTAATGAATTCTTGATGCCGAAGCAATTTTTCCACTGGTCACTCTGTCAAGAGTCTCTTTAATATATCTATCATATTATGGCACATGTTTCCAGTGGGAACAATGTTCGGCTTGGAGTTGTGTAACTGTGGGTTTCTAACAAAAGGCTTTGTCTTATTAACAACAATTTACAATAACAGAGAGCATAGATAAATAAACCAGGCAGACAGTTTACTTCGAACGAAACACATTTTTGTTAAAGAAAAGCATGTACTATTCCCACAGCAATAACACAATCCGAAGGAGCATTAAGAACATACAGTAATATTTAACCTAAGACCGATATACAGCGTTCTTATCAGTCGTAAGTATTGTGGCTTCAGCCTATAGAAACTAACTCTAAAGCGGACACAAATATGACAGGCTATTGCACAACTGTAGCTCATCAGCTAATGCAATAAAAGACCAACTACAGAAAACACCTGACCCACTCAACAGACAGACAACACATGTGAACAATACAATCTACATCGACACAACAAGCTGGCGTACGATCAAGTTTAAACGGGTGAAAGAATTACAATGCCTATATGATACAATTAGACACTCCAGAGCCACGCAGTATCTTTTCAGTCCAATTACAATTATAATACAATGTAAAAACCGCACGGAATCGCTAGTCCTTTTTAGTTCTAAGTACCACTGTCAGCAGTTCTTTGACAATACAGACGCACATGGACACACTTCGTTAGGCACAAAAATGCCAGCACACATGCAGCTATAGATACACTCAGCGGCAAAAGTTAGTCTTATGCCCTGCTATAGAGTTGTCGTATTATTTATCTACTTATTTGTTATTTTCTTTCAATCTGTTATCTAGATACAAGTTAGACCAAATATGGCACATGGATTGGCATGAATATAGCACGTAATATTTTATCATAACTTCGAAAAATTTAGGATAACTAAGCATGATGGTGCTTAAGGGAAAATAAAAAATGCACATAAAATACCTACGTTCAGAAACAGTAGTTTTAAACAGCTGTAGATATTGCACTTTGGCAATCTGACGCACAGTTATATCTTCATCTGAAAGTACAAGAGACTGGCGTTCTATACCTGGTTCCATTGTTAGATCAAATTTTGTAATTTACGAGGCGTGTTTTTTATTTTACTACCGTTATGAAATTAAAAAAAAAGACGTAATAAGATATCTCATTCATTTTATTTTGACATGAAAGCCTGTACCTTAATCTACGCACTGACGCCTTTACAGTCTGATTCTTCCTCGTTTACGTTGTTTACTGAGTGTTTAAGAAGCCTACGTTAATCGTGAGTCCCACCGACTGTGAAGTACGGGCTATTATAAGATTTATTAGTGCTGAAGGCCTAAAAGCGATCGATATTCATCGTGAGATCTGTGCAGTTTACGGAGAAAACATTATGAGTGATGGAATGGTAGGAAAGTGGGTGAGAGCATTTAAAGACAGCTGCACAAACGAGCATGATGGACAACGGAGTGGGCGTCCTTCGGTCGTTAATGAAAGTTTGGTGCATAAAGTGGACAATAAGGTGAGAGAAAACAGAGGCTTTACGATTTCCTTCCTGCGGGATGACATTCCTAATGTTTCTCATAGTGTTTTGTATGGCACTGTCACCGAGCACTTGAATTACCGAAAATTGTGCGCACGTTGAGTACCGAAAATGTTGACGGATGCACAAAACCAAACGTTTAGACAGTGCTTTGACTGTCCTTGAGCGGTACCACAACGACGGTGATGATTTCTTAAGCCAAATTGTTACTGGCGATGAAATATGGGTGGCCTACGTCACACCAGAATCAAAGCAACAGTCCATGGAAGTTCAGCAAGGGCATGGTTTTGCTGCAAGGCAATGCCCGTCCGCATGTGGCAAATCACACCAAAGTTCTCATCACATCTTTTCGATGGGAAACTCTAAATCAACCGATGTACAACCCCGATCTTGCGCCCAGTGACTACCATCTGTTCCTGCACTTGAAGAAACACCTGGGCGGTCAGTGTCTTCAAGACGATGACGAAGTCAAAAAATGTATGAAACCTTATGGGACTTAACTGCTAAGGTCATCAGTCCCTAAGCTTACACACCACTTAACCTAAATTATCCTAAGGACGAATGCACACCCATGCACGAGGGAGGACTCGAACCTCCGCCGGGACCAGCCGCACAGTCCATGACTGCAGAGCATTAGACGGCTCGGCTAATCGACGAAGTCAAAACAGTGGTGATGCAGTGGTTAACAAGTCAGGTGGCAGACTTCTATGAGGAGGGTATTAAAAAACTGGTACGACGTTATGACTAGACGGCGGATTTTAGGTAAAAACCTATTTTGTTCCTGAGTTCCTATTTGCATAAAAATTTGTTATTATACGTTTCATGACTATTTACTCTTAATAGCGTTAATTCTATAGGACCTAAGAAAGCCTATTTCGACGTTAGTACCTATTTTTGCCTATTTCGGTTTTAATATACTAGAAAGTGCCTATTTCATCATACAAGACAGTAGCTCCAAGTTTTTCCACGCTATACGACAGATGGAAAAAATATTTTCTGCCCAGCGTGCAGCTAGATGGCTAATTGATATACGCTCATGCTTCGTATTTGCCTAACACTTCGGTCTTTTTTTTATTTCTTTTATATCGCTATCCCTGTTAATACCAAATACTCTTTATAGGTGTTTTATTATTCATATGTAAAAAATAGATCACGGATCTTTAGGTTAAAACCTATTTTTTATCCTAAGCTCCAATTTGCAAATAAGTTGGTACTTAAGCGTTTCATGACTAACTAAACTGAATACCGTTAGCTCTATAGGACCTAAAATTGCGTATTTCGACGTTGACGCCTAATTTTTCCTATTTCGGCATCAAAATCCTGAAAAGTACCTATTTCGTTAATCTGCCAGAGTTCTTGTGTTTTCAAAGATTAGAAAGGGGAAGTAAACTTAGGACTTTACGTCTCGTCGTAAAAAAGGTCGTTAGAGACTGTTTACAATTCCTTTGCTTGCCTTACTACCAACAGCACTCGGCACGGTTGAATGGTCATCCATCCAAGTACGCGCCCAGCGCGACGGTGCTTAACTTCGGTGAGCGAATGGGAACCGGTCAAATAATTGAGTTACACATTAGAATCGAACGTGGGAGTACTAAATGTTATATTTGAAAATATTTCGTTCGTAGGATTCTGGGCAGTTGTGTATTTTCGCAAAGAAACGGTTTCATTGGCCTTAAGCTGAGCACGGACAAAAAAATCACAATCGTAGACGCGCTCTATAGCTAAATTACTGCCCTTCGCGCATTTTCTCGCTGCTGTCTACAGGCAGTCCTATCAAACTACTCTGTTTCGTGAAAGGTATTATACGTGAATTTTCCGGTTCGAAAAATAATTTGCCAGTAGTGAGATGTTTTCATCTGAAGCCCCGGTAGATTCCATTCGCTTGTTCAGAAGGGGAGGCCATCTGTCAGGTGCCATACGTCCAGCAACGAGTACGGTACTTCCCCAACCGCTCCCATGCACCGAGCCGGCCGGTGTGGCCGTGCGGTTCTAGGCGCTTCAGTCTGGAACCGCGTGACCGCTACGGTCGCAGGTTCGAATCCTGCATCGGGCATGGATATGTGTGATGTCCTTAGGTTAGTTAGGTTTAACTAGTTCTAAGTTCTAGGGGACTAATGACCTCAGAAGTTGAGTCCCATAGTGCTCAGAGCCATTTGAACCAACCTATGCACCGCAGTAAAAGGGGAAAAAAAAAACAGGTCATCGTTCACTTTTTCCCAGCGAAAAGAAATCAGTACATTGTGTAGCGACTGACGTGTTAAGTGTTACTGACGTTCTAAGTGCAAAATAAATTCTAGTTTCTGTGTGAGGATACTACGCCATTCCGAAAACAGCTAGTTCAATGTCTACTCATATAAGGCAGTGGCTTCAAAATTTTTCGCATTATACAACAGATGGGAAAATTGTTTTCTGCCAAGCATGCAACAAGGAGTTTAGTTGGTGTTTCTCTTAGACTTCTTATTTTCCTGTCACTTAGGATTCTTTTTTATCGCTATCCTTCAGTAATACGAAATACTCTTTTATGCGATTCTAAACTGCATTTCCCTTTTATCTCGTATTAGGTTTCGAGTGTTAAGATATCTCACTTAACTCAGCATGCAGATGAAATCGCAATAAAGCTAATGTTGAACGAAAGTCAAAATTCAAGCAATCTCTTTTAACCAATAAATTTGGTGAATCCTCCGAAAAAAACAAGTTCTGCAGTGATTTGTGTCATGCACTTGTGGCAGCAAACATCCCCTTTCGGAAACTAGAAAAGCGTATTTTCAGAAGTTTTCTTGAGAAGTACTGCCATCAGTCTATTCCTGCAGATTCAACTTTACGTAAGAATTATGTGGATTCAGCTTACAATGCTCCATTGCACAGAATCCGAGAAGATGTCGGAGAATCTTGAATATGGATTTTCTGAATATGAAACTACTGACAGTCTTGGCCGTTACACTGCAAACCTGATTGGCCGGCCGAAGTGGCCGTGCGGTTCTAGGCGCTTCAGTCTGGAACCGCGAGACCGCTACGGCTGCAGGTTCGAATCCTGCCTCAGGCATGGATGTGTGTGATGTCCTTAGATTAGTTAGGTTTAACTAGTTCTAAGTTCTAGGGGACTAATGACCTCAGAAGTTGAGTCCCATAGTGCTCAGTGTCATTTGAACCATTTGCAAACCTGATTATTGACAAGCTAGATACAGATCCTCCATCCAGGGCTCATTTGATTGACTTAAAACAGCTTGCAAAAACTAACCAGTAAACAATAAAACAGTTTGTGAACAATGGGCTTAAGGTGCTACACCCAAACGGAGGGGATGAGAATAAGGTGCTTCTGGCCGTCACTGATGCTGCTGCATATATGATAGCAGCATTTCAGCTATTAAAAGTATTCTACCCACTGAAGCTGCATGTAACTTGTGTAGTGCATGGGATCAATCGCATAGCAGAGCAAGTAAGACTACAATTTCCTAAAGTAAATAAAGTAATATCTATGGTGAAGAAAATTTTTGTTAAGACACCATCAAGAATACAGGCATTCAAAGAACAGCTTCCAGATGTCCCATTGCCGCCAGAGCCTGTTGTCAGCCGCTGGGGCACGTGGCTGATAGCAGCAGAATACTATAGTACGCATCTTTCAGCTGTCCAGAAGGTGGTTAAATTATACCGGAGGATGCTGCATCCGTAACTGCAGCAATGGAGTTACTCAAAGATTCTTCTTTAAAACGGGACTTATTAGGGCCCACTACACATTTATGGCAAGAATAATTTCACAATTAGAAGGCCGATGGAGACTTATCTACGACAATATTTCTTTGCTTGCAGAAGTCAAAATGAAAATTAATGAAGCGCGAGGTGAAGTAGGGGAAAAATGCAAACGGTTTTGCAGAACAATGGACTGACGGAGTTGTGTGCAGCTGCCGAAGTACTTAGTGGAAAATCCAGCGCTTCTGACTACAGCATTTCTGTCCAGCATGTGTCGAAAATGAAATACGCCCGGCCGGCCGTGGTGGCCGCGCGGTTGTAGGCGCTGCAGTCCGGAACCGCGGGACTGCTACGGTCGCAGGTTCGAACCCTGCCTCGGGCATGGATGTGTGTGATGTCCTTAGGTTAGTTATTTTTAAGTAATTCTAAGTTCTAGGGGACTGATGACCAAAGATGTTGAGTCCCATAATGCTCAGAGCCATTTGAAGTAGGCCCCTGTCACATCTGTTGTAGAACGTTCTTTTTGAGCGTATAAATTGATTCTGACTGACAAGCGCCACAGTTTTTCACTAGAAAACCTAGAAAAGAGTTTTGTCATTTATTGTGAAGCCAACTATGGTCATAATATGTCAAACTACGAATGTATTAATTAAATCATTGCCACAGCTTTTTACGGAGATCTTTATCTTGCAGGAACTCAAAACTATTAGAAGTTATGTTCAACATTAATGTTGTAGATTGCTGCGCTCTGTAACTGTGTATATATTCATTCTCCTTGTTTTAATGACTATTAAGATGTTCATACTGTCAACACTGTGTATTTTAATTTATTTTTATATTCACTGCATCATTTTTATTAGAGCCTAATTTAGATTTTATATAGCCTAAATGAACTACAGAAGGAGCCTATTTTAGGTGCCTAAAACAGACAATTTTACGACCTAATAATCCGTGGTCTAGTTATGACAATTGCCTCAGTATTGACGGAAGTTATGTGGAAAAGTAGATCAAGTTACAGGCTTTCATGTAAAAATAAAATTATTGAGATATCTTAGCAAGTCTTTTTTTTTAGTTTCAAAACGGTACTTAATTAAAAAAACACACCTCGTATAATTCTGAGCTACACTGCAGTTCAACACTACACTAATAGCAGTTTAGCACACTTTAATGCGATTAGCTACTGTACTTGATATCAGAACCAAGCTAGCTTCTATAATTTATCTGCATAGTTAGTCCCCAGCGCGCCGGCACAACTCAGCACCCACAGGATCTGTGTTGCTCCACCCCCTAAAGTGTAGAGACTGGGAGGTGGCTATCACAATGGCTATCCTGCTTCCCCGCGAGGCTCATCACCTCACTGATTCAGGAAGGATGTTGCAGATGAATGTTCTGCCACGCTGCGTCTCGTAGTCACGATGTATGGGCTCTTCTTGGTTGTCAGCCTGCCATGTAGTTCCTAAGCTCATATTCGTATTTTGGCTGATGGCCCCGACACCTTGTGGCATAATTCCTCATTCCTTATTACATTATTGACTGTTGTACTGCCAAATTCATTCTTGTCCAGGTTTGTAAAATCTTGCGTAAAGGCACATTCCCAGATGCTGTTTGTGAAGGGTGCCGATTGCTTCACATTCACAAGTGTCTCAGGTGTGCTGTCGTAGTTTTAGAAAGTAGTTAGGATATGGACCATGCCCCGACAGGTAGTGTATTGCTCCATATCTCATGTAATGTCTGGGTATAGTTAGAACCATTTCAAAACAATAATATGTCAGCTTGGCGCCAGCAACTGTCAGAGCGCGTACAAAGAAGATATAGAATCTTGATTTTTGTGTGCGTTATTGACTTTTGAGAATGTATTCGTGATCATAAAATATACAGTTTTGTCTTTCAATTGATTGATAAGAAAGTGCACTCGAGGAGAAAAGGTACGAAAGCATAGAATCAAATGCGTCGTCGAAGCAGTGTATCATCTAAGCATCCAAACAATATACATGAGGCTGAGGCCAGTTCCGGACGAGTCAGTGCGTCTGTTAAGAAACTGAAAGACCGTGACCACGATTTTGATTTGAATTATGGGCAAAGCTATAAATTCTCTTGCGGTTTTTTTCTGGTATTTCTCAACATGTTAAACGCTAAAAAGGCGATGCTGAGATCACGTTGCAAGAATGTAGTCCTGGAGTTTTAGGCTCCCCAATAATCATTGCTTACACCAACTGCCCAGAAGTTGTTATCTCAGATAGTAAGTTTATACGGAATGCCTATGAAATCAACACGACTGCTTGGAGAAGGGCGAAACATAACTACGAAGTTTTGTGCGTTCACGGAATTGTCACGACCGATATTTCAATCGTTCTATGGGAACCTACTGAAAATAATTTCTACAACAACTGCAACAGTACGACAGGTGAGTTCTGGGATAGCAGCTTAATTTTAAGAATTTCCTAAAAGTAGAATTTTTTCGTATTTTCATGTCTTTTACATATTTTAGAACTCCTTAAGCGTTGCTCTCGGAATGTGTTTTTTCAAAACTACAAGCTGCGTATTTCCAACAATTTTCAATCCTTCTGTTTCAAAATTTAATCACGACTTTGAAATAATATTACAAAGTGAAACACTTATGATTTTTTCGATAAGTTAATTTGAAAAATAGTTATTAACAAATGACTGCCCTTTTACGGTGAAAATTTAACGACTTTACTGAAACAATCGCAAGTTACAGAAAAATAATTTTTTCTAAACTCGCGTACTTAGTTGACTAGCAACATTCATAGATTTTTTCTTTCTTCCAGATTCAAATTGACACAGTTTATAGGCGTGTCTTCGATCGCCTTGCATTCAGCGTGCCTCGGGGGAACTGCTGCAGCGTAACCAGTGATTAATAATTTCTGAGAAGAAAATTTTTCGACATCCTTAAATATATTCCCAATAACTACCCCAAGTATCACATCTCCTTTCGTCAGAAATATTGTCAAGGGAACGCTTCCTTTTAGGACCTTACAGTGGTGTTACTCCTTAACACTACGTTGTGGTGCGCTCATATATCCTTATTACAGGCAGCTGAAAGCTTCTTTAACCAACTGCCGCTATTTAAACGGAGTTGGTATCTGGGGAGAAATGGTCGTAGCCATTGTTCTGTATACTGTGATGCTCTACAGGCATACTTGTCCAATTTCGTAAGAGGTGTTGATGCAAACCGACAATTCATAAATGACCAATGTTTAGAAATACTGTTCCGCTGATAAACTTTCAATGACAGAGCTGTCGCATATTATATTGTTTGACAATTAAAAAAAAAACAATTCTTTGAGCTCTCTAAAAATAACTTTATCGAAAAACGGAATCACACTATTGATTCCGGATGGAATCTGAATTAAATTAACAGTCTCTTTGAGATCCACCTGCAGACAGAGGTGTCGTCAGTCTAGGCAAAGAGTGCAACTAAAATAATTTCGAAATTTGTGGTAAGTTCTTGTGGGACCAAGCTACTGAGTTCATCGGTCCCTAAGCTTACGCACTACTTAATCTACCTTAAACTAATTTACGCTAAGGACAACACACACACCCATCCCCGAGGGAGAACTCGAAGCTCCGAAGCGCGGAGCCAACTAAGGCAATGAATTATTTTCTACGCCTGGTATTTTCTGATTTTGCCATATGGGCTACCCTATTTTTGCAGCTAAACAGTCCATTTTTAAATTTTATGTTCTGATTTGCCTTTGGGTTTCTGAAAATAGATATGAACCTACTGAAACAATTATCCACTGATACCTACCACTGGGACTGATATACAGGGTGGTGCATTGATCATGACCGGGCATAATTTCTCACGAAATAAGCGTCAAAAAAAGAAACTTCAAGAACGAAACATGTCTGGCTCGAAGAGGGAAACCCGATGGCGCTATGGTTGGCCCGTTAGATGTCGCTGCCATAGGTCAAACGGATATCAACTGCGTTTTTTTTTTAAAATTGGAGCCCCCATTTTTATTATATATTCGTGTAGTACGTAAAGAAATATGAATGTTTTAGTTGGACCACTTTTTTCGCTTTGTGATAGATGGCGCTGTAATAGTCACAAACATATGCCTCACAATTTTAGACGAACAGTTGGTAACGCGTAGGTTTTTTAAATTGAAATACAGAACGTAGGTACGTTTGAACATTTTATTTCGGTTGTTCCAATGCTATACATGTAGCTTTGTGAACTTATCATTTATGAGAAATGCTCAAAATGATGTCTATCAACGATGTCTGATGTAACGATGTCTGTGTAACGACATTCCTCTCAACAGCGTGTAGTTCGCCTTCCGTGATGTTCGCACATGCACTGACAATGCGCTGACGCATGTTGTCAGGCGTTGTCGGTGGATCACGATAGCAAATATCCTTCAACTTTCCCCACAGAAAGAAATCCGGGGACGTCAGATTCGGTGAACGTGCAGGCCGTGGTATGGTACTTCGACGACCAATCCACCAGTAATGAAATACGCTATTCAACCGCACGCGAGCTATGTGCCGAACATCTATCATGTTGGAAGTACATCGCCATTCTGTCATGCAATGAAACATCTTGTAGTAACATCGGTAGAACACTACGTAGGAAATCAGCGTACATTGCACCATTTAGATTGCCATCGATAAGATGGGGGCCAATTATCCTTCGTCCCATAATGCCACACCATGCATTAACTCACCATGGTCGCTGATGTTCCACTTGTCGTAGCCATCGTGAATTTTCCGTTGCCAAATAGTGCATATTATGCCGGTTTACGTTACCGCTGTTGGTGAATGACGCTTCGTCGCTAAATAGAACGCCTGTAAAAAATCTTTCTCCGTCCCGTAATTTCTCTTGTACCCAGTGGCAGAACTGTACACGATGTTCAAAGTCGTCGCCAAGCAATTCCTGCTGCATAGATATATGGTACGGGTGCAATCGATGTTGATGTAGCATTCTCAACTGAGACGTTTTTGAGTTTCCCGATTCTCGCGCAGTTTCTCTGCTACTGATGTGCGGATTAGCCGCGACAGCAGCTATAACACCTACTTGGGCATCATCATTTGTTGCAGGACGTGATTGTCGTTTCACATGTGGCTGAACACCTCATGTTTCCTTAGATAACGTCACTATCCGGCGAACGGTCCGGACACTTGGATGATGTCGTCCAGGATACCGAGCAGCATACATAGCAACACGCCCGTTGGGCATTTTGATCACAATAGCGATACATCAACACGATATCGACCTTTTCCGCAATTGGTAAACGGTCTATTTTAACACGGGTAATGAATCACTAAGCAAATACGGTCCGCACTGGCGGGAATGTTACGTGATACCACGTACTTATACGTTTGTATTACAGCGCCACCTATCACAAAGCGAAAAAAGTGGTCTGACATTCATATTTCTTTACGTACTACACGAATATGTAATAAAAATGAGGGTTCGTAATTAAAGAAACGCAGTTGATATCCGTTTGATCTACGGCAGCGCCATCTAGCGGGCCAATCAGAGTGCCATCTGGTTTCCCCCTTCAAGCTAAACGAGTTTCGTTCTTTGTAGTTTTTTTGTTTGATGCTTATTTTGTGAGATATTTAGCCCGGTCACTGTCAATGGACCACCCTGTATACAAAATGTGTCATAGCATTCACTGACTGCAGTAATGATTTAGCCTCTTCCTCGCTCGAAGCGATAAAGTGCTGTTTGCACATAGATCTTGCTCGAAACCTGACTCATTGCTTTTGTACACAGCATTTTAAGGGATAACAGAAAGCTTAGTCTTCACGTCAGTTACGTATTTCTCTACAGTATTACCTACTGATAACATCTTCTCTACGCTGTTTCTTGAAGTAAACCTCATAATTTTGTGACTTCCTGTTCCGTCTAATTTCCTGGAACTGTTTAATCAGTCTGAGGGAGCCTGTAAACCAGTAATGTTCATCTTGGTTATAATTCAAATGGCCAGGGCTCGTAGATCTCCCTTGGTAACGGTGCACTCAATGCCACGAGGAGTTCTACATCTTTCAAATAGTTTTTATTTCATACATTTTTGAGCTTCATTTTGATGTATGTCTCATATTTTGTGTAGATATTTCTTCCATTTATACAGGGTGGTAATTATTGAACTGTATGAAAAGGAAACCTAAATTAATTACAAAATACGGCGTACACACACTTTATTCAACATGTAAATGTCACTACAGATATTATGATTTCGGTTATGATATGTTTGATATGCCTGCCATCATTGGCCATGATGTGCCGCAGATGAATTGCGAAATTCCGCCTCTCGCCCTGAAGTGTCGGATCATCGATGATGTCGATGACCTGCATGGCTGTTGTCAGTTCGGCAGTGGTTTTGGGATTATTGCTGTACACTTTGTCTTTAATATAGCCCTATAAAAAGAAATCGCGTGTTTTCTTACCCGAAAAATACGGCGGTCAATCGTGGCCCATGCCAGTGGCCTCGGGGTACCCCTCAACCAGAATGCAGTTCCCGAAGTGCTCCTCCAGGACATCAAACAAATCTTCTCCTTCGATGCGATGCAGCTCGTCCTTGCATGAACCACATCTTGTCGAAATGATGGCCACTTTCGATGATTGGGATGAAATCATCTTCCTAAACTTTCATATACCGTTCGGTAGTCACCGTGCCATCAGGGAATATCGCACGCATTATTCCGTTACTGGACATTGCACACCACACAGTCACTCTTTGAGGGTGAAGAGACTTCTCGATCGCGAAACGTGGGTTCTCAGTGCTCCAAATGTGCCAATTTTGCTTGATGACTGACTCATCCATATGATAGTGATCTTCGTCGCTAAACCAAACAACAATGCACGTACTAATTCTCAACAGCTCGGCAGGCAAAGCTGCATTTTGAACCGTTCAGAAGTTACGACGATTTTCTTTCATACATTTCAATAATTGTCACCATTTATGATTCACTTTTAGATTTTATGAAACCAGCTTTGGAGACTGTTTAACTTCAAGTGATTTCTCCATCCTCCGCTTAAGGAAAAAGCTTTCTTCGCTCTGCGAACGTACTGTACTTTTGTACTAGACTTCAATTATCACGACAATCAGGATTTGAACAACAATGATGGAATAGTCAGACTTATTTTCTGATTCTTTTAATATTTCCTCATTTTCTAACGAAATGTTGAGATCACTCGAATGAATGTCCAAGAAATTTCCAATATAAATAACACGTATACAGGTCTTCAGCAGAAGTAGATGATTTCGACTGCATACCACATTCTCCATATTTCATCTTTTCAATGTGGAAAACAGTAACTGAATTCCTCTCTAGAACCTGCACAAAGACAGATTCTATTGTCAAGCTCATACGAAGACAATACAAAGAAAATTATTTTTTTCTCCATTATTAATGGCTGTAATAATACCGCAATGACAATGGATATTAAATCAGATACAGATTCAAATGAATAGTAACTGTGAAAAACTGCGTCAAAAAAACTATCAATGGAGACTGAAATTCGCTTTTATAATTGCGATCACGTCGTGCCGTGTTATCTACTCAGCGACCTGCCGTCAGTCAGGGACGTGTGCCTGCTGTCTGCTACAGCTATGGGAGACGTGTGCGTTTATCTAGCATCCTGGCGAGCTACAATTTGGCAATACTCAACATTTTAAACATATATTTGCAGTGTATCTTAGCATCTAAACTTTTGAGATTGTGTTCCTTTCATTATATTCTTCCGGCATAAAAAATTTCAGGGTATGTTTCGACATGTCGGAATTGACCGCTCCCCTGTCAATATTCCAAGAGCTTTCCTACAGTTATCCTCTCACATATCTGTAGTGCTGGCAGATTTCATAATTAGGAAATCCTCTGCGTAGGCGTCGCAGCCACTGGCGTTTGTTATATTCTGAAGCTGCATCAGAAATAGCTTGATGTCAACATCTCAGAACTCTGGTCTACAAACGGAGCCCTGTGGGCGGCATTTCGTGATGTTTTTCACTATTTTCTTTACCGGCCACTCCAACTACACTTTTTCCTTTTTTTTTTTTTTTTAAATAGAGGTGGAGCCCCTCCACGACCATACCGGCATGATGGCCAACACAAAAGGTCTACTGCCATCTCTGCATAAGTGTTAGTATTCACTAAAGTGAGGTATTTCAGGATCTGGGTACTGCGATGTTTGCGTACGTCTGGTTAGGATTAACCATTAATACGCGCTCATCTGGAGATAGATTGGTCGAAATCTGACGAAGGGTAACGGTTTGAAGGGCAGAGGAAAAAAAGTGCCAAGGCAAGAGCCAAGGGATAAAAACCTCTGCGAAAGTTAGGTCGGGTGGTAAGAGCAGTAGCGGTTGTCTTGCTGCCTACGATAGGTTGTGCAAGGATAGGCTTTGTTAGTAGTGGGTATCATGCATGTCGATACCTTGACGTTGTGCGTTTGTGCTGCTCGGCGGCTGGCGCTGGGTGCTGGTACAGAGTCCTCGTTCAGCGTCAGCAAACTGCAAGTTAGGTTTGTTATCGATTGTTTGTGCGTCTGTGGGCGAGCTCGTCGGTGTCCCTGCTGTGGCCTGTTGGTCGGCTCTAATAGCAGCTGGTAGTTGCCAGTCAGTGTTGCTGATATGCTGGGGCTTAAGGACGTTTGTCGCTGTGTGCGTATGTTAGTTTAGCATAGGTGGCTATGCCCTAGCTAGCAGTGTCTTTGGCCGCTTGTGCTTCCAACTACACCTGCATCTCTGCACAATATATTCATCAGCTGGTGCAGTCTAACTGCTTTGGTCTCAGGAACTGGGCAAGACACCGTAAATTATCAAATTCCCCAGTTAGGTCAACCATTGTGCCCATAATGTAGTTTTCGTCTCAGGCGTTCACGATCTGAAGTCACGTCATCGGTGGATTTGCTTTTCCCGGAACAGTATTGGAGGCACTTAGGCGTATTACCAGCCTGCAATCACTCAGGCGGCGTGACAGGACCTTTCCCAGTACTTTAGCTAGAGTATTTACCAGACAGATCGGCCTGTACGATGTAGAATTTCTGGTCTCGTTGTCTTACCTTCTTTTACTATAATGATATTCGAGATTGTACAGATTCCGAACACATGTCCATGCCAGAGGCATTCTTTCCTTAACACTGTATTATATAGTACAATTTTGTCGGCTAGTTGGTGCAACACTTCTCGCATAACCCTGTCAGTCGCTCGTGCTTTCTTCTTCTTTAATATCATTATTGGCCACCACACTTCCTCCTGAGCAAACGGAATAACAACTATGTTAGTTACATGTTGCTTTAGTAATTCAGTGGGAAGATACTGATGGTATCTATGTCTCGCATCGTCTTGTCGTCCAGAAACAGACTTTGGAGCAGGAACAGCATTGATGTCTCCCAGTCCACTCTGACCATGCCATCATATTGTCTCCAGATTGATAACAGAATTCGTGAACGAACCTTATTTGTCGCGGGTTTGTGTGGAAAACCACAAACTTCGTTTATCAATTAGTTCGTGACGCATGCCTCCCATTTTTCTGCTCTTGTATGGTTTAGTAATCCTTTATATTGTTCTTTAACCGTCCGATAGAAACTCAGGCGTCTTTTTCGTTCTGTTTCTGCTAAGAATCTCTGGTAGTGTCTTGTAGCCTGTGTTGCTCTGCGTCTTAAGGGTTGTAGGGCGGAACTACAGTGAACTATACACCCTTGTTGGGATCGCCTTGTCTTGAGCCACTGCAATGCTCGCAACCATTCTTTGGCTTTGGCGTCAACATCAATTCCAATTCCTTCCAGTGTTTGTATGTTGAATTGTGCCTTTACAAGTTGCAAATTCGCTTTTGTGTAGCTTGCATAAGAGTCCCGAATGTATGCTTGCGTCCAAGTCATTCTCTTCGTCTGTAATTGTGAAATAAGTGAGATTATCGTCACTTACTGTAAGTCCAGTACAGAGTTTACTGTTTCCTGTGTGGTCACTGACTCGGGAATTTGAAAGGGTGATGTCTATGTTTGGTGGTGCACCTGAACGATGTTTGAAAGTTGTCGGTTTGAGAAGCCTACTAATGACACGTCGAGAAAGTACTTAGATAACGTCCTCTCCAGAAGGCATATTCGTCTTTCATCAGTTACTCTGCTATGCCACATTGTTTATTTTGCGTTATCAACCGTTATAAAAAATTTTCTCTTGCATCACCCCCCCCCCCTTCCTCCCCTGGCTACCATCTATGTTATTTTCTGGATGTACCGAGGAAACACCATCTGCTGCCCCAACCAAATGATATCCGCATGAGAAGCGTTGTAGTCCTAGTGTTACACTGCCTTCACCAGCCTCATCGATTCCACGTCCTCAGCACTATATGCTTCACGAGAGTCCATCTCATCTCGCTGCCAACCTCCAGCCGTCTGCCCAGGTTCCGCTACATGGTGGCTAAGACTCAGAGCTAGAAACTCCGGCAGGTAAACACGATCCGGAGCCAATGCCTACACGGACCACACATAAGGTCTGGTCTACCGCTGCGGCACACGGCAGCCGCAGCGGGCTTTAGATTGCTGGTGCTTTCACTTTGTGCCATCAGACTGTCAAGCGCTGTGTAGAGCCACCGAGACCTGGCCCGCGCTGTGGACGGCGATACAAACGATATTTCATTTTCAAGACACTGTTACAAGGGGGTAGTGTAGAAAGTAACAGCATACTATCAATATTAAATGAAATTAACGTGCCAGGCATTTAAAACTCCCCGGAAGTGAAGATGCATTCTTCGAGAACATTCCTGCATATGCCAACAGATGGCATGACAAACTGAATAGGAAAGGCAGTTGAAAAGAAATGGCCGCCCCCCTACATGTGCACCGTAGAGGATCAGAGAGAACTAATACGATTTTAGTTGTCGGCGGGCGTAAAATCTCGACAGATCGATGGTAGAATGTAGGAAAGATATAGAGATAGCTGCGTTAGTGAGAGAAGAGTGGAGGAGTGGGTAGTTGCCTTTAAAAGTGGACTTATATCAGTTACAGATGGGCAGCCACTCTGGTTGTCACAGTATGTCCGTCATTGAATGGAATGTGGGACGCGCTGACGCCGTAATTCGTGTGAACCGGCGTATTTGTGTAGAAACTGTAGCCAGGGAACTGAGCACCAGTGTCGCGTCCGCTCTCACCATTGTAAGTGATGAGGTTCCCATGTGCCGTTTCTTGTGTGCAAGATGGGCGCCTACGATGCTCACTGGTGAGCACAGTGTGATTCCTATTGAGGCTGCCATATCGCTTCCGTTGCTATATAACTATGAAGAAGAGGGCTTTCTGACACGTATCGTCACAGGAGACGAAACCTGGGTGCAGCACCGTGAGCCAGAAAGCAAAAGACAGTGCTCAGCAAAGACGAAATTCAAGTCTGAACCTTCAGGTGAAAAAATTCTTCTCGCCCTCCTCCGGGGTACCAATTGTCCGATAGTGTCCGCCTGCTTAGCTGGGTGGTAACTTTCTCGACTCTCACGCAAGTAGGCCAGGTTTCGATACGGCGGAGATACTCTCCGCTCAGGGACTGGGTGTAGTGTTGTCCTCATCATCATTTCATCCTCATCAACGGCGCGCACGTCGCCCAGTGTGGCGTTGATTGAAATAAGACATGAACTGGCAGCCGATCGTCCCCGAATAGGGGCCTCCCAGCCAACGATGCCATATCCGCATTTCATTTTTCCAGTGAACAGTGCCTGATACAGCGCCATGTTGAGGAATGAGAATAAGCCAGCAATACGGAGCCGTCGCAGAGGACTTCTGTCTAGAGACGCTTTTCTCCTTCAAGACAACACAAGCGCCCACATCGCCACTGCGTCTCATGGCATCATTAGGAGACTGAGCCTGTAGATCGTACTATATCCCCTGTAGAGCCCTGATCTCGCTCCTTCGGATTACCATGTGTTTGGATCCCTGAAGGACGCTATCAGAGGAAGACGATTTAAAAGTAGTTATGAGATTGCAGAAGAGGTGCACTCTTCATTTGAATGGAACAAAAGAGCGAGTATAATGGTAGGGGGGAGAAGTGTATCAAAGGACATCAGTCAGCCATGCTGCGGCTCACGTTGGTGCTGTTTGTAGGTTTTCGTCCTCTGCTGGAAACCACACCGTATCGTTTAGTTAATGTGGTTGTGGTTGTTTGCCTTCTTCTCGTGTTGACTAGTGCCACTTGGTTTTGCAAGGGTTGCCTGTCCGCTAGTGGCAGCATCGGCTGTTATCGATATGTAGTAACTGTGGCCCTATCTTTGGGGCGACGTTGTGGTTCTTCTGAGTCCTGTCAGTGAGCAGTTCGGTTGCGGACTCAGGAGGAGCCAGGTCCACGCAGTGTGAGAACACACCGGGACTGCTGGCAGCGCGCATGGACTGCTGGATCGAAGGCCTGTGGTCACGAGGGTGGACGACCTCGTCGTAAACCGGGTCCTGCAAGCTTTAAGCTGAGTGCATTTCGATTCAAGTAGAGAAATCTCCACCATTGTGAGATCTTGTGATCCTCCAGTGACTTGGGTTCGTGTAGCTGCTCATAGTGTGGCCAAGGCGAAGAGCAGCGAGTGGAGTGCTTAGGGAAGGCGGATCTGATTAGCTTTCCTGGACTTCTAATTACCTTTTATTGCGTTCAGTTTGTTACTATTTGTTAAGTTCCACCAGCGGTGTTTTTCCTGCCTCGTAGCCGCTAATACCGCAGTTACCTGCGCTGGGGGGTGGTGAATGTAATGTCAGTGTACGTTTCCATGCCTTGCCGCTGATGTCCTGTGGGGCGTGTAGTTTTGATAGCTATCTTGATTGTTGGTTGGTTGGCGATTCTTCTACTCTGGTGGTAGCGATTCCTTTCTCCTTCCAGGCGCTCTAAGCACAGTATTCTGTGGACAGAGTCCAGACCATCGGTTCCAGCTTTGGCGTATTTTTAGATCTTTGAATTCGGTTTATTCGACGTCGGGTTGCCTCAGAAAGATTATCATTAGACTGCCACTAGGCTGAGTTACCATCTTGTGAAGTGAATGCAACTCTTGGCTGCCTATCTCATCGCTCGCGGTAGTTTTTTTTGCCGGACCTACTCAGAGGTAGATTCCTAGTGCACTGACTGTGACTGGCCCTTTTATTATATTATTGTATTTACTGTTTTATTGTATGTTTCTAAAAATTTATATATCATTGCCATTTTTGGCGTTACAGAAGGTTTACATGTTTGTGCTCCCAAGTGTACCATCATTTTGTCTTACCCATTTGGTGATTAGGTGCCTGTTTCTTTAAATTAACCTTTGCTATTGCACTGCTGTTTTACAGTGTGTTTGTTAACTCTTTTTAAATTGCCGTTCTTGGCGTTAAATGCCTTCAGCCGTGACTGTGGCTACTTCCCTTAAAATTCTAATTGGCATCACACTGGCTTGTTTTTAAAACTGTATTTGCTGTGTTTGTATTTTATGCTCATTTGCTAAATTGTAACGCACTGAAAGCACTATTAATTACAAAGCTATTTGTTATTTCATTAATAACATGTGAAATTTGTTTACTGCTGAGTCTGGAATTGCCGTTTCAAAACAAATGTGTGTAACTGCAAAAGGGAACCAGACGTAACCCAATCCTGCCTTCCTTGACTACCAGGTCGTAGTCAGCAGTGTGAAAAAAGGAATGTCATCATTTTTGTGTAGGCATGAGATATATGCTTCGCAAGAAATTGTTTGCTGTTACCTTTCAAATCGCCCTCGTAGTAATTTCGTTAATTACCTTTCACTTTCAAGATCAAGATTGCAGGGCGAAATATTTTTATTTTCGGATGATCTCTGTCTTTGAGAAAGTATTTCACGCTAAAAATCTTGACGTTCATTTACAACACAAATAATCTTGAGTTATCAATCTGCAGTGAATATTTTTTATAGTAGGTGGTCGGCAATACAACATCGAGCAACAATTTCGGCAGTCGTTGTCCTCGTCACCCATATCAAAGCTATTGAGAGGGGAAAGCCTCTTTGAACGCATTATTTTTTAAGTAAAATACAAAGCAATGGTAAATACGACGATACAGATTATTTTTTATACCTTTGTGTACAATAAATCCATATCAGGCGCTCCCTGTAACTGCTGAACCTGGAGAACCTCTTGGGCATCGACAAGATTTCCCGAAACCCTCCTACAGAACGTCCACGAAAATAAATTTGCGTAAGTATATTTTCTATCAGCATATTTACCATAATTTGCAAAATGTTACGTTCTAACAAAATGGTGTCTTGTTGAAACAAATGTCACTGTCATGGTCCAAAAAATCGAGATAAAAGCGTGCACCAAAAGTAGACTTTTGAAGATGTCGTTAAATAGCTACGTACGTGACACAGAATGTAATTTAGGATGCCGGTATCAAATTCCGATGACAACACTACATGCTATTCTCAAATTATGTCAAAAATGTGCTTAAATTATTGGGTTATATTTTTTTGTAGTTGAGTTAAAAATACCTCTAGTCACCGACTCCAGGACCATATACCAGTCGCTCCAGATACAAAAGCAGGTCCTCTCCATCTTCTTCGTGGCCATTGCGGTCCTCCGTCTTCCGATGCTGTTCTCCCTCGGTACGCATTTTGTTAACTTTCGTGCAGATATTGTTAACAGATCGATCTCTAGTTGGATCATCTTCGTGATTTCCATACCTCCTGTTAGGTCGTCGAGATATTTACATGCTGCCGCAATGGTCGAGCCGTCGACAATTTGCTCTCCGTTGCGAATGGTTTTCGCGTCGGTAACGGAGTTTATGGGGAACATTGGATATGCACTATAATAAATTAGAAATCACAGAGAACATTTTAAGCCAAAACAAAGACAGATTTTTTGAAATTTTCGAACAAGACTACCCGTACATTAATACATCAGTGTAGGAACGGCGCGGATTAGCTTGTGAAATCCGAAAAGGCATTATATACTATCGGCGGAGCAGATAGGAAATCCGATACGGCAGAAACTCGGTGGAAGCGCGGCAGCTGGCTGTTGCAGATCGCTCTCTGGGAAACTATGTAAGGAGGAGTCACACAGCTGTGCAGCCCCGAAGCGACGGAACAGTATCAGATTTTGGTTAGCTAAGGGCTGCTCGCTGATAAAGCACGTCCCGAACATTTACGGAAACAGGTAGCCATGACATTATACGCAGCACCATCGAGAATTTTCATGGGTTGACGAGAGAATAGCAGTAATCTATGATATTTAGGCTTTCTATGAAATTTATCTATACGTGAAATACTGAATATGCTTTTTCCGGAAACTCTCTCTCGTATAACGTGTGCGTTAGATATCGTATTCCACTGCTGTGCAAAACAGACTGTTAGAGCTGCGTTGGGCATGTGAACAGTGTCTTCAAGCATAATTTAAATATATATAATATTTGAGTTGATGTAAATGAATTTAATTAAATGATGAAAAAACAAATTAAGTCCTTAATTGGAATTATTTAGCTGACACTCGATACTGAAGTGCGTTGCGGAAGTTACGTAACATGAGGTGCAATGTCTGACTAGAAATATGAACGAAATAAAATACTGCTCGACACAGAAAAAAGAGGTTTTATGATATTCACAGTACGCTGTAGATTAATCTCCTTCCTTAGTATAACAAATAGTTCAAATGGCTCTGAGCACTAGGGGACTTAACTTCTCAGTTCATCAATCCACTAGAACTTAGAACTACTTAAACCTAACTAACCTAGGGACATCACATACATCCATGCCCGAGTCAGGATTCGAACTTGGGACCGTAGCAGTCGCGCGGCTCCAGACTGTAGCGCCTAGAGCCGCTCGGCCACCCCGGCAGGCCTTAGTATAACACCTGACCATTCTGACGACGTATAGTTTGCTCACAAGAACGCGAAGTCAGGTCTCCCTTGAAAGGAACTTAACCTCCCTCCTGCTCAGCATGCTATTTTGTGTCCTGTTTGATGACGTTTTCGCAAGCAAGTTTACATGAGCAAATGTAGCAGATAAAGAAAAATTACCTACCATAAACTTTTCTTTGATTTTCAGAAAACCGAGTGAGGCGGCGCTGTGGTTAGTAGACTGGGCTCTCATTCGGGTGGACGACGGTTCAAACCCGTCTCTGGCCAATCTGATTTAGATTTTCCGTGATTTCACGAAATCGTTTCAGGCAAATGCGGGGATGGTTCCTTTGAAGGGGCACAGCCGATTTCCTTCCCAACTCTTCCCTTATTCGAGCTTGTCCTCCGTATATGTCGACGGCACGTTAAACACTAATTTCCTCCTCCCTCCTGCTTGTCAGAAACAGCCTTACTAAGAATGAGTCTGATTTTGTAATAGAAGACTCTAACAATTGCGAAATGTTATCATTCCAAAAACTACAGACATTTCAACGAATTGCGTAATTTCTGACATAATGAAAACAAAGAGATCAAATGAAGGCAAATTATGAATATTATTATTTATCCAAGCGACAAACATTTCATTCAGTTGATAGTTCTGACAAACAAATATTTCATTCCAAAAATACAGTCAACAAAATCGCTTTATAGAGAGATTTTCGTCGCCACGACGACGTATTCCAAATAATTTCTCCCAGATCCACAAATATTAAATCTTCTTCTCTAAAACTCACCTAGTCTCTATTACGTCTCTAACAAGAAATCCACAGGCTGCACAAGAGACTGGCGACCAAGCGCACCACAGATTACATTAAACTCAGAGTCAGGGATCTTATCCACCACTCCTGAAGCGTGCTAATGCATCTTTGTCCCAGTACAGTAAACGTGAATTATTCACAATGGTAGAAAACGTATGAAAATCTTACACATTCAATAATAGGCCGGAACTTTGCGACAAGCTGCTTAATGACAACGCAGTACAACAGGATTCAAAAATAGAATGGGTTCTTGAAATGATTGGTAGGATACCGAAAGTACATGACACATAACTGAAGTACTCTTTCTACGGGATCAAACAAACTATTTTCCCAGCCAATTTAAATAATAAGAGACAAACAATCAGTTATCTTTAAAGGTACTGATAAGGTAAAGGATTAATTCGCCCCAACGCTTCACTTTAGATATTGCATTTATTATCACACCCTTCAGTGCAAACCACAGAACAAGCAAGTGTAACAACATAAGAATATTTGCACTGTTAATATTTGCTGTATAACTTAAGAATTACTTAATAAACAATAGCAATCTAAGATTATTCCTTTTTAACAAACATGCATTTGAGACCATAAACGATAAAGTCCCATAAACTTAAGCAAGGATCATCTTTACAATCTCTGAATGAAGTCAGTAGGTGACATCGGGGACAGTCAGATGTACATTAAATGCTACACCGTTAAGGGCGATCACTCATTAAGAATTACAACCGCAGATTAAAGAAGATTCATTTAAAGCAATTTACATCAACAGCAAACTATTAAGTAACGTCTCAACAAATGTATCCAAACCAAATCTTTCAGTTCTACAACAATATTGGATCGTGGAATACGCCGGATTACCAACACAGAAGGCAAAATTTTTACCAAACAGCAATCTCTCCTAACCTAGAACTATCTTAATAGTGTACAATACTTAGATTATCCAGAACTGCTTCGTCTTTCTTGGGCATAACGCTGGAGTAGATAATTAACCTCTTATTTCATTCTCCTCGAACATTGAGCGGCAATAGATGCTCGGGCAACTCTTAACCCAGCGTGGCTACGGAAAGAGGATGGCTTCACCAGATGGAGGAAACATTTACCCGAAACGGAAAGGTAACTCGTCTAACACGAGCCACTAGCCAAAGCTTGTTGGCCAGCGGACGAAAATTACATATGAAAAGGTAGCTTTATTTGTGCTCAATGGAACTGATAACTTCAGCAAATGAGATTCCGGCAGAACTACCGCCTTAGTATCAACATGGGAATTACAAGCTGAGGAGACCAAGTCAACAACGGTCTCTACACAATAGACGCAACATTACAGTCAGACCGAGCAACCGATATCAGTCGTGGCTAGGCGGATTTACAAATAGAAACTCTAGCACTACCTTAAATATAATTGACTAGAGCACTTAAATGCCACGGGGACGAAACTTCTTCACACAAGATTATATACACAATAACAATGACTAAAGTTAAATATGCCTACGTAATAAAACAACAGATATTAGCGAACATTAACATGGCTCAGATGGTTGAAATGGCTTTGAGCACTATGGGACTTAACTTCTAAGGTCACCCATCCCCTAGAACTTAGAACCACTTAAACCTAACTAACCTAAGGACATCACACACATCCATGACCGAGACAGGATTCGAACCTGGGACCGTGGCGTTCGCGCGGTTCCATAATGTAGCGCCTAGAACCACTCGGCTACTCCAGCCGGCTGAACATTAACATAATCTCGCAGTTCAGTCATCCATAAATTTGGCCACAGTTCACTCCATCTCTCAGCCAGACAATACGAGGTTATTTAAACATTTCAAACGTGCTTATCCACACAGTGGCCTATGCCGTCAATGAGGAAACAACGGCTTGCAGAAGGTCCACAGCCCGATTTTTTTTTCTTACGACATGCGCCTTAAGTCCGTCAGCACGGCGTTCAAATATACGATCATACAAGGGCCCAGTAACACAACGCAATGTAAATTCCGATCACAAACAATGCAGAGAAACTTTTCCACACAGTCATAAATAGCTTCTACAACACCCGGAGATTGGCCCCGCCAGACGACGACCGTTGCATTAACCAGATGAAAAATCTTACTTTCAGTGACGACACCACCTTCTGGAGGCTATTGGCTGCCGCAGACGGACTTCATAGCTTCCCCAGTCCATGAGCGTAAACCAAACGTTGTCTACAGAATTACGGCCTCTTGCGTCCTCACGCCCCGGGTTTTTGGGCCCATCCAGACTTAGCATCGACGGACCGAGCGTCCCGCTCTACGACCGTCGTTCCATAACCGCTGTTAACGGGTAACGGTTCTTTGCATGGAGAGGTCTCGGCCCGCAAAGATGATGTAAAAATGCAGAATGGTATGAAGGGCACTTTTCTATCGTTACGACGCGTTCATTCGATTGGAATATCTGCTCAGAGAAACTCTATTTTGACGAAAATAAAGGCGTAAAGTCTTCCGCTTGCGATAAACAAGTGATGGTAGTTGGAGACTCTCCTCGAATCATATCTTCCTAGATTGTTCCGAATACAGCTGTCTTGTTCAAGATTACAATTTGCTGGTCTAGATCCACTTTCACTATCTTCCTCACTTCGACGATGTACTGTAATAGTGCTTCCTCCATAAGATGGACAGGAGATTGTACACAAGTGGTCATTCTGCTTTCTATTACTTTTTCACTTATCATTCTTAAATAACATAAGGTAGTATATATGAAGTACATTCCGTTCATGGCGTTGTCCTTAATGTACCTATGAAGTCTTCAAAGGATATGTTGATGAGGTTATAGTTATGTAGAGAAGAGTGACTGATCTAAGTGTAAGAAGGCTTTAGCATGGAGGAATCGATTACGAAGGAGACGTGACTGGCGATTACAGGAACCTAGAATGAAAGTTTTGTAACGCTTAAGGAGAAAGTAAGGCCAAATGGTTGCAGAGACAGAGGGAAGTTGAAATGTAAGAAACTGCAGAAGAGAGAACACGTATTTAGTAACCGGTATTTAGTAACACTATTTGTTTGATCACCAGTTTCTTCGTCATTAAACTGCATTTCTTCTTCCATCACTTTTCTGGTCGAATTATCGGTCATACAGGCCGACAACGTGGTCTTCTCACTTATTTGAAGTGGACCTTATGGATATTCGTTCAAAAATTTACGGGAAAATCACATTTATATTTACTTTTGGTTAACTATATCGGTCGTAACAAATGTTCATCTAAAGATCCACCAACAGCTCAAAAGTTGAGCATAATTTAGGGACTTTTTTCTTTCTCATTATTTGAATATCAACGATTAAACCGGTATGTAGATTTATAAAACTGATTCGGACTGCAAATTAAAAATAAACTATTTTAAAACGAGTACTGATCACGATCGTTTTTATAGCCGGCCGGTGTGGCCGAGCGGTTCTAGGCGCTTCAGTCTGGAACCGCGCGACCGCTACGGTCGCAGGTTCGAATCCTGACTCGGGCATGGATGTGTGTGATGTCCTTAGGTTAGTTAGGTTTAAGTAGTTATAAGTTCTAGGGGACTGATGACCTCAGATGTTAAGTCCCATAGTGCTCAGAGCCATTTTAATCGTTTTTATACGATAAGAAGGTAGTACTTCTTAGTAAAGTTTACTACGACCATTTCCTTCCCAATTTGCATACATACAGTTTCCTCTGTCATTCGTACTGACTGCCTCTCAATTTCACGTTAAGTCGATCTATATAGCTGACAAATCATTTTTCATACTTTTACTTTTAGCAGTCTTGCAAACAGAATAATTTTCTGAATTAATTCTTAATTTTGAACCTTTTCTCCTACTGAACCTACTGTTACCAGTTAATACTAACTGTTTCTTTTGTGTTACTAGTTCCCGCTCAATAGTCAGTGCTTTTACTTGGCTTATTAGTCACTTCTTTGGAGAGATTCCATTCGTCCTGTGGCACCTAAGAAGCGGTTCTCTCTGAGGCGATAAAATATGTTTTACGGTAGGCGATGTGACTCACAAGACGATGCATAAGTAACCTGCATCGGCGGACCGCATACAAATAACAAATCAATACTTTCTCAGCGCGATAGCAATTGAAATACTATCGATGTCAGTGCTGCCAAAGCAGAGCCCTCCGAAATCTGTTGACCAAAGAGGACGAATTAATTATTGCAGAATTCGAATGAAGAATAGCTGGCAGCACGAGTAACTTGGAAGTAGATATCCTCGGGGTAGTGAAGCAACTTAAATCACTTAATAAAAGCAAGTCTTACGGTCCAGATTGTGTACCAATCAAAATCCTTTCATGCTATACTGACGCAATAGGTCGAGACCTAACCACCATATACAATAGTCCGCTCGACGGAAGTACTCTTACCCAAAGATCTGAAAGTTGCACGGGTCACATCAATACGTAAGAAAGTTAATAGGAGTAATCCACTAAGTTACTGACTCATACCATTAATGTCTTATATAGCAGGATATTGCAACAGATATTGTGTTCGAACATTATGAATTACATTGAAGAGAACTGTCAGTTGACATACAGTCAAACGGATTTAGAAAACATCGTTCTTGTGAAACACAACTACCTCTTTACTTACACGAGGTGTTGAGTGCTACTGCGAAGAGGTTTAAAATTGATTACGTGTTTCTAGATTTCCAGGAGGCTTTTGACACTGTACTTCACAAGCGGCGTGATGTCATATTGCATGCTTGTGGGATATGGTCTCAATCATGTGACTGGATTAGTGATTTCCTGTCAGAGAGGTCACAGTTAGTAGTTGCTGACGGGAAGTCATCGAGTAAAACAGAATTAATTTCTGGAGTTCCTCAAGGCAGTTTTATAAGTCCTCTGCTGTTCCTTATCTATATAAACGATTTAGCAGAAAATGTGAGCAGCCGTCTTGCGTTGTTTCCAATTGATACCGTGGTCTAGTAAAGTCATCAGAAAACAAAAACAAATTGCAAAGGATTTAGAAAACATGTCTGTATGGTGTGAAAATTGGCAATTGACCCTAAATAACAAAAAGTGTGAGGTCATCCCCAAGAGTGTTAAATGGAATCTTTTAAACTTCGGTTACACGATAAATCAGTCAAATCAAGAAGCCGCAAATTGAAGTAAATACCTATGAATTATATATACGAGCAGATTAAATTGGAAAGAACACGTAGAAAATGTTGTGGGGAAGGCAAACCAAAGATTGCGTTTTACTGGCAGAACATGTAGAAAATGTAACAGATCTACTAAAGAATCTGTCTACATTACGCTTGTCCGTCCTCTTTGGGAGGACTGCTGCGTGGTGTGGGATCCTTAACATGTCGGGTTAAGGGAGTACATAGAGAAAGTTCAAGGAAGAGCAGCACGTTTTGTATTATCGCGAAATAGGGGAAAGAACGTCACGGTCGTGATACAGGATTTGCGGTTGACATGATTAGGACAAAGGCGTTTTCCGTTGCGGCGGAATCCTCCCAAGAATTTACAATCACCAACATTCTCCTCCGAATGCGAAAATATTTTGTTGATGCCGACCTACATAGGGGGAAATGATCACCATAATAAAAGAACGGAAATCATAGCTCGCACGGAAAGATGTAGGTGTTGGTTTTCTTCCTCATGCTGTTCGAGATTACACTAATAGAGAGCTATTGCGAAGATGGTTCGATGAACCTTCGGCCAGCTACTTTAGTGTGATTTTCAGGCTAGCTTCTGTGGCCGGCGGTTCTAGGCGCTTCAGTCTGGAACCGCGCTACCGCCACGGTCGCAGGTTCGAGGCCTGCCTCGGGTATGGTTGTGTGTGATATCAGGTTAGTTAGGTTTAAGCAGTTCTAAGTTCCATTGGACTGATGACCTCAGACGTTAAGTTCCACAGTGCTCAGAGCCATTAGAACCATTTTTTTGTGATTTGCAGAGTATCCATACAGATGTAGATGCAGATGTAGTGGATGTGACTCACCTGGTTCACACTGGGATGATAGTGATGCAGCTTGACACCTGTCACATCGCCCGGTGCAAAACAGAGTTATGTTTGCGCCCTGCAGTTTGCGTTGTCGATACTCTGGGAGGGGTTTTTCAAATCATCTTATATGCCTGAAGAAATGCTTTCATGTAGATGGAACAAACCTACCTACATCCGTGTTTGCAATTGGTTTCTCACAAGGGAAACTCCCCTTCGCGCCCTCCCTTAGATTTAGTGCTAAAATGGCCCACTGGATAGTTCACCAAAAACTCAACACAGGTATAGCATGAAAACTGAAAGGTGTACTGAAATGTGAAAAAAGAGAAGAAAAATAGAAACAGTGAATGGCCCAATATCAAGATGTGCCATATCGAGCGAATCGCAGGATCAACACTTTAGTAGTTGTGCGGCCATGACGTTGGACTATAAAACAGAAGGTCCGTATTCAAATCTGCCGGGTGCCCAACTTTTTTTTCCACAAAATTATGATCTTTCCAGTCCGGTCACTGACGTGTCTGTTTTCCTTCTGTTGTCTTGGCAATCGTCAAACTGTGCATTGGTTACAGAATATGAATTCTCGAAACATGTCCCTAAAACCTGCGTGTTGTTCGAATCTGTCAGTAGCAAATCTAGCAGCCCACCTCTGAATTGTTTCGATGTCTTACTTTAATCCGACCTGATACGGATCACAAACATTAGAGCAGTACTAGAGAATAGGTAGCACTAGCGTCGTACATGCAGTCTCCTTCAGAGATGAACCACACTTTCTCAGATATCTCCCAGTAACCCAAAGACTACTATTCGCCTTCCTTACCACAATCCTCACATGACTTCCATTTCATATCGCTTTGCAGCATTACCCCCAGATGTTTATAACACGTGACTGAGTCAAGCAGGACACTGCTAATGCTGTATCCGAACGTTTTCGTACTCACCTGAATTAACTTCAGTTTTTCAACATTTAGAGCTAGCAGCCGTTCATCACACAAACTAGAAATTTTGTCTAAGTCATCTTCTATCTTCCTACAGTTACTCAGCTTCGTTTTCCACGGCTTCATCACCAAACAGCCGATGACTTCTGCCCACCACGTCCGCCAAATCAATTATGTGTATAGAGAACAACAACCTTCCTAACACACTTTCCTCGGGCATCCTCTGACAATATCCTTGTGTCTGTTGTACACACGCTGTCGAGGACAACATACTGGGTTCTATAACTTAAGAAATCTTTGAGCCACTCACATATCTGTGAACCTTTTCCATGTGTTCGTAGCTTCGTTAACAACCTGTAAGGGGGCACCATTTCAAACGTTTTACAGAAATCTAGAAATATGGAACGCCCCCCTTGTTCTTCGTCCGTGGTCCATAGTATATCATGTGTGAAAAGGTCAAACCGAGTTTCCCAACAGTGATGATTTCTAAGACCATGCTGATTCGTAGACGTAAGATTCTTGGTCCCATGCAAATTTATGATATTCGAACTGAGAATGCGTTCAGGAATTCTGCAGCAAACCCGTTTAAGGGATATTGGTCTATAATTATCCGGATCCCTTCTTTTGCCCTTCTTGTGTAAGAGAACAGGAGTCAACTACGCTTTTCACCAGTCACTTGGGACTTTGCACTGAGTGAGAGTTTGGCGATAAATGCAAGCTACGTAAGGGGCCAGTGCTGTAGAGTACTCTTTGAAAAACCGAACTGGAATTCCATCCGGACCCGGTGACTTGTGTGTTTTGAATTCTTTCAGTTCCTTCTGCAAGCCAGGGATGCTTCACACTATGTTATCCATACGGGAGTCTGTTCTATAGTCAAACGACGGCAGGTTCGTACGATTCTCCGGCTTGAACGATTTCTTAAACGCGAAATTTAAAACTTCGGCTTTCATTTTGTTAACTTTAACTGTAAAACAATACTGTGCAATAAGTGACTCCATGGAGGCTCTAGATTTTTACATAGGACTAGAATTTCCTCGGATTGTCAGCCAGATCTTTTGATAAGTTATGGCGATGGTAGCTGTTGTATACTTAGCGTGTAGGTCTTTTCACAAACGGACAAATCCCTACTAACCTTTGCTTATCGCCATACGCGCTTTCTCTTTTGAACCAAGAGTGCAACAGCCTCTCCTTCCTCAGCATTTTCCGTATCTTGTTATTAAACCACGGCTGGTCTTTTCCCTCCTTAATTCACTCACTGGATACATAATCCTCCACACCTAGATTGTAAATCGTGGTGTGGAGGATTTGAACATAATTATTCCTCTACGGCCATCTTACTGGAACAAATTGGTGTCACTTCACAATCTAGATGAGACGCTAAAGACTCCTTCTCAGCTCTTGTAGCTGATACGCCCTCCTAACCTTGTTAATTGAGTTATTAACTTTCGTAACCACAGTTGCTATAATATCATGATCGCTAATCCCTGTTTCTATACTGACGTCGATAAGGTACGGCGTATTTGTAGCTACAACGTCTAAGTTATTTCCATTGCGTGTGGGCTGCCGAACTACCTGCTCAAGACAGTCTTTGGATACCGTGTTCAAAAGTGATTTGTCCGAATGTCTGCCTGTACCCACTGTAAAGAATCCATAGACATCCCACTCGATACTCGGTACGTTAAAGTCACCTACAACTAGTATTTCATGATCTGCGTATTTAAGCGTTACTGACCGTAGACTTGCTTTGAATGGCTCTAGAGCTGTCACAGCAGAATCGGGTGGCCGGTATAAATATCCAACGATTAGCTTGGTTTCAGATAGACTTCTTCTGCGCTACCAGGTAACTTCACTGTCACGCTGAACTTGGGCCTCAATATAGAACAAATTTTTGTTAACTGCAATAAACACTCCCCCTCCTATGGCCTCTGTCTCTCCGATATATGTTCCACGAGTCGCTAATCATCTCAGAGCTTTCCACTTCAGGTTTCAGCAGGTTATCGGTCCCAATTCGAGTGCGAGAAGTTTCCTGGAGGGCAGTAAATTATGGAATTTTGTCACGAAATGTATGAAATACAATGTGATCAAAAGTTTCGAGACACCCCCAAAAACATGCTTTTTCGTATTAGGTGCAATGTGCTGCCATCTACTGCCAGGTACGCAAGATCATCGACCTCGGTAATTATTAGACATCGTGAGAGAGGAGAATTGGGAGCTCCGCAGACCCCCGTGGATTGGTGATTGGGTGTCACTTGTGTCATATGTCTGTACCCGAGATTTACACACTGGTAAACATACCTAGGTCCACTGTTTCCGATGTGATAGTGAAGTGGAAACGTCAAGGGACACGTACAGCACAAAAGCCTACAGTCCGACCTCGTCTGTTGACTGGCAGAGACCGCCGACAGTTGAAGAGGGTCGTAATGTGTAATAGATAGACATCTATCCAGACCATCAAACATTAATTTCAAGCTGCATCAAGATCAAGGATCCACTGCAAGTACTATGACAGTTAGGCGGGAGGTGAGAAAACTGGTTTAAATGGTCGAAGGGCTCATTATAAGCCACACATCACGCCGGTAAATGCCAAACGACGCCTCGCTTGGTGTAAGGAGTGTATGAATTGGACGATTAACCAGTGGAAATACGTTGTGTGGAGTGATGAATCACAGTACAGAATGTGGATATCCGATGGCAGTGTGTGGGTACGGCGAATGGCCGGTGAACGTCATCGGCCAGCGTGTGTAGTGCCAAGAATAAAATTCGGAGGTGGTGGTGTTATGGTGTGGTCGTTTTTTTCATGGAGGGGGCTTACACCCCTTGTTGTTTTGCGTAGTAGTATCGCAGTACAGGCCTGCATTGATGTTTCAGGGACCTCCTTGCTTCCCACTGTTGATGAGCAATTCGAGGATGGCGATTGCGTCTTTCAACACGATGGATGACCTGTTCATAATGAACGGTCTGCGGTGGAGTGGTAGGATTACAATAACATCCCTGTAATGGACTGAACTTCACAGAGTCCTGACCTAAATCCTATAGAATACCTTTGGGATGTTTTGGAACGCCGACTTCGTGCCTGGCCTCACCGACCGACATCGATACCCGTTCTCAGTGCAGCACTTCCTGAAGAATGGACTGCCATTCCCCAAGAACTGGGGACTGACGAGATACCAATTCGATTCTACACAGAGTACGCGTAAGAACTTGCCCCCCTTCTAACAGCCGTGTACCGCAAGTCTCTAGAGGAACGGAGGGTTCCAAATGATTGGAAAAGAGCACAGGTAGTCCAAGTCTTCAAGAAGGGTCGTCGAGCAGATGCGCAAAACTATAGACCTATATCTCTGACGTCGATCTGTTGTAGAATTTTAGAACATGTTTTTTGCTCGAGTATCATGTCGTTTTTGAAAACCCAGAATCTACTATGTAGGAATCAACATGTATTCCGGTAACAGCGATCGTTTGAGACCCCACTCGCTTTATTTGTTCATGAGACCCAGAAAATATTAGATACAGGCTCCGAGGTAGATGCTATTTTTCTTGACTTCCGGAAGGCGTTCGATACAGTTCCGCACTGTCGCCTGATAAACAAAGTAAGAGCCTACGGAATATCAGACCAGCTGTGTGGCTGGATTGAAGAGTGTTTAGCAAACAGAACACAGCATGTTGTTATCAATGGAGAGACGTCTACAGACGTTAAAGTAACCTCTGGCGTGCCACAGGGGAGTGTTATGGGACCATTGCTTTTCACAATGTATATAAATGACCTAGTAGATAGCGTCGGAAGTTCCATGCGGCTTTTCGCGGATGATGCTGTAGTATACAGAGAAGTTGCAGCATTAGAAAACTGTAGCGAAATGCAGGAAGATCTGCAGCGGATAGGCACTTGGTGCAGGGAGTGGCAACTGTCCCTTAACATAGACAAATGTAATGTATTACGAATACATAGAAAGAAGGATCCTTT
The DNA here is from genome assembly GCF_023864345.2 of Schistocerca serialis cubense. Taxonomy (NCBI): domain Eukaryota; kingdom Metazoa; phylum Arthropoda; class Insecta; order Orthoptera; family Acrididae; genus Schistocerca; species Schistocerca serialis. The sequence continues at coordinate 192,818,956 of NC_064638.1, read as the reverse complement.
ATTGTATGATTATATGATAGCGGAACAAACACTGGTAGCAGTTACTTCTGTAAAATATCTGGGAGTATGCGTGCGGAACGATTTGAAGTGGAATGATCATATAAAATTAATTGTTGGTAAGGCGGGTACCAGATTGAGATTAATTGGGAGAGTGCTTAGAAAATGTCGCCCATCAACAAAGGAGGTGGCTTACAAAACACTCGTTCGACCTTTACTTGAGTATTGCTCATCAGTGTGCTATCCGTACCGGATCGGTTTGACGGAGGAGATAGAGAAGATGCAAAGAAGAGCGGCGCGTTTCGTCACAGGGTTATTTGGTAACCGTGATAGCGTTACGGAGATATTTAATAAACTCAAGTGGCAGACTCCGCAAGAGAGGCGCTCTGCATCGCGGTGTAGATTGCTCGCCAGGTTTCGAGAGGGTGCGTTTCTGGATGAGGTATCGAATATATTGCTTCCCCCTACTTATACCTCCCGAGGAGATCACGAATGTAAAATTAGAGAGATTAGAGCGCGCACGGAGGCTTTCAGACAGCCGTTCTTCCCGCGAACCATACGCGACTGGAACAGGAAAGGGAGGTAATGACAGTGGCACGTAAAGTGCCCTCCGCCACACACCGTTGGGTGGCTTTCGGAGTATAAATGTAGATGTAGAAGAAACTTCCAAGCACCTGATTGAACGTATGACTGCCGGGTGGAAGCTGTCGCCAAGGCTAAGGGTGGACCAATATCATAATGAATAATAGCATTACCGATGGAGGGCGACAGGAACTTCTAAGTAATTTTCAGCCAGGTGACAGGTTTCTGATCACATAGTGTATGAAATTGTGATAACGCAAAACAAATTTTTCGCCTCAGATCAGACTTTATGAGCAAAAAATTTTTAAATGTGCTTCAGTACTACAACATTATGTTCCCATATGATAACGGAGACATTTTACAGCATATTTTTCCGCACTACGTCACTTTATAAACTATGGTTTCGTGATCTGAGGAATACATCGTAAAAATTAGTGCCTTTTACTGTGCATAGCTGTCTCGGAACTTTTGCTGGGTTTTGGCTCCCAAAAAAACATATTTTTGGGCGTTTGTCGATGACGGATAAAGAATTTTGAAGGAGGGAAGGATCCGGTAGATTAATGACAAGAGAACTTACCGTTAAAATTTGGGCAATTTCATGCGGTTCTTCATTATTTAGATTTCGCCTCATATCGCATTTTGCCTCTGTATCTTGCAACCGGATAAAGAATAGAGAAAATTTTCAAGGTTTTTCTAGATCGGGATCGTAGATCTCCATCACAACAATTTCAGCTATTTGCTATGCGCAGCCACCATGGAATGCTCCGTTTGGTTTTGGTTCACTGGTGGTGGTGGTTGGTGGTGGTTAGTGTTTAACGTCCCGTCGACAGCGAGGTCATTAGAGACGGAGCGCAAGATCGGGTTAGGGAAGGATTGGGAAGGAAATCGGCCGTGCCCTTTCGAAGGAACCATCCCGGCATTTGCCTGAAACGATTTAGGGAAATCACGGAAAACCTAAATCAGGATGGCTGGAGACGGGATTGAACCGTCGTCCTCCCGAATGCGAGTCCAGTGTGCTAACCACTGCGCCACCTCGCTCGGTGGGTTCACTGGTGAAGGCGGAAATATACTCGTAGTAAAAAAACCTTTTTGTGCTGTTTTCCACGGAACCACCCATGGACTAATAGTGTCTTTCGAAGTCGCATGAAGCCCGTCGTAGACCACACCAAATGCAAAAAGAACCAAAATACTTGCTCCATTTGCCTAAGCAGGAAGAAGTGTGTAATATTCATACTTTGATCCTGTACTGTACGATAGTGACAATCAGACGATTCTTCGTTAACTACATAAATGGTCACTAGCGCAAAGGCCGTCCTAAATACTGGCCCATATCTTTTTATTGCCAACTGAACCCGAGGTATGAGCACCGGAAAATCCCGTTTTTATCGTTTGCGTCTTGGGGAGGTACGCATGCCTTCGCATGCATACCGGTTCCCGTACAGGGAGACATTTAAATTGAAAGTCGCTTTCCCGGTGTCGGCGGATAAATTCGATATTGCACCGCCTGTCTTTTTCAGACATACGATGCAGTAATATTGCATACATGTCCGAAGGAACAACACAGATACTGCAGTATCGGATCATACTAATGATGATCTGCTGCTCTTCTCATAAGCGCTAGATGCTTTTTTTCCGCGTCGGTGTCTGGTCCTGCAAAAAAAAAAAAAAAAAAAAAATAATAATAAACTCGCTCTCATGAGGGCTAACGACTTGGCTCATTTCGTGGCGTTCTGAAGTGATTAGGGTCCCCGTTAGACGCGTTTTTTGCGCGTTTGCTAATTGTCACGTCTGTTGATAGCAAGATGTGTACAAGGCACAACGCTCCTTCCACCACTGTTCGATCAAGGGTCGATAGGAAAGACGAAAATAGGGTAGAATAGAACGCATCGGGAAGATGAATGTGGAATACTAGTTGCGAATAGCTGGCGCTCTGTGTGAAGGTTACGTAAATCTGGCAACTTGTAAGGCCCTATAAATTTTTAAATCTTCCCTGCCCTCGGTTTAATCTACCGCATGCAATTTCTGCAGCTTAACTCTACACTTACTATCGGCTATTTTCACTTGCTACTGGCTGCATTTGTTGCTAGAGGTACACTTTCCTTCGTAAGTAAGAGAGAGTCTTCGATGAATTTTGCACAGCCTACAAACCATACTTACAGATGTATTAAACTCTACAACTTTCCAAATCTATTAAAAACTGTGTTAAAAATTGAGATAATTAACTATAAAATTTGAATTTTTTCTAAACAAGTAGTTTAAAATGTAATAACTCGTTCGTTTTTCCTTAAACAAATTCTAGAGTTTCGTATACCTGAAGGTATGGTTTCATGCTGCGCAAAATTCATCGTAAAACAACTCTTAGTTACGAAGAAAAGTGTACCTATAGCAACAAATGCAGACAATATTAAGTGAAGAAATGGTGAAATTTCACTGGTAAAAAATTATTTTCTTATGTTTTTGAACTCCTACTGCTATCAATGTGAATCCTAAATCCTTCCTGGTCATACTGACAAAGTTTTGAGAATTTATTTGTAAAAGTATATACATTGGAAATTAAAATGTCCTGTAGTGCCTCTCCTGATCCAAGTCGGCCCGTTTGACGTCCTACCCCCCTTAACACATCTTTGTCCCTTGGCCTGGCTCCAAGGTATGAGTACGTCTCAGGTACGAATTTGTATAAGTTCTATCGGCAAACAGTTCAAGGTCTTGATCTTGCTTCTGTCTCATGGTGGTAATTTATTTCTGCAGTAGCTTATGCCTCTCTTATCTGAATACCTATCTGCTAATCTCTTGGCCAATATGTCAATTCCATCTGCGTTCTTTATCGTATATACCTATTCTTTGTAGGTACACGAATCGCCCGATAACTTGACATGAGAGCTTATTTTGAGCGCGAGTACTAGTATGTTCAAGCTCCTACCCACTAGCAGAGAAGTTGCCATGCGTTGGGGACTGAAGGATAATGAGGGAAATAAATGCACACACTATGGTCGAGACAACACATGAAAAGCGCCGACCGTCAAATGGTGGAGCGCCAGCAGAGCAACTAAGCAGCAGTGTCTAGTGGGCGTTGGGTAACACTAGTAATGTCTTCTCATTTCGATCCATAGTGGGAAGAACCTTGTTTCGCAAAGTGCCGCTAGAAAGTTTGACAACCGTGAGAAGCATAAATGATAACTTATGGCAAAGGACATTCACATAAAGTTAGTAAATCTTTGTAAAGACTGTGTTATGGTGCAGCCAGCCACTATTATCAGGTGCGTAAAGAGTGAACTTGTAGTCGAGAAGAACTTTCCGACTTGTTAGTGGCAATGAACAACAATCTTTGCAACACCCAAGAAGGAGCTGAAAATACAAACTTATCATTGAATTACCAGTTTCTGTGTGCAGAGACGAAGCCATGTTGTAAATTAATCAAGGTTCGCAGTGCAACTGAATGAGAGAATTAAAGAAAAATTTCCAATCTCCAGTGGAAGAAGATGTTCTCTGCATGAGTTACAAGGAGAATGTACGTGCATGAAATGCCACAAGGCAATATGTAATGACAGTAGTTCGTACAAATAGTAATTAATAATATTAGTTTGTGAAAGCAGGCTGGATTTATTCAGGATTCAATGCAACATATTAATCCACAATCTTGTGGCTACAAAACACTATTTTTCGACATAGTCTCCGTACAGTGTGACTGCCTTACTGGGAGGCCATGTACGTCCACGTGGTAACGCCCTACTGGTCGACGTTGGATCCAGCGTGTTGGTGCATCAATGACCCCACCATCGTCCACGTGCCGCTTCCTGCAGTATGCAGCCTCCATTGGGCCAAACAGATAAAAGTCGGAAGGTGTAAGAAACGGACTGTAGATTGCAAGAGGAAATCCAATCCAATGAAGATTTGTGGGGTCTTCTATTGTGTGCAGACCTGTGTGGGCCCTTGCGTTGCCATGGGGGAAGAGAAGTCGTTTGCATTTTTGTGGTGACTAACACGCTTAATAAATATCTTTATTATGCCGTTTTGGCTACTGCCGTCATAATATATCTGCAATTAGGATTTAACCAACGTAATGAGAGACAGGGTGACAGTTATTGAACTATATGAAATAAAATCGTTAAAACTTCTGCCCATTTTGCGTTAGGAAGTTCAAGCTGCCCGGTTGGCAGCAGGGCATGCTGGAAATTAGTATGCGCAGTATGGTTTGGTTTAGCGACGAAGTCCACTTTCATTTGGATGGGTTCGTCAATAAGCAAAATTACGGCCTCTGTGGGACTGAAAATTCTCATTTCGCGATCGAGATGTCTCTTCACCCTCAACGGGTAACTACGTGGTGTAGAATGTCCAGTCACGTAATAAACAGTGCGATATTCCTTGATGGCACGGTGACTACCGAATGTAACGTGAAGGTGTAGGAAGATTATTCAGTCCCTATTATTAAAAATGATCCTGATTTCGTCGTCCGGAGTGGCCGAGCAGTTCTAAGCGCTACAGTCTGGAACCGCGTGACCACTACGGTCGCAGATTCGAATCCTGCCTCGGGCATAGATGTGTGTGATGTCCTTAGGTTAGTTAGGTTTAAGTAGTTCTAAGTTCTAGGGGACTGATACCTCCGAAGTTATGTCCCATAGTGCTCAGAGCCATTTGAACCATTTTTGATCCTGATTTCGACAAGATGTGTTTCATGCAAGTCGGAGATCAAGCCATAGAAGCAGGCGAGTGTTTGATGCCCTGCAAGGGCAATTTGAGGACCACATCCTGGCTCTGGGATACCCAGAGGCCACTGGTATGGGCCTCGATTGGCCGCCATATTCTCCGGATATGAAACATGCGACGCCTTTTGGTGGGGCTCTATTAAAGGCAAGGTGCACAGAAATAACCCCAAAACCATTGCTGAACTGAAAACAGTCATTCAGGATATCATTTGACATAATCGATGTTCCGACGCTTCAGAGGGTCATGGAGATTTTCGCTATTCGTTTGCGCCACATCATCACCAACGGTTGCAAAAATATCGGACATGTTGAATGAAGTTTGTGCACGCCGTAGTTTGTAACTAAATTACCTTTTTTTCATATAGTTCAATAATTGTCACCCTGCGTATATCTAGCTAGAAGAAATTAAAAATCGAAAGTCAAAAAATATAAACTCAAGAAAACTTTAGAACTTGGAAAACAAGGTTCGGTGTCAATCTTAAAAACATGTTCCTACTTAATGCTTTAACTGACAACATGATTCTAGTCATCTAATTGGCTATTCTATTAGTAGGCGCCTATACTCTTTTGAGTTAGGTTTTTCTTTATGTGACTTCGAGTATTTGTGATTTAAATATCGTCTGTCATTATATAAGCATGAATGAGGAGAAAATAAGAAATTAAAAAGATACTGACAACATTTTTATTTGACTTCGAGTATTTGTAATTTAAATATCGTCTGTCCTTTTACGAGCATGAAAGAGAAAAAAATAAGAAATAAAAATGGTGTTAACAGAATTTGAGGGCAACGTTCCACACACTAGTGCCGCCTGTAACTTGTAACTTAGTGCTATGCTTAGTTTTGGGGAGCGATATTGTTAATTGATTATTACTGACTGCGTGATTAATACTGACGCTGACTTTTCGAAGTTCTGTATTTCTGATGAGCAAACTTTTATCAATATGTTTGATCTTTTAATTTATAAACTCTTATACCTTGATTAAGTATAGCAAAAAAAGGAGGCCTTTTTCTTTGTTCCTATAATTTTAAATAGAAAATCATTGTGATGACACAGGAGGAATGGCGTAATAATGAAATTTGTTAAGCGACCTAGGCGGTTTTATTCACTAAATTATTCACAGTGTATGCGGACTTGTGTAAGAACTGATTTTCCTTTTTTAATGAGGGGGCTCAGGACCTTAGACGTTTAATCTCCTTAAGCCCATAATCAGCAGCAATAGCGGCACTATGCGTGCACGGACATTTTCCTGTGGCTGGTACCTCCCATATTGCCTCTACGCTTGTTACAGGTCTCCTAGAAGAACGGAGGTGCACAGGCCACACAGAATTATTACGACTTTCTGCTGGCGCCACTGTGGCTCTTCGTCTCTAGATAACAACGCTTCGCATGTACTTCAACTTATGTATTCCAAAAGCCTTTTTACATCGAATAGAGCAAAATGCTTTGTATCAGTATTGGCCCTTCCCTTTCCTATCAATAAGACAGGGTGGAATGATCGCCAGTAGACGGTCGGTGTGGCCGAGCGGTTCTAGGCGCTTCAGTCTGGAGCCGCGCGACCGCTACGGTAGCAGGTTCGAATCCCGCCTCGGTTATGGCTGTGTGTGATATCCTTAGGTTAGTTAGGTTTAAGTAGTTCTAAGATCTAGGGGACTGATGACCCCAGATGTTACGTCCCATAGCGCTCAGAGCCATTTGAACCATTTGATCGCCAAATGTTGTCTCGAACTCTTAAGTTTGGTTTACACCACAGCGATTTATTAGTCCTTTCGGAGACCTAGTCTCATATGGACTCCAACTCACGGTGCGGTCTGGCTTAGTTCATATTAACAAGCATTACCAGAGAAGAAATAACAGATACGTGACACTTAAAAACCGTAAGACTTACCAGGGAGAGAACGTCTGACCATCTTAGCCTGGTAATTAACCACTTGCTTTTCATTTTCTGTTTGTATTTCATGTTGTTTTATGGTTTCCTTCCCGTCTTTCAGCCCTCCCAGTGGCTCATTGTTATCTCTCTTTTCGATGTTCTGTTAGACCAATAAACAAATTGTTTTCTCTTGAAATTTTTACCTTGAAACTGAAACTGAGGTAATTAGAAAACACGCACTGGCGCGTTTTCCTGCCTGTCGAGTAGTAACACCTCCAGGTAACAAAAATTGACAATTGACAGGAAAGACGTGTGCTCATCCCTTGCTCCTGCATGTTGCATCAACAGAAGCAATGTCAGTGGAGGACACGATATTCGGCAGGTACCGATAGATATGCCATACTATGTGGACGGAGGTTCTCGTTGCAAAGACGTAGCAATTTAGAGTGAGATGTTTAATATGGAGTCGTTATCACTCATCAGGCAATACTATTCACACATAGTTTTGAAGGGTGACATTATAATTTCTTAGACGTTTGGGTTTCAGTATAGAGTGTTGCCGAACACGATACTCCTGACAGTCGTGTCTGCTGGTGTTTATTGTCGTCGAGTAGTAGATGCACTGTCATATAAAGCAAGTGTAAATCTAATGTTTCGTGCTATGCGGCCGGCCGCGGTGGTCTAGCGGTTCTAGGCGCTTAGTCCGCAACCGCGCGACTGCTACGGTCGCAGGTTCCAATCCTGCCTCGGGCATGGATGTGTGTGATGTCCTTAGGTTAGTTAGGTTTCAGTAGTTCTAAGTTCTAGGGGACTGATGACCACAGATGTTAAGTCCCATAGCGCTCAGAGCCGTTTGAACAAGCCATTTGCAATGGAATCGCATCCAATCTGGGCGTAGTTGCGCCGTGATATTAAATGTTGCCAAATTCATCGCTGTCCAACTCTACACACATATACACTACTGGCCATTAAAATTACTTCAGCACGCAGATGACGTGCTACAGACGCGAAATTTAACCAGCAGGAAGAAGATGCTGTGATATGCAAATGATTAGCTTTTCAGAGCATTCACACAAGGCGGGCATCGGTGGCGACACGTGCAACGTGCTGGGATGAGGAAAGTTTCCAACCAATTTCTCATACACAGACAGCACTTGACCGGCGTTGCCTGGTGAAACGTTGTTGTGATGCCTCGTGTAAGGAGGAGAAATGCGTACCATCACGTTTCCGACTTTGATAAAGGTTGGATTGTAGCCTACCACGATTGCGATTTATCGTACCGCGACATTGCTGCTCGCGTTGATCGAGATCCAATGACTGTTAGCAGAATATGCAATTGGTGAGTTCAGGAGGGTAATACGGAACGCCGTGCTGGATCCGAACGGCCTCGTATCACTAGCAGTCGAGATGACAGGCATCTTATGCGAATGGCTGTAACGGATCGTGCAGCCACGTCGTACAACCACGCCATACTGGTGTATCACCCGGCGTGATGGTATGGGGTGCCATTGGTAATTGGTTACACGCCTCGGTCACCTCTTGTTCGCATTGACCATTATTTGAACAGTGGACGTTACATTTCAGGTCTGTTACGACCCGTGGCTCTACCCTTCATTCGATCCCTGCGAAGCCCTACATTTCAGCAGGATAATGCACGACCACGTGTTGCAGGACCTATACAGGCCTTTCTGGGTACAGAAAATGTTTGACTGCTGCCCTGGACAGAACACTCTCCAGATCTCTCACCAATTGAAAACGTCAGGTAAATGGTGGCCGAGCGCCTGGCTAGTCACAATACGCCAGACACTACTCATTATGAACTGTGGTATCGTGTTGAAGCTGCATGGGCAGCTGTACCTGTACACGCCATCCAAGCTCTGACTCAATGCCCAGGCGTATCAAGGCCGTTATTACGGCCAGAGGTGGTTGTTCAGGGTACTGATTTTTCAGGAACTATGCACCAAAAATGCGTGAAAATGTGATCACTTGTCAGTTCTAGTATAATATATCTGTCCAATAAATACCAGTTTATCATCTGCAATTCTTCTTGGTGCAGCAATTTTTATGGCTAGTAGTGTATGTTTGCTACAAAGAAAGTAGTGTACAATTTTCGTTACCTGGTTATCGGAATTACGAAACGGATTTGGTATCTGCGACTACATTCAACCAGATCGTTCTGACAGTTTTGTAGCCAACCCTGAAACGTGTTTATTTTGGCAGACTTGTGGCCATAATGTCTGTGGCTGTTTCACAGGTATAGGTGTGTAGGAGAACTCACTATAGAAGCTAAATACATTACGTTTGTGTATGATGTGACAATTTTTTCCCCGACATGGCTCTTATGTAATTAGTAGTCCTATTTTTCGATGTAATTCTGCACAGTTGTCATAGAATGAACTTACGTATCTATCTGGACAGATGCCTACATGTTGCTGAACGATTACCCAGTGTTCTAAAATTCTAAGATTCTAAAATTCTAAAATTCGATATTTTTGCCTGAGGTAGATCACGTCACTGTGCACGGTTGGGTTTAATAGTAGGAGTGCCTCCATGTGTCGTGGTAAGGCCGTACTGATAAATGGTGTTTCAAATTTGATTAAACTTCATATGAAAAATGGCTTAGGCGATAAAAATCTGCCTCGCGTGCCATGAGTAACTAAACCTACACTATTTGATCAAAAGTTTTCGGACACCTGGCTGAAAATGACTTACTAGTACGTGGCGTCCTCCACCGGTAATGCTGGAATTAAATATGTTGTTGGCTCAGCCTTAGCCTTGATGACAGTTTCCACTCTCGCAGGCATATGTTCAATCAGATGCTGGAAGGTTTCTTGCGGTATGGCACCCCATTCTTCAGGGAGTGCTGCACTGAGGAGAGGTATCGATGTCGCTCGGTGAGGCCAGGCACGAAATCGGCGTTCCAAAACATCTCAGAGGTGTTTTGTAGGATTCAGCGCAGGTCTCTGGGCAAGCCAATCCATTACAGAGACGTTATCTCGTGTAACCGCTCCGCCACAGGTGCTCGATCGTGTTGAAAGATGCAATCACCACCCCCAAATTGATCTTTAACAGTGGGAAGCAAGATGGAGCTTAAAACATCATTTTAGACCTGTGCTGTGATAGTGCCACGCAAAACAACAAGGGGCGCAAGTCCTCTTCATTAAAAACACGGCCGCATCATAACACCACCGCCTCCGATTTTTACTCTTGGCACTACACACGCTGGCAGATGACTTTCACCGGGCATTCGCCATACACAACCACTGTCATGGGATCGCCACATTGTGTATCGTGATTCGGTACTACACGTAACGTTTTTTCCCTGTGCAATCGTCCAGTGTTTACGCTCCTTACACCAAGCGAGGCGTCGTTTGGCATTTACCAGCGTGATGTGTGGCTTATGAGCAGCCGCTCGACCATGAAATTCAAGTTTTCTCATACCCGCCTATCTGTCATAGTACCTGCAATTGATTCTGATGCAGTTTAGAATTCCTGCGTGATGGTCTGGATAGATGTATTACACATTGCGACCCTTTTCAACTATGGGCGGTCACTGTCAGTCAATAGACGAGGTCGGCCTATACGCTATTGTGCTGTACGTGTCCCTTCACGTTTCCACTTCACTATCACATTGGAAACAGTGGACCTTCGGATGTTTAGGAGTGGAATTCTCGCATGCAGACGTATGATACTAGTGACACCCTTCATCCACCACGTTCGAAGACCGTGAGTTCCGCGGAGCACCACACTCTGCTCTCTCAAGATGTCTGTCTAATAACTTCTGAGGTCGCTGATATGGAGTACCCGCCAGTAGGTGGCTGCAAAATGCACCTAGTATGAAAATCGTATATTTTGGGGGTGGGGGGTTTCCGGGTACTTTTGATCACATAGTGTATGTAAGAACATCAATCTCCCTTATTTTGTACTTACGGTCGAACCAGAACCATTATGTGGCCTGCCGAAGATATTGATTCTATAAATATCCTCCACAGCGAATTCCGAATTTATGATCTTGTACAGTCAAAATATTCTCAATTACGTTTACATATCATTTCTGTAAAACTCTCCTCCCTATGAACCGACCGGTAACAAACGTGAATGAACACCTCGGAGTTGTATGAATGGCTTCATTTAATCCGAAATAATGTGAATCTTTAACACTCGAGGTGTAGTCGATATTGGATAGCCGTCTTTTTGTACGCTGTTTCCTTTATTGGCGAGCAACAATTTCTTCACATCGTAAGCATACTTATTTAGTGATAACGACTGCGTATGTCTACAGACCATTTGTAGTGAATTCGAACACTACAATAACATTTCTCCCATCCATACGATTTAATAAACTTATATGAACATTTAAAGGGAGCTGCCATTCTTGCAACTAACATTAAGTCTGCACGACAAATGACGAAACTGTCCCGTGAACAACTGTGTCGTCAGCAAACAAGCTTAGTGAGAATTATCTAGGATTTATCACTAATATATGTGCCAATTGCCACGTGATTGCCGATATTATTCAGTGTTCTGACTAATACATGTTTATTAACATCAAGCTATGAGGAGATGCATGCGTAAATTATCTAAAAACGCAAACCTATCGAGCCTATATTTTTATAGGTACTACATTTACTGTTCTTTTTTAGTTTGTATTGATTCGTAACATTTCTCTGCTAACTAGCACATTACGGCTCTGAGTTACTTCAAAACGAAATGAAAGTAGAACTGGCAAGTTGCTTATGGAGAATTTATGTGATATATAGTATACGCACATTGTGCGGCTGACACTGAAGCAAGTACTTTTCAGGCATCCAGTATGGGCATATTTGAACGAGACCGTCGACAACGACGACATGGCATTCAGTTTGGGCTTGACAATAGAATATTGCAAAAACCCGTTAACTACCTTTTAGCTAGCTTTCAGTAAACTGTATTTTTAGTTCATTCTTTAAGCCACAAATAATTATCAGATCAAAGGTATTGTTTCACTGCATTAGTTAACTCATGATGATGTCTAGAAAATCTTAATGCATAACTGACTAATTTAAATATTATTATATTTTAGTAACTAACAGAAAAACAAATATAGCTGCACTTACATGTTTTTGGAAGACATCACTGCATTATTTATCTACTTGCACGAAGTTATATTTCATAAAAACACATCAGTAAATAACTGGAATCACTAAATAATTATAAAATACTGCAGAAGCTATTTTTCCTCTGCGCTTTACACATCGGCATTATTGCTGTCGCTATCTTCTGTACCAGGTTCAAGAACTACACTCCTGGAAATGGAAAAAAGAACACATTGACACCGGTGTGTCAGACCCACCATACATGCTCCGGACACTGCGAGAGGGCTGTACAAGCAATGAACACACGCACGGCACAGCGGACACACCAGGAACCGCGGTGTTGGCCGTCGAATGGCGCTAGCTGCGAAGCATTTGTGCACCGCCGCCGTCAGTTTCAGCCAGTTTGCCGTGGCATACGGAGCTCCATCGCAGTCTTTAACACTGGTAGCATGCCGCGACAGCGTGGACGTCAACCTTATGTGCAGTTGACGGACTTTGAGCGAGGGCGTATAGTGGGCATGCGGGAGGCCGGGTGGACGTACCGCCGAATTGCTCAACACGTGGGGCGTGAGGTCTTCACAGTACATCGATGTTGTCGCCAGTGGTCGGCGGAAGGTGCACGTGCCCGTCGACCTGGGACCAGACCGCAGCGACGCACGGATGCACGCCAAGACCGTAGGATCCTACGCAGTGCCGTAGGGGACCGCACCGCCACTTCCCAGCAAATTAGGGACACTGTTGCTCCTGGTGTATCGGCGAGAACCATTCGCAACCGTCTCCATGAAGCTGGGCTACGGTCCCGCACACCGTTAGGCCGTCTTCCGCTCACGCCCCAACATCGTGCAGCCCGCCTCCAGTGGTGTCGCGACAGGCGTGAATGGAGGGACGAATGGAGACGTGTCGTCTTCAGCGATGAGAGTCGCTTCTGCCTTGTTGCCAATGATGGTCGTAAGCGTGTTTGGCGCCGTGCAGGTGAGCGCCACAATCAGGACTGCATACGACCGAGGCACACAGGGCCAACACCCGGCATCATGGTGTGGGGAGCGATCTCCTACACTGGCCGTACACCACTGGTGATCGTCGAGGGGACACTGAATAGTGCACGGTACATCCAAACCGTCATCGAACCCATCGTTCTACCATTCCTAGACCGGCAAGGGAACTTGCTGTACCAACAGGACAATGCACGTCCGCATGTATCCCGTGCCACCCAACGTGCTCTAGAAGGTGTAAGTCAACTACCCTGGCCAGCAAGATCTCCGGATCTGTCCCCCATTGAGCATGTTTGGGACTGGATGAAGCGGCGTCTCACGCGGTCAGCACGTCCAGCACGAACGCTGGTCCAACTGATGCGCCAGGTGGAAATGGCATGGCAAGCCGTTCCACAGGACTACATCCAGCATCTCTACGATCGTCTCCATGGGAGGACAGCAGCCTGCATTGCTGCGAAAGGTGGATATACACTGTACTAGTGCCGACATTGTGCATGCTCTGTTGCCTGTGTTTATGTGCCTGTGGTTCTGTCAGTGTGATCATGTGATGTATCTGACCCCAGGAATGTGTCAATAAAGTTTCCCCTTCCTGGGACAATGAATTCACGGTGTTCTTATTTCAATTTCCAGGAGTGTATGTCGATGGCTGCAGATGAAATTGAGACAAAATAATATGGGGGGTGAATTCCTCAAGAGGTACTTCCTTTTTGCATAACTATATTAGCAGACTATTACGATGAAGATGTGAGAAGTCAGTATTTGTCATATTTAAAGGACGCCCTTTACTAACTGTATAGGTTTCTTTACAACCTGATAAGTGTAATTGAATTCGATCACTCGTGCCTTATATTTTTGGTAGCGAAATCTTTTTACTTTTAATAAACTGACTATATTTCCATGACTGTCAGTACAAGGATGCGGATAGTTTGCATAAATCCCTGAGGTCTGCGGGTATGTTTCAATTTGGGCTCTGCATGAGGTGGACTTTTCTTGTTTCGAACACTTTTAGATCAAGCGAAAATGTTGAGCGTGAACAGTATAGACAGGTACATATTTGAAATCTACTGTCAGATTCAGATTTTGTGCCAGATCACGTATCGAAGCCAGGACCTTAGCTCTTCGCGAGCGAGTGCTTTACAGAGTGAGCCGCCCAAGCAGGCTTCATGGCCGTCCTCACAATCTTCACTTCCGTCAGTACAAAGGCAAAGGTCCTGTATTCGAGTCCAGCTGTGGCACACAGTAGTTTCATTGCAGCCCACACTCCGCTGCAGAGTGAAAACACGAAACTGAGTACATAATCCTTCGCGCACTCAGTTGCACTATTTTGTTCACTTCCATGAAGGTGTCGCCAGATTCGTGAAATATGACTTCAGTTGTGTCTAAATCAGTTCTTTGAACCAAAAAATGGAATAATGCAGCTGTATTTTGAATCCTGTTCTGACGCTAGCGTGTATCAGAGGAGAACGAAATGTGTTCTACATCTCTTCGGATCTATTTAGAATGCAGTGTATTTCAGAAGTGATAGTTAATATTCAGGGATACGGCAGAAATGATCATTCGGAACAAAAAATCGAACTAAAAATGGGCTCTAAAACTCGTACCTTAAGAACTATGAGCAGTTCTTGATCTTTGATACTGTGAAACAAATTCTTTCTACTGCAAGCTCTTTGCTTTCCGTATTTTGGGAAGTGGTAGTATCGACCAAAACAAGAAAAAAATGTCAAGTAAATACATGCTCTAAAATGCATACCTTAAAAGTTGTGAGCGCTTGTTCAATCAAATACCTCCGGCATTTTCCTGCTTAATACAGTTTTTCACTTATATTCTGTTGCATATTTATATTGTCTCGATTGGAGTCCTAGCAGTGATCCGCAAGGTATTTGCAGTTCACTCGAATCAGTCTCCTAGTTAAATGCCCTTCCACGTAACACAAGTTTATGACTGTACACTGAAACTTTCCCTTCTCCTCTATATCTCTTTCTTACGCAGTCTTCCCTTTTACAATAACCTATGAACCCTTCGCTTAGGGTTTCTACCTCTTGCTTAATAATAACAAATGAAACCTTCCCTTTCAAATTAATTCTCTTTCTCAGTCTTCGCATACAAATTTAAATGCTACTTATTAAAGGTTATCTTCTGATTATTTTGACGAAACATAGAATGTGTCGTCGTCGTGGCCCTCAGTCGTTACCTGCAATATGCCAAAACTGTTCCTTACCTTTTTTACTGTTACTGTATCGCCATCTGACTGCTACATCGAACTGCGACATGAATACAGTTACTCTGTTTTACTATACTCTATTAGCTGCTGGTGGGCTGTCATAGTAAGTGGCTGTATTTATTACCAAAGCTGACGTTATTCTTTAGTTAATTTGACTGAAGTTACGTAAGAGTTAAACTTTTTCTTGACAAAAATAAAATTTTTCGAAGTTGTACGTTGATGGTTTTTGAGATGGATTATAATCAGTAATCCAATATTGCTAGCAAAAATTAATTATATTCTGAATGAAATGATTTTACAAACGTTCATATGGGACTTACTTTTTACAATAATCTTACAACTAGCAATGCGCAAACATACCTTCAGTAGTCTTGAGTTTCTCAAAAAATTAATTCAATAATATTAGTTGCTCTTATGATAATAGTTAGCTGAGGTCTCTGTACATCCGTTCATAATCTCTTGTAAATAATAGCTAGTGGCTGGCAGGCACACCGCTCCATTCAACCTCTCGCTTCAGACCTGTTACCGACTCGCTTCACATCTCGCTTACCACTGACTTCATACGAACGCTAAAGTGCGGTCTCTCCTGCCAACAATGTTTTCTGGTGCAGACAATCCCTGCTACCATTACAAAATGTATCAATGCGCGGTATTTCCTTACCTTTTCTAAGTATGTATCCATACGCTGTCTGCCGCCCTGAGTGGCCGAGCGGTTAAAGGCGCTACAGTCTGGAACCGCACGACCACTACGGTCGCAGGTTCGAATCCTGCCTCGGGCATGGATGTGTGTGATGTCCTTAGGTTAGTTAGGTTTAAGTAGTTCTAAGTTCTAGAGGACTGATGACCATAGATATTAAGTCCCATAGTGCTCAGAGCCATTTGAACCATTTTTTTGTCTTCCTGTTCGGATTCATGTCTTTCCTTTTTCTGTTACATTCTTGACCGAATTACCTACAACCAGAAGTTTTAGAATCATTTATTTCTCTTAATCATAGACGTAACAATAATTTAGCGGCTTCTGTGACGTTCATGGAGTCAGATCATTAAAATTTCGAATGGATACTCCTTACACACCAAATGTTTCCGTTTCGTCTGCAGATGTGATATTCGTGGGAGGAGAGGTCGGAAGTCATTTCCTTGTATTCAGTGGCCCGCAAAACCCGTTCCATTCGCCGTTCCGTTCCATTCACCATAATGTGTTGTGGTTGTTTCTGTGTATTTCTCTTTCTTATGTTTTATTTTTAGTTTTTATTTGTTATTTCCTTTTTTTAACATTCATTTTCCATGCACCTTTCACATATTTCTTAACTAGCACGATGCTCTCTATGTTACTTTACTGAGGTCGTTCCAGAGCACCAAGCGTTCTTCTGCTGTACAAAAAGTATTCATAGTAATGAGATACGATTTCTTGAAACATTGGGAATAAGAGAAAGGCGATGGCCAGGAACTGGGAACATCATCATAGATGATCACAGAGTTTACTGCTTAGGTACAGACGGCGATATGCATCAACTTGGAGTTGGAATCATACTGAACAAAAGAGTCACAAAATGTGTTGACAGTGTTATCCAAGTCTCAGAACGTGTTTTGTTAGCTCAAATCAAAGCTAGACCACTTAACTTTAACATTATTCAATTTTACGCACCTACAGCATGCAAACCAGATAAGGAAGTCGAAAATTTATACAGTAGCATCAACCATATTCTGAAGAAGCTAAAAAGAGAAGACCTGAGCATAGTCATTGGTGACTTTAACGCAAAACTTGGAGCAGGAAAAACATCAAGCTCCGTTCGACCCTTTGGTCTTCGGGATAGGAACAACCGAGGAGCTGACTTGGAAGTATTTGCACAAACAAATCAACTATTGGTGATGAATACACAGTTTAAGCTTCCGCCACGTAAGTTATACACATGGAAATTGCCCTTGGACAAACACAGAAAAACTTTGAGGAATCAGATTGATGTCATGCTAGTGAACTAGAGAGACGGATATAGCACCGATGTCAGCAGACATACAATCAGACCATATGCCACTCGTAAGAAATTTCAGACTCAGAATGAAACATGTTGCCTACAGAATATCACGAAAATACGACATGAGAAAGCTGAAATATGCTACCGTACAGCAGACAGTCAAGACTGCCCTAAACAACAAATGCAGAAACAGTGGGGATGACACCAATGAATAACTCACACATTTACAAGAAGCGGTACCGGTACAAGAAGTCAAAGAAGAAAACCTGGATGACAAGTGAGACTCTGGACCTCATGGGAGAACGGAGGAAGAAAAAAGGTAATTTGGTGAAATACAAAGCGATACAAAATACAATCGTAAATAAAGTCAGAGAAGTCAAACAGAAGAAAAAAACTGAATTATATGCACGAATTGAGCTTTATCAGAGTAGGAAGGACGATTTTAACGTGCATCAAAAGGTCAGAGGCAACAGGAAAATATCGCAAATCAAAAAGTGAGAAGCTAGTAGATGACAGTGGCAACCTCATAATCAATAAGAAAGAAAGAAAGAGAGATTGGAAGAAATATCTAGAACAATTATTCAAAGATGACCAGAGGAGGCAAGAACCATAGATATTAGACATAGAGGGACCAGATATCCTATTAAGTGAAGTGGAAGCGGCCATACATCAAATGAAGGAAGGGAAAGCGGCTGTGTCAGGCGGCAAGAAGAAGAATTCCTCAAACTACTCAATAAATAAAAAGTAAAACCATTTACAGAAACATTCAAACACATTAACTCACCGGAGAAAATCCCTCTAAAATGGCTTACATCAGAGTCCATTGCTCTACATAAGAAACCGAATGCCAAAATATACGGTTACTACCGTGCCATCGGTTTAATGAACCAACTGCTAAAACTGTTTCTTAAAGTGATCCACAAGTGGATATACAAGATTTTTGGTGACCAAATAGCGCCCAACTAGCTCAGGTTTCTACATGCAGTTGGCACAAGAGAATCAGTATTTAGTGTACAAGTATTGTTCCAAATGTATGTGGACATCAGTTGAGATGTATTAGCTTGCCTTACTGATTATCAGAAGGCATTTTATCGTGTGAAGCATGAACAAATGATAGAAGTACTAGAGGAAACAGGAATTGATGAAAATATCTAAGAATAATATATAATATTATATTGGAACCAATGTGCACTCATGAGAATAGATCAAGACCAATCAGAAAAAGTGACAATACGACGTCAGGCAGGACTGAATAATATCAGCGATACGCTTTAACCTGTATTCAGAATACATCTTCAAAGATGCCTTACTAGACGTGGAAGAAGGAATCTCAGTGAATGGGGTCACACTCAACAATTATCGTTATGCAGATGACGCCGTGGTGTTTGCGGATACAATGGAAGGGCTGCAGAAGCTGATAAAAAATTTCCTGAGACACGCAAGAAATACGGCTCGGACATCAACACAGGCAAAACAAAATTTATGGCCATCAACAGGAAGAACATTCGAGGTGTGAATCTGTACATCAATGGCACAAGCATAGAGCGAGTTTCACAGTACCTGTATGGGGGCACCATCATTAACGAAGCGTGGGGCAACACGCATGAGATAAAGTGCCACATCGGAAAGGCGAGGAGTGTTTTCAGCTCGATGAGCTCAGCCTTCAAGAGTCACTATCGTACCATGAACACAAAAATGTGGCTGCTCAGGTCCTATGGTTTTCTTATACGGTGTGGAACCATGGACCTTTACAAAGGCAGCCACTGCAGACCCGAAGCTTTTGAACTCTGCGTATG
Organism: Schistocerca serialis cubense; assembly: GCF_023864345.2. NCBI lineage: Eukaryota > Metazoa > Arthropoda > Insecta > Orthoptera > Acrididae > Schistocerca > Schistocerca serialis. The sequence continues at coordinate 192,799,748 of NC_064638.1, read as the reverse complement.
CAGAAGTATGTTGATAATACCATGGACTCGAAAAGTGACAAACGTCGAGTTTCTACATCGAGTTAACAAAAGCCCAGAGCTGATCAACGTCACCAAGTGGTGGTCCAGATTCCTGTACACACTGGTACCTCTAATACCCAGTAGCACGTCCTCTTGCATTGATGCATGCCTGTATTCGTCGTCGCATACTACCCACAGTTTCACCAGGGCACTGTTGGTCCGGATTGTCCCTCTCCTCAACGGCGATTCCACGCACATCCCGCAGAATGGTTGGTGGGTCACGTCGTACACAAACAGCCCATTTCGATCTATCCCAGGCATTTTCGATAGGATGCATGTCTGGAGAGCATGCTGGCCGCTCTAGTCGAGCTATGTCGTTATCCTGAACGAACTCATTTACAAGGTGTGCATGATGGGCGAGCGAATTGTATCCCAGTATGCTGCCAATTCGGTTTCACTATCGGTCGGAGGATGGCATTAACAGATCGTACAGCCGTTAAGGCGCCTTCCAAGACAACCATCGCCGTACAACGGCCCCACATAAAGCCACCCAAAAACAGCAGGGAAACTCCACCTTGCAGCACTCACTGGACAGAGTGTTTAAGGCGTTCAGCCTGACAGGGTTGCTTCCAAACACGTCTCCGACGATTTTCTGGTTGAAGGCATATGCGACACTCATCGGTGAAGAGAACGTGATGCCAATCCTGAGCAATCCATTCGGAAAAATTGTTGAGTCCATCTGTACCACGCTGTATGGTGCCGTGGTTGCAAAGATGGACCTCGCCATGGACGTCGGGAGTGACGGTGCGCCCTCATGCAGCCTACTAAGCACAGTTTGAGTTGTAACACGACGTCCTGTGGCTGCACGAAAAGCGTTATTCAACATGGTGGCGTTCCTGTCAGAGTTCCTCCGAGCCAAAATCGGTAGGTAGCGGTCATCCACTGCAGTAGTAGACCTTGGGCGGCCTGGGGGGGTCATGTTCCTGTCTTTCTGTATCTGTTTCATGCCCGAACAACATCGCTTTGGTGCACTCCCAGACGCCTGGACACATCCCTTGTTGAGAGCCCTTCCTGGCACATAGTAACGATACGGACGCGATCGAACGGTGGTATTCACCGTGTAGGCATGGTTGAACTACAGACAACACGAGCCGTGTACCTCCTCCCTGCTGGAAAAACTGGAACTGATCGGCTGTCGAACCGCCTCCGTCTAATAGCCGTTGCTCATGCATGGTTGTTTACGTCTTTGGGCGGGTTTAGTGACATCTCTGAAAAGTTAAAGAGACTGTATATGTGATACAATATCCACATTCAACGTCTATCTTCAGGAGTTCTGGGAACCAGGGTGATGTAAAACATTTTTTGAGGTGTATGTATTTGTTTTAGGGTATGTCTTGAAGAAGGACATTAAACAGGTCGAGCGGAAAGACGAACGGCTATAGAGACCCATTTTTTGTGTAGACAAAGTAATAGGAATAACGTGTGGACGGTGATGATAATCCTATTGCTGTTTTGAAAGACAAATTTAAATGAGCACTGAACCTAATCCCAAATAATTGTGAGAGTTGTAATTGCGGTTTGATGAACTAACAATGCAGATTTTTTTTATGCAAACAATTTCGCATATGAGCCACTATACTAAATACAACGGCATTCACATTGGGTTGTCTTAAGAGAAAAAATAATTTGCTGCCGTTGGCACAAGATTTATTTTCCAACGCACTGTATCAAGGACTCACTTCAAGTGATGGAGAAATTAAAGTGAAATCGAAGAAATATTTGAAGAGTAATCGTTCTTACAGTGCAGCCTTCTGCTGTGAGTCATTTCCGAGGCTAAAATTTCCGATACTTATATGTCATACATCACTTCAAGATACATGAAATTTTTTTGTCACAGGTCAGGCCCAGGGACACGTTTCGTCGAATTTCGACCACAAGCGATACTGGTTTTTATTATTTGTTATAATACTTAAAAAGGTACTGAAACTCCTCAAACGTGATTACGCTAGGTGTGATCACATTTAGTGGGCCTCGGTACGTTTCTTGTCAAAAAATTCTATTTTTATTATTTTTTAAAATTCTGGGATGTTCAGAACTTATTTTGCCGTAAACCTCACATTTTTATCAGAATTAGAACCTTTTTAGTTTTTAAGTTTGAAGATCATAAGCAATTACTATGATCCTAATAGTAATGGAAATAGGCTAAAATAAATATAAAAATATTTTAAGATTAGATGTGATACGGTTAGTAATATATCAGGTAATAACACCAAAAAGATAACAAATGAATAGAGGTGGAAATATAAGCTGAGAAGATCAAAAGTTAAGCAGCTCTGAAGACAGAACCTAAATGGTACCGAACCCCATTAAGTATGTTAATTGGCTCTTTATACTTTTCCCAAAATAAATATTTCTTACCTACTTCAGAGTTCATTGTTTTCTGCAGCTGATATTTGCAGTGCAAGAACTGAAACACTCTGAAAGCAAACCCATTTGGAGCATTCACTTCCTCACAACGGAGTGGCAGATTTATTTCATAAAAGGAGTTCGTAGCACTATCCTACACGGGAGATTGTTCATAAATGTATATGAACTGAATAATAAAATCCCTGGTTTACTTGTTTCTAAGAGAAATGCTGATGCTCTCAGCACAGAACACTATAAAAACTAGGATCGAACTGGTCGGGTTTTTTATTTATTAACATTACACAGTGCCCGCATCTCGTGGTCGTGCGGTAGCGTTATAGCTTCCCACGCCCGGGTTCCCGGGTTCGATTCCCGGCGGGGTCAGGGATTTTCTCTGCCTCGTGATGGCTGGGTGTTGTGTGCTGTCCTTAGGTTAGTTAGGTTTAAGTAGTTCTGAGTTCTAGGGGACTTATGACCACAGCAGTTGAGTCCCATAGTGCTCAGAGCCATTTGAACCATTTGAACATTACACAGTGTGCCAACACCTTGGCAATAACAGTGGGTCGTTTGTTATTAAAAATAGAGTTTTCAGCATTTTAGTACCTTTCCGACTTTTATATAATTAAATTGTTAATTAAAGATGCTAAACTAGAAAACACAAGATACTTGAAGTGCAACTGGTAAAAATCACCATATTCTAAAGAAGAAAGTAATACACGAAAGTAAATATTTAGATAGCAAGAGAGGTCTCTCTACCTAGCTGTTTCGAGTGGGAAGTCTTTGGTTCACAATTCGAGCCTGTCTCACCTAAATTAGCATGCTCCGTTCTACAATAGCTAGTACTATATGTACGTGTGTTGTGATATTAGCCCTACGTGAATTGTGTATATGTTATGACAGTACTATTTGTTAGTACAGAATTGCTTCCTCCACATAACGCCACGGTAAGCGGGAGCGGAGCCTCGGGAGGTGACCTCGAGGCCTGTCTCGCCAAAGGGCAATTCTTACCTATGTTTTGAGCTTGTGTTTGCGTATTTACGCGTTATTATACCGCATATGAACGTTTATGATCAATTTTTATAAACTTCACAAGTTTTACAGTTTGCAGCTTATAAATTTACACATTTAAATATTTGAAAATAATGATCCAAAGATCTAAATAAATAATTATCTTACTTGTACAAACAGGAAAATTCTTTGTTTTATCCTTACATCCAAGTTATCTATAAACTCCATGTTTGTATTTCTTGTAATATTGTTGCAGTCATGTGATCTACTACTATGCTGTATCTGGTGATATTGGAGTGTTCATGTCATCATCTGTGTCTATGTGATCATCTATTTCCATATCAGTGTTTGAATCTCTTTTGTCCCATGCAGTATGTTGTCGTGTTTATTGTGTTTCCGATCGTGACCTTGTATATGGTCGTTGCTGCTTGCAAATCTAGTGTAATGCTCTAGGTATTTCATCAGTGATGCGCTTAAGCATGCTCCAGTTATCTGCGTCCCTGAAAGCTTGCCCTATGTCATCGATTTCGGACATTGGTCTGACGTGTGCGTGTGAGCCACATTTTAGTGTTGTTCGGTGGATCCCGAGGCCTACGAGGAAAACTGGCCACGGCGCGTACGTCACGAAGGTAGTCCATGGCTCACTCGCTCGCTCAAATCAGCGGACAAACTACGTTTCTACATCTGTTAACTCGTAACTAAGCGTGTCCGTACCAAAGAAAACTGAATCTCTACTGGAGTCCGCTATTTAAAAATCTTACTGTTATTAGTCCAATAGTGATGGGAAGTCCATGGGCTTACTTATAAATTGTTATGGCTGTACTGACGTACAGTAAAATAAAATCGTGTTAAAATGATTATCAGTAGCATATGGCACCATCTCCAGCGAGTTATGAGTACTGTGAAGCAGAAGAGACAAAATGCTATACACAAGCCAATATACCATTTATATCGAGTATAGCTTTTAAATTAAATTTGGCTGTAGTACTGTTAATCAGTACGACTTCATAATAGCAGATTCCAGTGAAAGAAGCTATTCTCGTTAGTACTTACACGCCCAACTGCGAGTTAACAGGTTTAGAAACGCATTTTGTCTGCTGAGCTGAGTGAGCGAGTGAGTTCAGGACTACTTTCGTGACGTCCGCGCTGCGGCCTGTCTTTCTCGTGGGCCTTGCGGGTATCCATGTTGCCCACACTCACACATATCACTTTGGCTTGATACACCTGTGCATTGAGTCAAACAGAGCTTGGATGGCGTGTACAGGTACAGCTGCCCATGCAGCTTCAACACGACACGACAGTTCGTCAAGAGTAGTGACTGACGTATTGTGACGAGCGAGTTGCTCGGCCTCCATTGACCAGACGTTTGAATTGGTGAGAAATCTGGAGAATGTGCAGGCCAGAGCAGCAGTTGAAAATTTTCTGTACCCAGAAAGGCCCGTACAGGACCTGCAACATGCGGTCGTGCATTATCCTACTGAAATGTAGAGTTTCGCAGGGATCGAATGAAGGCTAGAGCCACGTGTCGTAACACATCCGAAATGTAAGATCCACTGTTCAAAGTGCCGTCAAAGCGAACAAGAGGTGACCGAAACGTGTAATCAATGGCATCCTATACCATCACGCCGGGTTATACGCTAGCATAGCGGTGACGAGTACACGCTTCAAACGTGCGTTCACCGCCATGTCGCCAAACAACGATGCGACCATCATTATGCTGTAAACAGAACATGGATTCATCCGAAAAAATGGCGTTTTGATATTCGTGCACCCAGGTTCGTCGTTGAGTATACCATCGCAGGCGCTCATGTCTGTGATGCAGCGTCAATGGGAACCGCAGCCACGGTCTCCGAGCTGATAGTCCATCCTGCTGCAAACGTCGTCCAACTGTTCGTGCAGATGGTTGTGGTCTTGCAAACGTCCCCATCTGGTGACTCAGGGATCGAGACGAGGCAGCACGATCCGTTATGGCCATGCGGATAAGATGCCTGTCATCTCGACTGCTAGTGATATAAGGCCGTTGTGATCTAGCACGGCGTTCCGTATTACCCCCCCCTCCCCCCCCCCCCCCCCCTGAACCCACGGATTCCATATTCTGCTAACAGTCATTGGATCTCCACCAACGCGAGCAGCAATGTCGCGATACGATAAACCGCAATTGCGATAGGCTACAATCCGACCTTTATCAAAGTCGGAAACGTGATGGTACGCATTTCTCCTCCTTACACGAGGCATCACAACAACGTTTCGGCAGGCAACGCCGGTCAACTGCTGTTTGTGTATGAGAAATCGGTTGGAAAATTTCCTCATATCAGCACGTTGTAGGTGTCGCCACCGGCGCCAACCTTGTGTGAATGCTCTGAAAAGCTAATCATTTGCATATCACAGCATCTTCTTCCTGTCGGTTAAATTTCGCGTCTGTAGCACGTCATCCTCGTGGTGTAGCAATTTTAATAGCCAGTAGTGTAATTTATTATTTTTATTGTTTCCTTTAAGAATGTTCAGTTTTCTGAACGATTAATGTACTCAGTAGTAAAGCCACCTTATAGTAATGGAAAAGGGGATAATGCAGACCATTTTCGACATATTTTTATACCATCAGTGTTTACTGATGTTATTAAAAACGCTGTATATGTAAGGATAATTTATCATTTTATACTTGAAAATTTGCTTCTAAACGTACAGTTTGGTTTTAGAAGTGGTTTAACAACTGAAAATGCTATATTCTGTTTTCTCTGTGGGGAACTGGATGGATTAATGAAAATACTTCGAACGCTTGTTATAGTTTTTTATTTAACTATATCGTTCGATTGTGTTGATCACAAAACGTTGCAACTTTATGGGAAGTAGGTCACAACAGGTTCACCACCTCTTACCTTAACAACAGACAGCAAAAGGTCTGTGATGTAGGGTGTGAGTGGGGTGTGATCAAATCCGAGGGGAGGGGGGAAATGACACAGGGATCGGTGTTGGGGACACTCCTGTTCCTTTTTTATATAATGATATGCCCTTTAGCATTAAAGGTAATTCTAAAATATTTGTCTGCTGGTGACACTATCTTGGCTGTAAAGGATGTTGTGTGCAACATTGCCTCTCTCTCAAATAGTGCAGTTCATGATACAAGGTCATGGCTCGTGGAAAATAAACTAACGCTTAATCACAGTAAGACACAGTTGATTCAGTTTCTGACACAGAATTCAACAAAACCCGGCCTTTTTAATTTCACGGCATGGGCATATCATTAGTAAAACTGAAGTAATTTCTAGGTGTTGAGATAGGTAGTAAACTGCGTGGAAACCCCACGTTCAGGATTTTGTTCAAAGACTTAATGCTGCCATTTTCACTGTTCGAACGGTATCAGAAGTAAGTGATCATTCTAGACCAAAATTAGTTGACACATTTTCATTCGCTTTGGTCGTATGGTATTATATTTCCTCCATTCTCAAAGGATATTTTTGGGTCAGAAAGGGACAGTTTGGGCAATGAGTGATTGATGTTCGAGAACCTCTTGCCGATGCCGGTTCATTAATCTAGGTATTCTGACATTGGTTTCTCAGTATATATATTCTTTACTGCCGTTTCTTGGTAATAATATCATCTTATACCGAACAATTAACGTATTTCACTCAGTTAATTCTAGGCAAATATCCAATCTATATTTGGATCGCACTGACTCTTGTGTGGAAAGGAGAACAGTATACTGCTGCATCCATTTTTAGTAAGCTACCACAAAAATTCAAAAATCTTAGGAGTAACCCACGCGTTTTCAAATCGAAACTGAGGAGTTTCCTCATGGGTCACTCCTTCTATTCTGTCGACGATTTCCTTGACAAATTAAGCTGATTCCTCTGTTATATTGTTGACTGCATTTACTTAAACATCCGGCTTGTCTTTTTTGGTTCATAATCATTTTATTTTGTTATTAGTTTATGTTATAATTTCATGTACTGACAAATTCCATTAATTTGGAAATTTGCTCCTCAATCTGGTTCTACGGTACTAGACATATAAGATAAAAAATTAATAAAATTATATTGTCTAACTGATCCTAGAATGGAATGAGGGCAACCAAAAGTTGGAAAAACACGTCGCTGAGGATATGAAAACGAGACAGCTGGAAGAAGTAACTAAACTGTTCATTAAGTAAGCCCCATTACGCTTCCTCCTTGCGAGACAAGACGGTCAGTGCCTTCACGGAAAAATGTCTGTAGTTTCTTATGGAACCACTATTGTACCGAGACGTGCACCACTTCGTTCGAAGCAAATCGACGTTCACGAATATTTTTCTCCAAGCGTCCAAAAATATGGAATTCGCATGGGGACTGATCGGGACTGTATTGAGGATATAGGACCACCCACATGTTTGCTAACGTTTTTTCGACTAGGCTGACGAAGTTTTGCTGGGGGTGACACATTCTCCATGAAGTCCCGATCTCTCGCCATGCGATTTCCTTATTTTTGAAGACATTCGCAGCTGTCGATTTGCTGCGGACGAAAAGATGCACACTTGGGTACAGTCACCGTTCCGTAGGCAACAACAAACATTACTCCATTAAGGCAGTGACTATCATGTCTGACGCCCGCCCGGTTGGCCGTGCGCTCTAACTCACGGCTTTCCGGGCGGGAAGGATCGCCTGGTCCCCGGCACGAATCCGTCCGGCAGATTTGTGTCGAGGTCCGGTGAACCAGCCAGTCTTTGCATGGGTTTTAGGCGGTTTTCCATCTGCCTTGGCGAATGCGGGCTGGTTCCTCTTATTCCGCCTACGTTGCACTATGTCGGCGACTGCTGCGCGAACGAGTTCTCCACGTACATGTACACCTCCGTTACTCTACCACGCAGACACAGGGGTTACACTCGGCTGGTGTGAGATGTTCCTGGGGGGGGGGGGGGGGGGGGGGTCCACCGGGGTCCAAACCGCACAGTAACCCTGAGATCGGTGTGGGGCGGCGGAGGGGTGAAGTGGACTGCGGTAGTCGTCGTGGGGTTGTGAAGCACTGTGGCTGCGGCTGGGACGGACCCTCTCCGTCGTTTCTAGGTTCCCGATTAACAAACAATACAATACAATACAATCATGTCTCACAGTCGGATAGATGTACAGGGTGTTTATAAATGAGTATCTGGGTGTAAACGCTTTCTAATAGTATGTGAAATGAAAGAGCAACTCAAACAGTTATTACCAATAACCTTATAAATGTTCTGTATGAGCACCATTCGTCACAAGGCACACGTCAAGTCTAAAGCCGAGTTTCTCCCAAATGAGTCTTCAGTGATTGCAGCAACAGCTACTTCAATCCAGTTTTTTAATTGAGGGAGGTCTGCTGGTAGCGGAGTCACATACACACGATCCTTGATGAAACACCAAAAGAAAAAATCGTATGGTATTACGTCGGGTGAACGTGGAGGCCATGCAAAGCAAACCCTGTCATTGGGCCCCTTGAGGCCTATCCAGCGCTTGGGTAGAGTCAAGATGAACCAATCGCGTACTTCGCTATGCCACCGAGGTGGCGCACCATCTTGCTGGAAAATGAAGTTCTCTGGCTCATCTTCTTCCAACTGAGTGAAGAGCCATTGGTATAGTGCATCGAAGGTAAGAAGAGCCAAATACAGTAGGTTCACCAACAAGGAAAGGCCCATAAACTTCCTGCCTGGATACGGCACAAAAAACTTTAGGGGAATCTCGTTGCATTTTTACCACATCGTGAGGATTTTCTGAGCCCCAGATGCGCACATTGTGTTAACATGTCCACTATAGTGAAAGGTCGATTCATCACTGAAGACAACATGATCCAGAAAATATTCATCATCATGAAACAACATTTCGATTGCGAAGTTGGCACATAATCCATGGTCTGCCGGCTTCAGAGTCTGTAGTAACTGTAGACAGTAAGAACGTAGTTGTAAGTGTTTTCTTAAAACTTTCCAGCCGGCCGGAGTGGGCGTGCTGTTCTAGAAGCTACAGTCCGGAACCGGGCGACTGCTACGGTCGCAGGTTCGAATCCTGCCTCGGGCATGGATGTGTGTGATGTCCTTAGGTTTAATTAGTTCTAAGTTCTAGGCGACTGATGACCTCAGAAGTTAAGTTGCATAGTGCTCAGAGCCATTTGAACGATTTGAAAACTTTCCAAACAGTCGACACTGGAACTTGTAATTCACGACTAGCCTTCCGGACTGATTTCTTTGGGCTACGACTGAATGTCTCTCCCACTCGCTCAACAGTCTGTTCACTAACACTTGGTCGTCCTATGCTCTTCTCTTTACAAACGCAGCCAGTATCTTCAAACTGATGATACCATCTACGAATGTCATTATCACTTGGAGGATCACAACCGAACTTCAGCCGGAGTGCCAGTTGCCCAGTAACAACAGATTCGGTCTTTGCAAACTGCAAAACAAAAAACGCTTTCTGTCCACTAGTCGCCATATTCACTACTACCGCTGTCTAGTGGATTGCGGTGGCAACATCGCACGCTGCGCATGCGCACTGGTGTAAAACACAACTGTTTGAGTTGCTCTTTCGTTTGACACAACATTTATAACTGTAAGTTTAATGCAATAACTGTTGCTGTTGTTGTTGTGGTCTTCAGTCCTGAGACTGGTTTTATGCAGCTCTCCATGCTACTCAAGCCTGTGCAAGCTTCTTCATCTCCCAGTACCTACTGCAACCTACATCCTTCTGTATCTGTTTAGTGTATCCATCTCTTAGTCTCCCTCTACGATTTTTACCCTCCACGCTATCCTCCAATACAAAATTGGAGATCCCTTGATGCCTCAGAACATGTCCTACCAACGCATCCCTTATTCTAGTCACGTTGTGCCACAAACTGCTTTTCTCCACAATTCTATTCAATACCTCCAGATTGGTTATGTGATCTACCCATCTAATCTTCAGCATTCTTCTGTAGCACCACATTTCGAAAGCTTCTATTCTCTTCTTGTCCAAACTAGTTATCGTCCATGTTTCACTTCCATACATGACTACACTCCATACAAATACTTTCAGATACGACTTCCTGACACTTAAATCTATACTCGATGTTAACAAATCTCTCTTCTTCAGAAACGCTTTCCTTGCCCTTGCCAGTCTACATTTTATATCCTCTCTACTTCGACCATCATCAGTTATTTTGCTCCCCAAATAGCAAAACTCCTATACTACTTTAACTGTTTCATTTCCTAATCTAATTCCCTCAGCATCACCCGACTTAATTCGACTACATTCCATTATCCTCGATTTGCTTTTGTTGATGTTCATCTTATATCCGCCTTTCAAGACACTATCCATTCCGTTCAACTGCTCTTCTAAGTCCTTTGCTGTCTCTGACAGAATTACAATGTCATCGGCGAACCTCAAAGTTTTTATTTCTTCTCCATGGATTTTAATACCTACTCCGAATTTTTATTTTGTTTCCTTGACAGCTTGCTCAATATACAGATTGAATCAAATCGGGGAGAGGCTACAACCCTGTCTCACTCCCTTCCCAAGCACTGCTTCTCTTTCATGTCCCTCGACTCTTGTAACTGCCATCTGGCTTCTGTACAAATTGTAAACAGCCTTTCGCTCCCTGTATTTTACCCCTGCTACCTTCAGAATTTGAGGAGAGTACTCCAGCCAGCATTGTCAAAAGCTTTCTCTAAGTCTACAGATAACTATTATAAAACGTTAAAACCTCTTTATTCATTTAAAAACACACTGTATTGACAGTAATGCAATTATTTTTAGAATATTAAATAGTTTAATTACTTTTTCCAACTTGTCTCGTTTTCATTTTAGTGATAGTCAGTAATGTGCTTTAACAATTGTAATGGCTAAAAATGAAGAAGATTTACTAAGACCTGCGTATTAAATTCAGGAGAGTCTCTGAAACTACAGTTTCAAAATTGGAGACGGTAAAACAAACGCAGTAGGTGTAACAATAAATTATTCAAGAGTATCAATTAATAACAAAACCATACAACATACAAGACACTTTTAAATTTAGGTAGCCACATCGCTCAGTTGGAAAACAAACTAACCCATAGAGGCAGTATCGACGTGTAATGTATTGAACACTTTGATAAACGAACATGGATTGAAAGACAAGTTACCTTTCATAAAAGGACGTCAATGTTAGCCCTTTCTAATGGGAATCAGTTTGGAACACTTCGTCAAATCGAAAAGCCCAGAATAAACAATGCACAAATGACATTCCTACATCCTCTGTTTGGCGTAATTTGGGCGAAACAAAGGAGAAGTGAATACGTCAAGGAAAAAAAGGCATGAAGAAGACATAGCACATGATGTCCAAACATACTAAACTAAATTGGTCTGGTGTGTTAATTCTATGGGTGGGAGTAGGACACTACGTAAGTAGCTCCAATACCAAACGCCAAGGAACGAGTGATCTAGGACGAGACCGGTGACGTCATGAACAATTTGTTCACCCACAGAGTGGGAATACACAATACTGCTAGAGGATGATGGTTACTCATCTATAAAAATGGATCGTTCTCTTATTTCCACTGGAACAACTGCTTAAAAACTCGTTTCTGTTTAAGTTTTGGTCATTTTAAGGAAGTGCTCTGAGATCATGTAATCCAATAGTCTTCAGGTAATTAGGTAATACTGCCGCTTTCGTCGTTACTGACTGAAAATGAGACTGAATGTTACATGCCGCTTCAGTTACTGAACATCAAAAAAGCACTGGTTTGACAGGTGCGGGATTAATATGTAGTATTACAATTAATACAGCATGTCTGGAGAAGCAAATATTGGGGAATCTAGCCGGAATGACACTAGTTGAACAAAGCACTGGTGGTAGCACTGACCTTTCTTATTTTCAAATAGTTCGTAATAAGGCGTGCCAGTAATACAAGCAACACAAAATACTACTTACTGGCAAATGGAATAGTGTAACTTGATCTGATAAATGTTATTCGGAACTGTTTTCTGAGAGAAGCATTTTATTAGTGAACCACTGGTATCAGTTACAGTAGACTTGTTCGCCCACAGCTTGAATACTGCTCACCGGTGTGGGATCCTGACTAGATGGGGTTGATAGAAGAGATAGAGAAGATCCAACGGAGAACAGCGCGCTTCGTTACAGGATCATTTAATAATCGCGAAAGCGTTACGGAGAAGATAGATAAACACTCGCGTGATGATCAAACCTACCAGTAACAAATCTAGCAGCCCGCCTCTGAATTGCTTCCATGTCCTCCCTCAATCCGACCTGATATGGATCCCAAACGCTCGAGCAGTACTCAAGAGTAGGTCTTATTAGTGTTTTATAAGCCGTCTCCCTTACAGATGAACCTCACCTTCCCAAAATTCTAACAATGAACCGAAGACGACCATACGCCTTCTCTACAACAGCCATTACATGCTTGTCCCACCTCATATCGCTCGGCAATGTTACACTCAAATATTTAATCGACGTGACTGTGTCAAGCGCTACACTACTAATGGAGCATTCAACCATTACATGATTCTTTTTCCTATTCATCTGCATTAATTTACATTTATCTATATTTAGAGTTAGCTGCCATTTTTTACACCAATCACAAATCCTGTCCAAGCGATCTTGTATCCCCCTACAGTCACTCAACGACGACACCTTCCCGTACACCACAGCATCATCAGCAAACAGCCGCACATTGCTATCCACCCTATCCAAAAGCTCATTTAGTAGATAGAAAACAACAGCGGACGTACCACACTTCCCTGGGGCACTCTAGATGATACCCTCACCTCCAATGAACACTCACCATCGTGGTCAACGTTTATGGGATCTATTACTTAAGAAGTTTTCGAGCCACTCACATACTTGGGAACCAATCCCATATGCTCGTACCTTAGTTAGGAGTCTGCAGTGGGGCACCGAGTCAAACGCTTTCCGGAAATCAAGGAATATGGCATCCGTCTGATACACTTCATCCATAGTTCGCAGGATATCATGTGAATAAAGGGCGAGTTGCGTTTCGCAGGAGCGATGCTTTCTAAAGCCGTGCTCATGCATGGACAGCAAATTCTCTGTCTCAATGAAATTCGTTATATTCGAACTGAGAATATGTTCGAGAATCCTGCAACAAACCGATGTTAAGGATATTGGTCTGTAATTTTGAGATTCCGTCCCTCTACCCTTCTTATACAGGGTGTTACAAGAAGGTACGGCCAAACTTTCAGGAAACATTCCTCACACACAAAGAAAGGAAATATGTTATGTGAACATGTGTCCGGAAACGCTTACTTTCCATGTTAGAGCTGAGTTTATTACATCTCTTCAAATCACATTAATCATGGAATGGAAACACATAGCAACAGAACGTACCAGCGTGACTTCAAACAGTTTGTTACAGGATATGTTCTAAATGTCCTCCGTTAGCGAGGATACATGCATCCACCCTCCGTCGCATGGAATCCCTGATGCGCTGATGCAGCCCTGGAGGATGGCGTATTGTATCACAGCCGTCCACAATACGAGCACGAAGAGTCTCTACATTTGGTACCAGGGTTGCATAGACAAGAGCTTTCAAATGCCCCCATAAATGAAAGTCAAGAGGGTTGAGGTCAGAAGAGCGTGGAGGCCATGGAATTAGTCCGCCTCTACCAGTCCATCGGTCACCGAATCTGTTGTTGAGAAGAGTACGAACACTTCGACTGATATGGGCAGGAGCTCCATCGAGCATGAACCACATGTTGTGTCGTATTTGTAAAGGCACATGTTCTAGCAACACAGGTAGAGGATCCCGTATGAGATCATGATAACGTGCTCCATTGAGCGTAGGTGGACGAACATGGGGCCCAATCAAGACATCACCAACAATGCCTGCCCAAACGATCACAGAAAATCTGTGTTGATGACGTGATTGCACAATTGCGTGCGGATTCTCGTCAGCCCACACATGTTGATTGTGAAAATTTACAATTTTATCATTTTGGAACGAAGCCTCATCCGTAAAGAGAACATTTGCACTGAAATGAGGATTGACACATTGTTGGATGAACCATTCGCAGAAGTGTATCCGTGGAGGCCAATCAGCTGCTGATAGGACCTTCACACGCTGTAGCACTCTCCATACAGTGACGTGGGCAACGTTACCTTGTACAGCAGCAACTTCTCTGACGCTGACATTAGGGTTATCGTCAACTGTACGAAGAATTGCCTCGTCCATTGCAATTGTCCTCGTCGTTCTAGGTCTTCCCCAGTCGCGAGTCATATGCTGGAATGTTCCGTGCTCCCTAAGACGCCGATCAATTGCTTCGAACGTCTTCCTGTCGGGACACCTTCGTTCTGGAAATCTGTCTCGATAAAAACGTACCGCGCCAAGGCTATTGCCCCGTGCTAATCCATACATCAAATGGGCATCTGCCAACTCCGCATTTGTAAACATTGCACTGACTGCAAAACCACGTTCGTAATGAACACTAACCTGTTGATTTACCTACTGATGTGCTTGATGCTAGTACTGTAGAGCAATGAGTCGCATGTCAACACAAGCACCGAAGTCAACATTACCTTCCTTCAATTGGGCCAACTGGCGGTGAATCGAGGAAGTACAGCACATACTGACGAAACTAAAATGAGCTCTAACATGGAAATTAAGCGTTTCCGGACAAATGTCCACATAACATCTATTCTTTATTTGTGTGTGAGGAATGTTTCCTGAAAGTTTGGCCGTACCTCTTTGTAACACCCTGTATACAGGCGTCACCTGTGCTTTTTTCCAGTCGCTCGGGACTTTACGTTGGGCAAGAGATTCGCGATAAATGCAAGCTAAGTAAGGAGCCATTGCAGTAGAGTACTCTTTGTAAAACCGAATTGGAATCCCATCGTAAAATACAAGACTGGAATAAAAGGTGGAACTGATAGAGGTACTCAAGGTACACTCCGCCACACACCGTCAGGTGGCTTGCGGGGTATGGATGTGGATGTAGATATAGATGTAGATGTAGATTTTAAGTCCCATAGTGCTTAGAACCATTTGAACAATTTAAATTAGGTTTGTAATCGCGCAAAACCAGGAGACATGTACCTCCGCAACGGAACTGGCTAGCCGGGAATAGAAGTTGTGGAGCTGGAGGTCGAAGTTTGAGTTCCTGTGTTGCATGAGTCAGTTGGTGCCTAGCAGGCAACGCGTGAGCATCTTGTGAACTGAAACAGCCGAGAAGAACTTTCACATTTTATGATACTGCCTCGGATGCGGAAGTAGTTCGGCTTATTATGCATGGAATACTTTGATTAGCTCTACACTCTGAAAATCCGTCGCTAAGAAGAGAATTTTCAGTGCTTGCTGCACAGGAAGAGCCAAGGATATTTTTGACGCCTCTTGTTGAATAGCGCAGGAGATCGACACTGCCACCACCTTTATCTCAGATTTTCAGTCGTCCTCTGTAAGTTCATGGACCAAATATGTGGTTTAGTTTTCGATAACAGTTTTGTATTCTATAAACTTTGTGTTAAGTCACCGTAATTTTCCCGTTGTCGTTTACCTAGAGAGGGTCTTATCCCAAGTACTACCATAAATCCTAGTATCCTATTTTACTGAAGAGAAAAGCTATTATCTTCTTTAACAAAAGTTAATAGACTGTGCGGTTGTGAAGTACATAATAGTTTAGTAAGCATAAGTTCTGAACTACTCCTCAAAGGTTTCATAAATGGACAGTTCAAGTTTCATCAAAGTAACATTACTAAGAGGAGATTTGAAGTATTCAGTTCAAAGATTTATGTTACTGAAATAGTAGTGTTACAATTTCATGTGTTACGTGGTTAACAGCGTTTCCCATATTTCGTTGTGACTGTAGTGTTTAGCCTCGATCTGAGACACTGAGTGTATTAGATCGAGGTATTACGTGTTATATTTGAGCTTAATAATAAAGCAAATTAATGTTTCTTGAGAATGCAAATAATAATCAGTATAAAAAATACAATTACTTCATAACTATTTCAATAGTTGTAATTTCCTATAATTAAACTGACAAAAGATCCTCTTACCCAAGTTACAGTGCTCCACCGTTAATAAACATTTACGTATAATTATCATTATCTTCCTGCTTTAATATACAGGTAGTAAACGCCATTGAGAGCCCTTGTTCCCTAAACGTGTTAATACTCCTCCTGTGAAGTTCAGATCAAATTCCTGGTACATTATTGGTTAAACTGTGCTGCCGTCTTGTACATTATCAGGAAAACAGAAGTTCAACATCAAGCAAAGTCAGTCCCAAAAGTTAACTTCCTTTATGAACCATGGCAATACTGGGTATAATTTTGTCTAATTAGGCTGGCATCCGTTTCCTTTTACGCAATTACGGTTTGCTTAGCTACTAATAAAATCTTGGTTCGATTCCCGTTTGTTCTGTAACTGCTTCCTTTCTGTAGACGTCTTTAGAGAAACATAAATAGTCCGAAACCTTACCACTACCCACCGTCACAATCACTAAATAAACATCCGTTCATAGGAATAACGTTATCGGCATATCACTAATTGAATAGTAGCCATTGGTGTTGTGGTCGATACGAACTACAGCAGAGTCAACTTACAAAATAAATTCTATTGTTTCAACTGTGAGCAGCTGCATATGTTTCGCGATGATCTGAACAGATGTGTCACGATTACAAAGGAATGTTTACGGTGTAGCCAAAGGTAACGTTTATCGATAATATCTACGAAGCCCATTAAGGTCAGCATTGGCATTTATAGATACAGGCAGTACTGGCAACACTGCACTACATTTCCTAAGATGGCAATAAACCCACTCGCATGGCATTAAAAGTCAAATTTTGCTTTGACGACATTGAAAGAGAGAGAGAGACAGACAGACGGACAGAAAGAGTGAGGGGGGGGGGGGGGGGACTCAGATATGGCGTGGTAAATAGCCAAGTTTATGTAGACAACTGTTTCGTATGGCGCCCACAGGAAACAGACTATTGACGAACGATCCAGCAGTTCGGGGAGCAAGCCTTCTCTCTAACTCCTTCCACGCTACCTATCATGGAGATTACTCAGTACTGCGTGTGACGAATTTCATTATGCTGAAAGCAATGTGGACCAGCACTGGCGCATTCGCCTGCAACTGTCGGAGTTGAGCTTGGACAAATCTTACCATCACATCATGGCGCCTCGTAGGTGAACCCCTGTGACTGCATATCACATATTTACAATTACCGGCCCTTGGAAAGCTATATAGCATTCACAACGAGGATTAATAAATACTAGAATAGCGAACATTGTGGCAGATAGTGCACTCGTGGCTGCCTAAAAGTTTTTCGGTACTACAATAGGTTCTAAAACATTGGACACATAGATCGTGTTTTAATTCGACCACCGTACAGCTCCTGAATAATAGGTTCTCATATACTGTTTATTCTGACCGAAAGTATAAGTTTACAGTTGGTGGCTGAAGTTCTAACCAATTTCCCTTTCCTCTTTTGCGACGATGGAGTATTGTTGCAGGTGTGTTAGGCGTGGTAGTCTTACTTTGGTATGTAAATACTCTTTACGTGTAACATACTTTTCGAAACAAATAAATAGTCCAGAGGGACATTTTCACTGAAGTAATCCACCTGTTATAAAACCTAGCAGGTGATGTTAATTGCATATTTTGCACAGAAAATGATTAGAATGTACACCTTTGATAGCGCCGCTATTTTCTTCATAGTACAATGGTGCGAAAGTTTCAAATAATATTTCTTGGGTGTGGCTAGATTTAAATTTAGTGGTGCTTTAGTGATTGCTTGTTATTTGAATGGACACGGCCGACATAGTTCTCCATCCTTCCGTAACCAGTAACTGCTTCGTTGTAATGGCCTCGCAGTGGCTCCTTCGTGCTTAAGAGATTGTGTGCTGCCTCACTGGCACATATGAGGTGAATGTCTCCAGGTGTGGGCGTAATCACTGTAGTGGCATCATCAACATAAGAAGGCAAGAGTTAGTTTGAAACAGGCCTACACGTAAATGTTTGGGAAGAAAATGGCTACAGAAGGTTCAGTCTCCTACGAGGATGTAGGAATCTATTCCCTGAACCACATCTTAGTTCATTTGCCTGCTTTACTAATGTAGTCTCCTGTTTGTATATTTTATCGCTTAAGCATTCGCTGTCTTCAACTGCCATGCACACAACAACGCAATAAAACACACAGTTACTTCTGTGTTAACTCTACCTGTTTGTTTTCCTGTGTGTCCGCTGTACATTGCGTTCATCTCATTTTAGTTGATGCTCAGGCTCACTTTCACACGTTATCTGTTACGATCTTCTTTCGTTCCAGATGCTAACCTGCGACATGAGGCGAAAAAGACAATCTCAGCAGCAAAACGAAGTAGTTCAGATACTATGCATCAACTTCGCTGTGCCGTCCGAACAAGACACAACGAGGGCAGAAGCACCACAGCATGCGAGCTGGCGCCAGTGCTATAGAGATTCGCCACTTGCGCGAGTTCCACCAGCGCCACTGGCGGCGCTGAGGATGAAGATACAGACTTCGCCTCGGCCAATAGCCGGCCGAGTGTAATCCGCCAATGACCGGACGACAACGAAGAGTAGACAACTCCGAAGAGAGAAAAGCAGCTCTGGGTCACTTAGTTATACAGGGTGAGTCATTAACTATTCCCACCAACAATAACTCCGAAAGTATGGTAGGAACTGAAAGCTTTGTGGGACAAAAGTTGCATGGGACAAGAGGGGCCATAATATTTCGTTGGTTTTGTTGCTAGGTGTGGTCGCTTCAGAGATGTGAAGAACAACTTTTTTTTTTTTTTTTAAATGGGCTGCTATGGTTTGGTACTTATTTTCTTATAGCGGCTATCGAGACGAATCCAATGATGGGCAATAGTAAGCTCTATGAAAGTCAGGGAAGGTCACCAAGGTGGGATGAACGTCCATTTACAGAAGGTGTTCGAAGTGATGAACATTGGAATCAACGCAGTGCTGCGCTCTTCTTATCATGGATTGAGTGGTACTCCTTATCATGTGGGCACTTGTCGAAGCACCTGCCCTGACAATCCTCTCTCGCGTATCTTCAGGAGTAGTTGGAACGTCTTTATAAACAATGCCCACTAGAAAAAATCCAGAGACGTCAAATCTGGCAAACGAGCCGTCCACGATAGATATCCTCCGCGTCCAATCCAAGGATTTGGTAATTGTCTCTGGAGCTCATTTCTAGCCACTAACGAAAAATGTTCCGGACACCCATTTGGTGATACAAAAAAAAAAAAAAGGTTCAAATGGCTCTGAGCACTATGGGACTTAACATCTGTGGTCATCCGTCCCCTAGAACTTAGAACTACTTAAACCTAACCAACCTAAGGACATCACACACATCCATGCCCGAGGCAGGATTCGAACCTGCGACCGTAGCAGTCGCGCGGTTCCGGACTGGGTGCCTAGGACCGCTAGACCACCGCGGCCGGCCTGGTGATACCACATTCTATTCCTTGTTCGTTAGGTTTCTTGCAGGAATGTAGTGTACTTCCTACCATGAAGATTCCCCTCGATGAAATAGGGGCCTAAAATTCAGTCCTCTAGAATCCCACACCATACATACATCGACCACGGTTTTTGGTGTGTAATTTGCCGCAGGAAACATGGATTTCCAGTTGCCCACTAATTAATGTTACGCAAATTAACATTTCCATAGTTCGTGAATGTAGTCTCGTCAGTAAATAAAATCAAATTAGTAAATGAGTCATCCCTCTGAACCCGAAGTTCAGCCAGTCGGCAGAATTCAATGCGACGCATACAATCCGTACCAGTTAATTCTTGGTAGAGACTGATAGCGCATGGATGATATTCATTGCGATACAGAACACGAACAACACTACTCTGGTTCTAGCCTGATTCCCTAGCTATTCGACGGGAACTAACACAAGGATCTCGAGCCACAACGCCAAGAGTACCAATTTCCGTTACCTCGTCAGTAACTTCCTTTTGCCAGATATGTTTCCGATTCATTAAAGATCCAGTTGTTCTCAGTTCATCATAAACATTTATAAATGTACGACGTGTAGGGTGATTACGTCGAGAATATCTTTCAGCGTATAAATCTCTAGCTCTCACTGAATTTCGTTAGCATTCTCCGTAAATGTGAAGCATATCGACTTGTTCTTCGAAGGAGTACTTCATTCACACTTGCTTGGTTCGGCGATACTAGTCTTACCGTTCCTATTAGTGTGTATTTAGAAGCCGTCGAATGGTGTTTACATGTCACTGGCACCTCAGATGGATACGCCATATTCGGCGAATATTTACTATTTGCACGATATAGGAGAGAGAAGTGCAGCAGTGATACGGAATACCACTGAATCCTTGATAGCAAGATTGCAGCACTGCATTTATACCAATGGCCACCACTTCGAACTCCTTCTGTAAATGGACGTTCATGCCACCTTACTGAACTTCGTTCACTTTCAAAGACCGTACTCTTACACATCACTGGATTCGTCTTGATAACCGCTGTCAGAAAATAAGTACCGAACTATAGCATCCCATTTAAAAGAGCAATGTTGACCTTCATATCTCTGAAGCGACTCCACCTAGCAACAAAAAGCCAAGGCCATATTATTGCCCCCGTTGTCCCATGCAACATTTGTCCCACAAACTTTGGCAGACACTATCGCAAGCGGTAGAAACAGTCGTCGTATGGCGACGGTCATTATCTTGTAGAAATGTAAGCCCAGAATAGCTATACATTCACAACACGACGAGCCGTAGAATATTATTGATGTACGGTTGTGTTCTAAGTGTGCCGCTGACGACAACCAAAGCGGGCCTCCTATGAAATGAAATGGCACCCCAGACCACCACTCTTGGGTCTCGTGCCGTATGGCGGGCTACCATGAGGTTGGTATTCCACCGCCGCCTGCGCGTCTTCCGAGACTTATTCGGCCAAGAATCTTATTGACTAGAGTAGAATTGTCTTAACTGATGAGAGTCGCGCTTCAAATTGAACCCCGATTACACGCGAAGATGTGTCTGAAGACGCTCCATACAGCGGTGGGATATCAATATGATTATCGCCTGCCATACGGCCAGACAAACAGGATGAAAACACAGCTCACCATCTGCAGCATCGTCGACAGGACTGACTGCGGACCTTTGGTACAGAGCCGAGTGGAGGGTCTGAATCAGAGGCTGAGACGGTTCTGCGACCGTGTGGGCTGCAGATTCCTCGACTTGCGCCATAGGGTGGCGGGGTTTCGGGTTCCGCTGGATAGGTCAGGAGTCCACTACACGCAGCAAGCGGCTACACGGGTGGCAGGGGTTGTGAGGCGTGGACTGGGCGGTTTTTTAGGTTAGATGGCCTCGGGCAAGTACAGAGAGGGCAGCAGCCTCAAAGGGTGCGGGGAAAAGTCAGGACATGCCGGGGGCCAAGCAGCAATCGGTATTGTAATTGTAAACTGTCGAAGCTGCATTGGTAAAGTACCGGAACTTCGAGCGCTGATAGAAAGCACCGAAGCTGAAATCGTTATCGGTACAGAAAGCTGGCTGAAGCCAGAGATAAATGCTGCCAAAATTTTTACGAAGGCACAGACGGTGTTTAGAAAGGATAGATTGCATGCAACTGGTGGTGGCGTGTTTGTCGCTGTTAGTAGTAATTTATCCTGTAGTGAAGTAGAAGTGGATAGTTCCTGTGAATTATTAAGGGTGGAGGTTACACTCAACAACCGAGCTAGGTTAATAGTTGGCTCCTTTTACCGACCTCCAGACTCAGCAGCATTAGTGGCAGAACAACTGAGAGAAAATTTGGAATACATTTTACATAAATTTTCTCAGCATGTTATAGTCTTAGGCGGAGATTTCAATTTACCAGATATAGACTGGGACACTCAAATGTTTAGGACGGGTGGTAGGGACAGAGCATCGAGTGTCATTATACTGACTGCACTATCCGAAAATTACCTCGAGCAATTAAACAGAGAACCGACTCGTGGAGGTAACATCTTGGACCTACTGATAACAAACAGACCCGAACTTTTCGACTCTGTAAGTGCAGAACAGGGAATCAGTGATCACAAGGCCGTTGCAGCATCCCTGAATATGGAAGTTAATAGGAATATAAAAAAGGGAGGAAGGTTAATCTGTTTAGCAAGAGTAATAGAAGGCAGATTTCAGACTACCTAACAGATCAAAACGAAAATTTCTGTTCCGACACTGACAATGTTGAGTGTTTATGGAAAAAGTTCAAGGCAATTGTAAAATGCGTTTTAGACAGTTCCGTGCCGAGTAAAACTGTAAGGGACGGGAAAAACCCACCGTGGTTCAACAACACAGTTAGGAAACTACTGCGAAAGGAAAGAGAGCTTCACTCCAAGTGTAAACGCAGCCAAAACTTCGCAGACAAACAGAAGCTAAACGATGTCAAAGTTAGCGTAAGGAGGGCTATGCGTGAAGTGTTCAGTGAATTCGAAAGTAAAATTCTATGTACCGACTTGACAGAAAATCGTAGGAAGTTCTGGTCTTACGTTAAATCAGTAAGTGGCTCGAAACAGCATATCCAGACACTACGGGATGATGATGGCATTGAAATAGAGGATGACACGCGTAAAGCTGAAATACTAAACACCTTTTTCCAAAGCTGTTTCACAGAGAAAGACCGCACTGCAGTTCCTTCTCTAAATCCTCGCACAAAAGAAAATATAGCTGACAGCGAAATAAGTGTCCAAGGAATAGAAAAGTAACTGGAATCACTCAACAGAGGTAAGTCCACAGGACCTGACGGGATACCAATTCGATTCTACACAGAGCACGCGAAAGACCTTGCCCCCCTTCTAACAGCCGTGTACCGCAAGTCTCTAGAGGAACGGAAGGTTCCAAATGATAGGAAAAGAGCACAGGTAGTCCCAGTGTTCAAGAAGGGTCGTCGAGCACATGCGTAAAACTATAGACCTACATCTTTGACGTCGATCTGTTGTAGAATTTTAGGACATGTTTTTTGCTCGCGTATCATGTCGTTTTTGGAAACCCAGAATCTACTCTGTAGGAATCAACATGGATTCCGGAAACAGCGATCGTGTGAGACCCAACTCGCTTTATTTGTTCATGAGACCCAGAAAATATTAGATACAGGCTCCCAGGTAGATGCTATTTTCCTTTACTTCCGGAAGGCGTTCGATACAGTTCCGCACTTTCGCCTGATAAACAAAGTACGAGCCTACGGAATATCAGACCAGCTGTGTGGCTGGATTGAAAACTTTTATCAAACAGAACACAGCATGTTGTTATCAATGTGGAGACGTCTACAGACGTTAAAGTAACCTCTGGCGAACCACAGGGGAGTGTTATGCGACCATTGCTTTTCTCAATATACATAAATGACCTAGTAGATAGCGTCGGAAGTTCCATGCGGCTTTTCGCGGATGATGCTGTAGTATACAGAGAAGTTGCAGCATTAGAAAATTGCAGCGAAATGCAGGAAGATCTGCAGCGGATAGGCATTTGGTGCAGGGAGTGGCAACTGACCCTTAGCATAGACAAATGTAATGTATTGCGAATACATAGAGAGAAGGATCCTTTATTGTATGATTATATGATAGCGGAACAAACACTGGTAGCAGTTACTTCCGTAAAATATCTGGGAGTATGCGTGCGGAACGATTTGCAGTGGAATGATCATATAAAATTAATTTTTGGTAAGGCGGGTGTCAGGTTGAGATTCATTGGGAGAGTGCTTAGAAAATGTAGTCCATCAACAAAGGAGGTGGCTTACAAAACACTCGTTCGACCTATACTTGAGTATTGCTCATCAGTGTGGGATCCGTACCAGATCGGGTTGACGGAGGAGATAGAGAAGATCCAAAGAAGAGCGGCGCGTTTCGTCACAGGGTTATTTGGTAGCCGTGATAGCGTTACGGAGATATTTAATAAACTCAAGTGGCAGACTCTGCAAGAGAGGCGCTCTGCATCGCCGTGTAGCTTGCTCGACAGGTTTCGAGAGGGTGCGTTTCTGGATGAGGTATCGAATATATTGCTTCCCCCTACTTATACCTCCCGAGGAGATCACAAATGTAAAATTAGAGAGATTCGAGCGCGTACGGAGGCTTTCAGACAGTCGTTCTTCCCGCGAACCATACGCGACTGAAACAGAAAAGGGAGGTAATGACAGTGGCACGTAAAGTGCCCTCCGCCACACACCGTTGGGTGGTTTGCGGAGTATAAATGTAGATGTAGATGTAGAGTCGATGACTGGGACACTATTTGATTTCATAGCAGGAGCCCTTTGGTTGCCTTTCGTGGCACCCATACAGAAGTGCGTTATGTTGCCTTTCATTGACAGTAGTGTTACACTTACAGGGATTATAGTAGCCTATATGAAATAAAATAGTCATAGCTATTAAAAAGGTTGCGTTAGGACGTTAAACCTGCACTGCTGGCCGCGGGCGGTGATCGGAATTCGTACGGTTTACTTTAGCAACGAGGCCAACTTTCGTTTGGATGGGTTGGTCAACAAGCAAAATTGGCGCATTTGGGGGACTGAGGATACGCATTTCAGGTTCGAGAAGTCTCTTCACCCTCGGTGGATGACTGTGCTGTGTGCAATATCCAGTCACGGAGTAATCGGTGCGATATCCCTTGATGGTACGGTGACTACCGAACGGTACGTGAAAGTTTTGGAAGATGATTTCATCCCCATTATCCAAAGTGAGTATGATATTGACAAGACGTGGTTCATACAAGACGGAGCTCAACCCCCATAGAAGAAGGAGAGTGTTTGACGTCCTGGGGTCGTAACCTGGCTCTGGGGTACCGAGAGGCCACTGGCGTTGGCCTCCATTGGCCGCCGTATTCTCCGGATCTGAACACATGCGTCTCCTTTTTATAGCGTTATATTAAAGACAGTGTGTACAGAAAAAACCCCAATCCCTTGCTGACCTGAAAACAGCCATTCAGAAGGTCATCATCCTCGGGTCATGCTGAATTTCGGTATTCGTCTGCATCACATCATCGCCATTGGTGGCAGGTGCATTGAACATATCATAACGTAAATACGAATATATTTAATGATGTTTACATGCTGAATAAAGTGTGTGCACGCCGTAGTTTGTAACTAATTTCCTATTTTTCGTGTAGTTAAATAATTGTCACCCTGTAAATTTCAGCAAATAGTGCTCGCCTGCACACAAAGAGAATTTTTACTGCTTGAATTCCTGCTTTCGAAAGCCTTAACTTGGGCAGAATGTTTGCCGTATCTTGTTCCAAATTGAGAACGTTTGCCGCATTATGGGCAGGGTCATCCCACCAGTTCAGTATACTGACAATCTAACGTCCCAACTGGAGAGATCTGGCACAATACCACTCAGTAGAAGTGTCAATAATTCTTGCATAAGGGCCAGAAGGGGACTAACGCGTTATTGAATTGCTCAGTTTGTGGAGATCTTTCTTGTGAATAAATCATCCGATTTTTCCGAAATTGTAATTATTTATTCGTCTCTACATATACATCACATCTACAGTTTTCCTTTCCACCCGTTTAATTCCCTAGTTGCGAGCCGTCTTTTGTATTTATTTACTTTTGCTGTCGTATGTATTTCTTGTAACAGATGTATTTCATAATATTAGCTAAATAAATGTAGAAACCCTAAATATAAGTAATTTACAAATCTTCAGTGAAATTTATTTCCTTACATGACGGATGGGTTGTGCTTAACAACTGGCTAACCTTTTAATAGGGCCCTACTTCTACCTGTTTGACGCCTGTTGTGTATTACGCCGTAAGAGAGTAAGGGTGTCGACAATTGCGTTTAAATGGAATCATCATATTACAGTATATTTCTGTTGCATCGCGTGAACTTATTTTACAGAGATCAAATTAAACAATTTATTGCTCACATTAGCCCTTGCATTACCACTCTCGCAGCCCCCGCTGGTATTCTGCTAAACGGGTCTGTAGTGCCATTGTTTACGAGACTGAGAAGGACTTCTCTTGGGAGAAGGGAGATCAGAAACTAGAGGGGGATCTTATTAGTTTGCGTACTTCGCCGTACAGTATCTAGACTAGTTGCGGGCAGTTAGCCATTTGAAGCGCCCCCTGGACTTGGCTAAGTGCCGCGACCTCCGACTGACCCCAAACTTGGCTACTCGCTCTACGGCCTTATCAGCGCTTCCCCCCGGGGTCTGGTTGCAAATCCGCCAAAAGTTCGCCCCAACTTAAGGCGACACGGTGTGTGTACATTAGGCAAGCGGCTGAGCTGTACGTGGCCAGACTAATGCCCTTATTTAAAGCCTCCACAGCATGAGAAACTGAAAGTGAAGACAATGGCAAACTTTATATTCGCTATCCTGTAACCTAGGACAATAGAGATATACTATTCATGTTGAATGTTATACTGGCCATCAAATATTAATACAGCTTAACAGCCGGATACTTGCGTCTAGTAAAAATATGAAAACAAACGGTGTAGAGGGAATAAACAATGAAAGTTCCAAAAGTTCAGCTTCTGCAATAGGAATCGATCAGAGAACCATAACACCGATATCCAGAGGAAATATTTCCGTGTTTATCACCTATAGTCGAGCATTGCTAACAAACCCGCAGGGCAAACAGCAGGGTGGCAAGAAGAAGGTGTGAATTTTTCATCAAAATGACTATTAACTTGTGTTAATTTACATGTATTTGATGAAACTTACGTTTAAATAACGTAGGTATTGGAATTGGACGGAAAATGCGTAAAACGTAACGACTGAAACAAGACTCAGACGCGCAGTTACAGTCTCGTACGCTGCTAATTTTTCCCATCTTTATCCCTTTGACCATAACCCACATGATTGTATGTAAACACAATGTATTTCAAAAGTGCACGTCGTAATAGTGAAATACGAAGCTTGACATTATAAAACTGAGATATGGCCGCGAAAATGATAACAATTGTGCAACTAAGTCGAAAAACTTTCACCACAGAGGAATTATAACAATGGTGCTTTATCTTTATGTAAGTACAGATATATTTTCGACAATTGCTGCCTTGCCACTTACAATTTTCCTACTTGTATCTGGTTAGTTACCAGCAAATTTTTTTTTGTATTTATCCGGTGATCTCCAGCAACATAAACATGTACGCGAATGTATGAACAAGTGAGGATGAGCACAAGCCCGAAACCAGCCGTGTGACAAATAAACTATCTTTTATTGTGACTAGCAGCGGAAATTTTTCTAAGCGTTAAAATTTGGAACAGATTTTATAAATTAAGTATTTTTCCGTGAGTGCGCACATAGCCTAATTTCTCATACTATTTTCCCTCATTGTATTACTTTAGTGGCAATAAAAGCTTTCCTTAGGAAAGTGCGATGCTTCTCATGAGGCTAAGTGAATTGTCTCTCATCGAGTTAACTCTTTTGTGGAATAGTCATGACCTTTGTAATCTGCGTTACATTCCCGTATGAGTGGTACATTAGTGAATTCTTTATGTACCGTATTCAACCTCATATGTGGCCTTATTGTTAACTCTGTATTTTGTATTTATGGAAACTTGTATGTCTGCTCCCTAACATATCCTTAAATACTGGCGGAAATCACACATCGCCGTAAACCACCTAAGAATTCCATAATTGTCACATAGTTGGCTGACTTACACGTAATCTTTATCAAAATCTCTCCTAACACGACTCGTTTTGCTGCTGTTTTCTCTAACTGCAGTTAAATGTAGTTTGGCTACACAGATTGGTTGAAATACTCATTGTCGATCAGTGTCAGATTTTGGCATAATATCATCAAATTTAATTTTTCTTCCCCAGCTGCTACATAGTCGTGACTGTAAACAGTGATCCAGGTATTGTTAAACTTGTTTTTTTATTCCACTCTTTGATCACAGTATAAAATCCTTCGACGATGACCCGTTTGAGTCAACAGATCTGATGATGGTCATTACTGACTCAAACCGGTCATCGTCGACGGACTTTCTATTGTGATCAGGAACTGGAACAAAAAAAAAAATAATTTTTTTCTTCACCTGATGACTCCCAGTCAAGAAATAACATGTTACATCACATCAGTTTGTTTTTATCTTTACTTAATACCCGTTATCTTCCTACTCTGTAAACTTCTCCCATATGTTAGAACTTATTTATCGTTTATATAGAGAAGAAAGATAAATGTGAAGGATCTAGTTCTCAATGGATGAAGAGGAAGATAGGCATTATGAAAAGAAAATTAAATAACATTGCCAATAACTCGAGTGCCTGGTGATCGTGGGTCACCTAGCGTTGCAAGGGATGAAAACCCCTCTGATGTCGGTGTTCATACTTTATTTGTTGCAAGCAAAATTGTGTGCACTTTTTTAACTTCTGTGACTTTAAACTATCACGTAACCCACTGGAAAGTTTCTTGTTGTGTCCGCGTAATCGTAATTCTTAGCTCTAACAACCGCGTGAAGGTTAGTCAGTAACTGTAAGTGCCTTTCCGTTGACAGGTTGCAACCATTGTCTACAGTGACGCAATCTGCTACGCCATTTTTACTAACGCTACTTATTCTCTCTTCTGAGTCACATTGTGGTTTATGTGGTGTCACCGCCAGACACCACACTTGCTAGGTGGTAGCCTTTAAATCGGCCGCGGTCCGTTAGTATACGTCGGACCCTCGTGTCGCCACTGTCAGTGATTCCAGACCGAGTGCCGCCACACGGCAGGTCTAGAGAGACGTCCTGGCACTCGCCCCAGTTGTACAGCCGACGTTAATAGCAATGGTTCACTGACAAATACGCTCTCATTTGCCGAGACGATAGTTAGCATAGCCTTCAGCTACGTCATTTGCTACGACCTAGCAAGGCGCCATAGCATTTGATATATATCTTAAGAAGCATGTACAATCAAGAGCGATGTTCTACAATTATTGATTAAAGTTAAGTATTACAGCAACAGCGTCCGTTTTTCTAAGTTCTCATTTCCTCATAATATTGCAGACCTCACGCCAGTCAGCGTGAGCTTCACGCGTGCCTTTCGGCTACTTCCGAGTGGCTTGGCTGTCTTGCCACGCCACTACAGTTTAACTTTCGGTTTAATTCTTCTGGTAAGTTTAGTTAAGTTAATTGTCACAATTTTGTTATATACTTTTCTAAAATTCTTTGCGTGTCTTGCTAATCCTCTCGGATTTATTTGAATGACAACTGCACTGTCTTTACAAACGGACTCTACGTTGGAAATATTACGGTTGCACTGAGATGATTCCTTAGACACTCAATCAGTCAATACCTCCCAAGGTGCATGTAGAATAGTACTGAGTTCACTAACTTCTATTTCTGTTTCGACAGCTTCATTAGTTTTCGTGTCCAAAGCTGCAGTATTCACATACCTACATTTCGTCTTTTCTAACTGACTCTACGCTAACAACTGTTAAGTTTACATTGTTTCCCAGTTACAGATACAGTGTTGGTGTACTTACACTATTTATTTCTATCAAAAGGGTTACTGATCTCATTTGGTGTGCCACCTGTTTCAAAACCTCAGGATCACGATCTAAAGCTTCAGTGTTAGTTACAACTACATTTGCTTCGTCATATATATATTGCATGGGGGCTTAATTATTTATAATGCAAATATTTTTTTAATTTTTGTAGCTGTCTGTCCGATTACGCAAGTCTAGCAAACGGTTGGCCCTGACCAGTATTAGTACGCAATCTGACTGCATAGAATAACAACAAGAAATGAAAGAAAACTTCCGTTAATACAATTAATTAAGTCCCCAGCAACTATAAAACCTATGAAACAACAAAGCACAAGTGTAACTGTTCTGTGTGTGGAAGTGTAATTCAACGTACACATCTGGCACGGTTCTTCCTGAATAAGACCAGATATTTTGAACACCATTTATACTGAAGTAATTAAAAAAATAAACAGAAATACTATAATTGCACATAGAAACCAGAAATACAGTCTAATACAAGAACACGAGCCAGATGCTTTGTTGACTGAACCTGTGACCAAGAGGCATTATTGTTTAAGACATTGAAATAATGAAAAAAAAGGAATTTTTTACCTTCATATATATTGACGAAAAGCACACTCTGATCATTACAGCATCCCCAATCCAACAACATCTGGTGTCTAGCCCATCAAAACAATATGACAACATCTGAACAAACACTCTCCATGGGAACTTCTCAACAACGACTTACCACTGCTACATCTCAACAAGCACTGCCTACTGCTACTTCTCAATAAGCACTCTCCACTACCACATCTCAACAAGAACTGCCACTGCTACTTCTCAATAAGCACTCTCCACTACTACATCTCAACAAACACTGCCAGTGGAGGCGGCTGAACAATACTCTTTGCGCAATCTCTGGCGCTGTGGCTCAGTGTAGCCACCTTTCAATATCCACGTGCTCACTTATTATATCATTTATTTTTTCTCTATTCCTAAAACACCCTTTTCTTCGTGTAAATATCTATTTTATAATTTTATCCTCGTATGCTTTTGATTTCGTAACCGTGCCTTAAAGCTTTTATTGAATTCACTCTGCCTTTCATCTAGCTTCTAACTAGTTGGTTTATGCCCTGCATATAGCTTCTTTGTGATATCTGTTGTAAATGATTGCATTTGTGATTCTAATAGTGACCTTACTTCTGCTTATAAAGCCAGGTTCTGTTCCTCAACATTATTACCTTTGCAGTCATTTACATTTGGCAATGTACCAGCTGATGCAGTACCATGGCATAATCAATCCGATTTTACTGCAGGCTCATTTGAAATGTCGACGTCATTTCCTATTTCTCTGTCACCTTCATTCCAATTTACTACTTCATTGTGGTCAAGCTACATAATTTTCATTTTCAAAGCACTTATTTAAAACAACCTACATTTCCATGAAGATGTGTAATTATTTGCTTACCTGAAAGTCCGTAGGCAATAATATCAATTTGCAATTTTTGTAGCTTATCTGAATCATAATTAATTTGCCCCACTTTCCTATTTCTATTTAAAGTTGAGAAAATTTACAAATTTTGTATAGGCATTTCTAAATATAGCACTTATTGGACTATACCTGCAAACGCTTGTAGACCATTTAGTGTTTTTTCCTTGCCACTGCATACATTAAACTACGTTGACCATGCGTGACATTAATCTACGTTATTGTGCATTCTACTGCCATGAAACTCTGCTGCTGAAACAGGCATGACATACAGCTTTCAGGACCGCTGAATCGCCTGTTCGCGCGACTCCACTGACGTGTGCATTTCGCGCCTGTTGTGTTCGGTTGCCTCTGAAGTAGCCGCTTTGCGCTGCCTCCTGCGTAGCGTCATCTCTTAGTCCCATGAGATCAGCAGTGGTCCTCACGTAACACAAGCACCTCGCACAGTATTTCTATTTAACGCTGCTTTGCGCTCGCTAATGTAGAGTCCTTAGGTTCTACTTTTACGATGCTCAGCATTGCGCAGCAGTTCGACAGACTAGTTCGTGACAGTCTGGACCCAGCTCAAGGATCACGTACATTTCAGATACAATTCAATCACAGTTCCAGAATCAACGTAGTCATACAGTGTTCTAACACTGTTCACAGTTGTCTTTTCGATAGTACACTGTCCTTAATAACAGGTTTTATAGCCTCACTTCTCTGATAAAACTTCCTTCAAGGAACATAGTCTTCAAAAACATCATCACAAGGGATGTCATGTCATGTCGTGTATGTAAGAAAATGGGTTTGTGAAGTGAGAAATGAGTATAGATGTAAAGGAAGGGTTTTCACAGTTCCCATCAGACAAAATATAAACTGAGCTATGTGTCCCATACAATGATTTTGGTTTATGTCCGAATCAAAACTCCTTCTCTACATTAATTATTTATTCATTAACCTCCTCCATGTAACCACGAATAACATAAAACGGCCTCTATTTGCAGTGGAAATGCAGGCGATGCGAGGGACTTAGTCGTGTTCCGCCACTTCAGGGTAGAAATCATAGCTACTCTTACACTTCACCTACGTAATATTGTGTATAGATGTGATTGTCCCAGTGCAGTGATAGAGCTTAGGTCGAGAATTTGTTGTTCTTGAGGTTGTAAGATAATTGAGGAGATGAATAAGGCTCTTGATTCTACTAAATGATATGAAAAGTTACGATAAGGGATTCTAGTGGCTTTTTTTATTGTCAACCCAAAAAACAGATAAAGCCATAAACTGCTAAGACGCTTTGTTCCATTACAATGTCGCTCGTTTCACATTTCATACCGCAATTAGTCGCAGTCCTATTGTATTAACTTTTGTACAAAACATGTTTACAAAAATCGTATACGCTGTTACCCTGAACTTCTCTGCTCTGCACGTAGACGCGCTTTATCTGAATACAGTATTGTGTTCCACGCATCGGGGATTTTGTTTGTGCGACCTGTATCGCCAAACGTACCGTTCAACCCCTTGTTTCAGTCTAGGGCTGTTGATAAAATATCGATATATATATATATATATATATATATATATATATATATATATATGCGATCTTCTCCGATACATCGATATCAAAATGACATTATCGAGTGCCGATGTTTCTATTTTATGTATATATTTTTTTTTTATTATGAATTTGGCCAGCTACGGACCGCATACAACTTAAGACTTATGGTGTTTCTTTTTCTTTCGTTCTTCCCAGTACTTATTCATTTTCTCGCCAACTGCTCGTCTCTGCTCATTTGTTCACACTCTCTTGGGTCGAGTTTCTGGCGCATCTTCTTCATAGTTTGCGTTTTCTATAAGTAGCCTAAAGTCATTCCTGTCACGTATTATTTCTTCTGTAACACCTATTTTGTTGGCGTCTTTCTTTACTGCTTTTATCCATCCTACAGTGTTTTTCAGCTTACTAACGTAATTAAAAATTTTCTTTGTAATCCGTGTTTCTTCCATTCTTTTTAAATGTCCATAATATTTTAGCCGTCTCTTCCTCATTGTATCTGTGATCTTTTCTGTATTTTTGTATGGGTCTTCATTTCTCCTTTTAATCCACCTATTTTCCTTGTTTTTCTCAGGACCTAGAATTTTTCTTAATATTTTTCTCTCTCTGTTTTCTATGTCTCTTAATTCGCCTTTCTTATACAATGTTAGGCACTCTGATCCATATGTTGCTTGTGTCCTAATAACTGAATTATAATGTTTAATCTTTGCTTGTATGGATATTGATTTCTTATTGTAGTAGTTTTGTGTTAATTTATATGCAAATTCCAACTTTTTTATTCTTTCTTTATTTGTTGTGTTATCCAGTCCATTGGCTTGGATCCACCCCCCCAGGTATTTGAATCTATGAACTCTTTTAATTTTTCCATACTTTGTTTTCATAAACTTTTCTGTATTATGTTTGTGTTCTATATACTCGGTTTTTTCGTAGGATATTTTTAGCCCATTCTTTTCAGCAACCTCATGTAACATATCAAGCATAACTGTTGCGTTTGTTCGGTTTTCAGTTATCAATGCCATATCATCCGCAAAGGCTAAACATTTTACTTCAAATTTGTTCTTTCCTTGGCCCATGCTTATACCCTTTGTGCCTCTGTTGTGTTTTCCCATGTTTTTACTACTTTATCTAAAACCAAGTTAAAGAGAATTGGGAACAGTCCGTCACCTTCTCGAACTCCTGTTTTGATTTTGAATGGTTCAGAAATTTCGCCTTGAAACTTAATTCTTGATGTTGTATCTGTGAGTGTTTGTTCAACAAGTCTTCTGGTGTTTTCATCTATCCCTGATTCATAAAGTATGTGGAATAGTGTTTGTCTGTCAACAGAGTCGTAGGCCTTCTTCAAGTCTACGAAGGTGACTACTGTATTTTTATTTTGTATAGCTCTCACTCTCAAAATTGTTTTTAAATTAAGAATCTGTTCTGCACATGATCTACCTTTTCTAAATCCTGCTTGATAATCTCCTATATTAGGTCCTGCTTGTTCCTCTATTCTGTTTAAAAGTGCTTTAGAAAGTATTTTGTATGTCACTGGTAACAAGGATATGCCCCTGTAGTTGTTGGTGTCTGTTTTATCTCCTTTTTTATGGAGAGGGTGGATCAATGCTTGTTTCCAGTCACTGGGTATGATTCCTTTTGTCCAAATGTCTTTAATTACTTTGTGAATTTTCTGACATGCGGATAAGCCCCCTAATTTCCACATTTCTGCCACTATCCCATCCTCACCTGGTGCTTTGTTATTCTTCAATGCTTTGATAATCTTTTCTACTCGTATTTCTTCTACTGTAGGTGGTTCCGACGGTGGATTTTCATGTTGTGGTTTTTGAAATTGTAACCTGTCATTAGGCTCCTCACAATTTAATAGATTTTCAAAGTATTCAGCTAAGATTTGGCAGTTCTTTTTATTGCTTAGAACCATTTTTCCATTTTTATCTTCAAAATGTAAACTTGGTGACTGGAATCCTGTTAAAACTTCTCTGAAAGTCTTATAGAAGTCTCTAGTGTTGTTCCTTTTGAAATGAGAATCAATTTCTTCTAATCTGTCTTTATCATATTTTCTTTTCACTGATCTGATGATTTTTGCTGTCTTTTTCCTTTCTTCTTTAAACTCTTCTCAGTATTCGTGTTTCTTATTACTGTTCCATTTTTTCCATGCCTTTAGTCGATTGTCAATTGCTTCATCACACAGCTCATTCCACCATCTGTGTTTTGGTATTCTTCGTAGCTGTCCCAATTCTTTAACTGACTCTATCACTGTTTCTTTAATTTCTTCCCAATTATCCATTTTTCTTGTGTTTAGTATATGCCAGAATTTGTCCTGCTTTTGCAGGAGTAATTTAGTGTTTACTCCTGGAAATCTTCTTGGTTTTGGTTGAGGTTTGTTTGGTTGGAACATGGTCTTTATTTCTGTCAGATAATGATCTGAGTCTATGTTTATGCCCTTCCTCACTCTGACATCCAAGATTTCCTTGTAGTTGCGAGTCGTTTTTGCCACATGGTCCAACTGATATTCACCGTGATTAGGATTAGGTGATACCCACGTTTTTTTCTTTCTTGCAAGTTTCCTGAAACATGTCGACATTAATTTTAGATTAAACTGTCTACAAAAATCTATGAGTCTTTCCCCATTTCTGTTGGTTCCTGCATGTGCTGGATAATCTCCTACTACTGATTTAAATTTTATTTCTTTGCCAACTTGTGCATTAAAGTCTTCCACTAAAATTTTTATATGTTCTTTTGGTAATATGGATGTTTCGTGTTCAAGCATTTCCCAAAAATCTTCCACTTTGTCAACATTTGTTCTGTTATGTTGGTTAGTAGGTGCATGTGCATTTATAATAGTGTAGCGTTTATTGCCTGACTTGAACGTCAGAAATGAAATTCGTTCTGATGGGGAGCTAAAATTAGTTATTGATTCCGTAAGTTGCTGTTTGACCATAAATGCGGTCCCTAATATAGTCGTATTATTGGAATTTTTGATGGCTGGTTTTCCTTTGTAGATCCTGTATCCACCTGATTCAAATGCATTTTCATCCAGATACCTTGTTTCTTGAAGAGCTAATATAAGTATGTTGCGTTTATTGAGAGTGTCCGTTAGGTGTTTTAGTTTTCCAACTTTCATAAGTGTGTTGATATTCAGAGTCCCCAGTAGATGTTTTTTCTTGGGTCTTATCTTTGAAGAAGTACTAGGAAGCTCAGACTCTTCCTTACATGATGTTCTAGGCTCTCCAGAATCCAAAGGCCTAGTTGCACCGCCATGAATAGCGATGGAAGATTGGTTACTTCCTGGAGTAGTTTCCATTTTGAAATTTACCATCATGTCTTAGGTTAAAGTTTGGTTTGGGGAAAGGTAGTTGAACCTTTCGATGATAAAAATTCAAGCATTTAGCTTAGAATTATAAGTGAGGCCGCCACTAACATGTGGGACAGACGCCTTTTGCAGCTGCTCACTGTGGGAACAGACGCTACAGTCTGGTGCTTTTATATAAAAGCCAGCCTCTTCCGCCAGTTCCGCCGTTCTGATGATCTTCATCGCTGCCTTCACTGCCGTTGAGGTCTTCACCGTTTCCCTGGCTATATATATATATATATATATATATATATATATATATATATATATATATATATATATAATCATTTTCCTCTACACATTTGCTGTTGTTCTTTTGCAATTGTAGTAGTACATCATTTTACTTTCACTGTGTGAAGGGGTCTTACTACTTTTTGAGCTTTGAATAGATCCAGTCTTCCTCTTTGATTGTGTGAAGCAAGTATATGTGGCACAAAAGAAGGAGTCCGATTGCACTAAGGGGGTACAATTTGAATGGAAGAACAAGATTTCCAATGTGAAGAAATAGAACAACAGATGTGTAAAAGAACAACTTTGAGAGCAACTAGTGTCCTATTTCTTCAAATCAGCGTTCTTCAAAACCAGTTGCTGAAAACGGTGAACAAAACTCTAAATGATAAGGCCGGTGTTTACAGTGGCCGGAGACGTGTGAGGGGAAATGCTGACGTAATCGGCGCTTGGCGGTATCCCACAGAAGACTGAACAGGCAGCACGCATCGATCGGGGCACACTTTTTGAGGGAGCTTAATGTGCGCCAAGTGCTTAGTCTGAATGTCGTCATTTTAATGTTAACAACAATTATTTTAAAAATTGATACTGAGGTAAGTAGATTACAGCTTGGTATTCAGAGTTAATCCAACATGACAGACAATAAAATCAGAATTACACATCGTCAGATTTTAATAAGTGAATGTAAGAATTTAGTGCCCTGGGACCTGTGTTGGCAGCCAATCAGATTGCCCTGCTGCTTTCACACGGAACCATTACCCTCTGTACCATCTGTTGTCTTCCCCCCAAACCATCCCCCACGTCTTGCGTCATCTTCTGTAACTTCAGCCAATCTATTGAGTGAATCTCGGGAAGGAATGTAATGGCTCCAGAGCCAGAAATATCACAAGCTGTCGTAGCGCTGGAGGGTGGTCTGACACTGGTAAACTTCTCCACGTGTAGTCGAAATCTTCAGATGCAAATCTTGATTACAGTTTGCTGTTTCGCACACACCGCCATGTTACAAGCTACAATACGGAGTCGTCTAGCAGCAGGAAGTTGAAATGCGTAGACATGAAAAATAAAGATGTAGAATGACAATAACGCTTCTTTTATTTACAAAATTGTAGTGTTGGCAGTAGAGCCAACTCTGTGTTTCTAGAGGAGACCGAAATGCACGCGTTTAATTACACGCTGATTCGCGTGAGGTCTGAAACAGGACAATATCTTGAGAATTGTAAATAAAGTACGTAGATGATGTAATACTTAACTTTAATCTACATTTGTAGAACATCTCTCTTGACGGTACATGTTATAACCACAATATATATAGCAAAGGATTATGGCGCCTTGCTAGGTCGTAGCAATTGACGTAGCTGAAAGCTATGCTAACTATAGTCTCGGCAAATGAGAGCGTATAACTCAGTGTAGCTTCGCTAGCAAAGTCGGCTGTACAACTAGGGCGAGTGCTAGTACGTCTCTCTAGACCTGCCGTGTGGTGGCGCTCGGTCTGCTATCACTGACAGTGGCGACACGCGGGTCCGACGTATACTAATGGACCGCGGGCGATTTAAAGGCTACCACCTAGCAAGTGTGGTGTCTGGCGGTAACACAACATAAATCTTTCAGAGCTGTCACATAAAAAAACTGAGCCACTACTTTCCAGCACAAGCTCGTACATCAACTGTGTCAGGTTCTTCAAATTTAAAGTAAGACTGTGGGGATCGTTGCAGTCGAATAGTTGTGAGAAGTACGTTTTCCATCTTTCTTCCATGCCGCTCTTGTTGGTCAGGTTAGTCAGTATTTCCCCTTGCCGATACTGTTCCCTTTTAGCGAATTTATCAAAGGATTTTTTTATACACACATCAAAAAGGTTCTGTATCACCTCAGTTCCCAGAACTCCTGAAGATATACATTGACTGTGGGTACTGTATCATAGACGCAGTCGCTTTGACTGTTCAGAGATGTTACTACACCCGACCAAAGATGTAAAAAACTATGCATGATCAGCACCAATTACACGGAGGTGAGTTCAAGTCATTTCACCAGGAAGGAGGTACACGGATCGTATGTCTGCAATTCAACAATGCCTAGATGGTCTATACCGCGGTTAGATCGCGTCCACATTGTTACTTTGTGTCAGGAAGGGCCCTCAACAAGGGAAGTGTCCAGGCGTCTCGCAGTGAACCAAAGCGTTGATGCTCGGACATGGAGCAGATAGAGGAAAACAGGACCTGGCGATGACACGCCTGTCTCTGGCCGGCAAAGGGCCACTACTGCAGTGGATGACCGCTACCTACGGATTATGGCTCGGAGGAACTCTGACAGCAACACCACCATGTTGAATAACGCTTTTCGTGCAACTACCGCACGTCGTGTTATGACTCAAACTGCTGCGCAATTGGCTGCATGATGCGCAACTTCACTTCCGACGTCCACGGCGAGGACCATCTTTACAACCACGACACCATGCAGCACGGTACAGATGAGTCCAACTACAATCCGAATGGACCGCTTAGGATTGGCATCATGTTCTCTTCGCGATGAGTGTCGCATACACCTTTAACCAGACAATCGTCGGAAACGTGTTTGGAGGCAGCCCGGACAGGCTGAATGCCTTAGACACACTGTCCAGTGAGTGTAGCGAGGTGGAGGCTCCCTGGTGCTTTGGGGTGCCATTATGTGTGGCCGACGTACTCCGCTGGTGGTCATCGAAGGCCACCCTACTACCGATAGTGCAACCATATCGGCAGCATATTGTCGGGACATTAATCTTCATGGACGACAATGAATGACTTCATTCAGGTTAACGACATCGCTCGACTAGAGTGACCAGCATGTTCTCCAGACGTGAAACCCATCCAAAATTAATTAGATACATTGAAAAGGGCTGTTTAGGAGCGACGTGATCCAACAACCACTCTGAGGGATCTACGCTGAATCACGTTGAGAAGTGGGCCCATCTGAACCAACTGTGTCTTCATGAACTTATGGATAGTGTGCCACGATGAAAACAGGCATGCATCAATGCAAGAGGACGTGCTACTGGGTACTAGAGGTACCGGTATGTACAGCAATCTGGACCACCACCTCTGTAGACCTCATTGTATGGTGGTTTCACATGCAATGTGTGGTTTTCATGAGCAATAGAAAGGGCGGAAACGATGTTTATGTTGAAGCGACCTGGCCGATTAAAACTCGGGACATTTGCCTTTCGCGGCTAGTGCTCTACCAACTGAGCTACCCAAGCACGACTCACGGCCCCTCCTCACAGCTTTACGTTCCCAGTGCCTCGTCTCCTACCTTCCAAAGTAGCGCACACTCCGCTGCAGAGTGAAAATCTCATTCTGGAAACCTCCCCCAGGCTGTGACTAAGCCATGTCTCCGCAATATCCTTTCTTTCAGGAGTGCTTGTTCTGCAAGGTTCACAGGAGAGCTTCTGTAAATTTTTGGAAGGCAGGAGACGAGGTACTGGCAGAAGTAAAGCTGTGAGGCCGGGGCGTGAGTCGTGCTTGTGTAGCTCAGTTGGT
Source organism: Schistocerca serialis cubense (assembly GCF_023864345.2). NCBI lineage: Eukaryota > Metazoa > Arthropoda > Insecta > Orthoptera > Acrididae > Schistocerca > Schistocerca serialis. The sequence continues at coordinate 192,759,901 of NC_064638.1, read as the reverse complement.
AGAGCCCTTGCTCGCGAAACGCATGGGTCCCGAGTTTGAGTCTCGGTCCGGCACACAGTTTTAACCTCTCAGGAAGTTTCATAAAGTTTCATACTAGCGCACACTCCGCTGCAGAGTGAAAATCTCATTCTGGATATTTATGTTGATCTCTATTCCAATTATTTGAACAGGTTCCGGAACTCTGGGATCCGAGGTGATGCAAAACTTTTTTTGATGTATGTATATTGGTACATGCTTACTCCATGTTATATTCTATTCATGAATCTGGGTGACGTGAACATATAAAGGAATCCCTAACGAAAGATTCTGACAACCATAGCTGGTACAGGCTCAACTTCCCAGATGTGAAGTGTGTATGTAAAATGGAGGAAATACAATATTATAGGTGTTCTGTCGCTTTGGTGGCCTAAGTAACACATTGAAATATGAAGGCGTAGTAGCTATATTGAAGCGAAAACGCACGGAAAATGACTACATTCAGGATATTTATACGGCTGTGGAAGTATGCATTAAAAATATTGAGCGTTTGCACATACTCATTATCCTTTTAAGTAAATTATTTTTCGAATTTCCCCTGTGCCCAAGTTATAAATATTTATGCCCGCATAATAGCGGGAAAAGTGTATGACATATGACTGTCATGTTAAGGAAGCAAAATAATATCATAGAGAAAATTTAGTAATTACGTACACGTGGGAGGATTCTACAATGAACATTAGATGTATTTGATGATATTCTTTGACAGTCTGTGAAACGCAGCTAGATTCAACAACCAGAGATGTACAGTGAGCGCTGGAAGCGTTCGCGATTTCGATTTTTGTTACCACCAAAATAACCTGTACTTTGTACGGTGCTCACTCAGACATAGAGAAGTCTACAGCAGCGGCCTTGGTTTATTCATCAGCTGAGTATAACACAGTCGCGTGGGTCAATAGTTTACAGGATGTAGATGTTTCGACACGACATGCGCACTGTATTTGTTACTCTTCTGTTCATGTCTTCTCAATGACTTCCCGTGCTAAGCAACCAGATATCAGTCGTTTGCGAGCTGTAACGCAGATAAACCAATATCTCCGCACAATCAGCCAGCTTACAGTAGCGCCATAAATCTTTCAATTCTCTGGGTACTGTAGTAGGAAATCGGGGTTGCCGGCACCACACAAGAAACGTTTCTTATTAATTGAAAATCTGTCTGTTCAACCTCTCAGCTCTACTAACCTTCGCTTCAGATGTCGCAAAAAAAAAAAAAAAAATAAAAAAAATAAAAGGTTCAAATGGCTCTGAGCACTATGGGACTTAACATCTGAGGTCATCAGTCCCCTAGAACTTAGAACTACTTAAACCTAACTAACCTAAGGACATCACAAACATCCATGCCCAAGGCAGGATTCGAACCTGCGACCGTTGCGGTCGCGCGGTTCCTGACTGAAGCGCCTAGAACCGCTTGGACACTCCGGCCGGCAGATGTCGCAAACTCAACGGCATTAGTCGAGGGATAGCAAGATCTGTTGCTATTACACGAAGCTCTTGATAGAGTAAGTATATCGTTGGGTGGTATAGACGGTGCCACGTATGGTTCTGGACCATCACTTAGGGATTTTAATTGGAACCCTGGATGATCTTTTACAGGTAGACTTCACTGGATTTAATTTGTTGAAGACGTTGCTTCAGGTTTCCCTTTATTTATTTTATTGCATACACGGGAGTTTAAAACAGTGTCACATATTCCTACAGGAGGCAGCACTGATCAAACTAGAAGAAATGTTATTATAACCTTATGTATAGTAACTAATACATTATTATATGCACTACTCTGTCCACTCATTCCTGTGTGTCTGCCACTCACATGTACACAATATTGTACAGGCAATTCCGCGTGAGGTTATTACACATCCTGACACGTAACTTCACTCTTTCTTCGCAGTGAATCGCGTATTGTTTCATATACACCTGGCTCCATTTCTACTGCATCATATGCACTTCCCACAGGCTCTTCTATACTGCACGTTGTCGAAGAGTTGAGCATACACCAATAACTTTAACTGCCCACGTAGCCGGAAACATAATAGAAGTCCGCTGAATGGGGATACTGCGCTTTCGGACCTCCTCCGCCAATGAGTAGCTTATGAAACATTGCTATGACGTAAAGTAACGAGATCAACAGAAAATGTCCTTGTGTCCCGCCGTGGTTGTCTTTCTGCGAAGTTAACGTTCTTCAATAACTTTGGTAATTCATAGCGCAGAAAGAGGCGAAACACAGCCTCATCCGTTAATTTGTTTGGTGAAGTGTGAATCTGTCACCGACAACCGCTGCCCATACGTTGATACTGAACCGATACTGATAAGTCACCTCTATAATTGCATCTGCTCACACGTATGTGTTCTGATAATTTACTATGCTATCTCTTGGGAATCCCACCCCATCTGTAAGTACATATATTACTATACTAAACATTAATCGTCACACTTAAAAGGAACCACACCTCAGACGGTACTACTTTGCACAGATGTAATTACGGTAACTTTCGCTTTAGTAGCTGAGGGGTCAATGGGCGTGACTAACGAGAGGAAAAGGTTTACATTCTCCGTACCGCCGCGTGTTTTTTCTTTGTGTGAGAAATGGAACGATGTGAAGGCAGCCACGTAGGGATAACCGAGGAGCTTCTTCAAAGAGAGGTAGCGGTTCCTAGGACTATAAAGATGACAGCATCCGGAGACGGTTGTGCTTACCATGTAGTCCTCCTCATGGACTCGAAATGACGTTATAAGGGGAAGGATGATAAGGCATCCGTTCTGCGTCTCGCAGGCGTCTGCACCAGAGCGCTATCTTTTCCTATTGTCAATGTACCATAATGGGGCACCGTAGATATAGGGGTAGCGTTCCGCCTACTAATAAAAACGTCCACGGTCCTGGAGTCGAAGCCCGTTAAATTTTGAATAAAACACATCAACTTTGGCAGCCGACGATTTACAGCGTAAGAAGTCACCCACATAATGCCAAAGGTCTTCTCAGAGGGGGCGGAGAAACACACAGAGCTTCAAGGCACTCTGTTGCCTTGGTGTGGGCAACTGTCCGTAAAAGGCTAAAGAATCAGCCATGATCAACGGCATGAGGATGCAGAAAGCAGTGGAAACCACTGCATCAAAGACACCTAACGTGTACCCACAGCACATGTGGCCTGTAATTGGAAAAGTGTCAAGATGATCCCTCCATTGGCAAAAAATTCTGGACTAGTCCACCGTTCTAATCACTGGGAGGGAATTGCGTGGGTGGACGTGATTAAGAGAATAATACTAAATATCGAATGAAATGGTAAGATACTACGAGTCATGGTGTTGAATGTGAGGAGTTTTAACGTGGTAGGGAAGCTAGAAAATCTGAAAAGGAAATACCTGAGGCTCAATCTAAATACATTGGGTGCCAGTAAAATGAAATGGAAAGAAGACAATGATATCTGGACAAACGAGTGTAGGGTAATATCAACAGCAGCATAAAATGGTATAACAGGAGTGGGATTCATGAAAAGGAAAGAAGGGAAGAGAGTGAAGTACTGTATACAGTTGGGTGATAGGGTAGTTCTCATCAGAATCGGCAGCAAATCAACGCCAACAACCAGAGTTCAGGTATACATACCGACGTCGCAGGCAGGGGATAAAGACATAGAGAAAGTATATATTGAAATGGTAATTCGATACGCAAAGGCATTGAAAATCTAATGGCGATGGGGATTGCAACACGGTTTTAGAGGAGGGAGTAAAAGACGGGGTTACGGAAAAATATGGGTTTGGTAACATGGATGAGGGAGGAGAAGGACTTTTTCAGTTCTGGAATAATTTATGCTACTAACACAGGAATCTCTTTTCAAGACCCACATGTGTAAGAGATGTACACGGTAAAAGCCGAAAGATGCAGTTCGATTCCACTTAGATTACATCATGGCCAGGCAGAAATTCTTAGATCACATATTGGATTGTAAGGTGTATCAGGAGCAGATATAGACTCCGACCACAATTTAGTAATGGTGAAGAGCAGGCTGAAATTTAAGAGACTAATCAGGAAGATTCACTGCACAGAGAAGTGGGATACGGATGCACAATCACGCTTGAAATCCTATAAGGCTATAGATACTACAATAATGAATAGCTCAATAGGCAGTTCAGCTGAACAGAAATGGACATCTCTAAAAGTGGGAAAGAAAAATATGGGTAGAAGAAAGATAACTGTGAAGAAACTATAGGTAACAGAGGAAATACTTCATCAGATCGACGAAAGAACGAAACACAAAAATGTGCAGGAAAGTCAGGAATATAGAAATACTAATCACTTTGGAATAAAATGAATAAGATGTTCATGGAAGCTAAGGCGAAATGCCTGCACGGAAAATGTGAAGAAATCGAAAGAGAAACGATTGTCAGAAGGACGGACTCGGCATACAGGAAAGTCAAAACAGCGTTCAGTGAAATTAGCAGGAAGGGCTGTACATTAAGAGAGCTATGGAGATTCCCCTATTAAATGCAGATGAGAGAGTGGGTAGGTGGAAAGAGTACATTAAAGACTTCTATGAGGGGAAGGACTTGCCTGGCGATGGGATTAACGAAGACACAAAAGTTGATAGGGAAGATGTGTGTCCACCATTAGAATCAGAATTGAAAAGAGCCTTGGACGAGTTAATATAAAATAAGGCAGAAGGGACAGATAACATTTCACGAATTTCTGATGTCATTGGGGAAAGTGGCGACGAAACGACTATTCACGCTGGTGTGAATAATGTATAAGACTTGCGATATACCATCACAGTTTCGGAAGAAACACGATACACACAATTCCGAAGATAGCGAGAGCCGCTAAGAGCGAGATTTATAGCACAGTCAGCTTAACGCTCAGACATCCCCCAAGATGGTGCAAAAGATTATATACAGAAGAATTGAAAAAATATTTGAGGATGTGTTAGACGCTAATCAGTTTGGCTTTAAGGTAAGTAAAGTCACCAGAGAGGCTGTTCTGACGTTAGCGTTGAAAACGAAATCAAGATTGAAGAAAAGTCTTATATATCGACAAAGAAAATGGTACAAGATGTTTGAAATTCTAAGAAATATAGGGATAAGCTATAGGCAATTGTGTGTGATGTATGATAGGTACAAGAACCATGGCGAAGCACTAAGACTGGAAAACCAAAACCAGGAATGTATAGTCTAATTAGTACAGAATATAGATTAAGAATAGTTGGCAGTAATGAGAAGTAGTAGCAGATTTGAGAACAGTGAGAAACTAAACATCAGAATTGAGGATGACGAAATAGACAAAACTAAGGAATCCTGCGTGCAAGACAGCAAAATAACACATGATCATTGGAGAAGGAGGACATAAAACGTAGATTAACTCTGGCAAAAAGTACATTTCTGGCCAAGAGGTGTCTACTAATATTGAACATAGGCTTTAATAGGAGAAAGAATTTTCTGGTAATGTACGTTTGGAGCACAGATTTTTTATGTTAGTGAAACTTGGACTGAGGGATAACCGGAACAGAAGAGAATAGAAGCATTTTAGGTGAGGTGCTACACACTGTGGCATCACGCATCGATGCCACCCTACCGGCGTTCGTGGAGGAGCAGCAAGTTGCGTCTGACGCCGACAGCGTTCGTGTGCGATCTGGTGGACACGGTGGAACACCCCCAGTAATCCACGACTCCAGCGGCTCTGGATTACGAGCGCCTCCTGCCGCCACGATATAGATGGCCAGTGACAGCGACCCAGCCCACTTGCACTATTAGCCACTACGCATCGATACCATAATTCGTGATTTTCTTCAGAGGCTCTCTTTCTGTTGACACTGAAATAGCTGAACTCTGTTTCTTTCTGCATCATTTGTCATCAGTCTTCGTTCGCTTGGAGAAATACAAATTAAGTAAATCTTCTCTTTGTTGTGTTATATTGTTCACTAATCATTTCTCCTCCTGCCTAGCTTTCCTACGATGAGAGTTGCCCCACCACTCTGTGGCTCACGTATCCACGTCATTGTATACGAAATCTTACACAACACAAATGCTGAAAATTATGTGGACGGATAAGATAAGTAATGAGGAGGTTCTCTGCAAAATCGATGACGAACAGAATATATGGAAAACACCGACAAGAAGAAAGGACGTGATGACAGAACATCTGTTAAGACATCAGGGAATAACTTCATGGAACCAGAAGGAGCTGTAAAGAGTAAAAACTGTAGAGGAAGACACAGATTGGAGTAGATCCATGAAATAGTTGATGACGCCGGTTGCAATTGCTACTCTGAGGTGGAAAGGTTGGCACAGGAGAGGAATTCGTGGTAGGTCGCATCAAAACTGTCAGAAAGCTGGTGACTCGACAAAAAAACCATTACAGGACAAATACTGGTGACTGTCCGACGGTTTCAAACGTTAAATAACAACGGAAAAGTAGGAATGTGAGGTGTTCTAACTGCCAAAGTGTCGTATTTGTCAAGAGATACAACAAACGATGTATCTTTGTTCGCGCATAACCTACTCTTATCCTAAGATACAATGTCTCTCAAAAAGTTAAGAATTTATTCAGGGAAAACCAGATAATGCTCCTCATGCCATCACTGCAAAAAATGAGAACAAGAATTATGAAATAAGTAATTTACGATTAACTTCCAGTATGACGTACTAGGGAACTGACCAGTTCTAAGAGCCAATAAGAAGTCTTACTTTCAAACACCATCAGTACTGATGTGCTACGCTTTATTTGTAGTAACATAAGCACAGAGCTAGAGCAGTAATTTCAAATCTAGAAGAAAAATTTTCGTATCCCTTAACTCCTGTTCCGGAGTTGAAAAAAATTTATTTCAAGGAAAAACATGTCTTAAAACTGGTTTATGTTTCTCATACAGCTACATTCTTCGCAACAAATTTTTCAAAGTTTACTGTAGAGCTCCCTGTGCTGTTGAGAAAGGAACAACCACATCATCAATAAGCCTTCCTGTTTCACAACCGAATAAATGTGGCTCGTCTTTCATGTAAAGTACTACATGTTGTATGTCACCCAGGTTTTTTCTATCGAACACATTTACACTTTTCTATTCCTCTGTCTCAAAGTAACAGGTATTAGTTCACAATAAGAACTGAATTCAAAGATTGAATGTGACATCACGAGTACTAGTTTCAACATATTAACTGACAGAAATAAATGCAGGAAATTTATGTTTCTGAAACATTAATAAGACTTACTAACTTAATTGTTTGGTGACTGTTCATAGAGAACGCTGTCTCTTAGCTTACTCTTTTAATGGAGCTTTCCAGACTCTTGTTATTTTCGTCTGTTCAGTTCACCAGCTGTATTTTTCTATCTTTGAAATGTGAATTAGCAGTTTCCGTTACAACGATGGTTTATTAGTAGAAACAAAAGCTTACATGTCCTTTGCTTACCAGACGAACTGTGCTTCAATTAAGTGGAAAAGACCTTGATGCACGGAACTTCAAACTGCAGAGGGAAGCACGGATTGCCGCAAAGCCCGTGTCCTATCTGGTAACGAAAGTGTGAAACAATTTCTCCATTATATGGCACTTGGAGCAACTCTACGGATATGCATCGGAGTACTGAGAACACAGTAGCACTGCTAACTCACTTTCTGAAAAAAACGGCTATCATAATTTTTGACATACCAACTCTTTAAGTAATGTACGTCAGTGTGGTATAATCAAAGGTCTGACAGTCTCATATGTTTTTGTTCTAGCTTCTTCTTCTTAGGTCTTTAACCTCCAGGACGGTTAGCACCTGTTCGCCATGCATTACAGTCCTCGGCCCTCCTCTTGAGAGCGGTATAGGTGGTGCAGCTGGTATCCTCGATGAACTGCTTGATGTATTCCAGTCTCGGTCTGCCTCTTCTACTGTCCCCTCAGTGGTACTTTTAACGGTGACATCACGAGATGGCCGGCCAGTGTGTCCCTCGTTGTTTGACTACCTTCAGCAGACAAGGCTTCTCTTCCTCGACTCTGTCAAGCACCTCTTCCTTTCACATATTGTCTATCCAGGAGACCTTGAACATTCAGCGGTAGCTCCATATCACGAAGGCTTTTATTTCATGTGCTTATGCTACTCCGAGAGTCCATGTATCACTTCCGTACAGCAACACACTCCAAACGTCTTTGTGACGTTTTTCCTAGCATGGTTGTCTATGGTGATGCATGTGAAAGGCTTTCTTCTCTTGTTAAAAGCAGCTTTTGCATGATGTATTTGACTTCCAACGACCTTTCTTGACCGTCAGTCTGATGTAGTTTTACTCCCTGTGCAGGAACAGGAATCGACGGTCTCCAGCCACTCATGGCATTGGGCACCGCCCAAAGGTGTTAATGTGTGCTCACCGCAAATATATTTGTTTTCCGTTTATTAATTTTCGTATTACAGAAAGAGCTAACGGTGGTATCCATGTGGTTCAGCAACACTTCTAATTTTTCTCCGTTTTCACTTAACACTGTGATATCATTAGCAAATCTCGACAGGTCTATTTTGTTACCATGAATTTTAATTCCTACATCAGCTTCTATTTTCTCCCTAGCTTTATCTATTGCTCTCTGAATAAATCCATTGAACAAAACAGCAGACATCGAGCAGCTCTGCTTTGTATTAGCTTCTTGTTGATGTAATTGTTCGACGACAGAAAAATGAAGGGAGAGAAATTTAAACTGTGATTTATTTCAAGGTATATTAAACTTCACATGTTACAGTTGGAATGAATGTTACTTGAATGTTAAGTTAAATCTTAATGTAGTTCACAAAAAGTTTTTGGCCTTCATTAGGAGTGCCTTTAAATGGATCTAAGCTTTCACCAGCGTCCAGCTGTGCCTATGTTTACTTGTATGTTGCAGGTCCGTACAGTTACCCTAATCATCAGATGGTAGCGCCACCAAGCTGTAGCCTCAAAACTCTGCACCGCTGCTGTTGCACGCCGCTCTCCTGAAAAGCATATTTAAGTTTATTCCTCACTTTAGACATGCGTGGACACTTACACTCGTAGCAAAGCAGAGCAGAATGAATGTCGTCTTCTCAATGTTTTGGGGGAGAAAGTAGTAAATTACACTTCTAATGCAAATATGGCCTGTTGCGACGAACCCGGGAAGAGTGTAGGTTCGAACTAACACTCGCAAACCCACAGAGACGAATGTCTAATCCTGCATGTATGTAAACGTGAATCAAAAATTTCCACTGTTGTTAAAATGATGAAATTGCTCACATTTGAATAACTATTTATACCATAGTTCTCTTTAACAAGATAACCACTTTCGCATTTTTATTGAGCCTGAGCATTTAAATAAACTTAATTCTCCAACTAATTTCGTAATGGCTGCCGTGTAAGAATACAATCAGGTCCCCCTCCGATAGCACGTCTTTCTATTCCAATCTCTCAAGCCATAGTTAAACGTGTTAGTAGCAAAGTGTTAAGGATGCTGTATCAGCAAAGAGTGGCATCGCCTACACAGGGTGTATTCTCGCAGTCCTTTCAGTCGTTGCCACAGATACGTTATCTCAAGCGCGCGTAGTGCGAAGTTCGTTGAACTACAGTCTGTGCCGTAGAACACTCTGAACACAACTAATATACACAATCCATCTCAAAATTAGCACATTTCTCATCTCTTAAGTCGAATTCTGTGATTACATTTCGTGCATCCTGCTTAGTAGTAACTCTTCCTTGGTATTCTCCACAATTTATCGCAGCTACTTCTTCTCTATACAGTCTCTGCGTTATTCTTCTGTCATTATATGTTATACCAATCTCTCCAAGAATCTTAAAAAGCTACCATCCAACTCTCTGCCCTGTCAAATGCTTTGTCTAAGTCGATGAAAGCATTATATGTGTCTTGACCCTTCTTTACTCTTTTCTCAAGAATTAATCGGAAGCCGATTATTGCTTCTTGGGTGCTTACGCCTTTTCTAAGGCCAAACTAGTCGTCAGAGATGATTGCATGCATCCTGCTTGCTATTCGCCTCAGAATGTACTTGTGCCTAGTACCAACGATGTTATTGATATCTGCTAGGACTTGTTCGTCAGATGTGTTACGTCACCTCTGCCCCAGTTAACCATCCAACTGCAGCCACCACCAGCAGCGTTTTGCCGCCTCACCGAGCAAACGGAAGCTCTGCGGGTGGCGGACAGAGAGTGTGGACAGGGGTGGGATGGCGGGGCGGTGAGGCGGGGGGCGGGGGCGGGTGCAGCCGTATCATGCTCCAGATCGATATGTCCTGCGTCACCATCTCTCCGTCGGCCTACTGCGTTCGCCGGGGAATGGGCACAGAGAACCGGGAGGACCCCGCGGGTCGTGTCTCCGTGTGGCATAAAATTAACGAGCAGCTCTCCCGTTAATGAGCGTAACTTCTGGCTCTGAATGCGCCGGAAGTCTATCGGCAGGTGCGAAACGACAGTGAGACAAAGGCGCTTTTGTTATCGTGTGCAGAATGAGTTACATTTGCTGACGATGGTCATGGTGAAAAAACCCGCACGTATTCATCGAGAACCCTGTGAGCTACATCCTCGTCCGTCGTTGTAGACTTCCATCTTACTGCAGTGTCCCTTCGTCACCGAAGCGAAGATACCTCTGGTATCAATAATACATTCTGGTGTGACAAAAGACCAGTTTTCTCATAACCTGGTAATCTTGTCGAAATTCCCCACCTCCCATGACTTGTTTTTTTATTAAACAATGAAGCATATTATTTATTACTTTAAAATGGGAAACGTATGCTGCAGTGTTGTCTCTTTCAGAACATTTCTATACATTAACTTGTTTGTGTATGCTAGATGTGACTAAGGTACAAATATGGTATGTGTTCTAAACGTTTCATTCTAAATGTTTTGCGAAGTCATCGCACTGCCGAGTGGTTTAATGTCATTAACTACGTTTACCTGTATCTCCATGAATGTTTAACGTCTTAATTCATATCTTGTCTAATGCCCCTTCTTCTGTGTTATAGTTTTCAAAGTGCTTCTTTCCCCGCCGATTGAGTGGAACAAACTTGCATATCCTTTCCATCCACTAAATCTGCAGCACACTTCTTTAACTCCACATCATAATGGCTTCGATTCTCTTTTCTTCCAGATCCCCACTAGCACACGCACTGCATTAAAAGACAGACATGTTTTTCGATTCCATAATATGTAATTTATTTTTAACATTCTGTAATACACACCACAGCATAGAAACCTACCAAAATGCATCATGTCCATCTACCAGTACCTGCCAATTTAATGTACACATGCAAAACAAAATAAATTCATCTACCTAACGCTTTTAATCACGTTCATGGTATAACATGTATATCTTAGGATAGATTCGTGTACATATTATGACGGTGATATACACACAGCTGTTTACTCACACGAAGTATTGAGTGCTATTGACAAGGGATTTCAGAAGGATTCTGCAATTCTAGATTTCCAGAAGGCTTTTGACACTGTACCTCACAAGCAGCTTGTATTAAAATTGCTTGCTTGAGGAATATTGTGTAAGTTATGTATGAGGATTCGTGATTTCTTGTCAGTTGGGTCACATTTCATAGTACTTGATGGAAAGTCGTCTAGTGAAACAGATGTGACTTCGTGTGTTACCCATGGTAGTGTTATAGGCCATCTCTTGTGCCTTATCTGTATAAACGATTTATGACATAATCTGAGCAGCTATCTGAGCTAGATACTGGCAGAAGTAAAGCTGTGAGGACCGGGCGTGAGTCGTGCTTCGGTAGCTCAGATGGTTGAGCACTTGCCCACGAAAGGCAAAGGTCCCGAGTTCGAGTCTCGGTCGGGCACACAGTTTTAATCTGCCAGGAAGTTTCATATCTTAGGTTGTTTGTAGATGATGCTGTCGTTCATGGTTTAGTAAAGCCATCAGAAGATCAAAATAAATTGCAAAAGTGTGAGGTCATTCACATGTGTGCTAAAAGGAATTCACTAAACTTCGGTTGCATGATAAATCAATCAAATCTAAAGGCCGTAAATTCAACTAAATACCTAGGAATCTATGAAAAATTTAAACCAGAAAGAGCACATAGAAAATGTTATGGGGAAGGCGAACCAAAGACAGCATTTTATTGTCAGAGCTCTTACAAGATGCAACAAATCGACTAAGCAGACTGCCTACACTGCGCTTGTCCGTCCGTCCTGTGCGGTGTGAAATACTGCCACATAGGATTAACTGCGTATATCGAGAAAGTTCAAAGAAGAGCAGCACATTTTGTATCATTGGGAAATACGGAAGAATGTGTCAAGCACATGATACAGGATTTGGGGCGGGCATTATTAAAACGAATGAGTATCTCGTTCCACCGGGATCTTTTCGGGAAATTTCCATCACCAGTTGTCTCCTCCGAAGGCGAAAATATTTTGTTGACGCCAGCTTACGAACGGAGAAACGATCATGATTATAAAATAAGGGTAATCAGAGCTCGCTCAACAGGATGTAAGTATTCGTCTTTCCCGCGTGCCGTTCGAGAATGGAATAACAGAGAGTTACTGTGAAGGTGGTTCGATGAACACTCTGCCAGCCACTTAAGTTTGATCTGTGGAGTATCCATGCAGATGCAGATGTAGAACGGATACAAATGCAGACAGTTCTGCATGTGGTACCTTAATACGTAGACACGGCAGTGCGTTTGTTCTTTTTTCTCTGCGTCTTTCTTCCCAGGAACACGTCATATAATTTGCTACGTGACGTTTTCTGCACAGTCGTAATGGCACCACTAGTTGGATTACTCCCGTCAGTAAACAATAAACGTTTCTGCGCCAACGCGTCCACCCTTTAACACCTGACCTGCTGCCCAGAGGAAAATAAGCATGAATGGCTTGATTTTTTCACATGTGCTTAGAGGTACTACCGAACCTAAAAAAATGACATATGGATGTTGTAATGAATAGTCTGCAAATGACGTAAATACTGATGTAATGTTCACTACACTTTTCTTTGTCACCAACAGAAATACACTCCTGGAAATTGGAATAAGAACACCGTGAATTCATTGTCCCAGGAACGGGAAACTTTATTGACACATTCCTGGGGTCAGATACATCACGTGATCACACTGACAGAACCACAGGCACATAGACACAGGCAACAGAGCATGCACAATGTCGGCACTAGTACAGTGTATATCCACCTTTCGCAGCAATGCAGGCTGCTATTCTCCCATGGAGACGATCGTAGAGATGCTGGATGTAGTCCTGTGGATCGGCTTGCCATGCCATTTCCACCTGGCGCCTCAGTTGGACCAGCGTTCGTGCTGGACGTGCAGACCGCGTGAGACGACGCTTCATCCAGTCCCAAACATGCTCAATGGGGGACAGATCCGGAGATCTTGCTGGCCAGGGTAGTTGACTTACACCTTCTAGAGCACGTTGGGTGGCACGGGATACATGCGAACGTGCATTGTCCTGTTGGAACAGCAAGTTCCCTTGCCGGTCTAGGAATGGTAGAACGATGGGTTCGATGACGGTTTGGATGTACCGTGCACTATTCAGTGTCCCCTCAACGATCACCAGTGGTGTACGGCCAGTGTAGGAGATCGCTCCCCACACCATGATGCCGGGTGTAGGCCTTGTGTGCCTCGGTCGTATGCAGTCCTGATTGTGGCGCTCACCTGCACGGCGCCAAACACGCATACGACGATCATTGGCACAAAGGCAGAAGCGACTCTCATCGCTGAAGACGACACGTCTCCATTCGTCCCTCCATTCACGCCTGTCGCGACACCACTGGAGGCGGGCTGCACGATGTTGGGGCGTGAGCGGAAGACGGCCTAACGGTGTGCGGGACCGTAGCCCAGCTTCATGGAGACGGTTGCGAATGGTCCTCGCCGATACCCCAGGAGCAACAGTGTCCGTAATTTGCTGGGAAGTGGCGGTGCGGTCCCCTACGGCACTGCGTAGGATCCTACGGTCTTGGCGTGCATCCGTGCGTCGCTGCGGTCCGGTCCCATGTCGACGGGCACGTGCACCTTCCGCCGACCACTGGCGACCACATCGATGTACTGTGGAGACCTCACGCCCCACGTGTTGAGCAATTCGGCGGTACGTCCATCCGGCCTCCCGCATGCCCACTATACGCCCTCGCTCGATGTCCGTCAGCTGCACATACGGTTCACGTCCACGCTGTCGCGGCATGCTACCAGTGTTAAAGACTGCGATGGAGCTCCGTATGCCACGGCAAACTGGCTGACACTGACGGCGGCGGTGCACAAATGCTGCGCAGCTAGCGCCATTCGACGGCCAACACCGCGGTTCCTGGTGTGTCCGCTGTGCCGTGCGTGTGATCATTGCTTGTACAGCCCTCTCGCAGTGTCCGGAGCAAGTATGGTGGGTCTGACACACCGGTGTCAATGTGTTCTTTTTTCCATTTCCAGGAGTGTACATGCCCTTATACCCTTTATACCATGGATACATACAGTGTGGTGACAAAACTCGAGGGTCAGCGATATGGACAAATACAGATGACGGTAGTGTCGCGCACACAAGATATGGAACGGCAGTGCGTTGGCGAACTGCCATTTGTACGCAGATGATTCATGTGAAAAGTTTTCCGTCTTGATTATGGATCCACGACGGGAATGAACAGACTTCGAATGCACACTGGTAGCTTGATCTAGCTTCATGGGACACTCCATTTCGGAAATCGTTAGCGAATTCAATATTACTAGATTCACAGTGACAAATTGAGCGAGGTGGTGCAGTGGTTGGCACACTGGACCCGCATTCGGGAGGACGACGGTTAAATCCTGCGTCCGGCCATGCTGCTTTAGGTTTTCCGTGGTTTCCCTAAATCGTTCTAGGCAAATGCCGGGATGGTTCCTACGAAAGGGAACTGCCGACTTCCTTCCTCTTCCTTCCCTAATCCGATGAGACAGATGACCTCGCTGTCTGGTCTCCTCCCCCAAAACAACCGAAACCAATCCTCCACAGTGTCAAGAATGTCGCAAGAAAATAAAATTTCAGGCATTAACTCTCTCCATTAGACGACGCAGTGGGAGACGGCCTTCACTTAACGACTGAGAACAGCGGCGTTCCCTTAGAGTTGTCAGCGCTAACAGACAAGCGGCATTGCGTGAAATAACCGCAGAAATCAATGTGGGACGTACGACGAACGTATCCGTTAGGAAAGTGCGGCGAAATTTGGCGTTAATGGAGTATGGCAGCAGAAGATCGAAGAGAGTGCGATTACTAACAGAACAATATCGACTCCAGCTCCTCTCCTGGGCTCGTGACCATAACGGTTGGATCCTGGAAACCGTGGCCTATTCAGAGAGTCCAGATCTTAGTTGGTACGCGTGGGCGGCAGGGTTCAAATGGTTCAAATGGCTCTGAGCACTATGGGACTCAACATCTTAGGTCATCAGTCCCCTAGAACTTAGAACTACTTAAACCTAACTAACCTAAGGACATCACACACATCCATGCCCGAGGCAAGATTCGAACCTGCGACCGTAGCAGTCCCGCGGTTCCGGACTGCAGCGCCCACAGGGTGGCAGGGTTCGAGTTTGGCCGTCCCCTACGAAAACATGGACCTGAGTTGTCAACATGGCACTGTGCGAGCTGGTGGTGTCTGCATAATGGTGTGGGCTGTGTTTACATGTAGTAGACTGGGCCCTCTGTTTCAAATGAACCGATTATTGACTGGAATCGGTTATGTTCGGCTACTTGGAGACCAAACAACGATGGAGTTTTTATTGATGACAATGCGCCATTCCACTGGGCCACAATTGTAAGCTACTGTTCTGAATTACTTTCTGAACAATTCGAACGAATGATTTGGTCATCCAGATCGCCCAACATGATCTCACCATACACTACAGGACATAGTCGGGAGAACAGTTTGTGCACAACACCAAGCGCTGACAACGCTTTCGCAATTATTGACTGCTGTAGACCAACATGGCTCAGTATTTCTGTAGGACATGTTGAGACCATATCAGGTCGAGTGCTCCCTACGCAGGGCAGAATGACGTCCAACACGATTTTAGGAGGTATCCCAGCTCATTTGTATCCTTAGTGTATCGTGAGATGCGTCAGACCTCGAATTCGCATGAAACAAACTACGTGTGGACATATATATCCAAATAATAGGCATCACAATGAAGCCACAAAATAGGGTCGATTTTGTAAGAGGAAAGGTTATACTATGGAACTCTTATTAAGAAAGATCATTTGAATAGGTACTGTTTTGGTTGTACACACCTCGTATAAGAAGGTGAAACCTAGTTGTATGTGTCTGATTTCCACGAGGCAGGAAACTGGCGTACTGAGACTGCAACTCATTATTCAGTGGTATTGTTGCTCTCCTTCGTGGAGATCCCACGACTGTTATGCGGAGACAGAATAGAACAGCTGTTCCCCGACTTGGACTTATTAGGCCCTAGTGGTTGGAATGAAGTTTTCAGGAGTAAAAGCAGGAAGGATTCGATAAAGTTTCAGTTAGGAAAATAAATTGCTTCCCCATCTCGTTAGTTTCTTAATTTTTAGGTAAGTAACTATATCTAAAATATTTGATTCTCAGACATAACATCTGATTCTATGGTACAGAAGCCACAGTGATTCCATTAACGAAATTATTTTAATTTCATAAATAGCTGTAAGGCACTAACCGGCAGGCGTTATCCCGTACGCGCGCTGTAGTCTTACTAGCAGCGCACGTACCCTGGTGCGCCGGCCTGGCGCCGAGCCAAGTCTGGCGGGTTGCGTCACCGACTCGTTAGGCGCTGAGTGGGCAGTGCCGCACTATTTTTTCAAACTGTTGCATCTTGGCCGGCCGTTGTGGCCGAGCGGTTATAGGCGCTTCAGTCTGGAACCACGCGACCGCTACGGTCGCAGTTTCGAATCCTGCCTCGGGCATGGATGTGTGTGATGTCCTTAGGTGAGTTACGTTTAAGTAGTTCTATGTTCTAGGGGACTGATGACTTCAGATGTTAAGTCTCATAGTGCTCAAAGCCATTTGAACCATTTTTGTTGCATCTTGATCCCCCGGTTCGCGATGTACTTTTTATTTATTTATTTATTTATTTATTGTTCCGTGGGACCACATTTAGGAGAAGTCTCCATGGTCATGGAACGAGTCAATACATGAAATTATAACACTATTGTAGAAACAGATAAAATGAAATATAAGAAACATATTCAGGCGACAAGTCGTTAGTTTAAATAAAGAAAATCAAGAATGTAACACTGGAATTTACTTAATTTTTTAGCTCTTCCAGGAGCTCCTCGACAGAATAGAAGGAGTGAGCCATGAGGAAACTCTTCAGTTTAGACTTAAAAGTGTTTGGGCTACTGCTAAGATTTTTGAGTTCTTGTGGTAGATTATTGTAAATGGATGCAGCAGAATACTGCACTCCTTTCTGCACAAGAGTCAAGGAAGTGCATTCCACTGTCTCCGCAGTTACAGAGATTGAGGATCTGACTTTATTAATAATTATAATAGAAAGTAATATCACCAGTAAGAGTTACATTTTCTGCAAGTACACAAAGTCCTTTCATCCATACATGTATTTTCTTGTAATTACTAACTTCTCTACACAAGCGTGTATACAACGTAAATGGCATACTACTATAAAGAAAACTAGGTCTACTTTGAGACTAAGTCCGTTATCAGCACGTTACGTAACCCGTTGTCTACATGAGCGGGCAGTGCACGCTAGCAGAATCATTCCGCTGTGAGCTATATCTGCAACAGCATTGAAGCACTATGTCTCGTCGACGTATGTATCGTCAATGCCGCCACCGCATGCCTGTCCACAAACATATTCTTATCTGGATAATAAACTGGGAGGAAATGATGTAACTACTCAGGCTGTTATATTGAATGGACCTATATTCTTCCGTGGCTGCAGGAATAATTTTACTCTGGATGTCGCTATTGGAAATTCTGGTAGTGGTTGGTTTACCCTAGCCATCGTAGAATATAGGTCCATCCAATATAACAGCCTGAGCAGTTCCATTTCCTCCCAGTTTATTCTCCAGGCTAAGAATATGTTTGTAGACAGGCATGCGGTGGCGGCGTTGACGGTACATACG
The DNA here is from genome assembly GCF_023864345.2 of Schistocerca serialis cubense. Classification (NCBI taxonomy): domain Eukaryota; kingdom Metazoa; phylum Arthropoda; class Insecta; order Orthoptera; family Acrididae; genus Schistocerca; species Schistocerca serialis. Next base: position 192,741,860 of record NC_064638.1, on the reverse strand, counting down.
TCGACGAGGCATAGTCCTTCAATGCCGTAGCAGATATAGCTCACAGCAGAATGATTCCGCTATCGTGCACTGCCCGCTTATATAGACAACGGCTGACTTTGGTTACGTAACGTGCTGATAACGGACTTAGACTCAAAGTAGACCTAGGTATCTTTATAGTAGTACGCCATTTACGTTGTATACACGCTCGTGTAGAGAAGTTAGTAACGATGAGAAAGTACATGTATGGATGAAAGGACTTGGTGTACTTGCAGAAAATGTAACTGTTACTGGTGATATTACTTTGTATTATAATTATTAATAAAATGTGATCCTCGATCTATGTAACCGGGGAGCGTACATCACGGGCCGGTGGCTCAAGGATGCAACAGTTTGAAGAAATTCGAAAACACGGTGCCGCACGGCCCGCTCACCGCCTAGCGAGTCGGTGACGCAACCTGCCTGACGTGGCGGACACGCTTGGTAGACATCTCATTCACTTGCTCTGATCCTGCTGCAGTTTTCCTTGTAGGGTTCATGAGAAAATTCCTGTGTACGGAACAACAGTCGAGGCTGAGTACAATCTCCTATTCTCGCTGCTGTCGCCAGTGTTGTAACTGCACTGGGATTGCTCTAACGTGAAGTACAAAACTTGGTGTGTCGTTGTCATGCATTGAGTTTAAGCGTCTTTGTTTGAAGAACTGTCAGGGATTAAACGCCTTCTGAAAACTGTACCCATAAATGAAATCGTTAGAAATAGAGGTCCGTTTTGAGTTCTGTCAGCGTCAGTAGGCCAGATATAAATGTGAAAGTTTCTCGTATACTCCTATACGTCTCGAATAAACCGTTTCTGAACCTAAGTCTTCCGTGAGTATCTGATTCATTTGGAGTTAAAAAGTCCTGAAATTTTGTATCACAATCACGGAATCCAGAGAGCCAGTCATGTTCTGGCTAGATGAATGTAGTAAATTTTAGAAACCACGATTTTCTATTTAAATGTGGAATGATGTTTTTTTTCTTTTTTTTACAGATATTGTTCTTTTTATATTCTCTCGCACATGAGGCCGAAGGTAGGCTGTTCCCTGTTCATTGCCGCTCTTCTACGATGACGTTAATGGTATGCACTGAGGTGGCAAAAGTCGTGGGATACGTCCTAATATCGTGACGGAACTCCTTTTGCGCAACGTAGTGCAGACACTCGACGTGGCATGGACTCAGCAAGTCATTAGAGGTCCCCTGCAGAAATACTTCAGCATGATGGATCTTTAGCCATCCATAATAGCGAAAGTGTTGCCAGTGCAAGATTCTGTGCACAAACTGACGTCTAGATTATGTCCCATATGTGTTCCATGGGATTCATGTCAGCAGATCTGGGTGACCATACTATGCGCTCGAGTTGTCCAGAATGTTCTTCAACCCGATTGCGAACAATTGTGGCACTACGACAGGGTGCATTGTCATCCATAAAAATTCTTAGTTTTTAGGGAACAAGCAGTCCATGAATGGTTGAAAATGGTCTCCAAGTAGCCAAATGTAGCCGTTTCCAGTCAGTGATCGTTTTAGTTGGATCAGAGAACCCAGTACATCCCATGCAAACACACCCGCACCATTATGAAACTACCAACAGCTTATACAATTTGTGTCTATGGCTCTATGCCTTCGTAGTATCTGCGCCACACTTAAAACCTACCATCAGCTCTTGCCAACTGAAATCGGCAGTTATCTGACGGGGCGACCATTTTTCCGTCGTCTGTGGTCCAAACGATACGGTCACGACCCGAGGGATGGCGTTGTCGTGCTGCTAGCAAAGGCACTCGGGTCGGTCGTCTACTGCCATAGCCCATTAACGCCACATTTCGCCGCACTACGTAACGTCGTACGTGCCAGATTGGTTTCTGCGGTTATTTCAAGCGATATTGGCTGCGTGTTACCACTGAGGACACTACGCAAACCCCGCTGCATTCCATCGTTAAGTGAAGGCCGTCGACCACTTTGCTGTCCGTGGTGAGAGGTAGTGCCCGAAATTTGCACACTCTTGACACTGTCGATCTCGGAATATTGAATTCCTTAACAATTTCCTAAATGGACTATCGCATGCCTCTAGCTCCAACTATGATTCCGCGTCCAATGTCTGTTAACTTTGGTTCGGAAACGTTTCCACATGAATTGCCAGTGTACAAATGAGAGTTCCGCCACTGCACTGCCCTTTTATATATTGTGTGCGCGATACTTCCGCCATCTTTACGTTAGCATATCGCCATCCCATGACTGTTGGCAGCTCAGGGTATAAAAATATTGATCTTAAAAAACTGTATGAAATAAGTATAGTACCTTGATGAACTTTCCGGGCTTTCGCCTCTAGCCGGGCACGAAGGAGAAATTTAATATTTTGTATTCCATTTTTAAACGATGGCATTCAGTTTTTATGTGCTGCAGAAATTACTGCTGTCTATGAAGGTTTCTTCAAATGTAAAAACATGTTCCAAGGTACAACACCGTCATGTACGCAGGAATAAACATTCTATTGAAGTTCCAAAGGGTTGCAGTCGATTAAACCCTTTCATTACTGTATTCACTTGTCCGTTTGTTACATTGCTACTCTAGTACACACCAGTGATCAGTAAGTAAAAGTATTATCAAAAGTCACTTGACAGTTACATACACTTTGAAGTAGTGGATTTTGGGTACCGACACAAATTTCCATGTTCAAGACAGATTGAACTATTAACGCATTTAAGGTACTCAGTTCACTGGAAAATATCACATGTTCCATAAGACATCTAGATTTTGTATTTTTTTAGAAAATAATTCCCCAATACTTTTGATACACTTGTTGACTATTTTCCCACATAGTCGCCCTCCCGTACACTGCATGTGATGAACCGTGGTACAAGTCTTTTTATGATCTCCTCGAAGAACTCTATCGCTAGCCACTTCCTCATTTTCAGAACCTCGTTCTGCATCTGCTTGTCGGTTGAAAATTTAATTGCACTCATGCGTGCTTTCAGGGAAGTGTAAACATAATGTCTGAAGGCTCCAAGTCAGGAGGTTTCGAGGGGTAGTTCAAAACTTAGCAACAAAATGAATCCAACAGCTATTTAGTGGCTAAGGTTGTGTGTGGACGGGCCTTATGCAATAAGCACATTCCTCTCGTCACCATTCACTTCATTTTTTTAACACAGATTTTGGGTCTTTTTAGGGGTCTCACAATATTGTTGTGCGTTGATGACCTCCCTACGAGGCAGACATTTGACAAAAATTATGCCTTTTCGGTCCCAAGACATTGAGGTCATGATTTTTTGCTCGAAATTGTTTATTTTTTATTTTTTATTTTATTTTATTATTATTTTTTTGACAGAAGGGTAATTGGTGTCACTATACTGTGAGGACACTGTAATGATTGTGTTATTGTCTCAAGTTTGTAATGAGCCACCTATGTTTCATCTCCAATCACAACAGAGCTCAGAAAACCTTCTCCTTCCAAATCAAATAGTTCATTAAACTAACGGAAGCTACTGAACTGATTTTCCTTGTTCTGCTCTGGCAGCTGTTTTGGGACCCGTTTTGCGTGTAGTTCTCGGCATCCCTGACTTCTGTGATTGTATCATGTAAGGGAGCTCAGGAGAATTAGGGAAATATTGCAGTAATTTCGTCCACTGTCAATCAGTGGTCTTCACGAACAGTTTTCTCAATTTTTTTGCGCCTAGTCATCAGTCAAAATGGAAGGTATTCTACCCCTCTCCTCGTCATGAACCTTCGTTCTGCCTCAACTAGACGCCCTGCACCATTTGAACAAACTCGTTCGGTTCATGACACCTTCGCCGTAAACGGTTTTGGTTAGCGAAAAAAATTCAGCGAGTAGGACCTGGATCACACACGGTGGCTCTCACTTGGTGGAATTTTGTTGTCAACATCTTTCATGCAACTGGACGCTATAGTCGGGGGACTCCTTCCACCAGTCAGTGTCACCAACTTGAAACAACAAAAACCAAAGACCCTTACGGTCACGGTACACTTACTTTCTGAACATGCATCGTACTTCTGCTTCTAGGTACAATTTGGTGCACGGCTGACAAAGTATGGTTTAACCGTCTACATTTTATAAAAATAGTTCAAAAATGTATAGAAATTTACCACCACAAAATTATGAACCCGTAATACTTGCAAATGTTGCACGAAACACAACCTTATGTCATACGTCTTGGGTTCCTTCGTATAACATCCTCCAGGTAAACCATTCTTCCCTACAGGAACTGTACAGAAGGTGAAGAGGTTTGTTCGAGGATGAGTGATTTGGGAAGGGAGGACGTGAGATGGAACATCTGGAGTGGAGGACCCGACACCAGATATTTGGAGTATAAGAGAGGATGTCGAAGGGGGAAGGGGGTTGGCGGGGAGGGAGAGGGTGGGGTGCACCCTGACATGAATGGGAGGAGGAGTAATGTGTTTAAGCTGGAACACGAAAGGGTAAATCTGTAGGAGGATTTCACTGTCGCGTGTAGGGAGGCCGTTAAAGTTTCGTCGATATAGGTTGTCTATAAAGTAGAATGGTGGCCGTTCCGTTAGGAGCGTCTGTCCATGTATCAACGGTCCGCTGCTGCAAGCGTGCCCGAAGGAACATTGTATCGTATTTCTTAACAACACAGGCCTTGCAATATCGTATATAATTTCAATGAAAACGTCCTCCCCCTGCACAGTAATTATACTGAAAGGCTACACTGCTCTTGGGGCACATTTTGGAAGGCTATAGTCGACTCTGAGTTATCACTCAGGTAAACCTACCACTTGAATACCTGCCCCATGCATATGCCAAATTGACTTTTGCCCTTTAACTGTGACTGATGTTGACAGCCTGTATTAGATGTTATCACTGTTATCAGAATCTAAATGAACTTGAATGCTGAAATTTTATTAATTGGAATCGTGACCCTTTCATTCTTTTTTGTCAGTTGTAGATGGGTAATTAATATATCAACACGGGACTGTTGTGTTACAACAGTTATACTACAAGTTTTTTGATTAAAAACTGGAGAAAAAACATGTTTAGCATGATGACTAAAATAGTACATGATCTGATGGCAGCACAAATATGCATCAAACAGTTAACAACCCTGCAAGGTGGCTGATTGCCAAAGACCAAGGCCTGTCTGACTGAACTACTTATTCTGGCTCAAAATATGAATAACACAATCTGAAATTATCTAACTCTGAATAGACCTTGATGGATTTATTCTACACGAAAGTTATAGTGCGTTCGAGCAGCTGAGAACAATTGGCGAGATTGTGATCTTGCTTCCCCTAACAAGATGGAGCAGCTTTATAGTAGATCTTTTCCCTGTGTACAACACTGTCTCAGGTGACGGTAGTCGTTCCAGCTTTTGCAGAGCAGCGATGTGGGACGCCTGTAATTCCCTATCGTAGACACGAAATATGCAAACTCACAATGCGCGACCAGTTAGATGGATGAAAAATACTCTCTCATATAGCCCTGAAATCTTATCAGATTCCAACGTCTGATTCTCCTGTTTGCTCATCATACCATGAACCAGTTTTGCTCACTTTCGCGGCAATTCACACAAGCAGATAAAAAGTCAGAGTGGAAGACCTGTAACGAATAAGACTGCCGTCGGCTCAGCGAGCTGTCCTGTCCGAGATGACAGAGGTCTAGACTGACAGCTTAGTCCTCACCACAGGAACCCCAGTCAGGACCAGTGCTAATACGAAGTCACACTCAGAACAAGGGTCACTAGTGCAACCGACTCATAACAAAAGACAAGACAGACCGGAGTCTGAATTAGAAGACTCACTGCTGTCTGGATTCTCAATCGGAAGATCAAATATCTACTGCCCTCAATTCCAAGCAAACCCTGGTAAACTGTCCAAGATCAATCACATAACTGACCTCAAAATGGATTCGTGCCAATCACACGACTCCACGAGCTCCATGTCTCTCCTCTAACTCATCTGCTCTACTGATTGGTCAGTCCTAATCAAAGGTAACAATATTCTTCTCTTTTCAGGAGCATTGACCAAATCCTAATTTGCAAATTCCCGCGAAGAGTGCAGGAGACATTGTGCTCCCGACTTTTTTTTTTTTTTTTTTCAGGGACAGTTCAGGCAATGTGTTATTTCGAGTTTCCGTATAACTGTAAAGTGAACAACACATTTATCATGGAAATTAGAATCAGGATGACCTGAATATTACTGGGTGTCCGACCAGGAACCCTGCCTAAGCTCTGAGAGTTGCTTTTGTGTCCTAACATAAATTATTTCAAGGCCGTTATTAATGTCGCATTCCTTCTAAAATCATTTTAAAGGCCTGAGGCTTCCCAAAAGGCGAAGGAGTGACACCACGTGGCCTGAATAGCGTTCGTTCCATGGTGAACAAAGAAACTCGCGAATTTTTATGACTGCCATCCCTGCTCACGAAGGGCGTTCATGATGCTGTCATAACGTGTTGGCTGGGCGACCTAGATTTCTCTTGCACCCCCAGCCGCTGCTGTGGCAGGAGGTGAGGTAGACCGCTTTTCTGCCTCTTCGACTCAAAGCATTTCTGCACACCGTGAGATAAATTATTGAGCGCAGCATTCTGTCCCCAGTAAGTGCCTCGTGATGCTTCTTTTCCTAATAACTGCACGTGCCTTTCAAACCCCACAAGTCCACTGCAAGATTTACTGTTAAATGACGAAACTGCCCACTTGTTCTAAAATCCAGAAAAATACAATTCGAGGGAGAGCCATACTAAAAGTTCCATATGCACTGACTACGTACATGCTTCCATCAACACCTGCTCATGCTGATAACTTACTGTCATCTCACTAACACTATGTCGTAGGTGAAAGATCAACATTATATTGAACCCTTGAATATGGAGAATAGTGACTCATTCTCTTTCACTGCCTCCCACTATGTATGGATTCTACATGTGTAGTTTCTCCCTTCGGAAAGTCATTTGCGACATGAAACAGAGGAAGTCATCGAATAATATTCAGAACTCATGAAAATGACATTAGTGTTGAGAACGACTTTCCCAACCTAGACCAAACATAAAAAACAACCTACTTTGACCTCATTCATCTCAGGGGTCACTCCGTCGCACATAGCTGCATGCCTGCAAGACGCACAGATGAACATTTCTGGATTCAGAATAAATGTGGAGCAGGGGTCGCTGCTACACACCAGCCTTCAGATAGACCAATACTAAGCGGTTATAACGCTTCCCACCAGATTTTCTATTTTATTATTCACTCATACCATTTCTGAGGTCATAAACGACTAATGTCCCGAATCACTCTACGATTCCGTGGATTTTGCACCGTTCTGTGCCTCAGTGATTTATCAGTGCGCAGACGTACCGAAGGCTTCAGTCATCCTTGATACATAAATGGACAATAACTATAGCTTAAGAAACACACTCATACTCGAAATCTAACTAAATAAATGACATATGTCATCTGTTGTGCCTATTTCCTAGGGCAGTGTAATATTGTTTCTTCTGCCCCTAACAGCTTTGAAAATCGCTCTCTTTCAGTTACTTAACTAACGCTTGGCAAATTATCTACAATAAGTTAGCAGTTAAAAAGTAGTTTTACGAAAGAATGTCCTGGATTACACGAATGTCTGAACGAGAATCATCCAATCGCTCCTTCCACATGGCTACCTGGGGACACATGTTACATCTACAATGGCACACAGATAGAACAACGCACTAAACACACAAATGCTTAGTGGACTGGCTGAAGCAGCGATGTGCAGCAAGTTTCTGATAAAGTGAGGGCTCACCTCACTCAGCACTTGATGTAGGAGCAGCAGCGGATGGTTCTGTGCCCCCCCCCCCCCCCCCACACCCCTTCTGGTCCATGGCAACACAGCGAGGCAGCCGGGCTGCTGGGAAAATCTCGACCTGGTTGTTGGCAACACCTCGACCTGGTGGCGACTGGTAGTCTGGCACTGTATCTGGCACAACCGACAGGACATTTGGTGATAGGGAATGAGACACGTGTGTGGTTGCATGGAGTCCAGAATCTTAAATTCAGGTGGTGACATCTCAGCACCAGTCTCACCTCTTGATCCAGTAGCTGAAAGAGTTCAATCTCCAATTGGATTAGATGGTGAGACAGCGTTGGCGTGCAACCCGTCTCCTGGTGTCTCTCACTGACAGTGCCTGCCTGTATTATGTTACATGTATGCAGGCGCAACTCGTCTGGATTGTGGCCTCCTGTCTCTTCAAGCCATTTGTAGAGGGGATGTGTGCGCCTGGGGAAGCCTATGGGCTTTTTTGTGGCGCCAGCTCGTCTGGGGGTCCTTCGATGGCGTGTCGTGACGTCAGGGATGAGCCCTCAGTCCAGCAGTCCCATTCATAACCACTCAGTGTGTGCCTGCAGTCGGCTGTCATTTACTCGGCGATCAACCCGTCCGCCATGCTGTCAAGCAAATGACGTGGCATCATGGGGGACTACCCTTGTCCAGAGGATCGCTTCCATTCAAAACCACCTGTGGCTGACTTGTTTAGAGTAGCCACGGCACGTGGCGTAGCTCCCAACTACTTCCACTTACGCTGGGCTGCTAAGGCGGCAGGCAGTCTTCCAGCTGTCCCAGCTCTCATTCAGAGCTGACTGCGGTCCCTCCACTTGGTAGGCGTTCTCCTTCAGGCTGCCACGTGGTCGCCGTCGACGGTCGCTGGGTATTGTTTCGTTGTTTCGTGATGCCCCACACAGTGCGTCAATAGTGGGTTTGACAGTTCTAAAAACCTGGCATTCGTCGTAGTACGTTTCAGTGCCAATGTTTTACGAAGTTGTACGTACATGGTTTCTTGTGTCTAAGATAAAAACCCAATAATAAGACAGAACAAATAAATTGTGAGCCCCTGTACAGTTGTGATATAAATGTCATTGGAATAACAAAAAAGTTCAAAGGAAGGTGAATGTGTTATCGTACAGACTAAATCTGACATCCTTAACATTTATACTTGTCCTAAATATATGACGTGCAGTGTCTCTGGTCTGTGTGTGAGAGCTGTGTTAGTACCATTTCCCATCGTGCATTACCCCCATGACAGCCTGGCGCTGCATCCACTCTTGCCCAACATACTCTTTCCACACAGCACTTACTATTAAATTATTCTCCTTACCCAACTCCTGTCAACTTTACCTCTAAATCCTCCCCGCTCATAGATTATGACTATGCTATGTAAATTCGTCCTGTTTTTGGTACTTCCAGCTGGGTGGTCGCAAAATGCGCGAAGTGGTCTGAAACCACACTCCCATTTGTCTGCAGACATGCTCTGTCTCCTGACACATGCTCCTCCTTTCACACATCTGAGACATTGGTTCAGACTCACTTGTTGCTCTGCATGTTACGACACCTATTTCCTATTGTTGAATCGTTGCTGCAGTAAAATACAAAAAGGTAAATTTATTTCTCCGATGTAGATCACTCTTTATCGTCACCAGTGGTCCCCTTCTCGCCGCTACCCTCCTTTTCCTGAACCCGAGGTACGCCATACCACTGTGACTCGCACTGTTTATGCTCATTCCTCATGGTGGGCTTTGCCTATGGCGCTCTCTACGCTCCAGCAAAACCTCTCGGGCCGGCCGAAGTGGCCGTGCAGCTAAAGGCGCTGCAGTCTGGAACCGCAAGACCGCTACGGTCGCAGGTTCGAATCCTGCCTCGGGCATGGATGTTTGTAATGTCCTTAGGTTAGTTAAGTTTAACTAGTTCTAAGTTCTAGGGGACTAATGACCTCAGCAGTTGAGTCCCATAGTGCTCAGAGCCCAAACCTCTCGAGAAAGGCCTCATCCTATGACTGGCGATGACCCAGAATCCCAAAAAACTTAGCGTCTCCACGCACCCAATGTGTGTGCAGTGCCATGGCCGCAATCAAGTGGGAAGCAACGTACACCAGCCTCTTGAGTAGTGCATAAGATACCATGGGAAAGGGGTACACTGATATTATGGAAGACAGTACTGTGAGGACTATTAACTGACTTTTATGTTCATAATGCAGTCATTTCTTGATTAACATTCTTATACTTTTGGAGCGTGATAATAGACCACAATGTTGTGGTTGGAAGACAGAATGGAAATTTGTTACAAAGGTTAATGCAGGTTGGGCCCTGGGCTCAGTTCAGCCAACATGCAGAGGTTATCATGCCATAGAAAGGTGTCAGTTAATACGAAGAGCTGTAACTTACGACGGGTTTCTATACAATCCCGACTTTGTTTTTCACCAGGCAATGCACGTGGTCATAGAATAGTGTAACAACGACGTACCTCAAGGATCCATACCATAAGCTAGTAAAGGACAATTACAAATACATCACTTTTAGAAATTCTATAAACGTATAATGTAGACCACGCTACACAGCATCATCAAAAATTTGCTGATCTCCTGAAGATCTACGTAGAAATTGATTGTAACCTAACTACTATAAACTCCTATTCTGTAAATGGTTTCACATGACGGGTGTGGTGAATACCCCGAGATTTCCTTGACTTCAAGCCTCATGATGACTGGGTGTTGTGTGATGTCCTTAGGTTAGTTAGGTTTAAGTAGTTCTAAGTTCTAGGGGACTGCTGAAAATAGATGTTAAGTCCCATAGCGCTCAGAGACAGTCACAGCCTTGGTTTCAAGGTTTCGAGTTCCCGTGTGTTCATGTGAGTCATCCTGCAGATTCGAACACGTCCACTGCAGCCAGAGTAGAACTTGTGGCACAACTGATTCTATCTTAGTCATTCCATGTGGCAACTCATTCATCACATCCAGAAAATACGTGTGGGAAAACCTCTCAGGTGTCATGTCGTTTCGTGCAGAGTGTATGGCCAAGTGTTCCTAGGTTTTTCATTATCCTTTCTGCTGGGGACGATTGGGGACGCCTCAGGAATGTGTATATCGGTTTAATCCCGTGTTTCTTTATTACAGAATTCCATTTCTCTGACCGGTATTGAGCTGCTTGGCCGGAGATAATCGTTTCCACGTAGCATATCTATATGAGGAAATCTTTGCACAAGACTCTGCGCACTGTTTGTTCTGTTTCACTGTTGCATTATTCAGAGTGTTTAAGGTGACATACTAGGACGTCAGTTCCACTACTGCCAGGATGTAACTATATCCTCTACCTCCGCGCAAAAAAGGCCCATTAAATCGGCTGCAGAGACAGGTGTTTTAGTTTGGTTGGAATTACGGGATGCAGAGCTACCTGCATTGTCACCGTATCATGTTTTGATTTCTGACAGGTTTTGCACACTGCCAAAATCTTCTGAATTCGTCTGTCCACATTTTTAAAGTGGCACAATGTACGTAATTTCAGGTAGAATATCCTCGCTCCAAAATGAGCATAGCTAAGGTGAGTGTACCAGATATCCTTGTGCACAAGGAATGCATGCTCACCAGCGTGCTCCTTCACCTTCACTGTGGAAGAACAATATTCCCCGCTCCAATAGGTGGAATTGCCTGACCTTACTTTCCATCCTATCCTTTAACCTTTTCTTCGGAGCAAGCACATCTGGGTCCATGTCTTGTTCCCTGACGATATCCTTTAGGCTCGTGATGACTTAATTCTCAAACGCCACCTTTTTAATAGAATACAGGCTATAGTGTTTTTCTTCTAGTGAGTTTGCACCATTTCTTTCCAATCTCACAGGTGAAAGTGACAGCGAACCCACGGTGCTGTATTTCTCCTGTGGAATGTTCATAATAGTAAAATCGTACTCCATCCAATTAACCTCTTATTTCGAAACTTCTACTCGTGTAGGAAATCCAAGGCTTTGTGATCTGTGAAGACTCTTGATTTTCTCCCTTACAGAAACACTAGAAATTCTTCGAAACCAACCACGACCGCCAGTGCTTTCAACTCTTTTACCCAGTAGTTTCTCTCGCATTTGATGAGGACACAGCTCCCAAATTCAATGGTCATATGCACTATGTTCCCCTCTTGCTAAAATCTCCGGAAGATTGGTAAGCCCAGACCAGAGTATGAGCTGTCCATTGCCATGCAGATTCATTTGCGAGGCTGGCGTGCGACCAAATCGGTGCATTAACCAGCGCAGTATTGAGGGCTTGTAATTCTTCTCACACACCGTCCCAGTCCCATCGCGCCTTCTTCCAGGTTAGCTGACATAATCGTGGTGTTGCTAGTTTCTTCACGTGAATGAATTTGTTGTAGAAATTGACGACACCGAGAAAGGTACGGAGATGTTTCTTACTCAGGGTTGCTTTGCAGATTTTGCTATCGCCTCTATCTTGTCCGTGGTGATGATATATGTCCGAGAAACTACACGTGGGGTCCTAATATACGATTTCGCCGCATTCCTTGATCTGTAGCATTTCCCTTAATACTGCATTGTATCCCTTCCACGTCGGTTGACCGATTAAGGGATCGTGTATGTAAGTGGTGAACCTTTGTTTCACGAAATATTTTAAGGCAGAATCAAGTTTCCTGACGAAGGTGGGTAAGGACACATTTACCTAGAATGGTAAGCGTTTGCGTTGGTAATATCTGCGCGAAGGCGAGGAATGCGGTTTACATCCTGCAATCTGGGTGGAATTTAATTTCTCAGAAACTGGACCGTAAGTCGAGGGACGAGAATTCTACTACACCATGGATGTTTTGTAGGAGATCGTCCAGTTTCTCGGGTCTGTGATGGTTAAAACTTGGCGTGGATCCAGCTCCAAACGGATTGAACCATCGGACCCTCCAATTGCCGTGATGGGTTTGTTGTATGTGGACGTTGTTGGTTCAATGATGTCATCGTCTAGCATCCTCTTGATCTCTCAGAACACTTTGTGACAGTAGGCCAAGGGGAGATGTCGTAGGGCGGTGCGAAGAATTTCGTGTCTCCACGGACTCGGAATGCATGTTCAAAATTACGGATAGCTCCCGTTGTCAGCAGAAATATATCGGCGTTTTCAAGAAATATTTGTAGAAGGTCTTTCCCGTCATTGTTTGGCATTGTTTTTTAGATTCCCTTATATGTTATCAATCGCTTTGTGCATTTCCCTATGAGTTTGTTCAACTTCTTGCGCAATGCGACAACACTCATCACAACACAACTGATTACTATCTTCTTTCTATTTTGTGGTGTAATTTAGGTTGTGGTGTAATTTAGGTTGTGCCAATCGGCAGGAATTTGCGTCCATATTGCATGACCAGAAAATGTAATTTTCCTGACACCGTCTGTTTACAATGTGAGCTCTCCTCGTCTTACGCCCAGTAAGGGCTGAGGTTGGTTCAGGAAATCCCTGCCGAATATGCCGTTTGTAGCTGAACATCAAGCTCGTTTGTATCCACATCTCCGTGTGCTTTCCTCTCTGTGCGGCAGTGACTTTCATTTCCTTCAGCGTGAGCGCTGGCCGGCGTGCTTCGCATTCCATTGCCTGTGCGCAGATTCCGACATCGCCACAATTCCAGCCAGATCGATCTGGCCCATGGTGACGTGAATGTAGGTCCGGTCATGTCATGACTCTTTTTGTTCATTCAAGAGCTCTCTTAACTCTTCATATTCTAACATGTTGACGTTGCTGGTCCTGATTGTTCCTGTGCCCTTGTTCTCAGTTCTTTCTACAGCAGCTGAGCATCAGTTTCGATATAAACTTCTGTTTCGTTTCCCCTGTGACGGGTTGGTGGCCTAATCTGTTTATCATGATCTTGCTGGTTGTTTTGCTGCCATCGACTGTTGTTTACCCAATTGTTTCTTTGTTGCTGTGGTTCACCAGTATCTCACTGCAAGTGGTTTGGCGAAGTGGTAATCTGACGTAACAGTGACTCACAACTTCCTTGGATCTTTGAGGGTGGTCCGAAAATCGTTTCTTAGCGACTGAGAAAACTTTATCGGACAACAGAATCCTGAGACTTCTAAGTCATTGCCGAGGATAATCTCCTGCATGATTCTTTCCTGCGTATCTTGCGACAAATCTGTGTTGATGAACGCGTTCCTGAACTCTTTATATGAGTGACAGCTATCAACAACACTGCGCATATGCTGCGCAGATAAATTCCAGCTCGTATTTCAGACTTGGAAATTTTGAATGGATGCGAAATATTTGCTTCGACATTTCCTGCGAACGAATTTTCCCTCATTTGTTCTGGACACGCGTTATAAATCGGTGTCCAAACGATCCTTGTGCACTATAAACGCCGCCTGTTGTGCGTCAGATTCACGGAGTAATGTTTCCGTACGCCGAAGACGTACACAATTGTTTTCTGGTTCGCTTTCTGCCATACTTTGCGTCTCCGACAGCGCGCGCTCTGTCGTGCGCCCTATGACTGCAGGCGTGCTCTCTTGCCGCATTCGAATTTGTGCCGGTGATATAGCCTCATATTTCGTACCGACATGTCGTAATACATGCGCTTCTCTCCTTCTACGTTCATGGGGGTGCTACTGTAACAGATCGTGATTCTAAAAATGGTTTAAATGGCTCTGAGCACTATGGGACTTAACTGCTGTGGTCATCAGTCCCCGAGAACTCAGAACTACTTAAACCTAACTAACCAAAGGACATCACACACATCCATGCCCGAAGCAGAATTCGATCCCGAGACCGCAGCGGTCACGCGGTTCCAGACTGTAGCGCCTAGAACCATTCGGCCACTCCGAACTGCGCAACGCGCTGACGTGTTTCCTGCACGTCTTTTGCTGCACATTTTGCTGTGAAGTGATCGAAGTCTGCTCTATTTTAACGTCAGATATTTCTGCCTGTTTGCTCTCAATCCACTCGCGCATTTTGTTCTCGCTTTTCTTGTGTTTTCTGTACAATCCTTCTTCTGCGTTTTAAAGTGTGGCGAAAACCTCTTTTGTTTGCATATCTTGGCTGTAGCGTGTTATACTTGTTCTTTAGCCAAAAAAGCATTCTTGCGTGGACCTTGCCTTCTTCGCGACCTCTCGCATCTCTGTCGATGTTTTCTCGACGCATTCTGCCTGTTCTTTAACACCCGCGACTTACTTCTTCACCTGCTCTATACTTCGAACAAGCTGTTCAGCTATCATCCCTATGTTCTTCATCTCTTTAGTGACTAATTTCTTCATCTTCCTCGTGGCTATTTCCTCTCTCTCTCTCCTGCTTCTTCTTCTCCGCTTCCTGCATGCATTTCATGACGGCCTCAAATTGAGATCCTCCACTAATACTGTGGTGTCACCGCCAGACACCACACTTGCTAGGTGGTAGCTTAAATCGGCCGCGGTCCATTTAGTACATGTCGGACCCGCGTGTCGCCACTGTGTAATCGCAGACCTAGCGCCACCACCAAGGCAGGTCTCGTGATACGAGAGAGCACTCGCCCCAGTTGTACGAGAACCTAGCTACCGACCAGATGTACGAAGCCTTTCTCTCTCATTAGCCGAGAGACAGAATAGCCATCAGCTAAGTTAATGGCTACGAACTAGCAAGGCGCCATTAGCCATACAGTGATTGTAATTAAAGTCTCCTGTGTATCGTCAAGATCGATGTACCACCATGATATTAAAGTTAAGTATTAAACCTGCTCCGTACTTTTCTTCCTAACATTAATTACGTAGCCTGTTCCAGTACTTCACGCCCGTCTGCGTTAGTTTAGCGTGCATTTTCAGCCATCTCAACTTCACGGTGTCGGCCCAGCTACCGACACAACATTGGCGACGAGGATGGGATATTCTTTCTGATTGCTTACATTTAATTGTGTCATGGCTTCGCCACATTCTCCAGATGTACTGTCCGAATTTTATCGCTTGCAGAATCAGCAGACGCAGGCGTTACTGGATGCCCTTGGACAGCTCGTCCAGGGTCAACGTACCATTCAAACCGATGCGGCCGCCGCCGCTTCTTCGCTACCGCTGCCACTAAACGCTGTTGCACCTCCCTTTCGACCATACGTGGCAGCCGATGAGACCTGGCACGAGTGGTCT
Organism: Schistocerca serialis cubense; assembly: GCF_023864345.2. Lineage (NCBI taxonomy): Eukaryota > Metazoa > Arthropoda > Insecta > Orthoptera > Acrididae > Schistocerca > Schistocerca serialis. The sequence goes on along the minus strand of NC_064638.1, from coordinate 192,726,002 downwards.
CGCCAGTTCAACTTTCATCTAGCAGCCTACAGAATTCAAGGTAAAGAGCGGCAGCCGTTTTTGCTTTCTTGTGTCGGTGTGTCCACATACCGTGTGATAGTGAAATTGTTTCCCCGACGCGACGTAGCAACTCTGTCCTACGAGGAAATTTTGTCTGCATTAGATGCCTATTTCAAAGAAACAGTTAATGTGGTTGCAAAACGGTATACGTTCTTTCGTACAAAACGTACGGCCGGTCAAACTAATAGGGAGTGGGTAGCAACATTGCAAAGACTTACTAGGGACTGTGCCTTTGAATGTGGCTGTGGTCTTTCTTATTCAGATACAATGGTGCGTGATGCAATTGCACAGAACGTTTCTGATGTTCGCATACGGGAGCAAATTTTGAAACTAGTTAATCCCTCCCTTCAACAAGTGATAGACATATTGGATAGACAGGACACACTTGACTGTGCTCAGGAATCTTTTGAAACTTCGCCAGCCGTGTGTAACATTAACCGGCCCGCTGGACGCGCTGCGCGGCCCGATCCCCGGGCCTCGCGCACGTCCGCACAGCTGCCATCGCACAAACAAACGCAGCTGCCGCCGCGCGCTAAGCCACGTGTGCCGCGCCAGCCCACAAATGTAGTGAAATCATGCCCGCGGTGTGCTACTAGACATTCGCGTGAACATTGCCCGTCACGCCAAGCTATTTGCTTTTTCTGCAATAAGAAAGGACATGTTCAAAGTGTTTGCCAGAAAAAGCTCAGATCAGACAATCACAATCATTCCAGGCCCTTTGCTTCGCGCCGGAATCGAACCAAGGACACTCAGGCTGGCGGACCTTCGCCTATGGACATTCATGTCGTTAATTCCGCTTCGTCCAGTGACACTTTCTCTAACAGTGACTGTGATCGTCCACAAAAGCTGTGCGTCGACGTCGCCGGAAATCACGTCAATTAGCAAGTGATTCTGTACCAGTGTCTGTTCCAATTGCACAAAACGGTCGCTCTTGTCGTCAGCAGGACAATAAACTTTTTGTGGACTTAGACTTTGAAGGCAAAGTGATACCATTCCAGCTCGATACCGGAGCTGCAGTTTCATTGCTCAATCATGACACGTACAAACAACTGGGCAAACCTCCGTTGCGTTCCGCAAATGTTAAGCTAACTACATATTCCGGACGGAAAATTCCTGTGTTAGGACAGTGCAGCCTTCTTGCAACATACAAGGGACAAACAAAACTTGTGTCATTTTACGTTCTTCGTTCTTCTTCTGCAGTGAACTTGTTTGGTCTAGATTCATTTCAGTTGTTTAACATGTCAATTGTAAATCAGGTCCTATCAGTGAATCAGACTGTGCCTACAGACAGTGTTTCTCGGCTATGTGACGAATTTGCAGACATTTTTGCACCGGGCTTAGGTTGCGCTAAAAACTATGAAGCACATTTGGAACTGGAAGGAAACGCGCAACCGAAATTTTTCAGAGCGCGCAATGTTCCCCACGCATTGCGTCAGGAGGTCGCAAGAACATTGAACAATGTAGAATCACAGGGTGTAATTGAACGTGTGCAAGCTTCTCTCTGGGCCTCACCCTTAGTAATTTTTCCAAAACCTTCCGGAAAATTGAGACTTTGCGTGGATTTCAAGGCCACAGTGAATCCACAGCTAGTGACTGCTACTTTTCCTTTGCCCCGCCCGGAAGATCTTTTTGCTAAACTGTGCCCGGGGAAAAAATTTTTCAAAGTTGGACCTAGCCGATGCATACTTGCAAATACCGGTGGACGACGAATCCCAGCGCGTATTGGTGGTTAACACGCATCTTGGATTGTACCGCTTCAAAAGACTGCCATTCGGGTGTGCATCCGCTCCTGCCTTGTTTCAGCAATATTTACAAACTATTTGTGCGTCGGCATCTCAATCAGCTGCGCCTCTGTCGTCGCTCGGGTTCTGCCGCTCCCCGTCTGCTTTCAGCGACGGTGCCGTCCGGTCAGCGCCCTGGGGACCCATCTACTGGCTCGCCTCATCCCCAGGTGTTACCGACGATGCCTTCCATTTTGCCCCATGGCGACGCGCCGCCGCAGCAGCAGCAGCAGCCGCCGCCGCCGCCGCCGCTTGTTCTCCCGCCGGCGCCGCCCGCATTCGACGCTTCGTTGCAGCCGCCAAGCGCCTCCCAGGGTCACGCGCCGCCGATCGCTTCCCGTGACCAGCTGTCCTCCGCCATGGAACTCCCGCCCGCTCCGGACCACATGACGTCATCGCGCGTCGGCTACCCCGACGCAATGGAGGTTGATCATTCGGTCCCTCCTGTCTCTTTACGGGCGCATACACCGCATGTTGACGTGCACCCTGGACTAGTTTTTCAGGCGTTTCCTAGCTCCCCTCGGACCGAATGGCCGGGTGCGGGTGGCACAGCCTCGCCTGTTGTTAGGCTCCCCACCTCATCGCATACGTCGACATGTGGTCCTCCCCACGGCGGGCGGAAGCCTTATCACACGACCGTTCGCCGATTTGCGGGGGAGGAATGTGGTGTCACCGCCAGACACCACACTTGCTAGGTGGTAGCTTAAATCGGCCGCGGTCCATTTAGTACATGTCGGACCCGCGTGTCGCCACTGTGTAATCGCAGACCTAGCGCCACCACCAAGGCAGGTCTCGTGATACGAGAGAGCACTCGCCCCAGTTGTACGAGAACCTAGCTACCGACCAGATGTACGAAGCCTTTCTCTCTCATTAGCCGAGAGACAGAATAGCCATCAGCTAAGTTAATAGCTACGAACTAGCAAGGCGCCATTAGCCATACAGTGATTGTAATTAAAGTCTCCTGTGTATCGTCAAGATCGATGTACCACCATGATATTAAAGTTAAGTATTAAACCTGCTCCTTACTTTTCTTCCTAACATTAATTACGTAGCCTGTTCCAGTACTTCACGCCCGTCTGCGTTAGTTTAGCGTGCATTTTCAGCCATCTCAACTTCACGGTGTCGGCCCAGCTACCGACACAACAAATACCTCCAGGACTAGACGAAGCGATCCCATTTCTCTGTGACGCACTGTTCGTGAATCTGATCTGACACTCTCACTGGCGATACGTCTTGCTGTGCCTGCAGATTCTACCTAGAACTCTGCTGCAGTTTCAGCTTCGCACTCCTTGCCATAATCAGGAAATTCAGCGTTCGACATACTCGCAAGGTCAGCTACTACATGCGACTGAGAATTCTCCGCAACGTTCTCCCAAGCAATAGTGCCGGTCAGACATTGATCCACTTGTGACGAGTTTTGAATATTCCCTCTACTTTGGAACAAACTTGTCTTACTTGTAGTGAGCATGCATTCAGTTTTCTACTCCCGAGAGATTTCAATTGCTCTTTGTATCAGTGCCACAGAATTCTATCCTAAAATTCACTCTGGCTGGCCCCTAATTCTAAACTCCTGACAACACATTTCAAATACAAAGAACCCTGATATATGATAAATGACACATGTTAACACAATGCTATTTTCCATCGGAAACGATCAACAACTGACACAGAAATCACAACAAAAACCAACAACATACAAAATTTACAAATTACCAAGATATTAAGTGCGAGAAATTCTTATGATTATGCAAACCTAATTTACCTTAGTGCAATAACTGAATTTCAGCATGCAGATACGGATGTCTAGTAATGGAAATGGCATCTGTCAGTCACAGAACATGCCATCAATTCAGGATCCCATCAAGGTCGCCAAATTCCAAGACTACACTGGACTTCCAGTGCGTTTTGGAAATTGAGAGATGATTTGAGTTATCACACTGACAGCAGTCACTTTGACTAGTAAACTTTCCACTTGAACACCTATGCCATGCATCTGTTAAATTAATTTTTGGCTTTTAATTGTGTTTGTTGTTGATATCCTGCATTAGAGGTTATCACAGCTACCAGAAACTAGATGAACTTGAATGCTGGAATACTATTAATGAAATGGTGACCTTGCCACTATTTTTGTCGGCTATAGATGGGTCATTAATATATCAATATAGGATTGATCTTTTATAAAAATTATAGTACCAGTTAGTTGATTAAAAACTGGACAAGAACACATGTTCAGCGAGATGCCAAAAGTAAAATATGATCTATGACAGCTCAAGTAGGGAATGGATAGTTAGTGACCCTGTGTGGTGGCTAGTTGGCAAAGACTAGGGTTTGTATGGCTGGACTATTGACCCTAGCTCAAAATATGGTTAACGCTATCCTAAATCATCTAACAATAAATAGACCTTGATGGATTTATTGTATACAGAAGTTATACTGCGTTGGTGCAACTGAGAACACGTGGCGAGTTTGTGATCGTGCTTACCCTAACAAGCTGCAGCAGCTATACAATACCTATTTTCTCAATGTGTGGCAATGTCTCAGGTGACAGTCGCGGTTGAAGCGTCTGCAGAGCAGTTATGTGCGGCCCCTGTAAATCGTTACTGTAGGCATGATATATGCGAAGTCATGGCTAGCAATCAGATGGATTGCAATTACTCTCTAATGGATCCCAAATATCTCGGCAGATTCCAGCGCGTGATACTCCCGTTCACCAGTCATACGGAGTACCAATTTTACTCACTTATACGGCAGTGTGCACAGGGACATCACACAACAGTGTAGCAGACCAGTCATGAACGAGATCGCCCTCGTCTCAGCGAGCTGTCCAAAACGTCTAAACTGTTAGTAGAGCTAAATCCTCAACACAGGTCCCCCAGTCAAGTCTCGTGCTAGTGCGAATCCATGCTCAGGACAGGTGTCCCTTGTGCAATCCACTCATAACAAATGTCAAAACCAGAATCCTCTCCAGACTAGAGTTTGAATCAGACAACGCACTACAGCCTGGAGTTTGATTCGGAAGACCAAGTTTCTCCCGTCGTCGTTTCCCATCAAACCTCAGTTAACTGCCCAAGAGCACTCGCACAACCGCCCCCACAAGGGTTTAGTGCCAAACACAAGACTCCATGAGCTCCACGTCTCCCCTCTAACTCGTCTGCTTTACTCGTTGGCCAACCTTAGTAAAAGTTAACCATATCCTTCTCTTTTTAGGACAATTATCCAATCGTTGACTCGCAAATGAGGAGTAGTAGACGTGCTCCTGACTTGTTTTCTTCCAGAGATACTTTAATCCGTGTGTTATTTCGAGTTTCCTTTTGGTTCTGAAGTGAAATACACTTTCATAATAGAGATCATTGTCTGGACAGCCTGAATGTTGCTTTGTATCCGACCAGGGGCCATGGCTAAACTGAGAAAACATGGATCAGGGCAGAACCACTGTAAATGCTGCATTACTTCACAAATTGTTTTGAAGACCTGAGGCTTCCCAAAAGACTTTACAGGTTTAAGGATGCCACCACCAGGCAGCTCCCACAATAGTGCCCGTTCCACGCTGAACATGGAAATTCATGAATTTTTATGGCTGCCATCCTCGCTCTCAAAAGGTGGAACAACGCTGTTGTTACAAGTTGGCTGGGCGACCTAGATTTCTCTTCGCACCCCCGGTAACTGCTCCGGCAAGAGGAATCTAACAGGTAGGTCCAGGTAGGCCGTTTTTCCACCTCTTAGACCGAGTCCATTGTCTGCATACTGTGAGAGAATTTCTTCGGTCCAGCGTCCTATCCACAGTAAGTGCTTCGAGATATTCCTTTCCTTAATAGCTCCACATGACTTTCAAACCCCAAATGTCCACGGCATGATTTACTGTTAAATGACGAAACTGCCTGCTTGTTCTCAATTCCAGATAAATAGTATTCGAAGAGGAGCCACCTTAAAGATACTACATGCATTAATAATGTACACACCTCACTCCATACCTGATCGTGCTGATAACTGCCTGTTGTCTCACAAGCATGATGTCTTGTGTGAGAAATCACATTGTGTGAGAAATGACATTGTACCCTTGAATATGGAGAATAGTGTGAGAGTGACTCGTCCTCTCTCACTACAACGTGTGCGAGTCCAGGTTGTGATACGTGAACTATGACGTATGAAACGGGGATTCTGGCTAAGAGTCGTACGGGTTAGGATGACCGCTCGTGTAAAGTGGATTATCAGGTTCATGCCCTAGTGTGGCGTAAATTTTCATTTTCTTCATTCCATTATTCAGCTGAAGGTTGTCTACATTCACAATGGTGAATACATTTCATATATTACTCACCTGTCTGCACATACGGTACAACTTGGTCAAATATGGACACGTAGAGATGCCCTGTGGCACTTGGGATATTCCTGGCGTTGGCAGATTGTGATTATTTGTTGGGTTTTCAACTGGGTGGTGTCTTCACTTCCCATTTTGTCCAGAATCGTTCAATCGGAACGCAAGATGTGTATAAATTCGGTTGTGTCCAGCATGCTGTTTGGAGCTCAAAGGATTCAGCGCTTCTCGTCGCGTCTTCTACGTGGGGAGCACACTAGTAACAAGTACGAAATCATTTATACGTTATATGCGCAGGATGGCAGGTTTGGCGAGCATCGTCGGCGCATTGCAGTTACTTTGACACGAATGAGCTTCAAAAGGCGACTAGTTTCTGAAAAAGTCATGACCATTTTGCGATGCTAAATCTGGGTCTTTCTCCACCTTTTCAGTTGCTTTACGACTTGTAGTGATCCGAATATACTTCAGTAACAGGCCTCTGTTACATTATCGGCTGCTCTCCCAACTTTAAATGATGTTTCATTTTGTGGTGAGTGTTAATTATCTGGCGTGGCTCTAACATTATGCACTAAAGGGATTTAAACGTAATTCATTCGGAATGTGTATTCACAGTCACCATGGCTGAATTGTATACTTAACTTCTTTTTCAGTTATATGGGACCAATTTAATTTGTTGATGGAAAATTGTTATCCTTTACCTCTTTCTATGGTTTGCTAATTCTGTCATGTCTAACCGCATCCATGTAGGAATTTCAAAACTTGGTCGCATGGGACAACGTATCTATTGAATATGCACCCTATTTTGCATAAGGATTCCATTGTGCCCAGGAGTGTTTCTTTTTTCAGCATATAAAATAAGTTTAATGCCGATGCTGCACTTCGAGACTGCAAAAAAATGGGTTAAATGGCTCTGAGCACTATGGGACTTAACATCTGAGGTCATCAGTCCTCGAGAACTTAGAACTACTGAAACCTAACTAACCTAAGGACATCACACACATCCATGCCCGAGGTAGGATTCGAACCTGCGACCGTAGCAGTCGCGCAGTTCCGGACTGAAGCCCCTAGAACCGCTCGGCCACTCGAGACTGCACATCGAGACCATCCGACAATGGAGATGACATATGTGGAACAAGTAACTTTGGTCAGTAGGAATTATACTGTCACTTTATTACCTGTTTATAAATGATTACTGGAACGAATTGGATCTGTGAGCTGCATTTATCTCACTTTTAGTCCAGGCAGACTGCCATTGCACGTTGCGGAGTCCGCAGCTCGTGGTCGTGCGGTAGCGTTCTCGCTTCCCGCGCCCGGGTTCCCGGGTTCGATTCCCGGCGTGGTCAGGGATTTTCTCTGCCTCGTGATGACTGGGTGTTCTGTGATGTCCTTAGGTTAGTTAGGTTTAAGTAGTTCTATGTTATAGGGGACTGATGACCATAGATGTTAAGTCCAATAGTGCTCAGAGCCAGAGAGCACCTTGCGGAAGCTTTGCTTGCAGGTTATTGCTTAATGGAAAGTCAGACCGCGTTTTCCATGAATTATATATCCTGTTTGTGGGTAATTATCAGGACATGAACAGTGCTAACATCTCTGCATGAGCACTTGCGATTAGTTCAGGAAAGAGTGCCAGCTTTAAACTTGTAGGCTTATGGTTAAGGGATTTGTAGATAAAAGATTAATATAGAGGTTGGAGTAAAGTTTTGAGATGTGTAAGATACATGAAAGTTCAATGCAACAGAGTAGAATGGAATGTAGTAAGTTCGTACACGATTATAGCGAGAAGTGGTGGATAGACAAGGTAGGCGAAGCGGAGTGCATGGCTTTCGAAGATTTGGAACCGTAGGTCATGAGAGAGGATTGATCTGATTAAGCCAATTTAGAAATCGAATATTGTACACGGATGCAACACATATATTTGGCGATTAGTAGTTTTAGCAGATTCAGAATATAGTTAGTATCTGCTGTTTCCCTGTTAAGTTATGGTGGAATGGTAGTCCGAAGTATTTTATTCTGTAAGTTAACTGGATAGGCTGATTGTATGTGGTCAGATAGAAATACAGAGGTGGGAATTACAGGTGCATCGTCCTATAATGGCACATGAATCTTGTAAGCGTTGATTGTGAAGATAATTTTTTCCATCACGGAGGATACAGATGGACACTGAATTGAAGACATTGGAGTTATTCCTGGAGGCTACGGTATGAGGCTTGAACGGCGGCAGACATCGATGTCAGCATTTATTAAACACTATGAGCGTCTTCTTATCCATTGTGCATATTGTACCTGGTCTTTGAACACTAATTCAGAACTTGCCGTTGCTTAGAACTAATGAGGTTTCCTGTGACTAATCGAAATTACTAATGCTACAAACAGGCTCCCAAACCCAGTTGCAATTGAGACTGTATCTTTCTGTGAGACTTCGCACATTGCCACAGTTCTGTGTGTCTGTTGCGTAGTTGCATCCTCCGCCTACAGAGGTTATTTTCGAAACAGTCGTTCTAACAAGGTGAAGAGTACCAAACTCGCAGACAGGATTACGTTCGTTAGCTGCGTTAATGGCTGCGCAGTTGAAAGAGCCTGTACTAACAAGCTGTCGATGACCCTTTTGAAAGTTTGAAAGAAGAGCGTGAACAGGTGAGTGTAACGACTCGAGCGACATACAGCAGAAAGTCGAGACCAAGTATATTAGCATTATTAGCAGTTTGAAAAGGGTGTTACGAGCTTTGTGAGCGACTGGAACGGCTGACTGCACACAACCAAACTCTGAAGCTGCCATTGCTCTTGTTTAATGTGCAACACGCGCCTAGTTTTTGAAGTCTGTCTTCAGTTAGACAATTACCTTATTCCGGTTTGCTACTGTGGAACTGAACAGTATTTCATTAAAAAGCTTCTGTGTGTACTGCCATGTCTTTACGCAAAGTAGTAAGATGTGCGACGTTGCAACAGGATTGGCTGTATGTCTCCATTTGAACTACTCTTTCATTGGACAAAGAGGTTGCTGTGGACAATGCAAGAGCTAATATTTCAGTTTCGGTTCTCAGAAACCAATAGGCGCTGGTCCTACAGCATTACTTTTAACCGTAAATCGTAACATAAAACTTATCCCAACGTCCTTTTATTGATCTGTGTTCAAACCACTGAAGTAAATACAGTTACATACTGTCAGCAGAGCATTTGCAGACACTTGTAGGTGCATCAAGCTGGATACTATTTCACGAAGAACGAGTAGCAAAACCTTAAAAGTTTGACAGCGCAACACTTCACTAGCATTCACGTCGCAATCTAAAGTTCATTATCAGTAAACGTATCACGACAAGTGAAGAAATGTTCGTCACATAATTAAAATCAGATAAACTAAGCAGAATAATCATTTTAGTCCACGGCTGCTTACAAACAAAGATAGAGCTTGCATTAACACAAAACAATCAGTCGGTGAAAGCGACTTGGTATTCGTAAGTTCCCACCGAATCCAAAGTTATGAAGTATATGTAAGTGTTCGACTCGCGATCACCAAAATATTCTGCGTCCCACTAACACAGCGCTCTTTCTACTCAAACCCGACAAAAGACTTTATGAAACTGGCGGACACCGACACGTTTACTTTCGATATAGCGCCCATTTACCAAGTTTGAGTGTAAATTTCACAAATACAGATATTACAACACATATAATCAATATTCTGGGTCGGTTTCGGATCTCGTTACGGAACGTTTGAATCAAAATTTTATAATAATGAATTCTAGTTACATCTGGCACCGCATTGTATCTCTACGGAAAACATCAATTATAAATACAGCGCAAACTCCGTATTATAGCAAATTAAATACAGGAACCAGTTGGATAAAAAACTGGGATAGTCACACTAGTCTTGTCATTTATGGCCTGTGGTGCATCAGAGTTACCTCTGCGCCAGTTTTGGATAGCACCATTTTGCCGTGCGCAATATATTTTAACCACCACGTGAACTGTTTACAATCTAAGCCGTTTCCGAAATGCTTCCACCCTTCGCCCGAGAGCCAGTGATCGTGCCCCTTTATGACGTCAGATTAATCGCTCCGTTTCGCGATTAGTACAACGTCTGCACTGTTTATCGTGTTCCCCGACAAGCTTTATATGCCCTCCACTACTAGTGCTGTGGCGTGCCGTCTGTGAGTACTCATTGCACGTTCACGACGAACATAGGCGATGGTTTCAACATTAATGTGACTGGATCGTGCAGTCGCTTGTATTGTCATGCCATTATCGTCACATTTCTGTTGCCTCGTGCAGGGTGTATGTCCTTACGTAGCCTCTCTACAGTGTTGTTATGTGACAAACTATGTGACACAGCTTCCTCACACAACATCCAAAGACCCATGTACACAACGTTACCATATTTAGGTGTCATAGACAAAATAAACGAGCTGTTTATAAAAACAGACGTCAGGATCACCTTTGCCACCAACAACAGCTTAAAAAGAAACGGATACATGACATCTCACATCCTACGGAGAAACTTAACAAAGCAGGAATTTATAAAAAGCAGTCATTGCAACAAATATTACATTGCCCAAAAGGGAAGAAATTTTGAAACCCGATGTAAAGAACACATTGACTGTTTCAGACTTGGAAAACTGAATAAATCGGCTATAGCGAAACATATCAATGAAACAGGACACAGTGTTACAATAGACAGCGATCTCAGAGTACTAGATAATTTAGAAAAGAGCTGGAAAATGGATATCCTGGAAGAAATTGAAACATTCATCCTCGGCCATATGGGGAATAACGAAAACCTGAATGAAATTACGCCGGCCGGAGTGGCCAGCCGGTTCTGGGCGCTACAGTCTGGAGCCGAGCAACCGCTACGGTCGCAGGTTCGAATCCTGCCTCGGGCATGGATGTGTGTGATGTCCTAAGGTTAGTTAGGTTTAATTAGTTCTAAGTTCTAGGCGACTGATGACCTCAGAAGTTAAGCCGCATAGTGCTCAGAGCCATTTGAACCATTTTGAATGAAATTACAGTATTCACAAATTCACATTTATTTTCCAATTTCACTACAGTACTCTTAGAATAAAAGATATATAGAATGACAGTCGTTTAACTCTAGCCGCAGCAGTAGCTTAGAAATATGTAATATAAATAGTTTATTTTGGTCTGCCGCTGTGGAAGAGCGGTTCTAGGCACATCAGTCTGGAACCGCACGATCGCTACGGTCACAGGTTGGAATGCTGCCTCGAGCGTGGATGCGTGTGATATCCTTAGGTTAGTTAGGTTTAAGTAATTGTAAGTTCTAGTAGACTGATGCCATCAGATGTTAAGTCACATATTGATCAGAGCCATTTGAACCATTTTTTATATCATGATGTGCTCAATAATATTGTAACAGGTGATCAATTTGTAATGTATTTCGTCACCCTATATCTGTAATACGATAACAAGACGTCCAGAAGACATACAAACATCTGACACCACATAGATCGACAAATCAATAGTCAAATCGAAACCGGCTGTATGTCCACTACACAACAGATTTGTTTGTGATCGTGTTTCTAAGTTACTGTTGTGTTAGGGAAAATTTGTGAACAGTGACCAAGAATGCCAAGAGGGCTACGGAAATGGAAACACCTCAGTGCATCAAAACGAGACTTCCACGCCAAAAGAACGAAGTGAGTGACCGTTACAAAACATTTTCGTGCAAACATCAGTCCAGCTTCCGAAGTGACATCGCCTCTTAGTGAGTTTTCTCTTCTTCCACAGGATGACCACATCATTTATGGAAAGACTATGTAGCATAAGTAATACCTTATCGTAAATTGCTTTTTGTAATGCCATTTAACCTGAAGATGACATATTCCCTGGAAATATGTCGCTAAATAAATACGTAATACGGAACGCCGTGCTGGATCCCAACGCTCTCGTAGCACTAGCAGTCGAGATGACAGGCATCTTATCCGCATGGCTGTAACGGATCGTGCAGTTTGTGACTGGTAGCAGTAATTTAAAAAAAAAAAAATCCTTTACATATTTCTTCAGACAGTCACGGTCGAGAAATAGTCAATATGGCTTCAAATTCTACAGGAGTTATTCCATATACTTATTGAATGTACAGCTGCAACGTTCTGTTTTGGTACAGCGGGAGGAGATATATTGAAGGCTGAGTGAGGATTTACGTATGTGCTGTTAGTACTTAAAATAACAAAATTACACATTTTTAATGTTGTTGCAACTAGGTCTTTCTCTAAGGCAAATGTAACGTTTATTGATAGTTAACAAAACACTTGTCTTTTCTCTCCATCATTTTTGACATGTTCGATACCAGCGGTTCACTTACCTGTAACATTATTTCACGTCAAATGAGACATAGGAAGGAGTTCTTCAGGTACAACACACAAACACAATATTCATGTACAGGGTGGTCCATTGATAGTAACCGGGCCAAATATCTCACGAAATGAGCATCAAATGAAAAAACTACAAAGAACAAAACTCGTCTAGCTTGAGGGGGGAAACCAGATGGCGCTATGGGTGGCCCTCTATATGGTGCTGCCATAGGTCAAACAGATATCAGCTGCGTTTCTTTTCAAGTAGGAACTCCAAGTTTTATTACATATTAGTGTAGTACGTAAAGAAATATGAATGTTGTAATTGAACCACTTTTATCGCTTTGTGATAGATGGTGCTGTAATAGTCACAAACGTATAAATACATGGTATCAAGTAACATTCCGCCAGTGCGGACGGTATTTGCTTCGTGATACATTACCCGTGTTGAAATGGATCGTTTACCAATTGCGGAAAGGTTGATGTCGTGTTGATATATAGCTATTGTAGTCAAAATGCTCAACGGGCGTGTGCTGTGTATGCTGCTCGGTATCCTGGACGACATCATCCAAGTGCCCGGACCGTTCACCGGATAGATACGTTACTTAAAGAAATAGGAAGTGTTCAGCCACATGTGAAACGTCAACCACGACCTGCAACAAATTATGATGCCCAAGTATGTGTTTTAGCTGCTGTCGCCGCTAATCCGCACATCAGTAGCAGACAAACTGCGCGATAATCGTTAATCTCAAAAACGGAGGTGTTGAGAATGCTACATCAACATCGATTGCACCGGTACCATATTTCTATGCACCAGGAATTGCATGGCAACGACTTTGAACGTCGTCTACAGTTCTGACACTGGGCACAAGAGAAGTTACGGGACGATGACAGATTTTTTGCACGCGTTCTGTTTAGCGACGATGCGTCATTCACCGACAGCGGTAACGTAAACCGACATAATATGCACTATTGGGCAACGGAAAATCCACGACGGAAGCGACAAGTGGAACATCAGCGACTTTGGCGGGTAAATGTATGGTGCGTTATTATGGGAGGAAGGATAATTGTCCCCCATTTTATCGATGGCATTCTAAATGATGCAATATATGCTCATTTCGTACGTAATGATCCATAAATGTTACTACAAGATGTTTCTCTGCATGACAGAATGGCGATGTACTTCCCACATGATGGATGGTTCGAATGGCTCTGAGCACTATGGTACTTTACATCTAAGGTCAGGAGTCCCCTAGAACTTAGAACTACTTAACCCTAACTAACCCAAGGACATCATATACATCCATGCCCGAGGCCGGATTCGAACCTGCGACCGTAGCAGTCGCGCGGTTCCGGCACATAGTTAGCGTGTGATTGAAGCGGTGATGAATAGCATATTTCAGGACAGGTAGATTGGTCGTCAAAGCAGCATACCATGACCCGCAAGTTCACCGGATCTGACGTCCCCGGATTGCTTTCTGTGGGTTAAGTTGAAGGATATTTGCCATCGTGATTCAGAGACAACGCCTGACAACATACGTCAGTGCATTGTCAAGCAGTTTTTCCATTCGTCTGTAAAGAATACGCGTTAGTATTTTGCATCCGTGATCTATTAAACTGATTGTTCGGTAATTTTCAAATCTGTCAACACCTGCTTTCTTTGGGATCGGAATTATTATATTCTTCTTGACGTCTGAGGGTACTTCGCCTGTATCATACATCTTGCTCACCAGATGGCAGAGTGTTGTCAGGACTGGCTCTCCCAAGGCCGGCAGTAGTTCTAATGGAATGTTGTCTACTCCGGGGACCTTGTTTCGACTCAGGTCTTTCAGTGCTCTGTCAAACTCTTCACCCAGTATCGTATCTCCTATTTCATCTTCATCTACATCCTCTTCCACTTCCATAATATTGTCTTGAAGTACATCGCCCTTGTATAGGCCCTCTATATACTCCCTCCTCCTTTCTGCTTTCCCTTCTTTGCTTAGAACTGGGTTTCCATCTGAGCTCTTGATATTCATACAAGTGGTCCTCTTTTCTCCAAAGGTCTCATTAATTTTCCTGTAGGCAGTATCTATCTTACCTCAAGTGAGATAACCCTCTACATCCTTACATATGTCCTCTAGCCATCCTTGCGTAGCCATTTTGCACTTCCTGTCGATCTCGTTTTTGAGATGTTTGTATTCCTTATTGCTTCATTTACTGCATTTTTATATTTTCTCCTTTCATCAATTAAATTCAGTATTTCTTCTGTTACCCAAGGATTTCAACTAGCCATCGTCGTTTTACCTACTAGGTCCTCTGATGCCTTCTCAACTTCATCTCTCAAAGCTACCAATTCTTCTTCTACTGTATTTCTTTCCCCCATTCCTGTCAATTGTTCCCTTATGCTCTCCCTGAATCTCTGTACAACCTCTGGTTCTTTCAGTTTGTCCAGGTCCCATCTCCTTAAATTACCACCTTTTTGCAGTTTCTTCAGTTTTAATCTACAGTTTATAACCAATAGATTGTGATCAGAGTCCACATCTGCCCCTGGAAATGGCTTACAATTTAAAACCTGGTTCCGAAATCTCTGTCTTACCATTATGTAATCTATCTGAAACCTGTCAGTATCTCCAGGCTTTTCCATGTATACAACCTTCTTTTATGATTGTTGAACCAAGTGTTAGCTATCATTAAGTTGTGCTCTATGCAAAATTCTTTCAGGCGGCTTCCTCTTTCATTTCTTAGCTCCAATCCATATCCACCTACTACGTTTCCTTCTCTCCCTTTTCCTACTACCGAATTCCAGTCAACCATGACTATTAAATTTTCGTCTCCCTTCACTATCTGAATAATTTCTTTTCTTTCATCATACATTTCTCCAATTTCTTCGTCATCTGCAGAGCTAGTTGGCATATAAACTTGTACTACTGTAGTAGGCGTGGGCTTCGTGTCTATCTTGGCCACAATAATGCGTTCACTATGCTGTTTGTAGTAGCATACCCGCACTCCTATTTTTTTATTCATTATTAAACCGACTCCTGCATTACCCCTATTTGACTTTGTATTTACAACCCTGTATTAACCTGACCAGAAGTCTTGCTTCTCCTGCCACCGAACTTCACTTATTCCCACTATATCTAACTTCAACCTATCCATTTCCCTTTTTAAATTTTCTAACGTACCTGCCCGATTAAGGGAGCTGACATTCCACGCTCCGATCCGTAGAACGCCACTTTTCTTTCTCCTGATAACGACGGCCTCTTGAGTAGTCCCCGCCCAGAGATCCGAATGGGGGACTATTTTACCTCCGGAATATTTTACCCAAGAGGACGCCATCATCATTTAATCATACACTAAAGCTGCATGCCCTCGGGAAAAATTACGGCCGTAGTTTCCCCTTGCTTTCAGCCGTTCGCAGTACCAGCACAGCAAGAAGCCGACCTCGGGGAAGATGAAATTGGATTCCGTAGAAATATTGGAACACGTAAGGCAATACTGACCCTACGACTTATCTTAGAAGCTAGATTAAGGAAAGGCAAACATACGCTTCTAGCATTTGTAGGCTTGGAGAAAGCTTCTGACAATGTTGACTGTAATACACTCTTTCAAATTCTGAAGGTGGCAGGGGTAAAATACAGGGAGCGAAAGGCTATTTACAATTTGTACAGAAACCAGATGGCAGTTATAAGAGTCGGGAGGGGGGGGGGGGCATGAAAGGGAAGCTGTGGTGGGGAAGGGAGTGAGACAGGGTTGTAGCCTATCCCCGATGTTATTCAATCTGTATATTGAGCAAGCAGTGAAATAAACAAAAGAAAATTCGGAATAGGTATTAAAATCCATGGAGAAGAAATAAAGACTTTGACGTTCGCCGAAGAGATTGTAATTTTGTCGGAGACAGCAAAGGACTTGGAAGAGCAGTTGAACGGAATAGACTGTGTCATGAAAGGAGGGTATAAGATGAACATCAACAAAGCAAAACGAGGATAATGGATTGGTGTCGAATTAAGTCGGGTGATGCTGAGGGAATTAGATTAGGAAATGAGACACTTAAAGTATAAAGGAGTTTTGCTATTTGGGGAGCAAAATAAATGATGATGGTCGAGGTAGAGAGGTTGTAAAATGTAGACTGCAATGGCAAGGAAATCGTTTCAGAAGAAGAGAAATTTGTTAACATCGAGTATTGATTTAAGTGTCAGGAAGTCGTTTCTTTAAGTATTTGTATGGAGCGTAGCCATGCATGGAAGTGAAAGAAGGACGATAACTAGTTTGAACAAGAAGAGAATAGAAGCTTTCTAAATGTGGTGCCACAGAATAATGCTGAAGATTAGATGGGTAGATCATATAACTAATGAGGAGATATTGAATAGGATTGGGGAGAAGAGAAGTTTCTGGCACAACTTAACTAGAAGAAGGGATCGGTTGGTAGGACATGTTCTGAGGCATCAAGGGATCACCAGTATAGCATTGGAGGGCAGCGTGGAGGATAAAAATCGTAGAGGGAGACCAAGAGATGAATACACTAAGCAGATTCAGAAGGATGTAGGTTGCAGTAGGTACTGGGAGATGAAGAAGCTTGCACAGGATAGAGTAGCATGGAGAGCTGCATCAAACCAGTCTCAGAACTGAAGTCCACAACCACAACAACAATGTGGTACTTACAGGTAATCACGCTGTAACAGCATGCGTTCTCAGAAATGATAAGTTCAGAAAGGTACATGTATCACATTGGAACAACCGAAATAAAACGTTGAAAAGTACCTACGTTCTGTATTCTAATTTAAAAAACCTACTCGTTACCAACTGTTCGTCTAAAACTGTGAGCGATAAGTCTGTGACTATTACAGCGCCATCTATCACAAAGCGAAAAAAGTGGTCCAACTAAATCATTCATATTTCTTTACGTACTACATGATTAGGTAATAATAATTTGGGTTCCTATTTAAGAAAACGCATTTGATATCAGTTTGAACTGTGGCAGCGCCATCTAGAGGGGTTAACAATAGCGTCATCTGGTTTCCCTCTTCAAGTTTCGTTCTTTGTATTTTGCTAGTTTGACTCTTATTTCGTGAGAGAGTTGGCCCGGTTACGATCAATGGACGGCCCTGCATTTACTCTTATTAATTATACTTCGTTAGGTGAAGTTATCGTTTCGCCACGGGTAAGTACAGACAAAGATTTGGAGAATTTGTGTAAATTTCGTGCAGCTATGGCAGGAAGACAATAGTTAAGGGCCCGAATCTAGCGTCGGATGGCAGACGATGGCGTTGTTGATATTTAGCAAACGATTCTGTGAGGCAGGTTTACGACACCGCTTTCAGGGGTGAAGGCACGGCCCAGCCGGCACTGTACACAAGCGTGAAGTAATCAGGGCAGTACGAGTCAGTGACACGGTTTGAAGAACCCATACGATGTACATACGACAGCGCCTAGTGACCTGTGTGTAGGGCCTGAAGGGTGCTGAGGAAAGCTGACGTCGTAATTACTAAAGAGCAATCCACTCCTCCCGTCCAGATGAACATGTCAGAGGCGTAGGGAAAAGGCGTATAAATAAGCGAGGCTGGAGGCTCAAATTGGACAGTCGTGTCGCCATTCTGCCTGCATCTAGATCTGGAGGGAATGATTATTCAAGTTGCAGGCAACCCACGACGACCTCTGATAACAGACATCGGCCGCCAACTGGACGCCTAAAACTTCACTGAACCGACGCACCATAACTGTTGCGGGGTGGGCCACACCTTGGAGTTGTACAGGTGCGAGTGGGAAGGGGATGTTGGCCTCCGCTCTCTGGTAACATCGTCTGGCGGACTGCAAGCTGTTGTCCACAGGGGCAGAGCCAGGGTGCGAACTCGCGGCCTCCCGGGTGCAGAGCTGTCGGCGGTCACTCACCGAGCTGCCTCGAGCAGATTGCCGGAGCTGCCGTAATCAGGGAAGTCACTACAATGACGGTAAACGGCAGTTTCCCTTCGGTGCTCCGCGAGTTGACCGTGAGGGAGCAGTGTTCCGTGTCCTGAGCTACCAGCGCGGCCAATTCTCGCAGCGGCCATTTAGCTGTGGTGTGTGTAGTACGTCTGCAAGGACGAGCGGCCGGACGCCACCACAGCAGATTCTAACACCGGCAATGGCGTTGAGCCATGCATGCATGCCGCTAGGCGCCATCACCGAGATGTCTGGCTTTGTACCTTCGGTGCTGTAAAATTAATGACACTTTTGTCCATGTATTCTGCACTCTTCGGCATGAGTCACTCCTCTCTCCCAAACTATAACTCTCGGTCGTTCTGACAAACCCCAGAGCTCGAGGGGTTCTAACAGTATTTTTGGTTTAAATTTCATAGTTGGAGACAAGCGATGTTATTCAGTCTAGACATTGAGTAAGTGGTAAAGGAAACTATGGAGATATTTGGATGGAGAAATAGAGTTTGAGGGCAGATATGAAAACTGTGAGGTTTCCCAATGACACTACAATTCCGTCAGCTATGGTGAAATACCGGGACGAGCAGTTTAGCGGTAAGGATAACGGCTTGATGTTTTGTGACCAACATCAACAAAAGTAAATCATTTTTAATGGAAAGTAGATTAATTAAATCATGCGATCTATTTTTTTTTCTATTTGGGCAGAAAAATGAATAGCAACAGCCGAAGTAGTGACCATATAAACTGCATGTTGGATATAATAAGAAATGGATTTATGAAAAGAAGAGACCCGCCAGGGTAGCCGAGAGCGCTAGCTCGCTGTTTCCTAGACCAGGGTAGGCGCGCCGGCCCCGGATCGAGTCCACCCGGCGGATTAACGACGAGGGCAGGAGTGCCGGCCAGCCTGGATGTTGGTTTTAGGCGGTTTTCCACATTCTGCTAGGAGAATACCGGGCTGGTCCCCACGTTCCGCCTCAGCTACACGCTTAGCAGACATGTGAAAGACGTCAGCACTATTTCACGATCTACACTATACGCTGACAGCTGGGGTACACTGATTCCGGCCTGGGAGGTACGGGGTGGCGGCAGAAAGGGCATCTGGCCATCCCTCACACTAACACTGCCAAACCCGCTGTAACCTCGCCGACCCTGCGATCGCTGTGGGCCTATGGCGTAAGAGAAAGAAAGGATTTCTGAAAAGGAGAATATTCTTAACAACGACTATACGTCTAACGAGGAGGCAACGCAAGTACTATAACCCGATTTCCCAGAAACTTTGCTCGATGAAAGAGGGTCGAACTAAGCAATCACGTGTCTCTGTTTATTCGTACACATTCGAACGTTTCTGAAAAAACGCCAAAGATTTCGAGGTATTTTCAAGATACTTTTTATGTCTTCGAGTGCGCTATCTTTGCAGACGAAGTGGCGACACAGTGGTTAGCGTCGTGGGTTGTTAGTCTTGCGCCCTGTGTTCGAAACCTGATTATTACTTTTATTTTAGTTTACATGTATACAGCCACGTCTGTAGAAGATTACCACACAAGTGTTTTCTAGTGTATGTTGATATAACTTTGTCCTTTTACGTTAGGTGAATCAATTAAAAAGATGAGAAAACTATTTGAAATCGTATATGGTTTATTTTTTGTCGTGTATCTTGATTCATAATGAACTGCAAGCACCACTTTCCGGAAAAGTGATCCCTTATTCATGGTCTGCTGCGAATTTATGCCAGTGAGCGAAATCTTCAATAGTGTTTACGACGTTTCTTTTGCGAGAGTGGTTCATGAGAAGAAATGTCACTGTGGAAAACGTGCCTCCATACTATTCTCGTGATGTTCAGAAGTTTGTTCTGAATGATTGTACGCTAGGTATCGAAGGGAATGAATCAAATTTTCCTGAAGAGTAGACATATGAAAGAAATATAAGAATTAATATAAACATTTATATGAGAATGAAACATCTGTAATCACTCAACATATATAATAAATTATATAATAAATGTGTAATACTTATGCTGAAATCCAGTGGTAATTTTATAACAAATATAATGGCTTTGTATCCTTAATTGGATAAAAAACATTCGTGTAGTAACCTTCTACGGACAAGGGTAAAGAGGTGGGAACAATACAACAACATAAAATAAAATAAAATAAAACAATAATCTGGTTTCGCACAGGGGGCGCAAAATTACTAAACCGCTACGCTCACCACGGAGCCAGCATTTGGTCTGGGTATATTGCGCGGTAAAAGCCACATGAAGCATTTCTAAAATACCTAAAAAACAGTGACTGTCGTTTTTTTCAGAAACAGCCGAGTATCTACGAATAAACCGAGAAACGTGTTCGCTTATTTTTACTCCGGTTCCAGTGATCGAACTTCTGGGAAATCGGTGGATGGTTGGCATTTGCTGTGTTCTCCTCGTAAATGTTAGGAAGTCTTTCGTCAAGACATTGTTTTTAATGCAGACTTAGATTCAAGGGAAACGGTGAAGGATAACGTTTCAAATATGAAGAGCATCGGACACTTTGGAATGTGGTGCCACGGAACTGAATATTTGCTGGATAGCTCAGATGACGAATGAAGGGATAGCTACTGAATTGAATTGGGGAAGTGTGACAGGTATAAGGCACAAATTTGCTAAAATAAGGTTTCGGTTGATGCTGAGAGAGGGCTCGTCAACTTGGTGAGAGGGAATATTTGAGGAAAGAACTGCAGAGGGAGACCAAAGCTTGAGCACAGTAAGTAGGATCAAATGGACATGAGTTATAGAAGGAATGCTGACATGACGAGTCTTGCACAGGGCAAACAAGTATGCAGCGCTGAATCAAACCAGTCTTCGGACTGAAGACCACCACAACGACTGACTTGTGTTCTTGCTGAACATTTTGCTGAAGCATTTGTCAGCCACCATCGCCTCACTCTAAACACCCAGAAGGTCTCTCCATCACAGAGATGTCTTTACGAAACCGTTGGCTACGTCCATGACTGCAAGAACCTATATTATCGTGAAGACACCAAAATACTATTCGAGGACATGAATTTTCTAGGGTGTGTCTAGCTGCCTGCGTGGAATTATGCATTTCTTCACATCTTCCTCATTGTCAACACATTTATAATTTCCAAGAATGTTGGTTACAACTGAATAGAATGCCACTATTGCAAATCTTTGAGAATCACTCATCCATACTCGGAAGTGAGTTGTAACAATCTTGTTCTTTCTTGCAGATTTATAACCACACGTTAATTCACTTTCGCTTGGATGAAATCCGATGTCGTGGGACACAGCAAGCAGAAAGCCTCAGGAACTTTGCTTACTGCTTTTACGGATATTTTCATTAACCTCATCTCGATATGGTGAGGTGACATCATACCTTTTATCATACTGAACATGCGGCACACTATGGATGTGTTTACTTTATAGCCACATTTTGTATATGAAGTGCAATTTCTACACTAGCTAATGGTACTTGCTATCCCTATTGACTTCCACACAAGTAAGTAGCATTCGGCATGTCCTGTCTGGCTGCCCATCAGGACAATGACTACCATAAAGTCTCCAAAGGTACACTGTTGTATTCTCGAATTTTCAAGATGTGGCGAAATTCTGTTGAGCGTCTCTTTAGGTGTGGTACAGCTACCTCAATGGTCAAAGTGACCCCAACTAATGGTATTGAAATTATACAAAAGTAGTATTTCAAGAATGGTTTCAATGGGATTTAAAATAGGGTTCTGGACTAATTATTAGCGTTTGCAAGAATATGGCATCGATATATGTCACGTGGGTTTTAGATTTTGGCATCTACTAAAGCAAAATTATTTCGTCTTAACAATGCCCACAGGGCCGAAACTGTAGAAGTAGATCGTGCCAATAGATAATTTTTCAGTCAATAGCGGACCATGAAACAAAATTTTAGGTGATTGTGAGCCCCAGCTATGAGATATTAATTACAGTGACTTCTTGTCTCAGTAGTTCGGTGATGAAAATCGGACACTTGTAATGCCGAGTAATTTTGGAACAGGCATCTGGATGCGGACTTTAATGTGGCTCCTGACAACCGATTTGCAACAAGCGATGCGGTAACTTGCAATCTCAGTTTACTTTACTGCACCTTTTATCTGAGAGCTCTTAACAGAGGTCTCCCATATTCGACTATCATAACATATAAGGGGTGTTCAAAAAGAAAAGAGCCGGAGGTATAATTACAGAAACCAGTTCCTGTGTGTTGGTAGTACTGACCCTGGCTGTTGAGACACTTGTCACAGTGCGACACAAGGTGTTGAATGGCTGTCTCATAAAATCTCCCTGTGATTACACCATTTTTGGTCCTCATAAAAAGGCTCTGAGGAGAAAACGATTGACCTCGGATGACGACGTCCAGCTGTACGTGTGAAACAGGTTAACATCGCAGCCCCGGCAATCTTATGAGACTGCCATTCACCGCTTTGTGTCACAGTGGGACAAGCCAGGGTCAAAACTTCTAACATACAGGTACTGGAACTTACTGGCAGATTAAAACTGTGTGCCGAACCGAGACTCGAACTTGGGACCTTTGCCTCTCGCGGGAAAGTGCTCTACCATCTGAGCTATCCAAGCACGACTCAAGCCCCGTTCTCACAGCATTACTTCTGCCAGTACCTCGCCTCCCACCTCCCAAACTTTTCTCAATCTGGAAACATCACCTAGGCTGTGACTAATCCACGTCTCCGCATTATCCTTTCTTTCAGGAGTGCAAGTTCTGCAAGGTTCGCAGGAGAGCTTCTGTAAAGTTTGGAAGGTAGGAGGCGAGGTGCTGGCAGCAGTAAAGCTGTGAGGACGGGGCGTGAGTCGAGCTTGGGTAGCTCCGATGGTAGAGCACTTGCCTACGAAAGGCAAACGTCCCGAGCTCGAGTCTCGGTCCGGCACACAGTTTTAATCTGCCAGGAAGTTTCATATCAGCGCACACTCCGCCTCAGAGTGAAAATCTCATTCTGGTTTCTGTAATTATGCCTCCGGCTCGTTTCCTTTTGAGCGACCCTTATACAATACTTTATATTAGGTACATAATGTTGCGGTGCATTCATGTGAACAGTAGTGAAGAAACAAAACGGAATTGTGAAAATATTTTTAAATGAAACAACATAAAATATACGGAATACAACTATAGTCCTAAGTGACTAGCATTCAGTATATATTCCTATAGCTGTTGATAGGCGTCATCGAAGAGCTCGAGGTTTGCTGACAAACAAAAAATATACTGACATCTAGACCTGTTGTTACTACAGAATTCTACATTGCTCCCACTGGTGCTTTGGCTATCACCGAATCTACCCATATGCTGAGGATGATAATTGTTTTTCCTTTCTTGATTTCAAATGGTTCAAATGGCTCCTTTAGCTGTTCTGATATGTGTTTTCTTTACTCTTAGTTGTTCCCAGCAAAGTTAACTTTTCATTATTGTAAATCTCCTCGGCTAGGACTATGGATGTATAATAACGATCTGTTGTTAAAATTCTTCCACTTCTGTCATTGGATTCACTAGGTGTCTAACAACTGCCTTTGTACTCCGTTCCTCGGTAGGTCGTTCATCCATCCCTGCATTGACCTCCATTTTTAGAACATACCGGGTATGTGCATCTGATAAAATCCTAATCAATATGCCATACTTCTCAGGTTCGTCTTTCATAAAGACGTTAAAGGAGTACCGTTCTCGAAATAGGGAGAGCATTTCATCGATTGTTATACCTGCACTGTGTATGTAGAATTTCACACACATTTCGTCAACTTTGTCGAAATCTTCACGAAGTGGGCAAAACTTATCTTGCTTTCGTCTTTCGGTTCTAGTTTCTTTATCATCAAGTCTAATCAGGGATAGAAGTTCTCCACATCGAATAAGACTCATTGTAGCTACGTACATATTATTTCCCAGCACTTCCCCCCATAAATCCTCAAGAGGCAATCTAGTGTCATTATTTGTGCCCATGAGTATCAAAATACCAATGAAGGCGTACATTTCATCTATGGTTGTAAGTTTCAAGTTCTTATTACAAGCTTCTTGATTTGTATAGTCCACGATAATCATTATCTTGGGAGTTATAAATTTTTTGAATGTTTCTGACACACTAGAAGTCAAGCCTTCATGAGTCAAAGCTTCACAAAAATTCACTATATTTAGTACTGATCTGCGTACTTGCTTTGGAGGCGCAGTAATATATTCCCTACCGCTTTTTGCTGTAACAATGATCCTGAAAGCAGCTGCATGCTGTTCATCAGGGGATGAACTCCGTGAACTTGACTCATTTTCATTTGCTGTGTCACTGTCGTATGTGACAACTGTATTATCTTCTTCTGGATCACTTTCATCACCTTCACTTCCTTAATTTATTATAGCTGACATCTCTTCATCTGTGAGGAACCTCTGATACTGATGGGACTCTTTATTATAACTGCGAGTAATGTGCAAGTGATCGAACAACAAAGGAGATTTATTTCAAAATAACAATGGCAACACAGTAGAACGGTACCAACAGTTAGAAACTGCAATTCCTTCTGCCATATTGAGAAATGTTTTAATGATAAAAGTAGTCTCACCGTAGTCTAAGGGTGGAGGAGCGCAAAAACTGCCTGCACTTAAATATAATAGGCAGGTTTAAATAATTCACAAGAATTGTAAAACCATGACAGCACATACTCTAGCTATTTTTCTACAACTACCTACGTCTACATCTACATCAACATGGATACTCTGCAAATAACATGTAAGTGCCTGGCAGAGGGTTCATTGAACCACCTTCAGAATTCTCTATTATTCCATTCTCGTATAGCGCACGGAAAGAATGAACACCTATATCTTTCCGTACGAGCTCTGATTTCCCTTATTTTATCTTTGTGATCGTTCATCCCTATGTAAATCGGTGTCAACAAAATATTTTCGCATTCGGAGAAGAAAGTTGGTGATTGGTATTTCGTGAGAAGATTCCGTCGCAACGAAAAACGCCTTTCTTTTAATGATTTCCATCCCAAATTCTGTATCATTTCTGTGACACTCTCTCCAATATTTCGCGATAATACAAAACGTGCTGCCTTTTTATGACCTTTTTCGATGTACTCAGTCAGTCCTATCTGGTAAAGATCCTACACCGCGCAACAGTATTCTAAAAGAGGACGGACAAGCGTAGTGTAGGCAGTCTCCTTAGTAGGTCTGTTACATTTTCTAAGTGTCCTGCCAATGAAACACAGTCTTTGGTTAGCCTTCCCGACAACATTCTCTATGTGTTCCTTACAATTTAAATTGTTCGTAATTGTAATGTCTAGGTATTTAGTTGAATTTACGGCTTTTAGATTAGACTGATTTATCGTGTAACCGAAGTTTAACGCGTTCCATTTAGCACTCATGTGGATGACCTCACACTTTTCGTTATTTAAGGTCAACTGCCACTTCTCGCACCATTCCGATATTTCTTCTAAATCGTTTTGCAGTTTGTTTTGATCTTCTGATGACTTTATTAGTCGATAAAGAACAGCGTCATCTGCAAATAACCGAAGACGGCTGCTCAAATTGTCTCCCAAATAGTTTATATAGATAAGGAACAGCAAAGGGCTTATAACACTACCTAAATTCTTACTTCTTTACTGCAACAAATATATATATTACACAATTAAAACAAATACTGCGGGCAATTTATGCCCCTGCCCCCTTAATGGTGCTAGGTTTAAATCTGTAGTGTACCAACATTCCTTTCGGAACAACTTTGTAACACCGTTTTGCGCACAGCGGATTTTTCTGATCACTCAAATCTTCCGCAGCACAGATAGATGGTGATTCAGCTGCCCCTGCTATTAGGCGTAAAGAAAAATTGAACGGGATCTTTTTCTAGGAAACTTAACGTAGTTAAATTTTGCACTAGGATACGCTTTTATCTGAGGCAGTAGCATTCGAATTATTCAAGGAAAACTTCGAAACGAGACTTTCAAAGGCGTTTTTCTTGAATATCTCAGAAACCGCGGCTCCAGCGAAAACGTATCCCAGTACTGCATTAAATTTCCTACAAAAAGGTCCTGTTCATTTTTTCTGTGGGACTAACAGTTGGACGTAGCGAGCAAGAGAATATGAAACCGTCGCACGAGGTTTTTAAATGCGTTGCGGGATGCATAAAACCGGTGTTCAGGGGCAGCTAAATCATCCTATATATCTAGGCACATTATACAATGATTTTCAATTTCACCAAAATCGGTTTTGCATCTTCCACACCGTAAGTGAATATTTATATTGACTGATCAGGACATCTGCAATTCATTTCTTGTCGCACTGGTTTAGGTACAAATACTTTCGTGCTCTTCTTAACATTCCTTTGAATACCTGTAAACATTGCTGTTACAACTGTCTTTCAGTCACGGCTTCCCTCATTGTCCTTCACTATTTCGGCAGTTGTTGGTGTTTCAGTTACCAAGAGCTCAAATAAGTTGCCGTCACTCTTTGGTTTCTTTACTAATCGATGGAAATAACTTTCGGAAAATAAGGCGTTCTTATCCGTTACATACGAATCCCTGTCTCTCGCATCAGTTTCAGGTACGTGAGTCCCCCATTCTTTAGCTGGAAAATTGAAATCGCCTCGTATTACGGTAGAATGATAAGGAAAGTTACTAACCACCTACTCCTGCCATTTTTATCGTAATCATTCTCCCATTACAGATCCTGAGGCAGATGGATTACAAAAGCCACCTTTTAACGAATTTGACACATATTTGATGCTTACTTTCACCTAAATTATTTTACAATCGGCATTTTAATCGCCTCACTAGTATAATAGAGATCTTTCCACTATGTATATAGGTCTCCACTCTTTATGTTCCTGCATCGGCCTTTTGAACTTTAATAAGTGAAAGTAATTCAGGAATATCAATACTGATTTTCTTGCCGTTTGATCATGCTGCATCGACATTTCCTATTGCTGAATTGCTAGAAAAAACATATCTCCCGATAGTAGTATGGTTGATCTGTCTTCGATTATTGCATGCTATTTTTCATTGACCGTAAGGATGGGTTCCTATAACGGCTATTCCAAAGAAGACAAACTTCCGCATCCGGCCTGTCAACCTCACCAACCAAGGGGATGGGAGCAACGGATTCGGCCTTGTCAGATCGTACATGGCTCTGATTACCTGTCGGGGTTCCTCCATTTTGTTGTAAAGTATCGGTTTCCTAAGTTTTTACCGGCCAATATTGTGAGGGAAGGAGAGGATTTAGAAGTCGCCGCATGTGCAGCATTTATTTTACTGCAAGAAGCTGATCATCAGTGAAAGACGTCGAAGGAGACACGACGCTGATGGACGACTTCCTTTTAAAATTTTGGGAGCAGTGTGATGGGACAAAATTAGTGTCTGATCTTGAAACTGAAATGGAATATGATCTATTTTTTTTCACATATTTTGCAAATTAGGGTTAGAAATTTAAAATTTTCATTTAATTGTGAAGGTCGTAAAATTGCAAAGATGATACCACGTTTGAAGAGCTGTACCTGCAGTGAGAAGATATCCATAAAGATTCCACTTCCTTGTCTACAACGTCCAAGCTATTTTCCCACAACTAAATTATTTTACTGGAAGCGCTTCATCTTGTCAATCTATTTTTGCAATCGCAGTTCGTATGATCCAATAAACGTCCCCGTCCCCGCTACAATTATCAGCTTTAATGCCATCTCAGTATTCCACCAATACTCCTATGTTTTGTAGACACGATTAATACATATCCGGCCTACAGACACAGAAAATCGCTACGAACCAACGACAATCCCGTACAGCGTACACACTAGCACGATTGTCCTACTACCAACTCGGGGCTGCTACGGTCGCAGGTTCGAATCCTGCCTCGGGCATGGGTGTGTGTGATGTCCTTAGGTTAGTTAGGTTTAAGTAGTTCTACGTTATAGGGGACTTATGACCTAAGATGTTGAGTCCCATAGTGCTCAGAGCCATTTGAACCATTTTTTTTTTACTACCAACTCTACCCGAATGCTTAGATGTTACCGCAGTCAGTCCGAAACAACCGAGGCCAACCGCTTCGTTGGCTCCTATTTGGCGCCCGTATTCACTACGCAAATCTCGGCCAACGAATGTGTTGCTTTTAGGTAGTTGGCTTTCGTTGGTATGGTATGATGGTTTAGTGTTTACCCACAAACCCCCATATGCACGCTACGCCTGCTCTGCTATCCGGGTAACCGCTTTCTTCGCGTAGTGCACACTTGGCTTTAGGGAACGGCAGTAAATAAGTGTCGGTGGGAAGTATTGGCCACGACGTGTTTCTCGGGTTTGTAGTTAAAAAGTGTACGCATGCAGTGCTTGGAATGAAGGGTAGATATCACTCTGCCATTTGCTTCAACTTGAGGTTAGTAGCTGTTGGCTTTTTGCCACAAGTAAATTTTATTTTGCTTTTGAGTGCTAAAGCTGGTGAACAGTGTAATTTTCCTCGCCAGTTTCAATTTTTAGAGTTAAGAAATTACACCGTCAGACAAGGATTGATATTTAACGTAGAGGAAGAGGTAGAGGTAAATGTGACTTTCTATGCCTTCCCGACGTTTGCTAAATTTAAACATCATATTGACATTGCGGCTAAGAGAGGATCCGACTGGCAAAATACAGAGAAAAATTAAACGACGGGCGAGTGCAGCCCTAGTGAGAGAGAGAGAGTACGTTATACAAGACGGGAACTGCACATGGTGTCCACAAAATTGCTATCACTGCATCTGAAAATCTCTTCGAAACTCTCAGCGTTATCATGGGATTGGGTAGATAGCGCTACCTGGGCGCTAGCAGACTGGTCAAAACAACAAGCCAAGGTCCGCCAAATGTCCGAGTATTGTCGTCTCGAGGCCCAACAGCAAGAAGCGAATGCACCACGTCGACGCACCGTGTTTAATCTCACGGGCAGAATCCTGGACGACGCAGCTGTTGCAGTGCTCGAGAAAGGTTCATACTATGTACCAACACCACGGACAGTTCCAATCCGACATCTCATAGCTGGCATAGAACAGGCAATTTTGAAGCTTCCCAGTGACGTTGCAGAAGAGATCAGGAGGGACACTTGCAGAATTTTAACACGACCCCCACCGAGCAAGTACAACATCAGCTCAGCAGAAAGGAAGGCCCTACGGGACTTGAGAGCATACAAAGACTTCGTCATTTTACCTGCCGACAAGGGCAACGCCACTGTCCTTCTCTCAAGAGTTGAATACAACAGCAAGATGGAGGCACTGCTTGACGATCCTGCCTATCGCAAGCTAAGAGGTGATCCGACTGGCAAAATACAGAGAAAAACATTAGATCTTCTCAAGAAGAGTTCTATTCCTTCTAAAGTGACCAAAGGCCTACGCCAACAGGCTGC
Organism: Schistocerca serialis cubense; assembly: GCF_023864345.2. Lineage (NCBI taxonomy): Eukaryota > Metazoa > Arthropoda > Insecta > Orthoptera > Acrididae > Schistocerca > Schistocerca serialis. The sequence goes on along the minus strand of NC_064638.1, from coordinate 192,696,298 downwards.
GGTTCCCCCAAGACTGTACGGCCTACCGAAGATTCACAAGGATGGGACACCTCTTCGCCCAATAGTGAGCAACACCGGAGTTCCTACTTATTTTCTGGACAAACATCTTACTACACTGTTGGGACCTGTCACAGGCAAGTGTGATCACCATATCCGGAATTCAGAGGACTTCGTACGACGCCTGAAGACACTTAAGTTACAGGCGGCGGATATTTTAGTTAGTTTTGACGTTATATCTTTGTTTACGAAAGTACCTCTGCAGGACTCGTTAGAGCTTATCAGCAGCCATTTTGAGAAAGATATTGTGGCATTATTTAAACATGTGCTTACCTCAACTTATTTCTTGTTTAATGACCAGTATTTTGAACAAGTGGACGGTGTCGCCATAGCAAGTCCTCTGTCTCCCATGGTGGCCAACTCTTTTATGGAAGACTTTGAGGAAAATTCACTGCAGTCGGCAAGTCTCAAACCTTCTTATTTTTGGCGGTATGTAGACGATACTTTTGTGGTGTGGCCCCACGGAGTAGAGACATTACCTGTGTTTCTCCGACATCTGAACTCGCTACATCCCAATATACAGCTCACTGTGGAAGTGGAAAAGGATGGCATCTTACCATTCCTGGACGTCTTAGTCAGAAGAAGAGCTGACGGTACACTGGGACACAGCGTCTACCGCAAATCAACTCATACAGAGCTATATTTGCAGGCTACAATTTCCCATCATCCTGCGCGACGCGGTAGCGTCCTATGCTCTTTGGTGCACAGAGCACATGTAGTCTCAGATGGCGACAGCCTACCTGGTGAGCTACAACAGCTGAGAACGGTATTCCAGCAGAATGGCTATTCCGAAAGGCAGATATGCCATGCATTCCGTTCTCAGCAAACTCGAAGCAGGGATGTAAATGAAGATGCGGAGGCACCCACTGCAATAGCATTCTTGCCCTATTTTGGCGGCATGTCTTCGAGAATAGAAAGAATCCTCAAAAAGCTCGACGTCAAGTGTGTTTTTCGGCCGCCAGCAAAACTGAGGAATCTATTGTGCTCTGTAAAAGCCGACCTTGGCATCAGAAAACGTGGCGTGTTCAAAATCCCATGCCAATGTGGAAAATCTTATTTTGGACAGACATGCCGAACAGTACAAGAACGTCGCGTCGAACATCATCGTCATACACGCCTGGGGCAACCTGATAAATCAGCAGTAGCGGAGCATTGCCTGGACACGGGACATCGTATGCTTTACGAACACACGGAAATTTTATCCCCAGCGTCATCTTTCTGGGACTGTGTTATTAAGGAGGCCATACATATTCGCACGGCGGACAGTCTTATCAACAGGGATGCAGGTTTTCAACTGAGCGCCGCCTGGAATCCAGCACTGGCTGCCATTAAATCAAAAACAGGGAAAACAAGAACTTCCGTTTTCTCAAGTGATGCAACGCGTAGCTGAGATATAGTTCAGACTTTAACCGCAGGAGCGTCCGGCAGCACAGTCATTGCTCATAGCGCACGCGCGGATGGCCTTTCTGCAGCTCCCAGTAGGGGGCACCAGGAGCGCCGCTTCCTCCAACTACGAGCGTCTTCCCGCGCACGCGTATTGCCTGCTCCTGGCATGATAAATTCCAACGCCACAGCGCGATTATCATCAGTCCCGCCTTGCAGCAGATACAGCAGCAGCTACCACCACCTGATGATGTCGAGCAGTTACATCGAAGATATATTGGCGATTTACACAATACGATCCGGCGGCAAACCGGAGAAACCTATTTGCAATACATGTATATTTAATAGGATCTTCACATGTGCTCGATGCCTGCATGCATGAGGCTTTTGTTTTCGATATATGGGAGGAGATAGATGCGATAAAAGTCTTATCGAGTTCTCTATCGGATGAAGTTAGTGTAGCTTTTATAGTTCGTAATATTTCTCTGTTGGATGGTATAGAATAACGAAGATAGCATCTTATGACTTGACACACACCTTTGTTCGCCATCACAGTACTGCACTTCAAGATATATGTGAATGGACTCGGATCTGTGGTACTTTGATATACTTTGGGGATCCACCACTGTGCAGTAGCAAAAATCCGTGTCACAGTTGCTATTTCCATCGAATGGTCAAAACACATGCCTGTCACAGTAACGCAGCTTAGCCTATTTCTGCAGAAGGTGGCAGGTATATTTTCCCGACTCCTACTAAATTCCGACATAAATTGGAACGATCACATATGTAAAGCTGGAGAAATGGCAGCAGTTGCAAGATCCATGGGGGCAACCTAAGAAGAGGTTGGAATTTTACTGTAGGAGATAGGTTCGAGAAAGGTGACATGAGAGTGCCAGAAATATGATACACTATTGGCTGTAATCAATAAAGGACTTCTCCATAGGACTCTACGTAGGTATGTGCTTCAATGGGATGACTTGTTTCCAAATCCCAGACAGCATTTCTAACAGACACCTTAGCGCTAGAGATCTGAAAAGCTACTGTACATTTCCTACAACCTCAATCAGCACATCATCCACTGTTTGTTATCGTTCTCAATTAAGCATCGCCTATAGCCCAGTCGATACATCACTGAACCTCTGACATGGCATCGAGACAGAATGCGTTGCAAGTACTGGAGAAATATCTAACGGCGGTGGCATGAGGGAGCTGAAAATTCAGGTTTAATACCACGTTCCTTCGCTGTATCACTTTCTAAATTGGGTAAATATATTATGAGCTTGCACTGTCGGTGACATGTAACAGTACTTCTGGTCCGATACTACATATATACCCCAGTGATCAACATCGATATCCAATGTCATGGTATTTATTTGGGCAAAAAGCCACCTCATTCAGAGGTAATGCTGTACCTCGATTTGTCAGTCGGGTATAGCTTTTAACATGGATACGTGTATGCACCTTTAGAAGAAAGATAGCTTGTGATGGTAGTGTTTTTTATCATTTTGCTGTTTGTAAGACGATTACGTCTCTATTTCTAGTTCACAGTGGTACCACTCGCCAGAAAACTTATTAGACATGTCCACCCATGTTTCATTTTTGGTCAGTATTTTTTCGTATCACCGGCAATCAGTTATTGATGAAGTATTTTACTTGGTGGTAGGTGATGTGTGATAAGTTTACCTTGGGCATGAAGTATGTGTTTGTGTTCATACATCTGCAAAGGAAATGACTGTGTCCAGTCGTAAGGAACATGTGGATTTGAAGTGCATTACTGTCATGGTGAAGGGAGAAGTGTGTCAACTCATAAAAATGGTACAGATATTTCTATTTTCAGAGCCACAGCCGTCTGCAGGGTGTATATCTGACACTTCGCTCACTGTCGAATGTCATTCAACTGAAACCGCAATCGCGTTTTAATTGCAAGTACAGCAATCAAATATATATGTGGCCGATTTCATAATATGATTATGTCTATGCGTGGTCTGTGGTGGTAATGATTCACATTTCCAACTAACGGCAGGGACCGTCCGAATGGAGAGGGCTATTGCAATGAGGAAATGTAGTTGACTCAACCGCGTAGTCTTCTAGGCGAACTAATAATTAGTATGTGTTGGACAGCTTTCGTGATCAACTGGATATTTGACAAGATTCAATATGGACGTGTGTTTGCGCTGGGCCATTATTCCCTACAGTGTATATTGTTTCGTTGACTGCTTCTTCGCAATTGACTTCTTTATTTAGTTGTGAGAAGATCGATTGTGGTTTGTGCATCTAGCACATGGAAGACACGTTTGTCGGTTTTCTAGATAGGAGAAAGGCCTTATTCCACTTTGTAAAGTATAGGTTGTTAATTGGAATCTGCTACATCCCCGACATCTGTATTTGTGAGTGGAATTAACGATTTGCTCCATTTTCTTTTTCGAGTTTCCACATAAGTTTCTTTGCAGACGCGATAAGTTTATTAGTTGAACATGAAAAAACTATACAGATTTTGCTCATAAAACTAAATCAAACTAGACTTTGTCTATTTTCGTGGAAAAAGGACATTTACTCGTACTATGGTCGAGAGTGTTCTTTTTACAACAGTTGCTTTATTATAGGAGTCAAGTTGATGTTAAATAAAGAATCGAGAGCAGAAAAGTGGATGAGTTGTATACGATTCTTTGGCTCTTGTCCCGTCGATGCTCGAGTTTACTACCTGACATCAAACGAAGTGTTTTCCATCTCAGAACGAGAGGGGTTGAGGCCTGTGCGAATGGTGCCTCATAGCAATTAGGGATGGCTGCATCACTATACTTTCAGACGAACACGATGCAGTTGGGGGAAAGCCATACTGTTATTTCTATACATGCTATTGTATTGGCGAAGCGCGTCATCGTATCAGTGTAGGCGGCGGCTGGCTGGGACTTCCGCCTTGCCGGCAGCCAGTATGGTCACGAGGCATTTCGGCGAGACTTTCAACTGGGCACAGGCACAGGCCGCGAGACTGTCAGTGTAGCAGCTCCATCCTGTACCTTGTGACTGTATATGGATGAGAACGCCAACGACCTACGTGAGTTTCACAAGTTACGTAATAAGAGAGGTAGACTGCTGTGACCTATGGCGTTTTTATTGAGATGCCGTGACAAGCAAACTGTCTCAACACCGACTAATGATGTGACAGCATGTTTCCCAATTTCAGTACCATAGCTAAATCACCCCTTCTCCATTTTCGAGTATCAATGCAAATGTGGATAGATGACTGTGCAGTGCGTCCAGTCACTGTTAATTCACGATCACATACCTCATCAGCGTGTATCAGACAGTGCTCTACACATTTTAAAAACCTCGAGCATAGAGCTTAATTTACGATCTATCTGTACGGTGATGGAAGCCACAGAGCATTCTCGCAGTCTTAGGGTAGAATTAGAGACTGAAAGACCCCCTCAAACTGTCATTGACCAACCCACCATCCAGCACCGTTACCGATTTAATCTGCAACTGACCATATGTAGACCACTACATTACACGTCTCATGAATAAATGGAGCTTGCTGAGTCCTTGCCCATCCAAGTGCACAAGATTTCTCGAGATGTGCCAATGTCGAGGAGGTTAGCACTCCTTACCGATGTATAGTAACAGATTTGAAAGTGTTGTGATGTAATAACAGATGGTTAAGAAGAACAAGATATGGATGAATTTTATGTGCGATGGAGCACCAGACGGATGGAGTTTGAAGCATTTTTACGTAATTCAACCAAGCTATCAGTTTTAAAGGATTATTCCAGAGTCTACGATCAGTAGCTGGAAGGTACTGGTAGGAGAGAAGATAAACACATGCACTCCTAAGGCTACAACGTTCCGCACTTAAAACGGGCTATGATGTTAGATCCGGTTAAAGGCGCTACAGTCTGGAACCGCACGACCGCTACGGTCGCAGGTTCGAATCCTGCCTCGGGCATGGATGTGTGTGATGTCCTTAGGTTAGTTAGGTTTAAGTAGTTCTAAGTTCTAGGGGACTTATGACCACAGCAGTTGAGTCCCATAGTGCTCAGAGCCATTTGAACCATTTTATGATGTTAGACCACTTGAGTTTGAGACCTATCACTTTTATGTAACGTAACGTTACTAATATTCCAATGTAACAAACATATTTCAGCACATGGCATACACTTTCTTCCCTGTTCCCCTACGATAAACTATGCTATCGAACCGTAAAACGAAAAAAACTACATCCTTAAAACATGGGCTCTGTGTGATACGAGCATAATATAACTTTCCAGAAATGTATACCATCCACTGTTCACATCCGATCAAAGTTCTGAAATTATGCTATGCCTGCATCAGCCCTATATAAAAGATGGTTACTGACGGAGAATAGCTCTCACAAGGAAACAAACGCATAGCAGCAGCGTCTGACGTATGAAAATTATCAGACACTCCGCCACTAACTCTGTAAACAGCACATCCGTTAGGTAAATGTATACACAGGGATTGCATTGCTTCACAAGCACCTATCACTAACTTAGTTATGAAGCTGATTTTACACACATGATGAGACAGGGGGATTGAGTTCATCGCATAAATCATAGTTTCTTTAGAGGAATGTGTCACGTTTTATCACACATGAGATGGAAGTCCTCTGATCAGCGACAGGTTTACCGTTAACGATCGCAAGTACACAGTGCTTTAAATCATATATAGGACACGGGGCTGTATACAAGTCAAAGGGGGGGGGGGGGGGGCTATGTCACTGTGCATCCTGACAGAACAGTGGAATAACTGACCTGCAGCAACTTCTCTCTCTATACAATGCATCATAAATCCACCATTAAATCACATCTAGTTACAGCTCCATCTCAATCGATAACCCCGTCCACTCCCCATTACCCGTTAATGCAGATGCTTGTATGTTTAGAGGTGGATGGTTCTCTGTCTTCCTGAAAAGCGCCAAATACAGTACTCAACTCGCGTGTATCACTGCTGCCTCAACAGACATACAGTATAACGCTGCCTCGACAGAAAAAGTTGACTCCTTCCCTGATTCCCTATACTTTAATGGTGACGTTTTCTCAGATTCCTCTTGCTGCCGCACACTTGGTCTCATGTTCAAATGCCGGCCGGAGTGGCTGAGCGGTTCTAGGCGCTGCAGTCTGGAAACGCGCGACGCTACGGTCACAGGTTCGAATCCTGCCTCGGGCACGGATGTGTGTGTTGTCCTTCGGTTAGTTAGGTTTAAGTAGTTGATGACGTCAGCAGTTAAGTCCCAGAGTGCTCAGAGCCATTTGAACCATGTTCAAATTGTTCTGCCCCAACCAGAAGATATCCAAGTACTTGCTAAATTACCTTGCATTTCGGTGTACATTCGATCAATTTATACTTGTTCCCCGTTATTTTTCGCAATTCTATCGATTTTATGTCAGTTCTGTCCATGAAATCATGAAATAACCTCTCCTGTGCTCTAAAATTGCTTGTAAATGTAATACAGCTGCCAACACATATCCCAAATGCACTAATCAGGTGTAGTATAGCATTTTACTCTTATTATATCCGGTCACCTCAACATTCGGAGAGCACATCCATTTTTTCTGTATGACTTTCGCCTAGGCACCATCCAGCATGACGGCAAGGCATTTTGGCAAGGCTTTCGACTGGGGCACTGATCATCGTGGGGCCACAGGGGCCGCAAGATTATCGCTGTAGTAGCTGCACCCTGTAGTTTAAGACCGTATACGGATGAGAATGCAGTCTTTTAGGATGACGATTTACTACACTGCTATGATGCTTTTTTTCCTATCAGCTGTGATAACGTGTATTTGTTTTGGTTAGAGCGACTTTCAGTAAGTATGTGTAACGAACTCTGAATTCATACAGGGATGGATGCTATTTGCTTGCAAGTAATACACTTTTTTAAACTCATCTCTGTCCAACACTAGAACCTAGTCAGTAGAACGATTTTCCCCCTAGGTTATAGCTAGTTTGAATGTTTCTGCGCTGATATCGAATGGGATAATTTTTTCCCAGTAGGATAAGACTAGTTGTCTGTTTTTGCGGAATATTCCAATTCTTGGGCAGTGCTATGCATATAGTTGTGTAATAAGGGTGCATCTTTGTGATTAATTGTGTCATTAGAATGGATATTTGCGTAAGTTTGGAATGGTATTGCGAAACTTTTTTCCCAGCAGTGTAACACGAGGTGTATAGTATAGTTAGTTTTTGCGATTTTAAGCGTTTCTTGTGCAGTGATATACATATATTTGTGAAATTAGGACCGATCTTTGCGATTAATTAAGTAATTAGGTTGGATAAATGAGATAGTTTGCTGAGAAAAATAAATAAAGTACACTACCCTAACCTTCCTCTACCATAAATGGACGGTTTCCATGTGTTAGGGAGTGCACTTAGGCTTTCCATCCAGTAGAATCAGGGTTCGAGTTTTTTACGTGAACTGAGTGTTTCTGCACTGAATTATTTTCGGGTGTTATGCGGTGTGAGCGTGTTTTCAGACATTGTTTCGGCGATCTACGAGTAGTTTGCCCGTCTGTATGGTGTGTGCTGGATTATTTCGGTAATTTACAAGTTGTTTGGGTTTCTGTACATCAGGGTAATTCATTATTTACGAGTAGTTTCCCGGTCTGTAAACTGTATATTGTGACTTCAAGCACAACAGTGTGAGTGTTTTCCATTAATGTAATAAATAAATTAGGTGACATCCACGGCTAAATAAATTGTTCAAAAAATAAATAAAGTACACTCGTTTCTCTCTCCAGCAACCCGGAACTAGCTGATTCTTTTTCACATCAATTTCCCACCCCCCCCCCCCCAGACCGCCAGCAGAGTCAGTGTTTTGTATCAGTGTAATAAATAAACTACGTGACATCTGTCCCTAAATAAATTGTTAAAGAAATTCCTCCCTCCAGCAAACCATTACAGACTGATTCCACTTCCAGCAGTTTTCCCCCTCCAGATCGCTGGGGGGTTGAAGAGGCTGGGGGAGAATTGCAGCTGAGAAAAACATATGATGCTCCTATGGACTAAACTGCACGATCACATGACCTACTGCGGCTCCCTGTAGTGGTGAACTCGTGAACTAGGTCAGTTCTTTGGTCTGGTGAATCAGAGGTATTTGTCTCTTATGTGGTGAGAGCTGATACGTAGGTTTTAGAAATGACTGTCAATTCCAGCAGAGACAGATACATCCATGCATTCTGTAATGCATCTTTAATGGAAAGCATTTATTTGCAGGACCGTATTCTACCTCTTGATATGTTCAAGTATTAATGCTCGCTTCAGTTCTTCATGAAGTAAGCTATAGATGCACGCCATGGCTGAATTAGGGCATGTAACACAGGTATTTAAACCACCCTTTCTGGCACCAACATCTCGCTAACTGCTGACAGCTTAACAAGCACTGATATTTCTGCCTCTTGTGATGATAACACCGACCTAATGCTGTAGGTAGGTAGTAAATTTAAACAAGTTGATATAAATTTAAATAACGTAACTAATTTAAACAACTTATATTCAAATTGTATGACATCATGAGCAACCTCTATTGGCGGCAGCACCAAACTAACTCCCCTCAGCTGCAGGAGTAAGCTCTTAGAGAAAAATCCGAAATTCCTGCCAATTTTCCAGGTGGATGACGTGCCAGAAGCCCATGGCGAACACGCGTGATGGCGACACTGCCTCCAGTGGTTTAAATAAAGAGTCATATCCAGCACAGGCCGAGTCCTTTTCCCGCCAGTTCCTAGGAAGAGGTGGCGGTCAGGTGACTTAGGTTATTGGAGGTAGTCCAACTGCCCTTCTTTCCAGCCATTTTCTTGTGTTAGTAGAGATAGCCCGAGTTCCCGTTATTTCCCGCCATTTTCTTAAGGTAGTAGAGGTAGGGCAAATGACCTGCCTTCCCTCCAAAACTCATACTTCCTGCCGGGGGGTGGGGAGTGGGGGGTGGGGGTTGGGGGTAGCACTTTCCTGCCAAAATCTGCTACCTTGTGTAACAGTAATCGGGTCATCAACTAACGTCACGGCAGCCGACTTGAATGATGTCAATCGCGTCATCAGCAGACGTCACGTGACGCCATGTTCTTGCTTCACAGCCGCCATCTTGGATAACCGTACTTCGGGGCCACACCGGCCTAGCCCACCTACTGTAGGTGTCAGGGCTTCTGCACATCATTTTAGTGTTTCTAGAAATACACCGAAAAGAAGATTAAACTCACTGTAGGGCGTCAGGAGATATCTTGACACCTGAAGGTAAGTTTTTCAAACCAACATTTGAAAGAAATTAAGGCGAAATGCCTGTAGCGCATGTAAGAGGTACCATGCGTATGCAGATTACTGACATCGAGTTTCTAAAAACTTACGATCTTGCAGAACTTTTCAGAGTGTTTTAGAGGTCTAAAATAGGAAGGAAATCAGCGGATACAGATTTTTGCCAAAATTTTGACAAGAAGATAAATCTGGAATCACGTTTAACTGACCACATGTTGAATATTTCATTTACTAATTAATGTTACTATCTTATAACCACAACGTGTAAACAGATTAATGTTTGTCAACTACACTCCTGGAAATTGAAATAAGAACACCGTGAATTCATTGTCCCAGGAAGGGAAAACTTTATTGACACATTCCTGGGGTCAGATACATCACATGATCACACTGACAGAACCACAGGCACATTGACACAGGCAACAGAGCATGCACAATGTCGGCACTAGTACAGTGTATATCCACCTTTCGCAGCAATGCAGGCTGCTATTCTCCCACGGAGACGATCGTAGAGATGCTGAATGTAGTCCTGTGGAACGGCTTGCCATGTCATTTCCACCTGACGCCTCAGTTGGACCAGCGTTCGTGCTGGACGTGCAGAACGTGTGAGACGACGCTTCATCCAGTCCCAAACATGCTCAATGGGGGACAGATCCGGAGATCTTGCTGGCCAGGGTAGTTGACTTACACCTTCTAGAGCACGTTGGGTGGCACGGGATACATGCGGACGTGCATTGTCCTGTTGGAACAGCAAGTTCCCTTGCCGGTCTAGGAATGGTAGAACGATGGGTACGATAACTGTTTGAATGTACCGTGCACTATTCAGTGTCCCCTCGACGATCACCAGTGGTGTACGGCGAGTGTAGGAGATCGCTCCCCGCACCATGATGCCGGGTGTTGGCCCTGTGTGCCTCGGTCGTATGCAGTCCTGATTGTGGCGCTCACCTGCACGGCGCCAAACACGCATACGACCATCATTGGCACCAAGGCAGAAGCGACTCTCATCGCTGAAGACGACACGCCTCCATTCGTCCCTCCATTCACGCCTGTCGCGACACTACTGGAGGCGGGCTGCACGATGTTGGGGCGTGAGCGGAAGACGGCCTAACGGTGTGCGGGACCGTAGCCCAGCTTCATGGAGACGGTTGCGAATGGTCCTCGCCGATACCCCAGGAGCAACAGTGTCCCTAATTTGCTGGGAAGTGGCGGTGCGGTCCCCTACGGCACTGCGTAGGATCCTACGGTCTTGGCGTGCATCCGTGCGTCGCTGCGGTCCGGTCCCAGGTCGACGGGCACGTGCACCTTCCGCCGACCACTGGTGACAACATCGATGTACTGTGAAGACCTCACGCCCCACGTGTTGAGCAATTCGGCGGTACGTCCACCCGGCCTCCCGCATGCCCACTATACGCCCTCGCTCAAAGTCCGTCAACTGCACATACGGTTCACGTCCACGCTGTCGTGGCATGCTACCAGTGTTAAAGACTGCGATGGAGCTCCGTATGCCACGGCAAACTGGCTGACACTGACGGCGGCGGTGCACAAATGCTGCGCAGCTAGCGCTATTCGACGGCCAACACCGCGGTTCCTGGTGTGTCCGCTGTGCCGTGCGTGTGATCATTGCTTGTACAGCCCTCTCGCAGTGTCCGGAGCAAGTATGGTGGGTCTGACACACCGGTGTCAATGTGTTCTTTTTTCCATTTCCAGGAGTGTATAAAGGCACATCTGTATTTCAAGAAACCTGTATTTTTTTATATGTCCCATCCACACGACACTTTTCTAAAATTATCCAGTTGTATGTCTTAGAAAATCATTCCTTGCTGTGTATAGTTTTGGCCAAAAATATTTTTTCGCTATTTACACCAAAATAAATGGTCAAGTAGAGATGTTACTTAGTTACTGCTTATGTTTAAACAACAAAAATTTTATGCCAGTTTTGATTTATCGTCCCATGCCAACCGCCTGTCGCTCACTGAGGAGCCCTACTGGTCTCCACCCATTACCGGATGAGGAATAGTTCGTACTCGCGATGGTCGCTGATCGATCTGAGAGACTACTTTAGACTTTACACTCGGTTCCAAACCACCAATTACTTTCGGCACGATGCTGAAAATAGTGAGGCGTGGTTCCAAGACAACTTCTCCAAATCAGCCACCATTGCAAAGGTACCGAATATTTTGTCAGACGTCAAGCGACATTCCTGCCCAAATTAGATTTGATATGCACCAGTTTTCACCCACTGCTTTCCATACCCACTAGTAGAGCCTTACCCACATCGACAAGAAGAGCCTTCTCTCCAGCCATGCCTGCACTTTCCTAATCCGCTCTGCCACTGGTCTAACGCTAGAACTCTCAATGAGCAGCAAATCCAACATCTGTAACTTTCCGGTTTCGGCTGTCCAACGGAAGAGGCCGTCCGTTTTGGCTCAGGTGTTTTATTAACGCTAAGCAGTACCTCATACTAGTTGCTAAGACGTCAAAGGAGATCCGTATGGCCAGTTACCACCTTCGCAATCTGTCCGAAGATACATGAAAAAACCACCGTCCGCCATTGACCCTCGACTGAGGACAAACTGTTCAGATATTGCTCTTCGATTGAGGTAGTGATTACGTATTTCTAAAGAGACTCAGCCGGCCGGTGTGGCTCAGCGGTTCTAGGCGTTTCAGTCTAGAACCGCGCGACTGCTACGGTCGCAGGTTCGAATCCTGCCTCGGGCATGGATGTGTGTGATGTCCTTAGGTTAGTTAGGTTTAAGTAATTCTAAGTTCTAGGGGACTGATGATCTAAGATGTTAAGTCCCATAGTGCTCATAACCACTTAAAGAGATTCAGTGGCACCAGAATCGTGACGTTATTTGTCACAGGTGCCCCAAAGTCTCAGTGCTGTAGGACAGAAGGCTGATACCTGTTAAATGTGGCTAATGCACCACCTAATAACTCAACAAGCACAACCCTATGTTTTACCCACTACGTATGGCTGTATAGTATTAGGAAAACAGTGTAGTAACAAAAATTTGTTAATTAAGAAACGACAGTCAGATCTAAATAACTGATCAAGGAATTAATAGTAATACTCTAGATATACGCTTTTGTAATTACGGTAGACAGGATATGTAAACAAGAGAAATTAAAACTGGGGTGTTTTTTCTGGATTCACAATCTAAAGTGTACGCTGTTATTTATTTGTGCACAACCTCACAGGAAAAAGCTACACAGCACACAAGTAGACCGGCCAGAGCCTCTGCTAGAACGACTGCCCAATACAGATATTACAAACACGTCTTGACGGATGCACTACCTTTCTCTTATCTTGTCTTTGCGATCCATAACAAGACGTCCGTTGGTGACATTAGAATAATTCTGCAATCGGCTGCAAATGCAGGTTCTTTAAACATACCCAATATTGTACCGCGAAAAAAAGTTTTATTCTGTCTGGCAATTCCTATTTGATTTCGAGGAGTTTTCTGTAATATTCGTGCGTCGAACTAACCTATCGTTTTTAAACTTCAGCAGGACATACCTCAATTGCTCCGACATCTTCCTTTGTTTGGACCCGGTAGGAATTCAAAACACTCGAGCTGTATTCAAGATCTGATCTCATTAGTTTTCTCTGCGCGGCCTCCTATATTGATAAAAACCAAACTCTCCTTGAATTATAGCCTTCGCCTCTAACTACTACAGTCCTTGCATATTCGTTCCTCTTCATATCCCTTTGCAAGTTTAGGACTACATATTTTTCCGATGTGACTGTGTTGAGTAGCTCTCCACTAATACCGTAGTCGAAGATTACGGGATTGTTTATCCTACTCATCTGCATTATCGTATATTTTTCTACTTGTAGAGGAAATTGGCATTGATCGCACCAAATAGAAATTATCTCAAAATTATCTTATATCGTCCTACAGGCCCTCGACGACGATACATTTCTGTACAGAGCAGGGTCATCCAAATTTAGTCGCAGATTGCTGCTCATCCTATCCGTCAGCGGTTACGTATTTAGAGATCAAGACCGGTCCTACTTCACTTCCCAGGGCACTCTTGCCAACCCCCTGGTTTCTGGAGAGCGCTTGCTGTTCAGGACAACGTACAGACTGGGTTCTATGATTTAGATAGTCTTCGAGCCATTCTTATATCTGAGAACCTCATTCACATGCTCAGATCTTCTTTAACAGTCTGCAGTGAAGCACTGTGTCAAACGCTTCCCTGAAGTCTAGGCAAGTGGAATGTGCCTGTTACCCTTCACCCATAGTTCGCAGGATACAGTGCAGGAAAAGGACGGACTGAGATTCACTTATTTGTGGACAGAACCTTTCGCATCTCCAGCAAATTTGTATTATTCAAGATTTGAAAATGTTAAAAAACATCTCAATTTCGCAGTGGTAGGCCATCACTTCTTTGTTCTTGATCCTAACTGTGGTGATTTCTTTCTCAGCGATGTTCGGCTCTAATCAGCACAACTGGCCATTAAAATTGCAACAGCATGGTAGCGGCATGCAACAACCGTCAGTCTGGTATGAAACCTACAGCACGGCTAGATATGCAGAAGATTAACATTTCAGGTCAGCGCCGCATTCCAAATAGTGTTAATGCCATCTACATTCTGCATACAACGAAAGATTAGGCAACGAGTTTATCATTCGGAATATTAGTTCTCCGTGAGAAGACTGCATTACGACACCTGTAAGAAGAAGAAAGGCCACCGTGCACAGTATATCGTAATTCGACACAGCGGAATCATAACGTATCCAGAAGATGGTCTATCGTTCGGCAATGTTTCTAATGGCATTACTAACAAACTCGCTACTGTCAAGCCAATACGGAATCAATGGTCTCACGAGGGTCGTACACAATGCGATGCACGATGTCAATAGCACCACCAGACTAGCGCCCGAGTGGAGTATGTCAGTATGTGAACGGGCTTTTTAGCAGTAAGATAAGTATTCACATGGATGGCGCATCGATTTAGGGAATTTCACGGCCGGTCAACACGGCAATCATAGTTGCGGCTTCTCTTGACACAACAACGCAGGGGGCGGGCCGAGTGTGGCGCTTGCAAAACATTGTACACAAAAGTTGGACTTACACCGTCTATTCGCAAACCGTTGGACACAGAAGTGGGACTTATACTGTCTTTTCAGACCGTTCCAGAGTGTTAGCACAGCATCACGGTGGACTTAATGTTGTGTGGAGGCTCCGAGGAGAATCAACGGTCGATACCACCCGACAGACGTCAAAGTTGGCAGCGGAATGGAAGTTTCCATCAGACGCTGACAGTATTCTTGCGGGATCCAGCAGACCCAATGGATCACACTTGCTGAGCCATACCTCCAGCAGCTCCGCGTCACGACCTCCCTCTGCAGCCCTGATGTAGGATGGCTGCCGGCAGTTAAACACCAACCCGGACTGGGAGCCACTTCGCTACGTCACGCTACGCAGATGCTGCCTAGTTGCGGTGCCGACACCACTATCCAGGCTTTAGTTCAGAGAGCTTCATCCTCGTTGAGAGCTGGGCTTCATTTATTGCTGCAATATTTGTAATGAGTCGTCGCATTCTTGGAGAAATACAAGCTAAATATATCTTCTTTTTACTGTGTTAACTTGTTCGCTAATCATTTCTGCTCTTGTTCAACTTTTCTATGGTGACAACTGCCACACAACTCTGTTGCCCATGTCTACATAACATTGCGTATGAAGTCGTACACAACACGAAAGCTGTCATTCGGATCACCACAGAGCCTCAACATTCGCAGGATGGTGTGAGATGCCATTGGGTTCACCTCTGGTTCACACCGCATGTAATTCCGACAGCAAGCGGTACGAAATCGACGTTTTAAGGTGATTGGCTGTGCCCTTCCCCGAAAGTCGCCTGCACAATACTTTTCAATAATTAGTGCAAGACCGCGCGGCTGTGAACACTGTCCTGAATTTTATCGATAGAAAGTGTTTGACTGCTGAGATGGTGTGGTAATTCTCCATACCTTACACTAAATGAAACACATCGACGGAAAGAGAATTGCACCACCAAACAGGAGTTGTGCGACACAAATGAAAGCTGGCAAGTTTCTACATATGAAAGATTAAGATTATTCGGTTTTCGTGCCAGGGTGGCGCTAGCAGCTCCACTGTGGGGATGCATATCAGATTTGCTATAAACGCATGCTGTAACTGCCATGAGCGTTAGTTACCTTTGGACGTGGTGAGTTGATGTTAATGAAGAATGCCTCTAAGGCGACAAAGGCGTCATTATTTGCACCACACTGAGTTTGAATGAGGTTGTGTAATAGGGCTACGATAGGCTGGCTGTTACCTCTTGTAGAAAGACTTGGCAGGATTGTAGTCGCTGTATACGATTGCTGCCAGCGGTGGTCACGAGAGTGTGCGGTCCCAAGAAGACCAGGCTTCAGACGGCCAAGTGGCACTCCTGGAGGGAAGGCCGTCGTTTTCGGCATTGGGCTGTGGCGCATCTCACAGGATCTGCAGCTGCAATTCGAGCAGCATTGACACAACGATCTTCTCCACATCGGTTACTCGAAGGACAGCTTCGAGCCAGACGCCCTGTAGCCTGCATTCCATTGACCCCAAACCACTGCCAATTGCGACTTCAGTGGTATCAAGCGAATGCTCACTGGAGGGCAAGGTGGCGTTGTTTTCTGATGAAATCTGGTTCTGCCTCGATGCCAGTGATGGTTGTGTGTTGCCTAAAATGAGGCCTATTTAGAGCATCTGACCAGCCTGTCTGATTGCTAGACACAATGGACCAACAGCTGTAGTTATGGTTCGTGTTGCGATTTCTTATGACAGCAACAACACTCTCGAGGTTATTCCACGCAACTTGACTGCAAATATTTACGTCAGTCTTGTGATCCGAATCGTTGTGCTGACATCCAAGAGTAGCGTTCCAGGTGCTCGTACACTTACTGGTGCTGTAAACCATTATACTAATGAAACAGTCGACACGCCCCCTTGGCATGTTTGATCATCAGATCTGTCTGCAATCGAGCACATACCGGATATCATCCGACGATAACTCAAGCGTCATCCACAAATCATTGACCGTCCCTGTGCTGACCGACCAGGTGCAACATACTTGGAACTCCATCCCACACAGTTACATCCAGCTACTGTACAAGACAAAGAAGCTCTTTGGCCTGCCTGCATTCAACATTCTGGTGGCTACACCGATCATTTATGTACCAGCATTTCGCATTTGCAATGGCGTATCTCGCACTGATATTAACCTCTGATCTTGCAACGTTAATCACTTAAATATGTTATCTAGACAAGTGTATTGGCTAAATTTTATTACTCTACACTAGTGTTTTTCAACCTGTGGGTCGCGACCCCCTGAAGTCTCGCAAAGCCTTGCTTATGGGATCCCAGCCGCAATAGAAAAGAAACCTCCGTTTTATGCTCACTTAGAGCGAAGGGCGAAGAAAATAATCACCTCCGTGCTAGCGTACTCAGACAACTGAGTATAGTGACCGAAAACGCGTGACTATGCCCCGCTGACCCCTTCTCACCCCTACGCCACTACGGCGACGAAAATTATAATTATATCTCTGCCCGTAGAGCACTTCAACCTCTTTTCACATTGCTGTTGATTTCTCAATCAGTCTAGAATCAACAGAAAGATAATTAAAAATGTTGCCTTTGAAATCGCTTACAGAATTTTGTTATGGTTCTGGTGGTCCCAGAAGATTTTCACTTGGAAAGCGGTCGCGTATTCAAAAAGGTTGAAAAAAGCTGCACACTAATTACTTTTGGTGTCGCGATTTTTTTTCCCGTCATTGTATTTGGTCAAGCGTAACCGAGAGACTGGTATAGTCTACCTGTAAACTGAAAAGCGGTCAGTACTCGTGGTGGGAAAATGGCCTCTCCGAGGAGAATACCTTTCCAGCCCTACAGGCAGACTGAGAGAAAATTGTAGTGCAATAGAGGTTTTTATGATTTCAGTAAGTTCTGTTTTTCTGTTTACATGCCTTTCTTACGTTAATTATGTTATTTCCTAGTTTCTGTACCGTGTACGTTGTTGTTATAATTAGTGGAAGCTAAAGGCTCATGAGAATGATATTGCACTTTGCCGGCGTAGCTGGGTAGAGAGAGTGGGGACTTGTCTAGGCGCTCTTCATTATACATGCCCACTGTGCACCACGACTTTCTTGCCGGGATGGAGGCGCATTTGCGGCGAAATCTTGTAGTTCAGTAAGTGTAATTTCGTATCCTCTATAACCCCAAATCACTCACACATTTAGTCATGGGTTATTCGTACTATATTTTACACGTACAAGAAATAAAATTTTATTGATTTGCATCTTCCCTCGTATTGTAAATTTTAACAAACATCAATGTACTCGAACATTTCCATGTGTTTATTTTCCCCTGATCATTATGTTTCTCACTGCGCACTATTTTCATGACAATTACAAACTCTAAGTCTCAGAAGAGACTCTGAGGCTACTTACTATAATATTTATCACCTACATTAAAAAAGAAACATCTGCAATCCACCAATCCTAATCCTAACAAGGTTCCTGATGGACGTGCCTCCCCACTTCTTCCAGCTGGTTCCGCTAGTCGTATTTTCCTGTTTTTCACCGCAGTCAACATAAATTTCACATTTAAGCTACTGAGTACATAGGAAGATAACTATAAATGTGAATCATAGGTGACTGGCTATGATAGAAAACACTACAACGTTGGTGCCTTGTTAACTGTAAAGTCATCGGAATTCATACCTTTTCTCCATATATTCTACTATTCGTCACAGATTTCCACACAAGCTAAGGCCGCCACGATGCATTGTAACCTGGATGTCAGTTTACAGGCAATTAACGGACCGCCGCTGTTGGATACATGGAAATCGCATTCTGATTTACTGTTCCCCAGAGGTCGCGTGAAACCCGCCTATTAGCGTGCGTGAGCAAACGTTTTAATTTGTCAGCAGATTATGAACGTTACCCATCTGCTACATTTATGTACTTAACAATCTTCTCACACTACAATTAACTGGTTTACCGCAACAAAACCTGTCCATGTGTTCACATCATTCATACAGAACGCATTTTCTCTCTGACAACAGAATCGTTGTTCCCTGTGTGTTCAAAGTACATGGTGATTATGATTAAACAATCGCTGCTAGAACCAGTGCAGACGGGGGACTATTCTCGATATGAATACTCAACAGCAAATATGTTCAAACTGTGCACTGCAGGATTTGCGTTGTTACTGGTGCTGGTATCATGACTTACCTTTGGGCGCCGGTGCTGGTCCATCATCCTGCACAGGACACGTTACTGTGATCGGCTTCCCCATCATGTCATCGCTGATGTATGGGAGAGAGGCGCTTTGGTATCTTGTGTTTTGATGCATCTCACATCGCTCTTGAGGTCACTGTGTTATTTCGTAGTAGGCCTACATTTGGAGAAAACCGAATCATTGGTCATATTATGACCACCAAGATCACAACGTGAGAACATGTATGATTTCTGGCTGCGAGACAACCTGAATTACAGGTTTTATCAACGGAACACTAACAATGGAGGTTGCAGATGAGCATAGCGTGGGAGGTAGCGACGTCGCACTTGAGATGTCTCGGGCAGCGGTAGAGCAGTCTCAAGTGCCGTTCCATGCTGTCTTTGATACCGATGGTCGTCACATTCAGGAACCCAGAACATAAATATGGTACGCAGCTAAGAAATGTTACCTTCTCACGCGGAGTTAAAATTAGTTTCTTTCCATCGCTTGTTCATTATTTTCTGCCTCACGTCCTTACAAATCTTTTCACAAAGTTTCTCTGTCATACTATCACTCGTTATCCATGGGGGCACTATGAAGTAGTGAAATTTTAATTACAGCCACACTGTATATCAGATTTCTTGCCTCTATGTCGACTGTGTACCATTCACTTGATTTCGCTAATGGGAGCAAGTAATTTAGAAGTGTATGGTAATCTATGTAATAATCAAGTAATGTCCCATGTGTGTATTGCGTTTTGGGCAGCTGTCAGTGAAGTCTAATGATGCAGATTGTTCAACGTGCACAGCAAAAGTAGATATTACGTAATGTAATTAGTAAACCCAGATTTTTATATAATATCAACGTATTTATGTAGTGAAAATGATTACATTACGTAAGAAAATATCACGAGAAAGCTTTCTTAAATACTTCACGTAAAACAGTTATTTCAATCGAAATGAACTTCTGGGTTATGCCATAGGTTATTATACTGTGTCAATACGAATTCAAAGGATCTACAAGCACAAATATTCCATTAAAATGAGCAATTAAGTTTGTTTTTATTTTGGAAGTCTGTACTGCGCTAGTAAAAGAAAACTTTTTTTCTATGATTTTTTGAAGCCTTCAGCTGCCATTTCCTTTATTTCCTGTACGGTTGTACAATTTTGGCCTTAGGTCATTTTCTAGCATTTTACGGATGATGTTTTGGTAACAGATTATGTCATATGCGTCGTTGATCCCATGACATCATGTTATGCTCATAAATTAGTTCGAGCTTTAAGTGCTCCTAAAATCGCGTGAAAACCTCGAACTGATTTATGAACGTAATATGTCATAGGAGCAACGACGTATATGACATAGTCTAAGGCCGAAATTGTACAATCGTACATGAAATAAAAAAAAACGGCAGCTGAAGGCTTCAAGAAATCGTGCAAAAAATTCATCGTAGCTGCGGATCCTATTGAATTGAAAATTATAAAATAAAACTGTTTCCGGTTAAACCTGTTTGCTAAAATGTCAATTTTCACTTTTCCTTTCGTTTTGGAGCATAGCAGACAACCAGGTGCTTCTCCAAATTCTCTGCAGCCATAGAGTACTGCCGATTAGAAACTAAGTTTTTGTAGGAGGAAAATAATATCTTCTCATCACAGGACATTGAGTGTGCAAATTCTGGGAGATGTAATATTTACGGAGAGATACTGCGGAAGATACTGCGGACTTGGGTGGTCTGGATTTCTTGCCAAACCAGCGTCAGTCTTATTTATTGACCTCTGCCAAATATCGCCTCTTATGTCAATCGGCTTACATTTCACATTGTCAACAATTTCTAATAATTTCTGTCAAGGCATGACGACAGAACATAATCATTCACTGCTAATGACAGGGAAGCCGGAGATAATAAGGATGTCCGCTTGAGCATTTTTTTTTTCGATTTAGTGTAAATGTTTTGTCTTCCTCGTACTGAAACTGAAGATTTACTCAGCAATGAAACAATCACACGTTTCACGGCATGAAATTGTTCATTATAAAAGCTGAAAGCTGTAAATCATGTTCCCCACCTCGTCAGCTCACGCGGCAACGCACGTTCGACAGCATTTCTCTATAGAGAAACACATTCTTGGTGTATGAAACTATTTTATTTACTTCTTGGTAGATGCCGCTGTATTGTTCAGCGATACTTTGGATGGACCACAGACGTTATATGGATTAAATAAAAATAGGATACGCTTAGAATAGTTGCCGCTTTCAATAAGTAGGATTGAGCATCCCAGTAAGTAATGAGAAATTTTTCTTATGGAATTTCGCCAAAAAATAGCGTTTTAGGACCCCAATTCTATAACATGCTGCTGTTAAATGGTTGATTTGTGCGTTCCAACTCTTTACAATGTGTCAATAATGGCTTTGATTGTTCATCTCCGTAGATTTTGCCAACAATGACGTGGCCAAAGAATGGTCTTCCGTTGTTTCGTTTAAGGCTATCTGTATCACTATGAAGTCGTTACGTATACGGCGCCGAAAGCTTTTCGCGGCCTCTTGATAGCAGAAAAACTAAAGAATTACTTCCTTAAAGACGATTCCTCAGGAATGTTGCCCGCATTATTTTTGAAGAAACGCACGATATTCGGGCACTTGGATTTTGTATCATGGAATATTCGCGGCAATCGTACCGGACAGAGTTTGGAGCCCTTTTCACTGCATCAATAACGTTACCTTCTCAGACCACCCAATGTCTGATCAGAAATACAGACACCCCTTTCTTACGCAGAATTGATCGCTAGATGTCACGCGAGAGGGATCGTATGTATAAAAGGAGGCGGGGAGTATTGTGTTGTCAATATAGAACCAGTAACAGGCGAATGGATCGTCCAAGACAGCTCAGGAACTTCGCACACGAACCAATCATTGGATGTCTCATGTATTACAAAACCATCAGGGACGTTGCAGGCTGTCTAAAGCTCTCCAAGTCGACTGTTGATGGTGAAGTGGGATCGCTAAAAAAACAACCACGCCTACACAAAGACAGGCAGACCTCTTGGAACGACCAACAGTGACATTCGAGCATTACGGAGGATGTTGGTAATAAATTGCTTCAGTTCGGCTGAAGGAATCAGTCTTGGGTTCCAAAGTATTACCAGCAATCCAGCTAGTACAATGACTGTAGGTATGGCGTTGAGAAGTATACGTTACAATGCTCGAGCAAGCCCATAGTAACCCACGCACATCTGTAGTCAACGCTAAGCGACAATTGAACAGTTGTAAAGAGCGAGTTATTGTACAATAGAGGACAGTAAACGAGTGATTTAGTGTGATGAATCAGTCTATACACAGTGGACATCATATCGTAGGGTTTTGAGTTGGTGAATGCCAGGATATCGGCATTTGTTTGCATGCATAATGAGAACAGTGAACTACGGGGGAGGTGCTGTTGCGCAATGGCGGTGCATTTCGTGTTGAAGTTTTGGTCCCCTTATTTTGCTTAGGAAAGTGCTAATACGGAACTATATTATTAGATTTTACAGGGTTGTGAACTGCTTACAGCAGAGGAACAGTTTGAAGACAAATATTGTATCTATCAGCACACTCTGTCATTTGTGGACAATAAATTTCTGAAATGGACTGTCCTACTCAGATATCTGAACCCATTTATGGAACAGCTTTGGAATTAGTAAGAAAGTTGACTTCGCTCCAGATCCTAACATCACTCCTACTCTGCCTTAGACTCTTCAGGGGGAATGGACTTCGATTCCTATAACGATACTCAAACATCTCGTTGAAAGTGTCCGCATTCATCATAAAGGTGAAAACTGGACACGTCGCATATTACTGTCCCCTGACAGGTGTTCTGATACTTTTAATCAGATAATGTATTTATAACTGAAATTAAAACGTCATACAACTACCAATATGCTTACTGCACTCTCGACTTTTCTTCAGTATTGCAGGGGTTGTCCATCCACCCAAGATCTTAATTTAGAGAAGAATTTTGATGTAACAGCGGGAGACATCAACATAACCAGTTAAGAATTCTTTTGAAGTACCTTTTGACTAACTTTTGTCGATGTTCGCCAAATAAAGCACACACTTTAAATTTACGAACAATTTATTAAACGGACTTATGACTGATGTATTGATGAGACGACTGAGCTTCTTGATTACTACATAAATTGTTAAGTTTCAGAGTAGAGCTATAATCGTGTATTCTTATTTGGTGTTTCACGTTAATTTTTGAAAAAAATTCCCCCCTTATTTAGGAACTACAAGTAAAAACACAGATTCACACAAACTGAGTGTTACATGTTTAGTGTTCATTGCGCTTTATCAGGAAGAGGCGCGTATTATTCCTCTCCTGTTGTTCAAGAATCATGAAGGTCATCGTTACAGAATTTCTTCAGTGTACCGTCAGAGGATGGAAAGGTTCTATTGTAACCCAACCAACAAACAAGCTCAGCTATGGATCGGTAACTGTAGTTGTAATCATCACAGTGATTCCAATTTTAGCAATTAATTTACGCGAGAGAAGACCATAAGACGGCAGTCAACTGCCATGGCTTACTCAAATTGATAGTATAAAAAAAAATTATGAGTTTCTCGGTAAAATATTGTAATTCCTTGAAAACTGAGTTTAAACAGCAGTTTATTTTCAAAAGCATCCAAAAATAAACTTCAGAATTCCGTAAGGATATTTTAGTCAACCATTCCAAGTATTGGGGTTCAAAAGCAGACGAAAACATCAATCACGAAAGCCGTAAACTTAGATCATCGAGAAAAACATCGATAAGCCAAAAAATTGTGGCCACTGCCGGCCGCGACATTAGCTACCACCTGGAGGCGTTATGGGCACGTGACGCAGTAGTAAAAGGAGAGAAGACCATAAGACCTATTTACTGGTCTGCCCGGACCTTTGTCCCCAGCAACATTTGTGCATGTTCTTACATCATGAGTTGCAGAACTGTCCTCTGGAAAAGCAACATACAGGGATTTCTTCCCTCACACATTTACCCTTCATTAAGAAACTCCAAAGGGATGGATATAATTCATATTGCGTGAGCTGAGCAACTTCTTCATCACTCTTTTTTGTAATGGCGGAACAGAGACGGGTGGGTTATCATCTCCGAAGATGTGGCCAGGAAATAGGGAAATCCATTGCGATAAGCTACTTTGACAACGGACAGATTATTATTATGCAGATCCTGTGAACGAGGATCTCGAAATTGGCGGAGATGGTCGAATTTCCACGTGTTTCTATCGTGAGCGTCCACGGAAAGGTGTAGATGGACAGTGAAACTACCTCTAGGTGGTATTTGTTTGAACGCTCCCGAGTCTACACTGAACGTTGTGTGCACAGGCTTGTCTGTTCTATAAAGTGTGACAGATGGTGATCTGTCGTATCTCTGCCCAAAGAGCACTGTGCTGGTGCACGGGCAAGTGTTTCGGTGCACGCTCTTTATCGTACATTGTTGAACATACAGCTTCGCAGCAGACCACCTCTCAGTGTTCACATGTTGACGCACCGACATCATCAACTACCAATGCACTTGGCACGAGACCATCGAGATTCGACCATCGATCCATGGAAACGTGTCGGCTTTTCGGGAGAATCACATTTTTGCTACACTACGTCGATGGTCGCCTCCACTAACGCCGTCTTAGAAGCGAACGACCGTTCGAATTTCGAAGCGCTCTATGGACGCAGGCTCAAGGGAGCAGTATTATGCTGTGCGAGACATTCTCCTGCGCTTGCATTGGACCTGTGGTAGTAATCCAAGAATCGCTGACAGTTACAAACCACATGCATCCAATCTGTTTGATGTCTTTCCCGACGGCGATGTCATCTTTCAGCAATATAATTGTTCGTGTCTTGGAGCCAGAACGGTGCTACACCGGTCTGATGAACATTAAAGTGAACTTACGTTGATGCGTCTGTGACCAAGTTAACCTGATGTAAATCCGGTGGTACACATGTGGGTCGCTATCGAGCACCATCACCGCGTACGCAAATTCACAGCCCGTTATTTTCCACGAATTACACGACCTTTCCGTAGGCATCTAATAGCACATACCTCCGCAAACCTACCAACAAAGTGCCGGAGCCTTGATACGCTGAATCACTGATGTATTTCGTTCCAAAGATTGATAATTACGCTATTAAGCAGGTCGTCATAATGTTTTTGCTCATCCATGTAAAGCTTTACGTTTCAGGAGAGGTAATATCTTGAATTTATCCTGGAAAGAACCGAATAAAGTTAACACGTAATGCTGTAACCAGCATCCAGGCAGTTCCGAATCAGCAACCTATCTGCAACTACTCCACTGCGCCGGAACACGTGATTGAGTACCCACACGTGAAACGATACGAATCACCACTGTCAGCTAACCCCACAAGTAATACCACACATTTGGCAGTGCGTCCACACCTGCGACTTTCCATCGGTATTTGGAACAGCTGATCGCTCAAGTGTCAAACTGATCAAACTATTTGGACGATATTGTAGCAGGTAGTACACCTGCAGATCATATTGCAAATTTATGTGCTTGGCTTCGTGTGTTATCTGATTCAGCACTGATGTGCAGACTGGACAAGTGTGATTTTATTTAAACCTGAGTTGTAGTTTCTTTGTCATGTCGTAAACAGTAAAGGTGAACATCCTCTCCAGTCGCACTTGTTAGCCATACGAGATTGGCCCGTTCCTCGTAATATCACAGATCTGCATTCGGTCTTAGGGAAGATGTACTACTATATTCAGTTCATACCGAATGCTGCAGAAATCGCAGCTCCATTGCATCGCTTGCGTCGCAAGAATGTCCCCCTTGTTTGGAAGGATGAGTGCGAAGTAGATTTTCAAATACTTACAGATTCATGCTCAGTGATTGATGCTTAGTTATTTGGATTTTGACAAACTGGTTGTGCAGCAAGTTGACACTTCCTCTGACGGAATCGTTGCAGTGCTTTGGCACCGAATTTGTAATAAAGACAGGGCTGTCGCTTTCGCATCAAAAGTGTTGTCCAAAGTTCGGGGTAACTATTCACAAACTGATAAAGAGGCTTTGGCTATTGTATATGGTGTCACCAAATTCCACCACTATTTATATGGCAGAAAACTCTGCTTGGTAACGATTCACAAGCCTTTGCTGTCCTTGTTTCATCAGACAAGCTGGTTCCTGTATGAACTGCCCAAAAATTGCATAGATGGGCTTTGTTGTTGTCTCATTACCAGTACGAGATTGTTATCGTCCGACAGCTCAACATGGTAATACGGATGCACTTTGACGTCTTCCGATTGGTGCTGATGCAGACTTTGACGCTTCTGCTGCCTCTTGTTGTCACATCGATGCTCAGGAATCTGAATTGCTTCAATCTTTTCCGCTGAACCATAGGAAAATTGCACAGGCCATGGAAGCTGATTCAGGTTTTAACATTTAGTTAAAATACTTTCGCACATCTTGGCCTCGCTCGTCGCATACCATAAAGAACTCTGAAGTGCGCCGATACTTAACATTTCTGCATAGACTCGTTATACAGCAAGGTGTGATTCTTGTTCAAAATGACAGTGAACCGACACGTGTGTTGATCCATAAAGCTTTGCAAAAAGAAGTATTGCAGTTACTTCACCAAGGACACTGCAGGATTGTACGTACGAAACAGTTAGCCTGTCGACAGTGTACCTGGCAGTGTGTGGACACCAAAATAGAACAGGTGACGTCATAATGCCACGCACGTGCGGAAAATCAGTCAACTCCGACACAAAAATTCTCTTCTTGGCCTAAGTCGCAATTATCATGGCAACTTGTGCATACATAATTTCCTGGAAGGTTTTGCAACAGTCGCTGGTTGATTGTGGTTGACTCGTATAGCAAGTTTCCTTTTGCTGTACCAATGAACTCGACAACGTCAAGTAGCACATTTCAGGTGTTGTCCTCTATTTCTTGGTTCGACGGTTTACCTGAAGTCATAGAGTCAGACGTGACCCTCAGTTCATGTCAAATGAATTAGAAACATTCTGTGAAAGCAATGGCATACAGCGTCTAACTAGTGCGCCGTTCCATCCACAGCCAAACTGCGAAGTGGAATGTTCTGTCACAATCTTCAAGCAGCAGATAGCCACACCAGAGATCAAGCACTGCAACTGTTTCTCTCCTATCGTTCGCACCCACGAAATGGACCATCGCCAGCGGAATTGTTTCACCGTCACCGCCATCAGACACTGTTGCACCTGCTCCACATTCCTCAGCATGCGGCGCCTAAGGAAGACCGCAAATATCGCTTCGGGCCGCATGATATTGTATTTGACAGGGTTAGTAGCAGCAGACGGTGGGCTCGAGGCGAGATCGTCTGTCGACTTGGAGCTTGCCGGTCTAGACGGAATGTAGCGCCGACATGACGGTGATCCTTCTGTGTCTCTTCCCCCAGATTCATAGATCCGGAGGACAACGCGGCCACATCATCCGCTAGAGGGTGTCATCACGACACCGCGGAACTACCTCATGGAGACGGAGCCTTCACCCCTCCGCTTCCTCTCGTCCTACTGATGGAGCTGGACCCGCCCACACCATAGCAGCCGACTCCTTCTACATCTGGTTATTGGATCAGGAGGTGGACGCCTACACTTCTGGTCGTCTCCCGGGTGACGTTTCCGCCAGAGCGCAGGCCGGATGGCGGGGTGCGACCGGAAGCTTGACGTGCCCTGCAGCCAAAGGTTCCGGTCCAGCGAAGAGCCCACTCTCCGCCATCCCCCGTCGTTGTCGCGCTCCGTTACAAGACGACGTTCCGTCGTTTTGGGGGGATAAAGGATCCGGCGTAAGTGCCAGCACGACGTTGAAGAACGGAAGTGCAGAGAGAGCTGTGAGACGATGTCAGCCACTATTTCGCTGACTAGGACGACTCTTCGACTGGAGCGGTATCTATACGAAGAGAAAATAAGCGCCGCGCCTCCCAGCCGCGGCCGGAGTGGAGCACGAGCAGTCGTACGAATGACTCGGCAGTGACTTATGAACTGTTTTCTGTTGTTTGCATTGAAATTGAATATACCAAAGGACATTGATTATTTGCATGTCGCCATTTGCTTGCATCAACTCATTTGTGGATACACAAATTTAAGTTTTGTCAGTTTAACTTACTGTAATAAACTCCATTACTATGATTTGCTTGAATTGTGTAGCGATTCGAGAAAACAGCTTCCTAGGCGCCCTATATTAGCCGAGTTGGCAAGATACTACAGAGAGAGTATAATGCTATAATTTATGTTTTCTTTATATTATTAAGGTATTCCATAATGTTGATAGAGTGAAACTGTGGAGAATTACGAGGAAAAGGAAAATACACAACTCCTAACAAACGTGTTAAAAGTTCTGTAGTTTTAGATGTAAATGGCAATCGAACATAATTTATAGCTACAAATAAGGAGTATGAAAAAAGGAACAGTATTTTCCTCTCTATTTTTAACATTTATCTAAATTATGAAATTCCGAGACGAAAGGAGGTCATTAATGGGGAATTGAGACTAACAGTAATTCCCCGTTGAAATGCGTTTTATATGCCATACTGCTCGTGGATAATGAAGATGACCTAAAAAGGGGAATACATTCATTAAATAAGTTTTGTGTTGCAGAAAACAAGGCGAAATCACCGGCTTTCAAAAGGAAATACCCTCTAGGGACAAATGGATCAAATGGCTCTGAGCACAATGGGACTTAACAGCTAAGGTCATCAGTCCCCTAGAACTTAGAACTACTTAAACATAACCAACCTAAGGACATCACACACATCCACGCCTGAGGCAGGATTCGAACCTGCGACCGTAGTGGTCGCCCGGTTCGAGACTGTATCCACGCCTGAGGCAGGATTCGAACCTGCGACCGTAGTGGTCGCGCGGTTCGAGATTGTAGCGCTTAGAACCGCTCGGCCACTTCGGGCAGCCTGTAGAGACAAAAACCAGAATCAACAACAGAACAAAGGAATAAGTGTAACAAATGAATTATTAAGTTTTGAAGTCACATGTGAATATGACGAAAACATGGGAGGAAGTTAATAAAGGTTGGGAATATATGTGCAACAATAAAGAGACACCTAAAAACGAAAACGAAGGAAGAAATAAGACTAGAATTTCATAAGACGACGGCAGTTGCGATGCTTGTATATGGATTTTAGTCATGGGTTGTAAGTAAAAGTCAACAAAGTTGCATAAAATGGTTCAAATGTCTCGGAGCACTATCGGACTTAATATCTGTGGTCATCAGTCCCCTAGAACTTAGAACTACTTAGACCTAACTAACCTAAGGACATCACACACATCCATGCCCGATGCAGGATTCGAACCTGCGACTGTAGCAGCATCGCGGTTCCAGTCTGAAGCGCCTAGAACCGAACGGCCACACCGGCCGGCGTCGCATAAAAGCAACAGGGATAAAGTTTCTGAGAGAAGGGCACTAAAGAGATGCACAAGAGCCAGCAGACTTAGAAATTGGAAAATTAGAATAAAGTGCTGAACAATATACTCAGTAAAATACAACAAAATAGAACAAATGTGATTGGAAATTTAGAAAGAATTAGTGGAGAAAGATTATCTATTCAGATAAGAAGATTTAAGCCAGTTGGGAGAAGTCGCGGAAGACCGAGCAGCGATGAGTACCGTAACAGGCAAAACAGAAACAAAGGCCCAATGCTAGGAAGGGGGGGGGGGGGAGATGATGCTGATGACTTTGTAAGGTACATCGCCACTGTACATTCTGCTGAAAAATTTACTGCATTTTCTTTTCTGTCTTCAATTTTACTACTCATAATATATTTAATTTCATTTTAAAGTTGCTGTTTTTTTGAACTGTCTATTCCAGTACAGCGACGCACAGCGTTAACTAATGTCAGTTCAGCTGCCTGGATCTGGTATTCTTGCCGCTTCTAAACGAAGCATTATTCACTTCTGTTGATTAATGAAAGGATGGCTACTAGTTTAAGAAACATTCATTCTTATATTTTCTGTGTGTTGTTCGTAAACTTCCTCTTGTGTGTCCCACAAATACTCCATCAGGTGTCGCCGGCTCGAAGTTTTATTTGGCACTCGCACCTAATGCACTTGACTATGGCATGTTAAATCAACTCTCAATCTTCACTTTTACCCTAAGTTCGGAAGCGCATTGAAATCTAACTAATCAGCATATTAATAATTATTACCACAGACAAGACAATATATGTAGCAGATGTTTACCAAACGCATAGAAGGTACAAAGGAAAAGACTGCCACGTCATATGAAAGCCAAATTTATTGTTATGTCTTACTTCTTCCATTAAATAAAACTTTACTTATAACTTCAAACGTATCCACTATTTATTATGTACTTTATTTATTATCATTATCTAAGTTCGTAATAAATTCAAACAAAATTGTATGTATATACTAGCACTTTGCATACAATTTTTCATTTTTAAAAATTTCTTATCGTTTTGCAAAATTCTCGAAAAATGTACTAGGAAGAAAACTGAATTTATACGAAATAGCATTTAAAATCACAAAATGTTCGTCCGCTATGTGATAACAGGGAGCAGGTTATAGTGCCTAGAGCATAGTGAATAATCAATGTTGGCAAAAACTGTTGAGTTGTGACGTGTTTCAATGAACTCATACATAATATATGAGACAAGGTAATATCAGTGTAAAAGTACAAATTATAGTGCTACGAATTTTTCCATAATTTATCATAGTCTATGTTTCGTTAAATCACAACAACTCATTTTTTTGAGTTGGACGGGGAAATTTTCTGCTCATACACATGACTAAGTGATACTAAGTGCTCGTGATTTTCAAAATTACGAGAAGAACTTCTGTGGCAACCAATCAGCATTGTATTATAAAAATTCACTGGAGGTTGAAAGACAGCAACTCCTTTGGGAAGCCTTTCTTTCACTTTAATTATTCAAATTAGGTAGACGTATGCAATTAGGACACTTATATGTAGTTAGGAAGGCACTGTGGCCAACATGACGCTTATTAAAGAGGGTCGACAGTGGTTGAGTGCTGAGTTCATTGGTATCTAATTGAACGGAGTAATTTTAGGTGACGTGTCTGGGTTTACCTTTGATAGAATGTTTTGTCGGGCAGTTATGGCTGCAGCTGGACGAAGGAAAGCTCACCGACTTGAGGTAGCAAGTAGGTCGCTTTACTGATGTCAGTTCAGAGGTCAAGGAGAACACTCATAGGTACATGGGGCAGGCCTGCGAGTTTCGGCCGCTGCTTTTACATATGGGGTGGCAAAGACTGGTCTGTTTCATTGTGGATTAAGGCGTTTCAATTATCTTCACCAAACCTCAAAGTTTCTCCTGTACGTAGATAGTCACTAATGCCAGAACGATCCTCCTTAAAACGAGAAAACCATTTTCTTGCCGTGTTCGGTCCAGTGGCATTATGCTCATACACGGCACAAATGTTTGTGGCTGCCTCCATGGCTGCCATCCCACTACTGATCTCAAAGAGAAGAATATGTAGGAAATAACAATCTATAAATAAACCCGTAGCAACCGGAATGCCTACATGCAAAACAAAAACACTGCAAACTTACGCACCAACCTAATATGCTGGATGTCTCACTACTCAAATGGCTCTGAGCACTATGGCACTTAACAGCTGAGGTCATCAGTCCCGGAGAACTTAGAACTACTTAAACCTAACTAAGCTAAGGACATCACACAAATCCATGCCCGAGGCAGGATTCGAATTTGCGACCGTAGCAGTCGCGCGGTTCCGGACTAAAGCGCCTAGAACCGCTCGGCCACCGAGGCCGGCTCTCACTACTCAGAGGAATTGATTAAATCAAGGAGATGTATGAATGCATATTAAACTTATGCACTTGAATTTGAATATGATAATATATTTTTCTCCGAGCCAAAGAACACCGCTCTTTTTACGTCCGTTACTGTTCAGAGCTACGTCTGTAAGCGTCATGCTGAGGGATATCAGTTGAGGCAGGTAAACGGCGGAAGAAAATATTTTCTTTACCTTCTTATTCTCAGGCTTGCATTCATCATTTGGCCAACATGCTCTCAACAATGTTCTAAATTCGTTTGCGTTTTTTCTTTGACCGCAGGATTAACGTTGAATTAAACTTCTTTAAACTGACTACTAAAGGCGTGAGACGGAGCATGGCAAAGAAGCTTCTGTATTAACGTCGCGATGTACCACACTGAGTCTTTGGCAATGTCCACACCTGCATATAGAGAAAGACAACCGAAAATCCAAAGCGAAAGAAATGCATATTGCTGTCTTGCTATAGATCGCACAGAGCTTATTTAAATCACGTCAGAAGGAATTGAAATTACTGTGCTAGATGTGCAAAACTGAAATATTACGGATGTCAGGTGGTCATTCTATAACAGATGGCTGATAAGTACAGAGTGCCCCAGAAGTCCATTTGCATTAGTAAATTGAATAATCTACGAAATAGTGTACGTACAGACGTAAAAATTTCACACATTCAGTCTTGAAATGATATGGGTTTTTGCAGGAACCACTCATGTGCACAAAGTGACCAATAGATGTTACTTAAGTCGATACAAGATCAATAACTAGCATAACAACCGATTTGTGATAAAGACGATGTTCTTTATAACAAATGCTTAACATGTCGGCCATCATTCACTAACAGTACCTGTAGTCGAGAGACAACGTTGTAAAAAGCACATCAGTAGGTATGTCGAGAACTTACCTTCGAGTGTTGTCGAGGTCGGTCGATTACGGTACTTCAGGTTATCCTACAGCCAATAATTACACGGACTAAGAAAACGATGAGCGCTAGATATGTCTCACACGTGTTGCGATGGTGGGTGGAGCGCCATACTGCATAAAAGTCGTTCCTTCCAGCAGGTGTTTATCAGACACGCTGGGGATGATGCGATTCAGTCAGTTGGCATACTTTTACCTGCCACACTGACTATTTGAAAAGCAATACCCTGCATTTCGTCGATGAAAAAGAATCCGATCACGATTGATGTGGTAAATCCACAGCACACGGTGACCTTTTAGTCGTTCAATGTGGTGTGAAATTGGCTTTGTCGGTACAGCGCCATCTATTGGCCGATTTTTACATTCATTTTCGGTTGCCATTAAACGACATGTGATTTCAGGTGTGTGCGTCAAGTTTCATTTGCTACATATATTATCCCGGGATTTAGTGCATTCGCTACATATATTATCCCGGGATTTAGAGCATTTTCAAATGTTAACAGGATTTTCGGTCACAATGTGTACTAAACGATAATTCTGTGTACAATTCCTTTATCCTTTTTGTCGACATGTGTAATCCTTTCTTTCAGTTACTGAGCACAAGTTTCCTTCAAGAGATCTGCGTCATAATGCGATGAAAAGGGAAGCTATCTCGGCTCTACATTCTGTATACATGGTCTTTCCATAAGAGCGTGCAAAAATGTAACAGTGCATAGAGAATACTCCACTGAACAGTTTGAGACTGCTTACCTGAGGTCGGAGGAGCCAGCTTAGGGAGATACGTCTACGGCTCTGTCTAGCAGTGCTGTTTCCCAGCCTATTTACATTTAACATGTGTACAAGTTTATGCGTACTGTTCTGTTTATTTACATTTACGTTCTGTATTTCCTGTATGGAAACAAGGAGGATGAGCCTAATCACGATGATGTGATAATGTTGGTTTGTTCATGTTACTTGTCCATAAGGTGGCTCTGTTGTATTTACATTGTCCCACGACTGAACGTGGTAGGA
The DNA here is from genome assembly GCF_023864345.2 of Schistocerca serialis cubense. Lineage (NCBI taxonomy): Eukaryota > Metazoa > Arthropoda > Insecta > Orthoptera > Acrididae > Schistocerca > Schistocerca serialis. Next base: position 192,662,648 of record NC_064638.1, on the reverse strand, counting down.
ATCATCGACACACGCATTCATTACTCAGGTTTGTTCAGATACGTACAGTACAATACGATGGAGCAATGTAGGAACAGTATTTCCTGGTCGCTAGATTGCAAGGTTAGGTCCAATTCCATGGCCTATGAGGTTACCTGACCTCAATCCCCTTGATCATTTCCTACGGAGATATCTAAAGCCACTTGTGTATGAGACCCCAATTGATACGGAGACGGAATTAGTTGCCAGAGATGTGGGTGCCTGTGATGTGATTCGAAACACACCAGGAATATAAGTCACGGTGCGTCAGAATCTAGTTCGCTGATAACATTTTTGCATTGAGGTTGATGGCCGTCAGTTTCAGCACATTTTGTAAGATTCATCTCAAATGGTACGTTCATTGTGTCAATGACAGTATTTGTGGTTAACTCAAATAAATAAAAAGGTATACAGTAATGTGGTTTTTAGCCTATTATCTCCTTAAGCTGGCTTCTCCGGTACCGAGATCCCTACCTGAATGTGTTCAGTGGAACATTCCTGTGACCTGTTAAATTTTCGCACACTCGTACGGAAAAACCCTGTAGAGTGCTGTAGAGATTCAAGTGACCCATCTTCCTTAGTTTCAGCTGTGTCAATACCACACTACCACTAATATCTATGTGAGCCACCACTGTAGCAATGAGAGGATTAAACTGTATCTTACTTCGTCAGAATATACTTGAAAATGACTGCTGCGTTTCTACTTTTACTCACCCTCAGTCCTAGGCCCCTTTCAAATGGCTCTGAGCACTATGGGACTCAACATCTGAGGTCATCAGTCCCTTAGAACTTAAAACTACTTAAACCTAACTAACCTAAGGACATCACACACATCCATGCCCGAGGCAGGATTCGAACCTGCGACCGTAGCGGTCGCGCGGTTCTAGACTGAAGCGCCTAGAACCGCTCGGCCACACCAGCCAGCAGGCCCCTTCCATCCAGGAATATCTGGACAGTAGCTATGGTGTCCCTGACGAAGTATGTTTGGGTTTTGCTATAATATTTCCGTGTATCTCTCCCACTGTAGCCATTGAGAGCTTCCCGCATTGCCAAAGTACTTGTTGGTGACTAACGTGAACGCGTAGTCTTCGGGAAGCGCCCTCAGGGGTGGCGACGAAGCTATCCATTTAAGACGGCGGACGGCGGTATCCGGGGCCGGGCGACAGGCACGCCTTTGTTTGAGGGCCTGGAGCTCAAATGTTTGCCGAAAGCTTCCTGCGCGCTCGCGACGTATTACTTCCGCTGTTTATCGTGCGTGCGGCCGAGGTTCGAGCGCTGCTCCACTCCTCCGCGTCCCGCTTTGCTAGGGAGGCCTGTCGTCTGCTCTCGACCACCCCTGTCTGACAGCCAGTTGTAATTTTAATTACTATCGTGAAAGACAAACACTGAGAACTCATGATGCTGTGCGCTTACTACTGCACTCACATTTAATATTCCGGTGCTGAATGTCCTCTCTTTTTCCCTCGATGGAAGGGATTCAGGAGAAAGGGCCAGCTACAGCACTCTACACAGCCTACAGGCCTCATTACGCCACATGACAACAACGAAGGTAGAAGCATATGGAATAAGTTCACAGATATGTGAGTGGCTCGATGACTTCCTAAATAATAGAACCCAGTATGTTCTCCTCGACAGCGACTGTTCATCAGAGACAAGTGTATCGTCAACAGCGCCGCAGGAAGGTGTGTTGGGACCGCTATTGTTCTTTATGTACGAGGGTGAGTCAAATGAAAACATTGAATATTTTTTAAATATTATTTATTGTGCAGAAGTGGTACAAAGCTGTATCACTTTTCAACATAATCTCCCCCACGCTCAATGCAAGTCCTCTAGCGCCTACAAAGTGCATAAAATCCTTTACAAAAAAATTCTTTTAGTAGTCCGCGCAACCACTCATGCACCTTGTAGCGTACCTCTTCATCAGAACGGAACTTCTTTCATTCCATTACGTCTTTGATTGGTCCAAACATATGGAAATCACTTAGGGCAAGTTCTGGTGAGTATGGTGGATGAGGAAGACATTCAAAATGAAGGTCTGTAATTGTTGCAACTGTTGTACGGTCAGTGTGGGGCCTTGCATTGTCATGTTTCCAAAGTACACCTGTTGACACCAATCCACTTCGCATTGATTTGATTGCAGGCATCAGATGATTTTTTAGGAGATCTGTGTATGATGCTCTGGTGACAGTGGTCCCTGTAGGCATGTAATGCTCCAAAATGACGCCTTTTTCGTCCCAAAAGAGAGTCAACATAACCTTCACTGCTAATGGTTCTGTTCGAAACTTCTTTGGTTTTGGTGATGAGGAATGGTGGCATTCCTTGCTCGCTTGCTTCGTTTCCGGTTAGTGAAAGTGAAACCAAGTTTCGTCCCCAGTGACGATTCTTGCAAGGAAGGCATCACATACTCGTTCAAAGCGCTGAGGAAGTACTTCACAAGCATCAACACATCGTTCTCTCATTTCAGTAGTCAGATGTCATGGCACCCATCTTGCAGACGCATTGTAAAACTGGAGAAAATCATGTACAATGTGGTGTGCTGGCCCGTGACTAATCTGTGTACATGCTGCAATGTCATTCAGTGTCACTCAGCGGTTTACCTTCACTATGGCTTCAACTGCTACAATGTTCTGTGGCGTCACAACTCGTTGTGCCTGACCCGAACGAGGAGTATCTTCCACTGAAGTCACACCATTTGCGAACTTTCTACTCCATTCGTAGACCTGCTGCTGTGAGAAACATGCATCACCGTACCGTATCTTCATTCGTCGATGAAATTCAATAGTTTTCACACCTTCACTACACAAATATCAAATAACAGAACGCTGTTCTTACCTGGTGCAAGTCGCAAGTGGGGCGGTCATCTTTATACTGATACTACGACGGTATGTGAGCATCTGCACTATGCTGCCACCTACATGCCATTCTGCACGCTATTTGTAGCACGCTTACCAACTTACGGGATAACGGAGCGATATTTCGATTTGTTATTACAAATTTAAGGTTTTCATTTGACTCACCCTCATATATAAACGATTTGGCGGACATGGTGGGCAGCAATTAGCAGTTGTTTGCTGGTGATTCCGTGGTGTACGGTAAGGCGTCGAAGTTGATTGACTGTGGAAACACAAAGACCGGTTTTCCAGTCGGTGTGATGAATAGCAACGATACCGAAATGCGGAAAAATGTAAGTTCATGTGGGTGAGTAGAAAGAACAAAACTGTGATGTTCGGATACAGTATTACTAGTGTCCTAGATGACACAGAAAATAGGGCTCTGAGAACTATGGGAACATCTAAGGTCATCAGTCCCCTAGAACTTAGAACTACTTAAACCTAACTAACCTAACGACATCATACACATCCATACCCGTGGCAGGATTCGAACCTGCGACCGTAGCAGTCGCGCCGTTCCGGACTGAAGCGCCTATAACCGTTCGGCCGCTGGTTGACACAGTCGAATAGATTAAATATCTGGGCCTAACGTTGCCAAGTGATTTGAGGTGGAAGGAACTGTGGTAGGAAAGGCGCATGCTCGAATCCGTGTTATTGGGAGAATTTGACGAAGGAGTGGTTCAACTTTGAAGGAGACCGCATACAGGACGCTCGTGCGACCTATGCTTACGTACTGATCGAGTGTATGTTATCCGTACCAGTTCGGAGTGAAGGAAGACATCGAAGCAATTCAAAGAAGGGCTGCTACATTTTGTTACTGCCAGGTTATAACAACACATAAGTGTTACGGAGGTGCTTCGGGAACTCAGATGGGAATCCCTGGAAGGAGGGCGACGTTCTTTTCGAGAAACACTGTTGAGAAAATTTAGACAACCGGCTTTTGAAGCTGACTGCCGAAATATTCTACCGTCACCAACATGCATTGCACGTAACGACCACGAAGATAAGTTATGAGAAATTATGGCGCATACGGAGGCATACAAGCAGTCGTTTTTCCCTCGCTCTATTTGCGAGTGGAGCAGGAAAGAAAATCAGCAGTGGTACTGCAGGGTATCGCCTGTCACGTACTGTGTGGAGCCTTGCGGAGTATCTAAGTAGATGTAGGTGAAAATGCAGCAGAGTGATTTGGTGCTTATGAAACTGTGTTACCTGACTACAGGGTGCTACATTGCACAGGCGGTAGTAAAGGGGTGATACGATGCCGACCAGAAAGTCACGCTACTAAATGCTTTGATAGTGGGCACATCAATTCGATTTAATGGCATTTGATATATTAACTTTTATTAAATACTGCACTACACAGGAGCATGGCGCAATGTTTCGAAACAGCCACCAAGGTCCCTGTAAATGACGATCGAAACGCTATATTAATCGTTCAGATACTCTTCGTTAGACATCCATTCCATCATTCGAGAAGCATTGCGTGAGCGTTCTCGTATTTGGAAAGTCTCTGCCACCTCCGTCCCTCCTCCTCCCCCCCCCCCCCCCTCCACTCCACCAGTTTGTCTTTCAGTGTACCCAAAATATGGAAATCGCATGGTACAATACCCGGACTAGCCATACACATCAGTCTGTTGCAGAGGATCCTTCCGTTCCAACTAAGGCTGAAGCTGCCTAGCTCTCAGACAGATTAACTAACTGCAAATTATGAATGAAGGGCAGCAGAAAGACTCCGTATTCCGAGATTTCCGGAAACCGTTCGACACGATGCCTCACTGGAGACTGTTACCGAAGGCACTAGCATATGGAATTGACTCCCATATACTTGAGTACTTCGAATACATCTGAAGTAATAGAACCGTGTGCGTTGTTCTCGGCGGCGAGTGATCAGAGAAAAGGGTATCGTCAGAAGTTCCCCAGGGAAATGTCGTAAGGCCTCTTTTATTCTTTATATATGAATGAACAGACACTGGCTGCTTGTTGATGATGTGGTGTACATCGTCAAGCGATCGCGGGTGGACAGAAGAACAATTCTAGTTTTTCTGATAATGGCAGATAGCTCTAAATATAGAAAACATTATGTTAATATAGATGAGCGGGACTGTTAGAATGCAGCTTTAGTAGTGTCACGTCTATTAAATAATTGATCATGATGTTTGAAAGTGACATGAATCTGAAAGAGCACGTAAGGACGGCAGTAGGAAAGACGAATGGTAGACTTCGGTTTATTGTGAGAAGTTTAGGAAATTGTGGTTCATGCTTAAAGGTGACCGCGTATAGAACACTTGCGCTACCCGTTCTTGAGTACTGCTCGAGTGTTTGGGATACCCTCTAGGACGGATTAAACCAAGAAATTGAAGCAATTCAGAGGCAGGATGTTGTGTTCGATGAAAGTGGTAGAATAACGGGGTACTGAAGTAAGAATCCCTGGAGGGATGGTCAAATTGTTTGGAATTCAACACGGCTGGAGACCCCATTGCATTTAGTCCATACACCATTACAATTTCAACGGCCAGTTTGTGTGTAATTTAAAGTTCTGCCTACGAAAATACTATTGTCCAGCGTACTTCATCTTTGGAGTACGATACAGAATGATTTAGACAATATTTCTAGTTGTTGTGTAGAACGGCAGCTAGATATAAATGTAAAAAAAAGTAAGTTAGTGCAGATGAGTAGGAATAACAAGCTCATTTGTATTAGTAGTGTGCTTCTTTACACAGTCATGTCGACTAAATGTCTAGGCGTAACGTTGCAGAGCAGTATGAAATGGAATGAGCATCTGAAGGTTGTAGTAGGGAAGAAGAGTGGTCGACTTCCGTTCGTTGTGAGAATTTTAGGGAAGTGTGACTCATTTGTAAAGGAGACCGCATATAGGATACTAGTACGACCAGTTGTTGAGTACTATTAGATGATTTGGGATCAGCACCAGGTCGGGTTAAACGAAAGTATTGAAGCAATTCAGAGGCAGGTTGTTAGATTTCTAACCGGTAGGTTCCAACACCACGTAAGTAGTATGGAGATGCTTCAGGAACTCAAAAGAAGTATCACTGAATGGAAGGAGATGTCTGTAAGAGGAGACTATTGAAAAAAAAATTAGAGAACCGTCATATAAGGCCTCCTGGACTGACTACAGCCAAGGATACGTGAAAGAAAAGCAGGGTTGGAAGGCAGTACGCATCCTCACACAAATGTTGATGCCATGGTGAACATACATGATATAAGATACGAATTGTGGTCACACCAACCTTATTAGGCTGATTTGACACCATCATACTTTCATCTCTTCCCTAATCTCAAAATTTTGAACGGAGAGTCTCTTCAAAAGAAGAACTGACAGCCGAAGTTGACAGATATTTTGCAAGCCTGGACGAATGTAACTATGCAGAGTGGTGCGCCATGTCCAGTCACGGAATAATCGGTGCGATACTCCCTGATGCACAGTGACTACCGAACGTCACGTGAAGGTGTTGGAAGATGGTTTCATCCCCAGTATCCAAAGTTACCCAGATTTCGACAAGATATGGTTCATGCAAGACAGAGATCGACCCTGCCGAAGCAGGAGAGTGTCTGATTTCCTGGAGGAGCACTTTGGGAATCGCATTCTAGCTCTGGGTTACCCAGAGGTCACTTGCATAGGCCTCGTTTGGTGGCCATATTCTCCGGATGTCACACATACGACTCCTTTTCGTGGTACTATATAAAAGGCATGGTTTACAGCAATAAATACTGCTTAGCTGAAAACAGCCATTCAAGAGATCATCGACGGTACACATTTTCCGACAGTTCAGCGGGTCATGCAGAATTTTGCTATTCGTCCACGCCACTACGTCGCCCATGATGGTAGGTATATCAAACATGTAATAACCTAAATCCGAAAATGTAGAGACGATTACATGTTGAATAAAGTGTGTGCACTCCGTAGTTTGTAACTAACTTACGTTTTTCTTTCATATAGTTCAAAAATTTTTATTCAGTATACAGGGTGAGTCACCTAACGTTACCGCTGGATATATTTCGTAAACCACATCAAATACTGACGAACCGATTCCACAGACCGAACCTGAGGAGAAGGGCTAGTGTAACTGTTTAATACAAACCATACAAAAATGCACGAAAGTATGTTTTTTAACACAAACCTAGGTTTTTTTAAATGGAACCCCGTTAGTTTTGTTAGGACATCTGAACATATAGACAAATACGTAATCAGTGCCGTTTGTTGCATTGTAAAATGTTAATTACATCCGGAGATATTGTAACCTAAAGTTGACGCTTGAAACCTCCGACGTTCAGTTGCGTGTTGTAACAAACACGGGCCACGGTCGGCGAGCAGCATCTGCAGGGGCATGTTTACGATGACGACCGTGTTTACGAGTGTGGCTGTAGTGCACTGTTGTGGTTTGGTCTAGCTGTCGCAATTTCCGCATGTAGCGTTTGCTGCTATTGTTATTCTGCATTCGCCTCCGCACACAGACCAACTGCAGTACACCGTGTTACCAGAAGTCTGTGATAGTGTAGTGTTGTAGGAACTGTGACCATGGTGTATTCGAACTCTGAAAAGGCGGAGATGATACTCATCTATGGCGAGTGTCGACGAAATCCAGCTGAAGCCTGCAGGGTGTATGCAGAACGGTACCCGGACAGAGAGCATCCAACGTGCCGCACATTGCAAAACATCTACCGTCAACTGTATGCAACAGGTATGGTCGTTGCACGCAAACGGGTCCGTAACAGGCCCGTCACAGTAGAAGCGGGTGCAGTTAGTGTGTTAGCTGCTGTTGCCATGAACCCACACGTGAGTACACGGGACATTGCGAGAGCCGGTGGACTGAGTCAAAGTAGTGTCATGCGCATACTGCATCGTCACCGCTTTCACCCGTTTCATCTGTCGCTACATCAGCAATTACATGGTGATGACTTTAGTAATCGAGTGCAATTCTGCCAATGGGCATTAACAGAGAATGCGTGGCAGTTCTACCTGTTTACAGATGAAGCAGGTTTCACAAACCACGGGGCAGTGAATCTACGGAACATGCATTACTGGTCCGTGGACAATCCTCGGTGGCTCAGACAGGTAGAGCGACAGCGACCGTGTACTGTAAATGTATGGTGCGGAATCATTGGCGACCACCTCATTGGTCCTCACTTCATTGTAGGGGCCCAAACAGCTGCAACATACATCGCGTTTCTACAGAATGATCTGCCAAAGTTGCTCGAAAATGTCCCACTGGAAACGAGTAGACGTATGTGGTATCAGCATGATGGTGCACCTGCACATTCCGCAATTAACACTAGGCTGACCCTTGACAGGATGTTCGACGGGCGTTTCATAGGACGTGGAGGACGCATAAATTGGCCAGCCCGTTCTACCGATCTTACACCTCTGGACTGGTTTCTGTGGGGTACGTTAAAGGAGAATGTGTACCGTGATGTGCCTACAATCCCAGAGGATATGAAACAACGTATTGTGGCAGCCTGCGGCGACATTACACCAGATGTACTGCGGCGTGTACGACATTCATTACGCAAGAGATTTCAATTGTGTGCAGCAAATGATGGCCACCACATTGAACATCTATTGGCCTGACATGTCCGGACACACTCTATTCCACTCCGTAATTGAAAACGGAAACCACGTTTGTACGTGTACCTCACCCCTCATGGTTATGTACATGTGCGTCAGTGAAAAAGACCAATAAAAAGGAGTTAGCATGTGGACGTAATGTGCTGTTCCAGTCTCTTCTGTAACTAAGGTCCATCACCGTTCCCTTTGAATCCCTACGTATGTCCGTGCTCTTCGATACACACGTTCGAACAGCGGAGGAGTGGTACTCAAGCGTCAACTTTAGTTTACAATATCTCCGGATGTAATTAACATTTTACAATGCAACAAACGGCGCTGATTACGTATTTGTTTATATGTTCAGATGTGCTAACAAAACTAACGGGATTCCATTTAAAAAACCTAGGTTTGTGTTAAAAAACATACTCTCGTGCATTTTTTTATGGTTTGTATTATCGAATTACACTAGCCCCTCTCCTCAAATTCGGTCTGTGGAATCGATTCGTCAGTATTTGATGGGGTTTACGAAATATATCCAGCGGTAGTGTTAGGTGACTCACCCTGTATACGCTCACCAATAAATGGTGTCCAGCCTCCATCAGAATCCATTTATCAGTTGCCAAATCAAACCCATTGTCATACACATTATCGTCCCACATCAGGAGTTGGAGAGTTGTGCGCTTGACATCCGTATAGTTTTCCGTGCGGGTTTTTCAAATGTGCTGGGCGACAGGTACCGTCAGTTACTTTATTTACTGTATTTAGTATTTCTCTTCACTAAATTTATGGTTAGTGGTATCAGCTGAGTTTGTCTTTGTTGGAAATTGAATGGTTCAGTGTGCAACCCGATAACCTTGTCGTTGAATCGCGACGCGAGGTAGGCCAGGCGCTAAATATCTGAGCATTTGATTGGGACCAGATCGTAGGTGGCCGATGTGTGACACAATGATGTTAATCACGAACGGGACTATTCTCTTCACAGTGATTCATGAGTAACGTCGTATGCAGTTGTTGGCTTGGAGATACCGAAAGGTTGCTTCGCCACCTGATCGTAAATGGTTTTCCTCTTCCACACATAATTGCCCCTTCCACCCGCTGCCAGCACATACCCTTCTTCTCTCAGACCATTTTTTCTTCACCGTATGAAGGACGGTTCACAGTGCAACATGTCCTAACTTCTCTAAAGTTTGTGAAGGGATTTCGAATTCAATTGAAGACAGAAGTAGAAGACCTGGCGATGGAGACTCTACGCATCCACTTCTAGTTCCCTCCCGTTTCCACTGAAGTACACTTTGCACGAATGCACATTTTGCATTTCGTGCATCTCATGATTTATTTTAGTCGATTTTCCTCCCACAACTCGTTATACCTTTTCGCCACTCAGAGTCGCCGCGCTAAGGCGCCATGTCACGGACTGCGCGGCCCCTCCCGTCGGAGGTTCGAGTCCTCCCTCGGGCATGGGTGTGTGTGTGTTGTTCATAGTATAAGTTATTTTAAGTTGCGTGTAAGTCTATGGACCGATGACCTAAGCAGTTTGGTCCCTTAGGAATTCACACACATTCGTTACACCATTCCTCTGTTTCATGAATGAGGTTCTGTGGTGGCTTCCTCGCAGATTCTCCAAAACACCTCCTTTTCACAGGTGGAGCTGTAGTTCTGCATTTCTTCCTCTTTGATTCTGTTGGCTTTTATCCCTTTCTCGCATAGGCTGCTCGTCAGGTCACAGGCTTCTTTGTTAGACCTTGTACTTGCAACTTTCATCATTTCCCTCTGATTCGCCGTCACTATTTTGGATGGACAGGTTTTACCACTTCATCTGCATTGAATTTATGGTGCACTCGGTTTACATCTACAATGTTGAACGCAAGTTTTCTTAAGTCAGACATTCTTAATCCGAACATTATCTCTCTAGATGTAAGAACATGCTCTTCCTGTTTGTTTTCTACTTCATTGGAAGACGCTTTGCGGCTGCCAAAAATTATAATATCCCGCTCGCACTTTTTTTTTTGTTTTCAGCATGCTTCTTCGTTGTTAGCTGAGGAACATTTTACAAAGTTGAACATTCATTCAATTCACGACCCCCATATAGACAGAATGTTACAGGTGAAAGGAATTTCCCTGCGCTCCACTTTCAATAATGCCTTGCTGTTGCCATATAGTAATACAGAGTAATTATTTCATAAATAACTTAGGATAAGGAACGTGTTACAAAACTAATAAACATTATGCTGCACTAACGTTTCTTTAAAGCTCACTACGCGAACAACTTTCTTAAATTGCACCGGTACAAGTATCGGAAATTGTGGTGTCACTGCCAAACACCACACTTGATAGGTGGTAGCCTTTAAATCGGCCGCGGTCCGTTAGTATACGTCGGACCCGCGTGTCGCCACTATCAGTGATTGCAGACCGAGCGCCGCCACACGACAGGTCTAGAGAGACGTCCTAGCACTCGCCCCAGTTGTACAGCCGACTTTGTTAGCGATGGTTCACTGACAAAATGCGCTCTCATTTGCCGAGACGATAGTTAGCTTAACCTTCAGCTACGTCATTTGCTACGACCTAGCAAGGCGCCATTATCAGTTGCTATTGATATTGTAAATAATGTACAGACAAGAGCTACGTTCAACATTAATGGATTAAAGTTAAGAATTCCACCATCTGCGTCCGTTTTTCTAAGTTTTAATTTCCTTGTCCTGTTCCAGACCTCACGCCAGCCTGCGTGAGCTAAAACGCGTGCCTTTCGGCTTCCTCTATTTATACAGGTTGGCTCTCCTGCCAATCCACAACAGAAATAGTAGCAGGACATTGTAGGCCACGTCCCCATTTTCTCTTTGTCAGTTTTCAACAGAAAAATTACAACAAATACAGACTCGTAAGGCTCTGAAAACTATGGTTGTTTTATGTATATTCATCACTAAATAGAACATTATGTTGCCACATAGCTTATAACAGTAATTCCAGTCGCCACGTGTAAAAAAAATTAGATGAAGCCTACAGCAAAATCAAGGCTGCCTTTTGACAAGCTGTTCATCAACACACAGAACTCACAGCTGATATTCTGGGTCCAATACGTATGTAGCTGGCGCTCGCCTTACTAAATGTCGGATAGTAGAAGAGGTAGCAGTGGTAGAAACTAAGGTACGGTACAATATACGCAGCTCTTAAGTATATGTTTCAGGGAAAACCAGCAACATTTTCGCAACCATTCCTGTATGTTTTACACTGTACTCATGATTTCTTGACAATTTTGATGGTTACTTCCAATTCATTTTCTACTGGCTCCTTACTTGGCCTCATCTTGATTTTCATTCTTAAACATTTTATCTCAGCATGTCGCTTCATATATCTAAACGGTGTCCAAGAGAAGGCTTAGTTCCCTTTTGAACAGCTGCTTTGAAAATTTCGGTCAAAACGTATTTAAAGGAGTTTCTTTCCGTCCAGGTGTCTTTGTAAGACTTCTGAAAAGCCACGTTACCATTGCTTCTACGCAGTTTCTCGCTTCATCAAACTGTAGTTTTAGCAGACATACACGTGTAAACTTCAGATGAACGTCTTGGGGAACTATTTCTTTCCTTCCTGCATTTCACTTCTTGTTGTTCTACTTGGCAATAAGTTCGGAATACAGTAAAGTTTACAACGTGTGATTGAATTTTTAGAATGAAATTTTTAAATAGCTTCACTCGAATGACCCGCCGCTATTAGGGTCCGAAAGTCAAAATTTCCTGAAAATAATAATTAACTAGAATACGCATCTGACTATGGGAACAAAGTTCTGAGTGTGATCCAGCTCCAAAGAATATTAAATTTTAAAACAGAGAACACATAAATGACACACTTCCATTCAGCAGTTTTTTTTATGACATTGGCGGGTCTTAGACGCACGCCTCTGGCGTGATTATTCAGCACCTCAGACGGTTTCGCCCCCTCATCCACGTTACTGCCTTCCCCGGAGCTCGAAACCGGATGGTGGCGTGGAACTCTTTGACGACGATATGAAAGAAATATTTTTCCACCAATATTAATAACAGATTTCTCCCCACTTGCGTTCCAACACTCAGCAATAATTTGGCATTAATATCTTTCATCAATTATATTTAAAATTAATATTTTGCTGGGAACTAAACAAATGTATATAGCTGGGCCGTTACACACCACAAAGAAAATAGCGAAGGTATAATGGGTGTGAAGAAAATGAAACTGATGTGGACATTACGCGAAGCCAAGCTAATGGATTATACGTCGACAAAGAAAGTTTTTTTCCCTTATTCAAATACAAAGAAAGAGACCAAGACCACGGTCAAATGGAAGGTGCTTGAACAACATTTTAATCAATGCTACGTGGATCATCTGCTTATTGCTAAGCTCGAATTTTATGTTATGTGGCACCAGGCTCGATGGAGATAACGATTTCTTCATGCGATGAATAAAATATTGTACACACACAATTCGATGTTTACATGTTCTTTCGGACACTAGATCGTAGTTGTATACCAATTATGATATTACCATACAGACGGACGGTGGTTCAGTAGCTGTTGAGGAAGTACACCTGCGTCCTAGAAGACAGAGTATCAGATCTCAACCAGTCTATATTGATTTATATTAAAAGTGGTATCCGTGAAACACGTATATCCAGATCCATTGCAGGGATGTATCCCTTGAAAGCAACATAGATGGTTCCTTTCCCCATCCTTGTCCCATTCGAGAATTTGCGTGTCTAAAGAAAAGCCTGCATCATTCATCAGTGACAATAAGTAGCTTGATAAATAACCAATGGAAAGCAAAATTTACTTCTTCAGATATGCAGAATGAGATTTTCACTCTGCAGCGGAGTGTACGCTGATATGAAACTTCATGGCAGATTAAAACTGTGTGCCCGACCGAGACTCGAATTCGGGACCCGCGAAAGGCAAAGGTCCCAGGTTCGAGTCTCGGTCGGGCACACAGTTTTAATCTGCCAGGAAGTTTCATATCAGCGCACACTCCGCTGCAGAGTGAAAATCTCATTCTGGAAACATGCCCCAGGCTGTGGCTAAGCCATGTCTCCGCTATATCCTTTCTTTCAGGAGTGCTAGTTCTGCAAGGTTCGCAGGAGAGCTTCTGTAAAGTTTGGAATGTAGGAGACGAGATACTGGCAGAAGTAAAGCTGTGAGTACCGGGCGTGAGTCGTGCTTCGGTAGCTCTGGTAGAGCACTTGCCCGCGAAAGGCAAAGGTCCCGAGTTCGAGTCTCGGTCGGGCACACAGTTTTAATCTGCCAGGAAGTTTCTTCAGATATGATTGGAAATACACGCGTTTTGCACACTTCATTTTGAAAATGCGGGAGGACATACTGTCACGAGAATCGACACAGGTGTTATTTCTCATATGCCGCTGATCGAATTTTAAAGTCAAAACAAATTATGACATTTTTTCTACAAATGCTTTATGTTTAGATATTAACGATATGGCGTTAAATCTCTGAAGACTTCTGTGTCATGCCTGTGTGAGCTGAGGATGGTTCAGAACCTTAAATCTTCGGTAATGCACGAATATTTTCACACACGACTTGATCTGCAATGTTTTTGTTAGTCCGTATAACTACTATCAGTAGCTAGCTTCAGGAAAGCGAAGTAAGTAGGGATGATGTTTTCGGAATTCCCTCATCTGTAGCCAAACTAAAGAAAAACAGGCTCAAACAGAACAAACACACCTAGTGCAGCGTTTGTCTGTTTTGAGTTCAGACTAATGGCTTCGACAGACTGCACCCTCGGTCGGAGCTCCATCCTACATTGTAAACACAGCTGGCTTCTAAACACTGTTTAGGGACCTCGTCTTCCAAACGAAGCTGGCTTCCTCTTGCCTGTCCCATTTTTTTTCCAACGTTGTTTTTTCAATGGAGACTCCCAGATCAGGGAGTCCGTATTGTATCGTGCTTCTGGTTATTTGTCTCCATTTCCTGTTCTCCACCCATTGTTTCACTGTTGTCTGTTCTTTCATGTCTATTTTTATGGCGTACAACTGAAAGATATGTGGAAATTTGAATGATTTGAGGATGCCATTACTTGAATACAAGTTGTGGATATTTCATGCGTAAGATAATGGATTACATGGCAGTTAAAAATGTGTTAACATGTATTACTAGTTGCGAAAGTGCTGTTTCGCATGCGTATTTACTCTTTGCCTATTTTTACTGGGATAACAATGCGTTCAACACAATTACCTGACTAATGAGAATTCACAAAGCCAAGTGTTATTGTTATACAGAACATAAACTTGATATAAATTGCATTATGACATGGATGGTCACATATTTAAGTAGACTGCCGAACAAAACACTATTATGCAGACGTAAAAAAACTCTCTTTTTTAAGAAGAGCTTCTGTTATTCGCCAGACGATTCTATAATTTTAAAATCTTTTTTATCCATAGCATGAACCAACACCTAAATCAGTGTTTGCGGTTGAGACATTAATCACAGTAGACGTGAGACCTTGTAAACAGAATGGTTTTGCCAGTATCCTACAAATGGATACATAACTGTGGTATTTAATTCGCGCACAGGCAATATGATTTAAAATTTTTGTGAATAAGTGGATGGATATAAAAGTAAGTTCATTTGGGATGCGTCCATTCATTCATTCGTCAGTTTTATCAGTCGTCCATTCATTGTATAACGTAGATTTCACCAAGAAGGAGAACATTCTTAATGTGGAAAACTCAAGATACAAATGAAACAAGAACGACACTGCCCTTAAAACCATAAGCTGTTGCGTATATTCAAAATGAATTATCCCTCTGCTGCGTAATACTAACCCTGTTCACGCTACAAAAAAAAAAAAAAAATCAACTCTGTGAATTAGAAGAAAAGTCAATAGTATGAAAAGAAGATTCTTCTCCCTCGGTCGTTTGAAACATATGGTTTTATTGATTCATCAATCTCCCTACTACTTTGATGGGTCTCGCTGATTTTACGGAGAACGTCTTTATTCATTATCTTATGAGCCCACTTAATTTTCGACGTTCGTCTCTGGCACCAAATCTCAAATGTTTCGATTCTCATCTGTTCAGGTTTCCCATAGTGCATGTTTCACTACCATACACTGCTATGCTCCAAACGTACATTCTCAGTGTCCTCCTTGCTCCGTCGGTCATGGGCAATTTTGCTGCGTATCTATCAAAATTCAGAAACGTCGACTACTTCGTGATCAGTTCGGATCTTAAGTTTCTCGCTATTCTAATTTCTGCTACTTCGCATTAGTTACGTAATTCTTCGGTTTACTCTCAGTCCATGCTCAGTAGAATGTTCATTCCATTCAACCAATCATGCAGATCTTCTTCACTGTCACTGAGAATAGCAATGCCATCAGCGAATCTTACCATTGATATCATTTCATCTTGAATTTTTATCCCATCCTTGCACCTTTCTGTCAATTCCGTCTGTTTCTTCGACGTGTAAACTGTACAAAAGTTCCGAAAGACTGTGTCCGTGTCTTGCATATTTAGTAATCCGAGCCCTTCGTTCTTGGTCTTACAATCCTCTTGTTCCGTCTAGGATCTTGCACATATTATATATTACTCGTCATTCCGTACATCTTACCCTCCTTCTCTCGGAATTTCGAACTTCTTACATCAGTTCACATAACCCTTTTTCCAGATCGACAAATTCTGTGAACGTATCTTCATTTTTCTTAATTCCTGCTTCCATTATCATTTCCAACGTCAGAGCTGTCTCTCTGGTGCATTTATAATTCCTAAATACAAACTGATCGACATTTTAAATAATTTTCAAATTATTATGTATATTATTCTTGCAATCTTCGTGGATGTGCGAGAGGTGTTAGGCTGATTTTGCGATATCTCTCGCACTGGTCGGTTCGTGGTGGCTTCAGAACTGTGTAGATGACGTTTTGCAAATACATACAATCTACATATTAACGTGAAAAGTTGTCTGTTCCGCCAACGAGATTAGAAATTCATCGGAATTTTATCAATGCCTTCCGCCAAATATCTTTTTAATACTGTTCTAATACTGGATCACCTATCTATTCCCTGTAGACTACTGTTACTTGTTCCATCACATGATTAAACAAGTTCTCCTCCTAATAGAAGCCTTTAATCTTTCTACGAACCCGCTTTCTCCTCTTCATTGAAGAGAATTAAAACTTGATAAAATTGGTATTATTCAAATAACGTAGTTACCTATACCGGCAGGTTTACAACGACTATGGCTGTACGCCATGTAACTACAAGAAATTTTCTGTTATTGAATATATACACTACTGGCCATTAAAATTGCTACTCCACGAAGATGACGTGCTACAGACGTGATAATTAACCGTCAGGAAGAGGATGCTGTGATATGCAAATGATTAGCTTTACAGAGCATTCACACAAGGTTGGCGCTGGTGGCGACATGAAGAAAGTTTCCAACCGATTTGACATACACAAACAGCAGTTGAAGGCGTTGCCTGGTGAAATGTTGTTGTGAAGCCTCGTGTAAGGAGGAGATATGCACACCATTACGTTTCTGACTTTGATAAAGGTCGGATAGTAGCCTATCGCGATTGCGTCTTATCGTATCGCGACATTGTTGCTCGCGTAGGTCGAGATCCAATGACTGTTAGCAGAATATGGAATCGGTGGGTTCAGGAGGGTAATACGGAAAGCTGAGCTGGATCCCAACGAACTTTTATCACTAGCAGTCGTGATGACTATCAGCTCGGAGACCATGGTTGCGGTTACCCTTGACGCTGACCGGAGGCCTGCGATGGTGTACTCAATGACGAACCTGGGTGCACGAGTAGCAAAACGTAATTTTTTGTGATGAATCCAGGTTCTGTTTACAGCATCATGATGGTCGCATCTGTGTTTGGCGACATCGCGGTGAATGCACATCGGAAGCGTGTATTCGTCATCGCCATACTCGCGTATCATCCGGTGTGATGGTATACGTTGTCATTGGTTACACGTCTCGGTCACCTCTTGTTCACTTTGACCTCACTTTGAACAGTGGACGCTACATTTCAGATGAGTTACGACCCGTGGCTCTACCCATCATTCGATCCCTGCGAAATCTTACATTTCAGCAGGATAATGCATGACCGCATGTTGCATATCCTGTACGGACCTTTCTGGATACAGAAAATGTTCGACTGCTGCCCTGGCCAGCACATTCTCCAGATCTATCACCAACTGAAAACGTCTGGTCAATGGTGGCCGAGCTACTGGCTCGTCACAATACGCCAGTCACTACTCCTGATGAACTGTGGTATCGTGTTGAAGCTGGATGGGCAGATGTACCTGTACACGTCATTCAAGCTCTGTCTGACTCAATGCCCAGCCGTATCAAGGCTGTTATTACGGCCAGAGGTGGTTGTTCTGGGTACTAATTACTCAAGATCTATGCACCCAAATTGCGTGAAAATGTAATCACATGTCAGCTCAACTATAATATATTTGTCCAATGAATACCCGTTTATCATCTGTATTTACCGTTGGTGTAGCAATTTTAATGGCCAGTAGTGTATGTTCAGTTAATTTGTGGGTACCGTAGCTAACGAGTAAATTTTTTTTTTTAATTTTCTTTAGCTTTGCCAGGAATTCCCCACTTATTGATTATTGTTGCGGTATTAGCTTCTCGCAGGCCTTGGAAAGCTGTCGGTGGATATATGAACCAGCCACCGACCCGATTCTTATCTGGGCGCAGTACAGCGCAACATGACGTCCTGCAGTCTTCCACACGGTGTAGCAAAGTGCGGCGCTCCCACAGCCGACTACATGACTTACGTCTACCAGCCTTTGTAAAATCGGGCCTGAAGGAGTATCAATACTTCCAGCACATCCCGCAGCAGGATTCCTACAGCACCGTATAATCGGCTGGTGCTGTTTCCATGCCAGTCATCGGCCGAACGTACGACTAAGACTGCTCTCACAGTGGTACCGAGGTAACCTGGTGTGATCGGCCGACTGTTTGGTCACAATGCGTCCGATCTCCTTTGTCGGTTTTTGGTGGGGGTTAAGGGGGTTAGGATAGATTTTTTTAGGATATATTCTATGAAGAGTTCTAGGCTTTAACCTCGAAAGATGTTGTGGATACCACAACAGCTCTGTGGGTGGAGAATAGTGTTTCAATGATACTTTTCCAAACAAAAAGATGTCAAATGCACGTGGATGAGCTATGTCTCGAAAACAACGTGGCGAATACTGTACACGCTTCCCTTAATTACTGGAATTACCAAAAAAGTTTTACGAATATGTGAGATTAAGGCAGAGACTTGATATAATCGGCCGAGCGCGATTAGCCGAGCGGTCTTAGGCACTGCAGACATGGACTGTGCGGCTGGTCCCGACGGAGGTTAGAGTCCTCCCTCGGGCATGGGTGTTTGTGTCTGTCCTTAGGATAATTTAGGTTAAGTAGTGTGTAAGCTTAGGGACTGATGACCTTAGCAGTTAAGTCCCATAAGATTTCACACACATTTGAATATTCTTTTGGACTTGATATATTCGTAGTGACCATGAAAAGAACCATTACAAACGTTCTGTTTTGCTGAATTTAATTTAAATGTGTAGACATACGTCTATTAACTTCCAATGACTGACAGTTAGCATTCATATGAAAGACAGTCATAAAGTTCATAGTAATGTGTTCGGATACACATACAGCACATTAGCAAACCAATTTATGTAACAGAAACATGATCCTACTGTGTATAAAGACACCAGCAAGCAGTGTTAGTAATTAGTAAACTGCTGATGTCCACGTATCATACCGAAAAAAGTTGCACTACTTGACTTGTATACTTGATCAAATAATTTTTCGAGGTACACATCTACCGGTACACCTAATTTTTTCAATACAGATTTTGCCAACATGCGGTTTCCAATAAACCCACAGTTTCAATCCATAGATTCCGAACTATCTCCATATTGTGATATTCTTCATCTTCAGGGTGCCACAAACTCTGTCTTTGACGGAACTTTTCAGTTTCTCATAGTCCATGTTTCGTATTGTGTCAGTCAATGTGGCCGAAGTAACCAAGCTAATTTGAATTCCACCGATCGTCGTCCGAATTCTATATACTTCGTGCGATGAGATCTGGAACATTTTGACCGCAGAAGCAGTGGTGTAATGTTTTGAAAAGATCAGTCGTCATGAGCCGATGTCTGCCGTCGGCGAAATCAACCGATATTTGTGACACTGTAACTGGAGCCTAAGATACTCAACCTTCACTGAAAAGCATGAACAACTAAGTGAGACGGTTGATCTAGGTGCTGTTTCCTCATCGGATGATACTGGGCTTGATACTGGATGCACCCAGCGGGTGCCATTGCCTTGCTCTCCAGCCAGTCACTGAGGCTCCTTCTTTACACGTGGGCCCGCACACATTCTGTCAGCCGCCAAGGGCCATGGGTGATTCATGCTGGCGTGACAGTCGCCAGCTGCCACTGTCTCAGCATATATCATTCACAGCGTACTAGCTTCAACTGGCTCCTTGGCAGCTACCAGCGTAGAGATGTATGAAAGAATATAAATAAAAAAGAATATTCGTGTGGCAGAGGCATTCTCCTCTCCACCCTAGCCACAGTGCTGGAGACTCCAACACAGAATTTCCATTTACACAATACTGCAGCAATATTTGGAAAACCCATAACACTATTGTCAGAAGCGGCAAACACTGTGTTACAAGGGACCTTGTTTGACTTTACACCAGAGTATATACCGTGACTCTTACCCTAAAGAAGTAGGAAAAATTTATACAAAAATAAATTTTGTGCGTTGAATTGTGTCTCTGATGTACACAGTTCATCTGAAACTGATTTTTGTAGTTAGCATCCAGAACCCACTAAGGAGAAAATTAACTGGGAAGTACGTGTAAGAATTCAGAAATCCATAAAAAGGCGTATGCAACATTATCAGCTCAACACAATAATCTTGCTACTGAACAATTATCTTGCGTCATTTAGGCGGATGACCACAGTAGTACCTGCTTGTGTATCTTAACGCAAAGTGCACTAACTTGCGAGACATTGAGGAATACCAGACACGGACTCAGTCTTCAAGGTATATTATCAGCCAGTGGTCTGGTCCTGTGTGTGCCTTTTACATTGTTTCCTGTGACCACTAAGCAAACACTCCGACGTTTTCCAATCTCCACCTCAGAAATTACGATCCATAAATGTTAAAGTTTGGTATCACACACAACATACACTGATGGAAAAAAAACGCTTCACCAAGGCGGAGTTGTGTGACGTGAACGAAAGTAGGCAGGCGTCTAACTACATCTAAAAGAAGATAGTCGCATAAGAATGGCGCTCGTAGTAGTAGGACGAAAATAATAGGTTTACATTAAATATATGCTGAGAGGTCGTGAGTGATAGTTACCTTCGGGATTGAACGTGGTTAGTTAATATTGGTCAAGAAGTCTTTATGGCAGTAAACACACTATTATCAACACCTCGATGAGTTTGAACGAGATTGTCTTACTGGCTTAAGAGAAGCTGCATGTTCCTTCTGCGATACTGCAGAAGGACTTGGCAGGAACGTAGTTACTATACCTGCAGCGGGAATTTGAGCAGCAGTTGGCCCACAGTAACACAATTAACTTTTACGAATCGGTTACTTCGAGGACAGCTCAGAGCGAGACAACTTGTAGATTGCATTCCACTGACCCCAAACCACAGCCATTTGTTGACTTCAGCAGTGTCAAGCAAGAGCTCATTGGAGTGCAGGCTGGAGGTCTGATATGGTTTTCAATTAAATCTGGTTCTGCCTCTGTGCCAGTGATGGCCATGTGTCGGTTAGAAGAGGGCCAGTAAAGTGCCACCAAACAACCTGTCTGTGGGCTCGACACAATGGATCTACACTTGCTGTTATGGATGCAGAAGCGGTTTCGCTTGACAGCAGGACCACTTTAATGGTTATCCCCCGCACCCTGACTCCAAAATTGTACAACCGACTATGAGTCAACTTGTTGATCTGCCATTCACGAATAGCATTCCAGGGAGTATTTTCCAAGACGATAACCCTCACGCCATCAGTAGCCCTTTCCTCCTCGCCCCTTCTAGAAGAAATGGCGGTAAAGTCGCGGAGCTGCTGGACTGGAAGACTCCCACTACATTAATTTCAACTACATTGCAGAGGGTATAATAATTTATTTATAAATTCCAGTTTTCAGGATTGGATCTCTCTTTTATTCTCAGCAGGGGTTAATCCTTCTCTGATGCTTTGGAAGATGCAGGTCTTCTGAAATACATCGAAAAGAAGTAATTAAATAGATGTCTTTTCTCCGTTAGTGCGAGGAAGACTCTCAGTATAAAGATCATACTAAACATATCTGGAATAAAATATTTGCCATAATTTTCCCATTGCACACATTTGCTGCTTTGCACTCACTATCCGCTGAGGTCACGGCCTCACATGCACTGAACACTGGTCAGGAATTGCGGGAGTCCCAGGCTCCTGTAGGTAGCAGCCCCTGATCGCCTGCTACTTAATCCCTGACCAAAGCATCAGGTGCCGGCTCCTCTTTGATACCAGAGTCACTCCCTGTTTTGCCCCCAACACTCGCCTTCCATACCAGGTCAGTGGAAGCACCTGCTCTATGAGCTCACCCTGCTGAGTTCGTTTCAATGTATTTTAGCATCTTCAAAAGCTTCAGAGCGTGCTGGGAGAAGGAGCCTCCTCATCCCTCCTCACTCCAGTCCCATCTACCCCTTCCCCTCTGGTTACTTCCTCTCAGACAAAGCATCAGGCGGTGGCAAAATTTTGATATTCATACTCCTGTCAAAACACTCTCTCTCTCTCTCTCTCTCTCTCTCTCTCTCTCTCTCTCTCTCTCTCTCTCTCTTCAAGTGACTACTTCCTATTTGTCTATGAATCAAAATCTCCAACTCATAGAGGTTTTCAACTCTCCCAGGAGGAAGTTCACAAACATACAGACTACACACAGGAATTCACAATCATAACACCTACAGTTCTTTCATATCGAAGGTGGTCTATAAATATCACCCTCTACATGTCCTGATCTCCTTTATCATATTTCTATGATTTTAAGTGTGGAACCTTGTAGCCCTAGGAGTATGTGTTTACGTTATACAATAATTTCTGTCTTTCCAGAATCTTACTGTTACAGAACCCAAACACTACAACTATACTACAGAATTGATAGCACAAATGATTTACACAAAACGTTCCAAAATCCTTCCATCTGGAGCACCTTCATACATAAACCATACTTTTCGTCTTCTTCTTAATCGTCTATTATACGACCCCAACACTCTCAAATGTATCAGTCCTAGATCATTTATATATCAATAAAGGGTGCTAACCGCCTGTGTGTATAGATGGCAGAGAGATGTGAGTAAAACTGGTACAGAACAGTCTTCACAGGGCTATAGTTATGGTATTGGATTGAGAATACGTCTGTATCACAGGCGACAGTCAGTTGTGCAAGTAAATGTCGCCATGTATTGATTATGTGGAATCCAGCTCGTTCTGTTCCTTAAGAAGATGTCAAATGTAATGGACATAGTGCGTTCATACTTCTGGTCATCTCCAAATTAAATCAGAGACATTGTTTCGTGGAATGTTGGTTAAAGACAGGAACAGTCAAGAGATGCATAGAGTGATGATCTGGAGTTGTGCTCAGGCTCAAATGAAAGTACTTCGTGACTCCCATCCACACAGGCTGAGACGACCATTCATAACAAATTCCTACCGAATTTATAAAGTATTTTGGCTAAGGGACGTAGTTTTTGCCTCATTTCTGGTGACAGATATTTCCTACACTCAGAAACAGTATTATCGTTATATGGTGTACGCAGCGTAATAGGGTTCATGATGTGTTCACATGTATATAGCCTTCACAAAATAATGGAAGGGCTGTGGGGTGGTTTGGCAATGATACAGAAATTGAGAATCATGCTGCAATGTCACTGACTGATAGCATCATGAGATTAATGTGATGACACGTACTGTTGGTGTAACAAGTTATCAAGATTGATGGTTTGGAACTCACATAATTGTGTAATGTGCGTCTAACGTATGGGAAACCAGGTAAAATTACCAAAATTGATGAAAAATATGTAAAATTTGGGTAAATAAAACTAAATTTGGATGAATGAACGTACTTACATGCTCATGTGATATATGAAAATCATTCCATTACTCTACTGTCGTGATTGACAACTGATTGTCTGTACTGTCCATGTTCTGTGGGCTTAAGTCCTGCATTATAATCCTTGTTGCATATGTGGTTATGCATTGTAAGCCATAAAAATGAAAGATGCAATATCCAAAGCTAATTTGGTAGTCATGATGACTGCGACCTAGGCCACCGAAACGATTATACACCTGGTTGCAGTAAGTCCCACCAATATGAGGACCCTTCATGGGACTCGCACCTAGTGAGTACGTGGCTGGCAACCACAGGGCCCCGAGCTGAGTCCTGGCATTGCTTCCACTTACTTATGCCAGGCTCCTCACTTTTACCTTTCCTGTCTGGCCATCCTCGGCCAACTCTTGTTTTTTCCGACGCTGACACTATTAGGTTTCGAGGGCTAGGGGTCTTTCTTTTCCCAATGATATACTTCCTCCGGTACCGAGCAGCAGCGGGCACCAGTATCGAATTAATGCACAGGGCAAATGGTGCTTCAGATGGATCAAGATTGAAGACTCATGGGCAAAACCAACCATAGTCGGAGGATAATGACGGCGTTTCCTGGAGTAAAATATTCCGGAGATAAACTACTCCCCCGTTCGGATCTCCAGCTGGGGAGTATTTCAGGTGGTGTCATCAAAAGAGATGAATATTTTAATTTCAGGATTTGGACATGATACGTGAGAATACTTCAAAGAGCAGGAAAACTGGAAAATCTGAAGAGAGAAATAGACAAATGTGAAGTGAACATAATGGGTTGAAGTGAAGTGAGGTGGACAGATAGTGGTGAAGTAGTATCAGGTAATTACACGGTGTTTTATTCCGGTGGTAAAAGTGCTGAACGTGGCGTAGCAATAGTGTTGGGAAATGAATTAGTGAAAAATGAGAATAAAGTCGTGTGTCATAGTGACCGTTTAATGTTTGCGAAAATAAGTGCAAAACCAGTAGACATTCTAAAAGTCCAAGTGTACATGACAACATCAGATCACGATGACGAAGAAGCAAAGAAAATATATGATGAAATAGAAGACATCGCTCGGTCTGAAGGATCAGGAAAAGTAAATACCATAATCATGAGTGACTGGAATAGTGTGGTTGGATAACGCAATGAAGCAAACATTGTAGGACAATATGTATTAGGAAAATGAAACAACAGAGGAGGAATGCTAGTGGAATGCTGTCACCGAAATAATTTGGTCGTGATGAACACTTGGTTCAAGAAAAGGAAGAGTAACCTGTACTCATGGAAGAGCCCAGGAGATATGAACAGCTATCAGATGGTGTACATACTCGTCAAACAGAGTTTTAGGGGCAATGTGAAGGACGCCAAGACTATACTGGCTGCTGACATCGACTCGTATCACAACCTTTTGGTTGCAGATATCAGCACAAGGCTGAAGAATATCCGACAGCATGGGAGGAGTAAAAAGAGATGGGACTTGGAAAACCTAAGAGAGAATAACGTGGCAGTAAGAGAATCGTTAGAGAAAAATTTAACGAAGTGAGATACAAAAATACAAGTCAAGTGCGGAAGATCAGTGGGAAAATGTTAAAGTGGTTCTGTTAAATAGTCTGACGAGTGAAGTTGGGAGGGAAACAAAGAGAGCGAGAAAACCCTGGATCACCAATGATATGCTGGAGGAAATGGAGGAAAGGAGGAAGTGTAAAATGTTAATGAAGAAGAATACAGAAGATTTATTAACGACCTCAGGAGGGAAACTGACAAAGCGAAGTACTCAGAAGAAATGTGTGACAAAATAGAAGAACTACAGAGAAGAGGAAAGTACGACCTCATGTACTTGAAAACAAAGGAACTGGGAGAAGGAGAGAACAAAAGTGTAAGGACGTTCGGAATAAAAGATTCTAGGGGACAAGTGGTTACTGTACAAGTGGAAGTGTTGAAAACATGGGAAGAATCTATAAGGAATCTATACGATACAGAACATCGTCCAGATGACATCGACATAGAGCCAGAGGAAGCTATTCACGAAGATGAAAAAGGGCCCAGTATACTGATAAGGGAAGTGGAGAAGGCGATAAAGGACATGAAGAGTAGGAAAGCTACAGGGGATGACGACATACCAGTGGATTTGCTTAAAGAAATCGGAAATGAAAGTTTTAAAGTTCTTATACAACTCATAAACTAAGTCTATGAAACTGGAGAATGGCCTGAAGACTTTTGGACGTCTCATTGGTTACTCTTGAGAAGAAAAAGCATGCCAGGAAGTGTAGTGATTATAGAACAATTTGTCTGATATCATTGCAAGAATACTAAATAGACGGCTGGAAAATAAAATTGAAGAAGTGATGGGAGAAGACCAGTCTGGCTTCAGGAAAGGAAAAGGGACCAGAGACGCCATTGGCATGATGATGATATTGTCAGAGAGAGTTTTGGCCGTTTACGAAGAAGTTTGCGCTTGTTTTATAGACTGGCAGAAGGCCTTCGACAGAGTCAATTGGAATATATTGATGAACATCCTTAAGGAAACAGGAATCAACTGGAGAGATCGGAGACTTATAAGGAACTCGTACCTGGGACAAAGGGTAAAGGTAGGACTGAACTATGGAGAAACTAACATTGTGGAAATAGGAAGGGGAGCGAGACAAGTCTCTTCAACCTTCAACCTGTGTGGAGAAACGCTGGCGGGAGAAGCGCTGAAAGGATGCGGAAATTTCAAAGTAGGAAGACTTCTCATCAACACCATCAAGTATGCAGACGACCTGGTAGTGCTCGCCAAAAATCAGAGACAGCTGCAACACATGATGAACAATTTGGAGGAAACGGGAAGAAAATACGGCATGGAAATCAACATCGAAAAATCAAAAGTGATGCGCATATCAAAACGTGAGAAACACTTGAAGATCACTGTTGAAGATCGAGAACTGGAAAATGTGAATCAGTTAAAGTGCCTGGGAAGTTTTATCACAAAGGGTGCCCACTGAACCAACGAATACGAGCAAGAATCGCCATGGCCAAAGCTGCTTTCAACAAGAAGAGGACTCTTCTGGCCAGCAAGTTGAGTTTGGCATTGAGGAAAATAGTGATAAAGTGCTACATTTGAAGCATTGCACTCTATGGAGCAGAGAAATGGACCATGAGAAAGAAGGAGAAAAAATACTTAGACAGCTTTGAAATGTGGTGCTGGAGGAGAATGGAAAAGATCAAGTAGTCTGATTGCATAAAAAATGACGATGTACTGCGAAGAGTAGGAGAGAAGAGACATATTCTGCGTACAATTCTTCAGAGAAAGGCCAAGTGCATTGGACATGTACTTAGACACGAGGGACTCATACATGATGTCATCGAAGGGAAACTCAGAGGAAACGCAGGACGAGGAAGAAGAAGAATTGAGCATGTGGACGACATGAAAGACGGAAGGAGATACAACAGGCTGAAGGAATTAGCTGAAGACAGGGAGCAGTGGAATCACAATTTCTCCGTACGAACACATGGACTTGCCACTAGGCAGAATGCCACACAATAATAATAAAATATATGAGGAATAAAATCTCGTGGTCTCTTGAAAAATGGAACACTGAAGCATCTGCTACCCCATCATTGTGGAGCCTGAGTTTAAATGGAGAGATAATCACCTTCGGAGAGGTGTTTGGAAACACTCCACAAGGCTGCAAACTCTTCCTGTTACCGTATGTTGCGATGTCTTCCACATTTTTGTCATAAGAAACACTGCCAATTTAGCTGTTGATGCAGACCTCAAAGTCAGGAGTCATGGTGGAAAAACAAAACATATGGCGATGCACAAAGATGTAGACATACACTGCTTGGATGTGATACAGCCGGCCGGTGTGGCCGTGCGGTTAAAGGCGCTTCAGTCAGGAACCGCGTGACCGCTACGGTCGCAGGTGCGAATCCTGCCTCGGGCATGGATGTGTGTGATGTCCTTAGGTTAGTTAGGTTTAATTAGTTCTAAGTTCTAGGCGACTGATGACCTCAGCAGTTGAGTCGCATAGTGCTCAGAACCATTTGAACCATTTGAACCATTTGATGTGTTACAGCAGAAAAACAACGTATCCAAATGTTTATGAATGAACAAGGTAGGAACTATCTCTTGTGACTAATAGTCTGTGGGATATGGTCCTCCTACAGTACAGGCATCAAAACGTTACACAGGTCTGTGCTAGCAACTTCCATCTCTGGCCTCCTGCTCCAGTCGACCAATATGTGTATATTTAATAGGATAACCACAGATACTTGATGTAAACATGCAAACAGTATTTGTTTTGGATATATTGGGAGAGTGAGACGTGATAATAATTTATGACATTCTCTAACAGGTGATGTTAGTAAAGATTTTATAGATCGTGGTTTTACTCTTTTGCATGCGATAAAAATAAAGAGGCATGAGAGAGAAAGAGAGAGAGAGAGAGAGAGAGAGACAGAGAGAGAGAGAGAAGGGAGAGACGGTGCTGTCAACGAAGTGTGAGACACCATTACACTGTTGTATTTGTAATGCAGATTCATAGGAATATGATAAAGATCAGGAAATGTAGAGGGTAATATTTAACCCTTTTGCTGCTGGAGGCGTGTTAACTCGTCATTCCTCGCCATTCCCCTGGCGCGCCTGACGTGTATAAGCGCGGCCCTTGGGTCTTCCCTACAGCGCCAAGGACGTGTTGACACATACCGCGCCACCGGCCTTTCCACCACTAGGGTCGAGTTTAGGCGAGCTGAGTCAGAGCTACCTGAGCGCTACGGACGTGTAAACACGCAGAGCTGTCTTTCCACCCCGCTCTAGCAATAGCTGATCAGTGGTCTGACTGTATAGTTCGAGAGTACATATATGTTGTTGCTGAGTTCCCTCTTTGCATAATTCCTCAGTTTTTATATTTTCTACGTCAGACATGTCACGTCGCCGTAGTTGCACAGATAAAGAAATTCTGGATATGGTCAGTAAGAGCGACCAGTGAGTGTGGATTATCCGACGTTGCTAGCAGTGATGAGCCTTCAACGGAAACTCGAAGCTGTAGCGCTCAGCCCTTTACATCAGAGGGGGAGCAAGAATTACATCAGTAGTTCTTCTGAATCCGAGGTCTCAGACAGTGACAGTGAAAGGGTTCGGAAAAGAGCGCAGTTAAGTGACACATTTGAGTGCAAAGAGACCGATTTCCCGCTATAAAACAATTACTTCGATGACTCGAGTTCAGGACACAAATGTCAATCATTTATGTCTCTAGAACTGTTGCAATTTATAGCACGCGAAACAAATCGTTCTACACCAGAGAAAGTACTACCGAATCAATGAATTCTCGACTGTCAAAGTGGAATGACACAAGATTTGTGTAAATGTATTGTTTTGTTGCTATATGCTCTCTATTGGCTCAATTTAAGTAGTTAAAATTAAGTGATTATTCGTCCAGAGATAATTATGTCCTGTTTTTGTGTACTTCTGAGAATGATACACGTCAGTGATAAATCTGCGAGTACTGGAGGTGACAGTCTATTTAAAATTAGGACAATAGTTGACAAAGTTCGTAAGACGTTTCGTAATCCATTTCGCCAGCACCACAAGCTTTGTATAGATGAAAGTCTCTTGCTGTTCAAACGACGATTACCTTTTAAGCTATTTATTCCAGCCCAGCGAAGTAGATTCGGAAGAAAGACATTTGTTCTGAGTGACTGTCAGATTGGGTATATTTTGGGTTCCACAATTTGGGATAAGTGGCGATGTAGTGGCAACTCTTATGGGATCGTATTTGGAACAGGGTCATATTCTATATATCGATAACTCTTACTCCAGCCCGGACCTGTTCCTCTGGCTCCATAGCCATAGAACAGCCGTTGTGGCACTGTTCGGAAGACTAGGCGCAACATGCCATAAGTGCAAAAGAAATTAAAACGAGGAGAAACTGAGTTTAAGTCCACTGACAAGGTCCTTGCTATCAAGTGGTGCGATAAGAGAGAGGTGTGCATGGTGACCACAAGTAACATAACACAAATGGTTGAAACAGAGAAGACTGACAGAAATACTTGCGAAAAAGTAAGTTTACAGTTCGAGTATGGGTGTCATTGACCGTTGTGGCATGTTACTGAACTCAGTGGGATCAGTGCGTAAGACAGTGAAATGGAACATAAATTTTTTTTTTTTGCATTTGTGCTTTCTAAATGCTCATGCTCTCCACCGGTCGGTAACAGTGTGAGAACTGGCACTAGCTGAATTCCACCTTTCTCTCGATTAGGAGACTACAGAAAAATATGCTACAGAACGGAAGAAAATTGGTAGGGGAAGGCGCTAAGATGACGAGAATCCTCTGTGATTAAAAGGGAGCCATTTTCCGGCTGTTAACGTGAGTGAACATTCGCAGAAAAGTACGATAATGCGCAGATGCGTGGTTTGCACGAAACAGAAATTGCGCCGGGAAACTACTGACCAATACAAAACTTGTAACGTTCCATTTTGTGTTGCATCCTGCTTTGAGACTTATCATACAAATAAGCATTACTGATCATTGGGAACTATATCTGAGAAGATTTGTTGACACTTCTGAATGAATTACTAAATAAAGACCAATAATCTTAAAAAACATATAAATCCGTTTTTAACCTCGCCAGTGCCGTTGCGAAGCCTGGATCGAAAAGAAGGATGGGAAATAGATGCAACAGGTGTAAAATTATTCAAACTAAGCCTGACTACTTCATATGTAGCAGTTTACTTGCAAATGAACGGACATGGTGATTGAGATGGCGCGATATCTCTACTGTGGCAAATGTAATTACGCTGAGTATATAGCGCCAGTATAACAAAACCCATATATTAATCTACGTTTAAATTATTAACGCGTAACATTGACAGTTACATTCTTTTATCCTTAGTAGTACAAAGATAGATCACATTCGGTCTACTTGTGGAAAACCTGTTTTCCGTAACTGATTTAATGGCCTTTGATTAACGAGAAACCACATGCTAAAGATAAAACTTTGTTCTCGGTGTGATTTTTCTTGCTATTTTGCCTCTGTTTTTAGCCAATATTGGAAATTAACCTCGTCGTTCTGGGGAGGGCGGGGGAGGGGGGCTTAAAAGATGTTGTGCGAATGAGACTGGGCTTGAATCACTAACAGAAAATGGTATTTGGAAAGAAGTATCGAAGGTACCCTGCTTTAATCTTTTTATAAAAATCAGCATCTTCTCTACTAATTTGTAGATTATTGTAAAATAGTAGGGGAGCAAAATTTTTTTCCATATTTTTGTGTTGTCAATCTATTGCACTCTAAATTTCATTTTCATCATGCGTTCACTCTACTAGATATGCCAATCCTAAGTTTAGATTGTCTTCGGATCTGATTTTCGAGCCCCGCTTTCATTCCAGAGATACAGCTTGGTGTATTTTACAGAGCATAGTTTTTAAGCAAAATCAGATCGAAAATACCGCATTTCTGACGTTTTTACAAAATCTTTAATTTTGCGCTTAGTTCATTCAGGACTGGAAAATGCTACGGAAATGAAACTTTATATTTGAGAACATTGTGTTGTTAGGTTATTACATGGCAAGTTTCACGTTCGTCATAGCATGACTTCAGGAGATGCAGGAAGCCATACTTCGAGATGTGTTTGGGCGCTTATTGCTTATTTTCTTTTTTTTTTTTTTTTGCCGATTAACCTACAATTTTCTGGCTCAACATGGCTAGTAAAATTCTTTTCATTATTATTCTTAAGAGAACGCATAAAGTTGTACAAGATGACCCGCGGCGCCTCAGAGTCCCAAGCAGATGGTTCGCCTCTAGCAGTCAAAGGGTTAAGGACCGTCATTGAATACTGAATAAATGTAGGCGTTTTCTTCTGAATTTTTGTGACAGTCTGTGTATACTCTGCATGGTTACGAATTTCCTCCTGTGCGTTAGTGTGCTATTTTTCTCGTTGTCATAGCTCTCTGCACAGTGAGTGATGGGTGAAAGACTAGAAAGCCTTCTAACTAATGGAACACTGCTGTCAGAACTTGATGGGATTTGGAAAGAATTAGCAGGGCCTGTGAGTTGGTGGGGGACGTCTCTTACATGTGGAAATCATGTGGATTCAAATGCTATGTATGGAAGACTGGAAGATTCGTGACAGCACAGTAGGTGAGCGGTACTCTGATTAAAGAGGAGTTGAGAGATGAGCTCTATACCGCTTCTTCTATGTATCGTGGACAAAAATACAACAGCCTCTCACATACATGTCACAAAAAGGCTGAAATAAGAAAATTAGGAGCTAATATAAAGATTTTTAATGAGAGAGAGTCGGCAGAGAAAGTTGCGTCTTCAGTTTTCTCGATAAATAAGAGACATTATGTTTTGTGAGTCTTGTGCGGCTAAAAATGGATGGTATGTCTTTTTTCACAAGCCACTGAATGATGCGTAGCGGAGGGTAGCCTGTACCACTACTAGTCATTCTCTTTCCTATTCCACAGCTGAATAGAGCGCGGGAAAAGGACTGCATATATGCCTCCTTATGAGCCCTAATTTCTCATAACTTATTTTCGTGGTCCTTATGCAAAATGTATGATGACTGTGGTAGAATCCTTCAGCGATCAGCTTCAAATGTATTTTCTCAGTAGTGTTCCTTGAAGAGAACGTCATCCTCCCTCCATGACTATCTATGTGAACTACCTGGTGCGTGTAATCCGGCTGCTGGACAACAATTACTCACTATGCATAGTTATTCTTATTGTCAATTTCATTAATTAGCCTATCAATTTGATAGCAATGACGTGCCGCGAGGAGGGTGGAAGCGAGGGGTAGAGTACCATGGATATGGTTTGGGGACTGGAGCGGTGAAGCTTTTTTTCGTTGTGGAGAGATCCCCATCATAATAAAATCAGCTGCATTACCAAATTTATAATGCAATACCTAGTATAAACGGGATATTCACAGTTTCTCCACTCTGCTACCTTAAGAGACTTCATACAACGAAACATTTCGTTGCTTTAATGGAGTTGGAAAGTGAGGAATATCCTGTAACATCCTCTTAACACTCCATCATGAGCAAAAAATGTGATGTGATGCGGAAGTAACAGATGTTAAGGTAATTAAACAGCTTTCTTCACCTGATGAGAGAATATGGCAACTCTTACACGATTTTCACAACAAGGAACGTTATTTTAGTGATGTGAAAACGCATGTATGCTCTGATTTCTTTTTTCTTCGAGAATAACTTGTATAAAGGAAGAAATCTGACTTTGCAATAGAAATTCGAGGTGTAGGCTCAATATCTTCCCTTTCTCGGGTTGTGTAAAGTAAGATGACCATATTTCCTAGACTCAAATTCGGGACATTAACATATTTTCTAGGCCAAATCCGGGACACATTAAAAATTTTGCAAAAGGCTGTATTTATTTATTTATTTATTATATGAGAAGAAGGTTTCAATTAAATGTAATAAATACAAAATATCAATTAAATGTCTTATAAAGAAAAGCACATTTACATTTTATTAATACTTTCTAAGATGAATGAGTGTGATCAGGGCAATTGTATTTATCTGTGCTGCGAATTTTCTTTATCAAGTCTGAATTTTTCAACAACATATGAAAAAGCTTGACACAAGTTTCATCATAAGTTATTCTATTTTCTAACATTGCTCTCATGGTTTCTACAGCCAACTGAGTTTTGTCAATTGTCCATATATTGTTCATGAGGGAAAATATACTTTCAGTAGCAGCATTAGTACCAGGAAGGCAGTAAAGAAACTCCATTAACTCGAGTACACTTGAGAATGGCACATGATTCTGGCTGAAATGAGAAATCATCTCAACTCACCTTTGACCTGGAACAGTGTTTGCAGCAATCCCTTAAATGATTTTCTCAGTGGTTACAAACTGTTTGACAGTGAAATACTCATCATACATTACATTTTCTGCAAACTGAACCTATGGCACAGTTTCGCTAACTAGAGAAGAAGTTCTTTCAGCGTCATCCCATACAGGTATTTGATTCCAGGTAACCCAACTGTAGCAGTCCAAGTTCTGGGAACGTTTTTCAGTCCACTTTTTAAAGTAGGATACGGCAGTTTCATAGAAAAATAATAAAACACCATGAAAACTATTTTTTTCTGCTGGAAGCAGACCTACATCTGTTTCAAGAGTTTCAATAATTGTTTTAACTCTTGAGGGAAGGAACTGGTCTTCAATTTTGGACTACAATGTAGTTTTCAACTTACTAATACAATCAATCACTTCAAATATAGTGACTGTCTGACCAACTTTCTTAACTGCTTCATGAAATGATAAAGCCTGCCTGTGAACAAAGTATAGCCATACTTCAGACAAAGGGATTTGAAAGAAGTTTTGAAGTAACAATGGACACTTTTTTCAGATTGGAAGTATGATTTTAGTGGTTTAAACATTTTGATGACTCGCTCAACAGCAGGAAACAGTGCTAACCATCTTGTTTGAGCATAACCCAAAATCATTGCAAAATCTGTTTCAACAAAGCTGCAAAAGTCCTTCAGAGTTTCAACTCTCACGGTCTATGTTTTGAAATATAGAAATTTTTTGGAAACTACCATTGATATATCTACAGGCAAAATATCAGTTGCTGCTCGAACAGTATTATGCAGTATATGAGCAGCACAACCAACCCCTATCATTCTATGACTGAGTTCCACTTGTAGTTTAGTAAAAACATTATTCTGACCTTTTCTTTCAGCAACTCCAAAATTGCAATTAATGTTATCAGCACACAGTACAGCAACTTCTTCTGAGGCAGTCTGTTAAATAACCTCTCACAATGATAGATGTTTCCCCAGCAACGATTTTAATTTTAATAATCTTACTTTTACACCACTTTTGTAATCAAAATATCTGACGATGATAGGAAAGACTTTAATCTCTTTGTGGTCAGATGCATCAGTCAGAAGTGAAATAATTGTCACTTCTTCTAAATCACGTCGCAACATATCTAATGCTTGAGGAGCTAACACATTCACAATTATTGCCTCTCTTTTTATACGTGCACAAGCAAATTTCGGCTCTAATGTCGCTTGAAGAAGCTTCAATGTACAATCCATAGATCTGAAACTATGATTGTGCTGAACTGTATGATATGCAAAAACGCCCCCAATTGCAACTAACCTCTCCTCCTGACCACAAAATTTTTCTGATGTAAAAAATGACTTTAATATTGCACTAGACGCTGCTGCATAGACTGCTCTCTTATGATTGTCACATTTTAAATGTAGTTGTATATCACCACGTCCACTGTGACTTAATGAGAAACTAGAAGCACATGTGTTGCCCCTCACTTTTCCATTTGAGTCCGAAGAACTAATGTCACTGATGAATGGAAATTCTTTCTGCAATTGTTCATTGAAGGAGCACTTGCGCTTCTTTGAACTCATTCTTGCGAAGAGGTATTGTTATTGTTACTGACGAGGAAAAACAACTAAACTTATCAAATGTGATATACCATAACAGGACGTAACACAAAATTCAATCTGATATAATATGGCGCACACAGATGACAAATGGTAGTATGCTAAAGTCCAGCATACACTGCGTTGGCGACACTAAAGTCAACGAGAGCGTATATTAGTGTTTGTCTGTTCGAGTTACTTGTATTTCGTCTGCATGTTTGCCATAAAACCTCCTCTGCCTCTTCCGTGGCTATCAGAGAAAATGCAGATATCTTCCTTCTTCTGTTCGAGCTACGGTTAGAACCGTTTCGACCGCGCGAATGCGTTCGAGTGCGACTTCTTCCCAGTTTCCGTGGCCTCTGACTGCCCATTAGCTGTTCGAGCTGCGGCCAACCCGTGTCTGCACAGTAGAAACAGTTTGATAACGGTTTCGGCAATGTTTCGTACCCTCTTGTCAAACAATTTCCCAACATAACTAAAACTAATAATAAAATATACCGATACAGGTGAAATGAATGTCTGATTCGGAACAAATTCGGTCATGATTGTTAATTTCGGGACAAACAGGTGTCCCGAATTACCTTTGAAAAAATTCGGGGCGGACACAAAAAAATCGGAACTGTCCCGAAAATAACGGGACGGATGGTCACCTTAGGTAAAGTCGACTTTTTAATCTGGGGTGAGTCTATGACGAGGTGGAATTGCAGTTAGAACTATATATCCAAACTGCACTTGCTTCTCTTACAGTGCACCATGGCTGGCTACACAAGTGGGCAAAAGCCTTCTGTCGACCAGAAGTCGCAGCTTAGTTACAAAGAAAGCGCCGACCTGTCAGCTCTTGTTCACAGCCATGAGGACAAGTTTCGGCGGCGGTTTTGTCTGGATGATTGACTAGCACAGTAGCCAGTATGCTGGATGCATGGTGACAGAATCGGACCTGTGTTTCGTGACAAGATTCAATAGGACAGGTGTTTGCCCTTGGCGATTATTCCACCCAAGTTAATTCATCAGTTGCCAGCTTGGTGAAAGTTTCTCTGACCTCTGAGTATTCAGTAGTGCCAGTCTGCTGATGTCAGGGTTTGGGCGTGCAGGGGCCAGCATGGACAATGCATGTGCACGACTCTCCTTACCAGTGCCCATGTGACAATGCAAAGTCCTGGCCGGTGCCACGGCCGCAGCTAACGACAGTTAGTGGACGATGTGCTCTTTGCAATTGCGAGTGTGTTTAGTCGGTAGGATTTTTTCACCAAATACGTTTATATGAATCGTTGTGATTGAGGAGGGTGCTTGTGTTGTCAAACGTCAGTGCATATAAGGCCTCGGATATCTTTAGCACTACAATTTGCTTGTTGCGAAAATTTAAGTACTTCATTTGCAAAATGTTTGTGTGTGATCCTTAAACACTGAAAGTATGCTTTATTACAAAGATACTTCATCGTAAGATGGTGGTGAGAGTTTTACATGATCTACTTGATTCCTGTGAATAGTTAAACAATTAATTTGATAGGGTATTACAAATGGACTATTTCCCTCGATTTTTGATATTGGAACTGCATCGGTTCTCCCATTGTCCCCATCATTAGAAAATAGGAATACAGCATTCTGAAGAAAGAAGAAACCCTCCGTCACTGTGTTGGAAGACACTGGCCCAGAGCCGGCTGTTGTGGCCTAGCGGTTTTGCGCGCTTCAATCTAGAACCGCGGGACCGCTACGGTCTCAGCTTCGAATCCGGCCTCGGGCATGGATGTGTTTGATGTTCTTAGGTTAGTTAGGTGTAAGTAGTTCTAAGTTCTAGGGAACTGATGACCTCAGATGTTAAGTCCCATAGTGCTGAGAGCCATTTGAACCATTGGCCCACACACAATCAGGAAGTAGCTACTTGAGAGAGAGAGAGAAGGATGAAGGGAGAGAATGGGGGGGGGGGGGGGGGGGAGAGCATGATCTGATGCTTTGTCTGACAGGAAGTAACCGGAGGGGTGAGGGGGAGGATAAGAGGGGATTGGATGAACGAGGGGTGGGGCGATTACATTTCCCTGCGTGATTGGCATTGTGAACTAACTCAGTCACTATATGTACAGCAGGTTGAGCACATAGAGCAGTTGCTTCCAGTGACCTGGTATGGAAGCTGTGTGCATTTGATCAAAACAGGAAGTGAGTCTGGTGTGAAAGGGACGCCAGCGCCTAATGGATTGTTCAGAGAGTAAGTAGCAGGCGACCAGCGGCTACTACCGTTAGTGAACCGGCACTGCTGCAGTTGCTGCCCTATTTTGTACACCAGTGTGGCTGATTCTGTCATCACGAGGTGCCCTGCAGACGACGTGCGCGAAGAAGCAAGTATGTGTAGTCAGAAAGTTGTTTTTTTTTCGCCATGTATGCTTAGCGTGATCTGTAACAGTGTAATTACATGTGGTGAGTGTTTTATGTTCACAGAATTCCTTGTGCGACTGGCAAAAAGCGACCTATTTAATTACTTCTTTTTGATGTATTTTACAAGAGCTGTATCTTCCAAAGCAGCAGAGAATGAGGAGCTTTTTCTACCAATTAAAAGAGAAGTCCAACCCCCAGATAGTGACATTTATAAATAAACAATATATTATTATACCTTCTGCCATATAGTTGAGTTTGCTGTTATCGGATTTTTCCATTCCAGCAGCTCAGTGAGTTTTCCTGCCAATGTTTATTGGGTGAGGCAGGGTGGGAGGGAGCGAGTGATGGGGGTAGGGATGTCATCTGACGGTGACATTGTGGACCAGCTCTGTCAGTCCCTGCCTGTCAAGGTGAGCACATACCCGAATTTTCAAACAAGACACACATCCAATCTACTTCAGTGCGATTGATTATTACTGTACGTACTTGTTGGCCAAGGTAATACTTGCACCATCCAATCAATACCTCATCAAAACCTGAGCATTTCCTGCCATTTCTCCATCTCTGTATGTGTGTGGGGGGAGTGGGAGGC
This sequence comes from Schistocerca serialis cubense, assembly GCF_023864345.2. Lineage (NCBI taxonomy): Eukaryota > Metazoa > Arthropoda > Insecta > Orthoptera > Acrididae > Schistocerca > Schistocerca serialis. The sequence continues at coordinate 192,624,731 of NC_064638.1, read as the reverse complement.
GATAATTAATTCATCAATTTCATTACTCAATTAATTTGATATCAAAACTTTGCTTGTACAAGTGTTAGCGAGTGGTAGGTGTTGGGAATTTCTCAGAGGGGTTGGTGAGGAGGAGGTTTCGCCAGAGGGTAATTTGTCCCCATGGGGTCATAAATAAATTACCATAACAATAGGTTAAGGACAGGTGGAGGGGTTCATAAGTCATTACAGTTTGCCCATGAATGTATTTTTGCACCTGTATAATGTTCATTGTAATCATCCCACTTTTGAGATTAAAACGTACCGGAATGAGGCTCTTGATTACACCTGTATCGATATACACATTCTGCGAGGCACAGTATGATGATATTGTTCGATTAAAATTGCTTGATAGTGGACGTTTGTTACGTGCCACTGCGGTGTTCCCACATCGACCACTGGCTATAGCTCGCGTATAGGTGACACACAAACACGATGGGTGACTTCACAAATGCTGTTAATGTGTAAGGCCGTGCAGAGTTGGAAGCGGCCGCCGCTAGGCACGACGGTAATGCGGAATACTCTGTCGATGGAGGATTTTAGGTGACCATTTACTGCACTGCGGCATACGAAGTGTTTTTAATGCCTTGAATTTAAAGTCGTTTCCTATCCTAACCACAACCCTCTGATGTATAACGTATCCGCCAAAACGACGGTAATAATCTGTGGCCAAACTAAAATAATGATCGCTTTGTTCACGGAGATACAAGCTAATATCCACGAGCAAACTCAAGACAGAAAAATTTCAGTTTCAGCGGTAAAAGCAAACTGTAAATTCTCGCTATCATTGGTTACCTGAAAGTATCCTCACTCTGTCTACCACAAGTCGCTGTGTTACCAACAGATGAGCAGTTTTGTTTGGCACTTGGCTACAGATTATAGGCGACACAAAAAATGATTCAAATGGCTCTGAGCACTATGGGGCTTAACATCTGTGGTCATCAGTCCCCTAGAATTTAGAACTACTTAAACCTAACTAACCTAAGGACATCACACACACATATGCCCGAGGCAGGATTCGAACCTGCGATCGTAGCGGTCACGCGGTTCCAGACTGAAGTGCCTAGAACCGCACGGCCACACCGACCGGCATAGGCGACACAAACAGATTGCAAACGAAAAGGTGTGATACGAGCAAAAATAAGAACATATATAAAAAAGTCAACATGATAATGTAAATGACTGGCCAAAGTGTATGTATTAACTGTATAAAAATAATAATCAGAGTTTTCGACTGTATTTAGAGATAAAGAGGTTTCCCTGCGTTTGACCAGGTTGGAATCTAGGAACTTCCACACGTCAAGTTCAGACGCTAACCGCTGCACTAAGCTACCACACAGTTTTTATTTCTTATATCTGTGGTTCTAGTGACTTATTCGCAACGATGCACAGCAGCCATCCAAAATTCTGTTTCATGCAGTGTTGTGCAAAGATTATCTAATGCAAGCCGGTCTCTGTGATTACAATAAATGTGTATACAGTGCTGAACCGCATCTTTGCGGACGAATCTAGTACTGTTTAGCTAGAGCTGTATATGAAACGTGTGTATTTCGTTATGTGTATGTGTGTGTGTGTTTTGTTTTTGGTGTGGTTATCATGTGTGATGAAAGACGAAATAAAAGGGTTAGATCATTCGGATTATAAAGACATCAAGAAAGAAGGCCAGAGAACGGACTGAAAGTGAACTGACCAGCTGTTGTGGCAGTTCGGTAATAGCGAACAGTTCGTACATGACGCTGAGCGTTATGATTGGAGGAAACCAGCTACCACGCGTGTAATGTCAGCTATCTAGTAATTTTAATCGGACTATAGTCATAATCCATTCCTGTTCAACTCTTAAACAGAGCTACGGGAAATCGACTGCCTATACGCGTCCGTATGAGCCCTAATTTCTCTTATCTTAACTTCGTGGTCCTTACGCGAAATGTATGTTGGTGGCAGCAGAATCTTTCTGTTTTCAGCTTAAAATGACGATTCTCTAAATTTTCTCGATAGTGGTCCTCGAATAGAACGTCGTCATCCCTCCAGGGGTTCCGACTTCAGTTTATTAAGAAACACGTGCTGCCGTGTTCGTAGAACATACAATTAACATACACACCGTCCCACCTCTGAATTGCTTCGATGTCTTCCTTTAATCCGACCTGGTGGGGAACTCAAACACTTGAGTAGTACTGAAGAGCGGGTCGCTCTAATGTTCTATACGCGGTCACCTTTACGGATGAACCACGTTTTCCTAAAATTCCTACAGTTCGCATGTACATCTGCATCTACATGGATACCCTGCAAATCATATTTAAGTGCCTGGCAGTAGGTTCATCGAACCACCTTCACAATAACTTCTATTATTCCAATCTCTTACAGCGTGCGGAAAAACTGGCACCAATATCTTCCTGTGCGAGCTCTGATTTCCCTTATTTTATCACGGTGATCGTTTCACCTATGTAGGTTGGCGTCAACGGAATATTCTCGGATTCGGATGAGAAAGTTGGTGATTTAGAAATTTCGTGAGAACATTCCGCCGCAACGGAAACCGCACTTGTTTTAATGATGTCCATATCTAATCGTGTATCATTTCAGTGACACTCACTCCCCTATTTCGCGATAATAAGAAACTTGCTGCCCTTCTTTGGGTTTTCCCGATGTACTCCGTCAATCCTATCTGGTAAGAATTCCACACCACAAAGCAGTATTCTGAAAGAGGACGGGCAAGCGAAATGCAGACAGTCCCTTTAGTAGATTGTTACATTTTCTAAGTGTCCTGTCAACAAAACGCAGTCTTTGGTTAACCTTCCCTACAACATTATCTATGTGTTCCATCCAATTTAATTTGTTCGTAATTGTAATTCCTAGGTATTTAGTTCAATTTACGGCCTTTACGTCTGATGTATCGTGTAACCGAAGTTTAAGAGTTTCCTTTTAGCTTTCTTGTAGATGATTTCACACTTTTCGTTATTTAGGATCAACTTCCAGTGTTCGCATCGTACAGATATCTTTTCTAAATCGTTTTGCAATTAGATTTGATCTTCTGATGACTTTATTAATCGATAAACGACAGCGTCATCTACAAACAATCTTTGACAGCTGCTCAGATTGTCTTCTAAATTTTTTATATAGGTGAGGAACAGCAAGCGCCCTGAAACACTACTTTGCGGAACGCCAGTAAGCACTTATGTCGTACTCGATGACTTTCCGTCAGTTATTATGCCGACAGGGAATCACAAACCCAGTCACATAACTGAGATGATATTCCATAAGCACGCAGTTTCGCAAGCCGCTTGTGTGGTGCAGTGTCAAAGGCCTTCTGGAAATCTAGAAATACAGAATCAGTTTGAAATCCCTTGTCAATAGCATTAAGCACTTCGTGTGAGTAAAGGTCCAATTGTGTTTCACAAGAATGATGCTTTCTACATCCGTGTTGACTGTGTGTCAAGAGACCGTTTTCTTCGAGGTAATTCATAATGTTCGAACACAATATATGCTCCAGAATGCTGCTGCATATCGACGTTAATGATATGGGCCAGTAATTTACTGGATTACTCCTACTGCCTTTCTTGAATATTGGTGTGACCTGTGCCATTTTCCAGTCTTTGGGTATGCACCTTTTGCCAAGGGAACGGTAGCACATGATTGTTAAGTACGGAGACATTGTATCAGCATAGTCTGAAAGGAACGTAACTAGTATACCGTCTACACCGGAAGATATGCTTTTGTTAACTGATTTAAGTTGCTTCGCTGCTCCAAGGGTGTTTACTTCAACGTTACTAATGTTGGCAGCTATTCTTGTTTCGAATTCTGGAATATTTACTTCGTCTTCTTTGGCGAGGGAATTTCTGAAGGCTGTGTTTAGTACTATGCTTTAGCAGCACTGCCGTCGATAGCATTTCCACTTCTATCGCGAAGAGAAAGCATTGACTGTGTCTTGCCGCTAGCGTAGTTCACGTACGATCAGAATCTCTTTGGATTTTCTGCCAGGTTTGGAGACAAGGCTTCGTTATGGAAACTATTATAACCACATCGCATTGAAGTACGTGCTAAATTTCGGGCTTGTGTGAAAGATCGCCTATCTTGGAGATTTCACGTTAGTTTAAATATGGCATGTTTTTTTCCATTCTTTGTGTAACAGTGTTCTGTCCCATTTTGTGTAGCAAGGAGGATCAGCTCCGTCGTTTATTAATTTATTTGATACAAATCTCTCAATTGCTGCCGACTATTTCTTTCAATTCAACCCATATCTGGTCTACACTTAAATTGGTAATTTGGAAGGGATGGAGATTGTCTCTCACGAAGGCGTCAAGTTAATTTTTATCTTCTTTTTTGAGTGGGTATATTTTTTGTTTATTTTTGGAGGATTTGAGGGTAACAATATTCAGTCTCTCTACGACAACCTTGTTTCCACTAATACCAGTATACGTTTTGATGCTCGTTATTGGCTCAGGATTATTTGTTGCTAAGAGGTCATGTGTGTTTTCCCAACTGTTTACTATTCGCGTGGGCTCAGCACTAACTGATCGAAAAATTTTCAGAGAATGTGTTTAGCACAATTTCGGATGGTTTTTTATGCGTACCTCCGGAATTAAACATTTATTTTCGCCAACACATCGAAGGTAAATTAAAGTCACCACCAACTATTATCGTATGAGTCGGGTACGTGTTTGAATAGAAACTCAAGTTCTCTTAGGACATTTCAGCAATTGCATCATTTCAGTTTGGAGGTCGGTAAGAGGATCTAATTATTATTATTATACAACGTTTGCCAAGAATGTCATCTGTCTATGCTAGCTCACAGGAACTATCTACTGCACGTCAGCAGCTAAACTACTTCTAACGGCAACACACAAGCTACCTCCAAGTGTGTTTAGCCTACCTTTTCGGCATACCGTTAGGTTCTTCCCAAAAATTTCCGCTGAATTCAACTCCGGCTTTAGCCAGCTTTCAGTGCCTATAACGATTTGAGCATCAGTTCTTTCTATCAGCGCTTGGAGCTCTGGTACTTTCCCAACACATCTATGACAGTTTACAACTGTTACACCGATGTTCCTGTATCTACGCTCTTCCTGTGTTCGGCCTGCACACCTTGCGACTGAAGCCCCTTTTGTGTTTCCCAGAGACCCTTTAACGTAAAGAGCCACCCAGTCCACCTCACACAGCTCCTGCTACTCGTGTAGCCGCCTCCTGCCTGTAATGGACTCCTGACCTTTTCAGCGGAACCCGAAATCCAACCACCCCATGGCGCAAATCGAGGAATCTGCAGCCAACACGGCCGCAGAACCGTCTGAGCCTCTGATTCAGTCCACAATCGGTCGTGTCGACTATGCTGCAAATGGTGAGCTCTGCTTTCATCTCACAAGCAAGACTGGCAGTCTTTACCGTTTCTGTTAGCCGCCCGAAAGAATCTCTTCCAAAGTCGACCATTCCCATTCCCTAGTGCCATCCTAATGTGCTCTTTCCAGTTCATATCACTCTGCAGTGTCGTGTCCAAATATGTAATCGACGTGACCATGTCAAGCGGTACACTGCTAAAGCTAAATTCGAACGTTAAAGTTTTGTTTCTCTTACTCATCTCCATTAACATACATTTTTTCTACATTTAGTGTTCTACATTTAGTGTTCTTATATCCTCCTACAGTCACTTGACGTATTGTCTTCCTGTACACCACAACATCATGAACTAACAGCTGTAGACTTTTGCTCACCCTGTCAGTCAGGTCATTTGTGTATACGGAGAGTAAAAGCATTACTACGGCACTAACCTGGGGCACTCATGACGATGCCATTGTCTCTGGCAAACAGTCGTCGTCGAGGACAACGTACTGGGTTCAATTACTTCATAAGCCTTCGACCTACGCAAGTATCTGGCAACCTGATCCGTAGATTAGTGCCTTCATTAACAGTATGCAGTGATGCACCGTGTCAAACGCTTCCCGAAATCTAATAATAAGGAATCGACCTACTGCCCTTCGTTCATGTTTTGCAGTCATTTTATGTGTGCGTGAGCACGACAGGTTCCACTTCAGGTGGAGGTGAGGGAAACTCCGCTAGGAAAAATGAGCCAGTATTGTATCATACAGCACTTTCTGAAAGGCTTTTGGGAAAGTTAAAAGTCGTGTTTGTAGAACATTTTCTACACGTCTACAAAAGAGTGTCTTTATAGCTTATTTGAGTGCCACAGAAATATATCCTGAGCCATTGACTGCTGATGGATATGAGAGGATGAAATCGCGTGGATTGTACTGCGACTGACAGCTACAGCCCAGCACAACATAGAGAGGTGACGACTGTAGATGAGTACAATGCACTCAGTTCCTAATTCTTTCGATGTTCAGTGAACAGGCAAGCCCGTTATTTGTCCTGCATTTATTCCTCAACTTATTGCTTCTTTCTGAAATGTACTGGCTAACGTGGAACATTTAAGATGAAGTACAAAACACTACGTACTCCGGAATAAATTATAAGATCAACACTTGAAGCTGGAAGCTGTCACTCTCAGTGTAGAAGGATGGAGATAACAGAAGTTTCAGACGTTTTCCCAGAGTCAGAGAGAGAGAGAGAGAGACTGCAAACTAATCATACTAATCCTGGCATAATATGAATAGTTTCATAACAGGGCACAATACTTAGCTAAAACAGGCACATGATTGTACGACAGTGAGGGAATACGATCCCTGGGCCATTTGGCCTGTGGCCAAGTGAACATCAGGAGTCAGAAAGCTTTTAGTGGCCCGTGGGCGTGTTTGGAAAACGTTTAACTGTCTTCATGACGCTCATTGTTAACATTGTCTGCGATCTATCGCCCAAATTAAAGCAAATGGATCCTCATTTGGGGCTAATGTCTCTCAGGTTCGAAATCCATTCGTGTATTCTACTTCGAACAGGAACTGGAATAGGTCGACTAAGTTTAAATTACAAAACTTCTTAAAAATGCTTGGATGATGAAACCAGGTGTCTTGCTCAAACAGCTCACGGCTCTGATTGAGGACAACAACTGACGAAGGTTAACTCTGTAATACCCGAATAAGCATCTAGATCCCTAACAGTTGTTAGTGCAATGCTGTGTGTTAAGTCATGCCTCTCAAAGGAAAGTCTCCCCTTCTTCATAGCTCAGTCACATGCGTCTCGATTTGTTCCTTATTTCGAAGACCACTGTCACAAAGATGCTTTCAATTTGTAGTGCAACTGTACTTAAATAAATAATAAATTCATATCTCTAAGGACATGAAATTTAGCTAAGATTGAAGGGGATTAAGCAGCGAACTCCGTTAGAAAGTCTGAAGTTAAAATCCATAAGCAAGCAGTATATACACAGATATGTGTGGACTAAGTCACTTAATTTAGCCAACAGCCTTGCAGCAGTGGTAACTGTTGTGGACTGGCAAGACAGCCAATCCACAGTGACGGGTAGCCGAAAGGCACGCGTTTAAGCCCACGCAGGATGGCGTGAGGTCTGGAACAGGTCAGGGATATGAGACTAGCAAAAATAGTACGTATCTGTTGGAATACTTAACTTTAATCCATAATTGGTGAACATCGGTCTGACGGTACATGCATCACAAGATAAATAGCAAATGATAATGGCGCATTGCTAGGTCGTAGCAAATGACGTAGCTCAAGGCTACGCTAACTATCGTCTCGGCAAATGAGAGCGTAATTTGTCAGTGAACCATCGCTAGCAAAGTCGGCTGTACAACTGGGGCGAGTGCTAGGACGTCTCTCTAGACCTGCCGTGTGGCGGCGCTCGGTCTGCAATCACTGACAGTGGCGACACGCGGATCCGACGTATACTAACGGACCGCAGCCGATTTAAAAGCTACCACCTAGCAAGTGTGGTGTCTGGCGGTGACACCACAGTAACACCAGTTCCCTTCATATCACTGAAGTTAAGAGCAGTCTGGCTTCGCTAGAACTTGTATGCGTCACCATTCAGATCTGCCGAGTGCTATTGGCAAGCGGCGTGTACTGAGTCCGTGTGAGCCCAATTGAGGAGCTACTTCATTGAGCAGTAGCGGCAACGGTCACGAAAACTGAGAACAGCGGGAGAACGGTGTGCTGACCACGTGAAACACAGTATTTGCATCCAGTGACGTCTAAGGGCTTGAGGATGACACGGCGACCGGTCGGTACAGTTGGGCCTTCAAGGTCTGTTCGGACTCTTCTTTTGCGAGTGTTCGTTGGCAAAGCAATCTTATTCAAGAAGGAATCACATTATTCTCCCCAAGTACTTGACCTAGAAGGAAGAGGATCTAATTTTAGAATGCTTCTCCGGCGTCTGGTATCGTTTTAATGCGGGCATGACAGCAGGCATCGAAAAAAATCAGATTCGTAGCTGAAAATTTTGTACCACCGATACGAGAATGTAACAAAGGTCTCGATGGATTAAATCGGAATCTTTTTAAGAACGGTAACGTGGTTTTCGCGAAATACTGTGCATTAAACACTGCGCTCCACCGGCCAAGTCAGTTGGAAAAATAAAACGAGATTCGTGGAAGACGGTGACGATCCCGCTGCCACTCTGGCGTAGTTTTCGTAGGGCTCATGGGAATAAGATAAGATAGAATATGGCGCAATGTAAGGCGTATAGACGGGCGTGTTTCTCTGGATCGAAAATCAAATGGAATACGACAGATAAATTGCTAACCGTCACTACCGAGTACATTGGCCACGCAGTGCCGAGTGTGTTTGTGAAGTATATACCTAGATATAGCTGCTAAAAGGCATTTCTGCTGCCACCGTAGGCCATTTATCAAGGAAATATCCATTTTCTCCGCTGTAGCTACCTGATTTTGTGAGAAGTCTCGTAAAGGAAAGTTCTTGCGCTGTCGTGTTGTTGTGTGTTACATATCTTAAACAACTGATATTAGCGCACAAGCAAGGTAATGTGACGCACATGAGGAAATATCTGTTTAGTCACGCTGTATTTTGAAAATAATTATTCGCGTTATTGAATATTCTTGATCCTACATAGACCATGTCCTACGTACTTATTAGAGGATATATATGACAGTTGTTTCAAAAAGCACAATTGATTTCAGAAAAAAATGTGTGACAACGAAATCACTAAGAATTAAAGCCTGAAGAACTAATTCAAAACAGTATTTAAATTTCAAATACTAAAAGTTTCAACAGGTGCTGTAAGGATTATAAGACACAAGATGTAGAGAAAGTTTGCGTTTCACCTAAGTATAGTAGAAATAAATGAAAAGGAATATATTAAAAGAAACTAACGAAGTATTACACTTTAGACAACACATATTTTGGACGTTACTGTCGAATTTTTACCGATGACATTTAATGACAGAACAATTTCCCTCAAGACACAGTGGTTACGGAAAATTTTCCCGCTATTCTAACTAATAAAAATGTCGTGAAAGGGGTTTTACTCTGTCCTAAGGACTCTCGAAAGTCCCGTCGAAATAGTATCTTGTGCACTGAACGCAAACGAAGCCCTTAATGTTGGAAAAAGGTCGTTTCTCCGAGTTTAAAAGCCAAGAAACATTATGCACTAAACCCTGAAGTGCAATAAAATCTCATTGAGGCGGATTTGCGGATTTGCATGCGTATCTGCGATCTCGGGCGTTCATTCTTGGAGAATGAAAATCCTCTTAAATCCTGCTCGTTCTTTAGGGCCGCTAGTACACATAACAAAGCGTTCCAATGGCCAAGTCAGTGGGAAGAAATAGAGAAACTGGTGGAGCTGAATAACAAAATGCAGCTCCCCTGCGGCTAAACGTCAAGGGTATTTGAAAAGCGGTGCAACAGCGAATAATGCATTTTACATTATTAAACAAATGTTTAACGCAATAATCGTCTGTATACTCTATTAAGCTGCTCACCAAACAATTCTCTTCCGTTTTTGTACTGCAATTGAGCATATTCGTCGTGCATTGCATACAGACTAAATTAATCTTTTCACATAAATACTAACTTCTGGAAACAACACAATGTCACACAAAGACTTTGTCCAATTTTGGCAAGGTGTCTAATGAACAATGAAAGATACTATGAGTAAACAATTTGTAGATGATGAGAGTTGTTATGATGGAAGGAGGGCTTTGAATCATTGACGAATGGCGTTAAAACAATCTGAACCTTTACGTTGGCGTCTGTCCATGCAACATGTTTCAAATAATTTTGCCTGAAGTCACTGTGGAATCTAGCGCCTTTTGCAATATTGCTCCTGGAAAAAAATTTATCTAAATTTGGAGTAGTATTTATCATCGCTACATACCGGGTTGCTCCTTGCCACACTCTCTCGAGCCATCGTCTTGGATTGCTAATGGTCTGATGATGATCGTACCACGGTCGAAACCGGTAACCTTATTAATACAGTTTAAATTTTAAGAACTCATGTTCTACCTTATACTGCTATTATTTAAATAACATTTACAATGTATCTAGATGAACGATAGAAATATAAAGGAGAGAGAAGGATAAAGGAGAGAGAAGGTTAGATTCATGGTCTGGTGAAAGAAAGTCTAATGCGTCCGATAGATTAAAAATTTAAAACAGTTCCTCGTTAAACTCGTTAAATAAATGTTACATTATCTTGTTGATACTTGCTCGAATATTGCAAAATCGGCCACTTTTTGATTTTTATGAAGAAGCTCCCATATACAAGAATACTCAATGTCATTTTCTTCGCAATTTTCCAACCATAGTAACCGTGGTGCGTGATTTGATGTATGAGACTGTGTTGATGAATGTGATAGATACGCTTCTACTAGTTTCAGGACCATTACAATTAATGCAGTTCAAACATACCAGAATTCTGACTCCTAAAGCAACAGTTTTCAGTTGCCGGTAAATTCCTATGCACCACAGATACGCAGTAAATGATGCGAATACCTGGACCTGAAAACCATAGTCCTAATCTTGAAGGTCGTCACAACATGGTGACATACGAACTGATGGCCTAAAATACACACTGAGGTAGCGGAAGCCTTGGGATAGCGATATGCATACACACATGAAAAAAGTTTTGCTTCACTTCGGTTCCAAGAGTTCCGGAAACTGGACCGAAAACTGGAATAGAGATCAACATAAAACATCATTTCCTCCCTTTTTATTGCTCAGGGAAACCACACATTGCTTATTGTACCACCATACAGCTAAATCTTCAGAGGTGGTGGTCCAGATTGCTGTATACACCGGTACCTCTAATACCCAGTAGCACGTCGGCTTGCATTGATGCAATCCTGTATTCGTCGTGGCATACTATCCACAAGTTCATCAAGGCACTGTTGGTCCAGATCGTCCCACTCCTCAACGGCAATTCGGCGTACATCCATCAGAGTGGTTGGTGGGTACGTCACGTCGTCCATAAACAGCACTTCTCAATCTATCCAAGTCATATTCGATAGGGTTCATGTCTGGAGAACATGCTGTCCACTCTAGTCGAGCGATATCGTTATCCTGAAGGAACTCATTCACAAGATCTGAACGATGTGGGCGCGAATTGTCGTCCATGAAGACGAATTCCTCGCCAATATGCTGCCGTTGTGGTTGCACTGTCGGTCGGAGGATGGCAGTTACGTATCGTACAGCCGTTACGGCGCTTTTCATGACCACCTGCGTCTTACATCGGCCCCACGTAATGCCAACCCAAAACAGCAGTGAACCTCCACCTTGCTGCGCTCGCTGGACAGTGAGTCTAAGGCCTTCAGACTGCCCGTGTTGCCTGCAAACACGTCTCCGACAACTGCCTGGTGGAAGGCATATGCGACACTAATCGATGAACGTGGTACTAATCCTGATCATTCCATTCGGCATGTTGTGGCGCCCATCTATACCGCGCTGCGTGATGTCGTGATTGTAAAGATGGACCTCGCAATGGACGTTGAGAGTGAAGTAGCGCATCATGCAGTCTATTGTGCAGAGTTTGAGTCGTAACACGACGTCCTGTGGCTGCACGAAAAGCGTTACTCAACGAAGTGGCATTGCTTTCAGGGTTCCTCCGAGCCATAATCCACTGCAGTAGTAACCCTGGGGTGGCCTGTGCGAAGCATGTCATCGATAGTTCCCGTCTCTCTGTGTCTCCTCCATGTCCGAACAACATACCTTTGGTTCACTCCGAGACGTCTGGAAACTTCCCTAGCTGAGAGCTCTTCCTGGCATCAAGTAACAATGCGGACGCGATCGTACTGCGGTATTGACTGTCTAGGCACAGTTGAACTACAGACAACACGAGCCGTGTACCTCCTCCCTGGTGGAATGACTAGAGTAGATCGGCTGTCGGACCGCCTCTGTCTAATAGGCACTGCTCATGCATGGTTGTCTACATCTGTGGGAGGGTTTAGTGACATCTCTGAACAGTCAAAGAGACTTTGTGATACAATATCCACAGTCACCGTCTATCTTCAGGAGTTCTGGGAACCGGGGTGATGCAAAACTTTTTTGTGTATATGGAGATGGAGGTAATAGCGAGTACGGAAGGTACAAGCGACAGTGCATTGGTGGAGCTGTCATTTGTACTCGTGAGGTTCATCTGAAAAGATTTCCGACATTATTATTACCGCACTGTTGTGTCTAGACAAGACAGCCTAGACACAATGAGAGGAAGCCGAAAGGTACGCGCTTAAACTCACGCAGGCTGGCGTGAAGTCTGCAACAGGATACGTAATGAATGCTATAAAGGAAAGTACGTAGCTTTTGGAATACTTAACTTTATTCCATAATCGGTGTACATCGCTCTTGTACAGATATAATCTCCATTTCACTATACAATGGTAATGGCGCCTTGCTAGGTCGTAGCAAATGTAGCTGAAGGCTATGCTAACTATCGTCTCGACAAATGAGAGCGTATTTGTCAGTGAACCTTTCCTTGCAAAGTCGGCTGTACAACTGGGGCGAGTGCTAGTAAGTCTCTCTAGACCTGCCGTGTGGTGGCGCTCGGTCTGCTATCACTGACAGTGGCGACACGCGGGTCCGGCGTATACTAATGAACCGCGGCCGATTTAAAGGCTACCACCTAGCAAGTGTGGTGTCTGGCAGTGACACCACACGCACAGTTGGAATTAACAGACTTTGAACACGGATTGTAGTTGGAGCTAGACGCATGGGATATTCCATTAGGGAAATCGTTAAAGAATTCAGTATTCTGAGACCCATAGTTTCAAGAGGATACCGCAAATACCAAACAGCAGGCATTTCCGCTCACCACGGACAACGCAGTGGCCAACAGCCTCACTTATCGAACAACAGAGTTGTCAGATCTGCCAGACAAGTATTGCTGCAGTAAGTAAGCGAAGAAATCAATTTCAAACGTATGACGAATGTATCCGATAGGACAGTGCGGCGAAATCTGGCATTAATGGGCCACGGAAGCTAACGATCGACAAGAGTGCCTTTGCTAACAGCACGACATCGTCTGCAGGCAGCGCATCTCCTGGGCTCGTGACCACATCAGTTTGATCCTAGACGATTGGAAAACTGTGGTCTGGTCCGATGAGACCCGATTGTAGCTGGTAAGAGCTGATGGTGGATGGTTCAAGTGTGGCGCAGACAGCACGAAACCCAAGTTGTCAACATGCCACTGTGTAAATTGGTGATGGCTCCATAATTGTGTAGGCTATCTTTACTTGGAAGGACTGGGTCCTCTGGTTCAACTGAACCCATCATTGAATGTAAATGGCTATGACTGGCTACTTGGAGACCATTTGCAGCCATTCATGGCTTCAAGTACCGAAACAACGGTGTCATGTCACCGGGCCACAACCGCTAGTGATTGGTTTGAAGAACATTCTGAAGAAACTGAGAGAATGGTTTGACCACCCAAATCGCTCGAAAAGCACTCCATCGATTATATGACGTAATCGAGATTTGAGTTAGTGCACAACGTCCCGCACCGTCAACACTTTCGCAGCTATGGACGGCTGTAGATGCAGCGTGGCTCAGTATATCTGCAGGGCCTCCCAACGACTTAGTGAGACCATGCCACGTCAAGTTGCTGCACTATGCATAGCAGAAGGTTGTCTGACACGACATTACGAAGCATCTGATAACTTTTTTCATCTCAGTGTATATCTGGTCACATACACGGCACAAAACCTACATTGTTCACATTAGATGGCAAACATGTCTTCTTGCGCTTAGGTTCGTTGATATCTGTGGCGACAGGGAGGAAGCGAATGTAATGTAAATTTTCTAAATCGAGGAAACGGCAGTCCCCAGACGATGGGTTAAACACTCGAAAAGACGACAGTATTAAGCTTAAAACAGGGGCTATAGGACTATTGTGCTTTAACAGTGGACGTGTCCATTTGACATCTAAACCTCTGCTAATGTCCTCATTCGCTTCAGCTTGACAGTATCTTGTGTCTGGGATAGCTCTCGCTATTCTCATCTGAGAGAAACACACGCTGACACTAAAACAGGTATTCACAGCAAGTATTTCTTCGTCTGCGAAAGTGCATGTCGCCCATTACGAATCTGAGTGAAAAATGCTCCGATTGTAGCCAAAAATAAAGGCGAATATGTCCTGGATAGAGTTAGAGTTGTAAAAGAAGGGAACTACTTTTTTTGACTTATGTAGCAGCTTCAAAGACATTTAAATCATAGCAACTGGACATTTTCATGGTTTTTTGCTTGTTATTATTAGTACTCATGTCTTGTAGTATAATGCATCATGTCAAGTACAGTAATACGATGCATGATGTCATGTCGTACATGATACATTACATCATTTCATTCAACATGGCATTAGTCATGTTGTGCAGTATGACGCAGCATGTTACTAAAGTTTAAGAAGTGTGCATTCCCACTCTTGGAGATTTCCTATTACTGATGCACCCTTACTCTCGGATTTATCCCACCCTCTAGAGTCACATAAATTTGTGTCTTCTTATTCTTACACACCCACAAAATACATATAATGGGGGCAAACGGGTGGTCTAGAGAGCTCAATGTGTTGGAGAAGTTGAGTTGTAATAACCTCGAATATGTCAAGATGTTTTGATTTAAATGTCTTTGAAGCTTCCAGGTAAGTCGAGAAGCCAATTCCCTTCTTTTACAGCCTTAACCCTTCTCAGAACATAATCACTTTATTTGCATTCCGATAGGAGCATTTCTTATGCTGGTTCCCAATTTTTACTCTACCATAATTTTGACTTAAGACCGCCATAGTTTGGGAATCGATGTAAACATTTATTGACATTATAGACAACTGATGCGCTATATGTTTTTTATTGTCTTTCGACACATGGTGCTTACATCGTGGCCACGAATAAGGCTTTCACGAAACAACAGACCGAGCATTAATACCATCCATTTTTCTACAATTTGAGAAAATTAGGACCGATACGCTAGTCTGTAATCTAGAAGGAGCACACATAGACAAACTCATAAAAATCGTGTTTAGTTGCACGTAAAATCCGAATGAAACTAGATTTTTTAAAGCTAGTTTTCAATTATATCTTAAGAATGCATTTTTTATTTATTTCGTTCGAGTCAACATGTTTCCAAGCATTCGTTTAACGTAAGAACGAGTTTCACGGGCTACATTTAGTAAAACTTTAAACCATCGTCTCACGACAACGGATCAAGATTGTTGGATAACAAAAATTTATTTTGACTTTATTCATTAGTCTACGTTCGTCCAAATTTTGAACTCATTCGTGCAAGTGTAAAGTATACAAGCAGCCAACTTTAGAAATCTCCCAGAAAAACGTTAGACCATCGATCTCGATAACAAATAAAAATTATTGGACGAGCAAAAATTCAATTTGATTTTACTCACTTATCTCCCTTCGTGCAAAGCTTAAATCGATTCGTTTAAGTCTGAAGTATAGAAGTGGAACTATCCAGAAAAATGTGCTTTTTGGACATGAAATCGAGACAAGGACAGTGCTTTCCAAACGGCTAAAGCGTATCTTAAACCAAGGTTAGACACACCGGTGTACCAAAATTTGCCATCAGTCTTGTTCCAGTGCGGTGGTAATTACGGGTGAACGTTTTAGCACTTAAAATTCAAACGGAGGTCACTGTTTCTGCACATAAAATCCCAACGGTGCACATACAACTGGAGACACTAGCTTAGTATTAATTTCACCCTATTCAAAATCTTTTGCATTCGGAATCGATTCACACAATCTGCATGGGCGCAAGCTCCGGTTCATCGTTTAAACCTTGATTAATATACCGTGACATTAGTACAGTAAGAGTAATGTTCTATTGGCTATACATATGGCCGCTGGTCTGGGATGAAGCAAAAACTATTCACACCATGGTCTTATCTCAAATAGGAACCGAGTAACAAGACACCCTTCCCCTTCCCAAATCGCGATTCCAGGTACAGCCTTTTCAGACATATTTGCTGAGCAACTCGCGCTGTGACGATTGATGTCCTGCGTCCTGGGGATTGAACCACTTTCACCCCTGCCTCTGCGTCTGTGAAAGTCTTCTTGTCTCCAGTTTGACAACGTGTGTTTGAGTCGTCAATCCCTCCCACACTTCTAACAACAGAACGACCGAACACAGCGTGTCAAGAAAGTTAGCTCTTCTGAAATAGAGACCGCTGCTGTATGGATGACGTCACATCTAGCAGTGGCCTATATATCACAATCTATAAATCGAGGGTCTATAGATCTTTTCTACTTCCGTTGTTTTTTCTCACGTACTCTCAAGAACTTTTTCGAATAGTGTTATTTGGTCTGTATATACTGCTGGTTTATTTTATTGTCAATGCTCTTTTCTGTAATTTCGTTCGCAACTACCAAGTTGCCCGTTCCACTAATTTTATCATTTTGATTTGATTATAAGTCCAGTATTTATTCTATCAGCTGGTGATAATTTCAGTAAATATCTTGTACACTATGGAGAGGGCGCCAATTGCCTGTAGTTTCTCTTTGTTTTCCCTGCCTCGTATCTTCTGCAGTAGAAAAATTGTATCGTATCCTCAGTTTTGCCGTTTATCTTTAGAAATACCTCCACAAAATACTGCACTCGCCTAGGGAGTGCGCCACCATCTCACGGGCACTCTGGCCAATAATGCCCCTCGCAACCGGTATAAATACCGCCGCACCTAGACCGCTCAGTCTGTACACCGCCGATACGCCCAAACTACCTCCCCCCGTGCCCTCTATCTATCTCCGTCAATATGCAGATGACACCGCCTTTATTACCCTCTATCCTACCCTCCTCTGGTCCCTGTGTTCCATTGAAGTCCACCTAACCAGTTCACTACTTAGTGTAACCAGTGGCTCGTTAAGATACACTCTTCCAAAGCTCAGGCAATCATCATAGGCCGCACCACCCCTTCCTTCAGGCTCCTTTATTTCTATCTTACCATCTATGATCATCTTACTCCTACCTTGAAATACCTTGGCCTCACCCTTGACCGTCATCTCACCTGGACTCTCCATCCCCTTACCATCCAACACAAAGCCCACTGTAGACTCTGCCTCCTGAAACTCCTATACATCCAGGCTTGGGGATTGCATTCTTCCATCATACACAATACCTATAAGCCCTTGATCTGTGTTATACCGCTTTCGGCTGGACCTCCGCCCACCTAAATTCTATATGTCCCTCCAGATCCTTGAAAGCCATGCGCTCTGCCTCGCTTTCTGTATTCGTCTTGTCCCCCACAATGGTCCTCTATGACCAACCCACCTTCCCACATCTCCTTACTTACCTTGAACACATTTGCATTGTCTATACCATCCAAAACTTTATCCCTCTCACACTTTGATGTCTCCTCTCCAACGCCCATACATTGCCGCACCTATACTGTTATGTCCCTGCACCCGGCACCTCCACACCCTCCATGTCCTATCCCAAAGAAACTTTCACCATCTCCTGATCCCCGATGATGTCCTTTGGCCCAACATCTATCCTTCCCTCCAAATCTGACCCCAACCCACCTCTCCCCTCCTCCATAGGGCTCCCTCCCCTTTCCTTCCCGTCACTGAGCACCCCCCCCCCCTCTCTTTCCCCTTCCCCATCCTTTCCCTGTTTCTTCACTCCTTCCTGGATTGCTCTCTTTCCCACTCCACATCTCTCCTTTCTCTTGGTTTGCTCCCAGATCTTACTCCTGTGCTGCTCCATCACAACTCGCTCTCCTCCAACACCCACCCCCTGACCTCCCATCTCTTCTCCTTCCATCCAGTCTCCCCTCCGCCTCTTTGTAGGTCATTCCAGTTTTAACTTATGGAAGGATTTCGTGACATCCGTTTATGTTCTGCTCCAAGTACAATGTTTTTACATGTCTTTATGCCATGTGAATAATAAAGCAGTGACCTACGTTTCTATTGTGACATAAGGGCCGTCAGTGTTTTTTCAGCGTCTTTCTGCAGTGAGTTTCTTATTTATGCTCTCTGTGGTTCAACTTGTGACAATGTCTGCCATTTACATTCCCCTTGTTTTGTGTATTTCATTCATATTTTATCCATTTGTTATTTTTAAAATCTCTTTGTTTTACATTTTTATGACATCAATGTGCAGCAATTATAACAAAGTAAGAAAAAAATACCGGATTACTTAGTCGTGTAATTCGTCTGATAACGATCGATACTATCTCCACCTTACTATTGACGACTCGTAGACGACTTCGCTTTGGTAATGGTTTCTCTCTTTGATCTCGATTTGGATTGTGGCTCGTACTTGACCTGTTGACAGGTTGCTACTGACTTGCTCTTGTCGTGTTCGGTCCACCATTCGGTCAGCCGGGGTGGTCGACACCGACGTGGGTTTGAGTCCCATCCGCAGGGGGTCTTCGCGCCTTGAATTGTCGCCGTTTCTCTGACGTGAGCACCGGTATCCAGCCACTCGCGGACGTAGCACGTTTCCTTCCAAGCAATTCGGTTGCTGCGTTCGAATTGTAACCTCGTATTTTCATCCGTTTAATGCTGTCAAAAATGTTTCCCAAATTTGCATGTTTATTTAAATAACATTAAATTAATCCCTTCCCGTTTAAATATTCATTATCGTCAGACAAATGTTCGTTATTAATCGGTTACATTTGTTTATTCAATATTAGTGGCGGTACCAAAAAGAAATTCGACAACTGCAAATAGGACTCGCGCTCTGTGTGTGCAATACAAACTTAATTATGTTCACAGACAATTCACAAGTACTGGAACGAGAACCTCGACGATTTTTACCTTTTATCGATATCCATACTAGCAAGTTATAGGTCTCTGGTATTAGAGGACATTCGAGAGTACTTTTTATGTGTGATAGTTACACATTAAATTTTTTATTTCCTTTCTTATAGTACAAAACCTTGCTTCTTGACAAATTTCTTGATTGTAGTTCAACGTAAAGTACCGTACAGATTTTGATGTGTGAGTTTGCGAGTACCAAAATTTGTCATAAATGGCCGTATCATTTAACTGCATTGACTTCGAAGTGCAGATGTTACTCACCGCGAAGGAACAGTAAACGGTAGTGTGTAACACAAACTTCATATCTCTCCCCGTTCCTGAGAAAAACTGGTCCGAACAATCGGACAGACAAACAAACGGACGACAAAGAGATTATGTGAAAGTTCCGTTTATACCGATTAGAAACCTAAAAATTAAATCAAATGTGCCTTTGTAGTCAGTCAAATTTATTTCTTAGTAACATATTATTTCTGAGATATGCATAATCATATCGAGCAGTTACAGCTGAAGTCAATTAATCTTCGAAGAATTCCCTCTCTTCTTGATAGGGTACATGCTGTCAGGCTCAGCTGTCTTCATTTCCTACGGCATTACGAATATAAAATTTAATTTAAATCGTAATCAGTTATATTTCAATTTAACGAATAGAAAACTGTTGTTCAATTATCTCGTTCTTTGAAAGGACAATAACGGATTTTTCTCAATATTAACAAGTCTTATAGTGCTAGAAAATCAGGTGTGTATGCGCACTACAGCAATTTTAATACCGTAGTGCTCTATGTCACTCCGCAAACATCGTCGTTTGCTTACAGAAAACAGAAATGAAATCGTTGCAAAAAGTATCTCAGCTGAAGGCTGCTCCAGTCATGCTTTTGTGTTATTAACTGGAAACAATTGGTCGCCTAGGACCATTAGGCAGTTATGTGCTTCGCTATACAATTTCTGTAACGTTTCTCTAGTCACCTCATCACTCTCTAATGCTTCACTAGTTGTCAGTTCCTTCCCAGTTTTCACATAATCGTTCTAAGTTCTAGCTGATTATTTTAAATACTGCATTCATTTTCAAGATCGCTTTCATTTTTCTCCCACTTCTTTTCTTTCAAGTAGTGTAATATACATGTCTTTGCAGCCACCATATTCAGCTACCCGAAGCTCTTCTTAGAACAGTTGAGAAAAGTACAGTGAGACGATGATGTAACGTGGTGTGATGTATCAATAACAGATGGTATTTCCGGTACGGGTATTGTGGGAAAGACCGCGTAAATTGCAGTTCTCCTCCGCGATTGGTTGCTACTTTCACCAGTTGCGCGCCAAAATTATAATCCTCTGTTAATAATATTAGAAAACTAAACAGCATATTTATTTGCATTTAAAATTAAAGCATCTCTCAATAGCGTGCTATCATTACATTATTTTACAAGTATTGATAACCAGCAGAATAATAAAGAAAGGCTGGAAAAAAAGGCAGACGAAGCACTTCGGTGTTCTTCGGATCGCGCTTAACTTGGATGGCGGGCTAAGTGGTTCCGCCGTAAGACTGTAGCTGGTTCGCCAGTGTTCGAGGACAGACATGTTATCTGCCGTGGTTCAGGTAAAACTTAATTGGCAATGTCTAGTTTGCAAATGTAAGAGCTGGTGGAAATCTCGGAGGACAGACATGTTGTCTGTCGCAGTCAGCGTCAAGACCTAATTAGCAATGTATGATAAAAACACGGGAGAACTGCCGGATGTCAGTAACGTCCTGCCACGATATTTCGGCACAGAGGCTTCTGGCCATTTTCAGGTGAGTATCACTATAGTAGTACCACAGTACTACTACTGTAGTACTCACTTGAAGATGGCCAGGAGAAGAAGTACTACAGTACTACTACAGTAGTACTTACCTGAAGATGGTCAGAAGACTCTGCGCCGAAATATCGTTCCAGGACGTTACTGACATCCGGCAGTTCTCCCGTGTTTTCATGGAACAGTCAGTACGCCGGGAAAGCTTTAAACATCACAGCAATGTATGGTTGAATGGACATTTAGTTGAGAACTATGTGATAGTAATTACGGAAAACACGCAATTTATTAATCTGTTGAAGAATAGGAATTATTTGTGACTCTAAAGTGGAATGTAATGTTCAGTTTCTCGTGTTATGCCAATAAGAACCGAATGACATCCCTAATAAATAAACTGAATGGAAATTTAACAATTTCTAAGACAACAGTTCCTCTCTAAGAGTGTCTTACAGTCTCAAGGTAACGACTTCACGACCTGCGAGCCGTTTTCAGCGCGGGGGACAACAAATGTAGAAGACTGTAGGTTGGTGAACATTTATTAGAACTTATGCATTCCACTCAGGGCGGTGGAAGCAAACAGGCACCTTGCACGTACTACAGTCTCAGTACAATGAAAATCAGTGACACTTCATATGTGGTAACATAGAGGAGGCATGAAGGAGAGAAGTTCCCGAGGCAAGAGTTTATAATAAGCACATATATATCACCACATCTGTCTCTCTCATCACTCTTCTTTTTCAACTTGCCGTAGTAGCACCTCCCTATCTATGTACAATGTGCTGTTATTACATTTATCTTCTTAATCAATTCGTAAGCTCGTCTATGTACCCTTCCTCCATCCTTCCCTCTGTATACTTGCACTGCCGTTTTATGTATTCTTTCCTAGTCTTCTATCATTCTGTGTTCAACAGATTTTAGAGATCTTTATAATTTCTGTTTACTTCTTCACTCTTTAAAGTCCTTAATTTCTTCCTCTCCTCCAGAAGTTTTAGCGCATGTTTTGTAATCCGTGATTCACGGACTTGTTTCGGAGTTTCTCATGTTTCTTGATCTGCGGATGCCAAGACAGAATTCTTAAGGCCCATTCACTTCTGATTCAATGTGATCGTAGATACTGCTTTAACCTGTTATATTAGTATCAGTTTTCCATTGCTTTGTTTTGTTCTAGATTTCAGACCCTATATCTACACTACTTTTCAGGGTTGCCTCCTTCCTTCTCTCAGTACTAAGTTATGTTCCGTCTCTACTTCACTCCATGGGTAACCCTTGCGTTGCTTCAGTTGGTTACACTATCTTCCAGTTACTGGAATAAAATCTATTTTGTACACAGGTAGTGTGAATGATAATTTCTTCAGTCGGTAAAACATTCGAGTTTTTATTAAATCGCACAATCCGTTTCGGATAGCTAGGGTACAACATAAGGTGAAAATCGTGTAATACAGTATATGCTACTATTCTTCAGTGGGAAAATTACATATTAAATTTCGAAATTCGTGAATCGAAAAAATGAAATTGAAATGAAGATCACTGAAAATTTAGCAGCAGATCAACGAAGGGCATTTTTAACGTTGTAATATCAGCAAATGAGGTTTTACGAGTATTTATTGAACATTTGCCTATTGCTCATGATTCAATGAAGCCGCACACTGGCACATTTCAGATCTACACTCCTGGAAATGGAAAAAAGAACACTTTGACACCGGTGTGTCAGACCCACCATACTTGCTCCGGACACTGCGAGAGGTCTGTACAAGCAATGATCACACGCACGGCACAGCGGACACACCAGGAACCGCGGTGTTGGCCGTCGAATGGCGCTAGCTGCGCAGCATTTGTGCACCGCCGCCGTCAGTGTCAGCCAGTTTGCCGTGGCATACGGAGCTCCATCGCAGTCTTTAACACTGGTAGCATGCCGCGACAGCGTGGACGTGAACCGTATGTGCAGTTGACGGACTTTGAGCGAGGGCGTATAGTGGGCATGCGGGAGGCCGGGTGGACGTACCGGCGAATTGCTCAACACGTGGGGCGTGAGGTCTCCACAGTACATCGATGTTGTCGCCAGTGGTCGGCGGAAGGTGCACGTGCCCGTCGACCTGGGACCGGACCGCAGCGACGCAAGGGATGCACGCCAAGACCGTAGGATCCTACGCAGTGCCGTAGGGGACCGCACCGCCACTTCCCAGCAAATTGGGGACACTGTTGCTCCTGGGGTATCGGCGAGGACCATTCGCAACCGTCTCCATGAAGCTGGGCTACGGTCCCGCACACCGTTAGGCCGTCTTCCGCTCACGCCCCAACATCGTGCAGCCCGCCTCCAGTGGCGTCGCGACAGGCGTGAATGGAGGGACGAATGGAGACGTGTTGTCTTCAGCGATGAGAGTCGCTTCTGCCTAGGTGCCAATGATGGTCGTATGCGTGTTTGGCACCGTGCAGGTGAGCGCCACAATCAGGACTGCATACGACCGAGGCACACAGGGCCAACACCCGGCATCATGGTGTGGGGAGCGATCTCCTACACTGGCCGTACACCACTGGTGATCGTCGAGGGGACACTGAATAGTGCACGGTACATCCAAACCGTCATCGAACCCATCGTTCTACCATTCCTAGACCGGCAAGGGAACTTGCTGTTCCAACAGGACAATGCACGTCCGCATGTATCCCGTGCCACCCAACGTGCTCTAGAAGGTGTAAGTCAACTACCCTGGCCAGCAAGATCTCCGGATCTGTCCCCCATTGAGCATGTTTGGGACTGGATGAAGCGTCGTCTCACGCGGTCTGCACGTCCAGCACGAACGCTGGTCCAACTGAGGCGCCAGGTGGAAACGGCATGGCAAGCCGTTCCACAGGACTACATCCACCATCTCTACGATCGTCTCCATGGGAGAATAGCAGCCTGCATTGCTGCGAAAGGTGGATATACACTGTACTAGTGCCGACATTGTGCATGCTCTGTTGCCTGTGTGTATGTGCCTGTGGTTCTGTCAGTGTGATCATGTGATGTATCTGACCCCAGGAATGTGTCAATAAAGTTTCCCCTTCCTGGGACAATGAATTCACGGTGTTCTTATTTCAATTTCCAGGAGTGTATTATATGAGAGTACGAGGTGACCAGAGATGGAGTTCCTTGTGTAGATACCAGAGACACAAATTATATGTAAAATACTACAGAGGCACAGTCCGTGGCCCTTACAGTCGTTACGATTGTACCGACCGGGAATCATTGATGTGGGCCTAACAGCTGATCGAAAGCGTTAAGAAAAAGTGACTGTCAAGTATAAACCGGAAAACCTACAAAGCCGTTTACACCGTTTAAATTTTAATAACTGGAACACAAACAGCAGAAATATACCAATTTTTAATTCGTATAGATAGTCACTATAATACCAATGTTTTAGTGTTGAAGATTTTGAAAATGTCCTCGATCGAAAGCATATTTCGGAACTGATCGACACACATGTGTTTTGGTTTCCGGTGGAATGGATTGACAGGCAGTCACAGTGGTCTCTAGCATGTCATGCTGCATACTTGGCTTTGATGTGTAGATGGCGTCCTTCAGAGTCTAGCGGCGATAGGTAGGGAGATCTGGGTGAAAACTCTACACTTCCTTCTAGTCTATTCACCTCACCCAGGAACGTGACGATGGTAATGTGACGGTTGGCCTTCCGGTTGAAGAAAACAATCTTCATCTCGGTACAGCTGGTAGCTGGTACGAATCGTTCCTCAAGCATGGCAAGGTGCTTTACTTCCTCAAAATAAAAGAAAAAGGAAAAGAAGTCCTACGGCAGAAATACCACACCAAAACCAGGAAGACCAACACCTCTTTCTTACGTAACATGGGGATTGTCCCTCACCCAGTACACACAGTTACGGCAATCGTTGGTTCCTTTCAGATTTATCGTCGTCTCATTACTCAAGCTATTTACTATCGCAAATCTATTCACAAAATCTGGGCGCCTATCCCGATAGTCCTTAATCATCACCTGAAGCAAGCTGCGAATGTGAGCTTTCCACTTGGGTTCTTGTAATATTTTTTGAACACTTGATCTGGTTACGTCTGATTCAAGCGCAGCTTCCCCTGTGGTCTTCTTTGTGCGTCTTCAGAAAGCTCGTACCACTGAATCAACCCCTCTTTTGTCCAGTATGGATTTCTTAATGCCACACCATATTTTCTTCTCAAGGCGCACACATTCTTCCCTTTCAGTTTGACATCGTAATTCTATTATTATTAAAAGCGACAGTATGAAACTCAGCCCGCCGTCATGGCTGCACTTCTTTCATGTTTTCACATTTCCTATAGCACTTTAATATCCACTTCCTTTTCTCCAAGGAGTAGTTTCCAAACATGTTGTTTATTTGCGTGTAGTTACATACTCTCTTTCAAATTCTAAAGGTGGCAGGAGTAAAATACAAGGAGCGAAAAACTATTTACAATTTATACAGAAACCAGATGGCAGTTATAAGAATCGAGGGGCTTGAAAGGGAAGCAGTGGTTGGGAAGGGAGCGAGACAGGGTTGTAGCCTCTCCCCGATGTCATTCAATCCGTATATTGAGCAAGCAGTAAAGGAAACAAAAGAAAAATTTGGAGTAGGTATTAAAATCCAGGGAGAAGAAATAAAAACTTTGAGGTTCGCCGATGACATAGTAATTCTGTCAGAGACAGCAAAGGACTTGGAAGAGCAGTTGAACGGAATGGACAGTGTCTTGAAAGGAGGGTATAAGATGAACATCAACAAAAGCAAAACGAGGATAATGGAATGTAGTCAAATTAAGCCTGGTGATGCTGAGGGAATTAGATTAGGAAATGAGACACTTAAAGTAGTAAAGGAATTTTGCTTTTTGGGGAGCAAAATAAATGATGGTGGTCGAAATAGAGAGGATATAAAATGTAGACTGGCAATGGCAAGGAAAGCGTTTCTGAAGAAGAGAAATTTGTTAACATCGGGTATAGATATAAGTGTCAGGAAGTCGTTTCTCAAAGTATTTGTATGGAGTATAGCCATGTATGGAAGTGAAACATGGACAATAAATAGTTTGGACAAGGAAAGAATAGAAGCTTTCGAAATGTGGTGCTACAGAAGAATAATGAAGATTAGGTGGGTAGATTACGTAACTAATGAGGAGGTATTGGAAAGGATTGGGGAGAAGAGAAGTTTGTGGGACAACTTTACTAGAAGAAGGGATCGGCTGGTAGGACATGTCCTGAGACATCAAGGGAGGGCATGGAGGGCAGCGTGGAGGGTAAAAATCGTAGAGGGAGACCAAGAGAATAATAAGCAGATTCAGAAGGATGTAGGTTGCAGTAGGTACTGGGAGATGAAGGAGCTTGCACAGGATAGATTAGCATGGAGAGCTGCATCAAACCAGTCTCAGGACTGAAGACCACAAAAACAACAACAACAACTGGCAACTGGTAACAAGCAAAGAAAAAAATGAATGGCTACACACTAGTCATGAGAGCACTATATAATGCCTATTGGATCACCTGATCATGAACACCTCCTGAGTCATTAAATTTTAAACAGTGAAATGAAATGAAGTTTTTATGTGGTACTGATGGGTGGGAGTCCCCACCTAGTAAGTTCGACTGCTGAGTTGCAAGTCTCATTAGTTGCCGCCACACTGGACAACCTGCGTATCGATGATGATGATGATGATGATGGCAACAGAACAACCAGTACTCGAGCAGAGTATATCTCTGACCCATCCGGGAATCAAACCTGGGCTCGCTGCATGGCAGTCAGACGCGCCGGCCACTGAGCTAAGGGAGGTGACATTCAAAGAGTGTGAGCCCGTTTGTGAGACATCCTGTACTGATTAATCACAAGTACACAGTGGTCATCCCCAGGAACCCTGCAGCTTAGACGCACACCTGGCCAGCAGGTGCTGACGCTGCCACGTGCTTGCCTATTGCCGCCAGTTGCTATATATCATGGGCGGATGACGAACCCAGGAGCGCCATCAAACCAGACAGTATGGAACGGTGGTCTGCAGCTATGATAATGGATCTCCAGAGCAATCTCGTGGGTGTTAGAGGTCAACACGCAGGAGAGAAGCCCTCCATCCCTGCTTGCAGTGGACACGGCCGTGCAGAGGAAGGCTGTGGCACCTGTTTGGGAGAGGCTGGTAGCGTGGTGTCTGCTACAGGAACCATGTAGACGGCAGTAGTGGCTCACCCCTAAGATGATTAGCCCCTGCTAATCAGGCCCCCACAAAGCCAGCTGAATGCTGCTGCTTCCAACACCCCTTCAGTTTCAGGACTGCATCTCAGTTGCTGGAGCGTGTACTAGACCAGCATGTGCTGATGCATGCTCGTCGCCTGCAGTTTAAGAGCTGCAGCAACGGCTCACACAGCTGGCTGCTATATCATGGGCGGATTTCGATCTCAGGAACTCCATCAATACAGGACCACGAAACGTGGTCCGCAGCTCTGATTATGGATCTCTAGAGAGTTCTTGTGGACGTCACACATAAGCACGCAATATAGGCGCCCTCCAACCCTCCACGTAGAGAAAGGCTGTGGCAATCCGACTGGAGAGAGGCTGACAGCTTTGGAGTCTGCTGCACGAACCATAGCAAGCGGCAGCAGTGAATCACCCTCCAGATGATGGATGACAACGATCTGTTCCGAGGAGTGCTGGTCAGACCACGACAAGGCCAACTGCATGTTGACAGTCATAACACCACATCATCTCAGTTCAGTAGTAGGTGCTACACTTCACAATGGATAAGTTACTCCCGTTAGACTTGACGCTACACGGAAATTCCACGTCGGCGAGTTGAGAGCTGACCACGTCTCCCCACTCAACAGGACTGCAGTAACTTAATAAATATCCGTAAGTAGAGTATTAACGAAGCTGGCAATGCTAATGTGGTACGGTGAAGCAGAAATGGCATCGCGCGTCGAGGTTTTCCCGTTCGGTGAGATTTTTGGTCACTTCAAGGCTTTTTCGAATTCATCTTCCAGACACTCCCTTCTGCTGCGTTGGTAACTAAGTAGTTACTCTTGTGATAGATCTAGCCTTTTTTGCGACACAGCACAGTCAACATCATCCCAGTATCCTTCTCTTCCAACGACGTCACTCTGATATGTTTGTTTGCTTCAGCACTCAGACTGTTTAAAAGACCGTGTTACTTGTTACGTACACTGCTACTCGATCAACACTACTCTCTTGAGACATTTCGCTTCTGATTGACTCCTTCTACGCTGCTTCTTGCTCTGCAGTGAAGAACTTTGACGGTTTTCACGGTTCCATGCCTCAATAATTGTAATCCTTATAGAATCGCCTTGTTGAACATCTGTCCGTCTGTCCAAATGTCCCTTTTTCTCAGGAACGGGTAGCCGTATTACATGTCACATACTGAGGCCTATGGGCCACTTTTGGTATTAAGACATGAAGCTTGTAGGTCAATGCCTTCAACAGATTCGCTCTTTTATGTCACATACTAAGATAATAACTAACTCTTCAAAAACTATCGGATATTTCTCATTGGCCTAAGACTACGACATTTTCCAAGAAGCTGTGTTTCACAGTATAAGTAAAGGAGAAAATCAGAGGATTGTCAATTTGTAGGTATACCACACGAAAAAAAATTTGACATCTGTTATCTGAATGTCCTTCTGTTCAAACTTCCGTTAAGATCCTTTTTTCTCGTGAGTGGTTTGATGCATCAAGTTGAAATTTATGTCACATACTAAGATATATGGGTTCTTTTCATTGTAATAAATGTAGCCTTTTAAGTCAGGGCAGTAAAAAGTTACGGCCATTTATTTCACACATTATGATACTCGTAAACTCACTCACGAAAAGTTACGGGGTACTTCCCATTGGCCAAGAATCATGACATTTGGCAAGAAGAATGCCTTCATAGTGTAAATAAAAGGAAAAAAACGAAGTTGTTAATTTATACTTAAATCACAAGAATTAGTTTTTATTCATTTGTTATCCGACTGCCTCTGTCCCTGCATCTGTTACCACCCATCTCTCTCAGGAAGGCACAACTGTAATGAGTTCAAATTTATGTCACATTATGAACTTCAATTCCTTGATGGTTTAAAAATTTTAAGCTTCTAAGCCAATGCAGTCAAAAGGCTCCGCCATTTGTGTCACATATTTTGATATTAGCTGACTCTTCTTTTTCCCGTTAAATCACAATGTTGGTAAGAAACAAAGTTTCACAATGCAAGTAAAGAAAAAATCCGAAGATCATAAATTTTTTATTCTACGATACGGAAAAAGTTTTCTTTTGTCATTTGTTATTCGACGCCGCGCGGGATTAGCCGAGCGGTCTTGGGCGCTGCAGTCCCAGATTGGGCGGCTGGTACCGGCGGGGGTTTGAGTCATCCCTCGGGCTTGGATGTGTGTGTTTGTCCTTAGGATAATTTAGGTTAAGTAGTGTGTAAGCTTAGGGACTGATGACCTTAGCAATAAAGTCCTTCCGGCGGGGTCAGGGATTTTCTCTGCCTCGTGGGTGTTGTGTGATGTCCTTAGGTTAGTTAGGTTTAAGTAGTTCTAAGTTCTAGGGGACTGATGACCATAGAGGTTAAGTCTCATAGTGCTCAGAGCCATTTGAACCATTTGAATTAAGTCCCATAAGATTTCACACACATTTGAAAATCTTTTTGTTATTCGATTTCAAACTTCAAATAAAAACCGTCCCAGGAGCGACTTATTGCCGTATCAACCTTGATAGCAGTCCAAAATCACTGAAATTCTCAACTCTCTAGATCGATGGACCATCTGTATACAAAATTAAGCTTTAGCGAAACCCTGAGAGCGTGAGTCCTACTCGCTTATGACCAGCCAATAACTGCTGTCTGCCTCAGCGGGACATTACACGCAATCAGCGGCGACCAGTGAAAATGTGTACCACACCAGGATTCGAACCTGGTATCTCCTGCTTAGAAAGCTGGTGCATTAACTACTGTACGGACTGTCTCAGCACGCCTCACGTCCGAGTCACACTCGCACCGAGCGGCACCTGCCCGCAGCCTCTGTCCATTTTGACTCCCGTTCGCTGCTCCGCGATTTCCATAGGAGGTCGGACGTACTTGTACATCCGCAGTGAAGAAGGTGATTCCATAACCGAAAGAACAGATACCACACATTCAAACAATTTTTCAGTTTAAGGGTAGTGTACTGTTCTGGGCCGCAACAGTACTAAACCTGAAATAACTCTTTAAAATTAATAAAAAACTGTGGGTCTTGAAGTTCGCCAGTTCATTTCACACAGAATCCAGGTGTAACGATTTTACTGATGTATATTGCCATTTACCCTAAGGGAATGGTTTAATTGGCTAATACTACAAAACTGTTCTCTTTTTTGCTGATCGTATGCTTAGTTACCAGAGTATGTAGAACAACAGCTGAATTTTCTATCTGGTTGCGTTTTTGTGTCGGAACTGGTAGTGTGTATTGGGAACGAGGTACGAATCTTCTACATCTCTTTCCGACGTGAAAGAACAACTGAGGTATGACAGCCGGCCGAAGTGGCCGTGCGGTTAAAGGCGCTGTAGTCTGGAACCGCAAGACCGCTACGGTCGCAGGTTCGAATCCTGCCTCGGGCATGGATGTTTGTGATGTCCTTAGGTTAGTTAGGTTTAACTAGTTCTAAGTTCTCGGGGACTAATGACCTCAGCAGTTGAGTCCCATAGTGCTCAGAGCCATTTGAACCATTTTTTTGAGGTATGACATTTTATGCATCCCAGTGTTCTTGATTTTTGGGAACCTCATTTTTCCTTGTGGACTGATAAATATCTTAATTTATTCTTAGTTGAGAATGTAAATATATTTGTTTTTTAATTGGTTAGCACTTTTTTTGAAAAATAGGACCAAGGTATGGTTTGCTAGCAAGTATTCTATCTTCTTCATTAGAACAGAAATTTGTTGCGTTATTTTTGTATATGTGTGTGTATAAATTATCTGTTGTTTCGTCTGTGTAGCCATTTTTTGTGACAAAAATTTGTATTGTGTCTAATTCTTCTTACGGTTTTTACTTTCTACACAGAACGGCTAATAGAAGAGAGTTACAGCGTACAAAGAAGCACAGCAAACAAAATGAAATGCAGTACTAACATGACTGTAATATATGTTGAAGGTGACCACCATTCATCTCTTGACACTTCTGGCCCCAACAAGTAACTGAAGGCGGATCGAAGCTGGATTGCTGTAGTTACTTCAGCCTCATCCGAAATGTTCTGCTGTACTCCCCGAAGACTATGAGGAATGTTGCGATACATCTTAAGCTCGAGGACTCCCCACACGAAGTAGTCGCACACTAAGAGACCAGGTGACCTCAGAGCTCAGCTGAAGACACGACCAGACTGACAGACCGCAGGTCCAGATGGAGTGTTCGTCCGCATTATCGACGTTATACGTCGAACTCTTGCGGCCGCCATCGGGCTTGTTTGGTAGGACTGTTATAACGTTATTTGTTTATGATTAATTAAAATTTTTATAATTTGTTTTGATTCAGAAATTTCGCATATCGATTCTATATTTTCTGTAGATGTAAAATAAAGTGTACTGTACTGGAGTTCAAAGTTCTTTGCATTATGAGTAATGTGTGTAAAATACTTTGTAAATTGTTTATTACGTTAAATAATTTTCTGATGACATTTTGTATTTAAAAATATTTCTGTGTGTAAAGATATCTTGATGATGTAAATTTGGCACTTTAAGAAATTGTCACGTTTGGGAACAATGCAAGAAAAAGGTTTTATGTAAAAGCCAATGTGCTTTTGTTTGGAACGGAAGTGGCTCTGGGGAGTGCAAAAGCTGGCAAGATCGAATTGGCGCGCTGCCGAGAGCAAGCGCGGGAAGTAAGACACACAGTCTGTAGGCAGCAGTGACTGAGGCAATACCCTTGTGGAGCAGGAGAAACACTGCCTGCAAATTTGCACAAAAATTGAATCGGATGAAGACTGCAAACGGCTTACGGTATACCTGCGAGTTATTGGGCTACTGTATGTAAAATTCAAAGCAGCTAAGAAGAGAAATTGAGCCCAACAAGATACTTGCAGGCCGTACTGTGGGTAGTGGTAGCTCGCCACACCCAATCCTACAGCCTCCAGATCAGATATTTTTGTATTATTACTTTCGTGCAGGGTGAACCATTAATTTAAAATGTGTTTTAGTAATCCATCTGGAACTTTAAAGAGACTGGATCACTCTGTTATTTGATCCTTATCATACTCCTATATAGGGTTCCCTCCTGGTTTTTGATTCATCCGAGTATCCTGTTTGACTAACCTATGAAGTACCATGTTAATATAAACAGGCACCATTTAAATTTTTTTTCTGTAAATGATGAAAAAATTTTCTTAACCAATGAAAAGTGTAATAGTGAAAGTTCGCTTAAGTGAAACTCAATCAGAGTGAAGCCTAGCTACTAGAATCTGTTAAATAACTATACAGAGTTAGTACAAGGAGTAATAGCTTTTGAAAAGTAAATTCCAGGAAGAAAGAAATTTTATTGAAGTGAAATGGTCAGTTTTATGCCTATGCTTTAGTATAAGTATTTTAGTATTGAAGTTTGTTTATTATGGGAAGTGCTTTTCTAAGGGCAGTACCTGGCCAAAATTTGTTTAGCTTCCTTTATCTTAGGCTCGTCCAAACCGTGCCCCTGGGGCAGTAGCGCCCGCGATCGCCCGCGCCCAGCGCCCCGGGCGGATTCTTGTGTTGTCGCAGTGGCCGAGCCGCGTCGCTTAGCTGGCCGTGCAGACCGCCCGCCGGGCCTCGCCATGCCGCTGTACGCAAATATTGCAATAGATAAAAATTTATTTTGTGACCACACTTCGCTATCCTTTTCAGCGGTACTGGGGGAAAACGCATCTGAAACCTATCTTTTCTGTTAGTTTTTTATTTGAGTTTCAGTGAATGAAACAATTAATTGTTAAAGTGATAAAAGTGTTTTAAAAACAGGATTGTACAAAATTAATTGTATGTTCTTTTTTGGCGGGGTACGAGCAGGAAACAGGTGCGCAAAGTTTGTGCGCAGGTTACAAATGATCGCTGAGAATTGGGAAAGCAAGGAAACCCTTTGCTGCTGGGAATCTCATCAAGGATTGTCTGGTCGACTCGGCAGCTTGTATTTGTCCACCAGACCTCACGGAAAAATTTGAAAAAATAGCTCTTTTGCCTCAAACTGTTGCTCACGGAGTCGAAGATATGGTCTCAGATATGGAGCAGCAATTAATGGAGAGAGCGGCAAAATTTCATTTCACTTTCTATCGCTCTTCAAGAGTCTGCGGACTTTGTGGACAAATCTCAGCACGTCATATTCATTCTAGGTGTCGACGACAATCTGCGTGTCACCGAAGAATTTCTCTATCTTATACCGTTAAAAGACACAACCACGGGGTTGGATATTTTTCTAGCCGTGGAAAACGTGCTTGAGTCAATGGGTTTAAAATGCGAACGCCTGACCAGTGTAACAAGGGATGGAGCCCCTGCGCTACCAGGGATACGCACCGGATTTCTCAGTTATGTGAGGTCAAAATTGGCTGAAGTTGGCTGTTCCTTGCTTGCGACAGTCCATTGTCTGATACACCAGGAGGAACTTTGCTCAACCTAGAAAATGTCATGTACACAGTTCTTCGAACGGTTAATTATCTTCTCTCGCATGGACTCACACATCGCCAATTTAAAGAATTTCTGGCTGATATCGAAGCGGAAAACCCGGACATCCCCTACCACACCGAGGTAAGATGGCTGAGCAGAGGAAAGGTGCTTCATCGGTTTTTCTCCTTGAGGGGCGATGAAAGGACGTCCAGAAGAATTATTTTGTGATCCTAAGTGGGTGACGAATTTAGCTTTTTTGAGTGACCTTGCTGGTCATTTAAATACTTTGAACATTTCACTACAACGAGAAAATCACTATGTCGTTGATTTAGTGCAGACGGTTGAAGTATTTCAAAAAAAAACTTATTTTGTGGGAAAAACAATTACGCGAGAAGAATTGTGGACACATTCCTGCACTACACAGCGTTAAGGAAGATGAGGATTTTTCAGATTATGTTGCAATCATTTGCGAATTACAAGAACGGTTTGGAAACAGATTTTTGGAGATATGAGAGCTTCAATCGGCCTTAGATATATTTGTTCGCCCGTTTTCCCTTCGGCAGAGGACGTCTCACAAGTGCTTCAACTACAGCTGATAGACCTGCAGTGCGATATGCGCCTGAAGGACCGCTTTCTCTTGTGTAAAACGTTGGATGACTTTTACAGCTGTCTTCCACGAGAGAAATATCCTCTTCTGCACAAGCAAGCAACCTAAGTTCTCTCAATGTTTGGTTCCATGTATATCTGTGAGCGCTTTTTCTTTCTTTTAAAGCTTGCTAAAACTAAGAACCGTTCATTACTTGGCGATAAAAAATTGACTAATTCTTTGAGATTATCAGTCTCAGGGAATATTGAACCAAACATTGCCAAAACCGTTTCCTCGAAAAAGAAAAGAAGTGTAAAATGTTAATTCTCTTCTTTAAGAATGCTGACTGTAAGAATTAAAGTGTTTTATAACCTCATTCAACATTTTAATAAGTTTTCAAACTTGGTCGGTTAAAATTATTACGTGCGAAACAGCAAACTAAGGATCCGATTTCTAAACTCTGAAAAGGTATACAAAGAGATGTAGCCCGAAGTATAAGAGAAAATGCTTACTTGTAACTACTAACAGTAAGAATGATACTCGAAATCCCTTACGTAAAGTTATTTCTAAAATAGAATATTTATGACTCTAGTTCATATAAGTAACGGATATATTTTTCAGAAGACGCCTGTTGTACATATGACAAGTGTGCATGTGCAGTGCTAATAGAATGAACCTGTGGGTCAGAAAACATCTAAGATGTTCTTCGATTCTTGTTTTGGATATTGTTGTCTAAAGCTTTGCGTAGTAATTCTGCCACACGAACACTAGTTGTTACCTAAACGGTAAACGGTTTGCTTGTTTTACAGAGGTGTGCTTCCTCTGTTATTTTGTTTGCGTTGGATCTGACTGCAGGACAGTCCACTGTAGAGCAGTGGTGTGCGGTCTCACTCGCTCCGCAGCTCTCTCTCTCTCTCGCTCCAGTGGCGACACTAGCGACACACGGTCGCGGACGGGGCGCTGAAGTACACTGCCTGGCGCCCGCGGGGCGCGGGCGCGCCCGCCGGGAGCAATTCTTGGGTGAGCCTGCTTTATCTAATGGGCGTTTTCTCTTTTAGAAAGTTATGTATAAGGGTGTAGTCCAACACTTTTTTAAGTGTAGTAATATTTATTTGAAGAAGCAACTTAAACACTAGCAAGAATGTAGGCAAAATTCATACTTCTGCTTCTCCAATACTTCACTGTTTCATTGCCTGGATAGGCTGACGACCGTTAGTACATATTTTAAGCCACTAAATGAACTTGGAACTGAGCTGTCCTTGCTTCAGTATAATCATACCGCGTTTATATCTAACCGCTGGGTAAGATCTTTGGAAAAGAAGTGTACAGTCTGATTTATTTATCCATTAGATACAACACACTGTCAAATCCTGTAAAAACGGTAACTCTCTTGACTAGCTTTTCCTATCAACAGGACTATTCCCCCCCCCCCCCCCCCGAGTGTACTTTATTTGGAAACTAAGCTAAATTTTAGTTAGCGGGTTATACGTGGCAACATAGACACAGTGTATGTCTTGTTTAGGTAAAAGCGTACTAAATTATAATACTCGTAGCATTGGTAGGGCTATCTGAAGCAGTTTTGGTGAATTGCAGCCACATTTTCTGCTGTCTGGACACGTTTCGGAATGTTTACTGACTTG
This sequence comes from Schistocerca serialis cubense, assembly GCF_023864345.2. NCBI lineage: Eukaryota > Metazoa > Arthropoda > Insecta > Orthoptera > Acrididae > Schistocerca > Schistocerca serialis. The sequence goes on along the minus strand of NC_064638.1, from coordinate 192,589,047 downwards.
TTCAAAACAGATGTTGTCTTATGCTGTTTTCAGACTAAGCACACATGACAGTCCTTGATGACACCTGGATGCTCTTAAACTCCTCAACAGACAACTTACCACACTGTTACAACGATTTTGTGGTCACGTAACCTTCCTCAACTTACACCTTCTGCTACTCTGTAACATCGTACCCTTTGAACTGCTCCACTCACACTGACGCAGCCCAGACTACTCTCTGAACCGGTGTGGATCACAATGCCAGGAGTACACGCGGTGTGCCCGTCCCGGGTCCTGGTTATATGCATACATTCACGTCCATTCGCATCCGTTTCTCCAGGCCATTTTTATTTGACCCACCCTGTATGTTCAGTGAGTTTGCTCTGTGTGTCATGTCTCTTAATGCTGAATGTATGTTTTTATACGTCGGTATGGCGTAACGAGTTGTTTATAGTCATGCATGTGTATGTATTTTTCTGTACATACTGAACATACGTTTTTCCTGGAGACTGGCAATGCTAAAATAAAGAAAATTGTTGCTTTTACAAAGATTATGCAAAAAACGGTTAAATAAGAATGTTAATATGCGGGGTGAACATTATTAAAAACGACTAACCTCTTGACTGGAAATGCAAGTCGTACGAACATTTGTCTGGAAGTGAACTTTGCAACGACAAGAAATCCTTCCAGAACAGTACAGAGATGCATCGCGACCACATGATGACATATGTTCAAAGTGACCTCAAGGGGATACAGTGTCATGTGGTGCACACATACTCGTAGTTTGGCTAACACCATATTGGCGGGCCACTTGCCTGGAGCTTGTACTAGGATTACATCCTGGCGAACCTGGTGCACGCATTTTCCGCGGCACTATCGTCTGTCTGAAAGAACACAAGATCACACAAACACCCAAAAAAGGGCTTGGAATTTTGTGTGACGTTGTTGTGTCTGTGAAGGTACTTCTCTTGGTACAGCTGTGTGCCCTCTCGACCTTTTCCTTCCGCTTGGCCGTACACAAACACCATCTCGACTTGTTCTAGACATAAATAGTCGATCATTCTGCTGCTTACAGTATGCTGGTGGATCAAACAGCCTGCAACACACAAAGAATATGGCACGTGGCCAGAGGAACTGTCATTCGTCAGAGCCATCTACCATGGCCTCGATGGATTTACGCACACATGTTCATAGCATGTTTATCTCCTCCATTTCCAGTGACGAATCCGTCCCTGCAGTTCGTCGGTTTCAGTAATGTTGATGATGTATTTATATCATTGAAGGTATTCGTACGATGGTATCCAGGTAAAAGTAACTGTGTTGCTTGGCATGTTCACAGGTCAGTAAGGATGGAATAATGCCAACCTGCCGTGTGGTGTTGCAGGAACACAATTATATGTGGGTAGCTGAGAAGGCTGTTCCAAGCGCAAAACGCAGCAGCGTACGTGCATAAGCTAGAATGTAGAAAAATGCTTTCGCTATGAATAACTGTTTGTCTCCTAAGATCAAGGGAATATGTGAGGGTGGAGCTAAGTAGTCATTCATAGCCGGTCTTTGTGAACGAGCGGTTCAAGGCGCTGCTACTACGGTCGCAGGTTCGAATCCTTCCTCGGGCATTGATGTGTATGATGTCCTTAGGTTAGTTAGGTTAAAGTAGTTCTAAGTCTAGGGGACTGATGACCTCAGATGTTAAGTCCTGTAGTGCTTAGAACTATTTTAGTTTTTCAGACGGCATAGCGTCGAATGCAGTTGTCGAATGAAGTTGTTGTTGTTGTGGTCTTCAGTCTCATGACTGGTTTCATGCAGCTGTCCATGCTAGCCTTCCCTGTGGAAGCCTCATCATCTCCTAGTACGTACTGCAACCTACATCCTTCTGAATCTGCCTACTGTATTCATCTCTTGGTCTCCTTCTACAATTTTTACATCCCACGCTTCCCTCAAGTACTGAACTGGTGATCCCCTCATGGCTCAGAACATGTCCTACCAACCGATCCCTTCTTCTAGTCAGGTTATGGCACAGATTTCCCTTCTCTCCAGTTCTATTCGGTACCTCCTCATCACTTACGAGATCTGCCCACCTGATCTTCAGCATTTTTCTGTAGCACCTCACTTCCATTCTCTTCTTATCTAAACTGTTTATCGTCCAAGTTTCACTTGCATACATGACTGCACTCCAGCCAAATACTTTCAGAAAATACTTCCTTACACTTCAATCTGCACTCAATGTTGACAAATTACTCTTCTTCAGAAACGCTTTTCTTGTCATTGTCGGTCTACATTTTATATTCTCATTCCTTCGTCCATCATCAGCTATTGTCCTGCCCAAATAGCAAAACTCACCTATTACTTTAAGGGTCTCATTTCGTAATCTCACTCCCTTAGCAGCACCTGACTTGATTCGAATATATTCTATTATCCTCGTTTTGATTTTGTTGATGTCCATCTTATACTTTCCTTTCAGGACACTTCACATTCCTTGAAACTGCTCTTCCAAGTCCTTTGCGGTACCTGACAGAATTACGATGCCATTGGCTAAACTCAAAGTTTTTATTTCTTGTCGCTGGACTTTAATTCCTACTCCGAATTTTTCTTTTGTTTTCTCTACTGCTTGCTGAATAAACAGATTGAATAACATTGGGATAGGCTACAAAGCTGTCTCACTCCCTTCTCAACCACCTCTTTCATTTCATCTCCCTCGACTCTTCTAAATGCCGTCCAGTTTCTGTACTAACTGTAAAAACCCTTTCACTCCCTGTATTTTACCCCTGCCACTTTTAGAATTTGAAGGAGAGTATTCCAGTCAACATTGTCAAAACCTTTCTCTAAGTCTACAAATGCCCAAAACGTACTTTTACCTTCTTTAACCTGTCTTCTATGAGAATTCGTAGGTTCTGTATTGGGTCGCGTTTTCCTACATTTCTGGGGAATCCAATCTGATCTTCACCGAGGTCGGCTTCTACCAGTTTTTCCATTCTTCTGTGTTAGTTTTTTGTACCCATGACTTATTAAATCGACAGTTCCATAATTTTCACACCTTTCAGCACCTACTTTCTTTGCAACTGGAATTACTTCCTTCTTCTTGAAGTCTGAGGGTACTTCACCTGTCTCATATATCTTGCGCTCCAGATAGAAGAGTTTATTCATGCCTGGCTCTCTCAAGGCTTTCAATAGGACTGTTAGAAGCCCTCCTACACCGGGGCCTTGTTGCGACTTAAGTCTTTCAGTGCTCTGTAAAATACTACTCACAGTAACATGCCTCCCACCTATTCTTCATTTACATCCTCTTCCAAATCTATAATATTGCCTGCAAGTTCATCTCCCGTGCATAGATCCTCTATATATTTCCACCACCTTTCAGTTTTCCCTTCTTTGCTTAGGACTGGTTTTCCATCAGAGCTCTTGATATTCACACAGGTCGTTCTCTTTTATCCAAAAGTCTCTTTAATTTACCTGTAGGTGGAATCTAGTTTTCACATAATAATACACGCTTTTAAATCGTTGAATTTGCTCTCTAGCCGTTCCTGCTTAGCCATTTTGGACTTCTGCCAATTTCCTTTTTTTAGATGTTTGTATTCCCTTTCTCCTGCTTCGTTTTACGGTGAAGTTATAATGAAGAAATAGTACTGAAAAGCACGAAACAGTGCTGAAATAGACACTGATTGAAAATTTATTCCCTACAGTGTTATGCATTTCACCTATGTACTCCTGAGTGGGGTAAGGTATGGTCTCAGTGGTTCGCCTGTACCACAGGGTTTGTACGTCGACGTATTTCTCCACATAGCCCTGTGCTATGATGCTGTTGCATGTAAGTCTGCTAATTCAGCACGTTAAATGAAATAAGCGATCTTAACTTGGTAGTGTCATACTTTTGCCTTTATTGAGGTGTATTCCTAGCGATACATTTTTATCATAATTTTCCAAGTATGCCATGTACCTATTACTGACTTTTGTCATATACTTCAATTCGATATTTTCAAGCATGGCTCTCCTATACTCATGTCATCCCCGCCCCCTCCCTCCCCGATCCCTTTGTCCTTTTCAGTACATGACCATATTGTTGCATCATTATTCCCCTGTATTCTTTGTTTTCACTATGCACATAAAAATATAAGTGCTGAAAAATTATTTTCGTAAGCTTTCACAAGTTACGTGAATTTGTAAGCAACATTTTTATTACATGTTTAAACATCCTGACATGTCACTCCAATGCCACCTGGTGGCCATTTCGTTATCTTTGACGCTTTGTAATGGCTTCTACTTGCAATCTCTTGGAATGAGTAACATGCACACGACTCCATACTGCTCTTATGAAGCCTTATCCCAGGCAATGGTACGTGTTTCTTGCGGACTCTGATGTTGAATTTTCACCTATTTGTCTTTCCTTGTATATTAACCAAGTACATTGTGCTTCTCTTGTGTTCTCTGCAGTCTTTTGAGATTTGATGATAACTGTAATCGAAACGAGTCAATAAATCAGTCGCCTTATATCCAGTCACTACATTACAAAAAATAGTAAATTCTGAATCTGTGTGAATTTCTCCACTGTTTCTTGAGAATAACCTGTAATATCGGTGCATACCTCTCACATCTTGACTCTGGAATGAAGTGGTGCACGTCTCGGATAATCTGATCAACTGTTCATCCCTATATGCTCTTTCTTCTACCATTATCATAGACTAAAGAACTGGATGTATCATTTACTTGGTATCCGTACAGCAGGGCACTTACAATCTATGACTGTGCGAGCTCGTTCAGTGTTTTTCACAATGGACTCGCACTCGAGACGACTACGCTTCAAATTTGCGACCATCCAAATATAAGAGTCCCGGGACTTACGTAAACGTTCCAGGGAAATTCTGGGATGGTTCCTTTGAAAAGGGCACGATCAATTTCTTTGCACATCGTTTCGTAATCCGACGGAGACATCAAACTTTCTTCCCTTTAACCCCCTGAAATTAATTTAACACATATGATTTTTAGTGACTATTACAACACTAAAGTACCCAATTCACGAAATTCAAATTGACAAGGAATTGAGATTTCTCATACATGCAAAGAACAACACAGAGATGATATTTGACGTTATATTGTTCGAAAATGTTTCTACACAGCACGAATGAAAGCAAATGAAGCGGGAACAGAAGCATTTATCTGACTTTAACCTAAAAACAAATAACGTAAATCAAACCGAAAACGCAAAAGAAGAAGTTATTTGCATTTTATGTGGTTCAGTCAGGTTCATAGGTACCTCTACACGTCTCTTCGTATATATGCAGGAAGGCCACTTATTACTTTTCTATCCCACAAACTCAAATAAATGTATGTAGTCGCTCAATTTTACGCATTTTATAATAGCAGCAGAATCGTCATCTAGTATATTATGGTTTTTCTGCTACGGGAGAACTACATGCGGCCACAATACAACATAAAAGTAGGATTCTGTCGTTAATGGGCAAATATACCTTAAATACAGCACGCATTTACTTGCACAACAATTATTCAGTGATTGGCTGTTATATTTAGCGAAAATTACATTGGAGATACAATTCTGTAACGTAAGAAGGAAGTATAATAATCAAAACGTCGAGCGAGATCAAAGACATTTCATTTAATTCATTGTCCACTAGTACCGAGCTTCAGATTGCATTCACCCGTTTTGCGAAATGTACTACTGTAATTGATTGTAAGCAATCAACCAGATTAAAGTGTTCCTATTCATTAAACTCAATGCTTTAACGACCACCAAAGGACTCGCTGTAGCCCACAAACAATGCGAACTAGACGGGCATGTAATCAGAACCTATTTAGACCTTCAAAGAACGGTTTCTGCCTGATTTCAAAGGGCACCCGTTAGTGACCTGAGCCGAAAGAATTTTTATGTGCCTTCCACGCCTGATTTGTATTTAAAACTGAGGTGATGCCGAACAAGGAATTTTTCACAACATCACCCATCCATTGATGATGGAGTTTTTCATTCCGTCATTATGTCATACATTGGAACTGAAGTGTGCAGTATGTTTTGTAAAATTATAAAATGCGTATTCCGTCAAGTATTTTTCATTCTCTAGCTTCTTGTCTATAAGAAAATTAGGTACGAACGACTTTTCAGTGGCCACCTATTAATGGCTTGAAGAAGTCTGTCATATTTAAAGCACCTTTATAGTTCTTATGTTTACATTGAATTACATCAACAAATTGCTCTGAGCACTATTGGACTCAACTACTGTGGTCATCAGTCCCCTAGAACTTAGAACTACTTAAACCTAACTAACCTAACGATATAACACACATCCATGACCGAGGCAGGATTCGAACCTGCGACCGTAGCAGTCGCGCGGTTCCGGACTGCGCGCCTAGAACCGCTAGACCACCGCGGCCGGCACAACCGAGCCGACAACAAAGTGATATATCACTACTGGCGGGCTCGTGTTGACTCGAAATTAATAATATGTGAAGATGACATCTGTTCTTTCGGACATGTCTGAAAGAACAGATACAATCGGTGACGGTGCAGCTCTCTAGAATGAAATGATAATTAAAACAATACCATAAGCTGCCGACAGGCGTTGGTATACATCAAGAGGGACAATTGAAAATGTGTGCATTGACCGGGACTCGAACCCGGGATCTCCTACTTACACGGCAGACGCTCCATCCATCTGTGCCACCGACGGCAATATTACATTTGCGACACGTGGATAGAACAGGCATAACTATAAGAATAGACGGTTAAGATTTTCACTACTGATCCTACCGCAAATTAAGAGCACTATTTAGTTCGCAATGATCTACGGTTACATTGATAAATGCTTTAGTGAAATTCACTGATATACAGTAAGAAAACTATTGCAAATTACGCAGAGGAGCAGCACTTATTTTTCTTTTAAGGCAGACGGAAATAATTTTCAGTTCGCAGATATCTTTAAAAACATAGGCGACACTAAAATACTCCATTTTACAGTATTTTCGGCAAGAGTGTTTTAAGAGCTGTGCTGTCTAGAAAGATTATGTTTAAGAAGGTTAACAGAACTGTAATTAAAACGTTTTTTGGAGCCCATGACTCTAATGGGAGGTAGTGTTCTAATCTGATAGTTAAAAAACTGGATGAAACTAAAGCCCCTCATCTAATTCTTCAGAGGTCGCCGTATCTTGTCAACCTTGTGGAAGATACAAGGTCTATCTACACATACATCTACTTATATTCTTTGAAAGCGTATGGTGGAGAATGCTTATCATTATACCAGTACTAAATAGTCCAACAGGACGAGTAGATGGAGCTGAGCTCAGTCACACTGTAATTTCTTCCCTATCCATTTGCGTATGGAACTTCCAAAGAATGATTGTTTATACGCCTTAGTTCGTGCAATATTAATCCTAATCTTGTCTACTCGGTCATTACACAGCGAAACGTAGTGAGCTGCGATATATTCAAATGGTTCAAATGGCTCTGAGCACTATGGGACTCAACTGCTGAGGTCACTAGTCCCCTAGAACTTAGAACTAGTTAAACCTAACTAACCTTAGGACATCACAAACATCCATGCCCGAGGCAGGATTCTAACCTGCGACCGTAGCGGTCTTGCGGTTCCAGACTGCAGCGCCTTTAACCGCACGGCCACTTCGGCCGGCCTGCGATATATTACTTGCTTCATCAGTATCACGAGCTAACTGTCGTTTATGTACAAGCAAATGTGAAATCGTGTTTCTTAACATAAGCTTCACGACGACGTATTTGCATGAGTTGCTTCATTCCAGGTAAGACTCATTCATATTGTAGTTATAGAATACTACCTTTCGTAGCTTTTCGAAGTGAAATATTTTACGGTTCTCTACATTTCAAGCAAGCTCCCAATCTTTGCACCACTCTCAAATCTTATCTAGATCTGACTGCATATTTGCACCGGTTTTTATAGATAGCACTTCACAATAGATAAATGCATCATGTGCAAATTGCCTGAAGCTACTATTGATATTGAAATATCGTAAGTAAACAACGTGCATCACAGAAGCTCCACATACTCCTCAGGGGAACGCTCAAGTTGCTCCCTACATCTGTCGATTACTCTCAGTCCAAGATAACCGGCTGCGGCATAGCCACCAACCAAGAAATTCTCAATTCAATTGCAATATTGTTCGCTACTCCGTTGTATCGTACTCTTGTTAATACGTGTTGATGTGACATTGGGTAAAATTCGTTGGAAGCCAATAAAAAATTCATGCACCTAAGTATCTTCACCTTACGTTTTCAGAATGTTATGTGAGATAAATGCTAATTAAGTTTCGCGTGACCGACATTTTCGGAATCTATGCTACGTGGCGTTGAGGAGGCCTATTTATCCAAGATACCCAATTACATTTGAGTTCTGAATATTTTCTATGGTTCTACAGTACGAACGCCAATGCTATTCAACGTCACTTTTTGGGGGTCTCTTTTGTCAGATGTGACCTGTGCTTTCATACAACCACTGGGCACTATATCTTGATTGATGGATCTGTAATATTTTCTCCTAAATGAGTAGCAGTTCTGTATGTAATCTGACAGGGATTCCTTCCGGCCCTGGAGGCACGTTTTGTTTTACCGATTTCGGATGTTTCTCAAGACCATTGCATCTATAGTTTGTATCATCTTTTCCGTTATAACTGGGTTAATAGTTTCCCCATTACATGAGATAGAAAAATCCTGTATTGTTAAAAATAGTGTTTTAGTGTTATAAAATCAATGTTTTTGGTAAATGAAGTGGATGATGATCAAATCTTAAATTTGTGTATCATATGTAACTGTAGTAAAGCCGTATTATGGGATCATTTGTATTCTGGGTGCGTAACAGGGTGGATGGGCGAGGGGATGTGTGGAATAGAAGCGCGAGGCGAGGTAAGTTCACAGATTGTATTCATGCACTTCTATTCTCCACAGGCTGCAAACTGTAAAATCGAGCAGGTGATTCCTCACTCTATCTAGCCACTAGGTTACAGGAAGCTTCTACAGTGTGAAGTCATACCAGCCATCCACAGCGCACATGATGATTTATTGGCGACACAGTGTGCAGACATATCGGGAGGTGGCGGTCATTTCCCAACAAGTGTTAACACTACATTGAGTGCAGATATGAGCTACTGATAACACTATCGCAAGAAACGCTTGTGACAGAACATACATTAATGTCTACACACTATTCTACACGTTAGAGTGAAAATCGATTATTAGTTACCCATCACAGCAAATATAACTTTCTCCCAGCAAAAGACTACTTCTCCCGAGAAGAACGCTCCCGGCTTTTTAGACTGCGGACTATAGCCCCACAGTATTTCTTGCCGAGTTACCTTATGTATTACACATGGGACAGGCTCTTAAGTGTGGTGTATGGTTGATAGTTCCAGCAACTCACTCAACAACTGCAAATACGCACTCATTTAATAAACTGGAAATAGATTTACTATATAAACACCAGCTGAGTTAAGTTATTTTGTCCATTCACTTAAGAGAACTGGAAGTAAAATGCTGGGGAGGTGTAGTTTGTCTGCGGACTGAAATGTAAGCAATGCCCATGGTGGAAAGAGTTACCTTTGCTAGAAGAACCCTACGGCTGACATAAAGGGTGACTAAACCTCAGTTTATCTTCTAGCAGTGTAGAACAGTATGCAGAGGTATATGCATAAGAGTTTCCTGCGGTGGTGTTACTAGTAATTCATATCTACACACCATGTAGTGTTAACGCACTTTGCGTAAAAGAAACATTCCCTGGATACGTCTGTACGCTGTGTTTGAAGCAGCTTGCAAACTTGTTGGTGACGACAGATAAAAAGCGAATCGACAGGTATCACAAACCCCGCGAACCTCATGCATCTATTTTGGGTGTAGAAGAAGCAAATGTAGAATGCGATCTAGAACGACTGGAAAAACCCATGCCACATGCTCCACCTCTCACCTATGAAAGAAGAGAAAGACGACTTATATTTGTCAATGTTGGACTTCAGTTCTCTTCAAAAATTTCCAGTCTGTTCAGAGAAAAGGTCTGAGAAAAAACTAAAAACCTGAAAAATACTAATATAATTTTTAATTTTTTAATGCTTTGTGGCAGTTTATGTTTCTAATAATTCATGTACAATAAACAATCAGCTATACAAAAAATTAAAATTTAGATCGGGTATTTGAGTTTCCATATTAGTAACATTACCATGTAATATCATGTTCATTTTGTGCAATTTTCGGCTTAGATTTTTTTTTGCAAAAGTAAACTGTAAGGAGTATTTAAATATAATTTTTGTGTGGTTCTTAATGTAACGTTTGACATTAAAAAACTGAACGGTTTCACTGAAATTGCTGAATGCAATTTTCATAGCTATTTAAATATAGCGATCTGTCAGACCGCATCTAGAGCAGGGTGACAACAAAATTACCTGGGAAGCTAAGAGTTAATAAGGCTCTGTTTATTTTGATGTGGTAAAAACATATAGTAGTATTTTTATTCAATTGATTTCGAAAATTAACATCATTTAAATGTTTTTAACATTCTGCCATTCACCCATCCCCTGAAATGCGGGAACTAGTAGTCATAGAAAAAAATGAATAGCGCCCTTTTTTCAGAATATTTATAGTAGTTTAATTTTTGTGCTAGAACACATTTTCGATACCAGCCGCAGTTTTTGGGTTATTCAAGTGAAACATTCAAAAGTGACCCGTAGCCAACACAAGCCCACCCCCACCCAAACGCTCACTCTCCACTGGTCAGGAGTTTTATTATATTTTTCATGGTGCGCCCCCATACCACTCCACAAGAATTTCCAACTACATCAATTCTCAACTCCCTTACACCGCTGCTGCTGTTTATTTATTGGGCTACATGCCCTGTAGGGTGACTATGATGGGTTAGGAACACACAGATTGCAGAAATGGCACTAAGGTCTTGGGCCACACGAAATATATATTATTGATCTTATTATAATTCTTATTATTGTTATTATTATTAAGTACTTATATACATGATTAAATTTGCACAGGACCCTATGAGAGCAAATCCCATTAGCTCTTGCATGTTTTTTAAAAAAATGTTTGAAGTTTCTTTACAGTGTACCATGGAGTGAACCTCCCATCTACTAGTTAAATTCTACGTTTGTGTTGTCGTATTGTCATCAGTTGCTTTGCAAGTCCTGACGGTATTTCTGTTCCTTTGTTAGAACTACAAGAAAATGAGTGTTTTTGTCAACAGATGCAGTTGCATTTATTGAAGTAAAGAATGAAAAGTGGTCTCTAATTCTAGAGGTTTACAATTTCATTTGCTTTTTAGATCTGAAAACAGTTCGTTAACGAATTGTTGGTTTTACTTACAGTAATTTCTGCTCGGTTTTTCGCCTACGTCACAAAATGCCGTCTGCTAGCACATCTTTTGTTTCTTTCTTCTTGAGACACTGATAGCTGTGGTCTAATTTTACGCTGCTTTGCAGAATCATGCATTTTTAGTTTTACATAGCACTCTTTTTCGTATACCACTGTTCACTCTTTTATTTGTATACTTCTAAATGTGTATTGTGTTTTGTAGTGTCACCAACATTGTCAGTAGTGTGTCTTTGATCTATAGTTCTTTTGTTTCTTTCACTTTGTCTATAGTTAGTTATACATGTGTTCTATTTAATTACGTTGTTGCGTATCTATACACTGTCTAGAGGTAATAAGGAAATAATAATGGAGTTTCTTGGGGTGAGTCGGTTGGGAGGACATAAGTGCATAGAGGTGCGATGGAGAGTGAGTGGAAGGAAATAGTGAGAAATAGTGAGGAGTAAGAAGTGAAATGAAATTGTGCAGGTGGGGGGGGGGAGGGAGGAGGGAGGGCGGCGTTGATTAGGGGTGGATGAAGGAGGAAAAGGTCCTGTTCTTTTTCATATAATTTGTTCACTTATTTTATGTAGTTTCAAGTTTCAAATATTTATTTGACCACTGAGCAGCCGTTTATTTTGTATTAATGCTTTGTGCATATGGAAATTTCCCTTATTCTTTATGCTGTTCATATTTTATTCACTAGTGCTTGTTCTGTAGTATTCTTGCTTTAGATGGTCTGCAAATATTGAATGTTTTTTCTGTATTTCAATGCTGTGATGTGTTCTATACGTCTCGTGTCAGTGGTCCTGCCATTTATCCCAAGGTACATTTTTCACAGCCTCTGCACCTCAGGTGATGGATACGAGATTGTTGGTAACTATCTTGTTTTGATTTCGGTATTTTGTATGTGCTTTTGTGTTAAGTTGTTTGTTTTGTATGCAATGTTATGCCTTGCTTTTTTAATGTGTTACCTATTTTGTGTGTGAATTTGTTATGGTAGGTCATCATATGCTATTTTTTGTGGTTTTACGATTTTTATGTGCTGATGTTGTTTGGTTAGTTTCCTTCATTACTCGTGTCTTCATCTTTCTGTTTAGTTTGCCCACCAGTGTTTATATGTATCCATTTTCAGTGCTACCTGTTTTACAATGGTCAGCTCTTTTGGTAACCAGAAATGTTTAGGTGGAACCGTTGTATTGTTCATTTATTTTTTCACATAAACGATACTGTAACTCTTCATTCGTTAACTGATCTGCACTTCAAATCTTCAGCATCCTACTGTGGCACTACGTTTCAAGAACTTATAATCTCTACTTGTTTATATATTTTGCCATCCATGTTTCACTTCCATTCAAGAAATACTCTCACAAAAGGTTTGCAACAGACAAAATTATAGTTGAATTTAAAATATTTCTCTTTTACTCAAACTCTTTTTTTTTCCTATTGCCTTTATATGTTCTGTACTTTGGACATGGTCAGCTATTTTCCTGTGCAAATAGTACAGAACTTATCTACTAATTTCAGTGAATTTTTTGCTAATGATCTCCCTTAACGTCACTTGATTTTATTAGCCTTTTTTCTTTTCGTTTCACTTGGGCGATGTTCATCTTAAAATCAATTTTCAAGACGGTCTCACTGGTTAAAGTGACCATTCTAGTCCTTCACCGTTTCTGACGATCACAGTGCAATTGGCAACCTCACAGTTTCTATTTTACCTGTCCAAACTTATACTCTCCTTCTAAATTTATCTTTAGTCCCCTTAAATCCTTCTTCAGCGAGCATATTTAATAACATGGTGTACAGGGTCCATCTCAGGGCCTATCTCACTCCTTTCTCAACTGACGCCCTGCTTTCCCGTCGTCCATCTCTTGTGACTACAGTTCAAAACCGCTTCCTGTAGTTTTTTCCAGCTACCACCTGAACCGCAGAAAGTGCCGTTATGAAGTACTAACTTATATGTCATAGTGATTCCCAATATATTACTGCTGATACAGAGCTCCAAGGTACAGAATTAGCGAAAAGTTCTCGTTTTCCTCAGCATCACTAATTTGAGCACGAATGTTTCATGGGTAGTATCAGGGCAGACGTTCATCCATTTCAACGTGATTAAGTTGGCAGTATGATAATAGGTCGATAGAATTAAGTATTATTTTGGAGTCCTGATGTCTAAAGCATAAGTGTGGATGTACTGGTAATCATCTTGCTATGTACTATCTAACACCACTTCACGCATTAGACTTACATATCTCCAAAACTATTTTAATGAATTTGAGTCACTAGTGGAGTCAATGTTATTTATAGTGAAAGTAATTCCATTTAATTTGTTAAATGACTAAGATTGTGCAGTGAGGTTTTTTTCTAGTTGTCGTATATTAGGATGCTGCCACTAATTAACCTAGTTGAAAAATTATCAGTACTAGTGCAATGTAGTCTGTTAGAAAGAAGATAAAACGCAATAGAGAGTGATAGGCGCTGCCGCCGAGTAATTTCAAAAATTCTTCCAGAAAAATCTTTGCTTAAATTCAGTGCAGCCTGCATGTGTACGTAAAGCGTTACTAGAGGCGCCAGTTGCTGCGACGTTTGGGTGAGAATATTTTTTCATCACCTGTCTAATTATTGCCGCACCAGGAGGTGTCAAAGTATAAATAATATCTTATTTTTCGTGTTAAGTTTATGTGTATCAAATCGGAATCAGCTACGGAACTTTGCTTGCTAGCCTACGTCCGCTGAAGTGGCGTTAGATCTCATCATTAGCATGTACTCTAGGATATGCTAAACTGTTCATCTGCGGATACACGTTTGTTGGTTGTGGACCTGAAACTACAGAGAAACAAGATATATAATTTATCAATATTTTGATGAATTCAATACGACATAAGTAATTTGATAGTGTGTCTAGATATTAAAATTAAACTAGATACTGGGTAAACTGCTGGTGTGTACCGATGTTACGTACAATTTAAAGACTTGCACCAGGCCATTTACGCACACGAATTTGACAGACTAGTTGGTTAGCAGCTGAGCGTAAGTTTCACAGTTACATAGATACAGTTTTAAAAGTCAAAAAGGCGTCTGGAAAATCAACCGAAATTATGACTTCATTTATAGAGCTATCGACGTGCAAATGAACGTTAAACAGATTTGAAAACGAGAAGCGGATGAGTTCAAACCCATCTGCCACTCTCGACAATTTTTTCGCAAATGACACCGAATTACGTTCGTTAAGGATTTTCGTAAGTAAAAGTGCGAGTTACAGTCAACTTCGACTCCTCCGATTACTATGAACAAGCTTATTGAAGGTATAGACACAAGGATTTAGGTGTAGTGCCGCACCTTTACGCAAGCCTTAATGTTGTGAGATTCACATTTGTTGTTTCCTAAAAGCAGATAAAAAGTTTAATCGACAAGAGATTTCTCTTTTTGTCATTGCACAAGGTGACAGTTCCTCAGCGGAAGAACTGCATGATAATAAGTACCCATTTCCAGTAAACCGAAAACTGAAGTTCAAAACTGTTTCCGGAAAGCATTGCTCTTCATAACTTTTGCGTTCTTGACTCAGCGACGAAGTTGGCAAGGCTCTAGGCGAGAAATGATACCCGCATAGCCAGGGAGGGGATAATTCCGGACGGGTGAATAAATCGCTAGCAACTTTACTCACAAGAGGAAAGTGAGGCCGTTTTATGGTGACAGGACCATCTTTCTCACCACTGCAGAACACTCGGTTTACTCTTTAGCTGTTTTTACAGCCATAAACTACCCAACAATGTACATTACCGTAATGAATTCCAAGCCGAGTGTGTAGCCCGATGATGAAATTGATTGCTTATTCCGTCAATTGGAAATACTAAGCAATAATATACTTTTCAGCTTTATTTTTAAGGGAAGCTGATCTTTCTATATGGAATGCGTTATTTAGAAGGCTAAGTCGTGGTTCCGTATGTCTTTCTTTGTCGGCAGATTTTCAATATGAGTACGATTCTTAGCTGGGGTATACTCTTCCGGAGAACAAATGCACGAAATATGAACACAATTTTCAAACTCCAGAAAAGGACCGTAAGAATAATGCCCAAAAATACTAGTAGAGCTCATTGTAAACATCTGTTCAAAACATATGGGATTTTAACTGCTCCATGTGAATACATTTACCAGTCAGCTGCACACATGAAAAGTAACATTGGTAATTAGTGCACAAACTGCTCAGTCCATGACCATGCAACAAGAGATAAACTCAACTCACATATACCAAGAAAAAAATTAAGATAAATCTCAAAACAGCATATTCTACCAAGGAATGAAACTGTACAATAAATTACCATAAGGGATTAAAGAAATTGCAAAAATACACTTATTAAAAAGGAAGGTTAAATGTACCTGTTACCCAATACATTTTATACATTGTAGGATTACTTAGATAAAACTGTGGGCTTGATAAAAAATGTTATACAAATATATAATTATAATAATTCTTCTGGCTTTCCCGGCGAGATCTTGACATGTGGAATAATCGCATCTACTGCCGGATGTTTGTGTCGCTGTGGCACAATATTTCGGCCATGTAACTCGTTGCCTTCTTCAGGAGCTACCTGAGACTGCTGTATTGGAGGATACTGTCCAGTATTTATGCGCAGAGGGCGCTGGGTGCTCTCTCTGCCGTCCGCGCCCGCCTGGCACTGCTTGTAATGTGTTACCTCTTCCCTGGTGTTCTCCCCAGACGTCCGCGCCCGGCTTGGTCACCATCTGTGGCAGTTGTGTAAGGCCCGTCCTGTGTCGGGTGTTCCGTTCGCGGTCCGCGCCCGCCTGGTGCTGCTCCTGAGGTTTTGGTCCTTCCCTAGTGCTCCCACGGACGTCCGCGCCCTGCTAGTCCACCATCTGTGGTCGTGGCAGCTCTCTGGAGCCGGACCCGCGTTTGGCGTTCCTTTCGTGGTCCGCGCCCGCTTGGCGCTGCTACTGAGGAGTTGGCACTTCCCTGGTGCTCCCTCTGCCGTCCGCGCCCGCCTAGTGCTGCTTGTAATGTTTTCTTTCTTCCTTGGTGGTCCCTCGCACGTCCGCGCCCGACTTCGTCGCCATCTCTGGCAGCTTTCTGAGGCCCATCTCGCGTCGGGTGCTCCGTTCGTGGTTCGCGCTCGCTTGGCGCTGCTTGTAAGGTGTTGTCTCTTCCCTGGTGCTCCCTCGGACGTCCGCGCCGGACTTGATCTCCATCTGTGGCAGCTCTCTGAGGCCCATCTCGCGTCGGTCGTTCCGTTCGCGGTCCGCGCCCGCCTGGCGCTGCTCCTGAGGTGTTACCAATTCTCTAGTGCTCCTACGGTCGTCCACGCTCGGTTCGTCCATCATCTGCAGTCGTGGCGGCTGTCAGAGGCCCGTCCTGCGTCGGGAGTTGCGTTCGCGGTCCGCGCCCGCCTGGTGCTGCTCCTGCGGTGTTACTACTTATGGAGGAGTTTCTTGGTTCCTTTCGTTGGGGTCCAATAAGCTCCATAGCCGGGATCGACGTCCAGCTGAGCTGGTAACCACTGTCTCGGTTTATTAGGTTGTCTGTGACTTTGATCTCGATGGCCTCCTTTATGACACTGTCCCAAAATCTTTAAGTCTGTCACAATTTTGGTGTTGTTGTAGTCCATTGCGTGACCGAGCTCCAGACACTGCTCTGCTATGGCAGATACGGTTGCCTGTCCGAGTCTAGTGCGCCTCTGGTGTTCTTTGCATCTGATGTCCACCGTCCTGTTTGTCTGGCCAATGTATGATTTCCCACACTGGCACAGGATGTTGTAAATGCCTGGTTTACGTAGCCCAGATCGTCCTTCACACTCCCAAGCATTGTCCCAATTTTGGACAGTGGACAGGAGATACTCTTTATATTATATTTTGAAATAATTCTGCTGATCTTTGCAGAAATAGGTCCAACATATGGCAGGTATGCCACCTTCTTCGCCTCTTCTGGCTCCTCTTCTGTACCCTGTGGTTGGCTGGTAGCACGAAGTGCCCTTTGGATGTCTGTGGAAGAGTATCCATTCCTGCTGGACACCAGCTGTAGATATTCTATCTCTGTGGCCAGACTTTACGTATCTGACAGAGCCCGAGCCCTGTGAATTAATGTTTTCAAGACTCCATTCTTCTGTGCCAGGTGGTGGCAGCTACTGGTTTGAAGGTATAAGTCAGTGTGGGTGGGCTTACTATACACACTGTGCCCCTGAGTGCCATCTGCCTTCCTCTTGACCAGGACATCCAAGAATGGGAGCTGTCCATCCTTCTCTAGCTCCATGGTAAATGTTATACTTGGGTGGCGTGAATTTAGATGTTCCAAAAGTCATCTAGTTTCTCCCTGCCATCGGGCCAAATGACAAAAGTGTCATTGATATACCTAAGAAAGCACTTGGGTTGGTGAGTAGCTAATGCAAGTGCCTCCTCTTAATACCCTTTCATGAAAAGGTTGGCTACCACTGGTGATAAAGGGCTGCCCATTTTCACTCCTTCTGTTTGCTCATAAAATTGGCCCCTGTAAAGAAAATATGTTGATGTCACTACGTGCTTGAACAGGTCGATCAGGGCACCTGGCGAAGTTCAAGCATCATGTTAACACCAGAACGGCGAACAGAATCAAACACTCGCTTGAACAGGTCGATCAGGGCACCTGGCAAAGTTCAAGCATCATGTTAACACCAGAACGGCCTACAGAATCAAACACCGTGCCAGCCTCATGCTGGCAAGAGAAAGAGTGTGTGACATGTGCCACCACCTAGATGTCACGTCCAGGACGTTGCTCTGTCTCCAACTTTCCATAGCAGCTACCCTGACCGATGAAGACTGGGACCAGGATGACGGTGCCTCCTGGTCCTTGGCTGAATACACCATGAGGAAATCAACAGCATGTCAACAGGCCAAGTTTGAGCGCCTTAACAAGAAGGTACAACAGGATGGGGACACACGGACAGTGGTCAACCTGAGCGACAAGCAGCTCGATGAGGCCACCTGAAAAGCACTCAGCAAGGGCCTCAACTTGGTGACTCCCAGAAGCATACCTGTTCCAGCCTTCATCAGTTCGGTTGAGCAGGTTGTCAACATGCTACCTTCAAACGTGTCTGATGAGATCCACAGGGAGGCCTGCAGGGCACTCACCAGGACGAAGCCCCCCAAATCCAACATCTCAAATGAGGAGAGAGTGGCACTCAGGCAGCTACAGGAGGATGACAGCGTTGTGGATCTGCCAGCTGATAAGGGTAACTCCATGGTCATCTTAAACAAGTTGGAGTATGATAGGAAGGTGCAACAACATCTGGAAGACACTGCTTACAAACCAGTAGATGGTGACCACACTGACAAGGTGGACCAGAAGACCCAGAAGTTGCTGAAGGAGACAGGTCTACCTGAACAGGTCATCAAGAAGCTTCGTCCCGAAGCACCTGTACCACCCTGACTATAAGGACTCCCCAAGGTCCACAAGGAGGGGGTCCCTCTTCGACCGATTGTCAGTAACATCGGCACAGTGGCATACCTCACTGCACAGTACCTGAAGAAGATACTGGCACCATATGTGAGCAAATGTGCACACCGCATTCGGAACTCGGAGGACTTCCTACAATGGCTAAGGCAGCTACACGCCGTGGACTCTGACATCATGGTTAGTTTCGATGTGGTGTCACTCTTTACACGAGTGCCACTCACAGTTTCACTCAATATCATTGGAGAGAAGATCGATGGTGCCCTGATCGACCTGTTCAAGCATGTACTGACCCCAACATAGTTTCTTTACAGGGGTCAGTCTTATGAGCAAACGGAAGGAGTTACAATAGGTAGCCCTTTATCACTAGTGGTAGCCAACCTTTTCATGGAAAGGTACGAAGAGGAGGCACTTGCATCAGCCACTCACAAACCCAAGTGCTTTCTTAGGTATGTCGATGACACTTTTGTCATTTGGCCCCATGGCAGGGAGAAGCTAGATTTTTAAAATCGTGTGGTAGCATATTGAAAATGGATGCAGCAGTTTACTCCACGCCTTTCTCCACAAGAGCCAAAGAAGTGCGATTCAAATTCAGATTGTAATTATGACTAGTATTAACTGAGTGAAAGCTGCTAATTCTTGGGAATAAGCTGATATTGGCACCACGAAATGACAGTACAGAATATCTATATTGAGAGTCGAATGTCAGAATACACAGACTAATGAACAGGGGTCGACAAGACGTTCGCGAATTTACACCCCTTATTGCCCGAAACCCCGTTTCTGAGCCAAAAGCATCCTTTGACAATGCGAAGAGTTAGCCCAAATTATAATACCATACGTCGTAAGTGAACGAAAAGAAGCAAAGTAGTCAACCTTTCGTGTAGAACTATCATCTATTACAGACAGAATTTGAACAGTAGATGTGGCAGCATTAAGTCTTTGAACAAGATCCTGAATGTGGGATTTCACACTTCTGGAGCAATATTTTGTCACCAACACGATCAAACGCCTTAGTTAAATAAAAAAACATGCTTAGTGATCGAAGCCTTTAGTTTAATCCATCCAGTACCCGTCAGAGAATCTGCTAAACCACTTCTAAAACAGAACTGTACATTTGATAGCAAATTATTTGAGACAATATGATTAATTATCCCCATAAACACAGCCTTCTGAATACCTTTAGCGAAAACTGATGGCATATAAGTAGGTGTAAGACTGTTTGCATTATCCCCTTCTCCCTTTTATAAAGCGGCTTTACTACGGAATACTTTAGTCTTTCAGGAAACTGACTGTTCTTAAAGGAAAAACTACAAATATTGTGAAGTACGGGGCTAACATGTGCAGCACAGTACTTTAATAGTCTGTCAGTTACTCCATCTCATCCATGAGACATGTTAGTTTTCAGTGATCTAATTATTGACTCAATCTCCCATTTGTCAGTATCACAGAGGAGTGTTTCAGACATCTCCAATAGAGCTATATGTTTCCCTATAGAAACGTCATTTTTATTTAATTCACCAGCAATGTTCGGAAAATTGTTGAATATTGGACATAAATCTGACTTATCAGTAATAGAAACATTTTTACTGCAAACTGACTTTATATCGTCGACCTTGTGCTGCTGACCAGGCACTTCCTTCATGACTGACCATATGGTTTCAATTTTATCCTGTGAATTAGCTATTCTACTTGCGTACCACATATTCCTAGCCTTCCTAATAATATTTTAAGCACCTTAAAATACTATATGTAATGGGCTACTGTCGCTCGATTGGAATACTTCCAACATTTTGATATAATTCCACCTTCGTTCTACATGATATCCTTATCCAATATTCAGCCACCTAGGCTGCCTTTTACTGCTAGTTCCCTATTAAGAACGTTCTAATGGAAAGCAATTTTCAAAGACCGCTATCTGTATACGTGCATATCGCTACGCTATTAATTTTGTTACTGCAGTACACATTCCACATCAATTCGTTTACCTCAGATTATTCTAAATGTTAATGTTAAATGTTAAGTCAAATATTAACAGCTCCTTTTAAACTGATTAGATGACACATATGCATGGTGTTATAAACATAAGTACGATGAAACAGGAGTTTATTCAAAAGGTGGGGATTTATTCTCGTAAAGAAAGAAGAGTGTAGCTTCGACTGAATCATTGAAACCTTTCCCACCGTTACAGAGCGTTTCAATCTCAACAGTTCTGGGAAAAAAGAAATCGTGATTTTTACCAATTGAATACTGCGTAAAGTGATAGAGACGTGGTACGTGTGTTGCATTTAAGACGATAGTCATGTGATAATAATTTCAAATCCCAGATCCAAATGATAAGTTCCAGTGTAATTTTTAATGTCTCGTACTTTTAGAGAGCATTTAATCCTGTAGAAATGCTATTAGTTAATAAATTAAAATCATCAAAACGCTATGATTCGATATGTAGAAGTTGAAAGAATCTAGATATAGTTTGTGTCAAAGAAAATAAGTTTCGATAACGCTACTATTGCACTGCGGATGGAACACAATTTCAACAAATATGAGTATCAACAATCACTGGACGTCCTTAGCAAGCAGAACGAAGGAATAGCAGGAAGGTGAGTAGCATAGCCAAGGAGAGGAGAAACTCTGCATTGTTTCAGTTCCTGCTGGTAAGGGTATTTCCATACCACGCCCCTGAGTCGGCCGTGCCGCCTTGGGAGCCAGCGTCTGCATCTCTGAGGGAAAGTGTCCGCGCAGTAAAACCGAACGACCAGCAGGTGGCCCGAACAGCATCCGCGAAGTATGCGCGGCGCGGTACGCTAGCCCTCGATGGCCTATTGTCAGCTCAATAGGACCATTCCTCTGCAGACTTTCATAAGGGACGAGCCTCTATGGCTCAATAGGCAGGGAAAATGGAAACCATTTTTTTGCCAATCCCCGTAATATTGAAGAAATAAAATAAGCGATCCCATGGCTTCTTGCGATATTATTGATGATTTGACCGTCGCTGGGACGCAGACCGAGAGCTGACTGAAGTAATGTGACTGAAGTAATAGAAAAATATCAGTGACGGAGGACGGTTATATAGGGCAGAGTCGTGCAGTATCGGCCGGCTTGAGTTTTTTTGACTTGACTGAGTAATTGTCGTGGCTAATCGGGATATTAATATACTATTCTCTTATCTCAAGACATGCTGTATGAATAGCCCAGTGTAATGCTTTTTTTTATTTATGGTACTTAATTACATCAAAAATGACGGAGGTAGAGTTACAAGGCTTGTAGAACGTGTGTTGCAGTACTGGTCAGTGTCTTTTCAGTGAGAATATCAGTTGTTAATGATACACTGCAATTATACTTACTAAATAATAATAGAAGACATAAGTATGGGTAACTATTGGTACTATTTCAGCTCAGTTCAGCAACGTTTAGCTCACTGTTTTAAGGAGACCGCCAGTAAGACACAAAATATTCTTCTGTTCCACACATTACGGTAAGTTGAAAAAGAGAGAGTATCAAGAGGGAGAGAGGGATGATATATATACGCACGTATGATAAATCCCTTCCCACAAAAATATTTCTTTTCTTCGTACCTCCTCTGTGTTACCACAGATGGTATGGCAATGATCTTATTTGTACTAAGATTGCAATACCTCGATCAAATTTTCAATCACTTTGTGCAAAAGGGATGCCAGTCGCTTTTTATTAGCAGAACACGAGAAACTACACAATTGCATTCCACTTTATGTCTGAAATAATTTCTGTTCTTCAACAAATTAATGAACTGCGTATCTCCGTAATTACTGTCACACTGCTCTCAGCTATATGTACCAATCATACACTGGTAATTAAGACTTAATTTACACTGACAGCGGCAGACAACATATCTCTCCTCCGACAATGCCGAACCAGCTCTGATCTTACTGCGAAACCACTTCGCCAGCCATTCAAGTTAGGGGGTATCCGGAGAGCACCGAAGAGCTTCGTCCGCCTTTTAGTTTCAGAGTTGTTTATTGTTCTGCTGGTTAGTAATACTTGTGAAACAATGGAATGATAACAAGCTATTGAGAGATGTTTAACATATGACATGCAAGTAAATACACTGGTTAGTTTGTCTAATGTTAATAGCACAAGTTTGTGATTTTGGCGCTCTAGTTCCGAATGCAGCAGCCAATCGCGGAGAAGTACCATTATTTAGGCAGTCTTTCTCACGATACCCGTAACTAAGAAGTCATCTGTCATTGGTACCACACACCACGTTACGTCTTCTTGCAACTGCTGCCTTCTCAACTGCTGTAAGAAGAGCTTCTTGTACCTGAATATGATGGCTGCAAAGCCAGAAATATTACAACTTCCAACAGGTGGCCAGCCTCTACACTTGTTACACAGCAACCAGTCTTCTTCAGATGACTCCATAAACATAATTCACCTTTTAGCCCCTTCGGTGGACCCATTATTTCTAGTATATTCGAGTTTCTTTGCCCCTTTGTAACTGGCTTTCTGTGGCCACCCCTCGATTGTTTATTTTATGCTGGAACACCAGAACATTCTTCAACTCTCTTTCAGAATTTAATTCGTCTGTTTTTTAATATGTTCTCTCATGGTGGCGATCTTTTACCTTTATAATTAATGAAAACGCTTCAGTTGCCTCCCTCGCAGTTCATTTGTGAGACATAATCTTGCTCCAAGCCATTTTTGTGCACTCTTCGACCAATTTTCATCTTACTTTATTCTCAGTTTCTGCCATTTCATCCCGAGAAGAGATAAAAAGTAGAGAATACAATTTAAAAATTGAAGTAATTCTGGCCGATACTGTAACTGGCTTTTTGTATCGGCCAGAAGTAAGACAGTGGAGTGGCCGGTACTGCACGACAAATTAGCAGTAAGATCTAGTCTTTTACAGAAATGGTCAGTAAACATTTGTTAGATGTCATTCCTTACATAACATAAGTAACCGAAATACAGCTACAACATTAATCACTCTCCTTAAAAATGCGCACGACAGGCCTCAAAATATCCTCTATGCACTAAGTGCTCCAGCAACGCCATCAAGTACTCAGAGCAGACAAATCGCTGGGGAGAGGAAGAAGTTATCCGCGTCCGGTGCACCTGGAGACACAAGCTTGTTTCTGCTTACTGCACACTACTGCCGGCCAGGGGTGGATAGGGAAATCACAGCAGTGGCCGATACTGTAAGCTGGCTGATACTGCATGACATTCCCTTAAAGAATTCCATTGAATTATCTCCCTCCAGATTGATTTAATATGATCTGCTTGGACTTGGATGAGAGTGCATTGTGTCGTACTCCAAAATTTTTCAGACCAATGCTTTCCCTTCATGGGAAATTATTAAGAACTGGCCGGTGAATGAATGACGGCAGGAGTCATATACATCCGAGGCTTGACCAGTGGTAGGGTATCTGTACCTAGCTGTACCCATCCAGAAACTCGAGCAATGTAACGGCTTATTTCTGCTGGAAGTTATATTTGAGAATCATAAATACATATGCCGCTGTAACCAAAAGTGTCATTCTAAAAGTAAAAAACGCTTGCATCTCCGCACATTGCAATTGAAGGTACTGCAACGAAACTTAGCCCTGTCTCTACCTGTTCGCAATTCGTATTCAAACATTCGTCGTGGTGTCTCACTAACTTTGCTGTAGCTTTCGCATAATCATTTTCCTCCAGTTTTTTGAAACAACTACGGAAGTACTTTCTCAGTTCGTTTTCCACAAAAAAAAAAAAAAAAAAAAAAAAAAATCCTTCAGTTTGAGAATAAGACGAGTCAGGGCTTTACGGCGAACTTTTACACAAAATTTACTCAAAGTTATGTAATTATGCCAGGCACCTCTGGATAATATATCGATAATCATACAAAGATCATAATGTGTAAGCAGTATAAAGAGTCGTGAAACAAGGGCACCACTTTCTTTTCTTTCTTGCTCTACTCTTTTGCCTTTTTCTTTTGGGAATTTGTGTCTCTCTCGGTTAGCTTCACTCATGTTACGCAATTAATTCTGCGGATTCGTTGAAATGGTCATAGGAGATCTTTCTTGGACTGTAACTTAATTATTTACAACTGGAACTACTATTAGAAATCAGAATATCAAGTGCGTGTATTTGAATATCGTACCTTTAATGTAGAGAATATTTTGTTATAAATATTAGGCTGTGTAGGATTGAGTAAGTGGACTTGTATTTCTTTAAAATATACTGTTAAAGTTTAACTATATTTCGTTAATAGATCTGTCGTTCCTTTACAAATTCAGTATTTTGTTTGTTTTCCCAAATACGGAAGCGTTTCTTTTGGTTGTTATAGTTTTAGTGCGCCATTTCATGTGCCGTAGTCTTTTGTTTGTGAAATTCGATAGATCTTACTATCATTTGAATATTACAAAGCCCGACAGTCAGTTTAAGTCTAAATTCCGCAATGAAACCTATTTAAATTAATGGTCAGTAACAAATTTTATCAAAAGACTTGCTCTTCAAGCCAAAACTGTGGGCCGTTGCTACTTTCAGAAGGAACTGCATTAACTTACGTAAAAGTTCTGAATTAAGCCAGTCATTTATTGAAAGAGGCCCCAGTTTCTTTTAACGTTGCCGCCATAGCTTTTCATATTAATATAAAACCCGAAATTGCCTTTCATGTTAATTGCAAGTAAAATAAATAAACCTTAATTAACGGGTAATGACGTTATAGGATGTTCAAAAACGCCCCGCTTAAGCTGCCGAAGAAAATCCTTCACAAACGCTGGGGAGTGCGGTTGAGGGTTGTGCAGGAGCACAACGCTGCTGGACGACAATACACGCCTCTTGCTTTGAACTGCGCGGCGTGTGGGTGAAGGATATGACAGTGCCCACTGCAGTTATGTCGTCTCCTCTTGCGAGAGGACGGTCTGACATGTGCGTCACCCATTTTGGTGAAATTTTGCAAGAACGTTCTGTATCGAAAACAAAGAGATAAGAGACTTGTGTTTGGAGTTTTTGCTAGACACTCCCTCGTTTTTGACCGAAACAAAACGAGGTCGAAGTTGCTGACGAGAAATCATAGTTTCGGCGCTATACATCGAAAGACCTTCTAAGCACAAACATTTTTGTATAATATATTGTCCAAAGTTAATAATATTCGAATTATTAATGTTTCTGTAGTTTCACTCTCTAGGCTGGTCAGCCCTCGTTTTACGCGTCTAACAGAGAAAACGTCGGCAATGGAGCGGCCAAGGCTTTAGACTAGTGAATTTCTGGTCCGTGTTCGATTCTTGGTCGTCGCATTTTTTTACAATTGACACTTTTTCGGTGTAAAAGTTGAACTCCTCCCAAATAGGCCATGAGGGCCGAACGGTAATAACCGGCCGCCGCTTTATCCTCAGGCCAAAGGCATCAGTGGATGCGTGTGGTCAGCACAAGCTCCTCCAGCCGTATGTCAGTTTACGACAACGGAGCCGATTCTTCTCAGTCAAGTAGCTCCTCAGTTTTCCTCACTAGGGCTCAGTGCATCCCGCATGCCAACAGAGCTAGGCAGACCGGATGGTCACCCATCCAGCGTGACAGCGCTTAACTTCGGTGATCTGACGGGAACTGGTGTTACCACTGCGGTAAGGCCGTTGGCTACTTCTTCAGTGTAGCTCGTATAATTCTGACAATTGGAGTACATTTATTTGCCTTTTTGAAAGTAATACATCGGGGGATGTGATTAATAATCAAATAAATACATTTCATAATGTATTGACAGTTATTCTCATAGTGATAAATAGTACAAAAATACACCTAAAGAATGTTATTGTGTAACTCTAACAGTTAGACTACATCATGGTAAGGTACAGATTCCGAAATCTGATATTGTACTGTAAAGCGCACCAAGGAGCGGATATAGACTCAGATTACAATTTAGTAATCATGAAGAGTAGGATAAAGCTCAAGAGACTAGTCAGGAGGAATCATTGTCCAAGAAAGTAGGATACGGAAGAAATAAGAAACGAAGAAAGACGCTTGAAGTTCCGTGAGGCTACACATATTGTGATAAAGAAAAAGTTCAGTAGGCTGCTCAGAAGAAGAGGAATAGGCATTTCTAAAAAGAGCAGTACGGGAAGTAGGAAAGAAAAACGTAGTTCCTCGGACGGTAACTGCGAAGGAACCGTGGATAACGGAAGGAATATTTCTGTTGATCTTCGAAAGAAGGAAATACAAAAATGTTCAGGGAGATTGAGGAGTACAGAAAGATAAGTCATCTAGCAGTCAAATATAATCAAAGCACAGGAAAGTTAAGGTGAAATAGCTGTTGGAAATATGCGAAGAAATAGAAAAAGAAATGATTGCCGAAGGAACTGGCTTAGGCTACAAAAAAGTCAAAACAATCTACGGTGAAATTAAAAGCAAGGACACTGACATTAAGAGTGCAGTGGGAATTCCGCTGTTCTATGCAGAGGAGCAAAATAACTGATGATGGACGAAGTAGAGAGGATATAAAATGTAGACTGGCAATGGCAAGGAAAGCATTTCTGAAGAAGAGAAATTTGTTAACATCGAGTATAGATTTAAGTGTCAGGAAGTTATTTCTGAAAGTATTTGTATGGAGTGTAGCCATGTATGGAAGTGAAACATGGACGGTAAATAGTTTGGACAAGAAGAGAATAGAAGCTTTTGAAATGTGGTGCTACAGAAGAATGCTGAAGATTAGATGGGTAGATCACATAACTAATGAGGAAGTATTGAATAGCATTGGGGAGAAGAGAAGTTTGTGGCACAACGTGACCAGAAGAAGGGATCGGTTGGTAGGACATGTTCTGAGGCATCAAGGGATAACCAATTTAGTATTTGAGGGCAGCGTGGAGGGTAAAAATCATAGGGGGAGACCAAGAGATGAATACACTAAGCAGATTCAAAGGGTGTACGTTGCAGTAGGTACTGGGAGATGAAGAAGCTTGCACAGGATAGAGTAGCATGGAGAGCTGCAACAAACCAGTCTCAGGACTTGTAACCTCCCCCCTCACTTATCGACCTTAATGACAGTGAAAAATTAAACCGCGTGTACCTAATGGAAATTTGGGAAAAGCAATCGTCACCGAAGTTAACCTGTCGGTAAAGAGGGAGGAAAGGGTTACATCTAAATGAAAGGAAAAATGCAAATGAAACTGGTGGAAATTAATTTTGAAAAGGGGTAAAGTTAATAAAGAAAGTAAATGTGCGGCCGTTACGTTAACAATTAACTAGCGGTAATTAGATATTTGAGATTTGGGGGAAATCACGGTCGCCAGTCCTAAGGACAATTACTATAGTAACTGAAAAAGAAAGGTTATTACACATATAATTAACACTAGAAGCATGGCAACTGAAGGTTGACACGTGTAGTGTGAAAACTGAAAGTTTGTCAGAAGTAATAAATTTCGCTACACTCTGACTTAATTTAGCAAAAGAATTAATAAAACCGGAAAATCGAAAGTTAATTTAGTGACTGAAGTTAATAGTGAGCTTTCTTTCTGAAGCACATCGAAATCCAGTAAAATACGGTTAGTCTTGGACTACCTCAACAATCATTTCAAAAGCAACTTGACTCTACGCAATTTAGAAACAAGAGATTTAACTTTGAACTTGAATTAAATGATTCAGAACTATTAACAATAGTAAAATTTAGTACGTACCAAGCTGAGCTGCAGTCACAGGTAAGCTAAAATATGCTAACAAAACTCGCACTCTTAATTTGTGCTTGTGCAATCTAAATATTGTAGCCAGCTGAACTTTGAAATTAAAGTAGTGAAATCGAATGATGCTGGCGTTTGAATTTCAACGACCCTCGGGCTCATTTCGGAAAAGAAAGGGACCCTGCTTGGCAATGCAATTGGGACAATGAGCAACAAAGGTTCATGCTAAGTTGCTGTAATTTTGCGAGGCAAATGGAACAATTTGAAAAGCTGAGGTCTGCCATACAGTTCTGAAACTTTACGTGCTTTTAGTCTTCCTTGCTGGTTGATTGAAGGTTTGAAGCCGTCGATCGAGGAGGTGGCGACAGTCACTCATTGTCGGCCGTCGCTGTTGCAGAAGCTGGATGTTGGCGCGCCTTCTTCTCGACACGGTCACCAGGCGAAACGGGCTCTTGATGTACGCCAGCTAATGCTTCCCGTCCGCGACACCATGTCAGAAACTATCATCGCGAGTCGAGCGCAATTACATGCTGCCAAACCCCGAAAGCGCGGCAACTCGCGGGAGCGTCACACAACACACCTGCTCCACTCGCTACTCCCGCCAGACTCTTACTGCTCTGCCCACGCTCCACGCGGCAGAGTTAACACTACCAAAGATCCTACACACTTTGATTCTTCACACGACCTATCGATGTAATCGTTCGATAGCAGTTTTCCCTAGGCAAGACCCAGCGTAAAAATACAAATAATATTTACGAAACAAACCAATTATACATCGACATGAGTGCATAAATATATATATACAAACAGTAAAACAATTACAATATATAAAGAGACAGAAATGTCATATCTTGAGGTAACAAAACAAGAAAAAAATAATAGTACAATAGATGGAAATAGGAGGATATGCATTTCCGGCGTTACACGTGCCCCACATTGTCTGAGGATGTTCGTGTAACGTAAACAGACTCAGAAAATGTCCCAAAAAAGAAACAGCGGAAATGCATATGCTCAAAACATCAACAAAATTTAGCATTCGTCTATTTAAGCATAAATAAATTTTTTTAGACCATAATAATTGAGTGGAGACACTCCTAATCTTATTCTACTCTGTCATCTTGCACAAAATAAAACAGGTTGACAACATATCAAAATTCATAGAAAACATAGAAAACGGTTTAGCTATTCCAAAATCATTAAAATTCGTAACACTATAAGAAATGCAATACTATTTGCAAAATTGATCAGAGTACATGGTCATAAAAAACAGGTATATCAAAATACGCAAACTAATAATTAATTACATAGAATACACATATTTATGTAACCTTTTCATAATTAATATTCTCGTCATGTCCAATTAACGCTAAACAAGAAAATAATATACAGCAGATAAAATAAAACATAAATATTGACAGCAGAATCCTTTCACATCAGCTGTCCGGGAAGAAAAGCAACTCCACATTCCGTACTCGCGAGTACAAAGGATGCCGACAGCGGCACAAGAGCCAACAGCGGCACAAGAGCCGACAGCGGCTCGCCTCGCCAGTATTGTTGCGCCCGCGTGTGCGGCACGCTTGATCTCACTCGCCCTTATGACGGCGTTTCCAGAACGTCCGTTTCACTGAATTCTTTAGGAAAAACTCACTCCCGAGTAATCTCAAGGAGTCCCTTAATACTATCACAGTGGATAACTCAACACTGTCCATCATCACACGCATGTACTAGCCTGAATCTTAAAACAGCGTCTAAGTACATCGGCAATGACTAGTAAATCACATATTTATGAAATCTTACAGCTATTTACAAAATCATATTTACATTCCTTAATCTACTGTGACTCAGCTGAAAACTTAAACTAGCAGCTTGGATTTTTCAGTTGATTAGATCATGATTAAATTGATTAAAATTAAATTGATTAATCAAAATTAATTACTTATTTATTACAACTTCTTTAATGACCTTGGTCAGTCAAAAGCATGGCAATCTAGCAAATCGTTAAATCTTACACTCTATTTTACATACTGTATAAATTACCCATTGTGTGGTATTAATCGATCCTAGGTTGGTACAATTTCAAGTCTACAATATTCCGTAAGCATTTGTGTGAGGCATACCAATGACTTTATATGGTCCATTATAAACAAACTTAAATTTAGAGTTTTCATGGTCTATCTCGCTCGATTTCTCATGAGCTTTTACAAGTACTAAGTCTCCGATTGCAAACTTAGCAAAACGCGCTTTAGCGTCACGACGACGTATGCGAGCATCGGCCTTTAGCTTCATTACTTCTCGCAAACGATCTTTTTTCACACCAATACTAATGTTAATCCGTGGAGGGAATTTGATTATCTCTTCCAATTCACTTTCTACACTTTTGTCAATGCCGAAATTCCTCATGTTATGGCAGTTCAAACTCATTCCTACGTCAATGTCATCCGGCCAGTTAACAATGTGTATAGGCTGGTATTGCCTATGCACACCGTCTCCTGCCTCGTCAAAACCAACTACCATTGTTTTATCTAGTGACATACATGTCAAAGTTTTGCTTTCGCAGTTAATCACTGCACGGTACTTTAATAGCCAATCTAACCCGATAATTACTTCCGTAGTTAAGTCTGGCACGACGACAAACTCTTGTTCAAATCGTGCCCCACATATCTCGAAGTTGACAAAAATCTGTTTTGTGACCGGTTTACTGGCCTTCCCAGTAGCACCGATAATTTTCACTCCTGTTACTGGCATAACTACGATGCCAGGTCTGTCTTTCAGTAACTCAAATATTTTCCCAGATACAGCACTCAATTCTGCCCCGGTGTCAATCAACACGTTTAGTTGTAGGTCGTGCATATTAACGGACACTACTATCTGTCTACACTTGTCCTCGACTGTTTCTTTATTTTCCCACAGTAAATCCTCGTCTATATCCAGGTCATTCCAGAAAAAACCATCCGGCTTTGATCCTAAGTCCGGTTTATCTGGCGGCTTTTTCAGTCTCTGTTCACATACAGTTTTAATTTCAACACGTTTGTCCTGAGGCTTAGTCTGTAGCTTCGCCTCCAATACCGAAACCTTTTCCTGTAACTCGTCAACTAGTGAGTGTTGCTTTGCTATCAATTCACTAATCGTCACCTTCGTTGATTCCACTTTGGTCAGATTAATCTCATCCGCCAATCTACCTGGAGAAATATGCCCAGTAGTATCTGCAATTACTTCCTCTAGATCTGCGCAACCCACACTGCTATCGTCTGACTGTATAATGTCAGCTCTAACCTCATACACGCTGTAATCTATGTGCTTTTCTACCAATCGTGTCCGGCTATCACTAAAATTTTCGTAATCTTTCTCCTTAATACTCTCGCAATGTTTAAACTGGAGGTTTGCGTCGGATGGGTCGGCTACTTCTACCACTATAACTTTCGGTAAAGTCTGCCGGTTAGGGCCAGAACTTTCCGTTACTACTTCAACATCTAACTCCTGCGGGACGAAACACGACGAATCTTGCTCGTGCTGCCCATTAACATTAACTATTTCTGGTAAAGTCTGCCGGTTAGGGCCAGAACTTTCCATCACTTCACAAATACTATCTTCCTGTGGGACGAGACGCGGCAAATCCTGCCCGCGCTCCCTATAAACACTCCTCCCGTACAGGCCCCTATAATCTCTTAGTTCGTCGTATAAGCGACCGAACTGCCTTAACCAGACCTCATCCCTCTCTGCATCCCCTCGCTCGATGACGGACGTTTTATCCGACATCTGATCTTCTTTCAACACTTGCGAATCATTCTTAAACTCAATCTCCAGTTCCGCTGTGGGTATTACAGCTGCCACTTTATAATCGATTTCCGGAACACTACTTAAATTGTTCTCACTGACAGTGAATGTATTTTCTACTGCCGTGTCTACAGCTGATCTACTACTTGTGGGCGCACTCCTTTCTCCTAATACTGGCACACTCTCCCGCCGTTGATTATTCCATACGGAATTTTCATAACGACGACACCTGGGTTTTCTCCTGTTATTGGGCCGCCAAAATTTCTCCACGCCCGGTCGGCCCCTCACCGGCGCGGCTAATGGTTTCCCTGTCTCGTCCCAGCAGATACGCTCCCCGGATACTGCTGAGGCGGCTGGTCACACCCTCTGGCGTTATTACTATTCTGCGCAGCCCGTATCACGCTAGTATGATACTGGTTTCCGTCATTCCGGTTATTATTTGCATTGTACCGATTGTTATTACGGTCCGAACGATTATTGTTATTGCTGCCATGGTTGCGGTATGCATTATTCCCATGGTTATCGTTGGTGTGGTTGCTGTGGTACCCGTTGTTGTTACCACGGCTTCTACCACTGTCGCGATTATTGCGCCAATTGTCCTCGTCCTCAACTCTTTCCAGGAAATCATTGATTGTCCTGTAATTGCTTCCTACGTAGCGTTTTGTATCATCTGGAAGCTTCTTGTAGAGTTCCCAGACTATTTCGGATTCCGTGCGGCGATCACGCAAATATTCCAACTTGCGGATCCAGCCCTCACAAAACTCCCTCATCGAACCGCGCGAATTCGCATCGAAAGGCCTCGATACGACAAATTCGCGCCAGACACTTTGCTGTTTTTGCTCTGACCAGTATTCAGCCAGAAACAAATTTTTAAACTCGTCAAAAGTCAGGTTCGTAATGTCGAGGTTTAAGCCCCAACGCTTGGCATCACCAGCCAGCACATCAATAACCGCATTAATTTTTCTCTCATTAGTCCATGATCTGGGTAAAACTCTTTCACAATTTTTAATGAAATCCGTCGCGTGTATACCGCCTTTTTTCAAGGGGTCGAACCGCTCCTCTTTCGTCAACAATTCCGAACTATGTGCACAGATTGGCACATAGCTCTGTTTTTCATCAAGTTTCTTTTCTAATTCCGACACTCTCGTAATTACTTGGCAAGTGGTTGTCGCAAGCGTTTCCACTTCCCTCTTTTTCTCTTCGCAGGTGTTAGCCTGCTTCCTCACTTTAGTGTCTACTTCGGACACTAAAGCCTTTAAAGTTTCCACTTTCTGTTGATCCTCTTTTTTCACTAATTGAATTTGTTCCGTCACCTTATTCTCAATGATCGGAGCAACTGCTTCTCCTACACTTTTCTCGATTCTGCTAATTTCGGAATCAAAACGAGTATTTATGCTCGCAATTTCCGCCTGAACGCCTATCATTTCCTGTTTAAGATTACCGATTTCGGTATTAATTACAACAATATCTTCTTTGATTTTATCAACTTTTGTATTAACAACTCCAACATTGTTGTTAACAACATTAATAGCTTTGTTCTGATTGTCTAGCTTTCGTTCAATCTTTTCAGACTGAGCTTCTTGCTTGGCAGACAGAGCTATAATTTCTGCCGATTGACTCTTGATTTCATTAATCAAAACATTCAATAAATCAGTTAAATTCCCGGAGACTACCGGTTTTACTTCCGTAGCTGGTTCCTCTATACATGTTCCCCCGTATTCATCATCAAGGGGTACAGATTTGATTTTCGCTTCCGATTCCGAAACATTTTATAAAGTTTGGAATTCCATTTCTGCTCTTTGTTGCGTTTCGGCGGTCGCGTCTTTCATGCTAGCCGCCTGCCCCTGAACAATGGGAACCGCCGTGCGCGTTTCCCACTGTTCGACCGATTGTTCCGTATCCAAGTCTACCAAATTTTGGTAATTGTTGCCTTCACTCATTTTAATAATTTTATATATAAATGCTAAATCTCAAATGTAATTAGGATTACTCCCACTACTTATTCTCGCTGACGTAACGGCCTGTACGTAACCAGTACTTTGTTACGACATTTGCACCAAAGAAAATTCGTGTCCAGAACAACCTCAAATCTGAAGATTGTCCTGTCACGGTCGCCACGTGTAACCTCCCCCCTCACTTATCGACCTTAATGACAGTGAAAAATTAAACCGCGTGTACCTAATGGAAATTTGGGAAAAGCAATCGTCACCGAAGTTAACCTGTCGGTAAAGAGGGAGGAAAGGGTTACATCTAAATGAAAGGAAAAATGCAAATGAAACTGGTGGAAATTAATTTTGAAAAGGGGTAAAGTTAATAAAGAAAGTAAATGTGCGGCCGTTACGTTAACAATTAACTAGCTGTAATTAGATATTTGAGATTTGGGGGAAATCACGGTCGCCAGTCCTAAGGACAATTACTATAGTAACTGAAAAAGAAAGGTTATTACACATATAATTAACACTAGAAGCATGGCAACTGAAGGTTGACACGTGTAGTGTGAAAACTGAAAGTTTGTCAGAAGTAATAAATTTCGCTACACTCTGACTTAATTTAGCAAAAGAATTAATAAAACCGGAAAATCGAAAGTTAATTTAGTGACTGAAGTTAATAGTGAGCTTTCTTTCTGAAGCACATCGAAATCCAGTAAAATACGGTTAGTCTTGGACTACCTCAACAATCATTTCAAAAGCAACTTGACTCTACGCAATTTAGAAACAAGAGATTTAACTTTGAACTTGAATTAAATGATTCAGAACTATTAACAATAGTAAAATTTAGTACGTACCAAGCTGAGCTGCAGTCACAGGTAAGCTAAAATATGCTAACAAAACTCGCACTCTTAATTTGTGCTTGTGCAATCTAAATATTGTAGCCAGCTGAACTTTGAAATTAAAGTAGTGAAATCGAATGATGCTGGCGTTTGAATTTCAACGACCCTCGGGCTCATTTCGGAAAAGAAAGGGACCCTGCTTGGCAATGCAATTGGGACAATGAGCAACAAAGGTTCATGCTAAGTTGCTGTAATTTTGCGAGGCAAATGGAACAATTTGAAAAGCTGAGGTCTGCCATACAGTTCTGAAACTTTACGTGCTTTTAGTCTTCCTTGCTGGTTGATTGAAGGTTTGAAGCCGTCGATCGAGGAGGTGGCGACAGTCACTCATTGTCGGCCGTCGCTGTTGCAGAAGCTGGATGTTGGCGCGCCTTCTTCTCGACACGGTCACCAGGCGAAACGGGCTCTTGATGTACGCCAGCTAATGCTTCCCGTCCGCGACACCATGTCAGAAACTATCATCGCGAGTCGAGCGCAATTACATGCTGCCAAACCCCGAAAGCGCGGCAACTCGCGGGAGCGTCACACAACACACCTGCTCCACTCGCTACTCCCGCCAGACTCTTACTGCTCTGCCCGCGCTCCACGCGGCAGAGTTAACACTACCAAAGATCCTACACACTTTGATTCTTCACACGACCTATCGATGTAATCGTTCGATAGCAGTTTTCCCTAGGCAAGACCCAGCGTAAAAATACAAATAATATTTACGAAACAAACCAATTATACATCGACATGAGTGCATAAATATATATATACAAACAGTAAAACAATTACAATATATAAAGAGACAGAAATGTCATATCTTGAGGTAACAAAACAAGAAAAAAATAATAGTACAATAGATGGAAATAGGAGGATATGCATTTCCGGCGTTACAGACTGAAGACCACAACAACAACAACAACAACAACAACAACAACCTGCAGAGGAAAGAGCGAATAGGGAGAAGTACACGAAGGCCTCCGTGATGGGGAGGACTTTTTTGATGACATGATAGAAGAAGGTAGAGGAATCCATAGAAAAAAGACTGGGGATTCAGTGTGAAGAAATAGGGGATCCAGTATTCGAATCAGAACCTGAAAAAGCTGTGGAAGACTTTAGATCAAGTAAAGGAAAGGATAGATAACAGAGTTTCTAAAATTATTTGGGGAAGGGGCAACGAAACAATTATTCATGCTCCTATGTAGAATATATGAGACTCGTCATACATCACCAGGGTTTCGGGAGAACATCATTCATACTATTCCGAAAATTGCAAGAGCCCGCAAGCTCGATAATTATCGGACAATTGGGGAGATGTGTTTCTATAGCAGTGATACCTAATTCGGGAATATACTGCGTTGTGATTGTCTGAGAGCATAATGAAGTCGACGCCATATGAGTAACTTTGGACAAAATACGCAGAACTGTGGAAAATCCCATAAAAATACATGAAATTGGGGAGAAAACGTAAATATGAGAGGTTTTACATATGTTCCTGAGTGTGGTCTCTGGTAGTGCCACTTAATGCAAAACTGTTATCAACAAATATACCAAGGTGATGTAATTAGTTATTAACAAATGGACATAGCCTGCAACCTCTCCCCAAGCTCCAAAGTGCCTCTGGTTATGTTGTTGTTGTTGTGGTCTTCAGTCCTGAGACTGGTTTGATGCAGCTCTCCATGCTACTCTATCCTGTGCAAGCTTTTTCATCTCCCAGTACCTACTGCAACCTACATCCTTCTGAATCTGCTTAGTGTATTCATCTCTTGGTCTCCCTCTACGATTTTTACCCTCCACGCTGCCCTCCAATACTAAATTGGTGATCCCTTGATGCCTCAGAACATGTCCTACCAACCGATCCCTTCTTCTGGTCAAGTTGTGCCACAAACTTCTCTTCTCCCCAATCCTATTCAATACTTCCTCATTAGTTATGTGATCTACCCATCTAATCTTCAGCATTCTTCTGTAGCACCACATTTCGAAAGCTTCTATTCTCTTCTTGTCCAAACTGTTTATCGTCCATGTTTCACTTCCATACATGGCTACACTCCATACGAATACTTTCAGAAATGACTTCCTGACACTTAAATCTATACTGGATGTTAACAAATTTCTCTTCTTCAGAAACGCTTTCCTTGCCATTGCCAGCCTACATTTTATATCCTCTCTACTTCGACCATCATCAGTTATTTTGCTCCCCAAATAGCAAAACTCCTTTACTACTTTAAGTGCCTCATTTCCTAATCTAATTCCCTCAGCATCACCCGACTTAATTAGACTACATTCCATTATCCTTGTTTTGCTTTTGTTGATGTTCATCTTATATCCTCCTTTCAAGACACTGTCCATTCCATATGACTCTGGTTATAAAGTTGGAAAATTGCCGAAAATATATGAAAATGGTTGGATAATATGTAAGATACGGAATAATGAGTTCATTTACGTATCTGCTTGGTTGTGGTCTATCCTGGTGCCTCGAATGAAAATATATCAACTTGCTATTGACAAACAGAATACAAGTGAAGTAATTTTTAATAAACAAATAGACACACCATCTCACTGTGCTGTCCAGCTCCTGAGCTGAGTAACTCCATCCACTCAATGGTCCCAGTTTTGAAAGGTGAAGCTGTGATGGGGTTGCTTAATATTCATCCTTGGTCCAGAGGGGTGGGGAGGGGAGAAGGAGAGGTGTTGCCGCCATTTTTATGGCACGTGACCAGAGTTGAGTTACATCCTGACTTTGGACATAATTCCTACAATTACCCGGGTTGATCCCCTGGGTGACCTTGACGAATTTCCGGTGGTTACTTGGGGGAGAGCGAGTAGGCGAACCGAGGAACACAAGTGGGTTACCTGGGGTAACCTAATACCGGATGTGTAGCATGACACCGGCTGTGATGAGATCGAACCAGACCCAGCATTTGTAATGATATTCTTCTTCTGACATGGAGTCGAAGTTCTTTTTTATATAGACAGCTAGCAGCCTTAATTTTAATTATAGATGAACTGAAACATTTCCTTGCATCTTTCTCTGACAATTCGCATAGCAAATGTTTACGGGTTCCGATTCCATTTTGTGGAAATTTCGCCATTCCCTGACAAATGACAAACATCAGAACATTATCAGTCAAGCCTCTTTTGCCTATTTTAAAGTGAAAATTGGTCATCAAGAAATTTCATAGCTACTCACAAAGTATTCAAGCAGTGTGTTGAGACTGTGCGTAATGCTTTAGGATAACACCATGACAGTCGTTAGACCGCTTGCTCACAAGTGACTGAGTTTCCCTCGATTATGCTCACGCCCTTGACATGGGACGGGCGAGTCCATTTGCTCGGAGATAAGGTAAGTATGACACAACGTGCGCTATAAGCGACAGTAGTAGATTCCATTGCATAGTGTCTCCACAGCAATGTTGCCCCTAAGGTCCAACGTACGTATAAGCATCTCGCACTGAACTCAGCTCTAAGTTTCGAGCTTCTGCAAAAGATCGCAATTCTTGGGGATTTTGCGACTGTTTAAATTTGGCATGTTTGTTTCGTTGTTTCTGCAACAGTGTTCTGACCCGTTTTGTGTACCAAGGAGGATCAGCTCCGTCGTTGGTTAGTTTATTTGGTATAAATCTCTCAGTTGCTGCCGATAATATTTCTTTGAATTCAAGGCACATCTGGTCTACACCTATATTGTTCATTTGGAAGAAGTGGAAATTGACTCTCAGGAAGACGTCAAGTGAATTTTAATCTGCTTTTATGAACAGTTATATTCTTCGTTTATTTTTGGAGGATTTGGGGCCTACGATGTTCATTCTCGCTACGACAACCCTGTGTTCACAAATCCCTGTATCCGTTTTGATGATAGTTTTTAACTCAGGATTATTTGTTGCTAAGAGGCCAAGTGTGTTTTCTCAACCGTTTACTATTCGCGTGGGCTCATGAACTAATGCTCGAAATAATATTCAGAGATTGCGTTTAGCACAATTTCGGATGATGATGTTTTATGCGTAGCTCCGGAATTAAACATGTATTTTGTCCAACGTATCGAGGGTAAATTACAGTCATCACGAACTATACTCGTATGAGTCGGGTCCTGCAGTGAGTTTTTCAGTGATCTTTGTGTTTATGTGCGTATTTTGCATATGAGTGGGCTTTATAAGCAGCGTAATTGTTCGGATCTCTGCTTGTTCTCACATTACTGATACACCATTTGTGAATTTGGTTGTTGGGTGCCTATTACAATAAGTCTTGTGCCTATACGATTACAATAACTCTTTTTTCTCCCTTCTTCACCCCTCCTTCTGTGCTGTCATGACGGTTTTTGTACTGACTAGGTACTTTCCTCTTAGGCCCTCCCATTGGTAGTTTGCTGTTCTATAACACAGCTGTTACTGGAGTTAGTCTGGGTTATCTGTTCATGCTCAATTTCGTACGTAGTAAGTACTTTTGTAGCGTACTTCAGGCAATTTTCGCGTAATGACCTATGCTGGCGTGTTCGTTGCTGTTATTGGCCTCCATTTATATGTTTGGTGGTAAAACTGTGTGTTTTAATCTTAGAATTACAACCAGATGTTTTTAAATGCCTCTTTTTCTTTGAGCGGTGTGCTAGTCAGAAAGCTTTTCTGATATTTCTTGTGCATGTATTGTTGAGTCATCCTTTATGAAGCACTCAGTTCTCACAGGCTATTTAACGTCCCTGTGTGTGTTTGTTTCATGGCAGTCCATGATATATAGATACATCGCACATGAATGTTTTTTATCATGAACAGGTTCCTGTGGGCGTTATTCATACAATCTACACATGTTATTATCTGAGGTGGGTCTGGTATTCGGACTTTGTATTCTGACTATTGACACTTCTTGGGCATTCATTTTATGTATATGACTTAATGTATGGTCCTCATCAGTATAAAACTTAGTATTTTATACAACGACACGACACATAGGTCATGATTCTTCTCTTTACTTCTTTATGAGGTGGTGTCTCCTTTATACATTTATCACCTTCTACATTTTTTTTGTCTTTCAGTAGGTTATTTCAGCCCTGCGGAGATAATGTATGTCCGACTAGTCATTAAAAATTATGGATTAGTTATTTAAAGAAGTTATTAATAAACAATGTAATTGTACGATGTACTAAGAGGAAATTCGTTATGGTATACTTCAGATATGTCACAATGGATGTATCTGTTCATCCTATCAAATGTTTGCTGTAAATTCCTTGTTTCTCATTCTCTTTTTAATCTGTTTACATGTCGCTTGATTGATATGTTGATAACCCTGTCGATACTGTTTTATGCACACAAGCCTGAAGAATGCGCATTGAAGCGCCGAAACTGTTTGCAACAAAATAAATAAAATCATACGGACGGATGTACGCCTTTTATTTTCTCACAGTACAAGATATTTTGTCTGACCCGATGTTTTGAACGTCCTAACAGTCACTGATCCGCCACTACTTGCAAGTTAACATTTTCAGTAGTTCAGAAAGCTTCTTCTAATGAAGTACTCGGCATAATGTCTCGTAGTTGCGCGAAACACACCACGTGGAGTTTACGTACGACATGAAATGCTCATACGCGAGTATATGCTAAAATAATAGAGCCATTTGAACCATTTAAATGAAGGAATAGGTTCAAACGGCTCTAAGCACTATGAGACTGATGACATGTCATCAGTCCCCTAGGCTTAGAACTACCTAAACCTAACTAACCTAAGGACATGACACACAACCATGCCCGGGGCACAATTAGAACCTATGACGGTAGCAGCATCGCGGTTCCGGATTGAAGCGCCTAGAACCGCTGGGTCACAACGGACGGCTAAATGCAGAAAAATGTGCGTTAATGCAGGTGAGTAGGAACAAAATACCATAATTTTCAAATACAGTATTAGCAGTTTGGTGCCTCACAGACTAACGGCGATTAAGTATCTAGTAGCAAAGTTGCAAAGGGAAGCGAAATGGAACAAGCAAGTATGTACTTCATTAGAAGATGCCAGTAGTCGCCTTCGGTTTGCTGGGACTGTTGTTGGATTGTGTAGCTCATCTGTAACGGAGATCGCGTATAAAACACTAGTGCGTCTCATTTTTGAAAGCTGAAGAGTATTTGAGATTCCTATCAGATAGGGTTTCAGGAAGACATTAAAGCTGCTAGATTTGTTGCTGGTAGCTTCGATTAACAAGCGACACGTACCGTGATGCTGCGCGAAGTAATATGGAATCCTTACATGGAAAACGGCGTTAGTTTTCGGTAGACACTAGTGAAAAAATTCAGAAAACCGACACTTGCAGATTCCTGCAGGGCGATTCTGATGCCACCATCGTACATTCACGGACCACAAATTGGCTGGCGAATTTCGCAGCTAGAGTTGAAAGAAAGTGTCCAGTACAGCACTGATGTAAATGAAATGCAACATGCTATATTTCTTTTCTTTAGTTTGGGAACAAGCATACTTCTAAATTACGGGTATCTGATATTGTCAGTATTCTAGGTGTGTTCCAAGAAGAGGCGAACTATTTAGTGCAAATTGGTTATGCAGGTATTATCTGTAGTTATAGTGCTTGTTAACTGAACAAAAATAGGTTCATACATGATCTCTATAAGTGATTAAACAAATGTGCAGCATTTATGTGAAGGAGGTGTCTCATATCTGAATCTACAATGTTTCCTTTCCCAAAAAAGTCACGTTTTTCTGGTTGAACAGTTTTCTGTCTATGTAATCTCCCACTGCGTTCCATGAAACATTTTTTAATGCTTTGTAGCTAATATACCAGAAAAGACACGATGGAAATTAGGCTATAAATCAATGAGTATCACATAAGATGCGTTTGAAGTTTGGCTATAAATCAATGACAGCCACTTCTATGGAATGACCTTTCTGGAGTAGAATGTAAATTTCATACCTTTATTTCACGCAATACGTGAGAACTATACACATTTCTATTGATATGACACAGTAAATAACTGACAGTCTCTCGTGGCGAATTAGCTCTGTAGCGCACCGTTTTCTCTATAACAGGCAATTACAGCGAGCAAGGTCAAATATCCGCACCACATCGCTTGTATTCGTGGCACATTATTCAAGCGCAGTGCCTCTCCGCCAATGGGTTATTCGTGTTCGCGTCATTGCTCCTGCGGAAAAAGCGAATTTGTCGGCATCGGAGGCCGCAACACGGTACACCGTTCCCAGTGCACTGCGCGACGATGGATAAAAGGTTACCGAGATACAGGCAAATGTAGTGTAGTAGGCGCCTGGGACTTGCACTTTGCCGTGTAACACCAGTCCAGGGTAATTAACTTGTCAACATGCCACGCACACTCCTTTTTTAAACACGATGCAGTGGAAACATACCACACCCTTCACGTAGCGGTGGATGCGGTTCGGCAGAGGCTACGAGAGGCCGGACTACTAAACAAACGTGCGGCCATCAAGGTGATGCTCCATGATGATCATCGACTCTGCTCATTGGCGTTTGACAAGAACAGTGAAAATTATCACCAACGGTAAGTGATATTTCGACGAATCACTATTGTCTCACCGAATGACGGTCCATTATGGATATACAGGACTAAAAGATGCCCTATCGATTCCCAAATAGAGTTGTATGTCATCATAGAGTGGCCGTAGCCTTGTGGCAGTTTAGGGTTGAATACGTTCCCGTGGATCCGAAATGCTTCGCAGTCGACTTGAGGCTGGCCAGAATGCCCATACTATGGATTCGTTCCCTTGGATCTGAAACGTTTCGCAGGATAGGTAGTCGACTCGAGGCTGGCCAGAATGCTCATACTGTAATATCATGCTGGCGTCAGTGCGACAACTATATAATGAGGAGGTAATCTGTTTCCACGAGGACCAGTCTGCAATGCACAGGTCAACGGTGATGCAGGAACGGTTTCAGGAAATATTGTGATATCTCGTAGCGACTCATCTTTTCCAGCATAAAATCTAAACACTACTGAAAATAAATAGGCAGGGGCGAAACGG
Source organism: Schistocerca serialis cubense (assembly GCF_023864345.2). Classification (NCBI taxonomy): domain Eukaryota; kingdom Metazoa; phylum Arthropoda; class Insecta; order Orthoptera; family Acrididae; genus Schistocerca; species Schistocerca serialis. The sequence continues at coordinate 192,546,136 of NC_064638.1, read as the reverse complement.
ACGATAAAGCTGGCCTGGCCCCGCACCAGGAGTCCGTGATAGATTCTGGAACGTCACTCGGGCTACGTGGAGGAGATGGCAGAAAATGAGAGATTTATTGCCTGCTTCCTTACAGACTGCAGACAAAGTTGAAGTCTTTGGAACCGGACGTTAAGTGATAAAGAAACGACATTCTATGCCCTTTTGACGGCCGACAATAACGTACTAAGAACGATGACCGGAGCCTATTAAATTAGTGATTTCTATTGATTAAACAAACTACCAGCGTAATACAAAAAAATAAAATTGTATTAAATCCGATACGAACCAAACCTAAGTGCCAGGCAACTGCCTGTTACACCGACTACTATACCACTGAAATACGGGTGCATTGTTCTAGAGCTTGCGAGCTAAAGGTACTAACTACTAACCGCTGTTAATTGCATTTGAGTATAGCAAATCACTGCGCATGCGCGATTTCCGCGGCTTCGCATTCTTCTCGCACGTGTTGTAGAAACGGGACGTCGACGTGCGGATACGGTCAGTCGTACCTAGCCAACAGCAAGGCTGAACCACCGGAAGAGGCTGGACAGTTGCTCCGAGGAAACATTGTGGAATTTGCGCAACGTGATCCGGCGGCAAACCCGTGAAGACTTTTTACACACAGTTATGCCGAAACATGATGACTGAGCCGGTACTGTGCCCTGGTTTCCACCATATTTTCCAATATGTATGTCGCTGATAAGCTATTTTGTGAGTAGTTTTTGAGGACGCCACTTCAGCTTCACTATATTTGGACACGTTATAAAGCAAATCTGAAGATGGTCATTGCTGGATGCAATCGTAAGTATAACGACAAAAATAATTTGTAGTCATAGACGGAAATAAAAAAAAATGTAAAATGACTCACTTAGGTTACCACCGTCGTCTCACATAATTAAAGTAACTGACCGCTTAAAACCTACATCTGGGCTGGCCGGCACACAGCCCCTTGTTGTAAATCCTCTGGGCAGACTTAATTTAGGGATGGGAAAAACTTGGCAGTTAAGAACGATATCGATATTTTAGTTCTGAATAATCGGCATTTTTCGGTCTTTCTTTTGTATCGATTATAACAATTTCTCTACTTTTTCTTACTAGTCACCAAGTAAAAAACCACATATAAATTTTTTCATAGCAGTAGTTATACAATTCTTGATTTTTAAATTTTTAAATTTTTGTAAATTTGCCACTGGTTTGAAATTATAGGCTATAATACAGACAACGGGAAAAGCAATCGATGCTATTTTAATAACAACTCCGACAATTAAAAGGAGAAAGAATTATGTCACATAAGAATAGGTGCAGCACTGCTGAGACGAAACCGTGCCTCTTACTTCGTGGCGAGGCCTCTCAGAGGGTACGCCTGGTCAATACGGTAGTTTCTCACTGTCGCCCTCGGACTTCGGCTTTATTGCAGAATGTCATAATCACCAGTTTTGAAGTAGTACGAAACGTGTTAGGAATGTAGTCTAATGCTCCATTTGCTTTAAATCATTAAAAATTGAAGGAGGTACAAGAAAGTTTAGGCATGATCCAAGGAGGAAACATCCACAATTCACCTTGGAATAAATGGAAAGTAAGCCGCGCGGGGTAGTGGCGTGGTCTCAAGCGCCATGTCATTGTTCGCTGGGCTCCACCTGTCGGAGGTTCGGGTCCTCCTTCTGGCGTGGGCGTTGTATTCCTTGGCGTAATTTAGTTTAAGTTAGATTAAGCAGTGTGTAAGCCTAGGGGCCGATGACCTCAGCAGTTTGGTCCTGTAGGAACTTGCCACCTAACCACCAGAGAAAGTAAATTTATTTGGTATACTAATGATTTTGTTGAAGTGCTATCAAGTTGGGGTAAACAAAGGAATCTGATAGTGGAGTAGGGACATCCGTGAAAGCTCGCATTTCGTCAAAGAGATATGATCAAATCAGAGGCCTTGCTATAGATTTGATCATAAAAGTCGTTCGTCTTCTGTTCACTGCAATGTGAAATATAACCGCTTGCACCCCTGGAATCGCTACAGCTGTGGTGGTTTTAGGGTGAAAAACAGATACCATATTAAAGTGACTATGCATGGCAGTCATGAACTTGTGACCTTTAACTCAGGCCGTCGCTGCACCCGTCTCCTTCACATTCCCTGTCTTCGGTGGAGACACTGAGACCGGTTTTCACCCCAACATCAACTCCATATTGAGCTGGATTTCCAACTCCTTCACAGTCATTCTTCAATCCTGTTTTGAAGTCTACGTTTACTACTGGAAATAACAGCCATAAAAAATCGGTTATTTCCAAAACTGGTTGTTTTGAACGGTTCTAACACTACATATTCAGTTTTCTAATGGGTGAAGGAGGTAGATGGCTCACATGTCTAACATTATGATTATTTTCAAAACAGTATTTTATTACTTTAACCAGCAAAACACTACTCTCGGCCAATCGGTTTCATAAATTTCCTGGTTTAATCGATTTCAAGAATTTTGTCGACTTTTCAGTCTCTAGTTAAAGAGACCAAAGAAGTCGTTATAGCTAAAAAACAGGTGGTTTAAGTGATAATCACAATCCCTAATTCAACCAAGAGCCGGTGTTTCTCTCCGAATTCCAAGAACAGCGTGCTAACGTGCAAAGGTGTGCGGGCGGATAGCCCGTTTCGTTCTACATATTCAGTTTTCTAATGGGTGAAGGAGGTAGATGGCTCACATGTCTAACATTATGATTATTTTCAAAACAGTATTTTATTACTTTAACCAGCAAAACACTACTCTCGGCCAATCGGTTTCATAAATTTCCTGGTTTAATCGATTTCAAGAATTTTGTCGACTTTTCAGTTTTTCCTCTCCTTTGTCTTTCATCTCTTTCCAGAGGCATCTTGTTCCAGGGTACTTTGCCCCTATCGTCCCAGCCTAGCTGCGTTCCTCCTATCATCGCTGCATAGTTTCCTTGATTGTGCGGTGATTGTTTGCCTTAAATTCTTTTAGATCGTTATTACACTATCGTTTTTCTTTGTCGTCAAATATTTATGTCAAAGGAATCAGATAGTGTACTAGGGAACTTAGTCATAGTTCGCCTTTCGTCAAAGAAATATGACCAAATCATAGATGTTGCTATGGATTTAATGATAAAAGTCGTCTTCTGTACACTGCAATGTGAAATATAACCTCTTGCACCACTGGAATGGCTATAGCTATTTGACGTCTGTAGTGTGTTTGTATACGTGGCTGCAAAGTTTATTTGAATGTTCCTTTTTCGATGTTTTATAACAATCTTGCTTCGACTGGGGCGGGGGAGAGGGGTGGGTGCGGCAAGGGCCACAACGTATGCTATTAATGTTGTGCTGATGGGCAGGTGGGATAAGCTGCAGACGATTGCAAACCCACAATCGCAGCAACAGCCATCCACCTCTACATCTATAAACATCAGACAACTTTTGAGCAAGCCGGAATAGAGGACGACACACTCTAAAATAAAATAAAAAATCATAGCTCTAAATTCTACTTTGTCTATTTTCGAACTGCGGAAGCCACGTTATAAAATGCTTTACCTGTTTTGCACTATTTATTAATTTTTGTACTTGTTGGAACACTAATTCTATTAATTAAATCATTTAAAAATTAAAATAGTGTTTAATGCCCATATAGGGTACAAAATATTTATTTATCTTCGGACATGCCTCCTTCAGTGCTTTATAAATCTCTTCACGGGTATCTGGACTTGTTTTAGTTAATGTTCACTGTAGTATTCGAGTGCTGTGTTGTAAGCCAGAGTGGCTCTCTCCTTTAATTATAAATTACAGAGAGATGGTGAGACTGTCTTCAGCAAGTATAACGTTCCTCAAGTGAGTATTCTGCTTTGTAATACGGGGAGCCACTTTACTGAGCAAGTACTGAAACGCACTCTCATCAGTTTGTAAGTAATTTATGCAAGGCTCGACGTCCTTCAATTTCAACTTTCGTAACAAACTTCGCTGAGTGCTTTTATTATCTCGACGTAAAATCCACGGCTTCACGCAAGTATGTTTCCTTTCTTTTCCACCACTTTTCTTCCAAACGCACACACAATGAAATTTGAGGTACAAGCAAGTGCAGCGCTTAATAACGAGTTGTTGTTGTCTGGCATCTTGAACTTTGACGGAATGTATGATACACCTTTTGAGTGCACGTCAAAGATCTTTGTCAAAGAAATGTTACGAATATTTGATAATATTTCTTTGTCGACGGTGTATGATAGTGTAACACCGGCCTCAGTGCAAACGACATATCTCTACGTGACACTAGATCCTAACAATACAGCGGTCTCTGCAGCGGGCCACGCCGTTGCTAAGCAACAGTCTGAGCCGAAGCGACTAACGAGCAACATCGGTATGTGCGCCCACAGACAGCAGAATCTTAAGAACATCTTGAAATGCAGTTACAGCACGGAGCAACTGCAGCAGTCAGAAGGTAAGGAATTTCAGTTCCGCTAATCAGTGGCGACCTAAACAGAGAGTGACATCGATTGCACCTTTCTCCAGATACATGACTTAACTCTCAAAAGCATGTACACTTAGTGAACATGAACGTGTTCGGCATTGTAATTGTTCCAGGGAACTTGATTTTGCTAAACAGCCCTCCACATTATTTATCAGGCTTTGTGTGATGCAACTTGTGTTGGAGGAGTACAATTTTTTAAAATCTTGTAATTACAGGGTAATAAGAATACTAAAAAATTTTCAACTATGGTGCAAAGCGATCTCTGTATGCGTTCGTATAGATATTGTTCTACAAGTCGAGTTGGTCGCCGTGGTTTCTTAAAACACAAGTTGCACATAAATATGCTGGCAGAAATAACACTTCTTTATAAGACTCGAAAGTTTGGTGTTAAATTTCTAAACTCGTGTTTGTGCCTCGTTGGTATCTGAATCACAGGTATAAATCTCAGTGCAGGGCAACAGAAGTATGGTGCAATTAAATTTTGAACGGAAGTATGTGAAGCTCACGCTACACGGTGTGAAATCCAGACTAGCTAGTACACCTGAGAATTCGCCTGCGAGAAAGAAAACCGTTTTCAGTGAATTTTACACATGCTGTCTTGACTGCAAAACATGATTACGATTAAAATATTGGCCCGGCATATAGTTCATCTTTATCTTACTCTTGTAAACAAACCCTGTATCAGGAATGTTAGCGTAATTACAGAGAAAACGAACATATAAATTTAACGCATCCGACTTTCTTATAAACTGTTCGAAAACTTACAAGACAGCGCATTTCTGAAATCCTTTACTGATTTGAAACCCCTGAAATGATATATTTTTGAAATACATTACGACAATCACAGCACCTTGCGGTCGACAATAATTTCAATGATAACTGAATTTGTTGGCCTACCTGTGAGCACGGAACGCTCGTTTGTTCTGCAACCTGTTATTATTAGGAGTGTCCAAAACCAAATTTCATTTACCGTAGTTGAGATGTGCAGTGAAAGACCGTAAACTTACCAGTTCTTGCTATATTGCATCTGCAGCTCACAACTCGCTATATGAAATGCGACCATACAAAAGCATTCACAAAGATAAAGAATAAAAAATGAGAAACTAAATTTAACAACTGGTAAATAAGAACGAAGACTCCAAGTAAAACTATGCTTCATTAGTCCATGCCAAATACGCCCTTTCATAAAGTTCTTACAACTAGACAAGTTAGCAAAATATTTCTTGATAATTTTCCTGTGCTCAATTACTTTCCTTGACACTTGTTTCAATTATAGCCCAAAACCATATCTTGTATTACAACATTTCTACAGCAAACGTCAATCATACATAATGTTATACCAATGTGAAACTACACAACAACAAACATAAAAAACTGGGTTACATTACACGTTGGCTTACATAATTCCTCCATTAATGCAACTCCACATACTCAATATTTTCATCAAAATATACTATTACATAATCTATTTTTAAATTACGCTGCCTCCATTACATGGCAGCTCAGCTTCCATCCATTTAAAACCATGGAAGCCTACGTAGCCACATTGTCTAACAGTCACTAACTGCTACTCTAACACAGTAAAACTAACATCTCTGACAAAGATCTGTCGTCTCAAGAAGGGATTTACAAGGAATGTGGTTATATCGATAGTATGGAGGTTGAGTACATTTATCGAATTCATTATTTCATTCACATTTACGGTGAAAACTACTTGAAAATTTCCATGAGAAATAAAGCAGCTACCACTCACAAGTTTTGACGATTGTAGGCGAATTTCAAACATTAATCTGCATTTTTGTCAGAAAATTAATTTGCCCTTTAAATCATAGGCGTCTTTTAAACGAAATACAGCGTTGTTAGAAATTGCCGTTTCTGTTTACGTATAAATATTGAGGGTGAGTCGTCCTTAGCCTTTGTGTCTGTGCTGTTCGCATCGTCAGTGCCAGCCCAGTGCCCTCACATTTCTATTAATTAAATTATTTAAAAATAAAAATAGTATTTACTGACAATATAGTGTACAAAATATTTATTTATCTTCAGACATTCCCCCTTCAGTGCTTTATAAATCTCTTCACACGTCTAGTCTCACGTAGACTGAAACGGCAGATGTCACTGGAAATAGAGCTCCTAGTGTGTTGATTTCTCTTGATGCCAGCTTTGGCGATCAAATGATACTATGCGCAATAGCATGACAATATAGTCATCATCGATTAAATCTATGTTACGTTTCATTGATCAGTAATCTGCAGCAGTGTGTAACATGTGTATGTCTCCTCTTACACTTTTGAGAACCCCCTGATCTGACGCAACGAGTATGAATAACTCATTCTGAGAAGATTATTTCTGACCGGTGGCTGATTGGAGTAGCTTTTTCAACAAAAATCGGAAGACGGTGTACGAGGGGGCACCCGAGAAAAACCGGAATAATATTACCGTAGGCAGAGGTTGCGTAGTACGCAATTCTGCCGTTAGGCATGTGAAGCACAACTCATTTACCAGTACAGTGCCACCTGTGTTGTCGATCTGATTTGTTCTCTTCATCTGCAGTGACTGTTTTCACTAGCGCTGTTTTGTTCTTGTTTCGTTTTTTATGATGGTAAGTTTACCCGGTAAAAATGCGTGCTGAAACATTTCGATTGATGACAAATCTCATACTGGACGTCCAGAAAATGCTCGAATCGACGAAAATATTGAAAAAATACGAGACCTTGTACTGGAAGACCGTCGACAGACAATTGATCAATTGTCAGAGATTAGTTGGTTATTTTCGAGCTCGGTTCATGGAATTTTAAGCTTGAAACTGATCCAGATTTTGTGTCAAAGATCATTGTTTATGATTAGTTAGGGTGCAACATTTCTTATTTCCACACATGAAAAGGGGCACGAAAGAACACCGATTTGACAACATTGAGGAAGTCAAGGAAAAACCGGAGGAGGAGCTGTCAGTCATTTCTAAAGAGGACTGCAAAAGATGTTTCGAATAGTAGAACCGCCGGTGAAACGAAGGTACTAGTTCTAATGAGAATGTTTTGAAGGTGTAAGGTCGTTTTGTAAAGAATATGAAAATATGCAGCTTTTACAAAAAATAATTAGATTTTTTTGTGGATCCCCTCGTATGTGTTCGGACTGTTATTCACATGTTTCAGGTCGCCACCATTCTTAGCTCTTTTATGTTGTGTACAGAGAGTACCTCCACAAAACGTATCAATAAATTTAACCAATTTCAAATTCCCTCACATTGCTGTGATCTTTAACTCTTCAAGTACATAGACGCACTGAACACGCAATCATTTGCTGCCTCAAGTTTACGCAGTGTTCTACATATAATATGGCCACAATATTTTCCAAAACTACTTTTGATGATTGTTATATGGAGAAAACTTAGCTAGCGGATTTCACTAATAATTAAATTATATATATTTTTTTGCTTTTTTGTTTATTTCTTTCGGGTACCAGGGGAACCTTACTCATACTCGTAGCTAAAATAATTTCTTTCTATAATACTGTTTGCTCGTTCCCAAGATGTCCTAGATAACTGGTTCCTGTAACAACCGATCTGAGTAAAGCGTTGTTGACATCGTCGCGCCTGAAAGATGTCTCGTCATTGACCAGCATTAATGGAGTTACTCAGCGAATTGCAATTATCAGTCCACAAAATTCCAATAGTCCATTATCAACTTCGATTAGAAGACGCTGAAATCCCTGTAAACGATAAGGATTGAGGTTGTAAATACGCAATATCTGCCGTTTCCCTCTATGGGCAATGTAGCAGTCTACGTTTCCAATAATAAATGGGCACACGATATGCGATATATTTTTTGTCAGTAGGTCTGCATTTGCATCTCCTAAAAATTATCTATTCCTCCGTCAGACGCTATATACTACGCAATAGTACCGATCAAGTACGGAGCAGAACCTTTCAACATTACGGCATCTGCAGACGTTAACCAGGTAGACAGTACCAAATCAGCTACGAAGTAGTATGAATATCGATCCTAAGTAAGCACGTACCAGTAGTAGGGCAGAACCGGTTCTGTACTACTGGAGGCCTTGCTCCCCTGTTCATTCATAGACCAAAGGAAAAGACCCCACACGATAGAATTATTCCAATCTGACGTAAGTCGGTAGATGTGATGTGCATGTACCGAAAAACAAATGATTACAATATCTGAAAAAAATGGGTGATTTTTTTTTCAAGAGAACGGGCTTCAAAATTTGAACAAGTCAATAGCCTAGCGGATTGGTCCACCACCCCTGGCCCTTATGCAAGCAGTTATTCGACTTTACACTGATTAAGTGTTGCCGGCTGTTCTCCTCAAAGCTTTCCTTCTGTTTTTTAGTTTGCCTACTTTTTGAGTTTCGCTCTCATTGCTGCTGATTTCCAATTTGATTTTCGTTTACCCTTCCCTAAGCCACAGAATGGGCGTGAAGCGTGAAGTGTTGGCAGGAGAGCCAACACCGTGTTGCTAGAGGAGGCCGAAATGCACGCGTTTGCTAACACGCAGACTGGCGTGAGGTCTGGAACAGGTCAGAGAAATAAGACTAGCAAAACAGGAGGTACTGGTAGAATACTTAACTTTAATCCATAATTGTAGAACATCGCTCTTGATGATACGTTAATACACTGAATACAAACTGGTAAGGGCGCCTTGCTAGGTCGTAGCAAATGACGTAGCTGAAGGCTATGCTAACCATCGTCTCGGCGAATGAGAGCGTAATTTGTCAGTGAACCATTGCTATGAACGTCAGCTGTACAACTGGGGCGAGTGCTAGTCAGTCTCTCTAGACCTGCCGTGTGGTGGCGCTCGGTCTGCGATCACTGACAGTGGCGACACGCGGGTCCGACGTATACTAACGGACCGCGGCCGATTTAAAAGCTACCACCTAGCAAGTGTGCTGTCTGGCGGTGACACCACAGGGCGCTAATGACCGTAGCAGTTTTGGGCCCTAAAACCACAAAAAAAAAAAATCTCCTGGCGAATGTAATTCCGAATTCTGCTCGACTGGAGTGCTATGTTGTCAAGATACCGAGCTGGTTGGAGTGCTGGACCAATAACTCTCCATAGCTTCCCAATTTGCGGAGAGACCCGGCGACCTTAGTGGCCAAGATAGGGTCTGGGAAGCAAGTAGACAAGCAGAAAAGATCTCGCTGTGTGCGGGCGAGCATTATCTTGCGGAAATGTGAGCCCAGTTTGGCTTGGCGTGAAGGACAACAAAACGAGGCCGATAATATCGTCGACGTATCTTTGTGCTGTAATGGTGCTGCAGATGACAACCAATATCCAGGTTGTCGGGTCGTATGGCAAGCGACAGTCAGCTTGGTATCCCACTGCTGTACGGGGCGTCGACACGCCTTCATATGTCGTCGGGGTTCGCGGAACTCTTCACTGAAGACAGTTACACTCTGGACAATGAGTTTCGAGGCCGAAGATGCGTCTGGAGGAGGCGCCCAGGACGCTGTGGGATTCCAGACTGACTTTTGTCCGCCATACGGCCCCTAGGACTGACAGTCTAGGGCAGTACTTCATTTCATCGCAGGACCCCTTCGGTTGCAATCCGTAGCACACTTACAGCGGTACGTCAATGATATTCGACACCCCGTTTTCTTGGCTTTAATGGCAGTCCGTTCTGGGCTTTCATTTCAGCAAGATAATGCCCGTTCTTAAACGACGAGACTTTCTACTGCCTGTCTTCGTGCTCGCCAACCCTACCTTGGCCACCAAAGCTCACCGGATCTCTCCCCAATTGAGAACACATGGAGCGTTACGGGCAGGACCCTCCTACCAGTTTGAGATTCTGACGATCCAACGTGCCAGTTGGACAGCATTTGGCGCGACGTCCCTCAGGAGAACAGCAAACAACTCTCTCAGTCAACACCAAACCAAATGACTGCTTGCATAAGAGGTAGAGGTGGACCAGTGCGTTGTTGACTTAATCAATACGTGAACTCTTCTCAAATTGTAACCATTTTTTTTATACATTTACATCACATCTACCATTTTCCATTGCGTTGGAATAATTCGTTCCTTCGTGGTACGTCGCTTTAAAAAAACAAACAAAAGCATAGGGTCTATTTCAGTCCACGATGTTACGGAGATTGAATATTTTTTAGAAATCCTTACATGCTATACAAGACATTCTCTTCTGGTCGGCAAATTTCTGGTGTCGTCCATGAATAGCTGCATAGGATATAACGTCCTTATAATTTGTTCTCCGATGGCAGCTGTTGCAGAGATGGGGAGATGAAAGACAGAGAGTACACAAAAAACATGGTAACATAATTTTTATCTGCAATATGTCACTACGTAGTTATACACGGTTGTCCATTGATAGTGACCGAGCCAAATATCTCACGAAATAACCATCAAACGAAAAAAAAAACTACAAACAACAGAACTCGTCTAGCTTGAAGGGGGAAACCAGATGGCACTATGGTTGCCCCGCTAGATAGCGCTGCCAAAGGTCAAACGGATATCAACTGCGTTTTTTAAATAGGAACCCCCATTTTTTATAACATATCCGTTCAGTACGTAAAGAAATATGAATGTTTTAGTTGGACCACTTTTTTCGCTTTGTGATGGATGGCGCTGTAATAGTCACAAACGTATAAGTACGTGGTATCACGTAACATTCCGCCAGTGCGGACGATGTTTGCTACGTGACACATTATCCATGCTAAAATGGACCGTATGCCAATTACGGAAAAGGTCAATATGGTGTTGATGTATGGCTATTGTGATCAAAATGCCTAACAAGCATGTGCTATGTATGCTGCTTGGTATCTTCTACGACATCATCCAGGTGTCCTGACAGTTCGCCGGATAGTTACGTTATTTAAGGGAACAGGAATTGTTCCGCCACATGTGAAACGTCAACCACGACCTGCAACAAATGCTGATGCCCCAGTAGGTGTTTAAGATGCTTTCGGAGCTAACCCGCCATCATAGCAGACAAATTTCACAAGAATCGGGAATTTCAAAAACGTCGGTGTTGAGAATGCTAAATCAACTTCGATTGCACCCGTACCATATTTCTATGCACCAGGAATTGCATGGGGAAGACTCTGAACGTCGCGTACAGTTCTGACACTGGGCACAAGAGAAATTACGGGACGATGACAGATTTTTTGCATGCGTTCTATTTAGTGACGAAGCCTCATTCACCAACTGCGGTAACGGCGTAATATGCACTATTGGGCAACGGGAAATCCACGATGGCTGCGACAAGTGGAACATCAGTGACCTTGATGGGTTAATATATGATGCGACATTATTGGAGGAAGGATAATTGGCCCCCTTTTTATCGATGGCAATCTAAATGGTGCAATGTATGCTGATTTCCTACGTAATGTTCTACCGATGTTACTACAAGGTGTTTCACTGCATGACAGAATGGTGATGTACTTTCAACATGATGGAGTCCGGCACATAGCTCGCGTGCGTTGGAAGCGGTTTTGAATAGCATATTTGATGACAGGTGGATTGGTCGACGAAGCAGCATACCATGGCCAGCACTATCACCCGATCTGACGTCCCCGGATTTCTTTCTGTGGGGAAAGTTGAAGGATATTTGCTATCGTGATCTACCGACAACGCCTGACAACATGCGTCAGCGCATTGTCAGTGCATGTGCGAGCATTACGGAAGGCGAACTACTCGCTGTTGAGAGGATTGTCGTTACACGTATTACCAAATGCATTGATGTTGACGGACATCATTTTGAGCATTTATAGCATTAATGTTGTCTTTACAGGTAATCACGCTGTAACAGCATGCGTTCTCAGAAATTATAAGTTGAAAAAGGTACATGTATCACATTGGAACAACCGAAATAAAATGTTCAAACGTACCTACGTTCTGTGTTTTAAAAACCCTACCTTTTACCTACTGTTCGTCTAAAATTGTGAGCCATATGTTTGTGACTATTACAGCGCCATCTGTCACGAAGCGAAAAAAGTGGTCTAACTAAAACATTCATATTTCTTTACATACTACACCAATATGTAATAAAAATGGAGCTTCCTATTTAAAAAAACGCAGTTGCTATCCGTTTGACCCATGGCAGCGCCATCTAGCGGGCCAACCATAGCGCCATCTGGTTGCCCCCTTCAAGCTAGACGAGTTTCGTTCTTTGTAGTTTTTTTTAGTTTGATGCTTATTTCGTGAGATATTTGGCCCGGTCACGATCAATGGACCACCCTGCATCTCTAATCAAAAACAAAGACATTTCAGGGCAAGGTTCATCGGCACTCTAATGCTGTATTAGCTAAATAAGCAAGTTGTATGAAAATAGCTATACTCAGTAAAACTGGCCGGACTGATAGACTGCCAATTTTAACGTAAGTAATGACTTACGTTGTGAGACTGACGTATGTACATTGCACACAGGTACATGAATGTTAGTGTGTATTTGGCTGAACCTGCGGGGCGCGAGACAGATTCACAGAGAGATTTTGCTGCACAAATTGTTACCAAGTGATAGTGTTGATTCATCTCAGGTCTATGATCGATAAGATGGCCTGCTGATGCAGATTACTTATGCAGATATTATCTGCTTTCAATGAGAGGTATTACTTGGTATCAGTGAGAAACTAACCATGATCATAATCATACGACACTTTCGGGTTTTTTAAGTTTTCTGCCGCAAAGTTACTTTGTCATCGACATTAAAACAGGTGAAGTATAGTATGCAGGTCTTAATCGAAGTAAATTTTAAACACGACAGTAAATGATACAAGAAAGGATGAAACGCAGTGATTCAACTGCTTCAAAAATATGAAACAGGATTTCCTCCTCCTGACCTTCAATGTAACCACTCGATTTGTATTCGTGAATAATTACAGCTCCGCATGGCGACCATATTTCCGCAAAAGGGTGCTTTCTTGCATGGATGTTAGTTGCTGTAGTTTGCATCGTATTCATTTTCTTTCTCCGACAAGAAAGTGACTTATTTTGACACCAAGATAAATAAAATAAAATAACATAGAAGAGAGAGAGAGAGAGAGAGAGAGCAAGAGAGTGAGAGAGACTGTCTATGCGTGTTACCTCTATAGTGAACTTGTGAGTGAAAACATTGTGGTATTCGTTGTCCAGGCTGCAGTCATGAGGACAGTCCAGTTAGGTATAAAGCAAATAAGAACAATGTAATCAGTATACAAGACAACGTATTTAACAATTCTTAAGATGTGACCTCAGAAGAAATAAACTTATTATTTTCTTAAATATGTGCTATATTTTATTATAAGCAAGTGGAAAATTCCTTTTGAAGAGACATACTATATCAGGACTCCCAAGAGTCTCTTGTTGTGCAATACAGTTCCACTGCATGACAATATGTGTTTTGTAAATCTCATTTAATGTGCTCAACTAATTGTGAACTGAAATACACGCGAACGTAGCTAAATTAGTGTTTGTACAACATAGTATTATATGGAAACAACTGCGAATTCTGATTATTGTCATAATTTTTTCTCTGTAGCGAAAGCTTATCTGATAAGTGTTTACGGTTGGTACTATTCCAGTTGCTGGAGGAAGAGCAACTTATCGTGCCCCCGAACAAAGGAAAAACTTCCGTTGGAGGCCGAGGAAATCGTCTCCCGTAGATCCCTGGAGGGGTTGTATACCGCCTGAGAGAAAAACGGTCAAACCGTAGGACGAAATTTCTTCAGTCGCGCGAGTGGGCGACGAGAAACCTTCCAGGAAGCCTGATCTTTATCGGTCTGGTGGGAGCTGTAGCACGCGCACTTGTCGCAGCGCGTCCTCCAGGCGTTATGGAGGAGAACGAAAAGTCTTTGACACCGCCTCTGTCCGCTGCTACAGTCGTTGAGGAACAAGTAGCTCAGAGTAGCTTTGTTCATCGATGTCAAGTGATACACTTACGTTGATACATTTTGATAGCCTCACTTTTACTCACATTTTCAATGTCGAACGCTTAGTTGAAAATGAGCGTAAATTCGAATTACTCTATAACAGTGGAAAATATTCTTTCATTGATAATAAATGGGAGACACAGGACAGATTATGAAAACAATTTTTAAGAGAAAACGCTTCACTGATGTTCCGTAAAACATTATTTATTTCGTCTCGGGCCTTCTTTCGGTTTCTTAGGCCATCATCAGGTGCTCCTGGGTGTCAGAAAAAGTGATAAAGAGATTTACGACTTTCACAGACATTAGTCACAGGGACACAAAAGACAAATAACAAGGCTACAACCAAAGTATTGGTTTTTCATGTAATGCGGAAGTCGTTACATTTAGTTAAAAGTTAAAACAAAATTTTATGTGTATATAATTCAATGAAGAAAACACGAAATATAAACTTCAATTTACTATTGTGGTCTAATATTTTTCGTAACTGAAATACAGGGAAAAAGGACATTAAATAGGATTATTTAAAGTAAGCTGGAACTCTGTGTACTATATACATAGAATTCAGCTATTTCTAGTATGGTCGTTAGTCTTAAGATAAGGAGATATAATCCTGTAACAACTGCTTTTGTACACACTTTATATATCTTCTGTATCCGAGTGAGTAATATGTGTGGTTGGTAATTTAAGTTTTCACCTGACAGTCACCTATGAAACCGACAGCTAGTTCATTAATAAGTAAACAATATTTATAGAGAAAGTTAGGGAAGTGTTTCAGTTTTAATACTGTTGTCATGTTATGACAATCACCGAGAGACAACACAGTTAATGGTACTTTCATTGGTTGTACACTATAGAAAACGTCAAAGTTGTTCCTTTTTTAGCTATCTCTCACGTTAGGTCTAACACAAAAGGCAATCATTTACAAAACAGCGTTGGCTTTGTAGGCACAAATGTACGTCGCTATGACACAAAAGCAACTGGTTTCAATCTTACAGATAAAAGCATTTGTGAAGGCTGCGACCACGACAGAGTGTATCAAACTATTTAAAGAATGAACTACCCGTTATCATTCAGCGAAATTTATATTTCTTGGACTCAGTGTGCCTTGAAGACTCGTCTTATTATCGGAAGATAATCGGGTTGTTTAATTCGTCAGCATTGCATGTAACACTAAATCTGAGACTTACATATGGGGTGACAAGTAATTAATCACGTAAACCGATCTGTGAAAACTCACTAAAAGTCCTTATTAAAAATTCTGTAAGTTTTAACATGTAATTTTGCTGTATTCCCTCGTGCGAAGAAGGGCTGGAGGAAGAAGTAACTAATAGACTGGGCCGTTGGTCCTTGTTATTTATTGGATGAGATAAAATCCGTTTTATGATTCCATTATTATTTAAAGTAGAACATCAGATATTTAGTATAAGGTTTTGGTAGTACATTCTATTTGGGCACATGAATACACTTCTTCCAATGACTCCTGGGAGCTAGAAACAACAAGCGGTAAAAATATCACAGTTAACAATTTACGTCACATACTTTGGCGTTCGTGCGGCTACTACACAGCGTTTTAACGAAGTGTACCAAGGGCTGATTTCTGTAGAGAAATAAGAGTGGAAGAGAACTGATTTACCAGGGAGGTAGAGGTAGGATGCTGGAAACTGAGTAGATCCATAAGATACGAGATAAGGAGCTTCTCTTCTGAAAATGAGGAACACGGTGACCCTTGTTGATGGCCCATCATTGAAATCTGTAGCAATCTAAGGTAGGATTGCATTTCTGTCAGGTTGGACGATTCTCTTCAGTCGTCGTTGGTCCCGCTCTTGCAGGATCTTTTCCCGGCAGCAGCGATGTCTGAGATCTGATGTTTTTCCAGATTCCTGATATTCACGGTACACTCGTGAAGTGGTCGTATGGGAAAATCCCCACTTCATCGCTATCTCGGATATCCTGTGTCCCATTGCTCGTTCCTCTACTATAACACCACGTTCAAGTTCATTTAAATCTTGATAAGCTGCCATTGTAGAAGCAGTAAGCGATCTAACAACTGCGCCAGACACTTGCTGTCCTTAATTGGCACTGCCGACCGTATTTGAATACGCATGCGTATGCCAGTTTGTTCGGCGCTTCAGTGTTTATGTTCTGTAAAATAGACAAAGACGCAATAGTGTCATTGAAAAACTTGAAATTTTTATCTCAGGAGAGAAGCATGTAGAGGACTCAGGTTCAATTTTGAAACAATAGTTGACCATGCACCCGATAGACATTCACCAAGTGGGACAGTTCGTATGGGAGAAAACCTCCATGATGTAAAGTCACTCTCAGAAAATCCTCTAAAGTTGCAGAGATTACTGAACAATTGGTGTAAAAGAAGGCATAGAACTATAGACAGAGTGATCCAAGAAAAACGCAGTTTACTGTTACGAGACCAATGCGCGACGCCTTCAAGTGGTTACTGTAGTAGAACCAAGGTACAAAGGAATTACAGATATTGGCGGTAAATATGCATTGGTTTAAATTAATGGGGAAAGTTGAAAATTTGAGCCTACCGTGACTCGAGCCCCGTCTCCTGATTACTAAGCAGATGCTCTGACCACTACGCCATCAGGACACTGTAGTCATAGCAAATAAACGGACTAGCGTAGCACGCTTCCCGTCAGGCCCAAATTCTCAACTTAACCACACACTACTAATGTACTACCCATTGACCATTACTCTCATTACTCCCGGCATTTTGCCGATTTCTGTAGAGGTTGGAGCTTGTGTGCATCTGCACTGAAGAGATCATTTGCCGTCCTCGTATTAATTATGTATAGGTGGTGTGTGTTCTTTCGGTCTTGCAGGAGTCTTTGTAATACAACCCATTCACAGATTAAAATTTTGCGAAATACTACCGTTTAAACTACTGTCCTCTCAGATCCTGGAGAGGTCCATCTCACACTCTATATATCAATGATTCCAGCCAAATGACCCATTCATTTTAAGTGCCTTCAGTTCACAATCCAGGCATCGTCTGCAATACCAAAATACAAGTCTTATGGTCATAAAGAGAGAGAGAGAAGGGGGGCGGGGGCAGGAAGATAAGGACATAAGGGTTGGAGAAAATTGTCTTTGGTCGGGAAATAGGAGATGAACAGAGAGAGTGGCCGAAGGAAATGCAATGAGTGGTAGAGAGAGAGGGGGAGGAAGGGGGGAGTGGGAGATGGAGAGGAGGGGATGGACATAGAGACAGGGTGATGTACAGAGAGAGGGGGCAGGAGGCCGACATCGACAAAGACCGGTGCGAGAAGCAGATGGACAGAGAGAGGAGCAAAAGAAGATTAGGACGTACATCTGATACCCATATCTATCTAGTAATTTGGAGGTATTGCTGGGTTCGCCAGCCCTAATTTTGTGAGAGAGCTGTTCGGAAGTATTTGGTACGTAACGTTAGACAAAAGACCAGAACAAAAGGAATGTTGTAGTACAAAAGAACAGTGACGATTTAAAAGTTAGACTACGCAATAAACAGGTACCGATTCGAACTGGGGCGAACAAAGCCTAGTTATACAAACTGAGTAGAAGAATTTGTTGAATGCTTAACGAACACAACGCTCTCTGCTAAATCAAAATTTTCATGACTGATTTCAGTCGTAAGACCTTCTTCACTGTGGAAAAGTACCTATTACAAAAGCAACATCACAAGGCATTCATGCTTTTTAACATGACATGAGGAACAATGAGTTAAAAAACGTAACAAACATCAGTACTCACCATTACATCACTGACTCACACATGTGTACTTGTAACCTGGACTGTCAGTAGTCTACTTGTTGCTGTGTGAGCCAGAGATGGAATACTGCGTACTGATTTTTCTTACGTTTTTCGAGCTGTTCAGTTGTTCATGCCATTTTTAAAAGCGTGAATGCCATGTGATGTTGCATTCGTAAAAGATATTTCTCTGCCATGAGGTGGTTTCACTACCGAAAGCAGTCGTTTAAAAATTTAGTTACAAAACGGTACTGTGTTCATCGTGCACTCCAACTAAGATATTGATGGTGTTAACAGCTGCCTAAAGAAAACGTTTGACTGTAAGAGGGGAGTCGATGGTAGGGAACAGCCTGATGTTTCAACGAGAAGTAGGTGGAAAGGGAGGAGGGTATGTGGAGTGGACCGTTGCTTGACTACGCTAAGAGGATTCAAATGTAAGTGGGTTGCAATGTAGGTATAGATATGATGAGTCCTGCACAGTAAATACTAAGATGGTGAGATGCTTCACGTGGTAAATGTGTAACTTTCGAAGACATGTCACTTCTAAAATAATTACATGTAACCTGTAACTGATCTCTCACAACTTGCTACCACCATAAATTGGCTCAGATCTACAGCGCTGCTGGGATGCTGCTCTACGTGGTCTCTCCGACTTTTTAAAGTGCCGAAAAACATCCACTGAACAGATGTAATTAACCTCTTTCTGTAAGTAAATTTCCCTTTCAATAGCAAAAGTTCACTGGTTTTTCCTTTGTGTGATAAGAATGCCATGTTTTCTTTCTTCCACTCTGGGCGTGAGAAAGCCCTTTATTTCCAAGAATTCGTTTCCGCTGCTCTTAAGAGCGGAACCTCCTTCATCTTAAATTTAAGCGGAGCCTCTTACCAACTTCCATAAACAAATTACCAAGTGCCAGCTGAAGTCTATCGGTTTTCTCGGAACGCTAGCACGCCGAAACTGTTTTCGAAGCACAGCAAATGTATTGAATTTTTACAAACTTCCATTAAAACTTTCCGCAGAGTGGAGAATATGTTTCTCTGCTTCATAATACTGCTCTGCTACGATATGCTGCATTTTTAACATATCTGTGCTGGTAAATTTCACTAACGCCAGAAACAAAGAATGGTACAAGATATCTCCTGGGTAATTATCACAAATTAATGTTCCCATTTCTTCATAAATATTATAATAATTTTAAAGCATTTTCTGCTGAATGGCTGTTGATAAACAGTACGTACACCGTAAACTGCTGCACGAAACATTAGTAACACTTTTCAGGATGGAACTCTATAATGGGTTTGTGTGTATAATATAAACACTAACTTACATAATCTACGTCGAGATAAGTTACGTCTTTTTTGTTTTCGTTTTTACTGTGTTTAGTTTAGATATTACGAACTTTTTAATTACTGAAATGTGACCCTTTTGCTATACATCAGTAACCGAAGCAGATGCGGTACCATCTACCGTAATTTACTCAACATTATACCAACCAGCATATTTTTCGAACGCAAAGCATGTCATGCACAGAAACCTTAATTCTTTTTCTGAGTCGAATAATCCGTCATCTCTCTGAAGAGCTGCAATTGAGTTCATTGGAAATTACAAATCCCATTGACTGCTTCGCCACCGGCACCAAACTGCGTAGGAATGGTATCTCCTTAAATTCTTTCATTGGATTTCAAGTTTACTTTTGTTTTATAATGTTTCAGAGGGCGCATAACGATATACATACATTTAAACTGAATTGATGTGAAAGATATCAGATCACTATAAGCTACAATAGCTTCCGATATGTGGTATCACAACCATTTTCTCGATGTTATCGTTTTCGTGTTCATTCCGAAAACGGATTTGATGCAGTTCTCAAAGCTTATCTATGCTGTGGAAACATTTCCATCTCCGAATAACTACTGCAACTTACAACATTCTGAATCTCCTTACTGTAGCCATCTCTTGGTCTCACATAATGATTTTTAGCCCCAATATTTTCCTACAATACTAAATGACTGATACCTTGAGACTAAATGAGTGATACGCTGATGTCTTAGAATGTGTCCTATCGACAAGTCCAGTGTTTTAGTCAAGTTGTGTCAAAAATATCTTGCCATCCTACTTATATTCATTACCTCCTCATTCGTTACATGATGTACACACCTCATCTTCAGCTTTCTTCTGTAGCACCATACTTCAAAAGCCTCTACTGTTTATCGTACATGTTTCACTTCCATCCATGGCTACACTCCATACAAATACCTTTAGAAAAGACGTTCCAGAATTTAAGTATATAGTGGACATTCTTCTTTCCTCCACTTTATGACTGACGTCTGGTCCCTATACATGTTGTATATAGCCTTTAGCTCCCTGTCTTTTACCCCTGCTTACTTCAGAATTTGAGAGCATACCAGTTACTGTCAGAGCTTTCTCTGAGTCTAAAATTGAAACAAACGCAGGTTAGCGTTTCCTTAACATATCTTATAAGGGACGTCGTTGGGTCAGTATTGCCCCGCTTGTTCCTACCTTTGTCCGAAATCCAAACTGATCTTGCTCGAGGTCGGCTTCTACTCTCCTGTGATGAATTCGTGTTAGTATTTTGCAACTATGACGTATTAAACTAACAGATAAGTTTCACACCTAGCAGCGACTACTTTGTTTAAAAAAGGAATTATTACATTCGTCGTGAAGTCCGAGCGTATTTCTCCTGTTTCATACGTCCCGCCCACAAGAGGAAAGCGTTTTGCCACGGCTGGCTCTCCCGAGGCCATCAGTAGTTTCGCCGCAATGTTGTCTAATCCCAAAGCCTTGTCTCGACTCAGGTCCCTCACTGCTCTATCTAATTCTTCTCGCAGTATCATATCTCCCTTCACATCTCCATCTATATCCACTTCTACTCCTATGATATTCTCTTCAAATTCATCTGCCTTCCATAGACGCTCTATATACTCCTCCCATCTTTCAGTTTTTCCTTCTTGCTTCGTTCTGGTTTTCCTTCTGAGCTCTTGATGTTCATACAGCCACTTTTCTCTTATGAAAAGTCCTTCCTTTTCCCATCCCTGTTTAGCCGTTTTGCATTTCCTGTCTGCATTATTTTTCGACGTTTGTGTTCTCCTCAGCTTGCTATATTAGCTGAATTTTTATACTTTCTCCTTTTATCAATTAAATTCAGAATCACCTGTGTCATCAAAGTATTTCTAGTAGGTCATGTTTTTTTTATCTATTTTATCCTCTGCCACCTTCAGCTTTCCATTCCTTAAAACTACCGAATCGTCTTTCACGGTATTCCTTTCCGCTATTATAGTCAGCCGTTGCCAAGTGCCCCTCCGAAACTGTCAGCAATTTGTGGTTTTTTCAACTTATCCTAGCCTCATATTCCTGATTTCCTACGTGTTTGCAGTTTCTTCAGTTTTAATTTACGGTTCATTGTCAATATATTCTGGTCTGAGACCACGCGTGTTCCTGACTTGAAATCTGGTTCTGAAATCTCTATTGTTTCATTATATAATCAATCAGAAACGTTCCAGTGTCTCGAGGACTCTTGCACGTATCTAATCTTCTTGAATGATTCTTAAACCTCTCTGCAAAATTGTACCTAGTGGCTTCCTCTTTCATTCCTTTCCTCCATTACGTATTAAGCTATTGTTTCTTCCTTCTCTTCGTTTCCGTACTGTTGCATTCCAGTGCCTCATTACAATTAAATATTCGTCTCCATTATCTGTCTCTTGAATTTCGCTTATCAGTCATCACATGTTTCTTCACTCTCTTCATCGTCTGTGGAACCAATTAGCATATGTATTTGTACTATTGTGGTTGGTGTAGGATTCTGGTCAATCTTGGGTACGAAAATGCTTTCACTACGCTGTTCATAGATGCTGACTCAAATTCTTATTTTCTTATTCAATGTTAAACCAACACCTCTCTAAACTTTCTAGCCTATCTGCCCGATTAAGGGGCCTAACATTCGACGCTCCGGTCTTTGGAACGCCAGATTTGTTTCTCTTGATGACGACATCCTGCTGAGTAGTTATGGCCGGGAAATTAGAATGGGAGCCTAGTTTACCTGGGAGAACACCATCATTATTTAACCTAACAGTAGAGCTCTATGCCCTCGGGAAAATTACCGCTACGGTTTACCCTTGCTTTCAGGCGTTCGCAGTTCCAGCATAGCAAGGCCGTTTTCGTCGATATTATTAGGCAACATCAGTGGATCATCATAACTGTTGCCCCTGCAACTATCGAAAGGGCTGCTGCCACACGTTTACCTTGCCTGTCAACAGATGCCCCTCCGATTTGGTTGCACCTACGGTCATCTGTATCGCTTACGTACGCAAACCACTCCACTGACAGCAAAATCCACGGTTCATGAGGTAAAGGAGTACACAATGAGGTCTTGGGTTCATCTGCCACTGTAAAATGAAAGCCTCACCTAAATGCAACAAAGAGAAAAGTAGCCAATGACGTCGGCAAGCTCAAGAATATAATCTTGAAGAAAGTACTGTTGATGTCTTGAATCTTTCTTCCAAGAAATTTTAAGTAACAATGATTAAAAATATACTTTTGGTACTGGTTGACTTTGATATTTCGAAACAGAGCAATGTATGAATGGTTAAGAACAATCAGATAAATAATATGAGAATAAGAGAAACAGCTACTCTTCCGAATAATTTACTTACATTTGTTTATATAAACAAAAATGAGCTATTTTTTACAGCCATTACAAATCTAACCATCTGAAGTGTTAGTGGTAATGACGAAGTATTCTCCGATGCTGGCGACAAACATGTCTGGGCCAAATGATGGTAACAGATGATAGTTGTTTGTTAATCAATCTCACTGAGAAGCTTTTCTCGTAAAACTGTTTCTTGATTTACTGTCGAAGGAGATACTGCAGCTAAATATGGTACTCGAAGATGGAGGTGGTGATTAAATAGAACCGTTGTGGTGTAATATCAGCGAAAAAAATATCTTATCTAGCGGCTGCAGGCACAGTGAGGCCGTGATGAAACATCTGTCAATAGCGCATGCTGACTGTAGGAATTGCATAATAAAGTTGCTGTTAAGTGTTCCTTGGACATTCGTGCGGGAAACTTGCTATGGGCTCATGATGACGCAGCTGTTTGAATTTTCTTCACTTGCCACTTTTGGTTCTTAATGTTGGTTCCAGGTAGAAAGCTGCCTTGTAATTGTCATGTGGTGTACGTCACCATGGTCAGGTATTCGTATATTCTCGGTTTCGCATCGCATAATACGAACACATAGTAATTTTCGAACTCTGAAAATGTAAAGTGTACAAATATTATTAACATAACAGTGCACTGTAACTTGTTTTTCCATTTTACGTTTTTTAACTTTAACAGCATATGAACATCCTCATCGCGTGCATACATAGCGATGTTTTGCGTAATGTGATACACATGCAGAAGAACAGCTAATAAATGGTAATCATTTTTAGGAAATCATTTCTAAAAACTAAAAATGGTTCAAATGGCTCTGAGCACTATGCGACTTAACTTCTGAGGTCGTCAGTCGCCTAGAACTTACAACTAATTAAACCTAACTAACCTAAGGACGTCACACACATCCATGCCCGAGGCATGATTCGAACCCGCGACCGTAGCGGTCACTCCTAAAAATTAAAGATTAGAAAATAAACAAATATATGAAACATCAGAAGAAAGAGCACAGAGACTGAAAAATGTGAAATAAAATAAGAAAATGAATTTGAATGGGGCAATCAAACGATTTTTGCTTAACATACTGGACCGTTATAACTTTTCTAGTTAAATGAGTTTTTCAGATGCATGACAACCGTCAACTACAATTCCACACATACCCGGAAAAACCTGGATGAATGCTACAGTGCTAGAAGGCTAACATATTTGTGAACATAAGTCAAGACAAAGATTTTTGCATGTAGCTATAAATATAATATTTCAGTAAACCATTAGATCTTGATATGTTCCAATTTTCTATTGGGAGAGAACTGTGTTATTCTTTTGCTTCTTTGCTTCAAATATTAGGCAAATTGCCCGTTACGGTTCTGCATCTCTTGTATGCCCTTCTTTAATTTATTCTTCCAGTGAGTCTATAATTGATAGTCTTTAGCGGGTACCTTGCTCCACCCATTTTCTCAACATGTTCCTTCCCTATTTCTTTCAGGTTATATATTCATAAATTTTTTTCTTATACACACATTTACTTTGCATTCTTTCTTAGCACTTCTTCGCACTCTAAATAGAAACCTTATTTCTTGATCATGTATTCTACTTTCTTTATGTTTGGTTGTCAGCTATACTTCACTTTCAAATGTAGATGTTTTGTAAAACTTTCTGTGCCTTCTTTTCCTGATTTTTTTCTGCAAATATTTTGCAGTACCTCCACAAATTGAAGTACATTTATTTTATTTTTGGTCCATTACGTGCTTGCGTTCGAATGTAATCCCACACTCATCATATTTAAAATATTTAAATTACCACAGGATTTTATTATTCAAGACTAATTTTGATCTCACTGGTTCTATGATCTGTGTGAGACTGTAGCTTAGCCTTAAGCGTACCCTTGTGATGTTGGCGAGATCTGGGCTGGTGACCTTGTAACATCGAAAATACAGATGAAATACCTTCTGCACCAGCCAACGTTTTTCACCTTTTGATGTTCGTCGATATCGTGTAATTTACTGCTAATTCTGAATCTTTAAGTTTTATTACAGATCCTATATTTAACGTGTAATGGATGAAATAGCGTATTTATGTGTAAAAGGCGTATAATTGATTGTAATTACAATAACTTTTGCTGTAAATTTCTGGGTAATCACCAAGTGAACTGTATTTAAACGTATCGATAGCAACAACGAAATGACAGTAGCTATGACGTTGTTTGGCGTTGCGTATAGAGAGTCTCTGCCGCGCTGAGAGCAGAGAGTATACAGAGCAGCTTGAGTCTTGAAAGAGTGTAGAAGTGTTTGTTGGGCGCTCCTGCAGACGCCGTGTGCAGTTATGATCGTGCCAATGTAGGGGCACCATCTTTATTAAAAAGCGAGTATTGAGACCAAGGTCAAATTGGACAGGAAAAAGAAGCTGCAGTTCTATTGATTTTTCCATAGTCATCCGTGGCTCTGGAGACAGCTCGTGGTTCTCAGCACTGCCATTAACTACATTCTTTGTTGTCTGCACAGCTACAGCACTGTAAGACTGTTAACTGAGACTATAAATAATATTATGCAGGCATTACTCAGTGGCAGTCCTTTAACAAATATAAATCACTAACTTTCTTGAATAATAACCAGCAATAGTTAAAACTTGCAGGGCGCCTATGTTGTCATTGTTGTGAGACATTATTACCAAGAAGGGCCCGTTTCCTTTTCATGCAATCTCCGAGTGACGTAAAAACATGAAAATTTATTCACCATTTACTGCAACTTTTTTTTCGCTCTCTTATGTCCAGTTTCAGTGTTAGTTTTGCTGCCTCAGTAACTGTTCAGTCTTGTATAGAATAACAGAGACTTAACTAATTAGCAGTTATAAGTATTAACTAACCTAAAGTGACGTAAAATTTCACTGGTGGACCTAATAACTAAAGATACAGCAAAAATTAAGAGTGCGCAACTTAGTTTATTCAGTATTTAGCTTAGCGAGTGACCTCTGCTACGTATTGTACTGTTCTTACGCTAAAAGTAAATCTGTTGCTCATTTGCTTAAAGAAAATTCAAATCAATCTTTCAATAATTAAAAATAAATCGCTTGCCTTTTTCCCAAATTTAGGATTAAATTACGCTTTTTTTTTACATAACAAAATATCAGCTACAGTCAGTCATTTATTTAACCAGCATCTTCAATATTTAATTTGGCTTTCAGAATTTAGTATTTCAAATTAACTGCAAACTCGGTGCTTTATTATTTATTTTCTCGTGGTATATTTTGCTGTGGAAATTGATGTTTCTTTGTTATTTGTGTACTTTCATGGCTCGCTTGCAAATTAAATTGATTTACTAGTCTAACCTGAGAAGTGTATTATTATTTATCACATTACGGAACAGCTTCCGGAAAAGTGTCCCATAACACCACAAACGCCATTGTTTTCATTTTATCTACGGACAGTTTAGGTTCATTTGTGAGGCTATGTGCTGCAACATACAGACTCCCATACAAAGGTCTTTTTCATTTTCTGAAATCACTGTTAGCTCATCTGCATACAAGACTGAATTTGATGTCACGATCTAAGATTATTTTCTCTTTTATTCACATTTTGCATGTATTAATTACAATAGGAGTGTGTTGCGGGAATGCAGTATATTTGTCATCCCCTTAGAGTGTGTTCATTGGCTTTGTGATTATTTTTCCCACATCTAAATAATTTTTGTGTCCATGTGCAGGTTATTAATAGTATTTATTAAATCAAATGCATAATATCGTTCAGCCATTATCTTCCATAACACATCTATGCTCACATTATCAGATTCGTTTTTCAAATCTATAAAATCAAGATGGATCTTCTTGTTCAAATCTCAGTTTCATATATTACTTGTCATAGGGTAAAAACATTGTTAACACATGATTGTTCTTTTGTAAAGCCAGATTGATCAATATATATTACTTTTTCAGTGATATTTTTATTCAAAATTTTGGTATTTTATTTGTAGACTCAATCCAGGAGACTTACATTTCTATAGATTTTCCATTTACTTTTATCAAAAGTTTTGAGGAATTGTAGTTGATTTAGAATAAATTTCTTTATTTCACGTCTATGATCACAAACTTGTAGCTCCTCAGACTACCGGTTTGCATCAGGAATGACCATCTCCAGATCTGTTTCGAAAAATATCCTAATATAATGGAACCGTAGTGGCATCGTCATACGATGAACACAAAGTCAATGGCAGCAGCGCCACGCATTTATAAAATATGATATATACTAGAGTCATCTCGTTAACAGCGCTAATATTTGGGCAGTTTGGGGGGGGGGGGGGGCGGTCTGTCTTGAACAATAGCGCTGTTAACAAGAAGACAAGTATATACCGTATTTCTTATATGTGCGGCGATGCTGGTGCTGATTTTGCGTTTATCATTTGACGATGCCACAATCGCTCCATTATATTAGGACAAGTTTTCAAGACGTATCTGAAGAAGGTCATTGCTAACCGAAACTGGTTGTCTGAGAAGCTTCAAGTCTGTGATCAGAGAAATGAAATAAGGGAATTTATTCTGCACTACCTGGATCACTGTTCCATTCGCAGCTTGTGTATTTGATGTAACTGAATGAGTTTCATCATCTTTGTTAATCTAAAATTCTGCGCAAAAATTTTAAGCTATGCTCAACACATGCAGTTTCACAATTTACTGACCATGTTAAGTAAATAACCAATGTAAGAATAAGTCCCCTTTTAACAACTCCGCTATCCAATATGGAGCAAACGAAAGTTGATGTGTTCTTCTCCACTGGCACAGATGTTTGACGCCATAACTACATCCGGATTTGGCCTGCCTTCTATCTGGAGGAAACGTGCACACAGCTTTTGCATTGTTATTCGTTCCCAGGTAATAACCTGGCTCTTGCTGGAATCCTAATTTTCGTAGTCTCTCTACCTTTCAAAGGTCGAATGTGGATGGCAGCAGCCCACAGTTTATTGAATAGTGGTTGGAATGAATCTTATTGTAGTGACGTAACAGGACTTACGCCACTGGAGGTAGCCGATTGAAAGTATGGTACGCGTACACACACGCCGACTGGCGTCAATTCTGGAACAGGATAACTATTGAATGGTAGCAAGAAAAGTACGTAGCTGCTTTATACTTAACTTTTATTATGTGATGAATACAGCGTTCTTCTTGAGACATTTATACTATAATTCTCAAAGTAGGTAAGGCTAATGGCGCCTTGCTAGGTCGTAGCCATGGACTTAGCAAAAGGCTATTCTAACTGTCTCTCGGCAAATGAGAGGAAGGCTTCGTCCGTATGGTCGCTAGCAATGTCCTCGTACAACTAGGGCGAGTGCTTGTTCGTATCACGAGACCTGCCTTGTGGTTGCGCTAGGTCTGCGATCACACAGTGGCGACACGCGGGTCCGACATGTACTAAATGGATCGCGGCCGATTTAAGCTACCACCTAGCAAGTGTGGTGTCTGGCGGTGTCACCACACTTATCCTGCGTTACATTCTCACATACAGAAATTGGTGATGATACACTGTATGCTGTGCACTGTTAAAGATGCTTGTATGGTTTCTCCGACTTCAGCAGGCAGTTATCTCATCATCACATGGCGTCGCCCGTGGTGACAGGTAGAGCCTAAAATTCGTTGTTCTCGGTACATTCTTACCAACGTCGATGTCGGAATATTCAATTCCCTAACGATTTCCGAAGTGGAACGTGCCATGCGTCTAGCTCAAACTACCATTCGGTGTCCGTAGTTTGTTATTCCCGTAATCCGACCATTGTCGTGGCGCACATCTTTCCACACGAATCACCTAAGTGCAAGAAATGTCCGCAGCTCGTGCTCTCGAGGTCGCGTTCTCGCTTCCCGAGCACGGGGTACCGGGTTCGATTCCCGCCGGGGTAATGGAGTTTCACCTGCCTCGAGATGACTGGGTGTTTCTGTTGTCCTCATCGTTTCATCATCATTCATGCACGTGGCAAGATTGGACTGAGGAAAGGTTGGGAATTTGAACGGGCGCTGATACCCGCGCAGTTGAGCGCCCCACAATCCAAACATCATCCCCTGAGTGCAAATGAATGCTACGCCAGTGAACTGCCCTTACATTCACCTTGTGCAATCCCCTGACATTTGACATCTCAGTGTACTTTGACACTGACATGCCGAAACAACATGATCGCCGGCTTCGTACCGTTTTCATCCACCTTTGGAGTACAGTATGGAAGTGATTATTCGTTGCTCGAATTAGACTAGCCCACTGTATATTTCCGGAGGTATGTAGCATCCAATTTCGATGCAAGGTTGACACAATTCCGTAATTTAAAAGCCGATTGATTCGGGAAGAGTACGTCGTCCTCAATAGCGGTCACATACGTTCCGTTGAAATCAGGCCCGGAGAATTAGGTTGCCAAGACAGTTGTAATACGGACATTTCTCTTGCTGGAAACTGCCATCAGGGAAAACGTCATATATGAAAAATTCAGGTGATCACAATAATATTCCCATAGACCACAGCTGTAATGGTGCATTCGAGTACTGCTACTGGTACTGTGGAAGGGCAAGTGAATCTCCGATAGAGCATAAAAGTGCCTTCACAAGCCAGAATCGCCGCGCGGGGTGGCCACGCGGGTTTAGACGCCTTGTCACGGTTCGCGGGCTACCCCCGTCGGAGGTTCGAGTCCTCCCTCGGGTATGGGTATGTGTGTTGTCCTCAGCGTAAGTTAGTTTAAGTTATATTAAGTAGTGTGTAAGCTTAGGGACCCATGACCTCAGCAGTTTGGTTACATAAGATCTTAGCACAAATTTGCAAACAAGCCTGAATGTATGTCGTGGTTCATGGTTTTCTCCTGGATGACGGCATATTCTGATACGAATATCAACTTGGCGTTGTAAGAAATGTGATTTTCTCTATCCGGCTTCACGTTTCCATTGATTCGCTGTCCAATATCCAAGGTCCCGTGCACACTTCAGTCGTAATTAACGGAGTCGTTCACTCAACATTTGAACACGTAGGACTCTGCTTAGACGCCCCATATTCAACAGTGTGCTCTAAAACACTTGTGTCTGCACCGACATTGTACTCTATCGCAGACCGAGCGAGAAGGTCTCCAATATCGATTTTCTGTTAAAATCTTTCGCCGTCGAACACTTCGTCGCCTATTCGCAGTTTCACCATTCGTCTAAAAGTTTCTACTCACGACTGCATCACTCAAACACCGGTCCAGATTCACTGATTCCGAGAAGCTCTTACCCAAGCACCGAACCACTGCAATCTACCTCTTGCCAGACGCCTACGTCAGTTGGTTTCCCCATTTGCGACGCGTATCATCAGTAGAATGGTCCCCCTTTCGCCTCTTCTCCATTCGCACAGTTTCCTTACCGCTTCAACTGTCCACAAGGCCACCGGTCAGTGTTCATTTTTGGGCGGCACAAAATTATTTTATTTTGGTTCTTCTATGCAATCACTGATAACCTAAGGGCGCCTCTCCTGTTTTCCCAACCACTGATGATAATGCCAGATCGGTTCTTTAGCATAGTAATGCTAAGACAGTACAGATTTCAAAGTACACTATGTCATTCAAGAAACTGGCCTTGAAGAACTGAAACGTGATGGACAGCTTACTTCGTATCAGTGTAGGGCAGGGAAGAAAACTGAATTAGATTTCACCCTGTCCAATCCTCCAATGCGCACAAGAAATCACATTACGGGTTTGTACTTGATAGTATAAGGACAAGTGTCCAGAATATGAATACTTTTGAAGTTCGCGGAAAAAAACCTGCGTCTTATTACGAAGAGAATGGACGTGTAACATAAAAACTCCAACAAGCTTCGCTCTCAGACTGTTGCCAGTACCTCACGAAATCAGATCACATTACAGAAGTCTTAGTTAACAGGATTAAAATGTGCAAAAAGCGACTAATCCTATGAAACTTGTCTGCTGAATGCCTAAAACCACATAGTACGTTTATCTGAGGGAACTGAAAACAACTGTCAGAAGATTGCGAATGCATTATAAATTGCCAGTGAGCCCACTGGAATAGCTGAGGTGAATGCAATAATATCTTTCTGAACAACATTGCCATTATCCAGTTCCCCACTAAAAGACTGAACACTGTGTACTGTATGTACAAAATAAATTGCAGTTAAACACATGGGGAGATATTTACAAAAGATGAAGTGGAAAGGTAAAACTTCACCTTTGAGTTTATCAACCGTTACGTCTCAGCGACAAATAGTAATTGGAAGGATTCTGCCCAATATTTCCTTCAGACAGTATTTCCCAAAGATGTACACGACGAGGAATATGAACTATAGGTAGATAAGGGATGGTGACGGACACACCGTGTGCTGGACAGGGACTACTTATACCATGAACCCAAGAAGTATGGCTGTGTTGAGTAAGCAGGTGCAGTTACATCACGACGTCGGGGAGGCACACGAGCCGCTGGAGGGGAAGTTGGTGGGGGGATCGCTCTATAGTTCTAAGCGCGATCCGCTGGAAAGCCTCGCTTCCGGCGCCGCCATGTTGGATTTCGAGCACCGTACTTCCTGCCGCGCCCAGCCAGTAGCTACTTATCTGCAGGAAGTGTGACGTATGGCGCGGCTGTTATCAGTACTTGCAGGCGTGTAACTCACGTTCTGACGACTTTCGGTAGCTATATATTATGACGCTGCAGCATTTAATTTTAGTTGAAGCAACTGCATGCTTTCTCACAGCCATGCAGCTTATTTAATTAGTCATGATGATTATATCTTTTGACTGATTGTATCTGCAGGAGTTCCGACTCCTGGGGAGGTGGGTGGGTTTTTTGTATATTAAACAATACTACACATTGATTTTGCCAAAAGCCGAGAAGCGATTCTTCTTAGTGTTTTAGCTCTCAGGGGCACTCTGGGATGCTCTCTGGGTCACTCTGGGATGGTCTCTGGGTCACTCTGGGATTTTCTCTAGGCCTCTTTTTGATGTTCATAGTTGTCTGACTTATTTTAAATGGTTTAGTTTTTGTTCTTATCTAAACGTTTTTATTTTATGATTTGCACCACGTAACACTCCAGGTCCTGCCTGATTTCCTGATTTTATGAAATGCATGTTTCTTGTAGTGTCGGATACCTTATATCAGGCAATATTCTCATGCTGTAGTAGCGAAAACGTAATAAATTGTGATCCTACAACTGCAAAGTAATATCGACGAATCTTTTTGCTGAGCCATTTAGGAAGAAGAATCTCCATGCAATTGGTTAAAAAACCTTAAAGTACTGAAAGGACTTAGAGATCGTCAGTTGGGATTTAGGAAAGGGAAAACCATAGATTAAGCGATTAATTGTACAAATGATTCTTACTGGCAACATAAAGGAAAAATACATTTTTTGGACTGTGGAAGATGTACCTATAGCTAGAATATTCCATAATTTACGGCGGTATGTTTTGTTCTCGGGCTGTAAGCAGATAAATGTTCCCGGATACTTCTAGTGTCATTTTAGTGAAGACAGCGTAGTGCAGTAGGAAATAATCACAGACATAATCGCAAGGACTATCAGGGAAGAGAGTCCGGAGCTTCCCACCTTTTAAAAAATCACAATTGCGTCGCCGTTAAAGATGCTTCAAGAGAGACCAGGTCTAGGCTTATGCTAATGACGTCATAGAGATAGTGTCCCACAGCAAAAAAGAAAAAAAAAACATATATCTGTTTCAAAGCAATCGCTTGAAAAATACCAGCCTAAAACTAGATGGTTTCTCCATTCGAAGACGAGAAGCACGGAAATATTTCTATGCCATTCTTGAGGAGAAACGGAATTTGTTGTCTTATACTTCGTGATTGCAAATTGTAAAACAGTATTTTATTTCCAAAGTACAAGTCATATAAATAAAGAGGAAAGAAAATTTTATACCTTACCGAAAATGTTACACATTTTCATTGTCGTGATACTAAGTCTGTATCTATTAGTGTCACAAGAGCCGTTGCTGCCAGTGTTGCTATGTTCGATATTTAACTGTCATCTGTTGCAGAAAAGCAAAGATCACTGCTATAATTTTAAAAAAAATTGTAAATACTGGTAATTACTATAGGGACGAATTTTTCAGTTTCAAGTTACGTTGTGTTTAAAAGTGGTTGAAAAATAATTTTCTACTGGAGTAACAACACGCTCCTACTTAACCGTGTAACGGAAGTAAAAGACTATTCTTATTATTATTGAGAATTGTAGCAATTATCTATTGTTATTCTAGAAAGGACTGATAAGGACAGGTAAATGTCCCAATAGAACTGACAACCATCGCATAATTCGCGTTAAATTTCTTGTGAGTAAAAGTGCATTGAACTTTGCGCTCTTCTGTGGTTTATGACCTTGTTCCTTTGGAATAACTAGGAATAACTATTCAAATTCAGTAAATATGACTGTGCACTGATATCTGCTTGCTTCATCAGTATAATCAACACCTGATCTTTTTTATCCGAATGTATAGACCACACAGACGGAACAAAACCGTATCATTTTCAAGAGAACGATAAATACAGTCGTAATTATTTTGCAACATGATCAATTTGTAGTTCATTTGCCGGCCGCGGTGGCCGTGCGGTTCTAGGCGCTTCAGTCCGGAACCGCGTGACTGCTATGGTCGCAGGTTCGAATCATGCCTCGGGCATGGATATGTGTGATGTTATTAGGTTAGTTAGGCTTAAGTAGTTCTAAGTTCTAGGGGACTGATGACCTCAGATGTTAAGTCCCATAGTGCTCAGAGCCATTTGAACCATTTGTACTTCATTTTCTAAGAACTATATACAAATACATACTCTCGAAATTACGAAGCGAAAACGTCGAAATTCAAACTGCTTCGTATCCGTAGACGAATACTGTTCAGGCTGGCTGGTACTTTTAATACAATGCCTGTTGATGCACTCCTGGACTTGATAGGGATTTTCACCGTGAACACAAAAGCCGGAATCATAGAGCTTGTAATTAGGTGCGCAGAGAAAATGTAATAAAATTACAAAGACATACTGTCAAGAACACCTCTGAAAAGAAAGAAACGGATATATGCTCGACGAAATGACAACATATCTGGGGCAGGGCATCAACTGAAGCATCAATTAAATTACATAAATCCTTCCGACGGATGATACATGTTTTGACAAGACATCGTCTACACCGTGCATATATACACTCATGTTCTGAAAAATAAACGGAGCACCTTGAACGACTTGATATAGGACGTTCATATTCACAAGACATGTACATTACTATGTTCTGAAAAAGTGTAGCATTTCAGTCACCTCGGTTCAACATGTGTTGTGAGACGTAGTAGACACAGGGTCCTCCATGGACCCTGATAACTTATTCCATACATGGTAGCATAGAAGCGTATAAAGCGCAAATGGCGTCCTGTGGTATAGTCATCCATGGTGCATTCACCTGGTTCCAAAGTTCGTCTATGGTGTTTGACATCGTTCCATCATATCCCACATATTTTCGCTTGGCAACAAGGCTGGTAATCCGGCAGGTCAGGGAAAAATGTCGATATCCTGTGACACCAAGAGGGCACGTTTTCGTGCAGCAACATGTGGTCGTGCGGTGTCTTGCTGAAAAATGTCGTATGGTGTGTTGTGCAGAAAGGGTATGGCTACAGGTCGCAGGATGTCATTCGTGTAGGACACACTGAGCACAGAGCCCTGGACATGCACCAACTGTGATTTGTGGCTGTACCCAACGTCACTCTACACCGTAAAGCCTTAAGTTCACGCTGTATGTCTTGTCCGAATGCATCACTGTGACGCCACTGCCTCAGTCGGCGGCGAATAAAACTTCAGCCACCATTTTCGAACAGACAGAACCTTGATTCGCCGCAAAACACCCTCTGATGCCATTCCTGTCCCTATCGACATCGTTCCGTATGCGATTGCCATCCAGCATGTTTCGGCACATTTGTCAAAGGTAGGCGGAGAATTGGACAACGTGCACCTAACCAGTGCCGTAATAAACGGCAGTTGACTCTCACCCTAGATAGAGTTACACTCGTCCACTGTTGCGCCAGGAGGACCCAGATCTGTATTCCAATGCAATGCAGATTGTCGTATCCTACCCAATCGTCTAAAATAGGGTGTCTAGGAAGCTGTTTTCTCGGATAGCTAGACAACAATTCAAACACATCATGTTAATGGAGATAATTACAGAAAGTTAAATATACAGTACTTAACATTGCGTTTTCACAAAGATAAGCCGCAAGCAACTGGCGATATGCAAATTATCAGTTTCATTTGGTATACACAACAGTTTATATGTCACGGCTAAGGCGTTTGGATGGTGTCCTGTCTTCTAGTGCGGCCGCAGCTAGACGAAGCTGCGCTTTTGTTCTCTTCATGTAGGAGCCACTCCTGTCATGGTGTCGTCGTAGTCACCGTACTATTGGCTGACGTCGTCTCACAGCCGTCTCTGCCGTATCGTTCCATGCCGACGTATTGGCGCTTGACGTTACGGCGGAACATTCCTCCTCCCATGCCGTAGAGTCGACACTGCGCTGTACTGGAAGCTGTGGCTGCAGGGCACGTCAAGCTTCCGGTCGTACCCCGCCATCCGGACTTCACTCTGGCGGAAACGTCCCCCGGAAAACGACCAAAAGGGTACGCTGACCACCTCCGTAGGCCAACAACGAGATGCGGTAGGCGTCGGCTGCTGCGGTGTGGGCGGCTCCAGCTCCATCTGTAGGACGAGAGGAGGCGGAGGAGACGAAGGCTTCGTCTCCATGGAGTCGTCCCTCGGTGTCGTGATAGCGGCTGGTGTGGTCGCGCTGTCCTCGGTATCCGTGAATCTGGGGGAAAAGACACAAAGGATCACCGTGCCCATGACAGTGCCAAAGTTGATTGTATGTCGGCGCAGCAAGCTGTCTGGACCCGAAAGGAGGTACAAGCAAGCGCCAAGTCGACGGACGACCTCGCCTCGTGCCCACCTGATGCTGCCGCAAAAACACCCTTTGAAAGACAATATCATCCGGCGCGGAGCGATACTTGCAGAATTCCTTAGGCGCCGGATGCTGACGAGAGTGAAACAGGTGGAGCAGTGTCCGATGGCGGCGGCTGTGAAGCAGTTCCGCTGGCGATGGTCCATCTCGTGGGTGCCTACGATAGGCGAGAAACAGTTGCAGTGCTTGATTCCTGGTGTGTGCCGAGCGAAGTTTGGCCATCAGCTTCTTGAAGGTTCTGTCAAAACGTTCGGCTTCGCCGTTTGACTGTGGATGGAACTGTACACTAGTTTGATGCTTTAGGCCACTGCCCTCACAGAATGTTTCAATTCCATTTGACGGGAACTGAGGGCCATTGCCCGACACTATGACTTCAGGTAAACCTTCGAGGCAAAAAATTGAGTACAATACCTGAATTGTGCTACATGACGTTGTCGAGTTGATTGACACAGCAAACGGAAACTAGCTATGCGGGTCTACCACAACCAATCAATGTATGCTCCAAAAACGTCCCACGAAGTCTATGCGCACACGTTGCCGTCGTGGTGGCGACTTACGCCAAGCAGAGTATTTTTATGGCGGAACGGACTGACTTTCCACACATGTGTGACACTGTGACGACATCTGTTCTATTTGGGTGTTCATATCCTGCCAAATACAGTGTCGACGTGTTAACTGTTTCGTACGAACAATCCCACAGCGTCCGTTGTGAAGTAACTGCCACACTTATTTTTGCAAAGCTTTACGGACAACACAAGTGACTGTCCGCTGTCATTTTGAACAAGAATCACTCCTTTCTGTATAGCGATGTTATGCCAACGTGCAAAATGTCGGCGCACTACAGAGTTCTGCAGGCTGTGCAATGAGCGAGGTCAAGATGTGCGAATCTATGTTAGTAAAAGTTTCAAATCTCAATCACCTTCCGTGGTCTGTGCAATTCTCCTATAGTTCTTAGGAAAGGTTTGAAGCAATTCAGATTCCTGAGCATTGATGTGACAAGATGCAGCAGAAGCGTCGAAGTCTGTAGCAGTGCCACTCGGAAGAAGTGATTACCATATTGAGCTGTCGGACGATACACAATCTCGTACTCGTATTGAGACAACAACAAAGTCCATCTTTGCAATTTTTGGGCAGTTTCTTACAGGAACTGATTTCCTCGGATGAAACAATGACTGCAAAGGCTTGTGATCCGTTATGAAATATAATTTTCTGCCATACTGATAGTGGTGGAATTTGGTGACACCATACACAATAGCCAAAGCCTCTTTCTCAATCTGTGAATAGTTACACTGAGCTATGGACAAAATTTTGATGCAAAAGCAATAGATCTGTCTTTATAACCAACTCTGTGTGAAGGCACTGCATCGATTCCGTAAGAGGGAGCGTCAACTTGCAATGCAACTGGTTTGTCAGGATGAAAGTGAACTAATCTTCGATCACTGAACAATGAATCTTTAAGTTTTTGAAAAGCTACTTGGCACTCATCTGTCGAAACAAAGCGGCATTCTTACGACACAAGCCATGCAGATGAGCTGCGATTTGTGAAGCATTCGGTACGAACCGAAAATAATAGTACATTTACCCTAAGCCAGACAGCAATTCTGTGACTTTGCGATGAACTGACATATCTTGTATGGCTAACAAATGTGATTGAAGAGGGTGTACACCTTGACTGTTTATGACATGACCAAGACATTGCAACTCAACTTTAAAAAATCACACTTGTCCAGTCTACACTTTAGTCCTGCGTCAGGTAACACACGAAACAAAGCAGCCAAATTTGCAATATGATCTTCAGGTGTTCTACCTGCTACGGCAATATCAGTCAAATGGTTTTAACAGTTTGGCACTTGAGCAGTCACCTGTTACAAATACCGTGGGAAAACGGCAGGTGCTGAAGCACTGCCAAAAGGAAATAGCAAATATTTACACAAGCCAAAATGAGTATTTACTACTCACACTTAATGAGAGCGCTGTTTGAAGATAAGCGTCGCGCAAATCAATTTTATAAATGTAGCGACCAGCGCTTAATCTGTACATGAGATCACCTACGCGCGGTAATAGATAGATATCAGTCACAGTTTGTAGGTTGACTGTAGGCGAATGTGACCCACTGATTGGCTTCTATGGGCGCAATGACTCCGCTGTCTTGCAGTTCATTAAGTTCAGCAGTCACTTTGTCCTGATAATGCAATGGGATTGTTGTGGTTGGCAGGAGAGCCCACACCGTGTTACTAGAGGAAGCCGAAAGGCACGCGTTTTAGCTCACGCAGGCTGGCGTGAGGTCTGGAACAGGACAAGGAAATTAGAATTTTGAAAAAAAGGACATAGCTGGTGGAATACTTAACTTTAATCCGTTAATGGTGAACGCCGCTCTTGACGGTACATTATTTACAGTGTCAATAGTAACTGGTAATGGCGCCTTGCTAGGTCGTAGCAACTGACGTAGCTGAAGGCTTTGCCAACTATCGTCTCGGAAAATGAGAGCGTATTTTGTCAGTGAACCATCGCTAGCAAAGTCGGTTGTACAACTGGGGCGAGTGCTAGGAACTCTCTCTAGACCTGCCGTGTGGCGGCGCTCGGTCTGCAATCACTGATAGTGGCGACGTATACTAACGAACCGCGGCCGATTTAAAGGCTACCACCTAGCAAGTGTGGTGTCTGGCGGTGACACCACATTCCTCCCCGCAAATCGGCTTACAGTTGTGGCATAAGGCTTCCGCCCGACGTGGGGAGGACCCCATGTCGACGTATGCGACGAGGAGGGGAGCCTAACAACAGGCGAGGCTGTGCCACCCGCACCCTGCCATTCGGACCGCAGGGAGCTAGGAAACGCCTGAAAACGTGCTCCAGCGTGCACGCCAACATGCGGTGTATGCGCCCGCAGACAGACAGGAGGGGCTGAATGGTCGACCTCCATCGGGTCGGGGTACCCAATCGGCGAAGACGACATATGGTCCGGAGCGGTCATGAGTTCCATGTTGGAGGACATTCGGTCACGGGAAGCGCTCGGCAGCGCGTGACCCAGGGAGCCGCCTGGCGGTTGCAGCGACGCATCCACTGCGGGCGTCGCCGGCGGGGGAACAGGCGGCGGCGGCGGTGGCGGCGGTGCGTCGCCATGGGGCAAAATGGAAGGCAGCGTCGGTAATACCTGGGGCTGAGGAGAGCCAGTAGATGGGTCCCCAGGGCGATGACCGGACGGCACCGTCGCTGAAAGCAGACGGGGAGCGGCAGATCCCGTGCGACGACAGAAGCGCAGCTGATTGAGATGCCGACACACCTCACCAGAGGCCCCCAAAACCAGATACATAGCGCGACCGAGGCAGCGAAGAATGCGCCCTTCGAGCCAACGCCATGAACCTCGGTAGTGACGATAGTAGACAACATCGCCTGGAGCAAAAGCAGGTGTCGGCCTCTGCACAGGAACCTGATGCGGCAGATGTAGCAAAGATATCAAGGTTCGATGATGACGACCGTGGAGCAACTCAGGCAGCAAGCGACCATCTCGGGGCTGAGAGCGATACGAGGACAAAAAGAGCAATAACGCGTCCTCCCGAGAATGCGACTCTTTTAACTTCAACATCTGTGACTTGAAAGTCCTGACCAATCGTTCAGCGGCACCGTTTGACTGTGGCGAAAACGGGGCGGTCGTCAGATGTTGAATAACATTGGCCTTGCAGAATGACTGAAATTCAGTGGACATGAATTGTGGGCCATTGTCGGAAACAATAGTCTTTGGAAGACCTTCAATGCATAAAATAGCAGACAACGCTTGGATGGTGGCAAATGACGTACTGGAAGACATCCGGACAACAAAAGGAAAATTACTGAATGAATCTACCACAACCAACCATCGAGCATTCCAGAATGAACCGGCTAATCCGATGTGTAAGCGTTGCCAAGGGGAAGTGGCTTTTGGCCATGCAAAGAAGTTCCGCGGTGGTGCTGATTGTTATTCGGCACACACCATGCAAGAAGAGCACAAATTCGTAATCGCGGCATCGATTCCGAACCAAGTACAGTGCTGATGAGCAAGTTGTTTCGTTCTCACTATACCCCAATGTCCTTGGTGGAGAAGCTGTAAGACAGAGTACTGTAACGAACGTGGGACCATGACCCTGGACTGATCATTATCAGAACACAACAGCAAAACACCACATCGAACAAAAAGTCTCTCCTTGTGAACAAAAAATCGCGAACCAACGGATTCCCGATCCATGACCTGGGCAAGGGCCATTGCGTAGCAACAAAACGCAGAACGGTAGCAAGGACAGGGTCAACAGCTGTGGCTGTAGCTACACGACGAAAATCAATCGGAAACGAGTCGACCACGTCATCGGTACCTGTATCAATGAACATGCAAGCAAGTTCGGAGGAATCGAATGCTCTGTCCTCAGCAACAGGCAAACGGGACAACGTATCGGCGTTTCCGTGCTGAGCAGTGGACCGATACAAGATATCGTAGCGGTACTGCGAGATGAAAATCGACCAACGAATGAATTTCGTCGCTGTACGTGGAGGTACCGGCTTGTTCAGATGAAAAAGCGATGTCAAAGGTTTGTGGTCTGTGATGACGGTAAAGTGACGACCATACAAGAAATCATGAAACTTTGTAACACCAAATACGAGAGCCAATGCTACTTTCTCGATCTGTGAATAATGTCTTTGTGCAGACGAGAGCAATTTGGACGCAAAGGCAATAGGGCGATCGTGCGATCCATCTTGCGCAAGCACAGCACCGATCCCGAAATCCGATGCATCCACCATCAACAAAAGGGGCTTCTGGGGATCCAATGGTGTAAGGCAAGTATTGGAAAGCAACGCCGATTTCAACTGGCAAAAGGCGCGTTCGCATTCCGTCGTCCAGACGAACGGATCACCTTTACGGCGTAAGCGATGAAGTGGAGTTTATATTTATGATAATAGTTGATTTTTCCCAGCACACTCTGCAGCTGCTTCAAATTCTGCGGCGAAGGTAAGTCTTGTATGGCACGGAGGTGCGCAGGACTGGGATGTATGCCTTGGGCATTGAGTACATGTCCTAGGTAGAGCAAGTCACGAGCAAAATACACACATCTGTCCTTCCGCAAGCGAAGACCATTTTGTCGCGAGACCTGAAATAATTTTCTGAGATTGGCTAAAAGTTCTTCTTCCGTCTTTCCGGAGATCACAATATCGTCCAGATAGTTTGCTGCAGTATGGACCGATGCACAAACAGTTTGTAGATATTGCTGAAACAATGCTGGGGTGGATGCACACCCGAATGGCAGTCGTTTGAATCGATACAAACCAAGATGCGTGTTAACCACCAAAACGCACTGGGATTCTTCGTCCACCGGTATTTGCAATTACGCTTCTGCGAGGTCCAACTTCGAAAAATATTTACCCGGGCACAGTTTGTCAAAAAGATCTACCGGACGGGGTAAAGGAAAAGTTGTGGATTCACTGTTGCCTTGAAGTCCACACAAAGTCTCAATTTTCCTGAAGGTTTTGGCAAAATTACTATGGGTGATGCCCAGAGAGAAGCCTGCACATGTTCAATTACACCTTGTGATTCCAAATCGTGTAATGTTTTTGCGACCTCATCACGCAATGCGTTTGGAACATTGCGCGCTCTGAAAAATTTGCCTGGTGGCCGCGGCGCGGCCGGGTGCAAGGGCTGTTTACTGCTCCGTGCAGCTCGCCCGGAGGGCTGGTTAACCTGACACACAGCTAGTGAAGTTTCAAATGATTCCTGAGCAAAGTCAAGTGTGTCCTGCCGATCCAATATGCCCATCACTTGTTGAAGGGAGGGATTGACTAGTTTCAAAATCTGTTCCCTTATACGTAAATCAGAAACATTCTGTGCAATTGCATCGCATACCATAATATCAGAATAAGGGAGTCCACATTGACACTCAAAAACACAATCCCTAGTAAGGTCTTGCAATGTTGCAACCCACTCCCGATTAGTCTGACCGGCCGTACATTTTGTACGAAAGAAGGTATACCGTTTGGCAACTACATTGACTGATTCTTTGAAATATGCATCTAATGCAGACAAAATTTCGTCGTAGGACAGGGTTGCTACGTCGCGTCGGGGAAATAATTTGACTATCACACGGTACGTGTTCGCCCCTACTGAGGACAAGAAAAAAGGCTGCCACTCATTACCTTGAATTCTGTAGGCGGCGAGATGGAATCCAAAATGGCGTGACCACTCCGTCCAGCTTTCTAGTGCAGCATGAAAAGGACTAAAAGTTGTTGCAACTGTGTGTTGTGGCTGCGTTAGCGGTGGAGCGGCGGCTGCCGCGTCGTTTTGCATTCCACGTTGACCCTGGACAAGCTGTCCAAGGGCATCCAGTAAGGCCTGTGTCTGCTGATTCTGTAAGCGATAAAATTCGGACAGTACATCTGGAGATGGTGGCGAAGCCATTACACAAGTAAATCAGGGCAGTATAGTTAAGAACGCAGTATCCCATCCTCGTCGCCAATGTTGTGGTTGGCAGGACGGCCAATACTGTGTTACTAGAGGAAGACGAAAAGCATGCGTTTTAGCTCACGCAGGCTGGCGTGAGGTCTGGAAAAGGACAAGGACCTTGACGGTACATTATTTACAGTATCAATAGTAACTGGTATTGGCGCCTTGCTAGGTCATAGCAACTGACGTAGCTGAAGGCTATGCTAACTATCGTCTCGGAAAATGAGAGCGTATTTTGTCAGTGGATCATCGCTAGCAAAGTCGGTTGTACATCTGGGGCGAGAGCTAGGAACTCTCTCTAGACCTGCCGTGTGGCGGCGCTCGGTCTGCAATCACTGATAGTGGCGACACGCGGGTCCGACGTATACTAACGGACCGCGGCCGATTTAAAGGCTACCACCTAGCAAGTGTGGTGTCTGGCGGTGACACCACAGGGATGAGTTAAGGCGTGGCAAAATTTCAACTGAGCATTGTCTTTCAGAATAACATGTGCAAGAAAATTGTTGGCCTTGTCTAAACCTACAGAAAAGAGTTCTGGGAATACTTTCTGCAAGCTGGCTATACTGTCTTTTACATGGAATTTAGACACTGACAACACATTGTGCTGAATGTTAAAGCCAAACAAATCAAATGAATCATTACCAAATATGTTCTCAAAATCACGTAATTGTATCACCATAGGAGTCACTGTTCACATATGCGAGCTATACATTGCAGGGAAAGTACGTTTTCTGAGAATCGGAATGTCTTGTCCATTAGAAGCTATCATTTTCGGGTTAAATTTAGACAGACATGGGGAGCGTAACAGTTCATATGTGCGACCATTCAGCAAAGTGACAGAGGCACCCACGTCCAATTGCAATTTCACATGTTCCCTAAACAGAGGCATATGAATAAAAAGTTTGTGGGACAGGCATATCACTGAAGAAACTGTTTGTGTGCCAGTTTTGAGAATGCCTGCTGCAGGCTTTGAGTATACTGTATTAATAACATGAACCTTGTGACTCGATTTCTGTGAATGGGCCGAATTCTTATGTTTATTCTACGGTCGCAGGTTCGAATCCTAATTCGGGCATGGATGTGTGTGATGTCCTTAGGTTAGTTAGGTTTAAGTAGTTCTAAGTTCTAGGGAACTGATGACCTCAGATGTTAAGTCCCATAGTGCTCAGAGCAATTTGAACCATTTTTGTTTGTTCCTTTGTAAACATCCAGATTTTACATGTCCTTTCTTGCCCCAAGTATAACACTGTGCTTGTTGGGAGGGACAGTCTTGGCGTTTGTTGAACAACACCTAGGGCATTACGAAATACTGTTCGCCTGTTTAGCTGCCTGTGTGGATAGCAGTTTATGCAGCATGGCGAGCGCAAGCTGCTGCTGCCGAATGGGCCGGTTGCAAACACGGGACTCAACCCAAAAAATTGCTGGCTGCTCAACATTATCAGCCGACAGGGCACCGTAATCATACTGATTTAGTATTTGCACTGCTTGTTGAAATGATGGGTTGGACTGTTGTCTGAGTTTGACATCAGTTACACTGTACATGATCACATCACGCAATGTAATATCTGAATATAAAGCACGGCAAGCACATTTGAATCTCCATTTCCTTGCCATATCTTGCAAATCCGTTATGCACTCACAATAAGTTTGTTCTGACCGTTTTCTACCATTAGAGAATGATACCTAGCAGCTACGATATCCACTTGTTGGTAATAATAATTAGTTAGTGATTCTACTACCTGATCAACGAAAGTTCACTCGGTGTGGTGTTAGGATATAACGTCTGCATAAGTTTAAACACTCCAGTTCCTACTGTGGACAAGAAATAAGGTAATTTCACAGTACCTGACATGTTGTGAGCAATTTCGTGGACTTTGAACCGTTACAAGCACTCGAGCCATTCCTTT
The DNA here is from genome assembly GCF_023864345.2 of Schistocerca serialis cubense. NCBI lineage: Eukaryota > Metazoa > Arthropoda > Insecta > Orthoptera > Acrididae > Schistocerca > Schistocerca serialis. The sequence continues at coordinate 192,502,079 of NC_064638.1, read as the reverse complement.
TCTTGCTCATGAAACTGGCAAAAAGATTGTAGAGCGGATTTAGGTTTAGATTCGGGCTCGCAGGGTTGGCCAATAGCTGCTGCACCGTGTTGAGAAGTGTAGATATTTGCTGAGTCTGGAACTGAAACATCTGCACTGGCTGTGTTGCATCTAATGCTGGCAGTTGTGGCACCTGAGCATGAGTATGATAGGTCGATTGGGTACGCCGGAAGAGACAAATGCAAGAAACGGGCAAGGCAACCAAGAAAACTAAGTACAAAAGCAAAGAAATTTTCTGCAATGCCCACGTGGAAACACTGCTTAGCAAAAACATGGTAAGAGACTGTTAAAGAAAATCAACACCCTTGCAAAACATACACAAGAGAGAATTAAGGTGCCTGCAAAACATAAAAGAAAATTCTGTTGCCACGAGGCGTGAGATTTTTCTTCGAACCAATGTTGTATCCCACCCACTTGTTTAATGCAAGGTGCCTAGGAAGCTGTTTTGTCAGTTTGCTAGAAAACAATTCAAGCAAATCTTATTAACAGAGTTTATTATAGTAAGTTAAATTGAAAATATTTAAATTTGTATTTTCACAAAGAGGTGTCGCAAGCAACTGGCGACATGCAGGTTATCAATGTCGTTTGATATACACAACAGTTCATAAGTAATGGCTAAAGTGCTTCGATGACGGCTCGTCTTCCAGTGCGGCCATGGCCAGGTGAAGCGGCGCTTATATTCCCATCTTACAGGGCCCACTCCTGTCGTGGTGTCGCCCTAGTCAGCGTACTTTTGGCTAACTTTGGCTCACAACTCTCTCTGCTGTAATGTTCCAATCCAATGTGCCGGCGCTTGATGAATGAGGTGTCTATCTTCTCTGAGGGTAGTGTGGGTGGTGCAATTCGACCCATCTTGTCCTGATCTATAGCTTTCCGTGAACCATTGTGCATGCACCTGTTGCACAGCTGGAAAACTTCGTCCCACAAAAGGAGCAGTTTCCCCGTTATATGCATCATATTCTTACACCAATAATACGTCCTCTTTCAAACTCACTGATTCGACAGTATGGTTTGGGCATACATCTGCGAGGCATCCTTTATGTCTGCTCAACTCAGACTGATCCATTGCCTTTGGTTTACAGTAATTCCAAAAGTTGATACACACTTTACTGGTAGGTCGTGTTGAGCCACAATATCGATGTTGAACTTGAACACGAAGGCCTACGTGCCTAAAATGCTACTCATTTCTGCAGACCATACTAATGTAGATGTCCTGCGAATGCGAACATCGTGTCTCTAGTCATTGAGGGTGTTCTGTTTGTTCTAAAGATGGGTGTATGTAGAAGTCGTGGAGCTAAGTTAAGGCGTCCAGATGCAGACTGGTAGATACACCTGAAACTATCCTTTAAGGGGACTTGTGCGTGAATACCAGTTGAAACGCTGAAAAAATTTACGGTTTTCTAAACAGTCTTACGCAAAGAATAAGGTTTACAAGCCGATGTAATGCTTTCCATCATAACTTGTGAAAATTTTTTGTATGAACCACAGCGTCAGCTCTGACACACTTTTTGAATTCTATTTTTGATTGTAAGTGAAATAAACCACATGAATTATTTATATATATATCATGGGTCATATTACTCAAAATACAAAGTAGAAGGTTTTTTTCATGTAAGCTCATTACAGTATTATGTTACAAAGCAGTCTATTGAAAAGGTCATGCTGTCATAAGTTGTGGTACAAAAATATATTCAGTATGGTTATCGAAAGATTTTGAAATGAATTCAGTGTTTATCTTCAAAAGAGCATTTTATTTTTAACGTTTTATCGCAAGAATACTCTACTTTTTATTTAAGGATGTTTTAAGACAGTATACACAATTTCAGCTCTCTAACTAAGAGATTTTAGCCAGTGTGTATCAAAACATGAAGTAATTTAAGTTTCAGGAAATTCAAGATAAAGTTAAAACGCTTTTTTCTTTTAAGTGGAGTCTGACAATGTTAAATTTAGTGACGTGACTTGGCTTCCCCGTATTTCAGGCACTACTGTAGCCATTGACATGAAACTGTATGCTTTGAGTTTACTGAACTACAATAATTGCATTTCAGCTACTGCTTACGAAAATACAATTTATTAATTTTGTGTGTGATTCTTCAGATTCTCCCGGCGTATTTCTTGCTCCAACAGTCCACTGGTGTGCTGTCGGTGCATAGTGTCCAACGGGCACAATATTTCGGCGATCAGAAATGTCGCCATTGTCTGGTGTGCTGACGAACCTAGCTCCTGAGGGTGGGCAACTGTCTTAAATCCCTTTCCCTCACGAGGCGTTCTCTCCGCGGTCCGCGCCCGCGCCCGTGCGTCAGCGGTCGGTGAGACGCTGGCGTCGGCGTCTGTGGTGGCGTCGGTGTAACTGTCTGGTCCGCACTAGTCGCCCATTATTTTCCTTTACTGAGCGTCTTTTTAATTAGACTCAATGCTGGTTCCCATGCCCTGCTGAGATTGTAGCCGCAATCTCGATTGATGTGTCCGTCCCTGGTATGAATTTCGATAGCCTCTCTAACGATGCTGTCCCAGTATTTATATGTCTGTGCCTAGACCCTGGTATGTTGGTAGTACATTTCGTGATTTTCCGACAAACAGTGGTCTGCGACCGCCGACGTGTTGGAGTACCCAAGTCGAGTGTGCCTTTGATGTTCTCGGCAACGATCTTCGATGGTGTGCACTGTCTGTCGATATAAGTGTTCACACATTGACAAGGAATGTGGTATATGCCAGCCTTCCGCAAACCGAGATCGTCTTTGACACTTCCTAATAACTCTCTCGTTTTATTTGTTGGGCAAGAGACAGTTCCTACTCGGTGTACTCGCTTAATATATACTTAATTTTTTTTAGTCATTCAGAAGCACCTTGCACCATGCTGTATATCATCTTCTTGATCTTTTTTCCAAGTGTTTTCATGTTTTCATCTTTCTGAACTCCTTAGTGGCCAACTCTGCTGCGTATATCATGCTGTATATCATCTTCTTGATCTTTTTTCCAAGTGTTTTCATGTTTTCATCTTTCTGAACTCCTTAGTGGCCAACTCTGCTGCGTACTCGGCTTTATCAATGCGAACCTTTTCCATCCGTTCAATTTCTCCATTGCTGTTTGCTCCACGATTAATTACCATGTGCTGTAGCATTTTCACCCTACCAATGTTGCCATTATTAAAACCAATAACAGCATCACTGACTCCCCATTTTACTGCCTTCATTACAACAAAAACATGTTTCGGTATGAGAGCCCGTGTAAGATTATTGAATGACTCATTGGGATTTCGAGTCTGACCATGCAGACAATTCTTCAGCAATTCAGGATTTGGCAGGCCTCTGTAAATAGGTGTTATGATATCCATGACTACTGCTGGGATGGAATGTTTATTGCTGAATGGACTGTTTGAGTACTGGGCATTGCCGTAATTGTGACATGAATCAGGTCCAGGAGGACAAAGGTGATGTACTGGTTTTTCATCAGTTGACAGTCTGTAAAAGAAGGTAGCCCATAATTCCTGCTTCAGTTTCAACAAATCCTGAGTATAATTTCCAATGGCCATCCCAAAATACTGCTGTACTTCATCAATCATTTTGTCTGTCAGCCTGCCTGTTAGTGTTGTTCCATCAGAAAGTTTCTAGTCTCTCAAACTTTGTTTCAACTTCCTCAACCTAGTGCCCATCCTCTTCTGGAGATGACAAACACATTCCCCTTTTGTGATAAATTTCTCACCATAAGGCTGAGCGGCTACTACGCTGTTATATACTTTGAGTCTCCATCACCTAAGTACTTAGTGTACAACTCTCCCCTCTTGTGCACAGATCGACTAAAAATTTCAATAGCTGCAGAGGCCCCCATACCGCCACTTGTCCCTTCATAATTTCTGTCACAGATATGACATTCTTTATTCCCTCATTTAAACTTATGACAATGTTTGATTAAAATCTGGAAATCTATTACCTCTTCACTACCCATACTGATCACTGTAGCAACAGAATTCTTAGAACAGTAGCCGCGCTTCTGCCAAGTGCCATCAAAAGTTACTGGTATGCCAGTCACACCATCATTTTTTCAACAGCTTCGTTTGCAGCACCCTTCATTGACTCACATGCAACAAGGTCCACAGCAGGTCCAATAAATCCTGCATGCCTGCCTATTTTACAGGTGGGCACGGCATATTCATCACGGCACACATTGTTTGTGCTGCAGTGTGTCCTTAGCCATTAGCTCTCAATTCATAAAATCGCCTAACGTTTACTTCAAAATAATTATCTTTACGATTTCATGTAAACTAACTGCCACTTCACATATCTTACAACACACACATTCAGCTAACACCCTTGTTAGTATGAGTAAATCTATCAGAATATAACCTAACCTAACGTTTACATCACTTTCGTTGTGACAAAACTGTGTATCACAACGTTTTATTTTAATACTCGAAGATCTAGTGGGTGTTTCTGTAGATACTGACGAGTTTGCCTGTATTCCAGTGTCAGTAACTTCACACGCCACATATCAAACGCAGTGATTCCATTTATCGGAAAATCTATCACCATGAAACTCACATTTCTCAAAAACACTTCGTTTTTTCGTCATAATTTACTTTTTGAGAGATGTACCAATCAATTCGTCACTTTTCTTCGGAAAAACATTAGCACCTCGACATACAACGCGTGTTTATACCATGGAACAATGTTTTTGACAGTGCTACCAATACAAACACGTAATTTGACCTTTATATCACAGCGGTCCACAGACATGTATAAAAAGGTACTTCTTTTATTAGATCTTGAAGTAATCAATGTAAAAATTCAATTTCAACCAGTGTATATTTTACTTAAAGAAAATAAAATACTTCCCATGTGAGGTAATAAGCTTGTGTCACGAAGATTCCTATATATAGGTTTTATTACTTCCACAATAGCAAACTATAATTAAATCGGGTGATGCTGAGGGAATTAGATTAGGAAATGAGACGTTTAAAGTAGTAAATGAGGTTTGCTATTTGGGGAGCAAAATAACTAATGATATTCGAACTAGAGAGGATATAAAATGTAGACTGGCAATGGCACGGAAAGCGTTTCTGAAGAAGAGAAATTTGTTAACATTGAGTATAGATTTAAGTATCAGGAAGTCGTTTCTGAAAGTATTTATGTAGAGTGTAGCCATGTATGGAAGTGAAACGTGGACGATAGAGACAAGAAGAGAATAGAAGCTCTCGAAATGAGGTGCTGCAGAGGAATGCTGAAGATGTGATGGGTAGATCACATAATTAATGAGGAGGTATTGAATAGAATTGGGGAGAAGAGAAATTTGTGGCACAACTTGACTGAAAGAAGTGATCGGTTGGTAGTGCATATTCTTAGGCATCAAGGGATCACCAATCTAGCATTGGAGGGCAGCGTGGAGGGTGAAAATCGTAGAGGGAGTCCAAGAGATGAATACACTAAACAGTTTCAGAAGGATGTAGGTTGCAGTAGGCACTAGAAAATGAATAAGCTTGCACAGGACAGAGTAGCAGTGGCGAATTTTAAGGAAACGCTAACAACAACGTCCTCATCGTTTGTAGTCGTTGCAAGCTCTGAAGCCTACAGACTACAGTTTACGTGCCAAAGTTGCAAACGAAATGTTTAAGTTTTTTGGATCATGTCTTCACTGATGACTCGACTTTTTACCTAAGTCGAAAAGTGAGCACAAATAAAGTGCGCATCTTTGCGTCAGAAAATTCCTGTGAGTTAGTATAGCTACGGCGTAGACTATCGATTGTGCATTATACGTATTCTGCTTGGTTTTCTAGTCCCTCAGTTAAATGTTTTTATCAAAATTTTGGGATGTATGAGGAGTCCGGAGTTAAGGCAGCGTCTGCGTTCTCTCTTTCATTCCTTGGCGTGTAAATACTGTACTTGTTCCTATTATAGACGAAGATCCCGTGCGTTATTATCTCTGGTTTCTCACGTGCTGCTTGCGTTCTCTGTTTCGTCTCTTGGCGTGTAAATACTATACTTGTTCCTATTATAGACGAAGACCCCGTGCGTTAGTATATCTGGTTTCTCATGCGTTATAATTTCACGTATCGCCTTAACGACTACGAAAACTTTCCTCGTACGACAGAAGTTCCCTCGCACCGGTATGAGTTCCATCGTTGCACTGATCGCTCTTTTCCTTTCAAGCAGATTCGTTCGATTTACGTCCCTTTATAAAACAGTTAATGTGTCAGTTTGTTTGCAACTATAAATTTAGCTAATTATCATATACATCCCACTGTCAGACGGGAGCACGAAGTGGCTTTGTATTTAAACATGTTAAATGAAGAGTTTGTGACATTTCATACGCTTCAGTCTACCGTCAAACGGGCAGTAGATGTTTACAGACACAGCCACTTACATTTTCGAATGTGGATAAATGTAAACGTCGTTATGAACGTGTGTTAGCTTATGATTACCACATTGTAATTGCCACCGTAGGCTGGCACAATTGTGAAGCAAATATTTGAAAATCATTAATTATGCTCCGCGTCATCAGATCGTGAAGCGCAAAACGTGCAAATATCGCTAGTATGACGGAGACATAAAAAGGACTAGGTTCGCATTGACCTTTGACGACCTTGATTTTGGGATCGTGAATTATCCGAACTATGCAGCATCTATAACAGAAAAGAGAAGAACAGCTGTGTCACAATCAATAGGATGAGGTAGCGATACACATTACGTTATGAAGGAATTAGGTGATGCCTCAATTACTCCGAAAACTAGGAAGCCACCTAGTACGGGTAAGAGTAATAACGAACAACGGTAAATGTGAACGGTCACCGGTGAAGTTTCATTTTCTTCAATACGTTGGTATCGTTTGAAGGAAAGATACGGTTCCAACAGATTGTACTACCGCGGAGGTTCTATAACGTCTTGAAATCGAGCAAAGGGACATAAATTTACTGATTTTCTACCGCAAAATACACACAGCAGTAATAACTATACAGTTGCTAGTAATCTCTAAATCCTAGTTTGTAACAGAACAGATGGTGTTCTCAGTAATACGTTGTATATCGATGGAGTCCTTACAATAAATCAACCAGAAACTACACGAATATTACAGGAAATACGTATGGTATATCAACATTTTTCGTGTTGTAATCAGTCCGATATTGTGAGCTATACAGAAAACAGTATGATGAGGAAAACTTTGACAGATATCATAAAAAATGTATACTTGGATCAGCTGTATATTAAATAGGACGTTACAGAACTGTGTTAGCTGTCAAACAACCTGTTAATTTTTTTTTTTTCTGTTTAGCATTTCGACTTACACTGGAAGAGTCATGTTCCTGAAGGTACAGAACTGCAAAAACGTATACCAGTCGACTTTCTTCCTCTTGCGAATGAGTAGACCACGCTGTCCTTCCTGTATAACGGTATCCTGAGATATGTTTATGCACTCAGTGCCTCTGCGTTAGGGCTGTGAAATATGGGAGACAGTAAATATGAGTTTGGTGTAAGTTCATGTTATGTCACACCAGGAGAAGGGCATCATTTATATATAAGGGATACAAAGCCGCACACATGCAGCATGTCTGCTGAAGAAGATCAGCTTACATTTCAACTGGAATATAGGATATAATTGTTGTGACTTGGCAAGACAGCAAAGCCACTATGAGGTGAAGCCGAAAGGCATTCGTTAAAGCTCACGCAGGCTGGCGTGAGGTCTGGAAAATTACAAGGTCTTTATAGTACCAAAAATAGTACGCAACTTCTGGAATACTTAACTTTAATCCATAATTGGTGAACATCTGTCTGACGGTACATGCATCACAAGATAAATAGCAAATGATAATGGCGCCTTGCTAGGTCGTAGCAAATGACGTAGCTGAAGGCTATGCTAACTATCGTCTCAGCAAATGAGAGCGTAATTTGTCAGTGAACCATCGCTAGCAAAGTCGGCTGTACAACTGGGGCGAGTACTAGGACGTCTCTCTAGACCTGCCGTGTGGCGGCGCTCAGTCTGCAATCACTGATAGTGGCGACGTATACTACCGGACCGCGGCCGATTTAAAGGCTGCCACCTAGCAAGTGTGGTGTCTGGCGGTGACACCACAATAATGTTATCTACAAGTACGGTACGGATACTCAGAATAAAACGGTATTTTTGAAAGAGAATAGGGATGATTAAAATAACATCCGGTCGATACTGTACGAAGATGCAGAAATATTTCGTCACGATTTAATTAATTCTTTAAATTTTGTACGTTACTGGCGCGTAGTGTCCTTCAGCTCCTGATTTTCGACTATAACGTTTATCGCAATGAACGGCGGTTCCAACATTTCAGTCTTGTTGACGTTTGGCGCCGTCGATACCATAAGGACGAAGGAAGTAACTCATGTTCTCAGACATGGATTTGATTGTGGGTGCTGTCGAGGTTTAATGGTGACTTCCTAGTTAGGCGCATGAATAACGCATTCATGACAAGAAGAGAGAAAAATGATGTAATGTAGCTGCGAATTCAGTAACAAAATACAGATGCCTTTATATATCGTTGAGGAATTTACTGATATACATACAGGATTATATGGCTCACGCGGACAAACGCAGACGGAAATACGAAGAAAAAAATGGTTCAAATGGCTCTGAGCACTATGGGACTTAACTCCTAAGGTAATCAGTCGCCTAGAACTTAGAACTACTTAAACCTAACTAACCTAAGGACATCACACACATCCATGCCCGAGGCAGGATTCGAACCAGCGACCGTAGCGGTCGCGCGATTCCAGACTGTAGCGCCTAGAACCGCTCGGCCACCACGGCCGACGAAATACGAAGAGCTTGCGATTTTGTGGCCAATATGCGCAATAGGCTATGCTCAGTTCTGCAGTCTATGCTTCTACTAGAACAACAGGATCCTCGAGGATAAGTTCACTCCCTCCAAACTGTGACAAAGCCATGGACCAAGAAATATAACGGGCTATTGATAATGACTGAAATCTTGGAACCTGAAAAATCAGTAAACGAAAATGATGTGAGTATTCACTGAAATAAACTTTAAAGGTTTCATTGTTTCTCAAGCATGATTGTACCAAACTCCATAAAAATCTTTGGTACTGATATACAACGATGAGACAAGACATTATCACCACCCACTTACAAGCAAGTTGGTCGACCTCTGGAACGCAATTCAGCAGTGGTTCTGCAAGCCATGAATTCTGTAAGTACTTGATGGGCTTCCTGAGATTTGTTTCACAAGATGCGTACGCACAGGTTACACACTTCCCGTAATTTACAGGCCGTTTGTTTGTGGGCGTACAGTTGGCACGCAACAGCGTGCCATTGAGTTCCGTCGGATTCTGATAATCCGAATTTGATGGCGAAGACTTTAACATGAGTGCACTATCATGCAACTCAAACCACTGCAGCACGATTCTGGCTTTGTGACATGGTTATCCTGCTGGAAGATGCCAGGGCTTTTGGGGAAGACATCAAAAATAAGGGGTTACAAGTGGTTCAAAATGGTTGAAATGGCTCTGAGCACTATGGGACTTAATTTCTGAGGTCATGAGTCTTCTAGAACTTAGAACTACTTAAACCTAACTAACCTAAGGACATCGCACACATCCATGCCCGAGGCAGGATTCGGACCTGCGACCGGTTACAAGCGGTCCCTTATAATATATATATAGTGCCTTCCATTACTATCGCAAGTCCGATGGAAGAGAGGTGAATGGTCTCCATGACATAATACTGCTCCCAAAATCCTGCGTCTGTGGCGCGCTGCACGTTTGTAGCAGCCATCCACTTGGGTGACGGCTTATATGGACACGACCATCGACCTGCTTTAACAATAAACGGGACCCATTCGACGGGGCTGCACAATTCGACTGATATCCCTGCCCACTGTACTCACAACTGACGATGTTGCTGAGTCGACATGTGAATCCGTTGGGGTCCTCTGCAGTCGAACACTGTGTTCAACACCGTACGCTGTACGGCGTGCTAAAATACACTTGCGTCTGCGCCAGCACTGTACTCGTCGTCAGATCTGCTACAGGTCGCACCTCTATCCTGCTTTAGAGAGCGGACAGACCTCCGATCACTATGCTCTATGATGAGGTACGGACGTGCAACTTCTTCTCGCCTGCTCGTGGTTTCAGCATTCTTCAACCACTTCCCCTACATGCTCAAGACAGTAACAAGTGAACAGCCTATCGGCTTCACTGTTTCCGAGATGCTTGCTCCGAGACACTGAGCCGCAACAAACTGGCATTTGTCAAAGTCGCTTAAGTCGTCAAATTTCGCGTTTGCTCTACTTATCGTCGCTAGAATTATTCCCCATTCGTCTCTGGTCGCTCATATACTTCCCTTACGGCGTCACGTGCCTTCAACCTCACCATGCAGCATAAAACCTCGCTGTGGGCAGTGGTCGTAATGTTTTGTCTCATGAGCGTAATTAACTATTTAAAACATATAGCCTGCCGAAGAGTAAGCTGTCACCTATCAGCTGAGAGATGAAGCGTAGAACATCCAGGAGCACAGAAACATAAATAGTACTCGCGCATGATTTCTCGTGGTAATGACAGGGATGCTGATGGTGGTGCTGATATGATGATGGGGCTGGCCTGTGTGGCCGAGCGGTTCTAGGCACTTCAGTCTGGACCCGAGCGACCGCTAAGGTCGCAGGTTCGAATCCTGCCTGGGGCACGGATGTGTGTGATGTCCTTAGGTTAGTTAGGTGTAAGTAGATATACGTTCTAGATGACTGATGACCTCAGATGTTAAGTCCCGCAGTGCTCAGAGCCATTTGAACCATATGATGATGGTCATCAACATGAATATGATAACAAGAAATACACCGACTAATCCGGAAAAAAACTGCGGGACAGGACTCTACAAGCATTAAGGAAATACGAGGTTGACTCCTCATTTAACCACGAGTAAGAACGTCCACTGAGCACTTTAGCGATTTTGCAGGGGTTACGACGGTATCATTAGACGGCATTCATCGGTAGAGAACCATGCGTATTGGTTCGTCAAGGCTGTGGAAAAGATGAAATTGTGGAACGAGACAAAAATAGGCAAAAGTAAACGTCCTTCTTTCTAATAGACTGACTTTTGTGTAAGAGAGATAAGAAGGTCTTCCGTTTCCCTGAGAAGTGTTTAGAAAATATTCCACAATATTCGAGAAATTTCTAGGGTGGTCTTTAATGTATTAAGTAGTAAAGCATATGAAAGATAATTATCAGTTCAGACGTTTTTAATTTATACAAATAATTTATGCTACGTGAGTCTGTATTGTATTTGCTTAAAGTTGCCTTTTATGTTATGTTCGTTGTCTTAAGTAACACTAACTTTCAACAGTATACATACATCATCTGTTTCTCTAAGAGAGGTTCGGAAACTTTTCGCCACTAGATCAGAAAATATTTTAATTTATGTCCTGCAAAATAAAGGCTGGACAAGCAAATACAGAAACAAGAAACGTAACGGTGAAGAAACCTTGGGTAGCAGAATAAATACATCACCTGATCGGTGGAAGAAAGAAATACAGAAATATTTAGGGAAAGACAATGTAAGTCACTTGGGAATGGTCTAAAAAGGATGTACAGGAATGCGAAATCCAAAAGATACACAAAAAGATGAAGACACCAAAAGGGAATGGTCCTCGCGAGGAGTGATGCAGCGTGTAGGGATGTAAAGTATTTTTATGGAGAAATTAATAGCAAGGACATCAACATTAAGATTGCAATGGGTATTCCAGTGTTAGCCGCAGAGGAGAGGGCAGGTGGTGTAAAGAGTACACTGAAGTACTGTAGTAGGTGAACGAACAGTCTGATGACGTTATAGAAAAAGAAATTTTCGTCGAAAAGCAGGCCTTGCGATCGAATAAGGCGGAAGGGATGAGTAACGTTTCTTCGGGTCTAAAAATTCATTGGAGGAAGAGGCAGACAAGCCAGTATTGATGTCAGTGTGTAGAATCTATGAGTTTGGATTCGGGACATACCATCAGGCTTTAGAAGGAAAATATTGTCCATAGAATCGCGTAAGTAGCATGGACAGATAAGTGTGAGAACTATCACGCAATTAGCTTAACGGATCGTGTATTCGCGTTCGAGATGAGAATAATATACACAAGAATGGAAAAAGCAACTGAAAATTCTTTAGGTAACGATCACCTTGCCCTTAGAAAATATGAAGGCAATAGAGAGGCAGTTCTGATAATGGAAACAAGACCGAAGAAACTCCCAGACACGCTCACGGGATTTGTGGATCTAGTAAAAGCGTTCGATAGTGTAAATTAGAGAACCAGTATTAAGCTACGGGGAGATGAGCAATATAGTAAATATGGAGGGCGACAATTGTTGAACTATATGAAAAATAAAACGTAAATTAGTTACAATCTGCGGCGTGCACACACTTTGTTCAACATGTAAACGTCACTACAGATATTCGGATGTAGGTTACGACATGTTCGTTATGCCTGTCATCATTAGCGATGATTTAGCGCAGACGAATAGCGAAATTCTGCATGACCCGCTTAAGTGTCGGATAATCGATGCTGTCGATGACCTCCTGAATGGCTGTTTTCAGCTCATCAATGGCTCTAGCGTTATTGCTGTACTCCTTGTCTTTAATATACTGCAACAAAAGTGAGTAGCATGTGTTCAAATCTGGAGAATATGGTGGCCAATAGAGGCCCATGCCAGTGGTCTCTAGGAACCCCAGAGCCAGAATGCGGTCCCCAAAGTGCTCCTCCAGGAGATCAAGCACTCTCCTGCTTCGATAGGATCGAGCTCTGTCTTGCATGAACCACATCTTGTCCAAGTCAGGGTCACTTTGGATAATGGGAATGAATTCATCATCCAAAAACTCCGCGTACCGTTCCGTAGTCACTGTACCATCAAGGAATATCGAACCGACAATTGCGTTACTGGAAATTGTACACCACACAGTCACCCGTTGAGGGTGAAGAGACTGCTAGATCGACAAATGTCGGTTCTCAATTCCCCAAACGCGCTAGTTTTGGTTATTGACTAACCCATCCAAATGAAAGTGGGCTTCGTCGCTAAACCCAACCATATTCACATCGAAGCCCTGTTCGTCAGTTCTGTGGACAATAGTGTTGGCGAAACACAACCGCTGTTCCGTCGCCCTGGGGCTTAATCGCTGATGAGTTTGAATGGGAAGAGATGCATGTCTTCAACAACAAATTGTCGTCTTGTCACCCAGTTGATCCCCACCTCTTGTCCAGTTCATCTGCTCGATTTTCTGGGGCTGGTTTCAAACACAGGGTGTGTGTTCTCGATGATGTCCGGCTTTTTCATCCTTCTTTGACGATCTACTTTGCCAACACTGTCATCACAAAGACTACCCGTTCTCTCAAACTTGCGGATTAAATTCTTGATGGTTAGCACACTTGGACCGGTTGTCTTCAGCATGAAGAACTCGGTCGCAAACTTCCCTTGATCCGTAGCTGGGCTGTTGTTACCAGCAAAGTAGACGGTTCACAAGTGCTGCATGCTCCGGCACGCTGTACCGCGACATTTTCACCTGAAAATGGGCGACAGCAACAAGGCGCGCACTCGCATACTAATTCTTATCATTCTTCGCGGCCAACAGTGCAGCATGAAAGTCCTAACGCATACCGTTCAGAAATAATGACAGATAATTGAATGTTGTTCAATAATTGTCATCGTGTATCAACAAGTATCCACGAAAGAGTTAATCATTTTTTAAAGGAAACACTGTTTATGCATACCGGATAAACCAGAACTGTATGAACAAACTATCGGAAATGGTTCAGTGATGCTTTCCGAGTATTTTGGTAACAGGGACCCACAATCCTCTGCGGCGCCATAGGATACTGTTCATAAGTATCCCTGAATAACCTCTGACAGTTAGAAACTTCCCGAGACTCGAACTCGGGACCTTTGCCTTTCGCGGGCAAGTGCTCTACCATCTGAGCTACTGAAGCACGACTCACGCCCGGTACTCACAGCTTTACTTCTGCCAGTATCTCGTCTCCTACCTTCCAAACTTTACAGAAGCACTCCTGCAAGGTTCGCAGGACCGGTTTTAATCTTAATTACATGATCAACACCGATCAAACAGGACGCGAGTATCGGGTGAACATTCGACGCACGTTATCGCATGAAGGGAGAAAAACGAAACCTTGTCGCAGTTGGTAGTAGGAAAAAAAAGCTAACACATTCGTACACGGTGGAGTATGCCATCACAGCCTGTGGATTAGTGTTGCTTAAGGTTTCCCAGTGTTTACAAGAAACGAATATTACATTTCGTCCTCGGGTTATACTAGAGGTCAATCGCCTAACCAACTCGTTGAAAAATGTTTACATCACTTCCTCCAAATCCGGGAAATTGTCAAAAGCGATTTACAGAACAAATCTTGAGAATGTTTTAAAACCATACGTTGCTGATAACCAGTTTTGTCTAATATTGGATTGCTGCGGTGGGCAAACTGATACTCTAATGTATGACACCGTGTTTATTGATGACGAGGGTAACCAACGTACACGGTAAAAGTAATACCGCCAAGTTGCGCACATGTAAGCCAGCCGTGCGATGTTTACTTCTACCACCAGATTAAAAACTTTTTTCTAGGCTTCAGAATTGCAGTGTGCTTCTGGAAACCCAGCGAAAATGGCACAACCGTACGGATGCAATAATTATTCACACCTTAATTCATAACCAACTTTCAGCACCGAATTTTCAGGCAACGATGTCGTTTGCGTGGTACGCATCAAAATTAATTCCCAAAAAACACATGTATTTAAGTGTAAACCAGGTTTGTTTACCGGCGACTGTTCGAAAGGAACAGAGTAACTGCCGAAGATTACATTCATTAGATGTTCTTGGTGCCGCGAGTATATTTGTTTCGAATGTTTACATGACAAGTACCGTCTATCCAGTTGTTCGAAGAAAGGACACGCAACATTGAGTGGAAGAGCCATTATAAAGTGACCAGCAGTAACATTTTAGTTGTTTTTTTTTTTTTTCATCGAAGGAGGTTCGAGAAATTTTTTTGCCTATATTTTTATCATTCCTCATTACTTTGCTCACCTTATCAACCCTCCTATCCCTATCAATTGAGATATGGGACAATATAAACGAGAAGAATAATATGCGTTGGGTTTCCTCGATATTTGAACCCAAATTCTCCACATCAGAGCCAGTTACGTAGGCCGTTGCGCTATCGGCAAATAGCGTTTACCATGCGCTTACATAACCGGCTGTTATAAAAGTTTCTTTCGATTTCTGGAAAAGTATGCGTTGTGGACACCATACCTGATGATGAAAGATGCACTATTTACAATTATCTATCGATCCCTTCAGTTTTGAATAGATTGCTCGTCATAGTCTTTAGGGCTAATTTTCTCAGAAACGGGTGTTGAGCCAAAATATCTTCGGGTCCTTCGTTTTAGGTTGTACACAAGCGATCTTCCAAATTTCAGCCGAATCGGTTGGCCGTGTGAGACCATACGAACGATATACCACATTCTAAAATAATGGTTTGTTTACTAGCAGAGCTGGGTCAAATCTCAGCGTGGCGTTGACAAGTAGAATTAGTGCAGCAATTTGTCACATATAATTCACGCGGCCAGATACATTAAAAAAATCCAGTCAGCATTGCAGATAGTACAGGGTAATTATTATTAAGACAATAGTAAACCGGTAGAAAGAAACAGTAATGCTTGTATTAAAAAAAAAGAGAGTAGTTATTCCGAAACACCTATCGGAACAAAAGTCTACAATGAAATAAGAAGACTATATTCTGAAGGACATGAACTGTAGACTAAAATTGAAGAAATTGTACTAAAATAGAAAATTGAGGTGATGGGACCCGGAAACCTTAAACAACCAGAGGTTGTCGAGGGTTTAAGAGTGAGCATTAGCCAACAGTTGACTACAGCAGCAGAAAGGAGTACTGTACGAGGCAAATTGGTAGCTTCATAGACTAAGCAGTGAAGAAAGTTGAGGATCAAGTAGGTGAAAACACAAGGCGGAATAGAAATTCTTTGTTAAAACAGGAGATACTGAATTTAAGTGATGAACGCAGAAAATATAAAAGTTCAGAAAATGAAGCCGAAGAAAAGAAATATGAACGTATATTATAGAAATGTAAGAGGACGTACATGAACATGACATGCGAGACATGCGAGATATGAAACTGCGAGAAGAATCTGACAGAGTAGAGAAAGTCCTACGTCGAAACAAGGCCCTGGAGGAGACGACATTATATCAGAGCTACTGATAGGCTTGGGAGATCTACACATGACGAAACTGTGTCATGTAGTAAGCGACATGAATGAAACAGGCGAGATACCCTCAGAGTTAAAGATGAATGGAATAATTTCAGTTCCAGAGAAAGTAGGTGCTGACAGGTGTGAATGTTATCATAGCATCAGTTTAATCAGTCAGGGTTACAAAATATTACATCGAATTTTGTCCAGAAGAATGTAAAACTAATAGACACTGTCCTTAGGAAAGATCAGTTTGGAGATCAGAGTCACGTAGGAATACGCTTGGCAATACTGACCCCACGACTTATCTTCGAATGCAGGTTAAGAAAGCGTAAACCTATGTTTACAGCCACTGATGCTTAAAGAAAGCTTTTGATAGTGTTGACTGGAATACTCTCTTCGAAACTATGAAGGCACTAGGTGTACAATACAGAGAGCGAAAGGCTATTCACAACTTGTGTACAAAGCAGACTGGAGTTGTAAGAGGGTATGAAAGAGAAGCAATCGTTCAGAATGGAGTGAGGCTGGGTTGTAGCACCTCTCCGGTGTTATTCAGTCCGAACATTGAGCAAGCAGTAAAGGACACCAAAGAAAAAATTTGGAGTAGGAATTAAATTTCACGGGGAAGAAATAAGGGAATTTCCGATGACTCTGTAATTCTGTCAGCTAAGGACTTGGAAGAGTAGTTGAACAGAATGGAGTGTGTCATGATAGGAGGATATAAAATGACCATCAACAAAAGCAAGCCAAGGATAATGGAATGTAGACTAGTCTCAGGTGACGCTGAGGAAATTACATACGAGTTCTTCTAATCGGGCAGCAAAATAACTGATGATACAAATTTGTTAAGGCTTTCGTGGCCACTTGTTGACAAACTGCCTATT
Source organism: Schistocerca serialis cubense (assembly GCF_023864345.2). NCBI lineage: Eukaryota > Metazoa > Arthropoda > Insecta > Orthoptera > Acrididae > Schistocerca > Schistocerca serialis. The sequence continues at coordinate 192,484,942 of NC_064638.1, read as the reverse complement.
GGATTCTGTCTCTGGTTCTTCGGCCGACGTTCATCTAATGATTTTTCTGACGTTCCGCCAGCACGAGTGGCTGGCATTGTCAAAGCTTCACCCTCCATTACCGGTGGTGAACTGGAGCCGAGCTCGCGGCCCAGACTATATGTACCTGGCGCGCCAACGTCCGAGGGCTTCTCCGCGGTCGTGTCCGGTGCGGTTCTCCTCTTGCTACCTGCGACGGTCGTTCGCTGCAGTACGAGAAGCCAGGATCCGTTTACCTTAAGGCTTTCCTCTTTCTTGTTGAAACTGTTCGCTTGTTTTTGTATTTCTACAGCTTCTCTAAACAAGTGCGTGTGATAGTGCTTCTCTACAGCCAGAACTTCTGTGTCGGCGATTTTTATTAGGTCGTCGGTATCACTCAGTGCGTGCTCTGCCACGGCCGATTTCTGCACATGCCCCAACCTGCAATATCGCTTATGCTCTTTGATCCTGGTGTTAATTGATCGTCCAGTCATTCCGACATAAACTTTTCCGCATGTGCATGGTGTACGGTATATTCCCGACATTGCAAGTGGGTTTCTTTTCTCCTTCACCGATTTAAGACACTCTTTGACCTTCCTTGTCGGTTTGAAAATCGTCTTTACGCCATGTTTGCGCAATATACGGCCGATTCTGTCCGTCACTCTGGGAATATATGGCAGAAAGGCCGTACCCGACATCTCTTTTTCTGGTTCCTTACTTCGCCGAGTGTTTGGTTCTGTCACACTTCTAATAAAACATTTTCGAGGTTTCTTGTTTGAGATGTTGCGGCTCACATATTCGTCCTGTTCTCGTTACGAGCGTACTAATCATGCCTCTTTTCTGGCTCGGGTTGTGGTTTGACAGTTTGTGCAGGCATCGGTTTTCGATACACGCTGTGTCCCAGGTTTTCACCGTCCCTTGTGACCAGCACATCTAGAAATGGCAGTTTCCTGTCCTTTTCTACTTCCATGGTAAATGTTATGTTGGCATGGAGGTCAAGTCACCGAACTGTTCTTCACTATGGCTCCACACCACGAAAGTATCATCGACGTACCTGCACGACACCTTGGGTTTGCAAGTCGCCAAGTTCAGTGCCTGTGCTTCGAATTGTTCCATGAAGAAGTTGGCCACCACTGGACTAAGAGGGCTACCCATGGCGATGCCTTCCAGCTGTTCGTAGAAATAGCCATTCCACGCGAAATAGCTCGTGGTGAGACATGCATGGAAGAGCTTTTTGATGTCTTGCGGGAAAAAAACACGCGAACAGTTTCAACAAGAAAGAGGAAAGCCTTGAGGTAAATGGATCCTGGCTTCCCGTACTCCAGCGAACGACCGTCGCAGGTAGCAAGAGGAGAACCGCACCGGAAATGACCGCGAAGAAGCTCTCGGACGTTGGCGCTCCAGGTACATATAGTCTGCAGCCGCGAGCCCGGCTCCATTTCACCACCGGCTATGGAGGGTGAAGCTTTGACAATGCCAGCCACTCGTGCTGGCGAAACGTCAGAAAAATCATTAGATGAACGTCGGCCGATGAAGCCGAGACAGAAGCCAATAGGCAGTTTGTTAACTGATGATAGCCGAAGTACCGAAGATATTAATTGTAGACTGTCAATGGCAAGAAAAGCTTTTCTGAAGCAGAGAAATTTCTTACCAACGAATATTGATTTACGTGTTATGAAGTGTCATCTGAAACTATTTGCTGGAGATCTATGTAGCTATGTATGGAATTCAAATATGGGCGATAAACAGTTTAGACAAAAGGAGAATAGAAGCTTTATAATGTGATGCTATAATATAATGCTGAAGATTATATGGGTAGATTACGAAACTAATGGGGAGGTACTGAATAGAACTGGGGAGAAAAGTAATCTGTGGCGAAATTTGACTAGAAGAAGGGAACAGTTGATAGTAAAATCTTCCTGTCACCTCTATACCTGTTTTGTTCATGATAACCTTCCCTTTTGCAATAACCTATCTAACCTTCCCTTAGGATTTCTATCTCCTGCTTAATAATAACAAATGGAATCTTCTCTTTGAAATTTATTCTTTTTCTCAATCTTCGTATACAAATTTAATTGCTGCTTTTTAAAAGTGATTTTCGGATTATTTCGACGAAACATAAAATGTGTCGTCGTAGTGGCCCTCAGTCGTTATCTGCAATAACCCAAAACTGATCCTTGCCTTTTTTACTGGTAATGGATCGCCATCTGACTGCTACATCGAACTGCGACATGAATATACTTACTCCGGTTTACTACACTCTATTAACTGCTGGTGGGCTTTCCTAATAAGTGGCTGTCTTTATTACCAAAGCTGACTTTATTCTTTAGTAGCAAAGCTGACGTAATTCTTTAATTAATTTGACTGAAGTTACGTAACTCATAGTTAAACTATTTCTTGACAACAATAAAATTTTGCAAAGTTTTACGTTGATGGTTTTTGGGATGGATTATAATTAGAAATGCAATATTGCTGCCAAAAGTAAATTATATTCTGAATGAAATGATTTTACAAACGTTCAAATGGGACTTACTTTTTACAATAATCTTGCAACTAGCAATGCGCAAACATACCTTCAGTAGTCTTGAGTTTCTCAAAAAATTGATTCAATAATATTAGTTCCCTTTACTATAATAGTTAGCTGATGTCTCTGTACATCCGTTTATAATCTCTTGTAAATCATAGGTAGTGGCTGGCAGGCACACCGCTCCTCTCAACCTCTCGCTTCAGACGTGCTACCGACTCGCTTCACTTCTCGCTTACTACTGACTTCCTACGAACGCTAAAGTGCGGTCTCTCCTGCCAACAATGTTTTCTGGTGCAGACAATCCCTGCTACCATTACAAAATGTATCAATGCGCGGTTTTTCCCGCTCTTTTCTTAAAATGTATCCATACGCGGTCTCTCCCGCCCTTTTTAAAATTGTAACAATTTGCCGTCTCTCTTGCCAACAATACTTTTCGTGCAGACATTCCCTGCTACCACTATAATTTCCAACATGACAAATATTAATTATTCCTACTTAATCCTATTAATAAAATATAAACATCTTTCATGAATTGTGATATGACAATAGAAATATACACGTCGTACAATAGGACACATCAAGGGGTGACCAGTTTTGTATTGGAGGGACGTGTGTGTATGGTGGGAGGAGTGGGAGCGGTGGTGGGGGGAGGGGGGGGGGGTAAAAATCGTAGAGGGAAGCCTCGAGATGAACACAGTAAGTAGATACAGAAGCATACACGTTTCAATAGTTATTCTCAGATGAAGAGGCTGGCACAGGACAGAGTAGCTTGGAGAGCTGCATCAAACCAGTCTTCGAAGTGAAAACCACAACAACAACATCCTAATGTATCTTGACTATATGATAGAAATCCAACAACTGCTGCTCCATTGAACGCAGCCTGATAGTAGTAATCCCCCGAGGAGTATACACGCCAACTGCGTGTTTAGTTCTGCAGCTAGGTACCGCATCATAGCATTTTATCTTCAGTTATGGACTAGACTTGATACAAGCTGTAGCACATTGCGTCGTTTGCGCAGCTTAATAAGTGCTTGGAGGCCAGTTCTTGTCCTAACATAATTGGCATAGTGAGTATAAGTACTCTCCAGTCATCTGAGAGCAGGACTTCCTTCGATGCATTCCTTTCTAACTGGTACCGTCTCCACGCCAGTTAGCGGTAGAATGTGTGGAGTAGCAGCAACAGTACAATCGTGAAACGTCGTCAACTGGGCGAAGCCGCTGGTCTACCAGCCATATAGCTGGCCCTGACGATTCTGGGCTTCAAAGTAGATCTGCCCGGGCGAGACTTCCCATTGGGTGCCATCGCTTGAGACTCCAGCTGAGAGAAGTGAGTTCAACTCAAACAGACTGTACGCCCCTACCTGCTGCTGGGGTCCTCAGGCAGTTTTCTTAGGCCAAGTGGTATATCAAGGAGACCATCAGATTGTTAATCGCGGATTTTGATGAGTTTTAGGTATGTTATAGGTGGACCTGTTGTGAGAACCTGGGTAGCGACATTTTATGCAACGGCTCATAATTTCCCAGAAAAACGATATCAGCTTTTTGTAAGTACCTCTTGTACCTCCTACGTTCTACATCTAGACCTATATAGACACTCTACAAATCACACTTAACTCTATGCGTTTCTTCATTTACTTGTGAATAGTTAATTGCAATAATTAAATATAATTAAAGATTGTTAGTAGTCAAATAATATGAATCTCACTAAAACTGCATGGAAACACACGTGTTTTTTTAATTATATTAACTCCCAAATGTCATATAAATTAAATAATATGACTAGTGATGAAGAAATATGGGTTAAAATTTAAGTTTGAGCTGGAGTCGATCGTTGTCTCGTTCATGTTCGTGTTTTGAAGTTCTAACGCTATCAGTTTGAGCACCAGGAGCTGTTGTGCTGCGCATCTATTCGCAGATGCATTAGGTACACATCAGACGTGTAAAACATTTCCTCCGATTTTCGCGTAATTGCTAGAGTAGTACATCTTGCAGAGTCTGTTGCTTTAACGGCCCGCCAAAGGAGTACAAATTTCGAAGTAAATCTGTGATCCCAACATCATGGCCGCCCCTGTGAGATGCTTTCCTCGTCCATCCACAAGAAAACCGCTGGAGTCAACGGTGTGTGTCCGACCTCCATCGCAGGGACGTCAAAAGAAGGGGTGAGATACCGGTAAGACCATCTCTGACGACCTTCTCGTCGTGTGACATGTCCACGATGGCGATGGACAGTATTGTGGTGAAATACGATTCCAATATCACGTCATTAACCCACCTTAAAGGTTACAGCAACTTCATAGCGATGACCTTCCCGTCACGTACGTCGAAACCTTGATCTCTTATGTAAATTTGAAATCTATGCGTCACAACGAAACACAATTACCGGATTTCGAGAAAAGTGATCCTTTAATTGCGCAGTGAAGTTTACCAAAATACAGTTGAGAACTTACACTTGACGTGGAAAGTGTGCTAAAACGGCACAGCGGTGGATGGTTAGTGTGGTGTCACCGCCAGACACCACACTTGCTAGGTGCTAGCCTTTAAATCGGCCGCGGTCCGTAAGTATACGTCGGGCCCGCGTGTCACCACTATCAGTGATTGCAGACCGAGCGCCGCCACACGGCAGGTCTAGTCTAGAGAGACTTCCTAGCACTCACCCCAGTTGTACAGCCGACTTTGCTGGCAATGGTTTACTGTCTACATACGCTCTCATTTGCAGAGACGACAGTTTAGCATAGCCTACAGCTACGTCATTTGTTACAACCTAGCAAGGCGCCTAATTCAGCTACTATGTCTTCTGAACAGATAATATTGTGACTCATGTACCGTAAAGAGCGACGTTAATCATTAATGGATTAAAGTGAAGTATGAAACTAATTCCATCCGCTTTCTGTATTCTAAGTCCTTCCCATGTTCCACACCTCACGTCAGTATAGTTCTTCCCTCCTCACGCCAGCCTGCGTGAGCTAAAACGCGTGCATTTCGGCCTCCTCTCGTAACACGGTGTTGGCTCTTCTACCAACACAACAGTTACTACTTCTTATCAGTGTCTCTTTTCAGCTGTTCACGTTATCCAAGGTACCTGAACATCATTGGGAGTTAGTATGTGTTTACATTTCACACTGAGAGGGACTGTGAACTCACACGGGGCCAGGAGATTTATTGGAAGGAGCCACTGCGTGATGTATGGCCATCGGCGGATTCATCCCGGCAGGAATTCTGCCCACGCCGACGTTCCCAATATCTCCAATACCCGCCTCACGTACTGCCAGCTGGTCAGGATACCGCGCCTGGCCTGGCCCGCGCCCTTGCTCCCTGCACCCTTCGCGGTCCGACGCCGCCATCCGAAGCCTCCGGCCGATCCTTCGCAGTCACTGCCCTTCGCCTCATGGGCCCGCAAGAGAATTGTGCAAATGCATTTACCTTCTAGAAGAATTCAGATAAACATACCGTTAATCGCTGAATGACGGATGTAGTGTGTCTATATTAAAAAAGAATGGATGAACTGAATTGCTTATACACTTCTGGCCATTAAAATTGCTACACCACGAAGATGACGTGCTACAGACGCGACATTTAACCGACAGGAAGAAGATGCTGTGATATGCAAATGGTTAGCTTTTCACAACATTCATACACGTTTGGCGCTGGTGGCGACACCAACAACATGCTGACATGGGGAAAGTTTCCAACCGATTTCTCATACACAAACAGCAGTTGACCGCCGCTGCGTGGTGAAACGTCGTTGTGATGACTCGTTTAAGGAGGAGAAATGCGTACCGTCAGGTTTCCGGCATTTGATAAAGGTCGGTTTGTAGCCTATCGCAATTGCGGTTTACCGTATCGCGACATTGCTGCTCGCGTTGGTCGAGATCCAATGACTGTTAGCAGAATATGGAATCGGTGGGTTCGGGAGGGTAATACGGAACGGCGTGCTGGATCCCAACGGCCTCGTATTACTAGCAGTCCAGGAGAGAGGTATGTGATCCGCATGGCTGTAACGGATCGTGCAGCCACATCTCGACCCTTAGACAACTGGTGGGGACGTTTGCAAGACAACTACCGTCTGCAGGAAAACTTCGAAGACGTTTGCAGCAGGATGGACTATCAGCTCGGAGACCACGGCTGCGGTTACCCTTGACGCTGCGTCGCAGACAGGAGCGCTTGCAGTGGTGTACTCAACGACGAACCTGGGTGCACAAATGGCAAAACGTCATTTTTTCGGATGAATTCACGTTCTGTTTACAGCATCATGATGGTCGCATCCGTGTTTGGCGACATTGGAAGCGCACATTGGAAGCGTGTATTCGTCATCGCCATACTGGCGTATCACCCGGTGTGATGGTATGAGGTGCCATTGGTTACACGTCTCGATCACCTCTTGTTCGCAATGACGGCACTTTGAACGGTGGACGTTACATTTCAGATGTTTTACGACCAGTGGCTCTACTCTTCATTCGATCCCTGCGAAGCTGTACATTTCAGCAGGATAATACACAACCGCATGTTGCAGGTCCTGTACGGGCCCTTCAGGATACAGAAAATGTTCGACTGCTGCCCTGGCCAGCACATTCTCCAGATCTCTCACCAATTTGAAACGTCTGGTCAATGGTGGCCGAGCAACAGGCTTGTCACAATACGCCAGTCACTACTCTTGATAAACTGTGGTATCGTGATGAAGCTGCATGGGCAGCTGTACCCTTACACGCCATCCAAGCTCTGTTTGACTCAATGCCCAGGCGTATGAAGGCCGTTATTTTGGCCAGAGGTTGTTGTTCTGGGTACTGATTTCTCGGGATCTATGCACCCAAATTGCGTGAAAATGTAATCACATGTCAGTTCTAGTATAATATATTTGTCCTGTGAATACCCGTTTATCATCTGCATTTCTTCTTCATGTAACATTTTTAATGTCCAGGACTGTACTTAATTCTACTGAAGGCTAATTGGTCGAACGTAAGATGCTTCACAGTGACCGCAGCTGGACTACAATAAAAGAATGTGGTCAATAGATTGCCATGGATGATTAATACTGAGACAACCTCCTGGTCAGTAACGTCTCTGTTACCTTCTGGTATCACTTTTTTCCTTTACTGTCAGGTGTAGAGGCTTTATACCAGAGCAGAAGAGCTTGGTTACGGTGGACCATGATAATACGACGTATAACACAACAGAAAACCTGCACCACACTAAGAAAAGCAACATGACAAACTTACGTATAGCAAGAAAATGGTACGCATACATTCTGTAAGATGTAAGATAAGAATGTGACTAGAAAAGGGCTACACTCCTTTGTTCGTTTTTAAAACAGAGGATAATCGAAAATCAATAACAGGTAAATTCAGTAGACCGATATGCGTGAGTTAGAGCCTCAAAATGATGAGATCGGTTACCTTAATGGATACATTTATTTATTACATCGTCTTACCTTGCCTGTAACAATTGAGCGAATACTTAATTCAGAACTAACAAAAATTAATAATCGATAGTTACGACCATTTAGAAACTTGAGTGTAGCACATCCTTAAGATGCGGTTCCTAAAGAGTCCTATAAAAACGACACAAAAAGTCATGCAATAATGCGCCTCTAATGTAGCCCAAGGTTTCTGCTGATTACCAGCAGTTAATCCATCTTATGTAAAATATTTCCCCTCTGCAAAAAAATGCTAGGAGAGTCTACAGACAATTCTTCTATATGCTTGGCCGAGTGGTTCTAGGCGCGACAGTCTGGAACCGTGCAGGTTCGAATCCTGCCTCGGACATGGATGTGTGTGATGTCCTTAGGTTAGTTAGGTTTCAGTAGTTCTAAGTTCTTGGGGACTGATGACCTTAAAAGTTAAGTCCCATGGTGCTCAGAGCCATTTGAACCTTCTACATGCATGTCATTACTAACCACAATGTCACAGTTGCGTCCTGGTTCACAGAAATGGGGGACCACTTCATCTCTGGAAAATTATGAAAACCAAGTGATGATCATAATGTTATTCGATACCACGCCATTCCCTGTGAAACATTTAGGTTGAACGCAGTGGTCTGCATAACCATCTGCATACTGACGCCATTGATAATTTATGATTCTTCCCCTTGCAGTGGCAGATTCTTGTCCCGAGGGAAAGAAAAGTAACGAAGGTTAGTGTCAAAAGTCCCATTCAAGACGAGTTCATTAGAGACGGACCAAAATCTCATACCATGAAAGGACGGGGAACGAAATAGACTGCTCCCTTTCAAAGGAACCATCGTGGAATATGCAGTAAGTGGTTACCGAAAATCACGTAAAACCTAATTACGGATTTCCGGACGGGAATTTTTAATGTTTTCCTCTCGAGTGTGAGTACAGTGTGCGAATCTCTTGGCTGCGTCACAAGGTCCAAGAGTAAGAGTGTGACATGACCCTCTTCAGACAGCGTCGTTGGCAGAAAAGCGTGACTCCAAATACCAGAAGCATTCAGTGGCATCGGATAATGATTTTTATTCATAATCTGAGTGGTGTCTGTGTTACAAACCGCGACTCCGGAGATTTCGATGAGCAGACAGACGCTGACATCTAGAACATTCTGCCACGGTGGAATGCCTAAGTATCGAACAGAAGACGAAAAATTGACAAGGCGAAGGCCTCAAACACGGCCTACCGATTCGGCTCAGATTTGGCAGGTCACTTGTGTTCAGTCAAAAACGGAGGACTCTACGATATTTTTGTTCAACAACTACCACCTCCTCTCCTACCATTTTTGTGAAAATCACCCCTACAGGTTAAGATGAGCAGTCGACTCCAACTTGGCGGGATCGATGGATAATTGTAAATAGAGAATTTTTCATTATTTAGTGTGGGGTCCGCAAACGCATACTTTTCCAGAAATCGAGGAAAGAAACTTTTACAACTGCCGCCTAAATACTCACTTGCTAAACTCTTTTAGCTGAGAGCGCTGATAGAGCAACAGTCAAAGTAACTGCCTCTGAAGTGGAGAAGTCGGGTTGGAATCTCGAGGAAACTGAACGGTTTTCATTTCCTTAAACTGTAGTTTTTCGTATCAGACGTCGTAAGGATAAGAGGGTTAATAAGGTACGCAACTCAAAACGGGATAATGATAGTAGTAAGGTAGACAAATTAATTTCCCATACGATGTGAATTAGTAAAAGAACTGAACTTTTAAGCCTTGTCAGGTGAAAACAACTCCGAGTAAGAGTGCTGCGGATTCCTCACGAGGGACCACAACAGACAGCCAACCACGCAACGCTTCTCTATTGCGAGGCACGGGACAGAATGCACGCCGGGAGAGTTACGTTGTCCCGGTTGCGTCTTCCTTTTACCATGGTTGTGAACCTCGATGATTGAGGATATCCAGCCCGAACTTTATAGAAGTCAATCGGATAGAGTTGTTTTCCGTCATTAGGCTGCTGAGAACCTCGAGGGTACATGTAATGATATTTCATCGTCGATCCTCAGAATAAAATATGTTTATGAAAGAATACAGTGACTTCCGTAAGTAACACTACTTGCAGCTCACTCGTAAACTTTGTAAACTAGCTGAAAATAACATTGTAACAATTAAAAGACCTACTAATTACATATAAGGTGGTGGGTTGTAAGTATGATAAAAGATCAAGACTAAAGATTTTCTACCGGCTGTTATGGTCGAGCGGTTCTAGGCGCTTCAGTCCGGAACCGCGCTGCTGATACGGTCGAAGGTTCGAATCCTGCCTCGGGCATGGATGTGTGTGATGTCCTTATGTTAGTTAAGTTTAAGTAGTTCTAAGTCTATGGGTCTGATGACCTCAGATTTTAAGTCCCACAGTGCTTAGAGCCATTTGAGCCATTTTAAAGAATTCGTTTTTTAAAGTGACATATGACTTGTACTGTATGTTGTTTGTAGTAATCAGCTTTTCTGTTTATGCCGCAGTAACTAGTTGTTGTTTTCTGTGTCATATGTTTCAGTTGCATAATCAGAATTATGGAGGATGTACACCCTTCGACCAGCGCTGAAATATATAGTTGGGAGCCTGTCACAGACGACGACAAGCGGGAAGTTACCGACGCTGTGTTTTGGTTTGTAAAAGTGTTGCAAGACAGATGTGTTATCAATGTTCTACCGGAAGCAGGTAGTTCTGTTTTTCGGCGTTTCAGATTGATAGGAGCGGCTATCGTCGAGCGAGTCTTAGAGCTGACGAAAGGAATTACTTTTGTTGATACTGAAGAACTATACCGTGAAGGCGAAGCACAAAGTGATTCAGTGGAAGATATCACTACTAGTGAATCGTTAAATTATCATAACACTGGAAATGTCCACCTCGCAGGCAATCTGTGCTTCATAAGTTCCCGATGAGTATTACGAACCGGTTACTAAACGACTGAACTACGGCGCTATACACCTAGAAGCAAAAGTAAGGGCTGTAGCGCCATCCAAATTGGAACCCACAAACACTGCAAAAGAAGTGATTCGTGTTCGGCTGCAGTCCCACTTTTCTTGGTTGGTTACCAGAGAACATAAACCGCCAGGTCTGAATGGACATCTAATTCGGCATCTAAGTGGGTACTCTACACATTTTCTTCTTAGTTAGCTTGCTTTTATCACGAGTCTCTCGCCCAGAGCAAAGTGGGAAGCGACTGTAGAAAAGCGCAAGTGACTCCTGCTGTAATAGAGTGGACCAACAAAATTACAGTCTAATATCGTTAACATCACTTTGCTACAGAATACTTGAACATATTCTGATTTCGATTATAATAAATTTCCTTCAGGCCGTAGAGCTTCTAGCCATAGATCAGCACGTATTTTGAAAGTAGCTCTCGTGAGTAACTCAGCTTCCTCTTTCCTCACGTGACATCCTGCGCATGGAAGACGAGGGGTAACAGGCAAATTTCATAATCATACATTTCTGTATAAACATTTGTCACTGTGTCCCACTGCAGACTGTCAACTTAGATACGACCTTACGGAAGCATGCGAGTGGCCCACGTGTCGTGCCAATAGAGAAGTACAGAGGGTATGGTGTCACCGTATTGGGATGTTTTCGAGATTACGGTGTGGTCCTCTTATCGCGCCTAAAAAACCGCTAAACGCAGAAGGATATGAATATATTGTCAATATTGTGTACTTCTTACAGTAGGAGAACTATTCGGAGATGATGACTTTTTGAATCGGCATGACAAGGCTCCCAGTCGTGAAACAACATTTGTGAGGCAATAGTTTATTGACATATAACATTGCTGAAATCTACTGAACTGTCCAGAATCCCATCTGAAGCAAATGGAAAACGTTTGGGATGAATTAAGCCATTGACGTCGCTACGACATCACTACCTTCTTAGGATTCAGCCCTTGAGGAAGAATGGGCTGCCTTTCCTCCAAAAACAGACACCTTACTGGAAGTGTCCTCGGTAGATTTCAAGCCATCATAAAAGCGAAGGTTGGACACATCCAGTATTAATGACCTCAAACAAGTTTCCGTATACTTGTGATCAGATAGAGTAAAGAGGAGCGTAAAACAGAGTGAAATTTTCACTCTGCAGTGGAGTGTGCTCTGATATGAAACTTCCTGACACATTAAATCTGTCGGCCGGACGGAGACTGGAACTCGGGCAAGTGCTCTACCAACTGATCTACCCAAGCGCGACTCACGACCCGTTTTCACAGCTTCACTTTCGCCAGTACCTCGTCTTTTACCTTCGAAACCTCACAGCAGCTCTCCAGCGAACCTTGGAAGACTAGCACTTCTGGAGGAAAGGATAATGTGGAGAAATGGCTTAGCCACAGCTAGGGGGATGTTTCTACAGTGAAATTTTCACTCTGCAACGGACTCTGCGCTGATTTGCAACTTCCTGCCAGATTAAAACTGTGTGCCAGACCGAGACTCGAACGCGGGACTTTTGCCTTTCGTGACCAAGCATTCTACACCCTGTGCTGCCTAAGCAAGACTCACGACCCGTCCTCACAGCTTCACTTCCGCCAGTACCTCGTCTCCTAACTTCCAAAAACAGTTTTAATATGCCAGAAAGTTTCATATGAGTGGAGGACTAATTTCTGAATGTGATCAAAATGAAGTATAACAGCACGGTACACTTAAGATATAGTAAGTGTTGGTAGATGGGAGAAGAAAGTTATTTGTTCGATTCTCAAAGATATTCAATTATTGTAAAGACAGGAAGTAGTGTAGGTGACATTAAAAAAACATGCTGTAGATCTTTCTAGCTGAGGCCTGTAATCCATGAGAGAGATTAGACAAAGCCTTTATTCAGTAGTCGATAACAATTCTGATGATGACGATGTTTATGATTTTGATGACGATACTTATGATCATGGCGATGATAATAATGATGATAGAAAATTACTGAGAAAAGCAATAACGATAATAAACAAGTAGTTCCTTTTCTCACATATGCTCTGTTATAATATCCATACACCAAAAATATGCATGATTTACGTACCAGTAATCATTTGCCTGTATTTTCTGGTTTTTCCCCTATAGTCTCATTATTTCATAGTGTTTTCCTCATACACAGGCTTCTATGGTCCTCATAAAACATAAATTATCCTTAGCACTCCTCTGAAAAATTGCAGCATTGTCTTGGTACAAGGAAATACTTTGATTTGTCATTTATACAGACAGTCGTGTTTCATTACTGTGTCCAACGTATTATCTTTTGTATATCTGCATATATATGATATGCGTATTCTTGATCGATGCACATCCTCTCTCAGTCGATTACTTTATCAAAAGAAGATTTTTCTAAACTCTTATGTCGCTAAATCTTTTCCAGTTATGTTTAAACTCCTCTGTTGGTCCAGCTCTTGTTCACAAAAATTTTGTCTACTTTTGGTGCTTCTGATACAGAAATTGACATATCTATTCTGCCTTCTGTCTCATACCCAAATTTATTTCTATTTCTAGATGTATTAGATTTTATGTATAAAATAATTGTGTATGTGGATTTGGCTATGTACGTATTAGTCCAACTTCTCGCTCCTTCTTTCTCTGTCCATCTTTATGCCCTCCTCTCAGTCCATTTCCTTCAGCTACCCCCCCCCCCCCCCCCCCGCTATGACCGTCTCCACAACCGTCCATTTATTGTGTATCTACTCTTATCCCTCGTTATTATTATATCCAAGAAATGTATCTGCTTTCGTGTTTCTTTTTCCATGGTGAATTGAATACTCTTATGTATATTGTTTATGTCTGTACGAAGTTTATCAATTTTCTATGTTGTTTCGTCTACCATACAGATTATGTCATCCACATATCTGTACCAGTAAAGAATTTTGTATCCTTTATTTGTGATGACTGTATCGAAGATTGTGTTGTCAGTTCGTTGATGAATATGTTTGCCAATGTTCCTGATACTGGGCATCCCACACGAAGCCCATCTTCTTATAAGTAAAATTTGTAATTTTGGGGTGCGATTGCTTTGAGGGTTTTAGTAATTTCATTAATATTTTCTGCAAGTTGTTTGTTGTATTTCAGTTAGTTTTCTTCAACTAGTTTAATTGTGTCTGCAGTGGGTTATGATATGTACATATTCTATATGTCGTAAGAGATGAATGATTATGTTTGTGGAATGTATTAATCTTTTATATGTGTTCAATTGCTGTTTTCATTGTTCTGCAGTTCTTCATTTCATTATATTGTATTACGGCTTTGCTCAGAAAATATGTCGACATTAAAGGAATTGATAACTTTAAGTATTTTGGACAATGGATACAACCAAACGGATTAGATAACACTGCAAGTAAAGAAAAATCGAAGAATTCGTATTAGCCTACAAACTCATCCAAAACCAATGTAATAAAATATCGGTGTCATTCCAGGCAAAAATTAAATACGACACGATAGCCATTAAAGCAGAATGACTTCATGGATAGGAGTGCCTAATACTGTATAAGAGAGATGAACAAAAAGAACTGGTAAATAAACATAGGAAAACACTCAGTATAGTTTTAATAACACAGAAGAACGAGGATAACAGCTGGACAAGGAGAAGAAATGAAGGTCTACACAGAAACATAGAAACACTCTCAGAGAAAATAAAGACTAGGAGTTTGAAGTTTTATGATCACTTTTACCGAATTGATAACAACACCCTAATGAAAAAAAACATTTCAAAATTTAAAAACACACACACACACACACACACACACACACACACACACACACAGGATGGCTAGAAGAGACAAGATGGGATTTGTGAAAACTTAACGTCACACAACACTCCATACATGGCAAGAAATATTTTCGGCTATTGATATATACTGCAAGATATCCTGGTCAACAACAAAAACCACAAGCTGGGAGGATGATGTCAAATGAACAGGGGCAAGCCATTAACCAGTGCAAGAAGATCTTCTAGGAAGACAAAAAGAAAAAGAAAACTATATGTTAGAGTTAGGTTCTTAGCAGTCTATAATGGGCCAAATTCTATAAAAAATAAATATAATATAGAGAATTTCGCTATGCTATATTTGTGTATTGGCATGTGAAAATATTACCCAACACTATCAAGTTCGGTGAGGGTGGACATGATTTCTAATCATTTTAATTTGCAAATTCTTGATTTATAGAGTCTCTGTGTTTTGCTTCTAAAAATATCTTCCAGCTAAGACACAGTTGTTGACTGAGGACCTTCACAGCAAGATCTTCGCCATTAACCGTCGCTATCAATATCTGTGCATTAGGCTAGTGACAACATTCTATAAATACCGTTGTCGCTTTACTTGAAGGTCGTGGATACACTGCAACCCAAGTCGCTATAGCTTACGAAGGACACACGCGGCCCACTCTGAAGAGCACGGCTTAGAAGCAAGGGCTGGCTCCGCCCGACTGGTATCAAAACTTGGGAGATTAACAGGGAACCAGGTCGCTCACGCCTCCGCGAATTAATTACTGTCGTGCAGAGGAACAGCTCCTTAGAGGGGCTGCAGCTGGAGTCTAATTAGGAAGATTAAGAGCTGTGTTGTGCTTCGGGGTGGTTCGCGGCAGCTAGTCGGAGTAAGCGGATCTGGACCTCTCTGTGCAAACAACTTGCTCTTGCCTAGTGCTGCGATCCGTTCATTTACGTCCTCTCCACATTGGCCGAAGAAAACACTCCCCGGCAAGGGCAGAAAATCTTACTTAAACCCGCGATTATCGAGATTTGTAGCACTCGCTCGTCCAACTGCAAAGTACTCGTGTAATTATTATCAGAGTCACCACTTCCGCAGCAAGTGGTCAGAAACAAAAACACTTAAAGATACATTAATTAATAACAGTCAGCACACCGACTGACAGAATTAAAGCGAGACAGGAAACGATTTCATGCACTGGAAGCCAATAATACTTCGATAGCCTCACTGGACCACTGAAGTCAATCATTTCCCAGCCGTTTTCTTCGATAATTGCAGATTCGGTTACTTCCAAATTACCCATAATATTTTCATTCGTTCCCAATTTTCCAGCGTTCCTCATATGTACCCACAGTCTCAATTATGTGCTGTTGGCCTTTTTTGATTTAGGTGTCATTTTCTTATTTTTCAGGTACTTGAGATGTACGTGTAGTTTTGCCGATCTTCCTGGCTTATTTCTAGTTCTTGCATATATTTTCTATTCTCTCCATTCCTTCAAGTGTGAAATTGTTACTCAAGATTCCTGAGATTCTGTACATGTACAGACAAACAAGTGGTTTCGGTTTCAGAAAAATTGGGTGGTCTTTTAAGGAAAAGAGCTGCAACAATTGAGCACGTGAATAACTCTTTGATATACCTCTGGTCCTTATGCAAGCAGTTATTCGGTTTGGCACTGATTAATAGAGTTTTTGGATGTAGTCGTGGGGGACATCGTGCCAAATCCAGTTCAACCAGCGCGTTATATCGTCAAAATCTCGAGCTGATTGGAGGGAGATATCCGGCGACATTAATGACCATGAAAGTTTATGGCAAGCACGAAGTGAACACAACTTCACTGGTCATCGGTGTTGCGTTCGAAGCGGAACTCATTACACAAAACAATTCTACTCCAGCCAGTGAGATTCCAGGCCGAGGCGCACTTACAGTATAGTGATATATCGGCAACGTCCTGCGCCCCTATTTGTTACCCTTTATGTCAAACCAACATGTGCTTTCAACAACTAAAGGCTTGCCTCCACACGGAGAGGGCTTAAATGCCTGCTTCACACGAAGAGGGTTTCTATTGCTCGTATTCTTGCGTGCCAAAACCTACCTTAGCCAACGTTTGGGACATTATGTGCAGGGCCCTCCACCCATCTCGGGAATTTTGACGGTCCAACGTCTTACTGACTTTCTCGATTTGTGTAGCTCTTTCTACTACATAAATATTCAACTTTTTTTGAAACTTCAACCTGACAATTCCTTCGAAGTCTGTCGTTTCTTATTTATTTATGTCTTATTAGAGTGTATCTACTAGCTGAGTACCTGGTGTCGCTCTGGTAAGGAGCTATTCCTATCTTCTATTACTCTATCTCCTCCATACCCCTCTCTCTAACCCTCCACAACACATTCTCTGTCCATCCATTCTACCCATCTCTCCCTTCCTCTGTACCTCTCTGACCATCTGCTCGCACCCCCGTCTGTCCATTTCCTACTTCTCTCTCTGTCCATCTTCCTTCCTCCCATTTAATTCCATCTACTCCACATATCTCTGTGGGCTTCTCCTCCTACCCCTCTCCACTCTCTGCATCTTCTCCTCTCTCTCTCTCTCTCTCTCTCTCACTCTCTCTCTCCTCCTTTGTCTCCCTGTCTCCTTCTGTTCTCTCCCTCCCTACCCCATCTCCTCCGGCCCTCTCTTTACCCATCTGTTTATCCTTCATGTCTCTGTCCCATCATCTCCTCCTTCATTTCCCTACCAATCTTCTCAACACTCTTCCTTCTATGCATCTCCCCTTTCCCCTCTTCCCCCGCCCCATCACTTTTTCCACGTTCTTCCTCAACCTTATCACCTGCACCCCTGTAGGAGGCTGATGGTTCTTATCCCTGCGGTGTTTCTTCCGTGATCGTCACTAATATGTTTACCAAATTTAAATGAAATCGTTCCAGTGTTTATGATGAGCTTTCAACATCTGGTTTTGCTCGTATACACGCATGCCAGATGTGTTTCACATGCATTTAACATATTTCACAAGCATTTGTGCACACATTTCATCTGTATCGCTAGCGAGTTTCCCCTGCAGCTTTGTTTTCACGCACATTATGGCGTCGTATCTCCCGATTTTGAGCTACATTCAGCGACATACATAAATACGGTCTGCAAATGTGTTTCGAATAGAATTAGTTTAGAGAATGAATAATGTAAAACATCATGTATGATGCAGCAGTTTTTCACGCATCTCAATGTATATCTACATCTACATCTACATACATACTCCGAAATCCATCATACGGTGCGTGGCGGATGGTACCTTGTACCACAACTAGCATCTTCCCTCGCTGTTCCACTCCCAATCAAAACGAGCCCTAATCTCTCTTATCTTTGTGGTCTTTCCGCGAAACGTAAGTTGGCGGCAGTAAAATTGTACTGCAGTCAGCCCCAAATGCTGGTTCTCTAAATTTCCTCAGTAGCAATTCACGAAAAGAACGCCTCCTTTCCTCTAGAGACTCCCACCCGTGTTCCTGAAGCATTTCCGTAACATTCGCGTGATGATCAAACCTACCAGTATCAAATCTAGAAGCCCGCCTCCGAATTGCTTCTATGTCCTCCCTCAATCCAACCTGATAGGCGGCCATCCTGATTTAGGTTTTCCGTGATTTCCCTATATCTCTTCAGGCAAATGCCGGGATGGTTCCTTTGAAAGGGCACGGCCGATTTCCTTCCTCATCCTTCCCTAACTCGAGCTTGTGCTCCGTCTCTAATGGCCTCGTTGTCGATGGGACGTTAAACACTAATCTCCTCCTCCTCCAACCTGATAGGGATCCCAAACACTCGAGCAGTACTCATCAATAGGTCGTATTAGTTTTTTATAAGCGGTCTTCTTTACCGATGAACCACATCTTCCCAAAATTCTACCAATGAACCGAAGACGACTATCCACCTTCCCCACAACTACCATTACCTGCTTGTCCCACTTGATATCGCTGTGCAGTGTTACGACCAAATATTTAATCGACGTGACTGTGTCAAGCGCTACACTACTAATGGAGTATTCAAACATCACAGGATTCTTTTTCCCATTAATCTGCATTAATTTACATTTATCTATATTTAGAGTTAGCTGCCATTCTTTACACCAATCACAAATCCTGTCCAAGTCATCTTGTATCCTCCTACAGTCACTCAACGACGACACCTTCCCGTACACCACAGAATCATCAGCAAACAGCCGCACATTGCTATCCACCCTATACAAAAGATCAATTATGTACATAGAAAACAACAGGGGACCTACCACACTTCCCTGCGGCTCTCCAGATGATACTCTCACCATCGAGGACGACGTACTGGGTTCTATTACTTAAGAAGTCTTCGAGCCCCTCACATACTTGGGAACCAATCCCATATGCTCGTGCCTTAGTTATGGGTTTGCAGTGGGGCACCGAGTCAAACGCTTTCCGCAAGTGGAGGAATATGGCATCCGTCTGATACCCTTCATCGGTGGTTCGCCAGATATCATGTGAAAAAAGGGCGAGTTGCATTTCACAGGAGCGATGCTTTCTAAGGCCGTGCTGATGCATGGACAGCAACTTCTTTGTATCAAGGAAATTCATTACATTCGAACTGAGAATACGTTCGAGAATCCTGCAACAAACCGATGTTAAGGATATTGGTGTGTAATTTTGAGGATCCATCCTTCTACCCTTCTTATATACAGGCACCACCTGCGCTTTTTTCCAGTCGCTCGGGACTTTACGTTGGACAAGAGATTCGCACGGTGTCTGTCATTCTGCACCTCCGCTACTCTTCTTCCAAGTTACCATACTCATCCCAATAGGACTGTGGTGGTTTCCAAATCGTAACTAATACTGTGTACCAAATTTGATGGAAATAGTTACAGAGCTTTAGGATGAACATTTCATCAGTGGCTTTGCCCGTTTCTTCACATGACAATGTCTTTCACATATATTTAACGTATTTCACACATAACTGAACAAATATTTTAACATATCTCTTTCCAATTTTGCCGCAGCTTAATATTTATGACTCCGTATCTCCTGAATTTTGTCGTATAGTGATATATATATAGTTCCATTCAACGACATATGTCGGTACTGTCTGCGAGAAGTTTTGCGAATAGTGCTAGTAGCTACTAAGTAATATATTTATAAGTGTTGCATGACACGACAATTATTCACACATATCATTGTTTGTTACGTCATATCTCCTGAACTATGTACAATGATAAAATTTCGCTGGCACACTCTCTAGTATGTGCAAATGTTGTCTGAAAAATGTGTCGCGAACACAGTAAGTAGAAGAGATGTAATAAATTAAAACGTCATGCTTCGTGTGGCAGTTTTACTGTATGAACAGCGAAAACGTAGTAAGCGAGACATTTTTTCCCTTCCTTCGTTCTCTGCGGATTTTCAGCGAAACGAAGTTCCGTATAGGCTTGAAATTATGTGAAAAGTTTGTTGCAGATCACTAAGTTCTCTCATTCTCAATTTACTAATGCCGAAAGTGGGGCTTTTAGCGCGTCGGTCATCCTCACACCTTTGGTAGTTAGGTTGTTTTTACATCCACAGAGACTCTTCCCAAAAAATGGTTCAAGTGGCTCTGAGCACTATGGGACTTAACATCTATGGTCAACAGTCCCCTAGAACTTAGAACTACTTAAGCCTCACTAACCTAAGGACATCACACAACACCCAGTCATCAGACTCTTCCCAGACAGTAAGTGATACGTCTACCAAGTTTCACTGAAAATGCTTCTGTGGTTTACGACCAGATGGAACGTACATACACAGAATCATAGATGCCATATATGGTAATTTTTAAACATCCGCGAAGTGACTTAGGTGATGCTGAGACAAGTCGTTTAATACAATCCACGTGGGGCCACAAATGTCGGGGATTACCCCAAAAGTGTATGACAAATGTTTAACATGTGACGTCACAAGATGACGTACCTCGACACACACGCATTTCCTCCCCCCAGATATATAATATTTAGCGTTGTATGGCAACGTAGACATTTAAAATGGTTTGTATGCTTTATATTTTATCTCTGTTGTACATGTCATGATATTATTGAAATTAGTCTGTTACATGATGGTATACTTGTGATGCAAAAGTTATCTGTTAACTCCATTTTGTCAACAGGTACTACGCATGTTTTTATAGGCGCTCTGAAGACGGCTGTACAATTAGCTGAAAGTATTTACGATTTTATTTTATTTTCGTGCTATCTTGATTTTCAGCTTTTATATGAATGCATTGTGTCTGTCCTTTCGGATCGCGCAGTGGTTAACACACCTGCCTAGTAAGTAGGAGACCCCGTGTTCGAATCCCGGTCTGGTAGACATTTCCGCTCATCGCCCTGATTCCACGCAATATCCGGACACAGGTGACATCACTAATACCTCCCCTTTCCATTTCTTCCCAACGCCCCTCCACACTCAATTTACATACAATTAAAAAGGATTTACCAAAAACATTTTTTAACTTCATGCAACATAATTTTGGTACGGGCATTCTAAGGTTTAATTTCAGACATGATGTCGGAAAGGGATTACTTCCCCACAGTGGCATGTTTTCTTGTCGATATGTGACAGTTTTGCCTTATGTGTATTTATTGAGTGTATGTGAGTGTATTGGAATTGTGTGAAGTGCGGTGTTACGTTTGTGTTGTATGATGATGCTGAGAAAAGGGAGAGAGGTGAAATCCGGTTTTTTTTCAGGGGGCCACCATCCGACGGACGGATAAGCACCAGCAATGTCACATGACCCGACAACTTGAGACACTATGGGGAGGTCTGGAATGTAAACCAGGCCATTGACACGCGAAGCCTTGTGATAGAGAACTTCACGCAGCGACCTCTCCTCTACTTATTTGCCAAGTTGTGGCAGTGAAAATTTCAGCCAGCACCAGGATTCGAACCCACTGACCACCTAGTCTAGCGCCCCAACACAGGCAAGCGTTACTTTCCTCGGCTACTGATGTGAGAGTATATACTAGAAGATATAAGACGCTAATCGCATTAAGTGCATATTTTTAAAGGACGTAAGTCAACCAAAGTACACGTGTAAGAAATTTGAAAAACCTGTTTTGTTTATGTAACTAAATTTGATGGAATAATTATTGACATTTTAGTGTTGTATTATGCATTTGTGATTGTAAGCCGAGGGGCTGAGCGTCTGATATTATATTTTGGTAATGCCTTTAGTCATTGAATGCCAAAAACTGATTCCTTTAAAAAAATATAAGTGAATGGTACTGAAATCGCCCACTCAATTTTATTCACGTTACTATTACTTTGATTGCATGAGTGCCCGTACGATAATTGGTAGGAGGGAAGTGGATGGGGCGGTGTTGACATAAGTGTGGAGTATTTTTAACGTTTTGCAAGACAAATGGCAAGCACCCATAAAAAGCTCCAGTTACGAATCAGTTAAAACATATGTAATATCGACTTTTAAATCATTCCCTTGAAAGAAAAACACCTGACTACAGTATAGGTTTTCCTCAGCCTGATAGCTTGGGGGGGGGGAGGGGGGGCGGTCTCCATTTGCCAATAGGCAAGTGCGCACTTTATTGTCTGTGCACAGTATAAGAAGTAGAGTTCTACATTCGCAATACTAACGCAGCATTCTACAACAAAATAACTGCTTGTGAATCCATTGACTCGTTATCTTGGCTGTTGTTTCTTACAGGCCTTTCCAAAATTTCTTCATACGACTTTAGATGTTTGTCACGAATATAATAAGGAATTCTGCCAAGTCCTTGCTTGTAGTAGACTTAATTGGAACCCGTCATGATAGATAAGCTAGTTTTTCTGGCACAGTCAAAGGATCACGTTGGAGACCCAGACAAAACATGTGGCTAACGTGTCGACTCATCGTTGTAAAAGCAGTAATTCTTGTATTATCAAAAAGAGAAAGTGAAAACGTGCTGATAGATGACGTCACTTTCCCCTTGTCTTCCAGTGCTTTGGATATGTTGAGAAATTCTGGTTTGCGTGTTGTACTGCTGCCACCATGACTTGAAGATTACTAGTTCAGTAGCAGCAACCTGTTTAACGAGAAATTTACCTAGATTTGAATTTGTAATAGCCACCTCTATGACATCATGGACAGTAAACATTCTGTCCAGTTTCTTAGGTTTTCTAGTCATAGCGCCGAAATCCATATCGCAGGGTAAACAGCTGTGTCATGTCAATGGAAATGTTAACGTTTGTTGAATTTCCAGAAATCGGTTAGGTACACCAGATATCTCGTGAGGGTGAGATTCTTATTCTGAGCCGGAAGATAGGCGTACTGTTGTGGTACACTGTTGGAAATATTCATTCTGTTACAAATATTCGGTAAACATTATTGCCAACCTATGATGAAATTTACGTATAGCTGCATGCGTAAGAAAGACAACAACATAAAAATCAAATACGTAATTGAAGCAAATGGTTTTCTTGTGAACACTACTGACAATGCTATGTGGGGGTACGAACAGAAAGTTCTAAATGATATTCATCATCGTCAGTGCTGACAACTAAGCTTTATTTTCGGAGGGGAATTAGTTACTACTAACCTCTATTTACCCAAGACCTTTACTGTTAAACGGATTGGGTCTTATTCACATGAGGTAAGGTGAAACATTGAAACAAAAATGGCGGGGAAAGATCGTCTGAACCATTTATGGGTTAGTAATGCTTTATAGCATATCTTTTCAGACTGGAGCTACGCCTGATGATTGGGACTGGACGTACGAAACAATTGATTACACAAAAGGTTAATAATAATTGAGTATACTAATAGAAATCACTCGACATACAGCACGAACAAGAAGGAAATGGATAATTTTGTACATATCAGTCCAATAAAAGAGTAGAAGATAGCTTCTGAAGGTCTATTCACAATGGCTTTAGCTTAACACCGACAGTCGGACGAGTAGCGATTTCGAGGATACAAGTTTCTCATCAATTATATTAATCTGTAAGTCTGTAAGTGTACCACAATTGCTGGATGATGTTCCTTAAGCTGTAACTGTTCCTACTTAGTTAACTGAAGCTGATGAGGCCGAACATGACAAATAATGTTGTTGTTCATGAATAACAAATGGTTTATGTCAATTTTTATCTCTGAAAAATGCCCTGTGTGTATGTTAATGGATTTAAATTAAAGTTACGGTTAAGGACAGTCTACACGCCTTTCTTGTATTCTTTGACGGCATAGTGGAACGCCGACCAAGCGATATGTCACCGTATGACAGATTCATTCTATCTGGACGGATCATTGTCCCTGATTTGAACCACAACATGACATTTCGTCACTGAATCTCAGTGATACAGCTACGTGGTCTATACTCTGCGAAAGGGCACGGCGTGACGAACGCATATCCGTTGAACCACCATCATTGTCACCGGTTCGGGGCAATCAGATGCATCTACTGACCTTTGACATCTACGACGAATTTCCGATACAACTGCCGTTCGTTTGAGCTGTCATCTGTGTAACGCTGACATCTTTTTATGGGATAAGGCAGAGCGCTGTTTCGTGATCGCTAGAAGATACCCTGTGAGTTCTCGGAAATTACACACATTCTCATATTCTTCCTGGGTGCCGCAACCGCTATGAACCTTAGTGTAATGATTAATGGAAAAGAAATATCGATAATTTTGAAGTTATTTGGAAACGGAAAGAAGAACGAACAATCGTACATGCGTACTAAAACCACTTATGTAACGGAGTACGATTTTATATTCCTGTTATTTACGCACTAAAATACTTAAGAGGTGTCTTTGATAGGAAACTACCTGGAAAGTGGACCATCCTACACAAAGTCTCAAGTGAAACTACTACATTCAGTGTCAGGCTGGCCAGCCGTTGTGGCCGAGCGGTTCTAGGCGCTTCAGTCTGGAAAGGCGCGATCGCTTCGATCGCAGGTTTGAATCCTGCCTCGGGCATGGATATGTGTGACGTCCTTAGGTTAGTTAGGTTGAAATAGTTCTAAGTTCTAGGGGACTGATGATCTAATATGTTAAGCCCCATAGTGCTCAGAGCCATTTGATCCATTTTTGAATAACAGGCTGCACCCGCCGTCTACAACCTTCTGCCATTATCTGTAACTACATGTCTCCAATCGGTATTACTGTAGCCCATGTCAGAATTACCTGTTGTTGTTGTTGTTGTGGTCTTCAGTTCTAAGACTGGTTTGATGCAGCTCTCCATGCTACTCTATCCTGTGCAAGCTTCTTCATCTCCCAGTACCTACTGCTACCTACATCCTTCTGAACCTGCTTAGTATATTCATCTCTTGGTCTCCCTCTACAATTTTTACCCTCCACGCTGCCCTCCAATACTAAATTGGTGATCCCTTGATGCCTCAGAACATGTCCTACCAACCGATCCCTTCTTCTGGTCAAGTTGTGCCACAAACTTCTCTTCTCCCCAATCCTATTCAATACTTCCTCATTAGTTATGTGATCTACCCATCTAATCTTCAGCATTCTTCTGTAGCACCACATTTCAAAAGCTTCTATTCTCTTCTTGTCCAAACTATTTATCGTCCATGTTTCACTTCCATACATGGCTACACTCCATACAAATACTTTCAGAAACGACTTCCTGACACTTAAATCTATACTCGATGTAAACAAATTTCTCTTCTTCAGAAACGCTTTCCTTGCCATTGCCAGTCTACATTTTATATCCTCTCTACTTCGACCATCATCAGTTATTTTGCTCCCCAAATAGCAAAACTCCTTTACTACTTGATGTGTCTCATTTCCTAATCTAATTCCCTCAGCATCACCCGACTTAATTCGACTAAATTCCATTATCCTCGTTTTGCTTTTGTTGATGTTCATCTTATATCCTCCTTTCAAGACTCTGTATATTCCATTCAACTGCTCTTCCAAGCCCTTTGCTGTCTCTGACAGAATTACAATGTCATCGGCGATCCTCAAAGTTTTTATTTCTTCTGCATGGATTTTAATAACAACCCCGAATTTTTGTTTTGTTTCCTTTACTGCTTCCTCAATATACAGATTGAATAACTTCGGGGAGAGGCTACAAACCCGTCTTACTCCCTTCCCAACCATTGCTTCCCTTTCATGTCCCTCGACTCTTATAACTGCAGTCTGGTTTCTGTACAAATTGTAAATTGCCTTTCGCTCCCTGTATTTTACCCCTGCCACCTTTAGAATTTGAAGGAGACTATTCCAGTCAACTTTGTCAAAAGCTTTCTCTAAGTCTACTAGTCCTAGAAACGTAGGTTTACCTTTCCTTTATCTTTCTTCTAAGATAAGTCGTAAGGTCAGTATTGCCTCACGTATTCCAGTATTTCTACGGAATCCAAACTGATCTTCCCCGAGGTCGGCTTCTACTAGTTTCTCCATTCGTCTGTAAAGAATTCGTGTTAGTATTTTGCAGCTGTGGCTTATTAAACTGATTGTTCTGTAATTTTCACATCTGTCAACACCTGCATTCTTTGGGATTGGAATTATTATATTCTTCTTGAAGTCTGAGGGTATTTCGCCTGATTCATACATCTTGCTCACCAGATGGCAGAGTTTTGTCAGGACTGGCTCTCCCAAGACCGTCAGCAGTTCCAATGGAATGTTGTCTACTCCGGGGGCCTTGTATCGACTCAGGTCTTTCAGTGCTCTGTCAATCTGTTCACGCAGTATCGTAACTCCCATTTCATCTTCATCTACATCCTCTTCCATTTCCATAATATTGTCCTCTAGTACCTCGCCCTTGTATAGACCCTCTATATACTCCTTCCACCTTTCTGCTTTCCCTTCTCTGCTTAGAACTGGGTTTCCATCTGAGCTCTTGATGTTCATGCAAGTGGTTCTCTTATCTCCAAGGGTCTCTTTAATTTTCCTGTAGGCAGTATCTATCTTACCCATAGTGAGATAAGCCTCTACATCCTTACATTTGTCGTCTAGCCATTCCTGCTTAGCCATTTTGCACTTCCTGTCGATCTCATTTTTGAGACGTTTGTATTCCTTTTCGCCTGCTTCATTTACTGCATTTTTATATTTTCTCCTTTCATCAATTAAATTCAATATTTCTTCTGTCGACCAATGATTTCTACCAGCCCTCGGCCTTTTACCTACTTGATCCTCTGCTGCCTTCGCTACTTCATCCCTCGAAGCTACCCATTCTTCTTCTATTTTATTTCTTTCCCCCATTCCTGTCAATTGTTCCCTTATGCTCTCCCCGAAACTCTGTACAGCCTCTGGTTCTTTCAGTTTATCCAGGTCCCATCTCCTTAAACTCCCACCTTTTTGCAGTTTTTTCATTTTTAATCTACAGGTCATAACTAATAGATTGTGGTCAGAGTCCACATCTGCAACTGGAAATGTCTTACAATTTAAAACCTGGTTCCTAAATCTCTGTCTTACTATTATATATTCTACCTGATACCTTTCAGTATCTCCAGGGTTCTTCCATGTATACAACCATCTTTGATGATTCTTAAACCAAGTGTTAGCTATGATTAAGTTGTGCTCTGTGCAAAATTCTACCAGGCGGCTTCCTCTTTCATTTCTTAGCCCGAATCCATATTCACCTATCACGTTTCCTTCTCTCCCTTTTCCTACTACCGAATTCCAGTCACCCATGACTATTAAATATTCATCACCCTTCACTATCTGAATAATTTCTTTTATTTCATCATACATTTCTTCAATTTCTTCGTCATCTGCAGAGCTAGTTGGCATATAAACTTGTACTACTGTAGTAGGTGTGTGCTTCGTATCTATCTTGGCCACAATAATGCGTTCACTATGCTGTTTGTAGTAGCTTACCCGCATTCCTATTTTCCTATTCATTATTAAACCTACTCCTGCATGACCCCTATTTAATTTTGTGTTTATAACCCTGTAGTCACCTGACCAGAAGTATTGTTCTTCCTGCCACCGAACTTCACTAATTCCTACTATATCTAACTTTAACCTATCCATTTCCCTTTTTAAATTTTCTAACCTACCTGCCCGATTAAGGGACCTGACATTCCACGTTCCGATCCATAGAACGCCAGTTTTCTTTCTCCTGATAACGACATCCTCTTGAGTAGTCCCCGCCCGAAGATCCGAATGGGAGACTATTTTACCTCCGGAATGTTTTAACCAAGAGGACGCCATCATGATTTAATCAAACAGTAAAGCTGCATGCCCTCGGGAAAAATTACGGCCGTAGTTTCCCCTTGCTTTCAGCCGTTCGCAGTACCAGCACAGCAAGGCTGTTTTGGTTATTGTTACAAGGCCAGATCAGTCAATCATCCAGACTGTTGCCCTTGCAACTACTGAAAAGGCTGCTGCCCCTCTTTAGGAACCACACGTTTGTCTGGCCTCTCAACAGATACCCCTCCGTTGTGGTTGCACCTACGGTACGGCTGTCTGTATCACTGAGGCACGCAAGCCTCCCCACCAACGGCAAGGCCCATGGTTCATGGGGGGGGGGGGGGGGGGGGCAGAATTACCTAGGTATACGAATCTCTAAATATTAACGACTCTCTGCAGATTCTGAAGAGAAAATTCCTCCTTCCCGCCTTCTTCATCCGCCATTCGTTCTCAATTAGTCCTGTGTACCTATTCCTCCGGCTCTATATTCTTTTCATATTAGAAAATCTTCAAATCCCAACAAGATATGCCTATCGTCTTAATTTCAATACAGTCGCCTGCAATCTGCATGCAGACCAAATCAAGTGTTCTTGCGGCCCCGGCTGTCAGCCGTAATTCTGTAATAAGGGTAATATATTTCTAGCAGCTAACAGCAGAATCCCAAAACGTTAGCTAAGCTTAAGACCTTCTTAAGAGGGTAATTTTCGGCATCAGTAACAACAGAAAAGCTTACACGGAGAGGAATATTTTAAAATGTGCTTCATTTTAATGAACGTTAGTAAATTCGGCAGTGCTCTAACAATTAACCCCTGGATTGCGAGCTCGCAAGTTCAATCTTTAGGAAGTCTCACTTGAAAGTATTGTGTTAAAAATTATGACAGGAAAAATATTAGCTGCCAACGGTTCCCCATTTGCATCACACTAGCGACAGAAAATGAGTGTTCGGGAGATGCAGACATCAATCTCCCATGGAACGTATGTACTACACATCTCAAAATGGATATCGCCGACATTCAATAAATGTTCAAATCAAATCATTAACTTCCACCATGAACACCGAACGAAAAATGGCGTCCCACAGTGACGACGAAGGTTTGCCCCATCAATATCGAGAGCGAACTCCTTAGGAGGTAAAAACCGTGCAGTTCGTTCAACTAGATATCCACTCTTCAAAATGCGTACAGAATCATATCACTGTACCGGGATGAGGAGCACTGATGAAATGTAGTTGCATGCACCCCAATGCAAAAATCCTGTCGTGGAGCTTATCTTGTAACTGGCTGCCGTTTAAAAGGCGTGGCTGCAGGCTAAACAAACATCCAAAGTCTGAATTTGTCTATTGGTTGCAGATGGTATGAATTGTGATGTCTTACACATTTCAGGATGGACAGTTTGCTCTAAAGGAGTATGATTTTTATGCAGAAACTAAGAATCGAGGCCGGCCGGGATGGCTGAGCGGTTATAGGCGCTTCAGTCTGGAACCCTGCGACCGCTACGGTCGCAGGTTCGAATCCTGCCTCGGGCATGGATGTGTGTGATGCCCTTAGGTTAGTTAGGTTGAAGTAGCTCTAAGTCTAGGGGACTGATGATCTCAGATGTTGTGTCCCATATTGCTCAGAGCCAATAAGAATCGAGCAAATCAAGTTATTTCGACCACAGCTGTTCTCATGCTACAGCTGTAGTTCTCTTACGGGCTTTTTCCCACTCTTTCTTGCTGTGACGTAAATATTCCCAACTGTCCTAGCAAGATCATGCTACACGGGATTAGCCGAGCGGTCTAGGGTGCCGCAGTCATGGACTGTGCGGCTGATCCTGGCGGAGGTTCGAATCCTCCCTCGGGCATGGGTGTGCGTGTTTGTCCTTAGGATAATTTAGGTTACGTAGTGTGTAAGCTCAGGGACTGATGACCTTAGTAGTTAAGTCCCATAAGATTTCACACAAATTTTAACATTTTTTAGCAAGATCATGCACACGAGAATGAATCGAGGTGGCAGACCACATCCAACTTCTTTCAGTACAATAAATAACTTTCCTGTCAATACGCCATCTAGACTAACATTCGGCGTAATTGTGTATGAATGCATTAGGGCCTTGATGTTAGTCGATCTTGATACAACTCTATTGGTACCTCTAATTACAGAGTACATTTCATGTACATTTCGTCTTCAAATCTCTTGAAAACAAATTCCTTACTGAACGATGAGATAAGTTGGTTCATCTCATCTACACATTTCAGGGCCTATTCCGCAGTTTACTGTCCTTCCTCAGTTTTATGCTTTCTGTAAAGTTTCGTCATATTACGTCTCCCAATTCTGTAGAATGGTTTGAAGTTATGCTACCATCAAGTTCATCACTTGAGATCATTATAAACTATGTCGTGCATAATTCGATGAGCATGCCGCACTAGGTAACTGTCAAGCACATCTTGAAAATTGTATGGACCATCCATGAAACGCGCAAACACCAGTTTGTGTAATAAGTGCGGCTTGTCGTTGCTTGAGTATCCAGAGTATTTTCCTGTGCCCTACACGGTAATATTACTGTGTTCACGATTGTTTTTCTACTATACTGCGGATGACCTTCCACGCAAGTTACGTAATTATGTTTAGTGCCCGCTCCTTGGACAACCATTGTCTTTTACCATGTTTCACTGGAGACTGCATCTTTGGCTCGCTATCAAACAACGATGATGAGCCTCATGGCTCGTCACTTTCTTCAGTGTCACTATCTAAACATCATAGGTAGAGAGTATACTATACCCCACCATTCCACTGATCATCTCGCAGAAACGCTATATTTCACATGCCAGTTTTTTCTCACTCTGCGAAAGTCCTTGGGTTCCTTTTTGACGAAGTGTCAATTTCGGCAACTGTTTTGTAGACGTAATGCTATGATTGCTTTGTTTATCATTGCCATTTCTCTGCTCTGTATTAACTCCGCTAGCACTGTTACACTGTTTCTGAGTTACTGGTAGACTAAGCAGTTCAACTTCGCTCCGTAGCCTTACGCCGTGCTCACCATTGGCTATCTCCTGTCCCCCCCCCCCTCCCCCCGTTGTCGTTGTTAGCAGCCAATATTGTGCTTGCGTGGTAGACAATATGTGGGGCGTCGAATGCCGCAAACTTTATTGGCCTTTTGCGGCCTCGCACTCAACGGGGTCCTTGTAAATAAAGTTTGCCGTTTACGTCAGGGACAGATTGGTATGCAGCACGGCCATTGTGGGGTTAATAGAAGTGAGAGGAGGAATATTTTATTGTCTTTCAATGCTCGCAACTCATGAGCATGTGCAACTAGTACCCATCAGCTGCTATAGTAGAAATGTGAAACGGAGGTAACGTGGATTCGTAAATGTGCATCCATGGATTCGAGAATGCGCATCGTAGAGACGATCATCTTATAATTTCCGACATTTTGCTAGCATAGCTATGAAATTAGATTAAGGCTGTTCTAATGCAATGCAATGAGTAAAAGAAAACTGGCTAGTTGCAAGTAGGACTCGCACAATGCGGGTTCAGTTGAAACATAATTACACTGCATATAAGATATTGAAGATCTTTATCTCTTATCGAGATTGATACTAGTAAGATATCGGTCCCAGGGGTTCTAAGACTTTGGGGAATGTCTTCCAATTTTTACTCAAATAACAAATGACAACAGAAATAATTTTTAGTGTGTTGTAAACAAAAATTAACACAAATCGCCTTTTTGCCTTACTTGTACTGTGAAACCTTGCTTCTTGCTAAATTTCATTATTCTAGGCCAACGGGAAACAAACTACGGGTTTTGACGAGTGAGTTTTGAAGTATCAGAACAAGTCACACTAATGGCTGTATCTTTTGACTGAATTGACTTAGAACCTAAAAATTTTTACTCCGTTGAAAGACCATAGACCTTAATATGTGACGTAAGTATTAATTCGGTACGTCTACTTGTTCCTGAAAAAAAGGGTTCTTTACAGCAAAACAGACAAGACAGACAGATGGACAACAATGCGATTCTATAAGGCTTCCGTTTTTACAGACTGAGGAACGCAACATTAAAAATTACATTAAAACACCTAGTAAATATTTGTGATCGTGTCCCACATTAAAATTATTGTTATTAATTAATGAAACATACAAGTTTATTTAGATTACCTATTTACAGTAAATGGGTACGGGAATGTGTGTTAACATGGCCAGGGCCGGAAAGCGGCCATGGCGTAGCCTTGGCCCGGAATAGCGCTACTGCCTGCCGTGAAGTCATCATACAAGTTCCTAGATTTATCGCCTTTGTTGTTGGTGAGATTGATGTAGGAAGCTTGTTCCGTTCTATTTTAGTAAAAAACTTTGGATCGTCATAAGTAATGTGAGTCGGTGATAATATTATTGTTCCCTCATTTGTGACGAGAGTAATAATTTATTACTATGTCAGTGTTTAAACAACGTCTTTTGACCTACAAATGTTGTTATTACTTATTTCATTT
Organism: Schistocerca serialis cubense; assembly: GCF_023864345.2. Taxonomy (NCBI): domain Eukaryota; kingdom Metazoa; phylum Arthropoda; class Insecta; order Orthoptera; family Acrididae; genus Schistocerca; species Schistocerca serialis. The sequence continues at coordinate 192,452,761 of NC_064638.1, read as the reverse complement.
TGACAGTTGTAATGTCGACATGTGTCCCGACCAGGAAAGGCAACCGCACTACTCGCCCGGGCCGGCCAGAGTGACCGAGCGGTTCTAGGCGCTTCAGTCTGGAACCGCGCGACTTCTACAGTCGCAGGTACGAATCCTGTTGTAAGTATGCTGTTTAGGTTTTTTATTGGTAACGCCACCTCTGTATGAAAATCACTGGCTGTGCTGTGTGCAGTCTGTGGGTAGTTTGCATTGTTGTCTGCCATTGTAGTGTTGGGCAGAGGCAGCTGGCTGTGAACAGCGCGTAGCGTTGCGCGGTTGGAGGTGAGCCGCCAGCAGTGGTGGATGTGGGGAGAGAGATGGCGGAGTTTTGTAATTTTTCATGAACTGATATATTTATATATGATGATATCAAGGTAAATACATTGTTTGTTCTCTATTAATATCTTTCATTTGCTAACTATCCCTATCAGTAGTTAGTGCCTTCAGTAGTTTGAATCTTTTATTTAGCTGGCAGTAGTGGCGCTCGCTGTATTGCAGTAGCTTGAGCAGCGAAGATTTTTGTGAGGTAAGTGATTTGTGAAAGGTATAGTTTAATGTTAGTCAGGGCCATTCTTTTGTAGGGAATTTTGAAAGTCAGATTGCGTTGCGCTAAAAATATTGTGTGTCAGGTTAAGCACAGTCATGTAAAAATTGTTCAAAGGGGACGTTTCATATGTCGACCCTTAGCCTAGGATACCTCACTGGAATCTTCTGATTTTTCTTGTAGTTTGTGTATTTAGTGTAGCTTTTGTTTATTGCTAGCGCGTAATTGTAGAGAGAATCTCCTTTGTAGTTGTAGCCTTTCATTGTTGTACAGTAAAACAGTTGTGGCATGCATATAGATTTGCACCAAGTATTTCGCAGCTGAAATTAACTAGATATTATTTTCAGTGTTATGTTAATGTGTTCTCTTATTTTTGCTCTTCAAATTGTGTTTTTCTGTGTTGTCGTGTGAAATACTGTGACAATAATGGCGTGTGAAAAACGTAACACTAGGCTCCAAAGTAAACTGAGAAATGACAGTGAAAATGAAAGCAGTGTGTTAGCGCCACCGAGTAATGAATTAACTGATGTTCAAAGTAGTAATTTGGTAATCGTGCATAGGGAAATGGAGCGGGCTGCAAACAATGGTGTAGACAGTGAAACAGGTAGTGAACAGGGAAGCATTATCGATCGATCGGTCGGCAACAGCTCGCCTCAGGAATCCGAAATGACAGGACACAATTTCGCAAATACTGTAGATTCAGGTTTTGGGTCATCACCGTTTTCTCAAATAAGTCAAGACACATTTTCTGCTTGTCAAAATGTGAATGTTGCCGGTGCAAATGCACTGCCGAAAAGCGTAGAGAAACAGATTCCAGACACTAATACATTATTATTGCAATTAATGCAACAAATGGAACAAAATCAGAGACAAACACAGCAAAAGCTTGAAAAGTTAGACACAATGGAACAAAATCTTCAAAAGTTAGACACAATGGAACAACACCAGAGACAAACACAGCAACAGTTAGACACAATGGAACAAAATCTTCAAAAGTTAGACACCACACTTGAACAAACACGTGAAGATTTAACTATTGAGTTGCATAAAATCGAATCGAAATGTCAAAAAGTCTGTAACGACGTAAAAACACAAATTTGTGAGCATTTTCAACCTATTTTTTCGCGGCATGAAAATGCATTACAGAATCACGAAGCAGCCATAAAAGAACTGCAAGCCATTGTTCATGAAAATCATGAGACCTTGTGGACTAAAATTGACTCAGTTGCATCTACCGATTCGGTTACGCAACTTGCAATAACTCAGGAAAACTTAAAGGACACAGTAGATACGATTTCAACACAAATGGACACTCTGAAACTTGGTTCAGAAAAACACACTGAGGAAATGTGTTCACTATCGGAGAAAGTAGCCGAACTTTCGGATCAGGTCACTAACTTATCTACAAAGGTAGATGATGATCTGAATGACACAAGACCTGTAGCCTTCACTGACACTGAAGAGTGCGAACAAATTAGGAAATTCAAACAAAATCAGAATCAGATTAATACACAACACCAAAGAGAAATCCGGGAAGTACAAGATCAGCTGACACAGGTAATACAAGAATTACGTATTCCAGAGGACACTCGCGCTCCAACACGGGAAGAGGGACTTAGAAATACGGAAAAGACGCAAAATAATAACACAGGGCATTTCGGAAGTTATGAAAGAAACTGGCAATGTGCACCGAATTTCGATATGGAACCGCCGACACGACGTAACAATGACCGATATGCTACTCGCCGACATGATGATTTTGAATATAAGCTGTTCATTACTACACGTAAATTCAAAACATTTAAGAATTCTGGCAACGACATTCATCCACAAGCATGGCTCCATCAATTCTCTCATTGTTTTCCTCCCAACTGGTCGTTGGAACACAGATTAGAATTTATGTGTGGCTACTTGGAGAATGAACCAGCTGTAAGAATGCGATCGGTAATTCACGATTGCCACAGTGAAGGAGAGTTTTACCATGCCTTCCTCTCAGCATATTGGTCTCAAGCCACACAAGACCGTGTAAAACATAGCATCATAATGATGAAACATTTCGAACAATCTGAATTCTCCAGTCTTGTGAAATATTTTGAAGACATGTTGCACAAGAATCAGTATCTTTCAAACCCATACAGCCCCTCAGAACTCATCCGCATTTGCTTACTCAAATTGCCTGAACATTTACGACATATTATTTTAGCAGGACGTTGCAAAGACGACATTGAAGCATTTCAGGGACTCTTACAAGAATTAGAAATTGACACTGACAGTCGCCGGATGCGAAAACAGGAAAACAATCACTACAGGTCACATACGTCACAATTCCGTGACGACAGAAACAATAACTGGACACGACAAGGCTATTCTTACAACACAAATCGTGACCAAAACAGACACCACCCGTATGACAAGCGTTGGCAGAGTAGTAATAATTACAGGGAAAGATCACCTCTCCGTGGTAATGACTATCACAGAGACAATAAGAGAAACAGACAATATGGGAACCAGAATAATTATTACCAGGGGAGACAGAATAACTTCAGACGCAACAGTTCAGCGCGGAGTTACGATTCAGGGAGAAATTCTCCACCACGTGACCGGCAAGGAAGAAACTACGGATTCTACCGAAATGACGACAGACGATATGATCATAACGACAGACGTCAATTGCATCAGAACTGGCGGGATTCAAACAGAGCAGGGCCCTCTCGGCAAGGTGAAATTGTAGAAGCTAGGTCTCCTAATCCCAGTAACGACGCGCGCCAACAAAGGGACAGACAATGACTCGCACCGCAGGCAGCCGCGTGCGGCCGCTGGCTCAGGGAAAAATAACATAGACGCTAACCTTGAGAAAAATTCCAGTATTCTTTACCGACGTATACGACATGATAATTGCGTTAAAGTTGAAACTCTGCGTACTAGGAAGAGTAAAGGTTTACACCATATTTCACATGTAAAACCGTTTATTGAAAGATAATCTGCTTTTTAACTTTGTCTTTGCCATAAAACGTTTCACTTCACGTTACTAGTATGCTTTAGAAACTGTTACCATGCAACAATGTTTGAAGTTAAATATCCAGCCAAGAACCAAGAGAAATTATTTAAACAGAAATTACGAATGCATTGTTATTGTGGACAGACGACACAGTGTTATTGTATTTGTACATTCTTGCTTGTTAGTTGCACGATTACGTAACGACTATCAGGCTTACATACTAAGAACCTATACCAGTACTGCTAATGAGATTTTAATGCAACATTTTGGTTTATTTGAAAATACATTCTGAATTTAAAGTGCTTTCTGAGAGATACCAGATGACACAGAGGTTAGTTTATGTGACAGCTACACGATTTTTATCACGACGCTACTAATGAGTGACAATTTACAATGTTGCTTTTGCGGTGTATCTGTTTTATATCTGCACAGTTTTCTGAATTCTTCTGGAAATCAAAACATGTTTTATTAGTAACTTTTATGGTATAGCTACAAGGAGACAGCCTTTTCTGTAGCACAACAATACGTTACAGCACAGTACTTTCTTCATCACGGCAATAAGCGTAATAAGTATGATATCTATACGCAAAGCATTTCACTTTTGTTTATCATGAGGTAAGTACATTGACTTCTGCAGAACTTAGCTTTCGGAGGACGATAACTACGACACTTCCACAGAGATTATCTTACAGCAAGACGCACATTTAGCGCTACAGGACACGCATTTGAGTGATTAATTTTGTACTTAAAACATTTATTTTTAAAGATATTTGAAGTACAATGATACAACGGTTTTCAGTTATACATTTCATTTCATTGCTGTAATCTGTAACACCTGAGGGTATAATTACATTAATCCTCAGGGTGGTACATGCTTACTTTGTGTACCATGTGTTTGGCAAGCACAAGGAGCCCTAGCTAATATGATATTTGCTTATACAACTTTACACTTCGGTACCATATTTCTCTAACACAGAATTACACAGCTATCTGATCATTTAACTGAGAGAGACAAACATTTATTTTTACTACATCAGTGACACATGTTTACGCAATTACACAGTTGGATAACTTCACACTTATGAAATTGTATTTTGTCTGTACTTTGTGAAATGCTCATATTTTTTCGGAACCATTGTGATACTATGAGAGCTTTGAATGATGTATTTGGTATGGATTCATGATTTTTAAAGTACGTTTGAGGCAGATGACACTTTTGACATGAGCAGAGAATTTTTTTAATTATTGGAGGAAGCTACGACGATTTTGAGATTTGACCGAGGTGTTATGATGTTATTTTTACGACGACGATGTGTATTATGCTGCTGAGGTATGTTTACGATTAATAGGCTGAGGCTATATGAGTTATTTGATTATGCTTCATATTTATAATGACGAAATATTGACGAGTGTCGATGGATACGTATATGTGTAATAAGGTAAGGAGTAATGAATAGTGGGTAGGGACTCTTGACTTGTGAAAAAGGATGTTGGAAACCAAGAATCGTACTTTAAGAGTTATGACATGTGTGAATCATGTGTGAATGTATCACAATGCCACTGAACATTTTTTGGACACTGTTATATTCATAGGAATTTGTTTCTACAGATTTGCAACGCTAATTCTTGACCTGTGAAATATTTTTAAATGAGACTGCAACGGTAGCAGAATCTCCTGTCGTAAATATTTCCGTACGAAAGTTAAGTGACCACCTGCACGTAATGCGTCGCGGGCACCCAGCTGTGTCAGACGCCTGGAGAAAAAGCCATTATTGCGAGCCCTTTTCAGCGGCACAGGTAGAAAAAAAAAAGGGGACGTGGGACGTGTCAAACACCTGGAGAACAAGCCATTAGGGTGTGCCTTTCATCACTAATGCGACACCCTCGTTACTTGAAAACATATGATTACTCGCACTTTGTGCTAATTACTGAAATGCTTATGAATTGATGGGAAATATTCGTACATCTGCACACCTGATTATGACAAGCGTCTTTCTATGAGAGTTGAGAGAATTTCTACTAACTTATGAAATGTCACATGACTACTGAATGATATTTTTATGCTTTGCTTTTCATAGTTGCTTATTTCATTTGATATCTGGTTTCCAGCTGTGTTGCAGCATTGCTTTTATAAAATGAAATGCATTTGCTAATGTGAACACTTTCTGTCAACAGATCTATTAAATAATTATTTTATGATCCACATTCTTTAAAAAAGGAGCACTTGGAATGGAGAGAACAATAAGAAGGGACTAATACCAGTAACTGCATCTATAATTTTCTTTTCAAGTACTTGGTAATTTCTTTTGTAGAATAAATTGTGATGCATCACTCTAATGTTAAGATGTGACATAGGTATTAGACATGGCCATTTTAGTGTAATATTTTTTCTGCTTGCGCTATGTCATGTTTAGGTATAAGTTGCTGCTGTTTGCCAGGCATAGTGTTATTGAATTTGACTTTTGCTCATTTATGCTGCTAGCTTTGCCAATCTGTATTTTTTGTCATTGCTGCTTGTGTTAATTGTTTTGTGCTGCTGCATTGCCTCGTCCCTTAGTTTAGCATCTGAGCTCAGTAGATTTAAGTTAGCTTAAGAGGGGGTAGACTATGTAAGAAACTGACTATGAAGAATAGGTAAAGAAATGCATTGAGAAAACAGGTTTAGGTAGGATTTTCTTGGAAATAAATGTTGAGGTAAGAAATGTATGAACATATAAATACAGAAAGCATGCTTAGATAGAATTTTTTGGGTGGAAACGAAGGATGAAATAAGAGGAAAGATATATGAAGTTTTGGGTTGGACTGCAGTACCACATGTTACACTGAAAATGAACCCTGTCCTTTCCCTTTTGTGTTATCCCACTATATGTTTGTGTACCCTTGTGTATTTGTTTTCTTCCTGTCTCTGTGTACAGTTTCATAGAATTTTTTTCTCTTTTAATATTAAGCTACATTCACTATGATGAGGAATACTGTTATCCTCGAATATAATTGGCATTAATAATATGTTATTTACTTTGTAAAGATGTTAGATATTGTTAATTCCGTTCTGTTTAATGCTCATGTGTGAAGTTGATGTTTCGAAAGTTATTGTGATCTTTTATGTATGTACTCATGTCATAATTCCTGTAACACTGATGTATATGTTATTTCGATTCTTTTGTAAAGCCCATATTACTACAAATGTTATCTGTATTATTATGTTTTTAATGATGTATTTTGTACCTTTGTAATTGTATTCTTATGTTATAAAATTGTAATTGTCACCAGTTCATGACATTATTAACTTGTTAGTTACATTTCACTGCACACGTTTCTGTTGGTCATAGTATGTGGACAATATGTGAGAAGTAGGGACTGTTAGTGTTTGCACGTGTGTTAATAACTCAGCAAGGGACTGGATAACAGCATTGCTGGTTCTAAGGACAATTTCAAAAACTTTGTGAGTGCACAAGTGGTGGTTTATGGACTTGCTATATTATCCGCAAGACTCTTCAATGGTGATTGTGCACCTGCACAGTCACAACAGATGGCTGCTGGCCATCTCTTCAAGGACTACAGTGGGTCTACATCTTTGATGACCCACAATGCCATTATTTCTACAAGGACTGCAGTGGGTCTGCACCTCTGGTGGCCCACCAATACCGTAATCTCTACCAGGACTACAGTGGGTCTGCTCTGTGATGACCTACCTACCAATATTCATCAAAACTTCGACTGACTCTGCAGTGGGTTTGCTCTGTTGTGGCCCACTACCTGTCAGCATGTCGAGAGTCAGCACTGTCTTTCCGTTGGAAGGACAACACTACTTCTTCAAGACAGCATGGAAATCCACTACTTCTGTGTGCATTTTCTTTTACTGCTCAGACTTAGAGAAAAACACTGCTATTTTACTGTGATGAATCAGGACTATCTTTATGGACTGTGAGAAAATTTTAGCTTTTGACCAACATTGTATCAATAAGTGTGTGCATTTGATTTCTTTGTTATTGTAATTATGAAAAAATTTTTTTCAAATCTGTATTGGCCACTGCCCAATCCAATATGTAAAAATTTTTGTGGGGAGCATGGGGGCTATGTAAGTATGCTGTTTAGGTTTTTTATTGGTAACGCCACCTCTGTATGAAAATCACTGGCTGTGCTGTGTGCAGTCTGTGGGTAGTTTGCATTGTTGTCTGCCATTGTAGTGTTGGGCAGAGGCAGCTGGCTGTGAACAGCGCGTAGCGTTGCGCAGTTGGAGGTGAGCCGCCAGCAGTGGTGGATGTGGGGAGAGAGATGGCGGAGTTTTGTAATTTTTCATGAACTGATATATTTATATATGATGATATCAAGGTAAATACATTGTTTGTTCTCTATTAATATCTTTCATTTGCTAACTATCCCTATCAGTAGTTAGTGCCTTCAGTAGTTTGAATCTTTTATTTAGCTGGCAGTAGTGGCGCTCGCTGTATTGCAGTAGCTTGAGCAGCGAAGATTTTTGTGAGGTAAGTGATTTGTGAAAGGTATAGTTTAATGTTAGTCAGGGCCATTCTTTTGTAGGGAATTTTGAAAGTCAGATTGCGTTGCGCTAAAAATATTGTGTGTCAGGTTAAGCACAGTCATGTAAAAATTGTTGAAAGGGGACTTTCACTGTCTCGGGCGTGGATGGGTTTGATGTCCTTAGATTAGTTACGTTTAATTGGTTCTACGTTCAAGGGGACTGATGACCTCAAATGTGAAGTCCCATAGTGCTCAGAGACATTTGAACTATTTAGGCCGCTCGGCTAATCCCGCGCGGCATCACCATGGAAAACGGTCTGCGATAGCCGCTTGGTATTATTTCAGATTCTAGGGCGTGAAGATACCAAGAAAATGTGGCCAGTGATCAGAAAAATAAGCACGGAATCCTATTGCGATGGCCCCAGTACCCGCTTAGATACGAAAAATTATTTTCTTTTTCACTTAAGTATTATGTTTGACACCGTATTATATCTTCACATGTAGATTAAAAATGTCCTAGGGCTAAGTTTCTATCAATAACCATGGTTTGATGAAAATGGAATTTCTCTTCGAGTGGCCATTAACCACACCCCTCCCCCACGTCCCCGTCCCACCGTCCGCACCCCGCGTCAGAAGTCCCGCTCCCTCTCTCTATGGGTTTCGGAGTTCACCTGCATTGTCAATATTGGCTCTTTACCAAAAAAGTTTGGCGACCACTGCTGCAGTACAATGATCACCTAACAGCGGCCACTGGCCACATAAAACCCGTGTCAAGGATTCGTGCGGCACGCGGTTTTTTCTTTATTTACAATAATACGCAGTTAGCAACTAATACTCGAACCAAGAAACGTGAACTAACGTTAAGAGCTTCTTAAGATTTTAATTATCTTTACTCTTCAGTTCTACATATGCATTTCTCAAAATAGTCACCCAAGCGACGAACACCTTTATCCCAATGAGATACTACTTTGTTGCCGTCACTGTAGAATGTTCCACTTTGTTGACGTAGCCACAACCTTACCTCTGCTTGCACCGGTCCTTCATTGAGACAGTGCGATCCTGAGAGGTGTTTCTTAAGCTTTGATAACAGTTGAAAATCGGATTGGGCCAAGTCGAGGCTGTCGGTAGCATTGTCGATTACAATGAAACCAATGCGATGGATTGTTGCAGACGCCACAGGGCTCTTGTGAGGTCTGGTACTGCCAAGCCGAAGGAGAGGGTGCTCGAAGTCTGGATAAACTCTACGTATCCAAGCTTTCAGTTTCCTGAGGGTCCCACAGTCCAGCGACATAGTTATGTTACACATCGCCATGTTGCAGGTGCAGTTCCGAGCCCTCTAACGCAAGGGGGTCGCAACTTCGCTCAGTGAAGAGGTTGAATACAATACATGAGATTTAATACCTCAACCGATCTTGAGAAAAAATAAAAGAAATGGAGATGTAACACTTCAGCAGGCTCTCGTAATTTCAACTGACGGTGGCGTTTTCGAAGGCGAGCTGAGTGAGAGTGGCCGTTTACCTCAGGGTTAGAGGGGTAACTGGCGAGGCCACCGCGGAATTAGAGGATGGCAGAAGGAGAGAGTGTTTTATTGTTTGTCTTCCGGCGATAACTCACGAGCGTGGCAAGTCCTACCGAACCACTGCTGCGGTGGGCATAAATTTTGACACTGATGTCACCTGGGTTCGCGATTCCGCGTTATGTAGACGGTTGTGTTAATTTTATAGCAAGCAGTATGAAATTAAATTAAGTCTGTTTAACATCACGCAATGTGTTGACGAAAAATAGCATTCAAAACATTTAGTAAAACATTGTGATCGTGTCCCACATTGCATAATACGTTTAAACGTAAGTAAATTACTGTTGTTATCCGCAGCTCGTGGTCGTGCGGTAGCGTTCTCGCTTCCACGCCCGGGTTCCCGGGTTCGATTCCCGGCGGGGTTAAGGATTTTCTCTGCCTCGTGATGACTGGGTGTTTTGTGATGTCCTTAGGTTAGTTAGGTTTAAGTAGTTCTAAGTTCTAGGGGAATGATGACCATAGATGTTAAGTCCCATAGTGCTCAGAGCCATTTTTTAAATTACTGTGGTTGTTGTTGTTCAGTTAATCAACCGCCAACGCAGACAATACCACAACAATGTAATTTCTTACACTTTTCCGGCGATTAGGTGTCATCTCGTGGAATCGGGTGTACGGCCGGTGGTCTGCGTCTTCCCAACACAATACTTCGACGTCGTAACTCGGCGTCTTCATCATGTGTTTCCTGCGACTGGTAGACAAGCTGACCGCGTCCCACATTTATGCCAGGACGGTGTCTGGTGTTCCCTATGCCGCCCGCGCCCGCTGGCAAAACAACACCTCGTCTGGTAATTACAGTGTCCACATCAAGGAAGTAAGGGGTCAAGCGCTCGGCAGATTGCGCTTGTTGTACCCCTTACTGAACCCAGCGACGAACCTGCCCCCACACTGTGGCATAACTCTGTACCTGGCACTAATCACGCCTGTGTAAGAGTACGCTGCTGTGGTGTGGGGCAACGCGGCCGACTCGTCCCTCGACAAGCTGCAGACGGCCCAGAACAAGGCGCTTAGGTTAGCGCTTCACCTGCCACGAGACTTCAGCACCGGGGAACTCCACAGAGTAGCACGAATCCCGCTGCTCAAGCACCGATTCCGGCCGGCGGCACATCGTTTTTACGCGGCCGCCCGCATGTCGGAGAAGTACCTTATACAGAACTTGGGAAACCCAGTGCACTGGCGCCCGACCACAAGGTGGCCCGACCACAAGGTGACCAGACCTGTTTCTGGAGTGAAGGCACGCCTTAACATTAGCCAGATGAAGTAAAAGAACAACGCAACCGTGAGGAAGATTCCGACGAGAGGACAACTTCCAACTCACCCAGGCAGAGTTAGGAAAGGCGTGATCCGCTCACCCTACAACACACCGGAGTACGATGCTCCGTGAATTTGCGTAGCATAATTACAGTGCCACAAATGTTGAGTCACCGTGCGTGGCAGCAGTCTGAAACAGAGAACAGTCGGCACGTCGTGTTCCGATGGGTGCTGACTTTAAAAGTTCAGTACTTGGGAGATTTGAAGATTTTCTTTTCTCTGGTTAAGAGGCGTTGTTTGCTGGGAGAGAGCACCCATGGATCATGCCTGATAGCGAACCATGTGGCGCGGTCAGCACAGTTCACACAATTAAGAACTGCTGGCGAAGGGACACATAAGTGAACGTTACCTGCAGCCCTCGATCGACGAGACTATGGGTTCCTGGTGTCAGTTTCAAGCGAAGTAAACTAGTCATAAATAGTGCGCAATATTTCTGGTTCGATAAAAAGCTCTTTTAATCGATTCAGTGGTCGGATCCTTGCTACCTCTATTGGAGCTACGCGCCCTGTGGTGCGCCGCAGATGCTTCCCCTACCCTACCCCTCTCCGACCCGTGTGCATAGCTCGCGCACGTGGAGCCTAGCATAGCTCACGTGCTCGTACACCTCCCTCTACCCCTCCCCATCTCACAGGCTGATAGCCATTATGTAATGGCACGACGCCTCCTGCCCCTTGTCGGGGCCAGTTTTTGCCGTATTGATGGGCAGGTACGTTCCACCTGAGTGTAGTTTGACCTCACTCAGCCAGAAAGCTCCAAACCAAACTCTCGCGTCCTTCCTGCATTTGCCAACTGAAACGTATCACCATAAAGAGCGGACGGTGTCAGCGGGTATCACCAATAAGCGTCTGTCACGATCACTACAGCACTTTATGAACCACAGAAATCGGCAGGTTAGGTTGGACTGCACCGTCACGAACGTATAGGTGTCGGATAAAAATATGGAAACACCAGAAACACAACACACTGCGATTTCTATTACGGAACCGACGATGATGATGATGATGTTTTGTTTGTGGGGCCCACAACTGTGTTGTCATCAGCGCCTGTACGAAGTCTCAATTTCTACACAATCCAATTTTTTTATACGATCGGATGTAGCCAAGGTGACGAATGATGAGCACAACACAAACACCCAGTCCCTCGGCAGAGAAAATCCCCAACCAGGCTGGGAACCGATCCCGGGACCCGTGATCCAGAGGTATCAATGCTAGCCACTAGATACGGAACCGATTGCATTGCGGCACGGTAACTCAGCGTGTTCGGTCAAAGGGTTAGCTGCCCTCTGTAACAAAAAGCTGACAATGAGTGAATCGTTGAAAGACGAACTTGAACGGGTGTCATGGGACGTCCACCCCGAACATATGCAACGAACAGTAATGAAGAAAATAAGATTAAAGAAAAGAAAAAGGTGGCATGTGAAACAGCGTCCTGTCGTCTCACAATGGGAAAGTACAGGTCCCGTACGATTTTGAAGGGAATGTTATACCATTCTTCCCTTAAAATAGTCCCACGTTCAGGTAAGTATGATGTAAGTGGGTAACGATCACGAAGTCTTCTCTCCGAAATACACCGCAAATACTATTAACACTGAGTGATGGCAGGACAGACGCAACAGTTCATCCTCGTGCTCACAAAACCACTTTCGGACGGTGTGAGCTGTGTGAAGATGGTTCAGATGGCTCTGAGCACTATGGGACTCAACATCTTAGGTCATAAGTCCCCTAGAACTTAGAACTACTTAAACCTAACTAACCTAAGGACATCACACACACCCATGCCAGAGGCAGGATTCGAACCTGCGACCGTAGCAGTCCCGCGGTTCCGGACTGCAGCGCCAGAACCGCTAGACCACTGCGGCCGGCAGCTGTGTGAACAAGTGGCCTTTCATCTTGGTAAGTTGCGTCACACAGGGAAAGAAATATTGTGCCACTCGATAGACTTGATCAGGCAGAATGGTCGCATAATCCTTGACAGTATTGCGAGCTTGCCGTATGATCTTGGGACCCATGAAATACCACTATATCCCTGCCAAATCGTCAGCGAATCCCGGCCGAGTTTCACTTTTGGGACGGAAACTCTGCCAGAAGTAGGTGCAGTGTGAAACAAACATCACAGGATCATAACAGAAGTTCAAGAGAGGAGTTAAAATTTGTGCCATGGACAGGCATCTGGGTCTCCTGTTTACTAGTCAGGTGTGGTTGCCATTGCACCACCTCAGTGGTGTAGCTAGCATAGCTGCAAGGACTACCCAAGTCCAACGCCCTCACTAACACAAACTTTAGTTCACGTCTTGAGCATATTTTCCCTTGCTTAGATCGCCACTATTGCCGAGGCTCTCTGGTATTGAAGTAGCACCCGAGTGTTGGACGTAATGGGCAGCTCCTACCTATACCTCAGGTATAGGTGATCTGGAGAACTGAAGTAATTAAATTTTCCTTGAGAAAACTGAGTCTCATCATTATCTATGATTATCATAGAAGCTCAAGAAATGAATTGAAATTTGTGCCACATTCGGGACTTAACCCCCAGTCTCCTTTCCGGCTTTTTTTTTTCTTAATCTCAATTTGTTCACTTTTGTTCGTTGCATCTACTCGCGTCGGACGTCGGAAGACATCCGTTTAAGTTCGTTGATGATCGATTAACTCAGTTTCTTTATTACAGACGGCAAGCAATCTTCTGTCCGAACACGCTGAGCTACCGTGCCGGCTTCCCTAACACTAAATTCAGTTTATGTCTTGAGCTTATTTTGCCCTCCTTAGCTCCGTAAGTCCAGATGAATCGTATAAAAGACTTCTAAGGGACGTTGTTATAGTGTACAGACGCTGCTACAATCGGTTTAATGTATACATATTCAGTTATGTTATTATGCAACCAAGTAATCCGCTACTTTTGGAAACGAGATGTTTCCTTCTACCATGTACTATTACACGTTTGCTTGTTTTTTCTACTGTGTAATTACCTTGCTGAGGGGTACTTAACTTAATACATAATACCACAGCACCTTTTACATATATTCCTGGAAACTTGGTTGCGATTTATGATGATAACTGCAGTATGGATGTGTGTGTCCTCAAAGCCAAGGAGCTACCGCACTCCATTCTTATTACCTTGCTATTACTGCCCTCACTAACATTTATACAGGATATGTTGTGTTCTGCCGACTCTTCTACTATAGGGTGCCTAGGAAAGCTGCATTCTCGGATTGCTAGACAACAATTCTCGCAAGTCGTTTTAATGGAGTTTGTTAAAAAACGAATTGATTTTTCTACTTAACTTTGTCAAATACAAACGTGTGGCAAGCAAGGGGCGACAGACGGACATTGGCAAGCTCTTCAGTATACAGAATTTGTAATACAAGTGAACGAACACAGTTGCTAAGTTACTGCTGTAGCGTCTGTAGGTCGGCTTCACTTCAACTCTGGCCCCTGCCATCCGGAGCGACGCTTATATTCTCTTGGCCTAGATGCCACTCCTGTCTCGGTGTTGTCCTAGAGAAGGGTCTGTCGGCGTACTACTGGTAGAAGCCGCCTCACAGCCCTCTTTGCTCTTCCATTCTTGATCGTAGTGACGGCGCTTGACGTTACGCCGGAAGATAACACAAAAGAACTACTTGAAGACTCCCTCTACACTCTATAAATGCATATATTACGAAAATTTCTATTATTTGCGTTCTACGTCAAACAATACTTTTAGTCGTAGCTAACAGTGTTGTTAGTTGCATAAAGCACCATGTAGTATGGCATAGTGAATTGCTGTATGAGCTGCTATGAGGTAACCATCTGAACCTAGGGTTTGAAGTGATAACAGAAGCCAATATTCGTTTCATGAACCATGGACCTTGCCGTTGGTGGGGAGGCTTGCGTGCCTCAGCGATACAGATAGCCGCACCGTAGGTGCAACCACAACGGAGGGGTATCTGTTGAGAGGCCAGACAAACGTGTGGTTCCTGAAGAGGGGCAGCAGCCTTTTCAGTAGTTCCAAGGGCAACAGTCTGATTGACTGATCTGGTCTTGTAACAATAACCAAAACGGCCTTGCTGTGCTGGTACTGCGAACGGCTGAAAGCAAGGGGAAACTACAGCCGTAATTTTTCCCGAGGGCGTGCAGCTCTACTGTATGATTAAATGATGATAGTGTACTCTTGGGTAACATATTCCGGAGGTAAAATAGTCCCCATTCGGATCTCCGGGCGGCAACTACTCAAGAGGACGTCGTCATCAGGAGAAAGAAAACTGGCGTTCTACGGATCGGAGCGTGGAATGTCAGATCCCTTAATCGGGCAGGTAGATTAGAAAATTTAAAAAGGGAAACGGATAGGTTGAAGTTAGATATAGTGGGAATTAGTGAAGTTCGGTGGCAGGAGGAACAATACTTCTGGTCAGGTGACTACAGGGTTATAAACACAAAATGAAATAGGGGTAATGCAGGAGTAGGTTTAATAATGAATACGAAAATAGGAATGCGGGTAAGTTACTGCAAACAGCATAGTGAACGCATTAATGTGGCCAAGATAGATACGAAGCCCACACCTACTACAATAGTACAAGTTTATATGCCAACTAGCTCTGCAGATGACGAAGAAATTGAAGAAATGTATGATGAAATAAAAGAAATTACTCAGATTGTGAAGGGAGACGAAAATCTAATAGTCATGGGTGACTGGAATTCAAGTGTAGGAAAAGGGAGAGAAGGAAACATAGTAGGTGAATATGGATCATAGCTAACACTTGGTTTAAGAATCATGAAAAATGGTTGTACACATGGAAGAACCCTGGAGATACTAAAAGGTATCAGATAGAATATATAATGGTAAGACAGAGATTTAAGAACCAGGCTTTAAATTGTAAGACATTTCCAGGGGCAGATGTGGACTCTGACCACAATCTATTGGTTATGACCTGTAGATTAAAACTGAAGAAACTGCAAAAAGGTGGGAGTTTTAGGAGATGGGACCTGGATAAACTGAAAGAACCAGAGGTTGTACAGAGTTTCAGGGAGAGCATAAGGGAACAATTGACAGGAATGGGGGAAACAAATACAATAGAAGAAGAATAGGTAGCTTTGAGGGATGAAGTAGCGAAGGCAGCAGAGGATTAAGTAGGAAAAAGACGGGGGCTGGTTTAAATCCTTGGGTAACATAAGAAATATTGAATTTAATTGATGAAAGGAGAAAATATAAAAATGCAGTAAATGACGCAGGCAAAAAGGAATACAAACGTCTCAAAAATGAGATCGACAGGAAGTGCAAAATGGCTAAGCAGGGATGGTTAGAGGACAAATGTAAGGATGTAGAGGCCTATCTCACTAGTGGTAAGATAGATACTGCCTACAGGAAAATTAAAGAGATCTTTGGAGATAAGAGAACGATTTGTATGAATATCAAGAGCTCTGATGGAAACCCAGTTCTAAGCAAAGAAGGGAAAGCAGAAAAGTGGAAGGAGTTTGTAGAGATTCTATACAAGGGCGATGTACTTGAGGACAATATTATGGAAATGGAAGAGGATGTAGAAGAAGATGAAATGGGATATATGGTACTGCGTGAAGAGTTTGACAGAGCACTGAAAGACCTGAGTCGATACAAGGCCACCGGAGTAGACAACATTCCACTGGAACTACTAACGGCCTTGGGAGAGCCAGTCCTGACAAAACTCTACCATCTGGTGAGCAAGATGTGTGAAACAGGCGAAATACCCTCAGACTTCAAGAAGAATATAATAATTCCAATCCCAAAGAAAGCAGGTTTTAACAGATGTGAAAATTACCGAACTATCAGTTTAATAAGTCACAGCTGCAAAATACTAACACGAATTCTTTACAGACGAATGGAAGAACTAGTAGAAGCCAACCTCGGGGGCGATCAGTTAGGATTCCGTAGAAACACTGGAACACGTGAAGCAATACTGACCTTACGACTTATCTTATAAGAAAGATTAAGGAAAGGCAAAACTACGTTTCTAGCATTTGTAGACTTAGAGAAAGTTTTGACAATGTTGACTGGAATACTCTATTTCAAATTCTAAAGGTGGCAGGGTTAAAATACAGGGAGCGAAAGGCTATTTACAATTTGTACAGAAACCAGATGGCAGTTATATGAGTCGAGGGACATGAAAGGGAAGCAGTAGTTGGGAAGGGAGTAAGACAGGGTTGTAGCCTCTCCCCGATGTTGTTCAATCTGTATATTGAGCAAGCAGTAAAGGAAACAAAAGAGAAATTCGGAGTAGGTATTAAAATTCATGGAGAAGAAATAAAAACTTTGAGGTTCGCCGATGACATTGTAATTCTGTCAGAGACAGCAAAGGACTTGGAAGAGCAGTTGAATGGAATGGGCAGTGTCTTGAACGGAGGATATAAGATGAACATCAACAAAAGCCAAACAAGGATAATGGAATGTAGTCTAATTAAGTCTGGTGATGCTGAGGGAATTAGATTAGGAAATGAGACACTTAAAGTAGTAAAAGAGTTTTGCTATTTGGGGAGCAAAATAACTGATGATGGTCGAAGTAGAGAGGATATAAAATGTAGACTGGCAATGGCAAGGAAAGCGTTTCTGAAGAAGAGAAATTTGTTTACATCGAGTATAGATTTAAGTGTCAGGAAGTCGTTTCTGAAAGTATTTGTATGGAGTGTAGCCATGAATGGAAGTGAAACATGGACGATAAATAGTTGGGACAAGAAGAGAATAGAAGCTTTCGAAATGTGGTGCTACAGGAGAATGCTGAAGATTAGATGGGTAGATCACATAACTAATGAGGAAGTATTGAATAGGATTGGGGAGAAGAGAAGTTTGTGGCACAACTTGACCAGAAGAAGGGATCGGTTGGTAGGACATGTTCTGAGGCATCAAGGGATCACCAATTTAGTATTGGAGGGCAGCGTGGAGGGTAAAAATTGTAGAGGGAGACCAAGAGATGAATACACTAAGCAGATTCAGAAGGATGTAGGTTGCAGTATGTACTGGGAGATGAAAAAGCTTGCACAGGATAGAGTAGCATGGACAGCTGCATCAAACCAGTCTCAGGACTGAAGACCACAACAACCACAACAACATGTGACATTTGGTTGTTACGTCAATGTCGTCCCAATTGCTTACAAATTTTCAGAGCACTGATCAAGAACGTCTTCTGTGTGTAACAAATACAGCGATGTTAATGAGAGTGAAGGCATTTTACAGTTATGTCACTGTTTTCAGTCCATATCTTGGAAACGAAATCAAATCAAGTTTATAGGACCATTGGAGGCAAAAGTCGTCAGTACACTGAACGAGTATACTGCATGTTATTGAAACTTACTACAGCCAGTAATATTATTTTAAGACTACGAGCACATACAAAACTTATATGCGGTTTACTCTATAGCCACAATTCCTAGTTCTGCCTTCTGGCTACAGCGTTTGGCACACTGGGACTTTTCTCAGGCCATCGTACAATCAAAAAATTGCAGTGCATGGTTATAGTACAAAAGGGAAGTGGAATTTACAAAGTGTTTCTGTACCCTATGACAGCAAACGTATGGTATAAAGTGCAAACTTAAAATGTGCAGGTTGTCCCTTACACATGACATAAATACTAGAAAAGCAAGTCTGATGACAGTGTGTCGGATGTAAAGGATCATCTAGGCAGTTGAAGGTTGCATTTTATGCCATATATTTACAGTAACAGAGAAAAAAAGCGTATCTTTCTGTTGCATTATTATTCCAACGATGTACTGGAATTTTTTGACCTGGGAATGATGTCAGGATGGTACTGTGTATCGAAACTGATACTGAGTAAGCAAAATAAAATATTGCCACTATTCACTAAAACACCTGTATTTTTCCGGGCGTGTAGGTCTCTGTTCCAACCGACACTATGTTGCGAATATTTAACTACCAGCATTTAATAACTGCGTTATCAGAAAATTTGTTATAACATTCTACTATATTGTTAGTATAATATCAATATTTCGAAATATAATGACTCTTTTTGTTTGTAGTACATCAACCATACAAAAATGTCTGCACCCTCCGTTTCTTTGTAAAGACCCTATCAGTTAGTAGCGCCTGTCCAAGGGAGAATTCAACAAATAAACAAATTGCCCTCGACCAATGGGAGCGAAAGAGAATGAACACAGCTTTCAAAATGGACACTCTCTCTGCCACCATCTCCCTGGCTGAGAAAGGACCATCTCTTGGTCTCCCGCTTCTTACTATGTAATTTAGCCATAAAGACCCATTCGGGCAGGTTTCTCTTTGAATTACTAATCGTGAAATATACGAGGCTATTTATCTAACAGATTTATTTGCTATTTCTAAATTTTAACCTTTACTAGATGTCCAATCCTCAGTATGACCCTCTCCATCCAATACAGAACCATCTCGCTATTTTAAAAGGAAATAGGCGCGTACAGTATAAGAAACTGTTTGGTAAAAACAATGGCGCATTTCGTCTGGACACACGAGTATTCAGTTTAGTATTACGACATCTTGATTCCTTACAGCTGACGTGAAAATTGATAGCGTCAGCACAAGTCTACATCTACTTCTACATACGCACTTGAAAAACAATCGCACTGTGCCTGTCGGAGTGTACCTTATAGCACCACTTGTCATTTCCTGTCATTTCCTTTCCTATGGAAATGAGCGTTGGCGTAATTGGCCGGCCGCCGTGGTGCAGGTCTTATTACATTCGACGCTACATTGGTCGACCTGCGCGCCGGATGGGAATGAAATGATGATGAAGACAACACAATACCCAGTCCCGGAGTGGGAAAAATCGCCGACCCAGCCGGGAATCGATCCCGGGCCCATAGGACGGCAAGCCGTCACGCTGACCACTTTCTTTTTTTTTTAACTTGAAATCCCCGACCTCGCCGGGAATCGAACTCGGGCCCGTAGGACGGCAATCCGTCACGCTGACCACTTTTTTTTTATTACACGTAATTTACCCATTACATCAATTGTAATATAAATAGAAAAAAATAACTGGGTTAGAAATAAAAAAAAACTAGTGGGAGTCGATCCAGCGACCCGGTGATTTCGGGACTTAAACGCTTTTTTTTTTTTTTTTTTTTTACAAACACTAAATGAAATGCATCCTCTGCCAAAAAGAAAGAAAACAAAAGATTTTAAAACAAATCACAAATTGAAAGGAACAGGGATGTTGTTTTTATTTATGTATTTATTTATTTATTTTCAATAAGGATCACTCTGTTAAAAGGAACATATAGACCATTTCATCGTATAGTATGTGCATTACATAGTGAGTGGTGAGAGAAGCGTGAGGTTCATCATCAGCTGTCAAATGTGCACACCGACTGCACCCGGCACATTCCAACTGCGTGGGGGGTCAAGGAAGACCACCTGAAGATAATTGGCAAAGGTTTTCCGATAGTGTGACCATCTATGAACCTCACTGTGGGCTTGCTGCAAGAAATACCAAAAGTCGCGACGTGGCAGTATCCCCATAGAGGTACGCGATCGTCCAACCTTTGATCAAGATGATCGACTGTGATTTAGTCGCCGGAAAGTAGTCACTCTCCGGATGTAAGAAGGAAGCAGGTGTAATATGTTGCGGGGTCACACGGAGGTAGCAAGCCACCATCTGTCTTCCTAGGAGCCAGACGTCCTCCACCGCGATACAAGTTAAGCGGTGATGGTCGTCATCCACTTGGTGACATTTCGGGCATAGTGGAGTGTCCACTAGTCCAATTGCATGGAGCCGTTGGTGTCTGTTGAACTTGCCACAGGCGACAGAGAACCACAGTGCCCGAACGAAGGTAGGAAAGAATTTTTGGTGTACATGTCTCCAAATCTTCGGCCAATGCAACCTGGGGTGTTTCAGTTCAATTACATTACAACTTATCCGTCGTAACAGGCAAACATAAAAATCCTTCGCGCATGGCGGTCTCGTGCGCGGAAGCTCGTCTCTGATATAACTAAGTTCCACGATAAATGTTGAGACATGCGCAAAATGTGGCGTAATGTTGCCCACCGCCACCGGAGGTGTGAGGGACGCTGGAACCAGGAGATCCAGTAGGCGGGATGTAAGGGAATCACGCCCGCTACGCCATTGCTTATACATTGTGGCTAGAAGGAGCGCCGTCGCACGGCAGTGAACATTCGTAAGTCCGAGTCCCCCCTTCTCCGTAGGGAGAGTGAGCGTTTCGTATCGCACCTTGAGGGGCGATCCAATCATCACGAAATAGCCTAGTGCTGATTGAAGTCGACGTCCGAGCGTGAGTGGTAGGGGCAGGATCTGCGAAATATGCACCATTCGAGAAACCACATAAGTGTTCAGGCACTCGACTCGCTGCAAAGCATCAAGGCGCCGTAGGAGATGTTTTCGGACCATAGTACGTGTTGTCTGAAAATTACGTCGGTAGTTAACTGCTGCAGTATGTTTTACAGATGAGGTAAAGTCTATGCCGAGATAGCGGAATCGTTGCACATAAGGAAACGGACTGATTTCTTCCGGCGTAAGGCCCCTTCCCACAGGCATTGCCGCCGATTTGTTCATGTTCACTGCACTACCCGCGATCACACTGTGGTCCAACAACAGTTCAAGGACCGTCTTCACGTCTTCCTCAGAACGAACGAGCAGCAGGAGGTCGTCCGCATAGGCACGACATTTGAAGGTGCAGCCCCGTAGTTCCATCCCAGAAAGAGAATTGGTGAGCCTCCCAATTAATGGTTCCAACGCTATCGCGAACAGCAGCATCGAAAGAGGGCAGCCCTGGCGAATGGATCGTCGAATTTGAATGGGCCCTGCTATACGCCCATTAACCTGTACCAAGGATTGTGCGCCCCCGTAAATCCTTCTAATGAGACCAGTAAAACGGTCTGGAAAGCCCATTTGTTCCAGTACAGAATACATATAGTTGTGGCGCACCTTATCAAAAGCACTGTCAAAATCAGCCGCCACCATCGCCGCTTTAAGCCGGCACTCCTCCGCCAGCGCTATCACATCACGGCATTCGCCAGTAGCTGTTTGCACATTCACCGATCCACCCGGTGTCGTCTGTTCCGGAGAGAGAACGCTACGAATTAACATACGACATCGGGACGCTAGCAACCGTGCAAAGATCTTATAGTCGGCATTATGCAGGGTGATGGGGCGATAATGTGTGACCGTAATTCCTGGCTTCGGTTTATGTACTGGCACCAGGAGGCCTTCCATAAGAGCCGGTGGAATAGGCGCATCGGAATTTAACATCTCGTTGTACATTTCCGTCCATCGCGGTGCCATTTCGTTGCGAAATTCGCGATAGAATTCAGCAGGAAGCCCATCAATGCCTGGGGACCGATTCAACGCACCTTGTGCGATCGCATCATGTACTTCCTCACAGCTAATGGCTTCCAGTAAGGTTCCCGCGGCTTCCACCGTCAGTGTACGGGAGACGGACGTGGCTATACGGTCGAGGTCATCGAAAGAGGCTGCTTCTTCCCGATAGATGTGTTGGTAATGGTCGACGAATGCAGAGACAATGTCCGCTTGACGCGTCACTCTTCGGTCTTCGCGGGTGATTAACTCCCGTACCAAAACGCGTCGTCGGTGCTTTCGTTCATTCACGACGTGGTGCATGGAAGGAATCTCGTGCCTTATCGTATCGTGACATCTGGCGCGCACCATGGTTCCCTGAAGATGTTTCCGAGCTAAAGCCACTAGTTTAGCTTTTATCCTTTTGCGTTCGATCCAGATGTCCTGTCCCGGCGGGCCATCATCCAAGTCGCGCAGTGCTGCAAAATAAAAGTCGGTGGTACGGCGGCGCCATTCTGCCATTTCCCTGCTATATGAGATGAACGTACGGCGAAGCGCCGGTTTAGCACAAGTCAGCCACCAATCAAGCTTCGTCGCATACCTTCCAACCCTTCGCTCGCACATCGTCCACGTCTCAAGGATCCGTTGACGGCATTCAGGATCATGTAGATGTTGAATGTTTAGTTTCCACGGGGCCTTACTGTTCCACACCTCTCTACGGGGAAGAAGCACCGTACAGATGTAAGCGCTGTTATCGGAAAATGCCAATGGCCAGCGTTCCGCGTCCTGGACATCATTTGCATGAGCCCGTGAGATATAAATGCGATCTAATCTGCTCACCGAATGGCTTGCCACATAGGTGTATCCCGGTGCAGCTCCATGTCGTAATTCCCACGTGTCACTAAGTACAAGGTCGTTGACAACGATTCGCAACTCCTGGCTGATGTTTGCTTGCGGACATTGGTCTTTCTGGCTGAGAACACAGTTGAAATCTCCACCAATTATTACACATTCAGAACGTCCATGGAACAGTGGAGCAATGTCTTCTGCATAAAATCGCGCCCTTTCCCGCCGCCGATTGTTTCCCGACGGTGCATAAAGATTGATGATGCGTGTCCCAAACGTCGTGAAAGCCATTCCCCTGGCCGACGGAAGATAACACACGTTTTCCACTGGGAAGCCATCTCGCACGTAAACTGCCACCCCACTCCCATTGTGATCTCCATGTGACGAATAGAATTGGTAGCCTGCGATGTATGGGAGTGCAGCTATGTGGACTTCCTGCAGCAAAGCAATATCCACATTAGATGCCCAAACCGTTTCCTTCAATAGGTGTATTTTGGCCGGTGAACGCACGTCATTGATATTTAATGTCGCAATACGGTTCGCATGGCGTTGAATCCCACTCTGTCGAGGCGCAACAACATCTCCCTGCACCGGCGCCGGGGGCTGAGTTAGAAGACGTTCTCTCGCCCTTCTCCCTTCACCTTCAGCCATTATTAGTCCGTCTTCGTGAGTGCCGGCTGCCTCTGTATGACGTCCGGCGCCTCCTCAATATCCTCATACCACATCTTTTCAGGCTGTGATATATTCGTGTCCATAGCCTCAGCATCTGCGTCTGGAGAGCCAACTGGCTGTGATTTCTCTTCAGCATCACCTCGTCCCGGTACCGTCAATGTGACAAACCGCTGTGGGTCGGATCGAACAGTTCCCAGTGCCTCATCCTGTTTCGTAGAGGCTGTTGTGTCGTCTTGGTCCACAGGCACATCGTCGTCGGGGCAAGTCATCCCGAGGAGATGTCGTGCGACGCCGCCGTTTCCTCCTTTTCGGGGAACGCTGTTTGCGTGATCTTCCGTCCGTGTCCTCAGATTGCAGGGAATCACGGCTGCCCGACAGAAAAGCATCCGTAGGAACTGGAAGTGTTTCGAGTCCCATCGTTGAACTTGGCGGGAGTTCGATCGAAACTAATGATGTCGTCTCAGAGTGCGTTTCAGACGGAACAGCATCTGTAGTGGCTGGAACTGCTTCTTGTACTATCGGTGTGCTGGGTGGGAGTTCGGTATCATCTGATGTTGTCGCCGTAGATTGTATGCTCGACGCAGCAGCATGCTCTGTCATCCCGACGTCTGCGACAAGGTTTCGGAGAGTCCCATCTTGATCTTCCACCGAGGCTGTGTCCTTTCGGTCATCAGCGACCGCAGTGAGGGCTTTGGCATAGGTGATCGGTAGTACTGTCATCGCCGGCGACGGCTCCCGCACATCTGAAGGCAGTTGCGTAATCCGCCGTTGCATACAGTTCGACCTGAGGTGTCCCTCCTGGCCTCATCCAGAACATGTACGTGGTTGACCATCGTAAATCACCACCGCCCGACAGCCACCAATTGTCAGATAGGACGGCACACGCTTCTGAAGATCAATAGTGATCTGCCGCACTCCGTTAAGAACGGGGTATGTGGCGAATTGTGTCCAGCGTTCTGCTGTGTGACCATGTACTGTTCCGTATGGCTTAAAAGCCTCGATAACTTCGTCAGCCGGGAGCTCAAATGGCAGCTCAAAAACACGTATTGTCCGTATACCCAGACCAGCATGTTCTACAGTTACCGTGCCGACATTCCCGTCACTATGGCAAAATCGGAGACCTGCTTTTGTCGCCTGTAGAATTCTCTCACACGCCGCGTCATTTACCATCTTAACATACACCGTGGGACTAACGATGGATAGGTGAATTCCGATAATATCGTTTGGCGGTATCTTGACATCCTCTCGAATGAATCGTTCCACTGCTAAAGCCTTTGGTCGTTCGTAGTCTTTGCAGAAATTGAATCGTAATGTAGTTTTCCTGTACTTGTTCGCCATGATCGTTGTTACTAGCCCGCGTGGAGACTAAGTCCACAAGTAAACAAACACTCGCACCCGCCGCACAGGCGGAAGTATCGGACCTCCGCTTCGCACGGCCGCTAGCGCCGAACTTGCCACTCAGCTACCGTGGCGGACTGCTTTACTATTCCATTTGCAAGGAAAGCGAGGACGAACAAGTGTCTGAAAGATTCCGTAAGCGTCTTAGGTTTTCCCGTGTTATCTTCGTGGTCCTTACTCGAAGTGTACATCGGTACCAGTAGAATCATTCTACAGTCGGTTTCAAATGCCGGTTCTGTAACTTCCTGCAATAGTTTCTTGCGTAAAGAGCGGCGCCTTCCCTGCAGTTCACGAAAAATCTCCGTAATATTTGCTTGTCGATCAAACCCGCTAACAAGTCTAGCAGCACGACTCTGGTTTGCTTCGATGTGTACCTGGTTGAGATCCCAAACACTCGAACAGTACTTAAGAAGCCATAGCAGTAGGATTCTGTACACTAGTCTTCTTTATGGATGAGATACACTTTCCCAATATCGTCCCAATAAAATGAAGTCGGACATTCACCTACCCTACTACCAGCGTGGCATGATCGTCCCATTCCATACAGCTATACAACGTTATACTAGATTCTTAATCGAAGTGACTGTGTCAAGTTGCACTGCGCTAATGCTGTAATGGAGCGTTACAGTATCGTTTTTTCCTACTTCTCCGCACCAACATACCATTATCTAAATTTAGAGCAAGCGCCTTTCATCACACCGACTAGACATTTTGCCTAAGTGTTCTTTTACAGTCCTGTAGTCACTCATCGACGACATCTTCTCGTGCACGACAGAGTTATCAGCAGACAGCCGAAAATTGCTACAGGCCCTGTCTGTCAAATCGTTATGCATATACTCGTAGAGAATGAATACGGCGCTGTCACACTTGGCTGTACATGGCTGAATTGCACGCCAGATCCTGGTGCCTGTACTGAGGACGTCGTTTCGGCCGATATGAAAGTCTTATCATCCGATATTCCGAAAACTATTAGGTGAAAAAAATTGATTTTTACACTTGTTACAGTCTGATACCTTCACTCGATAAAGAACTGAATTCTTCTCTTCATCCGTCATCTTACTACTAAATAATACACTGCACGGAATTTCAAAGAGTTCGTAGAGGTAAAAACGCAGTGTGTAAGTTTTGCGTATGGTTGAATTTAGCTCATACATTGTAGTAAGATGTGCAGCGTTGCTCTTGGGGGGCGGGGGTGGGGGCGAAAAGAAAAGTAATTGTTATTTTATATTTTTTGAAAAAGTTGAGAAGATGACTATTTTTTTGGCAACAGAATCAGGGATTGATTACACTATTATAATAACATAAGTTGAGTATTAAATACCAGGTTGGATTATTTTGAACAAGAGCAGCAGATTGATTTATTTGAGATCGTTAGAAGAAACATTATCATTTCTGTGCATTTTTATAGTCGCGATGAAGTCATACCCGGAACAACGCTAAGGGACCAGAAGATTTATAGACTTGAAAAGATATTCAACACTACACAATTACAAAAAAAGAGTTGGTTCAGAAATAATAGGAAAACGATAATGTTCCTTCTGCCTCGTGCTGCGTTCGGCGCATTAGCGTGATCTTAATTTCTGGTGATGAACTAACACAAAATAATTAACATTCAAGTAAATGAGGAGATAGAAATCACCATGATTAATTTACTAAAATAAGCACAATCATCTTTAACACACGTTATTTAATGCTACGTACCTTTTCATATTAAATTACAGTAGATGACCATTGTGGTTAAATATTTTATACGTAACAGTCAAAAATGTTCTCTTGATGCTGTCTGTTCGTAATCAATTACAAGAAACTACATGTTTTCTGATTGGAAAAATAACAATTAGCATATTTACTGACTATTTTCACATAATATGTAAAATACCGATGCGGAACACAGCAAGTCCGCGTCCGCCTTTCATGGAATACAAACAATAAAAGGTGAGGCGCCAAATGTCTCGTTTGTCTTGAAACAACATAATTCTTTTTTACAATATTAATCGATACATGTACATAGAGATTTACAGGTACCGCTCAAGAATGGCGAGATGAAAAATAATAGATTCTGTCGCTGCAATGCGATACTTCATTTCTTTTACTTTACAATTGTTCGATAACTTTAGGCCATCAGGCGTTTACTATTGAGCGTATATTAATGTCTGTGAGGCGAAAATTACTAATACTACAAACGTAGTGTGACTAGGGCCTCCTGTTTGGTAGACCGTTCGCCAGGTGCAAGTCTTTCGATTTGACGCCACTTCGGCGACTTGCGCGTCGATCGAGATGAAATGATGAGGATTAGTACAACACAACACCCAGTCCCTGAACGGAGAAAATCTCCAACCCAGCCAGGAATCGAATCCTGGCCCGCAGGATTGACATTCTCTCTCGCTGACCACTCAGCTACCGGATGTGGACATACATTGCAGTGAATGAAATGTCGATAGTATGCTGAAATTTTATCTAAAATTGAGACCAGGAGAATACCTCATCTCCTTCTCGAGTTATTGGGTTTTATATCCGAAGGACGGTCGGGCGCAACTCGCCCATAGAAGTCCTTGTGATTAGCGGATCACTTTTTCATAACAATCGTCATATCTCATAAATGACTGAAGATTTTCTACAAATGATAGCACGCCATGAGGCGCATACATTTATGCAACAGAAGTCATGGAATAGTGCTACGCTTATATACAAATGGGGGGTATAGGGTACGCAAGGTATAAAATGTCAGTACATTGGCGGATCTGTCATCTGTGCTAAGGTTGTAAGGCCGCAGATATGACACCTAACTTAATTCGCCGGTAATGAGCAAATTTGCCTAGCAGTATGTAATGGAAAAAGGGATGAAACTCAATTGACAGTAATTAACACACTGTTCCTTTAATGCATGTTAGAGCGGAACGTGAATCAAGCAGCGAGAGGCCTTTAAGTTTGGAGTTCTGGGGGACGAGGGCAGATTCAAGGCCGTGCTACAGGGGTACCACAGAAACCACTCCCAGGCCCAAAGCCAATGACCTACCAGGTGACTCAGGCGGGGAGAGCGAGTATAATGGCCCATCTGAGGGAGCACACAAAGAAAAAGCTTTTAGAAAAGTGCATTTCGCAATTCCTACTGGATATGAAACAAGACCTGTGACGCATTTTCGATCACGTGTCCAGTGAGTGATACACATGTGAGGGAGTCAATGTACCCATTTAGGCGTCCGGAACGGGCACAAAACGTCCGGTTGGCGGAAACACGCTAGGTAGGAGAAAAGAGCCACAGTTTTGACACAGTTTAATGGTAGGGACAGAGTTTCTACAAAATGAGAGGAATGCTCCTATTGGTCGAAAAAAGCCATGAAGTGAAGAACGAAAGAACCCTGGTGGGGAGACAGTTCAGCTATGAGTAAGAAAAGACGGAAATGTTCAAGGACTCTTCTCCGAAATGGCGTCAACTGCAGAATGGAGCGCATAACGCTCTGTAGGACATAGAGGAGTAATTTGTGTCAACACTGCTTTCGCTTCGGCTGATATCCAGCTATAAATTAGCTATAGCATCGTTTAGCTCCAACTGTGGAGAAATGAACGATCCAATCAGTTAATTTTTCTTGCGAGAGGTGAGACGTTATTATAATATACCTGCTGCTGCAACCAGGCACATGTATATCGCTACATTCTGAGACTGGGGATGAGTACATGTTCTCTCACATAACGAGAAACATAGAGAAAGTTTCTGCTGGAAAATTCTGCAAAGGTGTAATTGGTTTTACAGGAATTTCAGCAGAAGAGAGTGGCCTAGCAGACGACAGCTCGTTGCAGCTTAAGGTAAACACTGCGTGCAGAGGCGTAAACTTGTTGGTTCACCAGCTTGCGTCCACTGTAAACTCGAGCGACCTTGGGTAATCTTTTGCTCAATTTGTCACATAAATAACCATCCACCATAGAATTGCGGGTCATCCTAAAAGTAGCACCGAGCTTTGAACCGCACTCGGACGATTTTTGTAGTACTGACCAACATCATAACATAAGAGTAGGAACTATTTTGTAAAGTAACTTCTAGTTATAGGTTAATATTGTCATGTTTAGGATAATTAACCTCTGAGAGTTAATATTTAATATGGATGTGTTTAGGAATATTTCACTTTTAGATGTTGACAAGATGCATTATCCCAACAACTGTTTTCTGTTGTAACATTGAGAACTGTGTAAAAGCGTGTATTTTTATGCTAATATTGCCACATTAAACGTGTCATTTCAACTTACACAGATGTCTTCAATCGTAGAATAAGTAAACCACAAATATTGCAGCTTACAAGGTGACTGATGTAGAGAGAGACCCGAGCTAATTATGGCCACATAATGGGTATCAACAGACTTTGAATGCTGAGTTTCAGTTGGAGACAGAAGCGTGGGACACTCCTTCGGAAATAGTTTGGAAATATGTCGAGATCTGCAGTGTCAAGGGTGTGTCGAGAATACCAATTTTCAAGAATTACCTCTCACCACGAACAGCGCAGTGGCCGACGACCTTCACTTAACGACCGAAAGCAGCGGCGTTTCTTTAGAGTTTTGATTGCTAACAGACAGCAAAGGGTGAAACATCCACTGACATCAATGTGGGACGCACGACGCACGAGTCCGTTAGGACAGTGCGGTGGCGAAATTTGGCGTTAATGGATTGGGGCAGTAGACGATCAACACGAGTGAGTTATCTAACACCACGAATCCTCTGAAGTGCCCGTCTGGTTTCGTGACCATATCAATTGGACCCTAGACGACTGGAAAACTTTGGCCTGGTCACGGTTCGAAGGTGGCGCATACCCCAGAAATCGATGCACCGAAGATTTCAACAGGCCAACACGTGAACAGGTAGTTGCTCGGTAGGGGTGAGGGTTGGGTTTACATGGAGTGGACTATGTCCTCTGATCAAACAGAACAGATAATTGACTGGAAATGGTAACGTTTGGCCACTTGGAGACCATTTCGAGCCGCTCATGCACTTCATGTTTACAAACAACGATGATATTTTTAAGGAGGACAGTACGCCATGTCATTGGGCCGCAGTTGTTCGTGATAGGTCTGAAGAACATTCTGGACAATCCGAGCAAATGATTTGGCCACCCACATCACCCGACATGAATCAAGACACACATTGCTAGGACATAATGCTAGATCAGTTCGTCCCCAAAATCCTGCAGCGGCTAAACTTATGGACGCCTCAGTATTTCTTCAGAGGTCTTCCAACAACTTGTTGAGATGCTGCACTATGCCGGGAAAAAGGAGGTCCGACACGATATTGAAAGCTGTCGCATAACGTTTTTCATCTCCTTCTATGTTGTATGATTAATACTCGAAACATTTTTATTCATCGAGTTACGGAAGTAAATCTTCCGCAGTGGTGAGAGATCGGTGGCTCAGGACGCATTCAGACTTTCAGGAAAATCCGAGTGGTGCGCCTATACAAGTCCACCGCACCTGGGCAGTGGCGTTGCAGGACATGTATGCACGCCTCCACCTGCGAAATGGCTAAATGTATGCTGGTGTGTTCAAGAATTCTGCAGCGAACCGATGTTGAGGATATTGTTGTCGGGATTGGGGGTCAGTTCCTATAACTTCCTTATTTGTAGGAGTCAATTTCGCCTATTTTCCCAGTCGATTAGGCCGTTGTGTTGTGCGAGAGATTCACAATAAATGCAAGTTATGTAAGGGGAAACGGCGCAGAACATTCTCTGTAAAAGCGAACTCGGTTTCCGTGTGGACGTGGCGACTTATTTCTTTTCAAGCCTTTCAGTTGCTTCCCTACACCGTGGATGCCTTTTACTGCGCAATATGTGAGTGTGCGTGATGATCAAGCAACGATCCTCCTTCGTGAATTATTTCTAAATGTGAAATTTTAAACTTCAGATCAGCTTTGCGTTCTAGTCGAACGCACTGAGGTCGTTCCGATACCAGACACATAGAGAGGAGAACAATCGATAACGCAGAGGATTTCAACCAACGCCACTAAGCAGCCCATCCATTATCCACACAGCAACGGTGAAATATATCACGAAATTGAGTGAAACTGGGTCTCTCACAGTTTCGGTAGAGCTTGATATACTCGTGATGTCTAAGTTAGTGGTTGGTTGGTTGATTTGGGAGAAGAGACCAAACAGAGAGGTCATCGGTCCCATGGAATTAGGGAAGGACGTGGAAGGAAGTCGGTCATGCCTTTTTAAAGAAAGCATCCCTGCATTTGTCTGGAGTGATTTTGGGAAATCACAGACAACGTAAATCAGGATGTACGGACGCGGCTTTGGACCATCGTCCTCACGAATGCGAGTTCAGTGTGGCAACCAATGTGCCACATCGATCAATCTAACTTAGGAATTAATCTTTTCGTGCTGAAGTTCAAATGGTTCAAATGGCTCTGAGCACTATGCAACTTAACATCTATGGTCATCAGTATCCTACAACTTAGAACTTCTTAAACCTAACTAACCTAAGGACATCACAAAACACCCAGTCATCACGAGGCAGAGAAAATCCCTGATCCCGCCGGGAATCGAACCCGGGAACACAGGCGCGGGAAGCGAGAACGCTACCGCACGACCACGAGCTGCGGACTGTGCTGAAGTGAATCCATACTCATCTACATTCTGCATGGACTTTCATTTCATTTAGTCCATACCAATTAGTATCTAAAAACATTTTCTGTAGGTGATTTGCAGATTCATGTAAGCAACTGCGTTCAGTGTGAGACCTGAGTTTCCGCTGCTGCATACAAAATTTCAAATAACTTCCGGGAATTCAGCCAGGTAACACTTTCAGCGACCGCCGATATTTCGGCTGGTGAACAACCCGCCATTTTCAAGAAAAACTGCAACGGACAGACTACGTACATGCAAATTCAAAACCTCGGTTCTCAGATTGATGCAGGAAGGATAACACGCACACTGATCACTAGTGCCACCAATGATGACCAAAGTCAAAGCTATCGATAGTGAGACGGTGACGTAGGATTGACTCTGTCCCTCTGTTTGTTGACAAGCAGAGAGCCGGATTCCAAACGGAGTTAAAACAAAAACCTCCATCCCTCTTAACGAGGTTGCTCGCTAATGTAATCTCAACTGCCTCCTTAGTAACACTGTCCCAATAGCTGGACGTGCATGCCAAAGCTCAGTGTTAATGTATAACATGGGGTGACCAGTATCCAAGCAATGTTCGGCAATAGCAGATGTACTTGGCTGCTGTAATCGTGTGTGCCGCTTATGTTTAGTACAAAGGACCTCAACGGTCCTGATAGTTTGACCAATATATGCCATACCGCAGCTACAAAGAATGCGATGTACACCCGCCCCGCCTTACGCAGACCAAGACCATCCTTAACATAACTCAAGAGCGCTCTAATTTTGGATGGAGATCGGAAAACACATTTCACATCGTATTTCCGTAAAATACGACCGATAGTGTTGGAAGTGTTTCCTATACAAGGCAAAAAGGCTTACGTGTCGACTCAGAATTACCATCAATCATCCAATGTACAGTTGGTCGATACCGCAACGCACGTTCAATCTTCTCTCACTGTAACCATTTTGAGCAAATGTAACTTCAAGATGGGACAGCTCAGCTGGCAAATTCTCAGCGTCAAAAACAACATGTTCTTTGTGTACCAAGGTACGACGTATCCTTTCACGCTGTGCCTGATGGTGACAACTATTAGCCTGTAATTACAAGCCGGTGTGAGTACGTTTCCTGTAGACTGCATGTCCCAATGATCCATCATCCTTCCTCCTAATCAACACGTCAAGAAAGGGAAGGCAACCATCCTCTTCCACCTCCATCGTAAAACGAATTTTCGGGTGGATTGAGTTCAGATGTTCTAGAAAGGCATTCAAATTCTCCCTAACATGAGGCCAAACAACGAAGGTATCGTCAGCATATCTAAAGAAACAGGCGGGTTTAGAAGGCGCCGACTCCAATGCACCTTCCTCGAAGTCTCCCATAAACAAATTTGCGGTCACAGGAGACAACGGACTACGCATCGAAACTCAATCTGTCTGCTCATAATACTGGTCATTGAATAAAAAATAAATGGATGTCAACACATGCCGAAAGAGATTAGTTAATTCAGCACCAAACCTAGCCCCAATTAACCGCAACGAATGAGACAGAGGAACACGAGTGAAGACAGAGACCACATCGAAACTCACTAAAATATCAGAGTCATTCAACCTCAGTGCCTCCAAACGAGGTAAAAAATGAGCTGAGTTCCTCATATGATGTTCACCATGACCTACTTGTGGACTGAACAGAGTAGCAAGATGCTTGACTACACGATATGTCGGAGCGCCGATGTTATTCACTATAGGATGGAAGGGAACCCGTTCCTTGTGAACCTTCGGAAGGCCATATAACCTAGGGGGAACTGCACTATAGGTATTAAGACTCTTGATAGTGTCCTGCGACAAACCACTTTTCATCATGAGGCTTTTGGTCTTCTCTCAACACGTTCAATTAAACTGCGTCTCCTTCAGGTCTTACCTACTTACGCAGGTTGGAAGAAGCCTTTACAATGTTGTCTACAAGGAAGTCGGAGAAACGTTTTTCGTTCTTGATTGTTTTGTGTCGTCACAGAACTTTGAAGGTCCATCCAATGTCTTAATTGTCGCTCCTTACTCAAAGAGCATCAGTAAACTCTACCTCTTGTGCTGTGATCTTTTGAGTACGTCTGCGCTGCTACATTTCACGTTTGTCCATTTGCAAGCCTTTTGTGAAACTGCAGTTATGAGGCCCGAAACATGTTTACTTCAAGATAGAGCCAAGTCAGTCAATTTTCTCTCTTAAAAATATTTTCTGTCGGTCATATGAACAGTAATGAGACGAAGTACTATAAAAGCCATGCTATGTAATGTAAAGTATGATTTTGCAACTAGAATCGACAAACAAGATAAAAGCGATATATATTGGGATTTACAGACACATTTCGTTTAAGCTGAATTTGATGACGGGGAAATTAAAGAAAATAATATCATCTTTCCTTGGAAATGAGAGCGACAGATACAAAAGCCTTAAGTGAGTGTTTTACCTTTAGGCTTTAATTCAGTCGCATTCTTCACTCTATACACTAAAATTTAACCATTGATTGATTGAGAGATCTCATAAATTTTTGTAGGCACATTATTCCGACTGACAAATTTGGAAATGTCTCTCTAAGGAAGAGATTATAAATATTGTGTATATAACGCTCAACACTTACAATTCGTGTTCTTTATGAACTGCAGCATGGCTGTTAGGCCTTTGTTGGCACGTCTATTTCTTTATGTAGACAATTCGATCCTGTGTCTAGTACGGGAAACAATGATGATACATTTCTGACATATAGAATTACAAGATTTTTCTCAAAATGTGGTCACACTCGTTTCTTCTCCGACCTTTTGATGACTCATCTATTTCGGCTAATAATACCGGATTCACTACAAGCAGACTAATGTTAAGAGGTAGTGTTGATGATAATTAGTGAGGTAATGTATGGAGTAAGGAGACATAAAAGATTTTACGATACTATGGTCCAATTATTTTAGCAGTAAGTAGCAGCTTTCCATAAATGACCACGTCACATTATTCCTCTTCTCGTCTCCATCTCCACAGTTTCCTCAAACTACTGATCAGAATTCTTATTTTGTGCCCCATAGTTAGCATTAGTGTATATAACTTTATAAGAACGTATTCAGGATCGATGACGTGTACAATGATGGTTGCAAGGCATTACTTTTGGTTACCGTTAACGATCTTGTGTTTTGCTTTGGGAAAGGCCAGATGCTGCAGCTTTCGTTAAGTTCTTTCACACAGATATGTAATATTAATGATTAATGATTAAGGTTAAAAGTGGTGCAAATGTGCTGTCTTATCTCTAGTTTCGCATTAGAAATAGATATGAAATTCAATGATGACGGGCCACAATATACACTTGATAGACTGCAGTCCACAAGAGCATGCAAACAACAATTTTAAATTCTACAAAAGAAAGGTACCAACGCGTCTAGTCTCAACTATAACAGCTCTCTGAAGTTGGAAAAACAAGGAGAAAAATCCGTTACTTGATTGGCCAACTAGGTACACGGTGAGTGGAAGTGTCCCAGTGAGTTCGGCCGACTTTATTAACAGCACAAATCGCGAAAAATCTTTTAACAATTTACATCGCAGAGAATTCAAAACTGAATTCATGAAACCTAATAAATCTATCTGAACTGTCTTGCAATAGACGGGCCTCAGTAGTGTCTGGCAATTTTTAAGTTGAAGAAGATAAGAGATGGCGAAAAAATTAACTGGTCCCAGATAGAACCCTGAAAAAACATCACGACGGAATATATAAAAAAAGTTGAAAATAAATTACAGCGCCTCAGTGCGAATGACGACTATCGTTAGACACTCTATAGGTTGAAAATTATTTAAACCGAAAAGTCTTGGAGGTTCACGGAACAGTTCAACAAATACTTTGCTTTGATGTTATATTTTCCAGCGAAGATGATTTGAACTGGAAGAGGGAGATTTCTCTGGGTGAACATCAGTTAAACCAACACATTCTGGGAGGTTTCGTGGGATAATGTTACACCTTTTCTAATGCTTTCTCCTGTGAGGACAAAAAGTAGCACAAACAAGTTTTAACTATCTATTACGAACAGATAACGAAATTAACATAACACAATTAGTTCAGTTACAGTAGAGATTCCAAAAGGCCTTAATTGACTTGTAAACAGAGGTTACACAAGCGGGACATATTCCGTGTAACACGGTCAAAGGCTACAAGAGGGTCCTTAAATCCTACCGCTGCTGCTACTATCCGGGCAACCAGAGCCTGCTCTGTCTGATTCAACAGGCGATCTGTAAGCAATGTTGCACGTCGCTCATCGCACAAAAAGTGCGGAGGGCTCAAATCAGGGAACCGAGTACGCCATATTACAGAACCACCACTGCCAAGCCATTTTTTGGGAAACAGTCGGTTCAAGAATTGACGCAAAGGACGACTGGATTGTGCCTGCGCCCCGTCATTCTGGAGTCACATTCACTGTCTTGTAGCGCCCGGGTTCCCGGGTTCGATTCCCGGCGGGGTCAGGGATTTTCTCTGCCTCGTGATGACTGGGTGTTGTGTGATGTCCTTAGGTTAGATAGGTTTAAGTAGTTCTAAGTTTTAGGGGACTGATGTTAAGTCCCATAGTGCTCAGAGCCATTTGAACTGTCTTGTAGGGAGTGGCACTTAATCCAGTAAATTTGGAAACGCTGTGGCTAGTAACTGTAATAATTTCTGTCATTTACTGGAATAGGGAGGACATATGGTCTATTGAACAGTCACTAATAACATCTGCCTGCATATTAAAGTCGGACCACAACTGACAGGCGGGAGGTAAGTGTGGTATGCCGATTAACCTCACTCAAAACGTGCCACCTGTGGATGTTGATGGTCCCATCACGTCGAACGTGGCTTCATGTGTAAACAGTGCACAGGACGGAAATGTATGAGGCATTTGGCACTGTTCCAGATACCACTAGGGAAACTGTGTTGTGAGTGGCTAATCATCTGGTTCCCGCTTCTGCATCCACTATACGTGAAACAGTTAACAATTGCTTATGAAGAACATTTCTTAAATTCGTCTGAGTCGTCCCCATTTCATAACTGAGCCGTGTGCAGCTCGCGTTCTTGCCGTCTTGGCGTCTTGTAATTGCGGTAGTGCCTTCTCGTTTCCTTCTTGTGTTAATGTCGCCACTGAGTTTCCTAGTATCGTTGGTCCATGAGTGGCCTCAGCAGAGGTTATCGATAGCCAATAGTGTGGTACTATCTTTGATGCCACCGCTAGTATTTCCGGGTCGTCATGTGAGTCAGGCAGTTCGGTTTCGGACGGAGCAGCGAGGAGGTCTTCAGCGTGAGGGCAGGTCACGACCGCTGGTGGCGTGCAGGCACTGTTGGACCGAGGGGTTGTAGCCGACGACTGAACCCGGGACGTTTGCAGTTGAGGGAACCTTATACAGTAGTGAAACCTCCACTGTTTGAGATCTCCTTGTTATTTGCGTGTTGCTGCTCCCAGGGTCTGTGAGACCAACTGCAACATTTGGAGTCTGTCAGGTTGGCCGAAGCTATTAGCGGCCTTCTACTGCTTGATGTTAGTTCGGATTTAGTGTTATTATGGCTGAAGTGCAACCAGTGGTACCTTACTGCCCAGAGGCCACTAACGGCCAAGTTACCTGCCCTGAAGGTTAGCGTATTTTGCGGCTGTGTACTTTTCCTCGTCTTGACAATGCTATCTGGCATGGCCAGTCACCTGACACCTTCCTTGATTGGGGTATGGATAATGGTTTTCCTTGTCTACCTTGGTTATTGTGGTTCTTTCTGCCTTTATGTAATTTAAACACTAGATTCTGGGGACACAGCGCTGTCTGTCACTTCGCTCTTGCCTGAATTATTCCATCGTTGTATTGGTTATCTGGCGCTAGATGGATTTGCTAAGAAGATTGATCAGCGTCTAAGCGGTCCCTAGTTTGAGTTGTCCCACTTAGGTGAACATTACTCTTGGCTGCCTGTCTCACCGCTTACACAGCTGTAGTCACCTTCCTCAGGTCGATCAGGGGAGCACTGTCTGTGGTTCATTCCGTCTTACTTGGTCAAGTTGTCGTAATTGTTTAAAATTTACCCAAACGTTATAACGTGTAATTGCGTTGCTCACTTATAATTCAGTCCTTCAGCCATGAATTGTTTGTAATACTGCTTGTGGCCAACCGACAAATAATTTTCAATTCTGTCTTAATAAGGTCTTCAGCCATCAGTATAGTCTGTTACAGTTTTTTAAGATTGTTTAAAAAGGTTTTAGTATTTTTAATATGTAATTGCCTTCCTTACTTGCAATTCAGGCCTTCAGCCGTGGAGTATTATGAAATTGCTTGCGGCCTTCAAGCGACGAATAATTTAGAATTTTTTTCTTAATCAGGCCTTCAGCTGTTGATTGTGTGTAACATGTCTTGTGGCCTTCAGCCGACAAATAATTTGTCATTCTTTCTTCATAACGCCTTACAATAGCTTGTTACAGTTTTTGATTGTTTAAGAAGAAAATGTCTAAGTATTTGTTAACATGTAACTGGCTTACTCACTTGTAATTCAGGCCTTCAGCTGTTGAATATTCTGACGTTGCTTGTTACCATCATCCGCCAAAAAAGTTTTGAATTACTTCTTAATAAGGCCTTCAGCTGTCAGTGTAGTAAAATCTTTTAAAATGATTGTAGAAAGTTGTTCCTTCAAATAGAGTGTATGTATTTACTGTAGCCAACGGTAGCTGATTACAGACCCCTCCACAATAGTTGCCTTATCCTGCCGCTCCCTGACTACAGATTACAATACGCAACACCACGATAGCTGAGAGTGGTTACACCGTCTAAGGAATTAATAAATGTTCACATTACAGGATGATATTTTGTTTTGGAGCCCTTGCAACATCCCAGAGTTTGTCGGTTTAAGTAATTTTCACCCTGTATACTAACACTGGGCAGAAACCGTTCGCATGCACTGGACTCGCCCTGCCGTGTGCAGCATATAGTGCGCTCCAGTCTTTCGCTACGTCGTTGCTGCTTACTCGTCCCAGACCTAGACCGCCGTTCACCGTAAAATCTGTGTTTCCCCTGCCAAAGAAACACTTCTCTATGTGGCACACCGCTGTCCACTCCTCAAGGAGCAGCCAGCGTCCTCTCGTCAGCTCAGGAGAGATGCCTAACTGGATTAGTATTATAGTGGGCGGTTTAAAATCGGCGTTCTGCGACTGAAAATGACCGTGACGAATAACGGCTGCTAAAGCTTGGTACCTTAACGTCTACACACTATGAGAACATATTCACAAAACATTTACTCATCACGAGTGTTTGCAAATATATACTCAACGAGATCCCATCGTGAATGCTCTGTGAAGAGCTTGTCCTGCGTAACGACATTCGGCGGGAGCTCTCCACGAATACGTCTACACTCTAGATGAAATAGTTGCAAATAAATGGGGGCTCTTTGAAAGCATGCTACCAACGTACGTAGAACCTCCAATAGCTCACAACGAACATATTTCCACCGTGGAATATCCCATCAACATTGTGGCAATGGAGGAGACTGGTGTATTGGCGATCACCCAAGGAAATTATTGCGGTGCAATCCTAATTTCGAAGCTATTTTTAAGCTACGTTAAAGTCGATAAGAATATCATACACTTTATAGTAATGTCATTAAAATATTTCTGGCTTTTTCATTTATTATTAAAATGTTTTTTAACAAAATAGTACGTTCGATGTCTCGTTGTCACTGCAGGCTTGTACCATGGGAGGCAACGAGAGGAAGTTGATCATGTCCAGTATCCTGTTTCTAAAACACAACCACATCCATGTATTAACAGGATTCTTTATTAATATAAACAGAGAGCTACTTAACTTAAGCTTCCATATGCTGTGGTACAAGCTCCTCCGTTAGCTTCACTGCTGGTTATGTACAAGTCCGCTATATATACTGCTCTGGTCGCTAGGTACTGACTGTCTCTGAGCTAGGGGATGAGCTAACTACGACTGCGACTCCCACTGGTCTACGACTGATGACTCGACTCGCTGACTCACTGGATAACTGCCTGGTACTCACTAGGCCTTCTGGTTCACTGCGGCGATCTACATACTGGCGGATGAGAGCGCGTTGGCAGCGTCTCGTTTGTAGGCCTGTCGTTAGCCTCTGTTCCAGTAGGCTCGCCTTCTCCAGTGCTTACTATCGATCTTTTCGCAGCATTTTTCCCTAGCGAAGTGCTGGCGACAGCTTACGCCAGCACACATTATCCAAAGCTTGTCGTAATGAGAGTATTTAAAACCGCGGAAAATCACAGTAAAATAAATTATCAAAAGTGAAATTAGTACTAAGAGCATAGTTTTCACCCATTTAACAGTATTTATTACACAATGCCCTAACATGAGGGATACTATATTACCCCCCCCCCCCATGCTCATAACTTAAGGATAATTGCAGAATGTGGCACCAAACAACATGGCACTACACAAAACTGGCTCTAATAGCATAGGCACATAGGGAACGCACACGAGACAGAATGTAAGTCCACGGTATTGTTAAGTTGAGGAAACCATCCCGAAACACGTGTGCTACCAAACGCCACTGTTTCCTGTGCATGTACCCCGACATCAGTATGGGATATGGTAACCATGCACACGTGTACCGGCCTCACAAAGGGTTCGCATACTTTCTATCAGGTGGTCGAGCAGCTGCTGAGGTTTAGCCACCCATTCTTCCACCAGTGTCAGGAAGGAACCACTGTTCGGACTATACCTGGACTCGTGCGTGAACATAACATTGGGTGTTCTTCACACCAGGGTTTACGGGCTCTCCTGCGACCAGGGATAAGTAGAATGCACCTTGCAGGTCTTCGTGCGAATAAACCATGTCTGTTCAGTCGTCTGTAAGCTGTGTATCTGGAGACAACAATTGCAGTGGCTGCGGGAAAGTCCCAAGCAAGGCCACCTGCAGTACTCCGTTGCCGTCGGCGGTCACTAATGGTGAGGTATCGGTCTTCTTGAGGTGTAGTACACAGTGGACGTCACGTACTGTATCGGCTGGACACGTTTCGTGTATGTTGGAATCGTTGCCATAATCTTGAGACCGCACTTTGTGCCACACGGAGAGCCCGCGCTACGAGCTGCTGTGTTTGACCAGCCTCCAGTTGCCCTAGTGTTCTGCCCTCATAACGTTACCAATATGTGTTCTTTGAGCCCATTTTCAAAACACAGTCACCATTAGCACGTCTGAAAACGTCTGCACACTTACTCGCTGCCAGTACTAGAACTTGCAAAAACACACCTCTGCGTATGTGGACTCTTGCCAGCGCCACCTTGCGACGACCACAGGTGAAATGTGAAGTGGACTGACAAGGCAGCCAGTCCACAGTGACGGGTAGCCGAAAGAAAGGCACGTGTACACACACACACCGACGGGCGTCAAGTACTGGAACAGGCTACGTAATTAATGCTATGAAGAAAAGTACGTAGCTGGATTAATACTTATATTTAATCAATCATTGTGGTACATCGCTCTTGACTATACACGGGAGACTTTAATTACAATCACTGTAAGGCTAATGGCGCCTTGCTAGTTCGTAGCCATTAACTTAACTGAAGGCTATTCTGTCTCTCGGCTAATGAGAGTGAAAGGCTTCGTACATCTAGTCGCTAGCTAGGTCGTCCGTCCAATTGGGACGAGTGCTTGTTCGTATCACGAGACCTGCCTTGTGGTGGCGCTAGGTCTGCGATCACACAGTGGCGACACGCGGGTCCGACATGTACTAAATGGACCGCGGCCGATTTAAGCTACCACCTAGCAAGTGTGGTGTCTGGCGGTGACACCACATTCCTCCCTCGCAAATCGGCGAACGGTCGTGAGATAAGGCTTCCGCCCGCCGTGGGGAGGACCCCATGTTGACGTATGCGATGAGGTGGGGAGCCTAACAACAGGCGAGGCTGTGCCACCCGCACCCGGCCATTCGGTCCGAGGGGAGCTAGGAAACGCCTGAAAACCTAGTCCAGGGTGCACATCAACATGCGGGGTATGCGCCCGTAAAGAGACAGGAGGGGCCGAAGGGTCGACCTCCATTGCGTCGGGGTAGCCGACGCGCGATGACATCATGTGGTCCGGAGCGGGCGGGAGTTCCATGGCAGAGGACAGCTGGTCACGGGAAGCGATCGGCGGCGCGTGACCCTGGGCGGCTTGGCGGCTGCAGCGAAGCGTCGAATGCGGGCGGCGCCGGCCGGAGTACCGGCGGCTGCGGCGGCGGCAGCTGCGGCGGCGCGTCGCCATGGGGCAAAATGGAAGGCATCGTCGGTAACACCTGGGGATGAGGTGAGCCAGTAGATGGGTCCCCAGGGCGCTGACCGGACGGCACCGTCGCTGAAACCAGACGGGGAGCGGCAGAACCCGTGCGACGACAGAGGCGCAGCTGATTGAGATGCCGACGCACCTCACCAGAGGCCCCCAAAACCAAATACATCGCGCGGCCGAGGCAGCGAAGAATGCGCCCTGCGAGCCAACGCCGTGAACCTCATTAGTTGCGATAAAATACAACGTCGCCTGGAGCAAAAGCAGGAGTCCGCCGCTGCACAGGAACCTGATGTGGTGGATGCAGCAAAGACATCAAGGTGCGATGAGGACGACCGTGGAGCAACTCAGCCAGCGAGCGACCATCTCGGGGCTGAGAGCGATACGAAGACAAAAAGAGCAACAATGCGTCCTCCCGAGAATGCGACTCTTTCAATTTCAACATCTGTGCCTTGAAAGTCCGGAACAATCGTTCAGCGGCACCGTTTGACTTAGGCGAAAACGGCGCCGATGTCAGATGTTGAATACCATTGGCCTGGCAGAATGACTGAAATTCTGCGGACATGAATTGTGAGCCATTGTAAGAAACAATAGTCTGCGGAAGACCTTCAATGCAAAAGATAGCAGACAACGCTTGGATGGTGGCGGAGGAC
The DNA here is from genome assembly GCF_023864345.2 of Schistocerca serialis cubense. Taxonomy (NCBI): domain Eukaryota; kingdom Metazoa; phylum Arthropoda; class Insecta; order Orthoptera; family Acrididae; genus Schistocerca; species Schistocerca serialis. Next base: position 192,410,193 of record NC_064638.1, on the reverse strand, counting down.
GTCGTGGAAGACATCCGGAAAACAAAAGGAAAATTACTGAAGGCGTCGACCAGAACCAACCATCGAGCATTCCAGAATGGACCAGCAAAATCAATGTGCAAGCGTTGCCAAGGGGAAGTGGCTTTTGGCCAGGCAAAGACTTTCCGCGGCGGTGCGGATTGTTGTTCGGCACACGCCATGCAAGAAGAACACATATTCGTAATCGCAGCATCTATTCCGAACCAAGTACAGTGCTGACGAGCAAGTTGTTTCGTTCGCACTATACCCCAAAGTCCTTGGTGAAGAAGCCGTAAAACAGAGGACTGTAACGAACGTGGGACCACGACTCTGGACTGATCATTATCAGAACGCAACAAAAAAACACCACGTCGAACAAAAAGTCTCTCCTTGTGATCAAAAAATCGGCGAACCAACGAATCCTCGATCCGAGACTTTGACAAAGGCCATTGCGTAGCAACAAAACGCAAAACAGTAGCAAGGACAGGGTCAGCAGCTGTGGCTGTAGCTACACGACGAAAATCAATCGGTAACGATTCGACCACTTCATCGGTTTCCGAATCAATGAACATGCAAGCAAGTTCGGAAGAATCGAATGCTTTATCCTCAGCAACAGGCAAATGGGACAACGCATCGGCGTTTCCGTGCTTAGCAGTGGACCGATACAAGATATCGTAGTGGTACTGCGAGAGGAAAAGAGACCAGAGAATGAATTTCTGCGCTGTACGCGGAGGTACAGGCTTGTTCGGATGAAAAAGCGATGTCAAAGGTTTGTGGTCTGTGATGATGGTAAAGTGATGACCATACAAGAAATCATGGAACTTAGTAACACCAAACACGAGAGCCAAAGCTTCTTTCTCTATCTGCGAGCAATTTCTTGGCGCAGACGAGAGCAATTGGGACGCAAAGGCAATATGGCGATCATGCGAGCCAACTTTGTGCGCAAGCACAGCACCGATCCCGAAATCCGATGCATCTACCATCAACAAAAGGGGTTTCTGGGGATCGAATGGCGTAAGGCAAGTATTAGAAAGCAACGCCGATTTCAACTGGCGAAAGGCGCGTTCGCATTCCGTCGTCCAGACGAACGGAACACCTGTACGGCGTAAGCGATGAAGCGGAGCTGAAATGGAAGAGGCATTGCCCACATATTTATGATAATAATAAATTTTACCCAACGCACTCTGTAGCTGTTTCAGATTTTGAGGGGAAGGCAAATCTTGTATGGCACGGAGGTGCTCTGGACTCGGATGTATGCCTTGGGCATTAATGACATGGCCCAGGTATGGTAAGTCACGAGCAAAAAACACACATTTGTCCTTCCGCAAGCGAAGACCATTGTGCCGCAAGACCTGAAATAATGTTCGTAGGTTCGCAAGATGATCTTCTTCCGTCTATCCGGAGATCACTATATCGTCCAGATAGTTTGCTGCAGGAGGGACCGACGCACAAATAGTTTGTAAATACTGCTGAAACAATGCAGGGGCGGATGCACACCCGAACGGCAGTCTTTTGAACCTGTACAATCCAAGATGCGTCTTAAGCACCAATACGCGCTGGGATTCGTCGTCCACAGGTATTTGCAAGTACGCATCGGCTAGATCCAACTTCGAAAAATATTTTCCCGGGCACAGTTTGGCAAAAAGATCTTCCGGGCGGGGCAAAGGAAAAGTAGCAGTCACTAGTTGTGGATTCACTGTGGCCTTGAAGTCCACGCAAAGTCTCAATTTGCCGGAAGGTTTTGGCAAAATTACTAAGGGTGAGGCCCAGAGAGAAGCTTGCACACGTTCAATTACACCCTGTGATTCTAGATCGTTTAATGTTCTTGCGACCTCATCACGCAATGCATGGGGAACATTGCGCGCTCTGAAAAATTTCAGTTGCGCGTTGACCTTCAGTTCCAAATGTGCTTCATAGTTTTTAGCGCAACCTAAGCCTGGTGCAAAAATGTCTGCAAATTCGTCACATAAGCGAGAAACACTGTCTGAAGGCACAGTTTGATTCACTGATAGGACCTGATTTACAATAGACATGTTAAACAACTGAAATAAATCTAAGCCAAACAAGTTCACTGCCGTAGAAGAACAAAGAACGTAAAATGACACAAGTTTTGTTTGTCCTTTATATGTCGCAAAAAGAGTGCACTGTCCCAACACAGGTATTGTCTGTCCTAAATAACTATGTAACTTAACATTTGCGGCACGCAACGGAGGTGCGCCCAGTTGTTTGTACGTGTCGTGATTGAGCAATGAAACTGCAGCTCCGGTATCGAGCTGGAATGGTATCACTTTGCCTTCAAAGTCTAAGTCCACAAAAAGTTTATTGTTCTGCTGACGACAAGAGCGACTGTTTGGTGCAACTTGAATAGACACTGGTACAGAATTGCTTGCTAATTGACGTGATGTCCGGCGACGTCGACGCACAGTTTTTGTGGGACAAACACAGTCACTGTTAGAGAGAGTGGCACTGGACGGGGTGGAAGTAACTACATGAATGTCCATGGGCGAAGGTCCACGAGCCTGAGTGTCCCTGGTTCGATTCCGGCGCGAAGCAAAGGGCCTGGAATGGTTGTGATTGTCTGATCTGAGCTTTTTCTGGCAAACACTTTGAACATGTCCTTTCCTATGCAGAAAAAGCAAATAGCTTGGCGTGACGTGCAATGTTCACGCGAATGTCTAGTAGCACACCGTGGGCATGATTTCACTGCATTTGTGGGCTGGCGCGGCACACCCGCGGCAGCTGCGTTTGCTTGCGCGAGGGCAGTTGACCGGGCCGCGCAGCTCGCCCGGCGGGCCGGTTAATGTTACACACTGCTTGCGAAGTTTCAAAAGATTCCTGAGCACAGTCAAGTGTGTCTTGTCTATCTAATATGTCGATCACTTGTTGAAGGGAGGGATTAACTAGTTTCAATATTTGCTCCCGTATGCGAACATCAGAAACGTTCTGTGCAATTGCATCATGTACCATTGTATCTGAATAAGAAAGACCACAGTCACAGTCACGAGAACACTCCCTAGTAAGTCCTTGCAATGTTGCTACCCACTACCTATTAGTTTGACCGGCCGTACGTTTTGTACGAAAAAATGTATACCGTTTTGCAACCACATTAACCGTTTCTTTGAAATAGGCATCTAAAGCAGACAAAATTTCCTCGTAGGACAGAGTTGCTACGTCGCGTCGGGGAAAAAATTTCACTATCACACGGTAGGTGGACACACCGACACAAGAAAGCAAAAACGGCTGCCGCTCATTACCTAGAATTCTGTAGGCGGCGAGGTGGAAGGCAAACTGGCGGGACCATTCCTGCCAAGTCTCGTGGTTCAGGTCGTAGTGCCTAAAAGGCGGTGCAACTGCGAGTTGTGGCTGCGGTAGCGGTGAAGCGGCGGCGGCCGCATCGGTTTGAATGGCACGTTGACCCTGGACGAGCTGTCCAAGGGCATCCAATAACGCCTGCGTCTGCTGATTCTGCAAGCGATAAAATTCGGACAGTACATCTGGCGAAGCCATGACACAAGTAAATGTAAGCAATCAGAAAGAATACTTTAACTCGTCGCCAATGAAGTGGACTGACAAGGCAGCCAGTCGACAGTGACGGGTAGCCGAAAGAAAGGCACGCGTACACACACACGCCGACGGGCGTCAAGTACTGGAACAGGCTACGTAATTAATGCTATGAAGAAAAGTACGTAGCTGGATTAATACTTATCTTTAATCAATCATTGTGGTACATCGCTCTTGACTATACACAGGAGACTTTAATTACAATCACTGTAAGGCTAATGGCGCCTTGCTAGTTCGTAGCCATTAACTTAACTGACGGCTATTCTGTCTCTCGGCTAATGAGAGTGAAAGGCTTCGTACATCTAGTCGCTAGCTAGGTCGTCCGTCCAACTGGGACGAGTGCTTGTTCGTATCACGAGACCTGCCTTGTGGTGGCGCTAGGTCTGCGATCACACAGTGGCGACACGCTGGTCCGACATGTACTAAATGGACCATGGCCGTTTTAAGCTACCACCTAGCAAGTGTGGTGTCTGGTGGTGACACCACAAAATGCACTGCATGGTCATACCCCGAGGTGATTGGAACCTGCAAACCGCCCACCAGTGCGTTGTTTCACCATGTATCAGGATTATCCTTAATTTATAAGCATGAGTATATAATAAGATGCTTAATGAAGGTCGCCTACATTGTATTAATTTGTTGCTGAAGTCACACATGCAGCCCTCAGCACCATCTCATTATGAACATGCTTCATGAGCGCGTATACCCCGAATTTTGCTTCGAAACCAAAGATCATCGTCCATTCCAAATTTTCTGCAGTAAAAACAAATCTCTTTATTGTTATTAAAACTCCATTTTGAGATTCACCTTGACAAAAACTATTTCCGCCCCTGGGATCGTCAGAATAAGAGTCGAAAAGTTCTCCTCAAGGCCCCTTGTAAGGCCTATTACTTCTTTTCCTTTCAGTATCTGATTGAGGATAAACTATTTTTATTATTTGGTTTCTTCAACTTAGCTTTCCATCAGGAATTTTGTTCTTCTTTTCTTTCGTTTATTTCTTTAAGATTTTCCTACATTGGATTCGAGGTGATAATTAATGAATGCTGTTCCTGTCTCGGTCTTTTGGAAGTGAGATCAAATGGGTGAGTGCTACTACCAGGTATTGGAGATATTTGATTTATTTTAACTACTATGCTGCTCTTCACTAGACCTACTGAGTCAATCTGCTATATATTTTTTGACGAAAGCCAAGACGTAGGCGAGTCGATGTTCTGGTCATTTCAGTTTGGTTCACTTACACTCACTATGAATCACCTGAGACCATGTTTAGGCCGATTGGATAAATACGGCGACTGGTACGTTACCTAGCTTTTGAAAAAACGTCTTCACCATGAAATCGTTATATGTGAGTCCCACTGGACTGAGTGGATGGAGTCCAGTTGTTACAAAAACCACTAGTCGCCTTACGAATATTAGCCACTGTCGAGTAACTTTTGTTACAAATCTCAGCCAGATCGTTGGGAGTTAGGTTATTTTTGTAAGGTTTCTAAATAAAAAATACAGTCTCTGTGATAACTTGCCTTGAATGGAGGAAAAAACGCCCAATATAAAGTTTGTAGTCTACAAGAAGTGTGCAGTGGCGAAGACACCATCACAGAGCCATATTCCTTACAGAACTTATAAGCCATTAAAATGCTGTGACTATCGTGATTCTCGACGATCAAGGGCATTTTTTTCTCTGGACTTGTATGTGAATAATCAGTAAAATACTTAAGCCAATACACAGATAGTTCTTACGTTATCCATAGTGATTTGGATCACTTGTTAATAATCCAGGTGAACCATTTTTCCCTTCAAAGTAGACATGTGTTTCCACGAAAAAGTTAACATTTGGGGTACATTCTCCTTCTAGAACTCTTGGCGCAAACAACTGTAGTATTTTTTCCTCTCTCCAGCTACCAACTGATCCTCTTCGCTTTTGGGCCTTTTCAGCTACAATTAATAACGGATGATGCACAGCTGACACCGTAGTTTCATTTATACTCCATGTATGTGTAAATTAAACTTGTGTTTCCCAATTATTCCTTGAAAATTAAAGAAAAATCTGTTTACTTCTTCTCTGTTAAACGCAGCAGCTCTACCAATGCCAGTAGCCTCTGTTTTCCTCGATTTGGTGTGACACCTGTGTAAAAAGCAATACCGCCAATCCATTCTAGTTATTTAACTATCATTATTAAAACCTGGTTTTGTATTGTTATTCGAAGCGTAGTCGTAGGCAATTTGCTCAAATGGTTCAAATGGCTCTGAGCACTATGGGACTCAACTGCTGTGGTCATAAGTCCCCTAGAACTTAGAACTACTTAAACCTAACTAACCTAAGGACAGCACACAACACCTAGCCATCACGAGGCAGAGAAAATCCCTGACCCCGCCGGGAATCGAACCCGGGAACCCGGGCGTAGGAAGCGAGAACGCTACCGCACGACCACGAGATGCGGGCTAGGCAATTTGCCTTGACAGTTTGACTATCATGCCATAAAAATCTTCGACAACAGTATTGCATGCTCAGTTAACTCTTTTTCCATGTCCAGGGGTAAATCACACTTTTTCACTAAATTAGGGTCAGCAACGTTTTCACTTTTACGTCTCTCTGGCAGGGTACTGAATGGTATTCCAAATTGCTTTGAAGCTTTTCTGCGGGATATGCCATCACTAACGGCTTCCATTGCTTGCTAAAGATGTTAAGCAGTCCATTTATCGTCTTCTGTCGTTTGTAACCAATTTCTGAGCGTCTGAAACACAGAAAAAGCTGAACTCCTGGGGGATTCTGATCTGGGGCTTGGTTAGCTCCACCATTTCTCTGTCACCGTAAGCTCTCGGCATGTTTCAGAGGCCGCTGTACGGCGCAGTAGAGGGATATTATTGGTCACGCGCCATGGGAATCTTGACTTGACTGTCCGCACTGCAAGGATGGTAAAAGCCTGTATAAAAGCTCCTCAATCCCAAAATGTGCTACGCGCTGATGATGCATGGCTGTTGATGTGCAACACTCGTTAGCGGGAAATCTCTGGGAAACCTGCTGCATCTCATTTGTATAACACTTACCTAGGTACACGGGGTTCTGTCTAGATCAACTTTTATTTTGCGTAGCTGCTCGTTGGACCGAGATGGAAACCTCGAGATTTCCTCTTCACCCTTTCAGCGGGGTGGATGGGCCACTGACAGGTAGGAACAACCAGTCTAAAAAGAGGGATCGTGTAGCCAGTTCTCCTAACTCAGGGATCACACAGAGTTCTGCATTGGCTGGTAATAGAATGCATGCTGCTGGTCAAAACGTGTTTTCGGTTGTGAAATGGTCTGAGGACAGGTTTGAGAAGGTTTGCCTTTTGTATATTCAAAATAGTTTAGAGGCATCGCAGGTACACTAAAATCAGTCAAGCGATTTTATAACAGAGCACGTTTGGCTGAAACTACCAGTTACAAATAAGCGACGTACCTCCAGAAAGCTAAATGGCTTGTGGGATATGTCATAGAAATGGAAATTCACAATACCATGAACTACAGAAAAAGTGTTATGTCATATAGAGATCTGGTCCATATTCCTAAGGAGAAACTGAAAGATGAATGGTTTCTAGAAGGGATTGGTGCCGTTCTAAATATTTTGAAAAGGATGGATGGCGATTTTGTAAAACCCATCCCTACCTTCAATTGAATGAAACTCCCAGGGATTACCAAGGAAGATTTCCTTTGCCTAAGGATATAACCCTATGTCTCAACACAATGCGCTGCTTTAAATGCCAGCACACCGCCTTAGGATATAAAGAAGAAGTCACTTTGGCAGATGTTGCAAGACCAGCCCATGACGTACTAGTTTACCCCACTCCTCTGTGTAAATTCTTCTGGGGATCACCCTGTCTCCCGTAGGGACTCAAGAGTCTTCCATGATGAAAGGCAGATACAGGAGATTAAATCATCGAAACGCATTCCTTACGTTGAGTCCAAGAAGATCTATAAGGCGATGAAGCCTCCCACATTCTCTACATCTCTTGTTTTGGCCCTTTAAATCCTACTCTGAACGCAATGCTTCCACTCAAACAGAAGTTTCTAGTGGCAGCAGTAGTCAAATTAGTCAAACTGCAGTTGTTTCAGAGCCCATAGTCACCCAAAGAACATCAGAAAAGGCACAGCTGCCACCATTACAGAGTTCTCAGTATCTGAAAAGCCATAATTTATTAAAGAATCTGCTGATGCTGCAGTAGTTCCTGAAACGCCTTCACATGCCAAAAAAGCAAACGGGTAGCTTCCACATGTGTTAACAGGCGGCAGACCGTCAGACCATGTCAATGTCACTCAACATGACAGTTCTGTTATTTTCCTTCAGAGTCAATGGAATGCAAAGCCCTCAAGGTTGAACCTCCATCCCTTGTGTGTTTTCCACCCTAGTGGAAAGACAGAGTGAACATGCAACTCCCATAATAGATGGCTCCACTTTATAGTGGAACAGGAATAGGTTCAGGAATGATGTCGAAAACCAGACGCTCCTGGAGCAGCCAAAACCGCTAGGCTTGTGTTTCCAGATAAACATTATGAAGCCACTGACGCCCATGTCCTGTGGGGCTATACCCTCCACTAAAAGGACGTCCTGCCTGTGAAAAGAGCCGTGGGAGGGGTTTCTCTGTTAGTCAATAACCCACGCCACTGCTCTCCTCTCTCATTTGCTACTGACCTACTAGCAGTTGCCATTGCAGTCCGTGTGGGGCGGAAGATCAGTACATGCTCCTCTGGGATGAAAATGGCATTGACACAGAGGATGACACGCGTAAAGCTGAAATACTAAACACCTTTCTCCAAAGCTGTTTCGTCGAGCAGATGGGAAAAACTATAGGCCTATATCTCTGACATCGATCTATTGTAGAATTTTAGAACATGTTTTCCGCTCGCGTATCATGTCATTTCTGGAAACCCAGAGTCTACGTTATAGGAATCAACATGGATTCCGGAAACAGCGATCGTGTGGGACCCAACTCGCTTTATTTGTTCATGAGTCCCAGAAAATATTAGATACAGGCTCCCAGGTAGATGCCATTTTCCTTGACTTCTGGAAGGCGTTCGACACAGTTCCGCACTGTCGCCTGATAAATAAAGTAGGAGCTTACTGAATATCAGACCAGCTGTGTGGCTGGATTGAAGAGTTTTTCGCAAACAGAACACAGCATGTTGTTCTCAAAGGAGAGACGTCTACAGACGTTGAAGTAACCTCTGGCGTGCCACAGTGGAGTGTTATGGGACCATTGCTTTTCACAGTATATATAAATGACCTAGTAGATAGTGTCGGAAGTTCCATGGGGCTTTTCGCGGATGATGCTGTAGTATACAGAGAAGTTGCAGCATTAGAAAATTGCAGCGAAATGCAGGAAGAATAGCAGCGGATGGGCACTTGATGCAGGGAGTGGCAACTGAATTTAACATAGACAAATGTAATGTATTGCGAATACTCAGAAAGAAGGATCCTCTATTGTATGATTATATGATAACGGAACAAACACTGGTAGCAGTTACTTCTGTAAAATATCTAGGAGTATGCGTACGTAATGATTTGAAGTGGAACGATCATATAAAATAATAGTTCGTAAGGTGCTTGCCAGGTTGAGATTCATTGGGAAAGTCCTTAGAAAATGTAGTCTATCAACAAAGGAGGGGGCTTACAAAACACTCGTTCGACCTATACTTGAGAATTGCTCATCAGTGTGGGATCCGTAGCATGTCTGGTTGAAGGAGGAGATAGAGAAGATCCAAAGAAGAGCGGCACGTTTCGTCAGGTGGTTATTTGGTAAGCGTGATAGCGTTACGGAGATGTTTAGCATACTCAAGTGGCAGACTCTGCAAGAGAGGCGTTCTGCATCGCGGTGTGGCTTGCTGTTCAGGTTGCGAGTGGGTGCGTTTCTGGATGAGGTATTCCGAGGAGATCGTGAGTGTATATTTAGAGAAATTCGATCGCGCACGGACGCTTTCCGGCAGTCGATATTCCCGCGAGCCATACGCGACTGGATCATGAAAGGGAGGTAATGACGCAGGCTGGAGTGGCCATGAGGTTCTAGGCGCTACAATCTGGAGCAGAGCGACCGCTACGGTCGCAGGTTCGAATCCTGCCTCAGGCATGGATGTGTGTGATGTCCTTAAGTTAGTTAGGTGTAATTAGTTTTAAGTTCTAGGCGACGGATGACCTCGGAAGTTAAGTCACGTAGTGCTCGGAGGCATTTGATTCATTTTTTGAGATAATAACAGTGGCACGTAAAGTGCCCTCCGCTACACTCCGTTGGGTGATTGCGGAGTAGAAATGTAGATGTAGTTACTTCCGCAGGATACAATAGACTCTGAGGCTCTTGTAGAACTTATTGAAGAACTCCCGCATCCATCTCTCGTACTGAGTGATTTTAGTGGCCATAATGTGCTATGAGGCTCGACGTATACTTGCGCCAGGAGTCTTGGAGAACCTTATGATGTCCCAGGAAATTCTCATCCTCAACATAGGCAGTTGAACTCATTTCTTGGCTGCTACTGTGTCGTCATTAGCCACTGACGTCTCTTTTTGCTCTCCAGCCCTTTCAGTCTGAGCACACTGGTTAGCGACTGAGCACCTTCATTTCACTGACCCCCTCCCACTCTCGATCCGCCTACTGGATGAAGGATTGATTGAACAGTAACCACCTAAATGGATGGTCTGCAGTGTTAACTGGTCATTCAGCGGCAGACAACCTGACAGCCTTTCGAGATGCGAGAGCCAAGGCTCAATGCATTGGTGAGGAGGACAAGGAAAGGTAATGGCAAATGTTCTTATGTTCTGTCAACCACGCCCCTTGTTCTACAAAAGTATGGGAAGCAATAAGGACGATTTCCAGTAAACATAGTCATGTACCAGTATCGTCAGTGCTAAAACAGGAGTGTCTTCAAACAACATCTATAGACATCGCTTAAACGACAGAAGAGCATTTTATAGCGACTACTGACAATCCCAGCCAGCAATTTTTTAGGTTCGGGGTTGATGACACGCTTTCTGGTCGTTTTTAGCAGGAGAATGATGTCCCTTCACGGTAGTATTTTATGAGTTATCTTCTTTGATATATCGACGAACAGTACCATATCTGCAGTAAGTAGTCCCATACAATGTTCATTATTTGTGAACTATTCTGCTGATTTCTGTTCCTCTACAAAGTGCTTTAGGTACATGTCCTGAGAAGCAGACAGTGCACATCTGCTCCATTCTTATAGGGCTTTCGTGAGTTGACAGGTAGACTATGCGCACAGTGTATGGGACAGCGAGGCTTTCTTATTTGAAGGTTGTTATCACTGTCCACTATGAGGTAAATTAAAAACTGACGAGAACACACACACACACACACTTACCAACAAGAATCTGAAGACCTTACCGGACTAGCCGCATATCCAGTCTATATGCTGAGGCTGGGGAACCACCATTCACCATATGGCGGCAGCTTCCTCAAAGTCCCCACTTCACCTGCGCAGCATATTGTTGCTGATCCACCTCTGAAACGTCTTTTCTCCAATAGTGCAAGAGCAACAATGCCATTTGGGATCCAAGTGCAGTGTGCGCTGAAGCCGCTTGGTGTGGAGCAAATACAACCCCAAATCCAGGGATATAAAATTATGCCACCATGGTTACTGCAGAGACCCAAAGTAATTCTAGATTTGGTGAGTACAGGAGAGATGGCAACCCTACATATGTTTTAATACACTGTTTTATAACATCTTAACTGATCACCACAATCCATCGCTGTCTTTCTGGATAGGTAGAATCGGGGGGTCTCCATTGGTTACTCTGTTGTTTTCCCTGTTTGTGTCGTGTTTGCCTTTTACAGTCGTCAACAAGGAATTACATGCGATATTGCTGGCACTTGAACAGATGAGATGTGCTCCGAGTGTTTAATTCCTTATGTGTTCCGGGCTTCTGAGCGCCCTTCACTCTCTATAACGCTTTTACACTGCATTTAAAGTAGTCCAGAATATCCTCCAGGTACAATGGCTGAGGAGAAGGTGTCTTTCTGTTAGGTACTTTTGGTTATCATCAGTGTATCATCCCCTTCCATCTTGTCACTTCACTGTTGAAGTACAGACACATCCATTGATGGGAACAAGAGTGTCTGGAAATAAGAGAAAATAAACTATCTATTATTCTAGACTGTGTTTTATTTTATGACCAGAGGGCAGCGGAAGATTTTCTGTATTCTATTTTAAATAATTCTGTGGTTAGAGTTTTCAGGTTCTGTGATCTGCCCAACTTGTTTCCATAAATTTTAGTGAGATATTTCTAATGCGTTAAATAGGTGACTGGCTCACACATGGTTGCTTTGTAAGTGGTCAGTCAGTCACATGTCCCTGTGCCATTGTTTCAGCTCTTGTTTTCATTTCAGGTGTAGGGCCTTTCACTATTTCTCCTTTGTTTTACAGTCTAGTAAAATATCAGACGATCAATTCCAATTACAAAATCATCTAGAGAGAATTTCTGTATGGTGCGAAAAGTGGCAATTGACACTAAACAAAGAAAAGTGCGAGGTCATCCACATGAATACTAAAAGAAATCAAATAAATTTTGAGTATACGATAAATAGCACTAATCTAAGGGCTGTCAGTTCGACTAAATACCAAGGAATTACAATTACTAGCAACTTAAATTGGAAAGACCACACAGATAAAATTGTGGGGAAGGCAAAACAAAGACTGCGCTTGGTTGGCAGAACACTTAGACGATGCGACAAACGCACTAAAGAGACAGCCTACATTACACTTGTCCGTCCTGTGCTGGAATACTGATGCGCGGTGTGGGATCCTTACCAGGTAGGACTGACGGAGAACATCGAAAAAGTGCAAAGAAGGGCAGCTCGTTTCGCGTTATTGCTTAATAGGGGTGAGAGTGTCACTGATACGATACTCGAATTGGGGTGGCAGTCACTGAAACAAAGGCGGTTTTCTAGGCGGCGAGATCTATTTACGAAATTTCAATCACCAACTTTCTCTTCCGAATGCGAAAATATTTTGTTGACACCCACCTACGTAGGGAGAAATGATCTTCATAATAAAATAAGAGAAATCAGAGCTCGAACGGTAAGATTTAGGTGTTCCTTTTTCCCACGCGCCATTCGAGAGTGGAATGGTAGAGAAGTAGTATGAAAATGGTTCTATGAACCCTCTGCCAGGCACTTAAGTGTGAATTGCTGAGTAACCATGTAGATGTAGATGTAGATTTGATTTGGAGTGATTGTCTGGGTCAACACTGAGTGAGGTGGGAGTGTGTGAGTAGTGACAGCGAATGAGTGAGTGTGTCAACGTTTTTAGCCCTTTTAGCCATATTCGTTTCTTTTGATATTTGAGGGCGCTGATAACCTTGCCATTGAGTGCCCATACACAACAACAACAAGCACAACAAGAACGAAGAAAATCTGTTATGTTGGGATAATGCCAGTCACTTAGCAACTGTGGGAGAGTGACCGACTACCGTTACCTCAAGAGATGTCACATATGCAGTCGTTAAAACGAAAGTGCAGATTATTTGCACATAGAAAGCAAATATGCTGTTCAACAGTACAGCTGTTACAGTGTAGTTTACGGTGTATAATGATTGGTGCCTAGGTGAAATTCGGGTACTTACCGTGACATAAAAATAATTTTTTCTTAGATCAGAAGACGCAAATATCATCTCTCCTTCACAACAATTAGTCACGTAGTGCCGATATGGCGTCATTCTAGATAACTCTACACGATCACGAGGTAGCAGCACACGCTAGTGTGTATCTACCCCAAACCAGATGTAAGATAACTTGCTGACCGCCATTACCCGGAGAAGTCACTACCCCAGTCTCCTCTACACTACGAGACCCGACTACATGTATGTCCACAGAAGAGCACATATGAACTTTAAAAGAGCTCGCTACTGACTTGTCGAGCAACGACTATGGCTACACTGTGTGAGAGACCAGTATCACAACAACTTCTTTCCGAAAGCCTCCTACCAACATGTGTATCCCAAATTTCGTGACTAATGTATCTACACTGAATGAGAGATCAGAACAAACGCATCTATAACTTGCAAGAGCACATAATAAAATATATATACTTTACAGGAATTCGGTAACAAGACGTCTACATTCAACAATAGATCGTACCAAAACATCTACACCCTACAGCAGCATAACAACAACACGTCACTGCTACTTAAGAGTCCATTAGCAGCTTGTCTATATTCCACAAGAGACTGTAAAAATTAGTTCAAATGGCTTGGCTCTGAGCACTATGGGACTCAACTGCTGAGGTCATTAGTCCCTTAGAATTTAGAACTAGTTAAACCTAACTAACATAAGGACATCACAAACATCCATGCCCGAGACAGGATTCGAACCTGTGACCGTAGCGGTCTGGCGGTTCCAGACTGCAGCGCCTTTAACCGCACGGCCACTTCGGCCGGCAAAATTAGTTCACCCACTATCCAATCAGCATACCTAAGCTCTAAGGCAGGCAGCCACGAACACAACTATAATCCACCGGAGGTCATAATCATTATGTCTACAATTTAAGAAATCTTGCTGCTAAGATGTCTTTCCGAGAAACAACAAACCGACACCATACAATATTTCATACCCACATCTTCACTCTGTGATACAGCTATCAACATGCCTATCATTAACACCCTCACATTATATAACAGCCCACGGCCAACAGATCTCTATGAGACCATGTTATCTGTGTGTCTACATTCTATGAGAGCTTCTCATGAATAAGTTTATACTACATGAAGGCTAACTACCAACACAAGTATATTCATTGAGAATGAACTACCAAAATGTGTGAACCCTTCTGAAGCTCACTACCAACAGGTATACACTGTACGAGAAGTTGCATAAAATACATCTGCGATCCGTTGGAGCACTCTGTTGATGTGTGTATGATCTACAAGAGCTCGTTACCTAGATGTACGGACGCTCTGAAAGCCTGCTTGGAACATGAATAGCCTACACTGGGCAAAAGCCCATCACTGAAACTTGTACACATCACGAGAGTCTACAAACAATACGTTTAGCTCTCTACCAACATATCTTCAGTCTTCGCAGGCCCACTACCGAATCAATCTATTTTCTAAGAGAGAATGCAGCCAACGTTCCAAATCTATATGACGAGTCGCAGCTAAAATATCTAAACTCAAAAAGAGCACTACACAAATATGCCTACACACTATTAGAGACCACTACCAGTACATCTACAAACTGTGAAAGCTCACGAATAAGACATGTACACTATATGAGAGCTTGCTACCAACTTGTCTACAAGAGGACTCTTATGACAACGTCCCTTATCCGCTAGTGCTTATACCAAAATGTCTGTCTTCTACTAGATGTTAGTAACAACAAGACTGTAGTATAATAGAGACAGCTGCAACCAAGCCTACAGTCTCCTTGAACTTCCTACAGAGATGTCTGCGACCTAAGGGATCAAACTGCTAACATATCCACAAGCCAGTATAGCCTTTTCTATTTTTAATGAGAAGATTCTGTTAGCATCTCTATCCGAGAGCTCGCTGCCAAGGCGCCGACAAACGAGAGCTGGTCCGGTGTTATAAAGTTAACTACGACACGTGGCTGAAACACGTATGTAAATTACACATTGCTGGTCAGAGAGTGGTGGTAAATTTCATTTCTTTGTGTTTCTCATAGTCCATAAACGAGAAATTCACCCTGTATTTTATTCTTCAGCGTCACATAAACTACACTGCCCTAGTGCTTGTCGGTCGAGTAGTTTCATGGCTCCAAACATGTAACCGCCAGGGACCGCGCTCGCAAAGTAGCTACACGTGTTTGAACAGCTCTGAGGCTGACCTGTTTGCAATGTTACAACGCGGTTATTTTGTGTGCGCCATAAAAAGGAGGTTTGAAAGTCCCTCTGCAGCGCGCGGTCCATACACGGAAACAATCACCATTCACCTAGGGCAGCGCCACTGTGATCTGTCTGTTTATGTCTCAATGTTTACGCTACCCGGCCATGCTGCCGACATACATCTGACCTTTGCCCTGTATCCACTTATAAAAAAAGGAACTTCAACACTGGCCATTGAAGTAGAATTCTTTATTCCTGTTCGAAATCGATTTCAATGGCTACGTGATCACCTTCAGTGCTGTAGATCAAATAAGAATAAAGTAGTAAGAGTGCAATATTACATACTACGTCTGACCAACTAGACAGGTAAGAACATACAGAAAGATAGTTTGCATCAACATACCTAACGCTAAAGTCTTGTTTACTTACAAATACAAGCAGTAAAACCACTATATCTACACGTATCAAAGAACAGTACTTACCAGACTGAAGATACAAATGCAACTGGGCTAGCTGCTTACAGGGACTTACACAGCAATGCTCACTGCAGAACAATGAACACAATAGCGACTTCTCAACTGCTATTATTACAAAGCCATTAGTTAATAAGAACAGAAAACGAAATGAGCTGTAGTACCTAATACACAATATAAAAAGAACATTAAACGTTAAATCTGTAGGATGAATAGTAAAATCATAAAGCTGACAGTGCTCACGTCCTCTGGCATGTGTTTCTATAACCACGTTGCAGCGTACTTGGTGTGACATGAACCATATTTGTAATTACAATTCGTAACATCAACGAAAACGGCCTTGCTGTGCTGGTATGCGAACGGCTACAGCCGTAACTTTTCCTGAGGGCATGCTGCTTTACGGAATGGTTAAATGATGATGGCATCCTCTTGGGTAAAATATTCCGCAGGTAATATAGTCCCCCAATTGGATCTCCGGGCGGGGTTACTCAAGAAGACGTCATTATCAGGACAAAGAAAACTCGGGTTCTACGGATCGGAGCGTGGATTGTCAGATCGCTCAATCGGGTAACTAGGTTAGAAAATTTAAAAAGGGAAATGGATGGGTTACAGTTATATATATAGGGAATTGGTGAAGTTCGGTACCAGAAGGAACAATAATTCTGCTTAGGTGAATACGGGGCTATAAATACAAAATCAAATAGGGGTTATGCAGGAGTGGGTTTAATAATGAATAAAAGATAGTAGCGCGGATAAGCTACTTCGAACAAAGTAGTGAACGTATTATTGTATTCAAGATAGACACAAAGCCCACGCCTACCACAATAGTACAGTTTATATGCCAACCAGATCCGCAGATGATGAAGAGATTGAAGAAATGTAGGACGCGATAAAAGGAATTATTGAGATAGTTAAAAGAGACGAAAATTCTGTAGTCATGGGGGCTGGAATTCGATAGTAGGGAAAGCAAGAGAATGACAAGAAGTAGGTGAATATGGACTGGGGGTAAGGAATGAAAAAGGGAGCCGCTTGGTAGAATTTTGTGCAGAGTATAACCTAATCATACTTACCACTTGGATTAACAATCACGAAGAGGGTTGTATGCCTGAAAGAGATTGCCGACACTAGAAGATTTCCGACTGATTATATAATCCTAAGACAGAGATTTAGGAACCGGGTTTTAAATTGTGAGACGTTTTCAAAGGCAGATGTGGACTCTGACCGCAGTTTATTGGTTATGAGCTGTAGATAAAAACTGAAGAATCTGCAAAACGGTAATAATTTAAGGAAATGGGGCGGGAGAAAGAAATACAGAAGAAGAAGAACGGGTACATTTGAGAGACGAAATAGTGAAGGCAGCACAGAATCAAGTAGGTAAAATACGACGGCTAGTAGAAATATTTGGGTAACAGAAGAAATATTGAATTTTAATTTATGAAACGAAAAGTATATAAAAACGCTATAAACGAAGTAGGCGAAAAAATGGGATCTACAGGAAGTGCAAAACGGTTAAACAAGGATGGATGGATGACAGATGTAAGGATGTAGAGGCATGTATCACTAGGGGTAATATAGATACAGGAAAATTAAGGAGACCTTTGGAGAAAAGAGAACCACCCATTTGAATATCAAGAGTTCAGATGGAAAACCAGTCCTAAGCAAAGAAGGGAAAGCAGAAACATGGAAGAAGTATGTAGAGGGTGTATACAAGGGCGAAGTACTTGAGGGCAATATTCTGGAAATGGAAGAGGACGTAGATGAAGATGAAGTGGGCGGTATGATACTGCATGAATTATTTGACAGAGCACTGAAAGACCAAAGTAATAAAAAAGGTCGCAGGAGTAAAAAACATTCCATTAGAGCTACTGATAGTGTTGGGAGATCCAGCCACGACGAAACTCTAATGTCTGGTGAGCAAGACTAATGAGACAGGCGCAATTCCCTCAGACTTCCAGAAGAATATGATAATTCCAATCCCAAAGAAAGCTGGTGTAGACAGGTGTAGAAATTACAGAATATCAGTTTAATAAGTCATGGCAGCAAAATAATAACCCGAATTCTTTACAGACAAATGGAAAAACTGGTAGAAGCTAACCTCAGGGTACATTAGTTTACATTCCGTGGAGATGTTTGAACACGTGAGGCAATACTGACATGCGACTTGTCTTAGAAAATAGGTTAAGGAAAGGCAGCCTACGTTTCTGGCGTTTGTAGACTTAGAGAAAGCTTTTGACAATGTTAACTACAACAGCTTTCCAATTCTGAAGGTGACATGGGTAAAATAGAGGGAGCGAAAGGCTATTTACAGACTGTATACAAACCAGACTGCAGTTATAAGGGTCGAGCGGCATGAAAGGGAAGTAGTAGTTCAAATGGCTCTGATCACTATGGGACTTAATTTCTGAGGTCTTCAGTCCCCTAGAACTTAGAACTACTTAAACCTATCTTACCTAATGACATCACACACATCCATGTCCGAGGCAGGATTCGAACCTGCGACCGTAGCGGTCGCGCGGTTCCAGACTGTAGCGCCTAGAACCGCTCGGCCGCTCCGGCCGGCGAGAAGTATTGGTTGAGAAGGGAGTAAGAGAGGGTTGTAGCCTATACCCGGTGTTATTTAATCTGTATATTGAGCAAGCAATAAAGGAAACAAAACAAAAATTTGGAGTAGGAATTAAAACCTAGAAGAAGAACTAAAAACTTGGAGATTTGCCGATGACATTGTAATTCTGTCAGTTGCAGCAAAGGACTTGGAAGAGCAGTTGAACCGAATGGACAGTGCCTTGAAAGGAAGGTATAAGATGAACATCAACAAAAGCAAACAAGGATAATGGAATGTATTCGAACTAAATCAGGTGATACTGAGGGAATAAGATTAGAAAATGAGACACTTAATGTAGTAGATGAGTTTTGCTATTTGGGGAGGAAAATAACTGATGATGGACGAGGTAGTGAAGATATGAAATGTAGACTGTCTATGACAAGTAAAGTGTTTCTGAAGAAGAGAAATTTGTTAACATAGAGTATGGATTTCAGTGTCAGGAAGTCTTTTTTGAAAGTATTTGTGTGTAGTGTAGCCATGTATGGAAGTTAAACATGGACGATGAATGGAGTAGACATAAAGAGAATTGAAGCTTTCGAAATGTGGTGCTACAGAAGAATGGTGAAGATGATATGGGTACATCAAATAACTAATGAGGAGGTACTGAAGAGAACTGGGGAGAAGAGGAATTTGTGGCACAACTTGACAAGAAGAAGGGACCGGTTGGTAGGACATGTTCAGTGGCATCAAGAGATCACCAACTTAGTATTGGTGGGAAGCGTCGAGGATAAAAATTGTAGAAGGAGACTAAGAGATGAATACACCAAGCAGATTCAGAGGGATGTAGGTTGCCATAGTTACTCGGAGATGAAGAGGCTTGCACAGGGGAGGGTAGCATGGACAGTTGCATCAAACCCGTCTCTGGACTGAAGACCACAACAGCAACAGTAACAACAGGCATTTGGTTGGACTGACAGCCTTTAAATTAGTGTGATATATCTCGTAATCGAGATGTAGCGAATTTCTTTTTTACTCATGTGGATGACCCCCTACTTTTCTTATTGAGAGACGACTGCCATTTTTCGCACCGTTGTGACGTCGTCTCTAAGCCATTTAGCAACCAGATTTGATATTAAGATGACCTTACTAGGCGGTAAATGACAGTATTACATGCAGACAATCTAGGAGAGCGGCTTAGATTATATCCCAGCTCGCTTACGTAGATTAGGAACAGCAGAAGGACTATAACACTTAGTTGAGGATCACATAATATCACTTCTGTTTTATTCGATGACTTTCCGTCGATTACTACGTACTGTTATCTTTCGAAGCGAAAATCGTGGATCCAGTTGCAGAACTAAAGCGATACTCCAAAGGCATGTAATTTGATTAGAAGTCTTTTGTGTGGAACCGTGTCGAAAGCCTTCTGGACATCTAGAAATATGGAAGCAACTTGACATTACCTGTTGATAGCGAATAAAGCGCTACTTATGTTTCACATCAACTGTATTTTCCGAATCCGTGCTGAATGTATGTCAATAGACCGCTACAGTCGCTGTAATTCATAATGTTCGAACACAGTATATGTTCCCAAATCCAACAGCAGACCGACGTTAGCGATATAGATCTGTAATTCAGTGGATTACACTTATTTCATTTCCTGAGTATTGGTGTGAGCCATGCAACTTTCCAGTCTTTCGCTACGGTTCTTTCATCAAGTGAGCGGTTATATATGACGGCTTAATATGGGGCTATTGTATAAGTGAAAGGAATCCTATTTGTATGTTGTCTGGATCGGAAGACATTCCCTTGTTAACTCTTCTAAGCTGCTTCTCTACATCTTAGGTTGTATACTTCTAAGCTGCTCATGTTGGCAGCTATTCTCGTCTATGCCCGTCCAAAGTAAGATTGCATCGTAATTCGGAATATCATATTTATCCGCCCACACCAGGCAAACGACTTTCAAGTACTACAGTACAATATAAATATTGGATGTAGGAGTACAGGTTTTAGTCACCATGTTTGACGTCAGATGGATGTGTAAATCTGGCCGTGAATCGTGTTCAGATAGCCAAATGGTAAGGTGAGCGGGAAATCCGGGTTCGAGCCTCGGTCGGGCACAAATTTTCATGGTCCTTATTTCACTGTACAGTTGATGGTTCTCCATATTCGCAAATAATAATACATCTCATGTACCTCAAATTAAAGTCCGTGCTAATTCTCGGCAAAAACTTAGCCAATGTTGGAGATTCTGTGTTGTTTTAAATCTGACATGATTTTTTTCTTGTTTCTCCAACAGTGCTCTGACCTGTTTTGTGAACGATCGAGGATCAGTACCATTGTTCTTTAATTTTTTCAATTTATTTATCATTAATCGCTCTATCGCCTCATATTCTATTACTGTTACCTCTTAGCATGCCTCCAAAGACAGCATATTCGGGAATTCCTCATAGAGAAATATAAAATCTCCGGTGTAGATCAAAAGTATGAAATAACTGGTATCTCTTCTCAAAATCATTTGTATCTGCCAACAGAGTATGTTGCCAAGGTAACGGCAGGGTGGGAACAGATGTTTACCGTTCATGATGTTCGCGATCAAACTTTCGACGTTAGAGATAAGAAAGTAGGCACCAAGGCGTCCAGGGTAGCATCAGAGGATTCACACACTCAGTTGTCCAAACCATATCAGCGAAATGAGAACATGAGTTGACTGGATCTCATTAAATTTTCATACCTCATGACTACCTACTGCAGAAATTTCGTTAATATTTAGGACAAAAAAGTTGCCTTTGAACGTAGAAAAGCACATTTACTGAAAATGGATTTTAAATTTTATTAAAAAATTAATGCCAGTACAGACAAAATACCAGTTAAAATTCAAGTTGTTCCTTTCTGCTCCTGTAAGGTTTGTTCTGCTTGTAGTTTCACGACCTGGGTAGCCATTTGCTTAAATTGTTCCTTTTCCATGCAGCATCATGTGAACTGCTTGATCTGCCGTTGCTCTCTAGATAAGATGATTTTTTTTTTTCTGGGAGGATGCTACGGTACTACTGAGAATACTACATTTTTCAGTTACAATGTGCCATACTGAACTGAGGAACAGCTTCTGTAAGTCCCAAAAATATCTTTTTTCTGGTTTTTTCTTTGGGACGACTAGACCCTGTGGCAATGTGACGATTTTCATTTCCTTTTTTTGTCTTGCAACCAGTGCATCTTCCCACTAGTGGATCAAATGCAAGTCTCTGATGTGCAGTAATTATTTAGATCACTCTGGAATCTCTCAGTGAGCGATGACCCCTCGTGCAATCTACATTTCAAATATTTCTTAGATGTACTTGTAATTCCAGTACGACCAAATCGTTTTGGGAACTAGGAGTAAATGCTTCAAAGATGTTACATAGCCATTAAAACATATTTCACAAAATTTGAAGTTGTCGGTAGATGATGATGAGGTCCCATACGCCGAGGAGCGTAGGGAACGATACGGGTGACCTTCACTAGCCTACTAGGCAAGGTCGTAGCGGAAGTGGTTTGACACTGCCTTCCTCCGACCGTAATGGGGATGAATGATGATGATGAAGACAACACAACAACACCCAGTCATTTCGAGGCAGCGAAAGTCCCTGAACCCGCCGGGAATCGATCCCGGGACCTCGTGCGTGAGAAGCGAGAACGCTACCGCAAGACTACGATTTGCGGACTGTGGGTGGAGTCTCCCCTTAAATTCTGTCAAAAATTCTAACGTTTTTTATTCTCCCTTCAGAGAGCTGTTAGGGGGAACTTGAGGTGTTTAGCATTCCCTTAAAGTGTCAATTATCCTTTCCTCTGTGACCTACAGGGACAGGAATCTCCCACAGCATTATGCAAATTTGAAAGGAACAACGTCGTGAAGTGGATAAAGTCTTATTAAGCGAAAATTACTAGGGGTATGACCCAATTAAGCATGAACGTATGGGTACCATGTCTCACACAGGCGTATTAATGAAAGAATCCATCAAAGCACGAAAGTAAATTATTGGTTACTATAACAATCTGGGCTACTGTCAAAAAGAAGACAGAAAAAAATTACCCACTGAAATAAGAACACAAAAATTTAACAGTGGATGGGGGATTGCATATGCGAACTGCAACATTCGCGGCAATGGGTGTAAACATAAAAGAAAGATATAAAACTATGTCATGAATATGGCCACTGACTGCTAAAAAGTTAGTCATTTAAAGAAAATATCCTGGAAAACCGTAAGGAACAGTGATACTCTCACCTAAACTCATATTGGATGTAACTAGCTGCCTGGGGAAATCTGAACTCTGAAATGTAAGTCAGATGTAAATTAACCAACTCCGAGCTCACCTCTTGTTGTGGCTACAACTACAGCGCGTATTTATCTCTCTTCAGATGTGCAGGTTTCCGAAGATGGTTGCAATAGGGGCTGCAAATTTCAAATTCTTCTCAGCCTTTGTACTCTGCTCTAGGCTGGAGATATTTGTCAATGTAGCCATCTGCGGAAACCTGGACCAAGTATCTTCAGCGGCTGCGTAAGGAAAAGTTCGCTGTTTGCAGCATCCCTGAAGCACGTGTCATCTAATTTTACTTCATGAAACATAGCTGGTTCTGTAAGTGTCGAAGTTTCGCCGGCCTATTACAGCGGATCTTGTAAGTTCAAACCAATGATAGTACAATAAACCAATTCTACAATCTCTTATTACTGCGGATTTTGTTAGACTAACCAGTAATGTATATTTCTCCAAAAGCATGGGGAATATGGCAGAAAATCTCTCTGTTAAAAGACAGATTTCTCAGTCATTGCCAACAGAAAATCTTGAATGTACGCATGCTTGGGATCTTGGCGCCACCACTGAAAAAATTACCAGGAGCCAACCAGAGAACTCCTTATAATACGTAAAATCACTCTGGCAGGCCATTAATGGGCTTCACGGCTGCTCACATGCTTCATGGTGTCAAGTTTTCTCCTGTCACTCATATTCTTTTCTTAGATTACTTGCAATTCCTTCATAATCCAGTTTTTTGGCATGCTGCCGTGCCTCCTCAACACTCCTGGTGAGTTCAGATGACAGACTATCCTGCACTACTTTCCACCTGTGTGGAGAACAGCTTACGACAGAAAAATTTTATGACCACTCCGTTCCTCCAAGTGGAAACTTCAAATTTGTAAGCCATATAACATCCCCAAGGTGGCCAACATAACAGGAACCTCGTACGGTACTGAAAGGAAAATACATCTATTTAGAATTGGCGGTAGTGAATATTGCTTGCAGTTTTCTTGCAGGGTTAGTGATTTGATTTAACTGACTATTACGGTCCGTATATTAGATTTTGAAACTGATTACAGGACACACTGGAAAAATAATTGCCACGTAACAGAGCCATAATGCTACAAAAGTTGCTGTATATCGATGGTTGGAGTCAATGCAGAAGGGAAAACCTTTTTGTTATACAGATGATGTCTGTCACAGCAGACAGGCTATGACCACTTTCCTTCCAGCAGTTGGTACTAGACCTTTTTTTAAACTTGTATACAACTGTGTGAGGGCATCTAAAAGCCATAAAACTTAACTGTGCAGCCAACCCTGTCCCAGTTTGCCAGTTTCTCTTGGGAACAACAGCTGGGGAGAGGCGTTTGTAACATGCATGCAGTATACTCTGAGCATTTATCTTCTTGAAGCAGATTAACATTCGCCTGCTCATTAGGTTGAGCAGAAGGTAAGAGTACTGATCACATGATGGTGTCACCATTTGCAATTGGTGACTGTGACTGTCGCGCTCTTGCTACTAGGCAACACATCCTGTCATGTCGTAAGGCATCATCGCAACCACCCCCGTCTCGTGATTGATACATCATGGTTTCCACTCTCTCTGTAGCCGGCCACGGTGGTCTCGCGGTTCTAGGCGCGCAGTCCGGAACCGCGCGACTGCTACGGTCGCAGGTTCGAATCCTGTCTCGGGCATGGATGTGTGTGATGTCCTTAGGTTAGTTAGGTTTAAGTAGTTCTAAGTTCCAGGGGAATTATGACCACAGCTGCTAAGTCCCATAGTTCTCAGAGCCATTTGAACCATTTTGAACTCTCTCTGTAGTATCCTAGAATTCTCCACGGATTTGCCTTTGTGTTTGCTGATTTCTCCATTAATAATTACTATCGCTGTAGGTCAGTAGTTTATCTTGAAAGTGATGGCTGTTCACGGCTATACAGTCATAAGTATTGAAGAATAATATATCCCACTCTTTAACATACAGCTTTCCAATTACATTTGTATCCCCTGTACGTTTTCCTTATTCTCTTAATTAATGGGGGACCCCTACAAGTAGGAATGATCTACAGAGGCTTTCATGGTCGGGATTGAGTTACTTTGGAGTTGCTACAACTGAGAGCTGAACCCCATGGTGATTCAGGTAATGACTGTATGAAGGTCAGGATGAAGCACCGCTTTGGATATGAGTTGAGAGTAGTGGTGGTGACTAGATTCAAGTGGTTGACCAGTTGTAAGAGATTCATGACGAATTGAACTGTTATTCCTGTTAGGTACAAAAGAATAGACAACGGCCTTGCCGCAGTGGATACAGCAGTTCCCGTGAGATCATCGAAGTTAAGCGCTGTTAGGTGTGGCCGGCACTTGGATGGATGACCATCCAGCTGACATGCGCAGTTGCCATTTTTCGGGGTGCACTCAGCCCCGTGATGCAAATTGATGAGCTACTCGACCGAATAGTAGCGGCTTCGGTCAAGACTACCATCATAGCGACCACGAGAGTGGTGTGCTGTCCCCACACCCCTACTATCCGCATCCTCCTCGGAAGATGACACGGCGGTCGGAGGGTCCCGGTAGGCCAGTTGTTGCCTGAAGACGGAGCTCAGGTACAATAGTGTGGTCGCTGCTGGAGTGGAAGCCTTTGGCTCCTAGATGACAGTGAGATGCAGAACTTCAGTGAGCTGCTGTCAGCACGACTAAAGTGGCAGCTTCGCACATAGTCATTGTCACCTGTTGGTGCCAGCAGGGCGACAGCAGCTGGAGGGAACGAGCACTACAAATGTTGAGTGAGAGCTACATGCAGGATGCTTGCCCACATTGTGCCATGGAATAAAGCGCTGGGAAAGAAGGTACTCAAAATGCAATCTGTAATTAAACGTCTTCGGGAAGTAGTCAGTCAGTAGACGACTCAACAGTGTGAATTGCCCAGGTAGCCTACATACAACCTGCTAATCAGGTGGATACCTCTAGCTTCTGCAGTATTCAGTGGCTGCAGTACTGTGTTTTGTGAAAAGTCTGTATCTTAAGACAGACTCTGTTGCTGGTGGCGTACCTCAAATTCACATCCACCACAGGATGCTGTCTGACACCATCGCAGCACAATCAGACAGAGGGTCTGATTCAGGTACTATTTGCAGGAACCAGACTGGCTAGAGTGCTACTCTGAGCAGTTCTTAAGCCTGGAAACTAAAAGAAGTTAAGCAATCGACCCTGTTAAACAATACTGATATTCCGCCTCCTGCTTTTCTTGTCCAGTCAGCTTTTTTGAATGTTATATCAAACCTGACAACAATTTCATCCTTGCTTTTCAGAACTGGTGGCGGACTTTTGAATACATCTTCTTACTTCATAGTTCTTGGTCACCATAATGACTGCACCTCTCTCCCTGTGGTGTAATTTTGCTGCATTCGCTTCTGTCAGTTCAGTTCTCCGGACTGCGTTGAAAATCAAAAGAAAAATCCCTGGCACTTTCTTCGTAAGACGCAGGGTCCACTGCTACAGCCTGAGAACCCTAAGGTGACTCGTTTTCAGCTGGCCATTCTCGCTTAAGGGTAAAGCATATGGGATAGGAGGGACGTTACACAGCTGGACGAATCTGCAGATTTAACTGTGGGATTAACCCTTCCTGTACGAGGTAAAGATCCATCGGAAGAAACTTTGCTGCAGATAGTTAATAAAAGAAGCTGAGATTTGCTCCATGGTGAACTACAGTGAACAGGAATTGGACACTTGGTACACTGGACAGGGACCAACATTTCTCAAGACTCAGATAAATGTAGAGCCTGCTTTTGCTCCTCAATGAGAGCTCCAGCGTTAGGAGGGAGACGGAGCCCCTTAGGGAAACAGCCTGCAAGTGGGAAGTGATTAGTGACAGTAACACTTCAGCTGCTATCAGCGTTCATTAAGTTCATCCTTCCCACGCTATATGCCTTTCGGAAAGCCATATAGCTTCAAATTTTGCTTGTACAGTACACTGCTCCTGCAGTATAACGTATGTTGCCAGATTCTAGATTGATATCATTGATCTGCCAACCAACGTATGTACGAGATAAACTCCAATGAGTCTGTCTACTTTAAACTTTGTATCTTCTCATTTCAATACAAGCGGCCTCTAAGGTTCTCCTCACGATTTTAGTTAAATTCAGAATATCTTTGATTCTGTTTTGTAATAGTTCAATATTGCAATATGCAGCGATTTTTTATTGAATAGCGTGCCAATAGGAACCTGAAATATCTTTTTCAATGGAGCCAACAAGTAGCAGAGATAACACCTTTAATCTAGGTGCAATATGACACAAACGGACACACCAGAGACGCATTTAAGCCAGAAATACATTCAGCATTAGGTCTGGTGATTGAAAGGTTCAAATAGGTCATATTTTCTCACTACATATTTCACTTTTTCGTAAAGAAAAATCAACTGTACGAAAAGTTCTGCTGATATTTTTTCACAGATTTCGTGTCAGTCTCTTGAAAATACGTAAATGAAATATTAATTCTTTAATTCAGTAAAAAATGAAAAACCAATAGCTTGTGATAACTGTGCTTACATGGATGTAGGCTACGTGTGGAATTCTATTTACAATGCTTCTACGAAACATACTATACAACTCACTGTAATACTTGAGGTAACTCTGTTACAATAATTCAGCAGATATAGCGTGAATGACACTCCCATGTACGAGTATAATGTCGCTGTTCTATGTTCGCTCGCCTGAAACAAAAAAAAAAAATCTGCGAATGCCATAATGGAATTTTTTATGCCATCATAGTCTTGTTGCAAAGTTAATGGAAGAAATATAATAGTTTTAAAAACTTCTTACTGAAGATGATTTTATTGAGAACACAGCAAGTAAATACATCATATAATGAGAATCAAAATGTTGGCGCTGTTATGAAAGCTGACATTTTGTACCCACACATGGCTGAAATTCATAAACAACACACCCGCTTTAGCCACGACAAGAAAGTACGTGAGACATAGTTATCTTGCAGGAACCAGTTTTAATGGTAACTGATGTATTGCCGTTATCTGCTTCTGATGACTGTGTACTTAGAGATACAATAAAAGGCGATCTACAAATACCACTGTA
Organism: Schistocerca serialis cubense; assembly: GCF_023864345.2. Classification (NCBI taxonomy): domain Eukaryota; kingdom Metazoa; phylum Arthropoda; class Insecta; order Orthoptera; family Acrididae; genus Schistocerca; species Schistocerca serialis. Next base: position 192,382,440 of record NC_064638.1, on the reverse strand, counting down.
ATTACTTCATTGTAACAGGAAACACGACTATAATATATGTAGTACAAGTATCACAAGAAAATTATTACTTAGTTTGGAATATATTAGATGAACACCACAACTATGTGTTGATTGCTCTGATTTTGTGGTATATTTCACCCAAACAAAGATACAGAGCAAAAATACAGAGGGAATCAAGAAACAGATGTAGGAACGAATCACGAGGTTCCCAAAAAGAACTGATGAATCCATTGAAAAAATCACAAAAATTAGTTTTTATAGCCTCATTGCTAAGAATGTATCTACAGCACGAAAATTCAAAAGACTATACATCAATTATCTTAAATAGAGTGAATGAAAAGACGAACAGATAAAAGACAAACAAAGCACTGGGTGTCTGAAAACGTTCAGTCTACAACAGTTTATGATTTGAGAACAGTTCATAAACACGCATCATTAGCCCATCAGAAACACATACAAAGTGATTAATTTCTGTTGCTACGGCAGAATTATAGGACTCTTGAGAAGTGTGAACTTCGTAACGTTCTTGGATGTATAACATAACTAAAACTCTACAGGCAATGTGTGTGAATATTAGCAGCCTAGGCATAGTCAACAACTGAGCAGCTACAGTCCAATATAATTTGTCTCCTATATATGGTTAAACATATTTCAAGTTATTTTCCGATGCTCGATATATATATATATATATATATATATATATATATATATATATATATATATATATATATATATATATATGTGTGTGTGTGTGTGTGTGTATTATATTTTTTATTTAATTTTTAATTATTTTTATGTTATGTACTTATCTGACGTGTCGTTTATTGTGGAAAGGGTGAAGAATGAAGCGTGAGTGGCAGTTAACAATTGCAACGGGTGACTGACGACTACAGGTGGAAGATATCACTTGTGTTACAATTCTGATTAACTGAAGAATTAATAATAAATGAAAATTGATAGGCTAATAGGACGGTAAGTGAAAGGATGAAAATTCGACTAACCTTATCAACATACTCTCGAGAAACTAAAGAAATATTTTACACCTTCCAGTAGAGCTGTCATCTCACTCTCAGGTACTTAAGAGATAAACTAAAATGGCAGACAGTTCATTTCGAAAGCCTTGTCCTTCCTAAGCAGTCCATCACGAAAGCACAATGAATAGGTGGCGTAACTTTACCTTATTAAATGGAAACTTCACTGGGATCTCCAAGATAGGTTACAACGATTACCCTTAACAAGTCACAAATATAACGCCTGCTGATGAAATTTCTGTATGTGCGAACGAGAGGTAATCGTGTTGTGACCTCAGTGGCATTCCGTATTATCATTTAGGCTCTGAGTCCGCTGACAATCACGAATGCAGCCTGGTAAAGTTTGTTCTTCTCGAACTATGAGTCATGGCTGTATGATACTACACAGCTAAACAAATGATATGTCTGTCCTCTCAGGTGCTAGTCATATGGGGTGGTTGAGGTACTATATTACGTTCGTTTCCATATTCGCGTGACAATCATGGGATTGTGTCCAATGTTAGCCACATATCATAGATCGATCAATTGGGGCCTCTGCTGCCTACTTATGGCACATGCTGGCATAAACGACGAATAACACAATCTTCTCAAAATTTGTAGAGCGCGAACTTAACACAATATGAATGAAGGTCAAATTACAAATTCACTTATCGTTTCAACTTAAAAAAGGAGGATTGTGACGATCATTGTAATATTTGTGGCTAACTAGGCTTTCCAGTAAATATAATGTGGCGCTATAATGCTTAAATCTAACTGCTGTATCGCCTGTTGCGCCGCGTACTGAGTGGATGAGTGATCACATGAACGACCGTTTCTAGTCTACCATTGGCCGTCCAAAGCACAACGATATAAGAAAGAACTGCCTTTCCTGGGCTCCGATTGGTTGAAAGTTGAGAAAAGATACCACAGAATACTTTGGAGAAGGTTTGTGGTGTGTTCTCGGACAAAAGCCGATCGGGGTACCCCAGTTGTAAGCACACTGGATGCGCATTCCGGAGGACGATGGCTCAAACCCACTTCCGGCCATGGCTCCTTCGAAAGGAAACGGTCACCTTTCTTCTCGATCCTTCCATAAACCGAGCCTGTATTCCTCTGTGTATGCCACGGGAAGTTATACGCAAGGAGGAGTCCTTCTCCTAGTCCTTGGACAAAGAGGTAGCCTGAGCGGGACAGTGCACTGCGGCGCCGCGTGGGGTTAGCCGAGCGGTCTAAGATGCTGCAGTCATGGACTGTGCGGCTGGTCCCGGCGGAGGTTCGAGTCCTCCCTCAGGCATGGGTGTGTGTGTTTTGTCCTTAGGAAAATTTAGATTTAGTAGTGTGTAAGCTTAGGGGCTGATGACCTTAGCATAAGATTTCCATAAGATTTCACACACATTTTTCTGCACTGAAGCAGACACGTACGTAGAGCGACAGTGCGTTTTTACTCAAAATGTATTGTGTGTAAGAACTCCATTCTGCCTTTTACAGCGTGAAGCGGCACTCATTCCACTATGGTATAAAAAATATTGTAGCATTGAACTGTGTATAAGAACAGCACTGTGTCAATTACAAAGTGTAGTGAAACACGTTACACCTTGGCAATAAGAATATTGTGGAATCCCTGAAAAATATGGGAACATTCCGCAGATTCAGGGATTCCTAAATCCTCATTGCAGGCAAGTGAGACGTACGGACTTACTACATTGCAAGATTTTCCGCAAGAGGGACACAACTATACAAGGTGCAAGATGAGTGTGCAGAACTTTTGAGACATGTTTCTGAAGTGTACACGATCAAGAGTAACGGACACATGAATTGTCAGGCTGCTCCAAGCAGTCCACATCGTTTCAGTCAATCTAAAGCGACTCACAAAAAAGTAAAGTAACGAGCTATAAGACCGAGTAGGCCTAAAGTGGAATTCATTTGCGCCTTAACGTTGTAATGGGTTGTGACTTTGTGGTAAATTGCGCGTATAGTCTCGAGCATTGATAAATTATTCAAATGAAAATTCGCGAATGTGTCTGCTGCAATCTTTATTGAAATCGATTGAAAGCTCACTGCAGTAACAAGTGATCATTCTTTTCTGATTATTCTAAAAGCCATTGTCTTTCACGTTTCTATGTCGGTGGGAAATACTGGTTCAAGGAATATCTGTTGTGTGCAATAGATTAGACAGCGTTGAGATCATTAATGTGTACATTTGAACAGCAGCGTAAATCTACACGGTTGATAAATCGTAACATCCAGCCGTAAAACATTGCTGCAGCACAACAAACTTTATTTGTACATCTCGTGTATTTAGACGGAGCTTTTTTAAAAAGAAAATGTGGAACTATTGGCTGTAGTATGGTTTCTCATGCCCTGCTGGTAACATTTTTACTTACGCCCCCATGTAGTTCGTCACTTGTGCCACAAATGTACATGTAAGAAGTTAGAAAAACTGACTGCAGTTACGTAGCCTCATTCGGTGCCCGTTAGGTAAGAACACACTGCGGCAGTGTCTTAATTTCCACATATCTGCATAGGAATTCGAAATTAAAATACAGTCCAGTATTAATTGACTCAGTATAGGCCACGGTTATGGCTATGCGCTATGGTATTTAAACTCTCGTGGAATTTAATTCTTATAGCGATGCTATTCTCCAGCTAATGAAAGCCGCCTAAAAAATTCCAGATCATTCTCAGTAAAGTACAATGTTCTGAATTAAAAGAATTTTCTTTTCACTAATAAAAAAAAAGATTGTTAAATCATCATGCATCCTCTTTTTAAAACCTGCCTGAAATTTCAAAGTCGGGCCGAATTTCAGAAGAGTTTTCCAAGAAATCTATTGCTCCTTAATAAAGAATGAAATACAATTTATGCTGAATCTAGACCGATACAAATCACGTGAATGTATTATTCTTACGTCATCTCTGAAAGAGATCTAGAAAAGTGTATTACCTTGTTTTAATGATTTTACTACAGCTATGTTTTGTCAACGGTTTGTACTGTAAGTTAGCGACGTAAGGTTTCAGTTAGACGATCTTCTCGAGGAAGTTGTAACAAGAATCCAACATGTCTTACTACATCAACGTCAGCAACTGGTACAGTTACCATCTCGCACAGGTGCATGTATACTCAACGATATAAGCTTTCTGATAGTTCCTTTATTGATTTACTCGCTGGAATATGATTACACAGGTAACGTAGGATATTCTTTAGATATTTATGTAGTTTCGAGGGAAGAAATCATTTTTGCCATCTTATTCACGCAAATTGATACACCCCGCTTTTTCAGTATTGGTATCCTAAAGAATACAAAATTCTCCATTAGGAGCTTTCTTCTAGAATTTAAAATTTTTTCCCTAGGCTTTAAATGGATATTTAACGTTTGACAATGAAAGACATCTGCATGATAAACTCAATTCGATATTCATTCCTTAATCGAAATACTGACGATCGTTTGCCTCCTGAAAGAAGGTTCTTCCTTTTCCTGCATGGTTTTATATGGCTTATTAAATTTTCCTCTCCTGTGCCAATCACCTGATCTAACAAATTTCTTTATTCTATGAATTCCAATTTCCGTATTTTTTCTTGTCAGTTTTGTCCTCTACTTTTCCATCTGTCAACCTGGAGGTTATTTCCCACTATAATGAACAAAAATAATATCACGTTTCCCTCAGTTTGTGTTTTACACACACTCCATTATTCGTCAATTCAAGTTATAATCTCCTTATTTATCAGAATCATTCTTTAATACCGTATTTCAAATCATTCACTTGTCTTCCTTAAGACTTTTCCCAATGTTCATTGTTTCACGTATACAAAATGTTATCAATCCCGCAACTCAGATATATAATTCCCAAGTTAAGGCTTATTTCTGGTTCAAGTATGTAATTCCCCCCCTCCTCTCCCTCCCCCTCCTGTGACCTACATAATTTCTTCCTTTCTGAGTGGAAAAATTGAAAAATGTCGGTAATTAAAGTGAAATCTAACTTGGACTCGACCCTGGAGAGCTATCTAGATCATTCCTGCTTACAAGGACTTCCAGTGAAACTGGAAACTGAGAAAAACTTGTCAGGGGAATTTACACCAATAAAACAGATTAAAAATCAAGAGTAAATTACTTTCTACAGGAATTCATTAATTCTTCACGGTAAATGACAACAGCCAAACAGTTGCTGAATAAAGATTTATTGAAATCCTGGGCCATGATTTCGGTATATCTAAATATACATTTTTTGGTAATGAAGGTGTCTTCCTGTTAAGGTGTATCTTTGCTACCTCTTGAAGGTATTGTAAGTAGGCTGTTTAGGTTTTTATGTTGGTAACGTCACGTAGCGCTCTGTATAAAAATCACTGACTGTGCTGTGTGCAGTCTGTGGTTGATTTGCAGTTGGATGTGGACAGCGCGTAGTGTTGTGCAGTTGGAGGTTAGCCGCCAGCAGTGGTGGGTGAGGGGAGAGAGATGACAGAGTTTTGAGAACGGACGGTCTGGACGTGTGTCTGTAAGACCGGATGTCATGAACTGATATATATGTATTATGACTTTTAAACACTATTAAGCTAAATACATTGTTTGTTTTCCATCAAAATATTTCGTTTGCTAACTATGCCTTGCTTTCAGTAGTCAGAATCTTTTATTTAGCTGGCAGTATTGGCGCACATTGTATCGCAACAGTTTGAGTAACGAAGTTTTTTTAGAGGTAAGTGATTCATGAAAGGTATACGTTATTGGTAGTCAGGGCCATTCCTTTGTAGTGATTACTGAAAGTCAGATTGCGTTGGGCAAAAAAAAAAAAAAAAAAAAAAAAAAAAGAAAGAAAGAAAAAAAAGAATGTGTGTCGGTTTACTGTTGATCAGAATAAGTAAAGAGAAAAATGCCTGAACGTTCAGTTTTGCTCAGCTGTTTGAAAATCAAATAACGTAAGAGATTTACCAACACTGTCATTCTTAATTTTTCTAAGGGGCTGTTTCACTATGTTTAGATATACCGAAACCGTGGTAAAGGATTTCAATAAATCTTTATTCTGCAACTGTTTGGCTGTTATCATTTACCGTGAAGATTTTCAACAGTTGATGCTTCAGCCACGTTTACAACTATGCAATTCATTAAACTGTAACTGACAGCAGTTTTCACTGAGTAGTTAGAACTATTTACATACAGCCATAGGAGTCCATGAATGCAGCAATCAAAACATGTAATTACTAGAAGGACTAAATGATACATGGATTATTAACGTTCTGGCGTGAGTTGAACTCATATAAGAATCCTAATATGTTAGAAAGAGCTGAACCTATGGGTTGTGAGAACTTTTCTCCAACTCGGACTGTTATTTATGTAAACTTTTCCTTCTTTGCACAAAGTGTTTCTGCTTTTTAATCATTGTTCAGTGGTTATCTGCATAGAAAACCACAATATATTTGCATAACGAAGTCGAAATACTATGTGTGAAAATAAATTAGCCGAAAAAGGTGTCTTGTCTCAAAAAGAGCAATTTCTTTACCTTACGTCTTTCCACTCGTGCTGGTTTACAAACATGTTTCCGTTCTCGATATTTTCACAGCTGGTTTCCGCACATAAGCCGGTAAGTGTGCAAAGATATAACAAAAAAAGCGCTAATAACATTAATATTAAAATAAAATAACTAAAGAAAAGTAACAATAGAGGAAGTTCGTGAATTTCTAATTTCGCTTAATACATCGACAATATGAATACCGTTACCAGTTAGTGTGTAAACTAATAATGAATAATTCTATGAGTTAGTGTGGGTAAACTGATTAAGATGTTAACTCTCAGCACACTGTGCAGAATACCACCAGTTTCAGGCAACAAAATAACTGACTGAAAATATAGCTATCAATAAATAAAATATATTGCATACTTCGTAAATAAGAAATATAACTTGCGTAGGTGATTGGTTCTTACTAAGAAAATAACGCCACTACTTCCTTTGTCCATTCATTCTCAGTATTCACACAGACGCTAATGGACTCATTCCTAACGTTACCAAAGTATTTTTGACAAGTTTTGCCACAGTAAAGTATTTCACTTTCAGAGAGGATTATTCTGCCCCTGCAGTACCATGAGTAAAGAGATCTTTTTAGTCTTGTGCCGTATTATAAAGTTATTTGAGAGATAACTTCCACACAACCACAAAGAGCACATACTTTACTTCGCATTGCATATCGGTCAGTTAGTACGTACAAGGGATGAACAAAATTATCAATACACCGAAATTACAACACATTACCTTGCATAGTGCAGTGAAGAAAAACCGTTGGTATTCTAACCAAATCCATTGTAACCGGAATAGATGAACAATGGTTCTGTACGGGTTTCAATGGAATCTTATACCACCGTGCCTCCAAATGGTTATAAGTTCAGATGATGATGATGGAGGGTGATAGATATCATTCACCATTCCTTCCAAAGTGAGCCACAAAGAAACAGTAATGATGAGTTCTAATGACTGTGGTGGCCAGGAAACATGCGACAGTTCACCCTCGTGCTCACGAAACTACGTACCCTGTTCTCTTGGAGCACAGCATAACCCTTGGGGAACAAACATTGTACCATGGGATCTACCTGACTAAACAAAATGGACACATAAATGTTGGAAGTGCAGAGTAACCATGAAGTGCTGCTATGTGACTGCCTATATCATCACTGAAACCCCACCGCGATCTATTCTTTGGACGTAAATTCGGCCAGAAGTTGAAAGCAGTGTGAATTAAGACTCGTGCAACCAGCTGAGAATCTTCCATTGTTCCATAGTCCACTTGATATGGCATCGATATCATGTTTCCTGTTAAGTTCATTTGCATCGCTGATGAGTGATTGTGGGAATACAGCTCCGCCGGAAACTTCCAGCTTATGGAGCCCACGTGCTGTTGTTTCAGGTTTTGGTGCTGAAAAATTATTATTTTAGAAAAGGGAGTTTTCCCTATTTTGTGTGGCGCTCTGTAGTGGTAAGTGAAAAATAAATTTTGATAATAGGAAATTAACTGGAATACCGTTAATTAAAAAAAAGCAGGCAAGAAACATTGAATTATCACATGGCACAGATAAAATTACTTCTAAGAGAGAGAAAATTATTAATTCAAGATATTGTCTAACCTGCTTTGATGCCGTGGTGTGGACTGACCGTGGCCAAAGTTTGTTGACCGTATGTCGATCATTAATATTACGCGTTGTGCACAGAAGTTCTGTCCGAAATCTTCGTTTACAGATGTGTTTAACAGATCTCTCGGATGCATGACTGGCTGCTACAAATTCGAACATCCATGACGTTCAGCAGGGGCCAGCAAACGATTATTCGGCAGTCTTGCAGTTTTCCTAGCTGAAACATAGGAAACTTGGCAGGCAATGTTAATATTGTTGAAATGAAACATTGGTAAACAATAACAATTATTCATATGTTGACGATACTTTTACATAGGCAAATACTTTACACAGCTTGAAAATATCTTTCACGTACAACTGCCTGTTACAAAATCGTTCGAGAGAGCGATCTTTAAGAGAGAGCGATCGACAAGATCGGAGACACAAATAGAGAGTGGGCCAAAAGCGAGAGCGAGCTAGATGCCGCTCGTGTTTATATACAAGCAGACAAATGAAGACAACTTTACTGTAATTTTTCCTCAGTCTCTTCCTAATCTGGAAGCCTCTTACGTGAAAAATGTTCGATAGACTTCGTTGCGCTCCTTTCTGGCGAGGCTGATCGGATAAAATTTGAGTGTTGACGCCGCTTGCGCTGCGTCTGATGCATTATTTGCGAATTAAAAGGCAGAATTGAACTCTTTCTCTATTTTTAACATGTGTATGCTCGCTCACACTTCATAATTAATTACAATTTTTCATTATAAGATAGTTTAAAGTCAATCGACGGAATTAATATAAAAGTAAAGTGTTTCTTCCACAGGTTTACATGAATTATTTTAGTTTTCGGGCTTAGATATAATTCCACATAAAAAGAAACATTTCAGGTTCTTGAGTGTAGCATTAAATTCTGTAGTGACATTTACAGCTTTCGTCCTCTTATTTTCCTTAGAGTCCTCTTCAGTGATCATCCGTAACAATCACACAACACGCTCTTTCATCTGCGTTGTGACTTAGCGATCGATGTTTCTTAACTTTCTTTGTATGCAGTATAAACATCGAAACACTTAAGACTCCGCCAACCTCGTTTACGAAAGCACACACCACGCAAGCACCAACAATTCCGTCATGTTCGAATTCCCCTGAGTTCCGACATACTGTACTCACAACTACGCAGAATACTTCTCTGCCCATGACTTGCTCTATCAAGGTTTTCAGGACATTGCATAGTAGCTCTTCGTTGCCAAATATACCAGTGCAACGTGCAACGTCCAGCGTCTGGATATATGTCCAAGTACACATTTCTTGCGACGTTAGCATATTTTTCTCCACCTCTGTATGTTTTGCAATTTAGGTAAATTGATTCACATCAAAAATAGAGCCTCTTGGTTAAGAAATATGTCATGGGAAGATGTGGAGTAAACTACATTTGCCAATAAAAACAGATACCTTTTTAGAAGATGCCGAATTGGGATCACTTATAACCGTCCAGGAGGTAGAAACCTACAGAGGCTGTACTACGCCTTGCCATAACACATTCCTTAGATAGTGGAGGACTACTAGAGCTTGGTTTTCTCCTCGAGAACATTAGCAGTTGAAGACCTGTGAGGTGAACAATCTGAACCCAGTTATCCGTCTTTCTTTCTTATGACTATCTAAAGAATCGGTGTGCAATTGTATGTGACAGTAATCAACCAAATCCCAAATTACAGTTATTAAAGCAAATAGGAAAATAAAATAAAAGCTTTCGGGTGAGTAGAGCGGCCCAAAAATATTTTATGCACCTTAAGGTAGGCAACCTAACATGCTGGGTGGTTAAAATTAAATATTGCTAAAATACCCTTGAAAGAGTAGTACACATTATGGCCACCAGGTGCAAATCTGGCGTTCTAAGTGCTCTCATAAGTAATAGTTCAGGAAAGCAACGTGAGCAGAAAAGGCCAAACAAGTGAGAGAAGCATAATGTCGATTTTAGTAGTAACCGTCACTGACACACTTTGTTAGTGTGAGCTACGGAGACATCGACAAGATTATCTACAGCGCCAGATTAGCATGTGGTGGGCGAAATTGGAACTAGTTTTTTCCTATGTATATCAGTTCTGCATTGACGCATTCTCAAATCTACCAAGTTTAGCTGCCATACGACAATTACAGCCCACAATAGACCCCTGTCAGTAGCTGCACATTAACTACAGGTATAATCACTCGGTACATCACTTGTATCCAGTGGGGCTGACGTGCGTTGCATTTCTCACCTTGTACTGTATAACATCTTTCAGTAGTCAGTTTTGTTTTTTCCGCTCTCTGTAATGAAATGTTATTGTAATTTAGAAGTGTCAGCTTATTGGAGGAGGAGAAGAAGAGTGTTCATTGTTCAGTTCAACTGAGTTGCCTGCATCAGAGATGTGCTGACTATTCTAAAGTCATTCGGCACAAAGACCTCAGCTTCGACACAGTATGTCAGTGATTCCTGCAGAACTCGTAAAGCAGTCTGTGGAGGGAGAATTTTTAAATGAAGTGGATCATTTCTTACATTTGTTAAGACACAAAGAAATTACTGACATTGCCTGGGTATTGATTTAAATGAATGAAGAAATCTGGAAATTTTCGCCAGACCAGGGTTCAGAACTGGGTCTCATTTTTACTAAGCAGATGCACTGACCACTGCGCCAGCTGCACACACTTGCCATCAGAAATGCACGGGCTACCTTAGCACGCCTTCCGTCAGACTGAAATTCCCAACTTATCCACACGCTACTAATGTCGTGTCCCTTGCCCATTACCCTCATGACTCGTGGCATCTCATCGACTCCTTTAATAGTTCGAGTTAGGTTTGCATCCGCACTGATGAGACCATTGACCGTCCTCGCCTTAATTATATATTGTCGTGTCTGTTCTTCTTTACATGCCTGAAAAAGCAGACACTATTTTGCCCCAGGAGACAGTATCAATTAAGACGCCAAGTAATCAGAGCCTTTGGCTGCGAGTGGGAACTGATTTAAGGCAATGGGGAAAACTGAAAATTTTTGCCCGAACCAGGATTCGAACCCGGCTCCACTGCTTACTAGACAGATGTGCCGACCACTGCGCCATCTGGACACGGTCGTCATCGCAGCTGCGTGGACTATCATAGCATGCATCCCGTCAGACACAAATTCTTAACTTACCCACTCACAGTGCCAAAAGAACAGACAGATAGGGTGAGGAAGGCCAACGGTCTCATCAGTGTTGGTACACACCAGGCTCGAACTCTTACGGCAATTGGTGAAATGTCGTGAGTAATGAGGATAATGGGAAAGGGGCACTACGATAGTGACGTGTGGATAAGCCGAGAATTTGGGTCTGATGGAAGACGTGGTAGGGTAGTCCATGCAGCTACGATAACCAATGTGTATGGATGGCGTAGTGGTCTGACCATCTGCCTAGTATGGAATAGACCCGGCCTGGAATCCCAGTGTGGCAAAAATTTCAAATTTTCTCCATTGCTTTAAAATAATACCTCCATTCCTAGCCAAAGTCGGTAATTCGTTTTTTTTTCCTTTTTTTATTTTTCTTATTTTTTTCCAAGCATGTCCAAAGGAACAGATCGATCCGTCTTGCTCACAACGAATTTTTAAAGAAAGTACATGTATGATGTCACTGGACATCAATGTGTGATTTTCCTGATACATTACTTAAGTTATCGAACTCTTTCTGCAGTCGTGTCTATTGTAGGAATTTAAGGTAGAATTTCTAACACATGCACAACCTTCTTGGCTAAGTGGATAATTTGGATGAGAAATTGTCGAAGAGGTAAACGAATTCTGAGATCTTGGAAGTGGAATAGATCCAGCAAGATGGCATAATGACAGATTAGTTGGGACTGCACGAGTCAGGGTGGCTTCCTATACTGAGAAAGAGTACTAATATCAGAACAATGACACCAGAGCTTCCTTAAGAGCGAATGTCCGACAGCAGCTGTAAAAAACTGTGAAACTTGACTTGCGCAGAGTCAAAAATTAAAGAATTTGACCCTTTGCAATATTTAGGTATTTGAGATTCTTGACTAACAGATCGATTTATTAACGACAAAATGAAACCTTGCACCGAATGAACGATAATGAATGTCTAATGAAGGACACAATGTAATGGGATGTAAAACTGTTCATGACTTCCAGCGAGATTAGTCGATCCTAAAAACTGTGGTTGAAGGACTAGTGGAATGAAGTAATCGCAGGGAGATATCTAGTTATGGATATATAAAGCAGATCATCGATGATGCGGATTGCATGAATTATGATGAACTGAAGAGAGTAACTGGCAAACGACTGTAACGGAGAACATCGTTGAACTAGTCATAAGGTGGAAGACTTGCAAACACAACAATTTCATTGCACATTCAGTAACTCCCGTCACGACGCTCATTACCAGTTGACCCGTAATGAGACATGTGTCATTTACACAAAAAGAATGTCTTGTTGTTGTTGTGGTCATCCGTCTGAAGACTGATTTTATGCCGCTGTCGATAATCTAGTGATTGCCATGAAACTAGGCTGGTCAAGGCTAGCTCACCTACTCCGAGCACTGCTGGTTAGCGATAACTTCAAAGTTCTGAAAGGATGTTAGTCATCACTTTTAGTAGTCTGCAGTATGATGGAGTACTTTCGAAATGAGGTGACTCGCCAGTCAAATGGTTCAGATGGCTCTGACCACTATGGGACTTAACAGCTGAGGTCATCAGTCCCCAAGAACTTAGAACTACTTAAACCTAAGGACATCACACACATCCATGCCCGAGGCAAGATTCGAACCTGCGACAGTAGCGGTCGCGCGGCTCCAGACTGAAGCGCCAAGAAGCGCTCGGCCACTACGGCCGGCTGACTCGCCAGTTGTTTTAAAAGTTTAACACTTATGTTAGAGAAAAATCATCAGAAAAATACTGTGTTACTTCAACCTGTGAACAAAGTCAAAGCACTAATACACACTCTAAGAAAAAAAAAAAAAAAGATCACACCATGAAAGTATTATACAAATGAGATCGGGTGATTTGAAGTAAGTGCGAAGAAGAACAAATGATTACCATTCCAAAACAATGGATGATTTATTCAAGAGAAAGAGCTTCACAAATTGAGCAAGTCAATTACGCACTTTTCTAACTCTGGCCCTTATGAAAGTAGTAATTCGGCTTGGCAGTGACTGAAAGAATTGTTAATTGTCCTCCTTGTATTCATCTTCCATCTCACTGGTGATATTTGGTGCCATTTCTTTCGTACCAGAACACCTTTCACTGTCATCTGCAGCCCCGTTACAGCAAAGTGATGGAGCGACGATATTCTATACCCTGTTTTGTGTTCCTTCAAGGAAAGCCATCCTCGGCTTACATTTCAACAACATAATGCCCGTCAACACACGGCGAGAGTTTCTGTTGCTTGTGTTTGTGCCTATCAAACCCTGCCTTGCACAGAAAGGCCGTAGATACCTGTCCTGTTGGGAACGTTTGGAGTATTATGAGCAGACTAGCTCGGGACTTTGAAGATCTAACACACCAGTTGGGCACAATTTGGCATGATACCAACTGATGAGGACACCAGCAACTCTGTCAATCAAAGCCAAGCCAAATAACTACTTGAGTCAGGGGCAGGGAGAGATCAACAATTTATTGAGTTGCTCTATGCGTGAAACTCGTTCTGTTGAAGAAACAATCCAGTAATTCTGAAATCGTAATTATTTGTTTGTCTTTACACGTACACCCACCGATCTCCGTCTCAGTCCAATAATTCCTTCCTGGTGCATCTTTTTTTTTTTTGTTTTTTTTTCTTTTTTCGCTTGTGAGTGCATTTGGACTGAAAAAAAAGTTAATGGAGATTCTCATATTTTGCAGATTTATCTAGTACGATTTATCACTGAAACATAAAATTGTTCTTGATGAAAAGTAAAAGTAAAAGTAAGTAAAATAACACGAAACGTATGAAATTATCACCTGTGTGGCATACATGCATTTCCAAAGGAACTTTGCATCGTAATCTGAATTACACGGGCTCTGCAATATCGTATTTATCTGTGAATACCGGGCAAGTGACGTTCAAGTATAAAGTCTGTCCTGCACAGGAATACCCATTATGGACGTAGCTTTTGCTACTGATGGTAGTCCTTATTCACAATTGCGAATTCCTTTAATGTATTTCGTAACGGCTGTTGTCGCCGTATTGCATGTACCTTTGGACACACTTTTATGTCCAAAGGTACTTTGAATCGTAATCAGAATAGCACAGGCACTACAGTATCGTAAATTCTCATAATCTTAATTTTCAGCCGGCACAGTGTGGTGTCCGGAGACTCCCTCCATATTACGTGGTGCATTCAAGTTCTAAGGCCTCCGATTTTTTTTCTCTAGACTGAAAAGAGATAGAAACATGCGCATTGTTTTAAAATGAGGCCGCGTTCATTGTCAATACGTCCCAGAGATGGCAGCACCGGATGGCAGATGGAATTCTACCGCCAGGGGCGAGAATGAGAACTGTTTTAAATACTTAAAAATGGCGACGTTTTCCTTACTTGAACAGCGTGCAATCATTCGTTTTCTGAATTTGCGTGGTGTGAAACCAATTGAAATTCATCGATAGTTGAAGGAGACATGTGGTGATGGAGTTATGGATGTGTCGAAAGTGCGTTCATGGGTGCGACAGTTTAATGAAGGCAGAACATCGTGTGACAACAAACCGAAACCACCTTGGGCTTGCACAAGCCGGTCTGATGACATGATCGAGAAAGTGGAGAGAATTTTTTTGGGGATCGCCGAGTGACTGTTGAACAGATCGCCTCCAGAGTTGGCATTTCTGTTGGTTCTGTGCACACAATCCTGCATGACGGCCTGAAAATGCGAAATGTGTCACCCAGGTGTGTGTCACGAGTGTTGACGGACGACCACATGGCTTCCCGTGTGGCATGTTGCCAAGCAATGTTGACGCGCAACGACAGCATGAATGGGACATTCTGTTCGTCAGTTGTGACAATGGATGAGACATGGATGCCATTTTTCAATCCAGAAACAAAGCACCAGTCAGCTCAATGGAAGCACACAGATTCACCGCCACCAAAAAAATTTCGGGTAACCGCCAGTGCTGAAAAAATGATGGTGTCCATGTTCTGGGACAGCGAGGGCGTAATCCTTACCCATTGCGTTCCAAATGGCACCATGGTAACAGGTGCATCCTACGAAAATGTTTTGAAGAACAAATTCCTTCCTGCACTGCAACAAAAACGTCCAGGAAGGGCTGCGCGAGTGCTGTTTCACCAAGACAACGCACACGCACATCGACTTAACGTTACGCAACAGTTTCTTCGTGATAACAACTTTGAAGTGATTCCTCATGCTCCCTACTCACCTGACCTGGCTCCTAGTGACTTTTGGCTTTTTCCAACAATGAAAGACATTCTCTGTGGCCGCAAATTCACCAGCTGTGCTGCTATTGCCTCAGCGATTTTCCAGTGTTCAAAACAGACTCCTAAAGAAGCCTTCACCGCTGCCATGGAATCATGGCGTCAGCGTTGTGAAAAATGTGTATGTCTGCAGGGCGATTACGTCGAGAAGTAACGCCAGTTTCATCGATTTCGGGTGAGTAGTTAATTAGAAAAAAAATCGGAGGCCTTAGAATTTTAATGCACCTCGTATCGCCGCACCTTCAGTTGCTCACAACCAGCGACCAACTGCTCTGCTCGCCCGTCTTGTCAGTGGCAGTTGTTACCAATTATTAATATTTCTCATTCTGCACCTTTCATTTTAACAGCCTTCATACTTAGAAAATCCCCCGTGCCAGATGGTTTTTGTTCTTTTTAGTCAACATCGCTGAGAAACCTGAAAGCGAGATTGGCTAGTAAAATTAATGTGCGAGAGAACATACACCATTTTGATCCAGCACCGATTTGGAATTAATAAACAAAGGAAATACAGACATTGGATGCAATTGGGAATTGATTTAAATCGTAGAAGGAAGTTGAAAATTTGTACCGTACCAGGAGTGAAAGTCCCGTTTACTAGGCAGATGAGCTGTGCATCCGCACACTACTAATCTAATGCCTCTGAAGTTCCTTAATGTATTAATTCATAGTGCCTTTGGATCATAATGGAATCTATTCTTTCGAAAAAGTCAGTGTCCGTAATTAAGGTGAAGACCGCCAATGATGTCCTTACTGCGGATGAACACCAGACACGAGGTCTTACGGGAATTGGCGAAATGCCGCGAATAATGAGGGTAAATGATAGAGGCATTGCGTTAGTAGTGTGTGGATATGGTGAGAATTTAGGTCTGACAGGGGGCATGTTATGGCATTGCGAGTATTTACACTGACCGCCATGTCCGGCTAGCTTAGTGGTCACAGCATCTGGCTTGTATGTAGCAGACCTGGAATCGATTCCTGGTGCGGAACAACGTTTTACATTTCCCATTGATTTAAATCAACGTCCTGTCGCAGCCAATCTCCATATTTCGTTTGTATTTAACAAAATAAATTATATGGGTCTTCGTAAGTGGATCATTATATATCTCTGTGCCTATACGAAACCAAACCAAGGTGGCTGCTGAACTGGTACAACTCAGTTCTAAATGGATCGAGAATTATGAACTTTTTCGGATACCCTCTACTTGTTTTGCCATAGTAACATAATACCCATTCTTCCCTTCAGTTACATTAATAATGTCTTTCCTTCGGGATAAGTTCCCAAAATGATCCTTACACGTAATTGTATTATGTAACTCCCTTAATTAAAAGAAATCGTATTCGTTATCCTATTCTCCTTTTCGTTTTACAGGTAACAAAGTCTACCTCCTTCCTTCTTACCCGTATCCTTCCCCCTTCCCACAAACGACACTCCTTCCTTATCATTTCTATAAGTTAGATTAATTTCCGCAGAAAACAACCATCTTCTTCTCAGTTTCATTTAGTAGAATCACTGTAAGTAAAATAAAGTAATACTCTCTTCATATATAACACACAGAAGTGAACAATAATTGTTCTGGAGTACTGATTGCCGTTTCCTTTTATTATTTATTCAAAAGTTCTATACCACTACAAACTGGTGACCAAAATCATGGGATACCTCATAACATCTTGTCGGACCCTTCTTTGCCCGGCTTGGTGTGGTAACTCGACGTGACATGCACGTAACAAGTAGTTGGTAGTCCCTGAAGATACACTGAACCGTGCTGCGTCTGTAACCATCAGTTATTGCGAAAGTGTTGTGTGTGTGCAGGATTTTGTTGCATAAATGTTCGACGGGATTCATGCAGGCGATCTAAGAGGCCAAATCATTAGCCCAAATTGTTCAGAATATTCTTCAAACCAGTCACGAGCAGTTGTGGCCCGATGACAAGGCGATCGTTGTTTGGGAAAATGAAGTTGTTGACAAGTAGTGCCCATAGCTTCATGGAATCACCGTCACACACTCGAACCCTTTCATTTCCTCGTACCAACGGATATCGGGTCTCGGGACTGATCTGACTAGGCCATGGTTTACAGTCTTCTATCGTCCAACCGATATGCCACTTACCCAGAGTAGCACTGGAGGCGATGTCGTGCTGTTACCAAAGGCACTCGAGTCGGTCGTCTGACCATTAATGCCAGATTTTGTAACATTGTTCTAAGGTTGTTAGTCGCATGTCCCACATGGATTCCTGCGGTTACTTGAAGCGCTCAAGCCTCTTTGTTGGCACCGACAACTCTACGCAAATGCCGCTGCTCTCTGTCGTTAAGTGAAGGTCGGCGTGCACTGCATTGTCCGTGATCAAATATTATATTCTTGGTGCTCTCTTGACACTGAGTAGAAATGAAGCTCTTTCATACCGTGCGGACGTGATACTACCGCTGTCTGTATATGTGCACATCCCGATTCCTTGACTTTTGCCATCTCAGTGTATATATTATTTCATACTGCTTTAGGACGTCTTCGTCTACTATAGACGTATCTCCACTTATTACCAAGTAGTACCATTACCCATAGTTTATTACTTACACAACTGTATTCCTTGTCACTAATTACTTCATAAGACAACCATAATATACCTGATACTTTCCTCCGTCTTTTACATCTAACGGTTTCTTCATTTAACCTCTAGCCCCATCCAACTGATAATCGTAATATATAACTAATCCTTAGTTTTACAATGTCTGAAGGAACATAGCTTGGTAGCTGAACTAATTTATGCTATTGATTAACAGTTGCAGAATCCTTCTGACATTATCAGCATTAAAAATGCAAATACAACCTACTGGTGCACTAGTTTCCGTAGGTACTTTCTCTACAAGGAAAACTTCAAATTATTGAACTACACCTTTTCCAGCTTCTTGAATACTTTTTTATGGTGAGCCTACTTTCTGCCTTTAAACTTATTCATGTGACTACACTCAAGTCTTAATACTTCTTTATTTTTGCAGAGTTTACTTTCTATACAAGCTCTTAATACTTTTTGTTACACAGTTTGCCAAGGTCATCCACCTTATCACATAATTTACTAAAGTTCTCTAATTTGTCACTTAAAATTTGATTGTGTAAGTTAGTCTCCTCAGTGCTAGCTAGCTATTAAGAGTCTAGCGTTATCAGCTTTCAATAAGGGGTGATGATATTTCAACTCTTCAGCAGTTTCACGTTAGCGGGTCTTCACCTTTTATGAACAACTTTTTACCACAAATTAAATGAACAGCCATGCAGTATTCTTGATACCTGGCTTCATTCTTCCATCTTATCTGTTGGTTGTTGCAAAATGAAAAACTGGCCAAACACGAGTAGGGCTCGCGCACTGAATGTTCAGTGCATACTTACTTTTACACACACAGAGTGAAGAACCAAAACATTAAGATAGTCGGCTTAATGCTTGTTTGACCATCTTTAAGATGAAATACATAACTGATTCTGCATATCAGGGATCCGACAGGTTATTGATATGTTTGTTGAGGTACGTGGTATTAGATATCTGCGCACAGGTCATATAATTCGCGTAAAAAACGGCCCACTGATTTGCGTACGCGGTAATGTCACCCGATAATGACCTAGACGGTTTCTATACGATTTACATAAGGCGAATCTGGTCCCCGAGACATCAACGTGAGTTTACTACAATGCTCCTCAAACCACTGTTCGGGCTGCGAGACACGGACAGTTATAATGCTGAATGATGATATCGCCATCAAGGAAGACATCAACCATGAAGGGATGCAGGTGGTTCGTAAGCTGTAGCGTGACTTCGATAACTATCACAGGTCCAATGCAAGCGCAGGAGAGTGTCTGCCAGAGTATAATATTGCTCCCACCAACCTGCATCCTTGGCGCGCTGCACATTTCGCCGTCATTCACCTCGATGATCACGTTTGTGGAGACTAACATAGACCTAATCCAGCAAAATTGAATGTGATTCACCAGAAAAATCGACACATCTCCTTTGATAGACGTTTTACTCCCTATGGTCCCGTGCCCACTGTAATCGTAAATAACGATATCATCGGGTCAAATGTGAACACGAAGGAGTGGTCTACTGCGGAGATCCATGTTCAACAGTGTACGATGAACGATGTGCCCTTGACACTTGTGCGTGCACCAACGTTGTGCTCTTTCGCCAGAGATGCCACAGATCACCATCTGTACTACTTTACAGAGCAGACGAGCTTTCGAACCCCACGTTCTGTGAAGAGTTACAGACGTCCAACCATTTAGAACCCAGTGGTAGTTTCACTGTCCCTCTACCCCTTTTCATAGATGCCCACAACAGTAGAACGTGAACATTCGATCACCTTCTCCGTTTTCGAGACGTTTGTTCACAGGCTCTGCGTTGTAATAATCTGCCTTTTCTGAGATTAACTATTTTCAGTGGGTTTGCATGCCCATATCATCGCTAGGGTGATCTTCTTACAGACTATTTCTTCCGCGTCAAGTGTCCGTAACGCCACCAGGCTGCATCCAAAGTCGATATTTCTCGATTCGGATGATGAATCAAACGTATGTTCTAATGGCAAAAATATCCTTTTCGTGTGACGTGATTACAATTTAAGAATTTGGAGATTATTTTAATTTACTTGTACAGTGATGCCTTGCTTGTTGTTAAATTTCAGGATTGTACGTCGACAGCAAGTACACTACAGGTTTTGATGAGTGAGTTTGCGAGCATCGAAATAAGTGAAAAAAATAGCCCGAATCTTTTGCTTCTATTAACATAGAAATTTAAAAGTCTTAAATGGTCAGGGGCCAAAAGCTTTAGTATATGACAGAAATATGAATTTTAGACGCCAACCTGTTAAGTGAAGAACTGGTGGTAACGGACATACAGGCAAACAGATGGACGGATGAAAACCGACAAACAAATTTTTCTCGTGTTGTGTATTCACAAGTTAACAATATTTGTATTTTTCCTTCACTTTTACTCTGAAAGCTTGCCTCTGTCCAAATTTCATGAGTCTAGGTCAACAGGAAGAGCACTATAGGTTTTTACAAGTGACTATTCGAGTACCCCAGATGTGACATAAATTGATATAGCTTTTTATTGCACTGATTTAGAAGCTTAAATGTTTTACACCGCCAAGCGATCATAGACCTTAGTATGTGACGTGAACGTGGATCTGGTACGCCAACCTGTTGAAGAAAAATGGGGTCTTAACAAATTAACAGACCAACAGACACACGGATGAAAAAGGACAAATAATATTTGATCGTGATAAAAACTTAAGAAATTTAGGATTATTTTCTTTACTTCTGCTGTGAAGCCTTACTTCTTGACAAATTTCATGGTTCTAGGTCAATGGGAGTACCCTACAGGTTCTGGTGAGTGAGTTTTCCAACATCAAAATACGAGACATAAATGGCCAAATCTTTTGATTGCATTTACATCGAAGCTTGAGAGTTTTACACCGCCAAGGAGCGACAGACCTCAGTATGTGACATAAATTTGAATTTCCTACGAGGAAATTGTCGGGAGAAAATGGTGTTCAATAGGCGATCAGACAACAGATCAGACCAATAACACATATATATATATATATATATATATATATATATATATATATATATATATATATATATATATATATATATATATATATAAATATAAATATATATATATATATATATGCCTGTTATAAGTTTACAATTTAATAATATTTTCGTTTTTTTTTTCATTATTTCAGTGTGAAACTTTGCTTCTTGCAAAATTTCATTATTCTAGGTCAAAGGGTCAGAGGCTTCAGAGTGTGACAAAAATCTGATCTCCATACGCAAACGTGTTCGAAAGAGGAAATGGTCTTAAGATTTGGACAGACAGACAAAGATGCAGGGAGGCAGACGGACAATAATACGTTTCTATAACGGTTGCATTTTTACATTCTGAGACACGGGACCCCAAGAAATTATTAAGTCTTATCTTACATACTATACAAGGACGAGATGAGCAAGGTCCCCTTATTTGATCTGTTGCTGACGTGCTGCTGGTACTGCGAAGGCAGTGCAGTGTGTAGACTCTGGACAAAAACCTGCTACCAGCAACCAACAACCCGTGTCAGTAGGATAGCAGTGAATATTCTGAAACTGGATGAAGAAAACTGCACGCTATGAAATTCGCAAACCAACAGAAATCTGTGAAATTGGCACAGTGTGTTCACGGAAGCTCCCTGCTGGAAGTACATGCAGCCTGGAGTCCTTCACCGGAAACAGTCGCTGTGAGACGTGGTCTACCTACGCTCCGGAAGTCCTGGTCCAATCCAGTGGCTGACCTATAGGACAATCAGTATCGGTACTAATAACATTCGTGCTGTTCAGTTCGTGCGCCTTGTGGGCTTGTTTGCTTTGAGGTTCGATATGTAATTGTGAACGACCATCCGTAGGAAGCCACTTGACCACTATGAAGGTTACCTGGTTTTCAAGAGTGAACCAAAGCAGAGAGGATTGTCCTTTGCCTCTGCTTAAAGCGTAGAATAACAAGTTGTTGAGGAATTGGTGGTAACGTCTTATGGGACCAAACCGCAGAGGTCATCGGTCCCTAAGCCTACACACTACGTTATCTATCGTCAACTAACTTACGCTATGATTAACACATACACCCATGCCCGAGGGGTGGCTCGAACATCCTTTTGAGAAATGCTCAAGACCAAAGACTCTAAGGTGCGTAATTCAAACGACCACAAACGTGGAACACCGAATTATATTCACTTAGAAGTACAAAAAACTGAATCATGTGAAGAAGAGAACACGAGAGGAAGAAAGATACTTCGATTTCTAAAATATGCTGAAGACACAAGAAAATTGCACACTTGCCTAATATTATGTAGAAACCCCGCGAGCACGCAGAAGTGCCGCAACACGACGTGGCATGGACTCGACTAATGTCTGAACTAGTGCTGGAGGGAAGTGACACCATGAATCCTGCACGGCAGTCCGTAAGATTTCGAGTGGTGGAGATCTCTTCTGAACAGCATGTTGCAAGGCATTCCAGATATGCTCTATAATATTCTTGTCTGCGGAGTTTTATGGCCAGCGGAAATGTTCAAACTCAGAAGAGCCACTCTGTAGCAATTCTGGACATGTGGGGTGGTCGGCCGGGGTGGCCGAGTGGTTCTAGGCGCTACAGTCTGGAACCGCGCGACCGCAACGGTCGCAGGTTCGAATCTTGCCTCGGGCATGGAAGTGTGTTATGTCCTTTGGTTAGTTAGGTTTAAGTAGCTTTAAGTTCTAGGGGACTGATGGCCTAAGAAGTTAAGTCCCATAGTGCTCAGAGCCAATTGAACCATTTGAACGTGTTGCTGGAATTGCCCAAGTCCGTCGTAATCCACGATGGACATGAGTGGATGCATGTGATCAAACCGTAAGCTTACGTACTTGTCACCTGTCAGAGTCGTCACTAGACGCCTCGGGGATCCCGTATCACGCCAACTGCACACGCCCCACACCATTACATAGCCGCCACCAGCTTTAACATTTCCCTGATGACGTGCAGGGTCCATGCATTCGTGAGGTTACCTCTATAGCTGTACACGTTCATCCGCTGGATACACTTTCAAATCAGACTGGTCCGAACAGGCAACATGTTTCCAGTCATCAACAGTCCCATGTCGGTGCTGACAGGCTCAGGCGAGGCGTAAGACATAGTATCGTGCAGGCATCAAGAGTACAGGAGTGGGCCTTTGGCTCCGAAAGCCCATATCGGAAATGTTTCGTTGAATGTTTCGCACGCTGAAATTTTTTGATTGCACAGCATTGAAATCTGCAGCGATCTGCAGGAGGGTAGCAATTCTGTCACGATGAACGATTCTCTTCAGTCGTCATTGGTTCCGTTGTTGCAGGATCTTTTTCCGTCCACAGCGATATCGGAGAATAGATGTTTT
The DNA here is from genome assembly GCF_023864345.2 of Schistocerca serialis cubense. Taxonomy (NCBI): domain Eukaryota; kingdom Metazoa; phylum Arthropoda; class Insecta; order Orthoptera; family Acrididae; genus Schistocerca; species Schistocerca serialis. The sequence goes on along the minus strand of NC_064638.1, from coordinate 192,359,012 downwards.
ATTGGATTCCGATACTCACGGTAAACTGCTAAAATGATCGTACGGGAAAATCGCCAATTCACCACTAACTAGGAGATGCTGTGTCCCATCGCTCGTGCTCCGCCTATAATACCACATTTCAACTCACTTAAATCTTGCTAATCTGCCGTTGTAGCAGCAGTAACCGATCTAACAACTGCGTCAGCCACTTGTTGTCTTATATAAGCGTTGCCGCTTGCAGGGCCGTATTCTGCTTGTTTATGCATCTCTGCGTTTGAATACGCTTGCCTATACCAATTCCTTCGGCGCTTCGCTGTATATACCGAAGAATCAGATGATCTGCACAATCGAGGGGTATGAAGTGCTACCACACAGCCAAGTCACACGGAAATGAGAATCAACCACAAACGCGACACCAAATGACCTAACTGCGATTGAAGATAGCATTTTTTTTAAGTGACGATGACTTTGGAGGCAGCATCATAGTTATTCGTGGAAAAGACGTAACACCGGCTCTAACGAGTAAACAGGACTTTTTTACGGATGGAATCTTCAAATGCTGTATAAAAAGATTTTTATCAGATATATACTGTTTGTCTAAAGCTTGAAAAGCGTGAAATAAAAATGTGACCGGCAGCTCTTGCATTCCTACCGAACGAGACAAAGGGACATGTATCCGTCTTTTGGGCAATGTTATCGATAATTCGATAGAATAAAATCCTAAAAAATGTCGTCATGGATTTCTAATCGTCTGCTGTTTCTGTTCTAAAGGGTTTACTCCCATCAGATGAAGTTCATGGCTGTTATCACTACATGCAGAAATATCTCTGGAAGAAAGTGGGACTTTTTGTGAAAACAAAGAAAATGATGAAGTAAGGTTACAGATTCGCATGTGTGCTGCTCTGATGTTCCTTCGATCTGAGGAAGGCATCTACGGCTGGCTGGAGATACATCCACAAGCATCTCCAAGTTTTCTAACTTTATCGACTGTTTTCTAGATAGATGGCTGGAAAATTACGAAGTTCCGATCTATCTTTCAAAGCGATGAAGTCGGCGCCATCGTACAATCAACGCTGTACAAGGCTCGCCCATTAAAAGTAATAAAATCAACGATGTACGAGGCTCGCCGAACTAAAGTAATAATATGTTCGGAAAACCGAATTCTAAAATTACAGACGTTGTCAAGTGTATGTATGTAGACAGAAACAGAGAAATGGTCGTTTGCATTGATAAAGTCATAGTTAAGTGTGGCAGGTAACCGAATATTAACTTCCATGAATTTTGACGATGGGCTCGAAAAATGGAAGAAAAGCAAGAAAACGGTGGTGACATCAAGGGTTGTGTGAAAACAGTATCCCCCCTCCAAAAATTTGATTGAATTTATCTGCCCATTGTAAGACGATGTAAATGAAAATAACATACAAAATATAAATTGTAATTCATTGATTTAAAAAATGAAATACTGATAAAATTATGCTTGTAAACCGATTTTACTATTGCCGTTTAGTCAGTCCAAAGCCTGGATAAAGAGTGATGGCAGTCAGTTTACTACGAAAAATCCACAGAAAAAACAAGAGTTCCTGGAGCACCGTGACTGACTGTTTGACAGTTGTTTTCTTTTCTCTAAGAAGCATCACAAAACATTTTTGTGTATGATCGGATTTCATCGACGACGGACATCTTCTCAAACGACGCGAAACGTAATAACCAAGTTACGAACACGTAATTTGAAAATCGTATCTTTCCTACTTGACGAAAACATACTTTAAAATAACCTTAAAGTAAAATATGGGTCATACCAATAGATGGTATATGTAATGAATTTAGAGAACCAGCATTTGAGGCTGACGGCAAAACGATTCTACTACTGGCAATGTCCATTTTGCTTAAGGACTATGAAGATAAGATTAGAGACATTAGGGCTCATTCTCGAGTATATAGACGGTCGTTTGTTCCTCTCTCTGTTTGCGTGTGAAACAGTAAACTAATTGAATAGAAGTCGTACGGGGTACTCTCCACCACGCACCATTCGAGGGTTTGAGAAGTATGTATACATATGTAGATGATATGTAAAGTACATAATATGTGTTACAGTACTACTTAAACTCCTAGCTGGAGAAATGTATGATAAACACTGTGCTGCGTTACAATATATTTATTCACTACCAGTTTCGGTCAAGGACACCTTCACAAAAAGATACAGCTGCGAATCTCAACATAAATTACTTTTTCATGAGAATTATTAGTCGGAAATAATCAAGTGTACTTATGAAAAATATCTATTGTGACTACTTCAAACGGGATACTCGCTATTTATTTAGGAATCAGACTAGCAGCAGCAAAACAACTGTAATATTAAATCCACATCAGGCTTTCTAGGATACAAATAGTGTAACCAAATGAGAAACTGCATACAGTAATATGTAACATAAAAATCACTTGACACTTTCGCAAACTTCAGTGATACTACAACGCCACATGATAACAAAAAATATTCAAGCTTTTGGTGATAACTTTTCTTTAAGATATGTAATGCTGAAACTTTTGAAGAGTTAAAATTACTAAAAAGAAGGAGCATGAGTAGTGAATAAATATATTGTAAGACGGCACAGTATGTATCATGCATTTATCCAAATATATGGATGCTGTTGACAGGTGCCTGAAGAAAATTTTTGAGCTCTCACCATTTCATGCTCTCATTCTCTACATGTGAAATCAAAACAGAATAACAATTAGAAGTTGGTCAGAAAAATTACAGAACGTATTTTCAGAATATAGAGTTAGAATTACGTTTAGGGCAACACATGATCTTCAAGTGCGAATGCGTCACTATCTGTCACAAAAGAAAGGCAGATATGCAGATTTACGTTGCAAAAAAAGGAGCAATATTAAACAGACGACATTAAGTTCTGCGGTATAGCCTCTTTGATACGTGAATTGCGCTAGTTCTAGCTGTTTTAAAGATTTAATCCTGTTTTTCCTTCTATCACGACCCAGAATCTGTCGTCGTTACGAAAAATCATGTCAAGTATTGTCACCTTAAAATTGCATTTTCTTTGTGATTAAGGAAGTTATTTTATAATGTATACTTTATTCAATACACAATTTTATAATGCTCATATGTAATCCATTTGGCAATGATAATAATGATATGCAATATCATAATTACCAATAAAACTGTTTTCCTGTTTTGAAGTCATATATAGGGGGTATACTCACATAGCGCTTGGAGAGCGACAAGAAGCTATGTGCAGCTTAATTCACATATACACGCCGATAATGCTGGACTTTTAGTTACTATCAGAACATTTACATCCGCCATATGCTGCAACTACGTTTGTGGTCCATAATTTATTTTATGCCTGTTAGTTTAAAGTAAGCTTCGTCAAAAAAAGTGATCTGAACTTTAAACTCTGTGTTTGTAATATGGTTTCCATGTATTGCATTGCAGTTGTGAAGATTCTGTCACAAGCAAACAGAAAAAAATATGATTACTTCCTATTATTATAGTTTTGGCGTAACAGTTCTTTTTCGAGCACTTACAGTCTTCTTTATCGATTCACCACATGAAGGTATGATTATGCAGGCCATAAAGTATACAATTTGTACAGACGCCAGATGGCAGTTATAAGAGTCGAGGAACATGAAAGGGAAGCAGTGGTTGGGAAGGGCGTGAGACAGGGTAGTAGCCTCTCCCCGATGTAATTCAATCTGCATATTAAGCAAGCAGGAAACAAAAGAAAAATTCGGAGTGGGTACTAAAATCCATGGAGAAGAAATAAAAATTTTGAGGTTCGCCGATGACATTGTAAGTCTGTCAGAGACAGCAAAGGACTTGGAAGAGCAGTTGAACGGAATGGACAGTGTCTTGAGGGGAGGATGTAAGATGAACATCAACAAAAGCAAAACAAGGATAATGGAATATATTCGATTAAATCGGGTGATGTTGAGGGAATTAGATTAGGAAATAAGATACTTAAAGTAGTAAAGGAGTTTTGCTATTTGGGGATCAAAATAACTGATGATGGTCGAAGTAGAGAGGATATAAAATGTAGACTGGCAATGGCAAGGAAAGCGTTTCTGAAGAAGAGAAATTTGTTAACATCGAGTATAGATTGAAGTGTCAGGAAGTCGTTTCTGAAAGCATTTGTATGGAGTGTAGCCATGAATGGAAGTGAAACATGGACGATAAGTAGTTTGGACAAGAAGAGAATAGAAGGTTCCGAAATGTGGTGCTACAGAAGAATGCTGAAGATTAGATGGGTAGATCACATAACTAATGAGGAGGTATTGAATAGGATTGGGGAGAAGAGGAGTTTGTGGCACAACTTGACTAGAAGAAGGGATCGGCTGGTAGGACATGTTCTGAGGCATCAAGGGATCACCAATTTAGTATTGGAGGGCAGCGTGTAGAGTAAAAATCGTAGAGAGAGACCAAGAGATGAATACACTAAGCAGATTCAGAAGGATGTAGGCTGCAATACGTACTGGGAGATGAAGAAGCTTGCACAGTATAGAGTAGCATGGAGAACTGCATCAAACTAGTCTCAGGACTGAAGACGACAACAACAACAACGATCAGTGGTACCCCTTTCCTGTCCAGTGTTGTTCGTGTATTGCAGCCAAATGCACGGCAACATTGCCGACTACAGTTGCCTAGCAATGTCTACAACAATACATTTCCGGGCCGGGAGCGTTTACACGAGCCACGCTATGGCTGTGAAAAGATCAAGAAAAAATGTTAGCATGGAAAATTGAAATCGGACATCGTTGATGTGTTCTTTTTTCAAAGGGACCGAACTGCTTCCTAAACTTTAACGTTTGAAATGATAGTGAATACATAGCTTCTCCTGAACAATGAAGCACGATTTTGAATATACCATTTAAAAGTAATTCACCTGAAAACTGGTAAAACCAAAGACTTACAACCGTTCAGTTTTGAGTTTTGAGTTACTTGTGACTTACGTAGAAATTTGTTGTAGACCTTCAAAGTGCAATTTTCATCGATTTGGCCCTTTGTAAAAAGACGCTTACTATACTTAGGTCGAAGGACTCAAGCAGTTTGTCATGGGAGTTAAAAACAACACTCAAACATTTATGTTAATATTCTGTTGACGTTCACCAGTATAGTTAGGCAAGCATGCTATCATATTTGTGAGACATCTACGATCAGAGTTATGGGACGTGAAAAAGTTATGTTTACAAACTAAAAACCAAAAGGAAACAGTTCGAAAATTATTGCCCATTTAACACCACGCGTGATGTACGTAGCTTCAAAAAATTTAAACCCATGTGGAATAAAAATATGGGTCACTACCACAGATCTTCTACTAGGATTATAGCAATGAGAACGTCTTTTTCCAGGTTTCGCTCTTTGTGCATATTATTTTCTGTTTTCATAGCTCTGGTCGTACGTGCAAGTACCGCATTCACGGATCTCATGGTTTTCCCGTTTGTCCGAATTTACATTCATGTACACAACAAACAAATACAGTGACTCTACGTCGGTCACCAACTTTGGAACTGAACCTGAATTTTGTCACTTTTTATGTTTTATATTTACCTCTCTTCCTTAGTACTGTGTCTAATTCATTACGTAAGAACTACGCCACTTGAGTTTTACTATTTAATAACAATTTAATATATCGTCATTCGACGCACTAGCAGAGACTAAACCCAATTAGGTATGTAACTACTCTCACGTTTCCCAAATTCTATGCATTTTTCCGTAATTTCCTCATCTTCCCCAATTTTACTTATTTTTTAACTAAATTTCATAGTTTTACTCAATTTTCCACAATACTACATATTTTGTCATGTTATGCAAGATCCACTCTACCTGCCCCGACATAACGTCTGTATCATTACGCTCTCACGTAATTACAGTGCGACATGGGTCCCGAGTTATTTATCACTGCTTTGCCACCACTCCGTTACTAGTATGTGTTTTACGTTGTAGTTTGTTTTCGATTATTTCGCTTCTATTTATGGGTATTATATTGATGTCGCGCTGTAATATTACAAGATGTAACATATTTGGGAACACGCTCAGTTCTAGCCCACCATAGATTTAGTTCCAGGATACTGTTTTGTCTCGAAATTTATTCCCCTATGTGTCTCGTATGGTCTGAGTGTAGTGGGGGCTATGTCAGTTGCACCAGTATTGTCCGCAATACTCTTTCTTAACGTATGGATACATTATCGCAGTTATAATTTTTTTTAAAGCTGCAGTGACCTAGTTATTCAGTGTATGTCTTTGGAATTTTAATTATCAGTCGAAATTACGTTAATAGCAATGTCCATACACGGATTTTCTTGCAATTGATGTATGAGACCTGCAGTTATCTCGCATATACTTATAATACTGTAGAGTTTCTTGTTTGATATCGTAATTACGTGTCTTATGCCACCTGGGAGTCCTACCTGGCTGAAAACTAGATCGACCAAGCTGGTTTTATAGGCATGATTAATGGGAGGGGAGCATGTTTCTGACTGGTCCAAAGAGAACGAGAGGTGAAGAGCGAATGCTTCGCGCTGATACCATCAACGTTTTTCTGCAAAGGCGTCCATATATATCCTCTAGCGAACATGTAGCCGTCTCAGAGTTACGACTGGTTTGCTTGGGTAGTCCAGTGAGGAAGAGTGGGGGGGGGGGGGGGCGGGGGAGGGGACGCGGGGCAAGGGCAGTGTTTGGAACTTAACGTTTATCTGCAAAGGCACCCACAGATTTCCTCTGGTGAGTGTGGTTCAATGGCTCTGAGCACTATGCGACTTAACTTCTGACGTCATCAGTCACCTACAACTTAGAACTAATTAAACCTAACTAACCTAAGGACAGCACACACATCCATGCCCGAGGCAGGATTTGAACCTGCGACCGGAGCGGTCGCTCGGCTCCAGACTGCAGCGCCCAGAACCGCATGGCCACTCCGGTCGGCCTGGTGAGTGTGTAAGTGTTTGTGAGTCATGGCTGCCTTGCTTAGGTGGTGTACCCTCTCCCTGGATAACTGTCTTTGGTGCGAGCCACTAAATCACTCATGTCGCTAAATATAGATACATATTGTATAAACAATCTAAATAGCTCTACCTTGCCTAGCGAGAATCTGGCGTTGTGTTGGGCAGAGTTGTGGAGTTCTCCCATTCGTGACTCGGTGGCTGCCACCACTCAAGAGGACTTACACACCCGTCTTAATCCAGGGACTGCTCGGGGAGGGGATGGGGGGCGGAGGGGCAAGCAGAGGGAGTTCCACGTAATCCAGGTGTGTATTCGTGACAGTCTTTGATATTTCCGACAGTGTGTTGAGATCTGTTTGCCATTATTTCCGCGGACAGCACTCCTTCGGTCAGAACTGATATAAGAGCAGTGTCAGCCACCAGGCCGGAGGGAACTACACCTACTATAACGAAGACTTCTTGGCAACTGCTGTTTCCATGATCACACTCCGAGCATCATAGTTCGCAGCTATAGCCCCACCACGTCGGAGTGAGGTGGGAGGCCTGTCCTGCAGGCAACATTCTTTTCGTTGGAGTTGTAACAGGTACTGCTCACCTCTTTTGAGGTGCTATACATACAGCATTTTTGGTTGGAAGATACAGAATTTTTCTACAACCTGTTAATGAAGCAGTGGTTTATCTATATCAGTGTGTAATTTGTTGTAGATAGATTATCACTGCTTAGAAATCGGTAGTAATTATGGAATGTGACATGACATCACTTATATGATGTGACTTCAGTATTTCTACCACCATGTTCGTTCTAACACAAATTGTTACGTCACACGCATACCAATGATGCAATGACAAATAAATTTTGAATCATGCTGCACTATGATTGGTTGAAAGTATTATGACGTCGTTGCGCCGTCAGTCCAGTGGGTTGGATCCTGTGTTACGTAAAAATACGAAAATGGGTAAAAAATACGTAAAATGAGAGAAAATGTGAAAAATATAAAATAAGACATAAAATTTGAGAAGAATGATAATAATTAATTTAGACAGATCCGCTTAAGTTGTAGTAATATTTATTGAAACCAAGACCGGTTTCGGGATTTTAGCAAAAGCAATAATTCCATATATCTTATAAACAGGATTTTAATATCCCAAAACCAGCCGTGGTTTGAATAAATATTAGTACAACTGAAGTGGATCATGTCAAATTAATTATCCTGCGTCTCAAATGCGGATGTCCTATGTGTCAGATCTTGTGCAGGAATGTCAATACTTACATATCTGCCTGGGCGTTGTCTCTGCTGCTACCACGAAATACTGAATTGTCATTAACAAACAGACCTAGAGTGGCACCCCTTACGGTAATTTGATATTATTAAACAGACATATCCTACAACCTCTCCTTGCGTAAAGCAGGTCCAGTTTGCCTCCAGTTATAAAACAGGTAAAACCGGTAAAATTACGAAAATTGCTGAAAAATACGTAAATTTGGGAAAACGAAAAACATGGTAAAATACGTAAAACTGAAGAGTATTTACTTATCTGTTTCGCTGTTTTCTCGTTATAACTATATTACTATTCAAAATAGTTGATAGAAACTATTGTTGGTCGTAATGCCGCATTATGCACGGTATTTGCTCGCCGCTCAGCACTAAATTTGCTTTTTTGAAAGACAAGTTTTAATCGCCGATACAAGCTGTGCACGTTTGACTATCCACCACCTTACGGCCTTCTTTTACCAAATCTACAAAATGACTCAATAATTACGAATTTTACCATGGACTTATTTTTCTACATTTAAAGACTCAAATAAATAAATTTTACAAATTTAGAAAGCTGACTAGGTTCAGTTAGTCGTGTATTATCTTACCTTGTTTTGTGGCCGCTAACAATGATGTCTTCACAAGATATTATTAACTGTATTATTTCCTTGATATATTTTATCTTCAATGTTGCAGTTAATTTCCAATACATATCGTTCCCTTTTAATTTTTATGAGCTGTTCAGTAATAATACGTACGTCTCGTTGGGATAAATGAAAAAGAATGACACAGTAAAGAAATGCACATACTTTGAAATAGAGTTACATATGCAGTATATTAGTGATCTATTTTAATTGTTCTATGAGCGATCCGCAGTTTAACTCATCGTAATAAGAACCGGTCGAGTTAAACTGGCGAAAGTTCTCTACAGATGTAAAATGTGTAAGAAACGAAACATTATACTCTAGGTACAACTGGCTTACCTACGTGTTTTCGCCACCATAAAGACTTGGAATATCTCAAGTGCGCTAATTTGACTCGCACCGGCAATTGGATACTTTTTTATCAAATGATACGCACGTTTTAAGCAATACCACAAGTCACAGTTTTCTCGGTGAGATACCCATAATGGTGACTACAAAAACTTCGCCCAAGTCTGCTGTTACCGTTCATACAGCAAGACTCAGGTTTTGATGAAAATTTGTGGTGTTTTGAGAAACAGGTGAGCAATTTTCAGGGCATAAAGAATACTTATCATCAAAGTTCCGTCTGTTGACGGACACTGATATCGGTGACTGTCACGGTTCTCTCAATAGTTCTATCTCATGTGTCTGAGGACTCGCTCATAGACTCTGAATTCGCGGAAATAAGCCTCTCATTATCAATTCTTGTTCTACTCTCTACTAGAGGTATCAGTGGCTCCGCCACTGACCAGTGTTGTACATCTTTACTCAAGATTCAAAGACCTTCTTTCAGTAATACAAAATCCTCAGATTCTGTTCGTACCTCCAAAGCCTGCATCCTCTCAGAGAGTGAAGTGTTTGTATCTTTTACCTTTTCAAAATTTTCCTTAACCTGGACCAGCCAAGTCATATTTCGTTAATGGATTTAACTTGTTCTTGTAGAAATATTCTTGTTAAGTTAGGATTTAATTTTATCATCAAATTCTCCACACAGCACCATCATCTCTTCTGTGAACAGTGTTTTGTCTTCCTGAGTTTGTTTCCTACCCGATTCCACTAGTCTCCTGTTTCCTTCATGTTTTGAACCTCTCATACGCACTTTACTTCTCTCTGCTTCAGCTTCCCCACTGTATTAGCGTATCTTCCTCTCTCTGCGTTCCTATCTCGTTCTTCTTCCTTCCTACCTCTCTCTTCTGCCTTTCTCCTGTTTGCTGCTCCTAGCTATAGCATTTGCTTTATACATACGGAAATCCTTCCAAGTTTCCAGAATTCGTACTGCTCTGTACCACTGGCGGTTCTGACTCGCAGATTGCGGTAGTTTCGCTGCATTCAACTGTCTCTTCGGTATCCTGGGTTTCGGCAGCACAGGTGTTGCTGAGCTCCTCACTCAAGGAGTCCCATCACTGTTTCCAACAGATGTACTGTCTCCTCCCATACAGGGGCTTTCTTCGCCACTCTAGACAGTGTTCGACTAGCCAATGACATGTGTATAAGAACTGCAATTAAAAACCACCCCACGAATTTCAATATATACAAATAATGCCACACAAAAGTAAATGTCTTCACGCCCAGTGCATTAAATCTTCACGAGAGATAAGTGAGAAAAGAAGATATCTTCACACGAAAAGTAATAATCCATGCAAACCCGCAGTGTAAGGGTAATAGAAAAAATAATTTGTACAAGACACAAAATGTGTGGTGCTAGAGTATGTTGTGGCTGCTGGTTAGAGCACACTAATATACAAAACGAAACAAAATGGTATTTACAATTATTTATGTGCCGAGAGGTATTTCGCAGTGGCGTTCTGACCACAAGATTAAAAAATAATTATAAAATAGGATCCTGGCTCAGGGTCGGCACTAATGTTTCTAAGCTGGTAATGATCACCAACATATCACTTAAACCTACCGTGTACAATTCTCGTTGCTTCCTCAAAGCAGAAAACCAATTTTCCTCGTAGCTGGACACTGTATATAATGACAACGCTGACACAGCAAAGCACAACTTGCTGGTATAAGCGGCTGTATTTGCTTATCGAATGGATCGCCTAACCAGGAAAACTGTAAGACAGTGCGTAGGATCTTGAAATGGAGGTCAAACCTTCTCTTGCATTCCACAAAAGTGAAGCAAAAATTTTCAGAGAAACAATTTTAACTAAATTACGAAATAGGTTACAAAAAAAAAAAAAAAAATACACGAAAAATGTGGGCATGGAGACAGCAAGGAGAATGGGGTTTTTAATACATTGAGGTTAATTAATCACTTACCCTAATGTCCTAAAGCCCTACAATTGATTATTGTGCAGCGAGGGCCTCGTAATACTAGGCCCCTCGCTGCTGCACATGTCGCTACTTTAAGCGAGCCAACGCCTGTACCGGCTAAGTCCCACTCAAGGTCACTCCAAAACAGGAAGTGACTCAGCAGAAACTTGATTTTTGCCCGCTCGGAGCTAAGTAATATATACACACGCGCTCCAGCTGGTGAGGGTTCGTAGACGTTGTTATCGTCGTCGCCGACGATTGCTTGTCTACAAAACACTTGTAAATGTGGACGGCACTCTTGGTGCTTCTACATCTTCCTCCAAGGGGAAAAAGAACGAAGTAAGGGGAGTAGGTAAAACTGCTCAATTTGTTCTTATAAATGGACCTACTTTGTTTTGTGGCGCGAGGTTTAATTTTTCTTTAATGAAAAGTTCTACTTCTTCCGGTTTAGGCAATGGATGGATAACAGTTGGTTCGTCTACATGCAACGAAAGCAACTGTTATCCATCCATTGCCTAAACCGGAAGAAGTAGAACTTTTCATTAAAGAAAAATTAAACCTCGCGCCACAAAACAAAGTAGGTCCATTTATAAGAACAAATTGAGCAGTTTTACCTACTCCCCTTACTTCGTTCTTTTTCCCCTTGGAGGAAGATGTAGAAGCACCAAGAGTGCCGTCCACATTTACAAGTGTCGCCGACGATTGCTTGTCTACAAAACACTTGTAAATGTGGACGGCACTCTTGGTGCTTCTACATCTTCCTCCAAGGGGAAAAAGAACGAAGTAAGGGGAGTAGGTAAAACTGCTCAATTTGTTCTTATAAATGGACCTACTTTGTTTTGTGGCGCGAGGTTTAATTTTTCTTTAATGAAAAGTTCTACTTCTTCCGGTTTAGGCAATGGATGGATAACAGTTGCTTTCGTTGCATGTAACAGTGCAGGGAGAGCTGGTTTGGAATCCTTTGAAACTCGTGAAATTTTGGCTTACCGTACTATACCTGTATCTGAGATTATTATCTCTGGTGAGGGTTCCTACCTAATGCCACATGGAACGTCGTAGACGTTGTTATCGTCGTCGCCGACGATTGCTTGTCTACAAAACACTTGTAAATGTGGACGGCACTCTTGGTGCTTCTACATCTTCCTCCAAGGGGAAAAAGAACGAAGTAAGGGGAGTAGGTAAAACTGCTCAATTTGTTCTTATAAATGGACCTACTTTGTTTTGTGGCGCGAGGTTTAATTTTTCTTTAATGAAAAGTTCTACTTCTTCCGGTTTAGGCAATGGATGGATAACAGTTGGTTCGTCTACATGCAACGAAAGCAACTGTTATCCATCCATTGCCTAAACCGGAAGAAGTAGAACTTTTCATTAAAGAAAAATTAAACCTCGCGCCACAAAACAAAGTAGGTCCATTTATAAGAACAAATTGAGCAGTTTTACCTACTCCCCTTACTTCGTTCTTTTTCCCCTTGGAGGAAGATGTAGAAGCACCAAGAGTGCCGTCCACATTTACAAGTGTCGCCGACGATTGCTTGTCTACAAAACACTTGTAAATGTGGACGGCACTCTTGGTGCTTCTACATCTTCCTCCAAGGGGAAAAAGAACGAAGTAAGGGGAGTAGGTAAAACTGCTCAATTTGTTCTTATAAATGGACCTACTTTGTTTTGTGGCGCGAGGTTTAATTTTTCTTTAATGAAAAGTTCTACTTCTTCCGGTTTAGGCAATGGATGGATAACAGTTGCTTTCGTTGCATGTAACAGTGCAGGGAGAGCTGGTTTGGAATCCTTTGAAACTCGTGAAATTTTGGCTTACCGTACTATACCTGTATCTGAGATTATTATCTCTGGTGAGGGTTCCTACCTAATGCCACATGGAACGTCGTAGACGTTGTTATCGTCGTCGCCGACGATTGCTTGTCTACAAAACACTTGTAAATGTGGACGGCACTCTTGGTGCTTCTACATCTTCCTCCAAGGGGAAAAAGAACGAAGTAAGGGGAGTAGGTAAAACTGCTCAATTTGTTCTTATAAATGGACCTACTTTGTTTTGTGGCGCGAGGTTTAATTTTTCTTTAATGAAAAGTTCTACTTCTTCCGGTTTAGGCAATGGATGGATAACAGTTGCTTTCGTTGCATGTAACAGTGCAGGGAGAGCTGGTTTGGAATCCTTTGAAACTCGTGAAATTTTGGCTTACCGTACTATACCTGTATCTGAGATTATTATCTCTGGTGAGGGTTCCTACCTAATGCCACATGGAAGTTTATCTTTGACTTGTCGTAGACGTGTTAAGATAAATTCTGATTGCAATATTCACTTATGGGTTAAGGCCAGTGGTTCATCCTCTTTGGAAGATTGTCGCATTGTGCAGCTTGCGGATGTGAGATTATCAAAACAAAATACTAATTAGAAAGAAGTCAGCAATATAACCTGCATATCAGAAACACAAGGGACGTGAGCAGTTCGAACTATGGATCGCTCAGCCACGGATAGCGAAAGCTGATCACCTCATGATCAGAAATGTGTGCCAGAGAGCTCCAAATTAAGGTCAACTCCAATTCCCCATCCCTAAATCTCTCCCAAGTACTTCACTGCTTGTCCTCAAGGGTCCAAAAAGTTACTTTCTTCTGTACAACTACCAACCTTCTGAAAATTGAGCGTGTAATAACTCGAAGTTACTACCAGTGTGCAGATTATAAATGTAACGAAATTTACGAGAGTCGGGGAAAGAACTGAAAACATTCCACTTCTTGCGTACAAGAGACACATTTTATCATCAGGAGTTTAACATTGACCTGTAGCCGCTCTCCTTTTAGTGATATCTGACGGTAATGTCACGAATTCAAACCAAGCAGAAATATTATTAAAGACCAGTTACAAGTTAAGTACATTATTTTGAAGTGGAAGGTATTGAAAGACAACAGAAATTATCACTTGCAAGTCAGGAAAAATGGTTAAGACATTAAGGGAACTGAGTTTATTTGCAAATATCATGTGTTCCATACCAGAATTCCTTCCAATTCGTGCTGCAAGAAGGCGCAAAATGAACGAAGTATGTCTTAACTGATCACATGTTATGTAACTACTTTTAAAAATAAACATAATTTTTAGTGCTGTAATAGAAGGATTAGCAGTATGTTCCTAGTAATATATGTATCAGAAAGGTTTAAATGGGTAGACGTAAAATTATTTATAAATTGCCACCCAAAATCCCATCTCATATCTCACAACAACAAAAGGAGTAGAAAATCTGGTATCTGGTTCTGGCGATCTCTAATGTGCATTCATTCATATGATTCAAAATACAGTCACTAGACTGAAACGCCGACGAGAAAACATCATGTATTCCTAATTACACTACTCTCAAAGTACAACCTCCTCCAATGAAAATATGCAGAGGATAACGATAAAGTCTTATCATCAGATGACAATATCTCCGCTCGATGAGACGCGGTGTAGCTTCAGCCATTTTAGAAAGTTTGGGAATATTTAGTAGAGCCGCAGAGTTTCACCAGGAGAGTCACAATCAATTTTCAAAGTATTTATTCGCTATACCCTATAGTGGGGTTTAGTGAAAATTCCTTTAATGGTTAACATATAAGAGATGTGTCGCTAGCTCTTCTTAAGCTTGTGAGAGGTGGTAAGACACCGTGTGGTAATACGTAGTATGAATATATCTACACCCACCAGCAGCGACTCTTCTAGAGAGATTTGAAATACTCCTACAAACCTTATGAGCTTGGTGGTGGTTAGCCCACACAGTGGTTGCGAAGCTGGTCATAGACGTAAGCATTTATTGGGGTAAGTACGTATCTGCCGCAGTGACAGTTTGTAGGTGGTAGATCCTATTATTATGAATTGTATAAACTTTTTAATATTCAAGTAGGACTGGTGAAGCCTTGCTAGAATATTCATTTCTCGTTCAGCTGTAGGCCTAGATATCTGCCGACTACCTGCCTAGAGGTATAATATCCTCCTTACCGTTACGGGCTAAATTTCATGCACGGAGCCCTCTAACTGCTACTGATAGTCCATTGTCTATGCTCTACTGCAGCAGTTAATGAGGAACACTAGTCAACCAAAGCAGCTATGGCTGTTTGTGTGGGACTTTTCCTATTGCTATCAGCTTTATAAGTTTAATTTTGGGTCTCTATGGGTGATGAGCTGTTCCAAGATTTATTTTCCGTTAAGTCCTCCGAAATTTGCCTGTTTCGGATGAAAACAATCGTTGTCTTCGTTTGCCATAACAGTTTCAGGAAATTCACACCTAGCCATAAGCATGGAACGAAATTCAGTGCACATGACACAACAACGAGCCATTAATCGATCCTTGTGAGCATCACATTGCAGCAGGTTTAATAATAGACAGCTCGCATCCTATTCCAGTGCACTCTCCTAATAGTTAATTTCATAGGCTCAGATTAAATGACGTGCAGGAATCACACGCCATTGCAGGTTTTGAATTAGCCTGTGTTGTGGTAATTAGTACTGTGCCATACTTACAAGTCTGAATTATGAACCAACCACTTTATGTGTACAACACGCATCCCTATCTGTGTTCTGGCAGTGGATCGCATAGGAGTGGTTCTTGAGCAGTGGCCCACGCATCCTTGGAGGAAGACTTTCAATCTGCTTGATCCCTATTTTCGGACTTTTTCAACACAAATAGATTTAAGATTTCCAATGCTTTGGTACCGTTACGAATTGCAGACATTCGTTGAATATTTGTAAGAAGAATAGGGATCATCTGGGTTACTATTTCGTAGATAACATCATGGTGAATACTATGAAGTCGTGGGAGCGTCTAGGAATGGTGGCAAGCCTTCCGCAACTTCCTTTTGCTTAAGGCATGACATGGGTACATTTAACAGGAAATCATCTTTCAGACTTGCTTTCTGTTGACGTTACTGTGACTCGTCTGGGCAATATAGATGGGCACAGACTGAGTTACCTAGTAGAAACTATTCTGTTAGCCTCCATCCCGAGGTCTTAGTTGCTTAATTGTGCAAACGCTTTGGTCAGCCCTCATACATCAAATAAATTAAATCACGCAACGCCATTAAGTACGGCGTTTACAACCAGTAAAATAAATGGTTTGGTGTACCAGCCGGAGGACAGTAATGGCATTTTATCACAAGTGTGTTTTACATGAAACTTAATGTAGCTGTAATTAGAGTAATTAACGACTTGAAAACTATTTATTAACTTACTTCAAACCGAAATCACTGTTAACATTGACAAAAATTTACCATTATACATCCCCTTTTGTAAAGCCAAATCTGTGTTCTTACAAAGATGGTAGTTACTAATTTGAGACAAACATAATATTGGCAATAACTTTTCGCTCACTTGCTTTAGTAATTTCACTACTACAGAAGTTGTGGGTATAATGTGTTGGTACTAGTCAGCCTGTGTCTCTCATGCTGCACGCTTCAGATGGTACGCAGCAGCTGTTTTGTGCTTGTGCAAGGCAAGCAGTCACTGCATCATGCGTTCAGCAGGAATGACTGACGTCCACTCACAGCCCGAGCCTTGAGGAAAATTGCAAGTGCACATCGCTGACAAGGGGAGGCCGCCAATTGTGAAATTCAGATTCGATTCATACTGCGCATAAGAAAAGTTCATGGCCAGAGGTGTAATGTGACAAAGCACCAAGATGTACTTCTCAGCCGTTGTAGAGAAAATCGACAGTTAAGAGAAACCGTTGCCGTGAAATACTCTCTGCGATTAATAATTATCTACAGCGTCGTGGCGCAACGGTAAGCGCTCGGGTTCGTAATCCGAAGGTCGCCGGATCGAATCTCGCGCCATGCAATTTTTTTTTATGAATTGCTTATGCATGTTGGTGATGGCGGATCGCTCTCCAATTGTACCGCCTCCATTTTTCCGTTTTTTTTAACAGGGTGTACCAAAGCTCTCCCGTCCGCACTGATTTTCGACGATGTTATAAGTTGCGCTAGGGACCGCATCTACCTTCTTTCGAAGTTAGCAGGCAACTACGCTGTTATGCGGCGGCTCGTTTCGGCCCATTCAACATCTGTCCTTCAAGTGTAACGAGCAAGTAACGGAGTTTATATTTCATACATGCCGCAGCAAATTTGTGTTCGTGGGGTCTCTATTCTAATTCGAACGTTTGACTTACGCTATACGTATTCGTTTCGGAATACCGTTTCTACGTCTTCCGTTAACTGTACGTGGTTAACATTATGAAGACAATTAATAACATTTATGAAACACAACTTTGTTTGCGGAAAACATAATGATGTTCGAAGTCGCCAGTTTTTCCACGACAAACGACTTTCAACAACTTATTATATGCATAATTGTTGCAACTGATTGCCGGGAATTTTATATATATATATATATATATATATATATATATATATATATATATATATATATATATATATACATTTGAATTACAAAAAACAAATACTAAAAAAAAGTGGCATAGCGCGAGATTCGATCCGGCGATCTTCGGATTACGAAACCGAGCGCTTACCGCTGCGCCACGACGCGGTAGAAAATTACTAATCGTAGAAAGTATTTCGCCGCAACGGTTTCTTTTAACATTAAAAGTAAGATGTAAGGGAGTACGTTATATGAAAACGAAAGTAACAGCAAACATTGACAAAAAAGCATATAACATTATCAAACAAGAAAGTATAGTAAATAGTGTTGTAGGGCAAGTCAATAACAATTTAAGAATGTGACAAAGATGACGTGAGTTTAAAGCCTATCGTTGTGGAGGCACACAGACAGACTTTGTGATGAGGCGGTGTTGAAACAGGGTTGCGGAGACAGCCTGTATAGGGCAGGGAATGTGGACAGGGAGAAGCAAATAATAACACGAACGTTAGTGCAATTGTTTGTGCCATTTATTGTTGGAGAACTATCGAAAAATGTAGCATATACGAATGACGCTCTTGTAAAGTGTAAGTATAGATACGAACTCATATTTAATAAAAGATTAGACTGTCTATTGTAAGCTGTACTGTCCATTATTAAAATCGTACTAGTGGTAAACTTCGGCCATGAGCCATTATCAAACACCTTAAATAAACTTACGTGGAAGAGCGTCACATCTCTGCATAGATGATCGTGTATAAATAAAGCATTCCATAACTCACATTAACATAACCAGTTTTACAGTGCAGTAACATTACTTACATTTGCTGTGTCATGTATTACATATCGTGCTCAACACATTCTTTTATGTAATATACATCAATACAATATGTCAATACGCTGGTCTCTGTACAAGGGTAGGTAACAGTAAGTCACTGATGACCTACGTTACAATATTTTCCTTAAGTCTGTCGCGCCAATAATAAATAGATTTTCCCTCTGTCAATATATTGTTACTTTCATATATTATTTTAGTGTTCTGTATAGAATATATATGTCCTTAAGTGACCTGTGATTACCGATTCCGAGTACACAATAGTTCAACGAATTGTGGCACGTCAACAGTAAATGCAGTATAATTTCACATAGCTATCGACACGCTTACAATGTTTGGAAGTAAGTGCATCTTTGACAACATCGTAACAGTTGTTTTAGTTGTCAGGCTGTTGCACTTACAGTATATTACGATGCAATTCTGTCAGAGACAGCAAAGGACTTGGAAGAGCAGTTGAATGGAATGGACAGTGTCTTGAAAGGAGGATATAAGATGAACATCAACAAAAGCAAAACAAGGATAATGGAATGTAGTCTAATTAAGTCGGGTGATGCTGAGGGAATTAGATTAGGAAATGAGGCACTTAAAGTAGTAAAGGAGTTTTGCTATTTGGGGAGCAAAATAACTGATGATGGTCGAAGTAGAGAGGATATAAAATGTAGGCTGGCAATGGCAAGGAAAGCGTTTCTGAAGAAGAGAAATTTGTTAACATCCAGTATTGATTTAAGTGTCAGGAAGTCATTTCTGAAAGTATTCGTATGGAGTGTAGCCATGTATGGAAGTGAAACATGGACGATAAATAGTTTGGACAAGAAGAGTATAGAAGCTTTCGAAATGTGGTGCTACAGAAGAATGCTGAAGATTAGATGGGTAGATCACATAACTAATGAGGAAGTATTGAATAGGATTGGGGAGAAGAGAAGTTTGTGGCACAACTTGACCAGAAGAAGGGATCGGTTGGTAGGACATGTTCTGAGGCATCAAGGGATCACCAATTTAGTATTGGAGGGCAGCGTGGAGGGTAAAAATCGTAGAGGGAGACCAAGAGATGAATACACTAAGCAGATTCAGAAGGATGTAGGTTGCAGTAGATACTGGGAGATGAAAAAGCTTGCACAGGATAGAGTAGCATGGAGAGCTGCATCAAACCAGTCTCAGGACTGAAGACCACAACAACAACAACAACAACAACAACAACGGCTTCTCGTTTTATTTGTGTGACACAAAACAATGGGATGAGCACCATATATAATACATGTCATAGCAAATGTAAGTAACGTTGTTGCACTGTAAATCTGGTTACTTTAACATGAGCTACGGTGTAACTGGTTTATACATAGTGCCCTATGCGGACATGTGACGTTTATCCACGTTGGTTTGTTTCAGTTGCTTGATAATGGCCCGGGCCGAAATTACTAAATGACAGTCTTAATACAGCACATTACAGCCTACAACGGGCAATGATTTTTTTAATAAACTCTTGGAGACTGTGGATCCCACAGAAACAAAAATCTTCATTCTTATGAGTTTGATTTCAGCCAATCGAGTGGGACAGTAAATTTTCAGACTTTCGAATTATAATGGCTGGTGATTTTATTGGGGGGGCTATACGTTATTCACGATACTTTGTATTCTGCTTTACACTGTGCTCAGCGAGGTTCTATTCCGAAGTAAAAAAATGACAAGGCTGTTAGGAGGTAGTGCCACTGCAGCTTCTGATATTTTTTGATAGAGGCCTGAACATCAGCCACCAAAATAGGTTGAACTCTGTTTATTTTTCATTTATTTCCTCACAGCGATGTTGTTATTTGTTTCTGTGGACAACAGGAGCCTTGAAATGTTGGGTTAGCATTCATGTAGCCTTTTCTGTCTTCTGCACGTTAGTCACAGCCTCCATCTTCAATCACTGTCACGTTCTGAGACGTGTCTGCTAGAGGTAATACTTCACCGCCATAGACAAGCCTTATAGCGGAAGGCGAATTGCATTACAGCCATTTTTTTTGTCGAGATGAGATTCTTTTGAGAGATGGATGTAACAACAAGACTTGTGATACGTTGGTTCTCTCCTCATCGTGGGAACAACGTAAAACATGTGACATGGACTGTCTGTCAGTGTATTACATGTTAAACAACAAGCGTTGGACGGTCCGTTTCACAGAATGGCCGCCAACTTCAGACCCAAAATTCATTAGCAGCAAGGGGATTGCGTCGTCGTTTCAAGCTATCCACAGAAGTAAAAAATCAATACATTTACGTAGCTGTGAGTCCTTTCTCTTAAATTAACAAAGATCAAGGACATTCACGGAACTAGAACAACAAGCAGTGTTTCTCAATAATTGTTAGATTTGTCAACGGAGAGATACAAGTGGCCAAAAGGATAACAAAACGCAAATGTGTGAGATCCAATATAGTGCAGCTAAATGTAAGAGTGGTGAAATCTGCTTAAAAGCATTGGGAGTCTCGTTGTTAAAACCATGTAATTCCACACACACACATGCAGCAGGCATACGTCATGTACGCAACAGAAACAGCACTCTTTATTGTGCTTTGCGTTTTGCAACTCTCGGCCAAATCTTCGATATTTATTACACATACAACAAAAAAACATTCAAGGGAATCTATCTTTTCGTCCCAGTAGCAGACTATGGTACTAAGTCGGAAAATTATGAAATTCATAGCTGAAGCGACTTCTCAGACGCACTGTTTCCTTATTTTAATGATTTTCTCACAATATGTATTGAGAATCATCTGGTCTACTTTGAAAGGGTGCAGCACCATTGCAAGCAATAAGGTCACAAAGCCAGAGAAGCATTAATGAAGCTAAACTTTTCAGCAAACGTGCTTGTGTCACAAAGGAAAAAATAGTTATTGTAAGTAATGAAAGTATATAGTGGTTCGAAACAAATTAACTTTCTCAGTCCAAAATGCATATCTTTCCCCTTTTCAGTAGCCAAGAAATCCCCATTTCAATTAAACTTTAATACAAATTTAAAAATGCGACGAATTATATCCGCTGGGTTCAACAACCCAGACTGCACAGATCCATATCTAAAATTACGTTCACCAGAGATAAATCGAAAACATTCTCGCTCTCTATAACCAAGGTTAGTTCTCCTACTGTTCAGAAAAGACCAACTGATAGCCATTTAAAAGTTTTCTGCTACAAAATTACAGAAGACCTTATTACATAGATTAACACTGTTTTGTCCCTAACCGTTCACAGAAAAATAAGTGAAGAGTGAGATACATCTCATTGCAGAACTTTCAAACGATGATTATTACAGGTACCACATTACGATCTATGAACTTCCTTCCGTTACAAGTGATTTCACCGCAAAAGTAATTCTTTACAATAGCTAAACTTCAGTTTTATTTGATTCCTTTTCATTATTTGAATGAGCAAGGTTCTCAAATTTTTTATCTTGGAGGAAATTTTGGGAACGTCTTTAGAGCACACGCTGATTTAACATAACTTCGTGGCTCTATTTTTCACTCTACTACCGCTAAGTCAGTTTTGAAAGTCCCCCTCATATCCGTGTGATATTTGGCTTCTCATAAGAGCAATAAAAGAATATTCTGTAATTGAAAGGCAAGGGAACGAATGTCCAGTTCTATTGAGACAATTATGTCATTCATCATATCAGAATACTCCCTCTGACAGTTTGGGGTCAGCCTGAAAAAGAAAATGAACCTGATTAGATACGTTTACCAGTTTCACTATAACTGCAGAAATTTTTTTCCCAGTGATCCAGGAAGACATGTATGTACTGTTCTATTATGATTTGTTGTTGTAGTGGTCTTCAATCCGGAGACTGATTCGATGCAGCATTCCTGTGTAAACCTATTCATATCCGAATAGCTACTGTAACTTACACTCTACTGTACCTGCTTATTGTATTCATCTCTTGGTATACCTCTACAATTTTTACCCCGCATACTTCCCGCAATGAGTCCCATCAATCGATCCCTTCATCTGCTTCGATTGTGCCACGAATCTCTTTTCTCATCAGTTCTATTCAATACGTTCTCATTAGTTACGTGACCTATGATTCTAATTTCCAGCATCCTTCGGTAGCACAATATTTCAAAACGACTTCCTAACACGTAAATCTCTATTCGATATTAAATCTCTTCTTCACAAATTCTTTCGTTGGTATTGCCAATCTACGTTCTATATCCTCTCTATTTCAGCCACCATCACTTATTTTGCTGCCCAATTAGAAAAACTCGTCAACTACTTCAAGTGTCTCGTTTCCCAATCTGATTCCCTCAGTATCACCTCACTTAATTCGACTACATTCCATTATCCTTGATTTGCCATTAATGATGTTCGTCTGATGTCCTCCCTTCAAGTCAGTAACCATCCTGTTCAACTGCTCTTTCTCGTCCTTTGCTGTCTCTGACACAATTAGAACGTCATCGGCAAATGCCGAAGATTTTATTCCTTCTCTCTGAACTGTAATTCCCGCTCCAAAATTTTCTTTGATTTACTTGACTTGTGGCGCAGTGTACAGACTGAATAACATCTTGGTTATGCTACAATCGTGACACTGCCTTCTCAACTACTGCCTCCCATTCATGCCGCTCGATTCTCATAATTACCGTCTGTTTTTTGTGCACGTTGTAAATAGCATCTCACTCCCTATATTTCACCCTTGATCTCATCAGAATCTGTAAGTGAGCATTCCCGTCAGCATTGTCAAAAGCTTTCTCGAAGTCTACAATTGCCATAACGCAGTTTCGCCTTTCCTTAACCTATCTTCTCAGATAAATTGTAGTGTCAGTATTGCTTCGCTAGTTCCTACATTTCTCCAGAATCAAAACTGATATTTCGCGAGGTTTGCGTCTGCCCATTTCTCAACTACTTTGTAAAGAATTCGTGTCAGTATTTTGCAACCATGACTTATCAAACTGATAGTTCTGTGATATTCACACCTGTCAGCATCATTTTTCTTCGAAACTGAAATTACTACATTCTTGTTGGAGCATGAGGATATTTCGTCACTCTCATCCATCTTGCACACCAGATGGGATAATTTTATCTTGGCTGGCTCTCCCTAGGCTATCGGCAGTTCTGACGGAATGTCGTATACTCCTGGTGACTTGTTTTGCCTGAGGTCTTTCAATGCTCTGTCAAGTTGTTCTCAATGGTTCATATCTTCCTTCTCATCGTCATCCACATCATGTTCCATTTCTGTAATACTGCCTTCTAGTTCATCTCCCTTGCATAGTTCTTCTATGTACTCCTTTCAGCATTCAGCTTTCACTTTATTGCTTAGGACTGGTTCCCCACCTTAGTTCTTGAGACTTTTGCAGCTGTATATCTTCTCTCCAAAGGCCTCTTTAGCTTTCCTTTAAGCAGTATCTATCTTCCCCATAGTGAAATATGTTTCTAAATCCTTAAGTTTGTCCCGTAGCTATTCCTGAATGGGTACTTAACAGTTCCTGTGATTCCAGTTACAAAAAAAGTCAATGTATCGGTTTAACTATTTCAATTGTTAATGACCACCTTGAGATCTTACTGCACGCAGCATGCTAATCATATCGACTCGGTATAGGTAAAAATGGCTACTAGTTGTAACTGTACCATTTTTACAGATACCTAGTCGATGTTATTAACATATTATGAGATTTTAGCGTCTGAAGATCGTCATTGCCAACAAAAATTGTTAACCTGACTTACATTTTTTAAATTTGTAACTGGAATAAAAGAACATATAAACGACAGTTTTACCTACAAAATTCCTGAAGCTCGATGATTGATTACATGAGTATTAGTACTCAGAAATGCTGGTAAACGTCCATCATTTTCTGATGACGAAATTCCTAACAGAAGGGGTAAACCCAAAAATTCCTCATAGGCCTATATAATTCGAATGTTGTTTAAGAGTTACATGTGCAGAATAGTTAAAATGAGCCTCGGCAGGAAGCTGAAATGCTGTGTCATCAAGGATTTCGATAGACTAAGGAAGAGTGTAATGATAAAACTGGCCGACAAGCAAAAATGCATTTCATTTTCGAATACAGAACCTACATCAGTTCTAAGGAACCACTTGTGTTTCTAAAGAGAAAAATGATGTCGACAGGTATAAATGAAGGGTCTGGTTTCTTTATCAGATGCCGTCACGGATACGAGCCATTGCGGTATACTTTTCGCTGTGGCGTGCAAAAGTACTGTTGCCGCTGTGGCAAATTACACCGTGGGGTCGGCCCCTGATGATCTCGTAGCTCCACCAGTCTGGTGGCACCGGCGATGTTCATGTGGAACGATTAAAGCTCCACTGGTTGATAAATGATCCAAGAAGTACATTAATTCTCGAGATGTTGCATATGCTTTTCGGTATCTCGAATGCACGGACGAACTCGAGCAGGATTTGCGTTCTGAGGGTTGCGTGCAAACTTACAAGATGCAGTCACATTAATGTGACCGCAGCCTATATTCGACGTCAATCTTCAATAAGCACTCACAGACGGTAGGTGGCAGCACTAGTAGTGGAGGGTACATAAAACGTTTCGTGGGTACGTGGAAAATAACGCAGTCGTTGTCGTAATACGGAAACGGAGTGATTTATCTACAAAACATACAAAATTACACCATCATCTGTTTTCGGGCCAAAGGTGGAAACATTTTCTAAGCGGCAAAGTTTGTTAACTATACGTGTACCGCAATGGTTGATGCCGTGGATGACGAAATGACACTATCGGATACGGGCGCCGACGCAACTATTCAGCACCATAGGCGACAGGTGAATGGAGTGCACAACGTCAGCGAAGTTGTCAACCGGCCAATTGACGTTCAAACAGCTGAGAAACTGACAACACAGATGAACCGAACGGCTATCAACAATGGTTTCTCAAGGACGGTTCAAGTGACCCTGCTGCATATGGACCTCCGCAGCACTCACCCGATTATTGCACGAAGACTAGAATTTGCACCGCAGCACCGAATATGGACGTTGGCAGTTTCAGATGAATCACGTTTTCTCCTCCGTCGGATAGATAATAACTGGCGTGTACGCCATGGAACTTCTACAAGCAAATACCTTGCAACAATCGTTGGAAAGGTCCATGGGAGAGGAGGGAGAGTTATGGCCTGGGGAATGCGTCCGTGGAATTATTTTTTGGCAACCTCGCCTTTTCGGAGGGCACAGTGGATCAACAAATGTTTGCTTCTATACTCGTGGTCATGTCCACCTCTACATGCAGTTTGTATTCCCACGGTACTGTGACATCTACAGCAGGACAACGCGAGTTGTCACACAGCTGTGTCCCTGGAGTGAGCACGTCTCTAGACACCCATTGGTACTTTGCGGAAACTCACTGACCCTTCGTGTATATCTTGCAACGGTCCGCGCTGCCAAACCTAATTATTCAGGCTTTTGGCAGGTAGTCACATTAATGTCACTGTACAATGGAGATAGTAATAATAATTTCGTATGGCTGAGTCGCCTTTCGCCAGTTTTTCTATTGGACGCCACTTCGGCGACTTGCGTGTCCCTAACCCACTCCAGTTATCCAACCGGGGAAAGGGGACCTGCATTTTAGCGTGGAATGTCAACTACGTATTGTTTATAGAAACTCCTCACGTCGTTGAGAAGTAAAGGTTTGGTTCAGATGGAGATAAGAAAATCCGCGGTTCGAGTGAGATCCGATCCAGCGGCCTATCGGTTTCCAGCCAAGCGCTTTAACACTTCATGTATAGGTTTTGATGCGTGAGTGAGTATTTCAGTATCAAAATATATGAAAAATACAATATTAGGTGATTTATCGGATAATAAATTTGCAACCAATCAGTTTTTTGTTTTTTATACGACTTATTCAACCACAAACACGTTTTCTAGCCACTGGAGGCTCAACCATCAGGTGGAGGTGTTAGAAGAACAATATGCTGTGTACCAAGTGTAGCTAGATTCAGTGCTGATGCTGCTAGTGGAAATGATGGAAATTTAGGAATCGGTGACGAAACGTTTACGAAACTTAAGGTTTCTTGTGTTTAAAAAACTTAAAGTGCAGTGCCTTGTGGTATACATATCAAATATGGGCTAGGTTAGGTTTGCATATTTGTTACCAGATAAATCACCAATTTAAATCACACTCGTAGTTCGTCATTCTCAATGAATAGACTGAAATACAGGGTGTTACAAAAAGGTACGGCCAAACTATCAGGAAACGTTCCTCACACACAAATAAAGAAAAGATGTTATGTGGACATGTGTCCAGAAACGCTTAATTTCCATGTTAGAGCTCATTTTAGTTTCGTCAGTATGTACTGTACTTCCTCGTTTCACCGCCATAATTTCATACGGGATACTCCACATGTGCTGCTAGAACCTTTACAAGTACGACATAACATGTGGTTCATGCACGGTGGAGCTCCTGCATATTTCAGTCGACGTGTTCGTACGCTTCTGAACATCAGATTCGGTGACCGATGAATTGGTAGAGGCGGACCAATTCCATGGCCTCCACCCTCTCCTGACCTCAACCCTCTTGACTTTCATTTATGGGGGCATTTGAAAGCTCTTGTCTATGTAAACCCGGTACCAAATGTAGAGACTCTTTGTGCTGGTATTGGGGACGGCTGTGATACAATACGCTATTCTCCAGGACTGCATCAGCGCATCAGGGATTTCATGCGACGGAGGGTGGATGCATGTATCCTCGCTAACGGAGGACATTTTGAACATTTCCCGTAACAAAGTGTTTGAAGTCACGCTGGTACGTTCTGTTGCTGTGTGTTTCCATTCCATGATTAATGTGATTTGAAGAGAAGTAATAAAATGAGCTCTAACATGGAAAGTAAGCGTTTACGGACACATGTCCACATAACATATTTTCTTTCTTTGTGTGTGAGGAATGTTTCCTGAAAGTTTGGCCGTACCTTTTTATAACACCCTGTATAATCGTACTTTTTGATATTATTTACTTAGAAACTTAAATGATTTACAACCCTATGAGATCGGAGATCTTATTATTTAACATAAATTTCAAGTTGATACCGTTACCCGTTCGTGAGAGAAAGAGGTCTTCCAGACGGCCGTATATTCCAACTGCATTGACTTAGAACCTTAAATTTTACGCTTCCAAGGGACTGTAGATCTTAGTATTTAAGATAAATTTTAACATGATATCTGTACCCATTCCTCAGAAAAAGCGCTAACACACAGACGGAAAACAAGTAGCAAAGAGACGTACGTTATGTAACTACAAATTAACGATTTCCGAATTTTTTCTTTACTTCTAGTGGGAAACCTTGCTTTTTGTAAAATATCGTGATTTTATATGAACAGGAAGTATGCTATAGGCTGTGAGCAGTGAGTGTGGGACTATTGAAATTTTTGGCATGAATGGCAATACAATTTGATTGCGCTAACGTATGAGTACAATGTTTTCACACCGCCAAGGGACGGTAGACCTCAGTATGTGGCACAAATTTCAGGTTCTAAGCTCTACCTTTTCCTGAGAAAAAGAGGTCTCAATAGTCTGACAGACAGACTGACAGAGCGCAGCAAATTGATCCTGTAAGGGTTCTGATACCTTCGCTTTTTGTTCGTAACGTGTATTTTTCTTTCATAAATTCATAATCCTGTGGAGGAGAGACGATTATTACAGAGAGTCCAGCGTTGTCTCCTCAGATTCTGGCAAACAATAGGGCGTGGATCGTTTGAATTTATATTATACGACGTTGTACAGTTAGTGGTTTCGCCCACTAGTCCGAGTATTTAAGAGGCGGGTATTTAATATTCGGTGAGTATATAAGCCTGAATAAAATTACATCAAAGAGACATCAAAATGAAATGGTGCAATACTATTGATGGTGACTACCGGACCAGCTGCCCTAACTATAAATTCCTCCCGCTATCTAAAGATTAATAATAGTTTATCTGAAAGCTCTTCCTGTCTTCTTCATCGTAGCAGCTTCCGATAAGAGTGCCAGTGGTTAGTGTTTCAACAGGAAAATGGTGCCGTATTAGGGTCAATGTGAAAGCCACAAAAAAGTATTGGACGGGTAGAAGATCATTAAATTTTTCTATATGCTCATAATAAAAATAAAATAAATGAGAGACACCCTTTACGGACGAAGACACCAACAAAACAAAATGCTGATCTGTCTGTAATTATCGTCTGTCGCCGATAGGATTATGAATTCATAAATGGAAAATGCGAAAGATGAACAAAAAATTTTTTCCGCACCTAGTGACTTCTAACTGGTAAACAGATTCGGAAACAGCTCTCAGAGAATGAGGAGGGACGTTGTTAGCCAATTTTGGGAATGAGATTCGATTGCAAGGGGCTGCGCATAAGACCACAACACCAAAGTAGCGTCAGCGTGTAGTGTGCAGTCGGCTCTACGCAGGTCTGACTCCCAGGTGATGATGGTCCGAACACACTGCTAATTTAGATGGCGGCAGACTTCCCGCTAATTTTCACAAACGATCAAAACAAAAACGTCATCATCGGCAGCCTACGTGAGAATAGTGCGTGAAGCATGTCACCGTTATTTCCATGGTGTATCTGGTTTACCTCTACAGAGGAGCTGTGTTGACATCTCTTACTGCATTTCACGCGGTGGAGCAGGGGTAACTTCTAGGCTCTGAGGTTGTCCATTCTGCCACACGTGCACACCGAGAGGAAAGGCCATCCGTTATCCTCCGCGCCAGCATATACTCAAAGCTAATTTGAAGTAAATGGCTCTTTTCCCTTCTACAGTCCACGCTCACGTGCGACTCTTTTTTGATAATGTGTTTGGTAAGTATCGAAATTATTTTGATCTGTTCTGGCCACTGCTAATATAAGTCGCTGAGTCTACTATCGCTAACAAAACTAATTTTACACAAGATTTTCTAGCTCATTTAAGGTGAAACAATCGGCTCTTTACTGCAGTTATTGAATACAAAATTTCTCATTCAGGACGAATTTGTGATGGCATTTTATAAAGTATGAGTGATTCGGTACACTTTCTTTATAGGCTGGGCAGAAAATAAGTTTGTTAGGGCCGCTCCATTAATGAGCAAAACTTCTATAATAGTGTCATGTTATTAGATTCTACAGGACACCCTATGCATGTAAGTTTCTGTAACAGGTCGCCCACATTATCTATCACAAAACGTACTACGCGTCTGCTGGCCTTGATAAATGATTGTGTGATGGCGTCAAAGCGCAGCTCATTTATGGTTCAGTGTGAAAAGAAAGTCATCACAGCCATAAACTTTGCTCGAGTCTATTCCATGCTAAGCTTCTAACTACCTTCCACATAACAATCACCGTATTTATGAAGCATAGATATGCTAACATGCTTACTAACATAAAACACTAGGAAGTGGTCGTGTAGTTAACAGCTTCATTTTGTGTACGAGTCCTAGAAGAAAAAGCATATCAAAGAGAAATTATGAATACCTAGTTGGTTGCAGGTGGGAAACGTCATAAAATCTTCTAGCGAAAATTTACGATCTATCTACAGTGAAAAACCGTAACAAAATTTCATGCTTACGTAATTAATGAATAAGGATAAGTCTTTCAGTTGTTTCTGTGGTGTCACCGCCAGACACCACACTTGCTAGATGGTAGCTTAAATCGGCCACGATCCATTTAGTACATGTCGGACCCGCATGTCGCCACTGTGTGATCGCAGACCTAGCGCCACCACAAGGCAGGTCTCGAGATATGGACGAGCACTCGCCCCAGTTGTACGACGACATTGCTAGCGACAATACGGACGAAGCCTCCCTCTCATTTGCCGAGAGACAGTTAGAATAGCCTTCTGCTAAGTCCATGGCTACGACCTAGCAAGGCGCCATTAGCCTTACCTTGTTTGAGAGTTATCGTATAAATGTCTCAAGAAGAACGCTGTATTCATCAAAGAATAAAAGTTAAGTATAAAGCAGCTACGTACTTTTCTTACTACCATTCAATAGTTATCCTGTTCCAGACTTGACGCCAGTCGGCGTGTGTGAACGCGTGCCTCTCTTTCGGCTCCCTTCCAGTGTGGCGTAGCAAACTTGTTACGCCACAACAGATTGGCGACGAAGGAAAAGCGTTCTTTCTGATTGCTTACATTTATTTGTGTCATGGCTTCGCCACAATCTCCAGATGTACTGTCCGAATTTTATCGCTTGCAGAATCAGGAGACGCAGGCGTTATTGGATGCCCTTGGACAGCTCGTCCAGGGTCAACGTGCCATTCACACCGATGCGGCAGCCGCCGCTTCACCGCTACAGCAGCCACAACTCGCAGTTGCACCGCCTTTTAGGCACTACGACCCGGAGCACGAATCGTGGACGGAATGGTCCCGCCAGTTTGCCTTTCATCTAGCCGCCTACGGAATTCAAGGTAATGAGCGGCAGCCGTTTTTGCTTTCTTGTGTCGGTGTGTCCACCTACCGTGTGATAGTGAAATTGTTTCCCCAACGCGACGTAGCAACTCTGTCCTACGAAGAAATTTTGTCTGCTTTAGATGCCTATTTCAAAGAAACAGTCAATGTGGTTGCAAAACGGTATACGTTTTTTCGTACAAAACGTACCTCCGGTCAAACTAATAGGGAATGGGTAGCAACATTGCATGGACTTACTAGGGACTGTGCCTTTGAATGTGACTGTGGCCTTTCTTATTCAGATACAATGGTACGTGATGCAATTGCACAGAACGTTTCTGATGTTCGCATACGGGAGGAAATTTGGAAACTAGTTAATCCCGCCCTTCAACAAGTGATAGACATACTGGATAGACAAGACACACTTGACTGTGCTCAAGAATCTTTTGAAACTTCGCCAGCCGTGTGTAACATTAACCGGCCCTCCGGGCGAGCTGCGCGGCCCGGTAAATTGCCCTCGCGCACGTCGACGCAGCTGCCGCTGCGCACTCAGCCACGTGTGCCGCGCCAGCACACAAATGCTGTGAAATCATGCCCGCGGTGTGCTACTAGACATTCACGTGAACATTGCCCGTCACGCCAAGCTATTTGCTTTTTCTGTAATAAGAAAGGACATGTTCAAAGTGTTTGCCAGAAAAAGCTCGGATCAGACACTCTCAATCATTCCCAGTCTTTTGCTTCGCGCCGGAATCGAACCAAGGACACTCAGGCTCGTGGACCTCCGCCCATGGACATTCATGTAGTTAATTCCACTTTGTCCAGTGACACTTTCTCTAACAGTGACTGTGTTCGTCCCACAAAAACTGTGCGTCGACGTCGCCGGAAATCACGTCAATTAGCAAGTGATTCTGTACCAGTGTCTGTTCAAATTGCACGAGACAGTCGCTCTTGTCGTCAGCAGGACAATAAACTTTTTGTAGATTTGGACTTTAATGGCAAAGTCATACCGTTCCAGCTCGATACCGGAGCTGCAGTTTCATTGCTCAATCACGACACGTACAAACAACTGGGCAAACCTCCATTGCGTGCCGCAAATGTTACGCTAAAAAGTTATTCAGGACAGCTCATCCCCGTGTTAGGACAGTGCACTCTTTTTGCAACATACAAGGGACATAGAAAACTTGTGTCATTTTACGTTCTTCGTTCTTCTACTGTAGTGAACTTGTTTGGCTTAGATTTATTTCAATTGTTTAACATGTCTATTGTAAATCAGGTCCTATCAGTGAATCAGACTGTGCCTTCAGACAGTGTTTCTAGGTTATGTGACGAATTTGCAGACATTTTTGCACCGGGCTTAGGTTGCGCTAAAAACTATGAAGCACATTTGGAACTGAAAGTCAATGCACAACCGAAATTTTTCAGAGCGCGCAATGTTCCCCACGCATTGCGTGATGAGGTCGCCAGAACATTAAACGATCTAGAATCACAGGGTGTAATTGAACATGTGCAACCTTCTCTCTGGGCCTCACCCTTAGTAATTTTGCCAAATCCTTCCGGAAAATTGAGACTTTGCGTGGACTTCAGGGGCACAGTGAATCCACAACTAGTGACTGCTACTTTTCCTTTGCCCTGCCCGGAAGACCTTTTTGCTAAACTGTGCCCGGGAAAATATTTTTCAAAGTTGGACCTAGCCGATGCGTACTTGCAAATGCCGGTGGACGACGAATCCCATCGCGTATTGGTGGTTAACACGCATCTTGGATTGTACAGGTTCAAAAGACTGCCGTTCGGGTGTGCATCCGCCCCTGCATTGTTTCAGCAATATTTACAAACTATTGGTGCGTCGGTCCCTACTGCAGCAAACTATCTGGACGATATAGTGATCTCCGGAAAGACAGAAGAAGATCATCTTGCGAACCTACGAACGTTATTTCAGGTCTTGCGACAAAATGGTCTTCGCTTGCGGAAGGACAAATGTGTGTTTTTTGCACGTGACTTACCATACCTGGGCCATGTCATTAGTGCCCAAGGCATACATCCGAGTCCAGAGCACCTCCGTGCCATACAAGATTTGCCTTCCCCTCAAAATGTGAAGCAGCTGCAGAGTGTGTTGGGTAAAATTACCTACTGTCATCGCTTTCTGCGCAATGCCTCTTCCATTTCAGCTCCGCTTCATCGCTTACGCCGTAAGGGTGTTCCGTTCGTCTGGACGACGGAATGCGAACGCGCCTTTCGCCAGTTGCAATCGGCGTTGCTTTCTAATACTTGCCTTACGCCTTTCGATCCCCGGAAACCCCTTTTGTTGATGGTAGATGCATCGGATTTCGGGATCGGTGCTGTGCTTGCGCACAAAGTTGGCTCGCATGATCGCCCTATTGCCTTTGCGTCCAAATTGCTCTCGTCTGCGCAAAGAAATTATTCCCAGATAGAGAAAGAAGCTTTGGCTCTCGTCTTTGGTGTTACAAAGTTCCATGATTTCTTGTACGGTCGTCACTTTACCATCATCACAGACCACAAACCTTTGACGTCGCTTTTTCATCCTCGCAAGCCTGTACCTCCGCGTACAGCGCAGAAATTCATTCGCTGGTCTATTTTCCTCTCGCAGTACCGCTACGATATCTTGTATCGGTCCACTGCTAAGCACGGAAACGCCGATGCGTTGTCCCGTTTGCCTGTTGCTGAGGATAGAGCATTCGATTCTTCCGAACTTGCTTGCCTGTTCATTGATTCGGAAACCGATGAAGTGATCGAATCGTTTCCGATTGATTTTCGTCGTGTAGCTACAGCCACAGCTGCTGACCCTATCCTTGCTACCGTTTTGCGTTTTGTTGCTACGCAATGGCCCTTCTCCAAGTCACGGATCGAGGATCCGTTGGTTCGCCGATTTTTTGCTCACAAGGAGAGACTTTTTGTAGGACGTGGTGTTTTGTTGTTGCATTCTGATAATGATCAGTCCCGAGTCGTGGTCCCACGTTCGTTACAGTCCTCTGTCTTACGGCTTCTTCACCAAGGACATTGGGGTATAGTGCGAACGAAACAACTTGCTCGTCAGCACTGTACTTGGTTCGGAATCGATGCTGCGATTACGAATATGTGTTCTTCTTGCATGGCGTATGCCGAACAACAATCGGCACCGCAGCGGAAAGTCTTTGCATGGCCAAAAGCCACTTCCCCTTGGCAACGCTTGCACATTGATTTTGCTGGTCCATTCTGGAATGCTCGATGGTTGGTTCTGGTCGATGCCTTCAGTAATTTTCCTTTTGTTGTTCGGATGTCTTCCACGACGTCATCCGCCACCATCCAAGCGTTGTCTGCTATCTTCTGCATTGAAGGTCTTCCGCAGACTATTGTTTCCGACAATGGCCCACAATTCATGTCCGCAGA
The DNA here is from genome assembly GCF_023864345.2 of Schistocerca serialis cubense. Classification (NCBI taxonomy): domain Eukaryota; kingdom Metazoa; phylum Arthropoda; class Insecta; order Orthoptera; family Acrididae; genus Schistocerca; species Schistocerca serialis. The sequence goes on along the minus strand of NC_064638.1, from coordinate 192,325,003 downwards.
ATTTCAGTCATTCTGCCAGGCCAATGGTATTCAACATCTGACATCCGCGCCGTTTCCGCCTCAGTCAAACGGTGCCGCTGAACGATTGGTCCGGACTTTCAAGTCACAGATGTTGAAATTGAAAGAGTCGCATTCTCGGGAGGACGCATTGTTGCTCTTTTTGTCTTCGTATCGCTCTCGGCCCCGAGATGGTCGCTCGCCGGCTGAGTTGCTCCACGGTCGTCCTCATCGCACCTTGATGTCTTTGCTGCATCCGCCGCATCAGGTTCCTGTGCAGCGGCAGACTCCTGCTTTTGCTCCAGGCGACGTTGTATTTTATCGCAACTTTCGAGGTTCACGGAGTTGGCTCGCAGGGTGTATTCTTCGCTGCCTCGGCCGCGCGATGTATTTGGTTTTGGGGGCCTCTGGTGAGGTGCGTCGGCATCTCAATCTGCTGCGCCTCTGTCGTCGCACGGGTTCTGCCGCTCCCCGTCTGCTTTCAGCGACGGTGCCGTCCGGTCAGCGCCCTGGGGACCCATCTACTGGCTCGCCTCATCCCCAGGTGTTACCGACGATGCCTTCCATTTTGCCCCACGGTGACGCGCCGCCGCAGCAGCCGCCGCCGCCGCCGCCTGTTCTCCCGCCGGCGCCGCCCGCATTCGACGCTTCGCTGCAGCCGCCAAGCGCCTCCCTGGGTCACGCGCCACCGATCGCTTCCCGTGACCAGCCGTCCTCTGCCATGGACCTCTTGCCCGCTCCAGACCACATGACGTCATCGCGCGTCGGGTACCCCGACGCAATGGAGGTCGACCCTTCGGCCCCTCCTGTTTCATTACGGGTGCATACACCGCATGTTGACGTGCACCCTGGACTAGGTTTTCAGGCGTTTCCTAGATCCCCTCGGACCGAATGGCCGGGTGCGGGTGGCAGAGCCTCGCCTGTTGTTAGGCTCCCCACCTCATCGCATACGTCAACATGGGGTCCTCCCCACGGCGGGCGGAAGCCTTATAACACGATCGTTCGCCGATTTGCCGGGGAGGAATGTGGTGTCACCGCCATACACCACACTTGCTAGGTGGTAGCTTAAATCGGCCGCGGTCCATTTAGTACATGTCGGACCCGCGTGTCGCCACTGTGTGATCGCAGACCTAGCGCCACCACAACGCAGGTCTCGAGATATGGACGAGCACTCGCCCCAGTTGTACGACGACATTGCTAGCTACAATACGGACGAAGCCTCCCTCTCATTTGCCGAGAGACAGTTAGAATAGCCTTCTGCTAAGTCCATTGCTACGACCTAGCAAGGCGCCATTAGCCTTACCTAGTTTGAGAGTTATCGTATAAATGTCTCAAGAAGAACGCTGTATTCATCAAAGAATAAAAGTTAAGTATAAAGCAGCTACGTACTTTTCTTGCTACCATTCAATAGTTATCCTGTTCCAGACTTGACGCCAGTCGGCGTGTGTGAACGTGTGCCTTACTTTCGGCTCCCTTCCAGTGTGGCGTAGCAAACTTGTTACGCCACAACAGTTTCCACTGTTATACTGTATGAGCTAAGTATTCAACGTTCTTTTATTGTAGGAGAACGTATGGACCACTAAATTGTGACGCTATATCTGCCGTGAATAGGAGCTGCATTACTTAAAAGCCGGGAGTAACACGGTAATATACAAGGGTAATCCCAAAAGTAAGGTCCCTTATTTTTTTTATAATTACATAGGCCTGTTTATTTCTACAGTGGTTTACATCAGTTTACAGCTTGAACATTTAGTTATTTTTCGACATAATCAACATTTCTGTCGATGCATTTTTGTAGACGGTGTGGCAGTTTTTGTATGCCCATGTTATACCAGCTCGCCACCTTGCTGTTCCGAAAGTTATAAACATCTTCTTTCACCTCGTCGTCGGAGCTGTATCGCTGGGACCACAGTTATCGCTGACAGGTACTGTGAGACTCTGAGAAAACTCAAACGGGCAATTCGGAAACGGAGAAGAGGAATGTTGAGCAAGGGCGTACACATTCTCCATGACAACGCTCGCCCACACATCGCTCGGCAAACCGTTGCTCTCCTGCAACAGTTTCAGTGGAACATAATCGCCCATCCACCCTACAGTCCTTACTCGGGCCCCAGTGACTATCATCTGTTCCCTTGGTTAAAAGAACATTTGGCCGGAAAGCGATTCAGCTCCGACGACTAGGGAAAAGAAGAGGTTCATAACTTTCTCAACGGCATATCGGCGAGCTGGTATGACATGGGCATACAAAAACTGCCACAGCGTCTACAAAAATGCATCGACATAAACGGTGATTATGTATAAAAACAGCTAAATGTTGAAGCTGTAATCTGATGTAAACCGTTGTAGAAATAAACAGGTCTATGTACTCATTAAAATAATAGGAGACCATACTTTTGGGATTACCCCCATATAAGAATCCTGCGATATATAACAGTAAGGCCTGTGAAAGACACGGAAGGTCACAAAGGTGGCAGGAACGTCCATTGACAGAAGGTGTTCTAAGTGATGACCATTGGTATCAATGCATTGCTGTAATCTTCTTACCATGGATTGAGTGGTATTCCTTATCACATCGGTGCTTATCGAAGCACATTCTCTGACAATTTTCTCTCGCATTTCTTCAGGTGTAGTTGAAACGCCTTTATAAACAATTTCTTTTACGAATCCCCACAAGAAAAAATCCAGAGGCGTCAAGGCTGGCAAACGAGACGGCCACGACACATCTCCGCGTCCAATCCAACGATTTGGGAATAGTCTCTACAACTCTTTTCTAGCCATCAGCGAAAAATGTGCTTGACACCCATCGTGTTGATACCACATTCGGTTCCTTCTTCCTAAAGGTATTTATACAATAACAGAACTAATATTTCTTGCAGTAATGTGGTGTAATTCCTACCATTAAGATTTCCTTCGATTAAACAGGGGCCTACAGTTCTGCCTTCCAGAATCCCACACCGCACATTCACCGACCACTGCTTTTGGTGTTCAACTTGCCGCAGCCAACATAGATTTTCAGTTGCCCAGTAATGCATGTTATGCAAATTAATATTTTTGTGATTCGTGAATGTAACCTCGTCTGTAAATAAAATCAAATTAATAAATGTGTCATCCCTCTGAATCTGAAGTTGGGCTCATCGGCAGAATTCAATGCGACGCATACAATACGTGGCAGATAATAGTTGTTGATGACTAATTTGGTAAGGAAGAGAAATATGACGATGGAGAACACGAATAACACTACTCTGGCTCATGTCACATTCCCTTGCGATTTGACGCGAACTAACACAAGGATCTCGAAGCACAGTTGGAAGAGTACCAATTCCCGCTTCTTCGTTAGTAACTTTCCATTGCTGTATATGTTTCCGATGCGTTGAAGATACAGTTGTTCTCAGGTTATCATACACATATCTAAATGTATGACGAGTGGAGTGAGTACATTGAGGATATTTCGTGGGCATTCTCCGTAAATGAGATGCGTATAGTCTTGTTCTTAAAAGGAATACATCATTCACTTTCGCTTGATTCGACAGTACTAATCTTACCATTCCTATTAGTGATGTGTTGCGAAACCGTCGAATGGTGTTTACATGCCAGTGGCATGTTAGATGGAAACTCCGTATTCAGCGAATGTTTACTACTTGCACGATATACGAGAGAGAGTTGTGAGAGCATGTGCTTCGATAAGTGCCGAAGTGATACGAAATACCACTCAATCCATGATAAGAAGACTGCAGCACTGTACTGATACCAATGATCATCGCTTCGAACACCTTCTTTAAATGGACCTTCATGCATCCATTGTGACGTTCGCTGATCTTCAAAGACCTTACTGTTACCCATCACTGGATTCGTCTCGATAGCCGCTATCAGACAATAAGTACCGAACTACGACATCTCATTAAAAAAAAACAAAGTTGACCTTCATATCTCTGACGCGACCCCAGCTAGCAACAAAAAACCAACCTCATATTATGGCCGCCAGTGACTCATGCAACTTTTGTTCCACAAACTTTTCAGCTACTATCATACTTTCGAAGTTATTCTAGGTGGCAATAGTTATTGACACACCATATATATATATATATATATATATATATATATATATATATATATATATATATGTATATACAGGGTGTCCCAGCTATCTTGTCCACCCAAAATATCTCTGGAACAATAACAGCTATTGGAAAACGACTTTCACCGGTATCAATGTAGGGCTGGGGCCCATGAATGTACATATTTGGAAACATTCTAAAACGAAAGCATATGTCTTTTTTAACACAAACTTATGTATTTTTAAATCGACCTCCTATATTTTTTCTTCAGCAATCCATAGCATGACAAAGCACATACACAATGGCTTTGATTGCATCGCAATATTCCCATTACATCCCGAGATATTGAGACGCGAAGTTGACGCTTGAAACAACTGACATGCGCTGCTAGCGCACGTCCTGAGGCTCAGACGTGAACCCCATGCTGCCTGTAATAGCGATGTGATTGACAAGTAAGTGTCCCTCTTAATAAGTATGGAGATGTGATTACACACGTCAATCACATCGCGATTACGGGCAGCATGGGGTTCACACTTGAGCCTCAGGGCGTGCGCTAGCAGCGCATGTCGGGTGTTTCAAGCGTCAACTTCGCGTCTCAGTATCTCGGGATGTAATGGGAATATTGCGATGCAATCAAAGCCATTGTGTATGTGCTTTGTCATGCTATGGATTGCTGAAGAAAAAATATAGGAGGTCCATTTAAAAAGACATAAGTTTGTGTTAAAAAAGACATATGCTTTCGTTTTATGAATGTTTCCAAATATGTACATTCATGGGCCCCAGCCCTACATTGTTACCGGTGAAAGTCGTTTTCCAATAGCTGTTATTGTTCCAGAGATATTTTGGGTGGACAAGATAGCTGGGACACCCTGTATATATATATATATATATATATATATATATATATATATATATATATATATATATTGTAGCGAGATAAGTTTATGCTGGATGCCACAGTTTTGGAGTTAATCAAGAAAAATTCGTTTGAAGGTGAGTTTTGTACGCTTACCTTGAATAAGTCGAAAAATGTGGCCTCCAGCTAAAAATTGACGCAGTGCAAAATTTAACTACATTAAACTTACTTCGAAAAAATCCTGTTCATTTTTTTCTGTACCATTAATATATCGCAGGTAGTGAGTGGGAGAAAATGACAATCTCATATGTGGTATTTGAAGTCATTATGAGCTGCATAAAATGTAGCAGTAAGGGCAGCTGGATCATAACTGTGTATGTTTCAGTGGGTGGAAGAACAGTCCAATAATTTGCGAAAGGTTACCCTCTAGGGCCAGCTATGATCGTAGAAGCTTCAAAGAAACGACCAGGGATTAGGATTTCGTTTGTAGTTACATCGTTCTCTTGTATATTAATGCTTTTTAGTTTGAAGTGTTACTTTCAAGACGGTATATTTCCCTTTGTAAAATGATCTACGGCGTCCACCTACATATGCTACCAGCTACATATGTACTACATTTCATAGTAATAGAAAAAACTGAATTTTTGTACTATATTTGTATGTACTGAGGAACCAAAACCTTATAGTGGAAACCAAATATCGAGATGAATTACGTAAGTATTAAGTCTGTAATATTTCTAAATGGTGATAACTAATGAAAATACTGAATTATAGTAATTTTTATGTATTCCGTTTGGTTGTATGATATTTGCGTTAAAAATATGCATTCATTTTGTTTTCTGTGTAAAAATCAATCGCAAGACAGCCTCATTTCTTATTGTAGAGCGCAGTTGCGGAAGTTAATCAGATTAGCTTGTAACTGGTGATACTGTGAGTGAATTAACGCGTAGTCCATAGCCAGTATCCCATTCCCCTCGAGAATGTCGGCAGTTGAAGCTCGCGAGCACATTGCCCCTGCCTCACGAGTACAGCTATTCCACTGGTGTTGACCTGCCTCACCACCTATAGCAGCTGCCAGACGCTACGGAGTTGAGTAGAAAGACAGTAGCTATTTTTCCGCCATGTCAGATGTTTGTTTACCACAGGACTGTACAAAGATATGTAAGAGGCTGTGTTGCTACTAATTCGGAAAGAGGTGTCAGAAATTTTTCTCTGTGAACGAGGAGACGTCGTTAAATTCACGTACCGCTAATAGATCGCAAAACTGTTCCGCTGAGGACAACCGTAACTTGTGTAAATCGCAAATACCGAAATACACTCCTGGAAATTGAAATAAGAACACCGTGAATTCATTGTCCCAGGAAGGGGAAACTTTATTGACACATTCCTGGGGTCAGATACATCACATGATCACACTGACAGAACCACAGGCACATAGACACAGGCAACAGAGCATGCACAATGTCGGCACTAGTACAGTGTATATCCACCTTTCGCAGCAATGCAGGCTGCTATTCTCCCATGGAGACGATCGTAGAGATGCTGGATGTAGTCCTGTGGAACGTTGCCATGCCATTTCCACCTGGCGCCTCAGTTGGACCAGCGTTCGTGCTGGACGTGCAGACCGCGCGAGACGACCCTTCATCCAGTCCCAAACATGGTCAATGGGAGACAGATCCGGAGATCTTGCTGGCCAGGGTAGTTGACTTACACCTTCTAGAGCACGTTGGGTGGCACGGGATACATGCGGACGTGCATTGTCCTGTTGGAACAGCAAGTTCCCTTGCCGGTCTAGGAATGGTAGAACGATGGGTTCGATGACGTTTTGGATGTACCGTGCACTATTCAGTGTCCCCTCGACGATCACCAGTGGTGTACGGCCAGTGTAAGAGATCGCTCCCCACACCATGATGCCGGGTGTTGGTCCTGTGTGCCTCGGTCGTAAGCAGTCCTGATTGTGGCGCTCACCTGCACGGCGCCAAACACGCATACGACCATCATTGGCACCAAGGCAGAAGCGACTCTCATCGCTGAAGACGACACGTCTCCATTCGTCCCTCCATTCACGCCTGTCGCGACACCACTGGAGGCGGGCTGCACGATGTTGGGGCGTGAGCGGAAGACGGCCTAAGGTGTGCGGGACCGCAGCCCAGCTTCATGGAGACGGTTGCGAATGGTCCTCGCCGATACCCCAGGAGCAACAGTGTCCCTAATTTGCTGGGAAGTGGCGGTGCGGTCCCCTACGGCACTGCGTAGGATCCTACGGTCTTGGCGTGCATCCGTGCGTCGCTGCGGTCCGGTCCCAGGTCGACGGGCACGTGCACCTTCCGCGACCACTGGTGACAACATCGATGTACTGTGGAGACCTCACGCCCCACGTGTTGAGCAATTCGGCGGTACGTCCACCCGGCCTCCCGCATGCCCACTATAAGCCCTCGCTCAAAGTCCGTCAACTGCACATACGGTTCACGTCCAAACTGTCGCGGCATGCTACCAGTGTTAAAGACTGCGATGGAGCTCCGTATGCCACGTCAAACTGCCTGACACTGACGGCGGCGGTGCACAAATGCTGCGCAGCTAGCGCCATTCGACGGCCAACACCGCGGTTCCTGGTGTGTCCGCTGTGCCGTGCGTGTGATCATTGCTTGTACAGCCCTCTCGCAGTGTCCGGAGCAAGTATGGTGGGTCTGACACACCGGTGTCAATGTGTTCTTTTTTCCATTTCCTGGAGTGTAAATGAGATGGGACAGAAAAGCAACTAAAATTGCTGAACTGAGGAAAGGCCACTAGAGCTAATGGATAATAATGCGATTCGTGGCTCCTATGTGGACAGAGGTGTGCGTTTACTTATTTATGGCATCTCTGTCGCGTTATGACATACTTATTTCTATTTTCAGACGTCTCTTCAGGACAGTCAACAGGATGAGATATTAAGCGGCATTGAGTTTCGGTCACTCCTAACGGTCAACAACGCCTGAACATGACACACCACACAGTCACTTGCTTTGAACACTTTACTCCTAATCTAGCGCGGTATATGAAAAGTATAACACGCAGGGTATGGAAAATACCCTGCCTGACAAAAAAAGTGTAACACCTGGAAGACAGGAGTGAACGAAATGAAACTTCACTGATTACAAAATCGACTTAGATCTATAAAGAACTTGACAATTTGAGCCCACTAATCAGTATAATCTCGTGCCGTTTCCGTGTTGGATAAATGTACTGATTAAGTTGGCGAGGAATTCATGAAGCCATTGTTCCGTCTCCTGAAGCCAGAGGGTTCACTAGTGTTCTGACCGGTCCATGATCTTTTGGATAACGGCACAGGGATAGATTTCACGTCCGAGCTGCTCCCACAAACAAATCTGGGATGTTTCTGACCACGTACCATCAAGTAGGCGATTCATACAATGTGGCAAGTACGGACGAGAGCTATTTTGATGAAAAATGGCACCGCGCTACTGTTGCTTGTTACATAGCATTATGTCGTCCGAGTTCCTTGAATCATTACTAGCCGGTACGTCATACCCAATGGTCACCCACACCATGGTGCTAGGAGTTTCAGGGCTGACCCTCACCAAAACGTACTTTAAATCGCATCTCTCGCCAAGTCGCCGCCCTACTCGTCGACAATCGTAAACTGCGCTACCGCAGAACACAGTCCGACGCCATTTATCAGCAGCGAAAGCTTTCCCGGCCACAGCACCACTCCACATTCAGTTGTTTGTGGTGTTGCGTAGGCAGGAGCCGACGCATAGGACGGTAACTAGCCAGACTGGCCGTTGCTAGTTTCCGACCAGCGATGCGGAACGGCACAGAAAGTTTCAGCAAATCAAGTACTTCTTGTCGGATGGCAGATATGAATGGATTACAATGTCCTCGCGCACAATATGACTACCCCTCTTCCTGGTGGTCAGATACGGTCCATGTGAACTTTCACGACCGGCATGCCTGCCTCCACGTACACATGCAGTCAGTCATCGGGCCACTGTCACGTCCACAAACACCTAGATATCACACGACTGCAATGAGTCCGCAAAGGAGACTATTTAAAAATCACTCTCTAAAGCACCCTAAAATATTGTACAAGTGTGTGGGATCCGTACTAAATAGGAGTAGGAGAGGATACTGAACATGGAGAAGGACAGCACGAACGGCCACAGATTGTCTCACATAAGTACCCTACGCACAATTCCCGTGTCCTACAAAGTGATGAACACATCTGACGCTTTTCTCGCCCTTTACATACCCTACCACTCTTTGTAACAAAAGAAATGAAAAGACCACTAATACGCACTTGTGTTCCCTCTACCTATCTCATTGACCACCAACCATGTCGTAACACTTTTTTATAGGGCCTTTAACTTCGACAAAGATACAGAAAATCTGATCACTTTTTCCAGAACACAACGGTAACGCCATATGGACTCACATTGCTTACAAATACCTGCAGATGTTTTTCCACTGGTAGTAAAGGAATCTTAAGAGTGTTACCTCATTACCACTACATTACATTAATAATCCCTGTCAGTAACTAGGCTACCTCAACTGCTTGGGTACATTATGACAAATTAACAGTTCTGACGGAACAGTAATTCACTGACTGTTGAAACTTCCTGGCAGATTAAAATTGTGTGCCGCACCGAGACTCGACATCGGGACCTTTGCAGAGTGAAAATTTCATTCTGGAAAATACCCGGACGCTGTGGCTAAGCCATGTCTCCGCAATATCCTTTCTTCCAGTAACTCTAGTCCTGTAAGTTTCGCAGGAGAAGTTTGCAACGTAGGAGACGAGGTACTGGCGGCAGCACGATTGTGAGGAGAAGTTGTTAGTCGTGCTTGGGTAGTTCAGTTAGTAGAGCATTAGCCGTCGAAAGGCAAAGGTCCCGAGTTCCAATTTCGGTCCGGCACATCGTTTTAATCTGCCAGGAAGTTTCAAAGGCAGCGCACACTCCGCTGCAGAGTGAAAATTTCATTCTGAATTCGCTGACTGTTTAGAGTAGTATGTAACTTTATCTCTAAATTTTGCAGCCTAAGTGACCAAACGAATGGTACCGCATTTGTCACCATTCAAAAGTCTCGATTCCTTCCGCTATCATTCTGTGTAGTTCCCAGTAATTCAGTAATTGTTCCGTCTACTGTGCAAGCCTTTTGTGCAGTCTCATTTCCACTGCTTTATAAAAAGTAACTGTGAAGCATCGAGAGATCATCATCGTGAGTATTTGAAACCCTTGACACAGGTAGTAAGGGGATTATGCTATGTTAATCGCATGTTTTGAGTTGTACCAAGATCAATTTCGAGAAATTTTAGGCTACTTTTCAATTCAAAATATAGCTTTACCTTTCATTTCCCATCTTAGTTTTATAATTTCCATTTTTGCAGCTCATTTTCGCCTTAGCTTACGTTCGTCTCCATCAATCTCATTCATGAGCTTCGACTGATAAAGGAAAATTGTAAATTTGTGGTAAGGTCTTATCGGACCAAATTGCTGAGGTCATCGGTCCCTAAGCCTACACATTACTTAATCTAACTTAAACTGACTTATGCTATGGTCAACACACACACCCATGCCCGAGGGAGGACTCGAACCTCGTGCCTCGTGATGAATGGGTGTTGTGTGATGTCCTTAGGTTAGTTAGGTTAAGTATTTCTAAGTTCTAGGGGACTGATGACCATAGATGTTAAGTCCCATAGTACTCAGAGCCATTTTTTTGACTCGAACCTCCGACGGGGGGAGTCACACGGACCGTGACAACACGCCCTTATGCCGTCGGCATACGGACCGTGCTGTCGAACGTTAACGTTGAGCGTGCCAAGTTCAACGTACTGCTCAACGCTCAGGAACGATGTGACTTGTGCATACGGTACGTGGGCCCCAACGTGGTATACGCGATCGCAACGCACTCAAGCGGCAGTTGAGGGATGTTTCTAGTTCGTAAATCACACTGTTAACTCAACGGGCGCGCGTAAAAATCCCACGTTAGCTCTATTAAAACGCACATTTCTTCCATCGTCCACGAAAAGAAACGTACCATGTTCAATCAATAAAGACACAGGTTTATAAAAGTTCCATTACAAACAGTGCTTTACAAATTTGAAATACTTCTCCGCGGAAGAGCCGGCCGCGGTGGCCGTGCGGTTCTAGGCGCTTCAGTCCGGAACCGCGGGACTGCTACGGTCGCAGGTTCGAATCCTGCCTCGGGCATGGATGTGTGTGATGTCCTTAGGTTAGTTAGGTTTAAGTAGTTCTAAGTTCTAGGGGACTGATGACCTAAGATGTTAAGTCCCATAGTGCTCAGGGCCATTTGAACCATTTTTTCGCGTAAGATAAACATTATCTCATCATTCCCACATTTTAGTAAAACCCCAAGGTCAAGATTTTAAACATGGCTGACCCCAAGGTCAGTCTTGCTTGATCACTGTTCTTGCCCAGTAGCAGAATCTTTGCAACATGTGAATTACGAAGCGTGAAAGAAGAAGGAGCAAAATATCTTTACACAAGTAGCGCAAGCTGTCCTTTAGATTAAGCCAATCGAACAAAGTCACCCCTCAAAAAAAGGTGAACTTGTATTGACATAACATCAAATATTATAGTCTCTACTTATATTAAACTAATAATAAAGTATCAGAACCTAATAAAAACGTGAATGTTAGGGAAAAAAATTGGTTGTGTCAGGACGCGAACCACCATCCCAACAAAAAAACTCATTAGAGTACAGTGCCGCTATTTATTGCGCTAAACCAATATCGCAACTTTAGTATCTAATCATAGTATCGTACCGCTTGCTAAAAACCTTAATCGTAGATACGTTACTAACTGAAATTTAATTATAGCAAATTGTACCGAGAACAATGCGTTTTTGGTGGATCTTCAGTGTGCCGCTACCTTCAAATAGCCTACTCTCATTATACGCAAGTTACAATAATTCATTTGCCACGAATATGATGTTTCTAATTATTCTAGTGGCACGGATCACACAGCTAACAACGGGTTTTGCAGTGATTCTCAATTTGCTGGTGCTCGGAACGGCATATATACAAATAGGCTTGAAATGAATACCAATATGGCGCCTCACAACTCTGTAATGAAGAGAGACGGCGTGCTTCTGACGTAGGTGGCGTTGTACCATCTCATTGGTCAACGCTCAGACGCACGCTCAGAATATCTGACATGCCAGATATTGCTCTGCACGTTCGGAAAGACTCCCGAGCGTGCTATTCCATGCTGTGACGTCAGAAACTCGCCACGCTCAACGCTCAACGTTCGGAAGCACGGTCCGTGTGCCGACAGCTTTAGACGGCACGGCTACCCCGTGCGGCGACTAATAACGGGTCGACCTATCGAACTACAAAGAAGTTTTTATTTTCGTTACGTATCAGAAATGAGAGAGTAGTGTGTACTCTTGCATTATAAACGTGATGTTCACTGAACTAGGGAATATTTCCACTAATTAGCGCTCTAGAATATTCCTGCAACATTGGAGGATCGCGAGATGTTCTGTGACATTTTGTTCGTTTATTTTTATTGGATTTTAAGAACTCTGTCGGGCCACAATTCTAAGTCACGCAACAATCTAACCGGCTACAGTGGAACAGAAGGTCACAGATATTTCTCATGCCGCCGCGTGCCTACGTCATCTGGTGCAGTTGCAATACATCGGTAAGCCCAATCTAACCTCGGTAAGCTACAGGGCATACCAGGTATACGTAACTACACTGTGCATCTGTGTCCACAGCGAATGATGTATGATATATGTCACATGCTATGCCCCAAGCGAGAACACGTCCTCTTGGAGTTTCTGGGAAGACCTGTAACTACAGTAAGAGTTAAATGATGTAGTTAAAAATATCAAAACCTCGCCATTAATTAAATAAATAAGTAGTCGCAAATTACGATAGGGGCTACAGTTTAATGATGCGTTAAAAACTTGGTAGCTAAGAATCTGTATGATTATATAAGGTTAGTGCAGTTCCACTGGTCATCACGGAAAGTCACTTTAAGTGAGTGCAGGAAATTCCTCCTCCCATATAATGTTTGAATTTCAGATAATTGCCGTTACTATAAAACACACTTGCCGTTGTAATCAGTCTGAAGACAGTTTAAATGGATATCTACAAACAAGCGTGCCCCACTGTAACGAGGAAGTCTCTGCATTTAAACTGCTCAGTACGTTCAAACATTGCTCCTCCCTCTACGGTTTTTACAACCCCCCATCCCGACACCAAACACACACCCTTCTCCCGCTTGCAACATTAAATAATCCTCGATGCCACAGTGTGCGTCCTATCAACCGGGAACTTCTTTAAATCACGCCGTGCCACAAAGATCTTTTCTTTATACCTCGATTCCGTATCTCTTCGTTGGTAATACAATCTACCGATTTTATCTTTCGAATTCTTCTGCAACACCACATATGCATAACTTCTCTCCCCTCCATACCTGGAATGTTTATCGTCAACGAAATGGTTCAAATGGCTGTGAGCACTATGGGACTCAACATCTTAGGACATAAGTCCCCTAGAACTTAGAACTACTTAAACCTAACTAACCTAAGGACATCACACACACCCATGCCCGAGGCAGGATTCGAACCTGCGACCGTAGCAGTCCCGCGGTTCCGGACTGCAGCGCCAGAACCGCTAGACCACCGCGGCCGGCTTATCGTCAACGCTACACTTCAGTACACGGCAACGCTCCACACAGAAACAGAGTTCCTAACACTTAAATTTATACACGATGTGAACATGTTTCACTTTTCTACAAAAAATACTTTTTTTTCTATAGACTGCCACCATTTTATATCCTCTTTGTTTGCGCTGCGGTCAGTTACTTTGTTGCCTAGATCGAAAAACTCATCTCCTACCTCTAGTGCTTCTTTTCCTAGACTAATTCCCTCAGAATGATTGGATTTAGTTTGATTACACCAAATCAGCCACCTTTTTGTATTCAGTTCACAAAAATTTTTACAGACACTCACCGTTTTATTCAGCTGATCTTCTAAGTTCTTTTCGGTAACTGCAAGACTTATGATGCCATAGGCAATCCTTTAAGTTTCTTTTCCTCTCCGCTAAACTTTTATTATCTTTAAATCTTTTGTTCAATTTCCTGGCTTGTACACTGTGGAGTCTGAAGAACATGGGGAAAGGTCTACAAACATATTATTCTCCCGTCCTAGTTACTATCTCTCTTTCATGTCCTTAGATTAATTATAACTCCACTCTGGTTTTCGTACTATTTATAGGAAAGCATTCGCTGTCTGTATTTTATTCCCGATAAAGGAAGAATTAAAAAAGGTCTGGTTCCTGTCAACATTTCGGAACGCTTTTTTCTCAAGCTAATAATGATGCAACTGCGGATTTGACTTTATTCATTCGATTTTATAGTATATGTTGTCGGTTAGGGTCGCATTTCAGGATTTCAAATTGATAATAACAACTTGGGTATAATACTGAATCACTTGAAGTTATCGAGAAATTACCGACTGTTTGTTAGGAGAGGAAACGACCACATAAGTAAAATGCTTTGGAAGAACAAGAATATACAGGCTATGTGGTTGTGAAAAAGTGTAAGACTTACACAGTGTCCTACATAGGTCAAACTGGCAGGACAATATAAGAGGAATTGTAAAGTACAAGCAACACACTTGTCTGAGACAAAGTGTCAAATTATCAGTATAGGGACATGAGGATGATTATGACCCAAATATGTTTAACAAAATACGAGTACTAACCGAAGATTCCACCATTAACAGAAGGAAATCAAGGTAAGCAGATGGAATTTCTGAGTGTAAAGCCAAGAGATGCAAACTAGTGCATTTTATAATACGACGAGATGTCAAACGCAGAATTAAGTGGATATCCTACATATTTATCTGATAACGCGGTGAGTGTGATAAAGCTTTTAAATTTTTGTGTACAACGTGGACCCCCAGCGCGATCCTTTAGGCTGGAGATTTCAGTACGTTTCATAGTGGAAAACTCATCTATTTCATTCCAGCAATCCGAGAGACACAGCTGTCTATTTCAGTTGTTTGCAATTATTTTCACTTTTTTTCAACTTATGAACCGACGCAACTCGTGACGTTCGTATTCCCACACCCTTCCGTATGTTTTCCTCCTTCTTTCTCTCGCTATCTCTCTCTCTCTCTCTCTCTCTCTTTCTCTCTCTCTGTTGAGACTCTCTCTTTCTGTGTTTGCGTGCGCGTGCGTGTGTGTGTATGTGTGTGTGTGTGTGTGTGTGTGTGTGTGTGTGTGTCTTTAAGGCTCTTTACACTTCCATCTTGAATTTTGTTATTCTGACACGTTTTCCCTCACTTGTCTCATAAAATGTTAGGACAAGCGATTAAGGCCTACCTCTTGATCCCCCAAACCATCATAATGTTATCATCATCGTCACCATCATCACAGGCTACGGTCTGTCCGTTTCGTGGCCTTCCGGTAAAAACGAAGCCAAGACGCACGGCGAATATGAACATCTGTAAGGAAGATACTACTGCGTACGAATGTAAAATTAGAGAGGTTCGAGCGCGCACGGAGGCTTTCAGACAGTCGTTCTTCCCGCGAACCATACGCGACTGGAACAGGAAAGGGAGGTAATGACAGTGGCACGTAAAGTGCCCTCCGCCACACACCGTTGGGTGGCTTGCGGAGTATAAATGTAGATGTAGAAAGTCAAGCGCTGGCACGCCATTTGAAAACGAGAATGCAGAGAGGTCTGTGAAGAGGACGTCAGCCTATTTCACGCTGACCGACCCCTCTCCAGGACGAAATCGCAACGGCAGCGGCCTCTATGCGAAGAAGACATAAGCACCGCGCCAATGGTCGCGGCCCAGTTCTACTGCAGCATCAAGATTAGGCACTTCAAAACCAGCGAATTGGGAACTGTATGAACATTGTCGTCGAGCAGATGCGCAAAACTATAGACATATATCTCTGACGTCGATCTGTTGTAGAATTTTAGAACATGTTTTTTGCTCGAGAATCATGTCGTTTCTGGAAACCCAGAATCTACTATGTAGGAATCAACATGGATTCCGGAAACAGCGATCGTGTGAGACCAAACTCGCTTTATTTGTTCATGAGACCCAGAAAATATTAGATACAGGCTCCCAGGTAGATGCTATTTTTCTTGACTTCCGGAAGGCGTTCGATACAGTTCCGCACTGTCGCCTGATAAATAAAGTAATAGCCTACGGAATATCACACCAGCTGTGTGGCTGGATTGAAGAGTTTTTAGCAAACAGAACACAGCATGTTGTTATCAATGGAGAGACGTCTACAGACGTTAAAGTAACCTCTGGCGTGCCACAGGGGAGTGTTATGGGACCATTGCTTTTCACAATATATGTAAATGATCTAGTAGATAGTGTCGGAAGTTCCATGCGGCTTTTCACCGATGATGCTCTAGTATACACAGAAGTTGCAGCATTAGAAAATTGTAGCGAAATGCAGGAAGATCTGCAGCGGGTAGGCACTTGGTGCAGGGTGTGGCAACTGACCCTTAACATAGACAAATGTAATGTATTGCGAATACATAGAAAGAAGGATCCTTTATTGTATCATTATATGATAGCGGAACAAACACTGGTAGGAGTTACTTCTGTAAAATATCTGGGAATATGCGTGCGGAACGATTTGAAGTGGAATGATCGTATAAAATTAATTGTTGGTAGGGCGGGTACCAGGTTGAGAGTCTTTGGGAGAGTCCTTAGAAAATGTAGTCCATCAACAAAGGAGATGGCTTACAAAACACTCGTTCGACCAATACTTGAGTATTGCTCATCAGTGTGGGATCCGTACCAGATCGGGTTGACGGAGGAGATAGAGAAGATCCAAAGAAGAGCGGCGCGTTTCGTCACAGGGTTATTTGGTAACCGTGATAGCGTTACGGAGATGTTTAACAAACTCAAGTGGCAGACTCTGCAAGAGAGGCGCTCTGCATCGCGGTGTAGCTTGCTGTCCAGGTTTCGAGAGGGTGCGTTTCTGGATGAGGTATCGAATATATTGCTTCCCCCTACTTATACCTCCCGAGGAGACCACGAATGTAAAATTAGAGAGATTCTAGCGCGCACGGAGGCATTCAGACAGTCGTTCTTCCCGCGAACCATACGCGACTGGAATAGGAAAGGGAGGTAATGACAGTGGCACGTAAAGTGCATTCCGCCACACACTGTTGGGTGACTTGCGGAGTATAAATGTAGATGTAGATGTACTGAAGATCATTTTTTTGTCTATCGCCCTTTGCTTGTGCTCATCTGTTTAAAACAAAGTTAAGTACTGTCGTGTACTTTTCGTAAAAAAGTCATTAATACGATATGCTTGTATAGTTGTGTAGCGATCCATGAAGCAGGTTTGCTAGACACCCCATCTTGGACAGCTAGACAGGTTTCCACAGAAGTCCCACATCACCATTAGTTATCAGTATCTACCCGATGACTGCGGCCTTCCAGTGGCACTCTTGACGAATTTTACCTAAAATCTATGATTTTCTGAAAGGCGTAGGGAAATATCGTCCTTTTGTTAACGTCACATAGCTGTTCACCTGTGAACATTGTTCACACAATACACAGACTCAATCTGTTTGCAAATACTATGTATTTCAAGGCGGAAGGTATTTCGTCTCAAGATGCAATGTGGTAAAGGAGTAACAATGTGTGGCTTTAACTGTCCACACATTTTTAAACATACACAGGCGGAAAAATCTCGCAAAACCAAAAAACATAAATTTAAAGTAACGAAATCCGGGAATAGATTTGTCTGAGTAACATACTTATGTAATCAACATTGGAAGACCACGGTCCAATGTACGCACGAGATACGTCGTTGAATATATGAAATGCTGGTACATTAAAAGCCGTTGTAACCGTCAGACTGTCGGATGCAAGCATGCAAACGTGCTAGCATTGTGTTGTACATATTGTGGATGCCTGTTCGTGGTCTGGAGTTCCATGCCTGATAATCTTGGTCAGTCAACAAAGGAATGATTAATGCTGTTTGTGGATGACGCTGGAGTTGGCGTCTAATGGTGACCAACGTGTGCCCCACAGGAGACCGATCTGAGGATCTAGCAGGTCAATGGAAAATGTCGACACTCTCTAGAGCCTGCTGGGTCAGATCAGCGGTATTTGGGCGATCGTTAACCAGTGGCAAAATATCATCGACTCACCAGATTGGCCGGCTGGGGTGGCCGAGCAGTTCTAGGTGCTACAGTCTAGAACCGCACGACCGCTACGTTCGCAGGTTCGAATCCTGTCTCGGGCATAGGTTGGTTAGGTTTAGGCAGTTCTAAGTTTTAGGGGACTGATGACCTCAGAAGTTAAGCCCCATAGTGCTCAGAGCCATTTGAACCATCATTTGAATCACCAGATTAACGTACAGATCTGCAGCTGAGGTACGCGGGATAACCACGAGTGTTTTCCTGCTGTCATAGGAAATCCCACACTAGACAATAACTCAAGGTGTAGTTCCAGTATGTTCAGCACGCAGACATGTTGGGTGCAGGACTTCTGCTGGCCTCCTTCTAACCCACGGCCCCCACTGACGCCGAGACAGAACCAGCGTTCGTCATAAAACACAACAGGGCTCCAACCTGCCCTCCAACGAGCTCTCACTTGACACTGCTGACGTCGCAAATTGCAGTTGTTTGGCATTAGTGGGAGCTGTCCTTGAAGTAACCGATGTGTAACAGTTTATTGTGTCACAGTGGTGTACCATGCCGCCCAAATTGCTGCTGCAGATGCAGTGTGATATACCAGAGCCATACGCTGAACACAATGACCTCCTCATCTCTTAGTGCCACATGACCGTCCGGAGCACGATCTTCCTTCCACGGTACATTATCGTGACCACTGCTGCAGGAAATCATGTACAGTGGCTACGTTCATGTACATCTACATCTACCTTTATACTCCGCAAGCCACCCAACCGTGTGTGGCGGAGGGCAGTCTACGTGCCACTGTCATTACCTTCCTTTCCTGTTCCAGTCCCGTATGGTTCGCGGGAAGAACGACTGTCTGAAAGCCTCCGTGCACGCTCTAATCTCTCCAATTTTACATTCGTGATCTCCTCGGGAGGTATAAGTAGGGGGAAGCAACATATTCGATACCTCATCCAGAAACGCACCCTCTCGAAACCTGGACAGCAAGCTACACCGTGATGCAGAGCGCCTCTCTTGCAGAGTCTGCCACTTGAGTTTGTTAAACATCTCCGTAACGCTATCACGGTTACCAAATAACCCTGTGACGAAACGCGCCGCTCTTCTTTGGATCTTCTCTATCTCCTCCGTCAACCCGATCTGGTACGGATCCCACACTGATGAGCAATACTAAGTATAGGTCGAACGAGTGTTTTGTAAGCCACCTCCTTTGTTGATAGACTACATTTTCTGAGGACTCTCCAAATGACTCTCAACCTGGTACCCGCCTTACCAACAATTAATTTTATATGATCATTCCACTTCAAATCCTTCCGCACGCATACTCCCAGATATTTTACAGAAGTAACTGCTACCAGTGTTTGTTCCGCTATCATATAATGATACAATAAAGGATCCTTCTTTCTATGTATTCGCAATACATTTGCATTTGTCTATGTTAAGGATCAGTGGCCACTCCCTGCACCAAGTGCCTATCCGCTGCAGATCTTCCTGCATTTCGCTACAATTTTCTAATGCTGCAACTTCTGTGTATACTAGAGCATCATCGGTGAAAAGCCGCATGGAACTTCCGACACTATCTACTAGATCATTTATATATATTGTGAAAAGCAATGGTCCCATAACACTCCCCTGTGGCACGCCAGAGGTTACTTTAACGTCTGTAGACGTCTCTCCATTGATAACAACATGCTGTGTTCTGTTTGCTAAAAACTCTTCAATCCAGCCTCACAGCTGTTGTGATATTCCGTAGGCTCTTACTTTGTTTATCAGGCGACAGTGCGGAACTGTATCGAACGCCTTCCGGAAGTCAAGAAAAATAGCATCTACCTGGGAGCCTGTATCTAATATTTTCTGAGTCTCATGGACAAATAAAGCGAGTTGGGTCTCACACGATCGCTGTTTCCGGAATCCATGTTGATTCCTACATAGTAGATTCTTGGTTTCCAAAAACGACATGATACTCGAGCAAAAAACATGTTCTAAAATTCTACAACATATCGACGTCAGAGATATAGGTCTATAGTTTTGCGCATCTGCTCGACGACCCTTCTTGAAGACTGGGACTACCTGTGCTCTTTTCCAATCATTTGGAATCTTCCGTTCCTCTAGAGACTGGCGGTACACGGCTGTTAGAAGCGGGGCAAGTTCTTTCGCGTACTCTGTGTAGAATCGAATTGGTATCCCGTCAGGTCCAGTGGACTTTCCTCTGTTGAGTGACTGCAGTTGCTTTTCTATTCCTTGGACAATTATTTCGATGTCAGCCATTTTTTCGTTTGTGCGAGGATTTAGAGAAGGAACTGCAGTGCGGTCTTCCTCTGTGAAACAGCTTTGGAAAAAAGGTGTTTAGTATTTCAGCTTTACGCGTGTTATCCTCTGTTTCAATGCCATCATCATCCCGGAGTGTCTGGATATGCTGTTTCGAGCCACTTACTAATTTAACGTAAGACCAGAACTTCCTAGGATTTTCTGTCAAGTCGGTACATAGAATTTTACTTTCGAATACACTGAACGCTTCCTTCCAAGATATTCCGCAGTATCTCAGAAAAATATCCAGCCTGTCGTAACTATACTGCAGGATCTAGTTCAAATGCCGACACCAGAAACCACCGTACAGAGCGCCGCTACGTGTGGAAAGTATGGGAATTATGGCGATTGGTGGTAAGGCTTATCAACCAAACTCTACGTTCCAGTGTGATACCAACGTGGATTCCCTTTCCTGACCTTAAACTGCACCCAATAACGAAGAGCAACACCGTGGCCTAGCTACTGGGACACACTGCCTACGTCATTTTTTAGTTGCAACAGAGTGATGCTGTGTAGTATTTGGCCTATCTGTGGGAAGGTCATCAACGACCGAACCGTTCACCGAAGTACAGCGAACATTTTGGAAACAGTTTATCAGTTGCATTATTGTATGATTGTCAGAGGATGTTTCAGTTACAGTGAATACCTTCGCTAGAAGTATCCATTTTGTTACCCATTTTTCGTTAGAATTTTCCATTTTCCTTTACTTTATTACATGAAACATTTATTTCAATTTGTTTAAATTTCACAACTCATTCACATTTCTTCAAGGATTTTTACCAAAAGCCCTCTGTGAATAATTTGTCACACTTTTGAATTGTTTTTGTTTTTAATTCTGTTTTCTTTAAAGGATTTCGATTCTGTATAATATTTACCTGCTATTCACAATTACATTCCCATTCATGTATTCTTGTAAAGAAGTTATGATGTAATGATGTAATATAAATAAATATATAAATAAATCACAAAGAAAAGAAAAGCGCGTCCATCGGGCGCAAAATTTCTGGAAGTCGGGATGTCGTTCGCACTAACCAGACGAATAATAGAAAAAAAAGAACTTAGTGAGTTGTTGATAATAACATCTTTGTCGCCTTAAAGGCATTTTTACCTGTCATCAACCCTCCAAATCCAATCTCAAAGGTAATTAATGTTTACGACGGTTACAGCTTGTATTTAAAGCTAACCTAATATGCAATCTCATAGTAGCTCTACCACCCAGATAAAGATCATTTGGAGGTTTATTGAACACTGTTCTTTTCATAGTTCGCGAAAGTCTTAGGTCATATATTGAATGGCAATGCTGATGTTTCTCAATTTAAGCTTCCAGTTTCCACCGTAAGCTCCTATCATCATACCATTTTCCATATTTAAAGTGCAACGTTTGTGGCTCTGAAAGCTTTCGATATTTGAATGCTTTCAATATTTCGCCTTGGAGCGCAACACTTTTGCTTCAATATGGAAAAACTAAGTATGTTTTTCAAGTGTAGCGCGGAAATAAATTATTGGCATTCACTGTAAATATTATGATGCTCTGCTTCCACAGACCTCATTTCCCATACGGATATAAAACGAAAACCGGGCTTTAAATGTACTTTTTTAGCAACTTGTTTTCACAGTGAATTGCTTTTAATTAACAGCATTGACTGACCTTTAACGTAGAGCAGCGACAAAGTTTTATTGCCGTTTCGTTAAAACAACAAATGAACAAACCAAAACAGGCATGAAAAAAAATGAAAATCAGAAGAATATCACATGAGAAAAAGTGCTCGAGGTAACGGAATTTATATTACTCTACTCTAACGATCACAGGTGTCTAGAATTAATGGTAGATCGTGCAGCGCAATAAAGAGTTACAGCTTATCAAAGTATTACAAGCACAATCTCATACAGCACATGTATCGTTCCTTAGGACTGATTTCAGCTTCTAAAAGTCATTTTGTGATAACCTAAGCGACTGCAGGTGATCGAGGGAACATAACGACGCAGGAGACGCAATAAATACTAATTAGAAGCAAAACTTACGCTGTCTATGGTACCTTAGAGATTACGAAACAATTCACAGACATGTAAATGTGCTAGTGGAGCATCACTAAATCAACACGAATTTTGACAAATGTTTGTAACAGTCAGCTAAGATAATTACCACATCAGAAAGAAGTGGCTGTTTTGTGCAGGTTTGTGTGTTTGCGTGTGTGTGTGTGTGTGTGTGTGTGTGTGTGTGTGTGTGTGTGTGTGAGAGAGAGAGAGAGAGATAGAGAGAGAGAGAGAGAGAGGGACAGAGAGACAGAGAGAAAGAGATGCTATTTTATTTAAGAGATGCTATTTTATTTAATGCAAGAAGAAGTTATCCCACATGTGACGAAACCGGAATTAAGTGCTTTAATAGAAACTATTTATGTAAATAGAAATATTATATTCCACAGGATTTTTTTTTTACAGGCTTATTAGTTTTGCGCCTGTAGCAGTCGAATCGAGAGTACAAAAGCTTTTAATATTTTTACATTTTTCAACACATAACTTTAAGCAACTAAAGTTCAAAGCACTATTTTAAAGCAACTGATCACCCTAGAAAGGATAAATATAACATCTAATGTTAACGTTTTTCAGTATTTTACTTTGTGTACTGCGATATTTGATAATACAACACCACTACGCATGAAGTTAATTGGTGATCGACCTTTCGGCGTAGTACGGAGAATAATAAGGCTCACGACTCGTGTTTACTCAAGAGATCAGGGAGCTATATCAGATAATTATGAGTTGTAAGTCACGTCTTGTCATAGAAATGAAGAGGGATTACTTAGGAAAGTTTCAGAACGTGAACATAACATGTAATAAAATTTAAATGTAGTTATTATAATACAAATGTGTTAGAGATCTGGAATATGGTAGCAGATGATCAACTACATTATTTCACATATTACTACACCACAGGTGGAAAAATGGGGAAAAAATCAGAATTGTGCAGGGAGACACCTCTGAGAAAATCTTAACGCCAAACAGACCCCTTTGCTTTATCATCTCATGTTACTGGAGTATTGAGTGAGCCACCCTCAATATTCGCTAAAGGACTGGACACTACTACAGCAAACATTTCGTCCCACTAGTTTTACGAATGGTGTTTCCTGGCACAAGAAAACATTGCTCAGTATCATAACATAGATCCAAGAAAACAAAGAGAAATTATTGGTACAGAAACTTGGATTTTTGTTTTGCCTTACTGAACAAAAACTTAAAAATGAAAGAAAATTCTTTAAATGAAGCGCTGTCTTCTGCGATCTTCAGTACAATGTGCAAGCAGGATACCACTTCAGAAGATCCTGTGCATGCTATACCAGGTGCCCATAAACGAAGGAAAAGGGGTTTCATGCATTAATGTGATAAAAAATTTAAAATAGGATTGCATACACGAAGTTCTGCGAGAGAAGGTAGTTTCAGCTTCGCAGACGTTAGGCAATGCATCCAATTTAACATTAATTACCGATAAATAATCCTCATGTTTACTTCTACATCATCGTTTTAACAGAGAGTAAGCAAAATTAATATTTTATCGTTGGACGATAACCCACATCCTGTATCCTTACGCCAGTATCGATTTCACCTGAAGACAAGGAGGATTAATCAGTGTCCCAGAAGAACCCATTCCGTTAATGGCATATTTGAGGATGCCAAATATGGTACTTGATGGAAGGCCTTTTGCTTGAGTTTGCTGGTAGCTAACTTGTTGCACTTTAGGCCTTAGCCTGTGAACCCAGAATGTGATAAGTAAGAGAAAAAAACATTTATGTTAGGTGAAAAAAATCATTCATGTTAGATAAAGAGCAGCAGGGAGGTTACTTCTGTTATGGAGTGTGGAAAACGAGAAAATTTCAAAATCTCTTGAATATCTCGTCACCCGGATATTCTAGCCGATTTAAGACGACCTTTGAGTATCAGGTTACACATATGGTGTCAGGTTACCCCTGGCCGCAATCCCAGCCCCTAGGGAAACCATTGAGAATTGACCAAGGTCATCCAGGGCAACATTCCCACAAGCCTTAGGCAATTGTGCGAGTTACGTTCAAGGTCATCACGAAACTCTAAACTGGTCACATGACATAAAAGTGGTGGAAACCCCTCCCATCCAGTGGGACCAAAATAAAATGGCTGTAAGTCCAGTATAGAAATGAGCATATAACCTCATTCCTCCTTCCCCCTTTAAATCTCTTGTAACTAGCTCAACTGTGTCTAGTCCTCTTCAGTCCAGATCTGGGCATCATGGGGAAGAGGTGTAGTTTCTTTTTGTATACAACAGCAAATTAAATTATCAGAAATAACACTACACGTAGCTCTCTCAGTGCATGAGCTTAGTCAGTTTTATTCTGCACTGAATGGGTCTGTAAATGATAACGATAGTACTGTATTATTCGCAGCACTGGCACACAACCAATCCTGTCAGATATGTACTTCCATTCTTCCACAATTTTACGTATTTATCCATGTTCTCCTTAGTTTTTCGTATTTATACGGGTTTTCTTCAGTTTCACGCGTTTTTACGTATTTCTCATGTTTTATTCAATTATGTAAGGTCCACCACACTATTCCCGATATCGCGTCGACGTCATGATGCTCTCAGTCAAACACAATGCAAAATGTATCCGAATTATTTATCACTGCTATTGAAGCGCCCATTCCCTGTCTTCTTCTCTCATAACTTGGACAGCTCAGTGGGCACCATAGTTAGAGGTTGTAGGCTGTGAATATTTGTTAATAACAAAATACATTAAGTTAAATCTGTCGAGCTCTGCTTGTTGATAAGATTATTTTATTTCATCATTCGAGCTACCAGCAGGCACCATATCGAAGCAGTAATTCATTTTTCCATATTTTACACAATTCTTCACAGTTTGCCCATTTATCTCAGTTATTTTCGACGGCATGTAAAAATCGCTTTGCAATCATGTCACGATGTTGTGGCAAACTCACGTCACATTGCGTCGATGACATGATGCTCTCAGCAATTAAATAAAATATAAGATGAATAACCGGGAAGCAACAGATTCCTACTGCACGTAATTAGTTATGAATAACAACACAGCTCGCGAGATATTCACTTGTAAACGCATACTACGTCTTCACTGTAGAAGTCACGGAAATCTCACAAGTGCAGAAGTCGGCACTCCAAAGCATTTCTATCTGCCGGGACCACGCGCAAACCGCTCCACACTATCCAAGTATCTCTCGCGACCGTGCGTCTGCCACGCCGTCGCGTCCAGCATTTCCCGTGTCGGGTCTCGACTTCCCAGCACTCTTCAACCCATCTCGCTTCCTTCCAGTCTCCCCATCCACGAGGGCTGTTATTGGCTAGAGCGCTCGCGCCATGTCTTCATGCCAACGCTCCCACACAAACATAATGAAACACATTCGAAGTACTGGATTTATATTTATATAACTTGAAACTATGTTAACATTCCTACGGATGGACGACAAACACGCTCTAACACTCATTATTAGATACATAAACAAATTAAATAAACATACATCAAAGGACTAGAACAAAAGGTAGACCAGTAGCCTAATGTCTCCGTGCTTTCAAAAATGGTTCAAATGGCTCTGAGCACTATGGGACTTAACATCTGTGGTCATCAGTCCCCTAGAACTTAGAACTAATTAAACCTAACTAACCTAAGGACATCACACACATCCATGCCCGAGGCAGGATTCGAACCACCGACCGTAGCAGTCGCGCGGTTCCGGACTGAGCGCCTAGAACCGCTAGACCACCGCGGCCGGCCTCTCCGTGCTTTCTAAAACACAGTAAATATATAACCAATTTATTCACGAATAGTATATATCGGATATAAAGGAAGACATAGACGAATAAACACGTTTATAAGCAGGCTGCTACCGTTCTTTAGTGTAACTGTGGACTACTTATCGCCTGACGTGATCGATAGTAATCGACCACTTTGACCTTCAATAACTAATGTATTATCAACTTACATGCCTATAATTTATACCAATTTAGGTTTAAACTAATAGCTTTCTAAACACGCGTAGTTCGACGAAATCAGAAGAACCGCTTAGATTTTGGAAATTCGTTGTTGTGTACTACTTGTATAATTTATCGTCAGATACTAAACTGTAAGCTAGTAAAGATATTCGAAATCTGATTACACAATCAGAATCGTCGTGCATATAATGAAATGGTTCATCTGGCTACTATTAATTTCTATACGAAGTGTGAAATATCTGCCATTAAGGTTTGACAAAGTCCGTCATCTTTGGCACTCCCCGGCATAGACAATCTCCTTCGTCGACACAAAGCACCGTCCTCGTCAAGGCGGAAATCCCAGCCACGCGGCTGGACCCTGCTCTTGGGCTGCCCCTCTCATCCGGCTAACGTTCGGCACCACATGTTTACTGCCGGGCCCCGGCTGGCCGAGCGGCGCGTGCGGCCGCACCAACTTCAAACTTAGAATATTTCCAGGGCTCCACAACTCGCCCGTTATCTCACATGCTTCTAACCAAATGTAATGAGTGTGTGTGTGTGTGTGTGTATAACAAACAGAGCGCTACATAATACTCACCTAGGGCGAGAGCTTTGCGTTATCTACAACTACACCTGCCAATATATGTCACCTACAGGGTGGCCTACAACTCTGACACTTACATGTGTAGTACATCCATGCCCGTGAACATTGATGCTTGGAGTATGGCCGTGAACACCCTGCCATCAAGCCAGCAATTCCCAAGAAATTTTCACAGTATATGTGTAATCGTTGCCAGCCTATGGCTGCTGCAAAAGTCATAGCTACGAAAATCAAGCATAAAGAGGGGTGGGTGAGAAGAGGTGGGGCGGGGTGGAGGGGGGGGGGGCATTTTCAACCTTGGTAGACCAACAGTAACTTGCTGAAACCTACACGCCCACCAGAGAAAATGTGCTGATACTCTTGCTGATAAAAGTATATCTCAGTATAAACGCGAAATTCCACCCTCATCAACCCCCTTTTCTCTCTGGAATAATAGGAAACAAAGTTCCCCTCCTTACCCAACCACCATGCTCTTAAAACTTGATTCAATACATGTAATTATAATGACGATATCCAAACAAAATAAACTGTGGTGTCACCGCCAGACACCACACTTGCTAGGTGGTAGCTTTAAATCGGCCGCGGTCCATTTAGTACATGTCGGACCCGCGTGTCGCCACTGTGTGAAGGTAGACCGAGCGCCACCACAAGGCAGGTCTCGAGATACGGACTAGCACTCGCCCCAGTTGTACGACGACTTTGCTAGCGACTATACTGACGAAGCATCGCTCATTAGCCGAGCAGATAGTTAGAATAGCCTTCAGCTAAGTCCATGGCTACGACCTAGCAAGGCGCCATTAGCCTTACATAGTTTCATAGTTATCGTATGAATTGTCTCATCAAGAACGATGTATACAACAAGGATTAAAAGTTAAGTAATAGCAGCTACGTACTTTTCCTTATATCATTCAATAAGTATCCTGTTTCAGACCTCTATCTAGCCTACGTGAGATTACGCATGCCTTTCGGCTACTTCAGTGTGGCGTAGCTGTCTTGTTACGCCACTACATAAACCATGCAATTTTATTAGCTTGTAGCGATTCTATAAGAACAGGCTAACAGTGGACGAGATCCGCCAGGTCTCTTAGGTAGAATAAAAAGATATGAAACTCTAGCCGTATTAGTTATACAAAGTCAACGGAAGACTCGTAAATAGATGTATGTGCATCCCCACCACACACAAATGAGACTGAGCGATATCCACAATGCAGTAAAAATAATCTTTTTCTACATACGAAGTCAACGACTCTCAGAGGTCACAGCGCCTCTCCTGCTACACTGTAAAAAATTGACCTTAGGGAAGCTTAGCGTTCGAACATCATCTACTCGTAAACCGATTCTCCAAAGACCCATATACAGTTAATATACCACCAAGTGGTTTCAGATTGCTACCAACACATATACAATGACAGCTGGAAAAAAAGCGTGCTGCGAATACCTGACAACAGTTCAAATAGAACCATTTTTATCAAAAAAACGCTACCTATGCCAAGATCAGTGACACCGGCGCTTTGGACCTACAGCTAACACTGGGAATAGTGACCACACCGCGACCATTCGTTATCTCTTCGTATATGGTACTGACATTGCTGGGGACCACAGCCTTAAAGTGCGGACATTGGTCGACGGCGACCGCGTGTGAAACAGCCTACGCAAACTCAAAAAGGATGAATCACTGACCTGTGTGGCAGTCGAGGTGACCGTCAATAAATTCCTCCAGTGCAAAGCACGCGAATCTTCATGACACTGTCCGTAGTTAGAAAAAAGCGATCCGGGAGTTTCCCCACAATGTAATAACAGAGACTCATATCACAAGAAAACCGAGCGAGGTGGCGCAGTGGTTAGCACAATGGACTACAGGCCGACTGTTCAAACTCGCGTCCGGCCATCCTGAATTAGATATTCTGCGATTTCCCTAAATCGCTGCAGGTAAATGCCGTGATGGTTCCTGCGAAATGGCACTGCCGTTCTTCCTTCCCCATCTTTCCCTAATAGGGTTACATCACCTCACTCTATTCAATCGACCTACCATCACAAGAAGCTGTTTGATAAGAGTACCACGGAGCGTGAAGCAGCCAGCGGCAGCTGAATTAATAGAAAAGCACTAAAATAATCATTATTATACATCTCTTAGCTTCTGGATTTATCCATACAGCTTCATTAACAAAAATGCATTATTTTGAAGCAAAAACACTCCCTTCTTTTACTGATTAATATCATCAGATGAATAGTGTTGCAAGTTAGGATTATGCCAGGAATCCACTTCCTCTCTAGTTCAGATACATCGTAAGCTCTCTGACAACGCTCCGTCTATTACACAACCTTTCATAACGGAGCATAAATCAGTTAATATCAGAGTCAAGATCAGACCATGACGTTGGTGGCCTGAGAAGCCTGTAGAAAGGACGTTAATGAGTCTTTTGATCGTTCTCTTCTAAGTTTTTAACTGTGACATCCCGTTTGGAGATATACTGGTCGTCCTTGCAAGAGCTATTTTCGTCTTATAGGACTCTGCTAGGGGTTAGTTCGTGTAGCGATCATACATTTGAGATAGGTTGTACACAAATATTAATCCAATCTCGGAAGGGCCTCAGATATATGAGCAACTACAGCTTCCTAGACAGACTTCGTAGCGCTGAATATTTTGTTACGCTAACACACAACTTACTAAGAAGTTAAAGATTTTTCCCAAAAACCTAAAACGCAATGCTGGGTGCGGTACCAGTCGTTTCAATCTGCACGCTAGCCAGTATTACTCAAACAACTCAAATTCAACAACGTTCCTTTCTGGAAAGACTAATACATTTAGCGTAAGGTAAAAGTTTTTCTTTTATTTTTTTATTTTTTATTTTTTTACATAAGGTGTCATGCGGATTATGTGTGTGTGTACCTGTGTGTGTCTATGTGTGTGTGTGTGTGTGTGTGTGTGTGTGTGTGTGTGTGTTTCTTAGTGAGAGAGACGTCATGTTCACATTATCCTCTCTACCACTCAAGGTATTTCTTTACAAAAACATACTGATGTTAGCACTGTGTAGTGGAACTGTAACGCATCTCGATGGGCTGTGTTTCTGCCCATCACAGCTGTGATTGCATAATAATGGTAGTTTCACAGTCTTGGTTCTGTAGTAAGTAACGTGTGCAAACGAGATGATTTCAAGTATCTGGCCAAGTAACTCTGAATTCCAGCATCAGATCAGTTAGAAAAGAGTTGTCAGTATCACTGATTGTGTAATCGATTTCTACGTTAAAACTGTAGGCACACAGTACACAGTTTTCTAAACCATTGTAGGTCCTTATAGTCTTTTTTGAGTATGGTGTAGAGGTGTAATGTTTCATCCCTCGTTACCGAAATGTCCATTAAAACTATAGTCTTCGGCAACATCCACACATCCATCTTAACATATAACCATCATGTATTCCAATTTTAGGAGTCATAACAGTAAAAAGGCGACATGTTCAGAACTACATTTTAAAAATGTGTACGGACTTCGTAATTTTATAGGTAGGGATGGACATAAATGGCGTCATACATTTACTTAGAAACAGAACAGAATGATTGTACAAATGCAGTAATCGGTAGACAGGGTCTATAATGAGTAGATACAAGAGAGGGACTCCCACTAGCTCAGTGTAAGCAGGAGGAACTCGTAGTGTTATTTTATTCGAAATGCTGTGTTTTTGTCCATCTCCAATACACCTGAGACGCATGTCAAAAATGCAATCTAACACAAAAACCGAACGATACAACATGAATGAATTTTCCGAACGAGAGAAAAATTGATGGATACGATGTAGAAGTATAAACAATTAAACGATTAAAATTTCAGAACGTTTGGATGACATGTTCAAGAGAAAGAACTACTGTAACGTTCCCTGGCAAACTCACACTATTAATAAACTAAAATTTAATTGTACCATATACGCCGCTATGAAGCAATTTGTATATAGTGTAATTATTTAACAAAAAATTATTATTTAATTTTGTGTAAAGGACATTCGATATTATTGTAATATTTTCTGTAGTAATATTCTCGATGTATTTAGGATGGTAATATTTCTATACTCATAATGTAATTGCGAAATGGGTCAATATCTGCGATAACAAAAATGTAAAATTCAGCCACAGAGGAAAATAATGTTGTAATATTACTAAGAAATGTTAATGGTCAGCAGTAGTATAAAAACCACCACGTAGTGTGTATTCTTTGTCGTCTCCCTGTAGAGCTGAAAGTGAGAGCAAGCTGTGACGTAGCATTTTATGAATGGGTAGACTTCTTTTGTCTGTATCTAGTTTTAGCCGCCATTAGAGGAGAAATTACAAACTAATGTAAGTTGAATTATTTTTGTGGTCTAAATACATTATAATTTATCAAAAGTGTGTATTATTAATGTAAATTAGCTTGCCCATGTCACCTATAATATTTCTTTAAAGAATTTTCAGCGTTTTTAGCGGTGCTGCTGGGCTGTGCCGCGACCGAACGATTTGCAGCGGCGGCACATTTAAAAAATTGCTCCGCTAAGAAGAAGTAACCAAACTCGTAAATTGGAAGCAGATAAAAATTAGCAGTGAATTAAGAAAATGTTTTTCTTTTACAGCGATCCTGAGACTGACGGAATTTATTATTAGTTTCACATTTGTGCATTCAGAGGCGGATAGTTAACGTTGGAATTTAACAATTTTGGTTCTTTCAAATAACTTAAATGTATAGTGAAGTGTGTTTTATCAATGATAATTAAACGTCGGCTTGGCAATATTCAACCATTTTCTGATAATAGAGACAGTCTTGTGTTCCATAGGTAACGCAGGGAAAGAATTGAGTAAATATTTAAAAAAAAACACTGCATTTAGAAAATGTGTGCCAAGGCCGAATTATATAAAGGATTTAATTCTCAACTAAATATTCTCAATCAGTTAATATGAATTCACGTAATTTTAAATGTACTTAATTCTGTGTAAATGAATTTTTATTACCACACGTAAATAAGAGGTCCTACAGCAAAGTTCAAACGTACAGAAGGAAAGAAAGGTAAATTGACTAAAAAAAAAACAAATATTTAAAGTAAAGGTAACTGTTGATTATGATTATTATGATTATTTTATTTTTCTGTTTAATGAAATTTCATTAAACTACAAAAATTTAGTCAGCCCGTAATGCTCCAAACATCCGCAGCCGGAGAGAGAGCCGGCGAACCTGCTGGCCAAGGTAGGGTTTCGCAACCACCGAGACAATTCATAGAAACTCTCTCCGTGTGCGGGCAGTCATTATCTTGTTGAAATGTAAGTGGTGCACGGCTTGATATGAAGCGCCAAAAAACGGGTTGTAGAATATCGATGACGTACAGCTGTGCTGAAAAAGTGCAGCGGATGACAACCAACGGAGTCCCGCTATTTAATGGAATGTCTACGAAGCCTCCTGGCTGTCGGGCTGTACAGCGGGCGACAATCGGGTGGGTAACCCATTGCTGTCCAGGGCGCCTCCTCAGATGTCTTCTCCAGTCAATGAGATTCCAGGCCTAAGACGTCACCAGGGTAGCTCGATAGTTCTATCCGTCCTTCTGCGACCTCTTGTCTGCCTCCATTTCCTGCGCAACTTTTACAGTCAGGCTTTAATAGTTTACATAAATACACAAAGCAATGACAGACTTTGGCTGCAAGTAGACATTGATTGAAATCCATGGAGAAAGTTGATAATTTGGTGTCAGTTTTTTCTGACACACACACTCATATATATTATTGGTGTTTCGCCCTTAAAGAGCGCAGTTGGACTAAACTACATTGCTAACTCCTTTTGCTGCCTTCCTTGCTGCCCAAACTTCCCTCATTCGTTCGCTGTGTTTCTGTTTCCGGTCCTCTGTCCATGCTTCTTGTCGACTTCGTGTCTTCGGCTTCATCTTGATTGCCTTTTTGGTTGTCCATATTTCTTTCATCTTCCGGCTGTGATCTTGCTTACGATCTTCGGTCCATTTTACGCCTGCTGGTTTGTCACAGTGTATCTCATGTAGTTTACTTTTCTTAATGATGTTTCTGAATTTTACCCTGTCGTCTATTGTGTCTGCTGCTATGCTGAGTTGGTTCAGGTCTTTTTTACTTCTGCCACCCATTTGTTGTTTCTAGTGGATACCCAGTCAAAGATCTGTTTGCTCAGTCTGTGTAATGGCATTATATATAGGTGTCCATAGAATTGTAGTCTGCGTTTTCTAATCTCTTCTGTGATTGTCTCCGTATGTTTGTATAGTTCCTCTGTGGGTTTCTTGATCCATATTCCATTGTTGTTAGTGGCTCCAAATATTTTCCAAAGTATTTTCCGTTCTACTTTTTCTAGTTGTCTGATACGTGTATGCTCTATGATTACTGTGGTCTCAGCTGCATACAGTGCCTCGGGGAGCACCACCGTGTCGTAGTGACGTAATTTTGATTTTTGTGAGATAGATTTCTTGTTGCAATTACTCCACACTACTTTGTATGTAATGTCCAGCTTAGTTTTTCTTTCTTCGTTTGAGTCTCTGCTGTGTCCGCTCATTTGTAGTGTTTCACCGAGGTATTTGAAGTTTGCCGTTTGGTAAATCGTGCCGTACTTTGAGTTCAGAGATGAGAGTTAGTTTGTGTTCATAAACTGTGCCTTTTCGTAAGAGATCTGTAGTTCAGTTTTGGAAGCGATTTCGTGTAGTTTTTCAATAGCGTCTTTTGTTTCGTTTATACATTTCGTGACAATCGTCTGCAAAAGCCAGGCATTTAATCTGTAGGTTTCCTAAGGTTATCCCCTGTTGTGATGTTTCCCATTATTTTATTACCTTATCTAACACTAGACTGAAAACTAAAGGTGAGAGGCCATCGCGCTGTCGGACACCTGTGAGAATTTCAAAGGACTCTGATAGCTCCCCACAGAACTTTTACTTTAGAGGTCCTGTTCGTCAAGGTTTGCTCTATGATAGTCCGTGTTTTGTTGTCTACTTTGTTTTCTGCTAGAATTTTGAAGAGAGTTTTCCGGTCGATAGAGTCGTACGCCTTTTTGAAGTCGACAAAGACAATGATCAGGTTCTGTTTGTGTTGTAAAATCATTTTCTGGTTCCAAATTTGTTCCGCTCAAGACCGCCCTTTACGGAAGCCTGCTTGGTATTCCCCAATCAAGTGGTCGGTCTGGCATTCTAGTCTGTTTAGTAAAGCTTTAGAGAGGATCTTGTATGTGACCGGTAGTAGGTTTATTCCTCTGTAGTTGTTCGGGTCAGTCTTGTCACCCTTTTTGTGTAGTGGGTGTACCAGGGCAGTGTCCAGTCGTCAGGAATTTTCATGGTCTTCCAGATATCTTTCAACATCCTGTGGATGTCTCTGGTGAGTTCTGTGTATTGTAACTTCCAGATTTCCGCGATGTAGCTGTCTTCTCCTGGTGCTTTACGATTCTTCAGTGACTAGATTATTTTTTTAATTTCTTCTAGAGCTGGAGATTCGCTATCTGGATTGTACCTGCTCGTTTTTGTTATCATTTCCTCCATAGGGGTCCGTGTTGAGGAGTTTTTCAAAGTACTTTGCCAGATTGTCGTCATTGGTTTTGGTATTGGTTTCTAGGGATCCATCAGGTTTTCTGAAGCACAAGTTGGATGGCTGATGTCCATCATATTTTCTCCGAACGTTCTGTAGAAGTTTCTTGTATTGTTCGCATCTTGCTTATCGTTGGTGTACTCCACGCGCCGCTTTCCCCCTTCCTGCTACCCCCACCCTCCCCCCACCCCTCCCCCTGCCACTAATGGCTGTGGGGTATCCAAGACGTGCCACATACAACAGAGTGTAATAGGATAGCAAGTTGAAGCATATTTTGAAGAACATGAGCCTGGAAGTATTATCATCATGGCCTTTACCCGTTTTTTTCTATTAGTATGAATAATGAACATAAATAAAAAGCGGTTGCTGTTGGTAGTCATTCTGGCATACTAAGGCCCATTGAAGTGCATGTCGTCCAGTTTTTACACTCAAGAAACTGGTTCAACTGCCTCATATCATGGAGGGCCCCCGCGAGCACGCAGTAGTGCTACATCCCAACATGGCATGGACTCGACTAATGTCTGAAAGAGTGCTGGAGGGGAACTGACACGATGAATCCTGAAGGGCTGTCCATAAATGCGTGAGAGTACGAGGGGTGAACAGCATTGTTCTTCGTGAAGTCCGATTGGATCTCCGATATATATATATATATATATATATATATATATATATATATATATATATATATTACTTTCTTCCTATAAACTGTCTTGTGTGTCTTTAAAGTGATTTTCTCCATTATTAGGCGTTTTGGGTAACGTCATGCATGCAGAAAGGGATGACATCAACTCCACCCCTTGGCCTTGGGGTACTCTTATTGCGGCACACACATAAGAGGAATGTAATTATATCCTCAGTTACAGGAAATAAACGAAAGTGGTGGAATCTTGAGTCTTTACCCGGAAGGTTCATACGGACTTGTGCAGGGTCCATGGATTCATGAGGGTATCTCCATACCCGTACACGTCCATCTGCTCGATACAATTTTAAACGAGATTCGTCTGACCAGGCAACATGTTTCCATTTATGAACAGTCCAATGTTGGTGTTCACGGGCACAGGCGAGGCGCAAAACATTGTGTCGTGCAGTCGTCAAGGATACACGAGAGGGCTTTCGACTCCGAAAACCATTATGGATGTTTCGTTGAATGGTTCGCACGCCGATCCTTGTTGATGGTCCAGCGTTGAAATCTACAGCAGTTTGAAGAAGGTTGCACTTCTGTCACGCTGAACGATTCTCTTCTGCTGTTATTGGTCCCGTTCTTGCAGGATCTTTTTCCGCCAGGAGCGTTGTCGGAGATTTGATGTTTTACCGGATTCCTGATACTCACTTTACACTCGAGAAATGGTCGTACGGGAAAATCCCCACTTCATCGCTACCTCGGACATGCTGCTGTCCCATCACTCGTGTGCCGACTACATCACCGTGTTCAAACTCGCTTAAATCTTGATAGCCAGCCATTGTAGCAGCAGCAATCGATTTAACAACTGCGCCAGACACTTGTTGTGTTATATAGACGTTGCCGACCGCGGCGCCGTATTCTGCCTGTTTGAATATCACTGTATCTGAAACCGCATGGCTATACTAGTTTCTTTGGTGCTTCAGTGTATGAATACTATTGCAGTTTCACGTGGCGTTTAAAACTTAATATTCCGGTGAATTAAATACTTTTGACTTATGTCACTGGGCATACATTCCACATAATAGGACTGATAACTGAATGAAAGGCTATTCTCTATTTGTCTGTAGTTTTAATTGTTTAACATGGAAGTCGATTACACAGTCTACCAATTAGTGATGCGCACAATTCTAGTGTGGATTATCTCTAGGCTAAATTCCTGTCTATTCACTGTAAGTAAAGTAGTATGCCGTAACAACCTTATAACGTTAAAAATATCGCAAAATCCCTAGTGGCAATAATTCTGATTATGTAGAGGTGAGTCGCGGCTATCTTGCTGATAACGACACAGAACAAATTATACCTTTCCTGATACATACAGAAGGATTTGTTTGTTGAGCAAACTTAATAACCTGTTTAAAAATCCGTATTTGTAGCCCTACGGTTGCCCCGCCGTTTTGTCTACTGCTACGTAATTCTAGCTTACAAGTTGTTGATAATGACGCATTTTTCCTTTTATGACTCCTAAAATTAGAATACGTGGGAAACATCGATGCTGAAAGTTATTTTCTAGCCGATATGATGGTTCAATTCAGAATTAGTCTGTCGGATAACTGAAATCATCATCGTGTTTGCCCATATTCCTTCTTACAGAAACAGGAATTGGAAACTAGCATTATCTCGGGCTCGCAGCTATGGCTGGCAGAAACGTAGAGCAAGCAGATGTCTTATGGTTCAACTACGCAGTGATAATGTCAGTATCTTGTTGAAAACAAATACCTACAATTAGCATTCCATTCTATAATTATTTATCACATATATATCACATTTAAGTCCAGCCCTTACATATACATATTTGCGAACAAATACTAGTTACGGTTTCACTGCGTTTTCTAAATGCTCGTCTCTACTATAACATTGCGTTATTGGTTTCTAGATAAAAGTCTTATACTTAGTACGGTGTATGTGAGAGTAACAAAAGATTCACTGATACAAAGTGTTTCCAGCAACGTTATAAACAACATTACTGGAATTTGTAGGTGGTGAGTGACAGAGTTTTATCAGTGAATCTTTGTTTTGAACGGAAAACTGCTTGTTGGAGCAGTATTGTTGTGTATAATGGTGTCCAATACTGTTCCGGGTAGGCCGTAATAATAGCCTGTAAGTCACAGAGGGTGGGGCTATCGGTCTGCAGCTGTCAGGGTTATCATCAAATTTGCCAGCGTTTAATACAGTGATTATCTTCGAGCGTTTACCTCAGTGCTTATTAGTACTGTGGCTTTACTTTTTCCTGGTAATCTCACTCTCCCCCCACATTTTAACGGCGCCTGATTTGTTGGTTTCTTTCCGTGTACTGTACATACCCTGAAGCTCTCAAAATAAATATTTTATTCTGTAGTTGCCTGAAAAGTGCTATAGAGTCTCGGTAGCTGTTCGGTAAAGATTGTTGCGTATCCAAAGAGAGAAAAAGCGTATTAAATTTAAATAAAATTCAAATAAACACAGGGCATACAATTTTGTGTGAGGCACAATGACGTCCAATTGTCTCCGGCGACAAGCGATGTCAAGGACCCGTCAACCGACTGACGTCGCCACAGTACCAGTTTTAAATTAAATTCGCGCGCGACAGCGGATGACATTTCTCGCACACTTCACCCGCTGGGTTAGCTCTGCTGAGTGACCAGAGCATTGTCAGAGCGCCCACGTTTATTTGCAGTTGCAGTGCACTGTCACTAAATGTAAGTTCTGTTAATGCATATTAGTTTCTTCGTGTCGGATAGTGGACACTCGTACCATTACGTATCTGAAACAGCTACACAGACGCATTATGAGCTTGCACAGAACCGCAGTTTACTGAATAATACACGGTGTGCATAAGTTAAGTAACTTACGCATGTTGTGCCACTGCCTTGTGACGTAGCTCGATAAAACATGGACAACACGTAGAAAGAACTGCTACAGTATAGAACAGAAAGTAACCGAAAGAAATATGCATTGAGAAAAACAGATATGACACATTTACTTGAAAGCAATAATTACATTATTCGACAATGCCCCACGTACTCTCGTCTGGTGAGAGATGGGAGCACGTAATACATCCAGCAACAATATCGAACATGCTCGTTTTCGTGGTCACGGTGTTATGGTGTGGAGAGCCATAATGTTGTAGGGGCGTATTGGAATCCAAATCCTTGAACACGGTACGCCATCGATCAACGTTATTCTCGCACTGTATTCCTTACCCATATTCGTCTTTTCAGGGGTGTGTTCGACACTGACTTCATTTTTATAGATGACAATGCGCGATCACATCGAAATGCGCTGACTGAGTACCCTTCGTAGGACCGTATAATCCGCGCACATACTGGTCTGACCGTTGTCATCATGAATCGCCGTGACTTGAGAACAATTATTATCTTTGAATAAATGTGTCATTTGTTTTTCGACACAATGAGCATTTCTTTGATTTATCTTCTTTTCCATACTGTATCAGTTCTTTCTACGTATGGTCCCTGTTTCATGAAGTTATGTTACTTGGCAATGACAAATTACGCGAAGACTACTTTTATTTTAAAGTTTTTCACACCAGCGTACAAGCCGCGAGAGATTTTCAGGATTATTTACTATTGCTCTTCATTGTTTCTCAAATAAGGATAGTTTCTGTTTTGGAAATCGTTGTTGATAATATATGAAATGAAATGAAGATCATGAGAATATTTCCATCGTGCATTGTGAATCAGGAAGGGTATTGAAGAATGTACTGTCTTCTTCGATATTACCACAACAACGGATGACTACCTAACCAACACACTTCTTCATACACTAGTGCTATCTGTCTGATATACGAAGAACCAATCCACTGGCCCTGAATGTCGAAATGGAGGAGATTTCCGATAGTGGATGATTCGACACAGATTTTCAATCATCTGAACAGTTTTTTAAGTAGTACTTAGGCGCTTAAATCTACGAAACATAAAAAGAACTAAATAAACATCCCTTGTATCGAATCGGTACTCGAACATGTATAGTTTACCATCATCGGGCAGATTCCTTGCTTGCTATGTAGCTCATACAGTTTAACCGCGACAGTGCAAAGTCCCAGGTTCGAGTCCCTGTCTGAAACAAAGTGATGATTTGTCAGGAAGTTCCAGGTTAGCGCACACTTCGCAGCAGAGTGGACGTTTATTCTTAGAACAGGGAATCAGTTATAAAATGTCTGTTTAAGTGTATCTCTCATGTGTACGTCGGCTCAGGTTCGAAAGAGAGTGGTTTCCATGTGTCGTACCGCGACAGGTATGGAAAACTTGCTAACCGAGATTAGTCCTACCGAGTATAGACTAAGATGTCTATGAATTTACTGCAGGGGTAAAGACAGACAGTCATTCGAAGTAGTGTTGAACACGTTTTCAGAAAACTGTCTGAGCTGCTAATTCGGCAGTCCATACCTAATGGAAATATGTTAGACCTTGTATTTACAGATTGGGCAAACCTTATCGAAGACGTCAGTACAGAAACGGCGATTAATGATTATGATGCCATTATAGCTACTATGGTTATGATTATTAGTAAATCAGATAAGAGAGCTAGGTGAGTATTTCTGCTAGAGAGAGCAGAAAATCATCTCACTGAGACAGTCAACTGGCTTCACTTAGTTCCAATGCCATGGACGTAGAGGAATTATGGGCAAAGATTAAGCGGATTGTAACTTGAACATAAATGCCGATGATAGCCAAGACTGCAGGGTACACTATTCTATTTGACCAGGAACGCCACTCGTGCAGTATCCTTAAAACGCTGCATGTATGTGTTGTGGTCAGAACAGTGTTCGGTGTAATTGAAGTGTGTTATGCCAGATCTAAGCGATGCGAACGTGGACACGTTATTGGTGCTCGTATTACAGGCCCTTCCGTAACAAAGGCAGCCGAGTTGTTTGGTGTTTGAATAGGTACCGTCTAGAAGAATTATACCACATACAATGAACCACCGTATCGAAGATCTGCGTCTCACACAGGGACAACGCGGACGAGTGTGAGTGTCGAGTGACTGTGACGGGCGGTTATTGGACACCACTGTATCGAAAAAAAAGAGAACGACAGCTCTGAAAGTCCGTGCCTAACCTAATGTCCCACGCGCGATCCTTCTCAGCACAGACACCACGCGAAGGCAGCTCCGTAAGCAGGGAACTGCAGGATCATCTGGAATGCCAAGACTACTCGTTAGTGAGGCAAATATGTACAATAGGTGAACGTGGTGCTGAAGGCATAAGACCTGGACTATGGAACACTGGAATAACTTCACTAGGCGTTAGGTGTTTGGTGACGATTTTGGTAGCCATATCATGGTATTCCAGGTGCCCCATGGTTATTCTGCAGGCGCATTCCTACCAAGGACTGTGAGTTGTTTATGGCTACTCATATCCAGACAATGGTACAACGTCTGTACCTCATTGGTAGCTTTTTTCCACAAAGGATGGGGCCCTCCACGCTCACACCAACGTGGTGACCAAATCAAATGTTCTACTGTCACCTCCGTATAACATGTTAGTTTTTGAATCAGGAGTCACCGGATGCGGGCTGTGATGTTATCCATGCGTCTGGGTAAGATCACTCATTAACATGGTCCATCAGGAGATAGAAAGTGGACGCAAGCGATCGAAGGGTAGCGGGTTTAAGGGCAGAGGAAAAAAAGTGCCAAGGCAAGCGCCAAGGGAGAAAAACCTTTGCGACAGTAGGACGGGTAGTAAGGGCAGTAGCGGCTTGCTACCTGCGACAGTGCATGCAAGGTGTGGTTACGTTAGTGCGAGGTATCGCGCATCGTTACCTTTGTCGTTGCTGGAGCTCGTCGCGGGGCTTGCTGCAGTTGCTGCGTCTCTGCAACAGTTCAAGGTCTTTGCACAGTAGTGGGCGATCGGTAATAGATCGGCTCGCAGACAGTGTAGGGGGTGTGAGTGGTTGGTTTGCGTGCTGTGCACTGTACGATTTCCCTGCGTTTGACAGTTTTTCGGCGGGTCGAGCATCTGGGGTTACAAGTAGTAGCTGTGTTGTAGGGGCTCCCCATTACTGTCGTGTTAGCGTAGTATTGACCATAGATGTTTAGTTCCTAGCCAATAGTGTCTTCGGTCTGTTATGCTTCCATCTATGGTTGTGGTCGTAGTTACCCAGAGAAAGGATAACGGCTTGCGCGCGTGTCTCGTGTTATTGTACACCTGCAAGATGGTATTTAGCCGATATTCCCGGTGAAGGTCCGCGATGCGTGTGTAGCGTGGCTTATGACTATGAGTACTTTGTTCTGTATGAGCTGCAGACGGCGCAGGCGAGTGGGCGCAGCGTATCCCCAGACAGAGGCTGCGTACGTCATCAGGGGTCGGATAAGTGACATGTACCTGGACCTACACACCCTCCTATTCAGCATGCTACGCCTTTTAAGCATAGGGTAGAGTTGTTTGAGCCTCGCGTTTGCTTTGTTGGTCACGTGTTGAATGTGGTCTCCCCAGAGTAGTTTCCGGTCCAGCAAGACACCAAGGTATTTGACCTTCTCGCGGAAACGTATTAGGCGTGCATGTAGTGTTATTGGGTTGCGGTGCTGATGTTTGCGCAGTAGCTTCGGTCTTCTGGTGAACGGAACGCTTTCGCACTTGTCGACGTTTACTCTAACACGCCATTTAACCAGCCAAGGCTTTGCTGTTCTGAGTGCAGCCTGTAGTCGTGAGTTAAAGTTAGACGGCTTCCAATCTTGCGCAAGGATGGCAGTGTCATGCGCGTAGATTGCCACCGTCGTCTTGTGTGTAGCTGGGAGGTCGTTAATGTAGAGGGTAAACAGTGAGGGTCCTAGGATGCAGCCGGCCCATGTGGCCGTGCGGTTCTAGGCGCTTCAGCCTGGAACCGCGTGACCGCTACGGTCGCAGATTCGAATACTGCCTCGGGCATGGATGTGTGTGATGTCCTTAGGTTAGTTAGGTTTAGGTAGTTCTAAGTTCTAGGGGACTGATGACCACAGATGTTAAGTCCCACACTGCTCACAGCCATTTGAACCATTTGATCCCTAGGATGCTTCCTCGGGGTACTCCTGCGTGGATACCATGTCGATCATTGGTAGCGCTGTTTTCCAGGACCACAAGGTTCCTATTAACTCAGCACCGGTTTTGCAAGCATGTGGAACACTTTTCACGACTCCCCTGGCCACCACGGTCACCTATTTGTCAATATTATTCGGAGTTTGTGGTCTACTGTGGAGAGGAGGACGCGTGATGACCATCCACGTGAAGCATCGTCACCTGTATTTGCCGCTACTGTGCAGTAGGAATGGTATAAAATATCCTATAAAACCATGCAATGCTGTGTCGTCCGAACAAGACAGCCAGGGCAAAAGCACCACCGGTGCCAATGCCCCCGAGGCTCGCCACTTGCGCGAGTTCCACCAGCGCCACGGGCGGCGCTGAGGATGAAGATATCGACTTCGCCTCGGCCAATTGCCGGCCAAGTACAATCCGCCAATGACTCTACCACATCTGACAGAAGCCTACTCGGAAGATAGAATGGCAGCTCTCGCCCACTTGGCTACAGATCATCGCCAAGGGCTGACTCAGATAGGGTACGTCAGTGAACTCTTAGAAGTGAACAGGCAGTTGTTGTAAAATTGCATTTGCTGTGTACTGTCATGTTTACCTACGACTATTCACAGGCGTTGGGGGATTTCTTTTGTGTTATACTACATGCA
The DNA here is from genome assembly GCF_023864345.2 of Schistocerca serialis cubense. Taxonomy (NCBI): domain Eukaryota; kingdom Metazoa; phylum Arthropoda; class Insecta; order Orthoptera; family Acrididae; genus Schistocerca; species Schistocerca serialis. The sequence goes on along the minus strand of NC_064638.1, from coordinate 192,282,187 downwards.
GTCTTTCAGACTTCATTATTCAAGAAATCACACACAAAAGTAAACTTTTTTAACTCATCTGTGTGATTTTGTTACCAATTCGTTCGAGTGTTGTAAAACCTTCGTTCTCCTGTACTGTTACCTGACCCTGGGGCATCGCTGTATGACAGTGACAGGGGAAACTGTCTTGGTGGTGTACTGTACCAGGAGCCGTTTGAGGAACTCACAAACTCGGCCTACCGTAACAACAGTGGCAACTCTGCCTCTACAGCAGTAACGACGAGGCCTTTACAAAACTGGCGACGAGGGTTTACAAAATACAAGACCGGTATTTATTCATTCCGAGGCAGATGGAAAATGTTTGAATGCCAGAGCCTTACGTACACCGTATCAGCCGTTTCGGAAGCAATTGAATGAAAATTAACTTGAAAAGTAAATGTAAATGGTATTGGACCACCACACCTATAGTAATAATTTTACAATTACTTTACGTGAAAAATTATTTGATGCCATGACTACCTGGTAGATCTATGTTTGTTTCACTTTCAGTAAAATACCGTCCACGATGTTAATATTTTAAATAAATTTGATGTACTGAAACAACCTACCGCTTCATTTATAAGTGTATGTGAGGGGTATTTTCTGGTATGACACACTTAATGTAGACAGCTGTCATCATAACATATTTAATAACAACGTAATTCGCTTGGAGTCGGCCTTGGTGGCCAAGTACTTCTAGGCGCTTCAGTCTGGAACCGCGCGACCGCTACGGTCGCAGGTTAGAATCCTGCCTCGGGCACGGATGTGTGTGATGTCCTTAGGTTAGTTAGGTTTAAGTAGTTCTATGTTCTAGGGGACTTATGACCTCAGATGCTGAGTCCCATAGTGCTCAGAGCCATTTGAACCATTTAATTGGCTTGGTTACTCGTGACGATGGCTACTGCGCAATGCCATTATCCGATACTACGTCTTCCTTGTACGACAGCCGTATTTGTTATCGTAGTGTGTAAACGTTTACGGTATGGAGTCAGTTTATGCTTGTAGTTAAAGTCTGTGCCTGTGTACATAGCATTACATTTCTTGGATTCACTCATATGCCTTATGATTATTGCATCAATATTCCTCGCTCATTCTATTAGAATGTTTGTCCTATTTAGAGTCCCGGTATTTCCCAACATCACTTAGCTTCTGACATCTGCAACTGTTAGTGGCCCTCTCGGCGCTCTATTGCAAGTGCTCGCCACTTAAGTCCAGACGCTCCCTCGTACTCACCACTCGTAACGCCTACCTCTGCGGAATCCGTTACCGTCTGCCCAGCCTCTGTTCATGATCACTCAACATAATGAACAGTCTTCTATAGTAAGATCAAGGTGGGCGCGTTTCTCGAAAGAGAACCATCTCTGGCGATCTTTAACAGCTTCAACTAGTGGTAATACTCCTTCGCTGCTTCGGCCTTTCCACAGCTCTCATCGTAGAATGTATGCTATTGTTCTCGCTTCTGGGAACTGCGGCAGCAGTGAAGTCTCACCCCGTTTCCTCAGCTTATGCGTACGCAGCTCTAAATACTGTATATATAGCGAGATTCATTGCAGTGGTGTATGAAATTTCTAATGAGTTGGGCAAAGAATAAAGAAATTAGCTAAATATTACGAGGAACCGGACTTCAGCCTCTTATGGGCACAGAAATACATCATTGGTGAATGTTGAAAATTTATGGTGGACCAGGACTCGAAGTCAGAAGCTTGTCCGGATAGCCGATGCTGTTAAGACAAACGTCGTAAGGAAGTACAGCATCGAGGTTGGAGTCCCGGTGCGACACAAATATTTATCTTCACCGCTGATTTATTTCAGTGCTCGTAAGATGGCTGAAGTCATGTGTTTGGTAATATTTAAATAATTTCTTTCCTTTTAGCCGACGCATAAGACGGTTCAGACGCCACCAAGAGGAATCTCGCCTTTTCTTCCAGTGATGGAATGGTTTGACGAAAGGTGCACAGTAGAAACAAATCATTACGTGTATCGTTGCATTACAAAACATGTGGGAATTAACTGTGTCACATTCAAATAACACTTAAGAGTGTAGTCTAACATCTGCTAAACATTCGATATAAAAGTACGAAAATGATTGACTGAGAAGTTAAATTATGAAAACTCTGGGTCGACAATGTAATGGAAGGTGAGATCATAAAAGGAAACTTGAGAGAGAATCGTAAATGCCCTATGGATTATCTGTTGCGTCAGAAAGACCTATTTATCAAGCAGTACACATCGTATGACCGCTGATAATGATGGCGAAGACGATTAGAAAAATCAAAGAAATATATTGTCCTCTCATACAATGTGGAAATATTTTGAGACGAATTGGACGAAGATAAATAGCAAGTGTAAATTAAAATGGCGAAACTAGAGCGTGAAAGGACAAATTTCACGTTGTTGTGTGGCGTTTGTCAACAAATTTCCTCTTATAAATCATTCTAAAAACATCTGTTCACTTTAATTTTTTTCATTTTTGATTCACAAAGGAAACATACTCTAACTGTACACCGAATAAAATCCTTTTCATGTAATACCGGTCGAATGATGTAAAATTATAATACATTTAAGCTTCTTTTGCTGCTGTTAACAACTGAAGGTTTAGTCATTTTCGTGTGATTAGCCGTTTTAGTCACTTTTATGTCACCCCCAATGTGCTGAAAATTTATTGCTGTTATAATAAATTGACTGGAATACTCTCTTTCAAATTCTAAAGGTGGCAGGGGTAAAATACAGGGAGCGAAAGGCTATTTACAATTTGTACAGAAACCAGATGGCAGTTATAAGAGTCGAGGGACATGAAAGGGAAGCAGTGGTTGGGAAGGGAGTAAGACAGGGTTGTAGCCTCTCCCCGATGTTGTTCAATCTGTATATTGAGCAAGCAGTAAAGGAAACAAAAGAAAAATTCGGAGTAGGTATTAAAATTCATGGAGAAGAAATAAAAACTTTGAGGTTCGCCGATGACATTGTAATTCTGTCAGAGACAGCAAAGGACTTGGAAGAGCAGTTGAATGGAATGGACAGTGTCTTGAAAGGAGGATATAAGATGAACATCAACAAAAGCAAAACAAGGATAATGGAATGTAGTCTAATTAAGTCGGGTGATGCTGAGGGAATTAGATTAGGAAATGAGGCACTTAAAGTAGTAAAGGAGTTTTGCTATTTGGGGAGCAAAATAACTGATGATGGTCGAAGTAGAGAGGATATAAAATGTAGGCTGGCAATGGCAAGGAAAGCGTTTCTGAAGAAGAGAAATTTGTTAACATCCAGTATTGATTTAAGTGTCAGGAAGTCATTTCTGAAAGTATTCGTATGGAGTGTAGCCATGTATGGAAGTGAAACATGGACGATAAATAGTTTGGACAAGAAGAGAATAGAAGCTTTCGAAATGTGGTGCTACAGAAGAATGCTGAAGATTAGATGGGTAGATCACATAACTAATGAGGAAGTATTGAATAGGATTGGGGAGAAGAGAAGTTTGTGGCACAACTTGACCAGAAGAAGGGATCGGTTGGTAGGACATGTTCTGAGGCATCAAGGGATCACCAATTTAGTATTGGAGGGCAGCGTGGAGGGTAAAAATCGTAGAGGGAGACCAAGGGATGAATACACTAAGCAGATTCAGAAGGATGTAGGTTGCAGTAGGTACTGGGAGATGAAGAAGCTTGCACAGGATAGAGTAGCATGGAGAGCTGCATCAAACCAGTCTCAGGACTGAAGACCACAACAACAACAACAACATAATAAATTGAAAGAGCTCAGAACGAAAATTTTCTGTGTAGCTTGTTATGCTTCTGCAGCAATTCTGACGATAATGCACACCTCCATGCATTATAATTTACGCTTTAAATTGTCAACACTGCAGGTGACGTCAATTTGTAGAGAAATTGTGTAGTGGCAAGCCCGCCACTTTCCTGTTTCATTTGCCTGAGTGCATTAAATTCACTGTAGTAACATAAAAAGGTTCTAGTAAGAAAAGGTTTTCAACGAGCATCACGTTTTTAATTTCAGAAAGACAATTTATACAGGAATGTCGCTATTATTGTTTTAACAATCGCAGAGAGTGTCACAATCACAAGCTCAGAGATCGAACACGCAGATCTTTTATCTTTTTCTTTCTGAGGCAAGGAACTTTTTTTTTTAAGGTAGGAGCCCCCACACCGACACCAACGTGATAACCATCTCAAAAGATCTACTGCCACTCCGCGTTTGTTAGTTACTAATCGAGGACTTCACGAGATGTGGTACCGTGATGTTATCTGTTCATCTGGGTAAGGCTACCCACTAATCGAGGACGCAGAAGGAGACGAAAAGCGAATGAAGGGTAGCAGTTTCAAGGACAAAGAGCGGAGGGAGGGAAGGTGGCGGGGTGGGGGGGGGGAGGAAGAGTGCCAAGGCAAGCGAAAAGGGAAGAAGAACCCTTTGGAATAGTCTTGAAGGACCCACCACGTTAGCTGCGAGCGCTAATGCGCTGCTTTGTGGACTCTGGTAGGCGCGCCGGCCCCGGATCGAATCCGCCCGGTGGATTAACGACAACGGTCGGTGTGGTTTTTAGGCGGTTTTACACATCCCCCTAGGTGAATAACGGGCTGGTCCGCTCGTTCCGCCTAAGTTACATGGCTCACAGACATCTGAACACTTTCGCATTATTCCATGGATTACACTAGTCGCAGACAGTTGGGGTACACTAATTCCATCCTGGGGGATACAGGGTGGCGGCATGAAGGTCATCTGGCCACCCCTTAATCTAACACTGACAAATCCAATTAGCCATGCTGACCCTGCGTACCAGTGGGACAAAGACACAAACGAAAGAAAGAAAGAAGAAAGGAATAGTCTTGAAGGGTAGTAAGAGCAGTAGCATAATTCTTGCTTCTGGCGAGAAGTCATGCAAGGATAGGTTGTGTTAGAAGTGGGTATCATACATCGATACCATGTCAGAACCAAATATCGCTTTTTTCTTTTTCTTGTTTTTTGTTTTTTGAGTTATCAGTCTTCTGACTGGTTTCATGCATTTCGCCATGATTTCCTCTCCTGTGTCAACCACTTCATCTCAGAGGACCACTGCAATCTACATCGTCAATTATTTGCTGGATGTACTTTAGTCTCTCTCTCTTCCTCTATAGTTTTTGCCCTCTACAGCTCTCTATAGTACCATTTATCTCATTCCATGGTGTCTTAACAGATGCCCTATCATACTGTCCCTTCTCCTTGTTTGTTTTCCATATATTCCTTTCCTCTCCGATTCTTCGCAGAAAATCCTTATTCATTTCCTTATCAGTCCACCTAGTTTCCAACATTCGCCTGTTGCACCACATCTCAGATCCTTCAGTTCTCTTCTGTTCCGGTTTTCCCACAGTCCATATTTCACTATCATACAATGCTCTGCTCCAAAAGTACATTCTCAGAAATTTCTTCCTCAAATTAATGCGTATGCTTGTCCTTGTAGACTTCTCTTGCCCAAGAATGCTCTTTCTGCTAATGCTGGTTGCTTTTTGTGTCCTCCTTGCTCCGTCAGTCATTGGTTTTTTGCTGCCTAGGCAGTAGAATTACTTCACTTCATCTCTTCTTGATCATCAGTCACGATGATAAATTTCTCGCTGCTCTCGTTTCTGCCCCTTCTCCTTACTTTCGACTTTCTTCGATTCTCTCTCAGTTCATATTGTCCTCATTTAACTGTCCATTCCATTCAGCAGGTCATGTAATTCTGCTTCACTTTCACTCAGGACGGCAATGTCATCAGCAAACCGTATCATACACTCCTGGAAATGGAAAAAAGAACGCATTGACACCGGTGTGTCAGACCCACCATACTTGCTCCGGACACTGCGAGAGGGCTGTACAAGCAATGATCACACGCACGGCACAGCGGACACACCAGGAACCGCGGTGTTGGCCGTCGAATGGCGCTAGCTGCGCAGTATTTGTGCACCGCCGCCGTCAGTGTCAGCCAGTTTGCCGTGGCATACGGAGCTCCATCGCAGTCTTTGACCCTGGTAGCATGCCGCGACAGCGTGGACGTGAACCGTATGTGCAGTTGACGGACTTTGAGCGAGGGCGTATAGTGGGCATGCGGGAGGCCGGGTGGACGTACCGTCGAATTGCTCAACACGTGGGGCGTGAGGTCTCCACAGTACATCGATGTTGTCGCCAGTGGTCGGCGGAAGGTGCACGTGCCCGTCGACCTGGGACCGAACCGCAGCGACGCACGGATGCACACCAAGACTGTAGGATCCTACGCACTGCCGTAGGGGACCGCACCGCCACTTCCCAGCAAATTAGGGACACTGTTGCTCCTGGGGTATCGGCGAGGACCATTCGCAACCGTCTCCATGAAGCTGGGCTCCAGTACCGCACACCGTTATGCCGTCTTCCGCTCACGCCCCAACATCGTGCAGCCCTCCTCCAGTGGTGTCGCGACAGGCGTGAATGGAGGGACGAATGGAGACGTGTCGTCTTCAGCGATGAGAGTCGCTTCTCCCTTGGTGCCAATGATGGTCGTATGCGTGTTTGGCGCCGTGCAGGTGAGCGCCACAATCAGGACTGCATACGACCGAGGCACACAGGGCCAACACCCGGCATCATGGTGTGGGGAGCGATCTCCTACACTGGCCGTACACCACTGGTGATCGTCGAGGGGACACGGAATAGTGCACGGTACATCCAAACCGTCATCGAACCCATCGTTCTACCATTATTAGACCGGCAAGGGAACTTGCTGTTCCAACAGGACAATGCACGTCCGCATGTATCCCGTGCCACCCAACGTGCTCTAGAAGGTGTAAGTCAACTACCCTGGCCAGCAAGATCTCCGGATCTGTCCCCCATTGAGCATGTTTGGGACTGGATGAAGCGTCGTCTCACGCGGTCTGCACGTCCGTATCTGACCCCAGGAATGTGTCAATAAAGTTTCCCCTTCCTGGACAATGAATTCACGGTGTTCTTATTTCAATTTCCAGGAGTGTAGATATCCTTACACTTGAATTTTAATTCCAGTCCTGAACCTTTCATTTATTTCCATTACAGCTTTTTCGGAGATCGTTACACTAAGAGCAGTCCCGTGCAGCAGCTCAGTGCGCTGCTGTGAGCCTTTTACTGCGCTGTGCCAGTGGTGACATGGCGCAGCGTTTGGCCGCCAATAGTCGGTGCCATCCCCTTGGTGTTCGGCGTCTCCGTTACTGCTTGGCGCAGTGCACCCACTTGTGGTCCTCACGCAGCACCGCCTGCTCCAGGAGGGTGCCGCTGGTGTGGCTGCAGAGCCAAGCACTCGAATGATGGCAGTTTTGCTGGCGGTGCACATGTCTTACGTTGCTGCCGGTGCAGTCGCAGGGGCAGGCACCCCTCTGACTGCTTGGAAGCTCTGCACGATCTGCTGCAGGGTCTCCCCTCCTTCTCAACAGCCGGAGCAGACGCGAACGCGTCCCTCTCTGGCCGTATGGTGGCTTTAACCCTTTCAGGGGCAAAATAAGAAAAAATTAGTTTTTAATTTTTCCTTGTTTTTATTGTATTAATATTCATACAGTGGGACAGAAAAATGTAAAAATTAAATGAAATATACATAAACTGAACACATACAGGATGGTATCAAATGTAGCCGCTGCCCGCTAAATGTCATCACTTTTGATGATACAGTAAAAAGCAATTACTTTCTGCAGATAAGCATAACGCTACCTGGCAGTGACTACATGTCCATCTGCTTCTGTGGGGTTCTTTCTTTGTGCTGCAGTGCACACAGCGCCTTGAGGTTCCATGTTTTGGCAGATGTTTTGCTTCCGATATACGTTGCTCATGGGGAACAACAGTTTTGAATTTTTTTGCAGATGGTTCTGACGGTGTACTGGGGTGGCCAGGACTATCTTGAAGACATTACTGCCTACCAGGCCTGTGGTAACACATCTTCGAAAATCCTTTAGCACTTGCTTCGCTGTTGGATTACATAATCGAAACATAATAAATGCATTTCCAATAGAAGTATCAACTATATACTAAAATAATCTTAGCCACCATCTTCGTGATTTCCTGTCTATTGCATAAAAACTGTTCATCATATCTGCCTTTTCGACACATCCCATATTTGCGTTATATGATTTCACTATTTTTGGGCAAGGTACCTTTGTGATTTTTCCATCCGTTTCTTTACGGCTGACTTTTTCAACACATACATGCGAATCAATTGTAGACAGCAACATGACTACACGTTTGTCTTCCCATTTGATGCAGGCAATCCCATCAGAGCGAACTGACCAGTCAAACTCTCCTCTTGGCAACTCTTTGTATGTTTTTAGCGTAGGAAGTCCTTTTCTGTGTGATCTAATTGCTCCACAGGCAAAAAGTCCGTCATTTTTTAGCTTCTGTAAAAGTGAGACACTGGTAAAAAAATTGTCAAAGTATATGTGCTATCCCTTTCCTTCCAAGCCTTTACACATATGTCTCACAATTCTCTCTCCTAAGGATTTTTCCAGTAAGCCTTCAGCTTTTCCAGTATATATCTGAAAATCACAAATATATCCAAGCTTATAAGCTCTGACCCAGATTTTGTATCCCCTCTTGATTGGCTTTTGGGGCATATTTTGTTTGAATGCGATTCTTCCTTTGAACTTCACCATGCATTCGTCTATAGCTTGCTCCTTAGTAGGTGCATAGAATTCTTTGAAGTTTATCAGTATCTGATTGATTAGTGGACGAATTTTATATAATTTGTCATACTTCCTGCTTTCACTTGAAGGCATAACAGCGTTGTCATTGATGTGAATATGTGTCAAAATCCAGCTGAACCTTTTCACTGGCATTGGTGAGGAAATGTACTCATCTCGAAGTTCCTTATGGGGTGACCAGCAATCACGATAATAACAAGGTTTCTTGATTCCCATTAGATGTTTATAGGCAAAAGTACTTTTAGTTCTGTTGTAGAAAGAGGCCTGAAATTGCCACCTTTCTGTGTTGCGTACAGGTTACACTGTAAACTATGTCTTCTAACATAATGTCACAAAGCAGACACAAAAAAATCTACTGGTTGCATACCTTCCCTCCCATTTTAAACTTTTCCTCGTACACCAGCTTCCTCTGAAAAACTGGCAGCAAAGTACGTTGCACTGACGTCCTTTCTCCATGAAAAATTCGCAATGGAAGACAGTGGCAAATAGTCATTAGTGCTGAAACCATCATCACTGTCATTGTCAAAATGGTCCTCACTCTCACTTTCCGAAATAATTTAAGATAGAACAGGTGGTTTCATTCGCAAATCCAGATCACTGTCTTCAGCCAGCACATTACTTTCACTGCCACTGCTAGTGTCAATCTGTGAGTCGGGATCTGAAGGAGTTTCTGCGAACAGACACCCAAGAATTTCCTCATCCTTTAGTCTGTGAGAATAGATCACGTGAAACTGGAAAAAAATGTTCGTCACACCTACTAATGCCGTCGTTACAGGAGCAGTGGTTTCAAATGGAACCACCACACATTCACGGATATATATGCATTATTTTCGTTATTATTGCAGTACCTATAGTATTAATGTAAACAGAATAGTATTCTGCATTTAATACATGCATAAAAGTTACCTAATATAGAAGAATACAGTCACAATCTGAGATCAAAGACGTTCGCGCACAGCGTACAAAAATGGCTACCCTACTCGCCTCATTACTTGCTAATACACTCCTGGAAATGGAAAAAAGAACACATTGTCACCGGTGTGTCAGACCCACCATACTTGCTCCGGACACTGCGAGAGGGCTGTACAAGCAATGATCACACGCACGGCACAGCGGACACACCAGGAACCGCGGTGTTGGCCGTCGAATGGCGCTAGCTGCGCAGCATTTGTGCACCGTCGCCGTCAGTGTCAGCCAGTGGCATACGGAGCTCCATCGCAGTCTTTATCACTGGTAGCATGCCGCGACAGCGTGGACGTGAACCGTATGTGCAGTTGACGGACTTTGAGCGAGGGCGTATAGTGGGCATGCGGGAGGCCGGGTGGACGTACCGCCGAATTGCTCAACACGTGGGGCGTGAGGTCTCCACAGTACATCGATGTTGTCGCCAGTGGTCGGCGGAAGGTGCACGTGCCCGTCGACCTGGGACCGGACCGCAGCGACGCACGGATGCACGCCAAGACCGTAGGATCCTACGCAGTGCCGTAGGGGACCGCACCGCCACTTCCCAGCAAATTAGGGACACTGTTGCTCCTGGGGTATCGGCGAGGACCATTCGCAACCGTCTCCATGAAGCTGGGCTACGGTCCCGCACACCGTTAGGCCGTCTTCTGCTCACGCCCCAACATCGTGCAGCCCGCCTCCAGTGGTGTCGCGACAGGCGTGAATGGAGGGACGAATGGAGACGTGTCGTCTTCAGCGATGAGAGTCGCTTCTGCCTTGGTGCCAATGATGGTCGTATGCGTGTTTGGCGCCGTGCAGGTGAGCGCCACAATCAGGACTGCATACGACCGAGGCACACAGGGCCAACACCCGGCATCATGGTGTGGGGAGCGAACTCCTACACTGGCCGTACACCACTGGTGATCGTCGAGGGGACACTGAATAATGCACGGTACATCCAAACCGTCATCGAACCCATCGTTCTACCATTCCTAGACCGGCAAGGGAACTTGCTGTTCCAACAGGACAATGCACGTCCGCATGTATCCCGTGCCACCCAACATGCTCTAGAAGGTGTAAGTCAACTACCCTGGCCAGCAAGATCTCCGGATCTGTCCCCCATTGAGCATGTTTGGGACTGGATGAAGCGTCGTCTCACGCGGTCTGCACGTCCAGCACGAACGCTGGTCCAACTGAGGCGCCAGGTGGAAATGGCATGGCAAGCCGTTCCACAGGACTACATCCAGCATCTCTACGATCGTCTCCATGGGAGAATAGCAGCCTGCTTTGCTGCGAAAGGTGGATATACACCGTACTAGTGCCGACATTGTGCATGCTCTGTTGCCTGTGTCTATGTGCCTGTGGGTCTGTCAGTGTGATCATGTGATGTATCTGACCCCAGGAATGTGTCAATAAAGTTTCCCCTTCCTGGGACAATGAATTCACGGTGTTCTTATTTCAATTTCCAGGAGTGTATTTACAGATTTTGAAGCGGTTCCAGTGACAGCCGCTAGAGGGCAGCACCAACTAGGCTACTGAATGGTGTCCCCAAATGTAGCCATTGCCCTTTTGCCACAATTTCCCCGGAAAGGGTTAAGGGCTGTGGCTGCGGTTGCTTCGCCGACGAAATCATGCGTAAATGCGTGTATGTCCTTGGTCGTCTGTTGCTGTGTCGTCTTCTCGGGTCGGGGATCTGGTCGCCCTACTCCCGCTTCCGGCTGGCCCTCACCACCGCTGGGGGGGGGGGGGGGGGGGGGGGGTGCATTCCGGCCGGTCGCGGGCGGCGGAATCCGTCGCCGATTCGCCTTGCTACTTCTCCGGATCCTGTCTCATGAGGCGCCGAACGTCTTATTCTTCTTCGTCTCCTGCGTGACTTTACTGCTGGGCCATCATAGCGCCACTGTTCTGGCTGCGGCCTGAGAAGAGCTTACATCGCAGTATCTTGCTTGGTCCTGCCGCAGGCACGGTTGTCGTACTCTCCGGAGCACTTAGAGCACTTTGCGCAGTACTTTTCAACGTGCCCGACATCCTAGCGCCTAAGGCAGTGTGGCTTTGCATCCAGGTCAGAAAGGAGGGCTTCGGACTTGACAGGGAAGCTTAGTAACTTCCGCATATCTGAGATGCCTTCCGGATTGTCGGGCACGTGCACGGCGACAACGAACAGCGCCAGCTTATTGTGACCAGTCCGGTTATTGCAGTTTAACTGCCGCTGCACCGAACCCTGCTCGTCGCAGTCCTCCTTTGACCGCAGCCTCGTCTAGAAACCATGGCAGGCCCCTGAGGAGCGCTGTGGTCTGCTTCCCACGCGGCATGGGCAGCGGCTTTAACAATGGAGGTGTTTCTGTCAGACATGAGCAACAGTAGTACCCACTGGTTCCCACATCATGACTTCAGGAGTAATACTGATACGTCTATCCAAAACATCTGTAGCGGCGTCAGCACATTGGGTAGTTTTAGTCTCAATTTGCGCCAGTGTCTTACAGCCGTACCCGCAAGTCAGGCTCGGGATTGTTGATAGCAACTTCGTGCAACGTGAAGTAGCAGAGTATGTCGGGCCGACATGGGCGCAAGAGTTGCCGAAATGGCGTGCTCAGAGGGATTAGGAGTAGCTTTTGTCGCAGAGTGCCATCAGAAACCAGCGCACCGGCGTTAACCTAACTCGTGTCAGTACGTGACTTGAAGAGGCGCATTAGCAAAACACACGCGCACTACCGAGTACAAATATACGTACACATAGGTAATTCGGCGCACTGTCTCGGTAGCAATATGCTGTTGTTTGCTGATGATTCTGTGGGGCACGGTAAGGTGTCAAAGTTGAATAACTGTAGGCAGTTGAGTGACTGTAGGAAAATACAATACGACTTTGAGAATATTTGCAGTTGCTGAAATGAGTGGCAGCTAGCTCTAAACGCGGGCCGGCCGCGGTGGTCTAGCGGTTCTGGCGCTGCAGTCCGGAACCGCGGGACCGCTACGGTCGCAGGTTCGAATCCTGCCTCGGGCATGGCTGTGTGTGATGTCCTTAGGTTAGTTAGGTTTAAGTAGTTCTAAATTCTAGGGGACTTATGACCTATGATGTTGAGTCCCATAGCGCTCAGAGCCATTTTCTAAACGTGGACACGTGTAAATTAATGCGTATTCTTAGGAAGAATGTTCGGATGCAGTGTCAGTAGTGTCCTGCTTGACACACTGTAGTCGTTTAAGTATCTCGGCGTAACGTCGCAAAGGGATGTGAAAGGGAACGAACATGTGAGAACTGTGGTAGGGAAGGTAAGTGCTTGACTTCGGTTTATTGGGTGAATTTTAGTAAAGAGTAGTTCACTTGTAAAGGCGAAGGTATATAGGAGGCTGGTGCGTCTTATTCTTGAGTATTGCTCAAGTGTCTGCGATCGGTACGATGTCGGATTCAGGAAAGACATCGAGACAGTTCAGAAAATGGCTGCTAGATTCATTACTGGTAGGTTCCAACACCTCGCAAGTGCTGCGGAGATGCTTCGGGAACTCAAATCAATTCGCTGATAAGATAGCTGACCGGAGTGAAAGCAAAGAGGATTTACAAGGTTTGTTGAATGGAATGAGCAGTATAATGATTACAGAATATGGAATGAGAGCAAATCAAAGAAATACAAAGGAATGAGAATTAGCAGCAATGAGAACAACGAAGAACTAAACATGAGAATTCGAGAAATACGAAGTAGACGAATTTAAAGACACCAATATAACCCATGATGGACAGAGCAAGGGTGCATAAAAAGCAGGCTAGCACTGGCAAAAATGGCATTCCTGCCCAACAGAAGTCTCCTCGTATCACACATAGGCCTTCTTTAATTTAAGGAAAAAATTTCTAAGAATGTATGTTTGGTGCACAAAACTGTATGATAATGAAAATTGGACTGTAAGAAACCAGAACACAGGAGAACCGAAAAATTTGAGTTGTCGTGCTACAAAACGACTGTTGAACATTAGGTGGGGAGATAAGTTGAGGAATGAGGAGGTACTCTTCAAAATGGGAAAGAACAGGAATATATGGGAACCTCGTAGAAGCGTAAGGGAGAAGATGTTAGGACGTCTGTTAAGTCAACAGGGAATGGTTTCCGTGGTCCTAGATGGACCTATACAGGATACAGCTCTACAGGAAGACAGAGATTGGGATACATCCAACGAGTAATTCAGGACGCAGTTATCAATTGTGACACTGAGATGAGGAGGTTGGCATAGGTATGAAATTAGTCGTGGTCTGGATCAAACTAGTCAGCAAACTGATAACTAAAAAACAATTCATGGCGAGCAATATATACCTTTTTAAAAATTGATCATTTTTTTACATACACTATGTGATCAAAAGTATCTGGACACCCCCAAAAACCCAAAAACACAGGTTTTTCATATTATGTGCATTGTGCTGCCACCTCTTTTCAGGTACTCCATATCAGCGAGCTCAGTTGTCATTAGAAATCGTGAGGGAGCGGAATGGGGCGCTCCACGGAAGTCACGGACTTCGAACGTGGTCAGGTGATGGGGTGTCCCTTGTGTCATATATCTCTACGCGAGGTTTGCACACTCCTAAACATCCCTAGGTCCACTGTTTCCTGTGTGACAGAGAAGTGAAACCGTCTAGGTGAACGTACGGCACAAAAGCGTACAGGCCGACCTCGTCTGTTGACTGACAGAGACCGCCGACATTTGAAGAGGGTCGTAATGTGTATAGACAGACATCTATCCAGACCATCACACAGGATTCCAAACTGCATCAGGATTCACTGCAAGTACTACGATATTTATGCGAGGTATGAGGAAACTTGGATTTCATGGTTGAGCGGCTGCTCATAAGCCACATATCAACCCTGTAAATGCCAAACGACGCCTCGCTTCGTGTAAGGAGTGCAAACATTGGACGATTGAACAGTGGGAAAACGTCGCATGGAGTGACGAATCACGGTACACAATGTGGTGATCCGATGGCAGGATGTGGGTACGGCGAATGCCTCATGAACGTAATCTGCCAGCGTGCCTAGTGTAAACAGCAAAATTCGGAGGCCGTGCTGTTATGGTGAGGTCGTGTTTTTCATGTGAGGCAGGCACCCCTTGTTGTTTTGCGTGGCAATATCGCACCACAGGCCTCCATTGATGTTTTCCACACCTTCTTCCTTCCCACCGTTGAAGATCGATTCGGGGATGGCGATTGCATCTTTCACCACGATAGAGCACCTATTCAAAATGCACCGTCTGTGGCGGAGTAGTTGCACTACAATAACATCCCTGTAACGGACTGGCCTGCACAGAGCCCTGAGCTCAATCCTATGGAACACCTTTGGGGTGTTTTAGAACGTCGATTCCGTGCCAGGCCTCACCGACCAACATCGAGACCTCTCCTCAGTGCAGCACTCCGTGAAGAATGGGCTGCCATTCCCCAAGAAAGCTTCCAGTACCGGATTGAACGTATACCTGCGAGAGTGGAAGCAGTCATCAAGGCTAAGGGTGGGCCTGCACCATATTGAATTCCAGCATTACTGATGGAGGGCGCCACGAGCAAGTAAGTCATTTTCAGTCAGGTGTCCGGATACTTTTGATCATTTAGTGTACATCATTAATATTATTTCAGTGTTTTATTACCAAGTATTCAAAAGAAATGGTGCAAAAGTTTGGTCTGTGGAAAATACGCGACGCGAGCAACACTAACTGCATTGTCTTTCTCGATTTCGATCTTTCGCTTAGGGACAGTGTAACAACTATTTCGGCAACGAAGAAATCATGGAGACGTAACACAAATGCAATTAAAAGATGTTAATATTTTAAATGTATTATTCGTTTCACATTGTATGAACGTAATTATACCTTAGAAGATACCGTTTTCCTGAAGTGAGTGAGTGACAGTCGATGTACCGGGTAATCAAAAAGTCATTATAAATTTATAAACTTAATAAACCACGGAATAATGTAGATAGAGAGGTAAAAATTGACACACATGCTTGGAATGACATAGGGTTGTATTAGCACAAAAAAAGTGTTGCTAGACGCGTGAAAGATCTCTTGCGCGCGTCATTTGGTGATGATCGTGTGCTCAGCCGCCACTTTCGTCATGCTTGGCCTCCCAGGCCCCCAGATCTCAACCCGTGCCATTAATGGATTTGGGTTTACCTGAAGTCGCAAGTGTATCGTGATCGACCTGCATCTCTAGGGATGCTGAAAGACAACATCTGACGCCAATGCCTCACCACAACTCCGGACATGCTTTACAGTACTGTTCACAACCTTATCACTCTACTACAGCTATTGTTGAGGAATGATGGTGGACATATTCAGCATTTCCTGTAAAGAGCATCATCTTTGCTTTGTCTTACTTTGTTATGCTAATTGTTGCTATTCTGATCAGATGAAGCGCCATCTATAGGACATTTTATGAACGTTTGTATTTTTTTTTTTTGTTCTAATAAAATCCCCTTGTCATTCCAAGCATGTGTGTCAATTAGTACCTCTCTATCTACATTATTCCGTGTTTGATTCAGTTTTCAAATTGATACTGACCTTTTGATCACCCAGTATACGTTCACAAGATAGTCGAGAGTCCTGTAATCACTGAGGAGCTATTTGTTGTGATGTATTAATGTGCGGTTACGGTATGATACGTTTCATTAACACAGGACACATGCTGTTCAGTACAGTTGTGTTCAAGCGCTCCGCCTGGACGTGAAAACGGAACAAACCTATACCTACTCTTCATTTGCTACCCTAACTGTGACGGATTGTCCTCCTGATGCCAGTGTGTGCTCACTACAGTTCTCCCTTCATTCTGCACTCTGTTGCACGTTGCAAATTCCCCATCAACAGCAGCATCTACTACGAACAGATTCTCGGTGCAGCCGACGTCATTCCGCACGTCATTGGTGTGTATAATTCCTCTATCTAAAATATCTACTGTATTTTTACAGCACATCACCTACCGCTGCACGGGAAAGTAATACATAAACAACAAAAATCGAAACTGCAGCCGCGCAGTCTGAGGCGTCTTGTCACGGTCCGCGCCGCTTTCACTGTCGGAGGTTCGAATCCTCCCTCGGGCATGAGTGTGTTCATTAGTTTCTGTTAGATTAAGTAGTGTGACCTCAGCAGTATGGTCCCATAAGACCTTACCACAAATTTCCAAATTTTCCGAAACTGCAAACAGAAAAGCAAAAGGAGGGTAGTGATATGACAGAAACATTCAGCGTGGAGGAATTGGAGAAGGTTATCAAGCGGATCAGAAACGAAAAACCAACTGACATGAATGATAAGCTAGCCGAGAAAACTAAACATTTTGGCATAACAGTAAAGAAATAGATTCTTCAACTTTTCAACAGTAGTGTGAGCAGAAGCCAGATCCCAAAGGCATGGCGGAAGAGCCGACTATTTGCTTTGGAGAAACTTGGAAAAGAAGGAAAAAATCAAAGGCATTTTAGACCAGCCGCACTTCTATGTCAACGCTATAAATTGCTGGAAAGATTTTTTTCAAATCACCTATCACCTGTAATTGACACATTACTTGTACCTTAGCAATATGCATTTCACTTGGCAAAATCTGTTCCGTACACCTGCTACATCTCACACAGTTTATAGAAGATAGGTCTGAAGCTCTTAAGGTAACGTAAGTGGTATTTGTCGATTTCCAGCATCGTATGACACTGTCAATTACCAGCTACTAGTAGCCGAGGCCTACAGCCTGGCCAAAGGATTTTAGCCTAACTAGGTACATCGCTATTCTTTTGCAGAATCGGACTCGTCTACATCCAACATCACTGAAGCCGATGAAGACTAGAGAAAAGCGACCTTCCGCTACGCAGTATGCTGGCTCCACTTGTGTTCAGCTATTTATACAAATCAACAAACCATAACACCAAATAGCAGCAGCTTCTTGTATGCCGATGACCTTGCTCTTAGATACAAATGCGTGCTTTTCATTTGAGAATCAAGTCGTAGATTAGGGATAATATGATTGGGTGCTAGGCTGGGGCCCTGTGGGGAGGCTGCCGTTGTGGCCGAGCAGTTGTGGATGCTTCGGTCCGGAACCGAGGGGCTGCTGCGGTCGCAGTTTCGGTGTCTAAGTTCTAAGAGACTTACGACCTCAGATGTTAAGTCCCATAGTGCTCACAGCCATTTGAACGATTTGAACCCTGTGAGGCCACAAAATATCTGGGAGTGACACTTGACAGGTTTGATACTTTCAAGAAACACTACATGAACCGTTGTTCAGACGTTTCCACCAGGAACAATGTTTTAGGGGAACTGGTCGGGTCACAGTGGGGTAGTCAACCTGAACCTGTGCGAACCTCTGCTATGGCACTGTGCTGTTATAAGGTAGAGTATGCATATCCAGTCCAGTTCAAATCATTTCCTTCCAAAGAGGTGACACCTGCAGGCTTTGCCACCTTACAATCAGCAACAGCATCTCCTGTTCGAAGAGAATTTATCTATTTAATTCATTTAAGTCTACGAAAATATCGGAAAGATATTCGAGCTTAGAAACCCATCCGTCATCTACAGGCACTCGTAAATGTGCGTACTCGTGATCCTCAGTGGTTGAAAATCCAAGTGTCTCATCTCTAAGTTCAAATATTGGCGTTAACACTTTACCTCGATATAACAATCCTACCACTGAATGTAACAGAAATTTAGTGAACTGTGATCCCAGTTTTTTACAAAAAAATGTTACAAAACCGCATGCTTAGGACCCGTGTTCTGACGAAGTTCACGGCATTTGCTGCCTCGTCCATTACAATTTTCAGAGAAAATGACGTCCAAGCAGCAATGTCTTCGCTGTAAATGAGCCAATGGTCGTTTGGTAACTTAGTTTACCCACAAACTATTTCGATCGACCTCTGAGAAAATGGGATTCTACTCAAGTTTGTCGCTTTTTGTTATGTGAATGATGATCCAACAGCGCAGTACGATTCTTTAGAATCTTTCTCTGTGCCACTTACGCCGCACTTACGCCGCTAGGTAGATAGAGATAAATGCGCAGTCTCTTAAGGGGAAATACTATATTGCGATTTGCAGTTGCTTTTTCTCTGATTTTAATAGACGTAATAGTCGGCGGGACGCAAAAGAATTATTTTCTTGATGTACAATGAATACAATCTGTAAGCTCAGTGCATATAGGTGTTCAGTGAAAGACGGCTCAGAACATATTACAAAGAAGTCAAAGGTAAGTGATGTAAAAGCCATGTGATCATTAGCGCTGTCACTAAAATCATACTGAGACCGTATTTTGAAGTGAAAAATTCAGAAGCCTTCTCGCTTAGCTTTCCACTTCTGCTGAGTGGAGCGTTTTTCCGGCAAAATTGTACATGCTAAAGACGACCTATTGAAATAAAATGAATATACACTACTGGCCATTAAAATTACTACACCACGAAGATGACGTGCTACAGACGTGAAATTTAACCAACCGGAAGAAGATGCTATCATATGATTAGCTTTTCAGAGCATTCACACAATGTTGGTGCCGGTGGCGACACCTACAACGTGCTGACATGAGGAAAGTTTCCAACCGATTTCTCATTCACAACCAGCAGTTGACCGGCGTTGCCTGATGAAACGTTGTTGTGATGCCTCGTCTAAGGAGGAGAAATGCGTACCATCACGTTTCCAGCTTTGATAAAGGTCGGATTGTAGCCTATCGCGATTGCGGTTTATCTTATCGCGACATTGCTGCTCCCGTTGGAAGAGATCCAATGACTGTTAGCAGAACATGGATTCGGTGGGTTCAGGAGGGTAATACGGAACGCCGTGCTGAATCCCAATGGCCTCGTATCACTAGCAGTTGAGATGACAGGCATCTTATCTGCATGGCTGTAACGGATCGTGCAGCCACGCCTCAATCCCTGAGTCAACAGATGGGAACGTTTGCAAGACAACAAGCATCTGCACGAACAGTTCGACGACGATTGCAGCAGCATGGTCTATCAGCTCGGAGACCATGGCTGCGGTTACCCTTGACGCTGCATCACAGACAGGAGCTCCTGTGATGGTGTACTCAACGACGAACCAGGGTGCACGAATGGCAAAACGTCATTTTTTCGGATGAATCTAGCTTCTGTTTACAGCATCATGATGGTCGCATCCGTGTTTGGCGACATTGCGGTGAACGCACATTGGAAACGTGTATTCATCATCGCCATATTGGCGTATCACCCGGCGTGATGGTATGGAGTGCCATTGGTTACACGAATCGGTCACCTCTTGTCGCATTGACGGCACTTTGAACGGTGGACGTTACATTTCAGATGTGTTGCGACCCGTGGTTCTACCCTTAATTCGAGCCCTGCGAAACCCTACATTTCAGTAGGATACTGCACGACAGTATGTTCCAGGTCCTGTACGGGACTTTCTGGATACAGAAATTGTTCGACTGCTACCCTGGCCAGCACGTTCTCCAGTACTCTCACCAATTGAAAACGTCTGGTCAATGGTGGCCGTGCAACTGGCTCGTCACAATACGCAGGTCACTACTCTTGATGAACTGTGGTATCGTGTTGAAGCTGAATGGGCAGTTGTATCGGTATACGCCATCCAAGCTCTGTTTGACTCAATGCCCAGGCGTATCAAGGCCGTTATTACGGCCAGAGGTGGTTGTTCTGGGTACTGATTTCTCAGGATCTATGTACCCAAATTGCGTGAAAATGTAATCACATGTCAGTTCTAGTATAATATATTTTTCCAATGAATACCTGTTTAGCAACTGCATTTCCTCTTAGTGTAGCAATTTTAATGCCCAGTGGTGTACATAAAACATATGTGTCGTACTAGGACTCGAGCCTGTGTTTTAGGTTCGTGTCCCAGTCTGACACTCACTTTTGGTCTACCAGGAAGCTTCAAATCGGCACACAGTTCCTGTAGAGTGGAAATTCGTCCTGGAAAATTGATACAACTATGCTATGCGTGATATTTTGAACCGCTCATGTTTATCCCAACGTCAGATACTATGCTTGGGATGAGTAGCTAACTGCCTAAGCATTTCAGGAAAAGCTCGGCTACCTTTTCACGCAGACTCTCACCAGAATTATTTCCCGCAGTAGTGGAAACAAATTACGTTTCATGTGTTTTATGAGAAACACAAAAAAAAGACTGTACGACATTTCAAATATTTAGATGCGTCCGAACTGGGTTTTGTATGATAGTATAGTCTGTACAAATAAAGTGTAAATGATTCAGACACGAATATTGTGAGAGAAAGACACCATGTTAGATAGAGATAAGTACGCAGTATCTTAAGGAAACATACTATACTGCGATTTGCGTTTGCTTTTACTCAGCTTTTAATAGAAGTAATAGTCGGTGGTACGAAAAAGAATTATTTACTTGATATACGATGAATATTTGTTAAAAAAATTTTCACGTTCAATATCCGGCACAGTTGCAATAAAAGTCATTTCCTCGTCATGACTAGTTTCAGATAATCACGTCCATTTTCAAACCAGAGACTTAGACGTAAGTGTAATCATAGAGTTCCCTCCAAAGTATTGGATTAGTGCATGAGTTCGTAGCGTTTGTCAATAGGTTCAGTCATGGACTGTGTGGCTGGTCCCGGCAGAGGTTCGAGTCCTCTCTCGGGCATGAGTGTGTGTGTGTTGGTCCTTAGGATAATTTACGTAAAGTATTGTGTAAGCGTAGGGACTGATGACCTTAGCAGTTAAGTCCCATAAGATTTCACACATTTCAATATGTTCAATAAACACAACAGATGCACATAACAGAGAGATTAGTTATCAATAATATACTCTCTTTCTCTATTTACAACAGTGTGGTAACGCTGGGGTAACTTTTCGATTTCTCGAACGTAGAGTCACACGGTTTTGAGGTGAAGAACACGTCGAGCCATGATGGGAGAACATTTTCATGCAAAACGGAAATTCGTTGAACATTGTTCGATTGAGAGCGGAAAAGAAGAAAATCTGAGCTTGGCGCGAAATGACTTCTCATCCCAACTTCTGTATAGTGCTTTCGGTCAGTCCAACAGAAAGCGGGAAGGCTTTATCGTGTAGTAGCATCACTTCACACAGTCTTTCTGGTTACTGGAACCCAGCATATAGTTGTTCTTCGACGGCGTTTGCAAGACTCCTCAATTGTTGAAAGAAAATGTCAGCAGTGATTGTTACACTTCAGGTAACCACGTCGTAGCACACTACATTGTCGCGGCTCCAACAGATACATAACATTATCTCTTGTGGAGCATGTTGTATCCATACACTCCATTTTTGAACATTCCCCACTGCATGCAAATCCCAAGTTGGTGGAATGATAACAGTCCATCAGATTTGCACAGCTTTCGAGTACATTGAGGTGGGTCATTGTGGATTAATGAGGTTAAAAGATGTTCATTAAGCCATGAAGGTCTTCCTGAATGTGGAGAGAGAGTAACGCCAGACCGATCCTCCTTAAAACGACAAAACCATTTTCTGGTCGTGCTCTGTCCGAGGGCATTTTTCCTCATACACGGCGCAAATGTTTCTGGCTACTTCCGCTGCTGCCACCCTTCTGTTCAACTTAAACAGAAGAATATGTCGCATATGTTCAAATATCTCCACTTGGCGCTCCATTTTCTGGCGTTCACGGCTCCACTCTCTATCTCCAAAAGGCAATATGACTACACGTAAACTGAAATGGCTCCAGGGAACCACAAACAATAAAACCACAATTAAAAAACGACAATCGATAAATAAAACGATAGCAACCGGACTACCAACAGCCGTTACTTAGATACGAAACAATAAACTTCGTGTGAGCACCCAATGTGAATTCATTCTAATCGTAGCTATCGTCCATCACTATGTTGGAAATTCATGAATATGTGTACGTTGAAAGGTAAAAGAAGGGGGTCATATTAACAGTATGTACTGCGTGCTCAGTGCCGGTGCCCAAATATGAAACCGTTTTCAAATTACCAAACGGTATATGCTTAGTGCTGAACTACGGACGCACGAAATGTCTGTAACAATTTTCGTCACGAGCCACTGTCGTGTGATATCCGAGAAAATTGTATAACTTACGTCCTAACGTCCAGGTTAGCAATGCTACAGTATAAATTTGGTAAATGATAATGTTATTCATAAGATAAGTTGATGAGAGGCATTTTCAGTCGAACATTTACGCTTATGGTTAATATGTTATTATTTTACGAGATTCGTATGTTTGACAACTTTCATCTGTTATGTGTGACAGGAAAAAACATTTTTTATCTATATGAGCTTAGGAATCTATATTCGCAGCCCATCACGTGTACCTCTCCTGCTTTTTTATGACGCTTAACTTCTTGTACAGCTGTGTTGCGACACGTAATTGAAGATCATTAGGGTTTCTCTGCCGGTTTTAACTTGATGTCGACGAAAATGGAGCTTTCCCTACACCATCAACAGCAGCCTTGTGGAAGAGACTAGACTACAGTCTTCGCAAATACTCGTAAATTCTCATAATTACTTCTGATGGAACCGATAGTAATGTGATGTGAAAAATAGAGCATATCGGTACGTATATTAACCTTCCTAGAATACAGCGACGAAAAAGAGTGACATTAAGAATTCTTTAGATGATTGCATATAATGAAGTCTAGCTCACGTCATCAGTCACTTTCACGTAAAGAATGATTTCGTCGACAACTACTCGTTCGGATAAATTTTCTGTACGAATGATTAGTATTAGACAAGGATCAGGCAGCAGCTGTTGATCCATTCGTATAAAGGAAAGTGCTGAGAAAATTCGTCTGCGGTTTACAGAACTGTATGACACTTGTAACGTGAATACTTATGTGTAAACAGAAGATAGTCACGTTTGAAAAAAATGTAAGCTTTATTCTAAAAATTTTGTAGTAATTCCAGGGAGACTTTAGCATCGTTAAGTATTTCCCGTACTATTTTACTGTTTCCTTTGTTATGAGGTGCACAAACGTGGCTCTTTTAGCATTTTGCGAAGTGAAACTTCAGCATGAACTCCATTTTCTGCAAGCTGATCTGCGGCAGTTAACCGAAACTGCCGTCTTTTCTCTCTACATTTTAAGACTGTTGTATACAAGCAACCCGCAAATCGAGTCACCTACTCCTCATAAACAACACCGACCCACAGATCTTTTGATTAAACTGCAGGGTGTTGGTCGTGAACTGATTTCGTACCTGTCTGGTACATGAATAATTGATGGCCTGTCAGTACATTTCTGTTAAAATGAGGTTACTTCTTCCATGATACTAAAACGCTGACATTATTGTTATTTCTTTCATTCCTTCATGTATGTTCCCTAAAAATTGGTTTACTTCCTCGCATATGCTTTCTTCTATCAACGCGTTCACGTGTTTTATTTTTATTTTTAATTTATGAAATCAAGTTTAGGCCGCTCTCCGATTGTTAAACAGTGTGTGGGACCTGGAAACACAAGATTTCTACTCCTCATTCTATTCATGCGGTGCTTTTTGGTTTCAACATACAACTGTTGCAGCAATAGTTTTCCTGCTATCGTATCTCTTTGCTTTAGCACTATTGATTGCCTGATTATGATGCTTCCATTACAAGATTATATGACGTATATGTTGCATGTAATATTTTATTATTATGACTTGCATCTTTGTCCCAATTCGGCGACCCGTATTTCAGTATCGTACGCAGTTATCAACAATTTTAAAGCATCAATAACCAATATGCTATTCAGATACAAGAAATGTAATTAATACAAGAGTAGCACCAAAATATTAACTGACAGTCGTTAGCCGTTCATTGATAGATAATTCGAAGAGAACGTAGACCGATAACTTCATCTCAGATTAGCTCTTATACACAGTACCATTAATCATTCTTAGGATATATTCTTTTTTCCAACAGTTTTTGCCCTCTGTGGTTTCTCCCAGTGATGTCGAATTTAATCCGTTATGTCTCCACATATGTCATCTACATTTATACCATCTTCCAGTCAGTGTTCTCCATTTATTCCATTATTCGCTGATTCTGCGACAAAGTCCTCTTTCCTTATTTTCTCAACACTCTTAGTTTTCACCGTCCTTCCGTAACACAACAGAAATCCTTATGTTCTTGTCTTTCCCGACTTTTCCAAAGTCCATAATTCACTATGATACAAAACTATACTGAGACGCTTGTTCTCAAAACTTCCTTTCGTAATATGTAGCGGATACTTGTTTCTAGTGAAATTTGTTTCATTTTGGATGCTCCGCATGTACTAACCTGGTTTCTAAGTCCTGATTTCTCCATCTGTTATGGGTAATAGTGCTTCCAGGATATCTGAATACCTTCAATCTCATCTACTAAATGGTCTAAGATTTGATGTTGTTTATCGCCAATTTCATTTCTGTATTAATCTGTCAAGAAGTTTGAAAAGAGTGTGGACTCTGATGCAAAGCGTTACTTGAATTATGTGTTATCTATTTCCTCCCCGAGGTTTAAGACTTTAAAGACAATACTAAAAAGCGCGTTGATGTTTAAAGAAACCTAGAAAAATCATTCAGGACCCTAAATTTGACAGTGGAACGCTACGCATGTAGAGGAGCCAAAATATTTTTCATTTTTCACCGAAATAATAAGTTCAATTCTAATTTGAAAGAAAATGTGTTTTACTTATCGTAGTTCTAGGTCGTCACCAGACTGCGTATTATCACGAAGAATAACATATTTCGGGTAGTTAGCTTTACCGCTGAAAAGCCAATAATTGTTTACTGGATTCACATAATTCTTAAATTTCAATTAATTTTAGCGTTCTTGCGTTCACATTTTCATCATGGAAACAGTGGCACACTCAAAGCCACTTGGATCTTATTATGCGTTACCCCCGGTACGGGGACGCGTCTCTGAAGCTAATTAGCATTTCAGATGCCTGACAGAGCACAGTAGGTGATAATGAAGTTGCAAACAACGTTGCACCACAACAACACAGTTCTCGCCATCTGAAGTTATTCGTGCTGCTAGTTCATTATCTCTTTTGCCCTCCGGTTACAAGTACTTATCTGTCATGGATAAAGTGTAGTTTATGTACAAGTATCAAGTATCACTTGCTGTTGTAGCAGGAGGAAAGGCAAATATTTCCTTTTCATATTATTTGCAGTTCTACAATTTGATGAACAAACTTCTACTACCACTACATTAGCCAACCGCTGCTTTGGTGTGCTTGTTGCATTAAAATGAGGCAGAACTAACTTATCAGGTTCACTGTTCTAATAATAAAAAAAAATCCCAATAAACGAGAATAAATCCTCAGCCTTGCTATTGTTAATATAGTGCTTTCCGAAACCTAACAACATTAGAAACTTGTTTCGAAGTTCACCTCCATGCAGTCTTCTTACTGATCAGCCTAAAAATAAAGCGAGGTGGCGCATTGGCTAGACACTGAACTCGTATACTGGAAGACAACAGAAATCCCCCCCCCCCCTCACCACTCCGTCAGTTTTGGTTTTTGTGTCATTTCGTTTAAAGTGAATGCCGGGATGATTCCTTACAAAGGGCGCGGCTAATTATCATCCCCACCCTGAGCCTATTCGAGCTTGCGCTTTGTTTCTAATTATCTTTCCGTCCTCGTTAAACACTAATCTTCTTCACCTCTAATGCCGTCAATTGTATCATATGCGTCACCAACAAAATTATAACTTTTGACACTGCACATCCAGCTTCACAGTTCACTTTGCTATGGACAGGAAGTGAGGAGCAATTACCAGCCCCATCTCTGGGGAACTAGTACACAACCAGAGGTGAATTTATCACGATGCAAATGGCTTTTGTCACATTAAGACTTCTTGTGGTTCTCACACAATAAGGCAAACGTTTGATTCAAAATTCTTGATTAAATGTCAGTCATAAATTATCCTGCTGTCGCCTACATTTCGCTTCTGAATTACAATCAATGTGCTTTTCGCATATTTAGCTTCAGGCAATCTTTGCAAACAGCATGGAAACATCAACTTGTTATGCTGATAACATATCATGACCAGAACCGAAAAGAATAATACTAAGGACATTTCCTAAGGTAAAATTAGTTCGTACCTACACCTTCAACACCGGAGAAAGTGTGGTACTCTACGCCCGCTTTTAATTGGTAGTGGGGCGCACCTCTTCTACAAATAAATAACTTAAAGTGATTTCCATTTACCAATCGCATAGACGGTCACACGGTTTACAGCGTTAAAATCACCATAAACGAAACCAGGGGAATGTCAGTATCGTTACTTCTAGTATAAAAATTTCCTCTTGATAATTAACATTTAAATGATGCTGAAATTAATTACGTTTCTTGTTATTGCGATTTAGTATACAACACGCAAACATGAGGAATTTTAATCTAAGATAAGCATTACGAGAGTCGAGCTCCTTTCATCGGGTATCGGCTTTCACCCATTGATGAACATGCGCTTAGAAGCTCAAAACAGTTACGAAAGAAAATGAAATAAAGATGTCTGATACAAAGTCGCCGTCTTACTTTAAAAGCAGTAACACGTTTCCCTGTATTTAGCTTCTTCATATCACTGCCCTTCCGCAAAAATACTCTCTTTTCTACAGTGGTAACATTGATAGCATCTGTTTAACGCACCACTGTACACTGACTCGCACCGAAGTACACAGTTCCAACTGACTCATTTGAGCCACCACCCAGCTGCAGTGTTTCGAAGCTATTGGAGGGACGTGAAGACACAACATTACCAATAGTTACCAATGTACACTTGTTACATGCACTACAGTGGTAAAGAAACTGGTATACGCATGCGCATTCAAATACAGAGGTATGTGACCAGGCAGAATAAGTCGGTGCGGTCGGCAACACGTATATAAGACAGCAAGTGTCTGGCGGAGTTGTTAGATCGGTTACTGCTGCTACCATGGCAGGTTAGTAAGACTTCAGTGAGTTTGGACATAGTGTTACAGTCGGCGCACGAGTGAAGGGACACACCATCTCCGAGGTAGCGATGAAACGTGGATTTTTTCGTAACACCATTTGACGAGTGTACCGCGAATATCAGGAATCCGGTAAAACATCAGATCTCTGACGTCGCTACGGCCGGAAAAAGAGCCTGCAAGAACGAGACCAACGACGACTGAAGAGAATTGTTCAACGTGACTGAAGTGAAATTCCTGTTAAAACTGCTGCAAATTTGAATCCTGGGCCAACCACAAGTGTCAAGCTTTCTGAGCGGAAGGCCCACTCGTGTATCCTTGATGACTGCACGACACAAAGCTTTACGCCTCGTCTGGGCCCGTGAGCACCGATATTGGACTGTTTATGACTGGAAACATGTTGCCTGGTGGGACTATTCTCGTCTCAAATTGTATCGAGCGGACGGACGTGTACGAGTATGGAGATAACCTCATGAATCCATGGACCCTGCATATCAGCAGGGAACTGTTCAAGTAGCTGCAGACTCTGTAATGGTGTGGGCGTGTGCTGTTTGAGTGGTATAGGACCGCTAGTACGTCGAGATACCACTCTGACAGGTGATACGTACGTAAGTGTCCATTCATGTCCACTGTACATTCCGACGGACTTGGGCAATTCCAGCAGGACGATGCGACACCCCACACGTTCTGAAATGCTGCAGAGTGGTTCCAGGAACATTCTTCTGAGTTTAAGCACATCCGCTGCCACCAAACTCCCCAGGTATGACCATTATTGAGCATATTTGGGATTCCTTGCAACGTGCGATTCAGGTCTCCACCCCCTCATATTCTTACGAATTTATGGACGTCCCTGTTGTGTTCAGGGTGTCAGTTCTCTCCAGCACTACTTCAGACATTAGTCGAGTCTTTGCCACGTCGTTTCGGGGCAGTTTTGCTTGCTCGCGAGGGCCCTACACGATATTACGCAGGTGTACCAGTTTTCTTGGGTCTTCATTGGGTATCACACACTGCTGCTAAATTCAAAAACCATCCATGAACCAGTTGAAGAATCCGTTGTCGCTCTGTTCCGATGAACAAACTGGAGTACACAAAATACTGTGTGCAACTTGTGACACGTACTATACAGGGTAGACAGGGGGAACACTTTCGTCAAGGTACGAGTATAAGAAGGCCATAGACGTTATCAGACTAGGCAATTATGATACATCTGTGGTGTCCGAACAGCCGTACAGCAGAGTGCGACGTACGTTGACGAAGGCCACACAGCGCTAGTCATGTTTCATATGTCAGCAAAATCGTATTAAATTTTGCAAACTATAAATATCGAAATGTAGATACGGCAGTCTGTCCATCATTTACGTTCCAAAAATAAGCTAGCTTTGTGGTTCTCAGAACTATATGAACATGTCGTGTGTTGATATTTGTTTCGATTTTGGAATAAGCTTTGAATAGTTACAATATCTTAAGGGAGTAGAACGTATTTCGGGATTTTATCAGTACCAAAAACTGAGGGACAATGTGATCGCCAAAGGCATTGACTGAAGTTCTCACGTTATTGTTTATTACCTCTGTAACCTTACCGTAATAATTCATCATCAAGTTACAAACTTCGTTTCTTTTCTTTCTCTTTATTTCTTGACAAACTAGTAGGCAATAACTGGCTGAATTTCAATTAAACTAACTTAATTTCTTCAATTACGATTTTAATTTCAAGAAAACAGTTTGTTAACGTAGCAGCTTTTGTTATTGTTCTAACAAATTCACAAAATATAAAATTAATTCTATCTCACAATTCTTTTGTAGTTACTGCATTAAATAACATGTTATTGTATTCATTATTTCTTGGGATGATAAAGCGAAAATTTAGAAATGATAAGGTGACAATTTCCTCATTTCACCTCTGATGATGTGACATATGCATGATATATCGCTGCAGCACTACCTCTGAGATCTGTCAGGAAGTTTCATATTAGTGCACGCTCCGCTGCAAAGTGTAAATCTCATTCTGGAAACATCCCCCAAGCCGTGGCTAAGCCATATCTCCGCAGTATCCTTTCTTCCAGAAGTGCTAGTTCTACAGATTTGCAGGAGAGCTTCTGTGAAGTTTGGAAGGTAGAAGACGAGGTACTGGCAGAGGTAAAGCTGAGACGACGAGGCGTGTGTCGTGATTTGGTAGCTCGGATGGCAGAGCACTTGCCCGTGAAAGACAAAGGTCTCGAGTTCGAGTCTCGGTCAGGCACACAGCTTTAATCTGTCAGGAAGTTTCATATCAGCGCATGTTCCGCTGCAGAGTGAAAATCGCTTTCTGGAGATGTGTGATTACTCAACAGTATGAACACGATCAGGTGAACTGCATATAAGTAGCAAATAGCTACTAAAAGTGGCTTTCAGATACTGTCACGGAAAGAGCACGTCTCAAGTTAAAAGCAAAACAGAGGTAGGCACCGAACACATTAATCACATGCTCAGAAGCATGCATACACGAACACAGTGAAACATATAAAAACAATTTCTTCGAAAACTGAACAACTTGTACATTCACTTAATGGAGCAGCTCACAGGGGATAGGGGAGGATGAGGGGCCTCCCCATGAATTTTAAATACGCTAGAGATCTGACGGACCTCAGCAAAAAGAAAAGAGAGAGAGAGAGTATAACAAATTGTACCACTCACTAATTCATTGGTCTTGGCATTTATCAACTTACGTTGAAAAACAGAGCAGTTACACGAAAGTAACGTGTTTCTCGTGGTGAATTTACGGAAAACATACATACGATTTTATTTAACTTATAAGTGGAACCGATTGCGAAAATGTACGCAAAACATACGACGTAATCTTCCTTTACAATACATGTAGACTACATTTAATTTCAGTTCCACCGGGAAATAAAACACAAATCGTCCCGTACAGTACGAAGAAAGGGAGCACAAATATCAGCATTAGAATAATTTCATTTTCGAATAAAAATTTAGTTTAGAAATTACGTGAAAGTAGACGTATGACTGGCTACATGTTTTATGTATTCTAAAGAAAATACGTCTCTTACACACCAAGTAGACAAACACATAAACAGTCTAACAAAATACGAGGGGCGTTCAGAAAGTAAGCTCCGATCGGTCGCGAAATGGAAACGACTATGAAAATCCGATAAAGCTTTGCGCAGATGTGTTGGGTAGTGTCTCTAGTATAACCCCAGTTAGCATCACGTCGCTCTTCCCATTTCTGAGCTCGCAGTCAGTGCGTAAAGATGTCTAGAAAATAGTGTCTGCTGCCAAGTACGAGGGCGTGGTGAGAAATTTCGCCTGCAGCTATGCAGCTATCATTACATAACTGTCATGCTGTTTCGTCTTCACGACTATTCTCAGCCGCATTCTGCAGGGAGTCCGCAATTGTCTCCCCCTGAGTTTCATATCTGGTCACATGAACCGCTGTCTTTGAAGACAACATTTTGACACAGACAACGAGGTGTAGGCCAGCGGGAAGAATTGGCGGAAAGCACTGGCGGCTGCCTTCTATGATGAGGCTATTGAAAAGTTGGTACAACGCTATGACAAAAGTCTAAGTCAGAACGGCGACTACGTAGAGAAGTAGCTGAAAGGTGTAGCTAATTGTTACAAGTAAAACATTTCTGATGTTCACTGTGGTTTCAATTTGGCAATCAATCGGAGCTTACTTTCTGAACAGGCCTCGTAAGTAGCTGACTTGGTGCCAACTTTAGTAAAAATTTGTAATGAAAATTTGTGAGTACAACATTACCTATACTACGTAAGTGTTCTTACAAAATAAAGACACTTTTCATAGAAAACTAAGTAACGCCATTGATGATGTAGAAACGAGACCGAAATATATCGCTGTTCAAGTATCAGTACTAAATCTGCGTTCTGCTGAAGGTCATATTCTCAGAATACTTTACACTAAACATGATAGGATTTGGTCGTGATATTGCATGTTGGTAAATGAGGAGACACATTAACAACTAAATAATAGTTTCAATCGAATAAGAATGAAAGAGATTCATAAAGTGCTACCACATATCGCTAATAAACGCTGAGAATTGGATACGTGGCTGATAAATCTTTAGCGTCAGTTTTTGTACTAAAGAAAAAAATTATGAATCGTAGAAATAATGATCTCAAAAGAAAGCAGTTATCATTGCTACCTTGCATTTGGCAGTGAAATTGTGAACTCAGAGGATTCGAAATAAATTTTGCATCCGTGAATAAACAGGCCTCTAATGAATTAGAGTGAAAAAGTTCTTTTCCAACGGCGTCGTTGCCTGCCAAATGCGAAACTCCACTACCTCCATAAATAATTACAATCCTCTTCAATTCTGGATATCATCCAGAAGTTTCAATTACAGTACTGTTTTTGCAGAATTTTCATTTCTAAATTGCTGCTAGCTATGCCTTCTTAACTTTCTCAGCGTATGAATAAATAAATTACTCGCTTCGACTTTAATTAAGTAGATCTGGCTTTTGTTAGGACTTCTTCCTTCTGCCCTCAGCGCTGCCGCATTAAAATTTCTTTCTCTCCTTGAACGGAAACACGAATCTTTTTCTCATAGAACCCCCCCATTGTCATCGCGACAGAAATACCAATGGAGTTTTTCAAAAGTGAAGGAAAACGGGATTCACACTGAAAAAATCAAGCTGTGTTAATTAAAGCAACTAGTATGTTCCACGTCATATGACATGTGTAGAATAGGACTCACGAAACATTAATTTGAAATGTGGAAACAGAAGTGGTTCAAAGTGCCAATCCTTACTTTTCTGAAGAGAAAAAAGACGTGGAAAATCTTGTGTTGCCACTGAATAATTCTGCTCACCTCAACCAGGAAAAGTAAATTTGATTGTGTAATCACTGAACTAACAAATATATGCTCTCAAACAAAGATGTTTCATTTCGTTCCTTCTTCTCTTCTGGTACCTTCAGTTTTTGTCAGGCAGATTATCCTCAATAATATCGAACGTTATGTTTAAGTTGCATGATAAAAGTTTAGACTAATTATGACGCAGCAATTGTCAATCGTAAGTATAGCCAAGTGAAGGCATTGCGGTTTCATTCAGTATGAGCAGAAATAGTATTAGCTTACTTAATATTTTTACAAAGATTGTTTTGCAGACCTTTGTGCTGTTCATCATGGTGAATTTATCAGCCATAAAATACACGCCTCTTCCCT